>NC_132913.1:33330735-38330735 GCF_047675955.1 Chlorocebus sabaeus
AAGCAACTTACTGTCATGTATATGAGATGGAGAGTGAGTAGAGGACTAAGAGGCCGAAATGTAAAATTTAGACTATCTGAAAGTTACTATTCAAAATAGTCAGTACTAGAAACCTACTTCTATAAGTGCATTACTTAAATAGGATTCATGAGCTAAGTGAACTTTCAGCTACCTCCTGTAAGAGGTATAGGACATAGTTTATTCTTTAATGATACTTGAATTTTTTCTGCTCAATTAATACAATCATTCACAGAAAATGAGAGCAGTGAAAACTGCCATGACATTTTATACTGAGCATTATGATTGCAGGAATCCTGTTTACTGATAGCTGTATGGAAAATAGAGCCCATCGCATAGTAAGGCCGAAGAGATATTTTAAATTCTTGATTAAATTAACCTTCTAGTTGAGATTTTTGGCACTGCAGGTACTATAATACTAGATCCAATGATCAGTGCTTGTAATTTTAGAAAGTTTTTTTGCTCAAGTCTACTTTCTTATTCTCAGTTAAAAGATTTTATTTAAAAATATAAGTTAAAAACCCTGCTAATGGTAGGGTTTTAAAGGATGCACCTGGTAGGAATGTGAGAGATGGAGTGGGGATGTAGAAGTCTGTATAAAATATAGACATGTCGAGTATATTAATTCCTTGCACTATGCTAAGCAATCTCCATATTCCAGTTCATTTTCTTGCCTTGCAATTGGAGAAACTAAAATCCAAGTCTAGATACCTAATAAATGGCAGGGTTTGAATTCCAAACCGCATTCATTTGGGTTCAAAATCTTTTCACATTCAACAACTTTGGGTCTAGTTTATCTGAACAGTTACCGAATATTGTAGTTACGTCCATGTGGAATTTAACAATAGAACCTACCAATTCCAAATTATTTGTGACTTGTCCCTCCAGATGCTAAACTTTGTTTGGTACTTTTGCCTTAATTTTCTACATCAGCTGTCTCTGTATGGAAAGATATGTTGTAGTCTTTAATTGCTGTCCTTCATAAACATGGGTGGAATAAGAAAATTTAAGTAATTAAATTGAAAAAAAATTCCATCCTATGAAGCTCCTTACTTTTCATTGTCTCTTGGCTATTGCTTATAATTTACATTATTCTCTACCAAAACAAAAAAACAAACAAAAAGTATTGAGAGGGAAGAGTTGGTCTCTCTCTTGTAGTAAGTTCAATTCATAAATAACCTGACAATGATTTTGAAGTTTGCAGAGGTTTTTTTTTTTTTTTTTTTTTTTTTTTTTTTTATGTCTTCTTAAGACCTCAGAGGAAATTCTAATATCTCATTTTGAAAAAGAACCAGTGACCAGGTGTTGGAAATTCAATGAGTATATACTAAATCAGTGCACTGCAGGGATGGAAAAAAATGTGATACATTTCCTTATCCATCATAAGCTGGCACTCCCATAACAAAACACTGGTTAACAAGAGAAAAGGATAACAAATGTATTTAATCAGCTTTGTGTTTGTTTGTTTCTTTGGTTGGTTGGTTGTTTTGTTGAAACAGAGCCTTGCTCTGTCGCCCAGGCTGGAGTGCATTGGCATGATCTGGGCTTACTGCAAGATCAGCCTTCTGGGTTCATGCCATTCTCCTGCCTCAGCCTCCTGAGTAGCTGGGGTTATAGGTGCCCACCATCACACCTGCATATTTTTTTTAAATATATATTTTTAGTAGAGACAGGGTTTCACCACATTAGCCAGGATGGTCTCCATCTCCTGACTTTGTAATCCACCCGCCTCGGCCTCCCAAAGTGCTGGGATTACAGGCATGAGCCACCGCGCCAGGCCTTTAATCAGTTTTACATGACACGGGAACCTTAAAGAAGACCCAAAGACCCAGGGAAAGCTGTGTTTTTAAGCTTAGGTTCCATGAACCATAGACATCCATGTAGAAATATGACTGGACAAAAGGTTATGAACTAATGGTAACAAACTGGGAGGGGTGACCCAGCAAGGCCTGTCTGTCCAGCTTCTTGGCCTCTCTGTATAGCATTTCTTCCCCTGGGTATGGGGAAGGACTACCCTGGAATCAGGGTCTTCAAGGGAGAAGGGAGTTACTTTTCTAGGTTTTATGACTTGCTTTAAGGAAGAGGAATTCTGGTTTCCATGGCTTGCTTCTTGAGAGAAAGAAGGGCAGCAGGAGAAGGTCAGAGAATACCTGTTTCTGAGGCTTTCCAGTCTGCTTTAGTTCAAAGTCCTTAGCATGCCAAAGAGCCATTCTCTGGGGTGTCATTTTCTGAGCCCCTTACTACTTTTCTATATTTATAACATACTTCAATAAAAATGTTTAAAAGGTCACTTATTTTGTTATAAAGAAGAAGAAACCTTAGGGATATTCTCAGCTAAACTTTGTCCACTGCTCTTTCCTCCATTACTTGCTTTAAAAACCTATGACCCTAAGACATACGCAAATTGTTTTTACCACTAAAACTGATGAATCAAGGTATATGAAGAGTATTTTGAAGTGCAGTAGAAAGGTGCTATGTTCCCAGAAAGAATTCTTATTACCACGCTATTTTAAACGTGTGTGCGTGTGTGTGTATGTGTGTATACACATATACGTGAACTGTAGGGGCAAAGTAATACCTATCTTCTTCCATCATTAAGGGTCGTGGCCAACATTCCTGTAACAAAAGACAGGTTAACAAGAGAAAAACATAACATTTATTTAATCAAAGTTTATATTCCATGGGAGACTTTAGAATGAAGACCCAAAGACTCAGGGGAAACTATTTGTATGCTTAGGTTTAATGAAGAATGGATGGTATTGAAATGTGATTAAACAAAACAGTATGACTTAATGGAAATAGACTGAGTGTAAAACCCCATCAAGATTGTTTAGACTCATCTTGGCATCTCTCGTAGCATTTCTTTCTCCAAGGTATCAGGTAGGCCCCCTCTGGAACGAGGGTTTTATGACCTACTATAGGACAAAGGTAAGTCAGAGAATTTCTTGATAGTCATCTCCTACACAGAAAGGTAGAAGAGAGAGTAATATTCTTAAGTTTTATGACTAGCTTTGGGGGAAAGGGATCTAGTTTCTATGACCCACTTTGGAGAAGAGAAATTCTGGTTTCTATGACTCATTTCAAGGGAGAATGAAGGGCAGAGGAAGGAGCAAAGAAGGAGGTCAGAGATCTTAGTTCTCAGGCTGCTTCTGAATTATTCCAATGTCCTTTAATTCGAAGTATTCAGCATGCTAAAGTGCTATACTTTGGGGTGTTATTTCCTGAGCCCCAACAATATAGATAGAAAAAGATAGATAGATAGATAGATAGATAGATAGATAGATAGATAGATAGGTAGATAGATAGATAGATAGATAGATAGATAGATAGATAGATAGATATTATTCCATGTTATTCTAAAAAGTCTCCATCAAGTGTATTCCAGATTTGACATTCTTGGAATTCAGGGATTGTATACTTTATTGCTATACGTCAGGTGCTTTAATAAATAAATACAGCCATGAGTGCTGATTTTACTTCACTTGACAGAAAGAATATAGAAAAAGATCTCTGCAGCTTGCTTCACTAAGAATATTCTTTCATTTTCATTCATCCTCCTGCATCACATAAAATATTTGGTATAGGATGACTAGGATATCTGGCCACCTAGGGAGTACTGCAGAGTTTAGGTATAAAAAATAAATAAACATTCCAGAGTTTCTAGTTTATCTTGGCTGTATCTTTTTCTTTTCTTTTTTAACCATGTTTCGAGTCAAATTTTGTCTTGATAAAGATTCCACTAGAGAGACAGTAAATTTGGTAGAAAAAATTGTTTTAAAATAGACTAATTTTAAATAACGTACATTATATATATTCTAAGTTATATAAATAATAGCCTATATAATGTAGCAATAGATTTTCAGAGTTTTCTTTTTGGAAAGGAGAAAAAAAAATGTTTGAAACAAGTTGTCAATGAAATAATACATCGAGATTCAACATTTGGAATCTTTATTTATGTTTCCACTTCCCGTAGCAATGTGGCTTTAATGACAATTTCGTTGACAACATAGTTTTGTTTTAAAATTAAATTAGTTTGAATAGCTCCCTAGAGTTCTATTAGTCTGTAGCATTAACATTTCAAATAATAAAGCCTACATAAGTAGAAGAGAGATCATCCAAATCATTGAGATTTTAATAATTCAGTATTTCATTGTCAGAGAAAAAAACGTAAATACCAAAATTACCAAACTTCTGTTATTTCAGGCAGCTAGTGGATTGTGACCAAAATTTAGAACTTTCATATACGACTGAAAGCTGCAGAGAAAGCGTGTGACAGCCACTTCATTGTGGATGCATCAATGTAATTTCTGAGATAGAATTATAAAACTACAAGCTATGGTTAAAGAAATAGTGATATTTGTAACAACTGAATCTAAATTATGATTTTCCTTTATTAATTTAATTGATTGTTTATTTCTGATCCAATGCAAGAGTTCCTGAAATCTTTCAGACCCCTGTGGTTTAATATAAATCTCAAAATAATAAAAGCATCTTGTAGAAGATTAGAAAGCAAATGAGACACTTCAAGACTCAAGATAATTTAAGATGTGCAAATTTTAAAGTGACTTAAACACAATTACCCTCTGCTTACTCTAAAAAAAAAAACCTCTTTAATTTTTTTTACTTTATGATAATTGATTTTATCGCTAATTTGTAAATAATCTTTGCCTTGAAAAAGTTGGCCAGCAAAAAGGCCTAAGACCTAACAGAATTTTTAAATATCATGCCATATTTTTCAGTTATGTTCAACACACCAAGTGATACATTGCACCAAATGTTATTGACAAGATGTAATTAGTAGAAAGTTATCAAGTTAGATATCACTGCACCTTTCTCCATTCCAAAATCATGTGTTACGCTTAACATTTATAAAGTCTAGGCTTTCAAGTTAATGACTTGCAGGTGGCATGATTGTTCCAAAGGTATTATAAGAAACAGCCTCATTTGAATTCCTGAAACATCAGATATCTTACGCAAACAACAAAAAGAACATCACCTGTTTCATTTTCATTTGGCATGTATTCCTTAAAATGCATAGGAAAGGATCTTGCTGAGCTTTCCAAATAACCACTCACATCATTGAAAAGATGCCCATGAGTCATTAAAGTGACAGAGAATTTGGAGTCAGAAGGAACTGTCCTGAAAATCCGGTTCTGCCACATCCTTCTGTTTAAATTTTGGCAATGTAAAAAATTTTATATTCTAAAAAACAGTGCTGATAGCATGTACCTTTCAGAGTTGTTATAAATATTAGAGAAACTGTTATTTTCAATGCCTGCCAAAAAGTATAACTGCAGAGGATATTGTATTTTTCAAGAATACCATAAAAATAAAATATTTTGCATGAAAAATTCAGTACCAAATGATTTTCAAAGAATATGACATAGAGATAAAACCCTTTGAATAGGGCAAAATTTTGCAAAGAAAGTATGAGCTTCATTTGTTTATTTAATGTTTTAATTTTTAATTTTTGGGGCACATAGTGTGTGTATATATTTATGGGGTACAGGAGATGCTCTGATACAGGCATGCAATGTGAAATAATCACATAATAGAAGATGGTATCCATCCCCTCAATAGTTGATCCTTTGTGTTACAAACAATCTATTTACTCTCTTTTAGTTATTTTAAAATGTATAATTAAGTTATTATTGACCACAGTCACCCCACTGTACCATAAAATATTAGGTCTTATTTACTCTTGTAAACATTATTTTGTACTCATTAATCATTCCCTCCTCTCCCCCAAGCTTCTCACTACTCTTCTTAGTCTCTGGTAACCATCCTTCTACTCTCTATGTCCTTGAATTCAATTGTTTCGATTTTTAGATCTCACAAATAAGTGAGAACATGCGATGTTTGTTTTTCTGTGCTTGGCTTATTTCACTAAATATAATGATATCCAGTTCCAACCAAGTTGCTACAGATGACAGTATCTCATTCTTTTTTTATGACTGAATAGTACTCTATTATGTCTAAGCACCACATTTTCTTTATCTATTCACTTGTTGATGAACACTTAGGTTTCTTCCAAATCTTGACTATTGTGAACAGTGCTGCAACCAATAGGGAGTGCTGATATCTCTTTGATATACTAACTTCTTTTCTATGGGGTATATACCCAGCAGTGGGATTGCTGGATCATATGGCAGTTCTATTTTTAGTTTCTTGAGAAAATCCCCTACTATTATCCATAGTGGTTGTACTAATTTACATTCCCATTAACAGCATATGAAGGTTCCTTTTTCTTCACATCCTCTCCAGAATTTGTTATTGCCCGTCTTTTGGATCTAAGCCATTTTAATTGGAGTGAGATGCTATCTCGTTGTAGTTTTGATTTACATTTCTTTGCTGATCAGTGATGTTGAGCACCTTATTTCTCTGCTGATCAATGATGTTGAGCACCTTTTCATATACCTGTTTACGATGTGTGTGTCTGCTTTTCAGAAATGTCTATTCAAAATCTTTTGCCCATCGTTTAATCAGATTATTGGATTTTTTTCTTATTGAGTTGTTTGGGCTCCTTGTATATTCTGGTTATTAATCCCTTGTTAGATGGGTAGTTTGCAAATATTTTCTCCCATTCTGTGGGTTGCCTATTCAATTTGTTGATTGTTGCCTTTGCTGTGCAAAAGCTTTTTAACTTGATGTGGTCTCATTTGTCCATTTTTGCTTTGGTTGCTTATACTTGTGGGGTATTACTCAAGAAACTTTTGCCTAGACTAATGTCACGGAGATTTTCCCCGATGTTGAAAGTATGAGTTTTAGAGAACAAACTTTGGATTAAAAGCATTGTATAAAATACACACACACTATATATAATACATATATAAATATATATACACATTTAAATTTGAATGTATTTAACATATTTATAGTTTAAAAATTATGAAAAACAATATTATCTGTGGCTATGTAGAAGTGGTGTTGTTCAGGGCCAGGCGCGGTGGCTCACGCCTGTAATCCCAGCACTTTGGGAGGCCAAGTCAGGTGGATCACAAGGTCAGGAGATGGGAGACCATCCTGTCTAACACGGTGAAACCCCATCTCTACTAAAAAAAAAAAAAAAGAAAATTAGCTGGGCGTGGTGGCGGGCACCTGTAGTCCCAGCTACTTAGGAGGCTAAGGCAGGAGAATGGTGTGAACCTGGGAGGTGGAGCTTGCAGTGAGCCAAGATCACGCCACTGCACTCCAGCCTGGGTGACAGAGCAAGACTCTGCCTCAAAAAAAAAAAGAAAACAAAAGTGGTGGTGTTCAGGCCACATCGCTGCAAAATATGACTGTAGGAGACCAGAACATGCCACTTCAAAATATTCTAGCTAGCTATTGTGAGTAATTACAGACACAGGAGTAACTTGGAAAAGCTGCCCTATTATGAAAGAAATTTATATCTAGAAGAAAAATTTGTATAAGTATAGATATTAGTACCAGAAAGAAAGCTGTTCTAAAACATTTATCACCTGAGAGAATATTAGCTACATGAAAAGACAGCCTTAATTCACCATACATTTCCTTTACTCAACCTTGCATAATGTTATCACCACTGCCAGAAGCACAACCCTTATGCCTTTCTGTAGCTCAGGACATTATATAAGCAACAATCATCTGGTCCATATTTGAGTCTCATGTTTTTTTTTGTGGGACTCCTGTGTGCACATGTGATTAAAATGTTTCTTTTTCTTGAGAATCTGTCTTATGTCAATTTAATTTGTAGACTAGCCAAAGAAACTCGAAGGGTAGAAGGAAGCTATTATTTCCTCAGCTACATAGTCTTTATTAAATTTTATTATCTCTACCCTCAATTTAATTAATTAGAAAAAAAATATTGTGTTGCTTAGCCTTTAGCATTATTTTAATTTTCTATTATATCAAATTTTATTTTTTATTCTGATACACATTTTAAAATTCAGTTTGGTGATATTTTATTTTTTATATATTTTTTTGAGGCAAGGTCTCGCTCTGTTGCCCAGACTGAAGTGCACTGGTGTGATCATGGCTCACTGCAACCTTGACCTCCCTGGCTTAATTGATCACCTCACCTCCATCTCCTAAGTAGTGTAGCATGGCTGGGAATATAGGCACATGCCACCACACCTGGATTTTTTTTTAAATAATTTTCTGTAGAGATGGGGTCTCACTATATTGTCCAGGCTGGTGTCAACCTCCTAGCCTCAAGTGATCCTTCTATCTTGGCCTCCCAAAGCTCTGGGTTTATAGGCATGAGCCACTACACTTGGCTTTGTTTTAATTTTAATGGAAGTAATTAGTCATATTTATATTCTCTGGGGTTTTTTTGTTTGTTTTTGTTTTTGTTTTTGAGATGGAGTCTCGCTCTGTCGCCCAGGCTGGAGTGCAGTGGCGTGATCTCCACACACTGCAAACTCTGCCACCTCCCAGGTTCATGCCATTCTCCTGGTTCAGCCTCCCTAGAAGCTGGGACTACAGGCGCCCGCCACCATGCCTGGCTAATTTTTTTTGTATTTTTAGTAGAGACGGGGTTTCACCGTATTCGCCAGGATGATCTCGATCTCCTGACCTCGTGATCCGCCTGCCTTGGCCTCCCAAAGTGCTGGGATTACAAGCATGAGCCACCGCACCTGGCCTGTTTTTTTTTTCAATTGATAAACAAAGAAAAAGTCAACATTTTTGATGCATTTAATCATCTTGATCAAAAACAGTCCTCTGGCCAGGCGTGGTGGCCCGCACCTGTAATCCCAGCACTTTGGGAGGCCAAGGCAGGCAGATCTCCTGAGGTCAGGAGTTTGAGACCAGCCTGGCCAACATGATGAAACCCTGCCTCTACTAAACATACAAAAATTAGCTAGGCATGGTGGCGGGTGCCTATAGTCTCAGCCACTGGAGGCCGAGGCAGGAGAATTGCTTGAACCTGGTAAGTGGAGGTTGCAGTGAGCTGCTGTGAGTGTGCCACCGCACTCCAGCCTGGGTGACAAGAGTAAGATTCCATCTAAAAAAAGAAAAAAAAAAAAAAGGAAAAAAACAGTCTTCCATTTTCTTGGAAGAACACATAGCTCTGTTTTTAAAGAACATAAAACCCTGGATCTCAATTGAGTTTTAATTAAAATAAGATATTTTATTTAAAGATACCTGATGTGCATGCATCCAGAAAAGAAAATATAGTGGATGATATTACAAATACAACTATAGATTAGTGATAATAGCTTTACAGGTTGAAATGGAATAGTCTGATGAAAACAAAGGTGTATTGCAACAACTTCACTTTGTAACAGCAATGTTTTAGTGCTACTGTTAATAAGAATGTCTTACTTCATGGTAGCATAAACTAAGGAAACATAAAATAAAGACCAAATAATTTATATTAAATTTTGTAAAAGATAAAACAAATTTTAGTGAGGATCTTCACTGTGTGAAAAGAAGCTTATGGGGATGAAATTGAAAAAGTGGGCTTATTTCTAAAAAAATTTGAAGTAGGATTTTCATTATACTGGAAGTGGAGCAATCACGCAATAACTCACAAAATAAGTGAAAATATTTGTGTTTTTTTTTTTTTTAATCTTTTGCATTGAGGTGAGTACATCATTTTCCACCACAGTTTGCCCCAAGGCATTTTTCAATTCCAAGGCGGCCCAGGGAATACAGCATAAGCAACACACAAAATATCAGAGATACTAGGGAATTCACAAATCAGGGGGAAAAAATCCATAAAAATAGTCAAAATTTGAGGATTCAAGATCCAAAGGAAAACAAAATAGTGAGTTTGACATTCTGTACTATTTTGATCCTCAAAGAATTAGCAATTTGTAAGTTGTATGAGGGAAGTCTAAAATCCAAGTAAGAAGGGACAACTAAAAAGTACAAACTTAAGTAGAGGTTTTGCCATTCTCATAGTACAGGTGAATACTATGGAGTTTGGGGACTGGACTACCAAAGAGAAAGGGCTGAGGTAGACACACAGGTTCTCAACTGTGACCCCAGAAAGGATAACACTGAGACTTGAAATATCTTAGTCCTGGGTAGATAAAGGTGATCTGCTTCAATTTAAACTGCTTATCAGTAGTCAATCATTTGTGGAAGAATATAATATTATCTAGAGTTTCTAATTTTTGTTTTTATAAACAATGTCTGGCATTAAGTCAAGCATTAACAAATAACAGCTCCAAATAAACAATGTAAAGGAATATTGCTGATATTGAGATCAAAAGGATGGAAAATATAGCAAACTCTGTAAGAGATACTTAGGACTTCAGGAAATTTCTAATATAAGTATGAACATTTAAGTGATAACTCTGACACGCTGCTGAAGGCAAGAGTATGGCCCACTGTGAGAGTAATACAATCTTGGGACTGCAGTATTGGAAGGGGCTTCCATAATTGTGTGGATTTTACCTCCTAGAGACTCAGCAGGTTCTCACAGTAAATAGTCAAGAAAAACACTTTTGTTTTTAACAGAGGAAAAAGGTAACCATTTTCCAATATACCCACAGCATTCTCCATAGCAAAAGCCTACTAAACAAGGGGAAAGACTTTATCAAAGACTTATCCAACATGGGAGAAGGAGTATTATCTGATTTGAGTCCCCTCAAGCATTTCTTTATTACCTACAAGGGGACAAAAATTGAGAAACACCTGTGAAGGTAACAGCTTAATGACACAGGCTCACTATAATTACAGAATTATAGAATACTCATAGAATTATAGAATACTTCCCTGTCAACTGTGCCTTAATACCACATCAACAGTGCTTCAGGTTAATAACAGTGGATTGCAGCTAAGAGAGCTACAAAGCATAGATTCCACTTAAGAAGAAGTTTGTAGGGAATCTCTAAGACACAAGGGAGACAAAACAAGGACAGTAGAGATATTTGGAAACTCAGACAAGTACAGTACAGCAAATACTAAACACAGCTTGTCTCCAAGCCAGATTAAACCTCACACTAAAACCTGTTTATCTCAGTTCCTATTATGTGGTGCAACATGCCCAGCTTTCGACAAAATTTACAAGACATATTAAAGGGAAAGCAAACAAAGTCTTAAGGGCCAAAGCAAACATCATAACTATCCTAGATATGACACAGTGGTGGAATTATCAGACAGAAATTTCAAGTATGATTAGTATACTAGTGACTCTATTAGAAAAAGTAGATAACATACAAGAACACATGGAAAATATAATCAGAAAGGTGGAAACTCTAAGAAAGAAGCAAAAGAAAATGTTAGAAATCCAAAACACTGTGACATAAATAAAGAATGCCTTTTATAGGCTTATTAGTAAGCTGGACAAAGCTAAGGAAAGAATCAGTGAACTTCAATATGTCAAAAGAAAATTCCTAGAATGAAATGAGACAGAAACAAGACAATAAAAAAGAAGAAATTATCCAAAGACTGTGGAACAATTTCAAAAATTGTAACACACATACGATTGGAATAGCAGAAGATAATATAGCAGAATTATTTGAAATAACAATGACCAAGAATATTCCAAAATTAATAACACACATTAAAACACATATCCAGAAATCTCTGAGAACTCCATTCAGGACAAATACCAAAATCTCATGCCAAATACATATCATACACCTAAAAAAATGCCAATTTCTTACAATATCTTCCAGAAAATAGAAGCAGAGTGAACACCTCCTAACTTTCTATGAGGTCAGCATTAACCAATCACAAAAAACAAGCAAATACATTATAAGAAAGAAAAACTATGGAGTAATTTCTCTCACGAATATAGAAGCCAAAATTCTAAACAAAATGTTAGCAAATGGAATAACAATAAATTATATGCAATCTCTAATAAAATTTATTCCAGGTTTACAAAGCTGTTGAAAAAAAGTCAATTAATACAACCCACCACATCAACAAGCAAAGAAGAAAAAACGATATGCAGAAAAAGCATTTGATAAAACTGATTTCTTATTCATGATAAAACCTCTTGGCCAACTAGGGATATAATTTGCTATTTAAAAAAAACCCTACAGCTAATATTATGCCCAATAGTGAGACACTAAATACTGTCTTTCAAAGACCGAAAAAAAGGAATGACTTCTTTGTCACTCCTATTCAACATTGTACTAGCTCATGCAATAAGACAAGAAAAGTACTAGCTCATGCAATAAGACAATAAATGAAATGAATAAAAATCAGGAGAAAAAAATTAAACTGTTTTTGTTTGCAAATTACATAATTATGTATGTAGGAAATCCCAGATAATAATAATAACACTTTGGCACTAATAACCTACTAAAAGTCCCTTTATACAAGGTTAATATACCAAGGTAAATTACTTTCCTATACACTAGCACTGAACAATTAGAATTATACATTTTAAAAAACATAACACTACTTATCACCAAAACATAAAATAGTTATATATACCACAAAATATAGACAGTATCTGTATGTTAAGAATGATAACATTGTGACAAAGAAGTCAAAGTGGTTCTAGATAAATGGAGAGATATTCAGTATATATAGATATGAAGACTCAATATTGTTATAATGTCTTCCAAAGGAGATCTATAGGTTCAAGGCAATCCAAAGCTAAATTCCAAAATTTATGTTGAAAAGAAACAGACCAACATATGGCTAACACAATGCCAAGGAAGAGGAACCAAGTTGGTGGACAGACACTACCTGACTTTAAGATTTACTATAAAGCCATAGTAATCAAGACATCATGGTGAAAGAATAGACCAAAGAAACAATATAGAAAGATCCAACGTAGAACTACACAATATAGTCCAACTGATCTTTGAAGAAGGAACAAGAACAAATTAATGAAGAAAAAATAGTCTTTTCAACAAATGGTATTGAGGAAACAGAATGTCCATATGCCAAAAATGATAAAGCAAGGAAAAGAAGAAAAGAAAGATGAAAGAAAAAAAGAAAGAAGAAAAAAGAAAAAAGAAAGAAAGAAAGAAAGAGAGAGAGAAAGAGAGAAAAGAAACAAAAACAGACACAGATCCTTCCCCTTTTGCAAACTTTAACTCAAAATACTGTAGCAGAGAAAAAGTAATACCTTTTCTCACCCACTATAAGTGTCATGGTTAAAACCCCTATACAAAAGGCAAGTTAACAGGAAAAAAGTATTAAAAAATTATTTGTCAGAAGTTTTGCCTTGCACAGGAGCCTTCAGAAATGAAGACCCAAAGACCAAGGCAAATTTGTATATTTTTATGCTTAGATTTCAAGAAGAATAGACAATCATGTAGAAGTATGATTGGACAGGAAGGGTATGATCTAATGGGAGGAACTCAGCAACATCTGTTTGTTCAAATTCTTCTACGTTTCCCTGGGTAGTATTCATTTCCTATGGGTATAAAGAAGGACCATCTGTCAGATGAGGGGTTTAGGACCCACTTTCAGGAGAGGTATGTCAGAGAATTCCTTTACCACCAAATCTCACACAGAAAGGCAGGGGAAAGTCAGATAGTGACCTATCAGGTGCTACATTTTGCAGTAGCATGTTCTGAACTCCAACAATATAAAATACAAAGCTACAAAACTTCTAAAAGAAAACATAAGAGAAAATAGATATGATCTTGGATTTGTGATGAATTTGAGATACAGCATCAAAAATAAAAGTCTATGAAAAAAATAATTTGGACTTTATCAAAATTAAAATGTTTATTTAGTGAAAGGTATTGTGACTAGAATGGGCAAAAAAAGCCATGGAATGGGAGAAAATATTTGCACATCACATATCTTATAAAAGTCTTATATCCAAAAATATACAAATATTTGTTAAAATTCAGCAATAGGAAAACAAATAATCGGTTTAAAAATTGGGTCAAAGTTCTAACACCTCCAAACAAAATAAATAGATGGCAAATAAGCATATAAAAAGGCACTCAACATCTTTTATCATAATGGAGTTGCAAATTAAAATAACAATCATATACCACTACACGTCTATTAAAATGGCTAAAATCCTAACATTTCAAATATCAATTGCTGGCAAGGATGTGGTGCAACAGGAACTCATTCATTCTTTGTGGTAATTGTACAACTACTTTGGAAGACAGTTTGGCAGTTTCTTATAACGTTAAACCTAGTCTTAGTGTACAGCCAAGACATTGCATTCCTAGGTATTCACCCAACTGATTGATATATGACTACACAAAACCTGCACACCAGTGTTTATAGCAGTTTTATTCATAATCTCCCCAAACTGGAAGCAGCAAAAATGCATTCAATGGGTAAATTTTTAAACCAACTGTGGTATAGCCATACAAGAACCATTATTCAGTGATAAAAATAAATGAAATTTCAATCCATGAAATGACAGGGGCGAATGTTAATTACATAGTGTTAAGTTAACAAAGCCAGTATGTAAATGTTACAAACTCTGTAATTTCAATCACACTACATTCTGGAAGTATAGTGCAAAACTATATACACATTAAAAAGATCAGTGTTTGCCAAGCATTCAAAAGGAGCAAGAGGGCTGAACAGTTGAAGCATAGGGAGTTTTCTAGTGTGATGGCATTATTCTGCAGAGTACTTTAATGGTGAACACATAACACCCAGCATTTGTCAGAAACAGAACTTTTCAGAGCAAAGGGTGAAAATGTTATGAAAAATCAAAATAAATAATAATTTAGGAGTTTGACGCATCACATTACATAAAATCTTACTGTATTACAAATGTATACAGTTAGATTAATTAGCTTCACTGAAGAGGGTTGGGGGAAAAATTCACTCACCTAAGTCATTTTGGAATTGAGTAGAATTACAAGGGTAAAGGAAAAATTTACTGTATGTAAGTACTGCGCACTACTTTAAAATTGTTTCCCATGGGGGCATGTGTTAACCTATCTGATACTGCTATAAATGGACACTGGCATTTAGTGGCAGATAATGGAGCCAGGGTTTTCACTGTTGGAACAGGAAGTTATGGATAAACAAAAGGAGGAGGCCAGGATGATCCAAGTGATAGTGTATTAGAGTTGAATGCATCTGTGTGAACTCATAGGTAGCCAAAGATACATACAGAGTTACATATGAAAATTTTTGTAGATATGTCTACATACTGTTGGAACTCAGAAAGCAATATCCCAAAAGGAAGGCCTCAGAAGCAAAACTTTTTCTTTGACTTTCTTCTTCCCTCCTGTTTCTCATTCTAATTCTCCCCCTGGGGCTAGTCACTGAAACTAGAATCCTTCTTCCCTAAGGCAGGTGGTAGAAACTAGAACCCCTTTTCTCCAAAGCAGGTCATAGAAATCAGTCAGAACGTCTTTTCCCCGAAGACAGGTTTAGACAAAACCTAAAAATATTACTGTAACTTTTTCTCTGCCTTTCTATGTAAATATCAGCCATAAAAAGTTACCTGACCTACCTTGTTTGACTATATGTCATAAGAACCCCATTCAAGAGTTGGTCTTGTCCCATACCCAGAAGGAAGGAATGCTGCCTAGAGAGGCCAAGAAGCATCTAGGCAGACAGACCTTTCTAAGCTTCCCTATTGACTCTATTAGCATTAGATCGTACCCTCTTGGCTCAATCATATTTCTACATGGCTGTTCATACTTTATTGGACCTAAACATAAAAATGGACAATTTTCCCTATATCTTTGGGTCTTTATTCTGGATGCCTTTTCTCCAATTAATATGCCTTTTTTGAGTTGATTTTTTCAGCAGCGCTTTAGAGCTAAGGGGAAGTTTCCCTTGGCCCCAACAATACATTTTAGTATGCAGATGCCATATTTCCTTATTCCTTCAGCTGAGAAGTCTAGAAGAAAAGGAACTCTAATATCAGTAAGCATACCTGACACCCAGATCTTTGCTTCTAATAATGTTGTCCAATAAAATAAACCAGGCATCCTTGAAGAAATATATAAACCTACTACTGGGGCAGGAAATTAACAAGGAGAGTCTGGAACTTCTTAAAGTGCCAGAAAGTAGTGGAATACCAAGAAAAAATAATTCACAACAATGAAAGGGACACAAGAGACATCTGAAAGCTCACTATAATAATCAAAGGTAAAATTAGCTGTGCAAATAATAAAGTAGTGTTAGATAATTCAAATTATAAAATATTTATGTGTTCATACTATATAAATGAATGATTGAATAAACAATTAAAGGTGGCAGAATAGACAAACCTCCTGAGCAAAAATATTTCAAATAATTTATGTAGATACTCTGTTCTATGAGGTATTACATAAATCCCCACACCCCAATTATTGGCTACAGCTTATTTTCAAAGAGTGAAGTATGGAAAATATGACCAAAAAATAATTTTACAAGAAAGAAATCTGACACTCTACCTTGGCCATTTGTTCAAGGTTAACATCAATAAGTAATAAGTTATGCTGATGGTTGATACAATGTGATGAAAATTGCATTTAACCCCTACGATCTACCTCCTAAAAAGATGTAACTCCAGTCTAATCATGAGAA
Source organism: Chlorocebus sabaeus (assembly GCF_047675955.1). NCBI lineage: Eukaryota > Metazoa > Chordata > Mammalia > Primates > Cercopithecidae > Chlorocebus > Chlorocebus sabaeus. The sequence goes on from NC_132913.1 coordinate 33,347,137, forward strand.
AAAATCAGAAAAATTCCAGTGAGGGACATTCTACAAAATAACTGACCAGGATTCTTCAGAACTCTCAATGTCACCAAAAACAGGAAAAACCTAAGAAACTGTCATAGCCAAGAGTATTGTAAATAGTTAGGACTACTAAATGTAATGTAGTATCCTGGATGGAAGTCTGAAATAGAAAAAGGACATTAGGTTTAAAAATAATAATAACAAATGGAGTATGGCCTTCAGTTAATAATAATGTATCCATATCAGTTCATGTAATAAGTATACCACACTAATGTCACATGTTAATAGGAAAACACCTGTTACACACATAAAAACGATCTTCACAGTTTTTTTATAAATCTAAAACTTTTCTAAAATAAAAGGTTTTTTTTCTTTTAAAAAAAGAAAAGACATGAAGGACAGTTTAATAAATGATGCTGAGAAAACTAGATATCCGTGTGCAGAAGGATGTAGCTAGATCCCTCTCTCTCACCATATATAACAATCAAATCAAATGGATTAAAGACTTAAGTGGAAGACCTCAAACTATGGTACTGCTAAAAGAAAACATTGAAGAAACTCTCCAGGATATTGGTCTGGGCAAGGATTTCTGGAGTAATATCCCGTAAGCACAGGCAACCAAAGAAAAATGAATAAATGGGATCACATCAAGTAAAAAAGCTTCTGCACAGCAAAGGGAAACAATCAAGAAAGTAAAGAGACAATCCACAGAATGGGAGAAAATAGTTGCAAGCTATCCATCTGGCAAGTTATTAATAACCAGAATATATAAAGAGCTCAAACAACTCAGTAGGAAAAAAATTGAATAATCTGATTTTAAAAATGGACAAAAGCTTTGAATAGACATTTTTCAAAAGAAAAAATATAAATGACAGTCAGCTATATAAAGAGATGCTCAACACCATTGATCATCAGAGGAATGCAAATCAAAACTGCAATGAGATATCATCTCACTCCAGTTAAAATGGACTATATTCACATGACATATAATGAAAAATACTGGCGAGAATGTGGAGGAAGGGGAATCCCTATACACTGTTGATCAGAATGCATGTTAGTACAATCACAGTGGAGAACAGTATGGAAGTTCCTCCAAAACCTAAACGTAGAGCTACCGCATGATCCAGCAATCCCACTGCTGGGTATATACCCAAAAGAGAGAAAATCAGTGTATCTAAGAGCTATCTGTACTCCCATGTTTATTGAAACACTATTCACAACAGTCAAGATTTGGAAGCAACCTAAGTGTCCATCAACAGAAAAATGGATAAAGAAAACATGGTACAAATACACAGTGGAGTATATTCAGTCATAAAAAAAAAGAATGAGATCCTGTCATTTGCAGCAACATGGATGGAACTAGAGGATATTATGATAAACGAAATAAGCCAGGCACAGAAAGGCAAACTTCACATGTTATCACTTACTTGTGGGAACTAAAAAGTAAAACAACTGAACTCATGGAGATAGAGGTAGAATGATGGCTATAAGAGGCTAGAGAGGGTAGTGGTGTTGAGGGGCTTGGGGGAAATGGGGATAGTTAATGAGTATGATAACATACTTCAGATGAAAAAGAGCTAGTATTTGATAGCACAACAAGGCGTCTACAGTCAGCAACAATTTGTTGTTCATTTTAGAATAACTGAGGGAGTACAAATGGAATGTCTGTAGCACAAAGAAATGATATATACTTGAGGTGATGGATATCTTGCTTACCCTTACAGGATTATTATACATTGCATGCTTGTATAAAAATATCCTGTACCTCATAAAGATATACACCTACTATATACCCATAAAAATTAAAAATAATTATTTTTCAAAAAAGAAGAGGCAGCAAAGTGCTTCAAAAATATTTTTTAAAACATGGTTTCTACTTTGAAAAGGCAACAATTTAGGAGAAAAAACTACTATATGCGTAATAACACATTAGAATCAACAAGTCTCAATTCTGAAAAATATTATCTGACTGCTCTTGTTTTTTCATTTTAATTAACATATGGTGGAATTGACTGTTTTGGTGTAAAATTCTATGAATTTTAACAATTTCTAAATTTGTGTTACTTCCACAATCAGAATACAGGACAGTCCTATCATTCTGGAAATGTCCCTTATGCTACCCATCTGAATACTTTTTCTGGATCCCAGACAACTGGAAATCACTGATGTGTTCTACATCACCTTGTCTGATTATTTTGAGAATGTCATATAAATCAAATCATATAGTATATAACCATTTGATACTGTCTGCTTTCATGTTCACTTTGAGTTTTATACAAGGTACGTGAATCAATACTTTCCTCTTTTTTATTGCTTATTATTATTCCATTGCAGGGAACTACCACAGTTTTTTATCCATTCATCTATAGAAAAAGATTTGTAGCTTCCAGTTTGGGGCAATTATAAATAGATATTCTATAAAAATTTATGTGTAAGTTTTTGTGTGAAAATAAGTTTTCATGTGACTAAATACTATGGAGTGAGATGGCTGACTCATGCGGTAAGTGAACCTTTAACTTTAAAATAAATTTATTTTATTTTAACACAAGACTTTTGTCGGATATTTAGTTCTTTCAGTCTGTAGTTGCATTTTCATTATCTTAAAAGTACCTTTCAGAGAACATGTTTCAATTTTTATAAAGTCTAATTTTTCAAAGTTGTTTTTGTCATGTCAAAATTGATTTATCTGATTACTGTATGAAGATTCTCTCCTATATTTGTCCATTTTCACACTGCTGATGAGACTGAGCAATTTACAAAAGAAAGAGGTTTATTGGACTTACAGTTCCACATGGTTGGGGAGGCCTCACAATAAGGGCACACGGCAAGAAGGAGCAAGTCACATCTTATGTAATGGCAGCAGGCAGAGAGATAACTTATGCAGGGCAACTACCATTTTTAAAACCATCAGATCTTGTGAGACCTGTTCATTATCTTGAGAACAGCATGGGAAAGACCCAGACCCATGATTCAATCTCCCACCAGGTCCCTCCCACAACACATGGGAATTATGGGAGCTAATGATGAGATTTGGATGGAGACACAGCCAAGCCGTATTGTTTTGCCCATGGCCCCTCCCAAATCTCATTTCCTCACATTTAAAAACCAATCCTTCCTTCCCAACAGTCCCCCAAAGTCTTAATTCATTTTGGCATTAACTCAAAGTCCACAGTCCAAAGTTTCATCTGAGATAAGACAAGTCCCTTCCGCCTATGAGCTTATGAAATCCAAAGCAAGTTAGTTACCTCCTAGATACAATGGGGGTACAGGTACTGGATAAATACAGCCATTCCAAATGGCATAAATTGGCCAAAACAAAGGGACTACAGGCCTCCTGCAAGTCCAAAATCCAACAGGGCAGTCAATTCTTAAAGCTCCAAAATGATCTCCTTTGACTTCGTGTCTCACATCCAGGTCACACCAATGCGAGAGGTAGGTCCCCATAGTCTTGGGCAGCTCTGCCCTAGTGGCTTTGCAGGGCACAGACTCCCTCCCAGCTGCCTTGATGGGGTGGTGTTGAGTGTCTGTGGCTTTTCCATGTGCATGATGCAAGCTGTCATTGCACTATGAATCTATCATTCTGGGATCTGGAGGACAGTGGCCTTCTTCTCATAGCTCCAAAAGATAGTGCCCCAGTGAGGCTCCGACCCCGTATTTCCCTTCTGCACTGCCCTAGCAGAGGTTCTCCATGAGGACCCTGCCCCTACAGCAAACTTCTACCTGGGCATCCAGGAGGTTCCCAAACTTCAGTTCTTGACTCTGTATACTTTCAGGGTCAACATCATGTGGAAGATGCCAAGGCTTGAGGCTTGCACCCTCTGAAGCCAAGGCCCAAGTTCTATGTTGGTCCCTTTCAGCCATGGCTGGAGCAGCTGGGACACAGGGCACAAAGTCCCTAGGCTGTACACAGCACAAGGCCACTGGGCCTGGCCCATGAAACCACTTTTTCCTCCTAGGCCTCCCAACCTGTGATAGGAGGTGCTGCTGTGAAAACCTCTGATATGCCCTGGAGACATTTTCCCTGGTGTCTGGGGGATTAACATTTGACTCCTTATTACTTATGCAAATTTATGCAGCTGGTTTGAGTTCCTCCTGAGGAAATGGGACTTTCTTTTCTATCACATTGTCAGACTGCAAATTTTCCAAACTTTTGTGCTCTGTTTGCCTTTTAAAACTGAATGCCTTTAATAGCACCCAATTCAACTCCTGAAGGTTTTGCTGCTTAGAAATTTCTTCCTCCCTAAATTATCTCTCTGAAGTTCAAAGTTCTGCAAATCTCTAAGGCAGGGGCAAAATGCTGCTAGTCTTTTTATTAAAACATAACAAGAATCACCTTTGCTCCAGTTCCCAACAAGTTCCTCATTTCCATCTAAGACCACCTCAGTCTGGACTTTATTGTACACATCACTATCAGCATTTTGGGCAAAGCCATTCAACGAGTCTCCAGGAAGTTCCAAACTGTACCACATTTTCCTGTCTTCTTCTGAGCCCTCCAAACTGTTCCAACCTCTGTCTGTTACCCAGTTTCAAAGTCGCTTTCACATTTTCAGGTATCTTTTCAGCAGCACCTTACTCTATTGGTACCAATATACTGTATTTGCCGATTTTCATGCTGTTGATAAAGAAAAACCTGACACTGGACAATTTACAATAGAAAGAGGTTTATTGGACTTATAGATCTGCATGGCTGGGGAATCTTCACAATCATAGTGGAAGGCAAGGAGGAGCAAGTCTCATCTTACATGGATGGCAGCAGGTGAAGAGAGAGCTTGTGCAGGGCAATTCCTGTTTTTAAAATCATCAGATCTAGTAAGACCCATTCACTATCACAAGAACAGCATGGGAAATACCCGCCCACTTGGTTCAATCATCTCCCACCGGGTCGCTCCCAGAACGAGTGGAAATTATGGGAGCTACAAGATGAGATTTGGGTGGAGACACAGAGTCAAACCATGTTATCTATGTTTTCTTTGAAAAGTCATATTTTTTTGTTTTACAATTATATCTATGATTCATTATAAGCTAATTTTTACGCAGTATGATATTTAATTTTTGCATGTGGATGCCTATTATTCCCACACCATTTGTAGAAAAAGTAATGGAGAAATGTATCATGACATTACTTCATTGCTGTCTGACTGTTCAGCCCTCTGATTACTCATTAGTATTCTTTCTCTCTCTCTCTCAGACACATACATACACACACACACACACAAATATAAGCAAATGAAAATTTTGGCTGGTGATCATTCATGAACTGGAAAAACTGAAAAGTAGGTTTCAAGGACACAGAGGATCCCAGAATTTGAATTCCATAATGCCGAATCATGGAACATTTAAACACATAATCATAAACACTGAATGCAATGTTCATATGTTTCTACAGATAAATATTATTTTATCTGCACACAACTGGTAAATCAATACATGACTATACATGTAATACAATCTTGAGGTTTATTAGAACACACACATACCCCCCACACATATCCTGAAAATTATTCTGAAAATAAAATAATTTTTCAGAATAAAAATTATTCTTAAAATACATTTATGAATTGATACAATATATTTCCATATGCTTACATAACTTTCTATTAGGAAGGTATTTTTTTGAGATGCAGGTGTAAAATGTTAGAGTTCTGTGTGGGAGCATTATGAAATAAACTTGATGATGTGGCATGAGATGTTCTTTAAGCCTATGGTGATTCCATATTGCTGAAAACTGGGAGGGTCATTATGTATGGTTTGGCAAAGGTATGGATATTGTACATGAATGAACAAAGTAAAACCTGTTGGTTGAAAGTAGTCCAAGGAGACCAAGAGTGGGAATCATATTCTCCCTTTTGCTGTAATTTTAGAGCAAATTTGATTAGAGTTTATTGCTGACAACCTCAATACAACACAAAGTTTTGATTTTACTATGGCTGGCATAACTGTTAGTATTTAAAACATGGCCTCCTCCAATGATTTCCTGAGTTTGTTTTGTTGTCATGCTTCAGGCTTCTGTGAAGGATTTTATATCTTGCAAATAAAGGGGATTAGGACATTTGTAGCATTTCATGTACAATCTTAACACATTAGAACAACCTAAATATCAACATGGGTCTTTTAATAAATCTTGACAATGTTGTGAATGCTCTAGAGTTTAGCCTTATTAGTAAAGACACAAGGAGTAGCTTCTATTTCATCTTCATGTTATTAAAACTGGAAAATACTGTAGTATCAAAGAGATACAGCTACTTATCAAACAGTCATTTTAGAATGATCTGAACTATGCGTATATATAGTTATATATTTAGACTCTGGAGGCAATTTAGCTGAAATTTTTTTTAAAATTTCTTTTTACAGGAAGTAATCTCTGGAAGTCTGTGTCCCAAGGGATCTTGGATCTTCCACAACACTTTAACTATGTATTATAAATGCACATCTGCTTTTCTGTATCTCTTCCTTAATGGAAGACAAGGACTGAGGATAGACATGTTATATCTTCCTTGCCTTTGTATTCAAAGCAGCTATTACAGTATCTGCCTTGTGATGTCTATAATAAAAGATACTGTTAAATTAATTAATGGAAGGGTGAGTTAATGGAGACAGTGACTTATTAATTAATATATTTATCAATTAAGAAGCAATAGAGATTTTATTTGTGGTGCACAGTAATAAGCTAACATACATTTTTCCACTTTCATTTGAAGGAGATCTTGTGAATACGTAAAAACTTTCATAGCTTGAATATCCTGGATTTTCAATCCTCTGCTTGTTTCCAATTATACTCAATATTTTTAGAAAGACTCTTTCTGCTTGTTATTTAGGTTGACGATCCAAGCCTGGGTCTTTCCCTGTCAACTGTACTTCTTAAAATTGCCACTACCTGATGTAGGACAGAAAACTTATGATAAATACTTATTCACGATGCCAATGTGTGCAAAATCCGGGAAGCTCTCAGATGTATTTACCTTCCAGGGAGCCTACCAGCTATTGGTGCAGTGTAGATTTTAAGTCAAGGGTAGAATAGCCTGTTTCATAGTCCTTCTTTGAGTTCAAAATGGAAATCAGTATTAAAGCTTCACTGCGATTTTTTTCTCTGACCTTTGTTCTATCAGGGATTTATGCCATCTTCTCTATATCCACTCTCACATATAGAAATATTTGGACTATAGTGTCAGGAAATTTTGATCTCTGTGCCTATACTCTTTATACTCTTATGTCTTTCCAGTTTCTCTAAGTTTCCCTTAAGCTCCATGGGGGTTTTTCTTCTTTTTTGGGACAAGAACTTTTCCTATTCATTCTTCTTTCTTGAATTATATTTAGTGAGCCCTCGATTCATTAAAATTTTGTTTTTATATATGGAAAACCCAGCTTTCAATTTACTTTCTGGCAATGATGGATTAAAAAAAAAAAACTGTACTTAAGCTCCCTCAATGCTGGAGTGTGTGTGTGTGTATGTGTGTGTGTGTGTGTGTGTGTGTGTGTGAGATGAGGTATATATCCTCATCTATTTGCAGATATCAGACAATAGGCAGTGCAGAACTGTCACCCTTGAGAGAAGGAGGAAATGAGGTAGCCTTACCATCAACAATTCTTTTTGATAGAAGGCAATTTCCCGAATGAAATGTATGATAGAATGGTAAGGACTAAGCATCACTCAGCTGCTTAGCTGAATTAAAGAGACAGATACCAGAGTTTGGGGAAACTAAGTGGTTATGAATCAAAGGGGAAAGTTTTAGAAAGAAAAAAAGCAGAAAAAATTCAGGATGTAGAGTCCTGAGTTTTGAATGCTTGAGTCCTTGCTGAATACTACCACACATGCAGAAGGTGAAACCCCACAAGCTTAAAGAAAGCCAACAGGGATACAAGTGGAACAATTCTTAGAGCTTACAAAAGGAAGGAAGAAATTTGAGCTCCAAATTCCCAGAGTACAGAGACCTTGCTGATTCCTTGTGGCTTTCAGTGGAGGCTGCAGAGAAGCTACAACTTAGTAGTAGGGCTAAACTCTATCTACAGAAAATGCTAGTCTAGCTCTCCTGAGACATGGGTCTCAAAGGGATCAAACTGATAATCAGCAAACTTCGTTTCCTGAAAAAGCAGCTCATCACTTTGTTTGAAGGAAGTTAGAATCTCAAAACTCAATTATATAATACACACAATGCTCAGCATCAAAGGAAAAATTAAAAATAGACTTACTAAGAAGCAGAACAATGTGACCTGGAGAAAAAAGTCAATCAATTAAAAAAAAAAAAAAAACTAATATAACAGACATAGCATAAGTAGTAGAAAAGATTAACTACATATACATGTATTTAAAGAAAAACATGAAAATGAGAGAAAGAAAAGATATACAACAGGAACCATAAAGAGTTTCTACATGTGAAAAGTAAATGTTTGAAATAAAGATTCACTGGACAAAATCTTAAAATTGCATCAGATTAGATACCATAGAAGATCAGATCTCTGACCAAAACACATAGTAGTTGTATCTAATAATAATAGAACACACAAATACAATGATAAAATGAACAGAACCTCAGGAATCTGTCTAATAATAAACTAACATGTGCATAATAGAAATTTCAGAAGGGTGGAACATCAGAAAAAAAGTTATTTAAAGAAATAATGACCAACAGTTTTAAAATTTGAAGAAAAATGCAAAATTATTAATTTAAATAATCCAACAAATAATGCACAGGATAACACAACAAAAATACATCAAGACACATCACAAGTTGTTGAAAATTAATGATAAAGAAAAACATTAAAACAGCAATGGGTTATGTAAAGAAAGAGAAATATAAGACATACAAAAGACTGCTATCAGAAATAATGAAAGACAAAAGACAATGGAACAACATATTTAAAATGCTGAAAAAAATTATAATAAAAAGCAATTTTAAATCTAGAATTTGATACCTAGAGATGCTCTACAAATATGAAGATTAAATTAAAAATTTTATAGACAAACAAACGTTGTAATAATTTATTGTGAGAATACCTACTCTCTATGACATGCTAAAGAATATTCCTCTGATGTGAGGAAAATAATACTAGATAGAAACTGGAACAAAAGAAAGGAATGAAGACTACTGAAAAACATATCAGTGGGTGAAGTTCACTTTTTTAAAATGTACTTTTTCAAAAGTACTTTTGAGGTTTTGGGACTCCGACTGATCCACCCCTGGCTTCCTTGCTCCTCAACTTGCTGATGACCAATTGTGTGACTTTACCATGTGATCCTGTGAGTCAGTTCTCATTAATAAACTCTCTTTTTAGTATGGATGTATCCTATTAGTTCTGTCCCTCCAGAAAACCCTAATACACCAAAAAATAAAAATTGTACTGTATAAATATAACAGATGGAGAAGAAAAATACATGACAATAATATCACAAGGTATGAAAAGAAAAATTGGCAAATACTCTTGTAAGAGTTTAAATATATGCATGAGGTGGTATATTGTGATAAGTTAAAGGCACATATTATAAACACTAGAGAAACCACTACAAAAATAAATAAAACAAAAGTGTAACTAATAAACCCATTCACAGCATGAAATGCTAAGACATACTCATTGTATAAAAAGAAAATCTTGATATTGAACTAGACAGAGACATTACAAGAAAATATACAGAGGACAATATTCCTTACACACAAAAATGAAAAATATTAAAAGTTTTATTTTGCTAAAATTCTCTAAATTTGCTAATAAAATCCATTCATGCATAATTCCACATATATATGAAACAACATACCATGGGTAAATACAATGTACCTAGAAATGCAAGAATATATTAATATTTAAATATAAATTAATATGATTCATCAAATAAACAGAATGAAGGTAAAAATTATATGATAACCTTGATAATGCAGAAAAAATTAAATATTCCACATTTTTATGATAGAAACCTTAAGCAAACTAGAAATGTAGAAGAGTCCCTGCATTTAATAAAAGTAATCTATAAAATTTTTAAAAAGAAAGAAAAATGAGGAAAACTTTTAGCTGACATTATTGAACACTTTCTTAAGACATCCAGTAAGGCAGATACCCACTCTCATCACTTCTATTCAATTTAGTGTAGGTCCTAATCATTTCAGGTTGGCAAGATAAATAGATGAATAGCATGTACTTTGGATAATAAGAAACATTCTTTGTTTTCAGGCTACATGAGCAGGTACACAGAAAATTGTAAGAAGTCTACAAAAATTTACTAAAGAATGAACATGATAGCTATTGGACCTAGTAAGTGGTTTTTTGAAAGTAGCAGGATAAAAGTTCAAAAAATAGGCCAGGCACAGTGGCTCATGCCTGTAATCCCAGCACTTTGGAAGGCCGAGGTGGGTCGATCATCTGGGGTCAGCAGTTCGAGATCAGCCTTGCCAACATGGTGAAACCTTCTGTCTACTAAAAATACAAAAATTATCCTGGCGTGGTGGTGAATGCCTGTAACCCCAGCTACCCAGGAGGCTGAGGCAAGAGAATCACTTGAACCCTAGAGGCGGAGGTTGCAGTGAGCTAAGATCATACCATTGCACTCCAGCCTAGGCAACAGAGCAAGCCTGACTCAAAAAAAAATTTCAAAACATAATATTCCATTACATTTCTAAATACTATCAATTGAAAATTGGGAATTAAATTGTTTAAATTATACCAAAAAAACATTAACATTGGAAATATTTAATGATAAAATCCATCTTTGCAACAGACCTACACAGTTGATACTATGTTTATCACTGGAATACAGAGAAGAAAACTGAGGCATAAAACAGGAAAGATCATACAATTTCCCAACACACATTAGGAACTGTATTTGCTCGATTTCTAACAGATACATGAAGCAACCAGAAGTAAAATTAAGTGTAAAAATAAATTATTAATTAAATGCGATGTCCAAAATAAACTTATTTCTTAATTTTAAAACCTAGAATTCTATCAATTGAAATAAAATAAATCATAAGCAACCTATCGCATATTTCACTATGGTTTTATGGCTCAGTGTAGAATTTCTTTTGAATAAGTAAGTCACTACCAGTCTAAGATTACTAACTTTAAATTTTTGAGGAATTTGTTTACATTTAATTATTCTAGTTAATATATTTTGCAATAATATTTTGCATGTATGTGTATATGTATGTATGTGTCCATGCAAAACCCTAAAATACAGATATAATAAGTTCTGTTATATTTATGATAATTTCACATCTTAAGTATCTTTTGATATTATAAATTCATCTTAATACGCCCTTATAAATAAGATACATTTTCTTTTGTACCTAACGCAAGGCAATTAACATATTCTGAATTTGATTGTTGTTAAATTTTAGCCGCCAACATGATGTATCAGGAAATGAGCAATGTATTTTGCAGAAGTTTTACATATTAAACTGTGCAGGCATAATATAAGATTGCTGATAATGTAAAATCGCATCTGATAAATAACAAAATTAAGTCATTATTAGTTGGTACACTTGATTTGAGATAGAAAATGTGTTAATGGCTGTTAAATGAGGTCTAGTGTATAAAGATTTATATTATGAAAGGTGTTAAATGATGTTGGAGATTAATATTACAACTAACATAATCATGGGCCTTTGATTTATAATGTTGTTATTTTCTAAGGTACCTTTATGCAGCAGCAGAACTAATTTCCAAAGGATTTTTCTTTGTAGGTGAAAAAAGATGACTTGTTATACAGTACAAACAATAGAGGACATTCAAATCGAATAAGAACGCTCATCTTCTAAGCAAAAATCTATCACTAAGTATCACTATGTGCTAACAGTATATAAATCAATTCTCACATTGAGATAATTATACTCTGGATATTTGGGAGGCTGAGGCAGGAGAATGGCGTGAACCTGGGAGGCTGAACTTGCAGTGAGCCGAGATTGCGCCACTGCACTCCAGCCTGGGCAACAGAGCGAAACTCCGTCTCAAAAAAAAAAAAAAAGAAAAAAATGCACTTAAAAATGACTTTCCAAATCTGGTAAGTTCTAATGATGATGAGGCTATGTATATACACTTGTCATTGTACTATATTATGTACTTGCATTTCTGCAATTATTTTAATTTTATAGTTTAAAATCACAGCATGCTGTTATTTAACATGAATTGAACCAAACAATTTAAAACTATTTATCAACATTTTTAGCTAGATTTTTCCTATATTACTCCCTCCTTGCATTGTTGGCTCATTGAGTGATCATATGAGTGAGTGTGATGGCGATATCTCAACTGGTTATGCTCTCTTATGCTTGAAGTATATAATAGAAAAATTAATCTGGGACCAAAATCCCAGTTTTGCCTTATGATGATTAATTTTGTGTGTCCACTTGACTGGGCCATGGAGTACCAGGATATCTAATGAAACAAGTTTCTGGGTGAGTCTGTGAGGGTGTTTCCTGAAGAGATTACCATCTGAATTGGATTGAGTAAAGAAAATGTCTGTTCCTGATTTGAGTGGGCACCATCTAACCCATTGAGGGTCTGAATAGAAGGTGGAGGAAGGTTGGATTTGCTCTCTCTCTCTGCCTGACTAATTGAGTTGGATCGTTGGTCATCTCCTGCCCTCTCCTCTTCTGGTTCTTGAGCCTTCAGGCTCAGACTGAATCTATGCCACCAGCTCTCTGGCTCTCTGAACCACAAAAGCCCATCAACTTTCATGGATCTCCAACTTGCAAACAACAGATCATGGAATGTCTCCACCTCCATATTCATGTAGAGTTTATATATATACACACACACACACACACGAGATATATATATGATATATATGATCATATATGTGTGTATATGTGTGTATATATACACACAAATATATATATATAAGCAAACATTTATCACTAAGTATCAGTATGTACAAAAAGCATAGAAATTAATTCTCACATTGAGGTAATTATACTCTGGATATTTTAAAAATGCATTTAAAAATGGCATATATACATATATACACACACACATATATATCCTATAGGTTATGTTTCTCTGGAGAACCCTAACACAGCTGCTTATGAGCTTTTTGTTTCAGTCCAAGTTATTTAACTTTTTATGAAGAAATGTGAATATTAATACCTATGAGAGGACAACTCTAATCGAATTTCTTGTATTAATATCTCCAGCAGTGTTGTCAAACATCATGTTCTTCTCTCCAAAAGACTTCTCTTTGTTCAGTAGGCACTTCATTATATTTTAGCCTTTGGAATTCTTCCAAATGCAGACTGAATGTAAAGGCAACTTTCCCAGCTCCCTAGCTTTCTCACTTTCTTGAACATATAAGATTGCACCAAAAAAAAAAAAAAAAAAAAAAAAAGAAAAAAAAGAAAGAAAATTCCACTGGAGACAAAGACGATTGTAAAAAATGAAAACATACTCATTTAAAAACATTGAACCTTGCCTTGCCTTTTTTTTCCCTTTTCAGTGTGGGAAAAGGAAAAGGAAAAAAAAGGCACAGAAACACATTGGTAATTTGCTGGAAACTTTTTGGAAAATACACACACACCCACACACACACACACACACACACACACATTTTGCTTATGTCATGAACCTCCCTGAGTCCTTGTCATAAATGTTGCAGAATTTTTAGCTTATCTTCTATTCATCATCCATGATTGTGGTTCTTTTTGTCTTATAAATCAGAAATGAAGCCCCACGGTCATCTGTTCTCTACTCTTAAGTCTAAATTTACCAATTTTCCTACTCTTTCTGACCCCTTCTCAATCTCTGTGTGAAATAAGAAATCCAGTTACTCAACTAATTTGCCTTTCTAAACTAGGTATGGTGTCTCTTGGGAATTTGTTTACATTTATTTCATAGATTTTTTAATTAATAATTTAATGAAATTATGAAGAAAGTACCTTTTTTATTATACTTTAAGTTCTAGGATACATGTGCACAACATGCAGGTTTGTTACATAGGTATACACGTGCCATGTTGGTTTGCTGCACCCATCAACTCGTCATTTACATTAGGTATTTCTCCTAATGCCATCCCTCCCCCAGCCCCCCACACACCGACAGGCCCTGGTGTGTGATGTTCCCCACCCTGTGTCCATGTGTTCTCGTTGTTCAACTCCCAACTATGAGTGAGAACATGCAGTGTTTGGTTTTCTGTCCTTTTAATAGTTTGCTTAGAATAATGGCTTCCAGCTTCATCCAAAAAGTACATAAACTCATCCTTTTTTATGACTGCATAGTATTCCATGGTGTATATGTGCTACATTTTCTTAACCCAGTCTATCATTGATGGACATTTATCATTGATGGATTGGTTCCAAGTCTTGGCTATTGTGAGTAGTGCCACAATAAACATACATGTGCATGTGTCTTTATACTAGCATGATTTACAATCCTTTGCGTATATACCCAGTAATGGCATCACTATGTCTAATGGTATTTCTAGTTCTACATCCTTGAGGAATCGCCACGCTTTCTTCCACAATGGTTGAACTAATTTACACTCCCACTAAGAGTGTAAAAGCATTCCTATTTCTCCACATCCTCTCCGGCATCTGTTGTTTCCCGAATTTTTAATGATCACCATTCTAACTGGCATGAGATGTTATCTCATTGTGGTTTTGATTTGGTTTTCTCTGATGACCAGTGATGATGAGCATTTTTGTGTATGTCTGTTGCTGCATAAATGTCTTCTTTTGAGAAATGTCTATTCATAACCTTTCCCAATTTTTGATGGCGTTGTTTGTATTTTTCTTGTAAATTTGTTTAAGTTCTTTGTAGATTCTGGATATTAGCCCTTTGTCAGATTGGTAGATTGCAAAGATTTTCTCCCATTCTGTAGGTGGCCTGTTCACTCAGATGATAGTTTCTTTTTCTGTGCAGAAGCTCTTTAGTTTAATTAGATCCCATTTGTCTAATGTGGCTTTTGTTGCCATTGCCTTTGGTGTTTTAGTCATGAAGTCTTTGTCCATGCCTATGTCCTGAATGGTATTTCCCAGGTTTTCTTCTAGGGTTTTTATGGTATAAGGTCTTACATTTAAGTCTTTAAATCATCTCGTATATGGTGTAAGGAAGGCATCCAGTTTCAGCTTTCTAATCAGCTAACATCATAATGACAGGATCAAATTCAAACATAACAATATTAACTTTAAATGTAAATGGGCTAAATGCTCCAATTAAAAGACACAGACTGGCAAATTGGATAAAGAGTCAAGACCCATCTTCGTTCTTTATTCAGGAGACTCATCTCATGTGCAAAGATTCACATAGGCTTAAAATAAAGGGATGGAGGAAGATCTACCAAGCAAATGAAAAGAAAAAAAAAATCAGGGGTTGCAATCCTAGTCTCTGATAAAACAGATTTTAAACCAGCAAAGATCAAAAGACATAAAGAAGGCCACTATATAATTGTAAGGGGATCAATTCAACAAGAAGAGCTAAGTATCCTAAATATATAAGCACCCAATACCGAAGCAACCAGATTCATAAAGCAAGTCCCCAGAGACCTACAAAGAGACTTAGACTCCCACACAATAATAAGGGGAGACTTTAACACCCCACTGTCAATATTAGCCAGATCAAGAAAACAGAAGATTAACAAGAATAACCAGGACTTGAACTCAGCTCCATACCAAGTGGACCTAATAGACATCTACAGAACTCTGCACCCCAAATCAACAGAACATACATTCTTCTCAGCACCACATAGCACTTATTCTAAAATTGACCACATAATTGAAAGTGAAACACTCCTCAGCAAATGTAAAAGAACAGAAATCAAAACAAACTGTCTCTCAGACCACAGTGCAATCAAATTAGAACTCAGGATTAAGAAAATTACTCAATACCGCACAACTACATGGAAACTGAACAATTTGCTCCTGAATGACTACTGGGTATATAACGAAATGAAGGCAGAAATAAAGATGTTCTCTGAAACCAATGAGAACAAAGACACAAGGTACCAGAATCTCTGGGAAACATGTAAAGCAATGTATAGAGGGAAATGTATAGCACTAATGCCCACAAGTGAAAGCAGGAAAGATTTAAAATTGACACCCTAACATCAAAATTAAAAGAACTAGAGAAGCAAGAGCAAACAAATTCAAAAGCTAGCAGAAGGCAAGAAATAATTAAGATCAGAGCAGAACTGAAGGAGATGGAGACACAAAAAAAGCCTTCAAAAAAATTAATGAATCCAGGAGCCGGTTTTTTGAAAAGATCAACAAAATAGACCCCTAGCACGACTAATAAAGAAGAGAAAATAATCAAATAGATGCAGTAAAAATGATAAAGGGGATATCACCACTGATCCCACAGAAATACAAACTACCATCAGAGAATACTATAAACACCTGTATGCAAATAAACTAGAAAATCTAGAAGAAATGGATAAATCCCTGGACACATACACTATCCCAAGACTAAACCAGGAAGAAGTTTAATCTCTGAATAGACCAATAACAGGTTCTGAAATTGAGACAATAATTAATGGCCTACCAACCAAAAAACATCCAGGACCAGATGGATTCACAGCTGAATTCTACCAGAGGTAAAAAGAGGAGTCGGCACCATTCCTTCTGAAACTATTTCAATTAATAGAACATGAGGGAATCCTCCCTAACTCATTTTATGAGGCCAGCATCATCCTGATACCAAAGCCTGGTAGAGACACAACAAAAAAAGAATAATTTTAGGCCAATATCCCTGATGAACATCAATGCGAAAATCCTCAATAAAATACTGGCAAACCGAATCCACCAGCAAAACAAAATGCTCATCCAACACTATCAAGTTGGCTTCATCCCTGGGAAGCAAGTCTGGTTCAACATACGCA
This sequence comes from Chlorocebus sabaeus, assembly GCF_047675955.1. Lineage (NCBI taxonomy): Eukaryota > Metazoa > Chordata > Mammalia > Primates > Cercopithecidae > Chlorocebus > Chlorocebus sabaeus. Next base: position 33,363,932 of record NC_132913.1, read on the forward strand.
AATCAATAAACGTAATCCATCACATAAACAGAACCAACAACAAAAAACACATGATTATCTCAATAGATGCAGAAAAAGCCTTCAAAAGAATTCAACAGCCCTTCATGCTAAAAACTCTCAATAAACTAGGTATTGAGAAAGTGCCTTTTTTAATGCTTTCCAGATAATAGGTCTTAAATCTATGGTTAGTCACAACAAACTCCTGTGTTGCTGCCTCTTCATTATTGCCATCATGATTATTGGGATTGCTATGTTCAGCCTTTTACTCATCTTATTGCTCATCTTATTATCAAGTAAACCTATCTTTACTTGATAAGTTTATCATCAGCCTTTACTGTGACAGTTAAAATAGGCTGTCATGGTGTAAACTCTCATTTAAATGCTTGTGTTTTAGAAGACTCTAAATAAAGTAACATACACACCTGGAGAAAGAGAAGATAGATTTCTCAAGTCATCCTCTGTATTATTTTTTAGAAGTAAATTCCCTTAATTTAAAACCACCCTTTAAGCTACATGGGAAAATATTTTCTAGTATTTCCCAACCAAAATAAGCCACACTCTCTTTCTTGACTGTTTGTGTTCCTTTCTGATTTAATTGTATCGGGACATTTATATTTTCTGAAAAATATATATTGAAACTTCTACGTATGCTAAGGTGATTCTGAAGGCAGATACAGATCATTCCATTGAACAAACTAAATTTATGATAAAAATGTTTCATCTCATTCAAGTCATGCTGAGTTTAAGATGCCATTTTTCTAAATGTTGTATCCTGAAGTAATCAATGCTGGACATCCAAGTGAAAAATAATTCACAGAAAATATATGTACTTCAGGGGGAATTATACTAAGGTAGTGAAATAAATTTTTGGAAGCACAAATTGCAAAAAGGTACTGTAAACATGTTGAGGCAAGTAAAAATTTTCAGATTCTGAATAGGGGAAACTAAATCCACAGACATAAAAAGGCAGTGGTGGTGGTTTACATAACTACCATCAGATAAAAGGTTTTAAGCCTTAGATAAAACAATCAATCTACCATTTCTGTAAAAAAGCATAAATGCTAATTGAGGACAACCACTTAATGTAAATAGATAGGATATGTATTAGGGATGTTCCCTTTCTCTCACCTCACCCCACCCAAATGTAGCTGCTACTAACCCAGCTTACTACGTGGTTGGGAAGGCAATCCTTTTGCTCACGATTTTTTTCTGAACAACAAACATTCTAATGTATCGGAATAGCTTTCTCAGTATATTATTAATACAAAATCTTTTGAAAATACGTGTTAGGCATTATGGTTTTCACAGTAGCAAAAGGCCAACTACTTTCGAATGAGGAAGAGAAACATAGTTATTTATTTCTAACTTATTGTTTTAACCGACAGTAACTGTAGCACCAGCGTTCATTAAATAATAGCTAGTTTTCTACCAATTCAGATAAAACAATTTGAAGTTACTGGATACTTTGCTTTGTTATACTGCATATTGGCTTCTGTGAATAACTGAAAGAGACAAGCTAAATAAAACCTGGGATAATGGTAAATAAAGCAATTTGTTTCACAGTTCATGTAGATGGTAAAAACTCATACCAGAATGCATTCTAGAAACTCATCAAAAGTAAGCATATCTGAACTTGGTAATTTCAATGTAGCATATTTTCATTTTAATAGATTTTTATTAAATTCATAAAAGTTAATGGACTAGGGATTAAGTCATTATGAACTCTGTCCCAATTGCCTGTTATTAATAGCATCACAATTGTGATTCCATTGTTAAATACTGTGTTTCTAAATGTCTTTTTTTAGTCAATCACAATTTTTCATCTTAGATTTCTCACTTCAACAATTCTTCCAGATGATTATGCTACTTGATCTTAGGCCCTACATTTTTAGTGAGCTGAAAGCTTTGTTGTTCATATTATATGTTATATATAAGAAGTATGTAATGTAAAAAATCTATATTAAAAAACCAGGAGACTTCATTTCATTCTTATAACTCAGAAAGATATTACTAACCACACCATTATGACTCTACTAGTACACAGAGTTAGGAGATGACAAAAATGAAATTCTCTTTAAAATGAGAGCCTAAATTAATCTTCTCAAATCTGTTTTTTCGGCACTCTTCTTTACAAAGCAGTAAAATCAAAAATTCATTTTAAGATAAAAGTAAAACTTAAGGTTATATTCAAGGCAGCCTCCACTTTTCAGAACCGCATTTTTACTCATTAGCAGCACTCGGTCACCATTATCCCAATTGCACCATATTCCTTTATCACTCATCACTCTCCTTCTTTCCTGGGACACACACCGATTGCTGATAGAAATTTTTTTCTGCAGAGGAAGCATACCTATATGGTAGCTCATCTGTTCAAGTACAACTTACCTGAAATATTTTAATCAATTAATTTAAGCTATTTGTGACTCCCAGAATGTTGCTTTTGAACTGTGTCCTTGTGGAAATACTGTTTTAGAAAGCATGAATTGAAAAGGAATGGGTCGAAGAAAAAGTTTATTGTTTAAAAGTAATTTGTGGTTTGGTTATGTACACCATCACTGCTGCTTAAATCTCAACAGCTAGACTTATTTGTTCATGAGTGTAAAATATTTTGCTGCATTTGATGGGAATAAGTAATCTATTGGTATAAATACATCTAGCTATATATGTAATTTAAAGAAAAATTTGTCATAAATGATCCAACATATAGAAGACACTTTTGGAAGCCTAATACAGTGGGACGACCTGATTTGGATGCCCACATATATTTTCTTCCACTCCAAGAACTCAAAGAATAAGCCATGAGGCAACTTATTCAACTCTAGAATTTGAGAATTCATGTCCTCTTGGCAGGCTTAACTTTGTCCTTCTGAGCAAAGGCATTATAATAACATCTTTTATTATGGAATCACATAACACTATGTGACATACCATTCATCAAATAATAAAATAGAAACCACATTTGTGGTATAATCTTAACTGTGCATATAGAGCTTTTGTATTAGTCTACAGTATGTCCTGAAGCTAAATTTGATTACTATTCCTCTAGCAAGATGTTTAAACTAAGTCAAATTATGTAGAGTTGTACTTATGGCTTAAATGGCACTCTCCTGTGTAATGTAAATAGAATAGCCACAGTAGTGTGCAACTATATGCATGTAAGAAAGAATAACATCAGATCATTTGGGACCCAAAGGTTTAATGTATCTTTTTTCTGGGAAATCCCTGATGCATTTAAAAACTTTTTCCATTGTCATATCAATGATAATTATTATTGAAACCAAGCTTGCACATTTTAAACTGAAAATAAGGCCATGCATTTTAGTTCATATACAGTTCAGAATGTTTCATCCCTTGACCTTTAAAGAAAGCATTTTAGATGGAAGAATAACTTAAAGGTAGTATCAAGATGTTTTTTAATGCATAAAGGATACATGCTGAAAAAGTAGTGGATTAAAACATAGATTTCTTAAACGTATACAAATTTATGACTAATAATACATGATGGGTACTTACTGGGAAGTTGGGGATGGGATGGTGAGGGTGATCACATAAAATGCTAAGACCATATCCTTCATGATCTATCCTTAGGTCACCTCATCAAATAGTGTTCTATTCTGGACCAATCAGTTTTAACATTTCATACATTTTTCCCCCTCATGAGAAGCGTTATTTAAAACTATCACAGGAATAACATAAAATTTAAATTAAAATGACAGGAAAAAATATTCTTTCTCCCTCTTCTTATCTTGATTAGAAAATAAGGAAGTATCTGAATAATTAAGGTCAAAAAGGGACAGATTATGTAGGAATATGAGAAAATATTCACATTTATAGTGAGATATTTGAATACACTTGCATAAGTAGCTTTAAATGAAACTAACAAATAATTTAAGGAAATCTATTTTTATGCAAAGAAAACATTCTATGATGCAGAAGATTTAACACAATTAACAATATATAACTAATATATGTCTATTTCAAAAATTCAAAATATTTTAAATACAACTTTCACACTGTCAACAGCATTATAGGCAATAAATCAGACCAAAAATTATTAAGTATATTTAGAAACCTTAAAAAATTGCCAAAATAATTTACAGGTTAAAGAGACGAGTGTGGTGCCAATATGAGAGAGAGATTTATGATCTTAATCAAATTTATTTATAAAACAAAAATTTTACATGTACAGGATTCTCAAGAAGCCAGAAAGAAATCAAGAGACAAAACCAGAAGTAAGTAGAATAAAGAGAACAGATATTAAAACTACTCTTAATTTTAAAATAAATAAAAAGCAATTGAATATAAATATAAAAAATAACTACTTGGCAGAAAAGACACAAATCAGAATTGAAAATATCTGACAAAATATATTTTTAAAGGTAACAAAATAGGAACCATTATGTTTGTTATGGCATAATTTGAAATTAGAACATAATTTATTAAAAACAATACACGTATATATGTACATATATATATACAATTAAGCAAATACACATATATGTCACAACTTTGAAGGTTAGGATGTAATGAGCATATTTCTAGAACAATAAAATAAGCTGAATAAGCTAAATAGAAAAGTAACAGATAACCTATAAAGTTCTAAAACAGAAAAAGAAATTGCAGGGAACGTTAAAAAAATTTCTCACTGCAAAACTCATTAATGCTAAGTAGATTTTTAGTTGAGTTTTAGCAAACTCTTTATATAAGAAATAATTTATATCTTAAGTTAACTATTTCAGATAATTAAAATGGGAGAAGTTAATTTGGGAACTTAGGACAACCTTAATAACTTTCTGCTTTAAGATAACACAAGAAATAACTATTGACAAATATCAATAAAATCAACTCTGCTGCAAAAGTTCTAATTAAAATTACTGTAAATTTGAATTTCCAAGTTAAAATAATGTATTATAACTGAGATTGCCTGTCTCTATCTTTTATCTCTCTATGTCTGTGTTTCTATTTCCTGTCTCTCTAAATCACCTCTACCTGAATTTCTCATCACTTTCTTCTTGCTCATTTTCTCTCAAAGGCTAGTTTCCACAGGGTCATTGAATTTCTCCCACCTTAGGGCCTCTGCACTGGCCATTTCCTCTATCTGGATTGCACCTTCAACCCCTAATAGTTAACAAATTGAATCTCTCACCTCCTTTAAGTTGTTTCAATGTCATTTTCTCAATAAGGCCTTTCTTAATTACTTTATTTTAATTTGCCACCTATCTGCTCCATTACTGGTGTCTTTCGTTTCACTACAAATTGTCTTTCTTCCTTAGCACTAACTGTCTTCCACTATACCATATAAGTTTAGTTTATTACTGTCCCTCACAATGTAACATAAACTCCTTGAAGGTCAATATCTTTACTGGATTTGTTCACTGATGATTCTCTCATGCCTTGAAGAGAAATGGACAAACAGAGACATTCAAGTTGATCAGTAAATTATTTCTACAATGAGAAGAAGGGGAGAGGATATTAGATAAAAACAACAGATAGTTACTCAGTTTTGGTACTATGTATTTCCTTAAGAAATTATCCATTGCAAGCAGAAATTCATATTATTAGGTTGATGGTAAAGTAACTGGTTTTTTGCCATTCCTTTAAATGGCAAAAATGCAGTGACTTTTGCACCAACCTAATATTACATAGTCAACCAACATAGTCTCCTATAATTCATTAAATGTACTAAGTATCTCTGATTATTTCAGCTTGCTTCTTCAAAATTCTGTTTTACTTTTTAATTTTTTGATGAGATTAGAAATTTGTTTATTCATGTGATAGTGATTTTTCTCCTCAAGAATAACTATTCTACTATTTTCTGTCTCTTATGCCATAAATTTTATGTCTATGATATTCTATTTATAATGTTTACATTAGTATAACTAATGCTTAAATGTAATAAAACATAGGTTGTGTTGTGTAGTGTTTTCATTAGAACGATTTTCTACATAGTCTTCTATGGTCGTTTGGAAATTTTATTTGGCCCCAAAATCATTTAGAAGAGAATACTTTACTTTTTAAAAGGTTGACTTTTTTTTTTTCCAGGGTTGCTGTTTTGTCATTATTGCATCTGTCTCTGCCTATGTTACTTAATTCTAACATTACTGTTATGAAAATATCAGTGTACCATGCCTTTATTCTTTGAGATTTTCTTTGCATTCTAATGTACAATAAAGCGAACACATTCATCTATACTAAAATGCATATACCCAGAAACAGAAAATTTACCATGTCTGTACACAAGCTTCCTGAAAATGTGTGTATGTGTGTGTGCACATGTATATGTATGCTATATAACAAATTACTATAAACTTGAAACAACACATAACACATAATTTTTATCTTATAGTCTCTGAGAATCAGGAATTGGATTGTGTGACTTAGTTTGGTTACTTGATTCACTGTCTTACCAAGCTGCAATCAAGGTGTCAGTCAGCCTGTATTTTCATCTGAAGTTTCAACTGCAGAAGATCCAGCTTCCAAAATCACTCAGATTATTGGCAGAATTCATTTCTTTCTTGCTGTAGTACTAAGATCCTTAGTTTTTTAATGGTTGTCAGAGTCTACTCTCAGCTGTTAGAGGTCACTCTCAGGTTCCTGCCACATAGCTCTGCATAGGCAATTCACAACATAGCAGATTGCCTCATTAAAGACAGTAGGATAGAAAGTGAGGGGACAATACAACATAATGAAACCATGGCAGTGACATGTCATTGTATTTCACTGGTTAAAAGCAAGTCACAGGTCGTGCTCACATTCAAGTAGATGGTACTACTCAAAGCCATGAGCACCATGAGACTTAATGGGAGATACCTAGGAGTTTGTTTTCCATGGTATACTTTGTGGTTCCTAAAGGCTAACTTTCCTCCCCTATACAAAATACATCCATTCTCTCCCAACATCTCAAAAGTATCAAAACAGATATATAGACCAATGGAACAAAACAGAAGCCTCAGAAATAATGCTACATATCTACAACCATTTGATCCTTGACAAACCTGACAAAAACAAGCAATAGGCAAAGGATTCCTTATTTAATAAATGGTGTTGGGAAAACTGGCTAGCCATATGCAGAAAACTGAAACTGGACCCCTTCCTTACATCTTATACAAAAATTAATTCAAAATGGATTAATGACTTAAATATAAGACTGAAAATCATAAAAACCCTAGAAGAAAACCTAGGCAAAAGCATTCAGGACATAGGCATGGACAAAGACTTCATGACTAAAACACCAAAAGCAACGGCAACAAAAGCCAAAATTGACAAATGGGATCTAATTAAACTAAAGAGCTCTGCACAGCAAAATAAACTATCATCAGAGTGAACACACAAACTACAGAATGGGAAAAAATTATTGCAATCTGTCCATCTGACAAAGGGCTAATATTGAGAATCTACAAGGAACTTAAACAAATTTACAAGAAAAAAAACAACCCCATCAAAAAGTGAGCAAAGGATATGAACAGACACTTCTCAAAAGAAGATATTTATGCAGCCAACAAACATATGAAAAAAAGCTCATCATCACTTGTCATTAGACAAATGCAAATCAAAACCACAATGAGATACCATCTCTCTCCAGTTAGAATGACAATCATTAAAAAGTCAGGAAACAACAGATGCTGGAGAGGATGTGGAGAAATAGGATTGCTTTTACACTTTTGGTGGCAGTGTAAATTAGTTCAACCATTGAGGAAGACAGCGTGGCAATTCCTCAAGGATCTAGAACCAGAGATACCATTTGACTCAGCAAACCCAAAAGATTATAAATTGTGCTACTATAAAGACACATGCACATGTATGTTTATTGCTGCACTATTCACAATAGCAAAGCCTTGAAACCAACCTAAATGCCCATTAATGATAGACTGGATAAAGAAAATGTGGCATATATACACAATAGAATACTATGCAGCCATAAAAAAGATGAGTTCATGTCATTTTCAGGGACATGGATGAAGCTGGAGGCCATCACTCTCAGCAAATGAACACAGGAACAGAAAACCAAGCATCACATGTTCTTACTCATAAGTGGGAGTTGAACAATGAGAACACATGGTCACAGGGAGGGGAACATCACACACTGGGGCCTGTCGAGGGGTGAAGGGCTAGGGGAGGGATAGCATTAGGAGAAATATCTAATGCAGATGATGGGTTGATGGGTACAGCAAATCACCGTGGCACGTGTATAACTATGTACCAAACCTGTACATTCTGCACACGTATCCCAGAAGTTAAAGTATTTAAAAAAAAAAAAAAAAAAAAAGTCTCCTCTCATTGCATCATCAGCTCAAGGGCCAAAATTTCATCATCTATAGAAAGTTTAGTTGTGCATGGGGTTCTTGTGATACCTTCACCAACAGCTTCCTAGCATCTATATTTCTACTAATAATCTGTTTAAGGCAATTTAGGCTTTCTCTATTAGGCCTCTCAAAATTACTTCAGTCCTCACTTACTTTCTGGTTCCAATATCACTCCCACATTTATAGATGTTTTTTGCAGTTCAGTTTTACATTTAGTACAGTTCCCAGGTACAATTTTTCTCCATCTGAGGAACTGTAAAGCTAAAGAGCTATGAAGCGCTCTGCTTCAAACACCATTAACACACAAGGGTAGAGAGTCATAGGGTAACAATTATACACATTTCTGTTTAATACGTGGGAAAATGAGAGAGGTTCAAAGACGTTACTCACCTATAAATGTACTGAAATCTAGCTTGGAAAATGTTGGTAGGTCCTTGATTTCAAAGACTCATTTTTAGTTATAGATCAAGGACTAAGAATAATTTTCCATGGCTCTTGATTCTGCCTCCTAGGTTCCCAGCTCTGCTCTCTGAGTCATCCTTCCTTTTCAATGAAAGGCAGCACGAATTTGAGTAGTTTTATCAGTTTTCTTCCTCCAAAATTTCAGGGAGTCTAGCAGACCCCTTTCATTTTGTATTCTTGCTATTTCAGTCCAAGTTGTTATTTTTCCTCTTAGTAATTTTCTGAAGAACTTTATAGTTTCTCATATATTTCAGTACAGTCCATTCCATTAGACCAAAGTCATACTCACAGATCTTCACAAATCATCCCTTCTCTATCTTTGGCTTCTGTTGAGATGGTTGAAAAACAATGCCTTCAAGTTTTACAGAGTTTCTGTGGTTTGTTTCATAGGATCTGTGAGGTACAATATTAATCTCTTTTATGTGACCTTTGCATGACTGAACACTAATCTTTTGATTTTTATGAAGCTGGAGTAGGAGGTGGTAGAAACACAATCTCCACCTTTTCTTTAGAGCACATTTTCCTTACAGTGAATCTTAATTTGTTTATTTCTTGCATATAAAAAGCAGAGAATGTAAAAAATCATCCAGTCCTCATTTCTTTTTACTTAACATTTCTTACCTCATTTCATCTCTTCCCTTTCACATTTTTCCTATAAGCAGCAAGAAAAACAGTGAGCATTTACAATATTTTCTATAGTTATATAACCAATTTTTCCTTAGCTATATAACCAAGTTTACCAAGCTATGTAATCAAGTTTACCACTTACAAGCTCTGCTTTCCATATACCTGCAGGAGACAAACTCAGTATTTTGCCACTCCATGACAAAGATCCCTGTAACTCAGTCAGGCACCATGGTGGTTCACACCTGTAATCCTAGCACTTTGGGAGGCTAAGGCAGGAGTATCTCTTGAGTTGAGGTGTTTAAGACCAGTCTGGGCAACAAAGTGAGACCCTGTCTTTACAAAAAATAAAAAATTAGCTGGGTATGGTAGCACACACCTGTAGTACCAGCTACTCAGGAGCCTGAGGCTGAAGGATCACTTGAGACTAGGAGACTGAGGCTGCAGTGAACTATGATCACACTACTACACCCCAGGCTGGGTAACAAAGTGAAACTCTGTTCAAAAGAAAAAAACAATTTAAATCCATAACTCTACTTTTCAATAGGTTCCTCACTTCCTTCTAAACCTTCACCAACAGCATCCTACCATCTATATTTCTACTAATAATCTGTTTAAGGCAATTTAGGCTTTTTCTATTAGGCCTCTCAAAATTGCTTCAGTCTTCACTCACTTTCTGGTTCCGACACCACTCCCACATTCATAGATGTTTTTTACAGAATTATACTACAGTCAAGTACCAATATCTGAAAGCCATAGTTTTCTAGTGCTGTGTAACAATTACCACAAACTTAGCACCTTAGACAAACAGATTTATTTTCTTACTGTTTCTGTAAGTGAGGAGTGAAAGGCATAATTAATTAGGTTATTGGCTTCAGGGTTTCCCCAAGCTGCAATAAGAGTGACAGCTGGAATGCACTCTTAACTGGAGGGCTGAGCCAAAAAGAGTTAACTTCAAAGCTCACTCAGGTTGCTCACAGAAGTGATTTTTGTAAGTTCTAGGACTGAGGGCGTTGGTTTTTTGGCTGTCTGTTGACCAGGGACCACCCTCAGCTTTTAGAGGTCATCACAGTTCTCTCCAACATAGTCTTCTCCTACAGAGTTCAAAACCCGGCAGGTTGCTTCTTCAAGGACAGATAGAGAAGGGGAATGAGCCTTCTAACAAGACTGAGTCATATAGGACATAATCATGGAAGTGACATTCCATCATGTTTGCCATATTCTATTGGCTAGAAACAAGTTGCAGGACTCACCTCACACTTAAGAGGAAGGTACCACACAAAGATATAAAACCAGGAGGAGTGTCATGGAGCTAAACAGACCTACTATAGAGTCTATCAGCCAAACATATCTAATATAAATACATATTTTGTATACTAAAATCTTCATGTAGGCTTGTATATTTTAACAAGTTTGATATTCTCAGATATGTAGTAATATGTTAAAGTCTCCCAATATATTGAATTTGTGCCATAATTTTATTATATTTTCTGCAGGATATTCTTAATATTTTGATACTTTTCTATTAAATGTATATGGGTTCCTAAGAGGTGTATCTCTTATAAATAATAAATTTGATAAATGTTCTCTTTATATCATTTAGTACTTTCATTGCTGAAGTCATATTTACCTAATATTAGTGATAGAAATTCTTTTTTTCCTCCTTCCCTTCATTTCTCTCTTTTCTAAACAACAATACCTGGTTCTCAAACTAACTAGGTCTTGTAGTAAATACAAACACATGAAATTTAAAAATCTTTGTTAGGAATCTCTTAAATGCATCTCTGGATTAGATCAATTATGATATAGAGAAAGAAGACAGAATAAAAAGCAGAAAGCTTCAACAATAAAAACATAAATTATCATTATGACAGTAGGAATTAATATTTCATGTCTTGGTTTGATATATTACATTAAGATTTTCTCAATATGTAATATCCTTCCATTGCTTTCTTAAATATCCATAGTTATAGTAAAGTGATATTTTCATCTTAAATCAGCACTGTTTGAGTGCAAGGAACAGAAAGCTACTAATTTTATGCGAATAAAATGGGCATGAAATAATAATTCTGTCTGACTCATGGAGCTCAAGGATAATAATGCAGCTGGATCATGAAAATGAATGGAAAAGCAAACTAGAAAAACATTAGGGAATCAATCAGAGTTGTTACTCCTTCTTGGTGTCCTTATGAGCATGTTTATTTTATGTCATTGGATATTAGTTTACTCTGTGCCCTGCTTCCCATGGCAGAATATGAACACTAAAAAGCAACCTAATTTTTTACATCAAAGTATATGGAAAGATTTAAATTCTTACTCAGATAAATCTCAAATTTCTGAAGAAGAGAATCTGGTAAGCCTAATCCACTTGTAGTGAAATCAATTAAGATTAAAATTGCAGTCAATGTTTGTAATTCATTTGCGTTAAAATCATATATTTCATCAACTTATTAGAATGTGCACATCATTAATCAGCTATTTCTAAAATTATTGTGGTAGCTGCATATTGTTGTATTGTTTCAAATATAATTGAAAATTATTCTTTTCCTCTCTTTTTTATTGAGGATATCTTGTCAAGAGTTTTTTTGGACTGAGAAAGAGAAATGCAGCCCCTGACCTACAGGAGCTGACCAAGTTTTGTCAGCTAGTCCTTGGTAGTGGCATAAGCTGGTATAACACTCATGAGATCATAAGCTGGTCTTGGTGTTCTTCTGCTGGATATAACCAATTTCTCAAAAATCAACATCAGATAAGGCCACTGCGTCATCCTTATGGATGAAGACAAAAACGAGGCAACTCCATAATCATGTCTGAACACAGAAAAACATGAACATTGTTTAAGACTAAAAATGATCAAATTTACCTTTATCCTGATGAATATGAGTGACTGCTAATTCTTTATTAATTACAAATTTATCTTTGCCTTTTCTGTTCTTCCAATAGATAAAAGTTGTCAAAATGAACAATTATAGAATCAGTTCAACTTTCTGACAACAGCCAATCTAGAGGAAAGCCGCAATTTAAATCCCTTCTCTCCCCAGAAGACCATCAATGGCAAGTGTAAATCATTGCATAAGCCTTTTTTAACATCTGTAACAGAGATGCCCCATGATTAGCACTTTCCCATTAACAGTAAATAGAACAACTACAGGTATGTTTCCAATGGTCTTTTGCTGAAAGGCATTTACAGAACCAACTCCTTAGTAAGTATTTATTTTAATACAAAGTTCATGATATGTCAGAAGAGACAGATTGTGCATTAGATTAGAATTAAAATCACCTGGCCAGGCACAGTTTTTCATACTTGTAATCCAAGCACTTTGGGGAGGATACGGGAGGTGAATCGCTTGAGCCTAGGAGTTTGTAACCAGTCTGGGCTACATGATGAGGCACCACCTGTACAGAAAGCACAAAAATTAACCAGGCATAGTGGCACATGCATGTAGTCCTGGTTACTTGGGGGCTCACTTGAGCTCAGGAGGTTGAAGCTGCAGTGAGCCATGGATATGTCACTGCACTCCAGTCTTGTTCCATCAGAACAAGACAACATCTCAAAAAGAAAAAAAAAGAAAAAAGAAAATGACCTAGCCCATTGCATATTAGTATTTCTGACTTTCCTTTTTTCTTTTCCTTTCCTTTTCTTCTTTTTCTTTTTTTGTTTGTTCTCCCTTCTCCCTTCCTCCCTCCTTCGTTCCCTTCCTTTCCTCCTTTCTTTCCTTTTGGCTTATTTATTTATTTATTTATTTATTGAGGATGCCACACATGAGGAAGACACTTATTTTCTTGTATTAATTTTATTGAGAAGCCTGATGTGCAAAAAATAAACTACACTGATTTAAATTGTAAAATTCAAAGAGTTTGACAGATGTATACATACATAAAGCTACCACCACAGTGATGATGCAGAACACTTCCACAACTACAAAATATTTTTCATGTCACTTTCAGTTTGTCATTTACCTACATCTAGTCCCTGTTGACAATCAATCTGCTTTTTGTCTCTAGATGTTACTGTGCATTTTCTTGCATTAAATATGTCTTTAATCATTTTTTCCTTGCTCCTTTCATTTATCATAATTTTGAGATTCATTCATGATGGTGTGCTTTCTTAAAGTGACTATATAATTTTATACTCTCTTAAGCAGTATATGGGAGTTCCAGTTCCTTCCCATTCTCCCCAACGACTTGATATTATCAACCTTTATAATTGTAGCTATTGTAATAGATATGTAATGGAATTTCTTTATGGTTTTAAATTATATTTCTTTGCTGATGAATGTTGAGCATCTATTCATGTACTGATAACATTATCTAATCTTCATTTTTGAAGTGTCTGTTCAAATCTTTTGCTATTTACTTATTAAGTTTTATCTTTTTATTATTGAGGTAAAAAATAATTACTTTTTCTGATCTCAAATACTTTGTCAGATATGTGTATCGTGAATAATTTTCTTCATTCTATCAATTACCTATTCATTATTTCATTTTGTCTTTTGAAGAGAAAATGGTTTTAATTTGATAAAAATCAAACTTATTTTTTTTTTTGTTTTTCAGTATCTACAAAATATTGCCTAAGGTATTATTGCAAAGATATTTTCAGATTAGACATAGTGGCTCACAGCTATAATCCCAGCACTTTGGGAGGCTGAGACAGGCAGATCACTTGATCCCAGCCATCTGAGACCAGCCTAGGCGACAAAGGAAAACCCCATCTCTATAGAAAATACAAAAAATCAGCTGAGCATGGTGGCATGCACCTGTAGTCCCAGCTACTTAGAAAGCTGAGATGGGAGAATTGCTTGAGCCTGGGAGGTTGAAGCTGCAGTGAGCAATGATCGCACCATTGTACTCCAGCTTGGGTGACAGTGTAAGACTTCTCTCAAATATATATATATAATATTTCTTCTTAGTAGAAACATTTGCTGAAAATTATCTACATTTTCCTTTCCAGGTCTTTAGGATTTATGAGTCCCTCTTTTATTTCTGATATTGGCAGTGTGTGTTTTTCCCTGTCTTACAAATAGTGTAAGTTTTTGTCAATTTCTTGATATTTTCAAATAACCAACTTTTTGTATTATAAAAATCAAATAGTAGAAATAACTCAAATATTCTTCAGCAATAAAATAGGGTAGATAAGCTAATTGTATTGTATTTATTCAGTGGAAAACTATTCAGCAATAAGAATAAAGAAACTACTGCCATGCAGAACAATATGCAAAATTCATGCAAATTTTTACAAATTTGAATGCCTCTATATATCAATTTATCCAGGCACTAAAAAACCTCCAGTAAGCAAAACTAGCAAAGACATTTACATCCAAGAGGTTTACATTACAATGCAATTAAATAAAAATAAATGATAAACATAATAAACATGTATTATAATAAATTTGAAGGTGGTTAGTGCTAAGGAAAAAAGACAATATATAATAAATAGAAAAGATCAACAGTACAGTTGGTAGTTGGCAATTTACAATTAGGTGATTAGGGAAGAACTCATCGAGAAGGCAGCGTTAACACAATGACTTGAAAGAGATGAAGGATTTCATCTGATAAGTATCTAGAGAAAATGAGATTCAGGACAGATGTGGTGGCTAATGCCTGTAATCTCAGTACATTTGGAGGCCAAGGCAGGAGGATCATTTTAGATCAAGAGTTTGAGACCAGCCTGGCCAACATGGTGAAACCCCACCTCTACTAAAAATACAAAAATTAGTCCAGTGTGGTGCGAGGCACCTGTAATCTCAGCTGTTTAGGAGGCTGAGGCAGGAGAATTGCTTCAACCCGAGAGGCAGTGAACCCCAGAGGTTGCAGTGAGCCAAGATCACACCACTGCACCCCAGCCTGAACAACAGAATGAGACTTTGTCTTAAAAAAAAATTTTAAAAAGACAATGAGTTTCAGACAGAAGAAACAGACAGTGCAGACACCTTAAGGTGGGTGAAATCTATAGAAGACCAGTCTGTGGGGAAAAATGAGCAACAGAAGACTGATAGAAAATCAAATAAAGGTAGTATAAATCAATGGATAGGTATATAGATGATTGATTGATAGATAGATAGATAGATAGATGATTGATAGATGATTGATAGATGATATATGTAGATAGGGACAGATAGCTATGGACTGTCAATAGTATTCAGTTACATTATTTATGGTTTATTTTTTGTCTTCTGTATGTATGTTAAAAACATACACTCACAAATCATATAATCCAAGTCAATGTATGAAAAGTGTAACAAGTAGTTTACCAAAGTTGCAACATATTTCACTGAAAGTCAGTAGATGATGAAGGCAAAGTCAGGTGAGAATTTGTAGATAAGAATGACATATGATCATTGCTTTAACAAATAGGCAGTCTTTTAACTCATAGAATCTAAATAAAGGCAATTAAAACAGGAAGTTGCTGAGGCAGCAATGATGTGAAAAGTGGGCAGGTGCAGGACATGATAGCCAACCAGCTTGTAACTCAGAGTCAAGAATAAGGGTTCTAAGTGTTACAGGATTGTTGGGAGAAAATAAAAAAAAAAAATTAAAAAAATAAAAAAAAAGATTTTCTGTTGTTTTTTAGAGACAGGTTCTCGCAATGTTGCTCAGGCTGGTTGTGCATGGGCTGAAGCAATCCTCTCGCGTTGGCCTCCCAAATTTTGGGATTGTAGACATGAGTCATCATGTGTGGCCCCAAAAAAGTTTTTGAAAGTTAACAAATGCTTTGTAAATGATAATTATTTTATATGATTATCTCAGCAACCATAAGGTATAAGTAGCATTATGATCTCTTGTATTAGCCCATTTTTGCACTGCTGTAAAGATATATCCGAGACTGGGAAATTTATAAAGAAAGTAGGTTTAGTTGTTTCATGGTTCTGTTGGTTGTACAGTCTTCTGCTCCTAGGGAAGCCTCAGGACACTTGCAATCGTGGCAAAAGAGAAGCAGGCACATCTTCACATGGCTGGCAGGAGAGAGGGGAGATGGAAGGTGCTATACACTTTGAAACAGCTCTCTTATTACAACTCTATCACAAGAACAGCAAGGGGGAAGCATGCCACCATGACTCAATCGCCTCCAACCAGGCCCCTCCTCCAACACTGGAAATTACAATTCAACATGAGATTTGGGTGGGCAAACAGAGCCAAACCATATTATTCTGCCCCTGTCCCCTCCCAAATCTCAAGTCATTCTCACATTTTAAAACACATTCATGCCTTCCCAACAGTTCCCCAAAGTGTTAACTCATTTTAATCATGAACTCAAAAGTCTCAATCCAAAGTACAAATCTGAGACAAGCCAAGTCCCTTCCACCAATAAGCCTGTAAAATAAAAACTAAGTTACTTTCAACATACAATGGGCATACAGGCATCGGGTAAATGCTGCTGTTCTAAAAGGGAGAAATTGAGAAAAACAAAGGGGCTACAGGCCACTTGCAAGTCTAAAACACAACAAGGCAGTCCTTAACCCTTAAAGCTTCAAAATTATCTCCTTTTACTCTATGTCTCATATCCAGGCCACACCAATGCAAGGGTAGATTCCCAAAGTCTTGGACAGCTTTGCCCCGGTGGCTCTGCAGGTTACAGCCACAGTAGATGCCTTCACAGACTTTCCTTGAGTGCCCAACTTTTCCAGGCACATGGTGCAAGCTGTCCGTGGATCTTCCATTCTGGGCATTTGAAGATGCCGCCCTTTCTTCACAGCTTCACTAGGCCAACCCTGTGTGGGGGTTCTAACCCCACTTTTCCACACCATATTACCATAATAGATGTTCTTCATGAGGGCTCCAACCCTGTAGCAGGCTTCTATCGGGATGTCCAAGCATTTCCATACATCCTTTGAAATTTAGGCTGAGGTTCCCAAGACTCAACTCTTTAAATCTGCGCACCTGGAAGCTTAACACCACATGAAAGCCACCAAGGCTTGGAGCTTGCACCTCTGAAGCAATGGGCCAGGCTGTACCTTGGCCCATTTTAGCCATAGCTGGAGCTGGAGCAGCTGGGAAATAGGGTGTAATGTCCCCAGGTTGCACAGAGCAGCGAGTCCCTAAACTTGAACCATGAAACCATTTCTCCCTCCTAGACCTTCAGGTCTGTGATCAGAGGGGCTGCTGCAAAGGTTTCTGAAATGCCTTGGAGGCGTTCTCCCCATTGTGTTGGCTATTAACATTTGGCTCCTCTTTACTTCTGCAAATTTCTTTAGCAGACATAAATTTCTCTCCAGGGGAAAAAAAAAATGGGTTTTTCTTTTCTGAAAAACACTCAAGGTAAAGCTGCAAATTATTCAAACTTTTATGCTCTGTTTTTCTTTTAAATGTAAATTACAGTTTCAGATAATCTCTTTGCTCACACATATGCTCTTAGAAGCAGCCAGGCCACATTTTGAAAACTTTGCTGGTTGGAAATTTCTTCTGCCAGATAGTCTAAATCATCTCTCTCATGTTCAAATTTCCTCAGATCTCTAGGGCTAGGGTACAACACCACCAGGCTCTTTGAGAAAGCATAGCAAGAGTCAACTTTATTCCAGTTCCCAATAAGTTCCTCATTTCCATCTGAGATCATATCAATCTGTATTTCATTTTTCATATCACTATCAGCATTTTGGTAACAACCATTCAGCAAGTTTCTAGTAATTTCAATACTTTCCCTCATCTTCCTGCCTTTTCTGAGCCTTCCAAACTGTTCCAACCTCTGCCCACTATCAAGTTCCAAAGTTGCTTCTACATTTTCAAGTATTTTTATATCAATGTCTCACTTTCTGGTACTATTTTTCTGAATTAGTTCATCCCATGCTGATGTGAAGCTACATCTGAGATAAGGTAATTTAATTAAAAAAAAAAAAAAAAAAGAGGATTACTTATGGTTCTATGGGCTGTACAGGCCTCTGCTTCTTGGGAGGCCTCAAGAAACTTACAATCATATTGGAAGGTGAAGGAAAGAAGGCACATCTTCAATGACTGGCAGGAGTAAGGGGGAGGTGCTGCACCTTTTCAAACAACCAGATTTCATGAGAACTTTATGATGAGAACAGTAAGGGGAAAGTCATCCCCATGATTCAATCACCTCCCACCAGGCCCCTCCTTCAATGGTGAGAATTACAATTTGACATGAGATTTGGGTGGGGACACAGAGCCAAACCATATCATCTAATACAAAAATGAGGCTTTCCAGTGTAATACCAGATGGGCAATACTAGGATTTCTCTTCATCTGCTTCTAACTACAGAGATTGCTACTTCATTAATTGAGTTTTACTTTCTTACATAGGGGAACTATAAGCTCATATTACATTGTAAATTTTAAACAATATCAGTGTTATCACATCTCATTATTACTGGGGAAACAGATTGATAATAATTAATTTTATGGTTATTTTAATGTGTGTCTGAAAGTAAAAAATTAATTTAACATATTCTTTATGTTCATATATTTATACTTTACTTGAAAATATCATCTACATGGAATCTAGTTGTTTTAAAATTAGGCTATGTCAGATACTAGGAAAATATACATTTCCATGCCACTGTCTCATGAATGCAATAGCATGAACTAGGAATTAGAAATTACTCAATTAAAATGGCATGATATGTGCATATTGTTCTGTCCATTAAAAAAAACTAAAATAAAATAACAGCAAACTGAGACATTATTTTAGAAAAATTCTGAAAACATCAGATTGCATCTATAACAAAGGCCCAAGAATCTCCCTATAGAAAAATTATGTCAGCTAGTTATTAAACAGTGATGAACACTTTTTGTAACTATTAGGTAAAATATTCCAAGTTTTAAAATAAAATTTAGACCTATGTGACTGCAAACTAAAAAAGGTTAGTAAAACTTGCTTAGAAGTAGCAACAAAGATAAAGTTTGACATTTCAATATATAATTCCCAGTTTTTGAGGTCAAATACAAATCTGCACTTAGAGACAAATTGCTCACAGGTTGCCAATTTTAAAAGATAAGTCAGGTCAACTTGGCTGTATCAGCAAATTTGATGAAGTCCAATAAATTTTGAAGAAGCAACTCACAACTTTCTGTCAGTGTACTCAAGCAGAATCTAAATTCTAGGGTTTTTGAAGTTGAGGTTTCCCCAATTGTAATTGTAAGTAGTGTTGGTGTAAAGTGAAACCCATTCTTCCAATCTACAAGGTACTTGGTGTGCCAGTTTCTCTATGTTGGGTATTTTAGGAACATAAGATCCAACTGAAAGAGCAGCAAAGGTCTACTGCAGAATTGCACAGAATATATATATATACACACACACACACATAGAAGCAACAATTTTACTGTATATACTATATATACACACACACATATACAAATCTATACATATATGTATATACACATGCACATGTATAGCAGTCTAATTTACTTATTTTTATTGCTTTATGCTCAACTTATTTCTTCTCTTATATGGATATCAGACCTCATTTTATTGAGATAATTTAAATTCTAATCTTGTCTATTAAGTTTTAGATAATTTGTTTGATGTCATTATCATCAGGATATTTTGAAACTCAAATTATATTGATGATTTCAGTCTTAGGAATTTCAAGACACAAATAAGTTTTGGCATTGAATCTCTGGACAATGATTTAGAGAACAGTATAATTTTACATATATCATATTGCTGGGGAATAAAACTGGGTAGAATTAAGAATCTGGAGAATATCTGAAGAAAGATTCTGCTGCTTCAACAGTGCATCTTATTCTGTCACTGACAATAGAAACTATTCCCCTGAAAGGCACAATATACAGAGTTCCAGCACTCTGACTCTTATGTGCTTAAAAGACAATGAACATTTTATAAAATATTCTTCTTGCTATTTTCCACATTCATGACTTACTTAATACAAATACCCTGTATTGTTCATCAAGGGCCCATAAGCATCATTTCATTTTTCTTTGCATAATCACATTATTCCCTCAACCCATATATCTGTATGTGGTGATTACAATTCTTGCCCATCAATCTATATTCTTTTTTCCCACATCCAGTATTTATTGAAAGGATCAAGGGAACGATCCTTCAAACAAAAATGGGATTGGCTAGTCACAATTAGGTCATTAATACATCAGTAAAGTTACTGTTCTTCAAAAAAATGAGAAAATAAATCTTCAAAGAGATTTACATTAATGTAGACCTGTTAATGAGCAACTGTGGTATAATTTTTCAAAACCTGTGTGACTTTGTCACCTAATAAAATTTACATAATATTTTAAAGTCCACATTTTTGTAATTATCATAGAAATCATTTATGGTAGCAAATGTCTTTCTGACTATTGACAGCTTCTAATATTTTTCTCTCAGCTTTAATAAAATATTAACACTTTTTTCAGGGAATGAAAATAAGCATTATAATGTATTAAGTAGGTTATCTACTGTAATTGGAGTTTATCAAACTTCATTACTAAAGCTTTAAGCTGATCCAATATCTTTTCCACACATTGCAAAGGGACATTTATTTATAAAATAACTGAACAAAATGTAACCCAAAAATCATAAATTTCAACAAATATTGGGGAAAACAAATTTTGGGGTAATCAAAATTACATAGAAATATAATTTTGTGGTTGTCTACACAAGCAGAATTTTGTAAAATTATTAAAGGGTATTTTATCTCCAAAGTTATAAAATCATGTTTACTATGTAATAAAAAGAGCATTAAAATAAATAGGTAGTTAGGATATCCATAGTCTATCTTCCATAATTATAGGTGAGCTGTTGAATTCTAGAATCTTTTGATATTGAAGGCATTTCCATGTGACTGTTTAGCACATGATTTTGAATTTTAGATATTGGGATGGTTGATTTTGTGTGTCAAATTGGTTAAGATATAATGCTGAATTGTTTGATCAAACACCAGTCTAGACATTGCAGTAAAGATATTTTGTAGACGCAATTAATGTAAAATTGATTGACTTTGAGTGAAAAAGTTTACCATCAGAAATGTGGGTGAGCCTCATGTGACCAGCCTAAAGAGCAAAAATGAAGTTCTCTTGAAAAGGGAATTCTGCCTTGAGACAGTAACATAGCATCACTGCCTGAGTTTCCAGCCTGATGTCTTAATTTACAGATTTGATATTCCACACTACAACTTCAAATTTTGCCCGAGTTTCTAGCAGTTGGCCTGTACTGTGGACTTTAGACACAAGTCCCATAGACACATGAACCCATTCCTTAAAATCTTACTCTCTCCCCTTTTGGTTATGTTTTTCTAGAGAACCGACTGTCACAGATTTTTGGACAGAGTGGTTCTAGAAAAATCAAATCTTAATGATCAGTTTTTGGAATTGATGCTAAGGTTTCTTAAATTGGTTTTCTAATCTGATTAGCTTTAAAGGTACTAATGACTCTATTCGCAGTAGCAAAGAGCACAGTGATAGTCTGTGGTGTGGTGTGGCAATAGATACATAAAATATCACCACTGCGTATTACTAATAAAATATTTATAAGACCCAGAGGGACCATAATACCTTAGAACATTTTTGTCAAATTAATAAATATAATGACAGTGGCTGTTTCCTCCTAATTGCACTAGATAAATTGGGGGGGGGGGGGCGGAGATAATCTCATGGCTTCAAATTCCCAGCACAAGTGCTGCATGAATAACCAGGAAGTCTCTATGTCTGTCCTGAAAGAAACACTCCCATAGCTGCAGAGCTGAGATTACTGATAACCAAACCTAGAGTCTCATCCTGCAAGTGGCTGAATTACAACACAAATTGAATTCGCAGCTTCACAGTGTGTGGGTGTCTAATGTTAAAGTGAAGACGTTACTTGGGATGGAATGAAATCTTAAGAATTGGAATGAAGACACAGCAAACCTCCTGATAAAAGTGGGGCCCTTGAATCCCTAAATTATGATGAGTCTTTTTTGTAAGTAGAAGCAGTGCTTCCCCCATAAGATTATTCTTGCTTTGCCTGAGGAAGTGCCAGCTTACTCTGAGGCAGTTATCTTGCAAGACACTGCTGGGTCTTCTCAGAATCTGCTGCCACCACCCATCTTTGCTTCTAGACCTCTAACTAGACTCAAGTCTCTACAGGCCCCAAAACATGACGTACGAAGTGTGACTCATGAGGAGAAGCACTGCATTCTAGAAGAACTGTATGATGTTTTCAGTTTATATAGTCAGAGATTTGGAGAATATTTGTAGGAATCTATATTAAGGGTGTAGAAAAATGGTGAAATAAACATAAAGTTGGGTCAGGATAAATGTATTGGTATTGGTCTGTTAAGCAGAGATTATGGATTAAATGTTGCAGCTCAGGGAGTTAGAAAGGCTCTAATAGTCTGATTGATTAGCTGGCTGAAACACAGAACAAAAGGTGTCCTGTATTAAATGAAGTATATATGCCAGAACTACTTTGATACACTATAGAAGAAGATATCTAAAGGTTAAGGAGACTAAAATGTTAGAGTGGATTTAACACATAAAACCTGCTCACTCTCCCAGAGTACACACCTTTTACCTGGACTGTGAGGAATAAATTTATGAGAGGGCCTCCAGCATCCTTGAAGAGCTAGGAGGTTGCTCTTCTCTGTAGGTAAAGAATTACGGTGATAATGGCCACATCTGAGCTGGGATCCTTAAGTGTAATGGGGGTAACTGAATTGCAGGGTGGCAAGGCCAAGTGACAGCACTTAATTGCCAAAGACAAGGTGGGCATGGTTTCCATATCCGACAGCAGAGTCAGAGCAGTAATCAACATAGTCTGACTTGCAGAGACCAGTGGCATTGGCTAATTGATCATGGTGTCCCTGGAAGTCAAATAGATGAGCAGTACATAATCTTACATGATCTTTTAAAAATAAATTTATGGGGTACATGTGTAAATCTGTGACATGCATAGATTGCATAGTGATATAATCAAAGTGGAAGAGTACTAAGTCAAGTGAACAAAAGTCTAACTTGAATCATCAACATAGAGAGTCATGGCCTTGTAAACTGGAGCCAGTTAACAGACCCAGAACCTCATGAATGAAGGGGAGGCTGGGTACCTTTGAGGAGGAGCACCACTATACCGCCAAATATGTATACTGTTAATCTTTCTGTTAGCCTTCTCTACCCTACTTTTACCAGGTTAGTTAGTGTACACTGGAAACAAAGGAAGAATCAAATTTTGAAGAAATTATGGAACACTGGCTCTGAACTGACACCAATTATAAGACACTCAAAACATCACTGTGGCCAGATGATATTTGGCCACAAAGTCATGAAAGTCAGGTGCTTTATCTTAGGCCCATCTCACAGGGGGTACAGTGAGTCCCCACACCTATTCTACGGTGATTTCCCTAGTTCCAGAGTGCATAATTGGAATAAACAATCAGCAAGTGGCAGAATCCCCACATCAGTTTTCTGACCTGTGATGTGAAGGTTATTATAGTGAGAAATGCCAAGTGGAAGCCACTACAACTGTCTATACCTACCTATAAAAATAGTGAGTCAAAAGCAGTCTCATCTTCCTGGGAGGATGATTCCAGAGATTAGGGACAACATCTTAAACAGAAAGGATGCAGGTGTGGTGATTCCAACCATATTCCCACTTGACCTGCACAGAAAACAGATCTTGGCAGATGAGCCTGTGTAACTGTAAACTTACCCAGTTGGTGATTCCAAATGCAGCTGCTATTCCAGATATGATTTCCTTGCTTGAGCAAATTAGCACACCCCCTGGCACCTGGTATGTAGCTATTGAGCTAGTGAATTTCATTTTCTCTCCATATTGTTAATAAAGACCAGAAGAAGTAGTTTGTTTTGGCTGGCAATTCCAGCAATGTTTCTTCACTATCCTACATTAGAGATATATCAACTCTCCAGTCCTCTGTCATAATTTGATTCTCAGAGACTTTGATTATCTTTCTCTTCCACAAGATGTCACATGGGTCCATAACATTGGTGACATTATGCTGATTGGTCCTAGTGAGCAACAAGTAGCAACTACTCTAGATTTATTGGTAACATATTTGCATGTTGAAGATGGGAAATATATCTGACGAAAATTTAGGGTCTTCCACTTCATTGAAATTTCTAGGGTTCCATTGGTGTGAGGCATGCTGAGTTATCCTTTCTAAGGTGAAGGATAATTTGTTGCATCTGGCTTCTCCTACAACCAAAAAAAGAGGCATAATGCATAGTTGGCCTCTTTCGATTTTAGAGGCAACATATTCCTCATTTGGGTATGTTAGTCTGGCCCATTTACCAAGTGACCCAACAAACAGCTAGTTTTGAATGGTACCCAGAACAAGAGAAGGCTCTGTAACAAGTCCAAGCTGCTATGCAAGCTGCTCTGCAACTTCGATTATATGATTCAGTCGATCCAATGGTGCTTGAAGTGCCATTGGCAAATAGTGACTCTATTTGGAATCTTTGACAGGTCCCTGTAGGTGAATCACAGAGCGGTCTTTAGGATTTTGAAGCAAAACCCGGCCTTCCTCTACAGATAACTTCTCTTCCCTTGAGAAATAGCTTTTTTTTGAGACAGAGTCTCACACTGTCACCAGGGCTAGAGTGCAGTGGCATGATCTCAGCTCACTGCAAACTCTGCCTCCCAGATTCAAGCAATTCTTCTTGCCTCAGCCTTCCAAGTAGCTGTGATTACAGGTGCCCACCACCACGCCTGGCTAATTATTTTTTATTTTTAGTAGAAATGGGGTTTCACTATGTTGGCCAGGCTGATCTCGAACTCCTGACTTCGTGATCTGCCTGCCTCAGCCTCCCAAAGTGCTGAGATTACAGGCATGAGCCATCATGACCCCCCCCCCCCCCCTTTTCTTTTTCCTTGCTATTGGGCCTTAAACTGATTGCCAAACCATGAACCACTGAGTTACCATGTGACCTGAGCTCCCATCATGGTCTGGGTGTGATCTAACCTGTCAAGCCACAAGCTGGACATACACAGCAGCATAGCATCATCACGTGGAAGTGTTATATACAAATGTAAGCTTCAACAGGCCTCAAAGGCACAAGTAAGTTACATGAGGAAGTAGTTCAGATGTCCAAGGTTCCCACTTCATCTGTTATCTTCTCTCCCAGCCTGCACCTGTGGTCTCATGGGGAGTTTTCTATAATCTGTTGACTGAAGTAGAAAAAACTCCGGCGTGATTTACAGATGGTTCTACACAATACACAAGCACTATCCAAAGTGGACAGCTGCAGCACTACATCCCCTTTCTTGGACATCCCTGAGAGACACGGGAAAGGGAAACCCTCCCAGAAGGCAGAAATTGAAGACTGCATCACTCTATTTGAAGTGAGAAATGGCCAGATGTGCAATTATATACCGATTCTGTAATTACCTGACAGGTTCATTTTGCCTGCCACCCAGAGAAGCTAATGCACTGAGCATAGCAGATTTTTGCAAGAGAGAAAGTTTATTAAATGCAGAGCTGGATGAGCAAAAGACCAGTGTTTATTGCTCAAATCAGTCATCCCCAAAATTCGAAGGCTAGGGTTATTTAAATACGGTTTGGTGTGCAGGGGGCTAGGGCATGGAGAATGCAGTGTTGCGGATGAAATCATAAGGAGTCAGAGCTAGTCTTCTTGCCCTGAATCAATTCCTGGGTGAGAGTCACAAGACAAGATGACCCAGTTTGCTGGTGTGGGTGGCACCAGCTGCTCCATCAGAATGTAGGGTCTGAAAAATACCACAAACACCAATCTTAAGTTTTATAATGGTAATGTTATCTATAGGAGCAATTGGGGAGCTTAGAAATCTTGTGACCTCTGGCTGTATGACTGCTGAGACATAATATCTGATCTTGTGTTTAATTTGTTAGTTTTGCAAAGGTGGTCTTGTCCCCAAGCAAGGAGGGAGTTTGTTTTGGGGAGGGGCTGTTATCTTCTCTGCTTCAAAATCAAACTATAAATTAGTTTGCCTGGTCTATGCCCAGAAATTAGCCAAAGTTAGCTTGGCCTATGTCCAGAAATGAACAAGGGGCAGCTCAGAGGTAAGAAGCAAGACGGAGTCAGCTAGGTCAAATGTCTTTCACTCTCATAATGTTCCTATGTCAGATTTTTCTCACTAATAGTTTTTATAAAGGCAGTTTCAATCTATGGGTAGTAGACAATGTTTGGCTAGATGATTAGGGAAATGCAAGGAACACGATTGTAGAATTAGAGGAACAAATTTTGAGGAAGAAGCATATGAATGGACCTCTCTGAATTGGAAAAGCATGTAGATATGTGTGTATTTGTGTTTTACTCAAAGTTGACATTCAAGAGAATTTTAATAATCAAATGGATCAAGGATAGCCTGTCTGTGAATACCAATCAGCCTCTGTCCCAACTATCCCTGTCATTGACCAAAAGATCCATGAACAAAATGGTGATGGTGGTTGGGCTGAAGGTTAAGCATGGGCTCACAAACATTGTCTTTCACTCACCAAGTTTGACTAGACTATAGCTGCTCAGTTCCCAGTCTGCCAGCCTCAAGAACAACATTCCACCCTAATATAGCACCATTCCCTGTGGTAATAAGCCAGCTACCCGGAGGCATGTTGATGCTGTTACACCACTTTTATAATGGAAAGGGCAGCATTTTGTTCTTACTGGAAGAGATGCTTCGAATATAGCTTTGTCTTCACTGCATGCAGTGCTTCTGCCAAAACCCCCCATTCATGGACTGACAAAATACCTTATTCAACATCATGGTTTTCCAATAGCATTGCTTCTGATCAAATAACTCACTTCACAGCAAACAAGGTGCAGCAGTGTGCCCATCCTCATGGGATTCACTGATCTTACCATGTTCCCCATTATCCTGAAGCAGCTGGCTTGATAGAATGATGGAAGAGCCTTTTGTAGACTCAGTTACAGTGACACCCAGGTGCCAGTACCTTGCAAGGCGGAGGCAATGTTCTCCAGGAGGCCCTATGCTCTAAAGCAGCATCCACTATATGGTGTTGTTGCTCCCAAAGCCAGGAATGGTAAGTGTAGAAATCAGCGGATGGAAATGGAAGTGCCAGCACTTCTTATTAGCCTCAGTGATTTACCAGCAAAATTTTTGTTTTGTGCCCCCGTTCCTTTATTCTCTGCCGGTCCAGAGGTGCTAATTTTAAAAAGAAGAGTGCTCCACAAGAAGACAGCAACAATGATTCCACTGAATTCCCAATTAAGACTGCCTTTAGTCCACTTTGAATTCCTCGTGCTCCTGAATCAACAGAAAAAAAAAATTAAGTTACCATACTGCCTGGGATAATTGATCCTCATTACCAAGACAAAACTGGACTGCTATGACATTAAGTAAACAAGAGTATGTCTGGAATACTAGGGACCCCTTAGGCTGTATCTTAGTAAGGTCAGTGGAAAATAAAACAACCCCATTTAAGCAGGACTTGTAATGGTTCAGATGCTTCAGAAATGAAAGGTTGAAGTCACCCTACTAGGTAAAGAACCACGACCAACTGAGATGCTTACTAAGGGCAAAAAATACGTAGAGTGAGTAGTGGAAGTCTATAGTTATAAATAAAAGCTATGACTACATGACCATTTGCAGAAACAATTATTAAAAGTATTTTTTCCTTATTTTTATTATGATGTTTATGAGCATGTGTAGATAAATGTGTGTGTGTGTGTATCTTTGTTTTCTTCTCTCTCTTCCCTATTTCTTCCCTTCTCTTTTCTCTTTTATATCCTGTAACTTAGATACTATGAAGTAAAATTACAGATACCAAAATACTATGATGTAAAGTTAATATATCTTAACTGAAGAAAGAATTTGACCCAGGGGCATAAAGCAGAGTGAGAGACCAAGGCAAGCTTTCAAACAGGAGTGAAAGTTTATTAAAAAGTTTTAGAGCAGAAACAAAAGGAAGTAAAATGCACTTGGAAGAGCAAGAGTCTTGAGTGATCCAAGTGGGCTGTCTGACCTTTGACTTGGGTTTTTTTTTACGTTGGGATGCTTCCAGAGTCTTTCACGTCTTCTCCCTTCATTGTCCCGTTGGGGTGGGTGTCCGCATGTGCAGTGGTCTGCTAGCACTTGGGAGGAGCTGCATGCTCAGTGTGTTTACTGAAGTTGTGCACATGCTCACTTGAGGTGTTTTTGCCTTACCAGTTGAGAGTTCCTACAGAAAAATCATACACCAGTTAAACTACCATTTTGCCTCTTAGTGCACATACTTGAGCCCACTCACAAAACTCCTGAGATCTTATTGGGAAGCTGCTGATCACTAGCTTTGGGTTTTTGTTTTTGTTTTTTTCTATTGGAAGACTGCCTTTTTCTAGTACCAACTTCAACCAATTATTATTTTAGAGAGATAATATCACTTGACATTCCTGGTTGGAGGGGTCCTCTTCTGCTCTGCTCATGTCTGACTAACTACCTACTGTAACATTTCCAGTTCTCCTTCTTTGCCTTCCTCTACTTTATTCCATAACTGTCTATTATTTTCCACTAAATGTGGCTGTGTCACAGACTTATGAGATCTGAGTAAAAGGCAGTCTTTCTCCAAAGTACTAGAAATTGTTTATGAGGACAGCGATCATCTCCACTATCCTGCATAGCTCCTCACTGTTCACTGGGATTAGTCAAATTGATTTTGTAAAGTTCTTCAGGCTCCTCAGAATTGTTATGTAAATAACACATAATATTTTAATTATGTATTGTTTTTGGTAAGTCTTTTGCCCTACAGGAGATCAACTTCCTCCCAATTTAATCTGCCAAAAAATGTTCATGACTTCTTTCCCTTTTCAGTAGTTTTTTACTGTACTTGAAGAGTAAGAAACCTATGCACAAAATATTAGCACAAATACTATACAATGATTAATGTATAAAAAGCAAACTAAAACGATAAGCAAAAAACCAAAAATCTCAATACTATTCAATGATTAATGTATATAAAACAAACTAAAACAATAAACAAACAAACTAAAACAATAAGCAAATAAACAAAAACTCTTAGAGTTTCGGTTAATCATGAACCCAGGATAAATCTATTGAAAGAAGGTTAGATCAGCCCACCTCGGGAACTACAAGCTTGACTTTACTATTGGAAGTCAGTCTGCATTGACTTGCTACTTAACTCTGTGGGAATCGATAAACCCATTTATCTTATAATTTTTTGTTTATTAAAGGGATGAATTAATGGTACAAATGTCTGTGAGGATCCAATGTTGCAGTACACGTGAATGCAGTTTGTTGACAGCTTTTACTATATACAAAATACTACTATATGAAAAGTACCAAGCTTTGTCTCATTTTCCATAAAAGTATGATTTACTTAGGGACCATATCTTCTAAGACAAATACTTAACATGTCCTTTTGTAACCAAGTGAAATTCAGCTACTCACTGCTTCGAGGTAAGAACACGAGAAGTGAGGTATACTGAAAGGAAAGCAACATTATTCAAGTACTAGCAGTTGGAAAATGGGCAGACTCATGTCTCTGAAAGATCATTTCATATTTTGGGCTGGGTAAGGGATTTAAGAAGGGGAACTTGTTACGAGAAACATGCAGGAGTAGTATTGGATATAGGGTCTGCATATCTTGCTCCAATGTCTACCTTGAGTTATTGTCCATCTGGAGTGCAGGCTGGCTCCATCTCAGCAGTGGCCAGGTTGTAGATTAACTCCCTTGAGGTAATCTCTAGATGGGAAGGATTCCTCAGCTTGGTCTCTGGGCCTGGTTCATTTCAAAATTAACCCCTGGAATTTATAAGCAAGCAGTTAATTAGATAAGCTGGCAGAGTGCAAGGAGTGTCTAGTGAAAAGGGAGGAAAACCAAGAGTTTCAAAGTGTATTTTAAGGCTAAGACTAGAGAGGATTTTTTAAAAAAGTTTAAAATGCATTTTGAAGCTAAGCTAGTCAGTTACACTATAACCTTTTATAGGAAAGTCCATTCTCAAGTGGGGAAAGATGAGTATATTTTTAAAAGCCATTGTATATATAGAGATATATTTTGAAAACATTATATAGAATGTTTTAAAAATATATTGTGTATGTGTATATATAATGCAACATGCTTATATCATGTAAGCACAGAATAATACATTTACAGTTTAGAAGCAGAAGACTGAAATCAAAATGCAAGAGCAAGGCGAATAAAAAGCAACTCTTTCATCTTGATTTCAGTCTTGTGCTTCCAAATTGTAAAGGTATTATTCCGTGCTTACGTGTTATAACCACTTCTTAGAAAATGCCAGCACCACATCATCCTATCTTTTTCCATATCATTACTTCTTAAATGCTGCACCACAATGATGTTGAAAAAGACATCATTACTACTACAGAGGTGGCATGCTACTAAGAACATTAAAAGATTACTAAGTAGACATCATTTTTCTTTTTGTTATTATGCAGGTGTCAACTAGAAATTTTGATCAACAATGTAATATTCAAATTACCTATTTCAGAATTTTTTCATCTAATTATGTCATATGTTGTAATAATGTGCTCTTAAAACTTTCAAATATGTCCCTGTCTCTCCTTACAAAAATCTGGCCCAAAACAAGGGCTTCTGAAACTGTTTCTGAAAACCCATCAAAATAATAAAAGACATGAGAACATTAAAAATACATTGGAATAAAAATATCTCTGAAATGAACATGTCATTTCTTCTCTAATCTTCTATAGTCATTAAATTGTAACACTGGTTGAATTTCAAATATAATATCAACTCTCCTAAATTCAACTGTCATATTATGTTATTCTATGTGATTTTAAGAGATGTTGTGTTAGCAAAGAATGGGAAAACACTGGATATAACTCAGAGTATTATAAACTAGATAACATGATTTGACAACTGAAATTTAAAAGGGAAAGTAGTTACAGTAGTTTTAGATCAGATATCCCCATCAAGTTGTAAATCTAATAGAAGTGAAGTATAAAAGTTGGGAAGAATATATTGCCAGGAAACCTGTAGATCAAATTGTATTGTGTTGAACAGTTTTAGGATACTTCTTATTTTTGCAAAATAATTTCTCTCTTTAGGTGTTACAGTGTGTTACACAAACACACACACACACACAAAGCAAGGTTAACTTTAACAATAATATTACTAAACAACAATTAGAAACCAAATTCTTACTCTTGCACAATTTATCTTGGAGAAGAAAGCAAGGTCAGATCTCTAGCTTTGAATAATGGATATTTTACATAGTAAAAACCTTCTCCAAATGAATACTCTTTTAAAAGTCATGATATTATTTTATTTAAATCATCAATATTCTGGGCATGGCTTACTTTACCAAGAGAAGATTCATTCTTTGCTGAAGCATAATTACATTATCAGATATTAAGAAGAAGCCATAAACCACAAAATGGAAATCAGCCCTCCAGTGGCCATTTCATACTTCGAAGATGATTGTATTTTAACATTTTTGTTGCCAACCACAGCAGTAGCATGCTAGAACGTGAAACCCAAGTTTCAACATCACTCTAACCTGAATAAAATTTAAATATATGAACGCTAAATTGAATAATCAATAATAGATTTTAGTCAGATAACCATCTCTTTGACAGTAAGTGGCATATAGGCAAATCCATCTAAGCAAACTTCATCTTCATTAGTGTCGCGGTATTGCAAGATATTTTAGAAGCAAGAAGATATTTTCATGTTTTCCATTGCTCCATTGTTTTTAGTCTCCATTAAAAATTTGCAGCTATACTACCACTTTCTCTTCATTGCCTATTCCGATTTGTAAATGGAATTCATTGCAAGCAATGTCATTTTACAGATTAAATTAATATTATTATAAAAAGCTTTAAAACTCAAACATATTTATGAGTCACGCTGAGAAAGACCTGTACTCAGTTATAATGATTAATGCAAGTTGCCCAAGTTTTACAGATGAAATCACCACTATTTGCATATTTTGAGCACAAAACAGATAACTATAATTCTAAAAGACCAACAGAAGAAGCACTGTACTACTGATGTATCTGTTGAGATGAGCTTGCTGTTGTATCGAGCAATGTTTTGCTTTTCAATTTTATTCATCTGTGCTAGGCAAATTTAAAAGCACTGAAAATCAAGTGTATGTGTATTTGAGCCTATTGCGGTAGGCCACCAAAACATTTCCTAATCCATTTCATTTCTTTCTGATGTAATGTGTTTTGTTGTTGTTGTTCGTTTGTTTGTTTGTTTGTTTTTTGAGATGGAGTCTCACTCTGTCACCCAGGCTGGCACGCAGTGGCATGATCTCAGCTCACTGCAACCTCCACCTCCTGGATTAAAGCAATTCTCTTGCCTCAGCCTCACTAGTAGCTGGAATTAACAGGCATGTGCCACCACGCCTAGCTAATTTTGGTATTCTTAGAAGAGATGGGATTTCGCCATGTTGACTAGGCTGTTCTCAAACTCCTGACATCAGGTAATCCTCCCACCTCAGCCTCCTAAAATGCTGGGATTACAGGTGTGAGCTCAATGTACTGTTGATGTTTCTACTATCAATAGGTGGTGTCTATTTGTCTATTCTCCTGTGTAGGAACAGATTTTGTGACTTGCTTTGGCAAATAGAGTATGGCTTTTCTAGTCTTTATTTCAATGCACTCAGCTAAAGGATATAATCTAAATTCCTACCCCATATGTGTTTACAGAAATGATACAGTGAAAAATAATGGTACCTCTGCCTCTTGGGTTCAATCTTGTATTGCTACAAGATTCAAAATATGAAATAATTTTGTTTACATTATTTTGTAAAAAAGATAGCATATCAATATTTTTAGAAATATTTGCAACAGAAAAGATTGAAATGTTGGGAATGTCTCTGGCTAATTGAGACTTACTTATTAACAGAAACTGTTTTCTATATTACTCCATTTACTTGGAATTACTGTTTGATAGGTTTACTAGACTGAATTTCTGAAACAGTTTACATAATGTGTTTTGTTTTATTTTTCAAATATGGTTAAGAATCTGAACATTTACAAAATACTATTATTGTAAATAATCCAATTATAGTTTCTATAATATTCTAAGAAAAATGTGTTTTCAAGTTTAATCATGATAACATAAGCAAGAAAATTGCCATTTTAGAATTAGATGTCATTGTAATACAAATATTCTATACCTTGATCTTTTTACATACTTGTAGCTTATTTATAGGCTATATAAATCCTAATTCCAAGACAATTCTCTTTCTCTCTCTCTCTCAAAATAATAGGCATTAAAATTTGTGCTAAGTAGATATAGCTGAATTTGTTTAAATTAATTTTTTTAAATATATAAAATGTGCAATTAAATAGGTAATTATTTTCTCTGTATTTTTAGATTTAAAATTTTACTTGGATTTCACACAAAATTAATTCAAATGTTATAGTCTCCTCATCCTATTCTGTACATGCGAAAAATTAATTTTCTCTTCAAAGGTACTACATTTCACTTTTCCTAGTTTGAAAAGCCTCACTGTTTAAATTATCCCAAAGTGGCGTGCTCAATAAATTGAAGTCAACTTATTCTTAATATCCAGGTATTTCCTAATGTTCTTCTACCCCTTTTGACTTTCACTGCAGAATTTGGTAAGCATTGCATACATTTCCTTGTTGTTTTTACACCTTTTATGAAGGAAGAAAGTTATTTGTTGATACTAGATATTAACACAAATAGGATGATTGACTAAACTTTGAAATTTATTAGGATTTTCTTCCAGAACTCATACATAGCTTCTAGGATTATAGCTCTGTTGTTCAAATGCAATTGAGAATACAACAGTTTTGAGTACTATTTCCAAATTAATGCATCTTGAAACCATGATGGTATTTTCTCCATAGGACTGTCAGTAAGTAGTAGCGATTGCAGCTGATGAATATGTTTACATCAAGAGAGAAGGGCCTTTACTCTAATTAACTGGATGATCTTGAATGATCACTTCTAGAACCCAATACCATATCCTTTGTCAAAAAGCACAGAATTAAAGTATCTGCTATCAAACCTGCAAATAGACTTCGTGAAAATGCGCACATTTGTACCTGATGGGAAACATAACCTACCAAGACTGAATTACGAAAAAATAAAATATCTAAACAGACCAATGGGTAATTCAGTTGAATCAGTGATTTTTAAAAATCTTCCATCAAAGAAACGCCAAAGATTTTATGGCTTCACTGATAAATACTACCAGAAATTTAAGGAGAACTAACAACATTCCTTTTCAAATTCTTCCAAAAAATTAAAGAGGAGAGAACACTTCCAAACTAATCTTATAAGGCCAATATCACTCTGATACTAAAGCCAGACAGGGACACTATAAGAAAAGAAAATTACAGGCCAATAGCCCCGATGATCATACATTTAAACCTCCAACAAAATACTAGCAAATTAAATTAAATAGCACTTTGAAAGGATCACACAGTATAATAAACTGGGATTTATTTCTATGAAACAAGCGTGGTTCAACATCTGCAAATCAATAAATGTGATATATCATATTAACAAAATAAAGGACAAAAATCACATGATCATTTTAGTTGATGCAGAAACAACATTTGACAACAATCACCATCCTTCATGATAAAAACTCTCAACAAATTAGGTATAAAAGGAATATACCTTAACACAACAAAGGCTGCATATGACAAGCCCACAGCTCACATCATAGTCAATGGTTAAAAGCTGAAAACCTCTTATCTAATATCAGGAAGAAGAAAAAGTTATCCATTCTCACCACTTCTATTCAATACAGTACTGGAAGTCCTAGCCAGGGAAATCAGATGGGAAAAAGAAATAAAAAGGATCAAAATAGAAAAGGAAGAATTAAATTATCTGTTTGCAGATGACATGATATTATATATAGAAAACTTTAAAGACTCCATCAAAAAATCTATTAGAATTAACAAACAAATTCATTAACATTGTAGGATACAAAATCAACCTACAAATACCAGTTGCATTGCTATATACTAACAACAAGCTATTTGAACAAAAAGTTAAGAAAATAATTCCATTTACCAAAGCATCAAAAAATACTAAAGTATCAATTTAACCAAGAAAGTAGAAGATATGCACACTGAAATATAAAAAGAGATCAAAGCACAAATAAAAAGAAAGATATCCTGTATTCATAGGTTCAAAGAATTGTCAAAATATCTATACAGAAAGCAATAAGCGGATTCAATGCAATCACTATCAAAATTCCAATGGAGTTTTTCACAGAAATAGAAAAAAAAATCCTAAAATTTGTGTGGAAGAATAACAGACTCCATGTAGCTAAAGCAATCTTGAGAAAGAAGAACAAAGCTGGAGACATCACACTACCTGATTTCAAATTATATTACAAAGCTCTACTTATCAAGCAGTACTAGTATAAAAAGAGATGCATAAACCAATGGAGTAAAATAGAAAGCACAGAAATGAACCCATAGGTAGATGATCATCTAATCTGCAACAAGGGTACCAAGAATATTCAATGGAGAAGGGATAGTTTCTTCAATAAGAAAACATGAAGATGTCTTCAAGTGAAAAAAAATTGGTTCCTAATTTTACACTATACATGAAAAATCAACTCAAAATTATTAAGGACTTAAATGTAAGACATGAATTGTAAAACTCCTAGAAGAAAACATAAGGAGAAGAGCTCCACAACATTGGTCTTGGTAATAATTTTTTTGGGATATGAAGTCAAAAGCACAGGCAACAAAAGAAAAAATAAACAAATGGGTCTACATCAAACTAGAAAGTTTGGACACAGCAAAGGAAATACTCAACAAAATGAAGAGGCAGTCTGTGAAATGGGAGAAAATGTTTGTTAACCATGCATATAATAAGGGGTTAGTTAATATCCAAAATATATAAGGAACTCATACAATTCAATCTCAAAAAACAACCTGTTTGAAAATAGTTAAATTACCTGTATAGACACTTTTCCAAAGATGAAAATGTGTTAAACATCACCAATCATGAGAGAAACGCAAATCAAAATCACAATGAGATATCACCTCACACCTGTTAGGATAGCTATTATAAAAATGTCAAAAGATATCAAGGATTGATGAGATTGCAGAGAAAAGGGAACCTTTATGCATTGTTGGTAAAAATTAATTCAGACATTACAGAAAATAGTATGGAGGGTCCTCCAAAAATTACAAACAACTACTGTATGATATAATAATCTCACTTTTGTATATATATTCAAAGGAAGTAAAATCACTGTCTCAAAGAAATCTCTGCACTTCCATGTTCATCATAGCATTATCCACAAAAATCAACATATGGAAATAAGTTGTGTCTGTCAACAGACTAATGAATAAAGAAAATGTAGTGTGTGTATATATATATTTTATATATATATATAATATATATCACTATATCCATCTCTCTCTCTCTCTCTCTCTCTCTCTCTCTCTCTCTCTCTCTATCTATCTATGGAATATTATTCAGCTATTGAAAAGAGGAAAGTCCACCATTTGTGACAACATAGTTTGACCTAGAGGATATTAAATAAAATACCCCAAACATAGAAAGAAAAACACTTATGATCTCACTTATATAAATGTGGAATCTAAAAAAGTCAAATTCATAGAGTGAGAGGAAGGGTGGTTACCAGGGCTTAGGGGGTGAGGTTAATGGGGAGATGCTGGTCAATGTAAAGTAAGTAAGTCCCAGAGACTTAATGTACAACATAGTGACTATAATAAATAATAATATGTATTGCATAGTTGAAATTTGCTAAGAGAATACATCTTAAGTATTCCTACAAGAAAAAAGGTATTTACATGAGATAATAGATACATTAATGAGCCTACCTGTGATAATCATTTCATAATGTATATATATAATATCATGTCCTACACCTTGGACAGATGCAATTTTCATCCATCAATCATATCTCAATATAACTGGGAGGAAAAGGCATATTTATTGAAACTACTCAGAAAGAGGGCAATTTGTGGTGGCTTTGTTTTGTTCTGTTTTGTTTTTCTGAATAAGACCAAAAGACAATCATATAGTAAATAATTTTCTTGGGAGTAAGTAGAAGCTTATATTTAAGATCTATAGTTAACTGGTTTTATTGCTGACCTAATAAAAAGGAAATGCTCAGGCATTCTGGAAGAGTAAACTTTAGATGGGTCAAATTTGTTCATATCCTTTAGAACGGAATACTAGCCTGAGGGGGCATTGTAATTATGTTATTATTTCTAGTAAATTTATCATGCAAGTTTGGAGCTTGAATTTGGGAATATACAATAGATCCTCAAAGTAATTAATCCAGTGTAATAAATTGTTTTGATATAACAAGATTCATGCTAACGTCTGTCCTCAGACCAGTTGTAGTTTTCAATCTAGGAAAGTCAAAGTTCTTCACTGCTGGTATGGGAGTAAAGAGGTAGTTGGAGGAAATGGCCAGCACAGCAGGAAAACAATAGAAGCCCCATTCCGGGAAGGAATGAAAGGCAGAGGTAAGCCCTGTAGCTCTGGTGTTCTACCCAAATTCTTCCTTTTCAGAATACAAGCAATTAACCAGAAGACTGCTGAAATCACAGACACTGTTTACATGCTCCAGTAAGCCACAGAACCAACAATCTCCTCTAATACTATTGAAGTTGAAGCTGACAAGCACCACAGGGTGGGACCACACTGCATTTGGAACTTGAAAGAATCGGAATCTCATCCACACTCAAAGACACCCTCAACTGTTGCACAGGATCATCTCAATTACGCTCTCTATAATACAATGTCCATTTTAGAAAACTGAATTTTCAGACTCCCTTTACTGTGAAGTTTTACTGTATATATCAACAAAAACCAAATTCCGTAAGCTCTACTACCTGAGAAGCCAACATCATTTAGAGACAAAGGGTATTAGCTAATATAAGGAAACTACATAGATGACCAATTGCTCTGGAAATCACCTGAAGACTTACCCATCCAGTGAAAATGAATTACAATATTTGGGTCAACCTGCCCCCAGAGGAAAAGCTAAAAAACAAAAAAACAAAAAACAAACCCCACCAAAAGAAGCCAAAAAACCTACACTTGACCAATTTTTTTCTTAAAATTATCAAAGAGATCATAAGATGGCCAAAATAAAGGAGAAAATGAAAACCTGGAGGACATTTGCTGACCTTGAAGAAGCAACAAGGAGGAGTCCTGCTCTCAGTATTAGAAATAACTTCCTAACAAACCAACATCTCACAGGTAAAAACTGCAAAATTTGGGCAAAACATGAGCATTTGGAAAGTAAAAGCTGGCCAATTTTGAAGAAAACTCAAAACCTAAAGAAAACTGTGGCCTGGGTGAGTTTCCTGTTTTGAGAGCTTTAAACAGAAGCTAGTGACCCACAATAAAAGTTCAACAGAATGTCTTACATTATTCTGGCTGGGAAACAAACAGACAAACAACAAACAAACAAATAAGGAATGAGCTGTATAGCCAGAGCTGCCAGTGAGTCAGGGCATTTCAGAGAGGAGAGAGAATGATCCATAAATAGAGAAGGGGTCCAAAATTTCTATGTATAAATTCTGTTCATGTTTCTGGTCCACCTGTGAAGCATGCATTTATAGAGTAAGTTGAAAACAACCTGGAACAAGGCTTTATACGGTGTCCATGGGCAGGCAAGGCAGAGTTTTTGGTTTGAGTCTAACCACATTAGTTTTTCTCTAAAGCAAAAACCCTCTTCAGAGGATGATAACAGCATCTAGGCTCTCTACAACAAAACCTTCATTATATCCAGGGTATTATGGACAACTTTATGCAAACAAATTGGAACATTTGGACAAATGAATAAACCCCTAGGAAAAATCTTACTTAGCTGATATCAAAAATTATAAATTTAGATGAAGTATGATATTAACACAAGGATAGAAAAAATAGAACAATGAAAGTGGAGAGCCAAGAAGCGCACATCTGTGTGTATATCAACACTGGATTTACAAAAACGGTGTTACTAAAGACAGTGAGGGTGGGGAAAGAAGATGAACCCTATCTCACGGAATAGTCATCTTGATGTCAGCATACGCCTAGGTGTGAAATGCAAAAACTATAATGATTTTAAGCATAATACAGAAAAATAGCATATTACTTTGTGTATGCCATTTCCTTTAATCAAGACAAAAATAACCACTATATTAGTCAGGGTTCTCTAAAGGGACAGAACTAACAGGATAGATGAGTATATGAAGGGGAGTTTGTTAAGAGAATTGACTCACATGATCACAACGTGAAGTCCCACAATAGGCCGTCTGTAAGCGAAGGAGACAGGAAGCCAGTCTGTGTTCCAAAACTACAAAAGTAGGGAAACCAATAGTGCAGCTTTCTGTCTGTAGCTGAAGATCCCTGGCAAATCACTGGTGTAAGTCTAAGAGCCCAAAAGCTGAAGAACTTGGAGTATGATGTTCAATGGCAGGAAGCATCCAGCATGGCAGAAAGATGAAGTCCAGAAGACTCAAACTTTCTAGTTCTTCCATGTTCTTCTGTCTGCTTTTATTCTAGCCACACTGGCAGCTGATTAGATAGTACCCACCCAGATTGAGGGTGGGTCTGCCTCTCCCAGTCCACTGACTCAAATGTCAATCTCCTTTGGCCACACCCTCACTAACACACCTGGGAACTATACTTTGCATCCTTCAATCCAATCAAGTTGACACTCAGTACTATCACAACCACTAAGCAAGAAAGAAAATGCTGATAAATTTCACTACATTAAAATTAAGGATTTCTCTTCCTCAAATGATATCATAATATAATAATATAGAAATAAACATTAAAATCACAGTGAAATCCCATTAAATACCGACAAGATTGGCAAACATTTTAAAATGTGACATTATCAAGGATTGGATTTTTTTTTCCATTCAATCTTGCATATGACAAATCAAGTATTGCTGATGATATGAAGCAATGTAGATGTTTTTATACACTGTTGAAGGACATAAAAATGTAATCAACCATTTTTGAAAATATTGTATTCTATTCAATATATTTGAAGAGAGTGGAAATCCACTTTTGATTGCACACACTATAGAAGTAGCTGGAATCTTTTTTTAAAATAGCCCCAAACTGGAAACAACATAACTTTTGATCTATAGTACAACAGATAGCAATTAATGGTATATTAATCAATGGAATACTATACAGTAGTTCTACATAAAATGTCCATTAACTGGCACAGGTACAAGAAATGTTTGACAGCGTTCTATGAAGACATAAGGATCCTGTAACATAATAAAAAGTACTTCACTTAGCATGTTAGGCTTTGTTTTTGTTGCTGCTGTTGTTTGTTTTAGCAAGAACTTCTCAATAAAGATTTAGTACATTGATTTACATTCTTGTATGTTCATTTATATTTATCCTGGACTGATAATTTCTGAATCTACTCTGAGTAGCACAGATATACATAACACGGATAATGAATGAACTAGATATAAATACTGTAATATAATTCTAAAATATGTATTTAGTAAAAAAAAAAAAAAAAAAAAAAAAAAACACCAGTAATATCCACTATTTTCCCCATACCTAAAGATCTAAATAGGCAAACTAATCTATATTAATAACCATATTGACTATAAAAAAAATGATCATCTTGAATGTTGGCAAGTTGGTTCTTTATAATGAATGTGTTATATGTATGATCGAGAAAAAAATAACTAATAAGAAAGTTGGGGTTGCCACTAATATTCTGTAGATTGATTTGCTTGATAGTTACATGGGTTTAAAATTCATAATTATTTTTAACATTAAATGTATGTCTTATGCAACTTTATATGTATGATGTATGTGTGCTATATCTCACATTAGACAAGATTTGAATAAAGAAATTATCTGTGTGTAATGCCCAAACCAAAAAAATGTTCCAGGTCCAGGTAAGAGAATAAAGTTACAAAGAAGATACCAAAAAAAAAAAAAAAAAAAAAAGGAGGAAGTTTGTCTTTTTTCCAAATAAAGACTAAAAAAAAAAAAAAATTCCGCTTATCTGAACTGAATAGACAAATGATTTTTTAAAAATTAAATGATTACATTAAGTTGAAGAATCCCAAATAAAAAGATATTTGAGATTGTTGCACCAATAGCATATACCCTACAACTGCTGAAAGTAATGAGGTGGTGATTAGATAAAGCTAGGGTGATAAAGGCACTTACAGAAAGGAGTGAGAACACAATATAGACAGACTTTAAGGGTCATGGGGAAAAATCTTAGCTAGGTAACCATAGGTGATGTAAAAAAGGAAGGGAGGGAGAAGGGAGATAGGAAGAAAGGAAAGGAGGGTAGGAGAAAGGAAAGTAAGAAAGAACAAAGAAAGAGGAGGAAGGAAGGAGGGAGGGAGGAAGGAAGGAAGGAAAGAAGGAAAAAAGGAAAGAAGGAAGGAAGAAAAGGAGGAAGGGAGTGAGGAAAAGAATAACAATCGCCCTCTCCATCACTGCCCCAAAACAAATTTCAGTGAGAGGGAAGAAAATAAAAGATAAAATGTTCCTAGAAAGAAAATATGAAGATCACAGAAAAGAAAAGGACTAGGACCAGAATAGACTGCAACGAGTAGAATAAGTGAATATAAATAAAAAGGACCACTATCTATAAAATCCTAGTGCCAGAAGAAACAGAAGTTTAGTGGTTCAGGATCTGGATGAGACTGAGACCTCACATCAGTGGCTCCTACTGATCTGGAGTTTTGACAACTGAAAGGAAATGGTGTATTGCCCCTTGCTCTTACCATACAATGGTGAGATGGGAACAGAAGGACTACAATTGACTACGCTAGACACACCTGTTCAAAAAGTAAGATAATGGGAAGCATGCATCAATCAGCGATCTAGAACAATTCTGAAACCCAGCTGAAGATCTGATGAAAGGCTATGGCTACTCTTTGTCAGGAGAAAGAAGCATGAAATGAGGAACAGCAGGAGGAGAACAGCTGAAACCTACTGGCACTTCTACGTCTGGCTGAAATTTCCTCTAATCACGATGCCTTTCAGAAAACAATGGTCCGTGGAGCCGTGCTAGGTACACAAATCAGAAAAAAATACTTAGAAAGTTTTATAGTGACTTTATCATCCAAGTGACTGACAAGTGGAGCCCTGTGGTTAACAGGATAAAGAATTGCATGGGTGTTATCAAAGCTGCATGGTAAGTAGCCTGTGCTGACAAGCACAGTAGAAACATGATACAACATAGGTTATTGTAAGTTTTGGTTGTTATATAGCTATAAGCAAGGTAGTCAATTTATTGTAACTTTCAACTTTTACAATCATTCAAAATTTTCATCAACCCTGTTCTTTTTAAATCTTCATTTATAGCTTAACATTATTGGCTACGTTAGGGAAGTAAACATTGTAATCTTCATTTTAACCCTAATTTGCATATAGTAAAAAGCATCAACTTTGAGACTGCAGCAGCAAGAGTAAACCAAATGATGACAGTAGAAATAATTGTGAAGGCATGAGGATCAAATGAGTTCATGCAAGTTTTACTTAAGAGTATGATCTCTCATATATTTATTGTAATTGATAGTAACATGCTAAAACAACATTGAATTATTTGTGAAAATGCAACAGCTAATGAGGCAATTAACTTTCAAAATTTAAATGGTATTAACACAAAAGACATATGGAAATAAGTTCAAAACCAAAGAACTATTTGAAAGACAGATTATTAAAATAAAGTCAACGGAAGCAGATGTTCAATATTTTACATATAAACATTAGTGCATTATTGGTTTCTTATAAAGTAGCACTTTGGGTTGCTAAGACTGAAAAAAAACATAAGCAATTACAAAGACGTCAGTGAAATTCTGAATCAAATGTGTTTTCTTAGAAATGATGAGGGACTGCTGCAAAGAAGGTAACTCAAGTACCACTTTCCAGTGACATACCACTTTTGAACATATTCAGGAACTGAGGATGAGCTAGAAGAACAAATAAAGCTAGTAAAGTATTTTTCCTGAGAGCTTGATGTGCAAATACTGTTTAAAGGGCACTTCCTTTACTGTAAGAACAATTTAAGTGTGATGACTTTATGATGGGAGATTTCATTTTATTTTTTGCTTCTTTTTTAACAAACACAATTAGCTCTGCACTCTGGAAAGCTGTGACTGCATGCATTGCCGACAAATGCAGTTGGAAAGTTAAATTTGGGGCACAAGTATTTTTCAGTGACACAGCTGCAGTGTCATGAAAACTTTCTGGAGAAATTATTCAAATTAAAGAGCTTGCACCAGAATCGAAAGCAGTACAATGCTTTCCTTGTTGAAAAAGTTATGTTTAAAGAAATTATAATTTTGACTAAAGAGTGTGCTTAGTGATGTAGTAAAATTGTAAATTATTTAAAGGCTACTGAATTAAGTTTGATATTTTTCATTAGATGACAAGACAGAAAGTTATTATTATAAACTATTACTGCAGGCTGGGTTACTAAGGTTATTGAAGGTAAAGAGTGTCAAGAAAGTATCCACTAAGCAAAGATCTCATTGTGTTTTTGTCAGGTAAGAAACCAATTTGACCTCAACTTTGAACAAGATATAAACAAAGCAGCCAAATTTACTTATCTGTCTGATATGTTTATTTTAATAATATTATTGCTTATGCAAGAATGTGATGCAAGTTTTTTTCCATTGGTCTAAAAAAGTTAATGAGTAAAAATTAAAGTAAGAAGTGGGAAACTTTTTATAGATTGTAATGACATGTTCCAAAAATTTGGCAACAGTTATTAAAGAGGTAAATGATAATTTTGTTACTATATATTTGCCAAATTTATCATGGAGCACCTAAAAAACCATTTAGAATATTCTGAATTTGTTTTAATTTTAAAAGATCTGTTCATAGGAGATTCAAGGAACCAGAATGTATTTATTTTATTAAACAATAATAGAAACTAAATCATAACTCTATATAGTATAAATGGTTAGAATTTCTACTGGTGAACTAAAGACACATTTTTAACATGCGACATCACTTGCTTAATTTTGAATAAACATGAAAAACAAATACTGTTAGCTTGCTAAAATTGTTTTAAAGTCTCTTCTTCCTGGAACAGAGCTTCCAGGAATAGAAGCTTAGTATGACTGGTTTCTCTATTCTGAATACATAGACAAATTTTACTATACATTTTCCTTTGTAAGTAGCATTATTACACTCAACCTAGATTAGAGAAGTTAAGCAAAAAATGAAGTAATTTGTCACATTAAAAACTATAAATATTAATTGAGACTGTGCATTACATGTATGTGGTAGCATCTCATATGAGGTAATCGCTACTTTATTCTTAAGAGTTT
Source organism: Chlorocebus sabaeus (assembly GCF_047675955.1). NCBI lineage: Eukaryota > Metazoa > Chordata > Mammalia > Primates > Cercopithecidae > Chlorocebus > Chlorocebus sabaeus. The sequence continues at coordinate 33,408,452 of NC_132913.1, forward strand.
TCTTTGATTACAAGAGGGGCCAGCTGTTGTGGAACTGGGATTTCCACTATCATTACCTAGGTGTATCCTTAATAAACAGTGCATATGCTTTTGTAATTTGTTTCTTTTCTATGGTATATCTGTTCTGACTATATTTATTAAAAGGCATTTTATTGCTGTTGAACCAAGAAAAGTTTTAAAGAAAGATTTTTAAAAAGTGTTTTTTAAAATGCTGTTCTATACAGCTGGAGTAATTTAAAAATCAGAAATGTATAAGAGTGGAATATATGAACCAAAATAATTTAAATTTAAACAGTAAGAGGTGCCAGCATAGAGTCAATGTAATAAAATAGTTTAAACATGAATAAATACACTTTGTAAAAATGACAGCAAGCTCAAGCAAGAAAATCAAGGAATAATGGCCTTAAAGTCAGAGATAAAAAAGTGATTCTGAAGTCCGTACTTACTACTGCATGAACAGTGAGCTATCTGACTGGTCCAGTTTGAAATAAGGAACTGGGCATGTGAAGTTTAAGTTTCTTCCTCCCTTTCTTACTACGGATCTGAGATCTGTACTCTTGTTTTCTCCTAACTATCTAATAAACTGGAGGTAAAGACTCTGCCCTTGTACAGCAAGGCCTCAGTTTACATCCAAGCCAGTGACTGTATAATGCATAACATACATTATTCCACCTCTGTCAGGACAAAAGCTGGTATTTTGGTCTCCATCTCCTTGGCTCCATTATACATTTGGACAGAACTCTGGAAAATAGTCTTGGGCATTGATCCCTTCCAGTCTCAATGTCTTCTAAGAGAGACACCTTTGCAAGTCATAAGTTGAAAATCTGAGGAGGATACTTCTATCATCAAAATATCAATTTATTATATGTATTGTACAGATATACTACAGTCTTCTCTCCCTCTTTTTCTCCTACTCTTTCCTCTCATCTGTATATGTACATTTATCATTCTATCTGCTTACCTACATTCTATCAGTGTATTAATTTATCAATTGATTGCTCAATGCATATATCGAATAGACTTCAGACTATTTTCCTTGAATCAAGTGTTGTCACAAATACTTTTGATAACACTTCATCCATATGTTATCATCAAAACAATAACATGTCTTGACATTCATCCTATTGTGAAATATAATATACCTGTTACTCAGATCTCCATAACATTCTTGCATCACATGGAAAATTCTTCTCTATGTGCCAGTTACCACAGAGATGGTCCTAAGAGTAGAAAACAATGTGATCTTCTCAGTTACTTAAGCACAGATTTTTAAATACAGGCTTTTCATGCTCTGTTCCATTCACCAGAGTTCTTGTCAACTTGCATTACATGTGAATAACACAAAGACTTAAAGACATTCCCACTGGTTAAATTTTTTTTAAAAAGTCAAAAATAACCTAACAGTTTTCCAGAGCATGCAGGATTAATCACACATAATAATTATACAAAGTGTTAACATACTTACTATAAAACTATATACACACCATTAAACAAACAATGGCAGAAACTTCCAGGAAGGAGCAAATAAACATTAATTGGTAATGATAAAGGGGAAGAAAAGATACCCAGAAATATAAATTCCAGTTTTCACTGGTGAGATATTTTGGTCTAAGGGATTCAAAGCTCTGGTTCTTCTGAGACTATGCTGGCCCCTCTTATCAATGAATCATCTGCAGGGAAACACTTGGCCCTGAAAATCCACTGCCAGCCTGGCACATACAACAGATTACTAAGCATCTTCTCTTTCATTTTGAAGTGTATGCTTTTAAACACTTCTTGATGCCAAAAGGGTCAAGAAGAGGAATTCAAAGAAGAAGTTTTTAATACCACAAAATAGATGCTGATGAACAGTCCATTTAAATAGCATGCTTCTGTTTCCAAACATCAGTCTGCTGTATTAGAAAGGGATATGGATAAGAGATTTCTATGGATAAGCTACGTGCTCTGTTATGGGAAGCATTCTTCTTAAATTTGACTTGTCTAGATTAAAGCACTAAAACCAAACCAATGTGGCAAAGAAACATTAGTTTTTCATTAACGCTGTCTCTGTGTATTGACTCTCATGGTCACTTTATAGTTCATATTAACCATGATGTTCATGAAATGACAGTTTGTGTATTCCCTTTATAGCCCCAGGTTTTCTTTGAGTGCTAATAAATTCATCACTCAGTTCCTCCCATCACAAAACAAACATGTTTATACATCATCAGTGTCCATCTATTTAATCATGGCTTCTTGAATATTCTTCAGATGATGAATGGAAGTTTTCACCCTCTCTGTGGTTCATGGTCATTCTCAGTAGTAAGAGACTTATAGCTGGAAGGTGTAGTGATGTCTTATTAAGTATCTTTACTTGAGAGACAACCTATATTCAACTGTACACTAAAGAACTTCAGCTCCACCATTGTCTGATTTCTCCACCAAAACTCACAAACACATAGTTTGAAAGCTTCAATATTTCGAGAAATAAATCCAATTACATGCAGTAATCATGTCATCCTACAAAATACTCCATAGAATTTAAACTTTTAGAAAACAATGGTAAGAGCTCTTATCTGGAAAGTAAGAGCTTTAGGCTATAATCCCAGCTCTACTGCTAACTAGTTATATGGTTTGGGGGCATACTGATTATCCACTCTAAATCTGTTTCTCCTTCTTATCAAATGATGAAGACATGCAGATAATGCATCTAAGTGATTCAAGTGAGATGCATGACGAAAGAGGATGTGGGCATTTTGGTAAACTGCTGAGCACAAGTCCAGCTGAAAGGCTTGCAAATTCTTTTCATTTTTCTTACTAAGAGTCTATTTAGCTGAATAACACACATTTGATTTGAATTTACCTTGGAGGGTCTTAGTTTGCAACTCATGTTTTTAAGAAACTTGTTTAGCCCTTCTCAGTGGAAACTCCTTTGATTCTACAAAAAGTGCTCTCCAATGGTATTCAAACTAATTTAGTACCATGAAATCAAAAGCAGACATGTCTTACACAAAAAATGTAAGAGAGATCAGAAAAGTTATTTGTGTCATTTACTTATAGCTGTATAACATAAAACTTAAGTTTTCTCAAACTTAATAGCAAGTAATATCATGAGCAGGAACCAACAATACGGAATTTTCCCATTAGCAGCAATATAATAGGCCATTAAAAGCATGCCACCATATTGGTTGGTGAACTTTCTTATCCCTTGAACTTTTCCATGTACTTTTCCTAATTTTACTCTTAGTCTACTTTCTGGTCCTATAGTGGGGATCATTAAATGCATAAGAAGCTCAACTAGCACTAATTTAGCTTCTTGTCAAATATTTACACGTTGTGGGTAAAGTCTTGCAAAGGAGTTGTGATTAGCTGCCAAGGAATATCAAGAATCAGATGTGGTTGTTAGTATTTAAAGATTTTTCTGTTTATTTTTGCAAATACAGAGGGTAAACACTGTCAGTTCAAAGTAAACTCCACAGTATATATAATTTTCAAAGATAATAGTCCTCTAAAATTTCATTGTTCAAAACACATGGCAGAGTGCTAGATTTTCAACCAGCTTTTAGGAGTTAACAGTGCCATGTGTGAAGAATCAAGCAACTGCCTTACCCTCTGGCCACTTCGAAACTAATTAGAAACTTCCATTACAGAGCTTGAAAGCTAATGGAGAAACATAAGTGAAAAAATAAACCTAAACAAAACAAATGCAATCATGGTTGTAAGGGAGACAAATTCTGAGTTTCAAATTTAGAATAATCAGGAAAACACAACTTGAATTTGAGAGGGGATAACAAAAGCACTGCATGGGGAACACAAGCTACTGTTCTGTAAGATGCTGTTTTGAGTGACATTCAGATTTTGATTGGAAGCAGCCATTTGACTCAGTCACTTGAGAACTATTTACTAACATTGTCCTCATTGCCAAGTATTTTTTCCCTCATTCCCACTTATGTGATTAGGAAACTAATTCCATCTAATGATGATTCCCAGTTGTGCATCAAATACTTTTTGCTCTGTGGGTTTGTTAATAACCCTCCTCTCCCTACCCCATGACAAAAGTCCATGGGTATGGAATCTCTATCCTTGAAATGTGTTTTTTATTAATAAGAGATACATTAATAAGAAATACATTAGCATTTACCCTATGGTTACTATCTCATTCACTTCTCCCCACTTCATCCTTCAATTCTTTCCTCTACCTCTCTTTTCTCCTCCTCTTCTGTATGATCATTTAGACTCACTTCATTACCTGGGAGTTAAAATTTTTTAAGGTTTTCACAAAATACACTAATAAGCACTGTCCCTTCTGTTAGTAAACTACTATCTGAGGGGACCAAGAAACAGAAAAGATATAAAGATGTAACCAAATTTTTAAGAAATAAGATTAATAAAAATGGAATATTTGCTGGATTTGATGGATATTTAGGAAGCAGTTCTGTGTAATGCAGTAGATAGAATTCTGGACCAAGAGTTAAAAAATCTGGGGTCTAGTCCTTCTCTACAAGTAATTAACTGTAACACTTTGAAAAACTGATTTTTCTTACCCTAAAGGTGAAAATAAGCAAACAATGTAGAATGTGGTAAGTGTTATAAGAGAAATGCCAACTATTTGCTATAAGAAAACATACAAGGTAAGGTTTATTCTTACAGCTGGGATTAAGAGAAATTCATGGACAAAATGTCATTTGAACTGAGCCTTGAAGTTTATGATGAATTTTAGTAATCAGAAAAGAGAAGCAAATAGAGACATTTCAAACTGAGTTCACAACACCAGCAAGAAAAATATAGGCTATTATACAATAACGTGGAAAGATGTTGTTCAAAAAAGGCATAGAACTTGTGTCTCAAAATTTGTGGTATTTACTATGGATAATTTCCAGTGGCCTATCAAGTGATGCTAAAGTTTATTGGAAATTTTTTAAAATCAGTGATTTGAATGTAACATCACAAATGTGGAATTAAATATGTTTTCTGCAGAAATTTCAGTAGTTCTTAATGATATTTATATTCTTAAGGGTTGTAATGTTGGGTCACAGTTGTGCTTCCAACCAACATTTAGGAAATAGTGTTCACCTTCTTTTAACTGATTTTTTTTTGGTCATCTTTTTTTTATTTTTTTTTATTTTTTTATTTATTTTTTTTTTTTGAGACGGAGTCTCGCTCTGTCGCCCAGGCTGGAGTGCAGTGGCCGGATCTCAGCTCACTGCAAGCTCCGCCTCCCGGGTTCACGCCATTCTCCGGCCTCAGCCTCCCGAGTAGCTGGGACCAGGTCATCTTTATATTGTTGTTATATTTGTTGACTTTTGCTTTTTGTTATTATTGTGCTACTTGACATCACCAGTTAAGCAAAATGGATAAATAATTCAATATGGTTAACTGAGACCTAACAGTGGGGAGGAAATAGTAAACAGAAGTAAGCAGATTATGCATAGGACACTAGGGTTAACAAACAATAGAAATCTGTATGATGCTAGGACAACAAACTCTTGCAAGCATGATGAATTTCCCAAGAACCTGGAATGGAAAACTGAAGATGGGAAGTATGATAATGTCTACTGAAAAAAATCAGATTTTACTGCACCACCAGTCCACTAACCTTTAATACTCAGAGTTTTGTCTCTTATGAAACTTCGTCTGCTTTTCTGTAAGGAACATGGGCAGAAAGCGTTCCTTGCTTTTATGTTTTGTTTTTGTTTGTGTTTTACAGAGCATAGTGACCTCTCATAAACTAGCAACAAAGTTAAAGTTACATTTATTTATTTTCTTTTATTTAAGATTCAGGGGTACATTTGCAGATGTGTTATATGGGTATATTGCATGATGCTGAGGTTTGGGGTACAGGTAGTCCCATCACCCAGGCAGTGAGCATAGTATGGAATGGGTAGTTTTTAGCTAATTCCTCCCTCCTCTCCTCCCCTGTCTAGTAGTCCCCAGTGTTTATTGCTTCCATCTTTATGTTTATTCATATTTAATGTTTAGCTCCCACTTGTAAGTGAGAACATGTGGTATTTGTTTCTGTACTAATTTGCTTAGGATAATGGACTCCAGCTGTGTCCAGCTGTGCTGCAAAGGACAAGGTTTTATTACTTTTATGGTTGTGTAGTATTCCATGATGTATATATACCACATTTCCTTTATCCAGTCGACCACTGATGGGCATCTAGGTTGATTCTATGTCTTTACTATTGTGAACAACCCTGCAACGAACATAAGAGTGCATGTGTCTTTGGTAGAGTGATTTATTTTCCTTTGGCTATGTATCCAGTAATGAGATTGCTGTGTCAAATGGAAGTTTGTTTCAAGTTCTTTGAGAAATCTTCAAACTGCCTTCTACAGTGACTCAACTAATTTGCATTCTGACCAACAGTGTTTAAGTACTCCTTTTTCTCTATATCCTCGATAGCATCTGTTGTTCTTTGTCTTTTTAATAATCACCATCTGTCTGGTATAAGATGGCATTTCATTGTGGTTTTGATTGGCATTTCTCTGATGATTAGTGATGTTGAGCAGTTTTTTGATTTGTTGGCCATTGGTATATCTTCTTTTGAGAAGTGTTTGTTCATGACAATTGCCCATTTTTTAATTGGATTGTTTTTTACTTGTTGATTGCTTTAAGTTCCTTGTAGATTTTGGATATTAGAACTTTGTCAGATGCATAATTTGTAAATATTTTCTCCAATTCTTTGGGCAACGTGTGTACTCCATTTATGATTTTTTTTGCACAAAAGCTCTTTAGTTTGATTAAGTCCCTGTATTAGTCCCTTCTCACACTGCTATAAAGAACTGCCCAAGACTGGTTAATTTATAGAGAAAAGAGGTTTAATTGACTTACAGTTAAAAGGTCTCAGAAAGCTTACAATCATGGCAGAAGGTTAGGGGAAGCAAGACACCTTTTTCACAAGATGGCAGGAAGAAGAATGAATGCAGGAGGAACTACCAAACACTTATAAAATCATCAGATCTCATGAGAACTCACTCACCATCATGAGAACAGCATGGGGGAAACTGCCCCCATGATCCAATTACCCCACCTGGTCTCTCCATTGACAAGTGGAAATTATGGAGATTATGGGAATTAAAATTCAAGATGAGATGTGGGTGTGGACACAAAGTCTAACCATATCAGTCTCCTTGTCAATTTTTGTTTCTGTTGCAATTGCTTTGGGGGATTAGCCATAAATTCTTTGTGAAAGCTGTTGTTGAGAAGGGTATTTCTTAGGTTTTCTTCTAGGATTTTTATAGTTTTAGGTCTTACATTTAAATTTTTAATCCATGTTGAGTTAATTTTTGTATATGGGGAAATGCAGGAGTCTACTTTTATGTAAGTCTGTTGACCTTTCTTTCCAGCTGCCTTTCAAATTGTTTCTTTTGTGTTGACCTTGGTAAATATGATGATGATGTGCCTTAGGAATGTTGTCTCATGCAGGACCTTGCAGGTGTTGTCTATATTTTTTGAATTTGCATGTCTACATCTCTAGCGAGATTGGATTATTTTTCATGGACTAGATCCTCAAACATGTTTTCCAAGGTGCTTACTTTCTTTCCTTCTCTTTCAGGAATGCCAACGAGTGACAGATTTTGGTCTCTTTACAGAATTCCATGTTTCTTAGAAGTTTTATTTATTTTTAAAATTCTACTTTATTTTGAAATTTTGCTTTGTTTTTGTCTGAGTTGATTTAAATAACTGGTTTTGTGCTGCAATTCTTTCCTCAGCTTGATCTAGTCTGTGTTAATGAAAAAATGCTTCTGCCTGTACTTTTAAATTCTTACAGTGAATTCTTCAATTTCGAAAATTCAGTTTGGTTCTTTTTTAAAGTGACCATTTCATCTTTCAGCTCTTGGATCCTTTTACTGTTTTTCTTGGACCCCTTGGATTGGATTTCAACTTTCTCCTGGAAGTTGATGAGCTTTCTTGCCATCCAGATTCTGAATTCTATGTCTGTCATTTCAATCTGGTTAAGAACAGTTCCTGGGGGGCTAGTTTGTTTACTTGGAAGTCAGGGGACACCCCAGCTTTTTGAGTTGCTAGAATTCTTGTGCTGATTATTTCTCATCTGACAGGACTGTTGTTCCTTTAACTGTAATATAAGATGAGTATAGTGTGTTGGCTCTATTTCTGGGTGCTTTCAGAGGGTCAAGGCTCTGTTCAGGATCTTTCTTTGTGGCTGAGTTTTTGCCTTAGGTTTCACAGGCACTGTGTACTGACAAAATACTTTTGGTATTGTAATTTGGGTTCTGATCCAGGAAATAGCACTTAAGTGTGATGGCCTATAGATAGGCTCTTAGCCATTCTGTGCTTTCATGTTTGAGCGTGTTCACAGCAGTGCTCTGGAGTCGGTGGGGGTGGGACACTGGGGTGGGGCGGGGGGAGATAGATAAACCTCTCCCTAAGACCTCTCCTGGGCCTTGGAGGCACTCTATCTGATCCCTGGTCTCACACCAGTGTTCCATATGTTAGGTATTCCAGACCATGCATGAGGCTCCCTCAGGCAGAGGTTATGACTGGCAGGCAGGCTACACCCTTCACAGACTAGCCCTACCAAGGGAGGCACACTGCTCTCCCCAACCAACTCACAAACCTGGATATCTCACCCCTCTCAGTGTTCTGAGAATGAAGGAATCCTCCCTTGCTTGGGAGCCACTCAATCTTTCAAGTCTTTACTGACTAGAAGCAGCAGGCACACGGCTTGTACAGTACAACGTCCAGGTGTTTCCTAGGGGAAAACAGAACTGTGCGCACCAGCAGGGTTCAGGAAAAGGTGGGCCACTCTGCTGGAAGCAGGAGCCCACCCCTCTCTGGCGAGAAGAACTGGGAATAGTCTGCTTTCTTCTGCCACCGTGACTGTGGACTCTATCAGTGTAATGGAAGCTGGTGCTGGGCTCCTCAGGGATCCAAAGACTGTAGGGCTTCCCATAGTCTTGAGTGGTTCCTCTGAAGAAATTCCATGAATACATGCTCTTTGTATTAGTCTAGAGGCCTGTGGTTGGAAGTTTCAGGAGGTTCTCTCATTCCCAGAATTGCACAGGTCCCTGTAGGAAGTGTGGATCGGGGGATCTTACCCTCTCACTCTTATCCTACATTAGGAAGCTTCTCCCCGTTTCACAGTGATCGCGGGTGGGTGCCTTCCCAGCTTTGTTATTCTCTGTTTTCCATGTGACCCCTAACGCTTCTGATGGATCCCAACTAGTTTCTATTGACTAGAGTCAATATTTACCCACCACTTTGTTTCCTCTCTGTGAGAGTGGTGCACAGTAAATGCTTCTAGTCAGCCATTTACAACTCACATAGTTATTTTTGGAAATAAAATAGAATGAGGCATTGGCAACATTTTCTTTCACATTACCCTTTTGGTAAATAATGTATCATTTCAACAAAATTCAGTACAAAGGTGTATTACCATCATAGGTGTGTTCTCTCAGAAACTGCAGATGGAGGAAAATACTGAGATTCAGGGTATGAAATGTGCATTTTACATGGAAACTTAAAGAAGAAGAGTACTGTCTGTTCATCCCTAAATATCATGCTACAGGAAAAGAGATATTTTATTTAGAATAAGGCAATTTTCCTAGCTAGCACATGGATTTTGAAAAAGCACATCAGGGTTAGGTTGTGTGGACCATTAACATGTATGACAAGAAAGGGCCAGTTAAGTCAATTAAATAATTGGTACCTGAAAAAAAAATTCCTACTCCACCTTATTTGCAGAAATCAACTAGCATTCAACAATATACCTAACCTTTCTAATTTCATGTTGAATAGAATTTAGAAAACGAGACCATGTACTATTCTTTTATTATGCACCATTGCACAATCATGTAAAATTACACGTACTTCTTTGGACAGGTAATATATTTATTTTTCACCCTGAAATATGCTAGCTTTAAGGGGAAAAATGTCCATCAGGGACGACATAAATGTATATCCTTTTAAGGAACTGAAAACGATAGAAAAAAAAAAAAAAAACACCTCTCTATGATTTTAAGAAGAATGTTCAAATAAACAAAATGAATGTCTTGAATAGCGTAAAACTATTACTTCCTGAACATAGTATGGATGTTTTTGAATTTGAGCATGAGCTATCAGTATTCCTAAGGACACTATGGTACAAATGATAATCTTTTTTTAAAAAAATCACCACCGTCATCTAATACTATTTCTCACAGATAGGAAAAATGCGTAGGAAGAGATGCCCTCTAGTAGTAAATGGAGATAAATAGTACATTGAGTGCATTCTCTGCTGTTTTCTTCTAGTTTATTTATTTATTTATTTATTTATTTATTTATTTATTTATTTTTGAGACAGAGTCTAACTCTGTTACTCAGGCTAGAGTGCAGTGGAGTGATCTTGGCTCACTGCAACCTCTGCCTTCTGGTTTCAAGCGATTCTCCTTCCTCAGCCTCCCAAGTGGCTGGGACTACAGGCCTGCACCACCATGCCTGGTTAATTGTTTGTATTTTTAGTAGAGATGGGGTTTCACCATGTTGGCCAGGATGGTCTCGATCTCTTGACCGCATGGTCTGTCCACCTCGGTCTCCCAAAGTGCTGGGATTACAGTCATGAGCCACTGTGCCGGGCCTTTCTTCTAGCTTTGAGTGCTCTCAGTAGTTGTCCATACAATAAAAGCATGGTACTGCTCATTTCAACTAAACAAAAAATCAGCTAAGAGGATACAGTTTCTGTCAACACAGGCACTTTCACATCAATCACATGTTAATTGTAATTTTTGTCATTGTATTTTTCCATCACCAAACCTTGAAAATACAAATGATCTGCTGTTAAGCTAGTATTTATTACTGCAAGGAAAGCAGTCTTTGGAGTGAAGTGCTTGCTTCATTCAAATGTTCAGAGCAATTTGATGGAGCCATCATATAATTGCTGTGTATTCTACTCGTCTCTTACTATTTTTTCCATTCTCATTTAGATCCAGCTCCACTGGCCTCATTAATGTATTTTGGAATTGCCAGGTACTACACCTTTACCCTAGCCATGCCCTTTCCCTGGAACACTCTTACTCTAGATACTCACTTGCCTAAATCCCTCGCCTCTTTCAGGACTTTGTTATATCTCAGTTTCTCAGTAAGAACTACCTTGAACACTTCCATCACTGCAAACTTCGATTCTTCCTTCCTTCCTTTTCTTTCTTTCTTTTCTTTCTTTCTTTCTTTCTTTCTTTCTTTCTTTCTTTCTTTCTTTCTTTCTTTCTTTCTTTCTTTCTTTCTTTCTTTCTCTCTCCCCTTCCCTTTCTTTTTTCTTTCTTTCTTGTTTCCTTCTTTCCTTCCTTCCTTTCTTTCTCTTTCTTTCTTTTCTTTCTTTCTTTCTTCCTTTCTTTCTTTCTTTCTTTCTTTCTTTCTTTCTTTCTTTCTTTCTTTCTTTCTTTCTTTCTTCTTTCTTTCTTTCTTTCTTTTTCTTTCTTTCTCTTTCTTCTTTCCTTCCTTCTTTCTCTCTTTCTTTCTTTCTCTCTGTCTTCCTTTCCTTCCTTCCTTCCTTCCTTCCTTCCTTCCTTCCTTCCTTCCTTCCTTCCTTCCTTTCTTTCCTTCTTTCTTTCTTTCTCTCTCTCTTTTCCCTCTTTCTCTCTTTCTTTCTTCCTTCCTTCCTTCCCTCCCTCCCTCCCTCCCTCCCTCTCTCTCTCTCTCTCTCTCTTTCCTTCCTTCCTTCCTTCCTTCCTTCCTTCCTTCCTTCCTTCCTTCCTTCCTTCCTTCCTTCTTTCTTGTTCTGTTTCTTTATAGCACTTTTCACTGTAAAATACAACTGTAAATAAGGCCCTAAGCTCTCCAGACAACAGGGACTCCTTATGGCTGAGATACCCAAGTTTAGATAGCAGAACCAACTGGTCATGGCAGGGTAAGAGAAGAGTAGTCACACACTATTTGCTCTTGGAAAGGAAGCTCTTGACAAACAAACTACTTTATGCCTTTGAGCCAGAACAATTCCTGTGACTGGAACCAAGGAAAACTGTGGCCAGAAAGCACCCCAATCAGTCATATGAACAAAGTATCTGTCACAGACTTCTGGTTAGGGTTTGGGAAGCCACCCAATCAGAGCTTGACTGTCTTGACCAAACAAAGCTAAACAAAATTGAATCCTTCATTTGAATAAATGGACCTGATTGAGAACTTGAGGTAGGAGCTTTTTCTACTTAAGCCAAGCTTCTCCTTTGTTCTTTGGAAAGCCCACTTTCATTTGTACTCAATGCTGATCTCCCTAATCTACACATTGTTCTTATGGAGATAAAAGCTGTCCCTTCTTCCTCTGCAGGTCTCATGGTCTTTTGTTAACATCATTTTCTAATCTACTAAATAATCAACTTATTTGTTTTATTCAAACTTCTTAGTTGATTATTTGTTGATTATTATTACTTGTTTGATTATTTGTTGCCTTCCCATTTTAACATGCAAGTTCCTCTAGAGTTGGGATTTTTGTCTAATGCATTCTATGTATCTAATATATTCAATTATATCATGTGTTTCTTAGCAAATAAAATATTTGCAATAAATATTTTTCCTTACTGAATAGATTAGCTACCAGAGTTATAATTATGAGTTCAAGTTGTTTTATTGAATAAAAATACTAAGTGGAAAAAAAAATGAATGTGGACTCTGACACATGGCCCAAGATATTAAAAGGTCAGATGTAGATACGTTTTTGAAGGACTGAAAACTAAATAATCCCATTTCTGATATTTAATAATTAATACTGTTTATAATCACTATGTTATCATGATTTATTCTGATAAGCTTTTATTATTATAAACTTTTTTAAAATTTGAATACCACTGGCAGATTTTTTGCTGAACATTCATCTAATGGTTTGAATATACTGAATTTTTGAAAAAAATGTTAGTATATTGTGTGAGAAAAATTCCAGAGAATTTAACCTCGATTGTTGACAGAAGTGATTTCAAATAGTGAGAATTAATGAGGGCTAGCATCAGGGATAACACCAAGGTGATACCCTATAGGAGGAAGTTATACATATTTCCCAAATATGTAGTCTAACTTGGGCATTGATATGTCCTCTTATGTGATTTTGAACAAACATATGAGCCCTTACACTTCTTTTTTCAATCATATTTATGTCCCATTGTTATCCTGAGATAACATGAGTGAACACAAAAAGATAAAATGGAAAATATCAGCACTAAAAGGTTATATATATAAATAGATAAAAAACAGATGCTGATACCAATATAAATGCAGATAGAGATGAAAATCATTCAATTTTTATTGAACTTAGATTCTGGCTGTATTTGGGAGGAACAAACTAACCAGATATCTAGTATTAAAATATTCAGTAAACCTAATTTTTAGTCTATTTATACTTAAATATTAACAGGAACTACTACCTTGTAAAAAACAAACACTACCATTGTAAAGCACTAGACAGATAATGAGAGTGAAGGTAACATGGTGAATATCACAAGTAGAATGCAGAAGAAGGAAGTTGGAAATAAAGAAAAGGAACCATTGAGTGTGCCCTGATGGATAGAGGTGAGTAGGCCTGAGAAAATATAGGACAACCTAAACTCCTGTTCGAAGAAGATCCATCCTAGTGGATGGATTAGGGGCTTTGTTTGGAGGCCTTAAACCATGGTACATTATCCAGGGTTTAAGGCCCCCAAGCAAAACCCTCAATTGGGGTGGAAAGCTGTGGAATGATGCCTGTTCTGAGACTTATGGCATTGTGAAAAGCCAAAGAAATCAGCTTTATTTTCATTCCTTCACTTCCAGATCTTCTCTATTTCTTTCCTTTTTTTTTTTTTTTTTTTAAAGAGTATCAATGTGTTGCTCAGGCTGGTGTTAAACTCCTGGCCTCAAGCAATCCTCCTGATTTGACCTCTCAAAGTGCTGGAATTACAGGCATGTGCCACCATGCCAAGCCTCAATTTAAATTTATTATTCTACTACTCTCTTTTCTTGGTCCTTTAAAGAGGAGTGAAAAATAACAACCTTGCTAACACAAAGTAAACAAGCTGGTCATAAATAGGATCAGGTTTGTTGGCATGCATGGGGGCTTGCTGTGGAGCAGGGCTGCTGTTTTTGTAACTCTGATGCCTACAGTAGTTTAAGTAGTTTGCATGACTGTTGGTTGAGACCACAGACCTTAAGGCTGAAAGAATAATAAATTATAAAAAATAAAGCAACAAAGAAACAATTATACATCTTGCTATGTGCTTGAGACTCTCTTCTCTTTCAAAGGCAATCTTGTTTTATCCTTTCAGCAAATGTATGTGGGACATTGGATTAAAACCAACTGCAGATGAGGCAACTGAGCCTCAGAGAGGTCAAGTCACTTTTCTAAAGTGTATAAAAGTTTTGTAAAGTATGCTATAATGTTTATCCATTCTAATTTTTTTCCTGAAACTCTATGTTAAAGGACATGCTACCTATTTTAACATTTTACTGAACTTAGTTGCTTAGATCTAGGAATTTCACACACAAAAAAGGCAGTTTTATTTGAACTCTTCGGGATTTTGGTTTATGTTTCATTTTCTCAGGCAGGCCTGGTTATCAAGTCTGGGTTAGCCAACTTGTTTTACTTTCTCGTAGTACCTGTACTTTTCACTTTTTAGGATAATTACTTTACTAATTAAACAATTAAATTCAGACCAATGAAGTCAGAAACTGTGACTATTTAACTACTTTATTCTCACAATTTGCTAGACGATCACTCAAAATTTGAAGGAAGGCAGTGTATTAGTCCATTTTCATGCTCGCGATAAAGACACACCCAAGACTGGGTAATTTGTGAAGAAAAAGAGGCTTAGCAGACTCACAGCTCCACGTGGCTGGGGCAGCCCCACTATCATGGCAGAAGGTGAAAGGCACATCTTACATGGCAGCAGACAAGAGAGAATAAGAGCCAAGCAAAAGAGGTTTCCCCTTATAAAACCATCAGGTCTTGTGAGACTTATTCACTACACCAAGAACAGTATGGGGAAACCACCCCCATAATTCAATTATTGCCCACCAGATCCCCCCACCCCCCCAACAACACATGGGAATTATGGAAGCTATAATTCAAGAAGACATTGGTTGGAGCCACAAACAAACCACATTATTCCAACCCTGGCCCCTCCCAGATCCCATGTCCTCACTTTTCAAAACCAATCATGCCTTTCTAACAGTCCCCCAAGTCTTAACTCATTTTAGCATTAACTCAAAAGTCCACAGTCCAAAGTCTCATCTAAGACCAGGCAAGTCCTTTCTGCCTATCAGCTTCTAAAATAAAAAAAACAAGTTGGTTGCTTCCTAGATACAATGGGGGTACAAACATTAGATAATACACTCATTCCAAATGGGAGAAATTAGCCAAAATGTAGAGGCTAAAGGCCCCATGCAAGCACAAAATACAGTGGGGCAAGTCAAACGTTAACGTTAAAAAATGATGTCCTTTGACTCCTGGCCTCACATCCAGGTCACACTGATGCAAGAAGTAGATCCCCATGGTCTTGGGCAGCTTTGCTCTTGTGGCGTTGCAGGGTACAACCACCTCCTGGCTGTTTAAAAGCCATAAATGGGCTGGCGTTGAGTGTCTTTGGCTTTTCCAGGAGCACAGTGCCACCTGTCAGTGGATCTACCATTCTGAGATTCTCGGGTCTGGAGGATGGTGGCCCTCTTCTCACAGTTCTACTAGGCAGTGCCACAGTGGTGACTCTGTGAGGGTCTTCAATCCCCCATTTCCCTTCTGCACTGCCTCAGCAGAGGTTCTCTATGAGGGCCCCACACTTGCAGCAAACTTCTGCCTAGACATCCAGGCCTTTTCTTACATCCTCTAAAATCTAGGCAGAGGTTCCCAAACCTCAATTCTTGACTTGTGTGCACCTGCAATCTCAACACCATATGGAAGCTGCCAAGTCTTGGGACTTGCCTGCATCCTCAGAAGCCACAGTCCAAGATGTACCTTGGCCCCTTTTAGCCATGGGTAAAGAGCTGGGAAGCAGGGCACCAAGTTTTTAGGTTGCACATAACAGGGGGTCCCTGGGCCCGGCCCATGAAACCATTTTTTCCTTCTAGGCCTCTAGGCCTGTGATGTAATGGGCTGCTGCAAATGTCTCTGACATGCCCTGGAGACATTTTCCCCTTTGTCTTGGTGATTAACACTTGACTCTTCATTAATTATGCAAATTTCTGCAGCCAGCTTGAATTTTTCCTCAGAAATTTTTTTTTTTTTCTATTGCATTGTCAGGCTACAAATTTTCTGAACTTTTATGCTCTATTTCCCTTTTAAAACTGAATGATTTTAACAGCACCCAAGTCACCTCTTGAATCCTTTGCTGCTTAGAAATTTCTTCCACTGGATACTGTAAATCATCTCCCCCAAGTTCAAAGTTCCACAAATCTCTAGAGCTGGGGCAAAATGCCACATCTCCTTGCTGAAACAAAACAAGAGGCACCTTTACTCCATTTCACAAGTTCCTCATCTCTATCTGAGAACACCTCAGCCTGGATTTTATTGTCCATATCGCTATCAGCATTTTGGTCAAAGCCATTCAACAAGTCTCTAGAAACTTCCAAACTTTCCCACATTTTCCTGTCTTCTCCTGAGCCCTCCAAACTTATCCAACCTCTGCCTATTATCTAGTTCTGAAGTTGCTTCCACATTTTTGGACACCTTTCCAGCAGAGCCTCACTCTACCGATACCAGTTTACTGTGTTAGTCTGTTTTCATGCTGCTGATAAAGACATACTCAAGACTGGGTAATTTATTTAAAAAAAAAAAAAAAAAAGGTTTAATTCCACAGTTCCATGTGGCTGGTGAGGCCTCCCCATCATGGTGGAAGGTGAAAGGCATGTCTTACATGGTGGCAGACAAGAGAGAATGAGAGCCAAGTTAAAGAGGTTTCCTCTTATAAAACCATCTGTTCTTGTGAGACGTATTCACCACTACAAGAACAATATGGGGGAAACTGCCCCCAAGATTCAGTTATTGCCGACGAGGTCCTCCCACAACACATGGGAATTGTGAGAGCTACAATTCAAGATGAGATTTGGGTGGGGACACAGCCAAACTTTATCAGGAATGACAGAAGGGAGGAAGGAAAGAAGGAAGGAAGGAAGGAAGGAAGGAAGGAAGGAAGGAAGGAAGGAAGGAAGGAAGGGGCGAGCCTCTGATGGGAACATCAAGACCATATTCCAGGCTAATCAACCAAGACAACCAGATTTACTGGGGAACTGACAGGCTGTCTGTCTGTCATCAGCAAATTTTTCTGCTGGGCATTAGCTTCTCTCTTAGGGAAACTCCATGTCCCTTTTGAGTTCAAGATCCTCATAATAGATCCTTACGTTCTAAAGAGACAAGATTTACACACATGGCACTAATGCCATTCAAATACTGTGTTGATTTCTTTCCAGTTTCCTGTGAATTCTAGTTTTTGTTTCTAAGTGGAATGCCATAGAAAGAAAAGAAGAGAGAACACATTAAAAAATGAATTCTGTGTGTGTGTGCATGCGTATGCATAGGTGTTTTTACTTTTGATTTCCATGATACTGTGTAAAACAATAGTTAAAAGATGCAGATTCTGAAGGCAGACTGCTTGGGTTCAAATTACAACACAATTATTTCTGAATTTTATTAACTTGGGAAAATCACTTAAGCTTTTGTTGTCTCAGTTTTCTTTTATTTTATCAGTTAAGCTAGGATAATAATATTACTCACTTCCAAAGATCACAGGAGTTCATTTTTGTTAACTCTAAAGACCATTGCTTGGAATGCTGTAAATGCTCAATAAGCCCTGACTATTACAGTGATTATTTCATGGAAAAAATAGAAATAGAATATATTATGATTTGGAGAAATCCAGGGCAGCCTAACTTCAACAAGTATAAAAATATCCTGATACTATCTTCCACTATACAGATAGAAATATTTAACTCTATATTTAATTATAGTGCAGACTGTAGAGAGACAAGGAAAGATTAGGAATAAAGATAAATGAATAGGTTAGAGATACCATTTTCTGCCCTTTTCTTCTTTCAAAACTTACCCCAAAACTACCGGAAAAACAAGAAAACAAAATAAAAACTTCAATCTTTCTAAATTAGAAGACATCTTAAACCCATTAATCTACAATATCTCATGACACAGAGAGAGAGTGGGAAAGAGTAAATGACTCAGATGCGTGGGAGCAAATCAAATCTAAGAGTTTGAAAGTAGATCCACATGGGAATGCTTTCCCAGTTTGCAGGTCGCAAAAGGCTTTTGAACTGATGAGGGAGAGTAGTCTAGACTTGAAAACTGAGACGATTATGTGAATTTAGAATTAGGACTAATTGAACTAAATTTCTCACACTGAATTACCTTAAGAATCAATTGAGCATCTATGTGTCAAATAATACATTCTGTTTCATTGAGCTATATGTCTATCTTTTTGTCAATATCATATTATTTTGATTACTGCAGCTTGAAATGTAGTATTCTAAGTGTAAAATGTCTTGAAATATATTCTAAGAACTCCATTTTGTTCTTTTTTGGAAATTATGTTACCTATACTAGATCATTTGCTTTTTAGAATGATTTCATCAATTTTTACATAAAAATAAAATCTCATTGGAAATAATAGGGATTATATTGAATCTTCAGATAATTTACATCTTAACAATGTTGATTCTTTTGATAGATGAACATAGTACCTTTCTCTATTTAGCTCTTTTTAAATTTCTCCCAACAAATTAATGTAATTTTCAGAGACTTACATATATTTTATTACCTTTAGATCTTACATATATTTTGTTATATTTATCCTTAAGTATTGAATATTTTATGCTATTGAAGATAGTACTTTTAATTTCAATTTCAAATTTGTTAAATGTGGAAAAACACTAACTTTTTTTTTTTTTTTGACAGAGTCTCGCTCTGTCTCCAGGCTGGAGTGCAATGGCACAATCTCGGCTCACTGCAACCTCCGCCTCCCAAGTTCAAGTCATTCTCCTGCCTCAGGCTCCTGAATAGCTGGGACTACAGGCATGCCCCACCATGCCCAGCTAATTTTTGCATTTTTAGTAGATATGGGGTTATACCATGTTGGCCAGGATGGTCTTGATCTCCCAAAGTACTGGAATTACAGACGTGAGCCACCGCACCCAGCCACAATAACATTTTATATTTAACTTTTACCTTAAAAGTACCTAATATTAATTTTAGTATTTTAATTTTTGTGCATTCTATAGGCTCTTCTATATGTTCAATCATATAATCAGTTCAGTTCTGTTGCTGTCTGTATCTCTTTTGTATTTTTTTACCCAATTTCATTGCATTGCCTAGGCCTTCTGGTAAAATGTTGGATACAAATAGTAAGACTAATTATCCTTTTTAGTTCCTGAATTTAAAGTAGAAGCTTTCAGTTTTTTATCATTAGCTTTAGATTACTCATAAATTATCTTTTGTTTTTTTTAACACATGGTCTTGTTCTGTCTCCCAGGCTGGAGTCTTCCAGGTTCAAGCCATTCTGTCACCTCAGCCTCCCGAGTAGCTTGGACTACAGGTGCACACCACCATGCCTGGAATTTTTTTTGTATGTGTTGTTTAGTAGAGATGGGGCTTTTCCATGTTGGCCAGGCTGGTCTGGAACTCCTGATCTCAGGTGATCTGCTCTCCTCAGCCTCTCAAAGTACTGACATTACATGCATGAACCACTGTGCCTAGCCATAAATTATTGTTTTTAGATTGAAAAACTTTTCTTGAATTCTTAGTCTGCTGCAAGTTGTTATTATGAATGTGTGCTGAATTTTGTGAAATTTTTTGTACATAATTATATGCTCTTTTTACATTTTAAATCGATTATATAGTCAAATAATTAAATGAGTTGTGAATGTGAAATCTACCTTGCATTCCTGATATAAGCCAATGCATTTAAAAATTTACTTCGTTGGTTACTGCCTTTCCTTGCATATTTAAAAGAAGTATTTGCTTCTCTTCTGTCACATAGTTAAGTTCTTGGAGTAAGTTGGATTCTTTTGATGCTTGATTTTGAGTTTTTAGGGCAAACCCAGAGAAGTCTTGAGTCCATGACTAATTTTGCCCCACTGACAAGGTGAAATTCTGATGATTCTGTTTGTTCCATTTACAAATATTCTATTGTTCCAATTACAAATTGTTTTTCTGTGCTAGCTTGTGAGATCATTATCTATTTTCCAAGTACTCCAAGACACGAAAGGACCCTTCTGTAGAACATGATGATTTGTGAAATTTGATAGCTTAGATTAGGACAAAATAGCATAAAGTATCAGGCCAAAAAAAAAAATAGTCTTGTATTTGGAAAGGTTATTTATTTAATTCTATTTTATGCTTATTTTAAATATGTATTTAACTTCTGGATATACTTTCTTGGTTAATATCGAAAGACCACAGTACCATGTAATGACTAAGAATCAACTATTATTTGAAGTGATTATCAACCATGTATTGTCCTCCATCAGAAATATAAACAAATATCTATTCCAACCTAAAATTTTTCAGATTTGATTTTAATGATTACACTAGAATATCTTGATATGATTATGCTAAAATGACTGTTGTGTACATGAATAATTTTTCTCATTACATTTAAGAAAAATATTCTCTTTCTCAGAAGAAGATTTGAAATAATTCAGTAAGCTACAGGAATTTTCAATATATGCTAGCCAATTCTCATAATGCTAACTGACATTTATTGAGCTCTTACTTTGTGTAAAGGACTTGGCACATATTATTGTGTTGAGATGGAAAGACTCTTGGAGTTGATACAAACTACTTGTCAATTTATTTTTGTCAATGAAAAAACTCACACACATTCTAAGCATTGGTTTACTTATCTTCAAAGCAGGAGAAATGACACTCCAGACAATCTGACCAGACACAGCATGTAAAAACCCCTTTAAAACCTTATGGTACAATATTATCCTTAAGGATGTTGTTGTGATATGCATATTCCCTTTGACATTCAAATATTTTCAATGGTATTTTTCATTATTTCATAGCATATTACTCGTATATATTCTTTATATATTTGTGTATGTACTTATATATGTGTGTGTGTATGTATATATTTTTGTGTGTGTATTTTTTTTTGAAGACAGTATCTTATTCTGTCAGTAAGGCTAATGTGCAGTGGTATGATCAGAGCTTACTGCAGCCTCCAATTACTGACATCCAGCAATGTTCATGCTTCAGTCTCCTAAGTAGCTAAGAGTACAGGTGCATGCCACCACAACCAACTAATTAAAACAGAAATTGTAGAAATAGAGTCTTGCCATGTTGCCCAGGCTGATCTTGAACTCCTGGCCTCAAGTAACCCTGCAGCTTCAGTATAATTTCTTAACATATACTTCCAACTGGTTTTTAAGAACAGAAACAATAGCCAGCCTTTCCTCGAAGACTGAGTTTTATGTAAACTCCTCCTTTCATATATAGACATTCATGCACATTGCATTTTTCACAATTGTATCAGAATTCAGTAAATATGAGGGTAGACCTCGTTTTAATGTGATAACAGTCATAATTTGTCCATTTTGCGCTTAACAGTTTGCTCTTGTTCCAGTCTCCAAAACTCATATTTTAAAATATTGTTTAGCTAAATTAAATAGAATTTCCAGCTTTTCAAACATTTCTTATGTGCCACCAGTAGAATGATAGAGTGTCTTGCATTGCTCAAAAAATTACCTTAAATTCAAAAATCAACCCCCATGAGCTTAATTTTATCAAAGAAGAAATGTCTTGTCAAATACAGTCCCAACCAACATATTCAGTAGCTTTCAAAGTATGTTTGACATTGAGGACTGAAAAACAACATAGGAGTCAAAGAAACAAACATCGATGGCCTGTCAAATTTTTTGTAGACATGATGCTATTATCAAGGCACATCAGGATAAAATAAAATGACCTAGCTGACCACAGGCTTACAAATGTCCTGTGAAGGAAAGAAAAATGGTGAATCAAAAGGTAGCTTTGTTGCATGTCCCCCCAGGCCTTTTTATTGACAAGAATGACAATGGTCCCAAGATGCACCATTATCTATGACCAGCAAGCAGACATCAAATGCTCCTGAGCCGTATCTGTCAGAATAGAAAATTCTGCTCAAAACAGACAGGGCTTGTTACACTTTGTTCAGCTAAGGTTTGTCAAAAGCCAGGGTCACTTGTATTGCTCTGCCCTGAAGGGGAATTGTAAAGGGAGAGAAGTACATGATTTCTCAATGTTTCTTCTGCAAGGAGACTTTGAGTCTGGTTGACCAAATGTTTTGAAAGTCAAGTCATGACTCAAAGGAAGTAGAAAGGAAAGTTAATAGTCTGTCATTTATCTACTTAGAAATGAGGTTCACATGCTAAAAGGTTAGAGTTTTAGTAGATTCCTACATTTAGGAAAAATGTTTTGCTATGTGTGATTTGTTTTTACAAATTAAAAAAGGAAAATACTACTGCTATTGAAATTGGAGGGAACAAGTTAATGTGTTCTGGTCAAGTATTGTGTGCTATGGCATTACAGAGTTTATTACAATCTGAAATATTTACACTGGTAAGATATTTCTCTAATTTGCTTCTTTTTGACTGAAGAAGGATTTTATACACAAATGTCCAGCCTCTGACACTTGAGTAAACTCACTAACTTGTGGAAACATCTGTTAACCACTCATGAGAAAATGCAATTTGGGAGTATTTCTGTAATTGATTCCAAAAAAAAAAAAAAACAAAACCGCATTTTTTTCTTCTTTAATAAATTTGAGGGTAAAAATGAAGCCATCACAAAGACAGCATTTGTGAACAAAGGGATTATTTTTCCCTTCTTTCCTTCCCCTATGTTTTACCCTCTCCACTCCTTTCCCCTCTGCTGTTCTCTTTACTGTTGTACTTCTCAATTTGTAGCTTCACATTTTTTCCTATGCCCAGAGACAAATCCAATTCTGTTCAAACTTGTTATAAGTTGTCTTGCAAAAAATGTTATCCCATTTTTTTGTAATTTAAAAACATAGAGTTTTTATGTAATTTAAAAACTTAGAGTTTGCAAACTCATGGTCATGGTTGTTTTGTTTGTCCCACACAATCTTTTTCCAAAGTCTATTTTATTTACCATCTTGAAAAAACAAAAAAGCTCAGAAAATAATTTTAAATTCCAGATTTCTAGGAAAAAAAGAGGGAGACGGGATAATTTGACAATGCATAATTTGAATTTCTACTTAACAATATTCTTCCACAGCACAGGGACTAAGTGTTACAGCTCTTTTAGAATTTATTTAGCAGGCTTTCTGGTCTTTACTGGAAAGCCTCTTAAAAAACAACAAACAAATAATCAAACAAGAAAAAACCACAGAGACTGATGAACCTTTTAGTCAGAACATATAATCTCCAATGTATCATAGTTTCCATAAGGTTTACTTCTCTTACTCATCCCTAGGGGTTTGAATTGTGAGTTCTGCTCAAATTCAATTAATGAATTAAACTGATCAACTATTTTTCTTATCAATATGACTGTATAATTCTAGCTAATACCTTATTATTCAGAATATAGTTACTCAATTGTTTCATGAGTGGGAATTCCATCTCCATCACTAGACTGTGAGCTTTGCCAGGAGCTAGACATATTTTAGACATTGTTTACTATTCACACTGCAGTAGTGCCTGGTACAGTGTGATGTTCAACGAATGTTTCTGCAGAAAGAAAAGAAGGTAGGAAGGAAAAAGGAAGGAAGATAACATTTTGAATTCAAAAATGAATCTTTTCATTGTTTCCATTTCCAATAGTACCAATCATGCTGTGGACACTTAAATAAGAATCTTCGTTCAACTGGCTAAACAGAAAAAAACAAAATATGGGCCTTAGAATTATGTATCACCTTGGCAACATTACAGTGAAGCTCACATGAGATCCTGTAAATATTTGTCCAATTAATTCTAGAAAAGCTTCAGGATAATGATTGGTAATACATGTTTTTCTTTATGGAACTTTATTTCCAATAATATGCCAGGTCATCCATCAGACTTAACCATTTCCCAAGTGTACTGCAAAAGAGTACTATCCCACCCTAACCTTAAGGCAGGAAAATGTTTCTGTGGTGAAATAAAAATTCCTCATGACTTAGTATACCTTTTAATTACTGATGACTTTAAAAATTTCTATACCCAATATTTCATTCCTCTCTATTTCTAGAAAAAAAAAAGTGCTAGATTTAGAGTCAGCAGCCCTTCAGTTCAAGTCCTAAATCTGCCATTTATTAGCAGTACAGTAATATAGTCAACAATCACTTAACCCTGATATACCTCTTTATTTCCATCAGTAAAGTGGAGTCAAAAACACTTCCATCACTTCCATCACAATATTGTAATAACTCAGTTATAAGTGCTATGTAAAAAATGTAAACAAGTTTTTTAAAAAAAATCTATAGACATTACTTAAATAAGAACAAAAAATTTGAGAACAAGCTCCTGCCTTCATAACAAACTATACAATTCAATCTTTTCTGTTTCACCCAACTTGGCAATGACAATTGATTTAACCAGTCAATTAATCTGATTACCAATTTGACTGAATTAAGCAATTAATTCCGTAACAGAGTCAAACAATTGATCAGTTCGTGTTAGCAGAGAAATGCAAAGTATTACAAATGGTGGTTAAGGATAAACTAGAGTAATTTTCTTATTAATTTATTTCTAATTTGAGACTTCTTGTGCTCAAGTAAAATTGTACTGTGTCCCTGAAAGTACAAAAGTTCCTCTGGGTACAGAGAATTCTAATCACGCAATAGCAACCTTGTCCAGTCAGTCTCAGTAATGATTTCTCTCACTTTACCCTGACACACTTTTGAAGTTTCTATTCAATTTTCTTGAACAAACTTAGATAATTGACTCTATGAAACTTTTAAAGACCTTTTCAGTGGAACATTCTCTTCACATTACTCTATTCATTATTACAGCTTTTTATTGATTACACACTAATTATCTGTTTATGTGGTCACCCATGGTAAAATTGTGAGCACATTAAACACAGACTGCGTGGTCTTCATGTTGGAACCAAAAATTTAGCGTAGCATCGGAATTTTTCCTGGATTCAGTAAACATTTGTTGAAAAAGGAATGTAAGAGTTACTGTACTACTAATCAACAGATAAAATCAATTTCTGAACGAAGAAATAGAATACACGAAGGAGGATGATGTATTGGGGTTTAATTGAGTTCTCTTCCCTTCTCCCCATTCAATGTCCTCTTAGAGCATCTTAGAGTGTCCTACTTAGAGAGTACTTAGAGAGTACATTTCCCTTCTGTCTACCTTAGAGATAGTTAATTTTTTAATGTATTTTCCTCAGAAATGCTCGAAACTAGAAGAAGCTGAGAGCTAGGATTTAGATGATGTGAATATAGACTGCTGGAATAGAGGCTATAGCAAAGCTGGAAATCTCACCAACAAATGGTTGCACACTATTGAAACTGGCCCAATAGTCTCATACAAATAATATTTATGTTTTTTTGAATAGACATAGCAATTGACCTTCTCTTGTTTTAAAACTTGAAACTGACATTTGTCTCATCTGACTTCCTCAGGAAACCGCCCTCAGTGAAGAAACTAAAGTTCATCAGATTACCATGTCCAGAAAATGAGACACCAGCCCCCCATCCATCATGACTGCTTCCTTACCACTCCGTAATTCCTGGTTTTCCACCTTTCCTGCTATATAAACCCCACCATTTTAGTTGGGTGGAAGATGGATTTGCTACTTTATCTCCTGTTATCTTTGGCTGCAGCACCAGATTAAAGCCTTCTTCCCTGACAATACTCCTTGTCTCAGTGATTGGCATTCTATGCCACAAGCAGCAGGACCTATATTGAATCCCTGGAGTTCTGGTGACATTATGATTGCCAGGATAAGAGACAGCAGCTACTAATGAAATATAAATCAGTGTGGCCAAGTATGTCATGGAAAGAAATGGTCCTTTGCTGAATCCAGGTGAAAGGGAAGCTTCTAGAAACTTAAATTGCCCAAAGGGAGAAGGGAGAAAGAGAGAGAAAGCATATTTGATTGGTTGAGTTTAAAAATTTCAATGAACGAAATTTAATCGTAGGAGTGATTTCATAAACTTGAATTAAAAGTTGAAAATTTTCATCTACTCATTGAAATGAGAACATCAAGAAAAACCTTTGCCCACATATATATAAAGTTATACATCCTTTTATACTCAGGCCTGTGTATTACTAAGACTACACTATTTAATTTGACTACTATACTTTATGTATAGTTTGGACTTGAAAGGAATTTGATGAGGTTTTGAGAATAATAGCATTAAATTTTGGTAGAAAATAACAATAGTTTTCATTAATTTGGACAATCTAGCCTACATTATTCTCAGAAGAATTGATTAATAGTTTGTGCTGTTTTATCATTCATAATTAAAGAGCTATAATGTTATAATAATTACTGTTAATATGGTATGTTTTTGTTTGGGGAATTTTTGAGGAAACAAATTCTTTGCATTTGATTTATTTAAAAATTCACATATAACTCAAGTCTAAGCTTAGATTGAGTAACTTGCAAACTGTGTGCCTTGAGCAAGTTGGTCAACAGGTCTGAGCTACCTTGCTTCCTTAGTTTGTGTGTTTGGGATAAATATATTTGTCCTAGCTCCCTGAATCACTGAAAGGCTCAAAACTCTTAATATACGGAAAAGTGCATTGAAAACTTAAAAGCTCTACAAGTTATTGTTTTATCAATATGTTGTACTAATTTTTCTAAACATTCTCAAAGATACCTTTTTATTTTTCATTACAACCAAGTACTTCCCAATCATTTATTAAATACAGTCACTGGGCTATGTAAATAGGTCTGCTTCCTTGTGATATCTAATTCGATATTCATGATTTGCAAGATACTTTACTGTTCAACGTGTACAGTCGAAAGAAAAGATGATCTAAAATATGTACTCAATTTGTATACAATTTCAAAATACATCATAAGCAAACTTACCTTGGAAACTATTTTAAGGGCAAATATAATTTTAATTTTCACTACTCCTCACTCCTAAAACAACAACAAAATACTAGATATTCAGGATTGGGGAACCTCCTGAATGGAAAATTGACTTTCTAAATCTTAAATAGTTCAAATAAGCAAAATCTAGGCTTTAAGAAACCCTGAAGGAGGCTATAGAAGGACTCATTTACTGAGAATTCTCAGTAATTACCTTCAGTTTTAGCCCAGGTTTTCTAGCCACCTTTTTTCTTTATCTGTTTATATTGTCTATGAGATGGTAACAGCTAAAATATTCATAGGCACTGAGTTTATCATAAAACTATTACCTAAATGAAAAGTAAGATGTAAAACATTTGTCAAAATGCCAGTAACATTTTCACAGAATTTGACATGTGACCTCAGTCATTATCCTTGTGTATCCAGAAGAGTAACCTGTTTTCTGTCTTCCATACTTAATCCCAAGAAGCCAAATGAAAACAACCGTTAATGCAAAAGTGAATCCACAAATACAAGAATTCATGAAATACATGGCTTTTCCTTTAAATGTGTGATTCTATAAACTTATAGTAGGAAGTTCATGAGAAACTAATGAAATTGCAAAGGGTATCAAGATGGATCGAGGGCAGAAGATGAGTTGTGTTTAGGGATGTTTGCCACTTGTTTTGTACACTTAAGTGCTGTACCAATATTTCTATGTCTATAGTAAAAACTGAATCTAACCAAGCTAGAATCAGGAAATCATGATCCTCACCTCAGCAGCTGCCAGCCAGAAGTACTTTCAGGAATAAGGATTTTCCTTTTTACTGCTGAGAAAAGAAAATAAACGTGGAATAAGGGGCACTATAAACCATTCTAACTGTGATCCCATACCTTACTTTTTGCCAAGATATATGAAGTCATTTATTTCTCATTTCTACTATTTGGTTTGAATTTACCTATTGAGCAGTTCGTAGAAATGCAATAACTATAAACATTGTTCGGAAGGAAGAAAACTTATTTAAACTGCAAATTAAAAGAGTTTCTTGTGTTTCAGAGTTAAACTGCAGGATGTCATTAATCTTCCAGTAGAGTAGGTTTTAGCAGAAGGCACTGGTGAAATTTTTCATACTGTAATTTATCTTTTGTTCCATTAAAGTAGGAGGTATTTTAAAGCTTTGATTATAAACATTCTATAATTCTTTTAGCCAATTTGGAGAAAAAGATTAAAAAGATTATGGTTTCTTGTGGTCTCCTGGGACTTTTTGTTTCTGGGATTTGATATACAGTTATAAATGAAATGGTAGAAGATAATATACTTGAGATCAATTTCATCTTACAAGACTTATCTAAAAATGAATAATAAAGGTACTTGCTATTATAGTGAGTTGTCCAATCATTTATTCTGCAAATATTTATTGAGTACCTATTATACTCTAGGAAATATTTTGGGACTTCGCTTCATTAAAAAATTGACAAAGACTGGGTTCTCTTCAGAAAGTAGAATCGGAGAAAAGACAGGTATGCAGGCAGTTTATTTTAGAAAGAGACCCCAAGGAAGGAGGTGAAGCCAATGCAAAATTCCATTACCAGTGAGTTACCATCATGAGCAACTGCAGTTTGATTATGCTGAGGACACTTTGAGGTATTGTGTCAAATGAGGTTTAGAAGGTTCATGGAATGGAAAATAGAGCTTTTATCCACCAGCAACCATCCCCTATTAGTCAAAAGTTGCCCTATCAGATGTTAACTCTCTCAGAATCCTAGGTTAGCCCAGGGATCAGAATATCCAAGTAAGTTTCCATACAACTGCGTCATTGAAGCCCAGGAGACAAGATTTAACTGTTGAGGAAATTCTGGCAATAAAAGGGGCCAAAGAGTCTATTGATTATGTAAGCATGTTGCAAAAGATCAGGGAATGTATCTTTCATATTAGTGAATCTATTTACTTATTTGTTCACGACGCTTGTTGAGTGCTTATTATGTGTCAGAGATAGTTTTATATATGGTGGTATAGCAGTAAGCTAAACGGAACATGATCTCTACTTTCACTGAATTAAGGAAAGTGGGAGAAAGGAAAAAATAAAGAAAATGATAGTTTATAAGATTATAATAAAGCAGAGTGGAAGAGGGAGCCCTGCACATTTCTGAAAAAGCATCATTTGTAACATAATTAATAAGTTCACAAGTTCTGGTGTGAGGTGTCTGGAGTGTTCAAGGAACAAAGAACAAAGAACAGAGGAAATGTTGGGATGCCTTGAAAAACTTTTGACTTTTTTCCTACATAAGATGAGAAGCCACCAAAGCATTTAGGGCAGTGATGTACATAATGTGGGTTATATCACAGAATGATGATCCTGTCTGTGGCATTGAGAATAAAGTGAAGTAAAGTACAAAGATAATAGTGGTGAGAGTCCAACCAAGAGAGTTTGAATAATTGGAAGAGGAAAGTAGTGACAGAATTGATGGATTATGCCATTTGAAGAGATATACACCTGACAGGATTTGCTGATGGATTCAATAAGAGATGTGAGAATTTTAAGAGGACTCCTAGATAACATGAAGAATATTTGTTTATTTGTTTGCTTGTTTTCTTTTGATTGTATTGGATGTATTAGTTCATTCTGATGCTGCTATAAAGAACTACATGAGGCTGGGTAATGTATGAAGGAAAGAGGTTTAACTGACCCACAGTTCTGCATTGCTGGAGAGGGCTTAGGAAACTTACAATTATGGGAAAATGCAAAGGAGAACCAGGCACCTTCTTCACAGGGCAGCAGGATGAAGTGAGTGCAAGCAGGGGAAATGCCAGACACTTATAAAACAATCAGATCTCATGAGACTCACTCATTGTCATGAGAACAGCATGGGAAAAACTGCCCCCCTTATGCAATTACCTCCACCTGGTCCTGCCCTTGACACGTGGGGACTATTACAATTCAAGGTGAGATTTGGATGGGGACACAGAGTCAAACCATACCACTGGAGGAATGGAATTGTCATGTATTAAGGTAGAGATAAATGGATAAGTAGTTTAAAAGGGAGTGCTATTTTGGACAGGTGGAATTAAGCAAAACTCATTAGCCAAGCATAAATGCCAGGTATACATTTGGATATATGTAAGTCCGGAGTTAAGCACTGAGAATGGAGGGAGGGGAGATGACTTATCCTTCCCCTATTAAATGGTGTTAATAGGCCAAATAGGATAACAAATAAATATTGAGTACTATAACAACATGGAGATTGTTATTGAAAAGAACTTACTATTACTGAGAAGTTTGTTAGATAAGGAGCACTTTTCCCGTGGAGTGATGGTCTTAAGAAGAGAAACAGAAGGGAAGCCTGGTTGGAGTATATTCAAGAAAGAAAGAGAGGATAAAAGTTTAGAAGCAGAATTATATGGAAAATGGGGAAAGAAATAGATAGTTGCAGGAAGGAATGCACGATCAAGAGATAATTTTTCTTTATATAAGACAGAGGTAATACATATTTGTATACTGATGAGAAACTTCTATTGAGAGAGAAATAATTAGTCTTGCAGAAAAGATAGTGAGACTGTCTGATGTAGTATATTCATTTCCTAGGGCTGCCATCGCACATACCACAGACTGGGTGGCTTAAACAACAGACGTTTATTTTCTCAACCTTCTGGAGGCTAAAAGTTCAAGGTCAAGTGTAGGCATGTTTTGTATCTTCTTAGGCTTCTCTTCTTGGCTTGCAGATGACTGTCTTCTCATGATCCTCACATGGTCACCCCTTAATCTCTGAGTACATGAGTCAGGTACCTCTCTCTGTCAGTCTCATAATCTCCTCTTCCTATATGAATACCAGCAGTGTTGGATTAGGGCCCACCCTAAAGACCACATTGCACTTAATTACCCCTTTAAAGATGTTATCTCCAGATACCATCACATTCTGAGGTACTCAGTGTTAGGACTTCAAAGTACAAATTTTTGGGAAATACATTTCAGCCCACAATAAGTAAATGGACTGAGGAATGAGTGAGGGGGAAATAAAATGTAATGCACAGATGGAGGGAGGGGACTTATGGTTACACAGAGAAGCTAAAAATGCCAGAGAATAAGATGCAGATGCCGTAGGAAAGTAGATAATGATGGGAAGTGTGTAAAAGTTTCCTAATTATATTTATATTTTTTTCAATGAAATTAGAAACAGCAGTTAAGAATCCTGCTGAGAGTAAAATTGAGAAGAAGGTGCTGGAAGTTTGAGAAGTGAGGACAACATATCGTTATTTAGCTGTGTGGTAGAACAAGAGGAATTAAGAAATTCAATTTGAGTTCTGGCTCTCCTCTTACATATAGTGCTCATGAATTTGAAGTAAGACCAGTCATGATGTTTTCCTTCACATTTGTTCAGCTTCAAAGGAACAGGCATGAGGTTGATATTGAATTATATTTAACCAGGGTTTGGATTTTGCCAGATAAATACAGTGAATGGAGATGGACAAGGCAGTTGAATCATTTTTTAAAATGACGTTCTATGAAATCTAAACTGTTAAAAAAGAAGAAAGTGAGGAATGAAGTCAGAAAGGGAGAATGAAAAGGCATAGAGTCAATAGAATGTTAGTCATAGACTGGTAAAGAACTATTAGAGGTAGGTGACTAGAGTGAGTAGAAACTGGTTTTATGCTTGAAACGGAAATTTGGAGGAGTTGCAGTTGTTACTGATGATACCTCAGTTGAAATGAGGAGAGAAAGGCTGAAGATGGAGGAATGACTATATCTGTGGAGAAGTAAACGCCAAGGAACTTTGAAGCCAGGGAAGTGAGAGAAGCATCTATATCGATAATTCTTAATAATTGCAACAGCAATAGTATTGCAAAGAGTCACAGTAAACCAGAGTTAAAAATATTAAAGGGATGAGAATGGGTCATTAGAGTCTTAGCAATAACCGCAATAGGGAAGTGGGGGTTGCATTATTTGATGGCATGAGCTTTAAACTTTTTTTTTCTTAAGTAAACAGGGAGACACAATTTGTCTCAAGTAGCAGTAGCAAGAAACATCAAGAAAAATACCTAACTCACCACTAAGCCCAAGAATACAACCTGTGGTACAAGAGTATGACATGAAGACCTAGAGTCTCTTTCTTTTCCTGCTGCTGGAATTGTGCAGGCTGAGGAAGGGGCAGTGTTTTATATTGAATCAACATGGGTAGTTATAAAAGGGCTCCTTCAAAGCGTAATCACTACATTTATAATGGATTCATCTTTACACTCCTTTACAACTCATAGAAATTTCTCAGAAATGCCTGCCAATACCTGACTTATTTGTTTGTTTGTTTATTTGTTTTTTCCTTAATTAACAAGCACTGGTAGAGCAATTACTTAGTGCCAAATACTTTTCAAAATACTTAGTAATGTTAAACAGTTAATTTTCATAACAATCCTAGGATTGTTAGGCAGAGACTATCTATCTATAGATAGATATCTATATTGTCTCTCTATAGAGAAACTATCTCGAAAATAGTTATTCTAGGAGATAGTTATTATTCTCTCCTTAAAAATGAGAAATCTGAGGCATAGAGTTTAAGTCAATTGTTCAAAGTCATATTTTAATGGTAATTAACATATTTTTAAAAGCTTAGTTTTAAGTAAAGGAGTTAAGTAAAGTTAAGACTCCGTTGGGGTTTTCACCAAAAAAGTTAACTGTTCAGTCATTATTTATTAATAGTGAAGAAAAGCTATCTCTAAAACTGAGAAGTTTTAAATTAATTTATTTGAATCAACAATTCAGGCAAAATCACTCATCCTAAATTATCAGAATGTGGCCTAAAAAACTGACATAAATGTTTAGTTTGACCAAAAAACTCCACATTTTTTGTCAGGTTTTCTCAGACATTTCTCAGCATACTGTATTTAAAAGTGTGAGACTAGATCCCTGACTCTAAAGAGTGTACCTTCTCTTCAAATGCCATGTCAACAGAGGTGTGAACAGGGAAGGCAAAGAAAGTTGTGGAAGCACAGAGAGGAAAGATTCCCACACTGGGAGTATTCATGAAGGTCCCAAAACGGAGGGTAATACTTGACCTCAGCAGAAAAGACGAAGAGATTGCCAGGCTGCTGGCAGATCCATCCAGGCAAAGCAAATTCAAGGGTCAAGAAAGGTGACCAGTTCAAAGATCACTCAAAGTCAGACCATGTTCTGGCAATGGTGAGATACATATGATGCCTGAGTGCAGGTGTCTCCATGAAGGATGAAGAAACAGGCTTATGAATAGGAGTGATATAATCATATTCACTTCAATAAAACACATATGACAGGACTGGATTGGAGAGGGTCTAGAGTGATGCTGAATTAGAGGGTGACCAGAGATAATCCAGGAGAAAAAGCACCAAGCTCACTTGGCACCAAATTCCTCCTTGCTCTCTCTTATTCATTCATGTTGACATCCTAAGATCATGCCTGCCAAATGTCCTCTCAGTACAGATTTTTGCATATGATTTGCCTTTCATATGTAATGCTTTTCTCTTTCTAGCTAACACTTACTCATCCTTTAGGTTGATATTAAATTGTCAGTTGCCCAAAGAAGTCTTCTCTGACCTTCCTGACCAGGTCAACTCTCCCTTTCATATGCTCTAATAACACCTCTTATTCTAGCACTACACTCAAGGGTGAATTTACATTTATTTATGGAATCATTTGATCAGTGTCTGTTCCTACCATTAGACTACAAGCTTCCAGAAGTTAGGGATTCAGGTCATGTTTTGCTTGTCTTTATATTCCCAGAACAATGCCAGGCAAATAATAGGTACACCAAAATATCAACTGAATACATGAAAGCTTGAACTAAGGCAATGGAAATGAGAAGTGAGGAGTAGGTGGGAATTTTGAAGTAAGTGAATGCATGACTAAGTAAATATTGCTTGATGCTATTTTAAAATTAACTCACATTGAAGAAGTAACTCTTCAAAAATTATATAGTGATATATCATATTTGTCAAGATTTGACAGAGAATTAGAAAAGAAAGCATGTGTATTCAGTTATTTGATCTGAAAAATTGAATAGACATACAATTTTCTACAGTGAAAGAAGAAATTGTGGAAATGTCATATTTTCCCATCCTGAAATTTCTTCTCCTGCATCTTCTTCTTACTCTATTGCCTTCTTGCTACCCTCATCTTATTCATATTTCAAGGCATAGCTAAAACCCATCTCCTTCATGATGTCTACTATAATATTCAATCAATATTGATTAATAGATTGCTACACTCAAACCCCTAGGTCTGGTTAATGTGTGTTTAATTATCTTTTCTCCATGATTTCACAGGTAAAATATTCACAACAGTAATAGATCTTATACAAGTACCAGCAGGAAGCTAACTGAATGATTGATTAACAACACATGGAGTCATTTTTTCACTCCCAACAAATATTTTTCCTGCTGGCAGAATATCTATATTTCAAATATAGTAACATTTTAACTGTGTATCTTACCTACACTCTTTTAAGGACATAAATTCCTTGTCATGTCAACCAATTGTTTTACTAATTTTATATTGCTTACTTTGACTTCCTATTTTTTTTTTTCAAAATTGTACGCAAGAATAAAGATCTGAAATCCTAAGTCCAATTTTAACAGCTGGTAGCTGTATCATGAAGCCTACAAGAACAACCCCATAAAACCCTGTTTGATAAGATTAACCAAATTTGAGCAAATCAGTGAATTGTTATGAATGGTATCTACATCTTTTTAAATCTGTGACTTATACATTTTAATAAAATATAGGAGCTTAGTTTCATGTGATATTTCACCTAATTTCCCTACTGCTGCTTTTTCATGTGTGAAACCATTTTTCTCTGCCAGGTATCTAAGAGGTGGTATTGAGTAATACTTGTCTTCCATTTTCCATTAGTCAAATCATGTGGCTATTGTATTAAATGAATGAATAAAATGATCTTTTTAAAAGGCAAATAAGATATAATAAATCAGTAACAAAGCATTTTTGTTATTGTGTCTATTATGTCTTTTATCTTTGTACCCTTAGAAATGAAATTTGACATTAAGTGTCTTTTGTAGAACATAGTTATTTTGTTATTTCTAATAGAAATATTCTTAATGTAATAAAACCTACCAAATTACACATTTAAAGAACTGGAAAAATTGAATGTGCTAGAATAAAATAAATTCAGATTATCCAAAAGCTATATTAAAGGGACACAATTTATGTAACAGGTTGAAAATAAACATATACAGAGTCTTATCGTGTGTGCGCACATGAAAGAAAGAGTGTGTGTGTGTGTGTACATCTATGTTTTAGGCATCATTACGTAATGGATCGAAAAATTACGAGTAAAACAGTATAGAAAAATTGAGAAAATCAAGTCATTTCAGGCTAATACAGATAAATTAAAAAGCCTTTCATGAGAAAAACTTTTAACAGTTGTACAAGACTTTTTACACTCTTCCTGTTGGTCTTATCTGTAAATTGAGAACAATAAAATCTGTCATTCTGCCTTGCACAATTACTGAAGATCCAGTAAAAATATTATGTAAAAATGCTTTGTTTAAGTATCAGAAATACTTGGGACAACGGTGTGCTAAATACTATGCTAGTACGATGTAATTCGTAGAAACAAATACTACTAATATAATGCTAATAATAACAATATGGCTAGCATTTATCGAGAGTGATTTTCATATACTTACTAAGTCCTTCATATGTATTTTTTCATTTAACCTTCACAACAGCCCAACAAAATACTTACTGTTATGGTCCATGTTTTAAGATGAAGAATTTGTGGCTAAAATAATTAAAGTACTTCCTTAAGGTCATACAAGAAGGAAATGGCAAAGTCAGAATTGACCCATCACTGAATGACCAGCAAGCCCAAACTCTTTTCCATTAGGCTTACCACTTCTTATCCCTATTGTTTTTAGTTGGAACCCTGCCCCCCACCTCCCTGAGCTCCCATTTCACTGTGTATACCTCTTCTTCCAGCACTTGGCATATTGTATTTTAATTACAGTCGTGTCACTTTATATTGGCAATATATTCTGATAAATGTGTTGTTAGGCTATTTCCTCACTGTGCAAACATCATAGAATGTACTTACACAAACCTACGTGGTGTACCCTATGGCGTACCTAGGCTGTATGGCAAAGCCTTTTGCTCCCAGTCTACAAACCTGTACAGCATGTACTGTAGGGAATACTGTAGGCAATTGCAACACAGTAGAATCTATATGTCTAAACATATCTAAACATGGAAAAGATATAGCAAAAATACCATATTCTAATCTTATGGGACTACCATTGTATATGCGGTCTGTTGTTGACTGACAAGTTATTATGGGGCACATGACTTTATTTATGTACCTGCCTTCTCCACTGGACTGTGATCCCATTAAAAGCAATGCTGGAACCTCACCCATCAAGCATCAAGGAAAGAATAGTAAACATTGGCTTAATGACTGCTTGAACTCATTCTCATTTATTGCTTTAATCAAAACACACATCATCTGTAAAGAATAATAATTATCAAAATGTATTGGGTAACTCAAATATCCACCACAGTTCTTATAAACATTTGGTTTCAAAAGAAAAAAGTAAACACAATTCCTCCTACTCTCAAACACTGCTTCTAAAATTTTCAATATTTTTGGCTGCCTTTGATTGTGTTACTTATTTTATTTGATAAATTAGTGAATATATTTGTGATTTAATTATTCATTAAAATGCATAATATATATATTTAAAACCACATATGTAGTGCTCCTTATAAGTAAAGTACTGTAAGTCTTTCATTAATTTAACCCTCAAACCAATCCTATGAAGAAGGTGCTAGTATTACCTCTGTTTTACAGAAGAGCAGTTTAGCAACTTGCCATGGTTGTGCTGCTTGGTGTAGAGGTACCAGCATCTAAACACCTGTCATTTGGCTTCAGAGTGTTACTCGTAACCATTTCACTATCATCTCTGTGTTTCATGGTGTCTGGAATTCTGCTGATTTCCCCTAAGTCAGAGGGCTCCAGGTTTTTTCCTAATTTTTTGGAGAATCCTTTCTCCATAGTAGCTCCCACTCTTTCCTTTTTATTGGGTATTTTAAGGTAAGGTTTATTGAGGTATATTTTGCAGTTAATAAAATTTACCTTCTCTCAGGTTCATTTAAATGGGTTTTGACAAATGTGTACAGTTACAAATCCATTGCCACAAACAGTATCTCCTCCTTAATAATACTCTTCATTTCCATTTATATTTCAGTTTTGTGTTATTTTTATTTCAATTTCCAAACATTTGGTACTAGTGCATTGTAACAATTTATTTTTGTATATGGTTTTATAGCCTGCAACCTGGCTAAAACCACAAATGGGTTATAACAGCTATTGTAGATTCTTATAGGCAATCATGTTGACTTCAAATGAGATAGTTCTATTTCTTTCTTTCCAATCATGATGTCTCTAATCTTTTTCCTTGCCTAGCTTCACTTGTTAGAACCCTATTCAACAATGAATTAAAATGTTGAAATTAGACACTTCTGCCTCAATCCCAGTCTTTAAAAAGAAAGTATTCAATCTTTCACCATTAAGTATGATATACACTGCAGTGTGTGTGTGTGTGTGCGCGCGCGCGCGTGTGTGTCTGTGTGTCTGACGTGGGGTCTCACTTTGTCACCCAGGCTGGCATGATCTCAGCTCACTGCAACATTGCAGCCTCCACATCCCAGGTTCAAATGATTCTCATGTTTCGGAATCCTGGGTAGCTGGAATTACAGACATGCATTACAAATCCTGGCTAATTTTTGTATATTTTAGTAGAGATGGGGTGTTGCCATGTTGGCCAGGCTGGTCTCCAACTCCTGATCTCAACTGATCCACCCACCTCAGCCTCCCAAAGTGCTGGGATTACAGATATGAGCTACTGTGCCAGGCCTGTAGTTTTTTCAATAGATTCTTAAATAAAGTTGAGGAAGTTCTCTTTTACTGATACTTTGCTTATTTTTAAAAAATCATAAACAGATTATGAGCATTGACAAATTTTTTTTCTGAAGTTATTGAGATGGCATTGATTTGTTATTTTCACCTCATGACTACATTGATTGATTTTTAAGTTTTGAGTGAACCTTTCATTCTTGGGACAAATCTAATTTAGATGTGTTGTCTTCTCTATACTTTTCTGAATTTATTTTACTAATATTTCCTCAAGGACTTTGAGGCTACATTGATCAGGGCCTTCCTACCCCTTCTAATGGGAACAGAACTCTGCTCTGTATTGGTGTAAATGCTGGGCCCCAGTAGGTTTTCTGTCCCTCCCACTGAAGCAGAGACATTTTACTTCCTTCTCTGCATCCAGAAGTCAAAGATCTGTACCTGGGCCTTGGAGATCAGTGGATTTCCTAATTATTCCTCAGCAGTTTAATATTTTTCTTAGTTTGATAGAAGACTCTAGGAGATGTGTGCAACTTCAAGCCTGTGCCTCACCCTGGAAGGGACTCTCCCCTTGTCTCCTACCTGTCTGTAATCATTCTCATAAATAATCTGTGGAGGTTAGAACAAGCTTGGAAATGAGTGCCAATCTAATAGTTCTTGGGGATTCTCCAGGCTTGTAATCTGTCACAGTAGATCACATTTACTATTTAAGAATTCAGTAATAATTTACATTGTTTTCTTCTAATCCATGTCTGTGGCAACCACCTTCTCCTCCCATTCTCTGCCAAGATTAAAGAGCCTGTTTGTCTCATCTCTCCTTAGAAAAGCTTGTCACCCTTTGGAGTTCAGATCTACTGGTTACTTTACAACCTCCAAAAATGGTAATTTTGTAGTTTATTTGGCCTTCCTTATGGATGGTGAGCAATATTCTCTAGCTTTCTACACCCTACTACCCTACTTGGAAATAGAATTGTCTCCTTTTTTCTGTTTTATACTGAAAAGTATCCAAATCATATTTGATTTATACTTCAGACTCAAACTATAGCCTGGAGCTAGCAAGTATATCAAGACTGGGCAGAAACATAATTTTCTGACTTTGCCATTCTGATTCATTCAACATTCAATCAGAGTTATTTCACTCACTCCTCTGTTCTTTCAAAAATAATCTGATTCCAAAATAAACTTGAGCTAGAGGTAGTTACAGAAATTATATTCGTATTTGCCATCTCTAATTTTCATTGCTTCTCTGATAGAATATACAGAATATTGCATTATTAGGTTATAAATGAAATACAAACTGTAGTGAAATTAGGGTGTTAGCTTCATATCTTAACTGAGAACAGAAAAACAATTGAGTTAAAAATATTGTAAACAATTTTTGAACTCTTTATTCTCTTATTTTAAAAACGCAGAAATAGTATGAAAATTAGTTTCACATAAGTAGTGAAATAATTTACTATATTTTAGAAGTCTGTCTACATGTTTCAATGTAAAATTAAAATTACTGTATAAAATTTATACATAGTCCCATTTGACTTCTTGCGCTTCTTGTGCCTCAGGGTTTTCTATTGCTTTGGCATTATTATGGTTCACTCACTTGCTCTAACTAAATTCAAGAACATATATTACAAACATCTGCTAATTTATTAAGACGTTTGAGTTTTTTAAAGACAGTACAACTATAAGGATATCACTTGGCTTAATGTGATCACTTATGTTAAAAAATATATACATACATATAACCTATGGAAATTAAGAAAATAAACCATAAAGAGATTAAGGCAAAAAGTTGATGAGCTCTGGAGGATTAAAATGAAAATGTGGATTGTCTGTGTAATATTCTAAATTAATTAATTTTATTTTTAATAATTACATTAGAGAAGTCACCAATTCATCTGGAAATGATTTGTTCAGATGACTGCAGCATTTTGTCAGTAATGTTTTGAGTTATCTAAACTTACCTTCCTCCTTAAACAGTAAAGAGGAACAAAAGGGACAGTTGATTCCATTTTAGTCTCTGGATCCATTTTTTATTCAACAAAAATTTCTTGAACATTTATCTTGTACAAGTCAGCAGTCTGTTAGATATTGGAGATTTAACTGTAAATAAGTAAGTGTAATTCCTGAATCCTGACTTCATTTATAGTTGTAAAATAAGTAATTGCAATAAATTTAGATGGCATATTAGTCTCTTCTCACATTGCTAATAAAGACGTACCTGAGACTGGGTAATTTATAAAGGAAAGTGGTTTAATTGGCTCACAGTTCCACAGGGCCGGGGAAGCCTCACTCTGGTGGAAGGTGAAGGAGGAGCAAAGTCATGTCTTACGTGGCGACAGGCAAGAGAGCTTATGCAAGGGAACTCCTGTTTATAAAACCATCAGATTTTGTGAGACTTATTCACTGTCATGAGAACAGCACAGGAAAAACTCATCCCCATGATTCAGTTACCTCCCCCTGGGTCCCTCCCATGACACATGGGGATTATTACAATTCAAGGTGAGATTTGAGTAGGAATACGGTCAAGTCATATCAGATGGTTATTTTATCAGGAGAAGTGGAAGGGATTTTGTAGGTGACAATATGGAAGTTCAGTTTATTCTTGGGACTTTTGAAATCACATGTTAGGTTTTACGTGTTTCAGACTTGCTATTCTGAATGTTTACAATGGTACACAGCAGATAAGAAACACACACAAATACATTGTAGAACGAAAATGTAATGAGACCGATTTGCCAAAGATAATTTACCAAGAAGTTCTGGGCACTCATTAAAGAGGATGGTTTTGCTACAACGTTTATCTTCGTTTATATGACTTTATGTTCTGGACTACAAAAAGTCAATGAAGATTCTCTTTAGATGTTTTCTCCACATTACATGTGAAGTATGGGCTGTTGGAAATCTTGTAAGGCACACATAGAAAGTGGAATCTTCCAGAGTAGATTACTCTAAACTCTGCCCTTTCCTTGAACAAGAACCTTTTTAAAAAGTAGAATTAAACAGAATCAAAGGTAGCCATTTGCATGTAGCAAAACATACAAGATATCTGTTAACAGTAGCATATAAAGAAGCATAGAAACTCAAACTATGATAGTAATAGTAAAATTTGCTTAGACTTTCTATAAAACACATAGATCATTTAGGAAAGTCATTTACAAAATATGGTCCATTAATTACTATTGTCTTAGAAGTTTTATCATGTGGTTTTCAGCTGACTTAGCATTTTTAAAAGAAAAAAATATTTATTTTTCTTTACACACATTTTACAAATTTGAAAGACATAGCTAGTTGTAATTTTCACAGGACCTTCTGCCATGCTTTTTAAAGTTTATTTTGGACTGGTCAATGTGTCTCAACTTTCATGCAATAGAACAAAATATCTTTTCACATAACATGCCATTGTATGTTGTAGTTTTAAAATTTTTTATTTTTATTTATTTATTTTGAGACGGAGTCTCACTCTGTCGCTCAGGCTGGAGTGCAGTGGCGGGATCTCAGCTCACTGCAAGCTCTGCCTCCCGGGTTCACGCCATTCTCCTGCCTCAGCCTCCCGAGTAGCTGGGGCTACAGGTGCCCGCCACCTCGCCTGGCTAGTTTTTTGTATTTTTTTAGTAGAGATAGGGTTTCACCGTGTTAGCCAGGATGGTCTCGATCTCCTGACCTCGTGATCCACCCGTCTCGGCCTCCCAAAGTGCTGGGATTACAGGCTTGAGCCACCGCGCCCAGCCTGTGGTTTTAAATTTACAATTTTGGTTATTCTTACTGTGCTTTATTGTATCTGTACTTTATTAAAATCAATCAAAAATTCAAAAGTGGTTTATTAAACAAAATAGTAATTAAGTTGTCAAACATCTGAAAATGAGTTTTATTAGAAAGCTGCTAAATTTTTTCCCTAATATCTGAAAGGTCAATATATCACCAATTGCAAACTCATACAACAGTGAAAAAAGTCGTAGAAGATTTTTTATTATTTTTTATTATTTTCATAAAGTATAGGGACCTCTCTCATAAACCAAACTACACTTTAGAAAATGCCACTATGTAAGGTGATGGACGTGCTAATTAGCCTAATTATGGTGATCATTGATACAGGTACATGTGTATTTACATCAAAACATCATATGTACAAGTTAAATATATACAATTCCTATTTGTCAATTATACTTAAATAAAGCTAAAAATATCTTAAAAACAAAGAAAGAATAGAAATATAAAGTAAAAAGTTAATGAAATTGATTTTCATTAAGAAATGAGAAAGCACACAATTACAAAGCTAT
Organism: Chlorocebus sabaeus; assembly: GCF_047675955.1. NCBI lineage: Eukaryota > Metazoa > Chordata > Mammalia > Primates > Cercopithecidae > Chlorocebus > Chlorocebus sabaeus. The sequence goes on from NC_132913.1 coordinate 33,450,501, forward strand.
TATCCAATATCATACTTCGTCACATCAATAAGATGTGGATATTCACTCTGAGAAAGCAAACCAAGTCATTGTTAATTTTTAACTGGATTATTATATTGGACATTGCGTGATATCAATGTCTTTCAACACAGTTAACCAACTGTATTAGGCCCTTCTTGAGTGGCTATAAAGAAATAACTAAGGCTAATTTAGAAAGAAAGGTTGAATTGGCTCACAGTTCTATACGAAGTACAAGATGCAAAGTGCTAGTATCTACTTCTGGTGAGGGTCTCAGCAGTCATACAATCATGGCAGAAGGCAAAGGCGGGGAGGCAAGCATCTCACATGGCAAGAGTGAGAGTAAGAGTTGGGGCATGGTGCCACACAGTTTTAAACAACCAGATCTCACAAGAACTCAGTCACTATTGCAAGGACAGTACCAAGAGGATGACTCTATTTCATTCCTGAGAAATCAGCCCCCATGATCCAATCACTTCCTACTAGGCCCCAACTCCAACACTGGGCATTATAATTCAACGTGAGATTTAGAAGGGACAACATCCAAACGATATCAACAATTTAATTCAATTGTTTGTCATAGCAGTTTGCTCTGTAGTTGGACATATTTTTGATGTCCGGTACATATATGAAAATGACTCATCTACTTTTTCAATGTATATCTCAGAAAACCATGATACAAGAAAAATAGTAATTTAATTTATATTCTCAGCTGTTTCACAGATTCAAAAAGGTTGTGTTGAGTTAATTACTGAAGGAAAAAGCAGCAATGCACATATCTGAGCATCAATCCACATTCTGGGTTTAAAAAATAATAACATATTAAGGTGACATTCACATAACATAAAATCAACTATTCTTATAAGGAATAATTTCGTGGTATTTATTATATTCACAGTGTTTTGTATCTACCACTTCTATCAACTTCCAAAACATTTTCATCACTCCAAAGTAAAATTTTTACTCATTAAGATTTTTCCCCATTCCCCCTTCCCTTAAACTCTTGGTAACTTATAAATCTGCTTTCTGTTTCTATGGATTTACCAATTCTGGATATTTCATATAAATTCAGTAATATGATATATGAGCTTTTGTGTCTGGTTTCTTTTACTTAGCAAATGTTTTGGAAGTTTCTTCATGTTGTGGCCTGTATCAGCACTGTATATTTTTATGGCTGAATAATGTTTCATTATATGCATATACACCAATTTATTTTTATTGATAGACATTTGGACTGTTTCTACCTTTTGGCTTTTGTCCATAGTGATGCTGTGAGCATGTGTGTATGTGTTTAGTACCTGCTTTCAGTTTATCTGTGTAAATTCATAGGAGTGAAATTATGGGGTCTTATGAGTAATTCTATTTTTAACTTTACCAGTTTTCCATGGTGACCGAATCATTTTGTATTACAGTCAGCAATGTACTGGGGTTCTAATTTCTTCACATCTTTACCACTATTGCTATTTTTAAAATTGCAAACCATTGGCCGGGTGCAGTGGCTCAAGCCTGTAATCCCAGCACTTTGGGAGGCCGAGGCAGGTGGATCACAAGGTCAGGAGATCGAGACCATACTGGCTAACATGGTGAAACCCCGTCTCTACTAAAAATACAAAAAAATTAGCCAGGCGTGGTGTTGGGCACCTGTAGTCCCAGCTACTCGGGAGGCTGAGGCAGGAGAATGGCGTGAACCCGGGAGGCGGGGCTTTCAGTGAGCCGAGATCATGCCACGGCACTCCAGCCTGGGCGACAGAGTGAGACTCTGTCTCAAAAAAAAAAAAAAAAATTACAATATATAATCAAATCTTTAATTGATATCTTATTGTAGTTTTAGATTTTGCTTTGCTTTTTCCTTCTTTTCTTCCTTCATTTCCTTCTTTCCTTCTCTCCTTTCCTTTCTTCCTCCCTCCCTCCCTTCCTTCCTTCCTTTCCTTCTTTCCTTTTCTTTCTTCCTCCCTCTTTCCCTCCTTTCCTTCCTTCCTTCCTCCCTCCCTCCCATCATTCCTCCTCCCTCCCTCCCTTCCTTCGCCTTCTCCCTCCCTCCCTCCATCCTTCTTTCTTTATTCCTTTCTTCATTGCTTCCCTTCTTTTCTTCCTTCCTTCCTTTCCTTCCTTCCTTCCTTTCTTCCTTCCTTCCTTCCTTCCTTCCTTCCTTCCTTCCTTCCTTCCTTCCTTCCTTCCTTCCTTCTTTCTCTCTCTTTCTCTCTCTCTCTGTCTGCTTTTGTCTCTCTCTCTCTCTCATTTCGTCTCCCAGGCTACAGTGCACTGGCATGATCATAGCTCACTGCAGCCTCAGACTCCTGAAGGGATCCTCCTTTCTCAGCCTCCTGATTACCTGGGACTGTAGGTATATGCTACCCACCACACCTGATTACTTTTTAAAATTTTTGTAGAGATGGAGTCTCACTATGTTGCCCAGGCTTGTCTTGAACAGAACTCCTGCCCTCAAACCATCCTCCTGCTTTGACTTCCGAAAGTACTGGGATTATAACTTTGAGTCACTGTGTCCAACCTCATTGTGGATTTAATGCAGATTATTGCCATTTCCCTAATGTTAAATCATGTTGAGCATTTCTATATGTGTTTGTTGGAAATTTTTTAATCTTCTTTGGAGAAATGTCTACTCAAGTCCTTTGCGAATTTTTAAATTGGGTTATATGTCCTTATGTCATTGAGTTGTAGGTCCTGCTCTATATAACCACTTTTCTGTCAACAATAGACAATGCTACAACAGTGTTCCCATAAGATTATGATACCATGTTTATACTGTACTTTTTCTATGTTTAGATACACTGAGGCTTACCATGGTGTTACAATAGCCTACAGTAGTCAGTGCAGTAACATACTGTACAGGTTTGTAGCCTAGCAGCAAAAGGCTATACCATGTAAACTAGTGTGTGTAGTAGGCTATGCCATCTAGGTTTGTATGAGCAAACTCTGATGTTTGCAGGGACTAACAATACAGTTCTCAGGATGTATCCCTGTCATTAAGTGATGATGATTGTATTTACATATTCTGAAAAACAGATCATTATTAAGTGTATGATTTGACCAAGCTGGCCTTAAACTCCTGACCTCAAGTGATCCACCTGCCTTGGCCTCCCAAAGGGCTGCGAATATATTCTACATTTCAGTAAGTTGAAATATTTCCTTTCTTTTGGTTGAATGACCAAACAGGGACAAGTGTCTTGAGTCCATCCTTCAAGCCATTTTGAGACAGGTTAGAATACACCTAAATAATAATTTAAAAGTAAAGCCTCTTCTGCTTTCTGTGGAACCAGGAATCAGGGGCACTTTAGTCTAAGTGGAACTTTCTTCAATTAATATTGCATAACAACTGAACTGAAAAACAATAGGTAATAAACACACATTTGGATGAATTAGTTTAATGTATTACTCGTAAGCATTGTTTCTGTCAAATCCTACTTATCATGCTTTCAACATTTATTGACAACTTCTGTTTTGCCCCATCTCCACATCCCTAACCAAGGACACCATTGTTCTGAAGTTAACTACTACAATTCTCCATCCCCGGAAAGTTGACCTGTCAAATCCATTTGCCACACAATAATCTAAATAATCTGTTTAATAACACACTCTGATATTTTTGTTCCCAACTCATTTAGTATGTTCTTCTTTCTCTTAGGATATTCTCAGCATTCTCAAAGTAATCTTATAAGAGCCCTAAATTATTTCACCTTGTCTTTGTCATTATTTCCAGCTCTTTGTCGTTACAGCTCACTAAAGCAAGTTACCCTTCCTAGAAATTGCAAAGCTCTTTCCAGTTTCAATTAATACTGTTATATTTAGTCATGCAGGTTGGTGGGCTTCATAGCTCTGGGAAGAATACCACATAAAGAGAACTTCCAGGGCTGATACCCAACTCCTTGCCCTAGAGTGGAGTATATAGAGGTCACGACCTTTCATGTATTGTATTCTCTGCTTGGTATTTTTATGCTCATTCTTGTCCACTTTGTTCAAGGATTTCCTACTCATTCTTCTATTCTCAGCTTAAGCATCACTAAATCAGGTGCTTAACAACATTTTTTGAAGGAATAAACTAATAATCATGAATGTAGAGTGTTCTAGTTAATAAAACAATAAATAAAATTTATTTAGCTTTTCTCAGCAATCCTGTAAGATTTGCTAGCGTTTGTTTGATTATTTTTTGAGACAGAGTCTTGCTCTTTCACTCAGACTGAAGTGTAGTGGCACAAACTCAGCTCACTGCAGCCTCTGCCTCATGGGTTCAAGTCGTCCTCCTGTCTCAGCCTCCCGAGTAGCTGGGATCACAAGCATGCACCACCATGCCCAGCTAATTTTTGTATTTTAGTAGAGATAAGGTTTTGCTATGTCGACCAGGCTGGTCTCGAACTCCTGGCCTCAAGTGATTCACCTGCCTAGTGCTAAAATTTTTATTGTATCCTCATTTATATACAAAACTTTGAATCTCAATAAGCTTGTAATGGCCCATATTACTGACAGTAGATAGACATGTAGAATATAACCACTAAGTCTTCCAATTTAAAATTCTTATTTATTTATTAATGAAAACGGTGCTTCACCATGTTGGCCACACTGATCTTGAACTCCTAACCTCAAGTGATCCACCCACCTTGACCTCCTAAAGTGCTGGGATTACAAGCGTGAGCCACTGCACCCAGTCCCAACTTAAAATTCTTAGTTCTTTTCAGTAAATCAATATGGATTTTGCTTGGTCACATGCAATATTATCTTCCAGTTGCATTATTTATAAAATTGTTTCTCAAACAAAATTATATGTTTCTTGAGAATGGGCACCATACAATTAATTTTAATAATATTAATTTTATGTATTTATTTATTTATTTATTTATTTATTTTTGAGACAGTATCTTTCTTTGTCTCCCAGGCTGGAGTTCAGTGGTGCAATCTCGGCTCACTGCAACCTCCACTTCCCTGTTCAAGCGATTCTCATGCCTCGGCTTCCTGAGTAGCTGGGACTACAAGTGTGAGCTACATTGCCTGGCTAATTTTTGTATTTTTAGTAGAGATGGGGTTTCGCCATGTTGACCAAGCTGGCCTTAAACTCCTGACCTCAAGTGATCCACCTGCCTTGGCCTCCCAAAGGGCTGGGAATCACAGGCATGAACCACTGTGCCAGGCCCTGATATTAATTTTATTTAATGTTTTAATCTTTAGTCTTATATAATGAATTAGAATAAAATTCAACAAAAGAAATCTGCTTTACACATATTATCAATGATGTTATTTATTAATACTGATTGAAACACCCCAACCTACTGTGATGAGCTTTGTAATGATACAATAATGCAGGTTATACAAAAAGTTATTTCTTAAAAATTTTATGGAGAAATGTACTACATAATTTTAGTGGTCAGACAATCTTTAAACACATAGCCGACACTAATTAGTTAATCAAATTTTATTGAGCTCGCCAAAACATTCTGTTTTCTGTTCAGTTCCTATGTTTTCAGAGGACATTTATGATTGGATCTTGCAATGCTACTGAAAAAATGGCTAATTTCTAGCATGTGGCCCAAAGCCATTCCACAAACGAAATAACAAATCTCTCTCTTTAATTCATGTGGAATTCCACTGCAGTAAAATATTACTCCTCCAGTTTTGAAAGTGTAATTTACATTGTTTTTGTTAGTAGAAGTTAATAGATTTTTTAAATATAAAATACTACTATAAAAATATTGATTCTAAAATTCATGATCACTAAAGAGAGCTGGGTGCCTTTTCCATGAAGGCCCTCAACTTGTTTAATCAGTGGTTGAACCACTGGACTTAGTCTTTTCAGCAAAACTAGAATTGCCACCCTATTTAGCTTATTGGTTTTTTCGGGAATTTGCATTGCAAGACATGGAGAGAATTCAAGTAGTTTCTGCTTGTCTCCCAACTTTCATATTTACAAATCATTTAGAGAGATTAGTCTTTTTCTAAGATTTCTATCTCAACACAACAATGCTATCATGTTTTTCGCAAAGCTTGCAATAAGACCCTGGAGTTGGTCCCTTCATTCTTCTGCTGCTAAGCTTTTCACTCTGATTTTTCTCCTTCAGAAACAGCCATGTTCTAGTTGATTCCACTATTCACATCGCTGCTGATTTCTCAGCTCTTTACCATAAGCAATAAAAAATAAATTTAAAAGGCTCATTAGGTTGTTTGTCACCTATTTTAATTCTGTCAAGAACAAATGTTTTATTTTGATGTAACCACATGAAGTTTCTGTGATAAAGTACTTACAAACAAAATGCAACTATGGAGCATAAAGTTTTTAAGTATTTAATCAAACAGCTTAATAAAAAATATTCTCTCACTAACAGAGACAAGATTCTGATTACCTATCTTTGAGGAAATGGAATGTTTGAGAAAATTATTTGGTGAGCTTCACTATTGTACCTGTCACACACTTTTAATTAAAAATGTATTGATGCATGACTAAACTATGCTTGGTGAAAAACAGACCCACTTTAGTTCAATTGCAGTAATGTACACATAGTCCAATAGAGTAAACCCATGTGATTACAGCACAAAGACAGCTCTGGCACAGGAGCCTCTCATGCCTCAATCTCAAAACACATGGAGATGAAAGGTGCCAAATATCACAAATCTATGTGGATGCAATCAACAATGAATTTACTAATCTACTCTAAATGCCTGTAATAAAGCCATTTTACTTATCTATGGCAAATTAAATATGTGAAAAACTAAATGTGAATAATGATTAACCTCCTTTTTTCCCCTTTTTTAGTTTTTCAGCACAATTTATTAAATCTATCTACCCTGACTATCTACAATGTCAGTGGCTGAAGTGAAATGCTATATTTGAATAATTCATTCACTTATCATATATGTTATGATAAGTTTGGAAACTAAATCTAAAATATAGTTTTTATGGTGAGGGATTTTTTTTTTTTATAATTTTACTCACAAAAACATATCCTTTAACACTTTATTGCCCTGAGAAATGGAAATCAGAGACTAACATTGAAGTCATTAACCTTTATTGATTATTTTTGAAATAGAAAGGGTAAGGTGCTTTTAAGAATTTCCACAACTATAATGTAGAAAATAAAACCATAAAATAATAAATTATTCCAGTTTTGTCAGTTCTTTTTATTCCTAAACCAGGACAATATATAGAACTAAAAATTGCTTTTAATAATGAAGTAACACAATGAAAATGACAATCACTGACTCAAAAATCTCTACAAGAACCCACTATCTCTTTATTATACTCATCACTTGGAAAAAGTTGAAAACAGTTTACTTACTTCTTTACAGGAGAGGCCTCACATTTGTGTTTCTACATAGGGTATTTATTTTAATCCTCACCACACCATTGATTATTTCACAGGTGAGAAAACTGCCATTCCAATAAATGAACTGAAGTTCTCCACAAAGCTTGTGAGTGACAGATTCAAACATTCTGTCCTCTGAATGCAAATCTAGCTTCTTCTTACACTATTATAATTAATTATTTGTTCTTAAGTAAGTTAACAGTGCAAAAGGGGAGTTTACTTGCAAACATTCTGTCCTCTGAATGCAAATCTAGCTTCTTCTTACACTATTATAATTAATTATTTGTTCTTAAGTAAGTTAACAGTGCAAAAGGGGAGTTTACTTGGGGAAACTCACCGACATGCATGACCCTAATACATGCTCTGTATTTGCATACCTCATCTTACTTTGTTACTCTAATGTTTTAGAGTTAGCATTACATCTTCATTCTACAATAAGAAAATAAGTTAAGAGGGGTTATATCTTCCAAGGCTACTAGTACATGAAGGGTTAAATTTCTAATTTATATGTCCCTAATTCTCAAATTTCTGTTTTTTTCCTGCACTTACTTACAGAAATAACATACATGGAAGATAAATATGAGTATCCTACCATTTGGATGCTGGGAGGTGAAGTTTACATTGAAGTCTCTAGATTTGGGCAAATAATTGAAGGTTGTTGTTACAAGACAACTCACTGCAGCAACAATCCAATACACCAAGACAGCAGGGTTTGCAGCAAAGAAAGAGTTTAATGATCGCAGGGTGTCAAGGAAGGAGATGGGAGGAGACCCGCAAATCTATCTCCTTGAGGAGTTCTAAGCTGGGGCTTTTAAGGGAATCATGAAAAATGAGGAGATGGAAAATTAGGGTCATTAATTGGTTGGGGTAAAGGGGCTGAAGTCATTAGGATATGAAAATTGCATTGTTTGGTGAGTCACCTACTGTGTGGTCCTTCAGACCATCTGATGTCAGTAGTTTCACTGGTATACAGGACCCAAAAGAATGTCTCAAATGGAAAACTTAATGTTTCATAATTTTGAAGTTGTTACCTACAGAGCAGTTAAGAGGAACTGTAATCTAGAGTCTACATTATTCCAATACAAGAGGCAAACAACTATGAGGAAGCTGTCAGGGAGCAAGCTGACCTAATGTTTACTGCTGAGCATACTGTAAACTTGATTCAGTTTCTTTTCTCCCTCTCCCTTCTTTCCTGATTAATTTTATAAAGTAAATAGGGAAGGCTTCGTGTTTAGGTGAGAGAATAATCTTCATTGACATCTCACTACAAAGAATCAGGGTAATTACAGATATATATCTGGCAGCAATATAAAAGTTGATTTAAAAGGGAAGAATGTTGACAAATGATAATGAGGTAAAAGTTTCTGATGGCCAGATGAATTGGCAGAGTGGAAGTAAAAGCTATGATGGAGAGTGGTTATTAGGGATGTCAAATTGATTGGATCATCCCTGTACCCATTCAATGGCAGATCCAATATTTCGATCATTGATGAAAAGATGAGAGAAAAAAAAAATGGCACAGAGAAGTAAAAGTTGGAATGCGAAGCAAAAACAGGAATAAATCTTGATTTTGAGCATAATGAATTTGGGATTTCTTCCACTGGGAGTATATTCCTCTGAGTACATTTCTATCCACTAACTTCCACTCTGTTCCTTGGCTACAAATCTCCATTTGTCCTTCTTGTATTTGGAGTTGAGCCCGATCACTCTCCCTTATTACAAAACCTCGTTGCAGTAGTTCTTTGAATAAAATCTTCCTTAGAATCTTTTAATAAGTTATAGAATAATTATTAATGGTTACTAAAGCCATTATTTGATAAGAAAGAGGGAATATAGACATGGACTTAGCTTTGGGAAAGGTCTCTTTTCATTGGGAGGTAGAAGAGTCACACACATGGTCATGCAATTTGGTGGAGAATCAAGAAAGACAATATGAGGAAAATTAAGAGATGAGACAATTTCATTTCAAAAAATAAGACAGCACCAAATGTATTCCAGGCTATATTCTTATCTCTGGGAACCAGAGATTATAAGGGAACTTCAATATTCTCTTTCATAAAAACATGAAGGCTGATGGCACTGAAAAAAATATATAAGTTGACAGGATACTATAACATAGACTTCATGAAATGTTGCATTTTTGAAACATGCAGTCGTACCGTATCTACATTTTCAAACTTCTGACTTCCTCTGATATTTTCCCCTTCATTTCACAGATATCGAAAAGACTCTGTACATTTTCTTCAATAAAATAATTCATTCATCACACATACATTAGTTCGTTAATTAAAGATATACTTTCTGCTGACGTAGATGCTAGAGACCGTAGAGTCAAGAAAAATAAAGACAAAATCCCTGACCTCATGGAGGATAGATGAGTTCTTTTTCATAATTAAAAATTTAGAATCTAACAACATAAAAATGCTACTGCAGATGCAAATCAAAGAAGCAATAATTTTTGAAGATGTTACTGTATTTCTTGTTCTCTTTCACTGTGAGAGACTAAAGTCGATCTCAATAGGCTTTTAAAATTTTTTCTCTGATTCTGCTAAGTCTATTTATTTAGCTATGGTTTAACTTTATGGGGACAGTAGAAATTTTATTTATCCATGCATTCTCAGGCAACAGGCTACAATTTGCTAAAGTGTCCTTGAACTAGGATTCTCTGCTCACTTTTATGGCAGGCAAGATAAGAGAATGAGGTTATTCCCCTGTTAATAAGATTCATTGAGTGGATCAAGCAGCCATTTTGTTATTCATATTCCTGAACCCAGGGCTCTTGAGAGGAAAGTTATTTTTAAGAAAAAGAGTAAAACGCTTAAAACACTAAGCATGCTACTGAAAGTGTGTTGATGAATCTACAGATAAACATAATGTGAAAGAGATACAAGTAAGTCTTCTCGAACAAATGCTATTGCGGTTATTTTACTCACTGGTTTGCATATCTCTTCCTTAGAAACACTATTTTGCAAGGATTTTTTTTTGGTTGTTGCTTTTTATTTTGTTTTTAATAAATTACAACTCCAAATGAACACTATCCCAATAATCAAGGGAATTTGGAGTAATCAAGAGAATTTGGAATAAGCTTAACTTTCTTAAAGAACTTAAGAGCTATTGAATGATGCTGCAAGGTCTTCTCTGTTGCAGTCCTTCACAGAAGCAGAGATTTGCCTCTAAACACACATGGAACCACTTTGGTTTGTAGCTCCACTGACCGATATTATTCACCTTTACTTATACAAACTCTTCACTAAAAGAGAAACAGCATGTTTTGAACAGCACATTTTCAGTGTAGCATACTGGAAGAGATTTATTACGAGGAAGAGTTGAGTTCTAGGAATGCTGAAGGCCAGAAGGCACTGCAGATATATGCAGAAGGAGTCAATCACGGTTCCAGGTGCCTTCCTCCCGTACGCTTTGAGGGCCTCCCCAAAGTAGCCATCTATTCAACGTCTTGAGAGAACATGTGGCATTAGGGGCACCCTTATGATAAGAAATGTTATTTAGTAGACCTTTTCTTCCTTGCTGCTTCATTCATTTCATTCTTTTCTCATTGCTACTGTCTTAGCAACTGTAGGTTCACTTCGTCTTCTTCCACTGACCAGCCAGTTTTCAACTTGCTAGCATTCTGGAAATATTCATAGATGTCTAAATCCACATTCAGGTAGTTATGCTCTTACGTAGACCCAAACAAATTCTTAAGTAATTTCCCTAACGTGTCAAGGAGATAACTTAAAATAATGCACAGAACTGTTTAGTATGTCTGCACCCTAATGTTCAGATTGTAAGTTTATACACATTTTCATTTAAAAAAAAAATTAGAAAAAACAGAAAGTCTTTCATGAATCATCATAGATCGCATGATGTACATCCATTATGAAAAGATGTTAGAAAGCAGGCCTTTTTAAATTCTGCTTTCTCAAATAAAGGTCCTTCTCAGAAGAGAACTATTTCAGCACCAAGACACTGTATTCCAAGTGTGGCTCCAGTGGAGAGCAAAAATTATACTTAATTGGATTTTTCATTCATGAATCATATATCAGAAAGAAGACTCAGAACAAAGTCTATTATGAATGAAAACTGGGGACACATACAGTGATATAACACACACACTGTAGTGTAGTTATATACTCATAATTATGTAATTATACTTTATAAGTACACATACTAATATATATTAGTATAAATATATAATTATTTTTAGGTTTGTCATATTTAAGGAAAGATTAATGAATCATATTCAGTAGCTATGAAATGTATAATACAGTTTAAAATACCTCCTGATTTATAATTCTTAGGTCTAACCTTATTTCCATCTTATGCAAAACATGCCTTTTTGACTAGTTTCTCATGAATTCTTAAATTGTGCAAAATATTTATCCTAATATTTCACTTATCTTTAATAGATCAAAAGACTGTTGTTGCAATCCCTTGAGAAAATAAGGTACATTTTCATGTTACCTTCCACAAACAAAGTAAGTGATTTCATTTAGTTTGTAAAAAGCTGTCAATTTTATCAATGAACCTTGAATTTGTAAAATGTTTTCCCTCAATTTAATTGGGTATGAGCCAAAAACAAGTTATGTGAGACATTTTCTTCAATTATTCACTTACAACAAATTTTTATCTATGTATGTATATAGCTCACACTATGTGTGTGTGTATGTGTGTATGTGTGTATGTATATATATAGAGAGAGAGAGAGAGTGAGAGAGAGAGAGAGATCCATTTATTACTGACATTCTTTAATTTAAGGCAAACTCTGTGCATTCATCTAACATTTTCACTGCAATTTCTGCCTATTACTTACCAAAGCATTGGAGAATTGGAAGCATAGTCTTTTGATATGCTAATATAATCACTTTTTTTCTTAGAGTATAAAAATCACAAAGAGACCATGACTATACACATTCAGGATTTATCACCTACAACCCAGTACCTGAACCAAGCTAAGCCTTGAATTTTTAATTTTCAAGTGCCAAATATTCAAACTCACGTATTAATTGTCAGGACCCCACAGTTACTGCCCCGTTAATGAGATCAAATTCTCCGTGGTTCTAACCTTGCTTAAAATTGAAAAGCTTTATAGTACAAACAGGTTTAGGCATATGTAAATATGTTCTCTATTTGTTAGCCTGTCTTTCAATCTTATTTCAGGAATAAGTCACTCTTTCCACAAGCTTCTGTGACTTTCTTATTTCTGTCACTTTTCACTTGTTACCTAGAAGAAATCTATCCTGCTGAAATGTGTAAAATGTTCTTTATCTATCTCAGAACAGCTTTCCCTATTATTTGCATTTTTAAACCTTTTTTCTGAACACATCCAAGCACCTACTCAGCCGTTTCCAAAAAGATGTGCATTGGGGGACACCTTCTTTGAACCAGCAATGTTAGTAGTAAATGTCTTACCCCTCAGAGAATTTGCAAGTTCAAAATCTCATGGTATACATGGAGAGTTTGGATTATAATTTTTCAATATTCCTTCGTGTACATTTATCAAAAATGAATTTCATCTGCCACTGGACTGCTCAATTCTCCAGTATGATTAGAGCCATCTGGAGCATCTCCCAAACCTCATTAGTTGTTAACTAACCAAAATAGTTTAGTGTTGTCAGAATATTTCACCACTTCCCTGTTTATGTTGTTCTCCTCATCATTAGCAAGTACATTGAAATACATAGGTCCCAACACCAAAAGCCACCAATCTATCTTTCAAGTTCTCACACAAAGGAATATGCATGCTTTATCAATCAATGTTCCTAATCTCTTAGCCTCTTTTCCCAAAAAGCATATATAGTGATTCATTGCCATGATGCCTCACACATATTCCTAAGAACTGGATAGTATACAGCTGAGTTAGTATGCTAGTAAAGAAGCAATATTTCATTTCCTGCTGACATTTTGGCAATTAGAAATCAAGAAACTAAGAACTCAGAGAAAAGACAAAGAACATTGGCAAATATTTCTCAAAGAATACTTGGCAGTGTTTCTTTTCAACTCTAGGAGCAGCAGGACCTTCTATAAGACCTTGAAGCTTCTGTTTAGTTATGACTTTAGTTTTGGATATACATTAACTCATCTGACATGTGTTGTTACTTCTTTTAGTTTATTTGTGATCATGTTAGCTCATGATATTATCATTTTAGCTAATTAATTGTTGTAAAAGACTTAAATTGTTTAAAATTTTATATTATTGACTTTATCACATTCTAAGATGAATGATTATTTACCAGAAACACCAATATATCTAATCTATGTATATATAGATATATAATAACATGTACAATAAAATATATGCCACAACATATATATGCTAGTGATACTGTGAAAAATATCTATATCTATATCCCTATTACCAGGGAATAGGTGATAATTAGGTGATTATTTAAATAATCACCTAATTTCATTGAACTTATTTTGAAGAGATACAATTTCTCCTTGGGATTAAATAAATACTTTGGTCCTCTTATTTTAAAAATTAATAAATTGTTATAGTTCTATAGTGTGTTTACAATGCATGTTTTTATTATAGTATTATTTTTCTTGGATTATAATTTTCAAATTTTAGGAAACTCATATAACTCATATTTCTAACTATTGACTAATAATGTGCAAAGTTTCACAAATATCAGTCCAATATATATTAGATATATGATATAATACATAATTATATATATTCTATATATGTAATAATAAGAGTCAAACATTCTGCATAACTTATGCCTCCAGACCCTATGTGCACTCCTATAATGTATAACGGGATGACATAAAAATCAAATGCTTAAATGTCCAATTCATTTTTATGACTCAGTAAGTAACTCGTTTTGCACTATATGACAAAACATGAATTTATATGACTAACTCCTTTGTACCTGATCTTTACTGCCACTCATTATTTACTGGATCATATATTTTGAAAATGATGTCTGATGGTCCTATTAAAACGTGCATAGGTAAAGACTTTAGATATTTTGTGAAATCTTAAACAAATACACATTAAAAATGGGTTAATAACATTGATGTACCCTTTATACAAGAATCATCCAGTGAAACAAAAAAAGAAATGAAAAGTAAAGCTTAACAAACAAAAAAAAGAAACAGCAATATTCTAGGAGGAAGTGTCCTTCTTTAGAAGTCTAAATACAGTTAGTCGGATTTTTAAAAGGAAATCTTTCAAAGTGCTAATAATATGCCACTTATTGACATGCACAGTTTAGTCAGATTTTTTCATTTTCATATGCATTCTCATTTCCAGCACATCCAATATGCACTGCTAACCTGTTGTCTTTACCTCCTTAATTATAAACCTTTGTAATTAAAAAAGTCAATCTTTACAATAATTAATTTAAATAATTTAATTTAAAGAATGCTTCGGAAATGGAAGACTTAAAATTTCAGAAATAATTTTCTGGGGTCACTTTTAAAGTGGTGAATATTGTAATGATGAGTGCTCATAAATTCGTTGTTCCTACTTCTTGTATTTCCAACCATTTAATGTATTTTACAGCACTTGCTCTTCCTGTTCAATGAATGTGTTATCCTACTCACCTTTGGCCAGATGAGGGTAGATTAGTCATCTAGATAAACAGTATATTCTCTATTACAGGCAAATTAAGAAGTCTTTTTAAAAGGACATCATATATGACTTGAAATTTGTATGAATTTACCTTTTCAAAATAGCATATTTGAATTGCTTCTCATATTCAAATCTTTTCATTTGCTAAATAGTAATAACACTCCATCATAATTAAGGTTTCTTGAGGATTAAATAAGTGTGTGTGTGGGGTGTGTGTGTGTGTGTGGGTAGCTATCTATCTAAATTTTCCAAATTTCTACCTGTAACTATATAATTTATTTAACATTTTCTTTGCAGAAGCTTCAGACAGAAGACTCAGTAACGACTTCAGAAAAAGTCAATTCAGTTTCCATTTTTTCTTTTCACAAAGAATAAAGTATTAATATTTTGCTAAACTATCATAAAATTTTTTTCCTTCATAGGAGTCCTTCAGAATGTGGGTGAAAGAAATACTAAGACCTTAATTGACTGTAATCCAGTTAACCAAAATCTGCATTAAAGAAAATGTTATGCTGTTCACTTCTAATGTTGTTATAAGAAAGAAACATAATATTATATAAAATATCATAGCCTCTTTTATAATATACATATTCAAATAAACTACCTGTATCTTCTTCATATCTTATACTGATCATTTAAAAACTAGAACTATATTTAGCACATATAGTTAATATGTTAGGAAAATATACACATAATACAATGGCAGGGATTGCTATGTATTTATGTATATACAATAAAAAGGTAAATTTTAATACACAGATTTACTACCTGAAAATTCAACCTATTTACACCTTTTTTTCTTTCATCTGATTATTGGCTTATTTCTTGGTCTGAAATTGCACAATAAAGCATGTGATTTCAGCTGTATTAGAGTTGAATCTGTGTCATTATAGTAAGCAACTGGATTTCCTTTAACTTGAAGTCTTTATTTGTTCTCAGTAGTGAAAGCAATTTAAAATTCGTCCACAGTTTTCCATTTGCCTGATAAACATGTGCATTATCCTCATTGAACATTATCTAAGTATAATTTTTATTTATTTATTTATTTTTAATTTTTTTTAAATGAGGCAAAGTCTGACTATGTTGCCCAGGCTGACTCCTGGGCTCATGATCCATCCAACTGACTCTCTCAAGTAGCCAGGATTACAGGTATGTATTACCATGTCCTAATGTTTATATTTTTTACACCAATTTTAACTTTGAAATATTTCTGACTCCAGAAAATACACTCAGGTTTACCAATTGTTAACTTTTTATAATATCATGTTGATGCATATGAGAGTTAATTAAAGGTGTGGTGATATTTTACCTCTCAATATTTAAGTATGTAACTCCTAAGACAATAGCATTATCCTGTATGAATGCAGTAAAACTTTCACAATAAGGAAAGTTAACATCTAGTATCTAATATACAGTAAATATTTAAATTTTCCCAGTTATCTCAATAATGCTTTTTGTAGCTGTCTTTTGCTTTGTTCTTCAGTCAAGGATTCAATCAAGGGTCATTTTGTGAAACTTAGTTGTCAAGTCTTTTACGTTAGAAACTAAAGGAGTGGGCCGGGCACAGTGGCTCATGCCTGTAATCCCAGCACTTTGGGAGGCCGGGCAGATCACCTGAGGTCGGGAGTTCGAGACCAGGATGACCAACATGGAGAAACTCCATCTCTACTAAAAATACAAAATTAGCTGGGCGTGGTGGCGCATGCCTGTAATCCCAGCTACTCGGGAGGCTGAGGCAGGAGAATCGCTTGAACCCAGAGGTGGAGGTTGCGGTGAGCCAAGATCGTACCATTGCACTCCAACCTGGGCAACAAAAGTGAAACTCCATCTCAAAAAAAAAGAAAAAAGAGACTAAAGGAGTGCTCAAAAGCCTATCAGGCCATGTTAAAAGGACATAGGAAGATACCTTCTTTTATTGCTCAAATTATAAACAATTTGCTACGAAATAAATATTGACAGAATTGGATTATAAAACATTGGTTACGTGACAGATCCATATGTCCTTATGTATTCTAAAAACAAATTATTAAAACAGGAGTAGGTGTGGTACTTTACTTAACAAACTGTCTGCTAATAAATGTAGAAGGAAAAATTGAAAGAGTAATGGAAACTAATTCCCTTACCACAAATATGGATATGATTGCTTCAAGTAAAAATTGTCTATGGTTGCTATTCTCAGATAGTCTATCTGAGAACCATATACTCAGATTCAATGATCACCCCAGAAAGTACATATTAACACACAAAGAGAAAAGAATTGAAGATTTCATGTACTGCATAAACAAAAAGTTCAAACTTAGCATCAGCGATAATGGAACAAACTGACATCCTATGTCCTCTGATGTGATACTGGGAAGGACACCACATCAATTTAATAGCAGGTTGAAGAAAGAATTATAATCTATTTTTCAACTGACAGTAGCATAACAGCCCAAGAAATTTATCAGAGATGGAACAACCAGCTGATTTAATTTATCACGCTCATTTTGTTATGACGGCATGTATATGGAGTCTCATTCACAATTAAAAAGAGAAATAAGACCCCTTTACTGGTTAAATATCTGGCTCCTTGACTGATAGGTTTAGCAAAGCATCTAGATATTTCTGAATATGCGGGTGTTCTATATGGGAAATCAATCCAGGTGTGACTCAAATTTTCAGTTTTCGTGGATTCTTATTTTTTAAAAAGTCTCTATATAATGAAGTTAGCAAGTTAAGTGATTATTGAAATTAGTTTTATTTCTCACATAAAAGGGTAGAAATGTGTGATTTTGAATCATAAGCAATGGATGAGTGACATTATGCTTGCCAATTTGTCTAATCATCCCATACCATTTACATATTAACTTTTATAAAGATACTTGAAAAATAAATTGATGTAACAGATATGTCTCCCTGTTTTTAAAACACACCAAGAGAGTCAATAACACTCATGTGATACATATTTACTATAGGAGGAAAAAAAACACCTGGTTTCAGAATAAGGGTCACAGAGGTGTTACATTCTTACCTCATCTGCCTTTAAATGTCTTGTTTTGTAGGTACTCTTATTTTAGAGAAAAAATAAATAAAAAAAGAAGAACCTCTCTCTTTCCCAGGCTGTCTCAGTACTTTGGCAAGTTAAATACAGAAGGAATTCTTTTTCATGGTGAAAAGACTATATAACCTCATGAACACCAGGGTTTATGATGGCCTTCAGCAACAGTACTGTGCTTGGCGCCTCTATAATTTTATTTGATCCAGGGAAAAACAGCTTAAGTTATATAACGGACATTCTCTTCAAATTTCCTTTCTTTGCAGGCTTGCACGTGTATTGTTTTATATACGCCAATATCAGTCTTTGTGATTCAATGCTGCCAAAAATACTCTTTGATGAATGCTAATAAATAATATTACTCTGTAGTTTTTAAGGTTGGGAGTGGGAAAGAACAAAAGCCAAGTCTGAATAAATTATAGTCTACATTTGACATTGAAAATTGGACCAAATACACATGGCTTCAAAAGATGAAATCTGTCCGGTCAGAATATTCCCTTCTCCTCCTGTCCATGTTAATCAATGGGACCGCTTAATATAAAAGTCTTTATAGTGCATACCAGCAAATATGGAATCATATGTTACAACACAATAATCTATAGTTAATGGATGTGGAGGTTTTTGCAAAATTCCATGACATGTTGGAATGCATATTGTAGCAATGTTTCTTAGAAATGAAATGTGTAGCACATGCTCTTGGGATTCTGAAATATTCATCTCTTCTGGCAATAGAACTCCATCAAGACTTTGCCCTTGATGAAAAAAGGTAGAACTTTCTACCGTCTCTTTGTTAGTAACTAATTATAAAAGTGATTATAAATTATTAGCCAAGAGAAAAAAGACTCACAGATAATAACTAGTAACATGGTAAGTACTGATTTTGAGTACACCTAGAGCATTTCATTTCAAAATGGTATGACATTATGCTTTTTTCATGATCAATTTCAGGTACTCTGTCAAATAATTTGAGGATCTCCTGTATCAATCCTCAAGATCCATGAATATTTTTCAAAATGTGGCATGATAAGATTGAAAGAGACTTAACATATATAGGGTGATAGTATAAATTTTCATCCAAAAAGGGGTACTTTTGAAAGCGAAAGAGAATGCTATCCAGAAAGGACATGGGTGACTGCCACTATCCTGCAGAGGAGTGGGACCTATGGCAACTCAATTAAAACAAAACTGAGGACATTAAAATGGGTCACTCATTCGGTGTCAGACCTGAGTCTCCAAAGACCTTTGTTTTATATTTTCTTATATGTCATGATATCAACCCAAACTTAAAATATCTAACATGACAATTATCTACAAAGTTGGCTTCACCACTGGCTTGCCTATTTTTGCCAATGTTAACATCATTCTCCCAACTACTCATTTCCATAGGAAAAAAAAATCTAATTTGGCATTGTTAATTTTCCTCGGTGTGATTGTAATTTGCATTGTATTTGTTAGGCAAACATTTATTTATACATATAATTTATATGGCAGATATTGTAGACATCTTCTAAGTCACCTTTGATATTGTTAGATTTCATAATTTTCTAATCTAATTTATTTATAATCATCTCTTATGGTAGTTAAAATTGGCAATTGCCTGAATGCTACTGAAATTTGGTACTTTTTCCTATGTTTATTGGCCATTTGTGTTTCCTCGTCTGAGAAATACCTGTTCATATCTTTTATCGGGTTTAAAATTTGTTGTTTCTCTTATTCATATTTGCCATTCTTTTAATATTTTCATTTTTTTATTTTATTTTATTTTTTTTATTATTATACTTTGAGTTCTAGGGTACATGTGCATAACGTGCAGGTTTGTTACATATGTATACTTGTGCCATGTTGGTGTGCTGCACCCATCAACTCGTCATTTACATCAGGTATATCTCCCAATGCAATCCCTCCCCCCTCCCCCCTCCCCACGATAGGCCCTGGTGTGTGATGTTCCCCTTCCCAAGTCCAAGTGATCTCAATGTTCAGTTCGCACCTACGAGTGAGAACATGCGGTGTTTGGTTTTCTGTTCTTGTGATAGTTTGCTAAGAATGATGGTTTCCAGCTGCATCCATGTCCCTACAAAGGACACAAACTCATCCTTTTTTATGGCTGCATAGTATTCCGTGGTGTATATGTGCCACATTTTCTTAATCCAGTCTGTCACTGATGGACATTTGGGTTGATTCCAAGTCTTTGCTATTGTGAATAGTGCCACAATAAACATACGTGTGCATGTGTCTTTATAGCAGCATGATTTATAATCCTTTGGATATATACCCAGTAATGGGATGGCTGGGTCATATGGTACATCTAGTTCTAGATCCTTGAGGAATCGCCATACTGTTTTCCATAATGGTTGAACTAGTTTACAATCCTACCAACAGTGTAAAAGTGTTCCTATTTCTCCACATCCTCTCCAGCACCAGTTGTTTCCTGACTTTTTAATGATTGCCATTCTAACTGGTGTGAGATGGTATCTCATTGTGGTTTTGATTTGCATTTCTCTGATGGCCAGTGATGATGAGCATTTTTTCATGTGTCTGTTGGCTGTATGAATGTCTTCTTTTGAGAAATGTCTGTTCATATCCTTTGCCCACTTTTTGATGGGGTTGTTTGTTTTTTTCTTGTCAATTTGTTTGAGTTCTTTGTAGGTTCTGGATATTAGCCCTTTGTCAGATGAGTAGATTGCAAAAATTTTCTACCATTCTGTAGGTTGCCTGTTCACTCTGATGGTAGTTTCCTTTGCTGTGCAGAAGCTCTTTAGTTTAATGAGATTCCATTTGTCAATTTTGGCTTTTGCTGCCGTTGCTTTTGGTGTTTTAGAAATGAAGTCTTTGCCCATGCCTATGTCCTGAATGGTACTACCTAGGTTTTCCTCTAGGATTTTTATGGTATTAGGTCTAACATTTAAGTCTCTAATCCATCTTGAATTAATTTTCGTATAAGGAGTAAGGAAAGGATTCAGTTTCAGCTTTCTACTTATGGCTAGCCAATTTTCCCAGCACCATTTATTAAATAGGGAATCCTTTCCCCATTTCTTGTTTCTCTCAGGTTTGTCAAAGATCAGATGGCTGTAGATGTGTGGTATTATTTCTGAGGACTCTGTTCTGTTCCATTGGTCTATATCTCTGTTTTGGTACCAGTACCATGCTGTTTTGGTTACTGTAGCCTTGTAGTATAGTTTGAAGTCAGGTAGCGTGATGCCTCCAGCTTTGTTCTTTTGACTTAGGATTGTCTTGGAGATGCGGGCTCTTTTTTGGTTCCATATGAACTTTAAAGCAGTTTTTACCAATTCTGTGAAGAAACTCATTGGTAGCTTGATAGGGATGGCATTGAATCTATAAATAACCTTGGGCAGTATGGCCATTTTCACAATATTGATTCTTCCTATCCATGAGCCTGGTATGTTCTTCCATTTGTTTGTGTCCTCTTTTATTTCACTGAGCAGTGGTTTGTAGTTCTCCTTGAAGAGGTCCTTTACATCCCTTGTAAGTTGGATTCCTAGGTATTTTATTCTCTTTGAAGCAATTGTGAATGGAAGTTCATTCATGATTTGGCTCTCTGTTTGTCTGTTACTGGTGTATAAGAATGCTTGTGATTTTTGCACATTAATTTTGTATCCTGAGACTTTGCTGAAGTTGCTTATCAGCTTAAGGAGATTTTGGGCTGAGACAATGGGGTTTTCTAAATATACAATCATGTCATCCGCAAAGAGGGACAATTTGACTTCTTCTTTTCCTAACTGAATCCCCTTGATTTCTTTCTCTTGCCTGATTGCCCTAGCCAGAACTTCCAACACTATGTTGAATAGGAGTGGTGAGAGAGGGCATCCCTGTCTTGTGCCAGTTTTCAATGGGAATTTTTCCAGTTTTTGCCCATTCAGTATGATATTGGCTGTGGGTTTGTCATAAATAGCTCTTATTATTTTGAGGTACGTTCCATCAATACCGAATTTACTGAGCGTTTTTAGCATGAAGGGCTGTTGAATTTTGTCAAAAGCCTTTTCTGCATCTATTGAGATAATGATGTGGTTCTTGTCTTTGGTTCTGTTTATATGCTGGATTATGTTAATTGATTTGCGAATGTTGAACCAGCCTTGCATCCCAGGGATGAAGCCCACTTGATCATGGTGGATAAGCTTTTTGATGTGTTGCTGAATCCGGTTTGCCAGTATTTTATTGAGGATTTTTGCATCGATGTTCATCAGGGATATTGGTCTAAAATTCTCTTTTTTTGTTGTGTCTCTGCCAGGCTTTGGTATCAGGATGATGTTGGCCTCATAAAATGAGTTAGGGAGGATTCCCTCTTTTTCTATTGATTGGAATAGTTTCAGAAGGAATGGTACCAGCTCCTCCTTGTACCTCTGGTAGAATTCAGCTGTGAATCCATCTGGTCCTGGACTTCTTTTGGTTGGTAGGCTATTAATTATTGCCTCAATTTCAGAGCCTGCTATTGGTCTATTCAGGGATTCAACTTCTTCCTGGTTTAGTCTTGGAAGAGTGTAAGTGTCCAGGAAATTATCCATTTCTTCTAGATTTTCTGGTTTATTTGCGTAGAGGTGTTTATAGTATTCTCTGATGGTAGTTTGTATTTCTGTGGGGTCGGTGGTGATATCCCCTTTATCATTTTTTATTGCATCAATTTGATTCTTCTCTCTTTTCTTCTTTATTAGTCTTGCTAGCGGTCTGTCAATTTTGTTGATCTTTTCAAAAAACCAACTCCTGGATTCATTGATTTTTTGGAGGGTTTTTTGTGCTTCTATCTCCTTCAGTTCTGCTCTGATCTTAGTTATTTCTTGCCTTCTGCTAGCTTTCGAATGTGTTTGCTCTTGCTTCTCTAGTTCTTTTAATTGCGATGTTAGAGTGTCAATTTTAGATCTTTCCAGCTTTCTCTTGTGAGCATTTAGTGCTATAAATTTCCCTCTACACACTGCTTTAAATGTGTCCCAGAGATTCTGGTATGTTGTATCTTTGTTCTCATTGGTTTCAAAGAACATCTTTATTTCTGCCTTCATTTCGTTATGTACCCAGTAGTCATTCAGGAGCAGGTTGTTCAGTTTCCATGTAGTTGAGCAGTTTTGGTTGAGTTTCTTAGTCCTGAGTTCTAGTTTGATTGCACTGTGGTCTGAGAAACAGTTTGTTATAATTTCTGTTCTTGTACATTTGCTGAGGAGTGCTTTACTTCCAATTATGTGGTCAATTTTGGAGTAAGTGCGATGTGGTGCTGAGAAGAATGTATATTCTGTTGATTTGGGGTGGAGAGTTCTATAGATGTCTATTAGGTCTGCTTGCTGCAGAGATGAGTTTAATTCCTGGATATCCTTTTTAACTTTCTGTCTCGTTGATCTGTCTGATGTTGACAGTGGAGTGTTGAAGTCTCCCATTATTATTGTATGGGAGTCTAAGTCTCTTTGTAAGTCTCTAAGGACTTGCTTTATGAATCTGGGTGCTCCTGTATTGGGTGCGTATATATTTAGGATAGTTAGCTCTTCCTGTTGAATTGATCCCTTCACCATTATGTAATGGCCTTCTTTGTCTCTTTTGATCTTTGATGGTTTAAAGTCTGTTTTATCAGAGACTAGTATTGCAACCCCTGCTTTTTTTTGTTCTCCATTTGCTTGGTAAATCGTCCTCCATCCCTTTATTTTAAGCCTATGTATGTCTCTGCGTGTGAGATGAGTCTCCTGAATACAGCAGACTGATGGGTCTTGACTCTTTATCCAGTTTGCCAGTCTGTGTCTTTTAATTGGAGCATTTAGTCCATTTACATTTAAGGTTAATAGTGTTATGTGTGAACTTGATCCTGCCATTATGATATTAACTGGTTATTTTGCTCGTTAGTTGATGCAGTTTCTTCCAAGCCTTGATGGTCTTTACATTTTGGCATGGTTTTGCAATGGCTGGTACCGGTTGTTCCTTTCCATGTTTAGTGCTTCCTTCAGGGTCTCTTGTAAGGCAGGCCTAGTGGTGACAAAATCTCTAAGCATTTGCTTATCTGTAAAGGATTTTATTTCTCCTTCACTTATGAAACTTAGTTTGGCTGGATATGAAATTCTGGGTTGAAAATTCTTTTCTTTAAGAATGTTGAATATTGGCCCCCACTCTCTTCTGGCTTGGAGAGTTTCTGCCGAGAGATCTGCTGTTAGTCTGATGGGCTTCCCTTTGTGGGTAACCCGACCTTTCTCTCTGGCTGCCCTTAAGATTTTTTCCTTCATTTCAACTTTGGTGAATCTGGCAATTATGTGTCTTGGAGTTGCTCTTCTCGAGGAGTATCTTTGTGGCATTCTCCGTATTTCCTGAATTTGAATGTTGGCCTGCCCTACTAGGTTGGGGAAGTTCTCCTGGATGATATCCTGAAGAGTGTTTTCCAACTTGGTTCCATTTTCCCCCTCACTTTCAGGCACTCCAGTCAGACGTAGATTTGGTCTTTTTACATAATCCCATACTTCTTGCAGGCTTTGTTCATTTCTTTTTCTTCTTTTTTCTTTTGGTTTCTCTTCTCGCTTCATTTCATTCATTTGATCCTCAATCGCTGATACTCTTTCTTCCAGTTGATCGAGTCGGTTACTGAAACTTGTGCATTTGTCGCGTATTTCTCGTGTCATGGTTTTCATCTCTTTCATTTCGTTTATGACCTTCTCTGCATTAATTACTCTAGCCATCAATTCTTCCACTTTTTTTTCAAGATTTTTAGTTTCTTTGCATTGGGTACGTAATTCCTCCTTTAGCTCTGAGAAGTTTGATGGACTAAAGCCTTCTTCTCTCATCTCATCAAAGTCATTCTTCATCCAGCTTTGATCTGTTGCTGGCGATGAGCTGCGCTCCTTTGCCGGGGGAGATGTGCTCTTATTTTTTGAATTTCCTGCTTTTCTGCCCTGCTTTTTCCCCATCTTTGTGGTTTTATCTGATGATGGTGACGTACTGATGGGGTTTTGGTGTAGGTGTCCTTCCTGTTTGATAGTTTTCCTTCTAACAGTCAGGACCCTCAGCTGTAGGTCGGTTGGAGATTGCTTGAGGTCCACTCCAGACCCTGTTTGCCTGGGTATCAGCAGCAGAGGCTGCAGAAGATAGAATATTGCTGAACAGCGAGTGTATCTGTCTGATTCTTGCTTTGGAAGCTTCCTCTCAGGGGGGTACTCCACCCTGTGAGGTGTGGGGTGTCAGACTGCCCCTAGTGGGAGATGTCTCCCAGTTAGGCTACTCAGGGGTCAGGGACCCACTTGAGCAGTCAGTCTGTCCCTTTTCAGATCTCAACCTCCGTGTTGGGAGATCCACTGCTCTCTTCAAAGCTGTCAGACAGAGTCGTTTGTGTCTGCAGAGGTTTCTGCTACGTTTGTTATTGTTTACTGTGCCCTGTCCCCAGAGGTGGAGTCTACAGAGACAGGCAGGTTTCCTTGAGCTGCTGTGAGCTCCACCCAGTTCGAGCTTCCTAGCGGCTTTGTTTACCTACTTAAGCCTCAGCAATGGCGGGCGCCCCTCCCCCAGCCTCCCTGCTGCCTTGCCGGTAGATCACAGACTGCTGTGCTAGCAATGAGGGAGGCTCCGTGGGCATGGGACCCTCCCGGCCAGGTGTGGGATATAATCTCCTGGTGTGCCTGTTTCCTTAAAGCGCAGTATTGGGGTGGGAGTTACCCGATTTTCCAGGTGTTGTGTGTCTCAGTTCCCCTGGCTAGGAAAAGGGATTCTCTTCCCCTTGCGCTTCCCAGGTGAGGCGATGCCTTGCCCTGCTTCAGCTCTCGCTGGTCGAGCTGCAGCAGCTGACCAGCACCGACTGTCCGGCACTCCCTAGTGAGATGAACCCAGTACCTCAGTTGAAAATGCAGAAATCACCGGTCTTCTGTGTCACTCGCGCTGGGAGTTGGAGACTGGAGCTGTTCCTATTCGGCCATCTTGCTCCACCCCTCAATATTTTCATATTAATTATTTTCAGTTATATGTGTTATAAATATGATTACCCCTTTATTGCTTGTGCTTTCACTTTATTCCTGACTTCAATTGAGCAGAAGTTCTTAAATTTAAAGATGTCAAATTTGTCAATATTTCTTTTTATGCTTATTATATATTTAGGTATGGTGTTTAAAAAGTTATTTTATAGCCTGAAATAATAGAAAAATTCATCTATGCATTCTACTTAAATTTTAAAATATATCTTTAACTCATCTGTAATTAGTTTTCAATTTATAAGTGAATATATATTAGCATGATGAAAGTTGAAATTTTTATCATATTGAGATATTCCATTCCATTACCTTGATATGTCTTTCTATGGACTTGGCTTTTTTAGTCCTTGGCAACATATTTTATAAAGTTCTTCATATAAGTTTTAGTATATCTTTCATTAGATTTATTCCTAGAAATGCATTGGTTTTTGTTACTATTTCAAATTGTACTCTTCTTTTAGTTATATTTTTTGTTTATTGCTGTTGAATAAAAGCATCATAGATTTTTGTATATTTATCTTAAAATATATAGAATATATTACTACTAATAATTTCACTGTAAATTCACTTGGTTTGTGTATATAAACAATCATAGCATCTGTGTGTGGGGGTTTTTCTCTTAATAATTTGCCTGTACTTATTTATGCTTTTCTTTATTTTCTTTTGCCTGTGTTGGCTAGGGCATTTAGTATACAATTCAAAAAAGTAGTGATAATGGGTACGTTTATTTTTTATTTTAAAGATAATGCTTTGAATATTTTTGATTTAGAGTACTGTTTACTGAGAGTCTTTTGGTAGATACCTCAATAGGTTACTTTGCTAGAAGATTGATGATAAATAGGTGTTGAATATTATCAAATACATTTTTCTGCTTCTTTTGGATTTATCATATGGTGATTATCATACATTTCTCCTCCTTTAATCTTTTTATTTGGTAAATTAACATTATGTATTTTCTAATATTAATCCAACCTTTAAATTCTGGAATAAATTCAACTTGCTCATGTTGGATAATCATTTTTATGCACTGTAAGATTTGGCTTGTGAGTATAAAGACTTTTGATCTATATTCACAGCAAGATTGGCCTGTAAATTGATTTTCTCATGCTAGTATTGTCTGGATTCAGAATAAAGATTATATTGGCTTAATAGAAATGATTGTGAAGTATTCTGTCTTGTTTATTGCATATAATGGGAATTATCTGTTTGTTGAAATTTTGTGGAATTTGCCTATAAAACCATCTAGACCTGGATTTTTCCAACAAGGTCTTTTCAATTACTTCTCCTATTTCTTAACTAGTTGTAAAAACATTGAGGTGGGCATTTTTTGTTTGTTTGGTTTTTTTTTTTTTTTAATTTGGTTTTGGTAATTTTTAGTTTTCTACATATTTGCTCATTTTATCTAAGTGTTCAGATTAACTGGAAAACATTTACTAATACTACTTTTCACTGCATTATACAACGTAGGTTCCCATTTTGTGATCCTACAATTGTTTATTTATTCCTTCTCGTTTTTATTCATTAATTTTGTAGTGTTTGCCTATTTTACTAGACTCCTCAGAGCACAAACTTATGCTTTTTTAATTTTCTATGCGTTTTTTGTTTTCTTTTTAAAATTTCAAATGTTATCTTTACTTTGTTTTACTTGTCCTTAATTTAAGTTTATTTTGCTGTGTTTCTCGTTTCCTCACTTCTCTTGCATTATGTTAGGACACTTTATTTTCAGGTTTACTTATCTTCAAATCCATATTTAATGCTATAAATTTCCATTTAATATCCCTTTTGCTAAATCCTCCAAGTTATAACATATAGCAATATCATAATATTTTATCACTAAGCACTTTTGTTAAGTGTATACCTAAGTATTTCTCGCTGTGATGATATTGAAAATGATGTAATTTTCTATTTCATTTTCCAATTTTTCATGATTGGTATGTACAAAAGCAGTTGATTTTTGTTCACTGATCTCATATATTTGTATCTACGTAGTTTTTATTTCTTTTTTGACCTTCTTATTTTGTTTCATAAGATATTTAGAAGAATTTGTTTACATTTGCAAACACATGGATATTTTAAACTTTATATTTTTTTGTGCTCTAGTTTTGTGTGGGTTTTTTCATTGTTGAGGATGGATAAATGGCTATTCTTTATAATTATTCCAAACATACTTGAAAAGAATGTATGATCTCTAACTGTTGCACACACAACAATGGTATTTTTCTGTTTTACTTTCCAATTGTTCACTACTAATATAGATGGATTGATAAGAAGATACTGATAGATGATAGACATATCAATGTTTCATCATGAAATATAATTGAATACACTTAATGAACTGTATTAAATACATTACTTATGCATTTATAATATGTATACTCATGTACATATGTTTACAGTTGTGTTTATGTTAATCCACTCTATGTCATTAAATATATTATTCAAATATTATTCTATGGCTCTATTTATCTTTTTCTGCCTAACCTATCAATGATTGAAAGAGATCTCCTGTAACCTCAAACTATGAAATTTTAACAATTTCTTCTTGTAGTTAAATCAATTAATTCATATTTTGACTTTCTGAAGATAATATTGAAGTTTAAATTCATTTGTTTTCTCTGTGAATGTCTTTAATAATTGTATAGTGAGCCTCTCTATCCATCATAATGATTTTTTCTTAAAGTCTATTTTAACTGATATTAATATGACTATATCAAGGTTTTGGGGGGAACCATATTTGTATTGTGTAATTTAAATAATTTTACTTTTAACTCTTCTATGTATATATTCTCAATATCATATATATAACATATAATAGCATATATACAAATATATGTATACACACACACATACACACACACACACCCCACACATATAGAGTATGCTACCCTAAGACTTTAAAATGGTGATTATGACTTGCACTGTTTCTATTATTGTGGTACAATCTTCTTCTATTATTTGCTCTATTATTATATGCTTATTAACTTTAGTCTATTATTATAGCCTACTGTGGAATGGTATCATATATCTCCTTCTGGAAAGGCATTCAAATTTCAACCAACTAATCCATTACAAAGAAGTATGGAAGTCTATATTTATGTCATATGAAAGTTCTTTAAATGCAGACTATTTTATTAATTTTTATGTCCCCAGCATCTAAGGCCTGTTTTACAGGAGTCATTTGTATGAATAAATGGGTTTTGAATGAATATAAATGAATAAAGGAGGTAAGAAAAGAAGGAAGGATAAGGGCAAGGGAGAGAGGAGAGAAAAAAGCCAAGAAGAAAGGAAGGAAGGGAAAAGGGAGAGAAGATAGGAAGAAAGAATATTCAACGTACTCAAATAAAAATCCTTATTTCATATAATGTATAGATTACCCGGTAAAATATGTAATACTGTAACACTGTATTTTCAAGGTAGTTGCTCAGATATAAGAGTTAAAAGTGAATAGATAGTATAATGACATTTTTATTGTGCATTCATTAGTTTTATCAAATGATGGTGCACATACCCCTTTGGACCTACCTCTGAATCACGTTAGTTAGAAGTAAGGTAAAGGTTTAATAAATGCAAATTTGAGCAAGGTTTCAAAATAGTCTCATTAAAATGTAATATGTTATCTGTTTAGTATATTAAATCTACATGGAATGATGATGTATTGTGGGAAAAGCAGTAAAATGTCAGGTTTTTTGGGTGAATTCGTAACTCATCATTATTACCCCTTTACTTGCCTTAATTATTCATTATACCCAGAACTAGTAAATAATAGTTTATAAATTTGCTGATAAAAAAGACCCATTGGTTAGGATATAGACCAGTTAGGATTACCTCTATTTAGTTTAATAATAAATATAATCTCAATTTAATACATGATTTTAAAATTTCAAAGGTATTCTGGAGATACTACAATAATTATTTCATGCATTTGTGTTTTACTAGATTTCCTGTATCATATCTTTTAGGAACTGATGCCTATAAATCATGTACAAGTGGACAGGGTGATGTGAACTCACAAAAATATTAGACAGTATTAATAACACATTTAATTCATGTCTGTCAAACTAAAATAGAATTTCACCATTCCATCACTGTCAAAAATCAATTTAACACATTTTGGATGGTGATAAAACGTTATCTATTAAGTCCTGGTCGATTCTGCTGATTACATGTTGGGGTGTGTCTTGTTTTGCCATTAGTATTAACCTTTGGTTTTTCTTGAATCTATGAGTTGACAGTTCTATTCATATAGCTGGGACCCACCCTACTTTAAAGATAAATGAAAGTTGTCAATGGGCTAATAAATTCTAGATCTTTAAAGCCTATATCAAAAGAGGCATGAAAAAAATAATACTAGTGTTTCTTTGGAGTCTATAGTTTTAGCTCTTATTCTAAATCATATGTAAGAATTGGAATCAGGATTTCCAAGAGATACCTGTATGCCCATATTCATTGCAACATTACTCACAATAGCCAAGATAGGAAAACAACCCAAGTGGCCAAGGACTGATGAATGGGTAAATAAAATGTGGTACTCATATAAATAGAATATTATTCAGCCTTAAAAACAATTCTGCCATTTGTGGCAACAAAGAGGGACCTGAAGGATATTATGATAAATTACATAAGCCAGTCATAGAAGGACAATATTTTATAATTCCACTTACATAAGGTATCTAAAATAGTCAAACTTATAGAAGCAGAGAGTGTTGGAGTGGTTGTTAGCAGTTAGGGGGTGGGGGAAATGGAGAGTTTTTCTTCAGTGGGTATAAAGTTTCAGTTATGCTGGATGAAAAAATTCTAGAGTTCTCTACAGCATCATGCCTATAGTTAACAATAGGGTATTGTGCACTTTCTTAAGAGGGTAGATCTGATGTTAAATGTTCTCAACACAATGAACAAAGAAAAAAGAAAGCAAAACGAACACAAGAAAATTTTAAGAGGTGTTGGATATGTCTATTATCTTGATTGTGGTGATGGCACCCCGGGTGCATGTGTCCGAACTCATCAAGTTTAACACATTAACATAAGCAATTTTTTGTATATCCACTATACTTCAACAAACCTGTTAAGGAATGAATGAATAAATAAGTGAATAAAAGGCTTATTGAGGGCAGATACAATTCTTAGTGCAATGCCTTGTGTTTGATAAGCACTTAATTACTACCATTCCAATTTTGATTCAGTTCACACATATTTTACCATTCTCTTATATTAGTCTGTTCAATAATTTAAGAAACACTAGTATATTTACCTTTAAAAGAACATTTTTAATTTATTGCAATTCCAAGAAATATAACCATAAATTTATAATCATTAGTCTTAAATATCTTTCAATCTTTTAAAAAATAGGAATTGCCATTAAAACACATAATAATAATTCCTGTGAAAACACTTACATGTTTGTAAACTGTTTTTCAGCACTTACTAATCTCATTTGTTTCTCAGAGCAACTCTGAGAGTTTGACTGGTGTCGCCAAAAGTTTCTATATTTTTCTGAGGTAACAGATATTCAGAAGAGTTACATAATGAGTCCAAAATCATGCATACCTGATTAAGACAGGCCTTATGATTTGAAACCCATTACACCTTTCACTACAATATGTTTATCATATTTCTCTCATAAACTTCAACAATCTTAGAACAAACTGTTCCTTATACTATTTGATCTGGCATCCCGCAGTCAAAGTTTGTATGCCTCATTTTTCTTGAAAATTTCTAGAACCTATGCATTTATAGATAGAATTTTGTTGATTACATGTTGCATATTTATCACTAACAGTAGGGGATTTTATTTTTCATGGCCCCACTATCTATGACAATTAAGAGTCAAATGCTTATACAAAGCATTTATAAAATGTAATATATTTTTTAGGTTCTTTCTTCTGATAAGACAAACCTGAATTTTTTTTTTTCACTAAAGTTGTAAATGTGAAAAAAATATTGTTTTCTGTTCTGTCTTTCTTTTCCAGCATTTGTCTTCACAGGTTTTTCTGGAGATTTGTTTCTATAGAAGCACTTTGGATCATAATTTATGAGGTAGGTTGAATCAGATAATAATGCATGCCATTTATACTTTATCATACTCACATAGCTTTATGGGTGTGTACCTTAGAGGCAGAGAGGCAAATTTTTATTAACACATGTTTATACATAATGGACCAATTGGGAAGTGGTAAGAAGTAATGGCTGTGATTTACATAGACTAAGAAATGTCTTAGAGCACCTCACCCTGTCTGGAGTCCCCACTGTGACAGATGAGCCCATGCCTGTGGGGGAAGACAGCATGCTATTTATGGCATTTCCTTCTGAGACAATTAAGTAACATATGCCAGGACCATAGGGATTATCTTTGAGCTACACAGTATGTAACTCTATCTGAAGAGAAAT
The DNA here is from genome assembly GCF_047675955.1 of Chlorocebus sabaeus. Lineage (NCBI taxonomy): Eukaryota > Metazoa > Chordata > Mammalia > Primates > Cercopithecidae > Chlorocebus > Chlorocebus sabaeus. Next base: position 33,482,733 of record NC_132913.1, read on the forward strand.
ATAATATTTTACAAATTTGACAAACCATAAGAAAGCTTAAATTGATTCACCCATTTTAATAAATACAATAACTTTTTTGTGCCTCAATAAGCTTTATCTCCTGATAAGAGTATGTTATAAAACATTACATATTATATATATGCATTATTCAGAAAATATGGCATATTTATTTTGTGAGAGTGTGATCTTCATAATGAACTCTTACATAGGCCTCTTATTTTAACAACTGCTTTATCTTCCTCTATTTAAACCAAGTCAAATGGAAAAGTTGGTTCATTGTAGAAATAAAAACTAATTTCTTATGGTGCTATTGCACTATTACCCTGCATGCTACAGTTTGGAAAACACGATGGGTTGACTGGGACTAATGAGGGCTAAGGAAAGGAGGAATTAGATGTCAGGACCAATACACTGTTATAACCTTGTCCTCAGTAACATAGTGACTCAATGCAGTGCTGTGTTTATTGGGAGCATTTATGTGGTCCAAACTATGGCCTCTACGAAATTTAGGTTTATTGTTTCTATTTTATTATAGAAGTCATTGAGGTCTAGCGAGGTTTATTTAAAAATTCAAGTTCCAACGGGAAGTTGATTACAAATTAGAAATTACACATTAGGAAATGCTGGGATTAAAAGATCCACTACAGGTTATTTGGCATAATTGCCTCGTGAGGTTTATAGGTCTGCACAGTCTAGCTCATTTTCTTGGCACAATATAGTAGCTCAAGAAGTATTTGTTAGGTGCATGAAGAGAGAGGAAAAGTTGTTCTCCTGGATCTCTTCTCAGATTTCTTATCTCACTCAAGTTGATTTATGACCTGATTCTTCTTGTGTTTCTGAAGTTCATACTGCACACCCATGGCCTTCCACAAGTAATTATACTTGTAATTCTTGGTATTCTATGGCGAGGTGTGTATGAGGTCATCACTGGTAAGTGATTTCTATTATGGCCTAGTTTTTAAAGACCTCTATAAAGTCCAGTTTCCAAAAACGAAGAGGAGGGAGGGAGGGAGGGAGGGAAGGAAGGAAAGAAGGAAGGAAGGAAGGAAGGAAGGAAGGAAGGAAGGAAGGAAGGAAGGAAGGAAGGAAGGAAGGAAGGAAAGAAAGAAGGAGGGAAAGAAAGAGGGAAACAAGGACAAGTAGATGTGAAAAAGCAACTGTAAAAGAATTACCTGACTTTCCTGGCTGCCCAAGAAGTTCTTGTTTGGTCTTTCAAATGGTACCAATTTGGCAGAGTAACTTTATAACAACTTTAAGCCTTAAGGCTGTGTATACTACATCATTCCTTATGATACTACAGTGAAATGGTATTCCTATTTTGCCAGTTGAACAGGTGAAGGACCATGAGACTGAGTGGTAAAATAGTGATAATATTAGATTTGAATATCAGACCCATAGATCTTGCAGAAGGCTTTGTTGGGTTTATGATAACTTGATATGTAAGAATATCTTTATTTATATAGTGCTTTGCCATTGAGAAATTATTTCATACATAACCATTTAAACTCTGTCTCACTTTCTTTAGTAGCATTTTTTTTTGCTAGAATCTATGCAAACTTTATAATTCATCAAAAAATAAAGAACAAATTCCCTCACTTTGTGTTATTCAAAAATCCACCTTACATGCATTGTTTATTCCTCCCTGCCTTCTCCTATCCTTTATTCTGTCTTTCTCTCTCCTTTCTTCTACTCATATTTATTGAGTTTCTTCTCTGAGCCAGAGCCTGCAGTAAACACTACTCTCCTTCATGCAGGCAACTCTGGACAGTTCCTCCTGGTCTCCTGAAATCCACACCCTTAGAATCACAGCACTCCTTTGATTCCACAATCCCAAACATTTTCATACATAAGAATAAGACAAAGTAGCATAGAAAATATTTATTGGCTAAGCTTCATCCTCACTGATTTTCATTTCTATATCCATATCTCCTCCCATCTCCAAAAGATGGGAACAAAAGAAAAAATAGAGGCAGGCTAGCTGTATTTTTCACTCTAAGAGTAGTCTAATATTAATGTACAACATCTATACTGAGAGAAAAAGAGAAAGGGGTGGTTACACTAAAAGTCATAATTTGTTGAAAATGAATACATCAGGCAGTACGGTTAGAGAGCATTGTAGTACCTGGCACACTGGTGCAAATACAGGGTCTTTTACAAGTAGGACGTCATGAATGTTGTCCCTCATATATTAACCACTTAAATAAGTGGATTTCCATCAATTATTTCTAATTATATGCACTTTCATCCAATTAACAAAAGCTGACAATGATGTAGTCTTGCAACATAGGATTTCATTTTCCCAGCATTTTTCACCCTTCATTTTCACTCTTTTTCAATAGAAGCCTTTCTTATTTTTCATAATTACTCCTGTGTTAACAAGAATAAACTTCCTAAGAAATAATGACTCAGTGACAAGGCTAGATATAAGGCCTAGGAATCCTTGAATTGTAAGAAATACACAGTAAATATATTTGTTTGAAGGATATTTGGGGTTCTCAAGGTTGTAGGAAGACTGGAGAAACAGTAGTGGACAATGGTTAGGAAAAATATACCTCTGAAGGCTGTGAAGTAGGAGGCTCAGCTATCAACAATCCACTGGGATGGATAGATCAGAACAGAGCCTTCCATTAATTATTAAACTCTTTTTCTGTTGAGTATCTTGCAATACAAGACCCAGTTAGGGTCATTCAGCTGATCCTAGAACAGGGTTTAGTGCCCTGGCTACCAAGAAGGGACAGCAAAAAGATTTCCCCTTTCATTTTCTAAAGTGGGAGGGAGAGCATGGCCTCGAAGTTACTGTGGCAAGGGTACTGGAGGCAGGCAGTGACAAACCCTAAAAGAGAAAGACAGGTGGATACTAACAAAAAGTACTATTTAGTAGAAACTATAAAAAAATAAGAGGAATGTGAAGTGAAAGTAAACAATGTAATTTTCAGAGTTCTATTCTGACCTTGGGAGGGAGAGCATGGAAGGTAGCAGAAATGAGAGATCATTAAAACATTGTAGAATCCCAATTCAGAGTCAGCCAAAGACAACCTGTCATTCACAGTAGTAATTTTATTAACAATTAATCTGATATTTGGGATGACATGATTTTAAAATTGTCTCCAGATTGTTTCAAAGAAGGACTTGGGGGCCAGGCGCAGTGGCTCATGCCTGTAATCCCCGCACTTTGGGAGGCCAAGGCGGGCGGATCACGAGGTCAGGAGATCAAGACCATCCTGGTCAACATGGTGAAACCCATCTCTACTGAAAATACAAAAAATTAGCTGGGCGTGGTAGTGCGTGCCTGTAGTCCCAGCTATTCGGGAGGCTGAGGCAGGAGAATCTCTTGAACCTGGGAGGTGGAGCTTGTGGTGAGCTGAGATGGCGCCACCACCGTACTCCAGTCTGGTGACAGAGAGAGATACTCTGTCAAAAAAAAAAAGAAAGAAAGAAAGAAAGAAAGAAAGAAAGAAAGAAAGAAAGAAAGAAAGAAAGAAAGAAAGAAAGAAAGAAAGACTCGGATCCAGTTTTGTGGTATCTCAATGCTTATTCACATTTCCCCAAGATAGCAAGCTCATCATGAATGACAGAACTTCTCCCAGGCCCTCTCCTCATTTATTCAGGGCTGCTAATGCATCTGTAGTCTCACTCGTTGAGTCCTCAAGAACTCCTTCAAAGCCACAACCAAAGGAGATCGGCTGATCACAATCAATGAAGTGTTGGGGGAATGCACATAATAGGTTTACATACGAACTCAGAGTTTAATTATTTTAATTAATTGACTAATAACTGGATATTAAACTAATAGTTTTTAAATACAACTTTTAATTTTCAATGGCTATGTTGTAACTAATTCAATTTATTTCATGGGAATATTCAAAAAGCTTTCCCTCTTTATGAGCCTTTCTTTACTCCTGTAAACTGACATAATACAATATCTTTAGTTTCTAGAAACTTATTTTGTTTCTAGCCTATGTAAGCTTGAGTCAGGAAGTATACCTTGCTTATGTTGGCGTATTTAATTTCTCTCTTTGTCTCTCTCTGTACATACATATATGTCATGTAAGCACATTGACATGTTGAAGAACTACAACCAAATCCCCAATAGTGTTCAAGCAACAACCTCTCACTAAAATAACAAAAATATTGGACACTTATGAAAAATTTCCAAATATCCAGCAGTCTAAAATAAAATGACAGTTTGTAGTATTGAGAAAATTATTTATTTCTGTTTTTTAGGCAAAACATTAAAAGTATACAATGTGTAGAGAATGGTTTCTCTCCTACTCTGAGGATATATACAGTGCTACAACCACATTATAGGTAAATTTATCAAAGCTAAATGCAATTATAAATATGCCTATCACTTGACTCAGGAATTCTCTTTCTGGGAATTTATTCTACAGAAATTCTGTTACCAATGCATAAAATAAGAACATAAGCGGATTCACTAGGACATTGTCAGTAATATCAGAAACGGGGGAGCCACTGCTCTACCTCTTCCCCTAAGTGGCTTGAGGTGATCTTTGAAAATGAATCTCTTGATTTGTAGGACTTGGCGGGGTTTTCTGTGTCAAGTGAATCATTTTCAAAGATCACCTCAGGAGAGGTGAGATTCAAATCGTATTCATTTAAGAACACTTGTGAAACTGCCCAGGCCATCAAGGATATGTACGTATGAAAAGCAACTACGTGACCTGAAAGATGTCACTTTACAGAAACAGCGTGTACCATTCCAACATTGCAATGGTGGAGTTGGTAGATGTGCCCAGGCCAAACAGTGGAGCTGGACACAGGATCGGTGGCTTGAATTTTTGCTGCACATGCTTAAATATGCAGAGAGTTATGCTGAACTTAAGGGTTTACATGCAGATTATCTGGTCACCAAGCATATTCAGGTGAACGAAGCACCCGAGATATGCCTTTGGACTTACAGAGCTGATGGTCAGATTAACTCATACGTAAAGAAGTCCTCCTTGCCGCATTGAGATGATCCTTACTGAAAAGAAACAAATTGTTCCTAAACCAGAAGAGAAAGTTGCACAGAAGAAAAAAATATCTAGGAAGAAAATGAAGGAACAAAAACTTATGGCATGGGAATACATTCAGCATAAAATAAATGCAATAAAAGTGAAAAAAAAAAAAAAAAAAAAAAAAAAACGTGGAAACAGCCCAAATGTCCAGCAATAAAGTAGTAACTTAATGAGTGTGGTATATTCCTATAATAAAATGCAGCTTTTAAAAGAAACGAAACAGACCTCAATGTACTGATTTGGAAAGATGGCCAAGATATATTACAAAGTAAAAACATCACACTAACTGTATGTATAATTATATTATATCATCTATATGGTTGTATATGTAAAGGAAATATTTCATAGAAATTTACAGAAAGCTAAAATAAAAATGCTCCCTGAGGAAAAGATGAAGTATATTTCTTCATTTATATTGCTGCATTTTTTAACCTTTTCAACATATGTATATATCAACCTTACCTTCAGAAGAGTTTAAAAACAAAACAGGTATTATAGTGTAAAATGAACAAATCCGATTACAAGACAATGAACTCAATGAATTTCTAATTTTGTTAAAAAATAAGATTAATTAAAAATCTTTAGTAAGGTGTAATCAAAATTTAACAATGTTTGTAGGTGAGGGGATCTTATGTTTTCTATGCTTCTCTTTATTTCTAAAAATCTACATAATAGAATTGTGCTGTTTTTATAATGATAAAAATACATAACAGCATATCCATGTATAAATGATTTAGGTATTATTATGCATGTTATTGAATTTTTTTTTTTTTTTTTTTTTTTTTGACAAGATCTCACTCTGTCAGCCTGGAGAGCAGCGGTGTGATTATGGCTCATTGCAGCCTCCACCTCCCGGGCTCAAGTGATCTTCCCACCTCAGCCTCCCAAGTAGCTGAGACTAAAGGTGCATGTCACCATGCCCAGCTGATTTTATTTTTCTTCTTATCTTTTTGTAGACACGGAGTCTTGCCATGTTGCCCAGGCTGCTCTCGATCTCCTGGACTTAAGTGATCCATCCACATTGGCCTCCCAAAGTGCTGGGATTACAGGTGTGAGTCACCACACCCAGTCATGGAATGATTTGTTTTAAATTTATTGTAATAATCCCATGGAGATTTTAGAGACCATTTTGATAACTTGTGATAACTTTAAATTTGTTTTTCTCAAACACCTATTTTAGTTTACTCACAATATACACCAAGCCATTTACACAAAGGAAATCTCAATATTGATATCCTATAATGAAGGTCAACAACATGCAAGAATTTAGATTCTCGGTATGCTCAAGAAACTTGAAAATTAACTCAGCAATTTGACAAAAAAAAGAGAGATTCTCATTTATTACAGCAAAATGGAATGAGAAGGTAAATATATTAAGACAATGGTGAAGTCAATAGGATGCCAGAAAATGAATGTGTTCCTGTGAGTATTTTTCAAACACATGCAGCAATAACAGTGTGCCAGCATTTTTCTAAGCACATAGCAAATATTGAGTTACCTCATCCTTATAACAATCTTAGGAGTACATATCATTAAAATTTTTATATTTTATGAATGAGAAAACTTTGTTTAGAGAAATTAAGTAGCTTTCTCAATGTCAGGATTCAAAATAATAAAACACGTTTTTGATTGAATCAACAAAAGGCCATAGGAACCACTTTAAACAAAGAAGTATTTATTAATGAGTTTGGTAACTTGTAGATACCATAGAGTTCTGCATGTACTATGATGTTCCATAGGACAATATCTACACTTGGGGTCACTTAAGTTACCTACCTGCCCCTCTCCAAGTCCCATGCTATAAGTTTATCTGTCAGATGAGAAGTTTTCTATTAAATAATTTGTAAGAATTCTGAAAAGATTCTACCACTCTGAGCTATAATCTCAATATATTTCCCTTATTTAACTCAAGTTTCTTTAATGTATGGATTGCAAAATTGAGTGATTATTTCAAGTCTTGTGTATAATGATATGTCTCCAGGCCAGCTTCACTGAGGAGATAGTGAATAAATTTGATGTCTCCTCTCATCTTCTTTACTAATGTTGGCATTTCAGTCTTTCCCTCTGTTGTTTATTTGGTGTCACAGTTTCTCAGCCATGAGTTTTTAGTTAGAAGTCAGCTTGAATATGCCATTAAAATGTTCATTAAAAAGGTTCTTCTCTCATGTATATACATTTTTGAAAATTTATCAAGAACATTTGAAGATGGAAAGAAAATTTAAAGAAATTATTCTCTAACAATAAAAGTTAGTAACCATGAGATGTCTTAGTGTCCAGTGGTTTTTGCCGTATTCATTAAACTCACCACACAAAGAAATCTTGTTAATGTTTTCAGAAGAATCTCATTAAAATTACTAGTTTTAAATTTCTGGCAGAGTTACAACATGAATATATGTCACATACAGTGTCTTGCTATCCGGAGGAAAAACTACTTCTAATTTTTATTCAGATTCTGGTACATTAAAATAAAGTAGCAATCCACAGACTACATCTAATTATTCTTTGTCTCCTGCACCTTTTCTTACTGTCTCTTCTCTTATCCCCAGTCTGGGCAAAACACACACATTTCATTAGTGACTTGAGCAAAACTACTTGATTTGAAATCCACTTCCTGCTCATGTTGGCCATGTACCCTTGGGCAAAGTTCTTTAACCTATCTGTGCCTCAATTCCCAATTCTATAAAAAGGGAGCCATAATAGTATCCATGTCCAAGAGTTTCTGTGAGGATTGAGTAACTTAATATACATAAAGTACTTACGTAGAGGAGTACCTGGCACATAAAATAGTTATATAATAGTTTGTCATTTACATTTCACAAAGATTAAACTTGTCATACTATAGTTTAATGTAGTTCTATAGAATTTATTTTAATTATTATGGTATTATAAAACCAATATATGCTTATACTGAAAACATGAAAAAATAGAAACACAAAGATTATAATATCTTCCTTAGCTTTTTCCCATACGCAGGTAGAGTCAATACTTTAATCTTATTGTTTACAGGCGCATAAAAAACAGCCATATGCCATTTTTTTCTGAGAATAAATAAGTACAACTTGAAAAAGACTTGGTTAAAATTATGAAAGGTGAAGAACATCTACTCCCACTCCACCTGATATGGTTTGGCTGTTCCGCCCCCCCCCCACCCAAATCTCATCTTGAATTCTCACGTGTTATGGAAGGGACCCTGTGGGAGGTAACTGAATCATGGGGGCAAGTCTTTCCCATGCTGTTCTGAAGATAGTAAATAAGTCTCATGAGATCTGGTGGTTGTATAAAGAGGGGTTCCCCTGCACAAGTTCTCTCTATTTGCCTGCCACCATCCATATAACATGAGGCTTACTTCTTCTTGTCTTCCACCATGATTGTGAGACTTCCCCAGTCATGTAGAACTGTAAATCCATTACAAGCCTCTTCCTTTTGTAAATTGCCCAGTCTTGGGTATGTCTTTATCAGTAGTATGAAAACAGACTAAAACAGTAAATTGTTACCAGCAGAGTGGGGTGCTGCTGAAAAGATACCTGAAAATGTGGAGGAAACTTTGGAACTAGGTAACAGGCAGAGGTTGGAACAGTTTGGAGGGCTCAGAAGAAGACAGGACAATGTAGGAAAGTTAGGAATTTCCTAGAGACTTGTTAAATGGCTTTGAAAAAAATGCTGATGGTAATATGAACAATGAAGTCCAGGCTGAAGTGGTCTCAAATGGAGATGAGGAACTTGTTGGGAACTGGAGCAAAGGTGACCCTTGTTAGGTTTTAGCAAAGAGATTGGTGGCATTTTGCTCCTGCCCTAGAGATGTGTGGAACTTTGAACTTGAGAGAGATGATTTAGGGTGTCTGGTGGAAGAAATTTTTAAGCAGCAAAGTGTTCAAGATATGACTTGGGTGCAGTTAAAGGCATTCAGTTTTATAAAGGAAGCAGAGCATAAAAGTTCAGAAATTTGCAGCCTATGTGATAGAAAAGAAAATTCCACTTTTTTGAGGAGAAATTCAAGGTAGCTGCAGAAATTTGCTTAAGTAATGAGGAGCTGAACGTTAACCCCCAAGACAATGGGGAAAATGTCTCCAGGGTATATCAGAGGCCTCTCCCATCACAGGCCTGGAGGCCTAGGAGGAAATGAAATGGTTTCATGAACCAGACCCAGGGCCCCCTTGCTGAGTGCAGCCTAGGGACTTGGTGCCCTGCATCTCAGCTGCTCCAGCCATGACTAAAAGGATAAAAGGTATAGTTCAGGCTGTGGCTTCTGATAGTGTAAATCCCAAGCTTTGGCAGCTTCCATGTGGTGTTGAGTCTGTGGGTGCACAGAGATCAGGAATTGAGGTTTGGGAACCTTCACCTAGATTTCAGAAGATGTATGGAAACACCTGGATGTATAGGCAGAAGTTTGCTGCAGGGGTGGGGTCCTCATGGAGAACCTCTGCCAGGGCAGTGCAGAACAGAAATGTGGGGTTGGAGCCCTCACACAGAGTCCCTACTGGAACACTGCCTACTGCAACTATGAGAAGAGGGCCACCGTCCTCCAGACCCCAGAATGGTAGATCCACTGACAGCTTGTGCCATGTGCCTGGAAAAGCAGCAGACACTCAACACCAGCCTATCAAGGCAGCTGGGAGGGAGGCTGTGCCCTGAAAAGCCACAGGGGCAGAGCTGCCCAAGACCATGGGAACCCACCTCTTGCATCAGCATGACCCAGATATGAGACATGTAGTCAAAGGAGATCATTTTGGAACTTTAAGATTGACTGCCCTCCTGGATTTTGGAGCTGCATGGGGCTGGTGGCGCCTTTGTTTTGGCCAATTTCTCCCATTTGGATTGGCTGTATTTACCCAATGCCTATACCCCCACTGTATCTAGGAAGTAACTAACTTGCTTTTGATTTTCAGGTTCATAGGCAGAAAGGACTTGCCTTGTCTCAGATGAGACATTGGACTGTGAACTTTTGAGTTAATGCTGAAATGAGTTAAGACTTTGGGGGACTCTTGGGAAGGCATGATTGGTTTTGAAATGTGAGGACATGAGATTTGGGAGTGGCCAGAGGTGGAATGATATGGTTTGACTGTGTCCCCACCCAAATCTCATCTTGAATTCCCATGTGCTGTGGGAGGGACCCCATGGGAGGTAAATGAATCATGGGGACAAGTGTTTCCCATGCTGTTCTCATGATAGTGAATAAGTCTCATGAGATCTGGTGGTTTTATAAAGAAAAGTTCCACTTCACAAATTCTCTCTCTTTGCCTGCTACCATCTATGTAAGATGTGACTTACTCATTCTTGCTTTCCACCATGACTGTGAGGCCTTCTCAACCATGTGGAACTATAAGTCCATTATAAATCTCTTTTTTTGTAAATTGCCCAGTCTTGGGTATGTCTATCAGCAGCATGAAAACAGACTAATACACCACTCATGACTCCTTCTTCTCAAATGTCTTAAGATTATCAGTAGAAGACATGTGTGTTTTTTTGTTTTTTGTTTTGTAAATATCATTAACAGTCTAGGGAAACAAGTGGTGTGCCAAAGACTCTCCTAAATATTATGATGAGCTATAAAAGACAGAAAATTAAAAGGGATCCTGTGGAAAGAACAGAGAGAAATTACAGACCTTGATATAGTACATATTGAAAAACTTTGGGGAAGGATAGAATATATCCAGAGAAACTAAACATGTGAAATCAACATATGCATAGAAAAAGATGGGCCTGGGAATAGATGAATCACTTTCAGTTCTGTATTCAGAAAAGCAGCACTGCTTCTCCAATCCCTATCTCATTATCTGCAAAAGAAATCGCCCATAGACACACTGATCCTGAGACCTGTGTGGAAAGTGTAAATTGCTTCCCAGGTGATCACTTGCATGAGTGAGAGAGAAGCTTGGATAGTTACATATTGCATAATAGGTCTAAGGAAAAACAAACAAAAGAAAACTCTATGAAGGAGATTAACGCTGATTTCCAAGAGTCAAATCAAGCCATCCTCACTTCAGAATCTAGGGAAGGACAGAAATTGGTGGCTATCTTCACATCTAAACAGCATAAACAGCATAACACAAAACCTACAACTCCCCACTGCTCTCTTTATAAGGCACTTGTTGACCTTGTTTTTGGAACAGTCTATTTTGGAAACACTTCGATAAACTCCTGAAGAAATCAACACCACTACTCATGATAATTAATTGACTTCATCATTCATAACTACAAATATGTTGGAAACAAATCTCTTGAAAGAAAGGATCAAAATGAGAATATAGAATAATAGATATATGCAAAAGAAAGTAGGCAATAATTAAAAGCAAAATAATAGCTGGCATCTTTAGAATGTTTGAGGAGACATTTCTTTTCAAATAAGGACAGGCTGCTATGAAGACAGAACATTCAGAAAGCAAGGGAGTTAGTAGGAAATAAAAATTTCAAGAAAATCTCAATAGAAGAATGCACTTACTAGACAACCTAAACCTTCATATTGAAAATGTTCCTTAAGTGTTGGTCGGACTGAATTTAAAAGCATATGCTAAGAGATGGAAAAATAAAAATAAGGGTCAGACATCTTATTAGGTAGCTGCTGGATAAGAAACAGCATTTTAAATCTTAAAATAAGGCGGCTGGGCACAGTGGCTCACGCCTGTAATCCCAGCACTCTGAGAGGCCGAGGCAGCAGATCACAAGATCAGGAGATCGAGATCATCCTGGTTAACACGGTGATACCCTGCCTCTGCTGAAAACATAAAAAGTTAGCCCGGCGTGGTGGCGGACGCTTATAGTCCCAGCTACTCAGGAGGCTGAAGCAGGAGAATGTCATGAACTCAGTAGGTGGAGGTTGCAGTGAACCGTGATCGGGCCACTGCACTCCAGCCTGGGTGACAGAGTGAGACTCCATCTCAAAAATAAATAAATAAATAAATAAGGCAAGTTCTTGTGGAATCATGATTTTAAAAGTAAGGACTCAGGCCTAATTAAAGTACAATTTAAAAGGAAAAACAAAATAAAGTCATTTACATAAAGAATACAATAAGATTATCTCCTTCCGAATTAATATCTCTGAAATAATTAATTAGGATGGACTGAAGAAAGGTGAGAATATATATATAGAAAAGAGGAATGTGTGAAATCCAAGAAGCAAAACACAGTGGTATCAATAAATTACTAAACGATTTTAGCATTTCCAACAAAAGATGCAATGATTTTCTCCTTTACAGAGAGACTAGGCAAACATAATTGCCACAAATGAAAGACCAATAGCCTACTTACATAAAGAGTTTCTTAAATACAACAAAGATAAGGTGGCCTAATAGATGTATTTTTAAATGGTTAATGTAGCAATGTACTTAATAAGAAATACACATGATGATAAATGAACATTTAAAAACTCAGTAATAAGATAATGCAAGCAAAAACAATGGCATTTCTTTCATACTCTTCCATAACATTGGAAAACATACATGTCTGTGATAATATCCAAGGCAGAGGGAAAGACACTCAATCTGGTGGGAGAAAAAGCTAGCTAAGATTCTCTACAATAGCTACCAAAATCAAGATAAACCTATAATTCAACCTAGAAACTACACTTCCATGCATCTGCCTTCATAAGTACGCATGCATGTACACACATACAGATTTGTCCATTGATATAAATAACCAAATATTAGATGCCACTCGAACATCTATGAACAAGTTAATGATTTCACTAATACAATATAGTAATCACAATAGCTGATGATCTATATGTATAAAATGAAAATATCCTTAAAATGTTATAAGTAAATAAAAGCAATTTGAAACCTAGTAACTGTTTTATCATACCATGTAAGATAAAAAACATGGCTATAGTTAACATACTTAGATACTATCAACTAGTAACTCAGATCAACTTCTCGAAACAGGGAATATAAGTAGCACCTGCTTAAGCAAATAGGAGCTTACTACTCTGTTGTATAGAAAGAAATGCAGAGATAAAGTATTCAGTGTCAGAATAATATCAGCTGGACTCCATCTTTTTATAGGTTTTTTTGTTTTGTTTGTTTTGTTTTGTTTTCTTTTTGGCCTTTTTCAGTGTGGCCCTTGGCATTGTGTTTACAAAACAAGCTGCTGCCACCCCACCCTTCACTTCAGGCCCCAAGCATCTTGACAGAGCTCTAGGTAGAAAAAAGGAAAGACTTGTGTAAAGGGGAGCAGGCCCACTAAGTGTGTCCCATTTTAAGAAGTTTCTCCCAACCCTGACATAATGACTTCTGCTTATATTTATTGGCCAGAAGGACATCACACCCCTTTCTGAAAGGAAGCTGTGGGGGAGATTTTGTTTCTCTATTCTGAGACATTGAATAACAGCTAGGTAACCTGCAGCCTTCCCATACATAGTATACAAGAAAATTAGAGGAAAATAAAGGTCTGGACAGTTCTCACTAACAACATCAGTTGCATCTGGGAAAACACTGGGTTATTAGGGTTCGAGAGCTGAAAGGGGATAGGAAAGGTCAAGACATCAAGAAAAAATACTTTGACATTTTATGCTGTATGTTTGTTGAAAAACTTTGCAACAAGAAGAGATTTTTGTATTGCTTACATAAAATAAATAAAAACATATTTGTATTGTGTAAAATGTGAAAGCTATAGAAAAAATCAAAAGCAGTAACTAAAATCATGCAAAATTCCATTGCATTTTCACAGGTGATTTTGTGTATAATTTTCACACTATATACAAATACCACACAAACAGATAATGTACATGTTGAATTTTATTCATGGTAAACACAGGAATGACATGGGTTTTTGAAAGAATATTATAGATACAGGTTCTTCCCGGCAGATAGTATTCACCACTTGGTAGTCTTTCCAATTAAAAAAACCCATGAACCCAATTTTCAATGAGTTTTAAGGATGTAGAAATACATTATTTAAGTCCATTGAAATAAAAATCATCCTTACGTTACTATAAGTGGTTTTGCTTTGGGGAGATACTTGTTTGATAAATCCATCTATAATGCCTCAACTGTGTAAGTAGATAAATAATTTTAGTTCATAATTTAATAATTTGTGACTACAATAAATATTTAAAAAATCAAAGTCTCATGTTATCAAAATTTCTTACCCAGTAAAAAGAAGTGTGTTAACGTTTAATATTATAATATCAGCTGCACGGGATATATAAAAGAGATTTTTTTTTCAATTTAGATTGTCATAAACCATTTGGTAACCTTAACATAAACTATTAATCCCAACACTAGGGCATTTTTCTCCAGTTTGGATTGTACCCATCGGATCCAGTATAAAGGGTGTGACTCATGCATAAGTGAAGTATTATAAAGTCTCTGTCACCTGTTTCTTTCTATTTTCTTCCCTCCTACTCTTGTTCTTTTAAGACAATGGTTAAATATTATTTCTAAATATTTCTCTCTTAAACTAGTTTTATAGTCTTCTAACTTCATTTGAATAAGAGACATAAAAGTAAGAAGTGAGAATTGGAAAGATGCACTAAAACTGTATCATGTTTCCCTCTAACTTCCCACCCATCCTCATCATCCAACCAAACCCTTAACACAAAAGAAAAGGAGTGCAGGGACTTAGCCCAGGAATTGTCTCTCTACTGTTAGCCTGAGAGTGGAGGATGAATTTAAATCCAAGGGAATTTGTAAAGACCATGTATCTGGGTAATTTTGGCTCTGGCCACGTGTGGAAGAATGAACCTCTAGGATATGGTTAATAAGGAATAGCTGTGAGTAAGAACTGTCTGATCAGTACTTGGCAAAGTAGCACAGACTAGGCAGTGGTTACACCATGGATTGATATATTAATTAATGTTAAGTTAATGATATATTGTAATATTTTATTTTTCAGGTAGGAGGTATGCATCCATATGTGTCTGGGCCTGTGAACTGTTTATTTAGGGGAGACATAGGAAATTAAGCCATTTCTTTCTCTGTAGTCACATTAAAAAAAAACAAAAAAAACAAAAAAAAACAAAAAAACCCTGGCAATGCAATATACTAGGAAGATATTTACCTCATATTTGTTTATCATAGAAAACTTTAAATTTGCATAGAATTTTCCTAAATATAACCACAAATATTTTATTTCACAGAACTGCTATTAATTGGTACAAATGGAAACAGTAAAGAAAATGACCATTTACTTTTATTTCTGACTATCAATATTGTTTCCATTTTAATAATTGGATTTTAATAACTGGATTATTGTTGTTCTGTGGGATGCAATGTTCCTGCAAGAATGTTTTCAAGTGTTTTTATTAAAAAGATTATAACTGGTTTAAGAACTAAATGATGCATAAAATTCTTGATCAGAAATAGAAAACATTTTAAAATTTATTGATAAATTATATTTTTAGCAGTGTTCAACATTCTGAAGAAGAATCTGAGGAATAAAATTATTACCTTTATTATTCATCGATTATTGTCTCATTTATGTTTTAAAAACACACTTAATAATCTCACGATTAAAAAAAATATTGCCAAAAATGAATTCACTTTTTATCCTTTAAGCTTGGACAGTGTCTTCAAAATTTACTGTAAATAATCATTTAATGCTTTTTATCTCATAGGTGAGAAAATGACATACTTTGCCAATACTGTATTTTTAACATGAGTGCAGTTACATCAATATTATTATAATTAACGATTACATCATGCTTTAGGAGGAAAGTACAGAGAAGGTTGGTATTAACATGCACGGTACACCATTGTGATATCAATACTCTTTTTACTGTTCAGATTTTTTTTAAGCTAATAGCTGTCAAAAATACCCATTATAGGCTAGTCTGTAATTTGTAGAAGTCAAGTAATACATTTTTTCTGAAGGTATAATGGATGCTCCATGGAGCAATTATTTTAGAAAGACAACTTCATCTCAGCTGTCTCGTGCCAGCAGAACTATTTAAGAGCCTGAGATGCATAATTCAATGTGGAAGGGCTGTCAGAGTTGAGAATACCTTTAAATTATAAAAACTTAGCACCACGAGTCAGTTATAATTATAATGGAAATGTAGTTTTCTGTCATTTTATCATGGCAAACATCTCTCAAGAAGCAATTTTGCGTGTTAAAATATTTTGGCAAAGTGACTTTTGATTCCAAAGGGATACAGATTATCTGGTTTTATACCTGATTTTTTTTTTTTTTTCCCCCACAAATTGAGTTTAACAACCTGCACTGCTTAAGATGGCAAACATCGGAATATTATTAAAATCCCACTGGAAAATCTTGCAGAGAGACCACAGGCGACAGTAACTCACAAAGGCAGGTCAGTTTATGCATAAAAATATATTATTTTAATAGCAAAATATGACAGGCAGTTCTTCATCTGACATTCAATTATTTCACATGGCAAATTTCTGAGTATAAAAATGGTTGCCATTGCAGACAGAGTCTCTTTTCCTAGCAAATATTTCCATGATTAAAAACTAAAGTAAAGGGTAATAGTTCAAGATCTTCCTGGATTCTTAGGTTCTTTGCCTTTGATGGCTTCCCAAAACTTTCTGCTCTCCAGATGGTAGCTCTTGTCTTTCTCCTCTTCTACAAAGTTTTTATTATGATGAAAGATCAAAAGTAAAAGAAAATTGTTTTAAGAAAATGAGCTAAAGAATAAAAGCACAGTAGCATATGTCATAAATTTCAAGTACTCTTGTAAATTCCAATAGATGGGATATTTAAATGAGCTCAGATTCCACAGTTCTTTCCTACCAATTTTGAATAACAGGACTTAACAGGATACTCAATTTTTCACACAGCCATCAAAAATAATTCCCTAGGACAATGAGTATATTTATTAACTTTATGTAAGTTTTCTTTTCATGTCAGCCATGGTAGTAAACTGATATTCTTTTTTCCAAATAATTGGAATGAACTTCGGGTTCTTAATTTATTTCTAAAAATGAGTGGGCTGATTCAAATATTTTTGTTTCCCCAAACCATTTATTGACTTCCTATTATATGCATCATTTTCTCCTTTTTGTAAATCATAAAAATAATTTTCAATTATTCAAAATATTTAATTGTCCATTTTTAATAAAACCAAGTCAAGCCAAAACTATATTCAATTAAAGCAGACTGAGAAGAATGTGCTGCAAATCAAGCTTGATTATATTTTCAATTCCACAAATGCTTGTTGGGTGCAAAATATGTCTGAGGAATTTTCTAGACACGGGATTTATCAATAAAAAGGGAAGAAAAAATATTTTCATCATGTGGTTTATATTACTTATCTCATAAAAGAGAAAATCCAGCAAGCTAAACACAAACTTTAGATATAATATATTTAATTGATGTTCTTTTATTACAAGACTTCAATAGTTTCTTAAAATGAAGAGATACTTCAATAAAATCAAGGGCAGTCTTATTAATATTCTTATTTTAAGAAGTATAGGAAAATAATTATCCTCACACATATAAAATCCCTAAAAATAAGGACAAACATATCTGAAAAAAAGAGAGTAAGAAAGGAAGAGAGAAAGCATACTTATTTATGCTAGTTGATTTCATTTTTGTTATATCATTGTATCTACACAATAACATTGAGAAATGCTGCCCTCGTTCTAAGGAAAAAACTGAGTATCAAAGAATTAACTTTCCCAACAAATTGTAAGTTTTTTTTAAGAGCAATTAAATCTGTTTATGTCAAATTCTTCAACTTCTACCAAATTAGTTTTAAATTTTTTCACGGACTAAACAACCCGAAATGATATTTAGAGATACATTAATTCATTTCTCTGCCTCTGGAGATAATCTATTGTTACTAATTTTAAAAAATGAGTTTTCCAAGAAAATGATTTATAAACTATTTTATATTATTTTTCGTTACACATGGAACACAATCTTTTCTATTCTGCATTAATTTTGTACTTAAGCACATATATACCTACACACACATGCACACTGCTTAAAAAGCATTCTAACAAGGATTTAAGCTGATATTGGAATGCCAGATTTTTCCCCTGCTCCTTACTTTGCCTATTGTAATTCAAGATGATATAATACTTGCAATCAGTAGCTGACTTTTTTCATACAGAGATATAAAAAAAGCTATAAATACTGCATTCTTCTTTTTCATAATAATACAATCTTATAGACATTGTAATGCACCAATTTTTAAATCATTACCAGAATTAAGTGTATTTTGCTGAAAAATTGAACGTAGTTACGGTATTATTTTATTGTATCACAGATGTAATCATTATCTAGAAAATAAGAAATAATGCATTACAGTAATGCACTACACATATGATTACTTTTAGTATAATGCAGTATAATGCTTAAATTAATTCCAAGCAACTTCCTAATTTTATTTCAGTACAACTAGATTGCAAGATACAGGGAAGAAGAATATAAAACATAGCCAATATTTTATTTGATTCATTTTGACTGAATCATGAACTGCTATAACACACGAAGATTCTGAAAACGTTAATTGCTTTAGAAGTGAATTTAATAATTTGTCTTTACTCATCTCGGTGAATAAATGAATGGAATTCAGAACTGATATAGAAACATGCAAAGTTCTATTTGTACAGCACTGGGGTGGAAGAACATTTTCAAGAAGGAATACGGAGGAGAGAGAACAAAAATGGAAAGAGGGCCAAAGAGAGGGAAATAGATAAAAAAGAAAGAAGGGGTCAAGTTAATTTGCGGGGTGGTATGAGCTTATTTGTGTGTTCAGCAAATTGGAAAACTAAATAGGCAAAGCTCCCAGCTTAACTTTGAGATTTGCCTTTTTTTGTATTCTTCTCTAATATAACAGTTCAAATGGGGACTTAAAATTAATGCTATAAATACAGACTTTTAATACAGTGTTGCATTGTTTGGAATATCACATTAGGGTTTTCTAATGAGTCAACAAAATTTCTACATTGCCCCCTAATACTTTAAAATTAAGAAATTTAATAATAATTAATAATAAATATATGCATTTTAATAGAGGAAGAGTTAGTTGTACAACTTTTATGATGCCAAGCTTTGTATTCAGCTCAAACTGTGAGGCAGAGTGTTCGTGGTGTGGGATCCTATAGATAGTAATCTTTCTTTTGAAGACACAGAGACATTTTGAAGCTGACTCATATTCTCATAAACTAAGGGAACAATGTGTCAAGATTTCAATCTGGGCATAGGATCTTGCTGAATATTACTAATATATCTTTCTCTCTTTCTTCCTTTCTCTTCATCCAACTCTACTTTCTGCCTCCCTTGATATCTATCCCATTTATTTTTCTGCCTCTCAAATCATTAAAATATAATTTAACTATTAATTTAGTAGAATTAAGTATTCACATTTACTGTCCTATGTCTGAAGCCATTAAACTTAGAGATAAACAATTTTTTTTTTTTACCCTGCTTTACTTGTGCAATTTATTTTAATACTGTTTAGGTGGTTAAATCGACCTTAAAGTACACTTAACTCCAGTTTATTAAGTATTGTGATGCCATATCAGGTAAGTTTTAAAACATCAAATGACAAACATATCAAAGACATATTGTAGATAAGAGAGTGGTATTAAAATTCAAAGATGGTTGAAACACTTTGAATAGCAAACTATTTCAGATGACCTCTTAAGTAAAGCACTGCCTTCCTATGACTTGATCATTATGCTCCACCATATTCTTGTTTAAGTAATCTAGACACTTTCAAAGTTTATTTCTTAACAAGAATGCTTTTGAATTTTTTTTTTTTTTTTTTTTTTTTTTTTTTTTTTTTTTTTTTTTTTTTTTTTTTGAGGCAGAGTCTCGCTCTGTCGCCCAGGCTGGAGTGCAGTGGCACGATCTCAGCTCCTGCAAGCTCCGCCTCCCGGGTTCACTCCATTCTCCTGCCTCAGCCTCCCCAGTCGCTGGCTTTTGAATTTTTGAAACTCTATAATAATATGTATTCAAGTAGAAAATTTAAAAAACACATAAGGTACCAATGCAAACACCCCCAAATCACTCGATATCTCACTACGCTCCCCCAAAATGCCAAACACCATTCTACTAGATTTTTCCATGCATATATCATGCGTGGCTGTGGGATAATACACTTTTTACATATCTAAGAGGTTTTTAAATAAGAATTTTGCAATGTGTACAGAGAAATCATGAACATGAAATAACGCTTGTTCAAAATGAGCATCTGGATGAATGGTAAGAGACAAAAGCAACATTTCATTATTGAGTGGCAAACAGTGACGGAAATTATTTCTCAATCCCAGTTCAAAGTATCGTAAACAAATAGAATGTAATGGTGGGGGAAAGGAAGTGGAGGCTGAATAGTACAGAGAAGGCTGCAACTGGTAGAAACCTTGGACACTTAGTTTACTATTATTATTTTTGTTTGTTTTGGTTGGTGTCTGATTAAAAGATGACAAGTTATAGATAAAGTGGACTTGGTGACTATTCATTTACATCCAGCTTTCTTTATATCCCAGAAATGATATTTAAGATTTTCTCTCCCTCTTGACTCCACTTTCTTTGCTTCCCTCCATACACATATACTTCTTAAGTCCACATAACTTTTTAATACAAACAGTAACAAAAATTACAAGTATCTGAACTCTCTTGTGACTCAAGCACTGGTAAAATGGTTTTGTGGGCTGATTTGAGGGAGCAGACCCATCTCAAGAGAACTTTATGCCAATCTATTGTTCTAAAATCAGTAGTTTTCACATGAGTTTCATTTATGAGACTATGCTAAAGCCAGATCCCATCATCCCATCATAGCCAGGCTCAGCCTTTCCCTTTCTGCCTCTTTTCATGGAGGCTTTGTGATCTAAAAAAATGTCTTGGTCCACTATTCGTGAATTCTATTAGCAGAGGCATTCTTGCACTTACGTCAAGTTATACTGCATATAAATGGAGGATAAAAGGATTACCAGATTATAAATCAAACAAGAGTTTCTGGCAATATAAATCTTGGTTAGGTAGGCTTTTGTGTTAATGGAATTGCAGAATTCCATTGGCCAGTAAGAATTTAAATTCTGTGTTAGAGGCCTCACTAATTTCTCACAGGAGTCCCTCACTAAAATATAGTGAAAAAAAAGAGGAAGGCTTGCAAGCAAATTTGTATCAGGTCTTGAAATTATTTCCTAAGACAGTGCCAAAAATATTCCTGGCATTTGAAAATGTACTGTCAACATCCATGCTATACAATTCTAAGACCTGTCTTAGAACTTATTTAGTCACTTTAATCACTCAAATAAATGCAGCCAAATTGTGTTAAATGCAAACCAGAAGTATATGTGACATTGAGATAAATGGGATATGTTAGCCAATGGATTAAAGTTCTGTAAGGTAGTATTTGGCTCAATCAAATGACTGAATCACTATGTTCAGGTTAATCAATTAATTAAGTCAAATGACTGTGGTAAAATTTCTGTGTTTATGGTTATGTATTTTTTTGTATACATAAATGCAAAATTAATTGTTTTGGGGAATTAACATGGTTTAAATAGTTGTGTTTGAATAATTAATAAATGACTTTATTTCTAAATGTGAATCTAATAGTGATACACATGGTAGTATTCTCTTGATTTATTAAAAGTCATATTTAATATGTGGTGGTTATATAATGGGATGCATTTTGAGATGGTTAAAAAAATCTTCATATATGGTAATTCTAAAACATTCTTGTTTATTCAAAATAGTCTAGATATATTTTAAGATAATAAATATTCATTTATTAAACCTATATTTGTTGAGTATCAAGAATATACAAAGGAGTATGCTAGGTGTGGGATTATGAAACATAATAGGATATCGTGTCTATGAATAAAGGGAGGACATATGGTTAAGGAGACCCTTCAGTAGGAATTGAAGCCACTTCCTTTCCATGTAAGAAATGATGGTCAGATACAATGTCTATATTTTTACTTTTTATCCAAGTTCCCTGTAGGGCTAAAGATGTGACATGCCATTGTCAGTTTGCACAAAGCCAGTGCCTGATATCCTTTAATTTTATTTTCTGTCAGATATTTCCCTTTATTTCTCCTCTAACATATAATGGTAGACAAAGTGGAGGGGTTTTGAGGGTCCCATCTATGGCTAACCCAGAAGTACAATACAGCCTAGATCTGTTAGTGCATAAGAACAGTGTTGCAGATGTCAAAAATTCATTATAGCAGAAAAGTCTTGGAATACAAACTTTGCTAACTCCTTGCCTCACTACACCTCTTTCAAATGTATTTAAAGCATGTTTAAGTCTGGGCAGAAAACATTTATTACTGTGGGTCCCACGATGAGTCTTGGATATAAAATGTGTTTAAAGAATGGACCACTCCTGACAAAGGGTTTTCTAATTGTCTCCAGGCCGCAAAAGACCATTTCTCCAAAAGTGCATCCTGGCATTTACCACACACTAGCAAATATTTAAAATAATATAACATGACAGCGAATGAAAAAAAGTTTTACACTAGTTTTCATAGTTTAAATATTTACAACGATTTTGGAAGCACAGACCATATTTTAACAGGCTTTAGAGGTTAGTTAAAGTGAACCTTCACGAATAACAAGAAGAACATCAGGCATTTTAGATGAGGAAATACATCACATGTTGAGAAAAGGGAATAGTCAATGGCATCAGGTAGGTGTCAAATTATGGCGAGTTGTAATACTGGAAGGTCCCATCATGTAGGTAGAGCAGAAAGGGACATGATGCAATTTATGATTTGCAGGGCTGTCTTTGGCCACAATATGAAATGAAGAACTGAGAAACGACTCAGAAAGAGCAACTAGGAAATTATTGCAAAAATTCACACAAAAGATGTAGAACCTGGCAGTTAGAGTGAGAATGAAAAGGAGTTAGATTCAACAATTAGATCAACAGAGGAACTGAGAGTAATGATTTCACTATTGCTCTGTACCATTATTTGTCTATTAATGTAGGAATGCAAATGGCATAGGAGTTGACTGAGGTCAATATATTGATGCTGCTGCTTATGAGATGTGTAACCTTGCACAAGTTACTTAATCTTCCTAAAGTTTCAGTTTTCTTACCAGAAGTGTGAAGATAATAAATCTCAATTTCATAGAATTTTGGAACTTAGCAAGCTATGATAACTTTTATATATTTCCTTCGTGCTGTAAGTATCTATATCTGGACAGTGGTAGCAAGAAAAATTACAGCTATTTTTAAAGTTAGTATGGATATTTTCACTGTATCACTTTTTCAGAGAAATCATATGTTTGTGTGTATGTGTGTGTGTGCATGTTTGTGTGTGTGTGTATATATGTGTGTGTGTACATATCTATCTATATCACATTTGAAGTCGATTGGATTCTGTAAAAAATTGGAGGAGACACATCATATATAATGGTGCTATTTGGGCTCCAAGTTGGGAGTTCTCAAATGTGGCTACATATTGAGCTCATCAGGAATTTGGAAAACAAAATTTCTGGGATAAAAGCTGAGCCAATGGAATTAGAGTATCTGGAAATGGAAGACAGGAGTCATTTATTAGAGGATCACAGGTAATTCTAGTGCACAGCTTAAATTGATGACCACTGCTCAAAGTGTTTCAGGTCAGCACTTCTCAAAATTGAATGTGCATAAAAATCACCTGGGAAACCTGTTGATATGCAGGTTCCATAAATCCAATATGGAGTCTGAGACTCTGCATTTCTGCAAGATCTCAGCAGCTGGCTTTTCCCTGATGAGTACACCAAACTTTGAGTAGAACAGATCTTGATAATTGAAATCAGAGATGCTTCTGTAGACCAGAAAAGTTTCTAGGAGCTTGGGCCAAGGGTTGTTGGATTTCAACAGCTGGTAAAGGATGGAGATTCCATTCAGTCACATGGATCAAGAAGAACAGAGGGTACATGGGGGATGCACAGAGAACAATGGTGATCTCCCTCTAATGCTAAAGATCCTGGGCAAGAGTTCAAATGCGGCACTATTCACAATAGCAAAGACTTGGAACCAATCCAAATGTCCATTAATGATAGACTGAATTAAGAAAATGTGGCATATATACATGATGAAATACTATGCAGCCATAAAAAAGGATGAGTTCATGTCCTTTGTAGGAACATGGATGAAGATGGAAACCATTACTCTGAGCAAACTATCGCAAGGACAGAAAACCAAACACCGCATGTTCTCACTCATAGGTGGGAACTGAACAATGAGAACACTTGGACACAGGGTGGGGAACATCACACACTGGGGCCTGTTGTGGAGTGAGGGAATGGGGGAGGGATAGCATTAGGAGAAATACCTAATGTAAATGATGAATTAATGGGTGCAGCACACCAACATGGCACATGTATACATATGTAACAAACCTGCACGTTGTGCACATGCACCTTAGAACTTAAAGTATAATTTAAAAAAGAAGTATATATAACAATTGCAATAACAAATATCATTCATTGATTTTGTATATTGTAGGCACTCTGATAAATACTTCATGCTGATTATGTGATTTTATTCTCATGATAGTACTATGAGATAGGTACTATCATCCCATTTTATTGTTCATGAAACTTAAATAGGCAGAAAATCAGTATCTTGCTCAAGGTCATAAGGCTGATAATGAATTCAGACCTAATTAGCTCATTCTTTCATTCTTTTTCAGTTTTTCAGAGATGGTACTATTCTGCTTTAAAAAAAAATCAAGTTACCAAGTTTACAATTGTATATTCATATACTGCTAAAATGGAGTTTTAGTCCAAACTGAGTAAACTATTACAAATTCATCCAAACTCAGCTAAAAAAGCAACAATATCTTGCATGTCTTAGTCTGTGAAACCAGATGATTCTCAACATGTGTATGGGTCTATCCAACATGGTTTAGAAAAGACATTTCCGAAAAGCAATATCAATTTATTGATGCTGGGATTACAATACCTACTTGTGTTAGAGCAGATAGATCATAAAGAATCCTTCCTTAAATGATCAGTACATGTATACTGTTCTAGGATTGTGACAGGCCAAAAACAGAATAAAATTTTCTGGATAATCTGATTCAACATATCTGTCCCCAGGGATCTAGAATCAAAAATTTCACAAGTACCCTATGTAAATATTATGGTATCCCATGCAGCTTGAGAAACACGAATGTAGTTCAATGAATTCTGGCAAATAGTGAGAATTTTGAGACATTTTTAGTAATAGTTATTTGAAAAACATGATCAAGCTAATGGGACAGTGGACATTCTTACCCGGAGAACGGAAGATGATTTTACTATGTGCCATGTATACTGATTAGTAAAAGTAACTATACAAAGTGTATCCTCTATGACTCTGAATCTCTCTGTCAGTGGCTATACAGCAAGAGGGTAAACACTGTCACTTTCCTGTGCTGTAACAGTCCATAGACCATTCTGGCTACATATGACAGGGAAAATAATTTAAATAAAATTATTCCCGAGAACTGCAAAACATGTCAGCCTAAAGTATTTTCATGAAACATTTTTTTCCTTCTATCAGCCCAACTCTATCATTAGAATGCAATTGTGACATCCAAATATAAAGTATTCAAAATGTTTTCTTGCCATTCCTCACTATCCCCTAACTTCTCTTTCAGTATACTGAACCTTAGTCTAAGACTATACGTTAGAAAGAGCTACCTTAAAAAGCATCAGTAACTAAAATCTGCATGCTATTAGTTTTATTCCAAGCAAATTTATTATTGCTAGAGAAATGGAAATGAAAATGGAAGCACTCCACAGAATGCTCCCCATTTCCCAAATAAAATGTTAATATCATAAATATAAAATTGGGGAGAAACTTTTATTTATTCAAAAATGTATATCATAAGTCAAGATGGATGCTGGTCTAAGAACTGAATAGGTGTGATCCTACAATATATTTTGCTAATTGTAGGACAAAAGAATTGTCTAAAATCTTTCTTTGCTGTGAATAGTTTGTGAAGAAATTCGATAGAGTTTTTGGCCCCCGAATTTGTCTATTATTCCTAACAAAAAATGTGAAGAAAGAGCTGAAGCTGAAAACTTTTTACTTTTTTAATAGCAACTGCTTTTAAAATATCTAATTATTTGAAACTTGAAAAAGGCAGAGTATAGGAAATTGTCATTTAACTGCGAGCTATATCTTTTCTTGCAACTCACAAGGCCAAATAATGTCAGATGTTAGAAACACAAAAATAAAGATAAACGGGAAATCAGTGTCTATAGATTCTTCTCAAGGTAATAAATTTAAGACACTTCTGAAATCACATCCCAGGGTTTTTAGGAAAATATCTGACAGCTAAGATGATACTTGAGAGAGAAACTAAATGAAAAATATCTCCAGGAAACAGAGAAAGACAAATATAAATTAGTGACTCAAGGGCATCATGAACTTACTGCCTTGTGATTTTCTTCACAATAACACTTTTTTTGCTGATTATTATAAGAAATAAATGTCAATGAGACAATATGGCAGAAGTTGATTCTGCTAGGTTGGTAAAACTGTGAAGGATATTTTTCCTTTGAAAAGTTGGCTGAGAGTTTATAAATATGGCTTCTGGACAGATTGAAAACAAATGAGCTTCAGTGTAAGACATTTCAAGGCATTTTTTATGCTTTTTTGATCTATCAACAATCAGGTATTTAATGTGTAACTAGCAATTCTACTCTTTATTGGGAAACAGGGCTAAAATTGAGACTTTAACTTTGCTTTATTAAAACATAAAACGATGGGAAAATCCTTGGAATGCTATATTATATATATTTCCAACAGGGAAATTTTGGTAGTTACTTACAAATGTGTGCTCTGTACTATTTGAAATAATGATGATGCATTGAGAAGGCATGGCCCTAAGCAACTCAGGGAGTGGGGGCAGCTGAAGAGGAGGGTGGCATAGGAGATATTAAATCATGCTTTCCTTTGTCATTAACAATTATGTATTCGGGTTCCAAGTCAATGTTTAATATATCATCGGAGCAATGCATTATAATTCTAGTATGGCTGGCACAGCCAAAGTAACATCACTCTGATGTCATATTAAACTCTGGCAAAGAGCCACAATGAGCATGAAAGTTTAGCCATTCTGAGAAGCATCTCTAGTATTTTTTTTTTTTTCAAACAAATGATTAATATTAAGCAAACTAAAGAAACAACACATTTGAAGAAGTGGAGGTCATTTTCCAACTGTTACTTCATAGTATATACTGGAATCATGCCAGAGAGACAGAAGGGAAAGCCCTGTCATAAAATATGTTTCAATAAATTATTAATTTTTTCATAGGCAGGCTAAAGATTTAGAAGGAAGATGGCATTTTCTAACTAGGCCATAAGCTTATTGAGGTTAAAACTCTTTTTCTTTTGCCCAACATTGCAATATGGATGAGCCTTTGCTCTAGCTTATCGTAACTGCAGTGCACAATCGATATTTAAATCCTGAAAGATCAGCAATAATGGATGCAAACTGAACAGATCAATATTTAGCCTTTTGTGGACTGTAACTTTTATCTTAGCCCCAATTACTCCGTGGCACAAGAGTTGATTTTTAATGTCTTGGATGTTTGGAATCTCACTAATTTTAATTTTAATTTTAAATGTTAAATAAAACATTGTGAGACACTTATAGAAATAACTGTTAATAAAAAATATTCAAAACATAGGCTTAAATAGGTTCAATGTCTTTTCAGTACCATTTAATAATAATAAATTTCAATTGTGACATGCATATCTTTTTTTAATTAGAGGGTATCAGATTATTTTTAAATCCATGAAAAGGTATTTCCTTGTAATGTCCTTCGGCAATATTGCATGACCACTTGAGAATGATTTGACCAGTTTATCTTTTTAGGATAAAAACTAATTACAGATCTGATACAACATTAACATTAAATATTATTTAATCAGATATCACAGTATAATTAATCAAATGTGATCATTTGTCATTGCAGTTCTTTAAAGGATCTTAAGGAAATGAAGATTCTGAAGAAAGAAATAACTTTCTCTAGAAATAGCAATTCTCATTTATCACTGAGACCATCTATTCGTAAATGTGAGCTCTATTCCCAAATGCCCAAACTTATCTGATGCTAACAAAAAAAAAACTGTAACTTTTACCGCTAAGTAAATTAGAACATTTGCTATGAAGAAATACAAAGTACTCATTCTCTTTTTCAGGACTTCTCAGTGTATGCGTGTATATTGTCTCAGAATTTAAAAAGAGAGGAGGTGAAAATTCCACTTGAAGGAAGCACATTAAGGTTGATTACTGCTTAAAAACTGACAAAACACCAAAAGCAACACCTGAAGAATATGAAAAGTAGATGACAACAGTAAAACTGGGAAAGACATGAAAACTTGAGGAACAACCAATATGGTCATGTTTGGTTTCATGTAGTTTTTTTCTTCTTCTTCTTCTTTTTCTTCTTTAGCTCCCCACTGCAAGACAAATAAATCAAAATCTCTTAGTAATCTCTTTCTGGCTAGCAGACTTGGGGGATAAAAAAGCCCCCTATGAGCTGAAGAGCATAAAGAGAATTCATTTTCTTCCCCTGTTGTTTGTTTGTTTGTTTTTAACTTCTCAGTCCCACACCAAATCCAGTCTTGTCATAGAACTGTAATGCAGCAGTGTAGCAGTGACACAAGTACCTAATGACATATGAAAAAAAAAGCCATCATTCTAGATTCAGAAATGGAGAATGAAGTCACCTTGTACAAAGCGTGTAGAAGATTTCCAATTTTTTCTCTATATTGTCTTCCTTTGCTTGCCCCGAAAGGTAGGCCCAGTTACATGGAACTGCACACCAGCTTGAGAGGCTAAAACACTGAGAGAATATCATGATTTTGTCTACAAGAACCACAACAAACCAGTTCATAGATACTGGAGTGTGTGGGAGAGATCCGAGAGAGGAGTGAGCTGAAGAAAGAGACCTAAATTTGTATATGAACCAATACAAGTTCTAAGCTTACCCTAAGCTGTACATGTGTAGAACATACCCTGAAAGCATAGCAGAAGATTTGGAAAGTGAGCTGCTATATTAACCCTGTGCCTAAGTTCTAACTCATCCTCTAAGTTGCTCTGATGAGAGGCAGATGCAAAAAATACAGTAGGCACTTTAAAAATTGAATTTACTTTAGATTCACCACCTACAAAAGGCAGTCTGACTTGTATTCTGTACATAAGTTGATTGTCTGCTAAAACTAATAAACAAAAATCAATAGCATCCACTGGATTTTAAGAAGACCCTGTTTCTCACAACATGGCTTTGCCATATGTCCAGGATACAATCCAAAGTAACTCAAACTATCAAGAACCAGGGAAATATGACCAACAATCAAGAGATAGACAATCCATAGATGACAATCCTGAGATGAACCAGATGTTGAAATTACCAAAGACTTTAAAGAAGTTATTATAATCATGTTTTATGAAATAAAAATGAGCAATTCAAATGAACAGGAAGTTGGAGAAAGAGAAACCATAAAATAGAAGCAAATGAAAATTTTAAGACAGAGAAATTTGCTCATTTTCCAATGTGTAAAATAAAATTACATGTTAGAATAGTATTTAGCTTGTAAAAATCAGGAAATTCTGTCATTTGTGATAACACGGATGAATCCAGAGTACGTAACACTTGGTGAAATAAGCCAGGCACAGAGAAAAAAATACCGTGTAATCTCACTTATATGTGAAATCTAAAAAGTGAACTAATAGAAATAGAAAATGGAGTGGTGGTTACCAGAGGCTGGGGTGTGGTGGGATGGAGGAGTGGAAGGGAAAAGGGTAATGTTTATCAAAAGAATCAAAGTTTCAGTTGCATAGGAGAAGTAGGTTCCGCTGATTGATTGTACAGCATGGTTACTATAGTTACTAATAATGTATTGTGTATTTCAAAATAGCTGAAAAATGGATTTTATATGTTCTCATCATAAAGAAATGGCAAGTATTTGAGCTGATGAGTATGGTAAAAATCTGATTTTTTCATTTGATTAAAGCATCACATTTTGTATGCCTCATCAATATATACATAATTATTATTTGTCAATTAAAAATAAAGAAAACTTTAAAAATAAATAATAAATCATTGGAAGGCCTGAATAGCAGAACAGAGATGACAGAGGAAAAAACAGTAAAATCAAACAGTAGAAATTATGTAATCTGAACAACATAATGAAAAAAATACAGAAAATAAAGTGAACACAGCCTTAGAAACCAGTGGAATAATATTTAGATATCCACCATTTTGACATTGGATTTCCTGAAATAGTGGAGAAAAGTGTTTTTGCACAAAGTGTATTTGATGAAACTGGTTGAAAGCATCCCAAACTTGGCAAAAGGCATATGTTTATAGACAGATAGACAGATATCTAGATAGATAGGCAAGAAGCTCAACAAATTCCAACTACAATTCTCTTAAAAGTATTTGTACATAGAAAACTCTAAAATATAAGAAATATTACAAACAGATAAAATTAATATGGGAAATAGATACGTTCACAGGTTTAAACACTCTTGTCTGTATATTTGATAGAACAAGTAGAGAATTATTTGCAAGGTTATAAAAAATTATAACAATACCGTAAACTAATTAGAATCGAAAGTGGCAAACTATGGTTTATCAATCAAATCCATATCACCACTTTTTTGGTATGGTCTATGAGATAAAAATGATTTTCACACTTTTAATAGTTGCATTTTAAATGGTTCAACAAGTATCTACATAATGTTCTCAATTTTGCACCTTGGTCTACAAAGTCTAAAATATTTACTGCTTAATAAAAAGTTTTCTAGTCTCTGAATGAGAGCTTAATTAACATTTATAGAACATGCCAGTTAGCCACTGCAGAAAAATGTAACAAAAAACACACACAATATTCTTTCAAGTATTCATTGACTAGTCATTAAAATGGACCATATTCTTAGCCATATAACAAACTTTTAAGAAGTAGCACAATTAAAACCAAATATAATATGTTCTGTGATAATATCAGCATCGATATAGAAATCAGATTAACCAAAATATATCTGGAAAATTCCCAACTATGTTAAAGTTAAACAGGACACATGTATAATGGGGGTTATAAGATTATGTCTCAAATACAAATTAAAAACATTTTTAATTACAGTATATCAAATGAAGCTAAAACAGCTTTAAGAGAGACATTTATGGTAGCAAATGTTTATATCAAAATGTTATAAGTCTTACATGAAAAATAGGAGGATCCATCTTGAGAAACTGGAAAAAGAAAAGCAAATTAAACACCTCCCCCCCCAAAAAAGAAGAAAATAATGATGTAAAAACAAAATACAAAAAATTCAATACAAGAAATGATATTATCTTAGGAAAATCAGGAAAATATGTAGACTACTATCGAAACTGACAAAAAAAAGACTCAAATTCATATTATCAATAAAAAAGGAGCTGTCACTATTTTTAGTAACTAAAACCCGAAAACAACCCAGATACCCCTGAAATAGGGAATAAACAACAAAAAATGGAAAGAAACTTGATGTATGCAAACATATCAATTCCTAAATGCATGATACAGCATCATAGAAGCCAGTATCAAGTCAGAATATTGTATTCCATTTATATGGCATTCCAGAAAATACAAAACTGTAGAAATGGCTAATAGATGAATGATTTCGTAGGTCATGGATCAAGGTAGATTTTGACTGCAGATGTAGCCTGAGGGTTTCTTTTGAGAGGTGACAAAACTATTCTATGTGCTAATTTGGTTGGTGTATGACTTCATGCATCAGTGAAAAATTATAATACTGTACACCCTAAAGGAGTTCATTTTACTGTAAGTAAATTTAAAAATAATTCAATTAATAATGGTAAACTTTTCTGTGGCTAATATGTGCTAGCCATTCTTAGATCCTTTAATGTTACTACTCTAGGAAACATAATATGAGTTAGGCATTATCATTCTTATGTTCATCTCACAGATGAGAAACTGGGTTGAAAGTTTGAAAAACTTAACCCAAGTCACAAACCTAACACTTATTGGATCAGGGGATTTGAACCCAGCCAACATGACATCAGAAACCAAACTCTTGGCGGGGTGTGGTGGCTCACGCCTGTAACCCCAGCACTTTGAGAGGCTGAGGCGGGCAGATCACGAGGTCAAGAGATCAAGATCATGCTGGTCAACATGATGAAACCCCGTTTCTACTAAAAATACAAAAATTAGCTGGGCGTGATGGTACATGCCTATAGTCCCAGCTATCCTTGAGGCCGAGGCAGGAGAATCGCTTGAACCTGGGAGGCAGAGGTTGCAGTGAGCTGAGATCACACAACTGCACTCCAGCCTGGCAACAGAGTGAGACTCTGTCTCAAAAAAACAAAGGAAAAAAAAAAAAAAACCTCTTAAGCTTTACACATAATGCATGCATTTCTATACACTATGTTTTCTCATACATGTACAAAAATGGATTAAAATAATTACTGCTAAACAAATGGAAACTATAAAATCAACAATAAAATTTGTGGTTTTGATAAGTCATTTAAAGAGTCTGGAAAGGAACATAAGTGACCTGAAGTGACTGGATTATGTCTGAGTGCCTCACTGTACAAGAAGCTGATCTAGATGTCAGGGAAGAATGAGTATCCATTGATACGGTTCTAAGGTAACAGCTAACTTCTGTTTCTTTTTGTTATTACCTCATGCCATGAATTTTGTGAAAGTGTTCAAATTGTAAGTATATGTTGGTGTGTACTCTGCATTGTTTGTGAATATTTTTAAGATTACCTCCTAAATTCCCCAGAAAATGTATTTTTTTCTTAATTCAGAAATATATCATTTCATAACCTACACAGTCAAAAGTTCTCCAAAATAATTAAACTGGCACATATGCCAGCTTTTTATCTCAGGTATTTTGACAAACACATAACACTAAAGTTGTATATATTATGTAACTATCTTAATTGATGAACACCACTAATTACTCTTAACAAAATGTGTCTTTGAGTTGGCCTACCAGTAGTTTGATTAGAAATAAAGTTTCTAATAACTAATGTTAATGTCTAAAGTCATTCAGGAGAAAATGTATCTGATTTCTTCTTCCTTCAGACAACACTGAATAAGACTTATTTTAATTGTTCATTTATCTGAACCCCTTGACTCCAATGTAATTTGAACTTTAAACTGATTAAACATTTATTATATTTTAATCTGATGTTGAAGAGTTCAGAACTTATCAGTGTCCAAAGGTGGGGAAAGAATGATTGAAAACAACAACAACAACAACAAAAAACTTTGGAATTGGGTCTTATTAAGAGAAGTTGTCTCATCTGTATTATTTACCCTCTCACATTTTCAGTCTGATATAATCCTGATAAAAAAAAACTATCAATTTCACATTTTTGGAGACAAACTACATGAAATTCAAACAAATGTTCATGGGAAAGTCTAATGTGTGTTTTGTTCCACCAAATAAAGTCATTTGGACTTTGTCAGTAATCTCTTTGTCTTTGGGTTTACATTCCATCTGTAATTAATTTCAACAACCTTCTTTCTGTGCCAATTAATAGATCATCGACATGTAGAAGTGAAGTTCAGTAACTGCTGGTCATATTAAATATGAGACATGGTGCATTTTAAGGAGATAAATAAAAATCATCGGTAGATCACTTTGGATTTCTCAACACCTTATGGCATAGAAACAGCGTTTTCAGCCAATGAGAGAAGTTTATGCTTCATTTATTTGTTTTATCATTAGGTTTCATTGTTTGTAATGATTTTTTACTCCCAAATCCAATTTTTGTTAATATTTCCTTATTCTTTTTGTTGCCGTTTGAAATTTATTCAGCAATGCAACCACCAAATATATTACTGATCCAATGGAATATCAATCTTCAAATTTCTTAAAATATAAACATATTCATTAACATAAGAAGCATATGGACTATCAAAGTGGACTTTGTCTTTGTATAAATAAATACTATCTGTTCTCCTTTTGTGGTTACTGAAACCACATGGTATGCACCCATCGAACTGAATGTATTTTCTTTTCCCCTTCCTCGACATATCCAAACCTTGTATCACCCCATTGTATTTTGTGTTTACTCCATAAGCTCTCAGTACAGTAAAGACAATAGGCAAACACAAGCAATAAGAAAGCAAAAAAAAAAAAAAAAAAAAAAAAAAATCCAATCACCACTATGCCTGAGACAAAAGAAAGTTGTAGTTAAGTACATTTTTTAAATAATGATCAACTCCCATACAACATCTCTGCTCCCTTAACTCAATAATGAACATCATTTATACTCAATTACTCATTGTGATTTTCCATTGGAGTAATTCACAATAGGGTTACTAAAAGACACTCTTCTCCATATACTCCCAGAGCTATCTGGTAAGAGCATATCACAAATCTTTCTGTCCATTAATTACTCCTTTTGTAGCATAAGTTGAAAATTTTTGAAACTTGAGAATATTTCATTCCACAAACCACAATTGTCATTAAGTAGAACAAATGGGAACCAAAAACACAAGTGTTTCGATTTTTTTGAATATGTCTGAAAGTCTGGTTCTTAATATGCTTGTCAGTTTCTTATAATTTTCTGGACCTTAATAACTTGAAGTACACATACCAGTGAGAATATTAGTAACATGAAGAAATGTTAAATATTATAAGATAATTGAATATGTGGTGCCTCTTTTGTGTCAGTGCATTATATTCCTTATGATTATTCTGATTACTAATATAATTGACTTATGTATTCTGTAGCATATAAAAAGTCAGAATTCTGCACCATATATGCTTTTTCTTTAATTGTTGGAAAGAAATTTACTATAAGTTCAAGTTTCAACTTGCCCCCAAGTTTGGTAGCTGTTACACATTATAGTCACTTTGAGGAGCACTTCGGGATATAATTTACTATTACCTTACACAGGATTCTTTAAAGGCATAAAAGGTTTGAGGGACTGCTGAGGCATCTTTCTGGAAACTCAGAAACTTTCTCTCTCTCTCTCTTTGAAACAAAATCCTTTATCACATTTTTTCCAAATTAATTATGAAAGCTAAAAATGAAATCTTACTTTTGTCCCCCACATTAATCCTAACTAGATCAAGGGGGTTTTTGTTCATATTAATGGGAGCATAGCACTAGTGAGATTTAATTTCAAACTTTTGTAATTATAGTTAAAATTAAATTTTACCATGGATGAATTGTCCATGTCTGTAGATGAAAGCAGACTAGGAGGATTAGCAACTGGACCTCCAGTATGAGTTATGTTATCTTTGGTAATTAATTAAAATCTATGGATAGAGACCTATATTTGGAACATTAAGGAATTTCCAAGCAGGGATTTTTCAAATTTCCTACAAGTTTAGTGTAAGAGATGGGAAAGTAAGCAGTTCTCTGAGGAAACTTGAGAAGATCATAAAATAGTAGGGTAAACCTACAGTATCTTTTTCTGTTTACTGAAATAAGCAGAATTAGGAGCTCTTCTTGGTGTACTCTAGAAATTTCATAAAGCTGAAAAGCATGATTTTTATTTCCACAAAGGATAAACAATTGAGAAGCCACTACAGAGTGTGAGAAGGTAGACAATTTATCCTTAAAATTGAGCTTGTACAGAGAAAATAAGGGAGGAAGCCAACTGACCTTGAAAAGCGCTCTAAGAGAAAACAAATACACAACTAAAATTACTGGTTAAATGCAAAAACATAAATATTTTGATGCCAATGACCAGAGTTGAGAATTGTAAAATATGAATATGTCATAGACACATACTAGCAAAACAGGGTATTATTTTAAAAAGCATTGCCCAAGAGAAGTTTTTGTAAGGTTTGAAGGGAAAGGTCCTATAAATCTCCGAAGTATTATCACAGAAAACAACATTATGACGTCCAGTGACCTAGGCCGCCAAAGAGTTTTCCTGGTTTTACCTTTTTTCATAAAAGCCATTCCATGACACAATGCATTACACCGTTAAAAAGTCCAACAAAGTATCCATTTTCCTTAACCTGGCAGCCCTGTGCTTTCCAAGTGCAGGGTTGTACTTAGAAAGGCAGCCACCCCTTTTCACAGCCAGGGCTGAGGTGTAAATATGTGTGTTTCCTTGGCAGTGACAGTAAGTGTAATTGGGACAGATGTACACTAATTCTTTTCATCTCAATCCAGGCTGCTATATCCTCATCCAGATTTTACCTTAAGAAAATAATTGTTTGACACTGCCAATAAAAATTTTTGAATTGTTTTTCATAAATCAAATACACTACAAATGCCTAAAATGGTAAGACTTAAGCTTTGCATGTAATCTCATAGCAATTGTGTTATTGTGGGAAAGGAATAGTTTTGCTCATTCTATCCTAATACATATCTACTGTAGATTTGAGGGATTTATTTCCTTGAACTCTTCCCTTAATATTTTGTTATAATTTTTAGTTCTGGTTATTTGAGTTTTCAGGGTGGGCTGAGCCATTCTCCACTACTAGACTAATCAGCCTTAAATTTGACTTGAAAAATATTATACACCCCACTTCGACACCTTGTCATCTGTTAATATGACATCTCTTAGGAAGCACATCCTGCACTCCTTTGCCTGAGCTTTTGCTCATGTTGTCCAGGCTCTTCCTCTCCTCTCAGTTTCATCTGTCATTACTGTCAATGGCAGCCTCAGTCTTCAGAGAAGTGTTTCCAGTCCAGTCCAGGACATTGCCCTCTCTGCTACCCTGCGCTCATGGCATTTCATATCTTAGTTCTTCCTGTAGAAACATTATCCTGAATTGCTCCGTGACCTCTCTTGTGCTGCTGAATGAATATCTGATGTCGGTATTTTACCAGGCTTTCCATGCATGTGCATTCTGTCTGTAACTAGACTGTAAAGTGTATGGTATGCATTTTTGTGTATTGCCCGTCTTTCCCCCATCCTACCCTCAGATGAACTAACATGGTACATTTGATATAATAGTATTTGTTCAATACATTTTTGCTAATTCCCTTTTAGTGGCCAATTATAAGTAGAAAATATCAAATTCAATTCTCCATTTGTAATAGTTTAGACATTTTTAATAATTTAGTCAGAAATAGCAAATACATAATCAAAGAGAATTGCAAAAGTCATCTGTCAAGGAGCACTAACTGAGTTGGTATGTGTTACTATTTTGTCCAAGTGCATGATAATTCAGTGATCATCTACCATTCACAGAAAATAGATTAATTTATTTTGTCCTAGAAAGTAGTAATAACATAATAACTTCAATAACATTTTTTTTTTAATGAGAAGCAACATGGTAAAAGCCAAATACACAATGTAGAGATTATGCCCTTCCATAATTATCGCCATCTACAATGTGATCCAAATCATCAATGTTACCACTATTAGGCCACTAATAATTGACATTTCATAGTCACAAATTTCCCTTGACAGAACAGCATGTCAGACATCTGTTACCACTCCACTCCATTGCTTCTGCATATTTATATTAACCTCCTTATTGACCTAATATTTGTCTTGTGCTTCCAGCCGCTATATAAAAAGGTACTCTGAACACTTGTTCTGAGAGTTATAGGGCTCACCGCCATGCTATGCAGCAGTCTCTGTGTCCTGAGAACCTATGCCCATCAGCTTGTTGAATCTTCTGTTAGATTTTATGCTGCATAGCTAGAATTTCACTCAAAAGCCGTTGAACACATTAGAAAGATTACTTTGCCCCTTCTGACTCTAGCAGAAGCAATAAACCTGAACGCTATGAAAAGGCTATGAATTGATGGCCCCTGAACTTAACAGTTGGAAATAATAAATGACCAGGTTGACTGTTATGACAGTGTCCATCACTGAAAGTCCATAGGCTCTCACCATCTCTATGTGTGCAGTTTACTTGGAGCAGACATTTTCCTTTTCAGCCAGAAGAGAGTGTTGACTATATACTTGCCTTTGACTTAAATGGTCAAGTTATACTAACTAGTGAAATACACATTTCTAAAAGCTGCTTCTTTCAGATTTTTTTCTACCCTTCTCAGAGGTTTCTAGGGATTCTCCATTTATAATCCTGAGACTGATTCCACTGTGAAGTTTTTATTTATTCTTTAAATTTTAACTATTTCATTTAATGAGGCAAAAGGGAAACTCTTATCTGTATTTTAAAATTTGCCTCTAGAATTTCCTTTTATTCTAAGTGTCTGAATAAAGTTCCAGCATGGGATTATCATTTTTGGCATTTAAAAAAATCATATGGCTACTCTCTTGTGCTTGCTCAGAAATGTATTTAACAAATGGTACTTTCCTATGCTAACCTTTTTATTCCTACTTTAATCTATTGACCATTTCCTGTATCAGCAAAAGAGTTCACTATCTCTCAGTTTTTCCTTCACTTCTCAGTCATTAAGATTGCATCATAGTTGTAGATCAAGGTTACACTTTTGCACCTGAGAATGCCCCTTCCACATATTTCCCAGGTTGCTTCATCATTTACATGAGTCAGATATAAAAAGACTGATAAAATGGAAAGTAAAAGGTTGAGCGGATAGGCATAAAACCTCCAGACAAAATGTATGCTGAACAGATATTCATGGTTCAATGCCGTTGTCCAGACTGTGCATCCATAAGACCTACTAGAATTTTGAGATGTGATTATGAATGGGAGAAGATAAAGATTATAAACCGTGGCACATTCCTGTAATCTCAGCACTTTTAGGGGCTAAGGCAGGAGGATCACTTGAGGGCAGGAATTGAAGACCAGCCTGATCAATGTAGCGAGACCCAGTATCAACAAAAAATTAAAAATTGAAAAAATTAAATGGCTGTGGTGGTGCATGCCTGTAGTCCCAGCTACAAGGATTACTGGAAGACTGAGGTGGGAGGATTGCTTAAGCGTGAAAGGTCAAGGCTGCAGTGAGCTGTGATTATCGCACTATTGCCCTCAGGCCTGAGTGACAGAGCAAGATCCTATCTCAAAAAAAAAAAAAAAAAGGAAAGGATTATAAACTTTCAAAATGATTATGGGTGGCAGTCATTACCACACTCCCTGTGCCAAGAATTTCCAGCCCTTGGGTAGAGTGATAACTGGGAAAGGAGCATCTTTCACTTTGTGTCAGGAAGGTTGGTGCCAGATATAGACCGGGACTATCATAAAATACTTACCCATGTGCTTTGAAAGACTCACCACAACTTTATGAGGTTTGTGTTGTCCCAGTTTACAGAGAAAGAAAAATTAAGCATGGTGATGTTAGGTAACCTTTTTAAGGTCACAGAACTGAGAAGGAGTTAGGGATGAGAATTAAATGCTAGCAGTTCTACCCCATCACCAGAGCTTTTCATTGAGCTAATGCAATCACATTTTAGGGTGATTTAAATATCTAAAGATTGCTTTTTGTTTGTTTGGTTTGGTTTTTACTAGAATGATAAAAATACTTTACAAAACTTTTTGGATGAGAATCTTGTAGATGAAACAACATGCTTCCTTTGGTGCTGGCATGGAACGAGATCTTTCATTTCCTCTGTCTTGGAAGTGTTAGGAGAAAGGAAGATATTTTCCCATGCACTGTGTTATTAGGTGCACTATCTTTGGAGACCAATATAATTTTTTTTTAATGTTTTCTCCAGAGAAGGCATAATGATACAGGATTTTCAGTTTGAACCATCCACTCACAACAAAAACAAAAATAGTTTCCATCTTTGTAAACTAGATGACAAACAACTGGAATTACTACCAGCCAGGTACTTCCCAGGTTTAAATTAGTGAACAGGTATACCTATGTAACAAACCTGCACGTTCAGCACATGTATCCCAGAACTTAAAGTAAAATTAAAAAAAAAAAAAAATTCTGTCATGTCTCAAT
Organism: Chlorocebus sabaeus; assembly: GCF_047675955.1. Classification (NCBI taxonomy): domain Eukaryota; kingdom Metazoa; phylum Chordata; class Mammalia; order Primates; family Cercopithecidae; genus Chlorocebus; species Chlorocebus sabaeus. Next base: position 33,522,413 of record NC_132913.1, read on the forward strand.
AAAAGTCTTTAAAAATAGCAAATGTAGTAGCTTCAGAAAAGAATTATGTCCACAAGAGGAAGTTCAAAAATGATAGAATCTAATAGAAAGTTTGAAATCCTGAACTGTATATGTTAAAAGTTGAGGATACTTTATTTTATCCTTAACCTATGTGATTGCATATATGTATCTCAATTGTAAATGTTCAGCTGAGGTTTTATCTTTTTAATTTTGTTCCAGTCTTCTCTCTAGATGAGTACATGAATAGAGAAATAAAGTATATGGGTTGGCTTACAGGGCCTGAGGGTGTACATAGCTTTCAATGACAGTTTTAAATGGCCATGAATTTACATTGACCTTACCATGTCCCTGTTTATCCTGAAGTGCACATACCATTTTCCCCTTTGTTGCCTTGATTAATGACTCTTCACTTCTTTTCTGTAGTTTCTCTTTTCTAAACTTTCCTGTTGATAAGTATGTTTCGATTGGAAAGCAGAGTGTCACCACGGAGTTGGGGTCACTTCCTGTTGGTCTTAGTTACTTGGAATTGCCAGCCCCATGGGTTTAGCTTTTACAGTGCTGCTGCAGATATTTCATCTTGGTTATGTAGTCCCTGTGACTGGGCCACATTGTCTATTATTTTAGATTGAGTAGCCTGTGTTCCCTTTTTTGTATGACACTTGAGTAACATTGCATGACTGCTGACCCTAAAGAAAATGAGGTGTGCCTCCCACAAGACAAGAACTGACCACTGAAACTTCTAAATAACGTTTAAATGGAAGTCAATGCACTAACTCTAGACTGTAAATCTACGCACACTTTTTAAGTTCCCAAATTTAATTTTCTTTACATCCCCCATATGCCAGTTTCACTTGTGTTGAGTCCTACAAACTATACTCTCTTTACTCTGTTCCCTTTAAGCGTCCGGGTGCATGGACCTAATTTTATCACAGAGCTGGCTCTACTTTTAAAAATTATAACTCAACACAAGACTCTAGGCTGGTAGTTTCAAGTACTTGGTTACATCTGTTTGCCTCATACATAGGAGAACCCCATCCCTTAGGTAAAACTTGAGGTTTCTGGTATTTGAGAATAACAAAGATGGCCATCTCGTTCTCTCTCTCTATCTCTCCCCATCTCTTCCTTCCTCTCTCTCCTCATCCTTCCCTCCCTCTCTCCCTTTCTTGCTTGCCACTGTGGAACATGCAATAAGAAAACAAATCTCAATTGCGTAATTTGTAACATTTTTTCCCATGATGCAGTCTATCATTATTTGGATGACTAAAAGCTTTAATTATTTACTTTTGGGAGTCCCTGAAACCCATGTCATTACAAATACTGAAGAATTTTCTGGGAAAGGTTTAAAACACTTCCAGTTACACCCTTGACTTAATATCTCAAGAAGGAAAAAAAAATAATGTTTCTACCACATATTTTATTAAACCCTTTAGGTCCTTTTACAAGAGAGGAAATACCAATTAACGTATAATTTAGCAGAACAAAATATTATCCCATTTCAACCAGTGCCCACTTCCTTGAAGTTTATTCAAGCATTAATAACCATTTAATGCAATTTAACTACACTGAGGTATCCATTACATTAATATAATATATCCATCAGGAAATTGGAGTTTTGTCTCCATAAATTTTGTATTACAAGAAGGTCCTTATCATTTTATTCTGCATTTTATGATGCTTAATTTTAAATCCTCAGTCTCTGTTGCAGTGTGAGATGATCAAAATGTTGCTAATGTTAAAAGATTGCAATTACTTGATTTATTGAGCCACAAAAAAGAATTTTATATATATATAGATATACATATTATTAACATAGTGGAGGATTTAAAACACTGGATTTGCCAGAATTATCAAATCTCATTAAGAATATAACAATGTGACTACATTTTTGAGACTTAATCATTAATAGTGGTCCTTTGAAAGAATACACATTGGAATGGTGTCCATAAAGTAACATCTTCAGAGTTTTATCTGTGTTTTCAAGGATAAGTTACATTACCTGTATATGAAAAATTATATCTGTATACATAGTCTTACATGCTTTAGCTTAAGAAATATCTGATCATGGAACTTCAGCTACATTTCAATATGTAAGAAAAGAATGTAACCACGTGACAGTGTATGTTAGAATGTTAGATATTTAGGGGACTTGATAATCTTTCTAATGGACATTCTTATTTTTCAGAGAATGCTTAGAGAAAAAGAAAAAAAAAAAAACACTTGATCAAAGTGCCTTGGCTATATTTAGTGCTGGGATCAGAGAACAGGGCTGTCTGTGTCCAGGATTACGCATTTCCTACAACCTTCCAAACTCTCATCCAGGTGGGGTATAAACATGTACAAACAGTAATGGCAGACACAAATTTATGCTTCAGAGTGTCTTTCCTTCCATGTCAGGAGGATTGAGGAAATATGCCCTCAAGCCTTCTGAGCCCTTTGCAACTTTTCCCATATCACAACAGCATAAAAAGAAACTATACTGTAAAGAGTTCAACCTATCTCCATCAGGAAAGGGTTGCGAGCCTATCTGGGTCAGATTTGTCTTCTCAAGTAAAACTTGAACCTTTATCCCAGGAATTGTATTCTTTTTACATAATTATTATGATCTACTGTTTACTTTTTTTTCTTATTGCATAGCATTTGCTTAAACGGTATCTGCAAAGAGAAGATTTTGAAAGTAATAATCTGAAAGGGAAAATAAAGGGTGAAAACTCCTAAAGTCTTGTTAAATGAATTGCTGAAGTTGTAATTTGATTAATTCAAGAAAAAGTTTGTTACTAAGGAGGCTGTAATGGTGTTTACATGGGGAAAACAAATATAAAGCCAGGAAGATATTCCACAAATTTCATCAAGATAGACCAACCCAATGTATACATCTGACCCCTTATCCATTGCAAAGTTGAGACACTATCCAGGGAAACAGAATAATTTCCCAAGTTTTCCTGCCTGCATTTCCTAATTGATTCAGTTCAAGAGGTTACTCAAAAACCACTGTTCTGAATGCTAGAAGGCAAACAACTGTACAAAAGATAAATGAATTTTTCAGTGATTTTTAGCTTAGTTCATATGAGTAAGTGTTATGTCTCAAGCTATCGTTTCCTATTCCATCTTTGTTATCTATAGGCCTTGTAACGAAATAAAGTGAGATCATAAACATACGTTGTTTAGCTCTATTTATCTTGCTGATCAAACAGTAAGGATGAAGTCCTAAAGAGTAATGCCTCAGCAAGAATAGATCAATAGCTTTAAATTCAATGAGTAGAGTTTTCTTCCTTGACAACAAGGAAGAAGGAGAGAAGAGAATGAAGAGAGGCAGCCAAGTACTCACTTTGGCAGAGAAATGAATTCTGGAAAGGGCTTCTGCTGGAAGGTGAATTTGCTCTGTTTCTCTCATGCTTTCTCTACTGTTTCCCATCTTTTCTCTATCATTTTAAAATATTCTCACATCTATCTTCAGGTAAAATAAACGTAAAAGCTCTTGCCTTATTTTTCTTTTTTAATTTGTGTCTATCAAACCTGTAAGCAAACTTTCACATTATTCATTCAATAAACATTTATTGGGCACCTACTGTGTACCAAACAAGTTCATCTTATGGCTCTTGCACAACTTTTTAGCATAACCATTGGCTTCTTGGCTTTCCTCCATCCGGGAGATATGCTCAGATGCTAATTCTGGATCTGTCCTATCTACACGTAGGCCTGGCGCAGCGGTTCACGCCTGTAATCTCCGCTCTTTGGGAGGCCAAGGCAGGTGAATCACTTTAGGTCGGGAGTTCTAGACCCGCCTGGCCAATATAGAGAACTCTCATTTCTACTAAAAATATAAAATTAGCCAGGCATGGTGGCAGGAGCCTGTAATTCCTGCTCCTCAGGAGGCTGAGGCAGGAGTATCTCTTGAATCTGAGAGGCAGAGGTTGCAGTGAACTGAGATCGCACCACTGCACTCCAGCCTCGGCTACAGAGAGAGACTTTGTCTCAAAGAAAATAAAATAAAAATAAATAAACTTCATGTTCAGGCATTCAGACACCATGCATGACCCAGAACGTCCAACTCAAAAATTATTCCTCACACTTTATCAACTCCACAGTTGTACAGAGGTTAATTTAACAAAGACTAAAAAAGAAAAGTATTACTTTATTCATTCAAAATAAGATGTGTCTGGCATATAAAAATCCTTACCAAGAGTATTTGTATTTGATTTTTTAATGTCTTAAATAATTTGTAGATGAATCTTCCACTGGTAAATTATCTCAAAGTTTTGTACAAAATCTCCCCACTACCACATACTTGTTGAATCCTGAGATCCCATTTCTACAATTTTGAATTGTTCTCCTCTGCTGATGTTTAAAGTGAAAACTCACCTACTAAATCAAACATTCTGACTGGTTGTACAGAAAACTGAAAAAGTAATTTCTAATGTATCTGATTATCTTATACTGGGATGATGTGGCCTTAAATTTGAGAGGAGGTTTTAAAAATAGATGCCAGATTTCATTTTTTATATAGAAAACGGGATCAGTGGAGAAAACAAAGTACAAACATGAAAATATTGGTTATCTCTGTGGAACAAATCATGTGAGCAAAATTGTTTTTTAGACTGTAGTGAACATTGTGTGTCACTGTATAACAGTAAGGTCTATGTTACACAAATTTCATATTCTTTTTCACTGTTGGCTGTTTTTATTAAGACAAGTTTATTGGAACCCATTGATAGTTATTAAATACTTCTTATTTCACAGATTTTCTTCTTTTTTAGAATGATAGCAGTTCTGAATTCAATCATTTGAATTCACCAAGAAAAAATATTATTACTTCTACATTTACCAATGGAATAAACAGGTAGAAAAGTAAAAATCGACTAACACTTGAATCTGTTTCCCCAAATCAACAGGAAATATGTTGATTCATCAGTAGTTTTATGCATGATAAAATTGTACTTGACAAACACAAAAAGGATATTACTCAGTAAAATATTTAACTTTTTAAGAAAGAAGAGGCATGCAATTTCAGTTTCAAGAGGCAGTGATAGATACTTAGAGATTTCATGTTTAGTTTGACTTGGCCTGTTTAGACTTAACAGTTAATTTCCAGTTAGAATTAATGTTGAGATGACCTTCCTTTGTGACCTAAAAGTTAAAGGTTTCAGTTTAAATTATTTGAATTTCAACTTGTCCAATTAAAACAACACAAATTATATCCTGAAGAAATTAAAAATAGCTTTGGTACTATGTTCTTTTATGCAGTAATCTTTTACTTTTTACTCTAGTATAATAATTACTAGCTTCCGAAATGTTTAACTCAACTCTTAAGACCTCCTATAAAATCATAACTTTTGTTCTCTGAATGCTTACAATGTACCCAGCATTGTGGGAGACACTATCAACAAATTTATCCACAACACACGAAAGAGTTGTTACCATCTCCAATTTTCATTGTTCAAAAATAGAGCTTCAAGCTAGTAAAGTAAATTAGTCTAGGTAACCAATGTTATGCACTGCAGAATCGGACCATTCAAATGTGAGTCTAGCTGTTCTAAACCTTGAGTATATTCAATCAGGCTACACAAACTTTGGCAATTTGATATCTGTGGCTCTGGAAAGTTACGCCCCGTCTTTTTTCTAATTCTAATTTTTTTACTCAATGTAAAGGACTATTGCATATATAAGCAAGCTGTTCTTTATTATATCATAAATGTGAAACAGTGGATACAACAGAATGGATTCCCTATTACATGAATTCCCAATTAGAGAATCAAATATTGGGCATAGTAATAAGAGTAACTGAGTCAGTTTGCCTGTGCACACAGTCTGTCTCTTTCTCTATTGGCTTCTTCTAAGCATCCAGACTGTAAGGTATGGCTTAACTACAGAAAGTAGAAATGTCTGAGGTTGATGTTAAGAATATGATAACACCGAGAAAAAACTATTTTGCAAAAGGAGCTGTTCTGCTTTTCTGATGTTGACTTGTAACTGTTCATTCTTATGTCTACTTTTCAAAACAGACTCAGCACATTTTCTCCAGCAATTTGGAAACTTAGAATTTTTATCCTGAGGTTTATTATCCATTAAAATATAGAATTAAAACTATAATCAAACAACTCTGCAAGACAGAAGTTGAAGATTTATATGTACTTTTATATCCATTTCTTTCATAATTGACAAGGAAAAAAATGTTCTTCAATCACTAATCTGATTTTTATCTTATCAATTTAAACATCAATGGTAAGTAAAAGAAGACTAGATCTGCTCTTTTCACAAATTCTAGTTTTATTTTATTTTTTAGGGCAAGTAAAGCTATAGGATTTTAAACTATTTGTGCTCTGGAGCCAGAAAGAAGTCTCCTGTAATTCTAGCTGCTCCATTTATTTATTCCTACCACATTGAAACATTACATAATCTCTGGATCCTCAGTTTACTGGTCTGTAAAATGAAGATAATAATGTTTACTTTTCAGTGTTGTCAAACAGGTGAGAGACAACAGGTATAGAACATCTTCAGATCAGTAAGCATTCAGTAAATGGGTGGTCATTATGATTATTTAGGATTTAGTATAATGACAATTTGCCTGTTAGAGAGGTAGGAAAAAATAATCCTGTAGAAATGTAACAATATGAGCATTCTATACCCTTTGGGAATGACACACAAACATATTTTTTATATCACAGCTTTCTGTAGAAGGAGTCAATGAAGTATTATAGAGCTATGCTGTTTTTGTTTTGTCGTGTTGTGTTTTCTGTTTCCCCTAAGTGGCATTAAATAAACATTACAGACTGCAATAGGATAAAGGCTGGTTTCTACTGCAATATAAAAAACATCCAAGGAAGATAGGGTGTAGCTATGCAGTTCCAATTGGGGCAAGGAAAAGTGTATATAAAAGAGGGGAGTTTGGATTGCTGAAATACGACTTCTCATCATCAAAAAAAAGCAAACAAACCAACAAGAAAAAAACTTTGTTAAACTTCCATACATAGGATATTTGGCGGACAATGCTGCCGTAAATTAAATATCCAATATGCAGGTGCTTGTTTTCAAATACAGGTATTTAGGATTTATATCTCCTTGAGTTTATGAAATTAAATGAGTAGAGGTCCAGAATTTGTGTATAGTATTATTTAGTAAATGAGTCAGTGCTTATCTTCTAATCATGTTTATTGTCAACGAATTTCAGCTGGAAATCCTGAAGAAAAAATTGTTACAGCTCACAATTGCCAGGCATAGAGCCCCTTCCATGCATTTTAGCTTGAAAATGATCATTTATGGCAAAAGCAACTGTCTTTATAATTTGATTGAAACAAGCATATTACGACAAAAAGTTATCAGAAATGCGGAGACACTGTGTGTCCTCTCCCACTATTTCAACAAGTGAGTGGATAATTGTGCCATAGGCTTTAGTAATCTTTGCTAATTGCCCTCACTACTTAGATGATACCTCACCACTTTTTGTGTGCAGTACACAATTATGCGTTTCATTTAGACAATTCGCTATTATTCTCTGCTTCCTAGTTCTTGTTTCAAATAGGGGATAAGCATCTTGGGAACAGTGTTGTGTCTTATCCATGTTAATCCTGTGTAGACCACAATCTTCATGGTGCTGAGCAAAAGACACACAGCTAGCGGTTAGTTAATAAATCTTAGGATTTCTAGCCCTAGTGAAACATGTGGGAATATGGACCTGCTTGTGACCTATCAGTGGGAATATAAATTGATACAGCCTTCCTAGGGGGTAATTTGTCATGTATCAAATGTAAAATGTTGAAGTCCTCCAACCTAGCAATTCTTAGCTAACATGTTTTTCTGGAGGTCTTTCTCTGTGTATCATTTCCACATATCACCACCACTTCATTCCCTACCCCACCTATTTTTCCAAATTGGTTAAATTTCAGTCTTTTTTTTTTTTTTTTGAATTCTAACTTTATTGAGCTTTAAGTAACAGATTAAAATTGGATACGTTTAAGGAGCACAATGTGCTCTTTTGATATAGGTATAGATTGTGAAATGTTTATTAATCAAGCTAGTTAACATATCCCTCACCTCTCATTGAAATGTAAGTGTACATTGTGAGAATACTTAAATTCTGGGGTCAAATGCAACCTCCTATTGGAAGCTCTTTTTAATCTTAAAATTGTCAGATGGTTTTATTTTGAATTCCCCAAAATATCTCTTATCTCAGCATTCACTATTTAACTTCATAACGGTTGTATCCTCTGTGCTCACCAGAGTGTCTATCATATTGCATATACTAATACACGTCTATTAAATTAGTGAATAAATGATTGAGTAAATGAATGAATACACTGATATGTTTGTATCCATGGTGTGAATAATTGTCTGTACATATTTTAAAATTACATTAAAACTTAAGAACCACCAAAACAACACTTTTTACATAGTGGAATGTCTTTATTTTATTAAAGAATTATTAAAGTATAAAAGAAAAGAAGAACCAAATTTAATGTTCTTTTTCTATAATCACTTCATCAAAGAATAGGCCATATGCTTACTATAGACACTGTCTTAGCAATTGTAATATAGACGTCTATAAACAGAAAATGATGGATCTGGGCCCTCCATTAGTGAGTGTAATAAAACTGAGAATGAATTATCCCGTGATCTTTGAATTGTTTATATCCGTGTTCTACTGTGGTCTAAACTAGCTAGAATTTACTCCTTAAAAACACTAAACAACAGCATGACTAATAAGAGGATCCTCTTAGATCATTCCAACCAAAACGATTATTTCCTTTTTTCCACTTCTTACACTGCTAAGAATCCTTTAATAGAGAACCCTCTTATAAATCTATAGTGAAGATAAAGAAGGCAATAAAGCAGCTATGTGAAAGAAAGTTCATTTTTTTCATTTAATTTTCCTATATGTTGCACATATTGAGAATAATCACTTTAGTTATCTCTATTTTCCTTAAAAAGAATCTAAGATCTCACTTTGTAAAACAGTAGACTATCACTCCTATGTATGTATGTGTGTATATGTATGTGTACGTATATGTATGTATGTATATATGTATATGTGTGTATATAAAATTTTGGGGAAAACAATCATACCCTAACTCATCTAATCCTTAGCCAATTAATTAAATGACTTTTATATCTACCCAGATTCTTAGCATTCATTTGATACAATTGCCTAAATTATAAGTGGGGAAACTCAATCACAGAGATAATTTTTTGTGTCTTTCGTGGAAACTGAACCCAAGTACTTGACAGACATGCCACTGGAGACTACTGCCTCAGACCCAGTCCAGGGCTTCCAGCACCCACAGATTCCCTCCCACTTCAATCAGTGTGTGACATTAAAGTATTTTAAATGACAATTTAGATCTCAAACTTTGTACATCTCAATCTAGTACTCACTCATCCCTGAATTCATTCTAGTAAATACTTACAAGTTGAAAATAATATTTTACAAATTTTTATTATACTGGTTTGCCAAAAATAACACACAGCAGTAACCAAAATACATCACAGACTCTCTCTGTCTTTCACGCACACACACCTACACACTCTCTCTTTCTCTCTCTCTCTACTAAACCAAGAGTAGTAATGGTTCCTGTCTAAAAGCAAGAAAACTGAAAAGAAAAAACATCTATTATACAGCATGCAAGTATTTCCTATGACTCTCTTATGCCATCCCCCCACCCCTTTGGTGAGATTAATTGTGTGACAAATGACATGAGATGGCCTTATGAAATTTCAGTCTGGAGCAATTTTTACTGCTAATGGAAATTATAAATAATATGTGCCTTTTGTCAACTGCATTCTTCAGTAATCTAATTGTATCAAGCTAATGAGACCTGGGTTAGGAAATGTTCTGAGGTTCCCATGCCCCAGGTCAGGGAAGGCTGAAAACATCTCGGAGCAGATGTGCTCAGTCTCAGGAGGATGGCTGCTGGAGCACTTGGTCACTCCACAAAGCACTGGCTGTGTAGGAGCCTGTGCACTTGACCTCTCCGCTAGAGGTAAAGAGCCTTCCTGTTGGTTAGCAGCAAAAATGAGGAGGGAGGAAGGGAAGAGGAAGATAAAAATTCTCCTTCTTACCCTCTGTACCTCCATCTTTTATTAATTTTGTAGAAAATTATCTCCATTTCTTCCCAGGGACAATGGCTGTAAATGCTGCCTTTTCAGAAACTAACACATGTCTTGGCATCTGCGTGTGTTGAAGTGTCCAGGAGGTCAGGGGAGGGTTGCATGAGAACTAAAACACCTCTTTTCTTCATTTCTCCAAATCAATATTGTTTACTCTACAATTACAAAGGTTGATGCAACACCACTCCAGGCTGTTATAGACTTCAACTGCTTCAAAGAATATTTTATATTATAGTTGGATGACAGGGGTTTAAATAAAAATTTTCAACATGTTCCTAAAGTGGCATATGCTATAACCTCCACCACCATCACACACACACACACACACACACACACACACACACACACACAGCCTTGAGGTTAGGATGTGTGGGTGGCTGAGCTGAGATATAATTACCTACATCCTCCAAATGATGTCACATAAGGGCAAGATGATCTTAGGGGTTGACTTTCATATTTTGGTCAATATCCAAAATCCAATATGAGATGTTTTTCCCTCTCAGTTACTCATAAGTTGTTTTTGTTTTGCTTTGTTTAGTTTTTTTCATTTCAATTCAGCTGGAAAATAGTTTTCTTACTCTCTCTTATTTTTTTCTTTGTGTGTTTTTTTTTTTAACCAAAGTACAATCATTCCTACTCTCCCATCTTTCACCAACCCTGTGTACCATGAGAGTGAGTATACACACACACACACACACACACATCTGTCACATCTGTGCTGCCTTTGTTCCTTTGACGCAAGGGAACACTGATTTCATAGTAGCATACTAGCAAAGAATTGTTCGTTTAGTAAGCCTCCTGGGGTTTTATTTAAGATGTTTCAAATGTCCAAGAATGAGGACGCTCACTGCTTTTGTAAGGATGTGATCAGTTCTCACGGTGAGCCTTTTTCCCTCTCTCTTCTCATGTTCAACTCAAATTCTTTCCTCGCCCTTTGTGCTGTCCATTTGTTGTCTGCCAAAAGATTCTTCCTCTCCTGAGGCATTTAAATCTTTCACATATTTGTAGACTGTTACCATGCTCCTCTTAGCAATTACTTAGCCAAAATATACATTACTTTGTGCTGTTTTAATCTCTCCACATAAATCAAGCCATTGGTCCCCTAATCATTTTGTTGTTCTTCTGTGAAGTCACTCCAATTTGGCTTTGTGTTCTGAGGTGACAAAAATGGAAGACAGATATCCCTGCTTAGACTCAATTCTGTCATGTTGAGACACCATCACCTCCTGCTCCTTAATATGAAGCTTTTTGTTTGTGAACTAAACCAATACTCTTCTCATATTGTTGGATTGCATTGCTGTTACATCCCTTTCTCCCTGAAGGTCTAACCTGGTGGGAACCTGGAAGTGGTTCATTATATTGTTTTTCAGCAACAATGAATATAGAAATCATATTTATATTTCTTTAAGACAGCAGAAGCAGACCTTCATGCCCCCACCCCAAATTCTCCAAACATTTATTGGACCTATGAATTTTTCACATTTTTCCAGGGAGTTTCCGTTAAGAACGAAACCAGACATGGAAATTTCTAGGCCGAACATTTTAGGAGAGGGAAGCAACAGCTTATAATGAAAATACGTCTTGCAACTTTAACAAATATGCTTCGATATAGGCATAGAATCAAAAGTAGTTTCTTTATAAGCACTTGCTAAATTTCAGAAAGAAAACTAAATGAAACCTGAATACTTATGAAGTTCTTTGGAGGCACTTTCTTCCACAAGTGTATCAGATTGCTTCTTTTACATTTGTGTCATTCAGTGATAATCCTTCAGCTTCCTGATTGGCTAAAGTATTTGGAACCTACTGGCCTTTGAATCACTCTTTATGCTGAAGGCGGGCGTGGCTGCTAATCTGTGGGTCATTAACACCTCATATATGTTAGTTCAGAGATGTGGGGTGTGCCTGCGCTTGCACTGCCAACATTCGTAGCATTTCTTGGAAATTCGGAGGTTTTGTTTTCTGAGGGTTTGGTTTGAAATATTTTCCACATAGGCATTTCACTCTCACTCTGAGTAATCAGTTTTTTTGGAATTTGATTTTATTTTAATTCTTCTTTTCTGAACTCATTGATTACTAGGGATATGCACCAGCTGGAAAGTCTGAAGAGGAGGTATAAGGCTTGCTTAATTGCTCTCTGAAGATGGTATCTTGGGTAAAATGAGTATATCATGTGTTTCAGCTCCATCTTGATCCTGATTCCCAGTCTTTATCTACAACAATATTTTCATTCTTGTGGAACATACAAACTCCAAGTTTGACTCTCGTGATAAATCTGAGACTGTTTTTCTATTAACATTAGAAAACTGAACTAATTCTCTTTCTCATGCTTTCTTTGGCATTTGACGTTGTATGCTACCTGTTAAATTTAGCCTAAAGCTGCCTCCTTACATATTTTAAGTTCAGCCTAAAGGTTTCTCTGTATATAGTGAACTCTATCCTAACTGTATATGTAAACAGACAGTAGCTTACTCTTGTACCAATCACTGAGTTTTAGCCAATCAAAGGAGACCAACTGTTCAAACCGTGCTCAAATAAAGCAAATGCCAAGCTGTAAGCAATCCAGCTGTTTCCAAAACTCACTTCTGTTTTCTACATGTCATTTTCCTTTTTTTGTCCATAAATCTTCTTTGCCCATGTGGCAGCTCTGGAGCCTCTCTGAACCTATTCTGGTTTGGGGACTGCCTGATTCTCAAATCGTCGTTTGCTCAATCCAACTCTGTTTAATTTAATTTGACTTAGGGTTTTTTTTTTTCCCCCCATACCTCTTAGGCCATCATATCTTTAATCTAAATATTATACATTATACATAGGATATACATACATACATATATAAACACACACACACACCTAAGTACAAAACTAAGGGACTTACATACAAATATATTATATAGAAGCCTTGAGGGTTTTTTTTAGTTCATATATCCATACACATTAATGTGCATTTCTTGCTTTTATCTCATTAGAATAAACATTCAAAATTATAGTAGAGCAAAGTTCTTATCTGCCTTGCCCAACGTTTCTCAGAAACCAAAATAATCTATTGAAAAATACCAAGGTAAGGAATGTCAAACACATTGGAGAAAAGGTTTGTTTTGAAAATTTCATGAGTATATTTGCTTTTTAGGATATAGATCATTTTATGATACCAAATGAATGATACAGAACAATAGCAGCAACACTAAACTCAACTCTTTACTGCAGCAAAGTAGTAATCCCAGGCAGTAACTCACTTAGGCAGTGTTTCCTGCCAGCAAGCTTTTGCAGTCTCTGTTCTTTCTACCTGAAATGCTCTTCACTCAGACACATGCATGGCTTGTCACTTCTGCTCTAGCACATTTTTACTTAAATGTTCCCTTCTATGTGAGGCTGCCTTTGACCACTTTAAAACTGCAACATTGATACAAGCACTTCTATATACCTTCTCTGATTTATTGATTTCCTCTATCCCTTATTAATATTGAGCATATCTGATGTTTTACATATTTATTCTGATTTTTTTTCTGTCTTTTATGCTAGAATGTAAGTCTATAAAGGAAAACCTTCTTGTCTTGTTGTTATACCTTTGGAATCTATTGTAGTCTTTAGCCCATTGTAGCACTTGACAGGTATTCGTTGAACGAATAAATAAAAATAAAATTCCAATAGGAGCCAGTGAATTAGAAAGTACCTTGGAATTTAATGTAACAGACTAATGTCTAAGAGATACATTTCTCTAAAGCAAAACTAAAAATGAAGTAAATGTAATTGAAATGGCAGAACTGAATTTAGGGAAATTAATATGTTAGTAAGAAATTTTTATTTCCTCTTTACTTTTGCATTATACATACACACATATAGTCAACTTGGCAATAAATCATTAACTTCTAAGTGATAGTCTCATCGGATAAGGCATGTAGTCCATTGCTAATGTTATATCTCCCAACATTCTATAAGATATAAAATAGAGAGGAATATTGATTTAAGTAGGAGTGCTTACATACAAATAATATTTTCCGAATCTCTCTATGTCTTCAGAAGTAAATGAAATCACATTTCTCCCATAAAACCACTGCCAACTACTTCAGTCCATATACATTATTCTATTCTCTACATTCATCATTTCAGCTGATAGGTTTTGACCATTTCTTTGTGCTATATACCACTGAAGCGCTGGAGAGACACAGCTAAAGAGACAAAATCTTATGAGACAGAGTCTTGTTTAATTTAATTTTACCATGATCATTAAACAAAAATCCCACTTCCTACTCACTTTCCCTGCTTTGTTTTTTCTCCCTTGCACATATTACTATCCAATATACTACATATTTTACTTATTTATCGTATGTACTTCCAGTTCGTTTACTAAAATGAAAGGCATGCAATCTTATCGCATATAGGACAAGATTCAGCACACAGAAGAAACTTCTTATCCTGCCTTTCGTTGACATTATGTGGAAATACAACAACTGTACTCCTGTGTCTGTCAGGACACAACCAAGGAGCACAGACCATTCTGAGTATATAAAACAAAAGGAATTGAAGACAGAATCACTGATTACACCAAGATTTAGAAGAGGCAGTAAAGGCAAACAGGGTACAATGAGGCAATCCAGAGATCAGCAACAACAGAAAGTGTCCATCATCCATACATTTGAGGGACAATGGACCAGGTAGGTTTTTGGAGCCTAAGGCCATGTTCACATGGAAGAACTGGAACCATACTGGGCTCCCCCAGCAGAAACTGAGCCACAGAAGAAACTGGGCTACTGTTGGAGACACTGTTGTGGGTCAGAAAAGGGAAATCATTCCGCTTTCCCCTCACATGCTGTCCAGCCTCTCAGCAGCATTTCCCACTGGTGAAACCTAAGCCAAAGTCACCCACCTCTTCTTGTGGGAGATGGGCCAGAGGCAAGCAAAACATCTGGGCAAAGGGGCAGGGTGGATGCATCTGAAGGCAAAGAGGCTCAGCAACTGAGAACACCTAACATGGCAACACTTTTGACATGACAGTTTTAACATTAAATTCAATTACATTTTTCTTCAATGATTATTATTATCAGAGGATAATTTACAAATTGACATTAAGAAAAGAAGGTCTTGGCCTGGCACAGTGGCTCACACCTGTAATCCCAGCACTTTGGGAGGCCAAGGTGGGTGGGTGACCTGAGGTCAGGAGTTCGAGACTAGCCTGGCCAACATGATGAAACCCCATCTCTAATAAAAACACAAAAATTAGCTGGGTGTGATGGCGGGCGCCTGAATCCCAGCTCAGGCAGCTGAGGCAGGAGAATTGCTTGAACCCGGGAGGCAGAGATTGCAGTGAGCCGAGATCACACCACTGCACTCTAGCCCGGGCAACAGGGCAAGACTTCATTTCAAAAAATAAAATAAAATAAAAATAAAGAAAAGTCTTATGGTTTAATCTCTTCTGTTTTTTCAGATCTCAACATTACCCAAGTAACAAATCTGTTTAATTTGATCTTTATATTTTCCTTGTAAATAAGCAAGAAGTGGTAAGAAAATGACTGTATTCGTTTAGCTTTTTTTAGGAGAATTAGGAATAAAAAACCTAATGCTTTTATGCCCTCCTCAGGGAAAAAAAAAAAAAGAAATGCATAAAAAAGGGAGAGAGAGAGAGAAATCTGGAAACACCATATCGAAGGAAGAGCCTCTGTAAATACAGAAGTTTGGTGGGTATTTTCAAGCTGCTTAATACTGCTGACTGGGCATCTTTACATGACAAACACCAGATGGAAAAATCAGTTGAGAGTCACAAGCTGAGGATGATTTCATTATAAAATGATCATTTACTCATAATTATCCAGAAAAGTCCAAAACCCTTCAGTGCTTTTGTAATAACATTTGTGTTACCAACATATAACATGAGTGTACTTTTGCTAAAAGTTTATACTCTAATCTGCGGGAGAAACCTAATTATTCTAATATGACACATAAAATGTCTCTCTAATTTTAAAATTGGAATTCCGATTTCCAGTAAAACATTTCACCATCACACCATTTGCAGTTTTTCCTCCTAAACTGCTGTCTACAAAAATACTGTAATAACACAGCTTTTCTGATTAACCAAACAACCAATAATCAAGAAGACAGAGTGACTTACTCTCATCCTTATGTAAATAAAAAGTTTATTTTCGTTCTCTAATAGCTGCACATAACAATAAAATGCTTTTAATAAGTTTTAAGAGACTTAGACCAAAAAATCTATTTAGCCAATGTCACTTCCAATGACCACACAGCGTGTCTAGGGCTGCATCACGACATGTTTGCGTTGTTATTTGGTGGTAAACAAAATGAAAAGATCTGTCATTGGAATTTAAATAAGAGAGACTGGTTACATAAACTAGAGTATTCTAAATTTCAGTACTGTACAGTCAACAGCTCGAAGCTCCCCCTGCCAGCTAAACACAGTTGAATTGTTTTCCCAGAGAAGAAAGATTAATAGCTACAAATCATGGCCTTTGACCTTTGACATAAATTCTAAGTGAAATGCAATTGGAAAAGCTGGTGAAACCTTAAGTTATTGCTGTAAAGGAGTATAATGACCACATATCTATAATAACTAAACATATACACCCAATTTGGAGCCACAGATTTTCTCTCTAGCTTACATTATAGTATGTCTTATGAATGTACAAGTTTTAGGTTTGCATCCCCACTGTACTTCTGCAAAGGAAAACCTCAAATTGCTGACTCCCTCAGTAATGCAGATGGTTTACCAGTATGATATCCAAAGAAAATAAACCTGTATAAATATAAGGAATATATTTCCTTTGACATTTTAATTGCCTTTATTTAAAAGTCATTTTGTACATTACTTTGTAGTATTGCAATTCTGAGCCTTCTCAAGGAACAGAGAGGCTGATGACCTTCCCTAAACATTTAACTAGTTAAAATTAGAGAATTACCATAAAGTTGGGATATATGTGTGTTCTTTGAATGAAAAACATGTGGCTTTTATTATTGACCATGACATTCAGCAGTAACTTATTTACCATATTATAATTACTAAAATAAGAATGACATCATAGCTTAATTATAAAATGATAATCATTCATAATTATATCATTCAGCATTATACCATTCATAATTCATTTATGATAATAATAAAATATCAGTTACAGGCAACTACCAAGAACAAGTCAAGTCAGTAAGTTTTTAATTGTAATTCAACTATGCTTTCTATAAAGAAACAATTAAATTGATACCTATGTACCAAATGAGTGTGCAATAGTTAATGGCCCTTTTCACTGCAATGTAAAAATGGAATTCCAAATACTATTCAGTGGCACAGAAGCACCACACCAAGCTGCACTTTTCATATCCCTTTAGGAATAAGAGTTATCCTATTATAAATTCGGGAGGAAAAATATCCCAGGATTACAGAACTGATAAGCAACAAGCCATGTTTTGATGGATCCGATAAAAAGCTTTCTGTAAAACAATAAAACACCCTTTTTCATAAATCTCATAATCCTGGATAGGCCTATGCAATGTAACATAGACAGTATCACCAGTTTCCAAAAGAAAAGAGACACACACACACACACACACACACACGCACACACACACACACACACAGAGAGAGAGAGAGAGAGAGAGAGAGAGAGAAACAGCCCATTTTTATGATTCTGAGATTCTAATCCTGAAATATGACTCATGCTTCATATAACACATTCATTCAGTGGTGGTTACGGACATGCATTAGTCTTGAAATGAAAAAAAAATTCCTTAAAAGGGAATTTCTGTTTGTTAGCTCTCTCTTAAAATTCGTCATTTTGTTTGTAAGAGCATTAAAATAACTTGTTATAATTCTCTGAGGAGAAAGAGGTAAATGCTCTTCTGTTGTTAATCTTAAATGTGTGTCATTAATATTTAGTTGTTTCCAGATGCTGAGCTATTAGAAACCCGAGCATTTGCATATCTCTTCTTGGCTTTCAATTCTAGATGGCATGCTGAGAAAATGGGTTCGTTTCCTTTTCCTCCTGAGACCTAGATGAAAAATACGACACATGTATTTAATAGGCACAGAGAATGTAAGATGACTGGGTAGTTATCAACATCATAATAGATACTTCGATGAGGTTTTAGGAGATGGAAAGTGGACACAAGTGTGTAAATCAATGAGCACTGCAGAATTTGCTACAAAGAGGCTGCTCTGGGAGATGAAAGCAAGTCTTCTCCTCAGACACTAAAGTGGATTGGGCTCAGAGGAGAAGTGTTCATGGAGCAAGAGAGGGAGAAGTAGTCACAGTGCTGACTTAAGGGTCAGTATTGGTGATGGTTCTGTCAGGCAGCACAGTCTGCCCCTGTGCAAAGCCTAGGCAGTCCAGCATTTGTCTCTGTGGGGACAAAACAACAGGAATTATTTACTAAAGAACTTAAATGAACTATCTGGGGAGGAAACTGTCAGAAGACAAGTGTGGATATTGGACTTCTAAATACAATTCTGTCCATTCTGACATTTGACATGTAGCCACACACCCAGCACGTTGTTGCTATTCCTGTAATAAAGTATGACAGTTGTCCTGCCCCTCTCATATGCACAAGGCTGACTGCCTATTCAAGGGAGGAGCACGAATAGAACTGTTTGCAAATTTGCCAAAGAAGCCCACATCTGCTGACCAACTCTGCATTCTTAACTATGGACAGGCAGATCAGGATCATCAGATGTGTGAAAAAAAGCAACAGCATGAAAAAGAAATGCCAAAACAAACAGATCGCAGAAGAAGGAAAGAGAGCAGGTACTTCTGTAAGCAAATAAAAAGGTATAAACCACAAAAACCTCTCTTGTATAAAAAGAAATCGGAAGTGATATTATGTCAATATAACAAAAACATGGTGTTATATAAAAGAAAGAAAAAAATCAGAGAGTGAAATTAGTATGCTTGGATAAATAGAGATATAAATATGATATAAAGAGAAAAAAGAGGGGAAGCAGGAGGAGGAAGAAGTTTGTCTCAACATGTAGAACAGAAAGACAAAAAGTGTGAGAGACAAAATATTAGTCATGATGAAACAGTAAAATTCTACTAAAAATATTTCTTAAAAATAAAATTGAAAGCAAATTTGGAAGGAAATTATCTAATTATCAGAAGAATAACAGGGGAGAACTTCATGGACTTAAGACAGGAGGCTAGGTCTAAAGATTCAACAAGTGCTCCATACCTAATGAAATATATATACTTCTAAACTATTCTTGTGAAAATTTCAGAACACCAAGGATAAAGATACTGTAAGCTTCTAAAGAAGTGAAACAGCTAGCATACAAATAAAACTGAGACTAGTATAGGCATTCTCCCCAGAAATACCAGATTGTAGAATAAAGCACTGCAGAAAAACAAACAAACAAACAAACAAAACCACGTGATTCTTATTTCAAACTCCATGTCATGCCAAGATATCACTCAAATGTACAGCCCAAATAAGGACATTTTCAAACAGACATGATCTTTTAAAATGTACCTTCTGTATATCATTTTCTAGAAGGTTCTTTGAATGTGTGTTTCAAAAACATAATACCTGTGAAACAAAAAGAGGCAAATATTGGATCTAAAGAAGGGTGAATATAGCCCAGGCCAAGTGTGGACTGATGGCTGTACATTAGGTTTAAAAATGAGCTGGTCAAAATTGAAGCACACAGGACTAAATGGGGAGGTCTTCAGGTAGAAAGAGGGTGTTAGAGAGGATGGAAATAGGACATAAGACAGCATGTATGAGAGGTTGGAAGTCTTGAGATTTTGATGAATTCACAGAAAGAGTAGCATTAAAGTTTTCAAGAAAATAAAAAGATGCACAAAATAAGATGCTCCAAATAAAAGATCAAACAAAATGCTTCGTAGCACTTGGATGAAACATAAGAAATGAGAATCCAGTTGTCCTCAATCCTGGAAATGTTTTTCTTTGAGTGTCCCAGACATCATGACACCAGACTTTCAAGAAAGAAAATTTAATCCCATTTGCTGTGGCAGTGAACAATGTTTACAGGGTCACAGCAATGCAAACACTGCAAATTGGTTTCCAACTTCAAAAATCAATCTATGAACAAAAGATGAAAAGAGAACCAGTTTGATAAGTTAAAATAAATCAAAACAATAAAGGAAGAATGAGGCAGATGAAAGGTGGAGGGAAGGGTAGTATGAAATACAGACTAGAGCTGATGGTTTATACATAGAAGAGTATGTACCCTATTCAAAGTTATAAACATAATGTATGGAAAAACTGAAAGTAATGATAAAACTGTCAAATATTGAAAAGAGGGAGCAGAAGAGAAGATGAGATAGAATGAAATAAATCGTATACACACACACACACACACACACTTTTTTTTTTCATTCTTTTGAGATGAAGTCTTGCTCTGTCACCCAGGCTGGAGTGCAGTGGTGTGATCTCGGCTCACTGCAACCTCTGCCTGTCGGGCTCAAGTGAGTCTCCTGCCTCACCCTCCCGAGCAGCTGGAACTACAGGTGACTGCCACCTTGCCCAGCTAATTTTTGTATTTTTAGTAGAGATGGGATTTCACCATGTTGGCCAGGTTGGTCTCAAACTCCTAACCTCGTGAACCACCCACCCTGGCCTTCCAAAGTGCTGGGACTACAGGCGTGAGCCACCGTGCGCGGCCATAAATCATATGTGTTTAAGGAAGTGAACAGACATTGCCTCCAGTTGGAAAATTAAGAAAAACAGATATAAACATAGCTAGAGTTAAAACGATAACCTGCAGAAGAATGAAAACAGAAATGGTTAGAGAAAAATTTTCCTGGAGATTGGGACTAGGAGCAGAAAAAAATGAATTGGGTGACTCTGCTTTTCATTAGAAGACTTTTTGTACTATTTTCTTTGCTATAATGCACACATAACCCTGACAAAATTTCAAAATAAAAATAAATTTAAATTCTTTTAGAACATTTCCACCCAGTTTCAAATGACTGAAATTTAAAAATCACATTTTTAATACTAAAAACTACTACACCAATTAAAAAAATTTCTTTGTGACACCACCTACTACTCTGAACTGTAACATGTATACTATTTCCACTAGAAACTTATTTCAGAATGTGAAAGAGCATTTAGGATCACCAAAATTAGCTATGAGTTCAACCTAATGTAATTTGTTTGAATGTTTGGGAGCATGATCAAAGCGATTCATTTTTTTTTTTTTTTTCATCAGCGTGTGCTTGCATACCTGTGACTTTTTCAGAAAACTCAATATTTTATTATTAGAAATAATTTCATCGGACAAATTTTGTTTCTAGATTAAGATAGAAGGTTGTAATGGTTCTCAGAGATTTGTGATGATTTCCAAGATCTCTAATCTGTGAATTAAAGAGGATTTGTGAGTCTCAATATGGTCTAACAGGTTAAAAAATGCACTCCTTTAAAAGCTGCTACATATGAAATTGAGTAAATATAAGCATTTTTCACATTGAGTATATCTCCCGTTACTTGGTTTTTGAATCAGTAATACAGTGTCAATACAGCAAATATTATGCCATAAGTTTCATTTTGCTTTGTTTTTAGAGACTGGGTCTCGCTCTGTCACCCATCCTGGAGTACAGTGGTGCAAGTATAGCTTCCTGTAGCCTTGAACTCCTGGGCTCAATCAATCTTCTTACCTCAACCTCTTGAGTGCTTGGGACTATAGGCAAAGACTGCCATGTCTGGCTAACTTTTTTGTGGAGACGGGGCCTCACTGTGTTGCTCAGGCTGGTCTTGAACTCCTGGCCTCAAGTGTTCCTCCTGCTTCAGCCTCCCAAAGTGCCAGGATTACAAGCATCAGCCACCATGCCTGGTACCATAGTTCTTCTTAGGCAGTCAGCAAAGGTCAACCAGTAACCTGTAGCATTGGCATACTATTAACTACTTCAGGCCAAGTAACAATCTGAGCTGGATCCATATTAACGATTCCAAGAATCATCCTAGCTATGACGTTTGGTGAAATTTACTGCTTTTGTATAGGATACAATGAGTGTTACCAACTCATCTCTAGTCTCTCCTGATTTCACCAATGGCTAGAAGAGAAATCAGGTTGGTGTATATATTGAAAATTGGACCATACACACACAGACACACACACACAATTAGGATCAATATATAATAGGACCATATATAAATATATATATGGAACATATATATTATGTATATAGAACATATATGGAACATATATATGGAACATATATATATATATAACATATATAATGTATGGTCCAATTTTCCATAACTGAGCTGATAGGAAGATGTCAGTGGACTATTTCAAACATTAAGGATTTTCAAGTATGAAGTCTTTTTTTTTTTTGGAATCCAGATGCAATACTATACAAATAGGAGGCACATTGAAAGTTCATAGGCATGATCAGCAGCTATAAACCAAACCAGACATTGATGCCATGTGGAAATGCTTGGGAGAAAGAGGAATGGTAAACAGGATGTATCACATCTCTTGGAAAGAAACACCCAAAGACTATCTCCAACAAAGCAATACAACAGGAGCATCAGGAGCATCATTGTTGCAATAAAGGCAGAACGTTTATTCTAAATCCATGTCTATCTCTGCGAATTCTGGATATGATAACCAGCAACTTGATTTTTACATATTATGTCTATGTAAAAATGAATTTTAGTTCTTTATAATACTAGGGGAAAGATTTAGCTCACTATCAGCCTAATATTAAATCCATGTCAGTTCCCTTCCTGTTTCTCACATTTTTCTTAGAGTTTATTATATTTTACATTTAATGTTGAAGATTTCATAGAACATGCTTCTATAAAATGAAATTGTATTCCATGCAATTCTTCTTTGCACTGAAATGTTTTCAATGTTTAAAATATTGGAAATACATTGAAAGCCTATGATAACAATATCAGCATGCAAGATACGATCACCAGGGCTGTGGCTTCTCATTTTTTCTGATGCATTCTATAACAATGGTGCATGCAAGACATAACTTCACACACAGCATAAAGTAAAAGAGTGAAAAGAAGCCCTGCTTTATACTAGGACTTTAAGTAATATAAACGTAACTAAGATTTCTATTTTATCCCATTGGGCCAATTTGATCAACTGGTGAAATTTACTATCTGATCAGAGAGCTAAGAAAGAATGATTATTATTACTAACAGCAAGGAGAGAGTTTCAGAGCAACTGAACAAAATGAAACACACTTTAAATTAATTTGATGTTTCTCTAGAGTCTGGAAAAGTAAAGGATATATATTTAAGCAGTCTAATAGCTGAGACAAAGCACTACAACCTTTCTCAGTCAATTGCATTATCAAGCAGAATATATTTGTAAATATCTTTTAAGACACTAAAATCTACTACTTAAAATCACAGTGTTACCATAATTCATAGCATATAGTAAAACAGTTAAAGGTAAATTACTGATGTCTACAGGAATCAAGATGAAGAATCGTGGTAAGATTCTTGAGAAAAGGTATTTTGTCCTCTAGAAAGCTGTAGTTCCCCTGCGAGGGCCGGAAAAAGGTAGATGGGCAGTAAATCTACGTTGTGTGAATGAGGGTTAGATAGCTCATGTGTGATTACAAGTGGCACTGGACAGTTAGCCTATCCTGGTTCAACTCCTGAATGCAGGATTTACTATTAACTGCGTGACTGGGGAAACAAAGTAAACATTTCTGGGTCTCAGTTGTTTCATATGCAAAGAAAAGAGAATGTAATAGTTCCTACCTCCTAGGGTTGCTGGGAGAATTACATAATCAAATCCGTGAGAAGTTGTAGATCTCTACCTGGCACAGAGTAAGCACTCAATAAATGTTAAATCCTATTTTTATGTATACCCAAGGCCAAATATTCTCAACCCAATATGCACTAAAATGTGTACTCCATCTTCATATGGGATTTTTTGTGTTTATTTATTTTATTTTATTTTATTTTATTTTATTTTATTTTATTTTTAGTGATAGTGGTTAATGAACTTTTTTTGTTTTGGTCCCAACAACTTTGTCCTAATATGTAAAGAAAAATGCTTAGAAATTCCAAAAGTATGCCATGCCTATATGTTATCCACACATTTGTCTGTCCAGGCATTGTTTTTCAGCAAAATTTTCAAGAACTGACACGAATGACTATTTTTATTGATGCTGGACACCTTGGTGCCCCAGTGTTACACAGAGAGTGACATATTCAAAATTCTAGAGAAATAGCAAATTTCAACTTTACACACTGTTGGTACATGTCCATCTATAAGATATAATTAAGTAGGGTATAACTAATACTCACATAGAAATACCATTTTATTGCTGAACTTTTCTATTTTCAATTAACATTGCTATTCTTATGTTTTTATTTTCTTTCTTTATTACATTATTTTTTCACAAATATTAACTGAGTACACGTATTATCCTATTAACCCATGAATTAAAACACTTCAATTTCTTCCCCTTTCTCTAAAGATATAAACTAAATAGTTAATTTACTCTATAAGACCCTGAAGCATCTTTACCTTTCAAATCGCTTTGGCTTCTTTTAGAAACACGATTTCTAGTGCCTCCTGCTTTCAGCCCTTGGTCCCCCTTTAGTTCCTCCAATGTGCTACATTCTTTCCTGTTACAAGATTCTTCAAGCGGTCTTTTTCTCCTCTGATTACTCTCACAGCCTCTTTCTTTTTCTTCTACAAGAAGGTATGTCCCATAAAATAAAGTAAGTAGTGGCAACACTGTACCTCTCTCTTTCTCTCTCTCTCTCAATGATTGATAGATAGACAGACAGACAGATAGATAGATAGATAGATAGATAGATAGATAGATAGATAGATAGATGTGTGTGTGTATGTACGTGTGTATATATAGATGTGTGTATATATAGATATATGTGATGTTTTATGAAGCAGAGATGAATAATAGTTTATGAGCGCTGCTCAAAATGTCGGGTCCCTGAACAAAATAAATTATTATTGTAGTTTTAAGGCATTAGGTATTGAAATAGTTTGTTAAGTACCAATAGATAAACAAAACATGTTGCACCCATGTGGATTAACGTCACTAGAAAAAAACCACACAGCCATGGAAACTAGTTTTGATTTAAATTCCAGTCTACTGGAATACATGCACTTGTCTACTTGACATGTTCACTTTGATGCCGAATATGCAGTTAAAACTTAGCATGGCTTGTCCTCGTTAGTATAGTGGTGAGTATCCCCGCCTGTCACGCAGGAGACCGGGGTTCGATTCCCCGACGGGGAAGCTAACAGAATCGACCTTTGCCGGGCGCGGTGGCTCAAGCCTGTAATCCCAGCACTTTGGGAGGCCGAGACGGGCGGATCACGAGGTCAGGAGATCGAGACCATCCTGCCTAACACAGTGAAACCCCATCTCTACTAAAAAAAAAAAAAAAAAAAAAAAAAAAACACACACAAAAAACTAGCTGGGCGAGGTGGCGGGAGCCTGTAGTCCCAGCTACTCTGGAGGTTGAGGCAGGAGGATGGTGTAAACCCGGGAGGTGGAGCTTGCAGTGAGCTGAGCTCCGGTCACTGCACTCCAGCCTGGGCGACAGAGCGAGACTCCGTCTCAAGGAAAAAAAAAAAAAAAAAAAAAACTTAGCATGCTCAGGTTCAAATTCTTAATGCTATCCCTCTGAAAAACTGCTCCTTGAGATTTTCCCATCTCAGTTGATTATAAATCCTCTTCCCAGTTGCTCAGGCCTAACAAGATTGTGGTCATCTTTGACTTCATTTTTACATTTAACAATAAATTCAGCAGCAAATCCTGTTGGCTTGTGCATAATAATATATCCAGAATTTCATCATGTCTCTCTATGGCCACAGCTACCATCATCTTCATCTCCACATTGATCTCTGTGTTTCCTAAAGTCCTGGGGAGGTTGGTGAGGGGTGGTGGGGCAGGAAGGTTGTGCTCAACACAACAGGCCATGTTATCCTTATACAACTGTGAAGTCAGATCACATCATCAGATCACTCCTCTTTCCAGCACCCTCCAGTGGCTTCCTAATTCACTCAGTAAAAGCCAAAGTCCTTAAATGTCCAAATCGCCTGTGTGATCCAGGTCTTTTATGTCTGACTCACCTCCCACCCAAGCTTCCCTCCACTCACTCACTTCTAGCTATATTGGCTTCCTTGCTTTTCCTTGAATTTACCTGCCTAGTTCTAGCTCTTGGGCTTCTGGGTGCTATTTTCTATTCTTCTTGGAATCTTTTACTTGCTGTTGGCTTCCTTGCCTCCATCAGGTCTTTCTTCAAATGTAAAATTCTGAACATCTTATTTAAAATTGGAAAACTCTCAGCCCGTCTCCCTCTAGCAACCTGCATAGGTTTATTTTTCTCTCTCACCTTTATCCTATCTGCTATTAAACATTTCATTTTATTCTTCACTCTCCCAAGCCCTTAGAACACTGGCATCATGACTTGTGTAGCCTGTTTTATTTACTGCAACATCCTATCCTATCCTGCGGAGCAGTGGAGATGTTACAGGTATTTGTCTGATGAACAACTGTACATGTATCAGTCTTGCCTTCTTCCTGATTAAAACCCAGGCTCCTCAAAGATTGATCCGAACCCACATGCTTCACCAGTACCCTCATGATATCTAGCACATATTTGAGAACAGGAAAGTTTTATACAAACATTCAATGCTTGCATTGAAAGGATTCTCAGGAATTTAGTAGCATCCATAAGACTCTATCTATCAATAGTCTTAAAAATATTTTTTCCTATATCAGTGCTCATTTACAAGAAAAATTACTTTATAGAATTGTAATATAATTATATTATAGAAATAGTCTCTTGTAGAAAGTTGGTCTAAAGTCACACAAGAAACATTAGTTAATAATATTTGCTAGCATTTAAACCATATATCAAAAATACAGATTTGTTATTACGTATTATTATATTTCATTTTGCTTTGTTTTGCTGCAGTGTTCTTTAGAACCACCTTTGGATGGTTAATTTTATGTATCAGCATGACTGGGCAGGGGAGACACAGATAACTGGTAAAACATTATTTCTGGATGTGCCTGTGAGGGTGTTTCCAGATGAGATGAACATTCGAATTGGTCGACTGCGTAAAGATTGCCCCCATCAATGTGGTTGAGTATCATGCCATGTGTTAACAGCTTAAATAAAGCAAAGAGTCCGAGGAAGGGTAATTTGCTCTCTCTTACTGAGCTGAGACATCCATCTTCCCCTGCTCTCTTATGTTATAGCTCCCAGTCTTCAGACCTTCAGACTGTGGGATTTATACCAATCAGAAACCCATCACAGTTCCCAGGCCTTCAAGTTTGAGAGCCACACCATCAACCCCCCTGGTCCTCTGGCCTTTAAACTTACACTGAACTACACCACTGGCTTTCCCAGTTCTCTAGTTTGCAGACAGCAGACTTTGGTATCTCTCAGTTTCCATAATCATGTGAAACAATTGTTACAATACATCTTCTGTATATATCTCTCTGTGTAGTCATTGGTTCTGTTTCTCAGGTGAACCCCAACTAATATGTATCTGATTTATCTTAAATTATTTAAGGCTCAAGAAAATGCAAGAATAAAGTACTATTACTCTCCCAAGTTTACAGATGGGCAACAGAAGCACAGAGATTTTATGCATCTTTTTCAAAATCACAGAAAATAACAAATGTCTGAGCTGGATTACAAACTTAGGATAGCTCCAAAATCAGTGATCTTCAATGCCAGACTATGTTGCTTCTCTACTATTAAACACATGTACAACACATCTCACACACATAGGCACACACATGTATACCATTCTAGGAGTAAGTAAAGAGATATTTATGTATTTTTTCTGACTGAGTTATTGGCATATTAGGAATGTCAGAAATGGTACAACGCAGTACAGATATGTCCTATGCATTGCAGAACTTTCTATCTATGGTTCCCATTCAGTATGTGATGCAGCATTCCCTTCAGTCATCATAAGATCCAGAAGTCCCTCACACTTACAAATGTCTCTGGGATGGAGAACGCAGTGCAGCACCAAGGGTAAAATTAGCCCCATTCCTTCATTTCTTATCAATAATCTTCCCAAGTAAAACTTACAAGTCGGCTGGGTATGGTGGCCCATGCCTGTAATCCTAACACTTTGGGAGGCGGAGGTGTGCAGATTACCTGAGGTCAGGAGTTCAAGACCAGCCTGGCCAACATGGTGAAACCCCGTCTCTATTAAAAATACAAACAATTAGCTGGGTGCTGTGGCACGCACCTGTAATCCCAGCTACTCGGGAGGCTGAGGTAGGAGAATCTCTTGAACCTGGGAGGTGGAGGTTGTGGTAAGCTGAGATCCCACCACTGTACTCCAGCCTGGGCTACAGACCAAGACTTATTCTCAAAACAAACAAACAAACAAAACCTTATAGGTTCATGTGAGTCTATCTTAATTAAAAATTATATACATAAAAAACAAAGATTGTCCAGCTTCCCACATGAACGTCACTCAATGCTAAACAATCTTCTTGGTTAAGAATCTCCTATATTTCTTTATTGAGTTATCCCATTGCAACTAATTGTATTTCTTTCTCCTCTATTTGTATTGAGATATTAAAACATAAGGTGACTATTGTCCTGGCATGAATTTCATACTCATAGCACATTATCTAATCTTCATGTCTACTATAAACCCATATTTCATATGAAAACCTTCTATAATTTATCATACTTCTCTCAAAAAAATAGTTGATCAAAATAAGGAATAGAATTGTATTTGCAACCAAGCATCCATTCAATTAGGTGAGTGGAGTCTGGAAAGAAATACAATTTCTTTCATAAACACCTCGAACAATGCTTAAAACAGATTGGGCTGACAACTCTCACAACCTTAGTGTCTCCTCCAAGATTTACAATGGCATACCTCCCCTTTTTAGCAAATTAAACCTTATGTCAAGGCTTAAAATTAAATCCAAACCCCTTCTTCTTTCTCTGCAGAAGGAACAAATTGGCCCCACATGCCAGTAGTCGAGGAGTGCTGATAGAAAACAGAGTGAAGTGAGAGCTCCCCAACCTGGAAGGCGTCACGTGGCCTAATCACCCGGGATAAACAGTCAATTCTACTTTAAGTTTTACATAAAAAGACTGGTAAAATACAGAGGATTTAAATATAAGAAGTTTTTTATACCACACAAAACTGACTGGATGCCAAAATTTTACATTTCTGTGCTGTGCAAGCACTTTATGGGGAATGTGCTTTTTATTCCACTTTTACATGTTTGTTATGAGTCTGTTTTGCAAAGATTGCTCTGAGCCTAGGTAATAAAAATAAAAAATGCACACAAATGGTCATGATTAACGCATAGAGCAATCTATGCTTTTATACATATGAAATGCATATCTGTTTCTTGATATTTCAATATAGCAAAATATGTGTAAGTTGCTCTAGTTTTCACAAATTCATTGTAACAGCAGATCTTGCTGTGGAATTATTCTAAAAGTCCTAGAACACAAAGTTCTTAGTTTTTTAGACTTATTTTGCCAGGAAAATATTCCGAGTCTGTTTCTTATATGTTACTTGGCATTAGTCTATATTGAGAATTGACAGGAATTGCTTCTCCCTAAGAATCTGAGAATGTGGCATGCATCTAAAAAACTCTAAATGCATTATTAGATTATCATCTTAAAATGAAATGTAGTATATTGATCACTACACATATCACACTAGTTTACCAAATTAGTATGATGCTTTCCAAAGACAGTGGAACAAAATCTGGTTTTAAACACTGTAACCAGTGAGAAATGTGGTGGATGTCCTGATAAGTCATCACTTTTTAAGAGAGTTTTATTTTCAGGATGCATTTCTAGATGTGAATGTGTGTTTCTTTACTGTTAAGATAGTATGGAGAGATATGAAAGCTCTTCAAGGAAAACCTGAGGTATAGAAAATTAAAGTTTAAAACAGCCATATGCATATATTGTTTTTGAGGTTGGGCACTGCACAGTTCTAAAAGACTGTCATTAATAGTGTGATCATAATAGACTTTTTTATTAAGTGTCTTATGGAAAATCTGCTCTTTTTCTTGTGCACATAGGTACCACCTAGGCTAGAGAGGACAAGTATTTTGCAAGCAAGAGAGAAAACTATCTTTATAATCATTGAATGGCTGGGCCGTAGATGAAATTAGAGCATGAAAATACTTCCTGTTTTTTGTTTGCATTCATATGGGATGTTTTAAATAATCTGAGAAGATATTTTACATTAATTCTCTCAGTGACATTTTGGGATTTTGAGGTAAACTTTCAGAAACTAGTATCTAAAGGTGAGAGTTTAGGAAAGAAGAAATAAAAAAAGATAGAGGCTTTCAGTGTATTATTACAATAAATTCTTATCCCGTCTCTTACTTCTTTCAGATTCTTCTGGCTTTCATTTGTAATTAAATCCCTGGTTTAGTTTATCTTAGCTCCATAGCAGGCAGCATATTAGAAAGTATATGGTAGTTGCCAATTTATTTTGCAGCGATTTGGTTTCGAGTTACATATGGATTAGTATGAAATGATTGATCTCTTTGTCTTATAATATATATGGTCTAAATTCAACTTCAGTTTCACAGACTCTTAGACGAAAAACAATACCAGGTTTATTTTACTACGGAAATTTCTTGTTTAATAGGTAAACCAGTAAGATGTTTGAAGAAAGTGAAAAGAAACTTGATTCATCCCACAATATGCAATTTTTTGTAGATGCATGAACATATGCCTGTTTAGAACAAATAAATCAATTCAACGATGATCTATTTGTTGTGGTTCCGTTCCATATAAGTCATCCTGTGATGTTACATCAGTTTCTGAATTGTCCCTAAACAAGTGACCCAGCAATTTCTTCCAGTCATTGCAGAGAATCCTGTGATTAAAACTGTCAGGAGTTCTGTGAATGATTATTTTCCATGGCTCCACAGCCTCGCACCCACTAAAAGCCAATTTTTAAAAAAATATTGGATCAGTTATTTTACGTATGAACCACAACTGCCTTAGACGATCTATTTCAGTTTTGCCTATAAGTTGAAATGTGAGTAAAATAAACCTTTTGCCCCAGCTTCTTCTTTATATTTAGGCCAGATACATTCCTGTAAGATCCTCCTCCCTTAGGAAAAAGGTAAACAGAAGAATCACATAGTACAGAATGAACTTTTTTCCAATTAATTGGTGGTAAAATGGAAGAAGATGCGTCTCCTAGCACTACTTAGGACAGGACATCAGGAGAAAACCAGAAAATGTGAAGTTATGAATGAGTCACACTGTCTGCAGTTTCAGCTGGTTTTCCTCTGGCTGTTTCTCCAAAACATAAAATTTCTATGTCCCACCAATACAGTGCATTGGCAGAGACATTATTGTTTCAATAAATCTTAATTTTGGAACAGATTCTCATTTGACATCTGAATCATTTCAGTTCATTTTAGTTCCATCACTTTTTGCTTCCTGCAAACCAGACACGGGTCCTTTAAATTTTTACTATTGCCAAAAGTCTGTTACTTCAAACTAGACATCGTCGGCCTGTTTTCAAAGAGCAGTGAGTGACTGCCTACTTGGGCTTCATGGCTCTGGGAAGAATTCCTCTGAGAATGGAAAATTCATTTGGGTTTGCATCCATTGTTTGGATTGCATAAAAGGAAGTGAATTTTAGGATGATCGCACACAAACACACACAAACACAAAGTCTTATGCTGTAAGGTCTCAGGAATTAAAATATACATTGAATGTAAAAATTGGACCAAATTTCTGAAGTGAGGAATATATGTGAATGTAATTTGCATGAGTTTTTTTCTAAGACTAGTTGGTTCTAGAAGAAACTGCAAACTTTATTGTTATCCATCACCTTGTGAAGCTGCATTTATATTTAACAAGTTTTTAAAACATTTTCCAAGGTTTATTTTCTTGTACCTAGAATACTAAGTAGAAATACAATTTATGAATTCCCAAAGAGTTAATGATAGAATATATGTGAGATAAGAGTCTCTATGAGTTTATTTTAGATATAATTATAATTGTATCAAAAGTATTTTTGTATTTACATGTCTGTTATAACTGCAAGTTTAATCCTCAACTTATGAAATGTCTTTATGATATGTAATATTCAATAATATTGCTTTATTAATTATACTAATAATAATACATTTTTTAATGTTCTACTTGAAATAAATGAATGCATTCTCCATTTTACAGATGAAAAAATATAAATCAATATAATATAATGACCAGAACAATAGATTTTTAAGTAGAATAGATTTTTAACTATAATTTTTAAGTAAAATAGATTTTTAAGAACAATCAAATTTCTCATGAGTCAAAAAACTTCACTTGTCAAATTTTTCTAGTTCTCAATCCTTCTCTCATTCTTTCTCTTTTCCTCCCCTCAGTCCCCACCCCCCATTCTCCTCTCTCTCTTTTTCTGTTATTTCTATAACTGCATTTGAAATTAGCTGCTATAGGAAAACATCTTGGGCAAACGCAAACAAGATAAATCCTATTTTCTAGTTCCTCCCCTTTTGTCATTAGTTTTATCCGTGCATTCCTCAGCCTGCCCACCATTTTATGCAATGTCGAATTAAAACAGTTGCCACTTGGAAAGACAATTTTATTGTTTTGAATGAGTTGTCAAAACATTTCTGTAAATAGAACAGATTCTATTTTAAATAAGTTCTGCCAGAATCCAAGTGACTGCTTTAAAAGCTACACTTCCAGGCAGACCAATACATTACTATTTAGTTAATCTCCATATCATGAACCTAATCTAATATCTGGAGAAGGCTGCTTTATTTTCAATGCCACCACCAAACAATTGACTTTCTCAATTTGGCAAATTAAACCAAACAAGCAAACACTGACTGTCATGAAGTGAAAACAATATTCTTGAGGAAATGCAGTTTAAATAGCCAGTTGTAATGACTATGATAAACATAATAAAACTATTTTGGCAAAAGAGGTGTTTGAATATCTTTGAAGATCTGCAAATATTTAAGCAAAATAAGTTATGATAAGATTGTGAAATCAAATTATTTTTTATAAGTGCTGTTTTGGTCAGGGTCCTTGCAGGGAATGGATGGGAACATTTGAGAAAAGTATAATAAATGAACTATTTTCAAAGATACAGGCAATGTATAATGCAACTGTCAGAACACTAGAAACCTGGGGCTGGTAGGAAGGAGATGCCAACTGCATTAGGCCTGAATGGTGAAGGGGAGGGTGGCTACTAGAACCCAGAGCCACAGAGCGCAGACTGCCAGGTGGAGAGGGTACCTGCCAAGAGCTGCTGACCTCAGGTTCTGGAACTCAGCCAGCTAAGGAGGCGACCCCAGGGCTCAGGTGCCAAGGCAATGCATTGCCTGAACATACTCTCCTCCTCTAGTCTCCTGCCAATTCTCCTCACCAATTACCCCACCTTAAGCCAGAGGTCAGTGGACCTGATGAAGTATGATGAATGATTCTGCATGAATCATTGTCCTGGACCTTAGGGCAGAAGGAAGAAGAGTTTGGATAAGGAGAAGCAAAGAAGACACAAAAAGCTGATTAAATGCATAGATATTTATTTCTTGGATATATTAAGATCACTGATGGGATTGTTTCTTTTGGTGTCTGTATTTGGGGTTGATATAAAGACTTACTTTTATGTAAAGCTTGCTACATACTCTCCTAAGAACTTTACATCTATTAACCCATGAAATCTATCCCAGTGATCTTGTTTTATTATCCTCATTTCACAGACGAAGAAACTGAGGAACTAGGTGGTTAAGTTAGATCTCACAGCTAGGCCATCTAGCCAGAATTCTTACCTGTTACATAATAAATTCAGTCCCTGCCATGTTGTAGCAAAGTCCTTTTGATTATTTCAGAAATCTGAGTGGACCTGATAGCTCAAAATACTATCTGCATTTTAATTTACTATTAGAAATACTTATGTATATTAAAACAATATTATAATACATAAAAGGCAATATGTGTTTACTCAACCAAAATTATTGATTATCTTTTATGTACCAGAGTTTCCACTAGCTAATTAAAAAACTGAACACATTCAGAGTTCAAAGGTTTACTTATGGGGGAGATGGCAAATTTTATTTATGGGATATATAAAATCATTGCAGGAGACATATACTAAAAAATTGTTCATTGTTTATTAGAAATCCAAATTTACCCAGATCGTCTTTATTTTTATCTGCTAAATCTGGCAACCCTGGGATAAACAGATGTATGACCCTTGGAGAATGTGTGGAAAGACATTCCAAATGGAATGAATGAGAGAAAACCCTTGTGCATGAAAGTGTACGTATATATTGAAATGCTTGTTTGGAGAAGAGAGAAGCATAGGTGATTTTATGGTGTGCAGAAGAAGGCAGATCAGAAAAATTTTACTGAAAACACAGATTGAGATTAGATGATTAAAGACCATCTAGTTTGTCAAGAAGAAATCTGAATCATGGAGAGATTTTAAGTAGGGACAGGATGTGATCATATTTTCATTTTAAAACCATAACTTAGATGGCAATATGAAGGATTAACCAAAGTAGAAAGGGGAGACATTTGAGGAAGCTCTTGGAATCCTCCAGAAATGCCTATAGTAGAATGAAAAGAGATTATTTATATTAAATATGACAAAAGCTTTCTTTTTTTCTCTTAACATTTTTGCCCACTCCCATCCAAACTTTGGACCACCTACTGCCTCATAAGGCTCTTGTTGTTGTTGTTGTTGTTTTTAAATCTCCACAAGCCTTACAAAGTGTGGAAACTGGACTGTGGACATTACAGTGATCCCTGACCCTTCTTGGACCTATGAAGAAAATGATAAATTGTCTTTTGATGAATGCACTTGGCCCTGGCAGTTGGTGAGTGCTGTGTATTTGTGAGACTATCCAGGGGCTACTACAACGAAATAGATGTCTAAAACATCCATTGTAGACCAAACATCCATTTGCAGACCTTTCACCATGGACTATTGTGTCTTTTTAAATTGTTTCGTGTTTCTTTTGGTTTTCTCTGTTTTGACTTTTGATCTTTGCATAAAAAGAGTCAAACAGGAACAAGTATCCCCAAAGACTCCCAGGTGTGGTTCATTTGGAGGACTGGAAACAAATGTAAGAATCCCAGCGTAGCTCCCAATAGGGAAATGGAAAGGACAGGACTGCTCTCCTTCTCTATTTCCTTATTCAGGAGGTGGCAGGAGCCTACAGTAAGGATACTCCAAATGTGTTAGCATAGTTTCATCTCTGCAATATTTTATGTGAAATTTTTAAGATCACTTATTGTAAGTACACTCTCTAAAGGTAGTTTCATCCTAGTTAAGTATATCAAAATTGAATTTCTATTATTTCCACCAAGTACCTTCTTAAGTATAAAATAAGCAGTTATTCTTAAGTATAAAATTGATCGTAGGAAAAATATTTTTAGAAAAAAATTTCTCATATGAAATGAAGGCAATATTCTGTATTTTCCTTTTCAATGAAATAACCATTCATGCAAAACACATGTTCTTCTTATCTTACCTAAACAATTCCTGAAAAGTCACAATCTGATGCTAAATGCAAAGGTTACAAAAACACCTGAATAAATTTATGTCACATAATATTAACTCCTACAGTTGCTTTTTGATCGAGACCATCCTGGCGAACACGGTGAAACCCCGTCTCTACTAAAAAATACGAAAAACTAGCCGGGCGTGGTGGCGGGCGCCTGTAGTCCCAGCTACTCAGGAGGCTGAGGCAGGAGAATGGCGTAAACCCGGGAGGCGGAGCTTGCAGTGAGCCGAGATCCGGCCACTGAACTCCAGTCTGGGTGACAGAGCGAGACTCCGTCTCAACATCAACAACAACAAAAAAGCAGATATTATTTAAAGTCTCGATTTCTTCACACCACAACACAACATGACTTGAACAAGAAAAACCAATGTATCAAAAGTACCTAATAATAGTAATAAAAACACCCATTGTATTCAATCTGTAGTGTAAGAGAGCACTTTATGTATTGAGGGAGCTTAGAAATAGCGAGGACCTGTATCTTATAAATATAAAAGAATAGCTGAGCTTTACCCTCATACAATTGAAATCATTCTGGATTGACTGGAAGTAAAGTTTACCTTATTTAATACATGAGTGTTTCTTATAAGGAAAAAATATATAAAGAGCCCACTATTTAAAAGCCTTTCCATTCATTAAAACAAACCAAATAGGAACATATTTTGATATGATTCCATAAAGAATGAGACATTGCTCTAGCTTGTCATGCAGTCATTTCTGTATGTGATGTATACAGACACTAAGAATGGATTTTATACTAACTACCGGTGCTTACTTTCCTTCAATGGTAATTGTCTTAATGTCTGTTTTAATCAGTATTAAGTACTAGCAATAACATGCTTTTAATTATGTTTTAAGCGAGTCCTTTATTGGGTTGTTTTGGGAAGCAAATTAGTCAAAAGGAGCTGTTAATCAAAAACGTGTTACTGGCACAAAATAAATGTTCATTTAAGGAGCCATTTGAAATAAACCTGGCTCATTGGCTCTGACAACCTGCAAGGACACCAGGGCCTCCGGAGGATAACTTCTTCGGTACTCGCCTGGATACGCCTTGCTGCTCAGAAGTTATAAGGAGAAACATTAAGCAGTTTAGGTCATTCATCAGCGAACTTTTACTACTGTACTCAAGAAAATGAGCCTCCTAGGAACTTCACAGCAGATCTATCCCTTCATTAGCCAAGCAATATTGAGAGAGATGTTCCTGTCACTTCCAATGGAGAAATCTATTGCACTGAATTTTAGTGGTATCCCTTTTGTCTATGAGCTGTCTTTGCAAATTCCAAGGTATTTAGGCTGAAAAACTAGCATAATTATCTCTGAACATTTTTCGTATATATTCATTTCCTTTTATTGAACGATCTCTGGCCAAAATGTACCGCTGTGCACAATTATTTATTTTCTGTTACTCTGTAGTCTTAGGATTGGGCTTTTTCACTATTATCCTTTATTAGCAAGCTGTAAATCGATATACAAATTTGGGAAAATATCTCAGAGAAATTGAATGGATGAATTAATTCTTCAATTTTAAAATTAAGCTACATAAAGGATATTCCACCATATTATGATTAAAACATTAATTTTAAAGTCTATGTATATTTATTTGTTGGCCAATCTACTTGTCCTTAAGGTTTTGGGTTACATTTTACTATTCTTTTCTATCCTCCATGTTTGAAGGTTAATTTTCTCCCTGTATCATAAAATATTTTTGAAAATCCAATCTCCTAAGTGGATCTACTCCTTTTGGAAAGATTATTATGTATGTGGCCACTAAAATTGTTCCTTATAAAGCCAGTTAATTCACTACAGTGTTTGGCATACAACAAATAAGTGGTTAATGTTTGCTGAATATTTGTTCAGCGTGTACATATATCAAGCACCGACTATGTGTCCCATTGAGAAAGGCATGAGGACTACATAGGGAAGAAGTCAGGGCAGCAATCCTCACTGACCTGTACAGTCTGGTATAGGGTTTCAGTAGTTTCCTACTTTCTCAACAATGACTGTAATCCAATACAGCATTAAGAAAGCTCCACAGGCTGTCTGAGGGTGTCACCATCTGTGGTATCTATTTGCCACTTTCTGACTTTCTGGAAAGTGTTGCCATATTTGTAGACCTTTCACCACGGACTTCTTGTTTCTTTTTAAATTGTTGTTTCGTGTATCTTTTCGTTTTCTCTGTTTTGACTTTTGATCTTTGCATAAAAAGAGTCAAACAGGAACAAGTATCCCCATAGATTTCAGGTGTGGTCCATTTGGAGGACTGGAAACAAATGTGAGAATCCCAATGTAGCTCCCAATAGGAAAATGGAAAGGACAGGACTGGTCTCTCTATTTCCTTATTCAGGAGGTGGCAGGAGCCTACAGTAAGGATACTCCAAAATGATGCCAGGACGTAAGATGTAATCTGATCAGGAGACAGAGCTTGAGAGGCTAAAACCCCCAGTCAGATGCAGAGAGAAAAAAATATATATATCAGCAAATTCACTCTGAAGGAAGAAAGAACAGTGAAGTCAAAACATCCTGGGTTTGGTTTGGCCAGCCCCAGAAATACCTGGCACAGAAAGAAAGAATCGTAACAGCATGTCCAGAGTACAGTACAGCTGTAAAGAATGCTGCTTTTCACATTGACTCTCAGACACCAGAAGCTGCAGTCCTGGTGAAAGTAGGATGTGGAAGGTGGGATTGGGAGGGTGACGGGGATGGGAGGTGCTCAAGAAACATGGATGCAGTTTTGTTTCCATAAAGATTAGAAATGAGAGAGAGTTTTGAGGCAACTTGCATGAGTTTATTATTACCATACACCCTAACTTTTCCCAGAAAAAAATGATGACATTAATTGACCTCATGCTGTGTGCCATTTTGGTGAAAAGTGCTTTATAAACATTATCTCATTTAATTTTCTCTCTAGGTAGCTCTTATTTTTGTCCTCAATTACAAACGATGTGACTGGTAATTTAAAAGATTAAGTAATTTCTCAATCACACCTCAGAGATAGGACTTGAACCCAGGTCTCAAACCGAAACTTACAGCTTGGAAAACAACCAAGGAAAGACACAGATCAGCATGACTGTGACATGAACTAGAAATAAGCATTTATTTTATTACTCTAGTGAGCTGTTGCAGTTGCTCTCTCTAAAACACAGCTTTATCTTATCCTGAATAATATAGGAACTTCTCCAGCATCACATACACAGTACTCCCCAAATCGTTGTGAGTTAGATGGGTGAATGGATAAGATATTAAATAAATATAAGCAGTTACCAGGAGTTAAATTTGTATTTATCTAACATACCAGTTAAATATAATTAACCCTGGCTGCTGGTGGGGAGTGTGGCTTGCAGACTGCTTCACACTGTATAATAAAGCTCTTTCCTGCTGTCCTGGCTATATATCAATTTCCGCTGTCTTATAGCTATAAATTATTTTTCTTATAAAAATTCAGTGATGAAAATTTTATTATCCTATTTGTTTGTTTTGTTTTTACTGGTGAGGAAACTGAAGCTTAGATATGTTAAGTCATTTATGAAAGGCCACATAATTATTAAAAATAAAAGCATAATTTCAAATGCAGATGTTCTTATTCAAGGATTTTTGGATTTTGCTTTCTTTCTTCCTTTTTTTTTTTTTTTTAACTATTAATGTCTTCTCCTATTGTAGCTCTCAAAAGTCTGAACATCCTAAAAAATAAATGAGGCAAGGGTTCTCTTTTTCAAGCCTTGTCTCCATTTATTAACTAGCTAATGTTGCAATGTGAATTTGAGTGATTTGGAAATCATTTCTGTATAATGGACAATTAATATGTCAAAGGATTATATACTTAATCTGTACCATAACAGTTATTTTAATGAAAATATATTTCAATTTAAGTTGTGTCAGTTTAAATCATGCTCTATCTTGACTAATTCCTGTCGTAAATGAAGTACTTCTATCATAAAATTTTTCTAACAGTAGAACTTTTTTAAAACACTTCTCCCTAAAGGGTGTAGGCAGACATGAAAGATGATCAGGAAACAGGTGCGAAATATGAAGAGATGGTCATAAGAATTGTACTGAATTTTCCTTTTTGTTTTCATTGGTTCCAATTCTACCCTGCCCCCTGCAAAGCACTTCTGTGGTTTCTCTCTCATAGCTGTCAAAGGTGGTGGAGGGGAAAGCATCCTTCTAATCCTTCTGCGGAAAACCATAGATGATCAAAGGTGGGATAAAAAGTTGAGTTCTTGTGCTGATACCATACAGCTGCTCAATTAACATGTGCTCATTGACTCAATATAAAAGAGAGTTAAGAATTGAAGGCCTGGATTATGGTGGGTGACTTGTGCAATACTGATTTTATTCGTTCCCATTAAATTCTATCATGTATCTACTCAGAAAAAAAAAATGCCTTTAATTATTAAACATTAGAAGTTTAATTCAGCATTAAGAATGACTCAATTTTTCTATCTATTTAAAGCCATGAAACCTCTCTCAGCCAAATATTTTAATAAAATTGAAAATTATTGAGGGTTTCTGAAACTATCTTTATGAAATATACAAAGTTATATAAACTAAGACAATTTTGACTATTGTTTTTTCTTTGATATTTAAAAGCTCGTTTTTTTTTGGAAGAACACTTGAACGTATCAACAAAAAATCTGGGGTTATAGGAAAAGTGGATGTGTGCGTATGATAGAGACTGACCACACAACTTTTCAAATGATCATGTTGTTCATTAAGGGTTATGTTAGACATCTCTAGCGAGCATCATGATGCACAAGCCACAGTGAGAGATTACTCCTGACTCCACTGTAAAGGATTTCCAGTAAATGATACAACCACAGTCTGCCTGTCTTAGACTTCTGGACCTACAGAAATATGATATTTGCAATATAAAGTAATTTCCAACTTCCTTGCCTATATCATATGATGCATTTATTTCAACCAGCACTGACAGCAACTTTCTTTTGGTTTTAAAATTCCATCAAACTCTCCTTTTCTTTCTTATGGGTATAGAGCCAAACAGATATCACTGGTGGAAGACTATGGGGAAGCGTCCATGCAGGTCACAAATCAGAACTACCCAGCATCCATGTATAGAGCCAATGTGGAATG
Source organism: Chlorocebus sabaeus (assembly GCF_047675955.1). Classification (NCBI taxonomy): domain Eukaryota; kingdom Metazoa; phylum Chordata; class Mammalia; order Primates; family Cercopithecidae; genus Chlorocebus; species Chlorocebus sabaeus. The sequence continues at coordinate 33,563,068 of NC_132913.1, forward strand.
AAATCTTATTTGGAAAATTTTAATAGCAAAATAAAAGCTTTCATTTTCAAAGTGAGATGTTTTGGCCCTTCTGCATGTCATTCAGAATGGAACCAGATGTTATAGAAATTTGTGAAAACCCTATATAGGATTTGTTAGGCCTAACAATGCTAACATTTATTAGGCCTAGTATTTAATTTTTTTAAGTAATAATTGTGTCATTTGGATTTCTCATCTTTGTTTTTTTGGGTGGGCAGGATAAACACCCATAGTTTTGATACTCCACAAAATGAAATTTAACTATCACATTAAGAATAATTTCATGGATTCTCACAGTGGGTGATACTGCCCTGAAGGGGGCGAACATTCATTTTGTGGGAGGTGAAAAAAATTTCTCTTTTTGAAACACAGATACACTTACAGTATAGAAACAGACATACAGTACATACACTAAAATGCATGAAGGGATTAGACAAAAAATGCATGAAGGTATTCGACAAAAAAATTAGACAGTATATAAACAGACATACAGTACATACACTAAAATGCATGAAGGGATTAGACAAAAATAAAAATATTTAAAGGCTTCTTAGAAGAGCAATAATAAAAGCAAGTTTGGAAGTTCCTGCACTATTCCATTACATTCAAAGGTCAGGGAAAAAGCCAACATATGATATATATTTCATAGCAATTTGTGCAATCATTCAGTTTCTAGTTGCTGCATTTTGTAAACTAAGACAACATTATTATTTCAACTTTATTCATTTTAAATATTTTACATTAAGTTATGTTCTAGAAACAGAAATCTGCCAGCTCTAAATAATCTATAAATATCTAATTTCCTTCCTTGGAGTTATAAGTACATGTTTGAGCCATATAAAATATTTTCTCATATTCTAGATATTTTTAAGCATAATTTAGAGTTTACAGGAATATTTTCATCACCATCCTTCTTCCTACATGAGTCACTTACTGACCTTGGATAAACAGTACACTAATGCACCTCTGGGTACCACTATTTTCTAACTAGGTGAGATGCTTATTCAATATTCACTTTTATGTGATATGCTTACACGAGTGTAAATGATGTCCTTCAAATTCTTAGACAATAGACCCATGCTGTTTAGTTCATAGAGAGGATAAATGAAGTATAAATATGGAGCTTAATTATCAGTGACATGTAAATCTGTTACCACTATTATGTTTATCTGCCTCACAATATTTAAGCTTCTATCACCTCTGTTCATAACCAAATCTCCAAGAGTAAGATAAGCAAAAAAAAAAAAAGAAAATTGGCGCATTATTTTGAAAAGATTACCAATACTAGTTCTAAGTCTAAGGATGAAGTAACTTTTAATTGTAACCTAAAATAATAAAAAGAAAAATCAAGAATATCTTAACTTATATATAACAGAAACATTAATACAAATTGTAACACAATATATAATTTCTATTAAAGTTAATCAAAGAATGAGTCATGGGAAAATATCTCAAACATATTATATCAGAAAACAGTTATAATTTTCTCAATGCTGACTTGAGAAAATACTACATTTGGTTGAGGGTGATTCAGAGTAAAATACCACAATATTTCTATTGTAAATCCATATTTTAAATGCTTAAAAGTAACATTGGAAGGAAATGAAATAATCTTTAATCTCACACAAATTGGAAACAAAAACTACCCAATATATACATTTATAGTAACTATAATGACTGTATGGCATATGCTAGATTGTATTTCTATGTTAAAAAGTCTAAAACAATCCTTGACTATAGTTTACATTCCTACCAACAGTGTAAAAGTGTTCCGTTTTCACTACAGATATGCCAACAGCTATTTTTTTTTATGATGGCCATTCTTGCAGAAGTGAGGTGTTATCACATTGTGGTTTTGGATTTGCATTTCCTTGATAATTAGTGATGCTGAACATTTGTTCTTATTTTTGTTGGCCATTTGTAAATCTTCTTTTGAGAATTGTCTATTTATGTCCTTAGCCCACTTTTTGATGAGATTGTTTGTTCTTTTATTACTGATTTGTTTGAGTTTCTTGTAGATTCTGGATATATTAGTCTTTTGTCAGGCGTATAGACTGCGAAGATTTTATTCCACTCTGTGGGTTGTCTGTTTACTCTGCTGATTATTTCTTTTGCTGTGCACAAGTTTTTAGTTTAATGAAGTCCCATCTATTTATCTTTGTTTTTGTTGCATTTGCTTTTAGGTTCTTGGTCACAAGTCTGCCTAAGCCAATGTCTAGAAAGTGTTTTCCAATGTTCAGGGAAAAGTTGAAAGCAATCCTCTGAGAACTGGAACAAGACAAGGATGCTCACTTTGACCACTTCTATTCAGCATGGTACTGAAAGTTCTAGCCAGAGCAATCAGATAAGAGAAAAAAAAATAACAAGCATGCAAATTAGTAATGAGGAAGTCAAACTGTTGCTGTTTGCTGATGACATAATCGTATACTTAGAAAACCCTAAAGATTCATCCAAAAAGCTCCTAGAACTGATAAATGAATTCAGCAAAGTCTCAGGATACAAAATTAATGTACCCAAATCAGTAGCTCTGCTATACACCAACAATGACCAAGCTGAGAATCAAATCAAGAACTCAAACCCTTTTAAAATAGCTGCAAAAAACAAAACAAAATAAAATACTTAGGAATAAACTTAACCAAGGACGCGTAAGACCTATATAAGTAAAGTTACACAAAACACTGCTGAAAGAAATCAAAGATGACACAAACAGAAGAAAACACATCCCATGCTTATGGATGGGTAGAATCAATATTGTGAAAATGACCACACCACCAAAAGCAATCTATAAATTCAATGCAATTCTCATCAAAATACCACCATCATTCTTCAGAGAACTAGAAAAACAACCCTAAAATTCATATGGAACCAAAGAAGAAGCCACATAGCCAAAGCAAGACTAAGAAAAAAGAACAAATCTGGAGGTATCACATTACCCGACCTCAAACTACACCATAAGGCAATAGTCACCAAAACAGCACAGTATTGGCATAAAAATAGGAATACAGACCAATGGAACAGAATAGAGAACCCAGAAATAAAGCCAAATACTTACAGTCAACTGATCTTCAACAAAGTAAACAAAAACTTAAAGTGGGCAAAGGACACCCTATTCAACAAATGGTGCCAGGATAATTGGCTAACCACATGTAGAAGAATGAAACAGGATCCTCATCTCTTACCCTATACAAAAATCAACTCACAATGGATAAAAGACTTAAATCTAAGACCTGAAAGTGAAACATGAAGTATTTAAACTTCAGAGGAATGAATGCCATTGATGAAAGCGAAAACTTGTCAGAAAGCATTAAAACACTTTCTGTGAGGTTCAGTGTCATAGCATTATAAACACTATAATTCAGTGCTGTAGTTTCTACCTACAGTTACACTTTTGGATTAATTATATTACAGTAGCATCTTAATAGGAAAAAAAAAAACGAAGAAGAACACTACAAAATGCTGGGTGACTACTGGTTGCTTCTGGAGTGATCATTTTTTTTTTTTTTCTCAAACCTTCATGAGTTACTATAGGCCAGGCATTTAAGCTCAAGAACTCACAGGGTTGCCAGAGACAGACAACAAATAACCATAGAAAGAGAAATATCCACCAGTAATTGTTCTAGGCAATGAAAGCACTTCTTTTTCACTGTCAAGTTATAACAATGAAATTTCATAGATTGATTTTGAATATGCCAAGGAAAATTGATTAAAGGGAATCTCAATGGAACCATTAACCACAGTGTGGGATTTGGTAAGACTTGGACCCTATCTCCCTATCTGCAGTGTTTTAGTGACCCAGGTAATAAACATTTTCTCCTATTTTGTAGTGTCTCATCAGTCACTGAGGATAGCATTCAAGGTTTCCAGGGTATTAAGTTGTAATATAAATTCAGTAGTAATGAAACCGTTATACATAGTACTGATTGGATAAGCAATTTACAATACACCATAAAAATCAGCAGATCTCTTAGAAAATAATGTTATTGAACAACATCAAGAAATTAATTCAGAAAAAAATGAAGTTATTTAATAAAAATATCTATATATTGTTTCTTTAAGTATAATACTCAAAGTAGCATTTAATATAAAATGAAAAATATTTCAGGGAATGACTTCTTAAATTATTACTATCATATAACTAGTATTCCAAAATTATTCAGGAAAGTGATTTTCAGAAAACAAAATAAAATATAGCACAACAATTTAAATGCAGCCTCACATTTCTACATATTCTTAATAAATTTACTTATTCCCATAATCTTGAAATAGTATTTTTTTTTTATTTTAAGTTCTGACAGGGACACACGACAAGCTGATCAATACTTCACAGTCCTTGGTTATGGTTAATGATTTTAAAATAATTTATCTGTTAAAACAAAATCACAAAAAGTCTTGGGAAGAAGCAGACTAAGAATGTTACAGAAAATGGCCATGGCATGTGAGCAGCTATAAAAAGTGTATTTTAACCAAATTGAATTATGTATTGTTTAGTAAATTTTTCTGCCTGGGTAGAATTTTTATAAGTAAAAATTTTTCATTTTTACTTATAAATTGTAAACTAGTTCTTGTCATTTTATTGTCTCATGTAAAATCAGTATTGAAAATATAGTAACACTTATTTTACTAAATATTATAATTGTCTGATCAAAATTTTGCCATAATATTCAAATTAAATACTTTATAGACCTCATTTTGAATAAAGAAATTACAAGGAATTAAACAGAAAAGTAATTATTGGGAAGCAAAACTACCTTTGTTTGGACTAGAACTTTTTCCCTTGCCATTGGCTTGCTTTCAATCAGTTTTAACCTCTATACTTTTACAAGCATAAGCAACAAGGCAAGTGCAGTAGGGAATATCCCTCAAAACTTATTGTGTAAACTCAAATATTAGATTCTTCTTTGGAGTAAAATAGGCTCTTCACTGTTTACAAAGTTATCCCAGAGTTTTGAAAATTCTTTCTGTTTTTCCCATGTATTCATCTATTCAATCTCAACTGCTACAATTAGAAAGAAGGCATGAAAATGCTTTTTTTCTTGCGTCTGCAAGTTGGATTAGAACTTTCTATGTGACATGTTTAAAGTTTAAAGAAAAAACAAGGGTATTAGAGAGGGAAGATAGAATAGAAATTCATTTCTACAATACGCTAAAAATAAAAAGTACTTCCACTATTGTCATTTTTTCACTCTCAGTTGAAATTTTTTCAAAAATAAAAAGTTTTGTCATGATTATCTCCATTTTCATTCTTCTTTAGCTGTACTTAGTTCTCATTGAAAGTAACCCTAATGTAAGTACCTGGACCAAATCATAATTTTTTTCATTTATTTTGACACAACTTGCCTTATTTAAAAAACAAACTAATGGCCTAAAGTGTCTCCTTATCCTTCCTTTGCAATAAAATTCTATATTGCTATAAACTTTATGCACTTTTTAAATACAAAATTGCCACCTGAAAAGATGAATTTACTTTTTAATCTCTATATATAGCCTACTAAGAGAAATGTAACAATAAATCAAATCCATCATATCAAGAATAGAATTGAAGAGCCTAAATGGACCAAAGACTTTGGTTAATTTTTTAAAAACTAAAACTAAACTGCATATTACTGTAGAATATGCCAGAGTTGAGAGTTAAATCCACACAAGAGAAGGCTATAGCAAAGATGGGAATGTGACAGCTGGAAGGAGAGAAATATATGCTCAAGAGGCATATTGACTTTAACTTTTAAGATGAGAGACATTTGGGAATGTTTGATTATTGATGAGAAGGATCCAGCCATGAGATTATACCCAAATAAACAAAATGCAAAAAGAAAAAAAAAACTACTTGAGGTTTGTGTTAAGATGTTATGGGATTTTTTGCATGAATTTCTCCACTTAAGCTGAGATGCTTGGGCATGGGGCAGAGAATAAAGATTGCAGGATTTTTCCAGCTTTGAGTTTTCACCGAGTAAGCATGATGAAAAGGCAGAAGATAGAAATTGATTACTGGCAAGAATGTTCTTAAAATAATCAATCTTGAGATCTAAATTGCGTAAGACATGGAGTAATAAAAAGAGAAGATGAGGAAAGATGAATTTAGACAAAGGAAAATAGTTAATAAACTGAAGGTTTTAAGTATGTCGTTGAAGAAATACTGTTGCAGAGGACCTTGAAAAGGCAACTGAGAAGGTACCATATCTTCAATCAAGTATGAAATTATAATAGTGAGTTTTAAACATGCAGTTATCTACAAGTGGTACCCTAACACATTTTTGCAAATAAAAAAGTATTTGATGGCCTCCAGAAAATTAAATAAGGAATCTATGGAGGTCAATATCTTAGGGTCCATGAAGAAATGGAACTCACCCAGAAGTGTAAAAGAAAAAGAAATCGAAATCCCAAACTGATTTGGGCCACAGGGATGAACTGTAATCAATATAAATGAGAACAGGAAGCCATGGGGCTCTTAGTTGAATATTTTCTTGAAGAAAGGGGAAGTTTTTTTAAGCATGATTAAAAATCTGCAATTTCTTAGTCGTATAAGAAAGGCAACTTCCTTGTCTTAAAAATTACAGAGAAAGTGATAGGTCTAACGTCATATTCTACAAAGTAAATATTTTCATTTTTGAATCACTTATTTTTTCTAATTTATGTTATATTAACATAGAAAATTTAAAATTATGAAGTTGAAAACAACTCATAAAGTTGTCTCTTTTCTCTCTATTCCCAGGAAGAAATGACTAGCAAAAAATTTAGAAAGAATGATGATAATACACGTAACTTTTAAAGAGCATATATTTAGAAGGATATGTTTCAATTATTTGTTATACAAAAAGATGTTTAGACTATCATACATTCATTTTAGGATACAAAATATGCTTTCACATTTTAGGCAGTAATTACTGAACTATTCCTTAGATTCATATTTGCAACAATACACTTTTAGGATCTTTGTTTAATAAGATAATGTGTTGATCTTAATAAAGAACATTTCCATTTCATATTGTATTGTTTCTAGCTAAATAACAATTGTATGCTGGTAAAAAGGATTGCAGTTAAAAGCAGAATAAAAGAACAAATACAACTGGTCATTAGAATAACTACATTGTGCTCTATTTAACCAACAACAGTACATAATTTAGAAGACAAAGATTTGTAAGACAAGTCAGTATTTAAACGAGCATCACAGGGATAAACCTCCATCATTCTAAATATTCTATCTATACTTGGCAGCAACGTGAGAAGTGTGATACATGTGAACCCAACAAATTCAAAGTTGCACTTTTCAAGATTTGAGAAGGTGCTAACACTTAGTGCTAAGATATGAGAGGGAAAATATGTGTAAACCTCTTAATGTTATTTTCACTGGCTAAATTATTTCTGGACTTTTTTAAAAAGTAGGCTATTAAAATTAAAACAATATGCTAGAAGACATTTTGGCAGAAATAAGTCTATAACACTATTTTTGTCACATATCTTTTTCTTGGAAAAATTTATCCAGCTATAGACATCTTAAACCCTACAAATTGTTCTTGTTAAAAGTGACTAATACTGGGGGTGCTCAATATACATATAGTGTTTTTCATTGATAATTTTTATTTAGTTCTTAAGAAACCTACTCTTAATGTTGGCATGTCATATTTTTCTGTTACTATAATCAGAAAATGTGTAGTCTGTTATACTGTAAAAAAAAGGAAGCTACTTTTGGAATGTAGCATGTTAACATGACAGCATACTCTTAATATTCATCTTAATCTTCCTAATATAAGCATTCACATGTGGTTATTTGTAGGAAATAGCTCTACTTGTGAGATGTTTTTTGTTGTATTTTGTTAGAATGGGTGACACAATAAATCATTCTGCTTTTGGAAAAAAAATTACAAAGAAAGAAAGTGATTAAAATTTCAGGTAAAATAGAGTTGACCAGGATGAAGCAAATATGAATGAGATGAAAATATAAACATTAGTATCTTATATATTTTTGATTCTGCACTAAATAATATGTGGAACAGTAATATTATAAATAATGTATATTGATTTTTCAATGTCTATGGGAAGTTACAGAGTAACAAAACAGAATATAAATGGCATAAAACCTGACAATGTAAAATAGTCTATATAACTAAAATGTGTCTGGGGATACAAAGGAGAATATAGATCAATATAGATGAGAGTGTTACAGAAAATCAAAACAATAGAGGTTTGATTTATGACCTAAAATAGAGATATAGTTACTAGAAGAAGTAGAAATTATAACATAACTGACCCAACTTGAAGAATGGAAGAAATGAAAGTGTAAAGTAATGTATTTCATTTCACTTCCTCATCTTCCATGTAGATAATGTGCACCATTGATCAACTAGGATTCAGAGGTAAAATAATAATTTTTAGAATTACTTTTTTCAAAATGCTGAAAGTTTTAACATTTTAGTCACATGAAAGAAGATGAAGTGTGACAGAGAAAATGATGTTCAACTAATATCATTTTTAGTCTTTGGGTGTTTGTTTATAATCTATTTGTTTATACTTTATTATACAGAACACATGATCTTTTTTACTTCCTGGTTCTGGAAACCATTTTGGCTCTACTTTGGTTTATTGCAAGCCATTCTCCTTGGGACCTATCCATGAAGACTACCCAAAAGTCAAAGGCAGGAAATGGAATGGCTCAGTAATTTCTCAATGATTTGTGTCATACTAAAGCTCCACATTCCTTGATAATTGCCTATTTTACTTTAGATAAAGTTCAAGGTGTAAAACTGTGGCTCATAAATCCCTAAATATTAACTGAGTCCTAACTGCTTTTGAGGTTGTGCTCCTCCTCGTGCTCATTGGGAAAATGATGATGAGCTGTGCTTCCGGCAGTTCCCAAGGTCCGTCCTTAGGAAGTTAGACAGGATGTCTCCCATAACGGACTTTTCCTTAGAAGTCCTTGACTTGGGCAAACTTTAGTCTCCAGAGAAGCAGAATGAATATGAGTGTATATGTACAGAGACGATAGGGATTTATTTTAAGGAACTGGCTTATGTAATTGTGGAGGCTGACAAGTCAAACTCTGCTGAGCATGTCCTTAGAGTAGAGACCCAGGGAAGAACTGATGTTGCAGCTCAAGTCAGAAGACAGTCTGGAGGCAGAATTATCTTTTTCGCTGGAACTCAGACTTTTTCTTCTTAAGGTCTTCAACTGATTGAATGAGGTCCACATACATTACGGAGGGTGACCTGCTTTAGTCAGAGTCTACTGATTTAAATGTTAATCTCATCCACAAAATATCTTCCCAAGGGCATCTAGATGGGTATTTGACCAAATTTCTGGGTCCCATGGCCTAGCCAAGTTGATACATAAAGTTACCCATAACTTCTAACCGTAGAAGAAAATTTTTGACTATTTAAATGCTGTATATGACTTTAATTTTTTAATTGTTATTTAAGATATCTACTATAAAAAAGCACAAACTAAATGATAAATTAATTATTGCAAATAGAAGCAGTGAATTTTGGTGATCACTACACACAACACTAAAATACCACAAGAATTTCCTGGTCTCCAAAGATTTTATTTTTCTTTTCCCATACTTGAAGATTATATTCACCTTAGTTCTCAAGGCTTCTGGACAAATATGAAAAGGCTGTTTGAAAATGAATAAGTGGAAATTTGTTCTACTTTGTATTTTCTGCTATAACTTTTATAAAATTCTCATGCATGGTTTCGCAATCCCTGTTTCTTCTATGCCATGTAAAAAATTGTTGTAAAAATAGGTTGTCACATCAACTCTGCCTTTGACTTCATTTGTTCCCATAGAAAGCTATTTTTAAAACTGTATACTTAACCTAAAATAATTCCAGCATAGTTTTACATTGTTCTAGCTTACATGATACAAATAAATTTTTACTATAAAGCTTTTATATCTTAATGTGAAATGAGAAAAACTGATTTAGTAATAAGTAGCCTTTACTTTTTACCCACTTCATAGTAAAATGGGCAAAAAAACCCTACTGACCTGCCCACTTTGTTTTATGTGCTAACACTGAATTAGAGTTGGATTGGAGATTATTTCTTTCTTTTCCTGCACTGTTGATTTCTTTGTATAACTAAATAGCTGTCATGTTCTGATTCTGGGAACATGAGTTTATGTTCTGATTCTGGGAATACGAGTTTTAGGAGAGTCAATGAGAGAACAATGTATGTGCCCACAGCCAATTTATATACATTCTATTGTGTATTTATATGAAATACATGTAAACTGTATTTATAATGTCCTTACTTGTTCTCTCCAGGCTCTATAGATAGAATACATAGAGCATGTATTCTGTGTCCACACATTTGTGAAAAATGTCTATACTCACTGCTTCAAATGATTCAAAAAATAGGAAATTAACATAGAAATCTCTGTGTGTGGAGAAAAACATAGAACAGGCATCCTATCAAGTATGATTTATAACTTGGAAGATAAAATTACTCAGTGATACATGTATAAAAGGCTGACTTTTAGAGAAAATATACAAAATATCTTGCTGAAACCACTAATCTTAATGCAAAGGATTCTGAAGCTCGTGAAAGTTGAGTGATTGTCCAAGATCATATGTGGAATCAGTGGCAGGTTGAGATTAGAGGTCAACTTTCTTGAAGAATAATTTAGACCCACATCCCTATTCTTCACTTGTGACTCAATTTTCCTATTACACTTCATACTCGATAGATTCCTATGTGCAAAGACATTCAGAATAATTCTAAAGGAATTTCGGAAAAAAGAAATTGTTTCCACAGAAACCAATACAGGTTTTTAATATTGTTAAGAATAAAAAATTAGCTAAATATATTAGACATAATTAATGGAAACTAGTGTAAACATGAGATTTAACTAATAAAAAATATCCAAGCAGGAAACTTAAATCCTTAGTGCTGTAGTTTCGACCATGTTGCAGAAATAGCAATGCATGTTCTGACTGACAAAACAATTAAATCATCTATTGGACTGAGCGAGGCACAGAGCTTGAAGTTATACAACCAGAATGAGTTAGTCTGAAAAGTCAGAAATTTATCAGAATACTATAAAGACTATAATTAGGCTGGGCATGGTGGCTCAGGCCTGTAATCCCAGCACTTTGTGAGGCTGAAGCAGTTGGATCACTTGAGGTCTGGAGTCAAATAGCGGCCTGGCCAAAATGCAGAAACCCAGTCTCTACTAAAAATACAAAAATTAGCCAGGCAAAGTGGCACATGCCTGTAGTCCCGGCTACTTGCCAGGCTGAGGCAGAAGAAACACTTGAACCTGGGAGGCAGAGGTGACAGTGAACCAAGATCACGCCTCTGCACTTCAGCCTAGGTGACAGAGTGAGACACCGTCTAAAAAAAAAACAAAAAACAAGTATAAATAGTTAACATATAAATGTTATATTGATTTTATGTTTGGACAAAATCTTTCAGGAGTGATTTAATAACCATACTTTGCAAGTAGAACAAGAACTTTCATGAAGAATGATAACCAGCTATTTTCTAATACCGTATATAAGGCATGTAATTTTATGATGATATACCAAAATAGAACATGTTAGTGCAATACCATTAGGGCTTTGGCAATTACACGAAAGCACTAATAATAAAGTTGGTTATATCTTGACGTCAGCAAAGAGAGGTGATTCTTTTGAGCTCTTCAAAAATGGGAGAGAATCTTGATGTGAGGAAGAGGTGTGAGGTTTAGCTTGACTTGCTTAAATATAGTACAATAGACTCCTGTTTAAGGTCCTTTTGACTCTATGATTGTGTCATAATTTAATAGTAATATGTCTCAAGAAATATTTTCATAGGTGTCAAATGGAAATTGAGTTTGGTATGAACTTGGGAAAGTTATTGAACTCTCCGGGTCCCAGTTTTTAATACATAAGATTAGGAAGCTGGGCTAGGGTGAAATTTTCAAAATGTGTCTTCTTTAACCACAGATATGAGATATTCCACAGTGCCAACTGAGTGATGCTCACAACTCTCTCCTTTCTTCAACCTGTGCAGGAAAAGAGATATTACTCATAACCTTTTTGGGATAACAACAATAGCATTCCTATTATTTGATTGCCAGTATGCTTTCATATGGCTCATTCCAGAATTGAAGTGATTGTACAGTATTTTTTTCTTTTAAAAAAAAAAAAATAGAGATGGGGGTCTCACTATGCTGCCCAGTCTGGTCTTGAACTCCTGAGCTCAAGCGATTCTCCCACTTTAGCCACCCAAGGTGCTGAGATTACAGGCGTGAGCCACAGTACCCTGCCAGAGTAATTTTTTTTTTCAAGTTTTTCATGTTGCTACAACATTTTTATTATTATTTAAATAAATGCATATTATTTTATTTTATTGTGCTACTGGTGGATACTAAATTCATTTATTTATCGTTTTCAAAAAATATTGCCATGGATAGATACATCTGTAGTTTTTTCCATCTTTACTGGTTTTTCCATTTGATATATTTGCAGAAGTGGAATTATTAGGTTCAAAGGTGTGAACATTATATAAATCACCACATTATTAAAAAAAACTATACATGATTCACCAGAAGAGTACTGAAATCCCAATTTCATAGTATCTTCACCAGTACTGGAAATTACCTAAACTTTTCTTTGCTAATGTAATATGGAAAATAAATTGCACTTTGCTATCTTTATGATATTTCTTGGGTTACTGTATTATTTTTACTCGGAGTTACATTTTGTCTATGATAATTCATATGAGTGGATGATAGGTGTTAACCAGAAAACAATAATGATAGTTAATATTCATAGTATTTTGAATATATTATCTCACTTAATCCTTAAACATCCCTATGAAGATAGCACTGTTTCAGCTTTCTGAAATAGATATGGACGTTTCGACATAAGAAGTGAAGTCACTCTGTTCACACCTGTTGTAGCTCTAGTATTTCAGAATTGTCCAAATGTCTAGAGAACAGGATGGTAGGTGTGAATGAATACACACAAGATAAATAAGACTACTTAAGTCTCTGTGGAGTTTCACAAGTCTCCTAACTGGACTTTTACATTGTTTTATTTGACTTCTTTGTTAGTTTCATTTCATTTTTATTTTTTTAATTCCTGTATATTCTACAATCATTTCTTAAAACTCATATGCTGATATGTCATCTGATCTCCTAAGGAAATCATAGTACAAAATTCTCTTTCTCTTCATAAGCAATATTCTAACAATCTATACTAATTTTTTAGGTCGAAGAAAACATGGGAGGCTTTAGTTCAATGTAGTAATACATTTTTAACTGAATAGCTTGAGAACTAGCAGGTCAAGTGATTGGCCCAAATCTCAGTTAGCAAGTGATAAAACTGTGACATTTTGTTACCCCACGCTTCCTTTCTTTATCTTGCTATTGACTCTTCTTTGTCTAGAAATATGTTTGCTGTAATTATGGCAAGCATGATGCCAGGGTCTCTCTGTTTTAAACTCTCTTGCAAGCAAGGTGTTAAATTCTCATTATTCTAAGGCACCACCTGTACATTAAATCCTCATGCAGAGGCAGAATGTGAGAGTACAGTACGTGCTTCTGAGGAGGATACAATTAACCCCATTCCTATTTGTACTCCATGTCACATGGTCACATTAAAAGACTTTATTGTTTTGCAGATAAGGATTGTTTGAGGCATCCAATGTTAATCTTGAATTATTCATGAAGTAACATTATTTATTCATTAGTTCCTGGATAATTTTGCTTAGCCCAAGTACCTACAGTCTTTTGTTTCTTATATGAAGATGGGTTAGGACATTAGACTTATATGAGATGTTGTATTACAGGGCAGCTTCTGACCATTTAACCTAACATAGATACTTGGAGATGGGATGCACTGTTAAAGGAATAGATAAGAAAATTAAGCTATGGGATGCTAATCAGAAACAAAGTCAAATGTTTTTGCACTGATGGACAATTGCTCAAATGCTAGTATCTCACAATTATCAGTGTTTCTTGTTAACCTAGTATTCGAATCTCTGAAAAGACTCAAATACTGAAGGGACTCAAGACATCAGTTCTGGACAAGGAGAGTATTCAAAACCTTTAGCTTGAGAACATATCTAAATGCTCCCAAACAATGCTTTATCAACCTGTTGACTTGAGAAGAGCATAGAAACTCTCTGGGGAGCATATAAAATAGTGTTTTAGGGATTATCATATAATAAGAAATGATCTGTGTGAATAAGAAATAAAGCAGGAGAAAGAAAGAGGATAAAAACGGAAATACAAGAAAAATAAGGTGAGGGTGCTCAAAAAGGTTTTTATGATTTAGAAGATATTCCCATGTATGAGAATAGAAAGGAGTTACAATTGACACACATAAAACTAAGCACATGAGGTTACTGCTGGAATAATTACGTGATGTATTTTTCAACCAATCCCTTTTAAAAGTTAAAGGGCATGGCTCTATTACACCAGGACAACAGATAAAATCCAAGACTGTGTTGGATATATCAGGTCATGTCACTATGCTAAAAATACAGGACTTAAGTGAATACTTAAAATGAACAGTATTATGTATTTATCAGGACACACTGGAATACACACCTGGGACCTTTGGAGTACCATACTTTAATAGAAATAATGCCAGTAGAATACATTTATTTATTTATTTATTTATTTATTTATTTATTTTTTTTTTTTTTTGAAACAGAGTCTCGCTCTGTTGCCCAGGCTGGGGTGCAGTGGCCGGATCTCAGCTCACTGCAAGCTCCGCCTCCCGGGTTCTCACCATTCTCCTGCCTCAGCCTCCCGAGTAGCTGGGACTACAGGCGCCCGCCACCACGTCCGGCTAGTTTTTTGTGTTTTTTAGTAGAGACGGGGTTTCACCGTGTTAGCCAGGATGGTCTTGATCTCCTGACCTCGTGATCCGCCCGTCTCGGCCTCCCAAAGTGCTGGGATTATAGGCTTGAGCCACCGCACCCGGCCCAGTAGAATACATTTAAAGTGAAATATCTTGGATGGGTGTGGAGGCTCATGTCTGTAATCCCAGCAGTTTGGGAGGCCAAAGTGGGAGGATTGCTTGAGCCCAGGAGTCCAAGACCAGCCTGGGCAACACAGCGAGGCCCCATCTCTAAATATATATATACATATATGTGTGTGTGTGTGTGTGTGTGTGTGTGTATGTGTGTGTGTATATATATGTGTGTATATAAATATAAATATATATATGCATACACACACACACATATATATGAAAAACAGAAGAAAATAAAAAAAATAAGTTAATGTCCTTTAAAAATATATGTGAAATTGTTGAAGAAACTCAAAACATCCAGCTGGACTAAACAAATGCATAAATAATGATAGTCCTTTTAAAATGGTTGAAGATATATCAAATAACCTGTGAATGAGACTAACGTGGCCTAGATACATAGGCTATAACTGTAGCCAATGTGTGTGATGCATGAAATATTTCAGTACAACATAAAAAGAGCTGAAAATACAGTGTCATGTTTTAGGGAGTTTGAGTTCACCTGGGTTAGATCACAGCTCTGCTGTTAGTTATGTAGGTGACCTTGAGGAAGTCACTATCTTTTTGCGTCTATTTTCTTATACTAAGAGAGTCACTATCTAAGGATGTGCATGTAGCCGCCTTCTCAGATTCCTCACTGCTAGCCATGTCTGAAAAATCTTTACATAAAGAGAAGTAGCTATAACACCAACCCCCATACTTGGTTAACAAGATGTCTCTGAGAAATTTCTCTCTAATTAAGACTATCATTGTATGTTGTTAGAGTTGGACACATTGGTTTTCTTTTAATCTTATAGTCTAGAAGTAGGCATACAATCCATCAGACACCAGGCTAGGGCACCTAGAGAAAACCTGCGTAAAGGGTAGATGTTAAAACAATTAAGAAGGAATAGTATGAAACAAGGTGATCTAGAATTTAGAAAACTGAATATAGGTTCAATATAGCCCTAAACCAGAAAATTCTTGGTCAGCTATCACTGAGCAAGTACCATCTTGAACCTACACTAAACTATAATTCCATTATATATCTGAAAAGAACTCAAGATCCTGATGCTAAAACTGAGTTTTTTCCTCCTTACCTGACACATGTGTTTCGAGTATAAGAACCATCCTTTCCAGATTTCTGAATGAAAGAACAATGCCACCTTCAGAGAACACTAAGTCTAACAGCAGTGGTGTGTTTTTACCCTCCAGGCTACAGGAAAGGATTATTGCTTCAATATACTGTAAGGATGAGTTCCATAAACATTTCCAACAAATTATCTTTGATAGAGCAAGCAGAATACAATGGGGCTCCCCGTGTGTGCGTGTGTGTGTGTGTGTGTGTGTGTATGTCCACTCATGCAAACTTTGAGGAAGGATTGGATGTGACCAATGTATGTGTTTGCCTACAGGTTATCACGCTGAAATTGTCCATCAGAAACATCACATTTCTTGTATTTTATGCAATATATTTGAATAATTTTGTGCATAAAATAAAGTTTGTGTTAAGTACCTATATGTGAAATTTTCCACTTGTGGCATCATATTGGAGCTTAAACAGTTTTAGATTTTTGAGCACCTTGGATTTTGGAATTTTGGATTAGGGATGCTCAACCTAAATTATCTATCTACCTAGCTAGCTATCATCTATTAATATCTATGTATGAAATTACTGAGTCATATGTCAACTTCATATTGAATATTTTGAAGAATCAAACTGTTTTCCAAAACAGCTTTCCAATTTTACATTTCCATTAATAATGCACGAGAATTCCAATTTCTCTACATCCTCAGGAATATATGCTATCTTTTTGATAATAGCCAGTCTAATGGGTGTGAAGTAGTATCTCACTGTGCGGTCAGTTAGCATTTTGCCATGGCTACTGACTTTATCTGCCATTTATATATCTTCTATGGAAAATACCCGTTTAGATCCTTTGCCCATTTGTGATTGGGTTATCTGTTCTTTAATCAATTAGTTATAAAAATATAAAAGTATACCAATGAGTTTTATACCAATGGGTTATAAAAATCTATATTCTGAAAGCAAGTTACTTATCAGATATATGATTTCAACATATATTCATTCACTGTGGATTTTCTACATTAAGATGATTATGTAGTTTTTGTCCTTCATTCTATTAAGGTAGCACATTACATTTATTGAAATTTGTATGTTGAATTACCTTGCATTCCAATAGTAAATCTAACTAGGTCATGATGTGTAATCCTTTGAATGAGTTGTTGAATTCAGTTTGCTAGTGTTTTCTGAGAATTTTTGCATCAATAATTGTCAAGAATATCAATCAAGAATATTGTCAAAAATGTTCATCTTTTCTTGTAGTGTTTTAATCTGGGTTTGGTGTTAGGGTGATGCTAGCCTCATACAATCAGTTTAGAAGTGTTTCTTTCTCTTCAAAGTTTTGAAAGACTTTGAAGAGATTTGTTGCTTATCCTTCTTTAAATATTTAGTAGAATTCACATGTGAAGTCATCTTGTCCAGAGCTTATCTTTCTTGGAGGTTTTTGATAACAAATTTAATCTCCACACTAGATGTAAATCTGTTGTTGGTTTTGTGGATTTTTTCTTTGTTTTATATTCTCCATTTAATTTCATTTATCTTTTCTCTAATCTTAATATGTTTTTATTTCTACTAGTTTTAGATTTATTTTGTTATCTTTTTCTAGTTCCTTAAAGTGTAAAGTTGAGTTCTTAGTTTGAGATTCTTCCTCTTTTTTAAGTGTTTACAATAGTAAATTGTCCTCTTTGTACTGCTTTCACTGTATTTTATAAGCTTTGGTGTGTTGTGTTTTTGTTTTCATTTGTATCAAGACATTTTTAAGGTCCCTTGCGATTTCTTTTTTGGCCCATTGGTTGTCTAAGAGGGTGTTGTTTAATCTTCTCATATTTTTGAGGCTTTTTTCTTCTGCAATTGATTTCTAGTTTATTTTATTGTGATTGGAAAAGATGTATTTTCTGATTTCCTTACTTTTTGATTAATAAAGAATTGTTGTGTGGATTAACAGATGGACTATCCTGAAGAATATCCTATGTACACTTTAGATGATGGTGCACTCTGCTGTTGTTGGGTGGGGTGTTCTGTTTATATTTTTGCTTATAGTGTTGTTCAAGTCCTCTATTTTCAAACTGATTTTCTGTCTGATTGTTCTATCCATTATCCAAAGTGAAGTGATAAAGGCTCCTACTATTTTTGCAGAGCTATTTATTTCTCCTTTCAATTCTGTCAATGTCTGCATCATATATTTCGGATCACTGATGTTTGCTGAAGATATATTTGCAATTGTTACATCACCTTGATAGACTGACCTTTTTATCAATATGTAATGTCTTTCATTTGTCTCTTGTAACCATTTCACTTGAAATCTACTTCGTCTGATAGTAGTATACCATTTCTGTTTTATTTTGGTTATTGGTTATTAATTACATAAAATATCTTTTTGCATCTCTTTCCTTTCAACATATTTTTGTCTGGATATAAATTGAGCTTTTTGTAGACAACATATACTTGGCTAATGTTTGGTTGGTTGGGAATTTTTTTAGCCATTCTGCCCCTCTCTGCCTTCTGACTGGTGAATTTAATCCATTTATATTTAAAGTAATTAATGATAAGGAACAATTTACTTCTGCTATTTTTCTGTTTGTTTTTGTGCGTCTTTTACCTTTTCTGTTTTGTTTCTCATTTCCTCCATTACTGTTTTTGTTCGTGTTTAATTAATTTTACTTTTAGTGTACTACTTTGATTACCATGTAATTTTCTTCTGTATATGCATTTTAAAGATTTTTTTTTTGGTTGTTAACAAGAGAATGATGAATGATGAGTGACATCTTAAATTTATAGCAATCTAACTTAATTTGTCCTCAACCTAGATCTGAGAGCATGCGAAAACTCTACTCCTACACAGATCAGTTCACGTCCCCCTTATGTTACTGTTGCAACAGTTACGTCTTTGTACGTTGTGATCCCATTAACATAGATTTTTTGTTGAGCATTTGTCTTTTAAATCATAGAAGAAATAGAAAAAGAAGTTTTAAACCACAAATACAGTACTCCTGGCTACTTCTTTTTTTCAGTGTTTGTTAATCTAGGAATTTCTTAATTTCTTCTTCATTTTTTGAAGTTTTCTTCTGCATTTTGATAATTTTGCCAAATAAAAAAAGTCGGTTGTCATTTTTTTTGTCTTCCAGCACATTAAATATTATCTCACTCCCTTTTGGCTACCGTGGTTTCTTATGAAAAATTGGCTGTTAATACTATTGAGGACTGTTTATGACAAGTCATTTCTTTCTTGCCACTTTTCAGATTTTCTTTTTGTCATTTGCTTTTGCCAATTGGATTATAATGTGTTTTAATGTGAAACTCTTTGACTTTACTCTACTGAGAGTTTAATGTGCTTTATGTATGCGTAGATTCATGTTTTTCACCAAATTTGGCAAACTATCTGCCAATATTTTATCCAATATTTTTCTTCTTTCTTTCATTCAGTGACTTTCGTAATATGTATAAGATATACTTTATGATGTTGCAGAGTTCCTTTAGATTTTTTTCTTCATACTGTTTTTTTACTGTTCCTCATACTTTTTTTTTTTTTTACTTTTCTTGGTACTTTTCTTCATACGTTTTATTACTTTCTTCTCTGCAGATTAAATAGTTTCAATTGTCCTATGTTTATGTTCATGAATTCTTTCTTCTGTCTATTGACATCTGCTATTAAATCCCTCTAGTGAGTTTTTCGTTTTAGTAGTTACACTTCTCGGGTCCAGAAGTTTTTTTATATTCTATTTTGTAATTTCTTCCTTTTTGTTGATAGTCTCATTTTGGTCACACATTGTTTTCCTGGTCTCCTTTAGTTCTTTCTCTATGATTTCCCATAATTCTTTGAGCACATTTAAAACAGTAGACTTAAAGCTACATCTAAGCTCTTATTCTCCACCCGCCTTAAATACTTTCTCCTCTGCCTCCTTATTCCAGGACTTTTGGGTCTGTCTCTATCTGGCCTCATCTGACATCCCTTACCATAGGTGGGCAGAAGAGGTATATGCCTTTAAATCTTTGACAGACACTGCTATCCAGAAATCCACTTAATTGTAGGAAGAGGTAAACACATATTCTGCACTGGTTTCCCAGTGATTACCCGATGAGACAAAACTCACAACCGCAGTATTTTAAGAACAAAGCTCATGGTAGCCCCTTGGAATCAGCAAGCTGTATCAGGAATGTGAGTTGTCATTAAGGCTACTAAAGCACTTCTGGGGATGAGAGATGATAAGTAGGTGAGCAAAAATGCCTCAAAGGTGTTACCAAAAATGAAGTGCCATTTTCTTATTAAGCATTCCTCTTATTATTACACATTTTAGATTAAATTAGAGTTTCACAAAATTGATTCTGTTTGTCTCTGCCAGTTTATGGTTGCTTTAGTGGAGGGGCCAATTCTTTGAGTTCCCTATTCTGCTATATTCTGTGTCTTTATTTATTCACCACCTTGATTTTTTTTAATGTGCTTTCTTGGGAAAAGGAGGGATCTGGACAGTTTCAGAGGTTTCTATTTGGACTTCCCCACTATAATAACTACTTCTCAATAGATGAATGGCCAATATAGAATTACAAATACTGCAAAGTATATCAATTCTAATTAAGCACTCAAGGATTTGAGAAATACCACTGTATGGATCGGTGGATTCTTTGGGTTAAAAGGAACAAGACTTAAGACAATCCAGTCTGATTACTAGAAAGCAGGACTCCATTTGTTACCTGGCTACCAAAGACCCCCACTCGAGGGGTGCTGTGACAATTTTTTGAATCTTCAGATATCACTGTTAATTCAGAACCTATACTGAATAATCTTTGAATAGCTTGGATATTCCCATTTTTTCCTATATATAGTCACCCAAGTAAATAGCTGTAGGCTCCTTTGGGGAAAGATGTGAGGTATTAGCAAAGTATATACCTGCCATAATGTTGGAATGTTCTTACTTCTCGAGACATTGTTAAGTCAATTGGTTCTGGATATAGAAATTGGTTCATATGTCAAAACTGAGCAAAGAATTATGACTTTTTTTTTTTTTTTTTTTTTTTTTTTTTTTTTTTTTTGAGATGGTGTCTTGCTCTGTCACCCAGGCTGGAGTGATGTTGCTGCAACCTCTGCCTCCCAGGTTCAAGTGATTCTCCTGCCTCAGCCTCCCAAGCAGCTGGGATTACATGCATGCACCACCATGCCTGGATAAATTTTTGTGTGTGTGTATTTTTAGTAGAGACAGGGTTTCATCACCTTGGCCTTGAACTCCTGACCTCAAGTAATCTGCCTGCCTCAGTTTCTCAAAGTGTTGGGATTACAGGAGTGAGCCACCATGCCTGGAAAGAATTATGAGTTCTACTAGAATATTGATATCACTCTCCTTATCTTTCATTCTTGATTTTTGTTTATTTTGGTTATAGATGTTCAGCAGTATCTTTGTTGGCCATCCATTTATTTTTTTCTCCTAGTTGTCCTGTAATGCATTTATTTAACTCCCTGTGGGTCAAGCCTCCATGGGTACCTCTGCAACCTTCCCAGTCATTATAATAATTGAATTCTCTATTATTTTAGGGGTACCATCAATATCCCAAAGGATGGTAACAAGCACAGTGTTGGTATTGCCTCCCCAGCCATCCTCTCCTGCAGAAGAGAACCATCAACATACTTAGTGATACTTGTGCCTCTCTTATAATATTTCTTATGGCTGCAAACCAAAGGTATGTGAAGCAGGTCTAAATTAATTTGGAAAGTTTATCTTGTCAAGGTGAAGGACGCATCTGTGACTCAGCTTCAGAAGATCCTGATGACATGTGCCCAAGGTGATTAAGGTACAGTTTGCTTTAATAAATTTTATGGAGACATGAGACATCAATAAACATATGTAAGATGTACTTTGGATTGATCTGGAAAGATGGAAAAACTTGAAGTAAGGCCTTCCACGTCATAGGTAAATTTAAAGATTTTTTGTTTGGCAGCGGTTAAAGGAGTTATTATCAGATGAGATCAGGTGCATCCATGGTGATATGGCCATAGGAAACAGTTATTATCTAAATAAAGGAAAGTCTAGGTTACAATAAGGGGTTACGATGACCAAGGTTTTATCTTGCAGATGAAGCTTCCTGGTAGAAGGCTTCAGAGAAAATAGATTGTAAATGTTTCTTGTCAGACTTAAAAGGTCTGTTTTATCAGTAATTCCAAAAGGGAGGAGGTTATAATGAGGCATGTTTGCGCCCCCACCCACCCATTCCCACTATGGCTTGAACTGTTTTTTCAGGTTAACTTTGGAATGCCCTTGTTGAGAGAAGGGGTACATTTAGGTGATTGGGGGGCTCGGAATTTTATTTATGGTTTACTTACATGGCCTTAATAAATGTTGCATCCACTTGGTTTTCCCATTGAATATAATCCTTTGATGGGTCTTCTGGCCTTACATGATATATAAATGTTGCCATTAACTTCCTATTAATAGTGCTCAGTCCCATTATTCTCTGCAGAGCTTCAATACAATGTAACAGTAACCAGCCAACCCTACTGTCTTTGTAGGCATTGCTACTCCCATATTTTTCAAATGTTCACACCTATATACCTGTCATAGAATTTCCCCTAAGTAAACATTTTCCCAGGTTACTATTGGTACAGCTATTAAACCAACATATTGTGTTAGGTGATATCTATGCCCTATATACCAACCAAGATGCCATCCTGTTTGTTGGGCAGTGAGTGAGTCAGTTTCAAATCCCAGTCTTGTAACCTGTTTACTCAGACTACTCCAGTTGCGGCATCACTTGTGTTAGTCCAGTTCTTCCAAGAAGCAGATATCAACATTAGATGAGCCATACAAGAATTTTATCAGGGAACATATCTGTGAGAGAAAAATGGAGAAGAAGCAAGAAAAGACTGGGAGATCCAGTACACCAGAATGTAATTCTGATCCTGAGTGAAGAAAAGGGGGAATGAAGATTTAGGAGAAGCATCAAATAATGAAGTTTAAGAATGCTGTAAAAAGACTTTTAGAGAGAGTTTGAGCCAAAATCTACCATCAGAGGAGTCTACTCTTTCCAGGATTGGTCTCATGTTATTATTATATCCCTGGTATGCTTAATCATTTGCTGTTAGAAAGCTATGGCCTTGGGAAGCATGGTCTTACTGCAGATGAAGCAATGGATTATGGAGTTCAACTACTCCATGGTGATTGGAGTTCTACAGGCAGTCTCATGGCAGACACACGGTATAAGGTATCAACTCAAGTCTAGCTATTTATTTTAAAAATTTATCAGGTTGGGTTTTATGGATGTATGAAGCTATTCAATTCAATATACTCTATTAACATATCTAATTAAATTAATAATTAAAGAAACAAGGACAGTATTCCTGGCATTATTGCTTAGCTTAAAAAATACTGTAAGACTAGAAAAATAAATGAATGTGTATAATTCCATATATATCCACATATGTATGGAAAGGAATGACCATTATGTCATTATTCATAGAGGATAAGATTGTCTGAACAGACTATTGAAATAATAAGAAAATTTAATAATTTTTATTAGACATAATCAAAAATTAAATTTGTTCCTGTAATTAAAACTAGTCAGAAATTGCCATTGAAATGCATAAAATTTAAAAGTAATTTAAAATAAAAATAAAATAAATATTAGAAAAAATACTTAAGAAATTTATTTTAAACATAAATTTTTATAAGACTACTTTAAAAAATAGAGAGGAAAATTATGCTCATGAATGGGAATGTTTAATATTTTTAAGTTCCTCAAGTTAATTTTTAAATTCAATGTAATTTCAATCAAAATCACAACAAAATTTTTTATGAATTTGGGCAAGCTAGTTTTAAATTTTATATTAAAAATAGGGTTATGAATCCATAAAACAACTTTTAAAGAAGAATAAACTTGAATTGAAAATGTAATTTCTCTATTAAAACATAAAATGTTTTCATAAGTATATAGAATGAACAGACTGTAGAATTTCTATAGAGACAGATAAAGTAGATGGATAGTTCAGAACAGAAAGCCACATATATGGAAATGTTAAAAATGACAGAAGATCAGCCAGGTGGGGTGGTTCATGCCTATAGTCCCAGCAGTTTGCAAGACCAAGGCAGGCGGATCACGAGGTCAAGAGATCAAGACCATCCTGGCCAACATGGTGAAACCCCGTCTCTACTGAAAAATACAGAAATTAGCCGGGTGTGGTGGCACACGCCTGTAATTCCAGCTGCTTGGGAGGCTGAGGCAGGAGAATAGATTGAACCTGGGAGGCGAAGGTTGCAGTGAGTCGAGATCGCGCCATTGCAGTCCAACCTGGCAATAGAAAGAGATGCCATCAAAAATAAATAAATAAATAAAGTAAAAAAAAAATCTTTCACTTCTATGAAGAAATGGTAACAAGGACTGTATTTGCCCTTTTGCCCTCTGAGCTTAACACCACTAAAAAACTGAAATATATGTGAGAAAATCATTTTCAGTTATCAGATATTAGGCAGTGCAGGATGGTCATCCCTGAGAGAAGGGAAACAAACAAAGGCAGCTTGTGATTGCACAAGATTGGTGCCCAGAAAAATATCTAAGCCTTGAAAAAAGCAGGGAAGGGGAGGACCTGGTAGAATCTAGCAGTCTCCTTGAGGTGAAGAGATAAAGTTGTGAGTCCAGGAAGTGAGGTGGGAGGGTAAATAGCTAGAATTCACAGATCAGAGGACCAGTAAGGAGAAAACAACAAAAACCACAAAAAGGCAGAGTTCTGAGCTTCTGTCCTCACTTAGTCAGAAGTATCCTGAGGCTCAGGAAACATTCACCTGAGAAAATTAGAGAAAACAATTCCTGAAGTTGACAAGGAACCACAAGCAGTTTGTGTTTCCATCAACCAGACTGGAGAAAGCTTGTAATTAATTTTCCTTTTTTTGAGACGGAGTCTCACTCTGTCACCCAGGCTGGAGGGCAGTGGTGCCATCTCAGCTTACCGCAACCTCCACCTTCCAGGGTAAAGCGATTCTCCTGTCTCAGCCTCCTGAGTAGCCGGGATTACAGGCATCCACCACCACACACCTGGCTAAGTTTTTGTATGTTTAGTAGAGATGGGGTTTCATCTTGTTGGCCATGCTGTTCTTGAACTCTTGACCTCAAGTGATCCACCAGCCTCAGTCTCCCAAAGTGCTGGGTTTACAGGCATGAGTCCCATGCCCAGCCAAAAGTTTGCAATTCATGAAAATTCAGGGAGTATGTTTAGAAGTGTCTGCCTTAACAGTGAGTCAAATTTAATTCTAGACTAAAGACTGTTCTGATCCTGACCCTTACAGCAAATTTAAATGCAGAACTTGAAAGGAATAAACTGTTTTCAAGCCACTTAAGTGCACATCAATAATAAGCTTAAACTTCTTTGCAGAAGTACAAAAGTATCCATCATTCAAGGTAAAATTCCTAATGTCTGGCACCGCATAAAAATTTCCAGGTATGCAAAAAAGCAGAAAAGCATGATCGATAGTAATGAGGAAAATTATTCAACAGAAATTAATTAGTATTAAAGGATACAAAAACAAATTATATAAAACATATATTCCAAATGTTCAAGAAGGTATATGGATCATGTTTTATATAGAAATGCAAGATATAGAAAATACACTGTAACAAGTTTCTAGAAATGAAAAATAAAGTAACTTGGATAAATAAAACACACACAGATTGAGATTAACAACAGATTAGACTTGTGAGCTGAACGACTGGTGAACCTGAAGACATAGCAATAGTAAGCATCCAAAATAAAACACACAAAATAAATACTAAAAATAAGTGAGCAGATCATAAGTGGGCTGTGTGGCAATTTCAAGCAGCATAATATACAGGATATTGGCTTCCCTGAAGGAGAATGTATATATATATATATATAAAGTGTTTGCATATGGGCATTTTGTCTTTGCATTTGTATATGTTTTTGCATTTATAAATGTGTTTGCATTTATATATATATACACACACATATGTATAAAGTGTTTGCATATGGGCAGAGTGGGCAGAGTAGAGTGGGCAGAGAATGGGAAACTGTCCTTTACAAAAGGAAATAAACAATTTGGGGGGTAACTGATAAGTTTATTTACTTGATTTTAATTATGATTTTATTAATACATATGTAATAATATGTAAAAACTTCTCCCTTTATACAATTTATGCACATTATATTTTATTGATAAATTTTAAAACTTAAAAATCAGTGGAGAAAAAATGACAAATAATTTGATGATGTGGGGACATCTTGCTATAGGAAAATAAAGACTACTTTACATTTCATACAAAAATATATACCAAGTTTGAAGTATAAAATTTGAAACATCAAGAAGATATCTTTAGAACTGTAAAAGAGAGAGCAATTTTTAAATAGGACCTGAAAATGAAACCATAAAAGTGAGGGATTGAAAAATTTAGTTAGATTGAAACTAAAATATCCCATACATGAAAAGACTTCAAATAAATGTGAATAAAGGCTGCAAAAAACTATTTACAATCCAGAGAATTAATGTATGTAACACATAGCAACTCTTTCCTATTGATAACAGAAAGACAACTTCTTATACTTATTAGTAAAACTGAAGAAATATGAAAATAACTGATTCATTGTAGAAACTAAATGTCCAATACATATAAAAATGATTCTCAATCTTACTAGTAATAAAAGCTGTAATTTAAAAATCACAGCAAGATTCCAACTGTATTTCAATAAGTTTGTCAAAAAGTTAAAAATTTTGATATTATAGGAAGAATACAGGATAACTATAACTAACATTGTTATATACTCCTAGTAGAAGTGTAATTTTCTTTTTCTTGTTTTTATTTTGAGATGGAGTCTCACTCTATCACCTAGGCTGGAGTGCAGTGGTACAATCTTGGTTCACTGCACCTTCCACCTCCGAGGTTCAAGTGATTCTCCTGCCACAGCCTCCCAAGCAGCTGGGACTACAGGTGTGTGCAACCACACCCAGCTAATTTTTTTGTGTTTTTAGTACAGACAGGGTTTCACTGTATTAGCCATGATGGTCTCAGGGTGTGATCCCAGGGTGCTGGGATTACAGGCTTGAGCAACCATGCCCAGCTGAGTGTAAATGTTTTAAACACTTTGCTAAGCTATATGTTAATGTCTATTAAAATAAAAATTTATAATACATACTCTTTAACTGAAAATTACACACCAAATCTTATACCACAGAGAAAAATCCATCAGCAAGAAATGGAATTTTAAATTGATGTTACAGATACAATAAAATACCCCACAATCAATAAAATAGATGAACTAGTTATGTACATCAACAGAGAATCCTCAAAAACATAGCACTTAGTCCCCATATATAAGTAACATAAGAAATGTAAAACAAAATAACATGTACATACTACTTGATATCTGTCCTTTATTTTGGATAATATTTTTACTAGGTAGGGGATTTTGAATTGGCTTTATTTTTAAATTTTGGTACTGTAAAGAAAACCATTGTCTTCAGGTTTGCGTACTTTCTCAGGAGAAGTCAGCAGTATTTCTTATACTTCTTCATATGTATATCATTTCCCTTTCTTTCTGGCTTCTTACAAGATGTTCCCTTTATTTTCTGTTTTATTTTTAGGAATGTGAAAATGATATCTAGGAGTGTGTGTTTGTATCTATTTGTACATGCACATGCTTGTGTGTGCTTTCCTAAAAGACACCCAATCTTCTTGGCTCTGTGTTTTTTCATATCTTTTATTATTGTTGGAAATTGCTTAGCTATTCTCTCTCAAACTTTTCTTCTGCAATATTCTTTCTCTGTTTTCCTTGAAGAGTTCTAATTACATGTACGTTAGAATATTTGGTGTTGTATTACAGCTGTAGATGCTTTCTGTTTTTATTTCATTACAGGTTTGGGATACTTTGTTTTCTTCTTTTTCTCTTTTGTGATTATATTTAAGTAATTTTATTGGCAAATTTTCAATTTTGTTTACCTTTCCTTGGCTGTTTTGTGGGTTGGCCCTTCAAGTAAATTTTTCACTGCTATTAACTTTTCCTTTCTATTTTTTAAATTTAAATCTTCGTTCTAGTTTTCATCTCTGCTGAAATGCACTATTTTTCCTTCATGTTGTATATCTTTTCTATTAAATCTTTTAACATATTAATTGGAGTTATTTTAAAATTGAATCCAACCTTTAAAAATTTAGATTTTATATATGTGTCTGTATTTTTCATAACTTTCTTTCTTTATTATGGGTATTTGTTTTTATTTTTTTCTTATAATTTTGATTAAATGTTGGTCACAATGTATAAAGCAGTAGTGACCAAGAGAAAGAGTAACATGCCTGAAAATAATCAATTTGTCAGGCTGTTAGTATGAGGTACTGGCTGGTTTGTTGGTATGTTTTGCTGAGAGTATGTTCAAGAAACAACAGTCTTAAAGTTTTTGTGGTAGTAAAATTCTATTGCCTAAGCTTAGAGTAGGGGCTGCAGAGTCAAAAGGATTTTCTCCTTTTTCTTGTCCCATTCCTTAGCTTTCAAACTCACATACATGCCTTTGTCACAGATGTAGTTTCTCTCCTCTTGCTTGCCCCTCTTCTAGTGCTCTGCTGCTGTTACTTGTTACTAGATGGTTACTCAGATGATGGGCAGGAGCAGAGATTTTATATGTTGTCCTGGTTCATCCTCAGTCTTATGTGTTTATGCCTCAAAAGTGTGATTTTATATTTGAAATATACAATATAAAACTAAATATTATATATTGAAACATACATATATTTTGAAGTATATAGCCATATATATTGAGAAGCATTAATAGTACATGCAAGAATGGGGCTTACATTTGCAGAAAGAAGATGGAGAATAAATTTCAGCAGGAAACCCAGAAATATCAATAATATGTGTAATACGTAATTTCCTAAGCAGGTTAGTTGTTAAAAGAGTGCTATTGTATTATTATGTTTTTGTGTCCATTTTATATGAATATTAGGCACACATAGTTTATATTTAATAAGATAAAAACTGCTAACTTAGTTTGAAATTTTATGCTGATTAGTTTTATTCCTTCTTTTGGCAATAATAAACATGTATTATGAACAGACACAATATTCTTACCAAGATCACTCAGATTTTTTTCAACTAGACAATTAGTAGAACAGAAAAATAACAGTGTATTTTAACCATCTACAAAAGAATTACACAGTTGCTATTTTTCTACAAATACTTAGTACAAGTGAAGTAAATTTTGTTCAATTAATTGGCAGTCATAATCTCCACCAAAAAAAGTTATAAGGGAAGGTATGACTTGTGAAGTATCATTCAGAATACAAAACTAGACCAATCTAAGATGCTATACAATTTGAAAAGATTGACCTTTAAAGCCCACCCTAGTAAGATTAGAACATGAGATTATTACTTACCAGTTGCATAAAATTGGGTAAGTTAATTAATTCTAGACTTCAGTTTCCTCAACTGTAAAATAAAGATAGAACCAACCTTGAAATAGGGATGAAATAACCAGGGCAATTACTCTCCTTAATATTTTACTTTGTATGGAATGAAAAAGGAATTAATTATCAATTAGTTCTGTGATTTTAGTAAACTCTCTTCCTTCTGATGTGCTTCAGTTTCTTTCTTTCAAACTGAGCATAGCATTTTCCACATATCTCTGTAATCAAAGAAAGATAAAACAAAACATACAAAACCCTGCTTTAAAAAGTATGCTATTATATAGTTAATATATTTCAGTAATCAGGTGTTTGCTTTCTTTTAGAAAACTGAATACATGGTTAGAGGAGCAATAACTTGAGAGAAATTAGAGACTTATCATTTTTCAGTGGCGCAATAAACACATAATAACATGTTTCTCAGTCCAAAAGAAACAGAGCTACGAACAAAAGTTTAAAACACACACAGACACATACACACACACACAGAGACCAAGAAAGAGCAAAATAACCTAGAAATTTTGGATTTTGTTGGTAGTGCTGTTGCTTTTTTTGGCTTTCATTTTGGACATAATGATTGTAATTTTTTGTGAAATAAATTTATGTCTTTTTCAGTTGAATGGCAGAATAATGCATAAACGGGTCCATAATAAATATCAGTCATGGGTCATATAATCATATATATGGAACTGTAAATTTCCATAGGAGGAAATGTTAAAATATTCTTCAAATATATATTTTTGAATATCAGGAAAATTTTGATTGTATGGACTCAATGATAGATGTAACTTTAAAAGCAACATGAATGTGTATTTCCCAAATTTTAACCAAGGATAACTTGCTATTTAATAAGAATTTGTGATAATTTCTCTACCTTGAGAAGAGGATCATCATGATGGATGGGAGGCAGAACTAGATTGCAGCTCTGGACAAAGCAGCTTGCAGAAGCTCGCACTGTGAATGTTAGCTCCAGATCTAATGCAAGAGCAAACCAGCAATCCCAAGAGGACCCACAGACCCTCTGAAAGAAGAAGACTGTTTCTGCAGGACCTGGGAGACACCCCAAATACTGTGAGTGCCCCAGTTGCAGAAGTGGGAAAGAGAGACCCTCCTCTCCCAAACACACACCCACACTGGAGAAGTTGAAGGTCTGTTTGTGAGAGAAGTTTCCGACCTTACCTGGAACTGAGCCAATTTAGAGAGCCCAGCAAATTGCAGGGGTAGAGGAAGCAGCAGAGAGGCCCTGGGAACTCTCTGTGTCCCCTAGCAGGTCATTCCTGCTTGGCACCACAGGGATCCATCAGGTGGGTGACCAGAGGGGCAGGTGGTAAAACTTCACTGGGAGAAGGAAATCTCTAGCTGAAATTTTTAGCAATTTGAATGGGATGAGTTGCCTCTTGGCCAGAACTCAGGGGAGGGTGTAAATCTAGTGCACAGACTCCACAGGCAGGGAAAGAACCAAGCCCTTTTCTCTCGCAACTGGGAGGTGGATAGCCTGGGACAATTTTTAAAGCCCATTATGCTCTCTACCTAAAAACAGACTCGGAACTGTTGGTGGGGCACGGTGGGAGTGAGACCAGCCCTTTGGTTTTTATGGGGCTGGGTGAAGCCTGTGACTGCTGGCTTTCCTCTACTTCCCTGACAACCTGCATGACTCAGCAGAGGCAGACATAATTCCCCTAGATACACTACTCCAGTGACCTGGGCATCTCACCCCCATCACCAACAGCAGCTGCAAGACCTTCCCAAAGACAATCTTAGCCCAGATACACCTGACCCCACCCCCACCTGATGATTCTTCCCTATCTACCCTGGTAGCAGAAGACAAAGAGCATATAATCCTGGGAGTTCTAGGGCTTACCCACCACTGGTCCCTCTACATATTACTACAACTGATGCTTTCTGGAAAGCACCACCTCCTGGCAGGAGGCCAACCAGCACAAAAATAGAGCATTAAACCACTGAAGCTAAAAATGCTCATAGAGTCCATTGCACCCACCACCACCTCCACCAAAACAGGCACGGATATCCACAGCTGAGAGATGCATAGATGGTTCATATCACAGGACTCTCTGCAGACAACCCCCACTACCAGCCCAGAGGTGGGTAGACTCACTGGGTGGCTAGGCCTAGAAGAGAGAAAACAATCACTGCAGTTCAGCTAACAGGAAGCCACATTCATAGAGAAAGGGGGAGAATACTACATCAAGGGAACACCCTGTGGGACAAAAGAATCTGAACAACAGCCTTCAGCACTAGACCTTCCCTCTGACAGAGCTTGCCCAAATGAGAAGGAACCAGAAAACCAACCCTGATAATATGACAAAACAAGGCTCGTCAACATCCCCAAAGAATCATACTAGTTCACCAGCAATGGATCCAAACCAAGAAGAAATCTCTGATTTCAGGAGGTTAGTTATTAAGCTAATCAAAGAGGGACCAGAGAAAGGCAAAGCTGAATGTAAGGAAATCCAAAAAATGATACAAGAAGTGAAGGGAGAAATATTCAAGGAAACAGATAACTTAAAGAAAAAAAAAAACACATAAAAAATTCAGGAAACTTTGAATACACTTTTAGAAATGTGAAATGCCCTGGAGAGTCCCAGAAATAGAACTGAACAAGTAGAAGAAAGGAATTCAGAGCTCAAAGGTAAGGTCTTTGAATTAACCCAATCCAATACAGACAAAGAAAAAAAAACAAGAAAATATGAACAAAGTCTCCAAGAAGTCTGGGATTATGTTTAATGACTAAACTTAAGAATAATTGGTGTTCCTGAGGAAGAAGAGAATTCTAAAAGCTTGGAAAACATTTTCAGGGGAATAATTGAGGAAAACTTCCCTGGCCTTGCTAGAGACCTTGACATCCAATACAAGAAGCACAAACAACACCTGGAAAATTCATTGCAAAAAAATCTTCACCTAGGCACATTGTCATCAGGTTATCCAAAGTTAAGATGAAGAAAAGAACCTTAAGAACTGTGAGACAGAAGCACCAACTCACCTATAAAGGAAAACCTATCAGATTAACAGCAGATGTCTCCGCAGAGACCCTACAGGCTAGAAGGGAATGGGTCCCTATATTCAGCCTCTTCAAACAAAACAGTTATCAGCCAAGAATTTTGTATCCAGTGAAACCAAGTATCATATGTGAAGGAAAAATACAGTCATTCTTAGACAAACAAATGCTGAGGGAATTCGCCATTACTGAGCCACCAGTACAAGAACTGCTAAAAGGAGCTCTAAATATTGAAACAAATCCTGGAAACAAATCAAAACAGTACGTCTTTAAAGAATAAATCACACAGGACCCATAAAACAAAAATATTTGTTAAAAAGCAAAAACAAAAAACAGAAAACCAAAGTACACAGGCCACAAAAAGCATGATGAATGCAACCATACCTCACATTTCAATACTAACATTGAATGTAAATGGCCTGAATGCTCCACTTAAAAGATACAGAACTATAGAATGGATAAGAACTCACCAACCAATTATCTGCTGCCTTCAGGAGACTCATCTAACACATGAGGACTCACATAAGTTTAAAGTAAAGGGATGGAAAAAGGCATCTCACGCAAATGAATACCAAAAGCTAGCAGGGGTAGCTATTCTTATACAAGACAAAACAATTTTTAAGGCCTTAGCAGTTAAAAGCAACAAAGAGGAACATTATATAATGATAAAAGGTCTTGTCCAACATGAAAATATCACAATCCTAAACCTATATGCACCTAACATTGGAGCTCCTGAATTTGTAAAACAATTACTAATAGACCTAAGAAATGAAATAGACAGCAACCCAATAATAGTGGGGGACTTCAATACAACACTGACAACACTAGACAGGCCATCAAGACAGAAAGTCAACAAACAATGGATTTAAACTATACGTTGGAACAAATGGACTTAACAGGTATATACAGAACATACCTGTAAGGTCTCTAATTTCCTTTGTTCTGAATGTTGGCGTTCCCCTCAAAATCATATGTTAGAACCTAATACCCAATGTGATGTGGGATTTGGGGAGGTGATTTGGCCTTCAGGAATTGGATCAGAGCCCTTATAAAAGAAGCATGAGGGAGCTTTTTTGTTCCTTCTCTCACCTGAGTTTGCAGCCAAAAGGCACCATTCATGAAGCAGAGGGCAGGCACTTACAGACACCAAATTTGCTAGTGCCTTAATCTTGGATTTCCTAGCCTCCAGAACTATGAGAATCAAATGTCTGTTGTTTATAAATTATCCAGTATAAAGTACGTTTTACAGCTGACTGAACTGACTAAGGCATCCTGACTGTACACAAGTTGGGACAAGTAGACTCCAACACAAGGTTGCATTCAGCACTCGGGGCATGGTCTTTTGCTCTTTCCTTGGGCAGTCAAGATATACCGTTAATATACAGCAAAGAAGAGGAACTGGGGTCAACTCAGGAGAGAAACCAATAAAATTATTTCTAATTAGGAAGCAGAAAGTTGTGCAAATACGTGATTTTACAATTTAAAATGTAACTCATATCTTTACATTTTCCAATACCTGTGTATTTTTCTATGGAGAAAATACTTAAACAAAAATTATAGTGCTTTATTTTCATTCTATATATTTTTTTAAACCAAAAAAGTGGTCAGTTCATTCCCCAATTGAATAAACTGATAAAATTATGTTTAAAGCATTAGTAGGAAAAGGTGACTGCTCATGTGACTAAACCACACCATTACCAAACATGAGAAAGTAATTGAATAAAAATAATAGCTTTTGAAATTTGTTGAAGCAACTTCCATCAATAATACTTGCCATGGGGAACGGTGGCAAATTACTTTCTCATTTTCTTTTGTTTTTATAGGTTTTTGGCCCAGTTCTAAGTGAATGCAATATATTTCAGAACATCCTTTCCTTTTAGACTTTTCTATTTTATCTTCCCCTCTTCATCTTTCTCTTGATGGCTTTTGAATTTCTCCCGGACTTTGTTCCTTTTCTGAACTTTTACCCACCATTTACACTTCAACTCTCTGAGAAGATTCCTTAACTTTATAATTGGCATATGGATACAAGAAATGTTGGTTTTAAGGATTTGTTCTAATTTGTTTTAACCTTACCTCAACCTTATCCTCTTCAAGATATTGTACTAGAAATATGTCTGGTTAGCCAATAAAACTGGAATGTAGCTGTTTGCAGCATTTTTATTTATCATAGAACTTTGAGGGAAGAATTATATATATTGGAGATATCTTTAGAACTTGAGTAAAACATGAATTCTGACTTTGATGAGACCTTTCTGGGTTTTAGTAGATTTGTGTCTACAGGGTGATCTGGTTTTACTTCATTTTTTGACAATTGTTAAAAGAAATGTTAAGTGAAGTCCTTTTAAAGAACAGTCGGATTTAAAGCAATTCACTGTAATGGCATTTTAAATGGTAGCACAAATATAATAGAAAAACTTACATTTTTGCCATAATTCCTAATGAAAAACTAGTTTATAAACTCTCTTTTGCAGGCATGGATTCATGCTCAACAAATCAATTTTCTGCTCCTCTTTTATTATCAAGTAGCAGATTCAATAAGTAAAAATATTCTGTAAATTTAAGATCATTTCCTATTATACATGAACATAGTTTTAAAGTACCTTATTTCAGCAAGGCACGGTGGCTCACACCTGTAATTCTAGCACTTTGGGAGGCTGAGGTTAGCAGATCATGAGGTCAGGAGGACGAGACCAGCCTGGACAACATGGTGAAATTCCGTCTCTATTAAAAATACAAAAAAAAATTTAGATGAGCATGGTGGTGGACGCCTGTAATCCCAGCTACTTGGGAGGCTGAGGCAGGAAAATTGCTTGAACCCAGGAGGCGGAGGTTGCCGTTAGCCAAGATTGCGCCACTGACCACTGCACCCTAGTCTGGGCAACAAGAGCAAGCCTCCAAAAAAAAAAAAAAAAGAACAAAAAACAAACCTTGTTTCTCTACACATTTTAACCAGAATGCTCAAGACGGTGTCATATTTGTCAGTAGTAGAAGGATCGGACCAGGAAAAAGTGAAAAAAAAAATATATATATATATGTATACACACACACACACACACGTATGTACATATATACACAAACTAAGCAAAAAAAATCCAGTAGGATTACATCTCTATCTCTACATACCATGCTCTAGAACAAATGGATTTTGTAGATGGGGAGCCCACATAAGATATACTTTGCAAGATTGTAAATTTAGCATTAAAAAACAAGTATCCTTTGCCCTCAAATTCCATCTTACGCTTGAGGGTTGGTAATTTGGATGACTGGATATTCATTTGGTCTAAAAGAGCCAACTTGAAGGTAAAGAGTTTACTTTAAATCAGCATGCTTAACCAGTTCTGAGGCAGGTGTAGAAACATCAGCAATGTTGTGAAACTTTAATTTGAAAGGTTTACTCATCCTGAACATGGAACTTTTAAATGCTATTTTCTTTGTTAGTCCTTAAAATATTAGAATCAAGTCAGTCCTTAGTTCATTTTACGTACATTTCTTCCTCTTCTCATACAAGTATGTTGTGCTTTGAGAAGTCCTCTTAAGCTGCAATTACGTTGGGATATTTTCTTTTTAATTCAAGAAATAGATGCAGAAAATCAGACTTGGATTCCTGGCTCCATACCAACAACTCACAGTTCTCTTCAGCTCTTTTCTGTTCTGCTTCTGTAACTGGATAGACGATGGTTACTTTTAATGGCTGCTTTGGGGCTTGAGCGGGGTGGTGCGGAATTTTATACATACACACTCACAGGAAAAGAAAGCTATTATGGACAGGAGATTGTTGAAAGCTTTACTGACTTTCATGCTGTGAAAAGAAGACACCGAGATACCTTATGCTTTTGATGCCTGAGGGCCACTAACCAAAAAGGAAAGAAGAAAAACACATTTACATGTTGTGGCTCTGATTCAAAATTCTTTTCCTTTTTTCCATCTATGGGTGCCCAAATGGGGGCAAAAAGCCAGCACCTCAATTTTTTGTTGTTGTTGAAAGGGTAACAAATGTCTCAACTTTCGTCACATATTCCCAGCAAAGTGAAAACTAAGTAAATTGAGCTTCAAGTCACTAATGTTTTCTTCCTGTTACAACCGTAGCCTCATGGTGAACTTTAGAAAAAGGTTCGAATTTTTCATAATAATTTTCCCTTGACATAAGTGCTTGATAATTAAACAAAATTCTTCCCCTTGAGTCAGATTTTTTTCTTCAGAGGGATAAGTCAGATTGGTTTGAAATCTGATCCAAACTTCAATCAAATGTTATCTCTTCTTTTAAAAAAATGGTATCCAAGTCAGTCATTATATGTATTGCTTACATTTAGGAGAAACTATGAGCTCATGTTATGACCAATGCTATCATCCTGTGAAATCTCAAGTGTGCCTGGGGTTTTTGTTTTTTTTTTTTCTTTTTTTTTTTTTTTTAGTTTTAAGAAAGTGAAAACAGTTATCTCAATGCACCTCATGAAACATGTTTTCCACACCACCGTTAAAAATCTGGGATGAAATGGCACTGGGACAAGTCAGAACAGCTACAAAGGACAATTGCCAAATATCAAATCAAGTCATACAAAATATGTAAGTCTGTACACTCTAACTTGGATTTGTAAGAATAATTTGTCTTTTAGATGGGAAAAAGCAAACACGCACACCACACACACAAGTCTCGTGGGATAGATTTAGATTTAAGTGTTGTTGGGATTTAAATACAATGGCAACAATTATAAGGTAGAGAAAAACATTTAATTATTTCCATAACTTGTTGGGGTACAGGTGGTGTTTGGTTACATGAGTAAGTTCTTTAGTGGTGATTTGTGAGATTTGGTGCGCCCATCACCTGAGCAGTATACACTGTACCATGTTTGTAGTCTTTTATCCATTGTTCCCTCCCACTCTTCCCCGCAAGTCCCCCAATTCCATTGTATCATTCTTATGCCTTTGGGTCCTCATAGCTTAGCTCCCACATATCGGTAAGAACATATGATGTTTGGTTTTCCATTCCTGAGTTACCTCACTTAGAATAATAGTCTCCAATTTCATCCAGGTCACTGCAAATTAACATTTTAATTCACTCCTTTTTATGGCTATGTAGTATTCCATCATATATATAATATAATAATTATATAATAATCATATATAATAATTATTATTTATATATTATTATTTATTATTAATCATTTTATTATTATTTATATTAATTATTCTAATTTATATATTATTTATATATTATTAAGTATAATTATAATTATATAATAATAATTATATTATATATAATATATATATCACAGATTCTTTATCCACTTATTGATTGATGGGCATTTGGGTTGGTTCCACGATTTTGCTGTTATGAATTGTGCCACTATAAACAAGTGTGTGCAAATATATTTTCCGAATAA
Organism: Chlorocebus sabaeus; assembly: GCF_047675955.1. Taxonomy (NCBI): domain Eukaryota; kingdom Metazoa; phylum Chordata; class Mammalia; order Primates; family Cercopithecidae; genus Chlorocebus; species Chlorocebus sabaeus. Next base: position 33,600,883 of record NC_132913.1, read on the forward strand.
TGACTTCTTTTCCTCTGGGTAGATACCCAGTAGTGGGATTGCTGGATCAAATGGTAGATCTATTTTTAATTCTTTAAGGAATCTCCACACTGTTTTCCATAGCGGCTGTACTAGTTTGCATTCCCACCAGCAGTGTAGAGGTATCCCTGTTCACCACATCCATGCCAACATCTACCATTTTTTGATTATGGCCATTCTTGCAGGAGTAAGGTGGTATGGCATTGTGGTTTTGATTTGCATTTCCCTGATCATTAGTGATGCTGAGCAATTTTTTCATCTATTTGTTGGCTATTTGTATGTCTTCTTTAGAGATTGTCTATTCATGTCCTTAGCCCACATTTTGATGGGAGTGTTTGTTTTTTCCTTACTGATTTGTTTGAGTCTGTTGTAGATTCTGGATATGTCCTTTGTGAGATGTATAGACTGTGAAGATTATCTCCCACCCTGTAGGATGTCTGTTTACTCTGCTGACTGTTCCTTTTGCCATGTAAAAGCTCTTTAGTTTAATTAGGTCGCAGCTATTTATCTTTGTGTTTATTGCATTTGCTTTGGGGCTCTTCATCATGAAATCTTTGCCTAAGCCAATGTCTAGAAGGGCTTTTCCAATGTTATCTTCTAGAATTTTTATAGTTTCAGGTATTAAGTCCTTAATCCATCTTGAGTTGATTTTTGTATAAGGTGAGAGAAGAGGATACAGTTTCGTTCTGCTACATGTGGCTAGCCAATTATCCCAGTATGATTTGTTGAAAAGGGTATCTTTTCCCCACTTTATAGTTTTTATTTGCTTTGTCAAAGATCAGTTGGCTATAAGTATTTGGGTTTATTTCTGAGTTCTCTATTCTGTTCCATTGGTCTATGTGCCTATTTCTATACCAGTATCATGCTGTTTTGGTTACTATGCCCTTAAAGTATAGTTTGAAATCAGGTTGTGTGATGCCTCCAGATATGTTCTTTTTGCTTAGTCTTGCTTTGACTATACAGGCTCTTTTTTGGTTCCATATGAATTAAATTTTTTTCTTCTAATTCTGTGAAGAATGATTGTGGTATTTTGATGGGGATTGCATTGAATTTGCAGATTGCTTTTGGCAGTATGGTCATTTTCACAATATTGATTCTACCTATCCATGAGTATGGGATGTGTTTCCATTTGTTTGTGTCATCTATGATTTCTTTCAGCAATGTTTTGTTGTTTTTCCTGTGGAGGTCTTTCAACTCCTTGGTTAGGTATATTCTTAAGTATTTTACTTTTTTTGCAGCTATTGTAAAAGGAATTAAATTCTTGATTTGATTCTCTGCTTGGTCACTGTTGGTGCATAGAAGAGCTGCTAATTTGTGTATATTAATATTGCATCTGGAAACTTTGATGAACTCTTGTATCAGTTCTAGGAGCTTCCTAGAGGAGTCCTTAGGGTTTTCAAGGTATATGATCAAATCATCATCAAACAGTGACAGTTTGACTTCCTCTTTACCAATTTGCATGCCCTTTATTTACTTCTCTTGTCTGATTGCTCTGGCTAGGACTTCCAGTACAGTGTTGAAGAGGAATGGTGAAGGTGGGCATTGTTGTCTTGTTCCAGTTCTCAGAGGTAATGCTTTCAACTTTTCTCCATTCAGTATTCTGTTGGCTGTAGGTTTGTCATAGATGGCTTTTATTATGTTAAACTGTGCCCCTTAAATTTTGATTTTCCTGAGAGTTTTAATCATGAAGCGAAGCTGGATTTTGTCAAATGCTTTGAGTCTGATTTTAAATAATAATTCAGATTTTACACATCCACATGTATGTTGCCTTCTCAAAAAGTGAGGTTATGAGTTTATGCATCTCATTTCTTTCCAATCATTTTGCTATTGATCAAATATGTCGGTACCTTCTTAAGGAATTGACTTATACCTGAGACAGAACTAATGCCAGAAACTGCAGTCTAAGTGATTTTCATAATGGGTATTTTTTTTTTTCAGATAAAGACACTGAGACACCAAGAGGTTAAAATCTGTGATTTTTTCACTTTGTAAGACTGAGTAAACACTGGAGACAACACAACTGTATGACAGAGGGAAAGAACAAGAGAAAAGGTTATAAACAAGATCACAAGATATTTCCAAATGAAGTTGTATTTTTTGTAACCCATGATTGTACTCACTATACTTGAAATAACTATATTGAAAATCAATCCTGTCTCAACTTTGTGCATTTTGTGTGTCTTTAAAAAATCAGTATCGCTTCTTTATAGTCCCACCTATTCAAGGATCAACTTGACAGGAATCATGTATTTTTACTATATCTGCAAATGAAATGTAACAAATCCCAGTAATTTCAAAACAAAATAAAATCCTCAAAACAAAACAACATTACTATTTTCTCCACGCCCAGTAAACCATGTGTTTAAATTTAGGTTCATATATATGTGTGTGTGTATGTGTATATATATGTGTGTGTGTGTGTGCATGTATGTGTATACATATATTTTTTGATTATTTTTAATTTCTTTTTTTTTTAGATGGAAGTCACACTATGTTGCCCAGGCTTGTTGTATAGGTCAGTATTTTTTATTCAAGAGCAAAACAAGTCTAATTTTTAAATAGCATTATTAATAAATTTCTGTGGACAATTTCCAATAGTGTCTCTGCTCACCATAAACCTTAGACTATCGTGAAAGCAATTCTAAGAGTATCATCTAAATTTCTGATTTTAAAAAAGTTTTTAAATAGCAGTTTTCCATATCATTCCCTTCTCTCTTCTCCCTCTGTCTTATAAAACAGTTGTAACTGGGATTATATTGATGTATTTCAGAAAAAAAGTCAGTTACAGGAATATATGTTTACATATTCTGACAGATTGGTTTACCATCTTCAAATATTCTGAGTGGGCCCTCAATAAATATTTACTGGCCTAAAGGGAATTAAACTTCAACATGATATCTTTCAGCAAGTGAAAAAATCCTGTAAATTTCACAGGGCCACTGCATATAATGAAGTACCTTATGTAGCCTTAAAGCAATCACTGTAACTATTGCAGAGCCTTCATCTAGATATGAGGATACCAGTTAAGGTTGCTACTAATTTTCCAAGTTCAAATCTAAGACGGTGTCATTCTCAGCACACCATGTAATTCAGAGACAGCCTGAACATCAGCAAACCCAGAACAACCCAGGTGCTATCAAGAATCCAAGAGTCATAGATTCCTAAGACTTTATGATCAACAAAGGTCATGGAATGTTTATATTTAACTATATAAAATGTTCAGAATTCCTAATTTTGGAAATTTCCTGAGCTTCATATTTAGTCCAAAGACAGCTGGGAAAAAACTTTTCATTAAAAACCCTTTTCACTGTTGGAAATTTGAAATGTATTATACAGGAAAGCAAAGTGATATTTACCTATGTACATGAAGTAATAAAACTGTTGAGATTATTGCTGTTACCAGTAAGTTATTTTCCATTATAACAGAAAGGGCCTCTTTTTCTCCAGTTCTCCAAATAACCAAAAGTTTGATCTCTGTAAGACAGAAAAATAAAACAAATGACAGACATTAGGGAGGTGCCTTAGATTCTTTGACTTCAATTTAAGAAAAAGAATCATTTACAGCCATTGACGAAAATAGCCTAGAGCCCATGTAGTTGTGATTTTGTGGGTGACAATGTCTCTCATTCATCTAACAGCTGAAGGTTAGCCTCTGAAAACCAGCCACTGTTTACCTTAGTCTCAACCTGACAGAAGCGTCCACTGCTTAGAAGGATCCAAGTGTGCAGGGCCAATATTTACTTCTGATGTGCTGAGAGGTGAGAAATTATAAAACCTGCCCAAATAAAAGCAATTCAAATTTTCCAGACATTTATACTCAGTGTTAAATTCTTTATATATGACTATCCTCAGCTACCTGAAATTTCATCCTATTAATAAAGGTTAAGCACTTTGACATTTATTTTTGCCTGCTCAAGTTTAAATTTAGTCAGTCAATGAAATAACATACAGATCCATTATAATAAGTATAATAATTATTTCATATAACCTCCTTCTCAGAAGTTAAAATTTACATCATAGTAAACTAAATTAGGATAATTAAGATATCACAATAATTGTAAAAACTTGACTAAATACATGCAAAGAAAAAACATAATATCTACATGAAATATATAATTCTTTTCAAAACTATTTCTTCTTTCTACTTAAGGACCTCGTATCTACAAATGCTTAGGAAGATGTCAGATTAACTATAAATCTATAGACTAACACAAAATTGTGCCACTGGAAAGTAAAGAAGGAAGAAGTTGCAGTGCCTGGTCTCTATTAAGCAATTTTCCTTGAATGTCTGCCTCCACATGATGATCATGATCATTCATTTATTTCTCAGCAAGCAGTCTGGTTTCAGATTCTCAGTTTGGCTCTATATATTTATAAAAGTTTTCAAAAAAGGGAAAAGGAGGTCATGGACTTTTATTGAGAAGCGATTAAACGTTCCTTCAGCTGGTATATACCCAGAAATCCACATTAATTTAGAGACAGATCCATTTATGACATATGTTGTCAAGTGTTTTTAAAAATAAGTTTGAGGGTGGAGTAAAGATTAGAAAGACCTCGTATTTTACACTAAATGAATGACATGTTTTGTAGTGACAGGCCACTGTTAACTTCCTTGCTCCTGTATGGAGAAGGAAACTGCTGGAAATTCAGAAGAATGCTTAAGAAACATTCATAGCCGATACAAACGCAATGAAGTAGGCTGAACATGGAGTGTAGAGGGAATCTCACGCCTACAAATACCATTGAAACTCCCATTAATCACTGCATCAAAGTAACTAAAGCATTTATGCAGATTTTATTGAAAATAAATCACTTTATCATATGCTCAAATGTGGGGAGGATTTTCTCATAGAGATTTCTTCTTGGGCTTCTGTAGTTTTTTTTATAGAGTATCTCCTGCCCTCTTTAGTCCAGATTTTATAACTACATTTAGGAAAAAGATCTAATTCAACGGCATGATTCTGGCTTTAGCTTCTTTCCTTGCTTGGTGAAAATAGGTCATGATTAGCCATTTCTGACAGAAACAGTTGACAGGAAATAGGACAGGAAATGATATAATGATTCCAAAATTGTATATTTCCCCTATGCCCTGCTGTTTGGGGAATGACCTTACAGTTAACCAGGAAATTGGGAGGAGGCATTGAATCACAAATACTTAGGCAATTGAACTCACTTTTTTCATCCCTCGGTCCTCTTCATGTAAAGAAATAGATTCAAACTTTGGAACCGAAAGAGATAAAGATAAATTTAGCTGAGTAAATATTTATTCTTCTGATAATTTATATATATTTCTAGATTTTTTAGTAGACTATTTAAAGCATACATTAATATCCAGTTAGCTAACATAAGCATAGCATATAAACCACCTAAATATTAAAATAAAAAACTTCTAATGCTTTAATATTTATGGAGTTTAACTATTTTCTCATGGAAATAAAACTTTGATGCTATTTATTATTAAATGCCTAGTCTTTTTATTCACAGTTAAATCACTATGTTTTAAAACTGCTTTTTAAGATGTGTTTTTATATGCCATATAATGATAAATTACATTAATATCTTGTCCATTGTTCATTTTTTTCCTAAAATAGACAATATCTCCAGGGTGAAAAATACCCAATTAAAAACGACATGCCTAAAACTCACACAAACGCATAAGCACAAGGATATATAAGCAAAAAAATGCAAACTACTTCATTTAAAATTTTACTCAAATACAATGTTACTAATTCCATTTATACTTTTTCTTTTGTTTAAACTTACTTTATATCTTTAAAAATAGATCTCCAATTCAGGACCTTCCTAAGACAATTTATAGCTCTAAAAACAGAAAGTACAAAATCCATCACAGGAAGTCCAATTTTCACAGTGTGAAATAAACCTTTTTTTGTGTTACTGCAGCATGTTATTAAGCCTTTTAATATTTTAAAATACTTAACTATTTTGTTTACATTCCCTTAGTCATTAACTTCAACCGGTTTTAAATTTATGTCACTGGAGGATCGAGAGTAACAAAGCTGTACAAATTTAACAATTAGCCTTACTATGTAATTGCTTAGAATAAACATCCTGATTAGTTAAATCACTATTAAATTTTAATCAATGTGAGTGGGTGTTTCTATTTTTGATTAGGGAATCCACATAGATTGTCTGAGAGACTCCTTTTTGTACGTGAAGTTGATATGTTTCCTCTCTTCATATTATGCCTAATGGATTCCATCTCAATCTCATATAATGCACTATTAGTGAACAGTCAAAGACATTTTTCTTTAATATGATCTTTCTTTTCATGACATTAATGACATATTTTTCTCTTCTGAATTTATTTAACTTACTCTTTAAATAAATAAAGATGTTTATAGATATTAAAATGTGACAGTTTGTTAGAACAGTATTTTAACAAACAGAATTTGGCTTCATCCAAATATTTGGGGTTATTTTAAGGGGAAAAGTGTTATTAGTTATTTTAAAAGAGTAATGCTAATTATTTGGAAGATAAAATGAAGTGAAAAAAAATATGCTGTGATTTTACCCACATAAAATACCATATCAGAACCTAAGATGATAATATCTAACAGTCCCAAAAAATTCAAAAAGCAAGTGATTTTTTTTTCAGTAAGATTCATTTAATTAAATGTGCTTATGAGTTTACTTTTTTGCTTGGTTTAACAATTCCTTCAGAAACAAACAATCAATATAAAATAACATTCTCTGTGTTTTATATTCTGCAGAAGTCTTTTCTGTGTATTTCTTTAATGAATGCTTTTGAAGTCTCTCAGGTGTTTTCAGATGAATGACCCATTTCCTATACATTTTCTTATGCCATCATTGTGAGAGCATTATTCCTGAAGTCAAATGTTCAGAACTACTGGATCTTTTTTAGCAATCTCTGCTAATTCAATATAGTCTACCAGGGGACAGGTAGAATGGCTTTTGGAGTAGCAGTCTCTATTACAAATACAATCAATTCTGTGAAACAACAGGTTTCACTTTTTTTCAGAAATGTATTTGGTTAAAAGGCTAAAATAAAATAATACGTACACAAACATTGCATTTATGAAAATGAATAAAATACCTTCTCTCAATCACAGAAATCATATTTTCTAAATGCAGTCTTTGCATTTTCTTTGCCTTTTATAACCCAGCCAGTTCTGAGTATGGCATTACTTTGAAACTTATCAAAATAATGCACGGTTGCAATGGCATTCTGCTCCTTTGTTGCTCAATGTACAGTGTGTGTTCAATAATTTCCATTTAGCCTCTTTTCCTAAATTAAATAATTATTCTTCTCTTTGAGAAATTACAACTTTAATATGTGACTGTGTAAATCTTCAGATAACTAAATGTAGTTCCACTGTTATTTACCATTTCCAGAAACATTTTCATGGTAACAGTACAGACCTCATTTTTTTAAAAAAGGGTGACAAAGTTGTAAAATTGTATTATTTACTAAAGTTAAGGACAAATTTAAATGTGTCTTTTGCTTTTCGTTTGGATCGTTAAATGGTTAATCCTAACAAGCATGGAGGGAAGGAAAAGAAATTAACTAAAGTAAGGCCCTTGTGATACAATGACACTTGCTCTATGCTCTTGCAGAGAAAAAACATGATGATAAAACAGCACAAAGTGGAGTGTTATGAATTTTATTAATGACTAGAAGACAGTGTGCAAAACATCAAAGGTCTATGGAAAAGATTAATGACCCCGTGTGAGACTGTTTAATTACCTCCAGCTAATTAGATTCTTGACCAAATTTTTAATATCTGCATTCCTTCTACAGCCTAATTGAGATTCCACATTATTTATCAATCTTTCAAAAAGCCCTTAGTGGGCTGCTTTTTTAGTTTTTCCCTTTGCACTTTGACTCCATTTATGGTCAATTATTAAATAAATAGCAAAGTAACTATTCCCCACAAATTGTATATGCGGAACACTTTATGCCTGTTTATTTTGACTAGGAGACTATCATTGGCATCTTTTATACATAATGAAACACTCCAACTAATAAACTGACTAACTCCACTGTAAACAATGTGGATAATATTTTTGTTATCTGGGCTGTGCTCAGGAACTACTCATGCGGTTTCTGTAAATTAGCCTTTGCAATAGTCAGTTCATCCTCATTTCAGTTTACCTTGGTTGGGGACCAGAGACTCATGGAATGTTGTCATACAAACTAAAGAGGACAACTCAATCAATTCTTTCTTTCTCTTTTTCTTCTCTTTTCTTTCTTTCTTTTTTTTTTTTTTTTTAGAATTAGATTGTCTTTTAGTGTCCAGAAAGTGCTAATTGTATCACAATTTGCATTAACAAATATCAAGATATCAAGCAACTCTCTCTATATATATATTATATATATACTATATTTGGTATTTATATATATTTATATCACAGACATTTCTGAAGGAGAAATATTTGAGATAGTACCTCAATGAAGGAAAAGAACATTGTTGTGGAAAACTCACTAATCACCTAGAAAACAGTAGTGATATGGATTGTCTTTGATGTACACGGAACAAAACAGGAAGTCCAAACCCAGCAGCAGCCAGCTGAGTTATATTTGTCTTGGCATCTTTGTTTTCTGGATGATGCATAAAGTCTTCTCTTTAAATTTATGTATTTTATAAGATAAATGCCCTAGCATGACAGAACAAATACTATTCTATAATCTGTATACTTACAGAATCAATGAAAGAAAAGAAAAACTGTAGCAATACAAGCACATTGATCATGTTAACACATGACAGCCTGTGAATCTAACAATGTAATTCTATTGAAGGATTACAGGTATATTTCACCTTTGATTATAAAACCTGGAAAGTATATATTGGGCTTGATAAAACTCTTGATAATGATTGTCTTCTATGTGTTTCTCAGTATGTTTTATATTTAAGAGGAAAGCAAAAAATAGAAAAAAAGTCATTAATTCAGCCAACATTTATAAATAGGATGGAGTTATTTTCACTAGTTATTTCATAAAAGTTGTAACTCCTCCACCATAACATATTTAAGCATAGCCAGAAGAATCACTCAACATTTCTGTTCTTACACTTAGTATCTGATACAGTCCTTGTGCTTCAATGTTTTGTTGATTTATAGTGCTGATCATCTTTAGAATAAATAATAATAATAATGACAAGATAATTTCTAAGATCACTCCAAAAGTTCTATGATTTCAAAAGGTTCTTACACCTGTACATCTCAGATACTTCCTTCAAAATAGCAAATTTTATACCAACAAAGTCTAGAAACTCATAGTAAGCCTTCACCTTAGGTCTGCTTTATACTCACATAAAAATTCATTTTTAGGTAACATTAATATTGATAATAAAATGTAGAGCACCAGCCCTCCGTGAAATCTCATGGAAGTGAAAATAAAATCAGGGAAATTGTCATGCTTTTTTGGAGTGACAAAACTTGAGAAAGTCCAAAGAGGATGGAGTGCATGACCAAAGTAGCATGGGGCAGAGTTAATATCCCCACTGCACCTGAGAGAGATATAAGATCTAAGACCAGGTCCAAACGCAGAGCGGTCAGACAAAAGGTCAGTTACATTGGTCTAATCTCTGAACCCCAGCAGATCTTCACTTCTGAGGCATAGATATCTATATTTTTACATAAGATCTTATTTTTCTGGCAAAAGACAAACAAGAAAGGAGTAGATGGCATTTTTATCTGTTAATGTAAAAAATGGCTGCACGAGGGGCAGAAATTTAGTCATATCAGTCATTTACACCTTTATGTAAATGAAATTTCCAGATTCTTTCTTCAGAGCAAGTTTGGATGGGAGGGAGGCAGCATGAGGAGACTGGACACCAAAATTCAAAACGTGGGAAGCAGAGCAATAGGATGCAGTACAGGAAGTACAAAAGTAAACCTTGATTTCTTCTTTATAACTTTGACTAAGGCTGACCCAATGACTACCTCACGGCAGTATTCAGTTATTGCAAAGGAAAGTTATATAACTGCACAATGCCTCATGCAAATCGCTTAGTTTTTAACATACTGATCAGATGATTTGGTCAGGAACTTCCAGAAGGTATTACACCAATAGAGAAACCTCAGAACAACTCCACACTCTAGGTCTGGCCTTAGCTAACAGTATTAATTTATTCTTTTAGTCCATACACTCATTTACTTGTTTTAAACAAGCATGTTGTGAATGCCAACTATATGTGTGATGGCAAATAATGATGAATCATCCATGTCTTCCAGGAGTTTGACATGTAACATGTCCTCATGTAGTATCTACAAAATCAAACAGACCTTATGGGTTCAGTCTACTATAAAATCTACATCCAAAAGAAATGCACAGGAATACTTAGTGAAAGTGAGAACTTTCTTTTCCCAAAAATCCATGCACTACCAGGAATTCTTATTTATATGTTTGGCCTTAGATTCATATTTTGTTCCATTTATCACTGAGATTTTTTATCTTTAATATCATGGCAATTTAAAGATCATGAAATTTTTCTGCCATCAGCAATATTCAGATCATTTTGACATGGCAATGAGGATAAAGATTCCCCCTTCCTCAGTTCTACATCTACCTGAAGCAACCTCATGGAGTACCTCACTAAATCAGAGACATTATCTGAGTCAACTTCCAGATCATTAGAGAATACATTTCACAGCATCCTTTGTAGGTTTTCCTTTCAGAACATTACCTCCCAAGAGCCACCTCTGGTTACATTTTGACATAGTGTTAGTTGTAATGCTGCCATTCATGTTTTTTACACTGCAGCAATTATTTTAACAAATATTCTAAATTTCTTCATACAATTGTTATGATTTTAACTTTATATAAATTGTTAGTAACTGAAGTACCAATGTGGGAATAATATCTCTCCATTCATTTTTCTAGCTGCCATGCTTTTTTCCCATACTAAATCACTCAATAATATGAGAATGCTAGTAAGAATATTTTTTCTATCATTTAGCACAAAATATAAAAACTGAGCTTGTCAGTGAGACCACTGAAGTAGGAAATTTCAGGATAACAAGTACTCTCTTTAACTGTAGGTATAAACATGGATTGCATTGTGTAATTATTTAATAGAAAACATGAACCTGAAAATTTGTATATTTTTTGGTTAAATATTTCCCACTAAAAAGATTCAACATGAAGAAAAACAACAACACAGGAAAAGGCACAGATATATATTCCTTCCTTACAGGACAAAGCATTGATTACACTGACATCAAAATTATGGAAATGTTTATTTCTAAATAGTACAATGGTCTGTTATAAAGTTTTTTAAAGATTCTAAAATACTATATAATGATGAGAAATTATTATATTTATCATGATAAAAATGTATACAAAATAACTAACCATAATTCTATATATCAAAAATATACATAAAATACACTCACCTAGAAGTCTATATTTTTATTTGTCTTTGAGGAAAAAAAATTTCAAAAGAGTATGCATAAAATAAAGCCATTTCTTTAAAAATACTTAAATATAACTTGCTATTACATTTTAAATCTCATTATATGTTTTTAATTCATAAGAAAAACCTGCAAACTATACAAGCTATTGAAATTTATTAATTCTATGAATCAAATGTTGAGAAATATTTGTTTTTAGCATAAGTTACTATAATATTTGAACTGTTTGCCTAAGCATCTATTTTGTAATAAAAATACATATTTATGGGTAGAAAAATTAAAACTCATTGCCATAAGCCTGAAAACATAGAACAATAAAATATTACAGAAGATGTATATGTGTATCTTATTATTTTTCATTATTTTTCAAACTATTTAACCTAACCATATTATTTCATAATTGCAAAAATACAAATTTTAATTAAAATGAAATTTTCTATAAACAAGCCAAATGGATTTATGAATTAAAATCTAACTTCAGATGAAATGCATAAGTAAAAAAATTAAATAATGAACCACATATTCATTAATGCCTTAAATATGATGCTAACATAAAATAAAGATTTTATTTGTGATACTGTTAGATATTACATTTATTTATTTATTTTTGTGACAGAGTCTAGCTCTGTCACCCAGACTGCAGTACAGTGGCGTTATCTCAGCTCACTGTGGCCTCCACCTCCCAGTTCAAGCAATTTTCCTGCCTCAGCCTCCTGAGTAGCTGGGACTAAAGGTGCCCACCACTATGCCCAGCTAATTTTTGTATTATTATTATTTTTTTTAGTAGAGATGGGGTTTCATGATGTTGGCCAGGCTGGTCTCAAACTCCTGACCCCAAGTGATCTGCCCACCTTGGTCTCCCAAAGTGCTGGGATTACAGGCATGAGCCACCCTGCTCATCCTCTATATTACTTTTAACTATCCCATACCATTAAATTTTGCACTAGTAAAATCTCAGTCAATCATATTTGGAAAGATGTGCTTATGGATGTAAGAGGCAGATAATTTTAGATCTTTCTTTTTCAAGACTTGGTAGAACTGACATCACATTGAATATAAATTACTCCTAAAATGTGAAGTGCTCTAGTAGTTTTAAATTGCTCTAGATCATGTTGTTCAACTTCTCAATTATTCCTATATTTTCTCTAAATCAAATATATGTAAAACAGTAAAATGTACACTTGCAACAAATAAGTTATTAAATCTAGATCACGAGGTTGTTGACACGTTAAATGACTTAAAAGGAAGAGTATGAGTAATATACCAGGTTTTCACTGGTAGTTACATTATATAAAACAAATCTTCTATTCTATACATAGACAAAACACAAACCTTAATCAATAGAGACTTCATAAAATGCATGTTAGTTGTTTTATACTATCTGTTCTCCAGTTTAGATAATTGATGCTACCTGTAGCCTAAGCCATTAACCTCTCAACCTCAGCAAATTGAGGTTTCCTAGCAAAAACTGCGCTACCGAAAGGAAGCCACATTTCCAAGAGGACAGAGAGAGCAGTTTGTTAATCAAGAGAGACTGCACCACACTACATTTGAGAACTCATGAAAAATTGTGGTGGCGTTTTGTTTTCTTTCGAAAACAGCTTCTTATAAGCTCCTAAATGGACTCTCCTTATCCCCAGTCATGAAAAACAGCAGTGTTTCCAACTTTTCACCTTTCAACCAATGTGTCCCTGTAGTATTCACAGTACTATGAAAGAGATTCTTGACAATGTCACTGCAGACCACCCCAGAAGTGGAGTCCTGCCAATGTAAACCATTATTACGGTACTGACCGCTCGTCTCATGCTGTGAGGTCATTCAGAAACTTCCCCTGCTTCCCTATTGCTCACACTGTCTCTGAAGAGTGACATCCTCTCTTGAACCATAGACAGTGAGGCAAGCCCCCTGCTACTGATTCCCATCCAGATTGCTATGGACAACATCCACACTTTGATGCTACTCAATGGACTTTCTTTCTTTGGAGGGAGAATCAAAGAACATTCAAAGAAAAAAACAACTTGGCGATGACACAGAAATGTTCACAAACTGATGCAGTCTTTGCTGTGGAATTTTCCTCACATCCAAAGCTTATAACAAGCAATGAAGCTCCTTGAGCATAATTATTTAATCATAAAAGCACCAAATAATATAAGAGCTATGTTTTTGCCAGAATCACATTTAACTTTTGGGGAAAAAAAATGATTTGGATGCAAATTTAGTTTTTAGTTGCTGACATTGGAGGACTTAAATGAAATGGATTGTAAGACATGGTGAGTATTAGTTAATATTAAATAACTGACCTGTCACACACAATTTGTATGGAGTGCACAGAAAGTTGAGGTTGCTATATTTTGAGAAATTTCTATGCAAAAGTAAGAGAACATGAATAAGTATTCAGTGCTGCTAAGGATCAACTTATCTAACCATTTTTTTTCTTAAAATACCTCTCATGTATTAGACATTTCCATACACTTGCCCAGATCGTGCCAGGTTGCCCTTATGAAGACAGGGAAAGATAATACACTTTAATAAAAGTGACTTTTCCCTCTGACAGATGGGAGACCCTGTTCCTTTATGTTCCTATCTTATGCCTTTGCGTTTTCATTGCCTTTCATTAAATGTTAGTACAGAGCCAAGAATGAAAAATTGTCCACTTCATTCATTTACCAGGAAACCAACTGGATTTAGGCTCAGCAGCACTTTACATTCCATCCAGAGTGGATAGCCGCCATGGCTCTGGATGAAAGGATATATAATCAGGAGAAGGAAAATGTGTTCTTGTCCTCCTGGAAATAAATCACTCTATAGAAGAAGAGGCAAAGTATAAAAAGATAAGTCCCAAATAATGGGAAGGATTTTGGTATAAATAATTGACAATTATTCCTGTCTAAAATTGGAGAAAAATTCACAGAGGAGCTTACATACAAAAAGGGCTTTAATGGAAAAGTAAGAGTTCTCCAAATGGAGGAAGTGGAAGGCAGTGTTTCAGGGTGGAGACACAGATAACAGCGCATGCTAAGGTACAAAGCCATGGAGAAAAAGCGTAGCAGGCTTTGGCTGGAAGCGATGCAGTGTTATGTTAGTAAATATTTAACAACTGGCTCTCTGGAAATAAACAAAAACAGCAACATAATGTCAGTGAGTGCAGAGTTTGGAAAAGACACACAACACGGGATGCCATGAACCAGTATGACTAGCTCCTGCACACTACCGGTGTTGGGAAACATGGTAGTAGGCTCACCACTTTCTTACATAAAAGATACAAAGTAATTGAACCTTTATGAAAATGCTTAATTTCGTCAAGCAGTAATTTTAAACTTTTAGCTTTTTTTTTTTTTTTTTTTTTGGCCTAGAAGTCTTCAAACATAAAATGTGTTTTGTTACCCTGTCATTTACAATTGTGTTGCATTTACAGTATATCTACTCTGCTCTGGGCTGATGAAAAGATAATCAAGCTTGTTAGAATACTATGTTAAGTAAGAGTTACTAGAACCCTCACTGAGGTCAAAAGATTCTAAGACAGGTTTCTGATAGCTATTGTAAGGCTTTATTTCCAGATTCAGAATTGGGATTTGAAGGGTTGAGACGGCTAAACTATTAATTCCCAGATACATGAAATTACAATATATGGATGTAAGTATTATTTTTCTGGTTTACACTATAAAATGTCAGCTAGTTCATTTATACTAGAAAGAAGAAGCAAAAGCAACAACAAAAAAGTATTTCATTATTCTACTAATAGAAAACAAATCCAGCAAATGTTTATAATTAAATTGACTGCAAATAAGTTAATTGTGATTAAAATAATTGTAAGTAAGTTAATGTCTATTGGTCATCTCATTAATGCAGGAGCCCCAAGCCAAATCCTTAGAGTGTCTAGCAGGTCATATAAATGAATGCAATGGAGCCAAGTGAAATACAGCAGAAATCAAATCAAGTGTCATGGACTGAATGAACTTGGAAAGAGCAGCTACTGCTCAAGGTGTTGCTATCATGGAATGGAGGCTTCTTTAAGAAAAAGCAGGATTTTGTGTAAAATTTTCTGATTCTTAAAGGTTGGCAAGTAATTCATACTTTACACACTTTGTGTGGGCCAAACAAAACATGTCAGTGGGCAGGATTCTGCCTGTTAGCCACCAACTCCAGACCTTTGCTTTCATTCATTCTAAACAGTGCAATGTGGTTTGTATTATGTGGTATTGGCAGGCAGGTAGTATGCGGAGCTAACGTGCCTGGATTTATTTTACTTATTAATTACTTTATATCCTGCCTTGTTCCCAGATGTATTTGAGATAGCTTATTTTTTTTTTTTTTTTTTTTTTTTTTTTTTGAGACGGAGTCTTGCTCTGTAGCCCGGGCTGGAGTGCAGTGGCCGGATCTCAGCTCACTGCAAGCTCCGCCTCCCGGGTTCCCGCCATTCTCCTGCCTCAGCCTCCGGAGTAGCTGGGACTACAGGCGCCCGCCACCTCGCCCGGCTAGTTTTTTGTGAGATAGCTTATTTTAAAAAAAATCATACGGTAATATAATAGAGTATTGAGGTGAAGGGAAAAAGGATTATAATCATAAGTAGAGTCCTGGGGAGAGGTAATATAAAGAAATAAAAGATATAAAGTGCAGTAAAGTTACCTAAGATGAGATGATAGCACTTCATTGAGCTTCACAGCAGCCAAAGCAAAAGTGGAAAACAATCTGTTATAAGATTTATTTACATCATGCGTGAGGTAAAACACACTAGGTAATCCGGAGAAACATAGCTTTGCAAAGCACTAAGGTCATACAATGACTTATACTAAAGGTCCATTTTTCAGCAATAGAATAACTTTTCTCCCCTATGAATGGTCTGGTAGTCTTATCTCTAGTAACTGAGATCAGTGAAATCATCGCCTAAACTAGAAACACAATATTTATACACTATTTTCAGGAGCCTTTGTCAAATAATATTGTTTTCTCCTTCCTGCCCAAACACATACCTAAAAAGGGAAACCTCCTGCCCCCACCGTGGATTCACCCATCCCTACTATCAGTAAACTTTGTGGCCAGAACTTTAATTAAAACCAGGACAGCTGTCAAAATTAAATTCCATTTAATATTCATTTAACACCTACAAAAAGTCAAGCATGGTGTTAAGTGCTTGGTAATTTACATGGAGAAGTAAAGAAGAAAAAAAGTAACCAGCTTTTAATGAGCTTCCCTTCTAGTAAAAGAAACAAATAGGTTCTCAAATAATTATAAGATGGTATGCTAGGTCACCTTTAAAATGTATTCAAAGCACAGAGGTAACAGAGAGAAGAGCATGATTATTTCTATCTTAGAGGGATAAGAAAAAGCTCCCAAGAGTATATATGGGATACTCAGAAGCTTATATTAAATGATGATTAGACGTTTGCAGGTGTCTTTTGAGAAAGATAAGGGGCTTATTGATACTCCTTCTTGGTAGCATCCATCTCATTCTTAATTAGGTTCACATCACTCCATTAAACAATTCTGGTGGCTCCCTTTTACTATTTCCCTTGCCTCCATATAACTCACTCCTACTGCCCACATGTCAGAATTCTATTCACTCCAATTAGCTATCATCCCTCTGGCATATACATGGCTCCAAGAAAATTGATATTTTCTATTCTGGTTTCCCTACTCTATCCTTTATGACTCTAAGTTATATGGCATATGTGGCAGCCACACTTATCCTGGAACTTGCGCAATACTTATGGAACTCAGAATGCTTGTCAACATTGATTCACTGGTGCCTCGTTACTCAGATACACTGGCTACTTTAATCAGACTCACCGATCATAGTTAGCTCTCTTCCTACATCTTTAGTCTTTGGGTATTATTTTTTTCTTATTAATTCTTCTATTCCTTCTCTATGGCTAAACAACCTCTCTTTGCCCATAATTTCATGACGAATCCCATTACTTCGTTGAAAATCCTCTCACTTCGCCCAGTGTGTTAGACCTAACTCCTCTTCAGGAAACATTGCATCAATTTTTCAGAGTATTACAGCTGTTTAGCCAAACAACTATGGTTTTCCAAGATAATACTGATATATTCTATCTATTGCTTTATTATATCTAGTCTTCCCATTTTTACCTCTTACCTCTACAGTGGCAACTCTGCTAATGAAATAAAACACTCTTGATTAGAAAGACAAGACACTTAAAATATAGAATTCAATTATATTTTAACTCCACATCCTAAGACAAAGAAAACAGATTTAGCAAAAGAGCATCAGAGATACTTCTGTGGTTATCTACAAATGCCAGTTTCTCTTTCATACATATTGAAATTCAAGGAGGTGCAAAGGAATCAGAAAAGAAAAGCAAACAAATATTAGAAGACCAGACAGATTATTAAATTCAATGTTTAAAAAAGTTCATAAATGTTGAGAAGAAAATTAAAAGACAGTTCTAAAGACACAAATTCAGTCCTAAACCTCCCACTTTGAGGAGTCAACATGGCTTGCACTCTAAACTTGGTTATGAGTTCTGCTTTTAATAAGATGCAGAGGATCTCACAGGCAGGTGTGTCTAGACAGGAAGAAACATTACCTCTGATGAGCTGGTGTGCTTTAATTTAGAGAGAGTAAGGGGTCTACACTTCGCAGCAGTATCTTTCCCTAAATCCACAAGGTGACATAGAAGCATCATAGTTGAGTAAAGGACAGGACACATTTAAGTTACAAAATTTTGTATCTCTTGACTTAGATTTGCATTCCTTATAAATTGTTTCTGGCTATCCCTTACAGCAGTATATAACTGCCCCCAAAAAAGTTTCCAAGAAGAAGAATGGCCCCAAAGAGGAGGAACGTTCTCATAAACATCAGGAGGACAATGAGTAATTTCTCCTTCATCAAAAGAAGGGATGAGAAGAGGGAGATTCAAAGAGATAGGAACTGCAGGAGATTATATGACCTTTAAAGTATAGAGGAAGAAGATTCTTTGCCAAGTGTGGGAAGTAAAAGAGTGCAGAATGTGAAGAAATTCAAGCAACAGAAAGGAGACCAATATACTTCCACAGCTAATTTGCTTTTGCTAGTAATTCATTTTCACTCCAATTTCAAAATAATTTATTTCTGTCAAGGGCAATGCCAGCTATTTCAGTATACAGGAAGAACCCAGGAAGAACTAAAGTCATTGAGATAACAAACAGCTACTCCCTGTGTCTGTTAATAGATCAGCCTCAGATCCTAAATTTGCACCCTGTTGGTGAGGAAGTTGATATTTCAGTGCTGTTGCTCCCATAGTTTCAAAAACGGGTTGAGAAATAGAAAAAAAAACAAAACAAACAAACAAAAAAACGCTGATTCAGAGAGTTAGAAGAGACATGGAGGAGGGTTTTACTGACCTGGGGTTTGCATTTATTTTTTTAATGGTTAAAAATAAACCCATTAATTTAAGTCTCTAAGAACATCTTGGGTCTTAATAACAGAGTTGGCAAAG
The DNA here is from genome assembly GCF_047675955.1 of Chlorocebus sabaeus. Taxonomy (NCBI): domain Eukaryota; kingdom Metazoa; phylum Chordata; class Mammalia; order Primates; family Cercopithecidae; genus Chlorocebus; species Chlorocebus sabaeus. Next base: position 33,619,734 of record NC_132913.1, read on the forward strand.
CTGCTGTGAGAGAAACAATAAGAAATAAACGTAGTTTTCCTTTTAACATACAATTATTGTCTTACTAAATGTAAATGTAATCCCTATCTGAGACATGTAATTTAAATTGTGACCAAAAATATTATAGGCATGCTGAATACTTCTAATTAAATCAGGTGGCCTTATTTTAATGAAGGGAGAATTTGGAGACAATACCAATTGCAGTAACAAGCTGATGACTTGTTTTTCACAGTCAACATATCATTAGCATTGGGACCCCAGAAAGAGAGTAATTATTTTTTTAAATAAACTTTTACAATTAAAGACTAGGTACACATAACATAGTCTACCCATGGGTTTCCTTTTTTCTTTCTTTCCCTCTCTTTCTTTCTTTCTTTCTTTCTTTCTTTCTTTCTTTCTTTCTTTCTTTCTTTCTTTCTTTCTTTCTTTCTTTCTTTCTTTCTTTCTTCCTTCCTTCCTTCCTTCCTTCCTTCCTTCCTTCCTTCCTTCCATCCTTCCTTCCTTCCTTCCTTCCTTCCTTCCTTCCTTCCTTCCTTCTTTCTTTCTTTCTTTCTTTCTTTCTTTCTTTCTTTCTTTCTTTCTTTCTTTCTTTCTTTCTTTCTGTGCTATTTGAAATAGATGTAGACTAAACAAATTAAATGTGCAAAAACACACCTGGTCCTTATCTAACCAACAGCTAAACCTTGGTATAAGAACTACATAAACTTATCAGCTGCTTTCTTTGCTCAGTTAGCATTGTCTTCTGGGTTTATTTTTTAAGACGTAGAGTATGTATGGTAATCACTTAGACATTTAAGGCTTTTTTAAGCTTTATGGAATAAAATATAAATTGTTTACTGAATCGGGGTACGGATAGGAGATCTAAATTCTCTTACTTTTAATATTTCTTTTTGAAATCTGCCCTTCTGGACAGAAATTTCAAGCAACAGTTCCCAGCAAACATATGGGGAAGCCCACTGGAAATATTGTAAGGTAAATTAATAATGGCAGATGCCAGCATGTCTGGATGTTGTTTATGCTGAAGAGTCCTGCATTCTTTATGTTTTGAAATTATTCTGTTGTAACCACTTTCAGATTCTTTTAGTTTAGCAATGCATTCTACTCTCCAAAGGTGTCTGCATTTATTTGACTACAGAAAATTTTACTTTAGAAAGGGCAGCTTAACCTTTGTTTAAATTTGAGGTGAGTTAAAGGTCACTGTAATTATTTGCTGTATTATTTGTGTCAGATTTGAATTACTATGAATACAGCACATGCATTGCCCTTTATTATGAAATAAGCTAAAAGAAACCCAACTTCTGCATCCAGCCAGCATATTTTATGGAACCAATCAGTGTTGCAGAACGTTTTCAAGGTTCTCTCTTGGATTGTGATTGACTGAAAGTGCTTGAGGTTAAGGTTCTTTCCCAGAGGGAGGGAAAGAGGCGATTTAACATGGCAGCTCAGTCTTCCCCCACCTCTAGCTATGTTTTTGATGGCTAGCAGCCAGCATATAGACAGAGTGGGGTTCAAGGCTATTAGAGAAAAACTGCAAGCAGTCACTGTTGAAACTAATATATAGACAGGGGACTAGAGGATTGGACTTACTGAGCAGAGGATGATTTCAGAACAGATATGCAAGGATCCTCAACTATTCAATGAGGAAAAATTCAAAGTTAAAACATGCTGATTGAGATATGCAAACTCGGTGAAAAATAAGGAGAAGATGAAGGAAAAGTTTTGAACTTAAATAGGTTAGGGCATAAAAGTGGGTGAACCTTCGTTCTTGGTCTTTACCCTTCAATTATGGAAAGAAAATGATGTATCATAACATGTTGACCCCACCTTTAAACACATACACCCATGTCAACCAAAGATATTTATGCATGATTCTGACGACAAAGAAATATCAAGGTTCAGTTAGCGACTGAACTACATTAGTGTAGAGTTTGTTTACTTGGGAGGATGCATGATGGGATAGAAATGAGTAGCACATTTAAATACAGTGAAAACAATGAAATTTGTATTTCCAAATTAAACAGGTGTGGAAAAGTAGAGAGTATCTTTTGCTCATATAAAGATACTATTATCCTTTCTGGATGATTAATGCATTTGTAGCACATAGAAAGTGACTGGCACATACTAAGCATTTAATAAATGTCAGCCATTATTTATTGTCACTGTTACTATTACTGTTATTAGTCAAATGCTTAAGACTAAAAACTATATCTATAGGAAATGAAGACTTTTGGCACAAATGAAAGAGAAGGTAAAATGAAAGCCAACTGTATTTCTCTACAACAAAATAATTCAGTATGGATAAGATTTGGCGAAAAGTCTCATTCAAGATATGGGGAGAAGATACCCACATAAATAACACTATGATCACAAAAAGGGAAGAAAATATGGCCAGGGTAGAAAGGAAAAACACGAAAACATAGGTAAATATTGATGGTGATGGTAATTATAGCCCAACAGCTAGCCAGGATTTTATTTATTCAGGATAGAAATCCAGTATTCAGTTATGGCCAAAATTTTCTTCCTTTAAGATTCTCAACCAATCTTTTTGAAACACAATAAATAATCTCAAACTAAATGAGCTGTCACTGACAGTACATATGGTTTTTAAAGCAACTTTTTTGAGTATTTTTTACATGTCATAATTTAAATATTATAATATTCACTCATTCTAAGTGTACAATTGAAGAATTCTAAGTGAATTTACAGAGTTGTACAACTATTTTCCTCAATTTGAGAATTTTAATGGCTTTGAGATCAAATTCACTATCATATGATTTACCCACTTAAATTTTACAATCCAATGGGTTTTCGTATAGTCACAGAAAGACTTGGATAGCCATCAGTACAAACTAATTTTAGAACACTTTCATCATCCCCAAAAGAAACCTTCGACTCATTAGCTTCACTCTTATTTTTCCCAAATCCATCTTCCCCTAGTTCTAGGCAATTACCAATCGACAGTCTGTCATGACAGATTTGACAATTATGGGCATTTCATATAAATAGAACCACACAATATGTGCTATTTAGGAGGGATTTGTTTCTTTCATTCATAAAATATTTTCAAGGTTCACCCATGCCGTAGCATTTGACCAATCCTACATTCTTTTTTATTGTTGAGCAATATTCCATTATATTAATACATCACAGGTTTTTAAATCATCAATTAATTTATGTTTGGGTTTTCCTACTTTTGGCTATTAAGAAAAATACTTCTTTGAACATGTAAATTTTTGTGTGAACATGTGTTTTCATTTTTCTTGCACATGTACGTAGGGATGGAGCTCTTGGGTCAGAAGACAAATCTATGTTGAACATTTTAAGAAACTGCCAAATTATTTTCACAGCATTTACACAATTTTGCATTCTCATGAGCAGTGTATGAGGATTCAAATTTTTTCTTGTCAACACTCATTTTTTAAGTTTTTTGTAATAAGCATTCTAGTGAGTGTGAAGTAGTGTTTTATTGTGGTTTTGATTTGCATTTCCTTAATTACTAATGACATTTAACAACTTTTCATGTGCTTAATGGCCATTTATATATTTTCTTTGAAATAATGTCTATTGAGATATTTTGCTCATTTGGATTTTTTTTCTTTTTATTCTTGAACTTACATGTTCTGGATACTGGACATCTATTAGATATACGATTTACAGATATTTTCCTCTGTTTTATGGGTTGCCTTTTCACTTTCTAATAGTGTCCTTTGGTGATCAAGAGTTTTTAATGTTGTAGAGGAACAGTTTATCTCTTTTCTCTTCCGTTGTGCTTCTGAAGCACAATGTGCTTCATTTTGAAGAAACCATTGCCAATGCAAGGTCAGAAAGATCTACACCTGTTCACTTCTAAGAATTTTATAGTTTCAGCTCTTACTTTTAGGTCTCTGATCTATTGGAGGCTATTTTTGCATGATGGCAGCAAAAGATTTCAACATCATTCTTTTGCATGTTAATATCTGGTTGTTCCAGCATCATTTGTTGATAATATTATCCCCCACCCTTACCCCCAGTGTTACACTGAATTGTCTTGAAATCATTTTTGAAAATTGTTTGACTATAAATATAAGGGTTATTTTCTGGACTATTATCAGTTCCATTGCTTTTTTTTTTTTTTTTTTTTTTTTTTTTTTTTTTTTTTTTTTTGGTATATCCTTATGCCACTACCAGACAGTTTTTATTATTATAATTTGTAGCAAGTTTTGAAATTGGTAAATGTGAATTCTTCAACATTGTTTCTATTTTTCAAGATTATTTTGACTTTGCTGGAGGCACTGAATGTTCACATGAATTTTAAGATCAGTTCACCAATTTTGCAAAGAAATAAAACAGGTGGAATTTTGATAGGAGTTGCATGAGTCTTTTGATTGATTTGGGGTATATTGCCATCTTATCAATATTAACTCTTCCAATCCATGAACATGGGATGTGTTTCATTTTATTTAACTATTTGACTTTCCTTAATGATATTTTATACTTTTAGAAGTATAAATTTTGCACTTATTTGGTTAAAATTGTTTCTATTTTTTTTCTTTTTGATACTATTATGTCAGCTTCTTCCCTTAATTTCATTTTTGGATTGTTCTTTATGAGTTTATGTAATTAAATTGCGTATGTTCATCTTGTTCATCTTGTACTCTGCAACCTTGGCCAAACATGTTTATTAGCTCTAATAGTTTTTAGTAGATTCCTGAGGATTTTCTATATACAAAGTTTCCATCATATGCAAACAAATATTTTTACTTCCTTTTTTCAATCTGAGTATTTTTATTTTATTTTACTGCCTAATTCTAGAACCACTAGTACAATATTAAATAAGTGTCAATAGAACAAACAACATCCTTGTAAAAAGGAGGTGATGAAGGAACTGAAGTCAATAATCTAATCTGTAATTGTAATACAATGGAAAAAGGAAAAAAAAAACTAAAGAAAGCAAAACAAATAAAATAATAAAAAATATTAATTACTCTTTAAATATTGGGTAGAATTCAACAGTAAAGGTATCTTTAACTAGGATGTTCTTTGTGTGAAGTGTTTACATTACTAATTCATTGTCTTCACTAGTTATAGGCCTATTGTGGTCCTTTATTTATTCTGGAACCTGTTTCAGTGGTTTGCCTTTCTACATATCTATCCTTTTAAGTTAACATAAGTGATATCTCCTTCCTCATTGTTGATTTTAGTAATATGAGTCTTAGTAATTTGAATTATATTTTTCTCTCTCTCTGGTCCATCTAGCTAAATATTTGCCAACTTTATGGATCTTTTCAAAGATCCATTATATCAATACTTCATTTCCTTTGCCTTATTTTTTTTCCATTGTATTAAAATGACAGATTAGAGTATCAAAGTCAGTTCCTTCATCATATTCTTTTTACTTTACTTCTTAATATAGACATTTACAGCTATAAATTTCCTTCTAAGCAACAATGTAGTTGCATCCCATAAGTTTTTATACATTGTGTCTTCAATGGTACTCATCTCCCTTAATTTCTCTTGTGATGTCTTCTTTGACTCAATTATTATTTAGGAGTGTGTTGCTTAATTTTCACACATTTGTCAATTTCCAAATTTTTTCCATTACTGATTGAATTCTATTTTTTAGTTATAGACAAATATCGTACTTTTCATAATTTTAATTCTTTTAAGTATGCACTCCTTTTAACTTTTAATCATTTTAAAAACAAGCCTCTTTGTTTGTTTTATAGCCTAGAAATATGGTCTTTCCTGGAATGGTTTCATATCCCCTTGAAAAAAAATATGTATTCTGCTGTCATTGGATGAAATGTTCTACAAATGTTCATTAAGATTTATTAATTTTTAAGACTTGTGTGGAAGTCTTTTATTTCCTTGTCTAACTTTTGCTTGTTGTAGGATCTATATTGGAAATGTAGTATTGAGGTATCCAATTACTATTTTTCCTTTGTTCCTATGAAATCAATTTACCAATAGCTTTATTTCTTTATTCCAATATAACTTTGCCCCCAAGTCCCCTTTGTTGTATTTTATCAAATATTAAAATTTCTCTATCCTGTAAAACAAAAAATACAATTCTATACATATTGCTTTCTACAGCTGCTTTTAAATTAGTTAAGAGAACAAAAGAGGACATGCAAATAATATTATATTTTACAATTACATATTACCTTTACTGGTTCTCCCTCTCTCTGCCTCTCTTTCTTTTTGTTTCATATTGTTTTGGGTGTATGTGCATGCATTTGGACAACTATCTGGGGTTACTTGCTTTCTGCTTGAAAAACTTATTTTAGTCTTTCTGCTAAGACAAGTCAGCTAGCAACAAATTCTCTCTGTTTTTGTTTACTTGGGAATGGTTTTATTTTAAGTTCATTTTTATTTATTTATTTATTTATTTATTTATTTATTATTTATTTTATTATACTTTAAGTTCTAGGGTACATGTGCACAACGTGCAGGTTTGTTACATATGTATACATGTGCCATGTTGGTGTGCTGCACCCATTAACTCATCATTTACATTAGGCATATCTCCTAATGCTATCCCTCCCCCCTCCCCCTACCCCATGACAGGCACCGGTGTGTGATGTTCCCCACCCTGTGTCCAAGTGTTCTCATTGTTCAGTTCCCACCTATTAGTGAGAACATGTGGCATTTGGTTTTCTGTCCTTGTGATAGTTTGCTCAGAATGATGGTTTCCAGCTTCATCCATGTCCCTATAAAGGGCATGAACTCATCCTTTTTTGTGGCAGCATAGTATTCCATGATGTATATGTGCCACATTTTCTTAATCTAGTCTATCATTGATGGACATTTGGGTTGGCTCCAAGTCTTTGCTATTATGAATAGTGCCACAATAAACATATATGTGCATGTGTCTTTATAGCAGCATGATTTATAATCCTTTGGTATATACCCAGTAATTGATGACTGGGTCAAATGGTATTTCTAGTTTTAGGTCCCTGAGGAATCACCACACTGTCTTCCACAATGGTTGAACTAATTTAGTCCCACCAACAGTTCAAGTGTTCCCATTTCTCCATATCCTCTCCAGCCCCTGCTGTTTCCTGACTTTTTAATGATCGCCATTTTTTAAAGTTAGTTTTGCTGGACACAAAGTTCCTAGTTGACAGTTGTTTTTTTCTTCTTCTTTCAGCACTTTAAGTATGTCAACTCACTGCTTTCTGGTGCTAGTGTTTCTGAATAGACATTACCTCTTAATCTTAATCTTACCTCTTAATCTTATTAAGATTCACTTATCTTAATAAGATTCATCTTATTAAGATGTTCTGGGGTGTGGTCTTTTGCATTTTTCCTACATAGAGTTTGTTGAGTTTGGGGATGTGTAAATTAATGTTTTTTATCTTATTTTTAAAGTTGTCGGACATTATTTCTTCAAATACTATTTGTTCTTTTCATTTTTGCCTCCCCTTCCAGTTCTACATTATGCATATGTTGGTGTGTTACTGGTGTTCCACACTTCTCTGGCGCTCTGAATATTTTCCTTCGTTCTTTTTCCCCCTATTCGTCTATACGAAGTTATCTTCAAAGTTGTTGATTTTTTTTTTCTTATGTTAGATCAGATCTGTTGTTGAGCTTTTCAGTGAATCTTTCATTTTGGTTCTTGTACTACTAAGCTTTGGCATTTTTCCTCCTCCTCCTCTTCCTCCTCTCCTCCACTCCTCTCCCTCCTCTCCTCTCCTTTTCCTTCTTCTTCTCTCCTTCTCCTTCTTCTTCTCCTTCTCCTTCTCCTTCTCCTTCTCCTTCTCCTTCTCCTTCTCCTTCTCCTTCTCCTTCTCCTTCTCCTTCTTCTTCTTCTTCTTCTTCTTCTTCTTCTTCTTCTTCTTCTTCTTCTTCTTCTTCTTCCTCTTCCTCTTCCTCTTCTTCTTCCTTCTTCTTCTTTCTTCTTCCTCCTCCTCCTCTTTCTTCTTTTTAACATTTTGTCTTCTTCTGAATATTTTGTCTTGTTATTGCTAATAGTCTCCAGTTAAGAGATATTGTGATCATGCTTTCCTTTACTTCTTTGAGCATAGTTTCCTTTAGTTTTTTTTTTTTTAACATATTTTAAATAGTTGCTTTAATTTTTTTTAAAACTTTATTTTAGTTTCAGGAGGAATATGTGCAGGTTTGTTACATGGATAAATTGCATGTTGATGAGGTTTGGAGTATGAGCATAATAACCAACAGGTAGTTTTTCAACCCACCTTTTCCCCCAGTGGACCCCAGTGTCTATTGTTCACATCTTTACACTCATGAGTATGAGCTTAAAAAGTGTTTAGCTTCCACATATTAGTGAGAACATGTGATATTTGGTTTTCTGTTCCAGCATTAACTTGCTTAGGATAATGGCTTTGGAATTTTTGTCCTCTAAGTATGACATTTGTAGCTTTTCAAAGACAGTTTCTGATGCCTGCTATTTTTTCTGCGAAGGTGTTACACTTTCCTGTTTCTTTTCATGTTTTGTAATTTTTGTTGAAAAGTGAGCAATTTAGATAACCTGTTTCAGCAACTCTGGATACTGATTCCCTACCCCCACAACCAGCCTTTATTGTTGTTTGCTTCTGTATTCGTTTAGTGACTTGGCTGGACTGTTTCAGTGAAGTCTATTTTCCACCTCAGTGTGTAGCCTCTAAAGTTTTCTTCAGAGGGTGAAGCCTTGGGCATGTGCATAGTCACCTAAGGATAACAGAGATTTTAACAGGACTTTCTTAGACTGCCTTGTTCCCTATCTCTCTTTTAAGTTGTTTGACTCCTTTTAGTTCTACATTCAGGTGTTAGCCTTAGCTAACTAATTGCTGCATTGTTTTCAATACTGCCCTAAGACATAACTGTTTTACAGTCTGATCCAATTAAATTTGGGACCCTTTGCAGAGATTATCTTTGAGGTCAGGGTTTCATGTGAATTCCAATCCCCAAAAGACTCTTAGTTATCTTTTCCCCTGGTTGTCTCTGGTAACTTTTAACTGGTTTATGGTTTGCCTTGTTATTCTGATGAAACTAATTAATTTCCCTTAATTTCCATATTTGCCATTATTTTCAACAGCATTTGTAAGCTTGAACTTTTTCACACTCTGTAGTCAGTTGTTTTGGGTAGAGATTCAAAGCTCTCTTTTCTTACCTTACCTCTTCCCCTGCACAAAACATCTGCACCAACACTCTCAAGTTGGGGGCATGGAAAGTGATCCACTTCAGTTGAAGTAACAGCCTGGCTGCATGCACAGGACATTGTCCTGGGGTTGGGACAAGGGAATAGCCTTAATTCTCTTCTCAACTTTCTTCTCCCATCGTGAGAACTCTTTTCAGTAAGCAAGGTGGAGTAAAGGCAATCACAGCCATAGTATTTCAGCCTGTTACACCTAGAGTTGAGTTTCTGTCCTTCAAGTTGGTGCTGGTGGAGAAAGAGACCCCTCAACCTCTCAGCTGTTCTTGGCTTATAAAAACCTTCTGCCACATGGAGCTGGAAGGATAAGAAACGCTGGTGTCCTGCCTCCCAGAGCTATACTGTAGCTGTTGATTGGAAACTTGGAAGAGCGGGTGCTTTATGTTCTTGGATGTACCTGCCCAGTTCAGAGTTTCCATCATGCTGAACTGGAAAGAGAAAGGGAGGGAGCTATTAGTAGTGTGAATGCTATAAGCTCTTGCTGTTCTTTCAGAGATTGAGTAGATTTTCTTGATTAACTATCTCTTCATTTGTTTTATGTTTTCAGTACCATTTCCACAAACTTTAAATGGTTAGTTTGGTTTTTAAACTAATTTTCATGAGATATGGCTGTTTCATTAAGGACAGAGTCCACAGAACTCTTCACACTCAGGAGTCATCTTCCCATCAGTACGTTTTTCTTTTTCATTTTTTCTTTCTTTTTTTTTTTTTTTTTTTTTTTTTTTTTTGAGATACAGTTTCACTCTGTCACCCAGGCTGGAGTGCAGTGACACGATCTCAGCTTACTGCAACCTCCATCTCCCAGTTTCAAGCGATTCTCATGCCTTGGCCTCCCGAGTAGCTGAGATGATAGTAGCGCACCAACAAGCCTGGCTATTTTGTATTATTAGTAAAGACAGGGTTTCACCATGTTGGCCAGGGTGGTGTCGAACTCCTGACCTCAAATGGTCCATCCACTTTAGCCTGTAAAAGTGCTGGGATTACAGGTGTAAGCCACCATGCTTGTTCCCACTAGTATTTATTTATGTATATTGAATTGTGAGAGAAATGCTTAGTCTGCTGAAATGGAGCTTTATTTTAAAAAATAAAGAACACAGAAATTCAGGTAAAGGATTGCCATCAAAAATTGTAATTGGTGAATTAATGTGACTAAAGTAATGTTGCTTACACTTGAATAGGGCTCAAGATCATCTGGGTGGGTGTGAGGAGTCAAGATTTGTGATGCTGTCTCCTACAAGCTACTGAGTAAACAGTTTTCAAGAAGAGTCCATCAATGTGCTTTTTTTTTTTTGAGACGGAATCTCGCTCTGTTGCCCAGGCTGGAGTGCAGTGGCTGGATCTCAGCTCACTGCAAGCTCCGCCTCCCGGGTTTACGCCATTCTCCTGCCTCAGCCTCCCGAGCAGCTGGGACTACAGGCGACGGCCACCTCGCCCGGCTAGTTTTTTTTTGTTTGTTTGTTTGTTTTTTTCCAGTAGAGACGGGGTTTCACCGTATTAGCCAGAATGGTCTCGCTCTCCTGACCTCATGATCTGCCCGTCTCGGCCTCCCAAAGTGCTGGGATTACAGGCTTGAGCCACCGCCCCTGGCCATTAATGTGTATTTTTAAACCAGTGTACCCAGTCGATATTAAATGAGGTTGTCAAAATATTCTACTTTGAGGAATATGTAGATAAGTTGAAGATGAAATAACTGCATTCAAACATCTAAGAGATATGTAAAGGAAGAGGAAAGTGTGAATTAAAAGATATGCATTTTGAAGAAGACAAGAGGACTGTAAAAAAAAGTAGGGAATTGTTTTTTGGCAATGATCGACCAACCCTGGAACCCAGTAAGTGAAAGAACAAGGCTGATTTATAGTATCTGGAATTAAATGATGGACTCTAGGTAAAGTGAAATTGTAAAGCCTCAGGCATATCAAAAAACAAAAACGAAACGAAACACAAACAAGGGACACCACCAATAACCCATTAATAGAAGCAAGGGAAGTGAGTTTGAGATATAAATCAACAACCAAAGTATCAGGCTGACAGCAGAAAAGAGTAATAACGTAAATATTGTGAACAGGCCAAAATACAATTCTATAAATGAGTCATTGATCAAGCTTGCAATGTAGAAATCACTGGGATTTCAAATAGTAAGAATTCTTCAGAATTTTAGAATTAGGGAGACTTCAGATGCTGCCTCATCATTCGATATTGGTATAACTCATTCATTTCTTCATTTATTTATTGAACAAGTTTTTATTTTGGAGTGGCTACTATGATTATGCACTGAGCCAGGGGCTTGAAGTATGTTAGTGAAAAAAACAAATAAAGATTCCTGCCATAATGGAGCTGAATCCTAAGGCCTAGAGAAGCATAATAAATTCTTATGAGTTAATTATTAGCACAAGGAAGAGTAGAACACATAATTATGAATATTCATTTAGTGTCCTAAGACTCTCACATTGGTGAGAATAGACAGCGTTATAGACAGAAAAGTCATACTGGGTGAAAATGGTAAGAATGAAGACATTTAAAAACTCAGGTATTAGGTTTTAAAAAGGACCACCAAAAACAATAATTCAGAGCTCAACTAAAACCTGTTGTTTCAAGATACCACAGATCTCACAATGACTGATAGAGATAGTTTCCTCAACTACGTAGGATGTGATCCAAGATTTTAAAGAAACAGGTGTTTAGAAGCCTCTGGGCAATTCTGATAATCATTTTAGTTAATACCTAATAAGCATCTACTATATACTAAGCACAATGATCCAGACTACATCTGTTACCTTGTTTAATGTCCGCAACAATCATGTGTGCTATGAAATAGTATTCCTCTAACTTTATTGGCAAGAAATTATGGTTTAATTTCTCCGCAGTCACAGACAGACTCAATGGCAGAGGTGGGGTTGGCTTAAGATTGTTGCCAGCTTAACAATTACAGCACCCTGAACATAACTATACTTAAAGAAACAGATTGTTTTGTACTCAGTAGTAGGAAGAAAACAGAGCCGTTAAAGAAAAGAAATACACAAACAAATATTAAGATAAACCTTTTCTTAAAAATAGGGATATGTAAAATGCCAAAAAGCGACCATAAATTTTAGTAACTATGTGAACATACAGATTATGTGTGGTTTATATAAATAGCCTCCCTCTTATATGATTATAAGATTATACCAGTGTGATTGAGTTGAATCTTCAAATTGTTCACAATTATATCTTTTAAACTTCCTTGGAAGCTTTAATATATGAAGAAAAAGGGAAAGAATTATCTATTTTCTATACTGGAAAGTATTCATAATTGACTAACAAAGATTGAGCAGCACCAGGCTAAGCTAAGTAGTACATCTTAGATACCTGAAGCTCTGCTCAGTTTATTAAACCATGTTTCTTCTTCTAGCTTTTTTTTTTTTTTTTTTTTTTTTTTTTTGTGGACTGAAAACTTGATCCCCTAAATAAATGTGAGGTGATTTCAGATTCTTAAGCAGTATTAAAAAAAAAAGTCTGCCTCCACCTATGTTCTTGGGCTAATTGTAGGATCTTTGGGTAATTGAGTGAATACTATACATTATTCAACACTAGGTTTAAACTCAGGCTGCATTCTAAAATACATGAGCAAACTTTGTTATCTACAGGTGGGAAATTTCTATCTCCCTGCCTATAGAAGGATATTAATCTTGGGAAAAGAGGTCAGTCAGTGTTCTCACAGGATGCATGGGTAACTCCATTTGGTAGGAGTCTTGAGTTGGAATGGGATATAATTCCCATTCAGAAAATGTCTGCCTCCTTTTAGAATTGCTCTTTATAATTCTATTTTCCAGGCAAATTTGTATTTTAGATAATGTTTCTGGTTTATGTTTGCCATTTTTAGATGGCAATGTTGTACAAAGTTGTTGATTCTCCTCATGAAAATACCAAAACATGAAGACTATATTTAGAGAATGGAGGGGAAATTTACATAGCAGAATGTTTTATAATGAGATAGTGGCATATCCACATCCTCATCTCAGGTTCATGTGATTTCTCTTCCTTGTAGTCCTCCGTGTAACTGCAGTATTAAACACCAAATAGTCATATAATATTTTTGTACTGTAAAATTTTAGGACATGGAGCCAAAAAAATAAATTCTGTCCCAATGCATTGCTGTAGATGAAACAAAGACTCAGTTGAATGAAGCCTTCTCTCTTTGAGAGGTCACAGCGTATTTGACAAGAGTGCTCATCTTTTGAACTACAGCTGAGCAAATGCTTAACTACAGTATGGTTTCTCATACTGTATATCCAGCTTTGTTAAAACAGCAATAATAAGAAAAGAGTGCATTATGGACTGGAATTCAGAGTAAAAATAAAAAATAAACACGTTAAAAAGCGTTTAGCAGATGGAAGCCCATTTTGAATTTATAAGGATGCCCAACTGGTGTAAAGGGAGCAAAAATGATAAACTCAAGAGACCCAGATGTTGTTTTATAGCCAATTTAGTGAAGAGAAAATAAACCAGTTTATTTTGTAACTTAGAAAAAAAAGCAGGAAGTGTAAAGGGCTGATATTATAGAACTCTTCATCAAATTATTTCTCTATAAAATAATAGGCTGTTTAGTAACCTAACTATATATAAATGAGTTACTTATTAACAAAATATATGATGGGAGAAATGGGCATTTATTAACTAAACAAATTATTTGCCATTCCAATAAGCTAACTTTGATAATCCTTGTGAACTTGAAAAAGGTCAAAAGGTTATGCCAAAAACAAATTATGTCTTCAAACCAGTACCCAACATTTATAGTGCTACTTAACTGCATTTGTTTGTCTTATTGAAATCCGCAGAAGAGGTTCACAGGTCACAGACTAAATCATTTGTCTAGCCTTTAAGAAATAGGATAAAGTAAAATGAGAAAATGAGTTAAAATTCAACTTGTACATCAGCAGTAACACCAGGCATGTCTGGCTATGCTATTAGATATGAGGTTGGCAGCTACCATAGCCATACATTATGTTTTAGCAGTTATTCACATGTCACAGTCATTATAATAAATTAATTGATTCAACAAAGAATCTGGAAATTTGTATATTCTGGAAATTGAGAGCCTATTTTGAAGGTTGCATAGGGTTGTAAATGTGAAGGAATCAGATCATTGGCTGTCTAGTCTTCTCATACTTCACCTGCCTACTTCCTAGTTTTCTTTTCCCAATCAATGGAGAAAAACACAGGCCAACACAAAGACACCACCATTCTTCATCTCTATTCACCTTTGACAAGCTACAGATTCTGAGGTTTTATCCTAAAATTCTGTCTGCCTGTAACCACCCTCTTATCTTTCTTAATTTGAACAAGTCTTCAATCATTAAGAACTAAACCCTTTATTTTAGTTCAGACATTGTATCTTATAGACAATATTTTCTGGACTCCACAGATTGTGCTATATGTTCACATTTTATAAACCTTCTTCACAGCACTTTTACATTATGTGAAAATTAAATGTTTATGCCAGTCATTACAACTAGCCCGATAACATTGTGAGGGTAAGGAATTATGTCTTATCTTGGCATACTCCAGGCCTTTGACAAATATTTGACAGACTGTATTTAAGTTCAAAATAGTCTTTTGGGAAACAATTAACAGTATATAAAGTACTCAAAGTATTAGGAAGACATTAAAGCTGATGTGAATTTGTAGTCATCTGTATGAAAATATTTCAACTGCTGACAGTGGAGACAATATACTAAAATTCATAATAAGCACCAACACTTAAGCTATTATATAAAAGCTGTTTAACCTCTCTGAGCCCCAGGTTTTTCATTCATATAATTGATACTGGTAATATTTAGCAGACTATGTTCCTTATAATATAATCATTAAAATGCCCTTAACTGACTCTTTTTAAACTCCTAGTATAATAGCCACTCTTGTTAATATTACCATTGTTGGTAAAATTGGTGGTAAATTTTCCACAGGTTGTAGTAAGATAAGTAAAATTAGGAATCTACAGATAGTACCAGGCAAACACTCAAGATGGTTAATGCAGTCATTTTAACATGTTTAATCAAAATTAATATAATTATAATGTGTCTTATAACTTTTTATTAAAAGTTTTACTTTCGGGGTAGTCTCCCAGTTTGTTTCTTTCAGAGTGTATATATACCTCCTCTTCCTGCAAACATGAAGTGTCCAGTACTTGTTTAGCGTCTTCAATAACTTTACTTAGATGTTTTGGAAATTTTGGACATTTTAACATTTTAAAAACTTCATATGCTATTCTCAATATCGAAAATAGATTCTAACGTTATGAATGTTTTCCAGTCAAAATTTAGAGAAATAAGATGAACGATATATTGGATTAAGCATGTTCATCTGAGTCCATATTTATAAGACAAGCAAGAGGAATTTCACTGGTAAAGGATGATTGTTTTCAATTGCCATTTATTTTAATTTAAAAATTATTTCTGATTAATAAAGCATTTTTTATAAGGAATCCACTTAATCTGTGTGTGAATATTCTCTAATGTATAACTTATGAGAATATTCAAAAATGCATTTTCAGCAATTAGATTTAAAGGATTTTTTTAATTGAAAGCAAACACTGCTCTCCCCTCTTTATGATAAATTCATTGATTAATCAATTTTCTTTCATTAAAATATTAGCAGAAAATTTAAACATAAAAAGTAGCTATTAAAACATTCTAGGCAAATTGTCTCCCTTCACAATACAATCTGCTTTATTTATATAGTATCTGCCTTGGGAAGATTGTTATAAGACCAAGAGACTCCACGGGCACTATATACTCCCATTTTAAGGATATTACAGAACTGAAGTATCTATCATTGGTTTCAAACATATTGGAAAATAGCAATTTTGTGCTTAACTGTAAATTTATTTGATTTGTATTAATCACAATCACATATTCCTGTCTATCTAATCTTAGAAGATATAAACTCAATGAATTTATACCCTGCTTCATTCACAAATGAATTGTGCTCCTGAATTTTAACATGCTATTCCTAAAACTATTAGCTGTGTATCTGCTTTATGGGATGTTCCTACATAAGCTGGCTGTTCATCAATTTGGTGTCCATACATTTCTTTGAAAGCTATATTATAATTAGAGTTTAGGTTAATACTATTCAGTAACCATAAAACAGACATAAAATAATTATAACTCATTTAGTGAAATTAGAAAAGGAGCAATTATTAGACTCCCATTGTGAAGCTTTGCTGTGAGGGATAGATAATCTATCTGCAAGATGTACTTTAAGAACACCATTTTCAAAGAAATAAACTAGATAGATTACTGCTTTGTTTTTGTGCACTTGAGGCAGAAGGGGTAGAACTAAAAACTTGCATATGTAAGTTTTTTGAACTTTCCCGAATATTTTTAGGCAGACTGAAAAAACATTCAAAGGATAGTAAAGGCTTATAAGAGATTTTTGCTCATTCTAACATTCGTAAAGCTAAAAAATTAGATGTCTGAGAATTTGTAAACATGTTACACAAATTGGTTTGTATTTGTAAGGTACATTTCCCATAGTTTTGCAAAAAAAAAAAAAAAAAAAAAAAGTTTCTCACATTTTAATGCATTTAAACCCTGTCTGAAAATCTTAAAGATCATCCATTGTCTTCAGTGTGCTTCAGGTGATTGATTTGCTTGAGTGTCAAGAGAAGTGTACTGGGCTTTACAACTTAGTTATTATCCTACTGTCCACTCCCTGACAAAGGTATATTCATTTATTCAGAGATAAATGTGAATCGATAATGTACAACTTGAAAGTTTAAAGTAGAGAAAGTAACACTTTTTCTGCATTCTCTTTCATAATGTCTTGTTTCATTGAAACAGCTGTACTACAATGGGATTTCAGTGTCCAAGGAAGAAAAAAGCTATCTCTCCATTAATATTTACCGATTATCTATCTGTGTATCTATTATCTATCAATGTATGTTTTATAGAAAATAAATTAGACAAATCCAGTACATCTGTACGTTTAATACTGTTCCTGGGAAGGCTGTATGATGGCAAGAGCTGGATGAGATGCCGCTTTCTTTGATATGAAAGAACCTGGTGACATATCAATACCAACCCCATATGGCACTGAGGGAAAATAAAATAAAATAATGTATCTCATATCTTAAATGAGGCAAAAAGAATGTCCACTCTTTAATATCATTTTCCTCAACAATATGTTAATATTTTCCTCAACAATATGTTAATATTTGCTTTATGCTATAATGTTGTCAAATCTATAGTGTAAACTCAACAAAACAGAAAATAAATTGTGACACATATCACAGTTGGGGGACCATTGGGAAGAATGGTAACAAATACAAAACAAAAAAACATGGGGTAAACTGTTTTTAACAAGTGGAGTTTATCACTAATTTTATTTGTATAATATATAACTTCTATTTTGATTTCTGCTTGATGAAAGCAAAGATATATCTAGAGAATTACCTCTGACAGCTATGAACAAAAAGAAAGAAAGAACAAAGACTTCCTTCTGAGAGTACTTTTCTGTCATTTAAGTCGTTTACATGTTTCTTTGTTTTTACCTTTCTTGCTTGCTTTCTGACCACCAGGGATCCAATGTTAGCACAGGGTCACTGAGGCTCTGTCCAGCCTTAGACAGATGTTGCCATAGTCAGGGCTTTGTGATGACAGAATGAGATTTCCACAATCCACTGGTGAGTTCTGTGACAATAGTTAAGCTTGTCATTTAGAGCAAATAAAAGACAAGTCATTGATTATTTTCAACACTCACTACCTTTTCTTTGAGTGCATGAACGCTTTTGTTGTTCCCATCCAAAAATAACAGATAGCAGCTCCCCCAAATAGGCCCCATTATTCATAATCCTGGGAAAGACTCTCAGGCATCATAATTTACATTGAGCCAAAAGGAATTAAGACTTTTAAGATGAGTTCAGTCTTGCTAGACAAGTAAGGGGAATTAATTGAATGAAAATGCAAAATTAAAAGGAAATGATGAATTTGGCTAATTTCTTCCCCTTCCAATGTTCCAGTATATTCCTCTGACCATTCTCCAGGAACACTGCTTGAACTAACAGCTGTGAATTATAGGTTTCCAGTAAAGTATAGAGGTTTTTCTCTTTTTTTAAAAAAGCAACTGATGAACAGTTGTCTCAAAGATTTAGAGGATTCATTCCAGTTTTTAATAATCCCATGTGGCTTTAATATATTTTAATACTTTCTCTCAACATGTTTCCCACCATACAGCTGAGAAATTAGTAGGGCAGTTGACACAGGAGAAACAGTGTTCTTATTTTTTTAATACCATGAGTATTTTTAGGGCTCAAGTAAGATCTTAATAACAAAAAGAATGGCATTATAAGCCAATGCTTATAGCTTGTTAATTTAATCAAATTGATCAAATCTTTATTAAAAATAACCATGTCTGAATTTTTTGATTTGGAAAATTAAAATTATAATCCATCTACCTATCATTAAAATGTCATCAGTTTATGAAAGCTTATCAAACATATGAAGTCTATAAGATACAGCATGGAATAAGAAAATCACTTATTCTGGTGAGCTGTTTTATATTTGCTGTGGATGCTTTCCCTATCACATTTCCTTTAGATAAATAATATAAATGATGTTTTAATATTGATAAAATTTCATCTTCTGATGGAGAAGAGTTATAAAAGGAGGAAAAGGGGATATATTGATTATCCAAATAGATGTATTAATAGCTTCAAATTAATCAGTGCTAAAACCTTTAATAAGATATCTAAATTAAAGTATCCATAATATTTCATATAAACATTGGTGGGATTAACCAAAAAAAGCTAGATATTTTAAAAATCAGACTGTAATAAGGAAAAAAGTTTTATAAAAATATCTGAGAGATGACTATTACTATCGTTAGTACATTCTTTATTATGAGCTCTCAGCATTACTGTATGTATATTTTAATGATATCAACAGTGGAGAAATAAAAAGTAAGTCACTTCTTCCTGAAAGTGAAAAAATATATTTGAAGAGTGTTATATTTTGGGGAACTTATTTTGAAAATTAATATAAGTTGATCTTTCAAAATTTTCAGGTAATTTGAATCTTTGAATTTTGAGAAAAAATACAAATATACAAAAAATTAGGATTCAAAATAACCTTAATATCATGTATTTCTTTTAGTATAACATAATAACAAATTATTTTAAAACATTTTACAAATTGTATGTATAAAATTTATTTGTTTAATTTGTAATGTATATAATTTATTTGTAATACAACTAACTTTTAGGCATTTAGGTGTTAATATTCATGAAATTTATATAGAAAAAGAATGTATATACATAATATATATTTCTAATATACCTAGAAGAAAAAATAGCACCTTAGTATATCGCCAACATATTTTGAAACGTTGACGTTTGTCTTTGGCAAAATCTGAACGATTTTAGCATAAAACAATATTGGTTTTCATTGTGAATATGTGAGAACTGTGCTCTGTATATTTTCACTGCAATCCCAACATGATAAAATAAGCATGACCTTCCATCTCTCCCCTCTGTTTCCAGATCACTTCAGAACCATGTGGTGCCCTTCAATTTCAACCTTGTCTTTTGAAAGACTTTTTGTTAATTTATTTTATTTTCATAATTTTAGTTATTTTTACTTTTCATTGCACCTCAGTAAAATGTTTTGAGATTTTTAAGATGAAAAACAAAGCAAACTCATGAAGAAATCTGCAACTGCAAGCAGTGAGAATTAATATGATGTTTAGGTCCCAAGACTTGGATGTCCTTTCGGGATCAGTAGCAATAATATTGTTAGAATAAAAATCTAAACCTATGCCTTTCTCGAAACCAAAAACCATGACTGGTCTTTTGGTGTTCTAAAATGTTTCTTTTATCCAAAAAACAGTATCTTCTAGGCTACTTAATCCAAGTGAAATATGAGATTGATGCCCAGACTAACCAATATTTAACTTTAGTCATGAGATACAAATAAATTTCCAACAGCATGCCTTTATAATTAATTACCAGTTGTAGGAAGCCACATTTTTCTACCTGAATAAACTTCAGCCATATGATGGATAACTGACAAAACAATACAAAATTTGCTGAGCTAACTTACATCTAAAACTGTAAGTTTATTCGGGTTAGAAGTAAAATAAAAGCAGACATGTGCTGAAGAAAATTTATTTTACACTACACATAATATGAATGTATTGTCAAATGTAGTAAATTTGCATATTTGAAATGATACTATATATTATTTTTCGAGTCCATTATAATATTAATTCTTTGAATTTATGTCAGATTTACAGGAAATTAAAAGAAAGAAGAAGTGAAGGTGGAAGTGAAGGAGGGATACAGGAAAAGAAAAAATGAAGGAAAACTGAAAGCATGAAGAAGCAGAAAGCTAAATAAAATCAAGCATTGTTATAATTATAATATGTGACCAATTGATCAGGGTAAATGCTTTTGTTACATCAGACTTAGAACCTTTCTAAGATGATAATTCTGATATTTAACTAACATTCCTTCTCCAAATCAAATTTGTACACTTTGTTTACTTTATTATATTCTTTCTAGAACCTCTCTCGATTTTTATAGCAGTAAATTAGCACAAATGTCTGTAACAGAAGGAGGCTCTCCAAAAAAGATGAAGACATCTGTCTTTGTGAGGAGGGACAGAGAGCCTACAAGAGGAATGAAGCAAAAAGAAGGATTCCCTTGTGTAGGCAGAACAGAGCAGAGCCAGAGGCTGGGGCATTCTGACTCCAGTTTACTCAACAGGAAGTGTTGTATTAGTACCACTATGAGAAAGGTGGAAAACTTAGGTGGGATGTCTCACACACATACACAAGCAGTATCCAAGACAGAAATATTGAGAAAAATATTTCAGTACAGAGGTAGACATGACTACATATCTTGAAATTACTATGAGTTACATGAAAGATTAGAAATTCAGACAAAAGTTAGATTTTCATGATGTTGATCTAATTTTATAACATGTTATACCAAAAACAAGGTGCTGGGTAGTAATTAAAACAGGATGATAAAATGGGTGTTGATTGACTATGTCCAAAAACACTTCATTTAAGCAATATAATTCCTTCCTATGATCAAATATAATTCATGTGTGAGGACTACATTACCATTAAAAGTTGTTGCAATAGAAACTGCCTGATAGAGAATGTCATAGTTAAAGAGTTTTAAAGAGACAAAAATACTTTGAAAATCATGTAGGACGTATTTTGGACATGAGACAATCAAAATCTAGAGGTATCAAACTTTCTTATCTGGAAATCTCATAACCACTGATATACATTGATAGATAAGATTAGATATACATATAGAAAATAGATAAAAATAGACAGAATATATATATATACACACACACACATTACATAACTACATATGTGGGATATATATGTATGACAAAATATAGTTAAATTTGTAGTTAAATATGAATATATATATTTGGGATAAATTATAAGTTTCTTTTTTGCATGCTGTTAGCTCTTTAAATAAAAAAGTTTGTAATTATATCATAATCTTCTTTTAAAGTAAATATTTAATCTGTTTCCTTTTTTTTATTTTATGAATGCCAAATGTTAAAATGGCCCTCCTTTGGATGAACTTACCTCAGTCTCTTTAATATATGAATTTTACAATAGTGAATCAGATGATGAACGGCTTCGATGTCATAGATGTCATCTGCTTTCCTGTTACCAGTCAAAGTACATATATACATACATATATATACACATATATATACACATACATACATATATACATATATACACACATACACATATATACACATACATACATATATATATGCATGATTTTTTTATAGCTTCAATCTCCCATCCTTCCAAACAAAAATAATTTATGTTGTTTAATTTAAACATGAATTAGTATATTTGTATATATATATAGTATATTTGAAGCATAGCCCTTCTATGTCAAGAATATCATCAGCTTATTAGAAAAAAGGATTCAATTCTAATTTCTAACAATATTCACATTTTTCCTGACTCTATCTTCAATGATTGGTCCAATCTATAGCTTAACTTTGCCTATTAACATCACTACCACTTCTTTTTATTGATCTCTTTGTTCTCCCTGATGTTTCTTTCATACATGATGATGCTTAAATTTAGTTGAGCCATAAGTTTCAGTTTAATATTGAGGCTCTGTGATACTTTCAGCACTTTTTCAACCTATGATTACTGTAACACTTTCTCTACAACCCCTTTAAAATTATTTATTCTCTAGTAGACATTTTTAAGAGAAAGACTAATTAGAATATTGCAATTATCTTAATGTATTGTTTGCATTTTAGCAAAAAAATTCTTTAAATACACCTTATGGAATAGTCTAAACATCGACTTTTCATGGTATAGTTCTTACTAGAAAATTCTTTGTCTTGTAAATCAAAGAATATATTTAACCATAAAAAAGTACCATGTTTTAATCATGCTTAGTTTTTTTGCCCTGGTTCAGTGGTGTTTTTTGAATGATGGTTATTATTTTCCACAGTTGGTATCTCATTATGAAAACTAATCTGATGGCTTAGAGGTATGAGATTTTCAACTGTGACAGATATTCAATCAACCACTTCACAACTAAACCGGTGAAATTTCTGTCTTATGTGATGTCCACAGGTGAACTTCCAAAACAATTGATAAATTATCTGGATAACCTGTCTTCCCATTAAAACATACCTAAACCACCTTGACATTTAATGTGTTTTTTTTACTTTTGTTGAAAGATGCATATGCAGGCATCCAATAAAGATTAGAAACTTAAATTTTGATTCTTCCAACCAAACTTTGAAAGTGAAAATGGTTATGGAGGGAATGATTATTTCTATGACCTCTCAAGCTAGGCCATAATTCAAAATCTACAACATCTCCATAATTGTGTTTACTTAATCATGTTTGAGGAAATCAAGTGGCATATAAGTTTTTTTTTTTTCATTTTTTCATGAGAATCACTGTTTACTTAATCTATTTCTTAAATTCTACCTGAATATAGAACTTACAGTGAATTGGATCTTGCTGGATAAAGTTTGGAGATAGTATTCTATGACTTTTGTGCTACAAAATTTTTATAAATGTTTATTCTTCCTTCACTATTTGGACAAAAGTACCTTAAGAATGAATTAAATGTGCATGAGTGAAATTCTTGTCTTCAGTTGGGTTTCCTAAATGCAGAGCTTCAGATGGGAATTTAATTGTATGCAATGCATTGAGAGTGTGTTTATCAGGAAAAACCTGTAAGAAAGAGAGAAGTGTAACATAAAGACAAGAACAGGGAGCAGTCCAGGCAAGGATGTAGTTTGTGGTAAAGTTAAGCCTTGGGCTCTCACCATAGTGATAAGGTTCTCCTGATGGTTGTCCTACATTAGGTCAAAGGGATCTCAGGTGTTTGTGGCTCATATGAGTTCCCATTGAAACATTTGGAAAAGTCATGTAACATTCTACATACCTTTTGTGAGGTGGTTCTCACTAAACTATATGAAGTCTTCTGAGAAGCTCATGAATATTAGTGGTTAGCTACAGAAACTTATGTCTATTGGGCAAATCTGAGTAAGGTAGCAATAGCAACAAATACACCTAGACTTCATTGTTTAAAGCAGTGACTCTCAAAGTATAATGTATGGAACAGCAGCATATAGGAACTTGGTAGAAATGCAAATTTATTGGTCCTACCCCAGACACAGTAAGTCAAGAACTTGAGACCCAGAAATCTGTGCTTTAAAAAGCATTCCAGGTGACTCTGATTCATGCTCAAGTTTGAGAACCACTATTCTAATGTAATCTTGGTAAATCTATAAAAAAAGACAATAGCTCTGAAATAATATTTGCTCAACTTATCGCTCTTCTACCTTCCGAAATGAAAGAAAGACCTCTGGCTCTATGAATGAGGGATGTTGAGATAGAGAGGGGAGGAAAGAAAAAGAGTGATTTATTAGTATTGATTCCTGAAAGAGATCCTTAGTTACGCCTCCTTCTGAGATAAAGTGGCAAGAGGAACAGGAATGACAGAATTCCTAGTTGAGTATGGGATATTCTAGAGCAGAGTAGAATGTTCTCTTGAAACAGAATACTAAGTTCCTAAATCTTTGTAATGTCTACAGATTTTCCTAGTATCACTACTGCAAAAATCTTTGGAACAAGTTTACATGAAAAGAAAAACCCAACATCCATGCAAAATTTATATGAACAAATAAAATAGAGAGCAAAACTTTATCATTTGAGACTTCTAATTTTAGCCAAAAGAGAGTAACAGAAACAATACTTATCATCCCATCTTGGGCCAATAGAAAAAATACAATTTTAAAAAAAATTTTCTTTTCAGACATTGGACAACATGCAACATAGGACTCTGATTCTCGAAAGAAGCAAATAAAGAAGGTTAGCCCTACAATTGCCCAAGTTTATTGTCTGAAGGTTCTTTCCAGGCCAAATGTACAGAGGTGGAATGCAAATGAAGCTCAGAAATCTTTGTCATCTGAGTTGAAGACAGAGCAAATAGTCTTTTGGGAGGCTTAGACAACTAGAATTTTTTAAAACAGAGTAGGAGAGAGGAAAGTGGTGCATGGGGAGAGAGTTCTAGAAATCTGCAAATAGGGTACTCTAACATCTTTGAGTGCTGACATTCTGCATGTGTATGAGAGAAAAATACTTAAGGCTGGGGATAGGAAGACAAACAGAATAAAAGAATGAGCAGAAAAATTCTGGAGCTTGTACAGGGTTAAAAAATAATCCTCAGTCTTAATAGCCAATATTTTTGAAAACCTTGCAATACATGGGATATCAGATAAAAATTCCAAAAGGCATCCCTTTAATTGTGGGGTTAAGTTAGTCCTAATTTAAAGTGTGCTCTAGAGCTGCCATAACAAACCTTAAAAAGCAAGTCTTAACTGGATTCAGTTGAATCAAAACAATCTAACTGATTTTCAGGAATTACTGTAAAGCTACAGTTATCAAAATATCATGGCACTAGTGAAAGGAAAGACATATAGATTAATGAAATAAAGAGAGTTCACAAAGATACCCACACATTTATGGTTAATTGACTTTCACCCAAGAAGTTGAGGTAACACAATGGTGAAAATAATAATCTTTTCAACAAATGTTTGTGGTATAATTGGCACGCCAGTTGTTTATTGCTGCATAACAAATTACCCCAAACATAATGGTTTTTAAAATAATCCTATTTGTATGGATTAGCAATCATTAAATGCAGGTGAGTTCCTCTGATTTGAGGTCTCTCATACGCTGTGAACAAGGTGTCAGCTGTGGCTGTTGTTATTTCAAGGACTCAGTGGGAAAGGATTTTTTTCAAACTCACTTTCATGGCTTTGGACAGAATTTAGTTCCTCATGAATTGTTGCACAGTTCCATTTTATCTGGGACTTCTTCATTAAGGAAGCTCACGACATAGAGTGAGATGGAAAAAGAAAAAAGGAAGTTATGGTCCTTTATATCCTAATCATAGAAGTGACCTCCTATCCCCTTTTTATTTTTTACTCATTAGCAACAAATTACTAGGTCCAGCCCACATAACAACCAGAAAACAGATTATTGGAGACATTTTAGAAGCAGTCTACCGCAGCCTACCCTCTTGTCCCAATATTTCATGTCCCTTTATGTATACTATACATTCACCCTTTCCCCAAATTTGTAAGTCTTATCCCCCTACAGTAGTAGCTTAAGGTATGGAATCCCATTATTTCTCTCAGGTCCAGGTGTGGATGAGGCACCTCAGGTACAGATTCTTAAGTGGAGCTCCTAGACTCTAGTTCCACTAAAACACTATATCTGTAAAATTAATGATAAAAGTTACCTGCCCTCAAATGCTTCATATATAATGGTGGGACTGTTCCTCCAGTCCTGTTCCTACAGGATAACTGCTATAAATGACCATCAGTATATTAATAGAAAAAAATGCCTACCCTTGTCTTTGTCTTGTACCATATACAACAACTAGCTTGAGGTAGATCATAAACATAAATGCAATCAATAAAATTGCAGCAATTTCAGAAGAAAACACAGTAGAAAAATTTAATGTTCCTTTGGAAGTCAAAAGTAGCTTAGTTACATATATTTGCATTTATATTTCTCTATCTATATGTTAGTGTGTATATGTATAAATATAATATATAGTCATATGTACATATATGTTACACACACTCAAACACACACATATATATTGAACATTATCATAGTTACAAGCTTTAATACTTAAAGGACATTGTTAAGAAAAGGCAAAGACAAGTTATAGTAGAGAGAAGATCTTTACAATGTATATGTCTGATAAAGGATATATATTCAGAACTTCAGAACATAGAAAGTATTTACACAATGAAAAAAAAGTCAAAAACCCAGTGAAAAATAGGGGAGGGGCAGGGATTGAACAACCACTTCACTGAAAAAGACATGGATGGCAAAAGAGCACATGAAATTATTCTCAACATTGTTAAACATTAGGGAATGCTAATTAAAAGCACTATATGACAACTGGAATGGTTAAAATTAAAGACTGAAAATATTGAGTGTTAGTCAAGATGTGGAGCAAGTGGAACTCGCATACATTGCTAGTATGGGGAACAGGATAATACAGTCCTACTGGAAAGTAGTTCATCAGTTTCTTATGGAGTAAAATATACAACTCACTATTTCTATTCCTAGTTATTTATTCCTGGGAACTAAAACAGACCCATCCAAATACCTGTATGCAAATATTTATAGCAGCTTTATTTATAATAGGTAACAGCTGGAAATAACCCCAATGTCCTTTAATCCACTCCTAAAGTTATAAAAATGTTTGCCCCATATATTAATTTTATTCATAATGCCAAACCTAGAACCACAAATATTCAACAACTCATGGCCAATAAAATAATATTCAGCAATATTAATGAATAAGCTACTGATATACACAATAATGATGAATCTACAAGTCTTATGCTAAGTGAAAAAACACACAATAGATTACATACTGTATGAATCCATTTATTTTGTATTTTCATTTTGGATTAGCCAAAACTATAGGAAGGAAAATCAATTGTTTTCCTGGACTAGCAGTGGAAAGAAGTCATTGATGGAAAGGTACACAGAGAAAGTTTGAAGGTAATGAAAATACACTATATTATGATTGTGGTGGTGATTATATGGATGTATACATTTGTCTAATTTCATTGAATGATATACTTAATTTAAGAGTAAATTTTACTGCATTTAATTTGTACATCCAATATACCTGACTTAAACAAACAAAACTACACTGAGAACTCCCACTGTCTATGAGAAGGGTGCAATAGGTGTCATTGCAACAATTAGAAAAAGCTGAATATATTTCAAAAATCATTTTTATAGACATTAATCTCATTCTGTCGCCCAGGTTGGAGTGCAGTGGCGCAATCTCGGCTCACTGCAACCTCCACCTTCGGGATTGAAATGATTCTCCTGCCTCAGCCTCCTGAGTAGCTGGGACTACAGGCACCCACCACCACACCTGGCTAATTTTGTGTATTTTTAGTAGAGATGAGGTTTCACCGTGTTAGCCAGGATGGTCTTGCTCTCCTGACCTCGTGATCCGCCCGCCTTGGCCTCCCAAAGTGCTTCGATTACAGGCATGAGCCACCGTACCCGGCCGACATGAACTTTTTTTTTTTTTTTTTTTTAAAAAAAAAAAAAAAAAAAAAAGCAAAGATCATGTGAACTAAAATCCCAGAGGAAATTTTTCCAGGGAAATTTCATGTCTCCCAAATATTTTTCCCTCTAGGAGAATTTGCCAAATTAAAGTCATTTTTTCAGTTTTAGGTTGATGTTCAAATTATCTAAGTTTACATAGTTTGATGAGATATACCAGCTAAATATTTAATGTTCTAGCAGTACAAGAGTTACAGTCTGGGAATATGAGAAAATCTCATCGTTAGGCTCGTGTTTCCTAAAGAATATTATAGAACTTCCAGACTGTGCAGAAGGATTCTGAGTTAATGCAAAAGTTTCCAAAAGCCAGCACAAAACATAGTGGAGTGTTGTGGACCTTGGAAAACAAAGACCTGGTAGAGGAAGAGATTGGTTCAAACATTGGTCTGGTTCCTCCTTCAAGACATTTGCCACACTTTAATGCTGCATTTGTTTAAAATCTTGAAAGCAGAGTTGGGAAACTCTAGAAGCTACATTCAGTTTCCTCTAATCTCAAAAACGTGGAGTCAGAGAACAACCAGGCTTCCAATCAAAGTCTCAAGAGCGATGCCCGGGAAACAAGGCCAACAAAAGATAGAAAGAAATTTAGTAAAACCATCTAAGTTCTGCAACAAGTCAATCATAACTTTATGGAAGTTTCAGCCCTTTATCTGTCTGAGGGAAGGAGAACACTCTCAGGTGGAGAATAATAATACTGTAAACTTCTGTTTCCTTTTTACATAATACCTGGCATGTAACAAAAAATGTTACATTCTAGACCTAATTAGATACAGGGAGTTACACACACAAATCAAGATTAAAAAAACATGCAAAAGAAATTTACCAACACATTGCACAGACATTGGTGTTAGCAAGCAAAGGACATTAATTATCCATGATTACTACGTTCAAGAAAATAGAGAACAAATATGAAAAACGTAGGTGAAAGGGAGATTATTTCAACCGCATATTTGAAGATATGAAAACAAACAAAACATCCTATAACTGAAAAATAAGATGTCTAAATTTTAGAACTCAATGGATGGGTTCAACAGAAGACTGCAAACAGAAAAACATAAGATTTGTGAACTGGAAGATAATTCAGTAGAAAATATAAAAACTGAAACAGAGTAAGGAAAAAAAGAGAAAAGAAAAAATATAGCAATAATGTAAAACATGTTTAAAAATGTTCAAAATATCTGTAATGAGCATCAAATAGGAATAGGAGAAAGAGACTAGGACATAAAATTTGCAGAAATAATGGAAATACATTTCTAAACCTTTTGAAAGATGTCAACTCACAGATTTATGAAGCTCAGAAAAAAATAAGGATAAGTATTAAGAAAACCACACCAAGACAACTGCAAAAAGACATTTTAAAAAAAGAAATCTTAAAAGCAGTTAGAGAAAAGTGGATACATGATCTTTAAAGGTACTACAAAAAGATATAAAGATGATTTATCAACTTAAATTATGAAAGACATAAAACAAGGGAATTGACATCTTACTGCCGACAGGAGATAACTGCTAACCTAGACAGCTAGCAAAAGATCTTTCCAAAAGGAAAGGTGGGCAACAAACTGAGAGAATTTACGACCATCAGGTCTTCACTAAAAGAAAAGCAAAATCAAATTCTTCAGGCCAAAGAAAAACTGTTCCAGAGGAAAACAAGAAAATGAGAGAAGGAAAAAAAGTAACAAAAGGATGAATATATCACAAAATATAAGCATATAGTGATTATACAAAACTGTAATTGTGTAGCTTTATGTGATTTAAGTTATAAATAAAACTAAAATGTATGAACATAATGTTGTAAAACCTTAGGGATTTGGGGGAGGTAGAATGTAAGTGGTCTGATCTTCTGGCAATATGTCAGAAATAGTAAAAGTAACAATTTTTAATAAAAAGTAAAACAGTAAGTGCTGTCTTCTACAGTAATCACTATGAGAATAATTCAATAATTAAAATGATATAATTGAAGAAAATATTGAATAAGAAAAAAATTGGTTAATCAAAAAGATGGCAGGAAAACAATTATTAAAGCAAAGTAAAAAGTGGCCAAATAGAAAATTAATAGTATGGTTGTAAATAAATATACAAATGTATCAGTATTAATTTAAATGTAAATAGACTAATTACCCAAATAAATGTCTGAAATTTTCAAAAATAGAACTACACACTTACATGTAATCTGCTCATAATATGAAGGAAGACAGAAAGTTTGAAAATACAAGATTAATGATTATACAAACATTGACTAATGGAACATTTGTATAGCTATATTAATATTAGACAAATAGCCCTTAGGCCAAAGGCATTACTAGAAATAAAACATGGTTATTTCATTATAAAAGAGTTAATTCGTTATTTAGTCATCCTAAATTTGTATGCACTCAAAAACAGAGTCAAAATATGTGAAGAGAAAATTTACCAAAGTAAAATGAGAAATAGACAAATCTATAGTAATGAGAGAGTTTAACACTTCACTTTCAGATAAAGAAATTTTCAAATATTGTGAAAGTCATATAACAGATTTGGACATATAATTTAGTTAATCTAAAAAAATAAATCTTAAATTCACTGGTAAAATATCTGAAATTTTACCTCAAAGTTTGGGAATAAAACAAAGTAATAAAGAATCTCATCTCCATTTTTGATATGTGATGTTTCACTGCTGAGAGATTTCAATCCCCACTGCTTGCTCCTCCTTCACCTTCTGCATCATATTTGGTCAAGCTGATAAAAAATGCTGGTTCTCTCTCTCTCTCTCTTCCTCTCTCTCTCTCTCTTTCTGAAGGTGTATTCAAATGACCCAAGAATCAGCCTGCATGAGGGGAGGCTCACCCTAGTACCACCCCAAAACCAATATAAATCTTAAACCAGTCACCTCTCCCAGCTCTCTCTCAAGCTCTTTTCAGCCCTGCTTTGAAGCCTGCCCTTCTTTCTCTAGAAAGCCAATAATAAACCTTTTCATACCTACTAGGTGTGCGTGTGGTGCCATTGGTCTCAACATCCAAACCAAATATTGGATAAAGTGTCCATCTACTTCCATGGGGTGACTACAAAAAGCATATCTGTTATCACCCCTTCTAATAAATATTTTACTGCATGTCTTGCTAGTGAAAAAATACACACACACACACACACACGAGAAAGAGAGAGAAGAAAAGAGAACATAATAATTGGAAAGGAAGAAATAAAAACTTGTAACACAGGGATGAAATGATTTTATACCTCAGAAATTTAAAAGAATTTACAGAAAACTCTTTTGAATAAACGTGTGAATTTCATAAGGTTTCTGGACACAAGACCAATAAATAAAATAAATTGCACTTTCATATACCAAGAAGCAAATGGAAAATGAAATTCTGTGAAAAGATAGCAATTACATTATCATCAAAATCATCACATCCTACTAAAATTGCGCTCCATTTCTCCACAGTTAAAGCTTCAAAATATTATTTAGATTTTTTTAAAGAAATTGAGTTAAATGGAGCACTATATTATGAATATAGACTGGAATGGAAGATTCAGTATGTTAAAATGTCCCCCTTTCGGTCAAATTAATCTATGGCTTTAACCCAATTCCAATTAAAATATAATTGAGTGTATTTGTGTAAATTCACAAGATGATTATAAAATTTATATGAAAATTAAAAAGGCCAAGTTAGAAAGGCAATGATACAGAAGATGAATAAAGCCCACCAGCTATCAAGTCTTAATATTAATATAAAACTGTAGTAACTAATACTAATTAAAAAACAGTTTGGCACAAAAACAAAAAACTGGCCAATGGAACAGAATGAGAAGCTGAGTAACAGAGGAGTGCATGTCTCATCATATGATTTATAACAATGGTGGCATGCAGCTTAGTGGAGCAAGCATAATGTTTTCAGTAAATGGAGCTGAGACAATTAGTTATCCATATAGGAAAAAAGTAAATGTAAAACTCTTCCTTACAGCAAATACACAAAGATAGTACATACAGATTGCTAATCTTAATGTGAATGTAAATCAATTATGCTTTAAGAAAATATAGAACACCTTCATGACTTTGAAGCAAACAATTTTTAGCAGTACTCAAAAGTGCTAACCATATACTGAGTAGTTGGAAAATAATTAATAATGTTTTTTAATAAAAATATTAGTGGGTAAAAGACAGTACAAAGATTTAGAGAATATATTTGCAAACCCTTCTTCTGACCATAGAGGATTAAATCGTGTGCAGAATATGTAAAATATTAATAGCCAAAAATAATAAAACAGTCCATTTAAAAAAATTTCTGAAGACTTGAACACTTTGAACACTTAAGAAGAGATATCCACATAGCCAGTAAAAGTAAGAAAACGTGTTCAATTTCGTTAGCTATTGTGGAAATGCAAAATAAAGCCACAGTAATGGACCACTACCTACCTGCTGGCATGACTAAAATTAAACAGTCAGAAAACACAAAGTGTTGGCAAGGATGTAGGCCATGTGAGAATTCCGATTAATCACTGGTAGAAACATATATTAGTAGAATGTGTGTAACAGTTTGATATTATCTGTTTCAGCTAGCCATATACACTGTATGAACTACTACATTAGTTGTCTTGGTCTGCCCTCACAAAATAACGTAGATTGGGTGGCCTAACAACGGAAATGTATCTCCTCACAGTTCTGAAGACTCAAAGTTCAAGATCACAGTGCCAGCAGGGTGATCTGCAATGAGGGTTCTCCCTTTGAGTTGAAGATGGGTGTCTTCTTGGCTGTGTATTCACTTGACCTTTCTTGGGGCCATGCACTTTAAGAAAGAAAGAACAACCTCTGTTATGTTTTTTCTTATAAGAACACTAATTCTAGGAGATCAGGGTCCTACCTTTATGACCTCGTTTAACCTTAATTATGTCCTTAGAAGTCCCAACTCCAAATAGCCAAATACAGCCACCCTGGAGTTTAGAGCTTTAGCATATGAACTTGGGGGTGACACCGACATACAGTTCATAACATTCCACTTGTGGCCTTCTAAAATATACGTCCTTCTCACGTGAAAAATACATGTATTCCATTCCAACAGGCCCCAAAATTCTAATTCTAGAATAAACTCTAACGTATGAAGTTGAAAGTCTTATCTAAATATGACCTAAATCAGATATGAATGAGACTTCAGTTATGACTTATCGTGAGACAAAATTTCTCTTCAGCTATGAGCCTCTAAAACCAGACAATTTATATTTTGCAAAATACAATGATGGAACAAGCATAGGATAGATATTCCCATTTCAACTGGGAGAAATAAGAAAGAAGGAAGTAACCGGTTGCAAGCAAGGGCAAAACTCAGTAAGACAAATTTCATTAGATCTTAAGGCTTGAGAATAATCTTCTATGGTTAGGTTCCCCACCTTCCAGACTCACTGGGGTGGTAGCTTGGCCTCCAGAGCCCTAAACAGGAGCCCTCTGTGGTTTTGTGACTCTGATGGGATATCACTCCTGTAATTAGATTAGATTATGTTATGTGGCAAATGTGAGGGAACTTTTTAGACATAATTAAGATCTCCAGTTTAAGTTCATAAAAGTTGAGATTATGATGTCTGGGCCTGATCTAATCAGAAGAGTCCTTTAAAATAAGGTGTAGTGGTGCTATGGTCTGACTATGCTTGCCTTAAACTCACATGTTGAAATTCTAACCCGCAAGGTGATGGCATTAGGAGGTGGGGCTTTGGGGAAGTGATTAGATCATGTGGTAGAGCCCTTATGATTGGGATGAGTGCCCTTGTGAAAGAGACTCTGGAGAGCCCACTGGCTCCTTCTGCCATGTGAGGTTAGAGCGAGAAGACAGTCATCTATAGACCAAGAAATGTGCCCTCACCAGGCACCAAATCTGCTTGGACCTTGATCTTGGATTTTGCAGCGCTCAGAACTGTGAGAAATACATTTCCATTGTTTATAAAAGTCATACATCTTAGGGTCTTTTGATAGAGCAGCCCAATTGGGCTAAGAGAAATGGTCATACTCAAAAGAAGTCAGAGAGATTCTAAGCAGCAGAGATGCGCTCTTCTTGGCCTTGAAGAAGCAATACCCACATTTCAGAGACAGTCACAAAACAGAATAGTGTGCAGCTCCTTGGAGCTGAGAGCTTCCGTCCTACAACTTTAAGCAAAGGAATCCTGGCAACAACCTTGGAAGAGATCAAATATGTTTTAAAATACATTAATATACTCTCAAATCCCAATAGTATATATATAAAACACATGATAGAAATTCATGAAAATAGATTTGACACACATAAAACATTTAATAAAGTATTATTTTGCTCAGTTAGCCCTAAGGGGTAACTAGGTGGACTGAGATTATTGATACAGCTTTCCAGCATGCTTATAAGAGCACTTAATTTGCATATTAAAATGAATGTTCATTAAAATATCATAACTTAGAAGAAGGTCATTGCTTACTGTTGTATTTTTCTAAAGTGTCTGTGAAAATAGTGATTGTATTACACATTTAATTGACATCTTATGCCCCAAAGGATTCCCTAGAACCACTGCAGCAATGTCCAAAAAGCAAACTACTTTTTTGACATCTCTCTCTCTAATTTTTATTATGAAGTTTCTCTAGAAGTCATCAGCCGTATTATATTTTTGTGATGATTAATTCTTCCTTAATGTGATTTCTAAAAATAAGAAAGTGTGATGGATAGTGTGATTCTTTCAAAATAGATCTTGTAGCTGTCATTGATAAAATCACTTAATTCACAATTCCAACATGAAGTGTAGTAAAATATAGTCATAAAATCTTCAAGTATTTTTTAAAGACAGGAAACAAATTATATTCTAATAGTATAAAGCATAAGGGGCGGGATATGAGGCAAGAGGTAGAATATTAGCATTTCCAATAAAATATGTATAGTTTTTAAAGAAATTATAAATTCATAATACACACTTCAGAGAATAAAGCTTGACAAAATACTTCTGTTTGTTGAGACTATGCAGGAGTGAGCAAATGGCATACTGCATGGGGATCAGAATTTTTTAAAAGAATGACAAATACTAACCTGAAGCTTGATATTACAACTTTCTCTAGGACAGAGCAGACTGATAATCTAAGAGGAAGCCATATAACTTTCCTCTTTGTTATCTTAATTCTGAAAAGTGAGCTTATCAGAATGACTGGTCTGGTTCTGATAAGGGGGTCTTTCTTCCCCTGTGCCTAAATAATTAAGGTAGAACTTTATGACCCACAGTATGGTATGTGAACCTACAGTACTTGGAAGTTTGGTGGAAATAAAGAATCTTGTGCCCTGCCTTCAGCCTACTGAATCAAAATATAGTAGTTTCTAGGTATCCACGGGGCATTGTTTCCAGGACCTCTCATGGATACCAAAATCCACAGGTGTTCACCTCCCTCATATGAAATGGTATAGTAGAGTTGTTTTTTGAACAAGAGGTTAGGGAAACTAACCTCCTGTATAGTCAAAAACTTACCTATAACTTTTGATTCCCTCAAAACTTAACTACTAATAGCCTACCGTTGACCAAAAGCCTTACTGATAACGCACAGTCCAGTCAAATATATTTTGTATGTTATATGTATTATCTACTGTATTTTTTTAATAAAGTGAGCTAGATAAAGTAAAATATCATTAAGAAAATCATAATAAAGAGAAAATATATTTAACATTCGTTAAGTGAAAATGGATGATCATAAAAGTATTCATCTTTATTGTCTTCAAGTTAAGTAGGCTGAGGAGAAGAGGAAAAAGGAGGGGTTGGTCTTGCTGTCTCAATGGTGGCAGAGGCAGAAGAAAATCCACGTATAAATGGACCTGCAGAGTTCAAACCCATGTAGTTTAAAGATCACTGTATTTGCATGTAACCTACACACATGCTCCTGGATACTTTATATCATTTCCAGATTACTTATAATACCTAATACAATGTGAGTGCTATGTAAATAGTTTTTATACTGTCTTGTTTAGGAAATTACAAGAAAAAAAAAAAGCTTGTACATCATCAGTATAGATGCAAGTTTTTTCCAAATAGTTTTGATCATTAATTGGTTGAATCCATAGATGCAGAACCCACAGATGCACAGGTGGCCAACTATATGTATTTCCATAAAATTCCTGGGTGCCCTGCAACCACTGTAGAACAGGGGCTGTAAATCCTGATTGTCCACTAGAATTACTAAAAACTTAAACCATAAAACAAAACAACAAAAAACAGCAAAAATCTTTATGATGTTCCAGTCCCATATAATTGGTCTGGAGGTAGGTGCTGACATCTAGATATTCTTAAGTCCTGCCAGGTGATTCTAATGGGCAGCAATATTAAGAATAATTGTTCATGACCTGCTAGGTACATACCTCAGTTATTTCCACGCATGTTTCCCTTTTAGAGACTGAATTCCTGCACTTGAATCATAATGCTAAATTAGAGCCCCATTACTTTGCACAGAGCCCAGAATACAAACAAACATGAACTTCAAGTACTACCTTTCTTAGGATTTCCCTTTGCCTTACTTTTCTTGTCTATCAGGAACTGAAGTTATCATTATTCCTGAAATTAACAACAATCCTAGAATATAGTCATATATTTCCAAACACTGCCTACACCATAGACTTTCTCTCGCTATCTGTATACAAAATCTGGAAAAGAAGAACTCCAGGCTCTGGCCCTATGAGGTCCTTCTCATGCCCATTCTTCTGTAACTAGCTTAGACATCTATTCCATGGGCTGGCAATGACAATGTACTTTGTACCTCTCTTCTGTGTTTTTGTGTTTTTTAATTCTATTTTCTTAAATTTCGGAGAATTGGTTGTAAATCACATCATTGCCAATTATTTTACATGCATTAATCACTTTATTAATCACTGCAACAAAAGTCTATTTATTGTTGGCACTGGTTTGGAATTCAAGAACTTACATGAAAATTGGTACTTCTTTGATCATTGTGATGGGTACTATTGTGTGTCAACTTGATTAGATTGAAAGATACAAAGCACTGTTCCTAGGTGTGTCTGTAAGGGTGTTGCCAAAGGAGATTGACATTTGAGTCAGTGGACTGGGAGAGGTAGACCCACCCACAATCTGGGTGGGTACAATCTAATTAGCTGCCAATGTGGCCAGAATAAAAGCAGGCAGAACATAATAGTACTAGACTGCCTAAGGCTTCTGACCTCTATCATTCTCCCCTGTTGGATATTTCTTGCTCCCAAACATTGGACCCTAAGTTTTCAGCTTTTGGACTCTTGGACCTACACCTGTGATTTGCCAGGGGCTTTCAGGTCTTCAGTCACAGACTGAAGTCTGCACTGTCAGCTTCCCTACTTTTGAGATTTTAAGACTCACACTGGCTTCCTTGCTCCTCATTTTCCAGACGGCCTATTGTGGGCCTTCACCTAGTTATAGTGTGACTCAATAAACTCTTTTTCATATATACATCTATCCTATTACTCCTCACCCTCTATAGAACACTGACTAGTACAATCATCAATAAAATTAACTACATGATGCTGTATTTTAAAATAATTTATTTACATGAATCTCATTCTTTCAGTCTACTGCAAGTGTTCATTTCTTGCAGGCAAAGAAAATATATACACCCTATTTTAAAATGTTTATTTCTATTTCAAGATAATTTGATCAAGTTATTTTGTAATGAAATATATTTTTACACCCATGAATATTTGAAACATATCACTTAAATTTTTTAACCCATTGATAATAAAACTTTGAATATTATTCTCTCCATAAACTTGTTGAACAATTTTATTTAACTCATATCATTCTACAATTAATCCTTTTTTTTTTTTTCACGCTGTCTCCCAGTCTGGAGTGCAGTGGCACGATCTTGGCTCACAGTAACCTCCGTCTCCTGGGTTCAAGTGATTCTCATGCCTCAACCTCCCAAGTAGTTGGGATTACGGCATGCACCACCACGCTTGACTAATTTTTGTATTTTTACGAGAGTCAGGGTTTCTCCATGTTGGCCAGGCTGGTCTCGAAATCCTGACCTCAGATGATCTGCCTGCCTCGGCCTCCTAAAGTGCTAGGATTACAGGCGTGAGCCCCCATGACTGGCTAATTCTACAACTAATCTAACCATACCCCTTTCAGATGAGTTTAGATAAGTGCATTTCTTCATAGGATAATCTTGGTTGGACATCTCAACTCAATTCTACAACATGTTTTGAATGCTTTTTAAGCATGCCTGCATTAATACATGTGTACAGTATTCCATGTGTGAAGCATTCTGAGACCTCTGCAGCTTCCATCAGTACTTAGGCAAAAGAAATCTGAAATGTAGGGCAAGGGTAAGGAAGACACTGAGTGGATGATAAACAAAATAGTTGTAGGGGTGATGCAGGAAAATAGAATATATAGTGCTTTGTGTTTTGCACAAGTCTCAGGAGAAGTTTTTTTCTGGAATAAAAGAGAGGAACTGGATAACTGAGACTGGGTCAGAGGAAGTAGTAATTCCTGTATATATTTTGTTTGAGTGGTAAGACAGTTTGAATGTTTCAGAAGGGATTCCCCTGAGATACTGGCTGATTGCATTGTGATTCTGTCTGATTGGCCCATTTATGGAAACACACACAGATACACACACAAAAACCCATTCCATTATGCCAGATGCTAAGGCTGACTCAGAAATTAGAGAAAAAATGAGCCTACATAAGTAATGTGTTAGTGTCTTTTACTTACAAGAGGCTGCAAAGAAGGCACTGATGATGTGGAGTCAGCAAGATAAATGAATCACCCTCCCTGCCTTTTAGAGTTTCCTCACTTAGGGAGTAAGATCCATAAAAAAAGATACCCAGTAACTTAAAATAACTTATGATAGCAAATACAACTGTATTGTATGGAAAGTAAACACGAATTTTTGTGGATATCTCTATCAAAAGTGATAGAATTTAGATTAGATACTAAATCCAACTATCAATCTTTTCCCTGTAAAACTCTAAAGCTTTGTGGTTGCTGGTGCATTAGTAGAAGGCTGAGAATATCTGCATAGTAAGTAATCAAAATTCTAGCACTGATATTTTCAAATCTTCTATTTTAAAAGGGACATTGGATCAGATTATCTGGGTTTGACAAATGCACCACTTATTAGCTATATGTGCGTGGGCAAGTTTCTTAATATATGTGGGCCTAAGTTTGCTCATTTTTAAATTAGACATATTGATAGTATATTAATAGCAGCAACTTCTTGGGATCTTTCTAAGGTTAAATGATTATCATATATAAAAAGCTTAGAATTATACCTGGCATATAGTACAGGTTACAGAAAATACTTTATATTACTATTATCAGGTCGAAATAATAAATCATGTATTAACACTGCCATCTTAATTATTACTCCTTCATACAACCCCTGCCCCCAAATTTTGGTAATATATTTTGAAAATTATTTTCTTATAAACACTAAAACTACTAACTACTGATAACTAATGCTTCTGAATAATGTTCTCATAATTTTCAGTATTTCTCTAAACAAATCTCATTGCAAAGACATAATACTCTATATTAAAATTAAATTTCAATTAAAATATTATAAATGTACATGAGGAGTAATTAGTCAAACACAGATCTGGCATGATAACCCATTGATACCTGAGATGGAAACTCAAATAAAGTAAGACAAACTGAGAAACAAAAATGAAAAAAGTATAAAAGTAAAACCAATATAAATAAATCAAAGTTCTGAAAGTTTTAGGATTTCTTATTTCAAAGACTCAGGCTCAACAATACAGAATGCAGACTAGTGGTTATGCTTTGGGACGTAACAGAAGAAAAAGAAAAAAGAAATTCTCATAATTTATCCATGCAGATCCTGCCCTTTCTGACACCTTAAAAGCCTCTGACAGTTTTTCCTAATGTACATTCTTGGGTAATGTTGCAATAGTACAACTGGGATCTTTAGTTTTGAAGACCCATATTTTATCCCAGTTTTCTTTGGGTCAAGAGTAGTATGGAGGATGAACTAACCTCATGACAAACCACACTATCAAAAGGTGGAAATAGAAGACCGTCTTGCAAAATGCATGAGCTATTGAAATGCCACAGATAAACTTGGTGGACAACTCATAAAGCAAGGGAATTTTAACATGAGCTAAGGGTGTTTTGAAGAAAGCAGATGAAAAGTGAAGTAATATCTCACATGATTTAGAAAAATGGTTGCAATCCATATACTAATAGGTATTTTCATCAACGCTGATGGCAGTGAGTGATGTAGCAGTTGAAAGAACGAAACCTTCATTTTAGGGCTTCACATGCACAACCTTCCATGTGTCTAACACTTGAAATTAAGACACCATAGGCCAAATCTTTATTCTGGCTTCTCTTTTTTTCATTAGTTGGTCTGTTGCACATCTAAACTACCATAGGTAATGCCTGTTTGGCCTTACATTTCACTGGGAAATGTATTTGCTATCCTTTTATATCCTTACTAAAGAAAGGTAAAAAAGGAAAAAAGAATTTAGATTAAATGTTCCTGTAATAGTTTTTTCCTAGATGGTCCTTTCAAAGCTCAGGATCTTTTAGTAACCAACGTTTACACCTTACTTCTGGTGTGTCAGGAGTAGCTCTTCTTTGCTTCTCATGTCTTCTTCATTACAGGATCCAGGCTGAAGGAGCAATTCCTTTTTATGACATATTAGATTTCATGGGTATGCCTCATAGAAATGCGCTACAAAAGTTAATACCATGCAGAGAGAGTCACCCTCACTCACCCAGCAATAGGAAGATGTGATGATTAATTTAACGTATCTGGCTAAGGGATGCCCAGATAGCTGGTAAAACATTATTTCTGGGAGTGCCTGCAAGGGCGTGTTTTAGAAGAAATTAGCCTTTGAGTTGGTAGATTGAGTAGGGAAGATCGCCTTCATCAAGGTGGGCAGGCATGATACAATCCACTGAGGGCCTGAATGGAACAAAAAGTGAAGGAAGGGCACATTATCTCTCTTTCTTCTTGAGCTGGGATACCCATCTTCTCCTGGTTTGGGACATCACAGCTCCTGGATTTGGGGACTTTGAATTCTGGGAATTCTACCAGAGGTTTCCCAGTTCTTAGGCCTTCAGACTCTGACTGAATTTCTACGGTTCTGCCTCTTCCTACACCTTAGTTACATTACAGTTGAATTATTCAGCTTTCCTCATTCTTCAGCTTGCCAACAGCAGAGAGGGGAATTTCTCTGGCCTCCGTAATCACGCAAGACAATTCTCATAATAAATCTATTTTTAAATGTATATATTCTGTTTCCATGGAGAACTCTGACTAATACAGAAGATATGTATAGTTCAACTACTGAATGAAAGTGAATGACTAAAAACAATAATACAAATTTATCATAGCTTACCCTCTTGGTCACTTAAGTACATTTGCTTTCTACCTGTACACATAATAAACACATCTTTCCCCAAATAAGACACCTCAAAAAGTCTCAATCAATCATGACATTAGACTCAAGTTCAGAGTCTTATGCATAATTATAGTACTTATGTCTTCCGTTTTATTGCTACTTCGTGTTAGGGTATCAAAATTGCAGACAAATGTGTAGTTGAGGTGGTGTAACTCTCGAAACAAAGAAAACATATAGAAGCATCCATAATTAACATAAAATTAAAAACCCAAACTGTCCAGATTTGGTGACAAATTATATGTGAATCTTTTATCTGTGAGGATTTGGAAATTAATAATATATATAGTAGGCTAAGCATTGATCAAATACCTTTTTACAGATAATCTTACAAAAGTGAAACTGTTTTAGATGTTAAAAAGTGCATGCACTGTGCCACCTAACAGATGTTTCATAGAAATAGAAGAACATTCAGATCTGGATTAAATGAATCTTGTTTCTAGTAAAGGAACTGCAGA
Organism: Chlorocebus sabaeus; assembly: GCF_047675955.1. Taxonomy (NCBI): domain Eukaryota; kingdom Metazoa; phylum Chordata; class Mammalia; order Primates; family Cercopithecidae; genus Chlorocebus; species Chlorocebus sabaeus. The sequence goes on from NC_132913.1 coordinate 33,661,376, forward strand.
ATTCTCTCATTCCTGCACCAGCTGCCTGAGCCATTAACAATGTTAGCAGCTAATGGAAAAGGTGACTTAGAAGCATGATTCTGTTGGGAGCACCTGTGGGGCTTATTCTACCCTTGATAACCACTACTAAATATAGTCTTCACAGTTCTGAACATAAATTGAATGTAGAATCCAACAAAAGAGCACACCTAATTATATCAAATTAGCATCCAAGTGTATGTAATCATGGAGTTTAGACCAGAGTTATTAAGCTGTCCTTTGTAGCACAGTGGTAACAATTGAAAATGATCCCATAGTATAATGTAAGGGGTTTTATGAATGCACGATAGCATCCTTTATAATGTTTGGATGCTAGATGCTGACACTGGAGTTTTATAGAATATTTTCACATAAGCAGGGCTGAGAGGATAAATCAGGCTTCATCTTTTCCAAGTACTTTCTGATCATTTTAAACTTTGCCATCTGACAAAGTTTGTATTTTTATGGCAATTCCAGATTTAGAGGATTGGAAGCAGGAGTATCACCAATAGAGATAGTGTTCACACCATCCGGATCTTCAAAAACAAAAATCATAATAAAAATAACAGTTCTCTAAAGATCCCAAAGTTAAAATGTGGCCTCAACCAATTCTCCCCATATGACAAAGGAAAAAACTGTTTCTGAATAAATACTGTAGAAAGAGAAGGAATAAGACCAATAAGTCTGACTTACTGTTGCAACCAGTATTTTATTTTTTATTTTTTTAATTGCAAGCTTTATTTTAGATTCAGAGAGTACATGTACAGATTTGTTGTAAGGGTATATTAGGTGACACTGAGGTTTGGGGTATGACTGAACCCATCACCCAGGTAGTGAGCACAGTACCAAATAGGTAGTTTTTCAAACCTTACCCCACACTCTCTTCCCGTTCTTATAGTTCTCAGTGTCTGTTGTTCCATCTTTATGTCCACATGTACCTAATGTTCAGTTACCACTTATAAGTGAGAATATGCTGTATTTGGTTTTTTGTTTCTTAATTAATTCAGTTCGAATAATGGCCTCTGGCTGCAGGCATGTTGCTGCAAAGAGCATAATTTTGTTCTTTTTTTTATGGCTGTGTAGCATTTCATGGCAACACACATCTTTAAATAAATACCTACAGGCCAGGCACGGTGATTCATGCCTGTAATCTTAGCGCTTTGGGAGGCCAAGGTGGGCAGATCATCTGAGGTCAGGAGTTCCAGATCAGCCTGGTCAACATGGAGAAACCCCATTACTACTAAAAATACAAAAATTAGCTGGGCGTGTTGGCGCGCAACTGTTATTCCAGCTACTCGGGAGACTGAGGCAGGAGAATCGCTTGAACCCCAGAGGTGGAGATTGCAGTGAACTGAGATTGTGCCACTGCCCTCCAGCCTGGGCAACAAGAGCAAAACTTCGTCTCAATAACAATAATAATAATAATAATAATAATAATAAATAAATAAATACCTACATCACTTATGGTGATGTGCCTGTGACACTGTCTCATAGTTTTTACCTGGGCATAGGGCAATTCTAAACCAATTCAAAGGTAAAAAGAACTAGGGTCTCCTTTTCCTGAAACTTTAGAGGAACAAAGGAAAACCAGGGACATAGGCTGGGACACCTTCTGACATCTTGGTATTGATAACACTGTATCGCTCTTGTCTCTGTGATTTCATTAATCAATCAATTAAACCAGAATTGAATTATATAATGTTTCCATAAACACCAGTACAGGATATGTGCTAATGATGAATCCACAATATAGCTTTTCCTCTTAAAAATAATCACCTTTAGATAGCCAATGAATGTACTTGACCTCAAGAGGATCTCTTATGAATTCTTGGATGATCCACAAAATTTAGGTCTGATATGCTTTGGATCTGTGTCCCTACCCATCTCATGTCGAATTGTAATCCTCAGTGTTGGAGGTGGGACCTGGTGGGAGATGATGGGATTATGGGGGTGATTTTTCATGATTTAACACCATCCCCTTTGGTGGACTTGTGGCCATGGTGTCTGGTCGAGTTTCATCTCATTCTTGTCACAGCTCTCTATAACCATGAGACATAAACATACATAGAAAAAAAAATCAATGATGTCATCACTTCTAAAGTATTTCATTGTCTCCTTTATCCTTCTTTAAGTGTAAAATTTTGAATACCTTAAAAATATCTGCAAGTGAAAGTGAGATACTAAAAGCCCAAAGAGATTATAAAATAATTCCTTGAATTATTTTACAAAGAAATTTAACATTCTTAACTAATTATTAGATGGTTTGGGTCACTTAGAAAAAAATCCTGCATAAACTCTTTGGTCCAAATCTTTCATGACCACAGATGAACTGACAGAGTCATTGAGATATTTGACTTGAGCTGAGAAAAGTGAAATTTATATGGCAACATAGAGACCTTTTTTTTCTTTTTTTTTTTTTTTTTTTTTTTTTTGAGATGGAGTGTCTCTCTGTCACCAGGCTGAAGTGCAGAGGTGCAAACTCGGTTCACTGCAAACTCCACCTCCCAGGTTCAAGTGATTCTCCTGCCTCAGCCTCCTGACTAGCTGGGACTACAGGTGCACGCAACCACACCCAACTAATTTTTGTATTTTTAGTAGAGATGGGATTTCATCATATTGGCCAGGATGGTCTTGATCTCTTGACTTCTCGATCCACTTGGCTCGGCATCCCAAAGTGCTGGGATTACAGGTGTGAGCCACCGCCCCCAGCCGAGACCAATATTTAACACATATATTCTGTCTTTAATGTATGTAATCCTTCAACCTCAGTATTGATATACTCCCTTTTGCCTCCAAACATGGTAGCTTGAAAACTGAAGGAAATTCTTGACAACAAAAAATGTTTCATTATCCAAAAGCAATGCCTCCAATACCTCATTCCAGCAAAACATAGTCTTTAAAAATTCAAGATGGTACTCTAATTCATCATATGATGTAAAATGGCCATCTTTACTTACCAAAGTTTATATATAACATGAATCAATTCTGTCTAATTATATGACTTGGAGCTTTAACTGAATCTCTAAGGCCAAAGTATCACTGATAGATTATCTAAAATGCACCAACCAATTTTTATCAACTTTCTGGTCAACTTTCAAGACAATCTTTACAAACAATTAAAAGTTACAATTACTCGTTGAAAGCCAGATACTCTGCTGAGAACACTCAATTGAGGAAAAAACAGTCTCTATTTTTGGAGAGTGGTGGCCTAGTTCAGAAAAATTTATAGGTACATTTGTTTGCACACATCCTATATCATGGCACTTAGTGTTTCTTTAAAAATTCTATTGTTGCTGCAAATAATTCTTAGTGTTTGGATTGTGAGAACAAAATATGCAGCATATGGCAGAGTTCAAGAATCAATAGTTTTCAAAAAAGTGAGGTGACTTACTGGAATGAACAGTGGAAAAATCAAAGTCATAGAAGCTGAAAAATGCATAGTATTAGAGAAAAGAAGCAAGTATTTTTTCTTTATAGAGCATGTAGCAGGGAAGAGGCAGGAATGTAGAACATTCGATGTGGGCTTTAAAAGGGCCACTAAATAGTTTAAATCTTATTTGAGCTAGGAAAAGCATGTTTTGTAGAAAATATCTCTCTGATGACTAAAAGAAAATTTATTGGGAGAAGAGTGTTAGGATCAGTAAGCCTCTGTAATAATATATTCTATAATAGAATGCCTCAAACACTGTGGAATTTTCTCTCCCTTTCATGTTACAGTGCAGGGCAGGTGTTCCTGAGAAAACTGGGAAGTGGGGATGGCTCTGCCACATTCAGAGACACAGGCTGATAGCAGCTTTTCCATCATCAATATTTGGCTGTCAGTGGCAGAATAATCATCACTTTCCACCTCATGGGAAGGGTTTGGGGCAGGGGAGGAGCAGGAAGGAATACACACGGGAATTTTTATGGAAATAGGAATGTGGCAAATATCACATCCACACACACTCCATTGAAGAGAGAGCTTAGTCATGTAGCCGGATTTAACTGAAGAGGAGGCTGGAAATTGAACTGTCTGGCTGGGCAGTTACATCTCAGATACAACTCAATTGCCATGGTAGAAAAAGATCACAGATTATCCTGGACAATTAGCAGGCTGCATCACAGTTCTAATGTCTCCTCTCTCTCTCTTTTTTTAAACTTTTATTTCACAGGTACATGTGCAGACTTGTTATATAGGTAAACGTGTGTCATAGGGGTATATTGTACAGATTATTTCATCATCCAGGTACTAAGCCTAGTACCCAATAATTATTTTTCTGCTTCTTCTCCTCATCCCACCATTCACCCTCAAGTAAGTCCCAGTGTCTGTTATTCCCCTTTTTGTGTCCCTGAGTTCTCATCATTTAGCTCCTCCTTATAAGTGAGAACATACAGTATTTGGTTTTCTGTTCCTGCATTAGTTTGCTAAGGATAATGCCCTCCAGCTCCATCCATTTTCCTGCAAAATACATGATCGCATTATTTTTCATGGATACATAGTATTTCATGGTGTATATGTACCACATTTTCTTTATCTCATCTGTAATATGAATAGTGCTATAATGAATATTTGTGTCTATATGTGTCTATGGTAGAATGACTTATAGTCCGCTGGATATATACTCAGAAATGGGATTGTTGGGTATTGTGATAATTCTGTTATTAGCTCTTTGAGTTGTCACACTACTTTTCATTATGGTTGAACTAGTTTACACTCCCACAGTGTATTTAAGTGTTCCATTTTCTCTGCAACCTCGCCAGCATCTGCTATTTTCTTAACTTCTAATAGTAGCCATTGTTACTGGTGTGAGATAGTATCTCATTACAGTTTTGACTTGCATTTCTCTAATGATAAGTGATATTGAACTTCTTGCATATGCTTGTGGGACTCACATATGTCTTCTTTTGAAAAGTGTCTGTTCATGTCTTTGCCTATTTTTTAATGGAGTTGTTTGTTTTTTTCTTGTAAATGTGTTTAAGTTCCTTATAGATGCTGAATATTAGACCTTTGTCAGATACATAGTTTGCGAAAATTTTCTCCCATTCTGTAGGTTGTCTGTTTACTCTATTGATAGTTTATTTTGCTGTGCAGAAGCTCTTAAGTTTAATTAGATCCCATTTGTCAATTTTTGCTTTCATTGCAATTGCTTTTGGCATATTTATCAAAAATCTTTGCTCATTCCTATGTCCAGAATAGTCTTTTCTGGGTTATCTTTCAGGGTTTTTATAGTTTTAGGTTTCATATAGTCTGTAATCCATCTTGAGTTGATCTTTGTATGTAGTGAAAGGAAGAAGTCCAGTTTCAATCTTCTATATATGGCTAGCCAGTTCTCTCAACACCATTTATTGAATAGAAAGTCCTTTCCTCATTGCTTGTTTTTATCAGCTTTGTGGAAGGCCAGATGGTTGTAGATGTGAGGGCTCATTTTTGGGCTCTCTATTCTGTTCCATTAGTCTATGTGTCTGTTTTTGTACCAGTTACCATGCTGTTTAGGTTATTGTAGCCCTGTAGTGTAATTTGAAGTCAGGTAGTGTGTTGCCTCCAGCTTTGTTCTTTTTGCTTATATTTCCTTGGCTATTTGGGCTTTTCTTTGGTTCTATATGAATTTTAAAATAGTATTTTCTAATTCTGTGAAGAATGTCATTTGTAGTTATGTAGGAATAGCATTTAATATATAAATTGCTTTGAGCAGTATGGCCATCTTAATGATGCTGATTCTTCCTATCCATTAGAATGGAATGTTTCTTCATTCGTTTGTGTCATTTCTGATTTATTTGAGCATTATTTTGTAATTCTCATAGTAGGATCTTTCACATTCTTGGCTAGCTCATTCCTAGGTATTTTATTCTTTTTGTGACAATTGTGAACAGAATTGTGTTCCTATTTTGGCTCTCACTTTGGCTATTGTTGGTGTTTAGGAATGCTATAATAGTAATTTTTTTACATCAATTTTGTATCCTGAAACTTTGCTGAAATCGTTTATCAGCTGAAGTAGCTTTTGGGCCGAGACTACAGGGTTTTCCAGATGTAAAATTACGTTGTCTGCAAACAGAAATAGTTTAACTTCCTCTCTTCCTATTTGCATGTCCTTTATTTTTTTCTCTTACGTTGTTGTTCTGACCAGGACTTCCAATACTATGTTGAATAGGAGTGGTGAGAGCAGGCATCTTTGTCTTGTGCAGGTTTTCAAAGAGAATGCTTTCAGCTTTTCCCCATTTAGTATTATGTTGGCTGTGGGTTTGTCATAGGTGAGGTATATTCCCTCAGAATGTAGTTTATTGAGAGTTTTTAACATGAATGGATGTTGGATTTTATCGAAAGTCTTTTCTACATTTATTGAGATACTCACATGGTTTTTGTCCTTAGTTCTGTTTATGTGATGAATCACATTTATTGATTTGTGTATATTAAACTAACCTTGCATCCCGGGAATGAAGCCTACTTGATTGTGGTGGATTAGCTTTTTGAACATCTCCTGTCTTTATGGCAAAGATTCCCATTAGAGAACAAAGAACCTGAAAAATCTCCCTCTCCTATTGGTGATTTTTTTTATTTCTCTTTTTCAATTGTTCTGTTAATGACATTATGAAAACTGTTCTGATCTCCCTGCCTCTGCTGTGTCTCCCACCCACTCCCACCTCATGATTAGACTACAACTGTTGAGAAAAATCTAATTAAAAACAGAAACAATAAACAAACAAACACCCTTGCAATTAGATACTATTATCTGAAAGCTTAGCAATGTGGCAAATTCTATTACTATATATACATACATACAAAATTGTATTATCGTCTCCAATTATTCCCTATTTCCTATAAAAAAGATTATACCTTGCAACACATTTTGCAGTGATTTGCAGAGGCTCCTTGTGGGAAGAGAGTTCTTTTTTGTCACGTGGAGATGAAACTTTCCATAAGACTTTCTCTGGTTAATGAAAGTGAGAATATTTGACAGAATGGTTTAAGAGCCATGATGTTGTTTCTTTGTGATTTTTCAGCCCCCAATCAAGAAAAATTTAAGCTAGAGCCACAGAAAATGCACAACTGCAGACATGTAATATGGTGAGAAATAAGTGTTTAAATTTGATGATTATTTGTTACTGCAGCATAATCTAGCAAAAGCTGACTAACACATTAGAACAGGTCTCATTCTAAAGGGGGGCTTTCTTCATATTAAATTCTGCAGTGTAAATTTCTCCATGGACATAAAAAAGTAAGTCTTAAGATATCATTCTTTGTTAAACAGAATGAACATTTCATTTAAACAGCTTGATTATAATATGCATTAAACAGATAAGCTATAGCCAATGAAAGAACAATAAAACGAAAGATTTTTTTCAACAAAGAGCAATTCTTTACACTCTTTGTTGAAGCATAGAATGCATTTTCAATTATTTATGTTTATTTTCCACTTCTATGTACCTTAAAGATAGGGAAAAGTCTGAACTTACTCTACCCGTGCTATTTACAGCCTCTCAGTGTTCTTTATATACGAAGATTTAATTATGATTTATTTTTCCAATGACTTGGTATTGAAGCATTATAGTTGTATCAATTCAGTGACTTTCTCAGTCCCTCCTGATTCTTTCTCATTCTGTGTATGTATAATACAGACTTCACTAAGACCTTTTCCTCTGCCAACACTTAACATCTTTGTCTCACTCTGTTTCTTTTCCCTATAATTTAGTCTCTACGTCTATATTATTTCTAGTTAAAAAGGATTTGAGCACACTAAGAATGCTGCTTTTCTCAGTCTTCGTAGTTTCTCCATTTTGTCTCTTATGAATTTCCTATCGCTGGGTCTTTTTGTTTTCCTTGCAGCAAATTAACAAATGCAATGAAAGCTATTTATTTCATAATTCCGCACTGGAACATGACTGTCAATAAACTTACTGCTATGGATGACTATTGCTTTTTTAAAGAGGATAAACATCACCTTAGTCTATGTGAAAGGATTTGAGTAAATCACAAAATGTTTAAAAAATTACTCAGAATAATATAAGCAATATCTATGAATGAGAGTTATTACATAAATCAGTAGCAAACATTATTAAGATGAGGTCTATTACACAAGCTTAATATCTTATTGGAAGTCCTTTGCATTTAATTAATCTAATTTTAAAAGATCCTGAATTTTCATTCTATCCGATTCTGTATGTTTTCTACTTGGCCACGCTTTGGTGATCTACAGTTCGTTGGTTGTATGTGCCACAACATAATAATATTGCCATACATTTTTTGAAAGTATATTTCTATAATAATATGAATAGAATAAAAATTATAAGATGTTTTTTGTATGTATAGATATACATATATTCCTGGGAAGAATAATGAATATAACAATGTCAAAAATGGCTATGTTGCTGTTACAGAAACTAAAGTTATTTTTATGCTTATTTATATTTTCTTATATTTTTCTATGACAAACAGCTTTTACTTACATCTTACATACAAAAGTATATATCTCTGACTTTGAACTAATACAAATTTGCATTGTCTCAGTTTATAATGTATTTGTGGAGTGTTTGCTCTCATAAAACTATTTTTTATAAATTTTTATACCAGTCATTCCATTCTTAGACATTAAAATAAATTATTAGAATAAAATTGAGCCATTACTCTAGAAACAAAGATTTTCCTACCTAAACTTGCCAAGATTGAGTTTTACCTAAATAATTATGCAACAATATAGGATGATTTCATAAATTCTAAAGCCAGACTTTTGAGAGAATTATTAATTGATAAAAATAATATTTCTCCCATAAACTCGATGTTCAACTTCAAGTCAACGTATTCACCACCAAAAAGATTACCTTCTTTATGTAAATTATTCTTTATCATTAATGCTCACTGACAATTACTGCCTCTTGCCTTTCTCTAAGCTATAATTTTTCACTGATTTTGCTACAGAGCTACTAATATTACTAATAAAACCTTGTATTTTAATTATATATCTTGAAATAGTCCAAGAAGCCCCAAACTTGTTACTAATTTAATGATTATTTTAGCCACACTGGTTTGCAATGACTGTCATCTGAGAAAAATTCTGTAACAAAGCTGAACTTTAGTTTCTATCTGCTATTCTATTTGGAACAAATGTACTATTCAAGATATATGGGTCAGCCCCTGTTCTCTGTGTACCACATTCTGTCTTCAAATTGCTAATTTAAAAGAATAAGAAGTATCTGCGGGCACTATTTATACCCAGTGTCTAATAGTGAGCAAAGTTTTGTTTACCCTTTGAAATGATAGACTTCCTCAGGAACACACACACACACCCCCATACTCATACCCATACACACATATCTGTGCAATCAAAAGATGTGTCTCTCCCTGAAAATCTTATCTGATAATAAACTTTCCTAATATTTTCCTGCTAAAGATTAATAAACTTCTTTTGAAACTTATATCTAATTTATGTGACTTTAAGGGTCATGCTTTAATAACAATGATGAAACACGATTATTACTTCCTAATGCTGAAATTACAGTTTTTACATTGTAAATTTTTCCTGCTATGCGCCCTGTGGCACTAACATCTTTATCACTCCATGTGTTTCTAGTTTTAAAACCTTTACCCCTGCTGTTTGAAAAATATTTCTCATTTTCGTCCCCTATGGAGTACAGAAATCCCTAAAGGCAAAGCCATTAGTGATCTCTCTGCCTTTCCCCAAACACGTATTATGATCACCAGTGCTGTTCCCACTGCCTCATTGGCTTTTGGTAAAGTATGCAAATGAGATGTTCAAAATACACACTTTTTGCAACTGTGCAAGTTCATACTGATTTATAAAATGGGCAGGCTATTAAAGTGACTGAAAATGTCAGCAAGATTTATGCATGGGTGACAAATTGTATTGGAAATGTTCATTTTTAACATGCTGCCCTAGGTTTTTTTTTTAACAACCTAGATAGTCTCTGTGATACATTTGTTTTAAGGCTATTTTTCCCTCCCCAAACATACTTTTGACAGTGACTTTTTGACTGGAAAAATAAACAATGCTACTTCACAATCATACAAATTGTATTTTATCACAGAAAGCAGTACTTGGAAGATATAATAAATTTCATTTTGACACCCATTTTTCCTATGTACCATTAGTCCACTATAGTTAAATAGTTTCCCTTTATAACAGATAACTTGAATTGCATGCATAAATATTTCATCACTAGGATATAAAATTATGTAACTATCAAAACAATTACCCAGTCACCGCTGAGGAAAATATTTCATTCATATTAAAAATGCACAACTTAGGGAACAAAAGATAGGAGTGACAACTGACATATATCTTCTGGAGTTTATGATTCCATCTTTGGAGAATTCCACATTAAAAATGGTCTAAGCAATACTCAGATAGCTTTTCTCTATTATTTGTGAATTAGTTCTGGTATATCCCAGCTCTGTCTGTGACTCAACCAGGCAGTTGGAGTACTCTTGCCAGCCCAAGTGTGGTCTTCGAGCAGAGGTCTTCATATTTTGTATCTCTGGATGACAGACATTCATTCATTGAACAAAGCAAAAGAATAGGAAAAAATGATGCTAGAGCCAGTTCATGCAATACTATTTGAGAAATTATCTAGCTCATTCTGGAAGACCTCAAAACGTATATGCACACAACAGAAATATCACAAGTAAAACAGTGTGGTGTAGCACAATTACAAAAGAACGGATTATAGAAATCAAATGCAGTAATGAAGAACAACCTATGATTAATTTCTACAAAGCACAGATCTTGTAATAGCATTATTATGCAGTCTTTCTAGTTGGAAAAGTTTGGTATTAGAATTCTAATTCTACTTTTTATATTCAGATCAGTTTGTACCAATACTATTATTGCAACTGATTTTCCTAATTAGTTCATTAAGTTGCATAACAATTGGTTTACAACTAACAACTCTTCTTGATGTTAAAACGGTGAAGATAAAATTGATTTAAAGCCCACATCTGATCATTCATTCTTACACATTCGTATGTCCTGGTGTTTGATGAACCTCTCCTTATATGATTGTGCCAGCCTCTCTGCCCTGTTTTCACTTAAGTGCCATGGCTATGTTCTTGCTTATTAACGAGAGTTAACAATATGCATTATACTTTAAAAATCCAAACAGGGTTAAAAGGAAAAAGAAACAACAAAAACATCTGCTTTTCATCAAGGGGCGCCATCTTATAGCTTCTACTAGAATGAAGGTTTTGAGAGAAAGCAATAGAAGTTATGAATAGGCACAGACTTGCATAGGTGAAGATGCAGCTAGCAGAGATTGTAAGAAATAGTTTTATCTTTTTTGTTGTTGTTTCTACCTAAAACTATTGTACTTTAAAAGAACAAACGCTGCTTGTAAGATACCGTTTGTTCAAATATTTTCTGGTGAAGAGAAATACTACTTAGTTTTAATGCTGAAATAACCTCATAATCATGTGTTCCTCTAGATTTTTAACTTTGCTTCCACAATTATTAAATGAACCCATCACTCTATTCACAACAGTAAGTTTGCCTTTAAGTTATCAAAAACACACTTTGCTGACTATCATTCCCATAGAAACATTTTTACTCCAGAGGATACAAGTGGAAATATTAAAAGAGAGAGAGAGAGGGAGGAACTAAGAATACATTCAAGAACATCTGGTATAGCATCAAGAAAATCTGTCTATGATATAAGGAAAGTCCATCTCCTTTTTTCATCCCTGCACTGAGATACATTCAAGGAATAACTTACTATTAGGTCAGTGTAAAAGTTATTGCACTTTTGGGCATTACTTTCAATAGAAGTGGTTCAGTCAGAAATCTAACCCATAAAGCTTAAGATAACATAAACAGATGAAAAAATAAAGCATACATACTTACACCTATGGCATATATGTATGTATACATACATACCTATGGGTGTATATGTATGTATACATATATACCTATGGGCGTATATGTATGTGTGTATGTAAATATAATTACATAAATATAATGTTTAACAAAAGAGCATTTTTCAATCTTAATTTTGTTTTTATCCTTAAAAATTAAATATAATAAAACAAAAAACTCCACCATGCATGTTAAGACATTGCATTTCAAACTACTAATTGCTCCTCCCATGCAAATGGAAAGGTCACCATTTTCTTCACTGCGTTATCGCTTCCTCCAGAAATTGTATGTTAATGTATTTCCCTAGTAATAACTCCTTATTTGCAGAGTTAGCTTTACCAGGTCAAGAATGGTTTGGTTTGGTTTAAGAAACATTAACTGAGCATCTAATAATTGTTAAATACTGACTTAGGCTATGAAAATACAAAGATTTAAAAGGCATGCTTCCCACCTGTAAGGGAATGAAGAATAATGGCCATGAGTAGAGTGCCTAGGCTATCCCTTGAGAAAAAAATTCCTTTGTCAATGCAGTCATTGTTTATTGAAGGTGGAAGAAGTGAGGATGCTCATCAAGAGTTAGAATTTTGGTGTTGTCCTTTTTACCATGAAGAGTAGTAGTCTTTTGCATAAATTGGTGAATCTCTAATGAGACCATCTATTTTACTTAAACTATTTCCGTGTTTTAAAATACATGTCTTCTGCAACCCATTCCCCAACAATACAGACCCTTTTCTACTTTTTTCAAAAACCATTCATACGAAAATAGGCCTTTTAACTAAGTCTCACCCTATATATACCATTCTCATTTATCTTGTGAAATCTCAGCCTTGATGTTATTGGACAGTAAAAAGGCTACAATGGGACCCCTGTCAAAAGACAATTTTCTTCCTTGAATGATAAGCAATGGAACATGTAAGAACAAAAAGCCAACTGATTAATGGCATGCTGTTTCTCTACAGTTATCTTGCCCATGTTACACAGTCATTGTATAGATTGGACTAGATCATTAAATTACGTGATGGCAATCAGCCATCTAACTTTAAAAGAGGTGGGAAAAGCCAATTTAAAAACTTAATATCTCAGGGTGATACAGTAGCCTTAGAAAACCAGCCAATTTAGAGAAAATTACCATATGTACCAACGAGAATGATGTATGTGAGCCTTAGCTAAGCATTTGTCCTTGTGCTGATGATGTTTTGAAGTCCGTAAAGAACTCTGTGCTTCTTAATATTTGAGGACAGTGGTAAACCAGGGCATTAAACACTTGGAAAAAGAAAACACAGACTCTGGGAGGAAATATGTTCTTATGGTGACTTTCCACTCTCTGCAACTCTACTGGGAGCATTGGAATTATATTCTGAGATATGAAGATCAATATTTTAATGTTCTCTTCTATGTTTGCTTCTTAGTTGTGTCTCGTATGTCTTGTGGCTTTTATTTAACGTACTTATGTATTAGATATGCATTCTACAAAACCCATAGCATGGGGTTATCATTCAAAATGGGACCGAAGGTTTTATAATACAATGGAAGCGTCCAATGTAATTATTCCTGTAATTATTATATAATTATTAGTAGTAGTCAGTAGATATGAAAGAGTCTTGACATTTTTAAAAAGTACAACATATGTATCCCCTTTTCATTCTTTCCCTTAAACAACATTATTTAAAGGGTGACTTTGTATAAGATATGGTAGCAGGAAGTAGAGGTTCAGAGAAAGGGAGATGTAAAAGAGCTTAGAACCCAGCGGGAAACAGAATCCGTAATTACAGGTGACTTTTATAAATGCTATTCTATGGAAAACAGCACATTGGAAGAAACATGAAGGGAGTGAGCACATTGAAGGGAAACCAACATAGGTCACAATCACAAAGAATGACATTATTTCATATTAAATAGTATAATGGAGCCAACTATAAGTTCTCCTAAAATAACTGAAGGATAAATTCCGATGCATACTATCTTAGTTAGCTTGGCTGATACAACAAAATACAGTAGTCTGGGTGAATTAAGCAACAGACATGTATTTATCATAGTTCTGAGGGTTGGAAAGACCAAGATCAAGATTCTGACCTTCAATAGTTTCCCATTGAAGACCTGCTTCGTGGCTTACAGATGGTGCCTTCTCACCATGTTCTCACATGGTTGAGACAGCTTGAACTTTGGTCTCTCCTCCTGTTTTTATAAGGACACTAATCTCATTACGGGGACCTCGCTCTCATAACCTCATCTACACCTAATGGTCTCCCATAGGCCTTACCTCCAATATTGAGAGTTAGGGCTTCAACACACCAGTTTGGGATGGACAAAAACATTCAGTCCATAACACATACCTTATCATCTCAGACAAACCTATCTCATTTTTTTCCGTGATTATTTCATTATACACAAAATGATTACTTTTTCCACACTCTTAACTATACACTTGAAACTACACTGAATGCTTATCACCATATATTTATGTTGAATTAACAGATGTCAGAGAAGTTTCCAAGCAGTTTTTAGGTTTAGTTAACATTTTATTTCCCATTGAGTCAGGCACACCGGCCCCAAGATCATCCAAACTGATAGCCATCCAAATTGTTTTCTTGTGATGAGTAGCAATTTGATTCTAGCTCAACTGTAGAAGTACTATTTAGTGGAACCTAAGCAAATGTGTCTGTAAATGGTATGATTTTTTTGAATTGTTTTGGCATTCTAAAGGACTCATAAGCTATGATTTATTTTTGTCCTTTACACTGAAAAAAAATCCTTTACAGAATTTCTGTCTGCTGACCTCAAGTAGTTGGTAACAGACTCAAGATCACAGAAACTCTTTTTTCTAAAATTACAAAGAACCCAAGATTCGGAAGACAGACCAAATACTGGATGGTTCTAATTTGATGCTGCAGAGAAAGAGATAGGAGGTCACACATTTTTATTTGAGCTACATTATTAAAACCTAACTATCTTTATGTAGACACTTTCACAAAATAACTTTTAATTGATTCGTGAGATTGTGAATGTAACACACTTTCATTTATACCATTTGCTTTAATTGAATTACATTAAGTGAATTTTTGGACTATGATAACACTGATAATAACAGTAATAACATTATTCAAAACTGGCAAAGCCTTTTCACTATGTGTCAACTATTCTGCTAAGTCTGTTACACTATTATCTCACTTAGCCCTAACAATCGTCTTCTTCACTTCACTGAGGCAGCTAAGCAATTTGTCTAAGATTATAGTTGGTGAAAAGAGAATGGGGCCTGCATTGAACACAGGCAATCTGACATCACAGATAATCATAACCATCATGCCACAGTAGTTGATAACTGACTCAAAATCACAGCTGCTTTTTTTCTTCAAACTGAAAAGAAGCAAGACCTAGAACACAAACCAAACACAGTCTAAACATAGACCTATAAGTCTAAGGATGGCTCTCATACCATCGCCCCACGGTTTTGCTTTTACAATTTTGACATTCCTCTTTAGAGAAAGAACACAAACTTGTGAATATGTGAATATATATCTAGAGTAAAAAAGTCCATCCAAATGCCATTTTCACAAAAAGCAGTTGAAGATGGTAGCCAACACAAAATCCTGAAAAATAACAGTTATGTGTCACTTAATGATGGGGATATGTTCTGAGACATGCTTCCTTCAGTAAATTGGTCATTGTGAGACCATCTTAGAGTATACTTAGACAAACCTAGGTTGTGTATCCTACCACACACTTAGGCTATATGGTACAACCTATTGCTCCTAGGCTACAATCCTATACAGCATGTTACAATACTGAGTACTGTAGGCAATTGTAACACAATGGCATTTGTGTCTCTAAGCTTATCTAAACATAGAAAAGGTGATGTGTTGCACTGCTACAGTACTATGGTACAGTGTCACTAAGTGATAGAAATTTCTCAGCTCCATTATAATCATATGGGAGCACGATCCTATATGTGGTCCATCATTGATCATAACCTCATTGTTGGGCACTAGACTGTATCTTTTTTTTTTTCCTTACTTTTTTTTGTCTCTTTACACTTTCTTTGATCATCTCTCCATATAATTTTTACATAATACTCATTTTCTATCAATGAAGAAGTAATTAGAATTTTCTCCTAGTATATTTAATTCTTTTTTTTCCCTAATAGCTACTTTAGGAAAGTTACTGTCAGGCTCACAGCTCACTGTTGGTAAGGGCATGGGAATTTTTAGGATTGTTGTTAAACGTGAGGAAACTTCTTTCAAAGCCCTCTTTTAAAAAAAAATTACAGCACACACACACATACATATGTACACATACACACACACATATATACATGCACACACATATATACACATGCACAAACATATATACATACATACACATATATATGTTACATATATTTTGGTGTGTGTAAATGTATATATACACACACATATATATATGGTGTTAAGTTTAAGGAAAACTTCCTTCAGACCAGCTTTTGATTTAGAACATTCTGAACCTCGTTCCTTTTCTACTACTTATAGTCTTCCAGTGCCAGGGCACCATAGCCCATGATCATTTTGCAGGGTGATCTCTGAGAATACACCTTGGGTGGGTCTGGCTGCATGGAGAGTAGGTACAGAGGGTGATGAAGCACACCTGGCCATCCTTCATTAGGTCGACTAGCAGAAACCAAACACAGGAGTATATGGTAGTAAGATTTAGCAAATAAAAATACAGGATGCCCAGTTAAATTTGCATTTCAGATGAACAACAAACAATATTTTCTGGATACACTTACACTTAAAAATTATCCATTGTTCATCCAAAATTCAAATTGAACTGATGTCCTGAATTTTATCTGTCAACCATGCAGAAGCATCTGTGAAACACAAAAGTATTTAATATAAACCACTAAACTGAATTTAATGTATCACCAACTAAACCTCCTCAGAATAAAATCCCCAAATGGGATCTGGATACTCTAACCCCTCTGGACCAGATAAGGGCCATGCAGAGTAAATCAAAGAGGAAATAGGCAGGAGTTTCAGTCAATTACAGTTAAAATATTTCACTTTTGCAAATTTATGACCATGTATGCAAAAATAGGGACGACACAAACACATTGCCAGGGCCACTACCAGTACCCAGGATCCATGCAAGTGAAGAACCCTAAAGCTTAGCCTGATCAGCCTTGAAGTTAGTCTGCCTACTTCACTGGATCTATAAAAGACCACAGCATATGGGCCTATGTCAAAGTACTGACCATGCACCAAAACTTCCCCAAAAGTTCTATCAGTACAACTTCTGAATTCTAAATTATTTCCTCTCTGATCATTCGTGTAATAAGATTGTACTACGTTAGCTCATGCTTATTTGATTGTAATGAAAAACTTGGTGATTTTTTGATTCCCAACTAGGTATCCACATGTATATCTATGTATATACTGTATTTTTTTCACGACTAGATTTTAAATTCCTCCAGTGCATTGTGAAGGCTTTGCCCCCACGATATACTTCTTGGAGTTATCCAAATAGGACCTAAGTGGCAGCAAGAGAGCAAAAAGATTTAGTAAAATAATGTATTGGTGTTATTTTTGAATAATTAGACAGTAGTATAATTTACAGATGTAATATGACTTTTTGTTTAGGAAACTTCCTGAGTGTTTCTTTAGATGTTTAAAATAAGCCCATCTCCATATGATGTTAGGGAAGAAGGCAATACAAACAGAAGGACAAATAATTGTGTGTAATCGTAGGAAAAGAATGTTTCTACAAGCAACCCAGGACAGAGTATAAGAGGGGAGGAAGCAGAAGATGTCTCAAAGATCTGAATGAGAAGGGAGAGCCCAAGTTTCACAGGAAGAGGCCAGAGTTCTGCAGAAAAATATGGTCAGTTATATGTTTTCCAAGGTGTGGAATAGTAGATCTTCTTCACTTCTTAGTATGACAGTGCCTAATATTGAATTTTAAGGATTTGTTTCACACTAATAAGTTCTGATAATTCTTTTCTAATTCAGCAGTCTTCAGTCAACATCTATTGCACACAACACATTTGATCTAGTAGGTACTTTGGAAGAATTAGAGGATAGGCAGTCTACTATGTGGCAAGATGGAGTAGTAAAATAGCAAGATCTGGATTTAGTTGCAATGTAGCTACCTTCCCTAAAGCAGGCTAATTTTGATCAGCAATTTGGTCCAAAGGCCCATAGAAATCCATGGGAAAATTGATTGAGGCTGTATAATATATGAAATGCTGATCTGGAGCCATAGGTTTTGAATATCTTTTTTTATATATATATAAAAGGAACTGAAAGTGGAAACAACATGCAGATACTATCAAAGTGGACAACAGCAATCTACGCCTGCTGACTTAGCATCTGTCCGTCCTTCCTCTCACCTGCTTTACCTTCTAGCACACTGGTTTATTTTTGTATTTTATCCTTTATCCATCCATTACTTGGGCAAGGCCGGAAGAGAAAGGTCTTTCCTAGCTCATAACACTTCGAGCCATGTCTACCACACACTGCATTTTATTCCCAACACTGTTCAGAAACTCTGTTTCCTTGCTGCCCTTTATTTATAGACCATCTAGCTACATTCCCAACACAGGTAAAATGTCAGGCAATGTAAACCATATTTCCCTGCAGCCCTTTGGCCATAACATTATAAAGAAAGCACCTTTAATTTATCATGTCCTCCTTGAGTGCCCACAGCTGTTTCACTTAGGAGAGCCCAGCATCCTTCTGTGGCGAGCTTGGAGCAATTTGACAAAACTAAACCAACGGGTTGCATGGGGTGACCTCTAAGATTCCTTCCAGCCTAGAATTCTGTGCTGCTAGGACTCCATCCTCCACAGATAAATGTTCAGCTGAGTGCAGAGAAAAGAGCCTTGCTTTACTATTATCTGATATTAAGGGCAAGACCACTTGGCAGTTTGCTTAATTCCTGGCTAAATATTTGTCAACCTAAGCTGTAATATATGCTAGCTTATAGTTATCTAAAACTAAAATTAAATGTCTAGAAAAGTCTATTGTGGTATTTAGTCTCTATCCATATACTTTCTTGAGGAGTTTTAACTGAAGAGGTAAAGGCTAGGGTAAAGGCGATATGTGCAGGGGGTTCTTAAAAGCATTATTTGACACCTCGTGAAAAAGAACTTGAAAAAAATAAATATATTCCTAGGGATATTTTTATATTTATTGCACTTAATTTAACAAATTATTGCGGGAAACACATAGACAGCATTTTCCCAGTAAAATTATTATACTTAAATGAACTTTTGACAATGTATTAATTACAAGGACATGACCACATTTATTCTGCTGATCCAGTAATTACACACATTAAAGAAATATTTATCCACAAACCATGCAGTGTACTTCAAAACAGCATTTATTGCCAAATTACATTTCCTGGATATCTGTGTCTGATTTCCAGTTACTAGTAATTTTTTAATTTTAAGAGAAAGGGAGAAGTCATGAAAAATTTGAAAAATCTTGTATAAACAAATGCTTATTGATTTAAAAAAATTGAAATGCAGATCTTTTTAATCATAGACCACTTCTACTTGGAAAAATAGTTCTGAGGCAACTAACATCATATGTTTCAGATGGAAAAGGCATAACAGTAATCACAATATTTCAAGCTCTTTCCTTCTTTCCTATCTCTAGTTATGAATAAAAACACAGCCTAAATTTTAAACTAAAATGTGACTTCATACTAGATAATAATCGGAGAAAAATTTATATAATTTGCAGTTGTCTGAAAGATTCAAATATACGGTTTATTCCGGAAAGTTTGAAAACTTTTATGAAATCTTAGCAATTGTTTACAAAACAATTGGACTAGTTCTACACCTGTAGCAAACCATAGATACAAACATGCTCATCTTCACTTTGAATGTTATAAAGCACAGTGGGAGAAGGGAGGAAAAGAAGCCTTTTTAAATTAAGGTTCTAAAGTTAGAGGCATAATGAATTGTGAAGAACTGGTGGTTGAACTCAACCACAGGGACTCTTTCTTTCTCAGTAGCATACTTTATTAAGCTTACCAAAGAATGAAAACATTTCTATTATGATACTTGAAGATCCGATATTACATTCACTTCCTTATGTCTTTGGAAAAGTTCCTATTAACTGAACATTTCAAACATGACACTTAAGTGATGCCCTAACCCCTTGGATAATTGGATGAAATAGCAAGATCTACGTTGATTTTAAATTTTATATGAAAGGAAAACCTAGAAGCTTTTCTTGTTCCTTCTTCAGGTGAAAAAGGAGGAAATATTATCAAATACTTAGTACCTTACGTGAAAATAATAATTAAAAGCCTAGAAAGAACAATAAAAGACTATGTTTTATTGAATGCCTTCTTTGAGCTAGCATTTTATATATATTAGGTCATATAGTCCTCACAACTTTCTAAAAATGGGGTTAATTGCAAAATATACATCTAGATAAGAAGGTTGAAACTAGTATAATGTAGGTCATGAGTTGATCAAGTCCAAAGGTATCCTCTAAATAGTAGAAAAGCTCCAACATACTGGTTTTTGACCACATTCAAAGTTTTCAGAAATTGAAACGTATCATCAAGTTGATGCCACAATGTGGCAGTGTATCTACTCCTCCTACATTACTGTGTCAATTCCCAAAAGCAAATGGTACATCTTAGTACTGATGAAGTAGAGGAGAGCGCTTCCTCAAATACCTAGAAGAGACAGGCATGAAAATTGTTAGATGATAAAGGTCATCACCAGTGATCACGCACCTTTGCATAGTGCCTCAGACACAATCAAATGCACTCAAGTCTATAATATCACCTTATTCATTTTCAGTGGGACTACATCAGAACTTGGCAGAACACAGATCAATGAGATGGTTACAAGGCCTAAACACAGAGCAGGAAACCTAACTTTTGCTTGTGTGTCTGCTGTAGGAACACAGATCAATTTGGGCTGAATTAAATCTATAATAATTTTTAGCTCTAAATTCAACAAAGATATTTCTTAAATTATAAAACTGCTTAAATAGACATATGCATGTCTTTTGAAAACTTACTTGTAGATATAAAAGTACTACATGCTTTAAGCTGCATAAACAATTCCTACTATAAAATTTAAAATATTACTCTTATTAAAACACAGAAGTAGGTTATTATAAAAGTATGTTTTAAACATATTTTTCGGCATAAAGTAGGGAATATTGTTCTTGCCTTGGGGAGAACAAAGTAGGATAACAAAAGAAAAAAGTAATAGGACTTTCATAACCCAAACTATATTTATTAAGATTAGAACATTCTGCTCCCCACCAAATCTAATTAGAATACCCTTATTGTAATTCTGCCTGAGTTACTACATAACCTGTTCCTATTGTTGTCAGTGATTGAGAAATAATACAAATTAAAGTGCGTTCGATCAAATAGATAAATATAGGTATGACTAAAAAGGCAAATGAAAGACTGATATGAATTATCCTCATTTATTTTTTAAATTCTTCATTTTGATAGCCTACCTTTCTGAAAAATTACATATAGAGAAATAAAGAAAAAACAAGAGCTTAAAATGTATTTTAAACTTTTCGTGCAACTAATTATGTATTTGTTGTTTCTGAGTCACAACTACTGATATTTTTGGCTTCCAGAGCATTCTATGAAAAATGTAGTGATAAATGTTTTGCTTTGACTTCATACACCAAAGCCTTCACTATCTGGCCAAAAATCTATTTTCGTGGGTTTGTGGTTATGGCAATTAGGCTTCCACATTTGGCTATGTCCCAAGAGTCAGAGAATCTGGCCATTAGAAAATAAGACTCCCAGCATAGAATCCTACTTCTGTGCAATTAGATTAAAAAGATATGCTTTCTTCTTAAAAAAAAAAAAAAGTGTTAACTCATGAAACTCTCAATCAAGGATTCCTCCTTTCTAGCATTTATTTCTCAACATCTATCACAACCAAGGTGAATGTAGTCTAAGAACAACAGGACTTCAATAAGTATTTGATCATTGATTACATGCTACATGAACAGACACAGAAAACAAAATACATTAATATATGTTTAAAATATGACAAACTTCAACACTCATTCTTGTTAAAAAAAAAAACCACTATGAAATACTAGGTTAATTTGTTTTTGTCTGAAATCCACAGTCAACACCATATTTATTGGTGAAACTCCAAAGCAAAATTAAATGGGTTTATTATATGAGTACCATTTCTAAACATTGCTTTAAGAATTCTGGTCACAGGAAAAAATCATGCGATGTAAATAAGAAGTAAAAATGTTGGAAAGAATGATGAAAATGTGTGTTTTTTTTCAAAAATTTTTCTCCACATCAACAATAACTATTGAAGTGGTAATAGCAGGAAAAAAAAAAAAATGTGACCACCATAGAATTCTTTTCAAATAAATAAAATTATTCTAAGAATAACTCTAAAAATGTTTGTAAAAGGCCAATGTATTTCTTAAAAATTTCTGTAAAATACTAGGTATATTTTAGTAGGTACCATAGAACATAGAATCCAGATGTTCCTAAACCTTAAAAAATTAAATGTGTAAAAAAAAATTCACAATTCTTCTTGAGATTTATAAGTTCAATATCAAAAAAGTAAAATCTTAATGGGCCTATTTTGTAGATATTGACAAAACAATTCTAAAATACATAAGGAAGCAAGTAAAATGTGTGTGTGCATGTTGGGCATTTGGTCCAGTGTAAAGAGGTATGTACCCTATACAGCTAAGGTAATTATAACAGTGAAGTAACAAATCAAAAATCAAAAGACAGATTGTTTGCCTTTAAGTCCTAAAGAATGCTAAAGAGACAAAGTTAGCTTTTCACATTTGAAATATTGGAAACTCTAACGAAAATACTGAGAATTAAGTATTAACTGATAACTAAGTACTTTTACCCAATTCTTTACTTTATTAAATAAACAGAATTCTCTAACAACGGCTTCATAAAAGAACAAAATAATAATGAGATGGAAGAGTTCCCTTGACCCCTTTGTGGGACTCATGAAGGAGTGGCTCGCTTATTCAGCCAGCAGCTCTCAAACCCCTTGCAGGAGGGGAAGCATGTAGGTGAGCGGGTGCAGAGGCCGGAGCAAGTGCTTCTGGGCGCGGGCAGGATTAGAGCTCTGTGCGGCTCTGTGGCAGCATCTAGGAGTTGCCCGAGACCCTTGGAGCCCTAGAGGGCATGCGTTACAATCAGTGCTTTTTTTAGCATTTGCCATCTGTGGACAGTTAGGTGTTAACCAGCTCAGTGGAGTGTTAGGATGACAGCAGTGGGTGAATGTGGAGGACTTTACTGAGCAGTAGAAGTGGCTCTCAGTAGGAAATGGGGCAGGAAAGGGAGTGACATAGTAGGAAAATCTTCTCCTGGAGTCTAGCTGCCCGACTGAACTCTCTGACCACAGTCCCCAATGTCTAGCTGCTGCTTCTCTTCTTGATGTTCAGACTCTTTTCTCTTCTATGTGTGTGACTACTGAGTCTGGGTTTTGGGGTTCTTATGGGCACAGGATAGGGGCGGGGTGGGCCAAAAGGTAAGATTTGGGTGAGAAAACAGGGATTGAACTCACTTTGGGTCATGAGTCCAGGCTTGAGGGTGGAGCCCTCACCAGGGACCTCACCCTCTTCTACCCAGTATTTCCCTGGCTTTCTATGTCAATAATAATGGCATAGACTAGAGGAAAAGAAATACTGGAATATTGAGAGTTGTTATGCCACTCTTAGATTACAGATAAGATTATCTTTACTTTCTTCTTCATATAACTATTGCATTTTACAAATATTTTTCAATGGTAATGTGCATTATATATAATTTTTATTTTTTAGAAAAAGCTACCTTGAAAATATTCTTTCCAAATTTACCTTACCCAACCAAGTCTGCCATACTCTGGCATTTACTATGGGTCAAATATTATTCTAAGTAATTTAACAAAATTAACTCGTTTTATATAATAATGCCAACTACAGATTGGAAAACCTAGGTAGCATTTCCTCTAAGCTAGGTGGTAAAACAAGAATATGATCCTAAGCAATTTTTCTCTAGAGGTCAAACTTGAGCAAGATCTAACCAATGACATTAACTTGAAGGTTGCATCAGGTATTCTGACTCAGTTTATGGCATTTGCACACATAATAAAGTTAACAGAGATAATTTCATTGCTTTACTTTCAGTGCATTGTGAATACTTCTGTTCATGTACATCTAGTTAAGTAGATGTACTGAGTCTATTTTTTTAACTAAATTACCTAAATACTCAAATAATTTCCAAGTAGGATAGAATATGGAAACATTGATCTCTAAGCATATTTAAGTATGTATGGTTTTTTGCTTTGTATTTTACATGCTATAAAGAGGCTATAGTTTTTGGTCATGATAATAAAACTGCTCATATTTGACACATTAAGAAGGTGACAGCCAGAGGTGCACAGCCGCAGAAAGGCATGATATGTGTACCCATGAGTTCTGCTAGGCTGCTCACATGCTATAATTACTAGGCCATTCTTGAGTGTCCAAGCCCTAATTACTCTGTGAAATTGAAGTTAGTGCTGGGTGCGGCGGCTCACACCTATAATCCCAGCAATTTGGGAGGTCGAGGCAGGCAAATCACCTGAGGTTGGGAGATCGAGGCCAGTCTGACCAACATGGAGAAACCCCATCTCTATTAAAAATACAAAATTAGCTGGGCGTGGTGGCACATGCCTGTAATCTCACCTACTCGGGAGGCTGAGGCAGGAGAATCGCTTGAACCCAGGAGGCAGAGGTTGCGGTGAGCCAAGAGTATGCCATTGCATGCCAGCCTGGGCAACAAGAGTGAAACTCCATCTCAAAAACAAAGCAAAACAAGCAAAAAAAAAAAAAAAAAAAAAAGCAAAAAAATAAAAGAAATCGAAGTTAGTTCCTTTGACTAAAAATAATTGTAAGTGGTTGAAGTATCCTAACAGCAGTAGTGACTAAGAAAAGGAAACTCGGTGTATGCTGGGTTTTCATTTGTTTATTTGTTTTTCCAAGTAAAAAGAGTAGCTTTGTCCTAAAGACATGGTTGTCATTTTCTTTGGTCTCTGGACCAAAATTCTTAAAACTTTTTAAGGATCCTAAAGAGTATTTACAGCTATGGCTGGTTAAATCTGGTGGTTTCCTGGGCTTCATTTCTTTGTGTTGGGAGAATAAGTTATACAAGCTTTTAAAAGTCTAATCTGAGAGCCATTTTGAAAACTTCCAGAGAGAATTTATGGCTGTAGTAATTTCAGTATCTTAAGTTTATTACCTCATGGGTTAATCTTTGAGATTTTTATGATCGTGCCAAGGGGGAGCTGGTCAGTTCAAATTGTGAAAGACTTTGAAATAGGCACAAAAGATCACTGGATGTCATGATGAATGCACCACTCTAGACCATCTGACCTTCCATTGTGTCTGAATCATTTTACAATTTAGTGAATTGTAGAAAACAAATAACAATACAAATTATTCTTGTACATGAAAATGCAAACAGATTTTGTCTAGTGGAATGCAATCGATTGTTGCCCTGTAGATACCTGATCAATACCCTGTGCATATTGATCAGTTTCAAATCTATTTGTAAATTTATTTCAGCATTCCTCATTGGTACTTATTCTTCCTCTCTCTCCACATGTAATACACACATGTATATATGCATATAATGCATTCTTTGAATCCTTTGTATTGTGTTTGTATGTATATATCTTTGTATGTATATAATGCCTTCTTTGAAATTTATTTTTAATCAGTTATAATATCGTACTAATTATCTCATTGATTAGTTAAAATCTTGGATATGTAGTGATTAAAAAATAAACTACTTCAGAGATCATTTGCTCAGACAACAGTAGGAGGCAAGAAGGAATGAGATGCATTCCAGAAGAAGAAACAACATGTGTAAAACCCCCATAGTAGAGACAGCAAGACCTGCTGAAGAAACTGACGGAAGGGCAGTTATATGGGACAGATAGTATGAGATAAGGCTAGGGAGGGTAGACAGGATTCTAGCTTGCTGGAAATTTCAGGCCATATTGAAAAGTTTCATTTCTATTTTTATCTCAAAAGAAATGGAATTCCATTAAAGTGCTTTAAGGTAGGTAAAGGGAAATGGATTTTAGACACTTAGATGTGATTTCAAAAAGATAGTCTTATGCATTATGAAGAATGAATTGGAGAAGAGATTGTAGAAGCAGACTGCTGTAGTTCAAGTGAGATATTATGGAAGCTTAAAAAAAGTGTTGACCTTGGAGTGGCAGAGAAATGGATCAATTTGAGAGATATTTTCTAAGGCAAAGACTTATCTATTCATCAATCCACTGATGAATAAGAAATATTCTATCATTTCAAATATAAAATTAACATAAAATTTTCTTTTGGATGTGCATTTGAGTCACTGTTAGTTTGCTTGATAGAGTAGTGACAAGAAGGAAAGAGAGATGGAAGCATTTGACAAATCACTAACGACAGGCAGCATTTGTGGCGGATGAGTTTTTGAACAAGGATTGAGGCAGAGTTGCAGGTTGCTGACGATTGACCAGAATAAAAAAAAAAAAAAATTACCAGAATGTAGGAAGGATGTGATTGTTTTATTATTTTCTAATAATTATGTGTATATAAATGTGTGTGTGTGTGTGTGTGTGTCTGTGTGAGTGTCTGAGAGGATATAGTGTTGACATTAGTAGAACCTCTAGTCAGTCACAGAGATATAAAACAGGCTCTGGTTTCATGTAATTGAAGAAGGTGAAGCTGGGAAAGTTGTGTTTCTGTCATAAGCACAGCTTTACCTGTCTCAAAGGAACTTGACAAAGGACTGCAGCTGCCAGCTTCCTTCATCTCCACCACAATCGCTTTGAATCATCATTGAAAATAAATATTTAAGAAGTCACAGATGTATCTTTTTAGAAAGAGAAATCTTGAAAATTTTATCCCATATGCGGAAGATACTTTCATTCTAGTTTCTAATACCTCCATGCAAGAGGCTTCTTTGGCATTTCTAGAGTGTTCCCTACACACGTCAAGAGAAACAAAACAAAATGAAACCAAAGCACACAGTTTGGGTTTAGAGGATTGAGTTTATTGCATTAGGGGAATGGCAATGAACATAAGAGATACTATATTTAAACTGGCATGCTTCTTGTTTGGAGTATTTTAAGAACCCTGTGTCTACAGAGTTAAGAAAACAAAAACGCACTTAGATGTCTGAGATCCCAAGCCTTTAAAAATGATCTTTTAAAGAATTCTGTGATAACCTTTTATAAAACAGCATGTTAGCACCACCATGGACTGCTTATTATTCACCAAAGGGAAAAGGTATCTCTGTAATTGTGAAATCAGGCAGATACCATCTTAATTAAATGGTCATTCAACCTCCCCAATAACTGGACCAACTGACATTGATTCCTTTCATTGATGGACTGAGAACGCATCATCTAAGTAGTAGTTCAGCCAAAAATGTTTAACTAGACTCTAAACATGAGGAAACAATCTAATGAATCCAAATTGAGAGATCTTAGAGCCTTAAAATGGCAGTTTATTAATTTTAAAATACTGGAGAACCAATACACACAACATGTGACCCTTGGTTGCATCCTGATAAAAAGCAAAATGAAAACACAAAGAAACAACAAAACAAGTTACAGAGGACATTATAACAATAATGGGGTGAAACTGAGAGTGGAATGCACATGAGGTAGCAGAATTGGATCAATGTTAAATTTCCTGAATATTTTAGTGTATGTGGTTATATAGACGAATATTCTTGTTCTTAGGCAATCCATGCTCAGGTATTTTAGGATGAAACAAGAGATTGAAGGGGAAGTTGATATGGCAACATGGTAATAATTAAATAAATTCACTGAAGAGTTTACATATGTCTGTTGTACTATTCTTTCAACTTCCCTAAGGGTATCATTTTTCTTGAATAATGACTTGGGAAAATAAAATTATTAAAAATTAAAAATCCATTATGTGTTTAGTGCATGGTTGTTTTCAAATAAAAATCACTGCTATGCGATTTCATATAGTTTTAGGTGCCTTGTTTAGTCTCAAACAAACCTGAAAGTTACACGATCATTTCATTATAAATGAAGAAACAGAAGCTCAAAGCAACAAGAGCTGTAAGTCAATTCCTCATTTCCTGACTCCAATGGCATCGGTGGGCATGCTTTTCAGAAGGAAGGCTATTGTTTGGCAACTACCCTCAAAAGCACTTCTTTGACCTCTTTCAAGACCCACATGAGAGAAATTATCATTCTAGAACTGGGCATCTGAAAACCAGAGAATGCCCTCAGAGAAAAAAAATTATTTATTTCCATGTCTTCATCTAATCCCTAGTCCATAATTTTTACTATTTTTAAAGCAGTATTCCTTAAAGCCCTTCTTACATAAACAATAAATATCTTTCTCTCAACATTTGCCTCAGTGCCTCCACAGAATCCTTACTAGCAATTTTCCTTGAAGTTCTCAACTTCATGTTTCCTAGTGAGTTTATCTACTAAAATATCAAACAACTCTTTTTCCAGTTTAAACTTCACTGTGGCCTATCTAATTGATTTTTCAAATGCAGCTAACAGCTACGTAACCTCTGGTGTACACCCTACAGTTATTATTGTGTTATCCATATAGGCCTTCCCCAGGGGGCTGCTCCAACCGCTGCTAACATTAGACCCCAACATTCTCTTTCCAAAGTATCTGCTACACAGAGCCACTGGCACTGCAGACATCAGCACTGTGCAGCTGCTGTCAGAAAGCCTTGTCCCTTTCTTCTTTCCATTTTGTAAATTTTGTTATAAACTTGGAGTATGTACAATTATCTTTTTTTTTAAAAAAAAAAAAAAAACTTCCAGCATGATACTGGTGTGCATGTATGTGTTTCTTCTTTTGTTAGGACTTATTTTGAGATAAGTTTCTGAAATATAAGACAGAACACAAGTCATTTTCAAAATTTCTTTTTTCTCCCTGTTTTTAGTGGCTGATTCAGCTTGAATATAACATAATTTTAGAATTCAAGGATATCTACATTTATCTGAAGCCCAGGTCAAATGCGCTCATTAAAAGTTAATTTGGATAAGCTGAGATGTGAGTGTGGCGACAGAAGACATCTTAAGGGAAAGAGAATAGGGCTGGCTCAAAAACAATGACTCTGTCAGTGAAGCGTGATTCAGAGTGGAACAATAATGTGGGTCACACATATTTCTGCGGGCCCATCTCTTGTGAATTCAGGCCTGGTTCTTGAGGGAGAGGGTACAATAAATGAATGAAACCTTTTTCTCTATAATTTTCAGACACTGAGACATTTAATTAGTATCTCAGCACGGGCGGAAGCGACAGAGGCTAAAGCAAGCTTGGCAATGGCAAATGACTGAGACAGAAGTGATGGCAATAGTATCATTGCCTGCTGCAGCCATGCTTGTGAGTGCAATGATCTCTTCGGGACTTGGGCTAGAGAAAATGTGTACCATTGGCATGATTCTGGCCTTAGGTAATAGCAACCTTCACTTGGCTTCTTTAGGCCTAAGTAGAAACCATTGTAGGGTTTGGTGAAATCTCTTTAGTTACTGGCAATTAGTTGGGCAATATCACAATGAGTCAGAAGAGGAAAAAAGACAAAAATATTACATTCCACATGAGGGCAGAAAAAGCTAATTCCTAGATCATGTACATACAAGGTCCTTGTGGAAAGTCAAAGAATTAATTTAGAGGCAATTAGAACTTCCAGAGTTCCTATATACTGGATGGAGGGGAGAAAGGGAGAGAAACACGTGGTTGGCTCCAACTCTCACCCTATTATTATTTCAAGTTGGAATATGCATAGGTACAAACGCTAAGCTTTTTCTTTTTAAAGAAAAAAAAAGGCATATTTTTTATGACACCATGTTGTCATAGCCTTCAATTTCTCCTTGACTAATAATCAATAGAAATGGTACCCTCCTCTGAAGAAGTTATTAGAAATAGCACAAATTAGAAACCAGTATCAAACATCTGAGATCCAGGAGATTTGGGGATAAAATGTAAAAAAATATAGAACTCAACAAGAGAAATTCAATTCATTGTCAACTGATAAATTTGGCTTAAGAAACACCAATTGCAGTGTCGCCATGCTATTTATTAATGTATTGTAGTTAATAGACAATTGAGGTAGAGACATATGAAATATCTACATCTGAGAAAAGATCAGTTGTTATTGAAATAATAATGATGGATTAGCTCTGTTCTATAAACAATAAAATCCAACTAGGCATTAACTCACAACAAGGGCCTCCTGGAGATGCAATGACTAGGTGCCTACCATCAACTTGCCAAAGATCACCAGAAACACCTGCTGATCAAACAAAGTTTAGTATATCTAAAGCAGTAGAAAAGAATGCTACCTTGACACAGAGGAAGTATGTTTAAACAGTTGTAGTTCCTAGTCTGGATGAATTAAAGTAGGTCTTGAAGACAGGGTCTGTATAGGATAGACCTAAGAGCTTTGGATTGTAGGCACTAAGAGATGGGTTTTGATGAGTAAACTGTTGATCTTGAAAAGCAAGCTGTTTAGTTGGTTCACATTACTATCTCCTGGATAAGTATTACTTGAAACAAGCAGCATTTTTTTTTCTATGATCCCAATAAGATAGAAACAAAAAAGTGACAGAAAAATACATTTGATTTTAGGATTATTCAAATTGACGATAGAGACATATTTTGGTTTTAGTTTACATTGAAAACCCATGTTTGTAGTTTAAGACTCTGGGAAGGTATATATACCTTCAATTCTTTCTTAAGGGATATACATTCATTGACTTTCAATCTTCCCAATCTGGAGATGTAAACTAATTTTTAATTTAAACAAAATATTTTGTCCATTGGAAGACATAGTATTTTTGTATTTTTAAGTTTTGCTATCAAAATTTCCTTCTTTCTATCATTCCTATATTACGTTGGTGCACAAGTAATGAATGGCAAAAACTGCAATTACTTTTGCACCAACTTTATATAAAAAGAAGTGTGGGTTGGGAGCGCTGGCTCACACCTGTATTCCCAGCACTTTGGGAGGCTGAGGTGGGTGGGTCACCTGAGGTTGGGAGTTCATGACCAGCCTGACCAACATGGAGAAACCGCGACTCTACTAAAAATACAAAATTAGCCAGGCATGGTGACACACGCCTGTAATCCCAGCTACTCAGGAGGCTGAGGCAGGAGAATTACTTGAATCCAGGAGGCAGAGGTTGCGGTGAGCCCAGATCGCGCACCACTGCACTCCAGCCTGGGCAACAAGAGTGAAACTCCGTCTCAAAAAAACAACAACAAAAAAAGGTGTGTATACAGGTGTGTGTCTTCAGTTTATATTTGTATTACATATGTAGTGGATATACAATAATATGCATATATGTGTTTGTTAACTTGCAAATATAGCTTATGTTTTCAAATATTGGGCCTATATAAATAGGGAGGCATTATTTTTAAAAAAATAGATATGTTATTGGAATTTGATTGTTTTTTCTTACAATATGTCATAAAGTTTTCACATATATGTGCCTCTATGTGTCTATAATGCCTAAGATAGTGGGAAATAATTCTTACTTCATAATTATGTTATTAGGATTAAAAGAGTTAGCATATATAAATTACTTGGAGTAAGACCAGACACATAATACATATATGTGTTTAGTAAACATATTTATAGTTTTGTCATTATTATTGTTTTGTATTTTCTATAGAACCTACAGTCAAAATTTTAGACTACAAAAAATTCTGTGACTATTTCAACTGGAATATTATATACATTTTTTAGATTAGTAAGATTAGTGAGAATTAACATACAAAACTACTGAATTTTCTTATCTAGGGACATAATGTATTTTCTTCATTTATTCTGGTCTTCTTTTACATTTTAAAAGATATTTTGTAGTTATTTTGATACATAATTTGCATATTTTATATATTTAGCTATTGGAGTTTGTTATTTCTTTGTATATGGACCCAAGTTTTTCTTAAACATTTTCTATGTGTACATTCTTGATATATAAGAAAGCTATCAAGTTTTATATTATCTCGTATCAGGTATCTTCTTGGACTTCCTTATTTCTTCTAGTTGTTTTTCTGTTAATTATCTCAGATTACCTAAGAAAACCATCATATCACTTAGAAATATGATGGTGCCGTTTTTCTTTGCCTTTTTCTTGTCCTAATTTTTCTTCTTAATATTGTCATAAATTGAACTTCCAATCCAGTGCTCAAGAGAAGTAACAAAGGACTGACTAACATTTATTCACGGTCTTTTCTTCATTTCTCTTCCTCCCCACATTTAAGAATCTCATTTGTCTTCCTCCATTTACTATCATTTATATTTAATTCAAAAGCATTTTACTTTAAAAAAAAAAATACTTTATCATTGTACATCAAAAAAAGAAAAATAGCCATAGCTATGTATTTACTCTTTTGTTTTTTTTCTTAATTTTTCTTTTTTTCTTTGTATCTTCTTTTTTTAATTAAAAAAAATTGCTGGAATATCACCTTTAGAATGTATTTCTGGTACAGCATGCATAGGGAAGTTTTCTAAACCATTGCATTTCTGGAAATGTCTCTCTCTTGCCCTATCATTTAATGCTAGTTTGACTGTATATAAGATCCTATGTTTAAAATCTTTTTTCCCTCTGGACTTGGAAGATATTTCCATTGAGAAGGCTGATGCCATTCTGATCTTTGCTTATTTATTCAGATTTCATCTCATGCTTATTTCCCCATGTAAAATCTGGGAAATCAATAGTCATTATTTGCACCATTCTTTGAGGATATGAAAAATTATCCTTGCCCCTCCCTGCTTTACTTTTCAACAGTAGGCATAACAAGAGAACCATATCAAAGTTCTTGTAAGTGTAAGGCAACTTAGAAGTGATGCTAATGCAGAAGTTGGCGTTCTGGAAATCAGCTGTAAGCAATAAAAAGTGCTGACTTATTTGAGTGAAACAATGGAAAGAATAGAGAGTCAAATGAGGAATCTCATGACAATTCCGCAGCTGGGGAGACAAGGGCTATTTCTTTGTGCCTGTTTTAATAGTTGATGATATTTTTTCTCCTCCATCCTATGACTATAGTAGCTATGTTTGCCTGATAAGGTAAAGAATCACCTGTAACTAGTGGCACATTATGTTTGTTTCTCCAG
The DNA here is from genome assembly GCF_047675955.1 of Chlorocebus sabaeus. Classification (NCBI taxonomy): domain Eukaryota; kingdom Metazoa; phylum Chordata; class Mammalia; order Primates; family Cercopithecidae; genus Chlorocebus; species Chlorocebus sabaeus. The sequence goes on from NC_132913.1 coordinate 33,694,336, forward strand.
CAGCTCATTTTCTCCAAAGTACTCTTTTTTTTTTTTTTTTGCATTGTTTTATCAACAGCTCTAGGAAGCAATATAGAAGCTTTCAATCTCAAACTTGATGATTTATTTATGATACAAAAGTTTATTTTGGCCGGGCGCGGTGGCTCAAGCCTGTAATCCCAGCACTTTGGGAGGCCGAGACGGGTGGATCACAAGGTCAGGAGATCGAGACCATCCTGGCTAACCTGGTGAAACCTCGTCTCTACTAAAAAATACAAAAAACTAGCCGGGCGAGGTGGCGGGCGCCGGTAGTCCCAGCTACTCAGGAGGCTGAGGCAGGAGAATAGCATAAACCCGGGAGGCGGAGGTTGCAGTGAGCTGAGATCTGGCCACTGCACTCCAGTCTGGGCGACAGAGCGAGACTCCGTCTCAAAAAAAAAAAAAAAAAAAAAAGTTTATTTTACTGAGACACTCTGAAGACTTTTCTCATGTGGGTGGTATAATGATTTATGTTTTTAAATATTTCCTTGAAATATCAGAGATATCTATTGATTTACAGAACTATGCACAGAATGCTACATTTGAATTTAAAGATGATCAAATATTTTGTATTTGTCCATTTTTATTTTTATAATTTTATTGTTTTTGTTATAATTATATTATACACCGATTATAAAAACAATGAAAAAAATAGATATAAAAAAGAAGAAAATAAAAATCACATATTATCTAGAAATAGGTACTACAGTATTTTGGTGTGCACATTTTCCATTCTTTCTCTAAGTCTAATTGTACTGAGACTTGAAGACGGAGACTTGTGTATCAGCAATGTTTCTCAAGACCGTGTTTGAAATGATGTTTTTCTTTATGCTCTGTTTATTTCTCTAAATATAATTTTAGTTTTGATTTAATAAGTCTTCAGATATAGTAGTATATAAAGGAAAAGGACTTTGAATCTCACCTATTCTGAATCCAATTTACAAGGAAACTGTAGGATATTTCTTTTCTAGACGCATCTCTGCTTGGATGTCCTGGACCTGGTTGTGATTGAGTTTCTTTACGACCTTTCTTCTAACAAGGTGGTCCAAAGAAAAATAGCTTGGAAATTACCTGAGGGCTTGTTAGAACTGCAGAATGTGGGTCCCACCACAAAGTAACGAAATTAGAATCTACCATTTAACAATACCCCAATGTGATTTTCATACACATGAAATTTGGAGGAACGGTTATTCAGCTACAGCTTCTGTAGGACTTTCCTGGCGGATGCTCTAGCTCTCCCCAAGCTCTTAAAACACTAGTCCCTCCTTTGCCCTTTCCAACTTAGTAATGGTAATGGTTTCCATCTTTCAGTCCTCCCTCAGTTTATGTTCCCTCTTGTGAATTCCTTCAACTGTACTCATACCTTCACAAATATCTCCTTCTGTAAAGTGTATTTAGAATCCCAGAGGTGTGTGCTTTTGGTTTCCTTCCAGAAACACAACTGATCACCTCTTGATGTGTGTACCTGGGGATGTGCAGAGAGTTGGCAGGACACTGCCTCTATCTCATTCTTTTCTGAGGTCTTTCAATTCTGAATTCATAAAATTCCACTTCATCGATTCTGCCATACCTTACCTCTCAAATGCAATAAAATTTGTCTGAACTCTCTTATGGTTTAGTTGGTTTCTCTCCTGGTTTTTGTCAGTTTCAAGTCAACATAGATTTAACCCTTTTTCATCCAAATTCGGCTACAGTGTAAACATTTTCCTTCAGAGATAATTTTTTAGCAGATATGTCAAAATTTTTGGGGTATACTTTTTTGCTTTGATAAGATGTTTTACTTAGCCCTCATAATGAGCTCATGTTATACTTTTAGGGTGAAAAAACTGAAAAAGAAGATTACATAACTTTTCCAAGATCACACAGTTGTAGATGGCAAGCCCTTTTGGTTCTAAAAGCCCTTCTCTTAACAGCAATGGTATCAGACCCACCTGCATATATTTTTGCTCATTACTTCCAGGTAAACCTTTGCTGAGAAAGTCATCTAATTTTTTAAGCAAAACATATCCTAGACTCCTAATCATTTGGATAGTTTGAGCCACGATCAAATAGTCAGACCCTGTTCACCAATCTCATGTTTGCAGTCAGACAGTCATTCTACTAAAAGTTAGTTTCTCTCTTCAATGGACATCCACTCTGCTAAGGATGACAAAGTCAATTCTGTATAGCCATATATGTGGCTGTAGATAAAAACTAATGTACCCTCAGAAATTGAGTTCTAGGCTTGTTAGTAGGAAATGGGGAAATTCTGGAATCTCATGATAAAATCTTAACTAGTCTTTCCAACCATCTGCCTACTGTATCCTATTAGAGCACCACCTCCCTTCCAGTTGCTCCCAGGGTCTTCACTTTTTCATTATCCTGAATGTCTTACACCTTCCAAGGTAGGACTAGGTCACAGGACTCAGTCATAGTATTTACTGGGGCCAAGAGGAGTACTGTTTTCCTAGGATCAGAGAACACAGTCGGTGTCATATTTCATGAGCCTGCTGTCATGCTAAACCATCTACTCCAAATGACAGGAGCTGTAATCAAGCACCATCAATGATTTCACCTAAGAAAACATCTTGATCAATACCATTTAAAATCAGGACACTGCACTTTTCACATTTTGAGATGAAACACCTGAATTTCTTTTTTTTTTTTTTTTTTTTTTTTTTTTTTTTTGAGACGGAGTCTCGCTCTGTCGCCCAGGCTGGAGTGCAGTGGCCGGATCTCAGCTCACTGCAAGCTCCGCCTCCCGGGAAACACCTGAATTTCTACTGGGTGCTAGATAGTATGCTAAGTGCTTTCATATGGATTATCACATTTAAATCTAACCACGACTTGTGAGGTGGGTATTATTATTCTTTTCATTTTATAAATATAGGAATTATCATTTTCTAATACATAAGTACTGAGCCCACCAGGTTGGTAAAGGATTTAAAAATCAGACAATGCAAATAATGAGGACAAATAGTAACTAGCGCATTTCTATCCATGTAAATGCACGTCATACAGAGAACTATTTGACAATATTTAGGGTAGTTGTAGATGTACCTATCTTATTATCTGACAAGTATACATCTAGTTATACATCTCAAGGCAACTCTCCCACATCAAGAATATCCACTGACGACTCAGTTGTAACCATGGAAATAACCTAAATGTTCAACCCAAGGCAAATACAGTAAGTTATTCTTACCTGCAGAATATTAGAGAGAAGCTACAAAGTATGATTTAAAGTTATAGATATTGAAATGCATAAATATCAAAGTTGAGTGAAAAGGAAAATGCAAAGTGAATATACTTTATGATACCATTTATTTAGAATTTGACACCAGTAAAATCTTAACAAATATTTCTTATTTCTAACTGTATATGTAGTAAAGTATTAAAAATGTTGAATATGAAATGCTATGTACTTCTGAGGGGAAAGGAAGAAGAATGGATACCTAAGGGATACACTTAGGAATTTCACTTTGTTATTAGATCTGTGTAGTGGGTACTCATGTGTTCTGCTAAGTTAGTTTATATACTCTTCTCTAATTTTAATAAAGAAGGGAGAAAAGTAGGAAAAAATCCAAAAGCAAAAAGAAAAACAAAAACAATAGGATGCTAATAAAAAATATGATGACACATACAAAAGAATGAATACAGGTGAAACTGGGGAAATCTGAGTAAACCGGTAGGTTATACCAACACCAATATCCTGGTTGCCATGTATTAATGTGATTTTGTAAGATGTTACCACTGGAGGAAATTGGATAAAGGATATTCGGAAACTTTCTGTGTAATTTTGTAACTCTGTGAATTATCTCAATAACAGTTTTAAATTTAAATAATAATAATAATAATAATAAACAAATTTAAAAATATAATGTTCCCACAAGTGTACCTAAGATATAATTGGCTTTTATCTTTAAATAAATTCGGCCGGGCACGGTGGCTCACTCCTGTAACCCCAGCACTTTGGGAGGCCGAGAGGGGCAGATCACGAGGTCAGGACATCGAGACCATCCTGGCTAATACCGTGAAACCCCGTCTCTACTAAATACATAAAAAATTAGCCAGTCCAGGTGGCGGGCGCCTGTAGTCCCAGCTACTCGGGAGGCTGAGGCAGGAGAATGGCGTGAATCCGGGAGGCGGAGCTTGCAGTGAGCCGAGATCTTGCCACTGCACTCCGGCCTGGGCGACAGAGCGAGACTCTGTCTCAATAAATAAATTAATTAATTAATTAATTAATTCATAGGGATCAAGAAAATCTACATTTGTCAGCCACAAAACATTGCTTTTGCTTTTCAAGTTAATTCTTTTCTGAAAAGCACCTTTGTCCCATAGAGATAGTGAAACGGACAAAGTTCCCTTACTCCCCTTGCAGAGCTGCGATGGGGAAGTGTGCTTCCGTGGCTCTGCCGCTCACACCTCTAGGGGGCGCAAGCAGAGGGGGAGGCTGTGGGGCTCCAACCCCACAGCAGCATCTAGGGGTGAATGTTTACAGCTGACGCCCCAGTGGGCTGTGTTACATACAGTATGCTCTTTCAGTTTACCCATACATTGGAGGCTTGTGTTAACCAGATCAATCAGACTCTCTGACTTACTGCAAGGACAGAGGGCTTTCCTGTATCCTGGGTTCCTGCCTTACTGTATTAGAACCAGAAAAATCGGATCACACGTGGGCATGGAGAATGAGTGCAAGGTTTTGAGTAGAAGCAACGTTCCGCAGACCTATGGGCCAAGACAGAAGACGGATGGAGTGGGAAGGTGGTTTTCCCTGGAGTCAGGCTGCTCAGCAGCTGAGCTCTCCTTGGTCCATCCTTGGCAGAACTCCATGTTGTACCTCCTGTCGACGGCCTGGTGGCATCCGCTGGTGTCTGTCCGTGTGTCCCTCTGTGGTGTGTCCCTCTGTGGTGTGTCCCTCTGTGGTGTGTCCCCCCGTGGTGTGTCCCTCTGTGGTGTGTCCCCCCGTGGTGTGTCCTTCCGCGGAGTGTCCTTCTCAACATTCAGACGCTTGTGTGTTCTTCCGCTGATGTGTTCCTCTTGACATCTAGCTGTCTGTGTTTCTGCGTGCTAGGGTCCCTGGGTTTTTATAGGCACAGGATGGGGGCGTGGCGGGACAGGGTGTTCTTGGAAAATGCAACATTTGAGTCCTCACTTAGGTCCATAGGCACAGGGCCGGGGATGGAGCGCTAGCCAGGGACCCGCCCTTCTCCTCCCAAGCACTGCCCTTCCTCCGCACCCCATATCAATAGCATGTGTGCTAGGCTTGCTTCCCAGAAAATAAAATGGTCAAATGCCTAAGAAAATCATCAAAAAGTTGTTTGCCTTCTGGAAATTACAGATATAAATGTGTGATCCTTAATGAATTATTAAATACATAAAAAATAATATTCTGGCTCAAAATCTTGTATATATAAGTAAGCAATCTTTGTTGGTAATTATTAATGCAATTTACAGTGATTCTACATCAAAGAATCTGAATACAAAAGTTGACAACCAAACCAGAGTATTTCAAAGTTGATCTCCTGCTAACTCCTAATAATCTTTGGTGACTGAAAAATGCTGAATTCCAGTCAGAATTCAAAACTTTTTAATTGGAATCTCTTATGATGTGGCCCAAAGGTTTATACGTTGACATAAGTTCTATTAATATGTATTATTGCTGTACAAAGAAACTTGAGAACTGTTTATTTGAATACTTGAATTATCTTTGTTGGCTATCACCGTTTTTGAAATCAACCAACTGTAATCAACACTTTCTTTATAGCTTGCATTGTAAAATTGTAAAATCCATCCCCTTTTAATCTAGCAGGTTAGTTTGTGTCTAACTGGGTATGGGTAAGTGCCAGTGTGTAGCCAAGTGAGATCACTAAAGCTGCTGTGATGTTTAGACCCTAGGTGTGAGCTTAAGGGCAATTCAAGGAACAACAGGATTTGTGAATATTTGTATTAGTACAAAATAACTTATTCATGTAAAAAAAAAATGTGTTTTTGTCATGTGTGAGAGCAGGAACACTCATCAGTTTCTCCCGAGCAATGTCTAGCTCATTGTAATGTTTAAATATATATATATATTTTTAATTAAATTAATGAGAACTTGTAAACACAATATTCCATAGACAGAGCTTGGAATATATTTTTTTGAAATACCTTTTAAAAAGTCCTTGGAATAATTAGGCTTTCCTACTGGCAATCATGCTAATAATCTGAGGTAGATGTTTAATTTCAGTGTCTTTCCACATCCCCCAACTATTTTAAGATCACCTAGTTTTAACCTGCATCCAGAGCCGTCTTGCTGGGCTAATGGAGAGTCAGGTGGCACACGTCAGGGGGCAGTTAAATAGGACTGCTCCTGCTGCTTCCCTCATTGCCCAATTACCTGACTCACTCCTGCAAGTCATAGCTCATGGAATCCTAGAACTGGGCTCACCAGGGCACCTGACCAAACATGATTTTTTCAGGCCCACAAGTCACAGTTCAGCTCCATCTCAGACCAAAGATCTGCCAAGCTCTTAAGATGATTTAGCCTGGAGTATTTTAAATAGCTTCAGAAAATGCAAAACTTTCTGTCTATCTGAATACTTCCTGTCACTTTTTAGAACACCTGGCACTCAAATATTTAAATTACAATTCCAGCTTTAATGTGAAGGAACTAACAATAAATCCTTTCTCTTCCCATAATACTTTGGGTCTGACTTTTCTTTAATTTTCTAAAAATGCAGATTTGGGAAATGAAATTAGCAATGCAAGGTGAACCTAGTGTGAATTTTACTGAAGATTATGCAAATATGGGAAATTATAATTCTATCAGGATGTCATTACATGTGTCTACTTAGACACACATTTTCTGCTATGTTTAAGTTAAACAAAACACTAAATGACTATGTAGTATGACATCTCATTAATATGTTTCCATTCACATCTGTGCCTTTAGTATAAAAAAAAGACTGCTTCAATGGTAAGAGATTAGGTCCTTTAATTAGAAACAAATGACAAATCACCGTTAACCCCATGTGATGCTTTCTAAAACTTCCATCAAATATTCCTCTTAAAACATTATTAAACATAAGTTCCCCAGATCTACTTCCTAGAAAGTGCCATTTAACAAAACCCAGGCAGGATGTTAATACTGAGGCGGAATTACAGGTTGCCAAAGCATTTCCTGTGAGGGGATTGACAGGGGATCATTTTGTTATGGGGCCACCTCCAGTGTGTTGTGACAACCACTCATTACACCTCTAAGCAGAGCACTCAGCTGTAGGTTTCTACAAGATGCAAATAGCTCCAAATGGGTTCAATTTAGAGTGAGTGGATAATGTATCACTCATTTCTCTAAGGTAGAAGCTTTTAATTTCCCAAGAACTGGGAAGAGAGGAACATTTCAGTTTCTGGGGGAAAAAAAAAAAAAAACATTTAGCTAACCAACTATGCCTGAGAAATGGAGTCACAATAGCAATATCTGTTACATTGTAAATAAAAACACTTCACCTGCCTTGCTTCCCCTTGGCCCAAAACAAAACACCAAGTGGTCAAGTGAGCATCACCTCCCAATAAATATAATTATCCACTTAAGAACTCAATGTCAAAAACTAGTAACCTCTAAGTGATGGTAGGTTTTTCTCTTACAAAAGGAACTGCTTACAAAGCTACTATAGTTAATTATAATAATACTCAAAAAGTGTTTAAAACACATTTTGATATGGAAAAAAATATCATGGAAAGCATTCACAGTTGGACTTTAATATTTTAGTGTGCTAGCTTTTATACCCCTCTGTGATTTTACTCCCACTGTTCTATGACTGATTTTAGTAAGTGTTGCTCACAATGGAATACAGCAGCCTCTACTACCAGCTATTTAGAAGAGAGGTATGCTGATGTGGATTGCAAAAAGTCAATAAGCCCTTTTAAGATTCCTGTGTTTAACAAAGCCACAGGAGAAGCCAGCAAGCTACAAAACATGCCCATGTTACAAGATGGTTGTTTTTTGCTATGAGTACATTAATGAGCACAATGTTCTTTGCTATAAAACACCGGCATCACTCTGGCCGTGATTACCGAAATACTCTCTGGATGTCAATGCCCTTTTGTTTTGAGTACTTTACTAAGAAATTAATCATCCTCTAGGAATCCACTGAGATGGGTCTATAGCTGACCTGTGTAAAAATAATAATGAATCAGTCTGAAAGATATGAACTGAAAGTACAGAAAGAGGGTTTCTTTACGTCTGCTATATGATGTAGCATACTTACTAATGATCCTGAAAGTTTGCTCTTCATTTTTATAAAATTAAGTTTTAAAGACTATTTTTCCATAAAAATCATATATGTTATATGATCTTTATAATATATATTTAATTTATATGTATCTGTTACAGAAATTATATGTATAAATATAAATATATATACCATTATCTGTCTCTCTGAATATATTCTAAATAGCAGATGTATATGTACCTACACACACACACACATATATATACATGTATACACATATATATTTGTGTGCGTGTGTGCGCATATAGATATATGCAAAAGTGACACTGGGAAGAGAAGGCAGTCACTCAAGTCTGTGTTATCAAGAGAGTTGTTTAATTTTGCTGAGGAGCTCTGGGGCTTGGTGCATATTTCACTGGCTGCCCAGTTACCTAGACATGAAGCAAGGGAAGCTCGCATTTACAGACCTGTTTCCAGCAGTTACTGGCCTGTTGTTTCTAGGGTGTAATAGTTGTCCAACATTTAGATAATTTAGTTAAATAAATAATCAAGGGGCAAAAACTGTTGGCTTTCTACTATTGTCCCTTCTTTCTTTAGTAATAGAATGCATAATTTTTAGTTAAGTCATGTGGCTTTCTGTATTAAGATAATATTTCCCAGCCATGCTTAACCAATTTTTTATATGTATGTGTGTGTGTGTGTGTGTGTGTGTATATATATATATAAAATAAGATATAATCAAAGTGTCTGTGCAGCTTTTGAGCAGTGATGTGAAAGAGAGGAGTTTCCCTTTCTTGAACTTGGCCTCCCTCCTACTGGCTGTTGGCATATTTGTATATTGACACACACATACAATGTTGGAGGTGGGGCCTGATAGGAAGTGATTGGATCATAGGGACAGGTTCTCATGAATGGTTTAGCCCCATCCCTCTTGGTACTGCCCCTTTGAGAGTGAATTAGCTCTCTGAGATCTGGTTATCTAAAAGTGTGTAGCAGCTCCCCCCTTGCTCTCTTGCTCCCACTCTGTCTGTATGACATGTGTGCTTCCCTTTTGCCTTGTGCCATGATTTTAAGTTTCCTGTGGCCTCCTCTAAGTAGATGCCAGCATCATGCTTCCTATACAGCTTGCAGAACCATGAGCTAATTAAATATCCTTTTCTTTATAAATTACTTAGTCTCAGGTATGTCTTTGTAGTAATGCGAGAATGAATTAATACAATGCGTATAGAAACTCTTGCTTAGAGTTCTAGGAGAAATGTTTCAGAATGTCCATAGCAGCATTTTTGAAACAGCAAAACATGGGGGTAAAATCCCACCAATAAAATAATGAATAACTGTTGATATATTCATACAGTGGAATACTGTCGAGTAGGGAAGTAAATGAAGAATAGTTATACACAGGAACATGTGTGAATCTCTAAATATAATATTGAACAAAAAGAAATAACAGAACACATATGATTCTATTTACTTAAAGTTCAAAATAAAAGACAAAATATAAATAGATTTCTACTTCTGTCCATGAATTATTATCTGCAATAGAAATTTCCATTTCATCATTAAAAAAAAAAAAACAGCAAAAACAGTATAAAAGGGATGGAACTGTTTAGAGATATTTGACAACATGCTGCACAGAACTGTGATTCCTGCGAGAAAGAAAGCAAACAGGATGAGCCATACGGTTGCCCAGTTTTACTACCAGGATTCAGTTTCCAGGCCACATCCCAGGGAGAAGAAAATAAAACAGACCCTGGAGGTCACACTGAGGTGAGAAAACTTGTAGGAGTTCAGGAAAGCTGAGACAGTTGTAGAGAAGAATATTGAAAATGATGGTACCAAAGAGAAGCAAAACTCCCAAGATCTTCAGAAGGGTCCCACTGAGGGCCTTTGCCATTTACAGATGGAGTCATGCATAGACAAACTCCACAAGGAGAGGGTAGAAATAATGATTCCTAGCATCAATGAAAAGATAGGAGTAGTTGAAGTTATCACTACCGGAGCAACCTTATAACATAAATAAATAATCAGTCCACGCAAAGTGGCTCATGTCTCTACTTCCAGCACATTGGGAGGCCAAGGCGGGAGAATCGCTGGAAGCCAGGAGTTCAGGACCGGCTTGGGCAATGCAATGAGACCCCATCTCTACAAAAAATAAAAATTAAAAAAATTATCTGGTAATGGTGGCATGTGCTTGTAGTCCCAACTACTCAAGAGGCTGAGGCAGAAGGATCACTTGAGCCCAGGATTTGAGGTTACTGAGGTTACGGTGAGCTATGATTGCACCACTGCACTACAGCCTGGGTGACAGAGCAAGACCTTGTCTCTGAAATAATAATAATAATAAAAACTTTGGTTAGCATTCTCAGAAGGGATTTTTATTAGTGGCTAAACTAGCATCAGAATAAATGCTGTGTTGCTCTTTCTCTAACAAAATTTTAAAAAATAAGCCTCAAAAAAACAAGTTGGTCTACCCAGTTACTTACCTGCATGCCAGAATAGCCTAACATTCTTTAAGAGAATATTACAAAATTCAGCACTCAGCAACATAACTTTCAGAATGCCTGGCATGCAAAAAATATCCCAGACATACAAATCAGTAGGAAAAAATAATTAATATAAATAGCTATAGAGATTAGGGAAAGGATAGAATTAGAAGACAAAAATCTTAAAACAACACTCATAAGTTTAGAATAGAATAAAAAGGACCACATGAATGTAATGAAGACAGAGAATGAAGATACAAAACACTCAACTGGAACTTGTAGAGATAAAAATAAATATACAACATGGAAAATATGTTCAATAGGATTAACAGGTGATTAGATAGGGCAGAAGGGAAAAAAGTACATTTCAAATTAACATACGAATAGAAAGTATTCAAAATGAAGCAAAGAGAAAAGAAAATACTAACAGAGTAAGGCCGGGCTTTGTGGCTCACGTCTGTAATCCCAGCACTTTGGGAGGCGGAGGCCAGACGATCACGAGGTCAGGAAATCGAGACCATCTTGGCTAACACGGTGAAACCCCGTCTCCACTAAAAATACAAAAACTTAGCCAGGCGTGGTGGCGGGCGCCTGTAGTCCCAGCTACTGGGGAGGCTGAGGCAGGAGAATGGCATGAACCTGGGAGGCGGAGCTTGCAGTGAGCCGAGATCGCGCCACTGCACTCCAGCCTGGGCGACAGAGTGAGACTCTGACTCAAAAATAAATAAATAAATAAAATAAAATAAGAGTATCAGTAATCCGTGCGACTGTATTAGTTTTCTATTGCCAGTGTACAAATTACCAGAGATGTGAGTTAACCAACACAAATTTATTATTTTACAGTTCTGTAGTTAGAAGGTCTACATAGACTTCACTGGACTATAGTCAAGGTTCAGACAGGCTGCATTCCTTCTGAAGGCTCTAGGGTACAATTTTTGCCTTTTCCAGTTTCTAGAGGCTATCCCCTTTCCTTGGCACACAGCTTCTTTCTTCTATTTTTAAGCCAGCGACAGTGAGTTGATGTCATACCTTACAGTTATATTTGTAAAGTCCCTTATACCATGTAAGATACCATAGTGAGTCACAGGTTCTGGGCACTAAGATGTGTTCCTGGGATGGGGAGGCATTATTCTGAGCACCACAGGGACAAAACTAAAGTTGTGCGTGTGTGTCTGTATGTGTGTGTGTGAATATATAACTGGAGTCCCAGGAGGAGGAATGGGAGACAGCAAAAATATTTGAAGAAATTACAACCAAAATTACTGCACATTTGATAAAAATTATAAAACCACAGATCCAAGAATCTCATAAAAATTCTGGCAGAATAAGAAAAAATAAAATCATCTAAAGGCATATCAAAAACAAATTCCTAAATACCAATGATAAAGAGAAAAATCTTAAGACCATCCAAAGAAAAGAGACACATATGAAAACAAAACAAAACAATCAAACAGATAGATAAACAGAAAAGCTTGTTGCCAGAAACCATGTTTGCTTAAAGATAAGGGAGTAACATCTTTTAATATTCTAGGGAGGGTGGAAGTTGACAACTGTCAGACTAGAATTCCATCTTCTTTGGAAACTATCTTTCAAAAGTAACAACATAATGAAGTCTTTTTCAGAAAATATAAATTGAGAATTCATCACCAGATAATTGAACCACAAGAAATGTTAAAGGAAATTCTTCAGACAAAGAAAAATAAATTCAAATTCATATTAAAATTTGAATCTACAGAAATAAATGAAGTGGACCACTAGTGATAAATAGGTTGGAAACACATTTGGTAACACACACACACACACACACATATACATACACGACACACAAATCTTTTATATTTAACTGTTTAAATAAAAAATGTCAATGATGTATTTTGGGTTTTATAACATGTAGAAGTAAATTATATAACGAAAAAGCAAAAAGAATAGGAGAGATGCAAGTAGATTGTCGAAAGTTCTTACATTTTATGTGAAGGAGTATGAAAATGGTTAAGATAAACTATAAGCAACAACTTTATCTTGTTAAACCTAAAGCAACCACTAAAATTATAAAAGGAAGTATAGTTAATAAAGGAATAGTGGAGTTAAAGTGTAAGGATACAAACAGATGATCCAAAAGAAAGAAGAAAAAGAGGGAAAAGGTAGAAAGAAAAATTATACAAATAGAAAGGATATAACACAATGGTAGATTTTAAAACAACCATATCAAGAATTGCACTAAGTACAAATGATCTAGATATTCCAAATAAAAGACAGAAAGTTTTACATTGGATGAAAAAGTAAGACTAAACTATATAAAAGTTTATACAAAGACATGCTTTAAAATAAAGGCAATATTTATTAAAAGTAAAAGACTGGAAAAGATACACTACAAAACAAGAAACCAAAAGAAAGTTGAAAATGCTATAATAATACCAGAGAAGTGAGATTCAAGCAAAAATAAAAATTAACAAAAGTAAAGCGGGACTTACTAAAATGAAAATGAGGTCAAATCATCAAAAAATCATAAATGTCTCACAGGTGTATGCACCTAATATCAGAATAAAAAACATGAAACAAATTGAAATAACTAATAAAAGAAATACACTAACAATTACACTCTGAGATTTCAATTCTTTTTTCCCAGTGATAGTAGAACATGTAGTCACAAATTAAGTAATGATAGAAAAAACTTGCATAAAATATTAGTCAATTTCACCTAATTGACAGTTTAGAACAATTGACCTATCAGTGGCAGAATACACAGCAGTATATCAAGTAAACATTAAATATTAACAAAGATAAACCATATTTTGAACTAAAAAGCAAGGCATAGAATGTCTTTTTTTTTTTTTTTTTTAAGACAGAATTTCACTCTTGTAGCTGAGGCTGGAGAGCAGTGGCATGATCTCTGCTCACTGCAACCTCCGCCTCCCGGGTTCAAGCAATTCTCCTGTCTCAACCTCCCAAGTAGTTGGGACTACAGGCGTGGGTCACCATGCCTGCCTAACTTTTGTATTTTTAGTAGAGATGGAGTTTCACCGTGTTGGACGGGTTGGTCTTGAACTCCTGACCTCAGGTGATCCACCCACCTCGGCCTCCCAAAGTTCTGGGATTACAGGCATGAGCCACGGCGCCCAGCCAAAATGCCTTTCTTAATCACACCAAAAGTAAACAAACAAAAAACTAAAATTAAAACAAAGCAAAAAAAACCAAAAAGTTTAAATGGAAGAAAGAGATGATAATCCATAAAAATTAAGCAATTATCTAACATACTCCTAAACAATCCAAGAAACCATGTATAATATAATTAATTACAAGAGAAAAAAACCTTAAATGAAAACACAACATCAAAATGTTGCAGAGAAAGCAAAAATTGACAAACGGGATCTAATTAAAATAAAGAGCTTCTGCACAGCAAAAGAAACTATCAACAGAGTAAACAGACAACCTACAGAATGGGAGAAAAAGTTTGTAATCTATGCATCTGACAAAGGTCTAATATCCAGTATCTATAAGAAACTTAAATTTACAAAAAGAAAACAACCCCATTAAAAAGTGAGTAAAGGGGCCAGGTGCGGTGGCTCAGGCCTATAATCCAAGCACATTGGGAGGACAAGGAGGGCAGATCACAAGGTCAGGAGTTGGAGACCAGTCTGGCCAATATGGTGAAACGTGTCTCTACAAAAAATACAAAAATTAGCCGGGCATGGTGTTGCACGTCTGTAGTCCCAGCTACTTGGGAGGTTGAGGTGGGAGAATCGCTGGAACCCAGGAGGCAGAGGTTGCAGTGAGCTGAGATCTTGCCATTGACTCCAGCCGGGGCAACAGAGCAAGACTCCGTCTCCAAAAAAAAAAAAAAGAAAAAAAACCCAGGCACGGTGGCTCACACCTGAAATCCCAGCACTCTGAGAGGCACAGGCTGGTGGATCACCAGGTCAGGAGTTCAAGAGCAGCCTGGCCAAGTAGAAATGAAACCCCATCTCTACTAAAAATACAAAAATTAACTGGGTGAAGGGGTGGCCTGCCCCTCCCCACCTGTGGGCGTTTCTTGTTAGGTGGAACGAGAGACTTGAGAAAACAAACGAGACACAGAGACAAAGTATAGAGAAAGAAAAAGCCGGCCCAGGGGACCCACGCTCAGCATACACAGGACCCACACCGGCACTGGTCTCTGAGTTCCCTCAGTATTTATTGATCATTATCTTTACCATCTTAGAAAAAGGGAAGTGGCAGGATAATAAGATCATCATAGGGAGAAGGTCAGCAGTAAGACATATGAATAAAGATCTCAGTGACATGAATAAGTTTAAGGGAAATTGCTGTGCCTTGATATGCATATGCAAACATCTCCATAAACCTTTTTAGTGCTTAAAGAGCAGCATTGCCGCTAGCACGTCCCACCTTCAGCCCTAAGGCGGTTTTCTCATTTCTCAGTAAACAGAACATACAATTGGGTTTTATACTGAGATGTTCCATTGCCCAGGGACAGGCAAGAGACAGATGCTTTTCTCCATCTCAGCTCCCAAGAGGCCTTCTTTCCTCTTATACTAGTCCTCCTCAGCACAGACCCTTCACGGGTGTCAGGCTGGTGGACGATCAGGTCTTTCCCTCACCATGAGGCCATATTTCAGACTATCACATGGGGAGAAACCTTGGACAATACCTAGCTTTCCTAGGCAGATGTCCCTGCGACCTTCCGCAGTGCATGTGTCCCTGGGTACTTGAGATTAAGAGAATGGTGATGACTTTTCACAAGCATACTGCCTTCAGGCACTTGTTTAACAAAGCACACCCTGCACAGCCCAAAATCCGTTAAAACTTGAGTCACCAGAGCACATGTCTCTTGCAAGGACAAAGTTGGGGGTAGGGTCACAGATTAACAGCATCTCAAATACAGAACAAAATGGAGTCTCTTATGTCTACTTCTTTCCATATAGACACAGTAACAGTCTGATCTCTCTTTTCCCCACACTGGGCCTGGTGGCATGTGCCTGTAGTCCCAGCTGCTAGGGAGGCTGAGGCAGGAGAATCGCTTGAACCTGGGAGGCAGAGGTTGCAGTGAGCTGAGACAATGCCACTGCACTCCAGCATGGGCAACAGAGCGAGACTCCATTAAAAAAAAAAAAAAAAAAAAAAGGCAAAGGACATGAACAGAAACTTCTCAAAAGAAAATATCATGTAACCAACAGACCTATGAAGAAAAGCTCAACCTCACTGATCATTAGAGAAATGCACATCAAAACTACAATGAGATACCATCTCACACCAGTCTGAATGGCTATTATTAAAAAGTCAAAAAGTAACAGGTAAAATAACAGATGCTGGAGAGGTTGTGGAGAAAAATGAATGCTTTTACATTGTTGGTGGGAATATAAATTAATTCAACCATTGTAGAAGACAGTGTGGCAATTCCTCAAAGACCTGGAAACAGAAATATTATACTAGTTGACCCAGAAGTACCATTAATAGGTATAGGTCCAAAGGAATATAAATTGTTCTACTATAAAGACACATGTGCACATATGTTCACTGCAGCCCTATTCACAGTAGCAAAGCCATGGAATCAACCTAAATGCCCATCAATGATAGACTGGATAAAGAAAATGTGGTACATATACACCATTGAATACTATGCAGCCATTAAAAGGAGAAGGGATCGTGTCCTTTGCAGGGACATGGATGGAGCTAGAGGCCATTATCCTTAGCAAAGTAATGCAGGAACAGAAAACCAAATACCACATGTTCTCTAAGTACTTATAAGTGGGAGCTAAATGATGAGAACACATGGACACATTGCAGGAAACAACACATACTGAGGCCTTTTGGAGGGTTGTGGGTGGGGGGAGGGAGAAGATCTGGAAGAATGGCTGATGGATGCTGGGCTTAATACCTGGGTGATGGGATGATCTGTGCAGCGTAACACCATGGCACACGTTTACCTATGGAACAAACCTGCATATCCTGAACATGTACCCCTGAACTTAAAATAAACTTAAAAGTTGAAAAAAGAAATGTGGCAGAGGCAGTTAAAACAATGTGTATTAGTTTGCTAACACTGCCATAACAACTACAACATACTGGATGGCTTAAATCACAGATACTTTCTTGCCATTCTGGAGGCTAAAAGTCTGAGATTAAGGTTTTCAGTGGAGCTGATTTGTTCTAAAGTCTCTTGCCTTTGCTTGTAGAAGGCCATCTTCATTTTCACTTGATTTTCCCTCTGTGCATGTCTATGTCCTAATTTCCTCTTCTTATTAGTACACCAGTCACACGAGATTAGGGCTCATCTGTATTACCTCATTTTCCCTTAATTTCCAATTAAAAAACTCTACCTCCAAATACAGTCACATTCTGAAGTACTAGGGATTAGGACTTTAATCTATGAATTTTGGGAGGAGGAAGACAAAATTCAGCACAAAACACAATGCTTTTATTTTAAAAGGAGAGCTGTCTAAAAGCAATGATGGAGGCTTCCACTGTAAGAAACTAGGAAAATATCAAACTAGAGCATACTAAAACCAAAGTGAGCAGGAGAAAGGGAATAATGAAGTACAGAAACTGACACAACTGAAAACAGAAAACAGGACAAAAAAAATCAATGAAATGAAAGGCTGAATATGTGGGAGGTTCAGTGAAATTGATAAACCTCTAGCTAGACTGACAGAGGAGAAAAAGAAACAAACTATCAGGAATGAAAGAGGAGACATCACTACAACTTCAGCAAAAATTTTAAAATTATTCAGAAATAGTGTTACAAAATTGTACATTCAATTTGATAATATATGAAATCCATTAACGAGATGAACTTCTTGTTATAAACCTTTCTACAACACACACACCTACACACACACACAAACAACCACCACCAAAATCTCTCCAGGCTAAGAAGGGTATACCAGTGAATTCTAAAAAGGTAAGACTAATATCTTTGAACTTTGGACTTTTTACTTTGAATAAAGCAAATATTGCTAAACTACACTAACCATAAACTATTTTAAAAGGTAATAAGACTTTCTTGAAAGTAAAAACTTCTGCTTTCAGTAAGGTGTTGTTTTAAATACAAAAAGACTCAGGGGAAATATTTACAGAACACATAGCTGATAAAAACGTGTTTCTAAAGTATATAAAGAACTCTTAAAAATCAGTAATAAAAAAGCAAACAACATGACTAACAATAAAATGTGCAAAAGATTTGAAATTTAAAAAAATAAATACATGAATTCTACCTAAATATTATTATTAAAAATGCTCAACAGCCTTACCAGTTGGTAAAATGTAAATTAAAACCTCAACTACATACCACCATAAACCAACATAAGCTCACTAGAATGGTAAAAAACAAACAGACCAAACCACCTCCTCAGCCTGTACTAAGTGTTGGCAAGAATTTGGAGAAACTGAAACACTTAATACACTGAGAATGCCAATGATACAGTCACTTTGGAAAATGATTAGGCCATTCTCAAGGAATTTAGTCATATATTTACCAAATTATTTAGCAAACCCATAGATATTTATCCAAGAGGGAGAAAAATATATGTCCACGCACAAAAAAAGTTTGCAAATGTTTATAGCATCTTTATTCATGCTACCTAAACACTTTAAGAAAGTATCCATCAGCTTATCAATGGAAAAGTGAGTTGTAGTATATCCATACAATGGAATTCTAGTGAGCAATTTAAAAAATGAGCTACTGACAAACACAACATGGATGAATCTCAGGAGTGCCTTGTTAAGCAAAAGAAGCCAGACATGGAAGATACTATACCAAATTAGTCCATGCATATGGTAGTCTAGATGTCACTCCAGGGAACTGGTTATAGATAAATTCTACATCTGCATTTTCCTGATAGTTACATAGCAATATACCTAATGTATTAATAAAAACTCAACAAAGTATAAAATTGAACTGATATCCTTTTTTTATTTGTAAATTGTACCTTGATTAAGTTGATTAAGCATTATGTTGTTTTACGAAACCAAATGTGGTAAAATTGTAAAGGATGCAGGGCATCAATGAGCATAAATATGGAATAGTGGTAACTGGAACTGAGACAGGAACCCATAGGGTCTTCAAAAGTTTAGTAATTTTGTATTTATGAATCTGAGTACTGAATATATGAGAACTAATTTATTTATTTATTATCATATATTTATTATTAATATTAAATAGTGCAGGGTAATGTTATATACAATCTTTTGTACACAGGCTAAATTTAACAGTGAGAAACAAAATAACATACAGAAATAGAAAACTTTAAAAAACGATTAAATAATCTACTAGGATTGGATCACACTGCCAAAGAGCATTATTTAAAGAAGCAATAAACTGTCAGGAAAAGAGTGCAGTACTCCAGAAGAAAATGTTTTAATGGGAAACATGGCATGGCAAATGCAGTGCTACTCTTAGAAAGTTGGAGTCTAGAACGTTCTTCCCTCAGATTCTACTAGGAATCTGGAAGGAGGAGGAGGAAGCACAAATTTTACTATATTTTGTTGTTTAAAAAAGGAAAGTAAAGGCACTAAAGGAAAATATCTCTTCAATATTTTTGCTTATCCAGAAAATTAGTGGTCTAAGAGTGAAGTACCATAGATTTATAATTCAGTCTGATTGCATATTTCCAAATGTCTTTCATAAGTAGATTCAGGTTACTATAATTTTTAACATTCTAAAATTAGTTTAAAATTGCCTGCATTAGTTTCCTGTCCTTCCACCCCAAAACAGAAAGTGCACATGAATAGAATAAATAAATAGCTAGGAATTTACATGTTTCTGAAACTCATGGTTATTCATTCAATAAATATCTGAGGCCAGGCACAGTAGCTCATGCCTGCAATCCCAGTACTTTGGAAGGTCAAGGTGGGCAGATCACCTGAGGTCAGGAGTTTGAGACCAGCCTGGCAAACATGGTGAAACCCCGTCTCCTCTAAAAATACAAAAATTAGCCAGGTATGGTGGCATGCACCTGTAATCCCAGCTACTTGGGAGACTGAGGCAGGAGAATCGCTTGAACTCAGGAAGTGGAGGTTGCAGTAAGCCGACATCATGCCATTACACTCCAGCCTAGGTGACGACAGTGAAACTCTGCCTCAAAAAAATAAAATAAAAATAAAAATAAAAATAAATAAAATAAATAAATGTCTGAATATACTTCATTTGTACTATTATCAAAAATATTCAGATGAAAAGATCACCAGCTCTTCATGTCTACATTACAGTTGAGCATCATATTAAAAAAAATTTTAAAGCATAAATATGAAGTAATAACTAATAGAGCAAATGTGGCAAGTAGATGTCTCAGACTCATTAAAAGTGACTGCCTAGTGTTCTGCTTTGACATGGACTCTAGTTGAAATCTAAAGTTCAATAACAAAATTGCTTATGAATAGCTTAGGAATGTTTGCCCTTGGTGTGTAAAGAGAAAAGAGGCAAACCCTTTGCCAGTATTACCATCTTTAATGTAGCCAATTACATGACTGATGTCAGAAAGTCTGAAAATAATCATTTAACAAACTCTTCCTTAGGCATCTTCTATTTCTATTGGAGTATATTCGATTAATTCTTATCCAATAATTTGATGGCAAAGTTGATACTTATTTACTCATTTATTTGTTCAGTCCTTCATTTTAGCAATTATTTTAAATTTATTTTTTAATTGACAAACATTTTACATATTTATTATATATCACATGTTTTGAACGATGTATATGTTGCAGAATGTCTAAATTGAGCTAATTAACATATGCATTACCTCATATACTTAGCATTTCTGGAGTGAGAATACTTAAAATCTACTCTCAACAATTTCAAGAATACAATATATTGTTATTAAGTATAGTCACCATATTGTAGAGTAACATTTATTGTACTGTACAAGATTTTGGATATAAGGATATGAACTAGCCAGGCATTGGCTTAACTGACAGGAAACTTAGAGTGGGCACAGTCAGACAACGAAAAGTTAAGCAAGGAAATGCAAAAGAAAAGGAACTGAAAATGACGAGGAATATTAAGAAGGAAAAATACCAATCACAGGATGTAGAATAATGGAGCAGGGTCCTGCAGATAAGATGTGAGTGCGAAAAGGAACTTTGGAGGGAGAATTCCAGTCAGAAGAAATAAGCCTGTAAAAGTCTCATGAAGGGAATGCATTTGAAGGCTTGAAAAATGTAAAGGAAGCCAGTGATAAAAAGCAATGTGAATGAATGGAATAAAGATGAAAGATATCAACTAATTAATAGTTGTGGACCCTACACACATTGAGAGAAAGGAACTAGATAATCTCAAAGATTTCTTCAGATTAAAAAAAAACAAGCTGTCTTCTATATATAAAATAGTCTGAATCTCTAGCCTGGTAGATGTATTTAGTAAAAACATCATCATAGTTGTGACTAGAATGATTCAGAAAAATAATTGGAATTTGGTGTAGGTGTTCTTTAAGTTCAATTAAAAGAAGCTCTGCACACTTTAAATAAATTCAGAATATGTAAAGAGAAAACAGTTTGTTTTTGTCTCACAATGAGACAAAGAATATAACTGAAAAGTATTCTAACTTGCTATTGAGCCAAATCAAGCTTAGAAATGTGAGAGTTGGGGAATACGTTATTTTAAACAGACCAAAAAAAGCACTGTTTCATAAATATTTGGAACAGAGTATAAAAATAAAGCTTTGGAATCCTATTCAAGTGGTCTCTGCCACAGTTTACCAGTCAAGCAAATGGGCATATGCAAATGTATATTTCTTTTTCTCAAAAATCATTTTGTAACTATTTCTTTTTCATTATGATTTACAAAGAGATTGAAATCTCCACTGGAGTTCAGGATAGAAGGGGTGGGTCATTAGGTTTCTGCCTCCAGGAAATGGGTCTCAGCATGCCACCAGCAGAGCTCAAATAGTGGTAATAAGGTCATCAATTATCTTGGCCTGGATATAGTTTGAAACCCTGGGAGGTGAAACCTACACCCAGAAAAAGATAAATTACCTTTCTGTGGGATTAAGCATCACCATCACGGAAGACAGGTGGCTTGAGCGTCTGTCCTACACACCCTAGGAAAATGTCTCCAAAGGATTAAAGGTGAAAATCAACATTCCATTCTCTGAGAAATGGGATTGTTTAAATGCCCCGAAATTGGAATTATTTCTTGGACACCCAAACAAGATTTATTTATGCTGATATGTAATTTTTTTCCCAAAATTTCAAAAAAAAAAATAATGATTTGCTTATTTGGGTTGTATTTATTGCTATATAAACAGATATATTCTTTTTGACAAATATACATGCAAACACAAGTTCAAGACAAAACAAACAGATAAACAAGCAAAACAATTTTAGGAGCTACAAAGAATATGAAAAATTAAATTCATTAAAGCAGCAAATTAAAACACCATCTTTAAAAGCCACTACCCTGAAATGCACCCCCTTGGGGGACACAGCAATTTAAATAAATGGGCTATGTACGCTGCCCTTAACTCCTCCAGAGCAGAGTGGTCAGAATATTCCATAAGGGTCTTAGCAAGAAGGCCAGTTCTCTGGGGATGCACTCTGACCACTGGGATCTGTCCTCCACTAATTAGTTGAGAAGTAGTGATTTCCCTCAGGTCTCATTGTATTTACACACAAACTCTCACTACTTAGCACCATGCCACTTACATTTACTTGACTGTTTGCACATGTTGTTAATGACTTACTTATCCTTTGTGTCAGTGCACTCTGTCCTTAGAGGGCTGCTTGGCTTTAATTCCATTTCACATTGCTAACTTCAAAGGACCAGGGACTTGCTGATAAATATGCAGAGGTATGAAGGAGCCTGCTGGCGCTGGCTTGCAAGAGCAGAAACTTAAATTTTTAGAAATTTGGTAAGCCAGTTTTTAAACACCATCATTATTAACAATTAAATTATATAAATATTCAGTTAAATAAGTTACATTAAAAATGAGCATATTAAATACAACTCACCACTTCCTAATCATTTTAGTACACTTCACTATTATCTGTGCCCTTGAAGTTATTTACATATTTTTATCTGTATACTGGAAATACTGTATCATGATGCATTTCTTACCAGCTGGACTTTCAGTGTTGTCACATTAATAGTTTGAAATAGACCACGGTAAGTGTATTTACACTACAGCTATCAGCAAACATTGCAAAGCAGAACCCCCACCAACTCTCTTCCACAAAGCCATTTATTAAAGACTTACCAACACATCATGGCATATATGCTTTGTACAGTGACTTACCTGAGACAAAATACCAAAAAACCTTAAGCACTGCCATTGATAATAACACTGGCATCATCAGTAGGTCACCTGAGCTCTCTCCCCAGCAAATGTGTATGAAAGGTGGATGAATAGAGGGGTCTAGAGAGCTTGCTTTGTGAATTGTACTCCACTCATGTCAGCTCTGTCAAACCTCACCAAAAAGGAGGAGTAATCCCATTTTGCAAATGCATTAATTGAAGTACATAAAGGTTTATAATATACCAATATACTGAAAGGTATCTGGCTAAAAGGTAGCAATGCCTGAATCCTCAACCAGAGCAGGCTTCTTGATCATGAACTCTTTTCCACCATGCCACACAGAATTTCAGGGTTGTTGACTCTAATCAAAGTCCCAAACTTAGAAAATGAGCAACCTAAAATTCTCATTTTATCTCAGATAATCTAGACAAGCACATATAGATGCATCTGAAAAATCAAGAGGGGGCAGACATCACGTGGCCTTCTCAGGAAAAAAACAATATAGATGATGTAACAAACACATAGAAAAAGCTCCGAGAGAATGCAGAATGCTCCCAGAGAATGCAATGGAAATGTTGAATGATATAATTTGAATATTTGTCCCCGCCCAAATCTCACATCTAATTGTAATCCATAATGTTGGAAGTGGGGCCTGGTGGGAGGTGATTGGATCATGGGAATGGACCCCCCATTGCTTGGTGCTGTTTTCACAACAGTAAGTCAGTTCTCATGAGATCTGGTTGTTTAAAAGTATGTGGCACTATCTCCCCACTCGCTCTTGCTCCTGCTTTCGTCATATGAAGTGCCTGCTCCCTCTCTGAGTAAAAGCTTCCTGAGGCCTCCCCAGAAGCAGATGCTGACAGTATGTTTCCTGTACAGCCTGCAGGACCATGAGCCAATTAAACCTCTTTTCTTATAAATTATCCAGTCTCGGGTATTTCTTTATGGAAATTCAAGAACAGCCTGATACACCGAAGAACTCATCTTCAAATACATTCTATTACTTAGAGAATGAAATAACAGCGGAAAAACGTATAAAACTATTTTCATGCTAAAAGGGCTTGATGAAAACTTTGCATACATTTGTAATTTTTCATTTTCCTCCTATGGTTATATTATACCTGCCATAACAAAAGAATATTGTTCATTTTGAAATAATGCTGAAAATACCATTCCCCAGGAAGTTGGTACTAATGCCTATCCTTTACTCTTTACAGAATAAGTATGTAGCAAGCATTCATGCTAAATGCCAATGTACTTGAAAACTGACACATTGATTATCATGTTTGGATATTATTCATTTTATTTATCTTTGAAAATACAAACATGCAGGCCCATTCTATAAATATTATCTCCATTGGAGAGCTACTACTAATAAAAAAATCTACATTTTTTTGGCTACTAAATCCTCTGAAACTCATTGTAAATGCAGTATGTATTATAAAAACATTTTTTTTTTCAGTACACACAAAGGACGATTGGGAAGAAGGGAGAGGCAGGGAGAGAAGGGGGTGGAAAGATGCAATTAGAGCTGTGTGGGTTTGGCAAAGCCCCACTGAACAGCAAGCTTGAGACTTTTTTTTTTTTTTTTTGGCCAAACCACTCCAGGCTTCTTGGGGGTCTTCTGTCTGTTAAGGGGGCTTCATTCCAATAAGTACCTTCTGTAGTAGGAGGAAAATAAAGATATAAAAGAATTGCCAAACTAAAACCAACATGTGAGTGTACACACAGACAAAAGTACACATAACCTGGGTGGTAAACACACTCAATGGGAAATATTTAGCCTTGCAGGAGATAAAACTGAGTCTGAGAATCCCATTTATGGTAGGTGAAAATTAGCAAATCACCAACAAATAATAACCTGCAACAACATACTATGGTTTTGAAAGTGGAAACATTAAATTGATATTTTAATATTACCTATATATTGTCCCAGCTAGGATTATGATTGAAAGCAAAGCACTTTTATAACAGGTTGTACAATAGTTTATGCATGCTTATGGAGGTGCACCAAATTGGATTTTGAAAAAGACATGTGTGCTCCAAAAAGCAAAGAGGTCAATTTTTGCCATTAGGATGTAAACACCATCTTTATAATTGCCATTATCACTATTATCACCATCAAGAACAATATCATCACTATCATCATCATCATCACTAGCAATTCCTGAAAGTCACTAAGTCAAACAAAAACGTTTTGGTGTAAAAATGTGCTTGAGTTTGCTTGCATAATCCCTTTAGTTGAGAGATGGAGCCACATTGAACTGCATTAGTGGATCTCAAACTTATCTACACATTACACTCACCTAGGGGAAGTTTAAAGCAATATCTAAGAAATTATTAATCTAGTCTGTTTTTTTTTTTTCGTGGCCATACTGAGTAAGTAACCAGAAAGGTGAAGAATTATTAGATTTTGAATGTATTAGAGTGTGATAACCATAGCTAAATGCAAACTTACTGAGTTATTTTTCTAACTTTTCCTGAGTGGTGTCCAGAACTTCTTTGGACCTTTTGTTCAGCTGGGTAGTAGGCCTGCCTCTTGTCTTTCTCACCTGTGTCCTGCCACTTAATTTGAGTCACATAAAGTAAAAAGTGATAACTCTTCTATGAACAGCAGCAGGTAAGAGGATCAGAAGTAGGGCTCTAATAATAAAATAATAGAGAGATTTTTAAAATCAATTTGTTTTCTATTACTAGATATCATAGATATTATGATTAAGATGGTATAGCTTTATACTTGGAAACTTTGTAAATTGTTACTAAATGCTATTAACAATTACAGTGATAATTATTTATTAGTCTTAAAAATTAAAAAGGTTTGATAAGATCAGTTTAAACAATTAAGCATAAAGTGTGAATGCATAGGGATGGCATAAAGTGTGAATGCATAGGGATGGCAATTGGTTGGAGATAGGGTTGTTCAACACTGTTGCTTTCTCTAATTTTTTTTTTTTTTTTTTTGAGATGGAGTCTTGCTCTGTTGTCCAGGCTGGAGTGCAATGGCATGATCTCAGCTCACTGCAACCTCCACCTCCCAGGTTCAAGCGATTCTCCTGCCTCAGCCTCCCAAGTAGCTGGGAGTATAGACGCATGCCGCCACACCTGGCTAATTTTTTTGTGTTTTAGTAGAGATGGGGTTTCACCATGTTGCCCAGGCTGGTCTCGAACTCCTGAGCTCAGGTAATCTACCCACCTCTGTCTCACAAAGTGCTAGGATTACAAGTATGAGCCACCGTGCCCCGCCACTTTCTCTAATTTTTACCAAAAGCACCCTGGTTTGAAATAGTGTTTTAGTGAACAAAACTTGAAGACAGCAATGGCTTTAACTGGTCTCTGAATACTCTAAGTGGGCATCTTGACACACTGCTGAAATGATATTTTTAAAATGTAATATTGAAGAAGCTAATTCACCAATTAGAATTTCCCTCCTTCTGCAAGATTATTATGAACTCTCTGCTTATTCCTCTCCTGTCAGTGGGGACCATCCCTTGAACTCACAGTGCACACATAAAGACTCTATGTGCTGAAATGCACACACATTTGAATTCAATGCATTGAAATGCACATATGTAAACTCCATGCACTGAAATGCATATATGTGAATTCCATACATTGAAATGTTGAGCACTGGACCTGCTCACTGTCAAAGCCTCCAAACAGCTGTTTCTCTCTGCCTGGAATTAGTGAGTTCTTGCTCCTTTCACCTATAAAGCTAACTCCAAGAAAGTGCCATCTCCTGTTTGGGATATGGTTAAAAAAAAAAAAGGTTCATCATCCATTTCCTCTTCAGTGTTCCCTCAATTGTTTAATGTGTATCTAATGTTAACATTTGTTTACAATTCAGACTTACCTACTGGAATACAAATTCCATGAAGGTAAAAATGTTATGTTATTCATGTAGTTTTCATCCAATGCTTAGCACTTAGGCTTTGATGCATATTTATTGGAAAACTGACTAAAAATATGAAAAACATACACAAATAACCTATTAGGCAGTAACTAATGATTCAGGAATAGAATAAGCACACTGTGTATTCACTTTGGGAGTTATGATTACCTCATGGAATGCTATTCCATTATTACTAAATTATAAAATTCTTATAAACGTCTTCTGGATATGACACACGTGAGGGAGACGTTCTATGTCAAAGCCAGAAGTCTAAGACGTTGAGAAACATATACTTCTTGATATTTATATTGAGAAGTCAGTTAGGATGGGTGCAGTGGCTCACACCTGTAATCCCAGCACTTTGGGAGGCCAAGGAGGGCAGATCACAAGGTCAGGAGATCGAGACCATCCTGGCTAACAGGGTGAAACCCCGTTTCTACTAAAAATACAAAAATTAGCCGGGCGTGGTGGTGGGCGCCTATAGTCCCAGTTACTTGGGAGGCTGCGGTAGGAGAATGGTGTGAACCTGGGAGGCGGAGCTTGCAGTGAGCAGAGATTGCACCATTGCACTCCAGTCTGGGCGACAGAGCGAGACTCCATCTCAAAAAAAAAAAAAAAAAAAAAAAAAAAAAAAAGCAGATTAGAGAAGATATTACTTAAGTTGGCATTAAGAATACATGTATCACTTTTCTATATGCTCTTTCCTTTTTCCATTTTCTTCTACATGCATTTGTTCAGTTAATTGTATTCAATGTTAGCTATATCAATGTCAACTGCAGAAACATCAGCATAGCAAAGATACCATTGATGAAATTAGCATTTAACTAGTTCTCCAAATACCACCATTGCTATGATTTATTTTAGCATGTGGCAAAATGATGATGATAGATGACAACTCTCATTTTGGAAATACGTATGTAACAAGTCATAGGTCAACAAACAAATTATTTGGTTCATTTTTTTGCTCATAAAATTGCCTGAACGAATTATTTCCCATTCTGTAGAAATAATATAAATCATAGAATCATACATAGAATGATAAGATCATCTAGGGTAATCTTTGCATTTTACATCTGAAGAAACTGAGGGCCAGCAAAGCAATGGGACACATCCAAGGACACAAAGTCTGGTGAAAGAAGGGTTAGGACTGGTAGCTCTTGATTTCCAAGTGAGTATCTTTTAAGGTGTCTAGAACATTCTTAGATATTAGTACAATCCAATGTATACACTACTGCCACCAAATCATTTCAGGTTCTTTCATTTACTATTTTTTTCCTCTCATTAAACAAAACATCAATTTGAGCAGTCCTCATCCTATTTTAATATCTTAAGTCTATAGGAAATAAGCTGGAACACAAGAGAGATTTGATGAAAACCTCGCTCTCCCTCACAACTTACTTCCTAGAGAATATGCCCCTGCTCCTTGAGCTTTCTGTATGGCACCTAGGTTAAAAAATCCAGTTATTTTGTCCTCAACAGATTTGACCACAGGTGGATACTTAAAGAAAAACAATTATTGGCTGGGCAGGGTAAATTATATTTTTTTCAGATGATAAATTGAGATGAAAATTTGCGGTGCTCTTCACTTCTAACGTCCTGTAGAGTTGAACAGAAAGATAGCATCATTTATTCATTAATTCAGAAAACATTTTATTGAGAGCTTGCTATGTACTAGGCACTCTTGTGAGCAATTGGGATACACTGGCAAATAAAACAGATAAAGATCCGTACGCTTGGGAACTTACAATCTAGTGGGAGAGAAATAGATAATAAACCATAAACTTAATAAATAAGACATGATACAATATATTAGAAAGTGGTAAAAATCTATGAAACAAAGGAAAAACAAACTGGATAAGGAAAGCCAAGACACTTCGGGTGGGGAAGGGAGGAGTTACAGGACATGAGGATATAAGAAAGGATTTAAAAGATATAAGAAAGAGAATCCAAGAGAATATATTATGAAAAAAAGCCCCAGGTAGAGGGAACTCCCAATAGTAAGCATCAGCCTGGCATGTTCTGGGGCCTCAGTAAAGAGACCAGGGTAAAAGGAATAGAGGAGGCAGGTAGGAAATCAGCAATGATGAGGCAGAGAGAAAATAGTATAGATAGTATATAGTGTATGATACTGTGCGCAAAAATCATTGCAAAATATTTCTCACATATGTGAAAAGTAAGAGGCTGAAGAGAAAAACTGTTTGGGAGAGAAGAGAATGAAACTAATACGCAGAAAGAGACTGAGAACTTGCAACCCCAGAGTGGGGAAGCTACTGTGAGTCTTGGTCACATTTTTCACGACTTGGATATTTCAGATCACCCACTATTCTACTAATAACATTTTATTCCCTGGAGTTGGCTAGAGAAGGTTTAGCAACAAGAAGACCTGGAATAGATGCTATTCGTCTTAAACAAATATAATAATAACGGCTAGTATAATGTGAGTTTTTCATACTCAGAAAGCATATATCAGAAGAGTATCTATAACAAGAAAAAACTCTAAAATAACAATAAGGTGAATATTAATATATTGAATACATTTAAAAATAATATTTAAAAAGTACTTTTCAAAGTTAATTTCTGAAGGGCTATTAACATGAGAAACATGAGTTTTTAATGCAACCAAATTTATATACTTTAAAAGGACACAATTTCTGCATTAATATTACAAACAAATAAATGATCCAGGCTATCATCTTGGCAGAGGATATATGTAGGCAGCTTTGATCCAGTACAAACTAACCTTTTGGAGATAATGATAATGAAGGAGGCACAATAGGAAAAAATGGCTGAAAGCCTGTATATAGACTGCAACAATTAAAATAAACACTGGGAAAACTCAACCCCCCCCCCAAAAAAAAAGAAATATGATTATTAGGGGTAGTTCCCTTCTGAGATAAAAACAAATTGACCAGAAAAGAGAAAAATAATTAAATTAACTAGTTAACTGAGCTTCTACTAATCTTTCTGCAAAATAAAAATCTTCATAAGGTCCTGCCCAGCACAGATACCTATACGACACCCAAGCACATTTACAAACTCATCAAAACCTTATATGAAAGTTTTTGGGTTTTTTTGTTTTTGTTTTTGTTTTTTTTTTTTTTTTTTTATGATAACCATTATGAACTAAACCAGTAAAGTCCCAAAGAACAGAACATGGATAAACTCTGGGGGTCAGGAAGTGATTCTTGACTAAATAAGAAAAAGACTGAGGATTCATAAGACGAAGGAATCTCAGCCCTCTGTGTCTAAGGAAAAATGAACAAAAAACATGACCTTAATTTTTATAGTTTATAGAATTTTTTAATTTTAAGAAAACCACAAGGTAGCATAAAACAAAACAAAAAAAGATCATCACAAAGTTCTCTCCATTCTGATAAGAAAACTATAACTCAGAGAGATTAAAGAGGGTTGCTCAAGGTCACACAACTAGTGACAGAGCTGGGACACAATCTATGGTTGCTTGGTATTCATTGCAGAGTTACATTCTCTAAACACACAGTTCTTTAGAGCTTAACAGTACAGACCTCAGGCAACTCCTGATCACTAAGTAAACTGCCCCATAGCAATGTTCTAGCTCCACATGGCTCCACATGGCTTATACCGAGAAGTTCAACGTAGAGGACAAGGAAAATTAAACATTTAAAAATTGGCAAAAAAAATTAAAATTCTGAAATATAATAAATACAAAAACCACTCAAGTAGCCAAAGATAAACATTAGTTGGAACCCCATCCTGAGTCTTGGCTTCAAATGAAGGGAGTTTCCAGAGAAATGTAGAGAGAGATCACGCTGGGACCAAGTTTTGAGACCTCCCATCTTTTTTGGTCCGAGAAATTTGCATGTGCAATTACTACATTTGCATGCCTAATTACCCCACAGGAAGACACACATGCCAACTGGCATTTGAAAATGTGTTAACTGCACACACAGAAGGGTGGCCCTTTAAAATGTTGGCCATAAGAATCTAATCATTAGGAATGGGTCATGTGAGTCAGACTGGGGAGAGAAAGATGGTCCGTTTTGAAGCGATCTGAGCATATTCAGTTTGGATGCAAACAAGGAAAATTGATTGATGCACAAGGAGACAAAATACTGGGTTTTGAGAAAGTACTTTGGAAACCAGCAGAATCCACAGGGAAAGCATTTCAGGCATTAGCTAATTGGATTAGCTGTGGTGTTTTCTGTCGATCCTAAGGAATTTATAAGCTATAGATTAAAATCATCAAACAACTGTGGTCACAGAGGTGAGGAGCTTCTTTTATTGTGCTAGTAAACATTTAGTCCTGTGGACTAGACTGTAAGTATATTCAGTCTCCTGCCTCATCTAAAGCAGATGAAATATATTCCAAGAAGTCTGGAGCATAAGTGTTTTTTGTTTGTTTGTTTGTTTTCCTGCATTTGTAAACAAAAATCCTGGGAGAAAACAAATCATAACTTTGAATCCTTCATAATAGTAGATTACAGATTGCCTGTTCTCCCAGAATTGTGTACTTTCCCCTCAACAGGAAACAATGGGATATTTCCTCAGCTCCGGATAGCTCTATGGAGCAGCTTTCACTCTCTCCGCTGTGCAAAAACAATAATTTGAAGATTCTTGCAGAGTCATATATAACACTTGGAAACATACTAGAATTAGTAAATATCTTAAGATATAAGAGTAAAATATAGGTTGAGGGCATGAACTCCAAACATGATGTGAACTGGTGTCAAAAAAATACCTGGTTTTAAACACCCTGAAATTCCACTGTGGGGAGTTTATTTTGGACTCCTTAAATATCATTCTGGAGCTTAGATAGATGGATTTGGAGTTTCATAAGCAAACCATGGACACATTCTATTGATTCAATCATTTAAAATGGAAAAGGAGAAACTGAGTGGTGTTTCAAAACTCCTTCCCTTTGAAATCCTCAGTGTATCATATAAATGGCTTTCTGTAGTGACTTTATGTAAACATCTGTTGTAGCCTATCCTCCCAGAGGCCAAAGATACGTCTTTTCAGATGAGAACCCAGCAGAACTTTCTTGTTCACATCTTCACATTTTATTCACCTAGCTATATTAATTAAAAATAACAAACTTCAAGATCATCACAATGCTGTCTTCCTAAATTAAATTACTACCTAACTTATCTCCAAAAAAAAAAAAAAAAATCTAAAACAAGCATTGCAATTCATACACACTACTTTAGTACTCTCGTTGAAGGCATTATGAAATAATTGAAGGAACACTCTTCTGGGAATGTACAGATATAAAGTCTATGAATGGCTACCATGTCTTCTTCCAGTCCATACTCCTCTCAGATGTGATCAATACTTTTTAACATTCATGCCCCACTTATGTATCTCTACTTGAGGACTATCTGCCCTGAACACCATATGGAAAGTAGCCACCTTGCACCTGAACTCCTACTGATTAACACTATATTTAGTTCCGTGGCCTTCCTAGTAATTTTCTGGCTCTAAGATGATCTGTTTTTGGTGTGTGTCTTCCTCACTCAAACCACAAGAAGGTGATTTCCAGGACAGTAGAAATGAAATGGTTATTTTTTTCTTTATAATGTGTCTGGAATTGGTTCCTTCCGGTGGGTTCTTGGTCTCGCTGACTTCAGGAATGAAGCCACAGACCCTCACGGTGAGTGTTACAGTTCTTAAAATGGTGTGTCTGGAGTTTGTTACTTCAGATGTTCAGATGTGTCCGGAGTTTCTGCCTTCTGGTGGGTTCATGGTCTTGTTTGACTTCAGGAGTGAAGCAGCAGACCTTCGCAGTGAGTGTTAAGGCTCTTAAAGGTGGCGCCTCCGAAGTTGTTTCTTCCTCCCCCTGGGTTCATGGTCTTGCTGAATTCAGCAGTGAAGCCACAGACCTTTGCAGTGACTGTTACAGCTCATAAAGGTAGTGCTGATCCAAAGAGTGAGCTGCAGCAAGATTTATTGTGAACTGCAAAAGAAAAAACCTTCCACACCACAGAAAGG
Organism: Chlorocebus sabaeus; assembly: GCF_047675955.1. Taxonomy (NCBI): domain Eukaryota; kingdom Metazoa; phylum Chordata; class Mammalia; order Primates; family Cercopithecidae; genus Chlorocebus; species Chlorocebus sabaeus. The sequence continues at coordinate 33,727,109 of NC_132913.1, forward strand.
GACCCCAGCTGGTTGCCTCTACTGGAGTGGGTGGCCAACTTTTATTCCCTTATTGGGCCCCACCCACATCCTGCTGATTGATCCACTTAAAGAGTGCTGATTGGTCCATTTTTACAGAGTGTGATTGGTGCATTTACAAACCTTTAGCTAGACACAGAGCACTGATTGGTGCATTTAGAATCCTCTAGCCAGACAGAAAAGTTCTCCAAGTCCCCACCCTACCCAGAAACCCAGCTGGCTTCACCTCTCAATAATACCCACATCTCCTAGAGCAAAGCCTGATACACATTACTCCTATGGATGTTTGTTCAATGGCTCCATTGAGGATCTATTAAATACTGGGTAATTTTTCAAGCATGAGCCTATCTAATCCTCAAAACAATTTCACAGGAAAATAGTGTAAAAGAAGACCAAGATTTATATAATTTGAATATTTTGTACAAATTAACATAACTAATAAGTGGGGGAGTTGGGTTTTGCTCTCAGACCTGCCCTTCTACAGACACTTTCTGTGGGCATATTGTTGATTGTGCTCCTATCTGTGTCATGATTATAAGAGTAGCCCTAGACAAATAATTTCATATGGCCAAATATTAGTTATTTACCCCCAAAAAGGAAAGTTTTGGACTAGATGTTCTTTTAAATTCTCCACTGTTGTGGAAGTGGAAATCCATGACTTTATTACTCCACTTTTCTCCATGACAAGTATCATAAATATTTTACATTTCTAAGGGGCAGATATGCCTATTCAAAGGGCAAATACACACCTTTTTTCAAAATGAGTTAAATTTAAAGTAAGAGCTTTAATATAAAAGTGACCTTTTCATATCAAAGTTCATTAATTCAGAGCTCTTCCCCTAAAAGTGATGAAAGTAAAGACATACTTTTGCCAAAACAAGCAGACTTACAAAAGGAGTGGTGATTCTGAGGCTCACCATCAAGCACGCAGAACCTTAGTGAAATTATATGAACGTCAGAGCCTCTTTTGCTCTTAGATAAATTTTAGTTAAAATCAAATGTAATCTTATAAGGGCTGTAATATCTTCCCATTTTTCAAGCATGTTATTGCCAACACTGTTTGATTTTTATATAATTCCAGTTTTTAAAGAATAGTTAGACTTGTTATCAAAATTTTGATTGCTTTGAAAGTTCTGTTTGCTAAAAAGAAATACCAAAATGCAAATAAGTTTGTCTTTTTCACTTTCATTAAACTCTTGTATAAGGAAATATACAAATTTTAGTATAATTTATGATACTCTATGAAGTCTGTAACAAAGTTTTTGAAAGTAAATTAGAAGCAATTATTGATTTTTAAAAAGCTCACTTTGTCCAACAGTTTTCTCTCTCTTGCTCATTTCCTTATGTAAAAGAATTTAACCAAAGAAAGCCAGCATTCTAATTCAATTTCTCCTCCAAAGTATATAATTTTATTTTGTCATAATGGCTGCTTTTATTTCCAGGGTCAGATTTTATTTAAATTTCAGTCCATTAGGAACAAAAACTTGCCATTTTCTGATAAACAAAATCAGCAGGGGAGCCTCTTCAAAAGAGAAATGTATTTCCATCGACCTTTGTTTTATTTGATCTAAATGACAGGTATACACCACTTTTCCTGTGTTTACTTTTAAAGAATCTTAAAAAAAAAGGGGGGGTGACATTTTTAACAACAAAACTAGCAATCACCCTAGTAGTCCTGTGACAGGCAGATGGAAGAAATGATAAAAAGATGTAATCCATTGCTTTAGACCACCAAAGAGGCCTAATATGAGTCATTAGCAGAAAACCGTTAATTTTCTTTTTTCCCTATTCTGACTGTTGTTTGTAGAAGTGCTCAACCTCTTAGGAATTGGAACATTTAACTGTTTCTTGCTATTTTGCAAGATGGAGGCCAAAGCATTAAGAGAAGGGAATTAAGCAATATGCCATTGCACAGTTTAAGAAATCTGAGTGATATAGATAACATTTTAGAGCCTCTTAGGTTGAACTTGATAATAGCTAATAAGAAGAATTAACACTAGCAGAGCACTTTAAATATTATAAAGCTCTTTCACAAACAGTATCTCATTTCCTGGACATCCTCCCAAAAATCCAAGTCTCAGAAAATCAATTTCCTTGAACACAGAGAACTAAAACCCAGGTCCTCTTATTTCAAATTCAATACTATGTTAATCCACACAAAGTAATAAAAATATGATGATGTTCCTGTCTAATATGGATGAAAGCAATCACTTTCCCCAAGCTTGTTTGGCCAAACACCAGTTTTCCATGATGCTAAAGGGTATCAATTATGGGAGAAAAGATTCATGGATATCTATATCTATATAATTTATCAAAGTAAAACACTCTTTTCTGCAGAATATCTCAGAATATTTAATATCTAATAGGCACTGATTATGGCTAAGAGATTGATTTAATATGTGGTCCTTCTCAACTTAAAATGATCAAGAAAACTTTTACTCTGAGGATCTCTAAGAACTAACACTAAGGGAAATCCTTGGTGAATTCTTTTTCAGAATGCTTAATATTTTGAAACAGTCTTTTTCCCTATCCCTTGATATAGGACCTATAGACATACAGCGATAGATACATATATTTTATATATATACACACACAATGTATAGCTATCTAGGTATACAAAACTATATATGTATTATTTATGTAAACACATATATAAATATACATTATATGTTTATACATATGTGTATGTCTGCATGTGTGTATATTTTTTCTCGTTGTGAAAATTCACGTATTCATTGTTGACTGGCTTTTCTGCCAATAATCTTGGATATGTAAATGTTTCCCAATCACTCTGATATGACAGGTAATTAGCAATACACTTCAAAGCACTATAAATCTTAGTGCTTTTCAGTCAATAAAATTGTGTCAATTACTGCCAATGTTTGATTTAGAAATGTTTCTTTTAACAACTTTTAGGATAAGTAACCAATTTTTTTGCATAATTATCTGAATCTGATTTAAAACCCTGATTTTAAATGTGAAGACATGAAGGTTACTTCTGAAAGATATGATTGCTTTACTTATGGAGTCAAGATACTGAACACATGGGAATTCTATTAACTTTGTATGATGTATTCCTGAAGTTCTCAAAAGACCAAATTCAGCCTCACAATATCTTTAAAAAAAAAAAAAAAAAAAAAAAATGTAGAGCAAATAAGTTGGTCCCTTACCTGAAGCCACTTCTTATGTATCGATTATTTTCTTGTTTTGTTTATACTCATTGATAACGCAGAGATTAAAGATGCCTTGTTTCTTGAGATCAGAAGAGGAACAAAACGAAATCTTTGGAAAAAATTTACCCAGTTTGCAATTCTCTTTAGAGCTATCTCGTTATTCAAGGGATTATAAAAATATTATACTAAGTAACTAACATTTTATTTCTGTTACCTTTTCCACCATACATAGGGGTACCAATTTAAATATGAAGAAATGTAAGATTAAATATTTACGGGGAAGCCTGAATGAAGCTATGATCTTTTCTTTCAGTTTAATAACACTCATAATATTTTTAAGTCAGTTCAGTATTCAATAAGTCAGGCCATTAAAACTTTTGAGCGGTAAAATCCTTGGTTTTAAAACACAGAAAAGCAACTGGCTGGAAAAATAAGCTCGCTCTTAAAAGTTTATAAGATGTTGCTAATGGGAAAAATATCATCCTTAAAATGTAAGCTGAAAACAAACTCATGGATGATCACTTCACAGCAGTCTAAGAGAATGTAGAGATCTTTGGGAAACCCACACAATTTTGCCTTTAATGACATGAAGTATTTCTTGCTAGAAACACCATTCCAGTCAGGGTAAACAATAAATAACAAATATCCTGTATTCCATCACATCTGAACACCGTATTTTACGAGTTTGGTCATAAAAACCAGATACTAGATCAATAATGAAATTTGTATGAATACCATTTTTAATATTTCTAAATAAATTGAAAAGACCATATGGTTATATTTGAGCTTTCTATAAACAGTTTCCCACTGACAGCTCTACTATAATTTTTAAATATAGAGAAAAGTAAATCAAACAGATTATCTCATGTATTTTCAGTAATATTAAGACTTTGCAAGTAATTTAATCCAGTCGTTCCTGAACAAGTACAATTTTCCCATTCCTTCCACCTGAAGACATACGGCAATGTCTACATTTTTGGTTGTCACAATTTGGGAGTGCTACCAGGCTCTAGCGAGTAGAAGGTAAAGATGCTGCTAAACATTTGACAATGCAAAAGAGAGCTCCCACAACCAAAAATTACCTGCCCAAAAGGTCATTAGTGCACAGGCAGATAAATTCTGCCCTACCTACACAAAGAATATTGGGAATTTAAATATTTACTTCTACAAAAGCTTTTCCCCAAAGAGATTAAGTTGCCTAGGGGAAAAATGCATCAAAGAAATATAATGTATTGCATATATCACTGTGCAAGCAAAGTGTAAATAAAAACTACATTATATCAAAACCAGGGAGAAAGTGAGAATGAAGTTCCATAGTGTATGGTCTAAGTCTGGGAAACAGTGGTGAGTTTTTACTTGCTAAGCAACTATCAAAGTGACTTATTCTTTAAACCAATGTTAAGGCTCATGCTTTAACCAACAACAAAATTGTTCCTGCTTAATCCTAGGGAGTCCATGTATTGAATGCTTTTTTTTTTTTTTTTTTTTTTTTTTCTGTTCAAACTAGAAAATGCCTTCAATTTGTGCTTTACTTAGTTTTCTGCCATTTATACTTTAGGGTGTTTAATGCAATATGATAGATTTATTTTTAAGTGCTTTTAGTTTGCTTTTCAATTTAATGATTTGTTACATTATTTACAAGCTCATTTAGTGAACCTACATAAGATTAATTGCATGGTCTTTTAGGACACATGACAAATCATTAAAAAGTGATAAAACCAGGCAACTGAGAAACAGGCAGCTTGTAACATGAATGGGATTTCCAGTACCATTTAGTAGTGCACATTTTGGTGATATTTGTTACAAGATCTAAAGTAATACTAGTTCAGAATTGAACATGGGATTGCACAATATTTGAAATTAAAATATCTGGATAATTCAATAGATTAGAACAGAGTAATAAATTCATTGTTGTCAGTAGAAGAAAACTCTGACATAGAATTCGAAATAACCAGAGTCTTCAGCGTAGGATTTCTTTTAAGAAAGAATGGACAAAGTTTTCTGTGAAAAATTTATTTCTCAATTTAAGAATAAGTTTCTAACATGTTCAATTTTTTATACATCTTGTGTTTTCGAATCTGGATAAGGTACATGCTAATATAAAAGAAGGGTATGTGCAATAAAGCTGGATTATACAATAAATTATGGGGTAGTGTTCGCCTTATATGGTTAAATAATCTTGTCTTCTATATACATACAGGGAATGTTCTACACATAGGCTTCCAGCTTCCGCCTACTCCATCCGAATTACTATAATGGAGTAGGCGGATGAGTATATATTAATCTGGATATTTAAAAGCAGCTACTGCTGCATTTTTCATTTTTTATTCCAATATATTAGAAGCCATGCATTTAACACATATTTTCTAAACCTCTTTTAAAGCTCTAATGGGTGTGAAGTAAGGCCAGTCATCTAAGTATGCTTAACGCTGAAGTACTGCCCAAAATACCAGACTTTCAGTACTAAAACTGGAATAGTATTGGACAGACAAGGATCACTGATCACTCTAGTTTGAGGTTTCTTAGTATTAAGTGTTGTGGAGGATTCCTGGAGTTGAGATAACTTAAAGTACTATTGACATAAAACCTGAAACCATCTACACATAACACAGCTACAGAATGGGATTAGATCATTGCTCCAGGAGAGGGAGCAGAAAGAATCTATGAAAGCCTGGATACAGAGAAATCACCAGTTCTCTAGGTAAGGGGAAAGTCATCCAGTTATTTGGACTAAAATTTAAAGGATGAGTAATAAGCTGTTCATTGAAAATGCAGAAACAGACTCTCACAGAAGGAGGAAAAAAGTACTCATTGTTTATATAACATTCAGATTTAACTGAATGTCCTGTATTTTATATGGCAATCTTAGAAGTAAACTGACAAATGAAGAGAAATAGAAAGTAACTGTTTTTGGTTTAGAGAAAGTGAGTAGCTGGATTTGATGGGCACAATTGTTCTCAAACCTGACTACATGTTGGAATCACATGAAGAGCTTTCTAAAATTTATATACATTCAGAGTCATATCCATGGATTCTAATTTTATTAGTATATAGCAGGGCCCAATTGGTGATGTTTATAAAGCTCCCATCCTCAAAATTATCCCCAATTATTTTTTAAGACTTTATTATTTATTTGTTATTATGGTTGTGATAGGGTCTTACTGTGTCACCTAGGCTGGTGTGCAGAGACACAATCATGGCTCACTGCAGACTTGACCTCGTAGGCTGAAATGATCTTCCCACCTCAGCCTCCCAAGTAGCTGGGACTGTAGACAGGAACCACTATGCCTGGCTAATTTTTTTTTTTTTTTTTTGAATTTTTGTAGAAATAGGATCTCGCTTGCTGCCCAGGCTGATCTTGACCTCCTGAGCCCAAGTAATCCTTCTCCCTTGAATCTCAAAATGCTGGGATTATGACGTGAGCAACTGCATCCAGCCCATTTTTAATAATTATTTATATTTTAAATTTATAATTGACACATAATAATTATACATATTTATGGTATGCAGTCTGATGTTCCAATGCATGTATACATTGTGTAATGATCCAACCAGGGCAATTACCATATCCATCATTTTAAACATTTATCATTTTTTTGTAGTAAAGCTATATTTTTTTTAGAGCAGTTTAGGTTCATGGCAAAATTGAGAGGAAGGTGCAGAGACTTCCTATATACCCCCATGTACCCCTTTTCCCAAGTCATGCATAGCCTCCTTCACTATCAGTACTCCCCACAAGAGTGGTCTATTTGTCAGTTGATGAACCTACACTGACACATCATAATCACTCTAAGTCCATAGTTTATACCAGAGTTCACTCTTACTATTGTATATTCTACGAGTTCGGATAAATATACTGACATGTATTCATCACTGTGGTATCAGAGCATTTTCACTGCCCTAAAATTTCTCTGTGCTCTGCCTGTCATCCCCCTCCCTACCTCAACCCCTGGCAACCACTGATACTGTCTCCATGATTTTGCCTTTTCCAAAATGTCATGCAGTATTGTATTAGTCCATTCTCATGCTGCTAATAAATACATACCCAAGACTGGGTAATTTAGAAAGAAAAAGAGCTTTAATGGATTCATAGTTCCACATGGCCAGGGAATCCTTGCAATCATGGTAGAAGGCGAAGGAAGAGAAAATGCACATCTTTCATGGTGGCAGGCAAGAGAGCGTGTGCAGGGGAACTCCCCTTTATAAAACTATCAGATTTTGTGATACTTATTCACTATCATAAGAACAGCACAGGAAATACTTGCCCTCATAATTCAATTACCTCCCATGGCTCCCTCCCATGACATGTGGGGATTATCACAGTTCAAGATGAGATTTGGGTGGGGACACAGCCAAACCATATTAAGTTTGTAGCCTTTTCAGATTGGCTTCTTTTACTTAGTAATATGCATTTAAGGTTCCTTTATGTCACTTCATGGCTTAACAGCTATTTTTATTTTTAAGTGCAGAGTAGCATTCCATTGTTTTGATGTGCCACAGTTTATTTATTTATTCACCTCCTGAAGGGCATCTTGGTTGTTTTCATATTTTGACAATTATATCTCAAGCAGCTATAAGCATCCATATGCAGGTTTAACATTTTCAACTCCCCTGGTATACACCAAGAAGCAAGATTGATAAATCAAACAGTCAGAGTATGCTTGTGTTTGTAAGAAACTGCCAAACTGTCTTCCAAGGTGACTACAGCATTTTGCATTTCCACCAGCAATGAATAAGAGATCCTGTTGGTCTACATCTTCACCAGCATACGGTGTTTTCAGTGTTCCAGATTTTGGCCTTTCTAATAAATGTATTAGTGGTATCTCATTGTTATTTTAGTTTGCATTTCCCCGTTTACATATGATGTGAAGCAACTTTTCCTATGCTTGCTGGACAACTGTATATCTTCTTTGGTGAGGTGTCTGTTACAGTCTTTGGCCCATTTTCTAATCAGATTATTTTCTCATGTCAAATTTTGTGTTCTTTGCATAATTCAAACAACAGTCTTTTTTCAGACTGTCTTTTGCAGTATTTTATCCCAGTTTGTGGCTCCTCTTCACATTTTCTTGGCATTTTAAAGGAGCAAAAGTATTTAATTTTTAGTGAGGTCAAGCTTATCTATTATTTCTTTCATGGATCTTGACTTGGTGTTGCATCTAAAGTCATCAACATATTCAAGGTCAACTAGGTTTTCTCCTATGTTATCTTCTAGTTTTATTGTTTTGCCTTTCACATTTAGGTCTATGATTCATTGTGACTTAATTTGCACAATCATTGTAAGGTCTGTGTCTAGATTCATGTTTTTACATGTGAATGTCTCGTTGTTCCAGCAGTATTTGCTTAAAAAACTGTGCGTTCGATTGTATTGCATTTACTCCTTTGTCAAAATCAGTTTTGTGTATGTGTGTATGGGTCTGTTTTGGGCTTTATATTTTGTTCCATTAATTTACTTGTCTACTTTTTCACCAATGCCACACTGTATTGATTAAGCTTTGGCTTAACTAGAATAAAGAAGACTGAGCCAATCTCAACCTGTTCTCTTGCAACTTCATCACAGAGTGTCTCAATTCTGGCAACATTTTTGGTCCAACACATAATTTGGATTCTGTTTATGGTACTCTTTGTTATGTGTTTCCCCAAATAAGTTAGACTTAAAAGTGCATTCAGGAGTTAGTGTACTTGGGATACAGCCCAGGTCATTGTGCTCTAGTCAACTTGAGTGCCACTTGCAGCCACAACAGGGCACAGGTTCTGGGACAGAATTAGATCTTGGGACCAAAAATAACACTTTTGAAATGTTAAGTCAGTGTCAAGCAAAAGTGTTTTTTACCTATGGGTTAGATAGATTTCCTTTAAACATCTCAATACCCAAACCTAGAGAATGTATATGATTTCTTTTTAAATATTTACTGGAATTCATCAGTGAACCCATATGGACCTAAAACTTTCTGTTCTGATTCTTGAATTTTAGATTCCTGAATTTTGATTATTGATTTCAAATCTTTCTTTCCTGATTACTGATTCAATTTTATTAATAGATAAAAGTTTATTCATATTGTCTATTTATTTTTGGGTGAGATTTGGCAGCTTGTGTGTGTAAAAAAAATTGATCCATTTCATCTAGGTTATCAAATTTGTGGTTATAGAGTTGTTTGTAGTATTCCTTGTTTGTCCTTTTAAACTCTATGTGATCTGTACCAATCCCCCTCTTTCATTTCTGATATTAGTAATTTGTTATCTCTCTATTTTTAGTCTGGCTTGAGGCTTATCCATTTTATTGATTTTTTTCAAAGAATGAGTTTTTGTTTTTATTGATTTCCTATTTTCAGTTTTATTGATTTCTGCTTTAATTTGTATTATTTCTCTTTTTGTACTTACTTTAAATTTAACTTGCCTTTTTTATTATCATTTCCTAAAGTAGATTATTGATTTTAGATCTATTTTTTCTACTACATGCATTTATGCCTGATTTTGGCAAATATATAAAAATCATAGTGAAGGAAGGGTAAACTTTTCTACGCAAATGGTTGAAGCAGTTGGACATTCTAGGCAAGGAAAAAGATCCTCAACCTAAACCTCACATCTTATTTAAATATAAATACAAAATAGATAAAGACTTAAGTATAAATAACACTACAACAATTTTAGGAAAAATTTAGGATAAAATCTTCAGAACCTAGAGTCAGGTAAAGAAATTTTATACTTGACACGAAAAGCACAATCCACAAAAGAAGAAATTGATAAATTGGATTTCATCAAAATTTAAAACTGTTTCTCTTTGAAAAACCCTTTAAAGATGACGAAAAGGCAAACTACGAACAGGAAGAAAGCTGTTAGGTGTCTTGCTTTAATTTGCTACTCTTCTCACCTTTTCACCTGCTGTGACTAAGTTTGGTTGATTGTCTTCTGACTTGGTCAGCATGCATGCTTCCCTTCTGTGGGGAATACCTTGTACTTGTGAAACTAGGCTTTCTATCCTTCTTTCACATGGCGTAACAGTCAGGGCACCAGAAGGAGAAATAAATACAAATTGCATAATTTGAGAAGTGTTCAATAAATTCTCTATGGTCAAATGTATAGCAAAAGTGTAGGGAAACCACAAGGGAAAATACAGCAATATCATCAGGAGGTAAGCTCCCCTCTCCCCTTTATCCCAGGAGGGACAAAGAGAAGGAACTGTTACTAGAATACTGAATAAAGGAGAAATCTTCCACAGAAGGATGCACCCAACCTAAAGCAAGCATGCAAGAAGAGAGATTGGAAATGCCTTGATCTCATTTTCCTTTCTTTCCCAGATTTCCTGCCTGTGTTCCCCATTGGTTAAACCTAACCCAAAGGCACAGAGCAAGGGAGCCCATTGATGTGACCCATGGAAGTCAGTAACCGGTGATCAATGAAGAGGTGGAAATGAGACTGGCTTAAATTATTATTACACCTACCATTTTTTGATTTCCGAAGCCAAAAAAAAAAAAAGATCTCTGTTGATTTAGAGATATTAGTACATAAGAGAAAAATGTCTCAGTTGGGCTTCAATGTTACAATAACTTACTTCTGGCATGTGCCATTACAGTGTACAGAACATTCTGTAAACCAGTTTTAATTTTTATTTCTCAGTTTACTCATTCCATAAAGCCAGGAATGTGGATGGAGGCAAAGGAAGCAGAGGAATAAGAATAGGTACATCAGGAAATGATTCGTTTACTCATAAAACTTACAAATAGCTTTAGGATAGATGAGTATATAACTTATCATCTAAACCACAACCCTTTCGAATGCTGAAATGGTAGACTGGATGAAATGCTTAGACATTAAGCACAAACTAAGACTCTCCTAGACAAATTGAAATGTGTAGTCCTTCTAGTCATGAACCATTTTCACTAGATGATCAACATAACTAACTTTTATAGACTGTTGAATTATAATAATCATTCATGATGGATAGCCCAGGTCACAGGGTTATTTGGTGTCTTATGACCAAGTTAAATCTTACTGAGCAGAAGCAATAAACATTTCTGAAGGTGAGGATAGTTATTTTACAAAGAAGGCATGGTTTTCTCCAAACTTTAGGACCTTGAAAATATTTTTTTCTGTTTCATATCTAGGCTTGCTACAGATTTAGTGTAGCATTCCTATATACTACAAACACTTCATTGAATACTGGTTTTGATAGATCATTAAGGCTAAATGGCAGAGTGACTTTAACTGCAGCCTAAGTTAGCCAGATAACCTTCTTCTAGTCAGTGATCTATTCCAAGATGACAGCTTTAAAGCTGGCAAAATATCTCCCACAAATCCACCAAACTCTGTACTTCTTTTTTAGTGGCAGGATATGTGAGTTTCAGATGCTTATTTTTTTTCTATGTAGCAGATATTCCAATATCACCAAGACCACTGGCTGCCAGAAACTTCACAAAAATATCATGCTTCTTAATTTTCATGGGTTATCTTTCCCACTCTGTAACACAAAAGTGTCTCACTAAGACATCAAAGTCATAAGCAATTTTCTGCTTCTGAGGTCTTATCAACATGATGCCATATAGAGGATTAGCATGATGCCCTTGATGTTAAGATTGTCAAAGTCTCCTTGAATTAAATCATGGTCCAGATATATAGTAGGTAAAACTTTGAGCCAAGATAATGAAAGTGTACTGCTATCTCTACCAGGAAGAAGCAAATTCTTTCTTGCTCTTGTATGCATATTGGATTAGGAAAAAGAAAATATATTTGTCTGATCGGTAACTAGATACTCAGGGCCAGAAGCTGTGTTGATTTGCTCTAACAATGAAATTATATCTAAAACTTCAGTATACTTCTGGTTACATCTTGTTGAATGTAAAATCCACTCTAATCTCTAAGATTCATTTGTCTCCTATGTGGGACGAGCAGTCCAATTAAAGGAAGGTATGATGGAGATTATGCCACTTTGTCTTTCAAGAATCAGTTGGTGGCACTGACTTGAGGATTCCCCTAGAAACATGATACTTTAATTTTCCTCGAACATGGTATTTTAATAAGGACTCTAGGTCTTCAAGTTGACTCTTCCAATCATTATAGTCTTTACTTCTGAAACCAATGTCAGGATTCTGCCAGTTGCTGAAAATATTTTCATCATATAACACAAGAACTAGAGCAAGAATGGGTGGGTTTGATGACTCAATGGATTATCTGAGACAAACTTAAGCCCAGGACTATTTATTATATTATGCTTATGTATTCCTACAGATCTCCATTGTGACTGCTAGACAATAGTAATGTTATGGAGCTCAAGGATTAGCATCAGTTCAAAGGCTGTGCCTAATAATCCTTGAATGGTAAGGGTGCTTTACTTTCTTTAGTGCACAGTCATAGTAGTAAGTGGCTCTAAAGTTATTAGAGTCATTCTCAGAGAAAACAGATCTCTATTTAATATGAAGGTTCTTACTTTATAAAACCAGTGAGATCTAAAACTTGGAAGTTCAATGTGATTTGCTATTGTGAATTAAATCATGTGTGTGATTACCAGTCGCATTATTTAGAGTTCTTCTGTTATGACTCTAGTTGTGCCTTAAGTAGTTGACTCTTTAATTCTTCATTAGGGGCTTCATAACCACAGCCATTAAAATGATGCCAATGAGTCAGACAATTCTGTTATGACTTTGCCCTTGCTACTTGTTAGGTAACTTATTTAGCTTCTATCACTCTCAGATCCAGTCACTGTCATTGAAATCAGGGACCTTCTATCAATACCCACAGTTCCCACTTTCATCTTTAGTCTACAAAGGTCAAGCACTTTTCAAGAATGTTAATGTTTTACTCACTTAGGATTTTCATAAAAAGGAATGTCTTCTAGGTAGGTCCCATAAGGGCACATAGTTAGGGTGTTGTAAGATGAACACACATAAAAAATTTACTCAAGGTTACTCACATAATTCTGTCCACAATATACCATTAAATTTTTGGCATCTCAGCTTTAATTATAGTCACCTTTAAGTATCGATTTCCACATGAGCTAGCATACTGAATTCACAGCAGTAAACTAAGCCCAATCTGAAAGTACATTTGTCATTTGCTGGCAATTTCTTTTACATATTCACTTGTTTTGTTCTGATACAAATATACAGTTTTGTAATCGTTTGATGAATAAGCCTTCTCTTATGAAGTTGGACTTAGTATTGGGCCATATGATATGAAGATAGCTGGTTGGAATTGTAGATCTATAGGTAAGAGGGGTAGTATGGGTGTAGCATACAAAGAATTCGTATCTTGTTATAAGGTATCATTCAAGTGGAATCAGAACCAGGTATTTGTGTACAGTGGACCAGCTTCACTAGACAGAGGAGAATGGAATAATTTTGCTGACACAGAAACACCAGGCAAGATTTAGCTTCAGCATATATTTTGTTGCAGTTCTCCCAACTGCTGTCACTCTAATTTTGGGGTTCCTTTCTTCCAAGTACTGTCTTTACTTTTCATGGAGTGAATGAATTTGATCTACATTAATCAGTAACCTGCAGAAACAAATTTTGTGTCTGATTTTTTGCTACCTCAATGCTAGGAATACAAAATAAAAGAAGTTCTTTTAGAAAAATCTCAGAAAACCTAGGTTTTCTAACATTTTATGACACCAATAATTTAAACTTAAAGTTATGAATACAGTATTTTCGTTTTTTACTCTTGATGGTACAGTTAGACAAGGGCTACCAACCACACAGTTCTTACAGTCCTTCTCCCCATCATATTGTTTTTGCATCTGTCACTTGTTCCTCTAAAACTATAATTTTAATAGATAATTATACATGTAAATTTAACTATTGTTTGCCTCTGGGTAAAATAAACTATTAGTATCTCACCCTCTAATGCCTTCAAATCCAACCATGTCAATTAACCAGTTTGAGATTCTGATCCTTGAAAATCTTTTATCTACAACCACTTGTGTCCCAAATATTATAGAAAGCACAGTTTAGTTGCAGTTTTCATATGGCCTAAATTAGCTATTTTAATCAGAATAATTTTAAGATACAGCCAGTTAGGTATTTACCAAATCATTGCAAGGGATAGAAGAGCAGGCTATAGATTAGGCCTGCAGCCATGACCCTCACAATGCCACTGCTGAACTGATTCTCAAGGAAAGCAGATCCTTTCACCACAGTGCTGAAACTGGGGAATTAAACGTTTTCACAATTAACTCTTGGCTTTAGGAAGAACACAATACGTAAGCTGTGAGCTTCAGATCATAAAGTCACTAATAACACTGTTGTTTCCGGAGTCATCATATGAGCCAAGCAAGTAGATGTTATCACTTTATTCAGTTACAAAATAAAATCTCATGAGAGTGCGTTGATTGGAAGGATCTAAATTATATCCAGATTGTACCTGAAGAAGACATAAGATTTACCTTCCAAACATCCGTAGTAACGACGACAAACCAAAAAGAAATGAGAACAGATCTAAACTTGATCTATTGTAGCTAACATAATGAAAGAATGGTTGATCATGCATTTGGGGTTCTATCAATAAATGCACTAAAAACTTTCCCATACAATATATTATTTATATATTTTAATATATTATATATGTTTAACACTTAATATATATTAATATATGTTACACATAAAATACATATTGACATATATCTATACATAACATAAAATATAATATTGATATATGTAAATATACATGTAACACATAGCATATATAATATATTGACACATCTAACTTATATATTAATTGTATAATAATTGTTTAAATATAACTAATATATTTCAATGAATATGTTAACATATGTTTATATATTAATATGTATGTGTTACACTCAACATATATATCAATATATTATTTATGTGTTATACCTAAAATATGTTATTATATATACACTACACATTACATTATATACATTATATATTACATATAAGAAATTTATGTATGTGTGTCACACCTAACATATATAAATATATATAACACAAATATAAATGTATAGTACATACATTAACATATATGTTAAGTGTCAGACATACATTTGTATATATTATATATGCTATATAACTTATATAATGTAATAATATATTTAATATTTAATAATATATACTTTATATGTAATACATTTAATATATTGTTATATAGAACATACACAATTTAATAATATATGTTTACTATTTAATAACATATAATTTTGTTATTAAATACATAAAATATATCTTTAATATGTAATTACATATATAATATAGTTAACAATAAAATATTCAATATGTTAATTAAATTAATAAACACATTTAATATTTGATATAGTAAATATGTTATATAATACATTTAATCATTTTAATATTAAATTATTTATTTAATTAATATTTAATGTATCAAATATATAATCATAATTTAATTATTTTAATAATATATACTTACTAAATGTATATTATTAAACATATAGATATTTAATAACATATTATATATTTACCATATAACAACATATACATTAGGTGTAAAACATGTAACATTTATATATAATATGTTATATATAAATAATTATTATATATTACTATATATTAGGTGTGACACACATATGCAAATATATGTATATATTAATTAAAAATAATTAGTATGTAATTTATATATACTTAGGTGTAACATACATGTATGTATATAAATGTTATATGATTTATGTTTCTTTTCATGTAATTCTGAAAGAAGCTTAGTTACCAAGTCATGTTTTAAATTTTAGGTTCTCTGTTGAAATTATTCCTACAACCATCCACAGATTCAAAGAATTCCTGCAAACCTTGTTCAAGGAGTGTGAAAATAATTGTTGATGTAGAAAATTTAGAAAAAATATGAGAGAATACAGAATCAATATCCACAGTATACACAGAAAGTGAAGTAATTAAATAGCATTGTCGTGAAAAGCCAGAAGCAAAAATTTTGTTATATAGGTAGAGAAATATTATGCAAATCCTGGAAATATCTGACAGAGGCCCTGCTTGAAGGATAAGCTTATTAGAAAATAAATTACAACTACTAAAGAAGAATGAATGTTTCTTGATTTTTGGATAGTATGGATTGGTACAGAGAGGTCAATGAACTGTGGTGGCACAGATGGTCTAAGACCTACCCTGGCTCCTAAGCACAGGAAATCTTCTTTCAGACCCCACCTACACTGTTACTGGACTACTATGATATACATATTTTGGAGCACATATAACATTAATAATAGATTTGTGAGCACTTAAGAAAAATACTTGGCAATTTTCTAAAATATTTTCCAAATGAATTCCCCTAAGCCACATTTCTTTATCACCTAAATTACCATTTCATATTTTGTGTCTCACTTTCTTCCTATTTTTCACCAAGTATCAAAGGTGACCTTAATTCCCCTACTTAAAACTACTTAAGTACTTCTCTTGGGTCTCAAAATAAAATTCAAATGCCTTATTTTATAAGACTCTATATCAAAAGTCATGAAACTATGGCCCTCTGAACAAATATAGCTTGCTGCTTCATTTGTAAATAAACTTTTATTAGAACAAAGATGTGGTCATTTATTTCTGTATTATCTGTTTTTGTACTACACAGGCAAAGTTGGGTAGTTGTAACAGAGACCATATGTATCACAAAGTTTAAAATATTTACTATGTGGCCCTTTACAGAAAAAGTTTATTTGTTCTTGTTCTATGTTATCAAGCACCTGCCTATCTTTCAATTCTGTCTCTCATTCACTAAGTTCTAACCATGTTAGCATTTTTTTAACCTTTCTTTTAGGTTCAGGAAAACATGTGCAGGTTTGTTATATAGGTAAACTGCGTGTGTCATGGGGGTTTGCTGTACAGATAATTTCATCACCCAGGTAATAAGCAGAGCACCCAATAGGTATTTTTTTCTGATCTCTTCCTCCTTCCACTCTTCATCCTCAAGTAGGCACTAGTATCTATTGTTCCTGTCTTTGTGCTTATTGGTTCTCATTATTTAGCTCTTTCTTACAGACTAGAACATATGGCATTTGGTTTTCAATTCCTGTGTTAGTGTGTTTAGGATAATGGCCTCCAGCTCTATCCATGGTGCTGCAAAGGACATGATCTTGTTCTTTTTTACAGATGCATAGTATTCCATGGTGTATATATACCACATTTTCCTTATCCAGTTTACCACTGATGGGCATTTAGATTGATTCTATGTATTCACTATTGCAAATAATGCTGCAATAAACATACATGTGTATGTATCTTTATGATAGAATGATTTATATGCCTTTGGGTACATACCCAATAATGGGATTGCTGGGTCAAATGATAAATCTGTTTTAAGTTGTTTGAGGAATCACCACAGTGCTTTCCACAATGGCTGAACAAATTTACACTCCTATCAGCGATGTACAAGAGTTCATTTTTTCCTACAACCTCACCAACCTCTGCTATTATTTGACGTTTTAGTAGTAGCCATTCTGACTGGTGTGAGATGGTATCTTATTGTGGTTTTGCTTTGCATTTCTCTAATGATTAATGATTGTATTAGTCTGCTTTTGCACTGCTATAAAGAAATACCTGAGAGGTCGGGTGCAGTGGCTCACACCTATAATCCCAGCACTTTGGAAGGCCGAGGTAGGTGGATCATGAGGTCAGGAGATTGAGATTATCCTGGCTAACATGGTGAAACCCCATCTCTACTAAAAATATTTTAACAGTTAGCCAGGCGTGGTGGTGGGCGCCTGTAGTCACAGCTCCTTGGGAGGCTGAGGCAAGAGCATGGTGTGAACCTGGGAGTCAGAGCTTGCAGTGAGCCAAGATCATACCACTACACTCCAGCCTGGGTGACAGAGCGAGAATCCGTTTCAAAAAAAAAAAAAGAGAGAAATACATGAGATTGGGTAATTGATAAAGGAAACAGGTTTAATGATACAGTTCCACCTGACTGGGGAGGCCTCAGGAAACTTACGATCATGGTGGAAGGTGAAGCAGGTACTTTCTTCACAAGGCAGCAGCAGGGACTCAGTGAGCACAGGAAGAAACTACTACTTTTAAAACCATCAGATCTCATGAGACTCATTCTCACAAGAACAGCATGGAGGAAACTGTCCCCATGATCCAATCACCTCCCACTGGATCCCTCCCACCACACATGGGGATTACAATTCTAGATAAGATTTGGATAGGGGCACAGAGACAAACCATATCATTTCACCCTTGACCCCTCCCAAATCTTATGTCCTTTTTAGATTTCAAAACCAATCATGCCTTCCCAACTGTCCCGTAAAGTCTTAAGTCATTCTAGCATTAAATCAAAAGTCCATGACCAATTACCTATGAGCCTGTAAAATCAAAAGCAAGTTAGTTCCTTCCAAGATACCATGGAGGTACAGGCACTGGATAAATGCTTCCATTCCAAAATGGGAGAAATTGGTCAGAACAAAAGGGCTACAGGCATCATTCAAGTCTGAAATCCAGCAAAGCAGTCATTAAATTTTAAAGCTTCTAAGTAATCTTCTTAGACTCCATGTCTCAGATCCAGGTCAAGCTGATGCAAGAGGTGGGCTTCCAGAGCCTTGGGCAGCTCCACCTATGTGGTTCTGCAGGGTACAGTTCCTCCTCCTGGCTACTTTCATGGGCTGGTGTTGAGTGTCTGTAGCTTTTCCAGATGCACAGTACAAGCTGTCAGTGGATCCACTATTCTGGGGTCTGGAGGATGGTGGCCCTCTTCACACAGCTCCACTAGACAGTTCACCAGTGGCAACCCTGTATGAGGGCTGTGGCCCCACATTCCCCTCCTCACTGCCCTAGCAGAGGTTCTCCATGAGGGCTCCACCTGTTGCGGGAAGTCAGGGACCCCAAACGAAGGGACTGGCTGAAGCCATGGCAGAAGAACATAAATTGTGAAGATTTCATGGACATTTATTAGTTCCCCAAATTAATACTTTTATAATTCCTTATGCCTGTCTTTACTGCAATCTCTGAACATAAATTGTGAAGATTTCCTGTACACTTATCACTTCCCCAATCAACACCCTTGCGATTTCCTGTGCCTGTCTTTACTTTAATCTCTTAATCCCGTCATCTTTGTAAGCTGAGGAGGATGTATGCCACCTCAGAACCCTGTGATGATTGCGTTAACTGCACAAATTGTTTGTAGAGCATGTGTGTTTGAACAATATGAAATCTAGGCACCTTGAAAAAAGAACAGGATGGTAGCAATGTTCAGGGAACAAGAGAGAGAACCTTAAACTCTGACTGCCGGTGAGCCGGGTGGAACAGTGCCATATTTCTCTTCTTTCAAAAGCAAATAGGAGAAATATCGCTTAATTCTTTTTCTCAGCAAGGAACATCCCTGAGAAAGAAAATGCTCCCCTGAGGGTAGGCCTATGAACGGCGCTCTTGGAGGCGGCCGTCTTTTACCGTCAAAGCCGAAGGGATGAAATAAGCCCCAGTCTCTTGTAACACTCCCAGGCTTATTAGGATGAGGAAACTCCCACCTAATAAATTTTGGTCGGACAGGTTGTCTGCTCTCAAACCGTGTCTCCTGATAAGATGTTGTCAATGACAATACGTGCCCGAAACTTCATTAGCAATTTTAATTTTGCCCCATCCTATGGTTCTGTAATCTCGCCCTGCCTCCATTTGCTTTGTGATATTTTATTACCTTGTGAAGCATGTGATCTCTGTGACCCACATCATATTCATACACTCCTTCCCCTTTTGAAAATCGCTAATAAAAACTTACTGGTTTTATGGCTCAGGGAGCATCACAGAACCTCCCGATATATGATGTCTCCCTCAGACATCCAGCTTTAAAATTTCTCTCTTTTGTACTCTTTCCCTTTATTTCTCAAACCAGCCAACGCTTAGAGAAATAGAAAAGAACCCACATTAACTATCATGGGTGGGTTCCCCCGCTATCCACCCTTGAAGCAAACTTCAGCCTGGGCATCAAGGAGTTTCCATACATCCTCAGAAATCTAGGCAGATGTTCACAAACCTCAATTCTTGACTTCTGTGAACCTATAGGCCCAACACCACAAGGAAGATGCCAAGCTACCTGGGGCTTTCACCCTCTGAAGCAATGGCAAGAACTGTACATTAACCCCTTTTATCCAGGACTGGAGCAGCTGGGACACAGGGCTCCAAGTCCCAAGGCTGCACACAGTGTGGGGGAGTACTGGGCCCAGCCCAGGAAAACATTTTTCACTCTTAGGTCTCCGGCCTGTGATGTGAGGGGCTGCCATAAAAGTCTATGACCTGCCCTGGAGACATTTTCCCCATTGTCTTTGCAATTATCATTCAGCTTCTCATTACTTATGCAAATTTCTGCAGCCAGCTTAAATTTCTACCCAGAAAATTGATTTTTCTTTTTAATCTCATGATCATGCTGCAAATTTTCCAAACTTTTATGCTCTGTCAACTCTTGAATGTTTTTCTGCTGAGAAGTTTCTTCTGCTAGATACCCTAAATAATCTCTCTCAAGTTTAAAGTTTCAATGATCCCTAGGGTGGGGGCAAAGTGCTGCCAGTCTCTTAGCTAAGGTGTAGCAAGAGTAATCTTTGCCCTACTTCCCAATGAGTGCCTCATCTCCATCTGAGAACACCTCAGCCTGCTCTTTATTGTCCATATCACTATCAGCATTTGAACGAAACCATTCATCAAGTCTCTAGGAAGTTCCAAACTTTCCTAGGTCTTCTTGTTTTCTTCTGAGCCCTCCAAACTGTTCCAACCTCTGCCTGTTACCCAGTCCCAAAGTTACTTGCACATTTTTTGGTGTTTTTATAGCAGTGCCCCACTACCTTTGTACCAATTAACTGTACTAGTCCATTTATGCACTGCTATAAAGAAATAACTGAGACTGGGTAATTCGTAAAGGAAACCATTTTAATTAATTCACAGTTCGACATGGCTGGGGAGGACTCAGGAATCTTACAATCATGGTGGAAGGTGAACCAGGCACCTTCTTCACAAGGCAGCATGAGGGGCTGAGTGAACATAGGAAAAAACTACCACTTTTAAAACCATCAGATCCCATAAGACTCACTCTCTATTATGAAAACAGCATGGGGAATACTGTACCAAGATCCAATCACCTCCCACTGGGTCCCTCCCTGGAAACATAGGAATTACAATTTGAGATGAGATTTGGGTAGGGACACAGAGCCAAACCATTTCAATGATGTTGAGTATTTTTTCACATGAATGTTTTCATGTTGGCCACATGAATGTTTTCTTATTGGCCACATGAATGTTTTCTTTTGAAAAGGGTCTATTCATACCCTTTGCCCACTTTTTAATGGGGTTGTTTTGTGCTTGTAAATTTGTTTAAGTTTCCTATAGATTCTAGATATTAGACTTTTGTTGAATACACAGTTTGCAAAAATTTTCTCTCATTCTCTAGGTTACCTATTGTACTCTGTTGATAGTTTCTTTTGCTGTGCAGAAGCTCTTTAGTTTAATTAGATCCCCTTTGTCAGTTTTTTATTTTGTTGCAACTGCTTTTGGCATCTTGATCATAAAATCTTTGCCAAGTCCTATGTCCAGAATGGTATTTCCTAGGTTATCTTCCAGGGTTTTTATTTATTTAGGTTTTATATTTATGTTTTTAATCCATCTTGAGTTGACTTTTTTACATGTAGTGTAAGGTAGGGATCCAATTTCAATCTTCTGCATATGATTGACCCATTATTCCAGCATCATTTATTGAATGGAGAGTCCTTTCCCCCATTGCTTTTTATCAGTTTTGTCAAAGATCAGAAGCTTGTAGGTGTGCAGCTTTATTTATGGGGTCTCTATTCTGTTGCACAGGTTTATGTGTCTATTTTTGTATCAGTACCATGCTGTTTGGTTAGTGTAGCCCTGTAGTATAGTTTGAAGTCAGGTAATGTGATGTCTCCAGCTTTGCTACTTTTGTTTAGGATTGCCTTGGTTATTTGGGCTCTTTTTTGGTTCATGTGAATTTTAAAATTGTCTTTTCTAGTTCTGTGAAGAATGTCATTGGTAGTGTGATAGGAATAGCATTGAATCTATAAATTGCTTTAAGCAGTACGGCCATTTTAATGATATTGATTCTTCCTCCTATCTATGAGCATGGAATGGCTTCCCATTTGTTAGTGTTATCTCTCATTTCTTTGAAGAGTGTTTTGCAGTTCTCATTGTAGAGACCTTTTACCTCCCTGGTTAGCTGTATTCCTAGATATTTTACTGTTCTGGGGGCAATTGTGAATGGGATTGTGTTTCTGATTTGGCTCTTGCCTTGGAAGTTGCTGGTGTATAGGAATGCTACTGATTTTTGTACATTGATTTTGTATCCTGAAACTTAGCTGAAGTTGTTTATCAGCTCAAGGAGCTTTTGGGCCGAGACTATGGGGTTTTCAAAATATAGAATCATGTTTTCTGCAAACAGGGATAGTTTCACTTCCTCTATTCCTTTTGGAATGCCTTTTATTTCTTTCTCTTGCCTGATTGCTCTGGCCAGGACCCTCAATACTATGTTGAATAAGAGTGGTGAGAGAGGGCATTCTTTTCTTAAACTGGTTTTCAGAAGGAATGTTTCCAGATTTTCCCCATTCAGGATAATGTTGGCTGTGGGTTTGTCACAGATGGCACTTATTATTTTGAAGTACATTCTTTCAAAGTCTAGTTTATTAGGGATTTTTAATATAAAGCAATGTTGGATTTTATCAAAAGCCTTTTTTGCATCTATTGAGATAATCATGTAGTTTTGTTTTTACTTTTCTTTATGTGGTGAATCCTGTTTATTGATTTGTGTATTTTGAACCAACCTTGCATCCTATGGATAAAGCCTACTTGATCAAGGCAGATTAACTTTTCGTTATGCTACTGGATTCAGTTTTGTTAAGAATTTTTGAATCTATGTTCATCAAGGATATTGGCCTGAAGTTTTCTTTCTTTGTTGTGTGTCTGCAGGTTTTGGTATCAGGATGGTGCTGGCCTCATCGAATGAGTTGGAAAGGAGTACCTCCTCAATGTTTTAGAATTGTTTCAGTAAGAATGATACTAGCTCTTCTTTATACATCTGGTAAAATTCAGCTGTGAATCTCTGGTCCTGCACTTTTTTTTTGGTAGCTAGGCTTTTTACTACTGATTCAATTTTAGAACTCATTATTGGTCTATTCAGGAATTCAATTTGTTCCTAGTTTAGTCTCAGGAAGTTGTATGTGTCCATAAATTTATCCACGTTTTTCCTAGATTGTCTAGTTGGTGTGCATAGAAGTGTTCACAGGGGTCTCTGATGTTTTTGCTCTTGTTTGTGTTTCTGTGGGGTCAGTGGTAACATCGCCTTTGTCATGTCTAATTTTGTTTATTTGGATCTTCTCTCTCTTTTGCTTCATTAGTCTAGTTAGAGGTCTATCTATTTTATTTATGTTATCAAAAAATCAACTCCTGAAATCATTGATCTTTTGCATTTTTGTGTGTGTGTCTCAGTTTCCTTTAGTTCAGCTCTAATTTTGGTTATTTCTTGTCCTCTGCTAGCTTTAGGGTTGTTTACTCTTGCTTCTCTAGTTCTTCCAGTTGTGTTGTTAGGTTGTTAATTTGATAGCTTTCTAACTTTTTGATGTGGGTATTAAATGCTATAAACTTTCCTCTTAACACTGCATTAGCTGTGTCCCAGAGATTCTGCTATGTTGTATCTTTGTTCTTATTAGTTTCAAATAATTTCTTGATTTCTGTCTTGATTCCATTATTTACCCAAAAGTCATTCAGGATTAGGTTGTTTAATTTTCATGAAATAGAAATTTCCATTGTATGGTTTTGAATGATTTTATTAGCATTCATTTATATTTTTATTGCACTGTGGTCCCAGAGTGTTGTTGGCATGATTTGTTTTTTTTAATTTGCTAATATTGCTTTGTGTCTGATTTGTGGTTGATCTTTGAATATGTGCCATATGGCAATGATAAGAATGTTTATGCTGTTGTTTTGTGGTGAGTAGTTCTGTAGATGTCTATTAAGTCCATTTGATCAAGTGTTGAGATCAGGTCCTGAATAGCTTTGTTAATTTTCTGTCTCATTGATCCATCTAATACTGTCAGTAGGGTGTTGAAGTCTGTCACTATTACTGTGTGGGAATCTAAGTCTCTTTACAGGTGTCTAAGAACTTGCTTTATAAATCTGGGTGCTCCTGTATTGGCTGCATATATATTTAGAATAGGTAGGATTTCTTGTTGAATTGAACCCTTTACCATTATTTAATGCCCTTCTTTATCTTTTTTTATTTTTATTGGTTTAAAGTCTGCTTTATCTGAAATTAGAATTACAAATCCTGCTTTTTTATGTTTTCTATTTTCTTGGTAGATATTTCTTTATCCCTTTATTTTGAGCCTATGTGTGTCATTGCATGTGAGATGGGTCTCTTGAAAACATCAGACCATTAGATCTCACTTTTTTATTCAGCTTGCTACTCTGTGCCTTTTAAGTGGGGCATTTAGCCCATTTACATTCGATACTAGTATTGATATGTGTGGATTTGATATTGTTATTGTGTCATTAGGGGGTTATTATGCAGACTTGTTTATACTGTTGGTTTATTGTGTCACTGGCCTGTGTGCTTAAGCGTGTTTTTTTGTGGTGGCTCATAATGGTCTTTCCTTTCCATATTTAGCACTCCTTTCAGGACCTCTTCTAAGGCAGGTCTATTGGTAACAAATTCCCTCAGCATTTGCTTATTTGGAAAGGCTCTTATTTCTTGTTCACTTTTGAAATTTGGCTGGATACAGGATTCTTGGGTGGTCAAGTGCAGTGGCTCATGCCTGTAATCCCAGCACTTTGGGAGGCCGAGGTGGGTGGATTATGAAGTCAAGAGATCAAGACCATTCTGGCTAACATGGTGAAATCCCTTTTCTACTAAAAATACAAAAAATTAGCCAGGCGTGGTGGTGGGTGCCTGTAGTCCCAGCTACTTGGGAGGCTGAGGCAGGAGAATGGCATGAACCTGGGAGGTGGAGCTTGCAGTAAGCCAAGATCGCGCCACTGCACTCCAGCCTGGGTGACAGATCGAGACTCCATCTCAAAAAAAAAAAAAAAAAAAAAGGTTCTTGGGTGAAAAAAATTTTTGTAGTAATACTAAATATAGGTTCCCAATCTCTCTGGCTTGTAGGGTTTCTGCTGATTGATCCACTGTTAGCCTGATATAGCTGCCTTTGTAGTTGACCTGCTGCTTCTCTCTAGCTGCCTTTAACATTTTTTCTTTCATTTTTACATTACAGAATCTGATGATTATGTGTCTTGGGATGGTCTTCTTGTATAATATCTCACAGGGGTTCTCTGAATTTCCTGGATTTGAATGTTGGCCTCTCCAGCAAGGTTGAGGACATTTTCATGTACTATATACTGAAAGATGTTTACCAAATTGCTTGTTTTCTCTCCATCTCTTTCAGGGACACCAATGAGTCATAGATTTGATCTCTTTACATAATCCCATATTTCTCAGAACTTGTCTTAATTCTGGTTTATTCTTTTTTGTTTATTTCTGTCTGACTGAGTTATTTCAGAGAGCCCATCTTCAAACTCTGAGATTCTTTCCTCAACTTGTTGTATTCTTCAGTTAATACTTGGGACTGCATTATGCAATTCTTGAAATATGTTTTCCAGCTCTGTTGATCAGTTTGATTCTTTATTATAAGGGCTACTTTGCCTATCACCTCCTGTCTTGTTACATCATGATTCTTAGCTTCTTTGCATTGGGTTTTGATGTTTTCCTGAATCTCAAGGATCTTTGTTCCTATTCATATTCTGAATTCCATTTCTGTAATTTCATCCATTTCAACCCAGTCAATAACTTGCTTGGAAATTAGTAGAGTAATTTAGAGAAAAGAAGGTGCTCTGAGTTTTTGAGTTGTGAGAATTCTTGCACTGCTTCTTTCTCATTTGTGTGAGCTAATGTTTCTTCAATCTTTGAACCTGCTGTTCTTTGGATGGATTTTTTTTTTTCTTTTTTTTTTCTTTTTTTGCCTTTGTGTGTGTGTGTGTGGATGCCCTTAGGGGTTTCATTATGGTATAAGGATAAGGTAAATTCAGTTGACTGGCTTCTATTCTCATCCACTCCTGGGTCTGGAAGGAGTCCCCTCCACTTAACCTCTCCATGCCTATCTTTCTTTTGTTGGGTGTTGTAGTCCACATGGATCCCTCAGGCAGAGGCAGCAGTTGGCAGACAAGCTGTATCCTTACCAGGTCAGCCCTATTCTGCTGTTTGTGTGTTTCCTGGGGAAAACGGGGTTGCACCCGCTTGCAAAGTTCAGGCAGAAAGGAGGCCCCTGGGTAGGAAGCTTTAGTGGGTGTGACCTGTCTGGCTAAGGGAGGCAGGGATGGAAGGACTTGCGGCCCTGCCACCTGGGTATTTCCAACGCAACAATAGGCTGTGCCCTCAGCAAATTCAGGCAGAAGTAGTACTACTGGGCCAGAAGCTCCAACATCTGTTGCCCACCTGGCTTTTGGTGACAGTGGTGGGTGGGCTCATGCATCCTGTTGTCCTGCTGTCCTGTTTCCTAGGAAGCTATTTCCTCCAGGTAAGTTCGCATAAAAGTGGAGTCACTGGGTGGGAAGCTCTGGCAGGCATTGCCTGACTGGCTACGAGTGGTGGGGTGGGGAGGTGGGTGGAGTAGCTGACTGAGTTTGGGCCGAAGCAGGACTGCTGGGACGGAAGCTGGTGCCAAGCTCCATCCAGGAAGGGGGCATGGAGGAATCTTACTGCTCTCAGGCACCGCAACTGTGGCTTGTGTTGGGGCTATGGCGTGAAGTACCGGAGTCCCGTGCTTGTGGGTATGGAGCAATGTTAATGTTCCCAGGCACTGCAACTGCGGCCTGTGTTGGGGCTATGGCGCTAAGTCCTAGTCTGGGGTCTGGAGCCCTGTGCTTGTACTGGCCCTTTTGGACTTGAGAATTACCTCCGTAAAACATCCAGGTGGCTCTGTGCCTCAGTCTAGAAGCATGGTAGGAGAATGCGGAAGCACGGGTTGGCAGTGGGATTCTCTCATCCGGAGTCTTGCACAGGTCCCTGTGGAGAATGTGAAAACTCCTGGGGCTTTCACTCACTCAGCTTCCCCGTTTGGAAGGGTTCTACTGGCTCCGCACTGAGCCCAGACAGGCTGTGCCCAATTTGCCTTCTCTATACTACCTGTGTTTTCCTGCTGCCTTGATGGTTCTCACTGTGGTTTCTCAAATGATTGGCCTGCAGGGTCAGTGTTCACTAGCCCTTTCCTTCCGCCCCATGAGAGCTGAGAAGATAAATTGCTTCCCGTCTGGAGTCTTGGTCCCATCCTCCCATGTTAGCATTTTTACTATTGCTGGAAACCAATATTGCTTTCCTCCCTGAAGTACTTGGGACATGCTTGTCCCAGTATCTAGAATGGACTAGACTGTTGCATCACTAACTCCATCTTTACCTTGAGGTCATTTATTCAAAAAAGTTTTCATTGAATATTCTACTTTAATAGGGTTCCTCTATTATTCTCTCAGTTCTTGTTCCCTTTACAGCATTTATTATAACTTAAATGCACTTTGCATTGTTAACATTTTGCTATATTTTGTAGAGTTCTATGCCATTTTATTACATGTAGAGATTCATGCAACCACCATTTCTATCAAGATAGAGAACTAGTCCATCACCACAAGCATCTCCTTCAGGATACCGCCCTTCCTTGCCACTTACCACACCATCCCTAACTCTTGGCAGCAGCTTATCTGTTTCTCATATCTATAATTTTAAATCCACCTTATTTTTAGTTATTTAATTTTGGCATGTCTCCTCTAACATAAATTAAGCTCTACAAAGGCACAGACATGTCTGTCTTATTCACCATTTTACCCCAACTTCTGAATTTTCTAGAATCCAAAATTAGGCTATTGTAAGATTATCTGGTAGATGTCCCTAATCAAATTTCAATGCTCTATTTAAAAGCAAGGTTTAAAAAAAAAAAAAAAAAAAAAAAAAAAGAGAAAACTAAAGAAGAACTCTCAATCAAGGCAGTGGCCTGCCAAAATTTTAATTACAGCTCTTTTTATTAATAAACACTTTATTATTCACTAGCAATAGGCAGCAAACTTTATGTGATAATGCCAATCGATGTACTGAAAAAAATGCATCATAAGTGAAACACAAAAGTTAAGTGGCAACTATATTAATATGCAGAGAACCATGGGGCTTTATTTAAACATCTATCATGTTACAGTGTTCTGGAAGTATTATTTGTTGTAAAACTTGCACAGTTTGGGAATAGCTATGTAAAATTAACAGCTGAATTGAGTTATGGAATCATTTACTAACCAGTTGTGTCTCATGAACAATTGCTCCAAATGCATTGACTTGATTTTAAAAGAGATGCTGACAACTTTGTGAAGACCTTAAAAAGCATTTTACTCAGAAACAACTCTCTTAAGGCTGTATATGATTTCTGTGTTTATTTTATGTGCCTTTTATTGACAGTGTATTTTTGTTTCTATTGTTAACTTCAGAAATATTTACCATTCCTTAGAAAAATGATTTACATCACAGTAGCCTGTTTAGCTGTTAAGACTTCATCTGTCCTGCTACTTACTTGTCTCTTGACATCATCTTTTGTGTCAGAAATCAGGGCCATTTGAAATTGGAATGACTGTAACTTTATACACTGTGAATAATTGGATAAAGATTCCAATTTGTTTTACCAACCTTCAATTCTATTCCTAGTCTATTCTGCATTTGTAAAGCACCCGCTGACTTATCCTAATGATCACTCATAAATTCAAGTTGTACAGGCATCTTTATTTTCCTCAACAATCCTTGTAAAGATGCAGAAACTGAAGTCATAATAAACACTTGGGTTATAAGCAACTTCCATTTTTTATAGCAAAAGAGGAGAAGAAAGTACCAAAAATTATTCTCTCATACTTAACTAGCAAGAAAGAATGCAAGATATTAAAATATTTTGGATATAAATGGAAATTTCCAAGAAAAAAATTGATAACATTTTCTTTTGTACATAGTTTCATTTATGCAATTTCAACAAATATTGACAAAGAAAAATTTTAACTTCTAATGCTATGAGAAGAACTATGATAAGAGTGTTAGCAAGTCAAACTCATCAGAACTTTATGAGAAGAACTGAAATATAAAGTAAGACTGTGTGTAAGCCATACCTTTAGAAGATATAAGGCAAATTTCATTGTCACCTATTAATCATTTATAGTAAAAGCAAAAGCATCATAAATTACGTATTAAACACCATTAGGTAATATTACTATTATCATTTTGTTCAAATACATGATTAAGTCTTAGGAAGATTTATAAGCCCTATTACTCTGTTCTTTCCAATGTGTTTCTAATAAAATCTCATATTTGTTCTGATAATATATCTAGATAAGTATCTAGATGGATCTAAAGCTAAAGACAGATAAGTGAAAGAAACACTACTGAAAAATGAATACTATATTTTTAATTGTTTCAGAACTGACACATGACTCAAATAGAGAAGTCTGTTTAGATTGTCAAAAGGTTTTTCATCGTTGCTTCTGTTATATGTAATGATATACAAATAAAAGAAGTTTTCATTTTTGTTTACTTCTCTGAATCCTTTCCTAGAATCTCCATTTCTTTAATGTTAATACTTCACAGAATTTTGACTTAATCTTATTCTTTTGTCCATCTGTATTTTCTTTCAGGAAATCTCATTTATTTCCATAATTTCCATTATTAGTAAAGGTCAAAGTTTTGTCTCATTTCTCTCGACATTATGTCTCTTCTGACTTTGTTTCTCCTTACTTTTAGCTAATATTTCTGAATGTCAGAAGCCACCTCAAAATGATCATATTCTGACACATAATAGTGATCACATTATCACTCCCCAAACTCACTCTTCTGTCACTAGTCTATATATCTGTTGTCAGTAGCACCATTTTCTCTGTCAGCAAAACAATTCAGAAACACTCTTTTTTTTGTGCTGCCTTCACAACATTATCAGTTTGCCTCAATCCCATCTCTGGGAGGTTTGTCGTTCCTGCCTCTCATCCACATCACTATTTCCAGTGCCACAGTTTAGGCGCTCCCTCATCCATTCTACAATCCCACTGAGCCATTTATTATAAAAGCCATATTTTTATTATTTTAACAATCTCTCTCCAGAATCTACAGAATGAAACTGAGATATAAATGACCCCAGTGTGGCTCATCACCCATCTTCACTTTGAGGATGCTCTTCACGCAGATGCCACGTTTGCTCTTCTGTTTTACTAAACGAATCATTTCCTTTTCTTTGAAAGTGATAAGCCCTTCGCATCCTTCCAAGATTAGCTGAAATAAAGATGATTTTCTGTTGTGAGAAGCCTTGATGGCATCTTACATGCAAAGTTAGTTTTGTTCTCCTTTATTCTCCAATAGCAGTTTTGAAACATTTAGATTATTGCCCTTTGCCTATTGTACATATTTATTTGTTTATGGGTTTATATAAATGATATATTCCTATATTTTCTCATGACTTGGGCAGCTCCTTAAAGATAAAGCCTTGGATTTTATTCACGTTAAGTCACCTCTGTAAACTATACTTTGGAAAAATAAGAAGCCCTCAATAAATGGTGTTCATAAATGAGTTTTGTGGCATCCTCTCGGCCTGACATGCAGATATGCTAAATAAATGTTTCTTGACTTTAAATAAAATGATATAATATTAAGAAGGTTAATTTCTTCTTATGGGCTACAGAATTTTATGTTCCAGGTACCAATTTCCACTTATTTTTTAATATGTATTTTAAAACTAAAAATAAGTTAGCAGTTTGTATTATCAATAAATAATTTATCATCCCTAAGCAATCTGGCATATTTCTCAGAACTGCATTTTACAAAATATTTCCAAAATAACCAATATATTTTAAGCAATTTTCCTTTGAAGAAATCCCTCAAAATGTGACAGAAAAACATTTTCCTTGTGGATTTTTATATACCTTTGTTTTTCAAATCAAACACTGTATTCAAGCAAAGCCTAACTTTGGAATCTTATATTAAGTAAAACAGAAAAATCCCAAGCTGCTACAGAGCTCCAAATGCTTAATCCCCCTTTCTGCAGCCCAGCTTCTCCCCATCTGCTGGCTTTCCAAAAGGAGCCTCAAAAAGCACCACTCTCGAAACAGGATGAATAGTGTTGCAACGCTCTGTTCTAAGAGACCACTATCCGTAGCAGATGCTCAATGATTTCAGAACTAAGAAATTGGGTGAGCAAGGTAGGTAGAACTGATTTGGTCATCAGTTAAATTTGCATCTCTACTACTTTTTTATGCAAAATTTTTCTCTGTGATATTACATCTTCAAATTTGTATCCCCTCTTGTGCCAAGTGGCTGTCCAAAACCTTCAATTAGAATCTATATTAATCTAGTTTGTTTATGAGAAGATGAGTGGCCTGCCGACGCCCATAAATGCATTAGAACATGTCCTGGAAAATTTTGTTATTTCAAAAATGCTAACATGGTTTTTATTTATGACCTTGATTTTATCTCAAATTTGGGCAGATGCTATGAGGACATGACAAACAGGGAGGATAATTTGTGTATTATCAAGGACAGAGGAACATTGAAAGTATTCAGAAAAAAATGGAAAATTATCTATTACAAGTTATCTGCAGCTCTGGGAGACAGAGAATATTTAAAATATTCTTTTTGTATATGAATTTTTATTTTATGGGTTAATACTGCAATATTTCATAATTTTTTATATAGATTTCAGAATTTTCTTTATTCTTTTTTCAACAAATGATGTTTGCTCTGATTTAGGCACTGTTCTGATTCCGAGTAGTACAAAGTGTACAAACAAAATCTCTAGCCACACAGAGCTTATATTTCAGCAGTGGTAACAGACAATAATTGAGATAAGTACGTAAAATATAGAGATTTTCTTGTTAGTAATAGGTGGTACTTATAAATTGCTATCAATATCATACTAAAATATTTTTGTATTTCCCATCTTTAACCTAAAACATTTAATAAGCTTTCAGTGAATTTTTCTTGCTCTTTTATTTTCCAAACATTTTAGGTTTTTTCTTTATGTTCCCTACTTTTAACTCTGATTCTTCAGCCCCTGCACCCTATTCTTCCCGAACAATTTCTCTCTCTAAATGATTTGTGTTCCACTGGCAGCTCAGTGCTAAAGAAAGTGATATATCCTGATGAAGCCATTAAGCACTGTACTATGGACGTTAAGAGGATGATATAGGCATGATTTCAATCATGCAAAAGGAAACTACCCTCGTTCTAAGAAGGAGAAGCACCAGAGAGCTTAACCCACTGTAGTTTACATTTTCATTTCATTAGATTCAAATCTGGGGATGTCAGAAGAAATTAACACTTTTCCCCCACGAGGCAATCACTGTAAGTGTCATCATCATCAGACGTGTGTTGCACACCCGCAGAGAGTAGGCTGGGACTTGGAATGCACAGAGTACTGAGAAGAACCAAAGTACAAATGGAGGAGAAATGGGTTGATAAAATGGAAAATGTATTGAAAGAAAGTTGGACTCTTCACCTTGTGCTGTCAAGATTTTCTGTAAAAATCACTGTTTTACAAAAGTCATAATATTGTTTCCAAGCTCTGTTATAACCCTAAGTTATGTTTAAGTATCTGTTTAGTTACCCTTGCACTTAAAGTGTTACAGTACTTAATTTTCTTTGAAATATAGATGTAACCTGCTTTATGAAATAGATCCTTAAATGGCATACAGAAATTATGTATTTGGGGTAAATTAAGTTTCAAATTAAGAACAGGTCATAGAACTAAAGTAAGGTCTATGAGAAAATGTGTTTACCTAATGCAAAATTAGAGTAATTGTGCTTTAATTTTATATTATTATAGGGATGAATATGAAATAATAGGATATTGAAGCCACTTCACCTATATTGTCTATTTTGTTAAGACTTAATTTCATGTTTATTGAAACATTTCTTGATTATATGATACATAGTATATATACCATTTTGGTATACACATGGTATCAAATTAAATTCTATAAAGTATATAGTACTTTGATTAGATTATTAACAAATCCTTTCTAACAGATCAAAGATATTTGCTCTTAAGCAGGGCCAGCCCAAAGTAAAAAGAAATTAGAAATGGCTTTAATTCCTTTAGCAAATACTATTTTAACAAAGCCTGCATTGTCTTTCATAATGAAAAATTCTGGATAATGAAATGTATATAAGTATTAAAAACAAAAATTAAGCATTTAAAATTAAAATTATACTATAATATAAAACTCGCTGATATTCTTACTGGCAATTCAAACTAGTTAAATACTAAGATTTTTTTCAACACAAATCTATTTTCTCTGAAAAATATTAAATATATTTCAATCTTTTTTTGAAAACTAGGTTCATAATTAATAATATCAATTATTTCAGTGAGCTATATTAAAAATAAAACCTTAGGGCCTGTGGAACTATGAAGGGCCATTTACCTCTCTAGAAAATAATACTGTTTAAAGCTTTAAATCATTGGCCTGCTTTTCTTACCTTATTTTTCCACCTCTTTCTTTCTGTTATATCAAAAGATTTTAGTTTCTAATGCCATTTCTGTAGCTGATAAAAGCATTTCCTCTATTTGGGATTATCATTATAAATTAATGTGACCTTGGAAAGTAGAAATCAATCTCATTAGAATTAAGTAAAAACTAACTATATAGACCTTAGTAAGAATTCTAGGGTCTTTTCTGTAAAAAGTATAAAGATAGTGAAATTGCCTTAAGCCAATCATTTTGGGTGTGTGGGTGTGTCTGTGCAAGTGTGTGATGCATTACTAATTTGTCATATCTTGATAAAAAATAGAGAGCTTATTATTTGGAAATACATGAAATAAAACTATAATTTAAAAATCTATTTAAATTTAAAGAAGCACTCGGGTCTGCTAATTGGTTGATCTGTGCAACTTGTTCTCATAGTTACCCTTTGGAAATTATTATTATTAAATTTGAAAATATTATGTTGCTTTTTAGATAGGTGGTATCTCATACTGGTGAGGTATTTTTATAGGTGCTCAACACCAAATTAAGTTATTTTTACTTTTTTTTAGAGAAGAGGTGACAAATATAATCAATGGGCTCTTTCATAAAAGAACTTAGATGCTGCCCGAGGCCATGGGAGCCCACCCCTTGCATCGGCACACCCTGGATGTGAGACAGGGAGTCAAAGGATATTATTTTGGAACTTTAAGATTTAATGACTTCTCTGCCAGGTTTCAGACTTGCATGGGGCCTGTAGCCCCTTGGTTTTGGCCAATTTCTCCCTTGTGGAGTGGGAACATTTACTCAAGGCTTATAGCCCCATTGCATCCTGGAAGTAACTAGCTGGCCTTTGATATTACAGGCTCATAGGCAGAAGGGACTTGTCTTGTCTCAGATGAGACTTTGGACTTGGACTTTTGAGTTAATGCTGGAATGAGTTAAGACTTCGGAGGACCGTTGGGAAGGCATGATTGGTTTTGAAATGTTAAAAAGAAATAAGATTTGGGAGAGGCCAGAGGCAGAATGATATGGTTTGACTCTGTGTCCCGAACCAAATCTCATCTTGAACTGTCATCCCCACATGTCGGAAGAGGGGCCTGGTGGGAGGTGATTGAGTCATGGGGCAGACTTCCCCCTTGCAGTTCTTGTGATGGAATTCTCACGAGATCTGGTTGTTTGATCAGTCTGTAGTTTTTTCTCCTTGGCTCTCTCCTGTCTCACCATGGTAAAGACTTGCTTGCTTCCCCTTCGCCTTCCACCATGATTGCAAATTTCCTGAGGTGTCTCAGTCATGCTTCCTATTAAGCCTGTAAAATTATGAACCAATTAAACCTCTTTTCTTTATAAATTTGCCCAGTTTTAGGTAGCTCTTTATAGCAGTGTAAGAACGAACTAATACAGATGCTAAGTGGGGAACAGGGAACTATGTAAGTGAAAAATGGAATAAAAATATAGGATGACACTATGAAGAGTTGGTGTTTTGAAATATGTGTGGTTCCTGGCCTAGCAGCGTCTACTTCACCTGGTAGCTTGTTACACAGGCCGACCTGTAGGCCCCACCCCATACCTGCTATATAATAATCTACATTTTTATAGGCTCCCCGGGAGGCCCATTTGCACCTTAATATTTAAGAAATATTAAATATTATAATATGTTAAATATTTAAATATATTTAAACATATATTAAATATGTTTCATAGTACACCACTGTGGATTTATTCTGATTATAAACATTTTTGAACTACATGGAAGATACCACGCAATGCACAGCAGAAACACAGAAAGGAGTACACACCATAAGAGGCTCTGGATCTCAAAGACCAAATAGCACCAACTCTATATCCATGAAAATACACACCTAGGGAGACTACTGGGAGAGGAAAGGCTGAGTAATCTCTCAAATTATCTCGTAGTGGTAAATTCTTGATAGTCTACTAAGTTCAAACTTTTTTCTTTGAGGACATAATCCTTTTAAAAAGAAAAATACACCCTAACTAAATTCCACTTTACCTGTCTACATCTTACCAGCCCTAGACACGCAAAGTGAATTCCTATCTAGAAAATTTTCTTGATACTGATTTTCTTGATCTTAGTGCTAGGTAGGGCTATCTGCATGTGTATGACCACATATGCTTCTGTGTATTTAAGGTCAGAACATAAAGCAAATTATAAAATCCTTCATCAGAGCAGATACAACATATGATTCCTTGCTTTTCTATCAGCATAGAGCATAATGTGTGTCCCACAGCAACAAGAAGGAGAGAGCTGAGTGTCGTAAAGGACAGCTAGAGAGACTACATGCCTGGGACTGGGAGGCTACAGAAAAGAAGATGGGGTTTCATGGCTCTGTATTTTGCCCAGGTATGGTCCAGGGTACTAACAATCTCACTCTTCATATAAGTTTCTTTGGGAAACTATAAGAACGTTGGGAAGGGTTAGCACAGCTATTGATTTAGTTGGCAACTGTGGAAGCATTCAGGGTTAAGTGTAATCCTTGCATCCCTGTTAGTAACCTGCTTGTCTTCTAAACCATCTCCAAATGAATACTTGCAACCCTGGGCATTCCCCATATGCTTTGGCATCAGTCTTTGGCATTCACTGTTGTTTCATAAAATAACATCCTTCTTGAAACCAGATTGGGGAAAAAAAAAATTAAGGGAAATCCTTGGCAATTTGCCATGAATCCCAGTAGATGTTATGCTTTTCTACAGAGAGCACAGGCAGGTAGACTCGGAATGAGCCAGCCTTGCTCAAGGACCAGATGCAGGTGAAGAGAGAGCAAGAGTCCCAGGATGAAGCCTGTCCTTCCTCAAAGCAAGCCCTCATTTAATTTACCTCTTCCATTTGGTGGGAGTAAGAAAATGAACAGGCTTACTAATGCCATCATCCAGAAATAAAAATTTAGTATGTCTAAAATTTTTGCATTGAATCATTTTATTTTCATTGTTCATATCTACGTAGTTTAGTAAAAGCAGTACAATTTTAACGTGATTGACCATGTGATGAAAAGAGTAAGATTCTGATTTTAGAGACATTCTAGATAGAACAAATCCTCTCCTCTACTTAAGCCAACATTTAAATGTACGTGGTGGCCAGGTTTGGTGGCTCACGCCTATAGTCTCAACATTCTGGGGAGGCCAAGGTGGAAGGATCTCTTGATAGGGGTTCAAGACCAGCCTTGTGAACATAGCAAGACTCTGTCTCTACAAAAATAAAAATAAAAAAATTAAGTGGGCATGATGGTGCATGACTATAGTACTAGATACTCAGGAAGGTGAGGCAGGAGGATGCTTTGAGACTAGGAGTTTGATGCTGCAGTGAACCATGATCACTGTACTCTACTCCAGCCAGGGTGCCAGGAAACCTTGTTTCAAATAAGTAAATAAATAAGTAATGTGCCTGTAATCCCAGCACTCTGGGAGGCCGAGGTGGGCGGATCATGAGGTCAGGAGTTCGAGGCCAGCCTGGCCAAGATGGTGAGACCCTGTCTCTACTAAAAATACAAACATTAGCCGGGCGTGGTGGCACACACCTGTATTCCCAGCTATTCAGGAGGCTGAGGCAGGAGAATGTCGTGAACCACGGAGGCAGAGGTTGCGCTGAGCTGAGATCTTGCCACTGCACTCCATCCAGCCTGGGCAACAGAGCGAGACTCCATGTCAAAAATAAAAATAAAAATAAAAATAAATTGTGCATGAGAACCCCTTGGGGAGTATATAAAAATGCAGAATATTGGGCCTCAAATCTCAGTCATTCTGATATGCTAGGTCTAAAGCAAGGCATCAATAGGAATTTTTAATGGGAACCCTTTGTCTTTCTAATAAAGAGAAAGACTACCTGCCCCAGATCTTTGTTACAAAGATCTGTGAGTCAAAAAGCATAATTTTAGCTGCCAACCAATCCTTTAGAAATCAGCCTACTTCCTTTTTTAATGCTTTTTGTGTTTCTGCAAGTTTTTCTGTTTGTTCCTTACTCCTGGAGTGAGCAGCAGAGAAGGTAAAATACGAATGTATTCACAGTCTGTTGATATGTATTCAAAAATAATCTTCTGGAGAGGGTGCCCATATGTTCTGGTTGCCCAATTTATGCCATTTGTCCCAGCAATGCATCCTATATCACTCTCAAAAGTGTTCAAGTTTGAACAATGAGTTTCATGGTCACCTTAATCCTAAATTAACAACTGTAAGTGAGAAGCATGGAGAAGTGCATTCGTATCTAAATAATTCTATTTTCTGCTTTTCAAAGCCATTCCTTAAGTAGAGAGCATGAATGTCATTCAAAATGTGTTTTTTAAAAGGGAATAATTGTATAAATTTTAAAGGGTTTATTATGCTTTCCAAAATATACGCTTAATGACAAATTCTCTACTCTTATCCTTTTTTGGAGGGATTAGGAAAACTTTCTAATGTCAACAACTGGGATGAAAATGTAATGTCAATAAAATGTCAAAACATAAATCTAAAAATACTTTTATTTAAAACAAATGAAGCCATCATTTATATAATTCCATTAGGTTTTCTGCCAGACCCTAATTCAAAATGTGTAAATTATTAAGCACATTACATTGTATTCAGTTCTTCATTTTTCACTAATAGGTGGCTGCCTAAATTTCTACAGTTGCTATAATTTTTCTTGAGAATTTATAGAATTTTAATATTAGATTACATGAAAAAATACTAGCATTTTTTTAACCTTAAGTTTTTACTCACCCTTTTCAACTACTGAAACTCAATTTATTAAAAGTGTAAAAGCAGCCAGAGGAAGGAAGGAACTCTGCCGCAGCTGCTACAAACCCAAATTTCTGAAAACTGGAAATCTCTTGCAGTTCCTCTATACCTCAACATTAATCAGAAAATAAACTTGCACTACAAATATGTACCCTTTCTTCTTAGAAATTCAGGGAAGTGTCATTATGAGATCACTGTGATTTTAATTTAAATTCAGAATTTCTAACAAGCTTCCTGCCAGCCTTCAGAACTTATTTGTCTGTCCGTCCCTCTACCTACCTGCCTGCCAACCCGGATGTTTTGCCATGCGCCAACTCAAATTCTCTTACCGGGATCCTAAATATGTCTACCCCCTGTAAAGCAAGACCTTATGACTCAGTTCCCCCATTTGAGCTGACTTTGCTTCTTTAACTCTTAGCATGATGTCTCATCTTAATCAAAACCCTGCACCTGACTGTTACTCCTCCATTCTTGAGAAATAGCACAGGAAAGCACCAGGTTAACTCACATGCAACTAAGCATGCTGGAAACACTGTTTGCCAAGGCTGGAATACATTAATAGATATCATCATGTAGTGAAAGGCAGCACTGAAAATCAAGTTCCAAAGCTCAATGTGTAGATGTGGTTTCAAGTTACTCCAACCACAGCAGCATCAACAGAATGAAGATCAAAATAAGGTGATATCTGCTGAGATAACTACTCTGGAACATAAAGTTAGCTCTGAGAGTGAAAGGCGGGACTAGTTCACTCCTCTTTCTAGACTTCAGTCCCAAACATTGTCAGCATCAGGAAACCAGAGTTCATCTGTAGCCCATCTTCCATTGTCCTGCTTTCAGGTTCCTAATCCACCTGGTCTTCCTGCATACAGAGATTCTATCTTGTGGCCTACAGTAGGTCTTAAATTATACTCAACAATCTATAGGCTAATCCTTCTATTTGGAGGACTATGAATCTTACTTGACTCTAACACATCACCAGTTTCCTGGACTGGGGACCACACTCAGTTACATGGGAACCAATGCAGGCACCAGTCTCAAGCTTGAATTTTAACTTGAGCTATTGAGCTATTGGATTCAAATGATCAGTCTGCCTCCTGGAAGCTTAATTTCAATGCTGACTGCTTGAATCTTAAAGATTAGATATCTTTGTGGAAATTCCAGGTTTTGTAGACATCTCTACAACCCCATTCTGTGGGTTGTTTTAAAACATATTTTGCTGGACATTCCAGGTTTCACCAGGTGTTGATTAAGAGAATAAAATACGATGATGTTCACACTCACCAGGTCAAAGCTCCAGGCAGGCAGAGAAGGAGAATGAAGGACTCTAAAAGGGCTTTGCAAGCAGCCATGAGAAATGGATAAGCACGTCTATTTTAAATCCCTGTAATTGTTTTAGATAATCAGTGGCTGTGATTTGTAAAGGGTTTAATATAAAGATCAGTGTGCAACTAAATACCACACAAAATCAAAATTGGAAGAAAAAGGAGAAAATGTCATGACTTTTTGTTTGTTTGTTTTAGGACAGTGTCACTCTGTCACCCAGGCCGAGTGCAGTGGCACGATCTCAGCTCACTGCGATCTCCACCTCCTGTGTTCAAGGATTCTCCTGCCTCAGCCTCCAAGTAGCTGGGATTACAGGTGTGCCACTATGCCCAGCTAAGTCATGACATTCTTAAGCAGAAGTCTTGCAACATTTTGACTGAAACTGGTTTGAATCTTAAGAATAAACAATGTGTCAAATTTATTCACGGTTCATGACAAACCTCTAGTTAGCACTGAAAGAAAATTTCAGGACAATGTAAATTGTGCAACTAATTATCCTACATGGCCTACTTTACTTTGAAAATTATGCTCATGAGGGACTCTATTTCAGAGAACATCAGTGTGTATCAGATAAAAGGTAAATCTATGTTGCCATTTAACTTGTGCTAGACCTCAAAACTGTGATCTTCTATATTTTACAAAACCTTGAAATTCACCTCTGCAGGGATTCTTCTGTGATTGTAGGTTGGATATAATTATAAACAAATTTTAGAGCAACTGAGTACTTAATAAGAAAGCTAACCTTAGAGAGGAGCTGCACTAAAACTACAAAACAACTGTGAAGACAGGGAGTAACAAAAGAGAGAAACAAAGAAGAGAGAAGAGAGAAACAAAAGAACCATTTTGTGGTAATTTGTTTGAATAAAA
Organism: Chlorocebus sabaeus; assembly: GCF_047675955.1. Lineage (NCBI taxonomy): Eukaryota > Metazoa > Chordata > Mammalia > Primates > Cercopithecidae > Chlorocebus > Chlorocebus sabaeus. The sequence continues at coordinate 33,767,628 of NC_132913.1, forward strand.
CTAGCAGAAAAAAATGGCCTCATCAGTTGCTCTAACCCTCATGAATTTACAAACTGAGATAATTGTTTATACTTGTTAAATAGAATACATGTGTATATGTAAATCAAACTTTTCTGCCTGGATTTGGCTAATGTTAATAACTATCTATAAATGGTTCTAGCATAAAAAGAAGCTTGTAACTGGTAATTAAAATCTCAAAATTGAAGACCATAAATTAAAGACATCTTATATAAATCATAGAAATTATAGACCTCTCCAAGTTGAGGTCTATAAATTAAATCTTACATTTTTGAGTTGATTATGTTGTTGATAGGACTACATAGTATGAAATATTTTAGTAATAGTTATCTTCCCAATTACCTTTAGATTTTAACCTAATACTAAAACATTTGGGTATTGCCATTATAAATTATCATAAAAAATCATTTGATGCTAATAATGTATTTGAACAGTGTTTATTTGGTATTTAAGAAATATTTACATTAATTAATTGATCTTTATGAATCAGACATCCTTTACAGATGAGGAAACTGAGCTTTGAAAAGCCCTTGTGATTTACTCAAAGTCATAGACAAAGTCAGACAAAGGACTCATAACCTGGAATTACGCTTAAAATCTAGATACTTCAATCAAGTATCTCATTGCATGAATTAGCATTAATGCCTTCTTTATTTATTTTGGACCCTATTGATGCTTGGAAGTCTAAGAAGAGTAATACCGATAGATATATATGTACCAATACCTAAAAGAAACACTAATAGCAATAATAATAATAATAGGAGGGAGTAGAAATGTAAAACAATGAAAAAGTAAAAAATATAAATGACAGTATGTAATCAGAGTTTGTACTATCATGAACTATAAGAACAAATAAATTATATTTAATGCATTAGTTGAATTTAATGCAACAAGTAGTCATTTTCAAAATATCTATTTTAATTTAGGCAAATTTTAGTGTCTGTAGCTGCTCAAAATATTTTCAACATAAAGTTCTAGACCTCAAAACTGTGATCTCTGGTGTTGTACTCAACCGTGAATGCCACCTTTGTAGGAATTCTTCTGTGATTTTAAATAGGATATAGTTACAAGCAAAATGTAAATAATTTTTACAAGTTTTTGTGAATGGACAAAATAATGAGATAATTCATCCAGAGCAACATTGTCCAGTAGGATGTCTGCATGGAAATATTCTACATTTGGCAACTGAGCATTTGAAATGTGCCAAATAAAACTGAGAAACTGGATTTTCACTTTTATTAATTCAAACCATTTAAGTTGAAACAGCCACATGTCGTAAGTGTTGGACAGGACAGGTCTAGAGGCTTCCCACCCAAAGTGTGATCTGGGGAACAGTGGCACCACTATCACCAGGGATCCTGTTAGAAATGTAGAATCAGCATGCCCTGAATCAGAACACTTATTGGCAAGCTCTCCAACTGATTTCAAATGCACATTTAAAGTTTGAGAAGCAGTAATCTAACGGCATTGTCTATGCTGCATAGTTTCAAATTTTATGAAAAATAAAAATCATGACATTGCTTTCAAGAGCACTGTTTGTGACTATATATACAGAAAACACAGTATTTCCATGAACATTAAAAAGCCAGGGAATGAGTGGGAGATTTGCAAATATCCAGATACTTGGCATCATGCTTCCAAAATATCCAGCTCACACATGCCCTTCATATGAAAGCTTGCCTCTGATGTCTGGCATCATGTAGGTGCCCAGCACTCCCCTCAGAGCTGCATACGGCTAACTTGCTCACTGTATACTTGTAAATTCTCATGATGATCTGAAAAAAAAAAGTAAACAATTTCCAGAATAGTGCCTGTCGTTAGACAATTAAAGGAGGGTAGGTACCAAGTGTGAAGGATTGTGCTTCTCGGCATTTGCCATTTCCTACACACAGACCAGAAACTCCAACTCACCAGAGAATAAGTACACTGACTGAAAATAAAAAATGTCATCACCATCTAAACCACTCTATCTATTCCCTTAATGTTCTAGTTTGGAGGTGTTTTAAGCTTAGGCAGCTGTAAAGTAGACAAGTAATTGCTGACTACTGGCCTCCTCTGACATGTCAAGGAATAGGAAAAGAATGTGCTGTGCAAGAAAATGAAAAGCACACCATGCGCATTAAGAACCATAGTTAATGTTTTTATAAAGACTTTTCTTGCTGTTTATTTTAATTTCCTAGTATGCTAAATCATTCTAAGTAGAAAACATTCTGATTTTATCAATTTAATTGAATTACCAAAGCAAGATAATCTGTAACATTAGGCTCCTTGGGATTCAGCTTTACAGCCACTGGACAGAAGCGGAGCCGGTGGCCCTTCACTATTGTCATTTGAGGCATGTCACCATATATCAAACAGGATGCCACCGGCTTGTCACTTTTTTCTGTAAGTTACAAAACTCTGTGTTAAATTTGAAAAGTAGGTACAAAAAGAAAAATGTAATCTGTTATCCTCAGCCATCCTTCAGAAAACGAATAATCCTTCTATCCCTCTTTCCTTGACCTCCTAACATAGATTGTTTATTCAGTTTATTTTTATCTTAGGAGGCTTAGAAAACCAAACCTGCTTCTAATGGGGTGATATTGAACAAGAAAGTTCCAAACAGAAAAAAACTGAAAGGAGGGTGGCATGCACATGATTGGGAAGCACCCTGCGCACATAAGAGAAGCGTGAATCATTGGGAGGACTCCCAGCAGGAGAAATCGGTTCACTGAGAATGTGGTCTCAGACTGAGCTGACCTGCAGAGGTACCTGCAAATATTTTATTTTTCTTTTGTCAGTTTCTTCACCCATTCTCCACTGGTGTAAGTTCAGAGCTGTAGCTCTTCTCTAGGACCACCACCATCCCAGGCTCTTCCCTCTTAAGAGATAATTTAGAGGTCATTAGGTGAGAAACCTTTTAACTTGCTGCCCTCCAACCATACATGCTTCTAGATAAAATCCCATTTTTCTCTCCATTTCTCCCATTTCAGTGGGCAGGTATTTCATTTTCTGTCCCAGGGTAATTGTTCCACTTATTTTCTGGATAATATACTCCCTACTTTGTCAAGGAAATCGATGTATTAACTAGTCCCTTTCACTTCAAATACTTAAGTGTATTCTTTAGTAATACTTTCCATTCAATATATAAAGAATCTTGTTAAAAATATCTATTAAAATATAGCTCCCTTTAATAGTATGTTTCATCCTGGTCATACTTTATTTTCTGTATTTTAGGCAAACAAATGAAAGAGAAACCTAAATTTATAATACTTTCAAACACACCAAAATTCTACTTTCCTCTAAACATTTTTTTGCAAAACTTTCTCAACATATTTTCCAGTAGTCTATTGCTACAAACTGTGTACTTACCTGTGTGTGTGTGTTTTGCTTTTAATCTTAGCTAACTTGTCCACAATATTTAATCCTGATAACTACCTGTTCCATCTAGATACTATTCCTTATGTAGTCCCCATGAGTACATTGCCTCTGATTTTCTTCCTGTTTCCGTCATCTACTCAATTGTTATAGCCTCCTCATTCTGAACTCTACACATTGGTGTGCCTTTCTAAGCCCTCTTTTCTTCTCTTTCTTACTTTCCCCTCGTAGCCCATCTTACCTTTGCTTATAACTTCACTTACATCATTTACACTGATGATGTAATAATCTCTCTCTCCAGCCTTTTCTTTTCTGAAATTAGGCCTGTGTATTCAACAAACTATAGGGCGTTTATACTTTATCTTTACAAACATTGCCTTTTAAAATCAACATATCCAAAAAAACAGGGCATTTTCTTTCTCCCAACATTCTAGAAGTCCATTCAGTGAATTCTCAAGCTTAACCAATAAAAATAACTATCCCATTCAGGAAATGAGGAGAACTCTTCAAACCCCCATCTCCTTTGCCTCTCATATCTAATAATTATTTTACTTCATGGACTCTATCTCCCATATCTTTGGGTCCCTAGTATATCTCTTTTCTTAGAGAAAACACAACAATTGTGTGTATGGTATTTTAATTCACCAATTGTGAAATTGATTGTAAAATATGTATTGTATACTATTGGTATAATTCTGCCTGAGTTATGAAGAAAGAAGAGATGCCGTGTGTTCTAAGAGACACTGTATCAATCTTAAGTTTCTTGAATTTTTACAAAATTAGGTACGTTCATGTCTGTTATGTACATGTTTGAGGAAACAGGTTATGCTCTGTTCTCTTTTGTACTCCTAAACTTTGACACATGGCTCATTATCAATACACATATTAAAATTCACATTTGTATAAATAACCAGATGACTGGGACTTTGTACATTGATAGAATTGATCTGTGCTCTTTAGTATCCTGAAAACCATAGAAGTAATGAAGAAGGTTTGACTTTCTCAGGGTTAGGGTTAAGGTCAACTTACCTTATTTTGGTAGTTATTTTTCTCTTATCAGAGGGTATTTTCTTATTGTTAGATGTTATCATTATGTCTCTAAAAACTCTCACAGGAACTCCTTTTCTATATGATCTCCATATCCTACCCATTATTAAGTCCAGTACTTTTCCACTTCTAAATATTTCTTAAGTGTGTTCACTTCTGTCTTTCTTAATTACAACCACTCTAATCCAGGTTGCCATCATTTCTTTCCAGATCTACTAAAATAACACATGAGAGCACAGGTATCACTTTGATATAATGATTTCTAAATTTATCCACAGGTAAGGAAATACCTGTGCTCACATGTTTATTGCCCCACTATTCACAATAGTAAAGATACAGAATCAACCTAAGTGTCCATCAGCGGATGAGTGGTTAAAGAAAATGTGACCTATATACACATTGGGATACTATTCCGCCATAAGAAAAGAATAAAACCATGTCATTTGCAGCAATATGGATGGAACTGGAGGACATTATTTTAAGTTAAATAAGCCAGGCACAAAAAGACAAATTTGACATGTTATTGAGAGCTAAAAAATTTGATCACATGGAGGTAGAGAGTGGAAAGATAGATAACAGAGACTGGGAAGAATGAATAGGGAGGAGAAGGATGAAGACAAGTGGGTTAAAGGGTGCAAGCACATAGTTAGATAGAATGAATAAATTCAGTGTTAGATAGTAGAGCAGGGTGACTACAGCTAACAAAAATGTATTGTATTCAAGCAATGGACTCATTTAAATATCCTGACTTGATCACCACATTTTATATACATGTAACAAAATTCCACATGTATCCCATATTTTTTTAAAAAATTAACAAAGTACTACAAAAATAAATAAAATAACCCTGGCTCCCTTATTTGTCTTCCTCAAGTATCTGTGTAATAATTAAAGATGTTTTTCTGAATACAAATCAGTTTGTGTCATTTTTCTGCATTGGTTTCCATTTGTTGGTAGAATAAAATGTCAACTCTATACAGTAGCCTTTTAAACCCTCCAAGACCTGTCTTCTTTCTCTCTACGTGCGCTGGTTGGACCCATCTCTGTCTCTCTTACTATGACAGAGCCACTCTAGTGTCCTTTCGGTTTCTCTCTAACAAGCTGTAGTAGACACTGTTGCGGCTCCACAGAGATTTTTAAAGTCTCTTTTACCATACTCCGCACCCCTCCTCTAGCTTCTGTGTGCTTGTGCTTCTAACCTCCCATACATGCAGCTCTTTGTGGAATATTACTTTTGGTCACCTACTGGAGTTATTTTCCTGGACATCCAAAGACTTGGAGTTAGTATCCTCCTAGACGGGTTGTTAACCAGTGACTGGCCGGTGTAACGAGGTGGAAAGCCAGCTGCATAGCTTCATTCAGAAATTGCTCCGAGCTATAATTCATACTCTAGGGCTCCACAGCTAGATCAGGCTGAGGCTGAAGCTGGGGCTGAAATTGCACCCTTGCTTGGCTTTTTCTCATCCCTTTCCCCTCCTGGCATTCCTATACTGAGATCTTCTAGGAGCATTTCCTTCATAAATCACTTGCACGTGAGCTCTCATCTCACAGTTAGCTTCTGGGGACCACAGATTCACACACAAACCCAGTTATTTCTACCTTAGACCTTTGTACATATGGTGTTTCCTCTGCTAGGACATTCTTTCCCTCAATATTTGACCTCTGGTAACTTCTTATCTTTCAGGTCTCATCTAGCATCACGTAATTTTTGAGACCTCCCCGAATCACTTACTTATCAAAGGTTCTATTGGTTTTTATAATAGCACTTTCCATGGATTGCAATTATTAGTTGTCTATTTGTTTATATTTTTAGCATACATCTCTCTCATTAGACTATGTTTTCATGAGGAGAGGAACTATGTTGCTTTGTTCATAAAGGTATAACTAGCATCTGGCTCATAGTATGCATTCAGATATTTATTGACCAAATAAATTAAGTACTTCTAGTTTTAAAGTGAAGAAACAGTATTTGAGGTCACATCTGCTAAAGAAAACCATCTCATAAGTCATAAAACTTTTTGATGCCTAATTATCCCAAAAGTTTTTATCCTCATTCTTTGATAACAATGAAAATATAAGATGTTTGATAACAATGGAAATATAAGATGTTGCATTTTTCTTTAATGAACAAGTTATAGTAATTAAGCTTTCTTGATTATTTCCCATGCCAGTCTTATCAGGGACCTGATTTGAAAATAAACCTTTTATTATTCTCTATGCCTTTTGGATTTTTAATAGTAGAAATCTGCACATTTGTTGTGGTGTGTTGCTTTCTTCCTTACATTATAATTCCAGGGGAAAAGAGCAATTAATTATTGGCTTTGAAGAAAGGACAAAAACCGTAAGTTCTCTTCTAGATTCTTTTAATAAAGGAGAAAAAAAGATTAAGTCAATTTTAAAATTTAGAGTCAGATAATGGCATATGTCATCTCGTGGGTGCCCAAGAAAGCACCTTAGTGAGAAATTGTAAGAAGTAAATAACAAAACAGGGAACAGAAAATCAAAGAGTAACAAAGTATTCACCACATAAACAATTTTTGGTAGCTTTCTAGCTAATATACAATTTATATTCATATGTATTTCAATAACCTATTTCTGCCTCTTGTGCTTTACACAGAAAATGTATTGAATATGTTTCCACTGAATAAGATATTTTTCATTTCTAGTGAAGCCTGGTCTATTCTTGTCTTCGGCCTGACTCTTTGCTTTCAAACATTCCAGGAACCAAAATCTTAAAACCAGTATACACATCTCCTGCATTTATCCACTGGGATTATATTTACCACAAAAATGTCCATTGCTTATTTTTATTTCTAGATAGGATCCATGTTCTAAATTGATTGATTCTGAATATTAACTGTAATTTTAAGTGTATCCTTCCAAACTACATTTATAAAAAGACAAAGACATGTTATTCCAAAAATCTTGTTGATTCTTGTTGTTTTCTACTTGAAATATCTGCTTTTGAAACTCTTATATATCCGCTAAACAAGAAACTTCTGAAAAGTGGCATGGAAATGCTATCTAAACATATAATGTTACATATATATATATATATATATATATCTCAAGCTAAAGTTATCAATAATAAAAGATAATAGATGGTATAAGAGTTGATGTTTATGTCTCAATGTAATAGTTTATTTCCTTCACTGATACTAATCTAAGCTAAAACAGTATGTTAAGATTTTTAATTTCATTGAGAAAGTATATTATAAATAGTGCCAAACAGATATTTAGTATTGACTTGCAACTTCTTTGTTTTCCTAGTTATTTTGTAACCATCAATTTTAGAAAATTAACCTCATTTATTGATAGTTGAATAATTTTATTATTATAAAGCCAAAGATGATACAAATTATCACATTTTATCAAATAACATGATCTGTCTAACTTAGTAACTAATGCTAACAATGATCACAGCATCTAATCTATGGTACAGAATCAACTGATGTTAATTAAAATATTAACACTTTGCATAGGGCACTGGTAGAAAATACTGCCTTTTGAAAGATGTGTCAGAATTATTTGGGTTGCAAGTAAGCCAAAATATACTGAATAAACTATGCCTGACAAAATGCTACAATTTATTATCTCACATAATCTGCATCAAGTAGAGCTAGGTTCAATGAAATCTAAAAGCCAGGTTGTAGTTTCCTTTTATCTTTTGTCTCAGTTATCTGTCATGTTGTTTCACTCTTAAACTTCATGTGGTAGGAAGATTGATAAAAGCACCTCTAGGCTTGTATTCTTCAAGGTTCAAATTGAACTGAAAAACAAAAGAAGGAACAGAAAAAAAGAAAAGAAAGGAGGGAAAGAGGGAGTGAGAAAAGGAGGAAAGGAAAAAGGGAGAGAGGCAGGGAGAAAAGGAAGGAGAGAAGAAAAGAAGGAAAAGAAAGGAGGTTTCTTTTTCCAAGAGTCAAAGCAAATCCATTTGAATTAAAACCTATTTTATTTTCTACTCCCAGTGATGAAGGAATAGCCCGCCTGCCAAAAACTACATAACTGGATAAAACATAGGAGATATATATGTGTGTGTATGTATATGTATATATACACATATATACATATATAATATTAGAAACTGTGTAATATTATGATTTTTTAGAAAAGGGAAACAAACAAGGGAAACTCAACAATCCCTGGATTTTTTCTTGGTGACACTTTCTGGACCATGACACAGACGGTGGAAGAACAAGCACAGCCCAACAATATCAATGACATGAGAAAACGGAGACCAGAGTTTGGTGCTACTAAAGGGAATGGGTTTTGTGGGGCAGCATGCTGCAGAGCAGGGAGGTCGGGAGAGAAGTAGCTCCAGAAATTTACACAGCGCTGCCCTTACGACTTTGGCTACATACTAAACTGTACATACTTAGGGTAAAATTCCACAAGGCCAGGTACAGAAGAACAATTGGTGAAACAAGTATGACTGGAGAATGGAGAACTGGTAGGGTAGCGTGAGTTGAATAACCAGTGGAGTTCACACAGCCTTGAAAACATTTAGTTCCAACAGCCAAAGGGCAAGATTTTCTTACATGCTTTGGACATTCAGTAGAGATCTCAGAAAAGCCATATCTTAAAAGTTGGCGTAATAATGCCCAAGGAGAAAGGCTACTCTATATAAACTCTAATAAGGTAAAAAGAACTCTTAAAGGAAACAAGCTGATTTGCAAGTAAATTAACTACATGCTGTGATAAAATTAAATTCTCTATTAATGAATAGAGAACAATCTAGACACATAACAATATAGGCTCTATAATGTCTAATATGCATTCAAAAGCTACTAGATATTAAATAAACCAATAGAAAAATAGGACAAATAACCAGAAGAAAAAAACAGCAATTAATAAAAATCAAGTTGGAAATGTCAAAGATGATGGAATTAGAATATAAAGCAATTTAAATAGCTGTCATGAATATATTCAAGGACTTAAATATTAATATAATAAAGAAAAATAGCAAATATTAATAGCATATCAGTATGTTTATCAACAAACTATAAAAAACCACAAAATAGATATTCCAAAACTTAATATCACAATATCTATAATGAAAATGTCAGTGGATCATTAATGCCAATTTTGGTAAATTACTCACTAATAAAAAGTGAGTGTATTTGAAAACAAGAAAAAAGGAACTATCCAAATTTAACAAGAGAAAACAAAAAGACTGAGAAAAATTGGAAGCATAAAACAACAAGAAATCCATATAACTGAAGTACCAAAATGAGGGGGAAAGTTACAGAAGAAAAAAAAAGTTCAAAAAAACCATAGTTGAAAATATTCTAAATTTGATTTAAAAAATTATAAACCCAGACCCAGAAATTACAAACTACAGACCTAGAAATCCTCATAAATGCAACAGGGATAATCAGAAAATGTCATAATTAAAAGTTTGAACAATGAAAAATAAAAATTAAAAGCAGACAAAATAAAAGATATGTCATATACAAGAGAACAATTAAAAAACAGATTTCTCATCAGAACCAATGCAAAATAGACAGTAATGGAATGGCAATTTTAAAGCGCTAAAAGAAAAAAAAATCTAAATTTCTAAATTTAACAAAAAGAAAAATACTTCCAAGAAGACTTATCTAGACCAACAAAAGGCAAGATAATGTGTCACCAGCAGGTTAAAACAACAAAAAATGAGAACAGTAGTCATTCAGATAGAAGAAAACTAATACCAATAGAAGCTTGGAATGCCAAAAGAAAGGAAAAGCACTGGAAAGCTCAAATATTAACTAAGTTGAAAGATAAATATTTTTTTCCTCGAGTTTCTAGTTTTCAAAGCTGTCAATTGACAGTTGACAGCGAACATAACACTACTTTGTGAGGTTAATAACATATCTAGAAGTAGAATGTATAATGGTAGAACAAAAAATGAGAGGTGAGAAATGGAAGAATATGGTTGTAAGAGTTTTTACTTGAAAAAGGCTTCCCACAAGAGTACATAGAATTGGCCAATAAGCACATGAATGAGTGCTAAATATCATTAGTCATCAGAGATGTGCAAATTAAAACCACATTCACACTAGTATGGCTCAAATTTGACAGTGACAACAGCAAATGCTGGTGAGGATGAGGGTCACTCACAACACTCATGCATCACTTGTGAGAGCATAAAATGATGCACTGTCTTTGGAAATTTTTTTCTGGCAATTTCTTATAAAGTAAATTGTGTACCTACTCTATAACTTAGCAATCCCACTTCTGAGTCAATTTAAGGTAAAGGAAAACATATGTCCACAAAAATTGTAATAAAGAGTGTGAGAATAACAGCTTTTTAAAAATAAAAGCCCAAACAATCGTGTGTCCATCAACAGAAGAAATAAACAACTTGTGATATATACTGAGCAATAAAAAGAAATGAATTAGTGAAACATGTAACACCATACAGATAAAACTCAAAAAAATTATATTGAGTTAAAGAAGCCAGGCAAAAGAGTATTTACGGTATGGTTTCATTTATGTGATGACCTAGAAATAGATAGTTTGTTATGTGATATCTAGGTGATCTAGAAAGTTGTAAAAAAAAGAAAAAAAAAAAAAAAATTCTAGAACAGGCCAAAATTCAACAGCGAATTAAATTGTAAAACTGGTGCCTCTTTGAGGAACTTGGATTCACTGAAAGAACAAAGGGCATTTTTTTGGATGATAAAGATATTCTGTATTTTGATAACAATGGTAATTAAATGGTATATGCAATGGCCAAAACTTATCAAACTGCATATTTAAAATCTATTCATTTCAGCATACCTACATTAAATATCAACATAAGAAAAAAGCTAGCGACAAAGTGGATGACTGTTGTACACTCCCCATCCCTTTGCATATCAATTATTGTGGCTGAGGGACTGGATATTTTGCCTGACATTGCCTGAATCCCATGCCCATCAGTGAAATCCTCCAAGAGAACAGAATGAGAGTGGAAGAAGGGACTGTGCATTAGATAAAATCATAGCATTGTTAGAAGTGGGAAAGGCACTAAATGCAGAGAAAGATAAAACAACATATCTAAACTATGAAAGCTCAGAATTGTTCTCCATAAAGTCAGCTTCAAATCACAGCAAAGTGACTGAAACATGTTTAATTTCTCCCATTGATCTGTCTCCAAGGAATTTAATCTACTTATTGTTTCTGTATTTGTTATTTGGGCCAATGAGGTGTATAATTTACTAGCAACCACAGGAAGAAATAATTTAGAAATGGCTCCTATACATAAACATTTCAATACATAAGAACTTAGCAATATCATCTATCCTACTATTTATAATGACTATGACAATACTTAAGTCCTCTCTCTCTCTTTCTTTCTTACAGTAAAGCAAGTCAGAATGCTAATTGTTGTCCCTACTAATGTTTTACATATTATTATGAGTAGCGTGTCAATTCTATCAACTCTATCCTTAAGGCATTTTCATAAAGGTACAACATTTTATAGGGTATCACTTTTAATTCATAGAAATCAAATTATGTATGTGTCTATTCCACAACCAATTTAACTCATGCATCGCTTTAAATAGCTCTTCATCTGTCATCTTTGTTTACCTTAGAGAAGCATTTGTTTCTAGGAAGTTGGGAAATCTTTTTAACTTTCCGCCTTTAATCCAGGGAAGTGTCAAGTTTATAAAAGCTTCAATTATAAATGCTTCTGAATATTGGTTATAAAAAGTGGTAGTTTACTTCTGCTATATGTTACTATGAAAGGAATAATGTTAGGCCTCTGTCAACTGTCCAATATTGGATAAGTCAGTTCTTATCTCCTTAGTTTTGTAAAATAAATAGTTTGAAGTAAAATATTTTTATTGCTCCAAAATTGCCGTAAGTTTTGCTCATAACAAAATTTTGCCTTAAATATATCCAAAGGATAGACCAATACAGAATTAGAAGTCACATTATTTTATGGCCAGTCAGATCACACCCTATTTATCTTAATAGCTTTCATACCAGAAAACAGTGTATTTTATGATGTTGCTTTTTAAATTATGTCTTCCTTGCTAAACTACAAACTCTATGAAAGTAGGAATTGCATTTGTCTTACTACTCATCATTACATATTCATGACCCCTAGTACATTGCCTAGAATAATATTTATTGCTATTACTAGCATTTAAATTGTGCCTTAGTTTCTCAAAACCATCTATGTTAGGCATTGGGATAAGTATTTTTAAATTTTTCATGTATCACACTATTCACATTTTGTTTGCTGTGCTCCTTATTCTACTTAAAATAATAATGCAACTTTTGTTGCCCTTCAACACATTGACCCTTATGGACTTTTCAAAGAGTTTCTCATTTAGTCCTCAGTACAAACTTATGAGTTAGATAGTGCATTGCCTTTCACCAAAGAAATTAAGACACAGACAGGTGAAGTCATTTGTCCACAATAATCTAGTAAGCGGTAAAGTCAGAATTTGAACCGTGAGGGTAGAGATTCCACTCTTAGCTTCTACCCAGTACTGCCTCCCTAATAATTATTTATTGAATAAATACATTTCTGTCATTTTTTATCATCCTTTGCTGCATATCATTCTTATCTGTATTTAGTAAACTTCATTTTTGTTTCATTTCCCTCTCAACTCTTCATTTGTACCTAGTTTCCACTTTTGGGCAGAAGAAAATACATGAAAAGGAACAATGCTCCTTAATTCTCTAAAATAGGTTCCTTGATTAAGAGCTAGAGTCCAATTTACAGGTTTTTCTGGATCAATATTATTTTCCCCCACTTTTGGAAGAAATAGTTTATCCAATGAACAATGACAACTTTGGCAGGGCTGAACTTCAAGATATTCACATCTTGTGCTTTTTCATTTCAGCACAGAAAAACAGAGGGTCAGGAATCTTACAACAGTTCATCCTTAAAAACTTCCCCATTCTCATTTTGTACACTGAAGCAATTTGGATAACCATATATATTCCCAAATGTTTCTCCACATCGATTTTCCATAGAAAAATATGCAAAGTCACCCAAAGTATCTACAGAGAAGCATAAACACACACACACACACATAGACACACACACAATCTCCCTCTTCAAGGAAGGAGAGGACATATCAAGGAAACAGCAATTCTTTGCTTTACAAACATATATAAAAAGTGAATTATAACAATGATAGATGTTTTCTACAGAAACCACATTAGTGATCTCATGAGACAGCTGGATTTTTCTTCACACTCTATATCTGATTCTATATAATATAGAGAAGAAAAGAGAGTGGTATATAAAGATCCAGGGGAGTAGATACACAACTAACTTTTTCTATAAAATAGACTACTTTGTGGTGAATGTCTTGTTACAAATATTAGAGGTACCAGATTAGATTGCAGCTGGCCCAAGAGGATTTTTGCCGTGGGCTTAAACCACAGCCAGAAAACAAAAGTTTCTACCCATTGCACTCCTCTGATCTTCATAAACCAAGGACAGAAGTAGGAAGACTTATATTTGGAAGGATTATTTTAAAAACACCAAAGACTTGTCATGAGTAGAACAAGAAGTTCCTAAAGGGAAAATATTTATTTTCACAGAAGCATCAGGTGGAATCTATTTAAGCAGAAACTTATAGCCTAGAATAATCTTTTAAAGAGTGAAGTATTCATTCACACATTAATTAATGTATTCATTTATTCAATATTTATGTTTCTGTACCAGGTTATATGGGTAAAATAGAAATGGATGTCATGCTGCCTCTCCTCAAATAACTCACTTTCTGGTGAAAATGTTTCTGGATCATGATTTTGAACATAACGTAGCTGTAACTGTCCCACTTTCACAAATTCATTTATTTACATTTTGGTCTGAAGCCCTAGGATAGTTATTGTGCAGGAGTGCAAAATGCTATTTTACCCCTTGTATTAGTCCTTTCTCTCACTACTATAAAGAAATACCCAGGACTGGGTAATCTGTAAAGGAAAGACGTTTCATTGACTCACAGTTCCACGTGGCTGGGGAAGCCTCAGCCTCATGGTGGAAGGTGAAGCATGCACCTTCTTCATATGGTGGCAAGAGAGAGAAGAGCAAGAAGAGGACATGCCAGATGCTTATAAAACCATCAGATCTCATGAGGACTCACTCACTGTCATGAGTACAGCATGTGGGAAACTGCCCCCAAGATCCAATCACCTCCCACCAGGATCCTTCCTCAACATGTGGGGATTATGGGAATTACAATTCAAGATGAGATTTAGGTAGGAACACAGCCAAACCATATATATTCTGCTTCAGTCCCTTCCAAATCTCATGTCCTCACATTTCAAAACACAATCATGCCTTCCCAACAATTCCCCAAAGTCTTAACTGATTCCACCATTAACCAAAAACTTCACATCCAAAGTCTCATCTGAGATAAACAAGTCCCTTCCACCTAGGAGTCTGTAAAATCAAAAGCAAGTTAGTTCATTCCAAGACACAATGGGGGTGCAGGCATTGGATAAATGCTCTCACTCCACATGAGAGAAATTAGCCAAAACAAAGGGGCTATGGGCCTCATGTGAATTTGAAATCCAGCGGGGCAGCCATTAAATCTTAAAGCTCCAAAATAATGTTCATTGACTCCACGTCTCACATCCAAGGCACATTGATGCTAAGAGTGGCCTCCCACAGCCTTGGGCAGCTCTGCTTCTGTGGCTTTGCAGTGTACAGCTCCCTGGCCCAGACACTTTCATGGCTGGCATTGGGTGTTTGTGGCTTTTCCAGGTGCACAGTGCAAGTTGTTGGTGGATCTATCATTCTGGGGTCTGGAAGATGATGGCCCTCTTCTGACAGGTCCACCAAACAGTGCCCCAGTGGGGACTCTGTGTAGGGGGTTCGACCCCACTTTTCTCCTTTGCACTGTCCTAAAAGAGGTTCTCCATGAGGGCTTCACTCCTGCAGCAGACTTCTTCCTAGACCTCCAGATGTTTCCATACATCCTCTGAAATCTAGGCAGAGGTTCCCAAACATCAATTATTGACTTCTGTGCACCCACAAGCCCAACACCTCATGGAAACCACCAAAGCTTGGGGTTTGCACCTTCTGAAGCAATGGCACAAGTAGTACCTTGGCCCCTTTTTGCCACAGCTGGAGCTGGAGCACCTGGGACACAGTGTACTGAGTCCTGAGGCTGCATAGAGCAGGAGGCCCTGGGCCTGGCCTATGGAACAATTTTTCCCTCTTAGACCTCCAGGTCTGTGATAGGAGGGGCTGCTGCCAAGATCTCTGACATACCCTGAAGACTTTTCCCTATTGTCTTGGCAAATAACATTTGGCTCCTGATTGTTTATGCAAATATCTACAGCCAGCTTGAATTTCTCCCCAAAAGATGGGTTTTTCTTTTCTATCACATTGTCAGGCTTCAAATTTTCAAAACTTTCAGGCTCTGCTTCCCTTTTAAATGTAAGTTCCAATTTCAGGTCATCTCTCTCAAGTTCAAAGTTCCACAGATTTCTAGGGCAGCGGCAAAATGCTGCCAGTCTCTTTGCTAGAGCACAGCAAAAGTTACCTTTACTCCAGTGCCCAATAAGTTCCTCATTTCCATCTGAGACCACCTCAGCCTACACGTCATTGTTCACATTATTGTCAGCATTTTGGTCAAAATCATTCAACAAGTCTCTATGAAATTCTAAACTTTCCCACATCTTCTTGTATTCTTCTGAGCTCTCCAAACTGTCCCAACCTCTGCCTGTTACCCAGTTCCAAAGTCAATTCCACATTTTCAGATATCTATATAGCAGTACCCCACTCTCCGTGGTACCATTTAACTATATTAGTTGGTTCTCATCCTGATATAAAGAAATACCCAAGACTGGTTAATTTGTAAAGGAAAGAGTTTAATTGGCTCACAGTTCCACTTGCTGGGAAGCCTCTGGAGACTTACAACATGGCAGAAGGAGAAGCAGGCACCTTCTTCACGTGGCAGTGGGGGAGAGAAAAGCAAGCAGAGGAAATGCCACACATTTATAAAACCATCAGATCTCACTCACTATCCCGAGAACAGCATTAGGGAAACTGCCCCTATGCCCAATCACCTCCCACCAGGATCCTCCCTCAACATGTGGGGATTGTGGAGATTACAATTCAAGATAAGATTTGGGTGGGAAAACAGCCAAACCATATCACTCCTTATATATTATAATTATACATTATAATATTATACATTTTAGAAAAATTATGATATGTTGACTTGTCCTGTAGTTATTGGTATAAGTAACATCTAGCAGTGTAGGCTCTAGGATGTAGAGAAGCCCTTGATCCAACTGGGATGATCAAAGAAGACTTACTAAAACATTGAGAAGAAACTTGAATGGCTCGGAATTTGAAAACATAAAAGGAAGGACATGGGGACAGCCCATGTTAGAACTCACTTCACCCGCAGAGTGACACCACAGAATCAAGAAAATTTAAAGAACAACAATTTGCCTAGATTATCTCAGGAACATATTCTTTGTGTATCTTTCATTAGAAATGTATTTCCTGAGCCCAGGAACAATTTTTGCTTTATTCTGTACTGAATTTCTAATAGCAGCATATTGCCTGGCATGGAATAGATGCTCAATAACAGTTTGATGAATTACAATGAAAGTGATAATGAAATGGGACAAGCATAATTTAATAATCTTCAAATTACAGGAAAGGGGGAAATTATAGTGAGCTATAAAAGCAAGATGTAGAAGTTTGGACTTCATGTAATAATGGAGATATATCTCCATCTAACAGGAAAATGTCATGATATATTCCAAGTGGTCTTATTGGAAAATTAACCTGAAGAGATGTGTAAATTATAAAAGGGAAGCTATTTCAGAAATGTAGAAAAGAACAGTGCAAATTGTATCTATTCAGATGTCATTCTTATGTAATATTCTAGATCTTAAAGTCTAGAATTAGTTAATAATTAGAACCACACATTGGTTTTTGTAATATCATATTTACCTTCAGTTTTGAAATATCATATTTGCCCAAGAAGTTAGTGAATATTTAAAATATTGTGAATTGGTGCACATGTCTCCTTTCTATAGAGAGGGATTATTTTAAACAGATTTTAAAGGAGTGTGTTACCCCCAAAGATTAAGAAATATCTCTGTAGGTTAAGCAACACTTTAACACAAAGGAAGAGAATATCTCACTACACAGAATGCCAGCCAATATATTATCTCTACTATAAAATTTGCTTTTCCCTATCAAAGGCAGAATTAAGCATATATATTTGAATAGCTGTTTGTTCAAAACTTTTTTACAAAAGTTATTATATTGTATTTTTAGTTCATTGCTTATAGATGTTATCTGCTAACCCCTCTCATTAAACTAGACACTTGAAAAATAGAAAGTTTGAGTTACTTATTATTTAAGCCCAGTATCTAGCACAAAGCTGGCCCAAAAATCTGTCTTTTTATTTAAGGTATTTCATTTAAGCAGCCAGTTCTTTTTATAAACATTTTTATGAGCTACTAAGGCTCATCATACCTTGCCTCCATATGGTCACCAGAATTCAGAATTTGTAGGGCATTTCCACTTAGAGCAAACTAAGCTTATCAAGACTGTGGCCCATAAAAAGTAGTGTTATCTGTCACATATCATAAGAAAGAAAGCTCTTTCATCAAATCTCTTATGTGGTGAATTCTCAATACCTATCTAGGGTGTAATTGCTTCAAGGGAAGCCCTCACTTTTTTTCTTCTTTCCCCTACCCTCTTTTAAACCACCTCCTTGGGATACTATCCTAGTATTTCTGGAGTAATAACTTATTCCTGTTTGCTGGATGCTTCTCTGGTTTTATCCTCAATTTCTCTGCTTTTATCCTAAGCACCTTTACATTCTAAATAATATTTCCTATTTCCTTGGCTTCAGTTATTATCTGTAAACTGACAACTCTCAAATGTATGTTTCTATTGCTAACCCTAACCTCTCTTTGTAATTCCGGGTTTTCATAGCTGGCTGATTTATCATTTCCTCTCAGATCTGCTTCTCCTTCAGTGTCTCCAAGCTCAATATTTTCCTCACAACATGGCATCTTACTGAAGCCAGACATGAGAGTCATCTTTGAATTCTCCATCACCTACACCTCCCACATCCAATATGTCAAAATTGAATGTTGGTTTTCCTCACAATGAGTTTGGAAAAAGTCCTTACTGCCTCTCTCTGCCCACTAACATGACCTAAATCTTTTCCTTTAGGCCTTCTGGTTTCAGTGACTGTTATAATGTATTCCATCCAAAAAATTGAAATTATGCCTTATACTTTTCGTTCTCTTTTTCACAACTTCAATTCTTGTCAAGTCCTATTAAGTCTAGCTTTAGAATATATTCTTAATCTGTTTAGTTTTGCTAATAACACCCATAACAGGAAAAATAATCATTTTTTTTCCTGTAGTTTGTTCTTCCTCTGATCCATTCTATGCACATAAGTCAAAATTATCTAAAAGAATGGAAACAGCTGGCTAAAAAGAGTAAAGGGGAAAAACATTTCAAGCAAAAGAAACAGCATTTGCTAAGGTGCTAAATTGGCAAAGACCTCAATGAGGTTTTAGAACAGAAGACAGTTTGTTGGCATGCAGTGAGGGGTGGTGAGGGATGAATCAACATGAAATAAGC
The DNA here is from genome assembly GCF_047675955.1 of Chlorocebus sabaeus. NCBI lineage: Eukaryota > Metazoa > Chordata > Mammalia > Primates > Cercopithecidae > Chlorocebus > Chlorocebus sabaeus. The sequence goes on from NC_132913.1 coordinate 33,786,616, forward strand.
AATGAAAGGTGGACTAGTTTGTGTACAATATTGTAGTACACAAAAATAAACAATAATAAAGATAAGTCTTATTTATTATCTTAAAACATCATTCTTGTTTCTATAAAAAGAATGGATTATGAATGAAGAGAGGGCAAGAAATTAAGTTGGTTAGATAACATGTAAGATATGACAATATCAAAGAAAAATCTATGGGTGTGAAAATGAAGAAAGTACTTGAAATTAGATGTAATTGAGATGTAAAATATATAAGATTGTCTGATGGATTGACTATGAGATATGAGAGAATAAAGAATGACTACTGTATTTCTTATAGGAGCAACTGGGAGAATGTTGATGCCATTTACGAAGGTAGAGACAGAAGAAAAGATTTCAGGAAGGGAAGGTTATAAATCACAGATTCGAGGTGGAACACATTAAAGTTGAGATGCGTTGAGACATCGAGGTGAAATGTCATACTGGTGAATGAATGAATAAGTCTTTCTTGATTTCTATAGCTTCTTAATATAATGCTATTATCAAGTGAACAGGTGAACTAATAATGTTCTGACAAGACTTTGAGCATGTGCATAGCTGACAGGCAGATTTGGGGAGAAAGGGTAATTATCAAAGTAATATATAGTAATTATCAACATAACCAAAATTTGGGACTCAGATGGTCTTTCTCGGAAAATAAATCTTCTAATTGAATAGTGAAAATAAATGCCTGCTTAATATTTTTAAGATGGCAGTCTAGCAAGCAAAACAGACATAACATAGGAGAAGGAAAAAAAGTGATCATTCTAAAAAGCAATGCTTCCATTAGACAACATGTAAGGCAAATAATGTATTCAGCGTCAATATTCCCTGATATGGTCATAGTTCCTATGAGAACACGATAATACTCTCAATACCAAGAAGTTTCCACCAAGTCTTCCACTAAGGCTTAGAATCCTGAGGGCTTAGATAAGAACATATGAGGTATATATCTTAAGTAGCTGAAAACAAGTGTATGCAGTTTTGAAAGAGGAATGAGGTATTACACTCAAGGTGGAAATTTGGAGATCAGAAACAGTGAAATAATGCATGTCACACCTAGGAGAGGGGAGGAAATCATAAACAGAAAAATAAAGTTAAAATACAGAAAAAATAGAAATCAGAGTGAATCCTATGTACAGACCAACTGAATAGCAATAGGACATTGGCTACTATAGATTTGAGGCACACCTTCCCTTCTCCACAGCAAGCATGGCCTTTAGTCAACCTAAGGAAAGCTAGACAATTTTTAAGCCTATTTATAGTAATTCAGAAACATATATTACCCATCATTTTCCTAAAGTCCATCTCAAAGGGACATATTTTGAATAGGGTTTAAGTAGTGCACAGAACTGCTATTTGTGATATTAAAGATGATCATTTCTTGATAAATAGCTCCTTTAGTATTTTACAACACTCAGGACCTTCCTTCTAAAATTCTCTGTTATCTAACTTTCTGTACAAGAGAAGAAAGGAGATTCTAATCTGGTGAAGCTGTAGGGTGATGTCCTAAAATAATTAGTAAGTTAGTAGTTTTCTAGTCTAATAGTCTATTGGTATAAACTGGAAACTTTAAAAAATTATGGCCACTTGGGACCCACCCACCTGTGACAGGTCAGGACTCACTAATGCAGGCCTCCATAACAACTGTTTCAGTACCAATTGAGTGGTTCAGTTAAATATTAAAAGCCAGTAAACTTACACAAAGGCTGGGATGTAACAAAAACCCATCAAGGGTTTTGCCTAGGCCTTTCCTGGGCCTTAAAGCATGACAAAATAACAAAGGAATTCTTAAGCGGATTCATTTAGGATTAAACAAGTTTTATTGTGGGTCTGAAGAAACTCCCCAGGCCTCCACAAACAAGTTTATTGGGGGTCTAAAGGAACTTCTCAAACCTCCATGATTTAGCAGAAGACAAGATAAGGGTAATCACTCCAGCACCTGGACCCATTTAGATTAAGTAAATTTACTGAGGCACCAAAAGAAGGTCTTCAGGGCTCAGACCTTAGTTATAGATTAAAAGAAGTTAATCACTTATGTCTTCAGATGAATGCACACTTACACATAGACACATAGCTTAGAAGGTATATAAGCTCTGGAAAACTTTGTAATTTTGAGTTGGTCAGGTCATAATTTCCAGGCCTTCTCCCTGTAACCAGTTACGGAAATAAAAACTCTCTTCTGCCCCAGTTCATCTGCATCTCGTTATTGGGCCACAAGAAATAGCAGCGTGACCCTCTGTTTGGTACAGTAACACAGCCATGCAGGATCTGGGTAAATCAGTCTGAGATGTGCCTCTACGGTTAAAAACTTCTGAAATGGACTAATGAAAGAAAAGAAATCTATGCATATTTCTGAGTATTTCGGACATTTGAGTCTTAATATAAGTTAAACATTTTACTAGAAATGATGTATTAAAAAATGCTGAAGTGTTCTTGCTTGCCGGCATTGTGTACAATTTGTTTTAGAATTAAATGTCTACAATCTTAACACACGTCAACCCTGGGCATTTCTTTCAATGTTGTGCCAGTTGTATAATCTGCTTGTGTACTGGCCACGTTAAATGGGACCATACGTGAATAAACAGATTCTAAAACTCAGATTTGTGTTGTGAGCAAGCGATGGAGGAGAGGAAGTTCTTTTCTTTATTCATTCTTCTGGTCTCCTTTTCCCAATGCTGCATAGGCAATACATTGAAAATATTATAACTTGACCAATTCTCATGTTGTAAACAGAAAAGCCTGAGTAGAGGTAGAAAAACACAAATGAAGTCTGATTGCATATTAAATATACAACTAAAAGATTGTCTAAAAAAAGGGTTTTCTAAGTCAATGTAAAGATTCAAGTTGTCAGATGGCTGGCTGAGTTTTAAAGTGGGCTATTAGAAAAGAAATTTTAGGAAAATAAATGTTAAGATTGAATCTACATTGTTGTAATACAGAATCTTCAGAGACTGATTCTTTATAAAGAGTAACGCCCTACTGAAAATGAAATACACCTTCCCTTTGAGAGGAATGAAAGTCTCTTCTTTCAAAGAAAGAAAGGCCGGGCTCAGTGGTTCACGCCTGTATCCCGGCACTTTGGGCGGCTGAGGCGGGCGGATCATGAGATCAGGAGAGCAAGACCATCCTGGCTAACATGATGAAACTCCGTCTCTACTAAAACTACAAAAAATTAGCAGGGCGTGCTTTCGGGCGCCTGTAGTCCCAGCTACTCTGGAAGCCGAGGTAGGAGAATGGCGTGAACCCAGGAACCGGAGCTTGCAGTGAGCCAAAATCGCACCACTGCACTCCAGCCTGGGCAACAGAGCAAGACTCCGTCTCTTAAAAAATAAAAAAAATAAAAAAAATAAAAAAAAGAGCTAGGAATGAGCACCAATTGCTTTATGCATATGCAGGCCCAGAGAAAACAGATATGTTAGAAATTCAAAAATAGACAAGATTTTTTTCTTTAGTAGTCACGTATACAACGAAATGCTTGAACAGAGAGTGTTACCAGACATTTCCTCTCTGTGAACAAAAACAATTTCCTTAAATTCAAAAGTAAAAAGAGATTGGAGGAAATAACCTAAATAAGTCAGTAAAACAACATAATTATTTAAAATACAGGCTAAGGTTATATAGGAAAGAGACCACTGGATTAACAGATAAAATACTTTAATTCTTCTAATGAAGCCTCTAATTATACATGTCCTTAGGCAAGACATTTAGACTCTGTAGCCTGGGGCACAACTTCTCAACTAAAAAATGAACACTTTGCGATATATCAGCTAAAAAAGGAACACTTTGGACAAAGCAACTTTTATAATAGCCAACTGTGGAAAACAACTGTAAATTGCAAATAAAGGCATTATGGCCTTATTAGTGATAAAAGCGAACTTTTAATCTTATATCCATTGATCTGTACAGATTCCAGGGCCCCACCTAAGCTATTAAATGAGAATTTTAGAAGTGGGGCCAAATGATCTGTATGATTTGAAATTTCAAATTTTCTTGCTGTAGTAGAATTACTAAGTGGCCTTAAATTTTTTTTTGTCTCTAATATTCTATGGTACTATAAAATATTTAATTATAAAATTCTCCATTTAAACAAGGATTTATGGATTACATCCATGTTACATATTTTTAAATAAGAGAAGGAAGGAAGAAACTTCAATGCTAAAGAAACCACACAATAATAATTTATAAATTGTTCGATTAACGCTTAATTACAGGAGGAAAAAAATCGAAGGAATGTTGCCCATCCCATACTAAAAAGTTAACGCTGCAAAGGTATCTAAAATTTACCCCTGCTATGTAGTAAAATGCCTGGTACATGAAAGATTCTCAACATGTGTCTGTAGAGTAAAACATTGCAAAGTTAAAACCAAATCATAAAACAATTTATTGATTTGCCCAAATTCAAACAGTGGCTCAGGGCAAGAGAATGGGAGCATAAAGCAATCCAAATCATTGACTACATGCTTTTTTCCCTGTTTTGTCAGCCGAATTCCAAAATGTATAGAAAGTCAGGTTTATTTTACATGTGCACCAGCCACTCACTCACCAGTGTAACAGAAGCTGTATATCATAGATCATCCAAACATTCACAATGTTCAAATTCAGCATTAGAAGAATGTTCTGGAAGCAGCCAACATTTATTTGAAGAGTTTACACTAGGTCTGAAGTTTTGCAAAATTCTGAGAGAGAGGGCAACAAGCTTGGTACAAAATCCTTAATTTCGATGAGCTGAAGTCAGTGGACAAAAGGCAGAATTTTGATGAGAAAATAGAATTTGCACTCTGAAATTATATTGAGCAGTACATAATTAACTGCTTACATAGATGCTACTGTGAGCACCACACTTTTCTTGTTCAGAAAAGTGTGATTTAATAGATCTCTAAGAATATATACTATGAGACGGGTATGCACATATTTTAGGTAAGTGAGAAAGTTCTAGGTTAGTTTGAGCCTGGAAAGAAACAGAGGAGGAGGAGTGTTTATGTTGCTTCATGTTTGACCATTTGGGTATAAAATTTAAAAATGTTCTTCAAAAGTCACCTAGCATAGTTTCTAGTAACATTTTTTTTTTTTTTTTTTAATTCTGGAAGAAAAATATTTACAAAATTAGTGTGACCTCTATGCCTAACTATTTAATAGTTCATACAAGAACTATAATATTAAATACATAGATATGGCTAACTTCACTTGCATTCTACCTTAGAAGCAGATGCTTTTCTCATAAGCGTTCCTTTATGTATTATTCACCCATGTTTCCGTCTTTCTTAAAAGTGTGACCTTTATTAAAAAATTTCTAATGTGTCGTGTGATCAATAGATATAAGTACCTTCATTTTTTAAATTAGTCTAAGGCTATTTTCCTTTTACTATTGTATAAACAGGGAATTGAAGGGTAAAATAGTTAAAACTTAATGCTATAGTGCTAATGCGGCTTTTAAATCACGTCAGCTGCAATCACTGCATTATAATTAACAATTTATTGAACCAGCAATAAAATGAACATCACATTACTTCTTAAAGCAGCAGAATAAAATGGCTAATAAATAGCATAAGCCAGACAAATTGCAGAGTAATAGAAATTTTCTTAAGATTTATGGTGTGCAGAAAGATGGATGTGCTATTAGTAGGAGCTCCAATACTTGACAAAATTCTTTTACAAAGACATTGTTACCATGCATGTCAGAGTTCACAAGTCTAAGTGGTTTATCCAAATTTCAGCTCTCTGCTATTACAGTGGAAAATACTCATTACAAGGTTTTGAAACTGCAAGCAATGTGTACATTTGCCAACATTCAAACTGCTACTGCCAAAAAGATACTAAAATATTTTATAAACTGTCAAATAACAAGTCTGCTAGCTTAATCTGAGTCTATTTTATACTATACAGACTGTAAAAACTATTACATTAATTCACTTCCTGCAAAACTTTTTAAGAGCAGAGAACAGCTAATGTAGAAGCTGAAAAAAGTAACTGCTTTTTACCTTCTGAAACCCTAACAATATCATACTTCTGTTGGGGAAGCATCATTGTTTTCTTGAAATGCAATCACACTCCCTTTAACAATCGGCGTATGAACAGAATCCATTAATGAAGAGAGATCACAGAAATACATTAGAGTCAAGCTAAATGTTTCACTATGACAAGGGGGAGATAGCTATGGGAAAATTACATATATTCAGTGTTTCTACTGATAACTTGTATTGTGATACTTTGTTTCTGACATGGAGCTGTATGTTCATAAGGTAGAATAAAATATAAAATCGTTTATTATGTGACAATAGGCACAACAAATAGTAATATTTTATAAATAACCTGTTTTTATGTTTCAAAATTATTATTATTAGTAGCAGTAGTAGTAGCAATTATGGTAGAAGCAAGCAGGTTCTGCTCTCTACTAAAAGGGCAAAAAAGATTGGCTCCCAAGATTTTTGTCATTAATTAGTTCACTCAATAATGAGGATTATTTTTAATATGTAAATTTAAATGTATTCATCAAATATTTATCAAGTATCCCAAGTCCAAATCTAAACACTTAAATTGAAATGTATAGTAATATCTGCATTAACTACTTGCTAAAAAAGTTCCTGTAGATTAAGTTTCATGGCACTTTCTAATGATGTATTCTTGTTCATAACAGAGGGTAAAATATGATTTGCTTATCTTCTCATGTTATAATACCCATGGAAGTGTATGAGTTAAGGTCAGAGAGCTGTTATCAATACAAAGACAAATGTAATGCAGAAGATAAAATTAAACAGAGACAAAAATTTCTTTTATTTTAACACTTTAAGTAGCTTACAATTTTCTAAGTGAGTTTAAGTAAACTATACAAATACAAATAATGCAAATCAAGAGGAAGACATGCTAGAAAAGACCTAATAAATGCTGCAGGATAGTCGAAGAAGGAAATTTTCAGATGTGATGTGATCAGAGAAATTTCAGAGGAATGATGTTTTATTTCAATCTTCAAAAATACGTAGAATTTTGATCAGTATGTGAGTAATGCAAATGTTAAAAAGCTTGATTTAGTGATTCCACAACGTATACATATATCAAACCATGATGTTATACAGTATAATGATATACAATTTTTATTTGTCAATTAAAAATAAACAATAAAGAGGTCAAATATAAGGTGGCCAGTGTGATTCTTGTTTTACATTGAGAAACAATTTTAATGGTACAAAAGGGCAAAAATGCACTTATAATAAAACCCAAAAATCCAGTTCAAGATTTACACAATGATTATAATAAAGATGAGTCCTTACTCCTCAAGTGAAAAACAATAGCCCTAACACGTATGTTAGAATATTAATCAAATTTAATCACGAAACTCCTTGAATAAGAGAGGTGAAATGGTTTTGCAAAAATTAACTTTAGTTGTTCCTAACAAAGAAGAGGTAGTCTTATTTGCTTCCCTAGAGAAAGAAGCCTTAAAAATGGAAACAACTCCTACAGACAAACACAGGCACACACCCCCACATACACTCAGGCATCCTTTCTAATAGATGGAACAGAATGGGTCAGAAGTTCATTCTCAGATTCTTTCACAGATTCGGGGAAAAAAGACCCTGTAGCCTGCTAAAGTTCCTTTCAAGCAAGGATCAGCTTCAGGTAATGAAACGTTTTCTGAAAGCCCTGCCTACCCCTCCCTAGAAAATGGCTACATTTCACCTTTCTGTTTGAGAGTAACTAACCATCCTATTTTGCCTGGGAGTAGGGGCAATCCTGGAACAGGGAACTTCACTACTAAAATCAGGAAAGTCATAGACAATTTGGGACTATCTGGTAATTTTATACACTTCCCAAGGGCAGTTCTGGGATGGCCAATAAGTCTCATTAAGAATTATGTCATGAATAATTTTGATCAACCACTATTTCTATTAAATATTATTGAGGGCTTTTCTCTTTTCCGTTTCTAGCAATAAGTTCCTCATTCAAGAAATCATTGATGTGAAATCTATCTCCCTTTTTTCAGAGCCCCCTTCTTCATTTTGTCTGGCTTACCCCACTTCTATCCTCCCTCCTAGCTTCTCAACATTTACAAAAAAGTACGTATTTAGGAAAGCATCTCATAGACTCATTCATGGTAAAGTCTAAATGTCTGCTAATACTTAATTAACATTGTTGCCAGAATTTTAAAACTTAACATTTGAATTTGAAGAGGGAAAATCTGATTTATGGATAAACACCAAAATTCCAATTATATAATTTCATGCATTAGAAAATCCAGCAGGCCAAGCATTCTCTTTATTTCCCTCTCGTGACTTTACCAAGTATTCCCACAGCTAGGCCTTCTGATTTCTTTATTTGATGGTTCACCTATATATCACCAATTATTGGGCCAATGTACATCTAATGATGTACTCTTGTTAATAACAGAGGGTAAAATACTATTTGAGTACTACATTGAGTACTACTATTTAAAGAAGTGGCCTCAGGCCGGGTGTGGTGGCTCACCCCTGTAATCCCAGCACTTTGGGAGGCCGAGGCGGGTGGATCACAAGGTCAAGAGATCGAGATCATCCTGGCCAACATGCTGAAACCCAATCTCTACTGAAAATATGAAAATTAGCTGGGCGTGACAGCACGGACCTGTAGTCCCAGCTATTCTGGAGGCTGAGGCAGGAAAATTGCTTGAATCTGGGAGGTGGAGGTTGCAGTGAACCAAGATCACGCCACTGCACTCCAGCCTGCCAATAGAGCGAGACTCTGTCTCAAAAAAAAAAAAGAAAAAAAAAAAGGAAGTGGCCTCAAAGTCCATACTTAATCTCCAATATAAGAAGTCTTATTGTTTTGTTCTCCTCCCTGTTCGGTTGGCCCTTGTTGTGATGCCCTACTGCAAACCTTTGCTGTGCTTGTAATGCCTTAAATTGACACACCACACTCACGTGCCTTTTTGAAACTCTGATAAAGAAAATTATCTGTGCCCAAGTGCGAAAGGCCAGTTCACAGGACCAGTACCCATAAGACATTCATTTTCTCATAACTGATAAACTGTTTTCAAAGAATAAAACCCTGCCTTATGCTAGTATTTCTTGTTTTGTTCTGAATTTTGATAATGAATTCTAGGTGCCATGTTTTCAAACTTGGTTTTTGTGAACAAACTAAAGAAAAATGTTAACCGTCAGCCTGCCTAGTGCTTTTGAGTACCACAAACCTGTATTCCCAAATCCTGTGCAAGAACCTGTCAGGAAACCCCGTAAAATAAACTTCAACCATTTGGACCAACTAGTTGCTAGGGTTGTAAAGATTCTTTAGTTTGGTTAAGCACTGACGAAGTTACTTAACAGATGAGCTAAACTTCCATTAGTCAGATATAGACCCTTATAATTATCCAATTATACAAGGATATTTAATTCAGGAATGAAAAAAAATTACATGATCTGTGTCAATAACTCACATTTGTGTGCCCATGCAGACATCACTAATCAATCACAAGACACGAAACTGTTGGGTTTAGATAAGATCTTAGAGTCCTTTTGTTCACATCTTTCCAAGCAGCCACTACAAATCAGCTAGACTTGGCAGCCAAGATGAAAGCTGTTTGCCATCCTTGATCTAGTGGCATGCTTCCCCTTTCTAATGACCTGCCCTGCTGTGAATAAATTATCTTACTAGGCCAGTGACTTTAACAGCTTTCTCCATGCTACTCTGAAGATGGATATATTTCTCAAAAAGCTGCATAGCTCTTCCTTTATGAATTCAAAAACTTTTCTAGACTCTCTCTTTCACCTTTCACTTCTAGTCATCCTATTTACCCAGTTCTAACTCATGGGATTTCACCAAAATTATCTTTTTCTGCCAATTCTATCATAAGGAGAAATCACCTAGACAGTCTACCTAGATATTAATTTGACTTTTCCTCAAGCCCACCTCTTAGATCTTCTCCTTACTCTCCAGAATACATGCAAGTAGCAGCCTTCCACCAAACCTGACACAGATTCCAAGGGGAAAATACCAGTGTTAACCATAACTTAATGCTTATGAGAAGGAGATATCAGATAAATCCCACGATAAGACAAAAGTGTGGGTCAGAGTGATAAAACACAGACAACCATATTTACCTACTCATGAGGCTGATGCCAATGCCTATCATTAAAAGTCTTCATTTACAATGCAGGTTAGATCAGTTAGGGGTGTGTTGTGTGTGTGTGTGCATGCTTGTGTGTTTGTATGCACACAGGAACATTTATATTACAAATATAAGTACTCTAGAACTCTTTCATTAAAATCACAATTTAGCTTATGCATAATTTTAAAATATGTAGATAGGTAGATAAGTTAAATTTATCTAATCTCTCTCTCTCTCTCTGTATATATACACACACACACACACACCCACACACACACCCTTAACTAGTTTAACCTGCTTGTAAATTAAGACTTTTAATGAGAGGCATCAACAGCAACGTTGTGATTAGTTCAGTATATAATGTATATATGTCTTACATGAAGTTAAAGATCAATGACATGTCATAATAATTGGGTACATGTGTGAAACTAGTATCCTTCATCTCTGTGTGTCTGTGTAGCTGAAAAGAACAATGTGAGGATATCTTTCAAAAATGAATTTGTGCATGTTCAGTAGTTGGAGGCAAGAGTTTTCATTTTTTATTTAAGCCAACAGGCTTTCCAATACTTTTTATTTAAAAAAAAATCCTCTACATATTTGAGTACTGTGATCCAGGTTGATTTGTCTCCTGAGGCCCTCATAATGCGCCTCATATGTGTGTGTCTACTGACCAATTCGTCTCTCATTAATAGCTCATTTCATAAGTCTAGTCCAACTAGCATCACTTTTGACTGGTTGTATTCCAAGACTCAACAGATAATAAGTCTTTCTATTATTGTATTAAATAATAAATGTGGTTCATAAGTGATTCTGACGAACCCTCTAGACATATCTTCTAGGAGAAATTTCAAGTCTAACATCGACTCAGAAAGTGACTAGCAAGAGTGGCTTGCAGACTTTCATTTTTGTCTTAAGTTTAACAAATCATCAGCTCTACATACTGTGACAATCTTCTGACACACACATTAAAATAAAAGAAGTCGTAAGTGTTCAGCTGTGTATCATCAAATGATGTGAGGCCTAGGAAAAAATTCTCAGGAATTGCCATGGTTCTATATGAATGCTGATAATGCTTGCAAAAGCATAACTTGCTGATGAGAGTTAAGATGTGACTTGGTGTTCCTCAAGCTAATCTTAGGTCCATAGTACCTTATGTATACCAGAAAAACAGATGTTCCAAGATGATCAGGAAGACTGGAAAGTAAGAATTGTCTTATGTGGCCTTCAAGCAGTGGAACCCTATAATATTCTGCTGAATCTAGAAGCTAATAAATGGCAGAAATAAATCTAATCCACATGAAAATGATATATCTGTCTTTTTATTTTTATGTTTCACTAGTTTTTGGATGACACATTGGAAGAGAGGATAAGTACCAGGAGGTCAAATGGATTTCATTTTGGGATTCCTCCTGAAATGTTCCTGAATGTTAAGCAAAAATGTAGTTAGGCAAACATGTAGCAAGTTTACCACATGGGTGCATTTTTAAACTGTAAGCATAATTAAGTATTCAAAATAACTTGTCTAATTGACTGGTAACATGATATAATTGAATGTTCACTGAGAAAACAACCAGAAGATTGTTTATGTGTGGAAGACTGTGCTTCTGAGTTAAGCTGACCAGTATTTGACTCCCAAGTCTGATTTTCATTCCCTTTAACAATGTGACTTCACAAGCATCATTTTTTCATCTATAAATGTTAGAATTAATTGTGACAATGGGAGCAAAGTGCCTAGCTCCCTACCTGATATATTTCAGGTTTATTACAAATGTTACTTGCTGCTTTTTCTCTTACTTGTGTCTCATCTTGTATAAATTGCTTCACCTCTCTGGACCCATTTCTTTATCTGAAAAACCAAGGGCTTAGTTTGGATGACCTCAAGTTCTTCCTATAATTCTATGATTCAGTTATGTACAACTTGGGATGGCATGGCCATGTAAGCAGGGGCTGCAAAACCAGGATTCAATATCAGGCAAATAAAATCAATGTGTAAAACTATGTTATTAAAAACAAGGGGGAATGATAAAGAATACATAGATCTGCCTAAAAACATTTAAAAATCTAAAGCGTTAAAATAGTGTGTCTGCCAAACCAAATATATTCTTGGGTCAAATCTGAATTCTTGGCTCAAAGGTTTCCAATTTTCAATCAAGAGCTTTTAAACATTAACCTCCATCACCCCACCAGCACCCCAGATTATTGACAGGGCAGTCAGAGAATGGATCAATCATAATTTTAAGTGAAATCCATCAATTACAGTCTATGCAAGAATTTTTCATGGCAGCTGTCATCTCTAGAAAAATATACATTTGGAGCCACCCAGATCATGTCAAGGAAGAAAGGAGAATTGGGAAGACCAAATCAGAAGAGAACCAAGCATAGTTTTTGCTTCTGGCTAAGCTGTGGTTTGGCTGTGAAGATATGACTTCACAGCATCCTATTGAGAATCACGTCTTTGCAGTGGATTTTTTTTTTCTTCCCTGCCACGAACGTGTCTGAGAAACTGCAGAATAAAAATGCAAAACAACAAGTATATTTAGATACACTCCCACACAGACTGTAAAGCTTAATATTTCACTGAACACCACATGAAAGACTGAATTAATATCCATAACTCTTCCACATCACTCATGCTTCAAAGTTCTGTCATTATAGATTTCTTTGGCCTATATAGTTGCAAAATTAGCTAACAACAGTAATCTTTCTTTAGTGTAACATTCAATTGTACTTCATAAGAAAAAAAAATTATTAGATTTATTCATCTTTTGGCTCTGTATATTCACAGAATTTTTATTGATGTTGCAATAAACAACAAATTTTTACCAGATAAAAATTAAACACAAGTCATTTTAGAATAATTATTTATAATCCAACTCTATGCATCAAGATAACCATAAGATCAAAATCACTTTTGATGTAGTCTATTCTCAACTCTGCAACCAACTAGTTATGTCACGTTGCATAAGTCATTTAACTTCCCTGATCCTCATTTACCTTTTATGTAAAATGCAATGTTGGTGGAAGTGGCTTCTAAAGTCTCCTCTTACTCTTACATTGTGTGATTTTTAGTGGGATACATTCCCCAAATCTGTCATTGAATAGAGTTCAAAAATTATAAGACTGCCACCATACAAAACTGAGGAAGGCTAAGGCATCAACAAGTAGCAGAGACTTGACCCCTTATTAAATTGCATATTCACACAATGCACATACGTGAAACAAGAGGCAGAAATATTAAAGTATAACTTCAATTGGAAAAAGTACATTTCTAGAAGAATATACACCAAATGTTATCAGAGATTATCAATGGGTAAAGTTATACAATAGTTTTTATTTCCCCTGAGCTTTAAATATCAATTAAAAAATAATTCAGCCTTGACTACTAAAATTAGTCTCAAGTTTGGGGACTGGTTAGAGCAGTGTCATTAACAATATGGTTTACATTACAAGCCAAATAGAATACAATTCACATTTTTCTAATTTAAGCCATATTTCTTATAAATTATTTTATTATTCTATTTTTTTAAAAATTAATGCGCAACAATAGTAGTAGCAAACAACTTTGTATAGACTTTTTTCTTCATTACCCTGGGATCAAATTTCTAATAAGGAATAAAACAAACACTAAAATTCTAGTCATCCTAAGAAATCATCTAGAACCACTAAACAAGTCTGCACGCGGATTTTTTTTTAATTAAGGCATTGTTTTAAATATATAGCAATTTTCAGCATCAATGTTTTCTTATTGCTCACATCTTATTTTAGATATGCAAACAAAATTCTGAAAGTCATTTCAAGGAACCAGATTCTTGTATTCATTGATTCATTTAATAAGCCTTTACTGAGCACTGTTACCCTTCACAACATTGGGTATGATAATATCCATGAGCCCTCCTAAATGATTGCCCATGAGGAGATTTATAATGTTTTACAGAGAGTGTCCTGACAGTACCCAAGCAGCAGTTCGTTCTTCCCAAATAATAGTTCTTAAATGACCCTCCCTATGCCACAGCTAAGAAAAGAATTCTGATAAATGGCAAAAAGAATATAGTAGCAAATAAAACAGTGGCATGTCCTGGGTGAAAAAAAAGAGAGACAGAGAGAGAAAGCCAAAACAGCTCTTCTCAGTTTTCTTTCATTAGGAAAAGAGGAAGACACAATTTTGCAGAGAATATTAAAAGAAAGCAAACGTAGCATAGAAATCAATCTATTCAAAACCTAGTAATGAAAGATCATTCTTTGAGCAAGTGAATAATAAGCAAAGCCTAAGACATGTTCTGCAATTAGTAATGAGGTCCTTAAAGTAAGAAGCCAGCTTTGCATAGAAAGGCATAAGACAAAAAATAATGTAGATTGTACTTTGACATACTCTTTCTTTCTTAGATGAACTATCATCAGATCTTTAGTGATGAGTAAGTGTAAATTTATAACAGAACAAAAATAAATACATCTCATTGAAGAGTTAAGGGTTCATTTTTTTTCAATACCTGATTTGACAACCTGATAAAGTTTCATGTTACAGACCTGTTCTTCTCTAAAGGAGGCTTTTGATTATTATGTCAAGATTCTGATGCCAAGAATGGGTGAATAAGATAGGTAAGTGCCTCTTACTGAATCCTCTCATGTATAGGAGCCTATCATGAGGACATGAGGTTAGGATGACCTTTGGATAGATGACATAAGAAGGTTCATATCTTGTTCTGTCAATTAATCCTTCATCACAGAGGTTGCTTCCAGGGATATATACTTTAAAAAATGATAGCAAAATGGCAGAGACGTTTTAGCCTGGCCAAAGCCTAATGGCCATGACTTACCTACTGCCCTACAATCCAAATAAGTGTCCCTCACTCAATTTATATAACCAGTTGCATGAAGTAAGTAAGAAAAACAGAAGAGGACAGAATGTAAAGGTAATGTCTATTGAAATATATGAATCCCACCCACTCATTACTGTAGCCTAATGAATAATTTGCAATGTCACCAATCATATTGACTGTCTCCTCTTGAGATTGGCATGGGTGAAGGGATAGAATTCTCTTTCTCTTCCTTACTGCTTTAAAGAGACATATTTCTTTACAAATATGCATTAACTTGTATTCTGGTAGATAACAAGATTACAAAGAATAATACATTGTGATTTCCTCCTCACATTCTAGTCAATTTTGAAAATTGAATGAAGCTATTATTAATTCAACTTTTATTATTATAAATTACTTGGGTACTTTATCATAGATAGAACAGAGAGGTGAATGTTGAAATGACCAGGCAAGTCTTAAGTGTATTAAAAAAAAAAAAACAGAGAATAATAGTGTCTGGAGTACATTGGCCATTTTCCGCAATATTCAAAGAGGACACACATTACTCAGTGTTGGTCAATTACAGTCATGTGAGAATATGTGTTGGGTATTTCCAGATCTTCTCATTTCTAGTAGAATCTATAAATCTAAATATTTTATGTAAAATGTCTATAATTTATAAATATTACAAATTTATTCAAAGTGAAAATAAGCATTTACATGCCAAACAGAGCTATAATTTACAAATTTAATTTTAGACCTAGATTATAGATGATGCTCAAAAAGTATGTGGTGAATAAGTATGAAAACATAAGAAAAATATGTTCTACAGATTTCTAGTAAACAAAGTACACTAGAAAGATGGATGTTAAATAACTGTAGCATAATTGGCTTATTTGGGGGCATCATCAAAGAAAGATTACTAATATGAGACAATTCAGTAAAAATGACAATATTTGTTTTGCAGTCATTGAAAAAATCAGTTTCATTTTATAGTTCTTATATGCACGTTAAGCTAATATCATACAAATGACTAATGTTAGACTGCAAAGCCTGTTAAGTTAGTAAACAAATATGTATGAATTAGGTGTGTTTTATAAGCACAGTTCTGATAATATTTTCATTAACTGAGGATCCCAAATGTATGTCCATGAATTAACACTGGAATAGATACAAATGAAATCACTTGAAAAATCAGGAAATATATAATTTATCAAACTCCATCCTGAGTAAATCTTACATGGCATATCTAAAATTTTTGTTTTGTCCTGTTTTGTATAAAGATCCCAGGTAAGTCCGATATGCAGCTAGAATTGAGACTTACAGTCACAGGAGCTTCCAAAGAAATACAAGACATATTTCCTGACCTCATTGACATGATGCTACTAAAGAAAATGCAAAATGAATACATATCAAAACATTAGGACAAATATAATCTATGATATCTAATTATATAACCACATTTTGTATATATAGTCCAGTGCTTAGGAACTTAGACTGAGGTCAGGTGTGATCAGGAATGCCTGCTTGGAGTAGATGGAAGTGGGACGGGATTTTGTAGAGAAGTTCAGATGTGGACATGGAGGTGGGAATGGGAGAAGCTTTTATGTTGGAGCAATAGCATGGCTAAAAGTTTCTGAGCAGAAATGGCTATTCATATGTTGAAGACAAAAAAATCTTATTTGATAGGTGATGGAACCTTAGAATTCAAATATAGTTATTTAGATTTTTTTCCACTTTTATTTTAGGCTCGGGGGTACATATGCAGGGCAAATTGCATGTTGCTGAGGTTTGGTGTGTGAATGGTCCCATCACCCAAGTAGTGAGCACAGTACCCAATAGTTAGTTTTTCCACCCTCATTCCTCTCTTATCCTCCCCTCTCTAGTAGTTCCCAGTGTCTACTGTTACTATCTTCACGTCCATGTGTTCTCAACATTTAGCTCCCACTTATAAGTGAGAGCATTTGGTATTTGGTTTTCTGTTCCTGTCTTAGTTGCTTAGGATGATGGCCTCCATCTCCTTCCATGTTCCTGCAAAGGACATGATTTTGTTCTTGTTTATGGCTGAGTAGTATTCCGTGGTGCATAGATACCACGTTTAATTTATCCAATTCGCTGTTGATGGAATCTAGGTTGATATTGTGAATGGTGCTGTGATTAACACAGGAGTGCATGTATCTTTTTGGCAGGGCAGTTTATTTTCCTTTGCTTATATACCCAGTAATAGGTTTGATGGGTCAAATGGTAGTTCTGTTTTAAGCTCTTTCAGAAATCTCCAAACTGCTTTCCACAGTGGCTGAACTAATTTACATTCCAGTGGTTCAGATTCAACAGTAGAAGATAGTATCTGAGGACAATGAAATTGGCCAGATTATAAGGTCAGATTCCTGTTATGTAAAGTTTAAGTTAGCACAGAGTCGTAAACATGTAGATTGAAGAAATAGAATTTAATGACTGCAAAAATAGCAGTAGGTCAGTTTAAGAGGAGAAAAAGGTGTTAGGAACAGGTGAATGGTTTTACTTAATAAAGTGAACATTACAGATTTAATTTAGTGGCTTGTACATTGGATAATAATTTTATTCCATGAGATTTTTTTATACCAATCCCTCTGTTTCTGTATTTGTCTCAAAATTTCCAGAATAACATGTTTAAAAATTAGTCCAGTTTGCAATCTAGTCAAGAGGCAGTATAGACACCAACAATGTCATAGTAATGAAGGTACTAGGGGGAACCTAGACTGTAGATGCGTCTGGAAAACCTGCCAACATGCCTCAAGAAAGCAACATTGAGTAAAGACAGACATACACCCCCACCCCCTCACATGTTCATACAAGACTTCACTCCCCACTTATCTGCAACTTCCAGAAGGAAGTGACCCACGTGACTTTGTCTCTCTCTCCCTGGTGGTTGTCAGAAGGGTGGCCTGGAGGGCCAGAAGAGCTGCTCCCCAGCACATTCTGCAGAAGTAGAAACGGTGTTTGTTCCCTTCTCAACAATTCCTAACTTTCAGGCTGCATCTTCCTGTGGCTGGAATGCTATTTCTTCTCAGAATTGTAATAACGTATTGGAGGAATAAAACAAACCAGTCACTGCCCTACCAGCTATCTCTCTAGGATTTGCATTCTCACTGGAGACCCAAATATGTGCTTCTTCCTGATATGGAAGATGTCTTCTGCACTGCAGAGGAGTACCGAAGTTTTCTGAACTCCAAAGCCTCTGTGAATAAGTGGGTCCACACTGGGTTCTGCTCTGTACCTTTCCCCTACAGGAAAGG
This sequence comes from Chlorocebus sabaeus, assembly GCF_047675955.1. NCBI lineage: Eukaryota > Metazoa > Chordata > Mammalia > Primates > Cercopithecidae > Chlorocebus > Chlorocebus sabaeus. The sequence continues at coordinate 33,804,777 of NC_132913.1, forward strand.
GAAAATGAAATGAAGTGTAAGATGGAGCCTCAGCGTCCTGTTTGATCCACACACACGGGAGATCTATTTGAAGGACTGTGACATTTTTGGATTCCCCTTACTCTGTTTTTGTTTTTTACTTTCCCAGGATATCATGTAGTGTCCCAGAACAGTACTTTAAAATTCAGAAGGTTTTTGGTTTGTTTATTTTTTTGTTATTTGATGATGAATTCTCAGCTCAAAATTTAGGGAATGGGTTTGTCCTTTTACCCCCTGCCCTACCTTCTTCTTTGGAACCTTTAATCCCAGTGTGTGAGCATCTTACTACAAGCAATAATTTTTAAGTCTTCGTTGCATTTTTTTTTCTCAGTAAACTCTTTAATTAAGCAAATATTGATTAGGGGCCCATCATGTGCCAGGCATTGTTTATAGGCATTTGGGGCACATCTCTGAAGAGAAGAGATGAAGACTTCAGGTCTTGGAACTTCTATTTTTATCAAAGAGTGCAAGCCAATACACAATAAATAATCTTCAAGTTCATAGGAGGTAGACATGGCCTTTCATTATGGGACTGTTCAAATGTAGAAAAGTGAAATATTTTTTCCATTTTTCCCATATGCCTAACATAATCTAACATCTAGATTCTTTATTTAACATTTTGTGACATTTGTTTTACCACATAATATATCCCTCTATTAATCCTTCTTTTCTAGAGGTAGAATTTTGAATAGCACACTTGGGTGCACCCCTCACATGTTTTCTGATCCAACCTTAGAAGATGTTGTTTTTCATAGAAGGGGATACAGGCATATGGATAGTTTAAATTGGAGCTATAAATATAGGAGTTCTATATACAACAGCACAAGAAGGCTAATGGAGAAATGCCGGAGAGTGTAAGTTCCCCTCCTATACAAAGAGTAGTATCCATGTCTAGAAACATGGTTAGCTCACCCTGAGAGGCCATGAAGGGGACTTCAATGAAGAAAGCAGGAGTATTGTAAGGAAGTCACTAACAATCTCTGAGTTCCTTCCCCAGGGTCAGGAACATGATCACAGTAGAGACGGAGATAAGCAGGAAAGTTGGAAAGACCTGGCCACTTAATGGGCAATTTCGCACATTTGTTTAACTTCAATTTGCCAAAATATAAATTTAGAATAACAAAACTTACCGTAGGACATTACCGTTATAAATTATACAAGATAAAAATATTAGAGGGAAGTAGATGCTTAATAACTATTAGCTATATTAATGTTACTACTATAACTAAATTCCTATAAAAATAATATAGTTAGGGAAGGAATAACCTTTTGGGTTTAGGGATCCCTGAAAAAAAGTATTCATAATAAAGCAATTATTTTAAGGATAAAAGAAAATCACAACTAAAGACTGGACTGCAGCTTCAATTAGATTGGGATAGATATAGATCCCACTATCTAATGGTTATGGGACCTTCTGCAAATTATTTAATCCCCCTAAACCTTGATTTCTTATCTATAAAATAGTATCTACCTCAAAGTTCTTATTGCATGGGCTAAATGACATATATTACATCTGAACTGTGTCACTATCAACTCACCACATATCATCTATTATTCTAGAAAGACTATGTTACCTATCGATGCCACATTACCCTGGTAGAGCTTCACCAATTTCTCATCAAAGAAACAATCCAGTCCAACAGCCTAAAGGGCAGTGAATGAAACAATAACAAAAAGGACACTGGGTCATTAACACTGTTTTAATGTAGGTAGCTCCAGTTTTGAAATTCTTTCATTCCCCTGAAAATTAAATAAGGGTATGTTGGAGCACCTACATAGATTCAACTACATTTCTTCATAAACACTCCATCTTAGATTTATCTTGGAAAAGAATCTATGATATGTTATCTATCATTTAAATCTATAGACATTTTATTTGTCACCAAAATCTTTTAAAAAATACTTTGGCCACCCTATCTGGTAGAATAGAAAACCTCAAAGTTAGAATACCCTGGAAGACATTGGCCAGTTTTATATGTAATCTACAAATGTATCATAGTATTGCTTTTTATCTAGTTTCTTAAAAAGTTTTGAACTGTTTCAACAGCTTACTACCTCATCTCATTAATTAATAAGTTAATAAAATCCTTGCCATGTGCTCATTTTATATTTGCAGAACAGCCAAGCCTTTTAACCTTTTGAAAATCATTCCTTAACACCTGTATATCCTTATTACAATGACACCAAAGTCAAAATCTATGGTTCCTGCTCATTTTCAACATCACCTAAAAAAACATGTGAACTCCTCATGAAGTTCATAGACTTAAAATTTTCAGAAACTCAGATACTCAAATAAATAAACACTATACAAATACAGCATAAGGCTCACAAAATACTCTTGATTGCAATACCATATCAACTTATGTTTTGCTCAAATAATTTAGTTCTACGAAGGCATAGTTTCTGTTAGCCAGATCTCCATTCCATTATCATTTTCTCTCTCTTGTGCTACAGACCCAAATTTTTAAAATTCTGGAATGAGTTCTGCTTTATTCTCACTGGTATCTGAATTTAGTGTTTCATTAGCTTCCATTTAAAATGCCACCTTTTCTAAAATTTCGAAACAAGTTAAGAACATTCTCTAAGTCACTTAATCTAGAAATAAAGATCTCCAACCACATTCTTCCCTGAGCAAATATTGATAGACCACAGGTAAGTGCAATGTACTCTACTGAGACCCACAGGTACACTGGTAAAGAAAATAGAGACATAAACTGTCCTCATGAAAAGCACACAGATATCTATATTTTGCCACATCCATACATACTATTGCTATTTACTAATTATTAAAACTATACTGGGGCTATGAAAGTTACTAAAATAAAAATAATTTAGATAACAGAATTGTTATCCTGTTATCTGTTATTCTGTTTAATAATAGAGGGAACATATAAAATTAAAACTAAAAACAAGAAGGAACTAGGCATTAGAAGGACTTTTTTTTTTTGGTTCTAGAAATACTTGAGCATGGAGAAAGAAATATTGCTAAGAGAAGCCAATTTATTATGTATACAGAAGCCATATGAGCTTCAAGAGTAGTTTGTCAGATACAATTTTCTGGAAAACCATCAGTTTGAAACTGCTCTAGATGATAGAATAATCAATTTTAAAATATACAGGGTTTTATATGTTCCTAGTTCTCATATGTTGTAGTCTATTCTAGAAAGAGACATTAAATATATACTGACTTATCAAATAATTAGATAATTATTAGCATATAACTTTCCTCCACTCTTGGTTACCTTTTCAACATTCTCTCTCTCTCTTTTACACACACACACACACAAACACACACACACAAACACACACACACACACACACACCCCTCTTTCACCACTCCTTCAAACATAGCCCCAGACCTTCTTAAAGAACTCTAAAGAGCAATCCACTCTTTTCCAAGTCATATACTGTGGGAAAGCCTGTCTCTATTTGGTATATCAGGAGGAGGGTTCTTAGAGACACAGTCATCTCTAGTGGTCTCTTTGCCAGTGATTGGTTTATGACTAAGCTTAGGACATAATTCTAGGCAAGACCTAAAAAGTTGGCTGGGGAGCTTCTAGGAAGCTTACTTTGGAAAGGAGACACAGGAAGAGATCATCTTTTATGCTGTCTGTGGGGATGGTTATGTCTGGATGTACAGCTATCTGCAAACTAAACCAAAAGAATCACAGAAAAACTAGCATCAATCTCTGTTGCACTTCTTGTTATGTGAAATATAATAAATTTCCTAAAGTCTGCCCAGTTGGCTGAAGATATCCTAACTCGTATACCCATGTTCAAATGGTCACTTATCCTTGAAAATTTGATTTGCAAATAATTGTTCAATTTATCCCTTTCTGCTTTCCCTATTTTGGCCCAAGCTGTCATGCTCTCTTAACCAGGACCACAGAAGAAATTGTTGAGTCCCATCTAAACCATTTTCCAATTCAAAAAAGACATACAATTTTGTTTCTACTATTCCTCAATTTTCAGTCTTCTAATAGTTCATCATTTTTTAAATAATACATTTCAAATTCCTAGCATAGATTTAAACCCTTTTGTTATCTTATTTTTATTTATTTATTTATTTTTTTTACAGAGTCTCTCTCTGTCACCCAGGCTGGAGTACAGTGGTGCAATCTCGGCTCACTGCAACCTCCACCTCCCAGGCTTTAGAGATCCCCCTACCTCAGCCTCCTGAGTAGCTGGGACTACAGGCACACACCACCACACTGGACTAATTTTTTGTATTTTTAGTAGACATGAGATTTTGCCTTGCTGTCCAGGCTTATCTCAAACTCCTGCTCCTGGGCACAAGAGATCTGTAACCTTAGCCTCTCAAAGTTTGGAGATTATAGGCATGAGCCACAGCACATGGCCTCTTTTTTTAAACTTTTTTAGTTCAGGGGTGAATGTACAGGTTGGTTAGATGTGACCATGTGTCATGGGGTTTGTTGTACAGATTATTTCATCATCCTTGTATTAAGCCTATTACTCATTAGTTATTTTTTTCTGATCCTCTCCCTCCTCCCAACCTTCTTCTTAAAAAGAAGATTGTTTCCTTTGAGGGGACATGGATGAAACTAGAGGCCAATATCCTTAGCAAACTAATATGGGAACAGAAAACCAAATACCGCATGTTTTCACTTATAAGTGGGAGCTAATAATGAGATCATATGGATTGTGGGAACAACACACACTGAGGCTAATCTTCTTTTTAACAGCTGTATAGTATTCCATGGTGTATATGTACCACATTTTCTTTATCCATTCTATCATTAATTGATATTTAGGTTGATTTCATGTCTTCACTGTTGTGAATAGTGTTGCTGGAAGTATTCCCTGTCTCTTTCTAGCTTTCTTGCTCATCTTATCATCTCACAAACAATTTATTCCATCTATACTCAACTACTGATGGCCCAATATCCCAATTTGCTGGTAATAATTGTAGTAATGACAGCTGGTACTCACTAGAGTATGCCATATGCACACATCCTGATGCTAAATAAGGTATATCAAAATTCTAGGAGCTCAGTGATCAATGCCAAGCAAATAAGAAATGATAACAATTAAGCAAACTACAAACCTAGGAGATAGGTATTATATTTCCATTTTACAGATAATGAAACTGAGGCTCAGGACATTACATTCTGGCCCTGCTTGCAGAATGAATTACACTGTTTCTGTACCGGGACAATGTTGAGCATCTAACACAGCTCAGGATGGGCAAGAACAAACATAGTCGGCATCTCAGGTTTCCAAGATTGAAACCATTACTTTGCCCTAAACTCTTACTTTTCTTTTGCTTTCAATTCTAATTTCAAGCCAGAGAACCTTAGCAGCATTAAAGAAAATGATGAGTGTTGCTATTCAAAGTGTGGAGCACAGACAGCAACAACAGCATCACCTGGGAGCTTGTTAGAAATGCAGAATAATCTTGCATCTTCTGACTTAGAATCTGTATTTTAACAAACCTCAGGTGATCCTCAGGTGAGCAAGTACATTAAAGTTTGTAAAACACTAATTTGGAGACCTGAAAGATGTTCTAGTTATATTCAGTATTAAAAACCCTCTCTTTTTCCCCAAGTCCTGTCTTTGAAATATCACTTGCTAACGTCATTTGCAAGGCTAACCTGGATTATAGCACTCCTTTGAGAGAAAGTGTGCTAATTATTCAAACAGTAAAAATAAAATATTAATATAGAAGTTAAGGAATGTTTCAATTTTATGGAAAAATAAATGAGGCTAACAGGTAGAAATCAGTTTTGTGGCTTAACAAATAATATATTGCCTGACTGTAATTTTTTTTTCTACTTTGTACTTTATTTTCCCTGAAATTCACTTCTATATTAAATCTAAACCTAATCACATGTAGTTAACGGCAGATGGGTTCCTCACTCAAAGCATTAGAAGAAAAGCAAGAAACTTTCTTTTGGACATTGGTGCATAAATTCAAATAACTGAAAATCAACTAAGAGGATTTTACCACAGAAGATAATGGGTATTATTTAAATATTTCCAACATCATTTTATTTTCAAAGTAGAATGGAATGTGAACTAAACTTCATTTTAATATCTAAAGCATATCTTTTTCTTTCAAAGTGTCTGTGAAAAAAAAACAAAAATAGAAGTTCCTGTATGCATTATTTGTAATAGGGACATGCTCACCTATAAGCTGATCTAAAACATGTCCCTTTTTGGCTGTGAGTGCCTAAGTAACGAGGCAATGGGGAGAGTAAAAGTTCCCATTCCCACACCCGTCACAGGCACCAGCATTGACTTCATGCAAGCTCTGTTTAACTGCGAACCTTTCCTGGGACTAAACATGCACAATGCATGAGATTGTATATTTGCTCTTTAATTCTTTAGTTTTTGTAAATAAAAATGTCCTGCAGTGTTTAGCTTTTGTTCATTTTAGATACAACTGTAAAAGTGGAAAATAACGTAATTTCATTAAACTTATAGTAGGTTCTGCTTGCTGGAAAATAATACTGTTGTTCAGTTGAGTCAGTCCTTCAAAGTAATCAAACCAACTAAACTCCTAGAATATTCCATAAGAGTAAAATTGTTTTCTAATCTTCACTGAGATCCTATTCAATAAGGCCATTTTCTTATCAAACTATACATTTGAGAACAAAATATCATATTCTAACAGGTACTATAAACATTTTAATTCTGTTAGGGCCAAAACAATGATAAACATGGATAATAGTAATAATCTCTTTCCCCAAAGAGTCTTAGAAATCCTAATTTACTGACTGGTAGCTACTTTCACTAAGTAGAAATACAGTAATTTAATAATCTTACCATAGCAGTTTTCACTAAAGAAAATTAACTAATTCATTATTGCTTATAATTTGCTGAGGCATAGCTGCCATATTTGTGAAATCAGCAGGTTCTGGAAAAAAATACAAGTTTTTAAATGAATGTTCAATTTGTCCCTAAACACATAAATGATACAATTACTTAGCTCCCTCTAGTGCCAATTTCTAATATAAACTTAATTATAATAACTGTATTCACCATGCAATTTTGATGCAAATTAAACTTTTACTTGGCAACAATTAAGTAAACGTTCAAGGGTTTTATAGGTTGAGTTTGAGATCAGAGCCCAGCAAGATTCATGGATGACGATGCTGTCACAGGTAGGCTTGTGGCTGCCATTATAACAGTATTTCTTTGCAAATTGTATTTCATATGTTTCAACTAAACACAAATAAACCGATAGAGTGTAAAAGAATGTTGATAAAATAAATTAAGGCTTGCCATTGAATATCTTTGTACACTCCACATATATTTTATTTTCAAAGTAGAATGGAGTGTGAACTAAACTTTATTTTAATATCTAAATCATATCTTTTTCTTTCAAAGTGTCTGTGAAAAAAAAAAAAAAAGAAGTCCCTGTATGCATTATTTATAATAGGGACATGCTCACCTATAAGCTGATCTAAAACGTGTCCCTTTATGGCTGTGAGTGCCTAAGTAACGAGGCAATGGAATATCTTTGTTCCTACTCCACAAGTTAAGTGAGCTGTAACAATCTCACTTAACTTGCGGTTTATATTGATTTTTCTTTGAACAAACACATTTAAAATCCAAGAAGAAAGACACATTATGCTTCTATCAAGGTATGCAGAATAAAATTTATAAAATTTAATTTTCAATTGTAGATGAACACAGAGTAGGCAGAACATATTTTTTTAAAGAAAATTATAACAAAAACGTCTAACTTAATAAAATGACTTATTAACGTATGTTTCCTGTTTCCTGGGGATTTCTCTTAGACTGAAGGATACAATTGAAGAATTTTATTTCTAAGTAAAGGTAACGTAATTACTTTTATTAAGAAAATTGTTTTGTATTGAGTGCATTTAAAGAAAAGACAACACGGTTTGGAGGAAGAGGAGAGTAGTCAAAAATAGAATCTCATTCAATGAAAAATTATAATAAAACTAGTGGATTTTCTAGGAACACAACTTTCCACACCAGTTTGTATATTCATTACTCTTTTATTTTTAAATGTAGTCTGAAGGCTAAGAGGGATGAGAGCACGAATTTAGGAATCAAGTGATATGTATTTGATTAACAGAACTATGGTTAGTCTGTAAAATATAGATATTGCTTCCAATTAATAAGGCTCTTATGAAAATTAAAGAAAACATATATGTGAAACATACAGCTGAAAATGACAGTTAATAACTTTTTTTCTAGTGTGTTAGTAAGTTTTAAACGCTCACAGAATAAAAACATATAATTGAATTGTACTTGTGATCATTGGTAACATAAACATTATTCCTTAGTGCTGAGAATTAGTACTTTTAAAAATTAACTTATTTTTATTTCAATAAACATTTTTGTCCCAAATAAAAAGAGGAAATCTTTTCTAGAATAATAGGTGAGATTTTTACTTCTGATTATTATTATTATTATTATTACTACTACTGAGATGGAGTCTTGCTCTTGTTGCTCAGGCTGGAGTTCAATGGTGCAATCTCAGCTCACTGCAACCCTTGTCTCCCGAGTTCAAGTGATTTTCCTGCCTCAGCCTCCCAAGTAACTGGGACTATAGGCACCGGCCACCACGCCCAGCTAATTTTTTGTATTTTTAGTACAGATGGGGTTTCACAATGTTGGCCAGACTGGTCTCGAACTCCTGACCTCAGGTGATCCACCTGCCTCAGCCTCCCAAAATGCTGGGATTATAGGGGTGAGCCACTGCACCCCACCTACTTCCGTTTATTTGTGTCATAATGACCCTGATTCAATTTGAATGACTGGACATAAATTCTCTGTGGAAGGCAAGAGTCTTGGCCCTTGTATTTGTTCCTACTCCTTCTAATTCCTTCTGCTTGCAATTTCCATTTGGCAAGGTTAGACAAGTGCCTTTCTTTTTGTGCAGCATTATGGGTAATTGCCTTCCAGAGTTGTTCTAATAAAAATAAACAAGTAAGCCACATGCAGCGAGAAGCTTTGGAAAATGCTCTGTACTAATACAATGGGTTAATTTTATTGTGATAAATGTTAATGAGACAACTTACCTGCAATGCTCGTAGAGAGAGCTCTCCTTCTCTCCCCAGCCATTGAAATTCCTTCAGTGACTACTTTTCACCTGTCCTATTCCTGACGTATCTGCTTGACTTTTGAAACATTGTGGTAGATGGATTATTGAAATAATTTATCTCAAAAAATGAATAGATGACATTTTTGTGCTAAAAAATTAATAAATACTATAAGCTGTCTTTGCTCTACACTGAATGCAGAGATGCCACAGACAATATTCTGAAAAATGTACACAAGCATATCTCATTTTATTGTGCTTCACCTTTGTTTAAATTTTGCTTCACAGATATTACTTTTTTAACAAATTGGAGGAATTATAGTAACCTTGTGACTAGCAATTCTTTGGGTGCCATTTTTTCAAACAACATATGCTCCCTTTGTGCCTCTGTGCCACATTTTGGTAATTCTCACAGTATTTCAAATGTTTTCATTGTTATTATAGCTGTTACGATAATCTGTGATCAGTGATCTTGGATGTTACTATTATAATTACTTTGGGGCACCACAAACCATACCCACATAAGACAGAAAACTGAATAAATATTGTGTGTGTTCTGAGCACTCCACTCACTGCCCATTCCTCCATCTCTCTCCCTTTCCTTAGACACCCCTATTCCCTAAGACACAGCAATATTAAAATCAGGCCAATTAAAAGCACTACAGTGGCCTCCAAGTATTCAAGTGAAAGAGATGCACGTCTCTCACTCTAAATCAAAGGTAGACATGATTAAGCTTAGTGAGGAAGACATGACAAAAGCTGACATAGACCAAAAACTAAGACTTATGTGTCAGTTAGTCAAGTTGTAAATGCAAAGGAAAAGTTCTTGAAGGAAATTAAAAGTGCTACCCCAGTGAACACGTTAATAATAAAAAAGCAAAAGAGCCTTATTGATGATGTGGAGAAAAGTTTCAGTAGTTTGAGTAGATCAAACCAGTCTGAACATTCCCTTAAAAGCCAAAGCCTAATCCAGAAAAAAGATTCTAACTCTCTTCAATTCTATGAAGGCTGACAGAGGTGAGGAAGCTGCAGAAGAAAAGTTAGAAGCTAGCAAAAGTTAGTTAATGAAGTTTAAGGAAAAACACCATCTCCGTAACATAAAAGTGCAAGGTAAAGAAAGAAGTGCTGATGGAGAAGCTGCAGCAAGTTATTCAGAAGACCTAGTTAAGATCATTGATGAAGGTGGCTATGCTAACAACTGATTTTCAATGTAGATGAAACAACTTTACATCTACTTTGGAAGAAGAGGCCATCTAGGGCTTTTGCAACTAGGGAGGAGAAGTCAGTGTCTAGCTTCAAAGCTTCAAAACACAGGTTGACTGTCTTGTTATGGGCTAATGCAGCTGTTGACTTTAAGTTGAAACCAAAGCTCATTTACCATTGCAGAAATCCTAGGACCCTTAAGAATTGTGCTAAATCTACTCTGCCTGCACCCTATAAATAGAACAACAAAGCTTGGATTACAAAATATCTGTTTACAGCAGGGTTTATTGAATATTTTAAGCCCACAGTTGAGAACTACTACTCAGAAAATATTTCCTTCAGAGTGTCACTGCTCATGAACAATGTACCTGGTCATTCAAGAGCTCTGATGGAGATGCACTAGGAGATTGATGTCGTTTGTATGCCTGCTAACACAACATCCATTTCGTAGCCCGTAGATCAAGGAATATTGTCAACTTTAAGCCTAATTATTTAAGTAATACTTTTTATAAGGCTCTAGCTGCCATAGATAATGACTCCTCTGATGGATCTGGGCAAAGTAAATTAAAAACTTTCTAGTAAGGATTCACCATTCTAGATGTCATTAATAACATTCCTGATTCATGAGAAGAGGTCAAAATATCATCAAAATTAACATGAGTTTGAAAGAAGCTGATTTCAACCCTCATGAATGACTTTGAGGGGTTCAAGATTTCAGTGGAGAAAGTAACTGCAGATATGGAGGAATTAGCCAGAGAGTTAGAATTAGAAGTGAAGCCTAAAGATGTGACTGAATTGCTGCATTCTCATGATAAAACTTAATGGATGAGAATTGGCTTTTTATGAATGAGCAAAGAATGTGGTTTCATGGAATGTAATCTACTCCTGACAAAGATGCTGTGAACACTGTTTAGGTCATTATTTCGACAAAGGATTTAGGACATTCCATAAACGTAGTTAATAAAGCAATGGCTCTAATTTTGAAAGAATTTCTACAATGGGTAGAATGCTATGAAACAGCCTCATATACCAGAGAGAAGTCTTTTCATGAAATGAAGAGTTCATCAATCCAGCACACTTTGTTGTTATGGTGTTTTAAGAAATTGTCATAGCCACTGTAACCTTCAAGCTACCACCACCCTGATCAGTCAGCAGCCAGCCATCAACACTGAGGCAAGACCCTCCACAAGCAAAAAGATTATCACTCACTGAAGCCTCAGAAGATTATTAGCATTTTTTAGCACTAAAGTACTTTTTAAAGTATGGTGTGTCTATTTTTTGGACATAATCTTATTGCACATGTAATAGACTACAGTATAGTATATACATAACTTTTATATGCACTGTGAAAACAAAAAAAATCTATAACTTATTTTTGTTATGATATTCAGTATAGAACCAAACCCTTGATATCTCTGAGGTATACCTGTGTAAGTATCTAAAATTTTCTGTGAGTTTACAAACTTAAGAGCGTTTTAGAAATATTTAAATAAATCTATGCTATTAAAATTGTCTTTTATTTTTATTTCTAAATCTTAACAGATAAAGCCTAGTAATTAAACATTACAACTCAATTACATGATTAATATTTAAGAATTTCATCTTTCCTCCCCTCCTTTGATGCAATGAAAGAAACACTTATAAGTCACTAGAAAGATAAGGTTTTTCTTCTTACTTGCTGGAAACTAGAGTCAGTCTCTATAATTTTCAATGAGGTTGTTACTTTCCCATCTTATTTACCTGTGACCATAACTTTGTTGATCAATTACCCTTGTCCACTATTCTAAATGCTCCCTCTTTTACCACTGGATAGATTTGCAGGGTTATCAACAGTGAAATTAAATGTACATCTTAAAAAAAAACTTCCTTTATTTAGAACTAAAAAAGCAAGTTAGATTTTTTTCCAGTGGAAATTTGAAATGTGATTTTCTATACTCTTGAAAAATTAAAATAATTCCCAAGATGTCAGCCTTTTCCACTCTCAAGTATATGAAGGAGGTCCAAATTTCTAGGAAAAGAAAGTTGGTTTGGTTTGGGAAAAAATACATATTTAACATAAGAGATTATTCCATTATCCTTGATTTTTACCCGTAAGAACTTTCTGGTCACTATAACATTTAATATTAAAAATGAAAGGAATACCAAAAACCACAAGGGAAAAAGAAGGCCATGCATTTGACCAGAAGACATTAGCAAAGTAAAGTTGTGGATAAATAAATTTCAAGGGCATTCACAGTAAACTACACTGGTAGATTTCCTGTCTCAGCAGAAAGTCTGATAATCCTGATCTATCTATCAATTGACTAGAGGACAACAGCTAATGAGGTGACTACATTTCATCAGAATTACTTCTTAACCACGTTTCAGTTTTCTTGATTCACCTACCTTTTGTAGATGGTACAGTTTTGACTAACATTAGAACCTTGCGAAGAACAAATTAACTTCACATTCATTGATAGATACAGGCCACAAGGTTAGAATTGCCCTAATTATAAAGTTACTTCCCAGGAAACAAATAATCCATTCAGTAAACATTTGGAGGAAGAAATGTGTATTTTGTGGAACAGCCATAATGAATTTTACTTCAAATTTCCATTTTTCTGTTGAGGCATCTATTGTTGAAAAAGAGTTCAGTACTATGCAGGCAAATAAGAATTATGTTTTTAAAACCTATTTGGAGTGCCAATTTTAACCATTTTTCTTTTGTCACTGGCTGAAGCTTACATCACAAGAATTTGAGTGAAATAAAAAAGAATATAGCCAACTATTACTATTATGGCTGGATCATGGGCTAATAATGACAACAGTAACAACAAAAACAATAAAACAGCTTTTTAGTCTTATGTTCTCAGGACTTTAAAAGTATATATATTACTTCATTTAGTTCTCCCAATAACCTTATGATTCAGGTATCATTATCTAATGAGGTACAGAAAAGTAAAGTCACTTGGTAAAGTCTACTCTGTCCATAAGGAGAACAATGATATGAAGGAACTAGGCAATTGAACTCCGGAAACTCAGCCTTTAGCTGAATGACTATTGTCCCAAATACGACAAAGAGGTCTGGATTAATAACACAATAACAATAGAAATTTATATTTATCTGGCAAATTGACACTTTTTCAAAGCAAGATTAATTCCTTTATCTCATTCAAACCTCACAAATCTTTTAGGCAGATAGGTCTATCATTTTCTCTTTTCTTGGAAATGAGAAAACAGAAGTTGTTCTGTGACTTTCCTAGATCATACCCCTGAAGGTCTGAGGAACAGGATAAAAAAAAAAAAAAAAAAAGGCACTTTAACTCATAAACACTAATAGTTCATGATTGCAATTATAAATTCATCCAATTTTAAATTTTATTAAGGGGTTATTACTTTGAAATCCAGAGTAATCCACTTTTAAATGAACCTTTTAAATAAAATTTTTTTAATTTAATTTTTTTAAATCTTAGCCAAAACCCATAAGACAAAATGTTTCCAACATCTTATGCTTTCATCTGTTCATAATAGTGCCCTTTCTTTAAAGTTTCTCCAAACCAAGATGTAGAAAATAAAGTTCCTTCTGAGTCTGTGATGCCATGTAGTTCTATAATGCCACAACAGCAACAGCAAAAATAAATACTCTTCTAAAATGGTTTCTGGATAGTATTAAAGGTTAACCCAGGTAATGAAACAATGATGTTATTGCCAACTAATTGTATTTCCTGTGTTTTCAATGAGCTGAACTAATGAACTGATGGATATTGAAACTTAGGTGTTTTATGGCTAAATTATAACCGTAATTTCTAAAATATGTAATTTTTTTTCAATATAGCAGCAACACCTGCTGCTGAGTACAAAAATGATTAGCCACAAACTAACCTACTATAAAATATCAAAATGCATTTGCCCAATGAAGAACTAATGGGAATTACGCAGATTACATTTCCTTCCCTGCTGAAGGCAACCGAGCTTCACCTCATAGCAAAATGAAAGTATAACTCAAATACAAAACAACATATACACAGAGACATAACCAAATATGTTTATTATTATTTTTAGACAGGTTTCCTTTTCATGTAATTATTTGGCAACAAAGAGCTACAATAAAGGTTAAAGCATTTGGTGGGTATCTGAAGAGCTCTGTGTTAACTAACTAGGAATATTATTCAGATACCTCATAGCAAAACACTCATTCAGAATTATAACGTAGATGTGCATGCTAACAGAAACCAATCTTTTACAATACCTTATCATAATTAGATTTATTCTGTAACTTTTCTTAAAGCATTCACTATTCTGCTGATAGCAAAGAAATGGAGAGTAAGAAACTTGTGCAATTGGCTGATTGACTTTGGGAATTACAATGAATTACTTAAGGTTTTCTCTTTCTGTAGTACTAAATGCTAAATAAAAATCGACTTTAAAATCATTTCCATAGAATTTGTGTTGTTGAACAATTCACGATAAAGGTAACTGGTTTTTGTAGCTGTGTGTGTAAACCTAGGATGCCTTTCTTCTGCAGACAACTTTATTCAAATGAAGAATGCAGAAATGGTGTATCATCATCCTTTTATAGATGCGCACCACTGAATCATATATAATAAAATATCTTTTTGCACTCTGAGCAACTGGCAAAAGGAAAAAGAAGCATCCTTCAGAAGTGAAGATTTTTAGCATATTCTTAAATTTAGTTATTTAGATGTGTGTTTCTATTGCTGAAGCTTCAGGACATATTTGCAAATTTTAAAACTACCACCTAATCATTTTGCTGAAAAACAGCAATAGCTAGACATTGCACAAATCATAAAGTGCTTTGCACAAACTCTGGAAACTGTCTTGTCTACAGAATCTTTCCTTAAGCAACAGCAGGGATAAACAGATGGGCCATACCATGTTTTAAAATGCCTATAGGTTTAGATTCTGTTAGAAAAGCTGGCAAAATTATATCCAGGAAAAAAATTGATAAAATGTAATTTCCTTGAATGTCATTATGATTATTTGTGCAATAGTAGAAAGGAAATCTTAACTGATCTCCAACCATCAGTGTAAAAGAATTGTCAGATCAAAGCAGTTTGCAGAGCATACCACTCTTCACATTGTAAATGATCAAAATAAATGAATAAATTGAATAGTGTTGCTTTTAGAATTAGAAAGATAAAGGACATAAAAGATAATTCAGCAATGCCTTCTGAAAGTGACAAATAATTGTGTTCATTGCCCAATAGTTGTTTATTGCAATGCCATTCTCTAAACTATAGTAATAGAGTAATTTTCTGCTTGTTTTTGGATACTAACATTCTCCACATTTTCTGCACAAATTTTCCTGTACAGAATCTTACATACAACAGAGTTTAGAAATCTAAGAACTAACCAATTATCAGTCAGCAATCTTGAAATTTACAGTTGATTAGTAAGCCTAAAAATGTACTATGAAGTCCAAATTTAGTCTCATTAAACACTAAAATAATTCATTTGATTTTGAACTATTCGCTCCAGTAACAGGAAGTTTTACACCCATTGTTCAGGGTAACTTAGATCATTTAAATACATTCTTAATAATAAAGGTTACTTTGAACAGTTTGTAGAAAACCAACATATTGAATAGCAGTTGCTGTATCAGTTTATTAGACTTCAATTTAAACTCTCAAGTAAAAAGTATTATTTGGTTAAGTCAAATCACTGAGGACAATTCAGCCAGATGGCCATGGTGCCGATTCAGAAAATATTAAACTGCTTACTGGAATGAGTCAACTGCAGGACTGATTGATTTAGTCACATATTCAAAACTTTTGCTTCTTATCCCATTAAAAGTAGCACTAATGAGCAGCAGCTATGACCTTCCAGTGAGAAGCCACAAGTTCCACAACCCCTCAATATTTACCACTCAAATTTAATCTTTTTAATGGACACCTTAAAAGGGATCTGATAGAAAATACTAAGAGCTGCTCAGATACTAAAACACTTAGGGAGGCTTTTGATTAATGTTGCATGATTAATCAATTGATTAATATAGTTTTCAATACAGATGTTAGGACACTGTCTACTTTAATCAACCATTCTGAAAATAGTGAAGATAAATGCCATACTTTTGTGTCTGCTAGGAAAAAAAAATCCTTTCTTTAAAGGTTGTTAATTATGACATAAGCCTTATTTACCACACGCAAATTTTATCTAATGTTGACATATTTATACATAGGAATCATTAATGAGATAAGTGGGTTCCTTTTGGCAAAGCCATATTTTAATCACTTTAAAAATAATTTATTTAGCCATTTTATGGACCTTTTCCTTAATGAGAAATTATTTTAGAATAATGCTGTAAAATGCATTAGAATCTTAAAGTTTTTATTATTATTTTCCAAGACCATTTGTAATTTGTGATAATGCTTTCCACCATACTAAAACTGAAATCTTTATTCCAGTCAAAAATAATCACCCTGTAATTACCGTGACAAACTGCCCAAGCTGTATCATCGTGGCTATTTCAACTAATGATATTGTATTAGAATGCCTAGCAATAGACTTCAAATGGAAAATATAATTATGTGCATTAGTTTGTCTAAGCATTTATAAGATCACATATCCATCAGTTTTCAGGTCTCATAAAGAAAGCCATACATCACTGTCACTGTGAGTTTTGTTATTGAAAGCACAGGCCTAACAAACTGAGCTTAAGATGCGTATCTTAAATTTCACTTGTTTTGTGGATCACCAAAATCCCTGTAAGTTAAACCAGCATAATTGAGAAGAGCTTTTCCTCTGGTGATGGAGGAACTCTGAGCACAGACCACTTCACACTCTGACTAAACAGAAGACTAGCCAGCCCGAGACAGCTTAATCTAGCTTTTCCACACCTCCTAAATCTGTGGGAGACTGATTTGGCCTAAAAGCCTATGGAAAGGCTTTTGGGCAAGGTATCAAATTAAAGGTTTCATACTGTCGGCTCCACTGACCTGAAAGATATTAGAAGGAAGAAAAAGTGCAAAAAAAAAAAAAAAAAAAAAAAAGATGTACATTTGAGTTGTGAATGGAAGAAAACAGTTCTTTGAAAAACAAATATACAATGAACTTGAATAAATGATACTTCAAATAAATGACAGCATTAGAATTAAAATTTGATGATTATTTACTGAACTCTGCATACAACAAACCATAGAACCCTGGGAACGTTGCTCAGCTTTTTTGTCTACCAGTGTTCTCATTTGTAAAATGAAGCCATAGGTGGATTTCTTGACCCTTTCTGGTTTTAGCTTACTGTAACAATGTGATTCAAACCTCAATTTAAAAAATATTTGCTCTATCAGTTAACAAAAATGTGCATGAAAAAGTGAAACCTACTTTGGGATAACGAAAGAAAACTGTTTTAATTGGTTGCAAAGAAATAACCTATCAATAGGTGTAAAAAGTTTCTCTTCTACTAGGAATAATTATGTTACAAAATATTATACACCCAAGGGCCCAAATTTGAATTTGTTAACTTCTCATGTTGTGTGTTCATTGTCTGTAGAAAGTGATAATCTGTGTGTGATCTTCCCCTAAAATGTGTCACCTGTGCATGATGCTGAAAATGTGTTAAAACATGTTCTACCATCTTCAGATCAGTCTTCTACCAGATCTGGAATGAGAAAATTCACTTCTCTATGATATAAACCTAATGGAGGCGTGTTTCTAAAGAGCAGCACTATTGACACTTTGGGTTGGCTCATTCTTTGTGGTGAGGTTATCTTGCGTACTCCAGGATGTTTAGTGGCATCCTTGGTCTGCACCTATTAGGTCCTGGTAGAACTCACCCTCATTTCCAGACATGAAAACAAAAAATGTCTCTAGATGTTGCCAAATGTCCCCTGAAGGGCAAAATCACCCTTTGTTGAGAACCAATGTCTGACAGCATAAGCAACTAGTGAAAACATTGTTTGACCAAGAAAAAGTAGAATTCTCTAAAGTCATAAATATGTAGATTTTGAAATAATTCCATAGTTATTTATTTATTTTATGTATCTACTTTATACCAAAGCATGTGAAAAAATTTAAATAACACAAATACTTCTTGGCATTCATGTGTCTTTTTTCTATTTCTGGATCTGAAGATGCTTCCTAAGTCCTGCCTCTGAGAAAAAAATTGACCAGGAATAATTCTTAACCTAATTTTAATCTAACTGGAAAGAAAAGGTCAAAGTCAAAGAAGCTGGGGAATTAATAGATAAAGTAAGATATTTTTCTATTCATGAAAAGGCAGGATTTGTTGTTTTTTAATATCCAGTTGATTATCATGATTACTCAGCTCCATTAGTTAAGGTTCTCATGACCTCGTGGATGTCTAAGACAACAGCTTCCAGTTGTCATAACCATACATACATATTTACCTATGTTTTACATCTTTTAAATTAATACATCATTCTCATAAGTTAGGAAGAGTTATTCCTATTCTACAGAAAACTGAGGCTTAGAAATGTCAATACTACCATTAGGTGACAGAACTAATAGTCAAGTCTAGGTTTTCTAACTCAATGATTCGTGATCTTAACTCACTGTTCTCAGCTAGGATTATTTTATTAAGTTCTGCATTATTTGCTACAAAGTATAAATTATATCTATTCAGTAGATGAAAATGTTACTCAGTTCTGTTTGCCTCAGCTGTCTACAAGCCAAAAGCTGAGAAATAAATGACTTTATGATCTTAATTTTCATACAATGATCTCCCTTAACTCATAAGTAGAAAAATTTTTTTTAAAGAATCAATCAAATCTTTTTTTTCCTCTTGAGACCACTAATTCATCAGTTCATGGTGTATAGACATGATTCTAAACCATATAAAATATTGCAGCACTAAAGTCATCAGTATTTAATCCCCTAAATTCTAGAATTTGATTTAGCATTTCCATGAAGTATTCACCAGGGGCTTAATTTCTGACTTTCTGAGTTCTGGAAAGCTTGTAGGACACACAGAATAAGATAGTCATCTTTAAACCCCATGTTGAAGACAGGTCTACCATTGTGGGAGCACATTCATTTTTCTCTTTAGGAAATGTTACCATTTCTTTGAAAGTCTAATGCTATGCTAATATCAAGTAACATTCAGCAAAATTCAGCCTACATTGTGTTATTTCCATGTTTTGGCGCTATATACATTTGTCTATGCTTTCAACTCAAAAGTTGAGCAATATTGCTTGCTGTATTTTGGTGCCAGCATAGATTTAAGCCATCCAAACAAGACTGTGTATTTGAACTGACAGAGAGTAAATGATTTGCATCTGGCATAACTGATGGTGGTGTCAAAACCTTGGAAGATAATTCATTGGTAAACATATTCCTCTGGATGCCTAGCCACACATGCCCAATTTCCTATCAAGGGATAGAGCCAGATCATTGCCAGAACAATGTGATATTTTATACAGATAATTCAAGAGATTATTTTGCTTTGACAGAAAACGGGGAGTGGGGGGAATATGGTAGTGTTCCTCATTGATGAGGCAAGATAATTTTTTAACCATCATTGCAGAAATTAAATTTCATGCAAAAATGCCTTTATTACAACTATGGAGTTGATGAACTAGTAAAAATAATCACAAACAGCAGGCTTTAAAAAAGTAATCTATAATTCCTGGTTGTAATTGGTAAAGAAAAAAAAAGTTTACATCAGGCCATGACTAAAATGATGACAAAGTAGGAATACAGCATTAAGGTCTTAACACACATATGTGTGAACTACCCAGGTCTCTTCAAAGAAATAGTCATAACTAGATACTGTGCTCAATGGAATAAAAATCTTTGACTCTTTCCATTCCTTTCCACTCGTAAGGAATGTATACATTGCTTCAGATGTCTGTGTTAGTCTCTTCTTGTGTTGCCATAAAGGAATATCTGAGACTGGGTAATTTCTAAAGAGAAGATTTTTTATTGGCTTATAGTTCTGCAGGCTGTACAGGAAGCAGGGTGCTGGCATCTGCTTCTGGTGAAGCCTCAGGAAGCTCACAATCATGGCAGAAGACGACAGGAACCAGCATGTCTCATGGAGAGAGTGGGAGCAAGAGAGAGAGAAGGAGGAGGTCCCTAACTCTTTAACAACCAGATCTCATGTGAACTAGCTGAGTGAGAGCTCATCACCATGGGGATGGTGCTAAACCATTCAAGAGGAATCCATCCCCAAGATCCAATCACCTCCCACCAGGTCCCATCTCCAACATTGGAAATCACATTTCAACATAAGATTTGGAAGGGACAAACATCCAAACCATATCAATGACATATACCAATGGAATTTTGTCCAGGTGTTCATAGAATTGGGTTGAATTAAATAGTCTCTTGAAGAATGAATGCATGTCATATACAGGGAATAAACTTCAAGATAATTTAAATTAAATACAACACTCTTGCTATTAAACTACATGTACCGTAGTTTATTATCTCTCTGATCATTTAGTTGACCTTTCAGGATCTCGTGGCTCAATCAAAAACAGCTATTGAGTATCTATTTTGTCATACACTCTGTGCCAAGTATTGGATCTGATACAAAAATGACTGTGGTTTTTATCTCTGTCTAGCTCTTAGTCCAGGGAGGATATTTAAGAAATTCGCTTTTAAAAATATCATGATGGTAGAGCATACTATTCCAATAGATGTGGGCACAGACTCTGCCTGGGTTATTTCAAAGGCTTCACTGTGAAGAGGATGGTGAAGATTGTATGTTTTTGTCCCCCAAAAATATATGTGCTAAAGCCTTAACTACCAGTTTGGCTGTATTTAGAAATGGGAACTCTATAGAAGTAATTAAGGTAAAATAAAGCCATCAGGGTAGAACCTTAATCCAACAAGATCAGTGTCACTATGAGAAGAGACAGGCCAGGCGCGGTGGTTCACGCCTGTAATCCCAACACTTTGGGAGGCTGAGGAAGGCGGATAATGAGGTCAGGAGATCCAGACCATCCTGGTTCACATGGTGAAATCCTGTCTCTACTAAAAATACAAAAAAATAGCCGGGTATGGTGGCACGTGCTTGTAGCCCCAGCTATTCGGGAGGCTGAGGCAGGAGAATGGCGTGAACTCAGGAGGTGGAGCTTGCAGTGAGTGGAGATCACACCACTGCACTCCAGCCTGGGTGACAGAGCGAGACTCCTGTCAAGCAAGCAAGCAAGCAAAAAATCAAGCAAGCAAGGAAGCAAGCAAGCAAGCAAGAAGGAAAGAAAGAAAGAAAGAAGAGACATCACTGAGCTCACCCGCTCTCTCTCCCTCTATGTGTGCACACAAAGAAGAGGTTATGTGACCACATAGGGAGATGGTGGCTGCCTGCTAGCAAGAGTAGAGCCTCAGAATAAAACCTACCCAGCTGGTACCTTGATTTAAGACTTCACAGCCTCCAGAATTGTCAAAAAATTCATTTCTCTTGTTCAAACCATATAGTCTGTTATTTTGTTACAGCAGCCAGAGCAGACACATACAATGATATTTCAGGTGCATTTTCAAAGATGAATCAAAGCTTTCTTACAAAGATAAAAC
Source organism: Chlorocebus sabaeus (assembly GCF_047675955.1). NCBI lineage: Eukaryota > Metazoa > Chordata > Mammalia > Primates > Cercopithecidae > Chlorocebus > Chlorocebus sabaeus. Next base: position 33,826,510 of record NC_132913.1, read on the forward strand.
ACATGGGAACAGAAATCAGTGAATGGGGAGAAGGGGTAGATGGAGAGTGAAGAAGAGATCAAGAACAAAACAAGGGCAAGGAACAGCCTGAGTAAAAGAGCCCTTTGGAACAAAGCAGGACAGAAAACATATGCATGGTCAGAGATAGAATGTGAGGAAATTGGCATGTGATTTATTGTTTCTTTTTCCTGTGTCAAGCCAATCTTCTGTTGTCAAGGGAGGTAGGGATAAATAGGTGGCTTAAAGTAAATTATAAAGGTTTGAAATATTTGCTTTGGGGAATGAAAAAATGAACTAAGCACAAATCAATGGTGGTCCAACAGGATTATTAGAGCCAGGTTGGAAAGAGGTTTATAATGACTAATGAGTGTCTTTTAGTGGCGATAGTGATGGTGTTTTCCATGTGCAACAAGTGGAGGAAGCAGATGATTGGATTGGCCAGATCTAGCTGACTGGCAGGGCAGCTATGGCAGAAACAGGAGGTAAGGTTACTGTGGGTGGTGGAAAAGGCTGCCTGGGTAATCCAATGCCCTGGCTGTGATAAAGAAAAAAACTGAAGTGAAGAAAGCAATACATCTTGGAATGGGGCAAAGGTGTCAAAAGTTGAAAGAGAGGACAAAGGGGAAAATTTGGTTAGAGGATGAAGGAAAAAAAAAAGATAGATTCTATTTAATGGAATTAAGAGACAAGAAGTTTTAAATATTATTGGGAATGTATTTTAACTTGCGAAGTATGGCAGAGACTGGAGGAGCTCTTTACACCAGTTTCCCTTTCCCTCTGGATGTCTGGATAAATCACCACTCTGTAGGGAAGAAAAAGTAGTTTTCTCCTCCCCCATCACAAGGTTCGTGGCCAAGGACCCTATAAATAAAAGACAGATTAACAAGAAAAATGCATAACAATTTTATTTAATCAAAGTTTTACATGCAGTGGGAGCACTCATAAATGAAGGCCCAAAGACACAGGGAAAACTATCTTTATGTTAAGTCTGATGAAATAAGAGGATAGTTGTGGAGAAGAAACATGTCTCAACAGAAGGGAATATGACCTAATGGTAATAAACTGGGGGAAACATAGGAAGGCCTGTTTGCTTCGTCTTCTCTGTCTCAGGCTGATATTCCTCCCCAGGCATGGGGCAAGACACTTGTCACATGAGGATCTTCATGGGAGAAGGGAAAAGATCAGAGCCTGACCTTCCTAGCTTTTATGGCTTGCTTCGGTGGAGAGGAATTCTAGTTTCTATGACCCACTTGGGGGTAGAAAATGGGACTGGAGGAGGGAAGGCTAGAGTAGGTTGATGAAACTGTCTTGTTTCTGAGGCCTTCCCAATCTTATTCAGCTCAAAATCATCAGCATGTCAAAGCATCATGCTTACAGGTATCATATTCAGAGCCCAAATAATTCCCATCTGGCTTATGAAGCATAAGAATGAAAATAAACCACATTCAAGAATGGGCTATAGTAACCTCCTGAATGTGATCCTCACTTCTTTGACCTTCTCTGGTGACCTTGGAAACCATGTGTTGAAGATGCAGAGCCACATGATGGAAGGAGAAGCACAGCCACTTGCAAATCAAAATCACCTGCTTTTACTATTGCCTTAATAATAGGGGGAGAAACACAAAATATTTTAGATATTTCAAGTGCATTATTTTCTACAAATGTTATAAGAATACTTTTCAATTTCTATAATATAAATGCTAAGTAAGCTTATTGCATGTGCGCCCTCATAATGCCATGTGTGCTTTCATAATGCCACCCAGCTAATCAGGGAATTGCTGTATGATTTCATGTGAAATATTTTCGGGGTTCCAAAGAGAATAACTGTAGTAATGACCATGAGCTGTTTAACCAAATATAATGATTAAAAATATAGGCAAATACTTACAGATTTTTAACTCAAAATGCCCAAACATATCTTCTGAACACATTCCTTGCTCTCTAGATATCTCTATAAAACAGGGTGGGAGCTGAGTTTTGAGTGTAGAAGGGGGAGTTCAGAGAGGTAGAAACCCTGAGGAGAGACTTATGTACCTCAGTCCCACTTCTAACACCTTCTGAGTAGTTTCTCCTCCTCCTGCTTTCACCATGTCTTTGAGTGACACAAACAAAGCCACTGTGTTTTGGGGAGAAAAAAATGCAATAGTCTCACAACCATTCTTCCTTTTAGCCTCCTAAGTGGTTTTCTAAGAGTATTTTACAGCTTGTTCCTCCAGATAAAAGAAGAGAACATTGTTTCAAAGCCGCCTCTAAAGCTCTATCCTTTCTCTTTTCACTTAGAAGACAAAGAATGCATGTAAATGCTAATGAGAGCTTTTGCATAAACAGAGGAAGAAGCAGTGAAAGGCCTTTTTTCTTAATCCCAGAAGTGGCAAAAATAAGTTTTTACCTCTGCTTCTTCTTAACTTGCCAAAGTCTACAACACTCTCCTCCCAGCCTCCCACATTCTTCTGAGAGATCAGCCCTGAGGAAGGTAAGGGATGGTAGAGCTTGGCCAGGCGGTAACAATAAGACAGACCATTTGTGAGCTTTAAGGGAGGGTGAGAAATTCTGATGACCAGGCACTGTTTAACAAAGCAAGTACTGAAGCCCTGGGGTGCTTTGAAAATAACATGTTTTGGAGCTACTCAGACCTGAGTTAGACACTTTGTTCTATTGTTTAAGAGTTGTTTGCCTCAGATAAACTATTTCCCTTCCTGGAATATGGGTTTTTCCTACCTAAACTGTGTGTGGGGGGCAAAGTATCAACTTCACAGACTTGTTATGAAAATTAAAGATAATTGGCCGGGCACGGTGACTCACGCCTGTAATCCCAGCACTTTGGGAGGCTGAGGAAGGTGGATCACGAGGTCAGGAGTTCAAGATCAACCTGGTCAAGATGGTGAAACCCTGTCTCTACTAAAAATACAAAAAAATTATCGGGGCGTAGTGGCACGTGCCTGTCATCCCAGCTACTCCGCAGGCTGAGGCAGAGAATTGCTTAAACCTGGAGGGGTGCAGGTTGCAATGAGGCGAGATCATGCCACTGCACTCCAGCCTGGGCAACAGAGCGAGACTCAGTCTAAAACAAAACAAAAAAAAAAGAAAGAAAGAAAAGAAAAGAAATTAAAGAATTAAAGATAATAGTTGGCCGGGTGCAGTGGCTCACACCTGTAATCCCAGCACTTTGGGAGGCCGAGGCGGGCGGATTGTAAGGTCAGTAGATCAAGACCATCCTGACTAACATGGTGAAACTCCATCTCTACTAAAAATACAAAAATTAGCCTGGCATGGTGGCGGGTGCCTGAGGCCCCAGCTACTTGGGAGGCTGAGGAAGGAGAATCACTTGAACCCCGGAGGCGGAGTTTGCAGTGAGCTGAGATGGTGTCCCTGCATCCCAGCCCAGGCAACAGAGGGAGACTCTGTCTCAAAAAAAAACAAAACAAACAAACAAAAAAAAACAGTTTAAGTAATGCTTGGAGCCTAATAAGGAAAATATTAAATGGGAGCAACTTGATCAGTCAAGAGATATTTGAGTACCCTACTATATGTGATATCAGCTTTGTAAAATTAGCAGGGAAATGGTAAGGGAAGTAAGGTGAGTGTATTAGGGAATTGGGGTTTGAACGCAAAAGTATTTGAGACAGGTCTCAATCCAGAAAGTTGATTTCGGCAAGGCTAAGGTGGGCTTGTGACACAGCCTCAGGAGGCCCTGATGACATGTGACCAAGGTGGTTGGGGCACAGCTTGGTTTTAGACATTTTAGGAAGACATGAGACATCAACCAGTATGTGGGAGATGTACACTGGTTGTGTCTGGAAAGGCTTCCAAGTCACAGGTGGATAAGGAATAAACAGTTGCATTCTTTTGAGTCTTTGATCAGCCTCTCACTAAATATACAATTTGCATGTGAGAGAGGGTAGAGAAATAGTCACTTATGCCTTAGTCTGACTCAGTGAATCTGCATTTTTACATAAACAGTAGGACTGAGGAAGCAGTCAGATATGCATTTGTCTCCAGATGAGCAGAGGAATGACTTCTGTCCTTCCCTGCCCCCCACCCATCTGTGAAGATAAGCTATCTATTTACATTGCCCAAGGTGAAATTCAACAGAACTGTTTTAGGGTAAAAACCTTGAGACCCACAAGGATTTTCCTGTGCTGGATAATCTTCAAACAAAGACAATAATAAGATCATAATTACACCTAACATAATACAACCATCCTTTGTACAACTGGAAATGTAGCAATCCCCAACTCAAATACTATTACATAAAGTTAACAATACTTCAGTGCTGGTATGATTTCAATAAATCTTATGTCACATAATAGAGGAAATAAAGATATTTTCTTAGTACAAGTGTATTCATGCACAAACATGTTTTTAGCAAGAGAAGGAGGAAATACTCATGACAATTACAGTCCTCATTTCTGCAGCTGGTCACGTGGTCGTAGCTGGTATTGATGACTGCCTTCTTCTACTACCCATTCTGTATTCCCTTTGCCTTCAGTAAGCACCTCAGGAGATCATGGATTTTTTCCTGGTGGAGTGACAGAAACCCTCATTCCTGAGAACTACAAATCTGGCCCATTTGTAGTCCTGCCTGGATTGGGCTATTGTAGTTTCCCATTGACTTTAATCACAGGGCATGGTAATACTAAGAGATGCCCTAGTGGATCTCCTATATTCCATGCATACTCTTCCTTACTACTGTTGTGGAGTAGTAGACTGATTTCATCTTGATAGTCCAGGTCAATCACCCCAGCCAACACTGTAACTCCCTTCTTAGCCTGTTGACTTAAAGGTAGGAGGAACCCAAAGTGTCCAGGTGGCAATCATAACTTCCAGTTTAATGGAATCATTGTGTCTCCTGGTGGCAGCTTCCCTCCCTCTGGAACTAAGGCCTCTAGGACAACGGAATGTAATGTTGCGGGAACAGGAAGCAAACATTTTGCTAGTGGATCACTGGCGGTGATGGTGAGTGGTGAGTGGTGTTACTTCCACTTCCACCCCTTGATTTCTGAACCTGTGAATCCTGGCTATGAGAGAAATAGTACCATATATTGGATGCTGATTTGGAACATACATGACCTTCTGGAGAACTCTGCCTCACCCTGCAAAGTAGTGTCGCCTAGTCAGTGTTGTAATTGTGGCTTCAAAAAGCCATTCCACCGTTCTATCAATCCAGCTGCTTCAGGATGATGGGGAACATGGTAAGAGCAGTGAATTCCATGAGCGTGAGCCTATTGCTGCACTTATTTAGCTGTAAAGTGAATGTCTTGGTCAGAGGCAATGCTGTGTGGAATACCATGACCGTGGATAAGGCATACCATGAGCCAATGGATGGTAGTCTTGACAGAGGCATTGTGTGAAGGATAGGCTAACCCATATGCGGAGTAATTGTCTATTCCAGTGAGGACAAACCTCTGCCTGTTCCATGATGAAAGAGGTGCAATATAATCAACCTGCCACTAGGTAGCTGGCTGATCACCCCGAGGAATGGTGCCGTATTGAGGGCTCAGTGTTGCTCTCTGCTGCTGGCAAATTGGGCACTTAGCAGCAGCCATGGCCAGGTCAGCCTTAGTGAGTGGAAGTCCATGTTGGTGAGCCCATGTGTAACCTCCGTTCCTACCACCATGGCAACTTTGTTCATGATCCCATTGGATGATGACAGGGTGGCTGGGGAAAGAGGCTGAGTGGTGTTCATAGAACCGGTCATCCTATCCACTTGATTAAAATCCTCCTCTGCTGAGGTCACCCGTTGGTGAGCATCCACATGGGATACAAATATCTTCACAGTTTTTGACCACTCAGGGAGCTCCATCTACATACCCTTTCCCCAGATATCTTTGTCACCAATTTTCCAATTATCCTTCTTCCAAGTCCCTGACCATCCAGCCAAACCATTGGCTACAGCTTGTGAATCAGTATATAATCACATATCTGGCCATTTCTCCTTCCATGCAAAGTGTACAACCAGGTACACTGCTCAAAGTTCTGCCCACTGGGAAGATTTCCCTTCAACGCTGTCCTTCAGGGATGTCCTAGAAAGGAGCTGTAGTGGTGCAGCTGTCCACTTTTTGGTGGTGACTGCATATTGTGAAGAGCCGTCTGTGATCCAGGCCCTAATCTTCTCTTCCTCTGTTGACTGATCGTAGGGAACTCCCCATGAGGCCATCGGTGCAGGCTTGGGGAGAGAAGGCAGGATGGCAGCAGTGGAGACCAGGGGCATTTGAGCCACTTCCTCATGTAACTTACTTGTGCCTTCAGGACCTGCTCAGGTCTGATCACATACATACCACTTCCATTTGATGATGGAATGCTGCTGTACATGACCCACTTTATGGCTAGATGGGTCAGAAAGCACCCAGTTTATGATAGGCAATTCAGGTGCCATGGTGACTTGATGACTGATAGTCAAACGTTCAGTTTCCACCAAACTCCAGTAACAAGTTAAGAGTTGTCTCTCAAAAGGAGAGTAGGTATCTGCAGAAGATGGCAGGAACTTGCTTCAAAATCCTAGAGGCGTCTGCTGTGATTCAGCTATGACGACCTGCCAAGGTTCCAAACAGCATCGCTACTTGCCACTGACATATCAAACACCATTGGAAAAGCACAGAAGCCTGGACTTGTTGCAGAGGCTTCTCCTGTTCTGGACCCCACTCTAAACTGGCAGTCTTTTGGGTCACTCAACAAATGGGCCAAAGTAACATACCCAAATGAGAAATGTGTTGCCTCCAAAATTGAAATAGGCCCACTAGGCATTGTGCCTCTTTCTTGGTTGTAGGAGGGGCCAAATGCAGCAACTTATCCTTCACCTTAGAAGGAATGTCTCAACAGCCCAAATGTCCCTACACTATTGAACCCCTAGAAATTTTAATGAGGTAGAAGGTCCCTGAATCTTAGTTGGATTTATTTCCCATCCTCTGGCACACAAATGTCTCACCAGTAAGTACAATGTGTTTGCTGCTTCTTGCTCACTGGATCCAATCAGCACAATGTCATCAATGTAATGGACCAGTGTGATATCTTGTGGAAGCAAAAAGCGATCAAGCTCTCTCTGAATAAGATTATGACACAAAGCCAGAGAGTTAATATACCCCTGAAGTAGGACAGTAAATGTATATTCCTGGCCTTGCCAGCTGAAGGCAAATTGTTTCTGGTGGGCCTTGTGGACAGGAATGGAAAAAAAGACATTTTTCAATTCAATGGCTGCATACCAGGTGCCAGAAGATGTGTTAATTTGCTCAAGCAATGAAACCACATCTGATACAGCAGCTGCAATTGGAGTCACCACTTGGTTAACCTTACGATAATCCACTGTCATCCTCCAAGATCATCTGTCTTCTGCACAGGACAAATGGGAGAGTTGAACGGGGATGTGGTGGGAATCACTACCCATATGTCTTTCAACTCCTTGATGGTTGCACTAATCTCCGCAATCCCTCCAGGGATGCAATATTGTTTTTGATTAACCATTTTTCTAGATAGAGGCAGCTGTAATGGCTTCCATTTGGCCTTTCCCCCCATAAAAGCCCTCACTGTACCCATCAGGGAAGCCAATATGGGGGTTCCACCAGCTGCTAAGTATGTCTATGCCAATCATGCATTCTGGCACTGGGGAAATGACCACAAGATGAGTTCAGGGACCCACTGGACCCACTGTAAGTTGGACCTGAGCTAAAACTCTATTAATTATTTGACTTTCATAAGCCCCTACTTTAACTAGAGGACAACAATGACGTTTTCGGTCCCCTGGAATCAACGTCAGCTCAGAGCCAGTGTCATGCAGTACTGGAAATGTCTCATTTCCCCAATGCACAGTTACCCTGGTAAAAGGCTGGAAGTCTCCTTGCAAAAGGATGGGAGAAAGATTCATTGTATAAATTGTCAGTAATGTAGTGTGGTTCTTTCTCAAGGGGACCCAGGCTCCCCTTTATTCAAGGGGTTCTGGGTCTGTAAACTGGCTCAAGTCTGGAAATTAATTGAGGGGCCATGATCCTCAGTTTTTATAATTTAAATTAGTCTTTTGTCCATTTGACCTAGAGGTTTTCTGCTTGTATAAATTAAGTAGGAATGCAGTAGGCTTCCTATCAATTTCACTTCTAAGAAGTCCATGATTAATTTGCCAATGCCAGAGCTCTACATGAGTCAGACTGTTCTGATTGCTGCTTTACCTCTGCTGTCCATTATGTTAGTTATGCCCACCTTACCTTTGACAGTTGAGTGCCGCCACTTGGCCCCCGCCACCTTGGGATCCAATTATTCCCATTGTATTTAAATTTTGTAGTTGAATGACTGCAGTTCCCACTGTTAGATATGGCATACAGAGAAGAGCAATTACAGGACTCTTCAAAGATGCACGTGTTGCCCTCACAAATCTACTTTGCAAGGCATTGGTCAAGGGTATATCTTCTGGACACTCCCAGCTGGGATGAGTAGGTCTAAAGTGACTAATCCACTCCACCATTCCAGTCTCCCTAAGCCTTTGGATCCCTTCCTCTACATTAAACCAAGGAAGATCAGGCATTTCCAGCTCACTCACAGTGGGTGACCTTTTAATCCACATTTCAGCTAACCAGCAAATAAACTATTAGAATCTTTTTTAACTCCTTGAGCTGCAATATTAAAAGCAGAGTCCCTACTTAGTGGGTCCAAATCAATAAATTCAGCCTGATCCAACTCTGTGTTCCTTCCACCACTATCCCATATCCTTAATATTCATTCCTACGCCTGTTCTCTAGATTTCTGTTTGTATAAATTAGAGAACTCAAACAGTTATTTTTGAGTGTAGCATATCTCCTCACGAGTCACAGTCCCAATCTCATCTCCAGGGGCCAACTGGGACTTCAGGCTAGTTATAGGTGTAGAAGCAAACAGGGGTGTTGGGGGTTTCTCCTGAGAAGAATCAACATTATTTTGCCTGGCAACTGCCTCAGGGGAGGCCATCACTGCTGCCTCAGGCAGCACGGGCTTTATCTCCTCAGACCAAGGTGGAAAGGCTGATGGTAGCATGGGATAGGGAGAGGATGCTGTTTCCACTAGAGATGGGAAATCTAATCCTTCTGGCAAAAAAAGTTTCATCAGAGTTTACAAACTCGGTGTCCCCAGCTTCATCAGTGTCCTCCCACATGTCCCCATTCCAAGTTTCAGGGTCCCATTCTTTTCCAATCAATGCCCTCACTTTACCAGTAGACACCTGTTGAGGCTGTGCATGCACCTTTCATTGCAGATCAGTCACTCACATGATAAGAGCTTGTGTCTGTTTTTCCACAATTTCAGCTCTTTCTCTACAGGAAATAAGACTCTCACTCTGAGCAATCTTAGCAGATTTGAGGCTCACTATCTGCTTCTGAAGCCAAGAGACAGAATCCCTGAGTTCATCGTTTTCTTTCATCACTTTGTCCATTGAACTTAGGAGCAACCAACCAGGTTTATTATGTTCTCCAGATATGGTCAAAAGTATTATGTATAGGGTCACTAAACTCCTTGCCTCTCATGAGCAGTGAGTCAGGAATATCAAATGCATTTATTTTGTATAACTCTAAATAGTTCATGCCAAGGACTATCATTATTCTTCATATTATTAGAAGTAGAGTCCTTAGCATTTTTTGGGTCTAATCATATTAAGTAGCCAACTTCAGAAACCCTGATACCAACAAAATAATTCCATCCTTAATATTCTATTCCTCTAGAACCACTCCTGGTATGAAAATCTGTATTAGTCAGGGTTCTCTAGAGAGACAGAACTAATAGGATAGTTTTTTAAGTATTAACTTACATGGTCATGAGGTCCCACAATAGGCTGTCTGCAAGTTGAGGAGCCAGGAGAGCCAGTCTGAGTCCCAAAATTGAGAAACTTGTAGTCCAATGTTCGAGGGCAGGAAGTATCCAGCATGGGAGAAAGATGTAGGCTGGGAGACTAGGCCAGTCGGGACTTTTCACGTTTTTCTGCCTTCTTTATATTACCTGATAAGATTGTGCCCACCAGATTAAGGGTGGATCTGCCTTCCCCAACCCACTGACTCAAATGTTACTCCCTTTTGGCAACACCCTAACAGACAAGTGCAGGATCAATACTTTGTATCCTTCAATCCAGTTGAGTTGACACTCAGTATTAACCATCATAACATCCTTCTTTGGGGACCTCTAAAATTTACTAATCCTTTATCTGAATCCACAATCCTTTATCTGAAACTTTTGGGACCAGATGTGTTTTGGAACTCAGAATTTTTCAAATCTTAGGGGGAAAAAAATCCCTCACAAAACATACTAAATGAGGTTTGGGACAGCACCTTGTAGTAATCACATTATGTTAAGTCTGCAGTGAAATCGAGAATATTTCAAGAAATGAACTGGAGAATACAAATAGTCTCACATTTGGTGAGATCCAGTTTTGCCACCCAATGGACTGTAGGGGCTAAGGGCCCACTGAAGGTTCACTGAAAAATCACTGACATGAGGCAGATTAATAGGAGTAAAGGCATAGAAATGTATTTAACATGTATACATGGGAACCTTCAGAATGAAGACAAAAGATACACGGAAAATTCTCCATTTTTATGCTTAAATTCTACAACGTATGGACAGCCAAGTAGAAACATGATTGGAGGAAAAAGGTATGATCTAACATTTAAAGATTGAGTGAGGAAACTTGCAAGCCTGTCTGTCTAGATTCTTATTGGCCTCTCCGAGCATAAATTTCTTCCTTGTATATATGGAACAAGATCTTCTCTGGAGAGTCTTATAACCTACAGTCAAAGATGATAGGTCAGAGAGTTTCTTTAAGGCCAGTTTTACACAGATAGGGAAGAGGGAAAGTTAGAGTAATACTTTTAGGATTTTTCGTTGGCTTTGGGGAAAAGAGGTTCTGGTTTTTATGACGCACTTTTGGGAAGAGGGTTTCTAGTTTCTATGGCTAGACTTGAGAGAAAATGGGCCTGACAGGAGGCGAGGAGAAGATCAGAGAAAAATATTTTATTCTGAGGCTGTTGCTGAGCCCTTCATTTTGGGTTATGTTTTCTGAGCCCCAATAAGGCATTCATTTCAGTCTTAAGCGTCTTCAGGACTTAGAAATCCCAGATAATGGAATGTGAATATGCATACTGAAAATATCTTTGAATTGTCTGCAACTGAAGTTTGCTTTCCTTTCTCCCCCACTGCCCTATAGACAAGTCCTCAGCAGGGGAATTGCTTTCACCTCAGAAGTAGCAGACAAATGTACTCTGTTTACAAGTTTAAGAAAGAAAAAAGTAAAACATAAAAGCTACAATCACATTTCTTTGTCCCATTTTGACAATTCTGTGCCTTCTGTCTTCTTGGGATTAATTACCCGTCTCCCACCCTTGTTTCAGCTTCCTACATGTGTCACAGGCTTAGTCAAGCTTTTCTTGTTTTAATGAAGAGAAAAAACAAACAAACAAAAAGTCAGGTCACTCTATTTTCCAGAAATTAAACCTTCATTGGAGACTATTTTATTTTCCCAATCATTAAAATAATTACTTATGCACTAATTTTGTTTTTCTTTTTTTGGTTTTTGACCTCCTATGTTAAAATTGGTAGACCAAATGAATTTTGCAATTTGAGTAATTTAAAAATCTTTGAGTCTTGCCTTCTTTATAGATAAAATTAATTTAGAAATAGCATTTTTGAAACCAGACATTCTTTCTAAACTAAGAATTCCAGATGTTTTTAGTCGCTGCCTATGACATTTCCACAATCAGAATAAATTGTGTTTCCAGAGTAATGTAATAGATAGAAGTGCTGAATAAATCTCGTGCAGTTGGGATGACAAAATTAACATGCTGATGACATTTTAATGTTTCAATATAATCAAGGGGGCATGGATCATGCCTCCACCAGTTCTAATATAATTCTATTCTTGAATCTTTTTTGAGACAAAATAAAATATAGATTTCAGAAAGTATATAAGCACAGTGTGCTACAGTCTTCAGGCAAGCTGTTTAGGATGCATCTGAAATGCTATTTAGGTTCAGCTTTGCCAGTAGATATTTTACCAAAGCAAATGAGTTATATATATAAAAATCATGGGTTAAGGGCAGATATTTTGTCAGTTTTATTCTCAAGGCTGCTATCGGTGCTTCTGCTACAATTACTATTTTATATTTAGGCAGATAGTTTGCTAATTGAAACAGAGAAAATAGTCTATTTTGATTGGATACAGTGAACAGCTGCTATTCACCTATTCTCACAAAAACAAGAAAAAAATGTAAACAAATAAATAAACTTCTTGGACTCAAAATGAGAAAAAAAGAAAGACAGATAGCTGATAATAGCTATTTGAAATCTTAAAGTCAAATTTATCCCTGGGGGGGAAAAAAATAGCTTGACTAACTTGACTATACATGTAGGTTGAAAAGTTGTGTTAGGTGTTGACAAAGTTGTATCCCGTTTTCTCAGTGGCATTGGAGAGAAGAATGAAGACAAAGAGTTGGAAGAATGGCAATATCTCTTTCCTCATCTGCCCACAGAAAGAGTGGTGATGAGAAGCTAGATGGGGACAAGAAGCAATGATGATTTTGCCAGAACTCAGGTATAGACAGAAATGAGTGACATAAGATATGTGATTTCTTGGACACTCATTGAGCTCACTGTAAAACAGTGACAGAACAAATGTTTATTGCTAAACAGTAGTTTTCAAGCATATACTTGAATGTAAACCTCAAGATTTTCCTTGAGAAAATTTTTCTGAAGGAAAGTCTCGTTCAGAAATAGAATATAAATATATTAAGCTTATAAGAGAAGACCCCCCCAAGAGGAGCTGGGCCAAATGGCTGGCCCTGCTGTGCCTTTCTAGAGTACAATATTAAATCTACTGTTGCAGATTCACCAAAACACGGGACAGACACATTTTTCCCCCAAAAATTATTTTCCCAACATATTCTTTTCTTTCAGTCACTGCTGACAAACTGATCTTTCTAAAACATAGTCTTGAATACATAGTATCTTGCAATGGATTATGTATTATCCCAGCTTTCTCACCTCCACACCCATTGCAGAGGACACCCAGCCAGGCCACTAGTGCTTCTGCTTACCTCTCCAGTTCCCATGTGCTCTCTGTGTCGGTGTAGATGCTTTTAGCTGCAATGAAACGAAACCCTATTCAGAGTGGCTTCAGTAACGAGCAAACTGATTGTTCCCACCTTAGAGTTAGAGCAAATCAAAGCAGGAAAGGAAGAATGGCTCAGTGATGACATCAAGGGGCTTAATTCTCTCATCTCTCTGGTCCATCAACCTATGGCTGTTTCTTCTGGTGTTCTAAAGATGGCTGACACAGAGAACTGTGGCTTCTCTTGTTCAGCTCTACCAAGAAAGGAGAGGGCTGGAAAGGAGAGGGGAGCAGGGGGGAGGTGGGGAAGGAAATTGAGGAGAGACGGAGAGCCAGGAAAGAGGGATAGAGTCAGTCTATAATCCTGGAAAATAGGTCCTCATTGGCCCAATCACAAACCATTAGCAATTGGCAAGAGAAGACCAAAAGTCAGCTAGCAGAACAGAGGAAAGGACCATTCTGTGAGTGCATCCATGATTTCAACTCTACCAAAGTTTGTCCCACAACCCCTCATCTGGTGATCTGACAGCATAATCCACAGTCAACTGCCAAAATAAGTATTCAGAGGCTGAACACTGAACCTGAACAGCAGCTCTGGCAGCAGAGTCTGGATTAACATGTTTTGTTTGTTTGTTTGTCTTAGGTAGGGGGCTTTTTTGAAAGTATGTTGAATGTCGTTCAAAAGAATGTGTTTTAACGTCACACCCAAGGGATGCAAGTATGCGATATATCAGTGTGTTTATTTCTCTCTCTCTTCTTGGAAACCTTGAAAGAGTGTACTGATATTTTGATCCTTCCAGAAAAGGCTGAGGAATCTTCAGAAAGTAGAATTGTTTTACACTAAGAAACTAGCCCACATCCAGGACATCACACATACAATCAAAACACTCCAAGTTGTCAGTTGCTTTAGCAGATTGATGGCTCTAAGGACCTCCCATACACTAAAAACCTGAAGTTCCCTGATAGAGGTTTAGTTAAGAGATGTCTTCCTTCCCATCTTGCTCATGGAATTTGAAAACTTCTTAGCTTTTTCTGTCAGGGAGGCTACAGAAAAGAGAATTGTTACAGGAATTAGTTAAAAGAAGAGAGTGAAAAAAAGATAAATGTAAATGAACTTTTTCAGCTCGAAACACTGGGAAAGACTAAATATGCTTTCACTGAAAGACTGTAAGGGAGGATTTTTTTAATAAGATTTCTAGTCTCAGAATACTCCTAACCATGATATAACACTGTTACAGTAGCCTAATACTTTTCTTTCAGTAAGAGAAAAGAAATAATTCAAAGCTTTCCAAGTTTGTTTATGCAGTAATGATAAAACTGTTCATCTTTTTTTCATTAAAAAGTAAATTACCAGTGCATTCTGCTATTAGGGTCAATTCAAGTCGAATTTGTGGAGATAGAATTTTTTATGGTCACTGTAATTGTTTTAGACACCTCCAAATATAGTACCAAATCATCCAAGAACCTCACTGCAGAAAATCGTAGCGATCTCTAGCTTTCTCAAACTCCTTCAATAAAATGAAACTTAGGTGCATTTGTGTGTGTGTGCAAGCTTTCTTCCAAGTGACTATATTTGTTTAGGGATTACACTCAATTATAAATTAATTTATTATTAAATAACAATTTCTAAAACTATTATCATAAGACTAGGGTAATACATTGTCTTTCTGATAAAATGTCTTAAGACAAAATGTAGAATTTCTTGAATGGTCCTCTAACATAACTTTTACAATGGACATTTTAGAAAACTTCTGGTAAGGAAGTAGAAAAAATTATCGGGTAGGCGTATTCCTATACATTGTCTACATATTAATCCAGTTTACCGAAGATTTCAAGATTGTCATTCTTAATACATTTTTATTTTTGTTACCCAAATAGCTGTTTTGAATATTCAAAAGAGTTCTAGATTTGGGGTCTCTTTAGTCTCATACTGGCCAAATTATTTAAACTTTTAAATTTCACATTTCCTCTGTAAACGGAATTACTGACCCCAGGAGTGTCTTACCTTATGGGTAATATAAGAGAGCACAGGGAGCAAATTCAAATACAATCATACCTATAGGGGCTAAGCAGTGACCAGTACATGTAAAGAAGTTTGAGTCAGAGTAGCAGTAAGGAAAGAGATGTTAGACGCAAATTGGAATATTTTGAGAAAAAGTTCATGTGGTAGCCATCCTTCGAGGTGGCCCTTAATGATCTTTACCTGGTAGTATTCATATCCTTGTATAGTCACCTCCTATATTAACCAGGGTTGTCCCATGAAGCCAATAGGATACTGTAGATATGACAGTGTAACTTTTGAGGCTAGATCATAAATGACATCATGTGTTCTATCTTGCATTCTCTTAGATCACTCGCTTTGGGGAAACCAACTGCCATGTTGTGAGAATACTCACACTAGCCTATGGAGAGTTCCATGTGGCAAGGACTAAGGTCTCCCAACAACAGGCAGCATGAACCTGCCGGCTGTGTGAGTGAGCCATCCTGGAAGCAGATCCTCCAGCTCTAGTCAAGTCTTCAGATGACCACAGTTGCTGCCAACATCATGACTGCAACCTCATGAGAGACCCTGAGCCAGGACTACCTGTCAAGAATTCTGGAGGGTCTATGATTTTACCCTAATTGCCAGCAAGCATGTTAGCCTGCTGTATATTTATGGATTATAGCAGAAGACACAAGATTCCTGGGTCACAGTCAAAGAAGTTTGCATTCACAGCCATAACAATAGCCAGAGAGTTAGCATGTTCTCACACATGTTCAAATCCCACTTCCCATAGGCACCACAGAGGGCCAGGTAACACTTGCACATACAATGAATTGCATTATAAGAGAGGAATCTTGAGCCTAGGAAACCTAAATATTTTATACTGGACAGTAAAGATGGTTATCCTTGGTTCAGGTAAGAGATCTTATAGCTATCTTCCAAGGCAGAACACTATACAAATATCTTTGAAAAGATAGCCTTGAATAAAGGTCATCAGTGTCTTGGTTCTCAATACATGTAGAAATGTGAGGGATTCATGGAGAGTCCTCTCTCAATCTTACACAGTTAAGCCACTCCTAAATTCCTGACCCACAGAAAATTGTGAGATGATTGTTCATCTGTTTTGAACTCAGAAGTTTTAATGTAATTTGTTACATAGTAATAGATAACTAATATGGTTTATCTACAAAAAAGAAAAAAACTAAGTATTAATAGAAAACAATAATTATTACATAATGACTAATTGGTAAGGAGTATGCAGTGAACCTTGGACTAGCAGCAGTAGCAGTACTAGCACATGGAGGACTGAAGAGATTAGGGGAGGAAAAGTTTACTGAAAACAGGAAGGAGCAAGAATCATGTAGAACAAGCCACCACTTAAGATGAGGCAATCTTCAGTTAAGGCTGGTGATTTCACATGGGATTCATCCAGGAAAATAAATATCCTAACCTCTCTTCATTGCTTTGTACTTCCCCATTGGCTGAAAGCAAATGGAAACCAAAAGAATGGAAGCTTTGTTGATGTCATTCATGCAGATACACTTCCCAGGTAGAGAAGGATGGAAAGTGAATGTAGGGAAGCAAATAGAGAATATCTATCACAACCTGGCAAATAAAATAGCTCATGCATGCCTCTTCTAAAAGAAACAGTTTCTACTCAGAAGTAAACGATTATATTGCTATTGGGTTATTTAGTTGGAAATATAGAAATTGGAGAGGCATCAAAGTAGGGGGTAGGGGAGGGTCTTAAACAAAAGGGAGAAATAAATTACTTACTGCATGGAGACTCCTTCCTCAAGGGTCATCAGTAGAAGGCATTACTGACTGAACTCATTTCATTTAAGCCCAACAATGCTTCCAATGGCCAGGTATTCTTCCCAAGTGTCAATGACAAATGTGGAGACATTTGATTCTCTGAACCCAAATTTTTGACCGTCTCAAACCACTCACCCAAGCCGAGACTTGTAGGTAATTGAAATTCAGTTGCATATTGTGATTGTATTCTGGATCCCAAAACTCAGCTTTAGATAGAGAAAAAAGTGCTTTGCCAATTATCACACAGAAAGCAAAATAAAGTGGGACACTATGAACCCTTTTTATAAAAAGATCATTTATCAATTTGAAAGCCTTTATAAGTAATCAATGGCTTCTCATGATTTCTAGGAATCAACTATAGTGGATTTTTACATAGAGTGTGATTTTAACCTAGATTTAATTTGTTTCCATCATTTACACTCAGGGCCAGACACAGAGAAACAGATTTTGATATATTTACTAACACTTAAATACAAAGCAGATATCACAAACTTCTCTATGAAACAAATACACTGTATTATCATTTGGAACAAAAGTTTTGGGGAGAAAACTACTCTGTCTTTTTTTTTTTTTTTTCTTTTGAGACCAGTCTTCCTCTGTCTCCCAGGCTGGAGTGCAGTGGCACGAGCTCAGCTCACTGCAGTGCAGTGGTGCAATCCATCTCACTGCAACCTCCACCTCCCAGGTTCAAGCGATTCTCTTGCCTCAGCCTTCCAAGTAGTTGGGACTACAGGCACATGCCACCATGCCCAGCTATTTTTTTTTTTTTTTGTATTTTTAGCAGAGACAGGGTTTTACCATGTTGGCCAGGATGTTCTTGATCTCCTGACCTTGTGATCTGCCCACCTCGGCCTCCCAAAGTGCTCGGATTACAGGCGTGAGCCACTGCGCCCAGCTACTTCTATCTTTTTTAGAAGTTAAAACAATACAAAATTTTATCTATAAAAAGGTGATATTTTTAATGTAAAAATGAGGTTCAACCTATCATTAAAGCATTAGCATATTTACATAATATTACTTAAGGAGATATTAACAATTCATAGAATAAATTACAGATAATAAGTACAAAAATGATTAATGTATTAAGAGTCAAATAATTATAAAAAGAAAAGGATAATAATTTCAATTAACTAAGCTCTTGGTTAGACTATATGTTGTTATACACTTTCTAGAATGCCTGTTGGAAGTAAATAGCAATAAATTTTTAAGTGTTCACTTAATTTTATGTCAGAATTTCAATTTTAAAGACATAGAGATTTGAGAAGCGAATTGTACATAGAAAGATGAACCTCAAAGAACTATTTTACATTACCAAAAGTATTTGGAAACATCTTCAGGCTTAGCTACAAATTAATATATCCAAATCTCATATGTCATAATTTTGAATGTTATTTGGCTATTAAATGAGAATCAAATATATTTTTATAACTTTGAAATTTCTCATATGATAAAAGTAAAATAGAGACAATATTATAGACAGTATGATGGCAAGCATATTAAATAGTCATGTATATATGACTAAAAGTAAATATGCTAAAATGTAAATATTAATTGAGGATATATTTTCATGGAAGGATTATAAATGATATTTTATTCTTTATAGTTGCTATTTTTCCCAATCTTTCTAGTAAATTTAAACATCATTAACTTTTAAAATGTTCCTTATCCTTATTTTAGAAGTCGAAATGAGCAAATATTGGCCAAGCGAGCAACATAAATGCACACTAAAATACCTTTTATGTACTGTCAAAACAACATTCTCCTAATCTTCCATTAATAAGGGGGTTTATAATATAAATTACTGAGTACTGTTCTATGACTCTAGTACCAAAAGTCATCAGTCATATCTGTAGCTTTTCACAACACACAATAGAATATATATATTGAATTCAAGCCAAGTGATTACTGACTGGTGTTTTAGAATGAGAATTCACGCCAAGTGATTGCTAACTTTCAGAGTAAAATTTCTGGGAATTCAGAGTGATAGCTTCACTACTTGTTCTTCTTCACCCCATGAGCACACTGGTGTTTAAAGTCTTAAGTATAAATTGAGGATATGTAATCACACAAAAGGATGTGGGCACAGCACAGTGCCTTTTCTGTCCTTGGGAGGAAAAACACAATAGAGAAATATGTTTGTGCTATAACCATTCCTCTGTACATCTGTTTTGCTGATAAAATCAAAGTGGAAGGATATTTTCATTTTATATTAGACACATAATGAAACTTGAAGGTTTCAGTTTCCTTCACTTTATTGGTGTTAACTTTAATTTTTATAGATCTCAAACACGGCTTAAACTTTTCATATCATTCTACAATAACTATTTGAAAGTGTTCATTTCAATTATCTAGGGGATATTTCCTGTTCTGTTTATTTTATCTACTAACTAATACCACAAGGCATAGTTTGGTCATCTCTTGCCTGAATTGTTTCAGTAGGCTCTTGACTGTTACCATTGCCTCATTCCCTCCTTTCTTTCATCCATTTCCCTCACTGACATCAAAGTTACCTACAGTAAAACGAACATAAACAAAAATAAAACAAACATAAGTTATGTATTTCAAAATTCCTTAGCACACATTCATGATCTCAGAATATTCTTCAGCTGACCTTCTTTCCATTACCTGTGTGTGCATGTATATTCATACCTCTACAAATTTGCTTCTTCTCTTCTTTCATATTCTACTTGGAACTCATGAACTCTGACTGTATCTTCAGTGTTGTACTTATTTAATAGTTCATTCTGCCATTTTATTCCTTCCTTGATCTGTTTTGTTCCTTAGATTGCAGACAGTTGAGGTACATTTTCTTCAGTTCTCTATATCTACAGGATTTTTCCCAGTGATTTCATTACCTGTTGGATGAAGAAAAGGCCTACCAAACTCAAAATTTTACTTCAGATATATATGTTGATCATTGCTCTATGATGTTTCATTTGTCTGAAACCTGAGTTAGTTACGTCTTCATTGTTATATACCAATGTCGTATATATGAGGCTCTCATCTTTTCCCATAATCTCATTGTTCCATCAACTCCTTCAGAGACTATCTAATTATGACTTTATGAAAAAAGATTAGTTCTTGGATATTTTCAAAATAATTTTGATGTACTAGCTTTTTAAAAAGTTAATCGAAAAATAATTAGTTTCTTCATAACTTTATCTTTTTTAATTTTTTATTTCCATAGGTTTTGGGGGAACAGGTGGTTTTTGGTTACATGAGTAAGTTCTTTAGTGGTGATTTGTGAGATTTTAGTGCACCCATCACCTAAGCAGTATACACGGAACCCAGTTTGTAGTCTTTTATCTCTCACCTCCCTCCCACCCTTTCCCCTAAGTCTTCTTTCTCCCAGTAAATAATTATGGTACAACTCCAATGTTCCAAGTATTCCTCTAGGTACCAGGGGTATAGTAATGACCATGTCAGACACAGTCTTTGCCATGATGGATTTCTCAGGTTAGCAGCAAAAGCAGACATGATAGAAAGATTTACAGAAAGAATTCTGCAATTGGAATTCTTGGAATTATAGTAAGTGCTAAGAAAAAAAATGCATTCTTTCTGGTAAGGTTTATTTGGAAAACCTACCAATTCTGGATAGTTAGAAGAGGCATTCAAAAGAAGCTCATACTTAAACTGAGATTTATGAAATTAGCAGCAATTGACGCAATAAAAATTAAGCAGGAATTATTCTACCTAGAAGGAACACCATAAGCAAAGGCCCTGAGCTTGGAAAGGACATGAAGTAACTAAAGACCAATGTGTCTAGAGTACAAAAAGGGAAAAGAATTTATCCAAGAAACATAGGTTGCAATAGTTCTCTGATAGTTCCTCAATTACTTATATTAATGAGGAAGAATTGATTAAGACAATAGCTGTGGCTTGGTGAATACTTTGCAGCCAGCTTCCACTTCCGTAAAGTGACAAATGAGAATGGAGACTTCAGATAGGATGCCTCTGCTCTGTCACATTTTTTATCAACCCTGTGCAAAATCATCGAACTAGAAGTGGGTGAGAGTGGCTTTCAAATAAAATACATTCATCTTGATGTAGAAAACCTTATTATTAGACACTTTATAAGGAGCCTGTAGCAATATAAGTGAAGTCCCTCTTTTTTTTTTTTTTTTTTTTTTTTTTTTTGAGATGGAGTCTTGCTCTGTCTCCCAGGCAGGAGTGCAGTGGTATGATCTCAGCTCACTGCAACCTCCGCCTCCCGAGTTCAAGCTATTCTGCTGCCTCAGCCTCCTGAGTAGCTGAGATTACAGGCACATGCCAGCACGCTGGGCTAATATTTGTATTTTTAGTAGACACGGGGTTTCACCATGTTGGCCAGGCTGGTTTCGAACTCCTGACCTCAGGTGATCGCCTGCCTTGGCCTCCCAAAGTGCTGGGATTACAGACTCCGCCACCACCCTCGACCGTAAAGTCCCTTACATGAACATTTAAATTATTTTGATTAAAAATCTAAACAGTAGAAAGAAGAAACATAAAAATCAGAGAATTATAAGATGCAGAATTATAAGAGAGAGAGAAGAAACAGTGACAAAATAAAAAATTCAAGGAAGGATTCCAGCCACTGTGGGAATAAGATTGTTATTCAAACTAAATTAAAAAAAAAATTTTTTTTCAATATGCTTCCTAGTGAGCATTTAATTCTTTTACCTTATTTACGAATTCCAGAGTTGTTTATAATATTTTTTTAAAACTTTATAAATATATTAATGAGTTTTGCAAAATGTTGTGTGAAGGAAAATGCCTTTAAAAACATAACAAAAAACTGTCAATCATCAAAGGGTCTCTCCAATACAGAATGCTTTGTTATGAGTGATCCAAAGGCAAACAGAAGACACTTTGTTTTACATGTAGGAAGGATGGTTTCTGAAAGATATGGCTGTTTTTCAATTGATGTGCCCCCTGGTTTATAATTTTTCCACTTAGAAATCTTTACCAAAAAAATTTTACTATATTGCATTTAACATGTTCAAAGAATCATTCTTTGATCTATTGTTTTGATTTTTTTTTTTTTTTTTTGAGATGGAGTCTTGCTCTGTCACCTAGGCTGAAGTGCAGTGGCATGATCTTGGCTCACTGCAATCTCCGTCTCTCAGGTTCAAGTGATTCTCCTGTCTCAGCCTCCCCAGTAGATGGGATTACAGGCACACACCGCCATGCCTGGCTAATTTTTTGTATTTTAGTAGAGATGGGGTTTCACGGTATTGCCCAGGCTGGTCTTGAACTCCTGAGCTCAGGCGGTCCTCCAGTTTCAGCCTCCCAAAGTGCTGGGATTACAGGAGTGAGCCACCACGACCTGCCTTGATCTTTTCTTTTAAAGCCAGAATATTTTTTTGAAGAGAGAAGAAATCTATTTAAGACTAAGTAATACTGGCTCTCTATTAAAAAGCATTTTGCTAACACTGCAGATAAAATTATTCTAGCAACATTATCTTTAAAATGTTTACAGCAATATTTAATATATGTATTTTGAGGTCTCATAAAAATTGCAGATTAGTGAAAATTCAAATTCAAAGTGATAACCAGCATACTTCTCTAGGGCAGGGAGGTCTAAAAGATGGAGACATTCAGCTCTGGAGGTGGGCCTCCTGGGATTTCCTTAGCTCACCTGCAACTCCAGGCAAATTTAAATAAATTGGGGTTTAGACACCCAGATAAATGGTCAGATTACTGCTAATTAGTGAACTATACAAAGAGCAACCAACAATATAGTTATTTGATCTTTGTTCACCTCTCTTCTTCTAAGACCTTGCATACATTCCTGAGCAGAGAAAACAGATGCAGAGGATAGGCCACGGAAATTCAGACTTGTCGAAGAGAGAGAAGAGAAGGAGAAAGGGAAACTGAAAAGAGAAAAAAGAAGGAATAGAAAGGAGTGGTGGAATGAATAAATTATGGCTAGAAGGACAATGATGAAATATAGCCATGAGGAAGATAGGAAAATGAAGAGAGGAAAGTGTATGGAAATGAAATATAGCTGTTGAATCAGAAGTTCAATTAAATATATTTCAATGAATAGTCTCCCATTGTCTTCTAGCTTCAAATTAGTCACAGCCACAGTAATTTGACTAATGGAATGAGGTAAAAAAGGGGTTGCGTAAAGTTTTACACATTTTTAACATAACGTTACTTCTGAAGGCAGCATGTAAGAGAAGCAATATGCTTATAATATTAAAAAATAATACAATTCAAATTTGCATATATAATTTTAAAATAGTAAAACTTCTTTTCTCAAAAATAATGCTTGCAATAGGAATAGACGAGATAATGTCATGTCTCCATACCTCTGCCTTCTAAGATTCTTTCTCCCTGTGCTATCATCTATTGAGCCTATCATTTTAAAACATGTATATCTTGGGATCTGGCTGTCTTTTCCAATTACATTTTAAAAATATTTATTTAAGAATATATTTTTGTCTAAAGTGTTAATTATGGATTCTATATTTTTATGGAAATAATTGTTTCTGAGCTCTGTGACATAAATGAAGTTCTTTTCTTTTTGAGTTGAAATGAATCAGTAGTTAGAGAAAAACAACTCAGGTTCAAACCACACATGTAGACTTCAATTTCTCGTATTTTTTTTTTTTTTACTACACTCTGAGGCATGTCTCCCTGTTATGTATATTTAAAAGACAATGTGGGATGTATTTTATTTCAATTATAAAATTTCTAAGAAAACCTGAAACAATTTACAACTTGCTACATTATAATAAGTATGTGAGTCAAGTTCAGTATCCTCTTAGCTTCCACCCACCCTCATCAACTTCCAGATGCACATTCCACTTCCCAAGCTGCTCCACGGCCTCTATTATGTGTTCCCTATAATTTAATATCTATTGTACACTGGTTAGACACTGTTTGACACAAATATCTATACATAGTCTAGAGAAGAGACCACAAAATTCAGGGTCAAGCTGCTAATACTACTAAGTACTACTAATTACTTTGAATATAAAGGTCTTAATTCTGGATTCCAATTCATTGCCAAAATGAATTTATTCTGGGAACAACGTCTCAAAGATATTTGAATAGCATTGCAGTTATGTGAACTGCCCTGAAGTCCATTGGAGTCACATATTTTTAATTTATTTCTCAAAAATATAACTGTAAATTTCAATATGCACACGTTTCAGTAAATAAATAAGTATATATATACAATTCAACATACATTTAAAATCACTTCTGAAAAAGACATGATTTTGATGGTTGCAGAATACACTTTTCCTGCAACTTACACATATTCAATCATTATAAATAATTTTCATTCTAGGATAGAGTGTGCTTTGTCTTATAACAGTTATTGCTAATTTTATTCCTCACATCCCATTCATTAAATATCATTTGTGGCATGAAACGCTAGGTATTTTAGGGAATATAAAATAGGCTCTTTTTATCTTTGAGAATTACATAAAGTAATAGGGCAAACAAGATATCTGGGAGCAATTTTGGCTATAATATGTATTCATCCATCCAATTATATTTATTCAATTATGTCCATCTTTTATATGCTATAAGACACTGAGGATAGGTAACATTTACTAAATGTTACTGTGAATGTGTGTCATATGAATTAGCCATCGAGTTCTCACAAATACCAATAAGACAGGTACTAATTTATCTTTTTTTTTTTTTTGCAGCTCAGGAAATGAGGCACAAAGTGGTGAAGTTTCTGTGCCCAAGCCACATAGACAGTAAGTTGTGGCACTGGCAAAGTCTTTTCCAAAATTGACACCTTTAGCCATTGCATGTTGTAGTCCCTCAAATGCAAACAAAGGAGCAATTCCTTCCTTCACATTTAAAACCAAGTTGAGATGCCGTACCTGCAGATTTAACCACATTTATACATACTGGAGATAAGAAGAGAACAATTTCAGACCAGTATAAAACAACCATTTTAAAGAATGATATATAGTATAGATAGTCCACGGATTCCTTTAGAACTTGAAAACTCTTCTGGCAGTAAAAATTTGAATATAAATGAAACATCTAAATATGTAATTCAGGAGGACAAAACTCTCCTCAAAAATCCAATAAAGAAAGATTATGTCCAGGACGCTCCCTCAGACAACCAACAGAGCCAGCTGGGATTTGACCTGGCAGAGAAAAATTCTTGGGCTTAAAATGAGTATGTAAGTTCACCAAACTAGCTAAGTCTAGTTCTTACCTTGTTATACCTCTGAGTTGTTTCTTAATGGCAAAATTTGTCATGATTCCAGGACTTACACACTACTCATTAGTGATATATAAATGCGTAAATAATGGAAGGTTTGGAGAGCAACATGTTAAACTTCGTGTCTTCAATAAGCATTTAACTTTGATTTACTAATAGAGTCATTACCCATTAACTGAACACTAGTATTAGGTATATACAAAATATGAGTTAATTATGTCCCTTAAAATAATGATATTAAGGACACACATTAGTGGATTAGCTATTGAGTTATAGCAAAGTTAAGCCTTTGACTTTTTGAGGGAAAGGAAGATTAAATGATCTCTGACCATGACTCCTTTTCTGCATGGGAAGCTTTCATAAACAGTTAATATTAATGCATCCTGAGACCAAGGCCATTTCCAATGCAACTGTTTCTGAACATTTCCAATGCAGAAAAGGAGTCCTGATCTGAGATTATTTAATCTTCCTTTCCCCAAAAAGTCAAAGGCTTAACTTTATGTTCAGGAATATCTCCTCTTGCTCCAGCCTTTTATTATTTTTATATAATGTCGAGTCACTTTATTTTATATCCAGGTGTTTCCATCTACTACCTTTAACATAGAAAACCAGAAACTAGATCTTAACGATTGACTCAATAATAATTTAGAAAAGAATGCCATAGATTCCTGTTGTAGCTAGGAAGCAGCCAGTCTCTGTTAGGGCAACCACACAATCAAATTTATTATGATGTTGGTGACACCTTTGTATCCCACAGTTGTTTTTTTTTTCCACATGTAATTAAGATAATCAAAATCAGTACTAAAATTTAACTTTTTTCAATAATGATTTGCTATGATTTGCAGCTAATAAAAATTATATTGTAAAATAATATTTGAGAAAAAAGTGGCCTTTTATAAAGCATATTATTAAATTTTATTAAGAAACTATACATATATAAATAAAAAATTACCAAAAACTCAGGTTAGATGTTGAAATTATATTTATATGACACTTACTACCGACATTTTTCCCACCTTGGTTCTTTACTAATTTGAAATATTGTTTGACAGTAAAATGCACTTCTATTTCATTAAAATATTATTCTAAAAATCTTGCTACCTAGTTCTTATATACTTATGTTATGCACTGTATGTAGAATTATTTAGTCTAACCCCTGACTCATGTCTTCCTTCTGATCTCTCGATCATGTTGAGCTAATGTCAAGAACCTCTATACCAGAGTCTTTGTAACTGCAAGCCATGATCCATCGGCTAATAGTTACAATGAGTATTTAAAATATATATATATATGTAAAATAGACAAATTTTTAAAAGAAAATATCAGTGTGCAGGGTGTGTAGTAAGAAACATATTTTGTGAAACTTTTTCTGTTTTATGTATATATGAAAATATACTGGTGCATACAAGAAAACATATTTCTTACTACTGGACTAAGTCAGAAAAGTTTGAAAACGACTTCATTAAAATAAACTATATGAACAGATAAAGAAATGAAACTACAGGGGGTTTAAAACAACTTACTCTAGGGCTTACCTAAGTAAGAAGAGGTTGATTCAGAAGTGGTATTTACTTAGAACTGTCCAGTGGTTATTTTAATCATGTTGCCCACAGAGTACACTGCGTAAATCAAAGAATGGCAGCCAGCAAGAATATACGTACTCTGTATTTCAGAACTTTTATTCTTTTAACTCAGCAGCCTTTCTTATTATGGCAAATATGCCACACTCCAGAAGAAAAACAAAGAACATATAATCATTTACATAATTAATTTGATTATTTTAATAAACATTGTTTCTAGTCCCTATAAAAATGATAATACCAAAAAATCTATATTTTGTTTCCATTAGTCTCAATTAGTAATGTAGTCATTTGTAAATTATATCATTGCCTACCATGCATGTATCCAATAATCTAAAATTAAAATCCAGTATGCTGTGCCATTCTCATTAAATGCCTTACATCTAATCTGTTGCACTTGAGCTAGTGAAGGATATTGTTTTGGAAAGGTAATTAGCAATATTATTTCTTACAACATTCTATCTGCTACAATAGAGATTTTCAGAAGAAACTAGCCAATATTCTAATTGAACTATCCATTTGACATAAGCATTTGCACTGATACTGTTAATTATTCTCTGCTTTAACTGGTCAATTAAAACTGTAAAAGGATGACCAATGTGAAAGTAGTGTTTTTAAAATGTTGTCTCCCCATCATTTAACTCCAAAAACTTAATTGTATCACTTTCACCAAAGTGAATCAAATGCTTCTAAGTGCACATATTTTTCTTAAAATTTAAAATCAAGTAATAGTCTGTGTCATATGGTGACAAGAACAGTTCAAAGTACCATTATCCCTGCTATCATGGTGATAATTAATTCTTTATTTATTATCATAATGAGAAACCATGTTCAGAAAATGCTAATTGAAAAATGTAGATATCAAACACAAGCTATTCATTGCCTATCAGCCAAATTGCTTCTTACACTTATGGCAGATTAGCACAGAGCCTTCCAAATAATTTATCTAGCCTACTCCAAACTTTTCTAGCCTTCTTATGTTTCACTTCATGATTTTTTTAATGGCCTGCTCTAACATGAAGTACCAGCATTACACTTTTATTTATTAATCTGTGATGGATCTTTCATCCTAATCAGAACTGTTTCCTGATTTTGTTTTAAACACAGTCTTACTTCATTCCTTAACTGGACTGATTGGAATAAGTTTGTAACTGTCTATGGTCAATTAAGTCTGAAACTTTAAAACTTCCAAGTATAACTTTATCAACTTCAAAAGAACTGATAGTCATTTTCATATTTTCATATTGCCCAGTGAAATCCGCAAGTGAACATTCCAAAGGACCATAAATCTAAATTCATCTAGATACCTTATGGGTACAGAATAAGATGCTGCTGATTTTTCCCCAACATGTAAAAACTCCAAGGGCTATAGATCATTAAGTGTGAATTATCGCAAAATGACTGTTTTCTGTTTTCTAGAGTTTCAGTCTTGTATTGACACATGGGACACATCCAAAATGATGTCCTGTAATCACCTGAATATACACTGAACTCTCTAAGTTTTATCTTAACTTTGCTGACTTTACTGTCTCTTTTTTCCCTACTCCTCTCAATCTCAAAACTTGAGTGTTATTAAAATCAATGTTTGTATTTGACAATCACACTCAACTGGCATGCTCATACATATATATCCAGTAATTGGGTTATATTACAGAATCATTTGATGCCTTTTCTTATGGTCCTGTTGAGTCATGAGGAGCATCATATAATAAGAAACAAATACAGACAGAGGATTCAGAGCACAGCACAAACATGAATAAAATATTGGGTGGTAAAGTGCAAGGGGGGCATGTTTGCAAGGAAAAGATCCAAACTTCCTCAAAGGAAAGCACATATAAACTCATCCTTGAAAGTTCTTCTATATCAATATGTCCATTTCAAAAGAAAGGAAAGGTAAAATAAAAAGCAACAAGGGTAAAAATGAAAATTAAATGGTTGCTCCAGTTATATTCCCAGAGCCAACGAAAAGTGAAAATTCTGTGACATGGTTGACCAATGGCTCCAGCAGTAGGAATCACAGAGTCCAAATTCCTGTTGAGAGGTTTCGTATTCTTACATTTACTGTCCTACAGAGAACTTTCTATATTAACCAAACTTATACCGTACTAGAATGTCAGCAATGTACTAGTTAAGGCAAAGCATCATTCATAGAAAATTTGGATTGAGATGATTCCTTCTCTATGAGGCATTTCTCTAGGGATATCTTTCTAAATCAAAGACTTGTTCAATAAGTCTGTTTATTATCACAATCTAATAGTGCTGTCTGTCAGCTTGTGTATTAAGACTGGTATAAATTGCATTTACATCTTTAATATAGCTGCCTTTTTTATTATTTAATGGTAAAATCTATTTTCTTCTTTACATGGGATATTTAAATATAGGTGAAAGGTGGCTAATGCTGTCTCAATATGCTTATTCAACAAGGATGACTTAAAATCTGACCATCCATGCAAACGGAATTTTGTACTTGCAGAAGCAAGAACTCAGAAGGGGTTCTCTCCAAGTAACTAGTAACTCTGTGTGTTCTAAAGATTACTTAGTTCTCTGTTCAAGCTGTCTTTTGTACATAGTCATGTATTAACACAGGACAATTTTGACAGTCCCTTGGCTAGGCAAACAGGAACTAGCCATCCTATCTCTTGGGTCAATAAATTCTGCCCAAAACATCCTGACTAATTGAGCTAATGGATACTTAGAATATGTAGGGTTGAAGAAACTGTCAGATTGGACAGCTGGGGGATCATTATGCACTACTATCATAACTAATCAAAAGTCTGGAAAGGGACCGGAATCATTGGCTGCTATTATTTAGAGGACAATCCTCCTCTGCTACTATAAAAAATACAGACCACATTCTGTTCTTCATTCAAACGATGTTCTTTCTCAGCTCTTTTATTAGCATATACTGTTTCCCAAGCTGACAATCCCTAATGTACTTCTGACTTTACCTGCTCTTTTTTCCTCCAGTGACTTATCTTAATCTACTCGAGAGGATTTTCTTTTAAAACAGAATACCCCATATTTCTGTAAGGGCACACTTTTATAGACATTCAGTCAACTTTTCCTAACAGCTCTTAGTGTGAACAAAATTAATGAACAGTGCACTAAAATGGTCATAAATAGCACAAATAAATAGGCAAGGTGATGAACATGTACAGCTCTTCCTCTTCCTCTTTCTTTCCATTTTGCTCTCTTCCCTTCCCTTTCTTCCTTAGTCCTTTTCCCCGTTAAAATAGTCAGACCTAAAGCCGTTAGGTACAGCACAATGACTTACGGGTTAAGGGATGGAAGCCCCTGGGGTGAGGTGGCAGGGAGCAGAACAGGTTATGAGAACCTAAGCAAGGTAAAGAAGGCATCTGCGCAGAGGCGCAACCCTGTGGGAAATGTTAGAAATCAAGCAGGAAAGCGACGGCAGGCTTACATAACGAAAGCCGACCTTTGGATATTGGAGACCAAGCTGTAACACCATAGAAGGAATAGCAGTGGAAACAGTAGTTTGTATACATATAGGGTTTTAATCAAGTAAGTATAATGAGAATATTGGTAGGCAGGTTTCTCAATGGAAAGGAAATTTGCCAATATGGAAAAGTAGAAAAACTAGAAGAAAACCCTGTGGAAATAGATTGGAACAGAAATTAGTGGTGAAGATGCACATACACAGGTGAACACACACATATATGCACATATATGGAGTTAAATGCAGAAAATACATAGATGTAAATCCAATAGATATATATTAGATTTGCATCAATGATAAATATCAGTATAATGTATATATGTCTACACACACACACACACACACACACAGACATACTGACAGGTGCTAAGAGCAATGGTATCCTAGTAATAATAAGAAAATATAGAAAAATCAGACTGTGGCTTCTAAATACCACCCACTACTAAAACAAAACAAAATAAAACAAAATGAAAACAGAGCCTGTTTGAGATCTAGTTGATTCTAGGACCAGAGCAGAATGAGCCAAAAAGTCTTGATTTATCAAAAAAAAAAAAAAAGGAAAGAAATGCTCAAAGAATGATGGGCGTAAGTCAAAAAGAGATAGAAACTAGCTTGAAGTGCTCCCACTGGACAAATCAGGATAGCATGACCATCAAAATAAATGATATGAATGGATTAGAAGCTGCTGAATATAATAGAAAACCATGAGTCCATCTAGATATAAATAAATAAGCTTATAAATATAACGAGGAGACTATTACATAGTTTAAAAGTATATAGAATACTTATTCTAAGGTTTAAAAATGGTTCAGAGAATTTGCAAAATTTGCAAAGAAGCTTCTGGGTAATTGTGCAAAACCATTAGTGGTCCACATGATGCATATGTGCCTGGCTTTTCCTGGCAAAGATCACTCTGATCAAGCAATAAACATGGGCATCATAAGTAATGGGGGACACAAAAAAATCATGAGCCCCTCAATGGGACATAATGAGAAAACTACAGCATCAATTCATTGATACTCTTTTTAATGATGGATAATCTGAATGTAATCAGGAGTACCAATCCAAATTTAACAACGTCTGAAAAATAACTGACCTTTAAACTTCACAAGCATCAAAACCATGAAAGTCAAAGGTTCAGCAACTGTTCTAGGTTGAAGGAGACTATTGAGATGTAATAATTAAATACACTAGTTGACTCTGATCAGATCCTTGGAGGATTAAAAGGAACTGCTATATAAATGTTAATTTCCTGATTTTGATGGTTGTACAGTGGTTGTGTAGGAAATAAGAACTAAAACATTTCAGGAGTGAAGGGACAAGAGGACACTGAGGTATACTCCATAGGTACAGGAAACAATGTTACTTGTACCATACTGGCAACTTTTCTGTAAGTTTATGCTTATTTCTAAATCAAAATTAATTGACTAATTAAAATTGTGGAGAGATGAATAGAAAATAATCAAATGTTGTATATGGGTTTTCTAGCCATCCTCAATCTCATCTGTTCCTCTACAAACTTGTTTACCATATTGCATTGGAAAACACTGTTTAAAAATCTCTCCTATAATCTCCTATATATTTATGGCCCCAGTGCTTAAAAAAGCTCATATCTGTTCTTGAAGAGATCATGTTTTGTTCATAAATGAGTTGTAAGTAACCTAACTTGGTTTGCCTTTTTTTTATACAAAAGGGAAAAGTTTAGATATATTTTAAAGCCAGCTAGAGAAACCAGAAGCAACTCAGTATAGCACCCAGAACATAATGCATTCTGCCAATGAATAGAATAATGGCATTGGTTTCTTAGAATTATGCAGAAAATCATTTCTAAGTCTCACAAGCTCTCTGTGCCATTTTCTAGAAAAAAGAAACACTGCATAAATCATTATGTTTTTTAAAAAGAAGTCAAACATAACAAAAGAATCTCCCAGCTTGTAAACTGTGCTGAAAATTTTCTTAACAGGAGGTTGTTTTCGTAAGATACTGACCAGGTAATGTTTCTGCTCTATTATTCCTTTTACTAATTGGCAAAATATGGTTACTGGATTAAATGATTTTTAAGATTATTCCTACTTTAATTTTTGTGGTTGTATCCTTTGTTCACCTTTTCAGAACTCTGAAGTAATCAAGGCTCACATTAACTAGAATTAATATACACAGGAGAAAATATTCATTTGCCTTTTGGGAGTCAAATATCTCATGGTATGATTTAATATAAAATTTTAATAATAACCATTAGGATTTTCATTAAAATAAACGATATGTATCTCATGTTATATATGAATACCACGTGTCAAATGTCAAAACGTACCTTGCAACTAGTAAAATAATATAATTTCCATGGGTTCAAAATGGAATGAAGTTTTCTTTCTTTTAGGCCTGTTGCTTATTTTAAGTTAAACATCTTTGATAACCTTATTTTTCTCACTGCAACTGCAGTGAGTTGAGGAAAGATATACATCTTAAAACTCAGGACTAATTTTGAGTTCTGTTTCAGTTGTCCCACCCCCACCCCAACCCTCTGCATTATTTCTTCTAATTTCCATGGACTATTTTATCCGAAGACACTGTGTTATATTAAATTACAATAATAGCAATCAAAGTCATGGGGAGCAAAAGGATTTTCGATTGCAGCCCATGCTTGGCTCTCAATAGCACAGCAGAAGGAGAGCCTGAAAAGCACAACAATTCAGAGAACTTGCCAGCAGACCCCATTGTCCTTTCGGTTTCTAATGACACTGAAGTACTTCCATGATTAAAATTTAAAGGCTTCCCGGTAACCAAGTAATTTGCCCAAAACTCCTTATCTAGCACTTACCAAGAAGACTCTGATTTTAATATACTATTAATCAAGCTCCAGCCAAGTTTACCACTGATACTTTCAATTATAGAGAGACTAGCTTCATCTCTCTCAGTATGTATGTATGAGATATTTTTTTCTGATTAGTCAGTTACCCAGCAATGAAATAAACCACACACTTGGTTTAGATACACATTACTAAGACACTAGTTGTGGATTTGCTAACAAACTAAGATTTTTAAACTATTAATCACTTGTAAGATGATTAAAATCTGAACGCCTTGGTGTTCATTACCAGGAATTAGTTACTAGTATTATTAAACCTGCAGTGTACTCATTAAGACACATGCTAAAACAGGCTTTATGATATAAAAATCAACTAAGAAATGTACTTCAAGAAAATAATGATGGATATATATCATCAGTTTCAGTGCTGTCCATAATATCACATATTTACAAACATATAGAATATTTATATTTATATCAAATATATATGATATAGACATATTTACATTGCATAATATTTACATTAAAAAAGTTGACTATATAAATTATGAATTATTCCTTCAAAAGATTGAATAGTATAAAAATATGTTTATAATACTTTTTACTAATATGGAAAGTACTTAAGTGGAAAATAGCTGGTTTATTTTCTTAAAATATATGCAAGTGATAAATGATACTGTAAATATAATCACCTACACATGACCAATGCTTATCTTTTGCTGATTAGGGATTATTTTTACTTCTTTAATTCTGATTTTTTTAATTTGCATTTTCAGCATCAAAAATATATTGCTTTGTAATCAGATAAATGACATAAATTCATCTCATTTCACACATAAGGCATCTATATAGTCAAGGAAAAACCGAAGTATTTTGTCCTTTTCTTTCCCCCTCATATTTATTTAATACCATAATGACTATTATACCAAGTCACATAATTATTTAAAAAAATATATCTGGAATGCTGTATTATGGATGTTTGCAACAAAAATGTAGACTATGTGTGCATGCAGCTTAGTGGATGATAAAAAGATAATCACTAAATTACTTTGGACAATTCAGTACAAAATAAAAATAATTTTGTTGACTTATTTTTTACTCTATTTTAATGTTTTATATAGGATAATTTTTGAATATAATTAAGGAATTTTACTATATATGTAAAGTTAAATATAGGATGATTCTAAACAATAAGTGACTTGACTATATGATAGTATTTACTAGTGTTAGCAAGATAAGATGAAATTTAAAAATTGAAACTATGTAGATTGAATTCGAAATTGCTAATTGTATATTACCTTATGTATTGCTATATGTAAATTAAATTTTTTGATTAAATATTCACGCAATGTGGAAGACAAATTTTCTGAAGAGGGTTTTAGCCAACTTAAATATATAGCTCCTAATTCTGGAGGCATGTGGTCTTATTACTGTTTTTATGATAATTTGAAATAACAGTAATATAATCGCAAAATCAAGTTTTTATACATAGCAATCATTCACTAATATGTTAGTCATAGTAGCTCATATTTATATAGCATTTTACAAAACACTTCAAAAACAATGATTACAAGTAAATCTCAAAAAAATCACTGAATTTTATATTTTAATCATTATTTGCAGATGAGAAAATTCTGTATCAGATAGCATATAAAAATGTTCAACTTTGCTAATGATTAGAGGTAAATAAGTATCTGTTATTTTTAATTTTAATTTGTAATATTAAAGATTCTTTTTTTAATATTTTGATAATATTTACTGTTGTTAGAGATGTAGTCTCCTAAGTTTTCTCTTATTTCTATGAAAAAGTAGTCATTTTGAAAAGAAATGAAGCAGTAAGTATCAATTTTCAAAATATTCACATTATTGAACCAAATAATCCCCTTTCTGAGACTTAGGTCTAAAGAACTTAACTAAAATAGAGGAAGAGTTCAACTAAAAATAATTGACACAACTTAACATGTAGCAATATCAAAATAGGCAATTAAATTTAAAAACTATATATTTATTAAAATATTATTAATAAAGTTGTTTTAAGAGCAAGATAATTTTTTATCTTATCTAGTGCTTTACTGCTTTGTCACGGTGATGTTTCTCAAAAAATATGAAGATTAAAGATGAAAATGAAATGTACCAAAATGTTAATGGTACTTATCTTGCAAAAATATTGGAATTGTTTATTTTTTGTTTTAATATTTCTTCTTTCTTATAGATTTCAGACTTTCAACACTGACCAAATGTCACTTCTTCAAACAGAAAAACATAAAATTGATTATGTTTTAAAACTTTCCATGTTACCTAAACAGTCTCTTGATGTAGATTGAGCTTGATGTGACACTGTATTCACCTGACATTATCCAAAACAAATTAATTTAAGGATGACTAATACCATCAGAGAGATAAAATAAGATTTTCTATAAATGAAAATGTAAAATATTTCAAACATTTGATTTAATTTTTTCATTAATATTAGATTTGCAGAAAGTATATTTGGGAAAGTTTAAGTTTCATTATCTAGCCAAAAATTGATTGAAAACAATCACTTTGCAGTTTTCGATATTCTTGATGATTAAAATGATTTATATTATTTATGTAATAATCAGTAACTTGGATTTTAAAAATATTGCACAGTAGATGATTCATTAACCCTATCTCAAATGCACGTACTTTTAAGATCTGTTTATGCTGGGAGAGGCACCTCTCCCAGCATAAATAGATAAATAAATAAATAAGCCATTTCTTTTTCAGTTCTCTTTTCTGATAGCTATTGTCTGAGATTAACAATTTTCTACAAAATCAAATGTTAAGAAGAAGATGGAATGACACATTTTAACCAATTATAAGTATAATATATGTGAATATACACATGTCTTTAAAACAGGAAAACACATAAGTGTCAATATACTTTAGCATACACCATGAAAAAGTTTTTGAGGCCTTTCTAAACTAATTTTATACAAAGTAAAGAAAGACTTTTCTGTGAGCTTTGATTTGATATTTTAATAGTGTACAATCACTTATACATAAAATTAGAGAAAAGCTTAGCTTCAGTTATTGAAAATGCCAAGAAAGTGGAATTAAAGTAAAAACATAAAATCACAGGCAGTTTGTACTGATTCCAAAAAAAAGAATTGCAAATTTTGTAACTACTATTTTTTTGTGTTCTTTACGATAGTGGTAACTTACTATAAACATACAAAAAAATAGATCTTTACTCTTTCTGAGGTAATTACATTTATTTCACTTACGGTGCTTTTTACTCAGGTCATCTAAATATAATAACTATATATTTAACTTTTTAAAGTACTCTGCATCACTAATTTCTCAGGTTCCTAGAAGCTATCAAATGAGGCTACAAATGTGGAGTATATCTACCTTACATAATAGATAAATAATTACACAAACACATATATACACAAAGACTGAGTAAATAAAAGTGAGGAGTGTGACCTGAAAAGCAGCCAATATTAGTTCATTGATTTCTCTTTTTAATGAACACTTTTTTTCCTACTTTGCATATAGACTTGATTAAGACATATTCAAGTTGGCTATTACACGAAAGATTTGAGTCCTCCTATGAACTGCACCTTCTCTAGAATGCAGGTTTATTCTTTATTAAGGGGAATTCTCAAGTTTGTTTATGATTGCTAAGTAGATCTTACAATAGAATATTTAGGCAATTGTCTACAGTCTAAAATAATGTTGAGTTTCCCTCTGCATTACCTTCCAACAAAATGCACAGCATTAACCAATTCTTTTCTGTCAACTAGCAATTTTTGGCAGATCCCTTTTGCATGATTCATGAAGGACCAGTAAAAGGCTAATTGTTCAAATTAATTTGCGTAAATGACTAAGCAAGAGATAACAAAATTACATCTGCACTTGTTTGGCAAAGATTCAATAGCAGCGGCCCTGTACTGCCAGCTGCTTCCAGACAACACTCTTGCAGAAATTAAAAGCTACAAATATTAATTAATACACTTTTTTGGTACGTTAATTTGCACTGAAAGGTTCCGGAGTGCAAAACTGCTGAGAAGATGAACCATGATAATTAGAATTAATGGGATGGATGCATGTTTTTTGCAGCTGAAGTTTTAAAAACCCATGAATGGAAGTGGGAACTTGAAACTGACATTCTCATAAATCTCTATGATAATGCAGCTATTAGTATTAGAAGGATTAAGTACTATGGCTCCAGAGTTATCAATCACATGACATGTTATATCCCATCTGTCATTGCAGTAGCTAAGACACGATAGCCGTCCTTGAGGAAGCCGTATGAAAAGCTTTGGGAATTCAAGGAATTGTAGTGATGACTGTCAGACTACAAAATGAACAGCTCAAAACTCTGACTTCCAAACAGAAATAATAGCCAAACTCTATTTGTCAGCTTGGTACTTTGCAAATACTCTAACTCTAGTATCTATATTTAAGATTGGTTAGGCAATGTGAATTATAGATAGATCACACCGGACAAAAGAGCAGTAAGATGTCACAGATTTTACCTTTAATTCATATGTAGCTTCACAACTATGAGTTTGCCTGTAAAACATTTTTTACTGATTATATTATTAACTATACATAGAAACATCTTAAAATCTTACTGTTGACATACTAGTAAATATGCTGAAATAATCTTGATACAAAGTGATTAAGAAATAAAAATGCAAAGCTTGGGCTTTTAGCTTTATCCATTGATTTGTATATGTTATAGTTCAATAACTATCTATCAAGATATAACATCAGTTTCTACATGTAACTTCCCAAATACTACTAATTAATGTAATTAATGTATGCCACATAATTAATTTACTTTTGTTGCTTAAATAATAAAAAAGCTACATTTGCATGAAAGTTTATAGGATACATGCAACACTTTATTTATCTAAGCTTTCTATTTAATTTACCTAAGTTTGTATTTAGAAAGAATAGAGCATTGAAAATGCCAAGAGGAATTGTCTTACAGCATTCTAATTTGGATCAGTTAACACCTTTTTTTTTTTTTTTTTTTTTTTTTGAGACAGTGTCTTGCTCTGTCACCTAGGCTGGAGTGCAGTGGCACGATCTTGGTTCACTGCATCCTCCGCCTCCCGGGTTCAAGCGATTCTCCTGCCTCAGTCTCCCGAGTAGCTGGGACTACAGGCACCTGACACCACGCTCAGCTGATTTTTGTATTTTTAGTGGAGCCAGAGTTTCACCATATTGGCCAGGCTGGACTCGAATTCCTGACCTTGTGATCCGCCCACCTCGGCCTCCCAAAGTGCTGGGATTACAGGCGTGAGCCACCACACCCAGCTGTGGATCAGTTAACACTTTCTAGAGTGTCCCAACCACCATAAAATACTGCATTTAGCGAGAGATTATAAGAAAATGAAAAAAAGTTTTAATATTCTTTTTAAATATTAAATATTTGGAAAAATATTATTCTTTATACCAGGCTACCAATATGCAGATGGATGGAGGGAAAACTCTAGAATTAAGAAAATTTTTTCATTGATATTCAAAATTATACCCTAACATGTTTATTCATTTTACAGTGATTTTATTTTTTATTTTTTTATTTTTTTTCTAGAGACGGAATCTAGCTCTTGTCACCCAGGCTGGAGTGCTATGGCTCGATCTTGGTTCACTGCAACCTCCACCTCCCAAGTTCAAGCAGTTTTCTTGCCTCAGCCTCCGGAGTAGCTAGAATTACAGGCCTGCACCATCACGCCTGGCTAATTTTGTATTTTTAATAGAGACAGGGTTTTACCATGTTGACCAGGCTGGTCTCAAACTCCTGACCTCAAGTGATCCGCCCACCTCGGCCTCCCAAAGGCTGAGGGATTATGGGCGTGAGCCACCATGCCCAGCTCATTTTACAGTGATTTTAAAACATATATTCCTTCTATAGCTTTCCCAGATATTATCTTTCCCTAAGATTTTGTGAAAACTTATGTGTACTTTTTTCTTCTGGAGAAATGCCTGATTACATTTTATTTATTTATTTATTTATTTATTTATTTAATTTTATTTTTTTGAGACGGAGTCTTGCTCTATCACCCAGGCTGGAGTGCAGTGGCAGAATCTCAGCTCACTGCAATCTCCGCCTTCTGAGTTCAAGCGATTCTCCTGTCTCAGCCTCCCAAGTAGCTGGGATTACAGGCACGTTGCACTGCGCCCAGCTAATTTTTGTATTTTTAGTAGAGTGGGGTTTCACCATGTTGGCCAGGCTGGTCTTGAACTCCTGACCTCAGGTGATCCGCCTACCTTGGCCTCCCAGAGTGCTGGGATTACAGACATGAGCCAGTGGCCTGGCCAACCTGATTACATTTTTAAATTATATTTTCAAAAGTGTTAAGACTCAAGTTTAAATTCAAGGCTTTGATCTCACTTTTAGTAGAAATATATGCATTGTCAGGAAGGAAATATTTAAAACTGCAAACAGTCCTTTACTGTCCCTGGAAACAGATTTTGAGTCTTCCTTGATAATAGTATCCACAAAGGGTGCCAGGAGGACACTGCTGTGATTATAGATGGAAAGAAGAGTCTCAAAGTGAAGAAGTTTGCAGCATCAGAAGGCTGAGTGACAGGGTAAACCTTGCCTAGCTTAGAACTGTGCTCAGAGCCTGAGTTGCTTTTGAGGCATGATAAAGAACCTAAGTAATTTATTCAGGGGATAAAAGATCATGCAGTAACTTAATAGTTTAAGTATTTGGTGACTCATTGCCATAAAGAGACTATAGATTGGACTTTATAGAGAATATCTTAGTGGCAAGACTGATGAAACCTGATGATACAAACCTGAAGAAAGTAGAGAGTGTTTCTCAGGGGATGAAGCAGAACTATCACTCACATAGTCTTATCACAATAAGCATTTTTCAAATTTTTTTTCCCAAAGGGAGGAATTTATAGCTATGAAAGCATACTCAGATATATTAACCTTTTTGTAAGCTCCTTAAATGGCCAGCTAATATGCAGAATAAGAACTTTTTTGTTAGGATGGAAAAGGTGGTATGTCAAGGTGTTTGTTTACTTGATTGATAAAGTCAGTGCAAAAATTACAGAATGCTATCATATGGTGTTCATTTGTCCTACCCTTCCTGGGTTGTCTCTACTATTTACCAGGTATACTAGCTAGACTTAGAAATATGCCCATTCCACAAGCATTTGCACCCAATTGGAATTCCTATCATACCAAAAATTTCACAAAATGTAAACATGTTATCAAATACTTCTTTGAAAATTCAATAGGCTTTGTTCTATAAAAAAATAGTTTTCATAAGCCCTTTAGTAGGACACGCCTAAAAATTGTTAAAATAGATGCTGTTTTCTAAATTTGAGAATGATATACAAGTTTCTAAAACACTTTATGAGTTTATTATCATTTGTTTATGAAGATGAATTTATACCTTTAATATTTAGGATTTGAGTCTCATAAGGTCCTTGTCAGAGTAGTTAAAACATTTTATCAAAGAACACATAATAGTTTCTTCTAAGGGGAATGTGTTTCTATGTATATATGTAATTTCAGAATCATATGAAAGCTTTATGGCTTTGTGGGCGCCAGCTTAGAACAGTGCCTGACACGGATCAAGCTGCTGTTTTACCAGGGAAGAATTATCGGCCCTTGTGTAAGCATGATGGCATTGCCTGGCAAAATGTTAGCTGCTTCTTTTGCCATCTTATTTGTAAGTTAATATTTCAGGATATAACCACGCATCAACAGGCAACAACATTCAAATTTGAAGAAACTCCCGTTTCTTCACGCAGATATACAAAGAAAGCATCATGCAGATACTTTATGTCCTTAGGCAAAGTGTCAAAAGTTAAGAAAAAAAAATCTATACAACAAAATAAACATAATTTAAACAAAATCAAAACCAGCATTTTTTAAAATGATCAAATTCCTATCATCAACATTCAATCTCCATTTTATTTTGCCCATAAAGAAATATCTCATAAATAAAACCTAGAAGACATTTCTTTCCCAAATCTTAAGGCAATAAAACAATTTTCCTGAATCAAATTTTTAATATTACAGTATCATAAATCAAACACACATACACAGCTTTATCCCATTTGGACAATCACACACAATAAAATCTGTGCAGCTATTCATAAGCGGGTGTAGTACAAAGTCTCAGCCTGATAGTTTCTTTGCAGAATTTTACTGTTTTAACCAAGGAAAAGGAATTATACCTCATCTGCCAATGAATTTCTTCCACCTAAAATACTTTCTGAGCAAACATTAGAAGAACTTCATTTTAAAAAAGAAAAGTTTATGAAGGACAAAACCTACATTAGCCATTCTACTTTTAAGTGATCTTTCTGGCCTGCTACCTGCTGTTCTCTGTACAATGTATAGAGGTTTTATTTCTTTCAACTATTATTTGAATTATTTGTTTGTATTTATCTTTCAATCAGTCTTCTTATTATGTTGCAAAACTGAATTGTAAACTCTTCAAGGACATGTTCTCAAGCTCATGTGACGTCATACAGTTTGGTATCCACTACAATTCCCAAATGTGATTTATCTGCTTTCAATTTACCCCGCTTCGGGAACGTCTTCCAACCTTACACTGACCCTCAGTATCTGGAAATTTCACTTGTTAAAATCTGCCCCTCACTTCCACCAGGGCACACAACTGTAATGTGGGCATTTAAGCTAGAAAAATCAGATATTTTGCCCTCAGAAACTGGAATTGGTAACTGAGGAGTCGGTTTCTGAAAATCTTTAGAACTAAGTCAGTTTAACTATAGTATTTTAGATTAAAAGTCTGTGAGATTCCTAGATTTTCATTCTTGGTCGTTTACTTGATTCTTGGATTCCTCACCATGGCTCAATAAAATTCCGTAATTTTTCCTTTTGGGAAGCTGGCTGGAGTTGTTTTCCCTTTCTTTTTAGTTGTGTTTTCAGTTATAATTCTAGGAAACTTAATTAATAAATAAGTATTCACTAGAATTAGCATCATGAAGGAGTTTCAAAGAAATATATTCTTTATGCCAGGTGTGGTGGCTCACGCCTGTAATACCAGCACTTTGGGAGGCCGAGGAGGGCAGATCACGAGGTCAGGAGTTTGAGACCAGCCTGGTCAACATGGCGAAACCTCATCTCTATTAAAAATATAAAAAATTAGCCGAGTGTGGTGGCACACACCTGTAGTCCCAGCTACTCAGGAGGCTGAGGCAGGAGAACTGCTTGCATCCAGGAGGCAGAGGTTGCAGTGAGCAAAGATTATGCCACTGCACTCCAGCCTGGGTGACAGAGTGAGACTCTGTCTCAAAAAAAAAAAAAAAAAAAAAAAAGTATAGTCTGTATAACAAATTTTAAGAGAAAAAAATAATGATTTCTTATCAGACCCCTTTCCATAAATGAATAAAAATACCTTCCTCTCTATGTATGTATCCTATGAACAAACCCATTATTAATAAAACATCTGTATGAGTTGTGGCAAATTTTATTACATATCAAAATATTCAATCTGATTAAAATATATTTGAAGAATCCCATTTACACTTGTGCCAAACTATCTACTTCGAGGTAGGTATGCAAGGTTTTTTTCATTTTGTTTTGTTTTGTTTTTGTTCCTAGGTAGAATTCTCAAATCAACATCAAAATAAAGCTGCCTTTTGAAAATAATTTATCGTTGCTAAATTATTCATTGCATTCTCTGTATCATTAAATGTATTTGTGATTAGGAGGAGTTAACATCCCATAAGACATTATATACACTTCCATAATATCTTAAAAAGCAAAGACAATTTTTCCATTAGTGAGTGAGAAAAAAATAATCATTAAGAAGTCATATGATTTTGGGATTTGGGGGACAAAGATACTCTGAGAGAGCATCTTTCATGACAAAGACTGTCCCTTTTTTTTGAGAGGCACACAGAATCTACTTGGTAGAAAAATTATTGATGCATAAGGAAGCCCAAAAGGTGGAAACCATTTATTTGTAAATCTATTTCTTGAACTCTTGTTTTTGTTTCTTAAATCAAGTTACTGAAATTGGTATTAAGAAGTAAAAAAAATTTCATACACAGTAACTAATGTTATCACTCTATGGAAGAAAACGTTGGACGTGTATGTATAAGTTACATAATATATTTAGAATGTTGATGATATAAATAGAAGAGGCATTTTAACGCCTCGTAGTTTCCTGGAAAACAACTTACTATCCAGTGTAGTGACGAAAATGAAAAGCCTTATATTTCCCCATCAACATGTGGCTATGTTAAAATTTTAACAATCAGAACACCTAATGTTCAGTCTGGGTAGAAGCACTGGTTGTAGAATACTAGATGGATAGGTTAAAATGGTACCATATGTCTCCAAAACAATGCATTGTGACTAAATGATTGGCCACAGTGCCGTTGGCAACTGTTCCTCTGAAGTTCAACTTAGAAATGGAAAATGAATGAAACTTGTTTACCACTGACTGGTCATAACTCACTCTAATCTTGCCAAGGAAAGATCTGCTACCAGGTTTCCCGTAATCTTAGGTTTTTGTCATCCTAATTCCTTTCAAACAAAAGGTTTTATTATTTGAAAGAACATTAGAATAAAATTCCTTCTGAGATTACTTTACATTTTCTATTCATAAGCCCCAAATAATAGCACACCAGGGTAAAAGCAGCAGTCTAATATATTCGCCACATGTCTGACCACTGATTACCTTTTATTTAGAGAAATGTCCTGGAGATCAGGTATAGGTTTCTTATAGCCATGTGACAAAATTAAAAAAAAAAAAAATTATTGTTCTGGGAGCAACACTCCTCCAGTGGCTCTTGAGTGATCTTGAGGAAGTCATTTCAATTATCCTTGGCTCCGTGTTTGCATCCAACATATGGCCATGCAAACTCTGTATTATTCACTAACTCAGTGATTCAATTCAAAAAGGAATGTCTACTAAAACTGAAGGCTGATTTTATCTTTTCAAAAGAAAAGACAAACATACCAAAAAAATTGCTACTCCTCTCTCGGAATATATAATTCATTTTACATGGCGTTTGCTCTTAATGCCTGAAAGTGGGGCTTAAAGTAACAAGCCAAGTGAATCAGAATGTGCCTATGTTTTGTTTCATGTAACCAGCACTCACTGTGGTGGTGACTGACTCTTTTTTTCTGGACCACAAAAAGGAGTTCATACTGTTTGCGTAAGAGATTTAAACAAGCAGGCTTCATGTTTTTATCATTTGGTAAAGCTGCTAGAACAGGTCTCAAATCTCAAACTATCAATGAGTAGAAGAAAAGAAAAAGATCTTACTTTTTAAAAAAGACTATGGAAAATTGGAAAGGAGAAAAGAATATAAAGAAAGCAAAGCCCAGAGGAAGTAATAGGGTTTCTAGTACTATGTGGCATGTCAAAAATATCAGGGATTCAGTCAGACCTTTAATTAAATTTTTTTTCTTAGAGTGCAAATACGA
The DNA here is from genome assembly GCF_047675955.1 of Chlorocebus sabaeus. NCBI lineage: Eukaryota > Metazoa > Chordata > Mammalia > Primates > Cercopithecidae > Chlorocebus > Chlorocebus sabaeus. Next base: position 33,870,789 of record NC_132913.1, read on the forward strand.
TGAAATGAGTAACTTTCTGATCGTATTATTTTTCCTCAACATTTGTCTATGATTCTTAAAGGAAAACTAAATATCACTGAATGAAACCCCAAATCTGGCTTTCTGAAGAGTATTCGACCCCGGAAAGTGGTCGCATGCTTGTCACATTTAGTCTATTACATAGTTCTAAGTCTATGTAAAAATACAAACAGATATTGCTGAACAAGGCCTTAGCAAGGCAGGACTGTGATTCAAACAGCCCTTTTCATTCAACACCTTCTGGTGAGTAGAACTAGCCAGGAGCAACGCAGACTGGGATTAAGAAACATGACCAGCTGTCCAATGGAGTCAGGTTCTATGAAACTAGTGGCATTTTCTCTTAGAAGCAATTGAAATAAACAAGATATTTGTCAGTGTTTCAGTTCAGAGAATGGAGAATATGCATTTTGAGAAGTGAGAAAGTAAAAGGTTGAATTAGTTTAAAAAAATTGGAAGAGACATGCTGGTAAGGGCAAAGGAATGAGCTGATAAATTAAGACATTTTATAGGAAATATTTTGGTGGATTTTATTATGTAGCTTTCTTTGGTTAGTTTTCCAGGTTCTTCTAACCTAAGCACTTTTAGGAATAAAGTGATTATGACTAATGTGTCTAATAGCTAATTTAGTTAATGTAACCAATTTATTTAATAATTATGACTAATGTGCATTTACATACATTGTAAATTACAAGTTTTATTTCTCACCAAAAACATGTTCTAGTGAATAGAGATTGTATTAGTTGGCTAGGAAAACCATACAAAATGCCACAGACTGTATGGCTTAAACAACAGAAATTTATTTTCTCACAGTCATGGAGCCTGGAATTCCAAGATCAAGAGGCCAGCAAGGTTGGTTTTTCTTGAGATCAATCTCCTTTGTGTATTCAAGGTCGCCTTGTTGCTATGTCCTCCCACGGCCTTTCCTCTCCGTGTGGGTGTATTTCTGGTGTCTCTCCCTCTTTTTATATGGACACCAGGTATATTGGATTAGGGCTCCACTCTTAGGACCTCATTTAACCTTAATTACCTCTCTAAAGATTCTGTCTCCCAACACAGTCACATTGCGGGTTAGGGTTTCAACACATGAAGTTTAGGACATAATTCAGTTTAGATCCAGCATGCAATAACTATAAACATTTCTAATGCGTTTTCTTATTATAAAGAGACTCCTTCCTTACTCATCCATCTCTTTAAAATAGTTATTACTATGACTTAAGTTTTAGCTTCTCTTTTAATGGGAATAATGCACCTAGATTTATCAGACCATTTTTAGGAAGTGTATTTAAAAACATTTCAAATATCAACTAAGATCTTGACCAAACCAGAAATTGCAAGCAGCCAATTTAGCATAAAAGCCAATACTGTCTACTTTGGTGTATTATTGAAGTGACTCACCGATTTAATCAAACCACACTTAGGTACTAGTGTAGTGACAGAATTTTAGAATAACGTCTTTGAAGAAGTGCCTACATATAACTATTAGAAAAATTACCTGAAGTTTGGAAACAAGCAATAGATTACTAGATGCTCTTTTATTACTTTTCTATTTACTTTCCAAAATTTACGACTCTTTAGGAACACAACCTAATGTACAGATTTTTCTCAGGTAAATATGCAAATCATTTCTCTCCAGTGAAGAGATAACTGTGAAAGTCACAATTTATTGCCCAGAAAGACATTAACTAGTTTTATACCTAACCCAAGAATCTCACCCTAATATGTTTTCTTAAAATTACCTCTATACTTACCTCATCAAATGTTCTTTGAACTGATTTTAACTTTCCTGGTCCATTCATTAATTAACAGGTTAAATAAAATCTTTGACATATGTCTGTTTAATATTTGCCTCAGATCCACAGATTTACTTTCCTGAAAATAATACTTAAGCATAACCAATAAACACATATTCATTAATATCTTATGTTGGCATATTATAATAAACAATCTAATCTGGAAATTGAATCATTAATAGAGACTATAATACCAAATGATTTATAGTTTAATTTTAAAATTACTTGTCATGCTTTTAGGGAAAAATGGAAAATTAAAACTTTAAGAAAAGCACCTGGAGCATTAAAAAAAGATTTTCTGTTATTTCTATGTTTATGTAAACTTATATAGTAAAAGATTAAATTTCTTGGTTCCCATTGTCGTTTAATAACCATATGTTAATTCTGTATGTAGGCATTGTGAATACATATTTACAAAGAGAAAGAAGGGAAATTAGTATGATTTTAATCTATAGCTATCTATAATAAAGCAAATCATTTCTAACCTAATTGGCTTTGAACTCCCTGTTGCTAATTTGGCTAGAGTCCCACATTGACTCTAAGTGTTTTGTGGGGGAAGCAGGAGCTCAATGGTTTTTCTTCCAAAGAAATTTGGTCTAGTGTCATGAAAGGAAAGGAACTAGCTAGGTGGATTGTTGGTTTATGGAAACCTAAATGCAGGTAGGATCCTTTTGATACAGTCTTACTGGGTCAATTCTTCTGTTTCTTCAACGTTTAAGGTCAGGAATCTTTTTCCATTGGGAAGTCTTCCTTGCCTACAAACATTAGATAAATTAGATGCCTCTGAACTCCTATGCCGTCCTTTAATTGCACTTAATATGTATTTCGTATGTTTTATGATTCTGCCTCCTCCTTTATTCCATGAGTTCAATAAAAAGAGAAACTGCAATGTTTATCATCCAACTAATTTAGTTTTTGACATCTACATACTAAGTAAATAAACCCAGATAAAATATATTTGATCAGACGACTAATTAGCTTGACATAAAAACCTGAATATGGCCTTTCTCCCTAAAAAAATCTTTTAAAAATACCTCCCAAAATTTCCCCCCAAATCGGCATCTACTCCGCCAGAGAATTATAATATTTTTTCTTCTGCTTTTATAAAATAACCTGGTCAACAGCCAAGACCGACCCCGCCTGCGGCCCTGCAGCAGCTGCAAGGAGGAACCAGGAGACTGAGGCCTTCCCGCCGCCGCCCGAACCCGAGACCAGCACCGTGGCTCCCCGCCGGCAGCGCGCAGACAGCGGCGGCCAACCGACCTCACTCTGGCGGGTAAGTCATTTCCGATTTGGTTGATTTTTGTCCCTCAGCGCATGCCCTTGCTCCCCGCCCCCGGCTCCGAGACCCCCGGCCCCACACTCGCTCTCCTCCTCTCACGAAAGGGTCGCGGCCTGTGGCCCTGCGGGCAGCCGTGCCGCGATGAACCCCAGCGCCCCCAGCTACCCCGTGGCCTCACTGTACGTGGGAGACCTGCACCCGGATGTGACTGAAGTGATGCTGCAAGAGAAGTTCAACTCAAGCGGTCCACCCTCCCCATCTGGGTCTTCAGAGACCAGATCACCTGCCGCTTCCTGGGCTACGCGTACGTGAACTTCCTGCATCCAGCGGACGCGGAGCGTGCTCTGACCACCATGAACTTTGATGTTATAAAGGACAAGCCAGTATGAGTCCTGTGGTCTCATTGTGATCCATCACTGCTCAGAAGTGGAGTGGGCAACGTATTCGTTAAAAATCAGGACAAATGCATTGAGAAGGCACTGTGTGATGGATTTTCTGCTTTGGTAACTCCTTTTCGTGTAAGGTAGTTTGTGATAAAAGTGGTTCCAAGGGCTGTGGATCTGTACACTTTGAGACACAGGAAGCAGCTGAAGGAGCTATTGAAAAAAAATGAATGGGATGCGCCTGAATGGTCTCAACGTATTTGTTGGACGGTTTACGTCTCCTAAAGAAAAGCAGCAGAACTTGGAGCTAGGGCAAAAGAGTTCAAAGTTGGACCGACCTTAAGTGTGAAAGTAATGACTGATGACGGTGGAAAATCCAAAGGATTTGGATTTGTAAGCTTTGAAAGGCATGAAGATCCACAGACAGCTATGGATGAGATGAATGGAAAGGAGTTCAGTGGAAATCAAATGTATGTTGTTCAAGCTCAGAAAAAAAGTGGAAGGGCAGACAGAACTTAAGTGCAAATTTGGACAGATGAAGCAAGATAGAATCACCAGATACCAGGGTGCTAGGGTTTATGGGAAAGATCTTGATGAGAGTATTGATGATGAACGTCTCCAGAAAGAGTTTTCTCCATTTGATATAATCACTAGTGCAAATGTTACGATGGAGGGTGGTTGTAGCAAAGGGTTTCGCTTTGTATGTTTCTCCTCCCCAGAAAAAGTAGCTAAAGCAGTTACAGCAATGAATGGTAAAATTGTGGCCAGCAAGCCATTGTATGTAGCTTTAGCTCACCGCAAAGAAGAGCACCTGGCTCACCTCACTAACCAATATGTGTAGAAGATGGCAAGTGTACGAGCTGTGCCTCACCCTGTAATCAACCCCTACCAGCCAGCACCTTCTTCATGTTACTTCATGGCAGCTGTCTCACAGCCCCAGAACCTGCTGCATACTATCCTCCTGGCCAAATTGCTCAACTAAGACCAAGTCCTCCCTGGGCTGCTTAGAGTGTCAGACCTTATCCATTCCAAAATATGACCGCTTAGCTGCTCCTAACCACCACTCTGAGACCAGCTTCTTTACAGATTTTACCAGTCATGTCTACACAGTGTGTTGCTAACTCATCAATACGGACAATGGGTCCATGTCCTGTAGCTGCTACTGCTGGCTCCACTCCTGCTGTCCACATCATTCCACAGTACAAATATGCTGCAGGAATTCACATTCCTCAACAACATCATAATGTACATCTACAGGTTACCAGGCAGCAGCTTGCTGTTCATGTCCAAGGTCAAAAACTTTTTACCGCTTTCATGTTGGCATTTGCCCCTCTTCAGCTGCAGAAGCAGATATTGGGTGAACGATTGTTTCCTCTTATTCAAGCCATGCACACTACTCTTGCTGGTAAAATCACTGGCATGTTATTGGAGCTTGATAATTCAAAACTTGTTCATATGCTTGAGTCTCTGGAGTCTCTGAAGCTGTAGTTGTACTACAAGCCTACTGTGCGAAAGAGGCTCCAGAAAGCAGTTAACAGTGCTACTGGTGTACCAACTGCTTAAAATTGATCAGGGACCACGGGAAAAACAAACAAACAAACTTGTGTTTCAACAAATAAAACTAAACATCAAGAAACTAAACTATGATGGAAAAACTTACAAAACATAAACAAGGAAAACAAACTGTGAACCTTATGTACTGAGGAAATACCAAGTCTAGCAAACTTATTAGTCCTAAATTACTTATTGATTTGAAAATCACAAACAAAACACAAAAATATAGGAAAATGTAAAAACAAGCCAGGCGTGGTGGCTCATGCATGTAATTCCAGCACTTTGGGAGGCTGGGGTGGATCACCTGAGGTCAGGAGTTCGAGACCAGCCTGGCCAATGTAGTGAAACCCCATCTCTACTAAAAATGCAAAAAATTAGCTGGGCATGGTGGTGGGCATATGTAATCCGAGCTACTAGAGAGACTGAGGCAGGAGAATTGCTTGAACCTGGGAGGCAGAGGTTGCAGTGAGCCGAGATCATGCCATTGCACTTCAGCCTAGGCAACAAGCAAAAAACTCCATCTCAAAAAAAAAAAAAAAAAAAAAAATTAAAATTAAAACAAATTAATGTTTTATAGACCCTGGGAAAAAGAATTTTCAGCAAAGTATGAAAATTTAAAGCATTTCTTTAATTTTGTAACTCTTAACTGTGGAATAGCTCAGAATGTCAGTTATGTTTTAAATAATAGAATTGATAACTAAGCAAGGAAATGTAACTTGGATTATGAAATTCTTGGTTTAATAAAAATTCCTTAAATGGTTAAAAAAACCTGATAGGCTCAAAAACATAAGGTGACTATGCAGTGTATGTACACATAAAAGGAGGATGTGGCCAGGTGCGGTGGCTCACGCCTGTAATCTCAGCACTTTGGGAGGCTGAGGTGGGCAGATCACGAGGTCAGGAGTTCAAGACCAGCCTGGCCAGCATAGTGAAATCCCATCTCTACTAAAAATGCAAAAAATTAGCCGGGCGTGGTGGTGGATTCTTGTAATCCCAGCTACTCGGGAGGCTGAGCCAGCTACCCAGGAGGTGGAGGTTTCAGTGAGCCGAGATCATGCCATTGTACTCCAGCCTGGGTGACAGTGCGAGACTCTGTCTCAAAAACAAACAACAACAACAACGTAGATGTGTATGCATTAATACTAATATGTGAATCAAACAATTAGTCATTTTTTTCCCAAAGTAGTAGCTTATTTAATTCAACCATTTTGTTTGTTTTTCAAACTTTAATGGGAGTATAAACACAATCTGACTCTTAAACAGGTTAAATCTAAACTCTCTACACCTTTATCTAGCAATTGCTATGTTGTATAGCTTTCTTCACTGTCACATCACAGCTATGATTTTGTAAAGCATTTATTTGTATAGCATTGGGATTTGTAGCTATTAGAATATCAAAGCTATAGGAATATTTCAAATATTCCAAATATAAAAACAAATTTGATTTCAGAGGGAGACTTTACACATTTAAATGCCTGAAAATAAGGCATATAATAAAGAGCCTGGTAGACTGTGTACTCTGACAATATCACTGAAAATGGCTATAAAATCTGATGGAAACACTGAAAAATTACCTTTGAGGAGGATGCAGAATCCGTTTTCTTTGTAAACTGACCCTGAAGATGTGTCAACACGTTTGTAATATCCACAATAAAAAGTCAGCGGCATGACTGGGAGATTTCTTGGGCCTGAAATAAAATATTCATTTTAGTGATTTTTCTTATTTAATGGGGTGAGGTGAAAAATTGATATAGTCTATCCATTTTTCTTTAGGTATCCCTATTAATATCCACTTCTAAACTTTCAAAAAGCGTAACTAAACAATGCAAAAAATACTTGTGATTGCCAGAGTAGCACAAGGGAAAGCAAAGATCTCTCAGCCATGAAAGAAGGAAACAAATGGGTTAATTTTTTCAATGCTTAAAAGGAATCCATCTCAACCATGTCAGTAGTCCATCTGATTTGATTTTCTTCCAATGTAAGCTAAAGTACAGGTTATTCTCACACCTCAGTAAGGATGTAAGGTATTTGAAGACGAGCCCTGTAAGATTAAACTGTCAATAATATATTTATATATTGCAGTAAGATGCAGCCTTTTGCAGTCTGATATTTCAATTAGGAAAATGGAATATGCTACTCTGGTTTTTTGAACTTCTTTTCAAGTTTTTAAGAGATTATTGTTCTAGCCTAGCAGTTATTATTACTCAAAACATACTTTTTTTGTTTCTATGATGTATTTATTCTAATAATATTTACTAAGTATTAAGTATGTATTATCAAAAATGATGCATTCTTTAACCTTTCTTGGAAATCAATATTTGGAAAGATAGGCTGGTAGAATTGTTACTAAAATATGTAGGCAATTAATTCCTCATAGGGATAAAATATCTTCCAACAATTAGTAGATATTATATCCCATTACCAATCTTATTCCATTATGACAGTCAAAAATTTGTTTCCTAGTCAAAAAAGCACTTCATTTATCAACACTTATGTATTCTGTGTGTTTCAAAGACTTTGGTAGTTGTCTCCTTGTAATATTTCAGCTTTTAAGCTGCTTCCCTGCCTCACTGAGCTCACATAAGATACATCTGAAAGCTTTAGTACAAATTTACTTCGAATAAAGTCTTCAATTCATTTTCATGGCACCAAAAAGACAGCTTTAATAACTGCAATGACAAATAAACTGGAAATCATTCCAGGCCTTTTCACTTAACTGACAAGTAGAACACTCTCATAATGAGCCGCAGGTTTTACGTTTTCTCTTTGACCATAATAGCTTCATTTAAGAGTGTCAGACCCTGACACTTCATCATTTATCTACATTATTTCTCTTCTTCTTTCAAATAAATTATGGAATACTAGACTGAGCACATAAAAACAAAGTGACTTGTTATCAGTAAACAGTAAGATAAATTGTCCAGAAGTTCCTCATTTAGTTCCTTTTAAATTTAAGGGCAAGTTATTGGGTGCACCTTTTTTAACTTCCAACGTTTGCATTTTTACAACCATCTTATTCCTCTTGCCACTGGCCTCTGTGCACTCATCCAGAGCCTGATGTGGAAGGCATAAAGTAATCCCATTATCCCAAGGTTGGCCGCTGAAGTACAAAGAGGCAGAAGGGGAGAAAATCAAATAAACAACTTTGAGAGAGATTTCTCCACATCTATAAAAACCCCCATCCATAATACATCTTGTCATACTAGAAAATGTGACACTTCCAAAGTAATGAACAGTGCAACTGTAACTGTTTTAGCCCTTGGAAATACAGCACTGATTTTAAATGGATGGGTGAATGCCATCTCCTCTCATTTCATCTTTTTTTTTCACCTTATGGAACTGGAGGAAATCAAAATCCCAATCGGATTGTATTTCTTTTTGAAACTGTTGACCAAGTTTATGGAAATCGTCACCTCTCTTCCTTCTTACGTATTGGTTTAGTATTAACTTAAAAGGACTTAAAGAATCAGATCAGATTAATTAATAGAAGTATCAGTATTTTAGAAACACTAAAATGTGTTTGTGTATGGGGCAATACATATTAAAGTCTTATTTATATGCTAAATGTATCAATGAAAGATGTATAATGTAGGCTGATTGTATATTAACAACTTTTCATTGACGTGAGTTATTCTGGAATTAAGCTTTAAGATACTGTTGTTTTATTTTGCTTTTCCTAGATATTACAATCAGTTTGGTCATAATATCTCACAGATTTAGCAACAATGTAACATGGAAATTTAAACACTGGTAACTTAGTAATGTTTTATAGATGCCCTACTCAGTGCAAAATTCTGATATAGGGAAATACAAGAAAAGGCTATATGACATTACCCATCCTCAAAGATCTCTGGGAATAGGTTTACGTATCTAATTTTGGGATGCTATTTAGCTTCTGAGATTCTACAGTGGTGAGAATAATTTAAGGTGTGAATAATTTATATGCCTCTATATTTATATTTTGAGGAACTTTTCCAAGTTTTAGTTCCTGAGAAGTTGGTGTAATAATATGCTATTTTGGCTCCTTCTACTAACCCAAACATGAAGATATTTCAGAAAGAGATGTTGATGAATTTCTCAGCCAGCAGATATCATAGAAATGTTGGTGGATGTGTGGGGGCAAAAGAAGATGGTTAGCGCTGTATGTGAATGGGAGAGTGTTGGGAGGTGGAGGTCAAGGTGGAAGGAATGCAAGGCAGAAGAACTTGGAGTAGAAACAGTCTAGGTCATGTCAATTTAGGTAGTCATACGTTTTGGTGGAAATGTGCCTTTTGCTTTCCTCTATTTTGTACCTTTGCAGGAATAGTCAGCCTAGGAGAAGGGGAGAAAAGAAATATCTCTTTAAAAGACAGTGTCTTAGTAAATGTACAGATTATCTCATAAAAGCTCTTTATGCTATGGCATGTCTCCTATTCCCTAAAGTCACAAAGAAAGACAAAGGCCAGGACAAAAATTATCTTCCCATCCACAAGTATACAACCCAGTAAAGGTGACTAACTCACAAAGACAATACAGACTCGCAAGGGAAAGTAAAAAACAAATATAAGACAAAGACAAGAATCAGCAAACCTATAGACTGAAGACAATAAACTTTAAACCTACAAATTAACTTTAAAATGATTATGCTAAATATCTTCAAATAAGCAAAAGAAAGTATTGTACACTTTGTTTATTGAAACAGAAACAATCATAAAATATAACAACAATGACAACCAGTAGTCTGGGTGTGAAAACATCACAGAAAAGAGAACTCAATATATGGTTCACATACATACAGCTGAAGAATTAGTAAGAGAAATGGAAATTAAGGTGAAGGAGTTCATTGAGAAGGATTACAAAGGGAGAATGCTAATAAGGGAATGCAGAATGAAGGGAAAGGGTTAAGTTACATCTCCAAAAAATTCAAACAGATTAAAAAAGAAATGACTGGAAGAATTTAATGAATTACTGATGCGGAGTTTAACAAATAAAATTATGAGAACTCAGATACAAAGGATTTATGGCAAGGCAAGCAGGAAAAATAATAAAAAGACTGATACCTAGAAATGCAGTGAAATCTAAGAATTGCAGAAACATAAAGACAATTTTAAAGGCCACCAAGGAGAAAAAAAATAGATCTTCTATAATAAACTGAGAAACAGATAGTCATTATGCTTCTCAACATCTATAGATAATGTACTAAGTAGCAGAGCAGTAATATTTTCAGCATCACAAAGAAAAAGAAATTCAAAATATATAGTTATATATATAAACTACCATTTAAATGAGCAAAGCCCAATAAAGATATTCTCAAGCACATTTCTTGATAAGTTTCATTACACAAAGACCCTCTTTGATAGTACCATTGGGTATAAAAAGATAAATACATTTGGGTGGTTTCTATCAGCAGAAAAGAGAGTATTAAAAACTATGATAAATAATAATATCAAACATATAAATCCCCTGAAGTTGGTCTTATCATTATCTCTATATTATGGAATACAAAATTGAAGCAAATAAATTTCACACACATAGGAAATAAAAATGCCAGGATTTGAACCCAGTGGTTTAGCTCCAGAGCTTGCATTCATACTTGCTACAAACAATACACATACACACATTTATACACACACAACACATACACACATAAAACAATTCAGGGTGAAAATTCAAAACTCCAGAACTGCTGTGTCATCTAACTCTAGTGAGCACCATTCACATGGAATATATTGTAATAACAGGGACCATCCTGCACTTTGTAGTTTATGTAAAGGGCATCTTTTGGAGCTGTGCAATACAATGGCTCCATTTTTATTAGAATGCTATAATTGGCTAAGTCTATTTAAAAAAAAAAAAACAGCTAACTGTAAAACTCATACTTCCACATATGAACACATACTCCAAATTTATAGAATTAAAAATAGTGTAAAATTTGTTCAGTAATAAACATTTAAATCGGAACAGAATGGAAAGGTAAGCAACACACATATATACATGGGCACTTGGCATATGAAAGCAGTGGCACAATAAACCAGCAGAAGTATGTACAAGTTAGATAGAAAATGTTGAGAAAATGGTTTATTATTTGGATACAATTAAGATATATCGCAGTTACACAGTCCACAATGGTGAATTATGATAGCTAAAATGTCAAAGTTAAGTAAAGAAGGACTTCTGAGTAAGACCCCAAAATTACAAACAATAGATAAAGTTGAATGCCAGAGGAATATCTGTGTTGAACAGTAGATACTGCAGATAAGGTTAATATGTGAGAAATGTGTTCAGAGACAAAAGCGGGCAAAGAATTAATGCTTGCAATTCAAGTACTTTTGCACATCAACAAGGAAATTTGCTGAAACTTAATGGGAAAATGAACAGAAACATTGATGAACAATTTATACAAAGGACGACTAACAAACATCAAAATCATTCAGAATCAAATGGAATAGTTATTTCCCTAGCAAAATATCCTGTATAAAAAAGGTAAAATTTGAAATACTCTCACCCACATTTAATCATTTTCCTATTTATTATCTAAATTATATTCTGAGGAACAATAGCTGGACTCAATTTTACTATGAATTCTTCAAAAGAAAAACTGATAAATATCTAAAACACTCAAAATATTATATATGTAGTCTGTAGCCAAAATTTAAAAAAGGAAAAACATGTGAATATGAATACATATATATATTTATAATAATAGTTATGACTGATTTATAAGAATCAAGGAAACCAATGAAAAATGGAAGCAAATTTATATGGGGTGATACACTTACAACTCAATGTTTAAAAATGTGCAAAAACTATTTAAACAGAGTTAGTGGCCAGGTGCAGTGGCCCATGCCTGTAATCCCAGCATTCTGGGAGGCTGAGGTGGGTGAATGACTTGAGGTCAAGAGTTAGAGACATATATATATATGTCTATATATGTGTGTGTGTGTGTATAGTAGTAGTTGTAATAAGAGTAATAGTAATAATAACTTACCAGTCCCTGCAACTACATCAGTAAATCTCAAAAACATGATGTTAAATAAAAATATGTGGATATAAAAGATTACATGCTGTGTGATTTCATTTATATGAAGTTCAAGAACAGGAAGGGCTCATCGATGGTTACAGAAATGTGAAGAATACGTACTTATGAGGTATGTGAATTGACTGCAAATGGATATGAAGAAAATTTCTGAGATGGTAACAATGAATGATTTATATGTTGACTATGGTTTTTGTACTTAGATATAAATATTTGTCGATAGTCATTGACAAACACCATATATACACCTATGTAGATTCTATCTTAATAATAAAAAAATACTAAAAACCCCCTTACTAGTTTGGTGGTAGATGTCCCACTGGATGGGCTTAACATACTGAACACAGCAGAGAAGCAGATGAGTGAATTCAGAAAAGATGTCAATAGAAAACATTCAAACTGAAGTATAGACAGAAAAATGAATTCTAAACAAAAAAGTCAGAATATATGAGAAGAATAGGTGGAACTCAACCAAAAGATCAAATAATCTTTGACTAGACTCCTAGAATGCAAGGGGTAAGAGAATGATGCAAAAAAAATTTTTTGAAGTAATAATCCAAAGAACAGTATCAATCCACAGATGAAAGAATCTCAGCAAATCCCATAGGATAAATACATAGAAAACTAATCATAGGCAATCATTGTCAAATTGCTAAAAATCAAATACAAAGATAAAATTCTATAAGCAGCCAAAGCAAGATCTGATATTACATTCATGGGAGCCGTATACTGATGACATACATGTCAACCAAATTTGGGGAGCTAGAAAACAATAGATTGAAATATTTAAAGTACTGAAAAGAATAAAAAAGCTACTAAAGTGTATATCCACTCAATATGTGCTTTTAAGATGAAGGTGAAATAAAGATTTCAGATCAAAACAAACAAAAACCCTGACTCCTTGCATTCCTCATACTTGCACTTCAAAAATTACTGAACAGATTTCATCACCATGAAGAAACATGATCTCAGATGCAAACTCAAAGCTTCAAGTTGGGATGAAATGACCAGAAATGATAAACATGTAAGTAAATGAAAATGAATATTAATAACTTAAAGTTATTAAAAAAAAATCATGTTCTGACCAGGAAACAGAAAGCACAGTAATAATTTGAGCAGAAAAATATTAATATAAAAGAATTATTAATTAGGCTGGGCTCGGTGGCTCACAACTATAATCCCAGCACTTTGGGAGGCTGAGGTGGGTGAATCACCTGAGGTCAGGAGTTTGAGACCAGCCTGGCTAACGTGGTAAAAACCTGTCTCCAGAAAAATACAAAAAGTATCCAGATGTGGTGGCAGGGGCCTGTAATCCCATCTACTCGGAGGCTGAGGCAGGAGAATCATTTGAATCTGGGAAGCAGAGGTTGCAGTGAGCCAAGATCATGCCATTGTACTCCAGCGTGGGTTACAGAGCAAGACTCTATCTCAAACAAACAAACAAACAAACAAAAAACTAATAAAAAGTGGTTAACAAATATAACAAAAGAATGTAAGAAAATGCTAAATAATACAGGGATAGCAAATAGCCTTCTATCTCCAAGGCTAAGGAAGAGCACCTAAAGATGAAATAAACCTGGGTGACCCGTTGCTTCCCAACACTACTACCAGCCTGAGATTCAGTCCTTACTAAAGAGGGTAAGTCTGTTGTCTTATCCTCTTTAAGGTGAAGGGTGAAGACATTCACTGTGTGCCATGGCACAGAGCTGTTCCACAGCCAGTAAACTAGGAATGGTGAGCACGAAGTTGCTTGATTTCTGGTGAAAATCTGAAACTTGAGAGCCACTGAACATTGTTTCATGTTCAGTGCTGGAAGCACTGTCATAGGAAGCAGAAAGAAAGGCCAGTAGAACTCAGAAGACAAGCTTCTTCCCTTGCTTTGCCCTGCAGTGTCCCAACAGCCCCCTCCACTGCAAAGCTTACTATTGAGCCAACTGATGAAGGAGAACTGATTGCAGCAAGCTTGTCCAGCCCACGGTCCATGGGCTACTTAGATGACTTTGAATGCAGCCCAACACAAATTCATGAAATTTCTTAAAACATTATGAGATTTATGCATCACTTGAAATATGCACAACAAATAAAAGTTTACTAGATCTAATATCTGTACACTCTGTTTTTGTTTGTTTGTTTTGTTGTTTGTTTTGTTTTGTTTTTTCAGCTTATCAGCTATCGTTAGTGATAGTGTTTTTTATGTGTGGCCCAAGACATTTCTTCCAATATGGCCCAGGGAAACCAAAAGATTGGACACCCCTGGATTATGGGGTGCAATTCTAGTATCATGAGCAGGTAATGTAGGGCAGATCACAGCTGAGAGGCAATAAACTTATAACTGGTGTTTAACATGATATCTTGTAGGAAATATAAAACGTGTAATTGTAAAATATGTGACTATACCAGCACAAAGAATGAGAGGAGGGTAAACAGTTATATCAATGTGAGATACTTCTTTTGTTTGGGACATAAAAAATAAAGTAGTTTTAACATATAGATGTATATCATACTAAAAATTAACCAAAGAGGTCTCATTAAAAAGATTTTTTTTTAAAAAAAAGATCATCAGCAAGGATATGTCTTGCTTTTTCTCATTATTATAAAGAATTAGAAATACATTTTTTCTAGCAATGGGAAAAAATTATATTTATCCGCACAACTAAATATGGTTCTATAATTTTAGAGAAACAGGAGTTGTAAATGAATATCTACCCACAACAAATGTTCATTATATGCAGTCTAGTGATAAAAGCAGGTTTTAAAACTGTAAATACTATCTTATAATAGCTAGATTATTGAGCACTTGTGGTATACCAGGCACTCTGCAACATGCTCTCATTTTATCTTACTGGCAGCCCTATAAGGTATTATCTCCATTACAATATAATCCCATTTTCATAAATACAGTCACACATATATTTATAGGAAAAATATTAAATTTATCTCTGATTTGGTGTGATAACCAGTACTTTTAAATTAACCTCCATTTGCTTTAGAATATTTTCTATTTCTCTCCACTGTGAACATGTATTAGTATTCTGAAAAAAAAATAATTAAGCATGTAGAATTAAAGCAATGGGTAATCTAATCACAATTATTTACCTCAGATAGTGGAAAAATTAACCTATAAATTTAAGAAATATGCCTGAAGATTATGAGACTAAGCAGTTTATAACTCAGCAGTTAATATAGTTTGCAGATTGTTTTTATTTGTTTGTTAAAAAGAATCAGTATGGAAGATTTGGCTTTTCATCATGCCTCTACCATTAACAAGAGCAAGTTGTTTTCAATTACTTTGAATATGAAAAACTGCAAACATTTGTAGAGGACTACGTGCTCACAAACAGGGTGTTCCCGATAAGTCCTGCTCTCACAAACGAAGCAGTGCCGTTCCCCATAAGTCCTGCTCTTGCAAACGAAGCAGGGCATTGGGGGCCTGTTTATATGTAAACATCTTGAAAATCCAGAAAGTCAGGGAAAGGTCAGAGAAACAACAATGTGTCTTGTGACTTGGCAACATTCCACAAACGACTGTATAAAATAAAGCAGAGCGCACCATTCGAGGTGGCCGCCATGTTTGTCTTGTCTTGTGTTGTCCTGTGTGTTCATTCCTTTGTTTAGGAAACACGTGGACCCCAACATCTGGCGCAGCGAGCAGGGTCCGTGGCTCCACGAGAGCAAGGAACTGGAGGGGGAACACCCCGGGCAGGTAAATAAAGAAAGGGGGACCCACGGGAAAATTATGGGGAATTCCACCTCTCTGGCCTCTGAATATTTGTGGTTACTCCAGGGACTGTTGATGTCTATAGGAGTAGAAGTTAGTTAAGGAACATAAGACTTTGAAGCAATTGTTTGCCCATGTTGAACAACATTGTTATTGGTTTCAATATCAAAACAAAGTGCAGTTAAATCGAAAGAAATGGTTACAAGTGGTTAAAGCCCTGCCTCGAGCTCATCAGCGGGGGCAAACGATGCCTCTGACTTTGTGGACTTTGTGTAGTTCCATTACTCAGGATTAGAGTTACTTGAAACTGACTCAGAGCATGGCGATACTGCCACAGGAGGTGAGGCATCTGAAGCTTTAGAGAGGAATGATCCTAGAGAGGAACATATTTACGCCCTGGTTGTTGAGGACAAGGAATTGGAAAAAGAGCTAATGCCTCCTTCATCTGAAGGAAATTCTGATTTGCAGCGCATTTTAGAGATGTTACAACAGTTGTTAAAATTGCAAGGTACCGCTGCTCCTGTTTCATACTGGTGTGGTTGATTCAGACTATAAAGGCGAAATTCAATTGGTTATTAGTTCCTCAATTCCTTGGAGTGCCAGTCTAGGAGACAGGATTGCTCAATTATTACTCCTACCTTATATTAAAGTTGGAAACAGTGAGATAAAAAGAACAGGAGGGTTCAGAAGCACTGATCAGGCAGGAAAGGCTGCATATTGGGCAAGTCTGGTCTCTGAGAGCAGACCTGTGTGTAAGGCCATTATTCAAGGAAAACAGTTTGAAGGGTTGGTAGACACTGGAGCAGATATCTCTGTCATTGCTTTAAATCAGTGGCCAAAAAATTGGCCTAAACAAAAGGCTGTTACAAGACTTGTCGGCGTAGGCACAGCTTCAGAAGTGTATGCAAGTACAATGATTTTACATTGTTTAGGACCAGATAAGAAAGTACTGTTCAGCCAATGATTACTTCAATTCCTGTTAATCTATGGGGTCGAGATTTATTACAACAATGGGGTGCAGAAATCATTATGCCCGCTCCATTATACAGCTCCACGAGTCAAAAAATCATGACTAAGATGGGATATATATCAGGAAAGGGGTTAGGAAAAAATAAAAATGGCATTAAAGTCCCAATTGAGACTGAGAAAAATCAAGAAAGAAAAGGAATAGGGTATCCTTTTTAGGAGCAGCCACTGTAGCGCCTCCTAAACCCATTCCATTAACTTGGAAAACAGAGAAACCGGTATGGGTAAATCAGTGGCCGCTACCAAAGCAAAAACTGGAGGCTTTACATTTATTAGCAAAGGAACAATTAGAAAAAGGACACATTGAGCCTTCATTCTCACCCTGGAATTCTCCTGTATTTGTAATTCAGAAAAAATCAGGCAAATGGCGGATGTTAATGGACTTAAGAGCCGTAAATGCTGTAATTCAACCCATGGGGCCTCTTCAACCCGGATTGCCCTCTCCGGCCATGATCCCAAAAGACTGGCCTTTAATTATAATAGATCTTAAGGATTGCTTTTTTACCATTCCTCTGGCAGAGCAAGATTGTGAAAAATTTGCCTTTACTATACCAGCCATAAATAATAAAGAACTAGCCACCAGGTTTCAGTGGAAAGTACTACCTCAAGAAATGCTAATTATGGACCTCAGTCACAGTTTGTTCTTGGCCTTCTCGATTCCTTCTCTTTAGAACATATGATGATTTCTATTGACTGGGAAACGTTGGGACAGGCTGTCCTTGATCGTTCACAATGGCTTCAATTAAAAAGTTGGTGGTGGGAGGAAGCAAGAGTACAAGCTAGAAAAAATGCTACCCGAAATCCCCCAGGACCTACTGAAGAGCAGCTTACGGGTTCAGGACAATAGGCCACTCTTAATGCTCAGGCAGACCTAGATGATATTGCTCTCACTTAGATTAAAGCATTGTTTATAAAAGCATGGACTAAGGTTGAAATAGTGGGTAAAACTTCTTTACCTTTTGTAAAGATCCTACAAGGAGCCACTGAGCTGTATCCAGATTTTGTAGCCCGTCTTCAAGATGCTGTATTAAAGACTGTAGGTTCAGGCCCTGCTGCTAAAATTCTTTTGGATACTCTGGCTTTTGAGAGTGTTAATCCCGAGTGCCAAAAATTGCTGCATCCTCTAAAAGCTAGTGGAGCTGATTTAGCTGAATACATTCGGGCTTGTGCAGGTGTTGGAGGAGCTATTTACAATGCTCAGTTGTTTGCTGGGGCACTTTCTAAGGCTTTAAAAGGCAATTCTAAACAAAGTATATGCTATCAATGTAGAAAACCCGGTCATTTTAAAAAGGAATGCCGGAAAAAATTAGGCTCTTCTGCTCTAAAAGAAAAAAGGTTACCATCTGACATGTGTAAACAATGTGGCAAGGGTCGACATTGGATCAATGAATGCCGTTCAAAAACTGATAAAGTGGGAATGTATTGTCACCCCTCTCAGGAAACGGGAGCCGGGGCCCGCAGGCTTGGGGCCCCAACAACTACAATGCAGGCCTATGCCAGTACCCAGTGAGCAGTGGCTTACAACCTCAAGGAATGACCTCGAGTCCTCCTTAAAGACATCTTACCCTACCCCAGTTTCTCAGCTTTATGCTGCCACTAAGCAGAGTGCCACTGCTGACCTAGTTATTGTCCAACCTTATTGGTCCTTTGCCAAAGGGACATGTAGGACTTTTACTAGGTCAAAGCAGCAGCGCTATGCGGGAGTTAATGGTGGTCCCAGGAATTACTGATCCTGATTTTACTGATGAAATCCTTATTATGGTAAAAGTCTCACAATTTATGCGCCTAGAGGCAAGGGAACGTATTGCACAATTGCTTTTATTGCCTTTTTTTCCTTTCTTATCTAGAGATGTGTCTCGTCAAGGAGGTTTCGGTAGTACTGGGAAAACTGTTTTCTGGGAAACTTTAGTTTCTGATCAAAAACCTTTATGTTCATTGCAAATTAATGGGATACTTTTTGAGGGATTAGTGGACACAGGAGAGGATGTATATAATAATGTTTGGCTCAATGGCCTATCATTGGAAAAAGAAACAAGTATTGGTTCCTCTATCTGGCCTAGGTACTGCTTCTATAGTCTACCAAAGTGTCGAGCCCCTGAGCTGTGTAGGACCTGAAGGACAACAAGGAAAAGTGTTCTTTTATATTGTTCCCATTAATATTAACCTTTGGGGCCATAATCTTTTACAACAATTTGGTGCCTTTTTAAGCATTCCTCATATTTCTTCAGCTGCCAAAAATATGATGTTCAAAATGGGCTACAATCCTTTAAACTCTTAGCCACTGTCCACAAGCCTCAAGCTTTACAATTAAGGTGGAAAACTACAACTCCTGTTTGGGTGGAACAGTGGCCATTATCTAAAGAAAAACTTAAGGCTTTAAAGAATTTAGTTAAGGAACAATTGGCCGAGGGGCATATTGAACCAAGTACTTCTGCATGGAATTCCCCTGTGTTTGTCTTGTCAAAAAAAAAAAAAAAAAAAAAAAGGAAAATGGCACTTATTAACTACAGAGCTGTAAATACTTGTATTCAGCCTATGGGGACTTTATCCCCTGTAGTAGAAGAAGAATTGTCATTTGTAGAAAATAGAATTAGTGAAGCTCACCTTGATTATATTGCACCCAATCTTCCACTTTCATTGTGTCTTTTGCATACTCCCCATTCACCAATGGCCGTTTTACACCAAGATAATAATATTCTGGAGTGGCTGTTTTTGGCTAATAAAGCCATTAAGAAAATTCACCCATATATTGATAAATTGGCTGAATTAATTATTAAAGGATGACATCGAGCTCGTCAGTTGCTTGGTGCTGACCCTATAAAAATTATTCTCATTCAGCTTTGCCAGGACCTTTATCTTTTGGCAATAGTCAGATTGATTCTTTACTTATTGGCAGTGTCCAGTGGGCTCAGGATGAGCACCGACTACATCATACTAATAGTTTAGGATTACAACGGCGATTTTCTATAACATGCCATCAAGCCTGAGCTATTGTCAGAGCCTGCTAATCTTGTGCTCCTATTATTGCACCTTTTTTAAGTCCAGGTATTAATCCTCAAGGCATTCAACAAAATCACATTTGGCAAATGGATGTAACTTATGTTCCTTCCTTTGGTCGTTTAAAATATGTTCATCATACTATTGATACGTGGTCACATTACAGTGGGCTACGCCATTACCCTCTGAAAAGGCTGACTCTATTATTACTCATTTACTTACTTGCTTTGCAGTTATGGGAGTCCCTGCTGAATTAAAAACTGATAATGCCCCTGCTTATTGCTCTCGCCAATTGGCTGCCTTCCTCTCTTTATACCATATTCATCATTCCACTGGTATTCCATTTAACAGTCAAGGTCAAGCAATTATTGAAAGAGCCAATGCTACCTTAAAATTACAATTTTTAAAACTAAAAAGGGGAAATGGGTGAGATTCCCCAAAACATCAAATTCTGAAAGCCCTTTTTACTTTAAATTTTCTCAACCATTGGTGCCAATTACAGCAGTCTGCAGCGGTGAAACATTTTCAACAGCCTTTAGAAAAGCCGCAAAACAGTAATCTGTGGGTATATTATCCTTCATTACAAGGGAAATATTTAAAAGGAAAAGTTTTACAATGGGGCCGAGGCTAATCTCTTGTCCGTACAGGTGCCGGAGACGACTGGTTTCCAACTCGACGGTTGAAACAGTGCCGTGGCGAAGAGAAGCCGATCGGAAGAGTTCCTGAAGGAATTCCAGGAGCTAAATCTGAGCGCTCAGAGAACATTCACCTTCGGAACTCGTGTGGAGCCCCCGACATGGGGACAACTGAAAAGGTTAAGAAGCTGAAGGGGTTGTTCAACAAGCTGGGCAGTCCAAAACCCCACTGACTTTATTCCTGGCCATGCTGGCCGTAGTAAATTGTCAGGTAACAACTGGAGAATTTACATACTGGGCTTATATTCCTTTTCCACCCTTATATCAAGGTGTGGCCTGGGGAGACAGAGAAGTCCCAGTATTTACTAATGATCCTGCTTGGATGCCATCGCCTTTTTAAAACCAGGATCCTGAATTAAACTCTGGCACTGTAAATAGTTCATATCAATTTGGGGTTGAAGGGTTACCTATATGTCTTGGGGGGGTAGTCCACATTGTCTGCATCTTTCTCATGACGATTGTTGTTAGAAGTAAAAGGGAAGAGTCGTAAATACCTTGTTACAGATTGGAGTGTACATGGAGATTTTCAGACTAAATTCAGCCATGTCATCCTGCATTGGCATAAAGGTAATCACAGCATTTCTGCAGATGGCAATGAAACTATTATTTGGCATGATGGTGGTCTATCACCCCCTTGCCACATTTGGCTAATACCTCACAAATACAAGGTCATATTTGGAAGTTGCTAGCTGCTGGTAAACCAATGTTCACTTTCACGGGAAACATGTCCTTAAATCTTACTAATATTGCTAACCCTTTCCATATATCTTTGCATCGAAATAGTTCTAGATATGTTATTGCATGTGTAAGAAAGCCTTACTTCTTGTTGACAGGAAATTTTAAATGGGATAATAATACAGGGGTAGTTAACTGTACAATTGTACATTCTTAAGTTGTATAAATACTACTTGGTGGAATAATAATTGGAATGAGTCTCATTCCGATTTAGATATACTAAGAGCCAGAAAAGAAACCTGGCTACCTGTAAACTTAACACGTACTTGGAGTGAATCTGCTGGGATTACTCAAATTTACAAGGTTATGCAAGATCTTGTCCACCGGAGTCAGAGGATGGTTGGAATCGTCGTGACCACGGTGATAGAACTTGTAGCAATTGCTTCCACCACCGTTGTTGTTGGATTAGCTCTACACCGGAGTATACAAAATGCAGAATTTGTGCAACAATGGCATGAACAATCACATTTGTTGTGGCAGCAGCAACGAGACATAGATGCTCATTTGACTGAACGAGTGAATAATCTGGAGCAAGTGGTTTCTTGGTTGGGAGATCAGCTAACAGTGTTTAATACCTGAGCTTTGTTGAAATGTGATTGAAATACTACCCAATTTTGTATTACTCCTGTTCCTTTAAACAGCACTGTACATAACTGGACTGAGATAAAGAGACTTTTAGTTGGTCATAATAATCTTTCCCTAGAAATACAAGAATTAACACAGAACATTTCTGAAACATTTTGCAATCAGTTACCGTTGCTGACTGGTGCAGATTTGATGACTGGTATTGCACAAAGTTTGACGTCTTTGAACCCTATGAGTCCTGTAAAAACTTTGCTGACCTCTGTTTCTAGTAATGTATTGATTGTTGTTCTTGCCTTTGTCATTTTTCACAGTCTGCTGGAGATATTTCCAGGGCCATTCAAATGACTAGAGGCTGGACTGTGGTTTGGTCTGTATGAAGACTGATTTGTGTCCACTTCGCCTTCTGTCCCAATTCAGAGATAAGGGCATTATACCAGGGTCACTGTCCTTGTGAACCCTTTGCTCTGAACTGTGACTGCAAGCCATGAAAGAATTTCAGAAGAGCTATTCAGTCTTTCAGCCACCTCTCTGAGAATCTGCAGAGGTCCCAAAGGTGACTCACCTCATGGATTTCAATCTCCTCTTGGAAACTGAACTAGAAACATTTCATAAGTTTTAGCTTTATTATGCCTTCAAGCAGCTATTTTGAGTAACTGCTCCCACTTCCTAATTTCTAGTTTTCTCAATGAGAAGGTTACTCAGTTATTTTATAATCTGCAATTTTAAGAAGAGGAAGTCTCCATACACAATGTTAAGGACATACACTTTACAAGTAGCTCAAATTGGAAGAAACACAGCTAAGAACAATCCAGGGGTTATAAACAAAACATAGTCTGCAGGAATTTGACCTAATTGGTGAAAGTCATTTGGCTTTTCGTGATGAAATATTTTTTAAAAAATCAAACAAGTGATTTTTTTTTTAGAAAGCTAACTCTGCAGGCCTCTGAGGACTTGCGAATGTGCACCGTCTGTGAGGCACTAATATAAACACTATCCTTCCTGCCAAGGTAATACTCCATGACTAGAAATGGGAATGCCGTGTTTATACCATCAAGCTCTAAAGACACACACACACACACACACACACACACACATTTTCAGTCATTCATTGACCTTAATTATGGCTTGTTCTCTTAGCTCATGAATTACACAAGGTTGACTTCAGAGAAAAGAACTCAGTTGATAACATTTGCTTATGTTTATGGATAAAAACAACTTTTAAGAACACAAATATATTTTTCCTTTGATTAAAACAAATGATTTGGGAAAACATGACACTGTTTTATTTTTTCTCTATCTTCAGAATAGTTTTATTCTATTTTGGGAGGCAAGGCTCTATCAGTTGTCAACTACTGCATTCTAGGACATTGTATATAATTCCAAAGTTTGAAGCATATGATTTGCTTAAGGTAATCAAATAAACTAAGTTCTTATCAAACCTTACTTCTTCCTTCACCACGCGTGAATAACCTAATAATGATGGAGACCAGAACCATTGCCTAGTTTTGCATAGGATAGCGTAAAAATACAGCCTTCATTTGTGAATGTCTTTGATAAAAATGAAACATAAATATTTTTCAGTTTTATTTTACAACTCAAGTTCAAAACATCCATATTTTGAAGACCATTCAAAGATAAAAAGGTAATGCAAATTTTAATAAGATATACCTGTTTTGAAATAATCTACTCTAGTAAGTATAAAAGATTTTGTCTTATTGATACCACCCAGTTATAGATAACATATTACAGAATGAGCATACATTTTGAGATTGCTAAAAAAAAAAAGTAGCATTAAAAGAATGGATACACAATTATATGCTATTTAAAAGTTCAAAAAGAAATAAAACCTGTATATCAGATAAGACATCAGTTTAAAATTTGCAAGAAACATAAAATTTACTGTAGATTGGTTTTCAATGCTCATTTTGTACTTATATTACAGTGGTATTTATTAAAATATTTACAAGTTGTTTCAAGAAGGAAGAATAATCTGTAATTTAGATTTATGTTCAAATATCTCTGTAAATAAGATGTTAAACTGTTAATTTTGACTATTTCTGATCTACAATGCAGGCTTTAAGTACAAATCCTTAAAAGAGTGCCTTAATGTCTATCTTTTAAGAAATGTATCCAGGCATGTAAGATTTTAAAGAAAAAGAACAGAATAATTTTGTGAAACAAACTGTGAGTTACATTAGAGTACTTAGTTATGAATATATTAAATCAATTCATAATTTGTACTCTTTATGACTGAAATTATGTAATGTTCAGTTCTGTATGTGTGTTTTACATGACTGATACCCAAATGAATGCTGTATTGATTATATATTATCCTTCTTAATTATCTTAAATCTAAATGTAAAATAACACACATATATGTACAATATCTATGTCTCAGGAGTACCTTGGGGTGTGTAGCACTTTTAATTAAATTTGGTAAACATTATAATGTTCCAAAATTTCTTTTTATTAAAAAGATTAAAATAACCAGTAAGAGGTAATATAATCAAGCAATAATGTTATGAGAACCGGTACATGCATTACTTTCTAAAGCTGACATGTTTCTCCTGGCCCTTCTGCTTTTTAAACTCGATTGCAGCCTGTATTTTCTAAAGCAATAGATGGACTATATAAGTCTGTCTTCTGAAGTGATGAGTTAGAGAATGTTGCAAGAGTACTTGCCAAATCATAGTACCATTATTAATTCAAGCATGATGAAATTGCTCATTTTTACTATAATCATGTAATTCATCAAAATACTACTAGACCATATCACTCTCAGCTATTACACTGATACAGCACCTAATTCTAACACCAACAAAAGCAGAAAATTATTTTGCTGTTTATCTCCCAAAAATAGTAATTGTTTTGAATTTGGGCAAGCGTTGCCTCATATTTTGATAAAAGGAAAATTTCAACATGTTTTTATGTACTGACTTGAATGTAGTTGTTTTGCATTTGAATAACCTCATCTATTAAGCTTTAAAATATGTCAGGGTGTTGAGAACTGAAATTCCCTCATGTCAGTTTCTTTATTGTTCTTGATGAATATATCACAAACTGGGGTAGTATACAAGTAAATATCCCCTTAAGTCATAAACAGAATCATGAAAAATTACAGTCTCATTACTGAACAGCTCTTCCTTGAAAGTTTCTTTTGCCATCAAACCAGTACACTTCCAAATACTATGTTGGAAATTGAAATGCAGTGGACAGTAGCCCTACTTATTGTCATTTATCCATAAAAGTTTTGTTGGGCACAATTTATTAGGAATAAAAAACTCAGTAAAATTTTGTACATATTTTTCACTAAGATACTCAACTTTTGTCTCATGCTCATGGATTTATTTATTTCATAAGAACCATTTACTGCTACTAAAATAATATTGCAATGAATAACAATATCCACTTATTTATATGCTGTACTTGAGCATTCAATACGTGTGAAATTGTCCCTGTTCTTTTCTGAGGACTGAATTGCCTGCACCATAGTGCCATGCAGAGAACAACCTTATTAGAAGTTAGAGTTATCAATAAATAGATAAATTAAAATAAACTAAGATAAGCTAAAATAGATTTTAAAAAAGAAACTCTGGTTGCTTCCTGTGCCACTGAATCTATTATTTTATTGTACGTTTCCTTTGTCTTTAGAGTTTATGTTTGTAAATTAGTTTTCTTCATGCAGTGGGTCTGACAGCCTTGGAAATCTTCAGCTTGGTGAATTTCTAAGGTAGGTAATCCCACTACCACCACTGATTCTGATATACATGGGAAGAGGAACACAGGCTGAAACATATTCCTTGCCCTTGCCCCTCCTCGTTTCCTCTACCCTGATTTAAGATCACTATTTATTTTATTTTTTATTTTAAGTTCTGGGATACAGGTGCTGAACATGCAGGCTTGTTACATAGGTATACATGTGCCATGGTGCTTTGCTGCACCTATCAACCCAATCATCTAGGTTTTCAGCCATGCATGCTTAAGGTATTTGTCTTAATGCTCTTCCTCCCCTTTCTCCTGATCCCCCAACAGGCCCCAGTGTGTGATGTTCCCCTTCCTGTGTCCATGTGTGCTCATTGTTCAACTCCCACTTATGAGTGAGAACATGTGGTGTTTGACTTTCTGTTTCTGTGTTAGTTTGCTGAAGATGATGGTTTCCAGCTTCATCCATGTCCCTGCAAAGGGCATGAACTCATTCTTTTTTATGGCTGCAGAGTAGTCCATGGTGTATATGTGCCACATTTTCTTTATCCAGTCTATCATCAATGGGCATTTGGGTGGGTGCCAAGTCTTTAGTATTGTAAACGGTGCTGCAATAAACATACATGTGCATGTGGTTTTATAGTAGCATGATTTATAATCCTTTGGATATATACCCGGTAATGAGATTGCTGGATCAAATGGCATTTCTAGTTCTAGATCCCTGAGGAATTGCCACACTGTCTTCCACAATGGTTGAACTAATTTACACCCCACCAAGAGTGTAAAAGCATTCCTATTTCTCCACATCCTCTTCAGCATCTGTTGTTTCTGGACTTTTTAATGATCACCATTCTAACTGGCATGAGATGGTATCTCATTGTGGTTTTCATTTGCCTTTCTCTAATGACCAGTGATGATAAGCCTTTTCTCACATTTGTTGCCCACATAAATGTCTTCTTTTGAGAAGTGTCTGTTCATATTCTTTGTCCACTTTTTGATGGGGTTGTATTTTTCTTGTAAATTTAAGTTCCTTGTAGATTCTGGATATGAGACTTTTGTCAGATGGGTAGATTGCAAACATTTTCTCCCATTCTGTAGGTTGCCTGTTTAATCTAGTGATAGTTTATTTTGCTGAGCAGCTCTTTAGTTTAATTAGATCCCATTTGTCAATTTGGCTTTTGTTGCTATTGTTTTGGGTGTTTTAGTCATTAAGCCTTTGCTCATGACTATGTCCTGAATGGTATTGCCTAGGTTTTCTTCTATGGTTTTTATGGTTTTAGATTTTACATTTAAGTCTTAAATCCATCTTGAATTAATTTCTGTATAGGGTGTAAGGAAGGGGTCCAGTTTCTGTTTTCTGCATATAGCTGGCCGGTTTTCCCAGCAACATTTATTAAGTAGGGAATCCTTTCCCCATTGCTTGCTTTTGTCAGGTTTGTTGAAGATCAGATGGTTGTAGATGTGTGGTATTATTTCTGAGGCCCCTGTTCTGTTCCATTGGTCTATATATCTGTTTTGGTACCAGTACCATGCTGTTTTGGTTACTGTAGCCTTGTAGTATAGTTTGAAGTCAGGTAGCGTGATGCCTCCAGCTTTGTTGTTTTTGCTTAGGATTATCTTGGCTATATAGGCTCTTTTTCAGTTTCACATGAAAGTTAAAGTAGTTTTTTCTAGTTCTGTGAAAAAAGGCAATGGTAGCACGATAGGAATAGCATTGATCTATAAATTACTTTGGGTAGTATGGCCATTTTCACAATATTGGTTCTTTGTATCCATGAGCATGGAATTTTTTTCCATTTGTTTGTGTTCTCTCTTATTTCCTTGAGCAGTTGTTTGTAGTTCTCATTGAAGAAGTCCTTCATGTCCCTTGTAAGTTTTATTACTAGGTATTTTATCTTCTTTGTAGCAATTGTGAATGAGAATTCACTCATGATTTGACTCTCTGCTTGTCTATTATTAGTGTATAGGAATGCTCGTGATTTTTGCTCATTAATTTTGTATCCTGAGTCTTTGCTGAAGTTGTTTATCAGCTTAAGCTGTTTTTGGGCTGAGACGATGGGGTTTTAACACTCTCTTCCTTAAAAAGAAAAAATCAAATTAATTAATTAATTTATTATTATCATTATTTCTTTTTTTTGGTAGAGAGAAGGTCTTGCAATGTTGACCAGCCTGGTCTCACGCTCCTGGCCTCAAGTGATCCCCCTACCTCAGCCTCCTGAAGTGCTGGGATTACAGGCATGAGCCACTATGCCTGGCAAGATGACTCTATTCTTCGGGTTCTGGAAGTTCACAGTAAGCATCTTCCATTAACAAAAACTGTAAACACGACTTCCAGATGTGGAAATTAAATTTACAAACTGAGGCAATTGGATTAATTTAAACAGACCAAAGCCATGCCACTCAGCAACAAAGCCCTTGTACCTACTTTACGAGCTGCTTGAGGCTCTTCTATTGACTGCCTATTGGCCAGTGATCTCCTCCTCATCTATTGTAATACATCTCATGTGATACCTTGCAAGTAAAATGAATATATGAAATCCTGCTGTATCCCAGTTCTAGAATATCCGAAGTGAAAAGAATATACATCTTTTTTATAATAGCACAAATGTAAAAGGTTCTGCTGAGTGCAGTAACATAAATCTATACAAAGCAACTTTCCCAAGAATTAAACAAGTATGAGATTGAATTGCAAAAACAAAAAAACAAATTCTGTAAGCTTATTTTTTTTCAAAGCATTTGTTTTGCTTAATCTCTAGTGTTAACAAGTGAACTATGATTAAAAATAATAGTAAGTCTATGTTCCATACTAACAGAACTTACTGTTGTGATACTGTAAATAATATAACTCCTTTATCTTGTTCATGGCTATCAGACTTAGCTTTTGTTGAATTTGTTTGTTTATGGTTTCTGGAATTTAAGAAAGCAATACAAATTTCTAATTAATCTACCTAAGTATACGAGTAGAAAGATCTCATGTAGGCTAGTTTAAAACATGCTGTGAATTCCCAGATTCTTCATTTTGAAACTAACTTAAATAGAAGTTTATGTGGTAATTCACTTACCTTTCACAAAGTATGCCTTCATATAGTAAAGGGGGAAGTGTTCATCAAAGGATTACAAAACATAAAACATTTATTGAAAATTAGGAATTTAACCTTTTCCATTCAAAGTGAGGAATACATGTATATATATGTATTGACTCACCTTCTTAGTAATGGAATTCCTAGGCAGGGAGGGGGAAAGATGAAAACTATTTGAATATTGGATAAGATTAAAAAATAGGTCTAAATTATAACAAGCTTATTCCACTAGGGAGATTGTTCTTTATTTCTGCTATAGGAAAAGAAAGCATTTTGCTAAACCTTTACTAAAAGTTCCTATTCCATTGGGATGTCTCCTAGACAGCGGGCTTTTTTGTGTAAGAATTGAACTTCCAGGATGAACTTGAATGTGTCAAGTGGATCAATATGAGTTTTCTGAATAGCATACCATTTCAGAATTCTCACCTCAGAACTTTTATTGGATTATGATGTTTCTCTTTTTCTTTCCTCATCCCCCTTTGAGAGCATACTTTTTTTGTCAGTTTGAATTAAGACAAGACTATTTAATCTTTTTACATGATTATTTATGTCAAAACGTCACTTTGAGCATTATATATATATTTGCTCAATTATACCTTAATAAAACTGGAAAAAGTTTTCTTTAATGTTCTATCGTGCAAACATTATATAAATATTTGCATATATGATACATATGTATCATAATATATGTATGATATGAAATATTCATCTGAAAGGATTAAAGCAATGAACAAAAAAGAGACCATATAATCTATAAACAAATTTTAAAAGAAACACAAATTTTTAACACTGTCTAAGGCTAACATATAAAAGACCTGATGTCATCAAATATTTCTTTGACTCCTTTACAAAATTTAGATGTGGGTGTTTTCTTTAATTTTATACCATGATATGTACCATAGAAGTATTTAGAATAAAAGATAGTCAATTCGACCCCTGCTTTTAACATTATAAAATGTGTTCAGTTTAGTAATAATCAAAACTCAAATAAAAATGAGAAATAAAATTAATTTTATTTTTTATTAAATAAATTTTATTTATCTGTAACTTCGCAAGCATTTATATAATGTTTGAAGCTAGAATATTTTAAACGTTTTTTTCAGCTGTATTAAGGTATAATTGACAATTAAAATTGTATATATATAATTCTCAAAGTGATGTTTTGATATATTCATGTGAAAGGATTAAATCAGGCTAATTAACATATTCAGCATATCACACACATGACTTTTTTGTGGTAAGAAAGTTTGAGATTTAATCTTTAATCAATAATAATACAATATTATTAACAATAGTGACAATGTAGTTCAATAGATTTCCAGAATGTATTCATCCTAACTAAAACCTTGAACCCTTTAGCCAACATTTCCCCAATTCCCTGACGTTTTTCTGCCCTGTGTCCTGGCAACCACCATTCTACTTGGCGTCTCTCAGTTGGATTTATTAGATATCCCATACACATGAGATAAGGCAGTATTTATCTTTCTGTGCCTGGCTTATTTTACTTAACATAATGACCTCCAGGTTCATCCAAATGACAAGATGTCCTTCATTTTAAGGCTGACTAATATTCCATTGTGTATATATACCACATTTTCTTTATTCATTTATCTATTGTTGGACAGTTAGGTTGCTTGTATATCAGGGCCATGGTGAATAATGTTTCAACGAACATGGGAGTGTAGTTATCTCTTTGAAACAGTGATTTCATATACTGTGGATATACACCCAGTAGTGGGATTGCTGGATCATATGACAGCTTTATTTTTAAGTTTTTGAGGAACCTACATATTGTTTTCCATAATGGCTATGCTAGTTTACATTCCTGCCAACAAGGGCATGAATTCCCTTTTCTCCACATCCTCACCAAAACTTATTAGCATTTGTCTCTTTCATAATAGCCATTTAAAAAGGTATAAGGTGATATTTCATTGTGGTTTATATTTGCATTTCCCTGATGATTAGTAATATGCACATTTTTTCATATACCTGTTGGCCATTTTTTATGTCTATTCAGGTCCTTTGCTCATTTTTCAGTAGGATTATTTCCTTGCTATCGAGTGTTTAATATATATATTTTTGATATTAACCCCTTATCAGGGGCATGGTTTACAAATTTTTTCCCCAGTTAATAAACTGTCTTTTTGCTCTGCTGATGATTTCCTTTGCTGTGCAGAAGCTTTGTAGTTTGGTGTAATCCCATTTGTCTATTTTTGTCTATTTTGTCTGTGCTTTTGGGGTCATATTCAAAAAAGTAATTTCCCAAATCCATGTCATGGGGCTTTTCCCATATGTTTTCTTCTAGTATTTTATAGTTCAGGTCTTATGTTTAAACCTTTAATCCATATTGAGGTGATATTTTTATTTGGTATGAAATAAAAATCTAATTTCATTTTTCTGTATATGGACATCCGTATTTCCAACACATTTATTGAAGAAACTCTTTTCCCCATTACGTGCTCTTGGCAGACTTGTGAAAAATTAACTGACCATAAACATGTGGATATATTGCAGGCTCTCCATTCTGTTCCATTGGTTTATGTGCCTGTTTTTAGGTCACTATCATGGTGTTTGATTACAATCACTTTGTAGTAGATTTTGAAGTTAGATAATGTGATGCCTCTGGCTTTGTTTCCACACCCCCCTACCACCCCAATATTGCTTTGACTATTTGAATTCTTTCATGGTACCATACAAATTGCAGGATTTTATTTTTCTATTTCAGTAAAAAATGTCATTGGGATTTTGGTAGGGATTACATTGAATCTGTAGATCACTTGGGTAGTATGGACATTTTAACAATATTGATTTTTTTTAATCCATGAACACAGGATATCTTTCCATTTATTTGTGCCTTCAATTTCTTTTATCAATGTTTTATAAATTTCAGTGTGCAGATCTTTCACCCTTTTTGTTAAATCGATTCATTAGTTTTTTGACTGCTTTTAAAATAGCAATTGTAAATGAGTTTTTTTTTAAATTTCCTTTTCAGATTCGTCATGGTTAGTGTATAATAATGCTACTGATTTTTGTATGTTAGTTTTGTATTCTGAACCTTTACTGAATTAGTTCTAATAGTTTTTTTTTTTTTTTTTTTTTTTTTTTTTGGTGGAGTCTTTTGGGTTTTCTACATACAAAATTATTTCTTTGCAAATAGGCATAATTTAACTTCTTCCTTTCCAATTTAAATGTCTTTTATTTCTTCTCTTTCTTTTTTTTTGTTTTTTTTGTTTGTTTGTTTGTTTTGCCTAATTGTTCTTAGTACTATATTTAATAGAAGTCGTGAAAGTGGGTGGGCATTCTTGTCTTGTTCCTGATCTTAGAGAAAAAGCTTTCAGTTTGTTTTATTGAGTATCAAATTAGCTGAAGGATTGTTATATATGGCTTTATGGTGTTGAACTACATTTCTTCTATACCTAATTTGTTGAGAGTTTTTAATCATTAAAGGAGGTTTAATTTTGCCTAATGCTTTTTCGGGATCTGTTGAGATAAGTGCACATTTTTGTTTTTCATTCCTTAACATGTTGTATCACATTTATTAATTTGCATACATTGAACTATCATTGCATACCAGTACTAAATTCCATTTCGTGATATTGAATGGTCTTTTTCATGTGCTGTTGAATTTTATTTGATAGTATTTTGCTGAAGATTTTTACATCTATGTTTTTCAGGGATATTGGCCTGTAATGTTCTTTTCTTGTAGTTTTCTTGTTTGTCTTTGGTATCAAGGTAATGTTATCCTCATTAAATGAATTTGGAAGTATGCTCTCCTCTTCAATATTTTTAAAAAAACTGAAAACGATTAATATTTGTTCCTCTTAAATGTCTGTAGGAATACAGCAGTGAAGCCATAGATCTGGGCTTTTCTTTGATAAGAAACTGTTTTAAACTGATGCAATCTCCTTACTCCTTATTGACCTGTCCAGAGTTTTTATTTCTTCATAATTTGGTCTTGGTAGGTTTTAAGTTTCTAGGAATTTATTCATTTCTTCTAGGTTATCCAATTTCTTGGTCAATAATTATTTATAGTAGTCTTACATAATTATTTGTATTTCTGTGGTATCAGTTGTAATGTTTCCCCTTTTTTTCCTAATTTTATTTCTTTGAGTCTTTCTCTGTTTTTTTTTTAGTCTAGCTAAAAGTTCTTGATTTTGTTTATCTTTTCAAAAAAACACAACTCTTCATTTTGTTGATGTTTTCTCTTGGTATTCTAATCTCTATTTCATTGTCTCTGCTCTGAGATTTATTAATGTCTTCTATTAACAATAGACTTAGTTTGTTACTTTTCTAGTTCGTTGTGGCATAACATTAAGCTTTTTAAGATCTTTCTTCTTTTTTGATAGGCATTTGTTGATATAAACTTCCTTTCTAGAACTGCTTTGCTGCATCCCATAAATTTTGGTATGCTGTACTTCCATTTTTGTTTAACTGACACTGTTTTTTAAAATTTCTTTTTTGATTTTTTTCTTTGACACATTGGGTTTTCAAGAGCATGTTGTGTATATCCACATATTTGTCATTTGAACAATGCTGTATACTAAAAGGATCTAGAACATTCCATCAAACAGCAGCAGAATATACTTTTTTTCTCAACCACTTTCTTCTGAACAGATTATGTGTTAGGCTACAAAACAAGTCTTAGCAAATCTAAGAAGACTGAAATTATATCAAGCATCTTTTCCAATCATCACAATTCACTTTCTGCCTATGTGTGTGCTTAAAGCTAAAGAAAGTTCCTTGAGGCAGTATATAGTTAGAAATTGTTTCTTTATCTATTCAGCCACTCTGTGTTGTTTGATTGGAGAAGATAATTTATTGACATTTAAAGTAATTATTGATAGATAAGGACTTACTACAGTTATTTTGTTGTTACCTGCTTTATATTTCCTTTAACTCTTCCTGTCTTGTTTTCGTCCTTTGTGTTTTAATTTTGTAGTCATATGTTTTAATTCCTTTTTCTTTATCTTTTGTGTATCTATTACAAGTTTTTTCTTTGTGGTTACTGTGAGGCTTACATAGAGTTTACTATATTTATAACAGTCTGTTTTTTAGCTGATAACCACTTAACTTCAACCAAATTTTAAAAAACTACATTTCAATTTCCTTTCTCCCCACATTTTACATTACTCATGCCACAACTTACATCCATTACCAAATCTAGAGTGTTCATTACCAAATCATGTGGCTCCACTTTATTCATATACTTTTACCTTTTAACTGTCTTGTTAGAATTAAAAATTAGAATATTCTGAATTTCTCTATATTTTTACCTGTACACTAAATTTATAGGTTTTCATGTTCTTAGCATCTTTTTATTTCAATTGAAGAAATTTCTTTAGCATTTCTTGTAAGGCAGGACTAGTGGCAATGAACTCCTACAGCTGTTGTGCGTCTGGGGAAGCCCTTATCTTTCCTTAATTTCTGTAGGACAGTCTTGCCAGGTATAATATTCTTGTTGCTTGGCAGTTTTGTTTTGTTTTTTTCCTGTCAGTACTTTGAATATATTATCCTACTCTCTCCTGGCCTACAAGGTTCCTGTTGAGAAATTTACTGATAGTCTTATAAAAATTTCCTTGTATGTGACAAGTTGCTTTTCCTTTGTTATTACAAAATTCTCTTTTGAATTTTGAGAATTTGATTATAAAGTGTCTTGATAAAGATCTTTTTTTTTTTTTTTTTGTGAGACAGAGTCTCGCTGTGTCACCCAGGCTGGAGTGCAGTGGCATGATCTCAGCTCACTGCAAGCTCTGCCTCCCAGGTTCACGCCATTCTCCTGCCTCAGCCTCCCGAGTAGCTGGGACTACAGGCACCCGACCCCACACTCGGCTAATTTTTTTGTGTGTTTTCAGTAGAGACGGGGTTTCACCATGTTAGCCAGGATGGTCTCAATCTCCTGACCTCGTGATACACCCATCTTGGCCTCCCAAAGTGCTGGGATTACAGGAGTGAGCCACCACGTCTGGTCAAGATCTCTTTATATTTAATTCATTTGGGGTTCTTTTTTCTTTGAGTGGCCTGTTTAAGGTTCAGTCTTCCCTGCTCAAATGTCTCTGCCAGCACCATTCAAGGGCCCAATCCATTGTCATGGTGTCACATATATCACTGTGGGACTCCTAAAAGCACGAAACCATATTATAACATAATAATCATGAAATTTATTGTTCTGTGTACACAGCTGCCCTGATATAATGGGAAAATTGCTTGTTGAGAGGTGAGCTAAGGTACCAGCTCAAGAACAACACCTTCAAGATTGAGTGGCCATCCACTAAAATAAGGTATATACACTTAACCAGTAGCCAACAATCAGTGACTAGAACACACAGGTCAAGGAGCAAAGGATTGGAAATAGAAACAGCTCTTATTGCCAGCATTCTCAGGGACCTATCTATGGAAATCAAACTCTTCACAACATTCTTCTTTCTGTCTCTTATTCAGACAGGTAAATATTTGCATGGAATTATCTTACTGACCAAATTAAAAACCAGTTGTCCAGTTATCCTACTGGACACCTGGATTTCCATATACTGATTAGTATAGGACAGGTTGTTGCATATGAATCTCCAGGAGATAGACCTCAATTGCATATCTGAAGCAGGGGTTGGAAAAACCATGTATTTAAAAATGTCATGACAAATGGGATCATACAAAATGAAAAAGCTTCTGCCCAGCAAGGAAAATAATCAACAGAGTGGAGAGACAACACAGGATGAGAGAAAATTTGTGCAAAGTATACATCTGATAAAGGGTTACTATCTAAAATATATAAGAAATTCAAACAACTGAGTAGCAACAAATAATGTGATTAAAAGATAGGCAAAAAATGTTCAATGTCACTAATCATTTGGGAAATGAAAACAAAACAAAACAAAACACTATATCACCTCACACCTCTTACAATGGCTGTTATAAAAAAGACAAAAGCTGGTGGCTGGCAAGGTGGCAGAATAGGAACAGCTCTGGTCTGCAGCTCCCAGCAAGACCAATGAAGAAAGCGCATGATTTCTGCATTTCCAGCTGACGTACCAGGCTCATATCATTGGGCCTGGTTAGACAGTGGGTGCAGCCCACGGATGGCAAGCCAAAGCAGAGTGGGGCGATGCCTCACCTGGGAAGCACAAGGGGTCATTGACCTCCCTCCTCTAGCCAAGGGAAGCCATGAGGGACTGTGCCATGAGGAATGGTGCACTCTGGCCCAGATACTATGCTTTTCCCATGGTCTTCACAACCTGCAGACCAGGAGATTCCCTCAGGTGCGTACATCACCAGGGCCCTAGGTTTCAAGCACAAAACTGGACGGCCATGTGAGCAGACACCAAGCTAGCTGCAGGAGTTCCTTTTTCATACCCCAGTAGCACCTGGAACACCGGCAAGAAAAAAAACCACTTACTACCCTGGGAAGGGGGCTGAAGCCAGGGAGCCAAGTGGTCTAGCTCAGCGGATCCCACCCCCACAGAGCCCAGCAAGCTAAGATCTATTGGCTTAAAATTATCACTGCCAGCACAGCAGTCTGAAGTCGACTTGGGACACTTGAGCTTGGTGGGGGGAGGGGCGTCCACCATTACTGACTACTGAGTAGGTGGTTTTCCCCTCACAGTGTAAACAAAGCTGCCTGGAAGTTCAAACTGGGCGGAACTCATGGTAGCTCAGCAAAGCCGCTGTAATCAGACTTCCTCTCTACATTCCTCCTCTCTGGGCAGTGTCTCTGAAAGAAAAGCAGCAGCCCCAGTCAGGGGTTTATAGATAAAACTCCCATCTCCCTGGGACAGAGCACCTGGGGGAAGGGGTGGCTGTGGGCACAGCTTCAGCAAACTTAAACGTTCCTGCCTGCTAGCTCTGAAGAAAGCAGCAGATCACCCAGCACAGCACTCAAGCTCTGCTAAGGGACAGACTGCCTACTCAAGTGGGTCCCTGACCCCCGTGGCTTCTGGCTGGGAGACACTTCCCAGTAGGGGCCGACAGACACCTCATACAGGAGAGCTCCGGCTGGCATATGGCAGGTGCCCCTCTGGGACAAAGCTTCCAAAGGAAGGAACAGACAGAAATCTTCGCTGTTCTGCAGCCTATGCTGCTGATACCCAGGTAAACAGGGTCTGGAGTGGACCCCCAGCAAACTCCAGCAGATCTGAAGCAGAGGGGCCTGACTGAAGGAAAACTAACAAACAGAAAGGAATTGCATTAACATCAACAAAAAGGATGTCACACAGAAACTCCATCTGAAGGTCACCAACATGAAAGACCAAAGGTAGATAAATCCATGAAGATGAGGAAAAACCAGTGCAAAAAGTCTGATAATTCCAAAAACCAGAGCACCTCTTCTCCTCCGAAGGATCACAACTCTATGCCAGCAAGAGAACAAAACTGGACGGAGAATGAGTTTGATGAACTGAGAGAAGTAGGCTTCCGAAGGTGGGTAATAACAGACTCTTCCAAGCTAAAGGAGCATGTTGTAATCCAATGCAAGGAAGCTAAGAACCTTGAAAAAAGGTCAGAAGAATGGCAAACTGGAATAAGCACTTTAGAGAAGAACATAAATGACCTGATAGAGCTGAAAAACACAGCAGGAGAACTTTGTGAAGCATACATAAATATCAATAGCCAAATCAATCAAGTGGAATAAAGGCCATAAGAGATCGAAGATCAACTTAATGAAATAAAGCGTGAAGACAAGATTAGAGAAGAAAGAATGAAAAGGAATGAACACAGCCTCCAAGAAATATGAGACTATGTGAAAAGACCAAACCTATGTTTGACTCGTATACCTGAAAGTGATGGGGAGAATGGAACCAAGTGGAAAATGCTCTTCAGGATATTATCCAGGAGGACTTCTCCAACTTAGCAAGACAGGCCAACATTCAAATTCAGGAAATACAGAAAACACTACAAAGATACTCCTTGAGAAGAGCAACCCAAAGACACATAATCATCAGACTCACCGAGGTTGAAATGAAGGAAAAAATGTTAAGGGGAGCCAAAAAGAATGGTAAGGTTACCCACAAAGGGAAGCCCATCAAACTAACAGCAGATCTCTCAGCAGAAACCCCACAGGCAGAAGACAGTGGGGGCCAATATTCAGCATTCTTAAAGAAAAGAATTTTCAACCCAGAATTTCATATCCAGCCAAACTAAACTTCATAAGTGAAGGAGAAATAAAATCCTTTACAGACAAGCAAATGCTGAGAGATTTTGTCACCATCAGGCCTGCCTTACAAGAGCTACTGAAGGAAGCACTAAATATGGGAAAGAAAAACCGGTACCAGCCACTGCAAAAACATACCAAAATGTAAAGACCATTGACACTATGAAGAAGCTGCATCAACTAATGGGCAAAATAACCAGCTAGCATCATAATGACAGGATCAAATTCACACATAACAACATTAACCTTAAATGTAAATAGGCTAAATGTTCCAATTAAAAGACACAGACTGGCAAATTGGATAAAGAGTCAAAACCCATCAGTGTGCTGTATTCAGGAGACCCATCTCACATGCAAAGACACATATAGGCTCAAAATAAAGGGATGGAGGAAGATTTACCAAGCAAATGGAAAGCAAAAAAAAAAAAAAAAAAAAATGCGAGGTTTTCAATCCTAGTCTCTGATAAAACAGACTTTAAACCAACAAAGATCAAAAAAGACAAAGAAGGGCATTACATAATGGTAAAGGGATTAATGCAACAAGAAAAGCTAACTATACTAACTATATATGTACCCAATACAGGAGCACCCAGAATCATAAAGCAAGTTTGTGAAGACCTACAAACAGACTTAGATCCCCACATAGTAATATTGGGAGAATTTAACACCCCACTGTCAATATTAGATCAACGAGACAGAAAATTAGCAAGGATATTCAGGACTTGAACTCAGTTCTGGACTAAGCAGACCTAATAGACATCTACAGAACTCTCCACCTCAAATCAATAGAATATATATTCTTTGCAGTACCACATCGCACTTTTTCTAAAATTGATCACATAATTGGAAGTAAAACACTCCTCAGTGAATACAAAAGAATGGAAATCGTAGCAAACAGTCTCTCAGACCACAGTGCAATCAAATTAGAACTTAGGATTAAGAAAGTCACTAAAAACCGCACAACTACATGGAAACTGAACAACCTGCACCTGAATGAGTACCAGGTAAATAACAACATGAAGGTAGAAATAAATTAGTTCTTTAAAACCAATGAGAACAAAGACAAAACGTACCAGAATCTCTGGGGCACAGCTAAAGCAGTGTTTAGAGGGAAATTTATAGCACTAAATTCCCACAGGAGAAAGTGGGAAAGATCTAAAATTGACACCCTAACATCACAATTAAAAGACTAGAGAAGCAAGAGCAAACGAATCCAAAAGCTAGCAGAAGACAAGAAATAACTAAGATCAGAGTAGAACTAAAGGAGATAGACACATGAAAAACTCTTCAAAAAATTAGTGAATCCAGGAGCTGGTTTTAGGAAAATTAACAAAATAGATAGACTGCTAGCAAGACTAATAAAGAAGAAATGAGAGAAGAATCAAATAGACATGATAAAAAATGATAAAGGGGATATCACCACTGATCCCACATAAATACAAACTGCCATCAGAGAATACTATAAACACCTCTCTGCAAAAAAACTAAAAAATCTAAAAGAAATGGATCAATTCCTAGACACATACACGCTCCCAAGACTAAACCAGAAAGAAGTCAAATCCCTGAATAGACCAATAACAAGTTCTGAAATTGAGGCAGTAATTGATACCCTACCAACCAAAAAAAGCCCAGGAGCAGATGGATTCACAGTCGAATTATTCAAGAGGTATAAAGAGGAGCTGGCACCATTCCTTATTAAACTATTACAAATGACAGAAAAAGAGGAACTCCTCCCTAACACATTTTATGAGGTCAGCATCATCCTGATACCAAAACATGGCAGAGACGCAACAAAAAAGACAATTTCAGGTCAATATCCCTTACGAACATCGATCTAAAAATCTTCAATAAAATACTGGAAACCGAATCCAACAGCACATCAAAAAGCTTAACCACCATGATCAAGCCAGCTTTATCCCTGGGATGTAAGGCTGGTTCAACATACGCAAATCAATAAACATAATCCATCACATAAACAGAACCAAAGACAAAAACCACATGATTATCTCAACAGATGCGGAAAAGGCCTTCAACAAAATTCAACAGCCCTTCATGCTAAAACCTCTCAATAAACTAGGTATTGGTGGATTGTATCTCAAAATAATAAGAGCTACATATGACAAACATAAAGCCAATATCATACAAAATGGGCAAAAGCTGGAAGCATTCCTTTTGAAAACCAGCACAAGACAAGGATGCCCTTTCTCACCACTCCTATTCAACACATTATTGGAAGTTCTGGCCAGGGCAATCAGGCAAGAGAAAGAAAGAAGGAGTATTCAGATAAGAAGAGAGGAAGTCAAATTTTCTCTGTTTGTGATGACATGATTGTATATTTAGAAAACCCCATCATCTCAGCCCTAAATCTCCTGAAGCTGACAAGCAATTTCAATAAATTCTCAGGATTCAAAATCAATGTGCAAATATCAGAAGCATTCCTATACACCAATAACAGACAAATAGAGAGTGAAATCATGAGTGAAATCCCATTCACAATTGCTTCAAAGAGAGTAAAATACCTAGGAATCCAACTTGCAAGGGATGTGAAGAACCTCTTCAAGGAGAACTACAAACCACTGCTCAAGGAAATAAGAGAGGACACAAATGGAAAAACATTCCATGCTCATGTATAGGAAGAATCAATATTGTGAAAATGACCATACTGCCCAAAGTAATTTATACATTCAGTGCTATCCCCATAAAAGCTACCATTGACTTTCTTCACATAATTAGAAAAAAAGCTACTTTAAATTTCATATGGAACCAAAAAAGAACCCTTATAGCCAAGACAACCCTAAACAAAGGAACAAAGCTGGAGGAATCACACTACCTGACTTCAAACTACACTACAAGGCTACAGTAACCAAAACAGCTTGATCCTGGCACTAAAACAGATATCTAAACCAATGAAATGGAATAGAGGCCTCAGAAATAATGCCACACATCTACAATCATCTGATCTTTGACAAACCTGTCAAGAACAAACAATGGGGAAAAGATTCCCTATTTAATAAATGGTGTTGGGAAAACTGGCTAGCCATATGCAGAAAACAGAAACTTGACCCCTTCCTTACACCATATACAAAAATTAACTCAAGATGGATTAAAGATTTAAATGTTCCACCTAAAATCATAAAAACCGTAGAAGAAAACCTAGGCAATACCATTCAGGACATAGGCATGGGCAAAGTCTTCATGACTAAAACACTAAAAGCAATGGCAACAATAGCCAAAATTGACAAACAGGATCTAATTAAACTAAAGTGCTTCTGCACAGCAAAAGAAACTATCATCAGAGTGAAAAGGCAACCTACAGAATGGGAGAAAATTTTTGCAATCTAGCCAGCTGACAAAGAGCTAATATCCAGAATCTACAAAGAACTGAACAAATTTACAAGAAAAATACAAACAACCCCATCAAAAAGTGGGCAAAGGATATAAACAGACACTTCTCAAAAAAAAAAAAAACACATTTATGTGCCAGCAAACATATGAAAAGAAGCTCGTCATCCCTGGTCATTAGAGAAATGCAAATCAAAACCACAATGAGATACCATCTCACACCAGTTAGAATGATGATCATTAAAAAGTCAGGAAACAACAGATGCTGGAGAGGATGTGGAGAAATAGGAATGCTTTTACACTTTTGGTGGGAGTATAAATTAGTTCAACCAGTTTGGAAGACAGTGTGGTGATTCCTCAAGGATCTAGAACCAGAAATACCATTTGACCCAGCAATCCCATTACTGGGTATATACTCAAAGGATTATAAATCATTTTGCTATAAAGACACATGCACACGTATGTTTATTAAAGCACTATTCTCAATAGCAAAGACTTGGAACCAACCCAAATGCCCATCAATGATAGACTGGATAAAGAAAATGTGGCACATATACACCATGGAATACTATGCAGCCATAAAAAAGGATGAGTGCATGTCCTTTGCAGGGACATGGATGAAGCTGGAAGCTATCATTCTCAGCAAACTAACACAGGAACAGAAAACCAAACACCACATGTTCTCACTCATAAGTAGGAGTTGAACAATAAGAACACATGAACACAGGGAGGGGAACATCACACACTGGGGCCTGTCAGAGGGTAGGGGGCTAGGCAAGGGATAGTATTAGTAGAAATACCTAATGTAGATGATGGGTTGATGAGTGCAGCAAACCATCATGGCACGTGTATACCTATGTAACAAATCTGCACATTCTGCACATGTATTCCAGAACTTGAAGTAAAATTTAAAAAAAGAAATAAAAATAAAAATATAAAAGATGAAAGTAACAAGTGATGGCAAGGATGTAGGAAAGGGAACCTTTGTACACTATTGGCAGGAATGTAAATTAGTACAGCCATTATGGAAACAATGTGAAGTTTCCTCATAAAATTAAAAAGAGCACTGCCTAATGACCCAGCAATCCCACTGCAATCACATAATCAAAGAATATGAAATCACAACGTCAAAGATATCTGCACTCCCACATTCATCGCAACATTATTTATAATAGCCAAGATATGCAATCAACCTAAGTGGCTATCAATGGATAAATGGATAAAGAAAATGTGGCATATATCCACAATGGAATACTAGTCAGCCTTAAAATGAAGGAAATCTTGTCATTTGTGACAGCATAAATGAACCTGGAGGACATTATGTTAAGTGAATTAAGGCAGTCACAGAAAGATACATATCCCATTATCTCACTTATATGCAAAATCTAAAAAAGTCCAACTGATAGAAGCAGAGAGTAGAGTGGTGGTTTCCAGGGACTGTTGGTGTGTCAGAGGGCATTGGTTAACATACACAAAATTTCAGTTCAATAGGAGGAATAAATTCAAGAGATGGTAGTTAATTATAATATATTTAGTCTTAAAAATCACTGAGGACATTTTGTTCTCACCACAAAAAATGATGTATATGAGATAATGCATATGTTAATTAGTTTGATGTAAGCCATTTCTATACATATTTCAAAACATGTTTTATTTCATAAATATATATACCATTTTTCTCAATCAAAATAAGTAAACTTTAAGAAATGTCCTGATGTGATGAACAAATGCTACCACATTGGAACAACTCTCAATTCTAACAAGAGTATGAACAATGTGTGTGTGTATTTGTGAGCGATGTTGAAAGTCACAGAAATTCCCATTTGACCAAATGCCACCTTACATC
Source organism: Chlorocebus sabaeus (assembly GCF_047675955.1). Lineage (NCBI taxonomy): Eukaryota > Metazoa > Chordata > Mammalia > Primates > Cercopithecidae > Chlorocebus > Chlorocebus sabaeus. The sequence goes on from NC_132913.1 coordinate 33,913,696, forward strand.
CTCATTCTTTGATTTCCCTCAGATAGGAATCTGAAAATCAAAGAGTTGGTATTATTAAGGTATCTGAAAACCAATAGGCATATTCCAAACTTGGACCTTTTAAATTCTTTTTAACAGATGAACTCAATCACCCCAATGAGCATTCAAATCCCTTGAGATTCTTTAAAATCATGGGAAGAATTTTGTTCTAAACCTTGCACATAGCATGCACTTAATAAATAAATAATGGATTGAATGTCTGATTAGATTATGTATAACTGAAGCTTCTGTCAATATTTCTTTAATCCCTGGACTCCAGTGGGACTCACTGGGCTATCTACCACTGAACACCACCTGTCTTTCACCACTGCAGGGTGAGACTTATGCTTCTTTCTTAGGACTGGAATTTCTTCTCATCTGTGATGGCTCAGCGTCTACCAAGCACCATGTGTTCTCCAGTTAATATTTAAATAACTTTCTTTACTTTTCTACCAGCAACTCATTTAATTAGTAATTCAATGTGTATATGTGTGCCCCTTTATTTTTGACAAGATACAACTTTCTAGTAAAAGGTTCAAAATAAAAGACAGTTTTATAAATGTTGCACATCTCATTTATTTAATAAAAATTCACTAGATATGAAATCAAAATGCATCATCATCCATTTGAACCCTATCTAATTTTGACTCGGGTTGTAGATAACACAGTAAATGTAATTTGTCATCATAAATTTATGATTATTTAATCATATGAAACTTTTGGTTTATCTTGAGCAAACTTTATAGTAGTTTTAATACACAGGAGCCATCCCTGACAGATATGATGAAATAGATTTATCACCCTTGACAAATTATATTGCAAAATGTCCTCTCATGACTGCCCACAATAGAACTCACATTCCCATATTCAACAGGAATGTCACCTGTGATTCTTATTTTATAACCTTGTTTGGTGGCAATCTAAAACTGCTTTTTGGAGGGACTGTAGAGTACTTAGAATGTACGATGGTTATAAGAATAATTGTATGAATGAAGGAAACCTGTAGTCCTTTAAATCAAACTAAGTAGTGCTTTATTAAAGTGCTCAGCAAATCAATCTAAATCCAAGGATAATAAAGCCCTAATCAGGTGGTAGGAAAAATAATAGGTTGTCATGCATGAGAAAAATAGGCAATCATGAAATGTTTTCTTTAATTAGGTCGTGTAAAGTGGAGGAACTGAGTAGGAGCTGGCAAGACATTCATCATGAGCAAGGTGGGAAATTATTTAGATTACTAAGGAAGAAAAATTGAGTGTGATACACTTAGATTTGACTGGACAGAAAGCTAAAGCTTTTTTTCTTCACTATATGTACTATTTTAGTGGTGATAACTATTGACAGGTGTGGGATTTTTTCTTTTTTTAAGCTGAATTCAGCCAGTTAGTCATCTAGTTGACTAAGTACACATACGTTACTTGTTATCTAATGATTTTGATTTCAACAATGCTCTCGGCCACTGAATGTGTTCCTCTGGCATTCTTATTGCAAAACTGCCTCTCACCTCCAATGGAATTTAGTTCCTAATAAACTTGAGATTGACTATTAAGCACTTCTCATTTTCTTCTTAAACTGAAAGGAGTAATTAATACTCTCTGGGATTGTTAATACACTGCTCTGTACAGGGATACTGTTACAAATTACAAACATCAGTAGACAGATTTCTTGTTAGACATTGTTGCCTTCACAGCTAAGAGTATTAAATTTGTCTTTTTAAAAAGGCCTAATGTAGGGAATGTAATGACAAGATTTCTAATATATGCAGTATTGTGACAACCACCTTAGACAAAATTACTTTTACCAGATTAAATCTGAGAACTCAGCCTTCACCGTCCCAAATAGCATCATCAAACAATTGGAACATTGTTGGCATTCTCTATTGTGCAAGTCATTTCTATATGTTTCCAGTGATACTGCTAAGTAAAGACACTATGGTAAGGCAATGGCGCTTCTGTACTTCTTTTTACATCTATCAACCATGCAGAGGAAACAAACATACTACAGAAATCTGAGAAGGTTTAGTTTTCCTAAATTGTATTCACGGGGTTTATAATAAACTAAGGAATGGCAAATGCTGCCAAACACACCTGCAATATCTGTTGACAGACTTTCCCTCATCAAGTCTAGATTTGACTTATGAATCTTTTTGGAGTGCTGCATAGTGTCTGTGCTTGTCCACATTTCCCTGGCCCACTTTGGAGGTCAGATGGCACTTCTGTGGTTAGTTCCAGTATTTGTCAGAGGTTTCTGTGTCAAGCGCCTGTTTCTAAGAAGATTGTTTGACCAGAGCACAGAGTAGGCCAGAGTGCCAAGGTGTGACAATCTCAAGAGCATGCGAGAGAGACCACCCCTCCACACTGAGTGATGAGGGCTGGTATTACTATCCAGACTCTTCACCTCTGACAGCAACTTGTCTGAGTTGTATTCTTTACAATGTTTTAAAGGGTCTCTAGTGGGATTGAGCCCCAATTGTCCAGAGTAATAAGTTCACAGTAACTGAGCCCTTATTTGCTTACCTCCGTTCCCTTTCCTAATTCATCTGCCAAATAAGCTATTTGTTTTTGGGTCTACTTCTGTGGCAACTTCTCAACACAGAATTCTGGGCAGGTATTACCAATCACCATAGCTGCCTACAAGATGAGAATTCTCTGCCAATGCAGCAGTAGGTATTGGCAATATTATAATCTGACTTCTACTCAAGCAGCAATAGATCGAATATTGATTTATTATTTTATTTCCTCCCACTCTGTCATAGGCATTTCTGTATAATTAATTACAAGACCAAATTATTTTGAGACTCTTTGTTTAGTTTGGCAAAGTCAAGCTACTGTACTTATAAATTAGGTAGATACCTTACAAACAAGCATCTCTTGCTTTTTATGGACAAGTTCTTACTGAAAATATTCCTCAGAGGGTAATTTACCAGAAGGACAAATTTTCCAATTACTTTTAATTGAAAAAAATTACTTATTCTTGAATCCAAAACTGGTATCTATTATTTTAAAATAGCGGGATACTCTAATTAGAGATAGTTATTTCAAAATTCAACATCATCAGACATTTCCCTTTAATGAATTATGCTATTTACCGGTTTTTGTTAAACACTTTTATAATTATTATAAATGATATATTTAATAGTATGCTAAAATAAAACATTAATAATATATTTTAAAATGCACATAAATTAGTAAATATAAAATAAATCAACACAATAATGCATTTTGGATGACATAATGCACAATATTTTATAGACTAACAAACCAGATACTTTGAGAGGAGGTTGTAACAAAATACATACCTATTATAAAAGTGTTTAGGTGATTATGTTATTGTGTTTCATGTGGGAAATCTTAATAATCTCTTTAAAATGTAAAATATTTTTTAAAAAGCCTCAGAAGCCCAAGGTAAGGCTTAATGAAGCTCCTTGTGCAGTTGAATCTTGTCAACTACATTTGTTAGGAAAAGAGCTGAACCTCAAGATGGGTAGACATTCCTGAAACTCACTGATACAGTGTAGTTGTTTTTGTTTCCCATAGTGTCTGAGCCTAATACATTGGTTCTTAAAGTTTAGATTTCATCAGAATCACCCAAGAAGTTTTCTAGAAATGCAAATTTCTAGCTTCAAAAAATCCTCAGAAAGTCTCAATACATCTGGGATGAGCCAAACAAGTTACATAGGTTTCTGCAAAAATCCCGGTTAAAAAATTCGGAAATAGACAGTCCACAGACAGAACTTTCAGAAAACGTAGTCAAATTAGTACTTAGTTATTGTTGAATTGAAATTTAAATGTTCAAACAAGTTGATTATAAATAATTCTCACCTTGCTTAAGCAGGAAGAAATATATTAAGATAAACATATTACATATTTTTCCATGGATCATACCACTCTATTGACAGTCAGTGGATGTGAGAACAATTAAACTACGACTTGCTGAAAAGCAGACTCTCATCAGCCTACTAGAGATTTGCAGAAGATTGAACTCACACAGTTTGGTCCCAGGAATGTGTACCATGTTCCATTACCTTCGGGTAATATTAAACTAACTTCATACTTGCATAGCTTTCATATTTCCATGTGCTGCCTGGCTGGATGTCAGCCTGAGTGCCAGCAAGGTCTGCTTGATTTAGTGGTTCAACAAGCCCGCCAAAGAGGTCCTATTGCTTCTCTTCCACCACTCATGAAGAACCAACCTACAAATCACTTGTCAACAACTTTGATCTACCTTGTTTCAGGTGGTTTACTCTCTGTCTATTATTTCTGTTAAGAGACCCGTGAAAATTAAATACAGACCCTGCTGATGCTTGACTGACCCGGTGCTCCATCATAACAGCAGTGTAATAGCAATAAATCATTTCAACTTTAATCTATTGTTATTGATGAATGTACAATTATTTGTCATCTAATATGCTGAAAATGATGACCAAAGAAATAGATCAACTTTTCTTCTTCTTCCAAGTGCGGCATTGATGGATTGTATCCCTAAGCTGTTATTACACTTATAATGTACTCCTCTGCACTGACAGCACAGCTAGTTTTTTAATCATTCCATAGTAATCAACTTAAGACAACATAGCAAGACTCATAACTCATGTTCTTTTCTTTTTTGGCAGTGATGGGAAATGAAAATGTTTTTATTCTTTTGAAATAATTCTTACCTGACTAGGCTGAAGATTGCTCTAAAATTGTAAATAAATGGTTGTTTATTGAGCTGGAACTGAAGTGTGACATATTAAAATGTCTCTTTCCAAAGGGGGGAAAAATATTATTTAGGCCTGAGTGGAGTGAGACAGTGAAAGTATTTTTTTTTCTTTAACTGGTTCGTTGCTAACTTGATACTTTAAGAGAATATTTAAAAAGCAATGTATTGGTCAAAAATGCTATGGAGAAAATGACAATATTAAAATAAGAAACAATAATTCCTCTTAAAGCACTACTCTACTCTCTTCTGGGAGATGTTTCACCAGTCTTCTCGTTGGCTTCCATTACTAGCTCAGGTGGCTGATAATTTTTGCATAATGAACCACACAAATCAGAAAGAAAATAGAGAAACGATGCAACAAAAACTTGATTCAAGATAAAGTTTCTTTTTAATCCAAATGTTGGATTAAGCTAAATGGAAGGTTCAGCATATGTGGGCCAAAAAGTGAATCAACTTTAATTTCTCTCATAATTTCTACTCATGTCATGAAAGTTTTTTTAAAAAAACTTTCTACTAAACTCTAACCTAAATATCTCTTGCTGCCACATATTCATAGGAATGATTTTCCCACAACTAAAAAAAAAATACTAAAGTACGATCGCTGGCTGTAAGTGAACAAACTTTGACTTCCATACAGGGACCTGCTTTTAGGTCCTTACTAACTTTAGAAGTGGTAAAAGCAAACAAACAAATAAACAGCTATAGCTTTAGGTTCTTAAAGATATACAGTTAGGATGTTTTATAAATAGGAAATAGTTGATAACTTAATTAAATATAACCTAATGCAGTGGCACGCAAAGTGTAATTTATAGACCAGAAGCTCCAGCATTACCTGGGAACTTGCTATAATACAAATGTGTAGATCCCAACCTGCTAAATCTGAATCTCTGGGGGTGGGCCTCAGGAAACAATTTTAGCAAGTCTCTAGATAATCCTGATGTATACAAAATTTAGGAAGCACTGACTGTGTAAGGCTTCCTCTATTTTGTTATTTCTTACCTGTGAAAAGTTCCAAGGTAGATATGGCAGGAGGATACTTCTATAGTTGGCCAGCATATGATAGTTATTGAGAGGATGACTCTGGAACCATCCTGCTTAAAATGTGTCTAAGTTTCTAGTGCACTATCTGTATGACCCAGGAGAATTTATTTACTTTCTTTGCCTCAGTTTTCACATTGATAAAATGGGGATAAGAGCAGTACTTACTTTCATAGCATTACTGAGAAAATCAATTAGTTAATGGATGTAAAAGGCTTAGATCAGCATCTAGCATATAGTAAGCACCCTATAAATATTAGCTATTAGCATTACTCTTTTACCCATGTTTGCAGAATATTTTTGCAGAAGTAAAAATGACTTGGAAAGGATAGTGACTTGAAGTAAAGTGGGTAGTTCCTATATTATGCCTTAAGTAATGTTTTAAACCATCAAAAAGGTTTATTTTGAAAATCATGTTTTACTCTTGCTGTATAGTTGAGAATACATGAAAATTAAAAAGGAAATAAGTACCATTCTTTAATTCAGCTTGTCAAATTCCTGATTTACAAAAACAAATGAAACAAAACAAAACTGGCATGACTCCATGATTCAGATCACTACGACATATCACTTAAAAGGCACGACGCTTCAGTCTTAATCTAGTAATTACTTATGTTTTAACTTTCTCTGATATGTCTGGTTATTCTGAAACGCTGGCCTCTGTTGGGGCAACATGATCATGGCTTTAAGATGTGACCTTTACTGTGGCTTGTTGCTGTTAATCTTTTAGGGCAAAACTCCAGGCATGTAGGAAATAGTCAAATTGCAGTCTTATGAATTATGACTTCAGTTATCTTCCACTTGAAGTCTGTGTCTGTTGTGGAGAAAAGCAGGAATGAACAATACTGAATATTCTCAGAGGGAGTAGAAAGCTCTGTTAAAATTGAGCCATAGAAGGTGAACTGAGTTACAAGCTGTTTTCTGCAATGGTAGGAGACAACTGGAGAGGCTCATAAGCAGAGGAGACTTACTGTAGCTACAATGTCATAAATGACAGTCTACATGTGCTATGGTTTAAATGTTTGTCCACTCTGAAACTCATGTTGGAACTTCATCCCCAATGTAAGAGTATTAAGAAATCAGGCCTTTAACAGATGATTGGGCCTGAGGGCAGAGTCCTCATTAATGGATTAATCCGTTCATAATTAATGGGGTAATGAGTTATCATAGGAGTAGGATAGTTATAGAACTAGTGGGTATAGTGGGTCTGTTACAAAAGCCAGTTTGACTTTCTCTCATGTGCCATTCTCATCCTGTGATGCTTTCCACAACGTTATAAAGCAATAAGAAGGCCTTCATCAGATCCAGCCCCTTGATCTTTGACTTTCCAGCCTCTAGAACTGTAAGAAATAAATTCCTCTCCATTTTTTAAAATAAATAAATAAATAAATTACCCAGTGTGTGTTATTCAGTTATGGAAACAAAAAATGGACTAAGAAAACAGGTGACTTAGACCACAGTTTGCCATACTTGCCACTGATCTTCCTTTATCAACTCATAATAGAGAGTATGGTGTAGAATCAAGGACTTTCTGAAGTTATACTAATTAATCACACTGTAATAGCAAATATTCATTTGCTGTACTCTTTAATAGGTCTTTATCCTTAATCATTTTATTTCCATTACTATTCTCTGTGATGTTCATACAGAGAATGTTTGTATGAACAGATGACAAAGACTGGGGTGGCAAAAACATGTGTCCTGTCCACTTTCAATGATAGCGTAGAGGATGAAACTTTTCCTTAATTTAACAAAAACAAAAACAACAACAACAAAAATCCTACTTCTATTGTAATGTTAAGAAATCACTATTGTTGTCACTGTGTTTTTAACTGCCAGTCATGCACACTTTTAATTTTCTGTCTCTTTTTCACTCTTTTGAAGTTATTTATACTAAATTTTCATCTAGTCTTAGAATCTTTGCAAATTATAATACTTTGCAAATGGAATCCCTTTTGTTGTGTTCTTCCTATACTGATTAACATCTTATTTATTTGGCTTCATTAGTATACGTCATACCACTCAGTTTATTATGTGTAAATTTTATTAAGACAGGGGTAATTGAGAATGAGTTAAATAATACCAAATGCTACCCATTATAGCTGCTTTCTGGCACCATTCTTATATTTAAAATTATTTAAATATACAAATGAATATTATATTTATATGGTAAATGAACAGAGCTTGTAGAACAGTCTCTCCTTTAAAATTATTTAAATATACAAATGAATATTATATTTATATGGTAAATGAACAGAGCTTGTAGAACAGTCTCTCCTTTTCAGTGCCATAAATTAATTGAGCATTGGCTTTGTTTTAAATACAAAGTGTATGGAAACATAAATTTCTAAAATATTATTTATAATGAGTAGATAAATAGAATCTCAAAACTTATTTTATCTTTATCTCAAAAATATGTCTGGACAATATAAGAAGCCTTCAATCTAAGGAAGATGTCAAGTAAAATGTCTTTTATCCAGGCTAAATCATCATTTGCCTATATGTTCACTCTACATACTTAAGTTTCTGTCTAAATTTGTTTTTGTTAGTGATTAATTATTAGCAAGTTGTCCTATGTAATATTACATCACTTCATGAATGGATGGTGAAAAGAGTTAAGAAAAAGAAAGGGGTAGAGTGCTCAGGTAGGTGCTCCCAAAATTGTTCAATTCTTATGAAATGCTGCATTGTTTTGGTAATATGCAAGATCTGAAACATTTCAAAAAATATTCAATATGTCAAAATAAGTATCATTAGGACGCATGTATTAGTCTCCATATTCTTCTGTAGAATTCACTCTACATACTACGAATTCACAAAATAGCAATAGTTTATTGAAACATTTTCTCTGTGTCAGGTATTGTACTAAGTGTTTCATATCCATTAGGCATGATTACCCTTATTTAATGTATCTAGAAATTAAGATTTGAGATATGAACAATTTTCCCACTGTTATTAAAAGGCAGAAACTGAATGAAGAGGCTAGATGTGTGTACTTCAGTGGCAGTTGGGATGAAAACAGTGCTTGTACACCAAATACTATAAACACTTTTCTACCTGTCTCAGGCTATTTTGCTATTATATTGAGGCCATGTGTTTATTTCCAGTTAACAAACTTGGAATAGAAGTGATGTGTGTCACTTCTCGACAAGATGGATAAGAAACAGTGTACAATCTCCATGCTTCTTTCTGTTAAGCCTTCTTTAGAGGTATCTTCCAGATGGTAAAATTACATAAAGGAGAATGTCCTCTTGTATTACTAGCTTCCTAGGGCTCCTGTAACAAAGCACCATAAACTAGGTGACCTAAACAACAAAAATTTATTACCTTACAATTATGGAGGCCAAAACTCTAAAATCGAGATGTCAGCAGAGCCCTGCTCTCTCTGAAGACTCTAGGGAAGAATTTGTTCCAATTCTCTCTCCCAGGTTCTGGTAGCTTTAGGTATTCCTTGCTTTGCAAATAGCCATCTTCTCCCTGTGTCTCTTCATGTGGTTTTTGCTCTGTGTGTATCTGTTTCTATGTCCAAATTTATCCCTTTTTATAAGAATACCTATGATATTGTATTAGGGCCCATGCTAATGATCCCATCCTAACTTGCCTGGATTGGAACAGACTCTGTTTCTAAGTAAGGTCATATTCTGAGGTACGAGGTGTTAGAATTTCAATATCTATTTTTTGGAAAACACAATACAACCTGTAACACCACCCAATCTGCATTAGACATGTGAACAAAAATTTAGTTTTTATTTGATATACTTTTTCTGTACTTTATAATATAGAATATAATATACTATATAATATATTTATATATGAGGTATAGTACCACCGGATACCCTCTCTTCTTAACTTATTCTATATCATGTGAAGTTTTTCTATATCATAAAATTTTGATTAGTTTTCTTTTTCAGCATTTCTATTCCCATGCCATGCTTAGTCCAGTTTAATAAAACTACGTGTAGGCATTATAACAACATTTTGATTCACAATCTTAGCTAAACCTCAGAGTCCCTTTAGAATACTGGTCCTGGTCAATGGTCACACATTTTACCATTTTCCTCATTGGCTATTATCAATGGGCAATATTCCTTTCAAGACCCATAATCAACCTGAATAATTCTTTATTTCTTCTTCTTCCTTGATAAAATGACAGTCATCATGTTTAAGACAGCCCTCTGGCCCTGTGAAAGGTATATTAGAAATAAGCAGCATAAGGATTTAGTCCTAAGTCTATGCATGAGAGTATAAGGATTTCTATAATATGGCCCTGTACACTTACTTCTCCAGTCCTCTCCATACCTCTCTCCTCCACTTACCTGACATGACAAAAATACTGAATGATAGGAAACATTGCATATAAACATTTTTTATTTCTCTGTGCCTTTGCTCTTATTATTTCCTATGTGTAATTGATCTATCAAACCCCACCCCCATCTCTTCTATATATACCACCTGAAAAAAAACAAAAACAAAAACTCATATATACAATTAAGGAGTCCATTTTAAGCATTTCCTATTACCTTCAGGCAGATTGGTAGATTGGTAGATTAGTTATAGGAGCATTTGCTGCTGCAATAAATTATCCCCAAATGTCAGCGGACTGATATGTGGACATATCAGTCCAATTATAATGTTCCTGGTCAGTAATGATTTAGAACCCAAACTCCTTCTATCTTGAGGTGCCACTTTCCTTGTTGGGGCAGGGGAAGGGGAAAGAGTTGGGAAGGCACATTGATGTAACAAGGTCTGGAAGATATGGTCCTTTTCTGGGAACACATCTTCGCCAATAACTCTATATTAGTGGTCAGCTAGGCCTCTCTGCCTCACTGCTCCTTGTACTTCACCTCTTTCAGAGTATGTATTGTATTAAATTGCAGGATGCATTCTTTTTCTTATGTTTGCCTTCCAAATAGACTGTTAATTAATTGTGAGAGCCAATAGTGCCTTGATAATTGTATTTTCTCAGAATGGTACCTGACGTGAGGTAGGAAGCAAATAAGTGTATATTTCACTTACTTATAGGATTAACGTAAATTGTCAGTTTCTGGCACTGTTTGTACTTTCATTATCCTGTGATTTCTGGTCTCTTAAAATCAAATACGATAAAAAAGAATCCAACCCATTTGTAACACTCTGACTTTTTTTACTAGATCTAAAAGATAGTTAGCTAATATTCATAGCTAAGCTTGTTAAGCAGTACGCTGAAAACCCCTAATCAAATCTAACATTGCCGGTGGCACCTAATTGCTCAAATATTCAAGTAATAGAATGCTGAAGCATACATTTTGTATTAGTAAAGTCTTGATAACATCTAATTTGGTTATTACTATTTCCAATGATTTGAAATTCAATATTGTTTCTAAGAAGTTTATATGATAATGAATTTTCCTGTTTTATTATTGCTTAGAATTGTTTGGGCTATGGCATTCACACTGTTCATGGAACAAAAAAAAACCTATAGAACTATTTGGAGCACTAAATAAGAAGTAGTAAATTCTAAATATGCAGCTGCATGGAACCTCTCATGTTAAAATTTATTTTAAAATTTTATGATCAGTTTAGATTTCATTATGTATGGTTCCACATTTTTATTTGTTTCCACATGTGTTAGCTAAAATAAATTGCTGTAATTAGTATAAATTGCCATATAAGAAAAATAAAGAAGTTAAAGCTATCTTGAGGCCACTATAGCTCAAATTTTGGTCAGGAATGTCCCAATTCCTCTTCTCCACATGGTATCATTAAAACATTACACACTTAATAAACAGAATTTTTAAAGAAACCTAACAGCCAAGTTGATAACATTAATTCTCGATTATAAATTTCATCATAAAATTATATCAAGACAATATATCTTTTGTTATTAAACCAATAACATTGAAATATTTGTGAATAATGGCCGGGCGCGGTGGCTCACGCCTGTAATCCCAGCACTTTGGGAGGCCGAGGCGGGCGGATCACAAGGTCAGGAGATCAAGACCACGGTGAAACCCCGTCTCTACTAAAAATACAAAAATGAGCCGGGCGCGTTGGCGGGCGCCTGTAGTCCCAGCTACTCGGGAGGCTGAGGCAGGAGAATGGTGTGAACCCAGGAGGCGGAGCTTTCAGTGAGCCAGGATCGCGCCACTGCACTCCAGCCTGGGCGACAGAGCGAGACTCCGTCTCAAAAAAAAAAAAAAAAAAAAAAAAAAAAAAGAAATATTTGTGAATAGTTCTTTTATAAATTTGAATGATAGATACTCAAGTTTCTATGCCACAAAACCCCTCAATAATCCATATTTTAATAATGTTCTAAATGCATATCTCAGTATAAGCATATTCCAGTATAAACTCCAAAACTACGTATATGTAAACAAAAAGCAAATGTTGATTTTCAAGCCATAAATTCTGACTGGCAAAAATATAGCTTGATTTTTAAAATAATTTCATCTTTACTTTGAGATTCTTTTCTGACTAATGGCAGAAAAAAACAATCTAGTTAACATCAGATAAACTGGATACTCTACTATTTTTCTTAGTCATTTCAAGTTCGAACTCAGCCAAATAAGATTTCTTTCTTTTCCCTGCCTTCTCCGTGGGCTGGACAGTTTAGGTATCCAGGCTTTAATTAACCATGACCTCAAGAGAAGGAGTTGGTTTCTGTTCATGACAGCCTTTTTGGGTTGTAAACACATCTCTACTTCTTAGCTCCTCCACACTGATAATATCAAGCAGTGTCTTAGTTCATTACGAATGCTTTACCAATATAACATAGACTGGGTAGCCGAAAAGTAACAGGAACTTATTTCTCACAGTTCTGGTGTCTAGGCAGTCCAAGACGAAGGTATGGCAGATTCAGTGTCTGGTGAGGGCCCATAGATGGGACCTCTTTTGGTTCATAGATGGGACCTTCTCACTGTGTCCTCACATGTTGGAAGGGGCAAAGGGTGTCTCTCTCTGGCCTCTTTTACAAGGACACTAATCCATTCCTGGTCGCTTTCCAAAGGCCCCACCTCCTAATACTATCACCTTGGGGGTTGGAATTTTAACATAGGAATTTGAGGGCACACAAACATTAAGACCATAGCAACGAGCCTCCAGTTAAACAGTCCAACCTGATACTTTCTAGGGCCCTGACCAGCTCACTCACATGCTTTCTCACATTCTGTAAATGTTATATTATTCCCCAGTTATGGGTAATGAAAAAGTCCCTTGTTTACTGTTTTGCAGTGTTTCATATAGGCAGTAGATCACTTGACCCTTCAATTCTCACAATCTGCAGAATTACCTAGTTTTATCATATTCCTGGAGTTCAGCCTAGAACACTGAACATAGGGCCCCCCTTTCGAGACTCTCACTATATGCCCACCAGCACTAGAAATATTTTAAAATTGTAAGCAGTTAAACTGGTTCTTAGATTATATTACATTGCAACAGTTGTCATAAATATGTAATAAATATACTTATTTATGTAAAACAGAACATATCTAATAAAACAATGTATCAAATTGATCAACCAAAGAATCAGTGGGCAATGAGAGTGCCAACAGGTCAGACTCCAAAGTGAAGGAGTTGCCCAGCACTGGCCAGAGGAATGCATACCTGTCAAGCTAAATCAAGAATCTCATCTGCTTCAAATATTACAGCATGAGGTCATTACACATTTGGATCATGTAACTAATTATCCCTATGCTTATTTTAGACTCACTTAAATAACCCTCTGGCAAGCTAACTTCCCAAATGATACAGGAAATATACTGGTGCACTCTCATACATTTTATTGTACATGAATATATCAGCATAATTTTATACATCATCCTCTAAAGAGTTTTATTTACATAAGTTCATATTCTCAGTTCTGGTTTATGCCAGGATACTCAGAAGAAAGTACCTGCCCTCCTGCCACCACTGGGTTCGCGAGACTGAAAAAAGTGGTGAATTAGTTAGTCTACTGCTTTCTTCTGTGGAATATTTGTCTCAGTGTTCTTTCCTCAAAATTCTACAATATGAATTTTCCAGGTCTACAATATCATACTAATGTAAAGGCTTTTTACATGTTTTTTTGTTTTGTTTTGTTTTGTTTTTGTTTTTTGTTTTTTTGAGATAGAGTCTCACTCTGTTGCCCAGGCTGGAGTGCAGTGGCATAATCTCAGCTCACTGCAAGCTCCGCCTTCCAGGTTCAAGCAATTTTCTCTCTCAGCCTCCCGAGTAACTGAGATTACAAGTGTCCGCCACCAAGCCCAGCTAATTTTTGTATTTTTAGTAGAGACGGGTTTCACCATGTTGCCCAGGCTGGTCTCGAACTCCTGACCTTGTGATCCACCCGCCTTGGCCTTCCAAAGTGCTGGGATTACAGGCGTGAGATGTTTTAAGTGATAGCCTTAAGTAGAGCTGCTCCACAATTTTCTTTTATAAAAGATCTCTAAATACAATGCCGGTGGAAAATTTACTAAAAAACTTGTTATTGGCTGTTTATAAATATTAGCCCAAGATTTATTGCTATTTGGCATATAAATGTTTAAACTATTTCATTGTGCTTAGTTTATATCTGTAAGTGAGACTGTCCTTGTTAAGGAGGTATATTCATACATCAGAGCAGTCAAGGCTCACCTCTGAAAGTAGAATCATCTGACGCCAAGAAAAACCAAAAGTAAGTATTGTGAGGGTAGCAGGGAAAGCCTGAGTAATCCACACACCTGAACGAGTACTTGTCTGCACCTCATATTCAACTAGTGCCAAACAGGAGTTAGTTATTATTGATTCCATAGAGCTGAGTCACATGAAATTCATTCTCCCTGGGATTTGGCCAGAAACAAGGTTTATTAAGCCTTACATCAATTTATTATCAAGGTTAACTCCTCACTCTAAGGGCTGTTAAGAGAGCTTTATTATTAGTTCGTAATTTTGTATGTTTTTGGTGGAATGACATTATTTTGCCCAAGTGAATAAAATGATGCACAGTAATTGTAATTGCTATTGCCAGATTCCATAGCGAGCCTCGCAGGATTTTCCAAAAGTAAAATGACAATGCATCTTTGTCAACCTGGACACCATCCCACCACGATGATTTCTGGCATATTGCCAACACTCTCCAACAATTCTTGGATGTCCCCGCATAAGATATATGACATGTCAAAGTCCAGATTCATTACATTTCTGCTTTTTTTTTCCTTTAGTACAAGATAATCCTTCATCATTGACTCATTTTTTAACGGAGTGCTCCAGTTAAAAATATATCAAGATCTCACCACAAGATGTCTTGACACTGACTCATTATTATAGAAAAGAATATGTTCAAGGAAACTAATGGGTAGGATAATGGCCAAGTGACAAAGCACAGCACTATACACATAAGATGGATAGCATTGACATAAGATGATAAACTGGAGTACCTGAACGCTTATGATAATTTAAATCGTATCCGTTTAAGAAAAGTGCAGTTGAGAATTAAAGAGAACCAACACATCATATGAATATAAAAAAATTAATGCCTTAGGCTTACATTACCTGGTCCTGGGCCTAAGAGATAATCTCATCACTCGCTGCTGATTTCCCTCCTCACTCCCCTTCATGTTTTGTATTTGTCTGTATGTGTGCAACATGCATAATGTACACACATGAGCACATACTTGTAACCTACCAACTTGACTTCTGACGGTTTATTGACTACTTCATACTTGTACACATTACTGGCATTTTGTTCTTCTAGTACCATCTACTCAAAACTTCCTTGTTTATTCTTTGTTCCTTTACTCTTTGTTCTACTATAGGCCCAGTATAGATCTTGATTCCCAGAAATATTTGGTTTACAATGAAAGAAATTAAACTGGTACAAATTTAAGCCAAAATGTGGATGCCACAAATGACTCGGCCATTTCTCATAGAACCCAAGCATAGCCATGTGGTAGGAACAAGGTTTAGAATTTGTGTGTGTGTGTGTGTGTGTATCGGTTGTGAGAGAGCCATCATCTAGGAAGGTCCAGTCTCCTCACATATGGTAATGTAGTTTCAACTAAGTCATACTCAAACTCTGCTTACACTATGCTAAATGACCTGTCATACACACCTGTGGAGTTGGTATCAATAAATAAAACAAGCTTTATACAAGTATTTGTCAACACTTCTGAGAATAAAAGCATTTCTGCATCATTCTCTGTAATCCTCAAAGAAAAATCAAAAGAACTCTGTATATCTTTGATTTGAATGTGCCCAGAGATTGATGCAATAGAAATATCGACTGAAATAAAGAAGCAACAAATAACCTGAGATGAATATGTTATGTCTATTTAGTTTGATTATACCACAATTTGCTTCAGAATTTCAGAGTTATAGTAATCATATAACATAACTGGTTAACCCTGTGGTATTGCACAAGAGAAAACTAAGGCTAGGTGGGTTTAGTAAATTATATAACCAAATGTACATTAAAAAAGCAGTATCTACCTCTAGAAGGGCTCACGTATACTAAGTAGAGAGAAATTAGGCTCTCGAGAGAAAATTATATAGTTGGCCAACTATGGTGACTTTCTGCTATGCTGATTAAATACTCTCACTCTAGTTTCTCTTCTATAAAAGCATGATAATAATACATGCTTCATATGATATTGTGAGAAATATATAAAATAATATCAAGGAGACTCGTAGCCCAATAACAGGCACAGAACAGGCCTCTTAATAACATCTTCCTCTTCCTGGTTAACTCATATGAGTTTGAGTTTAAAATACTATTTTAACTGCATTTACAAATTATATTAGTGTGCAATGTATCAGATTATTTTTCACTTTTTTTTTTTTAAATTTATTTATTATTATTAAACTTCAAGTTGTAGGGTACATGTGCACAACGTGCAGGTTTGCTACATATGTATACTTGTGCCATGTTGGTGTGCTGCACCCATCAACTCGTCATTTACATCAGGTAACTCCCAATGCAATCCCTCCCCCCTCCCCTCTCCCCACGATAGGCCCCAGTGTGTGATGTTCCCCTTCCCGAGTCCAAGTGATCTCATTGTTCAGTTCCCACCTACGAGTGAGAACATGCGGTGTTTGGTTTTCTGTTCTTGTGATAGTTTGCTAAGAATGATGGTTTCCAGCTGCATCCATGTCCCTACAAAGGACACAAACTCATCCTTTTTTATGGCTGCATAGTATTCCATGGTGTATATGTGCCACATTTTCTTAATCCAATCTGTCACTGATGGACATTTGGGTTGATTCCAAGTCTTTGCTATTGTGAATAGTGCTGCAATAAACATACGTGTGCATGTGTCCTTATAGCAGCATAATTTATAATCCTTTGGGTATATACCCAGTAATGGGATGGCTGGGTCATATGGTACATCTAGTTCTAGATCCTTGAGGAATCGCCATACTGTTTTCCATAATGGTTGAACTAGTTTACAATCCCACCAACAGTGTAAAAGTGTTCCTATTTCTCCACATCCTCTCCAGCACCTGTTGTTTCCTGACTTTTGAATGATTGCCATTCTAACTGGTGTGAGATGGTATCTCATTGTGGTTTTGATTTGCATTTCTCTGATGGCCAGTGATGACGAGCATTTTTTCATGTGTCTGTTGGCTGTATGAATGTCTTCTTTTGAGAAATGTCTGTTCATATCCTTTGCCCACTTTTGGATGGGGTTGTTTTTTTTTTTCTTGTAAATTTGTTTGAGTTCTTTGTAGGTTCTGGATATTAGCCCTTTGTCAGATGAGTAGATTGCAAAAATTTTCTCCCATTCTGTAGGTTGCCTGTTCACTCTGATGGTAGTTTCTTTTGCTGTGCAGAAGCTCTTTAGTTTGATGAGATCCCATTTGTCAATTTTGGCTTTTGCTGCCGTTGCTTTTGGTGTTTTAGACATGAAGTCTTTGCCCATGCCTATGTCCTGAATGGTACTACCTAGGTTTTCCTCCAGGATTTTTATGGTATTAGGTCTAACATTTAAGTCTCTAATCCATCTTGAATTAATTTTCGTATAAGGAGTAAGGAAAGGATCCAGTTTCAGCTTTCTACTTATGGCTAGCCAGTTTTCCCAGCACCATTTATTAAATAGGGAATCCTTTCCCCATTTCTTGTTTCTCTCAGGTTTGTCAAAGATCAGATGGCTGTAGATGTGTGGTATTATTTCTGAGGACTCTGTTCTGTTCCATTGGTCTATATCTCTGTTTTGGTACCAGTACCGTGCTGTTTTGGTTACTGTAGCCTTGTAGTATAGTTTGAAGTCAGGTAGCGTGATGCCTCCAGCTTTGTTCTTTTGACTTAGGATTGTCTTGGAGATGCGGGCTCTTTTTTGGTTCCATATGAACTTTAAAGCAGTTTTTTCCAATTCTGTGAAGAAGCTCATTGGTAGCTTGATGGGGATGGCATTGAATCTATAAATTACCTTGGGCAGTATGGCCATTTTCACGATATTGATTCTTCCTATCCATGAGCATGGTATGTTCTTCCATTTGTTTGTGTCCTCTTTGATTTCACTGAGCAGTGGTTTGTAGTTCTCCTTGAAGAGGTCCTTTACATCCCTTGTAAGTTGGATTCCTAGGTATTTTATTCTCTTTGAAGCAATTGTGAATGGAAGTTCATTCCTGATTTGGCTCTCTGTTTGACTGTCACTGGTGTATAAGAATGCTTGTGATTTTTGCACATTAATTTTGTATCCTGAGACTTTGCTGAAGTTGCTGATCAGCTTAAGGAGATTTTGGGCTGAGACAATGGGGTTTTCTAAATATACAATCATGTCGTCTGCAAACAGGGACAATTTGACTTCTTCTTTTCCTAACTGAATCCCCTTGATTTCTTTCTCTTGCCTGATTGCCCTAGCCAGAACTTCCAACACTATGTTGAATAGGAGTGGTGAGAGAGGGCATCCCTGTCTTGTGCCAGTTTTCAAAGGGAATTTTTCCAGTTTTTGCCCATTCAGTATGATATTGGCTGTGGGTTTGTCATAAATAGCTCTTATGATTTTGAGGTACGTTCCATCAATACCGAATTTATTGAGCGTTTTTAGCATGAAGGGCTGTTGAATTTTGTCAAAAGCCTTTTCTGCATCTATTGAGATAATGATGTGGTTCTTGTCTTTGGTTCTGTTTATATGCTGGATTATGTTTATTGATTTGCGAATGTTGAACCAGCCTTGCATCCCAGGGATGAAGCCCACTTGATCATGGTGGATAAGCTTTTTGATGTGCTGCTGAATCCGGTTTGCCAGTATTTTATTGAGGATTTTTGCATCGATGTTCATCAGGGATATTGGTCTAAAATTCTCTTTTTTTGTTGTGTCTCTGCCAGGCTTTGGTATCAGGATGATGTTGGCCTCATAAAATGAGTTAGGGAGGATTCCCTCTTTTTCTATTGATTGGAATAGTTTCAGAAGGAAAGGTACCAGCTCCTCCTTGTACCTCTGGTAGAATTCAGCTGTGAATCCATCTGGTCCTGGACTTTTTTTGGTTGGTAGGCTATTAATTATTGCCTCAATTTCAGAGCCTACTATTTGTCTATTCAGGGATTCAACTTCTTCCTGGTTTAGTCTTGGAAGAGTGTAAGTGTCCAGGAAATTATCCATTTCTTCTAGATTTTCCAGTTTATTTGCGTAGAGGTGTTTATAGTATTCTCTGATGGTAGTTTGTATTTCTGTGGGGTCGGTGGTGATATCCCCTTTATCATTTTTAATTGCGTCGATTTGATTCTTCTCTCTTTTCTTCTTTATTAGTCTTGCTAGTGGTCTGTCAATTTTGTTGATCTTTTCAAAAAACCAACTCCTGGATTCATTGATTTTTTGGAGGGTTTTTTGTGTCTCTATCTCCTTCAGTTCTGCTCTGATCTTAGTTATTTCTTGCCTTCTGCTAGCTTTCGAATGTGTTTGCTCTTGCTTCTCTAGTTCTTTTAATTGTGATGTTAGAGTGTCAATTTTAGATCTTTCCTGCTTTCTCTTGTGGGCATTTAGTGCTATAAATTTCCCTCTACACACTGCTTTAAATGTGTCCCAGAGATTCTGGTATGTTGTATCTTTGTTCTCATTGGTTTCAAAGAACATCTTTATTTCTGCCTTCATTTCGTTATGTACCCAGTAGTCATTCAGGAGCAGGTTGTTCAGTTTCCATGTAGTTGAGCGGTTTTGATTGAGTTTCTTAGTCCTGAGTTCTAATTTGATTGCACTGTGGTCTGAGAGACAGTTTGTTATAATTTCTGTTCTTGTACATTTGCTGAGGAGTGCTTTACTTCCGATTACGTGGTCAATTTTGGAGTAAGTACGATGTGGTGCTGAGAAGAATGTATATTCTGTTGATTTGGGGTGGAGAGTTCTATAGATGTCTATTAGGTCTGCTTGCTGCAGAGATGAGTTCAATTCCTGGATATCCTTGTTAACTTTCTGTCTCGTTGATCTGTCTAATGTTGACAGTGGGGTGTTGAAGTCTCCCATTATTATTGTATGGGACTCTAAGTCTCTTTGTAAGTCTCTAAGGACTTGCTTTATGAATCTGGGTGCTCCTGTATTGGGTGCATATATATTTAGGATAGTTAGCTCTTCCTGTTGAATTGATCCCTTTACCATTATGTAATGGCCTTCTTTGTCTCTTTTGATCTTTGATGGTTTAAAGTCTGTTTTATCAGAGACTAGTATTGCAACCCCCGCTTTTTTGTGTTCTCCATTTGCTTGGTAAATCTTCCTCCATCCCTTTATTTTGAGCCTATGTATGTCTCTGCGTGTGAGATGGGTCTCCTGAATACAGCAGACTGATGGGTCTTGACTCTTTATCCAGTTTGCCAGTCTGTGTCTTTTAATTGGAGCATTTAGTCCATTTACATTTAAGGTTAAGATTGTTATGTGTGAACTTGATCCTGCCATTATGATATTAACTGGTTATTTTGCTCGTTAGTTGATGCAGTTTCTTCCTAGCCTTGATGGTCTTTACATTTTGGCATGTTTTTGCAATGGCTGGTACCGGTTGTTCCTTTCCATGTTTAGTGCTTCCTTCAGGGTCTCTTGTAAGGCAGGCCTAGTGGTGACAAAATCTCTAAGCATTTGCTTATCTGTAAAGGATTTTATTTCTCCTTCACTTATGAAACTTAGTTTGGCTGGATATAAAATTCTGGGTTTAAAATTCTTTTCTTTAAGAATGTTGAATATTGGCCCCCACTCTCTTCTGGCTTGGAGAGTTTCTGCCGAGAGATCTGCTGTTAGTCTGATGGGCTTCCCTTTGTGGGTAACCCGACCTTTCTCTCTGGCTGCCCTTAAGATTTTTTCCTTCATTTCAACTTTGGTGAATCTGGCAATTATGTGTCTTGGAGTTGCTCTTCTCGAGGAGTATCTTTGTGGCGTTCTCTGTATTTCCTGGATTTGAATGTTGGCCTGCCCTACTAGGTTGGGGAAGTTCTCCTGGATGATATCCTGAAGAGTGTTTTCCAACTTGGTTCCATTTTCCCCGTCACTTTCCGGCACCCCAATCAGACGTAGATTTGGTCTTTTTACATAATCCCATACTTCTTGCAGGCTTTGTTCATTTCTTTTTCTTCTTTTTTCTTTTGGTTTCTCTTCTCGCTTCATTTCATTCATTTGATCCTCCATCGCTGACATTCTTTCTTCCAGTTGATCGAGACGGTTACTGAAGCTTGTGCATTTGTCACGTATTTCTCGTGCCATGGTTTTCGTCTCTTTCATTTCGTTTGTGAGCTTCTCTGCATTAATTACTCTAGCCATCAATTCTTCCACTTTTTTTTCAAGATTTTTAGTTTCTTTGCGCTGGGTACGTAATTCCTCCTTTAGCTCTGAGAAATTTGATGGACTGAAGCCTTCTTCTCTCATCTCGTCGAAGTCATTCTCCGTCCAGCTTTGATCCGTTGCTGGCGATGAGCTGCGCTCCTTTGCCAGGGGAGATGCGCTCTTATTTTTTGAATTTCCAGCTTTTCTGCCCTGCTTTTTCCCCATCTTTGTGGTTTTATCTGCCTCTGGTCTTTGATGATGGTGATGTACTGATGGGGTTTTGGTGTAGGTGTCCTTCCTGTTTGATAGCTTTCCTTCTAACAGTCAGGATCCTCAGCTGTAGGTTGTAGCTGTAGGAGATTGCTTGAGGTCCACTCCAGACCCTGTTTGCCTGGGTATCAGCAGCAGAGGCTGCAGAAGATAGAATATTTCTGAACAGCGAGTGTACCTGTCTGATTCTTGCTTTGGAATCTTCCTCTCAGGGGTGTACTCCACCCTGTGAGGTGTGGGGTGTCAGACTGCCCCTAGTGGGGGATGTCTCCCAGTTAGGCTACTCAGGGGTCAGGGACCCACTTGAGCAGGGAGTCTGTCCCTTCTCAGATCTCAACCTCCGTGTTGGGAGATCCACTGCTCTCTTCAAAGCTGTCAGACAGAGTCGTTCGCATCTGCAGAGCTGCTGCGTTTGTTATTATTTACTGTGCCCTGTCCCCAGAGGTGGAGTCTACAGAGACAGGCAGGTTTCCTTGAGCTGCTGTGAGCTCCACCCAGTTCGAGCTTCCCAGCAGCTTTGTTTACCTACTTAAGCCTCAGCAATGGCGGGCGCCCCTCCCCCAGCCTCGCTGCTGCCTTGCCGGTAGATCACAGACTGCTGTGCTAGCAATGAGGGAGGCTCCGTGGGTGTGGGACACTCCCGGCCAGGTGTGGGATATGATCTCCTGGTGTGCCTGTCTGCTTAAAGCGCAGTATTGGGGTGGGAGTTACCCGATTTTCCAGGTGTTGTGTGTCTCAGTTCCCCTGGCTAGGAAAAGGGATTCCCTTCCCCCTTGCGCTTTCCAGGTGAGGCAATGCCTCGCCCTGCTTCAGCTCTCGCTGGTCGGGCTGCAGCAGCTGACCAGCACCGATCGTCTGGCACTCCCCAGTGAGATGAACCCAGTACCTCAGTTGAAAATGCAGAAATCGCCGGTCTTCTGTGTCGCTCGCGCTGGGAGTTGGAGACTGGAGCTGTTCCTATTCGGCCATCTTGCTCCGCCCCCCCTATTTTTCACTTTTATATTTCCACAGAAAAAATATATTGTTTGGGGTTTATGTGTTATGTGTTTTACATAAGTGTTACGTTTCCACTGTACCTTGCTATCTTTACCAACAGTATAAATTAAATAACTTTCCATGTAGTTATATTTTGTTCTTTTTAATGATGGCAGAGTATTTTATAGTATGAATATTCTAAAATTGCTTAAGCAGTCTCTAATTTATGGACATTTAGATTAATACAGTCTCCCTCACAATATTGTTATAAAGACTGAAATAACTGAAATAGTATTGTAAAGTTCTCAGCACAGTAAGCAAATAACAAATGCTTGAAGTTGGTATTCTATGTTCATAATATTATCATAATCAGTTTAAAAATTATTCTCATTACCATTTTCCACACTTTTCCATTTCCCCATATAATTTTTTTGAAAGGCAAACTTTATATCACTCTATTTTTCTTCAGTTCCCTTTAAATTTGCATCTTACTGTAGTTTGATTTCATCCCCCTAAAGATTTTACAAAAAAAATGCTTTACTGAGAACATCAACAATCTCTAATTTTTTTAAAATAATGGAACAATGTATAATGTTTACAGAAGATCTTTTTACTGTATTGGCAACATTTATTTATCTCTTTTTTAAAAAATGTGTGTATGTATGTATGTATGTATATGTACTCCTTTAAGAATTATATAAGAGTTAAAAACCAAAACTGAAATATGTAAAATAAGTAATATTTGGATGCTTTTTGAATTGTACTTAAAGTGAATTATCCTCATTATTATTTACTACTATTACTAAAAATAAAGTAATATATTGTTCATTGAAGAAACCATGCAAGCCAAAAGACAATGGAGTGATGCCATCAAAGTGTTGAAAGAAATAAAAATGCTAAACCAAGAGTCTATACCCAGCCAAAATATCTTTAAAACTGAAGAAGATGTACTTTCTCATATAAAAAAAAATTGAGAGATGTATTGTCAGCAGACATGTGCTGCAAGAAATATTGAAATAAATTTTTGAAGAGTATGATACCAGGTAGAAATTTGGATCTACATTAAAAAAATGAAAAGTACAGGAAAATAAATAAATATAAATAAATATGACTTTTCCCCTTATTTTTAATTGCTTTAAAAAAACTGGATGTATGAAACAAAAATAGTAGCAAGGGTACTGTATGTGTATATTTCAAGTAGGTAAAAGTAAAATGCATGACAAAATATTGTTAAGGATGGAAAGAGGAAATAGAATACTGCTGTTACATATGAGGCGCTATGCTAATATTTAAAGATATAATCTGATTAGTTAAAAATAAATATTATAAAGTATGAGGCAACTAAAGAAAAATTTTTTATAACCAGGCATGAATAGTAAGGCAACAGTGAAGATAAAAAGCAATCCTAAAGATACAAAATTAACAAAAATGAGTCAGAAATTAAGGATGAGCTTGCTGTTGTAATAAAAAATAAATATACCAAAAATGAAAGAAAAGTCATAAAAAAAGAGAAAAAAGAAACAAAACAGATGTAATAAAAAGAAAACAATTAACAAGATGGTAAATTTTAATTCAGCCATATCTATAATTATAATAAATATAAACGGTCTAAATATATCAGGTAAATATAGAGATTATTAAATGAGATAAAAACTAAGACACAAATACATACCTTCTTAAAGACATGTGTTACCAGAAGAATGAAAAAGTACATACCAATTCATACCATGCAACCATGAATCAAAACAAAGCTAAAAGAGTAATACTAATATTGGGCAAAGTAGCTGAAAGACTTATACTAATATTGGGCAAAGTAGAATTTAGAAAAGGAATATTATCAAAGAAAGAGAAACATCATATGATAACAAAAAAGTCAGTTATCTAAGAATAAATAATAAATCCAAATGTTCAAACACTTTTATGTACAATTTCAAAATACATAAAGAAAATACTAAAAAAAGAAGTAGACAAGTATGTAATCGTAGTTGGGTACTTCAACACCCCTCTCTCAGTAAATGATACAGCAAAATGCAAAAACCAGCAGAATTCAAAGTAGGCAGTTCGACAATAATAGTTGGATACTTCAGTATTCACCCACTTTTAATACAGAATAAAACATCGAGGTAGAAGATCTTTAAGGAAATAGGTGACTTGAACAATACTATAAACCAACTAGACCTAACATTCATAATTATTACACAACACTCTAACATTAGAAAACGCACATTTTCCTCAAGTGCACCAAAGACATTCTCTAATATAAACCGCATATTAAGCCACAAAACAAGTCTCCACATAAATCTTTTCAATCACATAAAAAGATTGAAATTGTATAAGTATCTTCTCCAATCATAATAAAATGAAACTAGAAATCAATAACTGACAGAAAACTAGAATATTTACAAATATGAGAAAATTAAACAACACATTTTAAACAAACAATGTGTCAAAGAAAAAATATAAGGGAAATTAAAAAGTACTTTGAGATAGATGAATATGAAAATACAATATACCAAACTTTGTGAGATGCATAGAAAACAGTGCATATAGAGAAAATTATAGCTATAAATGCCTCCATATAAAAAGAAGATCTCAGCTGGGCATGTTGGCTCATGCCTGTAATCCTGGCACTTTGGGAGGCCGAGGTGGATGGATTGCCTGAGCTCAGGAGTTCAAGACCAGCCTGGGCAACATGGTGAAACCATATCTCTACTAAAATACAAAAGAAATTAGCTGGATGTAGTGGCATGCACCTGTAGTCCCAGTTACTTGGGAGGCTGAGGCAGGAGAACTGCTTGAACCCAGAGGTGGAGGTTGCAGATTATCGCATCACTGCACTCCAGCAACAGAGCAAGACTCCGTCTCTTAAAGGAAAAGAAAAAGAAAAAGAAAAAGAAGATCTCAAATCCACAGTGTAATTTTAAAACTATAGGAACTAGAAAAAGAAAAGCAAACTAAACCCAAAGCTAAGAGAAGGAAGAATTAAAGCAGACATAACATAGAAAACAGAAACATTCTGTATTTTAAAGCAGACATAATACAGACAATAGGAAACCAATGGGAAAAATCAATGAAACTTATAGTTTATTCTTAAGTTAAACACTTATTACATAAGCACAGATAGAAACAAATTTACCAAAAAATACACTAGACTAACTAAGAAAAAAATGACAAAGCTAGGCACAGTGGCTCACGTCTATAGTCCCAGCACTTTGGGAGGCTGAGGCAGGTGGATCAAGAGGTCATGAGTTCGAGACCAGCCTGACCAACATGGTGAAACCCCGTCTCTACTAAAAATACAAAAATCAGGCAGGCGCGGTGGCGCACACCTGTTATCCCAGCTACTCAGGAGGCCGAGGCAGGAGAATCACTTGAACTTGGGAGGTGGAGGTTGTAGTGAGCCAAGATCACACCACTGTACTTCAGCCTGAGTGACAGAACGAGATTCCATCTCAAAAAAAAAAAAAAAAAAAAAAAGGAGATACAAATAACTAAAATCAGATGATTTTAGTGAAAGTGGGCCCATTACTACTGACTTTACAGATATAAAACACTATAAGCGATTACTATAAACAATCGTATGGCAATAAGCGAGATAACCTAGGTGAAATGGACAAATTCTTAGAAACACAAAAACTGCCAAAATGCACTCAAGAAGAAATAGAAAATCTGGAGAGACCTATCAGAAAGAAATAAATTGAACAGTAACAAGAATCCTCCTATCAAAGAAAAGCCCATGGCCTGAAGGTTTCAATGGCAAATTCCACCAAATATACCCAATATTATTCTTTGAGTTAATACCAATCATTTTCAAACTCTTCCAGAAAATGAAAGGGAATACTCCCTAACTCATTTTATGAAGCCATCACTACTTAAACCTGAAAGTCAGATAAAGACATCACAAGAAAAGAGAAATATACACCAATATCCATTATTAATATAGATGAAAAAAATCTCGACAAAATGCTAGCAACTTCAACACAACAGCATACTAAAAGGAGCATATACAATGATCAAGTGGGATTTATCTCAGAATTCTAGAGTGGTTAAACATGAAAATCAATGAATGTGATCTATCACATAAATAAAGAAAAAAAAAACCACATCATCATCTCAATTAGTATAGAAAATGTATTTGACAAAACAATAACATCTGAGTTAGTCCATTCATGTTGCCATAAAGAAATACCTGAGTCTGAGTAATTTATATAGAGAAAAGAGGTTTATTTGCCTCACATATCTGTAGGCTGTACAAGAACAGTGGCAACAACACCTGCTTCTGTTCCGGGTAGAAGATGACAGAGTAGCAGGTATCACGTGATGAGAGGAAGGAAGCAAAAGAAGTGGGGGAGGTGAGAAGCTCTTTTTAACAATCAGTTCTCATGGGAACAGATAGAACAAAAACTCACTCACTACACAGGAACAGCACCAAGGCATTCATGAGAGATCAGCCCCCATGATCCAAACATCTCCTATGAGGCCCTAACTCCAATATTAAGGATCAAATTTCAACATAAAATTTGAAGGGAACAAATAGCCGAACTATATCAGTATCCTAAAGAATGAACAAATTAAATAAAGAAGTAAAAGATTTGTACACAGAGAACTATAAAATACTGCTGAAGGAAATTAAGAGGACCTAAATAAATGGAATGACATCCATGTTCACCTGGAAGACTAATGTTGTTAAGATGGCACTACTACCCAAAGTGATCTACACATACAATAGAATCCCTATCAAAAACCAAAAGACCTCTTTTACTGAATTGGAAAAGCTGATTCTAAAATTCAAATGGAATTGCAACGAAACCTGGATTTCCAAAACAGTGTTATCATCTCAGTAGAAAAATCATTTGACAAAACTTACCATTCATTCCTGATAAATCCTCCAAGAAAAGTAGAGAAAAAAAAGACTTCCTAATCCTGACAAAAGGCATCTGCAAAGAAACCTACAACTAACAGCACACTTAACATTAAAAGACTGAATGCTTCCCTCCTACAATCAGGAAGAAGAAAAGGATGTCCATCATGGAATTTCTAGCCAATGCAATAAGGAACATAAAGGAAATAAGAGGTATTCAACTAAGAAAGACAGAATTAAAGGTGAAATAAATATTTACAGATAATATGATTTACAGATAATTTAATTTACAGATAATATAACTTACAGATAATATAAAGAAAATGTAGAGGGATCCACCCAAAAGCTACTATAACTATTAAGTTTAGCAATATCACAGTAGAAATGATCAATGCACAAAAATTAATTGAATTTGTATATACTGGCAACACACAACTGAAACTTGGACTAACAGGATCCGTTCCAAGATGGCTGAATAGGAATAGCTCTAGCCTGCAGCTCCCAGCATGATCAATGCAGCAGACAGGTGATTTTTGCATTTCCAACTGATGTACCTGCTTCATGTCATTGGGACTGGTTGGACAGTGGGTCCAGCCCATGGAGGGTGAGCCAAAGCAGGGTGAGGCGTTGCCTCACCCAAGAAGTGCAAGGGGTTGGGGGACTTCCCTTTCCTAGCAAAGGGAAGCCATGACAGACTGTACCTGGAAAAATGGGACACTCTCACCCAAATACTGCGCTTTTCCCATGATCTTAGCAACCGGTTGGCCAGGAGATTCTCTCCCATGCCTGCCTCAGTGGGTCCCACGCCCACAGAGCCTTGCTCACTGCTAGCACAACAGTCTGAGATAGACCTGCAAGGCAGCAGCTTGGCAGGGGGAGGGGTGTCCACCATTGCTGAGCCTTTGGCAGGTAAACAAAGTGGCCGGGAAGCTCAAACTGGGAGAAGCCCACCCCAGCTCAGCAAGGCCTTCTGCCTCTAACAGACTCCACCTCTGTGGGCAGAGCAGAGCTGAATGAAAGGCAGCAGAAACTTCTGCAGACTTAAACATCCCTGCCTGACAGCTCTGAAGAGAGCAGTGGTTCTCCCAGCATGGTGTTTGAGCTCTGAGAACAGACAGACTGCCTCCTCAAGTGGGTCCCTTACCCCCGTGTAGGCTAACTGGGAGACAACTCCCAGTAGGGGCTGATAGACACCTCATACAGGGGGTTGCCCCTCTGGGACAAAGCTTCCAGAGGAAAGATCAGGCAGCAATATTTGCTGTTCTGCAATATTTGCTGTTCTGCAGCCTCTGATGGTGATACCCAGGCAAACAGGTCTGGAGTGCACCTCCAGCAAACTCCAAAAGACCTGCAGCTGAGGGAACTGACTGTTAGAAGGAAAACTAACAAATAGAAAGGAATAGCATTGGCCAGGTGCAGTGGCTCATGCCTGTAATCCCAGCACTTTGGGAGGCCAAGGCAGGTGGATCATGAGGTCAGGAGATTGAGACCATCTTGGCTAACACGGTGAAACCCCATCTCTACTAAAAATACAAAAAAAATTAGCTGGGTGTGGTGGTGGGCACCTGTAGTCCCAGCTGCTTGGGAGGTTGAGGCAGGAGAATGGCTTGAACCTGGAAGGCAGAGCTTGCAGTGAGCCGAGATGCCACTGCACTCCAGCCTGGGCAACAGAGCAAGACTCTGACTCAAAAAAAAAAAAAAAAAAGAAAAAGAAAAAGAAAGGAATAGCATCAACATGAACAAAAAGGACATCCACACCAAAACTCCACAAAACCCCATCTGTAGGTGACCAAAATCAAAGACTAAAGGTAGATAAAACGACAAAGATGGGGAGAAACCAGAGCAGAAAAGTTGAAAATTCTAAAAACCAGAGCGCTTCTTCCCCTCCAAAGGATCACAGCTCCTTGGCAACAACAGAACAAAACTGGATAGAGAATGACTTTGACAAGTTCACAGAGGTAGGCTTCAGAAGGTTGGTAATAACAAACTTCTCCGAGCTAAAGGAGCATGTTCTAACCCATAGCAAGGAAGCTAAAAACCTTGAAAAAAGGTCAGACAAATGGCTAACTAGAATAAACAGTGTAGAGAAGACCTTAAATGACCTGATGGAGCTGAAAACCATGGCACTAGAACTTTGTGATTCATGCACAAGCTTCAATAGCCGATTCGATCAAGTGGAAGAAACGATATCAGTGAGTGAAGGTCAGATTAATGAAATAAAGCAAGAAGACAAGTTTAGAGTAAAAAGAAATGAACAAAGCCTAGAAGAAATATGGACTATGTGAAAAGACCAAATCTACGTTGGATTGGTGTACCTGAAAGTGATGAGGAGAATGGAACCAAGTTGGAAAACACTCTTCAGAATATTATCCAGGAGAACTTCCGCAACCTAGCAAGACAGGCCAACATACAAATCCAGGAAATACACAGAATATCACAAAGATACTCCTCGAGAAGAGCAATCCAAAGACACATAATTGTCAGATATACCAAGTTTGAAATGAAGGAAAAATTGTTAAGGGCAGCCAGAGAGAAAGGTAGGATCACCCACAAAGGGAAGTCCATCAGACTAACAGTAGATCTCTCGGCATAAACCTTATGATCCAGAAGAGAGTGGGGGCCCATATTCAACATTCTTAAAGAAAAGAATTTTCAACCCTGAATGTCATATCCAGCCAAACTAAACTTCATAAGTGAAGGAGGAATAAAATCCTTTACAGACAAGCAAATGTTGAGAGATTTTTTCATCACCAGGCCTGCCTTACAAGAACTCCTGAAGGAAGCACTAAACATGGAAAGGAACAATTGGTACCAGCCATTGCAAAAACATGCAAAATTGTAACGACCATTGACACTATTAAGAAACTGCATCAATTAATGGGCAAAATAATTGCCCTAACATCATAATGACAGGATCAAATTCACACATAACAACATTAACCTTAAATGTAAATGTGCTAAATGCCCCAATTAAAAGACACAGACTGGCAAATTGCATAGTCAAGACCCACCAGTGTGCTGTATTCAGGAGACTCATCTCCTGTGCAGAGACACACATAGGCTCAAAATAAAGAGATGGAGGAATATTTATTAAGCAAATGAAAAAAAAAAAAAAAAAAAAGAAGGGGTTGCAAACCTAGTCTCTGATAAAACAGACTTTAAATGAACAAAGATCAAAAGAGACAAAGAAGGCCATTACCTAATGGTAAAGGGATCAACTCAACAAGAAGAGCTAACGATACTAAATATATATGTACCCAATACAGGAGTACCCAGAATCATAGAGCAAGTCCTTAGAGACCTACAGAGAGACTTAGACTCTGAAACAATAATAATGGGAGACTTAAAACACCCCACTGTCAATACTAAACAGATCAAAGAGACAGAAGGTTAACAAGGATATCCAGGACTTGAACTCAACCCTGCACCGAGCAGACCTAATAGACATCTACAGAACCCTCCACCCCAAATAAACAGAATATACAATCTTCTCAGCAACACACCACACTTATTCTAAAATAGACCACATACTTAGATGTAAAGCACTCCTCAGCAAATGTAAAAGAACAGAAATCACATCAAACTGTCTCTCAGACCACTATGCAATCAAATTAGAACTGAGGATTAAGAAACTCATTCAAAACTGCACAACTACATGGAAACTGAACAACCTGCTCCTGAATGACTTCAATCATGAAATGAAGGCAGAAATAAAGATGTTCTTTGAAACCAATGAGAACAAAGACACAACATACCAGAATCTCTGGGACAGACACAATTAAAGCAGTGGGTAGAGGGAAATGTATAGCACTAAATGCTCACAAGAGAAAGTAGGAAAGATCTAAAATCGACACCTTAATATCACAATTGAAAGAACTAGAGAAGCCAGAGCAAACAAATTTAAAAGTTAGCAGAAGACAATAAATAACTAAGATCAGAGCAGAACTGAAGGAGATAGAGACAAAAAAAAAAAAAAAAAAAAAAAAAAAACCCTTAAAAAACAAATGAATCCAGGAGCTGGTTTTTTGAAAAGATCAACAAAATTGATAAACTGCTATCAAGACTAATAAAGAAGAAAAGAGAGAAGAATCAAAAAGAGGCAATAAAAAATGATAAAGGGAATATCACCACCAATCCCACAGAAATACAAACTATCATCAGAGAATACTGTAAAAACCTCTACACAAATAAACTAGAAAATCTAGAAGAAATGGATAAATTCCTGGATACATACACCCTCCCAAGACTAAACCAGGAAGAAGTTGAATCCCTGAACAGACCAATAACAGGCTCTGAAACTGAGGCAATAATTAATAGCCTACCGACCAAAAAAGGTCCAGGACCAGACAGATTCACAGCCGAATTCTACAAAGGGGACAAAGAGGAGCTGGTACCATTCCTTCTGAAACTATTCCAATCAACAGAAAAAGAGGAAATCCTCCCTAACTCATTTTATCAGGCCAACATCATCCTGATACCAAAGCCTGGCAGACACACACACACACACACACACACACACAGAGAAAGAAAATTTCAGACCAATATCCCTGATGAATATCAATGTGAAAATCCTCAATAAAATACTGGCAAAGTGAATCCAGCAGCACATCAAAAAGCTTATCTACCATGATCAAGTCAGCTTCATCCCTGGGATTCAAGGCTGGTTCAACATATGCAAATCAATAAACATAATCCCTCACATAAACAGAACCAATGACAAAAACCACATGATTATCTCAAGAGATGTGGAAAAGGCCTTCAAGAAAATTCAACAGCACTTCATGCTAAAAACTCTCAATAAACTGGGTATTGATGGAACGTATCTCAAAATAATAAGAACTATTTATGACAAACCCACAGCCAATATCACACTGAATGGGCAAAAACTGGAAGTATTCCCTTTGAAAACTGCACAAGACAAGGATGCCCTCTCTGACCACTCCTATTCTACATAGTTTTCGAAGTTCTGACCAGGGCAATCAGGCAAGAGAAAGAAATAAAGTATATTCAATTAGGAAAAGAAGTAGTCAAATTTTGTCCCTGTTTGCAGATGACATGATTGTATATTTGGAAAACCCCATCATCTCAACCCCAAATCTCCTTAATCTGACAAGCAACTTCAGCAAAGTCTCAGGATACAAAATCAATGTGCAAAAATCACAAACATTCCTATACACCAATAACAGACAAACAGAGTTAAACCATGGGTGAACTCCCATTTACAATTGCTACAAACAGAATAAAATACCTAGGAATCCAACTTACAAGGGATGTAAAGGATCTCTTCAAGGAGAACCACAAACCACTGCTCAATGAAATAAAAGAGGACACAAACAAATGGAAGACCTTTCCATGCTCATGGATAGGAAGAATCAATATCATGAAAATGGTCAAATGGTCATACTGCCCAAGGTAATTTATAGATCCGATGCCATTCCCATCAAGCTACCAATGATTTTATTCACAGAATTGGAAAAAACTACTTTAAAGTTCATACGGAACCAAAAAAGAGCCTGCATAGCCAAGACAACCCTAAGCAAAAACAACAAAGCTGGAGGCATCATGCTACCTGACTTCAAACTATACTACAAGGCTACATTAACCAACACAGCATGGTACTGGTACCAAAACAGAGATATAGACCAATGGAACAGAACAGAGCCCTCAGAAATAATACCACACATCTACAACCATCTGATCTTTGACAAACCTCACCAAAAAAAAAAAAAAAAAAACTGAGGGAAGGATTCCCTATTTAATAAATTGTGCTGGGAAAACTGGCTAGCCATATGTAGAAAGCTGAAACTGAATCCTTTCCTTACTCCTCATACAAAAATTAATTGAAGATGGATTAAAGATTTAAATGTTCCACCTAAAACCATAAAATCCCTAGAAGAAAAACTAGGAAATACCATTCAGGACATAGGCACGTGCAAGGACTTCATGACTAAAACACCAAAAGCAATGCCAACAAAAGCCAAAACAGACAAATGGAATCCAATTAAACTAAAGAGCTTCTGCACGGCAAAAGAAACTATCATCAGAGTGAAAAGGCAACCTACAGAATGGGAGAAAATTTTTGCAATCTACATATCTGACAAAGGGCTAATATCCAGAATCTACGAAGAACTTAAACAAATGTACAAGAAAAATACAAACAACCCCATCAAAAAGTGGGCAAAGGATATAAATAGACACTTCTCGAAAGAAGACATTTATGCAGCCAATAGACACATGAAAAAATGCTCGTCATCACTGGTCTACAGAGAAATGCAAATCAAAACCACAATGAGATACCATCTCATGCCATTTAGAATGGTGATCATTAAAGTCAGGAAACAACAGATGCTGGAGAGGATGTAGAAAAATAGGAATGCTTTTACACTGTTGGTGGGGGTGTAAATTAGTTCAACCATTGTGGAAAACAGTGTGACGATTCCTCAAGGATCTAGAACTAGAAATACTATTTGACCCAGCCATCCCATTACTGGGGATATACCCAAAGGATTATAAATCATGCTACTATAAAGACACATGCACATGTATGTTTATTGTGGCACTATTCACAATAGCAAAGTCTTGGAACCAACCCAAATGTCCATCAATGATAGACTGGATTAAGAAAATGTGGCACATATACATCATGGAACACTATGCAGTTATAAAAAAGGATGACTTCATGTCCTTTGCAGGGACATGGATGAAACTGGAAACCATCATTCTCAGCAAACTATCACAAGGACAGAAAACCAAACACCACATGTTCTCACTCATAGGTGGGAATTGAACAATGAGAACACTTGGATACAGGGCAGGGAACATCACACACTGGGGTCTGTCGGGGGGTGGGGGACTCAGGGAGGGATTTCATTAGGAGAATTAACTAATGTAAATGATGAGTTGATTGGTGCAGTCAACCAACATGGCACATGTATACCTATGTAACAAACCTACACGTTGTACACATACACCCTAGAACTTAAAAGTATAATAATAATAAAAAAATAAAAAAAGTTGGAACAACAAACACCATAGATTCAATAGTTTCAAAACTATAACATATGAAAGGATAAATGTGGCTTAACATATGCAAGTTCTATATTCTAAAAACTCAAAATTTTTATGGTCTTAATTCTCCCCAAATCCATCTGTGGCTTCAAAGTAGCCCCAATAAATATTCAGAAAGACTGTCTTTGTAATAATTGACACACTGAATTTAAAATTTGTATAAAAAATTAAAGTACCTACAATAGCAGGAATCATTGTTGAAAAAAAAGAGAACAAAATTGGAGGGCTAACATTAATCGATATTAAAACATATTAGAAAGCAAGAATAAGCAAAATGTGTGGTATTGGCATCATGATAGATGAACAAATCAATGCAACAGAAGAGAGTTCTAAAATAGGGTTGTGCACATATAGACAACTGATTTTAGACAAAGATGCAAAAGCAATTCTGTGGAGAAAGAATAGTTTTTCAGTAAATGGTATGGGAACAACTGGATATCCATATTTAAAAAAATGAACTTTGATTCATACCGCATGCTATATGCAAAATTAACAGAAAGTAGATCATACTATTAAATGTAATATTTAAGACTGTAAAATGTATAGATGAAAATATGAAAAAAAATCTTTTTGACCTTGGCTTAGGCACGGCTTTCTTAAATATGACACGAAAAGCATGATCTATAAAATAAAACTGACAAATTTGATTCTTTCTATATTAAAAACTTCTGTGCTTTGAAAGGCTTTTAGGAGAAAGAAAAGACAAGCCACAGACTGGGAGAAAATATTTGCAAATTATATTTCTGATAAAGAACTTATATCCAGAAGAGATAAAGACTCTTAAAAATCACCAACAAGGAAACAATCTGCTTGTTGTTTGTTTGAGGGGAAAAGAATATGAAAGGACACTTAATCAAGGAAAATGCATACGTCAAATAAACACATGAAATGATGCACACCATTAACTATTAAGCAAGTTAATATTAGACACAATGTGATACGACTATACACTTACTTGAATGGCTAAAGTTAAAAATATTTACTTATGTAAGTTATACAAGTTTTGATGAGGCTACAGAGGAACTGGAACTCTTAGCGCTACAGGTGGAAATGAAAAATATACGACTACTTTGGAAGACAGTTTCTCATAAAATTACACATATATCTACCATATGACTCATCCATCTTACTCTTAGATGAGGGAAATGAAAACATGCATCTATAAAGAGACTTGCATACTGATAGGTATTGCAGCTTATATTTTAAAAGCAACTCTGGTAAGACCACAAATATCATCCACTGGTGTACAAATTAGAAAATTTTAATATATACATAAAATGGAATATTACCAAGCAATAAGAAGAAATAAACCCATTGATACAGGCAAAAACATGGATGAATATCAAAATAATTATACAGAATAAAAGAAGCCAAACCAAAACACAAGCAAAAAATAATCATATAGTATTTTTACATGGCTAAAAACCTTTTTAAAAATGCACATCAATGTATACTGACAAAAAAAATCAGTAGTTACCTGGAGAGAGAGTGTGGTACGACAGAGAGGGAGGGATTAAAAAAGGAAAAGACACTTTGGGGGTTGTTAAATATGTTCATTATCTTGGTTGTGGTGAAGAAATAATGAGTTTACATATTAAGCCTTTTCAAATGATATACTTTAAGTAGGAACAGTTCATTTCATGTTGATTATACTTCAATAATAAAAATAAAGAAAACAAAATTTATGTTTGTATGGATAACTAAACTCTGTATGCTAGGGAAATACAAAGTAGTAATCTTGTAATTCCCTTGTAGTTAGGGAAACTGAAGCAATTGTTTATAGAGACAGAAAAAGGAAGCTTCAGCAAAGAGAAGAAAAATGAGAGCTGGAGAGAAGGGATTTTACAGGTTCTCTGTGGTTCTAGGTTCTCATTTTTACCCACTTCCAAGACCAGTTTGCATGCAGTCTCACACGTTCCAGGACACACTATCTACTGAATACATCTTTGTTATTCATTCACATATTCACATTTAGTGTTTTTGTTTTTGTATTTTTGGCTTAAGTTAGCACAAGGAGGCTTCTGTTACTTGCAACCCAAAATAGTCAACTAATATAATAACTATCCCATAACCTAGTACCCCTAAAGCTGCAAAATCAGTCCTTTCTCTCTTGTCAGATTGACAGCAGAGGCCATAGCATAAGTAGCTTATTTGGCAAATATGGAAGCTACACAAAAACAGCTAAAGTGTTAATAGATCAGAGTCACATAGCTTTACATTTTAATGTCATAATAACATGTCTTAATCTTGCCGATGAAGTTGTAGTAATAGTCCAAGTCCATTTTTTTAAGCCTCTCTTTTTTGGACAGTGTTTGAAATAGTATTTATTTCCAACATTATCCTCTGTAATCATATCATCTTTATATTCATTTCTTGTCAATCCCCATTTTGCAATATTTCTTTAAATAAAAGGCTATACACTATCAAGTTCAAGTTGAGTCTTCTAGGTGTCTCTGCTTATCTCTTATCTAATAAATGTTGATTTAAAAAATTAATACTTGCAGAAAAAATAATATTTCCCTTATTTCCAGGTCCTTCAGAGACACTCCATCATTATTCCTCATTATTAATGACAATATTCACATTATTAACGGGGCTGTAGTCAGAAATAAATTTAAAAATTGTGTGAAATTGCAAACTGGAAACTCTATCCAAATGTGAAATCTTATTGTTTTAAAATAGTCAAAAATTGTTTTAATATGCACTTTTGTCTCTGTATTACATTACTTTCTTTATTAGAAATGGAAATTATCTTACTTATTTAAGTCTCCTATGTCATTTAGCAGCTAGAGGCTAAAAGGTATTAGCCCAAAATATAATAGATAACTATACCAGGAATCATATCATCTCAGTGCATACTACTGGATCCATAAATGACTATGTTGTATAGAGTCTAGGAAAAAGATGAGGTGACATTTATTCTACATCTTATGAATGGAGGGGTGTATGGATGGAGAGACAGTAGACATACAAATAGATGATAAGTAGACAGGTAGATATTCATAATTACTGAGCATTTGGATAGTCTATAGAAAGTATAATGGTGAAGGAAAAACTAAAAATAAAAAGTCACACATTAAGTCCTTGGAGGCTCAGATATGTGAGCAGGATTAAGAAATACACATATTTCAGACATGAAGTTAAAGCATTCTGTCAGTAACAAGAAGCAAGTCAGTCCACTGGAGGCATAGATAGCCTCAAACAGGGCCTGAAATGGAAAAGATATTTGGCCATATCAAAAACTTTATGAATTTCCAAACATGGTAGAGACTGTTCCTTATCCAGAAGTTAAAAAGTACCTACTCTGATGAGTCAAAAAATGTAAGATTAAAATGTATTAAAATGTGATACCACTTCTTACCTATTAGAATGGTCAAAAACTGGAATACTGACAACACCAAATGCTGACAAGAATGTGGAGCAACAGGAACTCTCATTCATTGCTGGTAGGAATGCAAAATGGTACAATCATTTTAGACAACAGTTTGGCAGTTTCTTACAGAACTAAACATATTCTTACCATATGATTCACCAGTTGAGCTCCATGTATTTACCCAAAAATGTTGAGACTTATTTCCACACAAAAACCTTCACATGAATGTTTGTTCGTGTTTACTCATAATTGACAAAACTTGGAAACAACCAAGATGTCCTTTAGAAGATGAATGGAGAAATAAACTGTGGTACATCCAAACAATGGAAAATTATTCAGTACTAAAAAGAAAATGGGTTATTAAGCCACAAAAGACATGGAGGAACCTTAAATGCACATTACTAAGTTAAAGAAGCCAATCATATATACTGTGTGAATCC
The DNA here is from genome assembly GCF_047675955.1 of Chlorocebus sabaeus. Lineage (NCBI taxonomy): Eukaryota > Metazoa > Chordata > Mammalia > Primates > Cercopithecidae > Chlorocebus > Chlorocebus sabaeus. The sequence goes on from NC_132913.1 coordinate 33,952,111, forward strand.
AATTATATGACATTCTGCAGGAAGCAAAATTACAGAAACAATAAAAAGGTCAGTGGTTTTCATGGGCTGGGAGTGGGGAAAGGGGTGAGAAGGCAGAGCACAGAGGATTTTTAGGGCCATGGAAATACTCTTGCATGATACTGTAATGATGGATATGTGTTACCATTTATTTGTCCAAACCCATAAAATGTGCAACACCAAGAGTGAACCTAATGTAAACTATGGACTTTGGGTGATCACGAGGTGTTAATGTAGGTTCCTCAACTCTGACAAATGTACCCCTCTGGTGGAAATATTGATAATGAAGGAGGCCATACATAGGTCAGGAGGATATATGGAAAATCTCTGTACTTTCCTCTCAATTTTTCTAAGAGCCTAAAACAACTCTAAAAGAATAAAATATTTTTAAAAATTATTTTGCAAAATATGTTTTATTTAGGAAATATACTCTGTGGTCAGATCTCTTGGGTTCCGATCCTCACTACTATGTGACTTGGACACAAAACCTTTATCTTTTTCTCAGTGTCATTTGCAAAATAATCCTATTAACTGTTCCTACTTTATAGGTTCGTTGTGATGATTCAATAAGTTAAAAATGTATGGCACTTAGACTCATGGTCTAAATAAGCCCTGCCGTGTGGTCAGTGCTCAGCAAGGGCTGGTTTTTATGATCAGTACATGAATGACCACAACTCTTCACTCTTCTTGCCATTGCAGAAGATCAGGCCCAGGCCTCAGAGGTCACATAAGTTTATTTTGCACACTGCATCATCTGGTATAGAGGAAAAAGAAAAGCCTGCATATTCTCACATAAATTCTTCTTTGCTGGTAAAATATTCTTTAGTCTTAGTTGATTTATTTCCCTATGATTTACATTTATTTTTCTGTTTCTTAGAAAATTCTACATTTCAACCATTATGGAAAACAGTATGGTGATTCCTCAAGGATCTAGAACTAGATATACCATATGACCCAGCCATCCCATTACTGGGTATATACCCAAAGGATTATAAATCATGCTGCTATAAAGACACATGCATATGTATGTTTATTGCGGCACTATTCACAATAGCAAAGACTTGGAATCAACCCAAATGTCCATCAGTGATAGACTTGATTAAGAAAATGTGGCACATATACACCATGGAATACTATGCAGCCATAAAAAAGGATGAGTTTGTGTCCTTTGTAGGGACATGGATGCAGCTGGAAACCATCATTCTTAGCAAACTATCACAAGAACAGAAAACCAAACACTGCATGTTCTCACTCATAGGTGGGAACTGAACAATGAGATCACTTGGACTCAGGAAGGCGAACATCACACACCGGGGCCTATCATGGGGAGGGGGGAGGGGGGAGAGATTGCATTGGGAGTTATACCTGATGTAAATGACGAGTTGATGGGTGCTGACTAGTTGATGGGTGCAGCACACCAACATGGCACAAGTATAATATGTAACAAACCTGCACGTTATGCACATGTACCCTAGAGCTTAAAATATAATAATAATAATAAATAAATTTAAAAAATAAAAATAAAAAATAAAAAAAAATAAAAAAAATTCTACATTTCAATTATACCTTTATTCTCTGAAGAAACTCAAACACCTTTGTTTAAAAAAGATTAATTTACATATGATCTGCCTGAAGGGAAGTTCTAATCTCTCTAGTCATTAATGAAATCTGTCTTTATGAAGGTAATAAAAATAAAATTGAGAGTTTATTATGAATCAAACACTGTACTAAATGCTTTATTGTTTTTTAGCTTATTACATTATCATAAGAACACTATGAAATAAGTATTGTTATTTTCCCTAGTATACAGGTGCAGAAATTGAAGCATAGAGAAGTCAGCCTTCTAGTAGGCAGCAAAGCCAGAATTTCGTTGTGCTCTGGCTTCAGAAAGAGCTTACTGGTTACCAGACTCAGGGTCAAGCACTTTACAGGGATGTTTTTGAATTTTACCAAATGCCATAAAAATCTGCTTCAAAATTTAATTGAAACCAATCTGTAGTTGAAAATTGAGAGGTCCTTTCATCTATTTTTTCTGTGCAGAATATTCATAGAACAGACATTTGCAGAACACACATTTTTTCTGTGTGTTCAGCTTTCAGGTACCAAAGCAGGTACTATAGATACAATAATAAATAAGCCAACTACCTATTAAGGGCAGACATTGAAGTCAGATCCAGAAATAAGACATGCAGGTTATTGCACACTCTTCTCCTTTTAGCAGACAGCCAATCAGTAGCTTTTGGCCAATACTGTGGGTAGTTATTACATACATGATGTGTTTATTATACACTGAGTAAAGCCGTAGTCAAAATGTAGCCTTTGACTTCAAAGGTCATAAAGTTTAATTTAAAAACATTACTACAAATCTTAAGCTACATTAAATGGAGATATACAAAAATCATTGATTTAAGACATCTGAGGGAGCAGAAATCATGAAAATGGGATGTTGATTACACTTCCCAACTAAACAATAACGGGAACAAAACCAGGAGCAGTTCCATTTTATGCATCACTCAGTTATGTAACTAAGTAGCATTTGGTGTGAACCAAGAGATTCTTGGCTAAACAAAGAGTCCAATAACTATCAGACTGTACATCCCTTTTATCTTTCACAGTTTACAGGTCACTATGCAGTTACTGAAACAACTCCCTCCCTTCTATGCCTGTGAATTTCACATCAACTTCTCCCTATCCTCCTGCTTATAGAGTTTCCTGAAAACATTTTTCAAAAATTAAAAGATGTAACACACAACATCTTGTACTCCACTCCTCAGATCTATCTTTATTCGGGTTCCAAACTTGCTCTCTATGGATTGGAATAGAAAATCTCATCATTTCTTCTCATTTGGCAGCTCTTCTTGCCACTCGACCAATTCTATAACCCTGAGTTTGGTAACAGCGCATGACAAAAGCTATGTTCATATGACATAGTGGAGATTTGGTAGAACAAAAATAAAAAACATTTAAATGCATCAAAAGAGGTACAACTGAGTACAGCTTCATAGAGTTTTATGAAATTAATGCTTGATAAATCAAAATGAGAGTATGGGCTTTGGAATCAGACAAATCTGGGTTAAAATTACAGAGCTTCTAATTAATCCGTATAAAATCGGACAATTTATTTAATCACTGATTGAACCTCAAGAAATGGGGATAATAATAGCTAAATGATAAGTTATTATGAAGTATAGTACAGCAAATTAATTGTTACGTAAAAACATGGCCAGACATGGTGGCTCACACCTGCAGTCCCAACACTTTGGGAGGCTGAGGTGGGCAAATTGCTTGAGCTCAGGAATTTGACACCAGTCTGAGCAACATGGTGAAAACCCATCTCTACAAAAAATACAAAAATTAGCCAGGCTGGTGTTGTGCGCCTGTAGCCCCAGCTACGCTGGAGGTTGAGGTGGGAGGATCAATTGAGCCTGGGAGGTCGAGGCTACAGTGAACTGTGATTGCCCTACTGCACTCCAGCCTGGGCAACAGAGTGAGACCCTCTCCCCCACAACCAAAAATAAAATAAAATAAAATAAAATGACAAAAAATGAGAGTTCTAGGTTTTATATTTGGGTGGATTTATTTGCCCGACTCATTCTACTGTGTATCCAGCAATGCCATAGTCCCAGACAGAAAGTAAAATGGTTACTGTTTTATTTTATATATATAGATACTGCATATTTTATTCATCAAGTATTAACTAATAAGCTATTTTTGAGGGCACTGAGTTTTAAATTGGGGCACAATACAAAGTATATGAAAATACAAGTTGAGTTGTCTAGTAAAAATCCCAATAGCTCAGGTTGACTGAAGCAATGACCTCCTTTTAGTTTACCTAAAACTTCAAACTTATCTCAGAATTACCAGGTGCTAGCCACCTGCACCCTTAGAAAATATCCTTTACAGCTGGAATTCTCACAAAGAATTAGAATTCTCACTCTACTGCCTAAGTACTCTCTTTTACACATTACAGTGGTTCCCCACTTATTCATGGTTTCACTTGTTGCAGTTTATCCATGAAATAACCAGAAATATTAAATGGAAAGGTCTGGAAATATATAAATTTTACTCTTTAAATGGCATGCTCTTCTGAGCAGTGTGACGAGATATTGCACTGTCCCTCTTTGTTCTGTCCAGGACGAGAATCGTCACTTTGTCCCATGTATTCATGCCATTTATACCACCTACCTACTACTGTATAAGAAAATCATAGTGTATATAGGGTCTGGTACTATCTGTGGCTTCAGGCATCTACTGGGAGTCTTGAAATGTAACTCCCATAAATAAGGGGGGCACTAAAGTAAGTACAAGGTTTTTCTCACCCTTGTATCATGAGAACGTTGAAGAGCAGGGGAAAGGATTTCTTCCCCTGACTCTTATTCCACTGTATATCCACCAATGTCATAGTCCCAGTTTGTCTTTCTTCTGGATTAAGAGGCAACAGGACCCTCTTACCTCCCTTTTGCTGAGCCTTGAATTATATTTTCCTAAAAAGTCTGTTACTTACCCATATGAGATTACGATATTTGCTTTTTCCCACTTTCACACATAAATGTATAATAAGGTATGGCTTTTTTACTCAATGACTTCAAATGTGTAGAAACTGTAATTTATAAAATATGTTAAAGGCATTGACATGTTCTGAACAGAAAAATATTTAACGCTTAAATTAATTTTTGAGAAAAGGCAATTTTCTTTATTTTTATAGTGACTGTCAGAGTCCCTTGGCAATAAAATAAGTAGCAAGCAAGTTTTAGTGGCATCTGGGAATGAATAAGCTGTGTATGATCATGGCAGGATCTTTGCCTATTGTTAAGTCCATCTGGGCTTCTGGTATAATTTAGAAATGATTAGAATGCTATAAACTAATGTTTGTGTCATATGGTGACAACCTAATAACTTAACTCAAAATCCATAAACTGAAAACATAATCAACTATGTGAGATATTGAGAGGTGGAATCTTCGGGATGTAGTTCAGTCATAATGGTGGATCCCTCATAAATGGGATTAGTGCCCTTATGAAAGAGACTTCAGAGAGCTCCCTTACTGCCTTCCAGCATGGGATAATGCAGCAAATGCAGCAAGAAGAAGGTCATCCATGAACCAGGAAGCAGGTCCTCACCAGATACTAAATCTTCTGGTGCCTTGATCTTAGACTTTCTAACCTCCAGAACTGTCAGGAATAAATTTTGTTGTTTATAAGCCACCCAGCCAATGGTATTTTCTTATAGCAGCCTGAATGAACTAAGACAAGGGACTGTTTTCAGAATCTTGGACACCACTCTTGACCTAGTGATGCCTGACAGTATCATAGGAGCTAGCAGTGCTGCATTTCAAATCCTATTCAAGGCAATACATTGGAAGAAGTTATGCTTCTCACCATATTTCAAAATTATTTTGCATTTCAGCCCATCTACCAATTATTGTAATAAATAATATTCCATTATAAATAGGAGTTTACAAAGAGATTTGAGAGGAGCAGTTCTTCAGGCACAGCTTTTCCTACAACTTGAAGTTACTTATCCTTATGCATATTTATCAGATGATTATATTATCTTTCTATGGAACCCTGGCATCTTGTCACTTACACTTCTTTGTTAGCCCTGGAAAAGTCTTGAGCTGACTTCAATTATGCCCACCCAAATTTAATGTCCTTAAAAATAAGAAACAATAAAATTGTATTATATTCCATATCCTAGGTCTCTCTAACTAATATTAAAAGGGACTTCTGTTGGTTGTATCAATCTACAGATTTTTTAAAAAGTGAATAATGTTAGACAACTATAAAGTCACTGCCTAAAAAGAGAAAAAGGAATACAGATTTTACCTGGTTTAAAATTCTTATTTCCACTGACCAATTAATTAAAACATATTGTCCTTTACTCAAGGACAACCCTTTACCTTCTAAAGAAAGGAAGTTAGAATAAAAGCCAGAGGTGGACACAAAAGTGTACTCAAATGAATCATAGACCTTAATTTAAGAACTGAAAGTGTGTAACTGTAAGAAGAACACATAGGAATAAATTTTCATGACCTAAGGTCAAGAAATGTCTTCTTAAATAAGAAACCAATAGAACAAAAGCAAATGCAGATTAATTAAACTTCATCAAAATCAAAAACTTTTCTGCTTTAAAGGACATCATTTCAAAGTAAAAAACCCCCAGAATGAAAGAACATATCTGCAAATGATGTGTTTCATAATAGATTTGCTTCAGGAATGCATAAAGTACTTCAAAAGAACAATAAAAAAAGAAAACTCAAATGAAAAATAGGCAAATGATTTGAATAGACATTTCTCCAAAGATATACAAATGGACAATAAATACATGAAAATGTGCTGAATATAATTAGCCATTAGGGAAATGCAAATGAAAATCACAATGATATACCACTCTGTACCCACTAGGATGGCTATAATAAAAAAGACAGATAATAACAGGTGTTGGTTAGTATGTGGAGAAATTGGAACTCTCATACATTGCTGGTAAAAATGTAAAGTGTTGCAGCTGCTTAGAAAAATAATTTTTTTGAAAACTTGAACATGAAGTTACCATATGATCCAGCAATTCCACCCTTCAGTATATAACCAAGAAATGAAAACATAAAATCTTATTTTGACACAAACACTGGTACACAAATGTTCATCGCAGCATTTTTCATAATAGCCAAAAGTCTGAACAATCCAAATGTCTATCAACTTCTAAATGGATGAATAAAACATGATCTAGCCATACAATGGAATATTATTTTTCAATAGCAAGGTATGAAGTACTGATACATATTGCAACATGCCTTGAAAACATTAAGTGAAAGAAGCTGATCACAAAGAACCACCTATTGTATTATTCTATTTATATAAAATGTCTAGAATAGGTAACTTTATACAGACAGAAAGTAGATTAGAGGTTGCCAGGTCTGGAGGGTAGGGGAGAAATGTGAATAGGAAGTTACTGCTAACAGGTAGGGAATTTCTTTTTGGGGTGATGAAAATGTTCTAAAATCCACAGCTGCACTACTTATTGAATATGGTAAACAACATTGAATTGCACATTTTTAAAGGGTAGAGTGTATGTTTTAAAATTGCACTTTAATAAAGCTATTTTTTAAAAAGTCAGGGGTGGGATGGCATTTGAGTAAGTGACCAATGGCATCTCACTGCTACATATCCATATGTTGAGTCAGAACAATCTTAAAGGAAAAGCAAAACTGTTAAATATTTTAAAGATGTCTATTGTGAGCCAACATGAATGACTGTAGCTCAGGGATACAGAGTCTCAAGAGATCCTGACCTGTGGCAGTCAGATTAGTTTGGTTTTATACATTTTAGGGAAGCAAGAATTATAGGTAAAGACTTAAATCAGTACATGGAAGGTATACATTGGTTTTGCTCAAAACGACAGGCTATCTTGAAGTGGAGGTAGGGCCTTAAAGGCTATGGGTAAATTCAGAGATTCTTTAATTTGCAATTGGTTAAAGAAGTAAAGCTCTGTCTAAAATCTGGAGTTAGCAAAAAGAAATGTTTTAAGTTAAGGATGCTATGTAGTAACATTGATGGCCTGCAGATGTGACTTAATCCTTGCCTTGCACAGCTTTAGGTCTTGTTTATAATTTTGAATCTTGTTGTCTCAAAGAGTTTGTTTTGTTAGTCTTATGATCTCTAGATTAACATTAATGCTGGTCAGTTGTGCCTAAACTCCAAAAGGGAAGGGATATAATGAGGTATGTTGCACTTCCCTTACCATCATGGCTGGGAATTCAATTCTTAAGTTTTTTCTGGGGTCCCCTTGACCAAGAGAGGGGTTGTACTCCTTTAAAAACCAGAATGGCCTAATTTCTAGATTTGATCTAGTTGTTTCTAACCTATTCAGAACTAATGGTGCTTGAGCAGAATGAGTCAGCTTTCAGAGAAATTATGTCCAGAGTTAGTAAGCCTTTCAACAGGGCCTTTGCTGGAAGCACTTTAACCATCCTTTAAATCAGGAAGAGGTTTCCCAGGTTTCTTCCTGCTATGTTCAAGAAAGAAAACATAGAAAGCCAAAGAGCTTTAAAATTGCCTCAGTAGATCAAGCCCTGTGGCAACAGTCATGCCACCAGAGATAGATGAATTCACCACTGATCATGGCCAGATATGGATAATGCTCAAATTGATGTCACGTGTATGCCAGTATGAAAAGAAGTATATTTTTAAAATGACTTCTCAGCCAAGATCTGTGACATTATTGACTGTAGAAAGGTCAATGGCTGTCACCTTAAGACCCTTAAATGATGCTCACTATTATTATTAAATGCATTTTAAAGGTAAGGGCCCCGTGGGAGCTTGTAAGCACTTGATATTCTTATATGTGGAAAGATGGCAGGCGAACAATTATGATGATATTAAATAAGCAAAATAAAAAGTTTCCCATCCAATAATTTGTCATAATGTGTAGTTTGTATTATTTTAGACCTGATCAAAAGTTAATAGTTACATATTTTCTTTATATCTTTTACTTTATAAACAAAGTGAATTATTTAAAAAATATATTTACATATTTATATCATCAAGAAAGTGTATTAAATGAACTAATTAAATGTATACTAAAGGGAAGAAATTATTATAAACATTGAAAAATTATGCAATAGAGCTTCGTTAGGATACTTCATTCTATCTAAAAAGAAGATCTTTCTTTCGTTATTAAGCTATTTGCAAGATTTAACTGTTGCTATTCCACAGAGCATGGTTGACAATGGATCGTTATTCCTCTTTACACTTTAAAAGACAACCTGCTTAAACTAAAGACAGACACTCTCCCTCATTTAGAGTTATATTTACTTAATTATTTGTCCTGTTTTCTTAGAGAGATTTAAGTGGGTTTTTTAGAAGTCACTAGATTCACTGGACCCAGAGACATTATCATTTTCTACAGCAGTTCTCCTTTTTTCTTAAAATCATGACCCATTTGATATCTTAAAAACAGCAACATTAATTTTAATTTGTCTTATTGTAGGGTATAAATTGACTAAATGTTAATAGCATTCTTCTAGAGTAATCAGTTCTACATGATTAACCTAAAAATTGCCAAAACATTGTTTACTCTTCATTTGTATCTGAAGAAAAAGGCATGATGAGTCCGACAGATTTGGATTACTTTCTGATCTGCATTAAAACTTGCCACAATGAGTCATAATCATTTTAGTTGATATTTATTTTGACAAAACAACTTAATTTTGAAAGCAGTTCATTGGAAAATAATTTAGGGCCAAAAAGTATTCCACTTCATAACTACAATTAAGTTTCATGGAAAATACTATTCTACTTTATTTTTCTTGCTTCTTCTCTATCTAATAAAAAATGGGCAAAATACAACCTATGAAACATTGTAAACATTCCCTTTTGAAGACTTTTTTTTTTTTAAATAAAATCAGAGTAGGTAGCTTGTGCTTTTACCACCATCTAGTGGGCTTCTTTTGTGACAGCAACTGACTACTAAGGAGAAACAAATATTCAGGGAATGGGATACTGACCATTAAACATGTTAAACTTTCCAGAATTTTCCTGAGAGGGCAGGGTCAAGGGGCTTACAATGAAGAAGACACCTAGTTATATGCCGCAATAAAAAAAAAAAAAAAAATCTTCATTTGGCATCTTTTCTTAAGAATGAGGAAACAGAATAGTGACCACATACTCTTTTTTCTTAAAAATTGTTCTGAAAATGGGAAAACACCAAACTCACCTTCAGAAGTGTAAATTGACAGTATTTCCTTTTGAACAAATAATTTTGACCATAGATGATTCAGCAATACAACAGAAATAGATATAGCTAATGAAAATAATATAATGAAATGTTAAAAGTATAGAATTCCTTTATCTTGTTTCAAAAAAAATAAGATTTTAACACACACAAATTGTTAAAATCTTACTTAATGATTTAAAAGATATGTTAGAAATAGTAACTGATTTTACATTCACTATAGCAAAAGATGAAACACAATAACTTTATAACCTTTCTTTCAAAGGTACCTGATATTGAGATTACATGGAAACCAGGGAACCACAGTCTTCGAATATTCAACACTACTCATCATTACATATAAACCTCGGCACATACTTATAACAACCTATATATTCAAACTTGGCTCAACATAAATAGTTTCTTCATTTTCAACACAAAGAATTGAATCCAGTCTAATATAGACAAAGACCTAATCCAATTTCTACCATAATTTACTTAAGTATCTATACACCATTCTAATGAAATCATTTTTCTCATGCTATCAATCAACTCCTCCATACTAAATCTAATAATTTCTTTAAAATCTAATTATTCCTGACTTTTAAAAATGTATATGATATTTTGAAAATTGTTGAATTTTAAAAACTCTTTTTTTCCCCAGTTTCTATGAAAGAAAATAGGAAAATATGCTTTTTTGAACCTCCTTTTTGCCTTCCTCAGTTTCCTCCACTGCTCTTTAAATGTAAATAAGCCCAGTTTCTACGACTCTTGACTTTTCTTGCTTATGTAACCAGCTATCACTTCTATCCAAGCAATATACAAATATAGTTACTGGTTTCGAACACTCAACAACATTTTTTTTTCCTCTGCCTTAGGGGCACAAATACTTGTCCATCTAGCTTATCGTTTCAAATTCAATTTGTATAGAACTATGCTCTGACCTAAAAAATTCACTTTTCCAATATTATTTAAAGTTTCCATCATTTGAACATTATTCTTCTATTTAGAATCAAATTTAATTCTCTACACTTAAAACCTGGTTTGAAGGTCAGGCACAGTGGCTCATGTGTGAAATCCCAGCACTTTGGGAGGCCGAGGCAGCAAATCACCTGAGGTCATGAGTTCGAGACCAGCCTGACCAACATGGAGAAACCCTGTCTCTACTAAAAACACAAAATTAGCTGGGCGTGTCAGTGCATGCCTGTAATCCCAGCTAATCGGGAGGCTGAGGTGGGAGAATCACTTGAACCCAGAAGGCAGAGGTTGCGGTGAAAAAAAAAAAAAAAAAGAAAGAAAAAAAAAGAAAACCTGGTTTGAGCACCACATTCTAAGAAAATGCAACCTTAAACACATTTCATTCTGCACAAGTGAGACCACGTACTCTTTCACATACAGTCAATTCATTTTCTTGTCATGCATTTGGTCATGTCATTGTCATTGGAAAACTCCTCTCTCTCCTCGGTATAGTCTAAGATATCTTTTCTTAAAAAGCACACTCATTTAGTGACCTCTTCATTGTGCTTCCATAAACTTGAGATCCGTAGGAGTCATCATGCATATGAGGAACACACATTGTTGGCTCTTTTTTTCTCTTTAGTCTATTTCTCCAACTAGATTTAAATCCTTTTGACATTAAATGTGAGGTGACAGAACTCTGTATTCCCAGCACACAAGCAGAAAGCTCTACACACATACAGTATTCAATAACTATATGCTATTAATTCTGTTGATGTCAGAGTGGTAATCTTTGTAATAGGTAACAATAACCAGGTAGACAATATCAATCATTTAAACATTTTTTTACTCTAAAATTTAATACATAAGCAAAAAATTTTCATCACTATTGCATTCGCTACTCTTCCTGTCACCATCGAATCTAGGACCACACAGTTCTCCATCCACAGTATGTCCATTCATCAAATTAATATCTATTGAGTGTCTCTGCTTTAGGTGCTGAACGTATAGAAGACACATACACACACATACACACAAAGATGTGTTTACTCCCCCTTATGATGCGGTACAGCAGGAGAAATGCATATTAAACAAATTATTATATATATAGCAGTAGTTAATATTTACTGGATATTCATCGTATGCTAGGCACCTTTTTAAGAGCTTAAACAAATTAACACTTTCAACATATACAGCAATTCTATTATGTAGGTATTATTTTTCTTATGTTTAAATGGGAAAAAAAAATGAGGCGTCGAGAAATTTTAAAACTTGTCCAAAGTCATCAAGCTGGTAATTGGTAGTCGGTATTCCAATTTAGGTAGTGCAATTACAGAGATGAGGCAGAACACATCTCATTGTAGATTTGTTGGTGATGAGGTTTGAGTTCCTAAAACTGAGACGTTTGGGTATAAGGTAATAGGCATTAATGAAAATACCACTGATCCTTGGGTAAGATAACTTGGCTTTACAATGTTCACAAAGCCAGGGAAGTTGTTATATGGGCATCTGTAGAACTTTATTGAGCCACTTATGATATAGGTAAAATTATTCCCATTACTATTTTACAGATAAAGGAAATGAAATCTATGTTACATGAATGGATAAATTAAGTTCTGAGAGATTCCTAAACTTACCAAAGCTCTCAAGTCTGGAAAGGAGCAGGGATGAGATTCAAACCCAAATTATACCTCCAAGTCCAGGTCTCATCTGGCTGTAACAGAACTGCCATGAGCAGACAAAGACAAGACACTAAGGTGTTTTAATTTCATAGAACAATTTCTTCATTTATTCTTTCATCAAGTATTTATTAAATAGCTCCCATGTTCAATCACCATTCTAAATGCTTTGATATATAAGATCTGGTCTCTGTTCTCCACCACTTTATAATACAATTTTGGAAAAAGCTATGTATACAAATACCTATGATATAAGGCAGGATATGACAAATCCCATGTGAATATGACCTAATTGTGAGGGAGAAGAGTATCTTGTATAAAGCAAATGTGGCAGAAAACCCTTGTAAAATCTTGCTTCAGCCCACCCAAGGGCTCTCAGCCATTTTGTATGTTAGCATTCCCTTCACTTGTGAACATTTAGACTTCTTATACTTTTGCTAAAAGAATTCTATACAGCAAGAGCTAGACTGTTGTAATCCTATAGTAATTAGCCTAATACAAATGAAGATAGAACAAAAGCACAATATGTTCTAAAGTTTCTAAAATTATACACTGACAAATTATAGTTATACAGTATAGCTAATAATTGAGTACTGTACATCTCAATATCACTAAGAAAGTAAATCTCATGCTCTCACAGCAAAAAATGTCAAATGTTTGAAGTGATGAATAGGTTAGTTAGCTTAATCTAATCCTTTCACATTGTATTAAAAAAAATCATAATGGCAGTTTGTGCCTGTATTCATCCTACTGTGTAACAGACCTCAGAAAAAATCAAACTTATTTCTCCTAACTGAGGCTTTGCAGTCTTTCGTGATTATCTCCCCATTTCTTCCACCCCTACCCCTGCCTCTGGTAAACACCACTTTACTCTCTGGTTCTATGAGTTCAATTGTTTTAGATTCCACATATAAGTGAGATCATATGGTGTTTATTTTTCTGTGTTTGGCTTATTTCATTTAGCCTGATGTTCAGTTTCATCCATGTTGTCACAAATGACAACATGGCTTTTTTAAGGCTGAATAGTATTCCATTGTGTATATATACCACAATTTTTTAATCCATTCATCCACTGATGGACACTTAGGTTGATTCCATAACTTGGCTATTGTGAATAGTGTTACAATTAACATGGGTGTGCAGACATCTCTTTGACTACATATGATAAGGGATTAGAGATTAATATGCAAATAACATAAGGGACTCAAGCAACTCTATAGAAAGAAAACAAATAATTCAATTAAGAAATGGGCAAAGGAGCTGAAGAGACATTTCTCAAAAGAAGACACATGAATGGCTAACAGATGAGTGAAAAAATGTTCTATAGTTTATTTACCTTCATAAGGGTTTTTCTATTTGGTATCTTTCTATTAGTAACTCAGAAAATTTTACTCCAGGCCTCAAGTGAGGAATGAAAAGTTGCAATTAGATGTTGTGCTTATCAGTCATCTTGGATATCGAACTGGAAACAGGTTGCTGAGTGAAAGGCATATTGAGAATAGGAACCAACCAATTTTGCTGAGACTTTTTAAACTGCTCAGAGAGAAGTAACTATCTGAAGGGTGAAATCACGGAATGGGCAATATCTGATTATAACTTTAGGTTAACTTGAGTTAAAATTAGGAATTTGTTAAGCCCTTGTAAATAATCTCTAAGTCTTTACACTCTAAAGTGTTCTTTTACTATCTTCTACTAAGAGCTATTGGAATAATGTGAGGCCTGAAGAGTTCTTCTCCTCACACCACCCCATCCTTCAATCCCTAAAACATCTAGTGAAGGAGGAATTGGGAAAAGGTGATGTTTTCATAAATCCTAAAAAAAGAATAAGATTTTGATAGACAGGAGGCAGTAACGTGGAGAGAACAAGAAATGAAGGTTTCAAAGCTCATTGTTTTGGGGAATGTCCATTACATCATATTGAGGCTTTGTTTTATTTGCTTGCTTGAAGAAAATATGTGAGTCATATGACAGGGAATGTAGGGTATAGCCAGAACATGGAATATGAGAAACTAGAAAGGGGATTTTGAAAAGGTATCTGTAGGCAATGGTTAGTAACTCAGCAAGAGTGTGACATGATCTCAGATATATTTTTCCAATAGAATCTGGAAAATTAACTTGGTGTGAAGTTATTGCAGAAGTTATGCCATCAGAGGCAGTGGAACTTGTTAAAATCAATTGTCTAGTCCTGGCCTAAGAAGTTAATAACTGAGAATAAGGGAAAGCTTTACGGATAAAAATGATGGATGCACAATCTCTGGAAAACAAAAAGAAATTAACAGGATTGAGAACTCTTCCTGAAAGTGTGAGGTAAAGAAAAAGGGGCAAAAGGGTTTAAGCCAAAGATGAACTCCAGAAAGTAATGTAAAATTAACAGATATTATAATGCCAGAAGTAAAAGCAAGGTTTGAAGGAAAAATGAATAGAAATAGAGTAATATTTCTTGATCTAGATGTTCTGTTCAGACTTTTATTTGGAAATGTTCTTAGGAATTTGGAATTTCAGAACTGGAATGCAGAAGACAGATCATGGATTACAGTGTGTGACTCCTGTAAGGAAAAGACAATAGAAGGATCCAGGTAAAACAAAACAAAAACAAAAAACAAGAGAAGATAAAAAGAGCCAGCAAAGATATATGAAGTTCAGAGAGGTAGGAAGAGAACTAAAGTAATGCCAGTAGGAAAGGTTTCTGATTCAGCTCATTAAAATGCATTACTTCAGGCAATATTTTAATTAGCTCTTCAAGTTCAGAATTTAAAATTTTCTCTAAAACTGTCTATTATCTTTTACTAAAATCTACAAGTAAATACATCAGTTTAAAAAACATAAAAATTGAAAAAAAAATGGGTTTATTCTAGCGATAATTTTTGCCAAAATTTGTTTCCTTAAGATTCTAGCTTTTCTGGAGCTGAAAGTGATTTGCACGTTACAATAAAAACATCTATGGCTGGGTGCAGTGGCTCACACCTGTAATCCCAGCACTTTGGGAGGCTGAGGCAGGAGGATTGCTTGAGCCCAGGAGTTTGAGACCAGGCTAAGCAACCTAAGGAGACCCTATTCCTATAAATAAATTTTAAAAAAAATAGCTGGGCATAGTTGCACATGCCTGTTTTCCCAGTTACTCTGGAGGCTGAGGTGGGAAGATTGCCTGAGCCTGGAAGTTAGAGACTGCAATGAGCCATGATTGCATGACTGCACTCCAGCCTGGGTGACAGAATAAGACCCTTTCTCAAAAATAAATAAATAAATAAATAAATAAATAAAAAGAAAAATCTATGCACTCTATCAAGAGAGAAAATTAACTACTTTTTAGAAAAAGACATTGATTCTAAGCTACAATTCTAATTTTAGAACAATATTTCTCTTTTACCTGATTTATATTTTCTCTAAAACAAAAATCTGAGGGAAACTTAGAGCAAAATTTTTCAAATCACCTTCTTGTATTCTAGAAAAGTAAAGATATTTTAAAGGCCATGTTGTCTCTCAGAGTTACTGAAACATTTTACCAAATATATAATATTCTTGAGTACCATGGACATGGTACCAGACACATCACAGATACTATTTTATAACTTAAAATAGCATATAAACACAATATTTTAAGATCAATTATTGCCTAAGCATCATCTGTCCATTCACTCATTCATTTGAAAATATTGATTGTGCACTTGTGATGCATCAGTGACTAAAATAGACAAAAATTCCTCCCCTCTCATTAGACACGGTTGTCGTACAAGACAATGAGATTGAACCCAAACTGTAACTTGACCCTTTGAAATATGGAACATTTGCTGTTAAATTTATCAGTGTATTTATACTCTGTGTGTGTAAAAATATTTTTTTTCTCAGAAAATCTATGTCTTTCAAATGTGAGGGAAACCAAATGACCTTTACTCCTGTCTACTTTAATAATACTTGGACTGTTAATTTTAACTAAAACATCCTAGTGGCCGCACCCCTCAAAAGCACACACACGTGTATTTTTAAACGAGTGTGTAACAAAAGATAAAAGATCCGATTTCAAACAACTGATCATTGAGATCCCATGTCTCCACTTTGTCCTTCCTGGAGGGAGCATAGATTTTGCACCTAATTAGGTAGTGACTGAGTGATGGATTAGTACTCTCAATGATTTTCTGATTTAGTTGACTAACTGAAAATTTCCACAGGGCAGAGTGCAATTTCCTTGTGTGCCCCAATTAGCACTGCTAACTGGGGCACAAAATCGGCATAAAATTGGGCCCTGATTTTGTATCGGCCACCATCCAGAGAATGGCAAAGAGCCAAAAAGACTCCGAAGAAAATCTTTAGCATCCTTCCTTTTGTCATTTGCGATATCACCCAGCAGTCCACTGCTAATTTTATAGAAAAGTTTATAGTTTGTGGATTACTGTGGATTATCAAAAAAAAAAAAAAAAAAAAATGTGGCTCATTAGGAAGGGTTTGAGGACTGAAAGCCTTATACTCATTGGGAGACAAGAGAGCAATAGAAACACTGGGAATTCTTTTCTGGAAAGTCTTGTCTGCTGAACCCCCAGCAACATCTTCTCTTGTATATGGAAATACATAAAATGGTAGAAGTAATTTTATACCTGATAGAGAAAACTTGTACCATATTTCCATAAATTGTTTCTCTTTGGTGAGGTCCATGTAGCCACATAATAAAAGTTCTTATTTATTATTTACAAGTTTTCTCTGACATCTTTCATAATCTTTCAGAGGCCCACAGAACCACATTTAACGAATAAGACTTTTCAACACATTTGTTTGCTGTTTGAAAGCCCAACATTTTCTTTTACCTAATATTGCATTTTCCTGCTATTTATTCATTTAATAATAGGCTTCCATGCAAACACACAGTAATGTTACCAAAAGGGCAAGTGCAGTAAATAGCCTTATGTGGGAAAGTCAGTCAGCTTTTCCTAATGCAAATTGGGAATCTTGTTAAAACATGATTGTGCATAGGACCTTTGCAGAATGAAAACAACTCTTCCTCAGAAATTCATTTGACTTTGCCTAAATTACACTGAAGCAAAAGGACAATTGTGGCTCTTTCATTAGCCTCTATCCTGTGCTGCCTCTCCTCTGTGCATGCTACAGGCACACACAGTAGTAATATAGGTGAGCCGTGCTTGTGAATGAAGTCACAATTATTTAATATGTGTGCCTGCATTTTGCACAAACCTAATTTGTTCTATTAGGTTGATGCAATATAATGGCAGGTTTTGCTATTAAAAGTAATGGCAAAACCGCAATTACTTTTACACCAACCTAACAGAACAAAGATGAAGTAACAGGCTCAAGACAACTTCAGTTTAGGAGAGCATGTAGATATGAGTCAGTCATGGGCTCCAAAACTTAATAACTGCCTTATTCAACTGTGACACTAACGCTCCACCTGCACACCAGCAGCATGAGAGTTATGTGGTCCTTCAACAGCCTAAGTAGTGCATTGATATTCTGAGATGCACTGATATTCTGAAATACACAGTTTTCTTCAATGTGACAGATGCATTTTGCAATTCTGCACAGTTTTGTATTATCATTGGCCCAATTACCAATGCTAAGTTAAATTCCCAACAGCAACATTATTTAAACAACTCTTTAGAACACCTTGAAAATATGTCAGATATACCAAAAATGTAATCCAATTCAAGAAGGTCTTAGATGAATTCAAAGGCAAGATGGCAAGACTATGGTTTTTGTTGTTGTTGTTGTTTGTTTTTTATGTTGCATATACTACTCTAACAAATGTGGACAAGACTGTAATTATATCCTTTTTCTTGCCCTCAAGCCCCCATATAATTAATAAATAAATAAAACATATATTAAAAACAAGATGGAACATTGGGTCATGTGGCTGTATTCATGAATTTATATTTACAAATTATTTGACCCAGATTATATTTTAACTTACTGGATAAAATTATTCAGTCCAAGTTTTATATTGTTGTTACATGTGGGGATAAGGAGAGAAAGAGAATGAATTGCCATTGGATGAGAAAGAGGAAGAGGGACAAGGAAAAGTAAGAATAATGAGGAAGAGAAGAAGAAAAAAAAATAAAAGGAAGAGAAAGTAATTTTGGCATCACTTTCACATGGAGTAATTTATGTGTAATTAGTTATGCCTGAAAATTCACTGACTATAAAAGCCAAGGGTTGTCTTTCGATGTGTACAATGCCATCTCTAGCATATTTCATAGCTCATATCAGTCTCAGTGATTTTGTCTATATCTGAGCTTTTTAATCACATTGTTTCACCTTTTAGAAGGTTGAAAATTCCTTTTTTCCAACTACTGATTGGTGCCAAGAATTTTCAATTGCATTTGAATTCCAATGTAATCACTAAGACCACATTAAATAAATGGACCTGTTGTGTAAAAAGACACTAGAACCTTTTCATAATTCAAAAGGAAAGTTGGAACTTTCTACCCCTCTTACAGGTTAAGGAGGCACCTGATCTGGTATAAGAAAGTCACTTGATTTTGTAAGTTTAACCAATTACATTCATTTTTATTCCAGTTATTGTATTTGTATAATCTGGTAATTCAATAACAAGCAGATATGACCGTAGCCTAAAGAAGATGATGAAATCATAATTACTTCCGACTAATTTATCTTTATATTCAGTAATAGCCATAGACTTAAGGCTTTTGTGATACTAAGTTTAGTTATCAACATATTTCAGATGTGACTTAGGCTGCTTTAGCATACTACTTCTTATTTTGGGTTCCTTGTTGTCAGTTACATGCTCTGAAATCAATTTTAATATTTCTGTATTTAGCTGAGAAAGCGAGTCTAGGAATTCCACTAAGGAACTCTTAATTTTACGGCTTGTTCTTTAGTATTTTTAAGATGCTTCCATAAACAGCATGTGATTTGATCTTTGCAAAAATACAAGTGAGGAAGGTAAACACATGATATTATCCCTATTTCACATAGGATAAAACTGAAGCTAAGAAAGTCAATTTGCTCTTAAGTTAACCATTTGGAATTAGAATTCTATTCTACATTCTCTAAATTGTCTTAGACAAAGTAGAAATCCTTTGTGACAGCTTTAGATGTTTTTAAGAATGAGGGACTGAAATATAATATTAATATCTATGTACAAAAATTATGTGGAATAAAAAGTTAATCACAGACCTAAAGGTAAAATGCAAAACTATAAATCTTCCATAGAATAACAGAGGAGAAAATCTAGGAGATCTTGGATTTGGTGAAGACTTTTTAGATATAATACCAAAAGCACAAACCATGAAAGAAAACATTGATAAATTGGACTTCATTAAAATAAAAAACTTCTACTATATGAAAGACACTATTACAAGAAAGAAAAGACAAGCCACAAACTGGAAGAAAATCTTTGCAAAACATCTATCCAATAAAGGACTAGTATCCAAAAATATACAAAGAATACTTAAAACTCAACAGTAAGAGAGTAAACTATTCAATTTAAAAATGGGCAAAAGATCTGAACAGACACTTCATCAAGGAAGATATATTACTGGCAAATAAACATATGAAAAGATGCTCAACATTGTATGTCATTAGAAAAAGCCAGTTAAAACAAAAATGAGATACCACTACACACCTACTAAAATAACCAAAATCTGGAACCCTGACGAAATCAAATGCTAGTGAGGATATGAAGCAACAGGTACATTCATTCATTGCTGGTGGGAATGCAAAATGGTACAGCCACCTTGGAAGGCAGTTTGGCAGTTTCTTACAAAACTAAACATACTCTTACCATATGATCCAGCAATTGTGCTTCTTGGTATTTACCCAAAGGAATTGAAAACTTATGTCCACACAAACGCCTGCACATGCAGTTTTATTCATAATTGCCAAAACGGGGAAGCAACCAAGGTAACCTCCAAAAGGTGAATGGATAAACAAACTGTGGAACATCCAAAAAAGTTAAAATTAATTAGCAAGGAAAAGGAGTGAGTTATCAAGCCACAAAAAGCCATAGGAGACCCTTAAATACATATTACTAAATGAAAGAAGCCAATCTTAAAAGGCTGCTATATAATTCTAGTACTATGTAATTCCAACTATATGACATTCTGGAAAAAGTAAAAATTGGAGGCATTAAAAAAAATCAGTGGCTGCTAAGAGTTTCAGGGGGAAGGAGGGATGAATAGGTAGAGTCCAGGGGATTTCCAGAGCACTGAAATTATTCTGTGTGTTATTACAGTGTTGGATATGTGTCATAATCTCTTTGTTAAAACGTATAGAATGTGCAACGCAGGCAGTGAGCTCTAATGTACACTATGGCCTTTAGTAATTAGTAATGTATCAATATTGTTGACCAATTTTGACAAATGAGCCACACTAACATACGATGTTAATAAAGGGGAAACTGCTGCAAGTGGGAGTTTGGTGCATGAGGAGATAGTTGGGAACTCTGTATTTTCTGATCAATTTTTCTTTAAAGTAAAAACTGATTTTAAAAAGTATCTTAAAAAATACAACTATGTTGGAAAAACATATAGCAAAATGTCCTTTCAATGTTCTGTGAAACTTGTTTTTACAAAATCAGTAAAGGAGAGGATTATTAGCCTCTGATTTAACCAGTCCATAACATGTGCATGTAACTGTTCAGAGTGAAAGATGCAGAGGTGAATTTGTAATTCTTCTTCATTCGGTGAATCCCCAAAGCCTTAACTCTTAAGCTGTTCCACCTGCCATGCTTAAAAACAAAAACTAAAATCTTACGCACAGCAAGCGCTAAAGGCAGACAGTAATCACGTTTATGACAAGAAAATGTGTGTGAGTGATGTTTACCTGCATTTAATGATGCATGTTGCGGAAGATTTTTATCTGGAGCTCCTATTATTAAAAGTATAACAGCACAAATATGAGCGTGAGCTATGCCCATGTATAAAAATACATATAGACATTCAAACACAGATGCAGCTTATGCATGCAAAAATGTACAGTATTAATGCCTTTGAGTTTAATTCTCCACAGGTAAATGTATCTAAATTATAACTTTCTACACAAAACTCTCAGAATTGGAACTCCCTCATTTCTTTCTGAAGTGCGATAATATCTATTTAACTTTGATCATGAAGCCCTCAGAAAGGGACCATGTCATCTTCCCCACTTAGAATAATGGTAGAAATTCTATCAGCCCCACAAATAACAATTAACAATAATAATAATGGTAATGTGAGAGCCAGTGTAAGCTATAATAATACCCTAGATGAAATGAAGATCTGCCATCCTCTCTATCTCTATGCTCAGCCAGCTTGCTAATCAAACACTGGCAGAATGAACTGAAGTTTAAATGGCATCATTATTATGATTTAAATATAAGTTCTTGTGAGAGACTGACAATCTTGGAAAGAAAGTAAAGTCATCCATTTATTCACAAAATCAAGAGAGCACTTGCAGTGAAAAAGCTCACTTCCCCTCCACTGACCTGCCAAGTAGCTTGAACTCTTTTCCGAAAGACCACATCTGGTGAGAAAAGAATCTTAACCATTAGGGTGCAGATGCCCACATCATCATAACAAAAATAACAGTGCTGGCAAACTGGGGGCATTAAAAAAAAAAAAAAAAAAAAAAAAAAAAAACTCTATGTGCTGTTCTCTGAAGACTCATAGCGTGTTCAAGCTACTGCAAGTCTCAAGAATTCCACATATTATTCCTCCTTTCTTAGGAAGTTTGTCTATAATAGAACTTAATTAAACCAAAGCTGTGAGGGACATTCAGCTTGCATTCTATCTCCAAATGTTACTGCATGAGAGTTTCTGAGGGCCCAATAATCTATAGGGGCTTGATGGGAAAGAAACGTACAAGCAGTTAGTCTTTCCTGACTCTCTACTTACCAGTCTACCCAGTTCTTTGTTTCTGTGACATCTCAAAAGTCATAGAGGACACCACAAGCAGATTAAAATATTGATAACCAAATTTCCATTGCGCTTTCTCTGAGCTTCAACAAACATCATTCCACACTGTCGTGGTCACAACTGACTTCTTTGAGTTCCTCATGATATTTTATAATTACTTCATGGTCCTTTATCCCTGAGTCAGCAGCCTCAGGAATGAAATTCTCTTTTACTGGGACAAATCCTAGCTATATATACAATAATACTAAAAACAGATTCACTTTTTGACCTTCCATATGCCTTATTTGTATTAATCAATTCAATCCTCAAAACCACCTTATGAATATCTCCATTTTACTGATGATAAAAATGACGTCAATTTCACAGACTTGGTATTTGATGGAACTTATTTATAGGGATAGCTAGTCATGTTCTTCTTTATCTCTTGCCAATAGTTTGAACAATATAACACTAAGTACTCAGGATGCCCAATACTACATAAATTGTAAATAAATTCCATTTGATTCAAATTAGGTTCAAGGGAAACAGAGCTTTCCCCACCAAGACGCTCTCTAATTTGGATCATCATATTATGGTCCTGTACAGCGAGAGCCTCCATCATCCTTTCTACCTCCTCCTCATACTTCCTTATGGACAGCCAGCCTCACACCAAACTTATTTCACTGCAGTATAGTCTGTTCCTAAATATTTCTACAGTCAGAATATTCTTTCCACTTTAGCACTAGTTGGTTTCTCTCAAATCATCACAGATAGTATTTGATAAATGACTAAAATCCAGGAGAATTCCTTAAGAATCATTTCAAAAAGGCATTTCATGTGTGAATATAATAATTCAAATAAAAACAATAAAATCTGAGTGGAATAAGTCAGAAAGAATCTGATGCAAAAATATTATAAGTTCTATATGTAATGAATATCTAATTCTCTATGTCTTAATTTTTCCTGAACTACCTTAACATTTTTCAACCAAAACCAAAATGAAACAAAACAAAAAAAATCTGGAAGCACCACTACCAAAACACATACATACCCACAAACACACAATTATATATGGACATTGTAAATGAGATTTTAAAAATTAGATGTTATAAATGGTTCTAGTTAATAAATAGTCTCACAGTAGGATGTAAAATGAATGTCATCATTTGACTAAAAATGACCAAAGCAAATATTGTTAATTGATTGTATTGGTCTTTCCCAACAAGCTGGTATAGTGTATTAGAATCATTTTTTAACAAACTCTTCATGCAGCAACATCTAGAGTTGGATTGTAAGATGAAATGTATTTTCCATATTTGATTTAGTTAAATTATATCATATACAAATTTCCTAAGAACATAAAAATGCCATATCAACTTAGCTATTTCTGGCAAAGATATTGTTATACAAGCCCCAGATGCAGAAGAAAAAAAAAAAAAAAAAAAAACCACATGTATTTTATTCTGTTGTGACTCTCTTTTTTTCAAAATTATCATCTGTCACAATTAAGTATCCAGCATTTTGTGTTGGGCAGAGGACTCAGCTCTAGCCCTCATAGAACTCTGTTTCTCATTCACATAAGTGGTTTATTTCATATTTCTACCATGTTGAGCTGTCAACCAAGCATTTATATTTTTTTAGGTCTTCTTTACTGTATTTTCCCTTTATATAAAAAAAGACGTAATTCCCATTTAATCAATCTGCTGGCTTTATTTTCCAAGGAACAAGGAAATGTACATTAAAGGGAAGCAGGAGAAAATCTAAGAAGCTGAATTCTACAAATCATTTGCTTGTAAGTGCAGCAAAGGGAGGACTTTGCTTATAATTCCGATATTCTATGTAGGATACAAAATCTCAAGTATTTTCAAAGCAACTGTTTTATAAAACAGAAAAATATGGAAACACACACCAAAAAAACACTATTCCCCATAGGAATCAAAAGAAAAACATCTCAAAGTTCATTTCCTATTTGTTAAAAATTCTACATATTTTGAATGAAAAATCAAGTTGAGAATGGCTTTTATCTTAAATGAACTCGGCCCCAGTATTATCAGACTCACTATCCTCTTTTCAAGAATTATACTACTTTCATATGGTGCAGGGTTAGTTTTATACAAAATAATTATATAGAACTGATTAATTTTCCAAGAATTGTTTATTTAAGATTGATAATTCTCTAACAAGAATGGAGCACATCATCTACAGTGTCTTATTTTTTTTTTCCTCCCCATAAAGAGGTAGACATATTTTCCTATCCTCGCTGAAAACAACACTGATGAAAACTGGCAAATCCTGGGAGTATCCTGTAGGACCATTAATTGTTTGAGGGAGTGGTGGTAATATTGATTATGAGCCCCAATATTTAGTCTAGCAGCAATCTCCCATTTTTCCACCTTTTCCCTGAAACTTTAACCACATTGAATTGGGAGGGAGATCAGAGTGGTCAATATACATTTTTAAAATTCTTGAAAAATCTAACAATTATAAATGATTAGGCAAGAAATGCAATTCCATCTTTTTTTAATCAAAAAATTTTAGAGATAGAAGATTTACAGGGTATTAGGGTATTTCATCAATTGTTTTAAGTTGTAAAACCATCTTAAGAAATTGAGAAATAAAGTAGTTCAGGGCTTTTAGGAACGTCATAAAATTAAGTAGAAAGTTGACTGCAGATTCCTACTCCAGTATAGTTTTTACTACCTCATATTATCTCTGAAATATTTTGTACATTTTATGTCTAGTAAGCTTGTTGATTTATCATTTACTAATTTTTCTTTTACTTCTATCAAAGAGCTTCCAGGCATGCATGTAGTCAACCCCTTATCAACTGGAGCCCCTATGAGATATGCAATTCCATATTCTAAAGATGTAGAGAAAACATAGCCATGAGAACATCTTCTTCTTATAAAGAGATTACACAATTTTAAACCAATACAACATTCAAATAACTATCAATTATCAAGATAAAATACCCCTGTAATCTGGATTTAACAATGTTAATTCATCTTTATAGTAAATAAGACATGAGAATAGGTACATTGTTAATATAGACAAACCAGAGAGTTTGGGATTTAGAAAATGTATGGGAGAACTGCTTAGTTCTTCTTAATAAACAGATGTCAGTAGGCTTCTCCACTGCACCCTCTACAGGCAGTGGCCTCGGCTTTATCCTGGACATTTCTACTTCAGAGGGCAAAAAAGCCCAGTGAGAACATTCTGTGTTCTCTCAACCTATTCATCAATTTTTCAGAAACTCAAGATGAAGGCCCCTGTTTCTTTACTTTCTCACTTCCTAGAACCAGCATCACACTTCCTCCTAGTTATCACTTCTATTTTTATCACACCTTAAAAGGCTCACATCTGATTTCTTTAAACTTTTTAGAACGGACATCCCTACTTGTGAATGTTTACTGATTTATAAATTAATAATAACCTATTTATAAATTGTGACCCTAATAATGATTTGTACATTATAAAATATATATAAAACACAGATTTTTTTTTGAGATGAAGTCTCGCTCTTGTCCCCCAGGCTAGAGTACAATGGTGCAATCTCGGCTCACTGCAACCTCCGCCTCCTGGGTTCAAATGATTCTCCTGCCTCAGCCTACCGATTACAGGCATCAGCCACAATGCTTGGCTAATTTTTTTGTATTTTTTTTTTTTTTTTTTTTTTTTTAGTAGAGAAGGGGTTTCACTATGTTGGCCAGGCTGGTCTCGAACTCCTGACCTCAAGTGATCCACCCACCTCAGCCTCCCAAAGTGCTGGGATTACAGGCGTGAGCCACTGCACCCAGCCAGATTTTTAATGAGATGGTGACACAGTAACAATGTTTTAAATGATTTTTAAGTTTCTGTTAACGGTATGCAACATCTTTGTGTCCTCCTTAAAAAAATATTATTAACCTTTCCAGGTGTGGTGGCTCACATAATCCCAGGAAAGCAGGATATTTCCCTGACCCCTTTGTGGGACTTGTGACAGGGATGCCTCGCTTACCCAGGCTGCAGCTTTCAACTCCTCATGGGAGAGAGCGTGTGAGCAAATGAGGCAGGAACTGGAGTGTACAAATGCTGGAATCATCTGTCTCCTTCAGCACTGGCAGAAGCAAACTCCACTCACTAGGACCCGCTATGCTCCACCCCTTGCAGAAGGGACCATGCAGGTAAGCAGGTGCAGGAGCCAGGGTGAGCGCTTTTGGATACTGGAATGAAAGAGCTCCATGCCTAGCATGCCCTGTGGCAACATCTAGGGAGTGTATCCGCAACCCCTGAAACCCCAAAGAGAGTGTTACAGTGCTCTTTTTGCTCTATGGGTCACCAACAGCTTAAGTGTTAACAGCTCAGTGGGCCCTCTTCCTTTTCGTATGAGGCAGCTGCCTTCCACCAGCGAGAGCAAAGGGTCACTGTGATAGCCTTTTGTATCTGCACTTGTGGCTCCCGAGCTCTTGTCTGGCAGTCAGGAGAAATGAGGTTGCACAAACGAATTGAAGGATGATAAATGCAGGAGATTGTATTGCCCATGAAAGTGGCTCTCCAGTAGGAAGGGGAACTATAAAGGGGACGGGGTGGGAAGGTAATATTCCCCTACAGTCTGTCTGTCTCCAGCTGGATTCTTCTCTAAAATTATGCCCTCAAGCCGCTTCTCCGACATCTAACCATAGTCTCTGACATCCAGCTGCTTCTCGCCATTCAGCTGGCTAAGTCTGGGGTTTTTATGGGCACAGGATCGGGGGGTGGGGCAGGCCACAAGTGGTTTTGGAAAAGCCAACATTTCAGCAGGAGAAGAGAAATATAAGTTCTCACTTTGGGCTGTGGTCTCAGACTTTTTGGCTTCAGGATGGGGCTTTGCCAGGGACCCACTCTTTTCTGCCTCCTGTCATTATCTCCAGCACTTTGGGAGGCCAAGGCAGGCAGATCACTTGAGGTCAGGAGTACAAGACCAGCCTGGTCAACAATGGTGAAACCTTGTCTCTACTAAATATACAAAAATTAGCCAGGCATGGTGGCACACACCTGTAATCCCAGCTATTTGGGAGGCTGAGGCAGACAAATTGCTTGATTCTGGAAGGCAGAGATTGCAGTGAGCCAAAATTGTGCCACTGCACTCCAGCCTGGGTGACGGAGTGAGTTAGACTCTGTCTCAAAAAACAAAACAAAACAAAAAAAATCCTCAACCTTATTTTAGTGACAGTAATGTGAATAAATTCACTATATTATTTTTAAAAATATTTTTAACACTTAAATTACATAGAAATTCATGATTCGGTTTATTTCAATCATTGGTCTTAATGTATGTCGCAGCTTAAAAACATACTTTGTAAGAACATGTAGATAGATGTAAGAGAAGTGCATCAGTATTTTTACCTTCTAATTAATTATAACCATTTTTCAATATTATGCACAATTTGCACAAAGGTTATTTGTTTAAATTTATCTAGTAAATTTCCACACTCCCTGATGTCACTCATTTTTTTTTTTACAAACTAATTGGAAATTGTAGCATTTTAATATTATAACAAATGAGTTCAATGCTCATTAAAATTCTTCACTTGGCAGGTTTTAAAATGTTATGAATTTCCAAGTTTTTAATAATAATTGTCATCTTAACAAACAGTAATTACAAACTTCCTACAAGTCAAGCAGTCTCCTAGGTTTTCTATTGTAACTCCATTTAGTCCTCATAGCAATGCTATAAAATAGGTGTTATTTCTTAACTCTAGTTACACATGGACAAACATGTAACAGATTTTATAAGTGACAGAGCATTTTTCCCAACACCTTCTAATAACTCTTCATGTGATCAGTTTTTTTGAAAAGTTGTCACTTTCTCAGCCATGTATCTTAACTTGAAAAAACAGTGAAGTGTAAGAGAGTGGGTGTGGGTTTGTGCACACGTGTGTGAGTGTTTATGAGTTTAAAAATATCTGCTATATATCATGCTACGGAACGCCATTTATCATCCTAGAAAATTGCAGCAAATAGGGAACACTTTTTCTGGATAAAAATTATTAACCTAGAGAACACTTTTACACATTTGGTAACAAAATAATAAACAGTGTCTATGTGAAATAAAGATTTCCATGATCACTGTCAGTATCTTCACATAGTAACATAAAGATTTGATCAAAAACATAATCCCATCTGGGCACGATGGCTCAAACTTTTAATCCCAACACTTTGCAGGGGCAAGACGGGTGGATCGCTTGAGCCCAGGAGTTTGAGACCAGCTTGGGCAACATGGTGAAACCTTATCTCTACAAAAAATCAAAAATTAGCCAGGGTGGTGGTGCACATCTGTATTCCCTGCTCCTTGGGTGGCTGAAGCAGGAGGATCACCTGAGCCTGGGAGGTCACAACTGCAGTGAGCTGTGATCGTGCCACTGCACTTCAGCCTGGGCAACAAAGGGAGAGCGTCTCTAAAAACAACCACCACCACCACCACCACCACCCATGTCATCCCAAATCCACTACACCTGGCATGTAAAAACTGCCATTGACTGCAATAAGGTGAGAGCAAACCCCAAATGAAAGGAGCCATCATCTAGGTTTCTTCCTATTCCTGCACCCCAGCTCTAAACACAGATTTCTGACACACTGTCCAGGGTCAAGCCGTATAGAAATGCATGATTTCTTTCCTATTTTAAATGAAAATAACTATCACTATTTTATTGGTTCATCCGGCACTTCCCCAGCATTTTGAGCATCTGTGTTGGAGTTTAATTCTGCCTTCACCTGTCCTGCCATGGGAGGTAGAAATGTTGCTAATGTCTGTTGTTGATGATGTGAATATATCTAGACTAGAACTGGATGATCTTTTCTGGAGACCTTCGAGGTTTCTATAGTTGCAGAATCAATGTCCATGCCCTCAACTGATATGTAAAGGAAAGTAAATGTACAGATACTGCAAACCAGCTCTCCACTTGTGGAGATAAAATGATCCAAAAATAGCTGGGGAGAACTCAGCCCCATATTCCACAAGGCAGAATCCTCCACCTTGTCTCAGGATTCAGGCCAACTGGAAAGATGAATCCAAAACATTATTTTTGCTATGGCACCCTTTTCTCTGCAATTAAAAATATACTGAAAAGGATTTTGGGGCCGGGCGCGGTGGCTCAAGCCTGTAATCCCAGCACTTTGGGAGGCCGAGACGGGTGGATCACGAGGTCAGGAGATCAAGACCATCCTGGCTAACCCGGTGAAACCCCGTCTCTACTAAAAAATACAAAAATCTAGCCGGGCGTGGTGGCGGGCGCCTGTAGTCCCAGCTACTCGGGAGTCTTGAGGCAGGAGAATGGCGTGAACCTGGGAGGCGGAGCTTGCAGTGAGCTGAGATCCGGCCACTGCACTCCAGCCTGGGCGACAGAGCGAGACTCCGCCTCAAAAAAAAAAAAAAAAAAAAAAAAGAAAAGGATTTTGGTCAAAAGAACTCTAAATTAGAAGTCAAGGGATATTTAATATTTTGTAAACCTCAATTTACTCAACTGTAAAATGAGGGTGTTAGTTGTAGATCAGTAGTTTCCAAATTTTATTTTTCCAGCAAAGCCTTTCTTCCATGACAACCTAGGTGGCATGATAAAAGTGAATGGGTATGAGGGCCCAAGATGCTCCTTCCCTCCACTATGGTGGCTTGCAAGGTCACTCCAGGGTACCTGGAAGTGCCACAGAACACAATTTGAAAAACACTAAACTAGGTCTCAAGGGCCCTCTCTAGCTCTAAGAAACTATGATCGATGAGTCAGGATACCTAATTCAGTTTTATACCTTTTTCTTGCCTCAACAGAGGATGACTTAATATTATAAAATGGGAAATTTATGTAACTCTGTCACTTAAAGGCAGAAAAATTGTAGTCTAGCCAATTCTACTGAAATGTTTTCATCTAAACACAGTTTATCCTCAATAAGTTCACTAAGGTTATTAACTAGACCCTTTGTACTCAACCATTCCTAAATAAGTTGTCACTATTCATTAACCTTTTTCTTTCTTATTAAATAGCAGCATTAGAAATCATCAATAGATGAGTGCTCAAACTGTACTTCTCTTGATGTGTATTCTTATTTTTGCCTTGCTTTTTGAGGTCAGCAAACAAGCCAAAAGCCCAGGAAGGCACCGAGGCAATGGGGACATAGCTATATAAAGAAGGCTTTCATTAACCTTGCTGACCCACCATAATTTCAAATGTCAGCAGCTAATCAGAGACTCACTGACATCATCAGCGGATGGAGGGAAGAGATATCCTGTGGGATCCATCTTTTCTCTAAGTCTGAAATATATATTTATAACGCCGCAGGGTTACTTTTGTTATGAAATGATGGTGAGAAAATTCCCTTCTACTATTGAAATACATGCTTCTAATGCTGAAGTTAACGATTAATTTTGACAGAACAGCAAAAACATTTATTTAAATGTCAGAAACTGACTACATTATTGGCTTCTCTTCTACTAAATTCTCCCATGGCATTTTGACAACATGGGCAGCTGTAATGCTTGGCTCACTAATCCAGAAAAGAAAAGGTAAGCTAAATTATATTTCTTTTTTTATAAAAGATTTTTCTCCATGACTCATTTTCATCTTATGGGGGTAAAAAGAAACACAGAATAAAGTATTCATTATTGCTTCAATTGCTACAGTTTGTAATATAATAAAATGGCCAATAATTTGTCCATTCCCCATAAGCAGCCATCTAAGATGTATAACAGAATATTTTAATGAATTCTACCAAATCCAAAAGAAATGGGAAGTGAATGTTTACCTAAGAAAGAGGAGAGTTTGTAATTTAAATTTTGTTTCTTTCATAGCTTATATAAAACTTACATTTAAAATGGGTTTCTTTTGTCAAAACATTGCTTGGATCATTTGTGACCCAATAGTCCTGGCAAAATACACAAATAAATATGCAATGACACTTCATGTTTGTAACACATTTAATGTACAGCTTCTGATGTCTACAGATTATTTTACATTTCCAAACTCTTCAGATACTGTTTTTGATTTGAGACTCTTGTTCTTTTCATTTAACTCAGCAATCTTGTCCCCAGTCATCATAGAGGGAAGGAAGAGAAGAGTGAGACTATGAGAGGCTGTCACCTGATAGGAAAGAGACACCTTTACGTTTAATCCAATCCAACTCCTTGTATTTAAAATATATTCCCTAAAGACTTGACCTTACACTTTACAGCAGTTAGGTGATAGAAACTAAAAAATTGAAAGCTGAAATGAATCATGTGCTCTCTGGAATAAAATATCAATATATGAGAGTAAGGAAAACTAAGAAGCATAAAAAGAAAAGACATTGAGACTATAAAGAGAGAAAAATTCTAAAAATTAAAGTTTAAATGAGGACATCAGCACTATATTAGTCTGTTCTCACACTGCTATAAAGAACTACCTGAGACTGGGTAATTTATAAAGAGAATAGGTTTAATTGACTCACAGTCCCACAGTCTGTTTAGGCAGCATGGCTGGGGAGGCCTCAGGAAACTTATAATCATGGTGGAAGGCAAAGGGGAAGGAGGCATATCTTCACATAGTGGCAGGACAGAGAGAGAGAGCAAAGGGGGTTGTGCTACACACTTTTAAACAACCAGATCTCATGAGCACTCTATCACAAGACATCACTAGGGGGATGGTGCTAAAACATTAGAAACCATCCCCTTAATTCAATCACCTCCTACCGGGTCCCCCATCCGACAAGTGGGGATCACAATTCAACATGAGATTTGGGTGAGGACACAGATCCAAACCATATCAAGCACTTAATTTTTAAGATTAAAAAAAAATAAAAATGCAACACAAAAACATTTAAACCCAAGGCTACATCTTCTGTTGTGAGAGAATTCTGGTTTAGTAACAATCCACTAACACATTAATACTAATAGAAAAACCATCTTAGTTTTTGGCAATTTCTTTATAGTATTCCAGGAAAAGAGTAGGCTGCTAAAGTATCACAGAATTACTAAAAAGATATATAGATGGGATATCTTTTTAAAATTAGGTACCACATTTTGCAATATCTATAACTAGGCAGTGATTTTTTCATTCAATATAGTTGCACAATAGTTAAAAGAAATTATTCTGTACTCAGCCAGGCGCAGTGGCTCACGCCTGTGATCCCAGCACTTTGGGAGGCAGAGGTGGGTGGATCACGAGGTCAAGAGATCAAGACCATCCTGGCTAACACGGTAAACCCTGTCTCTACTAAAAATACAAAAAATCAGCCAGGCATGGTGGCGGGTGCCTGTAGTCCCAGCTACTCAGGAGACTGAGGCAGGAGAATGGTGTGAACCCAGGAGGTAGAGCTTGCAGTGAGCCAAGATCACGCCACTGCACTCCAGCCTGGGTAACAAAGTGAGACTCCGTCTCAAAAAAAAAAAAAAAAAATTCTACACTCATTTTCACAACTCATTTGAAAAATCCAAGTTATTGATTTTATGGATGTATATCATAAAATAATAGATGTAAGTTTTCTCGGAGTTTGAGTTCAGACTTTGCCACTTTTTGTAGCCTCATGGGAATCACCTAATATCCTTGATATTTTTATGAAGATCAAAATAATTTCATAGTCTCATGTGAATCACTTAATCTCTCTGGAATTGTTTTGAACATTACATAAAATAAAAAAATTATAACAATTTCCACTGAACTGACCTATCTCTGATGAAGCTCTACAACACTTGTACATTTTTGCTTGCACACTTGAATTACATCTTGACCTTTGGTTGCGGTCATCTGCAAATCAGCTTCTGCAAGATGTGCCTATTTTTCCATGGATAATGTAATAATTTGGTACAAAGCAAACTGATAAATATGGTTGTAAAAATATCGAATTCCATGCAAGAGACAAGTGTAAAAGTTTGGCACATATCAAGAGAGTTTTTCTGCTCATGTTATAGTACAAGTATATTTCAATTTGTGCCTCCTTTAAGCTTGAAACTATAGAACATTTAATACAGCATTTGTTTATGCAAGGAAGTCCATTTCAAATCTCAATCAGCAGACTTAGATATTATATCAAAAGAATGCTGAATAAATGTTCATAATTGGAACTAAATATTTAAGGTATTAGGTATCATTTTTTATGCCTCCTGATAGTTTAGCTAACCAATCATTTTCAGATTCTAATATCTTTGGGTAAGAAGAATTCAAAATAAATAAATCAGAGAGATAAGTAGATAATTAGATAAACAGCAAAGATATAGATATTTTTATCTCTCTCTCCACACACAAACACACACACACAAAACTGTAAAGTGTTAAGTTAAGCATTATTTTTTAAGTCTTCATGATAAAATACATTTGTTTGCCAAGCTAATTTAGAGGAACAGTATACCATATATTTGTCTCAATATATTATTTTTTCCAAAAATAGCTCTGAATATTTAAATATGTGAAATAAAATCACGTACTGCTGGACACTTAGTGCATAAGATTTTAGATTGTCTAAGCCAAACTATTCATTTTGAAAAGAAGAAACTGAGCAACCCCAGACCCAAGATGAATTGCTTTATATAAAACATAGAAATAAATATAAACGCATATAATAATTTTCTCTTATAACGGGTCATTGAGATGCTCTGGCCTGTGATTCACTCTATGACATGATTTATTCTTAAATTTTTTTTTAGTCTTGGCTTAATTTTTTTACATATGAGAGACTATAAAATATCTGCTGTGTTTTTAATTTAAAGATGCAAACGTTCAGTTTAAGAGAAAATAAAATTATTGAAATTTTTAATATAATTAATAGTGTATTATTGGTATATTTGGAAATGATAGCCTTTATTTCTTCTAGATCAGTCTTTTAGACTTACTAATTTGGAAAAACATTTTGAGAGAGAACTTGGATGCTCTCAACATTAAAAGCATATCCTAGGAACCAGCTTATGAACAATGTCACTTTCAAATTCCAATTTGATTTTATCTTCACTTGAATGAGTGATGTGAATTTTATTTATAATGTTGTCCAACAGTCTGAACTTAGCTGCAAAACATTAGAGATGGGAAGCATAGTCCTGAATACCAGAAGCCCTTTACTTTGACATGACTATATCAAACTGTCTTCTATTTATACATTTTGAATCTATATCTATAAAGAAAAGGCTGCAACAAATATCACTTTCATAGTGAGAGCCACATTGTCTGACTAGGTCCCTCTTTTACGCTACAGTATACCCTTATGTCTGGCATACAGTAGGTACTTATATTTTTAAATGGATGAATGATTTCACTTGTTTATACAAATAAGATATATAGAACAAAACCTTTCATCTTTTATGTCTTATTTCTCAAAGATGACTTTCTTACAGCATTTATGTATTAACCATTCTCTTTTCTGTTTGTCAGTGTTTTTGCTATCTTAAAATTCAATGCAGATTTTTAGTTTTATCTATTCTAAACTGGCAATTTTTTTCTCTTGCTAATATTGGCATGAATTTCTGTGTATAATGCACTCATTCTTTAAAACCTCCATTGAGAAAGACTCTTACATCCCTTCATTACCCACGACTTATTTTTACATTAACATTCTTAAATTATTCTTTAGTGTTATTGTACTAGTGACCCTTATAAGTTTGTAAACAAATACATTTGTTTTCTATATATTTATTCTTTGCCTTCTAAACAGAGTGAAAATGAATCTAGAATCTTTATCGTATTCTCAACAGGCTTTGATGATACAATTAAAATACAAAGTAACCAGAAGTTAAATTATCAATAAGAGTCATTTATTTTGCATTTTTATTTTAAAGAATACTTAAGAGAATTGTGATGAATTAGCAATGACAAACTACTTCTTGCAGGCTGATTTTGTGTGGAGAGTTTAATTAAACATTGCAGCTGTTTATCTCTGTGGTGATTAAATTTTCATATGTAAATTACATGTATTAAGATCAAGATACTTATGTAAATGTCACTTGCCTTAATGTTTTGTGTTACTGTTATTAACATCTAACCATCAGTTTATAATCTTCTTGTGCTGCAAACTATTGGCATGTGATACATTGTTAAGACAAGTAGATTCAGATCCTAAGAACAAACAAATTTATTTTGTATTTTTATTTTCAACCTAAAGTTTATCATGCAATCTAACTATATTAAAGAAAAGTAAAATCTAAAGCATCTAGAAAGAACAGTTGTTTTCTTCCAAATTCCATTCTGTAGATGCTACATTCCATAAAAATGTATATAAATAGATTATTAAAAAAAAAAATACCAACAGACAAAAACAATAATTGTGTTTTCTAGAAATGCAGAATGTGTAGACAAGATCAACAGATAGAGAACAACATGTACTTTCTGAGTTGCGATGTAGGTATTATCAATATAGCACCTTAGAAAACGGAAATCACTTCATGTCACCTCCACATAAACAAACGCCCAAGCTTTTGCTTTTCAGATTAACTCTTTATTCCCCGGACAAAGAAAAGGGAGTATTTAAAGCAAAGTTGTTGTGGAAACCCTCAAATAGCAATGATAATTCTTACGTTGCTCAACATAGCTCTCACATTTAAGTCAACATACCCTTTCAACCAGAAGAAATTTGGTCTCTTTAAGAGTAATAAAAGGGGATAACATATAACTAGAAGTCACTCAAAATGCTATTGCCAATTACATATCTTTCTTTGCAGACTTTACAGAGTCATGAATTGGAAAAAGTGTCACCTTTATAATATTTGTGCTAAAGTCTTGATTTAATACCTACATTTAGATTTTCGCTATTATAGCATATTGGGCACAATTATCATTATCTGAGCTATAAACAATCCTCCACTCTGTGTGACTCCAAAAGATTTTTTTTTTTTAAGAGAGAAGGTCTTGCTTTGCTGCCCAGGCTGGAGTGCACTGGCACGATCGTAGATCGCTGAACCCTCGACCTCCTTGCCTCAAGCCATCCTTCCACTTCAGTCTCCCAAGTAACTAAGGCTACAGACACGCACTACCCTCCCAGTTAAAACTTCGCTTAATAAAGCGAACTAAGAATGAAAATGAAAGGGTAACCTCCCTCTTTTCTTGTTGAGTGCAGTTATTAGCAAACTTCAGTCTAAATATTCACCTTCCTTACAAATACGCCTCTTGTATTTGCGCATGCGCCCAAATATATTTTCATAAATTATATAATATTCTGTTAAAAGATAAACTTAGGCACGTTAAAATTTTCAAGAGTTTATTCAAGCAATAGGAATTCATGAATAGACAGTTTCAGAATGCAAGAGGTTCAGGGCTCCACTGATGGGGTATAAGGGGAAAACTTTTATAAGGTATACTACGAAGTAAGGCAAAGAAAATTTTTATTGGTTAAAGTGGAGCAGTAGCTTCAAAGTCCCCATTTAAAGGTTAGCTGGCAATTTCTGATTGGTTAAGCTTAAGTTTTGTTTTTCTAGGACGTGACCCTTTACAATGAATTAGGTTTCAAATTGCTTCTGTGGGAACTTCAGTTTGCTTAAGGCACTAGAGCTACCTCAGTCTAATAGCCTCTAAGTTAATTATTTTAATAATCCCCTCTTTGGGTCGGCCTCTCATTTATGAGGGACTGACCAAAACTCTGGCATAACTATTGCTCTGTGTCACCATCATGCCTGGTTTGCCTTTGTGTCATTGTGGAACTCGTAAGTCAGGATGTCAGGTTCTTGTTTTGTCATTCTAATAGCAGTGAGACCATCTGGCATACGGTTGATGGATGCAAGGATGCATTTAAGACTCTTGATGGAACAT
Source organism: Chlorocebus sabaeus (assembly GCF_047675955.1). NCBI lineage: Eukaryota > Metazoa > Chordata > Mammalia > Primates > Cercopithecidae > Chlorocebus > Chlorocebus sabaeus. The sequence goes on from NC_132913.1 coordinate 33,989,017, forward strand.
AGCACACCAGGAAGATTACAATGATGACTATCAGAAGGATAATACAAAGAGACTAGAACATATTCCTTAGCCAACGTCTCTAAAAACCAAACCAGCTAAAGTCAAGTAAATCAAATGATGAATGAGTTGGGAATTTCTATGAACAAAGAAAGACAAGAAAAAAAAGCAAGGGTTAATGGCTAGAACAAAATATTAATCTAGTCGTTGAGTTGATAGGGCAGCTAGTCAAGAAGATTTCTAGATTTGAGCTTGGAGCACGTTTAGATGGCGGAATGAGTATGGCAGTTGCAATCTGACAATATTGCTGGTTTGCAATGTTAATGTCTCAATTATCTCAGTGAAATTCCTGAGTGGCCTACACAGCAGCAGGCATAAAAGTTGGCCTCTGAACTTTATATGAAAGTATCCACTTTCAGTTTGTGGGGCTTCAGAAGAAAGGCAGCTTTTGTTATTAGTGATTCTAAGTAAAAAGGGGGGCAGAAAACTGCAAACATTAGCTTGGAGAGTTGTAGCCAGATGTTGGAGGAAATGAAAAAAATCAGGATCTAGTCCAATCCACATCTATCTGATTGTTGTTTGTAAATAACAAAACTCCAAAGACAATGAACAGGACTAGAATCTAATAATGGATGCACTATAGTTTTCTACTGAAAAAGAGCTTTTCTCCATATAGTCACCCCCATTTCTACTAAAGAGAATTACAATAAGATTCTAGTCTCATTGATCTTGGCCTGATTACTTGCAAAAGTGCAGCAAGAATAGTGATTGATTATATGAGCTCTTTTTAAGTCTGCTTTACTGGAACTTTTAACAAAAGCAAAAAATCTCAGATTAGACATTTACAATTAAGGACTTGCCATCAGAGTTCAATTGCAATACCTACAGATTTGGGTGAATTTCTCTCCTCAAGTTCCCCCAAATATTCATAAGTTTCTTGGGCCTTCCAGGAAAACAACCTCTCAACCTGTAAGTCTAGGACACCCTGCCACACCCCACTGTAAGGGCTTTCTTGGCCCCATAAAGTCAAACTTAGTTCCCTAAAACTATTTGGTCATATCTAATTCTATACACATTCTCAAATATGATATTTTAATCAAAGTCATTGCAATATAACCAAAGTTTCCAATTGTATCCTGTTTTAAGAATAGATTCTTATAAAACTTGTACAAATAATCATATCTGGTTACAAACACGAATACTCACTGATAGTTTCCAAATTCTGGAGAAATCAGGTACGGAGAAAAAAAAATTGTTTTAATTTTGGTTTACAAAGATATCTTTGTATTTCATTTTGGTATTGTTTCACAGTGACCTATGATCATAGTTAATTGAGTCTCTAAACCATTTGATATTTTTGATAAACTTCCAAAAATAAATTTCAAAATTCAGTCTTTTTTGACCTTGAACTTATTTTGGAATTTTCCAGATGGGTCTCTGAAATATCTCAAGTGATATTAGTAACATATATCCATACAAATATAATTTCAAGAAGTCAAATATCATTTCTTTAACAAGGCTTCCCATGAGAATTTAACATATCAAATAAGTCTACTTAGTTTAATAGCTCTCTTTTTGCAAGAAGAGAAAACAAATTTTTACATTACATTGTATTGCTTTAATTTTGGTTTACAAAGGTACCAAATTGCTGAAATTTACAGGTATCTTTAGAGAAAAGAGAAAATATTTCCGTAAGTATGAAAAACAAAACTTTAAAGATTTAGCAATGTCTCCAAAAAAAATTGCAATCATCAATTTATTCAGTCCTACGTGATTCTTATTCTGCTTCAAAGGTTATCGGTTTTATGAATCTAGTTTTTCCATTAGAGTTGTACAAATTATTATCCTGTTTGATGGTATGTTAATAAAGTTACCAGAACCTGTACTTTTCAGTCTTTTCCATGAATCCCTTTGAAGACAAAACACTTAAGGATTATAGGCATTTGCAAAGAGCTGCCTGTGGGTGACAAGACTTAAAGTGGCCGTGGTTAAAGATCTGATGCTTGTTTATTATAATAAAATTGGCAAGAAAATTTTATTCCTGTAATATATCACTTTTCTAATATATTAACTAAAATTGTGCTTAATCACATTATATTAGGACACATAAGAGTTCTAGGAATTTTAGACAAATTCTGTAACATTTATATTAGTAACATATATCCATATAAATATAACTTTAAGAAGGTCAAACATCATTTCTTTAACAAGGCTTCCCATGCAAATTGAACATATCAAATAAGTCTACTTAGTTTAATAGCTCTCTTTTTGCAAGAAGAGAAAACAAATTCACTTGAGATATTTCAGGCACCCATCTGGAAAATTCCAAAGTAAATTCAAGGTCAAAAAAGATTTAATTTTGAATTTTATTTTTGAAAGTTTATCAAAAATATCAAATGGTTTAGAGACTCAATTAACTATGATCATAAGTCGCTGTGAAACAATACCAAAATGAAAATGAAAAGATTTTTAATTACATAATTGAAAAAAATAAGCTCTTTTAATAGTGAGAAATCTCCGTTTTCTGATTACCAGAAAAGGATAACATGAAGCACAGGAAATTGTTTTAAGGCACAGAATTTTCATTTTCTAAGAAAATTACTCAAAAGGTAAGGAAAAATATTTCACACTTTCTTACCAAGAGCAGACCTATATAATAAGAAAACTGTGTCATTTTAACAGAGAAGACTAAATTCTAGTTTTGGATTAATGTACTTTTGCTGTTAAAGCTCAGTTATAAAGAACACATAAAAATAAACACATTCTAATCTTAGCCATCTTAACCACACATAAAATTCCTTTTCCAAGATTCCCTTTCCACAAAACTTCTACAACTTACTTATATTTATTTAGATTTTGTCTTATATTTCCTTCTCTTTTAGAACAACAAGTCATTCTACTTTAGGCCAAATATTACTCTATTTGTCCCTTAAGAAAACAGATGAACGAACAAAACTAAATCTCATACTTTATAGCTTTTCTTACCAAAACATGTCTTACTTTCTTTGTATACTAAGTTGCTTCACTTATTACTTGTTTTAGCTAACCTATATTTATTAGAATTTTTAAACCTTAGTACCTTTAATTTTTAACAAAAACCATAAAATAGCTGTCTATCATATTAGCATTCTGTAAATTGGCAAATCTATGACTGCATCATTTCATAATGTCGAGAAGCATATGATTGCTCATAGTACAATTTTTCACTATGGCACAGAACAAGTTTTCTAACAGACTCAAATTCCTTTAGTTCTTCTGTAATAAAAAGGCAAAAATAGATCAGTTTAAACCTATGTTCAGTAATTAATATTCAGATACTTTATCTTATTTTAAAATCTATATATTCAATGAATATCCATAATTTAACTTAAATTAGCAAAATTCCAATGGTGGAGGTTAACAAGGCGATTTGAGAAGCTATTTTTAAATAGATATATATAAAACATAATTATGTTTGAAAGGTTTATGTATAAAATTTTGTTTCTTACATCTGTTTAATTCACTTGTTCTTAACAATTATATTTGAATCCATGAAAATGTTATGAGATATTAGACAAAGAAAGCCACTGTCTCAAGTTATTTTCCTATTAACTATTTTTACAGTGTGTGCATGATAGACCATCCTCAAGAAAGCAACCTTAACAAATTTAAATAGATAGTTCTTTTTGTTTTGTTTTGCTGCTGTGCTTAATACACATGAAATAATGTATTCTACATTTTCACATTTCTTCTTAGGTTGAACTCATAGTTTTATCATCTTAACTACCTTGAGATAACATAAATTTATTCGACTTGTAAACCCAGGTAGCAATAAAGTTGTGTGTCCGTATCATATTTAATATTGGCAACTCTGAAGACATATCTGTTTTAATTAAACCAACAAACTGAAACTGGTTTTTATTTGCCAAAGATTATCCCCAGATCAGTGCACTTGAAAAACATTTGGGTTAGTTTCTGTATTTCTGAGCGTTATGGAAATAATTTATATAAGCACTTATTTTTCTTTATCAAGTAAAATAAGCCAAGTAAATAGGGCTCTTTTGCAAATTTAATTCTGGCAAACTCATTTAGAAGTAGAAAAAGTATCACATGTGCATAACATACATATAGACATACATAAATATACAGACAGAAACAGATCTTATAGCTTTCATTCTAAAGTTTTAGCAATGTGCCAGGTACAGTAATACAAAATGCACTAGTTTATAAAAGAATATTTCTGGATCCGAACTGTGGTCTTGGCTGATGAAACAAGTTAAGATTATTCATCCAGATGGCTAAAGATTTTTATCAATATTTGTGAAAAAGACTTTTAAGGTTATTCATTTGCCCAATTTTCAAAAATCTTTTTTTCTGATGAGGCATATCCCTAAAATTTGCATATTAAAGAAATAACCCTAGGATTCTAGAGGAGAAATTATAGAAAATTTACATCTCGAAGACACAGAGTTTAGACACCAGGCCTAAATGCCAAAAAAGGATATTTACCCAAATAAAAAATGGTGTGGGTAACAGTCTAGTTAAGACTAGATGGCCAAGAAAATTACCTTAAATGAAGGCAAGGTTTGTGGTGTAGTTTTGAGTCAACGCCTTCTTCATTCTCTAGTGTTTTACTCCTCCTTCTCTTTCTTTTACAGAGTGAAGTCACCCTTACATATGGAGATTTCCTTTATAGATGTAAATTTCTCTTACAAAGGGTCTAAAAATAGCCAGCTCAGAATAATGTTAGGGAGGCATATTTGGGGGACTAATTCTGTCAGATTGGTAACTTCCCAAACCAGCCATTGTTTTTCAATTCGATTACTGAATTTAGGAAGGAGCTGATTGATGAATCGGGCGTGCATTTTTGATGCCTGGAAGTCACTATTTTTCTAGCCCTTTTTGGTCCATCCCTGGAAAATTGAGTGGTTATTAGATTTTTGATATCTTTCCCATGGACCTCCCATTTGGTTTCAGCCATCTATTTATGGACTTCTCCAGGTCCCAAAATTATGTGAATAAATTGATAAAGATCAGAGCATCTTAGATTATATGTTCCAATGAAAATTTTAAATTCCTCATTAAATTTATGGGTTTTGCCTTTGGGATAGGGAGGACAGGGAAGTCTTTATTTCTCTGAGCTCAGGTGTTTTGTTTTGGTAGAGACGGGGTTTTCCTCTGTTGCCTAGGCTAGAGTGTAGTGGCATGAACAGCTCACTGCAACCTAGTCCTGGCGTTAAATTATCTTCCTGTCATGTGCATCCCTGTGAAGAGACCACCAAACGTGCTTTGTGTGAGCGATAAAGCTTTTTAATCACCTGGGTGCAGGTGGGCTGAGTCTGAAAAGACAGTCAGCAAAGGGAGATAAGGGTGGGGCCATTTTATAGGATTTGGGTAGATAAAGGAAAATTACAGTCCAAGGGGGTTTGTTCTCTGGCGGGCAGGAGTGGGGGTCCCAAAGTGCTCAGTGGGGGCGCTTTTTGAGCCAGGATGAGCCAGGAAAAGGACTTTCACAAGGTAATGTTATCAGTTAAGGCAAGGACCAGCCATTTTCACTTCTTCTGTGGTGGAATGTCATCAGTTAAGACTGGGCAGGACATTTTCACTTCTTTTGTGATTCTTCAGTTACTTTAGGCCATCTGGGCGTATACATGCAAGTCACAGAGTATGTGATGGCTTGGCTTGGGCTCAGAGGCCTGACACTTCCCACCATAGCCTCCTGAGTAGCTGAGACTAAAGATGTGCACGACCATGTCCAAACAATTTTTTTTTTAAATTTTGTTTTTTTGTAGAAATGAAGTCTCACTATGTTGCCCAGACTGGCCTTGAATGCCTGGCCTCAAGCAATACTCCTCACTCAGCCTCCCAAAGTGCTGAGATTACAGACATGAGCCACAGTGTCTGGCCAAACTCAGGTTATGACTAAGGTATAAAGATGTTTAAAGAATGCCTGGTTGATATAAAGGCCTAAATTTATAAGGCATTTGTGTAGTGTTTTTTGTTTGTTTGTTTGTTTTTTACTTTTGCAGAGAAAAGAAAACTAAGCATAAAGGTTACATTCAGAGTAACTTGGATAGAGAACCGTGCAGTTGAAGTTAAGTCAGTCAACATATATTTTCTTTTTCTTTCATGATCAATTAAAGTTTTTATTTGCCTTTTATAAGGACTCTTTTGGAGAGGCTATTTCTAAATCCTTTAGTTTCTTGGAAGCCTCTGCATGCCTATAAAAGACATGTCCCTTTATTTTTGAGGCACTTGGGATTCTGATTTTGAGGTTTCTTTTTCCAATGTGCCCCTTAAATGAATAATTTTTTATTTTTATTTTAATTTATTTATTTTTTTGAGATGGAGTCTTGCTCTGTCACTGGGCTGGAGCGCAGTGCTGTGATCTCGACTAACTGCAACCTCGACCTCCCAGGTTCAAGCAATTCCCCTGCCTTAGTCTCCCACATAGCTGGGACTACAGGTGCAAACCTGGTTAATTTTTTTGTATTTTAGTAGAGACGGGGTTTCACCATATTGGCCAGGATGGTCTCGGTCTCCTGACCTGGTGATCTGTCCACCTCAGACTCCCAAAGTGTTGGGATTACAGGCGTGAGCCACGGCGCCCAGCCATGAAGAATTTTATGTGAGGTAAGCTTTCACAGTGCATCCACAATTATTCTAAATTTTCTTTCGTAAGTTCACTCGAGTCTATTTTATCTGTTATGAACATAGCTATTCTAGGTTCTTTGTGATTAATACTCCCAGGTATAACTCTAACAATTCTGTGATTTTTAGTTTTTCTCCTGGCATTAGCAATTCCATTTTTTGAGCTATAGAATGATTTGGGGAAACCAGGGAAGGCTGGGGCAGGGTTAAAAGAGAAACAGGATAGGACAGGGAAAGCAATACGCTTAAAAGAGTTAAAAAGGAAGCAGATATGGTAAGAGGGCAGACCCTTAGTCAGAATACCAGGGTTCAAATCTTATCTTGACCACTTAGTAACAGGTGGCCTTGGGAAATTTATTTATCCTCTTTATGTCTCATTTTTCTCAGCAGCCAAATGGGTAATATTAATATGAGGGTAATATATTACTCGAATATTAGAGTCATAATATTAGAGTAATATAGTAGTGGTTGTAATCAACCTCTTCTGATTTTCATGAGAATTAAAGTAGATTATTTGTAAAGCAGCCTGAACTGTGCCAGGGAAATAATAAGTGCTATCTGTTCATTAAATAAATAAAAATAGGGAATAGAAACCATAAGGAGGGAATAAGACAGCTTTAGTTACGTTTTCTTTCACCCATTTGAGATTTCTCTTTCACAAGTAAATTTAATCAGGTACAATTTTTTGTGATTACTCGTATATGTGGAATTCTCTCTGTCAGGCCTCTGAGCCCAAGCCAAGCCATCGCATCTCCTGTGGCTTGCAGGTATATGCCCAGAGAGCCTGAAATGACTGAAGAATCACAAAAGAAGTGAAAATGCCCTGCCCCACCTTAACTGATGACATTCTACCACAAAAGAAGTGAAAATGGCCGGTCCTTGCCTTAACTGATGCCATTACCTTGTGAAAGTCCTTTACCTGGCTCATCCTGGCTCAAAAAGCACCCCCATTGAGCACCTTGTGACCCCCACGTCTGCCCACCAGAGAACGAACCCCCTTAGATTGTAATTTTCCTTTATCTAACCAAATCCTATAAAATGGCCCCACCCTTATTCCCCTTCACTGACTCTCTTTTCAGACTCAGCCCGCCTGCACCCAGGTGATTAAAAAGCTTTATCACTCACACAAAGTCTGTTTGGTGGTCTCTTCACATGGAGCACATGACACTTTCTATAAATTTTTTTGTTTCCTATTGGTCACATTTTTTTCTGTAATGCTTTTCCCACTTCTTTCTTTTCTTCTATTAGATTGAATACAGATTCTTTTATTTCTTTATGCCCCCTTTTTAACCTACTGATTTAGAAGTTATTCACTTCAATTGGAATATTTTAGAGGATACTTTAGGACACAACTCCTTATGATTTACTTGCATTTCTATATGTCTTGCAAGCAAAGGTATTGCTTGCCTTTTCCCTATCTTTTTAAGGATGTTTGTACGGCAAGCAGGCTCTGAAGACAGAATGACCACCTCTGGAAGACGGGGCAGGTTTATTTCACGTCCACTATAATAAAAGTCATGTCTCTTTCTGAAGCGAAAGTCAGACAAATTTTCTATCCACTATAAAAGATCAGATTCCTTAAGCCCAAAGCATCTCAGGCATGACCAAACCCTCTGGATATGCAGCATATCCTTGCACCCCTCCACACTGCTGTCATGAAATATAGGGTGAAGATGAACTCTCATAAACATAAAGCTCATGCTTCTTGCTGTGCCATGACATTTTTTTTTTTAAAGACTGGACATGGTAGCTCACCATAATCCCAGCACTTAGGAAGGCCAAGGCAGTAGGATCAGTTGAGCCTAGGAATTCAAGGTTACAGTGACCTAGGATCATGCCACCACACTCCAGCATGGAGCAACAGAGCAAGATCCTCAGAGAGAGAGACAAAGAGACAGACAGAGAGGGAGAGAGAGAGAGAGAGAGAGAAGGAAGGGAAGGAAGGGAAGGCAGGAAAGGAAGGGAAGGAAGGGAAGAAGGAAAATAATGCTTCTCTTCACACCAGGAGTCTCACTGTTATAGTCTCACCAATGTACCCCAATGTAGCAGTCTCTCATTATTTGAGGTATCACCGAGGGTTCTTTGTCTAACAAAAATTAAGGAGCATAGACACCAAGGAAGAGGTTGGAGTGAAAGTTTAAGCGAAAGAAGAAAGCTCTACACAGTAGAAAGGGAACCCAAAAGAAGGTTGCCATTTTTACAGTTGAATCCAAAAGCATTTATTGGAAACCAGTGAGGGATGGGTATCTCATTTGCATAAGGCATGAATTTCTGGTAGCTCCACCCCATCCTCCTGATGCACATGTGGGCCCTTAGCTTGAGTTACTTCATATTGCTTTGCTCCCCTTACTACGCATGTATCAGGGGATGAAATTTCCCATTGTGGGCATCTCTGGGCAAGTCACCTGTTTAGCCTTTATTTTCTGTCTGGCTGTGAGCATGTCTTAGGCAAGCCCCCACTGTGCAATGTCCCTTATCTGTGCCTGTAGCTTGATTTTTCAGGCTGTTCTTTTGTTTAAAAGAATTCAACTGAGGATCCACCTTAACTTCCTCCCTGACTGATTTCTTTCTTTCTCCTCTCTCATCATCTTCTGATAGTATCCATGAAACAGAATCGGACAGGTCAGGATTAGAGCAGAGCAAATGAGATGAATCATGCAAGTGTAGCTTCAGATGGCATCTTTGAAATACTGATATTTTGTTCATCATGGAGATTTTGCATTTTTTATTTTTTATTTTTAAAATATTGCTTTAAAGCATTACTTAATTATTCAATTTTTGGGCATGTTTTAGAAATTTTGTGTCCCAAGTGAGTGCCACACTCCTTCATTTTAGTTCTAGCCCTGCTTCTCAGTCTAGAAACCCCCAGAGCAATTAAAAAAATGCAGGAAGGTGGGAGCTGTCAGCAATAAGGATAAAGGGGCTTGGGTGAATAGAAAACATCAGAAAATAGTACAATTCTATCTGTGAGCAACTGGCCACTCAATATCAAAAGTAAATGTGGCTTATATGCTGGTGTGGAGCTGATTCCTACCTCCACACCCTCTGATACCTTGCAGCACTTCCACTCTTGACCTTGGCTGTTTTAAGAGGACAAATAATCAGTAGTATTACTAAGGTCTTCTGCCTCCAAAGAAGACCAAAGGTCATACACACATATAAGAATATACTGGGAAGCTATAAGGAAGAAAAGGGACTCAAATCTTTATAGCTCAGTTGGATACAAGTTCCTATCTTATATTTGATCAACATCTTATCTAGTCTGTAGGGTAGCAAATACCAAGAATCAGCTAATGGGGCTTGGGAAGACTTCACAGTAGGGAAGAGAAACTAATGTAAACTTGTTGATGAGATCTTTGTGTCTTCAACTACTAAATATATAAATGCTATTGGTATTTTACATGTCTGAACTATACATGCTCATTAAGTGGCAGAAGGGACTATCCAGATTGCAAGGGCCACGTGTAGGTTAGAGCTAGTACCTTTGGAACACCTCAACCATAATAAATTCTTTGAGACACAAATCTCTACCACTGATCATTTTGCCAGTTAAAACACCTGGGAAAGAGGGAGAGTCTAGATCCAGAGGCAACAATTTGGTTTTGAATTCATTATCCCTCTGATCTTAGCTATTAGTTTGCTACTAGGATCTTGTAGAAACTGAATGTTTCATCCATGGAGGTTTTGTGATTCTCTAGCCTGATTTCCTTTTTTGGCATATTCAACTTTAACTCAATAACTAACAAGATAGGAAGGGCTCAACTAATCTAGTTTGTCAAATGGAAATAATATATTTAAGAACAGAACCTGCCAGGCATGGTGGCTCACGCATGTAATCCCAGCACTTTGGGAGGCCAAGGCGGGTGGATCACAAGGTCAGGAGATCAAGACCATCCTGGCCAATATGGTGAAACTCTGTCTCTACTAAAAATACAAAAATTAGCTTGGCGTGGTGGCAGGTGCCTGTTGACCCAGCTACTCAGGAGGCTGAGACAGGATAATCGCTTGAACTGGGAGGTAAAGTTTGCAGTGAGCCGAGATTGCATCACTGCACTCCAGCCTGGGGGACAGAGTGAGACTCCATCTCAAAACAAACAAACAAACAAACAAACAAACAAGAACAGAACCAGCCTGGCTACCAACATCATCTTGGCTTTACATGAAAAAGTGGCAACTATCCTTTGGAAGAAGTTTTATGCTCTACTCTCTATTCTACCTGAAAAAAAGTTGCTGATTCAGTAGTATCCTTCATTTGAAGAGGTTCTCCTAAATGCTAAGTACTAATTTGCATTAGTGATTTAGTTAAGTTGAAACCCTATGATGTCAACTGAGCAACTGTAGCTATTCAACCTCCTCATCATGAGCTATACAGAATAGAAAGCAGGTGTGACTGCTTTCAGTGGTCAGAACTCAAGGCTGCTCTCATATCATTGTCCACTTGATGAAAAAGTCACATTTTTACTGACTCTTGGGATGCTGCCAATGCCTTAGCTTTTTGGTCAGCCACTTGGGAAATAATAAACTGCAAGATTAAAGAAACTCCTCAAGGAAGCAAAGCAAAATGGTGAACAGAAAACTCCTTCAATGCCTCCTCAAGGACACCAAGTTACCATCTACATAGAGAAAACACCTTCACAAGAACCAAAATTCAGGTGAGCACTCATAGTACCTGGTTTTAACTTCATATCACTGAAAGAGGCACTGAAGAGATAGAAAAAACAGTCCCGAATTGCTGATGCCACCCTTCACCCACCCCTGGCAGCAGCTGTGTGGTATGGGCACAGAAAGCATCTCTAGGCACTGGAGGCGGGAGAACACAGAACACAGCAATTGTGAGGCACTGAACTCAGTGCTGTTCTATTATAGCAGAAAGGAAAAGCAAACCAAACTCAGCTGACACCCACCCACAGAGTGGGCCTTTAAACCTGCCCTAGCCAGAGGGGACTCACTCATCCCAGAGAGCTAAACTTCAGTGCTCTCACAAACCTCACCACTGAGAGCTACAGTGCTCTTGGATCTCTAAGTAAACTTGAAAGGCAGTCTAGGCAATAAGGACTGCAACTCACAGTCATGTCCTAGGGCTAAACTAGACCCAGAGAGAGTGGACCAGGGGACACGTGACCTAATGAGACACCAGCTGAGGAAGCCAAGGAAGTACTGGCATCACCCCTTCCCTAACCCCAGGCTGCATAGCTCATAGCTCCAAAAGAGACCCCTTCCTTCTACTTGAGAAGAGGAGAAGGACGAGTGTGGAGGTCTTTGTCTTGCATCTTAGATGCCAGCTCAGCTACAGCAGTGTAGGGCACAAGTCAGAGGCATGAGGCCCCCATTCCAGGCCCTAGCTCCCAGAAGGGAACCAGATGCCTTGAAGGAAAGGGTCTAGTCCTGCCAGCATTCATCACCTGCTAACTGAAGAGCCCTTGGTCCCCGAATAACCAGCAATGATACCCAGGTACTATGTCAAGGACCTTGATGAGCCACTGAGACTTGCTGGCTTCAGGAGAGACTTGGCACATTACCAGCTGGGGTGGCTACAGGGCAAAACTCCTTCTGTTTGAGAAAGCAAAGGGAGAAGTAAAGGGGACTTTGTCTTGCACCTTAGGTACCAACACTGCCACAGGGGAGTAGAGCACCAAGCGGGCTCTTGGGATCCCCTATTTCAGGTTAATTCTTGGGTGGCAGTTCTGAACTTGCCCTGGTCAGAGGGGAGCACACTGCCCTGAATGGTGAGTCCCAGACTAGGCAACATTCACCACAAGCTAACTTAAGAAACCTTGGGCCTTAAGGGAACATTGGTGGTAGTCTGACTACTCCTCATGGTCAGAGGTGGCAGTGGCTACAGGATGAGGTTCCTCTGCCTTCGGAAAGGGGAAGGCAAAGTGGGAAGAACGGCATCTTGTGGTCTGAGTGCCAGCTCAACCACAATACAATAAAATACCATGTAGACTTCTATGGTTTTTGACTATAGTCTTTGACTCCTGGATGGCACTGTGGACCCACCTGAGGCCTGGGGGCCTCATTGCCTTGAAAGGAAGGACACAGGCATGGCTAGCTTTGCCAACTGATGATTGTGGAGCCCCATGGCCTTGAACAAACATAGGCAGTAGCCAAGGAGTGGTTACTTCAGGCCTTGGGCAAGACCCAGTGCTAAGCTGGCTTCAGTTCTGACCTGGAGGAGTCATAGTAGTGGTGGCCACTGGGTGCTTGTGTCATTCCACCCCTAGATTCAGGTGGCTCAAAACTGAAAGAGAACTCTGTATGCTTGGGAGAAAGTAAGGAAAAAGAACAGGAGTCTCTGGCTGTTAATCCAGAGAATTCTCTCAGATCTTGTCCAAGACCATCAAGCAAGTAGGTACCTCTATGAGTCTGCAAGTAACCACAGACTTACTGGACTTGGGGTGCCCCCTACAGGAGAAACAGCTAAGATCACAGTACTGAAGTCCTTTCAAATATCTGGGAAGGCTTCCCAAGAACAGCTACAAATAAGCCCAGACAGTAAAGACTACACTAAATACCTAACTCTTCAATGATCAGACACTGAAAAACATCTACTAGCATCAACACCATCCAGGAAGACATGACCTCAACAAATGAACTAAATAAGGCACCAGGGACTAATTCTAGAGAAAGAGAGATATATGATCTTTCAGACAAAGAATTCAAAATAGCTGTGTTGAGAGAACTCAGATAAATTGAAGATAGTACAGAGAAGGAATTCAGAATTCTATTAGATAAATTTAACAAAGAGATTGAAATAATTAAGAAGAATCAAGAAGAAATTCTGGAGCTGAAAATTAAAATTGGCATACTGAAGAATGCATCAGAGTCCTTTAATAGCAGAATTCATCAAGCAGAAAAAAAATAGTTTGAAGACAGGCTATTTGCAAATATAGTCAGGGAGACAAAAGAAAAAAAAGAATAAAAAATAAAAAGCACGACTATGGGATCTAGAAAATAGCCTCAGAAGGGCAAATCTAAGAGAAAGAGAAAGAAGTAGAAAGTTTATGGAAAGGGATAATAACAGAGAACTTCTCAAACCTATAGAAAGATATCTATATCCAAGTACAAGAAGGTAATAGAATACCAAGCAGATTTAACCCAGAGAAGACTATCTCAAAGCATTTAATAAACAAACTTCCAAATGTCAAGGACAAAGAAAGGATCCCAAAAGCAGCAAGAGAAAAGAAGCAAATAACAAACAATGGAGCTCCAATACACCTGGCAGAAGGCTACTCAGTGGAAATATTACAAGCTAGGAGAGAGTGGCATGACATATTTAAAGTACTGAAGGAACAAAACTTTTAACCTAGAATAGTATATCTGGTGAAAATAGCCTTCAAAGATGAAGGAGAAATAAAGACTTTCCCAGACTAACAAAAGCTGTAAGATTTCATCAATATCAGATCTGTCCTATAAGAAATGCTAAAGAGAGTACTTCAATCAGAAAGAAATGGACATTAATAGCCAATAAATAATCACCTGAACATATAAAACTTACTGGTAATAGTAAGTACACAGAAAAACACAGAATATTGTAACACTGTAACTGTGGCGTGTAAATTACTCTTATCCTAAGCAGAAAGACTAAACAAAAAATCAATCAAAAATAACTACAACAACTTTTCATGACATAGTACAATAAGATATAAGTAGAAACAACAAAAAGTGTAAAAGTGGGGGGAAGTCAATGTAAATATTAGTCTTCTTTTTGCTTGTTTATGCAAATAATGTTAAGTTGTTATCAGGTTAAAGTAATGGGTTATAAGATAGGATTTACAAGCCTCATGGTAACCTCAAACCAAGAAACATACAATGTATACACAAAAAAATACAAAGCAAGAAACAAAATCATATCATCAGAGAAAATCATCTTCACTAGAGGAAGACAGGAATTAAAGAAAGAAAAAAGAGAAAACTAAAAACAACCAGAAAACAAATAATGAAATGGCAGGGGTAAGTTCTTACTTATAGATAATAACATTAAATGTAAATGAACTAAACTCTTTAATCAAAAGATATAGACTGGCTGAATGTCCATTGAATACAAGAAACACACCCATTTATCTGTTGCCTACAAGAAACACACTTTGTCTATAAAGATATACATAGGCTAAAATAAAGGTATGGAAAAAGATATCCCATGCCAATGGGGGAAAAAATAAAGCAAGAGTCACTATACTTATATCAGACAAAACAAATTTCAAGACAAAAAAGGCAACAAGAGATAAAAGTCACTATGTAATGATTAAGGGGTCAATTCAGAAAGAGGATATAACAATTTTAAATAAATACGCACCCAATGTAAGAGCACCCAGATATATAAAGCAAATATTACCAGAACGAGAAAGACAGGCCCCAATCAAATAATAGTTGGAGACTTAAACACCCCACTTTCAGCATTGAACAGATCTTCCAGACGGAATATCAGCAAAGAAACACCAGTTAATCTGCGCCATAGACCAAATAGACCTGACAGATATTTATAGAACATTTTATGCAAGAGCTGCAGAACACAAGTTCTTTTCCTCAGCACATGTATCATTCTCAAGGATAGATCATATGTTATGTCACGAAACAAATATTAAAACATTCAAAAAATTGAAATAATATCAAATGTATCCTCTGACTATAATGGAATAAAACTAGAAATTAATAACAAGAATTTTGAAAACTATACAAATACATGGAAATTAAACAATGTACTCCTGAATGACCAGTGGGGCAATGAAGAAATTAAGAAAAAAATTGAGAAATTACTTGAAATAAATAATAATGGAAACACTACATACCAAAACCTCTGGGATACAGCAAAAGCAGTATTAAAAGGGAAGTGTATAGCTATAAGCACCAACATCAAAAAGAGTTAGTAACTTCAAATAAACAATCTAACAATGTACCTTAAAGAACTAGAAAAGCAAGAGCAAACCAAACCCAAAATTAGTAGAACAAAATAAATACTAAAGATTAGAACAGAAATAAATGAAATATAAATAAAAAATATAAAAGATCAATGAAACACAAAGTTGGTTTTTTGAAAAGTTAAAAAAAAAATTGACAAACCTTTAACCATACTGAGAAAAAAAGATCCAAATAAAAATCAGAAATGAAAAAGGAGACATTACAACTGATATAGCAGAAATTCAAAAGATCATTAGTGGCTACTATGAGCAATTATATGCCAATAAATTGGAAAATCTAGAAGAAATGAACAAATTCCTATACACATACACCTTTCAAGTTTGAACTAGGAAGAAATCCAAAACCTGAACGGACCTGTCACAAGTGATGAGATGAAAGCCATAATAAGAAGTCTTCCAGTTGGCTGGGCACAGTGGCTCATGCCTGTAATCTAATCCCAACACCTTGGGAGGCTTAGACAGGAGGATCACTTGAGGCCAAGAGTTCAAGATGAGCCTGGCCAACATGGTGAAACCGTGTCTCTACTAAACACACAAAAAGTAGCCAGGTGTGGTGGTGAACTCCTGTAATCCCAGTTACTCAGGAGGCTGAGGCAGGAGAATTGCTTGAACCCAAGAGGCAGAGGCTGCAGTAAGCTGAGATTGCGCCATTGCACTCCAGCCTGGGTGACAGAGCGAGACTTGATCTCAAAAAAAAAAAAAAAAAAAAAAAGTCTTCCAGTAAAGAAAAGCCCAGACCTGATGGCTTCACTGCTGAATTCTACCAAACTTAAAAAACAAAAAAGTACTAATCCTACTCAAACTATTATGAAGAATAAAGGAGGAAGGAATACTTTCAAATGTATTCTATGAAGCCAGAATTACCCTGATATGAAAACCAGACAAAGACACATCAAAATAAGAAAACTACAGGCCAATATCTCTGACAAATATTGATGCAAGAATCTTAACAAAACACTAGCAAACTGAATTCAACAGTACATGAAAAAGATCATTCATCATTACCAAGAAAGATTTATCCCTGGGATGCAAGGATGGTTCAATATAGGCAAATCAATGAACATGATACATCATATCAACAGAATGAAGGATAAAAACCATATGATTATTTCAATTAATGCTGAAAAAAGCATTTGATAAAATTCAACATTCCTTCATAATAAAAAGCCTTAAAAAACTGCATATAGAAGGAGCATATCTCAACATAATAAATGCCACATATGACAGACGCACAGCTGATATCATACTGAACAGGAAAAACTGAAAGTCTTTCAAGTAAGATCTGGAACATGAAAAGGATGCCAACTGTCACCACTATTATTCAACATGGTACTGGAAGTCCTAGCTAGAGCAATTAGACAAGAGAAAGATATAAAGGGCATCCAAATTGGAAAGGAAGAAGTCAGATTATCCTTGTTTTCTGAACTCTAAAGACCCTACAAGAAAACTATTAGAAATGATAAATTTAGTAAAGTTGCAGGATACAAAATCAACATACAAAAATCAGTAGCATTTATATATGCCAACAGTGAACAATGTGAAAAAAAAAAAAGTAATTGTATTTACAATAGCCACACATAAAATTAGAAATCTAGGAATTAATCAAAGAAGTGACAGATTTCTATAATGAAGACTTTAAAACATTGATGAAAGAATTTGAAGAGGACACCACAAAATGGCAAAATATTCCATATTCATTGATTGGAAGAATCAATATTATTAACATGTCCATATTATCCAAAGCAATTTACAAATTCAATGCAGTCCCTATCAAAATACCAATGATATTCTTCACAGAAATAGAAAAAAAAGTCATAAAATTTATATGGAACCACAAAATACCCAGGACACAAAAGATCCAGACCCTAAGCAAAAAGAACAAAACTGGATGATTCACATTACTTGACTTGAAATTATATATAGAGCTGTAGTAACCAAAATAGCATGGTACTGGCACAAAAACAGACACATAGAGTGATGGAACAGAATAGAGAACCCAGAAACAAATCTACACACCTAGAGTGAACTGGTTTTTGACAGAAGTTCCAAGAACATGCACTGTCTCTTCAACAAATGGTACTGGGAAAACTGGATATCCACATGAAAAAGAATAAAACTAGACCCCTATACTCTCACTATATACAAAAATCAAATCAAAATGGATTAAAGACTTAACTCTAAGACCTCGAACTAAAAAACTACTACAAGAAAAGGTTGGAGAAAATCTTTAGGACATTTCTGGGCAAAGATTTCTTGAGCAATACCCAAAAAGCACAGGCAACTAAGGCAAATGTGATCACATCAAGTTAAAAAACTTCTGTATAGCAAAGGATACAATTAACAAAGTGAAGAGACAACCCATAGAATGGAAGAAAGTATTTACAAACTACCTCCTGACAAGAGATTAAAAACCTGAATGTATAAGGAGCTCAAACAACTCTTTAGGAAAAAAATTCAATAATCCAATAAAAAAGGACAAGAGATTTGAATAGATATTTCTCAAAAGAAGACATACAGATGGCAAACATATAAAAAAGTTCTAACATCATAGATCATCAGAGAAATGCAAATCAAAACTACAATATCATTTTATCCCAGTTAAAATAGCTTATATCCAAAAGACAGGCAATAAAAAATGCTACTGAGGATGCAGAGAAAAGGGAACCCTTGTACACTGTGGATGGGAATGTAAATTAGCACAATCACCATGGAGAACAGTTTAGAGCTTCCTCAGAAAACTAAAACAAGAGCTATCATATGATCCAGCAATCCTACAGCTAGGTATATACCCAAAGGCAAGGAAATCAGTATATTTTAAATATATCTGAATTCCTATGTGTGTTGCAGCACTGCTTACAATACCTAGGATTCGGAAGCAACCTAAGTCTCCATCAACATATAAATGGATAAAGAAAATGTGGTACTTGTATACAGTGGAGACTATTCAGCCATAAAAAAAATGAGATCAGTCACTTGCAACAAGAATGAAACTGGATATCATTATGTTAGGTGAAATAAGCCAGGCATAGAAAGACAAACTTCACATGTTCTCACTTATTTGTGGGATATAAAAATCAAACCAATTGAACTCATGGACATAGAGGGTAGAAGGATGGTTGAGAAGGGTAGTTTCCAACAGAGACTGGGAAGGGTAGTTAAGGTTTGGGGGAAGGTGGTGATAGTTAATGAGCTAAAAAAAAAATAGAATAAATAAGACCTACTATTTGATAGCACAATAGGGTTACTATAGTAACCCTATTACTAAGTATACAACTTAATTGTATACTTTAAAATAAAGAAAGTAATTGGGGCCGGGTGTAGTGGCTCAAGCCTGTAATCCCAGCACTTTGGGAGGCAAAGATGGGCAGATCACGAGGTCAGGAGATCGAGACCATCCTGGCTTACACGGTGAAACCCCGTCTGTACTAAAAAATACAAAAAACTAGCCAGGCGAGGTGGCGGGCACCTGTAGTCCCAGGTACTCGGGAGGCTGAGGCAGGAGAATGGTGTAAACCTGGGAGGTAGAGCTTGCAGTGAGCTGACATCTGGCCACTGCACTCCAGCCTGGGCAATAGAGCGAGACTCCGTCTCAAAAAAAAAAAAAAAAAAAAAGAATGTAATTGGATTGTTTGTAACTCAAGGGATAAATGCTTGAGGGGATGGATACCCCATTCTCCACAATGTATTTATTTCACATTGCATGCCTGTATCAAAACATATCATGTACCCCATAAAAATGTACACCATGTACCCACAAAAATTTTAAAAAACTAAAAAATTTAGAAAAAAAAGAAAAAATAAAGAAACTGAGGCCACCAACTCTGAAAACAAATTACATCTGCTGATCAGCCTCTCTGGGCCACTTGTATAGACGTTCATTCTCCAAAAAGACAAACCAGAATCAAACTGTTGATTGATTCTGCTTCACCTAGATTGCTACCTTTGCTGCCAGAATCCATTATGGTATCAGACATGGCAGCACACTCACTATCATAGGGTACACATTAAAAAGGATTACAGAGGCTATCATGACATGCAAAATTTGTCACTCCTACCAAAAGCTGAGATTTTATGTTATAATGAGGGAAGTCATATTGCATGTTTATCCTTCATGAAGTTTTGCCCCTGCCTGCTTCTGATAGACTAACTACATCAAATTTTTAACACTTTCTCAGTGTTATTGTTGCCTTACCATTGTTGACATTTTCTTAGATTATGATGCTGCTGTTCCAGTCCCATCAGTTGATTCTGGCTAAATTTGAAACTAAATTTGGTCACATATTCTGCTGTTTTCTAGATCATTTCTAAACAAATATACAAGTTAGAGTATCACTCAGTACCCCCACCTAGTCCGCCTCCCCACCACAAAAAAAGCATTAGTCATGGTCACTGAAAAGAAACTGTGAACCCGTAAGTTCTACTAGCTGACTGGGAAGCCATATTTGAGTCAACATCATCCTGTGCCCCCTTACAGAGTGAAAACATGTAGCTTATACATTGTGGGGTTTCAAACATTATAACAACATGTGCAAACCTAGGACAGTTTTACTTCTAGGGGAGCTAGGCATAAAGTTGATTTATATATATATATATATAAAATCATTTGCATTGTAGAAGAGGTCATAAGAGATTTTCAAGTGTTTAAGAAAATATGCCTAGTATATCTTGTGGTCTTCAAATGACTGTAGAGATGTTTCTAGAATGAGGCTACCCTTCCAGGAAAGATTTCCATAGGAGTAACTCACTCATTATTGGTGTACATTGTGAGGACAACTATTCTTATAATGGAAGTCATCCAACTTAAAGAGGTGGTGCAGAATGTGTCACTGACATTAAGGAACCAAGGGCACCACCTTGGTTTTGGAAGTATTTCAGGTGAGACTCAATATATTGGCCAAGGTTGTTATGCACTAGAATAGCACTGGAGCTCTTCTTTATGGGCTAAGGTCTAGTCTATGCAATCAGTAATATATCTGCTGGATCAATGCCCTCAGTTAAGTGAAAAAGTCAATACAGAAACTGAAGAAGAAAGCCATCTAGCTTTCTAGTGTAGACCTGGATAGTTTAAGAGATTTGTCCAGCTTTCTGTGGGCATGGTCAAGGTCAATGTTGCAAATAGGACTCATCCTACAGCTTGACAGTAAGTAGAATTAAATGCTACATGAGTCAAAATGAGTTCTAGACTCTGTACGATTCATCAGAGTAGCCAATGTTGTGATGTATTCAAGATAAAATATTTCCATGTGTAGGCACAAGGAGTTTATATTGTTGAAGGACAATTCTCTTGCAGTAAGTACCTGGCATTTCTGCACATCTTTTAAGCAGAGGTGCTACTGTCTTTATTCGAGACTATCTTTGCAAGGATGTTAGTAGAGCAAGTAAGCTCTGAAGACAGAGATAGTGTCTTCCTCTGGAGTAGAGGACCAATTCCCTTAAAAAAATGAGATAGAGATATTGTGTTCTCCTTCTGAGCAATGGGCAGACATATTCACAGTCTAGGCTCCAAAGCAAAGGTCAGGTAAATTTACAGCGTATTATAAAATAATCAGGTACCCTGAGCTTAGGACGTTTCTTCTATAATGTAATTTACTATGTTTGCAGGTGTCACCTGGCATTCTTCATGTTTCCCTGTGAAAATCGAGTCTCAGGAAACCAGGAAAGTTATTGCTGGTACAATGGCTACTATTATTGCTGTCAGTAAATAATAGACCCCTATCTCTAACTTTGGAGTCTCATGTCTTCTGCCAGAATCTATGAAATTACAGCAAGCTAATTTGTTAGCTTGCTTGCAAATGGGGTAACATTTTAGACCTTTTTTAGTCTTAAGAAGGCAGAAAATTAAGAAGAGAAAAACAGAGAAACAAAACAGAGGAAATAAATAGAAACAAATAATAAAAGCAAGACCTAATACCAGCAATATTTCAAGTTGTATTAAATGCTAATGTACAAAATATTCCACTTACAAGGCAGCAATACCAGGATCAATAAAAAGTAAGACCAAGTAACACCCTGTTTTCAAGAATATTTCTTATTTTTTATGCCTCATTCCCTTTCATATCAATTTTAAGATTTTTGCCAAATTCTGTAAACACAAACTTTATTAGGATATAATCATCATCTCATTGCTTTATAGATAGTGCTATTTTCATGATAGTGAATCTTTCCAACCATAATTGCTAATCTCTCCATTTATTTTTGTCATTTTCATATATTTAAACACAACACTACAATTTACAAATACCTTACACTTTTTGTTAGGGATATTATTTGGTGTTATATAATTTTGGCTAACTATATAAATCATTATTTTTGTAAAAAGATTTATCCTAATCATTTTTCTGACATACAGGAATGCTACTTTCTCATATATATGAATGTTTTTCAGCAGTTTTGCAGATTTTCTCTTCAGGCAGTTTCTTCCTTTTGAAGTCTCATACATTCTGTTATTTTTTCTTCTCTTACTCAGATAGCTCTTAACACTCCAATATATTAACTACATAACTATGATTTTAAGCATTTTTGTTCTTCATTGTATCATAATTGCTTCATTTTAATCAAAGAAAATATAGATTATTAGTATACAACTTTATCAGGGAAAGGAATTTTCTGCTTATTCCTGAAATATTAAGAAGTTTTTAAAATGCGTAAATGTTGAATTGCATTGTTTTTTATTTCTAGAATAATATAAATTTCTCCATTAATTTTTAATTGTTGTAATATTCAGAGATATTTCTTATGTTAAAACATCTTTCATCCTCTGAGAAAAAAGTATACTTTGTCATAGTGTACTTTTACATCATTTTTGGATTTGGTTTTCTAGTATTTTATTAAATATTTTTGTCTTCATATTCAGAAATCATTATGGCCTATAACTTTATTTACTATAATAACATTAAGACTATAGCCTCTTGTAATTATTTTGAGTAATTTCCTTTTTTCTCTTTTCATGAAAGTTGACATAGAAAAAAAACAATTTCCTGCAGTCTTAATGATATTTAACTTTTAAATTATCTAGACCCGGTGTTTTAATGTGTGCCTGAGAGTGGTGGATTGTAGATGACAAGCTAATAATTTTTATTCTTTAACTGATAAATATATATTCACACTTTCAGTTTCTTCACAGTAATGTTTTACTAAATTATAGTTTTTCTTGAAAATTTTTCTTTGGTCTAAATTTTCAAGTTTAAAAAAATTAAAAAATATAGTTGGCCTAAATATTTAGATATTCAAATACTATAATATGTGTGATATTTTATTGTGATTACAAAAAATGCCATAATTATATTTATGTCTTCCATTTAATTCCTTCTGTATTTATTTATGCTTTCTCTCTTTTTTCAAGACCCATTTTGGGAGATGTATTTCTGTTTTATTGACTTTTTCAAACAAATTTCAATATGCCATATCTTTCATTGTTATATGATAAAAATGACATATTTATGTTTTAAATTTTTATTATTTCCTGATAGACTTATTTGGGTTTACAATATCTTTGTGTTTAATAAACCTTTAGAAAGGTTTCAGAATTTAGTTTTAAAATGTTTGAAAAGTTTTAAATATAGTACAGAAAATATAATACTCTATTCCCCTCTTGTTAATATATTACATTACAGTGGTACGTTTGTCACAACTAAAAAATTTTGCTGCATTATAACAAGCTAAAATTCATACTTTGTCTAGATGTCCTTAGTTTCTGCATTATAACAAGCTAAAATTCATACTTTGTCTAGATGTCCTTAGTTTCTGCATTATAACAAGCTAAAATTCATACTTTGTCTAGATGTCCTTAGTTTCTGCATTATAACAAGCTAAAATTCATACTTTGTCTAGATGTCCTTAGTTTCTGCATTATAACAAGCTAAAATTCATACTTTGTCTAGATGTCCCTAGTTTCTGCATTATAACAAGCTAAAATTCATACTTTGTCTAGATGTCCTTAGTTTCTGCATTATAACAAGCTAAAATTCATACTTTGTCTAGATGTCCTTAGTTTTTACCTAATGTTCTTTTGTTATTGTTGTTGCAGGATCCCATTCAGGATATCAGGTTGCATTTAGTCATCATGTCTTAGGCTCTTCTATTCTGTGACCGCTACTCAGTTTTTGTATGTCTTAGTTTGGTTTATCTGCTATAAGAAAATGCCATAAACCAGGCAGCTTAAACAACAGACATTTATTTTTCACATTTCTGAAAGCTGGGAAGTCCAAGATCAAACTAAGCCAATTTGGTTTCCGGTGAGATCCTTCTTCCTAGTTTGCAGATAATCATCTTCTTGCTGTGTTCATCACATGGCACAGAAAGAAAGAAGTTCTCTGGTCTTTTTATATAAATAATCTAATCCCATCATAAAGGCCCTTTCCTCTTGACCTTATCTAAACCTAATTACCTCCCAAAGGCTTCATCTCCAAATACCATCACATTGGGATTAGGGCACCAACATATGAACTTTGGGGAACACCATTCTGTCTGTAACTCCTTGACTTTATGGTGCTGGCATTTTTTGAGTACTTATGAGGTATTCACCAAATATGAATATATTTGAGGTATCAAATAAAGATAGAATGTTACTATATTTGAGTTTATCCCACATTTTTTCATGGTTAGGCTAGGGTGTCACTCTCATTATGTCATATTAGGGATACATAATATCAGTATGACTTATTATTGATGACATTAATCTCGGTTACATCACTGAGGTAGTGTTTGTCAGGTTTCTCCACTGAAAAGTTCTCCTTTATTCTCCCTGTTCATATTGTACTGAATGGATGAAAGTCACTGTGTGCATTCCATATCCAAGGGTTGGAAAATCATGCTCCACTTTCCTAAAGGAGAAGCATCAACAAAGCTATGTGGACTCTTTCAATATGCAAAACTAATCTATTATTTCCCCCATTAATTTATTTATTTAATCATTTATTTATATCTGTACATGTACATGGATATTTATTTTACATTTTAGGCTGCAATTTAATAATACTTTATTTTGTGCTTAAACTGTTACAGCTTTGACCATTGAGAGCTTTTTCAGTTGGGTCATGGGTCTGTTTATCATGTACTTATTATTTTGGTTTTCATTCTTTTTTATCTTTTTTTTTTTTTTACTTTTAATTTCTGTGGGTATATAGTAGGTGTATAAATTTATGGAGTACAAGAGATATTTTGGTTTCAAGCACGTTCTTATTTTCTGTCATTACAAGATGTTACAGGCTCATACTGTATATTCCCTGTCCCAGCCCCCAATTCAGCCATTTTCTGAGGTATTCTGGCTTCTTTTACTGGAGAATAGTATTAGAAACAAAAGTGTAATGCTATTTTTTTTTTTTTCATGGATAGGATTATAAGATTTTCAATTATTTCTCATGAAATGCATTTGAATCATACTATAACTAAGATACTGCTTTATGAAAACTAAAATTTTGATTTTTTAACCATTTAGTTCTAAATATTTGATGTTAATTTTAACATATTCTTTGATTAATAAATTATTGAAAAGTATGATTTAACATTTTTCGACATGCAAGTGTTTACATTTTTGGTGTGTTTTATTTCAAGCTTTTTTAAATTGTGGTTGGAAAAATGACATCTACACAATAAATAAAATTGGATATTTATTTGTATTTGTTTTGTGTTCTACTGGTTAAACTTCTTATTTTGTTTCACATGTCAATATTCACTTCATGTACTTAGAAGCTGTTATGTGCATGTAACCAATGAATCATTATTATACACTGAACACTGTTTTTAATGTGTAGTATAATCCTAATAATGATTTTTACTTTAAAATATACTTTGATTAATTTAGCTACCAGAGTAGCATTTGCCTGTGATACCTTATTTCATCCAATATTTGACTATTTATGTTTTTGTATGTTAGATATTTTAAATTTTATTTTTTTAAACATATGCTTGAATTTTGGTTATTCAACTAGAAATTCTGTGAATCTAAAACAAAAGATTTTAACACATCTATATTTATTATGATTACTTGTACTATAGATTTATTTACAACTCTGTTTTTCATATTTTCTACATTCCAAACTTTTCCTTGTTCATTTTTCTGTTTTGAAACGAAGACATACACACAGCCAATGAGCATATGAAAAAAGCTCAACATCACTAATCATTACATAAATGTAAATCAAAACTGCAATGAGATACCATCTTACAACAGTCAGAATGGCTATTATTACAAAGTCAAAAAATAACAGATGCTGGTGAGGTTGTGGAAAAAAGGGAACACTTATACACTGTTGGCTGGAGTGTAAATTAGTTCAACATTTTGGAAATCAGTGCGGTGTTTCCTCAAAGACCTAAAAACAAAACTACCATTCAACCTAGCAATCTCATTACTGAGCATATGCCCAAAGGAATATAAATCATTCATCATTCTATTGTAAAGACACATGAACACATATGTTCATTGCAGCACCATTACAATAGCAAAGACGCTAAATCAATTTAAATGCCTATCAATAAAGAAAATGTGGTACACATACATCATGGCATAATACGCAGCCATAAAAAATAAAAAGATCACATCCTTTGCAGAAACATGGATGGAGGTGAAGGTCATTATTCTTAGCAAACTAAAACAGAAACAGGAAATCAAATACCACATGTTCTCACTTGTAAGTGGGAGCAAAACGATGCAAATATATGGACACACAAACTTTGGGGTGGACGGTGAGAGGAGGGAGAGGATCAGTAAATATAACTAATGGGTACTAGGCTTAATACCTGGGTGACAAAATAATCTGTACAACAAACACCCATGGCACAAGTTTACCTATATAATAAAACTGCATCTGTACCCCTGAAGTTAAAAGTTTTAAAAAAAATCTTTCTTATATGGGTTATCTATCTCTTGAAATGCTACAAATATTTGCAATGTTACTTCTTATATTTGTTTTGTGTTTAATTATGTCAAACGACTCAAAGATATCACCAGCATGAGATCACTTTTTATGTTATTACCTTATCTTGGAAAACTCATGCTCCAAATACATACAGTAAATGTCTGATAAATAGAATCTACATATTGTGCAGATTATTGGTTACATATTTACATATTTTCAGGATAAAATTAAATTTTTTTCTACCTAGAAACCAGAATATTTATAATTTGATACTTTCCTTTGAACACCTCAGATTTATAAAGCAGTTTGTATTCAATCTTCCTATTTTTCAAAAGCCCAAGATTTTGTTTTCTCTCCTCATTTAAGCATGATAAAACATATCTTAGTAGTTGTGAACCTTGAGAATGGAAGAAAAACACAGCTAACCAATATTACCATGATCTATTAGTCACTCCCTGTCCCAAATTCTTCCATAGTATGTCCTATTTAATCATGATAACAATCTTTTAAGGTAAAATTTATTAAAATCAATTTTCAGATTTAGAAAGTCTCAGAGATGTTAATGAAGTTGATTAATAAATAACAGACTTGGAATTTGAACCAATTTTTAGCTATAGAGTTGGTCAATTTAAACTACTTCTCTACATTACAGAATAATGTGGGGCAGTAGCTCTTCAAAATATATTATTTATTTTGTTTAACAAACTGGTAAGTTATCCCTTATCTATAAATAACATAATATGTAAATACTTAGTGTGTTTCTAATTTAAATTAACAATTTGTAATCACTCATTTTTCTAGGGTCAGCCACATATTTGATTTTTTGGTTGAATCGCACAGGTAATACCTTGCTGTTTTTTTTCATTATTTTTCTTTTCTTCGCTATTTATATTTCATATGATTACATGTAGTAAACAGATCATAGATTTTTGTCTGCAGAAAATATCTAGTTTTAAAACCTGTCATTACAACTATTATTATAAGCTAATTGTTTCGTGACATAAACAATTGGTAACTGAGTAGCACCATATTGTGCTATGAGACTGACTGAAGTTGAAATTAACCTGAGGTATGTATATAGTTCAGTTCAGTGTATTCATCCTCACAATTTATGTCCATTGTGGAAGTGATATAAAGTAAGCGCCAGAAAGAGTAGACCTGTTATCAGGAGAAATACTATTCTTGGAGTTATACATATCAGGGTGTAATAATAAGGAATATGTCTGAAAAAAAAAAACCACATACCTGTGTCTGCATAGATGTGTGTGTATGTAATATTCTAAAGGATTTTCATGCTTTTTGTAGAGTTTTACTGATATTTTGGGTTCTTTTCAAATATTTGTAAAAATACAGATTTGATTTCTTGATAAATTTTATATTCTCCACTGAGAATAAAAACTTAGTTGACCTACACTAAATTTTACTCGTCATTGGCTTATTTTACTCATTTCTCTGCTGGTTGTTGAGAACTATAACAATGAAAAATAGATAGCTGCAGATTCTTAGCAATTACCAAAAGTTAATTGGAATTATTAAGATAACAAACATGCACACAGAATGCTTTTGTTGATAAATTTTAACTACATTTAATGAGAAAATTCAAGACTAAGCCAATCTCATAAATTGTTTTATGCTATGCTAATGCTTTCTCTGGCTGGTCAAATTAAATATTGATAGACTGTCCTCTTAGAAACGGTTACACAAAGACATTGTATTCATTTCAAAGGCTAAAAGCTAAAATGGAGCCAACCTAGAAACAGTGTGTTGACTCAGTTAAGTAGCAATAATGAACATAATTATTTGTTTTCAGCTCTATTCTCAACTGATGAAGAGAGAAATTATAATATGGGACTGAGACCATGACTGGGTGGTCAGCTCATTTCTCATGTTATATGTTTTAAGTACCAATAAACATTTAAATGAGATGTTTCACTTTTTTCCCAATCAAATATATTTTAAATGAGATTGTAATGGCAATTTAAAAAACTAACAACAAATTGTTGTTTTCCTGAGCCCATATTTCAATTTTAATGTTGTTCTAAGTATCATGTAGCTTTCCAAATATGTAAATGACAAGGTCTCTTTTTTTAGGAAGGTTATAGTATCTGGGGATGTCAGATTAATCCACATAAATCAATTTATATCCTATATTACAAATACTTTATTAATTTTTCTGACTATTATTACATAGGTTTTCAATAGGAAGTTATATTAGTGAAATAAACTTTTTTGCAACAAAAATCATCTATAAAAGTGGTTTCTAGAATGTTTATTTTCTAAATGAATAAGTGCAGTTTATTTTTCGTGTTAAAGGAAGCAGCATTGCTTTATCCACCAATAAGCAAACAAATAAGGTACATTGAGAAAGTGTCCAAAAATTTGAATATCGTATTCTCTTATCAATATTTAAATAAAAGTAAGAAAGCTCAAATATATTATATACTATTTGCCTATTTCTCCACTGTCGTACTTTAAACTGCTTTTGATTTGTTGTATTGTACTTTAAACTGCTTTTGATTTGGTTTCTTGTAACTCCAAAAGCTGAATCAGCATTTTATATCTTACTATCTTACTTGCATGGATTTTTAAAACTAATGTTTTCTACCCATAAATGTTATGCCAACTCATAACTCATTTTTAATTCTTGTTTAATAGTTTCTTGGAGAAACAGAAAAAAGTAAAATCAAAATACTATAATCTTTTGTAAACAGACATTAATAACCATCATTCTAAAACGAACAAAATATTGTTATGGTCTGAATTATGTTCCTCCCCTGCAAAAAAGCAAACAAACCAAAAAAACACTGAAGTCCTAACCCCTCAGTAAGTATCTCAGAAAGTGATCTTATTTGAAAATAGAGTTGTTGAAGACATAGTTAAGATGAGGTCATACTGGAGTAGGCTGAGCCCTAATCAGATATGGCTGATGTTCTCACAAGAAGTCAGCAGGTGAACACACTTAGGCACACAGGAGAATGCCACGTAATGAGGAAGCCAGAGACTGGTGTTAGACAGCTACTTACTTGAGCTTTACTTCACACTTGCAACACCATGGGTGTTTAACTGGCCTTGATTCCCATTCCTGTATGAGGATATATAGTTATACTTATGAATATAGGTGGAGGAATATGATTTTGTAGGAAGCTATAAAAGTCACAGAATAGAAACATGAAGATGGGGTTCAAAAATAAAGAGAGTCATCATAACATCCTCATGATTAAATACTCCATACCTTTTCACCCTCTCCATTCGACTGAGAATCATCATTTTTATAACTAGGATTAAAGGAACTAATTCTCTACTGTTTAAGAGTTTTCAGACACTCGCTTGGGCCAACATTAAACATTAAGCGGGTTAGGCAGCTTTTAAGGCCTAACAGTAACTATTTTCAGCAAGATTGCTGGTGGCTTAAAATGTGAAAATATTAAGATGATCTCCTCTATTTCGAAATGAGAAAACTGTGATGCATGTATTTCATATCACTTGAGAAAATTAAGGTGAACAGTGGTGTTGATTTAGGACACACATTGGTCTTAAACCAGTTGCTGAGCTCTGAAGCAGTGGAGCCACAATCAAGAACAAGATGAGTCTGTATCTTCTGAGAACTTTTAATCTGGAAAAATCAGACATGCACACCTAAAACAATTCTAGGAAAATAATTCCTGATATTGACTGAATTCTTAACGAAGCAAAAAAAAGAAAAAAAAGAAAAAAAGAAAAAAACATCTGCTGGAGGGTTACATTTCTTTGTAGAGAATAAGTCCTGAATTTGAAAGCAATGTGGATTTAAACTGACAGTGGTGAATGGCAGAGCAGGCGAAGGCACTGTAGCAAAAAGCAGGATGGAACATCCTGATGAAAAAAAAAAAAAAGCATAAACAGATGGAAGAACAATTTTTAGATTATAGATTTTAAAGAGAATAGTGGTGGGGATGGAGGTAAAAGTAAGAGGTAATTTCTAAAGAATTTGGCTGTGAAAGCAATAAAAAGGAGCCAGAACTCAGTGAAGTGCAGCAGTTAAGAGCTTTAGACTTGGAGTAGAAAAGATTTGGGTCAAATTTTAGTTTTTTTCAATTACTCATTCTGTGACTGTGGACAATAAATTAACTTTGCTGGATCTCAGTTTTCTCCTTTATAAAACGGGAATGATGATATGCACTCTACATGCTTATTATGATGATAAAATGAACTTGTATTTTATTTGGCACCTATAACCATAAGTCAGATTGTAGGGACAAAAATAATATATAGTAAACATTGCCTTTGAAAGAGAAAAACTTTTATAATCACAATATACATACTTTTGCATATACAACCCTGTATATTGAAACACAAAATGTGATTTTATCACATTCCCACTATGTAAAATTACATCTCTTATTTTTTTAATTTTAATGTTTTAGTTATCACTAAGCAGGTTGCATTAGTTTCCTAGGGTTGCTATAACAAAGTGCCATTATCAGGGTGATTAAACAACAGAAATTTATAATTCTGGAAGATGGAAGTCCCAGACCAAGGTGCTGGCAGAGTGGGTTCCTTCAGAAGACCAGGAGGGAAGGATCTATTCCAAACCTCTCTCTGTAGCTTGTAGACGGCTGCCTTCTCCCTGTCTCTTCACATTGCTTTTCCTCTGTACTTGTCTGTATCCAAATTTCCTTTTCTTATAAGGACATCAGTCTTATCATATTAGGGTCCACCCAAATACTTCATTTTAACTGACTTACCTCTTTCAAGACCCTATCTCCAATAATAGTCACACTCTGAGATACTGTAATTAAGGACTTCAGCATATAAATTTGGGGGAAACACAATTAAACTTATAGCACAGATACATCCGAACTTTTATAAATTAGTTACATCACTGCTTGAATTTATACAGAGCAAGCCTTCATTCATAACTGCTATTGCTAAGATAAAGACCTTTGCTATGACTTTGAATTTTGAAAACTCCAAACAAGGCATATGAAATCATGTTAAGTTAAATTTCCAAAAACATGAAGTTAAAGGAAAGCTTTTAAAGAGAGGAAAATGAATATTTTGAATTATGATATTATATATCAGTAGAGATATTAATGGTTTTGATGTATTTTGAAGTAATTTATCCAATATTGCTTCTTTACAATAATCCTAGAAGGTGAAAAGGTTGAGTGTTTCTATATCCATGGTGTAGATTAAAAAGTAAAAAAAAAAAAAACCTGTAAAAGTTACTAAAATGGTAATTCTTAGTTCATTAGTTTCATAAATAATCTAACTATGGTTAGTTTAGTCTTCATAATCTTAATGTACTTGGAGTAATAGCTTCAAAGTGGAAAAAGAATAAATTATCACTTCTAGATTCTATATTTAGGCAAACTATGAAGAGTAAGAATGCTAGCCATGACAGAATACATAATATTGGACTTAACCCCCGTTTGCCTACCATCACCATTAAAAATAAATAAAAGCTTTACAAGATATATAAAACAACTTATTTCATGCATCAGAAAGCAACTAACACAGTGCTACATTATTTGGACAAAAAAATGCACAAGAGGTGACATCTTGGTTTTCTCTCTGAAAATTTTTTAGAAACTATGATGGCAGTGTCAGCCCATCTGGAGTGGCCACTGTGAGGATGACAGCTGGAGGTGGGGAGGCATGGTCAGGGCTGTGTGCTCCCTTGAGTCAGTAGGAATCAGGAACAGGTGATCCCAGCAGCAACCCCTCGCCCTACTGAGGTGGTGGGGTGAGAGCCTGCACACCTGGGTACAGCTGCAGCTGCCCAGCCATGTCTCTGGACCTGGGCATCCCTGTGCTCTCAGGGACCTGGGAAGCCCCCTTTCCCCCTAGGCTCTGAAGTGCCTGCTCCCATTCCCTGGCCTCTCCCCACTCTCAATGCCTGCTCCAGTGTGGAGAAAAGTTGTAGCCAAGCCTAGAAACTGTTGCTACCTGGCTGGGTATGCATGTGCTTGGGGCAGCATTGACACATGAGGCCCCTTCCAGATTTTGGGAGCTGAGGAGCATGGGAGGGAGGACGGGAGGCTGAGAGTGGCTTAGCGTGGGCCTGCAGGCACCCCTCAGCACAGACAGCCTGGGTGCCATGGATGGCATGTTGATGGTGGCAGGAGGCAGACAGGTTCCTAGGTGGGAAGGGTTGAGTCCCTGGTGAAACCCCACCATCAAGCCAAGGACAACCAGAAGCCTGGAGTCTGCCACCTGGAATAAAAACTTCATTGATGCCTTTCAGCCAATCAGATGGTGCTTTTCCAGGTCTGCGTAGCCACCCATGGACCAATCAGCACACAATTCCTCCATTCTGAGCACATAAAACCCTCAGACTCAGCCAGACTCAGATACTCATTGGGACTACCTGTCTGCAGAAAGGAACAATCCACTTTGGGTCACCTGAGAGCTGTTCTGTTACTCAATAAAGTTTCTCTCTGCCTTGCTCACCCTCCAGTTGTCCACATAACCTCATTTTTCCCTGACATGGGACAAGAACTCAGGACCCAGGAGCACAAGGAGCTGTTACACATTGCTGTCTGGCTCGCTGAGCTGTGGGCAGTGACACACTCCTAGACTGCAGGAGTGAAGGGTGCTGACGTTATGGGGGCCCAGACCTTGGGATTCCTTGAGCCAGAGCTGCTGTAACACTCTAGTCCTCTGCTGGCACTGGGTGGCCATCCCATGTGAGGGAAAGCAGCAGCGGAACCAAGTCAGCCCAGGATCTGTGGCCCAGAGTGGGGCAAAGGGACTGAAAGAGGTATAACACAAATGTACTGAAACACGCCCCCCAGAAACTTGCCCCATCACTCACCATGCTGCAGGCTGCAAGGAGAGAAGAGCTGTAGCCTTTCTGGGAGTGCAGACCTCGGGTCTCCCCAAGCCATGGCTGTGACATGCTGTAACACTGTCTTTGGGCCTCTGTAGTTCCTGGTGTCTCGGAGTTTTCAGATGCCACTGCATTCCCCTCATCCAGGTGCTGGTGCCCGCAGCAAAAGCTGCTTTAGGTATGTCTGGTCCAGCTGTAACTTTGAATGGAGCTGGCATCTGTGCCAGCACCTGCAGTTGCCTGCACCACCATAGCAGCTGGTGTGCCTGGCTGTGTGCAATGGCCACACCCAGTGCTTGCTTGCTCACATGCCTGTCACTGCTCCTCACCTGGCTCGCCCTTAGCAGGCATGAGATTTGGGCTGGTAATGTGAGCCGAGTGCAGCCTGCCAGGCCAGGTGGGTGGAATGGGTCCAGCAGGCGCAAGCAATACTAAAGCAGAAGGTGACATGGGCCACAGAGGTTTCCAGCTGGCGAAGCAACACTAAGGACCCTGTGACACTATCTTGCAAGAAAGATGAGCCCATGCAGAAAGTCATAGTTTTGAAACCAGCCCAAGAGTCCCACAGACAGTTATTTTTAGATAAACATAATAATTGGCCCTTCTGGTCTTAAAAAGCTTGGAACTTTTGTTTTATCTGAGTTCCTTCTACAGGGAACAACCTTTAGGCCTCTCAAAAAAGTGTCAAAGAATTGAAACCAGATCACTGCACCAGATACCAGACCCCTCATTCACCATGATTGCTTCCTTGCCCCTCCCAAGTTCTTGCTTTCTAACACCTTGCTACATTTCTTGCCTGTTATATAAACCCCTGGTTTTAGTCAGTCAGGAAGGTGCATTTGAGACTGATCTCCCATCTTCTCAGCTGCAGCACCCAATTAAAGCCTTCTTCCTTGGCAATACTCACCATCTTAGTGATTGGTTTTCTGTGTGGTGAGCAGCAGGACCTAGACCAAACTCCTGGTATTTCAGTAACAGTTTCACTGGGTGTGGGAGCAAAAATCAGCATCCAAGGTAGCAAAATGGCTATCTGTGTAACAATTCCACTTCACAGGGTATTATTAATGGACTCTGTTATACAGATTAATGATAACAGGCTGAAGAGATGAGCAGATTTCAGATACACACAGTGCCAAGGAGAAATCGGAATTCAATTCCTGCCAGAATTTTTGGAGAATACCTCAGGTTTTCAGTTGAAATCTCACAAAGGTGAAGACCTTGAAGTAAGACCACATCCTAAGAATACTGGCAAATTTGAAGAACACGTATACTAAGGCTAAAGTCAAACCTGAAAATTATGAAAGTCATATCTAATCCCTGACATGCAAAGACCTTGGAAACTATCACTCCCATCCTCACAATAAGAGAACAGCCAAGGCCAGGCATAGTGGCTCACATCTGTAATTCCAGCACTTTTGGAGGCCAAGGCGGGTGGATCACCTGAGGTCAGAAGTTTGAGACCAGCCTGGACAACATGGCAAAACCCAGTCTCTTCTAAAAATACAAAATATTAGCTGGGCATGGTGGTACATGCCTGTAATCCCAGCTACTAGGGGGGCTGAGACAGGAGGATCGCTTGAACCTGGGAGGCGGAGGTTGCAGTGAGCCAAGTTCATGCCACTGCACTCCAGCCTGGGCAACAGAGCAAGACCCATTAAAAAAAAAAAAAAGAAAGAAAGAAGGAAAGGAAAGGAAAGAAAGGGAAAGGGAAAGGGACAAATAAAGTAAAAGCCAACAATTCTCCCTAGGTCCATCAGGAAACTAAGGTCACAGGCCAAACTGTTGCCCTGGGGGGTGGAGGGGGAAACTCAAGAAATAAGCAGATACAGAGTCACAGATGACCAAGAGCAGAAGTCACTGGAGAAATAGGATTACACCAGACATTTCCAAATAACACACTGGTCAAGAAAATCTGAAGATAATCTAAAAAATATTTTGAGAAAAATGAAAGTATATCAATTTGTGAGATGCAGCAAAAGCAATGATTAGAGGGAACATATAGCATTGAATGACTATCTTAGAAAAGAAGAAAGATTTAAAATTAATCATCTAAGCTTCCACCATAGGAAACTAGAGAAAAAAGAACAATATAATCCTGAAGCTAGTAGAAAAAAAGAAATAATAAATAGTGCAGAAATAATAAAATTGAAAAGAGGAAAACAATTGAGAAAATAAGTGAAACAAAAAGGTGATTCTTTAAAAAACTTCTATATAATTATAAAACTCTGACTAGAATAACCAAAGAAAACAGAGAAGACACAAATTGCTAATAGCAGAATTAAAAGAGGGCCTAAGACTACCGATACACGAACAATAAAATCACAATAAAGAAATAGTAACACTTTATGCCTATAAATTTGATAATTTAATTGAAATGGACTAATTTATTGAAAGACACAATCTACCAAAATTCAGAAAAGGATCATCTAAATAAGCCAATATCTATTAAATAAAGTGAATTGAATCAATAATTAATAACCTTCCAAAAAAGAATTAGTCCAGATGGTTTTACTGAATTTTAGTGAATTCTATCAAACATTTAAGAAAGAAAGATACCATTTTTTAGTGTCTCTTCCAGAAAATAGAAGCAGAGAAAATGCTTCCTAGCTCATTCTATGAGACCAGCATGAGGCCAACATTTCCCTGATACCAAAATACGATAAAGACATTACAAGAAAAGAAAACTACAGACATATATGTGCTATTAACAAAGGTACAACAATCAACAAAATATTAGTAAATCAAATCCAAAAATGTAGGAAATAGTTATACCTTACACAAGATGGATTATACAGGTATACAAGGCTGGTTAAACATTCAAAAATCAATTAATTTAATACATCACATCAATAGGCTAAAGAAGAAAAATCATATGACTGTATTGCTAGATTCAGAAAAAGTATACACTACTACTTAATGGAAAAAGCTCTTAGCAAATAGGAATGAAATAACCTTCTGAATTTGATTTTTAAAGTTTACAAGAAAACCTACAGTTAATATCCTATTTAATGTTGAGAAATTAGATAGTTCCTCCCTATAATCTTGTACAAGGGAAGAAGGTTGCCTCTCACCACTCATCCTCAACCTCATATCAAAGGTCCTAGGTAAAGGAATAATACAGGCAAAGGAAATAAAAGATGTAAAGATAAGGAATAAAACTATATTTGTTTGAAAATCACAGGATTATTTACATAGAAAATCCTAGAGTCAACAAAAATCCTCCTGGAACTAATCAGTGATTATAGCCAGGTTGCACAATAACAGGTTAATATACAGTAGTCAATTGTTTTCCTATATACTGAATGAACGATTATAATTTGAAATTAAAAACACAATATCATATACATTAGCAGCACATAAAAATAGTGAAATACTTCATAATAAGTCCACAAAACATGAAGTTCAGTATGAAGAAAACTATAAAGCTGTGATGAAAGAAATAAAAGGAGATCTAAATAAATTGAGAGATATTCCATACACTTAAATGGGAAGATTGATTGTTGTCAAGATACCAGTTCTTTCCAACTTGATCTATAAATTCAATGTAATCCCAGTTAAAACCACAAATTGATTCAAAATTCCATACAGAAAAGCAAAGGCCCAGGATAATCAATATTCAAGTTCAATACACAACTTCAACTACTGAAATACTATAACTGAAAATACTAAAGTTCAAGCCATATATAGAACTATAGTAATCAAGGAAGAATGGTATTTGTGAAAGAATAGACAAATATAAAACATCAGTGTAATAGAAAAGAGAGCCCAGAAACAGACTCACACAAACATAATCAACTGACCTTTCAGAAAGCAGCAAGTGTAATTTAACAGTGAAGGGATAATGTTTTTCTTTTTTTTCTTTTTGTTTTTTGTTTTTTTTTGAGATGGAGTCTCGCTCTGTCCCCCAGGCTGGAGTGCAGTGGCGCGATCACGGCTCACTGCAAGCTCCGCCTCCCGGGTTCACGCCATTCTCGCCTCTGCCTCCCCAGTAGCTGGGTCTACAGGCGCCCGCCACCTCGCCCAGCTAATTTTTTTGTATTTTTAGTAGAAACAGGGTTTCACCGTGTTAGCCAGGATGGTCTCAATCTCCGGACCTTGTGATCCGCCTGCCTCCGCCTCCCAAAGTGCTGCGATTATAGGCGTGAGCCACCGTGTCTGGCCCGGGATAATATTTTCCAACAGTGCTACTAGAACAATTGGGCATCTACATGGAAAAACAAACAAACAAACAAACAAACAAACAAAAAGATCTAAGTACATACCATACATCTTTCACAAAGTTAACTGGATAGCAGTTGTAAATGTAAAATGCAAAACTATAAAACTTCTGCAAGATAACAGGAGAAATCTAGGTGACCTTCAATTTTGTAACAGCATTTTAGATACAGCACCAAAAGCATTAACAATGAAAGAAAACATTGATAAATTGGACTTTGTTAAAATTAAAAAGTTCTGCTCTATGAAAGACACTATGAAGACACTGCTCGAAAAAAGACAAGCTGCAGACTGGGAGAAAATCTTTGCAAAACATATACCTGATAAAGTGTTTTTTTTCTAAAATAAAAAAACCCTTAAAATGAAACAATAGAAATAAACAACCTAATTAAACAATGGACAATAAATCTATACAGATATCTCAACCAAGACATACAAGTGGTTAAAAAAAAAAAAAAAAAGCATATGAAAAGATGGTCAATGTCATTATCATTAGGGAATTGCCAATTAAGACATAATAAGATGCCCTTACACGCTTAATTCAAAACGTTGACAAAACCAAACACTAGTAAAGATGTGAAGCAACAGGAACTCTCATGAATTTATGGTGGGAATGCAAAATAGTACAGTCACTTTGGAAGACAGAGTGATAATTTCTTACAAAGCTAAATGGTCCTACCAAACAATCTGGTAATCATGACCCTAAGTATTCACCCAAATGGAAAAAAAAAATGTATTTCCACACAAAAGAAACTTCCATTCAATGTTTATGGCAGCTTTATTCATAATTGCCAAAAACTAAAAGCAACCAATATGTCCTTCAAAAGGTGAATAGGTAAGCAAACTGTAGTATGTCATACAAGAGAACACTATTCAGTGATAAAAAGAAACTGTCCAGCCATAAGATTATGTGGAGGAAACTTAAGCAAAAGAATATTACTAAGCAAAGAAACCAGTTGGATAGGGCTAACTACTACATGATATTAGCTGTATAACATTCTGGAAAAGGCCAAAAAAAAAAAAAACCAGTAAAATGATCAGTGATTGTAGTGGTTGTCAAGGGTTAAGCAGGGGGAGTGAGGGAGGAATGAAAAGGTAGATAACAGGGTTTTTTTTAGGGCAGTGAAATTATTCCATATGATAGTGTAATGATGGATGCTTGTCATTAGGTATTTGTCAGATCTCAGAACTGTAACTACGTAAAGAGTGAAACCTAATGTATGGACTCTAGTTAATAATAATTTATCAACATTGGTTCATCAATTTTAACAAACTACCACACTAAGTAAATATGTTAATAGGGAAAACTGAATCTCTGTCTGAAGGCTAGGGAGTAATATGGGAACTCTCTGTATTATTTGTTCAATTTTCGGTAAACCTAAAACTTCTCTAAAAATGAATTCTATTAATTTTTTAAAATGATGGTGATTTGGGGTAATTTAACTGCATTGTAAAATAACCCAATAGTTTTGAGGAATATTGTAAGAACAAGAGCCTAAATACTGGAAATACCATATTCTACTTACAGTGAAATAAAATCAGATATATAAAGAAATAGGAAAATGCAACTAATCTTCAAATAATAAGAAATTAATAGAATCAGACACAGAGAAGATTTACATATTATCTTTGGCAAGTAGACAAACAGCTGTAATTAGTATCTTAAGGAAGAAAGAAAAGACAGAAAAATGAATGAATAGAATAATTTAACATAGATGTAGAATCTATAGTAAAATCAAAGGACATTTTAGAACTTAAAAACATCTGAAATGTAAGGACTCACTGAATGGGTTGAATGGGAGACTGAAAATAGCTGAGGATAGGTCTTGGGAACTCAGGGAAACGTCATTAGGAGAGATACGTGATGCAGTCAAAAGTTCTAACATACATGTAATTTAAGTCCTGGAAGAAAAACAAAGAGAGAGAGAGAAAAAAATAGCAATATTTGGAGAATTTGTGGTCAATGATTTTCCAAATCTGGTGAGTTATCTACCCAACGATTAGATAAATTCAGAAAACTCCAAGCAAGATAAACGCAAAAAACCCACTTGGTCCCATTAGGGTTAATCTGCTAAACATTCAAAATAAAAGGAAAATGTCAAAGCCACCAGAGAATATAAAGTTATTATCAAAATATAAACATCAATCAGAAGTTGGATGACTTTTCAACAGTGGCTACAGAAGTCAGAATGCAACAGACTATTTTTAAAGATTAAGAAATGAATATATTCTGCCAACTTAGAGGTTGACATGGAATAAAAACATTCTTTACAAAGGAAGGTCAAAAAAGATGTTTTCTCTCTCTCTCTCTCTCTCTCACACACACACACACACACGTCACCAGTAGGCTTGAACTCTAAGATATACTGATAAGAGTTCTTCAAGCTATAGACAATTATCTCGCATGGAAGCATGGAACTGTAGAAAGGAATGAAGAGTATAAGAAATGTTGTTTTGAAATCAAAGTAAATACTGTTTAAAATAAAAGTAAAAATAAAGCCCTGTGGAAGTTATAACATATATAAAACTAAGTAAATATCAATAACACAATGTATCAGAGGTGGTTAAAAGAGTTTAACTGTTATGAGGCTTTACATTGTTTGGGAAGTGGCAAATGTCCTGCATCAAAGTAGACAAGTTAAAAACATCTCTTTTGAAAATCTCCAATGTAATAACTAAAAAATAATAAAAATGCCATAAACAATTATAGGAGAAAAATACTGCTACTTAATCAAAAATAGTTGATTAATCCAAAGAGAACAGATAAAGAAAAATAAACGGAAAAAAAGAGAAAATAAATACAAAGATGGCAGAGTTAATCCTAACTCAAGAATTATATTAAATATATATAGTGAAGGAAAAAAAAATCCTAAAAATTAGAAACAAATGGAAATAAATGAATTTCATTGCATCAGAAAAAGGAATTATTTCAAGTGACCTTATAGCACAGAATTTTGACTATACATGCTTAGAAGAACATGGGTCCTAAGCAAAAATAAGGCTATAAAAAAATCTTAATTTGCCCCCTATAACTTAATCTGCCCCCTATAACTATCTATGATAGTCTATCTATAACTATTATTATTATTTATTAATTTATAAATGATGATGTATAATAATTCATAGTACTGTAAAATAGTGGAAATAAGAATTGGAGGTATCTAAATTATCAACACCTGAGTGAAAATGGCAAATAAAATTAAGCATTTAACTCTTCTTTTACAAACTCTATTTCAATGTGACAACACTTTGTTGAAAAGGGAAAGGTTTTTTTGTTTGTTTGTTTGTTTGTTTGGGACAGAGTCTCCCTCTGTTGCCCAGGCTGGAGTGCAATGGTGTGATCTCAGCTGACTGCAACCTTCGCCTGCAGGGTTCAAGTGATTCTCATACCTCAGCCTCCCAAGTAGCTGGGATTACAGATGCGTGCCACCAAGTCCAGCTAATATTTTTGTATCTTTAGTAGAGATGGGGTTTTGCCATGGTGGCCAGGCTAATCTCTAATTCCTAACCTCAAGTGATCCACCTGCCTTTGCCTCCCAAAGTAGGCAGTTTGGGATTACTACCATGAGCCACAGCGCCCAGCTGAAAGGGGAAAGTTTTTAACCAAAGAATTGTAACTAATATATGTGGGAGAAATTATAGTATTACGAAATCATTATTTTGCAAGTATAATAACAGAATTCAGGCAATTATTATCAGCAGTTGAAACATTAGATAAAAAGTTGATGGAGAATTTTACAATAGGAAAATGGGCCTTAAGTAGTTGAACTGAAGCTCATCCAGTCTCTGGAGCTAACTTTCATTTCCAGAGTATACCAATATAACAACAACAAAAAAGTTTAATGACACCAAGGAAATAAACACACAAATCCAGAATGTAAAATATTTCACAGAAGAATCAACTCCTTCTCTGTAACAGTCAATAGCAGGAAAAAATAAAAAAGGCAAGGGTGATTGTTGAAGATTAACAGATTAAGGAGAACTAACAACCAAATGTAATGTATAGATCTTCTTTGATTTGTGACTCAAAGAAACTGGCTGTGAAAATATGTTTTTGAGATAACTGGAGCAATTCAATCATGTGGTGAGTATTAGGTGACCTTAAATATTTATTTAAAAATTCTGTTGGTATCGTGGCTGTGTTAAATGGCCATATTACTTTTAGAAACACATACTAAAGTATATAGAGATTCAATGACAATTTTAGGTATGGTTTTAAAATATGAAAATGAAAAGGCAAAAAAGATAGATGCAGCAAGGGATCAGGCAAACCTTGATACATGCTGAATCTGGATGATGAGTATATGTTTGTTTATCTACTTTTATTTATGTGTGAAAACATCCAAGTAAAATATGAAAAAATATTTCAAAGAATATTTAATCACATGGGAAAATGACCATGGCGTGAGCAGCTACATATGTGAGTCTGATTTTATAATTTTCTCTGGGTAGTAACACTATAAATATTTTTTTCCTTTAAACATGTCTGTATGTTTATATTTTCTAATATGAAAAAATATTTGTAATTATAAAAATCCATATAATTGTAAAATAAATATTCATAAAACCACGTGTAAGCCCTGAACTAACCTGACACAGCTTTTACATCTTTGTCTGATGTGCCACACCTTTGATTATTTTAGCTAACATTAACTTGTCACCTTCCCATTAACAGAGC
This sequence comes from Chlorocebus sabaeus, assembly GCF_047675955.1. Lineage (NCBI taxonomy): Eukaryota > Metazoa > Chordata > Mammalia > Primates > Cercopithecidae > Chlorocebus > Chlorocebus sabaeus. The sequence goes on from NC_132913.1 coordinate 34,031,122, forward strand.
TGTCAAAAATTTCACCTTTGGTATTATCTACTCTAGTATTTTAACATGTCTGATTATCATCATTATTAATAATTACAATTCTGTAAAATTTGATCATTTTAAGTCACAACACTATTCCTTCACCAAACATTTACTCTGAGTCTAGTATTTGTCAGGCACTGTTCCAGGCACTGGGGCATAAAACAGAAACAGAGTCCCTGCTGTAATAGAGCTCAGAATTCCAGGTTAATAAAGAAAGAAAAAGAGGGCATAATCTCAAAGGTGTCTACTAGCAATGCCACCTCATGAAACAAAGACAAATATTCTTTGTTTTTGTTTAAAACAAAGTTAAAAGATACTTTTAGGCCTACAAAATATTCAGTTACCAGATCAAATCATATACAATGTCAATACTCAACAATTTGACCTAGAAAATGGCATTTTCAAATGTTTTAATTTAACATTTTTTTCAGATCTGTATTTTAGAGACAAAACAGATATTTGAGGATATTTATTTAATTCTCTTCTTTCACAGATCATGAAACTGTGTGCGTGGGGGGTGGGGAGAGGGGGCACGGGAAGTGCTGTCCAAGTAAAAAAGCTAGTGAATCAGAGAAAGTAGAAAACATATATTGTGCACAAATTCAATTAAGGGACCCCTCTCTTTAGTTATCAGTAATATAAAGGAAGACTTAGATACAGATTAAAAAAATCAAATATAACAGAATTGCCATAACTTACAAAACTCATTACTTTTCTACAAATTTTCATGAATACAGTCAACGGTCTGACTCAGATTCAGTGCTCAAAGGCAGGAAAAAAGAAATTGAACAAAAACATAATGTGCATGTTATAGGATGCTAAAGAAGAAGTTTGCAAATGCTGTGAGTGTGACTGTCCTCTATTTGCTTACAGTGTATATAAATCACAAATGGAAAGTAAAAGCAAGAGCCATAGAAATGCCATTGATTAAGATCATAGTTTAAATGCTGTTCTTTCAGTAGTTGCACGTACAATGATTCAAAACTTTGAAATTTATAAATATATTCAGATGCAAAGATAGAGCCATACTAGTATGAACTATTGTGCTGTGTGGTATAGAATATTACAGCCTGTTTATGTGAGAAGGAAGGGAAATTGGTGAACAGCTGGCCAGACTGTCATTGTTTTGTGAAAAAAGTTGTTGCTAACTACAGACCCACATTGTAGCTATATCTGATTACTTTTAATTTTTCAAATATGCTTATATCTAAGTTAATGTTTAATATTAACATAATTAGTTTTAATGAGTAGACTTGGCTTTTCTCAACAAATCCTCTTTCCTTTAGCAAATACTAAGACCTTTCCACTATTAGAAAAGTTTTTTAAGTTTCCTTTTTAACTAACTAGCTAATCAATTGATGAATTCCACAACAGTTTACGAAATAGCAAGCGTGGAGTAAGCCTTTGGGTGGGATATTGGCAGTAGATAGGTGAATAAGGGGGCTGGATCCCTGCTTCCTGCAAGGCCACAGACAGTCTTGGGCTACACCGATAATATTGTTGCTTGTAATGTAGGGTTCTCATTCTTATTAGAAACGTAATAAGCTAGGCAGATGCTAATGCCTATATTAAAAAGTGTTACTTCATTTTTGAAGTATTATCCTTCAGTGATACATATGATTAATAACATTAACTCATGTTATGAATAAGTAATCAAGGAACTATTTTAAAGAGCAGCAAAATCAGCAGAATAGAGGTTATCTTAAAAACCAGCTGATGTCTAAAAGACCAGCATTTAGGAATGTTTATAGACTTGAATAAATTAAGTTTCTTATAAACTAAGGCTACAGCCTTCTGATTGCTAAAATTTGGTGTTCCTTCTAGTACATTATGTCATATAACTTTCATTTTCTGTTTCTAGTATGTGTTCTGATATTTACAAAATAAACTTTTAGAAAATTATTTAAATCATAAGTTAATTTTAGAATTCTGTGAATGCTAATTGTAGGCCATCAGGAAAATGCAAGCTGAATGGAAAGATAATAAATAAAATCAACTCACATATTAAACTGATTAATTCAATAATTCCTTTTTTTTTTTTTTTTGCTTTTGGCTGAGCTATGTCAAGTAAAATTTTCAGAAGAATGTCTGGATTGTATAACTCCCGAGCCTCATATATTTGAAATTGTCACTCCCTTGCCTTAGGTCAATTACATGCTGTGTAGCTAAAGAATTGCCAGTTTACACCATCAACTACAGATTTTCTTGTTTTTGGTCATTATGAATGTTTTTTTCCTCATACATGGTGATGTCAATCATTTGTATTGTTAGATTCAAATCCTTAATAAACTTTTATTCAAATTCTTAATGAATCTTCTCTATGACTACCTTCATTATTATAGTTTTCTTAAGCTTTCTTATTTTCCTGATTTGTTATTCATAGCACTGATTATGATAATCATGATATAATGATGATAATCAAGATTATAATCCATGTGATAAATACTATTAAACTATTTATTACTATTAAAACATTCAAAGCACCTCCAAATTTTAAAAACATGGCTAAAGAAATGTTAATCCTTACATGAGCATATAAATATATACTATTAATAGGGTATATATATTATGAGTTTCATATGTATTATATGTTTACATGAGTACATATGTACATGAGTATATATATTCGCTAGAGAGTATATATATAGATATATAGTATATAGATGTATAATATATAGATATATAGTATATATAGTATATAGATATACAGTATATATAGATATATAGTAGATAGATATATATAGTATATATAGACATATAGATATAGTATATATAGATATTTATAGTGTACTCTCTAGAGTATATATAAGCTTTTTAGAAATTTGATCCAATGGGTTGGTGGTACAAGATACCAGCAACTGTTATATATATTCATATACTAGAGTTTTGAACATTTGATTAACAGAAACATTTTCCTGGTACAATGTCAAAAGATATAAATATATATATATACACACACACACACACACAACTTGATCACAAGTATAAAGGTGTATATATACTCATATATATTTTCTCTATATACATTGTAATTATTTGTAAAGATATTCTTTGCGTGAATGAAAATACTGAATTCAAACACACCAAACACACACACTTGTCCATTATCCCAAGGACGTGTGGGAAGGAGAGATTCTAACAGGTGATGTACTTTTCTCTCTCTTTTTTTTAATTGTTACTATATTATTTATAATGAGCACATGCTTCTTGCTTTTATTGAAGTGGTATTAAGAAAAAGCAAATCTATATTATAACTAATTAAAAGAAAACCTTTAACTATGGGGTAAGTGACATTTGTCAAACAAAGAAAATACCCAATAGAAAAAAAAAAGTAATGCTTTTAAAAACACAGCAAAATAACACTTTTCCAAGAAAGATACAATTTTGGAGAAGTCACTGTGTAATCAGATTAACTTCTGGGTACACTGGGAGAAGGGAGGTATATGTTAAATGAACTCCCCTCCTTATATAGCAGTCATGGCCAATTATGACACTGAAATGGTGAGTGTTTTATTTTAAATGATTTATCAATTTCACTGTAAGCATTCACAAGAATTCCCTTACATTATTGTATATGTTAATCAAGAGTGTATATTTGACTCCAATATCCTTTTTTTTAGTAGGGTTACTGTTATTCTTTCGGCTGGAGTTATTGCTTCTGTTTTTTAGAAGTTCTGGTGTTCCCCAAACAGCATAAAGTGAGCAGGATATCTGCCTTCTGCAGAAATGTTTTTCATCCATAGCACTTCATGCTCAAGTTCAGGGCAGTTGTATTTATGTGAAAAATTATATTTATTGTTGTTTTGAATTAGTGTTTATTCAAAATTTTCCCTAAATCTTAGAATATTCTTGATACTTGTGACTTTGGAGCAGAATGAAATTATTCCCGTGGTCCAGGAAAACCACTAGACTAATAATAGAATGCTGTGTTTGTGTGCTGATGAGCTGTGTCCCCAGAAGCTTAATGTGGTGCAGTCATTTATTATAACTTAACAGAAACACTGATACAGGTTTCTTGACTCAATAAAGGAAGCCACAGTTACTGGAATATGAAAATATACAGTGGGAATGTATTAATTTTTGCACATGAATATCTTCTTTAGGTTTAATAAAAAGTTGCTCTAAAAGCTCTTTAGAAATATGATGCAATGGGTTGGTGGTACAAGTTACCAGCAACTGTTAGCTTGTGGTTGCTCAACACATACAATAAAATAGTAGAATATTTGTAGCATCATGTTACCACATGAGGGTGCTATCTCCCCAAAAATGTTATCTGTAAAGTGAGCCAACCACCACTAGGAAAGACTGTTTTGCTGTTTTTTTCCCTATACATTTTAGAAGACAAGAAATGATTCATTAGAATAAACACATTCTGTAGGAAAAAAATAAGTCTCAGCCTTAACACCAAAGGACTAATACTCTCTCCATAACTATATATTGTGAATCCGGCATACAAAAGATACCTTTGATTTAAAAATATGGATCTACATGAAGGTTTATAGTATTAAGCAAAGCGTGATCCGTGGACAACCTATACTATAGTAGTAGAGAGACCTTAGAGGTTCATGCTCATTAATAAGCATATCTCTGGGCCGTACTCTGACCTATAAAATCAGAACCTCTACAGGTCACTCCCAGAAATCTTCATTTTTATGTTGCTCCTCAGATAATTCTCATGTGTTTTAACATCTAAGAAGCACTGGTACGGAGTCATTTTAAAATTGTTATTCTTGTAAACATTGACCCATGTGAATGTTTAAACCCAATAAACTAGGTGATTCTTTGACCATCATGTCATCAACTTTTGCAAGCAGTTCAATCATAAGGGAATCTTTTCTAAAGTACAAGTGAAAATTCTCACCTAACATTCTTACATGTTTTGCGGAGATAATAAATTTAACATCTGCTCTCTGAGACAACAGAATTTTACTCATCTTGCCAGCTCATTGACTTTTTGTCATCACGTTCCCTTTGACCTAGTTCAGTAAACAAAAGATAACCCCATGTTTCAACAAGCAAACTTCACACTCATAAGATTAATAGATGTTTGTCATTTCCAGAAAATTACATGAATTTGGAAAAGTTTAAGAACTAACTTATACAATAGAAATATGTCCTGTAAAATAGAACTGTAATTATAATTGTGTATTCTGTAGAAAATGATTTATACTAGAGATAATTTAAAACTTAGGTTTAGCAGTAAGTAATGTCTGGTAAAAATACTTAACAGCATACCTAGATTTGATCTTAAAAGCCCAAAGTTATGCTTATTATCCAAAGACTTTTGTGGATGAAATTTCATTTCCCTACAGAAGAGAAAATAATGGAAGAGAACAGGTTGTAGTAGCTAACTCTGAGCTTAGGCAAAGGTTGATATTACAAGATGAGTTTTGTATGCAATGAGGTGGTCACCAGGGTACAATTAATGTCCATATCAATAAAACTGGCATATACATGCATATATATGTAGATATACATATAAATAAAAATAAATAAAACTGGCATATACATGCATATATATGTAGATATACTATTCTCAGAGTGAGGGACAGAGCAGTGAACGAAACAGGAAGAAGTCCCTGTCATTATGAAATTTATGTCAGGGGAAATAAAGATAATAAAATATACAAATTATATTTTAGTTCAGAAGGTATTATATGTCATAGAGAAAATTTAAGTATGGAAGCAAGATACATATGTTAATATACTTACACATATAGCTGTTCATATAGCCTTATTTGTACATAGATATGTCTATTAATAGAAAACAAATATACAATATAAGACTTCAAGTGGGATCTACAAGCCTCACCTCCCATTCAATGCACATCTCATTCAATAATTTTCTACACAGTTAACCGTCTGCCATATACTTCAGCTCTCCCTGGAAAAGGAAGCTTCCTACTATTATAGATCATACAATTAAAAATGTTAGTTGTATAGAATATTGAAGACAACTTTTCAAATGTTGAACTCCCATCAGCATTTTCCACCTACTATTACTAGCTATTCTTTCTGAATCTACTCATTATAAGATTAATTTATTTTTCTTTTAATACCTCAAACATGTAAAGTATATTAATTTAATTCAACTTTTCCAATTTCCTACTCTATTATATCTATGATCTCTAAATTATTTTTGAAAATATTTAAACATTCTCTTCAGAATCTTCTTGATACACAGATGTTTTTCAAGTGTCCTCTTCAAAGGTTTGAATGCAAAATAAAAAGTTTGTGCTGGTGCGGAAAACAGAGGGTTTTTGTATTTCTTATTCTGGATCCCATTCCCATAAACTTGGATGTTTTTCTTTTTTAGAGACCTCACGATGATGAACATTTTACATGGTTATGTTATACCCTACATCTGTTTCACAGTACCTTTATTTACTCATTTTTTAATTTGTTCCCATAAAGATGCATTTATTCAGAAATAATTACTGCACACCTACTATATGGCAACACTATTCTCAGAGTGAGGGACAGAGCAGTGAACAAAACAGGAAGAAGTCCTTGTCATTATGGAATTTATGTCAGGGGAAATAAAGATAATAAAATATACAAATTATATTTTAGTTCAGAAGGTATTATATGTCATAGAGAAAATTTAAGTATGGAAGCAAGTTTTCATTAGGTGGAACAGAAATTTTAAATAAAGGAATTGAGACCATTTCACTGAGAGAGACATATCTGAATAAAAAATTGAAGAATATAACGGAGTGAGTCACAACGAGATCTCAGAGAAAAGCATTACAGGCAAGATGCAGATGGCTGAGGCGAGATCAGGTCTGGAACAGGCCTGAAATAGAAGTGGGCCACTGTGGTGGTAAAAATTACATTAGGTCAGAAATGGAATGCAGTAGTAGCAACTTGAAGAGCATTGTAAAGAGACAATAGGAGCACATCCTGAGCGAGAAGGAACACCATTAGAAGATTGTGGGCTGAGAAGTAATATCTATCTAAATATAAGATGGATTATTGAACTATAGCATTCAAAGTACATTGAATGCTGCAAGGGTGGACATAGGAAACCAGCTGCAAGGCTACTGCAATATCCAGGTGAGAGATGAGGGTAGAGTTGATCAGAGTGCCAGCACTGGGGATGTTGAAAACCTGGGAATCAGAAATCTTTGGGTAATTTTCTGACTAATTAGATCTGAGGTGTTAGAAAATGTGAGGAATCAAGGATGACTCCAATTTTTTTTTTTTTTTGTCCTGAACTGCAGGAAGAATAGAAGTACCATTAACTGAGGTGAGAAAACTAAAGTTAGTTAAGTTTTGAAGACAAAATTAGGAATTCAGTTAGGTTAAGTATGAGAAATCTAGTGGAAATTCAAGTGGAGAATTCATATCCCAGTAGGCTGCTGAATATATTAACCCAGAGTTCAGAGACAGGTGTAGGCTTGAGATTTAAAAATGGAGACGTTCCCATACATAAAGGAACCAATGCTATGAATCAGAACTCACTCACAAAAGGAAGCAGTGGAGATGAAAACGGAGGTACAGAAACAGGTTCTCCAATTTTCAGAGGTACAGGAGTTGCGGGTGAACTAACTAGTAAAAGAGGCTGAGAAATGGTCTGTAGAGGAGGAGGAAAACCCGGAGAGTGCCATTTCCTGAAAGCAGTGAAGAACACATTTCAAGGAGGAGGTGTACCATCACAGCTGGTTTCATTTCAGGCTGAATAGCACGGATTACTGTTAATCATCTTGTTCAATTCTACCCAGAATTCTAGGCTGTCAAGTTAGTTTGAATCTTGAGTCTGCAATTCACAACTTTTCAAGGAATACAAGTTTGTGTTCTCTTTTTTAAGAAAATTCTCCATTAAGCATCATCTTTAAAATTAAAAAAATCCTCTTAACTCATATCTTGTTAGTTTTTTTTTACATCAAATCTGTTCAAATTTTAAATTCGACAGTGCATATATTAACTTTTTCTCCCAGCTTTGTGTCACCTGATAATTTGATAAGCTTGCCTTCTATGAATTCATTCATTCAAGTCATTGAGAAAAATAGAAAACATGACACAGCTAACATATAATCTGATTTTATAGAGTGCTGTAACTTACCATCTATTTAGTTATTATATTTTAGGTAAAGTTATTTACTTAGCTATACATCCACCTAATTGTTCTAAATCTTGCATTCAAGGAGATTCCTCTTTCAGTAGTAAAAGTCTAATGCCAATTTTTAAGCTTTAAGAGGCCTTGAATGACCAGGCAAGGTGACACACAAGATTACACAAGCCTGTAATCCCAGCACTTGGGGAGGCCAAGGCAGGTGGATCATAAGGGCGAGAGATCAAGACCATCCTTGCCAACAGGGTGAAACCTTGTCTCTACTAAAAATACAAAAATTAGCTGGGTATGGTGGCATGTGCCTGTAGTCCCAGCTACTTGGGAGGCTGAGACAGGAGAATCACTTGAGCCAAGGAGGCAGAGGTTGCAGTGAGCCAAGATCACGCCACCGCACTCCAGTCTGGTGACCAGAGCAAGACTCCTCGTCAAAAAAAAAAGAGAGGCAGAGAGAGAAAAAGAAAAGAGGTCTTGAAGATCACTGAGCCAAATCTCCATCAGGGAAGATAATAGACAATAACATACCCTGAAGGTCTCTATCACATTTTTTGATATAGTGGTCTAATTAATAGATACTTTGCCATTATTTGTTTTCTCATAAGCTGGCCCATTATGCAATTGTTTTCTGAAGTGTTCCTAAGCTATGTTTTTGGAGCCATCATATAATTATGCCTACCCAGAGATTAGTAAGTGTCCTCATCTCTAGTTATTACAATTTTTCTTTTATTTTTGCACATTATTAATTTTATTTTATTCTTATAATTTCACCTTTTATTTTACCCAGGCAACAAACCTGTACCTGCACCCTCTGAATCTAAAATCATATATATATATATGTTTGTGACATGGAGTCTCCTCTGTCTCCCGGACTAGAGTGCAGCAGCACAATCTCAGCTCACTGTAACCTCTGCCTCCCAAGTTCAAGCTATTCTCCTGCCTCAGTCTCCCGAGTAGCTGGGATTACAGGTGCACGCCACCATGCCCAACTACTTTTTGTATTTTTAGTAGAGACAGGGTTTCACCATGTTGGCCAGGCTGGTCTCAAGCTCCTGCCTCAGCCTCCCAAAGTTCTGGGATTACAGGCATGAGCCACACCCAGCTAAATTTTTCTTTTTTATTTCAGTTTTTCCTTCTGGAAACTCATCTCAACTGTTGTCAGTGGTAGTTTTTCCTCTTCCATATATAAATACTTCCCTTTCTTTGGAATGCAATTTGTTTAGGCCAGTGCTCCTAAATTGATTTAGGAAGATTTAAATGTTCTGTTTAAATACTTCATCCTCTCTGTGCTTCAGCCAGTGAGTGCCAGTTGTTTATTTGTTTGTGCTTTAGAATTTTCCATTTGAAGTCTATCATTTTAGGGCTTTTCTTTTGTAATTGTCACTTGTAAAGATTTTACTAACCATACCAGTTTGTTCAGTACAACCTTTTGCAATTATGAAAATGTTCTCCATGTGCACGTGACATGCAACTAGATATGCAACTAATGCAACTCCAGAATTAAATTTTTGTTTAATTTTAATGAATTTAAGTAGCCCATCTAGTGGCTACCACACTGAACAGCATGAATTTTAACTATTTTATTCTAGCTGTGAATGTAGTTCGATATGTCCCATAGGTCAGTTCTGGAAATTTCTAAGGACAGGGAATCTTTGTGAGCTTGAGACGTGATCTACAAAGCCAGCAGCTAAAGGTCATAGACAGATCACATAAATGAGTAAAGAAGATCAGTGGGTACCGTGGGGACTAGAATTATATATAACCATTCTGTAAAGGTACCTACCTCATCAAAAAGGGCCAGCCAATCCTGCCAGTTGTAGTCATGCTAAGATGCAAAACCAAAATTGCCAGACCTTCTAATTTTTAAGTAAAATCTCCCATCGTTTAAGTGTCAATAACAATTGCCGATATTAGTAAGTATTGCACATGTCAAGTAAGACATGCCTAGAATTTGCCTGTTTGTGATACATTGCTTAAGCTACCTTTATACTGCCCTAACAGGTACAGTGTGGGTGTATGTGCCCACTGTGACCATGTGCTCCTTTCCAGGTTTTCTTGACACTGCTACTAATAGGATTAGCTAATCTAAGATTCTCTACAGCATCACGGCTTTATTTCAGAAGGCTTCTACTTTATCACTTAACAACAATTTCTGGTTAGTGTCATGTACAAACTGTTCAAAATACTCAATAAAATGTAAAAAGGTGTAAAAATTGTCAATGCTGAAAAATTTCTCTAACACCTACTAAAGCCCAGGGAGTCAGTAGTCGTGACAGTTTGAAGCTTGCAATTTCTTTATCTCCAAGTTCCAGGGTCACCTCATAATTCAACTTTGGTTTCTTCCCAGAAAAATGATAGTTATTTTTTTTTTACAACGCACAAGGCAAAAATACCTGAGGACTTGTAGGTATTTTTAAAGAACATTATTAGCAAACAAATTTAAATGGACAGAGAAAGAGTTAAAAGTAAACTAAAGGCATATATGACTTCACCTGCTTAATAACTCACCTCATGCATGAACCCTCTAAAGCATAATCCCATAATTACCTAGAAAACAATTATTCATTAAGCAACTATGTTCATGGCACTGAACCAGGCACTAGGGAGGAGTGTTGAGAAATATAAAAAGTGGTCTCCAACCTCTAGGAGTTTGAGATTTTGAGAGAGAATCCCATAAGAAAGCATCAAGAAGCATATCGATAAGAACAAAATGATGCAGCACATATATCACACACAAGCCAAGAGGTTGTGTATTTCACTTGTTCCTTAATCAAATTAATGGGATTTACTTGCAATAATGGGCATAATCCCCTATCCTAGATTTAGTGTGGCCATCCAGACATTCCTCTCAAAACTGAATTGTATATTCATTTTATGGCAAAAGCTGGCTGTATATTGGCATTGTGAAGAAATCAGGAATGGCATAATTTAAATGTCCACAGCTTCAGTTTTTCAATGGTTAAAAGTCTAACTGCAGGAGCCAAGAGCAAAGTGTAGAAAATTCTGCAAATGCTACTAACACCCACACTTAATTCAAATTGCTCACTTATTATTTCAAATAGTATATGGAAGTGTATGTCATTTAACAAGGAGGTGTAAGAATGGTGCAGTCACATGTCACTCTACTTAATACATCACCTTAAATAGGAAAACATTTCACCAGTACATAAGAGCACACAATAAAACTCACAGAAAAACTCACAGAGAAACTCACATTTCTCCTTCTCCGAAAACTTACCTTCCTGATTACTAAGAAAGGAAGAGTCTCAAGTTCTAGAAACAGAATAATACTATGGCTTTGGTGACCAAATATTTTCAAGGTAAACTATTATGTTTACTCTTAAAAATAATTACTACTGTCGAACCTCCCCTAAATCACCAATTTCTTTGCCTTCCAAATTTAAAGTTTATTTTACACTAAGGGTCTCTACTATAAAAGGCAAGTACCCCTCTAAACATGTCATTTCAACTTTTATACAAAGTAGCCTTTTTTTGATGTCTGTGGTCTTTTGCTTGATTTATTATTTTAATGCAGTTTAAGTGCAATTGTACTAAGGAAATTGAGGGTTGAGTCAACATTTGTTTTAGCACTGCACGTTACTCAGATAGATTGACTACGTAAAAGCTATTAAAGTATCAACATATTAATACCATATGCCATTGATTCAGGTGTTATTCATTATAACCACAACTTCTTGGCAAAATAATTGATGATAAATAGCATTGCAATTTATTAAATGATTTTCTGTTAAAATAACTATACTGAAGTTTCAGCTCCTTAATCTTTGCAGAGTCTTCAAAATGTTTAGTGTCACCATTAACATAGGTTGAAAGGAACAGCATGGAAAGAATCTACCAGTTCCATAATCTCCTTCAGGAAAATTCCAGTGCACCAATCTTACCTACAACCTTTCTCTAAAGGTGTCATTATAGATGCATAATCTCAGAACTCCACCAAAATGATTGGACTAGTGAAGGATTTTGACCCCAGGACAGCACTTTTTTTGGCCTATATTTTGACTCTCAAGATAAACTCCAAAACACTTAATACCAAATAAGTACTAGTGGTGATTCTTTTGAAATGGCTCCTGAGTTTTCCTGACATGAGTCCCACCAGAGATACATAATATTTTGTGACTCTTTTCATCTAATCAGATACTCTCACTGAGTGTGGAGTCCGTGACACACAAAAGAGAAATCAGGTGATATGTTGAGCAAATTTGGATACATAAAAAAAGAGAAGCCAAAAAGCAGACCCTATGAGGCAACCAAAGCCTACATAAGCCATAAGTAATCAGAAATCATAAAGACATGTTATGGCTCAGGCGAAAAAAGAAGGGAGGAATCAATCAGTTTGTAAGGGCAAGAGCTGTTGAAGTTGAAGCTGGAAATAATTTGCGTCTTCATAACGCAGAGCATTAGAGGAGAGAACTACTTTCATTTCTGCGCTCAATGGAAGTAGTTCCCTGAGTTGCTTTGCATTTCGGTATTTTACTTCTCACATAAAATTTGTTTAAAATTGTGTGCCAATATTTCATAGGCCTGCTAAGAGAGGTTACTTTCATGTTTTATATTCTGCATCTATTTTATAAACATCTTCAATCACTTAAGCTAACCTGAGTGGGTCTCTATTCTTTGTCCCTATCTATCCTTTTTGAATTTCCCCTCCAATTCCACATTTCTCAATCCCTTATGGAAACAAAATGCTTACTATTTTGTGAACTGACTTCTTTGCAATGGATACTCCATTATTACTGTTATGATTGTGCTTCTAATATTTCATCTACATTTATTATTATAAATTTCAGGATTGGTTGTTTAGTTGTAACAACACTGGTTAATCTCTGAAATCATGCATATTTATCAAAGTGGATTTTTCATTGATAATATTTTGAATAGCTTTTTTCTTACCATAGAATGTTTAATTTAACTACCAGCTAAGTCAGAGTAATTGTATATTCAACAGCAATTTCTCACCAAATTCTTGGATTTACTTTTGACAAACCGTATTGGCACATAAACTGACACATAATTGACCCAATGAAATTCATTATTTCCTTTTTAGATTAATTTTTTACTCACTGATTACCTAATAAATCAAATTTAAAAGATTTTCAGTAAACAGTGGACACAGAATAAATTTAAATTAGCTTAGATTTTCCTACTCGATTACAAATGGTTTTTTTTTCTGCTGGCATTCATATATCTCAAGTAAATGTTACTTAGAAACGACATTCACTTGCTCATTCATTTATTTATATTTATTAATTCTTTCAACACTTAAAAAAAGTTCTACTGTATACAAGGAGATGAAACATGACGAAAAATGATTTCAATTAATTTTTTGTTGTCCAAGGGTGGTTCCTTTATGTTTTATTATTTCCAAGGCAATAGAACAAAATGTATTTTAATATTTAGGGGTGTTGTAATTTTTCCAGCATCATGGAATAGTTACCACAGTATATGTTTCCCTGAATTATAATTTAAGTTCAGAGAGGAAAGACGATGAGGAAACACAAATGTGATGTGTTCCCATCTAATCACATGTCCTAGATGTCTCTCCATGTCTCTTGCCTCCAGCTTCATCTAGAAACCTGAAATTTAGAGAAATAGGGAGATAATTCAATAGAAAAAGAGTTGAAGAAGCGATAAGCAGCTGATGAAGGGGGGAGCTTTATCCAAAATCATTTTCACGCACTTGAATAACAGAAATTAGAATGTGAACATTAAAAACAGCAACCACACACAAGCTTAATTATGTCTTCCCCCTCCTTCTCTTTTTTACTCAAGTTCTGTCTCACTATTAGATATACTGTTCAACATCACTAGCAATCAAAGCAATGCAAATAAAAACAACACAGAGATCCCATTCTCAGCCAATTAAATTGGCAATGATCAATAACATGTGGCATTAGCAAGGGGAGATTGGCATTCCAGTACACTGGTGATAGGGTGTAAATTGTCACTGTTCCTTTATCAGAAGTCTTAAAATATATCTGCTTTTTCATCCAATAATTCTATTTCTAGGAATTTTTCATATGATTTGCCTTTTCAATAAAATATCTAGATTCTCGTAGTTAAAATGAGGTAAATAAATGGCTGCAAATTTTGATCACATTTTTGAAATGTGAATTTTGTAGAGAAACAGCTTTAACTGGTAAGCATGCTTTGGTAAAATAAAATTTGTTTTCTTCAGTCATAATTGGATGCAGTAGCTTCGTGTTTTCTAGTCTACTTAGCATTCTTTATGAGCATTTATTCCCATAACAAGGAATTTACCCAGCTCTACCACTAGGAGGGATAAGAGGAGGAACCAAAGTGCTCTACATTGGCTGGTAATGATAATGATCATCACTAGACCAAGGAACTTCAGAAAATTTATAGCAGCCTCATTCACAAAAGTTTGAAATGCAAAGCATCCTGAAGTTGTCATCTACTATAAAATTCACAATTGTGGTAAATTCATAAAATGAAATGCAATACAAACTAAAATAAACTATAGTCACATACACTATGAATGAACTTCCCAAGAATTAATTTCACAAAAAGGAGTCAGACCCTCACTCACAAAAATGCTATATGCTGTATATAAAGTTTAAAAAATAGACAAAACTAATCTGTGATGTTAAAGTCAAGATAGCGGTTAAGAGAGGGGTATATAACCAATGTACAAAATTTGTACAGTTAAATATTCATCAGAGAAATTCTGCTTCAACATCTAGAGCTTTCCAAAGTTAAGCTGACATACTAAACAATCTGACCTATGGTCTAGTATGATATAGGTATCTATGGGTCTGTATACATCCCTAATGGTACAGAGAAACTTTCCATGGGGCTCAAAGTCTCATATAGTGAATTTCTAGATCTTCAATAGAAATACACTATCCTCCAGAAAACTAACCTAACCTGACTGAGAAAGTAGGAGCAATAAAAACATCATGCAGGTTTTCTGCTTTCAGCTCTTCATCCACACTCTCCCATCTCATACCTTACCAAAGAGTATCACACACCCCAATCATTTCAAATCTCAGAATTACACAATGCCTTACAATGCTAAAAATCTATAAGGTACCAATAAGTGGGGGTAGAGGGGAATTCAAATATTGCTATCAGAGAATATTTCTTTAATTATGTCACCATGCAATTATGACTTTTATGCATTTTTGTTAAGGATGAAAAATGACATGAGAATGGAATACTATACCAAAAAAATGAATGTGGTTGAATCTCACAAATGTAGTTTGGGTGCTGTGAATTAGATATATTTTATAGTGATATAGTAGAACTGATAACTTCTGTTTAATAATTTCATCTGTTCTATCCCTTGACTATCATTAAGGAATCTGTTGCTTTGACGGAGTATCACATGAGGTTAAAAACAAAAACATTGAGGTTAGTGGAAATGTATTTCATCCAAGTGACACACTAATGTAAGGCTTATCTAGTTAACAACCTAAATATTTAGAAATTTAAAATTTGAAAATTATGTCTTAAATATTGATACGGTTTGACTGTGTCCCCATCACATCTCAACTTGAATAGTATCTTCTAGAATTCCCACGTGTTGTGGGAGGGACCCAGGGGGAGGTAATTGAATCATGGCGGGGCTGGTCTTTCCTGTGCTATTCCCATGATAGTGAATAAGTCTCACGAGATCTGTTGGGTTTATTAGGGTTTTCCGCTTTTGTTTCTTCCGTATTTTTTCTTGCCAGCACTATGTAAGAAGTGCCTTTCACCTCCTGCCATGATTCTGAAGCCTCCCCAGCCATGTGGAACTGTAAGTTCAATTAAACCTCCTGTTCTTCCCAGTGTAGGGATGTCTTGATCAGCAGTGTGAAAACGGACTAATACAAATGTCAATCTGCTACAAAGTATATGCTCTCTACAATTTTATCATTCTCAATAATGAGAAAGAGTTTGGGGAGGGGATTCTCATTGACCAGTATCTGTGTCAGTGACGTGTTTTTGCCATGATTTCAAACAGAATAATATATATTCTGCATTTATTTACAACAGACCAACATTACATCTTTGAATTAAATGACCATATACTGAAGGCAAGATAATGTTGCATATTTCCTCAAACACTTATTCAGGCTCATAAAAATCATTTTTATGATTTTTTATAGACTTCTTATTGAAATCTGAAAACCTGTACTTATTTTTACTTAGATGGAATTTTGAAAATTTTTTCATCCCTACATCCCTGTACTTATAAGAAAATATCCTTAGAGAAGTATTTCACAGGACCTGCTCTAAAAGTAGACTCACAAAAATCATTAATGTATTTTTATAAGTCTTGCACTTAGTGGCACATAAACTGTTCTTGCAATTACTTTCTACCGAACCTTGTAACATTCTATCAATAACTAACATTAATCCAAAAGTTTATAAATTAATTGAAAAAGGTCATTGAGTCATTGCCAATGTAATTTTGTTTTCTGTATTTAGTATTTATCAAAATCTGTTATATATTTGTTCTGATAACATAAATAATGCTCACAATTGTAGTTGATCCAAAAAGAATTCTTAAAACTTAGATTCCAGTGGTACAGAAAATTTTAAAATTGCTTAATTTAAATGTTTAGAATTTAAATTTAAATAAAAAATGTACATAAATATATCTATAGACAGGTTGCTGTTGCAGAGACATAAGAAAACTTGATCAAGAAAAGACTTTCAACAATAAAAATATAAATATTCTATATGTATAATAGAATGGACATCTGAAGCAGAATGTGAAATTTTTGTCTGGTTCATAAATCTTAAAATTGGTTTTGGTAGATATAAAATTACTAGAGTAATAAGATTTTATTGGGCACACTAAAATAATGATTTGACTGTTTTATTTTAAATATTAATAATTATATTTCAGAAATTACATTCATTACAACTATTTAAACTTAGTATAAGATAAATAAGATGCCAAGTTAAAATGTACAAGGGGATAAATTATTTTTGAGAATTCTTTCAGAAAGTAGATAAGCAAAATTTATAAAAAGAGCTCCTCTATACTATCTATAGTATATCATTATATTAAAAGAGAATAGAGGCTTTTCAGGTGTGTTAATAAACATTAGTTTATTTTAGAACTTCCTTCACAAATTTTTAATGTTTTCATTATTATCTTCAGCTTATTTCTTGTTATAAGATGCAATAGAAATAGAATTTCTATATAATCTGCAAAAAGTTTATGTGAGATATCTTTTATGAAAAGATCTTCCTTGTATAAACCTCTTCTTATTGAAAGCTAGAGACAGTTTCTTCATCCAAATAAATTCTAAAGTTCTTTGATATGAGAATGAGGATATAAGAGGTATGTAATTTATCTTATTTTCCTTTATGATTTACCTGTTAGAAAACCCTGAGCTAAATTTAGGACTTAGCTCTTCAGTATGGTAATTTCTCCCTTCATTCACTTCACGACTTTGAATTTTCCAATTTTTATTTTAGTGGTATTTTTGCGTGTCTTTTATTTTAATCTAATTTAAATCTCTTTAGAAGTAACCGGCCACACTGCATAATGGTGAGAACACACATTTTGAAGTCAGACTGCCTCTGCACAAACCCAGGCTTCACCACTTTGTGTGGTATGACCTTGCACAAACTCAAGATTCCTGTGCTTCAGTTTATTCTGGTAAAATAAAAATGATAAGAGTAACCACCTCATAGAGTCGTTATGAGAATTAAATCCATTATAAAGCATTTAGAACAGTGTCTGACACATAGTAAATGCTATTTATTAAATATTCCATAAACTAAAGGGAGGACTTAAATTCTTCTTGTAAAATTATGAAAATCACACATATTTCTTCATCATGAATTAAGTGCCACCTATGTAAGCACTCATCTGCTCTGAAGTTTTTAATGAATATTAAATATATAAATATGACCACATACCCACTTAAATGAAAGTAGTAGTCAGTACCAACCAATAGAAATCTCAATCTATAGCCATAAAAACATTACCAAAAATTTTTTTGTAAATGTTGTGAGTTATTCTCATTTTCAGCAGTAATCTTAGGAGAAAGTGATGACAAACTTAGATATCCTCTGTATTAGTCCGTTTTCACAATGCTGTTAAAAAACTGCTCAAGGCTGATTAATTTATAAAGAAAATTCCTAGAAACACAGAATGATTTAACTCTTGTCTTCTTGTTGAGAGAAGGGGATATGTAGTCCTTCTTCCCCATTGAAGTTAAGTGATGGACACCCCAAAGGAACTACTTATAGGATTAGGGTGCTTATAAGAAGGGGAGAGGCATCTCATTCCACAACAGATTTGTTACAGCCCATATTTTTCCTATCATTTAGATGAGTAAGATGAGAAAGCTCCAGAGAAAACCTGACTTTAGGGGAAAACAAAAACATAGAGAGAGGTGCCTGCTATTTATATAGACAGGTCTAAAAGCAGGAGCTGGCTTGGACTGCCTGCATGGCAGGAGGAGAAAGAAGGAATCAGAAGTTAGGAAAACTGTCTTCTTCAGTTTGGTGAGACAAGGATACATGAATATCCTTTGGGCAAAATAAGTATATGCAGGAAGTAGCAGACATGAGGTGTTTTAAGGAAGTCTGTCAAACAGAGAGATCTGCCAGGGGGAAGAGTGTCCCACCAGGGGTATAACAAGACCTCAGGGGAGTCTCCCCAAATTCTGCAAACTTATTTCAGTTTTTCAAATGCCTGCCACATCACAGTGATTAAAGACAGAAAATGTCAACCAACAGAAAACCTCGGTGGCATCAGTGAAGTACAAACGATTGTGCCTCTTTTTCTAATCTTTCCTCATCACCTCTTGCCCTAATCCTAGAGGAGAGAGGATGCAGGTGGGAAGGGAAGAGTAAGTTAAAAAAAAAAGTGATGAACAAAGGGACCACCCACTCCCTACCATGTTGCTTACTGGTGGTTTTAAAAAGTCAGACACATCATGCCTAAGCTAATAAGAGGGAAAATGTTTTAATTGTACATGGGATGGAAATTTTAATTTAAGAACTAGGCTAGGCATTGTGGCTCATGTGTGTAATCTCAGCACTTTGGGAGGCCGAGGCAGGTGGATCACCTGAGGTCAGGAGTTCTAGACCAACCTGGACAACATGGTAAAACCCCATCTCTACTGAAAGTACAAAAATTATCTGGGCATGGTGGTGAGTGCCTGTAGTCTCAGCTACTTGGGAAGCTGAGGCAGGAGAATCACTTGAACGCAGGAGGTGGAGGTTGCAATGAACCGAGATCGTACCACTGCACTCCAGCCTAAGTGACAAGAGTTAAACTCCATCTCAAAATGAAAACAAAAACAAAAACAAAAAAAACATAGACTGAACATTTTAACAATTGGACATAAAGCTATTTTTATAGTCAAATGAGACAAGAAAGTTATGAGACCTATTTGAGATTCTGTCTAAAGCAGGAGAGATTTGACAGATCTTGATTAAAAGTGTGGTGAAGAGAAAAATGAAGACGTTTTCCTGCTTGTACTTGCTTTGAGTTCATTCTGACCAACTTACCATGTAGAAACGTTATATAATTCATGTCTCCAAGGCCAAGGATAACATATCCTCCCTATACAATTCTTCACAGTTTATGATATGAAAAGTAAGAGAAAAGATGACTTCAACTTAAACCCATTAATCTCAGGCATTTATTCATTAACATTTGCCTAGCAATAAAACAAGCTGCCCACACAATTTCCCATTAACAATTAAACATTCTGTAATAATTCCTCCACCCAACCTCCAGTTTTGCAAAGCAAAAAAAAAAAAAAGTCTTATATTAACATGCATGTATCTTTTCGTTGACTTAAAATCTATCATCAGCTATCATAGTCATATGAAAAATTATCTTTTTCTGGTGAAAATGTTTCATTCACTTCATTCAGATTCTCACATTCAAAAAAACATATAAAAGGAGTTTGGCTTTTAGGTTTTTGTCCATTTTGTCCACTTGTTCATTTTGTCCGTGTTTTGAAGTTGTGTTCATGACTTAGATCAAGGTGGGTTTTTAAATCCTGTTTTTCCCAAAAGTCTCTTGATGGCAACAACACGCTGGCCTAGTCACACATTTCTCCTCATCAGTACTCAACAATTCTCTTTCTCTAAGACATCAAACTTTAAAATCTCCTTCTCACCTCTTTCAATCACTTCTACTAAATTTGGGCTCAGTTCTCATCACAGACTATAGATGTTTCCCTTTTTCTCATCCGCAATTTCATCCCATATTGATCATTTTCCCTGACTTTTTAACAAACTCTGGCATCCAAGTAAAAAATGTTGTGCATTCACTTCTACTGCAGAGTACTGCTTTTTGCAATACTCCTTACTGGTCCCCAGGTTTCAAACATCCCTACAGTCTGCATCCTCTGTTTTGTCTCTGGGGCTGCTGAGCATTAGCAGAAAAAATCACATAACTATGCTAAGATTTACTACAAATCCATGCTCCCTAACTTCAGTTTGGAGTGCTCTGCTAAACAGCATATATATATATATATATATTTCATCTTCTGTTGGTACCAAAGCAAATTTATAATGCTGGCTTTTTTCCTACACTTTTTCACTGACCTTAGGCCCAGTACACACTCTTTATTGTTTTATTGTAAGCACATGATGTCATATCCTACTTTCGTTAGAAATTTTGAATCTGGCTGGGTGGGGTGGCTCACGCCTGTAATCCCAGCACTTTGCGAGGCTAAGGTGGGTGGATCGCCTGAGGTCAGGAGTTCAAGACCAGCCTGGCCAACATAATGAAATCCCGTCTCTTCTAAAAATACAAAAAAAAAAATTAGCTGGGCTTGATGGTTTGCACCTGTAATCCCAGCTACTTGGGAGGCTAATGCAGGAGAATCACTTGAACCCGGGAAGCAGAGGTTGCAGTGAGCCAAGATTGTGCCATTGCACTCCAGCCTGGGCAACAAGAGCAAAACTCCATCTCAAAAGAAAAAGAAAAAGAAAAAAGAAGAGAAGAGAAAAAAAGAAAAGAAAAGAAAATTTTGAATTTAATGGGAACTATCTCCATGACTTTTTGAGACATCTCTTTTCTTTATTCAATCTTTGAGGAAAAATATACCCTTCTTTCTTACCATGTTTTCTTCTCTGCCTGTCATAATGATTGTTTTTCTCCTTTCTTTAAATCTAAAACTTGCTCAATCTGTTGTTTTATTCTCTTGTATTTCTTCCATTTCTTTTTTTCTATGTGAAGGTATTGACTCTCCTAAAACGAATATTAATGCTATGATTTTCTAAAACTACTCTGCTCTTTATCTTTATTTTCATTGTTTTGAATTTATTCACAAATTATTCTATCACAACAGCTTCTAGTAACCAGGTGGTTCCAAAACTCACCAATCTAATTTAAGTTAGTTTTTCAAAATTCACCAGCGATAACCTAATCTATGCATCCCCTGGCCCCCCCAGCTTTTCTGGTCTATACCTTTTTGGAGTTGAATTGTGTCCCACAAGGAAGATATGTTGAAGTCATAATCTTCAGTACCTCAGACTGTGACATGATTGCAAATAAATTATTGACGGAAGTGATCAAGTTAAAATGAGGCCACTAGGGTGAGTCCTAATAAGACAAGTGTCCTTATAAAAAGGAGAAATTTGGATAGAGAGACAGACTTTCACAGAGGGAAGATGTAAAGACATACAGGGAAAAGACTGCCACATAGCTAGAGTGGTGCATCTACAAGCCAAGAAATGCCAAAAATTGCTGGCATTTTTTGGAAGAATCCTTCCCTGGAGTTGTCAGAGAGAATATGTGCCTGTAGAAAACTTGATTTTGGACCTCAGGCCTCCAGATCTGTGAAGCAATACATTTCTGTTGTTTTGTGCCATTCAGTGCTTGGTACTTTGTTACAGCAGCTCTAGGGAACTAAAATAATACCCTCTGCAGCTGTCTACACTGGGGACCATCTTGCTTTATAATTCTCTTCTCTGTTGGTTTCCAAAGTCATAATAACATCTCAATTCTCTCCCTAACTCTCAACTGTTTCTTTTATTATCTTCCTCTTCACTCCCGAGGTGTCTTCTCTTTATTTTTCCTCATCTCAAACTTCTCCCCCTTAAATTACTTTCTAGAATATTACCCTTATTTCACTACCCATATCAAATTATTTCTTACTTATGTAGCCTTTCCTAAATATTCTAGCCAAAAACGGTCATATTCTCTTTCATACTTGTAAAATATTTTATTTTTTTGTCTCTCTGCCACCTTTTGAATTTTATTTTTTTCTCTGATTATACTTATATTTATTACTCATACTAAAACATGGGTCAGCATACTTTTTCCTAAAGGGACAGATAGTAAGTATTTTGGGCTTTGAAAATCACACAGTAGTTTAGCCAACTACTAGCTCTGCTATTGTAACACAAAAGCAGCCATAGGCAATACACAGATGAAAGGGCATGCGTATGTGTCTTTAAAACATTATTATTATTATTATTATTATTATTATTATTATTATTATTTGAGACTGAGTCTCGCTCTGTCACTCAGGCTGGAGTGCAGTGGTGTAATCTCGGCTCACTGCAACCTCTGCCTCCTGGGTTCAAGCGATTCTCTTGTCTCAGCCTCCTGAGTAGCTGGGACTACAGGCCTGTGCCACCACACGCAGCTAATTTTTGTAGTTTTAGTAGAGATGGGGTTTCATCGTGTTAGCCAGGATAGTTTCGATCTCCTGACCTTATGATCTGCCTGCCTCGGTCTCCCAAAGTACTGCAATTACAGGTGTTAGCCACTGCACCCAGCCAGTAAAACTTTATTTACAGATGCAGGCAGCTGGCCAGCTGACCATAGTTTACCAAATTCTGTCTAAATGAAAAAATTTTTGAATATAGATGTTAAATTTTGATCTTTTATGTATATTGCAGAACTTTGTATTGTCTTCCATATTCATATTATCAATAAGTGTACATTGAATAAAACCTATTACACTTAAATATTCTCATGTATTTCCTACTTCCCTTTTCCTGTATTTTCTCTCTAAAAGTTTAAGAACAATCTGTGTATAAAATGCAAAACCAACCAGGTTTATTTAATCTGAACAGATGACTAAAGGGCTTCAAGGACACTAAATACCATTTAAAGAATAAGGAGCCATCTCTGTTTAAAATATGCCATTCTATAATAAAAGAATTTACATTATGACTGGAACATAGAAGTTTCTTAAAATATGAAAAGTACAGGATAGCATTAGCTGATACACAGTGCTACACATTTCCTAAGGGGAAAGTGTAATGATGATGGATATTCAAGGAAATTATTATAGAGTGGACTATACGCCAATCATCTATTGCTTTATATTATTGTTATTTATTGTTGTCTAATACACCGTCCCAAAACGTAGAAGCTTGAAACAATGATTTACTCATTCTCATGATTCTGTGCATTGACTGTGCAGTTCCTCTGCTGGTTTTACCTGAGCTTGTAGATGAGACTGATTTCTGATGGAGGACTGATTGTCCCAGAAGGATGAAGAAATTATTGTTGGTTGTTTTCTGGGACACTTTGGCTCTCCTCCATGTGGCCGTCACATTCTAATAGGATAAGCCAACTTCATAGCATGCTGTTCTTAGGATTCCAAGAGGGCAAAGGTGGAAACTTCAAGGTCTCTTGAAATATAGGCTTCAGATCACCTCTGTCACATATGAATGACCAAGGCAATTCCCAGGCCAGTCCTGGTTCCAGAGGTTCCATCTTTTGGAGGAAGGAGAGGCAAGGCCATATTTCAAAGTGGTATAGATGCAGGAAGGCATGATTCATGGCAACTATTTTTATGATACTCCTCAAGGGGATCCTGAAAGGATGGGGAATTTGACTGACATCTGGAGGTTGTGTAGAGAAGTAGTGGGAGAAAAAAATTTCAAATGATAGAATTTGGCAAATGCCAATCCAAGGATTTCAAATTTATCTTTTTTGTATGTTTGTTTTTGAGACAGAGTCTTGCCCTGTCACCACCCAGGCTGGAGCGCAGTAGTGTGATCTTAGCTCACTGCAACTTCTGCCTCCCGGGTTCAACCAATTCTAGTGCCTCAGTCTCCCAAGTAACTGGGATTACAGGCATCCGCTACCATGTCTGACTAATTTTTGCAATTTTAGTAGAGACAGGGTTTCGTCATGTTGGCCAGGCTGGTCTTGAACTCCTGGCCTCAAGTGATCCACCCACCTCAACCTCCCAAAGTGCTGGGATTATAGGCATGAGCCACTGCGCCCAGCCCAAATTTATCTTTTAATAGTGAGAAGTCAGCCAAATATTTTTGAGCAGTGAAGTCTCCCTCCGACACAAATAATGCACATTCTGGAAAAGAGGTCATATGTAATTTCAGCGTAGTGATGTAGTTTTTTATTTTGGGGGGTTAATGGTGGGAGGGACAACATAATGATGTCTGACTTTGATAAGAAGGGGATAATCTTAAATCATAGCATATAGTAAGTGCTCTCTAGTTGAGAGAATATCCTGATGATGAGTATACAAGGCTCAAAATTACAGAAAGATGTTGAAAGACTATCTTTAAAAATAATCAAACCAAAATCTTTTCTATCCATGATGCCTTCATTCACCACAAGCCACAGGAGCTTGAGTCCAGCATTTGGGAAAAAGAGAACTAATCGGTGTCATAACTTTCAAGAGTTTCCTGTTGTGAGATTTTTTTTTAAAGATATTCCTTGTCATGTCATTACTTTCTATTTATTTGACCTTCTATTTGGAAACTGATAGAAACAAACCATCTTTTCCTTCACTTTACTTTCTATTGTGGGCCAAGATTCTCAGGGTATGTGTTTAATTCGAACTACTTGATTTAGTTATTAGAAAACTCAGAGGCAATAGCTTAGTTCTATGTGATTCATAAAAAAATAATATTGGCGAGTGTAACATAAAGATGAAGAATTCCTGGTTAAGGTAATATCCACAGCATATTGTTAATCAACCATTTAGTTCACTCATTTTAATCTCTAATTTCACAAAAAAGTAATTTGTTCAATTAAATTGGCTACTACAGAGAAATTCCAAAGTTGGTATAATTTAGTGGCTACTGTTAAAAAAAAAAACAAAAAAACCCCACAAAATTCTGCCTATTCACTACATGTAAGTACAGTGCATTGAGATAGAAAAGGACCTGATATTATTTTTAATCTTATTGAAAGTGCATGTCTACAATTCAGATATCCTTTCTGAATGATCATGCCAGATTATATGTATAAGCTCTTGTAGATATCCCTAGGCTTACTAAATACTGTTTAGAACAGTAAACAGCACTAAGAGGATTTGCTGACATTTCTTACTGGTTGCTACAGGGATATGACCAAATTACAGTCCTTGGTATAAAGGACCATGGATATTAACACTCAAACTACTCAGTCTGAATTCAAGAAAGACACAATTCTATAATGTACCAGCTGTTCTCAATATATCTGAATACTATTGTACTTAAAAACATAAAACTATGTATATCCACAGGAATTGGAAATTTATTACTGCAGTAATAAAATGAGTCTATAACTTTCTGTTGATTCAAGTTACGTATCTATATTTTTAGGTTTAATTTTCATGTAGATTTGCAATGAAGCTTGTTTTAATCTTAAAGTTTTCTGGAGTGTGTAAGTGTATACATTTTGTGTACATGGTATAACAACATTTATTTGCCAGGGAAATATATATTTCCCTTCTTCTTTTTTACTCTAACATATGAAAAAGATAAAGAAGAAAAATATTTACCCTAGTTTATTGCATAGTATAATGCCTTAGACACTAAACCAGCTAAAGCTCATATTAGACTTTTTAAAATAAGCTAACTAATAAAATTGGATATTATCTGGATTCTCAGATAACTCATGGTGATGAAAAATGGAATCACAATATTTAAACAATGCTGAAATTCAGGAGGGAATAGTGAGATAAAAATAAAGACCAATTCAATTATATGAACGAATATGTACTAGGCATTAAAATCAAGTATGTTAAGAAAAATTTAACAAATTTACCCTTCCTTCTAGGCAAATTACAGTGTAATGTGTTAAGGCATTAATTTTACTTCAGATATCATGCCTAAAAAACAGATGTCATTAATCACACATTTTTAATTTCATTAAACTTGTGTCTAAATCAATCTTTACTTATAAACTTCAGTATCTTGAATGTCATAGAAAAGTCAAGTGACAGATTGCTCTGTTTCATTCAAAAGAGTCAATCTATGAAGCTACACATGAGGATTTTAGGATTGTGTTGGTTGATGATGTACAGATTCTTATTTATAAGCACTCTTTAGAATCACATAACTTTTATGTGGTGCACAAAGCTGAAAAGATAAGCTAATTTAAGGACTTTTATCAGGACATACTCTAAGAGAGTTTAAAGATACCATGGCAACAAGTTACCAACTTATAACAACCTCAGTGATATTTATGCAACCCACTAGACACCCACTATGCCTTCGTTGTCACTAGGGCAGATAGTTCCTATTTGTGAGTTACATCATCCTTGCTGCTATTTATTCAGTTTTTCACATCTCTGTCTTCTTCCTCCATCATCCAAAGTATCCCCTTTTCCTTGCCAAACATTTAAGCAACTCCATGTATTTTCCTCAGTTCTAGTTTCTGTTTTCTATTATTCCAATAGCTCTCTTCTTTTTAGCCTCGAGGTATAAATTCTTAGTTTATTAAAACAATAATTACCATTTTTGAGTCTTTATACTGTGTTGTATACAGTACTTATTTTTCTATATATCACATGTTCAATTTTCACAATCAACTTATGCAACAATAACAAACTAACTCTGGGTCAAATAATGATTCTACCACTTCTTAACTGTGTAACCTTGGACAAGTTAACCTCTCTGTGCTTCAAGTTTGTCATCTGAAAATCAGAATCATGTACCTACTCAATGGGACTATTTTGAGGATTAAATGAGTTAATACATGTAAAGCACTTAGAAGAGTACCTGGCACATAATAATAGCCAGCATGTATTAACAGCATGCTATTACCTCCAATATATATGAGGAAATGGTTGAGAAACATCAGGTAATTGGAAAATATCGTAT
The DNA here is from genome assembly GCF_047675955.1 of Chlorocebus sabaeus. Taxonomy (NCBI): domain Eukaryota; kingdom Metazoa; phylum Chordata; class Mammalia; order Primates; family Cercopithecidae; genus Chlorocebus; species Chlorocebus sabaeus. Next base: position 34,058,240 of record NC_132913.1, read on the forward strand.
CATTACAGAAGATGAGATTCAAATGCTGATCTGTTTCACTCCTAAACCTTGGTGCTTCCTAAACTGCATTGCCTTTCTTTCTTGGGTATCTTTCATCGTTAACACATTTTAAATGGTAATTTATAGTTCATAGAGCTCTCATGTAAGTTTGTCTTGTTTGATCTTCACAATTTCAAGAGATAATAACAGCCCTGCGTATTACACTTTTGTGTGTGTGTGAAGACACTGAGGCTTAAACAGATTGTATGACTTAAACAGATTGTACAACTTAAACCTGGTCTCCCAGAGAAAAAACAAGTCAGCCCAGGCTTGGGATTCAGGATTTCTGATTCCTTTGCTAAAATTCTATTTTAAAACATTTGAGGAGCAAGTAGAAATAAGTGAATGAATTAGTTAATTTCATTAATCAATCTTTGTCTCCATTTCCCCATCTGGGTATATAATGAGGACTGTATATTTATTTCATAGGGTTATTATAATTAAATAGTTAATCTGTGTAAAGCTCTCAGAACAGTACGTGGAACACAGTAAGAGCTAATAAATTATGGGTGTTAGGTAGAGGAATAAAAAGAACAGGAGAAGGTGATTTTTTTTTTAAAGTAAGATCTTGTACTGTTTTCAACAGATTCAATATCTAATGAACTTTATTGTTTTACCTCCCATAATTAGCTCTGCAATTCATTTGGAATTTATTTCTCTGTGTAATACAAGGTAGAGATAAAGATTTTCTTTTTCCATATGGCCTTCCAATTGATCTGGCATCATTCATTAAAAATACAATCCTTTCCCCATTGTTATGCAATGAAATCATTATCATCAATCTAATGACTTCATATGTGTGAATCCATTTCTAGAACTTTATTTCCTAGTCCAATGCTATTGGACTATTCCTTGGCCAATATCCCACTATCTAATTTATAAAATACTCTGATGTCTAATAAAATCTTCCAATTTTGCCTTCTTCTTCAATATCTCTTAAATATGTTTTGCAATTTTTATTTCCATAAAAATTTTATAATCAGCTTGTTAATTTTTCACAAAATACTTCGACAATTGTGATTAGTATGACACTGAATTTGTGGAAATTGACATTGTTCCAATATTGAGTCTTTTGATCTATAAAATGTACATAATAAAAAGTGGCATGCCCCAGCATGTTAAATATCTTTCAAAATTATTTTCTGGTTCTCTGTGTAAATTTTATATTAAATTTATCCATAGATATTTTATGTTTTATATGTAGTATTATATTTTTTAAAATACAATTTTATTCATTATTGACAGCAGATAGAAATATAATTAAATTTGTATACTGACATGTGTCCAGCAAAACTGCTAAATTTACATTTTAAAGTTATTCATATGTAACGTATTTTTCATTTTCAACAGACACAAGCATATTATTTGTTAATAATTACAGCTTTCTTTTATTTCTTTTTTGTATCATTCTCATTAGCAGAAGGAAAGGTTCCAGTTTTCACTATGGAGTTTGATTGTGGTTTTTTTTTTTTTTAGCTACAATTTATCAATTTAATGAACTTAGTTTTTATTCCTAATTTGCTAAATTGTATCTCAAGTTGGTGTTGAATTTTGTAGTTTTTCTGATTCTGTTGAAATAATTATTTTTCCTAATTAGTAATAAATTCCATTTATTAAATATCAAAAGTCTATCTTTATGTACCTTAAGTAAACCCTACTTGATGATGATTTGAGATTATGCTGATAAGGATTTTTATACCAATATTTATGAAATATATTATTTCAAATTATTCGATTTTATTTTGTAATTTCTTTGGCAGACTTTTGAAGCAGATTTTGCTGACCTTATACAGGGTCAGAAAGTGTTCTTTATTTTCAAGGAATGTTTTTTCATTAAATTTTTGAAATAAGACACTGGTAAAGGCTTCAGTAGCTGCAGTTTTCTTTATGAAATGGAATTAAAGAAGGGACTCAATTTCTTTAAACACATAAAAGACCATCTGGATATTTAATTTCTTCTTGTGTCAGTTTTGCTAAGTCCCTCTCCAAGAAATTTGCCCACTTCTTCCAAATTCCTTTCAAATTGACTTTCTTTTTCTTTTTCTTTTTTTTCCTGGTAATCCCCTCTTATCTTTTTGATATCAATAGGATCTGTAGGTATCTCTCTTTTTTAAAGTTCTTGATATTGGTTATTTATGATTTATCTTTTTTTAGATAATTATTGTTGAAGTTCATGCTTTTTATCAATATTTTTATATAACAAACTCTTGAATATTTTCCACTTTATTTATTAGCATTCTTATCTTTGTATTATTTGTTTTCTTCTACTTTTCTTAGGTTTGCTTTGCTGTTTGTTATTGTTCCTGTTCATTTCTTTTTGGTTCCTAAGATAGAAGCTTATATCACTGATTTTTCAGCCTGTATTTCCCACATGTGCATTTAAGGCTACATATTTTAGCATAAGTAGTGTTTTTGATGCAATCCACAAGTTACCAAGTTATAAATGTATCTAAGTTATATTTTTGACTTTATTTTTAAGTATATTGTTTGATTTCTAGTTCATTCAGTTTTTTCTGTTTAATAGTTCAGTATTGATTTCTAGTGTAATTCCTTTAGATCAGAGGATATTCATTAAATAATATGTATCTTTGGAAGTATGCTGAAGCTACCTTTTTGGAACAGCATATGGTCAGTTTTGTTAAATGGACATTTGAAGGCAATGTAAATTCTTATATTGTTAGATGCAATAGTCTATCATTGTCGATTGCATATGACATGTTTTCCTCATGTAGTCTTCTGATATTCTAAACCGAACCCATTCTTAGGTTTTGTCTGCTTGTTATATTAGCTTTTGAGAGAGATGAGTTAATGTTTCTCACTATGATTATGCATTTGTCAATTTCTCCTTTTAGTTATATAGTTCTGCTTTATAGATTATAAAGCTATGTTATTGAATTCATACACATTTATGACTTAATTGGTCTATTATCATTCCATTGGGATGTCTTATTCATTAGAAATATCCCCTTTCTTCTACTAATAATTCTTTCTTTAATGTTTACTTTGTTGGCCTGCTGCATTACAATAAAAATTAACTTAGCCATCACCCCCAAACATTTCTTTGTGCCTTTTTAAAATTCCTCACTATTGCCCCTTCTTGCTTTTTTCCCTACACTATCTCCATGCTTTCTGTCATATTAGTTTGCATTTCCTAGAATTTTATATTAACAGAAGAATATAGTATTTTTTCATCTCTTTCTTCCTCTCCTTTTTCATCTTGCTTTCTTCCTCTCAGCAGAATTATTTTGAGATTCATTAATTTTACAGCATGTACCAATAGCTCATTCCTTTCAAGTACTAAGTAATATACCATTGTATACTGTACCATAATTTGTTTATCTAGCACATGAGAATTTCTTCTGGTTTGGACTATTAGAAATAAAACTACATGAATATCTACAAGCAAATCTTTGTGTAAAATGTTTATTTTCTCTTGGGTAAATAACTAATAGTTTAATTTCTGGATGATATAGTAGGTTAACATTTAAAACATTTAAGAAACTACCAAACTATTTTCTAATAGCAATTTGTTTATTGCTAGTTTATAGAAGTACAATAGAGTCTTACATATTGACCTTAAATTCATTTATGATCTTCTGAGATTATTTGTATAGATTCCTTAAAATTTTAGATAATTGTGTAAACTGCAAATAAGACAGTTGTACTTTTAGTTCCCGCTCCCCCCCACCCCGGCCCCATCTAGGCTTAGAATCTTTGGTAGGGTATTGTTTTAAGCTCTGAAATATGTTTTGTTGTTATATCTCTTTAGGAACTTCTGCTTCTGCAGAGACCATAACTTTCTCCTCAAGTCCTTAAGACTGCTGTTTCTGACTGAGCCCTGACTCCCTTCAATCAGACATGGAAACTGCCTCCAGTCAGAACTTATGTATCCTATGTCCCTTCTCTTGGGATTCACAGTTCCATGTTGCCTAATGTTCAGTGAAAGCCATTATAACTCCAATCTTTCTTACCTCATCTTGAAACAAAGTAGAAGTGTCAATTACTCTCATTACATAATTTTAATGTCTTCTATTAAAAAAGATATTTCCAGATGGGCGCAGTGCCTCACCCCTGTAATCCCAGCACTTTGGGAGGCTGAGGGGGGCAGATCGCCTGAGGTCAGGAGTTCGAGACCAGCTTGATCAACATGGTGAAACCCTGTCTCTACTGAAAATACAAAAAGTAGCTGTGTAAGGTGGTGCATGTCTGTAATCCCAGCTACTCATTCAGGAGGCTGAAGCAGGAGAATCACTTGTACCCAGGAGGTGGAGGTTGCATGAGCCAAGACTGAACCACTACACTCCAGCCTGGGCAACAAAGCAAGACTCCATCTCACAAAAAAAAAAAAAAAAAAAAGATAGTACCTTCATTTTATCTCTCTTCCAAAGCCAAACTTTAATCTGATTTTTTAAAGTACTTAAAAAATATTTTGTTTTAAAACCAAATTCATATAAAGTGCCATATTCCCGTCTATCATTGTATAATTTTTTACTCTTTACTATAAGAATGGTTCCATGATATTACCAGGTGGTAGGTAGCCTGATGCAAAAGAAATGTAATTTTTTATGTCTTGTATGTGTTTAAATCTAGTATTCATATTCCGTTTCCAAGCCGTATTATCCTCTCATTTCAGGCATCAGTGTAGGTAAAAGCTATCTAAAAATATAAGCTTTTTCATTGTTTCTGGGTAATTGACTGATATAAGGGAAAAGTTATTCCATCATTCATGTCATTGATATGTCACTGAATGAAAAATATTTCCCCTTTAGTCTTGTATTCTATTTCTATCTTATATCAGTAAAAGCAGATAAGAAGCCCTCATCAAAACATCTTTAAAGTCAGTAAATAGTAAGAAGTACAGACCTCTCTGCTCTCAGTTAATGTCACCAATTCTCAAAACCAAAGGATTGCATAATTAAGAAAAATTATGAGTTCATCTTGGCTTCTTAGAAAAACATGCATATATTAAAATGGCTAATTATAATCTACACCTATATCTATAGCTATCTACAGCTATATAGACTAAAGTACATGAATCAAGGATGTGATGAGATTTGGGGAGTAGAACTATCCTAAAAGTGATAAAATCTCAGATCCTGACCTAACACTATCTTGCGCAGCTTGTCATTGAATACATTAAAACCTTTATAAACCTTAGTGACTCCATTTATAAAAAAGAAAAAAATCTGTTTGTTATTGTCAAATAAGAGATTGAATTAAAAAAAAACTACTATAAATATTATAAAGAAAAACAAAGTCAACATAGATTCTTAACACTGTTGACTACAATTTGAAGTTCAAATTGTAATTCTAATTTTTATCCACTCTGTATCATATCTGTATCATGGATGTGAGAATAAGATACAAATTATATAATCTTTAGAAAAGAGAAATTAAAATATGTTATATTTCAGAATAAAAAGGCTTGAATGCTACGTACTTCAAAAAAGTAGAATCTGAAGGTAGCACTGTATTAACAGCTTTGAGTGTTGAAAATATGAGAAAAATTCAGGTGTGTCTTTGACTTCTGCCCAAACATGCCTAATGCTTCCTAGGTAAGCTAAAGTTAGAAGTATTTTGAAGTAAGTGATATACGTAGCAACTGCAATTTATTCTCATTCAACTACAACTAAAATAAACATTGAATCAGAAAGCTTGGGATACCGTATACTGAAATCAATATATAAGTGAGTGAAGTTTCATACGGCACTTTACAGCTTTGGAAACTATGATTTTTCCATTTTATGAATACGTTCTTGAATAAAAGAATTGCATTTTTCAGGAGCATGCTGTCAGCAGGAGAGAGAGCACTAAAATAGGGTCACACAAAAAAGTGCAGATCCTGATCCAGGCCCATGTCCTCTCACTTAAAATTCATGAGATCCTTCCTTAGGAAAGACAACAAGTCAAATCACATCATGTCACAGACTCTCCCTCCTCCAAAATGAAACAAAATAGAAAAATCAAGTTAGATCTAGACAAAACTCACTGACAGCCCTGTGAAAGAAGAAAGCACAACCCCCTGACATATTCTTTGATGGTGCCCAAAAGGAAAAAAACATAGAAATGCTTGTGGAGTGAGGCAGAATTAACTATGCTCACTCCCACTCACAGTAACAGTGGTGGGCAAAGAAGATGAATTCCGAAATCTTGAGTATTCTTACCCCAATTTTGAGATAAAACAGGAGTAAGAAAGGAGCCTCAGGAAATTATCTCTGGAACCTGAAGAATAACCTCAAGAGTGAAATTCTCTACTTATAAACACAACGTTTCATTAGATGAAGGGGGAGATCCAAAGGGCTTATAATTTTTATATCATTAATAACTGCAAGAAAAATAAGACAGTGAACATAAAATGATCATAAATGCCAAAAGTTAATTATTTTCAGGGGTCTGGTAGTTTAAAAATATGTCCACAAATTTTTGGATATTTCTGACTTTGGTGGAGCATCATTCCCTTCTCCTTGAACAGTTGTCCTTTGCCTATCCCATCATTAACTGTTGTGTGTGTTGGAGGCATGTAATTGGTCTTGTTAATTCACAGATCTAAAAGAAGCTATACTTGAAATGCTTTATTTAAGCAATTATATCCAAGAGGCCCCATCCATGCCTGCACCTAGTTTAGAAGCCAGGATCCTGAATTTTGAGGTGGGCATGTAAAGGATGAAAATGTGGGGGCCTTGGAGTAGGTAAATGCATTTAAAATGCACGTGATAAGAATGTTTGTAACTGGAGGCCAGAAGGTTGACTATGGTGGTTCTAAATTATGTACATGAACTATCTTCTTCTGTTAGGGCCTAATTTCCAGCCTCTTGAGTGTGGATTATACTTAGTGGCTTGCTTTTAATAAATTGACTCTGGCAGAAAAGATGGAGTATGAATTCCCAGTGTAGACCAAATAGAGACCTAAAGCGAAATGTGGCTTTCACAATGCTCTCTCTCAGATTTTCACTTAAGGAAACTTGTCTGCCATGAAGTGAGGACACTCTGTCAACCTTGTGAGGGTTCCTATATACCGAGAGACTGAGGCCCCTGGCCAAAAGTCAGTAAGGAACGGAAGCCTCCTGCCCACAGCAACGTGAGTATGAAAGTAAATATTTTAGCTTAATCAAGCCTTCAAATGGTAACCCAGGCTGAGTAAAATATCATAATTCATGCTCGGAAGACCTTTGCCTTAGTAGAAAGATAAAATTAACACTAAATACTGTTAGCACTAAGTAATATTCTGCCACCAACCTAAAAACGATACTTTAGCATTCAAACTGATTCCAAGTAGTTTATGTCCCAAAAAAACTCAAGAATATTTCTAGGATTGCAACCATAGAACTCAGTAATGTAAAATTGATGCTCTCTATTATCTAACAGCAATGATTAGATAACCGAAGAACCAGTTATCTATGATCAAAAATGAAGAAAATAGTATCAATTAAAATAATGAAATGACACAGATGACAGAATTAGTATACAAAGACATTAAAGCAGTCATTATAAATATATTTGCTATATTCAAGAAGTTAGAAGAAGGATTTATCACGTCATGATAAATATAGATGTGGATGGTAAAAAATGAACCATATCAAAATTTTAGAAAGCTATCATTTCTGAGATGAAAAAGAGACTAGAATGAGAGCCAATTATATATTGCAGAATAAAGATTTGTGAACTTGAAAACATATTCATGAAATATATACAAAATAAAACAGAAAAAAAACAGAAAAAAATGAAAAAAATCAGTTCTGTTGGACACCATCAGGTGGCCTAATATGCATGTGACAAGAGACTCTTAAAGACAGGAGAATGAAGAGAGATATGAACATATTTCAGGAAAAAAAATGGTCAAATATGTCTCAAACTTGATGAAAATAATAAATACAACTGGCTAGGCACAGTGGCTCACGCCTGCAATCCCAGCACTTTGGGAGGCCGAGGGGGATGGATCACCTGAAGTCAGGAGTTTAAGACCAGCCTGGCCAACATGGCGAGATCACATCTCTACTAAAAGAATATAAAAATTAGCCAGACGTGGTAGTGGGCCCTTGTAATGCCAACTACTCGGGAGGCTGAGGCAGGGAGAATTGCTTGAACCCGGAAGGTGGAGGTTGCAGTGAGCCGAGATTGCGCCACTGCACTCCAGCCTGGAAAACAGAGCGAGACTCCATCTTAAAAAAGAAAAGAAAAAAAAAGTTCAACAGACCTCAAGCTAAATAAACTAGAAGAAAATTACACAAAGGGACGTTCATTTTATTTCTCAAAGAACTAAAAATAGAATTGCCATTTGGCCCAGCAATCCCATCACTGGACATACAATAAAAGAAAAATAGCAGGCTGGGCACAGTGACCCACACCTGTAATTGCAGCACTTTGGGAGGCCAAGGTGGGCAGATAGCTTGAGCTCAGGAGTTCAAGACCAGTCTGGGAAACATGGAGAAACCCTGTCTCTACAACAAATACAAAAAAAAAAAAAAAAAAAAAAAAGCTGAGCATGGTGGTATGCACCTGTAGTCCCAGCTGCTCAGGAGACTGAGGTGGGAGGAAGGCTTGAGCCCAGGAGGTGGAGGTTGCAGTGAGCCAAGATTGCACCACTGCACTCCACTTTGGGTGACAGAGTCAGACTCTGTCTCAAAAAAAGAAAAAAAAAAAAAGAAAAATTAGTCTACTAAAAAGACATGTGCATTTCTATGTTTATTGCAGTGCTATTCACAATAGTAAAGACATGGAATCAATGTAGATTTCCATCGATGGTGGATTGGATAAAGAAAATGTGGTACACACATACCATGGAATACTATGCAGCCATAAAAAAGAACAAAAGCATGTCTTTTGCAGCAACATGGATGGAACTGGAGGCCTTTATTCTAAATGAATTATCACAGAAACAGAAAACCAAATACTGCATGCTCTTGCTTATAAGTGGGAAATAAACATTGGGCACACACGACATAAAGATGGGAAAAACAGACACTGGGGACTTCAAATTGGGGAAGGGAGGGAGGAGAGCGAGGGTTGAAAAATTACCTATTGGGTACTATGTTTACTATTTGGGTGAGGAATTCAATGAAGTCCAAACTTCATTATCACACAATATATCCATGTAACAAATCTGCACATGTACTCTCTGAATCTAAATTTTTTTAAAAAGTACACCATAATCAAATACCTTTAAATCAATGATTTTGAAAAAATTATAACAACGGTCAGACCAAAGAAAAGAAGACACATAAGTGCAGCGAAACGAAGATAAGAATGAAAGCTGACATCTCATCAAAAACAATCTAACCTGGAAGTCAGAAGAGAACCATCTTTAAAATACAGAATTAAACAACAGTCAATCTAGAATTCTTTACTGAGCAAAAAAAAAAAAAAAATCTTCCAATACCAAAAGTGAAATAAAGGCATTATTAGAAATGCAAAAGCTGAAAGGATTCATCACCAGCAAAATGTACTAGAAGAAAAAGTAAAGGACATCAGGCAGAAGGAAGATGATACCATGTACAAATCTGGATTTAAACAAAAGAATGAAGAAAATTATGTAATTAAATAATACATTTTTCTTATTATTTAAATATCCTTAAGTGATAATTGATTATCTAACACAAAAATCATGTTGTACACAGTGTAAGATACCCTCATCACAGAGATGTGCCCATTCTAATCCCTGGAACCTGTGGATATGTTAGGTTACACTGGAAAGGAGAATTAAGATGGCAGATGGAATTAAGGTTCTTAATCAGTTGACCTTGCAATGGGGTCATTATCCTTGATTACACAGGTGGACACATTGTGATTATTAGAATGGTTGTGAGTGAAAGAGAGAGGTGGAAGATAGGGAATGTCAGCATGAGACAGTATAAAAAACATTGACCGGTCATTGCTAGCTTTGAAGATGGCAGGACGCCATGAGCCAAGGAATGCAGGTCACCTGTATAAGCTGGAAAAGGCAAAACAGTTTCACTCCTAGGCCTTCCAGAAGGAACACAATTCTGCTGATAGAATGATTTTAGCTTAATGAGACCTATTTCAGATGCATTTTTAGATATTTCAGGGTAAAATGTTTTTAAATCGCATTAGAAAAAGCTGGAGTGGAGGAATTGAAACACGCTGCCGTTAAGGTCTAATATTATACCTGAAGTCTAATACTATACTGTCACTTGAAGTAAGCTATGATCATTTAAATGTGTATACAGTAGCTTTCCTTTATTTGCTGTTTCTCTTTCCATGTGTATTTTGGTTACTCATTGTCAACCAAAAATATTACATGGAAAATTTTGGAGATCAACAATTTATAAGTTTTAAATTACATGCCATTCTAAGTAGTGTGATAAAGTCTCACCCTATCCTGCTCCTTCCTCACATCCCCTAGGATGTGAACCTTCTCTTTGTCCAGTATATCCATGTGGTAGACGCTACCCGTCCACTGGTAACTTAGTGGCCATGTTGGTTAGCAGATCGAAAAAACAGTGAGTGTATAGGGTGCGATACTATCTGTGATTTCAGGCATCCACTGGGGGTCTTGAAACACATTCCCTGGATAAGGGAGGACTACTATACTATAAAACCTAAAATAGCCACTTAAATATCACAACGAAAATTAGCCCAAAAGCCAAAAGTTGCTGTAAAATGGAATCATGATAAAATAATGCAAAAGATGCAGAAAAATAAGGCAAAGAAAAGAAATCATAGATGAGACAAATAGAAAACATTTTATTACTGTGGTAAATTCTACCTACATTGATTAATATGCTAAAGTATTCATTAAATATAAAACAACAGACATTGCAACAAAAGCCTTGTCATATATTTATTAATGAATACTTTAAGTAAAAAACTCTCTAAAATAAAACCAAACAACTTAGAGAAGAATCAAAGTTTAAAATGAGAGAAGGTGTTGTAAAAAATTAGGGCTGTAAAGATAAAAATAATGCCTTGCAATGTTAATATTTTTAATCTTGACTGGAGTTAAATAACTTAAAAATCAATAAATGGTATAATGAAAATAGAAATATGTGTAAATGAAAATGCCTTCATTTTATCAATAATGAGAGTTTAAATGTACCATTCAAGGTAAACTGTGTTTTACCTTAAAAACTAATTTCTGTGTTTATCTTTTTAATTTAGGGAAAAATTTAGGTATTTTGTATTAAGTAATGTTTAAATTTTAATATCTAATTATTATATATGTTAAAATAAGTTTAATGCTATTTTTAGAAAATAATATGCAGAATAAAATGTCAAAATCTCAGTCTTTTGATTATTCCTCTATTTTGTTTTCTATGTGTGAAGTATAAGTGAATATCTATGAATCTATGAGTGAGGCCTGAAATGACGTCGATCTAAAATTGATAATATTTACTTCTAAAGGTTGGAATTTAGGGTATGTTTTTTTTCTTTCTTTTTTTTTTTCTTTTTTTTTTTTTTTGGACAGGGTCTTACTGAGTTGCCCAGGCAGGAGTGCAGTAGCGGAATCATAGCTCACTACAGCCTCAAACTCCCAGGCTTCAAGTGATCTTTACACCTCAACCTCCTGAGTAGTCAGGACTACATGTGTGTGCCACCATGCCCAGCTAGCCCTTTTTTGTTAGTTTGTTTTTGTAGAGACAGGGTCTCCCTACATTACCCAGGCTGGCCTCCAACTCTGGACTCAAGTGATCCTCCTGCCTCAGTCTCCCAAAATGCTGGGATTATAGGCGTAAGTCACTGCACCCAGCCCTGGGTGATTTTCTTTACCATCTTCTTTCACCTTCTCTGTTGCTATGGTTTTCCTGTGAAGGGCATGTTAGCATAAATAAAATCACTATTTTTTTTAAAAGCATTCAATCTTAAGTAAGTCAAACTATTCAGGCTCATCTTTTTATCTTAAAAACATCTTTTTTATCTACAGGAAAAATTAGGAATCATATTATCTAAGATAGTCTATAATATTAAATGTGAATATATGAGAAATAAGAATACATGAGAAAATGCAGTGGGACCTCAAATGTTTTCAGTGAATTGTGACTTAGTCTTGTGACTTTGTCAATGTAAATATGTAGAGACTTTCAGTCAAGATGTCACACTGAGGAATAGAGATATTCCCCTTCCTATTTTAAATTTAGAAACAAGGAAGAAAATATGATTTAAATATATACGCAGACAAGCTAATTAAGAGGAATCTGAAAATGCTAGAAATAAAGAGTACACCCAAAGACTCAGCGGTATATCAGACTTGATACAATATGGTCCACAGAAGGACCTGCGGGTCCGTGGATGGCACAGACGTGGCCCTGGATTCCATGCATAAAGCAGGAGCTTCCCACCCTGGGTTATGTGTGCCACAAGGGTGAGCTCTGAGAACTTGAACTTTGTATAAGGGATTGATTAGAGACAGAGAAACCAGCACTAAAGTTAGTGCAGCAGCTCAGCTACAAGACAAAGATGCCTTGGACCAGGGTGCTAGCAGCAGGGAGGGGTAACTGACTCAGGCCATGTTTTGGAGATAGACTCCACAGAATTGCTAATGATTCAAAACAGAGAAAGAACACATTAAGTAAAATAAGAGTCAAGAGAAACAGGATCATCTTAAGACCTGATCTATGGTAAGAGCGGAATAAAAATTATTCATCGCATATTTTATTCATAGAAGATAATAGGTAGCTTTTTTCTAACCTCCTTTACACAAGAATATTCAATCTAGAAAATGCGGGAGTAGAGGGGCACCTGAGTATCACAGGCCAGAGTTCCACAGTTCGGAATCTGCCTCGGGAGGTAGCTCTTTATTACACAGCACTCAGAAGACAGCTCAGCTTTGGAGTCTGCCTCCTCAGAGATCAGGAGCCAGTGTGCAGAAATAAGGATTATGGCAGAGTTGATATCTTCTGATCTTCTAAAATCCCTAAGCGAATTTTTAAGTTTTACCTACAAGCATAAGGCAAGCCTTCATCTGACAAGTGACTGTTAACATCAGAAAAGTCTATGCATATTGAATCTAGAAACTTGAAAAATATTTTGTATAATAGCTACCATTTCCTCCATTTTCTTTTTACCAAGTTAATGCTAACACTTCCAGTCTATCACCCTCTCAAACTCTCCTCCCAATATCTGCAAAATAAATAAATAAATAAATAAATAAAATCATAAACAGATTTCTTTCCACAGCTGAAGTGAATTACATCACTGCCTGTGGGCAGGTCCATTATTTCATTGTTTCTATACTTTTAAAATAAAAATATAACAAATAGAGAAAAGTACCTAATATATAATAACATTTTATTATACACCAAAATAATCATACAACTCTACAAATTTTCTGAATGTGAACATACACATATAACTTTTGCTCAGAACAAGAAATAGAATATTGTCAGCATTCCATAAGTACCCAGTATGCTCCCTCCTATTTCCTACTTCTTTTCCCAAGAGAAGTACTGTTCTGATTCCCATCACCATTGATTAGTTTTGTTGGGTTTGTAATTTATAGAATAGATTCACATTCCATATACTCTTTTTGTATCTGGCTTCTTTTACTCATCATATTATTGTGATTATGACTGTGACATTAATCCATGATGTTACTTGTAGCAAAATGTTTATTTTCACTGCTGTATACTGTTCAATAGTATGAATACACCACAAATTATTTCCTCATTCTACTTATTGATCAATTATAAATGGTGCTCCTGTGAACATTCTTACACATATTTTTTAGGGTATAAGTGCATATATTTCTGTTAGGTACATAACTGAGGGTCCTAAGACAGGTAAATGGTCAGGTTGAATAGAAAACGCCTAAAGTTTTCCAATGTAAGTTTACCAACTTACATTCCCAAGGCTATGTACGAAAATTTCAGTTTTCCTACACTTTTGACAACACTTGGAATTGTTAGTAATTTTTATTTCAGTCCTTAGGGAGGATATGAATTGAAATCTAATTGTAATTTCATTTTGTATTTTCCTAATTTCTAATGAGTTTGAGTCCAATTTCCTATGTTTGTCAGACATTTGGATACTCTGTCTTGTGAAGTGCTTATTAGTTAAGTCCTAACTGCTTTTCTTCTGGAATATTTGTCATTTTCCTATTGATTTGCAAAAGTTTTTTATTGTGTACATGTAGTGGCTCTATTTTAAAACTAAAGCAATTATAGGCAAACAAACAATTTTATACTAGTATTATTTCAATGCGATGTCCAAGTAACAAAAATAACGTTAAAAATGAAGTGCCTTCTTTTAAGTTAAGATGTATGATGAAGATGATACTGGTAGTGACAATGAACATACACATACACACACACACACACACACACACACACATCTCAACAGGAAAAGCACTTAATATTTATTGAGAGCTAAGATGTTCTATACTAAGAGGTTTATATGCATGGTTTCCTCAAATATGTTCGAATACAAATAAGAAGTAGATATTATTATCTATTTCCAACAGAGACCAATGGATCTGTATTAGTCTGCTCTTACAATGCTAATGGAGACACATCCAAGACTGGGTAATTTATAAAGGAAAGAAGTTTAATGGACTCACAGTTCCACATGGCTGGGGAGGCCTCACAATTATGGTGGAAGGCAAGGAGAAGCAAAGTCATGTTTTATGTGGCAACAGGCAAGAGAGCTTGTGCAGGAGAACTCCCATTTTAAAAATCATCAGATCTTGTGAGACTGATTCACCTATCATGAGAGCAGCACAAGAAAGACCCGCCCTCATGATTAAATTACCTCTCACCTGGTTCCTCCCACTACACGTGGGAATTATGGGAGCTACAATTCAAGATGAGAGTTGGGCGGGGACACAGCCAAACCATAACAGGGTCTTAAAGAAATTAGGTATTTGCCCAAGGCCACATAGGGAAATGACATCACCTTTATTGCAATACAACTCTTCCCTGGTCATGAATATAAGATGGATAAAGATAACCTGAAGCACCAGAAAATTGTGGGTCTTCCTATCTAAAAGGAAGGCACTAATAGGGAAGATAAAGATCAACATAAATTAAACTAAGTGTGCCCTTTTATTGGGGGAAAATAAATTTTTGTGGCCATCTTCAGATTTTGTCACAAGGAAAGGCTGTTTGTTAAACTTGTACTGCAAAGCATCAAGTCATTTCTTAGCACATAGTATGTGGCATATAGTAGACATGCAGAAAATATTTTCTGATTTAGGAAACAGAATTTTAATATCACTTTCTCTATAACTACAGATGACTTCTAAATTGTTATTGCAAACTGTCTTTACACAGGTCTTAATAAGAAGAAAAACTAAATCAAAATATTGCCTATGTATGCAGTGTCAAATAAGCAGGCAGATATTGTACAATGCATGGCTTTGTAACACCATTTCTTTAAAGGAATTGTTTGATTTAGATTTAAATTTGAAAAAGAATTCACTGGCATAGTAGTTGACAGAGGAAAGCTGACTTCTTTCTTTTTTAGCAATAATTCACACCTGAAGACAAGTAATAAATCAAGTAAGTAAATCAGGTGTTCACTCCAATCCCAACTAAAAGAAAAAAAATCACACTAGACTAAAATTAATATGCTGTGAATTTGTCTATAGATTTACATGCATATAAATATCCATACATACACATTTCTCTCTATATATATATCACTTTCTCTCACACACACACACTCACATACACAAATATTATGAAATAAATATATTTGCTGTATTAAAAAATATTTAAGTATCTAAAGTGAAACCTAGCCTGCTGCTTCTTCCCTTCATCCCCCATGAATAATCAGAATGTAGGCTATTTTTTAACATTTTTTTAAAGCCCAGAAGTAGAGTTATTTTCTCTATTTTCTCACCTGTTCAGGTTAAACCAATATGTCAAGCTTCTCTCCAGAATCAGGAGCTCACATCTACTGTTAAAAACCACCTGTGAAATTTAGCTTTTCTTGGCTGGTTGGGTTCCTTTCAGAGGGGGCAGGCAGTCCCCAGTGGTTACAGGTAGCTGAGAGTAGGTGCCCCTTCTCCACAAGCCAGAATATTAGAATGAAAGCAAGTCTCAGTTCCAATTTTTGCATACATGTACACATTTTTTTGTGTGTTCTACAGGAACAAAAAATATGCAATTTGCATAGAAGCTTAATGTAGTCCCCACCTCCTATCTCTTTAAGGTTTCCGGTAAGCAACACTTCTAAAATAATTGCCTAAAAGCAATTATGATTTAATAACATACTAGAGACAGGATAAGCTAACCTTCAAATTCTGTTAGGAGACAGAATCCTCTATTAAGTGTGCAGAGCAGGACAGAACACAATTTTGACCTTGGACACTTGTCTGAAGATCCCTACTTAACCAGATTTGTATAAGAAAGAATTAGACGCTGGTACACCGTATCTAGTCAACTCACCTTACTCTGAACAACACTAATCCTACAATTCAAAAAGTCATATCTAATATTCCTTTTGTTAACTATGGATATCTCCAGCACAGACTCAGATATTGATATTTGCAGCTTCTGCCTTAGCTACTTCTAGAATATGGATTCTGAATTGGGATATTTCACATGCTACTAACTACATCACACAGTCCAGCCTCAAGTATTTTAAAGAATACTCAACAAGCAAACACAGCAACCAGGGAGATTGCAGAGGTGTGATTTTTGCATAATCCATGAGGAATGGTGGGTACTGTCATGTGGAATTGTTTTCTGGTCTAGAGGGTTAAAGCCTCAGAAGCCTGCAATGACCAATAGTTTGGTGGGTGGCATATTTGCAGCACAACTGAATTCCCCGTGCCATGGTCCTGACCAGAGCCAGGTGCTTTGATGAGTTCTGTTTGGTTACTGCTTTGCTATCTCCCTGTTCTTCAGAGCCTCGCAGACCTCAGACGTATCCTAGAATGTCAGTTTTTCTAAAAGCAAGAGCCTGGACTCTTTACTTTGTTCCACCAACTTGCACTATCATTACTTTATAAGCTTTGGTACCAAAGATCTCTTCTTTTCATATTTCTTGGACAGTGAAGCTTCGTTGTGGATAACGGGGTCATACATTTAAAGAATAAATGACTTAATTATATCTTTTCTCCTTAGTAGCTTGCACTCTTTGGGCAAGTTCTAAATTTTTAACCCTTAAACACCAGTGGCTGTTTATTTCCACTTTTTCTAGAAAACAGAGATTGCTGCCAACAGACCCTAGAACTTCAGAACAACTGCAACTTACTTACTTTTTCTTGATAGTAAAATGCCAAGCATGTCTTTAACAGAGGCCCTTTCCTAAAGGTTGGAGCAGCAGAATTTTCTGTGAGCCCTCTGTCTTTTGAGTAGAGGAAAACACACGTTTATTTTCTGAAGACATTTTTCTACATTTGCATCCATAATGCCCGTTTTTATGGTGAGACATGTATGTTGGGACATCTTGCTAAAAAATCTAATTTAGAAATTAGAGGCAATGAACTCCCCCCCTTTTCAAATACAACAGAGGATAGGGAACTTGAGAAGAATTGGAATTGTTTTTGCACTTTGTTCTTGTTTTCACAAACATGCAGTTAATACATGGTTATTGAGAGAATATTTTGTTGGTCACTGTTCTAAAAATTGGATATTCAGTGGTGAACACAGAGAGAGAATGTCCCTTGTGATGGTTAATATTGACCATCAACTTGATTGGGGATGCAAAATATTTTTCCTGCGTGTGTCTGTGAGGATGTTGCCCAAAGAGATTAACATTTGAGCCAGTGGACTAGAAAAGGCAGACCCACCCTCATTCTGGATGGGCACCATCTAATCAGCTGCCAGTGTGGCTAGAATAAAACAGGCAGAAGAAAGTGGAATGAGCAGAGTCACTGAGTATTCTGGCCTTCATCTTTCTTTCTGTGCTGGATGGTTGCTGCCCTCTGACATCAGACTCCAAGTTCTTCAGCTTTTGAACTCCTAGACTTACACCAGGGATTTATCAGGGATCTGGGGCCAGACAGGCTACACTGTCCGCTTCTCTACCTTTGAGGTTTTAGGACTGGGACTGCTTTCCTTGATCCTCAGCTTGCACACGGCTTACTGTAGGAGGCCTATTGTGAGACATCACCTTGTGATTGTGTGAATCAATTCTCCTTAATAAACTCCTCTTCATATATACATCTATCCTATTAGTTCTGTCCCTCTAGAGAACCCTAATACAGATTTTGGTACCAAGACTGATTCTAGAGGAGCAGAATTTTAAGAATGGATTTCTTTAGTTGGTTTTGGAGTTTCTGGAGTTGGCTGCTTAATATGATTAGACCTTAAAATGCTAAGGACTCTACTTCTAATAGTATGGAAAACATTGATAGTCCTTGGCAATAATTGCTTAGAGAGTTATGTAAAATAAATGCATTTGATACTCCTGATTCACCACTTGTGAGCAGCAAGGAGTTTAGTGACTCTATACATAATACCTTTGACCATTTGTGGAGAGCCAAGGAAAATAAAGTTGGCTGGTTGCTTTTAAGTTCACTGGACAAAGTGACAAAAGAAAAGGATGAGCACAGAGATTCTAACTCCCAGCTTCAGAAGCACAAACTGAGTCTCAAGTCTTCTAAGATTGTCCTGAGTGAGAATCTTATTTCCTGTAGACAAAGGGCTGAAATTGCAGAAAATCAGACAGAAGCTCTTATCATGAGAGTGGCTGACCTGCGAAGAGAGGTGCACACTCAGTCTCGCCAGGTGTCTAGTGTTAAAGTGAGGGCATTGACTGGAGAAGAATAGGTCCCTGCAACTTGGAATGGGGATCGGTGGGAGGAACCTGATGAAGCTGGGGATACTGAGCTTGTAAACTCTGATGAGCCTTTTTGGCCAGAGGAAACCGCCTGCCCACCCCCAGTGGTAGAAACATCCCCTCCACCAACCATGCTGCCATTAGCCTTTCCATATTTGTCTAAGGAGATTACCCATGCACTGCCTGAGGCAACAGTGATGGTCTCCCCTGAGGGAGTTGCCAGGCAAGACAATGCTGGCTCTCCTCAGGACCCACCTGCAACACCCCTGTTTGCTTCTATACCTATAACTAGACTCAAGTCCCAGCAGGCCCCTAGAGGTGAGGTTCAGAGTGTGATACACAAGGAGGTGTGCTACACTCCAAAATAACTGCTTGAGTTTTCTAATTTATATAAGCAGAAATCTGGAGAACGGGCATGGGAATATCAAGGGTGTGGGATAATGATGGAAGGGACATTAAGTTGGATCAGGCTGAATTTATTGATATGGGCCAACTAAGCAGGGATCCTGCATTTAATGCTGTAGCTCGGGGAGTTTAAAAAAAAAAAAAAAAAAAAAAAGGTTCTAATAGTTTACTTGCTTGATTAGCTGAACTATGGATCAAAAGATGGCCCACTGTGAGTGAGCTAGAAATGCCTAAACTCCTTTCATTTAATGTAGAAGAAGGGCTCCAAAGGCTAAGGGATATGAGAATGCTAGATTGGGTTAGTCACTATAGATGTACTCATCCCAGCTGAGAAGGTCTAGAAGACATACCCTTCACCAATACTTTGCAAAATAGATTTGTGAGAGGAGCACCTGCAACCCTGAAGAGCTCTGTGATTGCACTTCTCTGTATGCCAGATATTACAAGTCGGAACAACAGTTACTCAATTAATTAAAAAATGTAAGTGTAATGGGAATAACTGGATTCAGAGGTGGCAGGGGGCAAGTGGTGACACTCCACCATCAAAGCTGAGGTGGGTGTAGTTACCACAATGGACAGCAGAGGCAGAGCAGCAATCAGAATAGTCGACTTGTGTAGAGCTGAGGCATTGGCGAATTAATCCTAGTGTTCCTAGAAGTGAAACTGATAGGAAGTGTATTGCATTCTTAATTTGTATAAGCAGAAAACTTCCAGGTTTTGTGGATGAAGGAATAATTTGAATTACAAAAATAGAAAATCATTGCCCCTTAATCAATTTCCAGACTTGAACCAGTTTACAGACCCCAAGTCCCTTGAATGAAGGGGAGGCCGAGTCCCTTTGAGGAAGAACCCCACTACACTACCAACAATTTATGCTGTTAATCCTTCTCCCATCTTTCCCCAAGAAGACGTCTGGCCTTTAACTCTGGTAAAAGGCCAGACTTTTCAGGGACTACTGGACACTGACTCTGAGCTGACGTTGATTCCAGAGCACCCAAAATATCACTGTGGTCCTCTAGTTAAAGTAGGGGCTTATGGAGGTCAGGTAATTAATGGAGTTTTAGCTCATGTCTAACTTACAGTGGGTCCAGTGGATCCCCGGACTCTCCCTGTGTTCATTTCCCCAGTGCCAGAGGGCATAATTGACATAAAGATACTTAGTAGCTGGTCCCTGACTCATAGGGTGAGGGTTCTTATGGTGGGAAAGGCCAAATGGAAGCCATTAGAGCTGCCTTACCTAGAAAAATAGTAAATGAAAAACAGTATCACATCCCTGGAGCGATTGCAGAGATTAGCGCCACCATCAAGGACTTGAACGATGCAGGGGTGGTGATTCCCACCACATCCCCATTCAACGCTCCTGTTTGGCCTGTGAAGAAGACAGGTGGATCTTAGAAAATGACAGTGGATTATTGTAAGCTTAACCAAGTGGTGACTCCAATTGCAGTTGTTGTACCAGATGTGGTTTCATTGCTTGAGCAAATTAATACATATGCTACCGAGTATGTAGTCATTGAGCATATGTTTTTATCCATTCCCAGGGCCCGAAAATTTGCCTTCAGCTGGCAAGGTCAGCAATGTACCTTCACTGTCCTACCTCAGAGGTATATCAACTCTCCAACTGTGTGTTATAATCTAGTTTGCAGATATCTTGATCACTTTTCTCTTCTACAAGATATCACAATGGCCCATTACATTGATAACATTATGCTGATTGGATCCAGTGAGCAAGCAGCAGCAAATACAGTGAACTTATTCATGAGATATTTGCATGTCATGGGATGGGAAGTAAATCCAGCTAAAATTCAGGGAGCTTTTACCTGAATACCATTTCTAGAGGTCCAGTGGTGTGGGGCCTGTTGAGATATCCCTTATAAGGTGCAGGATAAGTTGCTGTGTTTGGCCCTTCCTACAACCAAGAAAGAGGCACAAGAAAGTGGGCCTATTTGGATTTTGGAAGCAACACATTCCTAATTTAGGTGTGTTACTCTGGCCAATTTCTCAAGTGACCCAGAGGTTGCCAGTTTTGAGTGGGGTCCAGAACAGTAGGAGGCTCTGCAGCAGGTTCAGGCTGCTGTGCAAGCTGCTCTGCCACTTCGGCCATATGACCCAGCAGATCCAATGGTGCTTGATGTGTCAGTGGCAGATAGGGATTTTGTTTGGAGCCTTTGGTAGGCACCCATAGGTGAATCACAGCAGAGTCCTCTAGAATTTTGGAGCAAGACCCTGCCATCTTCTGCAGATAACTACTCTCCTTTTGAGAGACAGCTCTCAGCCTATTACTGGGCTTTGGTAGAAACTGAACATTTGACTATGTCTCATCAAGTCACCATGTGTCCTGAACTGCCTGTCACAAGCTGGGTGCCTTCTGACCCATCTAGCTATAAAGTTGAGGGTGCACGGCAGCATTCCATCATCAAATGGAAGTGGTATGTACGTGATCAGGCCAAAGCAGGTCCTGAAGGCACAAGTAAGTTACATGAGGAAGTGGCTCAAATGCCCATGCTCTCCACTCCTGCCACCCTACCTTCTGTCCGCCAGCCTGTACCAATGGCCTCATGGGGACTTCCCTATGATCAGTTGACAAAGGAAGAGAAGCCTAAGGTCTGATTTACAGATAGTTCTGCACAATATGCAGGCACCACCTGAAAGTGGACAGCTGCAGCACTACAGCCCTTTTCTAGAACATTCCTGAAGGACAGTGGTGAAGGGAAATCTTCCCAGTGGGCAGAACTTTGAGCAGTGCACCTGGTTGTACACTTTGCATAGAAGGAGAAATGGCTAGCTGTGTGATTAAATACTGATTCATGGGCAGTAGACGATGGTTTGGCTGGATGGTCAGGGACTTGGAAGCAGCATAATTGAAAAATTGGTGATAGAGAAATCTGGGGAAAATGTATGTGGATAGAGCTCTCTGAGTGGTCAAAAACCATGAAGATATTTGTATCATATGTGAATGCTAACCCAAGAGTGACCTCAGCAGAGAATGATTTTTAAATCAAATGGATAGAACGACTCATTCTGTGGACACCACTCAGCCTCTTTCCCTAGCCCACCGTTATCACCCAAATGGTCCAAGAACAATGTGGCCATGGTGGCAGGGATGTAGGTTATGCATGGGCTCTGCAACATGGACTTCTACTCACCAAGGCTGACCTGTCTATGGCCACCATTGAGAGCCCAGTTTGCCAACAACAGAGACCAACACTATCCCCTAGATATGGTACCATTCCCCAGGGTAATCAGCCAGCTATTTTGTGGCAGGTTGATTATATTGGAACTCTCCCATGATGGAAAGGGAAGTGGTTTGTCCTCACTGGAATAGACACTTACTCCGGATATAGGTTTGTCTATCCCACACACAATGCTGCTGCCAAGACTACCATTCATGGACTCACTGAATGCCTTATCCACCCTCATGGTGTTCCACATAGCATTGCCTCTGACCAAGGCACTCACTCTATGGCCAAAGAAGTGCAGCAGTGGGTTCATGCTCATGGCATCCACTGGTCTTACCATGTTCCCCATTATCCCGAAGCAACTAGATTGGCAGAATGGTGGAATGGCCTTTTGAAGTTACAATCCCAATGCCATCTAGGTGACAATACTTCGCAAGACTGGGGCAAAGTTCTCCAGAAGGCCATGTACGTTCTGAATCAGAATCCAGTATATGGCACTGTTTTCCCCATATCCAGGATTGATGGGTCCAGGAATCCAGGGGTGGAAGTGGAAGTGGCACCACTCACCATCACCCCTAGTGACACACAAGCAAAATTTTTGCTTCCTGTTCGCATGACATTATGTTCTGCTGGCCTAGATGTCTTAGTTTAAGAGGGAGGAATGCTGCCACAAGTATACAGACAATGATTTCATTCAATTGGAAGTTAAGATGGCCACCTGTCCACTTTGAGCTTCTCCTACCTCTGATTCAACAGGCTAAGAAGGGGGTTATAGTGTTGTCTGGGGTGATTGACTTGGACTATCAAGATGAAATCAGACTACTACTCCACAATGGAGGTAAGGAAAAGTATGTGTGAAATGCAGAAGGTCCCTTAGGGTGTCTCTTAGTATTACCTCGTGATTAGTATTACCTACCTTAGTATGCCTAGTGATTAAGGTCAATGGCAAACTACAACAACCCAATCCAGGCAGGACTACAAATGGCCCAGACCCTTCAGGAATGAAGGTTTGAATCACTCTACCAGGTAAAAAACACAACCCACTGAGGTGCTTGATGAAGGCAAAGGGAATACAGAACGAATAGAAGGTAGTCATCAATACTAGCTACGACCATGTGACTGGGTGCAGAAACAAGGACTGTAATTGTCGCAAATGTTTCCACCTTATTTTGTAAAGAATATGTTTGTGCCTGTATACACTTGTACAAGAAAGTATCTTCACTTTTCTTTTCCTTTATTATGTAACATAAGATCTATTAACTTCGTATCAGCATTTAAGTGTTGTTAAATTTTTGTAATAACATTTAGGTTACGGCTTAGTGTGCTTCTGGTTGTATGAAGGATAGCTGTATTACATTAGCTGTAATTATGACCTTATTATTGTTTTTATTTGTAGGTTATGTATAACTTCAGGAGATGTGTATGGATGTAAGCTGATGAGGGGTGGACTTGCGATGGTTAATATTGTCAACTTGATTGAATTAAAGAATGCAAAGTATTGTTCCTAGGTGTGTCTGTGAGGGTGTTGCCAAAGGAGATTAACATTTGAGTCAGTGGAGTGGGAGAGGCAGACCCACCCGCATTCTGGGTGGGCACCATCTAATCAGCTGCCAGGGTGGCTAGAATACAGCAGGCAGTAGAAAGTGTAATGAGCAGACTCACTGAGACTTCTGGTCTTCATCTTTCTCCCAAGCTGGATGCCTGCTGCCCTCCAGCATCAGATTCCAAGTTCTTCAGTTTTTGGACTCTTGGACTTACACCAGTGATTTGCCAGGGGCTCTCAGGCCTTTGACCACAGACTGAAGGCTGCACTGTCGGCTTACCTACCTCTGAGGTTTTGGGACTGGGACTGGCTTCCTTGATCCTCAGCTTGCACATGGCCTATTGTGGGAGGCCTAATGTGGGACTTCGTCTTGTGATCCTGAGAGTCAATACTCCTTAATAAACTCCTCTTCACACATACATCTATCCTATTGGTTATGGTCCTCTAGAGAACCCTGACCAGTACACCCCTGTACTCATGGCATTCACACTGGAATGACTCACACCACATATTGCTCTGCAGTTTAAAAAAAAAAAAAAGTTTAAAATATATAATGTGTCTGGGTACAATGACTCATTCTTGTAATCCTTGCCATTTGAGAGGCTAAGGTGGCATGATCGCTTATGGCTGGGAGTTTGAGACCAGCCTGGGAAACATACAAAGATCAGTTTCTTAAATAAATAAATGTATTTATATATATATATATGTGTGTGTGTGTGTCTTTATTATACATATTATGAAGGGGTGTGTGTGTGTGTGTGTGTGTGTGTGTGTGTATAAATCCATGTAGTTAACATTTCCCATGTTCATTATTGCTTTAAAGTTCAAGGTTTCATTGGGTATTATAGTCCTCTTGAAAATTTTCTTGACATTTTTTGTAATTCAGGCTTGCTAGTGATTAGTTCTTTCATTTTTTTTTTTAAGTCTAAAAAAGTCTTTATCTTCACTTTTGAAAAATCTTTTCACTGGTAAATAATTATAGGTAAACAGGTTTTTTCCCCCTCTATAGTTTAAAGAGGTTGCTCCACTATTTCCTGGCTTGTATTTTTTCTTTATCTTTTTTTTTTTTTTTAAACAAGAAATCTGCTGTCAACTTTATCTTTGTTTCTGTGTATATCATGTGCTTTTTTTTTTAAATCTGGATATTTATAACATTTTCTTTTTATCACTAATTTAAATAAATCTATGATGTTCCTTGGTGTAGTTTTCCTCCTGTTTTGTGCAGGGGAATTTGTTGAGCTTTTTGGATCTGTGGGTGTTAGTGAGTCGAATGCTGGCTCTCCAAAAGTTATGAAAACCGCCCAGAACCTGTGAATGTGACTTTATCTGGATAAAGGATCTTTGCAGATCAATTAAGATAAGGATCTCAGGGCAAGATGACCCTGGATTATTTGGGTGGGCCCTACATTTGATGGCAAGTGTCCTTGTAAGAGAAACGCAGAGGGAGATTGGAGACACACAGAGAAGGACATGTAAAGACAGTGGCAGAGATTGAAGTTATGTATCATAAGCAAAGCAGTGCCTGGAGCCACTAGAAACTGGAAGGGGCAGGGAAGGATCCACCCTAAGAACTTCCAGGCCTAACTCTTTGGTTTAGGACTTCTGGCTCCCAGAAATGTGACAGAATACATTTCTTAATCTTGTAAGCCATTAAGATTTCAATAATTTGTTATGGCAGCCGTAGAAACCTAATAGTAATAGGTTTCTAGGGTATAATCAAGTTTGGAAAAATTTCTGCCATTATTTCCTTAAATATATTTATTTTCTCATTCTTCTCCTTCGAGGACTTAATAATATGTGCTTAGTCATACAAGATTCCCCAAAGTTTCCTAATGCCCTATTTA
Source organism: Chlorocebus sabaeus (assembly GCF_047675955.1). Classification (NCBI taxonomy): domain Eukaryota; kingdom Metazoa; phylum Chordata; class Mammalia; order Primates; family Cercopithecidae; genus Chlorocebus; species Chlorocebus sabaeus. The sequence goes on from NC_132913.1 coordinate 34,083,931, forward strand.
TTTCAGTCCTTTTCTCTCCATGTTTATTTTGTATAATTTCTATATCTCCCAAGTTCAATAATCTTTTATTTTCTGATGCAAAATCTGCTATTAATTTCATCCACTGCATTTCTCATCTCAGATGCTGCAATTTTCATCTGTAGACGTTAAGATTGGGTCTTTTCTTAAATATCCTGCATACTTTATATATTTAACCTTTCCTCTACCTTCTTAAACATGTGGAACCCAGTCATAGTAACTCTTTCAATGCACTTGTCTATTAGTACAGTCTTTGCATCATTTCTGGGTTAGTTTCAATTGACTATTTTTATTCTCATTATAGGTTTTGATTTACATTTCCCTAATTATTAGTGATGTTGAACATTATTTCATATATTAGTTGGCCATTTGTATATTTTCTTTTGAGAATTGTTTATTCATTTCCTTAGCTCACTTTTTGATGGAATTGTTCGTTTTTTTCTTACTGATTTGTCTGGGTTTCTTGTAGATTCTGGATGTTAGTCCTACGTCAGATGTATAGATCGTCAATATTTTCTCCTACTCTGTGGGTTTTCAATTTGCTGATTATTTCTTTTGCTGTCTAGAAGCTTTTTAGTTTAATTAAGTCCAGTATATTTATCTTTGCTTTTGTTGCATTTGCTTTTGGGTTCTTTGTCATGAAGTCTTTACCTAAACCAATGTCTACAAAGTGTTTCTCCAATGTTATCTTCTAATGTTTTTACAGTTTCAGGTCGTAGATTTAAGTCCTTGATCCGTTTTGAGTTGATTTTTGTACAAGGTGAGAGATGAGGATCCAGTTTTATTCTTCTACATGTGGCTCTACAATTTTCCCAGCACCATTTGTTGAACAGGGTGTCCTTCCACTATGGCTTATATTTTATTTCTTTGCATGCTAATGATTTTGATTGGATATCAGAAATTGTGCATTTTTACATTATAGGTGCTGGGTTTTTTAATTGTCATAAATATTTTTGGAGTTTGTTTTGGGAAATAATGAAGTTACTTAGAAGCTGTTTGATATATATGTGTGTTGTTTTTAAACTTACTTAGGCAGGACCAGGCTGGCATTTAATTTTGGGTTAATTTTCCCCAGGACTGAGTGCTATAACCAGTTCTTTGTGCATTATGAAATTTCCCAATGTATCTATTGGAAACAGCCACTCTTTCTGACCCACTGTTTTCAGTCATTGCTCCTTCTAATTATTTAGGGTATTTTTCCTGGCCACAGATAGTACCCATAGACCATGCACTGATCAGCAGTCATTATGTATTATATGAAACCATCAAAAAAATCTCTGGAGTTTTCTATTTGCAGCTCTCTTCTGTCTGGTATTTTTCTCTATAAACTCTTGCTGCTTTGCCTTTTTTGGAATCGTAGCAAAGGCTCCTCAACTTAAGAAGTCCCTTTCACTTTGCTGAGGTCTTTCTTTTCTGTGCCGTGGCTTAGAAACATTCTTAAGATGGTAAACTGATTCCATCAAAGGGTTTACCTCTTTTGCTTCCTCTTTCTCAGGCAATGGTCTCCTCCTTTGACTGATGTGTAATATCCTAAATATTGTTGCTTCTTATATATTTTCCAGATGTTTGTATTGTTTCAGTTGACAACGTAAATCTCATTTCGTTTTATTCCAACTTTACTCCAATTCTATTTTACTCCAATTTTGACCAGAGCCAAAATTTCTCCTTGCTTTTTTCACCGGGTGCTGGACATTGTAGGTGAAAATATGTAGAACCTCTATATGAAGTTTTATTCCTCCAAATATAAACTCTCCTTTAGCAGGAAGAAAGAGTAGCAGCATATCACTTTGACAATATGGAGTTTGAGATTTAAGCTTCATTAGGGTTGGCCTACTTTATTTGTTCCCATTACCTTAAGTCATAGTACTTCTGAGATTTCAAAGGAAAGTTGAACATTTTTTACCAAGCCCCTCTGATTTGTCAGGACAAAAACTCCAAACTGCATCTCCCTACTCCTGGTAGCTTCTAGTCTTTGCACAGCTCTTCACCCGCCAAACTATTTCTTTATGCTGAGTTCTGTAGAGTACAACCCTGGGTATGCAGAGTTTGGGAGCCAGCTAACTATTGAAAAGGAATTTTATGCAGATGTTGGGACTGTACTCTCGGCGACTTCCTCTGATGTTTTTCTTCTCAATTTTCAGCTTCCCTTTCAAACTACCACTCTGATCTCTGTTTTCTCAGTCCAGAAAGATTGCTGCTTATTGAAGGATTTACCTGCATCTTGAGGATCTAAGGGTTGTCCTCAGGGAAAAGTCTTGGTATACATTGAACTCACCTAATACGTTTCCCTTCTTTTAAGGATCACATCTTTCCAATTTATACCTCCCTATTTTAGTTGCCTTCAAATACTTGTCTTTTATATTTTGTCCAGCTTTAATAATTGTTATTGGCAGAAGGTTTAGTCTGTTACTCTGCCATGACAACAACCAGTCCTCTCTCTGTTATTTGGAAAGCTTTTTAAAAATACCAATGCTTGGGCTTCACTCCAAACCAATTAAATCAGAATATCTGCAAGTGAGGTCCAGGCATTCGTATTTTTAAATTCTTTCCAAGTGATCCGAATGTGCATAGAGAGCCGAGAACCAGTGGTCTAGGCTGACTATTACTGACAGCTGGCCTGGATTGCTTTAATCCAAATGGAAATCCCTCTTGTCCAGACCTTAGAAACAAGTTTGCTTGTAAAAGTTTTAGTGGCTCCTAGTCCTGAGAAATGTCTTGCAACAGTATCCACTCCTTTTCTCCAGCTATAATGCATGGATGGCAATTTCCACAGAATCTCATTCCCCTTATTTATTGAGCTGGACTCATGGTAATCACCACAGCTATAACTAAGAAGGGAAACTGGCATAGCGTTCCTGTATCACTTCAATCCTCCCTCAGTCTTTCCCATTGCTCACTTCTACTTTTGCACATGCTGCCTCTGATATCAAGGCTATTCCAGAGTTCTGATTGGAAAAGATATTTTTTGGAATCTTTTTAACTATATGGAGTTTCAGGGTTCTTGGAAATGAGAGACTAGAATGCTAAGGAATCCCTGTGCTCGTTACCTCAAAAACTGTTTCAATATTCAAGTCATAATAAAATCCTTAGTAGCTTTATATCAGCTTTATGAATTTAGTCATAATTTCCTATTTATTTTATAGTTGTAATGAGCCTAGGGTTGAATATAAAAGTTCCCAGTCATAATGACCTGGTAATTTGTGGTTACAAAACAAAGTGTTTTGGTTCAGACTGGAGATACAATTTTTATTTCGACCAAGTTTATAGTATTTTCTCTCCCTCTCTTCACCTCTTAGGGGAAAAAAATCATATGAATTAAAGGCAATAATGTTCTTCTTAAGCAAAGAATGTGTCAACTAACTCAACAAATTTTGGTGCTTAAGTCACAAATGTTCAGAAATATATTATGCTATTGTTGCCAATATCCTTCTCCCAGACTAGCTTATTGGGGAGAGCTGCCCTTTTCTTTGCTAGGAAACTTCCAATAGATTCTCTACTTTAAGTGGGATATGAAAAGGCATAGTTGAAACCTATATTTTTCTTTTGGGAGAAAAACCAAAAGCTAGCCATTTCACTATTAAGTCACTGGCTACTCATTGATTATTAGCTCCTGAATTACAGTTTTTTTATTGCCATTAAGAAACCATGATCTTTGGGAAATACATCATTTTACTTTCTGTGAGAGAACAGTAGGCCAAAGTGCTAAAATTCACACTGACACCTCCTGATAAGTCATAAGCTAGTGCTGAGAATCTGATCCTAACGAATCCTTTTCCTTTTCACTCCCACATGTGATTGGATAACTTTGTCCTTCTCTCCTTAAAACCTAAGTTCTTTCTCAACTAAGATAGCAAACTTGCCGTTGTTCTAATCCATCTCAATCTTTATTGTAGAAGCTCTGAAAATCATCAAACCACAGAAATCTGGGGAAATAGCCAGAATAAGACAGGGAAGACATAACATAAATGAAAAAGAGCAAACCCGGGAGGAAAATATGAAAGAAATTGAAGACTATTTAGAATAGAGCAAAGTCCTATGAAAGTTTGCTAACTCTTAAAAATATTTGAAGTATTATCTATCACAAGGTCCTTGATCACCTGTACTCTATCTCCTTGAAAACTAAACAGGAAAAAAAAATGTGTTTAAATTAGTCAGAGAAGACTTCTGTTTGACAAAGGGCATCATCTCTGTTCTATAAGTAATTAGCAAGTGAATGGCACTGAGAGTTGTCCAAGGTGTGCAGATGATACTACCAGGGTTTGCAGAAAATCCTTGTCAGAGCTCTTTAGACAAATGGCATCCCAGGTGCCTATAATGGTTGTCTTAGAAGCAGTCACTGAACTGCCTCTTAAAAATCTTTTCTACTGTGTAAGCTTATTATGACTTTCAGAGGATAACATGTTTAAAAGAAACTTCACTAACACCTGCTGAGCCTCAAACCTTAAAGCTGAGAGGGGATGGGCACGAGGTAATAATAAAAGTAGAGGAAGTAAGAAAAGAAAAAAAAAAAGAAACATTTTAGAAAAGAAAAAGTGACAGGGGAAGGAGAGAATCATATCTAAGGCATCGGAATCTCTAAATCTTCTATTTCCAGCATTGATAGATATGAAGCAATGATAGATATGGCAATAAAGTGGATAGTTATTGCCCGTGCAATGGACATATAAACCCCACAGGATTTTTTTTTTTTAATCAAAACTCTCTTTGATGTTTTTGCAGGCAAAAAACTTCTTGTGATAAATTATAAGGAAAAGTATGGCAAGTGTCTGGAACCTCCTTAATTGAAAAGCATGACAAATTAAATTTCTACCACCACTCAAAACAAACTGCATGAAATCAACTTATTGTAATCACTGATGGCAATAGACAGAACCTTTTTGCTGTGACTCTCCCAGGCTCTTCACCAGAACACATTGTTGTTCTGGTGTCTTAGTTTAAAAAAAAAAAAAAAAGTGTTTAAGAGTATGTTCTTTCACTCTAATAAAGATAAGGAAGATCATTAAAAAGATGAAACATTCCTACCCCAGGGTGATATGTCTAAACTAAAAAGCATGGGCAAGAGATCAAACCACAGAAATGCTGTGCCTGCCTCAAAAGTGAGAAATGATGGATGATGGCAAGAGAAATCAGAAGAAAAATAAAAAGTTTATACCAATCTGGAAAGTACCACAGGGCAAAGGAGCTAGATCATGTTCTCTGATCAATACAACAAAATGCCATCAATAAACTAAGTGAGCACCAGTGCTCACAAGGCACACGACATCTGTGAGTCTCCTCAGCTTCCACAAAGAGTGATTCCCTCAAAGAGCTGCCTGCACATGGGCATTCATTGCAGGCATAAGCCTATTTTTGCAGAAAAATTTGACAAAATTTTTCCTCTTTTGTCCAAATATACTTTTATCACTTATTTTAAATATAGAATTTTTTTTAATAATTCCCCAAAATCTAAGGAATTCAATGAAGTGCCCTTGATAGAAATTTAGGATAACCTGCAGGATAAATCAAATGCAGATTAAAAAAAAAAAAAAAACTCTGACATAATCGTAAAGGGTGGTAGTCTATGCATAGTAGGTGTGTTCACCTAGCAGTAAAAAGGGATTTTTATTGGATTAAGGGCCAAGGCTCATTTGAGGAAAGGTAGTTTGAAAGGAAAATGTACAGACTCTGTTGTGACAGGTTTCTATGAACCCTTAGTAAAGTATATGTATATTGAGTAAAAAGACTAAAAAGCCCCTCTTCAGTGGGAAAGGTGACTTGATTGAGAGTTAACAGGCTGGGAGTCTAGTCCTACTTTGCAGCTACTTATAAGTGTGACCTAAATTAAATCATGTCACCATTCTGAGCTTTAGTCTTCATATAGAAATTGAGAGGGTTGTGTTGAATCTCTTCCAGTTAAACTTTAAAATCACATTTAAATCCATGACTTTAATAAAATATCCTTGGTTCTCAGGTCTTTGGTCTTGAACTGGAAGTTACATCATTAGCCCACATATTTCTTAGACCTTCTGACCCAGACTGAATTACCTCACTAGCTTTCTTGATTCTCCCGTTTACAGACAGCATACCATGGGACATCTTGGCTTCCATAATTGGGTGAACCAATTCCCCAAACAAATATCCTGTTATATAGAGATCTATGTATATCTATCTATTCAACTATATTCTATGTGTTCTACTTCTTTAGAGAACTCTAACATGCATCATCATTGCTATTTAAATAATTTATTTTTATTCTATGTTTATTTTATGATTGCACCTGTGTAATAAGAGTGGATTAGGACATATCCTCTAAGACTAGACTTGTTCCTACTTCTCTAAGACATATAACTGAACTACAGGAAAGTCATTGGATCCTTAAGAGACATTTTACTGTAAAATTGACTTCACCCTACCTATTTCAGGGTTTGAAAATGCACCTGAAATCCCTTGGAGTCAGATAATTGAATCAATCTGATTCACCCACATATTGGATATGTCACATTGGGCTTAAAACCCTTTCAGACATAGTTTTATTATTTGTAAAATTGAAATAATATATCTACTTTATAGAATTTCTAAATTTCAATTAGGTAATTTAAAAAATATATTTAAATTTAAATAAAATTTAAAAATATACTAGGAATTTATTAATCCTAAACCTATAACAAATGTCTACATTTCATCTAAACAATAACATTAAAGAGCCTAAGTTTATAATAATTGAAGTTATAGCCCATTCCTAAGACTGCCTAATAGCTTCACTGTTTTTAGGGAATAATTCCATGAATGGTTAAATGGGAGTTCAACTAAGGCAGCAGGGGAGAGTCAGCAAACTCCATTCCTCATACTGGACATTAAGACAGAGGTAGGTCATGAGAGATTTCCTTTAAATAAAGTAGAGTCTATTACATTGTACTTCTATTACATTTTATAGAAACTGTATACAAATCTAAGCCAAACTGAGAAGTATTACTCATTACCAATAAAAATTTTGGACTTGTAATGCAATCAATCCAACCTACCACAAAACCCCTATTCCTCCACTTGATTTCATATCAGTTTGATGACTGGAATAACACATGATATCTCAATTTATAAATTAACTTTATTCAAAAGTATTTGTCTTTTAAATATAAAAAAAAAGGAATTGGCATTCTCCCTTTGAAAATCTAGGAAAATCACTCAAAAGCCAATGTGCCAACAATTTGCTCTATTAATCAAAAACTTTATGTCAAGAATTAGTGTCTTCTTTTCTAAACCAGGGAATGCGCTTATAACTCATGTTCCAACAAGTTGAAGCTAATAAAAGAATCTGAAGTTATCTGAAATTCCATCATCCAAATACGTATTTTGATGGCTTGCAAAAACAGTAATCTCCAAAATTTACTACTCTAATTGAAAGCCTATTACCGTGAATGTTTATGTATGCACCAGGGAAACCTTTAAGTCACACAGGAGACCAAGGGAGAAGATGTTTAGTACCAAATAGTCATGTCTCAGGTATTCTGATAGAATCACATCGTGTGCTTATCTTGTTTAAATACACTATATATTAGGATGTGTTATCATCTTTACTCCATATTAATGATAAATATGCCTTTTCTCTTGCTGCCAAATGCCACTGAGGCAATTCTTCTGCTAGGAAGTTCCAATGTTAATTACATTATTACTTATTTTTTATTGCTAAGAGTTATTTGCATTCATTATGTAGCTCTAACATATTCATGTTTTACATCACACTTCATTCATTTCCATGTAGAAGAAAAAGAATTCACATCTATTATTGTTCAGTATTGTTGCATATTGCAAAGCCCAAATATGAGTTCATTAAATGTCACATAGTTAGGTAATTGGTGTTTTTCATGCTTTATATTCTGCAGAAATCCTTGGTAGATGTTATAAATGTGTCTAAGTATATCTTAGTGATATTTGGAGAACTGCTTAAGATTATGTGGTGGACTGGGAATAAATTACTTTCACATTTTCACATTTAAAAAATAGAAGATTCAATGATTTTTCAGGAGCAGATTATTGGTCTTTAGGATTAGCATTAGTCAAAAGACTTACCTAAATGTAATCAGTAAATTGTTATCTTAACAATACTGATTTATTTGAGGACTTCCAATTGTTATTTATGTAACACTGATAAACTCAGATGTTTAAAACTAATGTTTGGGTTCAAATTTTGCCTCTATCACTTGCTAGATGTTTGAACTGGGCAACTCAAATAATGTTTGTTTCTGATTTCCCTCATTGATAAATTAAGGATTCTAGTATTACTTCATAGGCTTGTTATGATAATTAAATTAGTTAATATTTGAAAAGTGTTTAAATAGTGTCTGGCAAATACTAATTGTGAAATGATAGTTATGAAGGAAACAAATGAGGAAAGTGAGACCATTTTAATAACATGAAAAATATTTTTTTTAAATAAAGCGTTGCTTAAATTATTCAAAATTGATTTACCATTTCCTTTTCTAAGTGGAAGATAGGAGATACATAATGTAAGTTCAATAGACAAGGAAGGACCTGAGTTTATAAAAAACTTGGCTTGAGAACCTTATGGGGAAGCTACAAAATGCAGATATCCAAAATAATACAAGGAGAAATAAAAATATGTTGGCAGCAAGCTAATAGTTTGGTTACCAAGGTAACAGAGGTAAATTTAATTGAGCAGAAATAATCATGGTACAAGTAGCCTAAAAGGATGTGATGCACTTCTCCTTTGAGTTTAGTTTGACTAGTGTTTGTTTTAGAGGTTGAATGGTATAACACAAAAATGTTCCATTGCATCAACTCAGTACAGGCGAAGAACAGACAATCTAAAATGAAATAGCTAGTTATTAAAAATAAAAATTGTGACTTTTTAGTTACGTACAAAGCAAACCTTGACATTGGTGTTAGCAGAGTCAGAAAGAGCAGCAGTGGTCAGCATTTCTTGCACAGAAACTAAACAGCATGTGAAGCCACATATTCATTCAGCTAAAATGATGAGCATTCCTGGATGAGTTTAGGTTTGCCTTGATTCTTGTTTCAAATACAACTACTATACTTAATGTATTTTAAGAATAGATCATGTAAACCATGTGATTACAATATTTTCATTAAAATAACCTCAAAGTAACTATATTGAGTATATATGTTTTCGAATGCCTGCAGAATGCCTGGAAATCCTTGGTCGGCAATACTTAGCTACTAAATAAAATATGTTCACCGTCTAGTGCCGAAACCCTTTAACCGCCCACAAAACAAACTAGATGTCTAGAGATGCACATTTCAGAGCATGTGTTCAATATACTGCACAGCCTAACAATAGGATTTTTGTGACAAAGTAATATATTCTATTTATTTTGGCTACCTATGATAGACATGTTTATAATAGCCTTTTAATGTGATAACTACCTCTAACAAAGAAGCTAAATATTTTGTAAACATACATGCCACAGGATTTGCTAATCTATAATGAAATATAGATTAGCAAATCAATCATCTCATGAGCAGCTAAGACTTACAAGTGATAACTTGGATAATAACTTCTAATTCTCTTGCATCAAGTAGGATTACTTTAGAAGAGCATGGTACAAATAATTTCAAGTAATAAGAAAATGTATTGTCTTTGAATCATGAGGAAACAATTCCCAGAAGACTTCTCTCATCGCGTTGGCCACAACTGGTCACAGAGCTACCCCTAAAATAGTGATTCTCAAATCATGGTCCCTATCAGCATCATCACCTTCACTGGGAACTTGTTAGGAATGCAAAATCTCCCACCTCATGTGACACTTCCTGAATTAGAAGGTCAGGTTGGGATCCAACAATCTGTAACTTAACAAGCCCTCCAAGTAATTTTGACATACACTGAAGTTTTCAAACGACTAACTACCCTAGTCTAATCACTAACAAAGGAAAAATTACTATGATGATTTAAACTGTCAGAATATACAGCCAGAGTTGAGGATAAGGGCCTTTCCTGAGGAACTGAAAAAAAATCAGTATTCAGTTGGCAAAGAAGATATTGGACAAAGAGAATATGGAGGAGTAAGTGGATAAATGTTGAGAAGGCAACAAATAATGTTTCCAAATTCCTTTTTCATCAAATCGTCTAATTCAGGAGAAAGACCATAAGCTTTTGACTCCAAATGGATTGATTTTGGAGACCTAATTCCACCCCTCGGTGGAATAAATGGCAAGTTATTTCATTTCCAGGCAGCTCTGCTTTCTCATCTCTGAAATTAGAATAATAATGCCTTTCTCAAAGAGATTTTGTGACCGGTACATAGTAAGCACTGAATAAAATGTAATTTCCCCTTCAAAATTGCATCAGAGCTACCAATGGGCAATATTAACACTTTTGTGCTTTTTTAATGTCATTTCTAATTAGCCAGTTTGTATGTGTTATCAAAAATATATCAAATTGTATCTTTTTATTATTCCTTTATACAGCAATGGTGCTGTATAAAGGTGCTTTATAACCTCAAAATTAACAGGTTATTTTTCTGAAAATGAGCTTAGAAAAAAGAAGCTGATTCATCTAATGGATGAAATACTGGATTTCAACAGACTTTTGTCTGAAGCTTTGAAACAAAAGCATTTTAATGTTTTGATTTAATATAGGCTATTTGCAACAACCCTTGTTGTAGGGTCACCAGATTCAGCAGATAAAAGCTCAGTATACCCAGTTAATTTTGAATTAGATAAGCAAAGAATAATTTTTTAGTATATATGAAATATTGTATAGAAACTATGTATGCTAAAAAAATTATTGTTTATCTGAAATTCAAATTTATCTGGTGTCCTGTATGTTGTCTTGCAACTCTGCTAGCACTTCTGTTTTTATATTGCACGGTCTCATTGTTGAGATAAACTGTAGAAATCAGCTGAGATTTATCAATAAATTTAATCTTTCAACAATGATAAGGACAAATGGTGTCAATGTTTTGAGACTCAGTTTCCTCAGGTGTGAAATTAGGCTATTGGATTAAAGAATATCTGAGGCCTCTTCTTATCCTATAACATTGATTCTGTGAGTGTGGAAAACACACCATTTCTGGGATCATATAAAAAATTGAATGATACACTATTTTAAAGCTAAAAGTACTACACAAATATTGGTAATGGTGATGCCAGAACACCAAAGCATTATATGTCTGACTAAAAAACTATTCAAAGCCTCTTTATATATTTACCCTTTGTTAAAGAGTCTCCCTTAAAAATATTGCCACAGAAGTCAATGTAAGCAATATTTGTATTTATCCTACTTTTCCAGCCTGTAGACATTTATAAGGCCTTGAGAACTTTTCCTACTTTAGATTCCCTTTTAGTTCAGTAGAGTAAGCTACATTTATCTGTTACAAACAAACCTAGTAATAATTCATAAGTAAAATATGTGTTGGCAAATTTGCTTCTTGTAAAACTGTTTTTAAGGAATAACTAAAAACATAATATATATATATAAACAAGTATAATGAACAATACATATTAATACTTAGAATATACCCAGAGGGGTATTCTAATAGATCATAAAATTTTGCTGACTATATATTTTAGCTATTTCTTAAATAAAAATATTTAAATATAATTATTTTTTCTCAATTTATTTATATTAAAACTTATTTTGGTAGTATGAGTAAATTATAAATTGCACGTTTTCCAATCCTTCTACTGCATTAGTAATATATATGAATGTAATGAGGCAAAAATATTACAACAATAACATTTAGGTAGACAAAACAAAATACTTATATGTATGTGTTTTCATATGGTGCAGTGACAATTCAGGATAGCTGCCTTTGTCAAAATAGGGCATTTAAATTAAACAGAGTTAGAAGACACACTAGCATTTCTTATCTATTCTGGTCATAAAATCTTTTTTAAGAAAATCGATCCCATATCTTAATGTTCAAAAAATAGCCTCATTTTATCAACATTTTAAGTGTCAATTTTCCTCCCTATAACGAATTGGTTATATCTCAAAGGTCACTCACTTCTGCCAACCCATGGCAAAACACTGTAGATTACATTTATTAAGTTTATGTGTTGTAAAACTTGATTAAACAAAATCTGTGGTTAAATACAAGTCAAAGGAAACAGAAAAGCAAACAAATGAGTTGACTTTAATTTATAATATTCATGCTTAAGAAAACAGATTTAATTAAAGAGAGATAATCATGAGATGAAATTAAGGCATAAGAACATTCTAAAATACAGTCACAAATCCCTTAATAATTGGGATATGTTCTAATAAATGTGTCATTGGTGATTTCATTGCTGTCTGAACATCACAGGGTGTACTTACACAAACCTAGATGGTATAGCCCACTGCACACCTAGGCAATATCATATAGCCTTTTGTTCATAGGCTACAAATCTGTACAGCCTATTACTGTACTGAATATGGTAGCACAATGGTAAATATTTGTGTATCTAAATATATGTAAACATAGAAAGACTAAAAATATTATATGAAAGATATAAAAAATGATACAACGGTATAGAGAACTCACCATGAATGAAGCTTGCAGGACTGGAAGTTGCTCTTGGTGAGTCAATGAATGAGTGCTGAGTGAATGGGAAGGCCTAGTATATTACTTTACACTTCTGTAGATTTCATAAACACTACACATAGGCTACCCTGAATTTACAAAAAAATTCTTTCTTCAATAATAAATTAACCTTAGCTTACTGTAATATTTTTACTTTATAAACTCTTTAATTTTTTTTTAAATTTTTGACTGTTTTATAATAATACTTAAACCAAACGTAAGAGAAAATGATGCAATCAAGAGACCAGGTAAACATTGAGATGAATGAGGCTGTTGACAGGGTAACACAGCATACTATTTTACAGAAAATTGTTTTTAATAAGTAGAAAGGGTACACTCTAAAATAACAATAAAACTATAATAAATACATTCACCAGTAACAGAGCAATTTATTATAATTGTCAAGTGTTATGTACTGCACAGAATTGTGCTGTACTTTTATATGACTGGCAGTGCAGGAAGTTTCTTTACACCAGTATCGCCACAAACATGTGAGTAACACATTGCACGTTATGATGTTTATAGGGTACTAGGTAATAGTGTTACAGGACCACAGGTTTGCATGCCCACTGCACAGTAACATCCCAATACATTGAGTCAGCAGGATTTGCAGCAGAGAAAGTTTAATAGTTGCAGGGCAGCTGAGCAAGGAGATGGGAGGAACCCACAAACCTGTCTTCTCAAGGAGTTTTGGGCTGGAGTTTTTAAGGTGGTCATGGAGAGCATGGGGCCGGAAAATTTGGGGTCATTGATTAACTGGGGCAAGGAGAATGAAATCAATAGAATGTGGAAATTGCATTCTTTAACATTTGTTTTGCCAGTAGGCAGGATCTGAAAGAATATCTTGAATGGAAAACTTAATGCCTCACAATGCTTAAGTTGTTATCTTTAGAGCAGTTAAGGGGGACTATAACCTTGAGATGGGGTCCATGTAACTCTGGGGCAAACGACTGTGAGGTAGTGGGTCAGAGAGCACTCTGACCTGATGGTTAATGCTGAATGTGCTGCAGCTCGGTTTATTTTCATTTCTACCCTTCCTTTCTTCCTTGATTAATTTAATAAAATGTATAGGGATGATTTCAACAGGAATGTTTCACTCTATTATAATCTGATGGGACCACTGTTGTATATGCAATCCATTGTTGACTGAAATGTCATTATGTAGCACAATAATGTACATTTATTTTGTTTGAAATATATGAAATTGCTGTTTTTGAAGGTCCATTGTCAAGTATCAGTAATTTCATACAGTTCAACCTAATAGATGGACTTTCAAATTCCTTGGAAGTTGAAACTGATTATTTAATTTTACTTCAGATTCATGATTTGTAGTTTCACGCATAAAGATGTTTATGCAAGGCTGAACATAGTGGCTCATGCCTGTATTCCTAGCACTTTGGGAGGCTAAGGCAGGCAGATCATTTTTGCTCAGGAGTTCCAGACCAGCCTGGGCAATGTGGTGAAATCCTGTTTCTACTAAAAATACAAAAATTAGTCAGGTGTGATGGCACACACCTGTAGTCCCAGCTACTTGGGAGATTGAGGTGGGAGGATGGCTTGAATCCAGGAGGTTGAAGCTGCAGTGAGCCAAGATCACACCACTGAACTCCAGCCTGGGTGACCTGGGTGACAGAATGAGACCTTGTCTCAAAAAAAAAAAAAAAAAAAAAAAAAAAAAAAAAAAAAAAAGATGTTTATGCAGCAAGATATAATCTAAAAATTAGAAACAATTAGAAGTGATTGCTTGTCCCCAAGGACAAGTAATTAGGAAAAGTATAGTTCATATTTACTGTGGACAAAAGGAAAAAAGTAAAACTACATGCATAATACAATCTCAACTACTATACAAATCCACAGAAAATTTCTCAGGAAATATATCTAAGAATCATCAGTGGATTATTTCTGTGATTTTTTTTTTCTGGAATGTGCCCAATTTTCTAATTATTATATGATTGTATTTTCTGGAAACCTTTTGATTATATTTTTGTCCAATGGAACATGGAGAGAAGTGACCATATGTCAGATCTACATGGGAGATTTGTGAGTTTCTTCTATCTTGCTTGCACTCACCCTTCATCAGAAGGACAGCATGCCTAAGTTAGCAGCTGTCCCTTCAGCCTATGTTAGGCCGTTCTTGCATTGCTATAAATAAATACCTGAGACTGGGTGGGTAATTCATAAAGAAAAGAGGTTAAATTGGTTCACAGTTCTGCAGGCTGTATAGGAATCACAGCACCAACACTGCTTGGCTTCTGGGGGCCTCAGGGAGCTTTTACTCATGGTGGAAGGTGAAGCAGGAGCTCGTATCAAATGGTAAAAGTAGGAGCAAGAGACAGAAAATTGGTGGGGGCAGGGGGATTTGGGGGGAGAGGTGCCACACACTTTTAAATGACCAGATCTTGTGAGAACTCACTACCATGAAGACAGCATCAAGGCATGAGGCATCCACACCCATGATCCAAACACCTCCCACCGGGCTCCACATCCAACATTGAGGATTACATTTCAACATGAGATTTGGGCAGGGACAAATATCCAAACTATGTCACTAGCCCTTGCATGGAGAAAACATGCCAAGTAAACCTGAACTTGACTAACAGCCTAGAACAGACCCACCACAGCTGACCTGAAGATCCTTGAGTGAGAAAAAAGTATTTATTGTTGTAAGTCACTGGTATTTAGGGGTTAATGCTACAGTGCATGTTAATTGGCCTCATCCCAGATCTCTCTGACCCTTCAAATTTCCCAGCTTTTCCTTGGCTACTTACCTTTCATCTTTGCTTCTCTGTCAGCTGCTATGTCCATGCTACACAAGGGTGGCAGTGGCAGGTGCATATTTTTCTAGTGCCATGTTAGGTGAGACTTCGCTTAGAGGCACGTTCCTTGGACTACACCCTGAACACTGAGGAAGAAGCCCCTTAATCTCAATGGGTGATTCTATCACAACTCCCTGGGATTAAATCCCCCGGGGCTGAACAAGTAGAGTGCCTTTCATTCCTAAAATTCTTCATTCCATCTGCCGATTGGAATTTTGATTGGGGTAGAAAAAAAGGTTTTTATAGTATCTAGTGCTTTTTCATAGTCTAGAGGCCAAGGTATAAATTTTAATTTCTAAGTTGCCAGGTTCTGGATTCTTACAATCAAATAGCATAGGACATGCATATCAAACTTGTTTTGGATTCAAAACTATTGTGTGCTTTAAATTTCAATAACTTATTTTGTAATTTAAATTACATAATTTGGCGTTCTCTTTCTTTCTCCTCCCACCCCCTCTCTGAGTTGCATCTTCTTTGTGAGTGTTATGGTTACCTACAGAGGCAGATATACTGCCACCCAAAATGTGGTTCCAACATCAAGACTGATGATACCACATACACCAACAGGGTATGAAAAGTTGTATTACTTACATTTTTGAGGTCTCTGGGGGAGATTAGGGCAAATCTTTTAAACATGTTCAAAATGGCTTAAGAGGAAAAGGAAAGAGAATAAACTGTGTTTTATTTGTTTTGGGTTTTGTTTTTGTGGCTAGGGGATGGGGCTTGGGTGAGAGTTCCCGTGGGTGAACAGAGGTTTATGTGGTTTGGTTCTCTCACAGATGCCAAAGGAGGAAGCACCCAGACTTTCTTATCAGCTTACCTAGATGTGGCAAAGGGAAGAGGGAAAAGTGGCAAAGGGAAGAGTGAAAAGTGAAAATTAAAAGCTGACAGCAGTGAACATCAAAAACGAGGCTTCAGACTCCTCATTGCACTGGGTTTTGCATGTAGCAAGGTCTGGAAATCTGTTGGGAAAAGAGTCAATGAAGACAGACAAGAGCTATCTTTTAATATTACCTTAATATATTAAAGTGTTATTTAACCTGGTCACTATTAAGATTAACTAAACTAAGATTAGGCCTCCCCCCTCCTTTTTTCTTTCTTTTTTTTTTTTTTTTTTTGCCAGCTAAGATTAAGCCCCCTACCCCCCACTATTTTTTTTTTTTTTGCCTTCAAGCTAATCGATGTACCATTTTGGGGAAAAATGGGAAAAAAATAAAGAATAGGAAGAAAGAAAATAACATTTCCTTAGCTTGTAATATATTCCAATTGCTACTCTCTCTATGTATACAGAAGTTTATGGAGATATTTGTGTTTTGTTCTAAATTAATTTTTCTGTTCTTCTTTCTCCACTAAGTAACAGCCAAGACTTTGTCAAGGGAAGGATTTGTGAAGAAAGTTCCAAAGCAGAATTGTCTGGAAATTTCTGTATCCTTGGGGGATTGGTTCTGGACCTCTTGCAGATAGCAAAATCCAAGGATGCTCAAGTCCTTGCTACAAAATGGCATATTTGCATATCCTTCTTTGTACTTAAAATCATCTCTAGATTACTTATAGGTCCTATGACAATGTAAATACTACATAAATAACTGTATTATACTATTTAGGGAATAATGACAAGAAAAAGTCTATACATGTCCAGTACAGATGTAATTATTTTTCCAAATATTTTTGATCCTCAGGTGGTTGAATCCATGGATACAGAACCCAAAGATATGGAAAGTCAACTGCATTCTTTTTCTGGATTTTGCTTTTCAAGGTCTACATTATGGGGGGTCCCACTAAATCATATCCAAAGGAGTAGGGAAAGGGTTGGGTACCCCGAGGAGGTCCTTGAGTTCAAGGGAAGAGAGGAGAATCCTCTTGGGAGCTGAAAGGGAATAAAAATTATGACTCTGAGCCTCATACCCTTTGGATACCCTAAGAGAGTATCAGGACTTACAGCAAGTTACAAGGGTGGTCTGTGCTACTAGGACTCATCAAAGATTCCATTCACTACATTTAATGTCAAAGCAGAATCATCAACTTGAAGGACCCTGCAGGTTCAGATAATGAAAATTTTAGTAGTGACTAGTGCATATGGAAATTGGGAGGCCTCACCTTAGTGTAATGTTCTGTTTAAGATCCTGGGAACTGTTCCAGGGCAGAAAGAGTGGGAGAAGCAATAATTCCAGTGACTAAACTACCTAAACACCTGGTGTGATGGAAGCCCAGAATCATATTTCATTTGATTTTAGGTAAAAAGAGGTCATGTGATATTTTTCTGCACCTAAATTTGAATTAAAAAAAATTACCTCCTTTAAGACATTTGACTAGGCTAGTCCACAAAGGGCTGATTTATGTTCAAAAAATTGGAAGAATGATGATGGGGACTTGGCTTAAAGTGTTTCCACTATCAAACCAAAAATTAGTGCAAAAAACCAAAAATATACAAGATAAAGGAAGTGGATACTGTCCTCAGTGACTCCTCCTTCTCCTGGAGTATGGTCAAAATTCAGTAGCTGCTGCAACCAGTGCATAGTGAGAAGTTTACCAGCTCAGAGACATGGCTGCACTGCCTTTTATACCATAAATTGGTGGAGAGGCTAACTTAGTCACCTTGGGCTGCTATAACAACATATCGTAGACCAGGTGGCTTAAACAACACAACTTTGTTTTCTCCCAGTTCTGGAGGCTAAGGAGCCGAAGATCAAGGTATGGTTCAACTCCCAGTGAGGGCCTTTTTCTTGGCTTGCAGATGGTTGCCTTTTCACTTGGTGCTTACATGATGGTGAGAGCACTCTGGTGTTTCATCCTTTTCTTGTAAGAACACCAGTCCTATCAAATTAGGACCTCACCCTTATGATCTCATTTAGCCTTCATCACCTTATCGCAGACCCAGTCCCTAAACACAGTCACATTGTGGGTTAGGGCTTCAACACATTCATTTTGAGAAGACACAAACATTCAGTTCATAGCACAGGCCATAGATGGTCAAGGATCTACATATCTCTGTCAAGGAAATGTTGGTGGTGCCACAGCTAAATACTTGCATGTTTTTCCCCCAGTCATAGTCTACCATATATTTAGCAACCCAATAATAATAATCCCCAATTTATAGATGAGAAAATAGAGTCTCAGAGAGATTGTGAAACTTGCCCAAATAACCTCAATTAGCAATTAAAACTTAAGTATGTCTGACATCAAAGACTTTGCCTTTTGTCCTAAACTACGTTATTAGAAAGTTAAAAAAAAAAAACAAATGGAGGGGGGTAGGACCAAAACAGCAGACTAGAAGCAGCGGCATTTGGAGCTTCCTATGGAAAATAATAAATAAATAAATAAATAAATAAGTGTATGAATCCTTCACCAGCAACCAAGGTAGCCAGGTTCTCTCATCAAAATTGACTAGAAAGCTGGTGTGACCCACGGAGAGAAGGAAGAGCAGTGTGGTGCTGTGGCCCAGCTGAGTGCCACGCAGGGCAGGGGAACACCCTACCCCAGCCAAGGGAGGTGGTGAGTGAGGATGTTACTCAGCTGCGGAAACTGTGCTTTTTCCATGGAACTGCGGGACCCACGGATTGGAAGATCCCACTCACGAACCCACACCACCAGGGCCTACCGTCCCAACGCTCAGCTCTGGAATCTGCTTAAGCCCACCAAACTCCTGGGGGTGAAGGGAGACCGTGAGCACCACAGCTGCAGCTGTCTGCTGTCTAAGCTGTTCGTGTTTCTTGAGGGAGGGACAGCAGCCAGCAATGGGACTGGCAACTGCCTAACACGTTGAGCTCCCTGGGCGGGGGAAGGGTGGCACCCATTTCTACAGCTCCAGGCTGTGCTTTTCCCCTGCTGAAGCCAGGGAGGCTGGACGGCTTGGTCCCAAGACTCATCTCCACAGTCCAACACACCAGCTGTAGTAGTTTGCAGCCAGTGTCTCTTCAGGCATGACCCTGACCCATCCTTCCTCATTGGGGTGGGGGTAGGGGGGTGCTTCCCTGCAGGAAGCCCAATAGCTTCAGCCAGAGGCTCAGGGACAGAATTTGGATCTCCCTGGGCCTGAGTCCCTAGCAGGAGGGGTGGCCACAGTCTCTGAGGATCAGCAGACTTAGCCTCTCCTCCTGGTAGTTCTAAGGAATCCAGGCAGCCCAGATGAGATGGTTTCCCCTCAGTGAAACACACCCCCTCCACCAAGGGATAAAGTGCTTCCTTAAATGGGTCCTGCTCCCTGCACCACCCAAATGGGTGAGACGCTTCAACAAGCGTCGTCAGATACCCTATACAGCAGTGACCCTACTGGCATCAGTTTCTAGCCCCTTTGAGGTCAGAGATCCCAGAAGAAGGAGCAGGCATCCATCTTTGCACTCTCCAGTCTCCTTGAGTGACATCTCCAGGCATGGGAGCAAATCAGATGAATAGGGCCTGAGTAAACCCCCAGCAAACTGCAGCAGCCCTGCAGAAGAGGGACCTGACTATTGAAAGAAAAACAAACAAGCAGAAAGTGACAACAAAAACATCATCAACAACAACAATAAGGTCCCCACAAAAACCCCATCCAAGGGTCAGCAGCCTCGAAGACCAAAACTAGAGAAACTCATGAAGAGGAGAAAGAATCAATGAAAAAATGCCAAAAATTCAAAAGACCAGAGTGTCTCTTCTCCAAATGATCACAGCGTCTCTCCATCAAGGGTGCAGAATTGGATGGAGGATCAGATGGACAATTGACAGAAGTAGGCTTAAGAAGATGGGTAATAAAATACTATGATAAGCCAAAGGATCATGTTCTAACCCAATGCAAAGAAGCTAAGAACCTTGATACAAGGTTAGAGGAATTGCTAACTAGAATAACCAGTTTCGAGAGGAACATAAACGACCTGATGGAGCTGAAAAACACAGCATGATGACTTCATGAAACATCAAGTATCCACAGCTGAATCCACCAAGTGAAGAAAGGATATCAGAATTTGAAGACCACCTTGCTGAAATAAGACATGCAGATGAGAATAGAGAAAAAAATAATGAAAAGGAATGAACAAAGTCTCCAAGAAATATGGGACTTCATAAAATAACTGAACCTATGATTGACTGGAGTACCAGAAGGAGATGCAGAGAATGGAAACAAGGCTGGAAAACACGCTTCAGGATATTATCCAGGAGAACTTCCCCAACCTAGCAAGACAGGCCAACATGCAAATTCAGGAAATACAGAGAACACCATTAAGATACTCTACAAGAAGATCAACCCCAAGACACATAATCATCAGTTTCTGCAAGGTCAAAATAAAGGAAAAATTGTTAAGGGCAGTCAGAGAGAAAGGCCAGGTCACCTACAAAGTGAAGCCCATCAGACTAACAGCAGACCTCTCAGGAGAAACTCTACAAGCTAGAAGAAATTGGGGGCCAATATTTGACATTCTTAAAGAATTTTCAACCCATAATTTCATATCCAGCCAAACTAAGCTTCATAAGTAGAGAAATAAAATCCTTTCCAGACAAGCAAATGCTAAGAGATTCCGTTACCACCAGGCCTGCCCTGCAAGAGATCCTGAAAGAAGCACTAAATATGGAAAGGAAAAACCAGTACCAGCTACTGCAAAAACACACCAAAACGTAAAGACCAATGACACTACAAATAAACTGCATCAACTAGTGTGCAAAATCACCAAATAGCATCATGATGACAAGATCAAATTCACACTTAACAATACTAACCTTAAATGTAAAACAGCTAAATGCCCCAATCAGAAGATACAGACTGGCAAATTGGGTAAGGAGTCAAGACCCATCAGTGTGCTGTATTCAGGAGACCCATCTCACATCCAAAGACACACATAGGCTCAAAATAAAGGGTGGAGGAAATTTCCCAAGCAAATGTAAAGAAGAAGAAGAAGAAAAAAAAGCAGGGGTTGCAATACTAGTCTCTGACAAAACACATTTTAAACCAACAAAAATAAAAAAAGACAAAAAAAGGCATTACATAATGGTTAAGGGAACAATTGAACAAGAAGAGCAAACTATTCTAAATATATATACCTCTAATACAGGAGTACCTAGATTCATAAAACAAGTTCTTACAGACCTACAAAGAGACTTAGCCTCCCACATAATAATAGTGGGAGACTTCTCACTGTCAGTATTAGATCAACAAGGCAGAAAATTAACAAGGATATTCAGGACTTGAACTCTGCTCTGTATCAAGTGGACCTAGTAGACATCTATAGAACTTTCTACCCCAAATCAACAGAATATACATTCTTCTCAGTGCCACATGGCACTTATTCTAAAATCAACCACATCATTGGAAGTAAAACGCTCCTCAGAGAATGCAAAATAACTGAAATCATAACGAACAGTCTCTCAGACTATAGTGAAATGAAATTAGAACTCAAGATTAAGAAGCTCACTCAAAACCACATAATTTCATGGAAATTGAACAACCTGCTCCTGAATGACTCCCAGGTAAATAATGAAATTAAGGCAGAAATCAAGAAGTTCTTTGAAACCAATGAGAACAAAGAGACAATGTACCAGAATCTCTGGGACACAGCTAAAGTAGTGTTAAGAGGGAAATTTACAGCGCTAAATGCCTACATTAGAAAGCTAGAAAGATCTCAAATTGATACCCTAACATCACAATTAAAAGAGCTAGAGAGGCAAGAGCAAACTAATCCAAAAGCTAGCAGAAGACAAGAAATAACTAAGATCAGAGAAGAATTGAAGGAGATACACAAAAACCCCTCCAAAAAAAAAAAAAAAAAAATCACTGAATCCAGGAGCTGGGTTTTTGAAAAAATTAACAAAATAGATAGACCACTAGCTAGACTAATAAAAAAGAAGAAAAAGAAGAATCAAATAGACACAATAAAAAATGATAAAGGGGATATCACCACTGTGACCACATGAAAATACAAACTACCATCAGTTAATACTAGAAATACCTCTATGCAAATAAACTAGAAAATCTAGAAGAAATGGATAAATTCCTGGATGCATACACTCTACCAACACTAAATCAGGAAGAAGTTGAATCCCTGAATAAACCAATAACAAGCTCTGAAATTCAGGCAGTAATTAATAGCCTACCAACCAAAAAAGCCCAGGAGCAGACAGATTCACGGCTGAATTGTACCAGAAACAAAAGGAGAAGCTGGTACCACTCTTTCTGAAACTATTTCAAACAATTGAAAATGAGGGACTCCTCCCTAACTCATTTTATGAAGCCAGCATCATCCCGATACCAAAACTAAGTAGAGATACAACAAAAAAACGAAAACTTCAGACCAATATCCCCAATGAACATTGATGCAAAAATCCTCAATAAAATACTAGCAAACTGAATCCAGCAGCACATCAAAAAACTTATCCACCACGATCAAGTTGGTTTCATCTCTGGGATGCAAGGCTGGTTAAACATATGCAAATCAATAAACCTAATCCATCAGATAAACAGAACCAAAGACAAAAACCACATGATTATCTCAATAGATGCAGAAAAGGTCTTTGATAAAATTCATGCTAAAAACTCTCAATAAACTATATATTGATGGAACATACCTAAAAATAATAAGAACTCTTTATGACAAACCCACAGCCAATATCCTATTGAATGGGCAAGAGCTGGAAGCATTCCCTTTGAAAACCAGTAGGAGACCAGGATGTCCTCTTTCACCACTCCTATTCAACATAGTATTGGAAGTTCTGGCCAGGGCAGTCAGGCAAGAGAAAGAAATAAAGGGTATTCAAAAAGGAAGAGAGGAAGCCAAGTTGTTACTGTTTGCAGATGACATGATTTTATATTTAAAAAAACCCATCATCTCAGCCCCAAAACGTCTTGAACTGATAAGCAACTTCAGCAAAGTCTCAGGATACAAAATCAATGTGCAAAAATCACAAGCATTCCATTACACCAACAATAGGCAAGCAGAAAGCCAAATCATGAATGAACCCCTATTCACAATCACTACAAAGAGAATAAAACACCTAGGAATACAGCTAACAAGGGATATGAATGACCTCTTCAAGCAGAACTACAAACCACTGCTCAAGGAAATAAGAGAGGACACAAATAAATGAAGAAACATTCTATCTTCATGGATAGGAAGAATCAGTATCATGAAAATGGCCATACTGTCCAAAGTAATTTATAGATTCAATGCTATTCCCATCAAACTACCATTGAGATTCTTTGCAGGATTAAAAATAAAAACTATTTTAAATTTAATACGGAATCAAAGAAGACCCCATATAGCCAAGAAAATCCTAAGCCAAAAGAACAAAGTTGGAGTCGTTATGCTACCTAACTTCAAACTATACTACAGGGCTATGGTAACCAAAACAGCATGGTATTATTACCAAAATAAACATATAGATCAATAGAGCAGAACATGGACCTCAGAAATAAGACCACACATCTACAACCATCTGATCTTTGACAAATCTGACAGAAACAAGTAATGAAGAAAGCATCTCCTATTTGGTAAATGATGCTGGGAAAACTGGTTAGCCATATGGAGAAAACTGAAACTGGACCCCTTCCTTACACGTTATACAAAAATTAACTCGAGATGGATTAAAGACTTAAATGTGAAACCCCAAACCATAAAAACCCTATAAGAACTCCTAGGCAATACCATTCAGGGTATAAGCATGGGCAAAGATTTCATGACAAAAACACCAAAAGCAATTGCAACAAAAGACAAAATTGGGTCGGGCACAGTGACTCATACCTGTAATCCCAGCACTTTGGGAGGCCGAGGTGGGTGGATCATTTGAGGTCAGGAGTTTGAGATCAGCCTGACCAATACAGTAAAACCCTGTCTCTACTAAAAATACAAAAATTAGGTAGGTGTGGTTGTGTGCACCTGTAGTCCCAGCTACTAGGGAGGCTGAGATAGGAGAACTGCTTGAACCTGGGAGGCAGAGGTTGCAGTGATCATGCCACAGCACTCCAGCCTGGGTGACAGAGTGAGACTGTCTCAAAAAAAAAAAAAAAAAAAAAAAAAGGCCAAAATCAACAAATGGGATCTAATTACACTAAAGAGCATCGGCACAGCAAAAGAAACTATCAGAGTGAACAAGCAGCCTATGGAATGGGAGAAAATTTTTGCAATCTACCCATCTGACAAACGTCTAATATTCAGAATTTACAAGGTACTTAACCATTTTTACAAGAAAAAAAACAACCTCATCAAAAAGTGGGCAAAGGATATGAACAGACATTTCTCAAAGTAAGGGAAGAGACCACCCCTCATATTGTCTTATGCCCAATTTCTGCCTCCAAAGAAAGAAGAAGTAAAAACTAAAAGGCAGAAATGAAATCCACAAGCAGACAGCCCAGTGCCACACCCTGGACCTGGTAGTTAAAGATCAACCCTTGACCTAATCGGTTATGTTATCTATAGATTACAGACATTGTATAGAAAAGCACTGTGAAAATCCCTGTCCTATTCTGTTCCGTTCTAATTACCAGTGCATGCAGTCCCCAGTTACGTACCCCCTGCTTGCTCAATCAATCATAATCCTCTCAAGCAGACCCTCTTAGAGTTGTGAGCCCTTAAAAAGGACAGGAATTGCTCACTCAGAGAGCTTGGCTCTTGAGACAGGAGTCTTGCCAATGCTCCCGGCCGAATAAAGCCCTTCCTTCTTTAACTCAGTGTCTGAGGGTTTTGTTTGTGGCTTGTCCTACTACAAAAGGAAGATATTTACACAGCCAACGAACATATGAAAAAAAGCTGAACATCACTGATCATCAGAAAAAAGCAAATCAAAACCACAATGAGATACCATCTCACACCAGTCAGAATGGTGATTATTAAAAAGTCAGGAAACAACAGATGCTGGTGAGGCTGTGGATAAATAGGAACACTTTTACACTGTTGGTAGGAATGTAGATTAGTTCAACCACAGTGGAAGACAGTATGGCAATTCCTCAAGGATCTAGAGCCAGAAATAGACCCAGCAATTCCATTACTGGGTATATAACTAAAGAATATAAATCATTGTACTATGAAGACACATGCACATGTATGTTTATTACAGCACTATTTACAATAGCAAAAACATGGAACCAACCCAAATCCCCATCAATGATAGACTGGATAAAGAAAATGTGGTACATACACACCATAGAATACCATGCAGTCATACAAAGGAATGAGATCATGTCCTTTTCAGGGACATAGATGAAGCTGGAAGCCATTATCCTCAGCAAACTAACACACGAACAGCAAACCAGACACCACCTGTTCTCACTCATAAGTGGGAGTCAAACATTGAGAACACATGCACACAGAGAGGGGAGCAACATGACAGGGCCTGTTGGGCAGTGGGGGTGAGGGGAGGGAACTTAAGAGGATGGGTCAATAGGTGCAGCAAACCACCATGACACGCGTATACCTATGTAACAAACCTGCACGTTCTCACATGTATCCCATTTGTTTTTTGTTTGTTTTTAGAAAAAAAATATAAATAAATAAATAAAAATAGGAGGTTTATAAAACAGGAATGACTGTAGTCCAAAAATAAACCCACATATCCAGGGTTAATTGACTTTCAATAATATACCAGTTATGTTAAAAAAAAAATTTTTAATATTACTGGGTAAGATTTAGATAAGTTTACAAATGGAATTAAAATGAAAGTATACTATTATATTAATAGAAAAACTGCCTTGAAAGGTAATAGCTGAGTTTAGGTGGCAAAAGAAAGAAATTCAGGAAAATCATGAAGACTACTGCTCTTTTCTACTCCACCCCCACCCCCATCTAAAATCTGGTATTCCCCAGTCAGTGTGCAGGACGGACAGTGGATGCACTTGGCTTGGGAACTCAAACACCAGAATTCTGTGACCGAGTCTGATAACCTGGAGGAGGAATAGCTAAGAAATAAGTAAAGGGTGAGTCACTGTGTTGTACAATAGGTTTGAATTTATTCCTTCTATCTAACTAAAATTTTGTATCCTTTGACCAACATCTCCTCAACCTTCTATCTCTGCCACCAGCCTCTGGTAACCACCATTCTACTCTCTACTATGAGTTCAACTTTTTTAGATCTCATGTATAAGTGAGACCTGGGGTATTTATCTTTCTGTGCTTGGCTTATTTTACTTAGCGTATTGATCCTGATGTTCATCCATGTCATCTCAAATGACAGGATTTTCTTCTTAATGGCTGGATATATACCAAACATTGTTATCTATTCATTTATTGATAAACATTTAGGTTGATTTCATATCTTGGCTAATGTGAATAATGCTGGAATGAACAAGTGAGTGCAGATATCTCTTTGATATACTGATTTTATATCCTTTGGGTATATACTCAATAGTGAGATTTCTGGATCATATGGTAGTTCTAAGTTTTTGAAGAGTCTCTATACTCTTTTTCATGATGGCTGTACTAATTTACATTCTCACCTGATGTATACAAAGATTTCCTTTTCCCCACATCCTTGCCAAAACTTATCTTTTATCTTTTTGATGCTAGCCATTCTGAGAGGTGTGAGATGATATCTCATTGTGGTTTTAGTTTGCATTTCTTTGATTACTAGTAACAAGCATTTTAAAAATATATCTGCTGCCCATTTGTAAGTCTTCTCTTGGAAAATGTCTATTCAGCTCCTTTGTTAATTTTTAAATTGGGTTGTTTTCTTGCTATTAAGTTGCTTGAATTCCTTACATATTTTGGATATTAACTTACTCCTGATCAGACGTATGGTTTGCAAATATATTCTCCCATTCTATAAGTTTTCTCTTCGCTGTGTTGTTTTCTTTGCTGTGTAGAAGTGTTTTTAGTTTGATGTAATCCCATTTGTCTATTTTTGCTTTCGTTGCCTTTTGGGTAACAATCGTGTCTATTTTGGGCTTTGGGGGCCATATTAAAAAAGTTATTGCCTAGGTCAATGTCATGGAGCCTTTCTACTATGTTTTCTTCTAGTAATTTTATAGCTTTAGGTCTTACATTTAAGTTTTGAATCCATTTTAAGTTGATTTTTTGTATACATCGTGAGACAAGGTTTTAATGCTGTTCTTTTCCATATGAATAGCCAGTTTTTCCAACATCATTTATTGAAGAGACTGTTCCTCCTGCTTTGTGTTTGGGGCACCTCTGTAAAAAATTAATTGAATAGCTTTGTAGTATATTTTAAAGTCAGATAATGTGACAACTCCAGCTTTGTTCTTTTTGCTCAAGATTGCTTTGGTTATTTGGGGTCTTTTTTTGGCTCCATATTAATGTTGGGATTGTTTTTTCTATTTCTGTAATAAATGTCTTTAAAATTCTGACAAGGATTGTATTGAATCTGTAGAGTGCTTTGGGTAATATGGATATTTTGACAATATTAACTTTTCCAATCAATGAACACAGGGTATTATTCTATTCATTTATGCCTTTTTAATTTTCCTTCTTCAATATTTTACAGTTTTCACTGTATAAGTGTTTTACCTCCTTGGTTAGATTTATTCCTAATAGTTTTGTAGCTATTGTAAATGGAATTGTTTTCTTAATTTCCTTTTGGATAGTTTGTTGTTAATTTGTAGAAAGGCTACTGATTTTTGTATGTTGATTTTGTATTCTGTACTTTTACTGAATTTATCAGTTCTAACAGTATTTTAGTGGAATCTTTGGAGTTTTCTACCTATAAGATTATGCTAACTGCAAACAGGGAAAATTTAACTTCTTACTTTCCAATTTGGATGACTATGATTTCTTCCTCTTACCTCATTGCTGTGTCTTCGACTTTCAGTACTATGTTGAATGGCAGGGCAAGAGTGGGCATCCTTTTCTTACCAGATCTAAGAGGGAAAACTTTCAATTTTCCACTGTTGAGTATGATTTAGAAGAAATTCTAAATCAGAATTTAGCACTATGTTCCTGAATAATTTTCATTTGATAAGTGATTAAATTTTGGATTTTGAATTTCTCTTGGACTTAGATCTAAATCAGATCCTTCCTGGCCAGGCCTCCCTGTCATTGTGCCCCAAAAGTGATCACTGTCAGTGTTTACAGAATCATAGCATTTTTAACAATCATTTAATACCTTAGTTTTAAGTATCGGAAAAAATAAAACTCTGAGAGGTTAAGTGAGAAGTTAAAGGTACAGCTGGGGGTAGAACCAGTTTCCTGATTTCCATCTACTACATTAAGCTGCATGGTCCACTAGGGCAGCTGTGCTATGAGAGGATAGCTAATCTTATTTCTCACATTGGGCAATATTTATTTTCATGAAACTATAAACAGCCCTTAGATTGCTAGAGTCTGAATTAGATACAATACATAACAAGTGGCATAAATTTTGCCATTCCCTGCTGAAAATGTAAATGGTTGTATACAAACATGCTTAATTCAGGGAAAGAGGCTATCAGTTTCTACATGGCATATTTTCCTTGTTCAACCAAGGATGACAAACTGACACACAGTAAATAGGATCAGTGTTAGTAAGCGGTTAAGCACTGCTGTTTCTCTCCTCTGTCTCTTGCTCTCTCTCATACAGCCCTGTCTAGGCATCTTACTGTTTCAAGAAGAAACAAATGCCAAATACCAATTAACAAGCTAAACCTGATTCACATGTAAACAAGCTTGGGCCTGTAGTTTTATGAACAGTACTGACAAAATTAGTTTTGAAAATATTTAACTCCTATTGATTTAACTTTTAGACGTCTCATTACTAAGGCCTTCTTTTCCCTCCTATATCTGGTATCTAGATTCACCTTTCTCAGAAGAGGTATGGTTTTCTTCTTTGAGAGAAAAACAAAAGCATAAGTAGCTTTAGTTAAGCATTACTGTCCAGTCCATTATTTTATCATAGTTGTGGTCATTAGTACAGACTAATCTGCTTTTCTTCATGGGTCACACTTAACCATTTTTGTATTTTATTTGTTCATCAAATATATTTCCACAAAATACAGTTTGATCTGGATTTATTTGCCACCAATTTGAGAAATCACAATGTCATTCTTCACTGCTGTGAAATATTATGTGAATAACTCATTTTTAGCTTTAAAATGCATCAGTGAGTCATGGAGGCTCATAGGAACCCTTTGACATAGTTTCCCGGAGAATTTGGAAAAATTTCACATCTATTCTGAAGAGGCAACCTAAATCACTATTTCTTTTCCAAAAGTGCTTCCCAAACTTTAGTGTACATAAGAATCATCTGAGAGCTTGTTGAAATGCAGATTCCTGGGCCCTGCTTCTTGAGGTTCTGGTTCAGGAGATATGGTGTGGTGCCTGAGATTTTTACATTTTCCACGTCAAGCTGAGGGATCTACTACCCTGGTGCAGCTTCTGCCTCATTCTCCTGGAAACACTGTTCACATGTCCTTTTAAACATACAAAATACATGGCTACGAAGATCCATCTTTGCACATAGTAAAAAGGGATATTTTGGATTTTGCTGTCATCATTAACTATGTTACATAAAATAGATGTTCAGGAAATGATAGCACTGTGGTTTCCATCACACACATCACATGTTGATCCCTTCCCTCTGTAATATGCCCCCTAACTGAAAAGTTGTGCATTTATACAGGAGAAAGCAATGACTTGTACAGGAAACAAACTCTATAGAGCTCCATGGGTATTAAAATGTACATGTGTTGGTGAATTCTCATTAACTATAACTGTCCACAAAGCTCCAGTGACTCAGCTCTTCGTCTCTAACATTTTACAGACTGAATTGGTAGGTATGAGGACAGACCTTTGGAGGATATAAGACAGCACAAATAAATAATTAGCATAATATAAAATATCAATTATCTGTAGGCCAATTAAGGTCACGAACATTTTAGGGAGAAGGACTTTAGGAGTCACGGCTTAAAGAACACCGCATATGTCCTAGGAAATGGTGATAGACAGCAATCAATTCTGTTCACTTGTAATCTAGCAAGGGATTAAGAAGTTCGAGCTTTCTGAAAGAGCTGAATGATAAGAGAGGTTTGACTGATGTTGGGAAAAGAAGCATATCTTTTGCTTTGGAAAAAGAACCAAATTATAGTGATCATTCTCCATTTATCAGCAAAATATTTTTTAGCACACACCTGCTAATATATGCATATTTACTTATTTCTAAGTATTTATACTCATCATCATCTAGATATAATTTATATATAAATATTTCAAATGACACACTACAATATACATTTGGAAAATTGAGATAAGATTAAATTTAAAAATTTGTCTTACTGGTATCTGGATATTATCATTAATTCAAAGCAAAAGGCATAATTTACAGTTAAACAAAGGGTTATCATTAATAATATTAAATATGAATCCATAATTTAAGTGGACTTATTGATAATTTTAACTTTTTGGAAGAAAATGTATCAATATAAATAGATAACATTTTCTTTAGTCTCCTAATGTGGCTTAATGCCCATAGTAGAAGTAGGGTAAATATTAGCTGTGCAATTTTTTTGTTCTCTGCCTGTTTTTGTATTATGATATTACATTCAAGTGGTGGTTTCTTTGCTGGAATCTTTTTAAGCTTTCCTTCTAAGCCCTAGTTGGATATTATCTCCTTTTTCCTTGAACTTTCTTAGCACTCTTTGTATGTGTATCATTCTTCTGTCAATGATAAGTTACAATCTATAGATTCTTGGTTATCTATTACTCCTTGCAATTTCATTACCGAGTGCCCAATCTTATCCATAGCAAGTGCTTAATAAATATATATTAACTAATAAGTAATAGAGAGAGGAAGAACAATTTTCATATAGAAGCATACTAAGAGACAAAAGCTTTTCATTTTTAGTTAGGAATTAAATCTATCATGTTTTTTCTTTTATAAAAAAGGCTTTAATTTTAATTAATTTTCAGCAATAATATAAGATTGTTTTTCTATGAAACTTCATGCCATGCCAACAGGATGATGACTCATACGCCACTAGAAATCTGACACATCACATTACTTTCACTTATTTTTATAGCATGTAAATTGTCTCACATCCGATAAGTCGGCAACAGAAGAACTCCCTGGAGATGGACTAAAATAATTCAGGAGGAGCAAGTGTCTTTAAATCTAAAAAATATTCAGAAAATATCTGCTTTAAATGTAATAGAAAGAGGGTAATAAATGCACATTACTGAGTCTCTTTTACTAAAGTTTCAATATATAAGCACATCTATAATTCTGGCATTTCATAAAAACATTGATTTTTAAAGTAAACATATTGATATTAGTTTTAGCAATAGAAAATGACAACTATTCCACAGTAACATCTACAACTTCACAAGATGGGAAACTTCCCTAAAATGTATTTTTTAAACAACTAAAAACAATCTAAAATCACATATACTAACTCATTTGAAAAATAGCAATAGAATCAATGAATTCACAGAGCAACATAGATAAATTTAGCAAAAATATTTGTTAAAAAATAAGAGAGATTTTACACACACCCATAACCCTTTCTCCTCTGAAGAGTCTTATACTGTGAATGATTGATTTTGCAGATTTATTATACAATTTTCTGTTTAAATAAAGTTAACACAAATTTATTTTTCATTCAAAAGTTAATTCAGACATGACAAACCTAAAATCCTTCAAAAATGTCTTGTGATAGTTTTGTTGACAACAGCCTGGGACTTTCCTTACTTTTTGAACTTTTCCCCCCTGTATGGGAGGAAGTCAAATAGCCAGAGGTATCCCTCGGAAGTTTTAATGAGGTCCATTTACTTTTACTTCCCTTCCATACTTAGGTATTTTCCATTGTTAACAGCTCTGTGGACAAAAGCATTTAGTCAGACATGAGCTTCTAAATCCAATTTATCTTTCATTTGGAAAAAATAGAAAAGACTTGTACTTTTTATTTTTATGCCATGCATAACGAACCAACACACCAAACTCATGAAAACCCAAATTACTGATACAAGTTGAGAGTAAAATGTGGCTAATTTTTTTTTTTTTCCAGATAGCAACCACTACCAGTGTTGAACACAGTGGTGCAAACGAGACCACACTGTCCTGGACATCTGCTGCTGTATTGGTGTGGGAGCATGACTCAGAGGAAGAAATGAATAAAGTGTTTATATCCAAAGGGATTCTAAATATTCTGGAATATAAAGACTGATAGAAGATTACTAAAGGGCTCACTTAACAAAGTGTGAAACTTTAACTCCATAACTACATGTAACAGCTGATTATAAAACAGTAATACATTATGGCATGTATTAAGATTCTAGAGTCCTTTTTAACCCTTAACATCCCTAGTTCTCCCAAACAAAATGTGGCAAACTCCCTGAAATTTTTAACCATACCATGTGTGAGTCAATTGAGAAAGAATTCCTAATAAAGGTTAAAACCACAATAGCTCCTGAGCATGCTAAGGAGGGAAAATAGGTAGACATTAAATTTAAAGATGTATTTCCTGCCCTTTCAGATAGGGGATATGTTGTGATATGGACATAGACACACATATACCATAGAGTCTAAAATTGTGCTATTACATAAGGTGACATAAGAGGCCAGATAATATATTTATTTTTAAACCTTCAGTTTTAATCAACTTAACTGATTAACAACAATTATACCCCTCTTAGAATCATTAATAGGAAAGTAATGATTTTTTTTTTTTTACAGTCAAGGCATATTTAAATGCCAGAATAAATACCCACATTAACATATACACACTACAAGAAAAAATAATCAAAGTCTTTTAGGAAAATAAAAGATAAAAATGTGAGCAAAGTGTTTATAGTAGATAATTCTAGCATATTATCATTCCTGCTTTAAGTGGTGTGATCTTTGAAACTCATTTAGTCCTGGAAACACTTTAGAGAGCTTCAAAACCTATTTTGGAATTTGTCTAACTCAGAAAAAAGCAAAATATCATATAATCAAAGAAAAGATTTTTGCTGTGGTAAAACATAGATAAAATTAAAAACCATAACAAGTGGTCTGATAGATTAGCATTTCAGCTGCCTTCGACACAGCACAAAATTTCCTATATTCAAGTGAAACTGCTTGTGGGATATACATGAGTACCAAGGAAAGGGGCTTCCAGTCCACACAAAGAGAATCACTTCTGTAGAATCTTTGGATGATAAGGCTAAGGGGATGGCATGGTGAGGCAAACAGAATCCAAGGCAGAGGGAGCTTGGTCTTTACAGTGATCTATAACCGGTGATATGCACAGGGTGGTCCCTGGGCCAGTAGCATTAACATTGCCTGATGTGGCAGGCAGACTAATGGCTCCACAAAAATGTCCACAATCGATTCCTGGAAACTTGTGAATACGTTACCTTACATGGCAAACAGAACTTTGCAGATGTGATTAAATTAAAGGTCTTGAGAGGGAAAGAGCATCTTGAATTATCCAGATGGGTCCATTGTAAGCACAAGAGTTGTTATAAGTGAAAGACAGACACAGGAGAGTCAGGGGTCAGAGTCAGAAAGATATTAATATTTGAAGATGCTACTTTGATGAAGACACTTTGAAGACGAAGGAAGGAAGCATGAGCCAAAGAATGCAGACAGTGTCTAGAAGCTGGAAGAGGCATGGAGACTGATATGGTTCGGCTACGTCCACACCCAAATCTCTTCTGGAATTCCCATGTGTTGTGGAAGGGACCTGGTGGGAGGTAATTGAATCACGGCA
The DNA here is from genome assembly GCF_047675955.1 of Chlorocebus sabaeus. Classification (NCBI taxonomy): domain Eukaryota; kingdom Metazoa; phylum Chordata; class Mammalia; order Primates; family Cercopithecidae; genus Chlorocebus; species Chlorocebus sabaeus. Next base: position 34,117,851 of record NC_132913.1, read on the forward strand.
GCAAGTCTTTCTCATGCTGTTCTTGTGATGGTGCATAGGTCTCATACGATCTGATGGTTTTAAAAAGGGAAGTTCCCTTGCACAAGCTCTCTCTTTGCCTGCTGCCATTCATATAAGAGATGAGTTGCTCTTTCTTGCCTTTGCTCATGATTGTGAGGCTTCTCCAGCCATGTGGTAAGTCCAATTAAACTGTAAGTCCAATTAAACCTCTTTCTTTCATAAATTGCCCAGTCTTGGGTATGTCTTTATCAGCAGTGTGAAAGTGGACTAATACAGAGACAACATCTCTCCTAGAGCACCCAGAAAGAGAACACCTTGATTTTAGTCCAGGCAGACCTGTTTCTGACTTCTGATCTCCAGAATCATAGAATAATAAATTTGTATTGTTTTAATCACCTAATTTTAGGTAATTTGTCAGGGCAGCAATAGGAAACTAATACACCTGTGAACTTTTTAGAACTGTGAATTCCCAGGAACTACTCAAGACTTGATGAATCAAAAACCTAGAGGAAAGGAGCAAAAAACCATTTTAACAAGTCTTTCAAGTGATTCTGATGCACGTGACATTTTGAGAACTACTACTCTATCTCAATTCCTCTTCTACACTGAATTTTACTTAAATATACAGCACACAATATACATTTTTTTGAACCATGCCATACTGAAGAAATTAATTACAAGATGAATGATAAAATTAAAATAAAAAGACCTGTATCAGTTATCTATTTTTGTGTAATAAATTAGTGCAAACTTAGCAGCTTAAAACATTTATTCCACAGTTTCTGTGCATCAGGCATTTGTGCAAAAATCAGCAGGTCAGGAGTTTGAGATAGTGAAACCCTATCTCTAGTAAAAATACAAAATTAGCTGGGTGTGGTGGTGCATGCCTGCACTTCGGAGGCTGAGGCAGGAGAATTGCTTGAACCTGGGAGGTGGAGATTAGAGTGAGCCAAGATCACACCACTGCATCCTCTGTTTCAAGGTCTCTCACAAGGCTGCAATCAGAGTATTAGCCAGGACTGGGGCTTATCTGAAGGCTCAACTGGGTAAATATCCACTTTGTGCTTACTTAAATGAAGTCTGCAAAACTTCATTTCCTCAAGGGCTCTGGGACCAAGGGCCTCAGTTCCTAGGAGGCTACTGGCCAGAAGCCTCATTTTCTTGCCACGTGGCAAGATATTTACCCTTTTTGGTAAATATGACAGCCAGGATAAAGAATAATCTTTTATAGACTATCAAGCTATTAACTATAGACTATAGCTATTAAGATGAAAGTTAGTTTCTTGTAAACTAATCACAGAAGAGAAATCCCATTCTATTCTATCCCATCTCACTCTTTTCTATTGATTAGAAGCAAGTCATTGAGCTAGCCCACACTTGAGGGGAGGGGATTACACAAGAGTAAAAATACCAGGATGGCCGGGCAAGGTGGCTCACGCCTGTAATCCCAGCACTTTGGGAGGCTGAGGCAGGTGGATCATGTGGTCAGGAGATCGAGACCATCCTGGCTAACACGGTGAAACCCCGTCTCTACTAAAAATACAAAAACTCAGCCAGGCATGGTGGCGGGCACCTGTAGTCACAGCTACTTGGGAGGCTGAGGCAGGAGAATGGCGTGAACCCAGGAGGCAGAACTTGTAGTGAGCCGAGATCGCACTACTGCACTCCAGTCTGAGTGACGGAGTGAGACACTGTCTCAAAAAAAAAAAAACAAAAAACCAGAAGTTGGAAATTATTAGAGGCCATGAGAGAGTTTGCTCTCTCATGTAGTTAAAAACATGTTACAACCAAATTGAATATTTTAATATTTTATTTTTCCTATATTATTTTTCCTGAATTTATACATTATTTTAGAAAATTTATGTCAGAAAATGGATTCCTACAGCTCTTTCAGCGACTACATTCCTCTTTTTACTCAGATTTTCCCTGAGGACTTAGACTCAAAAGCCATCCCCCAAGATACTATATTATTTCCATTCGAGTCTGTTCTTGTGTCTTTGGCATGAAATCTACCTGACATTAAATATATTACTAACAAATTTAAGAACTACAACTATAAATTGAATGATTCTCATGTCAAAGTGTTGTACAAATTAAAATTATTATTAACATAAAATCTACAAAAAGTAATCCAGGAATACCACATTCAGAATCACATTAAGCAATAACAAATTTGATTCATAATTGAATGCCCCATTCCTTAAAACATAATTATTCCAGTCATTGAGATTAAAAATGTTTTAAATCAACGTGTATCTTCATCATAGAAACTCTTTTCTGTTTTCATATGTATATCCTAAAAATATTTCTTAAATGTGCAAAGTAGAATAACTCATGTTATATATTAACCACCAAAGATCTTATTTTTCCTCTATAATATATTTTTGATATTAACTAAAACACATATACTTTAGATTGAAATTGAAGTTCTGGCCATAAATTATTTGTTAAAACAGCAACAACAACAACAACAACAAAAACCACTCCTATAGGCCATCTAACTCCCTGTTACCTTTAGAGAGCCCACAGAGCTTCCCTAGAATGCTATTGAATTCTTTATTACTGGCTTCGGAAGGCAAAAGAGGGGAGATAGGATTATCCTTGAAGCCTCCTAGGTCCTCCAATGCAGTTTAATGTGTGGCCATTAGAATACCTTCTAGACTTTGTAAAGCATAGCAAAAATCACGTGATATCTTAGTTTGTTTTGTTCCTATAACAGAATATTTAAGACTGGATAATTCATAAAAAAGAGAGATTTATTTAGCTTGCAGTCCTTCGGGCTGGAAAATTCCAGGGATATTGCACTAGTAACTGTTCAGCTTCTGGTGCTGCTTCACAACAAGGTGGAAGGTCAAATGGAAAGCAGACATGTGTGAAGGTGCAAAACCTGAGAGACTGGCTTTATAAACAAGCTACTTGCAAAGGAGCTAATCCATTCCAGCAAGAACTAATCCAGTCTCCCAAAGTGAGAACTCACTCAGCACCAAGCCATTCACAAGGGATCCACCCCATGACCCAAACACCTCCCAACAGGCCTCGCCTCTTAAAGACTCTGCTTCCCAAAATTGCCATACTAGGGTTAGGGCTCCTATGTGTATTTTGATAGGGACATACCATATTCAAACTAGAGCGCATGGTGTTCTCAGGCAGCCCTCCTACTGAAACTGTATTTGCAAATCAGGATAAAAGGATTAGTCTTTAAACAGTTGCCCCACAGAAGGGCTTAGAGCCCATATAAAATGTGGAAGAGAAGGGCAGTCTTCTCACCAGGTTGTGCAGTGGGGTCGGCACTTAATTGCTGATTGATTGTAATAAAGGATATTTTCCCTAGATAGCTTGTTTTTGTTTTTGTTTTTGTTTTTGTTTTTTTGAATATTGGAGCAGAGTTGCCTCCTTCTTCTCAATCAACAATTCTTCTAAAGTGCTGCCTTGTGTATGATTAGGGACAAGGACAATCCTCCAAATACTCTTCATCTCAGAAGTGTTTTTAATAGTGCTGCAATGGATAGCGTAACTACAGAAATAAACAAACCAACAGAAATCAGTGTATCACTTTAAGCTAAAAAATTGGTGTCTAAATGGATCTTTGGAATAGAGATATAAAATAGGTTATTATCCTTATTTTGATAAGATATAAACGACTATTTAAACTCCATTAAGAGAAAATAAAATTGTTCTTATTAATGAGTGAAAGTCTAAAAAACTTAGCAAATTTTTTATATTAGTTGAAAATTATACTTAGTTTTGGAAAAATTAACTTATAGCATGACTCCTTGGGTATTAGCTTACAATTCAATCATTAAAGCAGGACATTCCTTAGAGTTAACATCAAACTACAAAATTGCAAGTACTTATTTACATAAAATATTTTGTGTGAAATGAAATAATAGAATGTCTAGGGAAAAACCTTGATAATTTTACCTATGATTTAATTTAGATAATAAAAAAATAAAGTTAAAGTGATTGCAACATTTTGCAATTAAGTGAGAAACTTAGAGAAATGAGCTATTGAAAACGAAATACAACTGCAACTATTTATACTGCTGTAATATTGCCACTTTTTTCAATAACAGGATGTGTAGAACAAGTAAATCTTCTACAATCAGAAAGAGAAATCACATTGAAATTGTGTAACAAGTCTTCCACTACTAGCCTGCCAATATTAAAGCAGTAGGACAATACACATTTTTCTTCTTTCAGAAGAACAAAATAGAGATTGTCAGGTATTGAAGATCCAAGAGCAAAATGCTATAACACAAAAATAACAAAAAGCACAAAATGCTGAAATGTCCCAGAGCCTGCATTCCAGAAGTGTCCAGAAGGTATATTTTCTCTACTTCTGCATACCTATTATTTCTATGAGATCTTGTGTTAGCTTTCACCGGTTTATATTATGGTAGCAAATGGCTCAGCATCAGTGGCTTTCTAGAAGAAAAATTTATCTCTAATTTCTCACCCATGTTACATATTCCTACAGCTGCAATTATGTTCTTGTCTCTCCAAGATCTAGGCTAAAGAAGTAGCCCCCGTCTCTATATTGCTCTTCCCATGGCAAACAGAAAAGAGCAGGAGTAGAGTCTCACAGTGACTCTTTAAGCCTCTGTTTGAAAGCAGTACACGTCACTTCCAAAGCCAGCACTCAGCCAAGCCTGCTGTCATAGACAAGAGAGGTAGCATCCCACAAGAGGGGGAGATATTGGACAGTAACAGAACCTACCATGGATCATCACACCCAAAGAGACAATCTGGACTAAAGAGTGACAAACTCAGACTTTCCTTCATTAGGAAAAAGGGAAGATTTGCAGTTGAATGTTTATGTCTTATATATTCTCTCTCCATAGGAAAAAATTCCCCCTTGTCAGGGTGCAAAGGCACAAATACACTCTAGCAGGAGTGGAACAACTCCCATTGGCTCATTATCATCATATTTTTACTACCAGAGTTTGAGTTTTACTATGAAAGTAACATGTCATCATGATAAAAACTCTAAGAGCAACAGAAAGCAACACAGTAAATCATAAAATAGCCCCATTATATCTCTCAGTCCCACTCCCCAGAGATACATTTTCTTTACAGACATTCTCTTAAATATTATTCTAGAAATTATTCATGAATATATTCTGTTGTGAATTTCCTCATTTGAAAACTGAGATAATACCACCTCAAATGACTGTTATGAGTATCAAATGACTTAAAGAATGTACAACATTTAGAAGAGCACTTTACACATAGTAAATTGCATGTGAGTGTTAACTGCTATTATTTTTGCCATGCGCTATTGTAAGTGCTTTGTATGTATTATCCCTGGCCCCGGCACCACCCACAATAATCACCACCACCTTCTCACACACATACACTTTGATTATTATTCAATAGTATGATCTTGGAATAGTTTCATGTTAATCCAGATACATCTTACTTTTGAAAGGCTGCAAGGTATCCCATTGAATGGATCTAATATAACTTTCTACAACTTGAGTATTTTCTTACCTTTTGCTATTACAGATAACACAGAAACATGCTTGTGCCATAATATAAATGTAATTTGAACCAGTGACTTCATTTCATTTAGAAATCACTAGGTCAAGAGCTACATATATTTAATTTTTGAGTGATTTTTCCAAATTGTCTTTGAGACAGTCATTAGAGCTTTTAGCAAGACTATGGTTCTGTTTGGATTGCACTTTCCTTCCTCACTGAAATTGGGCATGGCCATGTGACTTACTTTAACCAACAAAATGTTAGAAATAACATGCTACATATTCTATTACAACTTGCCTACCCCCCCACCTCAGTGAAATAAAATGTTCCAGTAGTGCCTGCTCGGTGATCTTGGTCATTTAATGAGAACAACATGAAGGAGTCCACCTCCCCTGCTGCTCTGAGAAGTATCTTGCAGTGTAATCAAGAAATATACCTTTTCAGTTTTAAGTACCTAAGAGTGTGAGGTTATTTGTTTTCACAGCATAACTAAGCTTATCCTGATTAAGACACGCTTCTACTAGCAATTTAACAGTGTGTATCAAAGCATATAAGTGACTTAAGCATAGTCTACAAAAATGATCAGTATATACGCAACTGTTTATTCCAACTCCAGGAACTAGAGAATATATGCATATTATTTTATCAAGCAAATAGGTATATTCATTAATTATCTAGAACACCCAGTGTTAAAACTGCAGCCTCTTTTTGCTGGGGTTGCCTCATCCCTGACCAGCTTCCTCCCACAGGTAGACAGAATTCTGAAATGGTCCAAGATTTCCTCCCCTAATCTCTGGGCTGTGACTATCATCAGATATCATACCCATGAGTATATTACATTACAAGAACAGAGGATTTTATAGATGTAATTAAGATTACTAATCAGTTGACTTCGAGTTATTTAAAAGAGAGATTTTCCAGGTAGACTCATTCTAATCACATGAGCCATTTAGAAACAGAGTTTATCCTGGCTGATTAGAGAAGCAGTAGTCAGAAATTTGAAACGAGAGGAATTCCATGTGAAAGTTCTCTGTTGCTGAGATGTGGGTACCTACAGGGCAAGGACCTGAGAGTAGCCTGTAAGAGCTGAAAATGGTCTCCAGGATAACCAGCAAGAAAATGGGGACCTCAGTCCTGTTAAAACAAGGAAATGAATTTTGCCAATAACCTAGACGAGCTTGGGAGTAGGATCTTTCCCAGAAACTGCAGATCAGAACCTGTGGCCCATACTTTGACTTCGACTATGTAAGACACAGAGCAGAAAAGCTACAAAAACCAGCTGGACTTCTGATCTACAGAACTTGAAGATAATAAATGACATTGTTTTAAGCCTCTGTGTTTGTGGAAATTTCATATGCAGCATAAAACACTAATACGTATGGCCTACCTGAATTCATAGAAGCGTCTCTTTGTCCTACTCTCAGGGAAAGGTGGTTGCTTGCTATGTGGCATCCTCACATCCTCTTCACCCAGTCAGAGAGCCCCAGGAGGAAATGCCTACACATTCTCTTCAAAGAATTCACGCCTTTAATGTCTACACCCTCTGGTTGAATCCTTAGCCTTCATTTCTATAGCCTAAAGGTGGGTGATGCTTGAGAACTGTGAACCTTATACAAAGTCACTTTTTTGGATTGTCCTCCCAAGGTCATCTGGTGCTTCACTTTCACTTTGCAATAGTGGGTACTTATCTTTTATATTAGATAAGTGCTAATCTTATCTACTAAGACAACAGGAAAGTAAAAAGTTTCATTTTAATACACTTCTGGTAGTATAGGTTTGAGGTTTATTATGAGAGGTAAATTTTTATAAAGTGATTGATCCATAGTAAGCACATATTAAGCATTAATAATTAAATATAATAACCCATATTAAATAAATTTCAACATGGAATCAAGGCAATAATCAAGACTGACAACAAGCCCTGCTTCCTTCTGGTTCACAGATTTGCCTCTCTCTACATATCCTTTCTAGTAAGAAATTAGGATTATTTTTCCTATAAAATCTAAGAATATTTTAATTTATATGTTCTCAATGGAAGCCATTTACATGCAAAAGTTAGACATATTATGAGATTTATTCACTCTACATTTTCTTAATGTTGGGATGGACAGATCCAACCTTTTTTTTTTTAAATTTCAACAGGATTTCTTTTTATTTCAATAGCATCAAATTACTATAAAGACAAAGTGGTATATTATTCTAAAAAACAAAATTCAACAGATCTAAAGAATATACTATTTTATGCAAATTCCTCTATATTAACCAACATTCATAATAGAGCAGTTGTAAATATCTGCTCTAAGTTTATTAAAATAGTAACTAGAGATGTCTATAGTCACATATATTATTTTTAAAAACACTTTGTTGGAGCTACTTGTTTCATTATATAAAGATATTAGAAAGATATTGCCAGTAAAAATTGGTGCTATTCATTGCATGCTACTCAATGAATCATGAAGTCCAATGAAAGAATTGAGGAGATTTTTTCCTCATTTGTAGTAATCATGTTTAGCTACACGAAAAATAAACTTGCCTATGTGCACTTTATCAACCACTAATACACTAGTAAAGACACATTGTAAAATGCCAAACAATGCATTTTCAAGTGTTTTAAATCTATTCATAAAACATTCCTGGTTTAAGACTAAATATAATTGTAGAAATATGACTAAGTAAAGTTCATAATTCTTCTGTTTTTTGTTTTTTGGTATTTTTTCTGAGACAAGGTCTGGCTCTGCACCCAGGCTGCAGTTCAGTGGCCCAATCTGGGCTCACTGCAACCTCTGCCTCCCAGGCTCAAACCATCCTCTCATCTCAATCTCGCAAGTAGCTGGGGTGACAGGCACACACCAGCAAGCCCAGCTAATTTTTCTATTTTTTTGTAGAAACAGGGTTTCACCATGTTGCCCAAGCTGGCCTCAAATTCATAAGCTCAAGCAAACCACCTTCTTTGGCCTCCCAAAGTGTTGGGATTATAGGCATGAGCCACCATGCCCAGCCCATAATTCTTCTTGATACAAGAAGTTTATCAAAATATCACTATTATAATAAACTTGTACTTTATAAATAAATTGCTAATATTCCTTTTTTATATTTGGATTCTTATTCAGGTCAAATTTATTTGTAACCTGCTGCTGGTTCTAGGGAGTAGAGAGTCGGGGGAGATGGCTAGCTGTAATATTATATGGTATATCTGACAAACAAAAGCATGCTCCAAAAACAGGACAGATTACTGTTACAATTAGTCACACTAGAATAGTTTCCTTCTCTGTGCTTATGTAAATTTGGGAGAAAATAGATCTCTTAGTAAGCTACAAAGAGCAGTTTTAAGGTAGATTTTTTTTTTTTTCCTCACATGAGATCCACTGCATACCATAAAATTAAGGCAAATATTTGTTACATAAATCTACATAGGTATATCAATCAACTATAAAATTTTACTGGAATGCCATAATTGTCAATAAAATTAGAATCTGGATTCCATTTTCTCAATAAGTGGAATAACAAAATGTACCAATTAATCCAGTTATTTTTATAGCATGCTACATTCTATATATCTTTCCTAAACAGACTCCTAAAAACCCAAAAATTTATATATCATATATAGCAGGCCAAAATGAGAGAATTCTCAAACTGCTTCTCTGTGTTTCCCTCTGAATTGAATCACCCCCATTCAAACATTTTTTCCTGATCTGAGTAGAGAAGACTTCAGTGCAAACGTATCAGGCCCAGACCAAATCTCCACAGCAGGTGATTCTTCTTGGTCAGAAGTGTACTGCTTCATGGCTTAGAGAATTCCAAAAATTATTGATTTTGTTTCCTGGGTTTGTTTATGACCTCCATGAATAAGACATAGCTTCCATCATACGTCCAGAAATGGAAGCTTAATTCTGTTCCTGAAACCCTGTGTTCCATGTCTTCACCAAAGGACAAGAGACATATTGACTTTCACATATCAACCTTTGGCACTATCTCTAAACTAACTTTGTTGTACACATTAAGGCATTTAAGTTTAACTCTGTATAATCGTAATTGTTCTGAAAGCTCATTTACTTTACAGCGAAGAGATTAGAGGGTATGTTTATTTCTTGGATGACACAATTTCTTGGACAAGTAAAGATTTTGACTAGATATCGTCCTGAGGTCTGATATAGGAGAATGCCAATCTGCAAGTTGATCTGAGGTGGGAAGGGAAGCCTACCTTGTGAGTCTCTGCTCATGTTACCATCTTATTCAGCTCGTAAGCTTCCATGCTGAGAAAGAAATGTTTAAATTCTCTTTAATGTTACACTGGGGACTCAAGGGGGAAAGCCTATGAACTAACATGCATGAAGCAAAATAAATGTTTCATGGGGATAAAGGAGTTTATTTCGAGGTATTTTCATTTTGAAGTTGAACTCTTCTTCAATTTTTACTTTCAAATTATTACATATTTTACTTAATGTTAATAAAGGCCAGAGAACACAGATGAATGAGAATCTACTTTAAAATCATGTGCAACTTTATTTTAGGACTATATCTAGCTTTTTCTAGGAAATAAAGCTATCCTTATTCAGTTTTGCTTACAAAAAAAATAACCATGTAATATCTTAGACATTTAAAAAAATGTTGTAGTCATTGTTTCCCTCTTGCATTTTCTAAGCATTGATTTTTCCACTAGAGCTCAAATTAAAATGGGTATACTAGTATGACAGGCAATTCCCATAACTTATATAACTAAACATACCCATTTATCCCAGTGGGTTGTCAATTGTGTTACCATTATTCCTATAATAAATACTGGTTTGCTAAATATTACATCAAGGGCAGTAAGAAAAGTATAACATATCAATTTTGCATTATCAACTCTCAAAAATGCTGCTCAATTATATCTTAATTTTGTAACAGTATGTGTTATTGAATTGAATCAGAGTTAGGGCTATTTTCTACTTAAAGAAAGATGTATGCATGTGTGCATGTGTGTGTATGTTGCTTATTTCAGGGTAAAATTCATAGCCAAGCTGGTGGTGCTATTTGATATAATGAGGGAGGATATCCTTTTCATCATCTATACTGTTGGCCAACAAATATAGATTAGAAAGAGGAATAAATGTGTGTTAGTATGTGTGTATGTGTGCGTGTGTGCTTATGTGAACTATAAAGGATTCTTGTGCCCTTAATGCGCAAACTTTCTTTAACTTAAAACATTCAGAATCATCTCAAAATTATTTTATGCTCTCAGAAAAAAATCAGAGAAAAAGCAAATATTCATAAATGGAGTTTTAAATAGATCTTGAGACACATTGTGATTTTATTCTCCATCCTAATGAACATGTGGCCTTTTGGTGTAATTCTGTATCTTCACCATTTTCTTTGAATGTTCTTAAGTAGGTTTCATATTTCCTTTATAGAACTATCCATAAAAACACAAATAAAAGGATGAAAATCAAACTTAATAAAGATTGGAGACTTGAAAGTCAAAGAAGTAGCCAAGCCTCACATCTCGTTTATAACAATTTCTGGGCTTGAAAAGAGGATTTGGGCCTAACTCATGGAGTTAACACCATTGAACTGGTAGGAGCTGTATTTCTCTTCTCTGCATAGCTAGTTTTTGAAGAACATATTTTCAACAAATTTTTCCTACTTTTACTAGCTGTTTCACATTACACAATAGAGCATATATGTGGTGTTAAAATAGATACCATCCTAGCCACAGAGGATTAGGCCAGAGGCTACTGTAAAAGTCATATGTAAGCATTTATGAATATAAGTCCCCTCTGAGATAATACTCATGAACTCTGCCCAATAGAGCTCTGACTTTTGGGGGTGTCAAGCCAATCCAATCAGAGCTTAAATGTAGAGTGACTCACTCAGCTCAGGGTGCTTCTCTAAAGAACTGTAAGCAACTCTTCCAATATTTTTATATTTAGATGGTTGTACCCTTTAAATTACGGGATGATTGATGAAGCAGATTTTCATTCTGGCAAAATCTTCTACTTCTGTACAAAATCAATATGATTCTCTTTTCTGTAGAATGTTGAGAAAATTGACCAATAATTAGGTAATTATTAATAAATTAATTAATTGACCATGAGGTAAATCAATTATTAATTTCTGTTATATAATAAGCCCTATCACCTATTTATTCAGTCCTACCCATATACCTTCTAAGCAAAAATATAAAAAGAAATTTTTATGATAAAATACAAGAAAATCAAATTAGACGTGTCCTCCATAGATTACAATAAGATTAAGAAAATAAAATTACATATTTGACACATCAATTTTTTAGATAACTTATAACTCATGAGAAAAGCCCAGTAGTGGAGGTGATCAGAAGAAGGCGCATAATGGAAGGGGGGACTATGGAACATGATCATCACTGAGGTGGGGCATGCCAGGAGTTACGTAAGTGGGCCTTCCTTCAAACAACGGACTGATTGGTGCTGCTGTTGCTTATAAGGTGGTTGAAGATCAGAAGCCACCCAAAGACAAGCAAGTCTACAGGCCTGGATTCAACCAGTTAGAATTGTACAAAGATGGAGAGAGGAAGGTAGGCAAAAGTCAGATTGGGAACTGCCTACTGAAACAAGTAGACCAGTGAGAAGGCCCGGGAGTAGGATATTAATACATATATAGGCAGGTTGTGTGGTCAGAAAATTAGTGTCTGTGCTCAAGGAAGCAGAAAAGTTTTGGTGAAGCCACAGTCATACTTTTGCACGGAATAATACCAATTTAATAGTGTTTTTGAGAAAACAGTAAGGGTAACAAAATTTACTAATAGTGAGAGGTATGGTATATTGGAAGAGGATCCCTAATTCTTCTGTACTCTGAATATCTATATCCTTTACAATGTAACATCTAGAGTCCATTTGCCATTCTCCTATATTTTGGCTGGCCCTGTAACTTGTTCTGGTCAATAAAATGCAGCATAATTGATGGTGTGCTAGCTCCAAGTCTAGGCCCCAAAAACCTTAGCTTGCCTCTCTTCATTCTCGTGAAACTCTACCGGTCACCATGAGAACAAGCCCAGGCTATCCTGCAGGATGATGAGAAAACACAGAACCAAGGGGAGCAGCCCCAGCTGAGGCCATTCTAGACCTCTAGTCCCTAGCTGACCTGGCAGCTGACTGCAAACACAAGCTCAGCTGAGCCCAGTCCATATTAATGACCAGCAGAATTATGTGCTGAAAAATAAAAGAAATGGTTGTTTTAAGCTGCGAAGTTGTGTGATTTTTTTAACATGGCAAAAGCTAACTGATGCAGAAATAATTGGTTCCTAGAATTGAGGTGCTGCCATAACAAAAATCTAAAATAAGTGCCATTGGCAGTAAGCACTGAGCAGAGGATGGAAAAATGGCAAACAAACTCTTAGCAAATGCGGAGAAAAAAAATCAAATTGTTATTGGAGGTTAGGAAAAAAATGGTGATCTGTATTTTTGAGAATAAAATAATTGTCAAAAGTGTTGCCTATAGAAACTTGAAAGATGGCCAGTGTATATAATGAACTTTTGATTTTGGCTAAAGAGACCTCCACAGAATGTTGAAATGTCAGATGGTTGGTCCTAGCTACATATAGGTACAAGAAGAAAGAAATGGTCTAAATAAAGACATGGCCAGCTTGCAAGGAGAATTTTGAGGGAACACAGAGGGGACAGAATTTTCTGGGTGGGAAAATATAATTGTTTCATATCTTCTGTCTTTCCATCCAGTAAAAATTCTCAAAGTAAAATGAGGCATCAAGAAGAAAAAAAATCAATTCAAGGGTGTAGCTCCGCAATCCTTTGTTAAGAAATCTGAAAGAATTTATATGTTGTCTAGTTCTCTCTCAAACTAAAAAATACAGCTCCTCAACTTTGTAAGAGTATGGTCTCACAGAAGCCCAATCCCAGTGTAAATAAGTCTATACAGAGAGGCATGTCTTGAAAACAATCAGGGTATGGCTTTCCAACAAATGACATGCACATAAATTAAACTCATAGTAAGTCCACCATGATTTGGAAGAAACTGAATTTATAAAAGTGCCATCAACATGAATTTTGAAAGAATGATTTTACTTAAATTGCAAAAAGGTCTCTGTGGGTGCAACTTTCTATGATCCAGAAGCCGACTGAGAACGTTTTTCAAAAGGCTAAGGAAGGAAATTAAAAAGAGAGAATGTTCTAGAGAGCAGAGTCAAGATCCAATAGTCATGAAAAACAAAGAACTGGGAAACCACCCCCAAAAAACACCACCTTGCCTTAACAAATAGTTACTCCTAACAGGTAGGGGAGCCTAACAACATTTTTCTACCTAGATTTTAAATTTCCAATGGACCAGTAATTGCTATGTACCTCCCATTTTTTTTTCTTTCAGAATGGCAGTATTTATCAGTTACCTTATCCCTGTATTAATATTGCAGGTCGGATGTTTATGGGACATATATTTTTTAAAATTTCATGACTCTCTGGATCAAAAACATTTACATTTAATGGGCTTCCTCTCAACTTTAAATGGATAACTGAATTCTAGAATTCAAGCCTGATGTCATAGTTCCATGAGAATTTTAGGGATCCTATGAGAAGGAAGAGGTTGTTGTACATGGGTAGAAAAGTGAAAATTGTGGCCAGAGGCAGATTGTAGTAAACTAGAAAATTGGCTCATAATCCTTTATTCCTTCTTGTCTCCATGCTCTTTGTAATGTGACTTTGCCACTTTTCTCATTAAGAGATGGATTCTGTTCTCCGTTGCCTTCTGTCTGGACTGGTCTTGTAACTTGTTCTGGTTAATAGAAAGAGGTAAACGTGATGACACACCAGAAGCCAAGGCCTCAAGCAAGCTTTCCCACTTGCTGTCTTGGAACCCTTCCCAGCCACCAGGTAAATAAGCCGAGGCTCTTGTGCTGGACGATGAGAGGTCACTGGAACACTAATGAGCCATAACAGCTGAGGCCATTCTAGAATAGACAGCTTTTGCCAACCAAGCAGCTGACTGCATATACATGCCTGCATCCAGATGAGTCCAGAAAAGCAACCTAGGTGAGTCCAGCCATTGCTGGCCCATAAAATCATAAACAAAATAAACAATTGTTATATTAAGCCACTTGGTTTTGAGATAGTTTTAGACACAATGAAAGCTAACTTTAGGCATGTTTCTTAGCTTTTCTCACCTTCTTTTGTTCACACACACACACAGAAATCATATGAAAGAATTTCTACCTGTTACATTCTTAGGATAATAGTGAGTATACAGTAGATACTCAATAAATATCAGCTGTTATTATCCTCATTAGTCCTTCTGAGGAGGAAGCTCTGAGACATCTTCATTATAATAATAAATGTTATCATTAATTGTGTACCTATTATCAGGACTCTGTGCTAGGCACTTCATATATAACATCTGTAATCATCACAACAAAATTCTGAATAATTATTTTATTTCTTTTTTACAGATGAGAAAACCAAGTAATGAAAATGCTGAGTAACTGCATCTATGTATGTGAACAAGTAGCCAAACCAGGATTTGAAAAACTTCCTAAATTTTTCCATTGCACTATGTCCTCGGAGGTATGTAAAATAATCCTCTCAATTCTTCACTTACCTGTGGAATTATTATTCATCCATTCCTTTGCCATGGCCTACATGGTTGGTGACATGTACTTCTCTGTCCCTAGACTTTGGCATTGGCAATATGACTAGTTTGGCCAATGGATATTAACAGGTGTGACATGAGTAGAGGCTTGAAATATGGTTAAGCCCTTATGCTTGTCGTCTTGTGCTTCTGTTAAAGCCATGAGAAAAACGAACCCCAGGTAGATACTACCCTTCCAGTTGGGAACTCTAAATGAGACAAATGGAACAGAGCTGCTTCTCACAGATGCAAAATAATTATAGCCACTTCACAGGTGCCAGGGCGAGACATAAATGCTTAGTACTGTTTGCCACGGAGATATTTGTGGTTGTGTGTTGCATAGCAATATCTGACTGAGTCAGTTCTTCAGAGCCTTCAAATGTTGAATAATATAGCAATAGCAAAGCATTTCATAGAATAAAACGTGCTATAATCTGGTGGAGGTAGACAGGAGATAAGTGAATTTCAACCAGAAGTGGGAAAGATAGCTCTTTCATATGTGGGATAAAATTGTGGTCTCAAATTGGAGTTATTCTGCTTGGGAAATTTATGGAAAGAGATCTTGTATAAAGGCTGCATCTCCTAAATTTGAGCAATAAAATACGCTTGTGCAGGGACAGGTTGACTCAGCAGGTCTGAGGTGTCTACACCTTGCCCATTCCAAAGGAAGGATGGGACCCGGAATGGCTCCTAGGAGCATCTAAGCCTTTAGAATATGGTACCTCATAAGAGTGTCTGTTTACGTGGAGCCTTTGGCCATGTGAGGCAGTTTATGCTAACAATGTTAAGTTATAGTTGGAGCCTTGGGACACATAATATCAGTTTGACCTCTGGAAGGGCTGAAGGCTGAGAAACTAAGGTCAGCCTCATGGGCATGCCATGCCTATTTGACCAAGCTCCAATAAAATCCTGGACACCAAGTCTCAGATGAGCTTACCTTGTTGACAACACCCCATTTGTGTTGTTACAGATTGTTGCTGGAAGAATTAGGTGCTGTCTGTGGGACTCTACTAGGAGAGAACAACTATTAATAGAAGCTTGAACTTAGTCTTTCCTGGATTCTGCTCTATCAGCCTTTGACCTTAGATGATTTTAGTCTGTTCTCTTTCACTATAATCAGCCATAACCATTAGTAAAACAGATTTTCTGACTTCTTTGAGTTCTAGCAAATCACTGAACCTGAGGGTTAACTTAGGGATCCCTTTTGACAAGGGTATTGGCCTCACACATTCTTGAAACTCAGTAATAATTCTGCTGCGCAGAAGCTTTTTAGTTTAATTAAGTCCCATCTATTTATCTTTGTTTTTATTGCATTTGCTTTTAGTTTCCTGGTCATGAAGTCTTTGCCTCAGCCAATGTCTAGAAGGGTTTTTCCAATGTTGTCTTCTAGAATTTTTATGGTTTCAGGTCTGAGATTTAAGTCTTGGATCTATCTTGAGTTGATTTTTGTATAGGGTAAGAGATGATAACCCAGGTTCATTCTTTTATGTGTGGCTTGCCAATTATTCCAGCACCATTTATTGAATAGGGTGTCCTTTCCCAGCTTTATGTTTTTGGTTGCTTTGTTGAAGATCAATTGACTGTATTTGGTGTTATTTCTGGGTTCTCTATTCTGTTCCATTGGTCTATATGCCTATTTTTATACCTGTCCTATGCTGTTTTGGTGACTATGGCTTTATAGTATAGTTTGAAGTCAGGTAATATAATGCCTCCAGATTTGCTCCTTTTGCTTAGTCTTGCTTTGGATATGCAGGCTCTTTTTGAGTTCCATATGAATTTTAGGATTTTTTCTAGCTCTGTGAAGAATGACAGTGGTATTTTGATTGGGATTGCAGCAAGTGTATTGTCTAGGTATGATTACTACATCCCTGGTGAAGTAGTAATGAGCATCCTAGGGAACCCTTCTAAGTATCTAAAACTGTCTTGGTAGTCAGGTATTCCTTTTCTTAGATAATGTAATATTTTATTTATATATTTTTCTTTTTTTTATTATTATACTTTAAGTTCTAGGGTACATGTGCACAACATGCAGGTTTGTTACATATGTATACATGTGCCATGTTGGTGCGCTGCACCCATTAACTCATCATTTACATTAGGTGTATTTCCTAATGCTATCCCTCCCCCTCCCGCCTCCTCACAATAGGCCCTGGTGTGTGATGTTCTCCTTCCTGTGTCCAAGTGATCTCATTGTTCAATTCCCACCTATGAGTGAGAACATGCGGTGTTTGGTTTTCTGTTCTTGTGATAGTTTGCTCAGAATAATGGTTTCCAGCTGCATCCATGTCCCTACAAAGGACATGAACTCATCCTTTTTTATGGCTGCATAGTATTCCATGGTGTATATGTGCCACATTTTCTTAATCCAGTCTGTCACTGATGGACATTTGGGTTGATTCCAAGTCTTTGCTATTGTGAATAGTACTGCAATAAACATATGTGTGCATGTGTCTTTATAGCAGCATGATTTATAATCCTTTGGGTATATACCCAGTAATGGGATGGCTGGGTCAAATGGTATTTCTAGTTCTAGATCCTTGAGGAATCGCCACACTGTCGTCCACAATGGTTGAACTAGTTTACAGTGCCACCAACAGTGTAAAAGTATTCCTATTTCTCCACATCCTCTACAGCAACTGTTGTTTCCTGATTTTTAAATTATTGCCATTCTAACTGGTATGAGATGGTATCTCATTGTGGTTTTGATTTGCATTTCTCTGATGGCGAGGGATGATCAGCATTTTTTCATGTGTCTGTTGGCTGTATGCATGTCTTCTTTTGAGAAGTGTCTGTTTATATCCTTTGCCCACTTTTTGATGGGGCTGTTTGTTTTTTTCTTGTAAATTTGTTTGAGTTCTTTGTAGGTTCTGGATATTAGCCCTTTGTCAGATGAGTAGATTGCAAACATTTTCTCCCATTCTGTAGGTTGCCTGTTCACTCTGATGGTAGTTTCTTTTGCTGTGCAGAAGCTGTTTAATTAGATCCCATTTGTCAATTTTGGCTTTTGTTGCCATTGCTTTTGGTGTTTTAGACATGAAGTTCTTGCCCATGCCTATGTCCTGAATGGTATTACCTAGGTTTTCTTCTAGGATTTTTATGGTTTTAGGTCTAACATTTAAGTCTCAGATAATATAATATTTTAAAATATTGATTCTGAGGAAAGTGTACTTCTGGATTAGATCAAGACTATCATGGTGTTGGACAGGCTTCTGGAATTTCCAACATCTGATTCTACAAGTGACTGCTGCAGACTCTGAGCAATCTGAACTGAGTGAAGCTATTGCTTTATTCTCTAAAAGAAGAGCAGTATTTGAATAGCATTTGGATTGTAAAGACTTTATCATTCATTGTTTTGATCAATTCATTATTGATAGCTAGGATAATTCAGTGAAGACAAAACTGAGTAACAGAGTCCACATATGTCTTGGAAGGAGAATGGGGCAGATAACTTTTCTTTTTGGAAAAAAAATCTCAAGTCTCTGGATCAAAAGCTGCCTCATATTAGGGCTTACAAGTTGGAAATGAAAGATTTTGGGCTCAAAATTGTCTATTTTTCTGGAAGGTAGAAGAGTGAAGAGCAAAGTTCTCAAATTTCTGATGGCATAAATGATTTCTAACATATAATTGTACACATAGAAAAACTATCAAAATAACTGAAAAGAATACTGTGACAGAAGCCACATGTGGTCCATAAAGCCTAAAAATGTACTCTCTGGTCCTTTACTAAAGAATTTGTCATAACAAGTAAGAACACTGCTTATCTTTGCCAAAGGTGGCCTATGTAATGACTACAATTTAGCGTGTGGGAGTTTCTAGGGCTATAATGTTCTGTTTCTTAATGTGACAGCTAGTTACACTAGTATTCCCAACAGAAAAAAATTCATCCAATTGTATGCCTATGATGTGTGCTTTGTAACATGCATTTCATTTCAACATAAAATTTATATTTATGTATGTATGCAAATGTGTGTGTATTGTGTATATGTATTAATCACTTGCACCACTACTTTATTCCTTTTTTTTTTTTTTTTGAGATGGAGTCTCGCTCTGTCACCAGGCTGGAGTACAGTAGCACGATTTTGGCTTGCTGCAACCCCTGCCTCCCAGGTTCAAGCAATTCTCTGGCCCCATCCTCCCAAGTAGCTGGGACTACAGGTGTGTGTCACCACACCCAGCGAATTTTTGCATTTTTAGTAGAGACAGGGTTTCACCATGTTGGCCAGGATGGTCTCAATCTCTTGACCTCATGATCCACCTGCCTTGGCCTCCCAAAGTGCTGGGATTACCGGTGTGAGCCACTGCACCTGGCCCATCACTACTTTATTCTAAGCCACGTGTATCTTTCACTTGAATTATTGCAATGGTTTTCGGCAGATTCTTGCCTCCTTAGAGTTGATTCTCCATACAGCAGTCAGATACTTAATAAAGCTGGTCAAAAGCCTCAGATTTACGGGGCTTCTCAGCTCTTTCCAGGTAAATTCTAATGAGCTTGCTATGACCCACAAGACTCTACATGATCTAGCTCCCCTCTCTTCCTCTGACCTCTTGTGCTGTACTTCCTCTGGCTCATTTTAATGCAGCCTCAAGGTCCTCATTATTTATCCTAAGCACCAGGCAGAGTGTGCTTATGTATCAAGGTCTTTATACCTACCACTCTTTCTACCTGGTAGTCTCTTCCCCTAGATATTTTCATGGCTCACCCCCTCAGTTTATTTTGTTCTCTATTCAAATGGCACCGTATCAGAGAATAAATGGAGAGAATGTTAGTCCCCTGCACAATTCTATTTCCCTTTATCCTGCTTAATTTTTATTAATAGAACTTACTTCTACCAGGCATAATGCATATATTATATTTGCAGTTACCATCTGTCCTGTCCATTAGAATGAAAGCTGCATGATATTCATGACTTTATCAATTTTGTTTATGACTCACCTTAATACTTTCAATAGTACTTAAGACATTTATTCAATAAATAATAAAATATTTACTTAATAAAGTATGAATTTGTATGTGGTTATTGAGTGAGGATCCCTATAGGCAATAAGTCTGAAGGCCATATTTATTATTTTTTAAACTAGTCAGATATCCTGCCTCTCTGTGGGACATGGGTCCTTCCTACAGAGGTATGTGGTTTCTAGAGACCAGTAACCCTGATTCAAACATTACCTCTGTCAATTCTTACCTGGGTGGATCATGTTAAGTTTTAGTTTCCTAGACTATAAATTGGAGATAAACATAGCAGTTATTTTATGATACGGTTGGAAGAATCATATGAGCAAATCTGTATAAATCACTTAGTCCAGATTTGGCATAGTAAGTGCTCAATATATATTAACTGTTTTATTATTACCATTATTAGGATTCTAGCACCCACAGGTATTTGTGAATTCCTATACTCACAGCATCTGGGAGGGACAGTGGAAGTTCTTTACACTCAGAGGTGGATAACTGGAATATGTATTGACTGATAAATATATTTCAGAGGAAAGAAAATGAGGCAGAAAATACTGGTTTACACATTTGTATTTCAGATTAAAGTGAACTGAGGTCAATTCTGAAGAAGAGGTTGGATAGAAGAGAAATGAAGAAAAATAATTAGCAGAGATCTAAGGATATTTCGGGAGATAAATGAAATACAAAATAAGTAGGTTGGTCAGGAAAAACAAACCTCAGCTAACAAAAGCAAGAAGACATTAATAGCAGCATCATCAGAAAGTTGTCACCAACTAACCAGCAAGACCACATTGGGGTGAAAGACAGTAAAAAAGAGGAGGGGGCTTTTCATGCTTGTGACCAAATTTTCTAGGTACTAGATTCTACTATAATCTTAGTGCAACTAATTCTTCATGAAAATTTATTGACAACTTACTGGGCAGATATTGGGTTGAATAAAAATTCCATATGGATATGCATATAACATATGTAGAATTCATAAATTTATTAGCAATTTAACTTAATTGTTTTAGGGTGGGACAAAATTAACACATCAATGAATACCACATTTTCTAAAATAATATCATATTTGTCTAAACATTTCGAAACTTCTATCTTTCTGAAACTTGTTAACATTTCAGGATAAAATTAGTGTTGGAGAAAATTAAAGGGAAGAAAATCTTATTTTCCATAAACCTGGGAAGAAAAATAATGATAATAAAAGTTAAAATGTTGTGAATTCTGAGTATGCGGTGCCTCATAAAGCTTACTTTAAGAAATTCTGAGATAAGTTTATGATTTTTGCTTCCATATAATATATTCCACTTACATAGTAAAAAAAAAAAAACTCTTTAAATTAAAAATTTCTGTATAAAGAGATATTATTTCAGCATCATAAATGTTGAATTTCCCAAATGTCATTCACTTATTGAATAATTTTCAATAAAAAGGGCCAATTATCTAATACGGAACTCGCTTTCTTCTCAAAGTAATTTTCCATCTTATTAGTTTTATATCACAACTGATGCAGAACATGCTTCAAACACTATATATCATTTCCCAGTGTAGTTTATAAAAATGCAAACTAATAGAAATTATTCAAATCTTGATTAATTTATAACTTATTTGAAAAACTGGAATGTATTTTCCCGTTAAACTACAGACTGTGTTCTACACAAACTCCTTGCAAATCTGGGTTAATTTGACCAAAAAAAAAAAAAAAAGAAAAGAAGACAAAAAACATTGCAATGCTCTCTTCTGAAATAAAATGTGAATCTGAAGCTTGTGAATGCATCCATGAAAATTTGAGGATCTATCCAACATAACATCAAGTACACAAACTATTGCTTCAGTTTTCAAACTCTGTTTGTTAGTGAGTAACAGTTTATCACTAACATGTAGCATATGTGACCCGTGTAAGCCATAGTCTGATCTCTCCCATGTTTTTTCATATTCTGAACATGAAGCAAATTTGACATTTATTCCATAACTCACTATTGAGAGTATAACACTCTTCATGTCTGCCTCTGTCATATGTACACACATACACACACCCACACACAGGTATACATATAATTAGCTAATTTTATTAAGGAATATCTCTGGGAAAAGATACCTTTTATACAAAGCTAAAGATCAAAAATCACTCTGACTGTCAGTTGCAAAAAAAGCTTAGCAGCTTTCAGTTTATCTGGATTCATCACTGCTGCTTTCTATTGAAAAACCCTTTGCCCAGATAACCATTTTCAAAATACAAACAGCAGATTCATCACACAAAACATTATTCGTCTCAAAGTACATCTGAAAGAAAATCTCCAGCACAGTCAAGGCTTGTGACTCCGGAATAACTGGATAGCTGATAGTCAGGGTTAGTGAGCAAAAAGGTTTATGATTCCTGCGTTTTTATCGGAAGTTGTCGTACCTATCACACTAATACATTGTAAAGAAAACTAGAAAAATGTGCCACATGAGTCCTTGATGTTTTAAAATGCTACGAAAGAATATTTTAATAAAGAGTTGAACACTGTCTGATCCATTTATGTGAATTTGTGCATTCTCTACTAGAGCTAAATCTAGCATTAATTCACCGGACCTGTTTTAGATGAAGGTTAAAAACTTGTTTCAACTGTACAAAATGCAATAGGTAATTACTGAGACCCTCAAGGCGCATTCCGTTTATGGGACATTATTGTTTAAACCCCATCATTAGTTTTCTAATTGTTTTCATGAGTATTTGGTCTTATCTATACGTATAAGACAGAAGAAAATTTATATATTAGCCTATCTGAATTAGATCAGGCTACAGGAAAATTCAAGAGGCATTAATTGGTTGCCAATAACTAACAGAGATGATATTAGGCCTGTTTATATTTTATCCATTGTTATTAAAATTTAGATATTACTTTAGTTCCTAACACAACCCCATTCCAACTTTTAGGCAAATGAGTTTCATTACACTTGATTTAACAAGAAAAGAGTGTGCTCATTTGTTTTGTTCTTATTGTAGGGGAACCTGACATGATATCTGAAAAGATTTAGCCCATTAGGAAGATGATCAAAAATCTCAGATGAAAATGTCATGCCTTATCTACATTAGTAATTACATACTCTTACATACTTACTGGGGGAGTATGGGATATTCTGTTTATCCCAGCTGGGGTTTCATAAGTGGAAAGAGAACTTCATCTCTACTGCCCGTCACTAACCAATCAGGTGTTCTCAGGTATTCCACCCCATTTGTGAATGTAGTATGGCTTGTTCTAGAACAGTAGGAACACCTATGAGCAAAAATGGTGTGCCTTCACACTGTTCTTTACTTTCTACCTGATCAGTTGCAGTTTTATCATGTCAAATTCAAAACCAATAGTCATTCTTGCCATTGATCTTTAACAAGTTATGTGCTTCATGAATCATTAATTGAATCCAGAGAATTTTACCTTATAAAAAGTATCACAGAGGGGAATATCACATACTGGGGCATCTCAGGGGGGTGGGAGTCTGGGGGAGGGATAGCATTAGGAGAAATACCTAATGTAGGTGACAGGTTGATGGGTGCAGCAAACCACCATGGCACATGTATACCTATGTAACAAACCTGCACGTTCTGCACATTTACCCCAGAACTTAAAGTATAATTAAAAAAGAAATTTTTAAAAAATGTCACAGATTGCTCAGAAACCCAAATCTTCACTCTGAATTTGAAGATATATGGGCACCATGTTAGACATGGTTCATCAAGAAAAGAAATGCCTAAGTTTGAGGAAGCGAGTCCAGATTCTAAGATAAAACCACAAGTGGGAAAGAGGGGGAAGAAAATGAAAGACCGTGCTAATTCTTAATAACCCTGAGGTTATTGATTAGATCATTTTCGCTTCAGAGTCTTCAAAGTTCTAAACCAAATTCATGTCTAGCATTTGATGAGCTCCCTTTTCTTCTCTGTAGCTATAGTCTATTTGTGCAAAAACTATAGCTAATGCTCTGTCTCCCTGGGAAAGCTTCACTCTAATCTGGCTAAAATTTAAATGAGGAAAGATAACAAGATTGCTGAAGACTATCATTATTATTCTCAATTTATTTCCTTTCTGCAGACCCCAGTGGCAAAGCCATTGAACAGAATCACACAGCTAAACCAGTGCAGCTTTTGTCTTCTTCTCTGATTGTATACGTACAGAAAATAAGTATTTCTAACACATAGACTTCTATCTTCTAGCATAAAGATGTATTAGGCGCATTTACACTTTCACATGGAAGCCTCTTTCAACATGAACTGAGCCCAGGCAAGTGTCCTTGTGATCAATCGAGAGTGAAAGTTAGCAATACTTAAAAAAAAAAAAAAAATAGATTTTAAAAAATATCAAAATAATTAGAAAAGAGTTTCAACTAATGACATACTTACTATTTGTATTCCATTTTGACACTACCATGTTAGATCGGTTACTTCATTTATCACAATATATTCCATGCTACAGTTACCTCTCAGGAAAATGACATTGATGGAGTCAACTTCCTTGAGAATTAAGCTTCTGTAACTTTCATTTAAAGGTGTCTCAAGCTTTTGCTTCTTAGTATTTTATGATATGTCTTTAGTTTTTGTAATTTCACTTTGTCAAAACATTACATTTGTCATTATTCATACTGAAAGACAGGGTATTTTGAAGATAAAAATCTACCAAGGATCATCTACCATTTGTTTTTGATATAAAGATTTATAAGACCATTTAGACCACAAAAACAAACCTTCCTAAGGACATATCTATATATCAACAAATATTAAAAATTACATTCCTAGGAAATTAGAAACAATTTAGAAAGGTGCTTAGTTGGACAGAAATTAGCTACAACCAAAATAATGATTAATATTGTAAGCCTAATCATATAAAATAACAGTTAATTGCCACTTTGAAGAATAAAAGCAAATTCTGTGAATATAGAAATAAAATACTAAAAATAAACAAACAAGCTTGGGAGAGATTAGTCATGCAAAATCCAACCCCAGATATTTGATGGCAATTATCTAAATTTTTTACCTTACAATTGAGATGGTATTTCACTGGCAAAGCTTAAACTCAGTAATATTCACAAAAATGGAAGAAATTCATAATTAAAGAACGTCATTAAGCAAAACAGAAAAATATTTTAGTATCAAATTTTAAAGTTAAGAATTTTTTTTTGTAAAATATGATGGAGAAAGACAAAGCAAATTGATGGTATGAATTAACTAATACTAATGAACATTATTCTCTTAAATCTCCATCAGATACATTCTTAGTTTGAAGAAATACTAAGGCAATTTAAGATAGGGGTATTATCAAATAGTCCATATGTGATTTTCAGGAAGCAAAGCCATTCATTGCAGTACACTATGTCAATATTCTAACCATCAGAGAAGACATACAATTTACAAAAGTCTTCTGTAGTACCCAAATCACAACAAATGGAATTGCTAAACATGTCAGGTTTACAACATGTCATAACCTCAGCATTCATTCCCACTTTCTCTCTTGGCATAGGAAGCTAGCTGGCTCATAACCCAGACTTTTCACAACCAGAAGTTCTTTATCCCTATATAACCAAATCCTCAAGAGAACAGCAGACAGAGGGAGAAGACAATTTATTTAGAGAACTATTATGTGAGGAAGAAAACAAGCTGCCATTTCCAATTTGAAACATAATTAGGAAGACAATAGCCTCCTGACTGATGCTCTTTGTTCGCTTTGGATATTTATGTAGGCCCGTAATTAGAGTGTATTTTCCTGTTCAATTTCACATTGTCTAGAAAAGGGTTTCTCATGATCTATGACTTTCTAGTTGGATTCAGAAGAAAACATCTTGCAGCTACTGCCCTATTGCCTTGGCCACACATCAATGCCTTCTAGACATGGTCAGTTGCTGAAACTCTTATTTTTAATTCTGCCAAACAGTTGAGTTAATAGGATTTTAAGAAGGAAAAGGTTGTTCCATGGGACTTGGGTGATTGAAGGCTTTCTATGTGTTACTGAAAAATATTGGGAAAGTTAACCACCCTTTTTTGCTGAAAGATTAACATATATAATTGATATAAATATATGTCTACAGATACATTAAAGCATTCCGTCAATAACAACATCAAATGAAAGTTAGGATTGAGGCCCATTACATTTCCGAAAAGATGCTTTTAGGAGTGGAGAGAGACAGCTTCCTCCTTTCCTTTTATAAGCAGAGAAAAGTCATTTTTTTCCTCATTTATTGAGTATGTACTGTCTGGCTACTCAGGTGGGAAAAATTTTCCATTGATTATCATTAGATTGCCCTGAGGACAAGCAGTGGGGGAAGGAGGCTTATACACTTGTTATTTACTATTAAGTAACTACTAAGCCATCCATCTCTGATCCCAAACACTCCATATGCACATTCAGAATAAAATTAACAAAGATGAATATTAAAAACCCTACATATTTATTGAGCAGCTACTGTGACATATTGATTAAGCTTCACAACAAACTTATAGTCATTATATCCCCACTCTTCATAAGCTGAAATTGGAATTCAAAACTTAAATAACACCATATTAAAAACTCAGACTGACCCTTTCATTTGTCTCCTTTTTTTATTTTACTGTGATATACCTCTCCCAGCAAATTGGTGACTTAATCCTAGTTATACCCCGATTTTGGACAACTTTCTTTTTTTTTTTTTTTTTTTTTTTTTTTTATTATTAAACTTCAAGTTGTAGGGTACATGTGCACAATGTGCAGGTTTGTTACATATGTATACTTGTGCCATGTTGGTGTGCTGCACCCATCAACCCGTCATTTACATAAGGTATAACTCCCAATGCAATCCCTCCCCCCTCCCCCGTCCCCATGATAGGCCCCGGTGTGTGATGTTCCCCTTCCCGAGCCCAAGTGATCTCATTGTTCAGTTCCCACCTATGAGTGAGAACATGCGGTGTTTGGTTTTCTGTTCTTGTGATAGTTTGCTAAGAATGATGGTTTCCAGCTGCATCCATGTCCCTACAAAGGACACAAACTCATCCTTTTTTATGGCTGCATAGTATTCCATGGTGTATATGTGCCACATTTTCTTAATCCAATCTGTCACTGATGGACATTTGGGTTGATTCCAAGTCTTTGCTATTGTGAATAGTGCTGCAATAAACATACGTGTGCATGTGTCTTTATAGCAGCATAAATTATAATCCTTTGGGTATATACCTAGTAATGGGATGGCTGGGTCATATGGTACATCTAGTTCTAGATCCTTGAGGAATCGCCATACTGTTTTCCATAATGGTTGAACTAGTTTACAATCCCACCAACAGTGTAAAAGTGTTCCTATTTCTCCACATCCTCTCCAGCACCTGTTGTTTCCTGACTTTTGAATGATCGCCATTCTAACTGGTGTGAGATGGTATCTCATTGTGGTTTTGATTTGCATTTCTCTGATGGCCAGTGATGATGAGCATTTTTTCATGTGTCTGTTGGCTGTATGAATGTCTTCTTTTGAGAAATGTCTGTTCATATCCTTTGCCCACTTTTTGATGGGGTTGTTTGTTTTTTTCTTGTAAATTTGTTTGAGTTCTTTGTAGGTTCTGGATATTAGCCCTTTGTCAGATGAGTAGATTGCAAAAATTTTCTCCCATTCTGTAGGTTGCCTGTTCACTCTGATGGTAGTTTCTTTTGCTGTGCAGAAGCTCTTTAGCTTAATGAGATCCCATTTGTCAATTCTGGCTTTTGCTGCCGTTGCTTTTGGTGTTTTAGACATGAAGTCTTTGCCCATGCCTATGTCCTGAATGGTACTACCTAGGTTTTCCTCTAGGATTTTTATGGTATTAGGTCTAACATTTAAGTCTCTAATCCATCTTGAATTAATTTTCGTATAAGGAGTAAGGAAAGGATCCAGTTTCAGCTTTCTACTTATGGCTAGCCAATTTTCCCAGCACCATTTATTAAATAGGGAATCCTTTCCCCATTTCTTGTTTCTCTCAGGTTTGTCAAAGATCAGATGGCTGTAGATGTGTGGTATTATTTCTGAGGACTCTGTTCTGTTCCATTGGTCTATATCTCTGTTTTGGTACCAGTACCATGCTGTTTTGGTTACTGTAGCCTTGTAGTATAGTTTGAAGTCAGGTAGCGTGATGCCTCCAGCTTTGTTCTTTTGACTTAGGATTGTCTTGGAGATGCGGGCTCTTTTTTGGTTCCATATGAACTTTAAAGCAGTTTTTTCCAATTCTGTGAAGAAGCTCATTGGTAGCTTGATGGGGATGGCATTGAATCTATAAATTACCTTGGGCAGTATGGCCATTTTCACGATATTGATTCTTCCTATCCATGAGCATGGTATGTTCTTCCATTTGTTTGTGTCCTCTTTTATTTCACTGAGCAGTGGTTTGTAGTTCTCCTTGAAGAGGTCCTTTACATCCCTTGTAAGTTGGATTCCTAGGTATTTTATTCTCTTTGAAGCAATTGTGAATGGAAGTTCATTCCTGATTTGGCTCTCTGTTTGA
Source organism: Chlorocebus sabaeus (assembly GCF_047675955.1). Classification (NCBI taxonomy): domain Eukaryota; kingdom Metazoa; phylum Chordata; class Mammalia; order Primates; family Cercopithecidae; genus Chlorocebus; species Chlorocebus sabaeus. The sequence goes on from NC_132913.1 coordinate 34,146,338, forward strand.
CTGTCACTGGTGTATAAGAATGCTTGTGATTTTTGCACATTAATTTTGTATCCTGAGACTTTGCTGAAGTTGCTGATCAGCTTAAGGAGATTTTGGGCTGAGACAATGGGGTTTTCTAAATATACAATCATGTCGTCTGCAAACAGGGACAATTTGACTTCTTCTTTTCCTAACTGAATCCCCTTGATTTCTTTCTCTTGCCTGATTGCCCTAGCCAGAACTTCCAACACTATGTTGAATAGGAGTGGTGAGAGAGGGCATCCCTGTCTTGTGCCAGTTTTCAAAGGGAATTTTTCCAGTTTTTGCCCATTCAGTATGATATTGGCTGTGGGTTTGTCATAAATAGCTCTTATGATTTTGAGGTACGTTCCATCAATACCGAATTTATTGAGCGTTTTTAGCATGAAGGGCTGTTGAATTTTGTCAAAAGCCTTTTCTGCATCTATTGAGATAATGATGTGGTTCTTGTCTTTGGTTCTGTTTATATGCTGGATTATGTTTATTGATTTGCGAATGTTGAACCAGCCTTGCATCCCAGGGATGAAGCCCACTTGATCATGGTGGATAAGCTTTTTGATGTGCTGCTGAATCTGGTTTGCCAGTATTTTATTGAGGATTTTTGCATCGATGTTCATCAGGGATATTGGTCTAAAATTCTCTTTTTTTGTTGTGTCTCTGCCAGGCTTTGGTATCAGGATGATGTTGGCCTCATAAAATGAGTTAGGGAGGATTCCCTCTTTTTCTATTGATTGGAATAGTTTCAGAAGGAATGGTACCAGCTTCTCCTTGTACCTCTGGTAGAATTCAGCTGTGAATCCATCTGGTCCTGGACTTTTTTTGGTTGGTAGGCTATTAATTATTGCCTCAATTTCAGAGCCTACTATTGGTCTATTCAGGGATTCAACTTCTTCCTGGTTTAGTCTTGGAAGAGTGTAAGTGTCCAGGAAATTATCCATTTCTTCTAGATTTTCCAGTTTATTTGCGTAGAGGTGTTTATAGTATTCTCTGATGGTAGTTTGTATTTCTGTGGGGTCGGTGGTGATATCCCCTTTATCATTTTTAATTGCGTCGATTTGATTCTTCTCTCTTTTCTTCTTTATTAGTCTTGCTAGTGGTCTGTCAATTTTGTTGATCTTTTCAAAAAACCAACTCCTGGATTCATTGATTTTTTGGAGGGTTTTTTGTGTCTCTATCTCCTTCAGTTCTGCTCTGATCTTAGTTATTTCTTGCCTTCTGCTAGCTTTCGAATGTGTTTGCTCTTGCTTCTCTAGTTCTTTTAATTGCGATGTTAGAGTGTCAATTTTAGATCTTTCCTGCTTTCTCTTGTGGGCATTTAGTGCTATAAATTTCCCTCTACACACTGCTTTAAATGTGTCCCAGAGATTCTGGTATGTTGTATCTTTGTTCTCATTGGTTTCAAAGAACATCTTTATTTCTGCCTTCATTTCGTTATGTACCCAGTAGTCATTCAGGAGCAGGTTGTTCAGTTTCCATGTAGTTGAGCGGTTTTGATTGAGTTTCTTAGTCCTGAGTTCTAATTTGATTGCACTGTGGTCTGAGAGACAGTTTGTTATAATTTCTGTTCTTGTACATTTGCTGAGGAGTGCTTTACTTCCAATTATGTGGTCAATTTTGGAGTAAGTGCGATGTGGTGCTGAGAAGAATGTATATTCTGTTGATTTGGGGTGGAGAGTTCTATAGATGTCTATTAGGTCTGCTTGCTGCAGAGATGAGTTCAATTCCTGGATATCCTTGTTAACTTTCTGTCTCGTTGATCTGTCTAATGTTGACAGTGGAGTGTTGAAGTCTCCCATTATTATTGTATGGGAGTCTAAGTCTCTTTGTAAGTCTCTAAGGACTTGCTTTATGAATCTGGGTGCTCCTGTATTGGGTGCATATATATTTAGGATAGTTAGCTCTTCCTGTTGAATTGATCCCTTTACCATTATGTAATGGCCTTCTTTGTCTCTTTTGATCTTTGATGGTTTAAAGTCTGTTTTATCAGAGACTAGTATTGCAACCCCCGCTTTTTTTTGTTCTCCATTTGCTTGGTAAATCTTCCTCCATCCCTTTATTTTGAGCCTATGTATGTCTCTGCGCGTGAGATGGGTCTCCTGAATACAGCAGACTGATGGGTCTTGACTCTTTATCCAGTTTGCCAGTCTGTGTCTTTTAATTGGAGCATTTAGTCCATTTACATTTAAGGTTAAGATTGTTATGTGTGAACTTGATCCTGCCATTATGATATTAACTGGTTATTTTGCTCGTTAGTTGATGCAGTTTCTTCCTAGCCTTGATGGTCTTTACATTTTGGCATGTTTTTGCAATGGCTGGTACCGGTTGTTCCTTTCCATGTTTAGTGCTTCCTTCAGGGTCTCTTGTAAGACAGGCCTAGTGGTGACAAAATCCCTAAGCATTTGCTTATCTGTAAAGGATTTTATTTCTCCTTCACTTATGAAACTTAGTTTGGCTGGATATAAAATCCTGGGTTTAAAATTCTTTTCTTTAAGAATGTTGAATATTGGCCCCCACTCTCTTCTGGCTTGAAGAGTTTCTGCCAAGAGATCTGCTGTTAGTCTGATGGGCTTCCCTTTGTGGGTAACCCGACCTTTCTCTCTGGCTGCCCTTAAGATTTTTTCCTTCATTTCAACTTTGGTGAATCTGGCAATTATGTGTCTTGGAGTTGCTCTTCTCAAGGAGTATCTTTGTGGCGTTCTCTGTATTTCCTGGATTTGAATGTTGGCCTGCCCTACTAGGTTGGGGAAGTTCTCCTGGACGATATCCTGAAGAGTGTTTTCCAACTTGGTTCCATTTTCCCCCTCACTTTCAGGCACCCCAATCAGACGTAGATTTGGTCTTTTTACATAATCCCATACTTCTTGCAGGCTTTGTTCATTTCTTTTTCTTCTTTTTTCTTTTGGTTTCTCTTCTCGCTTCATTTCATTCATTTGATCCTCCATCGCTGACATTCTTTCTTCCAGTTGATCGAGTCAGTTACTGAAGCTTGTGCATTTGTCACGTATTTCTCGTGCCATGGTTTTCGTCTCTTTCATTTCGTTTGTGAGCTTCTCTGCATTAATTACTCTAGCCATCAATTCTTCCACTTTTTTTTCAAGATTTTTAGTTTCTTTGCGCTGGGTACGTAATTCCTCCTTTAGCTCTGAGAAATTTGATGGACTGAAGCCTTCTTCTCTCATCTCGTCAAAGTCATTCTCCGTCCAGCTTTGATCTGTTGCTGGCGATGAGCTGCGCTCCTTTGCCAGGGGAGATGCACTCTTATTTTTTGAAATCCCAGCTTTTCTGCCCTGCCTTTTCCCCCATCTTTGTGGTTTTATCTGCCTCTGGTCTTTGATGATGGTGATGTACTGATGGGGTTTTGGTGTAGGTGTCCTTCCTGTTTGATAGCTTTCCTTCTAACAGTCAGGATCCTCAGCTGTAGGTTGTAGCTGTAGGAGATTGCTTGAGGTCCACTCCAGACCCTGTTTGCCTGGGTATCAGCAGCAGAGGCTGCAGAAGATAGAATATTTCTGAACAGCGAGTGTACCTGTCTGATTCTTGCTTTGGAAGCTTCCTCTCAGGGGTGTACTCCACCCTGTGAGGTGTGGGGTGTCAGACTGCCCCTAGTGGGGGATGTCTCCCAGTTAGGCTACTCAGGGGTCAGGGACCCACTTGAGCAGGGAGTCTGTCCCTTCTCAGATCTCAACCTCCGTGTTGGGAGATCCACTGCTCTCTTCAAAGCTGTCAGACAGAGTCGTTTGCGTCTGCAGAGCTGCTGCGTTTGTTATTATTTACTGTGCCCTGTCCCCAGAGGTGGAGTCTACAGAGACAGGCAGGTTTCCTTGAGCTGCTGTGAGCTCCACCCAGTTCGAGCTTCCCAGCAGCTTTGTTTACCTACTTAAGCCTCAGCAATGGCGGGCGCCCCTCCCCCAGCCTCGCTGCTGCCTTGCCAGTAGATCACAGACTGCTGTGCTAGCAATGAGGGAGGCTCCATGGGTGTGGGACCCTCCCGGCCAGGTGTCGGATATGATCTCCTGGTGTGCCTGTTTGCTTAAAGCGCAGTTTTGGGGTGGGAGTTACCCGATTTTCCAGGTGTTGTGTGTCTCAGTTCCCCTGGCTAGGAAAAGGGATTCCCTTCCCCCTTGCGCTTTCCAGGTGAGGCAATGCCTCGCCCTGCTTCAGCTCTCACTGGTCGGGCTGCAGCAGCTGACCAGCACCGATTGTCTGGCACTCCCCAGTGAGATGAACCCAGTACCTCAGTTGAAAATGCAGAAATCACCGGTCTTCTGTGTCGCTCGCGCTGGGAGTTGGAGACTGGAGCTGTTCCTATTCGGCCATCTTGCTCCGCCCCCCGATTTTGGACAACTTTCACAAGAAGAATAAGACTTCTACTTCTCTATGTCCACATCCACCTGGAACAGTGCTAGGCCTATGCTTACAATTGATTGGTTCAGCTCACTGTCATGAGCCTCAGGACAGAAAATTGCCGGTAAGCAGTACTTCCAAATATTTTGTAGGTAGATCACTTCCATGGTGATTTTTAACCCGTCATGACCCATAGTCTGGACTGTGATAGAACCTTATGAAAAATAGCTATGCTATCTAATAAACCTTGATACAATCAGAAATATATTAAACCAATTCTAGGTCCTTCTCTTTTCTAAGCTGCATTAAATGTCAAGATCATTTTCTAACTTTTACTCTTCAAGTATTTAAAAGCTTTGGACTTTAAACTTGATATATTTATTTTCATACTAATATTGACTATATTATTCAGAATGGGATATATTAAGCTGCAATCATAAGCAACACCCAAATCTCAGTTGCCTAATATAGTAAAATATGGTTTCTTTTCTGTACATCATATGCTCATCAGAGCCTAAGTCAGGCTCTGTTACTCATCATCCCCATTCTAAAACCCAGGTTCATAGAGTGGCTTGTATGTATAGCATTGCCAGAATCTATGGGGCAGAAAGAGAAAGAATGGCAAATCTTGCACTGGTTTTTGGAGCTCACAGACCAATATGGCACACATCATCTCCACTCATGTTCCACTGTTTAAAACAAGTCACGTGGCCACACCTACTTATAAGCATGGGAGGAATGCAATCCCACCATTTGTTCAAGTGGACCAGAAATATTTGATAAACTCTAATGACAAAATGCCTGGTTTTTGGCTACCAAATATTGGGTTTCCTCTTCTTACTGCAGGCAAATACACTCATCCTCTCCAAAGGAAACAACCCAAGTGGTCAAAGTTTCAAACTCAATGTCCAAGATCTCTACATGATACCTGATATTGCTTTATCGGGTACAAATGTAGCTCCTTTTGATCACTGTGAAGTAAAAAGGCAAGTCTTCTACCTTATTTTCTATATATACTGTATTCATAACCTTAACCTTTTAATCTGGTATTTATGTTACAGGACATGAGAGAGAGACTTGACTGGACTAAGAAAGAAATGAATATGATTTAGAGATGGAAATGGTGACATATGGGCCGTTGAAACCTCCCATGTTCCAGAGAAGGTGAGCATGTCTCTGGTCATATGAGGGATATGTGTATATATGTGTCATATTAAAATCCTGATTTGTTGGTGGTAGAAGTAGGCAGAAGTTTAAATGTGGATAAAAGAGTGTCAAGGGATGCTGAGATGAAATATGAGTCCCTGTGCTGGATTAACTCTTGTCAGGTTAACATCATTGCCACTCCCATTGATGGTCTTCTCTGCATTGCAGAAGAGAAGACTAGAACCACATTCCCCAGAATCCTTTTCCCTGTGTGGTTTCCTGTATAGTTAGTTTCATCACTGACAGTCACTTCTGTGAACTTCAGAAAGTAAAAGGGAAGAAAATGACGATATTCACCAGAGGCAGATTCACCCAGACACGTGAGTACATGTCAGATGTGAAGTTTGAAGGAATTTCAGGGTGAACTTCTGCAAAATATTCACTTAGGTGCTATAGGCAGCTTTGATAGCTGACATGGCTTCTTGTCAACCAGATATCTCAGTGCACCTGGCTACAGTAGTCATTTGGAACTTCCTAGAAGCACTTGAGTTCTGTGGCAGCTCCCAAGTAGACTCTTGAGATCCACCACTTCACTTCCGTTCTGCAGACTGAGACTTAGTGACAGCTTCCCACCTTTCACTCTGCTGGTTTCCCACAACTGTGAATGCCTCTCATTCCATGTATTACCATAGACACATAGAGCAACTTTTTTTTTTTAAACCAAGCACTACTGAACCTTGAGTAATAATGAATTATCATAGGGAAGTTACTCGACATTAACCACAGATGACATTTTGTTGGTTTTCAAAAAAATAAATTTAAAAAAATATTTGAATATCTTTAAGAAGACTTACTAGTAATATAATAACAAAAAGGCAAATATCTATTTCTGTTCCTATTGTTATTAAATTTTCAAATTGAAGTCATTAGTACTATTGCATTGTAAGAAAAAAATGATTTAAAAAAACCCTAAAAGTTTTCATTGACTCTTTGAGTAAAAGTATAAACTCACAAGAAAGAACTGTGTAATACAAATTTTGTACTGTTTTTAATTCAGTTCCTTTGAAACGCTGCCAGAAATAATATATGCTTTGAAAAATAACTACTTGAATGTTAATATTTTCAATTTCAAATCAAAAGAAATAAAATCTGCAAGAAATGACACAAAATTCTACTTATAAGCATAAGGAATCATAGATGAGAGACACGAAGAGTTTCAAATGATCCAGTCTAGTATTTTTGTTTTTAATAAATGACATGTCTGAAAATCTAACAAGTATCTCCCACCCCTAACAGACTATCACATCCCTATTTAGCTTCTTATTTGTCTCTGTCAGGCTGATCCATGGGTTTAGTCCCTAAGTCATCAAAATGAGACTTGACATTGATCACAGAAATTTATGATACTTTGAAAGATTGCACCTGATTAATGGCGCAGCCACAATTTATGTATTCTCCTAGCCACGTTCATTCACAGTCAGTGCTGGCAGGATGTTGAAATTGTGGGAAGAATTTTAAATAAATTGGAGATTGGCATGAATCCTGGGGTCTCTATCCCTTTATGATTAAAAAAACCTCTTTATTTCTTCAGGTAGTACCAAAGGTATTTTGAGGCACATTTTGCCCAAAAGATGGCTTCTTTGTGGCAGTGTATTTGCTTACTCCTGTAGCCTCTAAGTTAACTTTAAAAATTTTAAGAAGTTATTAAACTCTGAAAAATGTTAAAACCTTGGCACTGTTTCACAGGCTGTCTTATCCACCAATCCCATCCATTGTCTCTTTTTGTTCTTATTGGGCTCTCTATAACTATACTAATAGATTAAAGATCCTGAGCCTCAGTTTCCTCATGTGCAAAACAGGAGTAATTACAGTGCATCTTTCGAAGAGTTACTGTGAGATTAAATGAGATAGTCATGTGAACTACTTGGCCCAGTGCTGGGGATCAAGTAGCTATCAAATGCTACGTATTAATTTCCTCAAATAATATCCTATAATATAAACAACAAATGAAGATTAAGTAGAATAATTCAAGGACAGTAATCAAAGGTCATACAACTGTTTTCTAACTCTATCTGAATTTCGTTTTTTTTTGTTGTTGTTTTTTAGGTTCTAACTTTAGAATCCATATTATATTCATGGTTTTCTTATTGCATCAGCAACTTTGGCATTAAGTGATACCATGCACAACTCTCCTAGGTGGTCTTTTTTACCCAACCTAACTTCTGACTAAGCTTTGCTCAGTCTGTAAACATAAGGAGAGCATTCAGGGTGGTATGGCCCTAGGCAAATAAATGCAAAAACAAAACATCTAATGGGAAACAAAGTAAAAATCAATTAAGTGAACATGAACAAAATTATTGGAAATAATGTCCACATTCCTTGAGATTCCTTTTTTATCAATATTGGTTCCCTCATTTACATGTGTCTGGTTGGTTTCCTTCCCTTAAATCATCACTTCTCCCAGCAGTCAGTAGACCTCCCAGGTATCTCACATATGGGAAATTTGAGGTCTGTGCCCACCTGTTCTCCCTGCTCCATTCCACAAAATATGAGCTCACTCTCCACAGCTGTCAATAGCTTTTGAAATTCTCTTCATGTATCCTGTCATGCTATTAAATCATTTTTCCATGTAATTTTCCTTACATAAACTACATCATTTGGCCTGTAAAACTGCCAAAACCTCAAAGGAATGTCTTTAACAAATGTTGATGATCTTTATTTTTTATCACATAGACACTTCTCCACCTTCTAAGGTCCTTCTAAGGTTTACCAACTTAAAAATTAAGGTGAGAATTTGCACCTGCTACTGTATCTAGCGTCCACACCTGGCATATTTACTTAAGGTATTCCTTTTTTCAAATCAGAGATTTGTGTATTTTCCACAAATAATTTGTGAACCTGTTATCTGACTTATTTTTGATGATAGAAAATGAGTTACTGGACACTGCACATAAAATATCTTACAGTTAAAAGGGAAACAGGTGGTAATTTAAGGTGGCATTTACATGGACAATATAGGCAATTAAAAGCAAAACATTTCTGATTTATGACTCATCTTAATCATCTTGGCAAAGGGCTAAAATATGTAAACAACTGGAGATTTGACATGACCTGAGAGGTTTTCTAGACCAGAATGCTAGGGAATAGTTAATACCCCATAAACCTATGCAAAACTACTCTCTTTTTTCTACAAAGCATGTGTGTGTTCTAATTAAATAGTATTTTTTAACTCATGTAAACAAAGAGGAAAGGTCAGTTAAAAAAAATGTTGTTCTGCATTTTGTCAATGACTACAAATCCCATACCTAAAAATGGAGCCTGTCTAATTCAACATCATTTACTTCCCAAAAGCAGTCATCAAGGTGGGCAGGAAAACCAAACATATATAAAGTTAGAGTCTGAACTGACTGGGGTTCTAATTCCATAGAATAAATGGTATTCTGCTTCAAATCTACAAGGCTCATTTTTCTCATCTTAAAAATGAAAATAAAGATTATTAACCAAATTAGGGTGCTCAGGAGAAAGGAAGTCCTGAGTAAATGCTCTTTTCTTTCTATCAACCTTTTCTAGCTGCTCTCCCACCATGACACCCTTCCCCCACAGCTGGTTTGTCTGTTATTCCATCCTCTGACTTCATCCTTCAGGTATTTCACTAGCATAATCCTCAAAACAGCCCTCTGAAGTTGTTTTTTTATCTTCATTGTCAAGGGGTTGGGGATTGGAGGTGTAAAGAAGTATATCAGTCAGGAAAACAAATACCACTCTAGGTATTTCAAACAGAGAGAATTTAAACTCAAGAAATGTCCACACAGGTAATGGAAAAGCAGAAATAGCTAAGGGGTATCTGAGGGAGCCCAAGTTTTAGCAAAAGCAAAAAACTACCCCTAACTTTCCTAGGCATGGAGGTAAACTGAAAGGAAACCCAAAGCCAGTGTCATCCTATGGATGTGACCTCAGGTATCCATTCAGGGAGAGCTGAGGCCACCAGAACATGTAGCCACTGCTGAAAGTGCTGCTGAAGTTGGAACAGGAGCAATTAATTTACCTTCCCAGCAAGAAGAAGGCTCAGAATTGGAATCCACATACTTACTATAGCTCTCTCTTTCTGAAATGGATATAATTTTACATGTGAGAAGGCTTACAAATCATAAATCCCAATAGAAATTTAAAACCTTATAATATAGCATTAGGATATGAAGAACTTTGGAACACCCTTCAAATAAGAGATCATAAAGAATTCTTGGCCCCAGAACTTGCTTGACAGTTTCCTTGAGTGATTTAATACATTCTAATGGCTTTGGGTCAAAAGCAGGGCTTCAATAAAGGTTTATTGAATGAAAGGGTGTCCAGGGGAATTTTACCATAGTTTTAATTATGACATCTTTTGGCCCACTAGATTTGATCATAAACTTCAAATTCAAAACAGAAAATCAGAAGACTAGAAGAAACAGCGTGGGATCACAGTTTGGACAGATCTTTTTTGCTTTTTCATCTTATTTCTATAGTTGAATTAAACTTTCGGAAAAAAAATACATAAAGCAGAGGTATTTGAAGCAATGAATAATAAGATTGGACTTCTGAAGTGTGGTTCACACCCACCTCATTTCCTAAGCCATAATCCTGGTATAATGTGTAAAGGGATTTGCAATGAAAGATAGTAAATCCAATGTGTATCAATTATTCATACATTCCAATTGGCAGTGAACCCAGTAAATGTATTCAATGAGTGGTCTCTATTCCCACAAATGTAGAAAGTGCATAATGGATGGAAAAATAAAGAATTTACTCTTCAATACTCGCTTACAACAGCTCAGTAAAAGAATGCTTATATATAGATAAAATTTTCAAAGTATTTGTTGAAACCACTGACCAAACTACCCAAAACTATAGCTGAACTTCTGCCAGCTATGAAAGGGCTGTGCTTGAACTCCATTTCACAGTTTCTGGTTTTCACAGCCTTTAGGCGAACACAATTCAAACCCGTTACTATGCTTGAAAAGATCCGTTTCAGAAACTGTTACACAAACAGAGAAGCTAGCACACATTATCCTAAAATGCTGCTGTGTTTAACGGAAAAAAAAAAAAAAAAAAAAAAAAAAAGCTCTCTGATTTCTTAAAGTTCTATGTGATGCACCATTAAAATTTGCATATGAAAAATTTCAAAGCTTTAGCATTTAGAGGCTTTGAAACACCTTTAAGTTTTAATATTTTCAAGGACCTGAAGTTTGACCAACTTCTTTCATTTTCCAAACTAATCTGTGAATAGGAAAGAATATTTTGTACTCTATGCTTTGTAAATGATAAAAGCAACTGCATTTTGAATTGAAGGTAAGTATTTGTTTCACTGAAATGTGAAAAATCATAAACAAAACTAGAAAAAGTAAATGGTCCCTTTTACTTACAAACACAAGTCACCAAGAGCTATCTTATCTATAATTATTTGCATTGTGACAGCAAAATCTCAATAAAGTAAGTTCCTTCCATTGGAAATATATATACAACTTTCTTAACAGTAATTAGAATGGAACATTATTTTTGACATTAGGAAATTCTAGATCTAAATATATAATTAATCCAACCTTGAACCAAACTTTTAAGATTCAATGAACTGTCAAAATTAATAGAAAACTCCTTGTATTCAGATCAGTACAAAGAAAAAAATAGTTGATTGAGTTAGACATAATACACACTAGGGGCCTAGAAAAAGTTGAATGAAACAAAATTAGCTCCTTCCTTGTCAAATAAGACAATACTAAAAAGCAAAGAAAACACAAAGAATATGATCACTGCAACACAAATTAACAAGTATCACCCAGTTTGGGCTTTTAATTAGTAGAAAACCTAGACTTTTCCCAAGTCAGACTGCAGTTCTAAAAGGGAGTTTGGTGAGATGGGAGTTCTAAAGTTCAGACTGCAGTTCTAAAAGGGAGTTTGGTTTACTTAGATGAGATTATTTCTAGCAGTGCTTGCTCTTGTGGTACTATGACTGTTTTAGGATTTGAATCCCCTCCCTTTTGCATGGCCAACTTCAGTCTTATCCAGTAAGATAAGCTCCACTGTTACCTCTGGTAGATGGTATTACCTGATGCCTCTTCCAGGTAGGGTTGTGTCACCTCTTCTTTCTAATTTTACTGTCTCTGGTGTGTTACCATTCTCTTTATTCATATGTATCTCCTCTCCCACCATAGAGTAAATTCATAAGAAGCAGAAACCACTTTTGTTTTTGTTTTATTGAGATGGAGTCTCGCTCTGTCAGCCAGGCTGGAGTGTAGTGGTGGGATCTCGGCTCATTGCAACCTCCACCTCCCGGGTTCAAGCCATTCTCCTACCTCAGCCTCCCGAGTAGCTGGGACTACAGGCGCCCGCCACCACGCCTGGCTAATTTTGTTTGTATTTTTTTATTTTTTATTTTTTTTAGTACAGGTTGGGTTTCACCACGTTAACCAGGATGGTCTCGATCTCCTGACTTCATGATCTGCCTTCCTTTGGCCTCCCAAAGTGCTAGGATTACAGGCGTGAGCCACTGCGCCCTTCCTCAGAAACCACTTTCATAACCTCAATACCTAACAGAAACTGGCACATGGGTGGGTAGTGAATAAATATTTGTTAGTTAACCACGTGAAAATTTTCTTTATACAAGTTGAAATTGGTAAAGAATGGACCTTTGCATTTTGCCAAACTGTTCTACAATAACCTTTTGTCAATAAATTTCATTTTATTTCAGCCCAAATTTTAAAATAGTGGTTGTTTCTGTTAGGAAAAACAGCCTCTCAGTTTTTTAAATGATGAAACCAAACTTTGTCAGCTGCTTAATTTTAAATAACTGAGCAGACTACATCAAATTTTAATGGAAAATTATGTTTTAAGTATTGTAAAAAAAAAAAAAAAAAAAAAAAAAAAAAAAACCCAAATCTATCATACAGTTGACCTATCCTCCCTAAAAATGAAAAGCAAAGAAAAGGGGAGAGAGAGACTTCATTCATTTCTTAAAAAATACTATGCTCATATTTTAGATTTTACATTGGTTAGTCAATTCTAAAGTTTGAAAATCTATCCTTGAAGTTACAGGGTTCTCAGTCTTTGAGGGGACCTGACGAGATGACTTTTTTGAGGAATGTTGTTTGGCTACTACTCAGGATACTAATGCTTTGTTTGTTCAATTCCTTGCAACTCCATCATCGGTAATGCATCATCACAATGTCACCTTGCCTGTCAGACTCAACGAAGGAGGGATGCACATGGGCACTTAACTGCTTTCTGCCTGGCTGGAATTGGCAGCTATTATTAAGAGTTAGTAGCACAATGGGGTAGGAGAGAGATGTCTTAGCTTTGGCATATATGCTGTACATGAACAAAGAACTTTGATCTTCCAACCTGCCAAGCTGACATCTTGCACAGGCATAATGTTCCCTCAAAATTTAAATACAAAACCAAAAAACTCTTCCATCTGGGATTACAGTCATATAATTTCTATATATTGCTGGCTTCAAAGGACTGAATTCTTTACAATACTATTTCAGTCATTTTAAAAATAAAAAAGATGAAGTCTTGGAATGGTTGACCCACATAGCAGCTCAGCTGGACAATGATAATGCTTCTGAATTTTAACTAGAAAGTATCCATGCTGTGCAAAGCCGCAAACTTTCCATTCAGAATATAAGAAAAAGTGAATACTCCTAGTGAGATATTTAGCTAGTTATAGACAGCTGAATACTAGCTAGTAGTTTTTATACTTACTTTGTTTGTCTGTTTAAGGCTTTATTTGAAACACAGAATTTGTAATCCTAATTTTTCAGACTGTGTGAGAAATGTTCATACTTGCTCACTGGGTTAAAAAGGATGGATAGCTTAGAGAAAAAGAAGAAAAAAAGAAAACTTGGCTGGGCGCAGTGACTCATGCCTGTAATCCCAGCACTTTGGGAGGCCAAGGCAGGCAGATCACAGGGTCAGGAAATTGAGACCATCCTGGCCAACATGGTGAAACCCTGTCTCTACTAAAAATACAAAACAATTAGCCGGGTGTGGTGGCACGCATCTGTAGTTGCAGCTACTCAGGAGTCTGAGGCAGGAGAATCTCTTGAATCTGGGAGGCAGAGGTTGCAGTGAGCTGAGATCACGCCATTGCACTCCAGCCTGGGTGACAGAGTGAGTCTCAAAAAAAAAAAAAAGAAAGAAAGAAAACCCATCCACCCATCCTCACATCCGAAAAACTCAGCATCCATGTCCTGGCAATGATGGAAGTAGTCATTTCTTCACATGTGTGTAACATGTGTCTATATAGATAAATAAATACCATTAGTCAATATAAAACTAATTTCATGACTCATCTCTTCAGGCAACCTTGCAAATTAAATGGTTCACATGTGAAGCAGCACAGCTGTAGAAGGAAAATAAGGAAGAGAGTATAACTTTGGAAAATTCCCAGGACTAGCAGTCTAAAGGTCATGGTTCTAGTCCCAGCTTGGCTAGTAATTAATTGGATTTTGGTTTTAGATAAAATACAGACTTCTAGATCTATTTCTTCACCTAAAATGAGAATAATCACCACAGTCCTGATCTAATATACTAAGATTTAGTGTCATAAAGTGTGGTTCCAAGAGCCAGTTATTGTGAAAGTAGGTAGAAGTGCTTTAGAGTAAATATACTTGCCTAAGTATAAACTCTTGACTTTTTGCTACTATCTTACTAGACAGACAAGTCATTCAGAAATCTATAGATCAGCAAAATAGGTATAATATTTTCTATTTCATATTTGTTTTCTAAGTTTAAATGAGAGAGTGAGTATCAAAAAGTATAGCACGTGCCTCCATAGGAAGAGTTCAGTAAATCTCAGCAGCTAATTATAGGAATAATATGGTGGAAAAAGGCAGCAGCAGTACTTCAAAGTCAGTTGCCTTCAGGGGAGAAAATGACTGCAAGGTTAACAAAACTTAGCCAGAACCTGATTGAAAATAGGGATGTGATTCAAAATGGCAGATGGCAACCCCAAGTCAGGTGATTTAGCAATAGAATCATAGATAGAGAGGAGCCATTGAGAACACATAAGCAATGACAGCTCTATGAATGAAGACCTAGTGTCAGATGAATGTGAGTATAGGTCCATTGAGTGAATACATTCCTATGAAAGGAATTGACATGTCAAGTTTTGAGCCCTGATGATATTAAATATTCAAAAAGTTCTTAAAACCCCTTCTTGTTCTGATTCCAAAATAACCTAACAATTATATAATCATTTTTATTTTTATATATTCATCTATATAGAGAAAATGTAATGATCAGGCTAACATGAGAATTCATTCATTCTGCCTGACACAGCTCTCATTGGGAGTTGACAATCTAATGTTCTCAGTTTCTATTCCAGCCCCTGTGAGCTGTGACTGCAAGAGTCAGCACCTAAATTAGACCAACACTATAACATAAAAAAGGTAGAGGGGGTTTATGAGACATAAAGTCAGACTCTGAGCTATGTACCTTTATTTAAACACTGCTTTTAAAATATTCTAAGTATCTGACCTCTTTTTTGGACATCAAAACCTTTTTAAATGCTATTCTTTTGATTTTCCAATACAATTCAAACATTATAGAATTCATTAGTTTATTAACAAATTGCCACTATAATATGTAGACATAGGTATAGTAAATCTGAGTTCTAGATTACCTCTCAATTTAGCAAAAATAAATCAATATACTACCCAATACTAAATGCTAGTGATAAAACAACAACTCTACATTATTTAGACAATGATGCAGGAACCCTAAGATAATACTAATACTTCAGAAAGAGATTTATTTCATATTTGGCAAGAACCTTACTGATAGAAAATAGGCAGTAAAAATTCACAGTCTATGTAAATATAATTAAGCAAAAAATTAAAGAAAGCATGTATTTAAAAATGACTGAATTCAAGTTCAAAACATGGTGAATTGAAATGATGCAGACTTCTACCTCATTCCAAACACTTACAAATGCTGACTAAGGCATTTGTCTTAGTCATTAATTGACTATGACAATTAAACAAAAGTAAAGAAAATACTTGGCTAACCTTGAAAGACAGAAAAAAATGACCAAGTCTCAGGAACTTGAAGTCAGAAGAACAAAACACATGAGGCAACACTTCAGAATGAGATCGAAAACAAGAGATGAGGGAAATATGAGGTCTAAAATGAGCCCAACATGTCAAGATCAGGATAGTATTTCACAGGCAGGGGAAGAGGACGTGTTCAGGGTTGGAACTGTAATCGCTGAATGAGATTTGAACCCTGGGAAATCTTCCTACTTGGTGAAAATTGACTTAGAGAAGTTGTACCCTCAGGCCCAGAAAAGTCTCAAGAAACAATTATGTTTCTGTGTCTGACTAGGATTCTGTATTTCTTTTAAAGTCTCTGCAGAAAGTGAAATCCCAAGACTGTCTTCTGCATGTATACATTTCAAATTTACACTGTATGAATGGTGCAGAGATCCCAAAAAAATTTACCTAAAGACTGATACCAGACCAAGTAAGCCTCTGAAGGCACTGGCAGTTATAAACCAAAATTACTCTGAAATCCCGTTTTCATAATCTCACGCTCATAGAACACACGCAAAGAAAAGAGAACAACAAAAATTAAAGAAATTCCTTAAAAATATTTCCATGATGAAGAGAGGAGATACATCAAACAGAAGAACTTGTAACAAAAAAACTTGTGAAATAAAGCAATCTAAAGTGTGTGAAAAATAGGTTTTTAAAAAATTATTTAAAGTGCGGAAGAAGTAATAGAATCCTATAAGCTAAAAGACACCAAGAAAAAGAATAGAAAGGATTTAAAGGGAAATCAAATTAACTTAAAGACATTAGAGATATGATCATTAATATCAGTAAGATTTTGTAACAATTTAACATCAAATAAAGCTGGACTCAAAAGGAATATATAAGCTGGAAGCTGGGTATGGCTACATTATTGAGGAAGCAAAAGAGAGACATGAATGTAGACAACACAACAGAACAACCACCTAGGCTAAAATGAGTGGAACGACTTAAGTTCAACAAAGGTTGATAAAAGAGAAAAGAGTTAATTGGGGATAGAAAAAAATCAAAGAAATAATAGGTGAAATTTTTCAAGAATTAGTGAAAGGCATAAACTATTGGATTAAATAAGCAAAATAAATATTGAACTCAATAAATAAATATAGATCCAAACCTGCATATATTATGGAGAAAATGCAGGATCTAAAAAAAAGAGAAAAGTTTTACAAATGATAAATTTTTAAAGAGCAAAAGGACTTGGTTGTTTACAAAGGAATCAAAATTGCTAACAGTTTACTTCTTGGCAAAAATGTAAGAAGACAATAAAATAATATCTTCAAAAAGCTGAGATAAAAATAACAGCCTAAAATTCTAAAGTTCCAGTGAAACAGTTTCAAATATTAATACAAATGAAGGCATTTAAGAGATAATTTACCACTCAGATTCTGATTGAAAGGCCAATTAATAGATGTTCTTGATAAAAAATAAATTAGATAAAAAACAAACCTATAAGAAGGAATAAGGAAAGAAATTGCTTATAAAATTCTACATAAAATGTTTAGAATTTTAGAAGAATTTATGAACTTGGGTATTTAGACAGACTGTCTTTTTGATAAAAATAAAACTTTTAGGTAAATTGTCTAAATATTTTTTTGAATCACAATTATCAATTAAAGGAAATTAAAATTACAACTAAAATTCTAGACAACAATTTGAGAGTGATTAATTGCAGTAACAATTTAAGTTCTGTTGAATTTTTTAGACTAAGTAGAGATAAACTGGATTATTAGGGATTATTAAGATGACATTATTAAGACAATTGGGCATGTTAAAATTTTAACACCAACTACTAATATAATGAAAATTGAATGAGCTCCAAACAAGAAAACTGTGGAAAAAGTGAAATAAATTAATCATTAACAATTCAATAGAAGGGAGAGAGTTAGAAAAAACAGGCAAGAAAAATATATTGTATGAAGCAAGCCCAATATTGAAGAAGGCCAAGTAAAACAAAAACCATAGCAAATTTTATTATATTCAAACCATTAATTGAAGGATAGAGTCTCAAATTAAAAACAATAGAAAATCAATTGGAATTTGGCTATAAAATCAGTAAGAATAGACTAGGCCAAGCTGTGATAACAAACTATAATCTCAGTGGTTTCAAGAAACTCATAGTTGATTTTCATTCCCATGCTCCTGAATTCATGCTCACAAAAAGCACCCTCAATTAATAAATTTTTTTTTTCTTATACATCGAGTTTTAGATTATGGAGAAAAATATAAAATTACAACTCATTTTATAATACTACAACATTTTGGTATTAAAACTGGACAATGACAGAGTCAGAGTCAGAAAGCCAAATTATTAGGTAATTAAACTTATAAGAACATATCCAAAAGTACTAATTAAAAGAATCAAAGGAATCAAATCATGAAACATCTTTTATGATTGAGTACAGTCAGTAATAAAGGATGTTTTAATTTTAGAAAATCTATTAATGTAATCTTCTGCTTTAAGCTATCATTATGATCATATAATTATCTCCACAGAGAAAAGCATTTTATAAAATTCAACTCTTAATTTTGATTCAAAATTGATAGGAAACTAGTAATACTAGTGAATTTTCCCAGATATATGACCAAAACTTCTAGTGAATAATATACTGCGTTAAAATTTTAGATCTATTCCTTTTAAATCAGGAACAGACAAAGCATGCATATCGCCACTTCTATTAAACATTGTATTGACTACATTAAGTAAACAAGATAAAAAAGATTGAGAAATTTAAAAAATGAAAACAGTAAGAAAAATTGCCACTAATAGCCAATAATATGAAGGTGTACTTAGAAAATTCAAAAGAATCTCCTAACAAAACTTAGATCTAATGAGAGAATTCAGTGAGCTTCTTAGGTACAAGATACATATAAACACTTGAAAACTTTTCTTATTCATCAGAAAATATATTGTTAAAAGGTAATTGTTCATTAGAATATCAAAAAATGTATAATTACCTAAGAGTAGATTAAACAAAATAAGTTTTTGGAGAAAAATAATAATTTTTAAATTAAAAGACAAATAAGATCTGCAAAAACAAAATAAGTTTCTGGAAAAAAAGTACTATGTTCACAAATGGGAAGAGTCAGTATTATAAATCTGATCATTCTCCCTAAATTAATTTAATTTTAGTTAAATACCAATTGATCAGTTAACTTTTTTGAAGAATTTGAAAATTTGATTCTAAAATTAATGTGAAGAATAATGGGCAAGTAGAAATCAAGAAGAGTTTAAAGAATGATAATAAAAGGAAAACACAATGGATATCATATTAAGCAGCTGTATATAGATAATCAAAATACATGTGTATATTTTAATTAAATTTAATTAAATATGTCACATTTTAGATTTAGTTAAATATGTTTATGTTTACTCTATATAGTTTACATATAAACAGTAAATTTAATTGAATTTTTTAGTATATATTCTATATATATACTAAATATATAGAGTTTATATAAACAGTAAATTTAATTGAATTTTTTAGTAACTAAATTGTTTAAAAATGGCAGAGAAGCAATGGAATAATTAAGACTTGGCATAGGGGAAAAAAAACACAAAAAGGCAAGTTAGCAGACAACCACCCCACAACCACAACAGTGAATATATGACAGCAAAAGAATTACAGATCCATTGGAAACCGAGTGCTATTTGCATTAGGCTGGATTCAATTAGGAACTAGAAAATACACAAAAATTGAAACATGGGAAATTTAATATACTTATTATTTTGATAGAAGAGTGACTATAAAAATATAAAATGATCCCTACAGAGTACCCTGGAGCTGAGGAAGGGTATCCAAGGAAGGGAAAACTTGGAATGTGAGTTCTTCTCCCAAAAGGCCGGAGCTGAAAGGTGTGGCTGTAGCCTCCCCATGTCAAAGAAGCCTCTGGGTCACCTGGGCCAGAACAGGCCTGGCATATGCATTACCTTCATCTAAATGGTTCTGGAAAGATGGCTACTGGGCCCAGGCCATGGTTGAACAGTTGCCGAGAGCCTGAGCACTCTGGGTGACCCACATTACTGAACAACCACACAGCAGGAGCAAGAAGTGGCAGATGGAAACACACTAGAACTCAGAAGAGAAGTCCCCATCTTACTGGAATGTTCCTCAGACACCCTCTCCTGACAAAGCTGAACATAGTGCCCATTAGAAAGAAATTCAACACAATCCCCATCAAAATACCACCATCATTCTTCACAGAATTAGAAAAAACAATTCTAAAATTCACATGGAACCAAAAAAAAGCCCACATAGCCAAAGCAAAACGAAGCAAAAAGAACAAATTTGGAGGCTTCAGACCACCTGATTTCAAACTATACTATGAAGCCATAGTCACCGAAACAGCATGGTACTAACTGGAATAGAAATAGGCATATAGACCAGTGGAACAGAATAGAGAACCCAGAAATAAACCCAAATACTTAACAGCCAACTGATCTTTAACAAAGCAAACAAAAACAAAGTGGGGAAAGGACACCCTTTTCAACAAATGGTCTTGGGATAATTGACTAGCCACATCTAAGAGAATGAAATTGGATTCTCATCTCTCACGTTATATAAAAATCAACTCAAGAAGGATTAAGGACTTAAACCTAAGACCTGAAACCATAAAAATTCTAGAAGATAACATTGGAAAAACCCTTCTAGAAATTGGATTTGGCAAAGATTTCATGATCAAGAACCCAAAAGCAAATGCAATAAAAACAAAGATAAATGGCTGGGACCTAATTAAACTAAAGAGCTTTTGCAAAAGGAATAATCAACAGAGTAAACAGACAATCCACAGCACAGAGTGGGAGAAAATCTTCACAATCTATACAGCTGACAAAGGACTAATATCCAGAATCTACAATGAACTCAAACAAATCAGTAAAAAAAAAAAAAAAAAAAAAAAAAAAAAAATCCCATCAAAAAGTGAGCTAAGGACATGAATAGACAATTTTCAAAGATATAAAAATAGCCAACAAATATATGAAGAAATGCTCAACATCACTAATTATCAGGTAAATGCAAATCAAAACCATAATGCAATACCACCTTACTCCTGCAAGAATGGCCATAATCAAAAAATAAATAAATAAATAAATAAATAAAAACAGTAGATATTGGCGTGGATGAGGTGAATAGGGAACACCACTGCATTGCTGGTGGGCATGTAAACTAGTATAGCCACTATGCTGAACACTGTGGAGATTCCTTAAAGAACTAAAAGTAGAAGTACCATTTGATCCAGCAATCTCACTACTAGGTATCTACTGGGAGGAAAATAAGTCATTATTTAAAAAAGATATTTGCACATGCATGTTTATAGTGGCACAACTCACCATAGCAGAATTGTGGAACCAACCCAAATGCCCATCAATCAATGAGTGGAAAAAGACACTGTGGTGTATGTGTGTGTGTGTATATGTATGTATGTGTGTATATATATATGATGGAATACTATGCAGCCATAAAAAGGAATGAATTAACAGCATTTGCAGTTACCTGGATGAGATTGGAGACTATTATTCTAAGTGAGGCAATTCAGGAATGGAAAACCAAATATCATATGTTCTCACTGGTATGTGGGAGCTAAGCTATGAGGATGCAAATGTATAAGAATGATATAATGAACTTTTGGAACTTGGGGGAAGAGTGGGAGGGGGGTGAGGCATAAAAGACTACAATACGGTGCAGCATATACTGCTCGGGTGATGGGTGCACCAAAATCTCACAAATCACCACTAAAGAACTTACTCATGTAACCAAGTACCACCTGTACCTCAATAACTTATGGAAAAACTAAATTATAAATAAATTTTAAGAAAAAGAAGAAATGTTGAAGATTCCAGTGTATTATAACAGAGGAGATTTTCAAGTATGATTTAGGGGCTGAGTGGCAACAAACTGATCACTGATAAATATTGAATTTTCACAATTTGAAATAAGTCACATATCTGTATAATATTAAATATTTGAAAACCAGATTCAATATTCAGAAACTGACTACTCAAGTAGAAGAACAATAGAACATGATAAACCTTTCAATTAATTCCAGGTGGTTTAAACACTTAAATTTTTGTGAAAAACTCTACAATTTTAGAAGAAACTATAAACTTGTTATTAAATCTAGGGAAATATTTTCAAAGACCTATACATAACACAAAATTAAGATTTTGATATATTTGGATATATTTAACTAAAACCAGCCAACCATTTTTTCAGAGTTGGCATCCCTAGGGACTACTTTTAATCCTTAGGGATTCAACCTGCAATATCCACCTGCAAATTAGCAACATCACACACACACAAACCTACAAATATTACTTAGCAACATAAAGTCTGCTAGGAAAAAATTTTAATGCTTACCTTGAAAAAAATCTGTAAGTTAATAAAAGGGCCCATGTAGTATACAAAGGGTGGAAAGAAGGCTAAGCTATGGCTGGATAATTGTGAATAGCTACTATATATGTTAATATTTTTCCTAACCTAATGTTTGTGTACTTAAATATACTCATTAATAGATTTTGGCAAGATAAAAGGGAGATGAAGAACACTACTGGCCTAGGGAATAGAAGAATAAATGTAAGCACATTAAACAAGACTGCTTTGCCATATTAAGAAAGAATCTGATAGTTAAATTAACTACTTTTTATTGAGAACTTTAGTTGGTTAATTAATTTTGAATAGTATAGAAGGCATGTTTATTGTGTGTATTTTTTTGTTTATCCCTAAGGTCCTTATGAGAGAATGTTAAAGAACTATACCTAGAAATTATTTTAAAACTTCATTTAATTCATCTTCCTGTTCAAATGTAACTAAATCATCTTTTCAGATGAAAAAAAAAGGTCTATAAAGGACTTCAATGCCATTGGCCTTCATATGACATCTAATTCCACATTTTCCAAGACGCATCAGATATAAATTGATAGAATCAATGGCTTAATTTCTCTCTATGGAAATCTTCCTTGAATTTTGGAAGGTAATTAAGAATAATCTGAAAAGTTTTTTATTTTTGCTTTCATCTGGGTACACTGTGAGTACTAGGACTGGCTGGTGGTAGCAGCATTCTATTGAGATTTAGAGTTGTAACAGGCATAGAACAGCCTAGCAGTGGGGTCTGGTGCCTCTGCTCAGAATGCACAGGAGCCTGGAGTCCTTCCAAATCAAATCCACATTCCATCTCTGACTGATTGGAGATGCATGTTGAACATCACAAAGGCAAAAGGCGAATGAGTAAACAAGTGGCCTTTGCTGATTAGAATTAGTATGCTTCATCGTTATGGTTCTTGATTATAGGTCAGTGGTGGAAAAAACACAAGTATCTTTATCTCTTACCGCAGCCAGTTTGATGGCACAGCGGGGAGTGAGGAAGACTCAGTAGACAAACCTGACTGGAATACAAGTAGGCGTTGCAGATGGTGAGCTCAGCGCTGCCTCTGTTGTAGTACGCTACTCCCAACTTAGAAATGCATCTTGCTGGCAATGTCTCTCCAAGAGCCTTCCCTTCTGCTGTCAGGAGCACAAGGGGCATGCAGAGAAGCAGAGAGTTGAGCATTGCATGCTACTGAGCAGCTGAGTTCAGTGGTGCAGAGGAGGGACAGGAGGCACCCATAAGGGAGGAAATGAATAGGGCTGTTTTACTTGCTAAAAAGACTCACCTTTTGTCTCCTCCTGAGCTGACATCCTTTTCTTGCTACTCCACCAATGTATTCTCTTTATAAAGTCATTTTTATTACAGTTAATATTAGAGTTGTACTTGCATTTATGAGGTCTAAAGAGCTCTTGGGAAATAAAACATGACTATCCAATCTGGAAGAACTTCATATTATCCATTCATTTCTTCTGTTCTTACTTGTATTCCCATTATACATGTGATTCCAACTCATAGCTTAAATCAGTTAAGAATCTGTGATGGTTAATTTTATGTGTCAGTTTGGCTGGAGACATTTCTCAGATATTTAGTCAAACATGCTTCTAGATGTTTGTGTGAGGGTGTTTTTTGGATGAGATTAACATTTAACTCTGTGGCCTTTGAATGGAGCAGACTGCCCTCCATAAAGTAAATGGGCCTCTTCCAATCAGTTGGAGGCCTTATGAGAATGCAGACTGCCCTGTCAGCAGACTACTTTTAAACTCAAAAGTCAACTGTTCCCTGGATCTCCAGGCTGCCAGTCTACTCTGAAGATTTGGAATTTTCCAGGCCTCCAGGCACGTGAGACAATTCCTTAAGATAAATCTCTCTCTCTGTCACACATACACCCATATAGAATACAAAGTCAGACTCAATTACCTTGAAATCAAATGTTTTCTATCATCAATATCCTCTCGTATAGGATATATATGTGCATATGGTTCTATATAGAAATCCTGGTTCTGTGGCCCAGCATTCCTGCATGATGCCAGTAGATAGTACCTGAACAGGTACAAAGATGAGCATCAGTTGTTATCTTTAAAGTAATTATGCTGGTGACTTTTAAAAGTCTATTTTCTCTTTCAGTTAAAAAAGTAGTTCAAAAGGGAACTAGTAAAACATCTCTCTGCATTAAGCTCAGCTTCATTTACTTATTTAAGCTCCTAATCTTTCCAAGTTTTTAAAAATTATCTGGTTAATATGAAGGAACTATTTTTTATTAACATCAACATCTGTAAATTTCTCTAAGTCAACATTTCCTCTGCATTTGGGCAGTTTCTATTTATCAATGTGATAGGTGGTCCATTTTCAAATCAGCTGGTTTCTCCATAGTTGTCATAGTATCATAAAATTAATGTCATATATTATATTCTAAAGTAACCTGGCTGATTAATTCAAGGTGATTCCAGGCTCCCAAAATAATTAATCAACACAGGGATTTATGCCCATGTCCTTCTACATGAATTGATGGCTGTGCAATAAAGTAGTTCTAGTAGTAATCATTACTAAGAAATTATATACAATGATAAGTAACAAAATCTCATATTTCCCCAATTTTCAGTTCTAAAAAATATTTGACTTCTTTTATTGTATTTAAATGCCAGCCTTTAGTAATATAAGTGGTAGTAGTGAGAATTACTGCTAATTCTCAAGACTTTTCTGCTCAAAAAAAATCCTCACTGCCCCAATCAAAGAAATGAGAATACTGCTCTCAGCCTTGGGCATTGTGATGGTAATTTTATGTATCAACATGCCTAGGTTCTATGGTGCTCAGTTATTTGGTTAAACACTAGTCTAGATACTGCAGTGAAGGTATTTGTGGATGTAAGTTAACATTTACAGTCAGTTAACTTTAAGTAAGGCAAATTATCTTCCATAATTTGGGTGGGCCTCATCCAATCAGTTGAAGGCCGTAAGAGCAAAGACTGAGGTTTCTCAAAGAAGGATTTCTGCTACAAGACTGCAACATGGGAATCTCACCTGAATTTCAAGTCTGCTGGCCTGCCCTGCTGATTTTGGATTCAAGATTACAACCTCACTCTTACCTGAATTTTCAGCCTGCTAGTCTGGCCAAAGAATTTCAGATTTGTCAGCCTCCACAACTCCTTAGAATAAGCCAATTCCTCAAAATAAGTCTCTTTCTAAATCTCATATATATGTGTGTGTGAGAGTGTATGTGTGTGTGTGTGTATGTATCTCTAATATATATCACCTATTGATTCTCTTTCTCTGGTATGTACAATATAATATATATCAGAAAATCTAATATCCAACCTTTACATTAGCTTTTAATTTGGAAGACCATGTAAGCATTTATTTTCTTTATCACGTTTTGACCAATAGCTTTGGAGTGTATACTCTTTTCACTTACTCTCATAATTGGCGCAGGACGGAAATATATTAAATATTTTTTGGTCTGTTCTTTCAGCAATTAGTGCCCTATTATTAGGAGATCCCCCTATTTTTATTGATTTATTCCAAAAGAAGAATGGTTCCAATTTATAGTTAAACTGCCCTTTGAAGGTATCTGAAGGGCAATCACTAGGACTCGTGCCTATTCTGTAAGTAGAACAAGGTCTAAACACAGATGTAGACTGTAAAAGAGCCTGATGCAAACTGACAGTAATGAGTGTGAAGATCATTTCCTCCAACTCAACCTAAAATCTCTTTCCATCTATATTTATCTATTTCAAACAATTAAGACCTGAATTAATTATTGTCTTAGGTTGAGATGTTATAACAAAGCACCATAGACTGGGTAGCTAATAAAAAACAGAAATTTATTTTTCACAGTTCTAGAGGCTGAAAGTGCAAGACCAGAGCACCAGCATGGCTCGGTTGTGGTGAGGGCTCTCTTTTGAGCTGCAGGTGGCTGTTTGCTCATTTATCTTCACATGGTGAGAAGAGGATGAGAGAGTTCTCTGTGAACCCCTTTATAAGGGTGCTGAAATCATTCATAAGGGCTCTCCCCTCAGGACCTAATTACCTGCCAAAACCCCACCTCTTAACACCATTATATTAAGGTTTGAGATTTCAACATATTAATTTGGGGGCTACAGAAACATTCCATCCCCAACAGATGTTAAATTGAAACATTTTTAATTCTCACTCTATGTTCTGTGCTAGGTGACACAATTTCCTCCCTAAAGACATTTACCTCCTAATCCCCAGAATTTATGCGTCATTATTACTTTACACGGCAAAGAATTACTTCACAGATGTGATTAAGAATGCTGAGGCTCTCTGATTCAGCCCGGGAGGGGACGAGCTGGAGGAGCTGGGTGTGGGGTGCGTTGGGCTGGTGAGGAGGCCGAGTTTGGGAGCAAATAGGGTCTGATTGAGCTTATGTTGCGCTGAAGGGACAGCCCTGGGTCTAGGGGAGAGAATCCCTGAGTGTGAGGCCTGCCTTCCCTGGCCCCAGCCCCTCTCAGTTCCCCCAGCGACGGCCACTTCCTGGTCCCCGACGCAACCACGGCTGAAGAACAACCGCAGGTCGAATTGTTCATGAAGGCTGGCAGTGATGGGGCCAAGATTGGGAACTGCCTGTTCTCCCAGAGACTGTTCATGGTACTGTGGCTCAAGGGAGTCATCTTCAATGTTACCACCGTTGACACCAAAAGGCGGACCGAGACAGTGCAGAAGCTGTGCAGTGCAGAAGCAGTGCAGGAGGGCAGCTCCCATTCCTGCTGTATGGCACTGAAGTGCACACAGACACCAACAAGATTGAGGAATTTCTGGAGGCAGTGTTGTGCCCTCCCAGGTACCCCAAGCTAGCAGCTCTGAACCCTGAGTCCAACACTGCTGGGCTGGACATATTTGCCAAATTTTCTGCCTACATCAAGAATTCAAACCCAGCACTCAATGATAATCTGGAGAAGGGACTCCTGAAAGCCCTGAAGGTTTTAGACAATTACTTAACATCCTCCCTCCCAGAAGAAGTGGATGAAACCAGTGCTGAAGATGAAGGTGTCTCTCAGAGGAAGTTTCAGGATGGCAACGAGCTCACCCTGGCTGACTGCAACCTGTTGCCAAAGTTACACATAGTACAGGTGGTGTGTAAGAAGTACCGGGGATTCACCATCCCCGAGGCCTTCCGGGGAGCGCATCGGTATTCGAGCAATGCCTACCCGCGGGAAGAATTCGTTTCCACCTGTCCAGATGATGAGGAGATCGAGCTCGCCTATGAGCAAGTGGCCAAGGCCCTCAAATAAGCCCCTCCTGGGACTCCCTCAACCCCCTCCATTTTCTTCACAAAGGCCCTGGTGGTTTCCACATTGCTACCCAACGGACACACTCCAAAATGGCCAGTGGTCAGGTAATCCTGGATCACTTGTTCCGGAATAGTGTGGTGGAAGAGGGGATGAGGGAAAGAAATGGGGGGCTTGAGTGAGATTTTTATTGTAGGGTGGGATGGGTAGGACAACATATTTCAATAATAAAATACAGAATAAAAATCAAGTGTTTTTACGCAAAAAAAAAAAAAAAAAAAAAAAAAAAAGAATGCTGAGATGAGTATCCTGGATTATATCATATAGGCAGGCTCAGTATAATCATATAGGTCCTTACAGGTAAAAGAGGGATGCAAGAGAGTTAGAGGCAAAGAAGATGTGAGACTGGAAGCAGAAGTTGAGTGATGTGGCCATGAGCCAAGGATGGTCAGAAGCCTTTAGAACAGGGGTGTCCAATATTTTGGCTTCCCTGGACCATATTAGAAGAATTGTCTTGGGCCACACATCAAATATACTAACACTAATGATAGCTGAAGAGCTTTAAAAAAATCGCATAAAAAACAATCTCAACGTTTGAAGAAAGTTTACATATTTGTGTTAGGCCGCATTCAAAGCCATCCTGTGCCACGTGTGCCCTGCGGGTTGGACAAGCTTGCTCTGTAAGCTAGAAAAGGCAAGGACAGAATCTCCCTAGACCTTCCAGAGGGAACATAGTTCTGCTGATACTTTTAGTTCTATAAGACTCCTAACTTGTAGAACTTGAAGATAATATGTTTGAAACCATTAAGTTTGTAGTCATCTGTTAAGCAGTAGGAAACTGATTTCCCTTCTTTTCCTAAACAGGCCAGAGAGTCTATATCTGTCCAAAGCCTCTCACAAAGGGGGTCTATAACTCCAAATTTCTTCTTCTTCTTCCTTATTTATTATTTATTTATTTATTTTGAGATGGAGTCTTACTCTTGTTGCCCAGGCTGGAGTGCAATGGCATGATCTTGGCTCATTGAAACCTCTGTCTCCCAGGTTCAAGTGATTCTCCTGCCTCAGCCTCCTGAGTATCTGGGATTATAGGTGCACATCACCATGCTCAGCTTATTTTTGTATTTTTAGTGGAGATGAGGATTCATCATGTTGGCCAGGCTGGTGTCGAACTCCTGACCTCAGGTGATCTTACTGCTTCAGCCTCCCAAAGTGCTCAGATTACAGGCATGAGCCACAGCACCTGGCCTACAACTCCAAAATTCTATAGTTACTTCAGGTTAATTTTATAAAAGATAACCTTACTATACTTTAACTGTTTTGCTATAAGTTCCCATAGGAGTAATTTTGCCATGGAAGAACTAGTCCCCTACACATTCACCACTTATTTGTTCGCTTATCATTTCACAGTGGCATTTGTGAATGTAAATTATGTTTGTCTTTTTCACAGCTGTATCCTTAGCACAAATTCAGTGCCTGACATACAGTAGGTATGCCCTGTTTCAGCATTTTTTTAAGTAGTAAAGCTTCTTGCTTCACTCTTAAGAACACGGAACAAGAGAGATGGAACATAGATTTCCTTTTAAAGTTCATAATGACCCAAGAAAAGAAGGACTAGGTAACAATCCTGTCAGTGTTCCCAAGAGCCTTCTCTTATGTGAATAATTTTTGCTAACCTAGCTCAGTAGTTATCCCTCTCATGCTATGAAACTGTCTCCTCACTGGTAAAATGAGGGCAAATGAGACAAGAGCACAATTCTAGACTTCCTGAAAATTGGGCTATGAGATAAGGGAAGGAGTTTGTGAACGTCTTCCTTTAATTTAAAGAAACAAGAGAACATGGTCAGAATTGTACCTGGATTGTTTTGCAGCAACCATACTTTTTCAACTGAAGTTTAACACATTTTCCAGAAAACTGCAAGTACTATACAGTTGACCCTTGAACAACACAGGTTTGAACTGTATGGGTCCACTTATTGACCCTGACCATTTCATCTTCCTCAGTAGTTTTCAAGGTAGACAGAAATTGTAGCTATTCATCCATAAGTGCCTCCATTTGATTATCTAGATGAGTGTATAACAGCTACAACTTTCCTCTCATATACATTTCCGTAGCCCTTATCAGCTAGTCATAGGACTGAGCCCAAATGGAAATCACATCCCAGGAACAGTCCCATATGGCTTATGTGCCAAGTAGGCTTGAAATCATCAGGCCATACAAACAGGCAATACTGGCTCACACCAACGTTTCTACAGTGTTACTTTTCTCAAAGTCTTTGTGGCATCAATGGTGTTTTAAGTGGGTGTATTGATACAAACAAACTGTATACAAAACATACTGAACTCTTGGTAGTATAGATGATATGACTTCTAGAAAATGTTTCAGAACTTCGTTTATAGAACCTACATAAAAGCACATTTTCCCCTTCTTTGACACTTAATGCAGAAAAAAAGAAGTTAACTGCTTCCCCACTTCTCCAAAATTGTTATGAAGGACATTGAGATACAATGTGTTTTGTTATTATGAACATATTTAGGTTTAAAAAATTCATGGAGCATCTTGGGATTCTCAGCTTTAATCATGAGACTGGCTTTTGCCAGGACCTTACTGAAGAACCCAGCAAAATTTCCCAAGCTGATAAAAAACAACTCCTCTGGCAACAATGCTCTTAATCTTCCAAACCACAAGTTCATCACCAGAAAAATCATAACTTGATTCTATCATAACCAGAAAAATATTTATCCTCAAATTGCTTCAATATTCCAAATTCATCCACAAAGTGTCATGTCAAACGTCTAGTTTTGCTTCCTTTATTAAAGGTTTTCCTGATGTATGAAAAGTCGTTTCAATTAAAATGGAAATGAATTAATACCTAGTGTGTGTGTATATATATATATATATATAAAAAACTCTCTAAAGGCACACTGCTTCTCCATATAAACTTTATTTTAAATTATTATTTTTTTCATAAATTCATAAATTTTAAATTATAGTTATAGAAAATGAGATATTCAACATGACGGGGAAGTAGCACTCTCCTCTATCTTTACCCCTATCCATTTGAAATTATCAGAAATATTTATATTTATTATAGCTCTCTTTCTCTAGACTTAGCTTTTATTTTGCAGCAAATAAAGGCACACTATCATTTTCCTCATACCTAATGTATATCTAGTCTATTCAGCCATAGTCTTTTATTTCTTCCTTGTAATGACCCTTTTATTGGAACATCTGAAAAGAAAAGTGACTCACCTCCCAGTGAGATACTATACCAAGGTTCAAACCACCATAACATGCTGTCCCCATGGCTTCAGAGAGAAGACTAGGTCACAATGATAATAGAAAGGAAAGAAATCGAGTAGTCAAGTCTGACTTTTCTATCAGTCTCATAGGGCTCTGAGTCAAGGTTTATGCACCAGCACTAAATTTTCTGGGAAAGCAGCTACCCATTCTGAGATGGGACTGCACATGTTAGATGTGGTCCTTGAATGAGCAGTCACTACCACAGTGACAGTGTGCAGCCAGCATCTGGGACAGCTCAGATTCCTTGCTCCATCTGTACACTAAGCCAGACTCAGGGGAAGAAGACCTCAATGAGAAAGAAAGTATTCAGGGATGACACCCAAAAGGAAGGCCAGGTCTCCTGGGAAACTTAGGGTTTAGGCCTTATAAAGACAGGCTCTTATTAACAGGGAGTCATTCTAGTTTCCTTCCTGAAGGAGGGATGTAGATTCAGATACTGACACACTTTAATTTTCTCAAGATTACCAAGTCTGCAGAATCATTTTAATGTGGCTTTTTGCCACATTTATAGCACAGAACAGGTCGGCTGTCCTCTGTTCTCGGATTTCTTTTCCTACTTGGCAATTCCATTTCCTCCTGACTCAAATGTGCTTCCTCTCTTTGGGAAGGCACAGGATGCCACTGACTCAACACCAGAAGAATGTGTGCTTTGGGTTGTTTTGCCAGCCACGGGCATGAGCTGAGTGAAAGGAGGAAGTAAAGGAAGAGGTGGGGCACCCATTGCTGGCTCAGCTTCTACTTCCTTCACTTGCAAGCTGCCTAACCTTGGGCAAATCACACTGGTGTCTTATACCCTGCGTTCGTAGAAAATGAGAGTGGGGGAAGTGACAACATCTTGCCTTTGAAGCAGAGGTGGTTAATACTATGGACTTCTGGAAGTCCCTTCCAAGTTAAAGTCCAATAGTATGAAAGTAGTAATATCTAATATAATTAACTGTCTATTGTGTTCCAAGGTCCTTGTTGATCATTTTACATAAAATATCTCAATTCCTCACAAGATCCTACATGGTGCGTATCACTAGCCACATTTTTCAGAGAAAAACTCTTAGAATAAAGTTGAATAAATTACAATGGTTGGGTAAAGCTTTCAGTTCTTGGTGTACATGACTTCTAAATTTGTTCTTTCTTTTGTACGACACTCTTCTCAGGTCTATGATATATACTATATGTCATCAATGTTCCCTGTAATTCTTTCAGGTTGACAGTAGCCAGCTATGTTTCATGAACTACATCCTTTGATGGCTGAGTATGCATGAGAGGAATTTCATGTTGCAATTAAAATTATAACAAGATTAATCAGACACATATTTAATGATATGTATAACAACTATTGTGCTACACATCATTAGGCAAAAGTGGTAAGCCATTCAAATGAATGAAAATAATTATTTTTACACTGCTGAAGCATGCATGGCTATAATCAGACAGGAATTGAGATGAGATTTAAAAACCATTAAAAAATATAAAAGTAATTGTTCTATTTATTAAATTTATTGCTAATCTCCAAGCACTGTGCTAGGTAATTTATATGTGTTATCTCATTTAATCCTCCTAACAATAATATGAGAAATATATATATTTTTTTAACAGATGAGGAAACTGAGGCTCAGGAAAGTTAAGAAAATTTTCAGGTTTGCTCATCTAGTGTAGATTGGGATGAAATGCCAATCTAGGAAATGTCACTTAACATCATTTCTCTTATGCATGGTGCCCCTCAGCCACCTCTAAATGGAAGAACCACTCACTCATTCTTCCCTCTAATTTCACCAGGTTTGTTTTTAATAGGATGCACTGCTTTGCCTCCAACTAAATTGATGTTAGAATGCCACTGTTCACTCTGCCTGTATTACTAGTTGTAATATGTGGGTGCTATGGACTGAATGTGTCCAGAAAATTCATGTATAGAAGCCCTGTCTCCCAATGTAATAGTATTTGGAAGTAGGGCTCTTGGGAGGCAATTTAGTTTAGATTAGGTCCTGAAAGTGGGACCCTCATGATGGGATTACTGCCATTATAAGGAAATAAAGAACACAAGATCTTCACCCCACCCCTGCAGCTGTCTACAAGCCAGGAAAAAGGCTCTCACCGGGAACCAGATATTCTGGCGTCTTGATCTTGGACTTCCAGTCTGCCGAACTGTGAGAAATAAATGTCTGTTGTTTAAACCGCCCAGGCTATGGTATTTTGCTATAGTGTCCTTAGCTGACCAAGACAATGGGTCAGCTAATCTAATCTCTTGTTCCAAAAACAGAAGTCCATTAACTTTTTACTAGGAGGGGAAAAAAGGGGGAAGAATGTATTAGTTAGGAAAGGCTAGTTTATGCTTAAGATTTTGTAAAACACGGATACAAAATTTCAGTGTCTTAGAGATACAAGTTATGTTCCATGTCTATCATTGGGAAATTGATGCTGGGAGGGCCATCTCTCCCAATGCTGGACAAATGTTGTTCCCAAAGGTTCTTAAATGAAACAGTGCTGGTTATCTTGGCAGAGCAAAGGTTTTGCAGTCCTCTCAGGAGGACTTTGCTCTCTCTTCAGTGCTACACACCAGAGAAAGTGAGGTTTAGGTCAGCCAGAAGCCCATTTGGGATCAGCACCCCAGTAGTTCAGCAGACATGAAGTTTTCTTATTGATTAAAATAGACATCTGGAAATGAAAAAAAAAAAAATTCCAAAGAAAAACCTCACTGGCTTTGCAATTTTTCTTTGATATCTACTCTGACTTTACAGGTCAATTCAGGTATCACTTAACACTGCCCATTCTCTCTCCTGTCTCCACCCTTTCTTCACCACCAATGCCTAGGACTCTGAGACTAAGCAGGCAGGAGTGTTGAGATACCCTGATGAGGTACATTGTAGTGCTTTTGCATGTCCTCATGGACACAAACAGCATTTGTTTACAAAGCATATTATTCCCTTAGTGGTGGGGAATATCTACAGATTTGTGGAAACTGCTTGTATCCTAGGATATGCCCAATCACAATGCCTGTCTTGGTAAGACAGAAAACTAAATGGTCCAAAGTAGGAATAAATATTGACGTGATTAATCTGGTGCATATATGTACTGATATGAAAAATAAATACCAAGGGGTTCTGAATTTATATGTCAATAAGTTTCTGGATAAATAGAATATACATATTGAACTTAATACCAAGAATAAGTAGCAGTGACTAACTTCCTTTTCTGTCAGTCAGTTAAGCAATATTATTGACAATGTATGTACTGAACATTTCACAGTACAGAGCAGGTATGTCTGAGCTAGAGATCCAAAGGCCCAAGGCATGTACCTCCAATTAGGTGATATGATATTTCTGGACCTCAATTTCTTAATGTAAACAAAAAGAATGAATGAGATACATCTCAGGTCCTCAGGAACCATAACACAGTATTGTCTCCTTCAGGCTTACATTACATTGCAAAAGCTTTTGTTAGTTTTGGCAGGTGAAAGCTTCCAGGAAGAGGATGAAGAAGGAGGAAGGAACACTCATGTTCCCACTCTGACAAAGGATGTCAGGTTTGCGTGAGAAAAATAATAAAGATGATTTTGCCTTGCAAAGATGCAATGGACTAGAATCCATGCAGTACAAAGGTGGCACTGCAGAGTTAAGATGCTTTAGATTTCCCTAGGGAGTTAGGTCAGATGGACGGTTTTGGCCTCAACTTCTTTACTCCTTCCTTTGATGCATTTCTTTTGTCTAGGGAGGATGATTTAAAGAGCAGTTACTGATAGAGACAGTCACTAAAAGCTACTGGGAACAGGCTCTCCCAGCATTAGTAAGGTTTTACAATTCTAGTGCTGAAAAGGAATCTTTTCTATTTGAGCCTAGGTCCATGACACCAGCTGACATCTCTCTTTTTGCCTTTCTCCTCCCTGCTTTATTCTAAGTTCACTCCTTTTCTTGTACCTCTGCCTCCAAATTTCCAGTACAAAGCTCTTTCTGATAATTATGTTTGCACTCCTCTGTGCCACCACTGTGACCCAACAATGAAGTGTGACCATTCTGACTTCCAGATTGCCAGCTCAAAATATCAATTCTGTTGATCTGTTTTTTTTTTCTATGCTCAGAAGACCTGGAACCATGGTAGGAAGTGGGACAGGGAGCAGTTGGACAAGCTGTTCAAGAACTGATCATGCTCATGTGTATAGGAAAACAGATGGAGGAAGAGAAATTCCTGAAGAGCACATGACTGGTGGGGCAAGGAACAAGCCTACTGAGATGAGCTGCAGATTTGTAGATGGGAGACATGGTTTCATTGTTTACCATGTAAAAACTCACTTTACTTAGGCAAGATGCTTGATATCTGAATTTTAATTTCTTCATTATCAAAATGAATATTGAAAATACCCTACTTCTTAGAGTGAATAATTTGAAATTATTATCTATATGTAAAGTATTACTATATTTACTATCATTATCAAATATTTATCCCACTGTCTAACACATTAAATGGACAAAATAGAATATTTTGAAGGGTATAGATCTTGAAAGTTTAATTTTACAAAAACAAAGGCCAGAAACCTTTCCTAAGAAAAATTACACATTGCAAAATGTAGCACATGATTTCAGTGGAGTGCACAAACCTTTGAAATCCAGCTGTGGATCTTCAGAGTGAAACAAAACAAAGTAAAATGCCCTAAGATATGAAAAGCTTATCTTTAAGTAGAAATATTCTGGGTATTTTTCTTGTTTTAAATTATTAACTTTATTGTATGATTTGTTCTATAGATTATCTATTTATTGTTCATTTCTAAATCTTAGGATTCTGAAATCCTCAGCAAAATAAATTACTCAACAGGTAACTAACAACGTGGCTGAAGGAGGAACAGGGGTTGTTTTGATTATTTCATTTGTTTCTGTGGAACCTGTTTGGAGAGCCATGCTGGCAGAAGCACAGCATTTATACAGATACCCCTATCAACTAAAAATGCATATGTATAGAAAATGAGAGATCATCGATATTATATATAATACACATGCATGCATATATACACATAATGTATACATATGAACATATATGCATGTGTATACATATAGATATATGAAATATAGATCTATATCTACATTATATATTACACATTACGAAATACAGATGTATAAAATGAAAGTATTTTAGTAAATGGCTGAATCTAGAATTCCCAAGTAAAGCTGGAATGGGCACTTCCATCTTTATTCTGTGCAGATACTAAGGAACCATTATCAAAGGGCCAGTAATCCTTCGGCCATTTTTTAATCTTTCATTTTCTAGGGATAACTTGTTTTGTAAGTTTCTCCTATGCTATTGGCATTATGTTACTGGAAAGCTTTTAATTCAATAAATATTCAGCAAGTATATATTGTGCCAAGAATAGATTAATTTTTAGAAAGACTCAAGTACGGGACATAAACATTTGAAAGAATAAGTCGTACTTCGGAATGTGCAATATAACAAGAGCAGTGCCTACTTTCTTTGTGCAAAAAAGGAGGTAATTAACATTACCTGAGAGGGATCAAGAGATAGTTTTTCAGAAGGTGACCTGCAACATAGATGTCTGTCCTCCAGACAGAAGAAAGAAATATAAGGTTATCTTCAGAAGGGAAGATCGTGTGCTAAGCAACAGGAATTTGCAGGCACTAGGTAAAAGAGAATTTCAAGAAAACTTAAGGTTTTTCATTCTACAAGAAGAGAATTGGACTGCTATCTTATTTCCATCTCCTGCATGTGTAGCCACAGAAGGAGCAGTTGCATTCTTTTAGCACCTCACCTTGACTCTAATTCTACTGTAAATGTATCTGCTATAGGTTAGCCTATTTTTGTTTCTATACAGACCTTTACTGATAATAAATATCCAGTGATAATCTATTTATTCAATAAATATTTGTGCTGGTTTCTATCTGTAAAGGTGATCATTTCAAAGACTTATTTAGTTAATTATTATTATTATTATTATTTTTTGAGACGGAGTCTCGCTCTGTCACGCAGGCTGGAGTGCAGTGGCACAATTTTGGCTCACTGCAACCTGTGCCTCCCGGGTTCAAGCGATTCGCCTGCCTCAGCCTCCTGAGTAGCTGGGACTACAGGTGCGTACCACCATGCCTGGCTAATGTTTTGTATTTTTAGTAGAGATGGGGTTTCACCATGTTAGCCAAGATGATCTCAATCTCTTGACCTCATGATCTGCCCGCCTCGGCCTCCCAAAGTGCTGGGATTTCAGGCGTAAGTCACCGCATCTGGCCTTTAAATGTCTTAAATTTACTACACAGCCCTTCTACACTCTTTGGGGTGGGGGGGGGGCGGTGAATATCTTCAAAGAAATTTCTCTATTCCGCTAATAAATCCATTCCTCTAGCTAAAATTGGCTATCTTCTGTTGCTCGGTTTCTCCAACTCTGCATCAGTGCTCCTGTCGAGAATGTCTCTGCCATCTCATCTACAATAATCTATCACCTAACAATGGCGATATGTTTTTGAGGCATATTGTTAGGCAACTTCATCATTATATGAACATCACTTCCACAAACCTAGATGGTGTAGTCTACTACACATCTAGGCTATGTGATACAGCCTACTGTTTCTAAGCTACAAACCTGTACAGCATGTTGCTGTACTGAATACTGCAGGCAATTTTAACACAATGATAAATATTTGTGTATCTGAACACAGAAAAAGTACAGTAGAAACACAGTATTAGAATCCTTCAGACCACTGTCACATATGTGGTCTGTTGTTGACTGAAACGTCATTATGAGATACATGACTGTAAAAGCACTAACCTTTTTGTTTATCAAATCTCACGTTTTCTTTCACCAAGGAGATTTTTCTAGAACAACCCAACCCAAAACAATTGTTTTCTTTCCCTTTCAAATCTCCTGCCTTGAATCTTAGTTACTATTCAAATACTTTCTCCTTATCTTTCTTCCTAGATATTAATCATCTTTAGGATTAGAACCTAATGTGTAAGTGTAATTGTGTCCAGAATTAGTTCCTTCTGGTGGGTTCTTGGTCTCCATGACTTCAAGACTGAAGCCAAGGAACCTCACGGTGAGTGTTACAGCCCTTAAAGATGGTGTGGGCCGGGCGCGGTGGCTCAAGCCTGTAATCCCAGCACTTTGGGAGGCCGAGACGGGCGGATCACGAGGTCAGGAGATCGAGACCATCCTGGCTAACCCGGTGAAACCCCGTCTCTACTAAAAAAATACAAAAATCTAGCCGGGCGAGGTGGCGGGCGCCTGTAGTCCCAGCTACTCGGGAGGCTGAGGCAGGAGAATGGCGTGAACCCAGGAGGCGGAGCTTGCAGTGAGCTGAGATCCGGCCACTGCACTCCAGCCTGGGCGACAGAGCGAAACTCCGCCTCAAAAAAAAAAAAAAAAAAAAAAAAAGATGGTGTGTCCGGAGTTTGTTCCTTCCAGGTATTCAGATGTGTCTGGAGTTTCTTCCTTCCGATGGGTTCATAGTCGCGCCAACTTCAGGAGTGAAGCTGCAGACTTTCCCAGTGTTACAGCTCTTAAAGGTAATGAGGACCCAAAGAGTGAGCAGCAGCAAGATTTATTGTGAAGAGCGAAAGAACAAAGCTTCCACAGTGTGGAAAGGGACCCAAGCGGGTTGCCACTGGGGGCTCAAGGAGCCAGCTTTTATTCCCTTATTTGGACCCACCCACTTCCTGCTGATTGGTCCATTTTACAGAGTGCTGACTGGTGCACTTACAAACCTTTAGCTACACACAGAGCACTGATTGGTGTGTTTTTACAGAGTGCTGATTGTTGTGTTTACAAACCTTTAGCTAGACACAAAGTGCTGATTGGTCTGTTTTTACAGAGTGCTGATTGGTGTGTTTGCAAACCTTTAGCTAGACACAGAGTGCTGATTGGTCCTTCTCACAGAGTGCTGACTGGTGCATTTACAATCCTTTAGCTAGACACAGAGCGCTGATTGGTGCGTTTTTACAGAGTGCTGATTGGTGCATTTACAAACCTTTAGCTAGACACAAAGCGCTGATTGGTGAGTTTTTACAGAGTGCTGATTGGTGCATTTACAATCTTTAGCTAGACCCAGAGTGCTGATTGGTGCATTCATAGTCCTCTAGCTAGACAGAAAAGTTCTCCAAGTCTCCACTTGACCCAGGAAGTCAAGCTAGCTTCACCTCTCATAATCATGTTACACTTCTCACTATCCATTGTAGTAGTCAACACAGTGCTTTGCACATCTGATTTCATATTTAATTAATGGTTGGTTTGAAATTTAGGTTGTATCTCCACATTCATGAAAACAGAAGTGTTTTTATAGATTGGATAAACACTGAAATGCCCTCAGATTACATGGAAAGAATATGAAAGGTCAGTACTTAGGTACAAAATAGCTTGACCATTCTTAAAACCACTTCTTTTCAATTATAAAAATTTCAAAATGAGATCCAAGGTTTTGAGCATGAAACCATCTGATTCTTATTTCTTCTGCATAATTTTAGCTTTGCAGACCATATTTTCATTTTCTAGACTTTAGCACATTATTAATAACGTCAAGGCTATATCTCTAGAATTACACTGCTCTCCTCTGCCCTTCTTGGCAGTGTTATTTGAGCTATAGGAAAATCAGCAAAGAAGTTCTTACTGTTATGTTTTTCTATCTACTGTGGGAAAAATTGGCACCCAAGGCTATGTCTGCATTATTTATACCACTTTGATAGATTAAATCTTAACTGTACCATAGAACTTTTAAAGACATGTCTGTAAACGTTTAGGGATTACACAGGTGTTCATCTTGACTGCAAACAAAGACTCCTTTTTGTGATTGGAAAACAAAATTAAAATGTAACAATGTCCTGCAAGCCATGGTTTCTGCTTA
The DNA here is from genome assembly GCF_047675955.1 of Chlorocebus sabaeus. Classification (NCBI taxonomy): domain Eukaryota; kingdom Metazoa; phylum Chordata; class Mammalia; order Primates; family Cercopithecidae; genus Chlorocebus; species Chlorocebus sabaeus. The sequence continues at coordinate 34,185,636 of NC_132913.1, forward strand.
AAACAGATCCTTGACTGGACATGTCAGATAGATTTGTTACTCTTGACACATTTTTGGAGTTCAACAAAGTAGCCAACATCAATAGAAACATTTCTGTGATCCTATACTTCTAAAGTTAATCTCTCTGACGGTGACATTTCATAAAGGAACGGTAATGTTGGTATTCTACCAATGTGACAATATCCTAAAGGACTTTTATCCTGAAAGGACTTTTTATCCCCAAGCTCTAAAGTATTCTTAAAGTTATTTCATCCTTTTCCCTGTGCTGTTACCAACACTATGGTGAAATTTTGATGTGTTACCAAAAGACAAGAGCCTTATTTTTGGAAAGTATTGTTCACAGGGCCCCTGAGGATTTTTTCTTTTTATTTTTATAACTGGAAGATTTGATTTTATTCTCTGAAACTTAGGACTTGCTAGAGTTCCTTTTCAAGAAGGTGATAATTTTATGAGTTTTCCTTGGAAATAATTATAATCACCTTCAGTTCGGTGAAAGATAATATTTTCTCAGCTACTGAAGGTCTACATCAGTGCAAATCATTTATTTACTCAACATTACAGAAACTCTGATATAGTAAGTCATTGAAATATTTAACCAATAACAAAGAAGAGTATAATGATAATTATAAGGTAGGAGGATTGTAATCATGGTTTCCTCAAAAAGATAATTGAATTCTAATTTATATGCAGCCCATATGTCATAGTTTCTAATTGCAAACCCAGTTATTTACTGAATTCAACCTTTCCTTCTTCTTTGTCCTTCCTGTTCCTCTCTCATTTATTTTTTTCCCTAGATATTACTCTAGGAAAATTTACAACCTGGAGCAAGGAGAAATAAGATCTCTCTTCTAAATGCTGAATTTGAAAGGTAGGGACAAAATACATACAAAAATTGAAGGACGGCTTTGATGTTTTTGGCAGTGCATTCTTAGGTCATACTAGACTTAATTCCCATTCCTCCATTTATCAAATTATCATACTTAAGGTTTATAAATCACGTAACCAGAGCTGTTTAACACAATGGATATTATTTTACTATATCATTATTGATCACAAAATCAGCTACTCCATAGGAGAGTAGTCAAGGTTTAATCAGGGATCTCTTAATTCCCATTCTGACTCTAAAATTAGAATTGTATCTGGCCTCCACAGTATACTTTGCATTCTCCCCCAGATCAAGAGATTTTAAAACACCAATCTCAGTTTTTTGTCTTTTTTTTTTTTCTAAATCTAGTAAACACACTCTTCAGTATATCAGTGTAGAAGTTAGACTGCTGAAAGCCCTAGCTATACTGACAAATAGAGAAGCCATTAACTACATGTAACTATTTATATTTAATTTTTAAAAATTTAGAAGAAAATTTAAAATTCAGCTTCTCAGTTGCACCAATCATGTATCAAGAGTTCAGTAGCCATAAATGGGTAATAATTACTAGAGGTGACAGTTCAGATATAGAAAATTTCCATAATCACAGAAAGTGGAAATTAAAACTAGAAATTAAACAATATGCTTCCAAACTTCTGTCTATGAATAAGTCACATTAGTGGTTAAAATATATTTTAAATCAAATGAAAACTAAGAATTACATATGACACACTAAACCTTGTGAATACAGTTAAACAAAGAGAAATGTATAGTCTTCAGTGAAAGCACCAGAAAGAAATATAAATGAATAGAATCTTTAAAAAATGCAAATTAAATATATACAAAAAGAAAATAATACATTTGAAATTAACAGTACAAAATAAAGTTGCAATAGGGAAAAACCAAAGTTGGCTCTTTGAACATACTAATAAAACTGATAACTAATTAGCATGAATGATAAGAAAAAGGTGACAATGCAAATTATCAATATCAGAAAAAAAAAGTAGAAATCACTAGAGACCCTAGGACAATTTTTTAGAAATATATTATAAAATTTACGCAAAAAATAACAATTTCATTGACCTGTATTATCACATAATACAATTTACCAAAATTTGCAGAAAGTGAAATGATACATTTGAATATTCTTATCTCAAACAAATAAATTGAATCAATTATTGGAAACCTATATATAATACCCAGAGTCCAAACAGTTTTAGCATTGAGTTTTTTCAAATTTAAAAAAATTCTCTCATATGACATATACACTTCTGAAAACAGAAAAAGAGAGAACCCTTTCATAACTTTTTATGAAACCAGCATAACTTTGATACCAAACTGACACGGACATTATAGGGAAAAAAAATTAGAAGGCAATCTCTCTCCTGAACAAAGATACAAAAATCTTTAATAAAATATTAACAAACGAAATCTAGATATATACAAAAAGGATAATTCATTATTTTCAGTAGTTTCAATCTCGTAATTCTAGGTTGACTTAACACTTGAAAATCAAATCATATAATTTAATGCATTAAGATAAAAAAGGTGAAAAAGCTATTGTCATCTCGATAGATAAAGAAAATGCCTTTAATAAAAATTCAAATCTCATTCATGACAAATGTGCTACTTAACATTTTTTGGAGGTCCTAGCAAAAACAAGGCAAGAAAGAAAAGACAAAATTGAAAGGAAATACAAATGGTATTATTTCAGACATCCTGAAACTCTCATGTAATTTTAATGCAAGCCCTTCAGAATATCTCTGAAATTATCTACCAGTGCTAAATATATGGATACTGTACAACTCAACAATTCATTTCTAGACATATATACCCAACAGAAATGTGTACATGGATTCTCCAAATGATGTTTATAAGAACGTTTACAGAGCACATTTTTAATAATGAAGCCTGGAAATGTACCAATTGCTCATGAATGCATACATATCACAACAATGAAATCCTATACAGCACAATAATATAATCTATATAGTAATGTGATTAAACAAATGGTATATCACACCACAGAAATACTATATAGCAATGAGAATAATCAAATAGCAATGCCATACTTACATGGATGAGTCTCGCAAAAAATGTAAACCGAAAGAATGCATACAAGGGGAATACATACTGTATGATTGATACATAGATTTAAAAACCTACACAACCAGTCTATGATGTTAAAGGACAGTGCATTGCCATTGGAGATGTAGTGATTGGATAATTTCAAAAGTTAAAACAGTAACTTCACAAAAAGGAAATCTCTTAGACACCACCTTAAAAAGTGATCAAAATTTATATAACTGTAATTGAGACATTATATCATAATGCCTCTTGACTAAGAATGGCACATCACTTCTGTGGTTTAGTAAAAATGCATAGGGAGATATCAAGCAATCTTTAAGAGATATTATACTGTACATTTTGCATACTGCAAAAATGTCAAACTTAAAAAGGAAAAAAATGAATGAAAAACTATTAGATATAATAAAATTAAAGAAGATATTACTACTAAATGGATTGACACTGGACAGGGGGATGGGACAACAGGCTATAAAGAACATCATTGTAATGATTAACAATTTGAACATAGACTATAGATTAGATAATAGATAATTACTGATTTTGCTAATAGGACTGTTACATGAAAGACTACCCATTTTCCTAAGAAATATACACAAATATTTAAGAGAAAGGGAACTCAACATTTCCAATACATTATTAGAAACAATGCTTGATATGCACACATGTGCACATAGATCTGTAGGTTGTATACAGAGAAAAATGATAAAACAAATGACAAAAAAATGTACAATTTCTAAATTTGGGGAAACAGTATAATAAGAGTCCCTTGGATTCTTCTGTCAACTCTTTTGTAAGTTTAAAGTTATATAAAATAAAAAGTAAAAAATAATAATCAGGAGTGTAGGGTTTTATTCATCCTTTACAGATTTCTTGGATGGCAAAACCAGGTTTCAGAGAAGTCTCAAAGATACAGAAAATTGATCATTCGGGGATAAAATTATAATGTTCAAGGAGGCCAACTTGTGTTAACCAAGCTTCTGAGAAACTGATATATCAAGTAGAATGCCAGTTTATTAATTAACAACAAAAATTGATATTGCTAAATGAGATGTAAGATTTGTGTGAGCATATTTGTTACATTTTTCTTCTTGGCAGATATACATGGAAAACCACTTAATTATCTGACAACTGCTTTGTGAGCAGGGTTTCAGAGCATGCAGAGTTGTTTGAGTGTATCAGATGTTTAATGTTCAGATACTGAAAGGCTAACACACTATTTATTTCCACATTCTTCTTAGTGGGGAGACATTTATTTTATTTATCTATTTTTTGCCTAGAATTAATTATACATATTATGCTTGATTTTACAAATAAACTCAGTGTCAGGGGGTTCTTGCTTAGATCCAGCCTGTAGAGTGTATGTATATATTTTAGACTCCTGTCCAGTCTGGAAAATTAGGACTTATTTTCAAGATTGCTAATAATACTCTGTTACTGATTATTGGTTGGGTGTGGTAGGTAGCTTGCACTTGTAATCCTAGCACTTTCGGAGGCCTAGGTGGGAGGATCACCTGAGGTCAGGAGACCAGCCTGGGCAACATAGTGAAACCCTGTCTCTACTAAAAATACAAAAATTAGCCAGGCATGATGGCACATGCCTGTAATCCCAGCTACTGCGGAGGCTGAGACAGGGGAATAGTTTGAACCTGGGAGGTGGAGGTTGCAGTGAGCCGAGATTGCACCACTGAACTCCAGTCTGGGTGATTAAAAAAAAACAACTCTTTAAACCTCTTTTTTTGATTAAAAAAGTAGAAGAAACAAGGTCGCAAGTTAAAGTTTGAACTTAAATATTTGGCAAGATATTTTCACTGAATATAGAACACTGATTTACTTACTTTCTTTTAACACTTTAAACATTTAGTTTGTCTTCTGATCTCCACTGTCTCTGAAAAGCTGTCAGCCAGAATTCAAATTGCCTTTTCTCTGTATGTAAAGTATTGTTCTCTTGTTGCTTTCAAGATAATCGGTTTTTTTAAATTTACATTTGGTAATATGTTAAGTAAATTGTTCTTGCAACTTAGAGTAAATATAAAAAATCAGAAATATTTGTAAAAGTTTTACTAATTATGGCTTCCACATTTACATTGAATACATATTTCAAAAATAATTTAATATACACGAAAATCACAGGATTTTTGTGTGCTATATTTAAATTGTCAATATAACAATATACTTTTTTGTAAGAATGTACAATGTGAATTGTTAGTTGGGTAAATCTTATTTACCCAAAAGAATGATGTTCATCTACTTTCATGTAATCAAATTACAGATTCAGTGTCTGGTTAAGATTATAACAAATTCAAATAAATTAAGTAAGGAGAGGTACTATAAATTCCCAGCATATTGTTATGTTTAACATATATGTGAAACATGTGTGCCACTGCCAGACAGATATTTAGGGTATTGTGCCAGAAACGTAATATCTGCAATTTCTATCTGTAACTTGAACTCCAAGGATGTAACTCTTCCTGTCAAAAAAGGTCTATTTCTGAATTTTGTATTCTATTTCATTGATTTTTACACCAAATAACACTACTCACTCCATTAATGTAATTTTTTGGTAAGTCTTAAAACTAGATAGTATTATTTTCCAATTCTGCTTTTCTTTAGAATTTGGATTCAGTTTATAAATTGTCACCAAAAAATAAAAATAATTTAAAAACTTGCTCATAGGTTTCATTGGTATTGCATTGGATCTATAAATTAGTTGGAAAAAACTGCCACGTTTAACAATTCTGAGTCTTCCAATCCATGAGCATGGTATGTCTCTTTATTTTTATTTTTGTATTTAGTTTATTTCTGTTAACATTGTATGGTTCTTTTTACTCTACAGGTCTTGTAAATATTTTGTTAATTTATGTATACCTAAGTTTTTTGGGTTTTTCAGTGCTATCATAAAATAATACGATTTGTTAAGTGTTTAAAGTTAAAGCCTTTCTGGCTAAAATATTAAAAAGAGACTGAGTTTTAAAATTAGACCATGTTTCCTGTGACTTTCACTGACTATTTCTAGGCGCGTTTTTATAGAATAGCTAGGATTTTCTTTGTATATGATTATATAATTACGTTGTCTGAAATAAAGACAATTTACTTCTTCCTTTCCAATCTCTGTATAATATTTCCCTTTCTTTCTGTCCTACTCTTTAGTGCAGGAGTTGGAAAAGTTGTTTTTTATTTGTTTTTCACTTTTTTTGAGACGGAGTCTCCCTCTGTCGCCCAGGCTGGAGTGCAGCGGCGAAATCTCGGTTCACTGCAAGCCCCACCTCCTGGGTTCCCACCATTCTCCTGCCTCAGCCTCCAGAATAGCTGGGACTACAGGTGCCCGTCACCACGCCCAGCTAATTTTTTTTTTTTTTTTTTTTTTTTTTGTATTTTTAGTAGAGATGGGGTTTCACCGTGTTAGCCAGGATGGTCCGGATCTCCTGACCTCATGATCCGCCTGCCTCTGCCCTCCCAAAGTGCTGGGATTACAGGCCTGAACCACCGCGCCAACTGGTAAATTCGTTCTTAAAGGGCCCAGTAGTAAACATTTTAGGCTAACAAGTTACAAGCTCTGTTGCAGATATTCAGCTCTACCATTGTAACACAAAACCATAAACAACACTTAAACTAGTATGTCTGGGTTATAGCAAAATTTTATTTACAAAAATTGGTGACTGGCCTGTAAGCTGACTAGAATTGTTTATTACTTTTTCTTATTTATCTTATTAACAAGTTAAATTACATTAATAAATCTTCAGTGGTTAATCCAATTTTGTGTTTCTGGTACAAATTCCAATTGATCAAGATTTATTATCTTTTTGATATATTGCTGGGCTTGATTTCCTAATATTTAAAGATTTTTACATCTAATTTCAGTTCATACGGATATCAAACTCTAATACTGTTTTCTTGTAATGTTTTTGCCTAGTTTTAGTTTAAGGTTGATACTGCCCTCATTAGATGAGCTAGAAAGTATTCACTTACATTCTATTACTGGAAAAATGAATTTATAGAATTGGTATTTTTTTTCTTTACCTTTGATAGAATTCATCGGTGTCACCATCTATGATATGACTGGAATTCTTTTGTGAAAACTTTTTTTTTTTTTTGAGACGGAGTCTCACTCTGTCACCCAGGCTGGAGTGCAGTGGCCGGATCTCAGCTCACTGCAAGCTCCGCCTCCCGGGTTTAAGCCATTCTCCTGCCTCGGCCTCCGAGTAGCTGGGACTACAGGTGCCGGCCACCTCGCCTGGCTAGGTTTTTTTTCTTTTGTATTTTTTAGTAGAGATGGGGTTTCACCGTGTTAGCCAGGATGGTCTCGATCTCCTGACCTCGTGATCCGCCTGTCTCGGCCTCCCAAAGTGCTGGGATTACAGGCTTGAGCTACGGCGCCTGGCCTTGTGAAAACATTTTTAATTGTAAATTCAATTTCATTATTGGATATAAAGCCATTTGTTTATAAATGTTTTTTTTTCCTTCAGTTTTTCCTTTTCCTTTTTGCTCTTTTTTACTTTTAAATTTTGTAAATACTTAATTTAACTTTTATTAAAATTTTTATTAAACAATTTTACATTTTGATTTTTAATTTTTATAATTTTGTGCTAATTTTGCTATTTTTTGGGGGGGGGGCTTTTGGTCATTTTTTTTCCTTTTTTACTTTTTTTCCCCTTGGGTCAGTTTGCATTTTAGGGAGTTTTCATCTAATATTCACCTTAAGTATTATCCATTTTAACTTTGTATCTTTCACTTTATTACTCATGAATCAGCCTAATATATTCATAACATGTTTTTGAAATTGATTTAGAGTAGGCTTTACTCAAGCGTAGTCTGCTTCCACCTTTCTGGGGTACTATCTAATGCCTCAGTTACCCAACGAGGTCTTTCCGTTCTGCATAATGGAAACTCGCAGTTTTTTGTGAGCTCTGGGAATTGTTCAACTTATAGCTCCTTGATAGTTGATCATAGTTTGTTTCATAAAGTTTCTCTCTGTACATGCATACATTATGATTCAGTGACAGGTTGAAGGCAACTTTTGTGCATATTTCAGAAGCTCTTTCCTTCTAGTTTCTTGCTCCTCGGTATTCTATCCTGCAAATTCAAGCTGCCTCATCCCAACCCAATTTCCCAAATTATGATTTCTTTCTCTCCTGAATCCCTCCATCCCCCATGCTATGATTCAGAAAGTGACTCCATGAAGAAAGCTAGGGATATTATAGAGCTCACTTATTTCCTTTCTCTTAGGCTTAACAGTTCTGTCATCTTTTGTCCAATATCTGAAATCAGTTGTTTTGTATTTGATCTATTTTTTTAATCATCTACAGCAAAAGGGCAGGATCAATACCAGTTACTCCATCATGGTAGAAATAGAAAAACTACAAATGTCAATATGTCTAATAGTGTTAATTCCATATAAATTAGAATCTTTCCAAGTCCAGGGAGATTAAACATCTTTTCTCAATAACTCACCCATGTTTAAGAAGTCACAAATCATATAGTTAAGCCTTCTTAGCATAGTGAAGACTTTTCTTCACTACCACTTACAGCTGATATACTCAGTTTTTCTGGCTGAATGTTTCCTGATAGTATCTCAAATACACTTATTTCCTTTTCCAATCCCCCTTTAAATATACTCATCTTGGACAACTGCCAAGATCTCCTGACTCTTGTTCTTGACTCATATTTCTTTCTTTTTACCCATATCACAGATAATTTCAAAATTACAATTCTTTCAGTATCACTTCTGTCATGGCACTGGTGTATTCTATCTGATCAACTACCTAGAGTTTCTTTTGGGCCTACTGGTTCAAATATTACCTCTCTATACCTTCACAGGAAGTATACATGTAGAGCATAAAAGACCAAGCAGGATAGTAGACATTTATGTATTAACTCATTCAATCATCTAACACTTCTAATATATTAAGTTCTTAGTTATGCACTGGTTATTCAAAAGCAACACTGTCTGGCAGGGACCCAAGCAAATAAATACAAAAATTAAGACAGTGCAAAGATAAAAATAAAAGTGTTCAGAGTAAATTTTACCACTGCACACAGGACATTTAGTGAGAGCTTCATAGCATTAACCTGAGTATCAGTGGAGAGGGCATTTCAGGCAAAGAAAATGGCATGAGAACAGGAACACAGGAGGAACATAAGCATGATGTAGGTGGGAACTACAGACGGTGTATAGGTTGCATGAGCATAAAGTAAAAGGCAAAGGGTAATAGGAGATCTGGCGAGAGTACAGGAAGGAGCAAATTCAAAAAAGCAATGTTTATCACCTCCAGAGCTTAAATTTTAACAAATTACTGAATAAATTTTAATCAAGGGAATTTCATGTTCAGATTTTTGTTCTGTGAAAAGTCCTTACTCTAGAAATATTATTAAAGATAAATTTTAGCAGAACAGGAATGGAGGCAAGAAGGTTGTTAAGGGAGAGTCTAGACAAGTGATGACAAGTTAGACTATCCTAGTTGTGATGAAGATAAGAGAGGAAAAGGGAATGGGAGACATAACATTAGGTAGTAATTTATAGGAACTGAAAGGTGAAGAAGTACCTATGTATTAAATTTGGCTCTTACTCTTCTAGATTTGGTGACAGCTGGGTGGATAATTGTGTTATCCGTGTGAGATAGAACATAAAAGGAGAAACAAATTGAAGAATTATTTTAAAATTATTAGTTCAGGCTTGTATAAATGGAAATCTGAAGTACCCATGGGACAGCCAATTATAACAGTCACATATGTCATTAGATATGAGTCAAGAGTATATTGATAAAGAATTGAAAACCATCTTCCCATAGTAGGTAGCTGGAACTATGAGAAGGGGTAAAGTACCCAACAGACAACGTGTGAAGAGAAAGAGCAGGATTTTCAGCATTCAGAACTCAGGCCAGGGCATAGAAGCACAGTATTTCAGCTGAAGTAAAAATAACTTGGCTATAAAAGATAATACATAGTTTTACTCCATGTTCTCTTGAGGTAAGGGATATAAAATATGTATTTAGTTAAGGTTGTTGTTGGCTTTATCCTATGACATGGTAAACAGCTGATCTACTGAAGACTTTGCAAACTCAGGGAGTTGAGGTGAACCTCTGTTTCGATTTTCCCAGCAGTATACTCTACACCCTTTCCAAACACTGAAGAATTCATGTATCAGATTCTTAGTAGTCCTTTTAAAGGCCCTGCTCTTGATTTGTGGTAGAGTGGGGAACACCCTATACTTCTCCCACCTTGGAAGAGGTTATGACTCAAAGTATTATTAACAAACAACTCCCTCCAAACTGTTTTCCTCAATCTCCTGTCTTTTATTTTTAATATTTTATTTACTTATTTATTTTAATGTTTCTCAGCATGAACAAGGGCTTCATGAGTCATCTGATTCTTGTTTTCTTTTTAAAATGATTCTGTATCTGTTTTGTTGTTTTTTGGTGGCTTGGTCACATTGTCTACTGTAACAAAGTACAGATCTGTCTTTTTCACAAGAGCATGAGACTCTGAATGAGAGGGGTGGTATCTTTTCATCTTTGTGTCACCCGTCTTTAGCACAAGGTGAAGACTGAGAAAACAGGGATGATCAAGTCATCTCGGTGGGGAGGGTGACATTTTAAAATATGAAATCTGGTACCCTGTTTGGTAGATTCAAAGTCCCAATTAGAGAAAAGTATATTTAATTGGGCAGAGGTAGTGTCTCTCCAATTCAGAGAAATAATAAATTGTGTTAATAGAGAGATATCTTTTAATTCAATGATTTGAAATTGCTGATGGATCCCTAGTGAAAACCTCATATTACAGAGATTTATGAATGAACGTTACAAAAAAGGGACATGGGCTTAGAGTTGAAAAGGGTGACAATAATAATTATATAGGTATTTTACTGTGAAATATTTTTACAGATTAAAGTAAATTTTAAATTTTCCAAATAAAACCTCATCTATCTAAAAATCTAAGTACTTTAAATGAAATATTGGCTGTCTTAAGAAATGGTGGGCATTTTTTCATGAATAAGTAAACAAATGTTAGCCTTGAATTCAATTCCCTTCTGAATTTCTTTACTACCATACACAACAATGCAACCTACTTTCAAAACTAAAATCTGAAATAGAGATATCTTATTCAAGAGACTAACATAGTTCATTTTTCATTCTGATGGATATCTCATTTATTAGGCACAGAATTCACTGTGCTCCAATGCCAAGAATTACTAAGCAACAGAACATATGTAGGCGGATGTGATGTTTGCATATTCACACAATATGACATTTATACCAAGATCAGAAGTATATTATTGCTGAAAAAGAGGCACGGTAGCAAAATGAGAGGTAGTAATATTCTTTTTTTGATAAGGTACCATTCACAGAAGTATCTTTATGATCTTAACAAATAACCCTCTGCTATAGAAAACAAGCAAATCCAGAGTGACATTTAAAACTTTCCGAGTTTAGTTTTTCCTAAATGCCAGGAAGGAAAACATACTGCTTGAAACGTGTTTTTATGCCTTCTATAGTATAACACCTAGTATGGCGTGAATACAAGAATTGCCTATCAGCCTGAGCTGAATACTAACTGTTTTACAGCATCAAAATTAGGAAATATTCTGGAGTGTTCTACTGAAGACATTTCCCTGGGGACCCTGAAACTTGGCAAACTGTCTCAACAAGCAGCTACTTCTATCTTTCTCTATGCTGAATATAGGAACCAAATATGAGGACAAGGTTGAATGTCTGAGTAAACATGATTATTAAAAAAAGAATGTTCCCAAAGCCAACTAAGACAAGAGGCAGCCCATTCAAACTGATGTGCAGTTTAAGGAAGTGACTCCAACACAGCGCCCCTTACAGCCAACCTATGACATGCCCATTTCAGTTGCACACCAACTTTTAGTACAATTCACAGACAGATTAAATGAATGAAGAGAGGATTTGGAGGAAACTCTCCCAGAACATCTCCCAGAACATGATGGGCTATTCTGTAGGCATATCACTAGGCTTTCATGAAGCACAATATTTTATGTAGGTGAAAATTTTGAGTTAATACATTACACATTTTTAAAACATCAAGCATGTCTTTATAGTCTTGTCTAAATATCCTCAACTGAAACCTTTTATGATTCGATAGGCATAGATTTCTAGAAAGAAGGGCTTCCTCTGGTAGTATTCTTTCATAATAGATATATTTGCTAAACTTGTTTTTAATAAAACAAAAGATTCTGAGAACTGGACTCCTTTCTTCCTTCCCAGTGAGTAGATACTACAAGAGCTTTCCTAATTCGCTTAACTGTTTAAATATGACAGCTATGTCTCTTAGGGGAACCACCGCCACCCACACCCTCACCCCAACTCCCCTGAAAATTAACTGACCAAACTCTTATTTGAAGATACCTGGGAAAGCAATCTTTGCTCCTATGCCGGGAGACTCAAGGCTCATTATAAACTTGCTACTACCTTGGCATAAAAATGTATGTTGGGTCCTAGACTGGAGTTTACAAAAGGAACAAGAAAATTAAAAGTAACCCAACAACTGCTGATAGTTTTTCTTTTTCTTTTCTTTTCTTTTTTAGAAGTGCTATATGTTTTCTGATCACACTAGTCTGTCAACAGCGTAATAGCACCACTATCAGTAGACATTTCCATTAGTATTGCAGGAATATGATAGCTATCATCACATGGAAAGCTGAACAGTCATGAGAATCGCTAGAATGCAGCTGAGTGCATGTTCCCATGTACTCTTTGCCAACTGAATTGATTTCTACAGCTGGGAGTAGTGGACCTATAAAAAGTTTCTCATCTCTCCTAAATTTAGATAAACCTGAGCATTATATCTTTTTTTAAAAAGTGTTCAATTTAAAAGAATCTGATCTTAAGATCTTAACATAGAAAATTAAACAATTTTTGTTTTTATTTTTCTGATGAGGTCTCAAAAGATCATCCCGTGAGCAAAGCAAATGTATACTTGAATTACTTTCAGAAAGAAAAATATTTCTATTTTACCTCTAAATCTTCAGAGATATTTAGTAGGAAAGGCCATGAGTTATCCTGAATAAGAAATTCCACCCTCACCAGGAGGACCTAACAATTATAAATACATACATCTGACATCAGAGCACCTAAATATATAAAGCAAAAAAAAGTTTTTTTAAAACACCACCAAAGAAAAAAAAAAAAAAAGATCATTTTCAGCAAAATCACCTGGATTGCTCATTTCTGGGCTTTATCCCAGGTTTACTAAAAAAATTTTACAAAACTAAGGCCCAGGTGTCTGCATTTTTAAGCATGCTTCTATTTCCATTTTGCTACACTATACATTTTGGAAAATACTGGATAAAAATTTGGAAATCAGAAATTAATGCTATTAGCTAAACTATTTTAATCATAATCATGTAATTTTCTTTTTTAGAAACAATAGGAAAGTTTATCAAATACAAGCATGAGAGCATATAATTTCAAAAAAAAAAAAAAGACTTTTTAAAATCCACCTAAGAGCATCATGATATCTTCCTTTCCCTCTCAGAAATCCATGCATATCCAATAGATATTATTTAAATTAGCTTTTTAGAAATAAGTAATATCCAGGCCGGGCACGGTGGCTCACGCCTGTAATCCCAGCACTTTGGGAGGCCGAGGCGGGCGGATCACAAGGTCAGGAGATCGAGACCATGGTGAAACCCCGTCTCTACTAAAAATAGAAAAAATTAGCCGGGCGCAGTGGCGGGCGCCTGTAGTCCCAGCTACTCGGGAGGCTGAGGCAGGAGAATGGCGTGAACCCGGGAGGCGGAGCTTGCAGTGAGCTGAGATTGCGCCACTGCACTCCAGCCTGGGCGACAGAGCGAGACTCCGTCTCAAAAAAAAAAAAAAAAAAAAAGAAATAAGTAATATCCATTGAGTGCATAGGATCAGTGTAGGTTCCCTGTTAGGGATTTACTAGTAATATAACTAAGCAAAATGAAAACAAAACTTAAAAAAAATTAAATTAAAAAAAAAAAAGGTTGAAATGTCAACACTGGCAGAATATTTTAATTCAAAAGTAGGCAAACCATATTCCCCAGACCAAATCTGGCCCACTACCAATTTCTGTATAGTTATTGGGCAAAAATGATTTTTAAATTTCTACATGGTTGAAAACTTATAAGGTACATTAATATTTTATGGTTTTCTATTAAACTGGGTTCTTTTATAGCTACTCTTCTATTTCTTTGCCCCAGGGTGACCTCCCTGTTGCTCAGGTCTCCTATTTGGAGATCATCATGGTAACTTCCTTTCCCTCTCAGAAAAGCTTGTTTTGAATCCCAGTTGTCAAGGTCTGTGTTTCCTAGGAGCAATGCTTTTTTGTTTTGTTTTCGAATTTTATTTTAAGTTCTGGGATACATGTGCAGGATGTGCAGGTTTGTTACATAGGTAAACGTGTGCCATGGTGGTTTGCTACACCTATCAACCCACCACCTAGGTATTAAGCCCAACATGCATGAGCTATTTAGCCTGATGCTCTCCCTCCTACCCTGGGCCCAACAGGCCCCAGTGTACATTGTTCCTCTCCCTGGGTTCATGTGTTCTCATTGTTCAGCTCCCACTTATAAGTGAGAACGTGCAGTGTTTGATTTCTATTCCTGTGTTAGTTTGCTGAGGATAATGGCTTGCCTCTCCAATCATGTACTTGCAAAGAATATGATCTCATTCCTTTCTATGAGTTCACAGTATTTCATTGTGTATATGTACCACATTTTCTTTATCCAGTCTATCATTGATGGGCATTTGGGTTTATTCCATGTCTTGCTCTTGTGAATAGTGCTGCAATGAACATATGCATGCCTGTATCTTTATGATTATATTCCAGAATGATTTATAGTACTTTGGTTACATACCTAGTAATGGAATTGCTGAGTCAAATGATATTTCTGGTTCTAGAACCTTGAGGAATTGCCACACTGTCTTCCACAGTGGTTGAACTAATTTACATTCCCACCAACAGCTAAAAGTGTTCCTATTTCTCCACAGCCTCATCAGAATCTGTTGTTTCTTGACTTCTGAATAATTGCCATTCTGACTGGCATAAGATGCTATCTCACTGTGGTTCTAATTTGCATTTCTCTAATGATCAGTGATGTTGAGCTTTTTTCCATATGTTTGTTGGCTGCATAAATGTCTTCTTTTGAGAAGTGTCTATTCATGTCCTTTGCCCACTTTTTGAAGGACCTCTTCAAGGACAACTTAAAAGCACTGCTCAAGGAAATCAGAAAGGACACAAACAAATGGAAAAGCATTCCATGCTCATGGATAGGAAGAATTGATATCATGAAAATGGCCAAACTGACCAAAGCAATTTATAGATTCACTGCTATTCCCATGAAACTACCATTGACATTATTCGCAGAACTAGAAAAAAAGAGTACTTTCAAATTCATATGGAACCAAATAAGAGGCCATAAAGCCAAGACAATCCTAAGGAGAAAGAACAAAGCTGGAGCCATCACACTTCCTGACTTTAAACTATACTACAAGGCTACAGTAACCAAAACAGCATTGTACTAGTACCAAAACAGACACATAGACCAATGGAACAGAATAGAGATCTCAGAAATAAGACTGCACATCTACAACCATCTCATCTTTAACAAACCTGCCAAAAACAAGCAATGGGGAAATAATTCCCTATTTAATAAACAGTTCTGGGAAAACTAGCCATATGCAGAAAGTTGAAACCGGACCTATTTCTTAACACTTTATACAAAAATTAACTCAAGGTGGATTAAAGACTTAAATGTAAAACCCAAAACTATAAAAACCCTAGAAGAAAATCTAGGCAATACCATTCAGGACAGAGGCACGGGCAAAGATTTCATGACAAAAACATGAAAGGCAATTACAACAGAAGCAAAAATTGACAAATGGTACCCAATTAAACTAAAGAACTTCTGCACAGCAGAAGAAACTATCATCGGAGTGAAAAGACAACCTACGGAATAGAAGAAAATTTTTGTAATCTATCTATCCATCTGACAAAGGTCTAATATCCAGAATCTACAAGGAACCTAAACAAATTTACAAGGAGCAATAGTTTTTATACTCCCAGGACCAGCATCACTATCTCACCTGGAACTTACTAGAAATGCAAATGGTTGAGTCTCTCTGCAGACCTTCTAAATGAAGGTGGGGCATAGCAAGCTTTGTTTAACCTCGCCTCCGCATGATTTTGATGTACTCTAATATTTGAGAAACACTGCTACAGAACTGCTAGATTAGTAGGATAAAATATATTAATGCATATTAATTCTGGATATCAGCTCTCACGGATAATATTTGCATTTTAATAGATATCTTCCATGCTGAAGCAAACATAGTAAAATGTTAGTATAAAAAGTGCACGGACCAAAGATTACCATAGACTAAGTGGCTTATAAATAACATAATTTTATGTCTTACAGTTGTAGAGAATGAGAAGTTCAAAATCAAGGCACTGGTAGGTTCCGTGTCTGATGAATGGCCACTTCCTGGGTCACAGGTGCTGTCTTTTGCTGTGTCCTCAAATGGTGAGCTAGTGAGCTTTCTTGGGCCTCTTTTATAAGGGCGCTTTTTATGCCTTTCATAAGGGCTCCACCCTCATGACCTAAGAGCTTCCCAAAGGCCCAACCTATTACCATCACTTGGGTTAGGATTTCAACATATGAATTTCCAGAAATACAAACTTTCAATCTATTGCAGAGCCTTTTTAAAGTATAGCTTTTAAGCAACAGTGACTTACTTTGCTCGGTGCTTGTAAGCATGGTCTAGAGACGTTGACTTTGTTTAAAGTGAAATCACCTGAGGCGTTTGATTGTTCTCTTAAAATAATTGAATTTATGGGGCTGTGAGTTCCTCAGGTGATTCTAATATGTAATCAGGCTTGATCACTGCCAGCCTTGGCCATTGGGTCTTAAACTTTAGCCTGCATCAGAATTACCTAGAAGGACTGTTACAATACAGATTGCTGGACCCACCCTGAGTTTCTGAGTCAATAGGTCTAAGATGAGGCAGAAAATCTGCATTTCCAAAATTTAGCCGCTCCTGGTCTGGGAAGACAATCTGAGAATTTTTGTAGTGATCCCTAGTGATCAATTCTATTTTCTGGAAGCGAAGTGGGAGGTAGTGAACCTATTGCCACACAGGATTTCAAATGTAGTCAAAGTGATATTTAAATTCATTTATTTGTTAGGTTGCTCATATACTCCTGTAGCAAATATTGTTACACGTGACTTACTACCTCTTCTAGCTCATTTTCACTCTGTAGCCAGGCTTTCTATGAACAAAAGTAAATTCAGAAGGAAATTTATTTTAATATTACAACACCTCATTTTCTCCAAAGTGACTTATCTAACACTTCACTTAAAAAAAAATTTCCATATTTCATTTCAATAGCAACACCTTTACTTTTAAAAGCAAAAAATTTCCTGGAAAGTGAAATAGAAAACACTAAGTACAAAATTTATGTGGTCAAGAGGATTTGCTTTACTCAGAGGGAAGCCTTCAAGTTCTTACTCCAAATCAAATTACTCCCAATTTATTTAAAATTTTAACTGGGTTGATAATCTGATTTCTCAGTTTGCAGCAGATTAAAATCAGAAAATTGCAGGGTGAGCAATTAATAAAGGAAATAAAAAATGAAAGCTAATGGTTTAAAAGTAGAGCAAAAATAATGATAAAAAGCAAACAGAAGTGGCCAGGCATGGTGGCTCATGCCTGTAATACCGGCACTTTGGGAAGCCGAACTGGGTGGATCACTCGAGGTCAGGAGTTTGAGACCAGCCTGGTCAACATGGTGAAACCTCGTCTCTACCAAACAATACAAAAATTAGCTGGACGTGGGGGTGTGTACCTGTAGTCCCAGCTACTTGGGAGATTGAGGTGGGAAAACTGTTTGAACCCAGGAGGCGGAGGTTGCAGTGAGCCGAGATTGCGCCACTATACCACCCCAGCCTGCGTAACAGATTGAGACCCTGTCTCAGAAAAAAAAAAAAAAGAGAGAAAGAAAAAGAAAACAGAAGAATTTAAGAGGTGAAAAACTTTAGTACACTTACATTTGAATGCTCCTAGGAAAAGGTGCATCCAGGCAAAGTTAAACTGTAGGACAGAAACGCATCGCATTAAGGCATCAAGGGCAAGGATACAACTTATGGGCTGCTGGTGCTCTTCCATGAACTAACTTTTAATCTTCATATCACTTTTGCAGAAGAGTCACAGTTATATTATCTTTATGCTCACTTCATAGATGAGGAAAATAAAGGATGGAGAGATTAAGTAATCTGTCCAAAATCACACGGCCAAAAGGGCAGAGAGGACATTTGAACCTAAGAGTTGTGCTCCACTCTGTGTGACTGACCACACTCTATACCTGTCCTGTCATGGCAGCTTTGTTATTAATTATTCCTATCCTCTTGAGTAAGACGGTAACCATGGAATGTGGTGTATATATGGGTGGAGGGTGGTAGGTAGGTTAATGTTTTTCTCTGTCTCTCTCAATTTCTCTCTCTCTCTCTCTCTATATATATATATATAAAAAAATAGTTAAAACAATATATTAAAGAAGACAATGATTGATTCAAGCGGGTATCTTAAATGCAACTGGAAAAACACTCGAGACTTCATCTGTCCATCACTGGTCTTTATCTTAGGATTTTTAGCAGTTCTACAATTTTAAAAAAAATGTGTCTCAGGAAAAAAAAATAATTTCCAGAAACTTTCTCAAGACTTTTTGAATATGTATTTCAGAACTATTGCAAAAACAAATTTTAAAAATTGCTTTTTTATTTTCCAGTAGAGCCAAATAGATACATAGCCATTATGATTGTCAGCCAACAGCATGCAGACTCCATGGGAAATAAAATAACCATCCAAAGAACACAGGCTTCTGTTTGTTGAATCAAAAGAACAGTTCTATTAGCAGTGTGACAGAATTAATAAACATTTGGTTTTGCTCTAACATTCAGCCAGTGGAAAGCCACACTACAAAGCCTGTAGCATTTCTAACGATATATTTTTTAAACTTTTGTTTGGCAAATTAAATGTGAACATTCCAATCATCAGGACAAATAGTTTTTTTTTTTTTTTTTTTGGTTTTTTTTTTTTTTTCTTTTTTGTACAATTAATTAGTAAGTTAAGCATACTGCTGACAATTCCTTAAATTTCCTGAAACATTCTCTAGGACTGGATGATTTTCAATGCATATGGAAAAGAAAAGTCATTTGGGAGGAAGTTGCTTTTATTTGAAGAATGTGGAATTCTTAAGGGATTAAAAAGAGAAACAAGAGTTGGACTGGCTTAGTTTAACCAAAGATTCAGCTTTCTCTGAAAGTCCCCCATCAATGCATTCGTTTGTCTATTTATCCCACTGTCCCAAGTGAGTGATTTTTTTTTTTCTTTTTTGAGACAGAGTCTCGTTCTGTCGCCCAGGCTGGAGTGCAGTGGCAGGATCTCAGCTCACTGTGACCTCTACCTCCTGGGTTCAAGAGATTCTCCTGCCTCAGCCTCCTGAGTTGCTAGGATTACAGGCACGTGCCATCACACCCGGCCAATTTTTTGTATTTTTGTAGAGACGGGGTTTCACCATATTGGCCAGGCTGGTCTCAAACTTCTGACCTCAAGTGATCTGCCTGCCTCGGCCTCTCAAAGTTTTGGGATTACAGGAGTAAGCCACCGCTCCTGGTGTGAATGAAAACCCATCTCACTATCACAAGTTAATAAAACTAACTTTTGATTAAAGAAAGCTTTAAATAATGTCTTAGTGTCATTTATGTGGAAATAAACTCTTGGTTTTTCTGTTGAGAAGGGAGAGGCACTGCTTAAAGAATTATGTCGGTTGGGCCAGGTGCGGTGGCTCACACCTGTAATCCCAGTACTTTGGGAGGCCTACATGGGCAGATCACCTGAGGTCAGGAGGAACTGAGGCCAGCCTGGCCAACATGGAGAAACCCCTGTATCCGCTGGAAAAAAATACAAGAAAAGAGTCCAGCATGGTGGTGCGGAGCCTGTAATCCCAGCTACTTGGGAGGCTGAGGCAAGAGAATCACTTGAACCCAGCAGGCGAGTGAGCCAAGATAGTGGCACTGCACTCTGGCCTAGGGGACAGAGCAAGACTACTCCCTCTCAAAAAAAAAAAAAAAAAAAAAGAGAGAATTATGTTGGTCAAACTTTTCTCTGCCACTAGTCCATAGTTACAGTGCTTTAGCAAGTGCTGTAAAAATAAATAAATAAATAAATAAAAATAAAAAAAACCTGAAGATATTTTCCTCATAGTTTCCTCTCCCTTAATGGTAGAATGTTTTTCTACTGGCCGAGAATACACTTCACCTTCTCATTTTCATTAACAGAATGACAACCCTACCTAAGGTCCTTCTGGTCTAAAAAGTCTATGAAGTTGTATTATATGAAATTATATTAAGCCAGTATCATATCATATCTGCACATCAGAAATTAGAATGACTTTAAACTGATACCACTTTAACTTCTAATTAAAGTTTTCTGGAGAGAAGCAATAGAGAAGAGGTTCTAACGAATATACGTATTCTCTGTTTTGATCTTATATCTCCTAAGAATCACAGGAAGCTTCCATATTTGAACTTTATTCATTTAACTTCCCATGTAATAATTCCCCATCTCTGAATTATACTCTTAAATGCTCTGACCTTAAATTTACCCATCTCTCTTTTTTTTTTTAAAAAAAAGCCACATGACAGTCATTTCTGCATTTATTTTAAAACTACTGTAAAGAGCAATATTCATTATATTACTCTGCACTTTCTACATAAAATTCCAAACAATAAATTTGTTTTTTAAATTTGATTTTAAAATCAGTTGTTCATTGACAATTTTGAGACTTCTCATATATATTATATATTATATATATATATTTGACCACAGTTACTAGGAAACTCACAAGCAAACTAATGCCCATTGATAGCAAATGTATGAAACTTCATGGTCAGAATATTGATTTGTTTCCTTTATATTGATTTAATTCTTGTTACTAATATTTGACCTATATGTCTTTAAGTTTTCTCAAAATTGTTTTTGAAAAAAAGGTGCATAATGACAGCTAAAATCAGCTTTCTTTTATCTTTTAAGTAAAGTCACAGGTAGTTTCACGTATCAAGTTATATCAGCTATTGTGATGGACCTTGAAAAATACATTTTTCTCTGCAATATTTGTTTTTTTTTACACTAGGAGTATAATCAATAAATAAGCACTCACTATCAATCTCCAAAATATATAGTCATATTTCATTTTCAAAACTACACACCTCTTGTGATGAATTACAGTCATTAGCAAGATGATTGTACAGAAACTTCAGACTATTTGGACATGACTAAGCAGCAGTCAGAAAAGGTGGGAGGGGGCAGAGGCATTTCTGTTCCAATTATTTTCTGGTTCTCAGATGTAAATATTTCTGAACCTATGCATCTCTGCTTGACCTTCCATCAAACTAAATTTTAAAAATATTTTCAACATTTTTGTTGTCATCGTCCTATTTCCAAATGAGAGAAGATTTTTCTCCATGTCAAGCTTTTCCTTGGTACCCAGGGCAGGCCACTCCCCTACCACAGCCTAATCCAGTAAGTAGACAGATCCAATCCTGAGAAGTCAACACCAAGAAGAATGCATTCTACATGTATCAGTATTATAGTATTTTATGGAAAAGTTGCCTCATCCAAATTTAGATTTTAATTGAATCAGTGAGTGACCAGAGCCTCAGAGGGGATGCCAAATGAAATGCTGTCTTATGAAACACAAGGGCCAAGAGTTAGAAAATTAACCTAACTGGACTTTCCATATTGGCTTCACCCAGAGACTTCAAGATGCCTGGCTAAAGAAGGAGGGATAGCCAATATATGAAAGCATCTAATTCTGATTTTCTCATCATCAAATTAACCAAGAGCTTTAAGGGTCATGGCCTTCTGCTTGGAATTAACTCATTCAGTCTAATTTTTTAAAAACTCTTTTCCTATGCATCTCTAATTAAACACTTATCCCCTTCCCTAGCCTTACCCCAACCCACTTTGTAAACTCTCTTCTAGTTCACTAGCTTTCATACTGTAGTGAGCATAAGAATCACTATGAAGGCTTGTTAAACCCACTTATTGGGCTCCAGCCTAAGTTTTTGATTTGTAAGTCTAGTGTGGGACCTGAGCATTTACTTTGCTAACAAGTTTCAGCTGATGCTGAAGCTGTTGGTCCTGAAACCAGAGTTTAAAGAATTACAAATAAATACTATCAAACCCACCAGAGAGAACATAGAAATCCCTACCTGAGCCAGGTGAGGTGAGTCACGCCTTTAATCCCAGCACTTTGGGAGGCTGAGGCAGGTGGATCACCTGAGGTCAGAAGTTCGAGACTAGCCTGGCCAACATGGTGAAACCCCGTGTCTACTAAAAGTACAAAAATTAGCTGGGCATTGTGGTGGGTGCCTATAATCCCAGCTACTTGGGAGGATGAAGGGGGAGAATCGCTTGAACCCAGGAGGTAGAGGTTTCAGGGAGCCGAAATCATACAACTGCACTCTAGCCTGGGCGATAGAGTGAGACCCCATCTGAGACACACACACACAGACACACACACGCACACACACACACACACACAAAACAAAACAAAACAAAACAAAACAGAAAAATCCCTACCTGATTTCCCAGTGAAGCTGGCGACTTCAATAACCTGCACCTGGAGCTGGCAATCTGCTGTTTTTACTCAATCTTGATCCACAGGTTGATTCTCTACACATAGTACAGGGTTGCTAGATGTGAAGACCACATCCAAAGGCCTTTCTGAGCTTTTTAGGCATGGCTGTCCTCCCACATCCTTCAGGTCTCCTTCCCAGTGTTAGTTTCTCCTGTGATCCCTTAGGTAAAAATTCTTTTCTTTCTTTTTTTTTTTTTTTTTTTTTTGAGACGGTGTCTCACTCTGTCACCCAGGCTGGAGTGCAGTGGCGCAATCTTGGCTCACTGCAACGTCCGCCTCACGGGTTCAAGAGATTCTCCTGCCTCAGCCTCCTGACTGAGTAGCTGGGATTACAGGTGCACACCACCACACCCGGCTAATTTTTGTATTTTCAGTAGAGATGGGGTTTCACCATGTTTGTCAGGCTGGTCTTGAACTCTTGACCTTGTGATCCGCTCGCCTCGGCCTCCCAAAGTGCTGGGATTTCAGGCATGAGCCACAGCGCCCAGCCTGGTAAAAATTATTTATATCAGGACCTCTCTCCCACCTGTATAACTAACTTCTAGCTTTGTATCCCTTTATATCTCATCTCCTTTGGCCACCTTTCTGCCAACGAAAAGAAAGTTATGATATTATTGAACACCGTGAGCATTTAAGTCAAATAAAATCTTCATACGTATGAATGAGTCTGCATGTGCTAGTGTTAACTAAACATATTCAATTCTAAAAGGTGATGTATTAAACTCCTCAAGTACGAGAATGAAAAACAAAGTAGACATTTTTATCAATACATCTCTAACTCTATCTTGGTCTTTTTTTTTTTTTTTTTTTTTTAATGCTTTTTGGTATTTCAATCCCAGCCTTCAACACTAGAAGAAGAATCAAATACAGTTGGAATTTTCTGACATGTTCACATATTTGTTGAATACAGCTGGCATATATTCATGGTGTTAAGCATATTACTATATCTGGGTTTGGGAAGAAGATATAAACTTTGCTTATGGGCATATACAAAATCAATGACACATGGCAAAATAATATAACTGCCACAGAAAGACACAAAGGAAGTGTGCTATGGAAGGCCAAAGAGGAGAGCAATCACTTCTGACTAGAAATGTTTCAGGGGATATAAAGCAGTTAATACTTGAGACAGTTCTTCTGTAAGATATGGAAGAGTCAGAAATGTGTAAGAGCTAACAAAAAAATGGTATTCATTCCCAAATAATAATTCCAATGATCCAGGAAAACCAATCAGCATTCCCACACTATCCCTCCCACCAGAGTCTTTCAATGAGAGACAGGATTTGTTGTTAGAGGATGTGGCCCAAGCCCTTCTATTAATATAATGGCATTAATATTAAAGACAGATTTTTACAGATGTGATATAAGGATCAAATGACATACTGTCTATGAAAAGAGTTTTATAAACTGCAGAGCTCTATATAAAGATCTTTAGGACTTGTCATACACTTATTTGGGTTGTCCGGTTGTGACTTGCATTTTCAGAATAGACCAATCATCTTGGCACCACTGTAAGAAGTAAGTTCAGTTGTCTTCTCAGTGAGAGGCTCCTGACCAGCCACCCAAGAGCTCTGGTCTCACTCCATGAGGATCAAGCTATACATTGAGAACACTAACTTGTCCACTGTCCATAGCCACAGCTGTGGACTCTGAGCAGCTCATACCTAAAAGCCAACACAGAAGAGGAAACAAAGTAAACCATCCTCCCCCCATTTAAAGTTCTAGGTCTACTTCTAACAGCTTGCCTAACTGATGCTTTGATCTCCCAAAGCTTTTCTGAACCTTCCAACCTTCATGTAATTCTTGGGTTGAATTTATGGCTTTCCTTATCACCCATAGCCACCAAATCCTTTGCAGACCCCTAACTCTGGATCCAGTCTGACTTACCACCTACTGCCATGCTCCTACCACTTAGATTTCTAGATCTTATCCTTGGCCAGCTATGCTATGTAACAGCTTCCTTTTTCCCATGTTCAAAATGGTAGTTTACTGTCATTCTCTTGAAAAGAATTGAGCTAGTAGAGTCTTAATGTTCTCTGTGTTGCACAGGCAGTAGGTGTAATTGCATATAGAGATAAGCATCACATGTTTTTACAAGGTAAAAAGAATTATGCAAGCACATTTTTCAAATCTATGATTGATATATATTTAAATTAAAAGTAATACATTCAAGTTAGATCACAAATCCTAGGTTACTTCAGTGAGGTAAATATTAAATTATCAAAATGACAACTGCTGGTTTGGCAATGCCAAATTAATAAGAAGTCCAATGCAAGGCTCCAGAAGCAAGAGCTCTTCAGCAGGTTGGAAGGAAATCAATTAAAAAACGGAAGGAATGGCTTAGAGTGGAATAAGAGGAACAAGCTGATACCAAAGACCTGAATAGGAAGTAAGATCAAGATGATTATAAAAGCAGATGACTTTTTGGTGTGGCTTATCTGCTACTAATGAGCTATGCAAACTCATCTGTCATACCTCAACTGAATCAATTCAATAACAAGTCTCCTTGCCTATGAGCTTGGCCCTCCTAAACCTGTAGCCAGAGACACCTTTCTAAATTCAGATCATGCCATTGACTAGCTGAAAGCTCTCTAGAGGCACTTTGTTACTCTCAGGATAGAAGCCAAGATTCCCAATTTGGTCCACAAAATACTTCATGATATGCTACTTCCTTCTTCTTTTACTTCATCTCTCTACATTTCTAACCCCCTCTTAAATTCTTTTCCCTAACATATATTTGTAATACTAAAACATTTATGGTTAAAAAGAAAGTTCTAAATTCAAATCCTGATTCTTCTATACACTTAGTTTTTGTCAAGTTGCTGAACCACTCTGAAATCAATTTCCTTATGTTTTAAAATGGGTAGATTATGATAAAAAATACCTGCCATCAATGTTTTGGAAGAGAAGTAAAGATATCATCATAAGGGATCTACTATTATGTATTTAATAAATCTCAGTTATTGCTATGACCCCTACCCAATAGACATACAAGATCTACAGTTGTTGAACAATCCATATCCGAACACCATACATATATCTAAACACTTACCTGTACTCTTCCTTACTAACTCATTTTGACACTTAGCCTACGAGCTACTCCCTTGAGGAAGACCTCGTTGATGACTTTAGACTGAAAGAAGCTGCTCATTGTTCCTGCAGTGCTTGCTCTGTAGAGGGCACATTAAAATTTGATCTTTGTGGAGGGCAATCAAAAGCTGGTTTGCATATACACCTTTCCTTCCAGACTGCAGCTCTTCAGGGCAAGCAGGCACTATGCCCTGTCTCTGCATAGCCTCAGTGCCTATTGACTGCTAAGTTCCTTAATAACAGTAATAAACTTTTAAAAAATGAATTAATGATGATCAGAGAGCATATGCCAACCGTGCTTTGGCTTTAAAATAGAGGCAAGTAGACATGAAATCTAAGTGTCTGCCTCCCCACTCCACCCCCTCAAGACTATACTAGTATTTGAATGAAGAATTCCCAAAAGTATCCTTTCTTCACTGCCTGGAAGGTAGGGAGGACTTAAGATGCCAGGAGAGGCCACGTCTACTCAAAGGTTATACTGGTTGAAGTGCTAGAAATTTCAGGTAGATTTTGGGAGGCAAGTATCTTAATAGCTCAAGGGGAGAAAAGTAATATTAAGAGAATCTCATGAGGCCGCCCCTCATAAGCCAGGTTGTGACAAAGATGACAGATTAAATTTCTAAGTTTCATACCATTTTTTCCTTTCCTTATCAGCAAATTATAATGTGAACATTGTTGCTGCAATAATTAATTAATTGTAGTGCATTCACCTTTACAGGCTTAGTGGTAAAACCTTGTGACCCCAATATTTAAATATATGCAAATTTAAATCCCCAGAGTGATTTTTTAAATCTGCTCCAAGCACTAGCTCCAATTCCAAATTCTGGCGGTGTCTCTAAGGAGTGCCTAATCCTCTTCACAGAGAAACTAGGGGTTAAATCATGAGGACTGGGAAAGTTTACAAAACATACACTGGCAGGCATATTCCTTTTTCCCTATTATTTCTCAAGGGTGGGGGGGGAAAGGCGGAGGACAGAAGGGAGGATAGATAACACATTTTATATCTGTGTGATGTGATTAGGGGACACTGTAGCAGAAAAGAGACCAGTAGCAGCAGCAGCAGCAGCTCCGCCACCATTGACCCAGGAAACAATGTGCTGAGAATGAACAGAAATCAGCAGCTGGTGAACAGAATGTGTCTGTACATGGCATGGGACAGGAGATGTCTGATGGACGGCATAGAACCAGCACGTGAAACTCATCTCTCCACCCTTTCCATGCCAAAAAAATGAACTACATGAACAAAACCAAGATAGTCAGGTTTACCATTGCATTAATAGTTGGAATGAAGAGATTAATATAGATTAAATGGTTAGACTGGAAACATGCTCCCTTTTCATTACCCAAAAGCCAATAATATTGAAGGGAAACTGGCAAATTCTTTCATTCATCTTACAAACATTTATTGAGCACTTACCATTTGCCAGGCACTGAACTTGACATTGGAAACACAAAGAGAAATAAGATATAATCTCTGTCCTACGGTAAATTAGTCTTGTAGAGGCTATGACATGAAAACACATAAATGAAATATATTCTTAACAGAGATGATATTATAGAAATACAAGGCAGAGCTGAGCATAATGGAGAGAATTATTATTCATAATTGGCTGGTGATAGAATTTACACAGACTTCCTCCAGAAGGAGAGGCTTTGAGTCTCAACAGGTGAGTAGTTCCCAGTCTTATGATACAGAGAAAACCTTGCGAGGAAATATTAGAAGAAATATAACAGAATGAAGAACTGGGCTCAAAGCAGCTCCTACATACTCCACATGTAACTTTCTGTGGCTTCTGATTTGAGTTTTCAAATTATTCTCAAATATTATATTCACTGTCTCATTTTTCTACCCTAAATTCTGAGGCACAAAAGCCACAAAATTTATATTAAAATATTTTAATATAAAGTTTATATATATTTATGAATATATAAACATATAAATATATAAACTTTACATGAAAAAATATATTTTTGATATGATATATTTGATGCATTGTGGTTTGCTGCACTCATCAACCTGTCATCTACATTGGTATTTCTCCCAACGCTATCCCTTCCCTAGCCCCCTAGCCCCCAACAATCCCCAGTGTGTGATGTTCCCCTCCCTGTGTCTATATGTTCTCATTGTTCAACTCCCACTTATAAGTGAGAACAGGCAGTGTTCAATTTTCTGTTTTTGGGTTAGTTTGCTGAGAATGATGGTTTCCAACTTCATCCATGTCCCTGCAAAGGACACGACCTCATCTTTTTTATGGTTGCATAATATTCCATGGTGTATACGTGCCACATTTTCTTTATCCAGTCTATCATTGATGGGCATTTGAGTTGGTTCCAAGTCTTTGCTATTGTGAACAGTGCTGCAATAAACATACATAGTATGTGTCTTTATAGTAGAATGATTTATAATCCTCTGGGTATATACCCAGTAATGGGATTGCTGGGTCAAATGGTACAAGCCTGGAACATCTTTTTGTGCCAGAAAGTAAAGAAATACTAAAATAATAATGGGAAAAAATGTCAAAAGAATATGGGGGTTAGTATGAAAGGCTTCCAGTGGACAAGTCTGAAATAATTTGAGCATCAAAATAAATAATAGCTGTAATAGATAGTAATCCTTTGAGTAAAATAGGAATTCATCAATTCATACTGTTATAAATACCATGGTGGGTTTGTATTGTGTCAACCTGGCCAATCTGTAACTACATTTCCAAGAAGTCCCTTCCCTGCATAATTCTGAATTAGCATGAGCCAGTATATGAACAGAAGTATTCCTTTATGCTTAAAAGGTTGGTGCAAGGAACAAGATGCTGTTACAGCTCATTCAGATTATTGGCTCACCTTGTGTCAAGAGGGTGCAACCAGGTCTGCAGGTCACCAATTCCTGTGAGATCTTTGGCCTCCATCTCTCTGGTGCCTGGAGAGGTACATGGTCAAGGGCACTGACTCTTCTCACAGAACATCCC
Source organism: Chlorocebus sabaeus (assembly GCF_047675955.1). NCBI lineage: Eukaryota > Metazoa > Chordata > Mammalia > Primates > Cercopithecidae > Chlorocebus > Chlorocebus sabaeus. The sequence goes on from NC_132913.1 coordinate 34,214,322, forward strand.
AAAATCTAAGTTGGAGGCTTGGAGGTGATGAGAGACCAAGGGACTCCATTCTATCCCTATAGATTCTAGCTTATCCTTGCTTCCTCGACTTTATGTTCATTGACCTTTCCTGATTGGCCTGTAGGATTCAGAATCCAGCTCCAGACACAGAAACAAAAGGTTCACAAGACTGTGCAACCAGTTTCCACTATTGCATTTGGTGATATTCTTATAATAAATCATATATATATATGTGTGTGTGTGTGTGTCTGTGTGTATATATATCCTAGTGTCTTGTTTCTCTGCACAAAACCTGATCAGCACAAATACATGAAGAAAGGACAAAAGGAAGGATAAAGGAAGGATGGAGGGAGGGACAAAAGGAATGAAGTAGGGAAGAGAGAAAAGAAGGAAAGGAGGAAGAAAAGAAGTAAGGGGAGAAGGAAGAAAAAAGGGAGAGAGGAAGGAAGGAAGAGAAGGAAGGCAGGAAGGAAGGAAGGACTGTACTGTTCAGTGAAAATCTCAAAGCATATTCCCACAAGATACTTAGTTATTCATTAATCAATGAGCACAAATTTTTATTAATTAGCTCTACAGTGAAGAAGCCTAGCAGAAGCTGTATTACTCAAGTAATAAAATTTAACTACCAGTAGTAGTAACATTACCAATGTTGCGTACAACCTGATGTGATATAATGAGATAAACACAGCATTGTTTTTGAGGTAAACCTGCTGAAAGTAAGGTTTCAGTAGGCATACCTTTCAGGTATACTTTGTTTTTTGTTTTTGTTTGTTTTTTGTTTGTTTGTTTTGAGACGGAGTCTCGCTCTGTCACCCAGGCTGGAGTGCAGTGGCGTGATCTTGGCTCATACAACCTCTGCCTCCCAGGTTCAAGCGATTCTCCTGCTTCAGCCTCCTGAGTAGCTGGGACCACAGGCGCCCACAACCACGCCTGGCTGATTTCTGTATTTTTAGTAGAGGCGGGGTTTCACCATATTAGCCAGGATGGTCTCGATCTGCTGACCTCATGATCCACCCACCTCGGCCAAAGTGCTGGGATTACAGGCCTGAGCCACTGCGCCTGGCCAGGTATACCTTGTTTTATTGCACTTTGCTTTATTACACTCCACAGATTTTGTGTGTGTGTGTGTGTGTGTGTGTGTGTGTGTATTTAAGAAATTAAAGGTCTATGGCAACATTGCATCAAGCAAGCCTATTGGTGCCATTTTTTCCAACAGCATATGCTCACTTTGTGTCTCTGGGCCACATTTTGTCAACTCTTGGAGTATTTCAAACTTTGTCATTACTGTTATATCTGTTATGGTGATCCATGATCAGTGATTTTTGATGTTACTTTTGTAACTGCGGGGGATGGGGTGCCATGAACCATGCCCATAAAATATGGTGAATTTAATCGTTAAATATTGTGTGTGTTCTGACTACTCCACCAACTGGTTATTTTCCTCCATCTCTCTCCCTCTGCTCAGGCCTCCCTATTTCTGAAGACACAACAATATTTAAATAAGGCCAAGTAATAACCCTACAATGACCTCTAAATGTTCAAGTGAAAGGAAGAATCACATTTCTCTTACATTAAATCAAAAGCTAGAAATAATTAAGCTCAGTGAGGAAGGTATGTCAAAATCTGAGACAGGCAGAAAGCTAGGCCTCTTGTGCCAAATGGTTAGCCAAGTTGTGAATGCAAAGGCAAAGTTCTTGAAGGAAATTAAAAGTGCTTCTCCAGTGAATGCTCAAATGATAAGAAAGCAAAACAGCCTCATTGCTGATAAGGAAAAAGTCTTAGTGGTCTAGATAGAAGATCAAAGCAGCCACAACATTCTCTGAAGCCAAAGCCTGATCCAGAGAAAGGTCCCAACTCTTATCAATTTTATGAAAGCTGAGAGAGGTGAGGAAGTTGCAGAAGAAAAGGCTGCAGCTAGAAAAGTTTGGTTCTGGAGGTTTAAGGGAAAAAAAAGGCCTTTATAACATAAAAGTGCAAGGTAAAATAGCAAGTCCTGAAGTAAAAACAGCATCAAGTGATCCAGAAGATCTAGCTAAGATTGCTGGTGACGGAGGCTTCAATATACAACAGATTTTCAGTGTAGATGAAACACCCTTCTATTGAAAGAAATCCTTTATATGGGACTTTCATAGCTAGAGAAGTCAATGCCTGGCATCAAAGCTTCAAAAACAAACAAACAAACAAACAAAAAAAACTAGGCTAACACTCTTTTTAGAAGCTAATGTAGCTGGTGACTTTAAGTTAAAGCCAATTCTCATTTGCCATTCTAAAAATCTTAGACCCTTAAGACTGATGCTAAATATACTCCGCTTGTGCTCCATAAATGGAACAACAAAGCATGAATGACGACACATCTGCTCTATAGCACATTGTTTACAGGAATATTTTGAGCCCACTATTGAGACCTACCACTTAGAAATTAAGCTTTCTTTCTAAATATTACTGCTCATTGACAATATACCTAGTCACCCAAGAGCTCTGATGGACATGTACAAGGAAATTAATACTGTTTTCATACCTGTTAACACAATACCCATTATGCAACCCATAGATCAAGGAGTAATTTTGGCTTTCAAGTCTTATTACTTAGGAAATACTTTTCATAAGGCTATAGCTGCCTTAGGGAGGGATTTCTCTGATGGATCTGGGCAGTTAATTGAAAATCTTCTGGAAATGAGTCACCATTCTAGATGCCAGTAAGAACATTCATGATTTATTGGAGGAGTTCAAAATATCAACATTAACCGGAGTTTGAGAGAAGTTGCTTCCAAAGCTCATGGATGACTTTGAGGGGTTCAAGACTTTAGTAGAGGTAGTAACTACAGTTGTGGTGGAAAGTGCAAGAGATGTAAAATTACAAGTGGAGACTAAAGATGTGACCAAATTGCTGCAATCTCATTTAAACTTGAGTGGATGAGGAGTTATTTCTTATGGATGAGCAAAGAAAGTGGTGTCTTGAGATGAAGTCTACCTTTGGTGAAGATGCTATGAACACTGTTGAAATCACGACAAAGGTTTTAGAATATTACATAAACTTACTTGATAAAACAGCAGCAGGGTTTGAGAGGATTGGCTCCTATTTTGAAAGTTTTACTGTGGGTAAAATGCTATCAAAGAGTATTTCATGCTACAGAGAAATCTCTCATGTAAGAAAGAGTTCATTGGTGCTACAAACTCATTGTTGTCTTATTTTAAGAAATTACTACAACTGTCTAACCTTCAGCAACAACCACTCTGATAACTCAGCAGTCATTGAGGCAAGACCCTCCACAAGCAAAAGATTACAACTGACTGAAGCCTCGATTATTGCTGGCGTTTTTTAGTAATAAAGCATGTTTTAATTAAGGTATGCACATTGCTTTTGTAGACCTAAAGCTACTGCACACAATACACCACAGCAAAGTGTAAATATAACTTTTATGTGCACTGAAAAAACAAAACAAAAAAAGTGTGACTCGCTTTATTGCAATATACTGTGGTGGTCTGGAACCAAAGTTGCAATGTCAGAGAAACACCTCTATAAGTATCCTACTCGTTCTGTTTCTCTAGAGAACTCTGACTAATACAATCATGAAAGACAAGAAAAGACTGAAGAACTATACCAGATTGAAGGACACTAAAGAGAAACAACATTCAAATACAAGAATAACCCTATGTTGACAACAGGACAAATTTGAATAGAGTCTGAGTATTGGATGGTAATGATGGAACAATATTGATTTCCTGATTTTTGTACTCACAGCTAAGTGGGAAAAAAATGCCTTGTTTCAGAAAATACTCACTTAAAGGGTATCATGTTTGCAACCATTCTAAAGTGGTTCACCACATCAAGTGATATGTTTGTATATATGTACACACATACTAGACTGACCAACTGATATATAATTACACATACATATAAGAAGAGAGAGAAAGTGAGAGATAAAGAAAACGGAAATGATAAGGCAAGTATGCCAAAATGTTAACAATTTGCATATATGGATGAAAGCTACACAGGAACTCTGACTATTTTTCATACTGGTTTTGCAACTTCTGAAATGTAAAATCATTTCAAAAATAAAAAGTAAAATACATATAAATGTAAAAGAGGAAGGTTAGAAATAGATACTACCCAGAAAAAGAAAAAAGATATGAAATTATCTCTTACTTATTTCACAAGATTCACTGCCCACTCATATTAAGACAAATGTATACATAATATCTCACCGCTCAGGTTCATAGTATGAATAATAGTGTAGACCAGTGTGTCGGTGACAGTGTGAAGAGGTCAACTGAGTTGGAGATGTACTGTTTGTACTTCTAGTCCCATTTCTCCACGCTGCTCTGTAATTCAGGTGGCTGACCTGTGGGGATTACATTAAGGGTCTGGTTTAATCTCTAGCCATCTGTCAAGTTTGGGCAAAGGATGGTATCAGCAAGGCATCAGAGTGAGGAAGGAGAGTGTAGTTGAAATTATTTACTCCCTAGGCTTCCTTTCTGAGGATTTGCTTCTGGCTGGCTGCCTCCATGTCCCCAATTCACAGCCCCTTTAAGGCGGCCCTCTGAACACAACCCTCTCTGCCTTCAGTTCCCTGTGAGTATTTCCTCCTCTTGCACCCTCAGGTCCCATAGTGGTAACCTCAACCCCTCACCCCCACCTCTCTATATATTCCACGGAAAGCCTTGGGGTTTCTGTATCCTGCGCATACTTTGTAAATAATTTCTTTACTTAGTCTTCTTCATATTACCCAATTCATGCATCTGTTTTCTGCCATGCTCCTTAGGATACATTGACACCCTCAAGAATTTCTAGCGGTAAAATAGTACGACTTCAGTTGAGGCAAATTAGCAATATCTATCAAAATTATAAGTACCTAGAACCATCAACCCAGCACTTTCACATAATTTTCATATTAATACATATATCCCAGCATATTCCAAAATGACAAATACTCATTGTAACTTTGTATTATAAAATACTGGAAAAACTCTAAATATCTATCAGTAGAAAACAGTCCTACAACAGAATATTGCAAAGCTATTAAAAGAATGAGACAGCTCTTTATATATAACATAGAATGATTTTCAAGGTGTAATGTTAAAAAAAGAGAAGTACAGAATAGTCTACTAGTGTGCTTCCATTTGAGTAAAATATGTGTGCATGTGTATGTAATTTCATATATATAATACACATATAAATAGACACATACACTCACCATATGCACATATGTTTGTATATACTACATATGCATATGTTATCTCAGAAAGGATGGTAAAGTACTATTAACCATGGTTATATCTAGTAAGTAAATCGAATGAGTGGAAGTGAGGTGGGAGGTGTCACAGATAAAAACCACTAACTTCTATTGTGGAAATTTTGAATATCGTACCATGTACATGTATTATCTATTAACAAAATAACTAAAATTGAATTTTGCCTGCAGAGTGCCTATGTGGACTTCTTTTAGTGTACACAGGAAAAGAAAACCATCAGGTGAAGTCATGACCAATTTCAATTCAGGCCATTTTAATAAGAGAACTGCTGAGGCCTCAAACTTACAAATGCTGCAGATATGCGGATGAAGTTGACTATCGGTTATGGGTATGGAGAAACAAATTAGGCACAGGGCTTACCCCTCTGAGCACAGCTTGGTGGTGTAATGGTCAATTTCCAGCATGTACACTACACAATTTCAACTATAGCTAAATGTATCATTGACTCTATATGGAAGTCAGGGGTGAAGTGGGAAAGGAGGGACCAAAACAAAATCTAATAGATGGGACACTGAAATAGGAGATATTTAAAGTCTGGAAGGTGATAGTTATAGCACAATACAGGAAAAAATCATCCATTCAAGGCAAGACACCAGCCTCTAGCAGGCAGTGAATGGGTTGGGGAGGTAGAACAGGTATGGGAATGAAAAGTAATAAGAAAAGGGCCAGTTTTTTTAAGTAGCAAGGCAGTATGGTAGAGTCCCAGAGTCAAGCACAGTGACATCCTGGCCTGGCATTAACCTAACGGGGTGCTGGGGTACTGAGGCTTGTTGAAGTGGGTAGGTCCTGCTATGTAGACACCCAGGTTCATGAGGCATGACTTCTAATGGCAGTGAGACCACATTGCTGACTTCCCACTGTGATTATCTCACAAAGAAAGAACACTTTAAGTATTGGTTGGTTGAGCAATGAGCAACCAGAAAAACAGGAAAAATTGCAGTGGGCCTGAGTCCAGAGGTAGGCTGCATCCATAATCCCTGGAGAAGGGGATTAGAGGAGACAAAAACCCATGAAATGAGTCTGTACATGATAACAGATGGGATGTGAGCTGTACCTAGACCACCACAGCCTGCAGATACCCTTATGACAATTTCTCACTCCTGTTCCATGTCAACAATTTACAGAAATATAATCCAAGTCAGTATGTACTTTGCTCACTTTAAATTAGGAGACAGAAATGTTTTCATCCACATCCCTTTCCTTTGTCAGGTAAATGCCATTTCCTCATTTACAAATAGTTTCTTTGTCAAAAACATTTCTATGTCTACCTGGAATTCTGGAACCTCTCAATACAGTAAAAGCAAAAGTAAGAAGGTCTCTAGGGAATTACGCTCAAAGCAGGGGCACTAAAAATAGCCTGGTGTCTTATCTCAGCCTTTTCCCTTCCATTTAGAGATATATCCAGAAAACCTACTGCCTTAAAGGATGTAATAGTTCAAAAACTACCAGTGTTTCAGCAAAAACTGCATTTTAATCTGTGAGTGCCACCTTCTTTTTTTTAAAAAAAAATTTTATAGGCTTATTTTCCTCATGATAGTTTCATTGCATTTGTTGGGTTGTAAACCATGTAAAGCTCAGCAATAAAATGACTGCAATCTGTACAAGTAATAGCAAGCATGTCTCATAAACAAGATAAGTTGTGCCTTGCCAATATTGCTACACTTCATAAATATGAACTCAAGTCTGTTTTGTGTTTTCTAGATCAGTAGCATAGTTTTATTTTAATTAAACACAACATATAAAATATTCATTTATGAAACAAACATCATTGTTTTTAAAAGATTATATTAAATTAAATTATACTGCTTTTGCCATAAAGCCATGCACAAAAGAACCATTCTGAATTTTAAGTGGATTGATACAGTTCAAGTGTCCATCAATAAAAACTATATTAGGAACACAGTAATGCTACCATGAATAAATGAGCTACTTATATTTCCTGATAATGTAAGTGCTCATATGAACTCATTCCAATTTCTAAACACTAGGCATTTCAGCTGTGTAGTAATTAAGAAACTATAATATCTGCAGAAGAAAGGTAGATGCTGCCAGAGCCATTTTATACAGCAGATTTTAAGCATTTAACTTTATCAATGACATAATTCGTTGTCATATTTTATTAGATCAGATCTGGATAACTTTGGGAAACCAAATGAAGAGCCACTAAAGGTGATTCCTATACAAGACCTGCTGTGTAAAGGACAGAGCTTCCCGGTTTTGTTCTTAGTTCTGCTACTTACAAGCTGTGAATCAGCTGCCTCTTTGTGATCAAAGAGAACTGCACTAAATTAACCTGGAGCTTGCAGATTCCATGATTATCTTCCAAACAGGGGTGGACCTAGGTTTTATGGTGTCTGAGTTATATAAATTGAGGAATCTTTTAAAGAAAAGAGCATAAAATCACAGATACAGAAATAGATAGGAAAATGTATATTTACTTTGAATGAAAAAAGAAATCACAGTAAACAACCGGAGGCTTTTGATACCTCTTTAGGTAACTTGCCAGAAGCACTTAATTAGATAAGCCTTGGGCTTGCTTACCTCGCTCCTCCTCCCCACCTAGAATACTGTATAAATTCTTGCACTCAGAGGGCCAAGACAAGTGAAGCCCTGATGTTTTCACCTCCTTTACTTAACAGTAAATCTACTGCTACTCCTAAATGACCAGAAACCCTTATGACATATTATTAGTTAGTACAAAGATTCCATCCAAATTCTACCTATAGGATTATCCTATGTGTTCCATGAAGCTTAGCCTAACTCATTATTTTTCATTGACTTCCTCTTCTCAAAACCCATAGTACTTATAATGTGTACCACACAATTTACCATTTATAAGCACTGGAAATCGCCTTAGATTGTTCACCACTGATTCAAGCACTGTCTTCCCAGTGAGAAGAAATTAAAGGCATGACTTTTCTTATTATAACCCACTCTTGCAAAGGTGGCCTTTACTACCAAGTCGATGGTTTTGAAAATTAATTTCTCAACTAAAAGAAAACCTCTTGTGCGTTGATGGTGTAGAATATTTTATGTTAAATATAATCTTCCTAACTCAATACCTTTCAGGCACATTACAACTTCTCATGTCTATGAAGACTAAAAATGCAAAATGTTATCCTAGATTCAAGTCATAGAACATTGAAAATTTGGAAAGGACTCAATTATATTTTCCCTTATTGTTCTAGAATGAATTGAGGTGCCCTGAATGCTAAACAAATATTTCCTTTGGAGTATATCACTTTGAGAACAGCTGTTTTAAACACTCGATCTCAACTCTCATAAATCTCCTTTACACATAAAACAATTAATTCACACTTCATGTGAAAATGTAAAACTTTCACAAATCTTAAGCACTCACCTTGGGTTGACACATTTTCAGGGTAAAATTGTCAAGATCCAGAAGAAGAAACGATAAAAATAACAAGAAAGTCAAGGTCAAGCTCTTCTCCCAAACTATCACATATTATTATTTTTATTTTATTTAACTTTTTGAGACAGAGTCTTGCTCTGTCACCCCGGCTGGAATGCAGTGGTGGTGTGATCTCTGCTCACTGCAGCCTCCGCCACCTGAGTTCAATTGATTCTCCCGCCTCAGCCTCCCAAGTCGCTGGAACTATAGGCACGTGTCACCATGCCCAGTTAATTTTCTTTTTCTTTTCTTTTCTTTTTTTTATCTTTATTTTTATTTTATTTTTTATTTTTAGTAGAAACAGGGTTTTGCTATGTTGGCCAGGCTGGTCTCAAACTCCTGACCTCAAGTGATCCATCCGCCTTGGCCTTCCAAAGTGCTAGGATTACAGGCGTGGGCCTCTGCACCCAGACTCAAGCTATCACAAATGTAGTGTCTTTGCAATAAAGGGTATTTTTGATGCTAAAAAGAATATTATCAACATGTTTGAAAAAAATTCTATGTTTACTTATTTGTTTACCCATGTAATAGTTTTTTTGGTGAGGCAAATTTGTTTTTAAAATTACAAATGAATGCAGCTTCTGCCCTTGTATGCCCTTCTGCCCATAATTGACCTGGAGCTCAGGTGCTACATATGGTTTCCCCTTGCTGGAAGCTGGTGATGAAATAAAATAACTAAATATCTATAGTAATGGCACCAGTAGAAAATGGGCATGTAAAAGAGCAGAAAAAGAGAAGAGGGGAAGTGATAGAGTAGAGGAAAATCACGTCACATGATAGAGGTGAATGCCAATAAAGAAATACAGATCAGTCAGACAAATGTTCTTGGTGACAGGAACATTCCAAGGGGTCTTTAATAGCAGAGTTGTTTATATTCAAATTTTTAATGATTTTCTTCAATAGTGGCTATTATGTTCTTCCCTCTACCGCTACCAACCTTGACCCCTTCTACACAAACACCAAATGCCCAGTAAAATCAACTACATATATAAATATCTTGTGGGAGTTTCTTTTAGGAAAATCAAAGAAAAGGATCAACATTTTATATCTTAATTGGCATGAAGAAAAGAGGAGCCACTGAACGTGAGAAGCAAGTGAGACAGAAAGTTTAACAGGAAAAGAAACTGGAGATAGATTTTCAGTGACATTGACATTCTTCCACTGAGAAGCCTAGGTCTTTGTTCCCTCTCTTTGGATATGGGCCAAATTTAATGACTAATTTTTAACAAATAGAATGTAGCAGAAATGATGATATGTGTCTCCCAAGGGTAGGTCATGAAAAGAAATTCAGTTTTCTTTCAGGACATTTATTATTGGATCACACCATGATAGCAAGTGGAAGCTCAGGCAAGAAGAGGCAGCAGATAAGTGTTCCAACTGACATCTTCAGCTTAGGACTCAGTTGACAATCAGCCTCAATCACCAGCCATGTGTGTGGGCATGCCTTCAGATAACTCTAGCCCTAGGCTTTGAGTCCAACTAGGCTCCAAAAATGGCAGAACAAAGGCATAGCTTCCCTGTTGTGTCCTGTCAATATTCCTCACCCACAGAATCAAAAGGCATAATAAGTGGATGGTTCACATCACTAAGTTTTGGGATAATGTATTGACTACCTCAGTTTGGGTAACCTTACATTTCACTTTCTCCTGGGCAATCAATCTTACTAACCCTTCTCCATCTATAGAGATAGTAGAAATGGCGTTGAACAGATCTGCAAAATGGTGTAATGTTGGCCGTTAAAAAGAGTGAGCATTGTTTCTTGAGGCATAAAATATTAATAATGTTAACAAGATGAGACCTCGGAAGTGGTTAAAGTGATGCAGGGTGGGTGGATAGGTGGGAGGGAAACTATAATTTTATCTGTATTTATCTGTTCATTCAGTTAACAAATATTCAACTAAGAGAAGCAAGAAGATAGATTTATTTATACTTATTTATCCCATTTCGTCATGAAGAAGAGTCTTCCAGTAAAATAAAAGGAAGTAATTAAAAAGTGAAATATTTATCAATTTGATTAAATTAAAAATGTTATAGCATAATGGTCTGCATGCATGTGTGTGTGTGTGTGTGTGTAGCAAGAGAGAAAACAATAATAAAAACTCAGTGTATTTGTAAACAATAAAGAAAAGTCTGGAAAGTATATAAAAAGGTTAATAACCTTAATGTGTAAGGGGCAACACAGAAATTTTCACAGAATAATTTAAAATCCTAGAGAAAAATGGCTAACGGATCTGAATATGTAATTTACTCCAAATGACACAAGTACACACACACGAAGAAAATTTATCCTTACTAGTAAACAAAATAAAGCAAATTAAAATAAGAAAAATGTTTACCTAAGAAACTGGTATAGTAATGGTATAGCTTTTCCCCACATTAAAATGGCAAGAGTAAAAGGAGCCCCGCATTTTTTTTTTTTTTAGAAAGTAATTTAAAAATATTTCTTTTTCTCCTTTTTTGTTTTGTTTTGTTTGTTTGTTTGTTTGTTTTTTGAGACGCAGTCTCGCTCTGTCATCCAGGCTGGAGTGCAGTGGCGTGATCTCGGCTCAGTGCAAGCTCCACCTCCCAGGCTCTAAGAGATTTTTGTGCCTCAGCCCCCTGAGTAGCTGGGATTATAAGTGCGCGCCACCATGCCTGACTAATTTTGTATTTTCAGTAAAAACAGGGTTTCTCCATGTTGGCCAGGCTGGTCTTGAACCCTGACCCCAGGTGATACACCCACCTCGGCCTCCCAAAATGTTGAGATTACAGGCGTGAGCCACCATGCCTGGCCAATTTGAAAATATTTATTAAATGTGCCTACCACTCTCAGGAAGTAATAATGCTCCTAGAATCAATACAAAGGGAAAGATAAAGATGTTTACTGAAGCATTTAAAAAGATATGTGTACTACGCAGAAAGACAGCAGTGCCAGGGGACTTCTCCCTGGTGCCATGGAGGTTGCACAGAGGCTGCTGGGCCATAGTATCAAAAGACCTGTTTATGCAAAAGCAAACTGATGTGAGAGCAAGACAACTGGATTTAGAAACCTGATCGCTAGGAGAAGAGCTATCTCCACACACACATTATGGGATGAAGGAATAAAGCTCCTCCAACAGGACTTTGCTCCTCTCCTGTGGATCCAAGGATTTTTATTTTTTTAATGGTAACACAAATTTACAATGAAAAGTCCTCCAGTTTAACATAAAAAAGGAAGATTTTGTTTTAGAATGCCATATAGAAGGGGACTGGGAGGATCCAAGAACATTGCTCACCTCTCATTTGAGGGGAGGGTATATTTGGCTTCAATAAATCTCTTGCCTTTCAAGGACAAGGAGAAGTAAACAGAAATACAGCAGCATAGCAATAAGGTCTGCTTTAAAAATGAGTAATCCAGACAGAATAGAAAAGCATTTTTCTTGCAAAATAAACTTTCATGTAATAAAAGTGTAAATTCAATGAAAAAAAATTCTGAAAATACAGGTAAACCAAAAGAAAAAAGTAAACTTCACCATTTGCCCCCACACCAGAAAAGATGTGTTATAAACATCAGAAGTCTTGAATAGACTGATTTCAAAACTGAGTTGTGGTCTTGAAAATTTTTGAGAATGTACAGATTATATGACACAGCTAGTGAAGATAATATACAAGTATATTGATAAAGTAACTGAACAGAAGAGGATATGAAAACTCAAATACAAAATTCATTTTAAAATATAAGTAAATGAAAAGGAAAACTAATATTTAAAATAGAATTTCAAACACTAAAATCAAGCAGAAGCATACATAAAAGTGTAACAGCATACATAAAAGTGTAACAGAATTATATACAATCAAATTTAATTTTACAAAATGCAAAGACGACATAAAGCCCAAATTTTTTTTAAAAAAGTAAGAAAAATGAGGAAGGCTTCTGGCTAAGATGAAGCAAAAGAAACCCAATTTACCTTTTGACATGAAAGTACAACAGTAATAAAAAGCCAAACAGTACATACACAATGGTTTGCAAGCCCCATTACATTAGGAATGAATGGGAGTGATCTCTGAAAGATGGGGCGCTCTCAGAGAAAGATGAGTACTACCATCGCTTGGCTTAGTGTCCTAAGAAAGTTCTCAGACTACAGCCCAACAAGGGGGAACCTAAGCAGAGCCCAGCAGATTCCCTAAATTGGGGAGACAGAACTGAGAGTCCCAGGACACCAAAGCAGGTCAAGGTCACAAGATAAAGAACTGAAAAAGGGAACTCCACACATGCAGACAACTCTGGGGACCTGGGATGTGTCCTCTCAAGTACTGAACCGGGCACTGATCAGCATAAACAAGCGAAAACAACAAAAACTGGAGAAGAACTACCTGAAATAATTAGAGGAAACAGTAACTGGCCAGGAATTCAGTCTCTTACCAGTCAATCTGGAAAAGTTCAGATTTACAGGATATTTGATAGTGTGCTTAGAAAGGTCTCAGAGGTGAGGATTAGCCCTAGGATAACATTGCTCTGGTCCTACCTAAAAAAGATTAAAAGCAAGATCTAAAAAGATTAAAATCTTTTTAGGTAATTTAACTGAGCTTAAGAACAGAGCTCAAGAACATTTACAGGAATACAAAAATATAAGCTACCCAAGAAGGTGAAATTCACATGTCTACTACCCAAATAAAAGATTTTGTCATGAAAGCAAGCAAGAAAATATAGCTCACAATGACAAACAAAAATCAATCAATTGAGAATAAGCCAGAAATGACACAGGTGTTCGAATTAGCAGATGAGGATATTTTAAAAGTTATAACCACATTCCATTTGTTCAAAAAGTTGAGACCAAAAGATGTATGTGTGTGTGTGTGTGTGTGTGTGTGTGTATGCCAAAAAGGAACTTTTAGAGATGAAAACTACCATACAGTATGCAGAATCAAAAATACAGTAGATGGAACTAACAACATCATGACATTGCAAAAGGAAAAGCTAGCTAATGTAAAGAAGACAAAAACAGAAACTACCCAAAATAAAATATGGAGAAAAATTAATTTTTTAAAAAATTAGCAGAGCATCAGTGAGTTATATGACACGTTTAGATGGCTTCATAGATCCGTAATCCAAGTCTTTAACGAAGATAAGAAACAAAAAGGTGATGCAGGTTATTTATCAGAAAGAATGCGAGTGAGAAGACATGGAGCAGCACTATTAATACAGAAAGTAAACTGAAACCTGTCTGGGTGAATTCTATACCCAGATAATTTTTTTAAAGGTGAAATAAGGACTTTAAGATATAAAAAACCTGAAAAAATTCATTACAGAAGTCCTGTACTACAAGAAATGCTGAAGAAGGCATAAAAACAATGCAACTTATGTTAAGTGACATGAACTAGAAACGGAAAGGCAAATGCCACATAATCTCATCTATTCAATCTAAAATAGTCAAATTTATAGAAACAGAAAATGAAGGGCACTAGAGAATAAAGGCTGGGGATTGGGGGATTAGGGAGATGTCGGTCAAAGAATACAAAACTTCAGCTATACAAGAGGAATACATCCAATAGATCTATTGTACATTGTGGTGACTACAGTTAATAACAATATATTGTATAATTGAAAATTGCTAAGAGAGTAGATTTTAAATATTCTCACCACAATAATAAATGAGGTAATGCATATGTTGATTAGCTTGATTTAGCCATTCCACAATGTTTACATATATGAAAACATAATGTTGTACACCATAAATATATACAGTTTATTTGTCATTTAAAAAATGAAAGCATAAGCCAAGAGAACAAATAAAATACGTGCCTGATATGGACAGTAATTATAAGTGTGTTCATTTCCCTCAATAAAAGACGAAGATTCACGTTGACTTTTAAAAATGCAACTAAAATCTATCTACATGTGATACACCTAAAAATAAATAGCTCACATTATTTCAATAAGTCAAATATATATATACACATAATATATAATACACATGCAATAAAAAGAAAAGGAAAAAATTTTACTCTGTAAAATTACAATTCAATTAGAACAAAGAAGTAAATACATAAATATGATTGTTTTGTCAATAAAGTTTATAATCAAAATCAAATACCATGCACCAAATACCATGGAACAGACTGTGATACCATACAAAATAATGAGGATAAAAGGGGTAAATAGAATGAAAAGGAAAACAAAGAAAAGAACAAGGAAGATAGAGGAAATAAAAAGGAAAGAAAGGGAAAAGAAGGAAAAGAAAGAGGAGAAGAAAGAAGGAAAAAGAAAAGCAGAGGAAGAATTAAAAGCAGTAGAAAAATTACTGTAATAATGAGAGTCTAATATATTTCAATCTTCACCCAAACAGGCAGAAAGAGATAAATAACCGAAAAAAGAAAAAAAGAAATAATATAATTAATAAGGCTGAATGATCAGAGACTTAACAGAGAATGTGTCTTTTTGTTAGCATCATGGAATAATCATAAGTATTTTCTTATACTTAAGCATAAAGAAGACATCCATATATTTTACAAAGAAGAATAATACAACTCATGTTCTCTTAACACAGTGTAGGAAATCTAAAAATTAATAGTGGTGTTAACATTTTAATATGTATTACATATCATTCATTCACAAAATAAATACTTTCTGAGTATTTTTTATGAGAAGCCACTATAAAAAAAAATCTTCACTATTATGATGTTTTCATTTAACATTCTAGCAGTGGATAAAAACAATACCTTCAAAAATGATTTTAAGATTATTTTTCATTTTCTCTTTTGCTTTTTTAAATATGAGACCCCTTCTGGTTTATCCTCCACACCCCCAAATAAATACACCTTCAAGCTCTACTGTTTGTCTTGAGTGTCATTTCGTGGTGTTTTGTTTTGTTTTGTTTTAAATTCCTACTGCAAGCTCTCCGACCCTTCAGCAATTTAACAATTTAGCTTGGAGAAATAAGTTGATAGAGTTCACCTGAAATAACACGTTATTTCTTTCTGTCGTTAAGGTTTTGATGGAGTCAGGAAAAAGAAAGGCATAATAATGAAGGATGGGAAAAATAAAAAGCTACAGTCTCCAATCAAGCAAAGAAAATCAAGAGTTTGAAAAGGAGCTCAAAAGGATTGTACTCTTATGTTAATATTCCCCATTCCAGGCTTTGGTCTAGAGCAGAGGAGATGAGTTACATAAGTAAAGCTAACACCAAGGACAGTGGAGGCTCTTACTCCATCCAGTTCTCTCTTCTCCCTCTGGGAAGTGGGACTGTTCTGTAACAACCCGAGCACAGATACATCATTATGTGCTGGACGGCACAATGAGACCAGGAAGCTCCTGAAGTGTGGCTCTTCCCAGCTGCCACCAGTTCCTATGTGGCATAGACAGAACTCAAATCCTGGCTTAAGGATTTGTAAGTAATCAAAGAAGTTATTTACAGAGTTGACAAGGTAACTCTGGGCAAAGACTGTGAAATGACCACCCAGTCCAGAGCCAGAAGGGGGAGACACAGGCCGACTTGAAAGTAGTCAGCATCATTGTGAGCTGAAAGGGCTCAGCTCCCAGGCATTGGTCCTGGGAGCATTGTCTGAGCCAAAGGACAGTACCAGGGTTACAAAACCATCAACTCCAGTAGAACCTGCTTTAATTAGGACCTGCCCCTCAAATTCATGTCTATAAAAATTCACATGAAAAAAAATTTTCTTTTAATATCATGGATTCCTGGGAACAAAAGCACTTACACAAACAATTTCCCTCCTCTTGGTCTATGTAGTTGCCCTCTATCGGCAAATATTGCATTGGAGTGATGCTATTTGGGGTTGTGTGAAAAGACAACAATTTCTAACTGAATGGCATTTGAAAAGAGAGAGAGGAAGGGATAGAACATGCATGAGAGAAAACTCAGATTAACCAAATTTCTCACTGCTTTCTATTGTGCTGTTTCTTTAGATATAAAAATTGCAGTGCATGGTTGAACATAGTTTTGGCAATTGGAATCAAAGAATAAAGCCACTCTGGAAACCAGGCAAGTAGAACCATGAATGGTACACTATCTTTTGGTTACAAAGTACTCAATCAAGTCTCTCTAATGTGTGACATATTGACACTATCACACAATTATCCAGTGAACTTGCCAAAGGAAGGACTAATAAAGAAAGGTGGTAACAAAGGGAGGTAGTAGAAAAAAAAAAAAAAAAAAAAAAAACAGTAACAAAGAAAGGTACCAATAGAGAAATGTATTTGTGTGAATCTCTGTGTAATGACCTGGAGTCAGGCCATAAAAATAAACTATACACATTCACTATTGATATTAAAATGACTCATAGTCTATTTATCAATACAAAAATTTATTATTATTACTTATTTCCACAATCCACATGAGCTAGATCAAATATAACATTGAAAATACACTGTGGCTAAAGACCAAAGAGAGACTAATACCTCAATTGGATAACAGCAAATAATAAAATATGGATTTACATTTTTTCCTTCACTAAATTAATGAATTTCCATCAGTGAATGAAAACAGCTTTTCCATTCCTAAAGTGTGTAATCACGGTTGAATGGTTAAAATAAAAAACCTATAATGCCATTTGGAAATTCCTAGTGTCAATTTAAATCATGCTGATTATAAGGTTTATCAGTGCCCAACACACACTAGGTACTCTAATAAATAAAATTAATATTTTACATTTGGATCATTCCTAAAAATTGCAAAGCACTTTCGCATGCCATATCTTCCTCAATCTTCCTAACAACCTCATGACACTATAAAACAGAAATAAGCTCTTCACACTGCAACTATGTTAGGGTTTAAGTTCACAATTCAGGCAACAAAAGCATATCATTTATGATAGAAATATAATTAAGACTTATAAATTGACAATTATTCTTGCTGGTTGATGACTAACACATACATGAGTTTCCTGAAGTTAGTGGCAAAATTGAAATAGCTAAACATAAGAATAAATAAACAATAGAGGACTTCCACACTGCAGTTTTAAGAAATCCAAACATAAAGGCTCCCCTCTCATAATAAGGCCTGTTAATATTTCATACCCTCAATCATTTCCTACTCCCAGAGTATATGTGCAAATTACATGCAAGAATGACTGGGCAGGTCATACTCACTGTAATTATAATTTATCACACTTGAAAGACTTCTTGAAAACTCATTCAGAGTAAGTTTGTTGCAAAGTAACTGTATTTTAGCAAAAAAAAGGGGGGGTATATGGTATAATCTGAAAAAGAAATATCTAATTAAAAAAAAAAACTTGATGTGAAAATTACTATTCCTTTGGTCCTGCTGCTTTTATGTTTTTGGTGTCTTATTCAGTGCCTGTTTGAAGTGAGACCCAGAGGATAAGTTTTCCTGACTCCAAGTTCTTTGAATTTCTCACTGCCCATTCCTACTTCTCAGGATCCTAAGATTTATTAAAATCCATTATGGACCGTATTTGTCTTCTCCATCTTTGTATATCTTTATTCAGGGGACCATATTTTTTGGTAACTCCTATTTCTGATAACCTTCTAATGATATTCAGTTGTTTTCTTTTTCAGGCAACAAGCTTTTTAAAAACTGGTATGTAGATGGCAAATATATCATGTTTATACAATTTACCATGTAGAACTCATATTTTAAAACTATGTAAAGACTGAAAATTATATTTGAAGTATTCCTATTACTGTCTCATCTCTACATAGCATTGTATGATTTAAAACACTTTATTTACAATATAGAAATTAATTTTTATCTACAAATATTATTTTAATTGTGAAAAAATATGTATTTTGAGGAAAGATGAAAAAAAATTGGGTCATTTCAACCAGTGTAAAAAGTACTAGTAAATATCTAGTACTTTTATTCTATTTATAAAACAGCTTTAGAAAGAAACACGTTGTCTGCTTTCCTGCACCGTCATTGGAATAATGAAAACAATGATAGCAATTGAGTAAAGAATTAAGCAAAATAACAGATTTAGCTTCTTTTAAAACTACATGATAATAAATTTTGTGATATTTCCATGTCAATTTCTTTAAAAATGACTATTCAAAAAGCATTTACAAAGTATTTATCCTTATGCCAGAGACTGTATCAATTATCGTATAAGAGACCCCGCTATGACCCTCCCTCAAAGACCTCATAGTTTAACATAACACATAGGAATCATAATGGAAGCTGCAGAGCACACACAAGAGGTATCGCTTAACTCTGAGTTTAAAGGATAATCTTCGCTGAGGAACTAATTTTGAGTCTTGAAAAAAGAATCAAGATTCACCAGGTAGGCTGGGGCAGTGGCTCATGCCCGTAATCCCAGCATTTTGAGAGGCCAAGGTGGGAGGATTGCTTGAACCCAGGAGTTCAAGATCAGTCTGACAACATAAGGAGACTTCATTTCTACATTTTTTTTTTTTTTATTAGCCAGGCATCATAGCTTGTGCCTATGGTCCCAGGTACTTGGGAGACTGAGGTTAGAGGATCACTTTGTCCTGGGAGGTCGAGGCTACAGTGATCTGTGAGGGTATTGATACAGAAGTGCTGGGAAGGGAAGAGTGTGGTCCCTTTAAATGATATGGAAGTGGGGAAGGGAAATGCTGGGGAGAGGAGGGTGTGGTCCCTGGCTAGGGCTCCACCCCCACGGACCTCGGTGAGAACAGGCATTTCATACGCAAATGTTGCATTTCCCAAGACCACTGTGGTCTTCCACGTCCCCATCCTTTGCCTATAAAAACACCCAAGACCCTAATAGGCAGTCACACAAGCGGCCAGACATGGAGAGGAGCACATCAGGAGAAGAACACTCAGGTGGCTGGACATAGAGAGGAACTAACTGGCAGGTACCAGCACACTGGCAGGCTACCAACCAGCAGAAGCAGAAGAATGTGAAGTTTGGCTGGGGCAGTCGGAGGAGAGCCCAGGCTGCTTGGGAGGTTCAACTCCAGAGGAAAACCTTCCCACTCCATCCCCTTCTGACTTCCCCCATCTGCTGAGCGCTACCTCCACTCAATAAAACCTTGCACTCATTCTCCCAGCCCACATGTGATTTGATTCCTCTGGTACATCATGGCAAGAACCTGGAATACAGAAAGCTCTCTGTCCTTGCGACAAGGTGGAGGGTCTAACTGAGCTGGTTAAGACAAGCTACCTATAGACGGCAGAATTAAAAGAGCAAAACTAAAGAGCACCCTGAAACACATGCCAACTGGGGCTTCAGGAGCTGTAAACACTCACCACTAGACACTGTCACGGGGTTGGAGCCCCATAGCCTGCTAGTCTGTATGCTTCCCCTAGACGTTTGAGCAACAGGGCACTGAAGAAGCAAGCCACACCCACATCGCATGCCCTGCGAAGGGGACAAGGGAACTTTTCTCGTTTCACTACCACTGCACTCCAGGTTGGGCGACAGAACAAAACCCCGTCCCCAAAAATAAAAAAATAAAAAAAAAAGATTCACCAGGTGGATTAAAGCCTGAATAAGAATATATAAATATAGTTATAAAAGTTTGAGAGTCAAAAGAGAAAAGTGAATCATAAAGTTGTATGACTTAGCAACTATAGGTCTTTATATACTGTTGTTTTCCCCCAGAAATCTAGAAAAATAATTTGAATCTCACTCTTAGCTTGAAGCTCCCTCACATACATTTTTTGGGTGAGAAGGATATGAGTTTTGGTTTGATTTTTAAATAATAATAATATATAACAACCACAAAAAGCTATTAAATATTTTAGATTAAAAATAATGAAACTACTAAAGGAATCCAATTGAATAAAATATGAAATATATGACTGGCAGAAGTGGTGAAAAATCAAACTATAATTCAACAATTAAAGACCATGTGTATTAATATTAAATATTACAAAAGCTTTATTTAAAGTAGTCCATAAATTAGTCACTAATTACTTTTAGTGATTATTCTATTCAAAATACAGTCACATTGTTTTTTAAAAATTAATAATGTTTCCAATAAGACACAGAGTTTAAATAACAACAGCAACAAAAGTTTGTTAGAGTTTCTCTAATGAAAAAGCCAGGGTTTAAAAAATAGGTTAAAAAACAGATTTATCAATTTCAGAAATCTTAAATATTACTTCCCATAATCAATCTTTCTGATGTGTTCATTACAAAGTATCTGTTCACAATAAGCTGATAGCAGTGGAGATTACCCTACTGAAAAAGGTACAGGTTCTACTTTTTATAATTTAAAATAGTACTTGTTATTTGGTGGACTTTTTTAATTCAACTTTTATTTACATCCTGTTTTATAGCAGATACTAAGCTACTTTTTAACTTCTGGCTTTTTAACTTTTACTTTTTACTTTTTAAGTTTTTACTTTTAACTTTTTAACTTTCTACTTACTTTTTAACTCTTTACTTTTTAACTTTTACTTTTTAACTTTTACATGGTTTGGCTAAATTTGTATTTTCTACCTAATAAGAGGCTAAAAGAGGAGCAAATATATATATATTTATATACACATGTGTATGTGTGTGTGTATGTATATATATATGTGTGTGTATATATGTGTGTGTCTGTGTGTGTATATATATGTGTCTGCATGACAGGCTAAGACAACACACTTAGCAGATAGCAGAAATTTCTGTTATCCAGTAACCAACAGGCTAAGTGTGTTGTCTTCATGAGGACATACTTATCAGTCATCCATTATGTTTATAAACATGAAACAATAAAAACAACTTTGAGGAAGAAGAACAAAGCCAGAGGAAGCACACTCTTAATTTCAAATTATATTACAAAGCTATAGTAATCAAAGCAGTATGTAATGACATAGAAACACTTACACAGATCAATGGAACAAATTAGAGAAACCAGAAATAATACAATCATCTAATCTTTGACAAGGATACCAAGAATACACAATGGTGTTAGAAAAACTGAATATCTACACACCAAAGTATAACATTGGACCTTTATCTTACACCACACACAAAAATTAACTCAAGATGAATTAAAAATTTAAATGTAAATTCTGAAATCATAAAACTTCCAGAAGTAAACATAGGGAAAAGCTGTTAGACACTGGCCTTAGCAATTATTTTTTGATATAACACCAAAAGAACAGGTGACTAAAGAAAAAAATAAACAAGTAAGACTATATCAAACTAAAAAGCTTCTTCACAGCAAAGGAACAATCAACAAAACGAAAAGACAACACATGGAATGGGAGGAAATATTTGCAAACCATATATTTGATAAGAGGTTAACATCTACAATATATAAGACACTAATGTAAGTCAATGACAAAAACAAAAACCTGATTTAAAAATGGGCAAAGGACCTGAATAGACATTTTTTCCAAAAGACACATGTGAATGACCAAGAGGCAAATGAAAAGATTCTCAACATAACTAGTCATCAGAGAAATGCAAATCAAAATCACAATGAAATATCACCTCATACCTATTAAGATAGCTATTATGAAATAAACAAGAGACAACAAGTGTTGGCAAGAGTGTGGAGAAAAGGAAACCCTTGTACATTGTTGGTAGGAATGTAAATTGGTACAGTTATTATGGAAAACAGTAGGAAGCTTCCTCCCACAATTAAAAATAGAACCTCACATAAAAATCCAGTAATCTTACCTCTAGGTATGTATCCAAAGGATATTAAATCAGTATCTCCAAAAAGATATCTGCACCCCCATGTTGGCTGAAGCATTATTCACAAAAGTCAAGCTATGGAAACAACCTAAGTATCTAACAACAGAAGAGTGAATTTAAAAATGCTGTACATATATACAATGAAATATTATTCAGCTAAAAAAAATTGGGAAATCCTGACACTTGTGACAGCATGGATGATCCTGGAGGATCTTATGCTGAGTGTAATAAATCAGACACAGAAAGACAAATACTTTATGATCTCACTTATATGTGGAATCTAAAAAGGTCAAACTCATAGGAGCAGAGAGAATGGTGGTTGGCAGGGGCTGGTGGGTAGGGGAATGGGGAGACGTTGGTCAAAAGGTACAATCTTTTCAGTCATAAGATTAACAAGTTCTGTGTATCTAATGTACAGCATGGGTGGTAATGGGTGTGTTAATCTGATTGTGGTAAATATTACACAATGTATACATATATTATTACACTGTACACTTTGAATATATTCAATATTTATTTATCAATTAAATATTTTAAATTTCAAAATAATGAAACTACAAAAGATATCCATTTGAATTAGACTTAGTGCATGTGAAAAATGTGAAATATGTAATTGGCAGAAGTGAAAAATCAAACTGTAATTCAACAATTAAAAACCATATGTATTAATATTAAATATTACAAAAGCTTCATTTAAGTACCCCTTGCCTTTGATGTTTATTGAGCTTCTAGGATGTGTAGATTTATAGTTTTCATCAAACTAGATTTTAAAATAGCCATTACATGTTCAGATATTTTCTCTGCCTCCTTCATAGTCTGATTACATGTATATCAGGCCACTTGACATTGTCCACAGTTCACTGATGCTCCCTCATGTATTTGCTGCTGTACTTTCATTTCCTCTATGTGTTAATTTGAGGATAGTTTCTATTGCTGTGACTTCAATCCTCTCATCTTTTCTTCCACAATGTCTAATCATCTGCTTTAATCCCATCCAGTGTATTTTTCATCTCAAACATGGTATTTTTTCATTTCTAGATGTGTGATTTAAATCTTTTTTCATGAATTCTATATTTCTAGCTAACATTTTTAACATATGGAGTACAATTAAAACAAATGTTTAGTGTCCTTGTCTGGCTATTGTACTATCTGCATCATTTCTGGATTCATTTGGATGTCTTTATTCTCCTTACTAGGGGGTCTTACATTTCTGTAGCTTTGTGTTCCTGGTACACATCTTATTAGGTACTGGGCATTTTGTATTCCTAAAAATATCCTTGAACTTTGTTCTGAGACATACTTAAGTTACTTAAAATCATTTTGATTCTTTTGGATCTTACTTTGTAAGATTTGATAGGCAAGACCTGGGAGGGGTTTATCCTGGGGCTAATTATTTCCATGAGTGAAGCAAGACCTGTTTACTATATACTCGCATCAATGCCCATGAGTTGTAAGGTTGTCCAGACCAGCTTGTGGGTAACAAGACCCTTCAAGAAGGTCTCTGTAGGCATCGGCCATTGTTACCTCTAATTCTTTCCTGTGGTTCTTTTCCTGGCCTTGGGGAATTTTTTCACATCAGTGCATTAAAATGCATTCTGCTGAATAATCAAGAGGGCCATTCTACAGATCACTGGGTTCTTTATCTGAGCATATCTCTCTTTCGAAATACTTCTACTGTGCAAACTGTAGCTTTCTTGGTCTCTTAGGACTTTCGTCTACAATTCCTCAACTCCAGGAGTTGATAAGCTCCTCTTAGATTCCTCCTCACACCACCACTGCTTAGAAACTCTTTCAAAGAAATAAGCTGGGAAAATTATGGGTTTCAACTCATTTTTTTCAGAGTCACTGCTCTGCATTGCCTAATGCCCTGGGTCTAGAAAACTGTTTCATAAAAAATTAAGTAAATAAATAAAAATATACATCGTTGAAATGATAAAAGACAAAAATGAAGTCAAAAGCAAATTTTATACCTAATGAACAAACATGAAAAGCATTTCATTAAAGTTAAGTATATCTACTATTAACATGATTACATTTTTCTAGGACTTCTGATGACTGAAGAAGAAATAAAAGGAGGAGTTGCTATTATTTGTAGTTGAAATTGAATTGTCTTAGAGAAACAAAGGAAGTCACCTATAAATTGAAAAAAATGTCATTTACAAAGATTTATTAGAAAATATTTGACCCATAGTCTCTCCTGGGTGTTTCATAGCTTATTTTTCAATGTAAAGATTATGAGCTGGAACAAGTATTAATATAATAATGGTAATTATCTATGTAGGACTAACTATATGTCAGACACTGTCCTATGTGCTTTATAGATACTAACTCTTTTACACTTCACTGTTGTCCCAGTTTGGGTGATGTTTAAAGGAAGAATAAAGATGTTAAATAAATTGCCCAAAATGGAATTGGGATTGTAATCAAGACCAGATGATTTCACAGAAAACACAATCAAAAATCTTAAATCTAAACATAAAATCAATAAAAAACTTGGAAAATGGAGAAATATCTAAAATGATGGTTATCCATAGTTTTCCATGCAAAAACCGTTTAGGCACAGTTGTAGTTATATGGCTAATATTTGAATTTTGATGACCCTTGTCTTCTCCATCTAAAAGATCCAGTCTTCAAATTTTCTTCAGTGATTTCTGGGATTGTTTCACATGCACTTAAGCCAAGTTTGTTTGTTTCCTTTCATTCTGCTTTCTTTTGCTGTAGCATACTCTTGTCACTCTGCCAGTCACTGAACTCTTCCACTCGTGGCTTTCTTGAGCCTTCAATTTATCAGAAGTGCCCACTGATCTGACGTAGAGTTAAGAAAATTGTTGATGGCTTATCTCTGCTAGGACATTGTTTTGTGGCCCCAAAAGAGTTCCATATGTCCCTCTGGACTTAGAGTACCCTTGATCCAATAAGCCCAGTTGGCTTCTAATTGTTCTTCCTCTTTTTTAGGGCATTAATTACAGACCTTTGAGAAAAGTGGGGACATAAGCCATAGTGCTCTCCATTTACCACCCTTTATGTACAAAGTCTCCCCCAGCCCCCCGATATATATATATATAGGACCAGGATGTAATTTGCAAAATTCTTATGAAAACACCTGTATCTAAAAAATATGCTTGTTTTCTAAATGCATGCATTAGAAAATGAAAGGAAAATGTCTCCCCCAACCAAATGTCTTCAATAAGAATTAGATGGCTTTATTTTTCACATTTAATCTTGAAAAATTCAGAATACTGGAATATTTTGAGAAAAGACAACTCACTAATAAAGGACTGAAAACCACTGTATTACAAGCAAGATACAAATACATTCATTAGTACAGTGTGAAGAGAATAAGATGATGGTAGAAAAACCTACTGATATTTATCTCTTGGAAACTTTAATTTTATTGCATTTAAAAGAATCAGTTAAGAAGGACTAGAAAAGAGAACAGAGACAGTGTATATTTTATCAAGGTCCTAAAAACACGTGTTGGCTCACTGGCTAAATGGATGGATGGATGGATGAATGGGTGTGCAGACTTTTTTTTTTTTTTTTTTTTTTTTTTTTTTTTAAGGCACAGTTTCACTCTGTTGCCTAAGCTGGAGTGCAGTGGCACAATATCGTCCCACTGCAACCTCCGCCTCCCAGATTCAAGTGATTTTCCTGCCTCAGCCTCCCGAGAAGCTGGGATTACAGGTGCACACCACCACTCCCGGCTAATTTTTGTATTTTCAGTGGAGACAGGGTTTTGCCATGTTGGCCAGGCTGGTCTCGAACTCCTGACCTCAGGCAATCTGTCCGTCTTGGCTTCCCAAAGTGCTGAAATTACAGGCATGAGCCACCGTGCCTAGCTAGACTGTCTATTCTCTGTTTGTGATATTATATGGTATTAGGTAAGCAAGCCTGCTGATGGAATGGGTGTGATGAGGGATTGGATAGAAAGAAAAAAGTCAAAGATAATCTTTAGTTTTTTACTAGAAAAAATTAGTGAATAATAATGGAATATACTTTTAGAAATTGAGAGACAATGTAGTTGGAGAGGTAAAAAAATCAAGGTTTTAGTTTAGCAGAGTTGTGTTTTAAATTTCTTTCAGATATCTACATAGAGCTATCTAATAGGTTGTTGAATATATTTGGGAAGTGTTAGGCAAAAGTCAAGTCTGTGAATACATATGGGTGAAGTGCTGATCTATAACTAGTATGTAGCATTATTAGATGTACGCAGTTACTTAGGTAGAAAGTGTGTATGAAAAATGGAGATCCCTGGGGCATTTCAGCATTTACTGCAGAGGAGAAATAACTAAGTAAGTGTGGTGTCACAAGTCCAACAAGGTGTTTTAAAGGGGGCAATGTGGTCAGCTAGATACAAGATTCCTGCAGAAAAGTCAAGTGAGATAATGCAGAAAAGGAAGGCCCCTGCAGTTTGCTCTGTGAATCTTACTGGTGATCTTAATAAAAGCAGTTTCAGTGGAACTCAATAGAAACATATTCATGATACATTATTTATTTATTTTTATTTATTTATTATTTCTTTTTTGAGACGGAGTCTCGCTCTGTCACCCAAGTTGGAATGCAGTGGCGCGTTCTCGGCTCACTGCAAGCTCTGCCTCCCGGGTTCACACCATTCTCCTGCCTCAGCCTCCCGAGTAGCTGGGACTACAGGCACCTGACACCAAGCCCGGCTAATTGCTTGTATTTTTAGTAAAGACAGGGTTTCACCGTGTTAGCCAGGATGGTCTCGATCTCCTGACCTCATGATCCACCCACCTTGGCCTCCCAAAATGCTGGGATTACAGGCCTGAGCCACCACACCCGGCCATAATACATTATTAAGAAAACCATTTTTATCGTCACTTAGCATGCCATCATGTTCAGTCTATGTTGCACTATAATTTATTTTATTTTATTTTATTTATTTCTTTTTGAGATGGAGTCTCGCTCTGTCTCCAAACTGGAGTGCAGTGGCGCAATCTTGGCTCACTGCAACCTCTGCCTCCCGGGTTCAAGCAATTTTCCTGCCTCAGCCTCCTGAATAGCTGGGACTACAGGCGTGCACCACCATGCCCAGCTCATTTTTGCATTTTTAATAGAGATGGGGTTTCGTCATGTTGGGCAAGATGATCTTGATCCCTTGACCTCATGATCCACCTGCCTCAGCCTCCCAAAGTGCTGGGATTACAGGTGTGAGCCACAGCACCTGGCCTCTATGTTGTACTGTAATTTATTTAAGAAATACTTTATAATATATATTTAGTTTATATACATTTTTCAGTATTACAAATAACATAATTATCACTCTCCTTGTACATATAGTGTTACATCTTTGATCACTTCCCTAAGAAAAAGTCATAGTTGAGGTGTTTTTTAAATTTACAGATAATGAACATGGTAAATGTTTTGAATATATACTGCCAATTTGCCCCTCTCTATGCAGTTTAACTTAGAATATAATGATAAAATACAAATACATGAACTAAAAATGAGTCATCTTGTTTAAATTAAAGTAGAGGTCTCCAACACCCAACAACCCAATTCATTCCTCTACACTTATTTTGAAACAATAATTCTTATTTAAAACAGTTATCCTTTTTTATACTAGAACTAACTTTGTTCATCTTACTTTATGTGTGAGAAAGATTTGGAAAGAAAAAAGTCATATAATGCTGTAGTTTCTGTTACTTTGAGTCCATATTCTATGCATCTTGTACTGAATAAAGGTAAGGTTTGAGTAAAACCTATACATTCTGAATTATTTGAGCTACTAGGTAAACCTACTATTAAAACTATTGAAATAACATTCTGGCTAAAAAAACACTAAAATTTTAAGAAATAAATTCATCCATGTTATTAAAAAATATAATATAATAGAATCAGGGTTTAAAACAATCTATTGTGTTTATTTACATCTCACAGAGCAGTAACAATCAAAGTTAAATTAAAACATCCTCGGTGCTTGGCACATTGACTGGCACTTCATGGGTGCTTAATAAATATTTGTTGAATGAACTCAGTCAGTTCAGGAAGAAATAACATATATCAACATTGCATTCTCTCCTGTGGATGGACAGCCTGTTTTGCAACGTAGTCCACGAATCAATAGTAATTACTTTAGGATTTTGATGAATTTGAAAAATTAACTTTAAAAGTGTGAATTAGGTTGTGTGTTGGCTTCTCTATCTCTACAGTTCAATACTTTACTTTCTAAAATGAACGTACAAAAGCACTTTTTTTTCTCCAAGAGCAAAGTATCCTTTAGACACCAAATTAAACACCTTAGTTTATCTTTAGTGCATGGTAATTGAATAAATGCATCTTCCCAGTAATACCCACAATTTTATTTCTCCTATTACAAATGTTCATCCAACATGAGCATATTTTAGGCTGGTCAAAATCAACACCTCTATTAAACAGTATTTTCCTCCAGTCAATATTTTTCTCATTCAAACATTTACTTTCAGCAATCCTAAAACTCCAGCGATCTAAATATAGGCAACCTCAACTTGAAAAAATTCACAGCTAAAACTAACATATACTCTCTGCCAATCTGTGCACCAGCTGTGGATTAAAATGTGCTGAAAAGCAGAACATTTTGTCTCTCTTCAATGATCAAATAGTCTCTTGCAGCATATACAACTCTTCATTAAATGGGAGGAGGGGGTGCTGCAGGAGGGAGAGAAGAATCTGGGTGATTTATTTTGAGGTGTCCGGAAGGTGCTGAAATCCACTTAACTTACGGTTGTCACCTGGTTCTTTAAACAAAAAGCTATCTGAGTATTAAATTAACAAGGAGAGGAGTGGTAACTGAGTTAGATTCTTGGAAGGAGAGTATCTTTCTGACTTTTCCAAATTACTTTCAGATTTGCTTCCTGTTTACTTTCTGGCAAACATTTAAAAATATCTGCCCAAATGAGGTCGCATTTGCAGAGACTGTAGAAATTCCATGTAACTGCAAGGTTCCAGGAAAAAAATGACAGATTTATTACAGGGGTTAGCATTAGCCAAAGAGCTCGTTTAATTATTTTAAGTCTCTTGCAAAATGTGAGTTCTTTTTTAATTAATATAGTATTTACCAATATACATTCTTCCAATATTTGTAGCACAAAATTGCTCAAAATTGTTTCTACAATCCCATAGATCACAAATTCTTTACTTATTTACTCATTTTAAATGGCCTCAAAAACTGTACAGGGATTATCCAGCACAGAATGTCTTACTTTAAAAGACTGATGCTAACCTGACCAGCATAATGGACAAATTGAAGCATAGCATCACAAGAAAAAAAATCTTAAAATTGTTGACAGTAATATCATGCTGAATATTTTTTTCAGTTTGCACAATGGTCACATTTTTGTAAAACTTTTGTCCAATGGCAAAACAATCTGTTTTACTTATTTAACTCCTCAAAGTATAAGTTCTGTTGTTTTCTAACCATATGGCAAAACAGAATTGTCACTGTCTAATCATAGCTTGTATTATTTCATGTTAATGAGCAAAACTTAAGTTCTTCACCATAATTTTATAAATACAAAGGGTATGTATGTTAATCAAATTGCCAAATTTAAGATTATTATTCACTGAGAGTCAAAATGGAAATCTTACACTAAATAAAAAAATAAGGAAAAGTATTTGTATGTGTGCATATCATTATATTTTTAGGTAGATATTTTAACTTTAGATATTATCTCAATAAAGATAAAGAAAAATAGGAAATTTGAATAATATACCTATCTTTAAAATATGCAATTTATAAAGCAGAAACATGAAAAATCAAAGCAATATAAGTAGAATTTTTTCTTATATTTAAGCAGTACTTTATATTTTTAAAACCTCTTTTAACTATTTCATTGTGAACTTTACACTTGGTTTTCAAAATACAAAAACACACTGTTATTCTCAATTTTTAGATGAGAAGGCAGACACAGAAATTAAGTGATTTTCCACAATGTCTTACAACTGATCTCATGGTGTAAGTTGTTTTTAAACTTTCTTAAACTTCACACACATACACACACAGACACACACACACCCCTCTGAATTACAATCAGATAGCCAAATAAAAAAAACTCCTACTTGCCATGTTTCTTAAGAGGACAATAAAGCAAAAAATTGATATATGCATTAAAATAAAATGATATAGGCAAAGCAGGAAAAAAAGAAAAAAATGCACAAATGATTGGAAGGAAAAAGTGGTTGTCTTCTCTCTTCTTAATACAAAAAAAAATCTAATCAGAACTCTAAATGTGAATTTCACAAACACAAGGCCACACCAAGGAAATTAAGAGCAGCACAGTATAGGTTAAGGACCACTTAATGACAAAGTATAATCAGTCCATTTCAATTGACCTTTTAGAAATAATCAGCATTTTTGTCATTGAGTTTTATACTTATTTTTTTCCAAGCAACTTAACTTCTCTATCCTTGACTAACCTGCAAAAGGATACAGAATTAAATATACAAATATACCACGTTACAGCTACCACTGATGTTCAATTCTTTTGATGGAGAGAGTACATAGCAATCATCTTAATGGAACTATATAAAAAAAGATCAGACTATCTTTGAAATCCATAATATACAGTTACAATTTTTTAAATTTAAGTTTTAAATATTAGGTATTACACAGAAATCAGAGGTAAACATGATTGATTCCAGACAATTTTCTCTGAAAATAAGAACTGGCCAAATGTTAAGCTCAATTAGACAGTTGTCTATATTATCTGGGGTTATGAAAGACCTTTTTGCTCTTACACTTTTTATCTTACAGCACCTCATGGTGTCTTAAATTCCCACTAGATTTAAGATTCTGAAGGTCGCTGAGCAAATGTCAATGTTATCAGCACACATTTTAACACATCTCACACTTCTAGTCCTTATCAGCTATCAACACCTCAACTTGGATTCATGTGAAAAAAAGAGCCTAATCAGTTACCTGGCAAAGAATAAAATAAAGAACTTATATATTATGATTGAAGCGAAAATGTGACAAATAGACTTTCTTGTGAGGTAGAAAGGGTAGATATAATTGGAAAAATAAGAGTGAAGGACAACCAGAGGCCAACAATGGGAAGAATTAGATATAGGTTACCCTGTCTTCATCTTTTGCAGCTCCATGAAAAACTTCAGCTCTAGTCTCATCCTTGATTCTAAACCAGCCATTGTAATCTCAGAAATAAACCAACACATTAAGTATTTTGTTTCTTACATTTTTACCAAATCTCAGCATTTTCTCTATCACACATGTACAAGTCTGTGGAGTTGCCATGAAGGGTGTTAGGTAAAAGATTTCTACTTTAAGATCTCTGATACCTGGTATATCAGAGATATCTGATAACATATCAGGATATCTCCAAATGTGATATTTGCCTCAATTTTCCTGCCTGAAATTCTTTGAATGAAGCCCAGGTCTCTATGTCCACCACAACTAAATGTCACATGCTGTGAACAGCAAGAGGTCAGACCTTGTCAAAGCAGGATCTTGACTGAATGGAGGTTTATTGGAAGATGGCCAAGAATCAACCCAGGATGTACTACAGTCTGTAGTTCAGAGAGAGAGCAAAAAAGTTCACTCCAGTGGACAAGAAACAAACACATAAGAAGAATTACCAGCACAGACTGATTTATTTTGATTTTTCTTGCCTAGTGGAGTCTTCCTCTGGTGTGTTTATTGGTTTTTTTCCTAATATTTGCTTTTTCTATTCTGTAAGTAATTCATGTTAACTAGAGAAGGCTTGGAAAACATGCAGATGAAACCATATACTACCTGAGATTTAACCACCTGGAGATAACCACTAATAACATTTTCATAAATTTCCTCCCAATCTGTTTTTTTCTCTGCATACACAGTTGTAGATAAAAATATAGAGAGATGTTTTGCCTCAAATGGTGCATATGGTTGTATAAGCCTTATATCATTCAGTGAATTGTTGAGAATATTTTTCTAGTCCCTCAAATTCTATAACATGATTTAAAGGCTACAAAGTCAAGTCTAGTGTATGATATGCCACCTAAAGGTGCTGTTGACCCATAGGAACTCAGAGGCAAACTGATGTTGTTTAGTTCTTACCCATCTTCTCCTTTGAACACTGGAACACTTTTGGCTCTTGGCTGGGTTGAGCCAACCACAATGACACCACTGCCTATCTGACTTTGGGTGTCACGCATCCTACAGTTCCTTCAGACCTATGAAATTGCACCTACTGGAAAAAGAAACATTTGCTTAATTGTCCACATCTTTGCACTGCCTCTTGGACTGTCTGGCCACCTGTGTCAGAGCATCAACTTCCACAGCCCCATTTCTGCAATCCCACCTAATCCTGCTTTCCTCCCTGCATGTATTTGTGAGAAAGAGATAGCATATCTTATTTCTTTTTTTTTTTTAACACACATGTATAACATTTATAGCAATGTTATTCACAATAGTCAAAAGGTTAAAACAAGTCAAACATCCATCATATGACAAATACATCAGCAAACTGTGATATATCCACACGATAAGATATTATCTGGCAATAAAATGAAAATACTGACATGGGAGAATCCTAGAAACATAATTCTAAGTGAGGAGATCAGTCAAAAAGGATCACATATTGTATGACTCCATTTATATGTAAT
Source organism: Chlorocebus sabaeus (assembly GCF_047675955.1). Lineage (NCBI taxonomy): Eukaryota > Metazoa > Chordata > Mammalia > Primates > Cercopithecidae > Chlorocebus > Chlorocebus sabaeus. The sequence continues at coordinate 34,247,140 of NC_132913.1, forward strand.
ACTCTAGTATAAGCAAATCTACAGAGATAGAAAGTAGATTAGCCAACATCATCCTGATACCAAAGCCTGGCAGAGACACAACAAAAAAAGAGAATTTTAGACCAACATCCCTGATGAACATCGATGCAAAAATCCTCAATAAAATACTGGCAAACTGAATCCAGCAGCACATCAAAAAGCTTATCCATCATGATCAAGTGGGTTTCATCCCTGGGATGCAAGGCTGGTTCAACATACACAAATCAATAAACGTAATCCAGCATATAAACAGAACCAAAGAGAAAAACCACATGATTATCTCAATAGATGCGGAAAAGGCCTTTGACAAAATTCAACAGCCCTTCATGCTAAAAACTCTCAATAAACTTGGTACTGGTGGAGCGTATCTCAAAATAAGAGCTATTTGTGACAAACCCACATCTGGCACAAGACAGGGATGCCCTCTCTCACCACTCCTAGTCAACATGGTGTTGGAAGCTCTGGCCAGGGCAATCAAGCAAGAGAAAGAAATAAAGGGTATTCAATTAGGAAAAGAGGAAGTCGAATTGTCCCTGTTTGCAGATGACATGATTATTTAGAAAACCCCATTGTCTCAGCTCAAAATCTCCTTAAGCTAATAAGCAACTTCATCAAATTCTCAGGACACAAAATCAATGTGCAAAAATCACAAGCATTCTTATACACCAGTAACAAACAGAGAGCCAAATCATGAATGAACTCCCATTCACAATTGCTTCAAAGAGAATAAAATACCTAGGTATCCAGCTTACGAGGGATGTGAAGGACCTCTTCAAGGAGAACTACAAACCACCGTTCAACGAAATAAAAGAGGACAAAAACAAATGGAAGAACATTCCATGCTTGTGGATAGGAAGAATCAATATCATGAAAATGGCCATACTGCCCAAGGTAATTTATAGATTCAGTGTCATCCCCATTAAGCTACCAGTGACTTTCTTCACAGAATCGCATATCTTATTTCTAAGCCTGTTTCTAGAATTAAAAGTGTACAGAGGAAATGTTAATGAAAACGCATTTATGCATGTTATTATCTTGCCTGGCTATCCCTAAACAGGTATGTATTTTAGTATGGCAGTTCCTGAACTCGATCTCCACACATAGGTAGGGGATCTTCTTTGGACTTTTTTCATATTTATTCGACAAGTATTTACTGGACACTTACTATGTGCCAATCACTGTTTCATGTTCCTAGTCTTTAAAGACTACATTCCAGGGAAAAAAATAAGGAAAACAGACAAATATAATGATTACAAATATAAAAAATGTGATTGAGGCATCAAATGATAGGTTGGGTTAAAGAATAGTTAGGAGACCAACTTTAAAGAGATCAGGAAACACTACCCTGAGGAAATCTTCAGCACATTGTGGAGACTTGCTTTCCCCAGGATTCCAAAGAATTAAATTCACCTTCTTACCATTTTCAAAAGCACCTAATATGTTGCAGGGTAGGATCCTTAGAATCTTGCCATTCTTGCCTCACATGTCCTTCATCCCCACCAATGTCCAGTCAATGCACCTTCTCATTAAAATATCTATTTCTACCTCACCTGAAGTGCTTAAATACCTGCAGTGAACGAGTTAAATGATTAAAAATGCATTTTTCTTTCCAGTCTGTAGCAGTTCAACACATGAATTATGTCTTTGATTCTGGCAACTCTTCTGCAACTAAAAAGATGTTTGAGAAAGGAAAACAGGAAATGCCACAGAGAAATGTGTCTCTTTGTTTTTTTGGAGAAAAATCTTCCCATCAGTGGCACCCAGCAGAACAAAATGAAATATGCTAGTTTAAGAGTTAGCCAAACCTTGGAATTGGATTCTAGTTCTGCATCTTGCTTACTGTGGTGAGCTCAGTAAATTACTGAACCACACTGAACCTCAATTTCCTCCTCTATAAAAGGAGAATACAATACTCTATGTAATGTAATTCTAAGAATTAGAAAAAATATATGTAAAGCACTTAGCACAGCACCCTCTCATATATCTCTGGATAAATAGCTATTGTTACCATTTTTTAACAACCTCATGAGTAATGTATGAATTGTTATCCACATTTTATTTATACATTATCCTCATGGTATGCCAACCATGCCCAGAGAGGTTCAATAACTTGCCCAGAATTAGAGTCAATGTGAGGCTTTAACTCCCAAACTGTGCTCTTAACTATGGTTAGAGCACTATAGAAAAGATAATTGTAGAGTAGCACGTTAGTCTGTTTCACTGGGTTGCATCTCAGGTGCAAGGCTATCGATTCAAAGAAGCACTTGGCAGATGGAGTATTATGTGGTGCCAGGATGCGCCTTAAAATCAAGAACCATGCCTGATTGACACTGAGAGTACTGATTTGCCTACACCTGCCTTCACTCAAGCAAGACTGAGCTCAAGGGATGGCATGAAAGCAAGAAGGGTAAGGAAGGTGAAATCCAGTGGATTACCATAATCCCTCATGGTCTCAAAGGAGTACACATATGCACAAAACATCAGTGAAGGAACCTAATGCAGACCACATTTTAAACATATTTTACATATTATGATGGGGAAAAAATTTTAGTTGAAAAGATTTGTCCAGATGTTGCAGTGCCCTAGCTACCAGGCAGGATTATATACAGGTCAGGAATCTTTCCTTAGGTGAAAAGGACTGGCACTAAAGAGAAAATGACAGTGCTGAAACCATTAGATTGTGGTTCAGGCAGAACTGAGGAGCAGGAACCATGGCAAAAATTCAAGCCTTTGAACAGAGTCACAGTGTGGACAGGAAAGAGAAGAAAAGGAAAACAAAGGTGCACTGCCTCGCAGGGAAAGAACACTCCTGGGGCTTTGGCCATACATAGGTTTCTTGGTAGCAAAAGCTTTGGGGGAGCAACAAAGATCCCAGCAGTCCAAACCCTTTGATACAGCAGTCTACCCAAGTGAACTCTCCTGAAATTGTTCCTGACTATTCTGATGAGGGGCCCTTCAAACTGATTTCTGGATTTTTTGACACAATCCCAGTTACTCTATGATCTTTTTGTTTGTTTCCAGGACAGGAAAAAAAAAAAAAAAGTTCTAGACTCCTATGTTTCCTGCCTTAGTTCTGGAATCAATCATTTATCTGAGGAGCCCTGGTTGCATTTAATGGAGAACAATATTGAGAAGTCATGATCTGGGCACTAAGACTGTTCATTCTTGTTAAGATTTTGCTGCTCCCAGGCCCTTGCAGTAGAGAGAGGTAGGAAAGGTATGTAGTCATGCATCACTTAACAGTGGGGATACATTCTGAGAAATGCATCATTACACGATTTTGTCACCACGGAAACATCAGAGTGTGCTTACACCAACCTAGATGGTATGGCTTACTACTCACCTAGGTTATATGGTACAGCCTATTGCTCCTAAGCTACAAACCTGTATAGCATTTTACCGTATTGAACACTGTAGACAATTGTAACACAATGGTAAGTATTTGCATATCCCAACATAGAAAATGTACAGTAAAAATACAGTATTATAATCTATGGGACCACTGTCGTTTATGTAGTCTGTCCTTGACCAAAATATCACTGAGTAGTACATGACTGTATATGAGTGTGTGTGTGTATGTATACCATAACTTACATCTATATTTATTTATGAATCCATATATATTAAAAACTTCAGAAATCATTCTAGTTTTATCATTTCCATATTTGTAACTCTCTTCTGATACCTGGATCACCATGCATTTAGCAGAATTACTTATTTGATAAAACTCCTGTGTATTAGTCTGTTCTCAAGCTGCTAATAAAGACATGCCTAAGACTGGGTAATTTATTAAAAAGAAAAAAAAAAAACAGGTTTAATAGACTCACAGTTCCACATGGCTGGGGAGGCCTCACAATCATGGCAGAAGGTAAAGGAGGAGCAAAGGCACGTCTTACATGGCAGCAGATAAGACAGCATATGCAGGGGAACTGTGTTTTATAAAACCATCAGATCTCATGAGACTTATTTACTATCATGAGAACAACATGGGAAACTCCCCACCCCATGATTCAACTACCTCCCATAGGGTCCCTCCCATGACATGTGGGGATTATGAGAGCTACAATTCGAGGTGAGATTTGGGTGGGGACACAGGCAAACCCTATCACCCTATGTCACCAGTCCCCATCTCCAGCTTTGCATAGATGCCCTCCTCACTTCACCTAGGCTCTGACCCCCAGGCCCGGGCCAGGCTACTCCCCATGGCCTGTGTGGAAGCCTCCATCCCGTCTCCAACTCAGATAACCCAAGTATAGTAACTTATTCAAGTATAAATAGAATAAAATGTCCATAACTTTGAGTATCTATGGTCTACATTTCATTTTTCAGTATTTAGGAAAAGTTGATTTGAGTAGTTTTCTACTTAGTTTCTAATAAAGAACAATCTTCTCTATGATACCCTGTATTTGTCTAATACAGGGGCTTGCAAGCAGATTGTGGGCCAAATTCTGCCTATGGCCTGATAGTATACAGCCCTGTATACTAGTTGTATATAGATAATATATATACAATATACACAGTTAGTATACAGCAATCTAAGAATGGTTTTTACATTTTTTAAGGGTTGTAAAAAAATATATGTGACAGAGACCATATGTGATCCGGAAAAACTTAAGTATTTACTATCTGGCTCTTTACAGAAAAAGTTTGCCAGCCCTGGTCTGGGATATCTTACTGCTCTGCCAACTTGGCTAACTCATTTACCAGGAGGTAGTGACATAAAATGAAATAAGTTTCTGAGCTGCTTTAAGCCTCAAGGACTAAATAAGTTGCAAGTAACCAGTGAAATTGCCATCATATCGAAACAGAAATAATGAATAACTTGCAAGATCATCAGTGAGAACAGGATAGTGCTAAAGATACAATCTAAGTCACCCCACCCCTTATCTTAGACTAAACATGCCAAGCTCCATTTGCCTCTGATTTGCATGGTCATTAGTGGAAGCCTGGCCTCCAATACTATTTATTTCAATAAACATCTTCTTATGTAAAATCCTAATGCTTGATTATATGAATTCATATAACTACAGAATTAATGGAGTATAACCCTAAATCAAATTCAAAATTAAGTCAATTTTGAACTAAAATATAATTGATTGCAAGAATTACATAACCCTAGAAGTGGAGTGCTTCAAAAGAACAAGGTCATTATTTCTTAGCTACATGCCAAATAATAATAGGGTAGGAGGGTCAAACTGTCATCTTTGAACTAATATAGCACCCACTTATTAGTAAACCTTGTAGGGTCAGGTGCAGTGGTTCATGCCTATAATCCCAGCACTTTGGGAGGCCGAGGCAGGCAGATCACCTGAGGTTGGGAGTTCGAGACCAGCCTGATCAACATGGAGAAACCAACCCCGTCTCTACTAAAAATACAAAATTAGCCGGGCGTTGTGGCGCATCCCTGTAATCCCAGCTACTCGGGAAGCTGAGGCAGGAGAATCACTTGATTCCGGGAAGTGGCGGTTGCAGTGAGCCAAGATCACACCATTGTACTCCAGCCTGGGCAACAAGAGCAAAACTCCGTCTCAAAAATAAATGAATAAAATACATCTTGTATATTTGGTTTACTACTTTGTATTAGAAACCCATAGGCCTGGTTTCTTAGAGGCAAAATTGCAGTTTATGGATGAAGATAAGAAAAACCCATTTACATGGCTACAGTAAAAAGTGGAATGCACAGAAACCGCTCCAAAGCTCTGCTGACAAAAGCATGCCTGACACAATTTTCTTTCTTCACCAACACAAGAGAAAGAAAAGCTATGCTCAGCATTGTTTATCAATTTAAGTACATGAATTCTATTTTCCACATATTGTGATTTCCCCGCCTTAAAAACAAAAAAATCTCTTTTTTTGGAAGAAAGGTTTTAAATAGCTTCAGTCTGTTCCCTTTATTTTCTTTTCTCACCCAAGCAGTGCCCTCAGACAATTGGGGGCATATAAAGGAAAAGTAATATGAAGGGGGGAAAGAAATAACAACTCAAAAAAAAAATATTCACAATGCCATGAATTCATATTCCACTATTAGTTTACAGTCTCACATAACAGCTTAGGCTGAAATGTGAGTTCCAGTGCAATGCTTGTACTAATTGTTCTGAATAATTCAGGTTTTATCACTTTCCAGGGCCTCTCTGAGGTGGAGTTGCTGGAAGCCATATTTGCTTCTTCAGCACCCACAATATGATGATTGTTATGCTGCAAACTACACAGTGAGCTGGAGCTGCTTGATTTGGAAGGCCGAACAGAGGAGAAATTTGAGAGCATCAGCCAGTCTGAGAAACCAACCAGTGTTTAGTGCATTCCACATACACTAAGATTGGAATCTTACCTGAGTTTATGGATTGCTGTGCATAGTCTACTTTAACAAGGTTAGAGAAATCTCTAATTGCAGTTTTTGTTTTCTTTGGCTCAAGAGTGAAATTCTGAAGCAGGTGATGACTCAAAATAGGTCCTGGAGAGAATAAAGAAAGAAAATTAGCAAAATAAATAAATAAAAATAAATTTAAAAATACCTCATTCAACTGCTTTGTCTGCGTAATAACATTGAGCATGACTGTCACTCTGAAGACATATTAGCTCATTTAGGTAATTAGTGTGAGCAGCATGTTTCCCTACTTATTCCATTCAATTATAGGGTTCTCACTTTGTCATTACTGGAGTGTCTTAATGTGACTTGTAATTAGTGTAATTACAATCCAATGTTAATTATATCTGCCACTTAGACATAATTTTATATAGTAATGGTCTCTAATCTCAATAACCTTATTATGTTGTTTATTCAAACAGGAATTAAGTCTTCTTTCATGCTTCAAATATGGAGATTACAAAAAAGTACCGCTTGTGTCATTTTGATGGTTATGACAAGGGAATCTCTGAAATAGCAAAATCATATTTGAGACAATGTCTGCATGTGCAAACAATTAACAGCAGTTCCTCCCTGTTTCCGGAAATATGCCTATGTATCTCCAAATAACTGTGTTTAGAGGCAGTTTGAGCCTCAACTTGCTCATGAATTCTGGGAAGAACTAATGCGTGTACATATTGTAGAAGCCTATTACTGTGGTTCCGTTTATTAGAATACCAAATACACTCATTGCTGACCATTTAATGGACCATTGCTCCGAGTAACTAACCACTGTATACAATGTAATAATATCACCTTGCATTTGAAGAGCACATTATCTTTTAAAGTGCTTTTAAAAATATTATTTCAGTTAATCTCGGAAACAACTTCATGGGAATAGTGATGGTAGGTATCAGATCATTGCAATAGATTGAATAAAAATGAAAGGACATTGGCCATGTTCACTTAACAAGGGAAGACCTATTAATCAGAAGCCAATTTAGCAGAGCCATTAATAGCATGGGCTCTACAGTTAACATTTCTAGGTTTTGAATCCCAGCTCTTCCATCTGAAAATTTAGGGCCCTTCAGTAAGTTTCTTAACTCCTCTAACCATCAGTGTCCTCATCTGTATGTCAGAAATAGCAACAAGATCTAATCCATAGAATGGTTACAAGGATTAAATGAGCTATAGAGAAAAAGCTTAAAACAGTTTTGGGCACAAACTAAAAACTAAATAAATATTGGCTGCCATTATTGTTACTCTCAACAGCACTCTCATCTCTTGATTTGTGACCCTATATTTTTCCCATAAACCACATCACTTTCTTATAGATTTCCTTATGCTAACTACTAATTAAAGGTTTGATCTATACACTGCATGTTTTGTGTGCAGATAGTATATTCATTTAGAAATAGATAACTCTGACCAAGAACTATTCAATAAAGCTAAAAGGAAGGATCCTTTAGCCAACTCAGCTGTTATAAAAATGCAATACCAAGAAATTCCTTAGGAAAAGATTCAGTGGTTTTATTGCCATGAGCACCAACACTTCACACTTCCTGACATACTCAGAGTGGTACTTCTTGTTACTATATTTCATGAATCCTGAAAAACTTAACACAGCCAAATGCAATAGCATGTGCAAAGTAGTCTTTACACACAGGCCTACAAAAATATTGGTTATTATTTATTTAACAGATCTCAGTAACTGTATTTTTAACAGAAATATTAAGTCAGAATGTTAAGATTTACAAATCTTTCCTTTTGAGCTTTCTCATTGCTTTTAAGCTCAAGTTTCTATCCTGATTTTCAAGAAACAAATAGGTTGCATACCAAGTTTTGAAATGCCTTGCCTTCTCTTAATGTATGGTAATTTCTCTGATGAAGTTGACAAAGAATGAGTATTCTCATCATCTATTCAGTAATAAACAAGAAGATAGTTTTTGCTGCTAACTTCACTAGGCTAACAACAACATCAACAATGAGCCATTACATTCCTGGCTATTTTTTTAGGTCATTTTTAAAGTTCTCAGGTAGGGAAAATATTAGCTCTTGGAGTGTGCTCTAGGCTGGGGGAAATTGCTGGACCTGCTCGAGGTTGTAGAAGTATAAACACAACCTGTTGGGAAACCTTTGGAATATGCCCTGCGGCCAGGGCACATTAAATACTAACTAGCAGCTCTTCTGACTCTTTGTTTTACTTTTAATTATTTGCATGTAATGTTGAGACAATTTTGCTGAACAAACCAAAACAAAACAAAACACAACAACAACAACAACAATAACAACAACAAAAACACGAAGAGATATTAATTCCTCCCTCTCAATTCTTGGAGTAACTGCAATGACCCAGGTTTAGACCTGAAGCTTCAAAAGATGTGGATGAATTCTCACTCCCAGAAGAAACCTTCACAAGGAGGCATCAGGTTTTAACATTTGCAAGTGCACGAAGACGGTCAGCCCTTCAAGCTGCATGAAGGTTAAGAACTCACAAGCCCTCCAGCCTGTTGGCTATCCTTCTGATTAGTCACTGATGACCTCAGACTGCTTCTCCTAGAGTGTAAGTCTCCATTCTTGTCTGGAAACACTGCTATCGAGTGGTAGTGGTGTGCGGCTTAAGAAATAGAGGTAGTGGCCAGGCGCAAAGGCTCACGCCTGTAATTCAAGCACTTTGGGAGGCTGAAGCAGGTGGATCACCTGAGATCAGGAGTTCAAGACCAGCATGGCCAACATGGTAAAATCCCGTCTCTACTAAAAGTACAAAAATTAGCCAGGCATGGTGGTGGGCACCTGTAATCTCAGCTACTCAGGAGGCTGAGGCAGCAGAATCGCTGGAACCCGGGAGGCAGAGGTTGCAGTGAGTCAAGATCGTGCCATTGCACTCCAGCTTGGGTGACAACAGCGAGATTCCATCTAAAAAAAAAAAAACAACAACAACAACAGAAAGAAAGAAGGGACGGAGGGAGGGAGGGAGGGAGGGAGGGAGGGAGGGAGGGAGGGAAGGAAGGAAGGAAGGAAGGAAAGAAGGAGGAAAGGAAGAAAGGAAGAAAGAAAGAAAGAGAGATAGTATTCTCATGAAGAAACTCCCACAGGTTGACAGGAGGCCATGGTAGGAAAAGGTGTTGCTCAGAGACTGATGATGTATTTCTATTCCTCTTCCCAGAATTGGGTAACTTGGATACCTTGACAGTTCTCTTGACCACCTTATGGCTTACTTTCCCCATCTGAAATTATTTCTTGATTTCATCATTTTCCAAATATTCATGAAGACAAAATACAAAATTAAGTTATATTTATTAAATACTTTATGTTCTTAGAAAAAAATATGAGGTGCTAATAGTGGTGATGATTTCATAGGTGAGAGGTTGTCTGAGAAGCCAAAACAATGTTTGTCTAAAACGAGGGCAAGAGTTTGGAATTTGTATATACATACACATATTAACAACAGGGATGGTAGAATTGTGTAAGGCTTTGGGATCAGACAGGACTAAGTTCAAAGCCAGGCTCCACTGGTTTGCAGCTGCAGTCATGATGGACACTTAACCTCACTAAGAGACAGTTTCTTTATCTGTAAAATAGTGACATTAATAGCATCTTGAAAGGGCTACTGTGAGGATTATATGAGATGATGAATGTCGTGTACTTAGCAGGTTCTGGACTCAAAAAGGGCAACTGTTACGATGACAGTAGACCATGATAATGAACATCAATTTTATGCTACCTGCCATAAGAAACAATTAGAAGGTTCTAAAATATGAAATACACTTTATGGTTTCAGAAGATTATTCTGTTGTGAAGAAAATGGATGAATGGTAATAGGCTAATGCAGGGAAAATTATTGGGAGACTCTCATCCAGGTGAAGGAAAACAGTTGTTTGGATATGAATTTTTGCAGTAGAAGTCATGACAGGTGAACAAATACAGGCGATATTTTGGAGGTCTCATCAAGCGGACTCTGATGGCTTGGATGTGGGATGTGAGAAGAAGAAGGATCCAGGTTTTGAGCCGGAGCAGTTGTGTGGATGGTGGTGTGATGTAGCAGATGCTGTGGTGTGCTGCCCAAATCCTTCCTTCCCACGTTCAGGAAAAAGGCACTCATTCCCCAGCCTCTGGGAGTGTTGGCTGCTGACTGCTCATAGCCAAGTCCCTCCCTGGAAACTGCTCTCAGCTGAAAGTTGCTGCCTTGCCCAAAGCTGAACATCCTTCCCAGAGACAGCCTTTAGACAAAGACTGGTAGATAATAGGCTAAAAAGGCTTGGCCCGCTAAAATGTGGAGCAAAATTCAGAACAATTCTAAAGTGCCACCCAGCTCAGAGATCTCCATAGGTGCATTTGAGGCCTTTGTTGTGGAATGCAGTTCTGTTTCTTTCTCTGTCCAGTCTTGCTTTCCACTCCCTCAGATGGTGTGGTTCCAGAAAACCCTCCCAATAATTTCCTTTACGCAGATCTCTGCTTCAGAATCTGTTTCCAGGGTATCCAACCTGAGAGGATTTGTATTAGTTGAGGCTCTACAAGCAACATCTAAAAATGGGATGTTGGAACTAGATCATCACCTGCTAACAGGCCAGCCATGAGGGCCCCTTCCCTGATAGACATCGATAGTGTTGTAGCATGCTATAATGGGTCCCTTGTTACAACTGTCACAATTAATGAAATGGAATGAAATACTGATAGAAAGGGAAGCACTGGTTAGTGCATTAGGTCATGTGATTGAGAGGTTCAAGACTATGGCTTTGCATGGCTTTCTGGAAGCTGTCAATGAACTGAACAAGTTAATGATAGTCCGAGGTTAAATGATCACCAACTTGAAAAAATAAAACAAAAAAGTGGACGTTTTTGGCAGAATGTAAAGATATATTCACCTACCATAACTGCAGTGCACACAACATGTTTATTAAACTCAGGACTAAGGCAGAAGATTAGCAGAGCCCAGAGAAGATCAAATTCCCAACCACCAGAACATCTTATAACTATGGTCAAGGTTCTGACTGAGAAGAAGTGAGATCCTCAGAGGTAGGATGGGGCTATTTGAGTGGATAAACAAAAAAAAAAAGTTGAGTCACTAGGTTTCCCTGAACTGACTTCCCTGAAGAAGTGGTCTGTCCTCCTGGTTAAAGTGTAGGTATGCTCCACTATTGTCCAATGAACATATCAAGGCATCTGCTTTGCAGGAGAACATTCCTCCTACCTTCCTAAATGGGCTGTAGACCAGTAATTATAAAAATACGACATAATCTAGTTGCAAGACTGTTGGGTCTGTTTAGAGACCCAAGATATACATACTAAAGGAGCTTCAGGATACATCCAGCGTATTCCAACAGAGGTGGAGAGGTAAGTACGGACTTGGATTCTGAGACTATGGGTCAAGAGGAGGAGGGCAGAACATAAAGTTGGAAAAGGGATCATTTCTTTTTAAAAATCATGTTAATATATTTATTGAGAAAAATTTGTTGATAGGGAAACACTATCCTTTGACAACACTAGATTTAACACTACTATATCACTGAACTCAGAGCTCACTCAAAGAAGCAGAACCAACAGGAAATTGTGCCTGTGTGTATACCATGCATACACATGTATGCACATATATATGTACATGTATACATACATATTTTTACAAAGAAATTGGCTTACACACTTATCGGGGCTAAGTGTGTTCTAATTCATGGAGAAGGCAGTCAGTAAGGGAAGATCAAGAGCGAGATGAAAATTCACAAATACAGACCAAAGTTGTAATCCACAATTATTTCTGTCTTTCAGAGAAGCCTCACCCCTGCACTTAGGGCCTCCCAGATGGATAGTGCCTCTTACATAAAATCAACTGATTAAGAACTTTTATTGTATCAGCAAAATCCGTTCACAGTAACATCTAAATTAGTATTGATTAAAAAACTGCAACTCTTTGGGAGGCCGAGGCAGGCTGATCATGAGGTCAGGAGATCGAGACCATCCTGGCTAACACGGTGAAATCCCATCTCTACTAAAAATACAAAAAATTAGCCAGGCATGGTGGTGGGCACCTGTAGTCCCAGCTACTCAGAAGGCTGAGGCAGGAGAATGGCGTGAATCCGGGAGGCGGAGTTTGCAGTGAGCCGAGATCGCACCGCTGCACTCCAGCCTTGGTGACAGAGCGCGACTCCGTTTCCAAAAAAAAAAAAAAAAAATGGGCACTTTAGCATAGCCAAGGTGACACACCAAAAAAGCCATAGCCCATGTTTTCTTGGCTATCACACAAACAGCACAAATAACAAAGTAAAAAATTAGATAAATTTGACTTCATTAAAATTAATAACTATTATATTTCAAATGACATCATCAAAAAATTAAAAGACAACCCACAGAATGAGTGAAAAAATGTGCAAATCACATATCTCATAAGGAACTTATATCAGGAATATGTAAAGATCTCTTAAAACTTAAAAAACAAATAGCCCAATTTAAAATTAAATTAAAACAGGCATTTCTCCAGTTTTATTTTATGTGTCAATAGGCACATGAAGACATTCTCAACATCATTAGTCATGAGTGAAATGCAAATAAGAACCACAATGTGAAACCACCTCACATCCCACTAGGATGATTATAATAAAAACAAATAAATAACAAGTTTTAAGGAGGATGTGGAGAAATTGAAACCCTCAAACACTGCTGGTAGGAGTGTAAAATAGTACAACGACTTTGGAAAACAGTCTGGCAATTTCTTAAAAGGTTAAATATAGAATTGCTATAGGATCCAGAAATTCTACTCCTAGGTGTGTACGCAGACTAATTGAAAACATATGTCCATATAAAAGCCTGTACATGAATGTTCAGAGAAGCAATATTCATAATAGTAAAAATGAAAACAAAAAATATCCAACAGATAAGTGGATAAACAAAATGAGGCATATACATACAATGAAATATAAACAGCAATAAAAAAGGAATGTTGTATAATGTGTGCTATGACATATATGAACCTTGCAAACATTATGCTAAGTAAAAGAAGTCATTCACAGAAGGCCGCATGTTATATGACTCAATATATATAAAGTATCAAAAAAATACAGCAGGCAAATCTACAGGACAAAAAGCAGATTAGTGGTTGCCTAGAAAGGAAGAATGAGGAGTGATATCTAAAGAGTACTGGGTTTCTTTCTAAGGTGATAAAAATGCTCTAAAATTAGTTGTGGTGATGGTTGAACAATTCTATGAGTATTCCAAAAATCATTAAATTGAACACCTTTAATGGGTAAATTGTGTGGTACATGAATTATATCTCAGTAAAGCTGTTTGTTATAAACAAACAAACAAACAAGCAAACAAAAGGCACCACCAACACCTTGGATTAGAAGCTGGGAAAGCTAGAAAAAGTAGTCATTCACATGGAGTGAAATGCTAGAACTGCCATGTAAGATGGTGGAAGAAGGAACTCAAAGACTTGTGGAAGTAGTATGTTTGAGGGGACATACTACCTACAGGGACAACCTCCGCTGACTTTATTCTGTGATAGAGCCTATAGGAATGTCCTTTTATCAAAGTGATACAGAATGCATTGGTAGAAAGGGCCCAATACCATGAAAACCCTACCCCTGATTGTATAAAGAACACTGCTAGCTTCTGATATACTGTAGCAGTGCAATTAAAACTTTCACAGTGTGAGAACGTATGGAATACTGATGCAAGGGAATAGACTGGTTAGTAAAATATTTCAAGAGGTTTTGGCAAACAATAATTATAAGAACTATAAAATAAGCTGAGACTTCTCTTGCAACTACATTGCACTTTTCCCTCTACCTACTCTTGCTTTCTGACTGTTCATTCCCTTACAGGTGTTGTACTCAAAAGCACAGCCTAATAAAATGTCTTCACACAAATCTCCATCTCGGGAAACCGGAACAATATTGGGTCATTTGCTGAAATGAAAAGAGTAAAACAGAAAAATAAAAATCAGTGGGAAGGGTTGGGCATGGTGGATCACGCCTGTAATCCCAGCACTTTACAAGACCAAGGCGGGAGGATCACCTAAGTCCAGGAGTTCAAGACCAGCCTGTGCAACATAGTGAGACCTCATCTCTTCATCTCTACAAAACAATCAAATTACCTAGGCCTGGTGGCATGTGCCTCCTATCGTCCTTGCTGCTTGCAAAGCTGAAGTGGGAGTATGGTTTGAGCCCAGGAGGTTGAGGCTGCAGTGAGCCAAGACTGTGCCACTGCATTCTCAGCCTGGGCAACAGAGCAAGATTCTGCCCCCACTCCCAATAACAACAAAAAAAAGGTGGGAAGAAAATCAAGGAAAACCAACAGGGGGGGTGCTAGGGGAGATACTAAACCCACACACATAAATTCTCAGTAAAAAAAGAAGTAGAGAAAGTAACCTAGAGTGCTATCTTATTCTTTCTTTCCATCTATTTGGCTGATTTTCTCAAGATCCTTTCTGGACTATAATCTAAGACTAATTTCTAATATTTCTTTCTGTCCTCTAAGATATGTATGTGTTTTCATTGGACAAATAGCAAATTCTTCTTTCTTATTTTGTGAATAAGATAAATGAGACTAAGAAGCCTGTGAGACTAGGAAAGGACTCTTGGGATAATTCAACCAAGAGTTTAATGATTTTTGAAAATCATAGTAATTTTGATATATGAAAATATGATTTTTCTCTTCTCTTTTAATTACATTTTTTTTTTAACCAACTCTGTCATGTCATCATTTTCATTATCAAAGAGTCTATTTTCTGTGTGGTAATGCAGGAGAGGGGATAATAACCAGAATAAAAGAAAGTAAGGGGTAGTTAGTAAAAGAATTGTCAAACTATCAACTGATGTTATAACTTATTTACCTGCCACATTCAAGGATTTCTGAAGTTTTCTGCTTCCTACCTTTTATTACAGTTTTGATATGAGATTTAAAAATCATCTACCGGCTGGCACAGCAGCTCATGCATGCAACCCCAGCACTTTAGGAGGCTGAGGTGGGCCTCCTATCACCCGAGGTCAGGAGTTCAAGACCAGCCTGGCCAACATGATAAAACTCCATCTGTACTAAAAATACAAAATTAGCCAGGCATGGTGGTGGGTGCCTGTAATCCCAGCAGCTTGGGGGGACTGAGGCAGGAGAATCGCTTGAACTCAGGAGGCAGAGGTTGCAGTGAGCCGAGATCGTGTCACTGCACTCCAGCCTGGGCGACAGAGTGAGACTCCATCTAAAAAAATAATAATAAAAAAATTATCTTCTAAATATAGTATATGATATTTTCTAGTTTAAATTCCCATCACTATTTTCCTAGATCTGATTAATGTGGTGAAAGGGTCACAAATCTGAATGCCCAAAGAAACCATACGAGTAAAAGCTAAAAGCCAGATAATGGATAAGATTTTAAAAAGTGAAATGAGTGTGAAAAAAGTGTGAACTGGGACACGAATTTTGTTTAAAGGGAGCAAACACTACCCAGTTCCAGCCAGATTGATATTCTGTGGGAAAGTGGGCACACTGGACCAGATCTTGCTCTGTCGTTCAGGTTGGAGTACAATGGCAGGATCTCTGATCACTATAACCTCTGCCTCCCAGGTTCAAGCAATTCTTTTGCCTTAGCCTCCCAAGTAGCTGGGACTACAGGCATGCACCACAACGCCTGGCTAATTTTCTTTTTCTTTTTTTTGTATATTTAGTAGAGATGAGCTTTCACCATGTTGGCCAGGCTGGTCTCAAACTCCTGACCTCAAGGGATCTGCCTGCCTTGGCCTCCTAAAATGCTGAGATTACAGACATGAGCCATCACACATGGCCATTGACCATTTTTAAATGTTGACAATTAAAAAAAAATTAAACAATTTGTGAGTGTATCAGTCAGCTCAGACTTTCACAACAAAATTACTTGGATATTTATTTCTCACAATCTGGAAATCTGAGATCAGGATGCCATCATGGATTCTGGTAAGGGCTCTCTTCCTAGTTTGCAGATAGCTACCTTCTTGCTGTGTCCTCACATTGCAGAGAGATGGAGACAGCAAGTTCCCTGGTGCCTTTTATTATAAAGGCACTAATCCACCATGAGGGCTCCATCCTTATCACCTCAGCTAAACCTAATTATCTCCCCAAGAATTTGGTATGGAGGGTGGAGAAGGGGACACAATTCAGAGGATAGCAGTGGTCAAATAAACAACAGGCTGCAACTGCATGACCATCAAAATAGGTATTTACTAAATTACAATATTCATCTTTTTTAAATAATTACTGTTACATTATTATGCCTCTTCTTAAAATCTTTATTAGAAAAACTTGTGTGTCATCATACAACACTGACTCTGCAGAGGATGTTCTCTGGGTTGACAAGATCTCCTTAGACACTAGGCCTGCTTGTTGGGCAGGTCCCCATGTAGATATTAGAGTATGCACAGTTCTACACTGGCTCTTCCACAGTCATGATATTCCTAGCCCGGACGCTAAAGTCCCTGTGGTCTCTCTGCCTTGTATACTCATTTTTGTACACTATTTTCCCAACCTACAATGATGCAGTTAATTCCTTCTAACCTCAGGTCAAATGTCCCTTCCTCAAATGAGAATTCTGTATCATCCAGACTTTGTCTCATCTTTCTGCCATATGTTTCCATAGCAACCCAAGATTTTCCTTTAAAGCTTCTACCACAGTTTTAAATTTTACATGTATTTGTGAATCTCCATCCCACAACCAGACTGAAAACTTTGTGAAGCCACAGCTCATGTCTGCTCACATCACCATTACAACCCCAGTGCCTAGTATTGAGCCTACCTTATATGGTGATTGATAAAATAAGTGTTGAATGAATGAAAGTATCTTCCATAGAGATTATCCAAGAAAGGAGAGAGATAAGCACATGCTTCTACCCACCATTATTTTTGTATAAAACATATATTATATTATATTAATTTCATTACTCACTATATACAAAGATTGAAAGAACTATAGAGGATGTGTCAGTACCCCAGTTCATTGCTATCACTGTCTGCCTAACTAGATTTTACTTTTGCTATAAATAGAAAAATTGTACTCTCCCTGAGGTATTCATTTCCTACCTTTAGCTTTTGAGTGATTTACCTTGCTCCTTAATCCAACCAACTCATCCAGAAACATCAATGCTTACCACAAAATTTTGCTGTTCTAGTTAGAGTGACTTGCTAGGACTTTATCCACTTCGGACACCACTGGTGGTTGGAAATCTCAGCTCATCAGTATACTGCAAACCTTGTTGAATCTTGCCTTATACCTGTGACAGCCTCCTATCCCCCGTCTTGTCAGCAATATATACAATCCAGAAAGAATCCCTACATTACAACATTTAATTATGCCTCTCTCTTCCCCCTATGATTTTCTTTTCTCCTATTCCAGTGAGAGATTTTGTCAGTTACACTCATCTCTCCTCAATAAGTCATTCCTCTCTTAATTTTCCCTTTCAGTTGAAAGAAAGTGTCAAGTCTTCTCTTTCTAAATGCGGATTTTTTTTCCAAATTTCCTGCTTACATCTTAAAATAAACAAGCACATATACCTTAAAATGAAATATTAAAATAAATGCTTGAAGACAGATAGAGCTGCAGAATTAGTATTGTGAGGTTTATCTTTTAAAGATGAGCTTGGAAAATTTGCTTTGATTTATAAGTTAATTTGCCTCAAAGACATTGTCAAAATATTAAACAGTCAACAATTTTATAGGGGACCTATTTAAGATACTATAGTCTTAAGTGCTGATGGGTCCCTGAGCTCACAGAGTTTATTTACAGTGTAGTCAGAGAGAAAAAAAATGGTTTCTAA
The DNA here is from genome assembly GCF_047675955.1 of Chlorocebus sabaeus. NCBI lineage: Eukaryota > Metazoa > Chordata > Mammalia > Primates > Cercopithecidae > Chlorocebus > Chlorocebus sabaeus. Next base: position 34,265,272 of record NC_132913.1, read on the forward strand.
ATAAAAATAAACTAATTGTAGCCTCATCTGCTGAAAATAAAATCATATAAAGAGTCAGAAAGTCTATGCTATTGGTCTTGGCTCTTTAGAAATTTGGGCAAATTACTTAATCCTTTGTTTTCCCACAAAACAAAAATAGGGATTATATCCACCCTGACTATCTCACAGAATAAAAAAGAGATAATTTACGTGAAATTGCTTTGAAATCTAAAATATGCATACTATGTAGGGTAAGGTATTAAGATAAATAGCAGTACAAGGTATCTGATCACCAAATGTTTATCACTGAAAGAGACAAGTATTTAAGATTTATGGTCAGAGAAAGCATCACAGAGGAGGTGGGAATTCTTGAAGTAGGTGGCATTTAGATTGACAATAGCACGGCATTCAGGTAAGCATAGAAAGGTGAGTTAAAAACTTGCTGTATAAAATACTCTCTTTCCACTAATATGTTATTACTCAGTAGGGCAGAATTGCAGATTGAGGAAGCAGAAATAAAAATCATAAAGGAGCATCCATATAAAATGCAGATAGTAAAGTCATAGGAGATAGACATATGTGCGCACACACACAGAGAGAGAGAGAGAGAGAGAGAGAGAGAGAGCGATGAGTATAAACTTAAGTATAGGCAAAGAAGCAAAATGAGAAAAATCATCATCCATAATCTTACTATGCAGAGTAAGCCTCTGGTAATTTTGTCATACATCCTTTCAGACATTTTCCTTGTTTATTTAAAACACTTTCTCCATAATCGTTGATTTCTTGTACATATCTTGAGCATGTTGTGGTATCTGGTAGGCACACAGTAGACACTGAATAAGTGTTTACTGAACTGAATTGAAGCTTTCTGACTCATTTCTGTATAAAGTTTGGTAAAAGCTTTTGATTTTCCTCTCCTCAAAATTGAAGTTTAGAAAATGATTTGATGTTTTTTTAGGGTTTATTTTGCTAAGCTAAAATCCTTCAGAAGTCACACCAACTTTGCATTTTATCAATTCTCCTTCTGATTGTATCGATGCTGCAGTTGAAATCCAGTCACTAGTATTGACTTTGAATAACTATATAGTGTTCCGTTCCAATTCCTCTAAAGCACAGGTTGCTTCATGATTGATCAAGGGGATTAGGTAGCTACAAGTCAGTTCCTTGAGTGGGTAGAAACCTAATGGACATTTTCTTATTTTTCTTACTTCTAGTTACACAAATAGTTATTTTTTCAAAAATTATACAGTATAATAAAAAAATTAAAATCATAATTATATGACCCAGAGATAACTACATTAACAGACATAAATGAAATAAAATACATTTTAGTCTTGAAAAAGTATGCATTGATACACACTGTGAGAGATGCTTTTCTTTCAAGGCAGGAGCAGTAAAATTAGTTGGTTCAAAATCAAAGCATTAGGTTAAATTAATCTTTTATTAGACACTCATATATGTACATACGTACATATAAATACATATGTGTGTATATCTATACACACATGCAAACATACATGTATATAGAAATATACATACAAATATATATGTGGCCTGTAATCCCAGCACTTTGGGAGGCCGAGACGGGCGGATCACAAGGTCAGGAGATCAAGACCATCCTGGCTAACCCGGTGAAACCCCGTCTCTACTAAAAAATACAAAAATCTAGCCGGGCGAGGTGGCGGGCGCCTGTAGTCCCAGCTACTCGGGAGTCTCGAGGCAGGAGAATGGCGTGAACCCGGGAGGCGGAGCTTGCAGTGAGCTGAGATCCGGCCACTGCACTCCAGCCTGGGCGAGAGAGCGAAACTCCGCCTCAAAAAAAAAAACAAAACAAAAAAAAAACCAAATATATATGTGTAGGGGTCAAAAAAGTATGTGTGTGTATATATTTTAAAACCAGTTTCTTCAGTTTTTGCACAATAATATCAAACACAGGCTTCTGAAAAGTCCCTGGTCTTTACCTATTTGTTTGAGAGGTCCATCTTTATTAGCCTTTATATTAGAAAATAATCAGGAAACAAGTCCCTCAAAAAAGGTAACAAATAAGAATGGTTTATTCTTTCCACAGTGTTTGAATTTCCTGAAGTCACTTGTGAAAAATGCAAAGATTTTTTTCAGTTGAAATGTTCCTCTAATTTCAGGTATGATGAGGAGATACTGAAAACCAGGGTACTTTGGGGACCTTCTGAAATCTCACCATTCAGGCAGCTGCCTCTTTTTTCAGCCACAGAACTCACCACACACACAAAAAAATGCATTCCATTTCAGACAGGCCCCAGAATAATTAGGCATCACAAAAACCAATTAAGAATTCTACTTTCATTTTTATCTTTGGCCAGAATCAACCCCATGGAGGCCCAAGGCACTGTTCCATGTATATCACACTTCACAAATCTTTTTTTATAATTAAAAAATATTCAAACGAGTATCAGGGACACCCTACAAGGCAGAAGAAATCACACATTTGATTTAAAGTAGCTAGGAATATTTATGGAGTGAGTGATAGTCCCACTGCCACGGTTTCCTAATGAGAAGGCTTATAGGCTGAGTGTAGCATGTACATGTGTAAGAATACATGCAGATATACAAGTGCAGGAACACATACACATATACATATGCAGTTTAAATGCTGTTTCATCACAGGCTGACAGACTAGTCAATTTTTCACAGTGACTGCTTATTGTAGTCAATGTGAGCTTAATTTCCATAGCAATCTAATAACTAATGTACCACCTCCTCAACCTTGAAAAGTCAGAGGTCAGTGGAAATCTTCCCAACTCACCACACTCGAAAGAAGCTCCAACCACCTAGAAAAGAAGATGATACTAATAATGATGGTAGCTTAGTGTCCTAATTGCATTGTGCTAAATGTTTAATAGACCTTATCTCTTATACTCCTCCCAGCAATTCCTTGTGGTAGATAATATTATCATCATCTTTATTTTACAGATGGTGAGACTAGAGATCAGACCATTTAAGTGGCATGGAAAAAGTGACAAAACTAGAAGTGGTGGAGCTAAGATTCAAACTTGAGAGCTCCCAAGCCCAAGTCCTGAACTGCTACATAGATTGCCTCTACTAAAAATAAACAAAACAAGTCTCTATTATGAACTACCCCTGAGCAACAGAGATGGCCTCCACCTATATATAATTGAAATACTTTTTAAAACTGAAAATAAAACTATCTCTGCTCTTGTGGAAAGTACCACATGCTGTTCACAACCAGTATATTTACTTTGTTGGCTAAATTCAGGATGTGGAGATATACAAATGAAGGATGCTGACTGACTAGATCTTCAAACACTTTTGAATCAATGGTTTTCAAACTCAAAACTCTGAGAGATATGGCTCAATATAAACCTTTACTCTTTTTATCCATTAGCCAGCCTATATATTATTTTAATTATTTAATTATTTTAAATAAGAAATATTAAAATGAATATAGGGGTTCCTACAAGACAGAAGAAATCATACATTTGTTTTAGCTAGGAATATTTATGGAGTGAGTGATAGTCCCACTACATATTAAAAGCTATGTTTTATAACTCCATTAGTACAAAAACATTGTGTTGATGCTGTGGTTGAAATCCAGTAACTAGTATTTACTTTGAATAACTATATAGTGTTATTCTGTCTATATTATGTATATACACACACACACACACACACATATATATACATATAAACATATATACACATATATACATATATACATATATTCACATATATACATATATACACATATATACATATATATACACATATATATGGAGAGAGAGAGAGAACGAGAGAGAGAATCTTATAAAGTCAGGCACTCTTAATTTCCTGGGTCTCTTCAAGAAACAAACCAAGGACCTTGCTCTCAAGATTATAATCTAGTAAGGAAGACAAGAAGGTAGAAAGCAATGTTAATTCTGTATGATGAGATATGGTAAGTGTTAGATGTGAACAAAATAAACCCAATATCTAGGAGATACTCCTAATTCTGTCTTTTGGTGGAAAAGATTCTAGAATGTTGGAGGTCATTTAGAAAGCAAGACCTGAAGATAATGACAAGTTAACTAGTTAATGTGAAAATATAAGGACACTTAAAGAAAGCAGAGATGAAAGCTGCCACATAAAAATCAATTAGAAACGGCAACCACTCAACAAAAAGCTAGCAAAATATATAGCCAAAAAGAAACATAGACAATAAACATATAAATGAAATGCTTATCCTGACTCATAATTAAAGAAATACAAAGCGAAACAGGGATATATTTCTCTCTTCATATCAGCAAAATATAATAGTTTGATGATAATGCCACCATGCTCATATATTTTGAGGGAGAATATGATGATTTCAGGAGTGCAAAAAGGCAATAGCAATGAAAATTATTAACTAAAATGAAGGTACTCTGCAGTCTCCTCCTAAAAAAATTAGTGCCATAAATAACTGCATTTGAATATATGAATTGAGACATATGTTCAAGATGTTTGCTAATACATGTTTGTAATAGCTCAAGCTGAAAATAATGCCCACTCATGATTCTGGTTAAATAAGTATTGGCAAATATACTTCTTTTTATGGGCTGAATTGTGGAATTGTATATCCCCATGTTCACCCACAATTCACATGTTGAGGCTCTATCCCCTCGGTATCACAGAATATAACTCTATTTGGAGACAGAATCTTTAAAGAAGTGATTAAGTTAAATGGGGTCATTAGAGTGGACCCCAATCTAATATGACTGGACACAGACAACACAGACAGTGGGATGACCATGTAGGACACCACAAGAAGGTGGTGATCTGCAAGCCCAGGACAGAGGCCACAGAAGAAATCAAACCTGCCAACACAAACTGGAATTATTAAAACAAATTAGAGGAAGGGCACCCATGGAGCTGGGTCTCAGAGCTTTGGGAAGGAAGCACTTCTTGGCTGATACTGGTCCTTCTGAGCTAGGATGAGAAGCCAATGGGTCTGAGTCTGAGACCTAGGGCCAACTTATCCATAAGGTAATGTAGGCACAGAGGCGAAGCCCAAAATACTTTTAGGAGCCCATGAGAATGTTGTGACTTGTTCTAAAATCAGAAGAAAAATGAACTTTTAGGTCAAAGAAATTATTTTGATATGTAACACTTATATATTTGTTTTTGTATTAATGGAGTTGTAAAACATAGATTTTAATGTTTTTTATGAAAGATGGAGCCCACAGTATCTAAGGCCTATGAAAGTCATAATGTGGCCCTGCACAGCCTTCTGAGGAGTGACTTCCATGATCAGTACTCATGTCTCTGAGAGAATGCAAAGGAGTGCATTCTGGGTATTTCAATCAGCTGCTGCTGCTGAATTAACTGATACTTTTGTGAGAAAGAAGTGATGCTGGGATGAGAGACAGGACAAACATCAAATAGCAATAATGAAAGAAGGAAATAGAAATAGACAGAAAACAGAAAGGACATTCTCCATCCTCCAGCCCTCCATTCCTCTTCTAATCTCTGCCTTTACTGGAAGAGAATAATAAAGAGGAAAAGTGGTAGGCAGCACATGGGAAGGAAAACAGTTTACAGAGTTCCAGCTACTGCATCATAAAGAAGTTTTAGAAGACTAGGTTTGAAACCAAGGAAAAATAACTTAATTACTGGCATAGTCACATAATTGAGTAATATATAGCTGTCAAAACACTGGATAATGCTGTGTGTTCATATAAACAATATTCAAAATATACTATGATGTATAGAAATAGAGCAGAATAATACACAGAAATAAAGATTGATAGGTAGATAATTAATTAGATTGATAAATATTCCTGTATCCCACCTTGGAAGGAACTCAATGAAACTTTAAATGACAGTTAAATTTAGGGAGTTTGATTAGGCTGACAGATAGAAGCTTTCATTTTTATTTTATTCTTTTCTGCATTACGTGAAAAATTTTATTTTTCACATGTAGTTTTGTTCATTTGCTTTAATATCAACAGAAGTTATTTGGATAGTTGGATTATTTCCCTTTATTTGCTTTTAAAATTATCTGCATTAAAAATTAATAATTACTCTTTAAACACAATGAGGATAAAGTTTTTAAAAATATTATTCAGAAATCTTCCAAAGAGAGGCCTCTATTTGGTGTTCTCTGATTTCATTTCTCACCACTCTCTTTCTTGTATTCTGCTCCAATAACATTGAACTCCTTTTAGTTCCTAAAATATGCCTCTATCTCTTCCCACTAAACCCTTTTTCAGCTAACCACAACTTATCCTCCAGCTTTCAACTTAACACCACTTTCTCAGAGATACCTTCCATGATTTTTGGTTTAGAAATCAGAAATCTGTCCACTATATGTTTTCAAAACTCCCTTTGTCTACTACATGTTTTCAAAGCTCTCTGACCTTTTATAACACCATGAAACTTCTGCTTTACTATTTATTTAATAACAGCTTTCACTAGTAGACTGTAAGTGCTATGATAGTAGGGGCTGTACCTCTCCATTCGCTTTGAAAATTGCCTGGCTCTCAGTAAATGATGTATTTCAGACATGGACAGATGGATGGATGAATGGATGAATGAATGCATACCATTAAGTTGGTTATCATTTAGCTAAGAACCTATATGTAGTTATTTAAGGGTAAAGAAAAAAATGTTCCCAGAACTATGAGATAGTGTCAGCTTTAGGTCCAAACTATAATTGCACAGAATGTACAGGAAGCATGACTCGGGAGGTCTCAGGAAACTTTCAATCATGGCAGAATATTGGGGGAACAAACCCCCAATATTTCAACATATGTTCTTTTCTATTTTCCCTAAGAGTTGGCTGGTCTGAGAAATAAAGAGAAAGAGTACAAAGAGAAATTTTACAGCTGGGCCTCTGGGGTGACATCACATATTCGTAGGTTCCGTGATGCCCCTTGAGCTACAAAACCAGCACTATTTTATTACGAATTTCAAAAGGGGCAGGGGGTACGAACAGGGAGTAAGTCACAAAGCAGCACATGCTTCAAAGGGCAATGAAAGATCACAAGGGCAGAAGGGCAGAGCAAGATCACAAGGCCAGGGCAAAATTAGAATTACTGATGAGGTTCCATGTCCGGCTGGGCATGCATTGTCTTGATAAACATCTTAACAGGAAACAGGGTTCAAAAGCAGACAACTAGTCTGACTAGAATTCACCAGGCTGGAATTTCCCAATTCTGGTAAGCCTGAGGGCACTGCAGGAGATGAGGGCATATTTCATCACTTATCTTCAACCTCATAAGACAGACACTCCCAGAGTGGCCATCCATAGGCCTACCCCTGGAAATGCATTCCTTCCCCTGGGTTATTCCTTGCTGGGAAAAGAATTCAATGATATTTCTCCTATTTGCTTTCTGCAAGAAGAAAAATATGACTCTGTTCTGCCCAGCCCTGCAGGAAGTCAGACCTTATGGTTATCTCCCGTGTTCCCTGAAAATTGCTGTTATCCTGTTCTTTTTCAGGGTGCCCAGATTTCATATTGTTCAAACACACATGTTTTACAAACAATTTGTACAGATAATGTAATCATCACAGGGTCCTGAGGCAACATACATCCTCAGTTTATGAGGATAACGGGATTAAGAGATTAAAGTAAAGACAGGCATAGGAAATTGTAAGAGTATTGATTGGGAGAAGTGATAAATGTTCATGAAATCTTCACAATTTATGTTCAGAGATTGCAGTAAAGACAGGTGTAAGAAATTATAAAAGTATTAAGTTTGGGGAATTAATATATTTCCAAGAAATCTTCATGATTTATGTTCTTCTGCCATGGCTTCAGCCGGCCCCCCTACTCGGGGTCCCTGACTTCTCACAACAGCAGGAGACGGTGGGGAAGCAGGCACATTTTACGTGGCTGGAACAGGAGAAAGAGGGTGAAAGGGGAAATGTTACACACTTTCTTTTATTATTATTATTATTTTACTTTAGTTCAGGGATACATGTGTAGAACATGCAGGTTTGTTACATGTTCCATAGTGGTTTGCTGCACCTATTGATCTGTCCTCTTAAGTTCCCTCCCCTCACCACCTACCACCCAATAAGCTCTGGTGTGTGTTGTTCCCCTCCCTGTGTCAATGTGTTCTCATTGTTCAACTCCCAATTATGAGTGATAACTTGAGGTGTTTTGTGTTCTGTTCTTGTGTTAGTTTGCTGAGGATGATGGCTTCAAGCTTCACCCATGTCCCTACAAAGGTCATAATCCCATTCCTTTTTATGGCTGCATAGTATTCCATGGTACCATATTTTTTTTTTTTTTTACCCAGTCTATCATTGATGGGCATTTGGGTTGGTTCCATGTCTTTGCTATTGTAAACAGAACAGTGCTGTAATAAACATATGTGTGCATGTGTCTTTACTATAGCATGACTTATATTCCTTTGGGTATATACCCAGTAATGGAACTGCTGGGTCAGATGGTATTTCTGGTTCTAGATCCTTGAGGAAACGTCATACTGTCTTCCACAATAGTTGAACTAATTTACATTCCCAACAACAGTGTAAAAGCATTCCTATCAATCCACAGCCTTGCCAGCATCTATTGTTTCTTGACTTTCTAATAATCACTATTTTGACTGGCATGAAATGGTATCTCCTTGTGGTCTTGAGTTGCATTTCTCTAATGATCAGTGATGTTGAGCTTATTTTCATATGTTTGTTGGCCATGTAAATGTCTTCTTTTGAGAATTTTCTGTCCATGTCCTTTGCCCACTTTTTGATGGGGTTGTTTTTTCTTGTAAATTTGTTTAAGTTCTTTGTAGATTCTGGACATTAGACCTTTGTCAGATGGGTAGATTGCAAAAATATCCTCTCATTCTGTAGGTTGCCTGTTCACTCTGATGATAATTTCTTTTGTTGTGCAGAAGCTCTTTAATCTCATTAGATCCCACTTGTCAATTTTGGCTTTTGTTGCAATTGCTTTTGGCATTTTCGTCATGAAGTCCTTGCCCATGCCTATGGCCTGAATGGTATTGCTTAGGTTTTCTTCTAGAGTTTTTATGGTTTTGGGTTTTACATTTAAGTCTTTAATCCATCTTCAGTTAATTTTTGTACAAGGTGTAAGGAAGGAGTCCAGTTTCAGTTTTCTGCATATGGCTAGCCAGTTTTCCCAGCACCATTTATTGAATAGGAGATTCTTTCCCCATTCCTTGTTTTTGTCAGGTTTTTCAAAGATCAGGTGGTTGTAAATGTGTGGTGTTATTTCTGAGGCCTCTATTCTGTTCCATTGGTCTATGTCTGTTTTGGTACCAGTACCATGCTGTTTTGGTTACTGTGTGCTACCCACTTTCTGACAACCAGATCTTGGGAGAGCTCACTCACTATCACAAGAACAGCAAGGGGGAAAATCTGCCCCCATGATTTAATCACCTCCCACTACATCCCTCCTCCAACACTAAAGATTATAATTCAACATGAGATTTGGGCAGGGACAAATATCCAAACCTTATCAGAAGGATATCTGCACTTGTCTAGCACTCTTCAAAGGAGAGCGTGTAGAGAGAAGACTTGTATTCTGATCATACCTTATCAAGGAACAGAAATGGTTTATAATCCTCATATAACCCAACTGAAATGAATTATCCCTTAATAAAGCCACTTTTATTTTACTGTACTCAACAATATTTTGATTACTAAGTTTATTTCCTTCTCCAAATGCACAGCACCAGAAATAGTATGTCCTGACACAAACACATAAGAATGGTATAATGGACTTTGAGGATTTGGTTGGGGAAAGGTTAGGAGGGGGCTGAGGGATGAAATACTACATATTGTGTACAGTGTATAATGCTCAGGTGATGCCACTAAAATTTTAGAAATCACCACTAAAGAACTTATCTATGTAGCCAAAAACCACTTGTATCTAAAAAACTATTGAAAAAAGAAGTCTTCATGTATGCACATATTAGCATTGTCCATTAAAACTTACAAATCACAATAAATGAAACAATATGCTTAACATACAAAAAAAAAGTCCTAAAAAGAGGACCTGGATTAATCATTAAAAAGCACATTTACGATTGCATTTTAATTAATAGCAACTGTAATATATGCATCAATGTCTTATGATTTTAGATAGCATGAATCAGTTCCTAAAATTTGACCAACTCTAGGTATATTCACCAAATCTTGTTTCTGGCCTGTGAAACTTATACCCAAATCCAAGTTCTTGCTTTCCAGTAAGCATGATCTTACCTGAAAGATGAACAAGCCTATCTCTCTGAGTTTGGTTAAGTAATCAAACATCTACTGAATATATTTTCCAGTTAGTATGTTGGGTACAGGAAGGAACAGATTTTTTAAAAAGACATGGTTCTTTCCTTTGAGAAGCTTGCATTTTGGTCTAGTTGAGAACACAGTAAAATAAACAGATTATTTAAATTTAATAAGTAATGAGAAAGAGGTATACCCCAAACTCTTAGAGTGCAGAGAAGAACCTAACTAGGAAGCTTAAGAAAGGCTCCCTAAAGAACAGAACAGTTGAGTTAACTGTAAGATGACCCATGTGTTGAAATTATTCCAAAAAGACTTTAAAGAAACTATAATGAGTGCTCAATGTGGTAAAGAAAAATATGTTTTTAATGAGTAAAAACATAAGATATCTCATCAAAGAACTATAAAATGTAAAATATGACTAAATGAAATATTTAGAGATGCAAACTATAATATCTGAAATTTTGAAATGCAGTAAACAGACTTAAGTTTATATTGGAAATAATGAAGAGTTAACTTGAATGCACATTAATAGATAACTGACCTGAAGAACAACAACAAAAAATTATTTTAATGAACAGAACCCAATAACCTATGGGACAACTTCAAGGGCTTGACATAAAGGTCATTGGAATCTTAAAAAAACAAGAGAGAGAGAGAGAAAATGGGACAGAAAAATAATAAAGCCCACACTTTCCAACAGCTTGGACAAAGTGTTTCTGTGTGATATGTTACCCAAAAACTTAGGAAGAATGTAGCAGCGAGAGGAAAGCCTCATTGTCTTACTGTGTTAATGGCCAAGGGTTTTCCCCCTCAAAAACTGTAGGGATATTCACATTTGTCTCTCACTTTTATGTTAATGAAAAATCTTTTATAGGAAGATAGTAGAGATAAGATAGCCAGAGACCTAAGTTTTATATTGCTTTAGCTGGTATTTTCATTTGTGCTGTAACAGAAATTCTATTTAGTGGTTTAAGCAGAAAATGTAGTTCTACCATTTCCTTTCTATTTTTTATATCACAAGATAATAACACATGAGAGCTATTTTAAAAGACCAAAGATTTATTTTAAAATATCTTATTTATTGCACAAGATCAAGTTAGTTGTTTATAGAATAAAATGCTATGGAAGATAGCGGGTGAGAAAAAATAATGTCTTAACAAATGTCTAGTACACACTATGTATACTATATTTGCTCATCTTTAATGATGAAAGAATTAAAATAAATGCAAATACTAAACCTATATTGAAAAAAGTCAAATTGTCAAAACTTCTACTAGTTCAGTAACTTCATTGTATTCATCAATTATTAAGTTGGAGATTATTGAACTCCAACAAGGATTGTGTTACTGTTTATATCATCTCAGATCAATATTTCTTTTCATTGTCATTTAAAGATTTTTTATATTCACTCTCAAAGGTCTCATATGACCTTATAGATCATATGGTGATCTACAAGATCACCATATGCTTTCAATTTGGCAAACTGTTACTCATATTTCAAAGGGAGACAAACTGAAATATAATTAAGTCAAAGAGATTGCCCCTAACCAAAAAGTAAATAGTAAATACACAAATAGCAAAGATGAATTAGAAGACAAATCTTGGCCAAGTGCAGTGGCTCACGCCTGTAATCCCAGCACTTTGGGAGGCCGAGGCGGGCGGATCATGAGGTCAGGAGATCGAGACCATCCTGGCTAACACGGTGAAACCCCGTCTCTACTAAAAATACAAAAAATAAAAATTAGCTGGGCATGGTGGCGGGCGCCTGTAGTCCCAGCTACTCGGGAGACTGAAGCAAACAGTCTCATGCCTACAATCACAACTTCTTGGGAGGTTGAGGCAGAAGGATCACTTTAGCCCAAGAGTTCAAGGCCAGCCTGGGTGACATAGCAAAACCCTATCTCAAAAAAAAAAAAAAAAAAAACAGTTAAAAAAAAGTGATTAAATATAACCAGAATATTTATAGAGCTATGCAATGATAAACTAAAATTACTTTGTTAAATATGTGGATTAAACATGGATTTCTGAAAAATAAAATCTGCCTCCTGGGTTCGTTCACACCGTTTTCCTGCCTCAGCCTCCCGAGTAGCTGGGACTACAGGCGCCCACCACCATGCCCGGCTAATTTTTTGTATTTTTAGTAGAGATGGGGTTTCACCGTGTTAACCAGGATGGTCTTGATCTCCTGACCTCCTGATCCACCCATCTTAGCCTCCCAAAGCGCTGGAATTACAGGTGTGAGCCACTGCACCCGGTCCATTTTTCAATTTTAATAGTGATTTAAGGTTGTATATAAACTTTGACCCATAAAATAATAACAGATTCACTTATTTAATGGCATTAATCATATTCAAAGAGGGTCTGTACAGCAATATAAAAGCTCTGGAAAATAACAACCTTAATGGTTACATTACCTTTTAAGATTTGGATGACTTTTCTGAAAGGATACCCAAATTAATTCTCAATCCTTTTAATTATCAATAAGTAAACAAATACTTAAAATTTGATGGAATTCTTACTAATATTTCACTATCCTCTTAAGATTTCAGGAGGCCCACTGATGTTCAGCAATGGTTTCAATAAAAGATAAGGAAATGTAGAAATTTGATCATATCAGTCCATGTCCAATTAGTATCTAGAAATCACAGAGTATTTTGAATAGGGAAAATTTAATATCAAGAATTATTAACCGAAGATTAGAGTAACAAAAAGTTGGCTAGGAAGAGTTAGAGAGAAGCATAAGCATTGGAGGAATAGTAGGAAAAGGACTTGGCCACTACACTACAGCTAAGATAGAGTACCCAAGGAAGAGTCAACCATGCCACTTCTGCCCAACCAGACTAAGATTGAGACCTCCTTGGAAAGGGCACAGCTAGAACTCTCCTGAAGGTGGATAAATGGCTGAGGAGCCCTGCTGGTGCAACTTCCTGAAAACCTGCCCTCTGCAGATTTTCCTCTGCAGGGGAATCTATCCTCGGGAAGGTACTGCCCCTCAGAACTTTCTGTGAAAGTCACATAAGAAATACCAAGAGAGGTCATTCAAAGGGAGGTACCTCACCAGCAATATTTCTGTCATGAAGGCACTGAAAGAGGTACTGGGGAAAGCTGCTGGCCACTGGTTCCTGTTGCAGGAACCACGATCTGTAGAAGCAGTGCTTTGCAGGGCATATATGCTGGAGAACCCAGAGAAACTGGTGGGCAGGACCGTAGCACTAGAGAAACTACACTCTATAGGAGCCAAATGATGGATAGAGTTGCATGCTGCAGGAAGCTGACCTGAAGGAACAATAGAACTAAGAAGAAAAACACCCCTTTCTCCTCCAGTGTTCCCCCGGCCTTTTCTATAGGCAAGACTATCATTCTCGCTGGCAAAAGAGAAATATTTATAAAGTCTACTTCCATTATCACATAGCAGGCAAAGGAGGATAGATTTGGGACACAGAGACAATAAATTAAAACCTGGTATATTTGTTTTCCTAACCTCTTCAGATTTTACCCTGCTATGCTTTAACACCAAAATCAGGAATTATTATTATTATTATTATTTGAGATGGAGTCTCGTTCTGTCCCCCAGGCTGGAGTGCAGTGGTGTGATCTCGGCTCACTGCAATCTCCGCCTTCTGGGTTTGAGCAATTCTCCTGCCTCAGCCTCCCGAGTAGCTGGGATTACAGCCGTGCGCCACCATGCCCAGATAATTTTTTTGTATTTTTAGTGCAGACGGGGTTTCACCATGCTGGCCAGGCTGGTCTCGAACTCCTGACCTCATGATCCACCCACCTTGGCCTCCCAAAGTGCTGGGATTACAGGCGTGAGCCACCATGCCCAGCCTGGAATTATCTGATAATCCGTGTAAAAGTTAAATATATAGGCCAGGCGCAGTGACTCACACCTGTAATCCCAGCACTTTGGGAGGTCAAGGCAGGCGGATCACCTGAGGTCAGGAGTTCGACACCAGCCTGGCCAGCATAGTGAAATCCTGTCTCTACTAAAAATGCAAAAAAATAACCGGGCATGGTGATGTGTGCTGTAATCCCAGCTATTCGGGAGGCTGAGACAGGAGAATCACTGGAACCCAGGAGGCAGAGGTTGCAGTGAGTTGAGATTATGCCACTACACTCCAGCCTGGTCAAAAGAGCAAGGCTCTGCCTCAAAAAAAAGAAAAAAGAAAAAAGAAAAAAAAAAAAAAGAAATCCATAAAGTACTTTTTTTTCTTCCAGAGATTTTCTTTCTCCTTTTTTCTTAGTTAGGACTTCACCGATTAGTGTTCTTGCAGAAGGCTAAGCCACCTAGTGTGTTGCCATGACAGAGTTCAGCCTCCATATTTGCATGGCTATAGGACTTCCCATTAGGCTTATTTGCTGGCCTTGCTCCAGGATTTGCCAAATATTGAGTGCTCGGTAACCACTAATTGTATTGTTCTTTATTAAGTGCAAGTTATTTTCACATTGGAACAACACTGTTATTTTTCCAAAAGTAAGTTACAGACACAGCTAATGTGACAAAGCTAATAAGAGTGAGTGTTGAAATTCCAACCAAAGTTGTGTATTTTAAAATTAGTACTTTTTGTAAGATCCTTGTTAGCTCTCAAATTAGTATGACACCTAATAAAGAAGTCAAAAAGGCAAAATATTTGCAAAATAGGGTATTTTAGAAAATGCAAAGTAAATTACAATTTCCTCTAAGTACTCCAGTACAGGAAGGTTAGCCCAAGGTTATGATCAACATTTTTCCAATTTTGGTTTGGATAAAAAGCAAGAAAACTGGGACAAGAGTTTTAGCAGTGGTTTTAGCTACTCACTAGGAAGATGGATCTGATTTTCACTTCAGGTTGAATTCAGTAGTTCGACTGAAAATTTGAATTCACAGAAAACGCTAAGTTACCATAACCTATTGTGGATTATGTAGGCCTATACACTGAAAGAATATTTGTGTGTGTGTGTGTGTCACTTTTTTTTCAAGTAAATTAGCCTGATGAACAATATTAAAAGGTGCAATTTCATTTTATTGCTGTAATCATTTAAAAGACAAGGTTAGAGAAAGGACAGGAAAATATCAAAGGTGATTTTAGATTATTTTTCAATAATAAGTTAAAGAAACATTTATGAAGAAAGAAAATTAAATTGTAGTTTACCGGTGAATGGATAAATGTATTAACAATCTTGATAATTTAAATGACAAAAGAAAATAAACGTGAGTGTTGGTAATCATAATTAAAAGTGTACTATATTTACTAAGCATTAGCATGACTGGCATGTCTACCATGTAGTAATTGACCTAATTCATCATCTCATTTTGACTTGACACTCAGGTTATAACATCTGTAAATATTCACTCTAAGCAGAAGATGCACAGTGAGATTTGCAGAGTGATGTCATAGTTCACCCTTTATGGCCTTTCAGCCTTGTTCAATCAGCATTTATCCCTGGACCTCAAATCATCATCACATAAGGCTATATTCCATCAGTGCTCCCATAATCCTGGGGCAAGGGAGCCCCTGTTAAAACTGGAAACAAATGCTTGGTGTGTTTGAGCTAATGAGGTACTACTGACTTCTACCCTATGACAATTGACCATCATAATGTACCTATCTGACTGGTCTGAGCACATTTTAGAGAAAGCCGGGGTAAATTGGATTCTTAATAGCACATTTAACAGAAGTCAGTCAATAGAGGTTAGCAAAATTCTCAGTATGCAGTTTTAAATTGTAAACAGTTTTAGAGTGACCATTTCCATAACAGACTGGACTGATGTGCCACACAATGGGCTTTTGGCCTTCCTAGCAGATGGGCCTCCTTTGGTTTTGGTACTGAATACAGCATTAGTTGAAAGTGCATTCAGTTCAGAATAGAATGGCATTTTTTTTTTTTCTTTTTTTGTGTGGAAAAGCTGGCTTATTGTTTGATTCAGACAAAGAATCCTTTATCTGTTGAGTGACTTGTCATCTTATGTAGATGTAAGCTATGTAAAGAATGACTTTTCATTAAAGCAAGTTTAGCATATTTGCAATTGTCTTTGGTCAGATGGGAAAGTTTCTGGTTGAAATAGTGGAATTATATCCTGTGGTTTATGCAATCCACAAGTTGATTCTATGTGAGAAAGCAAAAATAATAATAAGAAAAGAGTTTTGTTTTTTGTTTTCTGTTGTTTTTTGCCCCCCCCCCCCCCCCAGCTCCACAGAATAACTGTGCCAAGCAGCAATTTTAGAACACATTGAGGAAAATCCACTACTTGTACAGGTGGCAAAATTCACCAAGTTATATGGGGACAAATTCCTGAATTTGGCTCACTCTACATTTTAAAAAATTATTATTTTCTTGCCAAGCTTCTGCCATTTTCCTATGGACTAAGAGGTATCAGTCCTCATTAAACCCTCCAATGCTGCTTCTGACATCTTACCCTGAACCTACTGCTTGCAAATGAACTTTATAGTGTTCCTGCATGCTCCAAATCATCTTGTATGTAGTATTCTTGTTGTTTCCTTTTCACTGCCAACAATATGGTGTCCTCTGCAGGCCAAGAACTTCTACAATTGAACAAATCAACTGAAGAAGGTCTGACAACGGTGGCACAGTCCTGCAGACAAAAACTATTTTTCCCAAGCACACCCCTAACCACTGAGAATCCTTCAAAATTCTCAGTATTTCTTGTCCTATGTGTGCTCCTTCACCACTGGTATCTGATATGGCTTGGCTGTGTCCCCACCCAAATCTCATCTCGAATTATAGTTCCCATAATCCCCATGTGTCATGGGAGGGACCAGGTGGAGATAATTGAATCATGGGGGTGTTTTCCCCCATCCTGTTCTCATTAGAGTGAGTTAGTTCTCATGAGATCTGATGGCTTTATAAGGGGCTTCCCCCTCGCTAAGCACTTATTTTTCTCTCTCCTGCTGCCATGTGAAGAAGGAAGTGTTTACTTCCCCTTCTGCCATGATTGTAAGTCTCCTGAGGCCTCTCCAGCCATTTGGTACTGTGAGTCAGTTAAACTTCTTTCCTTTATAAATTACCCAGTCTCAGGTATGTCTTTATTAGCAGTATGAGGATGAACAAATATAGTATCACTGGAGAACTGGGGAAGCCACTAAGAAACTCATTCCAATTTGAACCATCAAACCATTTTGCACTATTCTACCCTGCCAAATAGCCCCACTAAGGGCCATAGGAAGGTGGAAAGAGCTCAACAGAGCGGTCTGGAAACATATATCTCCTAGAAGGGGCCAAAGACCCAGAGATAACCCTGATCCTGCCCAGGGACTTCAAGCACCTCCATCCTCTCAAGCAGCTCAGCCTACATCTCAGCTGTAGGTAATGTGCTACATGCCTCCATCAGGAGCTACACATTTCGCATAGACACAATTTTGAACATCAGAACACCAGAAGTCATGGGGCAGGTTAAAAAAAAATTATGGTAGAGAAATATGGCCTGCTCTGGTGGTATTTCTCCATGATTTCTGTACCGCTACAGAACAACTAGAATATTTCACACTTTACATAATGAACTTTGTTTTCTTTTACATTTTCTATTTGATGTCATTTCAGCTCCCCTTTTTCCCCTTTCCTGATGTTTAATGCTATGCATTGAACTTATGTTGTGAGACACATTATAAGGTAAGGATCATGTATTATGGAATAGTCTCTTTCTCTTTGTGTCTCTTTATGCCTCAGGACTAAGCCATTCATGGGCCAGATTGATGCCTCTTTCTAGGAATAGAAAGAGGACCTGCAGGAGACAAGCTCTAGACTTTTCCTTCTGCTCCTCTTAATAGTTACCTATAACGATGTCCTGTTCTCACATTGTGATCACCAGCTCAGTGTATCAACTCATTTACTAAAACATATTCTCATCCAAAAATGGCTTAATGTAATTAAAATATACCTATCTCCATCAAAGAAATCCCTTACAAAAGTTTCTCTTTGAAGTGAATGCCAGTGTCCATTATGATAGATGGATACTGGAGAGAGTTGTAGTTCAGTCATTTTCTTAGAACTCTGGATTAAATAATGTAAGAATCTACTAACCCCTGTTTTGATGCATATTTGTTTTTATCTGTCATAAAATTCTTTTATCTCCATGGCAAGAATATTTACTTCCTGAGTTAATTCACCAAAATACAATTAAAACACAATTCACTAATCATCAGGCATAGCCTTTTAACCAGATCAGACTGAATTACTGTAGGAACTTTAAATTGTTTCTTCTAGTTCGATGGTTCTCAAGTTTAGTGTGCATCAGAATCACCTGGAAAGCTTATTAAACCACAGATTGCTGGGTCCTGTTCCTAGAGATTTTAATTCAGTAGGTCTGGGGTGGGTCCCCATAATTTACAATTCTAACAAGTTCCCAGGTAATGATGCTGCTGGCCCTAGGTCCATAGTTTGAGAACAGCTGGTTGACTACATAAGCAAAAAGGGTTAAGAGTAAAGAATTTCGTGGTATTATACTTGGTATGTTCAAATTCCAATATCAACCATGATAAGTTTTGCATAGCTTAGTAACTTACTAACATAAACCACATATTACATTTAAGTTTGTACTGTTAACTGAAATTAAATTATTTTTGTTTGGATAACCTTAGATCTGTGTACACAAGTTCACAGGAAAAATCACTGCATACTTCTTCATATTGTTCTTTTAGGTACCCTCTCTAAGGTAAATAATTTATTTTCAGATTTCTCCTTGCGTTCTATTTGAATTTGCCAACATAAGCTCTCTTTTATTTCTTTATAAAGAATTCTGGTTACATGGGTGATTGTGAAATCATTTGGAAATGATGCCCTGTTTTCATCCTAGCTGTCAGCTATAATACTCTTAAGATAACACAGGCCCCTAAAAGGGAAAGAGACTGAGGGCAATTGGGCAATCAGTTACTCATCTTTGCACACCCCATCTCCACTCTGAAATTGTACACCACAGACAATTGTACACCACAGTTATTTTAATTATCACTTGAATTCCTTCTTGATGTTTTAAACATAATTTTGTTTGGGACAAGGTCTTGCCCTGTTGCTCAGGCTGGAGTGCAGTGGTGCAATCATGACTCAACTGCAGCCTCAACCTTCTGAGCACAAGTGATCCTCCCAAACTCACGCGATCCTCATTTCAGCCTCCTGAGTAGCGAGGACTACAGGCACAGTGTACCACTGTGCCCAGCTAATTTGTCAAATATTTTGTAGTGATGGGGTCTTGCTATGTTTTCCAGGATATTTACATACTTTTTAATTCCAGTATTCACAATATTATGCCTCATAAACATTATCCTCAGAACTCATGAGATTCCTCCCTCCCTCCACCAAAGGAAACCAGAATTAGGGAAGCCAAATTAACCTTTGCTGACAGCAGTTTCTTGCAAAAATTTCTACTAGAAGGCCTTTCACTCTGTCATAAAATGGATGAAGGAGAAATTTCATTCTGTTTCTCACTACTAATACTAGCACTTCTCTACAATGTCATTGATCAAATAAAATGCCAAGTTGAGATCACATTACAACTTTCAAAACAACAGCACTGCAAAACTCATATAATTGTGTTGGATAAACAGGTAATGTTATTACATGTCATGTAGCAAGAAACTACTATTTTCTGCCTTTGTGCAGGTGAGTGCTTAAAATATGCAGCACCCATGTTAATCAATCTTTCAGAATATTTAAAAATAGACATTTCATTCCAGAAAACTTGGAAAATATAAAAAAGCACAGGGAGTAAAAATAAAAATTATCTGTAAACTCTACACTCAGAGATAAGTATGCACTTTATACAGGGGTGTAAAAAATTGCACTTTATACAAGGATGTCAAAAATAAAGGGACCAGAAGAGGAATATTTCACTGAAAACAGTTGCTGAGTTCAGATTACTACCCTGTTAGGGAAAAGGAAAAGAAGTATTTCCCTTCTTTTTCTTTTCTTTTTGAGAAGGAGTCTGCTCCATTGCCGAGACTGAAGTGCAGCAGCATAATCTGGGCTCACTGCAGCCTCCATCTCCTGGGTTCAAGTGATTCTTCTGCCTCAGCCTCCTGAATAGCTGGGATTACAGGCACGCACCACCACTCCTGGCTAATTTTTTGTATTTTTAGTAGAGACAGGGCTTCACTATGTTGGCCAGGCTGGTCTCTAACTCCTGACCTGAAGTGATCCTCCTGCCTCCCTCTCCCCAAGTGCTGGGATTACGAGCACAAGCCACTATGCCAAGCTGAAGTATTTCCCTTCTATCTCAAGATGTGAAAAGGCTTTAAAAGGACTTGGTGGTAATTGATACGTATTTTCTGAGATGTGAGAGCACACAGGGACTGGTGCTTGAAATTCACCAAGAATTGAGAAGACTAAATGCAAGTCTGTGACAGGAGAAAATAAGGATGACAGAAGGAACTGCTCCTCTGTTTAGTATGGCAAGAGCACAAGAAGTCTCCCGAGGCCGAAGTGGATCCTACTAGAGGAAAGTAGGATGGAGATACCTTGAAGGCATCTCAGCAATAAGCAGCTGTGGGATGTACCATCAGGGGCAGGAGCTAGGGGGAGAGTGCTGTGCCATGTTGGAGACCTACACCACCTAAACAACCCCGTAATGAACATCCAGAGAACACCAACAGTTTCCAGGAAGGGACTATTCTAGATACCCACCTATCTAGATACCAAAGTATGCCAATGCCAAGTTATAAAAATGTTTGTAAAGTGACAACTTCCCTGCCTCTCACTTCTCCTTTTCCAGCTTTATTAAGAGGATTTAAGAAGTCTTGGCTAAGGAGGTAGGTGGAGAAGAGAAAGAGAATGCCAGGGAAGGAGAAGGCTGTCCACCCCTGGTTCCCACCAGAAGTCTCTAGATGCAGCAGAGGAAAATAAATATCTTTAATTCTACATGTAGTTCAGAGTTTTCAATGTGGAAATGGTCATTTTAATTATTAAAATTAGATGGCACCTAAAGTAATTATGGGCCTTTTTATTATCAAAATATGAACAGAAAAATCATGGACCTCCCCTGGACTTCATCCAAGGAATGGGAAAAACTTTAGGTTGATGCAAAAGTATCCGCGGTTTTTGTCATTAAAAGTAATGGCATTAAAAGTAATGGTAAAAACCTCAATTACTTTTGTACAAACCTAATATCTTTATCCAGAGGAAAGGGACAAAGCTGCTTTCTCTTAATCCCTGTGGAATCCTGCTCTTTGGGTGTAATGAGAATACATTACATTCCGAAATATAGTTGTGCCAAAATATATTGAACTAGTCTCCTAATTTGTTTCTTGTTCACCATCTTTTCTTGAAAGTTCCCATAATTTAGACACTATTTCTTTTCTTAATTCTTGTTTTATCACATTGAAAGTCATGACATTATTTCTTATTTAAAGCAAACATTAAAGATAGCATTTAAACATAGTGCTTGAAACATAAATATAGTAGATGATCATAAAGGTATGTCTGAATAAACAATGAACAAAAGCACATTTCTTTCTGCTTAACAGTTGCTGCTTGACAAAATTTAAAAAGGAAACAAAATCCTTTCAGTATTACCTGATTTTAAAATAAGCACTCAGTTATTCTTCCTCATTTTTAAAGCCTTCCATTTTAATCTATCAAAAAAATTCAGGTACAAACTATTCTCTAGGGATTCTAGAAGTATAATCATGCTGTATCATAGCTGTATGATGAGATAGCACAGGCAGAAGCTTTCTGCACTAAAAGACTACTAAGAAACCCAAAATAGGGATAGAATAGGGGTCAAACTGTTGAAGGCTAAGAACAGGTTAACAGTACTAGTTTCTAGAGTAAGTGAGTGAGGGGTCATGGCTAGAGTGAGACACTTAGCTGCCAAGAGAAGTCACGGTTTGAACAAATCAAGAGCTTAAAGTCTCGGGTTATTCAGAGTCACAGAACTAATAGGCACAAAGCAAGGGATGAGGCTGTGGAATTAGAGTGAGTGCTCATCATGGTTATGGGTATCACACATCAATTCCTTAGGAGGACCCAAATTTATACTCTCGTGACAGGTACTTTGTCTATTTCAAGCATTATTTTATGACAACAGTTCTCTGATACCAAGGCCTTTTCCAAGGACACTAAGAAGCTCTCACCTACGTGGGGATTTTGATCTTCCTTTATCATCATGCATTTGTGAAATCAATTTAAAAATAAGTTTAGCACTGGACAGCAGAAGAGGAACGAAGCAGAGAAAGATGATGTCTCAAGTATCAAGGGGGAAGTGACAAGGTATTGCTTTTGTTGCTAAAGAAATAGGAGGGGGAAGCTCCAAGGACAACTGCCTTGGCAACATGCTTGCTTCTTCCTTCTAGCCCAGATCACCCTCACACTCTAGTTTCCCTCCCTGGAAAGCTGAAGAGTCCCAGACTGAAGAGTTAGGCTAATTGCACTGGTTCAGGTGGTGATTAATTTATAATTCCTAATGGAAAATTGTTGCTACAAAATCCTTCACATCACAAAAGAGTCACAGATAACCGTCTAAGATATACGAATCGGAAATGATTGCAGCCAAATTCAGATCATTTCCAACAGTATAACATTTTTTTCTTGGATTACAAAGAGAATTTTATGACACTGGCACGCACATAACTTTCTCCAGCATTCTAAGCGTCTTCCTGTCTTTCTTGTTCCCACACGTTAAATCAGCAGTGCATGACTTACAATTTGACTTGCTTCCTTTTTTGCAAAGTAGTCAGAACATGATTCCATTCATGAGTGACCTTTCTCCTCCCTCTCAGATGCTGATTTGGGCAACATTCAGATCACTTTTATTTCATCTTGAGAGATAAAAATTTGGTTGCCCCAGGAGTGGGAGAACTTAGTGACTGTTTCAGTAAAGCATTTACCGAGTCAGTATTCAAAACCATCTGAAATAGTTGGCAGAGTTAAACAATAAATGGCATTACTTTAATAAACTGGGAGGGAATAAGACTGTCCCATTGTGCCTAGCAACTGTTAAACATTATGTTCTTTCTTGGAATCTAACAATGCAATGTTTGTTTCATTCAGTACTCTGCATTGTCTCTTAAAAACAAATCTTAAGAAATTGTGTGAGTATATTAAGAACATAAATGTATGTGTGTATGTGTATATATATATATATTTGTACACACACACATATTCATAGGCATGTAAAAGAAATGAATGCCACTTTTCAGGTCCAATCACCTGTCCAATCCATAAATAGATAACCATGCACTGGAATAACCAGGTTTATATCAGCTGTAATGAGTGTACACAACAAAAGCAATATAAGAGACAAAAAATGATGAAAAGGAAACAGAATAATAAATTGCTAAGAGTCTAGGCTTTGAATTTACAGGTACCTCTGCCATGCACAAATAAGACTTTAACTTCTTTACTCTTTTTAGATATAAAATGGGGATGTACTAGGAGCTTCATCTGAGGGCTAGAGTGAGAATTCAATGAAGTAAGGCTTTCAAAATGTTTAGCAAGGAACTGACAACTAGTAAGTACTCAAATGTTAGCTTTAACAATGGCTCAATCAAAATTATAACTCTACTTGTTTTTAAACCTCTGGTATGTTAAATTAGGTAATATGTTAACAATAAAAATATAGAGAACAACCTGGAATAGTTATCCAGTATCAATCTCTATTCGGTTTCCAGTTTAGTGTAAGTTACTAACTTTTCTTCTTGGCTATGTTTATTGGGAAGCAGATAGCAAATTTTTATGAGCTTGGACAATGCCAGAGATAGGACTGTATCTCTGGCATATGCAATTCATTCTACATAAAAGAAAGACAGCCCTATACAGAAAGCATTTTCTTTGCCATGTGAACATATATATGTGTGCATGGAAGTTTCATGTATGTGTTTGTGTGCACACATGTGCTCAGGAGATAAAGTCCAGGGAGGCATATAAAGAAGCACGCTCATCATTAAGATTTGATGTATTGCTACAATCCTGCAATATGTTTGACAATTAGCAATGGCTTAAGTGACTAATATATTTAATGACTCAATTTATACAATTTAGTTGGTTCCTTGTACTAAAAGAAGATACAAACGAGATTGGTGGGGAGACGGTGATTAGCCAAGGGAAGTGAGAAAACAGAGCAGCTGCTCTTCCCTGGACATATCTTCTTTTGAGACTGTAAACAGAGGGATGGATTTTATTGACTATTTTGCTTGTAGGATGTAGAATTTAAGCTCATCACACTGGAAAGAGCCCACATCTAACACTACTTATACATTACATTAGAATTTTCAAAGACTCTTAGTTACCTTGAAGAGCAAGAAATCACAGACCAAGATTATTCCTGAAACCCACAATTATTGCAAGACAAATGCTAAGTAAAGCAGAGAGAGCTAACAACTCCTTTTCCTCTATGGAAGTCAAGAGATCTTCTGTCTTAATGCCCACATCTGTCAGTAGCACCCTCTCCAAAAAGGAAGATCTGATATTCTGACTGGTAGGCACCAGAGGTATTAATTGGGCTATATTTTACTAGTGCATAAGACTATTGTGGCCTAGTGGCAATAAACCATGCTCTTCCTGTTGTCTGTCTCATAGCCACAAACAGGTTGGCAGTCATAGGAGTAAGAAAATTGTTTTCTTCTCTCCTGTCCATCATGCAGCTGGTGAGTAAATGCCCTTAAAAGGGCCCAATAACAGGTCTCTCTCTTCTGTCTTCTCTCTCTGTCTCTCTCTCTCTCTCCCGGTGTTCTCAAATATAAGAGTCTCAAAATTTGGGGAAAGAAAGAGTCTCCATTTGGATTCCAAACCCAACCTATACTCCTGTATATCTACCAGGAAGCTTTGCCCTCAGACCAGATGGAGGGGGAGGGGAGGACAGGGAGAGTTATGGTAAGCAGCGTGTGTAACATGCTTCCTTAGCCATTACTGAAGCAGTAATGTGTTTTCCATGTAACTATTACCCTTTAATCATGCATTTTCTTTATAAAATATCCTTGGAAAAGAAATTGGAATTTCATATCAATACTTTCACTTGATCATTTAATAAAAAATTCAATTAACTTTTATGTTATTCCTGCTATGTAGATACATGGCTTTATAGTAGTATTACTTATCTTGAAGGGATAAATAGTAGGGTTAGAATAAAGTTCACCTTGCTCTCTTAACAAGGATAAGGATATCTTAGTAAGTTCTCCAAAATGTGATAATACAGATTAAAGTTGAAGTTCACAACAAATAGAACGCGAGTGGGTGGGTGCAGTAGCTTACACCTATAATCCCAGCACTTTTGGAAGCTGAAGTGTTTCAGAGGCTCGCTTAGGCCCAAAAGTTGGAGACCAGCCTGGACAACATAGTGAGACCCCATCTCAAAAAAAAAAAAAAAAGAAACTTAAAGAAATAGAAAGTTAGGGTTGTTGGTTTTTTACACACACACACACACACACACAAAATTCATGTCAATGAGTAATAGAATCAATTATAGAACAATGTAAATAAAAATACACATAGAAATTAGGGACAATCAAACTAAAACACCTGAAACATTAAGTGATGGTTATTTAGTTACCATCTACTGTATTTTAGATATTGCATTTAACTTGTGACCATCATAAACATTTTAGAAATTTAAACTTCAGTGCTGAGTAATATGTAAAAAAATTAGGCAATCCGGATGTTCCCAAATATTTGTTTAGCTTTTATTCATTGTTTTAGATCTATGTGGATATAACCATTGATTCATTAAATTTTCTTCAAGACCCATGAATTTTTATGTATTCATATATTCATACTTTGCCTTATTCCAAAAAGGATATAAGACAACAGAACATCATGACTAACTATCTGAGAGGAAGTTGCTTGTCCTGAGATTAATTAATTTGCCTTTCTCTCTCTCTCTTTTTTAAGTATGTTTCAGAAGATCAGGGATTTTTTTAAAAGTTTATCTGCTAGAATAGGGTAAAGAAATTGGAAGTTCACATTAATACTCTCACTTGGTCATTTAATAATAATTTCATTAACTTCTATTTCATTCCTGCTATGTAGATACCTGGCTTTAGAGTAATGTTACTTACATTGATATGATGCCTGATGTATTTCAATGATTAATGTCTCATTTGCTCCTCCAAACTTTGAGTAGGTCATTTGCAGAAAATTATCTCACACACACACACACACACACACACCTTTTAATATTAGTAAAAACAAGTCTCAAAAATACAGTAAAGTGTAGAATCACACTCTCCTGACTGTCAATCTAGCTTTCTTTTCATTGCTCTGTCCTGTGCTCTCAAAGGTACAGGAACTGCCTCAACTCTGCTCTCTCTCCTATGTGAGATCTCTTTATTTAAAAAATAAATAAATAAATAAATAATCCTATTATACTTGATCAACAGTGGAAAAGAGTTTAAGATCATTGAATAAAAGATACTAGAAATGTGTTCAATTTTCTGTCACCTAAGCCCCCAGGTTGCTAGGACACTGCCCCCTTCCAAGAACCTCCTCATAAATTTCACATGATCTCCTCTCTTTTCAAGGTGTCTCATTCGACTGCCATCAGACTTGGGAGAATAGAATCATCTCCAGCAAGTAAGATAGCTCACCATTTAGTTATTACAACATGCAGTGCTTTTTGCTTATCACAGCCTTAAGCCCTTCCTGGAAGGTAAGATTTTTCTCAGATTGGCAATATGCAGACATGAGAAAAGAAAGCAACTGACAGAATTTGTGAGGAGAAGAAATGATGCCTGAGGTTGCTTCAGGATGGGAAAACATATCTTAATTTCTCTCTCTCTCCATCTCTCTCTTCCTGCTGCCACAAGAAGCAGAAACATAAAACCAAATAAAAAAATTTCTGTCTCTTAATATCTTAATCAAGCCAAACCACAGTATAAAAGTATGACTGAGGAAAAGGAATTTGACAACTAACAGTTAAAACGTGATACATGAAGATAACATTCCTGTATGATAATTCTAGAGAACATCTGATTGATAAAAATTGTGAGGTTTTGAGATTAAAAAAAAAAAAAAGAATGAATCATGGAACAGACCAGTCACATAAACTTGCCAAAGGGGAAAAAAAGACAGGATTAACCATAGTTCGCGCAATCACATGTCAATTTTGCTGGAACTGTCCTGGTTTAACCCTTAAAACTGGTATAATCCTAGTCACTTTCAAAAGAGTACTTGTTTGGACAAAATACATCTGTGGTCGCCCTAGCCATAGAGGATGAAACAATCTTATTTCTATGCATTTCAAAAAGAAAAAAAAACACAGGAAGTGTGTCAGAAAGCTGGGGACATGCCATTCTCTTTTTGACAGTTCATTACAAAAAGGCAAATGTAGTGGCCTCAACCAATGTATGTTTATTTATAAAATTGAGTAAGAACCCACAAATCCATTTTGAATTACTTAGTGGAAATCAAGATCTTTCATCACAGAAATAAAAGAAAGCAGAGAAGGAGAGATAAAATTGGCAACATTCTCTGAAATTCAAGCTGAAAACCATGTTTCAGCAAAGGAAACACAGAATCCTCAACCAATGCCATGGCACACGAGAGCCTTTCCACATGCCAGACAAACCATTCTAGCAAGATTTCTAGTCCAAACTGGGATTGTGAGTATATTTGTATTTTCCCTACTTTAAGAGAAGACTAGCAGAATTTTTCTCGTAAATTTAGGGATGCATAATCACATGTTGTTTTACATAAACATGCATTCCAATTTACATAAATTTGCATAACACTTTCCCCAAAAACCTAGCTCTGAATATGTAAAATAAATTAATCTGTGCTCTCTAATATTATTATATTCAAATATGACATCCAGGGCTACCTCAAGAGATAGGCTTACCAGAGATAGCAATGGCATCACTCCAAAACTCTTTACTAAAAATAGATAATAGTTATAGATTAGATAAAAGTTGGATATTTCCAGAAATTAATTAGAAACAGTCAGAAAACTGCTAATAAAATAATACCAGATTGGAATAAGTAGGTGGAATACTTGATACAACTCATTAAGAATTAATATTAGGGAGCTTGTTTGCCAAGTTCTTCATAGCTGTGTTTACTCTGGTTCTTCAAGTGTGTTTGCTCTAGCATAGAAGCCTTTAAAAAAGAAAGGATTTTTTTCATTTGCATTTTAACAAAAAAAATAGGTAATTGTTGTTGCTGTTACTGTTACTGTCATAGCAAAAAAGCCATCCATGAAGTTTACTTTCTGATTGCCAATAAAATGTTTCAGGATTGGTTCTTTCCTTTTATTATAAATGGAAACACAAAAGGGGAGAAAATTAATATTCTCTTTCCTCTCCTTCATAAATAAATGTATTTGGTAAATAATTATTTCTGTGCTGTAAGATAGTCTTACTATGGCTTGCTTTACAAATGTTTTTTAAAGAGGATTTCGTAAATGAATATGAAAAACAAAAACACGGCAAAGTCTTAACCCAAAACTCTTTCATCTATTATATGGATATAGGGTTCCTAGCTACTTAGGTTAGATTAATAGCTGGCAGCTCTTAGCATCTTAACATACCAAAGAAACTTTCTCCAGCTTGGGGGCGGGGTGGGGGGGGGGGGAAGATGAGGAAATGATAAAGCTGAAGATTGTGAACCACTCAAAAAGGAGAACAGATTACAGTAATTCCATTAACACATGAGTCAGATCATGGTACTTGCTTACTCAACAGCTTCTAATAGCTTCCCGTCACCCTTAGAATAGAATCTAAATTTACCAGGACCCATAGATTTTACACAAATTGGCTTCTAGCATCAACTCTAGTCTCATTGGTATCTTCATCTTACTTACTTCACTCCCTTAATGCAAGCTTTCTTGCTGTGCTCTAAACAGGCCACGCAGGGCCTTTCCTTTGATTTTTGATGCTACTATGGACCTGGGGAGAGGGAGATTGGAATAAGTCAACTTAAAACATCATAAAGTTATCTGCCCTTACCAAGATTCAGCCATTTTTCTTGAGTGAATCATCCTTAGATTGTTGCATGGTTTGGGTTAACTTTCAGAGTTCTGAAAAAAAGTTGATTTTGACAATTCGTGCTAGTGTTCTCATTGCTTTTATAAAATAGTAGTTTGTTGGAAGTCTATACTTTGCAATTCTGGAAATTGCTTTCAGGTCAGTGCTTCCTTAAAACTCACTAAAACTTGACAAGTGGTAGGTTGTTAATAATTAGTTGCATGTGATTTCTGAAACTGTAGTAGTAGATTTTTTTGTACTGTGTTTAACATTAAATCACAACATTTATTTTTTCTAGATAGATCACATTAAATTTTATTTATTCAACAAATACATATTGAGTCACTGAGTTGTATTAGTCACTGTTCCAGGCACCAGAAATATGGCATAGATGAGGAAATGACATTTGCCAAGAGGTCCTAATGACCTGAGGGAATAGATCACAGGCCACCTGAGGAAAGATAATTCCAGGCTGTCTACAACAGATATGCTTTAGATTCAAGACAAAAATATATCAAATGTAAAAAGTTTTACAACAGTATACCATGCAAATAGTACTCGAAAGAGAGCTGGAGTAGTTATACTAATATCAGATGAAATAGACTTCAAGAAAAAAGTTACTATAGAAAGAGAAGGGCATTTTATAATGATAAAAGGGTCAATCCATCAGGGAGACAGAACAATTTTTAAAATATATGCACCTAACAAAAGAGCTCCAAAATACATGAAGCAAAGCAGACTATACTGAGGGGAAAAATAGACAGTTTAACAAGGTTCATTACCCTACTTTTAATAATGAATATAAACTTTGGGAGAAAATCAAAAATAAGTCTCCAACAACACTGTAAACCAGCTAGATCTAACAGATACCTGTAGCATAATAGAGACATTTTACCCAATGGCAACAGAGTACATATTCTTTGAAGTGTGCATGGAACATTCTCCAGTATAAACCATATGCCAGGCCATAAAACAAGCCTCAAACAAATTAAAAGGATTACAATCATATAATTTATAATAAGAGAAGGAAATTTGAAGAATTACCAGTTGAGATGAAGAATTACAAACTGAGGCAAAATGTTTTGCCTTAGAGTATTTACTTGCCATGATATATGTTATTAATGTTGATATGTAATGGAAATATTACTATTAGTTTTAAATGAATTAATATATAAACATAAAATTATTTTCAGTTTTAATTTTTACTATGGTAAATACTGATTGATATAATCAAATAAAAAAAGCTCTTTGAGAGTTTTCAATAATTTTAAAGAGGTTTCTCTTACCAAAAGGTTTGAGAACCACTGATTTAGACTAATAATTTGAGAGATATGTTTGGGAGTCCACCACAATATGTATTATTCCACATCACACAAGCAACTGTTTGCAATGGTTCCTCTGGAAGAAAAACAGAGAGGTAGTAGGAATAGGAGCTTAATCATTTTCTACATTTTTGTATGGCTCTGAAGTCCCAGAAATGAAACATAACAACTTGTGTTTGAGAAGCTGAATGGAATACATTGTGAGTGGAGCATCAGAAGGGTATATGATGGTGGGAGAGAGGAAATGGGTATGCTGAAAGTATCTATCTTGTAGGACAGATAGGATACTATTATTCTAATATCTGTAATACAAGGGAATAATAATTGCATTAAAAAGTGATCAACTAAGTGCTACTCAGAGAGGAATCACTTTATTGTCATCTGGAAATCAAACTCACTGCAACATTCCCTCTTGAAATGCAAAACCAAACCCACTGAAATGTTATTAAAAATCTTAACAATTCCAAAATATGCACTCGCTCATATAATCTATGGATATTATTCATCTCCTTCAAAATGAAAACTCTAAGGCTACAGGTATTTTTTTTTTAATCTAGACAAGTGAAGAGAATTTATGAATGTGCAGTTCTATACCCAGAAAGCAATTGCCATGAGTTAGAAAAGGAAAAAAAAAAATCCACTTCAAATAAAACAACGTGACTCCTCCACTCCCACCTCCAACTCTTTGGGCTTAGGAAGACCTAACCCCCACCATTTTCTAATCTTCAGCAGGGATTTCATATCTAACAGCTGCTATTTAGGTAGCCCCTTATGCTATGAAATTCAAACCCTCATTTTATCTCCTTTCCCTACAGCAAAAATTGCAATATCTCACACCCAAGCTCCAGCTGTCAGATTCACACACCATTTCTATTTCAATGGCTAGAATAATCCCTTGCTCCCTTGTTTTCATTGAACAAGAATGTGCCAGCTTAAAAAAAAAAAAAAAAAAAAAAAAAAAAGGAACAGGGAAAAGGCATTTGTCTAAACTCAAATACTCAAAGGGGAGAAAACAGCTTGAAGAATGTGATGCTTTGTTACAGGCATTTTGCATTTGAAGCACAGTTGTTTTTTCCATACATATACACATTCAAAAATATATAAATATAGGTAGATGGACATGAGACTCTACAGGCCTTTCTTTTTCAGAATGCACTATATAAGTCAGAGAAAATATACACACATAACTGTGCCAAAAAAACTAGACAATGTGACCATATCCATGGCAACCATTCTTAAGTTAAATTTTATTTTTTTAAATGAGAGAGAAAAATGTTTCTAAGTTTCCAATCTTTCACATCCAATGTGATACCAGTCACCTATAACATGGCGGTTATTGTTTAATATTTACAGAGTTAGAAGCCCAAATTCCAAAGCAGCCTTAGAAGCATGGTGCTCCTAGTGATAGTTAAAATAAGCAATCCCTGAAGGCACCATTTGTAAATTAACACACAGATGCAATTTCAGCTGTCTCCAGTCTGAATGGGAAAAGTCAAATGATCTCTGTTGGGAGAACAGAGTTCTTAAAGAGTCTGATGTCTGATTTTGCATGAAGAAATACATGAAGAGAAAGGCTCTAAAAAAAACCTCTTAAGTGCTTCCTAAGATGTGTGGTACTGGCATAACCACCTGAAATCGGGAACATCCTTTTAGCAGTGACAAAGAACTTTATCCAGTAAATTCTTCTTTCAAGATGTTTTTAACCAATATCACTTTTTTGCTTAGTTCTATAACCTACTGCCCATGGAATCATTATGATGGCATTCTGACTGCTCTCCCTGGCTTAAATGTTTCCCTCCCCAGTCAACTGAATGGCTCATTTTCTCTTCCCACCACTCTTTTGTTCTAAAAGCTTTGATTGGCTTCCTATAACTTCATTCTCATGTACTAAATCTTCTATAAATGGGTTCAGTCTTAGCTAATCCAAACTTTTCTCTTTAAGCTTTTGATGAACAACCAAGGATGTTTCCTCCCCATTTTCCCTCAAGCCACTTTCTACTTTTCCAACACACCAAGCTCAACCTTAGCTCAGGATGTTAAGAAGACAGCACCATTTTCTTTACAGTAATACTGTTCACCTTCCATCCAGCCGAATCATACTCAGCTTCCAAGTTCCCTTAAAGGTCCATGAGGGATAGCTTGACATCAACAGCCTTCACTGATTTCTCTAACATCTGGGAGATTATTTTACTAAAGAACAAATAAGCACTAATACTAAAAAATTAGTTACTGATAAGGAACTTTTTTCTAAAAATAGTACCTTAGATTTTCAATTAAGACCTAAGAGTCTGAAATCATTCAGAAAGTAAAGATAACAATTACTCTTAAAAACAAAATAGCAACAATCACAGGAACCAATGTATCTAAAAGAGAATAATAATCTCTGCCATTTCAAATATACATGACATTTTCTCTCCTTTTACAAAAAAAAAAAAAAAAAAAGAGTTCTCTTCTTATAAAAATGTTTATGAATAGAACTTTAAAAAAAATACATTGGGGACAGGAACTTATATATTGAGGACAGGAACTCTAGCCCTTTATTTCTTTTTTTTTTTTTCCTTTACAGTGGAAACCCTTACCTTCATTAGAGCACAGACATAATCTTTATTTCTAAAACTTAAAACTTTAAGCTAAATGAAAAACAGCTAATATTTTTGCTGTAAGGTAGTTTGCCAACTTTAGAAAAATATCTTCAATTCTTCAAACAGATGGCAAGGCCACCTTTAAAAAATATTAAGCATGCTAAAATAGATACAAACTGATAGTTCTACTTCTGATAAACGCTGCCGTGGACAACCGAATGCCTCCCATTCTGTTTCAGTAATAAATCACTTTCCTGACTTGAGTTAGTAATGAGATTTTTAATCATGTGGATTGAACATATCCTCCAGTTAATAAAAAACGTATCACCTCTTTTTTATCTTTAATAAAAGATTTGTACACTGCTCAAATGATTGGTATTACATTTTTAAAGAACCCGAGATTGATGTTTTTCAATTCTCCTTTCCATTTTTCTGGGCTTTTATAATTCAAAGGTAATATGCCCTGTAATTAATAATTCATAAGGTAATTTTAAGGCTTTTATTCAGAAACCTCTTTCCTATTGACTTTAGAATGTGTCATAAAAATGCAGGTATTAATATCTTGGCAATTCCCAGCTCTATACGGATGAGGTCCTTGAATTTAAACAACTCAAGATTGGTGCTTCAAAAATCAGGAGACATAATTTTGAACCTTAAGGTACAGAAAAGACAAATATCTTTAAAAGTGCTATTTACACCATTATATTTCTTTCAACTGACAATTAACCACAGGCAGATTTCTCTTGTTATTCAGGTAATTGTCAGGATTTATTTTTTTTAGCATGACAATTATTTTGAGGAATAAATCAGAGGCAAACAGTTCTATCTGAAAACATTTTTTAAACTACTGTTCTAAATGTGCATTTAAGCATCTGGAATCACTAAAAGATTAATTCAAAGACATTTTTACCTGAAGGTAAAGCTTTGTTTTTCTCATTATTATCTTTCAGGCACAACAAAGTAGTGTGTATTAGGAGGGGAGCACAGGAAAATCATCTATACTTTTTTCTCTTTTAAATATTTTTCCACACACTGTTCTGGAAATCTATTTGATCAGAGAGTATCAGGGTGTCATTCACCAAGTTTGTTAGAAAGTGATCCTTACAAGGACACACAAAAGAGTGTGCTAGCATTTACTGGCCAGTAAATTCCACTCTATTCTCATAAAACTGCCAGGCATCAAATAACTATAATTATGCATGGCAAAGAGAACTGTAAATATAAAGGGCTTCAGAAATACAAGAGGTGTTATCATCTGCCAAATAGCCCACATTTGTCTCATGGAAGCTTGGTTGAGTGCAGATGGAAAAATATGAACCTATCCCTTACCTGTTAAAAAACAGTTCCCAGTACATCATCAGGATGCTGAATAAGCAATGACCCCCTTGTTTAAAAAATAAATCATGGCAACAAATTAACAACGTATTACTGTCTCCCCACCATTTTGTGAACGAGATCAGTGGTGGATTCACCCTTGCATTGAGCTAGTCACAGGACCTGACATTTATAATAAGCTCAATAAGGATTAAACAATAATATCTGAAATATGAACAACAATATTCGACCCACTCAGACACTTGGAGTCTCTGTTCCTCTAATCCTTCACCTATAAAAGAAAACAGCCATTTATTCCAGATGTTGTGAAAATAGTTTAGATAAGACTAATAAATCTGAGTCATTGCTCTACTATTACAAAATATGGCTTGTAATAAATTTCTTTCCTTGGGTATAAAGAACACCTGAAACCATTGAAAATCAAAATTTATATGCAAGGAGGAAGCTGTGGTACTTCAAGAGTTTTTTTTTCTGGCCAAGAACCCAAAATCTAAGATCTACCATGCTTTGACCAAGGATTTCCTAAAGAACTCAAGATGGGCCTTAACTGTTAAAGGTAGAGGTACAGACTATCATTAGCTAAAGTGAGCACCATGTTTTACTTCTGATTCAGATTTGGTATGACAATAGAAATAAAAATAGCTTTTAGATCAAAATATGGAATACAAAAAATCCATATGTCAGAAAATTTTCAGTTACACCTCTTGATGAGTTATTATTTTATTCATTTAAGATTGGTATACACTATACACTGTAATGACAGTTTCTACACAGAGCAAGACAAGCTTCCTGTCCTCAAGAGGCTTGCTGATACACATAAGTGAGACACACAAGAAATATGTTTCCTTACATATATGCTATATTAGAAGCATGTGATAATATTGGGGCCTAGACAAAAGATGTCAATTGTATGTGGGGAGTGGCAAGGTGGGGAGGGGTGTTTGAGATATTGCATAGTGAAGTGAGTGTTGAAAGGTGAATAGGCTTTCATCAAGTGTGTAGGAATATAAAGAAGGCCATTCTAGGCATATGAAGGAGCAGGAGCAAAGGTACCACAGATTGAAAATATCCTTGAGTAATGGTTGAATCTTAGGGTGTTGGAAGGTTGGAGGAGGTTCTGTAAGAGAAAACCACTCAAGAGACCACGAGATCATGGATTAACTTGACCTTTCCATAACATTTGGATTGTGGTCAGTGGCCAATTCAGAGCCATTAAAGGGCTATAAATAGGTGAATTACATGATTACCGTGTCATTTTAGAAAGATCACACTGGCAACAGCATGGAGGGTGGACTGGAAGGGTACATTGTAGAGATTCCAAGAATAATTAGAAGACTCTGGAAACAGTTAAGATTGTAGTTAATGGGGCAGAGCTAAAGCAGAAGTGATAGAGATAAATATATTGGATATGAAGAAGGTAGCACTGGAAGCACATGGTGACTACCTGGATTTGTGAGAGGAAGGAGAGTGGAATGGTTTGAGGATGAACTTTTGAAGTGCTGGGATTACAGGCATGAGCCACTGCACCCAGCCCAGGATGAACTTTAAGTTTCTTCTTTGTACCTAGAAGGTGGTGTTATTCATGGAGATGGGAATGTAGAAAGACATGTAGGTTTGAAATTAAAGGTAATTTAATTTATTCCATAAGTAACATTTTATTTCCTAAGGCCATGCGTGTGAAAGATCAGGAGATGGCTTGAATATAAAGGTCCGGAGCTCAGGGAAAAGAGCCAAGCTGGTGAAGTACACTCAGAACTCCTATTAGAGACAGTTGATGCCTTAAGACTTCATGAGATCACTGCGCTACCCTCTTTGGGACGCTCCCTGTGTAGGGGAGCTCTGTTTTCACTCTATTAAATCTTGCAACTGCACTCTTTTCTGGTCTGTGTTTTGTTATGGCTCAAGCTGAGCTTTCGCTCACCGTCCACCACTGCTGTTTGCCATCTACCATTGCTGTTTGCCGTCTACCATTGTTGTTTGCTGTCTACCACTGCCATTTGCCACCACCGCAGACCCACTGCTGACTTCCAGCCCTCTGGATCAGGCAGGGTATCTGCTGTGCTCCTGATCCAGCAAGGTGCCCATTGCCGCTCCCAATCGGGCTAAAGGCTTGCCATTGTTCCTGCATGGATAAGTGCCCGGGTACATCCTATTCAAGCTGAACACTAGTCACTGGGTTCCACGGTTCTGTTACATGATGCACAGTTTCTAATAGAGCTATAACACTCACCACGTGGCCCAAGATTCCATTCCTTGGAATCCCTGAGGGCAAGAACCCCAGGTCAGAGAACACAAGACTTGCCCGCCCTCTTGGAAGCAGCCCACCGCCATCTTGGGAGCTCTGGGAGCAAGAACCCCCCCCCCAAACCCCCCCCACGCCCCCGTAACATTTTGGTGACCCGGATGGAACCTCCAAAGCGGTGAGTAATACTGGACCACTTTCACTTGCTATTCTGTCCTATCATTCCTTAGAACTGGACGAAAATATGAGCACCTGTTGGCCAGATGAAAACGATTAGCGTGGCTGCGGGACTTCAGACTTAGGTGTGAGGCTCCCTGGGGAAAGGCTTTCTAGGGTTGGGAGCATTTGTCTGCCTAGACCCAGCTTCCACTTTCAATTTTCCTGGGGAAGCCGAGGGCCTACTAAAGGCAGAAAGCTGTCATCTGAACTCCCGGTGTTGGGCAGTTGAGATCATGGCACAGCCAGAAGTCTCTATTCAACAGTTGCCCATGTGTGCACCCCTAACTTTCCTTCTGACCCATACCACCTCGGTCCCGACCACAACTTTCTTGAAAGTGTAGTCCCAAAATTCTCCTTACCTCTGAATCTACTTCTTCTGATCCCTGCCTCCTAGGTACTAGTGGTTCAGACTTTCACTTCCTCTAACAAATTGTATCTCCAAAGGGATCTAAGGAAGCTCTATGCTGCGTCCTTAGGCATCTAGGCTATAAACCCAGGGAGTCTTGTCCCTGGTGTCCCTGCCAATTTAGTTCTACAGCTCTCAACATGGGCAGTTATGTGGGACCCGTTCCCCACCACCCCTGCCAGGGTCCCAAGTTTGTAAATGGCTAAGAGAGAGAGGAGAGAGACAGAGAGGAGAGAGAGAGAGGAGAAAGAGGCAGAGAGACAAAGAGGGAGTCAGAGAGAAAGAGAAATAGTAAAAAAAAAAAAAAAAAAAGTGTGCCCTATTACTTTAAAAGCCAGGGTAAATTAAAAACCTATAATTGATAATTGAAAGTCTCCTCCTTGACCCTATAATGCTCCAATACTACCTTGTTGTCAGTGTAAACAAGGGCGTAGCCTGAAAACACAGAGACCACTGACAACCCGTAGTCTTCCTATCAAAAATCCTCAACCCAGTGACCCGCGGATGGCCCAAAGACTTTCAATCTATAGCGGCAACTGCTTTGATAATAGAAGAAAGTACAAAAGTAACTTTTAGAGGAAACCTCATTGTGAGAACACCTCACCAGTTCAGAATTATTCTAAGTCAAAAAAGCAAAAAGGTAGCTTACTAAATCAAAAATCTTAAAGTATGGGGCTATTCTGTTAGAAAAAGGTAATTTAACACTAACCACTGATAATTCCCTTAACCCAGCAGATTTCCTTACAGGGGATTTAAATCTTAATTACCATACAAATGTCCGACCACACCTAGGAGGAACTCCCTTCAGGACAGGACAATAGATGGTTCCTCCCAGGTGATTGAGAATTAAAAACAAAAACAAAAACAAAACAAAAAAAACCCACAATGGTTATTCAGTAACTGATAGGCAGACTCTTGTGGAAGCAGCTTTAGGAGAATTGCCTAAAAATTGGTCTACTCAAATGTTGGAACTGTTTGCACTCAGTCAAGCCTTACAGTACTTACAGAATCAAAAAGACCATTTCAATCCTGACTCAAAAGGTCACCTACACCCTCTCTGAAACGAATTTGCATAAGAACTGTTGTTTATGGGAGTGCATCTTGATGGAGCAGCTGGGTTGTTATGAATTACTCAGGAACCCAGCCGAGCTCTAGGACTCACCTCTAAGTGCAAAGGCTATGTTGGGCACGCTGGTAAAGGACCACTAGAATCCAGCATCCCGGACCCCTTTCTTTGTGGTCTAGAAAGGCAGGAAAACGGGTGCAGGACTGCTACATCGGCGAGCGTAACTAATCCGATAAACAGAGGTCCATGGGTGGTTACACACCCTGGAAAGGAATAAGCATTAGGACCGTAGAGGACGCTCTTGGACTAATGCTCATCGGAAAATGACTAGGTTTTTTCAGATGGGAAACATTCCCCTCGAGGCAAAAATGCCCCTAAGATGTGTTCTGGAGAATTGGGACCAATTTGACCCTCAGACGCTAAGAAAGAAATGACTTATATTCTTCTGCAGTACCTCCTGGCCACGATATCCTCTTCAAGGGGGAGAAACCTGGCCTCCCGAGGGAAGTATAAATTATAACACCATCTTACAGCTAGACTCTTTTGTAGAAAAGAAGGCAAATGGAGTGAAGTGCCATATGTACAAACTTTCTTTTCATTAAAAGACTTCATGAGATCACCTACAAGGACTATTTTCCTGTATCAGAATCACCAAAGTTAATATTTAAAAGTACATATATCTGGGCCTTTTCACAAATATACTGGGTCAGAATCTTGGGTTTGGGCCCAGAAATCTACATTTCAACAAAAATTTTTAGGTATTCTTTGGCTTACTAAAAGTTGATAGGAAGAATATTTCTCTTCTATTCATTGCTAAATGTCTAGTTTTTTGAAGTGCCTGGCACACAGCAGGTTCTTATAAATAATTGCCAAATGAATGAATAAAAGAAAGAAAAAAGTAAAGAGCTAAGAACATTTTGAATACTTCTTATCTCCTACTTACTCCTTAAATAAACAATTTCTCTTTGGAATTCTAGAAATATATTCCTATAGGCTTATTTTGTTCTATGTACTGTATTCATTACAAAACTAAGCATACATTCCTCTTTTCCCAACATTACTTATGGATTACTAAGAAAAATGTGGAAACCCCTTTCACGTAGCTGTTTCAAAGTATATACACAATTTTTACTTTTTAATGGGTAAGTATTTGAAGACATGAAGCAGATCATTAACCCTGAAAATTCCTTTTAAGGTTTCAGTTATCATCTGCATAGCTTTTCTTTTCTGTATCTTTATATTTATTCTTCATTGCCTCTACCCTACATTAAAAAAATCACCTACAATATTTCTTGAAACTTCAGTTACTAACCCCATTGCCCCTGACTGCAGTCTCCAAATTCTAACTACACTTTTTCTTACATTGCCTTTTATCTGTTTCCTTTTCTCTGGCTGATTTTTCTCTTTCTTCTCCTTTCAAATGCCCACCTGCTTTCTAGGCTCTTGAACTCGAATGGATTGTTAGCAGCAAAGAGATGAGAGACCTTTCTAGCTGCTGGAGAGAAGTTCTGAAGTGGTGTGGATCATCTGGCTCCAGTCTACAGGTCACCTCAGACCGGCAGGAAAAGAAATTAGACCCTCCATTCCATGTATGGAGGCATTTTGTCTGCAAGGCAGCACCCCAGTGATAGCCCAGGCATAGATTGGGGACATGCTGAAAACTTTCAACATGCCCGCTTCATATTTGATGGACACAAAGAGAAAAAAGACTGGCTTTGAAAGACAACTTAACCTTCTTGAAAAGTAAATCAAACTCAGAATCCTCCCAGACACCAGGTAACTCATTTTCCAACTTCATCCTGGCCAGGCTGTTTGACCCTGCTTATTTGGTGGGAGTCCTTGGGGGCATCTTCTCTGATTGAATCCAGCTGCAGTCTAATGGCCAGCTGTCCTCTCAGCCTCTGATCAGGACCTTTCAAAGGTCTAGGCAGAAACTCCTGGGGAGTGGTATATGGTATCAGAGACCTGAGTGTGCTCCAATTTGTCATGGTTCTGATTAAGTGGATACATAACAGATGGTGTCTTGTTTTAGATGGAGATGAGTAGGTGAGAAATTGTCTGGCTATGTTGAATTCTTTTAATTAAAAAAAGAATGGGAAAAATAATCTGCAGCTGGTATGTCATTTTTACCTCATAAGCACAGTTTTCTTTCATTCAGTCATAAAAGGCAAGAAGAGAAAACGCAAACTCTCTCAATTTGGGACAAACCTAAGAAAGTCATTTCCTCTGTGGTATGAATATTGGGTTAGCAAATGATTTCTTTAAAAAACAAAAAACAGTCAAGTGCATTTATTTCTCCTTTGAAATGGACAGCAACAGAATAAAGGAATTATTTATGAAACAGTTCTAAAGATAGGTCCTGAGACCAGCGTTATCATCATCACTTGGGAACATTTTGTAAACAAAGTCAGGCTCTACACTGGACCTACTGAATTAAGAACTCTGGGCTGAAGAGTCAGGTAGGGCCCAGAAACACGTATTATAACAAGTCTGCTAAATGATTCTGATGTGCTTTAAAATTTGAGAACCACTGTTTTAGAATATTGAAAACACACTGTTCTGATAAGAAATTTTCTGTTAATTTTTAAAAGACTTTCAGCATCAATCCCCATGGTTTTTTTTTGTTTGTTTGTTTGTTTTTTTAGTATTTATCAAATGCTTATACACCATGAGGAAACTGAAGCACAGAGAGGCTAAGTAACTAACTGAGTAATGCAACTAGGAAGTGGCAAAGTTAGGATTTTGACCCAGGAAGTCAGGCTCTTGAGTACGGGCTGCTCAGTTTTCCTACGTGCGCTTCAGGAAGCCGGCTTCATCTCCAGACCTAGAGGTACTGTGTATGGCTTAGATACCACACAGTCCATGTCACTCTCAAAAATTTCAACATCTCCTGTCAACACCTCATGTCTTTTTTCCTCAAACTCTGCAAACTCTACATTTAGTTACTTTATTACTTCATTCTCCTCTATTAAAATGTAAGTTCCATGCAAAAAGACATTTAAATTTTTTTCTTACTATGGAAATACTCAAACATATGTGAAAGTAGAGAAACAGTATAATTAATCCAATTTATCTGTTACCACTTTCAAAAATACCAATATATGGTCATTCTTGTTTCATCTGTATTTCTACCCACTTCCTATACCCTGGACTATTTTAAAGTAAATCCTGAACATTGGTCATATCATTTCTTCTGTAAACATTTCAGAATAAACACTTAAAAGATAAGAGCTCTTAAAAATATAACTTGAATATCATAGCTTTAAAAAAGAACCTATAATTTCTTAAAGTCTTCAATGTCCAAGCAATATTTAGATTTTTCTGATTTTCTTAAAAGTTGCTTTAAAATATATTGGTTTAAATCAAGATCCAAATAATGTCCATATATCGTGATTGGTTGGCAAGGCTTCTTTAAGTGGCATTAGGTCTATAGGTTTCCCCATCATCATTCTGTACATATTTCTCCAGTTTTTTTTTTTTCTTGAAGTATTTTATTGTTATTATTATTGATAAAATCAGGTAATTTTGTCATGTTAAGTAGAGGTTAGCAAACTTTTTCTATATAGGGCCAGATAGTAAATATTTTATATTTTGAGATTCATATGAGCTCTGTTTCAACTATGGAACTTTGCTGTTCAGTCATAAAACGGCATAAACAATATGTAAACAAATGAGCAAGACTATGTTGCAATAAAACAGCATTAACAAAAATAGGTGAGGAACCAAATCTGGCCCACAGGTCACAGTTGCTGATCCTTCCTATGGAATGCCACAGTCAGATTTCATTAATTACCCACCTATGGAATCCTTTATCAGATCTTCTGTTCCTTCCAGTTTTCGTAAATTAAATCTAAAGTTAAATCTAAAGGCTTGATCAGATGTAGGTTTGATTTTGTTTTCTTATTCATTTATTTTTATTTTTGTGAGACAACTTATGTACATGCATGCATGTATACATATTTTATGTATCCAAAATATGTATATATGTATACATTTATGTATATAAGTTGTCTCATAAAATAAAAATATATGGAAAAATGTGTGTGTGTGTGTATATATATATATAAAATTTTCGTTAGGGGGTTATTACAGCAAA
Source organism: Chlorocebus sabaeus (assembly GCF_047675955.1). Taxonomy (NCBI): domain Eukaryota; kingdom Metazoa; phylum Chordata; class Mammalia; order Primates; family Cercopithecidae; genus Chlorocebus; species Chlorocebus sabaeus. Next base: position 34,307,606 of record NC_132913.1, read on the forward strand.
CAAAACAAAATAAAAGAAAACCAATAAAGAAGCAGTGCATATTCATCATAGGGTACTTCTATCACATTTTGAGATGTATGTATTAATTAATGATCATTGCCCAGATCTATTAATAATATCTCAAGAGTTAGAAGATAGTAATATTCTTATTTCGTTGTTACTTCTTTATTTATTAGAGAGAACAGTGTTACAAAGAGAAATTATCTTTGGTCACCCTGAGGAACTGTTCACACAGGAAAGACAGAATAATTGCTTGATGATTTAGCTTATCATAATGAGTTTGTTTTCTAGAATCCCTCAAAGATATCTAAACTTTTAAAGTATCAGTATAAACCTATGATTTAAAGTATTTGAAGTTTTTTAATCAATTGTCCTTGTTATTCATATGGCACACACATTTTTCCATCTTTGTTCAGTAGAAATTTTTCCAAATTGTGTCTGATTCTTTTTGGCACAATCCTACTAGTTTTTGAAAGCATCCCTATTTTAAATTATGGCAAGATGTTTCAGATTTATCTTATAAATTATCTGCCCCAGACACTGAATTATCCATTTGTCCAGTGAGTCCTGGTTCCTTTTCCTGATAAAAGGCATTTAGAGACCATAATCTGAGCATTAGGGTTGTACTTGCTAATGGGTTAGTCATTGTTTTTAGGGCTATTCATTGAACAGAGTTGGAAATTATTTTCTTAAGAATACATATATAACAAATTCATACAGAAGCCTCAAAAATTTTTGGCCAGGCAGAGTGGCTCAGGCCTGTAATTTCGGAACTTTGGGAGGCTGAGGTGGGAAGACTGCTTGAGTCCAGGGGTTTGAGACAAACCTGGGCAACATAGTCTCTACAAAAGACAAAAAAATTAAACTTATCAACCTTCAATCTATATCTTCTTCCAATCATGCCAAAAATCTGGGTTCTCAAGGACATGTACATAATTACTCATTTGATTTATTAAATATCTCACAGTATAGACCTAACAGACTCAGAATAATGGTAACAATATTACTCTCAAAAGTATTATAACTTAAAATCATTTAATATTATTTTTAAGTTCTTTTTGTTATCTTAAGTTCTTTTTGTCCTAGGGATATATAATCAAATTCCTGAATTTTAAAATCACCTGGAGTAGTTCCTTCCTATGTGACTATTCTGTTTCTGTGCTGTCTAGTATGGTAGCCATTAGCCACATATGGCTAGTAAAAATATAATTTAAGTGACTTAACTATAACTTAAAATTAAGTTTCTCAGCATACTAACTGCATTGTAAGTGTCCACTAGCCAAATGTAGCAAGAGGCTACTATTAAATAGTGGAGATATAGAACATTTTCACCATCACATAAAGTTATATTGGGTACACAGTTATTTTCTTTCCTTTTAAAACATTTTTAGAAATTATTTTTATATGTATTTTATTCTGTTTTTTTATAAGGTGAAAATCTACATAATTCCAAAGACAAATCAAGAAACAATATATACTCAAAGAAGTCTAGTTTCTATTCCTCTTCCCTCTACCCTGTTCTCTCCTTCCCACGATAGATCAAGTTTTAACATTTCTGTGCTTTATCTTTCTATTGGTTTTATTCTTAATGTGAACAAACATATATATATACTTATATACACATATATAATTCCCATATTTTCTTAGATAAAGGGCAGCATACTATTTATTATTTCATTGAATAGTATTTTTCTATTATTTGCAAAGAAAAAAATGCAGTATAATATAACCACTAATCTTTTAGAAATAAATCAATGCTGACTCGCCATTAAAGCCTTTTTAAAAATGATCCTGAAGATGTGGAGAAATCAGTGAGACACTAAATCCCAGTGAAACTTAAAGTTTTGGACAGTTATTAACACAGTAACTTAAAGCTCAAGTTCATGATCAAAAGTAAATTCTAAAATCCCAAGTGGTGAGTGAAGGGTGCCATATGTGTTGGAACACAAGAATGACCAGATCAGCCCAAAAGGATGCCAGAGAGTGATACTGACTTGCTCTCCAATAAGAAAATTTCAAATCCATCTGAGTTGGTTGCCAGCAAATGCGATTTTTTTTGAAAGAGTGGAACATGTTCATATTTCCTTAGTTTTTGTCAACAACTTAACAGCTGTGTTCCAAATGGACTGAAGTTGAGCCAAAATATTGTCTGGCAGCCCTGAAAACAAAATCTGATAATAATTGATTTTCAGAGCATTCACAGTATGAATCCCAACATTCCACAGTCTGGGGATGTTGGGGAGATAAGGGGGTGGTGAACATAGGTCTTTATTTTCTTAATTCTAGATAATACATGACCAAAGAAAATCTAAACAAGAGATTAGCCCAATCATTGTGTTCTATTTCTTAAGATAGCGTGAAGTATCTATGAGATACATTAAAAAAAAATCTTTTTCTGCCTGAATGCTTCATACTAATCTAGAAGGAGCCTTGGTCACCATTATGCCACTTTAATGACCCAAAATAGTGTGCATGTAAGCATGATATCCCGCATTTGAAAATAAGAGAAACATCAAGTATTACATCCAATGCTGAGGAATATATGGAAGGCAACTCTCACAAGTTCTCAGAAACCTGTGATTCTTACAAGAAGAAATAAATGAAATATAAAGTACTGAACATATTTCCCTTTAAGACATTCTCCAAAGCTAGTGAAAGGCATTGCAGAAATGTAAAGTATTCCATGATATTGTTTAGCAAGCGGGGAGGGAAAATGCAGCTAAGATCAACCTTGGGACACCCCCCTAAATATCAATGCCTGCTTTTCATCCTGTATTTTGTTTGGGATCAAGCCATCTGACTGAATACACTTGAATTTTCACCTGAAATATTTACTCAGTTCTTAATGAAAATAAAAATAAAAAACTTTTCTCTATTAAAGAGAAAATACCTTATTTCTTCAGTAAATAACCTAGGACAAATTAACATATCATTGTGGCCTCTTGTTTTTAAAATTTGTAGCTTTCTCTTAGCTTCCCTGAGCTAGCCATGTGTAGATATTTTCAGTCAGCCTGACTATATTCACTAACCATATATGTCTACCTTTTTGGAAAATATTCCCTATATAAATGTGAATGAAATTATAAATTTGAATCCTGTATACTCACTTTTTGAACTCTATTTACTCACTAGCCAATATTCAGTTAATTGGGAAACCTGTACGGTGAATCTCCTATTCATACCTTTGATGCTCATCTGGGTCAACCAATAAAAAAGGGGGAAAATGAATTATGCTTTTTAAAATCATTAATAAGGTATAAATCTCTAATAAAAATGCATGAATCACAAATGTGCTGTCACAGAGAAAAATAATAAGCTGAAGAAACCTCAAGGTCCTCTGGTTCAGTCCTTTTGCTCAGTAGAAGGAACTGAGGCTCCAAGAGTTTATGAATGTGTTTATCTTGCCATACTTTTCTAGAACATTAGTAGCAAAATTAAGCTAGATGGGACTCCTGCCTACCTGTCCAGAACTATTCTCTCATAGTGTCAGGTTGTGTATTGTCATGTATGAGCAGGTAGCAGGATTATTCTTGTTCAAAATAAACACTATCAGTGATTATCAGAATGAGGGTATTCCCTGCCAGGATCACATCCTCTTTCTGATTCACATTTCCTGACTTGGAAAGCACCTGCCCTCACTGCTGGCACCTCACAAATGTGGGATGGTTTAACTGACCTGGGCTGAAGGTGGCTGGTTCCTAGAACTTTGGCTCTAAGAATCTGTTAATGGGCTCTGATCTTGGGGTATATTTGCTCTGCTTGCTGCAGCCAAAAATGTGCTAGTGTGTGGTCAGCATTCTTGAAAGGTTTGCCTTTGAGTCACACTTTTCCTATGGACCTTTTGTTCATACACTGAACTTTTAATCATTATTTAACACCTTCATATTTCATCTCACCACATACCACTAAGATATTCTACAGAACAATGATTTACTTAGATGCTTAGAAACAACAGTAATAAATACAGTAGTAACTACAATAATTTGAGTACTTATTATATGTTAGACAACTTATATACTTTATGTCACTTAATCCTCAGAACCTTCCTTTAACACACACTGTGAGACAGGTATTATTAAATTGATGTTACAGATGAAGAAACTGTTTCAGAAAGCTTAAGTAAATTGTCTAAGGTAAATTGAAGAAGCAGGGCTGTCTAACCCCTATGGCTCTGTTCCTGATTACCATTGTCTTGAAATTAAGAAGTACCCCCTTGCCCATTTCATGGCCTACAACTAGGTCACAGTTGATTAGCAGACAGTTGGGAAATCAAGACTGTGTTGGAACATCTTCAATAAGGGCAAAAAAGTCAGTCATTACTTGAATAATTACACTTCACCCTTTTAAGGAACCCCTCCCTCTAAGGATAACTTAAGGTCTTTTAGTTATTCTTGAACATTGAATGTAAAGGCCTTTATCAATCACACTGCACATACTCCTACTCCCTCCTCCTAAATCCTCCGTCTTCAATACTCCAAAACTTTTTTCTCCTCTAATAGCAGCTCTCTCAAGCTGGTCTTCACCAGACAAACTTACTCCAGTCCCTTTAACATTTGTAATGATTTGTTTTCCTCAAGTTTACCTTTTTTTTTTTTTTTTTTTTTTGAGATGGGAGTCTTACTCTGTCGCCCAGGCTGGAATGCAATGGTGCGATCTTGACTCACTTCAACCTCCGTCTACCGGGTTCAAGCAATTCTTCTGCCTCGGCCTCCTGAGTAGCTGGGATTACAGGTGCACACCACCATGCCCGAATAATTTTGGTATATTTAGTAGAGATGGGTTTCACCATATTGGCCAAGCTGGTCTCAAACTCCTGATCCACCTGACTTGGCATCCCAAAGTGCTGGGATGACAGGCACGAGCCACCACGCCCGGCCAAGTTTGCTTCTTTTTAAGATCATCTTCTAAAACTATATATCTAAGTTGTTGGCCACTATTGACAGAAACTTTCAGATTATATTTTTTATTAAAAATAAAAAAATATTTTTTATAAAGTAGTTAATAGTTTTATTGAAGTAAAAAATTGTAAACCAGCATCTTGTTGATCCATATTATTCAGGCATTTCCTTTTTTTCTAGCTCATCTTTCCACTGCCTCTTTTCCCCCCAAAAGGAGACAAAAGCTCAAATGTTTCACCGGTCATTAAGAAATTGAAAAAAAGATGAGAAATGCCTCCCGGAAAATGTAGCTACACTAAAACTGCCATTAAATCTAAATGCACAGCTAGGTGAATGTTCTTTATTCTGTCATTATTTCGTATCATGATACTGAATGTGAATGAACTTTGTTCAAACAAACATACCTCAAGGGATTCAAAGAGTATCCCTTATCACATAATCATGCCATTATTATTCATAGCTTTAGAAACTCAAGCTGAAATATATTTCTATCATAAACATAGTAAGAGCATATAACTTGATAGGTTTGAGAATCAACACAGAACATTCTCTCTTCTTCAGATGCATCTATTGCTCCTAGACTGATAGGAATCAAGCCTATTATAAAGATACAGATTCAAAACAACCTCTCTCAAACATAACTTGGGACTCAGACAACTTAGTTGCATTCAATCTGTCCCTGGATCACTTCCATCTTGTCTTCTTCTCAAGGGAGTTGGGTCATAATGTGTAACTATTCTCAGAAATGGGTAATCCTCAAACCTTGGGCATCTCTCATGAATGTCTTTTCCAGCCAAAACTACGTCAGACTTTGTAGCTTTTTTTTTTTCTTTTTTTGATAGGTCAACTTACCATCTCCATACAAATATTTATGTCACTATTAATATCACGCCTCCCTTCCAAAGCCCTGCAATCTAGAAAATACTACACAAGCACAAGTCCTTATAACAGCCATGAGTTGCACAGGTAAGAAGCAATAGGAAGATAAGGAGATTCCCAGAATCACCCTTAAAAATCAGTAAGCTACAGACTGAATCTCCACACTCTGACCCACAGGCATTTTATTCCTCCTCAAAGAAACAACACAAACTCTCAGGAAAAAAAGAAATATTAATGAAAAAAATCTAAGTGCCAGAAAATGCCAACAGCCTCTTGAATCAAATGATACAAAATTATAAACAAAATTGAGCATGATCTCCAGGTACTGAGCCGATTTGATGCTGAGCGAATGAATGTCATCATACCAGCAGATGTGGTGGGGGGCAAAACCAACTAAACCAAATGGACCAAGATGATGCCAACAGCCTTAAAGAAATCAGAAAAAGGAATTCAAGAATCAGTCTGGCAACATAACAGAGAGCCGATGTGAAGATGGCAAAAGTGATAAAGTGATGAATATGCTGTGGCCACCTGTAAGAACACATGCTGCTCTGTTCTGGGGAGGAAAAGTAGGGTTTTGTCATTCTATGACAAATAGAGGCTCTTGAAAGGCAGTACCTTCAAAGTAGAGAGCTGAGTCCTCAAAGTAGGGAAAAACATGAATCCAGGTCCCTAATTAACCCCAAGTCCTAAGTACAAAGAAAGAGCATATGGATCGTTCAACTAAATTCTGATAACTAACACTTGGCCTAGGCTGCCTTACCTGGGCTGTTTCTTACACTGTCCTTCAATGTAGGCCAATGATGTAATATCAAAGCACAATACAGTTAAGCAATTCTGCAGAGGGGCAAAGGATCAAGTCCACTTATGCCACCCTTCTACTAATCTGCTTAATCAGGGGATTGATTTTAAAGTAACTTGAGAAATGTAGGAATTGAATATCTTTCTGAAATTCTTTTAAAAATATTTCATTTTCAGCAGAGTTTCTACAAAGAGTTGGACAAGAGTAACTTCAAGATTTTACTCCCAAAAAGTTACCTAGAGAAATATGGTCATATATAGTCTGTAAATAGCAGAGAGCAATAGCATACAGGTAGTAACAATGGTGGTAACAATGGAGGTAACAATATAAGAATGGCAATAGCAAATATAGTCACAAGTGTGCTGGGAAAGAGGGAAGCAGAAGATTTGATCACAGAAGAAGGCAATGTGACAATGGAAGCAAGGTGCCCCACTGTCTGAAGATGGAGGAGAGGCCCATGAGAGAAGGATGGAGGCAGCCTCCAAAAACAGGATGAGGCAAGAAGTGGAGTCTATCCTGCAGCCTCCAGAAGGAATCATTTCTGTCAACAACTTGATTTTAACTCACTGAAACTTACTTTGAGTTACTGATCTCCAAAACTATGAGAGAATAAATTTGTGCCACTGAAGCCACTAAGTCTATGGTAATGTGTTAAAGACACAACAGAGAGTAAATATACATGATGACCAAGAACATGGTCTTCAGTGTCAGGGACATCTAAATTAGAAAACTCTCTCTGACACTTACCAAGCTGGTGACCTGGAACTTATTTTAATTTCCCGAAGCTTCAACTTCGTCATGTTTTGAGCAATTAATGAGATGATTCATGTTAAGAGTTTAAGCACAGATTATGACACAGAATGTGTATAACTAATGGAAGGTAATATCATTAGGGAGGAAAGGAACTGATGATTATTGAAGCCACTAAATCCCAAGCACTTCATGGCTCCTGTCTCATTTAAGTCCCATGACTCTCCTAAAAGTAAGGATTTCTGTCTTAGATATTTGACAAAATAGGAAAGTGAGATTTAGAGATGAAGTCAGTTATGTAACTGATATTAGTTTATATTTATCCCAGTAACATTCACTATCTCTCTGTTGATACTCTGACAATAAAATCCTTCATAGAAGTTTTTTCAAATCAAAGCAAAATCAAGATGAATGTACCAAATGCAGTTGGTGGAAAGAGTGTAGTTCAAGTATAAGTCCAACCTAATCCTTTGCCCTCCTCCCTGTGATCAATTAGTCTAGACTTGGCTATGCCTATGTTTCTTCACAGGTGAAAATAAACTGGTTGAAAGATTAATAATGGGATAAACATATGACTTTTTAATTTTCTAGACAAATCTAATAGTTGAATTGTTATCAATTATTTTTATACATAAGGTTTTTCGACTAATCAGAAATTTTTTGCCAAATTGATTTTGCAGAATAAAAGATACTATAAACTCGAATTGAATTGTAGCATTCTAACTAAAATGCAACTATATCATTTCAATAAGACAACATGGAATTTCCACTATATTCTTAGAATCAGTAATATTCTTTCTTTTAAAAATATACATTAATAGGTCAGGCATGGTGGCTCACTCCTATAATCCCAGAACTTTGGGGGTCGAACTGGGAGGATCACTTGAGGTCAGGAGTTCAAGACTAGCCTAGGCAACATAGAGATAGCCTGTCTCTACAAAAAATTAAAAAAATTAGCCAGGCATGGTGATGCAACCCTGTGGTCCTAGCTACTTTGGAAGCTGAGGTATGAGGATAGCTTGAGCCCAGGAGGTTGACGCTGTAGTGAGCCATGATTGCACCACTGCACTTCAGCCTGGGTGACAGGGCAAGATCCTGTCTCAGAATGTATATGTATGAACATACACATTAATAAATGTTTGAGAATTTTTTAAAAATTCTATTCCCTGGTCTTTATACTAAATCAAGTAAAATCTTTATGATGACCACAGAGACACTGTTAGAGAATAACAAATTAATTGGTTATAAAAGTTTATTCAAGGACTTGCTAACACCATGTCTGTTTCTGTGGCAGCACAGAGAACACTGTAGAATACGAATCTTTGTTCATAATTAACCCTCAATATAGACACAATTTTTATCTTCAGAATTTTCTCTACCATGGCAACAGAGACTATTTAGACTCTACTTACTTTCTAGGGACATTGAAGGCTTTAAACTCCTTAAACAGCAGAGTGTCTTAGGATCAGAGGACTTAGGCTCAGAAGTCTAGATCTCAAGATGACTTACATTTCACCTCTATTTTCCAAAAGCTGTTTTCTGTCTTCTTACTCATCAGCTACTCTGCTTTATGCTACATTGGTGGAGTGGTTAGTAATTACACAATGTTCCAGATATCTATTTTCTAGATTAAAAAAAAAAAAAGTTCTGAAAGGTGAAGTGATGTATTTCAAGTCATACAGCTGACCACCTGTAGAACAAATATTAGAACTCAGACACCCCAAATCTTACACCCACTCTTTGCTTCCCACACCATCCATAAACTATAGCAACCTCTGTGGAAGGACAGCAATGTGTAGATGCTTTATGTGCTGCCTGAACTGAAAAATGTCATGCTTGTAAAAACTGTCATGGCTGGTTACCCAGAGGAAGTACTACTTGTCTTTCCATTTCATTAGCCCAGTTTATTTTTAATGGAAGAAAACAAATGGTTCTCAAAAGTATTCTATACCTTGTAGGCCCTGCAAAGAATCAGAATCAATGGAAGGATGGAAGGACACAACCACAGTAACCAGCCCTGACACTGTCATTTCTAAGCTGTACAGCTTCTTCCTAGAAACTTCATTCTCTGAACTATAGTTTTTCTCATTGGCCAAAAAAAAAAAAAAAAAAAAAAAAAAAAAAGCCTAGATAGTAACATTCTAAATAGTTAATACAGTAAATAGAAACCTATGTCACAGGATTGTTTATGTGGGGAAGGAAAAAATAATTTTCCTTGTAACCTTCTGAGTTCCCAGCTTAGATCTCTATAACATAGAACATATTAACAAGAAAAAAACCAAACATGTTTACTAACATGTGTGTTATATATATATGGGGGAGAATACTCAGAGAAAAAATATTTCTCAAAGAGGTAGCTTAGAATTCCAACTTACATGCCATCTTCACCAAAAAGCAATACATTTTTTGAGAAGTGACAAGACAAAGGAAAAGGACCTTGAATCTCTAGGGGCAGGAAATGTAGGAAAGTGAATACAGTTGACCCTTGAACAACACAGTCTGAATTTCGTGGGTCTACTTATACAAGGATTGTCTTCTGTGTCTGTCACCCCTGAGAAAGCAAGACCAATCCCATCTCTTCCTCCTACTCCTCAACCTGCTCAATGTGAAGATGATGAGAATGAAAATCTTTATGATGATCTACTTCCAATTAATAATAGTAAATATATTTTATCTTCCTTATGATTTTCTTTATATTTTATATCTTTAGCTTACTTATTGTAAAAATACAGTATATAATACATATTACATACAGAATATGTGTTAATTGACTGTATTATTGGTAAGGTTTTCAACAGTAGGTTAATAGTAGTTAAGTTTTTGGAGAGTCAAGTTATACAAAGGCCAGGTGCAGTGGCTCACACCTGTAATCCCAACACTTTGGGAAGCCAAGGTGGGTGGATCACTTGAGCCCAGGAGTTTAAGATCAGCCTATATAACATGACAAAACCCCATCTCTGGAAACAAAAAAACAAAAACAGAAATTAGCTGGGTGTGGTTGTGTGCACCTGTAGTTCCAGCTACTGGAGAGACTGAGGTGGGAGGATCACTTGAGCCCAGGAAGTTGAAGCTGCAGTGAGCCATGTTCATACCACTGCACTCCAGCCTGGGCAGCAGAGAGAAACCCCATCTCCACAAAAAGAAAGGAAGAAAGGATGGAAGAAAAGAAAGAAAAGAAAAGAGAAAAAAGAAAAGAAAAGAGAAAAAAGAAAAGAAAAGAGAAAAGAAAGAAGGAAAGGAAGGAAGGAAGGAAAGAAGGAAGGAAGGAAGGAAGGCAGGCAGGAAGGAAGGAAGGAAGGAAAGAAGGAAGGAAGGAAGGAAGGAAGGAAGGAAGGAAGGAAGGAAGGAAGGAAGGAAGGAAGGAAGGAAGGAAGGAAAGGGAGAAGGAAAGAGAGAAAGGAAAGAGAGAAAGAATTTACACATGGATTTTCAACTGGAGTGGAAGGAGAGGGGCAGTGCCCCTAACCCCCACATTGTTTAAGGGTCTACAGTATATGGGAAACTATTAGCAGATAAAGGCCAGTTAGGAAACTTTGTGATGTAGATTCCTCTGGTGCAGTCTCTGAGCTGATCAGGGTCTAAAGGTATCATTGGTAATAATCAAACTTTGTCCTTTCTGACAGTGGATTTGGACAAACAACTTTGCAAATTTATGTCCTGTTTTTATGCAAATAGGAAAAGGGCAGAACTTTTCTGATATCTGCTTCTTCTCAATTGCCTTCAGTTCAAAACCCTTATGACAAGGTGGGTTATATTTTGAGGTGGTATATTCTGCTACCTTTCATTTTTAAAGTCAAATAGTAATGACAGCACTAGTTGATATCACTTTTTAATATTGTTGTAAATTAAGCATTCTGCTCAGCAGTTTATTCATTTAATTTTATTTGATCCTTGCAATCACTCTAAGAGGTAGATTCTAGTATTATTTCCATTTTGTACATCAGGAATTAACCTTGAGTGTTCAATTCATTTGCTCAAAGTCACAAAGCTAATTTTAACTCCTTTTCACCAGTATGGGTAAGAACTTTTAAAAATATAAAGCACTATAAGATATAAATTATATATTCCTCAGTTTTGTCTTTAAGATTGCTATAGTGGATACACTGATATACATGCTTATTGCTAGAGCCACCTCTGGGATAATAAATTTGGATAATTGCTTGCCTTTCTCTCCTTTCTTATTCCCATACTGTCAGCAGCTTAGGGATGAATTAAGAAAGCTGATGAGAAAGACAATAGATGTGTCATTTAGTAAGACATTGTAAGCTCCTGAAGGCAGGAACTGTGTTATTTCTGTGTTCTATTCTCTGCTCAGTGTTATATACTGAGTGCCTCGCCCAAAGTCCTGCTCAAAGTGGAGGTTCAATAATATTTGTTGAGTGAATAAACAAAATGATAAATACATGCCTACTGGGACAAATTTGAGTTTTGTCTACATTCAAAGTGCCCATAATGCTGACAACTATCACTAAGAACAAATTGATGTAGATGGCCAGGAAAATGCAATGTGTTCACCACATTCTGGTTCTGTTTCCCCCAGGGCATACAACCAGACCATATTTCCTAACCTTTCCTGCAGTTATGTGTGGTTCTGTAACCTAGATCTACCCAATAGAATATGAACAAAATGAGCTATACCATATTGAGGCCTGAACCCCCAAACCTTGCAAGCAATTCTCCAACTCTTCCTTCTCTGGATTTCGGGAGACAGATAATCCAGTGGTAGGTTCCAGAGCCCTGGGATATGGTGAAGCCACCTGGTAGAGGGATTGTGGGTCCCTGAGTACATGGAGCAGGACACCACCACTACCACCACTACCACGACCACCATCATTGCCACCAACTCACAATGGCATGTGAGGGAAACAAACTTTTAATTTATTAAGTGTTTTAGTCCATGTGGACTACAGTAACAGAATACCATAAATCAGGCAATTCATAAGCAACAGATACTTATTTCTCACAGTTCTGGACCCTGGGAAGGCCAATATCAAGCAGATTTTGTCTGGCGAAGGCTGCTTTCTGGTTCACAGACCACACCTTCTAGCTGTGTCCCCACATGGTGGAAGGGGCAAGGCACCTCTCTGGGGCCTCTTTTTATATAAAAAAGGGCACTAATCCCATCACCTGATCTAATCACCTCTCAAATGTCCCATATCCTAATACCATCACATTGGTGATTAGGTTTCAGTATTTGAATTTTGGGGGATACAAACATTCTGACCATAGCATTAAACCACTGAGATTTGGGGAGCTCTTATTACAGCACTGTGCCTCTCTACACTTTTTCTCTTTTTCCTACACTCTTAGAGTGCCTTCATTTCTCCTCCCCATGTATTGCCTATGGTTGTTGTTGATCTTAATATAATTTGTATAAAAATACTTATACCATGGAGATGAACAAAGAGAACATCCTAGGCCTCAGAAATTCAAGGATGAGAGCTCAAGAAATAAATTCTTCTAGTTATCATGTCTGATCTGCTCTTACAAAAAAGCTAGGGTGACAAAACACTTGGGAACTCCTTGGCCTAGAAAAACATACAGGTTTATAAAGAGAATATGCAAAGCTGAAACTTCTACCTAGGCAGCAAATATTGAAGAGATGTAAAAAATGAGCCTGAACTCAGAGTTAATATTCATTCATTTTGTTTGTGTATGAAATGACTTGGTCTGTAAGAGCCCATGGTTCCATACAGTCTTTAGCTAAAAAGAATTTGGATTTAAACTCGATGGTCTGGGAGGGTGACATGAAAACATCTTTAAACACTCTGAGTAATTGTGCATAAATCCCTGACACAGGAAAGACTATGTTTCTTTCTATCCTTTGTTATATTTTCTGATTGCTCTTCTAATAATTTGTGTGATATTTCCCAGTTGTGAAATGTCTCTGATTGCCAGTGATTAAGATTAAATGAGAAGATTGCGCTCCTCCCCCAGGTGGTTGTTAGGAAACATCTGAATCATAGTGATTTGTTGGATGAACTAAAAGAGTGCCTCTCCCTATCCATCTTGGGTTTACATAAATAAACATTCAATATATGCCACACCAATACATTTATTTGCACTGCAGGCTTCTGATCTGCCGTATCCAGTTTCTTTATGGCTTAGCAAATCATAAGCATGTTTGGAAATACAACCACCTAGATGTCAAGACTCACGGTTTTACACATATTAAATACACTGGATCTGAGTTACAAATCAATGTGGTCATTTGAGCTTCATAAATGTAAAGGCAGTATAATTCTCAATTGATGATGACATCATCCACAGTTCTGTTATACCCAGGGAAATATTCAGACTTGTCTTATTTTTTGGTCCTATGAAAACACTGAAACAAAAACAAGACGAAATAAAACAAAAATGATGTTCCAAGAAATGACAGATGTAGCCACCAGGAGGAAAAATGTACGGGCCACAATGAAAGGCTATGTCTGTGGTGCAGCTGGCACAGAGGTGCAGTGCCATCTGATAGTCTCCTTATGGTGGGTAATAACGTGGACATCAAACTTCTAAAAAAATATAACCAAAATCTTTGGAAACTTTGGCATAGTTACATGATACTTTTTACTGTTTTTTAGATAGATAGTAGTATCAGCACACCACACACTGCCATATTTTTATAGTTATTTGTTCCTTCCTCCCAGAATATCTACCTCCTCTATTTGGGGTCAAGTCCTTTCTCAGTCTTCAAATCTTGCCTCAAGAATCACCTCCCTGCCGTGGTCACCTCTGAGCCTTACAGACAGAACAATGATATCCTCTCTCTGACCCCGTAACATAGTCCACTAACCCTAATCCAGTTATTTAATAACCTGTGTCTCCTTTAGAAAAGCCAGGGCTCTTCGAGGGTAGGCACTTTGTGATAGTCATCCTCAGGGCCTACAAAGACGTACTGTTCTTATGGAGTGTTCAATCAATGTTTGATTTCTTCATGAAATGGTTCTCAAAAAATGGCATGTGAACCCCCGGGTGTTCCTAAGAATTTTCAGAGGGTCTGTGAGGCCAAAACTAGTTTTATATTAATATTAGGGAGTCATTTGACTCCCACTGTGTTGGCATTTGTGCTGATGGAGCAAAACCAATGGTGGGTGAAATGACTGGGGTCAGAGCATGAATCACGTCAATGGCAATAAACATCACTAGCAGTCATTGTATTTTTCACTGCCATGCACTTGTAGGAAACATAGTGCCCATTCCACTTACAAATGTCCTTTATGAAGCAATAAAAACATATGAATTTTTTAGCTCTTAACCGTGAGTACAAGTCTTTTAAATATTCTGCATGATGAAATGGACCAGATGGATGAAAGACACTTCTGCTGCATTCTGCAGTACAATGAGTTTCTCAAGAAATGTTCCTTGTCTGGTTATCTGAGTTGCGAGCTGAACTAGCTGCTACTTGTTTAGAGTGCTACTTTTACTTGAAACAGCCACTGACTGGTAAGCTATGGTTATTCAGACTGGCAGTTTGGCAGAGATTTTTACATCATTGAATGGAGTAAGGCTGCCATTTCAAGGAAAACAACTGGCAATTAAGTTGCTAATGATGAATTTAAGTTTTTGAATGAAAATTAGAATTTTGGAAAACATATATCCTCTACTTTTCGCCTGACAACTTCCCAATACTTACAACTTTTCCAGTGGGATCAGTGGTGATATTTACAAAAGTGAGCTTTTGGTATTTTACAATGAAATGTGTCAACCTTTGGAGATCTGTGTATTTGTTCTAGTCCTCTGAAAAGTAGGTGCTAAGATCAGAGTAGACATTCAAGAAAGCTACTGATGGGAATACCTGTGAAGGATAAAGGGAGAGAGCCAGAGAAGGCAGAAACAGGCTTTGAACAACAATGTAGGTCTGACACCAAAGGAGGGAAGAAGGAAAGTGCATGGGGTAAGAAGGGTTCTAGACTGCAGCAGTCCCTGGAATGTTTCAACTAGACCAATGCCAAGTTCTGGAGTCAAACTTACCAGTTTAAGGAGGTCTGCATCTCAGTGGGGTGGGACTGCCTTAGTGCTTCTGTTATGTGCAGCCTCTGGCTGGCAGCAGCCATGGGAAGCGTGACCTCCATACAAACATGATGGTGGTTCCAGAAGGATAGTCACAGGTGCTGTCAGTCAATCATATTCCCTGCAGTCAAAGATCTAAATAGTGCATTTTCATACACACCACAATCTGTATAACTCAGACTATATTTTTCAAAGGAGCAATGCATATTGTTATACAGTCATGCAAGAATAAAGTATTCACTAAAACTGAGTTTTTCAAAGTTATTCGTATTAATATGGTTTCTGATTCCACATTGACACTGATATTTAGGTAGTATTTAAGAAACCACCAGTTGTTGGGTTTGATGTAGTATCAAAGAATAGTCATAATCATTTGAAAAGGCTATTAAAATACTCCTTCTTTTAAAACTATACATATGTGTGAGGCCAGATTTTCTTCATATACTGTATTTCAGCAAAAAGACCATGTCTCAACAGATTGAATAAGAGCAGAATGAGCATACGTGTATCTTATATTAAGCAAGATAATACAGTTACAAAAATGTAAAACAATGTCACTATTCTCTTTTTTTGAAAAATAGTTTTTTATTAAAATTTATTATTTATGTTAACATGAAATGGAATCATTACTGTTATTTTAAAAAAGAAGTTGATACATTTTTCAAAAGTTCTGTTTTAATTTTGAATACACTAAATACAACTAGATATTACCTATATATTAGATTGGTACAAAGGTAATTGCAGTTTTTGCCATTATGTTCAATGGTAAAAGCTGCAACTACTTTTGCACCAACCTAATAACAGAAACTCTTTGAGGTCTTCAATAACTGTAAGGGCATAAAGTTTACCTAAGACAAATATTTGAGAACAATTGCATTAAAGAATCATTACATTCAGTTGTGAGAAGTGAAAAAAACAATCAGTACCCCATTGAAGAAAGCAAAGAACCTGGTAGTTAGGAGAGTGTCTCTGGTGTCAGAAAACCAAAGTTTGGATTTTGGCTTCTATATTTGCTAAAGAGAGTCTTTGGACAATGAATTAAGCTCTCTGAGCCTCTGTGTCCTTATATACAGAAAATAATAATATATTCCATAAGATTTGAGTAAATATTAAATTAGATACAAAATATTTATTATAATCAAGATGAAGCAGCAAAAGCTCAGTAAAGTTTAGCTTTTCCTAGTAGTTATTGATAATATTATTACTCAAATGCTAGTAATTTTCTCCAATTGGAAATCAAAATAAACACCCACTCACCTTTCCTCCACAGCAGTACACAGTAAATAATCCTTGAATGCTCTGCATCAGAATCATATAAAGCACTTATTAAAAATGCATAAAACCAAGGTATTAGGTTAATTCAAATCTTAAGTGCTACTAGAATAACTAAATATCTGTATAAAACAAAAATGAATCTCAACTCCCTGACTCATTACACACACATAAATACATGTACACACTCAAATTGATAAGATACCTAAACATAAATGCTGGAACTATAAAGCTTCTAGAAAATAATATAGGAGAATATCTTTGCAATTTTGTTAAAGGAAAGATTGAAACAGACCAAACAAGCACCAACCATAAAAGAAAATATTAATAAATTAAACTTAATTAAAATTAAATGTCTCAGCTTGAATAAAAACACAAATAATTTTTTAAATGACAAACTACAGGCTGGGAAAAATATTCTGAACACATATATCTGGCAAAAATGTGTATTCAAAAAATGTAAAGGACTCATAAAAGTGAATAATAAAAAGTCAAAACAATTTTTTACATATTCCATAAATCTGAACCGATCTATCATTAAAGAAAACATTACAAATCATTAACAGATACATAAAAAGGAGCTCCACATTTTTAATTTTTTAAAAAGATTTAATGACACCAAAGTTTGTGAGGACATGGAAAAGCAGAATTCTCCTGCATTGCTATTGAGAATGTAAAATGCACTCATTTTGGAGAAATGTTTGGTGATTTCTTAAAAAGTTAAACATATACCTATCTTTTGAGCTAGAAATTTCTCTCCTAGATATTTACCCAAGAGAAACAAAAGCTTATGTTCACAAAAAGAAATGTATAAGAATGTTTATAGCAGAATTATATACAGTAGTCAAAAACTGAAAACAATCTACTTTGGTCCATTTTCACACTGTTGCAAAGACATACCTGAGGCTGGGTAATTTATAAAGGAAAGAGGTTAATTGACTGACAGTTCCACAGGGATGGGGAGGCCTCAGGAAACTTACAATCATGGTGGAAGGGGAAGCAAACACATCCATCTTCACATGGCATCAGGAAATAGAACAGCATGGGGGAAACTCCATCCAATCGCCTCCAATGAGGTCCCTCCCTCAACACATGAGGATTACAATTTGAGATGAAATTTGGGTGGGGGGTACTGCCAAACCATATCATTCCAACACTGGCCTCTCTCAAATTTTATGTCTTCATATTTCAAAACAAAATCATGCCTTCCTAACAGTCCCCCAAAGTCTTAACTCATTCCATATCGGGGGAACCTGCCCCCAATATTTCAACATAGGTTCTTTCTATTTTCCATAAATGTTGGCCAGCTGAGAAATAAAGAGAAAGAGTACAAAGAAAGGAATTTTACAGCTGGGCCTCTGGGGTTGACATCACATATCAGTAGGCCCGTGATGCCCACCTGAGCTGCAAAGCCAGAAAGTTTTATTAAGGATTTCAAAAGGGGAGGGGGTGCAAGAACAGGGATTAGGTCACAAGATCACATGCTTCAAAGGGCAAAAAGGAGAACAAAGATCACATGCTTCAGAGGAAACAGGACAAGGGCAAAATCACAAACTCCTGATAAGGGTCCAACAAAGATCACAAGGCAAAGGATAAAAGCAAAGATCACAAGGCAAAAGGCAAAAGCAGAATTACTGATAAGGGTGTATGTTCAGTGATGCACATATTGTCTTGATAAACATCTTAAACAACAGAAAACAGGGTTCGAGAGCAGAGAAACGGTCTGATC
Source organism: Chlorocebus sabaeus (assembly GCF_047675955.1). Lineage (NCBI taxonomy): Eukaryota > Metazoa > Chordata > Mammalia > Primates > Cercopithecidae > Chlorocebus > Chlorocebus sabaeus. The sequence goes on from NC_132913.1 coordinate 34,325,943, forward strand.
TCAAATTTACCAGGATGGACTTTCCCAATCCTAGTAAGCCTGAGGGTACTGCAGGAGACCAGGGTGTATTTCAGTCCTTATCTCAATTGCATAAGACAGACACTCCCAGAGCGGCCATCTATAGACCTCCCCCTGAGGAATGCATTCCTTCCCCAGGGCATTAATTATTAATATTCCTTACTGGGAAAAGAATTTAGCAATATCTTCCCTACTTGCACATCCATTTATAGGCTCTCTGCAAGAAGAAAAATACAGCTCTATTTTGCCCAACCCCACAGGCCGTCAGACTTTATGGTTGTCGTCCCTTGTTCCCTGAAAATTGCTGTTATTCTGTTCTTTTTCAAGGTGCAGTGATTTCATATTGTTCAAACACATATGTTTTACTATCAATTTGTACAGTTAACAAAAATATTATAGTGGTCCTGAGGTGATGTACATCCTCAGCTTACGAAGATAACAGGATTAAGAGATTAAAGTAAGACAGGCACAAGAAATTATAAGAGTATTATTTGGGAACTGATAAATGTCTATATTAAAATGAAATCTTCACAATTTATGTTCCTCTGCTGTGGCTCCACCCGGTCCCTCCATTTGGGGTCCCTGACTTCCTGCAACAATTCCAGCATTAATGCAAAAGTCCAAGTCCAAAGTCTCATCAGAGACAAGACAGGCCCCTTCTTCCTATGAGCCAGTAAAGTCAAAAGCAAGTTAGTTACTTCCAAGATACATGGGGATACAGGCATTGGATAAGTGCTCCTTTTCCAAAAGGGAGAAATTGACTGAAACAAAGGGGTTACAGGCCCCATGCAAGTGTGAAATCCAGCAGGGCAGTCATTAAACCTTAAAGCTCCAAAATGATTCCCTTTGACTCTATGTCTCACATTCTGGACATGCTGATACAAGGGGTGGGCTCCCACGACCTTGGGCAGCTTCTTCACAGGCTGGTGTTTAGTGCCTGAAGCTTTTCCAGGTATACAGTGCAAGCTGTCAGTGTATCTCCGATTCTGAGGTCTGGAAGAGGGTGGCCCTCTTCTCACAGCTCCACTAGGCAGTGTCCCAGTAGGGACTCTATGTGGGGACTCTAACCCCACATTTCCTTCTGTCGACTCATGGAGATTATAAGAATTACAGTTCAAGATGAGATATGGCTGGGGACACAGCCAAACCGTATCACAGTCCAAATGCCCATTAAAATGAAAATAACAAACAATGTGTGGTTTGTCCAAACAGTGAGATATCAGATAGCACTAAAAAGAGAATGAATTACTAAAGCACACAATAATATGGATAAATATGAAAAAATATATTATGTTGAACAAAAGAAGCCAGATGCAAAACTATATATAGTATATAACTCCATTTATATAAAATCCAGAAGAGACTGTGGCTGGAAATCAGAAATCAGAGGGGAAAGGCATTAGAGGTTAGAGGAAGTAAAATTTTTTTGAAAGGGGGACAAGGGAACTCCCTGTAGTAATGGAAATATTCTATATCTTGTTTTGTATGCATGAAATTGTTAAAACTCAATGGACTAAATCCCAAAACATGTACATGTGTGTTAATTATATGTCAATAAAATGTGTAAAGGAAAGGAGGAAGAGGGAGAGGAGGAGGAAGAGGAAGAAGGTTATAGTAGATGTTTGTCCTGCACTGCAGATCGAATAAGTGAGAAATTCTGAGGGTGGGGACTTAGAATCTGTCTGTTTTACAAGCCTCTGAAGGGGTTTTCATGAACTCTGGGGTCTTGACAAGAATTGTCCTCATCAGTGATCCACAGCTGTAGAAAACACTAGCTTTAAGTGGAAGTAAGTCAAACAGGACCTCTTGTGGTTTAGACCTTTCCTTCAGGAATCCTCTATCCTTGGGTTTCCTGAAGCAAGATTTCTATCATATCATTTATCAGATTTTTATAATTTTTTACCTTGATCTACAGATTATCTTTTAAAAGTCATACTCTATTTCCTCAATGGATTATAAACCCCTCAAGCTCTGGTCCTCTCTCATACCTCTGTGTTGATTCCACACAAACATTGTTGTGATGAAGTTTCTGAGGAAAGATATCCTCTGTTAACTCTCTCTACCATGAAGCTTGCACTTAGAGCATTTCCCTAGGAGCAGCCCCAGTCCCTTAAATACATGAGACTCCCATGGTGTGAGTGATGCCAGCAGAGGGAAAGCCTAGGCAAAGAAAGGTTAGGTGCCATCCAGCCCCAGCCTCAGAATGAGTCTGCAGGATCACCAGAGTGAGCAGAGGGCAGCCCAGGGCCATAACTAGGCTATGGAAGTATGGGGAGATCCTGGACTTTTCTAAGAAAGCCCATAAAGCCAGGAGCTTAGGGAAGCAAATTGGACCATTGTTCCCAGCATGCCCAGCTTAATGCCCTGGCTCAGCCCTCCTCTCAAGCAAATGGGTATAATTTTGCTTCCACAAAACTTCTTCCAAAATATCTCACACATGGCCCTTCTGGCACCAATTATTAAATTAGGTAAAATGAAAGTTTCAGCAGCCTCTAGCCAGATCTCCAAAAAGAAAACCACATTACTAGCAATGCCAGTGAAAGCAAAGGCATTCTATAAAACCTGAACATGTTTTTGTCACATTTCCTATTGAAGGACAATTGTGCAATGTCTAAAAACTGAAATACAAGATTCTGGACAGACTTAATGAAGAGCCGAGTCACTTGTTTCATTGATTGAAGGTCTTAAATGGATGGGCACATTTCCACTGAGAAGAGCACAATTGTGTTGTAACTATGCATTTTATCCATGGGTAGCAGAGTCAACAGTTCTCAAGATGTTTTGAGAGCCCATTATAAGTCAGGCATCTATGAAGCAATGTATGTGAATAATCATACTTAATGTTCACGGTAAACTAATAGTGAGGCAAAGACCATTATAATTGTCATTTTACAGATGTGAAAACTGAGGCTAAGAGTAACTAAATGGGGGACCCAATGCTATTTAACTCAGAAATAGTCAAGCTATATTAAGATCCAAGCGGTCTTACCCCATGAGGCATTCATTTTTTAAAACATTTTTCCCACTGAGTAAATATATTTATTAAACCCTTATAATATGCCAGACACTGTTCTAGGCATTGGGAACATGATGACTGTCAAACAAAGTTTCTATACTCACAGAGCTTACATTCTGGTGAAAAAGAAAATGAGTGACTTAAATATTTATAATGTAATAAGCAATGATGAGGGATAAAAAGTGATTATGTGTGTTGGAGTGCTTCTTACTGAGATAGAATGGTACCGAATGCCTCTTTGCAGAGGTGTCTTTGCAATGAGACTGGACCAACTGAAGGTAGGAAGGCAGCCACGCACATTTGCAAAGAAAGAATCCCAGGCAGTAGCAAATTTCTTGCAAGGAAAGCTAGTCACATTAAAAGGATTGAAAGGAGGCAACTGGGACTGAAGACATAAGCTAAGAAACGAATGGTTAAAAAAAAAAGTACTAAAAAGACTCTTAGGGGCGTATTTTGTAGGACATTGTGGAACATTTTATTTTGAGGAAGGTCAGAGCCTGTGAAGGCTTTGAGAAGGGGAGGGGCATGGTCTGCTGGCTGTGGAGGGTTCAGACTTGGGCGGGGTTACAGCAATAAAGTACTCTGGAAGATCAGTCAGGGGACCACAAGAATGAAAACCAGAGTGGTGTAGTGGCAGCAGTGGTGATAAATCGTTGCATTTAGAATAGACTGTGGATACATGGCTATGAGATTTGCTAAGGATTGCATGTAAGATGTGAGTCAAGGATGACAAGGATCCTCTTTCACTATTATGGTGTACCCTCCATGATAGTTACTCACCAATAAGGAGTAAAAGTTAGTATTTTCCCTTCCAGGAAAAGAGAATGAGATACAAGAGAAAGCCTTTCCCTAGAAATGAGCAAACTTTTATCTCTAGAAAAAAAAAAAACAACAAATGCATGGTTTTCCTGGTGTGAGTTACTAGCCTGGTGAGAAGGAAACTCCAGACTGTTATAAAACAAGGAAAATGAGACTAAGTGTCAGAAGAAGTGGATTCCATTTCTGACTCAACTATTTACGGAGAGTGTGATGCCAGCAAGATGCCTAAGCCCACTGGTTTTATTTGCTTTAAATATTAAATGGGAATAAAAATTCATGCCCTCCCTACTAATGAGATTGTTGTAAAGAACAAGTGAAATAAAGTAAATGAATGTATCCTGCAAATTCTCAAGTGAAGGATACCTGCAATGCATAATAAAAATTCTATCTTTCCAGGTTTAGTATGTCTATGTAATGTTGGCAGTGCAGTTAACTCTTGTTACATATACTTTATAAGCTGAGTGTTAATACATCTCTGATTAAGACTTGTCTAGAAGCCGAGAGATTTTCCTTTTATCTACAGAAAAAAAAAAAAGCCATGCTAATGTTTCCCCATGTACATGTATGTAGCTTTCTCTCCTTTCCCAAGCCAAACCAATTGCTGTGTTCTAATATCAGCTCTGCTGTCTTCATTTTCTTTGTAGCATACAGCTGTTTTTGCTTAGATGAAAAATATGGTTGGAAACCCAAAAATAAATACAATTCCAATGAAAAAGAAGATAAAATAAACAAAAGGCATAACATCTTCAAACTTTAAAAGTGAATCTAGAAGTTTTAAAACAATTTGAGGAATTGCAACCTCAACTTTCTTTTTTTTTTTTTTTGAGACGGAGTCTTGCTCTGTCGCCCAGGCTGGAGTGCAGTGGCCGGATCTCGGCTCACTGCAAGCTCTGCCTCCCGGGTTCACGCCATTCTCCTGCCTCAGCCTCCCGAGTAGCTGGGACTACAGGCACCCGCCACCTCGCCCGGCTAGTTTTTTGTATTTTGTAGTAGAGACGGGGTTTCACCGTATAAGCCAGGATAGTCTCAATCTCCTGACCTCGTGATCCGCCCGTCTCGGCCTCCCAAAGTGCTGGGATTACAGGCTTGAGCCACCGCGCCCGGCCACCTCAACTTTCAAAGAACATTGGGGCTACATAAATCCACACTGAAGACACAATAAATAGTTTAGAGGAATGCTCAGTGTATTAGCATACTTGAGACTACCGGAGACTGGGTAATTCATGAAGAAATGAGGTTCAATTGGCTCACAGTTCTGCAGGCTGCAAGCTGTACAGGAAGCATGGCTGGGAAGCCTCAGGAAACTTACAATCATGGCAGAAAGGCAAAGGGAAACCAAGTGCATCTTCACATGGCAGCAGGAGAGAGAGAGAAAAGGGGGAAGTGCTATGCACTTTTAAACAACCAGATCTCATGAGAACTCAACTCACTATCATGAGAACAGCAAGGGGGAAGTCTGCCCCCTTGATTCAAACACCTCCCACCAAGCCCTTCCTCCAACACCTGGGAATTACAATTTGACATGAGATTTGAGTGGGGATACAGAGCCAAACCATATTATTCTGTCCCTGGCCCCTCTCAAACCTCATGTCCATCTCACATTTCAAAACGCAATCATGCCTTCCCAACAGTCTCCCAAAGCTTCACCTCCTTCCAGCATTAACTCAAAAATCCAGGTATGGTCTTATCTGAGACAAGGCAAATCCCTTCCATCTATCAGCCTATAAAATCTAAAACAAGTTAGTTACTTCAAAGATACAATGGGGGTACAGACATTGGGTAAATGCTCCGATTCCAAAAGGGAGAAATTGGCTAAGCAAGAGGCTACAGGGCCCACGTAAATCTGAAACCCAGCAGGGCAGTCATGAAATCCTAAAGATTCCAAGCAGAAATCTTAGTGTTTCCTGATATGTAAAACTAAACTCAGAACCTACTGTGTAAACCCATTAATGTATCAGATACTATTCACTTTCCATTTCTCATGTAAATGATATTCATAGAAACTTCCAGGAAGTCTACACCAGCACATAAGGGAAGTTAAGTGGAGTGACTTCCTTCTTCATAATTCTCAAGGATGTACATATCTTGTGCTGTGTGAACAGCTGTCTGAATATTTGGGGTTGGTCAGTATAGTCACCCTAAAATTTAAAGGGTTAGAGATAATCATCTTGAACTCTGAACTTTTAGTCTATTTGTATTTGAACAATCAGATGAAGAAGTATCTAGCAGAGAAAAAAAGAAGTGATTTTAACAAGCTGCTATTAAAACAAACAGATGAGGACTAGAGAGAGGCCCTGACTTATGAATTAAGACACACAACCCCGCCAGGCTCTTCCTGCTTCTACCTGTGTTGCTCATTTCCACTTTCAAAATACCCCACTAGTCTCTTCCACCTTCCTTCCTTGTCATTTCACTGCCATAAATTATATCACACATTAACCAGGTTAAAGCACATGCATGTATGTACACACACACACACACACACACACACACCTCATAGATGCTACTGTACTGGGGCTGAAGAGAAAAAACTTTGGAACTTCAAATAAGTTCTGGTTTAAGGTGGGAAAAAAACATGAAAAAGATGAACAGCTTAGCCCAGGAACGAATGCCCACTAGTAGCAGTGGAGCAGAGAGTATTTTTATTCATGCTATTCATGTGCTCCTCTACATGTCTGGATGTCATTGCAGTTGGTTCAGACCTGTAATGGAGCTCTGGCCAATGTATAATAGGCTGAGAAGTGCTATGCCACATGTCCAGTCTGTCCCTCTTCTGTGGTATTTCTTTAACAGCTGGAATTGAAGGACTCTGAGATGACAGTGCAGCCTGTTTCCCCTGTTGGAGAAGAGCTGCCCAACTTTCACAGGACCTTGTGTGAACAGAAATAAACTTGTATCTTGTACTTCCACTGAGATTTTAGCATTGTTTGTTTCAGTAGGTAATGTTAATTACTTTAAAACAAAATGCTTTGAAAACTAATTACATGTTTTCTGGAGCTGTTGGAGCCAGAGCCAAGTGTTAAAGCATATGAAACTGTAGGATAAATTCAAAAAGTTCAGAATGTGAGACTCCACAAGCTATATGGTGGGAATTGGAAGTTGACTTGCTTCTCTGGTGCTGCCCATACTTCCACATACCAACACCTCCAGCTGCCATAATTGCATCATTTACCTCAACTTATACACTTGGGTCAACAAGTCTCTTTTTAGTCAAAAAGGAGTTATGAAGAAATTGTTGGTTTTCTACACCACAGTGAGATTTAGTTGGTTCTGACTGATTTGTTCTTAGCAAATGTGCTGAGAAAATTGAAAACTGAGGGATGAAAGAATGTAGATCCTTAAAAATAGCATGGTGGATGAGATGCCTGGGGACGAATGCCTTAGGAAAGGATAAATGTGTGTTGGCATGGGGAGAGTCACAGAGTGAAGAAAGAGAAAGCAGGGAGGGTTGCAGAAGGATACCCAGGTGTCAATCTCACAGATTTTACATTTTTGCTTAAGGCCATCTCTAGGAAACTGGAAAACCCATTCTCCCATTTAACTCTCAAGGCTGCTTGACTCCTATTCCCAGGTGGTCTGACAGCACACACTGCAGTTCTACTTCACGAATTGAGTAAGCTTTTGTTAGTTAGCCTGACACCCTAACTCCCAATCAATACACTGTCTCTAGGAAAGAACACTTTCCAAATTCCAGACAAACAGTTTTAGAATACAAGTTATACAACCTATTCATAAAATTTGAAATTATGCACAGAATCAATCCATATACTTCCTTGCCAACACCAAGACTAAATGGTTTGTCTTCACTGTACCTCTTTTTGGATGACCTTTTAAAAGCTTATAATTGTTTTTCTTTAGCCCTAGATCTTTAATTTTAACCTGATTTCATCTAGTTGAATGTATTTTAAAATGTAAATACTAAAAAAAATTAAATTCTAAAAAAGGGATTATGAAGAAAATGTCCTGTGTCATGAATCAGAACATTATATGGGTAAGAAAAAAATGATAATCACTTGTTGATGCCTAGCAAATATCTGTTGGAGGTGAAAGAGTTTATCCTTTAAGAGGGGAAAAGCCATGCCAACATTTCTCTAAAAAGAGCTGCTAACAGATGCAGATCATAGTGAAAAGGTTCTTTGGGAGTTTCAGGGAGGAGAGAGGAAATTCACACACTGAGGAGGCAAGTGGATAACTAGGTCTTGATAAATAAGAAGGCTGGACACTAAAGCAACTGAAGAAACTTCCTTTTCTATGGTTCCTTCATCCAGAAACACCAGCAAGAGCGGCTTTCTATAACTAAAGTCAAATTCATACAAAAAGATAAAGAAATGTTGTGGGAGGTGGCAGGTTGACGTGGGGATTCCCTGTTTCAAAGCCTTCAATTTCATCCGAGTGTTACAAATGTGTCATAACGGTAGAAAGGACCTTATCTCCTTATTGGCAGGAACTCAAGTCATGTAGTGGAGAACACACACCTCTGAGAGATGATACCACAAATGAAGTGTTTATAGTGTTTCTAAAACCAGGCTCAGATGCACAAAGGCAGGGCTGGCCCTCAGGAAAGTCAGTCAATTCTGCTTTTCCAACAATTTTTACCACCGTCCTATCTTCTCTGAGCCTAATATAGCACTACTACTTCTTTAACCTAACTGTAAAGTACTCAGATCCCAGGTCATCTGGGAAACATACAACTGTATTTGGGTAAAATTTGCCACATGTAATTAAACATGGGCAGTGTACTGAAAGAGCCAACCTAGGAAGGTTATCACAGTTTTACAACTGCCCTATGAGTGAACTCAGGTTCCTGAAACCTGACACTTAACTGAGTTCTTTATTAGTCAGCTTTAGCTTCTTCCCTGGATTATTGTTTTAAGAACACCCAAGAAAGCCTTCTAAGCTTCCCTTTGTAGCCAAGCTCTGCTTCTCAAAATAAACCATTTCTTGCAAGCATAATATTGATGTAAAAACTGTTGATGTCTCTCTGTTCCTTCCTTTGGAATTAAATCTTTCATATCCCTGGTCTCATTTATTCAGAATCCTAGTCTTCGACAAGTTATTGTAGAAATGAGTCATTCTAATACCTGCATTTATCCAGTTGAAAGCCATACATCTTCTTAATGTGATTTCAATTAAACTAAATTAATTAGGTAGGCATTAATTCCTTACTACATGTAAGGAACTGATTTGGGAAAGTGAGGGAATATAAAAAAAATTATAAGTTTATCTGTGCCCCCAAATAGTTTATTTGTGGTAACAAGACACACTCTAGGCAAATAATTTATTAACGTGGATTAACCTGAATGGGTCAAAGTACTCCAAGCATATTTCTTGAATGAATGAACAAATAAGAAATAACTGCTCGAATGAGCAACCCTGATAACAAGGTTAGCAAGGAAGTACCTAAGATTACGTTATCGCAGGATGGGTAAACAAAGTTATCTGGAATTAAGAAAGTTCAATTCCACTTGCATGGCACAACTTTCACCCCAGAAAGTGACTGTGAATCCTTCATGGCTGCCTCTGTCTACAGGAACTTAAAACTGAACACAGAAAGTCACATTTGCCCATGCTTGGCATAGTCCCCACCCTAGATCTACTGCTGCCTGCTGAGCAAGGTCTTTGAAATCCTTGCCATCCCAGACCACTTTTGAGTCCAGAGAGTGCATCAGAAAATTGTGACTATAACTTAAAGACTAGATCAAATAGTTAAAAATATAGTTTACCTGGGCACTGGAGAAATTAAACTCCTCTCAGTTACTAAGAGAACATGTAGTATTGGGCTGCATCATTGGAGATGCTATCTGCTCTCCTCATAGTGAATAGAGTTCAATGTGCTCCTTAAATAATACAAATGCTTAATTCTTCCTCATTCCAGAATAGTAATACTAAGTTCAAAATCTTGTCTTCATCTTCATACTGACCTGAGCTTAGCAGCTCATCTTTTGTCTGATTCTACTGATTTTTGTAAAGTTCAAATTTTGTCCAATTGCTACATAAACACATAATAATTACATAATTCGGGGATCATTCTAGTTGGAGGTGCTGGCCAGAAACAGCACGTGGCTGAATACCTTCTTGTCTGTCTACCAACATACTTTTCCTTAGTGCCTTGCCTCTCTTAGAGGGTTTTCTTAATGCTAAATGTTTGTGGGATTTTTTCATCACCTCCTTAATTTGTTAATCATTTGAGTTCCCCATGTTGCCTTTTCATTCAAACAGGATTTTCCTATATGCATCCTCTTAATTCTTCATGCTGTTACTGTTGATAAAGTGCTTTGCACTGTTTCTTTCTCTGTATATCTAATTAATGACTTTCTCTCTTAGTAGAGCTTCTGGGCCTGTTTAACAATTTTCTTCAAACAAGTCCAGTGGTCTCATTCTCCACTGCCATTGTGACATTTCTTCACAAATCCTTTAGCCTTATTTCTAAATCAGTCATCAAAATCAATGAATACATCTTGGGGTCTTTCCCAAGTCCTGGGATTCAAGATTCCAACAACATAATCTGTCTGAACTTTTGCCCACATTTTCTGTTGATGAATCATCATAATGGTTTTGTAGTTCCATAGGAAGTTTCTGTAGCTCTTCTAGATTTTCTTATTTGCATTGAGGACCTTAGGAAAATCAATTAAGCATACTTAATATATCAAGCTAGGGCCACCTATCTAATATAAAATTGTCATAAACCAGGAAATAATTTCTGGATTTTAGAAGTATGCAAATAAAAACTTCACACATTTTGATTTATAAAAAGATTAAGTGTTCACATAACTTCTTAGAGTCTTCAACATGTAAGCAATTTTGATTCAAATTATGCCCCAAGGGAAAGAGGATTAGACTGTGTAGGGCAAGGGCCACCCTGGGCAAAGTTGCTGAAAAATATCCAATTAAGTTGGTGTGTCTCATGGCCCTGAGACGTCGCTCTCTCTATGAGCCCTACCCATTGACCAGAAAGGAGAAGGATATTTGGTATCAGAGATCATGCCTAATAAGAATCTCTTCCATTAGGAAGCCAACTATTTGCTTAAATCATCACCTTACTATAAGAAAAATGAAAATATTAAGGAAGAAGCAGCTGAAGATATTTTTATTCCTCTCTTACTCTCCCAACATGTGCACTAAGAGGGGACTAGGCAAGTCACAACATTTAAGTTTGTAGAATTACAGGAATCACTTTGTTCTTTGGAATATATAGGGATACTGTGATTACCCTAAGAGATAAAAATAAATGTAAGGTAACATCAAACACTATCTGAACATCAGTATGTACGTACATGTGAAAACAAGATATTGCTTTTATGAATGCTAATATAACTGCAGGAAAATGTATTTTAAGATTTTTTTTTTAGTAAGATAGACAACAATCATCTAAGATCTTCATGAATCTCTCATTTGACATACATTTCATCTAGGTCTCAAAGGCAGGAAGGGAGAGCTGCAGCTGGAAGAGGAGAAGAAAGAAAGAAGCAACCCACTCAGGTGTGTTCAGAGACAAATCAACAAAACAAAACAAATCAGGGTATTTCTTAGGTGCAGGTTTGTAATACACAGGTAGGGACCTAAGAAAAGAACAAACAAAAGTTCAAAACAGCAAATTAACACTGTTTGGGTTTTGATGGGAAGTAAGTTTTGAAGGGAACAGAGAGACCTTGTTAGTGTTCAGAAACCTAGTTTACAACATGCAGATGAATATTGAGCCTATCAATTGGAATTCACTCTGACCATGCTGGAAACGGATATTATGAGACTTATTTTATCACACTCAAAATTTCCAAAAGAATTCTACCACACTAAGCAGCACACTGAAGAAAATGTGACAAAATGAACAATATGATTTGCTTTGCTTGTATTCATAGGATATTGGCTACCTTATTCTGTTTCCTACTGGTTGCCATTTAAGTAAAATTTACAGATTGATTCAGCTGACGGAATTATAAGCAAAAGTAGCATTTTTTCAAGCTCATAGTCTTGTTTTATAGATTTGCATTTGCCTATTAGAGACATTCTCAGTTTTCCATATTTTATTCTTGGGAGAGCAAAGAATAATAAATATGACAGAAAATACTGTTTTATAAGAAATGTGAAATTTTATTTCTTCAGAGCTAAATCTGTGAGAATCAACAGAACTTAGAATGGGAAAATTTGCATTGATATAATAGGAAATTATATAGGAAGCCTTTCTAGAGAAGCAGATTGGTGGTGGGGGAATGGATACCAAAGTCCAGACTGATGAGGAAAAACACAAGGTCATTCTAGCAATACATTCTGCACCCACACACGTAGCACATACAGTCAAGTTCGGTAAGAAAAAAAGATTCTCCCATTGTCATTTAAGAAACTCAAGACTCTCAGCTGGGTGCAGTGGCTCATTCCTGTAATCCCAGCACTTTGGGAGGCCAAGCCAGGCAGATTGCTTGAGGTCAGGAGTTCGAGACCAGCCTGCCCAACATGATAAAACCCTGTCTCTACTAAAAATACAAAAAATTAGGCAGGTGTGGTGGCAGGTGCTTGTAATCCCAGCTACTCAGGAGGCTGAGGCAGAAGAATCGCTTGAACCCAAGAGGTGGAGGTTGCAGTGAGCCGAGATCGTGCCACTGCACTCCAGCCTGGGTGACAAGAGCAAAACTCCATCTAAAAAAAAAAAGAGAGAGAGAGAGAAAGAAAGAAACTGAGACTCTCAGAGTAAATTCTCAAGTTTTTTTTTTTTTTTTTAATGTCTGTCACAGAGAGAGTAGAAATACTCGAAACATACTGAAATTTGGCCATGTCCAGTTCATCCAGTTGCCCCAAAGTTGTATCTCCTTGGGGCCAAAACAACTGTTGTTATTTATTTACTGTAAAAAATATACAGTAAATAAATGAATTTAAATAGTCTCTTGTCAGTAACCAATCAGTATGATTCACATTTAAAGTGAGTTGACTCAATTTTCTGACAATATGGAGATGGCCACTGATATTTTTATAGTGACAAAAGTACATGTTTTCCATGTGATCCTATCTAAAGTGTTACAAAGTATTAAAGATGATGTGGTAAGATAAGGCTTATGGCATTTCTACTGCCATGCAAAGGACCATGCAGTAAACTATTTGTATTAGTTTGTTTTCACACTGCTATAAAGATACTACCCAAGACTGGGCAATTTATAAAGAAAAGAGGAATTCACAATTCTGCATGGCTGGGGAGGCCTCAGGAAACTTACAATCATGGTGGAAGGGGAAGCAGACACCTTCTTCACAAGGCAGCAAGAAATAAATAAGTGCAAGCAGGGGAAATGCCAGACGCTTATAAAACCATCAGCTCTCATGAGAACTCACTATCACAAAAACAGCACAGGGAAACTGTGCCCATGATCCAATCACCTCCCACCAGATCTCTCCCTCAGCACCTGGGGATTATAATTCCAAAATGAGATTTGGGTGGGGACACAGAGCCTAACCATATCACTATTTAACACCTGAAAGAAAATCAATCAGATACAAAGGAAAATGCAGTATAGAAATGTGGGAATTAATGATATAGAGCAAAGTAATCAAGTCACCTATATTGTGCTGATATTTACTGTCATCTTATACATGATTTTCTCTACTGGAAAATGTTACTTCAAAATTAAAACATCACAGTACTATGTCACTGAAATACTTTTTTGAGAGTAGCAAAATTCTAAGTTTCATTCTCTCTCTCTCTCTGTTATTTTTTTATTTTATTTTTTTATTGAGACAGAGTCTCAATCTGTTGCCCAGGCTGGAGTGCAGTGGCGTGATCTCGGCTCACTGCAACCTCTGCCTCCCGGGTTCAAGCAATTCTCCTGTCTCGGCCTCCCGAGTAGCTGGGACTACAGGCACACACTGGCTAATTTTTTTTATTTTAGTAGAGACGGGGTTTCACCATGTTGCCCAGGCTGGTCTGGAACTCCTGAGCTGAGGCAATCCACCCGCCTCGGCCTCCCAAAGGGCTGGGATTACAGGAGTGAGACACCGCACCCGGCCCTAGGTTTCATTCTCATCTCAATTCTTCCCCCTTTGGCTAGAAGCTTAAAAAGCAGAGCTAGTCATGTCTTCAAGGTAGTAGTGGTTGAGACTGTTGTGGTCAGGATAAAAAGATGGTTAAAGAAGGGAGTGGTTGATAATGTCTTGTTCAACTGCAAAGGTTCACATATATGGAAAAGAAAACAGTGAGCAAGATGATTGCTATGTTTTTTATTAATCTAAAATCATAGAAGATGAAAAAGAAAAATGGAGATTTGAGAAATCACATGAATTTCTTAGGATTTAATGCACTTACTGATTTTTAAATATTTTTAATGAATGAACAATTATCCTACCAACATTGAGTATCTCCAATATTGAGAATGTTGGTAGGCTGTGAAGGCGTTTATTAGAACAAAGAGTGGATGTATGTGTGTATATATATGTATTCATATATATATACACACACACACAGATTTACAAAGATGTAATAAGTAGAAACATATAAAAATGTATCCATTTTAGTGTAGTGCAGTACACCTCAAATTTGGGTTTTGTAACCAACCAGCAGAAAGACTTTGAGCAATTTACTTAACCAAATGGCGATTCAGTTTCCTAGTCTGTGAAATCGGTAAATATCAACCTCACCAGATTATTATTAAGATTAAATGAATTAATATATGTAAACCAATGGGAATAGAGCCTCATATATAGTAGGCACTGTAGACAGTCAGCTTATTTTCATTAGAACAGCAACATGGATGACGAGCTTAAGTATCCCTAGGAGTTTTGTTAAAGAGAGCTAAAGTGTAAAGACTGAGTCAGAATGTGACACATGGGCTAAGAGGAGAGGTAGAAAGTAGAGAGCGAGGAGTTGGAAAAAATATTACAGGTACTGAGAACAGCTTTTGTCAGATGCAAATATGAAAGTATAAACTCCTGGTAAGTTTGATATTTCTAGAACTAAAGTGAAGAGACAGGGGAAAAATGCTAAAAGATTAGGCCAAAAAGGATAGGACCTCATCATTAAAGGCCTTGTGTGCCAAGTAACACACTTTACCTTATTTTGTGCGGATGGAGAGATCCTAAATAGCTCTAATCAGGGAAATGATGTGATCACACTGGATTTATTTCTGGAAATGAAAAGATTGATTTTAGACTATCTTAACTGGAAGATTGAAAGACCATAGGCCTAGTACTATTTCTGAAGTTAAATGACTATTAAAGGTTAATGTATAAATAAAAAATTAATTCACCAAGATTAGCGTCTTATCAATAAATGATAATTTAATGCCTTTATCTAAGTGCTTCCTATAGCAAGACTCTATGGTAAAAGACCCTGGGAGCCACTGTGACCATTATTTGTTCAAATCTAATGAAAAGGTTTAGTAAAATAGAATCTATATGAAAAATAGCAATGTGGACCAAATACTGAGCAGAGTGCTTAATCATTCAATAAAATTTATAGACCACCCACAAAATGTGTATCTAAACTCTTTTCGTGGAATGTAAATCATAAGCAATGTCATCTTACATTGGCATAATGCTGTATAAGCTACTTTCACTGCCACTCCTCCTTTTCCTGCTAAGATGAAAATTTCCATCTTATTAGAAAGGGTTGAACATTTCATTTACTAAGAAAACATTTTTAAGGTGCTTGGTATATGGCAGGCAGCATTCTAGTTGTTTTAAAAATATTTGCTTTTTTAATTCACATAACAACCTTACGAGGTGGATGGTATTTTTAACCCCATTATAATATTAGGAAATTGAGCTGCAGATAAAGAAGCTTGCCCAAGGTCATAATACAAAGGCAAAATTTGAATCTACATAATCTAGCTTCTAAGCCAAGCTCTTAATCACTAGACTGTACCCTCTCTCATATACGGAAAAATTTTATTCTAAAGGGAATTCTAGGTAACTTTAACAATTGAAAAAACACGACATTTTCCCCTTTTCTTTAATACTACTCAGGCACTGCTAAAGATGTCTATGAGATGAAAATAATTCAACTTGTTTCTTTGTAGATTTCTAAACTAAAAGAGATCGTCTCTCAACTGTCTCTTCCATTTGCTTCTCTATAAGCAAAGAGATGACAAACTGACTTGAAAAGAAGACTATTTACTCTTTCCTTCTCCTTGTGTCCCAACAAATACCATCCCTACCCTGGCCTTGACACTAATTCCAAAAATCCAAGCTTCTATCTACTGAAGAAAGAACCCAGTCTTTCTTTGGGTAACTAAAACTTAATTGTAAGCCTGGATTTTTTTGGTTGTTGTTGTTTTTTTATAGTAGTCCTCTCAGACTCCGGTTTCTGAAGACTCCAGTGATCTCTCTATGTTGGTATCTAAAGGACCCACAGAAGGTTTTGTCATCACTGAAACAGTGTCCACCTTCACAGGAAGACAGTGAGGCTGTACATGACTTAAAAAATGACTGGGTGTGGTGGCTCACGCCTGTAATCCCAGCACTTTGGGAGTCCAAGGCAGGTGGATTACCTGAGGTCAGGAGTTCGAGACCAGCCTGGTCAACATGGCACCGTGTGTCTACTAAAACTACGAAAATTAGCCAGGAATGGTGGCATGCGCCTGTATTCCCAGCTGTTCCAGAGGCTGAGGCAGGAGAATCACTTAAACCTGGGAGGCAGAAGTTGCAGTGAGCCGAGATCGTGCCACTGCACTCCAGCCTATAAGCCAAGCTAGGCTCCTGGCCAGAAAAGAACTACACATAAATAAATATACTAGAAGAAGAAAGGAAGGAAAAAAGGAAAGAAGAGAAAAAAAAATGTACATCTACCAAGAGAGTGTAAAAAAATGGCTAACTACACAGTAAATTAAAATAAAAAATCCAACTTGTTTTTAGAGCCAGCCTCAGGCTTTTTAGGGAGCCCAAACTGGATACTTATGCATAAAGTTCTCCACAAGAGATAATCCTGCGTCTTGGCTTCATTCAAATAGGAAGCAGAAAGACCAGAGCCAGATACTACTTCCACAGAGGGGCTTTATGGAAAAGAGCCCTGAAGAGACTCAGGTATCATGGCTATGGATATCCCAAAAAGATAATTTTCAGCTGGCCTATTGGCAGCCAGCACAGAAGGGAAATGATGAGTCCTTAAAATTGTGCTACCCACTGTAGCAATAGTGGTTTGCTCTCTAAGTAAATTTTAAGGGAAGCCTAATTAGAACACACAAACCGCCTATAGGTGGCAATTACATCAGTGACCTGGGAGGGAGCTGTGTAAATGAGCTAAGACTAAAGTTTCTAGCATTCTTATAAACACCATAAAAAGCAAGGTGATAGCAAGTGCTGAGGCTTAACATCCTTAGCACCCTCTTTCCTTTACAGCCTTTTAGGTGCAAAGATTGCAAAAAAAAAAAAAAAAGAGAGAGAGAGATCCATAAAAGTCTCCTTAATAGTCCCTGGGTAGAGTGCATATCACTAACAGCAATTACTATAACTGCTGTAATCTGAGATCACAGAAATGGCAAGAACATTTTTTAATTACTTTATTAATGATTTCTGAGAATTTATTTCAGGGCTGAGACACCAAGCTCAATAAAGAAGAGGAAGAGGAAGCTTCTATGTTATCCAGATCCACAAAATGCAGCAATATTTGATGCAGCTATCTAAAATCATTCTCCTGTGCAGCCATGTTTAGGGAGAAAGGTAGCCTAAGGAGCCAATGATATCATTGCCTATCATGTTAATAACTGTGACTTCACCCAATTTAAACATATTGAAGGCACTAGGAGTATAGAGGAATTTTCTAGCACATCTAATTATTGACAGGTTGAGGAGCTTGGAGTTCTAGTTCTAACATGTCCTTAAATAAAGAGCTTAACAAGAACAGCTCTTCTCAAATTATTGTAATCATGCAGGGTTCTGAACCTATCTAATCTTTCCCTTAGGAGAAGCACAAAGTCCACTTCCATTATGAGCTTATTCACTCCTATAATATCTCTCTCTACTGAGAGAGTAAAGATTGTTATGTTTATCATAAAAAAAGATGAAATGGAAAAAACAGACAACTCTCTTGTGGAGAGTTGTGTTTGCCAAGAGAGGTCATAGTTCTCTAAAATTTTTTATCATAGAGTTCTGTTTCTTCCTTTGCATTTCAAGGGACAGGGATATCAGGAGAAGAGAAGAAAGGGGATGGGAAGAGAGAGAGACTATGCCTATGTGCATAATAATAAAACACTTCTATAGCACTGAGTAATCAAAAAGGATATTGTATGTGTGCCCATGTGTGTGTGTACTTATTACTGGAATGATCTGATTGCCTAAGTACCTGATTGATTTCATCTAAAATTGTCTGAATACTTCTGAAATTATGAGTATACCTATACAAAATACAGTAGAAAGGGGAAATTACATAACAGCACATTGCACTCAATATCTCTAATTAACTTTCACATATAGCTTTTATAAAATTAGAATCTTATTATCCTCTCAATTCTCTATCATGACCAGGCAGAGAAGACACAAAGAATTACATGGAATTCAAAGACTGAATATAACTTTCAGCTACACTCAAAAAATACTTAAGAAAATGTGGAAAGGAGAAAAAGAAAAATAACACAAACAGCACTTTTAAAGAAATTTGTGAAGCTCTTTCTTTTTTGAGAATATTTTACATGGTAGAGAGAATGAACAGAGTGAACATTTCTTTTTTAATGTTTTGCCCTATAGAGAATATCACACAAAATTATTTTTACCAACGTTTGTAAGATATTTGAGAATGTTGGATAGAGAATGGAAATATAATACCATATTTTTTCATCTTTAATCTCAGTTTCTTAGGCTGTGTCATGGTAGTCCTCTTTAGGATTAAAAAAAAAAAATAAAGAAAAAAAAGCCCTTTGTCTTCTTGGACAGAAATATTCCTGAACAGGAAACAGTGTTCCGAAAAGCAGTGCATTCAGAGGCATAAGGCATAAGGTTAGAGAAACAGAAGTCTCTTTGCTGTATTCTTTCTTGTAAGGTCATAGCCACTTAACATTTAAGGAAAGCAGAGCTAGATACTACGTGTCCATAGACCATAGTGCATTTTAAATTTCTTGATTTAGAAGCAGGAATAGTTAGGCACATGTAATTTATTCAATTTCTCTGATTAAACAGTTATTTTCTAACTATGTTAAGAGGAACTTTCTGCTTTGGTCATCTGTAGGGCATAAAGTTAAAAGAAAACTGTCTTTTAAAAGCATGCTCTTCAAGAAAACGAGAAGACAAGCCACAGACCGGGAGAAATTATTTGCAAAAGACACATCTGACTAAAGACTGTTGTACAAAATATAAAAACAACTGAAAATGTGAAAACAAACTCAACGATAAGAAAATGAACAACTCAATTTTTTAAATGGGCTCAAAACCCTAAACAGATACCTCACCAAAAAGATATACAGATAGACAGTAAGCATATGAGAAGATGTTCAAGGTCAGATATCACTGGGGAATTTTAAGTTAAAACCACAAGGAGATAGCACGACACATTAGAATGGCCAAGATCTAAAACACCAAATGCTGCTGAGGATGTGGAGAAATAGGAATACTCATTCATTTCTGGTGGAAATGCAAAATGGTACAACCACTTTGGAAGACACTTTGGCAGTTTTTACAAAACTAAACCTACTCTTACCATGTGACCTAACAATTGTACTCCTTGGTTTTTACCCAAATTAATTGAAAACTTATGCCTATACAAAAACATGCAAACAAATGTTTATACCAAATGTTTTATTTATCATAGCCAAAACTTGGAAGCAACCAAGATGTCCTTCAGTAGTAGTGAATAAATAAGCCATGGTGCATCCAGACAATAGAAAATTAATCCGTGATAAAAAGAAATGAGTCAGCATGCCGTGAAAAGACATGGAAGAATCTTAAATGCATATAACTAAGTGAAAGAAGTGAGTCTAAAAAGACTATGCATTGTATGATTGCACTATATGACACCTGGAAAAGGCACGCCTGTGGAAACAGTAAAAAGATTAATGGTTGCCTGAGATTAGGGGGAGGGAGGGATAAATAGGCAGTGCACAGAGGGTTTTTAGGGCAGTGAAACTATTCTGTATGATATTACAGGATGGATATATGTCATTATATATTCATCAAAACCCATAGAATGTACAACACCAAGAGCAAACGTTAATGTAAACTATTGACTCCAGGTGATGATGTGCCAATGTATGTTCGTGAATTGCACTAAGTGTACTACTTTTGGTGCAGAATATTGATAATGGGAGGTTCTATGTGTGTGGGGATAGGGAGTATGTGGGAAATCTGTACTTTCCACTCAATTTTGCTGCAAACCTAAAACTGCTTTAAAAAATAAAGGTTGCTGATTAGAAAAAAACATGTTTATGTACTCTGCTTTTTAAATGTGAACACGTTCATGTAAGTATTTAAATGTAGAAAAGTTAACATAAATTCAGTGTTTTCTTCAGTCCAGTCATCGTTGATCTAACATTTTCTTTCTTGTATTTAACCAAGAGAAGAAAGTGGAGAGTCCCCTCCCACATCAAGCCAGAGCCCTGCATTAGCTGAGAACAGAACTGTCCAAAGCTTCTCCTTCAAGCTTTGAGGGATTATTGGACCTCATCAGCTTCTATAAATTAGAAGTATTAGCAAGAAATATACATAACATCAGGGCTGGTAATTTTGAGCATCCCTTTGTTATGCAGCATTGATTTTGAACCTATTTAATGCTTTCTAGCTCACAGAAAAGTGTACCTATAAATTATCTTCACTATGACCAGACAGCAAGCAAGATGGACAGACAAATTATTGGCAATAAGGGTATCGGAGGGTAAATGCTCCCCCAAATGCCCTTCATATTAGAATAATTCTTCTATATTTAGTTACTTCCCCAAACTTCCTTCACATATATTGTATTTTTCTCTTAAGCTCTAATTAGTTGTGAGGTAATTCAATCATGATGCATATACTTTGGAAACATATGGGGAAAAGGGGGCTGGAGAGAGATTCATACGTTATTGTGACTTAGTTGAAATTTATGGTTAAATAGTTTTTTGATCATCAAAATGATAATTTATGATGTCCCTGGTACTAGGAATTTAGTAGCTGAGAATAACTTAACATTTCATTACCATTTTTATTGCCATTTTGGAAAACACATCATGAACTTGGAACAGCCAGTCAGCCACATTTATTGAGCGTCACAGCATAACAGCCCAATATTGCATAGTATGGGGAGAATACAGAAGAATATTCTGTTCATATGTCCAAAATCCAGCTAGCAGAAGCTTAAATCTTAAATAATTGAATAAAAAGTTTATATAATATTATATAATGTAATTTGAGCCCCCCAAAAAGTGATGAGTATGAATGCCTGCAAAAAAAGGCTCTGAGTACTTAAAAGGACTGAAATAGCTAATGACATATTGCTAAGAGGAAGAGCAGACTATGAAACCAAGCATAAAGAGTCACATAGAAAACATATACAGGACCGGGTGCAGTGGCTCATGCCTGTAATGGCAGCACTTTGGGAGTCTGGGGCAGGTGGATCACGAGGTCAAGAGATCAAGATCATGCTGGCCAACATGGTGAAACTCCATCTCTACTAAAACTAAAAAATTATCTAGGCATGGTGGCAGGTGCCTGTAATTCCAGCTACTTGGGAGGCCGAGGCAGGGGAATTGCTTGAATCCGGGAGGTGGAGGTTGCAGTGAGTCAAGATTGCACCAGTGCACTCCAGCCTGGGCAACAGAGGAAGACTCTGGGGAAAAAAAAAAAAATAGACAGGAAAGGTCATCATGTACATGGTGAGTATCTATTACAGCTGAATTACAGATGATGTTTGCTCTCTCTATGCCTTTCGGTGTTTTCCAAATTTTCAATATTAGGCTTGTATACTATATTAATAAAGATAACATTTTATGTTTAAAAAAAAAAAAGCCAAAGAAAAAGCTCTTATTGCTATGGGTCTAAGAAGAAAGTGTATAATAGAGAGAGAGAGACAGAAAGAGAGCGAGAAGAATTATCTTCTCTTTCCCCCAAGTAGCAAAACTATGAGACTGAGACAGAGTTCAGTTTATCTAATGGCAAAGTTTGGTTCTCAACTTTGGTTTGCAAAACGAAGACTTGATTACAATGTGAGCCAGGAGGGGGCAGCAAGGAGCTGCTCATGAAAACAAAACAAAACACAAAGACCCACTCCCGAGGAAGGTAGTGGAGCCAAGCAGAGGTGGATGTGACACAGCGTAAGTCAGGGAAAACACAGAATGGAGGTGAGTCCAAACACAGCCAATACAAGAGAACCAGTGAGGAAAGACATCACTCTAGGAGCTGAGAACTAAAAGCAGTCATGGTGGCACAGGCCAAAGCTCAGTTCTGTGGCAGGTTTACGTAGCAAGAGAGAAATAAACATTGAAAGAAACAAACCCCACAAAAAGATTGCTCTACGGGGTAGAATCCAGAACAAGAAACCCAATGATCTTCATTGGTCCAAATGTCAGGAGCTGAGGAGTGCCATCTAAAATGCTGATAAACAGGGCTATAAAGGATGCCTTCTAGGCTCAAACACAAAACTCCTGTCCTGTCCTTTCTGCTCCTATCTGTGTGTCCAGGGAACCATGTAATCCCCAGTACAAGAGTAGATCATATAATTTACACATACATAGTGGATCAGAGACCTAATGTAGAGATGACAGCCATGCCCAGTCTTACCCAGCCACAATCACAAATCAAATCCTCCAGCTTACCAGCTTTGGGCTAGATTTTGAACTTGGCTTAATTTTAACACGTTTTCTGGCACCTACAATTTTGTTTGGGAACTAGGCTTGCACTAGTACAATAGGCTTGCATTAGATAGATTTAGAAAATTCCTGTTATACTCTTCAACCTTGAACAGAATTTAGCTCTCTTTCTCTCCCTTGCCCTTTCTGCCTATTGATTCTAAAGGCATTGTTGCCTCTAGATTGGGGGCCCAGAGATAGGATTCAAATCAAAGTATGTCGAATTGCAAAGCAATTCTCACTGTTGCATAACCTCTCCAAGTCAGTCACTCTATCTTAAAACTAATCAAAATATCAAGAAGTTATAAAGAATAATTTATATAATTAACTTACATAAAGGACTTTGTAAAATGCCCCAAATGGTATAGGCGCTTAATAAATGCTGGCCATAGTTTTTTATCCTTTGCTATATTCCCTAACAAACCAAACAAAAATCAAAGCACAGTCTTTTCATGGGACTCATTGGAAGATTGGTCATCATACCCTCCTTTCCCTCTATTGTTCCTGGGACATATTTTAAGGATTTATAATTGCTACTCAGATTGGTGACAATTTTCATTTCACAAAATGACTCTTCTTACAATTATGCTTAAAGTCCTCTCTAAATGGTTCTTAAATATATTAATTATGCAAAATTTCTCACCTGACATATGAATGGCTAACTTTTCAAATGATTTCAGAGTAAATGGAATGCCAAGTCTTCTCCCAACCAGTAATAGCAATGTGTTCATTTGAACCAGATCATGAGCCTGCCTGCCTGGAGAAGTGAAGCCCCTGAAATGTCTCTGAAGCAAATGAGCATGTGTGTCTGCATGCAAAAAGGCAAAATCGACCATGGAGCACTGGGTTAAACGCAGGATGATAGGCGACTCTGCAACTCACTTTACAATCACTTAACCCCTTTTGGTCCTTTGAGACCTAAAGGTGGTGCTGACAAGAAATGCAAGCCTGTTTGTATAGATATTATGAGTCCAGGATAATAGTTGTGTAGCACTTTGGAAATAAAAAGTATTTAACCCTTTTAGCATGTTCCTCAGTCAAGAATAAAAAATGTAACTTTTAAAAGCTCAAATAAGTATGTATTCCCCTGTGGGGTAAAAAAAAGCTTCTGGCTGAATTTAATATTACTAACAAAACTACAACTGTAATAGGAGTACTTGAAGGAACAATTTGAGCTTACTCAAATTTGTGTCCTTAGAAGGCAATAAATAAGTTTATCATTTTGACAGGTAAGACCGCCTGAGGTGCTTTGAACAAAAATAGGACATGTCTTTCTGATCGAATGCTTTCATCTGAAGACTTCTTCCCATATCCACAACAGTACTTTGAACTCAAATGACATTTGTTTTATATATTAAAAAAAGGGTTCCATTTTCTTGTCTTTGTTTTCACTAGTGTCCAAAAAATTGTTTCTACATGAAGTAGTAGGACCCCCAAAAAACTCAATAAATTATTACAGCCATAGAATAAGCAAAGGTAACAAAATGGACCCCAAATTCAAGATCAAAATCCATTAAAAAGCTACAGTCATGCATTAATGACTTTGTTAAGAAGCAAACAGAAACATCTTTTTTCCTCAGTCCATCCTCTTCAGCTTTACTAAAATAAGCCCAAGGAGCACCACGTCATTGATACTTTACTTTGAGAATATCAGCGACAATTTAATTGAACACAGAATATAATCATTTACTTTTGTGGACCACTGTATACACTTTCCAAAACATTTTCACATATATTATTACACATATCAAATATTAGCTGAAATCTTTTACAATCAGGGAAACTGATGTATACAGAAGTTAAACGTCTAGTTGTTATTAGGCTTATTCATGTGAACTCATGAAGAGACACATCCAGCCAATGGCTGCAGATATCATCCAAAAATTATTTACAAGTTGGAAATACAAAACTTGAAGGTAATTGAAGCTGGACAGGATCCTCATTTCTACAGTATTTCAAAGGAAATCTTTATTTTCAAGAGCAAGAGCCAAATATAGAATATTTGACAATCCAATAATGTGTTTGTAAAGCTTTGAATTAACTGAAATTTCCGGATTTTCTGTACTGAAAAGACCATCTCCCCTTTTTTGCCCTGTGAATTCTTTCTCTGGTAAAGTGGGTGTGTTTGACGACAGTGTAATTGATAATATAGGCGGTAAGATATAGAGTTTACATGGTATTTTTGTAAAATATGTATGTCGCTTTATTCCTACCAGAAATAACCCATGTGTTTTACACAAGAACATCGAATTTGATGTAGAAAACAGGTGGCAAAAACAAGCTAGTTAGGAAGATTCCAGGAGAACTCCAGGTACCTAAAACCTCGGGAACATTATCTGCCAGTGACCACAGTTGTGCTAAAATTAATATTTTAAGTATTCATTTCCCCTCAAATATGCCAAATGTCTAATACGATTTGCATATGTGTGATATTAGCTACTTAAACTGCAATCTCAAAAGTGTTATCATGTCAAGGACTGAGAAGAGACTTTGTGGAGCATAATGGTGTCCAGTTTGTAAGACCTGCTATAGAGATGCTTTGCTTATGAATCTCCCATGGTGGTGGCCACTTTGGCCACATTCTATCAATCTAAATAAAAAGCTATGAAATGAGGACTGGCATTATTCCATAAAATATTCCAATCTTACCCAGCATTTATTTCAAAGTGGGTGCCTCTGAGGTCCTTTAAACTATTTTCTCAGAAAGACCATTCATGGTGCTTTTTGTATACAACTCATAGTATCTCTATATCAAACATGAAAATGATTCTACTGAGTACATCCATGGGTATGGAAATGACAAACTGTGATTTGACGTAATCTGTAATGAATGAGTAATAGAGTCACACAACTAAGGGAAGGAATCTATTTTAGAATTCTCACTGTGATATACAACATGGTTGTTGGACAAATCACAGATAGAACAATCTCTTGGCTTAGAGTCCTTTCTAGGTTTTATGGCTTACTTGCAGGGAGAGGAGTTCTGGTTTCTATGACCTGCTGTGGGGGAGAAATGGGAAAAGGAGAAAGGAGAGTAGGAGAAAGTCAGGGAGAACTTCTTGTTTCTGAAGCCCTTACAGGCTCCTTCAGTCCAAAGTACTCAGCAGGCAAGTGCTGTACTTTGGGGTATTGTGTTCTGAACCCCAATAAAGTTTGCTGGGAAGTACCCTTAGAATAGATACCTGTAGGAAGGTTAAGAGAATACCATTGGGCAGAGAAAAGTGGAGCTGCACAATAAAACTCCAGATGATTCTAAATTGAGTTCTGCAACTAGACAGACCTTTAATACTTCTCCACCTTGAGGCAAGAGGGCTAGGCTCTTAATTAACCCCCTTGTCCATTAACAATTCCTTCAATGCTGGTATCTCTGTATTAGTTCAGGCTGCTATAAAAATTACTGTAGGGCTGGGTAGCTTAAATGAGAACTACTCCTTTCTGTCAGCTCTGGAGGCTGGAAGTTTGAGGTCAGCATGTCAGCATAGTCATTCTATAATAACATGGCTCTCAAGCATTTGCATTTCAATATGTTCACTTCAGTGGGAGGAAAGCAAGAAGGTTACATCTACAGAAATGGGGCACACACAATATCAAAGTTTATTTTATCTGTGCTGTAGCCTGTAATAAACAACTTCTCATACTTGTGATTGCAATTTATTCATGATATTTCAATTTTCCATCGAATGCTTGTGAATTTCAGGGGAGTATACTGTGCACATGAACATCACCCTTCACTCTTATCACAGAATCCAAAAGCATGAAGCATGCTAGTACTTTGCTCTTACCCAGTAGTTTTAACATTCTATTTCAAGGCTTTCATGAAAGAATAGAAGATGTTTTACTTCCTCTTCTTCCTACCCTTGCCCTCTCCTGATGGAAGTGATTTCCTCAAGCAAGAAAAAAAAGGTTATGACAGCACCATGAGGAAGACACTATTCCAGCAATCTAGTCCTTTTCGATTTTCCCAAAGCAACATAGAGAAAGGACAAAACAAAGTTGTGCTGTTTATTCCAAAACAAATAGTTGAAGGCAAACTTCTTACAGGAAATGTAGTCTAGAAGGAAATGAATTTAGAGGAAAGGAGAACTTTGCTTGAAATGTGTGAGTTTTGTTTTTGGCTGAGCTTCAGCTGCTTCCTGGGTCAGTTGGCTAATGGCACATACCCCATCTTCCTCTAAGTGGGCAATGACAATTCCAGCTAGTTTTTCTTCAACTGACTGTTTAGACAGAAGAAGAGAAGGAACGATCTAATTATAAATGTTTAAAGGCCTTATGAAGTTCTTTGCTTTTCCAAGAAAATAAACAAAGTTGAGAGTTCTCAAGTGGGATCCTTGAAATCAAGATTTACTTCCTGGCTTGAGGCTAACTTGCTATGGTTTATGGACATTTTTTCAGCTCTCTGAGCCTTGGTTTCTTCGTCTATAAAAGTAGATGGCTGGACTTGATGAGTTTTAATTTGCCTTTCAGGTTCTATGACTCAAGAGAGGCTGTGTTGAGTACTGGGACCCTGAGCTCAGCCCTGTCTGGGCTCAAATCCAAAAGTACCATGTCCAACTGTGTGACCCTGGGCAAGTCACATCCGCTCCATGTCCAGTGTCTTTAACATATGGTACTAATAGTACTCGCCTTATGGGTGTATTGTATTAAATATGCTAATATGTAAATAATGTAAACAGTTCATAGCCTATAATAAGTATTTAATGTTTGTATTATTAACTTGTAATGTATAAAGAACATTGTAATACCTTAAATTTGTTTCAGCCTTGGATCAGATCAGGTGTTTCTTTCACTACAATATAAAATGTCAATATATTTTATCCTTGGTCCTGTGTATTCAAATTGTGAAAACAAATTCACCAAAAGTGAAGTTTTTATTTTATTTATTTGTCTATTTTTTGAGACAGGGTCTCCCTTCATCACCCAGGTTGGAATGCGGTGGCACAATCAGAGCTCACTGCAGTCTCAAACTCCCTGCCTCAAGCAATCTTCCCGCCTCAGTACCGCCACCCACCCCCACCCCAAGTAGCTGTGACTACAGGTGCATGTCACCAGGCCCAGCTAATTTTTTGTATTTTTAGTAGGGATGGAGTTTCACCATTTTGCCCAGGCTGGTCTTGAACTCCTGGGCTCAAGCAATCTGCCCGCCTCGGCCTTCTAAAGTGCTACCTACACATTCTCTAAGGAATCTGCCTACAATTTCCAAAATAAGTGAACCTGTGGATTTCACAATCTCCTTCCTGTGCCACATCCTAGTTCCTCTTTAATGACTTAGGAAATTGCTTTTCTTAACTTGCTTTTTTAAAGAAATTATCCATTTCTTTTTGAATCATTCCAAATATATTAATCAATTGGTACAGGATACTAGATTATTTGTAAAACATTGATACACATTTTTAAACTAATTGTTTATTCTGTTACCAAAAAAGATGGATAATAGTGAAAAATTACCAGAAATGTCTAACATTCCTGGATTATAGCCTTTAACTGTAACAGACCCAACATATATAGAAATCATATTACTGGAAGGATTGCACAACCTACAGTAGCCAATTGTTAGCAGTGCTGCCAGAAAGCAATGTGTTCCATTCTGAAATTACATGCTTATTGTTCATGTTGTTTTATTTGTTCTAAAGGTTAAACTTGTTGCTGGCCTTAAAATGTCATGTGTAATTCTTTGAAAATCATATTTTTAAAATGCTGAATTTAGAATTGTATTTCCATATAACTTACCAGTGGAAAAAGAAAGACAATCATTCTTTATAGTCTGTTCCTTAGTGAAAAACGATCATTCAGAAACAATAGCATCTACTTTTCTGAAACAACGGAGTTATTTCCAACCTGGGGCTCATATGTTTGAGAATAAGCCAAAAATTTAATGGTTTTTCATAGAGCCAATAACCATTTAAGTACAGTCTAAAAATCAAAGGGCAAGAGAAAGAAGTAAAAGAGAACTTCTGCAATTGACTTTAACTGGAGAGAAAAAAATAAGGTGCCCAAACTGTGGCTTTTTAAAAGTTATTTCAAACCTACCAAAACAAATGTTTTTGAGCTAACGTGTAAGAACCTGTTGAATTCTGAATTTATCCTAACAGCTCTCTGGGCTGAAACAAATGGGTAAACTCGTTTCAACTCGTTCTTCTTGTGAGCATTTCTGAAAACACACCTCCCGAAATAATGATATATCTTAGCAAGCAACATCCTTCCCTTTTCTGAAACTATTAAGTTATTATAAGCTAAGTACGTACTCTCTGAATTAATAATATGCTATTTTCAAAGTCAACAGTCTTGTTAATTTGCATAAGTTTCTGTTTTTCCTTGGAATAAACATTTTCTGGATGTTTCCCAGCACTCTCTTGCAAACATATCTCCTTCTAATTACCCTTACTATAGAATTGGTGGTTTAGCAGACTAGATGCAAGGAAAAGAAAGCTGCTATTATTCCAGGGGTGGGGTGGTGGGGAACTATTGGAGCTTGCCTTCAGATATTTCTGCTTTTGTGAATACTAATTTTCAGCTGAGCCACCGCTCATTTGTTTTTTCTCCCCCTGGAAAATTGGGAATTACAATATTTTATATCAAGACTATATAAGCTATACCATGACAATATAGAATTATAGAATACTAATGCTTGAAAAAGCTTCTCACACTCTAGTTCATGTATCTGATTTTATAGGCAAGAAAACTATATTAGTTCATGTATCTAATTTTATAGGCAAGAAAACTGTATTATAAATGACTAAATATTTTATAGCTTAATAAAGAACAAGATAAGAAACTTGGGTCTCTTGACTTTCTCTCCTATAGTCTTTCAATATATCATTTGGCCACTGATGCCTTGATATTTGTTATATAGTTTAATTATATGTAATATCTAATTATGTCCCTCTTTTTTGCAGGTAAAATAAAGGTTATGTTTTAATATGATTAATCTATTTAGCTATGGTGATTCAGTTTTTCTAACAGGATTACCACAGGGATATTTTATGACATATTTTATTCTTTTAACTTAAATGTGACTCTACCAACTGGTATTATGATCTGGCAGTTCAAATATCAATGAAAGATTAACATCATTTTGGACAATTTTTAGTTTTAAGATTTGATAAAATGTAAATGACATAGGAATCCTATTTGGGGAGATGAATAGAGTAAAGCAGTCTGCAGTGACCTCTGAATCAATCAAAATGGAGGGGCCATATAGATAATGAAACAGAGGTCCACATGTAGATCAGAAACAGAAAACATGCACCAAAAGAATAAGGCAAACAAAATGAAAGTGGTACGTTTCTCATTTTTTTTCTTCCTGGGAGCAAGATGCTGATCAGTCCTTAGAACTCTATGTCCATCCTTGCCTCTTTTCCAAATGTCATGGCACCTATCCCCAGTAAACATCATCTGGTCATTTACAGACATATCCCCAACCCCAAATACAGAAATATTGCTCCAGGAAAGACTTAAGAAACTGTCAGGAACTTTACAGATCAGCTCCTCTCTGTGCTGAAGGTGAAAATAGCTACAGCCTCTTAATGAAACACTTGGATGGTGAAGTGCAGGGAGCAGAGCTTCGATAGAGGAAGAAGGGAATCTGTCATACATCTCTTCTCTTATAACCAGTTCAAATGTGGAACCTCTTGTGGCCACATTTGTGCCTGATACTTTAACATGTGGAATTGAGGGGAGTCCTGTCTTCCTCTCCAAACATTTCATCTGAGACCTGCTTTTCTCCATGGTGATACAGACAGGAGACAGGGAAATACTTGATAGAAGAGGTGGTTGCCTGGCAAAGACCCCACCCTCAAGCCTGGATAACCATGGCCCTGAGAATAGGCATTCCTGTTTTAGCACCCAGAAAGTTGCCTTTTGACCTGCCACACCCCCTATCCTGTACCCATATAAACCCTGAACCCCAGGCTCCAGAAGGAGACAAGAGCAGATGAGCAGACAAGGGGACAAATGGCAGAATGGCACAGCAGAGAAAGAGACAAGAGAAGGAACATCTGAACACCAAGAGGAGTCAGGCTGGGGGCAGTCAGAGAGGAGTTCAGGCACTGGACAGCCAGAACTCCAGAAGAAGATCATCTTTCCTCTCCACCCCACTTCTAGCTCCCCATTCGTCCTGCTGAGAGTCACCTCCACCACTTACTAAAACCCTGCATTTATCCTTCAAGTCCTTGTGTGACCTGATTCTTCTTGGACACCGGGTAGGAGCTTGGGATACAGAAAGCTATCATACTGGCCCTCTGCCCTTGTGAAAAGGCAGAGGGTCCATTGAGCTGGTTAACACTTAAGCCATCTGCGATTGCAAGGCTAAAAGAGCACACTGTAACATGTGCCCACTTGAGCTTTCGGAGTTGCAGACACCCACCGCTAGATGCTGCTGTGGGGCCAGAGCCCAAAAGTGCTTGCCCTGGTTCCTGCACCTGCCCGCCTGCATGCTCCCCCTCCTATCAGGGCTTCGAGCAGCGGCAGTGATCGAATAGGCAAGCCACAACCCTGTTGCACATACTACAAGGACAACCAGGGAACTCTCCCCTTTCAATGGCCCTTTCTCAACATCCTACCCATGCTTCCAATCCTCCTTGCTCTGAATTACATGAAAGACTTTAACATTTATGATGGATTCTGCCCTTTTACACTCTTGTAGCATGACTCCTACCTTTTGTAATATTGAACAATAGTGGCCATTTATTTGCTTGAAATTGAGTTCTAAGTTCCAAACTCCCCTTAATACCCCTGTATTCACATCTATGTCTATGCCAAATCCCTCCTCACTGCACTATCTTTCACACTCAGCACAATGTGGAGCCAGTGTGTAAACACTTGGTAAGAGTCTGGGGGTGGAAAACTGGTTTGACTTCAAGCTTACCCAGATGTGGTTTAGACACTTCACAGATCAAGACTGTTCCTTGTTTGAGATCATAACCTCCCTTGGAAAGCTGGCTATTGTCCAAAAGTCTACCTTTATTACCTGTCAAGAACCATCCAAACTCTTTGGACCAGTGGTCTTCAAAATAAAGTGTAAGCATCACAGTGGATGGCCAAGATGACCTACTGGGCCAGATGTGAAAAGAAATAGAAAAACTGACATTAACATCTATTTTTATCTTACTTTTTATTGCCAACTTTTGCAAACATTGAAATATATATATACATTATATATATTAATAAAATACTACTATAGTACTGTTTATAATATATAAATAGCATATATTAGGGGTGAAAGCAAAAATCATCTTTACTGATAGAGGTGCATGACCAAAACCTTTGTATACTACAACCTTTTTCTACTACCTGAAACAAGCACTGTCTGACCCAAAGTAAATAATCTATAAATTATTGTTGAGTGATTGGTTAAATAATGGTTAAACAAAGCAGATGAAACTACTGTTATGTTCTATGATACACTATTAAAGTCTATCTTCATACTACCTCACTTACCCCCAATTCAGTTTTTGGTATCATCCATTCATACAGGCGTCCAAGAAAGAGAAAATTTGTCATCAAAAGGTGGGGCAGGATATGTCAGTAGACGGACATCTCATGGGATTGTAAAGCGTCATGGATAAAACTAATGACAAAGTCAAATTTGATGAGCAATGGTATGAACTGAGCCTCAGAATCTGTTTCCCTTGATCTCATGGGCTTTGATTTTCTTACCTTAGAATTACTGAGAAATACAATATTCTAGCACTCAAACTAGCTATACCTTATGTGTGTGTGTATGTGTGTATGTATGTACACACATGTGTATGTATACATACGTATGTACATACATGTGTATGTATACATATGTATGTATAAACAGAATAGCTTATTTCTGTTCTGGAGATCTAATGTACAGTAGCAAACAACACTGTATTGTCTACTTGAAATTTGCTAACAGAGTAGATCTTAAATATTCTCACCACAAACACACGCACAAAAGTTAACTATGTGAGGTGATGGGTATGTTAACTAACTTGATTGTGGTAATAATTTTACAATATATACATATATCAAATAAAAAAGAATAGCATTTTTTTGCCATGACATTTTGGAATATTCAGCTTGATTTAGAAATATTCAAACGTATTCAGGGGTAAGCCATAAAATTCTGAGTCCAGAATTTAAAAGGAGTTTAAAACGACAGAGTCTTTGTCCAGTGTAGCTGTAGGTTAGAGTGTTTGAAGTTGTCTTATACATTTCTGTACCCAATCAGACTATACTCACAGGACTCACATATTTAAGTGACATGATTATTAATAATTTATTCCAAGCCAAAGGTAATTAATGTAAAATAATTTGGAATTTGGCTGGGGCCTTTGTGTTTCAAACACAAGGTCTATGGGCCCAAGTAAGTGAATGCTGCATAACCAGTCAAATCTCTTTAACTCAACGTTGCTTTCTTTTCACCATTTTGATCAGAGTGATTAATTTTATTATGAGATGCAATCATCCAATAAGAGATAAAATTTTAATGATAGGTATTAATAGAAAAATGTGGAGAAAAACAGGTGTCTGTGGGAATATTCTTGACATGAGGATTTGGAAACTCCTGTGGGTCTCTGGAAAATACCTCACTTTTTGAGCTAACAGTGATAATTCCACATATGGAGTGCCTACTATGTGTTAGGCTTTGTACTAGGAGTTTTAATTGATTTTCTCATTAAATTCTGACAATAATCGAATGGGATTGGGAACTGAGATTCTGTGAGATGAAGGGCTTGCTCAAGATCACAAAGTGTGGAAGTGATGAGACCAGATTGTAAAGGTTAGTTCATCTGATCCCCAAACCCCTGCCCCTCCTTGTCCTACTAGGATATAGCATATTGCCTCTGTGCAGGCAGTTGGATGCCCTGCCAGGACTTCATATCTTCAAAGACTGACAAAAATGGATGGGATTAGAGATTAGTCACAATGGTTTCAAATTAATTCATTTTCCAAGGTCAATAACACTCCCAGTGGCATCCTCAAATAGACCAGTTTTGTGGCAGGTGTCTGCCTGTATCTGACACTTTTGGGTCCAGGCAGTCCTGGCTCTATACCCTTCCCACTGACATCCTTCCAAAAAATCCCTTAGCCAAAATTGGTTTCTGTTGCTTGCAACAAAAACCATGATTATTATATACCAGAATGGACATCCGTGGCAAAAATGATGCTGGGGAGATATAAAAATAAAACTTCCACTGAGAAATATTCAGGGCAATGGGTGAAGACTGAATCATGTCCCCCAAAGAACTATTTCAACAAAGGTCATCCAGGGTCTACACAGTGGAAAGGAAGTAGGCACAACAAAGCCCTGCCAAACATCCCACTGAAACTAAGGAAATAGAGACGATCTAACATATGTATCCAAGAAGTCTGTACCAATGATATTGATGTGGGAAACACAGGCACCCCTTCCCTCGGTGGCCCAGTGACTCATTTAGGGTCATCACTGGTAGCTCAGTCAATACCTTACCAGACTCTTCCATATCATATCCGTATATGGGGATATTCCCAAGTTCCCCTGTATGACTGATATCTACACAGATCTAGAAAGATGGAGACTGAAACAGGCCCAAGGTTAATGCTGCTACTTTCTCAGCATCATTCATGACATGCTCCAGTGAAGACTGTCTTGGGAAATTACCATAGTCACATTGACTCTGTAGAAATCCATAACTCAGATCTCCAAAATAAGAACACACAACTGAATTCTATAATTAATTCACATTGTGGCAGTTTGTGAATGATAAGTTATAAACTCAATATAGAGTACAGTAGTCCTGCTGTTCCCAGAATGTTAATTTCCATGGCTCAATCCCTATAGCAACCTTTCCATTTGCCGAATGCTCGTATTCCTCACAACCAAGCCTTGCTTGGCAATGTAAAACTTTGTAAGTCAGAATTTCATTTGACCCTCAGAATAACTCTGTAGGGTAAAAATGATTCTCATTTGAAGATCAGGAAACTGGGGCTCAGGGTGACTAAGTGTCTTCTTCAACAACACACAGCTAGTAAATGTCAGTTCCAGAAAAGAAATTTACCATAAGAGCTTAGTGATATTGTTAGAGGATGTCTGTTTCTTTGTAATCTGTACATTATGAATAATGTCTTTTTAAAGCAAGTCTAGGGCATTATTTTGGTAGGTGGGCATTAGTATTTTCTACTGACTAAAATATCTCTCTGAGGACTGAGAGGCATTGCTTTGTGTTAAGAATGTTTTCTTTCTCTGCCAACCTTCTTTTAAAATGCATATGCCTCTGGAAGGATAACACATTGTATCAATGATTTTTATGCTAATACTCTTTTCAATATCTGATTAGTCGACAACAATGATAACAAAAAAGCAAGCAACGGTTTTTAAAATGCTTAAAGGGTAAAAGGGAAAGGAAGAAATTAGAAGACAAGCATGTGCTGTTCACAACTTCCTGGATCATAAGGGGCTTCTTCACCCTCCATTTCCTTCCCGAAGAGTTGCCCAGAACCCAGGCTCAGTTTCATGCCCAGAAACAGCAACAGAGATGCTAGGGCCCAACCGGTTTCAGAACTCACTGTCTCCCATAAAACTATGGCTCTTAATTCTGGTGCAGATAATAACAAAGGCAGATGACCAAGTCAACAAACATTTTCCCCATGCCGCCTTCCTTATATTAGTTGAATAAATGTAACCATACTAGGTTCATTGCCTGATGCACACAGCAAGTCACAAAGCCGAGACACCAGGTTGCAGCTGTAGGGTCTCTGAAAGAGGAGATAAGAGAAAACCTCAAATCCATGTACCTGAGGAGTTTAGGGGTAGGGTTTTTAAGGGTTTTGGAGTGGGCTAAAGTGTGGAGACCCTTGATTGGTCAGAGACCACAAGGTGAACTCATTTCCTTGAAGACAGGAAAACGAAGAAGCTGTATTTTCATGCTGGTCCTGTTCCTCTGTGAGGGTCTTCAAACTGGTTGTTGGAATTCAGGGTCTGAAAAACATCTCATGTAACTCTTAAACAAAATGTCACAGATCCTGTCTATAGGAACCATGAGTATGCAAATCAATTCTTAAACAGCCTTAAAATCCTAATGTCAGAAATCCTATCAGTAGAAACAATGGAGATGCAGATGGTCAGTATCTAGTGCTGCCTGACTTTTAGCAACAAGGAAGTGGGCCAAAGTGCAGCCTAATTAATATTTAATTATAACTATATTTCTGACAAGTACCTGGCAGGCAATTCTTGTCAACCCTGTAAGGATGCTTTCCTAAAGGTATGGAGTGGTCCATCCATCATGTAAACTCTCCACAGACCCTGAAACTACCATGGAAGATCAGATGAAGCTGATTCACATGCATTAGCCTGAGAAAATTCTACCAAGACACAATTGACCCTCTACAAAACAATGATGTAAGGAGCTTACACAAGTCCTTATTCTTTACAAAGCTGAAACCTGAGAGGTAAAGCTTTCACTGAGCTCTGAAACATTTCAGAATCACTTAGTGGAACCCTAAAACATCAGTTATTCTGAGTCCACTGAATATTTTAAGTATTCAAATGCATCCTCCCTCTAAGCAACCCGCAACAGATATTCATTATAATGTTTTTTGCATGTTAGTAAGATATCTTTTCTGAGATAGAGGTTTCTGGTAGTAGTTTATTAAAATATTAGATATTAGACCACCTTGTAATTCTTACAGATTTGTTCATATTTTCCCTTTGTCCTCTGTATTAAAAGGAATAAAGGTTTTGAAGGATTTTCCCTAAAAATAGAAATAATTTATTTAAAGAAAAAATAATTTAGACCTTGGTTGAAATTATTAGACAATAAGAATTATATTTAACAATGCATTTTCAATTAATTTTTAATTAATTCAAATTATGAGAAGGATGTATTTGCCAAATAAAAATGAATGATAACAGTATAAAGACAATTAGTCAAACAGACTGAGAAGCCAAAAATGAAAATACATCTCATACTTTGGTTTATGCAAAAGAACAAATGGTATCATATTTGGAAGGTTTTCTTTTGTAAAATTGCTTAATCAAGAGCCTGAGGCTTCAGTACTGTTGGACAGTAAAGTTACACTACTCCCCTCCCTAACATCCATTTGTATCGTAGCTTAGATCTGTAGCTAATTCTGTTAAACATTGATTTTCAACCAGTGATTTATGCAGGAGACCTGGAAGTGAAGCTATTTTTAATACTCTCTTCTCATTCCTCCAGGAGTCAGGCCATGGCTCAAGACTCCACGGAGATACACATGTGTAGAAATACATGTCCAATGGAATAGTTATTGGATGGAGGTGAGATTTCAGGAAAATACTAATGGACTCCTATGAAGGAACACACATTACAGGGTAAGGAGTAGGGACCAATGAATAAAAAATAGCCCTCCAGGATGAGGGAGGTAGAGGAGTATAGGCTCTGAGCCTACCATGTGGCTTAAAGAGAACCCCATAATTCTATCACCCTGGAGTATCAGATGTGCTTTTGGAAAAAAACGTGTGTGTGTGTGTGCACACATGCATGATCTGGAGAGCAGTGTCACTAAAAAACTATAGCACTCTGCACTCTAGACAGGTTCACTGTGGGACACGTCTTACTAAAAAGACAGAAGTAACAGATAGCCTTTTATTTTGTCAAAACTGAATGAGCAAAGTATTGGAATACCTCTTATAAAATTTGCATTGCAATGGGCAATGGCAGGAAATAACCCAAGATGCAAGAACCACTCCACAGAGCTGTCAGTAAAAGGCAGCACTGGCTCTTGCCAACAGAAGAAGAAAGGATTTTGGTGCCACCACCAAGGTTAACAGGTTCTGGCCACTTAAGGTTCTGGTACCTCCATGTGGCTTTCAGAAAGGTCAGTGTTGTTGCAGCTCAGTCTTTGACTGAGTTTCTGCTTTGGCTGTAGAGAAAACACAGAGAATTATTATGTAGGCACCAATCTCAAGCCCTGGGGGTTTTGAAAAATTTGGAGGGGAAAAATTCCAGAAAGAACTAGAGATCAAATTTGTAACGCAGACGAGGATTTTGGACCATCATTATTTCAACATACATGTAAATGTGGCCTTATTTATACATACTTTCTTTAAGGTTTATTACATGGTAGGTACTCACTAATCTGGTTTTCTAATTTGTCCCACTTCCCTACTACAAGGAAGGTCAAAGGAGTGAATGATACAGCTCAGACACACAAATCCTATATTATTCAAATGGATGCTTTTATATACATATATATGCTGAACATTTCTCCATTCATTGCGATGTTTCTAGGGACAAGCTACAGCTCCTATTAATAGTTCTTTGAGACCAGAATATTTAATCATATGATACAATATATGTCAATACCTTTTTATATTTTTGGATCATTAGAGCCTTTTAAAAATGTTATGAAAGATACAGATATCCTCCCTAGAAAAAGTACATGTGTACATAACTTTAGGGTATCCCCATTTATAATCCTCTTTGACGTTTCTCATCTAATACCTCTTTCATACCTACAATCTCTCGTTGGAGTCCTCCAAAAATCTTCCTGGCATCCAGCCTCCCCACCTTTCCTGCCTGTTTCACCCCACCCTCCCCCTTCTCACACAGCAGGAACTTTCTCTGGCTTATTATTCACACTCCTCTAGACTTGACATTTCATCTGGATTCTCCACAACAAAAGAGAGCCCAGCAATGTTGACTTAGCTCTTAAGAATCCTTTTTTTCCTTCAATCTGTTCAGCCTTGTTTTTCTCTTTATGTTTGTTTGATTCTGTATTCTAAGATTAGGTACAAGGCTGAAAAAGAAAAACCTCTCTTGGGAGAGTAGAGGAGGAAAAGGAGCCAAGCAAGCAGATGCCTAACTACCTTATGGGAGTGAAGAAACATCAGGTCATTACCAGATGACGATACATTTGTCCCCATCCTATTTTCATGCGCGTAAACCTTTAAAAACAAAGTTGAAGACGATGTCTCTTCTGGGGTTGTGGGAGGAGAGAAATAGGTGAAGAAGCCCTCACACCAAGATTGAGATTTTGTTTGAGTCTTTGATTTTCTCTAATTGACTGTTGAGCATAAGATTAATTTCATTCAAGACAAAATGATTTGGAAAAATGTGCACAACATCTCGAGTAATCATAGCTATAGTTTGTCTTGAAAATCTAGAATGCTGCAAAGATATGTCCTAGACTCCTGGAATACAATCCATAAATATTTTAAAAAATCAATTGTGTAATAATCACTATCTCAAAGGCAGGAATAAAACCAGAAAATGCTACACATTCCAGATGGCCTGGATTGACATCCCATAGAGCAAACACTGAAGTCAAGCACAGTTTCCTTCTAACTATGGAGCCAGATATATTTTCTCTCTGTTTTCTTCTTCACGGAAGCTGTTTGACTGAGTTACTATTTCACAGGAACCTTTTCCCCTTAGAGATCTGTATTGCTGACTGTGTTATTTTACTTAATAATTGTGTGTCCATCAATTATTTCTTTATCCTTTCATTTAGCAAACACTTATTAAACATCATTAGGCACAATGTAAGCATAAAAGTCAACATGATTTGGACTCTGGAGGCAAGATAATCTAAAAGAAGTTATATCCAGTAAAAAGGCAATTATGCAAACCCCTAAGAGGTATTCCTAACCCTGCCTTGGGGCATCAAGAAAGGTTTCCTGGAAGACGTTTATCTAAATCAAGAGCTGTGGTATAATTAGGAGTTAGCTGTAGAGCTATAGGATAATTAGAAGTTAGTTGGAGAGCTATAGGATAATTAGGAGTTAGCTGGGTAAATGTAAGAAGAGAATGCCAGGCAGACTTCCTCACTAGAAGTATGAAATTGAAGCAGAGAATACTGGATGAGAAAGTTTAGCCTCAAATCCAGTTTGTAAAGCAAGATTATTCGGGATGGAGAGGAAAACAGATGTGGATTAAATCAGGGTGCTTTAATTATGAGCTAACATTTGACCCCTTGAAATTAAAGCTTGTTGTGGTCGTAAAATTCTCTCAGTGTGTGGGAGAGATGATAGTGTAGAGTGGACATCCAGCACATCCTTGTTGAACTAATGTAAGAAGGAATAAGGAACAGAGATTCATTTTCTGGGAAGTTGATTTCCAAACAGTTTTGGGTGGTATGCCATAATTGGAAAGTTACCAATGCTGGTACTCGTAAAGCTTTAGTATTTTGCTTGAAATATTATAAATTCCATGATTCAAATTAAAAGTGTTAATTTAGACTCCTATGCCAAGGAGAAGTTACATCTAAATTATCGACAGCCTTAAATTATCCATTCTATTCTTTGAATTTTCTCCATTAGTGAATATAATGACAGTCATCTATATGATTGATGATATGGTTTGGCTGCGTCCCCTCACAAATATCATCCCGAATTATAGTTCCCATAATCCTAACATGTCCTGGGAGGGATTCGGTTGGAGGTAATTGAATCAGGGAATAGCTACCCCCCTGTTGTTCTTATGATAGTGAGTGAGTTTTCATGAGCGCTAATGGTTTTATAAGGGGCTTTTCCCCCTTTGCTTGCACTTCTCTCTCCTGCCACCATGTGAAAAAGGACATGTTTGCTTCCCTTTCCAGCATAATTGTAAATTTTTTGAGCCGCCCCCCTCCCCAAGCCCTGCAGAACTTTCAATCAATT
Organism: Chlorocebus sabaeus; assembly: GCF_047675955.1. Lineage (NCBI taxonomy): Eukaryota > Metazoa > Chordata > Mammalia > Primates > Cercopithecidae > Chlorocebus > Chlorocebus sabaeus. Next base: position 34,366,099 of record NC_132913.1, read on the forward strand.
AAACCTCTTTCCTTTATAAATTACCCAGTCTCAGGGAGTTCCTCAAAGCAGTGTGAGTATGAACTAAATACAGTGATTTGGTATCAAGCGTGTGGGGTGCTACTATAAGGATACCCAAAAATTGGAAGCAATTTTGGAACTGGATAACAGGCAGAGGTTGGAACAACTTGGAGGGCTCAGAAGACAGTAAAATGTGGGAAAGTTTGGAACTTCCTAGAAACTTGGAGGGCTCAGAAGACAGGAAGATGTGGGAAAGTTTGGAACTTCCTAGGGACTTGTTGAATGGTTTTGACCAAAAGGCTGATAGTGATATGGAAAATGAAGCCCGGGTTGAGGTGAGTGCAGATGGAGATAAGAAACTTATTGATAACTGGAATAAAGGTTACTCTTGCAATGCTTTAGCAAAGACACTGGCAGCATTTTGTCCCTGCCTGAGAGATCTGTGGAAGTTTGAACTTGAGAGAGATAACTTAGGGTATCTGGCAGAAGAAATTTCCAAGTGGCAAAGTATTCAAGAGGAAGCACAGCATATAAGTTTCAAAAATTTGCAGGCTGACAATGCAATGGAAAAGAAAAACTCATTTTCTGGGAAGATATTCAAGCAGCTGCAGGAATTTGCATAAGTAATGAGGAGCCAAATATTAATCACCAAGACAATGAGGAACATGTCTCCAGGACATGTCAGAGACCTTCACAGCAGCCCCTCCCATCATAGACATGGAGGCCTAGAAGGGAAAAACGCTTTAGTGGACCCGGCCCAGGAGCCCCCCTGCTGTGTGCAACCTCAAGACTTGGTGCCTTGCACCCCAGCCACTCCAGCCATGACTAAAATGGGCCAAGGTACAGTTTAGAACATTGCTTCAGAAGGTGCAAGCCCACAGCCTTGGCAACTTTCATGTGGTATTGCTCCTGCAGGTGTGCAGAAGACAAGAACTGAAGTTTGGGAACCTCCGCCTAGATTTCACAGGATGTATGGAAATGCCTGGATGCTCAGGCAGAAGTTTGCTGCAGGGGTACGGTCCTCATGGAGAACCTCTGCTAGGGCAGTGAGGAAGGAAGACATGTGTTTGAAGCCCCCACACGGAGCCTAGTGGAGCTATGAGAAGAGGGCCACCATTCTCCAGACCCCAGAATGATAGATCCACTGGCAACTTGCACCATGAGCCTGGTAAAGCCACAGACACTCAATGCCAGCCTGTGAAAGTAGTCAGGAGGTGAGGGCTATACCTTGCAAAGCCACAGGAGTGGAGCTGCCCAAGGTCATAGGAGCCTACCTTTTGCATCAGCATGACCTGCATTTGAGACATGGAGTCAAAGGAGATTATTTTGACACTTTAAGGTTTAATGACTGCCGTATTGGATTTCGAACTTTCATGGGGCCTGTGGCCCCTTTGTTTCTGCCAATTTCTCACATTTGGAATGAGTATATTTACCTAATGCCTGTGCCCCCCTTGTATCCAGGAAGTAACTAACTTCCTTTTGATTTACAGGCTCATAGGTGGAAGGGACTTGCCCTGTCTCAGATGAGACTTTGAACTTGGACTTTTGGGTTAATGTTGGAACGAGCCAAGACTTTGGGGGACTGTTGGAAAGGCATGATTGTATTTTGAAATGTGAGGATGTGAGATTTGGGAGGGGCCGGGGCAGAATCATATGGTTTGGCTGTGTCCCCACCCAAATCTTATCTTGAATTGTAGTTCCCATAATCCCCATATGTTGTGGGAGAGACTTAGTGGGAAGTAATTGAATCATGGGGGTGGTTACCCACATGCTGTTCTCATGACAGTGAGTGAGTTAGTTCTTCCAAGATCTGATGGTTTTATAAGGGGCTTTTCCCCCTTTGCTTGGCACTTCTCTCTCCCGCTTCCATGTGAAGAAGGACATGTTTGCTTCCCCTTTGCCATGATTGTAAGTTTCCTGAGGCCTCCCCAGCCCTGTGGAACTGTGAGTCAATTAAACCTCTTTCCTTTATAAATTACCCAGTCCCAGGTGGTTCTTTATAGCATTGTGAGAACAGACTAATACAATTAAAAAGTATCGTGGAGACCAGGCATTGTGCCTCATGCCTGTAATCTCAGCACTTTGGGAGGCAGAGGTTGGGGGATTGATTTAGCCTAGGAGTTGGAGACCACACTGGGCAACATAGTGAGACCCTGCCTCTATTATTAAAAAACATAAGTATCTTGAAGTAGAAATAGAACATTTTCCTCCAGAAGTACTCCACATATCAACCATAACATCTTCCAGCATGATCATCAAGGGAATATTGCCCACCGAGGAAGTCAAAGTCCAGTACTCAGAACTCAATAGTTCTATAGGTAGTTTGCTGCTTACACTCAGAAAAATTTTCTCTATCTTTTTTGTGTTTTTTTTTTTTCTTTTGTTTGTCTGTCTGTTTTAAGAAAACCACCACTCTTTTCCAGAAATACGTTTGTTCTAGTCAGTACTACAATAACTTATAGTCCTCAGATTTATGTGTATTCTACAATTGGAGTTTCTCTGCTATTTCATTATTTTTCTATGCTGGAATCATGTGGGAAAACTAAGGTGGTATATACATTTATTAATTTGTTCTAAAGCTGAGATCTTTTCTAAGCAGGTATCAAAATAAGTCCAAGGTTGTTGTTGGGTATTTTTTTTTTTCCTACTTCTTAAAGTTAAAAACAAAATCACTTTGAAACATGTTTGTTAAGTAAAAGGCCCCCAGAGAGTGAGAGTAATAATGAATGATGTTTCTGTACACTCTCTAAAGATTCTGGATTATTTCACAGTTTCACAACTTGAAATGTGAAATGGGTCCAGACAAAATCCAGGCCTTGATTTTTATATTATTGTGCCTGGCACAAAGTCTTCTGCCAATGACTATGTTCTGAGCTTACAGGCTCATTAAGGCAAGAGTATCTGTAGCCAACACTTTCACTAAAGCAGAGCAGAGTATATATCTAAACCCTTATATGAGGGCCCAGAGTACATAACCTTCCACTTTCTTTAACCTCAGTGCCTTCATCTAGAAAAAGTTACAGAATTTTGGGGAAGCGAACTCAAATATAGGAAACTCATGCTGAGTCTTTGTTCTGCAGCTTAATTACCACATATTTTTTAAAACATTATTTATCCTAAGTCTTATTGTCCCAGTTGTCCTGATGGGGAAGCTAAAACCTACATATGTAGGTATTACATTATCTCATTAAACCTATGTAAATTTTTAAAAACATTTTTAAAATAGTATTTCATAAAATAGTCATATGCAGTTCTATCAGATAGTTCCCTTTGCCAAGACTGGAATATGTAAATATGTTTTCAAATGAACAATGGGAGGCTTGAAATTATTTAATTTGTCCTTTAGCTTTTCAAAACACACATATTTTGTTTAATTATTTCATTGAACAAATATGCATTAACAGCACATTTCTAATTTTTAATCACCGGAGAGACTTTTAGGTTTTGGGAATATTGTGAGGCTCACGCCACATGGGCGACATTATTGGTGTTTGGATATGGCTCCTCAGAAACAGATAGTGAGCCAAGCATCATCATGACAGCAAGGCACAAGGTATACATAAATCTTTCATTCATGTAAGCCTCTCAAACTATACATTAAACCCAAATTCCAAGTTAACTGATGTACTAGAACTGTTATGCTGCTCCAAGAATGCTTTGTAGAGTAGCACTGTTCTGTAAAAATAACTTTGTCTTATATTAAAAAAAAAAAAAAAAAAAAAACCCTGAAAGATCCTGGAATGCCATTTCTTTCCAAAAGAGTAGCCATATTTGAATTTTCTTAGCAGCTTGCTGAGAGAGTGCAAAGCTAACAAGAATCAAAACAGACTCTTTACATAGTTTGTTTGGGTCTAGAGGAAATCTGTCCATGAGCTTTTGTGAAGGGGCCAACATGTCAGCATATGCCTGACTACAGTGAGTTTATCTTTCAATTGATTTAGTCCATTCTGGGGAATCAAGATGATGCAAGAGTATGGCACATAACCAAGAGCTTTCTCTTTTCATTGACAGAAGTGACAGAAATATCTTTACTCTTACAGATCACTTGATCAGAAATAATAGAGTCAGATACTCGATTGTTTAGGTTCCTATTACAGTTATTTTATTCATATTTTAAGATGTTATTAACATATGATGTAATCTTTGTAACAGTAATGTTACAAAGTCAGTGGCAAAGAATGGGATGGACCCCATAATTATGTTGTCCTGAAGTTTACGTATAATTTCATGGAACATATGTTCTATTAATGGAGGCTTTGGCTGCCTAGAAATGCTTGAAACTGAGCTGCAAAGGTGGTGGACATACTTTCTGAGCTGTGTCACAAAAAAAATCTCAAATTAGGTATTCCAAGAAAGTTTTGTTCTCTATTCAAATTTTTTATTTCTTTGAAATCTAATGGTAAACATATAGAACAGGAGTATGAATTGAGGTTAACCTGAGATTAGGCAGCTGACTTGAAGACACCTTAGGCTTCTATTTTTTCACATTATTTTACAATTTCTCCAGGTTATTTGTGCAAACCAAAGACACAGAACTCTAGAGAACGTGACAGCAGGTGTCAGAGGGGTTCAGCTCACATCTGACTAGAGCAGCCATGCCCAGCAGGCTTTTCCTCATATAGAAACATAAGTGAAGCACCTCTGGGACCACAGAAACTTGTGGAGTTGGGGGAAATATGGACAGTGCCAAGATCTCACAGAAGTAATAGAAGAATGTTGAGACACTGACTGAAATTCCAATGAAGGTAGTATAAGTCCCAGTGCAATCTTATTCCTATCCACAGGCTGGTGAAACCTGATAGCACATGGTTACACATAGAATCAACAAATATTACTTGAGAAGTTAATAATTAATGTGTTAAAGATATATGTGTACGTGTGTGTGTGTCTATATATATATACACACATATGCTGTCAATTCTAGGAGACACTCATTTTAAAACGAGAGACTAGGGTCTAACCACTTGGCATATACTAATCTTGTTTCTAGTTGGCTTCTACTGAATGATATTGAGTCTCTGAATAAAATATATAGAATGCCTCAGGGTTTTAAAATTAGTATTTAATTTAATTAATTTATTTTCTTTTTAGAGACAGAGTCTTGATCTGCTGTCCAGGTTGGAGTGCAGTGGCATGATCATGGCTTGCTGCAGCCTCGAACTCCTGGGCTCAAGCAATACTCCAACTTCAGCTTCCCAAGTAGCTGAGACTATAGGCACACCCCATCATACCCAGCCAATTTTTTTTTTTTTTTTGTAGAAACAGGATTTCATTATGTTCCCAAAGCTGGGAAAGCCCCAGGTTTTAATTCTGGTTTTCTTAACCTTTCTTGGGTATGATTCTGTTTTTCCACTTATATTAGGTATATTCCTCAACTATAGAATAAAATAACTCAAGAAAATAGACACTGAAGGAAACCTGCTCACGTTCATTTTGAATACCAGGAAACAAAACAAAACATATCCCAGGCCCATCACAATCAATACGGTTCCCTCTCCCTTTCTACCTTGTTGCTTCCAGCCGTTCGTCGTCAAGCAAATACTACACCTGATCATCAGGATCAAGGAAGTCAATTATCAATTAACAAAACCTTCACTAAATGTTCTCCCTTTAGCACCTGGAAACTCTTGGCTCTCCACCATGTCTTCTGCTTACTGCCCCCAAAAGTACTCTTCCCACATCTTCTTTATCCCTAAGTCAATCTCGTTATCAGCTTTGCCTGAGATGCAGCCTTCCCTGACCTCTTTATTTCCTCCATCGCATTATTCTAATAATCTTTTCTTTCCTTGATACTCAAGTAGAATCTTGTGCCAAAGTTATGAGGTGGAAAGAAACATAACATGTTCCATACCTCTAGAAACTAAATGTAGCTGGTGTATGGCCATGCGGTTTTACTCAGGATAAATTAGAGAAACAGGGTTTAGTTAGATAACATCTTATAGGACAACAGTGAAAAAAAAAAAAAAAAAAAAAACTAAACTTTTATCCCAAGTACAATTCAATGTCATTGTAAAATGAGAGGCATACACAATATATGCTGAACATTAATGAAGGAAAGAGACCATATGAGCTGTGTAAGGGAAGATTTCACAGAGAAAAGAGCCTTTAAGGACGGGTAGGATATGCATTGCCAAAAAAGAGGCAGAGATGTCATGGATATAAAAGTCATGTCTGGATGATGCTAAATCAGTAATTCTGGCTGGAATGATGTTTGGGGAGAGTAGTGAAGGATAGGAGTAAAAAGCCAGAGTGGAGCCATACTACAAAATGCTATGAAGCTTGGACTAATGAATTTGTGCTTGATCCTCAGAACCAGGCTTCTCCCATGTCTTTTACTTATTTGTCTCCCAGAATCAGCTTTGGGTCCTATTTGCTCTCCTTATCCATCTGCCTCATGGTGAAGAGGTGCATGCATCTGTTCTGAGATTCCTGTCAATTTCTCCATGAGGCAGATGGTCTATTTCTGATTCCAGACTTTGCCAGACCCCCCTGAGTTTTTCATCCTCTAGCCCCGGGGATTTATTGCCAGTGCAGCAACAGATACCATGTGGCAGATGAGTGTAGAGAATAAGTTTCAGTAGATGTATTCACCAAGGGCCCATTCCAGCACATTAGCTCATGCCCTTTTCAAAAGGTAGTGTCTTCTTATCATAAGATGGAATGGCTAAGAGGAAGATTAATGCAATTTAAATTGGGATTAATGTAAATTATTTTATTGATTCTCCTTAGATTATTTTAATCACTTAGTTTTTTCCCCTGCAATGATTTTATTATTACATTCATCCATTTTGGATGGACCAAGAGACAAAGAAAGTTATTAGATGTGTCCATTTTTGAAATTGGCACCTATTACACATCTAAATCAAGTATCACTAACATCAGACCCCACATTTTCTAGTTTGCCTCTTCAATAATAATCAAAGCAATGTGGGTCAGTCACAGCTAGAATCTCCTCTTGTCTAGCTGCATTATGAACTCTAACCAGATCTCTCCTATACCAATATGATAAATTGTGTCTTCCTAAGTTGTTCATCATCTAAACCAGCTATGATATTTCCTTAAGTTCCATAGCAACAAACTGCTTTTGGATCTCTAACCTACTATCACAAACAGTATACCAATAGTTGCTGGCCAAGGAGAACCAACCAAAACTGGGCTGAAATCAGTATAAATTAATTCTTTGCTTGAAAATATAAAATCCCTAAACGCTTTCCCTAGAGATGGTAAGCCAATGACAGTTCTATGTGCAAAAGGGTTGTAGATGTATTTAGTGGCCAGAATTAGATTTTCTCCAGCTACCGGAAACCACATGACTTGACCACCAAGTAGAATGTCACTTTTATTTTAAAGTCCACAGTTACTGAAAATCACTTAATTAGAATGCATACAAACTTGGTCTAAAAAACACTGCTCTCACAGATGTGACAGGACAGATTTCTCTCCAGCTGGAATGAGATTTTTGCTGGTAACCAGGCACAGGAGTATTATAATGCACAATGTAACAGAATATTCAGAGTGAATGAATGATGCACCTGATAATTTTTTAAGACAACCCTAAGCCTTGGCCTTTCTTTCATTAATGGGTTCAGTTGGAAGGTAGACCTGGGAAAGGCAAGGGGAAAAGAAAGGAATGGGAGGAGAGGAGTATTCTACTTAGAGATAAAATCTATACTCATTTACAACTGAGAATATCATCTTTCTTTGGTAAAGGATAAAAAAATTTCTCTTCTTTTTAAAAGATTATAATATTTCCTCTTTTCAGAGTTCAATAAGATATCTACCAGTTTCTTCTAAAGCTTTTGAGACCTTGCTTCAAACATACCACTGAAGAACTAAGTATTCTTAAATATCATAATACTATTTTTAAAACTAAGAAAAGTTTTTTATTTGAAGATTATTTTTTTAAAAATCAGAACAAAAACTTGGCCTAGAGTCCTGAAAATTCACTTTTTTATAATACTCAACTCCCAGAGCAGATCTTCATCTCATTTCACATTCAATATTAGAATCTCACCGTTTCCATTTAAGCAGGATTTAATAAAATGCATCCTGATTTTACAGTTAAAATAGTGGGAAAAAATAATTGAAACAGTGGCAGAGTTCCCCCTTTTGTCATTTTCATTCTTCCTTAAAAACGAATCAGGCAGAGAATCTACACATGGTTGTACACATGTACACACACACACATTTTCCTTTTGAGTCCCTGACGCTCGTGGTCTATGGAAGTTTATTTAAAATTTTACATAGCTCAAGAGATATCTCTTCTCAGTGTCTGAATTCTACTGAGAGGAACATAAGAATTATTTTAAAAAAAAATAGATTTAGGGAGTACAAGTGCAGTTTTCTTACATGGGTATATCGTTTAGTGGTGAAGTCTGGGCTTTTAGTGTATCCATCCTCTTAACAGCAAGTATTGTACCCAAGATGTAATTTTTTAACTCTTGTCTCCCTCTCATCTTCCCACCTTTTGGAGTCTTCAGTGTCTAATTTTTCCACCTTGTATGTTCATGTGCACCCATTATTTAGTTCCTACTTATAAGTGACAACGTACATTATTTGACTGTTTCTGGGTTATCTCACCTAGAATAATAGCTTCTAGTGCTGTTGCTGTAAAGGACATGATTTTATCCTTTTCTATGGCTGAGTGCTATATAGATAGATAGAGAGAGAGTGTATTTTATATATATGTGTGTGTGTATATATGTATATATGTGTGCATATATATATACTTTCCTATGGCTGAGTGTATATATAAAAATATTACTTTGCTATTGTGAATACTGCTATGATAAACATATAAGTGCAGGCATTTTTTCGATATAATCATTTCTTTCTTTTTTCTTTTTTTTTTTCAAATGGAGTCTTACTCTGTCACCCAGGCTGGAGTTCAGTGGCATGATCTCAGCTGACAGCAACCTCTGCCTCCCAGGTTCAAGCGATTCTCCTGCCTCAGCCTCCTGAGTAGCTGGAATTACAGGGTCCTGCCACAAACACCTGGCAATTTTTTGTATTTTTAGTAGAGATAGTGTTTCATCATGTTGACCAGGCTGGTCTTGAACTCCTGACCTCAAGTAATCTGCCTGCTTCAGCTTCCCAAAGTGCTGGGATTACAGGCATGAGCCACCATGCCTCGCCAATATAATGATTTCTTTTTGGGATCCAAAAGAATCACAGTAGTGGGATTGCTGGATCAAACAATGATTCTATTTTTAGTTATTTGAGAAATCTCCATACTGTTTTCCACAGAGGTTGTACTAACTTACATTCCCACCAACAATATATAAACATACTCTTCTCTCCACATCTTTGCTAACATCTGTTGTTTTTTGACTTTTTTGTAACAGACATTCTGACTGGTGTAAGATGGTACCTCATTGTAGTTTTAATTTGCATTTCTCTGATTTTGAGCATTTTTTCATATTTTTGTTGGCTGCTTATATGCCTTCTTTTGAAAAATGTCTATTCATGTTTTTTGTCCACTTTTTAATTGGGTTATTTGGTTGTTGTTGTTATTGTTAAGCTAATTGAGTTCCTGGTAAGTTCTGGATATTAGCTCTTGTCAGATGCATAGTTCACAAATATTTTCTCCCATTCTGTAGGTTGTCTATTTACTCTGTTAATTGTTTATTTTGCTGTGCAGAATCTTTTTAATTAAATCCTATTTATGTATTTTTATGTTTGTTGTAATTGCTTTTGAGAACTTAGTCATGAATTCTTTGCCTAGGCCAATGCCCAGAAGAGTTGTTTTCTAGGTTTTCTTCTAGGATTTTTTTAAATTTCAGGTCTTCCCTTTAAGTTTTTAATTAATCTTTAGTTAACTTTTGTATATAGTGAGAGATAGCCCAGTTTAATTCTTCTGCATATAGCTATCCAATTTTTCCACACCATTTATTAAAGAGGGTGTCCTTTCCCCAGTGTATGTTTTTGTCAGCTTCATTAAAGATCACTTGGCTGTAGATATGTGGCTTTATTTGTGGGTTCTCTATTGCGTTCACTGATCTGTGTGTCAGTTTTCACACCAGTACCATGCTGTTTTGGTTACTGTAGCCTTGTAGTATAAAATGAAGTCAGGTAATGTGATACCTCTAGTTTTTTCTTTTTGCTTAGAATTGCTTTGGCTATTTGGGCTCTTTTTTGATTCATTATGAACATTAGAATTGTTTTTTTTTTTTTTCCCCCTAATTCTGTGGAGACTGACATTGGTAATTTGATAGGACTTGCATTGAATCTCTCAATTCCTTTGGCAGTATGGTCATTTTAACAATATTGGTTCTTCAATTCATTCACATGGGATGTTTTTTCATTTGTGTGCATCATCTATGATTTCTTTCAGCAGTGTTTTGTAGTTTTCCTTGTAGAGATCTTTCACCTCCTTAGCTAAATGTGTTTCTAGTTATTTTATTTTATATTTGTAGCTATTTTAAATGGGATTGAGTTCTTGATTTGGGTCTTAGCTTGATTGTTATTAGTATATAGAAATGCTATCAATTTTTGTACAGTGATTTTGTATTCTGAAATTTTGCTGAAGTCATTTATCAAACCTAGGACACCTTAGAGCTTTCCATGTATAAGATCATATCACTAGTGAACAGAGATAATTTGACTTACTCTTTTCCAGGATGGAGGCCTTATATTTCTTTCCCTTGCCTGATTGCTCTAAGTAGGACTTCCAGTACTATGTTGAATAGGAGTCATGAAAATGAATATCTTCATTTTGTTCCAATTCTTAAAGGGAATGCTTTAAACTCTTCTCCATTCAGTATAATGTTGGCTGTGGACCTGTGATATATGACTTTTATTATGTTGAAGCATGTTCTTTGTATGCTCAGTTTGTTGAGGGTTTTTATCAAAAAGGAATGCAGAATTTTATCTAATGCTTTTTTTGTGTGTCTTTTAAAATGACTATATGGATTTTGTGTTTAATTCTGCTTATGTGATGAATAACATTTATTGACTTGCATGTGGTGAACCATTCTTGCATCCCTGGAATAAAATCCACTTGATCATGGTGCCTTATCTTTTTGATGTGCTGTTGAATTCAGTTTGGTAGTATTTTTTTTTTTTTCAAGGATTTCTGCATCTATGTTTATCCAGAATATTGGCCTGTAGTTTTCTTTTTTTGTTATGTCTTTGCGTAGCTTTGGTATCAGGGTGATACTGGCTTCATAGAGTGAGTAAAGGAGGATTCCTTCCTCCTCAATTTTCCGGAACAGTTTCAGTAAGATTGGTACCAATTAGAAGACAGAATTTAAAGGACAAGAAAGGAAATACAAAACTACAGAAAGCTAAATTAATAAACACTAGCCTAGAGATATACATGTAACTATAGTGCTTTGAATGAAAATGGTAGCCATATTTTTAGTCCTTTAGCATAGCCAAATATCTTGGTCATCCAAGACCTGGCAAAATCCCTCCCAGAAATATTTCTAACTAGTTCATCCACCAGGACGATGGTATCAGTGTCTAGACAAGACCTCTCAAGAGAGTGAAATGAGGCTTTTTCTTACCAGAAGCAGATAAATTTCTGTCTCACCTTTGCCAAACTCTAGTCTCTCTCCCTCTTGTCTGTCTTTCAAGTTAGGCTTCAACCAAAATGTTTGAGAAGTGATTCCAGGTTGATTTTGAAATCGTGTTTGTTTGTTTAGTTTTGTGAGAGTGAACATAAAGGCAGTAAATTTTTTTTAATGTTTAATACTTTCCTGTCCCCGGCAAAACAAGAAGCCCAGTGGGAAGGGTGGGCTAAGGCCAGCACTAACTACTACAAAAATCTGTTCTAGATTTAATCTCAAAGTTTATGGATCCAAGAAATATTCAAAAGGAAGACACCTTAGGTTCTTTGGCAACTAATGTCTAAAATAGTTTATAATGCTGTTCTTTTATGATATCTTGCATTGAGTACTGAAAGCCAGAGTATTACGGCCTCCAAGAAGCAAAACTAGCAGAAAAAAAAAAAAATGTCCTTGCTCTTGTCATCATACATTTTTAGAACTAAGCAGCTGATTTTATTTTCTAATGAAAAATCTGTGAGTAAGTTTTAATTGTGCTGTGACGGAAAAAAACCCATTTGCAATTGAATCCAATTATAACTCATTTGTGATTAAGATTCAGTATTTAATATTGATGGGTTGGTATTGTTTTCTTATTGCCGTCTATGGAGAATTCAATATGAACAATATGTTGAACACAAAATACACAAATGCCCATTGTTATTTTACTCTATAAATATTGGATTGGATTTATATTGTAAAGATAAAAGAATCATTTGTTAAGAGTATTTTAAATAAAAACATGAATATGCATAAATGAAGAGTACCAGAGTTCCCCTCTAATGAAATTTTGTAAGAAGACATTACACAGCATTTAACATAGAGACTAAAAATGAAAATTAGAGTTACCTTCAGATACTAAACCATTCCAATTTCCAAACATCCTCTTGGCAAAACATTTAAAGAAAGATAATTTTCTATGTGATTTGTTTAAATTTGAACTTGGCGGCCGGGCGCGGTGGCTCAGGCCTGTAATCCTAGCACTTTGGGAGGCTGGGGTGGGCAGATCACGAGGTCAGGAAATTGAGACCATCCTGGCTAACACAGTGAAACCCCGTCTCTGCTAAAAAAAAAAAAAAAAAAAAATACAAAAAAAATTAGCCGGGCGTGGTGGCGGGCGCCCATAGTTCCAGCTGCTCTGGAGGCTGAGGTAGGAGAACGGCGTGAACCCAGGAGGCGGAGCTTGCAGTGAGTTGACATCGCGCCACTGCACTCCAGCCTGGATGACAGAGTGAGACTCCGTCTTAAAAAAAAAAAAAAAAAAAATTGACCTTGACAACAGATGCTTGATTTCATAGCTAAGCCGATTGTTGCCCAATTTCGATCTTTATCATGGATGCGCAAACTTTTGTTGTCTCAATCCTTCCTGTATAATTTTCACTCCAAGTTAATGACCTCACAGGATGGGGGAATCTACCTTTAGTATTTGAAGTTACACTTAGTTTCTATTATACAAGGGAGAGAAAATAAAACATAATAACAAACCATCACAACCTCTGTGGGTAACACAGGGAGATGATTAAGTAAATTGTAGTCTGTTTATATAAGCGAAATCATAAAGACGTGCAATATATCCCAAATATACTTTAAAAGCATTTAAAAATGAACAAAAAAATTTGTATTGCATTTTAAGTAATAAAAAGCAGAATAGCATGATTATAAATAGGTGAAAAGATACATAAAGAAATGATCAAAAAGAAATATACCAAATATTTAATAATTATTTTATCCACTTTGGGTATTGTAATTTTCTTCTGTGTACTTTTGCAGTTCCCAATTTCTAGAATGGGTATGTATTATTTTTAAACTAGAAAAATACAATGCTTTTATGAGAATAAATGTGAATAAATAGTTTCCACTGTACAACAGAAGGTGCCCTCAACCCTAAGGAGAAAAGTGGCTTTCAGGTGTTCATATTATAATGCCTTGTTAGCATGCTGGCTAACATGGTGAAACCCCGTCTCTACTAAAAATACAAAAAACTAGCCGGGCGTAGTGGTGGGCGCCTGTAGTCCCAGCTACTCGGGAGGCTGAGGCAGGAGAATGGCGTGAACCCGGGAGGCAGAGTTTGCAGTGAGCCGAGATCGCACCACTGCACTCCAGCCTGGGCGACAGAGCGAGACTCCGTCTCAAAAAAAAAAAAAAAAAAAAAAAAAAAAAAAAAAAAAAAAGAGATTTGCTCCAACAAAGCTGAAGGCATGGATATTGCACTCCCTCTGTCCAACACCAGTGTGCTTTCTGGCCAAGGCTCATTCCATAGGAATTGCCTCATTCCACTCAAACGTTCTCAACCAATCCCTAGTGCCCATGATTCAGCTGAGAGAAATGGCCTTTCCCTACTCTCTTCCCAGCAACATTTGCCACTTGAGTCTTCAAATCAGATCAATCACTCTTGGGAACCATCTTCCCATAATATTTTGGCATACTACATATTTTGAATGAATGGATTTTGTAAATCTCAAATTTACTGAACTCCCAACAGTGAACTTCCTACGGTACCTTGCAAAAAATACGATAATAGTTTTTCAAACCTCATAAAATATGTTTTCATTCTATTAACAAGGTTAGAGCAGAAAAACTGTTTTTGTGTGACTTTTTCTTAGATCTGGAATGGGAACTGGGCTTGCACAAGGTTGAAGGTTGTGAGGATGTTAGAATATATCTTTAAAAACTGGGAACTGTTAGAACAGAATGGAAGAACCTATGCCTGAGTTTCGTATGGAGAAAATTAATATTTCAGATTCAAATATTGGATAACTTATTATCAGTGCCAGAAAAGACCAAAGATCAAACCTGACTTGAAGGATAGTACATGTAAGAGTCCAGAACAAGGTGAAGTTGATATTAATGCAAAAATATTTCCTACAGGGAATAGTGCTAGTGAAGAGTCATTACTCAGTCATAATTCGAAATAACATCTGGCATGTTGGGCCTCATTAATGAAACAGCAAAAATGAGAAGTCAGAAAAGATTAAAGGGTCAGAGTGGTGCAAAGTGCACTACATGAACCATTTAGAAAATCCCGAGTACGGTAATCAGGCATGAAAACAGACACAAAGACCAATGGAACAAACTAGAGAACACAGAAATACATCCATACCCTTACAGCCAGCTCATTTTCAACAGTGGCATCATGGACATACGTTGGGAAAAGGACAGTCTCTTTAATAAATGGTGCTTGGAAAACTGGATAGCCATATGCAGAAGAATACTAGACCCTGATCTATAACCATACACAAAAATCAACTCAAAAATGGAGTAATGACTTAAATGTAAGACTTGAAACTATAAAACCAGTAAAAGAAAACATTGAAAAAATGCTACAAGATATTGGTGTGGGCAAAGACTTTTTGGGTAAGATCTCAAAAGCACAGGCAACAAAAGCAAAATTAGACAAATGGGATTACGTCAAGCTGAAAAGCTTCTGTAATGCAAAGGAAACAATGAACAGAGTGGAGACACAACCTACAGAATGGGAGAAAATAATTTCTAACTATTCATCTCACAAGGGATTAATAATCAGTATATATAAGGAACTCAAACAATTCAATAGAAAAAAAAATCTGATTTAAAAATGGGTCAAAGACCTAAAAGGACATCTCTCAGAAGAAGACAAACAAATGGCCAACAAGTATATAAAAAATGTTCAACATCATCAATCACTAGAGAAATGCAAATCAAAACCACAGTGAGATATCACCTTACCTCAGTTAATATGGTTATTGTCAAAAAGACAAAAACTAACAAATGCTGGCAAGGATGATCTTACACTGTTGGTGGGAATGTAAAATAGAACAGCAATTATGGAAAACAGTATGGAAGTTCCTCAAAAACCTAAAAATAGAACTACCATTTGATCCAGCAATCCAACTACTGGGTAAATAGCCAAAAGAAAGGAAATCAGTATATAGAAGAGATATCTACATTCTCATGTTTGTTACAGCATTATGTACAATAACAAATATTTGGAATCAGTCTAAATGCCCATCAACAGATGAATGAATAAGGAAAATGTGGTATATATACACAATGGAATAGTACTCAGCCATAAAACAGAATAAAATCATGTCATTTTCAGCAACATGGATGGAACTGGAGGTTATTATATTCAGGAAATAAGTCAGGAAAGAAAGACAAATATTGCATGTGTCCACTCACATGTGAGAGCTGAAAAAGTGAATTTCATAGATGTAGACAGTAGAATGTTGGTCACCAAAGGCAGAGAAAAGAAGTAGAGACGGAAAATAAAAATAAGTTGGTTAAGGGACATAAAAATACAGTTACATAAAAGGAAAAAGTTAGAGTATATGATAGTATAGTAGGCAAAGTATAGCTAATAATTTATTATGTATTTCAAAGTAACTAGAAGAATTGTAATGTTCTCAAAACAAAGAAATAATAACCATGTCAGGTGATTGATACTCTAGTTATCTTGGTTTGATCATAATCATAACACATTGCATACAGGTAACAAAATATCACATGTTCCCCCAATATATGCACAACTATTACACATCAATAAAAATAAATAAATGCATAAATCTGAAAGACAAGTACTAAAAAAATTCCTGACTAGTTTAGATCTTGAAGATACTCATTTCTAATTATAGTTGATGCTTGGGCAATGTGGGGGTTTGGGGGACCAAATCCCTGTGTGGTAGACAGTCCATGTGCAACTTTTGACTACTATTAGTAGTCAACTTTTAACTGCTTAACTACTTACTATTGACCAGAAGCCTTATCAATAGCATATATTGTGAGTTAATCAATGTTTTGTATGTTATTTGTACTATATATTGTATTCCCACAATAAAGTAAGCTAGAGAAAAGGAAATTTATTAAGAAAATCATAAAGAAGAGAAAATATATTTACAATTCACTAAGTGAAAGTGTGTCATCATAAAGGTCTTCATCCTCATTGTCGTCACATTGAGAAGACTGAGGAGGAGGAAGAAGAGGAGGTTGGTCTTGCTGTCTCAGAGTTGGCAGAGGTGACAGAGGTGGAGAAGATGGAAGAAGCAGCAAGAGAGGCAGGCACACTTGGTCTAACTTGTACTGAAAAATATCTGCATATAAGTGGACCCCTGTAGTTCAAACCGATGTTGTTCAAGGGTCAATTGAATATGCTTTAAAATCTACCCAGTTGGGCCAGGTGTGGTGGCTCACACCTGTAATCCCAGCTCTTTGGGAGTCCGACGCAGGTGCATCACCTGAGGTGAAGAGTTCCAAACCTGCCCGGCCAGCACGGCAAAACCCCATCTCTACTAAAAATACGAAAATTGGTCAGGCATGGTGAAGGGCACCTGTAATCCCAGCTACACGGGAGACTAAGGCAGGAGAATCGCTTGAACCCGGGAAGTGGAGGTTGCAGTGAGCCAAGATAGTGCCACTACACTCCAGCCTGAGTGACAGAGCAAGACTCCATATCAAAACAAAACAAAAAAACTACCCAATTGTCCCATTTAAGTATTAAAGAAAAAGATTAATAATTTAACCTTATCTAGCCTACTTGCTAACTACTTCAATATGCTACTAAGTAAGCAATACTAAATCTCATAGAATAGTCAACACAAGCATAGAATTCATTTATTTAGTAAACATTCGTTCACTGATTTCTATATTTTACTAAGATTGTAATGCTTTGCCATCAGTGAACCCTAAACTCTATATAGAAGAATATCAATTTACAACAAATAGAATATGATATGCAATACATGCATTAATCATCTGAGGTGCCAAAGCAAGTATTTATAATAAAACTGAAATAAGTGACATCATATTCATTTACTCATTTGTCACTCATTTTCTGAAAACCTTTTACATATATAACTTGACATGGGATACAGAACATTGCAAAGGAAAAAGACATAGTTCTTGCCTTTAAGATACTTCACATTTAATGGGCAAGAAATGAATATAAAATATATAGATGTAACTATATACATATTTGAGACAGGGTCTCACTCTGTCACCCAGACTGGAGCACAGTGGTGTGATCACGGCTCACTGCAGCCTTGACCTCCTGGGCTCAAGCGATTCTCTCACCTCATCCTCCCAAGTAGCTGAGAATACAGGCATGTGTCACCATGCTCAGCTAATTTTTGTATTTTTTGTAGGGAAGGGCTTTTGCTATGTAGCCCAGGCCGGTCTTGAACTCCTGGGCTCAACTGATCCATCCACCTCAGCCTCTCAAAGTGCTGGGATTGCAGGTGAGAGCCACTGTGTCTGGCTGAAATATTTTAATAATGATAATAATAATGGTTAGACCAGTCCCTTTAGCTAGAATGGCTCAACACTACTGTTTTCTCCTTCTTCAATGCCTGATGAAGCATGGGTGTCCAACCCCACAAAACACCAGGGACACCACATACAAGGAGGTAGATCTGACCTTTGCTAGCTCCTGCAGCACTGCAGAGTCCTGAACTGCTTCTTACAAAGTGCAGAAGAGTTGCTCTTCAGCAGTCCTTAAATGAGAATAATAATTACCTACATTTATTGAAGACACCACATGCCCAATACTGTACTAAGTTCTCAATATGTATTGGACTTTGGACAAATAAGTGTTTCCTGAACTGAGGATCCAGTTCTATGAAAGAAACATTGACTAGGGAGGTCTACATTGGCTATTAAGATGGGACATTTTGATCTGCAAGATGCCAATAAGTCATGAAAGGCATTGTTAGAAAGTGTCTGGATCAGGCATTCATCTGCCCCAAGGCTAGGGAAGGATGTTCTCCTAGGCTCTGTGAGCCTATGAAAGGGGCAAGCCAGGCACGGTGGCTCATGCCTGTAATCCAAGCACTTTGGGAGGCAGAGGCAGGCAGATCACCTGAGGTGGACCAGGAGTTCAAGACCAGTCTGGCCAACATGATAAAACCCTGTCTCCACTAAAAACACAAAATTAGCCAGGTGTGGTGGCGGACACCTGTAATCCCAGCTACTCGGGAGCCTAAGGCAGGAGAATCACTTGAACCTGGGAGACAGAGGTTGCAATGAGCCGAGATTGCACCACTGCACTCTAGCCTAGGTGACAGAATGAGACTCGACTCAAAAAATAAATAAATAAATAAATAAAATAAACAAACAAACAAAAAAAAAGGGCAAACCAGAAAATCCATATTACTTAGATGAACTACATCTATAGAAATCATTCAAAATAGTGGGGTAGAGAGCAACAGACTCTGATGAGCAGAGGAAATGTATGAAAGCAACAACAATTTCAAATCTAAAATGTTCTTAGGGGGAAAAAAACCAGATTTTAATTGGGTTCATTCATAGCCAACATCTCTTACGTCTTTCATTATTCCTTATGTTTTCTTCAGGTTTGAATTCTAATGAAGTGCTAGCTGTTCCTTTCCTTTATTTGCCCAAGAAACATAAACATGTCTTGATAATCACGTGAAAATACCTTTCAAACGCTGGCCCTCTGAAGCCACTTGTCATTGGGGTGAGTTTGTCTCCAACTCAAGGGTTTGGAATATTAGAAACTGCGGTTTGACAAAATTGGATAGCTGCCTTTATCTCAGGGCTGTACAGGCAATGATTTGGCTATGGATTCAGTGAAGTTTAGCCTTAGAACTACTTGGACAGAAGTAATAGAAAGATTGGACAATATCTGTGATTTGATACTCTCCATTGCCATGTACAGCTAAAACAATCTATGCATATTAATTAAAGTATGAGAGCACTTATTTCTCAAAGGATTTGTGTTCCAAATGATTCCAGTAACTGTGGGATTTACTGCTGTATTCTCATTGTGTTGCCTTGGATTATGAGAAACCTGCAATCACAAATGATGGCTCTTAGACCTAGGTCATATCTGGACCATGGATGTATTTATGGGTCTGAACAAGTATTTACAAAATAAGGAAATATACAGAAGAGTACAGATTTTGGACTTTGGTTGGACAGTATTGCCCGACAACAACGAGTTGTTGCTGAGTATCACTCATTGAACCCAGGGAGTATGATTTCCACTTTGCCAAGACAGCCCACTTACTCCACCACATTGTCTTCCCTTTTAACTTAAATTACCTCCACATCCATGTTTGCATTTGAGTCTACAATTCTAATTGTAGATTCTGACATAAAATTCATGACATTTACAGTTTTTGAATGTGGTAAACACCTTGAAAATTAAATTACATTGTACCTGTAGCATAGACATGACAAAGAAATACAGCACAAACTTGGAAATGAATACTTACTTAAAAAAATAAAACCTGGAATATTCTGGATCTTGGTTTGGCAAATCATAAGAGTTCACTCCATTGTCTGTTACTAAATGCACTATGAATGGATACATTGTATTTTAATATATTTGCATGGTGAAATCATAATACCCTAGGCATGTTTGAATTGTGTACACTATACAACTGAGAGCCAATTCCCCCAAGCCATTACATTTAGAGGATGGTATCTGATCTACTACATTCTATAACTTTCATCTATTCTGCCTTGATCTGTGAAGAATTTGAAGCTCTTGTCCTTCAAAGCAAGCTGCAGTTTGCATTGTTTCCATTAGATGGCGCAGAAGATTTTTGAGGTACCAAACAAGACCTTCAGAGAGTTCTGCATGTCAACTACGGTGTAAACACCAGCAATTTCAGCTCCACCATGCACATCTTTGTAGAAGGAATCTAATTTAAAGTATTTCCAGGGAGGGGTTATTTTATAACTTATGAACCATTTTTCCTAAATGTACTAATAAGGAGACTATTTTTTTCATAACTGAATTCTGTTTTGTGGTTTATTACCCTATTCCTTTCCAAACTTGAGAAAAATAAATAGTTAGACCAAGTATTGCAAAAGATATTGGGGGAGGACACTTACACAACAGTGAGCCAGATTCAAAGCTAACACTCAGGATATACGAACCAAATATTTCTTAAAACTTTCCAGTTTTATATAATTACCAGTTTGCTGTCAGTCCATTACTAGTCATTTTTGTCCAACTGCCTTCTGAGGCTTTTTACTCCTACTAACACTTCATTCTTTTGATAATTTAAGATGGAAAATAGTTTTCAGTATCTTGAATACATCTAAACCTAGTGATATCTAAGTTCTTCTCTTAATTCAAGTGCCAACAATTCTGACCATTACACATACTCATTTGTGTTTTTCACAGCTTCAGGGTTTGAAGGGCTTTTGGCATTGTTGTTGTTTTAGATTCTATGGGACAGTGTCCCATGTTAATTTCATTGGAACTTAAAAAAAAAAATCAACAGAGCCCTGCATTTGGTTTTGGTCCATACATGGAGAAAGAATTTAAGACAGAATCATTAAGATGTGTGTTGACCTGGCATGGATATTCTTAATTCTTCACTTTGCATGTGTTGAAAGACTTAGGGGAGTCCCACAAGACTTCATGCACTGGCCAAAATGCAAGCCAATGTTTTACATAAACAGGAAGAAAATTTGCTACCAGAGCACAGAGCTCAGCACACTTGAACTACATTCTGTTGAGCTGGTAGTAGAAGTGCATGATATTTATAAATTGCCCATATTGTCTAATGTCAGTAATTAACCCAATTGCTTTCCCAAGTGGTTCATTTCTATTATTCTTTTCTATACAGTAGTCTAAATGTTGATGTTTCAAAGTCGGGCCCTTCTTGGAAAACTACAACTTGAACTTAACATACAGCCCTGGTGACAGTGCTAAAAACTAGACTGCTTCAACCATCTCTTCATGGAGAACTGAGCACAGGAAACAAAAGGAAATTATAAGAAAAAAAAATGGAGGCAGAGGGGCTACATTTAACTCCGAGTCCTTTCCATCTCTTTTAAGATAGCTTATCAGTGATAAGGAATATGAAGTTATTGTTTATAAACTATGCAGTCCCCTTTCAAAAGAAATGAAGTTATTCTAAGGTGAGTTAAGGACTCAAGGTAAAACATCATGAAAAAACAGTACTGTGAACAATGAGTCATTGTTCCAGAGGATGTCTTGGATACAGAACAATTAGAAATAAGGGGACTGCAAACTTAGCTGAGAGGTGGCTCACTGGAATTGGGAAAACAGAAGGAGGAAACTGCATGAGAAAGTTATAACATAACTTTAATTTGTGTAAGCCTGTGGATATTAGAACTCTCTTATGACAATGATAAAAGCAGATTTCACTGAGCACAATTAACATAGCCAATCAGTTTAGAGGAATTGAAAATATAACATTAAAGAAATAAGACTAGGAGAAGGAAGACTATTAACATTCTTCCTGAGCACTGGACAGGGCATCAGGAGATCTAGGTTCAGTTCTTATTCTTACTTACATTGCATTAAAATTAGTCTCACTGAAGCCTTCTTTTATTGATTCTGTTTACAGTCTAATATACAGCTGAAGAACAGGTACACAGCATGGTGACTTTTCTGTCCTTTAGGAAGCTATCAGCAATTTTGTTTCCATTATCCTTCTTTCAGATTCGTAGCATGTGAGTACATGTACATTGACACACACACACACACCCCCCCCCCTAAACTGAGAACTCACTTCTCTTGCACAGCATGGATATTCTAGGCTCATCTTTCTAAAATTCTTTGACCTTTTGATTTTTTATTTTAACCATACTTGATCATTGTGTTTGAATACTTTTGACCACATACTGTCTGAATAGCATGTGTTCACTTCTAGGTAATAAAAGCTGCGAACTTGATATGACAACAGCACTCATACCAATCCAACAAAACAAAACAATGTTTCAAAGAATAAAAATACTGATTTCCAAGGAAATGAGCAAGAAGCAAAAAGCCAGGAGTATCAACATAAGTAACGCAAAGTTTGAAAACAAATGATTACTTTGTTATGGGAACCAAGCAATCTAATTTTCACATTTAGTCAGTTTGTTATGATTTTCTATTTAACTCTGAAAAAATGGATCTGACTGGATCAACAAAACCAGGTATCGCTCTTTATCTCTCACTCTAAATTATTTGATATTCTGTTCTTTTTTTGTTCTGGGTTGAAAAACTAATTGTGGAGGGAGAAATTTGGGAGAAAAACTAATCTTTCTCTTGGTTGGTGGAAGGAAATCTCTTGGATAAGAAAGGTATTGTTACCAACCCCACTTGGGTTTGGGTTTTGTTATGAATTGTCTTGCTCAATACTGGAGATAGGTTTGGACTGCTAGGAAGCACCATCACCTCTGATCTCTTTTGTGAACTGTGGTCAAAAAGGTGGAAAAGAGTCAGACAGAAGCTCAACTTTTTGGAGAAGAGCAAAGTAGTGACAATAGCACAGTTTTCCTTTTGCTATTGAGGAAAATATCTCCAATTGTTTTTTGAGAAACACTTAATGTCATATATGTTATAACTGGGTGTTCTGGAAGAAATAAAAAAGATTATCTATGGGCTTAGAAATCTCTGAATACACCATATCTCTCTATGAGATTCACAATGTACATGCACATAGTAAAGATCCTGAGAAAAGCAACTGCAAAGAACCCTGGTTAACAGAATGCCTCCCGACTAAATTGGCCAGCTAATATCCAACGTGATATTTGAGTAACACTGGCTTGAGGCATTAAGGAGGAAGTTGACAAGGTTAAAATGTTAGAAGTTAATTATCTAAAGAAGAGTTTTCAATTTAAAAATTGTAAGCAGGTTCTAAGGACAAATCTACTTTCCCTCCATCAGTTCTAATCCTGCATTAGGCAATACTTAGAAGAGGATATAGCAACCACCACAAAATACGGGAAATGGATTTGACTATCCTCTCAGTCCTTGACAAATGATTTCCGTTGGAAAAAAAATAGTCACAGTTCAATTTGTTGTCATAAGATAAAGTATAAAAAATAATTTTACTATCAGAACTGAAATTTGTTTCAAACTTCTGGAAGACTCCCTTTTCCATATTTTTGTACTTATTTCTGTGGGTCTTCATCATCACACCCATTATTAAGCTTTCTTTAAAGGAAAGAAATTTTAACTGCCACTAAATCTTACTTTAAAGAGGTCTGTGTTTGTGTTACCTTCTTCATAGGTATGTGTACTTTAAGTATTTTATCAGTTATTGTAAACTAAATAATTTTCTCCCTCATAAGAAAGGGTTTTGAAGTAGAAAGAACACATATGGGTCTACCATCAATCTAATTTATTTTTATTTTATAATTTCCTTTTAATATAAAGTCATTTATTATAGTTTATAATTGAAAAGAAAAGGACTTATGCCATAAATAAGAATTTTTTTGTATAGAATGTGTACAATTCACATGTGTGAATGTACATACTCTCATGAAGTGACATTGACAGTAAATGAACCAGGTTCTGTCATAAATAGATTTTTACCTAGTGAGAAAACTTGCCTAGACAAGCTTTGGCAGCTCTGTTCAAATATGTGTATGAGTGACACAGATTTCTCAATTCACCTCTCTGGATTACTTCAGGGCAAATTGTCAGGTGTATGTGCCACAGGAGATCAAGATTATCTTTTGTTTTTATTTTCAGCTAGTACTAGCACATTTGAGATTTTTCATTCACCATTTTGCAAAATCTGCTGTGGAAATGAGAAGGAGAAATATATCAGGTAGAAATATGGATGCAGGACAAATGCAAGGACAGAGGATCAATTGAATAGCTCAAAACATAAAAGTCCACATAGAAGTTCGGCATGGCGGCTCATGCCTGTAATCCCAGCACTTTGGGAGGCCTAGGCGGGAGGATTTCTTGAGCCCAGGAGTTCAAGACCAGCCTGGACAACATGGCAAGACCCCATCTCTACAATAAATACAAAAATTAGCTGGGTGTGGTGGCACATGCCTGTAGTCCTAGGTACTTGGGAGGCCAAGGTGGGAGGATCACCTGAGCCCAGGAGTTTGAGGCTGCATGAGCCATGACAGAGTGAGACTCTGTCTCAAAAAAGAGAAAAATACCAGCTAGAAGTGCAGCCCCCCCAAATGAGAAGTCTGCCAAACAGTTTATTCTCCTCAGTAGTTCATCTTCATTTCTCATCAACTTTCTCTGAATAATCACTTGAGAATTATTGTGTAAAGAATAAAGTATGTTACTTACAAACAAAATTCATGATCAAAGAAAGCACGTACTAAAAAGAATGAGCAAAAGAAATATGTGAGATTCTCACTATCTGACAGCACTGTTTACTCAGAGAAAAGTTGCTCTCGGCGGGGAATTACAACTTGGATTCTGATACTAGATGAAGCAAAATGTTAAAAGAGGCATACACTCCTAGCTAGTCCTGGGCAACATGGAGCAGTAAGAGTTGCGTATTTTCGACTTATCTATCCCTCGGCATTCTGCAATTTAGAGATGTTAGTTGCAAACAATGGAAAACCCAATCCAGACAAATTTAATTTTACAAAGAATAAAAGAAACATACTGACTTATTTACTGGAGTCCAGGGGCACAATAGACTTCATTCAGAGGCCAAACAGTGCTCAGGATGCTGTTTCTGCATTTTTGTTGTCTCCACTCCACATCCTTGATGCTTGATACCGACCCTAATTGCAAGCAGGTTCTCACTCTGTGGTCCTAAAATGACTGCTGGCAATAATGGGACTGCATGCTTCTTTGTTTGTATTTGCAAAGAAGAGAGGAGTCTATGTTCCAGCATTCTCAGCAAAATCCTCAAGGTTCACTCTAACTTGACTAATTTAGAACCTGGACAAATATCCTTGGACCAATTCAGGACAATGTAATATGATGAGCTGACTGACAGGGGCCTGAGTTATGGACCCGCTCTGAAACTATTCACTGTGGTCATAAGTAGGTAACAGAGGAGTCTATACTCCAACATCATCAGCAAAATCTTCTAGGTTCACTCTAACTGGACTAACTTAGAACATGCACCGATATCCTTGGACCAATTCAGGGCAATGTAATATGATGAGTTGATTGACAGGGGACTGAGCTATGGACCCACTCCTAAACCATTCACTGTGGTCATAAGTAAGTAGTTTTCAGATTGGCCTAATACAATCAAGGTCCATCCCTGGAAGTAGGGGTGAATTCAGTCCCACCCAAACCATATGACTAAGGGTAAAATCTATACATGGGGTCTGTAGAAGGTAGGTGTTGCAAAGACAAACAAAGATTCTATATCAGGAAGGAGAGACAGTGTTAGGCAGTAAGCCAGGGACGTCCATTGTAGTCTCTCTTCCTAGATCTCCAATCCTTGACCCCAGTTATCCAGCTAGAATCCTGTTTCAAGAGGCCTTAAATTCAGTTAGCCTCTCAATTCACCCGAATCGATTCAATTAAGAAATAACTCGGAACTCACTTGAAGGCCCACATGAGGGAGCAGGGGGGATGAATTCTTTTGGAAACTTGTTTGTCTACATATGCATATATGCATATATCTATATCTATCTATATACACAGTATCTATAATTAGGTGGGTGCATTAGTGAGGGTTTTCTACAGGGACAGAACAAATAGCACATATGTATATATGAAAGGGAGTTTATTAAAGAGAATTTGCTCACATGATCACAAGGTGAAGTTCCACCATAGGCCTTCTGCAAGCTGAGGAAGAAAGAAGCCAGTAGTGGCTCAGTTTGAGTCCCAAAGCCTCAAAAGTAGGGAATCCCACAGTGCAGCCTTCAGTCTATAGTAGAAGGCCCAGGAGCCCCCTGCAAACCACTGGTGTAAATTCAAGAGTCCAAAAGCTGAGGAACCTGGGGTCTGATGTCCAAAGGCAGGAGGAATAGAAGAAATCATCCAGCATGGGAGAAATATGAAAGTCAGAAGACCCAGCAAGCCAGCTTATCCCACCTTCTTCCACCTGCTTTGTTCTAGTTGCATTGACAGCTGACTAGATGGTGCCCATCCACATTGATAGTGTGTCTTCCTCTCCCAGTTCACTAACTCAAATGTTAATCTCCTATAACAGCACCCTCACAGACACACCCAGCAACAATACTTTACCAGGTATCCTTCAATTCAATCAAGTTGACACCTAATATTAACCATCACAGTAGGTTTACTGAAACAGTAGCATATAGCTTCTACAACAAAAGGATAACAAATTATAACCAGGTCACTTTACATGTAAGATAATAATTTGTGTAAAATCTGAATGTATCAGTTTTTATTGCTGCCATAACAAATCACCACAATGTTAGCAGCTTAAAGCAACACCCACTTATTAGCTCACAGGTCAGAATTCTAGCCTGTAGAGCTGGATTCTCATTTAGAATCTCACTGACATACAATGAAGGTATCAGGGGCTGTGGATTTTATCCAGAGCTTAGGATCCTCTTCCAAGCCCATTGTTTATTGACAGAATTTAGTTCCTTGTGATTGTAGGACCAAGGTCCTCCTTTCCCTGACATATCGCCCCCTTCATCGTGAAATTAATATTGAAACTAATCTTAAATGGACATTGAATCTTTTCTATACATTGAATCTCTGTGACTTCCTCCTCTGTTTTTGAGGTTCATGTGATTATGTTGGGTCCACCTGCATAATCTAGGATACTGCCCATTTTAAGATTCACTCTTTAGTAAGCATAATTACATCTGCACACTTGCAAACTTGCCATGTTACATGACCACAGGTATAACACCAAGGAGTGAAGACCATGGGGGCCAAAATTCTGCACCCCACAATGGATAAATTTTATTATCCACAATGGATAAATTTTATTTATTTCTACTGGTGAAATCAAGTAGAAATAGAGGAGGCCTACCATAGGGAGGAACCCAAATGTGAGTTTTTCAGCTTTCACATTTTGGTAAATAACATTCTTATATCTACTGATATACGTACATACATATGTAAATTACAGAAAGATAAAAGATGCTGAGACTTTTCATTTGTTCTGATTTAGGCTTATAAAACCTCTGTTCTGCAACCTCGGAATCAGTAATAAGGACACCTTTGAAAGAATCTGCCTGCATTTATCTTGTGTTTCTTTTTTGTCAGACAGTACAAAGAAAATTAAGGTTTTTCTTCTTTGCTATACATATAATACTCAGAAGTGAAAGCTAAATTAACTTGTCAGAATCATGGCATCTCTTTTCTTGAACTGCTGTATCCACCTTCCCAAAAGATTTGAAAAAGAAAGAATAAACCTCCCAACACCTTAACTGGCGGAACAGCACATCCACAGCAATCCTGCCCTCCAACATTGCTTCCTGTCATTACTGGTGGTGTTTTTATCCATCTGGGTGAGCACATGCTTTCACCATTTGTCAAGAAATGTCTACAGTGCAGAACATCAATTGTTCCATAAGGTAGGGCCCATCAGGTTGCAAAGAGGAAGCAAAGCAGAGCGGCTAATTACCATGTACCAAATTCATCTTTTTCAGGAAGACAAAAAAAAAAAATTAAAAGAGGCAAAGTAGTTGGCAATTCCAGTGTCGCCTGTAAGTTAATTTTCACTTTCCCACTATTGGCTTGTTAGTATTCTACTGTCTAAGAAAGTGATGTTCCCAGAAGCATCTCAAACATTGGAGCAGATCCTCTCAATGTGTAAGCTTTCCCTTGGGTCTAAATTATTTACCTTTGAAAGCTGCATAAACTCCTTCCAGAGGCTAAGAGACTGAGTGTAAATTGCAAAGTGCTTCTTTCACTTACTAAGTATAATTCGAGGGATTTGAGGTACTTCTACCTACTGAAAAAGACTGACATTCACTTTCTTAAGCCCCCTCTTCCTCCCCCCACAAATATATACACTAGAGCTTAGCTTTTCTAGTTAAGTTACACTTCGTGTACAATCCCATACCTCCCTGTTAACTACTTTATTCTGGAATGCCATGGATTTGATTTTTCCAGTATTTACTTGCTTGTGTTGCTGAACATAAGGTAAAGTTCCTTATGTTGCCCTGTGCCAGTGTTTTCCATCTTTCCAAGTGAACCACAAAATGCACAGAAATAGAGATTACACTTTTTATTACTAATTACTGTCAATTAATGTAATTGGATAAATCATTGTTTTAGTATCTTTTTAAAATAAAAGACAAAATCACTGAATTATAAGTTCTAAGGTTCTTCATAAAATATTAGTAAGATAACTGGAAAAGCCGCTTCCTCATTATGAATTCATAGTTTTTGAATGTCTTCTGGGTTTCAGATAATCCTCCAGATTCCCTTGGCTTCTACTTTATCCAGCTAAACCATTGTTCAACCCTGTTTGGCTAGTTTCATTTTTTTGTCTTCTAGACTGTTAAATCAGCCCACATTCTGCTCTAAAAAGTAAATTCTCCTGTAAAAATGGCTTACTTGCTTGTCTGGCTTTGCACTAGAAGGAACCTTATGGTTTATCAGATGTATAAAATACCTCCTTCCAAAGGATAAATTCTTCCTTAGAGCAACATTTTATCATGATTTCAGAAGTAGGAAGAGAGGGAAAAACAATGAGTATCAAAAAACCTAGAGAGAGGTTAATGTCTTAGTAGGAAAGAAATATTAGCTAATTTATAAAATAATTTGGGTTTATATTTCTACTATGAATAAAGGAAATCTATGGCAGGGCACAGTGGCTCATGCCTGTAATCCCAGTGCTTTGGGAGGCTGAGGCTGGCAGATCACAAGATCAAGAGATCGAGACCATCCTGGCCAACATGGTGAAACCCCATCTCTACTAAAAATACAAAAATTAGCTGGGCATGGTGGCGGGTACCTGTAGTCCCAGCTACTCACTCGGGAGGCTGAGGCAGGAGAATCACTTGAACACAGGAGGCAGAGGTTGCAGTGAGCCAAGATCACACCACTGCACTCAAGTCTGGAGACAGGGCAAGACTCTGTCTTAAAAAAAGATAAAGAAAAGAGAAGAGAAGAGAAGAGAAAAGAGAAGAGAAGAGAAGAGAAGAGAAGAGAAGAGAAGAGAAGAGAAGAGAAGAGAAGAGAAGAGAGGAAATCTTGGCTAACTTAAGAGGGACCACAAACAGATTGTCTTCTGAAAGGCTACCTGTAAGTTTATGTGTTGGTATGGTCAATAAGCTACTATATGCTGGACATAGTACACTATCTGTTGGTGGAAAGCAAAGTTGACACATTTTTTCTTTGGAATGTAGCATTTCATTTATCTATGTACATTTTTAAGTGAAAGTTTCAATAACAAGAGGGGCTTCTATATCATGATTGAAAGTGTCAACATATAAAAATATTTACTTTATCATTTATCTTTGCCACAACAATGTTATGTAATAAGCAAACATAAACCTCAGGGACACCCACACCATTCAGTTTTGTTCAGAAGTCTGTGGGCTGACTGGGTGGTTCTAAATTGGCTGATGTGGACTGAGCTTATGCATGTGTCTGTGATCAGGTACAGGTTGGCTAGGAGTTGGCCAGTTAAGGAAGGTCTCAGTTGGGTTGACTAACTCTGTTCCATTTGGTCTCTTGCCCTCCAGCAGACAGGCCTGGGTTTATTCTCATGGTAGACGTAAATGTCCAAGAAGAAGAGCAGAGGCACACAAAGCTTCTTGAGGTTTAAGGTCAGAATCAGCACATCATTATTTCTGCCATATCCTGTTGGCCAAAGCAAACCATGAGGCCATCTCAGTTTAAGAAAGAAATCATGTTCTGATGAGACGAAATGCAAAGTCACTTTGCAAGAGTTGACTGTGTGGGAGTGAGGGGAATAATTGTAATCAATTTTTGCAATCAGTCTGCCATATCAATCTTCTGGCATTCTTGAAGCAATTCAAACACATTTTCCTTTACTACATCAAACGAAGTAAAAAAAAATTAATTCAAACAAATAATTCATTATGACTAAAGAAAAAAATGCCATACATTTGCCAATGGATTGTGTTTGGTACACAATGTTAGCCCAATTTTCTCTTTTCCTAACATAAATAAATTTCAAAACCTCATGAAATTCGACCAAGTAAGATTTTTGCGTCTTACTTACAAATATATGTCTGTGCCTTGCTCATTTGTTTTTGAAGCTAATAGCAACAAAATCTTCATGGAGGGAAAATAAAAACATTCTTTCTATAAGATATGCATATACACATCCTCCTCTAAGTAAAGGTAGTAATACCTAAGTCTGTCTTGGCTTTCAGTGAGTCTTGGGATTAACCATACAACTGCATCTGCTCATAAACACCAGGGTTATTCTATATAATTGCAAGCTTACAGACCCCTACTCCTGTTCCCTATTGAGAAATTCTATTCCCCATTCTCATTATAAAAAGTGTACAAAAATCTTAAAATTACTGAGTCCCACATTTATTTCTACATGTGTAACTAATTAGACTTAGTATGATATTTTTAAATGCAGTACATCAGGGCAATGGGATGGAAATATTTTATTCCAGACATTTTCTTAACTATATAAATATTTGAGACCTAGATGGTTTTGAGAGAGCATCTTCTGTTGCTAGCAAACATGTCCTCCCTAAGAAGAAAACCTTTTACAGGGACTAAGAATAGAGTATACCACTTATACTGAAATTGAGAAAGACATAACCTTTCAAGTCACTGGGGCTCTTATTTAGTGCATTAAAGAATAACTTATGAAACAACTGTTGCCTTTAACATGTCCACATGGTGCCATATGGTCTTATGCAGAACCCTGTCCTTGTAAACAAGAATGAAATGTGACTTATCCACACTGGGCATATACCTTAAGAATAGTGTTTCATCCCAGATTCCCA
Source organism: Chlorocebus sabaeus (assembly GCF_047675955.1). Taxonomy (NCBI): domain Eukaryota; kingdom Metazoa; phylum Chordata; class Mammalia; order Primates; family Cercopithecidae; genus Chlorocebus; species Chlorocebus sabaeus. The sequence continues at coordinate 34,397,202 of NC_132913.1, forward strand.
ATAAAAAGTTCCTTTAGGGAAATGAGTGTTAACAGAAAATGCCTTTCTTTAAAATATACTACAGTAAAAAGCTTTCTTATGTCAAGCAAATAGCTATGCCCAGTTAGACAAAGACTCTGATTGAGAAAGAATTCACAATGCCTTAGGTGGTCCCCTGTTTCCAGCTTCCTGACTTTTAACTCCTACGACATTTATGTGAAAAAAAGAACATTGATAAGTCACCCACATTAGTAAAATCCCTCTAGGGAGAGATCTAACTTTTTTCTACAACTGCAGAAAGAGTAAATAACAATTCAAGCAGTGATCAGCATACTCTTGCAGGTTTTTGCCTGTTGTTTTGATAACCATGTCAAATAGCTCACAATGTCTACTAAATGACAGGGTGGTCTGGTAGTAAAAGCATAAGCATAAGTTAGAGCATTTTTCAATGACTGGCTTTGAGACTTTGAAAAATTCACTTAACCACCTCAATTCAGGAATCTTAAAAGGAGGCAATGAGGTGGCCTCTACAAACTTTTATTAATGATGTAAACATCAAATAAGTGAATCAATGTCTAAACGTTTCTAAGGGTGCTATGAAATTTAGAAGATCACTATGATCATTAGAGGGGAGGTAGAACAACGTGGTAGGGAAAGTATTGAATTAGAAACCAGGTGACCTGGATTTCTAATCTCAGCTCTGTTCCAAACTAGCTGGATATCTTTGGGCATTTTCACACTCTGGGGTAAAGTATACTACTTGAGCAGTCACATAAAATTGCAGCAAGAATAAAATGGGGTGCTGGAAAGCAAGAATGAATAAAGCAGTCTTTGCCCTGGAGGAGTTCAGTGTTTAGTGGGACAGATGGAGGTGTAAAGAGATGAAGATGATATAATGTGATAAATTATAAGGGGCACTATGAACTCCAATTGCAGAACATGGAGGAGGAGGGATTCATGCTGCCTGGGGGAGTTAGGTAAGTTCCACAGAGAAGGTGACATTTTAGCTGGGTCTTGAAGGATGAATAGGCATTTCCCAGACAGCAGGCAGGAAAGAGACAGGAGATGTGACTGGAAAGGTTGAGCTGTGAAGGACTTTTCATGTCATGTTGAGGAATTTGGATACAAAGGGACACGTGATAGCATAAATGTCTGTTGATTGTATGGCGCTGCCATCTACAGATCTGATATTGTTAATGGCTCATTCCCAGGTCTGGCTTCCCATTGCCACATGTGGAAGGTAGAAGCATTTTAGGCCTAGCGTGGCTCCCAACCTCTGGAGTTTTCTTGCCTCTGCATTCAATTACCTGCCTTCTATTTGCAGGGTTCCTATGTGCTAAGAGCAAATATGCTAGGACCACTAATGACCTTAGGTTTGTATTCATGTTTGGAATCAAGGGAATGTGGGAAGGAGGATGGGCTTTCAAGAGCTCCAACACAATGCTCAGCATCTTGTCATTCTTGTTACAAAATCAGCTCTGACGCTCAGCTTCAATTACATCGTGTGATAAGATCTTATCCCCTTCTCTCCCTAATCTGATTTCTCATAGACAAGTTTTTGTCCTGACTTCATAGACTTTGCACCTTAGAACTTATAAGAATTTTGAGTTCTTTCTTAAGGCTTATCAGCCACTTTGATCCAAAAGCTTGTCTTCTGCTGATAAACTATCCTGAAAATAGCCACTGAACGATCTGATTAAATGCTAAACACTGCCCTCTGGGATTTCTGCAACTGATCACTACCATGCTCCATCCACCAAGGCAATGTTGCACTTCCTATTGGGCCTCTACGACCTGGGCTGCAGACCAAAAGTCTTTTGCTGCACACCTCAAATATTGGTCTGCCTTCTAGACTGGATTCTGTCCCCATATCTAAAAGTAAGTTTATCCCCATAACGTGCTTCACGCCTTCAGGTAAGTCAAGTTTCAGGTCTTAGACCCTGCAGTTTCTCCTTCCACCTTACCAGTTAGCCATGCCCTGCCTACAAGATATGACTTGCACTGCAAAACAAAGACAGACAAAACAAACAAAACTCTCTCATAATAGGTAAGAAGTTCTTCAAACTCAAGCACTCAAGACCCCTAATAAAGTTGAAAAGATTTCCCAGCAGGAAAATTGATATAAATAATCATTACCATGAATACATTTGCCAATACCTGCTTATACTTTAGTTTATCCATCATGGTTCATCTATCACATGCCAAGAATAATAGTATGTTGGGAGCAAGAATAATAGTATCTATTGAGGGGCCTACAACAGCCTTACAAGGTAAATGTTATTATACCTATTCAGAAATGTGGAAGCTGAGACAGAATCTAATGTGCCCAAGTAAAGCAACCAGTTAATAAATGAAAAAACTGTAATTCATCCTCCTCTCTGCCACTCATTCTTTGTGTGTGCACAGGATAACTAGTACCGATGATTATATGAATCAATTTACAGCACAGAAAGCTAAACAACTCAACATATAACATCACCATTCTGATTTTACATGAGGAATTTCTTCCCGATCTTGTCCATCCATAGGTTCTAGCCTCATTGTATGTTTCTTAGGCAACCCTATTCTCCAAACTCTTCCTCATGTCCTCTCCTTTTTTTTTTTTTTTCCAGAGTAACTGGCTCCTCAACCCAGTACTGTTTTATAAACAGGTTGGTTTCAATAGAAGTGTCAGAAGATATGAAGAAGAAAGTGAAAAATGGTACAGCATGAGACATACCAAGATCATAGGCCACACATACATCCTCAGTTGTGAGTGAATGTGCATTGTAGGGGTGGGGGCAGAGTTATAAAACAACATAAGAGTTTCACAACTGTGAGGAGAGTCAGTGCCTGGCTATCTATGAGTGGGTTTGTAGATGATTGAATAACTAAACTGATGTAAGAGAACTGTGCAATTGGAAAGACAGGGTCATAGCCCATGAGTTAGATTCTGTCACTAGAATAATCTAGGCGAGAGGGAAAAAGAATAGTGCCATCTTTCAGTGCCTCTACTCAATTAACCCTATAGCAATCTGCTTTTTGAACCACCCTTCCTTTTTTTTCTTTTGCCTACCTGGCATCTCTGAAGAAAATGACAAGGCTATCCTGTTTGTAATAGTAAAATTGTAGGCTTCTCATCCTCTATGGCCCCTTTCCTTTCACTTAGTTCCTCACTCTCCCATTACCACATTGCATGCCCATCACCACTCCTGGCAATCTCCCTTCCCTTTCACGGTTTCACCTCCTCAAGCTTGGCAGAAGCCTTCCTTCTGATGCCAAGGTTGTACTGTTATGCAAGAATATATCAAAGTCCCTCCTGTTCACCCCACTGCATCTGTCCATATATTTGTCTTTTCCAGCTCAGGGAAAGCCTTGTCTCTTCTCCTTTCCAAGGCTGACACTTCCATCTACACTCACGCTTTCTATCCTCTATGGCCTAAAAACTTGATTTTCAAGAACTTCTTTTTGTAGTTTCAATCTTTCTCTCTTTAACCACTCATTCTTTCCAATCAACAGACATATTCAAGTATCTCTGACCTCCAAAACAATGTTTTTATTTCTTGTTTCCCTTTGAGCTGTCACAGTCTTTTCTTATTTTCCTTTACCTCTATTGTTTGAAAAAGTAATTTATATTCTCAGCCACAGCTTCATTAGTTTTCATTCATTTCTCAACCTGGTTACTTTTTTTCCTATCTGAGTTCTATTTATATTTATTTTTTATTCATATACAATAATTGTACATATTGGGGGAGTACATGTGATATTTTGATACCTGTATGCAATATGTAATGATCAAATCAGGGCATTTGGAATACCCATCACCTCAACCATTTTTATTTTTTAAATCCAGTTTCTGTTCCCATTATAGTGTTGCTAAAATTGCTCTTGATTATATCATCACTTATTTGAACTCAAATAGAATCTCAGGCCTGCTTCATCCTCAGAAACACAAAGCTAGAGAAGGCAAGAAGCCCATTTCTCAGGCTGGACTAAGAGGATTAGCAAAATGGCCTAGACACAAACACAAATAGTAGTCAATATTAGAAGAATATGTCCATAAGATAGACATTGTGCATATATATGTGAGTGTGTGTGTATATATATATTTATATATATTCAAAAAATACTTTTGAGGAATTTAAATCAAATTCAAAAATACATGTGATATGTTGAGTGAGAAAAGAACACCACAATCTAGAGATGAAATTTAAGTTCATTATCCATATATACGTACATAATAGGAAAACTCTAGAAAAAAATTAAAAGAACATTTACCAAAATGTTAATTTTAAGTCTCTTTATATGTGGAATTATGAGTTGTCTTGATTTTATATTTATAAATCTTTCATTATTTTTAAGTATTGTCTAATCAATCTGTATTAATCTCTTTTTCAGCAAAACATGTTATAAAGAAAATATCATTTTTAACTTTCTCAACCTCTCATTTTTTAAATAGTCCTGTTTCCACTCTAGGTTTATTTTCTTCTTGCTTTAAATCTGTTCACAAATTTAAGATTGTGCATTAGAATCATCATGGTGCTAGGAAAAAAATAAAAAAACAGACTCTGGACTTTGTCCCCCAGAGATTCCATATTCTTTAGCCCTTTCTTCCCTCTCCTCTCCTCTCCTTTCCTTTCCTTTCTCTCTCTCGCTCTCTCTCTCTCTCTCTCTTTCTTTCTGTCTGTCTCTCTTTCTTTCTTCCTTCCTTCCTTTCCTTTGCCTTCTTCCCTTCTTCCTTTCCTTTCCTTTCTGTTCCTTTCCTTTCCTTTCTTAACAAGCTCTCCCGTTGGTTCTCATGCAGTAGGTGACCCATGTGTCACACTAGAAACACTCATGGGACTTCAATTATTATCCTCAATATATAATATTAGCTATTGTTCCCTTACCCATGGAAGCCTAGGAAAAATAATGGATGGTAAAAAGGTAGAATAATGGTCATCTTTGTTATGATTTTGGCCATTGATCAGATTTTAAAAATAGAATCCACAGAAGACCAAAGTCCAATCAAGGAGCCAAGAAAGGCTAGGTTGCTAAATCCAAGGAATAAGCAAAGAATTGCAAAATAACACTGAGTGGCTAATGCAAAAGCTGTTGTTCAGATCCAGGATGAGAGATTATCATACAGATATTTCCACAGAAAATTAAAGGTGCATGAGTAGTCAGGACGGCTAATGAATAAAAAATGTATGCTGTAAATAGTCAGAGGAAATAGATCTAGAGAAATTCTCAAGCTTCATAATGAGCAATTACAGTGGTTTTTCTGAGCTCCCAGGGATAGCAAAAGAAAAGTGGATGGAAAATTTCTGAAATACTTCTCTAAGAGCTAGATCCATATTTCCAGCTGCCACTTAAACACTGCCACTTGATTATCACACAGGCATCACAAACTAAAATTTTCCAAATCTGAACTTACTACCTTCCCTAATAATCAGATGCCAATTCTTTTAAATTCTGCTTCCATTAAAAATATTACTCTCCAACCACTTTCTCCAACAAGAAGCCTTCATCATCCTGCACCCCTCTTTTAAGTATCTAACCTCATCTTCTGGCTTTACCATAGCCAGGGTTATGCTATATATAAAACAAGACAGAGATTTAAAGCACCCAGAGTAGTGCCTGGACAGAGTGTGTATTTCAATAAATGTTACTAGATTGGTACAAAAGTAATTGTGGAATAGTTCAACCTTTTCCTCTCTAGCCACACTGAGCTACTTGCTACTTGCTCTTTGAAATGCACATCCCTTTGCACATACTGTTTTATCCACCTAAGGACTTTTCCTGATTGACCTTCTAGGTAACTCTTCCAGAAGACCCAACCCAAACACTATCTTTTCTGTTATACCTTCTAAGATCTCACCATGTAACTCCATTATGGCACTTTTAAACTTCATTGAATTATAGCTGTTTATTTGTGTTTCTCTCCATTAGAATAAGTGAAACAGATTGCACTTTGTGAGAGCCCCAGCCACATTCATCTCTGTGTCATAGGTATTTCTACAAACTAATTTAGCCTGAGACTATATGCAAGGATTTCATAGTCACAAATCTGAAATTGTTGCTAGACTTCCCTGTGACTTCAGGCTTTGTCCAAGGTCCCTTTCCTAGTTTTAGTGTATGCGCATGATCTCAAAAACAGTTCACAACATGCAGCCAGTCTCTATTTTATATTTGAGTTCTTGGCCCACCCACCTACTGAGATACTGTCCAACCATGCCCAATGATGTTGCATTTTTACTGCTGGTGATGCTGCCCAAGATGCCACATCCATCCTTCTGCTAGAAGCACCAGTGCTACTTCTCCACCACCATCTCACTGAAACAGATGTCTATTGTCTGTCCAGAACCTTATCCACTCTTCTGGTAACAGAAACCCTTTTTCCAGCTCAGAATCCATTTCCTGTAGTCATCTAGATTTGCTAAACAGAATTCTCTATTCTCATTTCATCCTCAAGAAGTGATTCAAGAATGATTATGTGAAACATGCCAAGCCCTCACTAAGACTATTCTAAACAAAACAGCTGTGAGCCTGAGGCTGGCAACCATCTTACCTGCCACATGGAAACAGCATGCTTGCAAAGTGAAGTTACACAGGCCAGCAAGGCCTGGAGAATGAGCTCTAGTCCCTGAAACCTGACATATGAGACAATACATTTTCTTTTGGTTTAGAATAGGATTTCTATCCCTTGTCACTAAAGAATTCCAATAACTTCTATTACCGTTTTAGCATAAAACACAGACTGCTTGTCACTTGAGGAAGTAGCATCCATGCATTGCCAGGACTAAGCCCCAGAATGCTTCACCCCTCTCCTTTCATGGCCAGATGTGTCATTTCCCTTTCCTTTCTTCTGACCAGCTATGAATCCAATCTATAAACCCGTGAGCCTTAGCTCTCTGTCATCTACTACAGCCTACTGCTCTACAGTTGCTATTTTGTTTCAGTTTCTAAAGGATGAATGGGAGTTCAATCCTCTTTCTTAATCCTTTTTCAGAGTCCAGTGGTTGGATAATTTTTTTCTGTAAAGGGCAAGATAATAAATATTTTATACTTTGCAGGCCCCAGCTACCTGTATCACTACTACTCAACTCTACCAGTGTGGACAGAGACAATACAATAAATGAGCATTATTGTGTTCCAAAACAACCTTATATATGGACAATGAAATTTGAATTTCATAAAATTTTCATGTGTCACAAAATTTTTATTATTGCTTTGTTTTTTTTATAATTATTTAAAAATGCAAAACAGTCTTAAACTTGAGAGTCATATAGAGATTATAGTTTGGCCACTCCTGCTCTAGGTCCAAGAGTTCTTTCCCCTGTCTCCCCAAAATCATTTTCTCTTCCCTCATGCCTAGCCAACTTTCTTCATCATATTTCAGTCAACAAATTGAAACTATTTGAACTTTGTGTTAGTCCATTTGCATTGCTATAAAGGAATACCTGAGGTTGGGTAATCTATAAGAGAGTTTTATTTGGCTCATGGTTCTACAGGCTTCACAAGCTTGGCACCAGCATCTGTAGGTGTCTGGTGAAGCCTCAGGAAGCTTACAGTCACGGCAGAAGACAAAGGGAGAACCAGTATATCACATGGTAACAGGGAGCAAGAAAGAGAGGAAGGACGTGTAGGCTCTTTTAAACAACCAGATCTCACATAATCTTATAGAGTGAGAACTCACTCATGACTGTGAGGACAGCACCAAGCTATTCATGAGGGATCTGCTCCCATGACCCAAACACCTCCCACCAGGCCCACCTCCAACACTGGAGGTCACATTTTAACATGAGATTTGGAGGATTCAAATCAACCAAACTGTACCAAACCTATTCCCAAATCTGTCTCTCAAATGTATAGCTCGTGTCTGTCATCTAGGGAAACATTCAACCCAGGTTTGTTAAATGACTTGATTAATAAGAACTAGTGGAAGAAGTGACAAAATTAGAAAGAGAAGAGAGAAAAAAAATTCATGACTTTTTTCTTAAGTAATCCTATGGATTCCCAAAGTCAAGTTCTTTTTTTCCGCATAATTTCATCAGAAGGTGAAAAGGCCACGCAGAACAATAATTCTGGAGGGCACCCAAAGCTGTTGACTCAGTCAGGGAAATGGTTTTTATGTTCAACCGCTAGAAACAGCCAGACAGGAATAAATGTTTGGCCAGCTGGACCCCTGTACTTTGAACAGACCCCTGAACTCTGAAAATTTACTCAGGAGAAGAAGAGAAAAGTTCTAAACTGGCAACATATCCACGGTTGAGTGAAGCCAAACACAAGGCTGAAAAATGACTAATTTATCATTTTCAATTAATCTAAAGTTTTCCCATAGTCAAACATTATCATAATTACCAAATCAATTTCCCTATGGAGTTTAGGCATTCATGTAGGAAATGAAGTAATTTCTCATATTTAAGTTTAAATATCTTGTGTTTAAATGTAATAAAGATAAAATGATAATGTTATTGCTAAGAAAGAAAAAAAAATCCAGATTCCATCCCCAGCCTCGTAGTTCCCAACTGCCCCTGTGAGCATGCCACATCTACTAGAACTCCTATTACAGGCACAAATACGTGACTGTAGGTACAAGCAAACCTCTGAGAGTATCTGGTTTGTTAAGCAATTACAGCTCCAAGAGCCTGGAAAACCACATCTGGCACCCAAGTGTGAGACTCTTGGCACTGGCAATATTAACAAAGGTGGAAAAATTTCTATTTTCAGTTTTTGTGAAACAAAAAGTCAGAGGCTCCCATGAAGATAGCTTTGGGCATTCTCTTACTCTCACCAAACCAGGATCCCTCCCTGGCTCTCCCTCTTTTCTTGTCTCCTTCCTCTCTCACTTCCTGATTCTTTCTCCTTCAAAGATGAAAACAAATCACAAGCACTTCTTTATATTACCACACAAACAGATCGAAAGGATTCAGAAACTTTTCTTCCAAATGCAACAAGCAAACATCCAAGTTTCTTCAAGCAAAACTTCTAGCTCAGGCGTCCACTGTTGAATGTTCACTTACCTCTACTACGTGCCAGGAAGGAATTGTTCTTGGTGCTTGGGAAGTGTTGTAGGAAGAATTCGGGGCCATGGCCTGCTCTTCCTAATGTTACTCCTGTGCACATGTTATATGACATGGCAAAAGGGACTTTGCAGATGCAATTAAGGTTACTAGTCAATTGACCTTAAAATAGAGAGATTATTTTATATTATTCAGGTGGACCCAATGTAATCACATGAGCCCTGAAAAACAGAAGTTGGGGAAGAAGGTGAAGTTGAAAGGTCTCAAAGTTTAAGAAGGATTCAGTGTAGCATTGCAGGCTAGAAAATGGAGGAGCCCCTTGTGAGAAGGAATACAGGAGTCTTTGGAAAGCTGAGAGAGAGGATTCTGTCTGACAGTCAGCAAGGGACGGAGACCTCAGTCCTACAACTGCAAAGAGGGAGGAACTGAATTCTATCAATATGGTGATGAGCTTAGAAGTGGATTCTTCCCTAGGGTCTTCAAATAAGAGCCCAGCCTAGCCAAAACCTTGATGTCAACCTTGTAAGACCCTGTGCAGAAACCCCAGCTGAACCATGTCAGACTTCTGACCCATGGAGAACTGTGAACCAATAAGTGTGTGCTGTTTTAAGCTACTAAATTTGTTGATAATTTGCTACTCAGCGATAGAGAACTAATTTAGGAAGCATCAGGGAATAAAATGGAGAGAGATCTCTGACTGCATGTAGCTTATATTCCATCAAGTAAAGATAGCGAACAATAATCGTGTTAAAAAGTACAAGCTGGATGTGGTGACTCACACCTGTAATTTCATACTTCGGGAGGCTAAGGCAGGAAGATTGCTTAAGCCCAAGAGTTTGAGACCAGCCTGGCAAACAAAGTGAGACCCCATCTCTACAAAAAATCAAAAAGTTAGCCAGGCGAATGGCATGTGCCTGTAGTCCCAGCTACTTGTGAGGCTGACAAGGGAGAATAGCTTGGGCCCAAGAGGTCAAGGCTGCAGTGAGCTGCGACTGCACCACTGCACTCCAGCTTGGGTGACAGAGTGAGACCCCATCTCAAAAAAGAAAAAAGAAAAAGTATAATTGTCCCTCAGCAAATATGGGGGATTGATTTCAGGACTTCCTGAAGACACTAAAATCTGTGATGCTCAAGTCCTTTATATAAAGTGGTAGAGTATTTGCATACAACCTATGCAAATCCTCCTGTATATTTTAAATCATATCTAGATTACTTATAATACCTAATACAATGTATATGTAATATAAATAGTTACAATATGTATTATTTAGGGATAATAACAAGGAAAAATTCTGTACATATTAGTACAAGTGCAATTTTTTTCCCACAGTTATTTGAATCCAAGTATGCAGAATCCACAGATATGAAGGGCCTACTATACATGATATAGTATGTTAGAAATTGATGAGTGCTATGAAAGAAGGAAACTTCAAGAGCAATACAGGTTAAGTGGAAATGTAGGGAAAACTAAAATGTAGAGGAAGGTTGAAAAATATCAAAAAAAGGAAATCCGAATGCCATTTTGGTTGGCATGATGCAGATCGCCATGGGTTAAATAGGTGCAGGGCCTGGTTGAGAAAGTGGTATTTGAATGAAGAACTGAAGGAACTAAGAAACTGAGTGAAACAAATCCTTGGAGTAAGAACATGAAAGGCAGAACAAATAGTATGTGTGAATGTCTTAAACTAGACCAGAGTGCTGGTCAGGCTGGTCAGGCTCTAGGAAGATTAAGAGACTGTGATCTGAAGCAGGCTAGTCAAGGGAAGAACAGAAGGAGAGGGACAGGAGGCCAAGGGTCAAGTTACATGGGCCTTGCAGGCAACTCCAAATCTTTGATTTTTTACTTTGAAAGAAATGGAGGGGCCATTGTAGGGTTTTGAACAAGAGAGTGACTTCACTTACCAGGTTATAAAAAGATTATCAATAGTCTCAGTGTAAACAAGGGTAAAAATTGAAAACCAGTAGAAGGCTAATGCAATATCCAGGTGGGTAATGATGACTTGGGCCTGGATGGTAGCAATGAAAATGCTAAGAATTGGTCTGTATACATACTAAGTATAGAGCCAAGAGGATTTCACATTGGATTGAATGTGTGGTTATAAGAGAAAAGAAAATGTAAGAATGATTCCAAGGCTTTTGGACTGTGCACAAGATACATTGCTATCGACTGAGAAGATAAAGGCTATAGCTAGAACAAGTTTCATGGGGAAGAATGGAAATTTGTGGGTCATTAAGTTGGAGCTGTCTATTAGACATCCAAATGGAGATTTTGTATTAAGCAGTTGTATAAATTCAGTCTGCAGCTCATGAGAAAGCTCTGGACTGAAGAGTTAATTGGGGAGTCACCCCAGAGAGATGATATTAAAAGACACTTGGATTAATGAGATTACTAAGGCTACAGTTAAAGGAAATGAACCTTGAATAGAACTGATACTTATGCTGGTAGAGAGGCTTCCACCTGAGAATATTAGTTGAAAGGGTTAGGTAAGCCCAGTGCTGCTGAAGGTCTTACTGTCTGCACTTAGAGACAAACTACCCACAAATAAAACCACCATAGAGGGAAAGAAAAGAGAGAGAGAGACAGGTGGAGCCCTGGAGACATTACCTGTGATCCTAGATCCAGCTATGTCTAAATGAAATCTCCCTTTTCTCTCTCTTAAAAAAAATTTTTTTTTATTTTATTTTTATTTTTATTTTTTTTAATTTATTTTTTAATATTATTATACTTTAAGTTCTAGGGTACATGTGCATAACGTGCAGGTAGCAAACTATCACAAGAACAGAAAACCAAACACCGCATGTTCTCACTCATAGGTGGGAACTGAACAATGAGATCACTTGGACTCGGGAAGGGGAACATCACACACTGGGGCCTATCATGGGGAGGGAGGAGGGGGGAGGGATTGCATTGGGAGTTATACCTGATGTAAATGATGAGTTGATGGGTGCTGATGAGTTGATGGGTGTAGCACAGCAACATGGCACAAGTATAATACTAGTTTGAGTTAGTATTCAGTCATGTGCATCCAAAAAAGTTCTGACTAATATAAATTTATGAGCATTTGGGCAAATGGATACTTTTATTAAATATTGTTTATCTGAGTAATACCCAAATTATATGCAAGGGCATGTAACAATCAAGAGTGCAGTTTCAATAAATTAATACAATTTTTATGTCAATCTTTTTTGTACATTTTTTATTTATTCAGAAGACATTTGTTGATAGTGAAATCAAAAAGTACAACTATGTATTGACTTTCTGGTAAGATGTAATGTTCACGTTATATTCATATATTAAGCTTCCTAATCCTCACAGAGACTCAAATTCTGTTTGTCCAGGGTCCCACAGCTAATAAGTTGAAGGGGGTCGCATTTAAACCCAAGTATCCCTGACTTCCTTCCTACATTAGTCAGGGTTCTCCATAGAAACAGATCCAATAGAATCTGTGTATATATATAGAAAAATATTTATTATGAGGAATTTGTTCATGTCATTATGGATCCTGAGAAATTCCACAATATGCAAGCTGGAGGCCCAGGAAAGTCAGTGGTGTAGTTCCTGTCCAGACTCAAAGACCTGAGAACCAGGAGAGCCAATGATGTAAGCCCCAGTCCAAAGGCCCAAGAATCAGAAATGCCAGTGTCTGAAGGCAGAAGAGAACAGGTGAAGCTGGATTTCCTAGCTCAAAGAGAACAAATTCACCCTTTATCTGCCTCTCTGTTCTATCGAGGTTCTCAACTGATTAGATAATGCCCCACACTGGGAACAGCCATCTATACTAACTCTACTGATTCAAATGCTGATCTTTTCCAGAAACACCCCCACAGACACCCCCATGATTATAGTATCTGAGCATCCCTTAGACCAGTCAAGTTGACACATAAAATTAACCATCACACTTCCCTATATCACCTTTCTACTAGGTCCCTTTCTACTTTATGGAATGAACTATGAGAAAGGAAGCTAAAGAAATGTAAATGAGGAAGTGTTCGATCGCAAGGTGAATAGAAGTGAAAATATACATCAACGACTATCCTCTAAAAGAGGAACTATTCAGTGCCATGTCAGTGTATGAATGAAGATATTAAGAAGAGGGCCAAGTGGGAAAGGTTTTCTGAAGGGGGTACCACTAAACAGGATTTCAGCAAGAAATGGAGCAAGGTGAACATTTTGGATGGAAAAGGTAGCACAGAAGCACAACGACTATTCAATTAAATATAGTATGGAGACTCTTAGAGAGCAGTTGGCAGAACTATAATTCAGTGTGCTCAAAGACAGCATTTCTTCAACTTTATTTGAATGCATCCTCAAAATATTCTTTCATATCCATGGGCCACCAGTACTACCATTTCAATAACAGGGTATTTGAAAACAACTTTGAATCAACTCGCTTATTTTTGTTAAATTAAGAAATGGTGTCTATAAAATCACATTTGCTGTACTATATTTTAAAATATGCATTACAATAAATACATAATTACTAAAATTTTTGAAAGTCAGCTTAACCATCACCTAAAATAATCTCACATACTAGTTTACTGGGAAGGAGGAGGACTTCAGAGCCAGCCTCAGCTGGTTTCTATCCCAGTTCTGCCCTGTAATTTTGACCTTAGGTACTAAATCTCTCCAAGACTTCATTTTCTTATTGGAGTGTTGAGAAGGTTAAAAAGAAACAACGTATACGTGATTTACAATAAAATGATTTGTTGTTTGTACCACCACTCCTACCCCTGTCCCACCTAGCATGGATGCTGAGGCAGATGCTCTGTTTTGCTGAACTAGAAAATGAAGTGAGAATGCAATGGAGAAACAACAAAAAAGTTCTCTAAACAAGAATAAGAAAGGATGAAGCAGTGCCTTGAAAGAGCAATTTTGGGAGAAGAACGGAGATGCTTCAGGGGCTTGTGGAGGCAGTTTAACTATGTGGATCCAATAGAATTTGACACTCTCTTCATGAAACAAAGCTTCAGTTAAATCATTCTTATCAATATTTTAAGAGGCAGGTTATGTTGTAATGGAAACACAAGAATGCACTGAAACTGACCTAAGAATAAGAACAGACTCCTGGAGGCAGCAGGTAGTGTTTTAAAAGAGATCTACACAAGAAAGAGACAAATGCATTGACAGGAGTAATACAGTTGGTTACAAAGGCCATATCTGTGGAGGCACAGAGGAGTCTTAAATCTGTTAGTCAAGGTAGTGGCAATAAGGTCTTAGCTATGGATGAAAGAAGACATAAAAATGGGGAAAAAAATGTGAAAGCAAGTGAGAATACCAATTTGTTGCCAAGTTTTGTCCTGCTGATTATATTACTACAGGAGTGGAGACAAAAAAATAAAAATAAAAATAAAGGCAAACAAAGGAAAAAAGAAAAGAATGACAATACTTTCATGAGAGTTATGAACAGTATTGACCAAACAATCTACCAATTGAGTTTCTATACTTTCTCTAAGAGCCTACTTTATCAGATGCTTGAAAAATTTAAACCAACCACTTAAGACCTTCAATTTCCCTCCTCTGAACTGTTATTGATCTAGATTTCCCACTGGTGATGTGAACATGCCTAAGGGTCAAGTGAAAAATAAGAACTGAAAATAATGCATACCAGCTTCCTCCTCTTCCAGCCATGCCCACCCATGCCTGGGGGTGTATCCAGTGCTGTTTTTAGGATTATTCTTGGAAAAGCAGGTCAATTTAAGACACTTTGGAACCTCAGGGCTCCATTTGGCTTTCCTGTATTAATAACCCAGCTGTAGTTAATTATGTTAACAGAACTCTAGCAAAATGTGTTGGCAAAACTTTGGAAAATTGTCTCTAAAACCTTGGTGATTAATAATGAATGCTGTGCTTGGCCAGTTCCTTTGACACAGGGTGACTCACTGTGGATAATGATAAAGTGAAATGTATCACATTGGAACATAAAATGATAAATGCAAGTCTGATTAAATTAATCGTAAGTGATTGCTGGACCTAACTAAGCCATCTGACTCATGGACACTAATGGGTGACATGGTATCCAACATCGCTAGTTATCAAATGCTTACTAGTTCTGCTATTGGAGCCAGTACCAGTGGGGATTCACCAGAAACAGGGTAATGTGCAGTCAAGGAAGGAAAGGAGTTCCTTAGTCATGCCTTTCAACATTATCAAGAATGCATTTTAGCATTCAGTAGTTTTCTAGCTGAACACTTGCAGAGTCAAGTAGAGAGATTTTCATATATTCTGAGCATTTGTAAGTATTCAACTTTCAGATTTGAAAATGTCTACATTTTTCAGACTTTTTATGAATTCACCTCACAGAGGCCAAGGAACTGGCATTACTCAGAAATGTTAGCTTGAGTTTTTTGGAACTTGATTGAATTTAATTTACTGATTGTATATTCACATTTCCTATGAAGAAAGGAAAGTGAGCATAAAAAAAAAATCTCATATTCACTCAAATTCAGATACCACATACTGAAATTCAGGAACTCAAGTAAATGCCTTAAAGCAATGCACTTCAATAATTAGTGATGATTCCTCCAGTTTCATGATATAAAATGGATATTTTTGTAATAATGCCTGATATTGGATACATAGTGACAAAAACAAAGATATGAATTCAGAGCAAGCCTGTAAAGTTTCCAGTGGGATCTAGAAAATTGGTAAAAAAGAAAAGCACTGTGTTGAGTGTTTACTCTGTCTCATACCCTGTGCCGACCCCCTCATCCTGTGCTATTGGTTAATCATTACAACACTGTCAGAAGGTATTTTTATCCCCTTTTTCAGAAGAGAAAAAAACTGAGGTTCAAAAAAATTAAATAACTCCCAAGGAGTTAATTTAGTTATTAGACTGTGGCAAAGCCAGGATTCAAGCTCAAATCTGTCTCCAAAACTCATAATTCCCAGAAGAAGAAAAAATTAAATCTCACATTGAATAAACAAGATGAATCAAGTTTGGGGACAAAATTATTAAATATGTTTTAATTTACTTGTAACATCTTCTTACTGAGTGCTACGTCTTCCAATATGCATTTTTTAACTACTTCATTTTAAATGCACGATTATATATTCAGACCACCACCAAGAAAAGAATGACATCTTATGGATATGATATCTAGCATAATTGATGCTTATGATATGTCCCAGAATGACATAATCCAGTCTAGAACATCTTTGTCTTGATTTTGGTTTTTTAAATGTGAAGCTTAATCTTTCTTAACCTCAGGTTTTATTTAAAGGACAGTTATCCTTTGATAATGCCTGCTCCATGCTAAGTAGCATTTCTTTTAAATGTCCATACATAAAGAAGCCTAAGAACAGAATAACTCTGTGGAAGAGATAAATAACGTTTCCCCTTTTGGAGAAGGCAAGAAATAGCCCAGGTAGAATCTGTGGAAACAGTTCTTGTTTCTAACTGCAAACCTGGTTTATTATGTACTTGAGGAGGACAAATTCTAAAAGACATATGAGGAACAGGTAAAGCTTTTTAAGTTCATTATTTACTATGGGCCCTTAAAGAAATGTGCAGTTCACAAGGGGTTATTGGAGTCAGTTTCAGAATTCTGAACGAAGCTTTACCAACAGCTTTCTAATTGAATCTCAAAAGACTATAATTGTGTTCCACTCTGTAGTCAGCCTCCATTCCATGCGGCTACAGTCGGTTGTAGGTAATCAGATTACTCATGGGTTACTGCCTGCAGCCTGCAGGAGAGTGCCAAGAGTAAGAAGGCAACGTGTTGTAGGGTTAATGAAGCTTAATATGGTGCCAATATCACACTGAGCCATTGCCTACAGAGTGAGAAAGGATTATATCCCATGTTAATATGCCATTTGACCCGTGCCAGAGAAGCAGTCTAAATCACTGAATAAGTATGTAAGTCACCACAGAGAAGTGTTTGCAATGCCAGCTCTCATTGCTGTGAAAACAAGTTGTTCCCTAGCTTGTGAATTTTAACTTTGGTGCTCTTTAAAGTACAGTTTCAACATTGGCTCCTAACATCCCTGGAAGGGCCATACAGGCCTACGATTCTCTTAGCTGGAGCCAATGCAAGGAAACTCACATGCTTTTCTTCAATTTGATTTAAACTTACCTGGAGAATACATCTAAGGTCAATGTACAGCAATTTCCCAAAATCCATCAATGATTTCAGTTCTTTGAATTTGCCTTTAACAGATATTTAGGCCATCTTGAGCCTTGGGATTCTTACTACTAATTAAGTTTTTGGCCAAATAAAGTCCCAAATTATGCCTCTGCAAAAAGTGAAGAAGGCTTAAAGAATTGGTAGAGAAAACAGAAAAGCTCATCTGACGTGCACTGCAAAATCTCAGCCTCCTAATAATGAGAGGAGAAGCACGCTGCAGCATTTCCTTGAATAATGAGACCAATACTCTGAAGTCTTCTTTTCCCTTACTTGACATTTTATGATGAAGAAGAAGGGACTCTCAATGGTATTATGAATGTACTGGGAAACAATTCCATCAGCAAATCTTGATTGTGTTCTTATATTTATAAGCATTTATGGTAAAAATTTATTCCACACATCAGAAAATTCTATAAAATTTTCTACATGTAAAATTAGGTCATTTAAACATTTTCTGAATTATGTCAATCACTAGATTATAGAAGCAAAAGATTAATACAAGGTAAGCAGACACTAGGGGATAGGTGTAATATTTTGTGAATATTTTCTTCCTGCTCCTCCCCTTTATTTCTTGTTTAGAACAGAAAATACATGTGCAGGATAGAAATTTCAAAAGATGCAAAAGGGTGTGATTTGAAAAGCAAAAACAGTTTCCATTTTTACTGTGATCAATGGTTTATGTATCCTTTCAGAAATATTCTATTTGCACATCTGCAAGTATCTGCTTTTTTATCTGTAAGTTTATGTGTGTCTATATGTATGTATATGTGTATATATTTATTTAAATTCAGTTTTTTGAGGAGTTGACACCTGTAGGGATTTATACATATTAGTTCTTTTTCTAAATGAAATAACTTACATAAAACAAAAAGCATAAAAAAGGTTTTAAAAAACCTTAAAAGTACCATTTGATAATGTTTTACAAAATATGTAATCATGTAACTAGATTATTTCCAGGTCCCATAAAGTTTCCTTTTGCCTCTTTTAATCAGTAGTTCTCAAAAACTCCATATGAATGGCTGACATTGTTTGAATAAATGTCCCTACCAAATCTCATATTAAATTGTAATTTCCAGGGTTGGAGGTGGGGCCTGGTAGGAGGTGCTAGGGTCATGGGGGTGGATCCCTCATGGCTTGGTGCTAACCTCACAATCGTCAGTAAGTTCTCCTGAAATCTGGTTGTTGTAAAGTTTGCCACCTGGCTCTCACCCCTGCTTTCTCTCTCTTGTTCCCACTCCTGCCATGTGAGATGCCTGCTCCCCCTTTGCCTTCCACCATGATTGTAAGCCTCCTGAGACCCTTACCAGAAGCTCAGAAGATGCTGGTGGTAGGCTTCCTATACAATCTGCAGAATCATGAGCCAATTAAACCTCATTTCTTAAAAATTACCTAGTTTCAGATATTTATAACAATGCGAGAATGGACTAACACAATAGCATAACCTAGTATGCATATTTTTATCTCTATCTTTTTTATTCAACATGTCTATAAAATTTATTCATGCCCTTGTGTGAACAGTGGTTTACTTTTTTCTGTTAGCATGTATATTTTTATTACATGCTCATCCTAAAATTAATTGAGCTTTTGATTATTTATAGACTAGTGCTGCGATGAATAAAACTACTATAGACATTATTTACATGTCTCTGGGTGGACATCAACAATCATTTCTGTTAGTTAATACCCAGAATTGAAATTACAGGGTTGTGTGGTATATGTATGTTTAACTTAAGAGATATTGCTAAACAATTTTCCAAAGTGATTATAACAATAAACATCAAACCAGCACTAGATAAAGGTTCCAATTGTCCCACATCCTTGCCAAGACTTGGTGTTGTTAGTTCTTTTAATTTTAGCTGTCTTGATGGGTATCTCTTTGTAGTTTTAATTTGTATTTCCCCGATAATAAATAATGCTGAGCAACTTTTTGTATTTATTAAATATTTGAGTATCTTCTTTTGTGGAGTACCTACATAAACATTTGTCCAATCAAAAAAGGGGTCCCCTGTATGTTTTTCTTATTTATTTATAGGAACACATTATATATTCTACTTATAAGTCCATGGTAAAGTGCATGTGTAGCAAACACCTTCATCCAGTCTGTAGCTTACCTTTTAACTGAATTTTGTCCTTCGATAAACAAAACTTAGTCATTTCAAATAACAAACTTATTGAGATACAATAATCTGCATATAAAAAATGTACACTTTGACAAACTTTGATATATTTTAACACTAATGAAGTCATAAGTACAATCAAAATAATAAACCCATCCATCACTCCCAAAAGTTTCCTGGTAGTTCTTTGTAAACCATCCTTCCCTCCTGTTACCCACATCCACAAGGAAATACTGATGTGCCTCCTCTCATTATAGTTCATATTTTCTGGAATATTATATCAATGAAACAGTAGAGTATGTACTCCTTTATGTTTGGCTTCTGTCACTTATCACAATTACTTTGAGATTCATCCATGTTATTGCATGTAAAAATTGTTCTTTCACTCTTATGGCTGAGTAGTATTCCACATTCTGGATGCACTACAATTTGTTTATCCATTTGCCTGTTGATGGACATTTAGGTTGTTTTCAGTTTCTGACTACGAACATCCATGAACAAGTCTTTGTGGACATATTTTCTCATTCATGATGGTTAACACCTAGGAATAGAATGGCTGGGTTGTATGGTAGAATGTATATTTTAACTTTAGAAAAAAGGCAACCTGTTTTCCAAAGTAGTTATGCCATTTCATATTCCTAGAACTGGTGTATACGAGTTCCAGTTGCTCCACAGCCATGCCAACACTCAATATGGTCAAACTTTTTACAATTTTAGCCTTTCTAATGAGTATGAAGGAATAGCTCAGTAGGACTTAATTTGCATTTTCTAACGACAATTGACGTTGAGCACACAGTCTTGTTTTTATTTGCCATCTGTATATTTGGTGAAGGGTTTGTTTAAATATGTTGTCCATTTTTAAATGAGTTATTTGTGTTTTTATTAGTAACTTCTGAGTTATCTGCATATTCTAGAAACAAGTCCTTTGTCAGGTATATGATTTGCAAGTATTTTGTCCCAGTCTGTTGCCTGCTGTTTCATTTTCATAACAGTGGCTTTAAAAGAGCAAAAGTTTTAAACTTGCTTAAGATACATTTATTGATTTTATTATTTAATAGTTCATGCTTTTTGCATTATATTTAAGAAAGTTTTGCCAAACCCAAGATCTTTAAGATATTTTCCAATGTTACATTCCAGTAATTGTATATGTAGCTCTTACATTTTGGTATGATCCAATTCAAGTTAATTATGGTATGGTATGTGGTGTGAAGTAAGGTCCAAGGTGGTTTTGTAGAGGAGGGTTATTTTTGCTTTTTGTTTTTCTAAGTCTGTCAAGTTGTTCTAATTTGTTGCAGAAAATGATAATTTCCCCCCAATTAAATTGCTTTTGTTCCTTTGTAAAAAGTCAATTGACTGTATGTGTGATCCTATTTTGAGTATTCTATCCAGTTCTAATGATCCATACTTGGGTACTGTAGTTTTATAACAAGTCTTGAAATCAAATAGTGTTTAAGTTATTCAACTTTATTCTTCTTTTTCAAAGTTATTTTGAGTATTCTAGGTCTTTTGTATTTCTACATACATTTTAAAATCTTTGTGTGATTTCTACAAAAAAAATAGCTTGAATAGTTTTGACTGGGATCGTATTAAAGCTACAGATGAATATGGATAGAGTTGCCATGTTAACATTATTGAGTCTACTCATTAATTAACAAGGTATATATCTTTAACTAATTCAGTTCATCCTTAATTCTCTCAGCAGTATTTTGTACTTCTTAGTGTGGAGTTCATTCACATTTTTGCCAGATTTAAACCTAGAACTTCCTATTTTTGATGCTACTATCAATGGTATTTTCAAAATTTAAATATCTGAGTGCTTGTTACCAGTATACAGAAAAATAATATATTTTCTATAATGGCTTAGTATCTTGTGACTCTGCTAACTCTATTCTAGTTGCATTTCCGATTCATTCCATAAGATTTTCCTTATACACAATTATGCCATTACAAGTAAATAATGCTTTTCTTTTACTTTTTCAATCAGGATGCCTTTACATTCTTTTTATTGCCTTATTATACTTGTTAGACCCTCCTGTACAGTGTTGAATAGAAATTATGGGCATGGACATCTTTGCTTTGATCCTAGTCTTAGGGGGAAACATTCAGTTTTCCACCACTAAAATGATATTGACTATTGGGTTTTTCACAGAGGCTTTTCATCAGCTTGAGGGAATTTCTATTTGAACTTTTCGTAATTAAAAAAAATTATTGCATATTGTGGAATGCTTTTCTGCACCTATTTAGATGACCATATGGCTTTTCTTTTTTAGTCCATTAATATGATGAATTACATCGATTGATTTTCAAATGGATAGCCAAACTTGCATCCCTTGAATAAATACTATTTGGTCATGATATACTATTATTTTTATGTATTGTTGAATTTGATATAGTAAAAGTTTGTTAAGAATGCAATCATCTGTGTCTATGAGAGATATTAGTCTGTAGTTCTTTCGTTTTTCTGTCTTTTTCTGTCTTTTGTGTGTTTGTTTTTATCAGGATAATGCTGGCTTCATAAAATAAATTGGGAAAGCTTTTTACCCCTCCAGTTTCTTGAAAGAGTTTGTGGATTTAGTAATATTCCTTTATTAAATATTCTGTATAATTCACTACTGAAACCATAAAGACTTGGAGCATTATTTGTGCACATATTTTTACTTAAAAATTCAACTTCTTTAATGGATTTAGAACTCTTCAGGTTACCTACTTCTTTTCTGAGTGAGCTTTGGTAATGTGTGCCCTTCAAGATATGTGTTTGCTTCTTCTAAGTTATTAAATGTATGAACATATTTGTGTGGTATTTCCTTATTGTCTTTTGATTCCTATATGACTACATGTTCTCATTTTCTATAATACATGTCTACATTTCTATAATATATGTCTACATATATGTCTAGCATGTTCTCATTTTTGATCTTGGAAATTCTTATCTTTTTTTTTTTCTTTCCTGATCATTCTGGCTAGAGGGTTTATCAATCTTACTGATTCTTTAAAGAGTAACTTGGGATATCCTTGTTTATGTCTATCTTCTGTTTGTTTTCTAGTTTGTTGATTTATGCTCTTATTTTTTCTAATTTCCTTTTTTTGTGCTTACTTTGGGTTTAATTTGTTCTTTTTTCCTAGTTTCTTGTGGAACAAGGTTAGATATTCAAGTTAAGACCTGTCTTTTGTAACAAAGGCATATAATGCTAGAAAAGTTTTCTCTAAGTTCTAGCTGCATCTCACAAATTTTCATATGTCTTACTTTCATTTTTGTTCAATTAAAAATAGGTTCTAATTTTCCTTTCATTTTGTTCCTAACTCTATAGGTATTTAGAAGTATGTTACTTATTTTACAAATAAATACTTGGGGAATTTTTCAGATAATATACTCTATTTGACTTATAACTTAATTCCATTGTGATTAGAGAGTATATTTTGTACTACTTAAAGGGTTTTTAAAAAATTTACTGAGTAATGTCTTAATGGTCCAGAATATGATATATCTTGAAAAAAGTTTTGTATGTATTTGGAAAAGGTGTATATTCTGCTGCTATTGGGTAGAATGGTCTATAAATGTCAATTAGGTCAAGTTGGTTGATAATGCTGTTTGTGTTCTCAATATCTTTACTAATTTTCTGTCTACTTGTATTTTAGCAATTATTAAGATGGTTTGAAACTTTCCAACTATAATTGTAGATATGTTTATTTCTCTTTGCAGTTCTACAAACATTCTACCAAATATTTTGTAACTGCATTATTATTAGATATACCAAGTATTAGAATTTGTTTGTCCTCTTGATAAACTGACCCATTTATAATTATTAAATGACCTCTCTTATTCCTGGAAATATTTTTTGCCCTAAGACATATTTTGTTTGATATTAACATAGATACTCCAATTTTATTTTCATTAGTATGCGATGTCAATTTTTTCAGACCAGAGATTGACAATGGCTTTCTACAAAGAGCCAGATAGTAAATATTTTTAGCTGTTTCTGTTTATCTAGCTTCACTGGCTGGCTAAGCTCTGTGTATAGCAAAGGCATCTACCATGATATTTTTGATAGATACATTTTTTTATTTGTATGTGCATGTGGCAGGGAGTTCCAGGCTTTACAGCAAGAATTTGCAATATTTCTTCCCTTCTTTCAGTGTAGATATGGCCTCAATCAGAATTCTTCCACATCTTCTTTACCAACATCCCACAATATATCTCATATTATCTTACTGTTGGAGACCTCTTTTTCAGTGATGGTGCACCAGCAAGATAGTTCAACATTCCACATGTCCATGTTACCCATCCTTTCCAGGATAAACACTAGAGAACTGACTATCTCACTGCCATTCCCTCTCCCCAATCGTCTGCCTCTCTCCAAAACTCTTCTACTCTCACTTACATGGGTACAGAGGGCAGGTCAGAAACTCCTTTGCATAAGCAGATTGCCCAGTTCAAGAAAACATGCCAATCATCCTTCTTGCTTGCCACTCAATGTTTACAAGCAAATCTTTTTGAGTCCACATTTGGAATGGGAAAGGGATTTGGGATTTGAGAAGCAATCCTCTTCTTTCTTCCATGGGAAAGAAGAGAAAAGGTCCAATATGTTACTTCTAACTTTATGATGCAAAGCTGTCAATTTTTTTTTTTAATGCCTGCCCAAACCCTCCCAATCATCGCCATGTAAGGGTAAGCTGGCTAGCACAGCAGAGTCATTCAGCTTTTAGTAGATAAGCCCTCAGAAGGATATAATCTCAATTGTTTTCAGCTCTATTCTGAATGTGGAATAATTAAAGCCCCTTCATTTTCAGCTTTACATCCTAGTTACCAATTTTGAGGCAAGCGGAAAAGTCTCAAGTGACATACTTAAAAAACACAACAAAATAATCACAGTTGCATACTATGCACTCACCTCTGCACCTTCTTTATTTTAATGCTATATGTTGAAGACTGCTCTGGATAAGTTCACATAGATCAGCCCCTGTTAGTTACCTACAGCTGTAAAACAATTATCCCCAACTTAATGGCATCAAAGAACATCACTTATTATTTTTATCTCTTTCAGTTCCAGAGATTGATGGGACTCAACTAGATGGTTCTTTCCTGAGACCTCTTATGTCTCTCTCAGATGGTAACTATGACTGCAGTCATCCTGAATGTTTTCTTACTCACTTGCCTGGTGGGTCCTATTAGTTAACTGAGAGTTAAGCTGGAGTGATCAGCTGGAATACCTACAAACGACTTCTCCGAATGGCCTGAATTTCCTTACAACATGGCACGAGCTAGATTCCAAGAGCAAGTATCTCAAGAGAGACTTGGGAAACCTAGCCTTGAAAATCTTGCAACTCACCCTGCAACTTTCTATTTGTTACAAGTGAGTCATTAAGCCTAGTCATTTTTAAGGAAAGGAAAATTAGGTCCACCTTCTGGACCAAGATTATTTACATTATCCCACATGCAAAAATCACTTGCTTCTTGTAAAATCTAATCTATCAGGCCTTCAGTCTGATCCTGTTTTCTCAGGTACTGGATCTGAATACGTGTAAACTAGGTAATAAACTGTGTACCTCTCACACACCAAAAATACAGTGGTGGGAGAGACATAAGATATATGCTCCTGTATTTAAAAAAAAAAAAAAAAAAAAAAAAAAAAAAAAAAGGAAAAGAAAGAAAAAGAAAAAAAAATAAAGAAAAAGGAAAATGGGAAATGCATAACAGTCACGGTCAGTTGTAATTCTGAAATCCAGCCAAGCACATATTCCCAGCTCCTTGACCAGGGTTTATTCCTAGTGCCTTGTAATGATTCTCCACGGCTCCTTGTTCCATCTTCTGGGTTTTGGTTCCACCCTTTGAATTGTCTTCCTTTCACCTAAAACATAACCTATTGTTACAGCTGAATATTCTTCCTCACTTGTTTCCTTCCCAAGAAGTTTGGGAGTACCGAGATCTCTTTTCATTTTTTACCGTTACTTTTCCTTTTAGTCCATGCTGGCAGTGTTTCTGTTAGTACTATTATCTTAAATTTTTTATGGATTTTCTATGAATCCCTTTTAGGGTTCACTCCATTTAGCAAAAACCATTTATACAAATAGTTTTGATGTAACTTTTCTCTACTTTGAGCTCCTGGTAACATTTTTAGGGGACAGTGCCCTAAAAATTATTAGAAGCCCTAATTTTTAATGAAAAGAAAGAAACTGTGATGCATGGTCTTAAAATTCTTAGATAGCCTTTTTATCTATCTGTAAAGGTATATGAGGCACCACCTTAAATCTTTCTGAAGTCTTAGAAAGTGTTTTAAAGTCATTTTTAGATCGTGTTTTCCTGACAGTGCCCTGGATTTGATCTTTGCCTGAAAGCTATTTCCTAATTTGAGAATAGTTTACCATCTGGAGAGGTTGGGAATGAGAAACTGTTTTATTTCAAAACCCAAGTCCTGGCTTCTTTATATTTAACAGTTTATTTTTAAGCTCTTATTTCTTTGGTTCTTTACTCATTTTATTATAGGCAGCTAGAAGAAATCAGGGGAATCTTCAACACTATGCCTAGAAATCTGCTTAAACAGATCATCCAGTTCATTAACTACATTTACTTTCTAAATTATAATGGGTGATAGTGTTGCTAAGCTTCCCACCACTACATAACAAGGGTCTCTTTTCCATCTTGGAACCCTTGTTCCAAGAGTAAGTATGTGGAGAGAGAGCCAGGCTGAAGCAGCACTGCCATTTAGGACCTCATCTCAGAATTTATGGAGCATCACTTCTACTGCATTCTATTACTATTCAAAGGAAAAGAAATTAGACTTTCCTCCAGCTACTAATAACTGTTTACTCACTTGCATTTAGATTCTCACTGACAAATTCCTCAAGACCCTTTAAACTATACCAACAAATTTTAGCCTCTTCCAACTATTGCTTATGTCTTATTTACAAAGTTAATACCCCATGTTTTCGGTCTAGTTATGGCATTTTCCTATGTGGCACTAAAATATTTTCTGGTTATCTTTAGTGGCATAGCAATCTACTCCAAACTTAGCCTCATATGCAAGCAACAGTCATCTATTGGTGTTATCTTTTAGGGTTCTGAGGGGTACCTGGTCTTAACTAGTTATTTCTCACTGGGGTCTCTCATAGGTTGCAGTCAGATAGTGTCTGGGGCAGAAGCTATCTCAAAGGCTTCCTCCCATGCCTGGTGGTTAATGCTGGTTGCTGCCTGGGACTTCAGCTAGCAGCTGTATCTCAGAACATCTACCTGACTCTTCATGTGTTCAAAGATTTTGTCTTTGAAGTATGGCATCAGGGTTTCACGAGCAAGTGTCCCAAGAGGGAGTCAGGCTGAGCCACTACTTTTTAGACCCTCATATCAGAATTCACAGAGCAGCACTTCCACTGCATTCTATTTTCATTCAAAGGGAAAAGAATTAGACTTCACCACTGATGGGAATGGCATGAAAGAATTTGCAGACATGTTTTGAAACTTCCACAGTCCCTTTCTCCTTAATGACTATGTGGATATATCATATTTTTAGTAATGTTACATTTTTAAATTTTGTAAATTTTAATAAAAGTAAAAAACAAGAAGATGAAGAAGAAAACTGGAATGTTTTAATAGTCTTAGGAAGAACTTCTTAGTTAATCACCAATAAAATGCCAAGGAAGCACATCTATATTCATACAACTGCAACAGAACACTAATTAAGAGATGGAATGTCACTGACCTAAAAATGTGAAAACACAAGAAAATGTCATTTCATATTGCTGTATATAAAGAAGATCCAAACAGGGTGATGATATTTCATGAAATTTCAGAGACCAGGAAAAGGGTTATCGCTTGGTTCACTGCCATCCTTACTGTAGCAAGTCACATAATATTTTAAGACATTTTCAGAAGGAAGTAAGAAAATGTATGTTACACTTGCATGACTACAGAGAGGAAACCAAGGTGTGGAGATTATAGAGAGACAAATCTGGGCTCCATAAAGCTGCTTTTTGTTGGAGCAGGTTTTCTATCATTAAAAGTGTTCATGCAAAATACATAGAAAATTACCTGAGGGGTTCATTCATTAGGAAAACATTATTTGTTACTCAGAGGTTCAATGATAATATGATTATATAAGGATAAAGGAAATAATTATGGAATTATAAAGGTTTCCAACAAAATGTCTGTGATTTAGTCTATGTAGATTGTCCTCAAAATATGTCTGACTAGAATTCTACAGCACCTAGGAGATCCCATTGTCTTCTCTGAAGCCATATAGGACCCTAATTAAGTCAGTTACAAGATGACATAAGAAGAACTTTTATCCACTGTCATAGAAACTACGAGAATTAACATAACCAAGGAGACAAACAATGACAGATGTTTCAGCGATTTTAGATAGCTTGCTTTACTAATCCACTAACATACATCTCTATCAGAAATATAGCCAAGAAATAGTTAGGAGAAGGATGCTCCTACTGAACACATTTCTGGAATAACAGTGCATCTTTTATGTTAACACCTTGATTGATATGACTTTATTTTCAACTGATGATGAAAAAAGAAGCATTCTGAAATTAAGTTCATCCTTTTTGTATTAGAACCTACTTCCTTGGGTATTTTTCTATTTTTTCTATGCATATTTACCAAGTACCTAGAGAATACAAAGATGAGTAAGACACTGCCCATTTTCATATGGAAACTAGAGGCCAACATGAAAAATATAATATCTACATTGACAAGTAACTGTAATACAAAAAGAAAAGTAGTGGGCGCCACCTGCAATACTTAAAGTAACTATATCTCACTGTAATACAACTTGTAATGCAACATTATGACAAACATCACTTCCAATTTTATAATAAAGAGTTGTTCTGTACATACTTTAAGTACTAATGGATATTTTCTATAAGTAGAAATCAGATACCATAGTCTGAAAAATGCTTTTTGTCTCAGAGATGTAAAAGCATCTGGGAGATGTAGTTTTGATGCTGAAAAATTGAATTTTTAGGATGGTCTGCTGGCTTAGAAGAAAATGCAAATGAGTATTTGAAAATGAGAACAATCGTTTGAAATTGGGATGAAATTATTCAGAAAGTCAAGTATGCTATGGTACCTATAGTCATCAAAAATATAAAATAAAATGGTAAAATACTTCAAAGAAGATATGCGTATTCAAAGCACAAACATAATTTATTGAATGTCTAAAAGGTGCTGGGAGCTGTACTATATGCTTTCAGTTGCCTTCAAAATAAATTAGCTTTCATAATTATGTGTGGGGTAGGTATCGTCATAAATGAAACCAAGAATTCAGAGAAAAGAGAAGTCAGATAACTTAAGAGGGCTAAATTTTGAAATTAATTTAGAGTGAAAATAGTCAAAGTTATGTAAAAGAAGAAATGGATTCCTGGATTTGGAGATATGATAACTTGAATAACTGGTTTACTTAAGCTAAATAATAAAGTCACATATTATACTGTCAGACTTCATTGATGAACTGTTCCTGAAGGAGGATAATCAAAATCCTTAGCCACAGCTTCGTCCTACTGAAAAAGCCTTCCTTAATATGGAGATCACCTGCAATATTCCCTTTTTACTATATCCCTGCCAATATGTATTGTTTTTGGACTTTTTAATTGTGGCCATTCTTGCAGGAGAAAGGTGGTATCTCACTGTGTCTCTGATTTGCATTTCCCTGATGATTAGTGATGCTGAGCATTTTTTTTCATAGGTTTGTTAGCTGCTTATATATCTCCTTTTCAGAAATGTTCATTCATGTCTTTTGCCCACTGTTTGATGGGCTTTTATTTTATTTTATTTTTTTTTCTTGCTGATATGTTTGGGTTCCTTGTAGATTCTGGACTCTAGTCCCTTGTCAGATGCATGGTTTGTAAATATTTTCTCCTATTCTGTGGGTTGTCTGTTTACTCTGCTGATGACTTATTTTGCTGTGTGGAAGCCTTTTAGTTTAATCAGGTTCCATTTATTTTATCTTTGTTTCTATTGCATTTGCTTTTGGGGTCAGATATGGTTTGGCTGTGTCCCTGCCTGTATTAGTCTGTTCTCACACTGCTATACATAACTACCTGAGACTGGGTAATTTATAAAGCAAAGAGGTTTAATTGACTCACAGTTCTGCATGGCTGGGGAGGCCTGAGGAAACTTACAATCATGGCAGAAGGTGAAGGAGATGCAAGGCAAGTCTTACATGGTGGTAGGAGTAGAGAGAGAGAGAAATGGGGGAAGTACCACACTTTTAAAACATCATATCTGATGAGAATTCACTCATTATCCTAGAAGAGCATGGGGGAAACCACTCCCATAATCCAATGACCTCCCACCAGGTCCCTCCCTCAACATGTGGGCATTACAATTCAAGATGAGATTTGGGTGGGGACATGGAGCCAAACCATAACACCACCGAAATCTCATGCTGAATTGTAAATTCCAATATTGGGGGAGAAACTCGGTAGGAGGTAATTGGATCATAGGGGCAGATTTTTCTCTTGCTGTTCTTGTGATAATGAGTTCTCATGATACCTTGCTTAAAATACCTTCCCCCTTTGCTCTCTCTCTCCTGCTGCCATGTGAAGAGGTGCTTGCTTCCTGTTTGCCCTTCTGCCATGATTATAATTTCCTGAGGCTTCTCCAGCCATGCCACCTGTACAGCCTATGGAACTGTGAACCAATTAAACATCTTTTCTTTTCTTTATAAGTTCCCCAGTCTCAGGTAGTTCTTTATAGGAGTGTGAGAACAGACTAATAGAAAAATTGGTACCACAGAAGTGGGGCATTGATATAAAGATACCTAAAAATGTGGAAGTGACTTTGGAACTGGGTAATGGCCAGAGGTTGGAACAGTTTGTAGGAATCAGAAGAAGACAGGAAGATGAAGAAAAGTTTAGAACTTCCTAGAGACTTGTTGAATGGTTGTGACCAAAATGCTGAGAGTGATATGGACAGTGAAGTTCGGGCTGAGGTGGTCTCAAATGGAGATGAGGAACTTATTGGGAACTGGAGCAAAGGTCACTCTTGCTATGCTTTAGCAAAGAGAATGGTGACATTCTGCCTCTGCTCTAGAGATATGTGAAACTTTGAACTTGAGAGAGATGATTCGGGGTATCTGGCAGAAGAAATTTCTAAGCAGAAAAGCATTCAAGAAGTGAACTGGTTGCTTCTAAAAGCCTATATTCATTTGCATGAACAAAGAAATGACCAGAAACTGGAGCTTATAGTTAAATGGGATGCAGAGCATAAGGTGTGGAAAATTTGCAGCTCAACCAATGTGTTAGAAAAGAAAAACCCAATTTTCTGAGGAAGAATTCAGGGCTGCAGAAATTTGCATAAGTAAAGAGGAGCCTAATATTAATAGCCAAGACAATGGGCAAAATACCTCCAGGGCATTTCAGAGACCTTTCTAACAGCCCTTACCATGACAGGCCCAGAGACCTAGGAGGGAAAAAGTGGTTCTGTGGGCCAGGTCTAGGGCCCTGCTGCTCCGTGTAGCCTCAGAACATGGTGCTCTGTGTCCCAGTGACTTCAGCTCTAGCCATGGCTAAAAGGGACCAAGGCCCAGCTTGGGCCATTGCTTCATAGGGTGTAAACCCCAAGCCTTGGCAGCTTCCATGTGATGTTGGGCCTGTGGGTATGCAGAAGACAAGAGTTAAGGCTTGGGAGTTTCCACCTAGATTTCAGAGGATGCTTGGGAATGCCCAGATGTCCAGGCAGAAGTATGCTGACAGGGCATAGCTTTCATGGTAAACCTCTACTAGAGCAGTGTGGAGGGGAAATGTGTGGTTGGAGTCCCCATGCAGAGTCCCCACTGGGGCACTTCCTAGTGGAGCTGTAAGAAGAGGGCCACCATTCTCCAGACTCCAGAACTGTAGAGGCACCAACACCTTGTACCGTGAGCCTGAAAAAATGCAGGCACTCAATTCCAGCCCATGAAAGCAGCAGTGAGGGCTATATCCTGCAGAATCATCAGGGTGGAGCTGTCCAAGGCCTTGGGAGCCCACTTCTTGCATCAGTGTGACCTGAATGTGATACATGGAGTCAAAGAGGTTATTTTGGAAATTTAAGACTTAATGACTGCCCTGATGGGTTTTGAACATGCATGGGACCTGTAGCCCCTTTGTTTTGGCTGATTTCTCCCTCTTGTGACAGGTCTATTTACCTAATGTTTGTACCTCCATTGTATCTTGGAAGTATCTAACCTGTTTTTTATTTTACAGACTCATAGCTGGAAGGAACTTGACTTGTCTCAGATGAGACTTTGGACTTGAACTTTTGAGTTAATGCTGGAATGAGTTAAGACTTTGGCATACTGTGAGGAAGGCATGATTGTATTTTGAATGTGAAAAACATGAGATTTGGGAGGGGAAAGGAGCAGAATGATATGTTTTGGCTCTGTGTCCCCACCCAAATCTCATGTTGAATTGTAATTCCTCATGTTGGGGGAGGGACCTGGTGGGAGGTGACTGGATGATAGGGCAATATTTCCCCCTTTCTCTTCTAATGATAGTAAGTGCTTATCAGATCTGATTGTTTAAAAGTGTTTAGCACTTCCGCCCTTGCTCTCTCTCCTGCTGCCATGTGAAGAAGTACTTGCTTCCCATTAGTCTTTCTGCCATGATTTAAGTTGCCTGAGGCCTCCCCAGACCTGCCTCCTGTACAGCCTGTGTAACTGTGAGTCAATTAAACCTATTTTCTTTATAAATTACCTTAATTGCAGGTCGTTCTTTAGAGCAGCATGAGAACGATCTAATACAGGGTCTTAGTTATTAATTTCTTTACCTAAGCCAATGTCCAGAAGAGATTTTCCAGTAATGTCTCCTAGAATTTTTATGGTTTCAGATCTTAGATTTAAAGTGTCTGATCCATCTTGAGTTGATTTTTATATAAAGTGAGAAATGGAGATCCAGTTTCATTCCACTTGTGACTTGCCAGTTCTCCCAGCACCATTTATTAAATAAGGTATCCTTTCCCCAATTTATGTTTTGTATGCTTTGTCAAAGATCAGTTTGCTGTAAATATTCGGCTTTATTTCTGGGTTCTGGATTCTGTTCCATTGGTCAACATGCCTATTTTTATACCACTACCATGCTATTTTGGTAACTATAGTCTTGTAATATAATTTGAAGTCAAGTAATGTGATTTCTCTAGACTTGTTATTTTTGCTTAGTATTGCTTTTGATATGTGGGTTCCTTTTGGGTTCCACATGAATTCTGGAATTGTTTTTATCTCATTCTGTGAAGAATGGTGATGGTATTTTGATAGTAATTCCATTAAATCTGTAGATTGCTTTAGACAGTGTGGTCTTTTTTACAATATTGATTTTCCCCACCCATGAGCATGGGATGGGTTTTCATTTGTGTCCTCTATGATTTCGTTTGGGAGTGTTTCGTAGTTTTCCTTGTAGAGATCTTTCAACTCTTTGGTTAAGCATATTCCTAACTATTTTGTATTTTTTGCAGATACTGTTAAAAAGATAAACACAGAAAAGGCATTTTATAAAATCCAGTATGCCTTTATCAAAAACCCTCAACAAAATAAGCATAGAAGACACTTACCTCAAAGTAATAAAGGCCATATGTGACAAGCCCACAGCCAACATTATACTGAATGGGGATATGTTTAAAACGCTCCCCCTGACAAGTAGAAAAACATAAATATGCCCACTTTCACCACTTCTATCCAACGTAGTACTGGAAGTCCTAGCCAGAGCAATCAGATAAGAGAAAGAAATAAAGAGCATCCAAATTGGACAAGAGAAAGTGAAACTGTCGCTGTTCACCAATGATATGATTATGTACCTAGAAAACCCTAAAGACACATCCAAATAGCTCCTAGATATGATAAATAAATTTAGTAAAGTCTCAGGATACAAAATCAATGTACACAAATCAATAGCAGTGCTAAACACTAACAATGACCAAGCTGAGAATAAAATCAAGAATTCAATCCCTTTTACAATAGCTACAAAAAATATTAGCAATTAACAGTTTGTCATAGCACTCATTATTGCATAAAATTAAAGGATGTTATTCTTTTCTCCCAATTCTTCATCAAAAGAAAGTATTTCAGTTGTGATGGCAGAAATAAGTCATGGCAAGCTGAATGTAGAAAGTATATTATATTGTTGCTGCTGCAATTTTAAAGATTCTGGGGATATCTTTTCTTTCTAAGGTCAAGCTTCTATTAAAAACACACATATGCTAAAAAAGGATAACTCCATAAATACTGTCACTCAAAGCTAATATGAAGTACTATTAATATCACAATCAGATATTGTACTGCTACAACCACCTTACTTCTTTGGCCACTGACTATTTGTTTCAACTGAATGGAGCAGACACTTGCCGGAAAGGGATAAATTTAAAGTGCAGTTGCATGGTGCAAGTTCCATTTTATATGACTCTGTTGGGGATTAGTATTATTTACATTTTTAAATTCTATATTCTCTTTGCTATTCAGACGATAAGTCTGGTATAATCCAAGATATCAATCATAAAAGAGAATAGTCAAAAAGTTTCATGGTAACATCATAAGATTGAAATAAAGAGCATAATGGATAATCTTGAAGCTGCCAGGAGAGTCCATTAACAAGCACTTTCTCCATCCCTCAAGTCATCTAGTTCGTTAAAATGTTACTTTTTGTAAATAATATTGAATATACATCCTCTATCTTTGAGTCAGAAGTTTTCATGGCCTTGTCTTTTTTCTTATACATCCAAAGTAGCAAAAGAATTAAAAACCTATTGCTAAATTCTAATCTCACTTCTTGTAATCCAATTGTAATCTAGTGCTATTTCCAGTCACATCATGATGAAAACTAACTGAAAAAACAGAGGAGTTTCCAGGATACATCCATTTGTCACATTTCAAATGAAGATAGATGTGGATATATTCACTTTTTCTTCTGTGAAATATCTACTTGAAGAGATAATATTATAATTTTAAAAAGTAAGAAGGGAACAGCTACTTAAAAGAATCGATATTTGTACTTTAAAACTACGCAAATTATCTGCTCTAAATGTGACTGATGAGTGGTCACATATATCAATGAAGATGTGAATGAATGATGAAACACATTTTGAACAGGTATTAAAAAGTCTTATTTCTTTGCTTGATTTCCTCAAAATCGTAAGGTATGAAGCAAGAACTGGTGAGTTATATAGATTATGGAGCCAAACAATGTGAAAAAAAGAAGGTAG
The DNA here is from genome assembly GCF_047675955.1 of Chlorocebus sabaeus. Classification (NCBI taxonomy): domain Eukaryota; kingdom Metazoa; phylum Chordata; class Mammalia; order Primates; family Cercopithecidae; genus Chlorocebus; species Chlorocebus sabaeus. The sequence goes on from NC_132913.1 coordinate 34,431,572, forward strand.
AGGAGGGTAAATTTACATTATTTTCTATTTCTTAAGTAGTCAAGGCTGAGAAGAGTTAGATCAAAAGACTGAAGAAAACATTTGGGGTCAAGCAATGACATTATAGTGCAATAGTTAAGGGCACAATTAAAAGCACCAGCTTTAGAGCCAAATATTCTGGGTTCAAATTCAGGTTTTACCACACTAACTCTGTGACCATGGGGAAGTTATTTAACCTCCTGGATCATCTGTTTTCTTAATATAAAAATAGAGCTAAGAATAGGCTTTGTAGAGAATTGTAAGAATTAAGTTAAATAATGTATGCCCAATACCTAGCAGATTGCAAGTAGCCACTAATTGTATTATCATTACTTATTCTTCTTTATGGAGAGGTCCATAAAGCACCTTGCTTTATTTTTTTAATACCCTAAAATTTTATTTCAGCCATATAATTACTTAATCCCTTCTAAGAGTAAATTTCCCCAAGAAACTTAAGAAGAAAACTTTTTCAACCACAACCAAATTAAAAGCATTCAATATCTTAGTCTTCACTAAGACTAACCCAACCTTCATTTCAGGGTTTTTTTTTTTTGCCCATTTTCTCTTATTATTTCTTCAGTAAACATGAAAAGCAATTATATTTATCAAAATCTTACAGGTCCTCTTGGAAATGGTTAAGTCACGGGAGGGTTCAATTAAGAAAAAAACACAATAAAACCAAACAGCCTTCCCTCGTTCAATCCAAGAAGAGGAGCTTTCCCAGGATTTCTGCCTCTTGTGGAGTTTAAGGCCCATGCCTTGCCATTCTCTCAGTAGCAAGCTTCTCTATGGGGTATTTTAAATGTAAGAAGCAGAAGGGCTGTTATACCAACCGCTGTCATACAAATAAAACTTCAGCCATCCACATCATTGACACCAGCTGTTTCTGTTAAGAGAAAAAGTGTAATCATTTTTCTTGTAAGGATTCTTGCATGAATTCATGAATTTGATGTTGATTATGTCTCTGCTCAATCTAGTTGACCACAGTCATGACTACCAGAATTTTTAAGAAGTATGTAAAGTCAGTTCTCCTTCTTGTATAACTTGACCATCCTCCAAAATTGCTCACAGCCTGAGGCAGCCTGAAGATGTTTTACAAAAACTCTGTGAGTCAAAAAGTAATCAATCAAAACATATTTAAGAAGCATTATAATCGATATCAAAGGCAAAAGTAAAGGATGTACAGGATCTATGACTAGGTTATCAATAATAGTTGTTTGTCCTTTTGTGAGTTAGCAAGCATATATACAACGTTATTGTGGTAAACAATCAGCCAACTCTAGAAAGCCATTTTATCCAATTACATATCTGAAAAGAAAATCTAAAAGAAATCTATATATATGAAAAGATAATCTAAAAGAAACTGATCATGACATAGAAAAGTGTTTCCATGTTAAAATTGGTTTCCAGTTTGCAAGTCGGTATGCCTGAGCCAGTGTCTTCCTTATGTCTCCTTCTTGCTTCACTTTCCAATAGGAGCTGAACAGCACTGCCCCAACACAGCAAAGGCTGAGATTTCAGAGACTTGAGGGATATTGGGAGCTCAGAACATGGCATCAAGTCCCAAGGAAGAAAAACTATGAATCCTAGAACCTTGCTGTAATTATCATTGGGGCCTGTCTCAAAAGTCTCACTTGGTGTTATGGGCTGAATCGTGTCCCTCTCCAGAATTCATATGTTGAAGTCCTAATCCCTAGTACCTCAGAATGTGATTAGATTTGGAGACAGGGTCTTTAATGAGATAATTAAGGCAAAAGGAGGTCATGTGGGTGGGGCCTAATCCAGTATAACTGGTGTCTCTGTAAGAAGAGGAATGAGGACAGAGACATGTACAGACCAAGGGACCATCATGTAAGGACACAGAAAGAAGGGATCCATCTTCAAGTCAAGAAAAGAGGCTTCAGGAGAAACCAAACCTGCCAACATCTTGATCTGGAACTTCCAGCTTCCAGAATTTTAAGAAAATAAATTTCTGTTGTTTAAGCCTCTCAATCTGTGGTTTTTGCTATGGCAGTGCTAGCAAACTAATACATCTGGCTACCTGTCACCTCTTGCTTTTCTTCTAAGGGCTCTAAAGACTAACAAGTTCCCACCGGTTGTTTCAAATAGAATTTCTCCCTTCCCTTGGTAGTAAAATGCAGTCCAGATCTTTCCTTAATGACTGCCCCTGGAGCAAGTACAGCCTTTTAAAAATGTGTTTATTACGAGTTTTGAGCAGTAGAAACAATAGGGAAAACTCATACCAAGTTTAAGGTTGTTTGCTTGCTACTCCTCTTAATTTAGTAATTCCCCGTGATAATAGGAATCCCTTATTTATACTGATAAACTTTCAAATTCCCATGGGGTATCTGCTGATTAATAAAATATAAAATTCCAAAAGACTATTATGTATTCAATAATGTGCTTAAATAATATTGAATATTTCAAATCATAGTAGTATGCATATTCAAGTAGTGTTATCCACTTAATAAGCTTGGGATACAAATATAGTAATAACTCTTTTTTTTCAATTTATCATCAAATTTCCATAGGCTTCTATTAGCAAAATTTCCATGAATCCTATTAGATAATACTGGGGCTTACTTGGAAAAAATATATCATGTCCTTCTAAACACCAAGTGGAGAAAGAACTGTAAAATCCTACCAGTTCATGACCACTGCCATATTGATGTTGAATGATTGCTATTGAACAATAATACCCTGTGGCACAAGGAACATGAATGTAGTGTGCAGTGATGCCTTTGTCATTCTCTTTCCTGTCAGCAACTACACAGTTCCTCAAACAAGACTCCTAGTGTTACAGGAAGTCAGGGACCCCGAATGGAGGGACAGATTGAAGCCATGGCAGAAGAACATAAATTGTGAAGATTTCATGGACATTTATTAGTTCCCCAAATTAATACCTTTATAATTTCTTACACCCGTCTTTACTGCAATCTCTGAACATGAATTGTGAAGATTTCATGGACATTTATCACTTCCCCAATCAATACCCTTGTGATTTCCTATACCTGTCTTTACTTTAATCTCTTAATCCCATCATCTTTGTAAGCTGAGGAGGATGTATGTCACCTCAGGACCCTGTGATGATTGTGTTAACTGCACAAATTGTTTGTAAAGCATGTGTGTTTGAACAACATGAAATCTGGTCACCTTGAAAAAAGAACAGAATAACAGCAATGTTCAGGGAACAAGGAAGATAACCTTAAACTCTGACTGCCAAGCAGCTGAGCGGAACAGAGCTACATTTCTCTTCTTTCAAAAGCAAATAGGAGAAATACCACTGAATTCTTTTTCTCAGCAAGGAACATCCCTGAGAAAGAGAATGTGCCCCTGAGGTAGGTCTCTGAAATGGCTGCTTTGGGAGCGGCTGTCTTTTATGGTCGAAGACGAAGGGATGAAATAAGCCCCAGTCTCCTGTAGTGCTCCCAGGCTTATTAGGACGAGGAAATTCCTGCCTAATAAATTTTGGTCAGACCGGTTGTCTGCTCTCAAATCCTGTCTCCTGATAAGATGTTATCAATAACAATGTGTGCCCAAAACTTCATTAGCAATTTTAATTTCACCCTGTCCTGTGGTCCTGTGATCTTGCCCTGCCTCCATTTACTTTGTGATATTTTATTACCTTGTGAAGCATGTGATCTCTGTGACCCACACCCTGTTCGTACACTCCCTCCCTCTTTTGAAAATTGCTAATAAAAACTTGCTGGTTTTATGGCTTGGGGTTATCACAGAACCTGCCGACATGTGATGTTTCCCCCGGACACCCAGCTTTAAAATTTCTCTCTTTTGTATTCTTTCTCTTTATTTCTCAGACAAGCCGACACATAGGGAAATAGAAAAAGAACCCACATTGAATATCGGGGGTGGGGTTTCCCCTGATAACTAGTACCTTCACTCATTCTTCTCCAAAGGGTGGCAGGGCCTGCAGGTATATCTTGGCTCGGACACATGCCACACTAGCTCTAATCTCCTACAAAAGCACCAGAATCTATACTGAGATGAGGTTGCCAGCCATTTAATTTATAGTGAGAGCCTCTCTAGGACTTTTGGCATCCTTTAGCACCAACTAGCTTTGTCCACCCAGGTAGGTTTCCATCACTCCTAATCTCAGAGATAGGAGGTTAGAATCTTACACCTATCCTTCACAAACAATATTGTGGCTTTTCTTCATCCTTCTCCCCAAAGACTAACTCTGAAAACCAAGAGGCCAGGGACCAAAATTGTTTCTCTTATAAGATTTCCCCAGCACAATGGCACTTTCTTGCCTAGCAACTGCTTAACTAAGAAGAATTACTCAAGTAAATCTTCCTATAATGAGAGAACTCTGCTGCAAGATGATTTGCAATTTCCATTTCTGTGTATAGAAGTGATTAACTGGTAATATATTGTTTCACCTACTGCAAACATACATTTGAAAAAGATACATGAAGAAATAATTTTATATCATATTAAATATAAACAAACATAATGTACTGTGTATTGACAGATGTATTATTCAGGTTTCACTCACCACTTTGTGCACTTGTGCTATTCCCTGGTTGAGAACCACTAGCTTAGATCCTGTAAGTTAAAATGCAGGTGACAATGATAGACATTTGAGTTGGCACTTCAGAGGGAATCCTCAATCTGCATCTTTTGCATATTTGACTATAATAACAGGATGAGAGGGGTAAATACAAAAAGGATTTATGAAAATACAATGGGATTATGGGGCCAGCTACCAGGCAACCTTGGAGAAGGAGACTGGTGATAGTGTTGGGGGAAAAAAAGGAATATTCACTGACCTTTAACCATCTCTGCCATACATTTTCCCATAATTTAGAAGACCTTCTAGTCTTAGAGAAGAGTAGGGTCACTCAAAAGCAGAGGAAAGGATTATAGAATATGAGGAAAATCCAGAAAGATTCTCCTTTGGCTCAGGAGTCACCACACTGAGTTGCCATGGTGGGGTGGCCATTCCTTTATAATTTTGAGACTACCAGTGTGGGTATCTGTACCCTGCCCCAAAGAGCTTTATCTAGTCAAATGAATAACACAAACACACATAGAAAAGAGGGGAATTAAGTGCTGTTCTCAGTTCTTATCAAAAGTGCAATAGAGAATAGAGTAATGTGTTATGTCACTTTTCTCTCCTGCAATTTGCTATTTCCCTCAGGTATTTCTTCCCTTTGCGAGCTTCCCACTATTTTACAGAATAAGATGGCATTTTATCTGAAAGCATTTGGTAAATGTTCTTTGAGTCTAGGAGGCTGCAATTTAACAAATGGCTTCCTCATACAAACTATAAGTTTGATACAGAATGATTGACAGTGATGCCAACATTTGAAAAGCAGCTAAGAGCTTCAAAGCCTATAGTAGCTGAGGCCAGGACTGGAGTTTATCATCAGCCTTGGAGATTGTGGTTTATGTTGGCAACACAAAATATCTGTCATTTTAATACAGCTCTTACAAAGATTTTTAAACATGTCATTAAACAAACATACCAGAAGGATGGGCCCAGAATAGACCAGTTTTAAGATAACAATAGAATCAAAATACATTATCACCAGATAATAGTCTCCTACTGTTAGAGAAAGGACTCAGCTTCTGAAGCCAAAACAAACACAGAGGCACAGCCAAGATGTTTGTTTTAGAAGTGGGAGACATTGATCTTATGACATGTTTCTATTACAATGGCTCTATTTCTATTACACTCAGGGCAGGCTCTATGTAAAATTATGCTGTCTAATTTTGGAGGTGTTCAATGGAAGGAAAGTTACTGGTAGTTCACCTTAGCAAATTTATCCTTTGGATGGTGTGCCCCTTCTCCCCTATGCACTATCCTTTCCCAGCACCCCCAAAACAGGATTTGAACTGTAGTAAGACAAAAACAAGAGGTCCCTGGGTCAATAAGTAGAGGGGATGTATGAGCAGTGGGGGGATGTTCAGGAGCAGGATTTTTTACTACAGTGTTTTGAAAACTAATGTGTAAAGTTGAAATCCTATACCTATCTCTTCAGCAGAGCTCAGGATGTGCAAAGCTGAGATGCTATGCCTATCTCTTCAGCAGGACTCAGGACTTGCTTAGATATGCCATTAAAAGTGACTAAAGGCCATCTTCACTTCCACTGCGTTAGAAATTTATGTGTATTTACATTATTGAAAAGGTTTGTCCTGTGTCTTTGGGGTGTAGAGATGAGTATTAGGTTGGTGCAAAAGTAGTTGCAGTTTTTGCCAATAAAAGGAATGTAGGAATGAGTATTAGGTAGGTACAAATGTAATTGTGGTTTCTGCCATCTTAAAAGGAATGGCAAAAAATACAATTACTTTTGTACCTACCTAACATAATGTCTGATTAAAACCTTGGGCACAAGAATCACTTTCTTGCTCTGCTATCAGAATAACTTTCTCCTCCTCTCTGACCTCCATACTTTACTCAGTGTTATACTATAGATGCCACTCTTTTCTTTCAATCAAACCTCAATGAACTCTGGTTCCTGCTCCAGCCAGGGTACACCTTTGTATTTTCCTAATTTGTGCAATCAGAGCCAATCTTAAGAGTGAGTAGGTAGAATTATTAAAGGACTGATAGATGAATTAACCTGCTCAAAATCCCTCCCTCAGTCTAACATTTCCACTGCCTGTCAGGCCTTTGCACAAATTTTATTCAATTCAACTATGTGACCAGCACTGATCCTCCCAAATCATTTAGTCTTTCAACAGATATCAGGTAGCAAATATATTGTAAGCAATAACATGGGCTAAGCATTATGTAAGACAACAGTATTATGAAGATGGTTGAGGCAGAGACTCAGACATAAAGAACTATACCACCAAGATAGGGAGAGAGACAGACAGACAAATTTAAAACTATAATGCTGCAACACAACTCTCCCAAAGAGTACTGAATTACACTGAAGAAAAGTCCCTCGAATTGGAAATTAGATCTTAACAATGGTGATCTTGAAGAGTGCAATTTGAGGGGAGAAGATGAAAGCTAGATTTCATGAGCGTTGTAATGATTGGACAGTTAGTAGAAGAGACAATAAAATTTCCTATTGAAAAATTTGCTTGAAAATTGATAAACATGGGATGGTAGCTAATGGCATCTCCAGGGTCAAGGGAGCATTTGTTTATTTGCCTTGGAGATGGTGGAGCTGTGATCCTATTTATGAGCTGTAGTGAAAAAACTTTATGCCTTGACTCTCAGAGGACTTCTTTTTTTTTTTTTTTTAAGTTTTTAAGTCAACTTTTGAAGTGAAAATACTACTGGGAAGAGTAGGCTCTTAGTAAAATCTGTCAGTTGTCAGTTAACACCTTAGCAGGGCACAGGATGCTAGGGGGTGCCAAGAGCAGGCAGGAGAACGCGGCTCCTGACGAGGTGGGAGAGCACCCAATATCCGCTTCTTCACAGTCGCATCTGGGAGTCAGCCAAAGAATCCCAGCTGGCCCTGCTTTGACAAACAATCCTCATTCTCCTTTAATAGACTGAAATATAGGAACACAAACAGGGCTCAAATTAATGCTTTTGCACATTGCTCTTCCTTGCTGAGATTCTTTTTTAAGTAAATGAGAATATAGATTATAGAAGCAAACCAAGGATTACATAAGTAGGTTTGAGTATCTCAAATGGTACCAAAACAATGCATATTTGTGAAAAGTTAAAATACAACAGGCAGAATAAAAACAGGCCACCTTTCTCCCCTCCCTACTCTGTATACTCCCACACAATGGCAATCCAGTCACCAACTTGGTGAGGGACTTTCTATATCTATACTGTGCATTTACACCCACATGTAAATGTAACACATATATGTAATCTAGTTGTCGGGCACTGTTTTCCTTTCTCTAATATATATACATAGGCAGAAATGTGATTTGGGATATGCCCACCTATCCTTAATAATAATAGCTAAGAGTTAGTAAGTACTCATTATATTACAGACACAGTACTAAGCACTTTATTATTTTTTAGTTTCACAAACAATAATTACCCAAGTGTATTTTCATAACTAGCCAAAAACCACAAATAAAGAAAAAGCTCCCATAATCAATTACCCTAATTTTCCTCTGACATGACCATTGTTGTCAGTTAGATGGATATCCTTCTAGACATGTTTAAATGCACATAAATACCTATATGTACATGCAAAAACACAATAAGTTTGCTTTTTTATAATTATTACCATAATGTAGATATTGTATAGAACTCACATTTTCTATTTTCGTCATGCAGATCTTTCCATTTCAAACTATGTTAATATAATTTATTATTTTTAACATTTGCATAGAAGGCATGCTAATCCATTCTGTGGTTTTATCACAGATTAGCCAGTCATTATTTCACTGGCGGTCATTGAGGTTGATTCCAGTTTTACACAGTAACAAAAAATAGCCTAATGAAAAGCTCACATGGGCCCTTTGGACACATATGTCGGCATTTCCTTCAGTTAGTGAGAAGAGTGGTTGCAGGTCAAAGAACAGAGAAGACATTCACCTGGCATCCCTTCTTTGCTTCCCATTTGCAATAACCCTCATATTCCACTCAACCTCTTTTTGTCTGGGAATCAGATTCTAGTAGAAGTAGAGCTTGTGAATTAAGGCAATGAATTAAGCCCATTTAATATCTCTGATAAGACTGATGGATTTAGAAGATGGTGCACACCTTAAATCTGTTCTAATCAAATGAAACTCAGGAATTTTGATAGTAATTCTGAGATACTTACTCTTTTTTTGCACGTATATAAGAAAAATGCAGCCCTGGGAGATGTCAGATACCATCTGTATCAGTTTGCTAGGGCTGCCATTAACAAAGAACCACAAACTGGGTGGCTTAAACAACATAAATTTATTTTCTCACAGTTTCAGAGGCTAGAAACCAAGGTGTCAGCAGGATTAGTTTCTTCTAAGGAACATGAGGGGAGGACTTGTGCCAGGTCTTTCTCCTTATCTTAAAGATGACTATGTTCTCCCTGTGTCTTCACATCGTCTTCCCTCTCTGTGTATCCCTCTGTGTGCTTCCCTCTGTGTGTATCTGTGTTCGAATTTCCTCATTTATTAATTATCCTTATAAAGTCACCAGTCATATTGGATTAAGTCCCACCTTAAGGACCTCATTTTAATTTAATGTCCTCTTTAAAGACCCTATCTCCAAATACAGTTATGTTCTGAGGTCCTAGGTGTTAGGACTTCAACATATGACTCTTGAAGGGGACATAACTCAGCTCATGGCATCATCTCCAGATCACAGGTGGAGGTAAGCATAGGAAAAAAGGGAGAACAGAGAATCAGCAGGAAACTGGGTGCTTGCTTATCAAGACTCACTTGAAGCTAATGTGTCTTTGCTGAATTTTTTTTCAATTGAATTTTTCAGTTGAGTCAATAAGTTGCTTGAATTGCATAAGCAAACTCACATAGGATATTTTTCTTATGACAAAGGAATCCAGGGAGTGAATAAGTTAAACTGTGATTAGTACTATTCAGTTAAACTCCTAAAAAAGCAAACATGCTTTAAACATGCTTTCTCATCAACAGCATATAAAAGTGCTCGGTTCCTCATACTTTCATCAATAAGAATTATTTATAAATTTGCTTAAAAATTGGCCTCCTTATGAGTGAAAATCAAAATCTCATCAGTTTTTTATTTTATATTTTTCTGATTAGTAGGAGGCTGGGTAGCTTCTCCTCTGTTTACTGGTCATTTCAATTCTTTTGTGAACTGCTAATTTACATCTTTGGTCAATAATTTCCTTTGGCTATTTAGTAATGTTTGTATTAACTTGTCGAGTCATATAGACAAGGTAAATATTTTCTCCTGTCCTGTCACTGTTTTAAAACTCTATTTATGGTGTTTTGTGTTATACAGAAGTTTTAAAATTTGGATTATTAGTTGGTTCAAATGCTCAGTCCTTTTCTTTGTGTGTCTAGGTTTTGAACCTTCTTTAGAAAGGTTGTCCCTATGCCAAAATTATGTAAGTATTGTCTTTATAATTTCGTACGTATAATACCTTTATTCTTAGTTTGCCTTATAATTAGATTGTTAGTATATTTGGAATATATTGTGAATACTATAATATAGAAAATATAATTTATTTTAATGGATAGTCAACTGTTTCTAAATCTTTTAGTAAATAATTTGTGTCTCTTGTGATTTGAATTATCTCATTTATCATATATTACATTATCATATTTATAGGGCCTGTTTCTGAAAAATCATTCCTGTTCTATTGATCTGTTGTGCTTATTTCTGTACCAAAATCACATTATTTCAATTAAGGTAGCTGTATCACATAGAATAATATTATTGAAAATACAATAAGGTAACTTTGTAATACAACGTTTGAAATACAAATCTTGCTTTATTTTTCTTTTTAAACATTTCTTGGCTACTCTTCTCCATTTACTAGAAATCAGCTATTCTAGTTTCTCAAAAATCCCAATGATATAATTCCAGTTGCTTCCAAGAGCCATAGAAGTAAAAGGAGGTCACTTTTACCCTTGCAATGAAAAAGAGCCAGACTTCAAATTTGTGCTTTTTCTTGAACCCATTAGAGAGGTGAGACACAACAATAATCAAACATCTCAGGGAAGATGAGATTTGCAGGAAGAAAGGAGATGCGAACTTTCACTCACCTGGCATAGACAGCAAACATGGTGCAAAAAGTTAAGCTGGAATAGCTGAAAAAAATAGTAAAAGCTGAGTGTGGGCTGGCAGGACAAAATGAAACCCATTGAGGGTCACACGTCTTGTAGGCTATCGCTTCATGGACCCCACGTGGTGCACTGACAGAAATGATTGGAAAGAGCTGAGAAGTGTGGGGATAACAGCTGCACAAGAGGAGCCAGAAATACTGTCCGATCCCCTCTCCTGGTTCCACTGAGGAACACAAGCCTTCATTAAAAACCATTGGAAAAAACCCACAGGGCATTGGATTAGGACAAAAATATAGTTCACAAGAGAAAATAAATGATAAATGTGGACTTTCTAAAAATGAAAAATCTTTTATACCTGAAGGATCTTGTAAAAAGAATGAAATGACAAGCCATGGGCTAAGAATATTATATACATATGCAAATTACATTTCTGAGAAAAGACTTAATGTCCAGAACATATAAAATCTCTAAAAATGCAATAATAAAAGCTGGAACATTCTAATAAAAATGGGCAGAATATCTGAAAAAACAATTCAGTAAAGATGATTACTAGATGACAACTAAGCACCACAATGAGATACCATCTCATACCAGTCAGAATGGCTATTACTAAAAATTCAAAAAATAACAGATATTGGTGAGGTTGGGAAGAAACACTGTTGGTGGGAGTGTAAATCAGTTCAGCCATTGTGGAAGGCAGTGTGGCAATTCTCAAAGACTAAAGACAGAAATACCATTCAAGCCAGCAGTCTCATTACTGGGTATCTACCCAAAGGAATATAAATCATTTTATTATAAAGACACGTGCATGCATGTGTTCATTGAAGCACTACTCACAATACCAAAGACATGGAATCAACCTAAATGCCCATCAAAGATAGACTGGGAAAAGAAGATGTACATATACACCATGAAATATTATGCAGCCATAAAAAGAATGAGATCTGTTCTTTGAAGGGACAAGGATGGATAACGGCTAAAGGCCATTATCTTAGCAAACTAACAGTGAAACAGAAAACCAAATACTGCATGTTTACATTCATAAGTGGAAGCTAAATGATGACAGCACATGAACACAGAGGGGAACAATACACACTGGGGCTTATTGGAGGGCAGAGGGTGGGATGAAGGAGAGATTTGGGGGAAAAAAACCAAAAAACTAATGTGTACTCTGCTTAATACCTGGGTGATGAAATAAGCTGTATGACAAACCCCCATGACATAAGTTTACTTATGTAACAAACCTGCACACATACTCCTGAACTTAAAAGTTAAAAAAAAAATTCTAAAAACTTATTCAACATCATTAATAACTAGGGAAGTACAAATTAAAACTACAAAATGATACCACAACACACTTATTAGAATGCCTCCCCACCTCCAAAAATAAAACTGGCATTATTAAGCACTGACAAGAACATGGAGGAACTAGAATTTTCATAAGTTGCTGATGAGAATTCCAAATGCTACAGCCATTTTGAAAACAGAAGTATAGCAATTTCTTATGAAATGAAATATGCATCTAACCCACAGATCAAAAAAAAAAAAAAACAAAACTATACACAAATGTTTACAGAAACTTTATTCACAAACACTAAAAATTGGGGTAAAACAGACCTCTTTCAACTAATGAATACAAAAACTATGAAATAGCCATACAATGGAATATAATTTAGCAATAAAAAATAACAAACCATTGATTCACACAATATACATGAATCATAAATACATTTTACTAAGCGAAATAAGTCAGACCCAAAAGTCACATAGTGCATGATTCCATTTATATGACACACCAGAAAAGGCAAAAGTATAAGGGACAGAAAACGAATCAGTGGTTTGCCAGCCTCAGGGGTTTGGAAGAGATGTTGTCTACATAAGGGAATTTAAGGGTAAATATGGTGGTAGATTCTGACATTTCCTAAAATCTATGAAACTATACACCATACAAAGGGTGAAATATATTGCATATAAAAATTGTTTAAATAAATTTTCTGTGTATATTTGAGGTTTACAACATATTATGGGATACATATGGATAGTAAAACGGTTACTAGAGTGATGCAAATTAACACATGCATCGTCTCACATAGTTACTTTTTGTGTGTGACCAAAAAAGCTACACTCTTATTTACAAAATAACAGAAATTTTAACAAAATTTATAACAAAATTTGGGGATTTTAACAAAAATCCCCAGTAAAATTTTATTAATGATAGTCCTCATTAGAGGATGTACATTAGATCTCTAGACTTGTTCGTCCTACCTATCTGCTACTTTATATCCTTTGACCTACATCTCTCCATTTCCTCTCTCCTCCCCGGCCCCTGGTAACCACGTTTTATTCTCTATCTCTGCACATTTGACCTTTTTTTAAAGCTTCCATGTATAAGCAAGATAATGCAAACTTTTTCTGTGTCTGGCTTATTTCACTTTGCACAATGTCTTCCAGGTCCACCCATATTGTGGCAAATGGCAGGATCTCATTCTTTTTCAAGCCTGAACAATATTCCATTCTATTTCTATATTCCTGTATATTCATATATATATAATTCCATTATATTCCTATATATTCATATATAGGAATATTATATACATATATATTCCATTATATATAAATTTAAAAATGTGTATATATACATTCCACTATATATTAATATATATATTCCATTATATAATGGAATATGTATATGTACACATTTTCTTTTTCTTTTTCCATTCATCCATCTATGGACACTTAGGTTGTTTTTATAACTTGGCTATTGTGAATAATACTGCAATGAACAGAGAAATGAAGATAGCTTTAAAAGGTAAAGATTTTATCTCCTTTGGGTATATGCTCAGAAGAGAGACTGCTGGATCATATGGTAGTTCTATTTTTAATTTCTTTAGGAATCCTCATATTGTTTTCCATAATGGCTGCTCCAATCTACATTCCTACTAGCAGTGTACTGGGTTCCCTTTTCTCCATACCTTTGCCGACATTTATTGTACCTTGTCTTTTGATAATAGTCATCCTAATGTGTGATATCTCATAGTCATTTTAATCTGCATTTTCCAAATAATTAGTAATATTTTACACTTTTCATATACCTATTAGCCTTTTTAATGTTTTATTTGAAAAAATGTTTGTTTAAGTTTCTAGCCCACTTTTCAATTGGGTTATTTGTTTTCTGCTATTAAATTTTAAGAGTTCTTTATAAATTTAAAATATAAACCCCTTATCAGATATGTGGTTTGCAAATATTTTTTCCCAGTTCATAGGTTACCCTTTCAGTTTGTTGATTGTTTCCTTTGCTGTATAGGAGGTTTTGGTTTGGGGTGATTCCATTTATTAAGTTTTGCTTTTGTAGCATGGCTATTTGGTGTGGTATTCACAAAATTATTACCAACATCCAGTTTCAAGCATTTCCTCTGTGTTCTCTTCTAGGAGTGATTTCAGGTCTTATATTTAGATTTTTAAACTATTTTCAGTTGATTTTTTTTTTTTTTTTTTGGTCTGGTACAAGATAAGGATTCGGTTTCATTCTTTTGCATGTGGAAACCTAGTTTTCCCAGTACCATTTATTGAAGACACTATCCTTTCCCCATTGTGTCTTCTTAGAGCCCTTGTCAAAAATTTGTTGACTACATGTGTTTATTTCTTGGCTCTCTATTCTGTTCCATTGGTCTATGTTTCTGTTTTTATAACAGTACTATATTGCTTTGATTAATATAATTTTGTAATACAATTTTACATTAGGAAGTATAATACCTCCAACTTTGTTTTTCTTTCTCAGTATTGCTTTTGTGATTCAGAGTTGTATGTAGTTCCCTACAAACTTTAAAATTCTTTTTTCTATTTCTATGAAGAATGCCATTGAAATTTTGATAGGGATTATGTTAAATCTGTATATTGCTTTAAGCAGCACAGATATTTTAAGAATATTAATTCTTCTGGTCTATAAACATTAAATGTCTTTCCATTTATTTGTGTCTTCTTTAATGCATAGAATTTTAAAAAAATTAAACCAGCCAACATGTATATGTGGGAGGAAGAAAGATGAAATGTGAATTATGACAAATGATTCTATATTATAAATAAATCACATTATCATATTAAAGAGAATGGGAAGAAACAAGATGATTAAGCAACTTTGGAACAGTACTTTGGATACCATAAAGCTAAAGATGGAAAGTCCATACTCAAACACTATGCTGTAGTTGGGAAATTGTTTCTCACAGGGCTACAGGGTAGAAACTTTGGTTCTCCTTTGTTTTTATGCTTGACTTGAACAAATAAGTAAATGTACTGTGTATAAGGAGACATAGAGCAAGTAGCTACAATTAGGAAATGAAGAAGACTAGAATGAATCCTGTGGGGCTAGAAAAATGGCAGAGGTATCAATACAGACATGTGGTTACAAAAGACAGGTAGATACATGATACACCGATAGAAAAATAAACATAAATAAGTCTATATACACCGATGTGTTTGTGTGTGTGTGTCCTAGCTCTGCCTAGTGACAGGAACTCAAAGTAGTGACACCTCAGTGGCAATTAGCATACCTAATACCCAGTTCGTGGTTTCTAAACACTATTCTATAATAAAGGGAACCAGGGCCCATTGGAGAACTGGTTTATTTAAAAGCCAAGGCACATAAAATACAAGGCGAACCTGAAGCATCTTGTGGTGCCAGAAAGTATGGAAGTGCCCCTTAGAAAGAATGAATAAGATCTAGCATTTTACAGCAAACAGGGTGACTATAGTCAAGGATAACTTAATTGTACATTTAAAAATAATCAAAAGAGTGTAACTGGATTGTTTATAACACAAAGGATAAATGCTTGAGTGTACGGATACCCCATCTTCCATGATGTGGTTATTATGCATCACATGCCTGTATCAAAACATCTCATGTACCCCATAAATACAAACACCATGTACCCACAAATTAAAAATAAAAATGTTTTCAAAAGGAAGAAATAAGAAGTGGTCAAAAGCAAAAGGATAGAAACTTATCAAAAAACTATAAAAGTCAACCTGAAAGCTCCTAATGGTCAATGATGGAACACCTTGAGCAACAAAATAAGTAATAGTAATATTGTATTATAATACAGACAATATAAATATCCATGACTCTATACTATACAGATAAAATGAAAATAAACAAATAAATGAATGTGGCAATTATTTCTTACAGAAGAATACCAATTAATAAACATAAAAAGAATGACAGAAACAGAAAATCACTGCTAGAACACAACAGCAAGCATAACTGCCAGCAAGATGTACCAATGGTTACTAAAATTAGTGGTTAAAAACTTCAGCAGAAACAAGCTAAATGTTTTGAGGGTGAAATAAATGAATCATATGATCATAATTTAATAATTTTAAGGAGTTTATTAGGTGATTTTTAAAAACAGTGTTTTTAGTGAATACTGTAAAGCTTAAGAAAAAACACTCAAGCACTGTTTTGATATTGTATTTGTCATTATGAAGGAGTAAATAGTTAACTTAGAGTGCAGAATCCTGGCAGATGCCACCTTAATCAAGTGATCAAGTTTAATATCACCAGCATTACAAACCAACCTCATGCATAGCCTGGGATGATGCATTCCAGCATATCACCTCTGTGGGATCCGTCCCAGTAATGCATAACCTGCCATCTAATGAAGAGAAAACTTCAGACAGACCCAGACAGAGGGACAGTGTGCAAAACATGATCAGTACTCCTCAAAGGTGCCAAAGTTATGAAAGACAAGAGAAGAATGAGGTTCGCTCACCGACTGAAAGAGACTAAGGTGATACAACAACACAGTGTGATATTCTGGATTGAATTCTAAAAGAGAAAAATCAGTGAAACTTAAGAAGTTCTTTACTTAATAGTATTTACCAAGGTTAATTTCTTAGTTTTGATGAATGTTCTAAGGTTCTGTAAGATATTAAGAAGAAGCTGACTGAAATTTATATGGGGATTTTGTACTATTTTTGTAAACACTTCTATAAACTTGAAATGAACTCAATATAAAAAGTTAAATTAAAAAAGAAAGCACTGCCAGAAGGATGTTGATTGAAGCTAAGTTAAAACTACAGATTAATTTGAAAACTGATAGTTTTATGATAGTCAATCTTACATCTAGATATCACGTTTTTGTCCATTTACTCACGTTTCTGTTTTATCTTTTAATCAACTTACTTGATACCTTTAATAAACAATTTTTACTAAGCTCCTTCTTATATATCTTATAATTTTATTACTCATTAAAATTGTATTTTTCTATCAGTTCCTAATTGGTAATTGCTCATTTATAGTCAAGCTATTTTCTTGTTGTTCATAGAACCAATAAGTGGGAATTTTGCTGAACTCTTTTATTAGAGTCTTAATGTTTTTCAATTATTTTGTCAGGATCTTCTATGTAAACAATCATAACATTGCAAATACTGACACTTTTGTTTTCTTTCTTCTAATATTCATGTTCTGTAAACTCATATTAGTTAGGTTCTATAGAACAAATTGGAACAATAACATTGATAGGCATTACTGTCTTATCCCTGACTTTACTGTGGATTGACTTAGGACAATTGAATGTTTTTTATTTTTCTTTTTTCTCTTTCATACCAATGAATTATAGAAACAATTTATTTTCTTTGTTTATTATGATTTTCACTTTTAAAGCATATTTAGTGTATTTCCAATTACTATTAATATTATTTAATCTTCATCCTAAACAAAATAAAATTTTTAGCATGCTTTAATTTCTCATGTTCACCAATCCAACATCTTTATTTAGAAAAAGATTTCGAATGTTATTTCCAAATGTGTCTAGAGTATATGCTCAGTAATTCATTTAAAATTATTTTGTTGGTGATCTCTGAAATCTTATATTGTTGAGCATCTTTTGTTTGGCCTCTATTCTAAATGGCATTTTAACAATACGAAAAAAAATCTGCACTCTAAATTATGTTTCCCAAGTGCTTTGAAGAAAATCTTTTCTTTTCCTTTTATTTTTTAATTTTTTATTTTTTTATTTTTTGAGACAGAGTCTCGCTCTGCAGCCCAGGCTGGAGAGCAGTGGCGCGATCTCGGCTCACTGCAAGCTCCGCCTCCCGGGTTTATGTCATTCTCCTGCCTCAGCCTCCCGAGTAGCTGGGACTACAGGCGCCCATCAACACGCCCAGCTAATTTTTTGTATTTTTAGTAGAGACGGGGTTTCACTGTGTTAGCCAGGATGGTCTTGATCTCCTGACCTCATGATCCACCTGCCTTGACCTCCCAAAGTGCTGGGATTACAGGCGTGAGCCACAGTGCCTGGCCTTCTTTTCCTTTCTAATACCTGTGCTGCAGATGAGAAGTCTGATGCCAGTCTGAGGATTACTCTATACGACAAACTAGAATTTTCCTCTCTGAAGTTTTAGGATTTTCTATCATAGACCTTCTGAAATTTAGTTTTGTTTTCCTTGTTGACATTCAGATATCCCTCCAAATTGTTTTTCATTTTTTGTTATTATAAATTCTGGGATACATGTGCAGAAGGTGCAGGTGTGTTACATAGGTATACACATGCCATGGTGGTTTGCTGCACCCATCAACCCATCATCTACATTAGATATTTCTCGTAATGCTATCCCTCTCCTGGCCCCCCACCTCCTGACAGGCCCCAGTGTGTGATGTTCCCCTCCCTGTGACCATGCGTTCTCATTGTTCAACTGCCACTTATAAGTGAGAACATGCAGAGTTTGGTTTTCTGTTCCTGTGTTCGTTTGCTGAGAATGATGGCTTCCAGCTTCATCCACGTCCCTGCAAAGGACATTAACTCATCCTTTTTTATGGCTGCATAGTATTCCATGGTGTATATGTGCCACATTTTCTTTATCCAGGCTACCATTGATGGGCATTTGGGTTGGTTCCAAGTCTGCTATTGTGAACAGCACTGCAATAAACATACATGCTCATGTCTTCATAGAATGATTTATAATCCTTTGGGCATATACCCCGTAATAAGATTAGCAGGTCAAATGGTATTTCTGGTTCTAGATCCTTGAGGAATCACCACACTGTCTTCCACAATCGTTGAACTAATTTACACTCCCACCAACAGTGTAAAAGTGTTCCTACTTCTCCACATCCTCTCCAGCATCTGTTGTTTCCTGACTTTTTAAAGACGGCCATTCTAACTGGCATGAGATGGTATCTCATTGTGGTTTTGATTTCCATTTCTCTAATGATCAGGGATGATTAGCTTTTTTTTTTCATATATTTGTTGGCCACATAAATGTCTTCTTTTGAGAGGTGTCTGTTTATGTCCTTTGCCCACTTTTTGATGGGGTTTTTTTATTCTTGTAAATTTGTTTAAGTTCCTTGTGGATTCTGAATATTAGCCCTTCGTCAGATGAATAGATTGCAAAAAATTTCTCCCATTCTGTAGGTTGCCTTTTTGCTCTGATGATAGTTTCTTTTGCTGTGCAGAAGCTCTTTAGTTTAATTAGATCCCATTTGTCAATTTTGGCTTTTGTTGCCATTGCTTTTGGTGTTTTAGTCATGAAGGCTTTGTCCATGCCTATGTGCTGAATGGTATTGCCTAGGTTTTCTTCTATGGTTTTCACGGTTTTAGGTCTTATGTTTAAGTCTTGAATCCATCTTGAGTTAATTTTTGTATAAGGTGTAAGGAAGGGATCCAGTTTCAGTTTTCTGTATATGGCTAGCCAGTTTTCACAGCTAAGGAATGTGTTCTTCCACTACGTTTTAAGTATTGCTTCTCCTCTATCTCTTCTGAATTTCTCTTTACAAAAATAATGAAATTAACGTATCTATTTTTATATCTCCTAATGTTTCTTTTGTATCTGTTATCTCTTTGACCTTTTTGTGGCATTCTAGAAGAATTCCTTCTTTCTATTTTCATTTCATGGATTCATACTTTGGCTCTGTTCATTCTGGTGTTCAGCTTACCTTCTACATGTTGTCTTAAATCAATTATTGTATCTTTACGATTGTTTCATGAATTCTGAGAACTTCCTTATTAGAGCAATTTGTTGTTATTGTTGTTATTAGTTTTCTTGTTGGTTTTTAGTAAGCTTAATATATTTCCTCATGTCTCCAAAAATGTATGTAGCAGTAATAATTATATTTATGTTATTTTAACTATTTGTTCCCATTATCAATAGTTTTCCTTAATATTTTTATTTCTTTTTTGTTATTGCCTGATTTTGTTTGTTGTTGCCTGAGTAGTGACAGTCTAGATTGATTCATAATCAAGGTTACAATGAAGGCCTAGATTGACTTAGCCTAGAAAATTTTATATATATATATATATATATATATATATATATATATATGTCCTAAGTCCAAGTGAAAAATATTTCTTTCATTAGGGGTAAATGAAGGTTCTGATTGGAAGAACCTGGGCTATGCAAATATCTGGAAAGTAAAAAGGAGTACATAAATTTAGCAGGTTTTCTTACCAGGTATTGGTCATTTGTCATGTAAGTATCAGTTTTTCTTTCCTCCTAGATGGTATAAGTCGGATAGAGAACTATCCTGGTTTGACAGCCTGAAGTACCCATTCCAGGAATCTCTTGCACCAGAACTGTGAAAGGTATCTGGCAAGTGAGGCAACTTGACACCCAACAAATAGTGGAGCCACCTAATCCAAGAGGAAGGTATTAATAGAACTGTTCTAATGTCCAGCTCTCTATGGCCTTCTCCTTTTCCCAGCCTCCACATTCTCTGACCTTAGACTACTTTAGAATTCTACTTAACTAAAGGCTTAAAGTTCATATACATTGCAGCTGATTTCATTTGCTGGTATATTACAGGAATGACTCAATTTTTTTGGTATAAGAATATCCCATCTGCTTTTATATAATGTTATAAAAATATTTATATTTATACGTGCCATTGTATTAAAATTTGGAGAGACAAGAGCTAATGTGTTAAGACAGCTACTTCAAACTGTACATCTTTTTTAACAGAGAAAATACAACATATTTTGTACTTCACTAACATGACATATTCAGAAGACAGAACAAAAAGATTATGGCAGAGGGATAGGGAAAGATAGCACAAAATTACAGAACTATTGTTAACACAAGGAAAGAGAATGGGATTTAGAGGAAAGAACTTAGAAATAATATTTCATAAATATTAAGAAACTCTAAAACTCACAAGGAGAAAGATAGCTAAAGAGAAAAATAGAAAAAAGCAAGGCATACACAGAAGAGAACATTGAAAAAGACACCTTCAGGTATAAATGGAAATTCAATGATAAAATGAACACTTATACACACACACTCACACATGCATGTGCATACATGTCATCTACATAGAGTAATTTAACAGCCCGCCAGTCATTTCCAGGACAAGGTCAGTTTTTTCTTCCCCCAATTCAGAGGTACCAAAAAGTTCAGTACTACTTTGTGTTTTACTTTTATTTTCCATGCTAAACACTATGAAACATTTTTTAACTTCATGTTGCCAACATGAAAGAAAATGCAAAAAGCAGCAGAATTTGTTTAAATTAACTAAAATAACACACTAATAGAGATAAGGAATTGCTGAGGTAATTGCCCTGTGGTATTTCCAGATGTTCACTGTGCATCCAACAGTGATTCATCCAACCCCCCACATACCGTCAACTGGTAATGATGGCAGCCAAGACCCGTCTGGAGCAGCCGTTGCAAAAATGCTGGCTGCAGCAGGGAGGAGCAGCCGGGAATGTGTGTTCTGCAGAGCCGGTGGGGGCCAGGAACAGGCAGGAGCCCTGTCCCCTATTGAATCAAGCAGCAGGAGCCCCATGCTCCCCAGCTCAACTTAAGCCACCTAGCCATAGCTGCCGACGGGGCATTCCTGGGCTCCTGGAGTCCCAGGAAGCCCCCAATTCCCCACAGGCTTAGAAGTGCCTGCTCCCGCTGCCTCGCCTCTCTCTACTCCTGGCACCCGCTCCAGGGTGAGAGAAAGCTGTGGCTGAGCTGGGTGTGTCAGGCACTGTCGTGACCCAGTTGTGTGTGTGTGCTCAGGCCAGTGCTGACATACCAGCGCCTTGCTGCCCCAGCCCCTTCTGGACACTGGGCACCAGACAAGCATGGAAGGGAGGCCAAGGGGGGTCTGAGGGTGGTTTGGCATAGGCCTGCAAGCACCCCTTGGCACAAACAGCCTGAGTGCCAAGGACAGCATGTTGATGGCAGCAGTTGGCAAATAGACTCCTGGGCAGAAAGGGGTGGGTCCCAAGTGAAACCTCACCTTCAAGCCAGGCTGCCTATTCCAAATGGAGTCTGCAGTCTGGAGGGAGAACTCACAGTGCTTTTTCTGGGCCTGCTCATGGCTGTCCATGAGCCAATCAGCATACAGTTCCTCCCTTCTGAGCCCATAAAACCCCCAGATCCAGTCAGACTCAGACGTCAGGATTACCAGCTATGGGAAGGAGTTATTCACTGCAGATCTCCTCTCTGCTGAGAGGTGGACACTCCTCGCCTGCCTAAGGAATGGAGCTACCCACTTCGGGTCTCCTGAAAGCTGCTCTGTTGCTCAGTGAAGCTCCTTTCTGCCTTGCTCACCCTCCAGTTGTCTGCATACCTCATTCTTCCTGGACACAGGCAGAGAACTGGGGACCTACCAAATAGAGGGACCGAACGAGCTGTAACAAATAGGGCTGAAATATGCCCCACCCCCACTATGTTGCAGGTGATGAGAAGGAGAAAAGAGCTGTGGTCCTTT
Source organism: Chlorocebus sabaeus (assembly GCF_047675955.1). NCBI lineage: Eukaryota > Metazoa > Chordata > Mammalia > Primates > Cercopithecidae > Chlorocebus > Chlorocebus sabaeus. The sequence continues at coordinate 34,453,917 of NC_132913.1, forward strand.
GGGGATCCCAGACCTAGGGGCTCACCGAGCCAGGGCTGTGACACCCTTTTGGGGGCTCTGTGGTTTCTGATGTCCCCAAGCTTCTGAGAATGACTACATTCCCCTCATCCAGATGTAGCTGCCCAGAGCAGAAGCTGCTTGCACTGCACCTGATCAAGCCATGGGCTTGCACGGAGACAGTGCTTGTGCTGACGCCTGGAGTTTCCCCCACTGCTGCAGCAGCCAGAGTGCCTGGCTGTGCATAGTGGCTGGACCCCAGACCCCATGCATGCTTGCTCATGCACCTCTCGATGCAACACAGCCAAAGGATGCAGAGGATGCTGTGCCTCTGATGGCTGCGTGGGTGTATGCCACTATCCCCAGCAATACAACCAGACAACCCCAATGTTTTTGTGTGGCTGTGTTTTTATAATTTCTAGGAGGTGGGGGATTATTAAGTTGATTAATGACTGGTGACCTGGCCAGTATCAAAACTGAATAACAAACCAATTACTGGCTGCAGATGTACTTTTAGACAATATTGCCCATGGAAATTAGATAGGAGAAATAGGAGAAGATTAATGTAGAAAGTAGTTTTTGTCCTTGCTTGTCCTAGATATTCCAAAGGTAATCAAAATATAACATGGTCAGGAATCCAAAAAAGTAGAGTCACAACCTCAAAACAAAAACTTTCTTTCATATTTGGTGTTACAGCATCAAATTAGTTGTCTTAGTATGACAACAGCAAGTTGAGAATGTTTTACATATGAACAGTTAAAGGGAAAACTACTGCATCTCCTGGACTAAATGAATACACATTTCCATCTTTTGGTTACTGTGTTTCTCTTTTGCAATGAAAAAACAAAGTTGCATGTAAAAGAAAACCTAAAAATAACTTACACAAGGTGTCAGTTTATCTCTTCCTCAAAAGAACTCTAGAGCTAGACAGTCCAAGACTAATTAACAGTTCTGTGGTCCACAGAGACACAGGCCCCTCTATTCTTCTGTCCAAACATCTTCAGGATGTGACTTCCAATATCATTGCAAGTCTAGGATAGTTGTTGGAGTTACATTTGTGATAGCCACTTCTAGGCTACAGGAATCAATTGCAGCTGGTATGTATGCAAAAGCTTGCCCTTGTTTTCTGCCTCCTTTTTACTTCCTGGAAGCCTACCAAATAATTTTCCTTTTTTATTTTAACCATCAATCTTAGTTATATGGTTACCCCTTCCTACAAGGTGGGCTGGGAGGCTTAGTCTAAAAGGCTTCATTGGCATACCAAGGTACATTATGGTTTGCTTACAACAGTACCTGATCCAAAGGCTTTAAAAAATCAGGTTCATAACTGGTCTTACTTAGGTGGAGCAAGGCAACTTTACTTAAGCATCATCTCAGCATTTCAGGTGTGTTTGGCTTCCACAAAAAGGGAGATCATTCATACAGTAGACTCTTGATTTATTTAGCAAAGATTCCAATTTTTGGTGCAAATGAGGAGACCAAAGAGCATGAAAAGATGAGGAATATCAGTGGCGCATCCTTTGATGGATATCACTGGGCCTAACAGAAGGGACATGGTGGCAGTGAGACTGTCTGTTCAGGATGTAGAAAGGCTTAATTTTGTGCTTTACCATAGTCTGTTTATATTTGGGCTTATATCCCTATTGAAGAAGAATTTATATAATCTATGTTTGCTATGCTTCCAGTTAAGAAGAGGTTTGTAGATGTGAGGCTCTGTTAATTATTGAACCAAATTTAAAAGTCCCTGGGGTTGCACTCTCTTGCGAGTAGGAGGAGGAAGAGTCATCATCCAATTGTCCCTGATCTCCTTCTCAGCCCTCAGTTAAGTTTCATTCTGGGAAGCATGTTTCCTGCAACAACTCAAATCCTGTTCCTGGCTTTAATGGTTTTGGGAGTAAGTAAAAAGAAAAGATAGATGTTTGATGTTAACCCTGCAAGGATTCTGCTCTTAACTCATCACTCAGTTAACCCAAGGATTCTCTGTATGAGCAGCACAGACCAAATTACTGACACCTATCTTGCCTTCTGACAGAATTTGATTAATATCTGATCCTAATGAAGTTCATATATTCATTTTTGTCTTTTTCCAAGGGTTTTCTTGGAATACAATATAAACTACCTGTTTATATCATATTTCTTTTTAAATTTTAAACATTTTTACTGATACATAATAATTGCATATATATTTATACATGCATACAATGTTTACTGACCAAATCAGGGTAATTAAGATATCCATCATCTCAAATATTTAGAATTTCTTTGTGTTGAGAACATCCTAAACCCTCTCAACTAGTTATTTTGGAATTTATAAGTTATTGATAACAATGGTCACCTTACTGTGCTGTTGAACCCTAGAACTCATTCCTTCTATACAACTGTATATGTGTAGCCATTGCTCAACCTCTCTTCATCCTCCTTTTCCCCTATGCTTCCTAGCCTCTGGCAATTTTTACTCTCTACCTCCTTGAGATCCATTCTTTTAGCTCCTACATATGAGACAGAACTTGGGATATTTGTCTTTTTCTGTGTGTCTTATTTAATTTAACATAATGTCCTTCAGTCTCATCTATGTAGCTGCAAATGAAGGATTTTTTTTATGGCTAATATTTCGTTTTGTTTTTGTTTTTTGAGACGGAGTCTCGCTCTGTCGCCCAGGCTGGAGTGCAGTGGCCGGATCTCAGCTCACTGCAAGCTCCGCCTCCCGGGTTTACGCCATTCTCCTGCCTCAGCCTCCCGAGTAGCTGGGACTATGGCTAATATTTCATTGTGCATACATACTGCATTTTTTCTTCATCCATTCATCGGTTGAATGGATGTAATCAACTTAGGTTGACTCCATATTTTGGCTATTGCAAATAGAGCTACAATAAACATGGAAGTGCAGATACATTGATTTCCTTTGTTTTGGATATATACACAGAAGTGAAATTGGTAATTCTATTTTTAATTTTATGAGGAACCTTCATACTGTTCTGCATGCTGGCTGTACTAATTTACATTCCCATCAACAGTGTACAAGAGTTCCCCTTTCTCCACATCCTCACCAGCATCTGTTATTTTTTTGTTTTCTTGATAATAGCCATTTTAACTGGGGTGAGGTAATCTCTTATAGTGGTTTTGATTTGCACTTCCCTGACTATTGGTGTTGTTGAGCTTTTTCTCATATACTTGTCGGCTATTTATGTCTTTTTTTGAAAAACATCTATTTAGATCATTTGCTCACTTTTTATTATATTTTTCCTGTTGAGTTGTTTAGTCTCTTTACATATTCTGGTCATTAATCCCTTGTCAGATGGACTGTTTGAAAATATTTTCTCTCATTTTATGGGTTTTCTTGACTCTGTTGATTGTTTCCTTTGCTGTGCAGAAGCTTTTTGCTTTATGTAACCTCATTTGTCTAATTTTACTTTTATTGTCTGTGCTTTTGAGGTCTTACCACAAAACATCTTTGTCCAGACAAATGTCCTGAATTTCTCCAGTACTTTTTCTAGTAGTTTCATAGTTTAAGATCTTACATATAAGTATTTAACCCATTTTGCATTATTTTGTAATATGGTGATAGAATGGGTCTCGTTTCATTGTTCTCCATATGGATATCCAGTTTTCCCAGCATCATTTATTAAAGAGACTGTTCTTTCCCTAAAATGTGCTCTTAGTATTTTTGGCCAAAAAAAAAAAAAAAAAAGATTTGGCCCTAAATGCAGGGTTTATTTTCTGCGTTCATTATTCTGTTCTACTGGTTAATGTATCTGTTTGTAGGCCAGTATCATTTACTTTGGTTACTGTGGCTATATAGTATATTTGAAGTCAAAGAGTATGAAGTCTCCAGCTTGGTTCTTTTTGATCAGAATTGCTTTGGCTCTTCAGAGTCTTTTGTGCCTTCACACAAATTTTAGGATTTTTTTTTCTATTTCCATGAGGAATGTCATTGGTATTTTGATAGGAATGTCATTAAATATGTAGACTGCTTTGGGTACATTTTAACAATATTAATTTTTACAATCCATGAACATAAGATTTCTTTCCATTTTTTGTGTTCTCTTCAATTTCATTCATAACTGTCTTAAAGTTGATACTGTAGAGTTACTTCACTTCTTTGGTTAAATTTATTCCTAGTTTTTTTTTTCATAACTATTGTAAATGGAATTGATATCTTGATTTCTTTTTCAGATTGTTTGCTGTTGGCCTACAGCAATGCTACTGATATTTGTATGTCGATTTTCTAATCTGCCACTATAGTGAATTTATCAGATCTAACTTTATTTGTTTTTGTTTCTGTTTGTTGGTGTAGTCTTTGGATTTTTCTAAATAAAAGAACATGGCATGGGCAAACAAGGACTTTTTTTCCTCTCCAATTTGGATTCCCTTTATTTCTTCCTCTTGCCTAATTACTCTGGTTAAAACTTCTAGTACTATGTTAATGAAAGTGGTAAAAATGAGAATGTTTATCTTGTTCCAGAACTTAGAAAGTTTTTAATTTTTTACTCTTCAGTATGATGTTAGCCATGGACTTTTTCATATATGGTATTTATTGTTTTAAAGTATTTCCTCTATACCCAGTTTCTTATTTATCATGATGGAATGTTGGATTTTATCAAATGCTTTTTCTGTATCTCATGAGATGATCATATGGTTTTTGTCCTTCAGTTTGTTGATGTGGTGTATAATACTTTCTGATTTGTATATGTTGAACTATCCTTGTATTCCTGGGATAAATCCCACTTGATCCAGTACCAATCATAACCTTGAAAGACACAATCCCACCTACCATAATTCTAAATGTTGAAATTCAAAAAGATAAAAATCCCTAAATGTCGAAATCCTGAAAGTCTCAAATCCATAACACTTGAAATCCTGAAAATCATAATCCCAGTGTGAAATCCTGAATTTTAAAAACCCTAAAGCCAAATTATGAGGACATGAGTAGTGTGTTTTGGTTGTATACAGGATAGTTGCATCATGTTAAGTGGAAACATTACTCTGTTATTATCTTTATTTGCATCTGGTAAAAATGTCACATGAGTGGAATGGCCATGTCATATGAACGTAACAAAAACTCCAGTTAAAAAATACATCATTTGTCAACATTGACATTCCTTTCAGCTGGTAAAATTCCAGATTTTAATGAATTAAAGCTTAATTTGCCTGAATACGGCAGTGAAGTTACTAACTGGCTTGAAAACAATTATGTGCACAGTAAAATAAGAAGACACTTATGCAACAGTGTTGCCATTAGATCACTGGTATTATTTCCACCAAATTTGTGATTTCTATATGAATGCATGTGGAATGGATTTCTGCACACTCAAAACAACACAGATGCACAGCAAGCACAGAATATGGAAAATGTAATACGGAATCCTCGATCAGTTTACCTCAAATCATACAAAATTTTCAAAAAGGGCTGTCACATAAAAAATCAACGTGACCATATTCACCAGCCAAGGAGAGCCATACCATATATTTATACATTTTCTTTTGATCTATTTCTTTATGAATACAGTTCACCTGCTCATAACTGTTAGACCTGTGCAACTGTCATTAGTATACCTGAGTGTTCATGTTTGATAAAATATGTGTGTTATTCCTTATTTTATTGGGTTAAGTGACCTATGAATTGTTCTGTGTTTTTATATTTTTCAAATATATTCCTATTTCAAATAAAACTCCTATTTAAAAATGTAAATAAATGTTTTAGAAATAAATTTTAAATTATTTCTTGCAGAATTATATTTTTGGGATTTCGATCTTTTGGGATTTTAACATGCAGTATTATGGTATTGGGTATTATGCCTATTGGGGTTATTACCCAAATCCCACTTGATTCTGGTATATTTTCTTTTTGGTGTGTTGTGGAATTTGCCTTGCTAGTATTTTATTGAAGATTTTTGCATTTATGCTTTTCAGGACTACTGGCCTGTAATTTTCATTTTTGTTGCACCCTTGTCTGGTTTTCTAGTTTTATCCCATTGTGGTCTGAGAAGATACTTGATACTATTTTGATTCTTAGATATTTTTTGGAAACTTGTTTTGTGGCCTTACATGTAGTCTTTCCTGGTGAATGTTTCATAGGCTGATGAGAAGAATGTATGTTCTGCAGCTGTTGGATAAAATGTTTTGCGTCTTTTAAGTCCATTTAGTCTATAATGCAGTTTAAGTCCAATGTTTCTTTGTTAATTTCCTATCTAGATAATCTGTCTAACGCTGAAAGTGGGGTGCTGAAATTCTCGACCATTATTTTATTGTGGTCTATCCCAGGCAGGATGCAAAGAACCCAGCAGTGGGGGTGGTGGGCTGGGTGGGTAGGCCCTCAGGTTTCCAGATGGCACATGTGAGTGTCAGCAATGGCAACATTGGGTTCCAGGTCAGCTGACTCTTAGGTTTCCAGGTGGGGTGCATGGGTACTGGTGGGCCAGGTGGTCTGCTCCTTGGGTCCCCAGGTGGAACACTGGACATTAGCAGTGATGATGGTGAGTTGGTCCTCGAACACCGAGGCAGGCATGTGGGCCCCAGCAATATCAGCAGTCGGGTAGTCAGACCATTCCCTGCACCCCTGGGAGGTGTGCACATGTGTCAGCAGTGTCCATGGTGGGGGGTGGGAGGCTGGATAGTTGGGTGCTGGTATTATTTATGTAAGGTGAACAGGCCAACTCCAAGGTTTCCAGGTGAGGCATAGGAATGCATAATGGCCCAATTGCTAGAGGGGAGCAGAGTCAATGTATGTGATGGTGGCCCCAGGCACACTGCTTTTAGGTGCTGGTAAGTTCATACTTTGTTTCCCTATGTTGTGAAGGCCACCTCCCTGATGTGATGGACTATCTGATTCCCAGTGTGTAGAGTACTGCACGGGCTTGGGTGCCAGCAACATGGCCATGTCCTCAGATCCAGCAGGAACCACAATGCTGCAGTCCTCTGGGTGAATGTGGGAGACGTTGATGGGGCCCTGGGACATGGGGATACAGAAGATAATGAACTGTCACGTAGGATATAATACAGTGATGGTTCCGCTCTCAAAATGGTTCTGTTCCTCAGCAGCTTGGGTTCTATCGGATGGAGCCAGCATGAATTCCCTCTCTGGAATAATGCAATCTCATGAATTCCAGGCAGCTCCCCACACTAGGCTAAGGGTCTATGAGGGCAGAGGAGATTTCCTGTAGTTAGGAATGCAGATGTCCATGATGAGAATACAAATTTCTGGGCATCTCTTTCTTACTTATTCCCTGCGGTGGGGAGTCCCTAGTCCCTGCTGGTTCTGAGCCTATCCTGCCAGCTGTGTCACTTCACTCTCTATGCTGCCATCTCTAGTGTCCATGACTTTCAGCTCTACTGGAAACAAGAAAAAAATAGTAGAGAAAAATAGAAAAAAGTCAAATCAAATCAAGCTTTCATGCCTTAGAGAGTCCCTGTCACTGCTGGATTCCAGCATTTTCCCCTGATGCCTTATTCTATGTATGGTAATCTACTTTCTGTTTTGGTCCTTCTTTATTGAGAAGACAAGTGCTGGACTCGTTGAGTCAACCATCCTGATGACATCTCTGAAGTTCATATATAGAGAAATGAAGCCATTGCATAATGATGGGCGGATAAGGGTGTAATTTACAATACTAATGACCACCTCTGACAGGTTTTCAGTCCAGCAGCCTTTAGTCTTCTGAGATTTAAAATACAAATGGAAAGACTAAATGGGTAATGTAGAATAGTGACATGATAAATGATGAATTAAACATTAAAAGTTTTAACATATTAAAATAATCATATTAATGTTTAAATCAATATCAACCATTATTGTTTCTAAAAATATTGTTTTTCCAAGAGCTTAAAACTCTCATTGTGTTATAAATAATTTTTCACACCATCTCTGAGAGATAGGCATGCTCTCCCAATATTAATAGACCCTGGACTTTTCCTAAAGTTATTTTAGACAAATTAGATGAGACCCTTGATTATATCATTAACTAATAAACAATGTTAGGCAAGACACCTAGTATAAAGACAAAGAAGTAGAGCTATGCATTAATTGATCATTAGTTCTGAATGTGTATTACTTAGCTAGCTGTTTTGTAAATTTTAGTGTTAGTCCCTGCATGAATAGTCATAATGTTGTTTGTATCAGAGATTGGTATATGCTATCAACAAGATCTAACAAGACAAGCAAAGGTAAGAATGAGGAAAAAAGTCTAAAAGAATATATTTGCAAGATATATAACAAAGGATTAATGGCAATAAAATATAAAGAATACCTACAAATTAAAAAGATACATTAACAATGTTAATCATTATAGCATTGTAGTAGTACAAACTGGAAACAACCTAAATGTTTATTACTAGAAAATATATTTTAAAATGCAAAGAATGATACATTCATACTGTGCAAAATGTAGACAGCTATTAAGAGTTTGCATTTCTTTCTATATTTCAATATTTGTTGATTACTTAATAAAATCCAGGAAATGGAAGGTGAAAATCACAGCTTTTAAACAAAGGTAGTACTTTATTAGTTTATTACTTATGTAATAGTTGGTGTGAGGCTTCGGAATAAATACTGTGAACTCTAGTTGGTTCATAAATGCTAATTTGATAAGCAGGCATAAAGGTATGAACTTGACCACAAAGTAAGGTACATAAGACACAGGGTTTTTCTTTAAGTTTCAGTAAGAAACTAATTTCTTCAGGTAAAAACTTGGCAAACAATGATTAATCTTCAAGAGGAAATTTTTAAAAAATGAAATCTTAAGAATCACCTACAGTACTCTCTGACAGTTGTTACAACAACAGCCAAAGAAAGACTTTTGCCCAACCACTCCCAATTACCAGCCCAGTTGCCACAGATTTTTATCCACCTGCCCCATCTCCTATTGTTCCTCACTTATTAAGAGGGCTTATTAAAAATGTTGACTGAAAGCACAATAAATTCAGAATTGTGATGAATTTGAAACTAATAAAAGAAAGAACTCTATTGTTTGTCCTAATTGATTTATAATCTGAAAGAGACCCTATAAATATATAAGGCAACTCTTCCCTACATTTAAATCAGTTTAATAAGCAAAGAGTGATTGTAATGCCGAAATTAGTGAAATGGTCCATCAGTTGTTTGTAAAAGTCACTTACCATATTGATGACAATATAGTCAAGTTCTCAAATCCAATAACAAGGGCCTTCCTAGACTATGTCTACTCATCCTTTAGCATATACAGATGGTCCCCAACTTATAGCAGTTCAACTTATAATTTTTCAACTTTATGACAGTAAAAAAACAAAACACATTCAGTAAAAACTATTTTTGAGTACTGATACAACCATCCTCATTTTTCACCTTCAGTATAGTATCTAATAAGTGATTTGAGATATTCAACACTTTATTACATAATAAACTCTATGTTAGATAATTTTGCCCAACTGTAGGCTGATATAAGGGTTCTGAGCATGTGTAACGTAGGTGAAGCTAAACTATGATGTTTGGCATGTTAGGTGTATTAAATGTATTTTTGAATTATGATATTTTCAATTTATGATGGATTTATTGGGGTGTAACTCCATTGAAAGTTGAGAAGCATCGGTACACATAGCTCTTTACTCATTATTTTTGGAAGCACAGTCATAAGCAACAGCCTTAGATGTCTATTTTTTTTCTCAGATTTTCCTTTCACAAACAGACTCAAAAGAAAGCTATGCCAAACCTTATTCTCTTGATTCTTCAATTTCCTGACTGGAAACTCCTGCTTCTGATATTAGTCTCACAGGCTACAGAACAACCATCAACCTTATTTTGATGACCATTTTAGACTCTATTCTGTGGAAAATTTATTTTCACTCCCCAAGCCAACCAGAGGAAACCTGAGAGTGGACTCTGTGTTGCCTTTCTGTCAGAGCAGGGTCTACAGTCACACACACACACCCCTAGCACCATAATATGGCCAACTCCCAACACAGTATCTCCACTTAGGGTGAAATTGTGACAGAATGCACAATTAAAATGTGACTTCCTTGGTAGTGGCTAGAAGGAGGAAAAAACTAAATATAAATGGTCTAATTCATAAAAACTTCTTCAAAAATGTGCCATAATGAACTGGACAGGAGATCAAGGTCAAAATCCTGCTCTCACATACATCTTCCCCAGTTTCTGTGGATGTATACAACTTTATACAATCAGTAATTAAATCTGTGTCACCCCCACCCCACCATACCTCCAAATCTTCTCTCATTCTCTCTTAAAACTACTCCAATCAGCTCTTTGCTCTTTCAAAGATTTCCACATCCACCCCTGTTATCAAACATTTACTTTCAAGATCGCCAATGAACTCTATGTTGTGAAGTCTAATGGTCAAATCTCAGTCTTCATATAGATCAGTAGCAGTGTATTAACCCAATTGATTATACTCATCTCTTTAATATACTTTTTGGATTTGGCTTCTAGGCTGCCAGAATCTCTTTTTTTTCCCCCATCCTATTCCAGTAGCTACTCCTTTCCATTCTCTTTTGCTGTCTCCTCCCTTTTTCCCCAATTTCTAAGAGACGTGGCCCAAGGATCTGTTTTGGTTCTTTTCTCTTTTCTATGTATACTCTCAGGGCGATTTCTTTACCCAGGGTCTTGTGCTTTTCATTCAAAATTTCTTTCCTGAATTTCAGATTGCCTATTTGACATGTGTACTTGGATGTTTGATATATATCACAAACTTAATAAGCCCCAAGTGGAATTCCTGTCCTACCCCTCTAAATCTGCTTCCCCTAAGCCTTTCTCATCTCAGGTGTGGTAATTTTTTTATTTTACTTACTTAGGCCAACAAACTAAAGTCACCCTTGATTCCTTACTTTCTCTCCTTATCCACATTTATTCTGTCAGGAATTCCTGCTAGTTCTACCTTCGAAGTGTATCCAGTATCTGACAATTTCTTATCATCTCCACTGTTTCTACCTAGGTCTACATCACCACCATTTCACATGTAGGCTGCTGCTGTAGTCATCTAATTGACCTTGCTGATTTTGTTCTTGCCCCCAGCTTACCCCAGAGTGATCCTTCTTCACCTAAGTCAGTTCTTGGTATCTTAAAGCAAATAATATAATCTATCTGAGGAACACATCAGTTATATAAAAATGAATTTAATAACATCTGACTCATTGAATTTATCTAAGGAATCAATGAGATGATAAAAACAATGATCACACTTAGCACATAGTATATACTTAATTATAGTAGCACGTGTAGAAGGTTAATTTTTATGTCATTTATGTAATTTGTTGTCTCCATGAATTAGAAGCTATTTGTTATTTTCCTGGTATTAGAGAATGCTATTGTGTTAACATATTTCATATATATATATATATACACACCCCTAACCCTCAAGGTAACCATATTAGGAGACGGAGCTTTTGGGATGTGATTAGATCATGAGGGTAGAACCATTGTGATAGGGGTGTCCTTATAAAAGAAACCCCAAAGAGCTAGTTATTCCCTTCTGCCATGTGAGAACACAGCAAGAAGTTTCCTGCTTTAAACCAGGAAGTGAGCCATCACCAAATACTAAATATGCCAGTGACTTGATCTTGGACCTTCCAGTCTCCAAAACTTTTGGAAACAAATTTCTATTGTTTATAAGCTACTCAATTTATGGTATTTTGTTATAGCAGCCCAAACAAACAAAGACAAAGAATATAATGCAAAGTTCTCTATATTCACAAACACTAAGTTACTGTTTGAAGAAATCCTGGACCCCTGTGGGCACCATGAGCAGCTTAGAACCTGATTTACTGGGCCATAGGAATTGTCAAGATAAACTTTTTTTTTAATGTCAAGAATACATTACAATATGCCAAGGATTTCCATGAATTAAGGGAATTAAGGGAAATGTCAAACCTAACCTAATAGAGAAAATAATTGTTGGATAATCATGGCTGCTCTTTCTCTTTTGAATGTAGTCAACCCACCCATGCAACAGTAAGAATTATCCTGAGACTAGCTCCTGCAGTCAGCCCGTGACCCTCTGTTGCAATGTCCGTGACTCTTTCTTCACCCTCATGGTCTTCTCCACACCAGTTTTATATATTATGCCCCAAATTTGTTTTTTGTGACTTGTATGATTCCTCTTCTCAAATACCCCAATGACTTTCAGCATATCACATTGTCTTGTATCCAGCAAACCCACAGCTCTGGGTATAAGAAGTTTCTTTCCCAACCTCAGCTCTGCAGATACTAGTCTAACCCCTAGTCCTACTTGCCGGCAGGAGCATTCATCAGATGGTTCCCTTTAGGGTTCTAGAACTAAATACTACCAAGATAGTGATTACAATTTGATTAGTGCTCTTACCCAGAAGAGGAGAGGCCAGCCTGTTTTATACACATAACAATAATAATAATAACTAACACTTCCTTAGCACTTACTATGTTTGGTGCTTTACATATATGAACTCATTTAACCCATATAAGCACTCTATGGAGATGAGGAAATTGAGGTCCAGAGGGGTTAAGTACATTTCTTAGGTCACATATATAGTAAAGAGTGATGTTTCTAGAATTAGAACCTGAAAGATCCGCCTTAGCATTTGTGCTCTTAATCACTATACTGTGCCATACATAGCCTCATAAAAATAAGGTAGTTAGTAAAATAAATCATTTCACAACTAAAGTATTTGGTCTTATATATCAAGAAATTTATGGAGAGCCAATTAATTAATTCAGGGTTTGAAATGGCTAGAATTGATGCTCAAAACCGAATAATTACATTTCATAGTTGGGACACTAAAAATCAGTGGCCAAAACTTCACAAAGCTGATGAGTAAAGTAATGACATCAGTATCAATAAACACTTAAAGCAATTTATGACAAATTCAAATGGCAAGAAAGTTCTTTATTGTGGTACACAGGGCATATGGTACTACGTAGGTCCAAGTGTGAGAGACATCTGTGGGTATATCTGCTAAATCATTCAAACCAAATTGAGGTAAAGAGAGTGGGTAAATCCACATTTTACAAGGAGGCACTGGCATCAGCCATTATGGGATTCAGAAGCAATGCATCAACAAGGCTTTGCTGTTTCCCTAGATCGTTTGCCAATGGTGGTGTCTAATATTCACTGGGGACCAAGCCCTGGCTCAGTGTTTCTCTGAAAGTTCCTATCAATCAAAAGCACTATAGAAACCTGGGTAATGGTAAGAAAAAGGGCAGGCAAATCCAAAGCTAAGACAATACTCCTCAAGTGAAATTATATCACAAACTTCTACTTATTGATCTATCACCATACCATCTACTGTCCTCGGTGCTTTACTTCAATGTATTTAATCCTACAAGAAACATGCAAGGGAGATTTGATTATCTCTGTTACATGTGAGGAAATTCAGGCTCTTAAGGGACTTACTTAGCCAAGACTCCACAGTTAGTAAGTGTTGAAGTTTGGATCCAAACCCAGTTTTTACGACAGCAAAGCTCATGCTCTTAACCACAAAGCTATTGAGAAATAAATAATCATTGACAATTATGTACAATTCTTTTGCCTTATTTGTCTAGAATGCTGAGGCAAAGGAAGTCAAGAATTTCCCTTGTGCAATATCCATATCATTGTCTCCATTCATGACCACTTGGCAATAACTGTGTACAATCTTTAAAAATAATCAACTCTTTTAATCTCCATTCCATTTCCTTTACTCTCCTATCTGTGATATATGCCATGTAGGGTAGGCAGACCCTGAGAAGGATTGACAGAATTAAAAATGCTTCCTGAAATGTCATTGACTTAAGCTACTGTGAGCTGCCTTTATGCCATCCTGGCTAAAACAGATGTAGGCTCTGTGTTCTTTCATGCTATTGACATGTTTCCTAAGAGGCTAGAGAACAGGCAGATTGACTGGACTAGCATAAGCAGACTTGGGGCAAAGGGAAGTCTTTGACCTTTAGGCAGTCTGTGACTTTATATTGACATCATGCCTCCCACCCAAGTGCACCCCGAATAACACTTTCCCAGGCAAGGTACCGTGGGAAGAAACTAAGCTTTGATAGGTGGCATTGAGAAATGTCCTGAAAACTCTGCAGAGAGAAAATGGCCTCTCAGACTATTCCGGCATCTCCATGTAGCCGTCAGAACATGCGTGAGAGCCCAAGGCTATGACAAGCTTATTGTGTGGCTTGGAACAATTCCGTGATTGTGTGGGTATCACCCCCTTAAGATTCATATCACGGGCAGGATGTGAATGTGGCCCAAGCAGAGTTTGACAGCTGTTTTTGAGCTTTCTAAATCAGAGATAGAAACAGATATTATCTTCATAGCCTCCTTTTCACATTACATTTCCAAATAGGTGGATTGCCTTTCATGTTACACAACCAACCCCAACAAGTTACTCAGCCTCCCACCTCATGCAGGCCTGCCCAGCCCTGCCTTGCTGGTCACTGCCATCTTTCCATAACCATTTTCCAAGATACTAATAATCCTGTCAATATCCTGAAGACCTGATAGACCCGACATTGCTTTGAAGAATCATTAACAAAGGACAAATACCAGTTACAGGTTAACAGAAGAAGGAACTCAGGCTCTTGGAAATTGAACAACATTGTGTTTCAACAAACAGGAATTATCACAGTTGTCCTACAGGCCATCCACTCATTCAACAAATATTTGCTGAAGATCTCCATGAGCTGGGCCCAATACTACATGCCTGGGATACCACATTAAGCAATCACATTCCTGTTTCTTAGAGAGCTTGCAGTCTAGTGACTGTAGCAAACTTAAATAGAGGCAACCTCACCAGAATGCAATGAGAGTTAAACAAAGAAAACGACAGCCAACAAATAACTATCGACCCAGAAATGACAAATGAGACACATGTATAGATTATTCCCTTCTCTAGGAGCTAAAGCACACAAGAAATATAAGCACTGGATGGGTTTACCAAACTCAAGAGCTAGTCAGCCTTCCTCTCTCTTCCGATAACCATGAGATTTACAACACATGAGTCCACTTCCCAAACAACAGGTTGTACCAAGGGGTGCACCTGACAGATAGACAACTTTGTATCCCATACTTAGGCTAGAAAGGAAAATAATGTTTTAGAAGGTATGACAGCCCTCCCCCTCAAGATATTATATAAGCTAAGCCAATACTCTCTCCCTATTAGGAAATTTAACTAAGAAACTGGGAATAATTTGTTACTTGGTAGTGGAGCAGGAATGGAAACACCACAAGAGAGTGTAACTATTAATACTGAGAGCGAGAATGAGTCCTGCATGGTTTTTCTGAAATCCTGAAAGTGTTCTTGAACCCAGAGTCTCAACCCCAGGTTTAAGTTTCTGTGAAGCCAGGCTGTCCCGCTGGTCCCATCTCTGGGTCCTCATGAAGTCATGTGGCTCCCTCATCATTAGTCTCAGCAAGTATCCTTTACTTCTGCTAGCCTGAGTTGTCTCTGCTCCTTATAATGAAGGAGCTTACTAGGTGGGCCTAAATGAAAAGAACATGTGCAGATGTCAAATTCAGTCAGCCAGAATTTAAAGCAAAAATATATTAATTTTTCTGTGAAACCATACAAATATGAATTTTAAAAGTCGATAACCTCCAAATGAAATTTCCTCTGATACCACCACTTTCCCTCAAAAAAGCCAATATAGAGTGACCTCTGCACATTTCTCCAAACTCATAAAAACATATGCATACACAGTTATATACAAACATATAAGGTCTTTTTTGGTTTGTTTGTGGACACTTTTTTTCTAAGCATTTATAGTCATAACGTATTTGTTCAGAGTGCTTTCTGAGGCTATTCAGGGATGGTTTAATGCTGTGAGAGCTCAGAAAAAAAAAAAAAAAACTAGATTCTAATTCCAAATTGTCACCAGTTCCCCATTAAATTGCATAGAAATAAATTTAGCCCTTCCTAAATTAGGGTTCCCATCTTTTTATCAAAGACAAGAGGCAGTAGAGTAGCCTTGTCCTTGGTAATATGCTAAGTAAATTTTAAAAACTCTATCCTTGCCCTATAGATGCCAACACAGCAAAAAGTAATAATAAATTTAAATAAAATAAATAGTACTGAGCAATAACGTGAGAGTGATAGCGCTATGCTCAAAGGAACATGACTAGAAAGTCATGCCTGGGGTACCACATTAAGCAGCCCTCCCCACCTTCACATACTTGATACGAAGAGACAGAGACAAATACATACCCAACATAAACTACCAGTAGGAGAAATCTTTCCTGGTCTTGGCTATAAATCTACATGTGACATGAGCAAATTGCTTAACATCTTGGCACTTAGATTGGTCATAAAATTCAATTCAGTACATTTTGATAACTACATGTCCCTCTGTGTTAGGTAATAAGTACTGAGAAGAAAAAGATTAGGTCAGAATTTCTGCCTTTAGATAGTTTGCAATCTCAATAACAACAGGGCAGCAATATGAACAACAAAGCATAACAAAATACTCTCACAGCCAGTACTCTCACAGCCAAAGGGAAAAATGTGGAGCCCCAAAGGAAGAGAAACTACTTCTGCTCTGGGGCCTTGGAGTTAGGAAGGGTTTAATAGAAGAGGTTTCTGTTCAGCTTGAGTTTGGAAGTCATCTAATAGAGTAAGACAGTTGGATTGCAGAATCTGAGGGAACCCTTCCAGCTCTGACTGCCTTTGAGGTTATGTGACAAAGACGTGACATAGGTTATGCTTTCTTATCCCCACATACACAAAATCAGAATACAGGTATATAGGCAGCATTTTAAAATGGGTATAATATCCTAATGAGCAGGATAAGCTCTGCTTGTGTTTTCTCTATAGCACATCAATCCCTTTCTCACATCTTCCTACCCCTTCACCTTTAAACTACAGTGACTACCCGAGATGAGTGGTAAGCTAAGCTTATCTTAAGCTTCATGCAGCTTCCATTGCATTTTATCCTCTTGAATACTAATGGAGGAGAGGTGCTATTGAAGTAGAGTGTCCCATTATTAAGAACACAGATAATATAGTTAGGTTTGAGTTTGGGCTTTATTATTTACTACCTACATGCCTGTGAATATATTATCTAATCCTCAAACCATCAGTGATATCTGGGTTTTTTAAAATATAAAATTGAGATAAAATTTAAAGTACAGGATTAAACATTTTTTGTAAGTTTTTGGCTTCTGGAATATAAATATGAATAAATGGTTGAGGTTATGATGATGATGGTGGTGGTGATGATAACATTTTCACACACAATCTCATAGTTCTCCAAGATCCCCAGAAAAGCAGAGATAAATCTCAGTAGGTATAGCCCATGCCCCTTCCATTTTATGAATTCTATCCACCTTCTCAGCATCTAATTCCAGATTTTGCTAACCCATAATATCCACTCCTAGATTCTAATCTAGCCTTAAACAGAAGCTAAATCCTGATTATACTTTGCTTCATCACCTCAACTTCTCAGTCTTAATCCTATTCCCCACCAGCACTGCATAGGGCTCATTCTGGATTTCTATTAGTTGATTCAGGGTTCTATCCTGAGCCCTTTCTTTTCCTGGATCCCTGACCCTAACCTAGATCATCTCTGATTCAGTTTCAATCCTTTCTCCTCTGACACCTTCCTAACCAACACCCATTCACTTGTGCTTCTGTTCTGCCTCCTTACTTGTTCCTGTTAGCCTAAAGATGTTAGTCTTCAAGACCTTCAGGATCCCCAGTAATAGTAACTCTGAAAGTGAAAGTCTAAAGCTTATTTTTTTTTTGTCTCTGACTATAATTATTTCCCTAGGAGCTAGTTCCTTATGTGGGCTCCCTAGAAGTTGCTGATAATCCCACAGGAAAACCAATGAGAAAGGAGAAATTTGATCACAGTGGTGAATCAGTACATTCATCCTCCAAAGTAATGGGACTCTAATCAGCCCTCTGAACGTGAATGCCAATTTCATATTTTCAAAGATACTTTTGCTGTGTCTTTAGTTCATTTCCATATCAAAAACACAAAGTCTTTTTTAATCCTACTGACCACAAAAATATTTTTTGAATTGATAGTCATCTCTTGAGTAACATGTATACATACACACACAAATAATGTGTGTATATACATACACACACATACACGTAAGTATATATACACACATATTTGTGTGTATATGTATATGTGTGTATATATAATTTACATATGTAATGTATATATAGTTTACATACATTATATATGTATGTAGTATTTAATTACATATAATATACTTAAGTATTATCATATATTTATTATATATTATTTATATATTCATATTATATTATTGACATATATCTATATTAAACTATGTAAAAATGACATATTAATAGCAATGTCTTAAAAACAAATTAATAACAAAAATCTACAAAACTTCACCATGAACTCAACTTTTCGTCTGAACAGCAGTCTCAGAAATGTTTAAGAAAAAATTTAGAAACTTGAATAACAGACATACATATGTAACAAAACCACAACATCAAAATAGTGCCCAGCTTTCAAACCACCTTGTATTTTCACGCTGCTGAAGTGCATACTGACTCTTCCTGGGAAGTAGAGTATCATCGAGGCAAAAATCTAGAAAAGTATGTGTTCTAGTTATAGTTTTGTGGCAAGGAGTCTTACATTTAGTTCTTGATTTTCCTTTCCCTCACTGAACCCCACCCCAGCTTCTTTCAGGGTCCATCATTATACTTGCAGATTTCCTTGCCAAGACCTTTTTTTAAGTTCTCAAGAACATAAAAGTTGTTAAAAGTTGGCACACACAGTTTTATACTCCCAAGATAGGAATCATATGAAGGTGCCAGAAAAAAAAAGAAAGAAAATTTAAGATACTTCCTCTGGGCAACATGAACTTGGCCTGGTTCTCCTTATTGGGTCTGACTCATAGAATTATATCTCTCAACTCTTCGAGAATGCCTATTGAGAAATGGGTGTGTAAGAAATAGTTATCAAACAGGAGGTGCAGCTAGCTTATTTCTGTGATCCACCAAGATAAGCCTATGCCTTCGTTTCTGCCCTTGACAAGCCTGGTTCCAAATGTGGTTGAAAGGGTTTACATTGTGTAATTTATGTAAATCTACCCACTTAAGCAATGAGTCAATGAGAGTGAAACACATCTAGGGGCAAAAGAGAGAAACTATTGTAATACTTATATAAGTAATCTATTCAAATTGTAATCATTGTAATTATAGCCATTTCCTTAGCAGAAAATAAATACCACTATTTGCTGAGTCACTATTTACTGAGTCACTAGAATCATTTGCTTGTTTGATCAACTAAGTTTTCTTGTACACAAGCTAACAGTGAAACTCTCAGTCCCATGTAAAACTTTTCTAAGTAACAGCTTTTTTGAGGTGTAAATCACATACCATAAAATTCACACCTTTACAGTGTAAAATTAAGCACCTTTAGTACATTCAGAGTAGTGCAACCATCGCCACTAAGTGATTTAGACTATCTCATCACTACAGTCTCCATACCTCTTCCCTCAATCCTATTACAACCGTTAATCTATTATCTATTTTTGTTATTACAGACATTTGATATACATGGAATTATACAATATATGGACTTCTATGCCTAGCTTATTTCACATAGCAAAATGCTTTCAAGGTGTATCCTTGTCATATCATATATTAGTAATTCATCCAATTTTTGGCTGAGTAATATTCCATTGTACAGATATACCACATTTTGTTTATTCTTTTATCAGTTGATGAACATTTGAATTGTTTTTATTGTTTTGCTGTTATGAATAATGATGCTATGAACATTCATGCAAAGCTTTTATATGGACATATGTTTTCAATATTCTTGATCTGATAACCAGAACTAAGTTTAACATTTCATGGGGCTGCCAAAGTATTTTAAAATGTGACTGCACTATTTTATGATTCTACCAATAATGTATGCGGCTCCAATTACTCCATGTCTTCACCAACACTAGTGGTTATCTGTCTTTTTTATTTTAGCCATCCTAGTAGGTATACACTAGTATCTCAATGTGATTTTGATTTGCATTTCTCTTATGACTAATGATATTGACCATCATTTCATTTGATTTTCTGTCTAGTTGTTTTTGCCATTACTGAAAGTAACATTTAAAAAAAAAATGTCTCTAGCAATTACTGTACGATGATCTCTTTTTTTCTCCTATTCTGTCAGGTTTTCCTTCATGCATTTTGAGGCTCTCTTCTTAGGTGCATCGATGTTTGTAATTGCTATTTTTTCAAGTGAGTTGACATTTTTATTATAAAATGTCCTTTCTTAAGTAATTTTTTCTCATACATTTTATTTTGTCTGATTATTGGTATAACCACTCCACATCTTTGCATGGCATATCTTTTTTCCATTCTTTTACATTCAACCTATTTGTATCTTTAAAGTGTATATCTCTTATAGACAGTACTTAGATAATGTGTTTTTATTTCTTCTACTAATCTTTGACTTCTGATTGCACTGTTTAATTTATTTACATTTAACATAATTACTAATAAGCTAAGATTGGTTCTTCTCATTTTTCTGTTTTTCTGTGTTTTATCTTTTTTATTCCATTTCTCTATTATTGCCTTCTTTCATGCTACATAGGTGTTTTCTAGTGTACAAGTTTAACTTTTATGTCACTTCCTTTACTATATTTTTTAGTTATTTTCCCAGTGGTTGCCCTGAGGATTATCACTAACATCTTAATTTATAACAACCTAGTTCAGATTAATGCCAACTTAATTTCAAAGAACATATATATAACTAAAATATATAAAATATAATTTCAAATGTAAAATCTTTATGACTATATAGCTTCAATTTCCCCCCTTCTTTGTGTTATTATTATACATATTCAATCTGTGTTCATTATGAGCTCATCAACAGAACTTTATTGCTTTATGTAATAGTCTTTTAAATTAGGTTGGAGAAAAGGATTATAAACAAAAATACGATTATACTTTCTTTTATATGTACCATATTTACTTTGACCAGTGTTCTTTGTTTCTTCATGTGAATTTGAGCTACTGCTTTATATACTTTCATTTTAGCCTAAAAGATTCCTCTTAGTATTTCCTATAGGTCAGGTCTGCTAGGGAGTAATTCTTTTAGTTTTTGTTTATCTGGAATATGTTAATTTTTTTTTTTTTTTAAGATGGAGTCTCGCTCTGTCACCCAGGCTGGAATGCAGTGGTGTGATCTCTGCTCACTGCAAACTCTGCCTCCCAGGTTCAAATTATTTTTCCTGCCTCAGCCTCCCGAGTAGCTGGGACTACTGGTGCATGCCACCATACCCAGCTAATTTTTTGTATTTTTAATAGAGATGGGGTTTCACTATGTTAGCCAGGATGGTCTTCATCTCCTGACCTCGTGATCTGCCCACCTAGGCCTCCCAAAGTGCTGGGATTAATTACAGGCATGAGCTACCTACCACGCCTGGTCAAATTTTTTTTATAGTTTTTAAAATTATAGTTTTGCTGGATATAAAATTTGCTGGATAGTCTCGCCAGCCACCACTCTTTTTTCTTTTAGCACTCTAAATATATCATCCTACTGCCTCCTGGTTTTACAATTTCTCATGAAAAATTATCCGTCATCATTGAGAGTCCCTTGTATGCGATAAGCCACTTCTCTCTTGATGCTTTCAAGAGTCCCTATTTATCTCTGTCTTTTGACAGTTTGATTATAATGTGTCTTAGTGTAGATTCTTTGAGTTATCCTAGTTAGAGTTTGTTGAGCTCTGTGGATGTGTAGATTGTTTTTTTCATCCAATTTTGGAAATTTTCCAGTTCTAATCACTGTTGAGCCCTTCCAAAGGCTTTACTTTTCTTTCACTTATCATATTACTATTTTACTCAGAATTTCTGGTTTGTTTTTTTGTTTGTTTGTTTTTGAGACGGAGTCTCACTCTGTCACCCAGGCTGGAGTGCAGTGGCTGGATCTCGGCTCACTGCAAGTTCCGCCTCCTGGGTTTATGCCATTCTCCTGCCTCAGCCTCCCGTGTAGCTAGGACTACAGGCACCTGCCACCTCGCCTGGCTAGTTTTTTTGTATTTTTTTAGTAGAGATGGGGTTTCACCGTGTTAGCCAGGATGGTCTCAATCTCCTGACCTCATGATCCACCCGTCTCGGCTTACCAAAGTGCTGGGATTACAGGCTTGAGCCACTGCGCCCAGCCAGAATTTCTGTTTTTAAAATAATTACTACTTTTAAAATGATATTCTCTATTTGATAAGACACTATCTTATACTTTCCTTTAGCTATTTAGCAATGGTTTTCTTCAGTTCTTTGAACATATTTAAATAGTTACTTCAAATTATTTTTCTATTTAGTCTAATGTCTAAACTTCCACAGGGGAATTTTCTATTGACTGTTTTTTCTGTTTATGGGTCACAATTTCCTCTTCTTTATATGTATCAGACTGTTTTTTGAAAATTGGACATTATAAATAGTAATGTTGTGGAAATTTCTCCTTAGTCCAGCTAAAAATGGGTTCCTTGTCACATGACCAGGCTCATAGACACATAGAAGGGTGAGAAAAATGGAACTTATTGGGCAGAAAGGAAAAAAAAAAGTCAGCAAAGTGAGAGAGGTTTCTGTTACCAGGTTCCCGTCTCACAGATTGAATCTCAGGTTACCATCGAGAAACAATAGGAGCTAGGCTTCTCCTCCCTACAAATGATGCAAACTTGCTGAGACTATACCCATTTGCACTCCTTGCAGAGCACAGGCTGGTTGGAGAGTCTCCGGAGACATCTTTATATTTGACTGTCTCAGTAATAACATACCAGGTCTGGAAATTTAGCTGAGTCATCCAGGATTTTTTTATTGATACAGTTTGTTGTTGCTGCAATTATTGTTTTTTTGTGCTGCTGTTGCTGATGTTTGTTTGTTAAATGACATTATTGAACTAATTATTTAAAGTCTATAACCTTTATTGTATGTGGGCACTGAAGTCTCTTTTATAGCTTAATGATCTGCTGTGATTGAATAGAAAGATTCTTAAATGACTTAAACCAGTAAGTCTCCCAATCTTTACTGAGGAGCTCTTTGTGTTTGTGTTGAGGCAACTTCAATGTTCCAGCAGATAGTTTATACATCTTCCTTAGGCTTCACTTCCTATTTATACAAAGCCTCAACATCAACCAGATGTAAGAGAATAGGGGCTTTCCTGGACATGTGCACAAGCCTATACATGTATGTTTCCTTCTAAGTTCTCAGAAACGTGTGCTAGTTTTTCAAAGCCTCCTATGGGCATCTCATTCCCCAGTCTTTTTTTTATGTTTTTTGATCTGCTTCCTGTTTGTCCCAACTATTATTGCCAGCTTCTGCAGCTTACATGTTAAACAACTGACACTGATTTTATTGAAAAAATGCTCCTGAGGAAAAGCTGTTTGATCGAGTAAGCCCTGAAGCAATGCAAATAAAGACAAATTCTGCAAGTGGTGGTTTCCAGGGAACTCCCATACATGTCAAATAATGAAAATTCTCTGGGAATGAAAACTTTGGGTAGTCCAGACTCATTCTGTCCTTTCTCGTGACTGTTAGGTTGCTGTTTTTCATGACTATAGTGATTGCAAAGCTGTTAGATCTTAAGATTACCATGAAACTGAGGAGAGAGCTAATGGACTAGGGAAGATTAAAACCACAAAACTTAGGAAAACCAATGTCAACAAGATAGAAGAATAGGAGGCCCTTGGCCCTCTTTCCCCTTGAAAACACTGACTTAACAACAAGTATATTGTTGTCCTTAGACCAAATAGCCTTTGTGAGAAAACAAGAAACCAGTTAAGAAGTTGCAGCAGTCCAGGCTAGCACTAAGTCAATAGAACTGCATTAAAACAGGTAAAAAGGATTCCCAGGCAAGATGGCCAAATAGGAAGAGGTCTTGTCTGCAGCTCCCAGCAAGACTGATGTAGAAAGCGGCTGATTTCTGCATTTCCAACCTAGGTACCCGATTCATCTCACTGGGACTGGTTAGACAGTGGGTGCAGCCCATGGAGGGCAAGGAGAAGCAGGGTGAGGCATTGTCTCACCCAGGAAGTGCAAGAGGTTGGGGAACTCCCTCTCCTAGCCAAGGGAAGCCATGAGGGACTGTGCCATGAGGAACAGTGTGCTGTGGCCCAGATACTACGCTTTTCTTTGCAACCCACAGACCAGGAAATTCCCTCAAGTGCCTACACCATCAGGGCCCTGAGTTTCAAGCACAAAACAAGGTGGTCATTTGAGTAGACAGTGAGCTAGCTGCAGGATTTTTTTATTTTTTTATTTTTTTATTTTTGCACTCCAGTGGCATCTGGAATGCCAGCAAGAAAGAATCATTTACTCCCCTGGAAAGAGGGCTGAAGTCAGGGAGCCAAGCGGTCATGCTCAGCTGATCCCACCTCCACGGAGCCCAACAAGTTAAGATCCACCGTCTTGGAATTCTCACTGCCAGTACAGCAGTTTAAAGTCAACGTGAGATGCCCGAGCTTGGTTGGGGGAAGGGTGTTCACCATTACTGAGGCTTGAGTAGGCAGTTTTCCCATCACAGTGTAAACAAAGCAGCTGGGAAGTTGGGACTAGGCAGAGTCCACCACTGTGTTGTAAAGCCACTGTAGCCAAACTGCCTCTAGATTCCTCCTCTCTTGACAGAGCATCTCTGAAAGAAAGGCAGCAGCCCCAGTCATGGACTTACAGATAAAACTCCCATACAGAGCAGCTGGGGGAAGCAGTAGCTCTGGGGGCAGCTTCTGCAGACTTAAACATTTCTGCCTGCTGGCTCTGAGTTAACAGATGCCTCATATAGGAGAGCTCCAGCTGTTATCTGGTGGGTGCCCCTCTGGGAGGAAGCTTCCAGAGGAAGGAGCAGGCAGCAATCTTTGCTGTTCTGCAGCCTCTACTGGTGATACCAAGGCAAACAGGGTCTGGAGTGGACCTCCAGCAAACTCCAGCAGACCTGCAGAAGAGGGGCCTGACCGTTAGAAGGAAAACTAACAAACAGAAACCAATAGCATCAATATCCAAAAAAAAGGACAACCACGCAAAAACCCCATCCAAACATCACCAACAGCAAAGACCAAAGGTACAGAAATCCATGAAGGTGAGAGCAAAAAGGCTGAAAATTCCCCAAACCAGAATGCCTCTTCTCCTCCAAAGGATCACAACTCTGCGCCAGCGAGGCAACAAAACTGGAAGGAGAATGAGTTTGATGAATTGACAGAAGTAGGCTTCAGAAGGTGGGCAATAACAAACTCTTCCAAGCTCAAGGACCATGTTCTAACCCAATGCAAGGAAGCTAAGAACCTCGATAAAAGGTTACAGGAACTGCTAACTAAAATAACCAGTTTAGAGAAGAACATAAATGACCTGATGGAACTCAAAAACACAACAAGAGAACTCTGTGAAGCATACACAAGTATCAATAGCCCAATTGATCAAGTGGAAGAAAGGCTATCAGAGACTGAAGATCAACTTAAGGAAATACAGTGTGAAGACAAGATTAGAGAAAACAGAATGAAAAGGAATGAACAAAGCCACCAAGAAATTTGGAACTATGTGAAAAGACCAAACCTACATTTGATTGGTGTACCTGAAAGTGATGGGGATAATGGAACCAAGGTGGAAAACACACTTCAGGATGTTATCCAGGAGAACGTCCCCAGCCTAGCAAGACAAGCCAACATTCAAATTCAAGAAATACAGAAGCCACCACAAAGATACTCCTCAAGAAGAGCAACCCCAAGCACATAATCGTCAGATTCACTAAGGTTCAAATGAAGGAAAAAATGTTAAGAGCATCCAGAGAGAAAGGCCGGGTTACCCACAAAGGAAAGTCCATCAGACTAATAGAGGATCTCTCTGCAGAAACCCTACAAGCCAAAAGAGTGTGGGTACCAATATTCAACGTTCTTAAAGAAAGGAATTTTCAATCCAGAATTATATATCCAGCCAAACTTAGCAAAGGAGAAATAAAATCCCTTACAGACAAGCAAATGCTAAGGGATTTTGTCACCACCAGGCCTGCCTTACAAGAGCCCCTGAAGGAAGCACTAAATATGGAAAGGAAAAACTGGTATTAGCCACTGCAAAAACATAACAAAATGTAAAGACCAATGACACTATGAAGAAACTGCATCAACTAATGGGCAAAATAACAAGCTAGTATCATAATGACAGGATCAAACTCACACATAATAATATTAACCTTAAGTGTAAATGGGCTAAATGCCCCAATTAAAAGACACAGACTGGTGGCAAATTGGATAAAGAGTCAAGACCCATCAGTGTGCTGTATTCAGGAGACCCATCTTATGTGCAAAGACATACATAGGCTCAAAATAAAGGGATGGAGGAAGATCTAACAAGCAAATGGAAAGCAAAAAAAAAAGCAGGGATTACAATCCTAGTCTCTGATAAAACAGACTTTAAACCAACAAAGATGAAAAAAAGACAAAGAAGGGCATTACATAATGGTAAAGGGATCAAGAAGAAGAGCTAACTATCCTAAATATATATACACCCAATACAGGAGCACCCAGTTTCATAAAGCAAGTTCTTAGAGATCCACAAAGAGACTTAGACTTCCACACAATAATAGTGAGAGACTTGAACACTCCACTGTCAATATAACACAGATCAATGAGACAGAAATTTAACAAGGATATTCAGGACTTGAACTCAGCTCTGGAACAAGTGGACCTAATAGACATTTTCAGAACTCTGCACCCCAAATGAAGATAATATACATTCTTCTTAGCACCACATAGCACTTATTCTAAAATCAACCACATAATTAGAAGTAAAACACTCCTCAGCAAATGGAAAAGAATGGAAATTATAAGAAACAGTCTCACAGACCACAGTGCAATCAAATTAGAACTCAGGATTAAGAAACTCACTCAAAACTGCACAACTACTTGGAAACTGAACAACCTGCTCCTGAATGACTACTAGGTATATAATGAAATAAAGGCAAAAACAAAGAAGTTATTTAAAACCAATGAGAACAACAACATTCAGATGCAATGTACCAGAATCTCTGTGACACAGCTAAAGCAGTGTTTAGAGGAAAATTTATAGCAGTAAATGCCCACAGGAGAAAGTGGGAAAGATCTAAAATCAACACCCTAAAACACAATTAAAAGAACTAGAGAAGCAAAAGCTAATAAATTAAAAGCTAGCAGAAGAAATAAATAAGATCAGAGCAGAACCATAGGAGATAGAGACACCAAAAAAAAAAAAAAAAAAATTCAGAAAAAATCAAGGAATCCAGGAGCTGGGTTTTGAAAACATTAACAAAATAGATAGACCACTAGCCAGACTAATAAAGAAGAGAGAAGAATCAAATAGACACAATAAAAAATGAAAAAGGGGATATCACCACTGATCCCACAGAAATACCAACTACCGTCAGAGAATACTATAAACACCTCTACACAAATAAACTAGAAAATCTAGAAGAAATGGATAAACTCCTGGACACGTACACCCTCCCAAGACTAAACCAGGAAGAAATCAAAGCCCTGAATAGACCAATAATGAGTTCCGAAATTGAGGCAGTAATTAATAGCCTACCAATCAAAAAATGCCCAGGACCAGATGGATTTATAGCTGAATTCTACCAGAGGTACAAGGAGGAGATGTTGCCATTGCTTCTAAAACTATTCCAAACAGTAGAAAATGAGGGACTCCTCCCTAACTCACTTTATGAGGCCAGTATCATCCTGATAACAAAACCTGCAGAGTCACAACAAAAAAAGAAACTTTCAGGCCAATATCCCTAATGAACATCGATGTAAAAATCCTCCAGCAACAAACCGAATCCAGCAACACATTAAAAAGTTTATCGCCCACGATCAAGTTGGCTTCATCCCTGGGATGCGAGGCTGCTTCAACATATGCAAATCAATAAATGTAATCCATCACATAAACAGAACCAGTGACAAAAACTACCTGATTATCTCAATAGATGCAGAAAAGGCCTTCGACAAAATTCAACACCTCTTCATGCTAAAAACACTCAATAAACTAGGTATTGATGGAACGTATCTCAAAATAATAAATCTATTTATGACAAATCCACAGTGAATATCACACTGAATGGGCAAAAGCTGGAAGCATTCCCTGTGAAAATCGGCACCAAAAAATGATGCCCTCTCTCGCCACTCCTATTCAACATAATATTGGAAGTTCAGGCCAGGGCAATCAGGCAAGAGAAAGAAATAAAGTGCATTCACACAGGAAGACAGGAAGTCAAATTGACTCTGTTTGCAGATGACATGATTGTATATTTAGAAACCCCCATCATCTCAGCCCCCAAACTCCTTAAGCTGATAAGAATCTTCAGCAAAGTCTCAGGATACAAAATCAATGTGCAAAAATTGCAAGCATTCCTATACACCAATAATAGACAAATAGCCAAGTCATAAGTAAACTCCCATTCACATATGCTACAAAGAGAATAAAACACCTAGGAATGCAACTTACAAGGGATGTGAAGGATCTCTTCAAGGAGAACTACAAACCACTGCTCAGTGAAATAAAAGAGGACACAAACAAACAGAAAAGTATTCCATACTTATGGATAGGAAGAATCAATATTGTGAAAATGGCCATACTCCCCAAAGTAATTTATAGATTTGGTGCTATCCCCATCAAGTTACCATTGACTTTCTTCACAGAATTAGAAAAAAACTGCTTTAAATTTCATATGTAACAAAAAAACATCCCGTATAGCCAAGAAAATCCTAAGCAAAAAGAACAAAGTTGGAGGCATCACTCTACCTGACTTCAAACTATACCACAAGGCCACAGTAACCAAAACAACATGATACTGGTACCAAAACAGATATCTAGACCAATGGAAGAGAACAGAGCCTTCAGAAATAACACTACACATCTAAAACCATTTGATATTTGACAAACCTGACAAAAACAAGCAATGGGGAAAGGATTCCCTATTTAATAAATGGTGTTGGGAAAACTGGCTAGCCATATGCAGAAAACTGAAACTGGACACGTTCCGTACACCTTATACAAAAATTAACTCAAGATGGATTAAAAATTTAAATGTAAGACCTAAAACCATAAAAACCCTAGAAGAAAACATAGGCAATACCATTTAGGACATAGGCATGAGCAAAGACTTCACGACTAAAACACTAAAAGCAATGGCAACAAAAGCCACAATTGACAAATGGGATTTAATTATACTAAAGAGCTTCTGTACAGCAAAAGAAATTATCATCAGAGTGAACAGGCAATCTACAGAATGGGAGAAAATTTTTGCAATCTATCCATCTGACCAAGGTCTAATATCCAGAATCTACAAGGAACTTAACAAATTCATAAGAAGAAAACAACCCCATCAAAAAGTTGGCAAAGTATATGAACAGACACTTCTCAAAAGAAGACATTTATGTGGCCAAGAAACATACGAAAAAAAGCTCATCATCACCGGTCATTAGAGAAATGCAAATCAAAACCACAATGAGATACCATCTCATGCCAGTTAGAATGGTGATCATTGAAAAGTCAGGAAACAACAGATGCTGGAGAGGATGTGGAGAAGTAGGAATGCTTTTACACTGTTGGTGGGAGTGTAAATCAGTTCAACTATTGTGGAAGACAGTGTGGTGATTCCTCACGGATCCAGAGCTAGAAATACCATTTGACCCAGCAATCCCATTACTAGGTATATACCCAAAGGATTATAAATCATTCTACTATAAAGGCACATGCACGTGTATGTTTACTGCAGCACTGTTCACAATAACAAAGACTTGGAACCAACCCAAATGTCCATCAATGATAGACTGAGTAAAGAAAATGTGACACATATACACTATGGAACACTATACAACCATAAAAAAGATGAGTTCATGTCCTTTGCAGGACATGGATGATGCTGAAAGCCATCACTCTCAGCAAACTAACACAGGAACAGAAAACCAAACACCACATGTTCTCTCTCAATAGTGGGAGTTGAACAATGAGAACATATCAGCACAGGGAGGGGAATATCACACATGGGACCTATCAGGGGGTAGGGGACAAGGGGAGGCATAGCATTAAGAGAAATACCTAATGTAGATGACGGTTTGATGGGTGCAGCAAACCACGACACATGTATACCTATGTAACAAACCTGCAAGTTCCGCACATGTATCCCAGAACTTAAAGTGTAATAATTTAAAAAGGAGCATATAAAAAGAAAAGTGGTACACGTATAATATAGACAAACATAGAATCCTGCAGTTTTGTAATGTTGATGCATAAATTACTTCTAATTCTGGTATAGTATTTAAAAGAGAAATTAAAACTATAAATTTATTTTAATGGATACACAGTATAAAAAGATATAATTTGCAAAATCAATAACACAAAATGTTTGGGGAGCAGAGATCTAAACAAATAGAGTGTTTACATGCAATTCAAGTTAAATAAAATATAAAATATAAAAATATAAAATTAAAAAATATAAAAAGAAAAGTTATAGTCCCGTCCCTAGCAAGTGGAGCGTACTACTATTAGGAGAAAACTCCCAACTCACAGCTTCTAACTTGGGAAGGAAAGAGAAGAAAAAATTGTGTACCAACAATTTTGGTTTTCGGGGAATGGACAAAGGACTAGTTTCTGTCTCGCCTGACTGAGAGCACTGATAGGAACCAGCATAGTTTGAATGTCTGGAGGCTACTGAGAATAATGGCCAGTGCAGCAACTTGTTGCAGCTTTAGAGAGACAATGTTACTGCACAAAGACAACAGAAGGAGCAAGAGATTTTATAGCGCTTAAAAATAAATAGGAACAAAACCTTTTAGTTGGGGATTACATGCTCAAGCCCAGAAAAGACACATCACCAGAAAAGGTTTCAGATGCCCCCAGCATATCTAGCTAGGCTGATTGGCGATGGTCTTCCCCTGTAAAAAGACAGTAAAAACTAAGGTGACTTTTTCCAAATGTCCAAATTTTAACACATAATTTTAAATTATACACAGAAACAGAGAAACATGGTTCAGTTAAAGGAAAAAAATAAAACTACAAAAACTTAACCCAAAGAAATGAAGAGCTACATGCTTCCTAAAAGAAAAATCTTAAATAATTGTCATAAAGATGTTCAGTGAGCTAAAAGAGAACACACAAAACTAAACAAAATCAGAAAAGTGATGCAAGAACAAAATAAAAATATCAACAAAATGATAGAAACTATTTTAAAAAACAAATTCTAGAGCTTAAGAATATAGGTGAGTTGAACATTTTAATAGATGGGTTCAACAGCAGATTTGATCAAGCAGAAAAAGGTAACAGCGAACTGGAAGACAGATCATTTGAAATAATTGAGGCAGAGGAGCAAATAGAAAAAAAAAAATGAACAAAAGTGAAGAAAGCCTAAGGCATTTGTGGGATACAATTACGCACACCAACATATACATTATGAAAATTTCAGAAGGACAGGCAAGAGCTAAGAGGACAAAGAGGTCAGTAAAGAAATAATGGCCAAATACTTCCCAAATTTGGTGAAGAAAATGAACCTTCACATTTAAGAAGCTTAATGAACTCAAACTAATTAAACCCAAGAAGCTTGTATTAAGACACACTGTAATCAAGCTGTCAAAAGTCACAAAAAATGAATCTTCGAAGCAACAACAGAAAAGCAACTTGTCATATTTCATGATAATTCCATAAGATTAGCAGATTTCTTAGCAGAAACCCTACAGTCCAGAAGAGAGTGAGATGATATATTCAAAATGCTGGAAAACAAAACAAAAGAAAAAGCCAACCAGAAATGCTACATCAGACAAAACTCTTTCAAAAATGATGGGGAAATTTAGACTTTCCCAGATAAACAGAAGCCTTGGGAGTTCATTACCACTGGATCTGCACTCCAAAAAATGCTAGTGAAAGCTCCTCAAGTTGAAAGAAAAGGACACTGATAGCAACATAAAAGCATATGAAAATACAAAGTGCTCTGGTACATGTGTGACATAGACAAACATAGAATCCTATAGTTTTGTAATGTTGATGCATAAATTACTTCTAATTCTGGTATAGTATTTAAAAGGGAAATTAAAACTATAAATTTATTTTAATGGATACACAGTATAAAAAGATTTAATTTGCAAAATCAATAATATAAAATGTTTGGGAGCAGAGACGTAAACAAGTAGTATTTACATGCAATTCAAGTTAAGTCAACACTAGTTTAAAACAGATTGTTGTATGTTTAAGATGTTTTATGTAATCCCCATAAAAACCACACAGAAAATACCTGTAAAAGATACACAAAAGGAAATGAGAAAGAAGTCAGTGCATGAATCCCAAAGTTGGCAGAAGGAAGAAAATAAAAATGATTAGAGAAGAAACAATTGAAATTAAGAATTTCAAAGAATTAAAATAAAAAGTCAATGAAATTAAGAATTGGTTTCTTGAAAAGATGAAATAAGTTAACAAATCTTCATGTAGATTAACTAAGAAGAAAGAATACCCAAATAACTAAAATCAGAAATAAAAAAGAGATATTACAACTAGTGCCAAAGAAATAAAGAGGATTATAAGATATTGCTATGAATAATTATATGCCAACAAATTAGAAATATGTAATCTACCAAGACTGAATTATGAAGAAATAGAAAATCTGAATCAACCAATTATCAGTAGGAGATTGAGTGAGTAATCAAAAACCTCCCACAAATGACAAAAAAAGCCCAGGCTAGATGATTTCACTGAGGAATTCTTCCACACACTTAAGGAAGAATTAAACACAATCTTTCTCAAGCTCTTCAAACAAAAATTGAGCATGAAGGAACACTTATAAGCTCATTTTGTAAAACAAGCATCATCCTGTTACTAAAGCCACAAAAAATACTACAAGAAAACTGCACACCAATATTTCTGATGAATATTGATGTGAAAATCCTCAACAAAATACCAACAAACCAAATTACAAATTAAAATGATTATACATTATGACCAAGTAGGATTATATAACATGACCAAGTAGGATTTATTCCTGGAATGCAAAGATAGTTCGACAGATGAAAATCAATGGGATGAAAGGAAAAAAAATCACAAGATTATCACAATTTATACAGAATAAAAGCATTTGACAAAATTCAATAATCTTTTATTATAAAATACATGACAAACTAGGAGTAGAAGGAAATCACCTCAATATAATGAAGACCATATATTAAAACCCTACAGCTAACATCATACTCAATAGTAAAAAACCGAAAGCTTTTCCTCTAAGATCAGAAACAATGCAATAATGCCCATTGTCATCATTTGTATTTATCATAATACTGGAAGTCCTATTCACAGCAATTAGGTAAGAAAACAAAATAAAAGTCATCCAAATTGGAAAGAACGGAATAAAATGATGTGTTCTCAGATGACATAACTTTTTATAAAAAACCTGGAAGATTCTACAAAAAGACCATTAGAATTAACAATTAAATTCAATAAAGTTGCAGGCTACAAAATCGACATGCAAAATTCAGCTGCTTTTTATGTAATAACAATGAACAATCTGAAAGGAAAATTAAGAAAACAATCCCATTTACAATAGCATCAAAACAAATAAAATACTTAGAAAAAAACCTTAACCAAGGGGACAAAAGATTGTACCCTGAAAACTACAAAACATTGCTGAAAGAAATTTAAGAAGACACAAATAAATACACATCTGTGCTTATGTAGTAGAATAATTAATGTTGTTAAACTACTTATTCAACTCAAAGTGATTTACAGATCCAATGAAATGCCTATCAAAATTGCAATGTGTTTTTTGCAGAAAAAAATAAGAAATACTAAAATTCATATGGAGTCTAAAGGAACCCTGAATAGACAAAACAATCTTCCAAAGAATAAAATTGGGGGTTTCACACACTCTAATTTCAAAACTTATTATGAAGTTGCAGTAACTGAAGTAGCATGGTCCTGGCATAAAGGCAGACATACAGACCAATGAAACAAAATAGAGAGTGCAGAAGTACACTCCCATGCATATGGTTAAATGACCTGTGAAAGAGTACCAAGATCAAACAATGGGCAAAGGACAGTCTCTTTAACAAATGATGTTGAAAAAGCTAAGTATCTGAATGCAAAAGAATGAAGTTGGACCCTTATCTTGCACCATACATAAAAAATAACTCAAGATGAAATAAAAGCCTAAACAAAGATCTAAAACTATAAAACTCTTATAAAAATTCCAAGGGAAAAACTTCATGACATTGGATTTGGAATGATTTTGTTTGGATATGACACCAAAATCACAGGAAATAAAAGCAAATTCAGACAAATGGGACTACATTAAATTTAAAAACATTTGGGCACCAGAGGAAACAATCAATAGAATAAAAAGGCAGCCTATGGAGTAGGAGAAAATGTTTCTGAATATGTATCTCATAAGAAGTTAATATCCAGAACACATAAAAACTTCTACAACTCAACAACAACAACAACAACAAACATGATTTTAAAATGGGCAAAGAACCTGAATGCACATTTCTTCAAAGAAGATATACAAATGCCCAATGAACATATGAAAAGATGCTCAACATCACTAATCATTAAAAAAATGGAAATAAAAACTATGTGAAATATCACTTCATACACATAAGGATGGCACTATCAAATAAACAAAAACAAAGGAAAAGAACAACTGTTTTTTTAAACAGTAAAAAGAAACTTTGGTAATAATATGGAAAAAATGGATAATTTGTGAACTGTTGGTGGTAATAGCATGTCCACAGTAAGAAACAATATAGTAGATCCTCGAAAAATTAAAAACAAATTACCATATGATACAGCAATCCCACTTTTAGGTATATAACCAAAAGAATTGAAAGTAGGATCCTGAAGAGGTATTTGCAGCACTATTCACAACAGCTAAGATGTAAAAACAACCCTGACGTCCATGAAGGAAAGAATGAATAAAGAAAAAGTTTTATATACCTAAAATGGTATATAAAAAAGAAGTAAATATTGCCACCTTCTACAACATGGAAAAACCTTGAGGACACTATGCAAAATGCAATAAACCAGTCACAAAATGCAAAACTATATGATTTCCTAAAATGAGATATCTAAAGCAGTTAATTTTATAAAGACAGAAAGTAGAATGGCAGTTGTCAGGGTCAGGAGAGGCAGGAAGTAGTTTTTTAATGGGTAAAGATTTTCAGTTTTGCAGATTTATTCCACAACAATGTAACATAGCACTACTGTATTCTACATAGCTAAAATAATAAATTTTATGTGTTTTTACCATAATTTAATAAATAAATAAATCTCTACCAAACTCAATGTTTTTATCAAGATTTATCTAGTTTTCTTGAATAAACTCTCTGTAGATTGTTTTAAGCCTTTGGTTAATTTCAAAAGCTACAAAAATGTTGATTTTGACTATTTTGCCATGCTCTTTTTGCTTTTATAGAGAAGTGAATTTTTGGAGGCTTTTACCTCACCATTCTAGACGTCTGACCTTCCCAACTTGAATCTTAAAAGATCACAGCCTTCAGTAATTTCGTTGAAAAATCCTATTCATATCTTAATCCCATAAGTAGCTAAGCAATGCCCTATATATCCTGTTTTTGATGGTGTTCCTTAAATTAAAACTACACTATACTGTTCTAAGCACTGACACGGGTAACACAGTTGAATAGATACAACAGGAAAGATCTATTTGAGTTTGCACAAGTCAGTCTCAGATTTTGCAATCGTAAAATGCTTATTGTAATATTTGCTTCTTTCCAATAGCAGCCCTATACTTTCTATTAGAGGGGCAGTGGAGAATTTACTGGTTGGATCTAGAGAACTATGGAATCTGCCTTGAAATCATGTTTTCATAGGTAACACAATGCTATTTATTTAAATTGCATGTCTATTTGTGGTGACTTGGGGAGGAGCTTTGACTGGAGACTGTATTTGCTTTACAAACGCACTGTTTTTATTTATTTATTTATTTATTTATTTATTTATTTATTTATTATACTTTAAGTTCTAGGGTACATGTGCACAACGTGCAGGTTTGTTACATATGTATAGTTGTGCCATGTTGGTGTGCTGCACCCATCAACTTGTCAACACCCATCAACTCATCATTTACATCAGGTATAACTCCCAATGCCATCCCTACCCCCTCCCCCCTGCACATAATAGGCCCTGGTGTATGCTGTTCCCCTTCCAGAGACCAAGTGATCTCATTGTTCAATTCCCACCTATGAGTGAGAACATGCAGTGTTTGGTTTTCTGTTCTTGTGATAGTTTGCTGAGAATGATGGTTTCCAGCTGCATCCATGTCCCTACAAAGGACATGAACTCATCCTTTTATATGGCTGCATAGTATTCCATGGTGTATATGTGCCACATTTTCTTAATCCAGTCTGTCACTGATGGACATTTGGGTTGATTCCAAGTCTTTGCTATTGTGAATAGTGCCGCAATAAACATACGTGTGCATGTGTCTTTATAACAGCAGGATTTAGAATTCTTTGGGTATATACCCAGTAATGGGATGGCTGGGTCATATGGTATTTCTAGTTCTAGATCCTTGAGGAATTGCCATACTGTTTTCCACAAAGGTTGAACCAGTTTACAGTACCACCAACAGTGTAAAAGTGTTCCTATTTCTCCACATCCTCTCCAGCACCTATCATTTCCTGACTTTTTCATGATTGCTATTCTAACTGGTGTGAGATGGTATCTCATTGTGGTTTTGATTTGCATTTCTCTGATGGCCAGTGATGACGAGCATTTTTTCATGTGCCTGTTGGCTGTATGCATGTCTTCTTTTGAGAAATGTCTATTCATATCCTTTGCCCACTTTTTCATGGGGTTGTTTGTTTTTTCTCATAAATTTGTTTGAGTTCTTTGTAGGTTCTGGATATTAGCCCTTTGTCAGATGAGTAGATTGTAAAAATTTTCTCCCATTCTGTAGGTTGCCTGTTCACTCTGATGGTAGTTTCTTTTGCTGTGCAGAAGCTCCTAAGTTTAATTAGATCCCATTTGTCAATTATGGCTTTTGTTGCCGTTGCTTCTGGTGTTTTAGACATGAAGTCCTTGCCCATGCCTATGTCCTGAATGGTACTACCTAGGTTTTCTTCTAGGGTTTCTATGGTTTTAGGTCTAACATTTAAGTCTCTAATCCATCTTGAATTAATTTTCATATAAGGAGTAAGGAAAGGATCCCGTTTCCGCTTTCTACTTATGACTAGCCAATTTTCCCAGCACCATTTATTAAATAGGGAATCCTTTCCCCATTTCTTGTTTCTCTCAGGTTTGTCAAAGATCAGATGGCTGTAGATGTGTGGTATTCTTTCTGAGGTCTTTGTTCTGTTCCATTGGTCTATATCTCTGTTTTGGTACCACTACCATGCTGTTTTGGTTACTGTAGCCTTGTAGTACAGTTTGAAGTCAGGTAGCGTCATGCCTCCAGCTTTGTTCTTTTGACTTAAGATTGTCTTGGCAATGCGGGGTCTTTTTTGGTTCCATATGAACTTTAAAGCAGTTTTTTCCAATTCTGTGAAGAGTCATTGGTAGTTTAATGGGGTTGGCATTGAATCTATAAATTACCTTGGGCAGTATGGCCATTTTCACAATACTGATTCTTCCTATCCATGAGCATGGTATGTTCTTCCATTTGTTTGTGTCCTCTTTTATTTCATTGAACAGTGGTTTGTAGTTCTCCTTGAAGAGGTCCTTTACATCCCTTGTAAATTGGATTCCTAGGTATTTTATTCTCTTTGAGGCAATTATAAATGGAAGTTCATTTATGATTTGGCTCTCTGTTTGTCTGTTACTGTTGTATAAGAATGCTTGTGATTTTTGCACATTAATTTTGTATCCTGAGACTTTGCTGAAGTTGCTTATCAGCTTAAGGAGATTTTGGGCTGAGATGATGGGGTTTTCTAAATATACAATCATGTCATCTGCAAACAGGGACAATTTGACTTCTTCTTTTCCTA
Organism: Chlorocebus sabaeus; assembly: GCF_047675955.1. Taxonomy (NCBI): domain Eukaryota; kingdom Metazoa; phylum Chordata; class Mammalia; order Primates; family Cercopithecidae; genus Chlorocebus; species Chlorocebus sabaeus. The sequence goes on from NC_132913.1 coordinate 34,491,767, forward strand.
ACTGAATCCCCTTGATTTCTTTCTCTTGCCTGATTGCCCTGGCCAGAACTTCCAACACTATGTTGAATAGGAGTGGTGAGAGAGGGCATCCCTGTCTTCTGCCAGTTTTCAAAGGGAATGCTTCCAGTTTTTGCCCATTCAGTATGATATTGACTGTGGGTTTGTCATAAATAGCTCTGATTATTTTGAGATACGTTCCATCAATACCGAATTTATTGAGAGTTTGTAGCATGAAGGGCTGTTGAATTTTGTCAAAGGCCTTTTCTGCATCTATTGAGATAATCATGGGGTTTTTGTCTTTGGTTCTGTTTATATACTGGATTACATTTATTGATTTGCGTATGTTGAACCAGCCTTGCATCCCAGGGATGAAGCCCACTTGATCATGGTGGATAAGCTTTTTGGTGTGCTGCTGGATTCAGTTTGCAGTATTTTATTGAGGATTTTTGCATCGATGTTCATCAGGGATATTGGTCTAAAATTCTCTTTTTTTGTTGTATCTCTGCCAGGCTTTGGTATCAGGATGATGTTGGCCTCATAAAATGAGTTAGGGAGGATTCCCTCTTTTTCTATTGATTGGAATAGTTTCAGAAGGAATGGTACCAACTCCTCCTTGTACCTCTGGTAGAATTCGGCTGTGAATCCATCTGGTCCTGGACATTTTTTGGTTGGTAGGCTATTAATTATTGCCTCAATTTCAGAGCCTGCTATTGGTCTATTCAGGGATTCAACTTCTTCCTGGATTAGTCTTGGGAGAGTGTAAGAGTACAGGAAATTATCCATTTCTTCTAGGTTTTCTGGTTTATTTGCATAGAGGTGTTTATAGTATTCCTGATGATAGTTTGTATTTCTGTGGGGTCGGTGGTGATATCCCCTTTATCATTTTTTATTGCGTCTATTTGATTCTTCTCTCTTTTCTTCTTTATTAGTCTTGCTAGCAGTCTATCAATTTTGTTGATCTTTTCAAAAAACCAGCTCCTGGATTCATTGATTTTTTGGAGGGTTTTTTGTGTCTCTACCTCCCTCAGTTCTGCTCTGATCTTAGTTATTTCTTGCCTTCTGCTAGCTTTTGAATGTATTTGCTCTTGCTTCTCTAGTTCTTTTAATTGTGATGTTAGGGTGTCAATTTTAGATCTTTCCAGCTTTCTCTTGTGGGCATTTAGTGCTATAAATTTCCCTCTACACACTGCTTTAAATGTGTCCCAGAGATTCTGGTATGTTGTATCTTTGTTCTCCATGGTTTCAAAGAACATCTTTATTTCTGCCTTCATTTCTTTATGTACCCAGTAGTCATTCAGGAGCAGGTTGTTTAGTTTCCATGTAGTTGAGCAGTTTTGATTGATTTTCTTAGTCCTGAGTCCTAGTTTGATTGCACTGTGGTCTGAGAGACAGTTTGTTATAATTTCTGTTCTTGTACATTTGCTGAGGAGTGCTTTACTTCCAACTATGTGGTCAATTTTCGAATAAGTGTGATCTGGTGCTGAGAAGAATGTATATTCTGTTGATTTCGGGTGGAGAGTTCTGTAGATGTCTATTAGGTCCGCTTGGTGCAGAGTTGAGATCAATTCCCGGATATCCTTGTTAACTTTCTGTCTTGTTGATCTGTCTAATGTTGGCAGTAGGGTGTTGAAGTCTCCCATTATTATTGTATGGGAGTCTAAGTCTCTTTGTAAGTCTCTAAGGACTTCTTTTATGAATCTGGGTGCTCCTGTATTGGACGCATATATATTTAGGATAGTTAGCTCTTCCTGTTGAATTGATCCTTTACCATTATGTAATGGCCTTCTTTGTCTCTTTTGATCTTTGATGGTTTAAAGTCTGTTTTATCAGAGGCTAGTGTTGCAACCCCCGCTTTTTTTTGTTCTCCATTTGCTTGGTAGATCTTCCTCCATCCCTTTATTTTGAGCCTATGTGTGTCTCTGCATGTGAGATGGGTCTCCTGAATACAGCAGACTGATGGGTCTTGACTCTTTATCCAATTTGCCAGTCTGTGTCTTTTAATTGGACCATTTAGTCCATTTACATTTAAGGTTAACACTGTTATATGTGAACTTGATCCTGTCATTATGATATTAGCTGGTTATTTTGCTTGCTACTTGATGCAGTTTCCTCCTAGCATTGATAGTCTTTACATTTTGGCATGTTTCTGCAATGGCTGGTACCGGTTGTTCCTTTCCATGTTTAGTGCTTCCTTCAGGATCTCTTGTAGGGCAGGCCTGGTGGTGACAAAATCTCTAAGCATTTGCTTATCTGTAAAGTATTTTATTTCTCCTTCACTGATGAAACTTAGTTTGGCTGGATATGAAATTCTGGGTTGAAAATTCTTTTCTGGGAGGGGCGGAGCAAGATGGTCGAATAGGAACAGCTCCAGTCTCCAACTCCCAGCGCGAGTGACACAGAAGACCGGTGATTTCTGCATTTTCAACTGAGGTACTGGGTTCATCTCACTGGGGAGTGCCAGACGATCGGTGCTGGTCAGCTGCTGCAGCCCGACCAGCGAGAGCTGAAGCAGGGCGAGGCATTGCCTCACCTGGGAAGCGCAAGGGGGAAGGGAATCCCTTTTCCTAGCCAGGGGAACTGAGACACACAACACCTGGAAAATCGGGTAACTCACACCCCAATACTGCGCTTTAAGCAAACAGGCACACCAGGAGATCATATCCCACACCTGGCCGGGAGGGTCCCACACCCACGGAGCCTCCCTCATTGCTAGCAAAGCAGTCTGTGATCTACCAGCAAGACAGCAGCAAGGCTGGGGGAGGGGCGCCCGCCATTGCTGAGGCTTAAGTAGGTAAACAAAGCTGCTGGGAAGCTCGAACTGGGTGGAGCTCACAGCAGCTCAAGGAAACCTGCCTGTCTCTGTAGACTCCACCTCTGGGGACAGGGCACAGTAAACAATAACAAACGCAGCAGAAAGCTCTGCAGACACAAACGACTCTGTCTGACAGCTTTGAAGAGAGCAGTGGATCTCCCAACACGGAGGTTGAGATCTGAGAAGGGACAGACTCCCTGCTCAAGTGGGTCCCTGACCCCTGAGTAGCCTAACTGGGAGACATCCCCCACTAGGGGCAGTCTGACACCCCACACCTCACAGGGTGGAGTACACCCCTGAGAGGAAGCTTCCAAAGCAAGAATCAGACAGGTACACTCGCTGTTCAGAAATATTCTATCTTCTGCAGCCTCTGCTGCTGATACGCAGGCAAACAGGGTCTGGAGTGGACCTCAAGCAATCTCCAACAGACCTACAGATGAGGGTCCTGACTGTTAGAAGGCAAACTATCAAACAGGAAGGACACCTACACCAAAACCCCATCAGTACATCACCATCATCAAAGACCAGAGGCAGGTAAAACCACAAAGATGGGGAAAAAGCAGGGCAGAAAAGCTGGAAATTCAAAAAATAAGAGCACATCTCCCCCGGCAAAGGAGCGCAGCTCATCGCCAGCAACGGATCAAAGCTGGACGGAGAATGACTTCGACCAGATGAGAGAAGAAGGCTTCAGTCCATCAAATTTCTCAGAGCTAAAGGAGGAAGTACGTACCCAGCGCAAAGAAACTAAAAATCTTGAAAAAAAAGTGGAAGAATTGATGGCTAGAGTAATTAATGCAGAGAAGCTCATAAACGAAATGAAAGAGACGAAAACCATGACACGAGAAATACGTGACAAATGCACAAGCTTCAGTAACCGACTCGATCAACTGGAAGAAAGAATGTCAGCGATTGAGGATCAAATGAATGAAATGAAGCGAGAAGAGAAACCAAAAGAAAAAAGAAGAAAAAGAAATGAACAAAGCCTGCAAGAAGTATGGGATTATGTAAAAAGACCAAATCTACGTCTGATTGGGGTGCCTGAAAGTGAGGGGGAAAATGGAACCAAGTTGGAAAACACTCTTCAGGATATCATCCAGGAGAACTTCCCCAACCTAGTAGGGCAGGCCAACATTCAAATCCAGGAAATACAGAGAACGCCACAAAGATACTCCTCGAGAAGAGCAACTCCAAGACACATAATTGCCAGATTCACCAAAGTTGAAATGAAGGAAAAAATCTTAAGGGCAGCCAGAGAGAAAGGTCGGGTTACCCACAAAGGGAAGCCCATCAGACTAACAGCAGATCTCTCGGCAGAAACTCTTCAAGCCAGAAGAGAGTGGGGGCCAATATTCAACATTCTTAAAGAAAAGAATTTTAAACCCAGAATTTTATATCCAGCCACACTAAGTTTCATAAGTGAAGGAGAAATAAAATCCTTTACAGATAAGCAAATGCTTAGAGATTTTGTCGCCACTAGGCCTGCCTTACAAGAGACCCTGAAGGAAGCACTAAACATGGAAAGGAACAACCGGTACCAGCCATTGCAAAAACATGCCAAAATGTAAAGATCATCAAGGCTAGGAAGAAACTGCATCAACTAACGAGCAAAATAACCAGTTAATATCATAATGGCAGGATCAAGTTCACACATAACAATCTTAACCTTAAATGTAAATGGACTAAATGCTCCAATTAAAAGACACAGACTGGCAAACTGGATAAAGAGTCAAGACCCATCAGTCTGCTGTATTCAGGAGACCCATCTCACACGCAGAGACATACATAGGCTCAAAATAAAGGGATGGAGGAAGATTTACCAAGAAAATGGAGAACAAAAAAAAGCGGGGGTTGCAATACTAGTCTCTGATAAAACAGACTTTAAACCGTCAAAGATCAAAAGAGACAAAGAAGGCCATTACATAATGGTAAAGGGATCAATTCAACAGGAAGAGCTAACTATCCTAAATATATATGCACCCAATACAGGAGCACCCAGATTCATAAAGCAAGTCCTTAGAGACTTACAAAGAGACTTAGACTCCCATACAATAATAATGGGAGACTTCAACACTCCACTGTCAACATTAGACAGATCAACGAGACAGAAAGTTAACAAGGATATCCAGGAATTGAACTCATCTCTGCAGCAAGCAGACCTAATAGACATCTATAGAACTCTCCACCCCAAATCAACAGAATATACATTCTTCTCAGCACCACATCGTACTTACTCCAAAATTGACCACGTAATTGGAAGTAAAGCACTCCTCAGCAAATGTACAAGAACAGAAATTATAACAAACTGTCTCTCAGACCACAGTGCAATCAAACTAGAACTCAGGACTAAGAAACTCAATCAAAACCGCTCAACTACATGGAAACTGAACAACCTGCTCCTGAATGACTACTGGGTACATAACGAAATGAAGGCAGAAATAAAGATGTTCTTTGAAACCAATGAGAACAAAGATACAACATACCAGAATCTCTGGGACACATTTAAAGCAGTGTGTAGAGGGAAATTTATAGCACTAAATGCCCACAAGAGAAAGCAGGAAAGATCTAAAATTGACACTCTAACATCGCAATTAAAAGAACTAGAGAAGCAAGAGCAAACACATTCGAAAGCTAACAGAAGGCAAGAAATAACTAAGATCAGAGCAGAACTGAAGGAGATAGAGACACAAAAAACCCTCCAAAAAATCAATGAATCCAGGAGTTGGTTTTTTGAAAAGATCAACAAAATTGACAGACCGCTAGCATGACTAATAAAGAAGAAAAGAGAGAAGAATCAAATCGACACAATTAAAAATGATAAAGGGGATATCACCACTGACCCCACAGAAATACAAACTACCATCAGAGAATACTATAAACACCTCTACGCAAATAAACTGGAAAATCTAGAAGAAAGGGATAATTTCCTGGACACTTACACTCTTCCAAGACTAAACCAGGAAGAAGTTGAATCCCTGAAGAGACCAATAGCAGGCTCTGAAATTGAGGCAATAATTAATAGCCTACCAACAAAAAAAAGTCCAGGACCAGATGGATTCACAGCTGAATTCTACCAGAGGTACAAGGAGGAGTTGGTACCATTCCTTCTGAAACTATTCCAATCAATAGAAAAAGAGGGAATCCTCCCTAACTCATTTTATGAGGCCAACATCATCCTGATACCAAAGCCTGGCAGAGACACAACAAAAAAAGAGAATTTTAGACTAATATCCCTAATGAACATCAATGCAAAAATCCTCAATAAAATACTGGCAAACCGGATTCAGCAACACATCAAAAAGCTTATCCACCATGATCAAGTGGGCTTCATCCCTGGGATGCAAGGCTGGTTCAACATTCGCAAATCAATAAACATAATCCAGTATATAAACAGAACCAAAGACAAGAACCACATCATTATCTCAATAGATGCAGAAAAGGCTTTTGACAAAATTCAACAGCCCTTCATGCTAAAAATGCTCAATAAATTCGGTATTGATGGAACGTACCTCAAAATAATAAGAGCTATTTATGACAAACCCACAGCCAATATCATACTGAATGGGCAAAAACTGGAAAAATTCCCTTGGAAAACTGGCACAAGACAGGGATGCCCTCTCTCACCACTCCTATTCAACATAGTGTTGGACGTTCTGGCTAGGGCAATCAGGCAAGAGAAAGAAATCAAGGGGATTCAGTTAGGAAAAGAAGAAGTCAAATTGTCCCTGTTTGCAGATGACATGATTGTATATTTAGAAAACCCCATTGTCTCAGCCCAAAATCTCCTTAAGCTGATAAGCAACTTCAGCAAAGTCTCAGGATACAAAATTAATGTGCAAAAATCACAAGCATTCTTATACAACAGTAACAGACAAACAGAGAGCCAAATCAGGAATGAACTTCCATTCACAATTGCTTCAAAGAGAATAAAATACCTAGGAATCCAACTTACAAGGGATGTAAAGGACCTCTTCAAGGAGAACTACAAACCACTGCTCAGTGAAATAAAAGAGGACACAAAGAAATGGGAGAACATACCATGCTCATGGATAGGAAGAATCAATATCATGAAAATGGCCATACTGCCCAAGGTAATTTATAGATTCAATGCCATCCCCATCAAGCTACCAATGAGCTTCTTCACAGAATTGGAAAAAACTGCTTTAAAGTTCATATGGAACCAAAAAAGAGCCCGCATCTCCAAGACAATCCTAACTCAAAAGAACAAAGCTGGAGGCATCACGCTACCTGACTTCAAACTATACTACAAGGCTACAGTAACCAAAACAGCATGGTACTGGTACCAAAACAGAGATATAGACCAATGGAACAGAACAGAGTCCTCAGAAATAATACCACACATCTACAGCCATCTGATCTTTGACAAACCTGAGAGAAACAAGAAATGGGGAAAGGATTCCCTATTTAATAAATGGTGCTGGGAAAATTGGCTAGCCATAAGTAGAAAGCTGAAACTGAATCCTTTCCTTACTCCTTATACGAAAATTAATTCAAGATGGATTAGAGACTTAAATGTTAGACCTAATACCATAAAAATCCTAGAGGAAAACCTAGGTAGTACCATTCAGGACATAGGCATGGGCAAAGACTTCATGTCTAAAACACCAAAAGCAACGGCACCAAAAGCCAAAATTGACAAATGGGATCTCATTAAACTAAAGAGCTTCTGCACAGCAAAAGAAACTACCATCAGAGTGAACAGGCAACCTACAGAATGGGAGAAAATTTTTGCAATCTACTCATCTGACAAAGGGCTCATATCTAGAACCTACAAAGAACTCAAACAAATTTACAAGAAAAAAACAGACAACCCCATCAAAAAGTGGGCAAAGGATATGAACAGACATTTCTCAAAAGAAGACATTCATACAGCCAACAGACACATGAAAAAATACTCATCATCACTGGCCATCAGAGAAATGCAAATCAAAACCACAATGAGATACCATCTCACACCAGTTAGAATGGCGATCATTCAAAAGTCAGGAAACAACAGGTGCTGGAGAGGATGTGGAGAAATAGGAACACTTTTACACTGTTGGTGGGATTGTAAACTAGTTCAACCATTATGGAAAACAGTATGGCGATTCCTCAAGGATCTAGAACTAGATGTACCATATGACCCAGCCATCCCATTACTGGGTATATACCCAAAGGATTATAAATTATGCTGCTATAAAGACACATGCACACGTATGTTTATTGCAGCACTATTCACAATAGCAAAGACTTGGAATCAACCCAAATATCCATCAGTGACAGATTGGATTAAGAAAATGTGGCACATATACACCATGGAATACTATGCAGCCATAAAAAAGGATGAGTTTGTGTCCTTTGTAGGGACATGGATGCAGCTGGAAACCATCATTCTTAGCAAACTATCACAAGAACAGAAAACCAAACACCGCATGTTCTCACTCATAGGTGGGAACTGAACAATGAGATCACTTGGACTCAGGAAGGGGAACATCACACACTGGGGCCTATCATGGGGAGGGGGGAGGGGGGAGGGATTGCATTGGGAGTTATACCTGATGTAAATGACGAGTTGATGGGTGCAGCACACCAACATGGCACAAGTATACATATGTAACAAACCTGCACGTTGTGCACATGTACCCTACAACTTAAAGTATAATAATAATAAATAAATTTTTAAAAAAATTTAAAAAAAAAAAAAAAAAGAAAATTCTTTTCTTTACGAATGTTGAATATTGGCCCCCACTCTCTTCTGGCTTGGAGAGTTTCTGCCGAGAGATCTGCTGTTAGTCTGATGGGCTTCCCTTTGTAGGTAACCTGACCTTTCTCTGTGGTGCCCTTAAGATTTTTTCCTTCATTTCAACTTTGGTGAATCTGGCAATTATGTGTCTTGGAGTTGCTCTTCTCGAGGAGTATCTTTGTGGCATTCTTTGTATTTCCTGAATTTGAATGTTGGCCTGCCCTACTAGGTTGGGGAAGTTCTCCTGGATGATATCCTGAAGAGTGTTTTCCAACTTGGTTCCATTTTCCCCCTCACTTTCAGGCATACCAATCAGACGTAGATTTGGTCTTTTCATGTAATCCCATATTTCTTGGAGGCTTTGTTCATTTCTTTTTCCTTTTCTTTCTCTGTACTTCTCTTCTCACTTCATTTAATTCATTTGATCTTCAATCATTGATACTTTCTTCCAGTTGATGGAGTCAGTTACTGAAGCTTGTGCATTTGTCACGTATTTCTTGTGTCATGGTTTTTAACTCTGTCAGTTCATTTATGGCCTTCTCTGCATTGATTATTCTAGTTATCCATTCTTCCATTCTTTTTTCAAGATTTTTAGTTTCTTTGCGCTGGTTACATAGTTCCCCCTTTAGCTCTGAGAAGTTTGATCCACTGAAGCCTTCTTCTCTCAACTCGTCAAAGTCATTCTCCATCCAGCTTTGATCCATTGCTGGCGATGAGCTGCGTTCCTTTGGAGGGGGAGATGCACTCTGAGTTTCTGAATTTCCAGCTTTTCTGCCCTGCTTTTTCCCCATCTTTGTGGTTTTATCTGCCTTTGGTCTTTGATGCTGGTGATGTACTGATGGGGATTTGGTGTGGGTGTCCTTTCTGTTTGTTAGTTTTCCTTCTAACAGTCAGGACACTCATCTGTAGGTCTGTTGGAGATTGCTTGAGGTCCACTCCAACCCTGTTTGCCTGGGTATCAGCAGCAGAGGCTGCAGAAGATAGAATATTGCTGAACAGCAAGTGTTGCTGCCTGATCCTTGCCCTGGAAGCTTCGTCTCAGGGGCGACCCCACCATGTGAGGTGTGAGGTATTGGTCTGCACATAGTGGGAGATGTCTCCCAGTTAGGCTACTCAGGGTTCAGGGACCCACTTCAGCAGGCAGTCTGTCCTTTCTCAGATCTCAACCTCCATGCTGGGAGATCCATTGCTCTCTTCAAAGCTGTCAGACAGGGTCATTAACATCTGCAGACGTTTCTGCCACTTTTAGTATTATTTTTTTTTTTTTTGCTATTCCCTGTCCCCAGAGGTGGAGTCTACAGAGACAGGCAGGCCTCCTTGAGCTGCAGTGGGCTCCACCCAGTTCCAGCTTCCCAGTGGCTTTGTTTACCTACTTAAGTCTCAGCAATGGCGGGCACCCCTCCCCCAGCCTCACTGTTACCTTGCAGTTAGATCTCAGACTGCTGTGCTAGCAATGAGGGAGGCTCCGTGGGCGTGGGACCCTCCCGGCCAGGTGTGGGATATAATCTCCTGTTGTGCCATTTGCTAAGACCCTTGGTAAAGCGCAGTATTAGGGTGGGAGTTACCCAATTTTCCAGGTGTTGTGTGTCTCAGTTTCTAAAGGGATTCCCTTTCCGCTTGCGCTTCCCAGGTGAGGCGATGCCTCGCCCTGCTTCAGCTCTCGCAGATGGGGCTGCACCAGCTGACCAGCACCAATTGTCCGGCACTCCCCAGTGAGATGAACCCAGTACCTCAGTTGAAAATGCAGAAATCACCCATCTTCTGTGTCACTCGCGCTGGGAGGTGGAGGCTGGAGCTGTTCCTATTCGGCCATCTTGCTCGCGAGCAAATGCACTGTTTTATTGAGAATGCCAGTTTATTGATAGTCTTTGTATGAGGGCCATTGAGGATCCCTAACCATCCACCCTTAAGCACAGCTGCTGCTTCCCTTTTCCTTACCTTATTACTGTAAGGAAGAAGGAGGGAGCATATGCTATTTTAAAATTATTAAACTACACAAAATAAAGTGTAGCTGGAGACTATAATTATGTAATGACTTTGGCAGCTCCCACTAAGTGTGACATCTGAGACTAAACATTCTCTGTTACAAGGGCAGGGGCTAACTGAAGACCATGTTGTGCTTCTTATGTAGATTGCTTCTGAGAAAAACCAATTTTCCCACGACTCACCTCTTGTGTGCTGACTTACCTTTAACAAGTCAGTAGACAGATGTCTTAGCACATAGTTTCCTAAATATCATATTGATTGATGTTACTATGTTAATTAGCTGAGCAGTCTGCCTTACAAAAGACCTACATGAGTATTCATGTTCAATCAGTTAAAAAAAATTAACTTTTCCTTTTGCCTATTATTCAGAAAATGAAAGAGTGGGTCACTTGTCATACATGAAAAAACATTAAGTAAGATAAGGGAGTGATAACTAATGCTGAAGTTATATACAAAGGCTTTTTTTTTCATGCCTTTTTCCATTATTCCAATAGATTCCGATGACCCACTAAGGAATCAGTATGGCTTCATGATTAATCCTAAAAGAAAAATGTGACTATATTCCACAACTTAGCTGAGAAAAGTGCCCACAGTGCCTAAGCCAGGTAAAAGGTTTTGATGACTGGGGAAGTGGTTGAATTGTTCCTTTAATCTAGATTCAATGCAACAAATCTCTCAAGTTCAGTATTATGCGGGTGTGGAAAAGTTATTTTGGGGGGTTAATAATTCAATATTGCCTTATTCTGTGGTTTCGAATTTCCATTAGCAAATGATTTCCTTTAATAAATCTTTTATGATTAGAACTAGCTACTCTGATGTCTTCCTAATTGCCGACCTCACCATTGTTTATTTATATAAGACTCTTTTGCCCTTGTTTCTTGTTGAACACAAGTCAGTTATTTGCTGTGCCTCAGTGTCTGTGTTCTCAATATTATGGTGAAGTCTGTGATAAGAAAGGCCAGATCTGCTGCACATCCATTTTTAGGATTTAGAACAGTGTGTGCTTTTACTGAGTGTCTAGAGCAAGTCAATGACCCAATCACATTGAGATCTTACTGTGTTTTGTTATTTAAAAAACATTTTCACCTCCACTATTTTGTTTGATTAGATTCTAAGCAATGCCAATACTGTAGAATCCCTTGGCTAGTTGTAATAAATTACTAAGGTCGTTGGCATCAGTTATCTGGCCTTACAAGAGATTCCCAGATTTATTTTAGGGAATAACTCCCTTTTTATTCTTCACCCTTCTGATTTAAGTGTGAGAAGATCACATCCTAGTTTCCGAAGAAGATACTTGACTCAGGTTTGTCCAATCAATGCATTCTATACCCCAGCCACAATATTAATTTTCACGGATGGTATATAATAGTAGTAAATCTCATATGCTTGGCATATGCATTAAATGTATTTAATACTTCCAACAAGCCTACAAAGTAGGAATTACTATTATCTTTAATATGCAGATAAGGAAACTGAGGTACACAGTATAAATTTCCTGGAAGAGATCAAATAGCTAGTGAGCTATTTGATAGCTCAGTATGAGTCAGAATGCAAACCTAGGCAGTCCACATCAGTCTGTGCTCTCACCAGGGTACTTAGAGTCTAGTTTTTTGCTGCAATCAACGGAAAGGAAGTGCTGCAAGGGTAAGTTGAGGCAGGAGCTGCTTGACACCATCAAATAGAAAGGCCTGCCTGAGAAAATGTCATCACAAAGGAAAGCATATAGAAGAACAGGCTGAGTTCTGATGACATTGATTAAGGCCTTGGATTTAGTGGTTTCTAAAGCTTTTAAACCTGGGATTTGGCAGTTTTGTTAGCTAATATATTTTTCTTTTCTTCTTAACTTGCAATGGCAAGCCTAAAGAAAATGACGTTGAAAGCAAACTTTAAATTAAATTTGCACAAGCAGTTATCATCACTGACCTCAGAAGAATCATCATAAAACTAACAAGTGTTGAAAGGATTAGTAATATGCACTTTAATTCCATAAATATTTATTTAGGTGAGGGGACTAGGACCTGGGAGATTCATGCTTTTTATATTATGCATTAGGTAGAACAAAACTAATCTTGTTAAGAATTGTTGGGGGCAGGGGGACAGTGAGTATCTTGGCAATCACAAACAAAATGGCCACCATCCTTAGAAAGGAAAAACTAACAATAAATAAATAAATAAATAACACTTTGTTTCCCCCTGCTACTCCTAATGATGAGTAAATCTCAAAAAGTGGGTATTGAATTGTCAGAAAGATTTCAGAGTCGAAAGAAACACTGTAAGTTTCTTGTATGATATGAGATTCTGTATTCCCATCCTTGATGTAACAGCTAGATTCCTGTCTGCAAAGATCCTATCATGTAGAAATACGAGCTCCTTCTGCTTCAGCCTAGATGATCTCTGTCCACCCTCGGAGAGGGCAAATGAGTGACCCCAACCCCTAATAGAAGTGGTCAGAAACAACCTTAATATTATCAGGTAATTCATCCTGCCATGCTGCCCAGCAATGCCCCTCGGGACCTGCTCCTTGAAAGTGCCCCCTTGTAGTCAGCTTGTCTGATATGCTTGTGCTGCCAGAGAGGGTGCCCCAAAAGGCACTTAAGGGATTTGAAGGGTATATGGTTACAGAATCAGTTTCATATATGAAGAATTTGTATCTGCTATTATGTCAGTGTTTGAAGAGTGAAAAAAGCACTCAATATACTTGCATTTATGAAAACTAGAGATAGGCTGCCTCCCCACTCTCCAACCCAATCTTAAGCAATTTATGCAGTATTAATGTCTACAGCCTGCTTTCTGACTTCGTTTATCACTTTACTTTTTTTTTTTCCCCCTTTCTGATTGGACAATTACATCTAGACTAGTTATAACAGCCAGCACAGCACCAGGTCCTCTAATTTATGTGTTAATGTGGTGTTCTGGAAGCTTGATGTTAAAATGATGAATATCACCTGGGAAGAAGATTGGAAGAGAGCAAAAGAACTGGCAAGTTGCCTTGTGGAAATAGCTTTCGACTTTATCAAACCGTGGGGTAACATGTCAGATTATATTATGTACAATTAATTATTAATGCAGTCTGGGCCTTATTTTGAAAAGTGCAAACATGCACTTCCAATAATTTCCTTCCCATGGAAAATCTGTTGTGTCCCTCAAATTGAGCAGCAAAATGTCCCTCACAAAATACCTTAAGGCTTCCATTTCTCCAGATTTAGCATGCATCTGAGACAAGAAAGCTTTCACAAGCCTCCTTGCCATGGACAAAACAGAGATGTGTTTTTGCTTAATTAAAATTCTTTTTTGGCAACAGATGTCCTTGCAAAAATAGCTCAGAGTGCGGTGAAGCATTTTTATGGGCTGGAGTTCAGCAATGAGGAGCCCGTCATCTGCCTTCTCTGCTCTGAGAGCAACACAAGAGACCAGGTGGCTGGTCACAGTTTGAAAAGTGAACAAATGTATTTATTCATTCTGAGCAATTTGCAACCCACTGGGAGAGCAGGAGCCCTGTCCCAGCCCCTAGTTTTTGAGAGCTAGGACTGTGAGAGAAGGGGGCTGTTTAATTGCTTTGCACAGTTTCTCTCACTAAAGCAATTAGCACCCAGAGGAAAGTCCAGGAGAAGAACACAGCCAGGCCTCACACACATATGGTGGCCTGAAATCAGCCTGCCTACTGTCCCAGGCACACAGATGATTCAATCAGTGATTCAGGCGGAGACCACGATGCTCCGCTTCCTGGGTTTGCTGCTGCTGAAATGTTATCTTCCTATTCTTGAGCTTCTAATCCATTGAGGAACTAGTGTACAGAGGGTGGGAGCTCATCAACTTCACACCTCGCTAACGCTACTGGAACAACAACAACAACAAAACCTTAATAGGCTCGAGAACTGAAAGAAGAGAAGTTTTCTTCTAATCTGTACTCAAGACTAAAGTGACTGCTAAATGGATGGAGAAATCAAATAAACCAACCGAGGTCACCTGGCTAATTATCTGAATACAATTAGAACCTGGATCTTAAAATAAATCAGGCAAGATAACACATACTTTAAAAAAAAAAAAAAAAAAAGCACTTGCTAAGGCTTGTGTGGGTAGGACACATGGCTGTCATATATGACAAGATTCAGTGAAAATTACGTGAATTTTTGTTGTTGTCATTGTTGTTGTTTTTAATCTAACTACAAGGCTAGATTACAGCAAAGGCATTCTGTTTATTTTTAGTATATTCTGTCAATGACTGAACTAGATAATGCAATAGAGCATAATTCATTAATTAACTAAGATAATCACACAGTTATATTTGTTAGTAAATTTTCCTGATAACTGAAGCCCTTCTCTTAAAGATTTAAGGTTTTCTAAAATATTTAACCACTTTCCTTGGAAATAATTTTAAAATATACATGTCTCTTTATTGTTATTCAAGGTTCAGAGAACACTTATGGTTCACAAAGGGATACATTAACAAATTATTCTCTTCTTCCTTTTGTACAAATTGTATGCATTAATGTTCCCTTTGTGGCTAAGCTACATTTTTATACTGAAAGAATAATTTTAAAAGTCTTACTTCTTTGCATGGGGACAGTACATCTGAGTGATTCATTCTAAAAATCTAAGGAGGCAGACAGGGTTACTGAACAGAATTATCCATATATTCATTTAACAACAATTTAGTGATCATCTACCCTATCAAATACTCTTCCAGGAGCTGGGATTCAACAGTGAACAAAACAAAGTTCTGGGCACCTGGAATTTGCATCTGAATGGGGCAGATAGCCAACCTAGCATTAAATTCATATGCAGTATCATTTCAGATAGAGCTGAGTGCTACAAAGAAAAACAAAGAAGAAAAGGGGAGGTGGTCAAAGAAGGCCTGTGACAGTTGAAAGTGATCTGAATGAAAAGAGGGAGGAGAAAGCCAAATAAATACCAGAGGAGAACTCCAGGTGGGAGTTTTGGTTGAGAAACAATTCTCTGTGATGTTTCTACATGTGAGAACTTTGTTGGGAAGGACCTTTTTAAAGATGTTTGCATACTAAACAGCTTTGAAAGCTAAAACAGTATCTCCCTCTCGGTTAAAGGGCGGATTTGTTTCTTGACCAAGGTAATAAATGATCACCTTTTTCTGTGGGTCAAAGGTCAGGCAGCTTTGTTGTCAACGACTTTAAAAGATTGGAGTTTCCTAAACTCAAAGCTCGAAAGCTGGAACATCAACAAGGTGTGTACAACATCTACTTAGGCTGGAACACCAACAAAGTGTTGTACAGCATCTACTTAGGCTGCCTTTGCAACACCTTCATGGAACTGGGAGACAGAGGAACCGATGCAAACAAGAAAGTCATGCTGCCTGCTGTGCCAGAAATAAGTAACCATCTAGATCTATTTCAACTCATGGGAAAAAAGGAACTTCAAGAAGGAGGGAATGATTAACTGGTTCAAAGCCTCAGTATGAGTAAATGAGGACTGAGAATTGGCTGTTTGATTTATCAACCTCGAGGGTCATGTCAAATAAGAACTGTTCCTGAGGGCAAAATTATAGAGAAGATGAAAAGAGATAAGAGAGATATTGAGTATAGCAAACTCCTTCAAGAACTTTCCTGTACACCAAGCAGAGGAAATGGGTACTCACTGGAAAGGTATATGGGAATCAAGAGAGGGGTTTTGTCTTGTTGTTTTGTTTTGATATAAGAAACAGTATAATATGTTTGTATGTTGGGAAATAATGTAGTGGGGGAGGAATTTAATGATGCTGGAAAGAAATGGCATCCCTGGAGGAGCAAAGTTCTCAAGCAGCTAAAAAGGAATGAGCTTCATCATGACACCTGCAGTGCTAAACTCACATCAGAGTGCAGGCAATTGATTCACTATAACAGGAGAGGAGGCTGAATCTATAGCACAGGTGCAAGTAATGTGCAAAATTTGGTAATGAGTGGATAGAGAAGTTTTCTTCTGATTGCTTCTATTTTCTCAGTGACTGGAGTGAGAATCAAGTCATCAGTCCAGAATGAAGAGAGTGGAAGGGCTATTGGAAGTTGAGGAGAGAGATGATGGGGTGAAATAGTCACCTAGGAAAGTGAAAGAAGGCATTGATTGGAAAAAAAAGTAGTATTGCAAGATGACACCAGAAAGTGTCTACATTTCTGCACCAGTGGTCTTTAAGATATTAAATGATATTAAAAAGTCACTGTATGGGTGGGAAGCGGTGGGAAGGGGGATGATTCCATGGCCAATTAAGTTGGAACATACTTAGCATCAAAAACTGATCAGGTGTTTTTACTAAAGAAGATTTCAGAGCCCTTAATATGTTATGTAAATGGTGACTTTCCCAAAAGGGTGACAGTATTCAAGGTTTCCTAAATGCATTTAACTGTGGAATATTAGTAGCGTTTTACAAAACATGTCTTAGAAAATGTTGCGTTAAATCACCGATGTCCAGCTATATTTGTCTGGGTTAAACTGACCACTATTCCTCTGGAGTAGAACTAGAAACATCAGGCATGGTTCATCAGAGAACTGGGTTCTCAAAGTAGTAACTGACACATTTAATAAAACACTCTAGTCATTGTGAGACACAGCATGACCTGGAGACCCCATGACTTCCAAGGCAGATCACTAGTTGAGTTTCCAGAAATGTGACCATAGGGTAGTCTGAAGTCTAGAGGAGGAATCTTTAGACCAGAGAGAAAACAGCCTTTTTACCCTGAGTGTTCACTGAGGGTTGGAAGAGATGTCTACAAAAATGATTATGGAATAGCTTGGAACCCTCAGACACAAGCCTTCAGCACCCAGGCAGGTAGAAAGTGATTCTGCACTTCAAGAGCCTTGAGGGGGCAAGCACAAGGGCTCAAGCTCAGGAGCAAGGTAAGTAAATAGGTTTTATTAGGAATAGAGTGTTTCACTGGGCTTAGTAGCAGTTCTATTCTGATTCTACTTTGAGTTAAAGTCTATGTAGCTTATGCTAGCACATCTAAAATAAAATTCTAGCTATGTTATTAAAAGTTTTCAGTACTATGTAGGAAGGGCATTCTGAAAAGGCTGGCTAGAATGAAAATAAAATTTTAATTTGTTCAAGTAGTGTAACTTCTATTTTGGCTATTTTTATCATTATCCCTCTTAAGCTTTGTCTTAGGAATTAGAAATGAGTGTACGTGTGTGCGTGCATACACACACACACCATGTCTAAAAAATTAGAATACTTGCATTCAGAGGAACAGCAGGACAAGGTCAGTCAAAAGACTCTCACTCCTCATCCAGGCTTGGAGTGAGTGAAAGTAACTGAAAGAAAAGGGGTTAGGGGCCACTGCCATAGAAAAGAAAGGAAAGATTCCTATGGAAAGAAAGAAAGGAACGTATAATGAGACATGCTCATGTCTAACCCTGAAATGTTGGTGCTCAACAAGAGGTGCCAAAGATTTCTGCAAATGAAAAAGTAAGTTGATATTTACTCCTCTGCAAAATACTTCTTGGACTCAGCACTGCAGAGGTGGCCTTTTCAAAGCCTCTTCCATTTTTCTGATGACACACAACCTTTGCTGTGTCTTTTGTAATGCTCTTAACACAAGGGTTGCAGATGCAAATGACCTCAAAGACTAGGCATGTAATGTCCATAAGGAAAGCTGGGCCTCCTATTAGAGTGGTGAGGGACGTGAAACTGGAAAGGCATTACATTCAAATCATTTAAGAGCATTGTAATTGGGCCTGCAAGCCGACAGTTTAAGACTCTGCTTGAAAGCATGCCCACCTCCTTTTGGAAAGTGGGATGCGCAGGCTGCTAAGAAGTCATCTTTGTCACCACACCTGTCCAATGTGCTGCTTCCAATGTGCTGCCTTATGTTGTACATGATTGTCTAGAAGAAAACATCATCTTTCTTTGCAAAGAAAGTACAGAGGTTTTATGATGACTTTTTAACATTTATTTCTAAGTTTACAATTGTATTCTAAATGCTTGCATTGCCAAATACCTTATTTCCAAATAAAAGATGGAAGATGTGTGACTGCAAATAATAGTATATTTCAAATCGTTCATGAATGTATGATTATTATATATGATAGTTCTTATATGATATATGAAATGTAGTATGACATTATAAACGCATGTGTATGCATTTCGTATTCATTTAACATATATAATATTGTATAATACATGATCATATATGTGTGTATATATACATATACATGGCTGACTGGCATTAGAGAAAGTCCTTTGTATTATTTTAGGAAAGCAAGAATAAAATGAGATAGAAGAAAAGAAAGCAAAGGAAAGTAAAGAAAAATTATTTTGAGAAAGACGATGCATTCCTTTAATAGTAATTTCTAATACTGTACATTCACATAATTGTCATCACTGTTTCATTTACTTTATATAACCTATAAAAGAAAAGCTAACCTATAAACATAAATCACACACTAGAGGACCATAAGCCAAATCCAGTTTAAAAGATTTGGTTCACATTTCTTTTTTTTTTTTTTTTTTTGAGACGGAGTCTCACTGCGTTGCCCAGGCTGGAGTGCAGTGGCCAGATCTCAGCTCACTGCAAGCTCCGCCTCCGGGGTTCATGCCATTCTCCTGCCTCAGCCTCCTGCGTAGCTGGGACTAGGCGCCCGCCACCTCGCCTGGCTAGTTTTTTGTATTTTTTAGTAGAGACGGGGTTTCACTGGGTTAGCCAGGATCGTCTCGATCTCCTGACCTCGTGATCCGCCCGTCTCAGCCTCCCAAAGTGCTGGGATTACAGGCTTGAGTCACCGAGCAAACTCCATTTTGGATTGGGACACTTCACACAGACATTCATGTTTTCCCTCCTCTCTTTTGACAGAACATGTGCTCTACAGCTCACTTCAGTCATCATCAGAGCTGCCACACCCATTTACAATACATACCTGATCCTGTTTGGCATTTGATTTTATGGACCCTCTATTTACATCCAGTACAGTACACAGGTATCTATCTGTTTTCAACAACATACATCTGGTGGATGAAGTCTAGAGAGTGGCGCAGGGGCAGGGACGCCTTTTCAAAATAAGGCATGAAAAATTTAAACCAACAAATATAAACCTATAAAATATTCAGGGCATTAGAAGATCCTGTCTCCTGTCTGGAGGGCAAGGGATCATTTTTAAATGAGAAAGGCATCCTTGAAGAATGCATGCTGGTCTAGATCTAGGCCATGTGGCCAAACAAGGGGCTTCCAAGGAATTCTACCTCAAGCTTAAAAGTGTTGAGAGTTGAATGAAGTTTAACCCCCTTCTGCAGTCAGATTCCAGGTTCTTTTCTGCAAGTGCTATATGGTTTCTTACAATGTCAAAGAATCCCTGGTCACAAAATAGTCCAGAAATATGTCACTGAGCCCTGGTAGGGGATCAAGTTTCCTTGAAAAATGGGTTCTAACTTTTAGTTTCAGATTCTTCTGTGCAGCTGGAACATCAGAATACTATATTGTAGGGGAGAAGGTAGAAAGACTGGAACATACAGTTTTATTTTTTCCCAACACTACCTTATGAAATTGAAAAATCTACCCTGGAACATGTTGTCCAAGTCAAGGGTACATTAGAAATTGACCCCCCAAAAAATACTTTCTATAAGAGCTTTTAAAAAATACCTTAATTTATCCCCATTTCCAATTATTTTACATTTAAATTATTTAGGAATGCCAAGGTTATGAGAGATTTAACACACAATTAAGTTTCAGGGTGAAGGTGGGAATAAACAGAAAGACAAGAGACTATTCAGAGGAAATAATCTTCTAAATTAAAAAATGTTAAAATATAGGGACAATGATATGGTTCCTGAATAGGGGAAGACAGAATTGAGGAAAGTAATAAATTTTGTGAAAATATTATAAAAGGATTCATTTAACAGGGAAGCATTTACTAGTATGGTAGCCCAGTCCAACATATAACTAAAATAAAAATTCTGCTTTATGGTATGTTTTGAAAGGCATAAAAGAGCCCTGAACACTAAATTAACTTTCACAAGAACTGCAGTAATGAAAAATGCCATGAATACTGTCACATTGATTGGCTAAAGGGTGCAGAAGGCTTCTTTCAAAAGAAGTGGGGGGATAAAACCTTAACTAATGTGTACTCATTTTCATTTGTGTGAAACTCTGTGACCTTGGATATGTCACAGAATCTCTCTGGGTCTCTGTTTCTCATTTCTAAAGTGTATTGATCTATTTTCATGCTGCAGATAAAGACATACCCAAGCCTGAGCAGTTTACAAAAGAAAGAGGTTTGTTTGTTTGTTTGTTTTTTGAGATGGAGTCTCGCTCTGTCACCCAGGCTGGAGTGCAGTGGCTGGCGCTCTCTAGGTTCACTGCAAGCTCCACCTCCCAGGTTCACACCATTCTCCTGCCTCAGCCTCCTAAGTAGCTGGGACTACAGGCACCAGCCACCACACCCGTGTTAGCGAGGATGGTCTCGATCTGCTGACTTCGTGATCCACCCACCTTGGCCTCCCAAAGTGCTGAGATTACAGGCATGAGCCACCATGCCTGGCCAAAAGAGGTTTAATTGGACTTACAGTTCCACATGACAGGAGAAGCCTCACAATCAGGGTGGAAGGCAAGAAAGAGCAAGTCACATCTTACATGGATGGTAGCAGGCAAAGAGAGAGAGCTTGTGCAGGGGAACTCTGCTTAAAACCATCATATTTCCTGAGACTTATTCACTATCACAAGAACAGCACGGGAAAGACTTGCTCCCATGAGTCAATTATGTCCCACCGGGTACCTCCAACAACCATGGGATTTCAAGATGAGATATGGGTGAGGACACAGCCAACCATATTATTCTACCACTGGCCCTCCCAAATCTCACATCCTCACATTTCAAAATCAATCATCCCTTCCCAACAGTCCCCCAAAGTCTTAATCAGTTCAGCATTAACTCAAAAGTCCACAATCCAAAGTCTCACCTGAGACAAGGCAAGTCCCTTTCAATTATGAGCCTAAAAATCAAAAGCAGGTTAGTTACTTCCTAGATACAGTGGGAAGGGGTAGAGTACAGGCATTGGGTAAACACAGCCATTCCAAATGGGAGAAATTGGCCAAAACAAAGAGGCTACAGTCCCCATACAAGTATCAAATCCAGTGGTGACAGTCAAATCTTAGAGTTCCAAAATGTTCTCCTTCAACTCCACGTCTCACACCCAGGTCACGCTGATATAAGAGGTGGGTTCCAATGGTCTTGAGCAGCTCTACCTCTGTGGCTTTGTGGAGTAGAGCTTCCTCTCAGCTGTTTTCATGGGCTGGTGTCTACAGCTTTTCCAGTGCAAGCTGTCAGTGGATCTACCATTCTGGGGTCTGGGAGGACGGTGGCCCTCTTCTCCCAGCTCCACCAAGTGGTGCCTCAGTAGGGACTCTCTTTGTGGGCTCCAACCTGACATTTTCCTTCTGCACTGCCCTATCAGAGGATCTCTGTGAGAAGCCCTCCCTGTAGCAAACTTCTGCCTAGACATCCAGCTATTTCCATACATCCTCTGAAATCTAGATGGAGGTTCCCAAACCTCAATTCTTGACTTCCGTGACCCCATAGGCTCAACACCACATGGAAGTTGCCAAGGCTTGGGGCGTCCACTCTCTGAAGCAGTAGCCCATGCTGTACCTTGGCCCCTTTTAGCCATGGCTGGAGTGGCTGGGAAACAGAGCACCAAGTCTCCAGGCTACACACAGCACAAGGACCCTGGGCCCAACCCATGAAACCATTTTTTCTTCCTAGGTCTCTGGGCTTGTGATGGGAGGGGTGCTGTGAAGACCTCTGACATGCCCTGGTGACATTTTTCCCTTGTCTTGGGGATTAACATTTGGCTCCTTGTTACTTATGCAAATTTCTGCAGCCAGCCTAAATTTCTCCTCAGAAAATGGGATTTTCTTTTCTGTCACATTTTCAGGCTGCAAATTTTCCAAACTTTTATGCTTTGCTTTTCTTATAAAACTGAATGCCTTTAACAGCATCAGAATCTTTGTTGTTGGGGGTCAGATATGTGCTTTAACAAGCCCTCCAGTTGATTTTTATGCATGGAAGTTGGAGAAGCACTGTTTTAGGGGACATGAGAGGAGAATAAGACATAAAAAGGACAAAATGCACAAACCCAATAAAGAGGCATTTTCACTGTAGTCTATTCTTATTTTTAAAATAGATAAAAGCTAAAACACAAGTGAGATTATTGGAATAAATCATTGGAAATATACTCATTTAGGTGATGTGAAATATATATATATATAGGTGATGTGAAATATATATATATAATATTAGTGTTGTTTAAAATAGATAACATATATACAAGTATATATATTTTACATTTTGCTTATATCGATATATAATTATACCGAAGAATATAGGGGTAAAGTGAAAAATCTTTTCTATATTTCTGTCCAAATCCCAATACCCACCCAGAGAAGTAACCATCATTAAGAGCTTGATGCATCCTTCTAGACTTTCTATGCATTTCCTTTCTTATGTGTCGATATACTTACACAGGAACTTTAAAAATAATAAAGAGGATTATGCTATATGTTACAGTTTTGTGATTTTCTTTTGGTCCTTTCTCTCTCACACACACTCTCTCTCCATGCAGACACATGCGTTTGTATCTGAAAATATATATATATATATATTATCTGATATGTTTTCATGTCAGTACACATAGATCTACTTTATTGTTCTTAAAGTTTCACTATATTTTCTTTTGACTTATAAACCCTTATTAACTTAAACAGTTATGATTGATGACTGTTTAGGATGTTTCTCTGCTCTAGTAAAGAATGCTGTAATGAACATATGTGTGTGTATATATTTGAAGGTATATGTTCAGTATTTCTGAATGATAGATCTGAGGAAATTGCTGGATCAAAGAGTTTATGTACATTTATTACTATATTATCTATCATCTCTTAAATTACACTTTCACCAACTTTGGCCCCCAACATTTCTCTCAGTCCTTTTGGGAATCCCAGAGGCAGGCTGGGAGACATTACCATGGTCATTATACAGAAGGCACTGAGATTTAAAGAGGTTAAGGAAGTTAAAACAAGTCACTGACCCTGCACTTATTCCTGATACAGATTTAAAAGGTTGCATATCAGATTCCGATTTATGATAAGGCAGCACCAACACTTCAGTTTTCACTTTGCCAGGACTTCTTCAACTCCATGATAACACCTGCTTACTATTCCTGAAAAATCCCTGGGTGTGAATGTTCACATCAACAGTCCATCCCAGTTCAGAAATCAGCTTCTAATTCCTTAGTCTGCCCAATTTGCACAGCAACACTGTGACCTGCATGTGTTATCTCAACATCAAAGATGAGAGAACTGAGTGAATCCCAAGGAGCCAAAACAGCCTCCACTTGGCTGAAACAGGCAGAGCTGGAGCACACGGTCTACATTTCAGTCTAGCAAATTTTCCACTACACTCTACTGATTTAGCTCTCACCAAAAAATAAGGAAGGAAATCTGAAGTTAAATTTCAAGGATTTAGAATTTCATTCCTGTATGGGCCACGTTTAGCTACACAAAATTCAGGGGCAGTCTCCTCACATAGGTTTTGAAATTTCCCATGGATGTATTTCAGGCAAAATCTAAACTACTATAATCATGATTAGAATCACCTCCCTCCTTGAAATTAAGCCAGGTGGGAGGTGACTGTGAATCACTTAGGCCCTCTCTTTCTCTGTCTATAATTCCCCAGAGTCACTCCCAAAGCCCCATTTCTAAGCAGGCCTTCAGAAACCCACTGCATTCATTCTCACAGATTTCTTAGGTGTTACATTAGTCAGGGTTCTCCAGGGAAACAAAACCAACAAGAGAGTGTGTGTGTGTGTGTGTGTGTATCTGTGTGTGTGTGTATCTGTGTGTGTAAAGATATTTATTATAAGGAACTGACTAATGTGATTATGGAGGCTGAGAAATCCCAAGATGTGCAACCAACAGATTGGAGACCCAGAAGAGCTGGTGGTGTAAGTTTCAGTTCAAAAGTTGGCGAAATCAAGCCCTAAGAAGAGCCAATGTTTCCATTTGAGCCTGAAGGAAAGAAAAGACTGATATTCCAGCTCAAGGCAGTAAGTCAGGGAAAGTTCCCTTTTATTCACAGAAGGTTCAGCCTTTTTATTCTATTCAGGCTTTCAACTGATTGCATGAGGCCAATCCATATTAGGGAGGGTAATCTCCTTTACTGAAACTGATGATTCCAGTGTTAATTTTACCCAGAAAACATCCTCACAGACACACCCAAAATGATGCTTGACAAAATATCTGAGCACCTCATAGCTCAGTCAAGTTGATACAAAATTAACAATCACAAGTGAAATCACCTTTGATTCATTCTGTAAAAATTCCCAAGTTCTGGCAGTTCCAAGATTGGCCAGGAAGCAAGAAAACGAGGGAGAAGTTTTTCCATTCATCTATCTAACTCTAATTAAGTCATAAGGTTGGAGGAAAAACTTCCTCCCACTAACTTCCACTATAACTATGCAGGTACAGAGCAAAAAATACCCAGGATGCATTTATGACAGCATATACAATAATATACAGGTGAACACAGATAAAAACACAAAATGACAGAGTTATAGAATTCCAGACACAATAGAGGCCTCAGAGTCCACTTGGATCAACCCACTTATTCTTCATATAGATATGTAAAAACACCACAGACACATAATGATTCATAGACAGGAAGACACAAACACACGAGCATGCAAGAGGCAGAACACAGTTTTGCAGCAGCCCTCCTTTTACTCTGCAAAATATCAATTATCTGATCACATACTCTGATTTCTTCTCACTTTTGCTTCTTATTTATTAGGATTTTATCCTGGAGTGAATCCAACCATATCCCATTCTTAATATAGCCTCCTCAAACTTCCTTTTCTTGCATTCCTCGTATCTATAAAGGAGGCCAGTTCAGTACCTATGCAGGGTACCAGTCCAACTGTGGACAGCATAATGACTAGGAAAGTCTGAGTAGTGACCTAAAATTATTGCTGTTCTCTAGGCTTTAACAGATAGGGGAGAAAATGCTTCAAAGACAGGGTATGTATAAGAACCACAGTTCTAAAAGAATTGATACCAGAGTTAACTATAACAAATAATACATAGATACATAATAAAGTACTTGATGATTCAGAATCAGTACAATAACCCGCTGGAACGAATTCAAAGTGTATCTATGTTACTAATTGCACTCCCTCTTCTATCTCAAGAATATCAGTAACCTCTTCCAAGCATTCCCAGACTCACAAACCTGCCAATAAATCTGTCTTCTTTCAATCAATCCCAACTCACTTCCATGTCTCTACAGCCGCTTTTGAAAACACTATTTCCCCTAGAATTGCTTCCTTTCCCTAAAATTCAAATGCTAAATGGGTTGGCAGGTTGTACTAATTTAATTTAGTTCAACATATAAAAACAAAGGAACTGTTTATTTATCAATCATCATAAGCCTTGAAACAAAGTATTTAATTGTGTTCTTCAGGATCAGCCTGTGTGATACAAAATGTTGCAAAGACAACATGAGGGGAATTAAAGAGGCTGGCCCATTTTCCAAGGGTCATACTGAGTTGGAACCAGAGTTCATAGCCCGTTTTGTCAGTCTTTCAATTTTTAAAAATTTAACAAAAATAAAGAAGGTATTTAAAAATATTCCAGGTTCTAGTTCTTTTGTGATCAAAGCCAGATCCAAATCAACCAACAGAGATGCACATGCATATAAATGGCTTTTAAAACCATGGGAACAATATTACCTAGGAAAGGATGTAAGCATTAGTGGGCTAAGAGGGCAGGTATGGGCAACTCAATAATGAACTTAGATTTTGTGGGATTATGTAATTTAGAGGGCCTTCTTCAAGGAAAATAATAAAAATTTATAACATAAAATTGGATACATTAAAATGATAAATTAATAGCAATAAATTACAGGTGTAAAAATGAGGATAAATACCACCAACATCACATAATGCAGGAAAATTGATTAATATTTGGAAGTCTTAACTGCCTGATCCACTTTCAAATAGTTTTTCCCCTATTTTTTCCTGCATATTTCAATTATTTTTCATACAACAAAGATTTTATAATATTATTTTCCACTGGGAGAATAGAAAGGTAATTTGGTCTTTCTTCTAGCATTTTTCTCCTCTATACTACCAATATTTACCCAGTGTTGGGGCCATAGACACATTTATGTCACGATGCTACCTTTGGCCCTGTGCCCTCATGTCCTAGCAGCAGACGAGTTGGCCAATGGGATGTTTGGCAAAAGCCTCATTAACATGACATGATTATATGTATCGCATACATGTAACCCACTAAATCCAAAGGAAAGATATCCTCCACCCAAACTCCCTGTGACTGGATTCCCAAAATGCTTTCAGACAATCTAACACCACTGAACATTGTGGCAAGAGGGATGGGGAAGCTGGAGTGAAAAAATGACTGTTGCTTTAACCCTTGTGGTTAAAATATTTTACTTTTGCAAATTTTGCTAAAACATGTGACCATGTTAGCCCTTTCTTGGGGTTTTGGAAGAGGTCCATGCAGTGGAGGGGTCCTAAAACTTATGCTTTTATCAGCTTCACAGCCAACCTGCCTCTGGGTCAGGAATCTATAAAGGAGAATGGGGAAGAGAGTCATCGGGGCATTGGAGAAAAATCAAGAAAGTGGGGTATCTTAGAAACCCAAGAGAAGAGGGTATTTCTAAAAGAGCATGAGAAACTATGTTAAATTTTTCTAATAAGTTAAATAATATAAAAAGAAAAATATCAATGGATTTTACAACATGGAGGTTATTATTGACTTTAACATAGCTATTTAAGTGGAATAGTAGGGGTACAAACAAAATTAGACGTAGTTATGAAGTGTATGGATGGTAAGACATTAGAAACAGAATTTTATTTAGGTGCTATTAGAAGAAGACTTCCTTCCCATGTTTTGGAAACCTCTAAATCTTTGATTATGCCATCATAGGGGTAACTCCTTGGTTTTCTCATCTACTATACCAAAATTATCTCTTTACATGTTTCACCCTTTGATTGACAGCTTCTTACAATTAGGAACAAAGCTTTACATCTTGTATCTTCAATGCCTACATTGAAGATACAGTGGAAGATACTGAGTAAATATTTATCAAATTAATGAATGCCTTGTAGATATAGTTTAGTCTACCTCTTGCTCTCTAGAAATTTTTTATGTCCACCCTACTTAAAGAAAAACATTCATTCCTTGAAAGAGGACTAAATAGGACTTTACATCTTTGGTTATTTTTCTCCCAAGAGAGAAAGAGGTAGAGAAAGAGAGAGAAAGAGGTAGAGAAAGAGAGAGACAGAGAGAGAGAGACAGAGAGAGAGAGAGAGAGAGAGACAGAGAGAGACAGAGAGAGAGAGAGAGAGACGGAGAGACAGAGAGAGAGACAGAGAGACAGATAGACAGATGGAGAGGTATTTTTAAAATCATTCTTAAGAAATTCAGTCTAATTTAATCCAACTAACAGTTATTGAACTCTACTTCATCAACCCTTAGACTCAAAATGAAAAAAAATATTGTACAGAATAAAGGTCAAAAAGTTTAATTTAACTTGGTAAATAATAAGATAGATGCCCAGGATCCCAGGAAGCAGGGAAGAGGTGGGGTGTGAAGGAGGCTCCCTGGGAAAGACAGAAGCCTGAGTTGAAATTAAGAAGGTGGAAATTATCCAGGCGAAGTAAACTGAAATTTCATTCCCAGAAAATTGTGCATGTGTCAGGAGTGCAAGAAATTTGGTAACACGAGAGTCAAGAAAAAGCAAGATGTATCTGAAAGCGCTTAGGGGCCAATTTTGAACTACACTGCAAGGGACGCAAAGAAACTTGATTATTAGCTTGGGTAAATTCCGGTTAAAGTTAGAATTACATAGGAAGCAGAAATTTGGCTTGCAAGCCTATCTTGAAAACTAGAATACATCTATTCATTTACTAGGAAACTTGCCTCCTATACTGAGTTCCCAAAGAATGAAAAGATTCTTTGCTTCCTTCTTAGGACTTCACCTGTCCAAGTAACCCCTGCCACACGCTGCCCCACAGTCCTGAAAAGTTCTGGAAGTAAATCTCACTGCAGCTGCAGTACAGTCACAGTGTGTCTGCTGACTACTCGAGAGTGAAAACAAATAGCAGCCATGTGCTGGCCACACATTCCAATGGGGATCCTGCCATCTGTCTTTGTGTTCATACAGCCATTCAGATTTCCAGTTCATACCAGCTCGATGCCACTTCCAAGCAGAACTTGGAACAGTTAGAACAGAGAGCAAGTTCATGGACAGCATCAAGTTTTGCACAGGATTTAGCACACTCACACAGAAGCAGCAATGTAAGGGCAACATTACAGTAATATTTGTGATAATGATAATAATAACTTGCCAAGATAACAAGTGGAGTAGATGGTAGTGGAGCCAGTGGTGTGGAGCAGGAACAGAGCTTGCCTATATTACCAAGCCACACATACTGCATATTGGGGAAGCCAAAAAATGTTTCGCCATGGGCACAAACCTACTCCCAGCGAACTGCATTAATGAGTTAATTAATCCATCTTGCAGTGCTCTGAAGAAGGTATTTGATTATTATCCCTGTTAGTGGTTGAATTGTGTTCCCCCAAAACATATGTAGAAGTCCTAATTCTTGCCACCAGTGAATGTGATCATATTTGCAAATAGGGCATTTGCAAATGTATTCAAGTTAAGATAAGCCAGATCTTAATCTGGTATGACCAGTGGCCTTACAAAAAGAGGGAATTTGGACACACACAGGATAAATGCTACGAGAAGACAGAGGCTGAGATTGGAGTGATTCATCTACAAACCAAGGATTACCTAGGAATGCCAGCAGTCATCAGAAGTGAGGAAAGAGGCATGGGACAGAGTTTCCCTCAGACTCCTTAAAAGGAATCACCTCCATTGACACCTTGATTTCAGACATCTAGCTTCTAGAACTGTGGGAAAATAAATGTCTGTTTTTCTAAGCCACTCAGTTTGTGGTACTTTGTCACAGCAGTCATGGGTAGTCAACATATCCCTGAAACAAACAGGAAAATGATATCTACAGAGGCTAAGTGTCTTGTATAAGTCATGGATAATGAAAGAGCAAGGTTTGGAATCCAGCTTTGTCTGACTACAGGAGCCAGCTACCCCCCTGCTGACAATGTGACCTTCTCATGGGGTACTGCTTACATAACAAGAGGTATTTAGAATAACAGTACCCTCCTTTAAATACTTGTGTTTTTGTTCTATTGTGTTTTGTTTACCACCTAAAATATCTAATATGGGTCTAGGGGCAGATTCCTTGGTGCAAAGACAATGGGAACGACTATTGAGAATATTCTCATATTCTGAAGATGGGACAATGTTTTTAATACTTGTTCTAAGAACAAGCATTGACACTTCTAATACTGACAAGGTTTTTAATTCTTGTTATTATTTATTATTATTGATACTTAATAACCTCCCTATATTCTTAAAAAGAATAATCCTTAGTTTTGAGGATTTTTGCTGAGCATAATTACACATAGCTATAAATACTATGCTGTCAACATCCAGTGAGGAGCAACTGGAAATTAACCTTAAACAGTGTGTTCTCTCCTATGGATGAACATGTTATCGAAAAGGGGTTCTGATCCAGACCTCGAGAGATGGTTGTTGGATCTCACGCAATAAATAATTCAGGGTGAGTCTATAGAGTAAACTGAAAGCAAGTTTATTCAGAAACTAAAGGAATAAAAGAATGGATACTTCATAGGGCTGCTGGTTGCCCATTTTTATGGTTATTTCTTGATTATATGCTAAACAAGGGGTGTATTATTCATGCTGTTTCTTTTAGAACACACAGGGTAACTTCCTGATGTTGCCACAGCACTTGTAAACTGTCATGGCACTGGTGGGCGTGGAACAGTGAGGACAACTAGAGGTCACTCTTGTCGCCATCTTCGTTTTGGTGGGTTTGGGCTGGCTTCTTTACTGCAAACTGTTTTATCAGCAAGCTCTTTGTGACCTGTATCTTGTGCCGACCTCCTATCTCAACCTGTGACTTAGAATGCCTAACAGTCTGGGAATGCAGCCCAGTAGGTCTCAGCCTTATTTTGCCCAGTCCCTATTCAAGATGATGTTACTCTGGTTCAAATGTCTCCAACATATCCCCCCTCCCTTTTACAATAGAACCCTTAATCCTAAGGGTTGCAAAGGGACAAAGATACATCTTCTGTAACTTCTTCATTCTGAATAGGGGTGATGATATTCCTGCCTAACTATTAGGATCTCCTGTATTTGGGGTAGAGAGGATCTCAGTCAGAAAGAGTCAGTATGTCAAGGGCTATTCATAACACTGAGTTCCAACAAAAGGTGGTATCTGGAAGATTAATAACTGTTCAGTTTTAGAAAACATATAATAAGCTTATCCTGCATTCATACACAAAGAGTGCAATAGCAATATATTCCATAACACTAAAGCAAAATAAGCAAAATTATCCCAAGCATACTAAATTAGAGAGTTTTCCATGAATTGGCAACTGTTGGAACCAAGCTGATATGGGGTTGCTAGTTGATTTCAATGTGTCCAGAATTAGAATATTGACCCAGGTTTTGACATTACTCATCCCTCTTCTTTCTTCTGAACTGTAGTCAGAGATCACTGGTTGCTTCACAGAAATAAGCAGCGTTAGTCTAAATTGCAGGAAAAAAACCTGAAAAACCACTGAGACTAGAATAACAGGGGTACCCATAGTTCTTAAAACGTAATTTTTCTTTTTTTCTCTCTCTACAGTTTCCCATTTTCACTAAAAACAAATCACGGTAAACTGATTTGCTTTATTATACTTGGCTTATTTGCATAAAGTGTAGCAAGAATAATTATTTTTCACGTACACTCTTATTAAATTGGCTTTGATGGAACTCTGTTCCATAGAGAGAATCTGAGATAAGACTTTTTTAGGGCTGATCCCTGCTATGGGTCTGTGCCCTCAAATTCCTATGAGTTGGGTAAATGTCTCTCCTCTTAAGGTCCCAGGATAATTTGGGGCTCCTGGGACTGTCACAAAGTGACATTCTTTACTTACCAGAGGTCAGGAACTATACACAGGAACTGTGTAGACAAGGTATGAGGCCAGTTTTCTAAGGGGCTTTTATTGGCTCGATAAGTCAAGTTTGATTCCTTAAAGGAAAGCATGCCATTTCAGTCAAAGCCTCACTAAAATAACCAGTTTCTCCAATTGTATTTTGTTGCAAAAGAAAACAGATTCTTATTGCACTTATGCAAATAACTAAATTGCATGAGTTAAGAATGCTCACAAGTAGTTTCCATATTTTGGAGAAATCAGGTAGAAACAAATATGCTCCAAATTTTTTTCACAGGAGTATACTTCACTCAACTGTTAAAAGCTGTAAATAGCTCACAAGAAAAGTTTCCTTGACTCTGAAAAACAAAACAAAGAATCAGAAACATTTTAAGCAAAAACTCAAAAACATTTTACTTAACAATTATAACTATTAAAAACATACACTAAGTCATATTAGGATTACAGGAGTTTCCCATAATTTTGAAAGATATACCAATAACAAATTTATACAAACACAGCCCAAAGAAATCCAAACACCATTTCATATTTGACAGTGCTTCCTGAATGATTTTTATACCAAAGAAGGCAAATTTCACCTTTATATTAGTGTACTATTAATGTTAAACCTAATTCTTAATACAACCTTATAGACAAAGCTATCCAATTTAATTAGTATGATCATAAGGTAAGATTTTCATACCTTTTATAACCCTTTACAATTTTTTGTTTAAGAGCAAATCAGTGCTCTAAGCTCTGTTGTGCTTTTATTCCAATGTTCTGTCTATGGAAAAACTGAATACTCCTTTAACTTTAGCTAATATGTTCACACACAGAATGTTTTTATATGATTAATTTTTATAGACCTTTCACAAGTTGCTCAAACCTTCAGCTTTACCTTATCTGACTTAAAACAATCCTTTGACACTTTAGGAAGAAAAATCTACATTCCCATGACTTCTTATAATCTTTTACCAAAAACACATTTCACTTTTCTTATACACCTTGCATGTAAAACTGTTTTTTATTTACCAAAGGTTACTAAAGTAATGTAAACTAAGAGGCATTACACTTTTTACTTTTCTGATAAAGTATTTGATTTAGGCTTATTATTATTAAACCAATTAATTAAAGTTCTTTCATATATAAGCATCACACACATAATACATATAAATAAATAGACAGAAGATAAACCAGCCAGGAATTGAACTCTGAACCTAGACCACGACTGTGATGGCAGAAACCAAGAGAAAGTACTGCAACGTGGTTACAAGGTCAAGCTCCCAAGGACATGAAATGAGATGAAAAGGAACTTTATCCAGTTTTGTTTTGTTTTTTTTTTTTTTTTTCAGGGGCCTACAGAAAAGTTTGTAACTGACCAGTTTGCTGGGCCATCTTAAACTGTAGGCTGATAGGGTCCTAGGCCTTCATTCTATCCTGAGGTACCCCTCTTTGTGACAAAACACAAAAAAAACTCTTTGTGTTTTTGTGACAACACAAAGCACACTAAATTGACTATAGTTGAACATCAGCCTCACAAATACTTTTCCCCATTAATCAAAACTTTACACAGGAGATAAACAGTGATTTTTACCATTCATTCAAATGGTTTACACAGACACAGAGAAATAGACCAGTAGTCTGACTGGTAAAAAATTCTTACTCTTTTGCCAGTATGCCAGGATTCTGGGTTCCCTCTCCCTGAGCAGCCCTAGTGACCCAGCTGCCTGCACCACAGCCCTGGGACCAAGCCACAACACAAAGGAAAATTATCTTTTTCTGTTCTGGCCAGAGTAAAATACATGTGACAAAACATAGAGTTTAGTCCCTCTGCTTAGCACCCACCATCAAACTGGCAAGGCTCGAACACACCCCCGATTGGACCCCATCATCATTAACCCAACCTCCCAGCAGGAGTTTCAACATGTGGTCTCTGGGCACGATGATAGCTCTGAGCAATAGAAAGATAGGAAAGGGAAAGTAGAAAGAGAAAAGCATTGCCTGTAGCAGGGTGGAGAAGGTGAGCAGCTCAGGGAAGCCAGAGAAAGATCCACCCATTGCAGTGACACTGAAAAGTCCAGGCGGTCATTTGTCAGTTGCAAAGGGATCTTGTACAGCAGTCCCATCAGCTCTCAGGTTTCCCTCTTTAAGGAGAGAAAAAAGCTCCCCACGTCCCATAATCCCATACATGCCCAATTCTGTCACCCACAGCTGTCAGCAGAGAGTGCAAAGTAGATTAATCCAAAGAGAATAGCAGTTAACATCCCATAATGCCAAACCCATTCTTAGCTGAGAGGATCTTTACTCAGAAGGGCTGCTAACCCCCTAAATCTTAGGAAGGACTCTAACCTCTAGAGACTTTAACTACCCTAAGTTGGGTCTCTAACCCAATCTCATCC
This sequence comes from Chlorocebus sabaeus, assembly GCF_047675955.1. Lineage (NCBI taxonomy): Eukaryota > Metazoa > Chordata > Mammalia > Primates > Cercopithecidae > Chlorocebus > Chlorocebus sabaeus. Next base: position 34,525,745 of record NC_132913.1, read on the forward strand.
TTTACCTGGGTATATGCACCCCACTTACCCAAGTCAACCAATTGGTGCACGCAGATGATTTTCCTCTGGGTCAGGGGGTCTCTTCAGTATTGTCCCTTCTGTGGTTCACCAGAAAGATGTTATCAGATCCCACTACTTGCCCAAAGTTAGCCTTTGGGTCGGGGGTTTCCTCACTATTATCCTTCCCACGGTTGCCAGAAAGATGTTACCAGAAAGGGATTCTGATCCAGATCCCAAGAGGTGTTCTTGGATCTCACGCAAGAAATAATTCAGGGCAAGTTCACAGAGTAAAGTGAAAGCAAGTTTATTGAGGAAGTAAAGGAATAAAAGATTGGCTATTCCATAGACACAGAAGCCCTGAGGGCTGCTAGTTGCCAATTTTTATGGTTATTTCTTGAATATATGCTAAACAAGGGGTGTATTATTCAGGCCATTTCTTTTAGAACGCATCGGGTAACTTCCTGATGTTGCCACAGCACTTGTAAACTGTCATGGTGCTGATGGGAGTGTAACGGTGAGGATGACCAGAGGTCACTCTTGTCGCCATCTTGGTTTTGGTGGGTTTTGACTGGCTTCTTCACTGCAAGCTGTTTTATCAGCAAGGTCTTTGTGACCTGTATCTTGTGCCAACCTCCTATCTCAATCTGTGACTTAGAATGCCTAACAGTCTGGGAATGCAGCCCAGTAGGTCTCAGCCTTATTTTACCCAGTTCCTATTCAAGATGGTGTTACTCTGGTTTAAATGCCTCTGACAAACACATCCCTTTTCCAATGCATTGTCCAAATTTTGTTAATTATCTTTACTGGAGTCCATACAGGCACATTAAAAAGAAATTATTTAGGCAGATAGTTAGGGTAAGGATATCCTCAGTAAGGTTTTCCTTTTAATGAAAAACAGCCCCAAAATCATTTATTTTTAAAAAAAGAGCAGCCTGTAAAATTGAGCTGCAGACATAGATAAGCAAGCTGGAAGCTTCCACGGGTGAATGCTGGCCACTTTGCCAACAGGAAAAGGCTACCTGGGGGCCAGGAATGTTCAACATGGAGGCTTCGTCTTCCCTTTTCTTTGTCAACAACATTTAAGACAAGGAACAGACAACATGGCCTAGGCCAGGAAGAGACCCCACCTGCATAATAAAAGATGAGTTTGCGCTGGCAGGCCTCTTTGTGCAATCTGTAAATGGCACAGCTGGTTCAACCAATCTTTGGGTCCTATGTAAATCAGACACTGCCTCCTCAAGCCAGTCCATAAAACCCATGCATTCTGCCGCCAGCCAGAAGACCCACTCAGGACACCCTCTCTTCAGGAGAGAGAGCTATTCTCTTTTCTCTTTCTTTTGTCTATTGAACCTCTGCTCTCAAACTCACTCCTTGTGTATGTCCATATCCTTGATTTTCTTGGTATGCGGCACCAAACCTCAGGTATTAACCCAGACAACGATGCCACTTCAGTTCTACACTCTATTTGGCTTTTATCTGTCTAAGGTCATAAATTGGGCTTGGGAACAAAGTTCTGTTCAAGCTGTGTCTTGAACTATTACCTACCAATGTTCCTTCCTCCAATGTGGTTGCAAAGTGCTTGCTTCTGGTCTCCTACCTGGGTCAGAAATGGCCTTTGTCTGTGTACAACTGGTCTGTTGTGTTGTTCTTGTGGTTCCACCACACGCTCTCTTCTTTTGGGACGGATAGGAATAGGGTTTGGAGAACTCCACTGTTGGAAAGAGCCTCCTTTGTAAGGATCTGAACTGAAACAGTTCTCTCACTGCATTGCAGCCAGATCACTTTGCTGTCCCACCATTAAACATTCTCCTGAAAATAATGGTTCAGGGTGTGTGTTTGTTTAATCACTTGATGCTCACTAGAATGCTACAAATGCTTCACCTCTAATCACAGTTCCTAATAGTGCTCATCATGATTGTACACCACAATGAAAATTGAAGAGTCAGTTCCTCCTTTCTGAAGGTTCAGATACTTAGAATTCTAACATAGAGGAATGGTGTTAAATACTTTGTTTATTCTCACAGTTGTTCCTTCTCTAACTGTTAGAAAAAGAAGATAGAACAGCAGATGGGCTACTAAACCCATAACAATACTGTTTGAAATTCTTGTTGTTTCTATTTCACACAAATTGGAATTTAATGAAAACATTTAAATATAAAATGTGTACAAATAGAAGAACCTTGGGAAAAACTTTTCCATGAGGAAAACGAAAAATACAGTGAAAAGAAAGAGTCTCAAGACCTATGGCAGAAACTAAGGGTAGAGACATCTTTAAGTAATTAAGCTATGTGTTAGTTGTGGCTCTCCAATACAAGCAATAGTCTTTGATATGGTTTGAGTGTTCGTCTCCTATAAAATTTATGTTGAAATTTAGAACCCACTTTGGCAGTATTGAGAGGTAGGGCTTTAAGAGGTGAAATGATTAATCTATTCATGAATTAAAGGACTAATGAGTTACTGGATTAATGAGTTACTGTGAGAGTTGGACTGGTGGCTTCAGAAGTAGTGGGAGGGAAACCTGAGCTAGCACACTCAGCCGTCTCACCAGGTGATGTCCCGTAATGACTCAAGACTTCATAGTAGCCACCAGCAAGAAGGCTCATACCAGAAGCGGCCCCTTAGCCTAGGATTTCTCAGCCTTCATAACTGTCAGAAATAAATTTCTTTGCTTTATAAACTACCCAGTTTCAGGTATTGTTATAAGCAACACAAAATAGACTAATATAGTCCTAATATTTTATTTTATTGGATGAAACGTTTTTCTAGATTGCTGAAATCATGGATTATAGGAAGCTAGGACTTTTAAGATGCCAAACATATATCCAATTACGTATTCTTTCCAAATATAAAACTTTGTAAATGAGTGTGTATGTGAGTGTGCTGTATGTGTATATGTGTTGGTGAGTGTGAAGGTATATGTATGTGATGTTTGCTGCAAAGCTGCCAACTCTCATTCTTTCAGAATGAGGTGCTTCCATTTATTGTCTCAATTTCAATCTGCCTGGGGCCTAAAATAAAGAGAGTCACAATTGATTTCAGTTGGATATTTAGAAACTCATTCAGATTCTTTCTGAGTCAATTAGATGATCAGAAGTTGGCAGCTCAGTAAATTTCCTGCTGGGAACTAGATTGCAAGGGGGAAAAAAACACAAAGATATTATGTGCAATTGTTCATCAAGAATCAAGAGTCATGGATGAGACCATAATTGAAACACCTGTTCTTATATTTGCTGGGGCCCATTTTGAGTACAAAGATGAAGAAAATACATCCATACTATATTGGTGACAGAATAAGAAATATATATTTGGTCTCTGCCCTCATTTCAGACACAGAGCTTCTAAAATCCTTGAAATTTCCTGGCTGATAGTATCTTTTGTTATAATATTTGGTCTTAGTCCTGGTTCCTGGCACAAGAGCATCTAAGAACCTTCAAATCTCTGTAGCGATGTGTCTTTTTGCATGCTAATGAGATGACTGGTGGCTGTATTTCCTAGATACCTTTAGGATGGGGCTAGTCACCAGATAGAGCAAGGCATGACTAAAGGATTGGAATGTTCAGCCCCACTTCTGACTTCTGGGGAGAGAAGAGCAGCTAGAGATTGACTTAATTATCAATATCCAATGATTTAATCAATCATACCTACGTAATGAAGTCTCCATGAAAACTCTAAGCAGCAGGGTTTAAAGAGCTCCTGGGTTAGTAAACACGTCTATGTGCCAGGAGGGTGGCACACCCTCAGCTCCACAAAGACAGAGCTCTGATGTTAAGGATGTTTTCAGACTTCATCTATGTACTTGTTCACTGTTCACCTGCATCCTTTGTAATTTCCTTTATAATAAACTAATACACACAAGTAAATGTTTCCCTAAGTTTTGTGAGCTGTTATAGCAAATTACTGAACCCAAGTTGGGAGTTGTGGGAACTCTTAATTTGCAGCCAATAAGTCAGAAGTACAGGTGACAACCTGGGACCTGTGATTGGCATCTGAAGTGGGGAGTAGTCTTGTGGCGTTAGGTCCTTTACTAGGAGGGTCTGCACTAGCTTTGAGTAGTTAGTGACAGAATCAAATTATAAGACACACTGTTGGTGTCCAGAGAGTTAGAGAATTGAATGGTGTAGGGGAAAAGACCCATATATTTTGTGTCAGAAATGTAGGTATAGAAGAATAGTTGGTTTGTTTTGTGCTAAATTATCCACATTTTTTTTTCTTGGTCTTTTATAGTGGGCATCAGTGAAAGCAGTGTGTCTATTACAGTAGTCTTTGTTTTTTTCTTTCTTTCCTTTTTTTTTTTTTTTTTTTTGAGATGGAGTCTCACTGTGTCACCCAGGCTGCAGTGCAGTGGCACAATCTCAGCTCACTGCAAGCTCTGCCTCTGGGGTTCAAACGATTCTCCTGCCTCAGCCTCCCGAGTAGCTGGGATTACAAGCACGTGCCTCCATACCCAACTAATTTTTGTATTTTTAGTAGAGATGCGGTTTCACCATGTTGGCCAGGTTGGTCTCAAACTCCTGACCTCAGGTGATCCACTTGCTGTGGCCTCCCAAAGTGTTGGGATTACAGGTGTGAGCCACCACGCCAGACCTTCAGTAGTCATTATTTTATGAGACACATGGTGAGACTGATTTAATCTGAAATCAACAATGATTTGGGCTCCCTTTCTTGCTCTTGCATTATATTGAGAGGGTAAAATGTCCTAAATAAGGTTTTAAAGCTATTCAGAAGCACTGGCAAATATGAGTTGACACCATATTCCAATATCTGATAATCAACAAGAGATAAATTCTAAACAATTTTAAATAATTCCATTATCTCCCCAGAAATGGCCTTGTCTGTGGGAATAATACTAGAATGCCTATTATTCTCTTATAAAACTAGTAGTCAATCATTATTGTTTCAGTAGCTACCAAGAAAAAATTAAGTTTTTCAATTAGGTTATTATTTTAAGTAAGGAAAAACTCTACCTGATTATTTAAAGCTGGGGTCAGCAAACTTTTCTATAAGAGTCAGATATTTTTAGACTTTACAGTATCTGTGGCAACTACTCAATTTGTCATTGTATTGTAAAAGCACCTATATACATGTAACGGATGAATGTGGTTGTGTTCTAATAAAACCATACCGATGAAGACTAGCATTTGAATTTTACATAATTTTCACATGTCATAAAGTATTATTTTTATTTTTTTAATGTAAAAATCATTCTTAGCAATAGGTTATAAAAAAACAGACAGGATTTGGGCCCATGGACCATAGTTTGCCATCCACTGATCTAAACAATTAACACTGATTTGAAATACACCTCACTAAATATCAATATTCTATTTTGCCTAACCCTCAGCGCTAAATGTCATAGGGATGAAAGGCCATGGCAGTTAGAAAAAAACAACACTGCTTTGTGTGCCAGAAAGCATTACAATTCCTTTCACTGCATTCCTCCATATCACAGAATTTATTGACTATCCCCTTGTCCATGATGGAAGGATCTAAGGAAGGAAATTAATACCTCAATTATCTGATAGGGCCAAGGAGAGATATTTTCTGACTAACAAAATATTTTAATCAACTAAAGGTTATTCGACTTATGCATGAAGTCATTATTTGGGATGCAAGGACATGTAGAAGTCTCCTGAACATAAGAAGAACAATTTTATCAGCCACAAATCTTCCATCTAGAAATCTAATTGTGGAACATTCTAGTAACACACACTTTAAAGACTCAATAACTAAAAAGGCTAAAAAGGCTATATTAAGAACATATTCTATGTAAATATATAATATAAATATATAAAATATATAAACATAATATAAATAGAATCTGTTTCAAATTTCTCTTCGAACAATAGTTAGCAGAGGTTTCTGATATTCACAGAATGTAAAAGGTGTTTTTATAATTGAATCTGATTTAAAATGCAAAAAACTAAAAGTGACTTTAAAAACCATGGGACATGTCAGAAGAATTTCAATGTTGTAAAAATTAAAGAGTTTTTGCTAGAATACTTTAATGTGCAAAGTTGTCTCTGCTGTTAACTAACAAATCCAAAATGTAACATATTTTTTCTCTTAAATGAGGGGAGATAATACAGAAAAAAAAAGAGAGAGAGAAAGAGAACATTGCTTTTATTACAGTAAGTGAACAGGGAGCAGATGTTTAGCACCCATGACACAGTAGGCTTCCCTAGTTGAGATGTTATTTTAACTGTCTGTCCTAGATGTGAGGAAGTTAAACAGTTACATCTTGGGTATTATATTATATTTCATAACATAAAACACAATACATATTACATATATACATATTAAACATAATATATATTGGTTCTGTTTCTCTGGAGGATTCTAACTAATATACAGAAAATGTTTTGGAGCTTTGTAATGGAAAAGCCATTTTAATCTCAGATTTCAGCAAGGAAAAAATGTTCTGAAGTAAACAGACAATGAAATCTTCTTGTCACCACCACCACCACCATTACGATAGTCCATCAAATGCTATTCATGGCAGATTCAGCTGCAAGACCCTGATAGCAATTATAGAGAATTTAAAACAAACAAGCAAGGACCAAGCAAAATCTATGTTGTTAGAGAAAAGAGAACCTAGGGAATATCCCCCAAATACTTTGAATAAATTTTAGGTGTATTGATTAAAGCCAGGAAAGGAAAACAAATGGCACACTCAAATGAGATAGTTGAGGAAATTTTAATAAAGGGGCTATTTATTATAACATAGGAAGAGCTTAGAAAAAGCCAGAAGGGAAGTGAAATGTCTCAGGGTTCACATCCACTATCACAAACTCCAGGCCAGAGGGAACATGGTAGGAATCAGTCACTAGAACCTGGAGAAAGAATTTCAAGGTGTTGTAACCACCCAGTGGGTTCACCTTGCCCACTGCCTAGACAGAGCCGATCTAGCCAGACAGAGGCAATGCAATGGAGAAACAGTAATTCATGCAGAGTCGTCTGTGCAGGAGACTGGAGTTTTATTGTTACTCAAATCAGTCTCCCCGAGCATTGAGGAATCAGAATTTTTAAAGATAATTTGGTGGGCAGGAATTTGGGAAGTGGAGAGTGTTGATTGGTGAAATCATAGCAGGTCGGAGTGAGGTTTTCTTGCTCTCTTCTGTTCCTGGGTGGATGGTAGAACTGGATAAGCCAGATTACCACTCTGGGTGGCATCAGCTGATCCATCCAATGGAGGGTCTGCAAAATATCTCAAGCACTGATCTTAGGTTTTAGAATAGTGATGTTATCCCCAGGAGCAATTTGGGGAGTTTCAGACTCTTGTAGCCAGAGGCTGCATGACTCTTAAACCATATATTTTTAATCTTGGAGCTAATTTGTTAGTCCTACAAAGACTGACTGGTCCCCAGGCTAGAAGGGTATCTTTTGGGGAAAAGGCTATGATCAATTTTATTTCAGAGTCAAACCATAAACTGAATTCCTTCTCAAGGTTAGTTCAGCCTATTCCCAGAAATGAACAAGGGCAGTTTAAAGGTCAGAAGCAAGATGGGGACCATTAGGTTTGATCTCTTTCACTTTTATAATTTCCTCAGTTACAACTTTTGCAAAGGCGGTTTCACTACCTTCACATTTTCTTGATTGTCTACTTTCCTTGCTAAGAGCTTTTCCTATTAATTGTTCTGAGCCTAAAATTTTCTCTTTGAGATTTCTCTTTGTGGTTGGTCTCTTCTGATTTGCTTCCTTATGTGTCTTTCAGTTTAAGGGCATGGAGGGAATACTTATAAATATGCGACCTCTGATATCTTGGAAATAACTTCCTTTTATTCACTTGCATATGTCTCCATTTTCTAAATCTAAGGTCCCTATGACCCTTGTGGTATATCTGTGCATTTCAAAATATGTGTTTATCAATTTGTATTCAAATACCTCAAATATTTTACATCTCTGTACCATGGAATTTCCAGAGAAATTTTCATTTGGCACTTGGGAAATCATTCCATTGTACATAGAATAGCTGCTAGTGTCTTTCATTTGCCCCTGTAGATGCACCCTTCCTTCATCCTTCTCTATCCTGTACTTGCTCCAGAGGCTAATCCACATGGACTACAGTAAACAGTTCTCTTGTCTACCAGTTTCTGGTTGGGTTTGTCCAATGGGGAGACCCAGGAGATTGGAGAGGAGGAATGTGAACTTAGTGTATCTATTCTGCAGCACCCTCTCTGTCCGTGTGCTGTAGGTTCGCCCTATCCCTCCGTCAAAGGCCCCAGCTCCTAGCATGCAGCCCATCCTGAAACCATCTTTGCAAAAATTGTAACTGAGGAAATTATAAAACTGAAAGAGATCACACCTAGCAGACTCCATCTTGCTTCTGACCTTTAAGCTGTCCTTGTTCATTCCTGCATATAGGCTGAACTATCTTTGAGAAGGAATTCAGTTTATGGTTTGACTCTGAAACGAAATTGGTACTAACCCTTTCCCAGAAAGATACCCTTCTTGCCTGGGGACCAGTCGGCCTTTGTAGGACTAACAAATTAGCTACAAGATTAAAAATTACAGTTTAGGGGTCATGCTGCCTCTGGCTGCAAGAGTATGAAGCTCCCCAGACTATTCACATCACTATTGTAAAATTAAGTTCAGTGCTGGAGATAACTTGCAGACCCTACAATGGATGGATCAGCTGACACCACCCAGAGTGGTAATCTGGCTCAACCAGTTCTGCGATTCCACCCAGGAACAGAAGAGAGCAAGAACACCTCACTTTGACTCCTATGATCCCATCTCCAACCTGACCAATTAGCACTCTCCACTTCCTAAATCACTACCCACCAAATTATCTTTAAAAACTTTGATCCCTGAATTCTCCAGGAGACTGATTTGTGTAATAATAAACTCTGGTCTCCTGCACAGCCAGCTCTGCATGAATTACTCTTTTTCCATTGCCATTCCCCTCTCTTGATAAATCAGCTCCATCTAGACAGTAGCGAGTGATCCCATTGGGCAGTTACAGTAGTATCACAAAAGATGAAGGAAAGGTGGGTCAGAGTGAAGAAATACAACCTTTTCAAAGTAACAGAGGAAAACCAAAAAAAGACCCAAAAAATTAAAGGCCATCATCTTTGGAGAATTGTAAATTTTAGAATTAGGGAGATAATACTAAATGCTCATTCTTTGCATCCATATACTTAACTAAATGGATATTTTTTTTTTTTGCCCAAAAGCATTATTATTTTCATAACTAAAACCAAAAACCATAACCACCAACAAAAGGTCTTGAACTGTAATTTCAATCCCATGATTTCAGGATGCCTATACTCTTTAATTAGAGTCTGTAGGCCATTCGGGCACACATGGCAGAGCTCCTAGCACAAGAGAGGGCTTCAACAGGTGTTTGCTGAATTCATCTGAGAAACAAAAGTAGCCACAGATGAAGTAAACAACTATCTGAGAAGCTGAATAGTGAAGGAAAAGTCGGATGAAAGGCCTAATGGGACCAAGAACTCTAACTCGGAACTAAGTTGCCACAAAGAAGAAAATTGTTTTTACGTTACAAAATTTGCTTATAATAGGGTACTTGTTTTGCCTGCCATTGCCTTGCCAGTAGTCAGTGAGTAACTATTAGACTGCATAAGACATATTGAAATACTAATGAATGACAGAGGAAAGGAAGTCAGGCAGTCTGTAGGATTGGGCTCGTTGGCAAATAACTTAGTGGCGCAAATCACAGAGCTGCCATAACCCAAGTGTACTTCAGCCCTGTGTAAGTACCCAAGAGGACTGAATTTAAAGGCTGAGTGAGGCATTGGTGGTTCTCAGCAAACAGCAACATTTGGAGGTAATGGAGCCATGGTAATGAGTAGTCTTTCCCAGTTAAAATATATCACCATTTGCCAGCTGATTGTCATGGGAGCATCCCACATGGAATGGTTTGCAATATTTGAGCAGGGTCTGGGCCTGAAACTAGGGAAGGCCTATGGTCTAAGTGACAGAATGAAGAACAATGTACTTGGTCGCACATATTAGGGCAGGCCCTAGTTATCTATTAGACACAGTGCCTAGGAACTATGATACTTTTAAGAGTCCATAATTTTTTTTTTATTTTTATTTTTTAAATTAGAAAAATGCATATAAAAGTAATAAATATGTCATAATGAATCCAGTCTCAATTGTATTTGTCTTTATATAAATATTGTTGTAAGAAAAAATTTCAACATTTTTTATGAAAGAAGGAGCATATAAAGGCAAAAATGTATAGGATCCAAAAAAGTCCTTTGTGGTCCAGGAAGAGGTTAGAGAGAAAAGGCTGGAGTTCAGTGACCATGAGGAAACATGGGGCTTACCCCAGCATACTGGATCCCAGCTTTTTGTATGTAAACTCTCAATTCCACCTTTTCAACCTTGGAATTGGCTACAGATAAAGTGGTGCAAAACCACCAACCATTTGGTACTTGAGGAAGCAAAGGCTTTGATCTAGATTCTAGATATCCTCAGGGGTATCTGAGCACAACAATTTAAATTCATGAATCTGACAAGACACACGTTTGTGTAATCACCAACCACTAGTCTTGTTTACAGACCAAATGCTGGTCTTCACAAGTCTCTCTACCCACTTGAGCTGATTTCTAAGAGTCAAAGGTAATAGTAAAATCTAGAACTTGATTTCTCCCACATCTCTGGTTTTTAAAAGTGAGACCAGTTATTTTCTAAGAATTCTGGGTCAGAAGGTGAGATAGGGAAATAACAATGGAGAAAGATTAAAGGAGAAGAAAGTTTTCTTGCTGAAAGATTTACATTTTTTTTTTAAATTTGCTTCCTGAACCTGTTCCCATCAATGAAAATATAAGAGGGAGCAAATGAGGCAGCATTAGCCTTATCAATCATAAGGCTATCAATAAAAAACTATCACCAAGAAGCCTCCTGTGTTCTCTGTGTGTGGGGAAGAAAGCATTCTGACTGCTCTGGAAACATACGAAGGAGCAATATAATCCTCATCACCAGAATCACTTTTCATCCCAGTGTGCACTCAGAATGCACAGAGCTCCATGTGAGAAATGAGGATGTGACAGTCACTCAAGCCAAAGGAAGATCATTTTACAACAGACACCCGCACAGAGGCTAGAATGGAGATTTCACGACCATTTTTAGCCGCCTGGTAGCCTTTTGAATGGGGAACCCAAGTACCCAAATTTAATGGTTTGGTGGCATGTGTCATTCACAGGAATAGTGGTCACTGAAACCAAAGGAAATTGTTTCTTTAATAAAACCTATGTTTCAAAGTGTTGTAATTAAATTACCAAATATATCGTCAAGTAAGTTTCATATAAAAACTATGTATGTGTGTGCTTTTGTTAGAATAAAGTATAAAACCCAAAGAAGTAGAATTAGTTTTTATTCCCTCTGAAAAGTTTATAATATAACAAATACCTAAGCTTTTTAACATTCAAAGCTTTATGGGATCTCACTAAGACACCCAAACGTGTCTATATTTCTGGACTTTCTACTGTCTTTCCACCTGACAGCATCAGACTGTCTAGAAATCTAGCTGAAATTCCCTTCAGATGGTCAGTGTTACAAAAGTAAATGCTGTGTGACCTTCAGACAGCAGAATAACAATCCAACTTGTCAGGGTGGCAGCTGATCCGTCAATGATGTTTTTACTCAATGAAAAGCCCCTAGTGTAATTAAACATTTTCTAGGGCAGAGCAGAGCCATGAGTCATCCTGCTAGAAACAATATCAAAGAGGATGGCAGAGAATGCCACTTACCAGGATCTTGTCACTCAGAGTAAGACTATATTTAGATAAGTTAAAGCTGAAACCTGAACTGTGTTTGATGACAGATCCATGAGCACAACTGGACTACCGTTTACTTGAAATGCAGAATGGATAGCATTGCACTGACTCTGGGCAAAAAACAACTCAGCACTAAGCATTCCAAGTCATCAGAACCTGTCCTTCAAACCTGTTTGCTGAACTTAGCTTGGAAACTTCAAACCAAGTAACTCAATGTTTCAAGAGTCCTAAGACAAAAGTGATCTGGGGTTGGCCTATCTTTGGACGTTACAAAATTCTGGGGCTAAAACTAGAAGAAGAAAAAAGAGTCTTAACAAGCCTTTAACAATTGCATGTAGGTCATTAATAACTACCTAATGATAATTGCATATTTTACAATTTTACTTGAAGATAGTTGACTGTAAATAACAGAGAATATATAATGGGACACTCTTTGAAGAAAGCAGCTAGAAATCAAAATTAAATCTGTTCATCTGAACGTACTTGATCTACTAAAATGCACAAAACTTTTACTGACATCAGCCATATCTATAGAATAGAAAAGAATAGATTTAAAGTTTAATAATTCAAAATGCTACATAAGATTTGAAAGAATCAAAAAAAGATTAATATACATTATAAATATATACATAAATATTTGTATTTTACAAAACAATATCAAATAAAATTGTAAAATACATCAAATTATAACATTTCAAATAAACATAGTGATGCTCTTAATGTCAATTTGTACATGCTTTTAATTTATCTATATAAATAAAAGATTCACCATTTAAAGCTACATGGATAAAACACACAGATGTATATTTTACAAATGAGGACATACAAATGGCTGGTAAATTTTTTATAAACAAATATATGCAAATGAAAATGAGAATTCAAATGCCATTTGTTGATGTCAAATGGTCAGAATTTCTAAAGAAAAATCATATTCAATCAGGGTTACAATAACTTTGGTGGGAGTGTAAGTTAGAGCCAGATTTCTAGCAACAACTTGATTACAGTTATTAGAAGCTTGAAAAAATATTCTCATCACACAATGGATTTTAGGAGTTTATTTAGAGATTTTTGGTAAGGAAGCACAACTATTCATATATTTCTTATTAAAGAATGGTCATCCTCTTCAACTTCCTGGGGAATGCTATTAAGATTAATGAGAGAATAAGGAAATACTGACTCAGCTCCTCAGATCAGCAGAATACTAGAAATAATTTGGGAGATGGAAGCTAAAGCTTGATCATGGATACAACCTCTTTTGGATTCAGTTCATTCTCCTCAGAACCAACTTCTAGGAAATAACCAGATTACTCACCCATAGATTTATTTGCAAAAGTATTGATTACACTGTAATTTATAATCGGAAAGAAAAAATAAAATTGGAATAAACTTCCACCCATATTAATATGCATCTTATCTATTAAAACTATTTTTAAAGATAGAATGTTAAGTAAAAGTAAAATCTCTTGATAAAAGTATATGATTTTTACAATATAGCAGTAAATCTAGACAAGAAAACTCTAAAATATTTATGATGACCTCTGAATTGTAGAAATAAGGATTTTTAAATTATTTTACAATAAATATTTATTTTAATAATAAAGTCAGACATGTCCGTTTGGTTAAAGTACCTTTTGCAAATTGTAACTACAGCATCAAAATTTCATTTGACAAAAATTATTGACTTATTGCCAATTTATTATAATAACAAAAGTGTAGTCTTCCTTCAAATAACATTGTAAAGGCCTCAGATTTTCATAAAATCTTTTCTACATTCTTTTCAAAATAAATCTAAGGTGCCTAATTACTCTGTGCTTCACTGAGTTTCCTGCTTTGTAACATGGAAAATTTGTCAATAAAATGGACCTCTTCATGCATTTGTAAATTCTATATCATATCTGCCCTAGGTGTTACAAATGACCTGTAACAGTGGGCAAAAAAATAAGAGCCAGCAAATGCTATTTTCACTACTGGCTTCCTAAAGATTTGTACTACCTAATGTTCTTTGAAGAGTTTTGGACCACCTCTAAATAACAGCTGTGAGGGGGAACTGCAGTACTCCAATCCTTGTTTTTGGCAGTAAGTATTTGTTTTTAATGTGAAAGCAAACAACGAAAGAAAACCTTTTCCATCTGCTTTTACCAGAAAGAAAGTCAAATGGAAGTCACACTATCCTCAGCAAATAGCACTTGAATTTAGTGCACAAACACATCCTTCATTTATAGACACAGCCTCCTAAAGTGTTAGGTCAACATTACAATGATAAACTGTCAGGGGCTAGGTGCTTAGGGAGATTTTAGGCAATGTTGAGTAGGGATCTCCTACAGTCTCAGTTTGGGGCTCCCTGTCTATAGAGTTGAATCTTTAGGTGGAGATTCTAAAGTATCAATCTCATTTCTTGCTAACGCAAGCATGTTGAAGAAATAGTCTCCTTCCTCAATCTGCTTGTACATTAGAGATCAATCCATATTTACTTTTGTGAACTTGTGAATATTTATTTTACTAACAGCAAGAGTCCAAGCCACTGCCAGGTCCATAAACTATTATACAGGGCACATGACAGTGATAATGAGAGTTACTACATGCATCAGTATGTAAAGCAGCAAGCACAGCTGCTAATTAAAACTGACTTGGGAAATTGGATTAAGATGGCAAATATAGCCAATGTATTTATCTCTAAGTCCCAACTCAAATCTCCACAAATGAAGAAAACAAGTCCCTTTTCCTAAGTTGTAAATTTATTATAGCACCGGAAACCATGAGAGAGTTAAACTTATGTCAAAAATTTTAAGAAATCTCTCCCAAATAGAAAGCAATTGGAATAAATATGCACAGAAAAAGAACTGCCACAAAAGGTAGAAGGGGCTTCAAAGTTGGTTCCACACTCAGAAAGCTGAGGCAACAATCAGAGTGGTCTGTTATGTTAGAAACATTTGAAGAAATTTAGCAGATAAACCAATTGCTCTCTGTCCCCAATACCACACACACACACACACACACACACACACACACACACACACACACACACGTATGCACAGAAGCAACAACAGAGATCTTTGGAATGCTGCAGCATTGAGTATGTGAATATGGCGCAAAGAGGCTGTGCAGAATGTCCAGTGTCATGAGGAAAAGAGAGTGTCAATGTTTAGGAAATAAACTAGTATAATCCACCAATAGCATGTTTACCATTGTCCTACAATTATGTAGTCTATAGTAAATGGAGTCACATCTACAGACAGATGCATTCGGAGTTACTGATTCAAATATGACATCTGATCAAGAATTGTGAAACATTTTAAGAAAACCAACTCCATGAAATAAAAGGGCTGAGCTAAGAATGAGAACAATTAACTGAGGAAACAACAAACAGGAGACCCCAAAATAACATTTTTTAAATTGAAGTATAATTTATATAAATAAATGTCTAGGTATTAACAGTTTAGTTTGATAAATGTTGATAAGTGTGTACATTTGTGTGACTAACACTCCAAAACAAAATTTAAAACATTTATATCACTCCAGAAAGTTCTCTCTTGCTTGTTCACTCAATTTCTCCATCATAGGCAACAAGTTTCTGATCTCAATCACCGCAGAATAATTTCATCTGTTCTTCATTTCATATAAATGAAATAATAAATATATATTCTTTCAATCAACCTAGTACCTTTGTGTCTATGTTGTATAAATAATTAGCTTGTACATTTTTAGTTAACAAATAGTATTCCACCATGTAATTATGATACATATTATTGACCCATTCTCCTGTTGAAGAATGTTTGGCTTATTGTCAGTTCAAGCCTATTATGAATAGAGCACCTATAAACATTCTTGGACAAGTATTTTTGGGTAAGAATGGAATTGCTATCACAAAGGGTAGATGAAAGTTTAACCCTGTAAAAAAAAAAAAAAAGCCAAACAGTTCTCAAAAGTGTTTGTACCATTTGACACTCCCAAGAAGTAATGTATTAGATTTCTGTTTGCCCTACATCCTAACGAACATTTGGTGTTGTCAGTCATTTTTATTTTAACCATTCTAGTGGGTATCATGTGGCTTAAATTTGCATTTATATGATGAGCGATGGTGTTGAGCACATTTTCATAAGCTTATCAGAGATTCTTATATCTTCTTTTGTAAAATGTTTGTCCAAGTGTAATTTCCATTTACTAATTGCATTGTTTGTCTTTTTATTGTCAATTTTTGGAGACCTTTTGTATATTCTAGATATAAGCCCTTGTACCTTGGTCAACAGTCAATCAACTGTACATAAGTCCATTTCTGGACTCTACCTGTTTATCCAAGTAGGCAATTATCACAATCTTTATGACTGTGGCTTTATTGTAGGTAGAGAAAATCTAGAAAACAGTTAATGTAAAGTTTGCTATTGTAATCTTTTTTCCAAGATTGTTTTGTGTAGTCTAGATTCTCTACATTTCTGTATACATTTGAAAATTAATTGTTAATTTCTAGGGAGAAAAGCCTATCAGGATTTTAAGTGAGCTTGCTTTGAATCTCAAGATTAATTTGAACAGAATGGATATCTTAGTAATATTAAAATTTGAATCCACAAACATGGCATATATCTCTATTTATTTGTTATTTTCTTTAATGTCTCCAATCAGTGTTTCATAATTTCCAAACCCCATACCTTTCATTCTACTTATTACTCTGTATTCAATGTGTTGCACTGCTATTGTAAATGTTATTTTAGTTTAACTTACCAATTTTTCATTGCTTGTATATAGAACTAAAATTTTCTTATATTAACTTCTATATTGCAATCATGTTAGATTCAGTTATTAGTAATAGTACTTTTTTGGTTACTTCTTTTGGATTTTCTAAGTAAACAAAAATGTTGTCTATAAATAACAGCAGTTTATTTCTTTCTAATTTTGGAGCATTTTCTTTCTTTTTCTTGCCTTGTTGTGGCTAGAATTTTTAATTTAATGTTAAACAGAAGCAGTGAAAGAATATATTCTTGTTTTGATCCCAATTTAGGGGACAAAATTTACTGTTTCATTATTAAAACTAAAACCATGGGAAAGATTTTTAAATAGATGTTCTTTATCAGATTTAGGATGTTTCCTTCTATTTTTCATTTGCTGAGTCTTAATGTTATGAAAGAGTGCTGAATTTGGTAAAATTCTTTCTGGATCTATTGAGATAAACAATGCTCCTGATTTATTCCAATAGTGTGGCAAATTATATTGACCGACTTTTTAAAAAATGTTAAACCAACTTTGCATTCTCCAAGCAACACTTACTTGGGCGTAATGTATCATTCATTTATATATTGCTGGATTCAGTTTGCCAATATTTTGTTAAGCATTTTTGCATCTATAATCATGAGAGATACTAGACTTAAATTTTCTTTTTTAATAATAGCCTTATCAGGTTCTAGTATTACAGTAGTGTTGATCTCATAAATTAAGGTGGGAAGTACTCCCACCTAGTCTATTTTCTGACAAAATTTGTATAAAGCCTACATTATATATTTCCTAAATATTTGATAGAATTAAAACATAAACACATCTGGTCCTGAGGTTTTCTCTGTAGGAAGATTTTGAGTTACTAATTGAATCTCTTTAATACATATTAAACTCTTTAGATTTTCTATTTCTTCTTGATTCAGTTGTAATAAGTTGTAGAGTCTGTAGTGATGTCTCTCTTTTTTTCTTATATGGGTATTTTCTGTTTTGTTCTGGTCATTCTTGCCATAGGTTTATCAACTTTACTAATGTCTATAAAGAACCAGATAAGCAATGGCTAGGACTTCTAATTCAATGTTAAATAGAAGTAGTGAAGTGTGCTCATCCATTTATATTTCATGCATTTCTGCTTTTATTTTTGATATTTTCTTTCTTCTACTTACTTTAGGTTAAATTTCCTCTTATTTTCTAGAGTCCTAGGTCAGCATTTATGTTGTTAATTTTAGACCTTTCTTCTTTTAGAATATGTACATTTAAACCTATAAATGCCAAACCTATAAATATTTCTCTAAGTAATGGTTTCACAGTAGCAGCATCTGCACAGTTTTATGTGTTGTATTTTCATTATAATTAATTGTGAAATATTTTAAAATATTTTTTATTTTCCTTATAATTTCTTCTTTAATCTGTGGATTATTTGAATGTATCTTTGCTAAATTGAAAATATTTGGAGTTTTCAGATAACTCACCATTTATCAGTTTCTAACTTAATTTCATACTGGTCAAGGAATAACTACATATGATTTTAATACTTTGATACATATTGTAACTCATTTTATTATTCAGCATATATTCTATCTTAGTGAATGTTGCATATGCCATACCGATGAATAAGTACTCTGAAATTGGGGGTACTGTGTTCTATAAAATAGCAACAAAGTCAAGTCAATTGAAATAGTTTATAGGGTATAAGCTAACTTTTTTGTAACTACTTATTTCAATAATTACTAATAGTGCTAAATATCTCATTATTTTTGTGGATTTTTCTATGTGCAGCTTTTTATCAAGTTCTGCTACCTGAATGTTAAACCTCTGTTACCAGTAGGTACATACACATTTAAGATGGTTACATCTGCTTAATAATTTGACCTTTTAATGAAATTCTAATCTTTACTTCTAAGACTCTTCACGTTAAGATTACATTTGTTTAAGCTTCCTTATTTGTAATGAGTATATAGCATAACTTTTCAAATCCTCTACTTTTAACGTGGAGGTATCTTTATATATAAAGAGTATATGCTATTCATAGCATAGAGTTGCTCTTGTTTTCAAAAATTCAACAATGTTTGTCTTATTTACATGTGATGTTTAATTCTCATATACTTAACATAATACTGCTAACTTAATGCCTTTCATTATTATATATGCTTTCTATTTGTCTTGTCCAGTATTTATTCTGTCGTTCCTCTTTTTTCCCCTTATTACAGGCAGATCAGCATTTTTAACATTCAATTTTATGTCCTCAATTGACTTTAAAGCTGTAATACTCTGTATTACTTTTTCAGTGTTCCTTTAGAGATTACAATACATACTTTATCTTTTTACATTCTTCCTTCAAGTAATATAATTCTTAAAGAAATGTAAAAACATTATAGCATTATAACTGAATTTATTTTTCCTCCCAAATTTAAGTTTGTTTTGTCATATGTTTTACCAATGCTATAGTCTCTAAGATACATTATTTTTTGCCTTAATTAGTAAATAATAATTTAAGTAAATTAAAAGTATGCAGACATAAAAACAATAGCATTTAAAAAATATTTTATATATACCCACATATTTACCATTTCTATGCTTTTTATTTCTTCCCGCAAGTGTAGTCTTCCATCTTACATCATTTCCCTGTAGCTAGAAAAACTTTCTTTACCATTTCATGTGGAGAAAATCTGTTGAAAATTTTCTTTCAGCTTCTGTCTGTCTGAAAAATCTACTTATCCCATCTTCATTTTTGAAGGATATTTTTACTGAATCTAGAATTTTGTGCTGACAATTATTTTTTAACACTTTAAAGATTCTATTTCATTTTCTTCTGGTCTCCATTGCTTGTGATAAGAAGCCAGCTGTCACTGGTATCATTTTGCTTTTTCTTCTCTAGTTGCTCTTTAATTTTTCCTTTTATGTTTGGATTTTAGGAGTTTGACTATAATGGGCCTATGTATGACTTCCTTTGTATTTCTCATGTTTGGGATTTATTAAACTTCTTGAATCTGTGGGTTGATCTTTATTAATTGTGGAAAAATCACAGCCATTACATCTTAAAATATTTCTTCTGCCATTATTGAACTTCTCCTCTTTTAAAACTCTAGGTACAAATTTTAGATGCTTTTTTCCTTTTATTTTTTCTATTTTATGTTTATTTAAAATTTTGTAGTGACTTATCTTCAAATTCACTAATTCTTTCCTCTATTGTACCCAGTCTGCTATTAAGACCATCAAGGTGTGATTCATTTCTGATGTGTATATGTATTTCAATTTTTATATTTTTATTTCTCTAATGAAATTACCCATTTCTTCTGAAATGATGTCTAACTTCTTCACTAGATCTTAATCCATGTACTCATAGTTTCTTAATGTTTCCATCTGTTAATTAATTAATGTTTCCATCTGATAGTTAATTACACTATCTGGTCCATCTCTGGACATGCTGCTTTTAACTATTTTCTCTCTTTCATGGGTCACATTTTCCTGCTTCTTTGTGTGCCTCATAACTTTTCATTGTATACAAGGCATTTTGTGATTAAAAAATAAAGCAGAGTAGAGATTAAAGAAATAAGATTTACTCCCGGTAAAGAGCATACCTCTTCTTCTGTCAGGCATTAGTAACAAGAGTTGTGTCAACCTAATCTGTAGTTGAGCTGACTCTGAATCTAGGTTTTGCTGAGTTTACGTAGTCTTAGTTAACCATCTTAGTTAACCATTAGATTCAAATGTTTTGAAATAATTATCAGGACTTCTCATTCATCAGGACTCCATAGACAAAGACACATCCACAGAATGACAGAAGAGGCACAACTGAAGAAGAAATAAGTGAGTGGAACGATTAATAGTTGTGCTATATTCCCAGAATGTAACACATAGAAAGATAAAGGAAGTATGAGGGGAAGGTTCAGAGAACGGATCATAAACTTTTAAATTTATTTTATTATTTTATTGAGTTGTAGACAAAGGTCTGAGTGACAAAGCGAGACTCTGTCTCAAAAAAGAAAGAAAAAGGTAGTAGATGGTACATGTTTAAGCAGCCATTCACAAACTTCAACATGTATCGAAAGCATTTGAGGAGCCTGCTAATGTACAGATTGCTAGGCCCTACCCCCAGAGTTTCTGATTCACAAAGTCTGAGGTAGAGCCACAGAACTGCATTTTGATATGTTTCCATGTAATGCTAATGTTGCTGGTCTTAAAACTTCATTTTGTAATCTACTGTGTTTGAAGAAAAGGTTAAGGCAAATATAAACTAAGAAGATGACTGTGATTTAGAAAACAGCATTAAGACAAGAGAGATAAAATCCTTGCTCTTATAGAACCTATCTCCTAATCATAGGAGGTAATAGACATTTAAACCAATAAAACATAATTTTTGATAATTGAAAATTAATAAGTACTTATGGACATAAAAAGAGTGTGTATAAAGGGTAACCGAGATCGATAGAGACAACAGATAGTGTGGAAAAGGAATCATTTTTCTGGAGTGTGATGAGAGCTGAGATGTTAAGAATAAGAAGATGTTAAACTTCTGAAGTTCCCAAGAAAGAATAGTCCAAGAAAACAGCAAGTCAAAGACACTGAGATGAGAAGAATCTTAATGTACTCAAAGAAGGAACATACCAACAGTAAGCCAGAGAAAGCAAGTTTAAAAAAACAATGAGGTTTCAGTGACAGGCGGAAAGAATACCATGTAGGCTTTTGTAGACCAAGAGCATTTGGGAAAAATGCATTTTATTCCATAGGCAATGAGAAGCCTTTTGAGGGTTTGAACTGTCAGAATAACATATTCTATTTGAACTATTAGGAAGATCATTTAAGCTGTTATTTGGAGAATGATTGTCAGTGGGAGGAGGAAGGAATGGCAAGAAAGGAGATAGGGAGAAAAGTTAGAAGGACATTACGGGATTCTAGGCAAGGCATGGTCATAAATTTACCTAGATTGGCAATAATGAATATGTAGAAAAGTGGAGATACTAGGACTGGTATTCTTAAAGTTGGCTGAGAATCAGCTTCCCAGGTTCCATCAGGGACCTAATGAACCATGTACTCTACATCGTGTCCCCAAGTAATTCTAAAGGGCAGCCAGATTTGGAGCACATTGTGCTCTGTAGGTTACTGTAGTACACAGACTATGTGAAATCACCACAGGTTTCTAAGTAGGAACTTCATGACGTAAGCAGAATTTAAAGATCATTAATTTGGTGGTATATAAGAGAAATTGAAGACAAATGTCCTGCAGTGAGAAGAGTAGTCAATAGGATGTCACAATAATTAAGGCATGAGTTTGGACTGCCCGGAAATACAGCAGCCAATAGCTACATGTGAGTATTTAATTTTAAATTTATTAAAACACAATTAGGGATTCAGTTCCATAGTCACACTCACCATATTCTAAGTGCTCAGTAGCCATATGTGGCTATTGTACACTGCATTGGACAGTGCAGATATAAAACATTTTCTTCATCACAGAACGTGTTTAGACAGCAATGACCTAGACTATGGATTTAATGGGGGATAGAATCTGAGGGGCATATCTGAATTGGTAGAAGGGTTAAAGGAAGATTAACAGGGCACAGCAATAAGTGAAGCAGCACTACTCTATAAGCATGGGGATTTTATTTGAGAAATTTTAAAAATCTGTATAAATATACACTCAAGTCAAGGGTACTGTAAAATCAGCACTTGCTGTGTTACACAATTCACCACAATATTTTTTTGATATAGGAAAATACCATAACTGATAAGATAAATATTATGATAGCAAGTTTTTTTCCCCCTCTTCTCCTTTCCTGTAATTACCAATGTCTGTAATTGACAACAGTTGATCAAATCAAAATATGAAAACTAATAATGAGCCAGATTCTCCCACCACATTCCACCCGTTGAAGTCAGTGAAAGTTCTGTGCACACAAGGAGACACATGGCGAGCTAATCTGGCCCAGTATTTACACAGCACTTTCAATTTGACGATCTTAAAATGTTGAACAAATATTCACTTTTATAGGCCATCCTAGGAGATAGAATCATCATTTATACATCTAACTAAATTGGGTCTAAAAGTTTGAGCTAAAGACTTCATGCCACCTAAAATAGTAGTATTTTAAAAGTGTGTTTCCTTCTTTCCATACATGCATGTGTCAGAATTCACAAGATCTGAACCTTCTGTTCTAAATTAAATTAGAGTATTCTTCATGGCTTCACTGAGCTTAGCCTTTCAATTACCATCTTCTTCCTAGCTACCCATCGAATCTCAGATAAGAAAGTTAATACCTCTTACTTATGTTAACCCAAATTAAACAAATTCACTCACCTAGACACATATTCATGTACCATACATCAGAGCTGTATAATTTATTCATGATTTTAAATTTATTAAAATTTTTAGATGAACAGTGTACAAAATGTGTTAATTGAATCTCATTCTCAATTAACCGCAAGTGGATTATTCAATTGATAGGTCACTCAGACCTCCTGGGCCTCTTCTGTATCCCTCAACTGCTAATTTGCAGATGGCTCTCCCCATCACTCTGCAGCTGGCTCTTGTGTCATTAAAAGCAAAGCAGGCTGGGGAGGGAGGAAGGGGGAGAGCTGTTTGGCCTCAGTCACTTGGTTAATTAGAGAAAGAGATAATGCTGCCAATTTGTCCACTAATTCAACAAATATATATGCAAGTCCTGACATACACAAGGGGAACCTCAAGATATATTTGTAGACAGAGTCTCTCTACCCTAGAGAAATAGAAAAAGGAAAAGATGAGATTTTTTCCAGTTATCACAGGTGGTACACAAATCTAATTCTGCACATGGATACTGGAAAGGCTTTTCCAGCTCTTCTCTTCACCATTGTTTCCTCCATATCTTGGTGATTTTCACATCCCCAGGTTCCTAGTAAGGGCCACGTTTGAGGCAACCTCTCAGGTACTGAAGTATGTGAACTACAGCAGACTGGAGGTTGTGTTAGGTCCTGAGGGCTTGTGGGAATATCAAAGATGTAAGTGTCTCTGGCCTCTAAATGATTTGTTAAATCCCTGGAAAGAACCTAAGAAAACAGAGGACTAATAATGCATTGTGTGCTTCTGTTAATGCTAAAATTCAGTTTTCATTATAGAATGGTTCTGAAGGTGTCTTCTATTAGAGATACAAACATAGGTGACAAGAACATTGTCCTTGAGGTTAAGAAGACTCAGGTCTAGTC
Source organism: Chlorocebus sabaeus (assembly GCF_047675955.1). NCBI lineage: Eukaryota > Metazoa > Chordata > Mammalia > Primates > Cercopithecidae > Chlorocebus > Chlorocebus sabaeus. The sequence continues at coordinate 34,549,372 of NC_132913.1, forward strand.
TGAGATTTGCTTCAAATTACCTCAGCTCACTGACTTCAGTTTGCTCTTCTATAAAATGAGGATAATTAGAGGGTCCACACCACAGAGTTGATGTGGAGGTTAGATGCTTTGAACCATGCCAAACACTTAGAATAGCACCTAGGCCTGGGCCATTCCTTGATATATGTTAGCCATGAGTACTTATTATTATCATTACTATTAACTAGCCATGGGCCAATCATCTAATCAAAATGGACCTCAGATTCTTCCATATTATGAGGGACTGGGTTATGTTACACTGAATTTTAAGTTTTCTTAAAAACTATCCAGAGGCAACCTTGGAGGAGAAGAGGAACACGAAAAAGTAGAATGATGGCTGAGGTACCAACACCTCAACATTATTATTAATATTATTATTATTATTTTGAGACGGAGTCTCACTCTGTCGCCCAGGCTGGAGTGCAGTGGCACGGTCTTGGCTCACTGCAAGCTCCGCTTCCTGGGTTCACACCATTCGCCTGCCTCAGTCTCCCAAGTGGCTGGGACTACAGGTGCCTGCCACCACGCCTGGCTAATTTTTTGTAATTTTAGTAGAGATAGGGTTTTACCATGTTAGCCAGGATGGTCTCCATCTCCTGACCTCATGATCCGCCTGCCTCGGCCTCCCAAAGTGCAGGGATTACAGGTGTGAGCCACCGTGCCCAGCCCACCAGCACCTCAACTATATTCAACTTAAACTGTAGTAGCCCTTCCTTTATATATTTTACATGTTTGAAACCAATTTTATTTCATTTAAATATTTGGGAGGAATAATTATGCTGATTTTAAAAAAGTCTGAAAAACACTGAGCCAGATATTTCCAAGGTCTTTTTGAGTTCTGATGCATGTATTACTTCACTTTTACAGACACAAGATGTTAGTAACATAAAAATATGCTTTATATAACCAAAAGGACCAATCATGCCTTTTCCTCCCAAAATGCAGGCACAAGATGTCTTTATCTCTTCATCTAATTAAACTCTTTTAACAGCAAGTTCAAAGGCTTTATTTGGCCCATTACCTTTTTGCTATTTTTTTCCTAAAGACTTGGATATTAAGATATATTTGCTTTATCAAAGGTCTAATTATTTATTCCCAATCTGAGATATTATAATATGAAATTACAGGCGAACTGGGGATAAAGAATAAACACAGGATTAAGAAAAGTAATGAAGATTGTTTAATATGAAAATGGGAAAAAATAATTCCACTATGGAAAAAGAGCCTTGTAAATAAGGGAAGAGTTCAGGAAAATATATCTTCCTTTTTATAGATTTAAATTGCACTGTCTTAGAGAATTAGTGTATGTCTTGGAAAGGCATACCTCTATGTCCATGTCAATATTTACCTTCAGGATAATGAGGAGAATAAAAAGGCAAGTTTATAACTCATGACCTGACTTGAATGAATAGTTTCAGACTTCACTAAATGTACCACCAGGAAAGCAGGGAAGGAGATGTGACTCCTAGGGACTTTGTGGGAACAGTTTAGGACTTCCAGAAGATAAAACTGCAAATGTATGGATTTAAAAGGCTCTCAAGTCTTTGATCCTTCTTTCATCTAGTGATGGGGTCTAAGCAAAGACTTGGCTCTGGAATGCCTCTATGATTTACATAACCAGTAGGTTATGGCAGAAGCGATAGCACACATATTTCTGAGTCCAGATCTTAACAGCTAGCAGCTTTTTCTTCCTGCCTCCTAGAACACCAGCTCTGGAGAAAGAAGCTGACTTCCCTGAGACTGCCATGCTATGAAGAAAGCCCAGGGAAGCCATGTGGACAGGTCCTGGAAAATGAGATGCATGTGGAGAGAGAAAGAAGATAAAGATTACAGATACTGAGTGAAGAACCCAGCTTGAAGGTGAGGTCTCCATCCTCAGCTGATGCTGCATGGATCAGAGACAAACCTCCCAGTTGAGTCCTTCCTAAATTCCTGACCTGCAAAATTGTGAAGAAAGTAAATACTATTTTAAGTCGCTACGCTTCGGGGTAGTTTGATACACAGTAATAGATATTTTGAATAACACAGATTAGGAGGGAATTTCAGAAAGGTCTAAATGTGAAGAAAGAGGATCAAAGTTAGAAACTGAGTATAACCGGTGGAGATTTAATTTCTTCGTTTTCTTTACTCTGAATTATGGGGTGAAGTTATACTGAACATACTTCTATCAGTTTTGTTTTCTAAGTGGAAATTCCTCTGATTATCCCAACTTTTAGTAGTTGCCAATAAGCTAAACACATGCAGCCTGGAGGGGAGCAGGTGGTACTGTAGAAAATAAAGGGAACAGGTCAATACAGAGAGGGGGACTTGGCCCCACACTTGCTCCTCTGATGAGGCCAATTCTTTTTTTTTTCTTCTTTTTTTTTTTTTAAATATTCTTTAAGTTCTAGGGTACATGTGCACAACATGCAGGTTTGTTACATATGTAAACATGTGCCATGTTGGCGTGCAGCACCCATTAACTCGTCATTTACATTAGTTATATCTCCTAATACTATCCCTCCCCCTTCCCCCCACCCCACGACAGGCCCCGGTGTGTGATGTTCCCCACCCTGTGTCCAAGTGTTCTCATTGTTCAGTTCCCACTTATGAGTGAGAACAGTGTGGCGATTGCTCAAGGATCTAGATCTAGAAATTCCATTTGACCCCACCATCCCATTAGCAGGTATATACCCAAAGGATTATAAATCATGCTGCTATAAAGATACATGCACACATATGTTTATTGCGACACTATTCACAATAGCAAAGACTTGGAACCAATCCAAATGTCCATCAGTGATAGACTGGATTAAGAAAATGTGGCACATATACACCATGAATTACCATGCAGCCATAAAAAAGGACGAGTTCATGTCCTTTGTAGGACATGGATGAAGCTGGAAACCATCATTCTGAGCAAACTATCACAAGGACATAGGTCAATTCTTAAGACCCAGTTTTCCACAGAGGGAACTGTGCCCAGATGTTTTGGGTGATAAGCCTGCTGGTCCAACCCAGAGCTGGAGTAACATGCAGAAGCACCTGATGCTGAGGATGAACTCCCTCACGAACAAGTTAGCTGTGCATGTCCAGTAGACCTCTTCTTTCTCAAATATACTTCAGTGGGCCATAAGGGGAAGCAAACTGACATTTAGGTTATTTGAACTTTTTGTTTGTTTGCTTCTTTTTTCTGTTATGTACACATTTTAGTCCCTAAAAAGACCAAAGTTCTTTTACATGACTGTACTCATGCAATCAATCTTTGAATCACAAAGTGTAAGATATACCTTGCCTTTGGCCTTTCTGTGTGCTGCATGTGCTCCTCCAAGCAGCAGTGTGAGTCTCACAGTTAGCATGTGGCTTCCACTTCAGTGCTTCCATACTTTACCTTTAATTGCTATATCTCTTCTTATGCCAACTCTTCAACTAACTACTCTAATGGCCATCACTTCTTTTAAGATATCTTGGGCGAGGAATATGACTTTCCAACTAATTATTTCATTTAGTTACTCAATAAAAATGTATTGAGTTTTATTAAGCTCAGAATCCTGTCTAGGATGCTAGGGCTGCAAACATAAAAGTCATACTTCTTGTTCTCAAATATCTTAGTCTTGTAGAGATTGTGAGAAAAGTATATGAATAATTAAAATAGAAGGCATAAAAGAGATTAAAAGGCAGGATATTAAAAAGAGAAAGAGATTGCTTCCAAAAAGGACAAAACTAACACTTACTGAGTATCCCCTATGAAGCATATATTTTAAATATATTATCTCATTTATAATCTGCCTCTACCCTAAAAAGTAGGTAGCATATTTTCTTTATTTTACATAAAAACTTATATTCAAAAATGTTGACCCACCCCCTTCCCACTCATAAAAAATAGTTAAGTCAATTAAGATCACAAGTAAATTAAAAACCTGTAACTATTCTGTCTTTGTCTGACATCAAAATCTCATACTCTTTCCATCAGCTGTCAAGCTTCCATAATGCTGTAATTTTAAAACCATAAACACTTTCTCAAAAACCATCTCATTTGACTTTCATAAGAACACTGTGAAGAAGGATGGCCTTCTCATACTACTTTTCAGAAAGAAAAACAAACACTGGAGAGATAAAGGGACTTTTAAGTAATGACTAAAATTCAAACCCTATCCTGATTTAATGACTCCAACACGGTTTCTCTTTCCACTGCACCATGCTGTCTTTTCCAGATTGGGGCATTATCAAAATGTCATGGCAAAGAATGCATTTAATTCTGGGCCTTGAGTAATGAACAAGATTTGGACAGGTGACTACTGGGGCATGAGAAGATATCAGAGTCAGAGAACTTGCAAGTGGAGGAAACAATGAGTGGTTATCAACAACAATGTAGCTCAGTTGCTGTCCAAGATAAGTTGCTGCACTGAATCTACTGCAATCAGGCCCCAAAACACTATGGCAGGGGCAATATGACCAGAAGGACTATTTTTTTGTAACAATGTCTATCATACATATATTCTCAGACAACATAACCTGAGAATTCATATGGAGTTATATTTTTTATAACCCCCAAGTTTACTGATTTCTTTTCCCACACATTGAGCTCCCTCCTTCAAAGTCTTCCCATCAAATATTCCTGTGAATACACAGGAGTTGTGCAACATATGCTCACAAACAATGAAATTTATGCTAAGCATTCATTCTCCTCTATCGGGTCTCACAGTCTCTGTGTATTGATAATTCCCCAATTCCAGACAGCTAAGTCTTTCTTTGCAAATCAATTTCAGTCCAGAGATCTCTTTACTTTCAGAATGAGTTTTCCGGAGAAGCTATTCAGAGGTCATCCAAATAGACTTCTAGTGATCATTTTTGGCATTTTATTCAATAAATATACATCAATCATCAATTGTCAATAATGTATCAGGTATTGACATATTCATCAAACTTATTATTCACTTATATTATTCATCAAACTTAGCCATAAATGTTTATTATCTCAAATCAAGTATAGGACCATCCTTCCACATTATGTTGTATTTCTTTTACTTTGTGGAAAAATTTGGGATAGTGGATATTCAATATTCCTGAAATATTTTCTATCATGTCCTCCAAATCACATGTACTGATATAAGCCACTAACAGAAAACATTTAAAGTACAGCCAATGGCATAGTATGTGGGATGAGTCAAAGTGGATGAAGTTCAGGTTTTAAGTCTGAAGACAGGGTTTTGTTTGAATCTAGGCACTGCTGTTTGGAAACTATGTAGCTTTAGACAAATTTTTTTTTAACTATCTTGAATCTTGGCAACTACATTTAAAATGTGAATAACCATAATATCGCCTGTTGTGACTAACCAATAACATTATTATATTAAGAGTAATAGTGACTTTCTTAGGCCTGTACCCACTATGTGTCAGGCTCTTGTGAAGCCCTTTACATGCATTACTGATCATCCTCATTTGCACCCTGCAAGGGAGGTATTTTTAACTATGGAGGATTATTCTTTGCTCAAGAGCATACAACTGGTACATGGCAGAGACAATATTTAAGCCAGATTTGTTTGACATTAAAGCCATGTTCTTTTTAGTATACATTGCTGCTTCTATATAAACATTGTTTTGCTTGGTATTGGTGTTTGTTTTTTGTGCCCATAGCCCTTAAAAGCAGTATCTGGGTCTTTATTCTCAGGACCTACATCATGTAGAAGCACAAACCCTGTACTCCTCACAAAAAAAGTTTCAATAAATATCTGTTGGATGTATAAATGAATAATGAAAAGTAAATTGTTTCTACTCTATTCTGAACCCTAGGCTAGATAAATAATATAACACCATCAGCATCCTCTGATGAAAATATGAAAAGGACACTTTCAACATAAACAAATGTATTAAAGTAACCATAGACACACTTTTAAAAACATAGCAACTCTGACGCTCATTGTCAATGGCAGCCAATTTCATTAATCAAAAGTGGGAAAAAGGCTTTTACATTATTCTGCCTCTGAAACAAAATTGATTTAATACCTTTTGAAAATTTTTAAGCTATCTCAAAACCTCAGGTAAAAAAAATCATGCATTGGTATTTTAAATGAAAGTAAGAAATAATGTCTATGTTCGAGCAAAGTGTCAAGGCTGTGATTTTCCCATAGTTTTGCATTCCTCTGAGTAAAATGCTATCTACATCTCACAACTGGTGGATGTAAAGATTGTGAAATAAAATTGGGCATAATCCATCAAACTCACACCCCATGCCAACTTTAACCACTCAGTCTCTAGAGCACAGAAACTAGGTAAAAATGTACAGGAAAATACTTAAATCGAAAGTGACTGCTATTGATGCATATCTCCTAGAGGAATTAGTTCTTTCCCCTTTGATTTAGGTCCCTATGCAGCACTGGGCACTTGTGTTTATCTTCTCTCACCAGCAAACCAAAGCAAAGGTGAGTGTTTTTGAGTAGCTGCTATATATAAGCACAGAATGAGGTACTTTCTCCAATCATCACAAGAATCATAAGAGACAGATGATATATCTCTATTTTAAAGATGAGAACATCAAAGCTTGGAGAGGTTAAGTAACCTGAGCAAGGTCATACAATTCATGAGTAATGAGACTAGGATTTGAACCCAGTTTGACTGATTCCAAAGCTACAGCTGATACCCCAGAAGGAGAAAGGGTGGCTTAGCAGAACTAGAGGTTTTTAAAGCATCAAATTAAAAGTGAAACCTAATGTGAACTGAGAGAAAACAATTGTTTAAATATTGTTTTAGGATAAGGGACTTAAAGGGGAGACGGAGAAGCAAGTGGGGAGAGGAGGGAGAGAAGGGAAAGAGGTAGTATAAAAGAGATGGAGTGAGAACAGATTATTCATGAAATAGGTGCACTGATTTCTGGCATTCTATATGAACTTCTTGTTTTGGTGGAGGAGAGGGGATAAAGGTGCTCTAAAATGCCTTTCCAAATGCAATGAGTTTAAGTGCATTTCTTGTTCTATATACTCTTTGCAGTAACATGATGATCTTTCAGACTTCTGAGGCTGAAGTTACTTCTACTGGCATTTGACCTGCTGTAACTTTGTTGTCTGCACAACAGGCAGGAGAAACACTGGGAAAGAGACTCCACTCACAGTTGAGGGCTGAATTCAGTCCCAAGTGACTCACTTAGAAATGTTATTCAAGCCGGGCGCAGTGGCTCAAGCCTGTAATCCCAGCACTTTGGGAGGCCGAGACGGGCGGATCACGAGGTCAGGAGATCGAGACCATCCTGGCTAACACGGCGAAACCCCGTCTCTACTAAGAAATACAAAAAACTAGCCAGGCGAGGCGGCGGGTGCCTGTAGTCCCAGCTACTCGGGAGGCTGAGGCAGGAGAATGGCGTAAACCCGGGAGGTGGAGCTTGCAGTGAGCTGAGATCTGGCCACTGCACTACAGCCTGGGTGACAGAGCGAGACTCCGCCTCAAAAAAAAAAAAAAAAAAAAAAAAAAAAAAAAAAAAAAAAAGAAATGTTATTCATACCCAAATATACATTGGCCTCACTCTTAGCTACTCAGCTAACTCCTCTTTCTTTCCTTTTTGCCACAAATCAATTTTTAGACTTTATATTTTGATGACTTTCCTAGTTACGTGATTGCTTTTTCTTAATATGAATTATAGATTTTTATTATCTAAATGCAGTTTGCTATTTTAAGACACGTGTTTCCTTTTCCTGCCTCTGTTTCAAGAAACTTCAACCCTAGTATCACATGTTTGGGCAACTATCCGACTTTGTTCACATCAGCCACATGATCAAGGAACATACAATAAGTCAATGACTTAGATCAACAGTTTTCAAACATGACTACACAATCACATAGAGAGATTTCAGAAAATATTGATACCTAGCCCCCATGCTGGATCAATTAAACCAAAATCTCCAAAGCTGGTGCTCAGGCAGAAATACAGTTCAGATCTTTTAACTATAGGTCAATGTTTCTACTCTGATGACTATCTTGAAAAACTCCATAAGCCTGGTATCACAGAGAAACTTCTTCCAACCAGTGAGCCCAAGTTCTGATTTGAATTATATCTCTGCATCAGGCTATTTCTCTGGCATGTCAATACAATGAATGTCAAGTTCAGTCAATAACATGGAAACTTTATGTGGTTGTTGTGTATCATTCAAAACAATGCTGTAGGTTACTAACTGACATTTTCCTTTGTCAGTGGGTGATTTGTGGCCCATTGACAGAGATGTATTGTGACGGAGCCACCTGATCTCTCTACCTGTTGGGAGGACTAGCAGCATTTGGGGGTCACCTATCATCTGTAAAAATAAGTGATGTGAGTCCCAAATTCTACCTTTTTTCCCTACAACTCCTCAGACCTGGGTTGCAAACTCAGATATCCACAGGAGTCAGGTAGGTAATATAAGTGATAAAAGGAGTTTTAGGTGAGGGCCCAGTTATCTAGAGAGTTCATGGGGGCAGATGCTATTTAGCTCTGACCATTTGTTTTCATGAGGCAATGTGGGTTTTTGTTGCCTTTGGCTTTGTTTTACTATTTTCTGCATAGTTATATATTCAAGTCCCAGATTCTTTTATAACAACTTCAGGTAACCACATTACCTATTAAAAAATCTGAATTCTGAAATCTAGAATTCCAAGCCCTCCACCAAATGACTCTCTTATATTCTCTAACCTCACTTATTTTTACTCTTCAGTATAGAGTTCTGGCTTTTTCAAATACACCTTTCTGATACTGCACACAATTTGTTGATTCCCATCTTATGTCTTGTGTTAGTCTTCCCAGTTGAAATGAGCTCTCTATTCTCCTCTATTCCACCCATCCAGTCCTTCACCTCTTCCTTTACTTTTCTCTTGTGTCATTATCTCTCCAACTCACTACCCCCCAAAACCTTCCAAATGTTCTTCTGTTTTGCTCCCTTCAGAAACAACAAGCCACCATCTAAAACTACCAAATAATCACCTCTGCCCTCTGACTTCATAAGAAACATTATTAACATTATTGTATAAAAATAAGTTACTTGAATAAGCATGATAAAGCTCTATTTACAACTTGCCTTTATTCAGTAGCACCACAAGTTCAGTGAAGCCACAAATTCAGTCACCTCCTTCATGTATGTGTGATCTATACCATATTTTATGTGATGTGAAGGTGACCTAGGATGCATTTATTCCCTCATCCACAAACAACAGCAACTCAGCAAAAGTATATTATCTCTCTGCACTGACACACTGCTTGGTAATATTTGTTAATTTAATCAAATTACAAATTAAAAAGCCATAAACCTAAAGTATCACAGAGGTGCTAAAACACTGTTTTCTTGCTTCTTGTACCTTGAAACTTTAGGAATATCATCCCACAACAGGACTTGTAGAAAATACCTTAAGAAAAAAACTTGCAGAATAGCACTCAAGCACAATTAAAATCATCAAGTGATGACATTTAGATCCCCCTATTCTTCAAATCATAAGTCATCATCAGAATTGCAACAAATACCTTGTCTAGCTACTCACTAAAGAAATACAGCCACTCAGGCTAGATACTAAATCAAGTAAAATGTAAAATCCTCTGAAATCAATTTCAGAGTAAATGTAAATGGAAAACCCATAAGTTACATTGATTAATTTGAGTACATCCAATTTTTATAGGAAATTTTTGCTTATAAAATAAGAGACTCTGGTTCAAAAGAAATCATTTTTATCTTAAAGTCATAAGTTGACATCATACCATTAAGTTGTTTTTATAAGCAACAAAATTCTAAAAATTGAATTATCTTTTTGAGTATAACTTTATATTACTATCAATCTGTATTTGGGCAAAATACAGAATAAATATGGAAATTCTCTTTTTGCCTTAAGGAAACTATTCTTGAAGCTCATTAAATGTTTCTTTTTATTTGTTTATTTTCTGTTTATATTTTTAAAACTCTCACATTTCCAATCAAATTCTGTCCCATCTTTGAGGCAAGGGCCCTGAACTTTATTAAGGCATTTTTTTTCTGCTAAACAAGAAACACAATGTGTTCAATGAAATAAATAAAGACACAAGTGTGCTTTATAATATATTAAAGACTCTGCAGATTTCCAGATTATTTGTCAAAAAAAATTGCTCCTATTTTTCAGAGCTGTAAATTAAGATATGTAAGCAATTACAAAAAATTTTTTAAGATCTCAAACGACTGTATGATGTGGTAAGAGAATTATTTTCTTCTGAGAGAGGGAAAGCATTATGAACCCAGAACTTTGAAACAAGTAGTTGGAGGAAATGAATTTATCTGTTTTGCTACAGGACTTGTAAGCATGTTTAGTATGCAAAGTTTGTCTGTAAATAAAACTTTTATGCTTCAGATTACTTTGGAGGTTTCTAAGTAGATATGTTTCAGTGATACTCTGAATGCAGCAACCTAAGCACTCTGGGGTAAACTAAGGAGGAAGAGGCCTGTAGAAGAGTAAAAAGAAGGGTTTGGGGTACTTTAAGTAAAGTCAGTGCAACACCACAGAATGGATTGCAGCTGGGGATTCTGAGCAACACATAATAAGTAATCTGGGGAGAAAAAGATATCCAGGCCAGGTGCAGTGTGGCTCACGCCTGAAATCCCATAACTTTGGGAGGCCAAGGTAGGTGGATCACAAGGTCAGGAGATCGAGACCATCCTGGCCAACATGGTGAAAACCCATCTCTACTAAAACATAAAAAATTAGCTGGGAGTGATGGCACATGCCTGTAGTCCCAGCTACTCAAGAGGCTGAGGCAGGAGAATTGCTTGAACCCAGGAGGCAGAGGTTGCAGTGAGCCAAGCTCCCGCCACTGCACTCCAGCCTGGTGACAGAACAAGACTCCGTCACAAAAAATAAAAATAAAAATAAATAAAAGATACCTTACTTCAACACCAGTTTACACACCTGGGTGCGATGAAGATATTATAAACCAGTGTTTCTCAAAGGTTGGCCCTTCCACTATCTGACTCAGAATCACCTGTGCCACTTGTTACATAGGACATCTAGGGCCCCACCCCAGACCTGATCTATGAAATCAGAATTGCTATGCTCAGGACCTGGGAATCAGCATTTTAAAGCGCCCCTGGGGATTTCTAGGTACACCAAACTTTGAAAAGTACTACAAAATATCCATTAGGATAAAATTACAACCTTTGGCACTTGGGAAACCAGGTTTGAACTGCAGCTCTCTGAGATGAAAACAGGAACAATAACAGTGCTTGCTTCACAAGACCATTGTGAGGATTAACTTAATGATGAGACAGTACATGAGACATGAAGAGTAGGTTCTCCATCAACGGTACTATTAATATTCCATATCAGGGTCCTCAATACAAATGTACACTCTCAGATGGGCAGCCCCTGCTGCATAAGGGGGATAAGAACCAGAATTCTGAGGAATGCTTTGAGGCACCAGAGTTTTCTGTCTGCTGCTGCAGGTACTGAAGCATCTTTACAGCAGCACAATTTAATTTCCTCTTTGCAAACCAAAGTTCGATTTGACATGAATCAGGGCACTAATACATTTACATATACGCCAAAAGTGATGGACTTTTGTGCTTCTGTGAATTAGGAATCAAGGCTAATTTACATAATGTTTAGAAAGCTCACAAACTTTGTATTTTGTCTAAAATAATTGTGATTCTCCAAGGTTTTCCCAACTGTGCCAATTTGGCTGGGGCTGCTTGCTTGGATTGCCAGCCTGCATCCAGATTTCTCAGTCTAATCTTTGGCAAGATACTACTAACTCCAGTTTCAGGACCAAGTGACTGGCAGCAGCCCAAGAGCCCAAGTGTGCACTCCTGCCAAATCAACACCGGCCAGAAAAGGCTTGAAGAGTGTGAAACAAAAGAGATTCCTTGCCCTCAATACAGAATTCAGCTGAGCAGGCCACCCTGCAGCTGGTCAAAGGGGCATCCTCGCTCCTGAAGTTCAGGGGAGTCCAGGGCTAAAGATGCCATTAGAGGCACCATGGAGGCAGAGTGGAAAACTTTTTGTCATGCCCCGTAATTCAAATATAAAAAGGGAGGAAGGAGGGACTTGTGTCAAGTTGGTTTGTGTCATATAAAATAATATCCCAGTGATGGGTAAGTATTTTATCTGTCTTGGTCACATATTCAGGGATTATGTAGACAGCAAGAAGGTGAAGTGTGAGCTCTTAATTATCTGAATATTCGATCAATACTTACAGTCCAGCTAACCAGTTCACTTTATGTCCTAAATTATCTTTCTATGCAGCCTACCTTGATCAATAGACCATAAAATTGCCAAATGCCCATTTCACTTTATAATCTATGCTAATAAATATAACCTGCTAATAAATATAACAGTGGCAGCATAGCCAGTAAACTTCACAATTCTGAATGTATTTATTTTATACTGCCACTTTTAAGCATCAGAATATTAAAGATATAGTCATTTAGTCATAGAAGTTATATATATTAGGGAATCATCTTGATCCAGCTACTCATAATACACTTGGGAAAAGTGAAATTCAGAACAAGCATCACCAAACCTGGAACTCAGCTTTAATTAGAATACATAAACTATTCTTTGTTCTTTTCAAATCTATGAGCTACTTAATCATAAACAGGAAGAAATGATATTATTTCTTCCCATTTTATCATAATTCAAGTACTTTGGCAATTTATTAACAGCTTCTCTCCAAAGATTTTGTTCCAGGGCTATTTTCAACATTTGTCCTGAAAGTTAACATTCAATCTGTCAGTTCCAATAGTCTCAGATTTGACAAATTAGGTTATCTTGTTACAGGCTTAATAACATTTTCTCCTGCATCTATTCTAAGATCCCTGATAATGCAGAAAAATGTCTTCTGAAACTCAACAAGGAAATGAAGTCAGTATAAGTAAGTGGTATTCATGCGTATAGCCAATTAAATACACAAAGTATGTGCAAGTATTAGAGGGTAGATGTGCATATTTGTAAATGCATACAGGTTAATTAAAAGAGCAGAACTGTAAAAGTTAGCAATGTTTGGTTCATATCTTTGGGATTTAGGGCATAAGATATCATTTTCCCTATGTAATCAGAAAAGCAAATTGTGTCAAGCCAAAAGACCATGCTGTTGAAAACACCTGAAGCTAATTATCCTAGGGGGCAACAACAGAACTAGTTGAAAAATGCAAATTTTAGTCAATTTTTGTGTTTTCCAAAATGCCAAGTAACTACCTGGACTCATTTTAGCACAGACTTGGCCAAATAATGCTATTTGTTGAACATCTAAAGTGCCAAGGTAACCAAGTCACCCAGTTGCTTTGACATCATCTTAACTCAAACACAATATGCATATTTTCAATCAATTTACTTTGGATTCATTTTTATATATGAAACATGGTCAGTGTTCCATGAACACATTTTCAGAGGAAAGACTGCTATAAATATGATGTGATAATGACTGGAATGTTTCAGGGAAGGACAGGAGGAGAAAAGAAGGCAAGTGCAAACTCTCATAAAATTTAAAATAAACTGTGAACTAAGACTTGGCATTTCATCATTTTTAAACCAAAATCTAATTAGTAAGTTCTGTCCTTTAGAAGAATGTTGCAAGCTTTTCCTTAAATAAATATTCAATTCAAGATTTGAAAGAGTAATGCTTAAGACTTTTGCTATAACAATAAATTCAGCTTTCAAAATCTGAAACAAAAACAATATGGGGGTAAGAACAACATAGATAGGTAAATAGATGGTACATTTGAAAAGCCTCATTTTAAAAATATAGGCTTTGATTTTGGATCTCTATTAATTGTTTATAATTTAATCCTCCTTCAATGTGGATTTTAGACTTATAATAGAAAACTATCAATATAAAAAGAAATTTTTCAGCTATAAAGAAGAAAAAATATCAACCCCTTAAAACAATTTCCATGCTTAAGCTTTAAATTTTAGTTTTGAGTCTTGAGTTTCCTAGAAACAAAGCAAAACAACAACAACAACAGCAACAAACAAACAAACAAAAACTACATACTTCTATTTATCATAATAAAAAGAAACATTCGTTCTTTAAGAGATACAGCTTTTTTCTCAAACCAAATTAAGGCACAATCAAAAGGTAACAAATAAAATTTTTATGGTGATTTTACAAAGAATTAAAAAACAAATATTCTTTACATGACTACTTCTTATATTGAGGCTCAATAAAACAGAGGACATAATGATGAAACCTGACATGCTATACTAAGTGAATGCAAGACTTAGGTGTTCAAATTTTGAACATACATATGAACATAATACGAAACAAATCATATTAAGCATCTAACCTCTTGCCTAATAGAAAATTACAAATTTCATATAAACTCTCTGGTAAAAGCTCAATGAAGAATAAAACTTAGAATATATCAAAAGGCATATGGACAGAAGGTCACTTTGCCTCTTCTTGTATGTCATTTCTCTCAGAAGCATAAAATTGTCAGTTCACTTTAAACCTTGGAAATGCCTAGAGAAGCAACATTCTATTTGGCTAGTTTATATCAAAAGATTTGAGCCTTTGTTTGTCTAATAAACGTGTAACTCTAGACATTTTGGGTTGAGTGCAGGGCACCACACACTTTAGGCTTTTAATATGTAAAAAGAATTCTCTTGAAAGTCCAGCTCAGTTTTCTGTAATTATGTCAAAGCTGCACCTAATAATACATTAATCTCTTAGTTCTGTTGTATGATCTTCCTTGGGGAACCCTCATAGGATAGTAGGGGATCTTGTCCAAGTATTCAAGTTAGACTTTGGGCATTTCTAACATCATCCAAATTCCTGGGAACGGAGATCAGGACAGAAACTCAACTCTGTGAACATGGTACCCCATGTTCACAGAAAAGTAAACCCTTCTGGTTGATATGAAAGGCTTGAAGTTAATGCAGGTGTGGGACAATGTTTTATTAATTCCAGAGTCAATAAATCATTAGCCACTGACAGTGTAAGAGTAAACTAGGAATAGGCCTTCTATACGGAAAAAGTACTCTCCATTTCCAAAAAATATAAAATCCAATAGAGAAAGCTAGATAGTAAAATAGTCTCATATGTAGTCTACAGATGAACAGCTTAGAGAAAGCAAGGTATAGTGAAAAGGATTTGAACTATAGAGAAAAAGGAAACTATATTCTCAACCCAATTTAGCTGTTTTCTAGGATTCAGCCCAAGTTAGGTGAACTCACTGGATCTCAGATTTTGCTGTATACCTTTCAGTTTGTGGCAAAAATTAAAGATGGTAAACGTAAAACACCTAGTACAATTCAGACACACAGAAGACATTCAATATTATTAAAGATGTTAAAGTATGCAGAAACTAATCATTTTTGTCAAGAACTGGTAAATAAATATTTTGGAAAATTTAAATAAGACAAAATAGTAGCAGTTAAGCTAAATGTCATAGGTTTTCTACTCAAAACAAGATACTTTCAGCAGAATGTGACTGCTGTTTCCCTTGGTTTCCTCACAACTCAGGGGATGTCTAGTGAAAGAAAATATATAGACTCCAGGACCAAGAATCAAGAGTCCAAATCTTGGATTTTGGAGTTAAATATGATAAACAAAATAAGTGGAACCAGGTAGATTCATCTTCAGATGCGAGAAATCACTTTAAATTTTTCTAAATGAAAGAGGAAAATAGGGATAATAATACTTAAATCATCAATTAAGCTTTTCTTAAATTGTTGTGGGGTTATTTTTTTCCCTACTAGAACCACGGGCTTTCTAAAAATATATTCTAGCAAACTCACTGGATAAACCCATTAGCGTTTCTGTATTTCTGTGTTTGATATAAGTTGCTAGGTAAAGGCAAACAAGAAGCTAGAGCCATGCTATCTTACAAAGCCATTATCTATTAAATATATCCCTTTGAAGGAAAAGACTGACTTTTTTACTGAAGAAGAGAGTAGTTATACTTTGGGAAATTATATGCCATTAAATGGGGTAATTAAATGGGGGTAAATAGTGGGAAAACTGAGTTATAAAAAAGTATTTCTGTAAGTTCCTATTTTTGGGATCAGCTCCATTTATGTAAGGCAAATATATAGAAAATATTTTTAACTCAAATATTTTAGTCTGATTGACTAAGGGTAATCAGAGAATAATATTCTCCTAAATATGGAAATAGACTTACAGATGAAGACAGACATTTAAAAGAGCTACTGTTTCTCAGAAAGGATTTTTTAAATTTTATGCAAGTGTTTCCCCAGTGCTATATGTGCGATACTAGTCATTCAAGATCCTTTATTTAAAAGAAAATACTAAGGCCATATAAAGTTGGAAACAGAAAAATCACTTTCCCCCTCTTGCAGAGTCATAATGTACATTAACATATTGAGAGTTTTGAGAAGTCCTGAAGATAAAGTACCCCATTTAATGTCATAGGACTTCCCCAAGTATGACCACACAATCCATTCCTAAGTATTTTAACACAAATAGTTTTTCATTGGAGCACATTTAGGGAAATACTGTTCTAAGGTGAGAGAAGAATATAACATGCAGAAGGAGACTTATAGCCTACAAATTGTTATCAGATATTATCAGATAACTGTTCAAATATATAATATCTGCCTATAAACTATGTAATTATAATAGTAAATATAATAGGCCAAGCACAGTGGCTCATGCCTGTAATCCAAACACTTTGGGAGGCCGAGGCGGGTGGATCATGAGGTCAGGAGACTGAGACTATCCTGGCCAACACGGTGAAACACTGTCTCTACTAAAATATAAAAAAATTAGCTGGGAGTGGTGGCACGCACCTATAGTCCCAGCTACTTGGGAGGCTGAGGCAGGAGAATCGCTTGAACCTGGGAAGTGGAAGTGGCAGTGAGCCAAGATCGCGTCACTGCACACTCCAGCCTGGGTGATAGAACTAGACTTCGTCTCAAAAGAAAAAAAAAAAAAAAAAGTCAAGGATTGGGGGAAAAAAAGGTAGCAAATGCATTGTAGATGGCAGACTAACTTTCTTGATCATTTTTACCTCAATTGAATACATTTTTATGATTTTAACCCATACTATGGTTTGGATAAGTTTGTTTGACCCTGCCAGGTCTCATGTTGAAATGTGATCTCCAGTATTGGACATGGGGCCTGGTAGGCAGTGTTTGAGTTGTGGGGTGGATCCTTCATGAATGCAGTAATAAGTGAGTTCTTACTCAGTTAGTTCTTGCAAAAACTGACTGTTAAAAAGAGCCTGGCACCTCCCTCCCCTTCCTCTTGCTTCTGCACTCTTGCTATGTGATCTCTGCATGTCACCTCCCCTTCTGCTCCCATTCAATTTCCGCCATGAGTAGAAACTTCCTGAGGCCCTCACCAGACCCAGATGCTGGCACCATGTTTCTCATACAGCCTGCAGAACAGTAAGCCAAATAAACCTCTTCTCTTTGTAAATTATCCAACCTCAGATATTCCTCTATAGTAGCACAAACAGACTAAGACAACCCACTATTCATACTAAGTAGCCAGCTTCTCCCTCACTCATTGACAGTATCCTAGCTGTTAGTAAATCTAGCTCAAGCTTATAATGCAAGATTTTTTCAAATATACATCCCACCAAACTTACTAATGCAACAGAGCCACGTAGAGATAAAAAAGGACATTAAAAATACAAATTGGAAAGGTACTAGTCTAGAATAGCAGTTTTCAAAGGGTAGTCCCTGAAAACCTGTTAGAAATGCAAATTCTCAAGTCTCATCTCAGAGCTACTGAATCCCAGAAACTTGGAATAGAGCCTAGCAATCTGTGTTTTAAGAAGTCTTGCAGGTGATTCTGATTCACATAAAAGTTTGATACTTCTTGTCTAAGAGCCAGAAGCTCTGTGTTCATGTCCTCTGTTTACTTTTTACAGATTTCTGACCTTGGACATATCACTTAATTTTTCTCAGTTTAGCCTCCTTGTCTCTAGGGCACTGGTAACATATTCCCAACATTTACCATAAGTTTAATTAGGGACAAGTAAGAAATTTAAACTTACAAATAGTATTGAATTATAAAGAATTACCAAAAACATGAAATGTGTTTAATATTTACTTTTAATTTTATTTTTGAGGTAAAAGATGCATATAAAATTTACTATCTTTACCAATTTAAGTGTACACTTCAATAGCAATAAATATTTATATTCTTTTGGTTCTTCCTTCATCTTCTCCCTCCCCACTCCAAAAAAGTGGATATCATGAAAATAGAGTGTAGATTGGTGGTCTCTGGTATTTTATTTTTTGAGAAATGTCTATTTAGATCATTTGCCCACTTTTTAATGGGATTATTATTATTATTTTTTACTGTCGAGTTATTTGAGTTCCCTACATATTCTTGTTATTCATTCTTTGTCAAATGAGTGGTTTGCAAATATTTTCTTCCATTCTGGGTGTTGTAGCTTTGCTTTGCTGATTGTTTCCTTTGCTGGGCAGTAGCTTTTTAGCTTGGTATAATCCCACTTGTCTATTTTTGCTTTTGTTGCCTGTACTCTTGGGGTCATATACACAAAAATCTTTGTTCAGACCACTGTCCTAGAGTGTTACTGCAATGGTTTCTTCTGGTGTTTTCATTGCTCCAGGTCTTAGATCTAAGTCTTTAATCCATTTTCACTCGATTCTTATATATAGTGTGAAAAGTATAGTTTCATTCTTCTTTATAAAGTTATCCAGTCTTTCCAGCACCATTTATTGAAAGGATTGTCCTTTCCCCAATGTATGTTCTTGGCATCTTTGTCAAAGATGAGTTTGCTGTAAGCATGGGGGTTTATATCTGGATTCTCTACTCTGTTCCATTGTTTTATGTGTCTGTTTTTACACCAGTACCATGCTGTTTGGGTTACTACAGCTTTGTAGTAAATTTTGAAGACAGGTAGCGTCATGCCTCTAGCTTTATTCTTTTTTCACTCAGGACTGCATGGGTTATTTGGAGTCTTTTATGGTTTCATATAAATTTGAGAATTCTATTTTCTATTACTGTGAAGAATGTCATTGGTATTTTGATAGGGATTGCATTGGATCTGTAAATTACTGTGTGCAAAACTGTCATTTTAATAATATTGATTTGCTAATCCATAAGCATGGAACATCCTTCTATTTTATTGTGTCCTCTTCAATTTCTTTCATCTGAGTTTTATAGTTTTCTTTGTATAGATCTTTGACTACTTTTGTTAGATTGGTTCTTAGGTATTTTCTATTTTTTGTAGCTATTCTAAATGGGATTGCTTTCTTGATTTCTTTTTCAGGTTGTTTGCTGTTGGCATATATAAATGTTACTAATTTTTGTATGTTGATTTTGTATTCTGCAACTTTACTGATTTTGTTCTAATTTGTTCAGTTCTAAGAGTTTTTCTGGTGGAGCCTTCATATTTTTCTAGGTATAAGATTATGTCGTCTGTAAACAAGGATAATTTGACTTCTTCCTTTTCAGTTTGGATGCCTTTTTTTTTTCTCGCCTAATTAATTACTTTGTCCAGGACTTCCAGTGTTAAATAAAAGCAGTGTAAGTGGGCCATCCTTTTCTTGTTCTAGTCCTTAGAGGAAAGGCTTTCAATTTGTCTGTTCAGTGTGATGTTAGTTGTGGGTTTGTCACATACAGCATTTATTATTTTGAGGTATGCTACCTCTATACCCATTTTTTATTTCAACTTTTATTTAGATAGAGGAGGTACACGTGCAGGTTGGTTACCTGGGTCTCTACCTATTTTGATAAGGGGTTTTATTAAAAAGTGATATTGAATTTTGTCAAATGTGTTTTCAGCATCTATTGAAATAATGTTTATGTCCTTGAATCTGTTAATGTGGTGGATTCTGTTTATTGATTTCTTATATGTTGAACCATCTTTGAATTCCTGAATGAATTCCACTTGATCATGTGTATGATCTTTTTCATGTGCTGTTGAATTCAGTTTGCTAGTATTGTGTTGAGGATTTTTGCATCAATGCTCATCAGAGATATTGGCTTGTAGTTTTATTTTTTGTTGTTGTTGTGGCGTTTTTGTTTGGTTTTGATATCAGAATAATGCTGGCCTCAGAGAATAAGTTTGCAAGTATTTCCTATTCTTAAAATATTTTCAAGTGTTTGAGTAGGATTGATATTAATTCTTTAAAAGTTTGGCAGAATTCTACAGTGAAGCAATCAGGTCCTGGCCTTTTTCTGATGGGAGACTTTTTATTAAGTCTTTGATCTTGGTTGATATTTTTGTTTTGTTGAGGTTTTTTTCTTTCTTTCTTTTAATCTCAGCGTGATTTAATCTTGGTGGGTGTTAGGTATTCCAGAATTTATCCATTTCCTCTAGGTTTTCCAATTTGTTGATGTATAGTTGTTTGTAATTGTCTCTAATGATTCTTTGTATTTCTGAGGTCTCAACTGTTATGTCTCCTTTGTCATATCTGATTTTGTTTATTTGGGTCTTCTCTCTTTATTCTTAGTTAATCTAGCTAAAGATTTATTTATTTTGTTTATCTTTTCAAAAGAGTAACTTTCTGTTTCATTGATCCTCTGTATTTTTTTCTCTCAATTTTATTTCTACTGTGATCTTTATTATTTCTTTCTTTCCACAAATTTTGAGTTTGTCTTGTTCTTAATCTTCTAGTTCCTTGAGGTGCATTGTTAGGTTGTTTATTTGAAGTCTTTCTACTTTTTTGATACAGACATTTATTGTTGTAAACTTCCCTTTTAGTACTGCTTTTGCCATATCCCATTGATTCTGATATGTTGTATTTCCATTTGTTTCAAGAAATTTATTAATTTTCTTTTTGATTTGTACATTAACCTGTTGAGCATTCAGGGCATGTGGTTTAATTTCCATATGTATATGTATTTTTTTCAAGGTTCCTCTTGTTATTGCTTTCTAGTTTTATTTTACTGTGATTAGAAAAGATACTTGACATGATTTTTAAAATTTTTATTCAGACTTATTTTGTAGCCTAAGATATAGAATATTCTGCAGAATGTTTCATGTGTTGATGAAAAAAATGTGTATTCTGCAGCAGTTGGTTGAAATATTCTGTAAATGTCAGTTAGGCCTATTTGATCTAGTGTGTAGTTTAACTCCACTGGTCTTTTGTTGATTTTCTGTCCATTACTGACAGTGGGGTGTTAAAAGTCCCCAACTATTATTGTACTCTAATCTATCCTCCCTCTAGGTCTATTTATGTTTGCTTTATTTACTTGGGAGCTCCAGTGTTGGGTGCATAGCTATTTATAATTGTTATATTATCTTGCTGAATTGACTCTTTTATCATTATATACTGACCTTCTTTATCTCTTTTTACAATCTTAGATTTGTAATCTACTTTGCCTGATATAAGTATAGCTACTACTTTGGCTTCCAGTTGCATGCAATATCATTTTCAACCCCTTTGCTTTTAGTTTATGTGTGTTTTTATAGGTGAAGTGGGTTTCTTGAAGGTTCTGCTTCTTTATCCATTTGGCTATTCTGTGACCTTTAATTAGCAAATTGAGACCATTTGCATTCAGTGTTATTTTTTGATAGATAAGGACACACTACAGCCATTTTGTTGCCTGTTTTCTGGTTGCTGAGACTCCTCTCTTCCTTTTTTACTGTCTTCCTTTGTGGTTAAGTGATTTTCTCTCGTAGTATGTTTTAATTTGTTGCTTTTTATTTTTAGTGAATCTATTATAGGTTTTTGTGCTGTGGTTACCACGAAGCTTACAAAAAAACATCTTATAGATATAACAAGTTATTCTAAAGAGATGACAACTTGGATCACAAAGAAAAGAATAGAAACAAAAGCAACAACAACAAAAAAAATGCACACTTTAACTCCATCTCCCCCCACATTTTGATGTTGAGTTGTCTCAATGTACATATTTTTACATTACCTATCTCTTAACAGTTGTTGTAGCTATTATTGTTTCTGATAGATTTGTCTTTTGGGCTTCATACCAGAGTTATAAGCAGATTGCAAACCACAGTTACAGTAATAGAGTATTCTGGCTTTATTCATGTACTTAAGTTTACCAGTGGGTTTTGTACCTTGAAAAGTTTTCTTTTTGCATATTAGTGGTTTCTTTTCTTTCAGATTGAAGAACTCCTTTTACCATTTCTTGTAAGATGGGTCTAGTGGTGGTAAATTCTCTCAATTTTGTTTCTCTGGGAAAGACTCCATCTCTCCTTCATTTTTAAAGGATAATTTTGCTGGTTACAGTATTCTCAAATGGCAGTTTTTTTCTTTGAGTACTTTGAGAATGTCATTCCACTCCTTCCTGGACTGTACAGTTTCTGTTGAGAGCTTTGTCGCCAGACAAATTGGAGATCCTCTACATGTGATTTGCTTATTTTCCCTTGTTGCTTTTAGGATCATCTCTTTGTCCTTGACTTTTGAGAGTTTTATTATTATATGTGTTGGATAGAATTTGGGTTGAATCTGTTTGGTGTTCTCAGATACTTCTGTACCTGAATATTTATATTTTTCTCAGGTTTTGGAAAGTTTTCTGCTATTATTTATTTGAATAAGGTTTCTAACCCTTGCTATCACCAAGCTCCCTCTTGAAAAACATTAATTCTTAGATTTTGTCTTTTGGGGTAATTTCTGTATGTCATAGGTGGTCTTCATTTTTCATTCTTTTTTTTTTTTTTTTTTACCACTGAATGTGTGTTTATAAATATATGGTCTTCAAGCTCACTAATTTTTTCCTCTGCTTGGTCCATTCTGCTGGTGAGAGCCTCTAATAAGTTTTTCATGTCAGCAAATGTATTTCTCAGTTATAAAATTTTTGTTCAATTTTAAAAATTATTTTAATCTCTTAATTTTCTCTAATAAACTTCTGAATTGCTTTTCTGTATTATCTTGGATATCACTGAGGTTCCTTAAAACTGCCACTTTGGATTCTTTGTCAGAGAGTTCATAAATTGTTGTCTCACTAAGGTCAGTCATTGGGAACTTGCTTTTTCCTTTTGGCTAAATCATAGTTCCCTGTTTGCTATTACTGCTTGTATGTATCTGCACTGAAGGGTTACTTACTTATTTCCACCTTCTCTCCCTGGCTTGTTTTGTTTTTTATTGGCTCTATTTGCTTAGCAAATCTTTACTGTTAGGTAGCTGCCTCTTTTTTTGGCTGTAGGTGGTACCTTAAGCCCAGTTTCACCTTGGCTTCAGTAAATGATTGGAGTTTCACCCTCCCAAAAAGCAGCAATCTCAAAAGAATTATCCCAGCAGTGTGGGAAAGCTGGCTAGGAGTTCTTGCCAAGGGATCTATGAAATATACCTCCTATAGTGTGGTGCTTCTGAATAGCCACTTTGATTTGGTGTCTCCTTTGGTCAAGTTATAAAAAAGAGATTATAGGACTAGGGATGGAAGCCCAACCTCCCCTTTGTCTCTACCGGTCCTCAGGGATATTTCTCCCTTCAGGCAGTCATTATATTTCCTTTGGGTTAAGGAAAGAACAGATGTCCTGCCAGGGAACACAACATTATGGGAAAATTGATTGACCACCTCAATCTTACTATTTTTACTATAGAAAACATAAGTTGGGGAAAGATTTTCTGCATGCTTCTTGCCAGGCAGAATGGAAGGGGGTAGATTAGTCTATTTTCACACTGCTGATAAAGACCTACCAAAGACTGGGTAATTTATAAAAGAAAGAGGTTTATTGGACTTACAGTTCCATGTAGCATGGGAGGCCTCACAATCATGGCAGAAGGTGAAAAGCAAGGAGGAGCAAGTCGCATCTTACATGGATGGTGGCAGACAGAGAGAAAGTTTGTGCAAGGAAACTCCCATTTTTAAAACCATCAGATCCTGTGAGACTCATTTACTATCATGAGAACACAGGAAAGACCCACCCCCATAATTCAATCACCTCCAACCAGGTTCCTCCCAAGACACGTGGGAATTCTGGGAATTATAATTCAAGATGAGATTGAAATTCGGGTGGGGACACAGCCAAACCATATCATTAACCCTCGGGCCCCTCCCAAATCTCATATCCTCACATTTCAAAATCAATCATGCCTTCCTAACAGTCCCCCAAAGTCTTAACTTATTTCAGCATTAACTCAGAAGACCATAGTCCAACATTTCATCTGAGACAAGGCAAGTCCCTTCTGCCTATCAGCCTGCAAAATCAAAAGCAAGTTAATTACTTCCTAGATACAATGAGGGTGCAGGCATTGGTTAAACACGGCCATTTCAAATGGGAGAAACTGGCCAAAACAAAGGGCCTATAGTCCCCATGCAAGTCCAAAATCCAGCAGGGCAGTTAAATCTTAAAACTCCAAAATGATCTTCTTTGAATCCATGTCTCACATCTGGGTCACGCTGATGCAAGAGGTGGGTTCCCATGGTCTTGGGTAGCTCCACCCCTGTGGCTTTGCAGGGTACAGCCTTCCTCCTGGCTGCTTTCACAGGCTAGTGTTGAGTGTCTGTGGCTTTTCTAGGCACACAGTGCAGGTTGTCAGTGAATCCACCATTCTGGAGTCTGGAGGATGGTGCCTCTCTTATCACAGGTCCACTAGGTGGTACCCTAGTAGGGACTCTGTGTGGGGGCTCTGACCCCACATTTCCCTTTCATACTGCCCTAGCAAAGGTTCTCCATAAGAGCCCCACCCCTGCAGCAAACTTCTGTCTGAACATCCAGGTGTTTCCATACATCCTCTGAAATCTAGGCAGTGGTACCCAAACCTCAATTCTTGACTTCTGTGCACTTGCAGGCTTAATACCACACGGAAGCTGCCAAGGCCTTGGCTTGCACCCTCTGAAGCCATGGTCCAAGCTGTACCTTGGCCCCTTATAGTCATGCCTAGGGGAGCTGGAATGCAGGGCACCAAGTCCCTAGACTGCACACAGCACAGGGACCTAGGGACTAGTCCACGAAACCATTTATTTTCTCCTAGGACTCTGGGCCTGTGATGGGAGGGGCTGCTGTGAAGACCTCTAACCTGCTCTGGAGACATTTTCCCCATCATCTTGGGATTAAAATCCAGCTCATTATTTACGCAAATTTCTGCAACTAGCTTGAATTTTTCCTCATAAAAATAGGATTTTCTTTTCTATCACATTGTCAGGCTGCAAATTTTCCAACTTTTTTTTGCTCTGCTTCCCTTATAAAACCAAAGGTCTTCTATTGAATGCTTTGTTATTTAGAAATTTCTTCTACCAGATACCCTAAATCATCTCTCTCAAGTTCAAAGTTCCTCAAATCTCTAGAACAGAGGCAAAATGCCACCAGTCTTTTGCTAAAACATAACAAGAGTCACCTTTGCTCCAGTTTCCAACAAGTTCCTTATTTCCATCTGAGACCATCTCACCCTGGAGTTTGTTGTTCATATTGCTATCAGCATTTTTATCAAAGCCATTCAACAAGTCTCTAGATAGTTCCAAATTTTCCCACATTTTCTGTCTTTTTCTGAGCCCTCCAAACTGTTCTAACCTCTGCCTGTTACCCAGTTCCCAAGTTGCTTCTATATTTTCAAGTATCTTTTCAGCAACACCCCACTCCTTGTACCAATTTACTGTATTAGTCCATCTTCATGCTGCTGACAAAGACATACTCAAGACTGGGAAATTTACAAAAGAAAGAGGTTTATTGGACTTACAGTTCCATGTGGCTGGGGAGGCCTCACAAACATGGCAGAAGGTAAAAGGCAAAGAGGAGCAAGTCATGTCTTACATGGATGGCAGCAGGCAAAGAGAAAGTTTCTGCAGGGAAACTCTCATTTTTAAAACCATCAGATCTCATGACACTCATTCACTATGATGAGAACAGTGCAGGAAAGACCCACCCCCATAATTCAATCACCTCCAACCAGGTTCCTCCCATGACATGTGGCAATTATGGGAGTTACAATTCAAGATGAGATTTGGGTAGGGACACAGCCAAACCATATCAGGGGGATACTGAAGATGTGAAGTCCAATTATCCTACTGTCTGCTCAGAACTTTTTCATTTCTCTCTGGCCCCAGGTTCTATCCCTGAGGCCACATTTGAGTTCTGCATTGTTATCAATGAAATCTTGGCACTGTATACTTGCTTTTGGTTTTGTGTGGGGAGCAGAAGTGAAGCCAGCTTGCTTCTGTGCTGCCATTTTAAAACCATAAGTTTAAGGTGGTTAATTTTAGTTTTAATTTCTGCACAATTTATGTTTACTTTTTAAAGAGGTATACATATAATCTAAACCAATCCCAACAAAAGGTAATGGAAAACACAGTTGCGTAAGTAAAACAACAGGATTTTGAATACCAAGAATTCTATTTTTAGTAAAACAAGTAAACAAGCATATTAAAATCCATGCTCTTAAGTCTTTATTAGAGTGTAGGGAGAGAGGATTTGGCAGCATGTTAAGAAGCAGGAAACAATCATCAAAAAGGATCAACAGAAATAGATGCCTACATAAGAGCCTTGAGTAAAAGAGACAGGCTGAGGAGGAAGGCAGCATCCTCTCTCTTCATAGCCTAGGTTATGGTAAAGCAAACATCACTAATACCTCATTAAAAGTTAGCTCCGGCATCAGGGGTTTTCCCAAAAGAGTTTAAATTTTAGGGGTTGTTTAAATCCAGAAATCTCTCAGCCTCTTAATAATTTTTATAATAAATTTTCAACATCTAGGAAACAATTTCCATAGCCTCTATGAATATATGATGAGAGGGGTTAATTGGGGAACATTCATAGAAAATTCAGAGATTCTCAATGATCATTTTATGAAATACAGTGGAAAAAAATGAATGCCAATGTTGTATTTATGTCTTCATCTAGGTCTTTCTTCCTTTTCAGTCCCAAGAGATTTCTCTGAAGCATCAGACCTAGAAAAGAAATTGATAGGGCCTCACAGGACAAAAGAACAAACCTGTCAGGCTTTTAAGGTAGAGCAGCCCTAAAATATCCCCAAGCCTGCAAGCCGCCTGCAAGTTTGATTGCCAAGAGACTTGCCCGATTGGCATTCACATCCAATGACCTACCAGTGAGAACACAGTGACAGAAGCTTGCTGGCCTGCCTATAGCTAAAGAGGTGGTTTCCATCCATGGCATCTGCTGCATTGTTAAGCAAAAGCATATGGAGAGGCATGTTTAGAGGGACTGGGGTTATTTATATTCACAATGGAATGTCCCTATATTGGGGTCTTAACATAGCATAGGAAATCCTCTTGTGATGCTATGCCTAAAGTCCCATTTGTTCACATAGATGAGTGAAGAGTCATTTTTACTGAAAAAGTTATGCTAAAATTCAGAACACCATGACAAATTGGATTCATGGAAAAAAAGTCTAAGCTATTTTGTGACAGCAGCACTTTCCACGTGTTTTATGTTAATATATCATGCTGGCAAAGTACTTTTTCCTATTTTAATATGATTTTTAAAAAGAAAAATGCCCACTTTCTCTATAAACGTTATAAAAAAAAGGCCTCTTGAGACCCTTCTCTCTAAGAAATTGGGTCAATGAAGGAGAATGAAATCTTATAAGCACTTTAAGAGGAAAGGGAGCATAGCTTACAAATTAATGTCACAATCATTTTATTACATCCACAATTGGTTACAGTAAACACACAGACTTGCAATACATATATTTGAAAGAAAGATACCTAAACCCTACCTGAAACTTTATTATAGGTTGTTTATAATGCATTTTTCCAATTATTGGAGAAGATATTGATACTTCTGGTGATTGACTTATTTTGTTTTCATGAATGGTAATTAGCATATGTTATTGACAACAAACACATAGTATTACCCTTTCTCTATTTGTACTATCCAAGTTTGCCATCATTATAACTACTTCATACAGCAGAATTTAGAGAACATGACTGGAGGATGCTGCCTCACTTGTTCTTTCATTACAGAAGTGAAACTCTTGACTATATAGAGAGTTCCTTTGAGTGGCTTTCTTCCTGGATAGCTTACTCCTTCATTTTCTCTACCTTAGAAGTTTTAAGTTTATCTGACAGGTAAGTAGAAGAAGAATAAAATATTCAAACAATAATCTCCAAAGACAGGGTGAACTTTTCCACCACTCTGCCTTTGCCGTGTTCCTAAGAGTTTTTATTACAGATGACCCTTTCCAATGTCTTCTACTTCACTGAAATCATCCTCATCCTTTAAGGCCATGTCTCTTTGAAATTACAGTCTACTTTGTATGACAGTTATGTGTATATAGAACTATCACTTCCGACTAGATTATAAACCTTTCAAAGGACAGGATCATATCCGAGTCATCTTTGGGAGGTGAATGAATTCTGTGAGGTAATTCACAGAAAGGCATGGAGGAGAGGAAACACTTTGTGTACAAGGAGGAGTCATATTTGTGTTTGCTTGGCCTTTCTTGGATTATTATCCTGATGAGGTAGTTGCTCATAGACAACAACTACCTCATCAGGATTATTTAGGAATCCCAGGTAATTAAGGCTGTAGACTAGGACATAAATATGTTCGGGGTACAAACTATTTAATTATTAACCTCCCTCGATCTCAGTCATTGTATAACAATAGCCAACATTTGTTGAGCTTTTGGTAGATGAGGCACTCTCTAAGAATTTGATTAGAGTCTCATTTGAGTCTCACCAAACAAAACTATGGAATGTACACTATTGCTACCTCCTTTCTACAGATGAGGAAACGGAAGATAAAAAATGCAAAACAAAACAGTGGTAGAGGTAGGATCAGACTCCCAAATCCTATATATCAAAATAAAACTAAAAACACAGTATTGAGATGATTTCTAAATATATACTATAATAACAAAATTAAATTTAAATATTTACACTACTTAAAATCTACCAGATGATATAATAAACACATATTTAAGATAAAAGAAGGGAAATCAAAGGTATTATGGAAGACAGAGGGATTAGTTTTAAAAAGGTGTATCAAAGGAGATGTCTTCAAAGAGGTGGCAATTGTGAAGGGCAAACAATAGATAAAAAACTACAACACTTTGAAATTGGGAAATGGGGCGTTCCAGGGAAATGGAACATAAGACATGCAGATAAGAACACTATAATATGTACTTTTGAAAGCAGTTAGTTCTGCTTGCAGAAGTTTAGGAATTTAGAGGGATAGGTTGGTCTTGAATAACATGCTAAGGAATGTGAACTGTATTCCACAGGTAATAAGGAGTCGCCAAGGTTAAGCTGTGCTTTAAAATAAACTGTAGTGCTTTAAAATAAAATAAATTGGCCTGGCAGTTGTGTTAAATTGGGTTAACACAAGGAGTGGCTGAAGGTGGGTAAATCATTTAATCCAACTCTCTAGGTAAAAATAGTAAGAGGCTGAGTTGTAGTAGGGGACTCCACCTTACAAAAATGAATTCCATCGG
Source organism: Chlorocebus sabaeus (assembly GCF_047675955.1). Classification (NCBI taxonomy): domain Eukaryota; kingdom Metazoa; phylum Chordata; class Mammalia; order Primates; family Cercopithecidae; genus Chlorocebus; species Chlorocebus sabaeus. The sequence continues at coordinate 34,578,577 of NC_132913.1, forward strand.
TCAAGGTACCTAGGAGGAAAGTTGATTCAAAGATAATACCAAGGTTTTGACCTGAGTAACTGGTGAATAACACAGTTTCAGAAGAAAATATTATACTAATGTAGTATTGGTTGAATTTAAGGTACAAACTAGACACTCAGGATTCTCTGGCCACTTGGTGAGACTGAATCATGAGCAAGCAGTCAGGTGATTGGAGAAAAAGGTACATGAAAGTGATCTGGGGAGAGATGATCACTGAACTCCAGGGAATGACTACATGATGATGATTTATACTATCATCATGCTAAGAGCATCTTAGCTATCAGGGGCTCTCCTGAGGTGGTAGTCAGGATGGCAGCTGGGGGTGCAGTCATCTGAGGACTTGCCTGGGCTAAGGGCTTCATTCCCAAGAAGCCTCAATGGCATAACTATTGAATGGAGCCTTAGATTATTACGGGTTGACGAGAGGCCTTGGTAACTCCCTCCATGAACCATTCATAAGCCTGCTAAAATGTCCTCACCATATGGCAACCAGCTTCCCTCAGAGCAGAAGATCCAAGAAAAAGAAAAAAGTAATGAGGAAGTCCCAGTGCTTTTTGTGCCCTAGTCAGAAGTTGTACACCATTACTTCTACGTTATTTAACTTATTAGATGTGAGGCCTTAAATCCATTCACATTCATGGAGAGGGAGATTAGGTTCTGCCCCTTGAATTGCCTGTTAGACACTTTATAGCCATCTCAGCTATCAAAAAGAAAAACACATAACATATATTCAGTTCAGTGCTATGTGCAGTTTCAGACACCCACTAGGGGTATTGGGATGTATACCCCACAGATAAGGGGGAATTACTATAATTCCTCTTCAAAAATTCTCTATCAATTTGACCAAAGAATCTCAGTGCTTTTATTTACCAAGAAACAATGACACCCTGCCCATCAGGAAGCCAAAAGCATCTTAGCTGGCTCATGGGTTCAGTTTTTTTTCCTTAGTTCACCAATGCTTTTCAAATCAATTGTATAGAATTGCTTTTTAGGATTCAGCTCCCCCTACAAACCCGTATTTTCCTTTTTTCTCTCATGCCCACAAAAGAATTGCTAGCCCCTGCTTCTGTAAGTCTTAGCAGAAGACATTATCAATCAATCCGAAGTTGAGACAAAACAAGGGTAGCACAGGAAGTACTGTTCTAAGTCTAAAGAATATCTTCTGACAGGACACTAAAAGAAAGCAGGGCCATGTCTGTTCCACTATCTGATATATGCCCAGTACCTAAAAAATGTCTGGCTCATAGGACCTCATATACAATATTTACTAATGATAGCAACAAATAAAAGTGAGTAGATAAGTGAAATGAATGAAACATTCCCTGTATGCTTTACCTTAAAAGATTGTGGCTGATGAATTCGATGCCTTCATTCCCCCACACTTCCCAGGCCACAATACTGCTGCAACTTGTCTCTCTTATGTGTTTTCATCTTAGGGCCAGTATCCGTTTATTCATTTTCATTTGCTCTTTTATCCATTGTTCATTCACTTTCAAGCAGGTCCATGCAAACGACTGACTTAGGAGTCATTTTACTCCCAATTAAAAAATGAATTTTTATACTTTCAATTGTGACACAAGAGAAAAGCATATATAATATTACTGAAAATGTTGGTTTTGTGGTGAAAATAACATAGGTTGTCTGAAAAACAACCACATCATTCATACAGACTCTCTCAGTAATATAAACCAAATTAGAACCTCTATATTTTTTTCCTATGCAAAAATGGGTTTGATTTATTTGCCAAACGAAGATTTATTGTGTCTTCTATGTGGATATTTAAGAATAAGCAAAATAGGTATGGTTTCTATCCTATCAGGAAACTCAGTATAGTTTTGTAGCAAGTCACACAAGCAAATATACATATTATTACAACTTAATTTCCAACAAAATTAAAATGTTAGAATTAAGAACATAAAAGAAAGAAAATATGATCCAATAAGAAAATACATGGAAAATGTATTATTTCCCCTTACAATTGGAATCTGAAAATGGACTATGTTGACATAAAACTAGAAACCACTGGTTAGTAAGCATGTAAAGTCACTCAAGGCACATTGGATGGTGATAGCATATGCTGATGGTACTCTTTGTGAAAATGTATTGTTTCCCCTTACAATTGGAATCTGAAAATGGACTACGTTGACATAAAACTAGAAACCACTGGTTAGTAAGCATGTAAAGTCACTCAAGGCACATTGGATGGTGATAGCATATGCTGATGGTACTCTTTGTGAAAATGTATTGTTTCCCCTTACAATTGGAATCTGAAAATGGACTACGTTGACATAAAACTAGAAACCACTGGTTAGTAAGCATGTAAAGTCACTCAAGGCACATTGGATGGTGATAGCATATGCTGATGGTACTCTTTGTGTTAGAGACTGTCACTTGTTTTAGTCTACTGAAAACTATCTCCATATAACTCCTATTCATGCCAAAATGGTAGAATATTTGAAACAATATATTCTACATGACTAAATGTTACCCGGAATAATTTGAAAGTAAATTTAATTATTCTACAGCCACAAAAGGAGATAGTAGAATTCCAATCTTGGTCATTTTAGCGGGGAACTGTCAAACCTCACCCCAGAATTAGAAAGGGTCCTGGCAGTACGCAGATGCCACTGTTGAAATGGGTGATTTAAGGAAAGTTAATAAAGGAGTTAGTTATTCCTGGGTTAGAAAGGTTTAAGAAAACATAAAGGAGCACACGGTATTCCAGAGCTTGGGGCAGTGGGTGCGTTACCTATCAGGCCTGCGGGGCAAGAGAGTGGTGTGGAGTGGGTCATCTGACAGGCTTATGGAAGTAGCTTATGAAAGTATGCTTATGGCTTAGGTAGTAGCTACTACCCAGAAAACCCATGGGGAATCAGGAAAATAAATTTCCCAACTTTCCTTTTCTTTAGAACTCATGCTAGTGCTCCCCATTGTATGAACAGAGTGAGAAACTAGAAGAGAAGAAAGATGACATAATTCTTCCTGGCCAATCTTCTTAGGCACAGAGGTGAAAGGAGAAGTGAGGAGAGTTTATTTGGAGAAACAATGAAAAGATACCCAGCGAAGGCAATTAGTTCACTCCTACATCCACTTTGATCCTTTATTCAGACAAGAAGTTGGTCTCCCCAATAAAGTCCCATGAGCTACTTATCATGACCATGTTACTACCTGAAACCAAAATTATAAGCCATTGTCAGTTTTTTTTTCCACAGAAGGTAGTTGGGGAGGTAGTAAAGAAAGGGAGAGAGAAGTAAATAACTAACTGTGTTAGTCTGTTCTAACATTGCTATGAAGAATTACCTGAGACCAGATAATTTATGCTGAAAAAAAGGTTTAATTGACTCATAGTTCCACAGGTTGCACATGAAGCATGGCTGGGAGGCCTCAGGAAACTTATGATCACAGCAGAAGGCAAAGGGAAAGTAAGCACATCTTACCATGGTAGAGCAGGAGAGCAAGAGAGAGAGCAAGAGCGACAGCAAAGGGGGAAATACTACAATCTTTCAAACAACCACATCTCATGAGAACTCCAGCACAAGAACAGCAAGGAGGAAGTCCACCACCATTATTCAATCACCCTCTACTAGACACCTCCCCTGACACATGGGGATTACAATTTGACATGAGATTTGGGTGGGGACACAGAGCCAAACTATATCACTAACATAAAACAGAATTGCTACAGTTGCTGCTTCTACAGCCGGTCACAAGATCTGTGCTAGTAATCATAGTTGCCACTGTCTATTCTCTCTTCCCTTATCCTATGTAAGCACCTCAATTATATAGGGCTCTTTAGATAGTGAGGTGACCCAAATCATCATTACTGGGGAATATGAGTCCTTCGTGATCTTTATCGGGTTTTCATGGTTTTCCATTGACCAGGATGATTGAGCAAGAAAATACTTAGAGATAACCTAGTGAATTTTCTGGGCTCCAAATATAGTTCTCTTTGTCCTCATTGACATTCCTTTCTAGAGCACAGCCACGGTTTCACATAATGGGCATATGATAAGACCAGTGACACTTCTTTTCTGGAAAAGGTTCTCTGGTTGGAGGTAATGTTGGGTGGGATATCATGATAAGGCAGAAATGTAAGTCAAAAAAGTGGTAATGCTGGCTGAAGTCCTCTAGACAAGAAAGAAAAACCTGTTCCTGAAATGTGAGAATATTCCTAAGAAAATAAAGCACTCCTTTAGCCATGAAGGAAGAGATCAAATGTAATCAACTGGCTACCAGGTAGACAGATGAAGCCTTCAGGAATTGCTCCCATATCAGCACTTGACTTTAGGCTCTCTTGGCAAGTGGGCACTCAATAGCAGCAGTCACAGGAGCCTGGGAAAGACCATGTTGTTGAGTGTATAGGGCTTATTTTCTGATTAAGATGCAGTCTTCTAAGACTGAAGAGATTCAGAGAAAAAGGTAGAGAACTATGCGCCAAGTCTGGCTTAATTTAGGCTTTAAAAATATCCAACCTCTCTTCTAAAATACAATACCCAGATACCTCAAAGTTTTCCAAGAAAGGAGATAATGGATTCCTAATTCAAGTAAAGGCAGGGAAATATGTGATGATTAATCAGTCCCCTCCCCATGTGGAGGATCTCTTCCTCTTGCAAATTTTGGAGGTTATAGGTTTTTATTAAAAGACAGGTTGGGTAGAAGATATTGCATATTGGGAGAGTTGCAATCCCCGAACCTCTCTTCCAGCATTGTTTCTATTCTACAGGCTCTCTGTATACAAACTGTGGTCCACATATCCAGAGTATTGTTATCACCTGTGATCTTGTTGGCACTGTTCTACAGACCTAATAATCAGAATCTGCATCATAATAAGATCTCCAGGTGATTTAGATACATGTTAAATTTTGAGAAGTACTGCTACAGACTTCTTTTCCCAGTATCCTCTGTCATAGAGTTCTTTGCATGACCTATGTTCTGCCAAGCAGATACACCTGCATGTGTGCAAGACTTCAGAAATAAACTGAACAATCTCACATAGCAGTAGTTTTCAAACTTTGGCCTGTATCAGAAACACACATCATTAGGCCTCATGCCCAGAGTGTCTGATTAAATAGGTCTGGAGCTGGGTAAGAGAATTTGCATTTCTAACAGGTTACCAGGTGATGCTGATGCTGCTACCTCAGGGACCACACTTTGAAAACTGCTCTCAAACAGCATCATGGCAGGGGTGTGTGGTTCTTCTGAGGCCAACAGCAGTGACAACACTTGCCCAATGCAACATCCTTCTGATTGTGGCAGAAGCACTGGGGTTCTGAGGCCAATGGCAGCAGCAACTTCCTTAGCAAGCCAGTTTTTCAGTGTGGTTCTGGGCATTGTTCCCAGAAGCTCAACCTAGAGTCTGTACTTTTAACTTTCCCAATAATTTTGTGAACTATTATAAATCCCTTTCCAACTAAACTTGTTAGGTCAGATTCTGTTGCCTACAACTAAGAACCTGGCCAATGTTGCTCATACATATACTTAGCAAAGATGTCTTAGAGACTATTTTTATTGTTGAGCCCACTTCACCTAGAAAGGCCAGCAGACAGAAGGGACAAGACCTAGCTAAAGCCTTAGTCAAAAATAAAGAGTATATTTAAATAGTGTCTCCTGTGTCATATATTTTAGGAACCCAATCACAGTAGCAGGTGACTGGAGTCTGACTGCAGCACAGGCGAAGAGTTCTCAGCACCTAGCATTGTCCGGAGGACCTAACCTCAATACCTGAGGCATGACTAACATCTGCATTATGTAAAGCTTAACATGGTGATAAAAAAGATCACATTTTACGCGGGGCACGGTGGCTAACGACTGTAATCCCAGCACTTTGGGAGGTCAAGGCGGGTGGATCACTTGAGCCAAGCTGTCTCTACTAAAAAAATATGAAAAAATAATTAGATGGGCATGGTGGTGCTTACCAGTAATCCCAGCTACTTGATGCTGAGGCACAAGAAGAATCACTTGAACCCAGGAGATGGAGGATGCAGTGAGTTGACATCACACCACTGCACTCCAGCCTGGGCGACAGAGAACACTCCGTTTCAAGAAAAAAAAAGAAAGAAAGAAAAATCACATTTTATTTTATTTTATTTTATTTATGTATTTATTTATGTATTTATTTAGAGACAGTATCTCACTCTGTTGGCTAGGTTAGAGTGTAGTGGAATGATCTCATCTCACTGCAGCCTCCATCTCCCGGGCTCAAGCAATTCTTCTGCATCAGCCTCCTGAGTAGCTGGGATTACAGGTGTGTGCCACCACGCCCAGGTAATTTTTGTATTTTTAGTAGAGACGGGGTTTCACCATGTTGGCCAGGCTGGTCTTGAACTCCTGACCTCAGGTAATCTGCCTGCCTTGGCCTCCCAAAGTGCTGGGATTACAGGCATGAGCCACTGTGCCCGGCCAAAAAAGATCACATTTTAAATATCCATTGAGAAGAAATCTCTGTTGGGTATCCAAACCATATCATGAATTAGCAGTGAAAGGCCTGACTTTTGATCATGCATAAACATGTATTTAAAATAATCTTTCGCAGCTAATGAGGCTAATTTTATGTACTAACTAATCTTCCTCTGAAAAGCAGGGCTTGCAACTGAATTATGATGACACCACTGTTGAGTGCTGGCTTCTCAAATACAACCACACAACTGTTGATTAGGCAAAGCTGAGTTCATTGCTTACAACATAAGGCAGGATGCCCCTCCCCTACAACAGTGCTTCGGCAGTGTCCCAATTTACTGAGAATTCGAAGTTTGGGGTAAGGAAGGTCTTTCAATTTGGAGGCTGGAGATGGTAGTACAAGAAAGGTGGGCTTGGTTAGGATTTGGTGAAGATCATGAAACAGCAAGGCAAGGATTTTTGAGATAAAGGATTCAAATAATTTGAAGATGCAAACTATGTTGATGCTTTCCATGAAAAGTTAAACCCAATAGCCTGGGCAAGAGTTTCATAGAAAAAGTAAGTTATGTTAATACAGACAGTAAGTTGTGAGGAGTAAATGGTCTTAGTTTTCTGTGTCTAAGCTTTGTGGAGCATCAGGCCACTGATTTTGGTTCTTATATACTACCAAAAAGTAAAATCCTTCAGGAAAGAACCTTCTACTATCAGTGCCTAGTTAGCACCTGACACTTAATAAATGTTTGTTAGCTGCCCCACTAGATGGATTGACGGATGGGTGGGTGGGTGGGTGGGCGGGTGGGTGGATGGATGGATGGATGGATTCATAATGGTTTTATCTGCAGAATCATGGAAGGATCCAGTCAGAATCGAGGATTATCCAATATTTTCTAACATGGCAAAGAATTTCATAGATATAATACAAAGCTAACAGGAAGGGAGGTTTCTGGTGGGTCATAGGGAGAGTAAATTGCCACAGTATAAATTATAAAATTTTAGTCTGAAAAGGGGATGGGGCTCCTTCTGTAAAAGAACAGTTTAGAGTGTCCTTAAATGCCAGACATGCAGACAACAAAAGCATTTGACAGGATTATGATCTCAGTTAGAGTCAGCACAGAGTAGATCAACATGGGGGAGTGAATGCCATCTCCAAAAATGCTACATCTTGGCATAGTTTATGATTTACATTAGCCCCAAGAGAAATCAGAGGGGGAAGAAGTCTTCGATTTGATTGGATTTAAAATCAAAATCACTGCAAAACCACTAAAACTGTAAGTAGCTAAATGAAGTTTCCTGCTTCAGACTGAAAAGGGGGCTCAAGATGAAAATTGTCTAGTTAACAGCTGAATTCTACCAGAGGTACAAAGAGGAGCTGGTACCATTTTTTTCTGAGACTATTCCAAACAATTGAAAAGGAGGGACTCCTCCCTAACTCATTCTATGAGGCTAGCATCATCCTGATACCACAACCTGGCAGAGACATAACAAAAAAAGAAAACTTCAGGCCAATATCCCTGATAAACAATGATGTAAAAATTCTCAATAAAATACTGGCAAGTCGAATCCAGCAGCACGTGAAAAACCTTATCCACCACGATCAAGTCGGCTTCACCCCTGGGATGCAAGGCTGGTTCAACATATGCAAATCAATAAACATAATCCATCACATAAACAGAACCAATGACAAAAATGACATGATTATCTCAATAGATGGAGAAAAGGCCTTCAATAAAATTCAACATCCCTTCATGTTAAAAACTCTCAATAAACTAGGTATTGATGGAGCATATTTCAAAGTAATAAGAGTTATTTATGACAAACCCATAGCCAAAATCATACTGAAAGGGCAAAAGCTGGAAATAGTCATTTTGAAAACCGGCACCAGACAAGCATAACCTCTCTCACCACTCCTGTTAAACATAGTATTGGAAGTTCTGGCCAGGGCAATCGGGAAAGAGAAAGAAATAAACATATTCAAATAAGAAGAGAGGAAGTCAAATTGTCTCTGTTTGCAGAAGACATGATTGTATATTTAGAAAACCCCATCATCTCAGCCCCAAAACTCCTTAAGCTGATAAGCAACTTCAGGAAAGTCTCAGGATACAAAATCAATATGCAAAAATCACAAGCATTCCTATACACCAACAATAGATAAGCAGAGAGCCAAATTGTGAATGAACCCTTATCCACAATTGCTACAAAGAAAATAAAAAACTAGGAATACAGCTTACAAGAGACATGAAGGACCTCTTCAAGAACTACAAACCAGTGCTCAAGGAAATAAGAGAGGACACAAACAAATGAAAAAACATGCCATGCTCATAGATAGGAAGAATCAGTATTGTGAAAACAGCCATATGTCCAAAGTAATTTATAGATTCAATGCTTTTCCATCAAACTACCATTGACTTTCTTCACAGAATTAGAAAAAACTACTTTGAATTTCATATGGAACTGAAAAAGAGCCCATATAGCCAAGACAATCCTAAGCAAAAAGAACAAAGCTAGAGGCATCATGCTACCTGACTTGAAACTATACTACAAGGCTACAGTAACCAAAACAGCATGTTACTGGTACCAAAAGAGGCATACAGACCAATGGAACAGAACAGAGACCTCAGAAATAACACTACACATCTACAACCATCTGATCTTCAACAAACCTGATAAAAACAAGCAAAGGGGAATGGATTCCCTATTTAATAAATGGTGCAGGGGAAACTGGCTAGCCATATGTGGAAAACTGAAACTGGGCCCCTTCCTTACACCTTATACCAAAATTAACTCAAGATGGATTAAAGACTTAAGTGTCAAGCCCAAAACTATTAAAAACCCTAGAAGAAAACCTAAGGAATACCAGTCAGGACATAGGCATGGGCAAAGACTTCATGATGAAAACACAAAAAGGAATTGCAACAAAAGCCAAAATTGCCAGGCAAGATCTAATTCAACTAAAGAGCTTCTGCACAGCAAAATAAACCAGCATCAGAATGAACAGGGATGCTACAGAATGGGAGAAAATTTCTGCAGTCTACCCATCTGACAAAGGTCTAATATCCAGAATCTACAAGGAACTTAAACAAATTTACAAGAAAGAAAGAACCCCATCAAAAAGTGGGCAAAGTATATGAACAGACACTTCTCAAAAGAAGGCATTTATGCAGTCAACAAATATATGAAAAAAAGTTCATCATCACTGATCATTAGAAAAATGAAAATCAAAACCACAATGAGATACCATCCCACACCAATCAGAATGGCGATTATTAAAAATTCAGGAAACAATAGATGCTGGTAAGGCTGTAGAGAAACAGGAACACTTTTACATTGTTGGTGGGAAAGTAAATTAGTTCAACCATTGTGGAAGACAGTGTGGTGATTCCTCAAGGATCTGGATCCAGAAATACCATTTGACCCAGCAATCCCATTCCTGGGTGTATAACCAAAGGAATATAAATCCTTCTACTGTAAAGACACATGCACACATATGTTTAGTGCAACATTATTTACAATAGCAAAGACATGGAACCAACACAAATGCCCATCAATGATAGACTAGATAAAGAAAATGTGGTACATGTACACCATGGAATACTACACAGTCATGAAAAAGAATGAAATTACGTTTTTAGAAAGAACATGGATGAAGCTGGAAGACATCATCCTCAGCACACTAACACAGGAACAGAAAACAAAACACTGCATGGTCTCACTCATTAAGTGGGAGTTGAACAATGAGAACACACGGACACAAGGAGGGGAACAACACACAGCAGGCCCTGTTGTGGGGTTGGGGGCAAGGGAAGAGAAAGCTTTAGGACAAATACCTAATGCATGCGGGGCCTAAAACTTTGATGATGGGTTGATAGGTGCAGCAAACTACCATGGCACATGTATACCTATGTAACAAACTGCACATTCTACACATGTATCCTAGAATTTAATGTAAAATTTTAAAAAATCTAGTTACAGAAACATAAAGAAAGTAATATTTTTGCATCTCTGTGACTCATGCAATTTGTACATTGCTACACAAACATATATTTTTTCTCTCCAATAAAAGGTTTCAGCTCCAAAAATCCCTGTGTCAGCAGAATTCACATTTCCAGAAAAAAGTAAAAATAAATAAGCTTTTAAGAGAAAGTTAAGACTAGCCCATCAAGGTTGTGGATTAAGCTATGAAAGTTTTTATAAATAAAGTTTTTTTTCTTTATTGAATAAAAACCAATACAGAATAGCATATTAAAACATCTCCCCAGCATTTTCAACAACATACCTGTTTATTTATTATGCCTTATGGTAGACAATATGCCTCAGCCCTGCCCTGTACATATTATACTCTACATAAGTTGAAAGGTTTTCTGGGTGGGTGAATGACTCCTTGACTCCTGTCTCCTGGATCACACAGTGACCCCAAAGAAGTACAGTAACTTGGTTGGAAAAAGCCTTAGGCAACTTTTATTTCAGTTACTAAGCATATCAAAAAATTACCTCTTAGGCCTTCCTTCTACCCACTCATAGAACTTTCGCTCTGCTTAAGAAAATATGGGGCTAGAACACATGCACCTCTCCTTCTTCCAGCCAATGGGATGCAATTCCAACTTTGCTTCAGCCACCTTAATTTCTCCCAAAGCTGCATTTTAAAAATCATTCTCCTGTTCTGCCACCTGCTTTACTTCTTTTTTGCCTTTTCAAATTTGCAACTCCTTACTCCCTCTTTTTCAAATTATCCCCAACAGGTGTGCATGTAATCAAAGTAAGATTTTCCTGATTGTGGAAAAGTGTACAAAAGTAAATTCACAGATGTACAATTTCATGAAAGAGAAACTGAATTTGGCAAGGGCTTTTTATAAATGCAATTATGTGTGAAAAGTGCTACAGTAGTGCTGTGGACAAAGTGCTAGGGAACCACTTGAAATAACTTTTAAGCTTAAGCACCAGGCAGCTGGAGTCAAAAACAATTTGTTGTGGTAGAAACCTTTGCCAAGAGAATTCACATTTCTAAATAAGAAGTCTTTAAGGAAAACATCAGATTGGAAAACCAAGGTTGTGCGTGAAACTATGAAAGTTATTATAACTAACTTTCAGTAGAAACTGGCTCCGTGCCTATAAATCTGCTGATAAGAAAACTACAGTCAAATTAACATGTTTCATTTATTGATCCATTTATTTGACAAATATTACTAAGAATATAATATATTCTTACTTGTGTGTGGAGAACTGGCAATGTAAGGGTAAGTAAATACACATCCTGACCCTGCGCTCATGATCTTTAGAGTCTGGAGTTCCCAAGCAACAGCTGACTTTTGCCCATAGAAAGCAGCAGCCCCAAGGAAGAAAGAGAAAATAAATTCTTCAATTTGCTGTGCTTTTTAAATTAAATAATTACATCTAGAAGAAGATCAAATCTTTGTTCTTATGTTCATTTAGCATTTTATGCTATTTTATAATTTCTTACCTTAACACTTTTTTCCTGATACTTTAAAATTTAATCTTTAGTATGTATCCCTCTTTCAGGAAGCTGGATACTATGAAATAACATCAGGCTACATTCCTTTCACCAATAAAATCTAAAATCATTGTTGTCATGGGAAGGTCACTATTCTCCCATTTCAATAGGACTAGTGATTTACTCCACTCATGATGTGGGAGAAACCATATTCAGTCTTCATTCAAGCTGGTGCATTCATTGATTTATGAATACACGGATGCATGCAGGAATTCATTACAACAAATATTTGAAGAGGAATTGCCATATGCTTGGCATTGAACTGAACCATGAGGATATATAGGATAATAAGGGACAGGATCTGCCAACTAACTGCTGCTATTACTATTAGTAATAATAATAATTCAATATCAGTGCTATAAAGTATGAACAAATTACTTTTGGAGGAAGGATTGACTGGACCTGCCAAAGTAGACAGATAAAAATTTCACAGAAGAACAAGTATTTGATTTAGTCCTGTGCTATCTTAGAGTGCTATCTGATGGTGTCCAGCATGTCAGTGATGTTTTCTAATAGGTGGCTCCTCTGAAAATAAGTTTTATGAAGGTCTAGCTAACAGTCCCTCAGCTGTCATTATAGTATTGCCCTAAATCTTCTTGGCAAATAGTTATAGTACTAGTTAGTACTACTGGAACAGAGAATCAGTCATAACTCCAATACTTAATACATAACCATGGTAATTGAGCTTGAAGATTGATAACAACATTGAAGAACAGTAAGGTGTTTTACTTCCTAAGAATAGATTGTGTAACTCTAAACTCTGAGCCTCCTAGAAGGAGGGTTGCCCCTGAGAAATTGACAGCAGGCAGTTGACTTTTTTACCCTCTCAATACGATTTCACAGATATCCTGAAAAGTTGCCTGCATTTGGAAGGTATGCAAATACTCCAAGTGTCCTGAGCAGTCGAGAATAGCCAGAAGGAAAGAAAATCCCAATGAGAATGGCAAAGAGAAGTTCCCAAAACACTTGCTCATATTCGCACTCCAGCCAAGTGATCTCATTGACAGTGGGTCATCATTGTGAAAACCTGAAGTCCATTGAAACTTGCTCCATCAAAGGGCAATATGGCTTTTCATCCCCTCTAAATGCTTCATATGTTATAGCCTTTATATAAAATACAGGACTTACATTCTTCTGTCCATTAACATTTCTCTATGGATCAACATAAGCCTGAGATGACTGCACAGGCTATTATCTGGTATGTTAAAGAAATACAGTTGATCTTCATTTAAAATTGTTCTACACCACTAACTTCCAATGCCACTCTCTGCATTTGACCCAGTAAAAGTAACACCTAAAGACAAAACAATAAAATAAAAGAGGATGCCACCACTTCTTTATTATACCCCTTTCTTGGGTAATCGGAGTGCTGTTTTTGTAACATACCCTCGTACTCTACAATCTTTCTAATCCTTTCCATGAAAGCAACTCACAGGAAATAATTGGGAAGAAAGGAGGGTGAAAATGTCAATGCACATTGTACCTTTGAAATTCTGATGCCCAGAAGTAAAGAGTTACACAAAGACAAAAAGAACTCTGAAAATAGTACATGCTGCAAATAAAATTTTTCTATTTCCCCAGTCATTTGGCCACATCTGGTGGTAAAGGATGCTGGAGAATACAGTCTGGCTGGTGACAAAGAATAAAAATGTTTTATTAAACAGCTGACAGTCTCTGCCTCTGACAGTACAGTACTAGACTAATTCCAGACAGACAAAAGAATTTTCTCAGAAACTGGCACATCATCCTACCTTCCTGCTATATATCTATGGAAGGAATTTGTCCATTGTTCAGGACTATGGTGAATGTAACTGGCACCTGGACTACTTTGGGTCTATCAAGCTTAAAATGTTAGAGCAGCAAGCTAAACCTATAAGGCCCAGAAGGTAAGATCCCCTTTATTGCCCTGAAATTAAACTCAAATATATTTACACAAATAATTTACAAAAATATTAACATAATGCCATCACTATAAAGAGAATAGGAAGATAATTCATAATAAAATGATACCTATTTCTATATGAAAATGTTCAGGTATAATAACAAGAAGCCATATGAAATAGTCAGATGTTTGTGTCTATACTTAGAATCAGCATGAATGTGACAACTACAAATGGAGTTGGGTACAGGTGTGTTGCATTGGCAACTCAAATACTGCAAATGGCGTTGCCATTGGTGATGTGATTTTCTGAAATGGTGAGCAACTCTTGATAGAGTTTCTAACAAAACAAATTACACTCTTCCCTCAATTTACAATGTACTTGCATTCCTAGAAATGTTGGTATATATTAAAATTATGCAAAAACACCTTTTGCTTGTATGTAAAGTGGAATTAGGTTTTAGGTCCAAATAATTACAAGTAAATTTTTTACCTGCATGAATACCTATCAGGATATTTGAAAGCCATGCAGGATACAGAACTGTGCTTCCTCTCATGGGTCTGCCCTACACATGGCAGGAAACGTGGAATTACTGATCCACACACTGTCAGTAATCCTATCAAATGTCATAGCATGCAAAGATGCGCCCATAAACTACAAAAACACCTCTAGGGTGTGGTACTGCCCCTGTTAAGAACCACTAAAATAGGAAGACAAGTGTGGTGGCTAGTAAACAGAGGGCAGAGAAGAAAGCAGTAGAAATGAATGAATCGGGGTGGTAGAGAGGAGCCAGATTGTGTTGCTGCTGTTGTTGTTGTTATTAAGTATTATGGGAAATCATTAGATGATTCTAAGAAGGAAGTAACACAATATATGATTTTTAAAATATCACTTGACTTGCTGTATAAAAAGTGGATTATAAGGGTATAGGAATGGAGAGATAGACCAGTTAGGAAGCTATTCCAAGTAGGTTGGGGAAAGATAATAATGTGTTGTATTAGGATGGTAGAGATGGATATGGAGAAACTGGCACATTCGGGACTTACTTTTGAGATGGAGACAGAACTTGCTCATGGAGTCAGATGCAGGAGGTGAAGAAAAATGAAATCAGGAATGGCTGAAAAATTTTTGTTTGGGCAGCTAAGGAAGTAACAGTCATTCCCTGAAATGGAAAAGATGAGTGAATGAAGAGGTTTTGATGAAAAATAAGAGTTTTGTTGTGGACTTGTTAAGATATCTGCTAGATATGCCAAATGCCAAGTAGAGCAAATAGTTGTCTATGTTGTCCAGAGCTCAGTAAAGTGGCCAAGAGTATTAAATGAGTTAAGTTGAGGGGCATCTATAGGTGGATGGAACTTTGGCACAATCACAGGTGGCACAAGAAAGTGAGCTATTAAAGGAAACTGAGAAGTTTCCTTTCAATTAGGTAGGAAAACACATTTTTACTAAATCAAAAGAAGGAAACATTATTTAGGAAAGTCACGTCTTTCTTGAATTATGCTGAAAGGTTGAGTGAGATGAACATAGAGAAATAATCACTTATTCTAGGATCATGAAGATTACCAGTGAGATTCATAAGAGCAGTTTCAGTGTGGTGACAAGGATAGATTGGGTTAATGAGAAAACAGGTGTCAGGAAGTAGAAACTGCAACTATATACAACTCTTTTGAAAAGTTTTGATGTGAAACAGTGATGGTAAATAACAAAATAACTGGAGGGAAATATAGAAACCGTCTTTTAGGTGGGAGATTTCTGAAAATTAGTGTGCTGGTAAGAAATAGTCAGAAGTACAGTTATAACAGAAAAGTGCAATATGTACGGTACTGAAAATAAGAACTGAATGATAAAATATCTGAGTCTATTAGGGGCTGAGGAGTGGATAACAGATGCTATTGGTGCTCTGCCCACTTTCTTCTGCACTCATCTCCACTTACTAAAGGCTGATTACTGGAAATACCTACAACTGCCCCAGTACTATTTTTTTTTTTTTTTTGACACAGGAACTATGTTGGCCTATATGTATAGCAAACTGAATGTATCAAAGAGTTAATTCCCTTCAAGCAATTTTCAACCTATGATGGGTAAAGAAGTTATAAATAAACTCATTAACTTCTTCTCCCCTTTGTTATGATGACACTGAGGTATGTTCTATACTGTCTCCCAGATACTCCCCTGCTGAATTAAGTTCCAGCTACCTAAAATGGTAATCTTTTTATAATACACATTTTATTGACCTCCTTCTCTTCTTTATCTTAATTCCTTGCTGATGTTTCTTGAGACAACTTTTCAAATAAATTACTTGCAATTATATCCTTGTCTTATGGTTTTTATGGTTTATTTCTGAAAGAATGCAAACCAAGACCCAAAGGGAGCAGTATAGAGTATCAAATCAAAATAGGAATATAATATCAACTTTGTTCAAACATATCTTTGGAAGAAAGTCTTATAATAAAATTAAATTGTTAACATGAGTTTACATTAAATGGAGGATTCCATTTCAGTTGCATATCAGGGAGGACACTTTCAGTTGCAAATTACAGGAAACTCATCCCAAAGTGGTCATATAAGAAACAGTATTTTTGACTTTTACATATAAAATGTGTGGAGGAAGGACACAGCTTGATTCAGGTTTCAAATAATGTCATATTTTCAGTATATCTCATTTCAGCTGTTACCTTGTGTATCAACCAAAAAGTGACAAGTCTGGACAACAATTCTAGTCCCGAAGTCCTCTGAACCTTGAAAGTCATGAAAAAGAATGATTCCACTTCCTTGATAGTGTAAACAAAAGTCCCAGAATTGAAACTTGTTGGGTGTGATGGGCCAAAGAGAGGTGTGCCTATCTGTGTAGTAATCACTGTGGCCATAGGGGTGAAAGAGATGTGCTGATTCCCTCAACCACAGTATCCCAGAGAGATCCCAACCTCCTATCCACAAGGGGCAAGTAGTCAACATTGGGCAGCAGATTCTTCTATGTGAAGGCCTTTTGGGGAGGTTGGCACATTCCACTTGCCCTCACTCCCACATTAAATCAGTCACCTAATTCTGAGTTGTCTATGTCTTAGACATTTGTTCCCTACCCCCTTACCCAAATGACTGTACTCTAGTCCATATCATTGACATCTATCACACAGATTAGTCAGTAGCCTCCTGTCTAGTTGAGATGCATCCTCTCTCACCAACCCACATTCATTCTTTATAAAACATCCAGAGATGTGTTTACAAAACTCAAATTTGATCATGTGACTTCCTTGTTTTCAATCCTTTTAGTGATTCCCATTCCACTTACTTAAGACCAAATCTTTATAATAGCTGAGTTGCACCTTAACTACCTCTCTCATATCATCTTGTACCACTTAGTTTTCCACGCTTCCACCATGCTGGATTTCTTTTGACTCCTTGACCACACCCTGCTTCTTCCTACCACAAGGATGTTGCAAAGGCTGCAATCTGTGTTTGGAAATCATTTCTCCTTCCCAGCTCCTCACCTTTCACCAGCTAACTGACCTTTATGTCTCCCCTTAAATGTTTTTTCACCAAAAAGTCTTCACTGATTCTTGCCTACTCCTGCCCCTGCCCCAGAATAAGTAAAGTCTGCCCATCACAAGCTCCCACAGCACTCTGCCCATCACAAGCTCCCACAGCACTCTGCATCTTGAATGCTTCCCACACTTGAGATCAGTCCCTTCTCCCACCAGAATTCAGTTCAATGAGGACAGTCTAGGAGCTTCATATTTTAGTGAAAAAAAAAATTAATAAATAAAAACTGCTTCATACTTTAAATTGAGATCCCAGAAAACATATATTTAGAAACCTGATCGTTGAGGATAATTATATATAAGTTATACTTACAATTATTATGAAAATAATAAAGCACAATAAAAATACTGGAAGAAAACACTTTGATATCTTGAGGGTGGTTTTGTCAGATGTGTCAGGGGCATTGTAATAAGGGGACAGGTAATTGTTTTTCATTCTTCCATATTTTGAAAATAATCTAAAATAATTATATATATAATCATACAGGGATGCTAAAAACATTTTTAAATGACAGAAAATTATCATCGCTCATATTTATGAAGAAAAAATGTGTACTTAAGTAGGGATTTCAAAGTTTAATTCTTATAAATCCCAGCTGGCACTCTCAGAGAGATCATCTAACTCTGGTTTTCAAACACTTTAAGTATTTGAAAACTTTTATTTTTGGCTGAAATCTCATGTGGAAATCTGATATATAAAACAGTTAGAAACAGAATTTTCTGGTAGGAGCAGGGTGAGAAACAAAGGCAAGTCACTACGACTCTGCAATATCCCCACACCCCACACTTTATCAGTGCACCCTTGAGAGATGTCCATAGAATGTGGGACTGTGGAGAACAGTTTGAAAACCACGATCTCACTCAAACACAGACAGGATCAACAAAACCCAAGCCCCCAAATCTACAAAGTGAAGCTCAAAATAGATGCTCATCCCTCAAATCCTAGAAACATAGAGGGTCTATATATTTTTTAATTTATATTGGTTCAAAAATATCAAATAGATAAGATGTTTCAATAATGAGAAAGCTGACATTTTTATTTTTAGGACGTTTAAAAAGTTTTCTTCCGGCCGGGCGCGGTGGCTTACGCCTGTAATCCCAGCACTTTGGGAGGCCAAGGCGGGCGGATCACAAGGTCAGGAGATCGAGACCATGGTGAAACCCCGTCTCTACTAAAAAATAGAAAAAAATTAGCCGGGCGCAGTGGCGGGCGCCTGTAGTCCCAGCTACTCGGGAGGCTGAGGCAGGAGAATGGCGTGAACCCGGGAGGCGGAGCTTGCAGTGAGCCGAGATTGCGCCACTGCACTCCAGCCTGGGCGACAGAGCGAGACTCCGTCTGAAAAAAAAATAAAAAAATAAAAAATAAAAAAAAATAAAAAAAGTTTTCTTCCTTTTTATTTTCTCTTTTCTTTCATTCCCTTCTAGGACAATTCAATTCTAAAACCATTTGTGAGAGTTAGGTAAGGTAAATGTCCTCACCCGGAGTGGAGGATACACGGTCCAGAGCATAGTGTAAACTCCTGAGTGGGGTCAGAAGCCCTCCCACCAGCCCTGCCACCTCCACACCCCAAACCAGTGGCAGCAGTGGTTTGGAATTATGAACCGGAGATGGGTAGGAAGAGAAGTGTATCTACATGTGGGGTGGCAGAAAACGGTGTCAAAGCCCAAGCAGAGTGAGGAGACATTTGTGAGGACTGGGGGGTTGGTATTACTTGGAAATTGATTACAAGATGAAGATTGGTTAAATAGGCAAATACTTCAAGGATAATGGGAACCAGGCATCTCACTATTAAAGAAGGAAACTCTAAACATGGAAAGGGAGAAAGCTAGAATTAACCCTGTATAGAGCTGAAGAGAAATTAGGGGTGTCGAGGTGTTGGTATGAGCTCATAATATTTTTTATTTTGTTTTATTTTATTTATTTATTTATTTATTTATTTTACGGAGTCTCAGTGTGTCGCCAGGCTAGAGTGCAGTGGCACGATCTGGGCTCACTGCAACTTCCAACTCCCTGATTCAAGCAATTCTCCTTCCTCAGCCTCCCGAGTAGCTGGGATTACAGGCAAGCATCACCACGCCCAGCTAATTTTTGTATTTTTAGTGGGGATGGGGTTTTACCATGTTGGCCAGGATGGTCTCGATCTCCTGACATCATGATCTACCCACCTTGGCCTCCCAAACTGCTGGGATTACAGGCATGAGCCACCACGGCCAGCCTGAGCTCATGATTTTTTATATATAGACAGGGGCAGAGATATAAATAAATAGATATATAGAGATATAAACATATAAATGTATATAGAGAAATAAATGTAAATGAGAGGGCCTGGGAACAGTGACACCTCAATAGCAATGAGCACACAGAAACTATTTTCTAAGTACCGTGTACCACTAAATGGAGCCAGGACCCTTGGAGAAATGGTTCATTTTGGGACCAAGGCAAAAAAGTGTACAATCAGTCTGGAATGCCTTTTTAATACCAGAAAGCAAAGGAGTGCTCAGAAAATAATAGTGATACATCTAAAAGATACAGAAACTGGCTTGGAGGAGAAAATCTGGACAAATTGGGGATAATTCAAACATAATGAAAATTACAAATTATAATCACTTGACCAGGAAACCATAAATCCTTACTGATACAAATAAATGAATGAATAAGTTGAAAGCTTGATGGGGAAAAGAATGAATGAATGATACCAATTTTATGAGGAATAGGATATTTATATAGTATCAAAATATCCATCCATCATTCTTACAAATTACAAAGGGGAAAAAGAGTAACATTTCAGTGGTGAAGATTTTATCAAGTAATCAAAGTAATAGCATCTGTAACAGGACAAATAAAAATTGTATGCACCTGATAGGAAACAGAGAGAACACAATGTTGCTTCTGGGATATTTCTGCCAAAGATGCATGACTTGACTGTTTTCATTAGGAAACATCAGGCCAACCCAAATAGAGGGACAACCTACAAAATAACTAGCTTATACTTTTCAAAAGTATTGAGTTCATGAAAGTCAGAAAAAGATGAAGTAACTGTTTCAGATTGAAGGATACAAAAAAAAATGCAACAACAAAATGAAAGACATGATTCTGAACAAGATAATTTTGCTCTAAAGAGACATTACTGAGAAAATTGTAAGACTTAAATAGGGTCTGAGAATTATACAGTAGTTATGTATCAATGTCAATTTCCTGATTTTGATGATTGTGTTGTGGTTATGTGGGGGAATGTCATGATGGTAGGAAATACACGCTGAAGTATTCAGAGTTGATGTGACATGAGATCAGCAACTTACCCTCAAATGGTGCAGAAAAATTTGTTCATTTTGTACTTGCCATTTTCTGTTAGATGGAGAGGGATTCGAAACTTCAAAAAATTATAACAGGAAAACCCTGTCTAGGTTGAATTTTCACTTAGGAGTACCTTATAAACCAAATCACAGTTTTATTTGGTGATATTTCTCTCTCCTTCATTCCACTTGCTCTCACTCTCAGTGAGGTCCCCAATTCTCCCAATTACTACATTCAGTATCCCCCTTAACATAGACAATTTTTGCCCTTTGGCAGGGAGAATATAAGGAACTCTATTTTCTATTTTAAAATTTCTCTAAGCCATCTTATAGGTGTTGGGATTTCGCATCCTTGTCTTCTTGGCCTGCCATCTGGAAGCTGGTTTCGCTCCCTGTTTTGCCCTAGCTACCTTGACTAAGTCCTTATCATTCAGTCAGTCTTTCCAGTTTTTATTTGGTCAGTCAATAAAAGATAAGGAAATAGTCACTGAGTATCAACTCTGTGCCAGGCACCATCCCAGACACAGGATAATAATATGGCCAAAACCATTCTCACGAGCTCCATGTATTGAAACAAACAAGACTGTCATCAAGAAGAGCTCATTTCCAAGGTCACAATTTTTACTCTTCACAACATACACACACACAGAAGAAAAAAGTTAGGAGGAGGAAGATAATAAATAAAAGGATTTATAGACTGTTTTTCTCTGATGCTATTCCCACTGGAATGAGCAACACAGTTCTGGAAAATAAATGACCAGTACCTGAACCTATTAAATTGCCATGACTAATTTCTAAAGTATTAGGCTTATAATCCTTCTGAATCAATTCTATTAAAAATATCATTAACACTTGCTTACATCATTTACATAATGTGCAGGGACTAAATTAAAAGAATTTGGAACAAACAGTATATCTTGAGGCCTGGGTAGAGTGTTATTTTATGCCCCATGATTTTTTGTTCTTATTGCAACATTCTCTTCACAGTAGTGAATGAGTGGGTGGGAGGAGCTTACACCTTAATTCCAGTTAAAGTGTCTCATGCTAATACACAATGGCTTATCTCATCTTTAAATTTTATTATTTGGAAGGAACCTATCCATGTGCCTGGACAATATACAGATATACACACCTGTCCCAGACTGAACTGCCCCTGAAGAATTATGGGATGATTATTACACTGCAGATTCATACACTGAATTCTGGACTTCTCAAGCAAATTCCATAGCCAATGTCTTGCTTAGAGCTGATTTCTACATTGTACATTAAATATTTTTAACTGAAAATTGAGTTTTAATTTTATTTCAGAAATTACTATCACATATGTGTTAAAAATACAAGATCCGGATAATCTTATTGCCTAGATAAGCTACACAATTGTTCCATCCAGATTTTGCATCTATGTGATGCGCATAGGTATCACTGCTCTACTTAGACCATATCTCTTAAGTGGTAGGTTTCTAGTTTCATATAGTTCACCAAATGGCCACAATTACAGCCCTTTTTTCTTTTTGGTACACATTAAATCTCTTGCTCAGTCACCCAAATGAGATCCTTGCCTATTCACTGTGGTATATAAGTTGTGTGCAAAACAGGTCAGAATTTGCTCTACTCTCTAATACAATGATAAGAATTCTTGATCTTTACTAAGTTCCTGGCCTTTTCCAAGTATCATAAAGTCCTCTCTGTCTTACCTCTTATGTTTTGCAGTTATCCCCTACCTGTGGTGAGAGTGAGACCTGAAGTACAGAAGGAGAAAATGAAACACAAATAAGTTGATGTTAATTTTTGTGATCTCTAGATTCCACATCTAAAATGTCTTTTCACATTGCACTGAGAATAGGGTTGGGAGGAGAGAATATCGTTACCTAGATATAGGTAATAATTTATATTAAATCATGAAACTCTAGACACTTAAAGATGAACAAGTTTATCCTACTGCCTTCAGACCAGCTCAGACCAGCATCATCATTCCCAACACTAAAAGGCTCTTGAAGGGTGTAGGTTAAGCTTTAAGACCCTGGAAATATAGATTCATCTTTATGCCCAATAAAAATAGTTTCTCTTACCATTTAAGCCAAACATTCTGGTTTTACTAAAAATCAAAAGCAACTGGTAAATTTTTTTCCATAAAGATTGTATGCATTTTGAGATTCCCATTAGGAGGTAGGGGCAGATCACCACAATCCAGTAGAGACTTAAGTAGATCATGGCTGGGTTACACTTTTGTAAACTTTCACCCAACTCTGGTTCACCCTTCCGATGTGAATCCTCCAAGGGTCCTTACTGAGAGACTGGTAAGCTCTTTCTGCTTAACAGGTCATGACTCCAATTCTTTGTCTCTTTATCTCCATGAGACTGCCCAAAGATGCCCCACTCTGCTTGTCAGAGTATGACTTTCTGGTTTGCTTCTTAACTTCCTGCTCTGCCCAACTTAAGAATTCCACAAAAACTCAAGGGAAGATCTGTAAAGGTTAGGGATCTCTAGCATCTTGGTCCCTCCAGCATCTCCCCTCTCTCTGGCATCTTGGTCCCTCAAGTCCTAGGAGCCTTCATAACCCCGAGCTTCAATTGTTGTTGTCTTTGCAGTGTGAATTTATCAGAAGTTCTGCTGGCTTCTCTGCCTCTTAGCTGCAACCTCCTCTAGGAATTTTACACTCTCTCCACTGGCCAAGAATGATAAATATCTCTTGAAGGAAAGCAGCTCACAAAATATCAACTCATCTCTCAGTAATTACCTTCTTTCCTAGTAACTTGGCTCCTAAGTTACCTCAACTGTTCACCAAATTCTTCAAATACATCCTTTTTATATTTTCTTCCATTTTTCTGTTGCTCTCAGTGGGAGTGTTGTTCTACCACAACCTAATACATCATGCACTTCAGGATCTACTTTAATGATCTTTTAACTGAACATACATCATAGTTTAAAGTGATGCAACTTAAGTGCAAGTTCGTAAAAGAACTAGCTCCTGTCCCCATTTTTCTGTGGCATCTTATTATCTCATGTGATATAATTTGAATAATGCAGAAAGACTGGGTCCCTGCCTGAAAACATTTTATTCACATATATTTGTTACTTAAGATCCAACTTTAGGAAATATGTCCAGAGAATTATCTCTGTTCATATATGAATGTCTCTAGAAGAAGTCTGGCAGTCATTAACATTGATGATGAAAGATATCAAACTTTTATAAGAGGAGCAAGATACAGGAAAGAGGAAAAATATGAGTCTGGTTCCTGCTAAGGAGAGAATTCCATGACTGGGTAGCCAGGAAAAAGGAAGGAAAGCCACAATGTGAGAAAAATACCCTGAGAGGATCAAGCTTTTCTATATCCCAATTTTGGCCAGGACTGGCTCTAACCTGTCAGGATAATGTACCTCTTTCTAGATGAATAAATACTAGGAAGAAGCTTAATGTTCAACAAGGCTGGACACTCTTCTTAGGGGCTGAAAGGGAGCAACTGGCTTTGTAGAGAGTGTATGGCCCAACTAGGCCTGATCTACTCACTCCTTTCCTATTTTTCTCGTTAGCAGACAAAAGTTTTCATTGATCCAGCATGTTAATTTTTTTCCTTGAACAATAATGAAACCCATGGAAAAGTCCTATGCTTGCATAGAAAAAAGTAACAAATATGAAAGAAAGGAAACTTTTTTTTTTTTTAAGAGATGGAGTCTCGCTCTGTCGCCCAGGCTGGAGTGCAGTGGCGCAATCTTGGCTCACTGCAAGCTCCACCTCCTAGGTTCACGCCATTCTCCTGCCTCAGCCTCCTGAGTAGCTGGGACTACAGGTGCCTGCCACCACTCCCAGCTAATTTTTTGTATTTTTAGTAGAGACGGGGTTTCACCGAGTTAGCCAGGATGGTCTCGATCTCCTGACCTTGTGATCCGCCCGCCTCGGCCTCCCAAAGTGCTGGGATTACAGGCATGAGCCACTGCGCCCGGCCAGAAAGGAAACTTTTGATCTTAAAGTGCTTGTGCTGTGAACAACATGTGCTAAATCACACACTTTCTGTATACCCAAACTTTAGTCTTAGATTTGGTTTGGACTAAAGTAAGTTCTATTACTCATTGTGAAATGGGTGTGTTTCCTGTTTCTCCGGAAATGGGAGCTGGTTTACAACAAGAGGCTTCCTAAAGAGAGACAAAAACCATAAATCACTATACATGATGAACATTTGCCATTCCGCTAGCATGTTGCTGCAGCTGCTTCCAGTTTTGCTGGGATAAAACATTGACACCTGTTATTCAGCGAGGTATATGCAGGATGGATGGAACCATGAGAGGGTAGCCACAACACCAACATGCTGCAAATGGCATTCTATTTATTTCCAAAATTAAATGAAAGTGGTTACAACCCTAGCCAACCTTGGACTCTCAGGCCCAAATTTGTTCTAAAACCAAGAAATAACAACTATATCTCAAAGATTCACAGGTGGAAAGAAACGGAAGGACACTCCTATGGTGAATAAAAAGGAAATAATATTTATTAAACTCCTACCACATACCTGCTAGGCTCAGGGTTTATTCACCTTTTAACATTTAACTTTCACGTTACTCCCATGATAGCTGGGATTATTCTCATTTTTGAAAAGAGAAATTCATGGCTCTGAAAATTTAGATCACTTCCTGAGATGACCCCACTAATAAATGGTAGGTATGAGATTTAAGCCTGCGTACTTCTGATTTCAAAGCTCATTGCTCCATGATGCCAAAATATCCACTTTGTATCATCCTGTCTTCTGGATTCTTTGAAGACCTTACTGCCATAACAGACCACATTCAATGCCTTTTAAAATCACATGGAGGCATGTGTGCCTCATGTTTCACAGTGAGACAGCTCCATACATAAGTTAAAGCCTGAGCACATAGTTGCCAGGGTCCTGATAATATCACCCTGGCATGAACTGACATAGTAGTAGGCCTCCTCAATTCAACTTCTGTCAAATCCAATGACTTAATTAAAGCCCTGGGAATGATGGGAATCTCAATAGCAGGGCACTCTGGGAGCCTTCTATAATCTGAAGCAAATACAGAAATAAAACTACTAGAGAGAACCTATCAAAGTCACAATATATCTATTACCACAGCTGTTTCTTCTCAGACACTAGGCTCCCTCCTGAGCCTATTATTAAGTGCAAATGACCAGGCTCAGTTACTGTTATTTTTAAAAACATTACTTATCATGCATTGTGTTCTGAAACTTGTTGACTTATTTTAATTTGCATAATTATAGTAATTTTCTCCTATGTCAATACTGTAGGATTATATTAGGATTCTGCCTTTTATTTAAAGAACTTTGCAGGTTCAAAAGCACATTGTTGTCATATCACTTTTGACCCTTTCAGACAGTTGAGAGGCAGTGATGATGGAAGAATACATTTTGCTAAGTTTACTTCTTGGCTCATGATTGGAAGAAATGGCAGAGTTTGAGAGACCAAAAAAGGGTAACAGAAATGAAAGGGATTAGGAGAGTAAAAGAATGTAAGGAGATGTCAAAACAAAGGGAAGACGAGCTCCTCCTTTGTAGAGCTTCTTCAGGGTGTACTTTAGTGTTTATTATAACATTTGCTTTTTTTTTTTTTTTTTTAACAACTCAGGGTACTTGGTCACATTTTACAGAAAATGAACTTATGAATAATTACTCATCTAGTTTGCCTCAGAGCCAGGTTAGAAAAAAACCTATATCTCTCAGCTCTTGACCTAATGTTGTTCTCCATAGAATAAATACTTTGTCCAAGAAGATTTGCCCAGCAAAATAGTCAGAGGACTGCTAAGCTACTAGGCATCCACCCTTACATTGTAGAATAAATCAGGAAGCTTTCCACTGTGTGATTAATTCATTTATTTTAAGAAAAATTGCCTATATTTACTTACCATATATCTAGTGTTTAAATTCTACTTCCAGGTATTTTCACAGGTACCCCCAGGTTCTTCTGGTATATCTTGAAATGAAAAAGGTAACAAACCTCTGATAACATCAAGACAGCAGGATTCACAACTTGACTCCTGCCCATCAATCCCAAGTCCAAGGCTGTCCAAGGAAAGTACAGTCGGGTTCACATAAAATCCAAGACACTCTCCCCGAACTCCAAAAGGGAGATGAAGATAGAAGCTCATGGCCCTAGAAGGTGTAATTACCATTCTGTTCCTTATTTCTCTTTTTTCTAAAGCTCTGTGGCCCCTCAGTCAGTGGGAGGACAATCAAGCAATTGAAACAGCCCAGAAGGACATGGGAAGAGAAGGGGCAGCACAGGGACGCCAATAAAGCTTATCAGTCTTGTAGAGAAGGAGAAAGGTTTCTGCATGGGCCATGTGACCCCGCAGCTATATTTCCAACTTTCTTGTAAGCGCGGTCCACTGGATCACTCATTACACCTTCAAATGCCACAAGATCTAAGTCAAATATATCCTCTTCTCCTCTTAAGCCAGTTTTTCCTCATAATTCTAAATTATAGAATTATAATTTACTACTTACTGCAAGAAGGTTATGAGGACCAGATGAAAGTGAAATATACAAGTATCTGTAAGCACTCAGAAAAAGCTGCATCAACTCTTAAAACGATTTTTCTCATTTACAGTGTCATCACACAATTTAAGCCTTTATTGGAACTCACACTGATAATTGCAATATGTTCTGGCTTAATGGCCCTCAAGTGCATTGGCCCTAGTGTTCTCTTCTGATGGTGCCTCCCACTAGTATTACACATGTATGTATGCCACAGTCAAAACACTCCTCCCTGTTATCAGAACACCCCTATGCTTCCCTATTTCTTGGTTTCTTCCCTAGAATCCCCTTTCCATGGAATGTTCCGCTTTCCCTTCTCTTAGCTCATCTCAAATTTCTTTACTTCTATAAAGTCTTCATTTGATTTTTCATATTACATCTGATACCTAGCACATTGTGAGTACATTCTAGTCTAAGAATTTCATTAGTATCTTCCTTGTACCGCTGTCCAATTCCTTGTGTGTTAATCATGTGTCCCTGTTCCAGCTTCTGCCTACCAGTTTAGAACTTCTTTACAACAAAGTCTTACTTATCTTTATATGCTCAGGGTCTAACATAATGCCTTCCACAAATTTTTATTGTTTTCAATGTGTTCTTGGAAATACTTTCTTTAACTGACCATATAGTAACATAGGATACTATAAAATTGAATTATAATTACTTAGTAAACTATACAACCAGCTTTGAGATTCCCAAACATTACTTAAGATGTCACCAAAACATGATTGAAAAATAAATCACTAATCTGAACCAAGGCAACTCTAAAATAAGCTATTACGTGTTAGAATAGAAATAAGAAATGTTTTAGCTACAAAAATAATAGTATTGACTTTAAATATGTTATTGAAAATAATCTGTGAATATATATATTCATATATATGGTGACATATATATTCATACATATATATCGGTGACATATATATGTGTGTGTCACCAATAAGAAAGCTGAGGTATAGCAAGAATGAATAGTTTGCGTAAGGCAGCACAGGTAAAGAAGAGTTAAACCAAGACTCAAGACAAGCCTTTCTGTCTTCACTGGCTGTGCTTTTCTCATCATTTTGCACCAACTGCTAGAGTTTTATCAGCTCTACTTATGAAAACTTCAAGTCCTTTCTGGGTTTGGGAATAGGCAAAGAAAGATTAAAATACAGCATTTCCTGAGTCACGATGTTATAATCTAGGGCTTGGCAAACTTTTGCTGTAGAGGACCAGATAGTAAATATTTTAGGCTTTGTGGACCATATGGTCTACTCAAATCTGCCATTATTCTGTGAAAGCAGCCACAGAAAATATGTGATGGAATAAGCATGGCTGTGTTCCAATAAAACTTGGGAAACTTTATAAAAATCAGACAGTGGGCCCAATCAGGCCTGCAGGGTATAGTTTGTGACCCCAGTTAAAATCTGCAATAAAGGTTCGCCTACTGTCATGGCAAACATGTTGGCAAAGTGCTGTCTTGTGCTAGTATGAAACATTAATGAATTAATTATTCATATTACACTTGTATTAGATATTTAGGGCACAATACTGCATAAAACATGGAAATTGACAAAATTATACATAATTACAACTCCAAAACACATGTTATTCCCACAACAGAAAATGAGATAATCTACTAAAACACATTTTAAAAATCTGAAAGTGGAAAGCATTTCTTCCCTGCGGTTGTTTGAATTTAGAATATGTCATTAATAGATTTTAAGTCCAGAAAATAAATGAAGCCAAATACCTATGACCTTTGGTTTCTACATTCCCGCTCCTAAAATAAATGATCCATTCCGGTGAGTGTGCACTATAGTACCTCAGACTAGAGATGATTCAATATAACCTAAACTTTCTTGAGAAGAGGATTGTGTAGGAAATCACAGAATGCAAAATATAACTTGCTCTTAATAGAGATGAGTTTTGTTTTCATATAAGCGAGTGGAAACATTTGACCCAACATGGCAGACAATTTATTTATAAAGAAAAATGCCTCTTTCCCCTTGTGAGCTGGTTGAGAGCATTCCCTGAGGTCTTCAGATTGGTCATACAATTGTGGAAAGCTCACACAATGTGAGGTTGTGACTGAGTAAAGAATAGGAGGCACACTACTTTGCTGTCTCTCCAGGAAGCCTGGCCTAACCTCAACAGCAGAAATTCTATCTCCTTTAGATCTTCTCTTATACTCATGGTTCAGAGCCCTCATTTGTTCCTATGTATTGTCTGCTATTGTTACCCATTTATTTCAAATATATGTCTTATTTTTAGAATTAGATTGTAATCTTTGAAATGGGATACATGCGAGTCTAAACCTCAGTTTCACTTTTTATTAGCTTTGTGATTGTTGCCAAACTATTCATCTTCTCTGAATCAGCTGCAGACAGTAACAGCATCTATTTCATAGGCTTTTTGTTGGCTCACATTTAGTAACCAGCATAACCATGGTCACCACCATCACTATCATCGGTATTTTCATGCCTTCTCCTCTATGAAGTTTTCATTAACTGCCCACCACAATTCATTGTTCACCACCTCACAGAATTTTCAGCATTTCCAAATACTTTATCATTTTTATGCTCATTAGGTCAACCTACTTCCAACAGAATTACCTTCACTTATTTATGTCCTGGGATTGTTAATGAGGGTAGACATAAAAAAAAAAAAAAAAAAAAAAAAAAAAAAAAAAAAAAAAAAAAAAAAAAAAAACTCATTTGAAAACCACCTATCTGTTTGATGTAAAGCTATAGATAAAAATACTATGTTGTTCAATGTTCCTTTTATAAGGTCAGTTGTGATATGAATTCACTGAGAAAATGTCACCTTTTCTTAAAAATCAGAACACTTCTTTCCAAGAGTAATAAGAATTATCTAACTACATTTTAATTGTTGCCCTAGATTCTCCTGATTCTGAGTGGGAATACCTCCTATTTTGTATGTTTCCTTTTTCTTTTTGTGAGGCTTTGATTCTTTAAAAACAACTCAGTGACATATATGTTAACATCTCTCAATGTACATGTTGGTTAGGTTCTTGGAAAGTGGCAAGTGATTCAGAAACACTTAAATTTGACATAATAAAAAAGGAGATATATTTTGATAGGTTAAAAAAACAACAGTTTATACTCCCCTTTTTTTCTGTATCACATCAATATGAACTGTAAATAAACATTTTATGCAAATATGTGAACATATTAAAAATGTTTATTCATGAACAGAAACAGAGTTCCTGAGACTGTCCAATAGATCTACAATACACATAAGGCATGAAGCCATTGGGAATTACCTCATACAAAGTATTGCACACCAAAGTGAAAGATAAAACCCATAATGCTCATTAATTCACCTTTTTTAATGCATCTGAGAGCCTAGATTTTTACTCCATTGGTGTCAGCCTTTTTCTATTTCTTTTTCTGTGGGCCTTCTGGCTCACATTGTATTTTTTAGTCACGATTTTTACTTGAGATGGACATAGGACTCCATAAAGCATAATCTCAGGATACTTGAAGGGTATACATAGTAACTGAAAAGGATTTTGTGACTGCTGGCCAAGCAATCACTGTGCATTATGATGAGGGTAATGCCACATGCTGTGGACCTGACCACCAGCCAGTACCTCAAACTAATGAAGGAACCCCTCATGCACATAAAATCTGGCAGGCAGCTTAAATCATGCCATTCTAAACTTAGGACACACATCTGCTAAATATTGTTAATTTCCTTACCACTTTCTTTCCATAACTTGCAAATAAAATACATATAAATTTATACATTGACAAATAGATTTAGAAATACAGTTTTAAGTTGAATCAAACATTCAACTTCTTTAAGCCCTCATTTTCCTAATTATAAAACAATACTAATATATCTCTTTCATGGAGTTGTTTTGAGAATTATATAAAATAACAGCGTGCCTGACACAGTAAGTACTCATTAAGTGTTAGTCACTGTTCTTGGCTATTACTGAAAAGTGACGAATGTCAGTAAATGAAAGTATTTACTGGGGTCTACTCTATCTCTAACGCTTCAAGACAGTCTGATACATAAATTTAAAATGCCCCTATTGGTTCATGGAGGTTAAGAATTGACACCAGTCAACATTTGTTCTAACCTTATTTCTACCAAATCCCATTTAGCCCTAATGCTGGAAACTTCAACTACCAATTAGCGACCAGAGACATGTGTATCTATCTTGCAGACCAACAATATTATAATTTCCCTGAGTGCAAAATTCTGTCTCTTTGTACCCATCCTTACACCCTCACCTCAGCTTTTCAATATTCATGAATGCTCAATGATAGTTAATAACCTGGCTTCCTATCCATTACACTAACCTCTGTTATCCAAGCACAGAATAACCCTCAAGCAGTAAGGAAAAAAAGAAAAAAATGAAAAAAAAAATTCTATCCTCTCTTCTCCCACCTCATTTGCAGCAAGAGCTATGAAAGATATTTATCTCAAGTCACCCATCATTTAAGCTGACCTTGCATCAAGACACTATTTACAGACACTCTTATATAAGAAAAGTTAGAAGCAGCCGGTGATACATTTAAATGCAGAGGTATTCCAGAGGCCAAAAGGATGTAAATGGAATTTTCACAGCCAAGACTTCATGGGAAAGCTTTTAAGTTTTCCATAAAAGATCTGAGTAATTATTAGGGATAAATTTTAACAATCTGCAAGTAAATTTGCAACAAGTCCCTGGGTAATTCTGAGCCACTCTTTATCTTTTCTTTTCAGCTCTCGGAATCCTAAATAGATTCAACTCTTTTTCCAAATGGACTGTCATTTACACACACACACACACACACACACACACACACACACACAGCATTGTGCTCAAGCTAGTATTTGCTTACAGAGAGCTGATTTTTATTCTGGAAATTGTAAACTGATTGATATACTGTTTGTAGCTGAAATTGGCCATGGTGGGAAATATTTACACCACAGAAATCAGCAAACTCTACAAATCAGGCCTTTTGTTCCCCCAGATAGTGAGTTTACCAGCACAGGTTGACTAATGTGCTGTTACTTGTGGAATTACAAAAAGTAATCAGGACTCAGCCCAGGGCCACCTTTAACAAAGCAAGAGTAAAAGATTTCCAAAAGAGGGCTCAGATGACTGAGAGAATAGCTAGCTATCAAAAAAGCAAACATGTTAAAGTTACGTAAGTTTGGGGAAATCAGATCCTGTATATTGTTAAAACACTAACATAATTTTTAATATTGCCTGTGGTGGTTACTCTTTTACCCATGCTCTAAAAACCCAGTCAAGTTTTGGTATCAGCCTAGGATATTTATGTATACTACAGCTGTTTCCTGGACTAAGACGAATGACACAAAATAATAATGGCTCATAATAATGTAAATGTGGCTCAATCATTAAGAAAAACATATGTGAATAATTGACCTGGTAATTCAGGGCCCCAAATGCTTTCTAACAGTGATTTCATGGACGAAGTCATTGTCAGTGCTCCTAATACTTAGGCACAAAGTGGATTCCCTAAATTAACAACTCCGCACACAAAGTCCCTGACAGTCCTATCTCTATTCTGTGACCCATACATCAAAACTGATTCATTCTTTAAGACAAGGAGGGTGACAGAAAGATTCAAGCACAACTCAAGGCATTAAATATCTCTGGATCATCATGAGGAGGCAGAGGGAGGAATAACACCAGTTGTGTCAGGAATGGAGGAGGTTAATTTTAAATTACTAAGATTAATCATCATTTCACAGTTATAAAACCACACATTTAACTTCTCGCACTTTTTTCCAGAAGCAATTTCTTACAAAGTTTGTCCAAATACGGACATTAAGCAAAAAATAAACATTAATATATACACTAAATGGTGTCAAAACTAGAGCAATCAATATCCTAAAATGAATTCAGGTTTGTAAATGGAAGAACAACAAGTTTTAAGCATTAAGAAAAAATGCTTAATGCTTAAAATAATCTTTGAGCACCAAGTGTGCACACAGCATTGCCTTCACTATATAAGTCGAAGGCAAATATAAGTTGAAGAGGTACTGCATCTTCCAAAGTTAAGAAATCAATATCTTAGTTTTATGAATAATTTTCATAGAAAATGTTACAGATGAACTCATAAAGCTTCTAGAATTTACATTTTTATTTCCTGAACTTACTTTTAAGGATCAATGTAACAATACACAGTAACAGGTGGCCACATATGACTTCTTCCTTACATGACTCTTACAAATTTAGGTTATTTTTACATTTTTTAAACATTATATGAAAATTATATATATACACATTGTGTGTATATATACATATACATACGTGTTTATCTATATCATGTATATCTATATATATGGGTGTGTGTATATATATATGTGTGTGTATATATGTGTGTGTATATATATGATTACTATAAGGAATTGGCTCACATGATTATAAGAAGTCCAAGATCTGCAGTTGGCATGCTGGAGAGCCAATGGTATAGTACCAGTCCAAGGTCAAAGGCCTGAGAACCAGGTGAGCTGATGGTAAGTTCCAGTTCAAATCCAAAGGCAGGAGAATTCCAATGGCCCAGTTTAAAGACAGTCGGGCATGAGAAATAATCCTTTCTTACTCAACCTTTTATTCTATTCTGTCCTTCAACAGATTGGATGAGACCTATCCATACTGGGGAGGACAATTTGCTTTACTTATTCTACCAATCCAAATGTTAACCTCATCTCGAAACACTCTCACAGACATACCCAGAAATCACGTTTAATCAAATATCTGGGAACCTCCTAGTCCAGTCAAGTTGACATATAAAATTAACTATCATACTGCCCAGTTGTGTAATTTACTAACTATAAGTCACTCAGTATGACTACGGACCTTCCGTTTTTTCAGAGCAAATAGAAAGTCATACATATATTTTTCTTTTCATATTTCTAATAAAATACATGTTTCCTATTGGTTCTGTATCTCTGGAGAACCCAGACTAATACAGATAGTAATCTTTTCTCTGACTTCATTGTCTATTCTTGTTTATTTTGTTGTTGCTGCTGCTGCTGTTTTTTATTTGCTTTTGCATTTGCCAATATTTTCAGCTTTTTATGTCTATTTTTTATATTGAAACATTTCTGTAAATATCTTAATACTTATTAGGACAATGCAAAATATAAATAAGTAAATAAAACATTTTCTATGTCATTTTCTTTTATCTTTAACAATCAACAGATAAAAGTGTTTAATATTTATTAGCTATTTTTACCTCTTCGTTAAGATTTTACTATTCTTTTCCTTTGCCTAATATCTACTGCATGGTTGGTTATGTTTCTTTGTTGGTTGTTTTAACTAACAAGAAATAACTATTATTTTATTAAGGATAATGTGTATGATGTAAACACATTTTTCAGTTTGCTACTTGTCTTTTAAATGTTTATGTTGTATTTTGCTATACAGAAGTCTTTTACATCCTGTAAGAAGTCAAACGTTTTTTCTCTTTTAGTTATGGTTTTCCTTTTGATCTCATGTTACAAAGCCCTTTGATAGTCTAGCATCATAAAGACATTTACCTAGTTTCTCTAAATTAATGTTTTATTCTTAACAGTTTTAGTTCTTCTGAAGCTTATTTTTAATAACTTTTAAAATATCTTAACTATTTTCATACCCACTAATCAACGATTTCATCTTTTACCACTGACTTAACACAACATGCTTATTATGTATTAGGTCTCTTTCTTGGCTTTCAATTCTGTTCATTTAAAATTTTCCATCTATTTTGGAACTACTACAATTCCACTATAACTATTTTAACTTTAGAATTGGCTTTAGAATCTGGCAATGTAAGTTCCCATTCCTCACTCATCTTAAAAATCTCCAGGTATTTTTTCTTCCTAGTTTTTCACATCAATATGAGAATTATTATTAAGTCCTTATTAATACACAAAAATATACATGCACACACTCAATCTTATATTTGGAATTGTATTAAATTTGTGAATAACTTAAATGGCTAAATAATATAAATGTTTGTCAGCCTGATAGAAATAAAAAAGGTACTGTCTTTGATGGCTTCATTCCCAAACTGGCGAAGTCACAGCATATTTAGTATGACCTGATCTGTTAAAGAACTTCCAAATAAATCAAAACTGGATAGTCATTTTTTTTAATTCTATTTTAAGATCTGGGATACATGTGTAGGATGTGCAGGTTTGTTACATAGGTATACACATGCCATGGTGGTTTGCTGCACCTATCAACCCATCATCTACATTAGGTATTTCTCCTAATGCTATTTCTCCCCTAGCCCCCCACCCCCTGACAGGCCCTGGTGTGTGATATTCCCCTCCCTGTGTCCATGTGCTCTCATTGCTCAACTGCATGTTCACTGAGAACATGCAGTGTTTGGTTTTCTGTTCCTGTGTTAGTCTGCTAATAGTGATGCTTCCAGCCTCATCCATGTCCCTGCAAAGGACATGGACTCATCCTTTTTATGGCTATATAGTATTCCATGGTGTATATGTGCCACATTTTCTTTATCCAGTCTATTATTGATGGGCATTGGGGTTGGTTCCAAATCTTTGCTATTGTGAATAGTACTGCAATAAACATATGTGTGCATGTGTCTTTACAGTAGAATGATTTATAATCCTTTGGGTGTATACCCAGTAATGAGATTGCTGGGTCAAATTTTTAAGCTCCATGGTAGAAACCTGGATTTGAAACTTAGGGATCTGTCCTAAAAAATCTTTTCTAGTAGAAATCTTGTATTTCAAAGAAGATAATAATGTTAATGGGAAAAATACTTCTTTACAGGCCAGTAGCCTACAATATTCATTAGCTTTTGTCTTTCTTTCCTTTTCTTGGTATATTCCTTCCTTCTTTCTCATATATTTAGCTTGTCAACATTCTGTATCTAAGATGTTCATTCAGCTAATGCATAGTTTATCATTTGAGAATATAATCATTGATTTTGCTCTACAAAATCCATAAGAAATATATTCTAATTTGTGAAGTAAGACAAACATGATGCTCGAGGTTACATAAATTAGGTTTTACCAATTGTATTGGTCTTTTATATGTAAACATGTTTTTGTAATTATATATTAAGAAATCATTAAATGTTAATATGAAATTATTTTATAATACAATCAAATGCAAAGCATTTTGGTTTGGTCTATTAAGCAACTTAGTGCATATGTGTGTGCATGTGTGTGTGTTTATTCATGCTTTCTCTGGGAAAATATTAATTTCTGTCTTGAGGCTTCAGAAGTTTGCTTAATTGGGTCTTTCTGTTTCCATAACCCAGCATAAACTGTGATGGTAATTGGTATGTGACTAATAACACGTGGCAAAAAATAAACAATAAAACATATCTACCTATATCTAGGGTATGTATGCCATTGAAAGTAATAGATTTTTATCTATTATTAAGTACAATGAATGGATAAAGTTGCAAAAGATCATGTGCATCACTAATTACAAATTATTCATTTCATAGATGAGAAAACAGAGGCTCCAAGATCACACAGGCCATATAGGGTCATATGCATTTGTCAGTCAAGCTCGCTGAGACCCAGTTTCTTTCTCTGTAAGGAGATTCTCTGATGATGACAGGTCAATTTTAAAAGATTGATAATTATATTATATGGCAAATAAAAGCATAGACACTACAATGAAAGAATTGCTTTATCTCAACAAAATCTTAAAGAGAATGGGAAACTGAGTTCAAAATTGCAATGAGAAGAGTCTTCACAGAGTGCTAGAACCACAAGTTCTGGACTTGAGCATAAGAAACCCAAGATGGACCCTGGTAGGCAAGAGCAGTTGCAGCAGACGGAGAAAAAGTCATCTGCCTCTGGCTTTTATGCTCCAGGTTTTGGTACTGTGAGACAGGCATTAACACTTATCAATCCATAAGCATATAGTACAGTATTATTCACTACAGTCATCATACATGAGATCTCTAGAACTTATTCATTCTACATAACTAAAACTTTTAGATCTTGAATATTCTCATCACACACACATAGAAAAGGTAACTGAAGTGATGGGTATTTCGATTAACTTGACTGTAGTAACAATTTCACAATGTATGTCACATTGTCCAACTGAAACATAAATAATTTTTATAAAATAAAAACAAAAGGTTGTTAAAAAGCTATAGGCAGAAAGTAAATACAGTGGAGAAAATATAATTTGTCTTTTTCTATTTTGAATGACTGCATGAGTATTACATTCTCACTTATGAAACTTCAAACAAGTCAAAAATATATTAGTAAGAAATGCAAGTCCCATTTTATCCCCCACCCCCATACACCGCAAAACAGCAAATATGGCAGCCTGCTCCTTCCTCTGAGAGTTCCATCCCAGGGGGGCACCAACTTGATGCCAGTCAGAACTCTTCTGTAGGAGGTGTCTGGAAATCCCTATTCGAGGTCTCACCCAATCAGAAGGAATGGGATCAGAGTCCTGCTTAAAGAGGTGTCAGGCTGAGCCTTGGCAGAGTGAGTATGCTGCAGTTGGGGGAATCCCCCACGTCCAGACCACCCAGACTTTCTAGAGCCAGCAGGCAGGAATGGCTGTCAGCTAAGCTGCAGTTACAGTGGCCACCCCTCCCACTGGTGGCTCCACCCCAGAGAGAGATCAGAGTCTGCTTGTAAAACCCTGGCTAGAGTTGTTGAAATTCCCAGAGGGAGGCCCCACACAGTGAGGAGGTGAGAGGTGAAGCCAGTTGGACTTCCTGGGTTGAGTGGGGACTTGGAAAACTTTTCTGCCTAGCTAAAGGTTTGTAAATGCACCAATCAGCACTCTGTAAAAACGCACCAATCAGCACTCTGTAAAACGGACCAATCAGTAGGATGTGGGTGGGGCCAAATAAGGAAATAAAACTGGCCACCTGCTCGGATCTCCTTCCACTCTGGAAGCTTTGTTCTTTCACTCTTCACAATAAATCTTTCTGCTGCTCACTCTTTGGGTCCACACTATCTTTATGAGCTATAACACTCACCACAAGGGTCTGTGGCTTCATTCCTGAAGTCAACGAGACCACGAACCCACTGAGAGGAACAAACAACTCCAGACACACCACCTTTAAGAGGTGTAACACTCACTGCAAAGGTCTATGGCTTCACTCCTGAAGTCAGCAAGACCACAAAACCACCAGAAGGAAGAAACTCTGGACACATCTGAACATCTGAAGGAACAAACTCTGGGCACACCATCTTTAAGAACCATAACACTCACCGTGAGGGTCTGCAGCTTCATTCTTGTAGTCAGCAAGACCAAGAACCCACCAGAAGGAACCAATTCTAGACACATTTTGATGACCACGAAGGGACAATCACCAAGTGGTGAGTACCACTGGATCCCTTTCACTTGCTATTCTGTCCTATTTTTCCTTAGAATTCAGGGGCTAAATACTGGGCACCTGTTGGCCAGTTAAAAGTGACTAACACGGCCGCCGAACTAAAGACATGGGTGTCAGGCATTCTGGGAAAGGGCACTCTAACAACTCCCAATTCTTCGGAGTTGGGAGCATTGGTTTGCCTGGAACCAGCTTCTGCCTTTCCTGTACTTCTGGGCTGACCTGAGGGTCAACAGATAGGAAAGCCATTCAGCTCCAGGGTCCCAAAAACAAGTTGGTTGACCCGCAGCCATGAGTGGAACTCTCAAAGTCATGTCACTCAAGCGAGACTCGCCCATCTATCCTATCTATCCTGACCCTTGCCTCCTGGGTCCTAATGCCTGTCAGATAAACTTCCTCTCACCTTTCTTCTCTGAGGCTAGTCCTTCTTCTAAAAACCACTCCCTGTCTCTGGTGCTTTTCTAGTTTCTCCTATAAGAATGATTTCTAGTATAAATTCCAGGACTCTAGTCCCTTCTTTAGGCACCCAGGCTCACCAATCAGAAATATATAATTTTTGTCCAAAGCCCCATCAGCGGTGGGGGGACTATCTGGAATTTTAGGATCCCTCCTCAGACTAGCAGGCCTAACAAAAGTTATTCCTGAAGCTAGGATATGGGGAACTTCAGAAATGGTATCTTTCCTATTCATATAAGTGAGGACAAAAGGCATCACTCTTCCAACTCTGGAGATCCCTTCCCTCCCTCAGTGTATGGCCCTCCACTTCATTTTTGGGGCATAACATCTTTATCTTTATAGGACAGTGGTAAGGTGCCAATACTAACAGGAGAATGCTTAGGATTCTAACAGGTTTTCGAGAATGCGTCGGTAAGGGCCACTAAATCCAACCTTTCTCGGTCCTCCTTTTGGTCTAGGAGGAAAACTAGTGTTTCTGCTGCTGCGTTGGTGAGCACATCTATTCCGATCAGCAGGGTCCAGGGACTGTTGTGGGTTCTTGGGAAGGGGGAGAAACAAACAAACCAAAACCACAGGCAGTTTTGTCTTTCAGATGGGAAGCACGCAGGCATCAACAGGCTCACCCTTGAAATGCATCCTAAGCCATTGGGACCAATTTGACGTGCAAACCCTGAAAAAGAGGTGGCTCATTTTTTTCTGCACTATGGCCTGGCCCCAGTATTCTCTCTCTGATGGGGAAAAATGGCCACCTGAGGGAAGTATAAATTACAATACTATCCTGCAGCTTGACCTTTTCTGTAAAAGGGAAATCAAATGGAGTGAAATACCTTATGTCCAAGCTTTCTTTTCATTGAAGGATAATCCACAACTATGCAAAGCTTGCAATTCTCATCCCACAGGAGGACCTCTCAGCTTACCTCCATATTCTAGCCTCCCTATAGCTCCCCTTCCTATTAATGATAAGCCTCCTCTAATCTTCCCCAGAAGGAAACAAGCAAAGAAATTTCCAAGGGACCACAAAAACCCCCAGGCTATCGGTTACGTCCCCTTCAAGCTGTAGGGGGAGGGGAATTTGGCCCAACCCAGGTACATGTCCCCTTCTCCCTCTCTGATTTAAAGCAAATCAAGGCAGACCTGGAGAAGTTTCCAGATGACCCTGATAGGTACATAGATGTCCTACAGGGTGTAAGGCAGACCTTCTATCTCACTTGGAGAGATAGCATGCTATTGTTAGATCAAACTCTGGCCTTTAATGAAAAGAATGCAGCTTTAGCTGCAGCCTGACAGTTTGGAGATACCCGGTAGCTTAGTCAAGTACATGATAGAATGACAGCTGAAGAAAGGGACAAATTCCCTACCAGTCAGCAAGCCGTCCCCAGTATGGATCCCCACTGGAAACTTGACTCAGATCATGGGAACTGGAGTCATAAACATCTGTTGGCCTATGTTCTAGAAAGACTAAGGAGAATTAGGAGAAAGCCCATGAATTATTCAATGATATCCACCATAATTCAGGGAAAGGAAGAAAATCCTTCTGCCTTCCTTGAGTGGCTATGGGAGGCCTTAAGAAAAT
Source organism: Chlorocebus sabaeus (assembly GCF_047675955.1). Classification (NCBI taxonomy): domain Eukaryota; kingdom Metazoa; phylum Chordata; class Mammalia; order Primates; family Cercopithecidae; genus Chlorocebus; species Chlorocebus sabaeus. The sequence goes on from NC_132913.1 coordinate 34,619,051, forward strand.
ATACTCCCCTGTCACCCAACTCACTAGAGGATCAATTGATCCTAAAAGATAAGTCTATTACCCAATCAGCCACAGATATCAGATGAAAGCTCCAAAAGTGAGCCCTGGGCCCTGAACAAAATCTGGAGGCATCATTAAATCTAGCAACCTCAGTGTTCTACAATAGGGACCAAGAGGAACAGGCCCAAAAGGAAAAGTGAGATCAGACAAAGGCCGCAGTCTTAGTCATGGCCCTCAGATGAACAAACATTGGTGGTTCAGAGAGGACAGGAAATAGAGTAGGCCAATCACCCGGCAGGGCTTGTTACCAGTGTGGTTTGCAAGGACACCTTAAAAAAGATTGTCCAAAGAGAAACAAGCCGCCCCCTTGTCCATGTCCACTATGCTGAGGCACTCACTGGAAGGCACACTGCCCCAGAGGGCAAAGGTTCTCTGGGCCAGAAGCCCCCAACCAGATGATCCAACAACAGGACTGAGGATGCCCATGGCAAGTGCCAGCTCATGTCATCACCCTCACTGAGCCCCAGGTACATTTAACCATTGAGGGCCAGGAAATTGACTTCCTCCTGGACTGGCATGGCCTCAGTGTTAATCTCCTGTCCCAGATGACTGTCCTCAAGGTCCGTTACCATCGGAGGAATCCTGGGACAGCCTGTAACCAGGTATTTCTCCCACCTCCTCAGTTGTAATTGGGAGACTTTGCTCTTTTCACATGCCTTTCTTGTTATGCCTGAAAGCCCCACACCCTTATTAGGGAGGGATATATTAGCCAAAGCTGGAGCTACTGTCTACATTAATATGGGGAACAAGTTACACATTTGTGGTCCCCAACTTGAAGAGGGAATCAACCCTGAAGTCTGGTCATTGGAAGGACAATTTGGAAAGGCAAAAAATGTCTGCCAAGTTCAAATCAGGGTAAAAGATCCCACCACTTTTCCTTATCAAAGGCAATATCCCTTAAGGCCTGAAGCTCATAAAGGATTACTGGATATTGTTAAACATTTAAAAGCTCAAGGCTCAGTAAGGAAATGCAGCAGTCCCTGCAACACCCCAATTCTAGGAGTACAAAAACTGAACAGTCAGTGGAGACTAGTGTAAGATCTTAGACTCATCAATGAGGCAGTAATTCCTCTATCTTCAGTTGTACCCAACCCCTATACCCTGCTCTCTCAAATACCAGAGGAAGCAGAATGGTTCACTCTTCTGGACCTCAAAGATGCCTTCTTCTGTATTCCCCTGCACTCTGACTCCCAGTTTCCTTTTGCCTTTGAGGATCCCACAGACCACACATCCCAACTTATGTGGACACTCTTCCCCCAAGGGTTTAGGGATAGCCCTCATCTGTCTGGTCAGGCACCAGCCCAAGATCTAGGCCACTTCTCAAGTCCAGGCACTCTGGTCCTTCGGTATGTGGATGATTTACTTTTGGCTACCAGTTCAGAACTCTCATGCCAGAAGGCTACTCTAGATCTCTTGAACTTTCTAGCTAATCCAGGGTACAAGGCGTCTAGGTCAAAGCCCCAGCTTTGCCTACAGCAGGTCAAATATCTAGGCCTAATCTTAGCCAGAAGGACTAGCACCCTCAGCAAGGAATGAATACAACCTATACTGGCTTATCCAGTATAATGTCTCACCCTAAGACATTAAAACAGTTGTGGGGGTTCCTTGGAATCACCAGCTTTTGCCAACTATGGATCCCTAGATACAGCAAGATAGCCAGGCCCCCTATACTCTAATCAAGAAGACCCAGAAGGCAAATACTCATCTAGTAGAATGGGAACCAGAGGCAGAAACAGCTTCAAACCTTAAAGCAGGCCCTAGTACAAGCTCCAGCTTTAAGCCTTCCCACAGGACAAAACTCTTCATATGTCACAGAGAGAGCAGTGATAGCTCTTGGAGTCCTTATTCAGACTTTTGGGACAACCCCACAACCAGTGGCATACCTAAGTAAGGAAATTGATGTAGTAGCAAAAGGCTGGCCTCACTGTTTACGGGTAGTTGCGGTGGTGGCTGTCTTAGTGTCAGAGGCTATCAAAATAATATAAGGAAAGGATTTCACTGTCTGGACTACTCATGATGTAAATGGCATACTAGGTGCCAAAGGAAGTTTATGGCTATCAGACAACCACCTACTTATATACCAGGCACCACTCCTTGAGGGACCGATGCTTCAAATACATACGTGCGTAGCCCTCAACCCTGCCACTTTTCTCCCAGAGGATGGGGAACCAATCAAGTATGACTGCCAACAAATTATAGTCCAGACTTATGTCGCCTGAGATGATCTCTTAGAAGTCCCCTTAGCTAATCCTGACCTCAACCTATATGCTGATGGAAGTTCATTTGTGGAGAATGGGATACAAAGGGCAGGTTATGCCATAGTTAGTGATGTAACCGTACTTGAAAGTAAGCCTCTTCCCCCAGGGACCAGTGCCGAGTTAGCAGAACTAGTGGCACTTACCCGAGCCTTAGAACTGGGAAAAGGAAAAAGAATAAATGTGTATACAGATAGCAAGTATGCTTATCTAATCCTACATGCCATGCTGCAATATGGAAAGAAAGGGAGTTCCTAACCTCTGGGGGAACCCCCATTAAATAACACAAGAAAATTATGGAGTTATTGCATGCAGTGCAAAAACCCAAGGAGGTGGCAGTCTTACAGTGCCAAAGCCATCAGAAAGGTGAAGGAGAAGAGACAGAAGGAAACCATCAGGCAGACGCTGAGTCCAAAATTGCTGCCAGGTCGAACCTCTCGTTAGAAATACCTATGGAAGGACCCTTGGTATGGAACAATCCCCTCCAAGAGATTAAACCCCAATATCCCCCAACTAAAACAGAATGTAGACTTTCATGGGGGCATAGTTTTCTCCCCTCAGGGTGGTTAATGACAGAAGAAGGAAAGGTACTTATACCTGAAGCCAGCCAGTGGAAAATACTTAAAACCAATCCTTCCCTGGCAAATGACTGTTGGCTTTGTATCTCTCTATCGACCTCTGCTTATGTTGCCACTCCCATTCCTGCAAAAAACTGGGTCTTTACCAACTTAACCTACCACCCTCATTATGAAGGAAAAGACCCTTTCTGACTTCTAAATATGCAATCATTAGCCAACTTCCCCATCTCTGATAGGACCAAGAATACCCTAACAGGATATGCAATCCAACTTTTACATTCTTACATTTCCAACCTCACCTATTACACAAGCAATGAAAAGCCCATACACTGCCCTGTAACTATGAACACCATCTTAACTTTCCAAGCCCCTTTATGCATCCAATGCAACCTGTTATCAGACCTGCCCCTGGGGCACTTACTACCCCATCAGTGTAATTACACCCTACAACTTCAAGCCCCAACTGATCATAGTAACTTCCGACTCACCCATACAGCTCCATTCAGATGGCTGGTCCGCTTCTCAGGGCCTCCAAAAATCATCACCTCCTGCCTGCTTAACAAATAGTCCAGGTTTTGTAATGGCAAAAAACTCCCTGCATGACCATTCACCCCTGGACCCTCTGCAGCAGCGCCCTCACCACTAATGAATGCTTTTTCATCCCCTCTTTTAATCACTCTCTCAAATGGTTCTCATTAGATACAAAATGATTTTTTCTCCAATGGGAAAATGGAATACTGGTAGCCATTCAGTTTGCTCCCAACACCCCTTTAGAGTTGCTCACCGGAGCTACCTTGGCAAGTACTCTACGAGTATGGGAAAATGAAAACAACAAATTAACACACCTTTTTAACATGCAAAACCCGTTCTGTCTACCCAGCTAAAGTATATTCTTCTTATGTGGAATGTCAACCTATATCTGCCTCCTCACTAACTGGACAGGCACCTGCACCTCAGTCTTTCTAAGTCCCAACATTAACATTGCCCCAGGAAATGTTAATCAGTACCCCTCAAAGCTCAAGTCCATCAGCGCAGAGTCATACAACTAATGCCCCTACTTATAGGGTTAGGAATGGCTACTGCTACAGGAACCGAAATAGCCAGTTTCTCTACTTCATTATCCTACTACCACACACTCTCAAAGGATTTCTCAGACGGTTTGCAAGAAATGACGAAATCTATCCTTACTCTATAATCCCAAATAGACTCTTTGGCAGCAGTGACGCTCCAAAACCGCCGAGGCCTAGACCTCCTCACTGCTGAGAAAGTAGGACCCTGCACCTTCTTAGGGGAAGACTGTTGTTTTTACACTAACCAGTCAGGGTGAGTAAGAGATGCCACCCAGCATTTACAGGAGAAGACTTCTGAAATTAAACAATGCCTGTGTCTGTGCTTCAGACCCAAGGTCCTGCTGGCATGGGCTCATGAAGAGATCTCCTGCTCCATGGGTTGCAAAGATCCGTGGGAAAAGCAAGGAAAAGCAATGAGTAACTGTGTGACTCTGTCTCACTTGGCTGGAGATAGGAGTTTTCCTCATTCCATGCCCTACCTTGTTTTTCCTTGCTCTTGGGGTCACATTGACTATCTAGTCAGTACCAATGTGAGAACCTGGATACCTCAGCTGAAGACATAGGATTCACTTGCTATTTTCTTTCTTCTCTGTGAGAGCTGTGAACCTCATCTGCTTCTAATCAGCCATCTTGGACTGGAATCTAACACAATGTACATTTGTAATGCACAAAGTCTCTATTAATTTAAACATTACCTTACCAATAGAAATTTAGAGAATTTCTATTTGGTGTGAGATATGGTTTGGCTGTCTATCCTAACCCAAATTTAATTTCAAACTTTCATCTCCATGTGTCAGGGGAGGGGCCTAGTGGGAGGTGATTGAATCATCAGAGCAGACATCCCCCTTCTTGGTCTTGTGATTGTGAGTTCTCATGAGAGCTGGTTGTTTGAAAGCATGTGGCACTTCCCCCTTCTCTCTCTCTCTCTTTCTCCTGCTCTGCCACGGTCAGAATGCTTGCTTCTCCTTTGCCCTCCACCATGATTGTAACTGTCCTGAGTCCTCCCAGTCATGCTTCCTGTTAAACCTGCAGAACTGTGAATCAATTAAACCTTTTTTCATAAATTACCCAGTGTCAGGTAGTTCTTTATAGCTGTGTGAAAACAGACTAATACAGAAAATTGGTACCTGGAGAGTAGGACACTGCTACAAAGGTACCTGAAATGTGGAAACAACTTTGGAACTAGGTAATGAGTAGAGGTTGGAACAGTTTGAAGGTCTCAGAAGAAGATAGGAAGACAGGAAAGTCTGGAAACTTCCAGAGACTTGCTGAATGGTTTTGACCAAAATGTTTATGATATGGACAGTAAAGTCCAGGCTGAGGAGGCCTCAGATGGAATTGAGGAACTTATTGGGAAATGGAGTAAAAGTCATTCTTGCTATGCTTTAGCAAAGAGACTGGTGGTATTTTGCCCCACACTAGAAATCTGTGGATCTTTGAACTTGAGAGATATGATTTAGGGTATCTGGTAGAAAAAATTTCTAAGCTCAAAGCATTCAAGAAGTGACCTGGCTATTTCTAAAAGTGTATGTTCATATGCATGAAGAAATAGATGGTCTGAAATTGGAACTTAGATTTAAAAGGAAAGCAGAGCCTAAAAGTTTGGAAAATTTGCAGTCTGACCATATGGTAGAAAATTAAAACTGATTTTCTGGGGAGAAATTCAAGCCGGCTGCAGAAATTTGTATACGTAATGAGAAGACTAACGTTAACAGCCAAGACAATAGGGAAAATGTCTCCAGGGCATTTCAGAGATCTTCATGGCAGCCCTTCCCATCACAGGCCTGAAGGCCTAGGAGGGAAAAATGGCTTCATAGGCCAGGTGCAGGGCTCTGCTGCTCTGTGCAGCCTAAGGACGTGGCACCCTGTGTCACAGACACTCCAGCTCCATCCATGGCTAAAAGGGTCCAAGGTACAGTTTCGGCCATACCTTCAGAGGGGCATGCCCCAAACCTTGGCAGCTTCCATGTGGTGTCAGAAGCAAGAACCAAGGTTTGGAAACCTCCACCTATATCTCAGAGGACATACGGAAACACCTGGATGTCCAGAAAAAAGTCTGCATTGGTGGGGAGCCCTCATGGAGAACCTCCACTAGGGTAGTATGGAAAGGAAATGTAAGGTTGGAGCACCCAGACCCCACAGGGGCACTGCCTAATGGAGCTGTGAAAAAAGGGCCACCATCCTCCAGACTCCAGCTTGCACCATGCATCTGGAAAAGTCACAGGCACTCAATGCCAGCCTGTGAAAGCAGCTGTGGGTGCTGTACCCTGCAGAGCCACAAGGGCAGAGCTGCCCAAGGTTGTGGGAGCCCACCTTTTGCATCAGCATGCCCTGGGTGTGAGACATGGAGTCAAAGGAAACTATTTTGGAGCTTTAAGACTTAATGACTGCCCTACTGGGTTCTCAGATTGCATTGGGTCTGTAGCCCCTTTGTTTTGGCCAATTTCTCCAATTTGGAAATGAACCATTTACCCAACGCCTGTACCCTCATTTTATCTTGGAAGTAACTAACTTGTTTTTGATTTTACAGGCTCAGAGGCAGAAGGGACTTATCTTGTCTCAGATAAGATTTTGTACTGTGGACTTTTGAGTTAATGCTGAAATGAGTTAAGATTGGGAGACTGTTGAGAAGGGATTATTGTATTTAGCAATGTGAGAAGGACATGAGATTTGGGAGGGGTCGAGGTGGAATGATAATTTATATTTGTGTCCCAGCCCAAATGTCATGTCAAACTGGAGGAGGGACCTGATGGGAGATGACTGGATCATGAGGACAGATTTCCCCCTTGCTATTCTTTTTTTTTTTTTTTTTTTTGAGACGGAGTCTCGCTCTGTCGCCCAGGCTGGAGTGCAGTGGCCGGATCTCAGCTCACTGCAAGCTCCGCCTCCCGGGTTTACGCCATTCTCCTGCCTCAACCTCCCGAGTAGCTGGGACTACAGGCGCCCGCCACCTTGCCCGGCTAGTTTTTTTTTTTTTTTTGTATTTTTTAGTAGAGACGGGGTTTCACCGTGTTAGCCAGGATGGTCTCGATCTCCTGACCTCGTGATCCGCCCATCTCGGCCTCCCAAAGTGCTGGGATTACAGTAAGTTCTCATGAGATCTGATCATTTAAAAGTGTGTGGCATCTCTCCCACCTCCTGCTCTGCCATGGTAAGACGTGCTTGCTTCCCCTTCACCTTCTGCCATGATTGTAAGTTTCCTGAGGCCTCCTAGTCATGCTTCCTGTACAGCCTGAGGAACTGTGAGTCAATTAAACCTCTTTTCTTCATAAATTACCCAGTCTTATGCTTAAAAACACAGCTTCAATTATCATTTTCTTATGTGCATATTTTTGCATGAATGAATTTCCATTAGGTTAGAGCTAGAATTGCTGAATATATACATACATTTTTATAGACAGAGTCAAATTACTCTCAGAAAAGACCAGGCTTACTTATAAAACTATCACAATGTGTAAGGATATGTGTTCTCTTACATATAATAAATCCCGGGCAAAGGTCAATGTATTTAATATTTGTCACTTTTAAGGGCAAAGATTAGTATCATTTTTGCTTAAAATTTAACTCTGTTATAACTAAGATTTGCATTCATTCTTTTTATTTCTCCTATAAATTATTAATTCATATTTTATATTTTCTTGTTTGGGTTTTGATTTATTTTATCAATTAGAAGAAATTCTTGAAATATTTGGACTACTAATTCTTGGATTTTTCAGATGACATCTTCCATTTCCCATAAAGTGTGACCATTTTATTGTTCCCTTTGCTAATTAAATAATTAAATTAATTATATTACATATATAACAGATAATATTGCATATATTTCAAATATTATATACAATATAATTAATTAGTATAACACCTAATAAGTGTTATAAGTATAACACTTCTAATGCTTTTTCTTATCTAGTTTTATTTCCTAGGAATTTATTTTGAAAGTAGCAATATCAGTGGACATCTTCCTTTTATTGCTAACTTCAATAGCTATATATTTAATATTTCATCATTGAGACACAATGGAGAAAGAATAGTCTCTTCAATAAATGGTGCTGGGAAAACTGGATTGTAGCATGCAAAAGAATGAAATTAGGCTCTTATCTTATACCATACACAAAAGTCTACTCAAAATAGATTTTTTTAAAACCTATGTGCAAGACCTGAAGTCATAAAACTCCTAGAAGCATAAGAGAAAATCTCCTTGAATTGGCCTTGACAATGATGTTTCTAATATCACACTCAAAGCACAGGTTACAAAAATAAAAATAAGTAAATGGGACTATATCAAGCTAAAAAGCTTCTGTACAACAAAGGAAACAATCAACAAATGAATAGGCAGCCTATGGGCTAGGAAAAAATTACTGTAAACCACGTATCTGATGGGGGTTAGTATCCAAAATTTATAAAGAACTCTTTCAACTCAATAGCAGAAAAATAAATAACCTTATTAAAAACTGGATAAAGGACCTACACACATATTTCCTCAAAGAAGACATAAAAATGGCCAACTACTATATGAAAACGTGTCCAACATTACTAATCATCAGGAAGGTAAAAATTAACATCACTAGGAATCACCTCACACCTGGAGGAATGGCTACTATCAAAAAGACAGATGTTGACAAGGGTATAGAGAAAAGATAATCCTACTACTCGGTTGGTGGGATTCTAGATGGGTATAGCCATTATGAAAGACAGTATGGAGGTTCCGAAAGAAATTAAAAATAGAATTACTCATCTTTTTGTAGTTCATGGGCATGATGACTGGGTTTTCACACGAATGTGTGAGATGTGCCACTCTCTGAACCTTATTATGATCTTGGCACATTACCCATCTGACCTGAAAAAAAAAAAAAAAAAAACTACTCTATAATCCAGCAATTCTTTTTCTGGTATACACCCAAAGGAGATGAAATCACCACCTCATAAAGATATCTGTACTTCCATGTTCACTGCAGTATTATTCACGATAGCTAAGATACGAAAAATGAAAACAACTTAATGCCCATTGGTGTACAAATGGATAAAGAAAATGTGATATATATACATATTCATAAAGTTGGTCCTTGAACAACACAGTTTGAACTGCACAGGTCCTCTAATATAAGAATTTTTTCAACAAATATGTTGAAAATTGTGTGGAGATTTGCAAATATTTGAAAAAACACTTGCAGACAAACCACATAGCCTAGAAATATAAAAAAAAAAAATAAGAAAAAGGTCGATATGTTATGAATGCATAAAATATGTAGAGATACTATTTTATCAATTACAATGATAAAATATACACAAATCTATTAAAAAATCCAACATTTATCCAAACTTATGCACACAAGCACAGACCATATATGATGATATTTATACAAATATAAATGTATATTTATACAAATATATGATGAAATGTAAACAAATGTAAAAATGCAGTGTTAAATCATAACTGGATAAAATTAAGTGCATACTGTACACTGTAATAACTTTGTAGCCACCTCCTGTTACTATTGTGGTGATCCCAAGTACTGTGAGTATCCACTTAAACCATATGACACAAATTATTTCTGATGAGAATTTTGTCTCCAGTAAACTTCATATCACAATAAAAAGTGATACCTTGGGTTCTTGTGTATTTCCCATTATGTTTAGTGCAATGTAGTAAACTTTGAATAACACCATGTGACCCCTACAAAGTGCCACTAGTGACACTGGATGTACTCCGAAGAAGGAGAGAAAAGCCATGGCATTACAAGAAACAGTTGAATTACTTGAGATACTGTAGATTGAGGTCTGCAGCTGCAGTTTTCCAGCATTTCAAGATAAATGAATTCAGAATATGAACCGTTGTGAAAAAAAGAAAAGAAAAATAAAATTTGAGGTTTTTGTGCCACTGTGCAAGCAAACATGAAAACTTTGCACTTTCTGTGAAATATATTTTTATCTCATATTGAAAATACAGCTGTTATGTGGGTATAGGATTGATATAAGAAAGGCATTCTTATAGACTCTAAAATGACTCAAGAAAAAGTGAAGTCATTATATGACAACTTAAAGCAAGAAGAAAGGGAAAGATCTAAACCCGGATAATTTAACCCCAGCAAAGAATGGTTTGATAATTTCATAAAGAGCTTTGGCTTATGAAAATATCAACATTACAGGAGAAGTAGTTTCTGCTGACCAAGAGGCAGCAGATGAGTTCCAAGATGTCATTTAAAAAAAATCATTGAGGAAAAAGAATATCTGCCTAAACAGGTTTCTAAAGCAGATGAAAGTGCTCTGTTCTAGAAAGAAAAACTTCCAGAAAGGACATTTATTACTAAAAAAGAGGTGTAAGCACCAGGACTTAAGGCAGGAAGGGATAGGCTAACTCTACCATTTCGTGCAAATGTGGTTGGGTTTAATGATCAAGACTGCCCTTATCTATAAAGCTGCTAACTCCTGAGCCTTGAAGGAAAAAAACACAAGCTGACAATTTTTTGGTTGCACAACACAAAGGTCTGGACAAGAACAACCCCTTTTCTGAATTAGTTTCATTAATGCCTTGTCCCTGAAGTCAGGAAGCACCTTGCCAGTAATGAACTGCCTTTTAAAGACTTTTTGACGTTGCACAATGCCTCAGGCCACTCAAAATCCCATGAGTTCAACACCAAAGGCACTGAAGTGGTCTGCTTTCCTCTAGATCAGGGGGTCATAAGGACCTTTAAGTCTCATTATATATGGTACTCTAACCAAATGATTGTCAATGCTATGGAAGATACTCTCTGTAGAGAACATGATGAAAGTCAGGAAGGATGATACCATCAAAGATGCCATCATTGTTATAGAAAAAGCAGTGAAAGCCTGAAACAATAAATTTCTGCCAGAGAAATCTGTGTCCAGATGTTGTACATGACTTCACAAGGTTTACAACAGAGCCAATAAAGGTCATAAAAGAGATTGGCGATAAGGCAATAAAATGGGGGTGAAAATTTTCAAGATATGAACGCTGGGGAAATTCAAGAGCTAACAGACATCACACCAGAGGCATTAACAGTAGATGATGTGATGGCGATGAATGCTTCCAAACCAGTGCCAGACAGTGAGGAGATGGGGAAGCAGTGTTAGAAAACAAATTGACATCAGACAATCTGGCAAAAAGTCTCCAATTATTCAAGATTGCTTTTGTGTTCTTTCACAACAGAGACCCTTCTATGATATAGGCACTGACACTAAAGCAAATAGTAGAAGAAGAATTGATACCATATAGAAACAGTTTTAAGAAATGAAAAACCAATAAGTCAGATAGAAATTATGATGTTATTTCCATAATGTGACATAGAATGTGCCTGTGTCTCCTGTCTCCTTTTTCACTTCCTCCACCTCCTCTGCCTCTGCTATCCCTGAAACAGCAAGACCAACCCCTCCTCTTCAGGCTACTCAACATGAAGATGATGAGAATGAAGACCTTTCTGGTGATCCACTTCCACTTAATAAACAGTAAATATATTTTATCTTTTTAATTATTTTTAATAATATTATGTTCTCCAGCTTACTTTATTATAAGAATACAGTATAAATACAAAATATGAGTTTATCAAATGTTATCACCAGTAAGGCTCTGGTCAACAATAGGCTATTATTAGTTAAGTTGTAGGGGAGTCAAAAGTTATATGCAAATTTTTTATTGTGCACGGTTCACACCCCTAACCCTCACATTGTTGAAGGGTCAACTACATATATATATGTGTATATATATATATGTCTCCTTATAAAGAGATGCTGCCATTTGCCATAACATTAATGAATTTGGAGGATATTGTGCTAAATACAATAAGCCAGACACAGGAAAAAAAAAGTTGCATAATTTTACCTGTATGTGGAACATTATTTTAAAGAGCCAAATACACAAAGACAGAAAATGAAACAGTGGTTACTATGAGTGAGGAGGAAGAGGAAATGGAGAGATGTAGGACAAAGAATACAAAATAGCAGATATGAGGGATGAAAAAGCCTAGAGATTCAATGTACAATATGAGGACTAAAGTTAGTAAAATTGTATTGCATTAGGGACTTTTGTTAAATAAGTATATTTTAGCTATTCTTATTACAAAAAGAAGTAACTATGCGAGATGAAAGAAAGGTTGATCTGTTTCACTATAGCAATCATTGTACAATTTATAGGTATCTAGTTGCCTCCCATAACATCATGTGGTAAACTTCAAATATACACAATAAAATTAATTTCAAAAAATAAATTTAAAAAATTATTGATCATTGATAATTAAGATTTATCTAGAAGTTTGCAAATCCTCATTGTGACAGGATTTCAGTTTATGTTAAACTGTCAGAATTCCAGTTTCCTTTGATGCTCTTCCTGTACTACAGGGGCTGGAAGCCTGAGGGCAACATTTTCTTAAATCCTTTGCCTTCAAGTTTCTGTTTTAGATTCCACCATTAAGATGTACTTGTTTGAGATCTGGAAGGCAGGAGGGAAAAATAAATCATCATTTCTCCTCCAGCAACAGTGGACAGATGCTCAAACTTTTGCAGAAGTGAGGTTTTGCGGCAATCCCTGTCATCTCCTCCTGAGTCAACCAACTCAGCACAGCGATCAGTTGTTACCAGAAGCTGTGGTTTCCTGCAGTTCCTAACCATGGTGTTAGTGGCAACTTCCTAATTTCCTGAAAACTCCAGAAAACCTAAAATCTAATGGTAGACTTTCTGAGGCCTTCACTTCTCTTGTCCTGCCAACTAATGTTTTTCTGAAACTTTTATTGAGATAAGATACAGCAAAGTGTACTTCAGTTTTGAAAGTAACCAACTTCCTATATTAAATTCTTGTTTAAAATACTTAGAATAGCTTTTGTTTCCTCAACAGAGTCCTGACTGATATACCTTTTATTCATAATGAATATTTTCTTTTATTTATATTTCATTTAGAGTTTTTGTCAGAAAAGAGTATTAAATTTTATCAAATAAGTGTTAACTATGAGAATGACATTAAAATCTTTAATAAGTTTCATCATGGATTTTCTAGTGTTGAATGATGCTTGCATTTCTAGCCAGTATTTACTGAGTATTTTATTAGTCATATACGTGCTCCATAAAACTTTGGCATGATTCTTTTAAGATGTTACTGAATTTGATTGGGATATATTTTATGTAGCTTTCTGTTGACTCATAAATAAAATTAGTATTTTTTATTATTCTTGACTGATTTACTAACAGATATACTAGATTTATGAATGAGTTGAGATGCTTTCTATTTCAATACTGAGACAATATTACTTAAGTATTCTTTTTCTCTGATAAGTTTGTCAAAATCAGCTGCAATAATTTGTACCTAAAACTGTTTTAAAGGTAAGTCATTGACTGCCTTTTCCATTTTTTCTGTTTATTTATATATTCAGCTTTTTATCTCTTCTTTTGTCAGTTTTGACCATTTATATATTCCATAAAATAAATAATATACATAGTCAGTAAAATGGTTTCTTATATAGCCATCCAAAGTACTACTTTTTACATCTCAAAATCTTCTCCATAGCAATAATTATGTTTTCTCACTTGTTTCTGATTCTAGGTAGTTACTTATTTTTAGTTAGACCTTTTTGTTGGTGGTGGTCTATTGAGAGAACCATCTTTTGCTTTTATTGATCAAATCTACTATTGAGTGCTTTTATTGCATTAATTCCTGCTTATTAATTCTTGATAATTTTATTACTTAAAATCTTATTTTATTAAATACTACCTAATTTCTTTCTTCTGTTTGTTTGTTTTATCCAGGTTCATTACTTACCCTAGATTATTGAGTTATTATTTTAGTTCACTTATTTTATTATTATATAACAAATGCAATTAAAAGTAAAAGGCAACATAAACCAAATCTGTATACTTTCACCAATAGGGAATCTGTTGAAAAGATATTAGCAGTCATCAGGAAGCAAGGGAACTAGGCCTCCTCATTGTTGAAACCTGGATGTCTTCATCTAGGAGGGGAGCCTATCAATGAACCTGACAGGCAGGATTGTGCAGTGGATTAGAGTAGGACTGGAAGCCCAGCTTTGCCATTGACTAGCTTTGTGACCTCTGCTAAGAATCTATACCTCCCTGAGCCTTAGTTTCCTTATTTGTGCAATGAGGGTACTAGTAGGAACCTTCCTCATAGAGTTGTTGAAAGGAATGAATAAGTTTACACATAAAATCTTATAGAACAGATCCTGGGACCCAGTAAATATTCAGAAAATGCTAAGTATTATTCATCCTCCTGAGAAACTTTATTTTCATCTATCTTCTTCAATATCTTCTGAGAAGACTCCAGAGCTACTTCAGGCTCTACTCTGCTTCTTTCTCAGGCTCAATATACAAGTTAGTAGTTGTCCACAGGCAGGCTATTTGCTCTCTGAAGAAAGTTCTTCAGGACATTTCCTGAAGATGTGGGCCAGAGAAAAGAGAAGGACAGCCATCCCAAATGCCTTTTTTTTTAATATCCCTGGACATTCTGCCACACCGGGTGTGATATTTAACACAGGCAACTGGTCACTTAATACTCAGGACAGGGAGGTCCTGAAGGCCACTTGTGTACTGAGCGTTAACCCCTTGGATGCTAAGTTGTAGGGAGGTTCCAGGGTCCTTTGTTTCTGGAGATCATGGTAGTGGCTATTTATCAACTCATGTAATACATTTTAATTATGAAAGTAGTAGTATGGCTGTACCTGTGTAGGGCTGAATGCAGCCCTGCTGACAACCCAATCTGTATTTTAGTTTATTATCTCTGACCTTGGAATACTTTTACTTGTGTAGGAGTTTTCTCCTGCCTGATTTGAGATACATTTTCTATTAATCTGATCCCATCTGCATTCCGTCTTCTAGGCAATTCATCAAAATCTCTCAAAATCTCTCATTATATGAAATGATTATATCTTTTCTTGCTTTCCATCATAATTAACAATAATAGATAGATATACAAATTGTATTATAGGCCTATAGGTATCTTTTAGTGATTTCAATGAAATTGGTGTAGAGGAAGACACACGCATTTAGTTCATCAACCTGACCTATTACACTCTTTAAAACATTTTTAAGTCACTGATTATGTATTCGTCTGAGAAAAATTTACTTCCTCACCTTGTCTGAAAGGCCAGATATTCAATGTATTTCAGTTAATTGAGTTCAGGTTCAAATTAAGACAATGAATGAAAAAAGGAAGTTATTCTATCTCTTCTTGCAATAATTTAACTATAAATATTATACCAGTCTTAACCTAAGTCTAACCTTACTAAAATTAAATTATATTATACATAAGTATCTTTAAAAGTTTGATTCATGGCAAAATATTGAATGAGAAGCTCCTTTAAACAATCAAAAGAGACACTATTAATATCATTATAATATTTGAATTAACAGCTGTGCCTTAAAAGGTATAGGGTTTTGGTGGGATTTACATATATTTTTTAAAAGGCTATCAAGATGACCTATATCATCATTCACTGGTTTTCATGCCATGGCTTATTTGACATTTAAAGAGGTTGAAAATAAAAAGGATATAAAGGGAATGCCACGGGGCATATAATGTAAGGAACTGGATCAGAAGCCATCCAATGGAGAATTTAGAGCAATGCATGGACAGAGCTCACTAATGTTACAGATGTGAAGATGAAGAGGGGAGGGAAGGGGTGGGGTAGTATGAGGTGAGGTAAGAAGAAGAGAGGAGGGGTGGGGTAGGGTGGGGTAAAGAGGGGATGGGAGGCATGGGACAAAAAGGGGAAGGAAGCGGAGGACAGGGGAGGGGTAGGGTGGGATAGGGAGTGGAGGCTTTAGATGTGGTTAAGTTCATAGTGGTCCTAATGATCTTAGAGATCAAATTGAAATTAAATTTTGGTCAAAATGGACTCATCAACAATGTGATTTTATTCAATGATGTTTTGCAGACTAAAGTTCATAACTGATAACCAGTTAATGGATGAGAAGAGATGAGGCTTTGTTTTTGCATATTGTCCAACACCATGGATACATAAGGCACAGATGAGCAGTTCACGGCCAAAAATCTAGTTATCTCAGTCTGGTAAAATGTCTTAGGCTTTTTCCTCAAAGAGCTGTTCTTATGACCATCCTCTTGCCTGCCTCAGAAGAGTCCTACCAGCAGGATGGAGCTTCAATATGTGAGTCATGTATCTCCATACTCTGCTAAGAAAAGTGTATAAAACACTCTGGGTCCTTATGTTTTAGTTGATAGGAATCAAAAGAAGCAAAAAGCAAGAACACCAACTTACAAATTAAGACTAGAAAACATGTGATATTTCGTCCTCCCACACCACATTAAGCATTGCTAAGCAATCATGCTATTTTTTTTTTCTTTCTTTTACTAAATACAGACAGCCTTTGAATTCTCTAAGCAGAATTCCAGGCTATGTGTTATTGGCACTCTAGGTAAAATCCTGTTGGACATGACATAAATGCAAATTATTTTATGACTGAATAAATCACACTATTCCATCTATAGTTTACAGTTTATAAAGGGCTTTCAGATATCTTAAATCAAGGTTCATAAATACACTATGGATTGATTTTAGTTTTATTTAACAAATGAGAAAGTTCAGAGGTAAAGTAATGCAGCTAGTAAGTAGAAGAGCCAGGATGTGAATGTCAGCATTTTGGTTTACAAATCTGGTGCTTCTGCTATATCCTACCTGATTTCCTGAATACACACACACATCCACACATACACACGAACCTATATATACTTATATAATTAAAAAGGTAAAATGAAAATAATTGTTAAGCAACACTACTACAATAATGGCAATGACAAAATACAATAACTATTTTCATTCTTGACGAGTTTCCCAGTGCTTGCCAGTACTCAATCGCCAAGTAAAGTAGCAGTGCATAGGTTTCCTGGGTTTCCAGGTGCCAGGGTCCTTTAAGGAGTAAACTAATTTCCATAGCGCTCTCTAGAGCTTGGATCTTCTAATTCTTAGCCTCTGAGACACGATAATGATAAAACACATTTTCAGTTTATATTTGCCTTATCAATGTAATCATTAGAATTAAAACTTATTGAGCATTTACTGGTGCTAGCACTTTAGTTTGTACTCTGCGTATATTCTTATTTCTTTCTCTTATTCTGACACAGTAGGCATCAGTAACCTCTATTGTAGACGAGAAACCTGAGGCTCAAAGTTTAGGCAACTTGTCTAAATTAATTTAGTTCAAACAGAACAGAGCTAGAACTTAAATTCAAATCTTGACTTCAAATCTTGACTCCATGCTTTTCTCATAATGCAATGGTGCCTCTAAACCAAGAGATAGGCCAGTCAACTTAATGAATTTACACACAACACTCTCAAATGTTCCTAGTTTCCAAAATATACAAATCTGAGGCTGTTCTCTTCAGCATCACAGATAATTTCTTATACCCTTTTAGATCTACAATGGAAATATTTTTCTCTCTGCCCATGTATTGAGATGCACTTCTCACTAATGGTTTCACCCTCCAACCCCCAACATACGGAGACATCCTCATTTATGTGCTCATCTTTCCAAAAATTTAGAATCCAATATATAAAAATAAACCTACTACATCACCCTGGTTATATGTTTACACACGTGTATACACAACGCAAACTTCCTTCTCTTCTTTTAGGCTGTGTGTGCTATAACCTTCTCAAATATCAATATCAATGTCATAATCATTTAGACTTAAAATCTTGTCTTCAGCTTTGACATTTCTTATTGCTTGCTGAAATGTGATCAATTCCTCCCCCATGATATTTCTAAGTGCACCTCTTTTTTCTAGCCTCATGAAAACCCCACCACATCAGCGGCTCATTACCCTTGACACAAATTTCTATTATAACATCACTTCATGCCTCTAAGAATTCTCATTCTAATCTACTTTTGACACTAGTTGCAGAATATGCTTCCCAACACACAGTCTTGTTTATGTCTCTCTGCTGCCCAATAAACATGCTTTGGTTACTAAATAATACCTGAGCACCTTTGTCTTGGCATTCAAGGCTATTTATGATTTAGCCCAAACCAAAATAGCAAGCAAATTCCTGTTTCCCATCATGTTTCATTTACTAACTGTGCATCCTTGAGGAAGTAATTTTAGTCCCATGAGTCTCAATTTCATCATCCATTGATTTTATGTATATATTTTATATACATAATTCTCTATATATGATATATATATAAGATACCTAAAATGCTGCTGATAATAAAATGACAGCATGCAACATTACATGACTACTTGGAAAGTCAAATAAGATGAATTATACACAAGCTTTTCATGAACTGTAAAACTATTTACAAACATTAAAAAACTCTGTTGACTAAGTTTGGAAGAGCTTTTTCACATATGGTACACATTCAAATCTTTCTAATAACAGCTCTCATGCTACCTCTTACATGAAGTCTTCCCTGAACCACCCAGTTCCTAATAATTTCTTCATCTCTGATCTCCCCTAGCTAATCCTCATTTATAATATCTATCACAATCCACATTACTTCAATTGTTAGTACACGTTTCATTCCCCGTTAGACTGGAGGAAAGCTGAGGACATTGCATCTCATGGCAACATCTTTCAAAGTGCACACCAGAGGCCCTTTCTCATAGTAAGTGCTTAGGAAATGTTTAGAAATACCCGAATAAATGCACATAGTTTTATTCATATGTGTACTTGACTATAAACTCAATGAGTATAGAATTTGTCTCTCATTCACCAATAAATACCCAGAACTTCACAGTTCAAACTATGTAATAGGTTGAAAGATTTATCCTAAGCAAAAACAGGTTGGCAAGAACATTTGGAAAGAAAGAAAGGAGCTATTTGCAATGTGCCATTGTGGCTGTTTTAAAAAATGTCCACAAGTTTCTGACACTCCTTCAATCAAAGTGTAAACAAAGTCTCTTCCCTGTCTCCTTGAAAATGGGTGGGTCTTAGTGACCTTCTTCTAACAAATAGAATGTGTCTTTCCAAGCTATATTGTGCAAGACAACACAGCCTATGCCTTCCCATCCCCTCACCCACCAAGCGTGTATGTCTGTGTGAGAGTATGTGTGCACACACAAGAACATGGATAGTTTTCTTGCAATTCTCCTCACTGAAATAAAGGCATTGTGTTGAGAACAAATTCTATACACAGAGTTTATAGTCAAGTACACATCTGACTCAGGTCACATGGAGAGGTCAAATAGGTGTTCCAACCACAGCCATAGCTGAGAATCCAGCTGACAGACAGCGTCCACCTCCAGATGCATGAATGAGTGAGCATGCAGATGATTCTAGCCCACCCTTTGATGCTGAGGGGAGTAGAAGAAAGCTGTCTTCACTGAGTATTTTCCCAAATTGCAAATTCATGAGCAAAGTAAATTTTGCTGTTTCTTTAAGCCACTAAGTTTTGGAATGGTTTCTTACATAAAAATAGACAGCAAAAACAGATATGTGTGTGTTTCCCCCTCAAAACATAGTATATAACATATATATTTATACATAATATATACATAACATATATGAATATATATACATATATATTTCTTTGATAGCTTCAAAACAAGCTATCAAGGAATGGTCTCGCATAAACCTTTTATAGAAAGAGTAGAAAACTGAGGCCCAGAGAAAGTAAGAAAAACTGCCCAAGGACTTACAGTTAGTAAATAACTGAGCTACACACACACACTAGCTCAAGTCGTAGTCAGCTTAAGGTCAAAGTCTATATATTTTCTTCTTCCCCATCACTGCTTTTTCCCCAGTTCTTTAGAAAAGGCACTTTCCTATAACCATTATACCTTCTTTCACATTTACAAGGGGGAAAACCCCAGCCATTTAATAAAAATATGCATTTAAGGATAAAAGTTGCCATTTCCTTTTTAACTAGAGCACCTCATCTCTTCTATGTTCATAAAGCAACCATGTCCGTAGGCAATTATCAGTAAAAGACTCTTAGCACATCAAAAGCCCTCCAAAGTGTTTCACATTCCCTAGGAATTCATGGCCTTAATTAGATGAAACACACTTACATTTTAGTTGCTGTTTCTAATATTTAAAATTAGAAATTATATATATGTTTTTGTGTGTATGTGTGTATGAATAACTTGCTTCACAGTTTCATAACTTACGTCTGTAAGAACACCAGTGGGCACATGACAATTGGAAATATTTGATTAGAAATGAGCTGATAAAATCTATTTAACTGAAATTTGGAGAATGGATATCAACAGGTATCGCAGAAGACTCATTAATGAATTTTTCATATTTATCCACCATGAGTCCTCTCTTTCAAGTAATCATATATCTTGACCTTTATTTTTTATCTCCCTAATTGGAGCTGACTACCGCAATAATAAATCTTAAAAGGTCAAAATTGTAGCATCTATCAGTTAATCAAATTTTAAAAATTTCTCATGCCACTCTTTCATATTTGAGGGTCAGTACTCCAACTCTACTGCAAAAACCAGAAGTCCTACGTTTGGAGGAAAAGGGCTACTTCAAGCCAATTTGCATTATGAATGAACATGTACAAGTTAAAT
Organism: Chlorocebus sabaeus; assembly: GCF_047675955.1. Lineage (NCBI taxonomy): Eukaryota > Metazoa > Chordata > Mammalia > Primates > Cercopithecidae > Chlorocebus > Chlorocebus sabaeus. Next base: position 34,639,512 of record NC_132913.1, read on the forward strand.
AAAGGTCTCTCCTTTGCAAAGTATGATCTAATGCTTGAATAAAGATGGACAAGGAATTTGTAATATTTACTTAAGATCACATTGTTCGGACAAGCTTTAAAGCTGCCTCTTGTTGAACTTCAGAGACACGAACAACTCTTAAGTCTTTTCAATTATGGTCCCTGTGAAGGTAGCAGTGGATATCCTGGCACAGAAACTTTCATTTCTGTGGCCCTCAAACGTCAATATCATGCTCCAAAATGATAGGTGGAGGTCACTAATAAGACAAAGCAGAACAAGAAAGCCTGCAATAAAACAGTACTTTATTAAGAAAATAATAAAAGCTAACATGTACTAGACACATAATAAGTGAAAAGTGCAGTGTATGTAATTCCACAGTGCCTGGAACATATCACTTGCCTAATCCAAAAGGAAAATCTGTTGTAAAAGGGATATTACTGTGGCAGAGAATTCCAAATAGTCATTCTCCCCTTCTTCCTTTCCTATAGTAATAGAACACCCAAAATTTAGCAGAGCACATGGTCATCCAGAAAAGAGCTGGATTTTCTAATCTCCCTGGTTTAACCATGTGGCTAAGTTCTAGTCAATGGGATGGATGATGGGATGGATGGATGGATAGACAGAGAGACAGACAGAGAGAGACAGATAGATTAGATAGATAAATAGATGATAGAATGAAAAAGTAATTGCAGTAAAATGTTAGCATTTGGAAGTTTGAGTGAAGAGCATATGGGAATTCTTTGTACTGTTTTTCTAACCTTTTCAAAGTCTGAAATAATATCAAATAAAAATGTTTTAGAATAAATAAATAAAATAAATCTGCCAAGTGTAAGTCAACCACTTTTAAAAGTTAGGCACAAGTTTACTATTGGAATCATTAAAAATAGTGGTCCTAACATGCATAAACAGTGTATATAACCTTCAAGGAGTTTACAGACTAGGAAACAGAATAAAACAAAGTAATATATGATTAAAAGTGTCTCTTAGCTGGTGGTTAAAAAACTTGGGCTTTAGAGCCAGAGTGCCAGCTCCATCTTTTACCACCTGCGTAAATCTATAAATCAGGAAAGTTACCTAACATCTCTGTGCCTCAGTTATATCAACGATAAAGTAGGCATCAAAAGGGTCTAACATATGGATTTGTTGTGAACAAGAAATTAGTTAATATCATTTCAAGCATATAAATGTTGGATAAATATTAGCTATTATTCTGATAAGGTGTACAAAAGGTAAGGAAGGAAAGACTGTGTCTATCTGGGGAGGCAAAAATACTTTCTTTTCACAAATTCATTAAACTGAAATGAGAGGAAGGCACACCATCAGAATTTATAGTGAATAGCAAAGTCTGTGTTGCAAGTGTAACAGAATTGCAAATGTAGCAGCAGATGTTTGAAACAGAATATCTCAACTAAGAGTACTTGAGACATTTTGAGATGCAGTCCCTGAAATTATCTTGCAAAGTAAATATGCATTATCAACCAAGATGGTTTTGGTCTCTTCTCCTAGGGAAATGGATTCGATTGAGAAATAATGGTTTATTTCTTAGCTGTACCATTTATTTTTCTATTAAATCCTGGTCCAAGCTGATAAACATTTAGCTTTACTTCATGTCATATATTTGAAAAAAAAGATTTGAAAAATCAAGATTTTTTAAATATATGACATGTAGTAAAGCTAAGATTAGATTAGATAAATGATCACCCTTTCTACTGATGACTGTTCGATGATTATCTTATAAAGGGTATAATTTTTGATTCAATCATCAGCAGATGAAATTCCTGAGACAGTTTCTCAATTGTGTTAGTCATTAGCCCACCCTCTGCAATATCCTCCCCCTCTTTTTTCTTACTAGCCACTCAAGGTGATGGATCCTGATTGGACTAAGCCAATCATAGCCATCTGGTCAACAATTTCTCAGTTTTCCATGAAATTAGTGTTGGGCATGTGACCTATCTCTGGCAAATGACACTTACGGAGATGTGACTGGGAAATGTTTCCTTTCCTGAAAAAAGACACAAAAACAAAAAAACAGAAGGCGCTAACATGTTCCCCTTCTACCTTCTTTCTATCTTGAATACATATGTTGTGTTTGTACTGAAAGACACTTTTTGGGACCAAAAAGTAACAAATATAAAGAAAAAGTCAAAAGATTTTTGTCCTTCCACTATCAAGGCACTAAATCAACGACAGTAGTCATTTACTTCCTGGCTTCTTGTTATGTAACAAATATAAGACCCAATTCTTTTAAGACACTACAAGCTGGGTGTTTATTACTTACAGCAGAATGAATTTCTAATAGGCACAACAGCCAATTTAGGATCTTAGATAATACTGATCTCCATTCTTTTAACAGTACAACTTGTTCATCAAGAAGCAGTAAATCAGGGAATTCTTTCAATATCAAAATTTTCAGGCGGAAATGATACTAAAATGTATAAGAAATGAGTCCCAGAGCTTTAAATAACTCTTCTAGCCTTGCGGATAAGAATTTAATAAATATTGAGCAAAGAACTTTAGTGCTGCAGTATTTGGTGTCATAATAAAAGTAGAGGTTAATTTTTTCAATGTCAAAAGCAGCTCATGACTGGTATAAAGTGTAAATGTTAAACTACAGAATTTTTGAGTCCTCTAATAGCACCCAATTCCTTAATCAGTTTGTACCTGATGATCAGTTATCCCCCCATAATAAATTATTGGTAAGTAATAAGAAATCAGAGGCTTTTTGGTTAATTGTACCAACGCCAAATCAAAAAAGTTGAGAGAACAAGCAGCAGTAAGCATATTCACTACAAATTGGGACATAGGCTTTGAAAGCTCTGAAAACTTTTCTAAGGTCAAAGGCAAGCACTGTTTAACTTCCAAACCCAGGGAAGGCTTTTTCTTCAAGAGGTGGTGAAATGAAATAACATCACTTGCCATTTGTGAAGCCAAAACATGATAAAGATTGCATATTTCCAGAATGTTTCATCTTTTTATTTTTAATAAATCTATATTACAGATTACAGGAATTATATCTTAGGGAAGCTAGCAGCTAGCTTCTTTGATTCAATTCAACCTTTAAAAAATAACATTGCAAATTCTAATTTTGCATTGATTTTTCTAAATAAAGTATTAATGTGTCAAAAGAACATCAAATTTCTGAAGTATTTTCCCATTTGTCTTCTGCTAATTTCATAGTCAGAATATCACAGATATAGGCCATAGAATTGGCATCAAAAGCAGTGGAATCAGATCTCATAATTGGCCTCAAAGCATGTCTAGATTTCAACAACAGTTCAATGGAGAACAGTAGGAAGAAAAGGCTGAGGCTAGGTTTCAAACTAATGGCTGTAAGTATCCAGCTTCCCAATTCACAAACAACCTGCTGCTTTCAGCTCTGATTTTGATGGGTATAAATGTGTAAAGGGTATAAGCTAATGGGCTGGCATATGACAACAGACTCTGACAAAGTAATGCATACTCAGGTGGGAATGACTATTTTGTTGCCAGAGTAAGGGAGTCAGTTTATTAGAATTGAAATAGTAAGCCAGAATTAGTTGGAGCTATAAAGACTTGGTATCCCTTCACAGAGAAAAGGTCTAGGGAGATAGGTTGAGTCCCAGCCAAAGGATTCTGAAGAGTCCTGCAGATGCCTAGCCATAGAAAGTAGGTAAATTACAGGGCTAGGAGGAAAAAGATTTGGCTTACTAAATACACTGATGATCAGGAGTGACTTGATAACAGTTTCAGGGCAGCAAAACTAAATGCAAACCCTACACTGACACCTAACAGGTTGCAATGTGTGGCTACAGTCAGCTGAGGGAATGTATTGAGTTATGTCTGCAGATAGAAGAACTTCATAATCATTGCCTGTGCAAGGCTGGAACAGGTAGTAACTGCCATTCTGAATGAAGGCACTTAACTAAAAATGTTCTTTAGTGAATGGTGATGGCCTGTGCATCATCAGGATTTATGGCTAATAAGCTATTATGATAAGCAAAGTCAAGTTTTACAAGCTGTGAGATGAGAACTGACTGCAAATTCCTACCATAGATTCAGCAGAAGTATTTCAAACACATTGCATGATGTCTTATTCTACTATTAAAGGTGAGTTTCTGCACAAATAGTATATGTACTATGCTATTTGTGTATAGTGGCTGGATGAAAAACACCTCGCTTCCTTAAATGTCTTAGGACATCTTCATCCACTGCCCACCAATATCTAAAAAAATTCCTAGCTGATCTTGAAATCACCAAATCCAATTGCAATTATATTATCACTCCTTCATATGCTTCTGCTTCTTTGGTGAACATTTTAATAACATTTTTATACATTTCTGTCAACTGGCTATTCTAATAGTATAAATCCCAAGAACCGTTTTAAGTTCTTTCTGAAAAGCACTTTGCTTTCCTTGAATTGTTTGTCTTGTCTTCTATTCAACCAAGGGACTCATCTGGAAATAAAATGATTCACAAACCAGTTCCTGGAGTATTAACTGGGTAATCATTATGATTAGCCTCAACCACTCTGACAAAAACAAACACATAACTTCTACACAAATACTATATTGAAAATATACCTTTACCAATAATTGATATATTACTGCCTGAATTTACTTACTAGATTATATTTCAGATATTGAGCCTTTGTTAGGAACTGTTGTAGATATTGCAATATCCTAGGGTATTTTACCCAGCAAGCGCATACCCAGTTGATTAACAAGATATCCATATCCAGCTGCTATATGCGTTTCTTAGGATTCCTTTTATTGCAAGTGATAGAAACCACTGAAAACTAGTCTGAGCCACCCCCCACCAAAATGTCAATTTCAATGAAATTGATCAAAAGAGCAGCAGACATGACTGCATTTGATTTGAAATTTGGTCCCTTATTTTCCAGGTTACAAAGCAAAATATTTTTAGTTTTTAAGATTATAAATCTTAAAGTTGACTGATCCAGAGAAAGTCACTCTAATATAAAACCTGCCAATAAGGCAATTCTATAAGTTAACCCCTTTGATAATTTTTTTAAGATACCATAATTGAGAGACTGCATTAGTATGATGATTTTCCAACATCCATACATGAAAATGTTATATTGTCCTGTTGTTTATACTAAAAGATCAGGACTACCTGTACTGTGGGCAATTTCCTTAAACATTCTCTTTTCCATGTAACGTTGCTTGCTGTGCACTTATTTGTATGAAATAATCTTTCCTAACCCTGAAATTTTGATTTCATTTGATTTGAACGTACATTCTCACCTTTTCCTTCATCTTTCTAAGTCACTTTTGAAAGTAGGTCTCTTACATTCTGTGTAGAGATGGGTTTCACTTTTTTTCTTTGTTTTGTTTTTAACAAATCTAGTCATCTGCTTTCTTCCTGTTGTTCCTTAAATTAGGCAACTTTATTTATTTATTTATTTATTTATTTTTATTTTTTTCTGAGACAGAGTCTTGCTGGAGTGCAGTGGCACAATCTCAGCTCATTGCAACCTCCGCCTCCCAAGTTCAAGCAATTCTCCTGCTTCAGCCTCTTGAGTAGCTGGAATTACAGGCACCTGCCACCATGCCCAGCTAATTTTTGTATTTTTAGTAGAGATGCGGTTCTGCCATGTTGGCCATGATGGCCTCGAACTCCTACCTCAGGTGATCCACCCCCCTCGGCCTCCCAAAGTACTGGGATTACAGGCATGAGCCACTGCACCTGGCCTAACTTTATTTTCTTTATATTTGAATTGCTGTTGTTATTCTGACATAATTTTGGATTTACTTCTGTTATTTTATATTTGTAACTTGTATTTTTAAACATTAGGTGTGTGTTGTCATTGTTGTTTCATTTTATTTTGTTGTTTGCCTGTTTGTTTTGGTCCACAAAAGTACTTTTTCTTTAACAGTAATTTGAAAACTGAAATATTTCTTCCCTTTTCACCCATTTCCCACTAGTGTTTTAGTTAACTCCTCTGGAATATTCATGCCAAGACATCTTTATCAAAATATTATTGTATTACCCACCCAGTACATGCCCTCACTTGATTTCATTCCTTACCTTTCTTTATAGTTTTATCATATATACATATGTGAGTATGCAAGCACACTGACACATAAATATGCTTTCTTAATCTACTATTTGCATTCCATATGTATCATTTTAAGATTTCTTTCTCAAAAATCATGTTTTAGAGATTCATCCAGATTGATGTGTGCAGCTGCAGTTCATTAATTTCCACTGCAGTAGAGAATGCTACTGTAAGAAGACAGCACAAATTGTGTAATCATTTAACTGGGTCTGGATATTCTTGTACATATGCAAATCTCCTGGTAGTGGCTACTGTATAAGAGTTTCTCTGGTGTGCATAATATGCATAGTTATGAGTTATTCTGATAATCAAAGGGGTATAGTCATGGTCATCTTTATAAGATAAATGCAGTATGTTCCCAAAAGCGTTGTTCCAATTTTTAAACCCAGTAACAATATGTGAGTGTCCCCATTGCTCCACATTCTTGGTAGCAAGTGACACTGTCAAGCACTTTAATTGTTACCACTACAAGGCATATGAAATGAAATAACTCACTGTGGTTTTCAATTGTGTTTCCTTTATAACATGTAAGCTTGAGAATATTTTCATGTCTGTTGACCATCATTTTGTCCCTGTCTAAAATGGTCATTCAAGTCTTTTACTCATTTTTTAAAGTGTATTTTAAAAGGGTCTATTTCTCTTACTGATTGATAGTTGATCTGTGTATATTCAGGGCACTAAGTTTGTGTTAGTTTAATATACTCAGACATCTTCTTTATGAATTGCCTGGTCACTATTTTATGATGTCTTTGATAAACATAAATTCTTAATTTTAATCTAGATGAATTTATTAATTTTCCCTATACAAGTATACTTTTTCAGACTTATTTAAGAAATCCTTCACTATCCAAGGTCATGAAGATATTCTCTTATATTATCAATTAAAAGTTGTAAAGTTTTGTCATTGACATTAAAGTTCAGTTCATCTGGAATTTTGTGTGTGTGCACGTGTGTGTGCAAGACAGAGAGAGAGGAAGAGAGAGAGACAGAAGCTACAGATCCATTTATTTTTTTCAAAATGAATAATCAATTTTTCTGGCAGTGTTGATTAAATTCTTCATGCTTTCCCCATGGGTCTCCAATGCTAACTTTGTCATAAATTAGGCCACTTATATGGTTGGGCTTTGTGTCCCCATCCAAGTCTCATCTTGAACTGTAATCCCCAAGTGTTGAGGGAGAGACCTAGTGGGAAGAGAATGGCTTATGGGAGTTGTTTCCCCCATGCTGTTCTCGTGATAGTGAGTGAATTCTCAGGAGATCTGATGGTTTCAAAAATGGAGGTTTTTCCTGCACTCTCACACACTTCTCTCTCCTGCCACCATGTGAGAAGGTCCAAGCTTGCTTCCCTTTCACCTTCGCCATATTGTAAGTTTCCTGAGGCCTCCCCGTCATGTGGAACTATGAGTCAATTAAACCTCTTTCCTTTATAAATTACCTAGTCTCAGGTAGTATCACGATAGTAATGTGAAGACACTAATACAGCCACCATGTATTTGTGAGTCTGTGTCAAAATTCACTATTTTTGCTAGTCAATTTGTATATAATTAGAGATATTTATTGTCTTCATTACTATATTTGTATTATAAGTTGATATTTAAAAGACCAACTCCTCCCCAGATTCTTTTTCTTCAGCAATGACTTTGTTACTTGAGGTCATTTTTACTTCCAAATCTATTTGTTTGGAAAGATTCTTCCAAGTTTTTATTATGATTTTTATTAGCATTACATTGAAATGATAGGTTAATTAGGAGGAGAATTGACATTATAAAGCTACTATCTTCCTCTTTATAGACATGCTACATTTCACCATTTACTCAGGTCTTCTTTAATGACTTTCGGTAACAATCTTATTACTTTCTACATAAAAGTCATTTTATTTATTTTATTTTATTTTATTTTTTTGAGACAGGGTCTCATTCTGTCGCCCAAGCTGGAGTGTAGTAGCATGATCTCAGCTCACTACTGCCTCTGCCTCCTGGGTTCAAGGGATCCTCCTACCTCAGCCTCCCAAGTAGGTGGGGCCACAGGGACGTGCCACCACATCCAGCTAATTTTTTGTATTTTTGGTATAAATGGGGTTTTGCTATATTGTCCAGACTGGTCTTGAACTCCTGTCTTCAAGTAATCTGCTCATCTCAGCCTCCCAAAGTACCGGGATTACAGGCCTGAGCCACCACACCTTGCCCATAAAAGTCATTTTAAACCTTATTTTTTGTTATTTTACTAATGTAAATAATATGCTTTTAAATTAATATATTGATTACCTATTATTGAGAAATAACCCACACCAAAACTCAGTAGCTTAGAAACAACCAATGTTTTATTCCTCTTGACTCCAGCATCTGGGCTGGGTGGTTTCTTTGCTAGAAACTAACAAAGACACAGGGTATCTGCTAGAACTAGATGGTACAAGACATCTTCTTCACCCACATGACTGTTGTCTCTGCAGGAATGGAAGCAACAACTGGGAGCTGGAGAAGTGTGTCCCCCTCTTATGCAGCTTTCCCATGTCACATGCTTGTGTTTGCATACAGCATGATGGCCTCAGCATAGCTGGACCTCTTGCTTGGTGACTGCTTCCAAGAGAAATGAAGTAGAAGCCCCCTAGTCCCTTAAAGGATCCTGGAATTGGCACAATGTAACTATTGCCCTGTTATGTTGGACCAATTCAGTCATAAGTACATCCCAGTTTCAAGGGAAAGAGAAATAGACTGTACTTCTTGATGGGAGGAATGACATATGCAAATAAGAAGAAAAGGAATTGATGATAGCCTTGGGCCAAAACAACTCACGTCACTCCCAGTTGCTAAATAGACTCACCCTCACTTGGGACCCCCATATTTTAACTCCTTATCATATCAGATGCAGATCTGAAATCCAATATGTTGTCATCTAAATATGGACTATTTGGGGGAGGAGATGATTCTCCTCAGATTCAGTTCTTCAGAAGTAGAGACCTGTGAACTAAAAGTATATATTATCTGCCCCCTAAACACCCAACAAATAATGGTGAGGCAAAAACAGAATAAATACATTAGTCCTTTCTCCTCATAAAGTAGAAAAAGAAACATGTAGCAATTTTACTGTTCCAGAGCAATTCAGAAACATAACCAATCATATACTCCCAGTTCCCTATGTTCCAAGAACAAGAAATGTTTCTGAACTTGGCACCAGTTCTGCTCTCTTGAGATATTTATGGCCTGTGGCTCTGCCCTCTGAATCATCCTTCCTTTCCCATGCAAATATTCCATGTTTGCTGCTGAATAGATTTGTCACCCTGTCTCCTGCTTACATAAGGTTGGGAGCCATAAAACTGCTTTTCATTTTAGTATCATCTCTCTCTTTTTATTCTATCTTGCGATGCTGTCCTCAATACAGTTTTCTTAAAAGCTTGGTGGATTTCCTATGAATTTTATTTCATTTGGCTCCATTAGACAAAAGTTTCACCCACAGATACTGTCTAGGCAAAATACTCCCTTTAAGTTAGAGTGCTGTGGGGCAACACATTTAAAGTTCTTAGAAGCCTTTTTGTCTGACTCAGAAGCTGTTTGAGGCACTTACTCCAATCTTTGAAATGTTTTCAGAAACAATCTCATAGCCATGCACCTGATTTGATTTTAACACTAAGGTAAATATTTTACTGACAATTCCCTATATTTGATCTTTCCCTTGAGGCCATTTCTTACTCTGAGGGCATTCTGTCAGCTGAAAAAGCTGGTAATGAGAAACAGCTTAATTTTCCAAACTAGTAAATCTAATCTAAGAAGATTAGACTTTTTCCCCTAACATCTGGTGTAAACTGAGAAGCTTCTTTTTTTTTTTTTGAGACGGAGACTGGCTCTGTCGCCCAGGCTGGAGCGCAGTGGCCAGATCTCAGCTCACTGCAAGCTCCGCCTCCTGGGTTTACGCCATTCTCCTGCCTCAGCCTCCTAAGTAGCTGGGACACAGGTGCCCGCCACCACGCCAAGCTAATTTTTTGTATTTTTTTAGTAGAGACGGGGTTTCACCGTGTTAACCAGGATGGTCTCGATCTCCTGACCTAGTGATACGCCCGTCTCGGCCTCCCAAAGTGCTGGGATTACAGGCTTGAGCCACCGCTCCCGGCCGGCTTCTTTACTATTTTGTCTCTCTTCGTGTACCTATTATAGACAGTTTACAACATTCTGCTAGAAATCTTGGCCAAACCCCACAGTCCATTAGATTCACTTGCTTTCTTCCATGTAGCTGTAGGCAATAGTGCTGCCAGACATTCCACCACTACGTTAACATGGATTGTCTTTCTCACCAGCCTCCAATAACAATTTCCTCACTGAATTTTGTGCTTCCTTTCACTCACTGCTCAGTAACAAAACCAGGATCACATTTTAGGTTTCTGTTACGGCCACACCCTACATGTAGGTACTACATTCTGTTACAGTTATCTATTGTTGCATAACTTACTACCCCAAAATGTACCAGCTTAAAACACAGATATATAATTTTTAAATAATTCTCCAATTTGGATTTGGCTCAGCCGGACAGTTCCTCCACCTTATAAGTTATCTTCCAGAGCAAATGTCCAAGATGGCTGCTTCCCTTAGCTCATGCCCCAGCAGGGATGGATGGAATAGTGGGGATGTCACTAGGCATCCTCCGTCTCTCTTTCTCTCTCTCTCCCTCTCTCTCTTTCTCTCTCTCTCCATGTGGGTAGATTGTGCTTCCTCACAGCATGATGTTGTCACAGTTGTTTGACTTTCTACATAGTGGCCAGCTTCTAAGAATTAAAAAGAACAAGCTGCCAGTCCTCTTAAATGCCAGGTCTGGAATCCACATAGCATCACTGCTACCACAGTCCATTGCAAGGACAGGCAAGACTCAAAGGAATGGGAAATAGATTTCAGTTTTTAAAGTGAGGAGTAGTAGCATGCACATTGATGGTGACCACACTTGGAAACTAACACTGTTAAATTTTTTTGATTCTTTAAAATTGATAAAATTGATCCTTTAAAATTGATAGAAATAAAACAGCTTTTACTGAATGTATTATTTCAGAAAATCTTTAGAAGTTCTTTTAATTTCTAATAATTTGTCTATCAATTACTTTCAGTTTTCTGTGTAAACAATCATATCATCTGTGGCAAGGACCTCCAATGCAATCTGATCACTGTCTTGGCTTAGATATGATTATGCACAAAATAATCCAAACAATTCACATGCTTCTATCCTAAGTTAACTCTAGAACTTACCATCTTTGGAGTCCTCATTAATGTGAATAAGTCTGGACCAAACATATTCTTTGCAAAAACATTTTTTAAAAATCAGTATCCGCACAATATTTAGAGAAACATATTGCATTCTTAAAAGAATATCTGTACCCAAATATGATTGCTGTAAAAAGACTAAGTGTAGCAATTATAGTGTTACTCTCTGAAGCAACTGTGTTTGGAACTGACAAATAATCTCTGTCTTAATAATGCCCCCACTTAAATATGGCATAATTTACAAATACAAAAACCAAATATTTCCTTTGTGTAAGCCGTGATTTAAAACGTGAATCAAGGACCATAGCACCTGAGTTTCTCAACTATCCCCTTATACCTATCAGCTTTATGACTTACAAATGTTTAACCTGTAAGTCTGTCAGTGTTGCCATCTTTAAAATGGACTATAGCCTGGGCAAAGTGGCTCACACCTGTAATTTCAGCACTTTGAAAGGCCATGGTGAGAGAATTGCTTGAGGCCAGGAGTTTGAAAATAGCTTGGGCAACATAGCAAGACCTCATCTCTACTTAAAACAATAAAAAAGTCCAGGCATGGTGGCACACACCTGTAGTCTCAACTACTTGGGGAGACTGAGACAGGAAGATTGGTTGAGTCCAGAAGTTAGAGGCTGCAGTGAGCTATGATCATGCCATAGCATTCCAACCTGGGGAATAGAGAAAGACTCTGTCTCTAAAAATAAATAAACAAAGTAGAACTACAATTATTGCCTTGCCTATGGAAGGCAATTACTATGAATATGGTGTCAAAAGATTTATATAAAAGCAATTTTTTAAATTATCAATGTCTTGAAAATATATAAGACAATGGTTTTGTGACATAACTTTTCTCACTTAAAAACAAGGTGTTTCCCAGAAATACTTGTTTGTGCTCCTATTGACATAAATTCCAAGAGTCCACAATTCTTGCATGTGAATTTATCACAGTATTTTGATGCTGGCCCATAAGAGTAGTTTTTGGAGCCTGAGATTACACTTGGGATATCCACTAGAGCTGACAGAATCTCTGTTGTCATTCTGCTGTCCTCCTGTTATTTGTTTCTCCTATTCTCTCTATGTCATATTCTACAATTAATTCTATGACAGCATTAGATGAGGATTTGTTCTATTTATCCTGCTCATGTATTCTTGTTTTGCTTTTTTTTTTTTTTTTTTTTTAAACCAAAGGACTCGTGTCTTTCAACTATTGGAATTTTCAGCCATTATCTCTTCCAATATTGCCTTTCCCTGATTCTCTCTATTCTGACTTTTTTTTAAAATTCCTGTTAAACTTCTGTTGGACCATTTCATTAGAGCTTCTGTAATTTTTTTTTTTTTTTTTACCTCTCTTGATATCTCCCATCTGTTTATCTCCTATCTTCCATCTGTTTATCACTCTATAATACATTCTGGATGATTCCTCGGATCTATCTTCCAGTTTGATTTGGTTCTTTGCTCAAATCTGTCTTTTTGCTTTATATTTTCTTGTTCTCTCATTATGGTTTCAGTTTCCTCTTTCTCTCTTTAATGATTGTAAGCATACTTATCCTATATTTTTGCCTACATATTTACACATTTTGGATTGTGACTAAAATACTCATTTTCCTGGGAGTTTTTGTTTGTTTGTTTGTTTGTTTCGTATCTGATGAATCTCTCTTGCCAAAATTTAATTCTTCTGTGTGGATTATAATTTTTTAAGCCTGAGTTTAATTGGGCTGTCCACAATTATTCCAGTTCTGTTCTCTTTCTGGTATAATGATTATATTTCCCTGTGCCCACTGAAGTTAGGTGTGCTCAGATACTCTCTTTAAACAGCAAAATGTGAAGATAATTAACTTGTGACATTTAGTTGAAGTTTTACAAACTGGAATTTTATTCATCATGCCCCCTTGTTCCTGCCTTGACCATTATGTGGGTCAAGCTGGAGCCACAGTCAGCATGAGTTCCTGTGTGACAACAGTGACAGAGGCCTCTGGCAGCAGCAGCTGGACATGCGGTGTGAGCCAGCTTAAGCTGTCCTGTGCCGACTAAATTAATTTGCCTTCACCATGGTTTACTCCTTCACGAGAGCCCTCACTTTCTCAGATTATGGATGAATCCTGATATTTACTTTACATTCAATATGTATAAAAATTTTGCTGGTTATTAGCATCTCTGTAACTTTACAGTGAGAAGAAAGTCTTTCAATATTAGCTAATTTGACTGTGTTCCTGGAAGCCAGCATGTAAACTACTGGTCATTCAGTCTACAATTTTAAATGCATTGCTAATAAAAGCCATAATACATGCATATTTATATGCCATCTGACCATGCCTGTTACATTGAACAAAAGAAAGAACAGGGCACTGAATCCAGAAAAAGATGCAAGTCAAACTTCTATAATTAGGACCAATTAGGGAAGATGAGTTTTAACATGAATATTTGAAATTACTATCCACTTTTAGCACACAAAAAAAAAAATGCATTGCTTTTAAAAACATACGGGTTTTTTTTCCAAATTATTTCAAAGGTAGCATCTGGGAAGTTATTTGCTAAAATCATTAGTATCATATTCATATAAATTAAAACTGTAAAGTTCTAAAAATCAGTTTATGTAGGACAAAGATTAACCGAGTTTAATATTAATTATCAAAATTTCCAGAAAGGGCCGGGTGTGGTGGCTCACACCTATAATCCTGGCACTGTAGGAGGCCAAGGCAGGTGGCTCATCTGAGGTCAAGAGTTCAAGACCAGCCTGGCCAACATGGTGAAACTCCATCTCTACTAAAAATACAAAAATTAGCCCAGCATGGTAGTCCATGCCTGTAGTCCCAGCTACTTGAGAGGCTGAGGCAGAAGAATCATTTGAACCCGGGAGGCAGAGGTTGCACTGAGCCGAGACTAGGCCATTATACTCCAGCCTGGGTAACAGAGCTAGACTCCATCACTAAATTAATTAATTAATTAATTAATTCCAGAGAGTATTTGTATGGCTAATACTGGAATTGCCATATTCTTTATCAAGATTTTCATTCTCTCTGCTCTGATCTATTCTATTTTTTACTCAGTGACTGGCACCTAATACACAGGGTCGAACTGAATTGTGTTATTTTTTACTAGTCTTATGCTACAAAAAGTGACAAAGTCTGGGAAGACTAAGTGAACAGTTCAGTGGCTTTTGCCTAGTGGGTTAGTCAAAGAGTAAAGACTAGAAATGGAATACTCTCAGACATGCTTGCTGTTAAATCAGTGATTACCAAACTATAATCAAAGGATATCTTTTTAGAATTAAAGAGTTCTTTATGAGAATTTTAAAATGCTTTGTCTTCATTTTGGCAATGATCTAAAAAATTGACATAAACACATTCTGAGTTATCTGAAAGGTTAAGAAGATTGCCTTATAACCAATTTTTGCTCACGATTCGAGAATCAGTTTTGCATGTCTCATGATCAAGGTGAGGCCGACCAGTCCCTTATGTCCTAAGCCAATGAAAAACAGAGAAGCAGATAAAGTAAATGATGTATTCACACCAGTGAGACCAAACAGCATTGCAGTGCACTAGTGATCACATAACACATTAACACCAGCTTGCCACACTCTACAAAATTAGTGCCTAGGTAAATACTATGATTCCACTGTGAGTGGCCCACTTAGTTCCACAATCAAATTTTTCTTCCACATTTAAGTAATGCCAATTTACACTTTATTGATTTTGTGATTTTGTTTTTGATTGAATGTTTTGTTAGGTTTTTACAGTGGTAGAATAAGTTGTATGCATAAGAAGATTATTACTAGTTTAATAAATTTAAGTCAACATTGGAGAGTCACAAGAATTATATCCTTTAAATGGAACTTATGCAATACTGAAGTTTCTCAAACATTGTACTATTTAAAATATCAATTCAAAACAGCCTACTGTAAGAGCATTGGAATATTTACATTCATTATCTCCAATTTAGGTCTCATATAAATAAAATCATCAATATACACAAGGAACAAATGCTGATTCTTTCTCTGTCCTAAGGATTTCTCATATTACTGAGGCTAAAACAGAGTTCAAAACTATTCCTTTCTTATGAGGTCAGTGAATTCTAATCAGCCAGTTGTCTTTATGAATGCTTTCAATTATACAGGTAGTTAATTACTGTCAGTCAACTAAAAACAGCTTTGAGGCTATCATTTAGAATTTAAACAAACATTCACCTTAAAAAAGTTGTTTTTAAAAGATGTGAAAATCAAGAGTATTTCTCCTTCATCTAAAAAAAAAATTCCTTTCAAACATAAAAATGATGACTGCCATTTGGTCATCTTAGCACCAAGATAGAACTGGCAATCATACTGCTAATACTGAAGACAGCCTCAAGGAGTGAAGACATCCAGGAGAAGGGGTACTTTTTTAGGATAAATAATGCTTCCTATGGCCACAGATTCAGACATGGATGGCTCCATGCATCAAGTTGATGGCATCATTTACATGAAGTCTCCACTGCGATCTGCTCTCTGACTTACATGAAAGGAAAACGCTTTGAAGGCCCAGTTAAAATTCTGATTAATAGATCGATCAGGTACAGAGCCAAGATGTACAAGGGGCTGCAGTTGGTGCTTTGTCCAGGACCATGGATCATTTAGGATGAATAGAGCCTTCAGTGATGGAGTTAACGGCACCACTCAGGCAGCAACTTGAAATGCAGTCTGGGGTTTGTTTGGCCCTCTGATTGGCACCGTGGCCAGTGACACTCCAGCTGGGCAGCGGGACCTGGCCAGCTCTGCTCACCTGACCTGCCAACTTGGGCAGGAGCTCCCCTTTCTTCATCCAGATTTTGAATGCATGTGTTGTGAATGGAGAAGACGTGGTCTTGACAATGAGGAAGTTGAAAGAGGTTGTTGTCATTTTTAATACACTCTTATTTAAGATAGGTCAGTTTGTGAGGAAAAAAAAAAGACAGGCTTTCAATTAAATAAAACATTAAGGAAGGATTGCTGCCACAAGAAAAACAAATCTGCATAGATGGCAAAGAGGCTGAGTATTTGCAATATTTATTCCTTGTGAAAAGGGGTGTGAGGCATTAGCAATAGAAGGAAATCATGAAAGTGCAAGAGCAGGGATACTCTAGCTGCCCAGTCTTAGAGATGCAGCTGCTGCCTGACGCTGCAGCACAAAGAACCTGCCTGAAAGGCAAAATGGTTTCAGGTTTGCATGCTGTGGTCATTAGACATGTGAGCCACTCTCGGAGGGTGTGTTGGGCCTGGGAAGCTAGGCACCTGTTGCCCACAGAAACACAATACACTTATTGATTTGAGAGGGCTACACGAAGTAACTAAAGAGGACACACAAAAATCCAAAGTAATAAATGGGCCCATTACCCAATGACGTCACAAAGGGGCCGCCAAAGGAAAGCCATAGATCCAGATTACTTTATCTAAAGCAGTACAAAGCAGAAGAATTGTTTACAGGAGGTGGGAGGAAGGGCAGAGAGAAAAGAACGAGGAGGGAAGCACTGCTTAATAAAAAATGGTGTTGTACTTGAGACCATCTAGAAGAACTCCTTCTGATTTATCTTCTCCCAAAGCTGCAGCAGCAGCGACTGAAGTGACTATAATAGCCCAGGAGAAATGTTGGTGCTATTAGTTGGGTGATTGATGGAAGCGCTGCCAAAACAGCTAGGGAATTTGTCAATGTGTTTTTTGAAGTTTGTAAATGATGACACTGGCAAAGTGTAAACAAACTCAGCTCCAGCAGACATGTTACACAGTCCCCAAACTGACACTTCCAGAGACTCATTTGCTGGATTATTCCAATTAGAAATCATCAGCTGGAGTAACAAACTCCAGTTTCTTAAGCCAGGGGAGATGAGGCTTGCACAACATGTGAGATTTAAGGAAAGACATCAAAGCAACTTCTGTTGACTCATCATCCTAAGGACTGCACTGCCAGTTTGTTGCAGAGAACCCAGCAGAAGAAAAGCAAATGACCTCGAGATACTTAAAACCTGGAGACCCAGAGGCCAACAACTCTACAACCATTGTATGAATCACATTAATTTCTTAAAGTCAATGTTACAATCTCTGCAGTTCCCATCTGCTTGATTTCAAGCAGTCTGATCTTCATCAGATCCTCTTCCTCAGTACTTCTGGGTGAAAGTTTATATGTTCCAAAATCCATTCTGATTATCACTGGATGATTTAGTCAGTCAGCTATTCATCCTTCTACAATTTTCCTCAAAGTTTATTTCTTCATCAAAGATTCATTGGGTAAAGCATACACAAGGTAGGATGCCCAGCATCAGGGATACAGAGGTGAAAAAGATGAAGACAAACCTTGCAGCACTATTCACAATAGCAAATATATGGAATCAACCTAAATGTCCATCAGTGATAGACTAGATAAAGAATATGTGGTACATACACACCTTGGAATACTATGTAGCCATTAAAAAATGAGATCATATTCTTTGCAGGGACATGGATATAGCTGAAGGTCATTATCTCTACCGAAGTAATGCAGGAACAGACAACCAAATAATGCATGTTCTCACTTGTAAGTGGGAGCTAAATGAGGACAAGACATGGAAACATAGAGGAGAACAACACACACTGAGGCCTATCAGAGGGTGGAGGGTAAGAGGAGGGAGAGGATCAGGAAAAATAACTAATGGGCTCAATACCTGGGAGATGAAATAATCTTTACAATAAACCTCAATGACACAAGTTTATCTATGTAACAAACCTGCACAGGTACTCCTGAACTTAAAAGTTGAAAAAAACCCTGAACTTATAGAATTTACATTCACTTGATACAGACATTAATCAAATGAAAATACAATGAGTTATCTAATTACAGTTGTGGTAAGGGCTAAAGGCAAAAAAAAAAAAAAAGAAAAAAGGAGAAAATGATGTGAATAATAGGTACTATGAGGACAGAAAACAGAGGACTTGACTTGGTTAAGTGAGTCAGGGAAGAGTTCCTGAATGAAGTGATATGAGCAGTGTTCTAAAGCATGTATAGGAATCAACTCAGGAAATGAGAGGGAAAAGATAGACCCAGAAAAATGAAATAGCAAGGAAGAAGGACCTGAGACATGGAGGAGCAGAGTGTTTTCAAGAAAGACACAAATTCAGAAGAAGATAAGGTCATGCAGGACTGTTAGACTTCATTAAGAATTTTGATGTCTTTAGACAAAGTCATTGAGAGGTTTTAGGTATGGAAATGACATCCTCAATTTACATTTAGAGAAGACCACTCTGGCTGGGATGCACAGAATGCGCTGGGGAAGCCAGTGTAAACATGGGTCAGTAGCGAGGAGGTTATTGCAATAGTTTAGGTGAGAGATTGGACCAAGAATATAGCGGCAAGGATGGGGAAAAAAATGACATTTAGGAAGTAAAAATGCACAGGCCTTAACAATTGAGTGTATCTGGAGAGTGAATGAGAGGCAAGTGTCCCTTTCAGTTGTCAACTGTTGTCTGTGGTATGCGTGGAGGAACCATTTTTTTTCATACAGGCAATTTTCTCAGGAAGCTAGAGGGAAAGGTCAAAGTAGTGGGTCCATGGCAACCCCCTACATACAAAGCAGGAAAATGTAGATCTTTTGAACAAAATCCTAGACAATCAGAAACATATTGAAATATACACCACCGACCATTTTTATTTTATTTTCTTCAAAAACTCAGCGGTCTTGGGCAAAAGAAAGGAAACATGAGACCTATAGAATCCCCTGGAAAACAAAGGCAGGCCGTGTCAACTCTAATCGCGATTCTAAAAATGAGCCAGAGAATTAAAAGTTATATCCTCAGAGGATACATAGGTCACCCCAAAATCACAGTGTAACAGAGAAATGCCAATTTCTATTTTAGTCTAATAAACTTTTGAATATATATAAACACACACATACATATTCAAACATATATATATATTTCAGAATCTATTTCTGGGATAGATTGTGGAGTCAGGGCTGTGAATACAGGAGAAACATAGAACCCCCAGTGAGGTCAATCCTCAAAACCATATTTCCATTCTCCTATTCAGCAAGTGGCAAAATCAGTCTTAATTTGGTTCCTGGTGTATTCTTTTTTTAATATGAGTCTTCAAGAAGAAATAACCTGAAATAAGTTGTATATTTTCTGACAAGCCGAGTCAAAATGTTTTTCTGTTTTCTTATAAGAATTTTCACAATGTGAGTTTTTAATTTTAGGAAAAACATATCTCTGTGCACAAATCCGAGAAGAATGTGCTTAGACCTCTTTCGATGCCAGCACCTGGCTGAAATTCCCCACCTCCAGGTGATCCCATGTCCAAGGGCACATTCCACAGCTACGAGCTTGCTGCTGTCCCAGCACGATCCTCAATTCAGAGCACACCAGTGTCCATTGTCCGAGGGACTCAAGAGAGATGAGCTTGTCGAGATGTTTTATTCTCGCTTTGATGCAGCAGGGACTTACTTTTGCAGTAAGGGACATCTAGACAGACTTCCAGCAAGGCAGTGACTGGCACTGAAAGTAACTTCACCTGTCAAAGACTCTTTTTGTAGAAATGCAAAAGGAAAACGTGTACTATTGAAATAAACTGAAAGTATGTCAGCGTGACTGGCAAGCTGACTCCTCAAAAGAAGAAATAATTATTGCTTGATAATGGCAGCTTATGTCAGAGATGTGCATTTTGGGGCCACCATTTGGGTTATTGCAGGCTGCCTGACATCACAGGAAGTCTTTTTTGGCTTCCGAAGCAGCACTGTGAAGTGGCTTTGGCCTCATCATTTGCAACCGTGGCAGCACCAGCAGCAGTGACTGACACATAACATGTATCTCCCACGTGTCCGTCCCTCCCTATTCTAACCACCAGACAAAGCAAGTTAAAAAGAGACTCATGGACATGTAGTCAAGGCATTTGCTATTTTTGACCAGATTATTTTTCCAGACATATTAATAATAGATGTTTGCATAATCAATTTATTTCAGTCAAAAATCAGTTAGCTTTTCATTTTTCTGGTTTCTAAATCAATACCAAAAAAAAAAAAATAGTCTCCTACCTTCTAGAAGTTGAGTCTTTTACAAGATATTTTCCTTGACTTCTTTGGGGAACATTTTTTATGATTTTCTTTTGGGTTTGTTGGTTTTTTTCTTAATTTTTCTCTAGTAATGCAAATATTTGAGGCTTTGGAAGGCATAAACTACTTCACGAATAACAAATATCTAGGAAAAATTGTTTGTATATTAGACAATAACTCTCTCAATCTACTCAAACGTGTTAGAGTTCTCAGAAGGACACCTCCTTTTGACTCTTCCATTCATACAGGCATATGTCTTTGCTCATTCATCTATTTCAACAAAAAATTATTAGCACTTACTATGTTCTAGGCATGGTACAAGTTGCTGAAAGACTTACTTAGAATAAATATTTCTGAATGTCTCTAGAAGACAGAAAGTTTTATATGCAACTTTCCAAAAGAAAAAGAGATCTGCACTTGGAAAGATGTTCCTCTTAGAATACATTTTTGAGGCAGACACAGATAATTAACTATCCCAAGTCCATTCTCCCCTTCCTTCTTATTAACTGAATTGATTTTAACAGAGGGGAAATGTGCCTAGTTAAAATGCCAATTTCTCAGTTTACCTGACCACTAACAATGGTCACTTAATTCTGGCTAAAAAGTTGTCAGAAATCTCAGGAGAGGGCAGTTTTCCTGGGCAAAGCAGGGGTGGAGTGTGGGGAGAAAAACACTATCCCCTCATTGTGATCATAGAGTTAGTGCACCAGCTTTGGACAACCTACCTGTGTGACTTCTTGTCACATGAGAAAAAAAACCTATCTGCTTAAGGCATGGTAGCAGAGACTGCTAGTGTCTTTATGGAAAGCCATTTTCTCTTCCTTCTGAACACAGAGCCAGGTGACTTTTCCCAGCCTCCTTTACAGTTAAATGTGGTTATGGACTAAAGTATAGTGAAAGGGACAAGCCCCGCTTCCAGAACTGACCACCTAAATTTTCTTTGTGAAAAACTTCATGTTCTTCCTCCTCCTGCTAGCTGGCAGTCGATATCCAAAGCAAACTTAGAAAACACTCACTGAAGACAAGTGACAGAAAAGCCTCCATCAGCATGGATCCCTAAGTGACCCATCCTGGAGTTTTATATAAAAGAGAAACAAGCTCTGAATGCATTAAGTCAATGAAATTTCTAGACTAATGTTTTACAATAGCTTACATTATCCTGAATCTTAACATTATCCTATTTGAACCCAGATACTGCTGGAACAAAACCCCAAATACTTGGCATTGGGTTAGTACTCAGGTGATGGATGGCTAGAAGGTTGAAGAGTCCTGTTTTGTTTTAGCAAAATAGTTCACAAAAAGAGTTGCCTGTGGCAATCTGGAAGGCAGACCAGGTGTCTTCTGAAATGAGCTCTAGGGGAAGTAGTTGAAGAGAGATATTCATATTTGTCAGTTCCTCCATGCTGCTTATAGCAAGTTACTGTGAGGAAGATTGCAGTTCAGGCAAGAATTAACAGGTTTTGAGTAAAATTCCTGGATTAAAGGAAGAGTCCAAAAATCTGAAGTCTCACAGGGTTGGAAAACCCAACAGCTTCTGATTCCAAAAAAGCATGAAATAAATTGGAAAAAGGCTTTGAGTGGAAAAGCTCCATTAATTCTTAGCAATTAAACAAAGAATTCAAATGGTTTTAATTGACATCAAAACAGCCTCCATTAAGTTGAGAGAAAGAGGCATTAAGATGAGGAAGCAATGAAATAAATCAGAGTTCAGAATTATATCTGAGAAAGAAGTTCAGGGGATCGTTACTAGCGCATGAAGCCAGTTTGGAAGCACATAGTTCAGAAGTCAAGTGAGCTTTTTAAGGAGTTGTATTAACAGAACTTGCTTAAAAAAAAGAGTAAAAGAAAAAAATAGCCTATGACTATAAAAGAAGACATGGCACCCCAAACTTGTGCTAGCAAGGAGCAGATTGCAAAAGCTATATGGTCCCCAAGGAGGGCAAATTTACCAATGGCTCGCTTTATATGAACAGGAAAAGTAAGAACCTCTTGTCAAAAAAGAACACCTTGAGGGCAGATCAGAGGCTGCAGAAAACAATGAAAGGAGTTTGTCCTGATAGTAAATCCAGGATCTACAAAAAACCTTCCCTGCAGAGCAGGGGTGGCCTTACAGTATGCCCGCAGCAAGACTCCATCCTTAAAATGGACCAGCAAACACTGGGTCTCCTATCCTTTTCTCTTCTAAGGGGAATTTATCTCTCTGTTATCCTGCGCTTGATCTGGTATTGTATTTCTGCTGGTGGGGGGAAGGGGTGTGATTGTGTGTGTGTGTGTGTGTGTGTGTGTGTGTGTGTGTGTTGTTGTTGTTGTTTTTTAGTTAGAGGTAGCTGGAACCCATGCCACCCTATCTGTACTTAATGGAGGAAATTGCTCATTCACTCAGAAATGACAGACTTCAACCTGGAGACAATAACTGAATTTTTAAATTAATTTTATTAATTTTCTCCTTTGGGGAAGGGCTGAGTATGATCTGTAAACAGAAAAAAAAGAATCTAATTGCTAGCTGTTTATCCAAATGTGTTTCCTCTTTTCCCTCTATTTCTTAGCTAACCTTAAAGTGATAAAGAAATAAACCAGATTTGAGATTTTTGTCTGAGAACTTTGGGAGTGGTTACTGGCACCTGGAACTTACTTGGAAGCAAATAGCTCATTGTTTCTTCTTTTTCCTAAACATCTCAGTTTCTGTTTTAGCTGATGTTTTAGCTTACGTGAGTTTCACACAAGAGAATCTGAGTAAAAGTGACTGATGATCACCACTTTCAAACTTGATCCAGAAAAACCTTTCATACATCTTCCTCTGTACTCTAATTACCGGAAACCGTATGGGGAAGATAGCAGGACCTGTCAGTCAGGTTTGATGATTGACATTTTCAATAGACCCCTAGCCTTCAAGTCCCATAGACCAGTAACATCTACATTGGACTGATTAATGAACAAGAAATAAACTGCTATTGGGCTAGCCACTGAAACCTTGGAGTTGAGTCTAACACTAGTGTCTCCCTAATGCTAACATGAGAGCTAATATTACCTAAACTGTATGTAGGCACACAATTCCTGATGTTCCTTTGATGAATGAAAGCTTTCACTCAAACGTCTTTAGATCCACAAATGGTAACACCTGGGCAGTCTGTGTATAGACACGGGAAAAGCAGAAACCATGAAATTTTTCTCTTTCTCTTCTTTCTTTTGATTTCTCTGTTTATTTGCATGTAATGTACTATTTCTTCTCTACTCATTTTGACTTTTATCAGCTTATGGAACTGTTCTTTGTGATTTTCCTATTGGATTACAGAGGTTGAAAGGTGATCTCACATGCCAGTCAGAGGAGTCTGGGGATTGCACTGTGACAACTTCCTCAACCCTGAAGTCAAGGTCCGAGCAAGAGTGAAAGCCAAGAAAGCAACCCAAAAAGATGGCAGCTGTGGGAACACAGATTAGGAAAGGAGTCATCTGAGCAGCAGCAAGAACACCGGGAGGCATCAAGCCTATCCAAACCCTGAAAAAAGGTTCAGAATCAGGTGGCTCCTCCTGTGACAGAATGTGAAGGAAATCTAACAAAGGCATGCTAAGGGAGTGTCTGAAATTATTACCTCTGAGATTCAGAGAAAATATGTGCAGCTATATAGACACTATTTAATAACAGCAGGTAACCCAGAAGAATTGGCATATGTTGGTTTCCAGAGTTTTTACATTTAACCTACCAGGCACAAATAGAGTGGGCGAGGATGAGGAGTAAATGCACTGTGATATCATACACTAACTGCAGATCGGTTC
The DNA here is from genome assembly GCF_047675955.1 of Chlorocebus sabaeus. NCBI lineage: Eukaryota > Metazoa > Chordata > Mammalia > Primates > Cercopithecidae > Chlorocebus > Chlorocebus sabaeus. The sequence continues at coordinate 34,663,605 of NC_132913.1, forward strand.
ACACCCAGACCTGGCCTCGTCCCGTGTGTCACCCAGCACTGCATCCCAGCTGACACCAGGAGTGGTAAAAACAAAAAACAAAAACAAAATCTCTAAATTGGATGGAATTTGAAACAACAGGAGATTGAATTTTTCTTTCTATTGTTTTTTTTCTTGGTAGTTCAAAAATGTGACATATTTATGGAGAAGTACAGATTGTTCCTATCCAAACACAGTAGTAGTTTCTTTTCTAAAAATAAACTTGGCCAATTATATTTTAGGGAGATTTATTTTAATTTATCTTACTTTAAAACAAAAACATTTTAAAGAAAATTTCTAAAGACTTCTGAAATCTTATCATAGAACAAAACCCAACACTAAATATGACCGTGGGTATTTTTTATGGTACATAAACACTCTGCAGCTTTGTGTAAGTTTCACTCATTCTCATTCACCAAATATTTATTGAAAACCTACCATGTGATAATCACTATACCACATGAGTGGAAGTCAAAGGCAATTAAAATCTGGCAGGTGAGTTTGTAAGGAACCTATATTGTAATGAAAGAGACTAATCAGAAACCCATTGATTATGGAGCCATAAGACATACCTTGGTTTCCAAAGAGAGTTGAAACTCATTTTATACTCCCCAAATACCTTAACAACTTGGTTTTATACTTCAATGAGGCAGTAATAATATTAATAATAATAATAGCTTCTAACACTTACTGAGCTATAATTATGTACCAGGCAGACTAATAAATGTTTTACATAGATTATTTCATTTTATCTTTATAAAAACTCTATGAGGGAGGCAGAAAAATTAAAATTTGTCACAACTTTTCAGCTAAAGGACATGAGGCACAAAAGCATAGCAAATTTTCCAAGATCACAAAGCTAGAAAGTAGTAAAACCAGAATTTGAATTCAGGCAGTTGGAGTTTTTCCAGGTGGCATCTAAATATGCCATATGAGGCATGATCCATTTGAACCAGATCTTTCCTATTAAGCTATGTTAGAATAGCTGGCCCCCAGGAAATACCTTCCTCTGTACCTTCAAACGATCTAGGACTAGGGTGCTCCAGTCAGTCCGTATCTATTAGCCAGCTGATATCTGGGGCACTGTTCGATACACAGTATGCATTGTTGGATCTGGTGATTTAAATGGTCCAGTCAATACCTTAATCCCTCCCAAAGGTCCTACTCATTCACGAAAATTTGCTAGATGGAAAACAATTGATTAATCTTAAGTTTTGGATACTTCTCCTGATTTGACCACTCTGACCCAAAATAAACTTGTATCCCTGAGACATAAGCAGCTCCAAATTCTGAATACATACTAACTAACAAATTATCAGAGGAAAATATCTACCAAGAGCCACTCACTTGAGGTGCTTCAGCATCTCTTACTTCATTCCTTTATTTATTCACTTGACACTAGTCAGTGCCTACTAAGTGCTGGGCATTGTTAAGGCACTAAAGTTAAAACAGTAGATGTAATTCCTACCCTTATGGAGAAATGATCTACTAGGAGACACTATGACACATAATTCTGTGGCAATAGAAATTTTAGTTTGTAATTTTTTTTGTAATCATTTATTTTAGTGTTCCTACCAGCCTGCAAGACGCGAGGAAAGTTTTTAGGTCATTCATTTGTGAAAGAAACTATAACAGCTCTATTCGTTGCAGATATATTTGGTAGATGAACCACCATGAACAGGATAAAACGATTTGTCTAAATGAATACAGAATAGAATGCGTTAAGTCTGGAACAAGTTACACGCCTACTTTGAACCACTAGACCCTATAAGTGACTGTAAGTTCACATGAAAGTAGTAAATCTAGAAATCTCTTCTGAAGTCATTTCAGTAAATGTTTCATATTCTTAAAATCCTAGTGAATTAAAGTTTAACTACCACATGACTTTAGAACTTCAGATTACAATAGAAATGAACTCTTTCTAGAGCCTAATCACTTTGCCTTCCACCCACCAAAGTGATGGTTTTGAATGCTGATTTTATTCCAGCCATTACCAAAAACATGGAGTTGACCTCTCCTCCATAGAGCAGCCATACCCTTCAGCACTGTACCAAGAAATACTGGTGAATTTCTTTGCCTTGCAAGGATAGCTCCCTAAGAACGTTTCACTGCAAGCTGCCATGATGCATGCCAGAAGTAGAGGACTGCTCTGAGAGATTTCAGAAGCCCCTTCTAGTCCACAAAACTATGAGAAAACTGCTTTCTAACATGGCCACCTTATCCTCCTTTAATCAACCTGTAGATAATGGGCACTGATTCTGAGCCCAACACTGCAGATACTGTGAACAGTAAGATATTATCCTCATCATAATGAATTTATAGAGGCAGAACTAAGAAGCAATTAAAGAAAAGAAAATAATAGATGAGCATAAAATTAATTGCCAAATTGAGTGACGCCACATCTAGGAAAAGGAAAAGGGAAAATCATACAACTTACATCCCAACCACTTTTGCTGCCTTTCTAAGTTAATCCTACAACAGCCTTTTAAAACAACTGTTTTTTTTTTCCCATTGTGACTTAGAGAAGTGATAAATACACGATCATGCAGCTAGAAGTAGGAAACACTGGCCGGGCACAGTGGCTCACACCTGTAATCCCAGCACTTTGGGAGGCTGAAGCGGGTGGATCATGAAGTCAGGAGATTGAGACCATCATGGCCAACATGGTGAAACCTCGTCTCTACTAAAAATACAAAAATTAGATGGGAGTGATGGCGCATGCCTGTAATCCCAGCTACTAGGGAGGCTGAGGCAGGAGAATCACTTGAACCAGGAAGTCTGAGGTTGCAGTGGGCCGAGATTGCGCCACAGCACTCCAGCCTGGCGACAGAGCAAGACTCCATATATATATATATATATAAAAGAAAAAAGAAAGAAAAAAAAAGTTGGAAACACTAAGGATTACACCTACATTTTTTCAACTCCAAAGTCCATGCTTTCTCCAGCCAACCATAATAATGCATTTGATACCCTGTTAATAACATACTCTCCACAGTGAAAGTGGTGGCAACACTGAATCATCCTTAATGTTTGTTCAATATGAGTATCTCCCCCAAAATAAAAATATTTTTAAAACTATTTAAATGAATAGTGTAAAGAAATTTAAACTATTGCATTAAAGAAATGCAAAGCTTGCATTACTACTTTCTTCTCTATAAATCTTCTCTTCTAATTAATAAATAGCAGTACTTGCACTTTATTATTTGTGACTTCAGAAACATGCGTGGGGAATTACACAGTTGAATTTGGGGTAGGGAAACAATATTAGCTTTAGGCATAGAGATGAATGGATTTAGAGGCAGTAAATCAGGAAACCAAATGAGCTCTCACAGCTCAATATTTTAGAATTAGTTTCAAGTACTCAACAGACAAATCAAGAACAAACATTAAAAGCCCATAGTCAGGTATGACCTCTTGCTCTTTTTGAAATTCATATTGTGGGTTTTAAGTTGATAACACTACTTCTAATGATTACATTTTTTAGGAGCTAAAGTTGTCAGGGACCATGATGAGTCAAACTGATAATCTCCACATAATATCTGTCACCTATAGATTCACAAAAAAATTTTAAAATTAAGAAGTTCACAATTATTTTTTCTCTAGGTCCACTCTGCCATGGCCCATATGAGTCAATGCTTCCCAAATGTCATCCAGACACCAAGCCTCCTGGATGTTGTACTCCTAGCATACGAGCTGTTCTATTAATAATTCCTCTAATACTTATCTTTAAAATGATTCTCTTTTTAAACTTCATTTTAAAAGGGAATTTTCTATTATAATTTTCTATTATAATTAAAAACTAACAAATCAGTTTTATTTGCCAGAAATTTGAGATTTCTATAGAAATGAATATTTTTAAAATAACGCATAAATTTGTTTTTGTGCTGCCTAAATCCATTTTGCATGCCACCAGTTGCCTACATACCACACTTTAGTAAACATGGATCTTAGTCCATGCATCTCCTTATCTCCCTAAAACTATTCCCAGAAAACAAGAGGGCACAGGTGGGTTGGGAGAGTGTCTTCCCTTATCTCAAGAGAGACTGGCAGAGAGGATCACTTTTCCCAAGAGCAAAAGCTTAGGCATGTCTTTCAGATGCTCACCAAGGTGAAAAAGAAAACAGTATTTTGATAGCCCAGAGGAATTGTTCCCTTTTCCCTTTTCTACTGATACCTGAGCTATCACGGGTTGGTATCTGAGATGCTTTATAAGAGGCCTGCCTCAGCCACAGGGGAAAGAGGCAATGCTGAGAGCAGAATTCAGAACCACCTGGACTCCTCACTGTGGCTTCCAATCAGTAAAGAGCAGAAAAACTCATATTAGTCTCTCCCCAGAGAGTCCCTGGTGAACAATGGCTTTTCGTTTTCTAAGGTTCGGTATAGCTTGAACATATCTACTTCTAATTCCATCTCATCTGCAGCATGGTAACTGGGTTTCCTAAACAAAATTAATGGAAGTGTCAAGGTGAAATTGAAAGTGAAACTGGCAGCAAAGGGCAAATCTCAAAGGCCCTTAATGGATTGGAAAGTCAAATGGCAATTTCCTTGCCTCAGGCTGGATTAAACCAAGGCAATCACATTTCCGTCTGCTCTTTCAATAATTTTATCAATACAGTAGGCTTTACAAGGCTTATGTGCACAGACAATCTTATGCTTAGTTAGAACAGGTGATCACCTATATGTGATGTTTAGAATGCCACCTATATGTGATGCTTAAAATGCTCCATGACCCCAATTATATCTCCCTTCATGGTGCCTATGTTCTTGAAACTCCTGGCTATTTCTTTGGAAACAAAGTTATGAAGGTCACTATTAAACAGCAAATGCTAATCCAACCCACTAAGGCAGATGCAGCTCTCAGCAGCAGTCAAACACAAGTTAAATGTTGGGATTACACATTTAGTCACTCAGATTTAGGGTTTCAGGTCAATTTAGGCAAAAGAACATGTCAAAATCACTTAAAAGGCTTTTCCAAATATATACGCCGATTCTCCAAAGTCCCAGATATTCTGACTCTGGGAAGTCAGAGGTCTGGGAAGACAGCCAAGAGGGTACTATAATAGGGTTGGAGACACACGAGACCTCTTGTTAGAGTGCAGGTGGGGACAAAGGGGAATAGAAGCATTCTTAGGAGAACTCCTGCCTATTTTATACAAACTTGTCTATATCTTTGAGGTGACAGTCATGGTAAAAAGAGCTCAATTTCCAACTATTATCCATTTCTGAGTGAATAAGGTGTTAGAAACTATTAGTCTATGGTATTGCTTTTTGTCAGTCTATCTCTTTCCTGCAGGGAGCATGCAGCGCCTGCAAACACCGCCAGCAGCTGGGCATCATGGGAGTGTTCCTGCTTTGGGGATGTATTCATCGCACTTAAGAAAGCTAATCTGCTCTCCAAGTCTGCTGTGCCGCCTCCTGCTTTTCCTTTATTCTTACAGATATGGGAGCTCAAGGAAGACAATCTGGGAAACTCAGGTTTCAGCAAGCTATGCATATTATAAGAAGAGTGAATTCTCCCTCCCTCCCTCTCTTGCAAAATACTCCCTACTTAAATTGCAAACCTTGGAGCCAACATGTCTGGCATTAGCTGCCTCATCATTCATAACCTTGTTATGCAAATAAAACAAAGATAAATTAAAATTCTAATTGAACCCTAATCAAACAAAGTAGCCCCTAAAAAGCATTCTTAAATGATACCAAATTCCAGTACATCCCTGATTTGTGTTTGCTGTCATTTTTTAAGCAGTTGAGCGGAACAAAAATAGACAAATGAATGTTCTGCTTGATATTTCTAATTTTCATGCATTTGATGCTATGCATTCTTTGATAAAACTTACCCAAATGATGGGAGTGGGTTGAATCTTGGCCCTTCAGTGACAAAAGCAGAATCAAAGGAGAAAAAGTAGAGGTTTAAATGGATCCATGGAGCCTGAACAACTGAGAACATACCTTTCAGAGGCTTTATTTATATTATTGCTGGAGACCTGAGCAGTATCACCTTGGCTATTTCAGAGACTATGCCTCCACCTCCTCACATAAAATCGTGCTGTTCAGCCCTCTTAATCTTACCCAAAGCCTCCACGAAACGTAAATATTTATGACTCACAAGCTGCACTTCCTTCACCCTGTTCAATATTATTCTCCCACAGAACACTGCATTTCTTTAAGATAGTTGCAAGGCCCCCTCCCTGAGGAAAACCAAAAATTTTAAGAATCTTACTGCTACTTGCCTGGAGAGGGCAGATGATTGTTCTGAATTTCTCTCAGGGAAAGACCTTGTTGACATAAAAAGTTTTTGAGAGACATCCTATCACATTGACCACACAGGAATTTTTCTGGGAGCTCCCATTAATGAAATAGAAAATGGAACTAGAGTGAAACAGAAAATTATCAGGTGTGTACTACCATTTGAGTGGCATGGAAAAGCCCCCATGGCCAAAGTCATCTCTCCTGCTGGTCGTTCAATAGGTAGACAAAAAATGCCGCCTGCAAAGAGCCCTTGATCACCTCCCTTTCTTATCCCTAGAGACTGTGGCTAATAGAAAAGTCTGAGGAGTAGAAAGCCGGAAGACCTGGGTTCAACTCCCAGCTCTACACAGTTCTTGGCAGTGTTGTTTTGAACACGTAATAATGTATCTGGCCTCAGCCTCAAAATAGAGAATAAGACTTGTTAAGTTTACTTGGAGGAGTATTTGTGGGGATCCAGGGGGATGAATGTGAAAGTATTATGAAAACATTTAAGGGATCAGCAAATATTATTTAAGAAAGAGTATGTGAATAAAATCATCCAGCAGAAATGGTCTTTAAAAATTTGGCAATGTGGAATTACCATCAATTCACCCACTGGATGCCATGGGTCTACATCAAAATGCTAACCCATGTAGTTCATTGCGTGGAATTCTCACAGTTGAACCCTTCTGCCTCTTTCTGCCTTCATCTTGAAATTTAATACATATTCAAAGACAGTATGCAATTTACCTGAGCCTCCCGCCTTACACACATTCTCCTTCTATGCATCCTTAAAAATGACTTCCTAGAAGATGACTTTAAGATTTTAGAAGCATAGAACACTTTAGAAATGTATAGGTTGAAAATCTTCCTATCTGCAGCATTGTGACTAGAAAAGTTTACAGATGACAGAAAGACTGTGACTCAGGGTAGGGTCTGGCCTTCTAGATTAATGACTGTTGAGCATTCATTTATGAAGGGAGTGCATGTCTAATATTTCTATAGAAAATGAGTCAGCAGGCTCCTATGTTATCCAACCAACATAAAATGGAAAATGGTACAGGCTGTATGCAAATTTGTGTCAGTTTAAAAAGCATAAGTTTGTTATTACATCATCTTAATGTGCTCGGAATTTTCCTTTACCAGAACATATTAATAAAAAAAGGAAATGCATGTTTAAGCTAATACAATTAAAAAGAAATCATGCAATGACGATCAGAACCCAAAGCTGAATATGAAACACATTTCAGGCTTTGACTGATGGTAAGAAGAGAATTGAAATATCTGACCTGAACTCTAAGACCACCTATTTATCTTATTTGGCTTGTGCCATGGCAAGTTAACTAACTTTTCTAAGACTCAATATCATGTCAGGATTACTCCACACATTTGTTGAAGATAAAATGAAACGTAGGATCCTGGACTTCTAGCCATGATGTAATAGCATGTATCAGAACAACTATTTTACCGGGAACAATTACACAATCTGAATAAAATGCAAAATATAACTCTTTGAAGGCATTAGTGAACAATGAAGGCAGCCAGGACTTGAGGGGTCAAGTTTCCAGAGAGAGGGAAAATACTGACGTGAGCTACATATTTGTCTCTGCACTTTACTCAGGGAATTTGCTAATTACATAGATAACAGAAGGAGGCTGAGTGGAAGGCAGTGGCCTGAAACTTGCAACCATTTCAATGGGTTGGATAAACAGAGGTTAGAATTCAGGGCCTCCAAGTCAACAGAGACTGAGGGACCAAAATCCATGAGAAGTGAGCCCAAAATTCTGTGTGCAATTTCTCCTTAAGACATTTGCTAATGTCTAAATTGTGGATGGCTCAGATTAAGACACCAAGAAATTAAATGGAAGGCAACAGCTGAGAGACCAAAAGGCTGAGCAAAGATTTCAGCTGTTACATGGAGATGTAGGTAGCAGTTCATGTAAACACTCCAGTATTTCTACTAAGACCCCAGAAAGGTTATGCCCTTGGAAAAAAAAAAAAAAAGGTCCGACGAGTAAGGACAAACCAAAAATAGATCAAACCCTGAAGCCCAGTATTGACTGAAAGAAGATGATTTGCTTATAATTTATCTACCTGCCAGAAAAGATGTTGTGTAAGAAGTACATATCATCATCCAGAGCCTCTGAAATATTTTATATACAATGTTTAGCATTCAATGCAAAACTATTAAATATGTCAAAAACAGGTCAAAATGATCAAAAAACAAGAAAAACTAATCAGATCAATTTATTGAACATTTCACTATTGCAATTATCAGAGTTCTTAAATAACTGTAAGTAATATAGCCAAGAAAATAATAAAAAACAGAGAATTTCACAGGAGAAATAGCATTTAAGTCAAACGGAAACTCTGGAATGGAAAAATATAATAACTGAAATTAATTTAATTTAATTAATAAATGATATTAATTAAAAATTCAATAAGAAGGTTTAATAGAAGAGTGGTCAAAGAAAGAGAATTAAGAACTAAAATACATTTGTTAAAAATATCCAGATTATAGCAGGGAAAGAAAATTAAAGAAGAAAATACAGAAAAGAACATACACCACATATAAAAAATATATTTGAACGCCAACAGTGAACCACCTAAAACCGAAACCAAGAGGCCAGCGCGGTGACTCACACCTGTAATCCCAGCACTTTGGGAGGCCCAGGCAGGCAGATCATGAGGTCAGGAGATCGAGACCATCCTGGCTAACACGGTGGAACCCCGTCTCTACTAAAAATACAAAAACATTAGCTGGGCGTGGTGGTGGGTGCCTGTAGTCCTAGCACTTTGGGAGGCCGAAGTGGGTGGATCATGAGGTCAGGAGATTGAGACCATCCTGGCTAACTCGGTGAAACACTGTCTCTACTAAAAATACAGAAAAAAAAAATTAGCCGGGCATGGTGGCAGGCACCTGTAGTCCCAGCTACTGGGGAGGCTGAGGCAGGCAAATGAAGTGAACCCGGGAGGAAGAGCTTGCAGTGAGCCGAGATTGCGCCACTGCACTCCAGACTGAGCAATAGAGCGAGACTCCGTCTCAAAAAAAAAAAAAAAGAAAAGAAAAGAAAAAGAAAAGAAACCAAGAAAGTAATTCCATTTACAATAGGTACAAATACGATTAAGTGCCTAGGACTAAACTAAATAAGTCAAAGATTTTTACAATGAAAACTATAAAACACTGATGAAAGAAAGTGAAGAGGAAATAAAAAATGAAAAAAAATCCCATGTTTATGGATTGGAAAAATAAATATGGTAGAAAAATAAAATGGTACTCCCACCACTTGCCATATACAAAAGTCAAATCCAAATGCATTAAAGACCTTGAAACTTGAAACTATGAAACTACTAGAAGAAAATTTTGGGGAAATACTCTAGGACATTAGTCTGGGTGAAGATTTCTTGAATCAGACTTCAAAAACCACAGGCAACTAAAGCAAAAATGGGATCATGTCAAGCTAAAAAACTGCTGCACAGCAAAAGAAACAATCAACAAAATGAAGAGACAACCCACAGAATGGAAAAGAATATTTTCAAACTACCCATTTGGCAAGGAATTAACAGCTAGAATATATAAGGAGTTCAAATGATTTAATAGGAGAAAACAAATAATTCAATTAAAAAATCGGCAAAGATCTAAATAGGCATTTCTCAAAAGAAGACATACAAATGGGCAACAGGTATATGAAAAAATGTTCAACATTACTGATCATCACAAAAATGCAATTTAAAACTACAATGAGATATCATCTCACTTTAATTAAAATGGCTTTTATCTAAATGATAAGAAATAACAAATACTGGCAAGGATGCAGAGAAAGGTGATCCCTCATACTTGGTGGTGGAACAGATATCACTACAGTCACTATGTAGAACAATATGGAGGTTTCTCAAAAACTAAATATAGAACTATAATCCAGCAATCCCACCACTGGGCATATATCCAAAAGAAAGAAAAGCCGTGTATGAAAGAAATATCTGCACTCTCATGTTTATTGCAGCACTATTCACAATAACTAAGGTATGGAATCAACCTAAGTGTCCATCAACAGAAGAATGGCTAAAGAAAATGTAGCACATATACACAATGGAATACCACTCAACCATAAAAAGGAATGAAATCCTATCATTTGCAACAACATGCATGGAACTGGAGGACATTATATTAAGTTAAATATGCCAGGCACAGAAAGACAAATATCACATGTCCTCATATGCAGCAGCTAAAAAAAAAAAAAAAAAAAAAAAAAAAAAAAAAAAAAAAAAAATCGAAATCATGGAGACAGAGCCTGGAATGATGATTAGCAGAGGCTGGGAAGGGTAGGAGAGATAAAGACGGAATGATTAATGCATACAAAAACACAGTCTGATAGAAGGAATAAGACCTAGTGTTCAGTAGCACAATAGGGAGACTATAGCTAACAATAATTTATTGTATATTTCAAGATAACTAGAAGAATGGAATTGAAATGTTTCTAAGACAAAGAAATGATAAATGCTTGAGGTGATGAACACCCCAATTGCCCTGGTTTGATTATCAGACATTGTAGGTTTGTATTGAAATATCACATGTACTCCATAATATGTACAACTATTACATATCCATAATAATTAAAAATTTAAATTAAAAAATATGTATTTGGAATCCCAGAAAGGAAGCAAAGGAGAAAGAGCATAAAACAAAAACATTAGTTAATGAGACAATGGTCAAATTTTCCAAACCTGACCAAGGCCAATAAGTCACAAATTCAAGAAGCTCAGAACCTACCAAGCACACTGACAACTGCACCTAGGTACAATATAGTCAGATTGCTATAAACCAAAGACAGAGGAAATCTTTAAAGCAGTCAGGATGAGGGGCATGTGGGGGAAGATACTACTTTCAAAGGAGCAAAAATTAGACTGATAGATTACTTTTCAATAAAAACAACCAGACACAAATATAGGAAGACAAATTTAAAGAGCTGGAAAAAATTAACTGACAACCTAGAATTCTATGTCAGAAGTAAAGGCAAATAAATGCAGAATGTAAATCATTTTAATGAATGTCAAAGCACTATAGGAAAATACAAGGAATAAAAAGTAACTAGATGCTGACTTTTTAAATCTTCATTTAGAAAAAAATGTGGTGGTAGAAGAAAGTTGTGAGTTCAGTATCTGTCAGGCAAGCTTTGTTCTTCTACAGAATAGCAGACTGAAACCTTAGTATGGACCAGACTTCTCAAAAGGAGGTATCTTGAGGAGAAAAAGGGAGCTATTTGAGACAGAATATGTGAATGAATCATCAAAAATCCTACACTCTTGTCACGGAATTAGTTTGTTATGTATCACTTTTAGACACCTCAATCTACATTAAAGTTGATTTTTCACTCCCTGCACACATATATACTCTACTCCCCAAATATAAGCTATAATTGGGTCCCAAAACCAAACAATACACAAGCACAGAAACAAACTTTCAAGTTATTTCTAAAGTCCCATAGAGATGATGAATGCTTAATATGTAGATTTTAACCATTATCTGTTATTGTGAATCTCTCATTGCTTTATTTTTAACTTCTTAATTTTCTTACAAAAGATTTTGTAATATAAATATTTTTATTAACAAATTACTAAGTATTTGTATGTATTAGGGGCAAGGGAGACACTAAATTGGGAACCTTGTGGTTATTAGGTACCTAATGTCTGCCAGATAGTGTGTTGAGTACTTCACCAGAATTCTGTCATTTTATTCTTACATTAATCCTATCAAGTATTAATATCTTTATTTTAAAAGGAAGAAATTGAAACAAAAGGAGAAATTTCTCGAGATTTCCACAGCTAGAAAGGGAAAAGCTCAACAAAATTGCACAAAAAATGTTAACATTATTTCTGATTCTTAGAAATATTTAAGAAGAAAATCATGTGTTTGCTATATTTACTAATTGATGCATGAGTCTTCAGATATAGGAGGCATTTTGAATGCAAGGAGCTTGAGAGGGGACATTAAATCTTCTAGAATAGAGAGGTCCAATAAAACTATCTGTGATTGTGATGCCTAGTAGAGTAGCTACTAGCCTCATGTAGCTACTCAGCACTTGAAATGTGGCCTGTGTGACTGAGGAAATGAGTTTTTAAATATTCATTTAGATTTAATTAATTTTAATTTAAATAGGCACATACAGCTAACAAAAAGATACAAAAAGACCTTGAACTTTTGGAAAACAAAATAGATTAAATATTTTCTATAAACGAGACAGTGTAAATTCTATTCTGAACCAACTCCTTTAAAATAAAATAATAAGTCTCAGACTCTGAGTCAGCTACATCATAAAAGTTATTTCTACTAGTATTTAAAAAGTAAGTTTTAAAAGATGATCTCCCAAAATCAAGTACTAAAAAGAAACAAAGTGAAACCATCAATGTGAAAAATATATATAGTTCACCGAAAATATTGTATGTTTCCCAAATTACTGAAACAGAAACTTCACAGGGAACTAATGTTGAAGAACTATAAAAAGATGACATCTGCCATGACCTTCAGAGGCAGAAAGCACTCTATAAAGATGTCCCACGTACAAGAACATGGATCTTTATTCTCATGCTGCTTCTAATCCTGTTGACTTTCTAATGAAAACATCTAGTGAATCTAGTGAAACATTATCAAGAGGTAGAAGATCTGTGTTAGAAGTCCAACTCTGAGCAAATCCATGACCCAATCAAGTCATATAATTTCTCTGCACCTTGGTTTTTTAACCTATAAAAAGAAGGAGATTGACCAAGGGATGTCAAAAGTAGCTTCCAGCCCTGATACAGTTGGTCCCCAATGAATACTTTCCTAGTCCTTTTAAGACTTATGCCTAAATCAGATTTTACAAACCAAACTGAGGTATTGTATAATACACAAGCATAAATTTGGCCTGGGCTGGTATATAAAAGCTGAGTCACATCCATTTTTGGGTAAAACTTGAAAATCTCGTGAGATGTGTTTTGAGAACAGGTCTTCACCATGTATTGTCAAACTTCTGAGTACTTTTTCAAATCTCTGTTTGGCATAGAGTGGATGTAGAGGCAGCATACTGCATATATGTGATTAGTTTACAGTTCACGCTGCTCAAAAATGAGATGTTTCAGGGTAAGGGCAGTTTCAACCGATAAGAACCCTGAGCTTAAACATTGACCTTACAATGATTTATATACTCCCTTTCATTCCAAACCTCATTATGTTGTTAAGCATATTGTAAAAGTTCATTGAATAGTTACTCTTCCCATACAAGTTAAGATCAGTAAAAACTAAACTCCCCTCACTCCACCTCTGCACCCACATAAAAATTAAACCATTTGCAACTATTTGGGGCCAGTGTGAAGCAATTCTTGTCCTTGATGTTGCTAACCATTCTTTGGACAGGCTCACATATTAACATCTCTCATACAATGGGACAGGAAATTTGAGGTCATGGTTTCCTTATGACTATGAAATCTAAAATTCCAGACTTTGACCAAAAGTGCTAATTAGCAAGTATCAAAGAAACCATATCTGAATTGGTCCAAACACATGTATCTGGAAGAGACACTCAAGGGCCTTGCATGTGAAGCACTCAGAAAATTTACAATGGACCTGTCCTCAAGTTGCTTTGTTTGGGAACAGAATAAGCTTGGAAATAATTACAGTGACAAAGTCAGCTTCCCTGGATCTGATCCCTGGCATTGCCAGGAAACTTAATGCTGCTTAAAATGCTGCCAAGAACTGTTGGCTAGACCCTACACAGTTATAAAAAAAAAAATGATCCTCTATAGTCATGTAAATCCCTGTTGCCTCAAACCCCACAATGGCCAACAATTATTTTACAATTGACAAGATTTTCAGCACAGTGTGTTGGAAAGGACCTATCGTTTTCAGAGATCTTGGTCTCTTTATAAGTACTTGGGAGTTCTGCCAGACAACAGATTTGAGTCATTATTGCTGGACTGTTGGATGGAAATGTAAAGATATATTTATCCACTATTCTGCATTATATAGCCATGGCTACTCAGGGATGGGCAGTACAAATGGGTTTTTCTTTTCATGCTATTAATTATAAATTGGGAAAACCAGAAAATGGATCAATTAAAACCAAGTTAGTCCAGCTAAAGAAAGTGCTTGGCAATTTGCTTAAGAAAGTTGTGGCAAATACAAAAATGTCAATAAACCCAAAGATAAAGAAGTTAAATAATGAAAGATTATTTTATTATTCAATGTCCTTTCTAATGTTTAAATATTAATAATAAAAGATATTTAATATTTCCACTCTTGGTTCAAAGTTTTTCTTCTGTTAAAACCACAAGGTGCCAAGTATTTTCTCTTCGTGGCTTTGTTAACAACTAAAGGCTAATCTCTGGCAAGATTGTTTTCCGATGGGTTTCACAACAGGGTAACTTTGCTGTGTTTCTTCTGCATTTGAATTTGTCATCATTTTAACTTACAATATCTCTCTGGATGTCATGACTATCAATCACATGTATTAGGATATCATTCCTCTGTTTCATAAACTCAGTTCTTTATATGTTTTCTTAAAGACTACAATTAGGTTTTTTCTCTTTTTGCATAGGCAGACTATGATCAGAGATGGAATTTCTAGATAGATCAGCAAGTAGTTCAAGATGCTGCGGACTGTAGCATTATAAATAATTTACAGCACATGAAATGTTTAATAACATTCCTAACAAAAATGCAAAATGAACTCTGCATGGTAATAAACCATGCTCAATTCTAAAATAAATATAAGTATTAATGTGGGCATTTGTTAAAGATATTGCTTCATAGCATGTTTACCAGCCTCAAAAATGGGAAATTACACACCTACACCAAAGGCAGAAAATTATCTGGATAATAGAATATTTGATTTTCAAAACAAAATGTATTAGCTACCCCTATATCTACTTTTCTTTGCTTTCAAAAGCATTTCTCACCTCTAAAACAATGGCTAATAACTTCATTACGCCCATACAACCCCCTTCTGTTCCCAGTCTCCTCCTTGTCCAAATAGGATGATTAGATGAAAAAAGGATTATACGTGTTTAATCATTACCTAAGAAGTGACTAATTGCCACCACAAGTTCAGTTTGAATGAGTGTGTAAATAAATTTAATAAAATATTAATTTGAGAGGAAGAGAATGATCAAGATGCATCCTACACTAAAGCTCAGAACTTTACCATTTGCCTCTCTCATACATTTATATTAATGTGTCCCTCTCCCACGTGAAGAAAATTTAATTTTGTCAAGCAAAATTAATTTTGAAAAACTTAAAGTTTGCCATCCTTCAGATTCATTTCCTGAGATAACCCCACTAAAGTTCCATTAGTGTCAATGGAAATCTTGTACTTGATGCCAATGGCCTTTGATCCCAAAGGCCCTCAGCAATTATTTCAATTTGTATTAAACTTCTGTTATAGGATGAGGTAAAGTGTGTGTGTGTGTGTGTGTGTGTGTGTGTGTGTGTATTTCAAAATTCATTCTTCTTTTTGCTATTCATACACGGTTATTCTGCAGTTTTTTCATACTCTGTCTTCAAGTTATGAAAGACATGGTTTTGCATAGAATTTGCTTGAATTTTTCTTATGGTTGAGGAAGGAGACTTTTGCAGACGTTAGCTAGGCCACCACCACGGTCCTAAACTACATGGATGGCCAATAAATTTATCTTGAATATGGTGACTCAGTAGTTTAAAGAAGGCAACCTTTCTAATTTCTAATTTTATCATGGTCCCAATCAAATTTTTGAGGTATTCATTTGGGGACTTATTCATTTAGGGTGTGGACTTTCTGGTACAGAGCAGACTGTACCGGAAAATTTATTTTAAAGATCATTCACTTATGTATTTTTCAAAAAAAATAAATTAGTCAAGATGTCTATAAAAATGTATATGGATAAGGGATAATAATGATGAACATAATATATATCACGTATTACTACAGGTATGTGATAAATATATCATTGAAAAATCAGAGAATAAAAAAGAATTTACTTACTAAAGAATGCTAGCACAATTGCCAGGTGATACACACAGAAAGAAAATTGTATCTCTATCTTACCCCATCTGTAAACATTTCAAGATAATCAAATTTCCAAATATAAAGCTTAAACAAATAAATGAATACAAGTACAATAAAAACCAGATTGCTCTTTATATAATATTAAAGTGGAGAAGGCTTTGCTATGCATATCATAAAATTTGAAAGACATAAAATATACACTGGTAAAACTGCAAATAAATTTCAAAAATCTTCATAGCAATTAATGTCATAAACAAAGTCAAAACACAAGGAAGAAATATTTGAAAACATCTGTCAGTGGGCTATTTTCCTTAAGACAGAAAGGTTTCTCACAAATTGATGAGAAGATCAACAAACTAATAGAAACGTTTACACAAGATATAAATGGTTCATAAGAAAAACAAAATATTTGCAAATTAACATAGTTAAAGGTGTTCAACTCAAAATTAAACCTAAAACAAAGTTTGACACCTATGGGATTAACATTCTCTAGGTTCCTCAACTCTTCAATTTTCACCTTCTCTTCACTTTCTGAGTGGACTCAACCATACCTCAGACACCAATTATCACCTGTGTGCCAACCAAATGTTCATCACAGATTGTCTTCTGAGTTCCAGACCCCTCTTTTCTTCCTCCCCATAGTTTAAAAGTCACCAAGAGCTTCCAGTTCTACCTATTTCCGATCCCATTAAACTAGGGTTTTCCAAATAGAAGACAGCAATCTTTAGTTTATCATGAAAGCAATTTAACAGGATAGGAATAGCATTTTAAAAAGAAAATATTACTAAGTGAATGACGCTCATCTGAAAAGGCTGCATACTATGTAGTTCCAACTGTATGGCCTTCTGGAAAAGGCAAAACTATGGAGACAGTAAAAAGATCAGTGGTTGCCAGAGGTTTGGAGAGGGGGGGAATAAATAGTACATGAGGGATTTTTAGACCAGTGAAACCATTCTGCATAATGCTATAAAAGTGGGTATATATAATTATCCACTTTTTAAAAAACCATAGAATGTACACCACAAAAAGAGAACCCCAACGTACATTACAAACTTCGGTTGGTTAAAAAATATATAACAGGAGCTGGGCATGGTGGCTCACACTTATAGTCCCAGTTACTCAGGAGACTGAGGTCAAAGGATCACTTGAACCCAGACGTTCAAGGCTGCAGTAAGCTATGATCATGCCACTGCACTCCAGCCTGGGCAACAGAGCAAGACCCTGTGTCAAAAAAAAAAAAAAAAAAACAAATTGTGTATTGTGGGTTGAATTATCACAGAATTTATATATTGAGTTCCTAACCCCCAGTACCTCAGGATGCAACTATATTTGAAGATAGGATTTTTAAAGAGGTAATTAAGAGAAAATTAGTCATATGGGTAGGTCCTAATCCTATATGATGGGTGTCCTTATAAGAAGAGGAAATTAGGAATACAGAGATACACAGGAAAAATCATCATAAGATACAATGAAAAGATGACCTTAAGACAAGCAGAACGGCCTGGAACAGATCCTTCCCTCATGGCCCACAGAAGACATCAATCCTGCCAGCATCTCGATCTTGGACTTCTATCTCCAGAACTGTGAGAAAATAAATGGCCTTTGTTTAAGCCACCAAGTCTACTGTATTTGTTACAGCAGCTCTAGCAAACTAATACAAATAGTGTAGTATGCCACAGCACAATACAGGATAGAAATTAGAGTACATCACAGGTAGTGGAAGTAAATAGTTTAGTAAAAACATTAGTTTCTGATGTGGGTTGTGTATATGGAGTCATGTATATTTACTTCTTAAGATAGGTCATGATTAGAAAAGTTTGGAAAACACTAATCTAAATGATCTTCTTTTTCTCCTTCTCCATTACCAATACCTTAGTTCAGGCCTTCATCATTTCTTACTGAAATTACCTAAAAAATGTATTGCATGATCTGTGCATTTATTCCTCTATTCAACAAATACATATAGAGGAATTACCATGTGCCAGACCCTGTTCACGGTATCTCCAGGACCTTGAATACAACCTGCTTTCATTCAGTCACAGTCTAATGTCTCCACTGCAGTTTTTGGCTTATCTAACTACCCATTCTCCACAACCCTGAGAGCAGTCCTTCTAGAATACACATTTGATCACTCTATTCTGCTCAAAACCCATTAGTGGTTTTCCAGTGAGTTTTGTGAAAAGTGCAAACTCTCCGAGCTCATAAGAGTTTTCATGATCTGCTGCCTGCTTGTGTCTTTCATATTTAACAGCTCTCGCCTATATACTATGTTCTAGATATATTAAATGATGTACATTACACCTCCCCACATATCACGTGCTCTCTCAGACCTGTGTGCTTTTATCTAAGCTTCAGCTTCTATCCTCCTGCCTTTCACTTTGATAACTCCTAATTATACTTCAAAACACAGCTCAGTTGCAACTTACTGTCCCCCAATGTCTCCTTTCTATTAACACTTCTACCTCTTCATCTTCACAAAACCTAGCCTAAATTAGCAGCCTTACCACATTAAGCTAAATGTTTACTTTTTTGCCTATGTCTTTCATTAGTTTTGTGAGTCGATGAGAATAATCATTTTGATGCTTTTCTAGCTTTTTCCACATGTTAGCACATTTCCTAGTACATAAATGAGGTGATGAATAGAGGATGGATGGATGGATGGACAGATGCACAGCTGTTTACACGAGAATCCTTTCAGTCATTAATAATTCATCAAAATGTTTTTAGAAATGAATATAATAGATAAAACATGCTGTGTTATGGCACACAGAGAAGTGATAAAAATTTAGTATAAATTGCAATAAGCCAAATAAGAGATTTTACAAGACTATATTATTACCTACCCTGCATTTTGTAAAATAATTTACTTAAAAATTGCCATTAATGATAATTGAAATGAATGTAAATATTTCAATGATTCCTTGGAGCAAATCACCCCTTGTTTTCTAGATACCAAATAATATAGATGTGGGATCTGGGGGGAAACTTTTTGCTAAAGTGTCTAGCCTGTCATGTCTTAATTATAACAATAAATAACATGAATAATGGAGAAAAAATCAGAAAAAGTTACTTCCAAACTGGTAAACTATCACACATATATCTTATGTGGTAAATGTGAGCTTAGCACTAAAATGTAATTCACCTATTCATGGTTTTGATTATTAGCCTTGTTTCTGTTTATCTATCTGTAATTATCCAAAGACTATATTCTGAAGATGATTAAAATGGAAGGAAGACTCCAAGAGCTAGTGTCACATTTTGCTTAGGTGGCAGTCTCTTCTGATAAATCTATGCCTTCCAGATACCTACCTTTTATACAGTGCTCATCTTGCATTATTCAAGCAGCGGTAAGGAGAAAAGAAAGGGTAGAAAAGGAAAGGAAAGCAAAAAGAAAGGAGTAAAAATGGTGATTGTCTTAGTTCAGCTGCCCCTTTTCTGAAACCCGAACCAGTTTGTACAGTTTTGCAAAATTTGTGCTTCTTTGAAGAAAATAAAAATGCTCTTAGCCCTATTTTCAGAATAGAAATGTGATAATACTTGTATCTATCATTTAAGCACCTATTTGATGTAACAGACCTTGTTTGAGGTTTCGTACTAGTAGCACAATCCACACCATCTTTTATCACTTCCCACAAACCATGAATTGTTAGGAATAGTTGCTCCACAAAACATGTCACTGTCTACCTCTTTTAGAACTTCAGGAAGTATCTTAAACGTAGAACTTGACACAGAATTATGGAAAGATATCTGGCCATGAATGAGGCCTATTGATGTACCCATACAGACCAGTTTTCCAGGACAGAGGGCAGAGTGAAGGAGAGAAACTGGGTTTGGAGGAGCAAACACAAATATCTTCTGACACAACATACAAGTAACAAAGCATATTGTATAATGTGCAAGAAATAGCAATGTGAATATTGCAACAGACACTGAGGATCCACGGGAGATGTGAGCACACCAAACATTCATCCTGCTGAAAAACACTGACATCATCCAATGCATGCATGGGTACACTTGCTTTTATATTCCTCCACACAGCCCTCCCTAGGCCTTCAATAGAGAGTCCTGTTGAGCCAAAATTATCTCGAAGTCCAACCTCTCATTACTGACTATATTTAGGAGCACATCAGTCTGTGATGTCTTAGCATCCTACTGCCCATGGACAGGGCTTGAGAATAGCTACTGCAGATGGAGTCTCTTCCCTTACATCATTTCCAAACAGAAGCAAAAGTGTCATAGGAACCCACCCTGTTCCCTCTAAGGGAAGAAGTGGCTTTGCTGACAATTCCATTTTATTCTTTGCTTTACCCTGTTTTCCTCTTTTTTGTAAATCAATTACTTCCCATCCCTCTGGGTCCTCCACAGCAATGTCACTATAGCAATTCCACTATTACAGTGTTATTTTTATACAATACTGCTAATCCTTAAAGCAGCCATCCAAGGTGTTATTGTCCTCCATTTTGCTAATGAGGTTTGGAGAAGTTAACTCCTTCAAGAGTAGACTCTTTTAGGCGTCAAGATTCTTAGGCCCCTAGCATTTGTTGAGACTCCTAGTATATTTTTTAAACTCTAAAATTGTATTAGAGTTAGCAAAATTGGGTGATAGAGACAGAAAAATTGTGTGAAAATCATGTGATAGCCAAAACCCATAGAAAATATGACACTAGGAGTGAATCCTAATGTAAACTACGGACTCTGGGTGATAACAAACTGTCAGTGTTGGCTCATTGGTTGTAACAAATGTACCACTCTGGTGTGGGATGTTGACAATGGGGGAGGCTGTAGGTGGAGGCAGTGGGCATATGGGAACTCTCTGTACTTTCTGCTCAGTTTTGTTGTGAACATAAAACTGCTTGAGAAAAGAAGTCTATATTTTTTAAAAAGAGAAAGAGAGCAAGAGAAAGAGAGCAAGAGAAAGCATGAGAGAGTAAGATTTACAGGTTCAGACATAAAGGGGTGGCTGAGACACACCCACAAATGTGATACTGTAATGTTTACATTTAATAAATTAGTCCTTTTATGCAATAAAACAATGTAGTACACTTATGATTGCTAAAAAGTAATTTTAGGAATTATAAAATTATTCATTCATAATATACTACAGATAGTGCAGTCTAGACTGCACAACAGCCTGTATTTGTTGTATTTCTACAGGTCAGCTAGGGTGGTTCTGCCAATCTTAGCAGGACTAGGCTGGTCACTTCCAAGCTGCAGCTGGATCTGGAGCTGTTCCAACTATCTCTCACCCTCCGTGAACTCATGGGCTAGCTGGGGCATATTCTTCTCATGGTGACGGCAGAGGCCCAAAGCACCTGCAGACACATACAACACTCTTCAGGCCTCAGGCGAGTCCTGGCAACCTTCTCACTTCTGTCCACGTTCCATTAACCAAAACAGATACATGGTCAGATCCAAAGTCAGGGGGCTTTTTTTTTTTTTTTTTTGGAACTCACTCTCACTCTCTTTAATGGGAAGAACTGAAGAGTCACTACGAAAGGCAGAGATACAGGAAGGAGTGAAGTAGTGAGTCTATTTATTCAATCTGCCACAAATGCATGCTGCTTCTTTCAATCTACTGTGTTTCTGTGACCATATGTATAGGGTAATTTAGAGATAAAGGTAACAACAAAAGTCTGAATCAGAGGCAGGTGGCAGCCTCTGTTGTTGTCCTAACATAACCCCAACCCATTCCCATTTGATCAAAGACTTGAGGACTTTCTTTGGATGGAAGAGTGAGCAGGATGGGCCAGACATACCAGAAAGTTAACACCACTAGATAGAGCTTTTGACAGCTACAACACAGAGATGTGTTTCGCAAAGTTTCCCAGAAGCCCTCCCTAGGACTAAGCACCAGTTGCCCACAGTGATAACATGTTCAAAGTACACCATATGGGCATTCTTCCCTCTCCAATCTCAGTTCTCCGACTCCCACAGCTAGGCTTCCCAGGATCATGATACAAATGAACTCTTTGCCCCCAAATCCTTGAAGGAGTTTCTGGATAATAAGATTCCGACCTAGGCTCATAAACATTAGAACTTTGGGGCTTCCTCCCTCTCATTGATCATATCCATGGAAGAAACAAATCAACCAGCCTCTTGCAAATCCTATCCTGTGGATCAACTCCAAGCACAGCTCAAGAGCTGAGATGCGCTCCTTAAGTGACTGAGTGAGTCTGACCACAGTGACCAACTTTTCTTGTTTTTCTAAGACTGAAAGAGTTTCTGGAACAGGGAATTTGCAATACTAAAACCAGGACAGTCCCAGGTAAAGCAGGATGATTGGTCAGACTAAGTAGACCATAAAACACAAGAGTCAATAATATGGAAGGTGTGCTCATTTTCTCATTTTGACATCTCGTTATTGATTATTGCATAGAACCATATACAGCATTCCCGATGAAAGAACATTAAATGTCACCTATTATCATCTCCCAGAAATGCAGGAAAATGAACTAGGCAGATTTTTTAAGTGCCAAATACTCTAACCTCTACTTAAACGTCTTCACTGGTGGGGAGTTTAGAGCTTGTCCCATTACTTTTTTGTAATTTGAATTGCACTCTACCTACCTATAAACTAAATTAATTGGCCCTAGTTACCCAGAGTGACACCGAATAAGTATAACCTCTAGTTCATATGCATAGGCAAAATATCAAATATCAAATATTTGGTAACAATGGTCCTTTCCCCATCAACATTTCCCTAGTCAGTGAAACATCTCTAGTTCTTCCATAGTTTGAGTTCTAGAAAAAAAATAAATTTATATTCTGGGCATTCTCCTCCATATTTATGCCCATTTATCAATATTTATTGATGCTATTCTAAAATGGAATATAATACTCTAGAAACAGTCCAATGTAGAATTCAAGGAGACTAATACCTTGCATGTTCTAGATATGTTAGTTATGTGAGTGAAACCAAAGTTTCCATTAGATGTCTTGGCAACCCTGTTTCATTATAAGTTTATATTAGACTTGCACTCCATTAAAACTTCTGGGGTTATTTTTCTATATAAACTATCATTAATCTAAGACTCACGCATTATATACTTGGGTTTTGTTTGTTTGTTTGTCTGTTTTTACCGTAATTGTCAGCCTTAAATTTCAACTGGTTGTTCTTAGCACCTGTTTCCTACGTGCTGGAAACTTCTAAGTATTTACTTTTATTAGTCAAAATGTTATCAACACATTGTGTCTGTGTGTTTAATAATCATATGCATGCAAGAAAGTGACTTTTCTTTTTTTAAATCTTTTTTCAAGCCATTGGTGAGAACTTGATCAAAAACACAGTCATAGGGCTGACTTCTAGTAAGGTGACTTCAAGATAATATTGATTCACTAATCACCACACTTAGACATGGCTGTTTAACAAGCTACAAATTAATTTAATGGCCTATTATTCAACTCAGATGTTTCCATCTTTTCCATTAAGATATAACGAGGCTGTGAAATATTTTACTGAAATCCAGTTGCAGTAAATCTCAGACAGTCCAGTGAACAAATATTCTACTCACACTAGCAAAAGTAAAGTCGAGTTAATTTATCATAATTTATTTGAGTACAGGATGATTCCGTTAGTATTTATAAATTGGTGACAGATACTAATCTTCAGGTATCTGCTAGGAAAAAAATTAGAATTCTCAGAATTTCTGAAATTGTGTCATTCTTAAAATACTTCCAACATTCTTCATACTCTTTACTCATTATTATGACGTGATGTCTAATTTTCTGTGTCAATTTGACTGGGTTAAAGAAGCCCAGATAACAAGTAAAACATTATTTCTGAGTGTGTCTGTGAGGGTGTTTTTGGAAGAGAATAGCAACTGAATAAGTAGAAAGAAGATTGCCAAGAATGATGGTCTCCAGCTGCATCCATGTGCAGAAAACCAAGCACTGCATGTTCTCACTCATAGGTGGGAATTGAACAATGAGATCACTTGGACTCAGGAAGGGGAACATCACACACCGGGGCCTATCATGGGGAGGGGAGAGGGGGGAGGGATTGCATTCGGAGTTATACCTGATGTAAATGACGAATTGATGGGTGCTGACGAGTTGATGGGTGCAGCACACCAACATGGCACAAGTATACATATGTAACAAACCTGCACGCTATGCACATGTACCCTAGAACTTAAAGTATAATAATAATAAATAAATAAATAAATAAAAAAGAAGATTGCCTTCACCAATATGGACAGGCATCCAAGAATAAAAAGGTGGAAGAATGGCAAATTTACTCTTTAAACTAGGGCATCCATCTCCTCCTAGTGGGAAAAATCGATGTTCCTCATTCTTAGATCTTTGAATTCAAACTGAATCACACCACTGGCTTTCCTGGTTCTCCAACTTGCAGAGGACAGGTCTTCGGACTTCTCAGTCTCCATAATCGCATTAGCTAATTTCCATCATATATGTATGTGATTTTATGTGTGTGTGGGTGTGTGTGTATATATACATATATATATATATAATATATATACATATATATATATATAATATAGGATATTATTTTACTGGGGAACCCTAAAACATACAGTGAGCTGAGATCGAGCCACTGCACTCCAGCCCAGGCAACAGAGCAAGACTCCTTCTCAAAATAAATAAATAAATAAATATAAATAAAAATAAATAAGAAACATGTTTAACAGTAATTACAAGAAACCTAGCCTATAGCAAATATTAAAACACTGAAAAATGCCAGCAAACATTATTAGGTAATTGAAATAACATAACAGTTGATCTCCTGGAAAGGTCACCATCACTACCCAGAATTACTTATTGAAATGCCATTTTTAGGATTTGTTTCTAAACTCATCATTTCTTGAAACACCATTGATAAGATTGTATACCATATAGAATGCGTATAAGCTTATTAATATTTACTTTCAGAAACGACAGTTTGCTGCAGACAGGGCTGCCGACAAACAACAGCTGGAAGTATGATTCCTGATAGTGACTACTTCTCTCAGACCTGCTCCTGTCCCAGCTCCGGAACATGTCGACCTTGACCTTCAAATCTTCAACTTTCCACATCAGCACTTCCTGCTCATGGTTTCAATTTGGCATCAGTGGATTCCCTACATTGACTGCTAAGCTTTAATTCTTGCAAGAGAATTATAATGCTTTTGCTAATATTCTCAACTAATTTTTCCCAAAATTAAAGATTGGGAAAAATACATTAATTTTCCAACAAATGCCTGGAAGAAATTCCTACATGAAAACACTAGATAAATGATTACAGTTTCAGGTTGGGCATGGTGGCACACACCTGTAATCCAGCTACTTGGGAGGCTGAGACAAGAGGATTGCTTGAGCCTGGGTGATTGAAACCAGCCTGAACAATATAGCAAGACTCTGTCTCAAAAAAAGAAAAAAAAAATTACAGTTTCTTTTTCAAAGAGGTCAAAAGACAACCAAAGTTTCATAAACTATGGAAGAAGTTTGCTTTTAATTGCATCAAAGCTCAACATAATGTGCTGAATGGGAAGAAGACAAGGAAGGGAGAGGACACGAGACAGCAGGAGAAGGAGTAAGAGACTGACAATAAGCAAAAGTCCTTCCTGTGATTCCATGCAGTTCAACAGCCTCTAAGAACACAAAGATGAACATAAGACAGTCCCTGCTTTTAAGGCGCTCCCAACCCAAATATGATAAAAGTATATATGCAAGTAGTTATGACAAAATGCATAAGCTGCTGTGATGTCATGATGAGGTCATTTCAGTGGGATCACAGATGAGGAAACAAACCCTGAAAGAACTAAAAAATTATATTAGCTTCTACAGCTGACTTTTTATCCTTTTCTAAATTAGAGCATTTGTCGTTGTCTTATTCACACACCCTCTGGGAGTGCACAATATATCACAACAGCATTCCCAGGATGGCTCTTGCAAAGTCCGTTCAGAGCCAGGATGCAGAGATAACAACATTTAAAAGAGCAAGAGCCTCTTTGCCATCTACTCCTCTATTATAAATTTCACTGCTCTGTAGCTGTATTTGTTATCTTTCCAGCTAGAAGCTTCTTCTTTTTAGGCAGACAAGAACACTGAGCAAGGCTGCCACTGCTATCCCACGAGTGCCACAGCAGCCTTTAAGTCCATCCTTTGAGAACTGTTTTAAGTGGCCATCATTCCCAAGCCTCAGCACATTTTAAGCCCACGATATTCATAACATTTTTCCTACAATTTTCTGCCACAATTTTACATTTACCTTTTATTTAGGATGTCCTCCCTAATTTTTGACATGTAACCTTTAAAAATATCTGAGGAGACCTATGAGCCATCACAGTGTCCCTCTGACACCCCACCACACATACACTTTTGTTCCCTCCTCTTGGTGTCAGTGGTGAACGACCCCAAGAGGAGAAAAAACTGTTTTTCTATAAATAATGTATTCAAAGTGTCTTGCAGAGTAATTAGCTTATAATAAAAATTCAATTATCACTGTTACTACTGTTAAGAATTTCTACCTCATCTTAGCTTTGGTTTATTTTGAGTCTTGGCCATGGAATTTCAACTTGATTTTCTCTGAATTTTTTGAAGTATTCTTTTGAGAAGTCTGGTATAAGGTCTGACCAAGTCACCTTTCCCAGTGTACCTATAACAAACTTCTATTATATCATGGTTATCTCTGTCCCAATTTTCCTAACACTGTTCTTTTATCAACAGGTCTTTCTTATTGGTTAAAATAAATCCAAACCAGCAGTTTCTCAAAATTTTTTCTTACAAATGTTTTCTTATAATTCACTGTCAGCTAGGAAAATTAACCACGTACCAACACCTCTGTTTTTAATAGGAGACTTCTAGTAATGTCCAAAAGTTAAAAAATAAAAATAAAAAATCTGCCACTCTTTTGTATCCATGTCTTGCCTGTTTAGTAGTTTTGTAATCTGCATCACGAAAACTTCATTCATATTCTGCATCTGACCAGGCATGCTGTAGTCCATTCCACAATAATGTCAGGTCTATTTTTCCCTCTTTATATCCTTCCAGAAATCTGTCCAATATTTATCACACCTTTAATGTATAAAAAAATTGATTTCTTCCTATGCTTTTATACCCCATGTTGTTATGGAGTATAACATGTTGAATAAGACAGATATACTTCCCACTGTTATATGACATTCCTAAATTTCTACCAATTAAGTCTCACTATTACATGAAAGTTTGCTCCAAATTAAATTTTCAATTTGTTAGTCATTGGCCAACTGAGGTCATAATTTTCAGCCCTATCTTCCTAATCACTTGCAGATTCACTGTCATTGTTCTTCTACCTACAGCCCTCTGTTGTATTCCATAACCGTTCAAACATACAACTCTTCATTATTCCAGGAATTTATTTCTCCTCCTGATAAGTTTCAGTATAATTTTACTGAACAGAACATCACCTCTCCTGACAACCACAGTCTCCAATCTTCATAGTACACACATCATCTTTGCCAAATCATGGTCCAAAAAAATCCGTTCTTCAAGAAATAAATGTTTGAGATAGCATGGAAATCAATCAAAGTCATAAAAAGCAAAAGCTGAACGGACTGAAATGTTTAAAATAACACTCCAGTTTTCTGTGACTCAGTTTCATATTTGTAGACATTTCAGAAACCGGATATGGAAATGGCATTTATCTATGGTTATGTAATTTACCACATAAATTTAAAGTTATTAGTAATGAGTGGGATGGATGTTTGCCAATTTTTTACCATTGTATCCTTGCTACTGCTTCAGAAATTGCCTACCAAATAAGTATGTTAAAGCTCTGTACCATGAAAACATAATCTCCACAATGTGTCCTTCATCCTGGCTTTTGGGACAGAGCTTGATGTCTTCGCTGGAACGTAGAAGCATACCTCATTGTTTCAGGGACATTCAGATCCCATTCCCAAAGGTCTGGTTTCATACTCAAGATGCAAAAAAATGATTTAGCTTCAGGAATTAAAACACTGTTTTCTTTGAATCACTCCCCCTCACCAATCTATTCGTGATAATTTTAAATCTCCAATCTTCACAGAAACATTTTTCCCTCCCCATTTCCTTCTTGCATCACCTCTCCCATCTTATTTAAAATGACTTCACCTCCGTTAATAAGCCATACCATCAACAATAGTCCCCAAATCTTTACCTTCTACCCAGCACATATTTAGAGCTCTTATAATTGTCACAGCCTCAGGAAGAAAAATCTAGCTCAATTACTCTAAGTGATCATTTCCTGCACCACTTATCTATGGCTACATAATTATCCTGAAACTTGGTGGCAAGAAATAACCATTTATTATTTCTGGTGATTCTTTGGGTCAACTGAGCAGTTCCTGTTGGTCTCACCTAGTCACAGTCAGATGGGATGTGAAATGCTAAAAGTGGTACAGTAGGTAGCTAATTAGATATGAGCAGGGCAAGAGAGGGCTCCCCGACACACACACCAGGAGCACTGGGCAACCAACAGGTGATGGTCAGGGAGTTGTTAACTGTCTCTCTAAAGTAACAATTTGTCACAGCTGGTGCCAGGGAACGGCAGTCTCTAATAGAAAACACCTGAAACTGGTGATCAGCTGCTTCCCAGTAAGATCTCAGGAGTGGGGAGAAGTAACAAAAGACTCCGGAAGCATGCCAACATATAAAACCCCAAGTCAAGAGGCCAAGCCATGAACTTGGCCTCTCACATCATCCACTCGGCCCTCTTCCAAGTGTACTTTTCTTCCTTTCATTACCGCTCTAAAGCTTTTTAATAAACTTTCACTCCTGCTCCAAAGCTTGCCCCGGTCTCTCCTTCTGCCTTATGCCCCTCAGTCAAATTCTTTTTTCTGAGGAGGCAAGAATTGAAGTTGCTGCAGACCCATGCAGATACCTTCCTCTGGTAACAAAAGCAAAGGCATACCCAGCATAGGTCAGCAGGAGCAGTCCACATAAGGCACAGGCAAAAATAGGGTACATCATCTGTAAATTTTGAAGCAACAATTTAAATGACAAGAAATCAGCCTACCTTTGATTATCACCATGTGCCAGCAATTCCAAACAGCGTCAGTGTCAGTGGTAAACTACTCCTCCCTGGGGCGGGGGGGGGGGGGGGGGGGAAGTGTTGGCCTAATTTCTTTTTTTTTTTTTTTTGTGGGATTCGTGTGACTTTTAATTTTTTATTTTACTAATGTCTTACAATAAGTGTGAGGAGTAAAGACAGGGATGGGGTAAAAGTAAGGAAGAAGAGAAAAGTGTCTTTCAAGTTCCTTGAACTATTGAAGCACGTGCTAGGATAAGAAAGTTCAGTAAAAGCATCATGTCCTTATCACCAGAGCTCTCAAAGGAGACATGGAACAGAGATGGAGCAACTCTTCAGCTCTGGCAGAAGTGACTGCTGGACAGAGAACAAAGCCTGCATCAGCCTTGGCACACATGAAAGACTGGGCAATGCAGATGCTACACAGTTGGGCAGATGAAGAGCTGACTGTCCAGAATCTACTTCTAGCAAGCGAGTAGGCGCATGCACACCCCTTCTCTGGTCTGGGTGTCTCTTCCTCTCCGGCAGGACCCCACCATCTGTGCAACTATGGGGTAAGTGTTGGGGAAGTCTTTTAGAAAAGAGAAAGATTTCTTTCTTATATTTGCTGGTGGTGTTGATTGACCAGAAGTGGTTGTGTTTTTTTGTTTTGTTTTTTTGTTTTTTTTCACTTTGGGGCAGCAGCATTGTGTTCTATTGACAAAATACCCTACACTGAGCACTCGTAAAAGGCATAGGAGAGTGAAAGCTAGGCATTTTTAGGACCTAGACTAGTGGGAAGGGGAATACATGGATTCTAAGGGTAAGGGGATGAAAAAGCTAATTCTATATCACCACAAATGAACTGACACGTAAATGACACCTTGGCTTTTTCCACTCATAGAAACACTCACTTCCTCTAGCTTATACTACTAAATCTAAGGTCAGCTTCATCACAGTTTGGAATAACTATTTACTGTGCTTCTAAAGTAAAGGTGAAAAGCTACATCCTTAATAGTTTTTTTTATCCTAATGAAATGGATTTGTGTAAGCTGAAAGCCTAAAGTCTAGGGATTCTTTTCATTATTTTATATGTTGGGGGAAACCCCTAAAATTCATCACTGCCATTTTTTTTTTTTAACCTACAGAATTGAAAGAAAATGAAACGGGCAGGGATAAGTAATTACACGAATCATAGACATAGTCAACATGCATCTAATTTTACCCACTGACCAAAGAGAACAAATGGGGGTAAGTTCTTTTGAGAAGAACCAAAATGTGTTTACATGGGAAGAATACTACACTAGACTAGTTTTTTCCTACATGGAAGAAAAGTATATGTGGAATTGAGGGAGGTAGAAGGTGTCCATTAAAGAAACACCTATTATTTGTGAAAGTTCTATCAGAGTGGAATTGGGTGTGGACCATTAGTTTATCTTTGGCAGTGATCTTACGTTTTAGGTATCTAGAATAAGATTATTTAGCTGGGTAATGGCTGGGTAGCGTGAATAGTTTTAATTTCAGTTCACAGCAAATGACGATGATCACAGATTTAGCACCGTAGTTTGTACTTCCTCTGCACCTGAATCATCGATCACTGTGAAGCATGAGCTAAAGGTCAGAGAGCTGTATTCGTAGATAATTCATCTGTGATTGCTCCAGGACTGCAGTTTACTTCAATCTAAGGGGTGGTTTTCTTATTACAGAAGGTAAGTATTCAATACTAAATATGAGACTGAAGCCTTGAAGATATTTTATAGTGGTGGCAGGTGTTATGGTTCAGGAATAGGCTGTTCAACAAGTCAAATGCGTATCATTCCCTCTTAAGCATTAACTTTTTTAAAGCAATGGAATTATATTTTTTGGCTTGAAATGGTGGTTTCTTCTATAATCGATTTCTCGGTTTTCTTAGTAGATATCACTGTCTCCTCTAATATTTCTTCAAAACTTTCCTCTATCTGGGAAGTTTTCTTAGAAGCTACCTTAGATGCCTCCTCCTCCTCTTTCTTAAGTGATAGCCCAGTGGATGAGACTTGGAGGTTGTAGAACTGATTCTAGGTGGGAGCGGATAACTTGGATTGGGAAGTGGATTCAGCCCCGAAATGCCTAACCCACTGGTGCTAAAACGTGTCTCCTCACCTTCCAGTAGTTTCCTGTAAGCTGCTATCTCAATGTCAAGAGCCATTCTGACATTGAGCAAGTCCTGGTATTCCCGAAGGTGGCGTGCCATCTCACTCTTGGTGTTCCTCAGATCATTCTCCAGCTGCCCAATGCTATCCTGGTAGCCAGCCACCTCGGCACTGTGCCGCTCCTCCAGCTCCAGGATCTGCCTCTCCAAGGACTTGTTGGCCCCGCGCAGGATCTCGATGGTGCGCGCCTGCAGCTGGCGCCGGTACTCATGGATCTCCTCGCCGCTGGTCCGGGTGGCCTCGGTGCTGCGCGCCACCTGCGCGTTCAGGTTGGCGAACTTGGACTTGTACCATTCTTCCGCGGACTGCAGGTTCTTAGCGGCCAAGGACTCATACTGGGCGCGGATCTCCCTCAGCGCCGAGGTCAGATCTGGTTTAGCCACAGCCACGTCCACCTCGGCCGCGGCCTGCGACGACGACTGAAGCGTGGCCAGCAGCTCAGCTACCTCCTCGTCGTGCACCTGGCGCACGAAGGCCAGGTCGTCCAGCAGCGACTCCAGCTTCTTTTCGAGGTCCAGGCTGGCCAGCTTGGCGCCGTCCATGTCGCGCTGCTGCGCCTTCAGGGCACCCTCGGCGCCTTAGCGTCCGCAGCATCTGCACTTCCTCAGCCAGCCCGTCGCCCTCCAGCACGGCCTGCGCACGCGCCGAGCTGGCCTCCTCCAGCTGCGCGCGCAGGTCGCGCAGCTCGCGCTGGAAGAGCTCGCGGATGCACTATGGCTCGGCGTGGTGCTGTCGCAGCGCGGCCACCTCGGCCTCCAGTGCGCGGTTCTGCGTCTCCAGCTGATGCACCTTGTTGATGAACACGGCGAAGCGGTCGTTGAGGCCCTGCAGCTGCTCCTTCTCGTTGGTGCGGATGATCTTGTACTCGTTGGTGCACGCCGCCACCTGGCTCAGGTCCAGCCCGTCCGACGCCGGCGGCAGGCGATAGGCCAGGCAGAGGCCGCCGAGCGATGAGGCCGAGGAGCAGGCGGCCGAAGAAGGGTGTTGGCCTAATTTCTGAACAAATACTGGAGCTCTTGAGTTTTAATAACATTTACAGAAGTTTAAAATTAGCCCATTTTATTCCTTATCTTTTCATAAACATTGTGTTCTACCTAGAAGTTAATTTGGAGAACTCACACAGTCGCCCCCCAACCCCCAGCCCCCCCAGTGTCTGTTACATATGTTTAAGAATAGTTTCATAGCGATTAGGACTTGTTCAAGCTTTCGTTGTGCGCAGTTTACATCCCTCTTTCCATGGTACTACATATTCTTGTGTTTAATCAGTAGATTTGAAATTAGCAATGATAAAATCACAGAATAGAAGGAACTCAAGTTGTGTTTCCTTGTCTTTACAATCATTCTTACTCTTGGGAATTTCTGTGCAAAAAAAATTTCAAACTGAGGCAAGGTGAAAACTGAAGTATTTTTTTGTTGAATATAATTTTTATTTCATCTGTGAAATATTTTGCTCAATATGAATATCTTTGAAATTGACATTCGTTATCTTGCCAATTGTTTGCTTTAAAACTAAGAAAGAAAATTATAATTTTTATTGTAGTTGAATATAATTTTGCCATAGGGAAAAAGGGGGTGTTAAAATGATCTACTCTGAGTGTCCAACACTTTAGTACACTGTTAGCCAGAGACTCTAAGATGCACTCACTCATATATCTGGAGTTGGTGCTGTTGGCAGGAATGCCTGAGTCTTCTCCACAAAACTGCTCCTCCGGGAGGCTAGACCAGCTGCCTCACAAGTTGATCTCAGGGCAATGTTCCTAGAAGGTGAAGGTGGAAGGTGCAGGTCTTGTAAGACTTACTAGCAAAAGAAGTTGCACAATTTCTCTTTCCCGATATTCTATTGGTTAAAGCAAGTTCTCAGACTCAAAGTGTGAGAAAATAAACTTCACCTCTGGATAGGAAGGGTTACAAGTTTTAATAATATATTTATAAAAGCTTGCCCCAGGGGTCCTTTGTAATGCAATTTTAAAACTCTCTACATAAATTGCTGGGGAAACCTAATTTATTTATGGTTACCTAGAAACTGGTAGGTTCCCAACATGCTAGGAGCTCCTGGAATTGCTGCCTTTAAGTCAGTCTGGCCATCCCATCACTCCTTTGGGTAATTACTGCTAATTACCTCTAGGTGTTAGCAATTAAGATCGATTGACCCCAGCTGGGTACCCCCAGGCTTTGGCATCATACAGTCTCTTACCCTTATAGACCAGATATTTCAAAATCTGTTGCTCGCCTCTTCAAGGTCTTTTGTCATTCTTTTCAAAGCTACATTCTAAACTGAGCTAGGGCAATTAGGGTCTGACCGTAAGATCTCCCATGGGGTAGGATTATTTTTTGCAGCAGTTTAGTTTGTCAGTAAGAGAATATGAACTTAGTAAGAATTTGATTTGATTGTAGACCAAATCTGACCAAAGCTAGAAGGAATGCCTTTTCTCTTCTTACAGCCTTTGATTTTGATCCATTGTATGGCACACCTACTTTTAGCTTTTATTATGCTTATGTGTACAATGGACACATTTGAAGTCCTGGTAGACTTCAAACACTCTGCGAACAGGGTTGATGTTGTCCTCTCCCTTGTATCTCCCACAGTATCTTGGGCAGTTCCATAAACAGTGAGTCCTAATAAATATCTATTGAATAAATGAATGCATAGAAACTTTCCCTGTGTATTAGTAGTCATAATACAACAAAGAATTTAAAAATGGGTATAACCCTTACTCCCCTACACCAGAGAGGAAGATATCAGAATTGAAGATCAGCTAACCAGGGGAAGCAACAATTAAATTTGTGGACTTTGATTCTGTATTTCTATTCTTGGGGCTAATTTTTCATCTGCTTAAATGTAAGCTTCTCCATAAAAGAAAATCATTGTTCCAAGTTTCTTGAGGTGTAAAGAGAAAAACACAAAACACACATGTTCATTTCCTGAAAGTTCCAATAGAGGCACCAGCGTAGAGAAGGCTTCCTCCACCACCACCCTCCAGACCATGACAATGCTCATCTTTGTTCTCTTAGCCTTGTCGCCTTTTCATTTCCTTCAGCTGTGTATGTCTTCAAGTCTTTTGTCTGCTGCCTGGAGAATGAGTATTATCTGAAAGAATAAATGACCGCTTGAGGAAATGAAAGTGTACAATCAATCTTTTTACAAGTCTGTCTAATGGTTATTTGCAAAAGAAGTGAAAATGCTGAAACACTTTTGGTTTTTAAGAATACAGTAAGTAGAAAATCTGCCTAAGGATCCAAACAAGTATTGGTCTGACCAAAGTGAGTTAATGACATAACTGTACCACTTCATTTAAAATTTTCTTTGATTGTTGCTAACTTTGTTAGTATTACTTTAATCAGTGATTCTCATATTTAGCTAACATCAGAGTTGCCTGCAGAGCTTGTCAAAATGTAAATTACTGGGCCCCACTTGCAGAATTTCTGATTCAGGCCTGGGGTGGGGCTCAAAAATGTGCATTTGAAATAAATTCCTGGGTAATACTGATGTTTCTGGTCCAGAGACCACACTTTCTCAAAGTGTGATTCTCACATCTGACTGAAACTATCTTTATTCATATATGGCTCCCCACCCACACGTTCCTAACTCTAACACCTCCTTAAAATATCTCATGAAATTCTATAGTCGTTTATAGTTGAACTCCATTTATCATTAATAAACGTACAATTAAAAATAAATAAATGTAAATCAGAAGAGATTCAGTGGATAATGTCACATGATCAAAATGTAAAATTGTTTCAAACCATAGACCTTTTTACCAAATCAATAACTCAAAATGATTTACTATGTACACTTTATACGAATCAGTCCACTTCAATAAATAGAATTAAATTATGCTTTTCAGATAAGCAAAAATATCATATAGAATTATTGTATCTAAAGTGATTTCACTTTGGGGGTAGGGGCACAGAAGGCACCAGGATCTCCGAAGGGAGAATATCTAAGTCAGTGAGATCCACCTGGTCCTGGATAATGGCCAGAGACAAAAGATGAAAGAAAATTAGAAGAAAAGAGTAAGTTGCCAGGCTAAGGCTTTTGCTCATATTGAAGAGAAATAGTCAAAACAGATGGAGTCTCCATGATGACCTAGAAAGTCTAGCCCCCCATCTGTGGTCCTCAAACCCACATCTTTACTCCTTCTTCTTCTGCAGCTTCCAAATTAGACACACACATGTGTTCCCTCCAGTAGGCCTTCCTAGGTTGAATTCCCTCTTTCTTTCACAATGCACACAGGCTTTTAACAAATGTTTATTGAATGAATAAATGAATGAATGAGAAGGCAGTAGAAATAAAGAAAAAGTTATAAACTTAGAAGAGGAGGGGAAACTGATGTTTGCTCTGGAGTGCAGCAGGGATGTTTTGGCTGGGGATGTTCTTCATGTGTATAGAGTCAGAGATGTGACCCGCAGGCAGGGCTGCCATGCAGAGCTGTGTATAGGGTATCACTAGAAAGCTCAATCTAGATTACAATGTCGATGCTAAGCCCAAAAGTTGTGGGGAGCACCACCTGCCTCATTGAATGCAGAGGTCTACAGAGGAAGCCTATAGTGTGGGGGTTAGAAATTAGGACTTTGGGTAAAATAAATTATAATTGGTTCTAACTTGTGTGATATACAGATTTAACCTCTCCCAACCACCATTTATTCATCTGTTGTGAGTGCTAAATAGGACTGCTCCTGCTTTCTGCAAAATGCCTACAATACATCTTCCTCAACTAGTTTGACCTCTTCTCTCCATACCTTGACCTGCTTCTCATTTCAGTCAACTGTGGGAAAAGAAACTCCAGTTTGTCATTTCTAGTCATGGAACTGGCCCCTGCCCAACTAATCCAGTGTCTCCCAAACTCTCTCCTGCTATGACACATTTGATAATTTAGGCTTCTTGTATCACAAAGAAACATCTAAGGTCATAGTATGCTGGTAAATATTGAACAACCTCGAACAACCAGCTCCCTGGGGGGGGGGGAGAAAAGCCCTGATTTGTAGTATTCACCAATATCTATGGTGTAAATGCTTCCACTGTGCCAATTTGAAGTTACCAAAACAAAATCACAGAACAGAGTTCAAAAGAAAACTATAATCAGCTTCGGTGAGCCTTTCAAAACTGGCTCCAGCACAGCAGTACGAGATGATTTAGGGACATCCACCACTCCACCATTCACTTCTTTCTCGTTCCCTGTTCTTTCTGTCTTTTCTTCATTTCTATGATTGTCTGCCACAACTTCTGTTCCTTTCCCCATGTGTCTGTCAATTCTTGGGACTATTGACTACTCACTCAGAAACCCCACCAACTTTTCTAAGCCCTGCTCAAGTCTCAAGTCATAAAATTGTGATCTCTACAAATAATATACACCACCAAGATAGTACTGAACTATTACTACTGAATGAATTAAGAGTTGATTCAGTGGCCTCATGTAAAACTTGCTAGATATTAAAACCAAAGAATCTCTGGCCATTAAGTTGGTATGTAGAATGAGCCAATAATTGCCACTCAGTATCTCTTAATTGCACAAAGCTCAGTATCTCTTAATTGCACAAAGGTATTACAAAATTTTCCTGATAAAGTGGGAGAAAGCAGTAATGGTAGAGCAAAGAGACCTGGGATGAAATTAGCTCCTCAAGCCCCAGGCTGGGATTAAATTTTCAATGTAAAATTTTTTGTGAATATTCTATCCCTTTAAATTCTAAATGAAGTAGAACTGTCTCCTATAGATAGGATTATTTCCAGGACCGATATTGGGCCATACCATATTCTAAAGGATCACTCCTCCCACCAAATATAACCTCTTCTCAGCACTCCTCCAAAAGTCTTTGTAACTGGATCCATTACACGGAATCATCTTCTGCCTCTACCCTGCTCCAGCCACTCCTATTGAAAAGAAGAGTAGAATACATAAGCCTATCAAGTTAAATGAGTCTTTGCCAAAGTGTGGGCAGCAGGGACCTCTGAGAGTCACACTACATAAAGGGCATTGTGGGATAGGTTCAGATTCAAGGCCTCCTTTCAACTGCTTAAGAATTGATAATAAAGTACATTCAAGAGAGAACAGAGTGCTCCATAGCTTCAGACCAGTAAGAATGCTCTTTGGAGAAGATTGTTGAGATGCATTTGTAAGTTTTCTGCCTGCTTTCAGAGACGGGGAAATATGCTTAATATGGCGCTCATCTTTCACTTAGATATGAATTGTATAATTCAATCTCTGGAGTCTAATACAGAACAATTGTTTCATATTAGTGCAGCTACATTATATGCTGTATGCTTTAAATGTTCACCACTCTCTTTGGGTGCTCTCAGCTCCTAATAAGAATGCTTTGAAGAGGCAATGTTCCAAGAACAACCTTGGATTTAGACTTTGGGATGAGTAGTAAATCAAGGTGTGGAGCCATCATTTCAAAAAGCCACTAAAATCTAAGGAAGGCCACATAAGATGCTGTGATTCAAAATAGTTTTGCTTTGTGTAATATATGTTCCCCCTTGTCCTTACTCTATTTCCATTATTGAATTATTTTTTATTTAATTGGAATTGTCCTATAGACTTGCTACTTAATTTTTAAAATGGTAAATAAGATGATTACTTTGCAGGTGCTGCCTGCTTTAAAAATATATGCAGTAAAGTATAATCTTACAGAACAATTAGAAAGTAATTATTTGCATTAGAGAAAGAACCATTCCTTAACAAAGAGCTTCATTCATTTAAAAAAAAAATACTGTATTTTGACAGTGTAGTTCAACTGTTACTGATTTACGACAATTGAAGAGAAGAAAAGAATCCAGGGAAGTAAAACTAAAAAAAACACATAAAAGCTAAATGAAGGATTTGGGGCTGGGGATAATAAATGCCACTAACAACTGACTCAAATGCCAATAATGACATTACTGCCAAAAGTTTTTCTATTGCTTACCTAGAGCTTTTAGCCAGAGTCACTGATGCTTGTTCCTGAGACTGGATTAAAGTATATCAAAAAGATCAGTTGACCTGCCAGTGAGGAATGGAAAAAGTTTTCTAGTCTTAGGCAAATGCACAGATTTTTTTGAGTAATACCTGACCCTCTTGGCTGGGATTTTGGTATTCTGTCCAGATCCAATTCCACTAACTTCAGACAGTGGTCAAGACACAATCTTGAAAACACTAACTGGGTCCAACTGTAGCCTCTCCATTCTCCTAAATTCTAGACTCCTGTTGCCATGCCCTACCTGGCACACAGGACCTACCTTTCTAAGAATGAAAGAAAAAAACAAAAATGAAAACAGACAAAAGTAACAATGACACCCTGAGAGGAGGGCCCCCCCGCCCCCCCGCATGTGCCATTCACCTGTTCTCTTACATTACTCACCCAGCATCTCCACAGGTACGTTGAAGGTAGAAAACTGCCTAACAGACCTCTTCATTCTCCAACTTTCTTGCTTCCATCATTCAATGATCTTTTAAAGTCCATGGAGCCCACAACCAAAGAAGCAGTAGGTGATGGCTTTTGAGTGGACAAGTTTCAAGACAGTGTGTTTCATAATACTGAACATCAAGACATTAACCACAACAATATAATGAGAAGCAATAGCAAAAAGAGTTCTATGAGTGTCTAATACTCCTCTGTCTGTAGGACTTAAAAAGTAGCATGGATCTCAGTGTACAAAAGAAACAGGAATTCTCTTCACTTTAAGGGAAAAAAAGAGAACCCAGCGACAGAGTGAAGGCTGCATCTTTAGTCCCAGCTCTCCTCTGAAATTTATTACCTCTCAGTGTTAATTCGGGGGAGGAAAGTGATGTATACAAGAAAATGTCCAAACTTGAGAAGTGATCTTATACCTAGAGAGGCACTGGGGTACGGAAGAAAGAGCATTGGCCTAAGAGGCAAAAGAACTAGGCTCTGTCATTGGCCCTGTGACTTCTATAAACTATGTAAATGGCCAAGTGTTTGTTTCCTCATCTGTACACTAGGAATAATAATAAATGCTCTTACCTCCAGGGGGTTCCCATGAGGGCCAAGTGAGAAAATGAGTGGGAACAGTTTGTCTGACAGCCCTAGTGAGAAAAGCCACCACTGCATAAACCCTGCTTAATTTTATCCCTTATGTCGTATTCTTTGATCTCACTAGAAACTTTCCATTTCAGTCCAACTTTATTATTTGTTTAAACTACTAGCCAAAACATCACCTTCCAGAGGTTGCCCAAAGCATAAGGTGAAATATCAGACCTATCAGCTAAGCTGCAATGTCTCCAAAGACATGATGAAATGCTGGGGCATGAGGTAAGGCTAACACCATCCTAAAAATGGACCAGAGATGAGATAATACATGCAAAAGAGCTCTGAAACCATAAAGCACTAAACTGCTGTGTGTTGTTACTGTTAATGAGGGGGGAGTTGGGTTTGGGTGACAGTATTTCATGGCTGGGCCCAAGGTCGCACAGTCAGACCTCAGACATTGCATAGACAGTTGCTGTTCTGACTGAAGAACCAATGCCCTCGTCATCCTTGTCTCAGTATAGACCCTGAACATTACTCATGCTGCTTCATTATTCTTGTTTTAAGGCTTTTGTTGATTTCTCAATAGAGTTTAAATGAGGTTTTCTTTCACACCTACTTAGAAACACTGGAAAACAACATACCCACACCCTTGATGTGTGTCATTTTGTGTATGAGATGTCTTTAAAATCCTTGGGCTTAACTGAACTAAATTTCGAAGACTTACTTGCAAATTGGAGATCAACTCCCTCTTGAGAGAAAATAAAAGGAAGATACATAGCTTGGTTATCGTGGCTGTTGGACAAGATGCTAAAGCAACCACAGCCACCAAGCTAGTGGGTGCTGGTGTACTCTCTGTACTTTTTAAATGAGATGGTTTTAAAATGCACCACAGCATTGACGTTCTAAACAAAAGTCATTGCCTCTAACTTCAGTTTCTTTTTCCTGGCATCTTCTTATTTTTTACCTCAGAAATAACAGAACCTTAACATACTTCTCCAATCTTCCCCCCAATCCCCCTTACACTTGCCAAACCAATACCCCGAACCAGAGTTCTTAACCGTAGACTAAAGATTTAAGAATACACAAATTCAAGGGAGGCTGAGGTGGGTGGATCATGAGGTCAGGAGATCGAGACCATCCTGCCTAACACGGTGAAATCCCGTCTCTACTAAAAATGCAAAAAATTAGCCGGGCGTGGTGGTGGGCGCCTGTAGTCCCAGTTACTAGGGAGGCTGAGGCAGGAGAATGGTATGAACCCGGGAGGAGGAGCTTGCAGTGAGCTGAGATCACGCCACTGCACTCCAGCCTGGGCGACAGAGTGAGACTCCATCTCAAAAAAAAAAATACAAACAAACAGACATATATATATACACATATATATATATATACACACACACACACACACACAAATTCAGAACAAACTACTTTAGGTGAATAAAGCACTAAGATCTTAACAACTCATCCCATTATTTGTCTTCATTTATACTGAAAGCACAAAAACAGTCAGAATGTTTGCTTATTTATAAAGATGACAACCACCAGTTCCAATGGGTCTCTGTAACAAATGTGTTGCTCAGCATTGAGTGTCAGACCTGAGTAAAGGCCTAAGTTCAAAGCATCATGGAATTTGAAGAGACCTTAAAGGTCATATCATCCAATCTCAACAGTTTACAGATAAAGAAGCTGAGATCCAGGGGAGGGAATCCCTTGCCTGGGGCCACACTGCTGGTTAACAGTCTCATCTTCCTGGTCCACCACTCCGCATTACACCATGCTGAAGGTTCCCCTTGACCCTCTAAAAACAAGCCTTATTCCCAGATCCAGGACAATAACATCTTTGCTCCACATATTGAAATGATTAGTATAAATTTTAAAATACGTTATCCTATTCATCTATCCTTATATATAGGTCTTTGGAACACGCTGCCATCAAAACTTCAAGGATTTGTGGATAGAAGATAGCACAAGGTAATGTGAAATTAAAATATATACATTTATTTTAATTATGAAAATTATTTGTAATTAATATTAGGCAAATAGCAAAATGCAGTAAAGTACCAAGGATTTGGAGAGGGGATCATTACTCCCCCACTGTTAAGTCACAGCATGGTAAATAGGCTATTCGGAAACGAAAATGCTCATAAATATATATATGCCATCCTGAGTACCCCTTCATTTCAATAACACTAATTGCCCTTTTTTTCCTTGCTGCTCCTAGCCATATTTCTTGGAAAACAACAGCTGTGTTTATTCAAATAGCAGCATACTGATGACTTGATGATAGGGTAATCTGCTGGAATTCCAAGTGTGACAGTCCCAGAGATAACTTCTCGGCACACCAGAAAAGTATCCTTTGCATAGTACAAAGATTTGGAAAGGAATCCCCATTTTGTTAGCACGTGGGATTGGGTGTTCTTTATTTCAACTGGTTGCGACATTTAATTTCTTCCAACAAGTATCATATTTTCTGGTTCTTGCAGAATAATCTTCCCATACATCATTGTCACAAAGTAAATTGGCAATATGAACATTTTCACTTCAATGGCTTCTAAGCAAAGGGATTAAACAGTGCCTTGAATTACAGTAAAAACAGCCACAAGATTCAGTTCAAAATCAGAGCAATAAATTCTAATTGTTGGTATTTTCTCTGAATCAATGGACACTGGAGGGGATAATACAGCTTAAGAAGCCATTTACAAGAAAAACAAAACAATACAAACAAATGAGACCCAAATATCCCTGGAAATGTAATTAATTAAAGATTAATTTCCAAGGGTACCAAGGGTTAAATTTCTACAAGAAGTTGTCATCTTTCTTGATGATGACCACTCAAGACATATTTCTACGAATATAAGATTCATAAAGAGTATTTAGACATAAAATAAGTTCAAAAAAGCTAATCAATATTTTAAAGTAATAAAGTAGTTGGTCTCTCTTAATAATAATCTTCATAACATAGGAATTTTTAAATTTTATTATTGAGTCTTGATGTTTATCAAGAATTAATTCTTTTCTTCAGGAGGCATTGTCAAGTCAACTAAAAAGGACAGATTTGTATTGCCAATTACCTTAAAAATAACAATAACAAGTATATATATAAAGCAGTATGTTTCAGGTATTCTTTCGTGTTCTTGAATACATTAGCTCTTTAAATGAAGAGATTCTTTTTTTCAGATGGAAAACCTGAAGCACAGAAACCCTATCACTTGTCCAAACTCACCCAGCTAGTAAGCAACGGTCAAGATCTCAGCCCACGCTTCTAATTCTACAGTTCATGTTCTCCACATGGACACTATACTTCTTTCTTTTCTTTTTTTTTTTTTTTTTTGAGACGGAGCCTCGCTCTGTCGCCCAGGCTGGAGTGCAGTGGCCGGATCTCAGCTCACTGCAAGCTCCACCTCCCGGGTTTACGCCATTCTCCTGCCTCAGCCTCCCGAGTAGCTGGGACTACAGGCACCCGCCACCACACCCAGCTAATTTTTTTTTTTTGGATTTTTTAGTAGAGACAGGGTTTCACCCTGTTAGCCAGGATGGTCTCGATCTCCTGACCTCGTGATCCACCCATCTCAGCCTCCCAAAGTGCTGGGATTACAGGCTTGAGCCACCGCGCCCGGCCACTTCTTTCAAACTAAGTATAACATGCAAGAAAAAAATCATACATGACTTAAAACCAAAATTTTATAGATATTAATAATTCCT
Source organism: Chlorocebus sabaeus (assembly GCF_047675955.1). Classification (NCBI taxonomy): domain Eukaryota; kingdom Metazoa; phylum Chordata; class Mammalia; order Primates; family Cercopithecidae; genus Chlorocebus; species Chlorocebus sabaeus. The sequence goes on from NC_132913.1 coordinate 34,706,684, forward strand.
TCATATTAAAGGGCATTTATATGATATTTCACTTTAAAAAGGAGCCTATGGAAGGAGACTAGACTTAGAAGTCCTGCTAAGGCAGAAAATTTTTAATGCACATATACACCTGCTGCATGAGACTGAAAATCAATTAAGGAAGCTCATGTCCTCAATATATCAAGAAATTTGGACATTTTTCGAAAAGACTATTCTCTCTGTTTCCTGGAGAGAAGAAAGGGAAATAGGTTTCTAAAAAAGTCTGTTCAGGTTGGGTGAGACTTTAGAAGAGCTTTCTGTCTGCCAAAATGAGTTCCCAAAAAGATTTATAAAAATTGTTCTTCTAGAAGTTACGTTTGTATTTTGTTTCGTCTGATGTTGGTTTTTAATACAGTAAAATGCTACAGAACTAGAATGGTTGGTGAATTCCTAAAGAGAGACTAATTAATGATCTCTGTCATTTCATGAAGGCAATTCTGGCTTTTGAATAGGGTAAGACCTTAATTCAGCAGATAACAAAGTCACACTCTGTTTCTTTACTCACTTAGGATAGTTTTTGGAATATTCCCAATGCCACTAAAAAAGTTCCAAACCGCTCTATGTACCATCTTCCCCTTTCCTGCATGGATTATATCTTCACTGTAGATTTCAGGTGTAAGTTTCCAAAACAAGAATAGCAATTTCAGACTAAAATGGCTAACACATGTGACAGAACCTCTCCTAAATTTTCATGAAAATTGCTAAGTGTCTACATGTGTGTTTCTACATCAATATGTATATAAATGTATGTGCATGTCCATGAGTATCTGTGTGTTTGTCAGAGATTTTGTATGTGTCAAATGAAAATGAAGGTAGGCATAGGGAAAAAAGTAGAAATTTAGTCTCAAAATTTACAGAGGATCCCAAGGGGAAAAAACAGGAAAAAAAGAATTGGAGCAATAAGTAAAGATATAACTAAAGAAAACATTCCAAGCTTTTAAAAATGTCCTAAATACATGCATATAAATAATTCAATATGTTCCAGAAAAAAAAATAAGTAAAAAAAATCTATATCTAGAAGAATCCTTGGACAGTGTTTTTCAAGAATAAATAAATTTCTTATAAACATTTAGAAAAAATGTATTCTACACTTAAAGGAACAAAATTAAAGTTAGCCTCAGACTTCTACTTTGTACATTAAATTGCAGAAGACAAGGAAGATGCATACAGAATTTTGAAAGTAAATTTAATATCTAGAGTAATCTATTTGAAATGCATAATTAATCATATCTCCATATTAAAACTTCTCAAGGATTTTCATTGCCCTTATAACAATGTACCAAATCCCAACTGTGATTCACATGGCCATCCACCATCCACAATTGAGTTTTTACCCACTCTTTATAGGATTTATATGTCCCACTCCTCTTCACTTTCAGTGTTTTAAGTATACTGGTCCTCTTTCAGCCTCTCAAATTTGCCATCTGCTCCTACCTCAATGCGTCATTCATGGAGTTTCTGTTACTCAGAATATTCTTCCTCCTACTCTGCATTTCTGCTAAAATTTCAGGTCTCAGTCTAATGCAATTTTTTAAAGTGAAAACGTTCTCTGATCCTCAAACTAGGTTGTTATGTTGTTCCTTCTGAATTACATACCCATATAATCACCCTTATCTCTCCGTTTTGTCTTCATATCCTTTATGTTTTAAATATCTGCTACCTAGTAAATTATAAGCTCCAAGAGGGCATGGGCCATATCTGTCCTATTAACCCTTATAAGTCTAATATTTAACATTGTGCCAGGTACATAGAGGATGTTCAATAAATAATTGTTATAGGAATGAACATATTAATGAATGAAACACACATATTCTTAAACGTTCAAGAGCTTGGAAAATATATTACCTATATGCCATTCTTTAAGAGTATGTGTGTATATGGGTGTGTATTTCAGCCACTCAAAATATTAAGCAAATTAAGAGCTCAAAAATGAAAACAATGACTGTAAAATGACCAGTGGTGAGGACTGAGATCAGTGAAATATGTATTTGCCTACAAAAGTATTGAAAACATATCACATTAAAGGCAAATAAATAAAATCCAATATGAAGTTAGCTAAAAATTATATATCTGTTAGTTATGGCATTATAGCCATAAAATAAAAATCTGCTGAGAGGGAGCATTTCTGGAAAATATTTTCCTTCCTGATGAAAATGGGGGGGAAAATGGGAAAAAATTATCTTTGCTTCTTTCCTTTTCAATTTTAGATATGGCTATGTTAGAAAATTATTCCACTACAAAACATCTGAAGATTGCTCATCTACTATACTGCCAGAAAACAAACAAACAAACAAACAAACAAAAAACCCTTCTATTCTCTCTCATTATAAAGATTTGTTTAATTTGTTTATTTTTATAACATTATTTGGGTTATTTAAAGATGATTTAAGTTTCTGTTTTAGATTGCAGATTTGTTACATGGGTATATTCTATAACACTGAGGCTTGGGATACGACTGGTCCTGTCACCAGGTAGTAAGCATAGTACTTACTAGGTAGTTTTTCAGCCCTTGTTCCTCTCCCTCCCTCTCCATTCTGGTAGTCCCCAGTATTTATTGTTCTTATCTTTATATCAATATGTACTCAATGTTTGGCTCCTGCTTATAAGTGAGAATAGGCAGTATTCAGGTTTCTATTTCTGTGTTAATTTGCTTAGTATAATGACCTCCAGGTGCATCCACATTACTGCAAAGGACATAATTTCATGTTTTGTGGCAGCATAGTATTCCATGACATACACATATACATATATATACACACACACACACACACACACACACACACACACACACACACACACACACTATATTTGCTTTATCCAATCCTTCACTTATGGGCATCTAGATTGATTCCATATATTTGCTATTGTGAATAGTGCTGTGATGAACATACAACTTTATGTGTCTTTTTGGTAGAACAATTTATTTTCCTTTGGGTAATTTACTAAGTAATGAGGTTGCTAGATTGAATGGTAGTTCTGTTTTAAGTTATTTGAGAAATCTCCAACTTACTTTCCACATTGGCTAAACTAATTTCTATTCCCACCAACGGTGTATAAGCATTTAAGATTTGGGAATTTAAAATCTTATTTTCAATCTACTCTTGTCTTGCCTTAACTTTTAGAAGATGCTCTTTAGTATGATGACTCCTACTGTTCTTTACACCTGAAAGGATTTAACCTGTTTTTATCCTGTGAGATTTAGTTTTTCAAGCCCAATTCAGATATAATCTTCACTATAAATTATCTTTAACATTTTGAGAAGTAAATTCTTTTGGATTTATTTTTTGTTAATCAGTCAACTAATTCCATTAGAAAACTCTTGCAAAGTATTAGGGAACAGGTAATCCTATGTGCAATAAATATTCAAGAGATACAACTAGAAAACATATATAGATTCTGAGAATATGGAATAAAAATACATTTTTTTATTCCTCTCACTAAGTACGATTAAAAGTTCTGGACATTATACGTAAGACAAACATTAGTGAACTCAAAAATGGAAAAAAGAAGGCACACTGAATAGGACCTTCAGGACTCAAGAAACAGCATGGTAATAAGTTCCCTGGGTTTTCTTTATGCCTCTATATTCCAGTTTCCTAAGAAACTGACAACCTCAAAGAAATAATAGCTGAAATTTTCCCAAATTTTTCAAGAGAGATAGCCTAAAGATTAAGAAGCTAAGCAAACCCTAAGCAGGAGAAATACTATGAAATCATACTACAAAACATCATAGTCAAAATTCTATAAACAAAGAAACCCTAAAAGTAATGAGATAGAGACAAAAGCTTACCTATACTAAAAAACAGTAAATCAGAGATGGTGGGTTTCTTATCAAAAACTATGAAGGCCAGAAGGAAGTGGCACAGTTTTTCAAATACTGAAAGAAAACAACTATCTACCAAGAATAATATACACGGAGAAAATATGCTTCAGCAATAAAGGGGAACTCAAGACATTCTCAGATGAAGCAAAACTAAGAGAATTGTCTTCAGCCGACCTACCCTAAAAGAATGGCTAAAGAAAATTCTCTTAACAGAAAATAAATGATAAAAGTAGGATCCTTGAAGCAACAAGAAGGAAGAACTTTGTAAATAAAAATATGGATAAATGCAATAGTTTCCTTTTCTAAATTTTCCCAAATCATGTTTGACAATCGAAGCAAAATTATAACACTATCTGATATGTTTCTAAATGTATGTCAATGAAATATTTAAAACAATGCTGATGGAGGAAATCAATGATCTAAAGAACTGGAGAGATAAAGTTTAAGGATCAAAAGACTTTACGTAGTAAAAATATTAGTTTTCCACAAATTTATATGTAAGTGTAATGCAATTCCTATTAAAAGCCTCGCTGCTCATTTTTCATAGATATAGATATAGACAAGATTATTCAAAAAATAATATGAAAAGGCAAAAGAAGTGGAATAGTTAAAAACAAAATGCAAAAGAAAAATAATATAAGAGTAATGAGTCTACCTGATTTTAAGACTTTTTGTCTGGCTGCAGTAGTCAAGACTGTGTGATACTAATGGAGCAATCCACACATAGATCAACAGAACAGAAGAGAGAAACCATAAAGAGATCAACACAAATATGTCCAACTGAATTTTGACAAAGAAGCAAAAACCAATGGAGTCTTTTCAACAAAAAGTGCCAGAAAAACTGGACATTCATAGGCAAAAATAATAGTAATCTTGTCACAAACTTTACACCTTACACTTACACAAATTTGTGTAACCTGACACCTTACACAGATTAACTCAAAATGCATCATAGACTTAAAGGTAAATTGTACAAGTATAAAATTTTGGGGAAAAAAATTACCTGAGAAAATGTTTGGGTTCCAGGTCTCGGCAAAGTGTTTTTAGACTTGACAATGAAGCATATTTATAAAGGGAAATATTAATAAATTAGACCATCAAAGTTAAAAACTTTTGCTCTGAGAAAAAATTATATTAAGGGAGTGAAAAGACAAGTTACATACTGGAAGAAGGTATTTGTAAACCACATATCTGACGAAGAACTAGTATCTATAATATATAAAGAACTATCAAAGCTCAATAGTAAAAAAAGCTAAATCAAACAATACAACTAGAAAATAGGCAAAAATGAGTGAACAAATAGTTCATCAAAGAAAGTAAATAGATAGCAAATAAGCATAGGAAATTAGGTCCAATATAATTAGCTATGGGGACATCCAAATTAAAACAACAATAAAACATTATTACATGCCTATCAGAGTGGCTGACATGGAAACAGAAAGTGATAGCAGTAAATACTGTCAAGGATAATGAGATACTCGATCACTCATATGCTGCTGGTGGAGTTATGAAACAGTGTAGTCACTCTACAAAACAATTTGGCAGTTTCTTCAAAAAACTAAACATGCAACTGTTATACAACCCAGCAATTTCAGCCACATGCATTTATAACAGAGAAATGAAAACTTATGTTCATCCAAAACCTTTATACAAGTGTTCATAGTAGCTTGTCTGTAATAGCCAAAACTTGAAAACAACTCAAATGTCCTTTCACTGGGTGCATAATAATTAAACGAACTGATGCACACCTATCATAGACTGCTATTAAGCAATAAAAAGGAACAAATTATTGATAAACACAACGACCTGTAGGAATCTCCAGAGAATTATCCTGAGTAAAAAAGCCAATCCTGGACATAGAAAATGTGGTATATTTACACCACAGAAATATGCAGACATTAAAAAGAATGAAACCGTGTCCTTTGCAGCAACACAGATGGAGCCATAATCGTAAGTGAACTAATTCAGAAACATAAAATCAAATATCACATGTTCTCACTTATAAGTGGGAGCTAAACAATGGGTATGCATGAACATAAAGATAAAAATAATAGACACTGGGGCCTCCAAAATGGGAGATGGTGGAAAGGGGATAAAAGTTGAAAAATTATCTATTGGGTACAATGTTCAGTATTGGGGTGATGGGTATACTAGAAGCCCAGTCTCCACCAGTATGCAATACACCCATTGATATGATTTGGCTGTGTCCCCACCAAATCTCATCTTCAGTTGTAATCCCCATAATCCCTAACTGCCTAAGGTGAGACCTGGTGGGAGGTGATTGGATCATGAGGGTGGTTTTCCACCATGCTGTTCTCGTGATAGTGAGTTCTTATGAGATCTGGTGGGGGCTCTTCCCCCTTCACTCCTTACTCTTCTCTCTCCTGCAGCCATGTGAAGAAGGTCCTTACTCTCCTTTCACCTTCTACCATGACCGTAAGTTTCCTGAGGCCTCCCCAGCCATGTGGAAATGTGAGTCAATTAAACCTCTTTCCTTTATAAATTACCCAGTCTTGGGCAGTTCTTTATAGCAGTGTGCAAACAAACTAATACACCCATGTAACAACAGAAAAAACAGAAATAAAATGGGTATTTTAAAATAATTTTAAAAATAAAAAGTCAATATCCAAAGTTTATATACTCTATGATACCAGTTATAAAACATTCTTAAAATGACAAAGTTATAGAAATGGAGAACAGATTAGTTGTTATTAGGGATTAAGAAGGGAGTGGGGGCAAGAGGGAAGTGGGGACAAGTGGGAAGTGGGTGCAGCCATAAAAGTGCAACACAAGGAATCTTTGTGGTACTGGAGATGTTCTTTATCTTGGCTGTAACAATGCCAATATACTGGTTTTTATATTGCAGTATAGTTTTGCAAAATGTTAACATTAGAGAAACTGAAAAATGAGTGCATGGATTCATTGCATGTAAACGTACAAGTATTTCAAAATAAAAAGTTTACTTAAAAATACATATATGTAAAACTTTCCATAATAAACCCTGATAACAATCTCTAACAAAAAGCAATGAATAAGAAAATTGTAAACTCATATTGTTCATGAATATAGATACAAAATCCTAGGTTAAAATACCATCAAATCTAATTCAAAAGAACATTAAGGTAATGCTTTCTCATCTTAGCAAAGGATTTATTTTATGACTATGAAGAGTTTGATATTAGGATATTTAGTAAGCAGGATCATAATATTAATAAGCTTTAAAATGTTATTATCCCAGCAGTTTCCAAATAGGCATTCAACAAAATCCAATGTCTATTACTTTTTTAAAAAAAAAAAAGAAAGAAAAAGTATGGCAAAGACTGTTACTGTTCATCAAACATTTATGTGCTCCATAATCTTTCAGTCCCTTTATCTAAGTGGTCTAGGCATATGACTAATTCTTACCAATTAAACATTGGAAGAAAGAAGAACAGGTGTGCTCTCTCCACATGCAATCTCATGCAGATGGTTGAAAAAAAAAAAGAGCTGGTGGAGTTAGAATCTGGAAGTAGGCTGGGCCCCTGGGACACTATTTGGGAATAGAAACACATAAGAGTTTCTATTATATACTATGACATGAGCAAGGGATAAACTTTTGTTGTATTAAACTATAGAGATTTCAGTGCTTTTGCTATTGCAGCATAGCCTTGTGTTACCCCCAACTAAAATAACTGATACAACTCTTCTGAATCAAAAGACAGAATCACATTTAATATTTTCCAAACCAAAATTCCATTGAACAATCACTCTGTGATCTTTGGAAAAGTGGTGCCTTGCATACCTGAGCTCTCTTTTAATAATTTTCAGCACATATTTGCATACTAAAGGCTCTGAGAAGTCCTGTAGAAAAATTTGTATCTTTGTTGAATTCAACATTTCACAAACTTATTTCACAATTTAATCTTTTAAATAGTGAAACATCTATTGACCAGTGAATTTGTATTCTATAGAGCAAATTAAAGAAAATAAGGCACTTGTGCTCATTTTGACAGCATATATACTAAAATTGGAATGACACAGAGAAGATTCACATGTCCCCTGTGCAAGGTTGATATACAAATTTGTGAAGCATTCCATACTTTTTAAATAAGAAAAAAAAGAAAAAGTAGTTTTTAAAAAAGAGAAAATACAGCACTGGAAGCATTTTTATGAGATTCAAAAAACAGACCAAAATAGCCACAGTTTTTGCTGACTAAAGTTTATATTCAAAGACTTTTATCATAGCTTTATTTATAGTATAAAACAAACAATAGATAAATGCATATCTCTAGGTAGAGATATATTTAAGCAATAAATATAAAATGAATTAATAGGTTTTAAAATAGCATTGGATTCCTGAAAAATTCATATATTGGTGGATTAAGAAAGTAGGATATAAAATTATACATATAGTATAGGGCAGGTCAATATATACATATACTCACACCCAGACAAAGAAATACACCAAAATATTAATAGTAGTTATCTCTGGAGGCTGGAATCAGAGGTAATATTTCATTTTATTCTTCATACTTTTTAATATTTTAATCAGAAATATTAAACATTATTTTTAAAAGAAATATAGAAAAAGAACAGCTTCTTACAAAACGTCTGCTTTGTCTTTCAGGAGCACCTTATAATTAAAATGCTTATTGAGGAGTAATAATCTCCTTCAGCATGAAACATCTCATATTCATGCAAAAATAATCTTAATACTTACTATTTTTAATAAGAAAAATGTGCTCAAGTTGAACAGTTTTTATCAAATACTTGATGTGAGTATGTAAAGGAGAACTTGACTTCGTAAAAACTGTACTATACAACAACATGTTACAATCACTGATAAGATTTGGAGAGGAAAAGAGAGTCTGGGGGCTGGTCGCCAGAAGAGTGGCCTGAAGCTCCAGCAAGTTCATCCCTAGAGTGTGGTCTAAAGGCAGGTGGCAATGTGGTCCAATAGAGTCCCACCAACACCACCACCATCAATAACACACACATGGACACATGCACACATACCTTCACACTTCACAATGCAAGTTTCTTAAAAGGCCCTTTTCTTTTTTTGTTCTGTGCCTTCCTTAAATTTTGCAGCTGCCTATATCCTCCTTCCAGGATTTTCTCTATCTAAAATTCCTCTGTTAAAATAAATATCTGAGAGAGCTTTTACTGCATCATTTCCAAGACAAATTTATGGCCAGTGGTAGAATCACTAGGAGTTAACTCACTGACTATTTTCTCATCTTCATTGTATAAAAGTGGTTGCCTCATGGGCTACAATGATGAATAAATGACATTAATTAAATGTGCTATGTAATTGTTCATCATTGTTAAAGTTTTCACAACTATTTTGATTCTGTGTGATCTATTATCACTAAAAAAACACTATTCTGTTGTGTCTAAAAGAGTCCAATGGAAGTTTACATAGTAGAGTAAAAAATAGATTGTCTCCATAGACAAGCTGTAAAAATATACTAGTTTTTTTTAAATTTTAAATTGCCCATTGACCTTTCTAAATCCTAGACTGGAGGCAACCATTTCCATTTTTTAAAGGTCACTTATGACATTGCCAGTATGTGGTTGATAAAGCATTTTTTTTAACTGTAAGTTTCAAGATACAAGTACAGTATGTGTATGTTTATTACATAGGTATACATGTGCCATGATGGTGTGCCGCACCTATCAATCCATCATCTAGGTTTTAAGCCCTGCATGCATTAGCTATTTGTCCTAATACTCTCACTTGCCTCTTCCCCCAACCCCCGACTGGCCCCAGTGTGTGTTGTTTCCCTCCCTGTGTCTATGTATTCTCATCATTCAAGTTGCACTTATAAGTGAGAACATGCAGTGTTTAGTTTTCTGTTCCTGTGTTAGTTTGCTGAGAATGATGGCTTCCAGCTTCATCCATGTCCCTGCAAAGACATGATCTCATTCCTTTTTATGGCTGCATAGTATTCCATGATGTACTACTACCACATTTTCTTTATCCAGTCTACCATTGATGGGCATTTGGGTTTGTTCCGCATCTTTGATATTGTAAGTAGTGCTGCAGTAAACATACCTGTGCATGTGTCTTTACAGTTGAATGATTTGTATTCCTTTGGGTATATACCCAGCAATGGGATTGCTGGGTCAAATGGTATTTCTGGTTTTAGATCCTTGAGCAATTACCACACTGTTTTCCATAATGTTTGAACTAATTTACATTCCCACCAACAGTATAAAAACATTCCTATTTCTGTACAGCCTTGTCAGCATCTGTTGTTTCCTCACCTTTTAATAATCGCCATTCTGACTGGTGTGAGATGGTATCTCAATGTGGTTTTGATTTGCATTTCTCTAATGATCAGTGATGTTGAACTTTTCTTCATATGTTTGTTGATTGCATAAATGTCTTCTTTTGAGAAGTGTCTGTTCATATATCCTTTGCCTACTTTTTGATGGGGTTGTTTGTTTCTTTCCTATAAATATGTTTAAGTTCCTTGTGGATTCTGGATATTAGTTCTTTGTCAGACGGGTAGATTGCAAAAATTTTCTCCCATTCTATAGGATCCCTGTTCACTCTGATTACTTTATTTTGCTGTGTAAAAGTTCTTTAGTTTAATTAAATCCTATTTGTCAATTTTGGCTTTTGTTGCCATTGCTTTTGGTGTTTTTGTCATGAAGTCTTTGCCCATGCCTATGTCCTGAATGGTATTGCCTTGGTTTTCTTCTAGGGTTTTTATGCTTTTTGGTTTTACATTTAAGTCTTTAATCCATTTTGAGTTAATTTTTGTATAAGGTGTAAGGAAGAGGTCCAGTTTCAGTTTTCTGCATGTGTCTAGCCAGTTTTCCCAGCACAATTTATTAAATAGGAAATCCTTTCTTCATTGCTTATTTTTGTGAGGTTTGTCTAAGACTAGATGGCAGTAGATGCGTGGTGTTATTTCTGTTCTGTTTCTTTGGTCTATATGTCTGTTTTGGTACCAGTACCATGCTGCTTTGGTTACTGTAGCCTTGTAATATAGTTTGAAGTCAGGTAGCGTGATGCCTCCAGCTTTGTTCTTTTTGCTTAGGATTGTCTTGGCTATACAGGCTCTTTTTCATTTCATGTGAAATTTAAAGTATTTTTTTCTAATTCTGTGAAAAATGTCAACGGTAGTTCAATGAGAATAGCATTAAAACTATACATTACTTTAGTCAGTATGGCCATTTTCACAATATTGATTCTTTCTATCCATGAGGATGGAATGTTTTTCCATTTGTTTGTTTCTTCTCTTATTTCCTTGAACAGTGATTTGTAGTGTTCCTTGAAGAGGTCCTTCACTTCCTTTGTTAGCTGTTGCTATTGCTATTCTCTTTGTAGCAATTTTGAATGGGAGTTCATTCATGATTTGGTTCTCTGCTTGTCTATTGTCGGTGTATAGGAATGCCTGTGATTTTTGCACATTGATTTTGTATCATGAGACTTTGCTGAAGTTGCTCATCAGCTTAAGGAGTTTTGGGGGCTGAGATGATGGGGTTTTCTAAGTATAGAATCGTGTTGTCTGCAAACAGAGACAATTTGACTTTCTCTTTTCCTATTTGAATATCGTTTATTTCATTCTCTTGCCTGATTGCCTTGGGCAGAACTTCCAATACTATGTTGAATAGGAGTAATAAAAGAAGGCATTCTTGTCTTGTGCCAGTTTTCAAGGGAACGCTTCTAGCTTTTGCCCATTCAGTATGATATTGGCTGTGGGTTTGTCATAAACAGCTCTTATTATTTTGAGATATGTTCCATCAATACCTAGTTTATTGAGAGTTTTTAATGTTAAGGGATGTTGAATTTTTATCAAAGTTATTTTCTCCATCTATTGAGATAATCATGTTGTTTTTGTCACCGGTTCTGTTTTTGTGATGGATTACATTTATTGATTTGCATATGTTGAACTAGCCTTGCATCCCAGGGATGAAGCTGACTTGATCATGGTGGATAAGCTTTTTGATGTGCCGCTAGATTCAGTTTGCCAGTATTTTATTGAGGATTTTTGCATTGATGTTCATCAGGGATATTGGCCTAAAGTTTTCTTTTTTTGTTGTTGTGTCTCTGCCAGGTTTTGGTATCAGGATGGTGCTGGCCTCATAAAATAAGTTAGGGAGGAGTCCCTTCTTTTCAACTGTTTGAATAGTTTCAGAAGGAACAGTACCTGCTCCTCTTTGTACCTCTAATAGAATTTGGCTGTGAATCCATCTGGTCCTGGGCTTTCTTTGGTTGGTAGGTTATTACTATCTAAATTTTAAATTTGTTATTGGTCTATTCAGAGATATAAATTCTTCTGGTTTAATCATGAGAGGGCGTATGTGTCCAGACATTTGTCCATTTCTTCTAAATTTTCTAGTTTATTTGCATAGAAGTGTTTATAGTATTCTCTGATGGTAGTCTGTATTTCTGTGAGGTTGGTGGTGGCATCTTTTTATCATTTTTTATTGTGTCTATTTGATTCTTCTCTCTTTTCTTCTTTATTTGTCTAGCTAGCAGTCTATCTATGTTGTTATTTTTTTCAAAAAACCAGCTGCTAGATTCATACATTTTTTTCTAGGGTTTTCACATCTCTATCTCCTTCATTTCTGCTCTGATCTTAGTTATTTCTTGTCTTCTACTAGCTTTTGGATTTGTTTGCTCTTGCTTCTCCAGCTCTTTTAATTGTGATGTTAGGGTGTCAATTTGAGATCTTTCTACCTTTCTGATGTGGGCATTTACTGCTATAAATTTCCCTCTTAGCACTGCTTTAGCTGTGTCCCAGAGATTCTATTATGTTGTCTCTTTGTTCTCATTGGGTTCAAAGAACTTTTTGATTTATGCATTAATTTCATTATTTATCCATGAGTCACTCAGGAGCAGGTTGTTCAATTTCCATGTAGTTGTGTGGTTTTGTGTGAGTTTCTTAATCCTGGGTCCTAATTTGATTGCACTGTGGTCTGAGAAATTGTTGGTTATTATTTCATTTCTTTTGCATTTGAGGAGGAGTGTTTCAGTTCCAATTATGTGTCAATTTTAGAATAAGTGCCATGTGGCACTGAGAAGAATGTATATTCTGTTGATTTGGTATGGAGAGTTCTGCAGATGTCTATTTGGTCCACTTGATTCAGAGCTGAGTTCAACTGCTGAATATCCTTGTTACTTTTCTGTCTCGTTGATCTGTCTAATATTGACAGCGGGGTGTTAAAGTCTCCCACTATTATTGTGTGGTAGTCTAAGTCTCTTTGTATGTCTCTAAGAACTTGTTATTTGAATTTTGGTGCTTCTGTATTTGGTGCATATATATTTAGGATAGTTAGCTCTTCTTGTTGAATTGATTCCTTTACCATTATGTAAAGCCCATCTTTGTTTTTAATCTTTGTTGGTTTAAAGTCTGTTCTGCCAGATACTAAGATTGCAATTCTTGCTTTTTTTTTTTTTTTTTTTTTTTTTTTTTTTTTTTTTTTTTGGCTTGCTAAATCTTCCTCCATCCCTTTATTTTGAGCCTCTGTGTGTCTTTGCACCTGAGATGAGTCTCCTGAATACAGCACACAGATGGGTCTTGACTCTTTATTCAATTTGCCAATCCGTCTCTTTTCCTTGGGGCATTTAGCCCATTTACATTTAAGGTTAATATTGTTATGTGTGAATTTGATCCTGTCATAATGATGCTAGCTGGTTATTTTTGCACACTAGTTGATGCAGTTTCTTCATAGTGTCATTGGCCTTTATATTTTGGTGTATTTTGCAGTGGCTGGTACCGATTTTTCCTTTCCATATTTAGTGCTTCTTTCAGGAGCTCTTGCAAGGCAGGCCTAGTGGTGACAAAATCCCTCAGCATTTGCTTGTCTGAAAAGGATTTTATTTCTCTTTTGCTTATAAAGCTTAGTTTGTTTGGATATGAAATTCTCAGTTGAAAATTCTTTTCTTTAAAAATATTGAATATTAGCCCCCACTCTCTTCTGGCTTATAGGGTTTCTGCTGAGATGTCCACTTTGAGTATGATGTGCTTCCCTTTATGTAAATATGTGAACATATTAAAAATGTACTTACTAGGTCGGGGAAATTCTCCTGGATAATATTCTGAAGCATGTTTTCCAACTTGGTTGCAATCTTCCTGTCTTTTTCAGGTACTCCAATCAATCGTAGGTTTGATCTTTTTACATAGTCTCATATTTCTCAGAACTTTTGTTCATTCCTTTTTATTTTTTTTCCTCCAATCTTGTCTGCATGCCTTATTTCAGCAAGATGATCTTCAAACTCTGCTATCCTTTCTTCCATTTGGTCAATTCGGCTATTGATACTTGTGTATGCTTCATGATGTTCTCATGCTGTGTTTTTCAGCTCCATCAGGTCATTTATATTCCTCTCTAAACTGGTTATTCTAGTTAGCAGCTCCTGTAATCTTTCATCTAGGTTCTTAGATTCTATGCATTGGGTTAGAATATACTCCTTTAGCTCAGCACAGTTTGTTATTACTCACTTCCTGAAGCCTACTTCTGTCAATTCGTCCATCTAATCCTCCGTCTAGTTCTGTCCCCTTGCTGGAGAGGTGTGATCATTCAGAGGAGAAGAGGCATTCTGGTCTTTTGGGCTTTCAGAGTTTTTTCACTGATTCTTTCTCATCTCCGTGAGTTTGTCTAGTTTTGATCTTTGAGGCTGGTGACCCTTGGATGGAGTTTTTTGTGGGAACTCTTTTTGTTGATGCTATTATTGTGCTTTCTGTTTGTATGTTTGTTTTTCTTTCAATGGTCAGATTCCTCTTTTGTAGGGCTGCTGTGGTTTGCTGGGGATTCATTTCAGGCCCTATTCAACTGGTTTGCTCCTGTGCCTGAAGATGGCACTTGAGGAGGCTGGAGAATAGCAAAGATGGGTGCCTGCCCTTTCCTCTGGGATCTCTTGCCTCGAGGGGCACTGACCTGATTGCCAGTAGGAATGCTTCTGTATAGGGTGTCGACAACCCCTGTTGGAGGGTCTTACCCAGTTGGGTGGCACAGGGAGCAGGACCCATTCAATGAAGCACTTTGACTGTCCCTGGGTGGAGAGGGTGTGCTTCACTAGGGGAAAGCCCACTCATTTGGGCTGCCTGGATTCCTCCAGTAAATTTTTTTAACCTATTTCTAAGGAATTCCATAATAGGAATTAGCTGAAAATACCTACTGTAGGCTGGATATACATATATATGGCATATATGTGCATCTATTATGCTTAATCTATCCACATATATATCTCTAGCCTACATGTATATGTATATACATGTATATGTGTATGGGTGGGTAGATAGATTAAGCATCATAGGGGCTTCTGCCTTTTTATTATTAACTACTAAAAGTATACTCTGCACAATTATACACACTCATGTGTTGAGTACTTTATAAATTATTGATAACAAATTTCTTAACATAACCTATTTTCACCCCCCACCTAACTTCAGCTAGGTGCTAAAAATAGGTAAACAAAGTTTGTTATTATAAGAAGTAATACATACCCAAGAGAAAACTATATTATAGAAAATCATAAAATATGCTCCAAAGGCACCAAAATTTACATGGATGTTATCCTTTTTATGTATATTTTTTCTCTGTCAATCTCCATTAAAGCAGTAAGTTGATAGTTTATGGGAAATAAAATTCGATTTTTCTTTATCAGGCTTTCATGTTGCCAGTCTTAATTGATCACTATTTTAGCAAGATGGCAGTCCCCACTTTAAAGCTAAGAAACACCGCTGGGCATAGAGTGAGATGTTGCTTTAAACATGCTCACAACCACATTGTTGTTTTCATAGTTTGTCATGGGGTAAGGTAAGGAATGGAGAAAGTTAAGTACCTATTACAGTGTCAGCAGACATACTACTGTGATGAATTTATTTTGACCTTTGTTCACATTCCATCTGCTCTAGTGACTAGGGTGAGTTCACAGGTTTACAATGAGTCAAGCTTCATTTACATTCTCAAAAATATTTGACAGTAACACACCCCGAGTGTAGAAACTAAGTGACTGAAGGATTTACTAAAGATGTTGCTGTGACCTAGGTGAAGTGATGAAGGTGATCAAGTAGGGCTTCTGCACTAAAAATACCTCAATGTCATGAGGTAGCCCCTGAACCAGTCATGTCATCATACAGTTGCCCCCGGCCAAATCATGACACGTTCCCAGTAGAGATGAAATCAATTAAAATAAATATCAAGAGCAATCTTGAGAAGATGATAAACCACAAAATTATACCTTCTAAGTAGAGGTATACACAAAGGAGAAGAGGATTACTCCCTTGCCTTGAGGATGAAGTGGAAATCCAGGGACAGCACAGATGGCAAGGATAGAACTACACTTCCAGGCTGATAACTGCAGGTAAAACTCTGTCTTTAGGGTCAAATGGTAGAAGCACTCCCTTCCCCTTTAGTGCTCCCTAGTCACAAGAACCATCAGAAGCAAATGAAAGGAATTGCCCCTACACTAGAAATAGCAAATCACTCAGGGAATCCTTACTGAGTGACTACCCCTCCCAAGTACCTCTGAAGGTGCTTCATCTTAGTCTCTTTAGCTGGTTCCCCTCATTTGTTTGATCTCTAAACGGGGGAGGTTTCAGTTCTTAAAAATCTCTTTATAATCTATAATTAATTTGGTTTGATACTTATTCAGTCCCAGAGTTTTCAGTATTGTCTATTCATAGGATAAAAATTTTTCAAATTTTCTTTAGCCCTAAGCTCTTGATTTAAATACAAACTTACCTACTTAACATCTCTGCGAAATTATCAAATAAGCATCTCAAACTCTTCATATCTCAAACTTATTTCCCCTTCCCAGCCTATCCATTCTGTAGTCCAACTTATTTTAGTAATCGGCACATCCATTCTGCTGTTAACTAAGCCCAACGTCCTCAAAGTCATCTTTGGTTTCCCTCTTTTCTTAACAAATCCTTCAGCAAATGTGTCAGTGCTTTGCATATGTCCAAAATCCAACCACTTCTCAATGTTTCCACAAACTTCATCCAAGCACCACCATCTCTTGCTTAAACAGTTGCATCAGCATCCTAACTGATCTCATTAATTCCATACCTGCCCCACTACAGATAATTCCACAGACACAGTAACCAGGGTGATGCCTCTAAGACATAAGTCTGCTCATATCACTCCTCTACCAAAAACCCATCAAAGATTCCCATGTCTTTGGAGTAAAATCCCAAATGTGTGCCAGGGCATATCAAGCCTTACTGATCTGGACTCCTGGAGCTCTGCCTTTCACTCTACTTTCCACCAACTCACTCTATTGCACACATCCCAGCCTCCTTGCTCTTCCTTAATCACTGCAAGCTCACTCCTGCTTTGGGGTCCTTGGATTTGCTAGTACCTCTGCATAAAATGCTCTTCTACAAAGATGCTCCTTCCTTCAGATCTCTACACAGAGGTCATCTCCTCAAAGAGACTTTTGGTGATCAGCATGTATCCCTCTTTTCTGGCTTTATGCCTCACTAGAGTACTTATTACCATCAGACATATTTTGCATTGTTTCTATTTTTATTATCTTTCTCTCCTGAATAGAATGTGAGATTTTTGAGTACAATAATTTTGTTTATTATCATTACCACATTGTGCTCAGAACATACGACAACACCTGGAACATAGAAAGTGTCCAATACATATTTTGAATGAATTAACATATCAACACAGTTCCTGTCTTCAGGGAACTCACCAGCAAGGAAGGGAAATCATGATATGCACAGCTAGCTATAATGCAAGCCAACTGGGATTAAACAGATTACAGAGTAGCACACACAGGAGACAAAATGAATTCTAGCTGGGGTTACAGAAGGGTCAAAATTTTCTCACATACACACACATTCAGACATACACATGAGTATTTAAATTAGGCTGAAAGGAGTAAATAAGATCTTAACAAGAAGAGACATGGAGACCAGCATGGGCACAGGGCAAAAACTTGAGTATTTCAATGATCCTGAGTGACTGCCATTTGGAAGCTAAGAACAAGGGAAAGGAGAAGAGGCTGGGAAAAAAGAGTGAGCCAGATTTTTGAGGGGTCTTGAATGCAACAAAAGATGATGCTGTTTTACGCAGCCATGAAATACTCGTTAAGGAACTCCCTTCGGCCAAACTCTGTGCTCAGTACTGGGAATGTAGAAATGACATCCCCAGTCCCTGTGCTCAGGAAATATACAGCAGAGCACAGGATATGCAAATGTGCAGACCAATGAGTGCCATAATGTGTTGTGAGTGTCACAGCAGCCACCTGAGGGCAACAAGATGGAGTAAGAATCCTATAGTGTAGAGAGGAACTTCCAGAAAGATCTTACAGAGGAGGACAGAGTCAAGGACTTTTAGCTGGAGATTAAAATAGTGGGCTCTAAGTTTTAGAAAGATTGTACAAATTAAGGTAGGCAATTAATCAGAAGGGCGAAAGTCTGGGGAAAAAAAGAGGTAACTTTCTTCTCGATAAGTACTAAAAGCCTAATTAAATTACCTTAGACCTGGAAAGATATCTTAATCCTATCCCTTGTATTAGTGTGTACTTACCTTCCCATAAATTTCCTAAAGATAAACCAGTCTCATTTGAGTAGAAGGAAAGATGATTAAAAACCTCCTACTTGGTGATATATTACATTTATCTTTAAATTAAAACATGTAAGAAATCTAGAAAAAGCTGTGAAAAAAATTATCAAGGCAAGTGCAGAAGATGAACAATGTGGACCAGTATTTCATGTGTAATGAAATACAACATGGTATTATGTTGAACGGTCTTTAAGAAGGATGTAATTACATCACAGCACCATCTTTTATGTACATTACTTGTGTGCATTACTTGTATATTCTCAATAGTTTAATAATAACCAAATAAAAAACGAACTTGCAATATGCTCTGTTCCCATCCTTCTGCAAATCCTCCTCAAGATTTCAAGATGTTAGTTCTGACAAGTTCAAATCATAATCATGGTAATTAGTGTTTGACACTTACAGCCTCTTCACCAACAGTACATGTTGTTCATTTGTCAACATATAGTTTCAGTATGGAAAATATTTATCATATATAAGAACCATATTTTGAGCCATTTAAGAACATTTTGATAATCTAAACATACTGAAGGGTGCTTCCACCACTGATTTTTCTCTATGAACTATTTCTAGCTTGTTAAGATGTAATTTTATAAGCTAAATTAATTTTAAAATTTCTGTGTTTGTTGCAATGAGTCTATCAGAATTATTCTCTGACTCACTGAAATGGAGTCACAAAATTAACCTGCTGACTTTAAAAAAAATTAAAGTGAGTTAATATAATTCTCACATATATGAACACATTATGTGTCAATTCGCAGGACACTACAAATACACAAAAAAGGATATATCATTGTTTGATGTAACATTCTGTATCTTTCTCCTTTCCTATAAACGCTAAGTACAGCCCAATGATATTGTTATACAAATACACATTTTCTCATGGTAGTTCAAAGCCATTGCATCTCTCTGCTTTCTTACAATAATTGCTTTAGTTGGGATGGCATAATAAGACTTCTTCTCTAAACCAGCATGGATATTTCCTTAGACCATTGGAGTCAGGTTCAAAGTCAATGGCACCTACATTCATTATCTTTATTAGTCAGTCTTCACACTGCCAATAAAGACATACCCCTAACTTGGTAACTGATAAAGAAAAAGAGGTTTAATGGACTTATAGATCCACGTGGCTGGAGAGGTCTCACAATCATGGCAGAAGATGAAAGGCACATCTTACATAGCTGCAGACAAGAAAGAATGAGAATCAAGTGAAAGGAATTTCCCCTTATAAAACCATCAAATCTCGTGAGACTTATTCACTACTATGAGAACAGTATGGGGGAAACCACCCCCATGATTTAATTATCTCCCACCAGGGCCCTCCCACAACATGTGGAAATTATGGGCGCTACAATTCAAGATGAGATTTGGGTGCAGACACAGCCAAACCATATCATTCTCTAATTGAGAAAAAACACAAGTGTGAGGTATAGCAACCTTAACAGTAGTTGTAAGTTGAAGAGTTGTCATTATGAATTTAATTTTAGAATACTGACAATCGGCCCTGCTCTGTTAAGTTGACTCAACAGGTATAACCACTTTGATGCCTGTTTATTAGGATCTGTGTATCTCACTCAGTTTCCCTCCCAAAGTCACCAGGGCTAAAAACCAGCCAGTGCATGACACCATCTCTTCTGGGTAGGCAGCCAGATTCCCAGCAGTTGGTGGCTCCTGGGTAAGCTTTTCTGACCGCAGTTTGGCCAGGCATTCTCATAAGGGAGTCTGGGAACACATGCTCGTGGCCACTTCGCGGCTTCCCCACAAACATCAACTGGAGACTGCACGGTGTGTACCGTCACAGTCCTAGAGTTCTGGGATTTTACAAAGCAATTTGATAGAGAGCTGATCAAAACAAACCATGAAAGTAAACAATAAGATAAATATACTTGGAGAAATGGCATTAGAACCTATTTGTGGAAAACGGTTCTCCCTGAAGCAGATTCCCAGGGCTTTTTTGTCCCAGAATTATCTGATACATTATTACAGTCTGTAGGAATGACTATGAAGTGTATGATGGTAAAAATGAGTGAAAACAGCACAAGCCTGCAAGAAACTTCAACTGAATTGAAATACACAGAGGGATTAGGTCAGAGAAAGATAAATGTATCTTTAAGCAGTGTGTGCCTGAGAAATTATGCATGATCAAAAGTCTTCCCACAGCCCCACTTACGACTAAACATCTTCAGCACAAAGAAAAGTACAAACAGGTACATTTCTGTATTGCAAATGGAAGTGAATAGTTCTCTATGTTTCTTTACCTTCTTACATTTGTATAGTCCTTTACAGTTTTTTTTTTTTCTTTAAACTTTCACAAGCATTATATCCTTTGATCCTTACAACAACCTGGCGGGTAGGTAAAAGTTAAAAAAATAAAAGATTTGAGGAAGCCAAGTTGTAGACTTGCTTGAAAGACAGTGTCCTTGACTCCACTCACCAGCTCACTAAGTTCCAGGCTGCTGGCAGTGGGAAGGAGCTGGGCAAGATACATTGTCAGAACAGAAGGCACAGATGTGTGTGTGTGTGTGTGTGTATCTGTATGTGTTTGTGTGATGTGTGTGATTGCCAACTTTTTGCCTTCCAAAACAAACTCAAAAAATGTCTGAATTTTTTGTGATTTCAAAAGACCTGTTATCTATTTCTTCTCCCTTTAATTAACAAAAATAAAATACAGGCATGCAAAGAACATGGTACCATGAATGCAGCCTGGTGTGAAATCTTATAATAGTGCTCAACTTTTAGCCAATGTGTGACATGAAAATTATTCATGCAGTACATATTGGTAGAATCCATCCAGAGGCACGTGTAAAACAAATTTGGGGAAAGCCCTCTATGTTAGGCCGGTTTTTATTAAACAACTGTTTTTGAAGGCCATGCTCCTCTTTAGAATATTTAGGTATTAAAACCTTGATTTCTCCAATCTTAATTTCCAAGAGTCATTGCCCTTGAGTGTAGATCTGTGTAGATGCAACATTTCATGGCAGACAACCACCTATTTTAATTTTAATTTTAATGCTAAATACAACTATATTTTCAACTAGACACTTCCATCTGGGTGTCCTTATAAGCATCTATAACGCAAACTTTTAAAACTATTCTCGGCCGGGCGCGGTGGCTCACGCCCGTAATCCCAGCACTTTGGGAGACCGAGGTGGGCGGATCACGAGGTCAGGAGATCGAGACCATCCTGGCTAACACGGTGAAACCCCATCCCTGCTAAAAATACAAAAAACTAGCCGGGCGTGGTGGCGGGCGCCTGTAGTCCCAGCTACTCCGGAGGCTGAGGCAGGAGAATGGCGTAAACCCGGGAGGCGGAGCTTGCAGTAAGCCGAGATCGTGCCACTGCACTCCAGCCTGGGCGATGAGCAAGACTCCATCTCAAAAAAAATAAAACTAAACTATTCTCACAATCTTTTTCCTCAAACTAAGATCTACTATAGCATCTCTCTTAACAAATGGCATAACCGCATGCAATCTTACAAGCTGTAAACCTTGTTCCCTGGTCAGTTTCCTTTCCTTCTCATCTGCACATCATTTAGTCCCATTAATTTCACCTCCATAACATGCCACACGTAATTGTCCTTTGCTCTAGCCCCATTGCTGTTATTTCAGTCCAAGTGAAAAGGTAACAAGGGTCTAGATTCTTTCAGAGGCTGTCTCAGGAACCCATGGGATAAAGTCCCAGGTCCCAGCCATGGCCTGTAAGGCTCTTGCTTTATGGTCTAGTTTCTACCTAGTTTTCCGGAGTAGGCTACTGAAACCTAATTCCAGCCACACTGAACTTCTTGCAGCTCCCCAGATCCCATAAAGTTTTACTGCTCTCTATACTTTCACTCTTTTTTATTCTGCATAAAATGCACTTTCCCCAGCCGTATCTTCGTTTGTTTCAAAATTCAGCTTAAACACCACCTCCTCTGTGAAAGCTCCTCAATTCTCATAGAATTAGCCCCATCCTTGTATGCCTGAGTTACTCTTGCCTGTATTGTTATTGTTACTATTATCTGTGGCTTTTTTGTTTATAATTTAATGTTTTTCCCATTCCTAGTTTATTTTTATTTATTTTATTTTATTTTATTTTAATTTTTATTGAGATGGAGTCTCCCTCTTCTTTCACAGGCTGGAATGCAGTGGTGTGATCTTGGCTCACTGCAACCTCTGCCCCCCCGGGTTCAAGCAATTCTCCTGCCTTAGTCGCTGGAGTAGCTGGGATTACAGGTGCCTGTCACCACACCCAGCTAATTTTTGTATTTGTACTAGAGACAGAGTTTTGCTCTGTTGGCCAGGCTGGTCTCAAACTCCTGACCTCAGGTGATCTACCCACCTCGGCCTCCCAAAGTGCTGGGATCACAAATATGAGCCACCGTGCCTGGCTCCCATTACTAGTTTAAGAATTATGTACTCTGTTCTTATTATTTTATTTTTCACCTTTGAACTTTTATTATATATACTTAATAAACTCTAATATAAATTAATATCTTAATCCTTTTCCTGAACAATACAAGGACTTTAAACCCATTTTAAAGACTCCTGATCCACATATTATTGTTGTCCAGTATTTTAAAAGTAAAATGTTTTTTTCTTTCATTCTACAAATCAGTTACTATTACTATCATTTTATGAGACTTTGTTGGTACATGTTTACCCATTACCGCCCACCAGTTCTTTCTTTTTATTGGCTCACTCATTTAATTACATTGCTGAAACCCTGCTATTTTTTAAATACAAAAATGTTTCTATTACCCTTTATTGTTGAGAAACAGTTTTAAGATAGTTTTACTAAGTATTCAATTTTAGGTTAGCAACTAGGTTAGTTAGTAGCCCACATAGACAAGAAAAAACAAAAGATGGTTTAGCATGATGATGAAAAGAATTTTCACTCTATCTCATTCATCTTGCAATTTACCTTATCACTGCTGAGTGAAAGGATGCCCGGTTTGAAGACTATAGTGAGCAATAGTTATTGCTGCCTCTGTACCATTCTGGCGTGCTGCCTTTAGTAAGCTCCCTAAGACTCAGCCCTGGTACTCTTCCTAGTAGGTTGTCTAACCCACACCTGAACAAAGGCAGCAATGCTCTGTTCACAAAATGTATGCTAATATTGTGACAGGGAAATCAGATTCAAAATTTTCTTTACTAGATGAAAACTATTCCTACAAAAATGGAAATTAAATGTTAATGTATAAATGATAGGCAACTTCTTAAAAAAAAGGTGAAAAGGAATTTTTAAAGGAAAGAATGAGAAGTATAGTTAACTAAAGTTGTATATGAGTTTTTTTGTTTGGTTTTGTTTTGTTTTTTTCTTTTCTTTTTTAACAAGTCAGACACTTTTAGATTATTATATCCCATTTAAGTCATCAAGCTCACTTACAGAGTATGGATATCAGGGAGAAAGTTCAGAAAAGAATTACAAAGAGTGCTTAAGGAAAGGAGAATTTAGAGAATTTTAGGCTAGGAAAGAGATGTCAAAATCACAGCAAGGAGATGACTAGTGATTTGAGATATATTAAGAAGTTAATATAAAGGATATTCAAGTTCTCCCCATCAGTGATGGACCAAAACCAGAGAAATATTGTCAAAATCAACGAGGAAGAGATTTGGGTTTAGGAAAAAGAATCGTTTGACTTCTTGAGTGTTAAAACTCTGAATGACTACTTAGCAAGGTTATACAGCCTTCCAAGAGGGATTGAAAACTGTCTATTTTGAAAGCCTTAAGCACTCAGCTTCCTACAGGGAGGCGCATGCATCATATACTTTCTCAAGAATACTTCAGTTCTGTGAGTTAATGGCATTATCTTATATTCATCATATATTTACACAGTGTCCTGAAAAGCACAATATACTCGATGCTTATTTAATACTCTCAAGTTTCTTCTCCAGAGCAAAAATATCACAACAGGTTTAAATTTTCCTCATAGCAGATATATTTGATGTCTTTAACCATTTTTGTATCCACCAGCCAGACCCTCCTCAATTTCTTAGTAACTTCTAATAAATATGGAGCACCAAAAAATACACAGCTCTTCAACAAGATCTCAGGCAATGCCAAGTCAAAATAGGCAGATTACTCCATGGCTTCTGCATGTCTTGCATCTATTAATACAACCTAGAATCATGTTTGCACTTTTAATAACAGCACTAGGGTGCTGACTCACATTCAGTCATGTCTACTTCCTTTGTATGTACATAATTATTCCCTGTCTTGTGTCAGCTTGGTTTGTTTTTATCCGTAATCTCAACCTGTTTAGCTTGGCCACTCTAAATTTTCGAGTTCATTGAATTGTTTTTCAGACTTCCATGTATCAATAACACTGCCAAAATGAGGACTTTCTTTTCTAACTTTCAAATAATCAAGCCTAAGGGGAGTTGAGGAAAGTTCGATACTTTTTTTTTTTTTCAATTATTTGGGAGGCTCTCTGCTAGTGGTTTAGGGTAAAATAGACCTAGTTCCTGCTTCCTGATAGATTACAGTCTTTCAGAGACTGATATCAATAAATAGTAAACTAGAACCCTATACGAGAAGTTCTATGATAGGAGTGGCAGACAGCAACCAGACAAAGGGGGACTGGGCACAGAGAGACTTATGGAGCTAGAAGTTGTGGCTCCATGTTGCAGTACCATCTGACCTCCAAAGAGAAGGGTACATAAGAGGGAGAGGCTAAAAGGCTGAGAAATTGTACCAATATGTAAATTAGCTCCTTTAATTCTCATGCCAACCCTGTAGGGCAAGTGTTATTATTCCAACTTTCTAGATGAGGAAACAGCAATTTAATAGGGTAGGCGACTTATCTGAGGTCACATCCCCCCAGCTAATAAGTAACAGAACTGGATTCCCAGTGCAGGTCTATATGACTCCAAAGTCCGTGCATCAGAACACACTGCCTTTCAAACATTCCCCCATGTTTCTGATTTACTAACACAAATGAAAAGAAATCTAAACATTTCAGAAGTCCAGATAGTGTCTACTGCTTCCTCTTTATGTGGCATTCAGCCAAATTATGACATAAAACTGACTTGATATAAGCTCATCCCAAACTATTCTGGCAACTTCCTGATACTCTGAATTCAGGAAGCCAACTATCTGATGACTTGCTGGTTATGCTTCCAGGTTTCAAAAATGTAATAATCCATCCATAATTTTAAGGGCCAATATTTGTTCCAGTTTTTTTAAGTGCATCATATTTTCTTATCTCAGGGACTTTTTTTTACTTTTGCAGAGAATATTCTACAGTTAATAACAGTGCAAAGCACTCAAGAATTTCAGCAGTAGCTTGAGTATCTATTTAGATGGTTCAGTGATCATAGTTTCCTGTCAAAAGCAGGTAGCTAATATTTAATATGTATTTAAATAGGAAAAGGAAACAATCCAGGAAATCAATGTAGTACATATAATTAATAAATGATGTCTGAAATTTTATGTTCAATTCCTGTTACTGTCATTCATCCAACAAATACAATGTTTAAGCTAGCTCCTGCAATACTAATAGGTCACTCTGAAGGGTCCTCAGAGTGAAAATGCACCAACAGCAATAGCTTATGCCAATTCTATACTTGACAGGGCATTGGTTCTCCATCTGCTTGTTTCTCTGATTTCCCTTGGCTCCAAGGCTGATCCCATTACTTGTAGCATAAGCGTATGTGGCCCCTAGAATTGCCTTGATTGATAATATTCTATTCTAATAGACTTCTAAAAACACACTTTACCCTCCTCAAAATATACCAATATGAAATTTAAATTGGTGTAACCACATTAGAAAAAAAAAATATTTACTAAAGTTTAACTTATGCATGCCCTATAACCCAGCAACAGAAATGCCTACATATGTTCACCCAAAGAGATGCACCAGAATGTTTATAGTAGTGTCATTTGTAATGTCCAAAAGTGGATACTATCCAAATGTCCAGCTACAGTAGAATGACTAAATTGTGCTGTAATCACACAGTGGAATACTTTACTGCAATAGCAATTAATAACTATATGTAACAATAGGGATGGAGCTCACAAACCTACTGATGAGTGAAAGAAGCTAGATACAAAAGAGTACATATCATGTGAATCCATTTATGTAAAGAACAAAAAGAGGCAAAATTATTTTTTTCTTTCAGAAGTGTGGAAAATTGTTACCCTTAAAGAGGAGTAGAAACAGGAAGGAGTTACAAAGAGAGCTTCTAAGATGCTAGTTAATCTAAGATGCATTATTAATTGGGATGTTGGTTAATCAAATGCATGTACTTTTGTGAAAATTAATTGACTTACTTTTCTATACATGTATTATTCTTCAATAAAAGTTTTTAAAGCCCCTAAAGGCTTGAAATGTTAGCTAATTTTGAGAGAATAAAATGTCACATGTGGGAGAGGAAAAGTTTAAGCAAGGCTCAACATTCCAAACAGTATGAACATAAATGTCTATTTCAAGATTGACAGGGATTTCAGAACTCAAGACATTTTCATGCCTCCCTACATGTTACCCTTAGTCTTTTTTTCTGGCTATAGCTCCTTATTTACTTTCCCTGAGCATAAATAATGTTCCACTTCTACTCAGAGACTACCCCACACTTTAAGGACATTCCCTGGCCTGTAAACCTCAAGAAAGCAAGGCACCAGTCCCCAAATATTATTCTTCTGGCTCTAAATGTCTTGCCTTGGTCATGCAATCACTCTTTCTTTCCAGGGCATTCTGAGGAATCATCCCCACAATGGCCTTTCTCTCAACATCTTTAGTTTGCCACACTCACATCTTACCGTGGCAATTAAGAGTGGGGAAGCTAAGCTGTTTCACATATTGTACTAAATTCACCCAAATATGTTTCACATATTGTACTAAATTTCACTTGACTTATATGGCAGATAACACATTGTTTTTGTTTTCACCATTTCCCAGTAGGGTCACCTCCCCTTCACAGCTCATTTACAGAGCTGACCTTCCTGGGCCTCAAAAGTAGCCAAATTACAGCTGCTTCATGTCACCAGCCCCTTCCACATTTCCAGTCCTCTTTGGTAAATCATTCAGAAGCCCTTCAGCAGGCTGCTTATCTAGAGTGATATGTGGACGCTTTTACAATATTAAAAATAGTTTAAATGTATGTTAAGAGAAGCCAACATAACTTCACAAGGGAAAGAAGAGAAGGAATCTGACATTTAGCAAGCACCTACTATGGGCAGAACATTATGTTCAGTACTTTGCCGTATGAGATCTTGTTTAAGCCTTGTACAACCTTATAGCATGGATATTATAATCTCCCTTTTGCAGATGAGAAAATAGAGCCTTGGAATTTACAGATATTGCCCCAAACCACACATGTAAGCCAAGTATCAGCAAATTTTCTGTAAAGATTCAATAAGTAGTTTAGGCTTTGTGAGTCACACAAGGTCTCTGTCACATATTTGTCTTTATTTCTTTGGTGGTTTGTAGGCTGGTTTTTACAACCCTTTAGAAATGTAAAAACTGTTCTTAACTCCTTGACTGGATTTGGCCCAAAGATGGTAGTTTGTAGACCATTTAAAGATCCCTGTCTTAAGAGGCTGGGGAGAAATATGTAATAAAACACAGGCTCTAGAATTAGTCTGAGTTTAAATCCTAATTCCATCCCTTACTCATGAGCATTTAAGAAGAGTTTACGAAGTGCCAGGCAACATTCCAGGTGTTTCACATGTATTCATTTATTTAATCCTCACAACGACTCTATGAGGTAGGTCCTATTTTTCTCCCCTTCTACAGAGAAGGAAACTGAGGCCCAGAATGATTACATAACACCCAGATTTACACACAGCAAGTAAGCAGTGGAGCCCAGGCCATCTAGCTACAAAGCTCATGCTTTTAATGACCACGTTAATATTATCAGTCAATCATAAACTATCTGATCAGGGCATGCAAGTAGATTAAACTTATACCCTTATACCCCCCTCCGCAGGAAAAAAAAAAAAAAAAAAAGGCTTTTAAGTTATTTTCACTGATCTTATTAGTCTTGCAAGAAAAAGACTTAGCAACTTGGAGTAAAGCATCTAGACTATAGAAGATGCCACAATTCTATAGGTTTGTCAGGATGCAACGCAGAACCCAGGCAGGGTAATTGTTCCAAGGCAAAAGGATAGACTAGATTTGCGTCCAATTAATCAAGGTCAAAGAAGTCCAAGGTGTGAGTAGGGACTCAAGGTGTGAACAAGTGGAGAATCAGGCAGGGAACAATTGGTAGGCAACCAAATGGGCAAGCAATTTGTATTAGGACCTGTGGCTAAAACATCAGGGTGTCTGGTGGAGGGACTAAGCTCTAGAAATTTGAGATCCCCCATGTCTTCCCTGAGTGAACAGCAGGACGAACTCAGTGCTAAGCAGGGTGAGTAAGGGTAGCTCTTCTGCCTTCTGTCTGCATCACACCCAGGAGTAAAAGTGTAGGTCAGTTAGGTTCACCTATTGGAATTAAAGACCTATAGAGACAGGGACCCAGAAAGACCCTTCAAATACATAAATCTTAAGTTCTCCAAAACCTAAAATAACAAATATTGCTGTTTATTATTCTTGTAATTAGTCATCTGTGGTTCTTTATCAACCATGGATAAGAAATATAAAGATTTTTAAAAAGAAAGGAAACTTTGTGGTCTTGTGTGGGATGAGTTGTATGGCCTGCCAGAGCCTGTGTGATCCACCCCTTGACTTCCCCACATCCTGAGACCCTTTGTGCTGGCTGTTTCCTTTCCTTGAAATGCTCGCTGCTGTCCCCATCTTTATAATCTTTACAATAAGCTTAAACCTTCCACATTTTATTTTTTTTTCCCTTGGGTACACATCGCAATGTTTAGTTGTTTCTTCGCTTGTTTTAGATTGCTTGATTCTTGCCTGTATCCCTCACTAGACTGTAAGCTCCATGAGAGCAGAGATCCATCTGCTTGGTTCATTGCAGTACCTCCACCCAGCATTTAGCACAGTACCTGGCTCAATACATTTGCCCTTGATAATTATCCTTTATGAATAAATTTATATTGGCAGAGCATTGAAATGGTCTAAATATTATTTCTCCCACCAGACTGAACAAAATTTCCCTGAAGTCAAGAAATATGTACTACAAATTATCTGTCAGTCTTATGTAACAATACCAAGAAAATCATAAGACCTGGGATAAATAGAGTGTCATCACGTTATTTATACCAAAATATGCCCACAAGGTCCCTGGGACAGAGAAGGGACTATATAAATAACAAAAAGATTTCGCTGGTAAACAAATAGCAAGAATACTTCTGCCTTTCACACAGTAAGCATTATGCTTCTTTCTTTTGCTTGCTGACGAAAAAATTTACCAAAGCAATCAGTCCTGTCTTTCCCCTTCTATTTTTCGATTTGAGATGGCTGCAACTTACTAAGTAAACTACCTGGCATCACTGTAGTACTCAAAGTCCATGGTGTCTCTCACCACTCAAAAAGCAAGGGCATCTTTGGCATTCCAAATGCACATAAAGTAATCAATATAGAAAAAGAACAAATTAATCGAAAGTTATGTAATCTTATACTCTGAAAAGAACTTGATTAAATCCCCATCCTTTGTAGCAATTTCTAATCTAGGATTGTGCAGGTGTTTACAATCTTTTGTGAGTTGACCTCAGGTGACCCAAGGATAGTTTTAATTGCTTAGCAAATGTACTTTTACGAACAAGATAAAGATACTGTGAATGCATATAAACTACCTTTGAAATACAGCGAGCCTTTCAAGATGGGATTTTTTAGTTAGCTTGCTACTCTTTCTTTAGAGTCTAATTGATTTTCTTGACATCTCTTTAGCCTGGCAAACTGCCTGCCTAAGTACTTTATCTGACCTTCAGGCTGCTTGCCAGGTATTGATCCAATACCTACAATGGCTGTGTTGTACCAGCTCTTCTAACTTTGATAAGGGCTAATGTACTAGCGCCAGGCAGACAGGAAGTCAATGATCTCAAAATTTCTCTCATCCTCTTCTATCTTCTAGCTTCCTCTCTTCTTATGCAAGAATTTCAAGTCCTATCAGGATCAGATCAGATAGACATTTGGACCCAACTTATCTTCCAGGAATTTTTAAAAATGCATCTTAGAAGAGTTCTCTCCAGGCAACAATAAATGTAAATGTTGAGAAATATTTGATTTCTTATTGAAGTTAAAATAATATTGTTACTTGATGGCTTTCTTTTTTGAGGAAAAGTAAAACTAAATATGACTTATGGGGATGCTTGGAGAGGATGTAGACAACATACACTGTGCCATAGTGAAGAGAAACCAGGTTAGCAATGGGTCTTGAAAATCATGTCATAAGTAAAAAAATGAAAAGAAATGCGATTTTTTTGTTCATGGGAAGAATAGCATACTTGGGAAGACAAATGTGATAGCACGTTGATATTAATATTTGTGAGTTTAATATAAGTATTAATTTGTAGACAGAGCTCACGTTGATATTAATATCTGTGGGTTTAATATAAGTATTAATTTGTAGACAGAACTCATGTGTTTCATAGCTTGCCTTGACAATAAATTTTAGAAAAGCATTTTCATTGGACCAATGGCCCTGGTCAAACTAGGGAGAACCTCTCCAATAAGATACCCTGATTACTCAGCCCCCAGATGAAATCCTTAACTATGGAAAAAAACGAAGGACCTGTAAGCAGAGTCATTGAGATAAGTCCTTTGGTAAACAGAGAACCTTACTGAGAATATAATTTGTGTTTCAAGGATAACTCAAAATAGATAAGAGTGACTTCCATGGAACAGAGATGTTACTGATGTGCTTTATCCTCTGTCATCTAACTTCAAAAAAAGAAAAGAAGTGGAAGGATTTAGAGACTTCATAATACCTCTACATGGAGCAAAATGGTGATGACTTGTACCTACTTTATCTGATCTAGGTTCTTTTGTAGTTTGGAACAGAGAGAGAGAGAGAGAGAAATTCATACTTAAAAGCAATTCATAAATGAAAATAAACAAAAATGCACATTGCTCCACATAGGCACTTCAAGCCATCTACATATCCAGGCAGCTGAATGGAGCCAGGGATGGGAAAGGGGCAGAGGATCCTACAGAGCTGGCACAGATGGGAGAAATGCAAAGAGTTCTGCAGGTTTGGCTGTGGATGGGTAGAAGAGGTACAGAGGATTTCACAGGACTAGTGTGCCTAAACCCAAAGAAGCTGTGCTGAGAAAGGAGCTGCCTGGGTTATTTTAATCTCCACCTATACTCATCAAAAGCCATTGATATTTAGAGTAATTCCTCCTGGCATCAGTTAGGTTCCCCCACCCAAACAATATCAGGTAGATCTGCAGAACGACTTTTCTGTTGCTCTTAAAACCAGGTTAGCTTTTTGCATCTTAAATACTAGCGAACTGTGGCACACATCATCAACCCAGCAGGAGAGGCAAGGAGAACGTCTAAGAAGAGAAGCAATATTTAAGTGAAAGCAGAAGAGTGGAAAACAATGTGAAGGCCCAGAAATGCCTTTAGATAATTATACACACAGTGCGGGCTTGGGAGCCAGATATTGACAGACTTTGGGACAAGAAAACTTTAGCCAAATCTATGGCCTCTGAGGAGAAAATGTGGAACAGAGAAGTCATGAGTGAAAGGTGATGATTGCTCCAGATTGTTTTGCGAATTATCAGTTAAATCAGTCCTGCTATGAGATCACAATAGTGTTTGTCTCCAACAGCTGGAGGCCAAAGGGCCTTGAAAACAAGGGGAGGAAATCCACTGAAGTTTGGCATGAAAAAATAGTTCAGGCAAGTACACCTAGGGGAATAAAAATTGCAAAGTGATAGAAGGTCTGAAAATACACTTTTGCTAGGAAGGCTGGAAAGGGTGGCCAATGGGACAGGAATGTGTGCATGGCAGAGCACCAAAATGCTCTTGCAAGCCATGCAGGTCCAACAGACAGGCGAGGACTCCATTTGCTTTCTCTACGAAGGATCATGGGATCTGGATTAAGGTACAATAGCTGGGTTTGCATCTTTTAAAAAGGGACAAGAAAAACAGAAAAAGAAGTAGAAGAAATTCAGTAAATGATAAATAAGCAAAGGTGATAGGAGTCTGCTTCCAACATAAATAAATAAGTAAATAAATAAAAGGATTGGCAAGTCTCAGTCAATACAGGGAAAGGGAAACTGGTTCAAAAGCCAAATCATAACAATTGGGAAATAATTTAAAATATTGTATATATGAAGCTACCTCTCCAGGGAGTACAAAAATCACCTCACCTGTTTGATCCTTAGTTTCCCCAACTGTAAAAGGAAGGTTGGTAAGGCCTCTTTTAGTGCCGATTATATGTATCCCAAAGCAGTTTTTAAAATTCAACTTCTTCTAAACCCAGCTCCAACTTCACTTTGGGGAACTCTTCTCTAACATACATCCTGCTTCACTCAGCCTACCTCTTTCCTCACATATCCAAAAAACCATCTACTTATTCTACACACTCACAAATAGCACGTTTGCTAATTTTTTTTTATCGAAAGGATAAAGATGGTGGGGTAAAAGTGACCTGGAGTTCGGAAGCTGTGGCTTCTGTTTCTGGCTCTCTCGAGCAGACACACAGTGTTGCCCTCATCCATGAAGAGATGGTCCAAGTTAGGTTATCCTTGACAGTTCTTTCCAGCTCTAATAATATCTCTCTAGTTCTCAGGCCTTTGAATGAGTTATCATTAGACGAGAATTTGCTTAGCAAACAGAGGTTAACTAGAGTTAAAAAAGGACCAGGTTCCTTGCATTCCTATTCTCCACCTAATCCACTTGTATAAACTACAACTAAGATGTCACAGCTAAAAGTCAGAAAGTACATGCTACCAAAGAAAATATTAACAAGATACTAAAAGATGAAGAATTCCCCAGATAGGTGGCTCAGTCCATTGCACACCAATCTCCAGGGAAACCAGAAGGAAGAGGAATTCTTCTTGAAGACACTTAAAATGAGATTTGAAAGAAGCCAGAGCTAAGAGTCAACAATTTACCATACTTCCCCAGTGCTCAGAGAAGTTGTCCTGACACATTTCCTCATCTCTGATGTCATTAGTGGTCATCTCTGGCTAGTACTGACTTGGAGTCCACTAGAGACATCCCTCGCATCTTCTACCAACAGTTCTCCAGCTTTCCATTGCCTCCATGTCATCCCTGCAGCCTGCGGGCCACTCTGCAGCCTGCATTCCTGCCAGGTGTCCTGTCAGGCAAAGCTGGTTTATTTGAGGTCACCCTGGCAGCTGAGCCCAAGAGCCTGCTGCCTATTCCGTTAACCTTGCCAAGTTGAGCTGCATCTATTTTTTTTTCTTTAATCATTCCTAGAAATATCAATTCTGGAAAACTCTGTTTTCCCACAGAAGGTTTTGGCAGCCAATCCTCAGCAGTTACCTCATTCTTTGCTCTGCTGCCATCTGAGAAAGCATACCAGGAAAAACAGTGCACCTGTAGGCAGAACAAATGCACAGAGGGTGAAGGATTGGATCGGCTCTTCATCCTGACAGGCTTATGGAGGGAAGATCTCCATGGAGTTAAAGAATGTTAGTGCTGCCAGGAACCTGAGACTCCACCTCAACCAAATCCATCATTTTCCACGCAAGGAAACTGAGAGTGGGCAGAGGGAAGTCTCTTCTGCAGGTTATGGCTGAAAATATTTGCAAATGGATGAGTGAATAAATAAGAAATGGAGAGAAAGAAATTCAGAATGGAAGAGGGAGGACAATAAGTGCATTTGTGGAGCAATTTGCAGAGGCAGAATGAGAGATGAGAGAGCACTGTCACTAAGTTTCTTAGTCCATTCAGGCTGCTGTAACAGACTGCTACAGCCTCAGTTGGCTTATAAATAACCAACATTTATTTCTCACAGTTCTGGAGGCTGGGAAGCCCACGATCAAGGCAGTGGCAGAATTGGTGTCTGGTAAGGGCGTGCTTCCTGGTTTGCAGACAGCCATTTCTTGGTGTGTCCTCATATTGTGGAAGGGATGAGAGAGCTCTCTGGGGTCTCATTTATAAGAGCACTAATCCCATTCATGAGGGTGGAGGCCTCCTGACCCAGTCATCTCACTCAAGGGCACTACATTCTAATAACAACACATTAAGAATTAGATATTAACACATGAATTTTGGGGACACAAACACTCAGTCCATAACAATAAGTTGGCATCCACTCCTCTGCTACTCCATCAGGTCAAAATTTAGCCACTGGTCATCATTCCTTATTTTTGGTCCAGGCAACACCTTCTGAAAATAAGCTTTTCATAATTTTTCTACATTACTGATAATTAATTATAAAGAGAGAGCTAGAAAGAGCCTTAGGAAGCACATAGTCACATCCTCATATTTTAGATATGAGAGACTAAGACTTGAAAAAAAAAGTGAAACAGTTTTCCCAGAATATCCAATTGCCATGGGATGGTCACAAAAAGAAAAAGTGATATATACAGACCCTGATCTATTGTCCCTGGACATTTTGTCCCTACAGAAATAAGTCCAAAACATGTGTGTGTACACACACATGCCCATGCATTCATACCTACTGCAGGTATAAAGAGCTAAATTTGCCACTTTAACAGCTGGGATTTTACAAGTTGACTTTTCACAAGGTGTTTGTGGTTTCTTAAAATGTGTTAGGCTCTCTTCTTTTTTCTTCTGAGATTTTAAAAATTTAACATCAAATTTAAACATAAAAAGGCTGATGTGGTAAAGACCGTTACTGTAGAATTACTTTACACTGGCAAACTCAAATCATGGGCAGTGAATTCAAGCTTGCATTAGTGTGATGCCAAATCACCTCCTTTGTGAAATAGTGTTTAAATAATGTAATCAGAAGCCAAATCGACCACCTGGAGGCCCTGCTGAAATTGCACCAGTGGGTGTTTCTCTCCATACCTGATTAGAGGGAATTCACTTTGAAGTCAGTGGGAACTGAGAACTGGGGCCAGTCCCACAGTGACCTGGGGATTTAAGCAGCCCCTACCACTACTCATGGTATGGGATGAGTTAGTGAACAGGTAATTTAGTTCAAGGAATCCATGATACATACCCCCAACCCATAAGGGAATGAGCTCCTACAGGAAGGTAGATGCCCATTGAGAACACAGGGGTGGCCTAGAGGGGTTCAATGGGCCTCACACAGGGGTTCTATTTCCCACCGAGCTTCAACTCACCTTCCTTCTCTGGTATCCCCTCACCTCATTATCAGCACAACCATTCACCACACAGAATGTGCTGGGAACTGAGCTGGACGATCTGTTGGAGACCTCCCTCCAGGGGTTAACAATCTGATAAGTGAGCCAAGACACGTACACAAAAGGCTAAATAATTACAACCCTAGCATAACCAAAGCACCAGTGAAGCTAGTGAAGCCATAAATAATTATGGAGTTCAGAGAAGGGTATTGTGGTAAATTACAATGAATTATGACCCCCTTTTTTCCTTTGACGGAATCTGAATCCTTTTCCACATTTGATTATATTTCATTATTTAGGGCACGTTTATGGTCCACCTTCATTTGAATAAGAAAGGAGGAAGAAAGCAGAAGAATCTGAATTATAAAACATGAGTCGAACACCTACTACAACTGCACGGTAGGCACTGGAATAAAAAGACAATTGGAACATGATGCCCAGTGGTGTAACTGAACCTCACCTTAAGAGTTATATCCCAGTTGAAAGGTAAGTATGCATGAGACCCTTAGATGGATCCCAGGAATGTCATAGGCAAACTTAAGTAGAATCAAATAGAGGCCTACGAGCAGAACAGTGAGGAAGAGCATAGCCACTTACCCCGAAGAAGTAGAACAGGGCTTTGTAATAAGATGTCATAGATGTGAGGGCTGGAAATGTGGACAAAATAGACAACTAAGAAAAGAAGACAAGGAAGGGCATACATGGAGGTGGCAATGGGATGTTATCTAATAGATGTTATCCAAGGAACTCAGAGAGATTAAACCAGGGTGAGAAAGATGTAAATTGTGTGGCACTGAGAATGAAGAGATATACTCTTTCCCAGACTAGGCACACAGTGTCAGACAAGGGCTCTATAAAAGCTTCCTTTCATCTGAATTTGTTCCCCATATGATAGAGACATCTCCTACTTTCCAAGGGGAAAAATGGGTGCAGGAATTGGACACAAAGCTAGGAATGAGATTCGGGAATAAATCACGTAGCAGCCTGTGCCCCCAGAATCCCCCTCGGTGGCTTGGGAGTTAGACACAATAACACCGTCAGCTCTCAGTGATCCTGCTCTGGAGGGAAAACAATACCAGATAATCATGTGTATAATCTTCACTGGTTGCTTCTCAGGAAGAAATGCTCAAACTGAAATAAGAGCAAAACTTGAATCCTATACTAAAATAGTATTTATTGACAAAAAAAGGAAATATCTACTTTCATAGTCAGATCTTGAAGAAAGATTTAGCAATAACAGGGCAATGAATTGTAGAGCTAAAATACCATGCCTAGGAATTGTGATAGCTCCGTCCTCATGAGTCTCAATAAGCTCAAAGATTAGTCCTTCCTCAACATATATGAGTGATTCATTTTTATTTAATAATAACTAATTGTCTCTGGGTTGTGTAATTTCTCACAATATTATAAGTGGAGGGATGAAAAGCAACAAAAATAATGAAAGATTTCTTGGTGTGGAATGTTTCCATGTTACTTCTTACTGTTAAACCAAAATGTTTCTTGGAAAAGTGTGCCTTTCTGTTATTCAATGACACAAAGCTTAATGTAGCAATTTAGCTTAGTGTTTGCATTGCTAGGCCCTGTATTTAGCATGTCATAGGGAAAGGATGCAAGATCTGCAGCTGGCAAGCCCTGCATTCAAATCCTGGCTCTGTCACTTAGTTGTAATCATTAATAGTTAATAATTATTGAGTTAAGTCATTTTATAGAGGAGAAAACTGAAACAGAGAGTTTAGTAACTTGGCCAAGGTCACAGTAAGTGGGAGCCACGATTTGCTTCTATATCTGTGTAATATCTCTTAACCCTTATGCCATATTACCTTTTTGATATGGTTTGGATTTGTGTCCCCATCCAAATCTCATGGAGATTGGAGGAGGGGTCTGGTGAGAGGTGATTGGATCATGCAGGTGGATTTTCCCCTTGCTGTTCTCATGATAGTAAGTTCTCATGATATCTGATTGTTTAAATAGGTGTAACACCTCCCACTTTGTGTTCTCTCTCCTGCCACCATGTAAGACATGCCTTGCTTCCCCTTTGCTGTCTACCGTATTGTACATTTCTTGAGGCCTCCTCAGCCATGCAGAACTGTAAGTCAATTAAACCTCTTCCCTTTATAAATTACCTAGTCTCTGGTAGTTCTGTATACCAATGTGAAAAAGGATTAATAGACTCTTCTTTCTTGGATTTACGCTCTGGGCAACTTAGCTTCTTTGGACTTCAGTTACTTCATCAATAATATGAAAAACATGCTATCTATCTTGCAAAATTCAGGAGAAAACTAACTGAGATAATACATGTAAAATGTTTCATGTAGTTCCTGGCCCATAGAAGGTAATCATTAAATAGTAGCTATTACTATATTTGATAGATTATTGTTTTTATAATCTCTAAGATTTTACTAATAAAATGATAATTTTTAAGTCATATAGCTACATTTTCATTATTAAGAATAAAGATATTAGTACTAGCTTTTCATTAATTAGGAGAATTGCAATTACCATTTAACTTCTTTTACCTATGTATTTTGAGACTATCAAGTGCTTAAAAGATAACTAATCAGGGCTTGTTTTAGTCAGCAACTATAAACACACACACATACACACAAATGCATAAAAGATTAAATGAATGCTAAGTGAAACTTGGTCTCAACCTTCTAATCTAAAAAACCCAGAATAGTGGCTTACATTGACTCTGAAACATCATATCATTCACCAAAAATATAAGCCTAATCACACACGTGAACTGGCTGGTTATTGGACTAAATTTTCTGCAAAAGACATTATTGTTGCCCACTCAACAGGATTTACCAAACCCCTACACTCTGCGCCTCCTCCTTTTATATTTCCTTACTTACAGATCCCAAATTTTATTCCAGGTATCCACAGCCACAGGTCCCAAAGAGATGAGGAACCCCCTACTAACCCTAGGTAGCAAATCATGATTGATCTAAGCTAATGCTGGTATTTCCTTTCTCCTGGTCAGTGACTGATTTAACAATGGACTTGTGAAAAGAAGCTAAATAGGAAGTCAATGGGGGACTTTGGAAAAGTATATTTCCCTCTCAAAAATAAACGTTCAAGGAGAAATGTGGAACTTGGAATTATCTCCAGTGGCTAGCTTGAGACCATAAAGATAACCACTGTAAAAAGATGAATCAGCAGGGCGCAGTGGCTCACACCTGTAATCCCAACACTTTGAGAGGCTGAGGCAGGTAAATGGTTTGAGTCCAGGAGTTCAAGACCAGCCTGGGCAATGTGGCAAAACCTTGTCTCTATGGAAACTACAAAAAATTAAACAGGCGTGGTGGTGTGCACCTGTAGTCCCAGCTACCCTGGAGGCTGAGGTGGGAGGATCACCTGAACCCAGAAGGTCAAAGCTGCATGATCAGGTCAGACCACTATATTCCAGCCTGGGAAACAGCAAAGTCTGGTCTCAAAAAAAAAAAAAAAAAAAAAAAAAAAAGAAAGAAAGAAAGAAAGAAAAAAGAAAAAGAATAAATCAATATGAATGTATCCTAACAAGAAGCCCTCTAGACTTCTTGGTAGTAAACTAATTAATTTACTCATTGCTTAAGCCATTTTGGGTTGGGTCTTCTGTTATCTGAGGCTGATTATCTGTGTCTTGGTTAAGTCTAGGGAATCCAAGATAACACAGATAGTCCAACATTCTTGATTCTATGATTCCTACCAAAGGCATATGACTGAAGGGAGGAGGAGAAACAGCAAAGCAGTATAGTGAAAGTGAAGGAACTGGGAGAAATTCTCTGATCCTGCCTTCCAGATATGTGCTGTTCCTTCCCATACTCGCTCCACTGACCTTGTCTAGCAAGTAGCCCCCACCAATTTGCTCTTTCTAAATCTGCCTAGAAATGTCCCCAAAATGGTGCAGTAGAACCTCAAACATTGTTGTTATCCTAGAAAAATTGCTCCAGAATTGATGCATCCTCTGAAAAGCAATGTCTTCGCTGAAATGGGCCTTCTCTCACTCTATACAAAAACATGAAGTGTCATCCCCATCTGGCTTCCGTCAAGCTTTCACAGGACTGGTCACATTTGGAAAGACTGGAGTAGAGATAGATGAGCTGGCCATGAGCCACTAGGTGTGTCTCTTTGATTGTGTTGAGCATCAGAAAGAGAAACTTGCCTGAGTGGATATAGCTGTAGAGAGCGAAGAACAGGAGCTTCATAGAGCTGCTCAATAAAAATCAGAGAAAAGGAGAGACTGACAGTAACAGCCTCCATTCATCAGGGTGGCTGGATGATTGTCATGAGCAGCTGTTCTCTTCCACTACTGATAGGCTACAGGATTATATCTGGGAACAAAATTCCCTACAGTACAGTTCGTGGGAATAAAAGAATAAAAACATGCCATGGAAAGACATTATAAAAATCTTCCCTAGAGACTTCTTGTGTTTTTTTTTTCTTATCGAACCTATAAAATGGAGATACACACAAACACACACACACACACACACCCCTACACATATATATATCTATGTATATGTATATGTTATATGCATATATATATATGTGTATACATATATAGAGATAGGTGGGAATAAATGATGATAGAGATAGACGATAGATAGATGATAGATAGATAGATAGATAGATAGATAGATAGATAGATAGATAGACAGACAGATAGATAATGCTGCATACATGTAAAATGGAAGAGCCAATACTTAAACACAGCCCTGCAGCAGGGATAGACAAACTGCTCTCCAGTCCTGTTAGTCTGTGATATGCTATATCCTAAGGACACATTCCACCCCCAACTCATCAATGATTATTGTCATCATGAATTATTCTTGCACTGGTTAGTCAATCCCTTTCTTCGTAGGCTTGACTAAAGAACTCACCCTGCAATTTCAGCTGCACTTCTTCCTTACCACTGCTTCTCATATCCTCTTTGTTTCCCTGGGTCTCCAATTTCATTCTTTCCCCCGCTCTTCTTAATCCATCATTCTTTGTGAGACACTGTTGGCTGAGCACTCCACAATAGGCCTTGTCTCACCCTATTTACCATGCCCATTAAATCTATTAGTCTCACTACACTATCAGCTTTTAAAAGCACCCCTTTCACAGGCCCCCTTCTTACCTGTTCTAATGACATTGTTCCCTCTTCCACTGCCCTTTGAACACTCATGTCATTAAGCTCCAGTTTCACTTGCTTTTGATAATGACAAGATGGCTGCCCTCTATAATCTTACTCTGGAGCCTAACAGAGAGAATTTTTACAGCAGCAGCCACAACACACACCTATTGATACCT
This sequence comes from Chlorocebus sabaeus, assembly GCF_047675955.1. NCBI lineage: Eukaryota > Metazoa > Chordata > Mammalia > Primates > Cercopithecidae > Chlorocebus > Chlorocebus sabaeus. The sequence goes on from NC_132913.1 coordinate 34,747,453, forward strand.
ATGGATGTCTCCCTTTGCCTCTCCTTCCCTCAAGGTCTCAGAGCTGCTATTAGTGTGTTTCTTTTCCCACCATGAGTGGCCCGTTCCTCACAGCAAGTCTCGTGTCATCTGTCCACAGCCTGAGTTAGCTCACACAGGCTGTTTTAACTGGTCAATTCCCATTTACACAGGAGGGTGGTGAATTATGTTCAGCCCTTCCCTCTTCCTCTTTCCTCCTACTAAGCATTCTGCTCAGATGTTTAATTCCTATTCATTTCCTCAAATATTTATTTACTGAGTGTGTTTTAACTACTGGGCTCTGAGCTAGGTGTTAGAGAGACAAGATAAATGAGATTAGTCCCTTCCACAAGGAGATTCCCATCTGGATGCAAGGGAGGGAGAAGATGGACCAATGATTATGGGCTAATTGTTTTATCCAGGCAGGAGGGAATCCAGGCACTCCAACTTCTGTCTTGTTTCTATACTAAAAATAAAGGTAGGCTGTGCAGAGCAGTGTCAAAACAGACTGCACCAAAATCAGGATGAAACTTGGTTCAAAACCTGGTTCAGCCACCAATTTGAATAACCCGAGGCAAGCCACTGGCAGCTTCAACAGAGCCTGGGGGTCCTCAGCTCTGAAGGACAATATCAGTAGCACCTACCTCCCAGGGGCTATTGTGAGAACGAAATGGAACAGCACCTGCAGAGGTTGATAGTCCAGCACTTGACATAAATGTTAATTCAGGGTGCACATGTTTCTCACATTTCCCAGAAAATCCCTGATTTTTTGAGGCTGAATATCCTTCCAGGAAAGTGTTTTCCCCAGTAATATACAATTGGTCATTTTTTTCTAGGAGTGTGGGTTTGTTTGAACACATGTGTGAGATGGATCAGCTTTAACTGTACTTGGGTTGAGGCAGCTCAATTAATTAATCTACAGATGAATTAATCATCTAGCACCTTCCCTCTAGAGACATGGTGCCCATCAGGTTTGGGGCATGGGGAAATTAGAGTCTCTGCTGGGAATTAATTCATGTCATATAGTAGAGCTGGATTTATTACCACTGACAGTCTCAACACAAGGGGAGCCTGAGACTTGAACAGCAAGGGTGTTCCAGGTCAGGAGAGAGCCATATTAACAGACTTTCCACAGAAGCCTCATGTCTACTGTCTGAGCAGCAAAGGCCTTGAACCCAGCTCCTGCTTCATTTCACTGTGGTAGAAGACCCCCACCTTTAACCACAAGGGAAGGGGCTCTCACAAAAATCCTTTCCATATCTTGCCATCCTAATGACTGCAAAGTGTCAATTGAAGGGCAGTGAAAAATGATTCTTGAGCCATGTACAGACCACCCCAGCATTTTAAATTACAGATTGTACAAGAAAAATATAACTTCTTTTGTTTTGCCTGCATTCAAGATAATCTTATCAGGATTGTCAGGAAGGAATAATACAGTAGTCAAAAGAATATTCAATGTTCCTTCAGGCACTTTTCAGAATCCAGAGTGTTGGCACATATTTAAAAACCAAATACAGAAGAAATGCATAACTTAGAGAGCTCAGGTGCTAAATTAGCAGGGGCCGAGGGAAAGAACAAGTTGGGGAAATGCTTCCTCAGAATGCGACCTAGACATTAGCCACAGTGTTTCTAACTCTTGTCAACGCGATGGAGTCTGGTGTGGATGTTAAAATCATCCGATAACTTGTAACCCAACTATAGGCAGTTAGACATAAGCTACAAGTGTCTATTTTTACACACCAGCAGCAATTCCCTTGGGAACCCTAGCCTTGCTTTCAGCCAACTCTTCTGTCATCCCTGAGAGCCATTCACTCCTATGAATGTTCCATTCTCTTGTTGGATGCCTTTAGAAAGTTGCCTTCCAGTTCCTAATTACCTCAAGCAGCTGCCTAATGCAGCTTCCAGGCTCAAAACACTGTGGAGTATCCATTTTAACACTATCACTGACTGGTGTTGAGAGAGGAATTGCTTCTGTGCCTGTCAGGAAAACAACAGTTGTCATATTTATTGCCTCCTAGGAAACTAGGGTGCCCTGCCATTGCACATGGGATTTTTCCTGGGGGGCTCTGGCTGATGGAACATCAGGCATACCAAAGAGGAATGGCTTTGTTCTGCCCTCTGCTCTCCTTGGCAAGGATACTCAAGTACCATCATCAACAAGTCTACATGTACACTGGAGGAAACATTTTACAAGCCGAAAGCAGTTAGGACAACACCATTAACACCAACATTGACAACACAATATTAACTCTAGGTGCCCACCTCTGGGCAATGGCTTACTTATTTCAGGAAATACCAAGTTACAAAAAGCACTCAGTAAAGACTTGTGGATTAACTGACTCCTTGGTTGGTCTGGAACTCACCTATTGAATACTCTGATATTCACATTTTGATACAAGAGGGTAGGGTATTCATGGCAATGGCATTTGCTGCCAGGGTCTTTGGCCCACCCACATTTACAGACAGGCAGATACTGTCACTAAGGCTTTTTGTTTCCCACAAAGAATAAAAAAACTGCCAAAAAAGAAATTATTAAGAGAAAAAACAGAAGATGTTCTTAAAGGGTTTGGCTTTCATCATTAAAGAAAAATCAACATTTACATGTATTGTTAGTGAAAGTTTATAGCTAAGTGCCATTTATTTGGACACTGTTTTCAAAAAGTGACCAATAATGAATTGCTAGGGTTTCAGATTCACTTTTCAATCATTTCTTCCTTTCTTTTCATCAATAGTTTCAGAAAATAATCTAGTTTCAGTAGAAAGTGTCACAAGTGCAGGGTTTTTTAATCAGAATAAACATGTAAAATTAGTTTTCCCAATTTGAGAAAATGAGTATTCTGGGTGCTACCATTTCTCCCTTAAAGTACCTATTAGGACCTTCTAGCATTGAGCTCCCCCAACACTGAGTTCATTTTGCTTGGTAATTCGGAGGTAACTTCAACTTTGTGATTTTTTTTTCCAAATCAAGAGGCCCAAAGTAGCCTGTTCTTCCTTGGAAACACCCACATCCACCTAATATCACAAAATAAGTCAATTTGCTTTGGGAAGATCATCCACACCTTGATTTCTCAACAGTCACCTTTTGCTTAAATTTATTTGGATGACCTGAACACCAAGGTCCCTAGCCATCCGTTAGATCAGTGTGGTGGAAAAAAGACATTGAACTTGTTGCTGCAAGATCTGAGTTTGAGGCCTGGTGCCTCTATTCAAAGTGGGCAAGACACGTAATCTTCCTGAGATTCAGAGTCCTCACTCATTAAACTAAGGATCAGAGCTAATATCGCCCCTCTCCTTCATCTGTTTTCCTCTATGATTCTTTACCAAGGACGCACAGATGGTGTAGCTAGGGAGACAAGAGGAAACAGAGAGGGAGGTGAGAGTCCATGCAGTGCCATAGTTACTGAGAAACTTCCAGGATGTCATGCTTTTCTTCATTAATCTTTTGTGTAATTTGTACCAAGGGAGGAGAATGATTGCCAAGGAAATGGGATTCCAAACTCCTACTATATAGTAGGAGCTTAGTAACTTGAACTGAAGAGCCCAGTTATGTTTTCCAGAGATCCCCAATCAATAGAATTGGCTCTTATCAGGACTCAGAAAACAATACCTCAAAATAAAGGACTCAGAAGCAGCCAAAGAAGCAAGTTTTTCTTTGATTTTCTCCTGCCCTCCTCTCTCAGTCCCATTCTTCCTCGAGGCTAGCCACAGAAACTAGAATCTCTCTTCCCCAAGGTGGGTCAATCTGGCTTCCCCTAAGCCAGACATGAAACCTAAATATATCACTTTAATTTTCCCTCTGCCTTTCTGTGTAAAAACTGGCCATAAAGAAATTATTTGACCTATCTTGTTTGACTGTAGGCCAAAAGACCCCCATTCCAGACAGGGCCCAGAAGAAAGGAACACATGCTCAGAAAGGCCAAGCAGAATCTAGACAGACAAGCTTTTCTGGGTTTTCTACTCAGTCTATTAGCATTGGATCGCACTGTTTTTGTCCAACCATATTTTTACACAACCCTGTCCATAGCTTGCTGAGCCTAAGCATTAAAATGGACAATTCCTCCTATATCTTTGGATCTTCATTCTAAAGGCTCCAGGGTATACACATTAAATAAATTTGTATGCTTTTTCTCCAAACAATCTGCTCCTACACTCTCCTTTCTATGGAAAGATGGAATTACACACAAATACTTCTGAAATGCACATTTGGATGTTCTTCCCAAAGTGCTGATGGATTTGTGATATAGTTTTTCTCCTGCTGTCTTTGCATCTGAGAATACCTGGGCAGACTGCTAGCGCCTGGACAAGACTAAATGACCGAACCTGCAACATCTTCAGCTGAAAATCATTAGCACTGAACCCTTCCCAAGGCAGAGGATCATGAAGATTCACAAGAAAAAACAGAAACAGAGAGAGAAAGAGAGAGACAGAGGTGTGAGGCAGCTGTACTTGGGTTGAGGCAGCTGTTTAAAGGGGAAAGATAAAGGAAGTGCTTACTTCCCGCACTCCCCCATCCCCGAGATGGAGTTTAGCTCTTGTAGTTCAGGCTGGAGTGCAACGGCGCGATCTTGACTCATGGCAACCTCCGTCTCCTAGGTTCAAGGGATTCTCCTGTCTCAGCCTCCTGAGTAACTGGGATTACAGGCACCCACCACCACACCCACCTAATTTTTTATTTTTAGTAGAGACGAGGTTTCACCATGTTGGCCAGGTTGGTCACGAACTCCTGTTGGTAATCCGCCCACGTCAAGTGATCCGCCCGCCTCGGCCTCCCAAGGTGCTGAGATTCCCGGCGTGAGCCACTGCACCCAGCCAGGAAGCGCTTTCTTATATGTCTATCCATCACATTTTCTTTTTACTTTTAGACTTTTTCATTTTTCCATTAACATCCTCTGCTCTATATCCTATCTCATTTCCCTAGTGAGGGAATAGTAAATGATGTTTTGACTTTTTTGTTTCTGTTTTCTGAATATTCATATTGACTGTGTTCACTAAGAGTCAAGATTTTCTATTAGACCCAGAGTGGCACTGCATTTCCTTGCCCCTTGAAATTGGGCAGAGGCGTGCGATTTTGTGTTACCAGTGGAGGGTGTCCAAGTTCTTGGTGTTTTGAACAAAGAATTAGACAAAATGTATAAACAAAGCAAGGAAAGAATGAAGCAACAAAAGCACAAATTTATTGAAAATGAAAGTACATTCGTCAGGGTGGGAGCCAGCGGAGCACAGGGGCTCAAGAGCCCGGTTACAGAATCTACTGGGGTTCAAATACCCCCTGGAGGTCTCCCACTGGCCACTTAGTCTTCACCCCATGCAAATGAAGTGGTGGCCCAGGATCAGTCTGATTGGTTGTGGTAAGCAACCAATCAGAGACTGAAGTGAAGTTAACAAATGTTACACTTTTATGCAAACGTATGGTGGGGGGCAATATGCAAACGGAGTAGCCTCTGTTCCTCTTGTTACCTCGACGTGAAAAGTTGGGGTTTTCCTTTCAGTTCTAAGAAATCAGCATGAATCTGCCTTAGGTTTTCTGCCTCCACACCCTATTCTCCTGTCTTAAATGGAATGTGAGCAAAACTAATGTGTATTGCTTTGGAGGCTTTCTTCTCCCTACCAACATGATCAACAAATCTTTAAACAAGGGAGATTCCATCAGCTTGGCTCCAGATGAAGAAAACCTGGAGCAGAGCCCCCAACTAATGATAGTGGACATGTATTGTGAGCAAGAAACAAAACTTTGTTGTTGTGAACCACTAAGACTTGGGCGGGGGGAGGGGAAGGGGAGGGTTCTTCTTATTGCAGCATAACCTAGCCTATCCTGACTGTCACATTGTTGTTATTAATATTATCAATTATGATTAGTTTAAGGCTGTCAGACACTGCTGCATATAGTGTAATTTGTTAAAACACAAAATTTCTAACATTTAATTAAATAAATAGGTTTTTCAAAAAGTGCTGTCCACAAAGAGTTTTTGTGATTGTCTGCTGGTTATGGAGTTCACCAGCGGCAGTTTCATCTAAACGGAATTTTCTGTATATTTTTAGGATACTGGTTCTGAGAGAAAATGTTGATTGGAAAAAAATCAAGAAACACTTTTGCCTTCATCACAGACATATTTCAGGGATTTCTATTAGTGAATAATTTGTATGAGTATAGAACAGCTGAAAAGTTGCCAGAAATAGATACTAACAAACTAAAATTATTGTTGCCATGATTGTTTTATCATCTCCAATGCCCTGCAGCTAAACTCTCAATGATTTCTAACACCAGATAAAATTCAGCCAGTTCAAAGCAGGCTTATAAAGTAATAATCCTGTGAAGTTGAATCTATAGAAATAACAGACTGACCTGAAAGTAATTTTAGATGAGCATTTTTAGCTGGAGAAAATAATTTCATATTGGAGAATGCAGATATAAATAAAAGTTATTTAATTTTTCCTGAACAAATTCTCATCTAGCTGTTGGCATCTTTAATGCAGTAAGAATCACTAATTCAACCTCCACCCAATCTCTGTGTTCTGAAAACATTCTGGCAGAAGTTTAACAATTGTCATTCTTTAATCTGGCAAAAATCTTCTCCTAAATGTGAAGTTCTGGCCAATAGAAGAAAACCCAAGAACAGAAATGCTGTCTTTCTTCAATCCAGATGAATGGACAACAGGGAACGTCAATTAGAAAGAGGCTGCTGGGTTATTTCCAAAACATTTCTGTGAAAATCAGAGGAACTTGACAAGGATAGATCTGAACAGAGAAAGGAGCACTGGGTTAATGTCTTCACTATTTTTCCATGTCAAGTTATGTGAGAATATATGAACATCATACTTTGAACAGGCTTAGAAGTTAAGACAACTTCTTCTTGTCACACATCAATTCCAGTATAAAATAAACATTAATTTCAGTATAAAATAGTGGCATGTTAATTCTGGTATAAAATAAAATGTATGTACATTATTTCATAACACATCATTTTTCCTTTATTTGTAATAGTCAAGGGAGTCTTTTTTAGTTTCTCTTTTTCTACTCTTGTTTTTATGTCTATAAATCATTTGTCATGAAAAGCAGCTGTCCCCATAAAATTCTTCTTTACTCCATCATAATCATGACTTGACTCAAAATATCTGTAGTGAACAGGCATATATAGTAATGTTAGTTATGAGGAACAAACAAAATCAATATATAATAATCTCATTTAATTTTAAAATAAAAAATGCATAGGCCCATAAACCAGAGAAAAGAAATTGTACTGCCTTCAACTACATCAAACATTGTTTACTATTTTTCAATTTTTTCCTATAGAGAAATGGTTTTATAAATGTTTCTGAGTCCCATTTTTTATACATATATTAGGTTTTTTGAAGTTATCAAAATGTGCACTAAACAAAATAGTGCCTTCACCATAGTCTTTCTGTTTGCAAAATTCTACAACAAATGCACTGAATATGTAGCTTATAAACTAATAAGATAATTGGAAATTAGTATATGTTTGCTTCTTTTCAACCTTAAATAATTAATTCTCAACTGATCAGAAGACCAAAATGTATTCTTATTTAAAGCTAGTTAATTCACTTTTTCTGGTTAATTTAAATAGAATCAAATCTCATTTTATGCTTTATTATGAAGCAATGCCCTCATATTTTTTTATTTTTATAATAAATTTTGTAAGGCAAATATTTTTTCTATTGTAGTCAATACATGTTATTTACATAATTAGTTCTTCCTTTTAAAATGCCAGGACTTCCAGGGATCCATAACAATGTAAGTGATAGAGATATAGCAAAAATTTAGGGTGGTGGATCTCAAACTGTTTAGGGGTAAATGTATAAAAATCACTCAGAAGAGGTGTTGGTTTTGTTTTGTTGTTGTTGTTGTTGTTTGTTTCAAACTACAATGTCCATCCCCACTTAAGATTCTGGAATATTTATGGTCTGGAAAAATTCCTCTGGTGATTCCCAGGTCCATTGCTTTAGGAACTCTTTTAATGTAACATAGAAGTGTTTGTTTTTACTAACAATTGCATATTGAATTATCTTTTTTCATCTAAAAATTATGTGCAGCTAAAAAAGCTCTAATTTAGAGAACTGATCCCTCGAGTTCTTTGTAAGGCCTTAACTGCATGGCTAGCTCTGCTTTTCTATCTACACAGACAAATATGCCTTCTTTGTCTTTCATCAAATTGCAAACATTTGCTTAGAGAACTGGGTCTGGTGAGTTGACACCACCAAACACAGTACCTTGTAGTTAACCGGCTTTGCTATAGTCAGCCAGGATGAAACAGCAGCCAATGAACCAAGCCTAAAGCACAGAAAGGAAAACGGCTCTGTGAAACAAAGAGAATAAAGCACTGGGCTTTGCAAACTAGGCTAAGGCCCCAAACCACAAGATTATCTTGATGCATGTGATTGGGAAGGAGGACTAATTAGAAGAGAGGATGTCATTTTATTTTCTAACCAGCCCTCTCTGATCTGAAGCCATGACACCCCCTCACTTGTTACCTAGCAACCCTTCTTTGTATATGTAAGGTTACTTCATTCCTGCATTGTTATTCAATTTATTTGCCATTTTAAGTGTCTTGATCCTCTCTAGAACTATCCCACCCTGGTGTGATTGGCTGGCATTAGTCTCTAAAATACCAGAGGGCAGTCTATTAAGTGGATCCAAATGTCACTGTACAGCTCTCTGTAATCTATAGATCTGTGCTAAACAAATGCTGTGGATTTCACTTTGGTCTTGATGATTTTACCAGAGCCCTCCCCCTCCGCAGCCCCAACCAACCAGCCTCCACCCAACTCAGAAAATGCTGTCATTGCTTTTATCTTCATTGAAAGAATATATGCAGGACTGGTTCCTTTAACTTAGTGGAAAAATGACTATCAATTTAAGCATTAACTGATGCCCAATCTAATCATGAAGCTAAAAACAGAATTCACTTCAGCACATAGCAGAGTTTCTCAGAAAATCACCACCCAACTAAACTTCACAATTTCACCTAAACCCTAGCAATATGTAAATAGGTAATCAGCCACATTTGGAAACGTATTTTTTAATCAGGTAGTTTAGATGCATAATCACCTCCAAATCAAACTGCCATTAGAGGCCATTAACTCTTAAAGGAAGGAAACTCAGTTGGCAGTCAGAATTCTATCAGAGATAAAGAGATGCTGGCTCTACCTTTAATTCTTATAATATCCTGGGCTTGCACTTATCTTCTTCCATCTGCCCCTGTTTTTTTTGTTTTTGTTTTTGTTTTTGTTTTTTTCTCCTTAAAAGAGAATTGTGATTCTTTCCCAATGCTAGATAAGAATTAGGAGGATTAACAAAACAATGAACACATAGCACTTGGGTTCTTAGAAAAGGGCTGTTGCCTCTTTATCGTTCCTATTTTCCCCTCAGTCAGTCACTTGAGAATTTTGCCTAATGCACCTTCAGAATACCTATCCTAGTATATTCTAATATACACTCTCTATATACAATCTAATGTATATACTGATGATACAATTTACTCAAAGCAATTATACAATATTATTCATTCTAAAATGACCCCCATTGCAAAAACCCGCATCCATATTCATTGCAGTACTCAAGTAATTCTAAAAGCTTCACAGCCATTCTTTTGGGGTTTTATACTGAAAAGGAATTTGCAAGCATGTGTTGTCTACCTCCCACTGTGTGAGTTGGGGGGGATAATGGCAACAGGTGGACCTAAGTCCTGGGATATGAGACAGTGGGATGTATGGCCTGCCAAATTTAGATAGCTCAATTAAAACAGCCCCATTCATCCACACCAAGAACAGAAAGCAGAGAGCTGGCGGAGGGAAGGAGGGAAGACAAGCGCAGGTGACAGCAACTGTGAATTTTCTTCTCTGGGGTCATTAGCTACGTTTATATTTCTATAGCATAACTGTGTTACAAGCTAGCGTGGTTATTTTTGCCTATGCCTCATCACTCAGTGCAAAAGGGCAGAGGTGAGTGCCTATAAATTCACACAGCTGCTGGCTAGGAGAAGGCATTTGGAAAATAATTCAGTAACACAGGCCTTTATTTCACCGAAATAATTGTTCTTTGAGGAATATTCCCCCTAAACCATGAGAGCACTCAGGTTCCTGCAAAACCTTCCCAGGGTAAAGCAAAGCACAATTTCTAGTTCTTGTGCCAGCCGGAGATATGCAAAGATTTTTCTCAGCAGGAAGTCACTCATAGACATCACATGAATATTTAAACAATGGAAAGCCAGCAAAAAGATTCTTTCACGCTGCAGGATGATAGTGACTTCTGAAATTATCACAATTATCATTCCATTATTGCAAAACAAATGACCTGATTTATTATGCTCTGCCTCTGCTCATCTCTGGATCTCTTCCTGATATATTACACAACCGGTTACTTAGGCATTCTACACAAACAGCATTTGTATCGACTACTTCATTAATATTTTGATTATTATAAATCTCAGGGACTCAATTCACATCCTAGGCTAGAGTCATCTCTCCCCAGCCTCTCTCTCTGAAGAAGACAATGAGAGAATTTTAGAGTGGGATATGATGATGCTGTCTACGGAATTCTGGGAAATGAGTTAGCTCATCACCTAAGTCTCCCTTCAGGGCAAAAATGCTCCTTGCTTACATCCCACAGCAGAAAAAATCAACAATTCTCCAATCGGAGGAAAAAGAAGTTTACATTCAAGAAATCTAGGTGGAAATGCTACTCTCAACAATTCCAGTGCTACATGTCACAGTTCATCTAAAAAAAACAAAAAAAAAAAAAAGTTTTCTGGTTGTTTTTCCTGTGAGAAGTAAAGATGTGGAAGAAAAATCATGGAGGAATTATAACAGTTAAGTAATCAGTAAAGTAGCAGAGACAATACTAAAAGCCAGTTGTTTTTGTTTTCAATTATGTCTTCTTCTAAATCCTTCAGCTACCTTAGGCTGCTTTGTGTACCCTGTGTACCGACCCAAGGCCCATCTGTAGGGAGAGCAAGTTTGTTTACCCTCTTAGCAAAATTCAGCAGAGTTGTCATATCCCACTGGTGACATGGTGAGGCAAGAGAGGAATTCTGGGACAAAAAGTCAAACAACATACTTGGCAAGAGCAGATTATGATAACATGCATGTTGTAATAAGACAACTAATGAGCCATGAGTCAAATTCCCACTTCATCCACTGGAACATTATCACAGTTTAAAGTGCTTGAAAAAGAGCGTGTCAGTGATACACTAACGACTTTAAGTGGCCTCGTGTGTCAGGCTGGAGGTTGAAAAGAAAACTGCAAACATTTTTCATGTGCTGTGAAATGACTTAGCAAATGATTTGAGGCTTTACCTGTCCAGTAACAACTTTAATCAACTCTTTCCTCATCTGGGTCTAATTTTTGCTTAGAGGGCACAGATGGTGATCTGCTCTCAAGGTGAATCTAAACTACATTGGTCCAGGTAAACTGCCGGTTATACCTCTAGAGGAAGGAAGGAAGGAAGGAAGGAAGGAAGGAAGGAAGGAGGGAAGGAGGGAAGGAGGGAAGGAGGGAAGGAGGGAAGGAGGGAAGGAGGGAAGGAGGGAAGGAGGGAAGGAGGGAAGGAGGGAGGGAGGGAGGGAGGGAAGGAAGGAAGGAAGGAAGGAAGGAAGGAAGAAAGAAATAGGATTCCAAAAGCAATTGATCTTGTGGAAACTTGTGAAACTTTCATTACATTAAATATTATTGAACACTATATAGAATATTATACAAAAATGAGCCAGACACAGTCCCAGTCCTCAAGGAGATGATAATATTGGAGAAATATAAACAGCAAGAAGAATGAGGGTATTTCATTTGAAGGAGGTCACTGTATACACTATATTCTACTATAATCTATGTTGATTGTTTATCGGAGAACTTCATTAGAGCTATATTCAGCAGACAAGAAGAAAACAACTAAAAAGTAATTTCATTTTGTGGTTTAGGGAGAAAAATCAGGCCACTACTCAAGAGCCATTTAGATACAGATTAGAAACGTAACTCCTAGCCCTCTTCCAACTTCAATCCCAGAAATGAACATAGGAGAAGAAGTAAGCAGAGAAATGGGGAAATTTGACAACTTAGTATATTCTTACTTAGTAGGCCACAGGGATTAGGGTAGGATCCTAAGAAAGGGGTGTTCCCAGTATAATCATGAAAGAAGACTGTCATGGATACAGCAAGAGCCTGGCTGGCCTGATCTAGAGGGAAACACAGTCGGCCACTTCCTTTACATCCTCTACATGGAAGGGAACATCTTTATATCACACAAATGATGCCAAGAAATATAATTTAGCCACAGTTATCTCCTTCATTTAAACCAGAATGTTCTCCTTGGAGGAATGATACTTAAGAGAAGTGCATTTATTTCCTTTTGCATTGGGAAAGGTGCACAAGAACTTGAGCACACAAAAGATAAAACCGAATCTTCTGCAAAACAGCAATATTATTCGGTAAAATATCTTCTCCAGGGGTATTTTTCTAACCGAGTCAAAACCATTTTCAATGTTCTTTTTTCCTATCAGTCCTTAATGACATATAGCTTAGAACTTTAAAGGCATTTAGCAACCAATCAGGGAACTAAAAAGAGAGAGAGAGAGAGACAGACAGAGAGGCAAGGAGAAAGACACAGAGAGAAAAGGAGAAGAAAAGAAACAAAGACAGCATTGTATAAAGTGCACAAGTTTAAACCTTTGGAGAGAATTCTGTTGCATTGCAAATACCTGGAAACATTGCTTTTTTTAATTGTGAAAATTCTCAACATTCTACTATAATCTTCAATTGTTTAAATCAGACACATACCTTACCACAAAACAAGTTGTAATTGGCCTTTGGCATCTCAACTGGAGTAATGCAAGGAGAGATTTTGGCAGGCATCATTTAACATTCTCCCATTATACTTTCCAGGATGTTAGTTTTATTTTCCTATTTCCTTGGATCCAAAAGGGCTTCTTTATAATTAAGGAGTAAAGATGTTTTTCTGTGCATCTTTAATTCTTTCAGTCCACTTGAAAGTCAGTAATGATGCTAAAAAATACTTCTACCATTCTGAATCTAAGTCATAAGGACTTAGCTACTGAAGAGACGACTCTCCATTGGTCATCTCCAAGGTCTCCAGCCTCATAAACTCCAGCCCGAAAATGGCAATAACCGCAGATCTAAAGGCATGTTTTCAAAAAGCTTACAAAATCTGCAGCATGATAATTATGTAATCAGATATGTGCAAGATGTCAGTGTTTGTATTGATATGATATAATACGGATTAATTATTGCTCTTTACCTCACGTGTCTACTCCACTGATTTTGAACATCCAGAGAAGTATTTGAAGAAAAATACATGAATAAGAAGCCCTAGACCCACCTCATCCTAATGCATCAGAATTTCAGGGAGTAGTGAGCACTGTGAAATATTTAAAAGCCCCACTAGTGATTCTGATGCCCTATCCAGGCTAAGAATCACAGGTCTCCCCTGGCCTTAAGGAAGTAGATCTTCTACAATATAAGAAGCAAATGAACTTCCCATCTTTCCAAGGTTCCAGGCGGGGGCGGGGTTAAGTTCTCATGGCAAAAATATCATCGACATTTCCAAGGGAAGGCACAACACAAGTGTTCTAAACAATTCTGAGATATCACTGCAAAGAAGATCACCTAAACGTTTTGTCCGGTTTTCTTTTATATTATCCTATTACATAGGTACACCCAATGCCCTCTCCAACCTTGACCATTCGTATGACTCAACAGCTCACATCCACTTCAGGTACATCATCTATTTCACAGAGCAGTGCTTTAGGTAGACAATTTGTTCAAGAATTTCACCTTGCAGATAGGTTAACTGGCAGAGAGTAGAAGAATAGAAGAATATAAAACTGTCAAATAGAATCACATTAAATTGATGAGTTCCCTGAACAGAAAGCCTATTGCACCCCTCACTATTTCCCAATCATATTAAAGAAAATTGAAGAAAAGAAATCTAGAAACAAAAAAATCAGATTTTCCAAATGTAAGACCACAAGGTAATAAGAATGTATATTGAGATGTACAGTAAACAGACGAGAGAAGGGAAGTGATTCTACAAAAAACAAACAAACGAAACAAGACAAAAAACAAACACACACTTTCTGACATCACCAATCCAAGGATATATCAATTCTCTAGTTACTTTGACAACAGAATACAAAATATTTAAGACAAAGTAATCCGCTTGCTTATTTAACAAGCATAGAAGACAGTCTTCTGTGTGCTGGGCACCGGGCTAAGCATTTGGCCAGTGTTTCATTTGACTAATGTTCAGAGAAAATCTATGAGATACTTACTCTTATTATCTCCACTTTACAAATTATGAAAATGAGGCATATAAAAAAATATGAAACTTACCAAAGACTATATAATTAGTAAGCAGCAGAGAAAAGATGCAAATCAAGGCAGTCTGGCCCCAGAATCCACGAAGTGAATCACTAAGGTCTGGGGTCTTTCATCTGTACCAAAAAGCTAAATGGTAGAGAAAGCTTATCAGTGGCTCTCCCAGCAGCTCATTTCATTTTTCCCTCCACCAAGTTAGGACATTTTCTTACCTCCCTTTTCTCCTGTCAAAGCTTATACATGTGACATTCCATTTCCTCAGGGTCTTGATGTTTACTGGTTTATAGAATAAATAGGTTCACACCAAGGAGTCAACAAATTAAAAACAGCTTAGCATGTTAGTTCCTAAAGATCACACTGGTTTCCACTTAACCACCTGCTATTAACGTTTAACTCAAAGCAGTAGTTACTATGGGAATTCTGGCCACTGATGTCCATGTGAGCACCTTTGGAGTAAAATCCATGTCTTGATCATATATGTATTTCCATCACCCAGCAGAGTGCCTGGAATAGAACTAAATGATAATGTAAGTTTATTGGCTCATAAAAACAGGTCAGGATGCTCTACACAAGGCTAGCTGGCCCACCTAATATAAGCCCTCATAGCTCCTTTGAATAGGTAGCCACATTTCAGCCATTTACAAGGAAGAGAGAGTGGACCTTGGGCCCTGAATGCCAAGAAAAGGCAAGTTTTGGTGAGGCAATACCCAGAGGAAAGATCTTGATCACAGATCATTGTTTAAGTGTGCCAGGTTGCAGGCCCAGGGAAAAATCAAATCTTGGCTCCCCAGGGAAACCTACAAGTTCAGAGAAAAAGCTTGCTAAAACCAAAGAGGCATCTAAAATGGAAAAGTGGCTTTGCAGCTTCACAGACTCACCTAGGGATATGTTTACAGAAAAATCTCAAGTAAGGCAGATTGTATTTTCCAAGATCGTACAACATGATCTCCCATTCCACATGTTCTTCTCATAATATGACACTGATGCTCTTCCCATCAAAAAGTGAACCTGTGTTTCCTCCCCTTAAATCTAGGCAGGCCTGAGACTACAATAAAAGTGAGACTGTGTAACTCCCAAGGCTAGGTCATAAGGGTGATACTACTTTTGTCTGGTGTATCTAGGACATTTGCACTTGAAACCAGGCTGAGGAAGCCAAGCAGGGACATAGAGATGCCACATGTAGGTGTTCTGGCCCATATCTCCAGCCAAGGTCTCAACTGACAGCTAGCATCCACCACCAGTCATACAAACAAGGAAGCCTTCAGGATAACTCCAGCTCCAACCACATTCTGACTCCAATTATATGAGACACTGTAAGAGAGAACCATCTAAATGGATCCAATCAAACCTCAGAACCATGACAGACAATAAAATGTTTGTTACTGTCTTAGGTCATTACATTTTGGGATGATTTGTTATGCAGCACTAGTAACTGAAACAGCCAGGAAATGGGCTCAAGAGCCACTGCCTGCTAACATGAGAATTAAACCCAAAGAAAAGTTGGGCTTTGCCCATAAAGAGAGAAAGCTACAGCAGTCCAGAAACTGGGTAGGATGGGCTGAGTCACAGCAGTCAGAAGTTCAGAAGCTGTAAAATCTCCCCTGAGAGCATGCTGAGCCTGCCCAGAGAGAAGCCACCTCACAGATGATTAGAATGTAAGTGGATAACGAGCCATTTGAATTATCTGCTCTAGTTCAAACACATGCTGTTGCCAATATGCTGTGGCAGCCAGCTAACATCTGAGCATCTTTAATTTAAATTGCATATACTTAACTTGAAATGGCATCTATACTCTGAAACTAAGAATTTACTGTACCATCATCAGATCATAGAAGAAATCATCTTTTTAGGAATTTCCTAAATTTGCCTTTTTACTGCTCTCTAATATGGTAACAGCTTAATGCCTGATGGCTCCCAAGTCAAATGTTTCAGAGTATGAGATATAACTCCTATTCCAATCAGTTTGTTAATACACATGCTGTTTCCTGTCTACATATGTGAATAGAATGATTCTCAGCAGCTTGGGTCTCATTCCCTTATAAACACCAAAACCAAAATCTATAACCTTAAACAATAGACACATTCACAAAGCCAACATGTAACTTATCAAGCTCAATCAAAGACAGCCCTTTCAAGACAAAAATGCCAAAGGAAGCTGAAAGAAAACAAGATTGTGATCGAAATTCAAGACTACACCCAATATAAAAATAATAAAATTTTAATTAGCATCTGTGGAGTTCAAAATATAGGCTCAGGATAAAAACAAAAAGCAAATCTACCCAAAAAGTGTATTAGACCTATTCACCCTGCATTCTCTATTTAAAAACAGATGGGGAGATTGTCATATGCGACTTGTTTTCAGCCCTCATCCCACTTGGCCCTTACCATATTTAACATTCCTGACCATTGAACACCCACCTCCCCAAAACTTCCTTTTCCCTTGGGTTTTGCAGCATTGCATTCCACTTCTTTTATTTCCTTCTAGGAGGCAATTGCCCTGTTTTTCTAATGGGACCAAGCCATGCTTACTTTATATGTCCAATTCTTGAGTGTGCTTCATAGATATCAGAGGTCCCAGAACTGTTCCACAAATGGCTCTATCTATGGGATACCAGTCCAGAGATTCTAGCCCAGAAGGCTGTTATGGTCATCTGTTTCAGGGGAATGGGGTCAGCAAATGAATTTTGAGACCAGCCCTATGACCAGTTAGCAGGCTAGTAGGACAAGCCATTCTCCTGTGTGTCCTGCTATTCTAGATAGCTTCAGTTTACTTGTCCTAAAACAGACTCCACCTTTCTCCACCCAGCTCTCTGTCCTGGGAGACCTGCATGGAGAGCATCATGACCACTGTCTGGCTGGCTGGGTTTGGCTAATGAGACACCTGGTAGGACAATGGAGAGACAGAAGACAAAGAGGTTGGAATATTTATCTCCTTGGCTCCTCCTTGTGGTGTCACCTCTCTCTGCCACCTTCATTCCTTAACCAAGTATCATAATTTCTCTCGTGACAGCACTCTCCAAGGGCTGTCCTGTAGAGTTCCAGACCCCTTTTTTTCCAGCCCCAGGTTACATCACTAACTTGCTTCTACCTTCGAATATAGTTTCTTCATTAAACCCTCCTCAAATGATCTCAGTTTTAGTATGCCATCTGTTTTCTGCTGGAACCCTGACTGAAACACCTGCTGTTTAGTAGCATTGTCTTTTCTTTTTTAAAAAAATAACTGTAAAATTAACTAAAACCCATTTATAATAAATGTAATAAAACTATGTTGCAAAAAAGGAAACAAAAAAGTATCCATAATACAATCACACTATTAGAATGTTGATATATTGCTTTGCAGTATTTCTGATGCATACTTAACATAGTTGTGATTAAAGCATTTATAAAATTTCACATCTTACTTTCTTCATTTAACATTACAAAATAAGCATTTTCCATTTCGCTAAATAATCTTTATAAATATCACCTTTAAAAGCTGCATAATATTCTATTAAGTGGATGTGGTACAATTCGCTTAATTTCTCTCATATTATTGAACACTTGGCATGCCCTTTTCCAACGACCTTTCCAATGCATACATTCACACATACCATCACACATATGCTTATTTCCTTACAAGCTCTCTGCTGGCTTTGCTAGGGGGCAATTTTTAAAATTTACATATGTTCCACATAACAAAATTATCTTTGCTAGGATATTACTCCTTCACCTGCAAGATCATACTCTTTGATATCTTGTAATTATTTAACCTTCCTGACCATGCTTTCCCATGAGATAATAGATTCTTTCCAATGACTGTAGATGAAATTGCTAATAGATGCCAATAACAAGTGTCCTTCTGAAGACAATCAGAAATGATTCTAGATTGTCCAAATTTTTTCCAGTGCCCATAAAACCTGGAGGCAGAGGGAAATATTTGAGGTCAAAATGGAAAAAAGAAATGAAAGCTAAGAGTAAACAAAACAGAGGTGAGCATTTAAATTACGTTAGTAGACAGTGGCACCTCAGACCCATTGCTGTCCAGTTCTGTGGACTCTGAGTCAGCAGCAGTGAGCTGATAATTATGCCACCCATACAGCTTCTCAAAGGAACCGTCTCGTACATTATCTCATTTTCTTCTCACAACAACTTTTTGAAGTAATTACAGCAAGATTTCCCACTGAATAGATAAAGAAACAAACAGAGAAGATGACCTGCCCTTGACCTACATTTCTTTGCATGAGATTTGGTTGTTGTAAATAGAAATTAGGCAGAATGAATGGGCACCCTGAAGTCGGACTGTCTCCCTACCACAGGGGAAGGTCTTCATGGGATAGCTGCTGGCTGGCACCTAGACTGCCTAGCCCAGTGAAACCTGGAGCCCCATGTTTTACTATAGACAGCCTGAAACTATAATTTCTAGCTTTCATGACTGCCAAGATATCAGTGAAATACAAGGAATATGTTCTCAGGATATACCCTCACGGCTCCTGGAAACAGGGGCCCAAAATGAGCTGTAAAGAAGGAACCTTTACCAATTATTCCTAAATAACTGTATAGATCACAGATTAATATCCACAACAAGGCACTGACTAAATGAGAAAGTAGAAAATAAATATTTGGTGCCTCTCCACTCTTTCAAACCACAGTGTGAGAACAAGAAGGGACCTTAAAAAACACTGAATTCAACCTCTTCAATCTCAGTTCCTGCTTCTCTCTCTTCCCCATCCAAATGTCCTCTCATTCCTGTAGCGTGATGTCCCAGGTCCTTCAGAAACATCGGCAGGATTTCATGATTCTCACCTAGCCATTTCCTAATTCTGCCCATGAATGGTAGAGGAGAACATATCCTTCTCACAGAGATGGATCTAACAGCCATTCTCCCTTCTTCCTGATGACAGGATTCCAGTTTGGGGAATGAACTGTGATTGTACTGGGTCATTTTCTCTTTTCATATACTCAACTTCCCAGCCTCCCTTGTGTGTGACTAATTCCACCCCCAAGAGGAAATCCCTTTGGCTCTCACTGCTTGGTTTCCTGGCTTTGACATGATATGAAGACATAAGGCTTGAAGCCATGACCACTATGTTGCAATCATGAGATGACTGTTATAAAGATAAAAGCCAATATCATGAGGATGATAATTCAGAAACACGGGGACAGCCCTTATAGATACTCTGAACAGGAGAACCATGAATCAAGTAGCCTAATTTCCAAGTCTTTATAAACAATAAATATTATTTGCTTAAAGCCATAGTTAGATAGGTTTTAATTCTTATAGCTGGATACATCCTAATTAATGTAGTCTTTCAGGTAACACATGTAATTCGACATAGGTTTCAAGGCCTCAATCCAAAAGATTGACTAAGGCATTAATGGTGGGTCCTAGGCACACTATGGCAGAGGAGGAATTTTTTGAGGAAAGACGTCACCTAAATGGCCACCACAGGTGACCCTGTACATCTTTCTCTCAGAACAGTTAAAGGCTTTTCAAAAGATGGAAAAGGAGACACACCCCCCACTATAGAAACTTATCATCACAATAATTAATATCACAACAGCCAAAAAAAAAAAAAAGCCGCCTTCTTTAACCTTCCTGGGATATACATATGCTATTTCCCTCAAAATAAAGATCTAAATCCTTATTCCCCCAAACAGGTCCTACATGAAACCTGGATGGAACATACCCCACTGCCCACACCACCACCATCAAAAGATAGATAACTCATTCCTCAAAAACTCACAGTTCTAGAGAACTCAAAATGCCTCATTATTTCTTATTAATATGCCTCACTCTTTGTTGAGTTTTTAAGTGGCCCAAACTGGAAATCTCCCGTTCCATAGTAGATGTCTCCCTTCATGAGAGGCTGATATAAAACCCATCTTCTTACCAAGTGGTTGATCTTGTAAGAATAGAGAGTTTCAGAACATTGGGAAGTGCCCATTCCAAATTTCTTCCAGTGGTCTCCCAAAACAGTGATTTTCAACTATCCAAGTGGGAACTTGACCCTTGGTTTTAGAAATACATTTTTCAGGTTCATCTTCTTACGAGGCATTTGCCCGACTTCAGGATTCTCTCACTACTTTTCATGGAATGTGGATCACTTTCCACCACTAATTATAGTGATGCCTGTGTATTTCTCAGGACAAGATTTTTGTGGTAAAGACTGTCTTTTTAATCTGCTTAGACCCATCAATACTCAGAAAAAAAGGCTTTTACTTTTTATTTAACGTCACAAGTCATCATTTTCTCCCCTACATCCTCATTTACATCTACCGTGGAGGGGAATGTGGCAAGATCTCTGAGTGCAGCCCACCCAGCAGAAAATGGAGAGACAAAGTTTTAAATATTAGTCATTCCTTGGCCTGATATTGAGGTCAAATTTCTCTGTTACTTAAACAATTTAAAAAACAGATACAACTGTTTAAGGGCTCAAGTTTTACAATCCCATTCCAAAAACAAAAGGAGTTGCGAGATGGTTTTGGATTTAGATTCCTTTGCTAATCTGCAATTTTGGAGTTATGATAAAGCCATCTGACCTTTGCATATTCAACCAGCTGTCTCCTCGCCCCGTCTCCTCGTTAAACTTATCCCCTGACTCAATACGCCTTTCTTCCTCATTTCTGCATCTGCAGACTCAAACTTCTTATCCCCTGTCATACATCTCCCCCACTTTCTTGACACCTTTACCATATGCCTTTCCTCCCACCTGGAATATCATGAAATCACATCCTTACCTCTTGACCGAAACCGAGAGCATTCTCACTGCTCTCATTTGGCTCCAGCAGCACTAGCGCTCAGACCCCTGTGAAGCAGTCATTCCTTTTGAACCCCTGGCTTGAGCTCTTATCATTCCCCAATTCCTCAGGACATATGTCTGTTTCTCCTCAGTTGCTGATGGACAAATTGCATGTGCTTCTGTATTAATCTGAAACATACAGTTGCCTGTTGTGTTTTCCTTCTGTAAAAGGTGGTGCCCATATCTTCTGATCTCTGTCACTCCCTACGTGGTTCCTAAGGGCCGTCCATCTACCAGGGACCCATTGTTTAACCTCCTAAATGTGAAGAAAAAATAGTTCAACACGCACTGAAGGCTATTTTTCCAGTTGCAAGATACATTTACTAGAAGCTAGTCATAGTCCCTCTTTCACATCCATATAATCAGTGCTTACTTAAGGTATTAATCAATAGTCATGGACAAGATACAGAGAGAAGACTGGACAAGCCTCGGCCGCATTGTTTGCTAATCAGCCAAGCAAATCTCAAAAAGTACCCATAAATAACTTCTTCCAGATGTTCTCCAATGAAATTTTTCGGAAAAAGCTAACTTAAATTGCCACTTTATGAAAACAGAACTAGCTAATATTGATGGAGAATTTATTATATATCCAGCCAAACCTACAGAGAATAAATAAATACGAGAAGGCCTCTGACTTTAATAATGACAAATTATTTGAAGAGATACTGAAAGTTTAAGGGAATTCAAATGAGAACAAACATATGATACTTCAACCTTTTGTACCTTCAGACTCTAGGACCAACCTGTGCCAGTCCACGTGTGCCAGCAGGTTCTCACTCTCTCAGGCACATTCCCTCTTGCACTGAAAATCAGAGGGATGTCCTGCAGTAACGAGCTTGCTCTCTAAGCAGACGCTCTGAGCCTCAATCCGAAAGTCAGTTCGAACCTGATGGTGGGCAGCCCTAACAGTAGTCTAATTTTGTGGATTTAATGTTGGACACAGGAATAGTTTTTACTTCCATGATTCTCAGACTTTCCTGTTCTGTTCCCACAGTGCATCCCATGCAACATTCCTGGGTCTCTTCTGAGGGAAGAAAATAACAACTCCCAGACGGGATGAATGGAAAAACAAAAGAAGACAGACTTTGCATCCCTTAGAACATCGGTGGACCACAACAGGACTTGCACTGTGTGATACTGCTCTTCAGAGCTTTATAACTTTATGCTTTCTCCAGATTGCATAGATAGCACTTGACTTTTATGTGGAAACTGCTAACTTCGTTCTCTGTGAGTTATCTGTGAGTTGAAAAAATCTCTTCTTGTTTATCTGCCCTAATTCTTCTTTCATTGTGAACACTGTAGACAAAATTAAATGAATTTATATATAAACAACAACAAAAAACTTTCCAGCTATAACAGATGGACCCAATCCATCTCAGTAGATAATATCTCATAAATAATTCATCACCATTGCTTTAACCTGAGCCTTTTGTATTTTGCACATCTAAGTAAATAACCATTAGTAAGCTTTATGCATTGCACTGTGTAAATTATCTTGTGTCTGTCATAATCGAGAGAATAGTACTGATATTTTTGGGGAAAGGTCTCTTCTAATTATTTCTTTGCTGAATCTTTTCTCCAGCTGTAGGTTATCAAATAGAACTAGATTCAACTCCAAACCTGATCTGAGGTTTTTCTTTAATATTTACAAATCGAGCATCTG
Organism: Chlorocebus sabaeus; assembly: GCF_047675955.1. Classification (NCBI taxonomy): domain Eukaryota; kingdom Metazoa; phylum Chordata; class Mammalia; order Primates; family Cercopithecidae; genus Chlorocebus; species Chlorocebus sabaeus. Next base: position 34,770,230 of record NC_132913.1, read on the forward strand.
TCTTACTTTGACACCTTAACAAATTAAAGGAATTTTATGTTTTCCATAGGCAATATGAATACTTTATATGTTTGACAGAAGAGTTAATTGTAATAAATGCTTACAGCACAATCCTAAGGAGATACCTGAGTTTTCAAATACAGTCCTCTGTCCCTTTAGAAATATAGTTCAAACCAACAATCCTGTTTACCTGGTGTAGGTACAAAACAAAACAAGACTTCTAGAGCAGGCTTGCCTTTACTCTGCAGTTGAATAAGGAAGTGATTGGCTCTCAATAATTCCAGACCCAGTTTCAGCTATCCAAGGCAGTAGATATGCCTTTGTTAACACAGATTTTTTTTTTTTTTCCCCACAGATGCACTGTGAAGCAAGGTGTCAAATTCCAAGAATATTATAGTAATGGAGTCACTTAGGATGAAAAAAATGAGATGAGAGGTAGTTGAGAAGATGTTCATGTTGTGCTGTTGGGGCTAGCACCCACTCATGGCAGAATGGAGATATGAGATGGGAGGCCTTTGACTCCCCTTCTCTCTGTTTCTCCAATTCCTTCCCCTGTGCCTATGGTATCAGGCATTTCTGCAAGCTGCTGACAATAACACCCATGCCCCAGCCTTGCCACTTCCGTACCTCCCCTGTGTCTCACTTCCTCTAAGGCAGCTAGGTCATGCTAGTTAATCATTAATCAGTTCCTACTGCAGAGTTAGTGACTGCTCATTCTTCATGCATTAGACCTCAGAGATAACCTTCTTCCATCTTGGGGTTCCTTTCATTCATGGAAATGAGGAACACAGGAAAAGACATGGTGATCTCCCCAGAGAGTCCAGAGAGGGTACTGGTAATGCCACCTTGGCCCAGGTGACACATTCTGACATCTCATCATTTGTGTTTTAAATTAAAGCTATGTTGGACATGGACTGTGGAACAGAACCTGGTCATTACAGTTTCTTTTAAAGCCATGAGGATAAGATACACAGAAATGTTATATATGTAATGTATATAAATATGACTGGGCTAAATAATAAGAAATTATTACAAAAGACCAAATAAAAGTCAACAAGAAGGTGAAAGAAGAGGGACAGGTCTCTGAATTACCCTGGAGCAAATGAATAAAGTTTTAAAAATGTAAATGTCAAGAGGAAAAAAACACAACCATTTTAAAGTGGGTTGACTTTTGCCCCAGTTCTGAACCATGTTGATAAATAAAATAAAAGTAGCTAATTAGCATGAGTCGAGCCTTAACAGCATACCACCCTATGAGTCATTTTATGGTGTTTTTAACAAGTAAGGTCATTAATACAAGATAGCACAAACCAAATAAATAATTTAGACACAAGCCTACTGCAAACGTTTTGGGGTTCCTTTGTATGACCTTTGAAGGAAAGGGCCCCTTGGCATGATAGAATACCAGCGAGAGTGAAGTCAGCTGGAAACTTTCTTCCCATTCTGAAAAGGGAAGTAACACTGTGGGTCAGATCCAAGTCCAAGGTGAAGAGAGGAATGGGATTGCCAATACTATTCACTCACCCCTTCTCCTCTTCCCTTCCCTCACCCCCAGGCTTAACTGCAGAGTTCAAAGTCTTGTGTCTAACCAGGAGGGGCTTTTGTCTGCTCCTCACTTAGGGCACTGGCAGGAAAGAAGTACCACTGTGCCTATGCAATCACAATGCAAAATTGTCTATAAACGGCAGAACTTAATGAAGTGTCTTGGGCTCAGCTTGAAAACTTAACTAAATGATAATGATTGTGAATGAGTTAACTTTTACCCATTGTCACTGCGACATGGCAGTTTAAGTCACACTGTGGAGTCAGATAGATCCATGTTCTAATCCAAGTTATAGTCATTCATTAGAATCCTGGGCCTCAGTTTTCACATCTGTAAAATGAATATACTAATAGCATCTCCCTTATAGGACTGAATTTTTTTTTTTTTTTTTTTTTTTTGACACATGGTCTCACTGTGTCACCCAGGCTGGAGTGTAGTGGTGTGAACATGGCTCACTGTGCAGCCTCAGGACCCTGGGCTCAAGCAATCCTCCTGCCTCAGTCTCCCAAACTTCTGGGACTATAGGCATGAGCCATGTGTCCAACTTAAGGATTAATAAGACAATGATTCTCAAGCACTTAGCCCAAAGCTAGCCTGACATATACTATGAGTTCAAAAAATTCCTAATTTTTTTCTGTTAATATTATCATTACGTTATTATTATAAAGGCAGCAGACCATCATGAGAATACGTACCTTGGTTGTCAGGCACGTTTTTCTAGAAAGTGGCAAAAAAGTGACAAATACCTTCATTTCTAAAGTCACCCTGATCCAAACAAAATTAAGTGGGACAAAGGCCAATGGGCGAAATGGTCAATAAAGCAAAGAGGCCAAGGATTTTATCACAGAGATGATCAGAGGCCAGATTTGAGTATCTTGTTTAAGCCTCATAGGTAAACATAACTGCCTGTCAAAAATGTCTTCAGCATTTCATTCCAAGAAGTATAGCTTACATTAAAAACTGCACAATTACTACAACTCTGAAAGATGTTACTATTTAGAGAAACTGGGTAAAGAGATCACAGGATCTCTGTGTATCATTTCTCACAACTACATGTGAATATACAATTACTTCAACATAAAATGTTAAAAAGAAAACTACACTACTTCAAAATGCTTGACCCAGAACATGGGATCATAGAATGTTTTATTCAAAAGGGATCTGGAAGAAACCATATGGCCCAGTCATTTTTTTTGACGGATTAGAAACTGGGAACTAGAAATACTCAGCTTTTTAGCTACTAGTAGCTTCTAATCAGAGCTTGTTTCACAGCCCAATGTTGCTTCTCCATACATTAGTATGTGCTGTGTGCTTAATATAGGCACAGCCCCTTGACAGAAGCAAAGCAGTTGTATGCCATCATCCCTAATTCACACATAAGAGAAGAGAGGTATCGGGTTGGTGCAAAAGTAATTGTGCTTTTTCCCATTAAAAGTAATAGCAAAAACCGCGATTACTTTTACACCAACCTAATACAACTCTAGAGGGTAATTTTAAAAGTGTATGGTTCTGCATTTTTACCTGGTTCTAGTATATGGCATATAATAGTTTCCTAGGGCTTCCATAACAAAGTACGACAAACTGGGAGGCTTAAAACAACAGAAATTGGCCGGGCCTGGTGGCTCATGCCTGTAATCCCAGTAGTTCGGAGGCCAAAGGCGGGTGGATCACTTGAGCTCAGGAGTTCAAGACCAGCCTGGGCAACATGGCAAAACCCTGTCTCTACAAAAAAAATATAAAAATTACCTGGGTGTGCTGGCAAGCACCTGTAGTCTCAGCTTGTCAGGAGACTGAGGTGGGAGGATCACTTTAACCCAGGGTGCAGAGGTTGCAGTGAGCTGAGATCATGCAACTATACTCCAGCCTGGGCAAAAGAGTGAGACCCTGTCTTTAAAAAAATAATAAAATAAAATAAAAGAGAAAGAAAGAAAAAGAAAAAAAGAAAGAAATTGATTGTCTCACAGTTCTAGAGGCTAGAAGCTCAAAATCAAGGTGCTGGCAGGGTCATGCTGACTCCAGCCTATTGGAGAATCATTTCTTGTATTATCCCAGTTGCTGGGTGCCTCAGGTGTTCCTCAGCTGGTAGAAGCATCACTCCAATCCTTCATCTTCACTGGCATTCTCCCTGAATCTTTACATCATCTTCTCTCTCTGCCTGCCTGTCTCTGTGTCCAAATTTCCCCTTTCATAAAGACATCAGTCGTAGTGGATTAGAGGTCACCCTAATGACCTCACTTTAAATTGATTATCTCTGTCAAGACTCTATTTTGAAATGAGGTTACATTCTTAGGTACCAGAGTTAGCCCTTCAACATATCTTTCTGGTGGACATAACTCAACCCATAACACACATTAGTTGCACAATAAATATCAGACCACTCGACCACTCACTGACTAATAAAGGAAGAAAAGTTATTGACATTACAAGCCAAGGAAACCACAGGTACCAAGTCACAGAGATATGGAACAGATTATTGGATTCAGGAGTCTATAAGAGAGTAGTTTGGAGGGAGCTTAATATAGAAAAGAGAACAGAGATGGCAGAGAGATAGGCAGTGACCACTCCTGAAGAGCTGGGTGGAAGCTTGGACGTAACTCTGCAGGCAGCCCTTTGTTTCAGAGTTGCTCATTAAACTAAAAGTGAAAACTAAGTAAGACACAGTGCCTGCCCTCAAGGGCCTCGTTGTCATGCAGAGGAGATCATATACGAGCAAATCATTTCAGTTCAGTATGTGTCCTTAAGGGCAGAAATAGTGTAATATCCATGGTGTCTTTGGATATTACATAACCTGCAGCAGATAGTGAGTAATCGTTTGCTGAATAATTTTGATGTGAAATGTGTTTTCTATTATTGCAGATATAGTAATAAAAATAATAAAGGTAACAGTAACTAGCATTTGACAAGCACTATGATAAGCCTTTTGATGCATTATCTCATTTAATCCTCACCACAATGCTCTGAGTTGTATACTGTTGTTAACCTCACTCTACAGATGAAGAAAGCAGGCGTAGAGAGTTACCCAAGGTCACAGATCTGGAAAGAGGCAGAGTTGGGACTTGAACTCAAATCCACATGACTCCTAACCCTTGAATCTTATTTCTTATACTAAGAGTTAAATTGGCAAGATTTCCAATTATTTTTCGTTTGTGTTCCAATTCTAGGGTTAATGGTTAGTTTTTTAAGTAAATCATCATCCTTTCACCACAGGGGGTAAAGCCTATAAAAATGCTGATTGAGTGAAATTCAACAGCAGTGTGTTTGTCAATGGCCATTAATCAATCTACAATCAATGTGTAAACACTTTGTTAAACAATTAACGTGTTGGAAAATGTGTAAACAAGACAATTTCAGCTAAGGCAGATATTAGCCAATAGTTAGGTCACAGCACAACATTGTAGCTCAAAAGACCAGCACGCCACCCTTCATTTAATTATTTTTGTAACATATCTATTGTATATGTAATGAACTTCCCTAGAAATCAGCCCCCTGGGACCCTCAGGTAATTGAGAATCGTTCCTTTCTGCCTGATTCACCAAACAATCAGTCTCACTAATAATAAAAAGAAGATCTAGTAGGGAGTGCAATTGTAAGACAGCAGGTTACAAATAAACAATTAATAAAACTGTTTTGGATTCAACTATGTCATTTGTTTTTGATGCCATAGTAATTTTGGAAGGGAGCAGAATGATCCTCAGGGTCTTACTAGGCTTTGGGAACCTGTGAACCACCTTTCACCTGTCTGCCTATGCTCATATGAACATACACATTAGGAAGAGGAATCCACATCTTTATCACATTCTTATTAGCATCCATCACTCATAAAAGATTGAAAATCTCCCCTCCCCACCAGCCCCAGCTTAATGCAAATGGACAAACTAAGGCTCAGAGATATCAAGACAGCTACACAACGCCACGCAGTTGTTTATGAAAATTCTGGGACAAGAACCCTTGGCCTCCCAGCCTGAAACTCCATCTCCTATAACAAAATTTTAATAAACTCTGGACCTGACAACATGAATGTGGCCCATAAACAACTGCAGAATAAAATCAATGTCTAGAAGAAGCAAACATCTCCCTACCGCTCCACATTGCAGTCTGATACCTCCAATAGCACCACTTTAAGTCATATATTTAAAGGTAAATGCTCACAGCCTAACAAACATTTGTTTATACTTCAAAAGAAATTCATTTTTCAAATACTCTCATGGCATTATATTTCAATGGGATGTAAAAGTGACTTCCCTTTCCTCCCTCCGTGTCTCCGCCACTGCCTCCTCCCCCGCTGCCATGATTGGACGCATCCTCCAGCAGCAATAATAGGATCGCCTTCCCTACTAAGAAGCCTGCTGTTATTTGGAATGTAATTGCCCAGCACCCCACAGAGAATGCATTCTCTCAAGCTCCAGCAAAGCTTTTCCATTGAGACCAGGCAGAGTACACTGAAGGCTAATTTGGAGGATGTTAAGAAAATGTTAAAATAATGAACTTTAGTTTTTCAAATGAAAATAGAAACCCTCCAAATTAAGGACTTGACTCTCAACTCTATTTTCTTATTACCCCTGGACTAGAGTTACATTTCTTCAGCTCAGTTGATGCATATGTGGGATTCTGAATGGGATCTAAACATGAAATCCATCTGATTCACTAAGAATCTTCCTGACACATGACTAGGGTTTCTAATTCCCACCAAACCCCAAACACACAACTCTTCCATGCAGCTTCAGCCCTCACTTCCAATTTTCCTAAATGCAGTGTTTGGCAGTTTCAAGATAGTGAAGGAAACACAGAAGTCACGTCTCTGGTTTCACCAGGCCCAACATTGGCCTGAGGGATTAAAACAACTTTCAGTAACTGGAGACCATCTTGTTCACCATGAGGGGCTTTGCTCTAACTTGTCTTTCCCAACACAATTTCATGAGTTTTACCCATTGCCAGGTTACTTTTACTTGATTATGTTGGACTAATATAGCAAGAAATCCACTCTTACTTCTGGCAGTGCCAAGTACCTATGACTGTTACTTAAATGCTGCAAATTGACAGGAGGATGTTCTATATGTTTGTATTTTAAGTGATAAGGAAATATATGTGCTGTTTGCTGCCATGACAGTGAGGGAGTTTTGATGACATAAATGTCTCCAGAAAGATGAGTGAATTGGCCCTTTCAGAGAACAAGGCTGCCAAGAAACTGAAGGGGTGGAGGTGGTGTCAGCATGGGGGAACACAGTCTGGCCTGTAAGTTAGACAAATCACATTCTTTATAACTATACTTTAGACATTGGTTTTTATATTAAAATGGACAGATATGATATTCGATTAATATGCCTCACCTTTATCTCCTTTGGTTCAAATTAACCCTCTGTTTAAAAGCTCTGAGCGCCACTAAAAATAAATTTAACAAATTATTTGAAAGTTCTTAATTCTGATTGGAATCAAATCATTGTGCTTTTTTTTACTGTAAGCATCAAAATATGTTTAAAGGGCTTTAAACATATTTAAATACGTTTAAATATTTAAATATGTTTAAAGGGATATTTAAACATCCTTTTAAAGGGATTTATTTATTTATTTATTTATTTATTTATTTATTTATTGAGGTAGGGAGTTAATTTGTTGAAGAGTGTCCTTTTCAAAATAACGGAAAAATCTTTATACCGCTGGGCACCAAAATCTCATTTCACAGTCACAAGACCAGAACCAACATTAGGATTTTCCATCTTCAAATTTTCTTGTTTTCTTGGATAACTTAATTGGCACCTAGCAATTGAGAAATCAGTAATTCATTCCCACATATTTACTGAGCACCTACAAAGTACCTGACCATAGTGGAAAATAAACAAAGCCTTCCTCACTGAACTGGCTTAAGGGATAATAAGCAAATGTATAAGGGCTGCATTGTCATAGGTACTGCTATGAATACACATGTCAAGCAGCCTAGGGGATAGACAGGGACAGATGCTGTCAGTTAACAGAGGTTGATCCTCTCTGAAGAAATGACTTCTAAGTAAGGACTGTATGTGTGAAACAGCAATGCCATATGAACAACTGAAGAAGAGCAATTCAGGCAAGGGGAACACATGGAAAACAAAGGCAAAGGTCCTTGGATAAGAAGCCTCCCATGTTACCCATGTACCTGAGCCACAGGGAGCTTGGGTGCTAGAAACAATGTCAGAGATGCAGCCGGGAGCCCCATGTTGCTTCTTATGGTCCATTGTGATGGGTTTAATTCTATTGTTATGGGAAGCTATTGATGTATTGAGTAAAGGAGTGACCTGATTATTTATATTTTAAGGGAATGTTCCAACCAATAGCAATTTATATCTATTCTCATTGTCTTCTATGTTTATCATTTATCTTCAGCTCACAAATTCCACTGATTCTTCTTCACATGGCCATCCTTTTGTTTTCATCCTAGAACTACATTTCCTTGTACATGGACCATTACAGTACACTTCCAGCTGGTATCTCTGCCCCTAGTTTCTCCAAGATCCAATTCATTTAGTAGAAGTGCTAAATTGATCTTCCAAAAATACAAACCCATCCATGCTGTTTTCTGGCTTTAGAAAAGGAAGCCATTGGCTCCCTACTGGCTATAAGAAAAAGCTCAAATTTCTCATTCTGTCATCAAGAACTTCACAATATGGTCCCAACATTATCACCACTAAGGCAAAAAAAAAAAAAAAATAAAATGAAATAAAATAAAATAAACTGATCTCGGCATGAAACATTCTTGATTCACAGTCACATATCTCCAAGATTGGGATGCTTTATTCCTTTATATCAGCCATATATATGACTTGTCCTTCTGGTCATAATTCAAAGACCACCTTCTCCTCTCAGGCCCTTCTCAATGATTCCAGCTCAGAATGTCTACAGTGCATGCATCCAGCAGCACACAGTTTGATATTTTTTTAAGACTAGTCAAGTGCAGTAGTGAGAAGTGAAGAAAGTGGAACAAGGAATTTGATCCATAACTGACTGTGAAAAATCAATTGCGATAACTCACTACCTTAGGACTAGCCTAACACATATTTTTATATTCCACCTTGAAATATCATGTACCTGCTTTATATAATCTATATGATATCTTCACACTAAAACTGTAAGTTTCCAGGGGCCTTAAGACTGCAGTAGCCAACTCAGTGGCCTTGCATACACGGTACAGAGTTGATCTTCAGGCAATGCTTAGAATCATAGGCCTTTTAAACAAAAGAAAAGTTAGAGCTTTTCCAGTACTAGTCTCTCATTTCGTGGGTAAGAAAATTAAGATCCTTGGATGCGAAGGGCTTTGCTCAGGGCTACACAGCTACTTAATTGCATAAAAAGAACTCAAGTACAAGTCTCCTGACTCTTTCCAAGACTTCATGCTGACTGGATCAAAGAATCAATTCCAATAACTTGTCTGACTACTACCACATCCTAGCCATTAGGACTGTAAGTTTCCATTTCTTCTAACACTTTTTTCTTTTTCTCTTTTTTTATTTTTGTTAAACCACAACACTGCTATAAAGTGATCAGATGACCTCTACCAATTATGAAAAGCATAATTATGATCCTCAGTTACAAATAAGAGAAATAAGCTCTGGATAGCTTTAGCAAAAGGAAACCATTTAGAAAGGTAGAAGAGGGCTGGCAGAAATGAAGAGGGGCTTGAGAATGGAAGGATACACTCCATAGGGCTGGGAGGCAGACTCTGTAGGCATCAGCACAGAGCAAGTCTGAGCAGCCCAGCCCTACTATGGTGAACTGTCCTAGTGCCACATGTTCAGCATTCAAAGACCCCCACCCACCCACAAAGTGACAGATTGGTCAAGTCTAGGTACCTAGAAGATAGGGAGAGAAAAAGTCCAGACCCTTCAGCTTCTGTAATGGACAGCAGGTACCACAAGTAACATTTCCACCAAGACCACTCATGGAGGAGATTAATCATCCCAAAAGAAATTGTGTGCTGTCATGAAGGGGGAATGACAGGAAGTCAAAATCTCAAATGTCTACGGCATCAAACATCTCTACTGAGATCAGAGCAAAATGTCAACTCCTCGATTCCATTTCTGCTTAGAATGATAGCATAGTGCAGGGAGAGAGTGAGGGAATGAAGGAATGGGACAAGCAGGGAGGTTAGGCTGCCTTGGAAGGAGATCCACCATTTGCTTAAAATGGTCAGAATCATTTCATCTCCGATGAAACGCCAAAGCATACATATAATTATCGCCAATTACTCCTGATTTTCACACAGGGAAACTGACTTAGAGTGCTGGCTATAACCAAAGGGAGGTGAGAATCAGAAGCCTCCCAGGAGGTATACTGGGATGCAAATGCTTACAGGCCTGTGTTGATTTCTTAGGCCCTGAGTGATCTATATTTGATTACTATTAATAATGATAATAAAAGATTATTTTGCCTTACTATATATGCCTGCAATTTACTGGGGACATTATGTACATTATCTCACTTGTTCCTTGGGAAAAATCATATAAATCAGTATTTTTTTTTGCTTTGTGGTCAGAAAAACTGAGGCTCAGAGAGTACAAGTCAGAATTTGAACTTAGATCTATTTGACTTCAAAGCTTCTGTGCTTTCTGTCATGCTAACTACAAAAACAGGGGACCTGGAGTCAGAATATTTGAATGCAAGTCACAGCTCTAGCAGTCACAGGGCTGTAGCTTTGGGTAAACCATTTTAATTTCTCTGTGCCTTGGTGGCTTCACCCAGAAAACAGGGATAACTGATAATTACTGGTTGTTCTCCCTTATAAGACTGTTAAGAGCAACACGTGAGAAAGGGTCTTGAAAACTAAACCTATAAAATGCTATTCAAATAAATCTTAGTAATTATCATTATTATGATATATAAGACAACTGGAGACAAGCAAAATACAGGCTTAGGCACAGAAAATAATCCAGCCGTGTGTGGAATGCTGCTGAGGCAGAAAACGGGATGCCAGAATGTAGCTTTGCTCTGACCCACTCTACCTGCACAGGAGAAGGAGGAGCAAGAACTACCTTGAAAGACTGTACCCAATAGGATCTGAAATGTAGGATATACTTTTGCAGCTGCCTTGCTGTTACAGAAATGAATGAAACAAAATCATTGACTTCAAAGACAATCTCATTACTCTTGATACATTGGCTGCCTAACAACATTTTGGAACTGCTAGAGGAGGCAAAGTTACATTTATATAACTTTAAAACTGTCAGAAAAGTAGGGAGTAAAATTAAGTTTGCTCCTTTTTACAACTACAGGTAGAGGTAAATTGCATGGCTAGATGAAGGGGAAGGCATGTGACAGCTCTAATATTACAAATGAATATCCTTATGAGCACTGAAAGTCTGTGTACAGAGAGTAATTTTTCTCCCATTTGGTAGGATTATAGAAAACTGATGCATTGCAGATCAGAGCCAAAAGAGAAAAGTGGAACAAGCAACAGTATGAAAACCACTCAATAGGAGTACAAATGCAAGAAAAGATGCATTTATTTTAATGTAAAGACATTTCTGTTTGAAGGAGACACAAAAATGGGAACATCCAAACTGGTGTTTACATAGAATTACTTCTAATTTACACATCATGAGTCTTCCTGTTTTTCATGGGGGTTTATGAATCTTGATCATAACATGAGCGTTTATCTATAAATATTGCACAGCATGCATTTAAATACACCCTCTAAACACCAAAATCTATATCTGTAGCCATTTGCCCCCTTCTCTCTAATTACAATGAAGAAATGTCTCTTTCCTTTCAAAGACTAAAACTTACACATAGACCCAGGATCCCAAATTCTCCAACCCTGCAGAAACCCTGTCAATTAGCCCGTCTTTCTCCAGCATCATCAGTCTTCAAGTTCCTCTCCACCATCACTCAAATATGCATAACTAAGTATCTCTCACGTGGGAGTCTGGGGAAAATATGGACCCCATGTCATCTTTCAGCTATTGTCCTTTCCCTCCAGGATCCTGTATAGCCAAGAATCTCAAAAATTAGACATTTGGCCTCAACTTCTTGACCCTTCATGCCCTCTGCAATCATTTCCAATCAGGCATCTGCCCACACTAAAAATCATCCTCAATAAAATCATTCACATGATTTGATTGAATGGGACTTTTTTCATGCTCTGTTATTCTCAGTATTTCAGCAGCATCCAACACATGTGACCATTTGCTTCTTTCTTTATCTTGGCTTTCTTAGCAGTGTACCCTGCACCTTCCTGCCACTGCCCCCAGTTTTGGCATTTTTACTTATTCCTATTGCTTTAAATTCCAAATACATGAAATAGTTTCCAAATTTCTATGTTCAGCCCAGCCTCTTCTTCAAGGCTTTAGAGCTGTATACCCAACTAATACTTGATGTTTCTCCTTGATTTTTTACAGGTATCTTAAAATAGTCCAAAGTCAACTTCTGCTATCACCTCCAACCTTGTATCAGCCAGTCTTTCAATGGACCCCATTTGTATTAGTCTGTTTTCACCCTGCTGGTAAAGACATACCTGAGATTGGGTAATTTATAAAGGAAAGAGGTTTAATGGACTCACAGTTCCACATGACTGGGGAGGCCTCACAATCATGGCAGAAGATGAAGGAAGAGCAAAGCGATGTCTTACATGGTGGCAGGCAAAAAGAGTTTGAGACTTACTCGGTATCATGAGAACAACACAGGAAAGACCCACCCCATGATTCAGTTACCTCCCACTGGGTTCCCCCCATGATATGTGGGAATTATAGGAGCTACAGTTCAAGATGAGATTTGGATGAGGACACAGCCAAACCATATCATCATCTCAGCATTTAAGTTATATCATATATAACCTATTGTCCATGCCAGTGTCCTCAGAGTTGACCTTAACTCAAGAGATCCCACATCTAGTCTGTGGATTGTGTCTCCAGAATACAGCTCATTTCTCTCAACAACTGCTAACAATCAAGCTTAAGTTATTAGCATCCTTTACCTGGCCAGCTATAATGACATCCTAATTGATCTCTCACTTTCATCTTCAATCCTTTCTATACATGAGGATGCATGCTTTAAAACAAAACAAAACAAAAAAAAACTTGTTTTAGAGATGGTGTCTCACTCTGTCGCCTAGGCTGGAGTGCAGTGGCTATTCACAGGCGCAATCATAGTGCACTCCAGCCTCAAACTCCTGGGCTGAAGCGATCCCCTTGCCTTTGCCTCCTGAGTAACTAGGACTACAGGTGCTTGCCATTGTGCCAGCCAGCAGATGTATGCTTTTAAACGTTCCTCTGATCATGCTTAATTGCACTCAGAATAAAACTTTTGCACACCAATAGGCTCTATATACTCTGGTAATTCCTACCTCTTTGTCCTTATCTTAAGCCATTCTCATTCTCTATTACTCTAATCTTCTTTCCCTTGTCCAGCCAGGACATTCATATGTGTGTTCTAAGTCCTGAAATGCATTTCATCCAGCTCACTCCCACTCATCCTTTAAGCTGCAAGTCAAAATTCACATCTATAAGGAAGGCTTCTCTGAGCCTGTCCACAATCTAAATTAAAACACCCATTATATTTTTCTGTTGTACCCTTCACATCTCCTAAATAGCATGCACCACTGTTTGCCACCATGTGTTAGCGCAAATGTTCATTTATTCCCTCTTCCCTTGCCTCTTTGTTCTATATGGGCAGAAACTGCATTGTGCTCATCACTGTACCTTCACTGCCAGTACAGAACACCAGACGGTGTTGCATAAGAATTTTCTGAACCAATAAATGTACCAAGGTTGATTTTCCTTAAAATATAGTTAACACTATAGGTGGGATACCTGAGTTCTAGCTGCTTTCTAAGGATTTAGGAAAATGTTGAAGTCCTGGAAGAAAAATGATTGATTCAAAAGTATTATAATAAGAATAGTAATTAATACTTATCACATTACTATACTAAGAAGAATAGTAATTAATACTATTCTTATTACATGTGTAATTGAGAAATGTGCTCAATTACCTTTCTACAGAACACAATAATGTGTATTAGGTGACTACAGTTTCATTCAACTCTTACATCATTACACACAAATTGTACAGTCATGTGTCACTTCATGATAGGAATACGTTCTAAGAAATGTACATTAAGTGATTTCATCATTGCACAAATATCACAGAGTATACTTATACCAACTTAGATGGTATGGCCTAGCACACACCTAGGTTATATGATACAGCCTATTGTTGCTAGGCTACAAACCTGTACAGCAAGTTATTGTACGGAATACTGTAGGCAATTGTAATACAAAGGTAAGTACTTGTATATCTAAGCATATCAAACAAAGAAAACGTACAGTAAAAATGTGGTATACAAGATTTTAAAAAATGGTACTCCTATATGGTGCACTTAACATAAATGGAGCTTGCAGGACTGGAAGTTGCTCTGGGTGGGTCAGTGAGTCAGGGGTGAGTGAATGTGAAGGTCTAGGACATTACTGTACACTACAGTAGACTTTATAAACACTGTATAATTATGCTGCACTAAATTTATCTTTGAAATTTTTTCTTTCTCCAGTAATAAGTTAACCTTAGCTTACTATAACTTTTTATAAACTTTAAGCTGTTATAAACTTTAAATTTTTAAAACTCTTGGAATAATCCTTAGCTTAAAACACAAGTACATTCTACAGCTGTACAAAAGTATTTTCTTTTTTTAGATCTTTATCCTATAAGCTTTTTTCTATTAATCTTTTTTTTTACCTTTTAAACTTTTTTGTTAAAAACTAAGACAAACACACATTAAGCTAGGCCTACACAGGGTCAAGATTATCAATATTACTGTCTTCCACCTCTGCATCTTGTCCCACTGGAAGGTCTTCAGGGGCAATAACATACATGGAACTCTCATGTTCCATGATTTCAATGCCTTCTTCTGGAATACTTTCTGAAGGACCTGAGATCCTCTCTAATCCAGCATCTTTACCAGCAACACCTCTTCCTCATGTCCACAGACAGCTGTACCAAGGGTAGAGAGCTACCCTGGTCTTTGGCTATCACTGTGTGTAAATTTGTCCCAAAGGTTACAATATGCAAATCCCAGAGAGAAGCAATCTGAGATAGCCCTGCCTTCAGCATGCTTGGGAGAACAAATATCACGTGATTAAGATTAACATAGGTGTGCTAGACTGAGAAATTATGTTTGGTTTTTTAATTTTTGTTGTCGTTGTTGCTTTTGAGAGGGAGTCTTGCTCTGTCACCCAGGTTGGAGTGTTGGAGTGCAGTGGCGCAATCTCAGCTCACTGCAACCTCCGCCTCCTGGGTTCAAGGGATTCTACTGCCTCAGCTTCCCGAGTAGCTGGGATTATAGGTGCCCACCACCATGCCCAGCTAATTTTTGTATTTTATTAGAGATAGGGTTTCAGTATGTAGGTCAAGTTGGTCTCGAACTCCTGACCTCAAATGATCTGCCCACCTCGGCTTCTTTAAGTGTTGGAATTACAGGCATGAGCCACCACACCCAGCTGAGAAATTATGTCTTAATCATATTTTAAAATGAATATCACTTCTAAAATTATTTTATTAATATATCCTTTTACTGATTGTAACTCCAGCATTTCATGCAATGATCCAAAATAATACTAAATTGCTAGCATCACCTTTTTCAGAATTTTTTGGAAGATTAAAAAATTAAAAATAGAATTATTCTTTTATACAATATCTGACAAATATTTTTGCTGCCTTGGAGTACACTAGGTATAAAAAAGAAAAGAAAATACAAATTTAATATTCTCTTTAAAAAACTTTCCATAAACCATTGGAAATACCACTTCAAAATAGGTATTTTCTGTGTAATATAAGCTTTGATATTCTTATCTTCAAAATTATTTACATAAAAAAATAATACACATGCATAATTATAATTTGCATTATTTTCTGCTGACCTAGCAGAAAGGTACCAAAAGTTAATTCTCTGAAATCAAACCTACCTATAATCTCATTAAATATGCACAATGAGTGGGTAGTTAGGGTGACATCATTTGTAGTTTTCTAAGCTCCAAAATAACTTTTTAACGATGACTTTTGTAGCTTGTAATAACCATATAAACTCAAGCGATGGTTCACGATCTATTTACTGCCATCATTACTCTTCATTCAGTTATTTTACTGCCCCCACAGGGTTACATAAACTTGCTCTGTGCCCATCTCTACCACCCATCAGCAAGCAGAGTCGAGCTGGTCAGCCAGCCGAGCAAAAACGCACAAGGCTTCTCTGTTGTTACACCAAAATGTCAGCTTTGCTGCCTGCCTCTTGCTTATGGATAAATCATCAACCCAGAAAACCTGCATGTCCAGCATCCATTGGATCTCTACCCCTAAGTGACCCATATTCAGGGCCTGCCAAAGCCTGCCAATTAATGATCCAATGGAGGAACACATTAACTACCCGATTCTCTGGGTTTCTAGGCTCTATTCCCATGGCAAGTTAGGGTATCAAAATCCAATGTCCCTGAACTATACTAACCTACTTACTGAATTGCAATTTAATATAATGGGAATTTGCCATTTCAATATATGGGCTAGATTGTTTTCAAAACTGTAGCTGATATAATGTCTACTGTGTTTCTCAGAGACAATTTAACAAATTTCTCCTTGATGTAAGCATTGAGAAGTTTGTCCTTTTTAAGCAAATGGATACAATTTTGTATTAGTCAAGGAGGGCTATATATTAATAACTTGTTATATTTGCTTTTTCTTTAGCAGTTAGGAGTCAAAGAACTAAATTTACTATTTAATTCCCATGACTAGCTCACTGAGAGTTCCTGGCATAATTATGTTCCCCTTCTTTCTAAATCAGTTTTTCCAACTTCTCTTCCCTACCACAATAGTAGAATACAGTACAGGCTCATCAATGACACTGATTCACTATAACCATAGCACACTGACCGAGAAGTGACTAAAAGGCCCACCAAAAAGGTCCTTCTGTTGAGCAAAGATGTCACCTTGAGAGAACAGAGGATAGACTCTCATCAGTAACTGGTTCAATTTGAAAGTGAGGATTCAAAGCTGGGTTCTCACCCCAGATTATCCTGAGCACCTGTATTCCACTCATTCCTTTGTCCTCTCTCTCACCTCACGTGAGTTCAGAATCATTGATCTAAATCAGGGGTTAGTAAACTCCTGTAAAGAGCAAGATAATAAATATTTTAGGCTTTGCGAGTCTTATGGTCTCTGTCACAGCTACTAAACTTCACCACGATGGCATGGAAGCAACCATAGACAACATGTGAACAAATGAATATAACCATTTTCCAATAAAACTTTATTTGTAAAAGCATGTTGGGGGTTGAACTGGGCCATGGGTTGTAGTTTACTGACCCCTCATCTAAATGATCTCTGATACTGGTTTTTAATCTTTATTTTAATGTGTTGGTTTATGTTCAGTATGGCAACCTACTTCAAAATATTTTACTTGAATAGAAGAGTACATTATAAATAAAGAATGGAACAAAATTAAAGGACTCTATATTATAAGTAGCCTGGATACCATTTATTAAAGTCCTGGTACTGAAAATTGGCAATGAGTCTGTGCTCTTCAGAAATTTACACTCTGATGTGGGAGAAATGACAACTTTACAAATAAGTATAACAGAAGTGCTGAACAAGAGCTGCAAACAATGTCCTATGGGAGTTCACAAGACAGGGGTGCTTCAAACCCCAGGAACAGGAAGATATCTTGGTAGAAACGATACCAGACCTGTGAGGGATTTCACCAGGCAGAGGTAAAGGGCGAGAACATTTCAAACTGAGAGTGGTGTGGTGAGATGAAGTAGCCTGGGGTGTACAGAGATATCCCTGTTTGGCTGTAATATAGGGTAAGCATAGAAGACAGTTGAGAGGTCACCATGATAAGATTCATCAAGGAAGCAAGGTTAAGAAGTTTGGGGTTTTTAGTAGGCAGTAGAGAATCATGGAAGGCTTTGGAGGAGAGAAAGAATTGTATCTTAATCTTTATTGAGAATCGAGAAAATTAATCTGCCAGCAGCAAATAGGAAAGAGTGAAAAGTGACTGCATAACCTTTAGAAGAATGATGTTCAAGGTAGTAGAAGCAGGGAGGGAGAGGTGTATGTGTCTTCTCTGGGGCATATGCAAATCACGTGTAGGGCTTTTTCAAATTGCACAGCCTGATCCCAAAGATTTTGATATGGCTTCTATTGGAAATGCCCCTCCCACACCACTCATTACTGGTAATTGAGAATAATTCCTTTTGCAAACCATTGTTACAGTGTGCTGTGTGCCTCAAGAGCATTGGGGTAAAAAATAAAAGTTGAAAAAATCTAAGAAGAAAGCTGTTGCAAAAACTCAGGCAAGATGTAAAAAGGAGGTAAAATATGGTGATAACAATGGGAATAAAAATGAGGGTTGAAGAGCCTTTGCTCAAACAGAACTTGCCTCATGCTTCCCCTCTGAAGTATCTGGGAGCTAGTGCAGAATCAACAGAAATGGTAATGTCAGGAGGAGCACAGGCAGGGGAAAAGGGGAGTTCAGGGATACGCATGCAGAGTCTGAAGTGTTAAGCATATTATGCAGATAAAAAGCAAACAAAAGGTTGAGCTTGTGAGTCTGAAGCTTAAAGGATTTGGGGCTGGAGGTAGAGGTGCGGCCATTGCCCAAAGGGAGGTGATAATCATAGCCATCGCTCTGCATCAGGTTGCCAAGAGACAGCATGCTTAGAGAGAAGCAAGTGCTTGAGGATCACCCATATTCTGGTGGCACAAGAAAAGAGAGAGAGCCATGAAGGAGCAGTCAGAGAAGGAGGTAGGGAAAATACACTGTTCCAGAAGCCCGGAGTCAGGTTAAATGTGGGCAACAGAAATAAGTTGGTCAAAAAACCAAGGACTGAGAAGTAGGCCCTTGGACTGAGCAAAGGTGTCACTATCCACCTCCAGGAGAGCAGCAGAGGGGTTATAGCAGAACACAGGCTGCAAGGGATGGAGACATGAGCTGGGTGAGGAATTGCAAGTAGCAACTGTAAATCCTCTTGAGAAATTTGGGAGTGGTTTGTTCCTGGGATACTATAAATAACAGGAATGCAGGAAGCAAGGAAGTCGTAAGATGAAAGGGACATCTTAGTAATAGGAGAGCAGTTTGCAGTGAACAATGTTTGGGATTAACTAGCTCCAAGATTACAATCAGCCCATAGTGTGACGTGCAGGCCTTGAGATACTCGCCCCACAAAGAATGGAGGGTTCTGGTTTTTGATAGTGGGATAGCTGAACAGTGGTCACTATTGCCATCATCAAAAGTAGTTAAGAGAGCCCCCAAGTACAAGTTGCATGGTAGGGCACTATGTAAAGTCTCTAAGCAAATGAGGCTTATATTGCAAAGAAGCTATGAATCTCAGAGAGAAAACACAAACTTTGACATGCACATTAAAAAAGAGGCAGTTGAGAATATACTGAGCTAATTGAAATAGTGACTACATATTATGGGCAAATGATGGAGACCATTCATTCTATGAGACAGAATGAGAAGACAAAGTTATAATTGGTACATAATTAGCAGTGTTGTTGGGGGAGGCTCTCATCCCTTCAGGGAGTCCAGAGAGTGTCATAACTGACAGCCACCCTCCAATTAACCACAAGGATTCACAGACCAGCTTATATCAGGAACTGTGTCAGATTTCTGGGTGTCCCAAATATCCCTCCTGAATTCTCTTCCAGCTGATTCAGCTTCCTACTAATTTCCTCATCTACAAGCTTAAGGTTTCAACCTTAAAATACTAACAAAAATATTTTACAAATGGTCTCCATCATTTGCCTATAATACGTAGTAACTATTTCAATTAGCTTAGTATATTCTCAAATGTAGGAAGGTATCATCAACCACCACCCATATACTTCTTCTTCCAACTCTTTCTGCATGAGGTCCGTGTACTTTTGTATCCCTGTACTTTTGTGATTTTCTGTGATCAGAGCCCAGTCTGACAGTACAATCAGTGTTAACGTAAACACAAGGGAGAGGAACATTTCTAAAATGTATTCATCCTCAGATGCCACTTGTTCAAAAGCCCTTGGTCCTTGAAGCACCTGAGAAACGGAATGTTTGGGACCCTGGGAATTCTGTGCCTCAGATAAGAGAACTGTCATCATTTTTTCAGGGAGAGAGAAAGAAGCAGCCACCATTTCTTACAGGATGTGAACAATATCTTGTGTTGTGATGATGGCAAAAGCCAAAAGTGCTTTTTCAGACTTTGTCACCGTGTCTGCAAAGCTGAGCTGGGCAGAATTTAACAGCCCAGGCAATCTTGGCTGCTGGTCTGACTTTCCAGAGTTCACTTTTCCCCTGTTGAAAAGGCTTCTCTTAATTATTTTTGGATTGAGCCTCATAGACAGGGAGTTTGCTGGATCTCCCCATCCCAGCAGGCACACACCTGGGGGATGTTATTGTGCCCCCCACAGCTGGGTTAGAGTCAGTTGAATAACAGGGCAGACAAGCTTGGGTGATGCGTTAAGGTATTTCAAATAGTCATGTAACACATCGTAGCCCTTCTGTCATAAGAGGAGACCTTTACAATTCCTGTGCTCCAAAACACTTCCTCTGGCACTGCCATCCCTATTCTGATCCAAACCATCCATTCTAGGCCAGGCCATTGAGAAATTTCCAACTCATGCTCCTAACAACATAGCTACAATGGAGACCCATTTCAGTGAGATTCTGTCCTTCTTCTGAATAAAACTAGCACTAAACTCAACAGCTTATGACTTTGTCTTTACTGGATACCAGCCATATATCCTTGATGGTCCTACTGGGAGGGCCAGCAGTCTTATATGTGGCCTGTCATGGGGCTCTTTATATTCTTTGGCAGGAGTGGATAAAGTAGTAATAGAGTGACCACACAGCAACCACTGGGAGACCACCCAGTAAGTAGCTTAGGAGAGCAGCTCATCCACAGAGAGCCACTCAAGGTCCTGGTATACTTTCCCATGTGAAGTCCTGAGAGAGGCTGGGAGACGTTTTCAATTGCAGAATCATTAGCAAATGATCCACATACAGCCCTGTCTCTTGCCTTCTTTTGATCCTCCCTGAGCTGGTGTTGGTACTGAAATAAGGCAGAAGCTGAGGCCCAATCCACCACTCCAGTATCTCTAGAATCTATCATTTCAGGGGAAAATTTTAAGCTTCTGCAGAGCAAAAAATAGCATAATTTCAGAAAAAAGCAAACAACAGATTGTCATCCATATTTGCTGAAAATATTTTCCCCAAAGAGTTAATATTTATATTACATAAAAACTCATATAAAATGATAAGAAAAAATGTCTAACTACTGCCACTTATCAGCAATTCAACTTTGGGTATGAAATTTAATTTCTTCAAGACCCAGTCTCCTCATCTATAAGATGCAGGTAGGAGTACCCACCTTCTGAGGTTCTATGTAGATTAAGTGAGAAGA
Source organism: Chlorocebus sabaeus (assembly GCF_047675955.1). Taxonomy (NCBI): domain Eukaryota; kingdom Metazoa; phylum Chordata; class Mammalia; order Primates; family Cercopithecidae; genus Chlorocebus; species Chlorocebus sabaeus. The sequence continues at coordinate 34,791,158 of NC_132913.1, forward strand.
TGCATTTCAAGTGCCAAGAGCAGGGTCTGAGCTCTCTTCTCTTCTTTGCTCCTCAAGTACTCCAACACCAAAATGGGGAAAGGCCAGAACAAACAATGTTATGTTGGAGGGAATACAATTAGGAAACAAATATGAGGAAATATTCAACCTTCCTAGCTATCCAAGAATTGCAGATTGTAGGACACCTTACATCTATTATTTTACAGGACAAAATAAAAATAATGACATTGCATCACCATTGTTGATGATGTTGTCAGGAGGACTGGGCATCTATCCATTCACTAACAAAGCTGCTACAAACCAGAACAACCTTTTTGGAAAGCCATTTGGCAATACCCTTAAAGACATAAAATGTTCATATCCTCTCACCAGTTATTCCTATCCAAGAAATGTCTTCTAAGGAAACAGCTGAAAGATGAGCAAAACTACTAGCACAAAGATTTTTGTTGCTACAAGATTCATTACAGTGAAAGATCCAGAAACAACTTAGTGTCCAATATCAGGTAAACAAGTAATTTAATTATATAAGGGAAAAAAACAGAGAATGTAAAATTGTGCCTGTATTATAGTTGCATCATATGTGTGCATGTAAAACAAGGAGTAGATAAGAACATGAGTAAATTTTAAAGGACTGTTAGAATCTGAGAAATGATTGTATTGGAGTAATTTTTGCTTGACTTTGATTTCTCATATTGTTGCTGCAATATTGTTTGTACAATAAGTAATTCTTTTAAAAAGTAACTTAATCCTATTTCCACAGCTTTCACTATAACTAGGACCTCTTCACCCCTTGGCTAGATCAGGTGCTCATTTCCTGATGGATCTCCTCTCATTGTCTTCTCCTCCTACAATCGACAGGGACTTCCTCATTTGTTCCAGACACTGTGCCTTTAATTAATTTTTGTAAGGCACTTTAAATACATTCCAGGTATGTTAAATACATTTTTGTCATATGTAATGCTCACAACCACTCATGAGGAAGGTATGACAGTCATCTGACAGAACAATGCATACCAATGGATCGAGCTAGCTATCCTCCCAGGGGGCCAGCACACAAAGCAGACACCCTAATTATCCACTGCCAGCTGAGACCATACATACTGGGGCTTTTTCTGTGAGGTTCTTGGCCATGAGAGATGCAGAGAAGCACACAATGTGTCCAAGCAGATATTAGCTGTGCTATGTCAATATCCAAAGAATATTTAGCCCTACAGTAAGCAGATGAGGAACTGACGCTTAATCCCCCAGCCTAAAGTTTGGGTGTCATTTGTGCTCTAGAATCTGAAGTACAACCTACATTTATCCAACTTCAGTTTGAATATAGTTAGCTTTTAACTAGAAGTGACAATAAAGTGTTTATCTTCTTATTTCTATAAAGACAAGATATAGGCCCACTCCAGGGAGCTAAAGGCAGAATAGTTGTTATAGATTACTCTCCTCCATTGAATTCCTTTTACTCCACAATCTACAAAGTCCAACCAAAAGGAAAATGACAGATAATTTTCAACACACTACTGAGTATAGAGCAGGTATTTAATGAATATTCACTGACAGAATTAACGATCTGCTCAAAAGCCAGGCAAGATTGTAAAGTCAGTTTTCAAAGCCCCCGGGCTCCCCGCTCCACTTTCTTTGCCCATCTTTTCCTATCATTTCTACTCCACCACTCAACTCTTACTATTATTCCGCATGCCCTCTCTTCTACCCGTAAGAATCTACTTTTACAAAACGCTATGTTAAACATCCAACTATTCATATGGAAATTTTTTGAGTTCATTATCACTTGTGCTGGAAAATCTCAGGTCGAAGAAACAACTCCCTAACTGTGAAATGTTACATTTCTAGGTATCGGCCACTAGAGAAAACAACTAGAGAGAGGTGGCTGTCAATGAAATCTTTAAATGATAGTTGAAAGAAGTGTACTAGTTCATTCAAGGAATGCATGCAAAAGGCCTATTTATTATCACAGGCATACCTTAAGTCACTCTCACTCTCTCCAAACCATAAATATATATATTATCCAACTATACTTGGGTATCTTCAATATGCTTTATGGGCTCTGTTTTTTTGTTCTTGTGTGTATGTTCATTCTCTCTCTTTTTTCTTCTTTTATTCTTTTTGAGGCAAGGTCTCACTCTGCCACCAAGGCTGGAGTACAGTGGTGCGATCTCCACTCACTGCAACCTCAATCTCCCGGTTTCAAGTGATCCTCCCATCTCAGCCTTCCAAGTAGCTGGGGCTACAGACACAGACCACCACACCTGGCTATGTTTTAAAATATTTTGTAGAAATACGGTCTCGCTATGTCACTCAGGCTAGTCTTGATCTCCTGGGCTCAAGTGATCCACCTGCCTCGGCCTCCTGAATTGCTGAGATTAAAGGCATAAGCCACTGTGCCTAGCCTGTATGTTCATTCTTAAATTTAAAGAAATGGACACACCAAGAAACTTTTCTATTATTAAGTATAGATAAATAAAACTAGTAGATAAATAAAAACTGCCCTGAAATTAATTTCTTTAAATCCCTTAAATTTAAAGTAATTAATACACTAGGAAGCTTTTCTACTATAAGGTACAGATAAATAAAACTGATAGATAAGTTTAAACTGCCCTGATTACATAATATCTATGAAGGGTAATTACCTCTATGCAAAACAGGTTAATCCAACAGCTGAAAACAGCATTAAGATATAAAAAAGGGCATTTGCCAAAGTCCTTAAGGTCACCAGATTGATTAAACTTGACATCTGTCTAACTTAATAGGGCTGATCTAAGGAATTTGGCTCTGCTCTTCTTATCCATTGTTGCTTCAGTTGAACCTTGTTAACAGCTTTATTAGTGTCAGACTAGATAAGAGGGATCAGCCTTTCCACCTTCATCCACAGGGTTTCTTGGTATGTAGATTCAGAGAATGAAAAAAACCAACCACTTTTAGAATTTGCTCTCTCTGAAAAGAAAAATTACTATTGAAACTATTCTTGGACCTCAATTGGAAATATTCATTTTATTTGACCAGGAGGTTAGCCAACTGCAAGGAACAAAATATATTTTCTGATTAAAGAGTTTTACCTGACTGGGATGACATTCACATTTCTTGCAGAGGATGGACTAGTCAGGGACTCCAGTTGTGTTTCAGTGATCTTGAGAGGACAGTCTGCTTAACAGGCTGGGCAGTAATTGACGATCATGTTACACTGGCAGAACAATCCATACCAATGGATTGAGCTAGCTGTCTTCCCAGTGGGGCAGCACACGAAGCAGACACCCTAATTATCCACAGCCAGCTGAAGCCATACATGCTGGGGCTTTTTCTGTGGGCTTCTTGGCCATGAGAGATGCGGAGAAGCACACAATGTGTCCAAGAAGATATTAGCTCTGCAATGTCAATATCCAAAGAACATTTAGCCCCACAGTAAGCAAAGTGTTAGTCTAGTAGCCCTAGAATCCACACTGAGAAACCCTCCCTCAGCTTCCTCAGACCCTTGACTTTGGAAGTGAATCCTGGATCAACTTAAATACTAAAATCGAAAATCATTGCCAGAAATTCTCTCTACGTTAAATTTATTAGCATATACCACCAGTATTTCTCTCCTTTCTCTTTCTCAATCTTTTGCTCTATTAATATTTTCTTCTCTCTTTTGGAATCAAAGGCTTTGAACTATTATACATGTAAATGATATGGAAGTCGGGTTAATAGATAATCACGTGTTGATCTTGAAAGATAAAAGGAGAACCCTATTTTCTCACATAAAATTGCAGTTATATTCAGATATTTTCATACAATGAATCTGAAGGAGGCTAAATCTTACAGGGTACAATTTCTCAAATCCTCAAGACCAGGAAAATCTAATAAGCAATTTGAATTTCCTTGCATGTGAACAAAGACTTCTTGAGAGCCTGCTCAGGGTCCATCGGGTCTGGTCACTGTTTTCTCCTCCAGCCTCACCACTCCCTTCACCTCCCCAGGCTTGGATTCCAGGCTCTGCTATGCCAGCTGAATGCCCCAGGTCGACCTGCTTAGACACAGGTGCAGGGTGGTAAGACGGTAAGCATTGACACAGCCTTGCTCTTCTTTGGCTGGCTATTGCTCACCCACCCTTCAAAAGCCCTTCTTCCAGGAAGCCAGCTCTGACCTCCTGTGCATTCCACCTTGCCCTGTGAATACCCTACGATAGCACTGTCATGTTCATGGTAGTAATAAGGCTAAATTTTTTGTCCACCCACCAGATTATGTCTAAAAAATCTTTCTATTAAAAGCACTAAGCCCCATACCTGGCCTATGCTAGGAACACAGTATCTGTTAAATGACGATGGATGGATGGATGGATGGATGGACAAATGAATGAATAAATGAACACTAACTTTTTTGCCTATGACATTTTCCCCCTATTCCTTTATCCAGTTATTAAAACTCTTCTTATCTCATCCATGGCAGTTAATGAATATACAAAAACAAATCATTGAAACTATGTAAGCATAGAGTTTTAACATTCGATTGTGCTGATGGCTGCACAGGTCTGTGAATTTACTAAAAATTACTGAATTATACTAGTGAATTTTATAGCATGTAAATTATACCTCATTACAGCTGTTACAAAACTGAATAGAAAATAGAATGTTTATATTATAGACTGGTCCAAACTGAGAGCATTTCAGAAGTGAAAAATGGTTTAGAAAGTGGTGTGATAGGTGAGAGAAATGACGATGCAAATTGCTTATTGAATTTTTGTTGTTATTGTTAGTGAAATTGTTTATCACCTGGACCTGGACAAGACATTGCTAAGAACTTTGCAGTAAATGTGTTTAAAGAGAGGATGAGAGTTCACACAATGAAACTGGCCTATTTCCAACTTGGTAGAAGAGACTAACCTAATTTCAGAGTTTCATTCATGGTTTGAAAACAACCACAATTTTTTTTAATCCCACTTTTATTGAATTAATTAATTAGGTTCAAATTAAGTAACTCAGCTCTAAAAAACTGTCAACAGTAAATTAAAAACAATAAAATTTTACAATGAAATTTTATTGACTTAATTTTTGTAGTTTGCTCTTTCTAAGCCAATTAATGTGATATCTGTTTTTAATCAGCTTTACTGTCTCTTAATTTTCCTTAAAATTTTCTTTGGGGTTTTCCAGGTTTTGTCTGCTTGTTTGGAAATGAAGTAATTTCTCTACATAGTCCCTAGTGTCTAAATTATGAAATGGTAGTTCTGCTTTTAAGTTTTTAACTTCTTTAAATTGAGAAAGCATATATTTTAAATAAGTTATCTTTTATAAATAATAATCAACGCTTTCATCTGTCAAAGTCATGTTGAAAATTTCTTTCCAACCTCATTCTTAATGATATCTCCACCTTTCTGATAGAATTTATTATTAAGGAGGGAAATCCCACCACAACAGTAACTTCAGACCTCTCTTCTTTGTGGAGATAGCCTGAGGTATAAATCCAACATGCAAATCATTCTTTTCATTACCTGCCTGTTAAAACATAGAATAAAAGTTAAAGACAATGAATTTCTGTTGGAAACATCAAAGTTAAATATACTCAATAACAGACATTGAATAAAATCAAATATGAAAAAACTGAAGGCTAAGTTGTTATAAACATCAGTTGGCATGCCTTAAAATCCATGGTGGTCTAAAATCTCCGCTTTATATTTCAAAGGATCTGAATAAAGACAGTTTCACAGTTGCTCCCAAGTCTTCACATCTGAAAGAATCCTTTTACAGTGCTAAAAGGGACTGATTTGATATGTATTACAGGGCCGTCATGGTCTTGCAAGCAATCAGTGATTTACATTTGTAACCATATTTCCAAATGTGAATATCTTTTTTATGAGGTGGGGGGATGTGAGGGGTACATAGACCATTCACAGCTGTTTTTGCCGAGCAGTTGCTTTTTATTTGTGTCCATTACTGAATTCAATGCTTCTGCCATTTCCATACTTGTTATTAGTTTTTTTGTGTGTGTTGTTGTTCTGATTAAAAGCACGCATTACATTCTTTCTAAATTATATGTCACTTTGTTGTGAGTGTTATATCTGGCAATTTAATAGTCTGTGAACAGGAAAGCTTTGAAATGACTGTCCTCTGTCCTTTGGCATAAACCAATTACCAGGATTTAAACTTATCTGACAAAAACCACAGTGACAGATCTGAGAACAAAGTGGTTTTAAATCGTTATTTTTTAAATCTTTAACCTTTCCTATTTTCTATAACTAGATGTTGTAAAGTACGGTATGTGATCATAAAAATAGTATCAGCTTTTCTTATTTCCTTAATAAAAAGTGTGTCTTCCAGACTTTCCTATTTGTTTTAGTGATGAGCAATAGCTTAAATTTGTTTGCATGAACTACCTCTGATGGCTGCAATAGCCTTAGAGATACACATACAGATATGTCAGAACCAAGACTGAGTCCTAAAAACAGAATTTGCTTCTTGAAGAAACATATGCAATTGTTTTTCAAGTTTTCTTTAAAGGAAAGGAATTTAAAGCAGAGATACTTTTTCTTAACTTAAAACTATCTGGGAGGTATCACACCAGGTTAAGAATGTGAAACTCGCCAGTTTCCCTGCAGAATGTTAGAGTGTTTGGTTAGCTGTGGACAATTATTATTCATTATACATCTATAGAAGCATTCTTAAGGCTCTACTTGGTACCAAAAGAATACAGAGAAAATGTAGTATGTGCTCCCCAGGCACTCCTTCAGCAAAGCAGCTCCCAGGCAATTTGACGCAGTGACAAAGTAGACTATTTTCCCCAACCATATATTGCCCCAAAGTTGACATCACTTTCCCAAGCCATGAAAGCATTGAAAGACTAAAAGATCTACCTGGCTAATAGGATATGAACTAAAATAATGAAAGGCACTTTTCTTTGGTTATTCTCAAACAGACCATAAATATTTACATCCCATTATAAAACACCTTAACAGCTTGGTGAGATTGAATGCAATAGCACTTAATGCAATATAACTCCAAACACTTTACGGCTCCAATGGACTTTATAACTACACCTTAGTTTGTCATACAGGAAGATCTGTGAGTTGACTGGTTAATGTTCTTTGTTTAAAAAACACGCAAAAGTAACACTATATGCACTATATGGACAGTACTTACTAAAATACCATCTATATTTTATGTATAGTTTCACCAAACAGACCATGTGAGCCCTCAAGAAATAAGACAAAGGCAATACATTTTGCTTCCTGAGTGTGATTGTGCCAGTTTTCTACACATCTTATAAAAAGGAAAATGCATATGCTTAACACAAAGCACCGTATGTCCCATGAACCTTAAATTTAAATAGTGCTTTATGGTTCACCAAGCATTTTCTCATTAGTTTCTTATTTGAACATCAAAACAATCCTCTAACATAAGAAGAAGAGGAAGGAAGAAGGCAGTGCAAGAGGGAGAGAATGGATATTTATTGAGCACCAACTATGTACCAAATACCATTGGAATGTGGCATTTATTCATTGGTGGCATTGTAACAACCATGTGAGATACATGTTTTCATCTTGCAGATGAGGCTCGGAAGGATCTTAGCTAGTGTTACATAGGTAATAATAGCAGAGCTGGGGTTGAATCCCAAGTCTTATTCCAAAAAGAAAGTATTCTTCCTTCTGTTCAAGTAGCCACCAAAGTTGACTCTTGAATAACTCTGAGATTATGGTATTCCAAAATTTTGCTGTTATAGTGTCCTTTCCTTTATGAAGTATCAAAGCTTTTTGAAGTATCCTTTAATGATTGATCTTTGAAGTATCCTTTTTTTGTGGCAAAATAAAATACTGGGGAGCCCATATTAGTCTCCCATCTTTTCTTTTGATTCTACAGGATGATGAAGCACAGAACTCTGTAAACAAGTGCATTCTGGTTTTCTCCATACAATGATCTAATTCAGTCCTACCAAATATGATCACAGAACACCATCCTCTACATGTCTAGAGAAATGGGATGGGGAAGAGAAAGTCAAAATCTCTGGTTTATGAGCAATATATGAATGATTCCCAAGCAGATAAACAAAGATAAATTACCTTTCAACCCATTTACTACTACCCCTGTTACTTCCTATCTATTAATACATGTGAGAGGAGGACAGAGGATACTGTATCAAGGAATTATCCAAATGCTTTTCTTCATTTTTTTGTCTGCTGGCCCAGTGGATCTCAACTATATTCTTGAGACCCCAAGAGTTCTGGGGCAGCACCTTAGGACCCATTAAGTGACAGTGGTAGGAGGCAAAGGGAGCATGCAGTTCAATACTATCAGCAATATTTTAGCTATTCCACATATGCAGGTTTCATTTTATTTCACTTAAGAAAGACCTTTGCAATATATGAACACACATATATATATAAAAATAAAGATAGATAGACACTGAAAACCACCACCCTTAGCTCAATGCTTATCAATCCCCACATGGCAAAAAACAAAACAAAACAAAACAAAAAAAGTCTACAAACCTAGTAATACGGTTTAGTAAATGATTTGTAATATTACAAAATTACAGTCAATTTTAGTGCAATGAATTAACTTTTAAAAAGGTGATTTGTGACTGAATGTTTCGTTAACCTGCTTTAGAGAAAATAAATGTATGATTTACATCTCAGGGTGCTCAGAATATCTGGCCAGCAATGACATAGGTTTTATAATGACAAAAAAGAACAAAGAAATTAAAAATTAATACAGGCAAATCTTGTTTTATTGTGTTTCTCTTTCCTGCACTTCACAGATGCTGCATTTTTTTGCACATTAATTTGTGGCAACCCTGTGCAAGCAAGTCTATGGGTGCCACTTTTCCAACAGCATGTACTCACTTTCATGTCTCTGTGTCACATTTTGATAATTCTTACAACATTTCAAACTTATTGATTATTATCATATCTGTTACGGCTATTTGTGATCAGTGATCTTGGCTGTTACTTTGCAGTTGTTTGGGGGCACCACAAACGGTGCCCACATAAGATGGCAAACATAATCAATCAATGTTGTGTCTGTTCTGGCTTCTCCATGGACTGACGATTTTCTTTCATCTCTCTACTTCTCCTAAGGCCTATTACCAAAGACACAACGATATTAAAATTAGGTCAGTTACTAACGCTACAATTACCTCTAAGTGTTCAAGTGAAAAAGAGTCACATGTCTCTCACCTTTCATCAAAAGCTAGAAATGATTTTTGATTTTTGAGGACGGCATATCAAAAGCTGAGACAGGCCAAAAGCTAGGCTTCTTGTACCAATTAGCCAAATTGGAATGCAAAGGAAAAGTTCTTGAAGGAAATTAAAAGTGCTACTCCAGTGAACACATGAATGATAAGAAGGCAAAACAGTTTTGCTGCTGATATGGAGAAAGTCTGAGTGGTCTAGATAGAAGATCAAACCAGCCACAATATTCTCTTAAACCAAAGCCTAATTCAGAGCAAAGCCCTAACTCTCTTCAATTCTATGAAGGCTGAGAGAGGAAACTGAAGAAGAAAAGTCTGAGGCTAGCAGAGGTTTGTTCACAAGGTTGAAGGAAAAAAGGCATCTCTATAACATAAAAGTAAGGGGTAAAGCAGCAAATACTGATGGAGAAGCTGCAACAAGTTATTCAGAAGATCTAACTAAGATCAATGACAAGGGTGGCTACAACAGATTTTCAATGTAGATGAAATAGCTTTAAATTAGAAGAAGATGCCCTGTAAGATGTTCATAGTTAGAAGTCAATGTCTGGCTTCAAAGCTTCAAAGGACAGGTTGACCGCGTATTTGAGTCAAATGCAGCTGGTGACTTTAAGTTGAATCTAATGATCTTTTACCATTCTAAAGGCCAGGCATGGTGGTTCATGCCTGTAATCCCAGCACTTTGGGAGGCCAAGGCAGGAGGATCACTTGAGGTCAGGAGTTCAAGAACAGCCTGGCCAACATGGTGAAACCCAGTTTCTACTAAAAATACAAAAATTAGCTGGGTGTGACGGTATGTGCCTACAATCCCAGCTACTCGGGAGGTTGAGGTGGGAGAATCACTTGAACCCAGGAGGTGGAGGTTGCAATGAGCTGAGACTGTACCACTGTACTCCAGCCTGGGCTACAGAGCAAGACTCCATCTCAAAAAAAAAAAAAAAAAAAAAGAAATTGCCACAGCCAACCCACCCAACCTTTAGCAACTACTGCCCTCATCAGTCAGCAGCCAGCAACATTGAAGACCCTCCACCCTCCACCAGCAAGATATCATGACTCACTGAAGGCTCAGGGGATCATTGGCATTTCTTTTTTTTTAGCAATGAAGACTTTTTAATTAATGTATGTATGTTGTTTTTTAGACAAAATGGCATTGCATACTTAATAGACTATAGTATAGTGTAAACATAACTTTTATATGCACTGGGAAAGCAAGAAATGTGTGTGACTTGCTTTACTGCAATATTTGCTTATTGCAGTGGTCTGAAACCAAACTTGCCGTATCTCTGAGGTATATCTGTATTTTAAATAAAGAGGTTAGTTTGAAAGACCAAACTGGTTCAAAGCATGGAACCTATATTGAAAGAAAGGTCATTACAAAGTTGTCAGATTTTTCCTCATCAGGCTTTTTGCCTTCTCAGCAGTCTAATTTCTACAACCTCTCTTGATCCTCACTAAACTCCAAAAGTTAACCTACAGCATGTAGTACTGTTAGATGCAAAAATTGGCATCCAGAGTATTCTGACTAGGTCTTCTGACATGTGGCAGAGCCAGGAACCCTGGACCTGTGCTTCATCCACTAACACTTGCCTAAGGGCTGATAGAAATTCCCGCCTTTTAAGAAACGAATAAGTATCTAACCGTGCCACTTAGCTATAAAATTGGATTAAAGGTTAATATTAATGAATTCATATTAACAGTGCTGACAGTAACTGTACTACTTGACAGATTTTTAGTATGAGTATCACAGTCATATGTGAAGAATACTGTTAAAATAATTACATTAGGATTTCACAGCATCCACTATCAGGATTTCTTCTCTGACAACAAAAAAGAAAACCTTTTCTAACCTGAGTCAGGTAAATGCCACTGAAAGTCTTGCTGTCTGGACTTGACTTCTATTTGTGACACCCACGATTTGAGAGTTCAAAAGCATTTTTAAAGTGTTTCTCTTTCAAATAAAAGGAAGAAAACTCTTATTTTTGAATGTCTTACTATGTGCTAACCTAATTTAATCTTCATGAGCTCTAATATGCAGGGCATATCAGTGAGTTTTTAATTGAAGGTTATTTTCCTGTTGTTTTTGCGGTGGTGGTCATTCTAGCATGGTTGATCATTTGTGTCATTCTGAAGCAGCCATTGCTGAAGAGGCCTTTTGATTGCTGAAACAGTAGTACAACCTCCCACTGCTGTCTTGTCTGTGAGGACACTCACCCATCTAGTTCCAAAGCAACTTGTTCGTATACCATCTCACCTGTCTTTGCAATCATGTGATGACATAGACAATGTCCAAATCCCTCTTTCCTGAGAGATTGACTAGGGCAATCATTGAGAGCTATAAGAATACAGTAAGAGTTGATGAAATTAAGAATACATCCAGAATCAAGAATTAAATAGACCAGAAAGCTAGAAAAGGAAATACACATGAACCACCCAACCAAGTGGTATCTCCTAGCAGAAATCAGAAACAAGGACAGTGGACCAGGATGATGATAACAGCAAAACTGTCCCTTTTGACATAAGTGACATGGTGACATGTACAGTAAAAGGAACATAATTAAAACTTAGGTAGATCCTCCACCCCATACCCAATGCTCATTTCCCTAGCTTGGCCCCCACTCCATTCCCTGCTCTTTTCCTTTTAAGGATAGGACATAGAAACTAGGATTGTTTTGCCTGAATGTGGTTCTGGGTCAGAAGCAAAAAATAAATATCAAACCATTACACAACTTTTCCCTGATGATCAGAAATAAGGTGAGCGCACCCATTGCATTAATTTCTTATTAATGTTTTTAAGAAGAGAGTCCAATGGTTTATTTTTAAGGTCATGAAAGAGCATGAAACTCTTGGCTATTTTCTGCTGTTACCATATGACCCAATTATATCATTTGTATTTTACGCTTCACAATGTGGTCCCCAGTGAAAGAGATACATCAGGGACCCGTGGACTGGAGGATTTAGAAGTTCCAGGCAAAATTAGTATAATGCAAGCCCTTAGCCTCCTCCTCTCTGCCATATAAGGTATGCCTCTAGTACTCCCTGGAAAGAAGAAATTCCAGAGAAATTGACTGGCTTTACTATTTCTCCAGCTTGGATAGCTGTGCATATTCCAGTCTCCTGGTTTGTTTTCTCATCTTGTAAATTGCATAGCTTCACATATTTTGCTAAATGTCCATGGCTTTCGTCTCCATTCTGCTGGCTTCATTAAAAAGTATTTCCACCTTGAGCTCTGATCCAGGGAAAACCATGGTGGTTTTACATTAGTCATGGCTGGTTTTCTTCTAAGCTAGCTAATAACACACCTTGCCAGCACATGGATTCATTTCTTTCCAAAGACCACCTGTCTGGTCCACATAATAAATTTTTGCTTTCCCATTTGTATGACCATGACCCAGTTTCTTGTGAAATAATGACTCTATTCTTAACACATTTAAGACACAGGTACCCTCTCCCTGCCCTGGGTTTTATTGTACAGCTTTCTATACCAAACATTTTAGAATGCACTGAAAATGTCCTTCTTATTCTTTTGCCTGAAAAGGCATTAGTCTCAACAGTTAGCCATTTTGTACTGCCCAAGAGCAAAGTTAGAGAAGCTACATTACTAAACAACAAGGGGCAAGGTCATAGATAACAGCCACTAACTGAACCCCCATTATGTAAACATAAAAAATGAGGGTCAGAGCAGTCAAGTGACCTTATGAAGTTGAACAACCACCAAAGAAAAGAACTGGGCCTAGAACCCAGATCTTTTTTTTTTTTTTTTTTTTGGAGATGGAGTCTCACTCTGTCACCTCTGTTGCCCAGGCTGGAGTGCAGTGGCCGGACCTCAGCTCACTGCAAGTTCGCCTCCCGGGTTTACGCCATTCTCCTACCTCAGCCTCCCGAGTAGCTGGGACTACAAGAGCCCACCACCATGCCCGGCTAGTTTTTTGTGATTTTTTTTAGTAGAGACAGGGTTTCACCATGTTAGCCAGGATAGTCTCGATCTCCTGACCTCGTGATCCGCCCGTGTCGGCCTCCCAAAGTGCTGGGATTACAGGTTTGAGCCACCGCGCCCGGCCTAGAACCCAGATCTTCTAACACATAATGTAGTCTTCCACCTGTGACAGTACACAGCCTCACATTTACTTCTTAAAATTCCTTCGTAAAACAATGGTTTTATATACAACAGTTTAACAGAGTAAAGAGAATAAAAGTCACAAAACAAGTTTTTTGGAGATATTTAAACCCTTGCAGGCAGGGTGCAGTGGCTCATGCCTGTAATCCCAGTACTTTGGGAGGCCGAGGCAGGTGGATCACTTGAGGTCAGGAGTTCAAGACCAGCCTGACCAACATAGTAAAACCCCATGTCTACTAAAAATACAAAATTAGCCGGGCATGGTGGTCCATGCTCTGTAATCCCAGCTACTCGGAAGGCTAAGGCAGGAGAATTGCTTGAACCTGGGAGGCGGAGGTTGCAATGAGCCAAGATCATGCCATTGTACTCCAGCCTGGGCAACAAGAGTGAAACTCTACCTCCAAAAATAAATAATAGATAAAAAAATTAAAAAAAAAATGCAAAGACCAGATGCCTTTGCCTTATCTACTTCAATGCATAATATGATTCTATGAACTCTCTTTGAGAAATCAAAGAATATTCTATTTCTTTAATATATTCAAAGATAATCTGTTTAGAGTTTAGAAAAATGGGATCTCACTGGGCCTGGAACCAAGGGGCCCTCTTTTCAGCTGCAGGGTCAAATTTCCCATCAAATCAGCCTAAGCCCAACACTAGCACTTGGGCAAAGTTTCACACATGCCACCTCTCAGTTCGAAGGAGTCACCTTCAATTCAGGAACTGATACAATTCTCCCAGTGGAAGTGGCTTAGAATATTTCCTCTTCCATCCCAGAGGCAGCAAGATGATGGAAACTTATGACCAAGAATACAATGAGCATTCAAGGTATCTGGTTTTCTCAGCCCCAGGCATGGATTAAACTTTTATAGGTCACTAGTAGCAATATGGTGACTATAAATGTCTAATTTTGACATGTAAGAACATGAATCTTTCAACATTTGAGCCACTTCATTATTCTCCTTGGGATGATAAGATAACTTTCACTTGGCTTGGAGAACTTTTTATTTTTTTTTCCGGGAAATGTGGGCAACCCATGATCAATACCATAAGAACGAGAGCCACTGAGAAATAATAATTAACAAAGAAAGAATAAAGGTTTTGGACTAGCACTAAGAATTTAAGACAAAAGCCAAGACAGTTTTACTTATCCTAAAGAAGAAATAGACAGTTCATAGGATCTTATAAGCCGATTAGCCACTTCCCCCTTCCTAATAGCTGCAACGATCAGAAATCATTGCATCACTGCTATGACTAATTCCATAACTGTTCTCAAATAACACCAATTGACCATTAATCCATGACTGTGGCTTAATTCTTAACTGATTGACAGCCAAAGAAAGGTCACTGGTCATAAACACATACACTAAAATGCTGGAAAAATCTCTTGACACGCACTGCTTCTTTTGGTGGCCTAAATTTACAGTTTCTTTTTTTTTTTTAATTCAAAGGCCGTGAATGTAGATAGCTTTTCAGTTGTCCTTGTGTTTCTTGACTGAAAGAACCCTTTAAGTGCTCTCGAAATAGTTAGATGAATAGCAGAAACAATTGTATCTTTTCAACCCCTATCACATCAGTTCTAAGATTCTGAGGAGTAAAAAGCACTAGGCAAGTTTTAAGTCAATAGTGGCCTTCCAATTTCTAAAGTTCTTTCAGAGCACAAGCACATTGCTTATACTCCTCTGGCATGGTTTTGCTCATTTGCAGGAAAACCATATTTTGTACCACATCCTCACATATTGATATGTTGAGGAAATACACAGCAAACACCACTTCCCATCCATCTGGTAAGCTTGTTAGAAAGATGAACACCCAGCGTTCAGATGTTTTTCACTCAGGTCTGAAATTCTATGCTCAGCATAATTTGCTTTTACTTTCAAGACAAATTTTAATCCAATAAGAAGAAATTCTGCTCCTTTTTTGAAAGCAAATGATACCAGTAAAGTATAAAGGCCAGCCATGTTGGACATTGCCAAGATACATCTACAATTGGATTTCTGTTACAACCTAGAATCATAGGCAACAATTTTGAAAAAAATACAATTTTCTCCATTTTCTTAAAAGTAAGTGCAGCAGTTATTATTCACATAGTGATAATGTAAAACAAAGTCCCAAAAGAAATAATAAAAATGAGGGTAAGACACTTAATCTATCATTTCTAACAAACTGTTTTCCAAAGATCTTGACACTCATCTATCAGTACCCAGAATTACATAAGCTCTTTTTAGGTTGCAAATATTTTAAAAGCTTGAATCAAAACAATAAAAGTCAATTGAATAAGCAAAACCTGGCAGTGTTAGTGCCCACTGGAAACGGAGCCAAATGCTCTTATATAAAAAGCAATGAGAACAGAAGGTGCATGCATTGCTAGATTTGTCTCCCCCAATATTTTTGCAACCTCTTCTATTTGGAACTCAACTCTTCAGGGGAACTTTTCCTTTCTCTCCTGTTTTTGACACACTCTTCACATCATAAAGGTAGAACTTGTGGTTTTGCAAATTACATGTCAGTGGGAGAGAAAACAGCAATAAAGCAGACACACAACTGAGAATTTCTAAGTTATACCAAACACAAACCCTTAGGGTCCTATGCAACATAATTTTTTTAAATATCAGCATTAGTTTTCTTTGTGTGATTATAAGATGAATATATTATAGATTTTTTTTTATATTGACATGAAGAATTTCAGTAGAACGAACTCAGCCACACTTGCTATTTTACAAAATCAGATATATCAAACTTTGTCGAGGGACAATAGGTCCTGGAAGTACCAAAATGACTCCACAGGAGCCAAAATGAGATTCTGATGAAGAAGTAAAGACTATGAAAATAAAGAGTTCCAAAAAGGAAAGAATTTCAAAAAATGTCTATAGAACAGTGCTTCCCAAACTGTAAGATACATGCAGATCACTTGGGAATCTTGTGATAACACAGACTCTGGCTCTGCAGGCCTGGAGTAGGGCCCACCCTTCTGCACAACGAGGCAGCTCCCATGGGATGCTCATGCTGCTACTCTATGGGCCACATTTTGAAGAGCAAGTTTCTAGCGGCCCATCCCCCAGGAACCAAGAAATCCAAAACATGAAACTATTTAACGATAATTGTTTGTGAAGTAAATGTTATAGAATAAACCTACTAAGCATTAGCACTGTGAAGAAACAGATGAAGCATAAGAAGGAAAAACAGGAGAGTTTTACACACAAAATGTAAACTGTTACAAATCAACATGCATTTATTATGGACCTATTATATATAAGGCAATGTTGTAAAAACAATAAAGGGTAAAAATATAAAAAGGGATAGTTCCTACCCTCAAATTGCTCAGGCCTAGTACCCTAGCTCATAGACTCTCACCTTTCTTCAAATACAGCCCATCTCATTGGGAAAAACCCCTTTTATCTGGTTACTGCCGGCCATGTCCTCCAGTTCTGAGATCTTGTTACTAATTATCCCTTATCCCTCCCTTTCCTGTATTGTTCATCTGTCCACTCAGCCTTCTCTTCTGGCTACTTACTCTTCCTAAAGTAAGTTTTTCTACCCTCTATGGCCATGGCTTCAATGACCAGTGGCTCCCAGTTCTCCACCTAAGGCAGAGACTTGCCTACTAAGATAATGTTCTTATTTCTAGTTGCCTACTGGACATCTCCTTCTAGCAAGTACAATTAACTGAACTTACTATCATAGCTACAGAAGGCTTTTCTCCTCTCTCCCTATTTTCCAGAATCTGGTCTTTTCCTCAGCATCTCACAGCTACAATTCACCCTCTTAACTCACTTCCCTGCCTCCAGTCTCTCTCCACTCTGGTCCCTAATCCATAACTGTACCAGAACTCTCTTCCTATCAAATAAGTCTCTGTCACTTCTCTTACAAATTTTAGAACCTTATATAAAATGTACACACTTCTTAACTCCACATAGCAGATAAGAACCCTGGCAAGCCAACCCCAGGCTATCACTTTGATTGTTTCTTTTACTGTCCAAACCATATCTATGCAGCATATGCTTAACCCTCACAACTCAGATCACGAGTCACCAACGACATCATCCCCTCCAATAATTCTACCTCTACACCTTTTGTTCCCTGTTCCTGGAATAGCTTCCCTCCTCTGCCTGGAAAATTTCTATAAAATTCATCCTATAAAATTCAGCCTAGTACCCATGAAGCCTTTTCTGTTGGAGTTTGGTGTTCCCTCCTCTAAGATTCCTACAGCAGTCACTTCATACCTCTCTTAAGGCACATACTAAACCAGAGAATGCTATTAGCATCTGTTTCCTCTACTAACACAAGATCTTGTTGAGACCAGATACGATACCTTGCTCTTCTTCCATTACCGGTGCCAGGCACAGTGCTTGGACTCAAATAGATATTCAGTGAATGTTTATTGAGTGACTGAGTGGACATAAAACAGAAACTAATAGTGCAATGCTGCAGATGACAAATGACTTGTACCCATGGAAAGAGTCACAGGCATGCAAAGGAAAGAGTGTTCACTGTGTATAATTAAGCACTAAAATGCACGCTCTATGAGATTCAGTGCAGACATTCAAGAACTGTCTTGTGTAGGAAAAGGAAGTGTAAGCTGGGCCTTGAGGGATGTATTACTCATGGACAGGTCTTGGAAGAGGCATTATCTGTAAAAACGTATGGGGGGTGGGGCCGGGATACAATTGTATGCTATATGTAATAAGGTGATCATCCTGACTAAGGTGGACAATATTTTTAAAAAAATAAGTGATAGAGTTGATTAAGGGGCACAAGATGTACAGGGGGACAGAGATAGGACTGTGAGTAGCACGCCACATCCTCTTGTGCCAAATCATATTTATTATTAGGAGATGTTGCTAGCTTTTTAACATCATTCTTGGGGCAATACAAGTTAATTATTTCTAGTTCTGCCTTTATATATCTGCAATCATAAACTCTGTTGGTCATCAACTCCATAATGGTTGAAACTCATTTGAAGCTACTCCCAGCTTTCCTTTCTCGAAAGTCACTCTTTCATATGACATCTCCACATTGGGCCTTTTCATTCCATCTCCTGCAACATGGAAGCCCCATGGAGACTTGGGCAGGACCAAGAAACGCTGACTTTCTCAGATGCCGCATTTCCAGCTTCTTGGCTGGAGGTAGTGGTAGTGAAGACAACGTGAACACAGCTCCCGACCCTGTCCCACGTCCACCTCAGTGCCCCAAAGGCCATCCTAGTCCTGGTCCAATCCTGGACTGGGAGTGTCTATGCAAGCCACTCCTCCAGATTAGAGCACTGAAGGTAGCTTCCAAGTTATTAATGATACTTGAGAAGAGACTAAGAGTATGCTATTATTAGTTGATGTTGCACTCTTGATCATTTGTTTCTTAGGTTAGTTGTAACAGAAAGAGCCCTGAAAAAACATGGTACATGTAAATGTAAAGCCAAGCTTCATGCACAAATAACTAAAACTCAGTATAAAGTGTCAATTAAAAAGACAAATATTCTCTCTCTCTCTCTCTCTCTCTCTCTCTCTCAAAGGCTGAAAAACTGCATTTTCAAAAACAAAGCAATTTTCTCTCCAAAGAAGTAGAGAACAGAATTCACCTTTAGGTAAACTGTTCCTTTTTTATTTGACATCGTTGCTTCAAGTGGGCTTCCTTAGTGACACAAATGGAAAGGAAGTTCCCACCCATTATTGTTATTGGAGAAGACTGTGAAGTAAACTGAGTGCAGGTGTTTTCTACTGAGAAAATAAGTGTTCTGTTTGGTAATGTAAACCAACAGAAACCCATGGGATATGAGTTTTAGCCAGATTCTTCACACTTGTTTCTTTCAGGGAAATGTTTCTTTTACTGTACTGTTTGACAGGGACAAACTATTGCTTGTTCTTGGGGAGCTATGTGAGTCTGAGGATGTGTGTGCGTGCGTGTGTGTGTTTTCCTGACCACTCAGAGGAGACAGGTTGGACAGGATAAGAGAAAGGTCAGTCACACCAACCTGATCTTGACCATAGACAGGTCAAGATGAGAGACCATAAAAAAGAACTAGATCGAAAAACCTTTGAGAAATTTGGACTGGACTACATGTAGAACTGATGACTAAAAACCCCAGAAAGAACGAATGTAATATATTGATTTTTAGATAATTTATAGTAACTTTCCTGTTGGCATTGAAGAACCTCACCATACTCCCTTGAGGGGAGTGAGGGGAGGGGCTTAGGTTTCTCTCCAAAGGAAAAGATATTTTCTGTCATTGTCTTTGGTAGTTTCCATTAGAGACCAGAAATGAGGCCCCAGAGGGGAGCCTTAATCTGGAAGGAAGAAGTCCCCTGATCTCTTTGAGTTGCCTACAGATATGAACTCTGAGGCCTAAGTAGCCCAGAGCATTCCAGGATGTAGGGGCAGGGGAACAGCAAAGCACTGGGAAGGAGATTCTGAGGGTAGCCCTGGGTCTGTGGGCCTTGAGGACAATCCCACATAGTCACAGCTAAAAGCTAGTGTCTAGAATGGATTTCCCTTCCATTGTTCCATTCTTACAAAAACTTTCAGCTTAGTCTCAGCTGTGCTTCTAGGGAATTTGAGGAAGTGTCCTAGAACACACAGAGGGAAGTGGTAAAGGAAGCAAAGCAATCCTACTCCTTGGCCAGGGCCATTGTGCAGGTCAGCAATGTCACTCAGGAAAGGTCAGTTATCCAGCCCTGTAAGAGAACCTGCCTGGGCATTATGGCTGGATGCAGAGCCCAGAATGGGAGAAAGCAATACCCTGGAAGGACATAACTGAAGGCTCTTGTAAATACCTGGAAAGTAGTTTAAGTTTTTTCATTGGCAGGTGGGGGGAAAGGCATGGTATTAATAATATGCCTATTACTGAAAATGTGACCTACTTTTGACCAAACAGGCCAATGAGAGCCAGACATACAAGCAAATTAGAAGGCTTTAATGTTATTTTTTCTGATTATAATACTGATGCATGCTCATTGCCAAGAAATTAGAAAATAAAGGTACCAACAAGAAAATTAAGCCACAATTCCAACACCAAGAGATAATCATGGTTACTGCTAGGCATTTTTGTAATCTGTTTCTTTGATCATTTACCTCTGGGTTAAAAGAAATTCAAAACTATTTTCTGAAGAGATTCTTGACCTTGCCCATACATACTTTTGATACACACTGAAGCCAAGGTGAAAGGGTCTTTTATTTAAGCATGCATCAGACCAATGCCCCTTAGTTTTCAGATGAGGATGTTGACCAACCCCATATTGGCTCTAACTAGAAAAATAACACTCTACTCCTAATCAGCAATATAGAAAGACTGCATTCCAGGTGTTTGTAAGAAAGATTGTGAGCTCAGAGTCACTACCCCCCAGTATTTTTCAAAAACTCTACTTAAAAAAAATTATTAACCAAGGATATTTGGGAGCCAGCACAATGATTCCTCTTTGTACTCCATAGTCTACCCTGATATTCCCATAGAGCCACACACCTAAACTATATCCTAATTTCTCATCTGATATACTGATGCTAACATTCTCTCAGGTTACGAAATAATTTTTTCAAACACCATTGATAATGACCCATGATATCTATTTTGGGACTATCTCAACTTGTTTGGATATTTACTGTAATTCCAGTTTTTCACTATTATATCTAAAACAGCAATGAGCATCTGTTTACCTAAATCTTGTAGCAAGACAATTAGAGGGTGGAACAGAGAAAAATGCCAAAGACAAGTTGCTACAGTGGAAAGCCCCTGAGTGACAGGGGTTACATAGGGAGTTACATTCTCACCTAAGACTAAGAGGCATGAGAGAGAACAAAGATAAATAAGAGTTTTTGCAAACCACACATCTGATAAGGAATTAATATCCCAAATACATAAGGAATTCAAACAATTCAACAGCAAGAGGACAAATAGCCCAATTAAAAAATGGGCAAATGTCCTGATCGGACATTTCTCAAAAGAAGATACACTATTGGCCAACAGGTGCACAAAAAATGCTCAGCACCACTCATCATTAGGGAATGCAAATTAAAACCATAATGAGACATCATGTTTTACCTGTTAGGATGGCTTTTATCAAAAAGGTGAAAGATAAGTGTTGGCAAGGATGCAAAGTAAAGGAAACTCTTTCACGTTGTGGGTAGTAATGTAAATTAGTATGGTCATTACGGAGAATAGCAGGGAGCCTCCTCAAAAAACTAAAAGCAGAACTACCATGTGATCCAGTAATTCCACCTCTGAGTATATACTCAAAGGAACTGAAATTAATATATTGAAGAAATATCAGCACTCTTATGTTCATTGCATCATTATGCACAATAGCTAAGATATGAAATCAACATAAGTGTTCATCAATAGATGAATGGATAAAGAAAATGTGGTATATATGCACAATAGAATACTATTCAGCCTTTAAAATGGGGAAATCATGTCATTTTTAACAACATGATTGAATCTGAAGGACATTATGCCAAGCGAAATAAGCCAGGCACAGATAGACAAGTGCCACACAATGTCACTTATATGTGAAATCTTTAAAAGTTGAGCTCAAAAATAGAGAATAGAATGATGTTTACCATAGGTTAGGGCTTGGGGAAGGAAGAAATGAGGAGTTTTTGATCAAAGAATACACAGTTTCAGGCTGGGTGTGGTGCTCACTGCTGTAATCCCAACACTTTGGGAGGCCGAGGCAGGTGGATCACCTAAGGTCAGGAGTTCAAGACCAGCCTGACCAACATGGTGAAACCCCGTCTCTACTAAAAATACAAAAATTAGTTGGACATGGTGGCACATGCCTGTAATCTCAGCTACTTGGGAGGCTGAGGCAGAAGAATTGCTTGAACCTGGGAGGCGGAGATTGCAGTGAGCTGAGATCACACCATTACACTTCAGCCTGGCCAACAAGAGTGAAACTGTCTCAAAAAAAAAGAAAAAAAAAAAAGAGAATACAGAGTTTCAGAAAGATTGGGGGTATGGATTTTGACATCTATTGCACAGCAGGGTGACTGTAGTCAATGACAATATATTGCATATTTTAAAATAACTAAAAAAGTATATTTCAAATGTCTCACCATAAAAACCAATAGGTAAGCAAGGAGATGGATATGTTAATTCACTTGCTTTAATCATCTCACATTGTATACATACATCAAAATGTCACACTGTGTTCCATAAATGTATACAATTATGATTTGCCAATAAAAAATCATATTAATAGTAATAATTTTTTAAAGAGGCACAAAGGTGGCTCGCTTCTCAATATTATCTAAGGACAATATTGCCTTCAGCTTATGAGGTATTAAAATACCTACCAAGAGTGTCACCTAGTTCTACAAATTCTCAGCTATTCAGTATGGTCGGGGAAAGATACATTTATTTTGATTACTCATATTCTAATTAGTGGAGAATTGCCATATATTCTATACACCAATGACTAATTTTATAAGGATTAGAATACAATGTTTTTCTAACACTAAAGCTAAGGAGAACAAAATTTATGTCTGTTGATAATTCTAAAGATTTGTCAGAATCTGATCATTAATTCATTCATTTCCCAAATATTTACTAAATCTGTCAGTATGTAGGGTGTTACATTAGGGATTATTACATCAACAATCTATTGTCTATTTACTCATATCAGTATATATGTTATTCCGTCTGACTTTACATAAGATTTGAGGTGGCCATGCCATATAGTAGGGTAAAAATCATACTCTATGCAGAGTCCAGGTATCTTAGTTCAAGCTACTATCATGCAGTACCACAGACTAGGTAACTTAACAGAAATTTAATTCTCACAGTTCTGAGAAAGTTGGAAACCAAGATCAAGGTTTGGTTCCTGGTAAGGGCCCTCTTCCTGATTTGCAGGTCATTTTCCCATTGTATCCTCATATGGTGGAGAGTGAGATCATCTCTCTTGTGTCTCTTTTTATAACAGTACTAATTCCGTTCATGAGGGCTCCACCTTCATGACCTCATCTAAACCTAATTCTCTCCCAAAGTCCCCCACATCCTAACACCATCACATTGGAGGTTAGGGCTTCAACATAAGGATATTCAGGAGACACAAGTAGTCAGTCCATGGCACCGGGCATCAAAAATTATTGTTAAAAAATCAAAAAGATGGCTGGCGCAGTGGCTCACGCCTGTAATCCCAGCACTTTGGGAGGCAGAGGCGGGTGGATCATGAGGTCAGGAGATTGAGACCATCCTGGCTAACACAGTGAAACCCCGTCTCTACTAAAAACACAAAAAATTAGCCGGGTGTGGTGGCGGGCACCTGTAGTCCCAGCCACTCAGGAAGCTGAAGCAGGAGAATGGCGTGAACCTGGGAGGGGGAGCTTGCAGTGAGCCGAGATCGTGCCACTGCACTCCAGCCTGGGCAACAGAGCAAGATTCTGTCTCAAAAAAAAAATCAAAAAAATCGAAAAGACATAAAACCACCAAATTTGTAATCAGAAACTATTTAATAATATATTATTTTTAAAACTTTATTCTTCCTCAAAGCCCTCAAATATTGTCAAATAGACTCAACACATAGGTGAAATTCTGTGGCAGACTTAATATATTATTAATGTTATAAATAGTAAGTATGGAAGAAATATCACATCTTTAATTTCTATAAATTGACTTAGTTTTGAGTCTCCTCCTGTCTGGGTGGTGGGAAATGCAATTTCAAGCATGCTGAGAGCCCTCATGTTGGGCTGATATTCTGGGTCTTTTAAAGTTCCAAGGCATCGTGGAGTCCCTAAGGGTCATTAGCCATCTGCCCAGAGTTGTTGGGACAGAGGTATCCTCTGTCCTAACCTGCATAGTCTCTCTAGATCTGCCACTCTGGTACCCTGAGGTGCACTTGAGGCCTGCACATTTTGGGCTAGGTCAGCACCCCAGGCCTAAAACCTTTCCCTCTGGCAGCCACTGATCATTTCCCCTGAGGTTGTGCTTTCAGAACAGGTTACAGTCAGAGAACAAGCCCCATGGCCTCTTCTCCAGGACCCAGTGACCTGCTCTCCCCACTACCATCCCAGCAGCAAGTCGATCCTCTTAGTGGAGTTTACTGGGCACTGGATAAGTACAAGCACTCTTCCAAAAGTCGTGGAGGCATCACCTTGTAGAATGTCATTCAATGTTTACCACCACTCTGAACACGAAGCCACATCCCCTTACAGAGAAGGTAACTGAAACTCAGAGAGTTCAGGTAACTAACTTAAGATCACAGAGAGAGTAAGCCGGGACTACAATCATCATTCCCTATCATTCCCAATCTTACAATCCAATACCTTATAACAGCTCTATCCATTTAAAAAAAAAACACAAAAATTGAAACACCAAGAGTTTAAGTGATTTATTCACAGCCACACAATCTGATATTCCTCTAATTGAACATAAAAAAAAAAAAAAAAGAACACAGAATTTAGGCTCATGAACACCTAAAACGAAGCAAGACATCATCATATTATTAGTAGTGGCTAGAGTATAAAATTAACCATACTTGTCAAGAGAACAGGGACTTACCAAAAAGACAAAAATACATTACTTTTTTAAAAATTATGATGATTTAGCAAATATCTACTTAGTGGTTTCTATGTACAAAATTCCGTGTTCCGTGCTCTGAGAGATAAGAAAAGGACTCCACCTCTGTCTTCCCAGAGCTTTCCAGCCAGTGGAGAACACATAGGAGTACAAATAGATCAAGAAAGAGAATAGAAACTGGGGAAGAGGAATGTGAAGAGTGGCAGTGCGTAGGCTGAGCGTGGACACAGCCAGCCTCAAGTTTCCAAACCAGAGTGTAGGAACATGGGTATCAAGCAGACAGTGTGGGTGACCCCGCCTTCCTCCTCCTCCCAGAGGATAAGAATGCTGGAAGCTCAGCTGCTGCAGAATATAAACCATACGGATTGCCCAGAGTTACTGACTTGCCTAAAGCCATAAAAAAAATGGTGTGTGTGTGAGTTATTTTTCACTTCTTTTTCTGCCAGGATCAAGTATCAGCATTGTTATATTGAGAAACATGCCATTTTCAACACACTAAAGAAGAGCTGGCCCAACCCAGTAGGGTAGGCATCAAACAGTTGTCAGAGGCAGGAAGTCTCCCAGACTCCAGCCCCAAGCTACAGCAGAGTAAATTTGAGACATTCAACAGATTTCTAATGCGCTGAGATGCCTGAACTAGCCTTCATATTTACTAGTAAAGAGACAAAGAATGTTGTTTTGACAGAGCCAAACGGAGATTTCAGGCAGATTTTGAATACTCAGATGAGTTTTTCAAGTTACATCTAAAAAAATGTTTAAAATGACTTCTCAGAACCTTAAAACTGCTGCAGAGATTTCCTCCCCATCGCTGGTTTACTTGAGCTCTTTTAGGAAATACCCAACAGTACCAGGGGCTTTGCACTACTATAACAAATAATTACACTCCATGTGTGCCCCCACCGTTGGTTGAATTCTTTACCAGAGAAAACTGTCAAGAGACTCCAGTTGCTCAGGGTTTTAGGTTTTGACTGACTCCTACCCCATCAGCGGCCAGGATCTCCATTTTCTTTGTCTTTGACTTTTCAGGAGACTCAGAGACTGAAATCCAATACTTTTGTCTGCATCTGCTGCTAAAAGCCTTTTTTCCCTGGCCATGCCACAGCTCCCTCGAGGCTCATTAAGCACATTTACATTTGGCTCTTAAAATCTGAAATAGCCCATTTCACGCCTAGCAATGGTGTATTGATGAAAGAAGCACTCAGCGATGGCCTGTAGGATGAGAGTGAGGACTCGTTTGACTCCAAATATCTCCCACAAAGGATTTGTACATACTGTTAAGGACTTAAACAGAATCAGGCAAGCCATAGACTATTTTAGAAAGACACATGCACTCAAACACCATCACTACTTGCCATCAAATGCACCCATTTGTGGGCAGAAAAAGTGGCAATAGCAAGGGTCTAAACTTGAGTGGAAATGCACGGAGGTGCTTAAAGAGAGAGAGGAAGAGACTGAGACAGAAAGTGGAAGGAAGGAATAGGGACAGAAAGAGGAAAGAAGAGGGAACAGGAAGGAGTATGAGTAGAAAGGAGAGTCTCCATCAGATTTTAGTGTAGTTCATCTCAGAGTTGTAAGGATAAAAATGAGGAAACTGGGTCGGAGGGCTACTGAAAGCATATGAGTCATGTTTGGTCCGGATGGAAGTGAGTGAGCAATGCCTGGGTCATGGAAGACACATGAGGAGACCAAAGGAGATACAGGTGAAGACACTTGAGAAAGAAAAAGAGACTCAATGGTTAAGGATTCTCTTTGACAATCTTCTTTCCTACCGACTCCCCACACTTAATGCCTGGAAATAAAGTAATATTTGTTTTTGTGACTCGTACCTCCTGGGGGGACTCAGCACACAAAGAAAGTGTCTTTTCACTCCTTCTAGCCCTTTCAAAAGGCATTCAATTCCACATCAGTTTCCTCAAGGACTCTCCAGAAACTCTTATCCATATTAGGGGGTTAAGGTGGAAAAGACAGCTTTCATTTTTCATTTTATACCTCTCTGTACTTTTTAAAAATAAAAGTAATAGATGCATGATTAAGGTTCAAAGTCAATAAGGATGATCTGTAATAGTGGCATAGTTTACATTTTGATTTTCTTATTTTTCTGTATTAAAAAACCTGTCAAAAATGTTTTCACGGGTAGACTAGAAGGAAAGGGGTATCCACTGTATTGCTTTTACCTTCCTCTGCCATATATGTAAGCTGATTAAAATTTTATATCCACATAACTAGGTGGAATTTCCATTACAAAATGGATATGTTCCTGAAGACAAAAGCATAAATCAACCTTTTACTGACTGAACCTTCTTTTGAATGTGTCAAGAGCATTTGCTATTTACAGAAACATTTCACAAAATCCTTCTATAAAATTGAATGGCTTTATGTATATAAAGCTG
Organism: Chlorocebus sabaeus; assembly: GCF_047675955.1. Lineage (NCBI taxonomy): Eukaryota > Metazoa > Chordata > Mammalia > Primates > Cercopithecidae > Chlorocebus > Chlorocebus sabaeus. The sequence goes on from NC_132913.1 coordinate 34,818,324, forward strand.
CAGTTGGTGACATTGTTTCAAATGGAGGTTCTGTGTGCAGCACAGAGAATTGCTCATGTGGGCAGGTTCTGGAGTCAGACAGAACAGTGCTGCTCCTCAGTACTTATATGTCCTCGAGCAGGCTAGTTCACTTCTGTGCCCCTGTTTTCTCATCTACAAAGTGTACATAACATTGGCACCTCTTTTGTTAGGTTCATGAGAGTTTTAAATATTAGAATCTATTTAGATCACTAATGACCTGGTGTATCACAAAAACATCAATGTTATCTATTCTCATTATTCTTACCACTAGTGTGATTACTGTGCAGGTCATGATATTATTCTTACAGCACCTGTGAAGCTTGCAGGCCAGTCTTTCTTCTCCTTCCAACCAGATGGCAAACCCTTTGAGAACAAGACTGGTCTCAATCTAGGCTCTCAATGTTAGCTCCAGTGCTAGAACAGACACACTGGTGATTGAATGAGATACAACTGCATCAAAAATGGTCCCCACAAGTCTCAATTCCTTGCAGCTGCTATGTAAATAACAACTCTGGTACCTAGCAGTGCCTGGGACAGACTGGGGGCCTGATAAAAGTGGATGAATGAGTGAATGAATCCACATAAATGTGTGGCATTCCCTAGAGCCTAAAAGATAATATATATGTAGTATACTCATATAATTAAATTCTAATTTTATTTTTCTTAACAAGGCCTTTAGGAAATTTAGGGCCGTCAAAGCTTCAGCTAAGTGAGGAAAGGCAAAAGCATAATTAGCAAGCCAAAAACAGATGATGTTTTCAGGAGGTTTCCATCTTGTTAAAAGGAAACAATTTGTACAATCCTTACTAAACACACCTCATCTATCACTCTGGCAAGTCCTGCTCTCCCAGGGAGCTCTCAGCCCTGCTTTCCCTCCTCAGTTCTCTATGTTGAGCCAACAGACTTTAAATGTTTGTCAGCTGAAAGTGAAGCTGGGCCTTTAAAATTGGTCTCGCCCATGACAGCTGCTGCCCAGGAGTGTCTCCAGCCAAAGCATATATTTTATAAGATGTGACCCACAAATCTAGCGACTCCCACAGTTCAGAGCCACCAAGGCCACAATTTCTACATTAGTTGAAACCACCAATGTCAAGGCAGGCATTTGATGTTATTTTTCTTGATTGTTTTGTTCACATGTTGGGGTGTGTGTGAAAATCAGCAAGAATGTTAGTTGTAACTCTTCTTAAGGAAGATTCTCCATACAGCTAATTCTTAACTGAAAATGATGCTGCTACCTAGAGAGTGTCTGGGGCCCAACCGAGAGTGCGGGGAGTGGAACTTGAGTGGGAAGAACCAGGCTTGGTCAGTCCCTCCAAGAAGTAAGCAGAGCACTGTGGACAGCTCACAGTGTCCATTCGTCAGAACTCTCTCCATCCTCATCTCCATTTTACAGAGGAGAAAACTGAAGCTTAGAAAGGTGAGAAAAACAAACCTCTCCAAGGACACAAACCAGTTATTTGCTCCAGCTCATGCTCTCTCCTACTGTCCTCTTGACAATGTCTGGGTACTACAAAGAAAAACCCACAAAGGGTAGAGAGGAGAGCCTAAGAGGAGGATACAGTCATACACTCTTGCTCAGCTGGGGTCCAACAAAATGAAAGCAATCTTGTCTTTATGTTACTAGCACTTGCAAATATTTACTCAGCAGCAACTGCAGGCAACACCCAAGGCTAGGTGAGAGGGTATAAAATATGATCCCTACCTTTGAAGAGGGATCCTAGGAGGTAGCTCCAGATGAAGATGCAAAAACAGAAGATAATCATAGCCAACATTTATCACAATCTAATGCTAGCCTCTTTTCTTTCTTTTTTCTATTTTTGTATTTATTTATTTATTTATTTATTTTTGAGATGGAGTCTCGCTCTGTTGGCCAGGCTGGAGCGCAGTGGCATGATCTCAGCTCATTGCAAACTCTCCCTTCGGGGTTCAAGAGATTCTCGTGCTTCAGCCTCCCAAGTAGCGGGGATTACAGAAGCACACCACCACGCCCAGCTAATTTTTATTTTTTTTTAATACTTTAAGTTCTAGGGTACATGTGCACAACATACAGGTTTGTTAAATATGTATACATGTGCCATGTTGGTGTGCTGCACCCATTAACTCGTCATTTACATTAGGTATCTCCTAAGGCTATCTTCGCCCTTCCCCCCTCCCCACAATAGGACCTGGTGTGTGATGTTCCCCTTCCTGTGTCCAACTGATCTCATTGTCCAATTCCCACCTATGAGTGAGAACATGAGGTGTTTGGTTTTCTGTTCTTGCGATAGTTTGCTGAGAATGATGGTTTCCAGCTACATCCATGTCCCTACAAAGGATACAAACTCATCCTTTTTTATGGCTGCATAGTATTCCATGATGTATATGTGCCACATTTTCTTAATCCAGTCTATCACTGATGGACATTTGGGTTGATTCCAAGTCTTTGCTATTGTGAATAGTGCCGCAATAAACATAGGTGTGCATGTGTCTTTATAGCAGCATGACTTATAATCCTTTGGGTATATCCCCAGTAATGGGATGGCTGGGTCAAATGGTATTTCTAGTTCTAGATCCTTCAGGAATCACCACACTGTCTTCCACAATGGTTGAACTAGTTTACAGTCCCATCAACAGTGTAGAAGTGTTCCTATTTCTCCAAATCCTCTCCAGCACCTGTTGTTTCCTGATTTTTTAATGATTGCCATTCTAACTGGTGTGAGATGATATCTCATTGTGGTTTTGATTTGCATTTCTCTGATGGCGAGTGATGATCAGCATTTTTTCATGTGTCTGTTGGCTGTATGAATGTCTTCTTTTGATAAGTGTCTGTTCATATCCTTTGCCCATTTTTAGATGGAGTTGTTTGTCTTTTTCTTGTAAATTTGATTGAGTTCTTTATAGGTTCTCGATATTAGCCCTTTGTCAGATGAGTAGATTGCAAAACTTTTCTCCCATTCTGTAGGTTGCCTGTTCATTCTGATGGTAGTTTCTTTTGCTGCGCAGAAGCGCTTTAGTTTAATTAGATTCCATTTGTCAATTTTGGCTTTTGTTGCCATTGCTATTGGTGTTTTAGACATGAAGTCCTTGCCCATGCCTATGTCCTGAATGGTATTACCTAGGTTTTCTTCTAGAGTTTTTATGGTTTTAGGTCTAACATTTAAGTCTCTAATCCATCTTGAATTAATTTTCATATAAGGAGTAAGGAAAGGATCCAATTTCAGCTTTCTACTTATGGCTAGCCAATTTTCCCAGCACCATTCATTAAATAGGGAATCCTTTCCCCATTTCTTGTTTTTGTCAGGTTTGTCAAAGATCAGATGGCTGTAGATGTGTGGTATTATTTCTGAGGGCTCTGTTCTGTTCCATTGGTCTATATCTCTGTTTCGGTACCAGTACCATGCTGTTTTGGTTACTGTAGCCTTGTAGTATAGTTTGAAGTCAGGTACCATGATGCCTCCAGCTTTGTTCTTTTGGCTTAGGATAGTCTTGGCAATGCGGGGTCTTTTTTGGTTCCATGTGAACTTTAAAGCAGTTTTTTCCAGTTCTGTGAAGAAAGTCATTGGTAGCTTGATGGGGATGGCATTGAATCTATAAATTACCTTGGGCAGTATGGCCATTTTCACGATATTGATTCTTCCTATCCATGAGCATGGTATGTTCTTCCATTTGTTTGTGTACTCTTTTATTTCACTGAGCAGTGGTTTGTAGTTCTCCTTGAAGAGGTCCTTTACATCCCTCATAAGTTGGCTTCCTAGGTATTTTATTCTCTTGGAAGCTATTGTGAATGGGAGTTCATTCATGATTTGGCTCTCTGTCTGTTACTGGTGTATAAGAATGCTTGTGATTTTTGCACATTGATTTTGTATCCTGAGACTTTGCTGAAGTTGCTTAACAGCTTAAGGAGATTTGGGGCTGAGACAATGGGGTTTTCTAAATATACAATCATGTCATCTGCACACAGGGACAATTTGATGTCTTCTTTTCCTAATTGAATACTCTTTCTTTCTTTCTCTTGCCTGATTGCCCTAGCCAGAACGTCCAACAGTATGTTGAATAGGAGTGGTGAGAGAGGGCATCCCTGTCTTGTGCCAGTTTTCAAAAAGAATGCTTCCAGTTTTTGCCCATTCAGTATGATATTGGCTGTGGGTTTGTCATAAATAGCTCTTATTATTTTGGGATACATGCCATCAATACCGAATTTATTGAGAGTTTGTAGCATGAAGGGCTGTCGAATTTTGTCAAGGGCCTTTTCTGCATCTATTGAGATAATCATGTGGTTTTTGTCTTTGGTTCTGTTTATATGCTAGATTACGTTTATTGATTTGCTTATGTTGAACCAGCCTTGCATCCCAGGGATGAAACTCACTTGATAATGGTGGATAAGCTTTTTGATGTGCTGCTGAATCCGGTTTGCCAGTATTTTATTGAGGATTTTTGCATGATGTTCATCAGGGATATTGGTCTAAAATTCTCTTTTTTTGTTGTATCTCTGTCAGGCTTTGGTATCAGGATGATGTTGGCCTCGTGAAATGAGTTAGGGAGGATTCCCTCTTTTTCTATTGATTGGAATAGTTTCAGAAGGAATGGTATCAACTCCTCCTTGTACCTCTGGTAGAATTCGGTTGTGAATCCGTCTGGTCCTGGACTTTTTTTGGTTGGTAGGCTATTAATTATTGCCTCAATTTCAGAGCCTGCTATTGGTCTATTCAGGGACTCAACTTCTTCCTGGTTTAGTCTTGGGAGAGTGTAAGTGTCCAGGAAATTATCCATTTCTTCTAGGTTTTCTAGTTTGTTTGCATAGAGGTGTTTATAGTATTCTCTGATGGTAGTTTGTATTTCTGTGGGGTCGGTGGTGATATCCCCTTTATCATTTTTTATTGCATCTATTTGATTCTTCTCTCTTTTCTTCTTTATTAGTCTTGCTAGTGGTCTATCACTTTTGTTGATCTTTTCAAAAAACCAATTCCTGGATTCACTGATTTTTTGGAGGGTTTTTGTGTCTCTATCTCCTTCAGTTCTGCTCTGATCTTAGTTATTTCTTGCCTTTTGCTAGCTTTTGAATGTGTTTGCTCTTGCTTCTCTAGTTCTTTTAATTGTGATGTTAGAGTGTCAATTTTAGATCTTTCCAGCTTTCTCTTGTGGGCATTTAGTGCTATAAATTTCCCTCTACACACTGCTTTAAATGTGTCCCAGAGATTCTGATATGTTGTATCTTTGTTCTCATTGGTTTCAAAGAACATCTTTATTTCTGCCTTGATTTCATTATGTACCCAGTAGTCATTCAGGAGCAGGTTGTTTAGTTTCCATGTAGTTAGCAATTTTGGTTGAGTTTCTTAGTCCTGAGTTCTAGTTTGATTGCACTGTGGTCTGAGAGATGGTTTGTTATAATTTCTGTTCTTTTACATTTGCTGAGGAGTGCTTTACTTCCAACTATGTGGTCAATTTTGAAATAAGTGCAATGAGGTGCAGAGAAGAATGTATATTCTGTTGATTTGGGGTGGAGAGTTCTGTAGATGTCTATTAGGTCCTCTTGGTGCAGAATTGAGTTCAATTCCTGGATATCCTTGTTAACTTTCTGTCTTGTTGATCTGTCTAATGTTGACAGTGGGGTGTTAAAGTCTCCCATTATTATTGTATGGGAGTCTAAGTCTCTTTGTAAGTCTCTAAGGACTTGCTTTATGAATCTGGGTGCTCCTCTATTGGGTGCATATATATTTAGGATAGTTAGCTCTTCCTGATGAATTGATCCCTTTGCCGTTATGTAATGGCCTTCTTTGTCTCTTTTGATCTTTGATGGTTTAAAGTCTGTTTTATCAGAGACTAGGATTGCAACTCTGCTTTTTTTGTTTTCCGTTTGCTTAGTAGATCTTCCTCCATCCCTTTCTTTTGAGCCTATGTGTGTCTCTGCATGTGAGATGGGTCTCCTGAATACAGCAAACTGATGGGTCTTGACTCTTTATCCAATTTGCCAGTCTGTGTCTTTTAATTGGACCACTTAGTCCATTTATATTTAAGGTTAATATTGTTATGTGTGAACTTGATCCTGCCATTATGATATTAGCTGGTTATTTTGCACACTAGTTGATGCAGTTTCTTCCTAGCATCGATGGACTTTACATTTTGATATGTTTTTGCAATGGCTGGTATCTGTTGTTCCTTTCCATGTTTAGTGCTTTCTTAGAATCTCTTGTAGGGCAGGCCTGGTGGTGACAAAATCTCTAAGTATTTGCTTGTCTGTAAAGGATTGTATTTCTCCTTCACTTATGAAACGTAGTTTGGCTGGATATGAAATTGTGGGTTGAAAATTCTTTTCTTTAAGAATGTTGAATATTGGCCCCCACTTTCTTCTGGCTTGGAGAGTTTCTGCCGAGAGATCTGCTCTTAGTCCAGTGGGCTTGCCTTTGTGTGTAACCTGACCTTTCTCTCTGGCTGCCCTTAACATTTTTTCCTTCATTTCAACTTTGGTGAATCTGACAATTATGTGTCTTGGAGTTGCTCTTCTCAAGGAGTATCTTTGTGACGTTCTCTGTATTTCCTGAATTTGAATGTTGGCCTGCCTTACTAGGTTGGGGAAGTTCTCCTGGATGATATCCTGCAGAGTGTTTCCCAACTTGGTTCCATTTTCCCCGTCATTTTCAGGCACTCCAATCAGACGTAGATTTGGTCTTTTCACATAATCCTATATTTCTTGGAGGCTTTCTTCATTTCTTTTTACTCTTTTTTCTCTACACTTCTCTTCTTGCTTCATTTCATTCATTTGATCTTCAATCACTGATACTCTTTCTTCCAGTTGATTGAGTCGGTTACTGAAGCTTGTGCATTTGTCACATAGTTCTCGTGTTGTGATTTTCATCTCTATCAGTTCTTTTAAGGACTTCTCTACATTGGTTATTCTAGTTAGCCATTCATCAAATCTTTTTTCAAGGTTTTTAAGTTTCTTTGCACTGGTTACGTAGTTCCTCTTTTAGCTCTGAGAAGTTTGATCAACCGAAGCCTTCTTCTCTCGACTCGTCAAAGTCATTCTCCGTCCAGCTTTGTTCTGTTGCTGGCAATGAGCTGCGTTCCTTTGGAGGGGGAGATGCACTCCCATTTTTTGAATTTCCAGCTTTTCTGCACTGCTTTTTCCCCATCTTTGTGGTTTTATCTGCCTTTGGTCTTTGATGATGGTGACGTACTGATGGGGTTTTGGTGTGGGTGTCCTTTCTGTTTGTTAGTTTTCCTTCTAACAGTCAGGACCCTCAGTTGTAGGTCTGTTGGAGTTTGCTGTAGGTCTGTTGGAGTTTGCTTGAGGTCCACTCCAGACCCTCAGCTGTAGGTCTGTTGGAGTTTGCTTGAGGTCCACTCCAGACCCTGTTTGCCTGGGTATCAGCAGTAGAGGCTGCAGAAGATAGAATATTGCTGAACAGTGAGTGTTGCTGTCTGATTCTCACTCTGGAAGCTTCGTCTCAGGGGTGTACCCCACTGTGTGAGGTGTGAGGTGTCAGTCTGCACCTAGTGGGGGATGTCTCCAGTTAGGGTACTCGGGGGTCAGGGACCCACTTGAGCAGGCAGTCTGTCCATTCTCAGATCTCAACCTCCATGCTAGGAGATCCACTGCTCCTTTGTGTTTGTTTTTTGTTTTTTTTTTTTTGTTTTTTTTTTTGTTTTTTTTTTTTTAGTAGAGATGGGGTTTCACCATGTTGCCCAGGCTGATCTGGAATTTCTGGACTCATGCAATCCACCCACATCTGCCTCCCAAAGTGCCGGGAATACAGGCATGAGCCACTGTGCCCAGTCGGTTTTTCAAGGATTACCTTCTTTAATCTTTGCAACATTACTGTCAGGTGGGTATAACGATATCCCCACTTCACAAATGAGGAAACAGGCTCAGAGAAGCCTCTACATAGTGGGTAAATCAAAAGATGGATTTTTTTATATATATATACTTTAAGTTATGGAATGCACGTGTACAGAAAAAGTAGGTTTGTTACGTAGTTATGCACATGTCATGGTGGTTTGCTCACCTATTAACCCGTCATCTGCATTAGGTATTTCTCCTAATGCTATCCCTCCCTTAGCCCTCGACACCCAACAGGCCCCGGTGGGTGATGCTCTCCTCCCTGTGTCCGTGTGTTTTCATTGTTCAACTCCTACTTATGAGTGAGAACATGTGGTGTTTGGTTTTCTGTTCCTGTGTTAGTTTGCTGAAAATCATGGTTTCCAGCTTTATCCATGTCCCTGCAAAGGACATGAACTCATCCTTTTTGATGGCTGCATAGTATTCCATGGTGTATATGTGCCACATTTTCTATATCCAGTCTATCATTGTTGGGCATTTGGGTTGGTTCCAAGTCTTTGCTATTGTGAACAGTGCTGCAATAAACATACATGTGCATGTGTCTTTATAGTAGAATGATTTATAATCCTTTGGGTGTATACCCAGTAATGGGATTGCTGGGTCAAATGGTATTTCTGGTTCTAGATCCTTGAGGAATCGCCGCACTGTCTTCCACAATGGTTGAACTAATGTATACTCCCACCAACAGTGTAAAAGCATTCCTATTTCTCCACATCCTCTCCAGCATCTGTTGTTTCCTGACCTTTTGATGATTGCCATTCTAACCGGCATAAGATGGTATCTCATTGTGGTTTTGATTTCCTCTTCTCTAATGACCAGTGATTACAAACTTTTTTTCATATTTTTTTGGCCACATAAATGTCTTCTTTTGAAAAGCGTCTGTTCATATCCTTTGCCCACTTTTTGATGGGGTTGTTTTATTCTTGTAAAGTTGTTTAAGGTCCTTGTAGATTCTGGGTATTAGCCCTTTGTCAGATGAACAGATTGCAAAAACTTTCTCCCATTCTGTAGGTTGCCTGTTCACTCTGATGATAGTTTGTTTTGCTGTGCATAAGCTCTTTAGTTTAATTAGATTCCATTTGTCAATTTTGGCTTTTGTTTCAATTGCTTTTTGTGGTTTAGTCATGAAGTCTTTGCCCATGCCTATGTCCTGAATGATATTGCCTAGGTTATATTCAAGGGTTCTTATGGTTTTAGGTCTTACATTTAAGTCTTTAATCCATCTTGAGTTAATTTTTGTATAAGGTGTAAGGAAGGGGTCCAGTTTCGGTTTTCTGCATATGGCTAGCCAGTTTTCCCAACACCATTTATTAAATAGGGAATCCTTTCCCTCTTGCTTGTTTTTGTCAGGTTCATCAAAGATTGGATGGTTGTAAATGTGTGGCATTATTTCTGAGGTCTCTGCTCTGTTGCATTGGTGTATATATATATATATCTGTTTTGGTACAAGTGCCATGGTGTTTTGGTTACTGCAGCCTTGTAGCATAGTTTGAAGTCAGGTAGCATGATGCCTCCAGCTTTGTTCTTTTGGCTTAGGATTGCCTTGGCTATACAGGCTCTTTTTTGGTTCCATATGAAATTTAAAGTAGTTTTTTCTAATTCTGTGAAGAAAGTCAATAGTAGTCTGATGGGAATAGCATTGATTCTACAAATTACTTTGGGAAGTATGGCCATTTTCACCATATTGATTCTCCCTATCCATGAGCATGGAATGTTTTTCCATTTGTTTGTGTCCTCTCTTATTTCGTTGAGCAGTGGTTTGTAGTTCTCCTTGAAGAGGTCCTTCACATCGCTTATAAGTTGTATTCCTAGGTATTTTATTCTCTTTGTAGCAATTGTGAATGGGAATTCACTCATGATTTGGCTCTCCATTTGTCTATTATTGGTGTATAGGAATGCTTGTGATTTTTGCACATTGATTTTGTATCCTGAGACTTTGCTGAAGTTGCTTATCAGTTTAAGGAGATTTGGGGCTGAGACGAAGGGGTTTTCTAAATATACAATGATATCTTTTTGACAATTTTTAACTTGTCAAAAAGACAGAATTTTAACCACAGACATCTGATGTGGAGTCTGTACTCCTAACCTGCCATTGGCCTCCTAGAGCTGCTGTAACAAACTGCCACAATCTAGATGTCTTTGGAAAAAAAACAGGATGTATTGTGTCATGGTTCTGGAGGCTAGAAGTTTGAAATCAAAGTCTTGGCCCTTCTAAGGGCCCTGGGGAAGAATCTATTCCATGTCTTTCTCTAACTTCTGGTGACAGCAGACAACCCTCAGTGTTTCTTGGCTGGTAGATAACATCCCTCTAACCTGAGCCTTCACCTTCACACAACATTCTCCCATGTGTGTCTGTGTCCAAATTTCCCTCTCCTTATTAGGACACTAGTCATATTGGATTAAGGCCCACTTTAATGACTTCATCTTAACTTGATTAAATCTGCAAATATCCTATTTCCACTTTATATGGAAATAGGTTAGGACCGCAGCAGATCTTTTTTAGGGAAACACAGTTCAACCCATAATATAACCACTAGGCCATACTGCCTCTCATAATGTCAATTTCAGAAAAAAAGAAAAAAAAAAACCTACTGAACCTTCTCAGAGATATTTTCTAGTGTTTGCATATTGTTTTTCATTTAGCAACATGAAATCACATCCTGCTATCTATACTGGCAACTGAACAATTCCAGACCAGGAAAAAAAAAAAAAAAAAAGTACCTGTGTGATGGTTAATACTGAGTGTCAACTTGATCGGACTGAAGGATGCAAGGTCTTGATCCTGGGTGTGTCTGTGAGGGTGTTGCCAAATGAGATGAACATTTGAGTCAGCGGGCTGGAAAAGGCAGAACTATCCTTAATCTGGGCGGGTACAATCTAATCAGCTGCCAGCGCGACCAGAATAAAAGCAGGCAGAAGAATATAAAAACGCTAGACTGGCTTAGCCTCTGAGCCTACATCTTTCTCCTGTGCTGGGTGCTTCCTGCTCTTGAACATCAGAATCCAGGTGCTTCATCTTTGGAACTCAGACTGGCTTCTTTGCTCCTTATCTTGCAGACAGCCTTTTGTGGGACCTTGTGGTCATTTGAGTTAAACTACTTAATAAACTCCCCTTATATAGACATTTATTCTATTAGTTCTGTCCCTCTAGAATACCCTAATACACAAAGAGTCTCTGTGACCCACCCTACTGCCAAATCCTGATTCTGGTAGTGACTGTTTGGAAATGAGTGTATATAAAGTCTTGAACTTCATTTTGCACCAAGTTGACCCTCTGAAGCAGATTTGGCCCAAAGCTACTGTAAGACATCTGGAAGCAAGTCATACAAAGAATTTTAGAATATCCTGGCAGAAAAAACCCTGATAGGTCCAACCACCACATTTCATAGGTGATTAGCATGAGTGTCAATGACGTATCTGACATCACATGGCTAATTATGACAGCAGGAAGAGAATGCAGTCTCCTGGCCCACAGCCCAAGTCTCTTCTCAGGCCTTCTAGGGCTGCTGGTCTTCTGTCTGTGTCCAGTGTGCCAAGGGTGCTCCTGAGGCTCTGCACTATCTTGGACTCCCAAAGAGGTGGGAATATCCAGCAAGCGGTGCACACATGCTCCAAGACAAGTGCTCCCACCCCATTTGCCTTCTGAAGTATCTCATTCTACAGTGAAGCTGAGCAACATCAGGCTGGGTAGCAGGAATGTTCCAACTGCCAGGGTTTTACGCATGGCCCCAGGAGCCTACTTTCACTCTAGGATCCTCAGTTGTAAATGACACCTTAACAGCACTTGCTTTCTGCACTCGTTTCAGTTTGACAATTCAGATATGAAAACATTTGCCAAAAAGATAAGTGTAGAGTAAAAGACTCCAAAGAGAATAATTACATAGGTTCACCTCAGAGAATATTACTCTTCTCAATTAGACCTAGTTGGCAGTGTCTGATCGGGAGGCTGAGCAGAAAACATTCTCCATTAAGTACCATGCTCTGAGATTCCCCAGGTCACGGCAGCAGAAAGGAGAAGCTTACTTTCCCCATGGTTGTCCGTACAAAGGAGGGTGCAGTCTGTAGCAATGGTGTGTCCAGCTTCAGAGACAATTCTTTTACCAAATGGCTTTCCCACCAAGAATTGAGCCTGTTTAAGTAAATAAACAGTGAAAAGCTCCAGTGTGGATCACAATAAAAACTCTACTTAATGGCTACTCAATAGAATAATTTAGACTAAAATGTCTATCTATACAGTTCTTTTGTGAAAAGGTAAAATCACAAGCTCATCCCACCTTGCTTTCTGAATTTCATCCTGTTGGGGCTGGGGTGGCAGGCATATTTATGCCCAGATAGTAAACTGGGATATGGGATGTAGGGAGAGTCAGGCAGCTGAGAGCAGTAGAAGTCTTGATTTTCTGATGCCCAGCTTGTTCATGCTTTTTCACTTTGCCACTTGAAGTGTGAGCAATTTATTCCTGGCTGGGTAGGATGTATGAGAGTGCCTTAGGGTTGTTCTCCCTGCCTGAAACTTCCTCCCAGCCCTTCTCCCTCTTAGTAACTCCCGAGGCAGCCTGGACACTATCAAGCAATCCTACCACTCTTCCAGCATTTATAAGCCCCACCCCTAGGGCAGATGATGGGGAGCAGGCATGGGAGGGAAGCTAATAACTGACTGGGCAGAAGCAGTTAGAGAAACTGGGAATAAAAGGAGAAAAATGAACTGTGCCCAGAAACAGTGCCTAGAGTGAAAAACCAAACCTGCATCACTCCAAGGGATTGGTATGGGATTAAGAACTTAATTGAAATCAGAGATGGAGGGGGAGCTCAGTGGAGAACCATACAAGGCAGAAAAGAGAAACAAATGGGAACCAACGGGCAGGTGAAGCTGGGAGGCCTTGGCCAGTACCCATAACCAACTGCACAGTTGAAGCCTCATCTAGTTGGTGTTAGCTGCAGCTCTCAGTGAAGAGTTTTGTGGAGAGGTAGCACAGGGCACTGGAGTAAGAGATTGTGTTAAGTTAAAAGCACAGTAAGTGAGGGAATATTTTTCCCACTGCATCCTGTTTTCTCTGACACTTGAAGTGAGGGTGTGCTCTTGCTCACCTCTGTGTTCCTGACACCTAAACAAACAATGCCTGCTACAAAGTGTATGCTTCAAAAGTGGATATTATTGTGTGTTGTTCAGCTTCCCAAATGCAAGAATTGTCTTCTGATAAGACAACCCTGAGAGGTGATTAGGAGTTTCCACTTGACCATTTCACCTGCATTCAGGTAAAGCAGTTCTCTTTTCTCTGGGCAGCTCTAGCTATAGAACAATGTTTCATACATTGCACATCCCTGTAACGTGCACATTTGAGCCTTAGCTCTGCCCTCTAGAGTCACTCAAAATAATTCTCACACTATCCCTTTTCCACATGAAAGTGCCACCCCAAGGATAGCGGCTTGCAGAATGCCCCTAGTGATGTGCTCTGAGGTTGACATAATCCTGTATCCTTTCTTCAAGAGACTGATATGGAATAGTGTAAGCTTGGAAACCCATGATGAAGCTTTACTTTCCCACACCCTTCCTTAGTCCCAACCTTTACCAGACCCAATGTTCCCACCATGTTGTCTCTTAGGACCTTCTTGCCAAGTAAATTTCTTCCAATAGTAGCACCAATAACATTTACCCCCGCAAAAAAAACCTTCCCTGTACACCTCCTCCAACTACAGTGGGTCCCACTATTTTATCTAACATCACCCTACACTTCTCTTTTGTGATATATTTCACAATTACAACTTAATCAATTGTGGAATGAGTTATTTGGCATCTGTATCTCCTGCTGGAAGGTAAGCTTCATGTCTGTCTTACTCATCTTAACGCTTAGCTCAATTTATTAAGCACTTAAAATTTTTTTATTGAATTGAAGTTTCTTGATTTTTTTTTTACAAGAGGTCAGCTTCGAGTTCATAGTTCTATGACTTTGAATAAATGATACTGTCCCTGAGGCAGTTTATCAAATGCTCGGCTTTTAGAAGATGAAAAGGTCAAGCAGATGTCTGGATAATGGAATTTGAACACAACATTGCCCTATATGGACTCTGTTTCAGTTACCACATCATCACTTGCATTTTGCACCTGACCAAGTAACACAGTATGCCCTCACCCAGTAACACCAGTCACTTCTGTCTTCTCTCCTTTTATGTTCAGTAATGTCCTCTCCCGTGTATTCACGCTTCAATTACATGGATGGCCATAAATAGCTGAGGCTTTTGCCCATGCTCATCACTTCTATGTCATCAGTTTGTTTCCTTTGAACAAGACAAACCTTTGCATGTTGTTCTAAATGCTAGCCCACAAGGCCCCAGTGTTTTCTATGACGGTGGATTTTAACTCCCACTGTTAAAACTCCAGGTTAGCTTTATTTATTACTTATAATCTGTATACAACCTGAGATCATAAATATAGTTCTCAAACATCTTCCCTGTTATTTTCTTCAGTAAATTACTGGGCACCGCCCGCATCACTGTTCTTTCTGTGCCATACCAACTGTCTCTCATCACATCTACTTTATAGGCCTTTTTTTCTCCTCCCCCTCAAATTTCAGTTTGAAGCTTTCTTAATTAGGTTGGTGAGTCTCTTGCTTTCTTTTCTTTTTCTTTACTCTTCCCAGTGTTTTCGGTGCACACGTTGCCTCTTGTCATTTTGCTTTCACGAGCCACATTTGAGAAAACTCAAACTTTAACTATCTCTGGAGCTAGAGAGTTCCTTTTTCAAGTTTTCTTTTCTCTTTCAAAATTATGATTATTAACTTAGAAGGAGAATTGAAACTGGCATCTGTGTCCAGAAGTTCTTGAGATTTCTAACCCCAAATTTTTTGTTATTATTGTTGTTGTTGTTGTTGTTGTTTTGTTGTTGTTGAGATGGAGTTTCACTCTTGTTGCCCAGGCTGGAGTGCAGTGGCATGATCTCGGCTCACTCCAACCTCCACCTCCTAGGTTCAAGCGATTCTCCTGCCTCAGCCTCCCTAGTAGCTAGGACTACAGGCACCCACCACCACGCCCGGCTAATTTTTGTAGTTTTAGTAGAGATGGGGTTTCACCATGTCGGCCAGGCTGGTCTTGAATTCCTGATCTTAGATGATCCGTCCACCTTGGCCTCCCAAATTGCTGGGATTACAGGCGTAAGCCACCATGCCTGGCCTCCTAACCCCAATTTTTATAGGTAAGGGAGAATCTTTTGGATGGAAAAGTACAAGAAGGATTACTGGTAGATCCTACCAGCAGAGAAAGAGTGGGTTTCTAGAGTCTCTCAGGCTCTGTCCTATGTCTACTATGTATGTCCTATAGACATATATCCTAGATACCTGTGAAGGAAGAATGATAATTAAAAAAATGCTAGATACTTATTGAAGACCCACCATGTACCAAACAGTTTTAAATACTTCCACTTATTAATTTATTCAATGCAAGTGATTGAAAATGATGCAGTTGTCTGTTAACCATTTTAGGCCATCCATGTAGGATGCCCCATATCTCTTTTGGACCAGTAATGGGAGTGCTAAAACCTGCTACTTATCATCATTCCTCTCCATTATTCTGTGAAGCATAGCACACTAGTCCTTAGAGAGGAAATCCAGCTTCCCCTCACAGTGGTAAATTAGCTCCTCCTCAGAACTCTAGGGATATAGAGTTTCATTTCCTTCATCTTTCTTCTCCATGTTATGTTCTTCTAATCATCAATACCTTGCCTGCTTTTAATTCCCTCTTATATCCTCCAATATTTTTTCCTTATTCTGTCTTTCTTGGATCAGACTTCCTGCTCATATGGAAGGGTTTCTTCAGCCCTTTAAGACGCCAGGTTCCAGAGCAGCTTTCTTCATGTCCTTTGATCTTACACTCAAGCAGGAGATCACCCATAGTACAGGAATGTCCATCCCCCAAAACCCACAAAGTGAAAAGATTTGACATAATTTCTCATGCCCAGGGATGAAGATCTCATTCTTTTAGTTTGATCCTAAGGGATAAGCTAATAAGCATTAAGACACAGCTAGAAGGCAAGAAGGCAGGCAGGCAGGCAAGGAGGAAGAGGGGAGGGGAGAAAAAACATTGAAGATATAAAAATTTCATTTCTTTTTTTGGAAACAAGGTCTTGCTCTGTCACCAAGCCTGAAGTACAGTAGTGTTATCATGGCTCATTTCAACCTCATCCTCCTGTGCTCAAGTGATCCTCCAACCTCAGCCTCCCATGTAACTGGGATCATCGGCATACACCACAGTGACCAGATAATTTTTTTCATTTTAAAATTTGTTGTAGAGATGGGGTCTCACTATGTTACCCAGGCCGGTCTCAAACTCCTGGGCTCAAGTTATCTTCCTGCCTCAGCCTCCCAAAATATTGGGATTACAGGTGTAAGCCACCACACCCAGCCTAAAAATCATATTTCTTCTATTTCTATAAGACAAATGTGTAAACTTGGTTCACCACCCCCAAAAATCAATTCTTCAGATCCATACACACTTCACTGCCACTTTCTCAGACTACTCTTCCGTTATTTAACTGTTACTGATTACTTCCTTTAAGATTTGCAATAATAGGACACATCTACAGATGACGATGTTCTGGAAGCTCTATTCATTCTTCCTGCCATTCCTATCCTTAAGGGTAGCTAGAAGAAGGAAGGAAGAGTCCACTTCTGTGCTTCTGGGAGGGGAAATAGCAGGTGGCATGGGGACTCCTGCTCCTATACTACCTAGGTAATTCTCCATTGTCCTTTTCATGGTGGAGGAGGGTTGTGTTCAATAACCAATTCATTCAACAAACATTTGTTACTACCCTACTCCATGCTAGACTGTACCCAGGCACTGGATATATGAATGAGTATCACAGGCAAGTAAAGTCACTGGCAAATAAGCCTTGAGTCTAAAGAATTTAGCTGAAGAATAATACTATAAATATGCAATTATTTTAAACTTTGAAGAACCTATTATAGAGCCTAAAACATTGCAGCTCCTCAATGAGTATTTGTTAAGTGAATGAATGAATGAATTTCTACTGTAAATATTGGGGACTGGCTTTCTTCAGCCTCTGGGCAAATACTTCCTACTTGATAATAACAGTGATGTTACTCTGTGAGGGCTAAGTTGACTCACACTGATGTGTTTCTACATGCGTGTTGTGTTTGCAAGTCTTCATCTCTGTCAGTGAAACATCTTTTCAAAGCACATTAACATTTTCCTATTTCAACTTGTACCACACTGACATAGTTCAGGCCCTGATCTATACTCTATCCACATGTGATTATGTCATTTCCTGTTCAATATCCTCATTAGTCTGTCCTGCATCCTACCATCACCATCACACCAGCACCATAACGTTAAGGGTAGAGTCCAAAGTTTAGCAAGATTTAAAGGATCTATTGTGAGGGGGCTGCTGAGTATCCCTTAAATCTCATTTCTTGCCTCCTCACAATTATACTATACTTCTTATCAATTATTAGTTCTTAGAGACAATTAAAAATGCTCTCATTTCTTTGTGTCTTCGCACAGGCTGTTTCCTTTTTTTCCTGGATAACACCCACTGGTCTTTGAGGATTCAACTCAGGCGTCCTCCCACTCAGGAAGCTTTTCTAGAAAAACCCAGACTGACTTGGATGCCTCTTCTAAGGCTCCCAAAGCATTCTGCCGCTGAAATTGTCAGCTTTTAAAAATATGTATCTCACCAATTACACCAGCTGCTCGAGGGCGGGAACTGTACCTTAATCTCTATTGTACCTCTAATATACATCCCAGGGTCTGGAACTCTGTGTGTGTGTGTGTGTGTGTGTGTGTGTGTGTGTGTGTGTGTGTGTATGTGTGTGTATGTGTAGCCACACACATGTATAGAATAAAGACAAAGAAAACAAAAAGCACCTGGCTCTGGAATCTTTGCCTCTCAGAGGTAGCTGGCAAGCAGACAGGAAATGGCCAATGTTGACTGAGTTCTCTCTCTCTATAAAGACTGGAAATAAGCCAAAGGAACAGAATATTCTAGCACTTAGAGGAACATTGCAGTCTAAGAAAGAAAAAAAAAATTCCGGCATTTTAAAAAGGCATAATCCTTTGGAGAGTCACAGAGATAGAGAGGTACAAATTAACAGCTTGCAAATTGCATTATTATTATGATGTTACTGGGATTTTAGGAGATACACAGTGATGCAATCTTTTGGCGTTATTTCTATGTTTGGGGAATATGGATCTGTAGGAAATAGAGACTATCAGTGGAGTCCACCTGCAGCATTATTAAGAGATGAGTATTTCAGAGCCTCTGGCACCCTCTGGCTACATCCTTTCTTCTCACCTAGCAAGTTGGTCTGGGGCAACAGGTCACATGTAACCAGAGCTCCTGCCCTGGTCACCCTGTAGTCAAGTGCTGCTTCACTGATGAAGTGCCACCATCATCCTGATCCCCTGACCCTCTCTGTGCATAAGGCAACTTACATGTTCAGGCTCTCTCCTCATGTGCCCTGCTCTCTGAAGGGAAAGGGGACATTCATTGAACACTTTCCATGTGACGTTCTCATCCAACTTGCAGTTTCAGAAAAATGTGGCCATTTTATAACGGTCAAATGTAGACTCTGGAAGATGAATAAACTGCCCATGATCACAAGGTTAGTAAATGGTAAAGCCAGATTCAAACCTCAGGCAGCCTAATTCTAAGGACTGAGTTCCTTCTGTTACAATGATCTAGTCATGGTCAGGTAGACTTAAAGTGTCTCTTTCCCCAGTTAAAAATCTATACTTCAACTAGGACCTTTGGTTCCTTACCCCAAAAATGTGCCCACCAAGGCCACACCAGGTATCACAGCAAAACTGGCAGATGGGAGGATACTGGCCATGAGAGTCTTACAGCTCCCCCTCAGATTACATCTGTCTGGGTACCGTGGACTCTTGAGAATTGTTCTAACAATCACTGTACCAAGGTATTTTTTTAAAAAATTCCTCAGCATGTACAATCTAAGGCAAAATTATATGGAAATTCATAGTGAGGTAAAATAAAACACCTCATCTATCCACAAAACTGCCTTTGTATTTATAATTTCATCAGGAAAGGCAAACTTATAGAAAGATAATGGCACCATTTATTCTCAAAAGCAGGTTTATACCTGTGACTACATATGAGTTAAGGTTAGTTTAAACACTGTAATCTCTTTTCATGCATTTTTAAAATTTTAATTTGTGTTTGAAATATTTAGATGGCTTCTTTGTACCCATGAATAAATAATCCTATATACGCTTTTTTGGCCCACTTAGCAGAGAATGACTGATCTATATTTTAATCCTTTCTCATAGAATCACTGAAATCACAGCTTTCCTAGGCTCTCAGGAGAGAAAATGTGGGCTCTGCTTTTTGCATTCGCTTTTTCTCTTCTCTCCTGACTCTGGACCTAGGAAGCAATAAAGGAGTGATCCTTCTGGAAGGGGAAGGTAACTTGGCACCGTGGAAGCTCCAGAAGGATCCAGAAGGACGATGTCATGTACTAGAAGGGCTGCTTCTGGGTCTCCTGTCTGCGATAGTCAGTTGCCACAAGGGGATTATCTTGGAGCATCCAAAGAAATATTATATCACCTGTTTCCCCTAGGACTAGGGTCTAAACTGCTGTAAAATGCTTCCAGGATGTGTCTGTACGAACCGTGCTGAGGGCTTGGGTGGCTCGTTACGATGTAGGCCTCAGAATGGACATAAAACAACAGTGAGATATGGAGAGAGGTATTAATTTGAGGCCCAGCATTAGCAATAGAATTGTTGAGAAAAGCAGTCAGAGTTCAGTGTTGGAGCCAGGTTTATTCTTGCATGTGATTAGCTTAGTTAACCCACATCAGATGCCCCGAAGCCCACCCCCACCACTCTCACCACCTCACCTGAAACACAGAATTTTGAGAATTAACAGCAATGAAAAAAATTACCTCATGAATATATTAAAAGGATTTTCCTTTTTTTCTAAGATTCTCTAAATGCTGTGATAAAATAAATCTAATGGCAATTTCTGAGGCATAAACTGTACATTCAGGGAACCTGGATATATCAGAAGTATTCATGGTCATAGGCCTTATGATATTCACCATTTTCACTTTTTGGATTGAGATTCTAGAGTCTTGCACACAAGAAGTGATTTGGGGGGTGGAAGGTACATTGCTGGCACTGGGGTATATTAGCCCATTTTCACACGACTGATAAAGACATACCCGAGATTGGGTAGTTTATAAAGAAAAAGAGGTTTAAGGGACTCATAGCTCCACATGGCTGAGAAGGCCTCACAGTCATGGCGGAAGGTGAAAGGCACTTGTTACATGGCAGTGACAACAGAGAATGAGAGAGCCAAGCGAAAAGGGAAACCCCTTATAAAATATTCACATCTCGTAAGACTGATTCACTTCCTTAAGAACAGTATGGAGGAAATCACCCCCATGATTCAATTATCTCCACTGGTCCCTCCCACAACATGTGGGAATTATGGGAGCTGCAATTCAAGATGAGATAACCAATCCTCCACTAAATACTTTTTATTAAAATAAAAAAAAAACTCTATTAAAGCACTTAGGTCTAATGATATTAAAGAACACTTTAAGAAAACAATACACGAGTAGAATAAGATACAAAGAAATACACTAGAATAGACTATCACTTTTCACACTAATACTTGTCTGTTAAATAGAAAGCAACAAAAATTTATATAGAGATATATAAGTGGCTTTAGTAAAGACCTGCAACCAAGGAAAAAAAAACAAAGTTAGAAAAGGTCCTGAGAGAATGTGTTCCACATAAGTGGGAATTATAACTACAATTAACAATATGCTTGATAACATTGGTCTCAGGCTAATAAAAGCTGGTATGTAAATAAAATAAATGTTATGGAAGCACACTGGCTTTGATAAAAATATATTTCATCTATTATTTCTCTTTATTTTCACAAAAAAATCTCTCATGTGATATGCTAGGCAAAATACTATCTTTTTCAATTTTACAAATAAGAGTTATGAGGGGCTGGAGGAAAAATTCAGAATGTATAGTATTGTTACAGTAAAAATGCCTGCAGGATATCACACAGACGGTTATTACAGGAGCTGGGACAAGATTCCAGGGCTCCTAATTCACATTCCCTGCTCCTTCCACCAGCCCAGTCCAGCTGCTCACACTTCTGTAGCTCAGCACCATCACAGGGCCCTGGGGACACATCAGCGAGATGAGACTGAATCATGTTGAAGTAATGTTTGTGTGTATAGACACTTGCACGCTAAAATTGGATTTGACATGAAGCAGGGAGGGAATAATTGAAAGATGGATTATAGAATCATGATTTTAAAAAATTCCTACAGGCCAGGACATGGACCAAGTTGAAAACACACTCCCTCTTAAAAGGGGTTCACCCATCTTTGGATAGTGCAGATATTCCAGCTAGTAATCTGTAGTCATTCTTTCACATATGCTTTTCTTCAAAAATAGGTATTAAGTGGTTATTCTGTGACAGGTAGGTATTTGTGCTAGGTCCTAGAATTACAGTGGTGCATCAGTGAGTTATTGCTTCATAATGAGCCATTTTAAAACTCGGGGACTTAAAACAATAAGCATTTATTACTGATCCCAAGTCCACAGGTCATCTGGGTCAGTCTCTGATCTGAGCCAGGCTCACTCACTCATGCGTGATCAGCTGGCGTTTGAATGGGAACCTAATTCACACGTCTGGCAGTTGGCTGACTGTTGGCTAGAGCAATAGGATGATTAGACCATATACCTTTTGTTCTCCAACACACAGTTGCAGGGGACCAGGGGAGCAGGTGGAAGCATGCAATGCTTCTTAAGGTCTAGTATCAGAAGTTGCACACTGTCATTTCCACTAAATTCTTTAGTTGAAGCAAAGACAATTCAAGTTCAGAAATAAGAGATAATAGAATCCGCATCTTCACAGAGAAAGCTGAAAAATTACATTGTAGAACATGAGTGCAGGAAGCCATGAACAACTGGGGCCATTTTTGTAATCAATCTACTGCAAATGATAAATCAGGCAAGCATTGACCCTACTTTATCAGAACACAAGAACTCTGTTGCTGCAACTTCCACCTGTGAATTCTGCTTCATAGAAACAAAACCTAATTGCTTTCCACATGACCAGTTCTTCAAATACTTGAAGTCATCTCTCATATTTCATGTGAGTTTTCCTTTAAGAATAATTATGTCAAGTTCCTTCCAACATTTATGATGCAATGTGTAAGATGGGACTGTGCTGTAATAAGAATGTTTATCTCATATGGGTTCTGAAAACAAAGAGGGAGAAATTATGGCAAGGATATGTTGCGACTTGTTTCATCTTAGAATTATGCTCTCAAAGTAACACATAGCTGCCTGGCAGAACAGCTCTGGCACATACACATGCATGATTGTGCATTTTAAAATGAAAACTATTAATGTCAAATATGGGATGAAACTGAATAAATTGGAAATTCATTCAAATTGGAAATAAATTTAAAAGGTATAATTGAGTGGAAATTAATTTTTTAATAACATGGAGATGAAGTAACATCAAAAAAGAAGAGATTTTTTACAGGCACAAAAGCAAGGGAGGAGTACATGATATTAATCTAAGTTATGTTCTGTCCACAAGATTTAGGGAAAATGACTAAAACGTAAGAGGTTTGAAGTCATTCAAATAAAGAGTTGAACATTAGAATCAGAGTAAGTAAGAGTAGGAAAAAATAGGTTTAATGTGGGAGAAAATTGGTCAAATTTCTGTGAAGATTGTATCACCTATTAGCAGGAATAGTCAGAGATAATGGCATATAGTTTTTATCAACCAGGGGAAATTAATACCACCCTATTTTAAGTAATAGACAGCGATGAAACATTGAGTTTCCAGCATGACCAGAAAATCAATCACAAAATTCTCAACTAGGAAGCCCTATGGGCCCCCTGAAATAAAAAACAGTCAAAAAGATACATGTCACAAATATAGGCGATATTAAATTTGTTTCTCCAATATCCATGGCATTATTTGGAGGAAAATTCATCCCTAAAGCCAGATTGACTATCAGATTTAATGTGGAAATACTTGAAGGATTTGAGTGTCTGCTCCTTGGAAGGGAGTGAACAGTAGCCTATAAGGGGGTTTTGGTTTACAAGGAACTTTCTCTGAAAATGTTTTTGACTATAATAAAAACTCTATCACCCAATTTGATCATCCAATTTATTCATTAACTTTGGCTCTGCCTGACTAATACAGATGTTTCCTAAACTGAATTCAACTTAAAAAGACAGAGAAATGCTACCACTGCTACCTCATCTTCAAAGACAATTCCAGAAAAAAAATGTTCAAGGCATTTTAAATAAAGCTGCATTAGAATAAGTGGGTGGCCTTCTCTAGGAATCACTTTGAAGGAAGTTTTGGATACAGCCCGGGCTGCTTTTTATCCAGCAGACACTGGAAGGCATGCCAGCCAGCATTCTGATTTAAAAATTTAGATTAAAGGTCAGGAAACCAGCACCCTTAGGCCAAATCCACTTCTCAGCCTGTTTTTATGGATGAAGTTTGGAACACAGCCCTGCCCATTTGTTTATGTGTTGTCGATGGCAGCTGTTGCCTACAACGGCAGAGTTGAGTAGCTGAGATAGAGACCATACAGCCTGCAGAGCCTAAATATATGTATTATCTGCTATTTTTCAGAAACAGTTTGCCCACTCCTGATTTAGACTATCACCAGTGTATGTATTTATTAAAATCATTTCTTTTATTTTGTAATTAAGCTCTGCATTGTTAATATTTGGGTTGATTGGTTGGGTTATTTGTCACGTTTTAGTTTGTTTATTTTAAAACCACCTCATTGAAAAATAAAGCAGAGATACAGAAAACTACACAAACATAAGTATAGCATAATGAATTATTACAAAATAAAAACTCTTATACCATTACCCAGGTCAAGAAACAGACATTGCCAGCCACCCTAACGTCTTTCCACATGTCTCACCCCAATCAGAGAAACCTCCCTCTCTCTAAGTGCATAACCAATATCTCAACTTTTATGATAATTGTTTTCTTACATTTTTATAGGTTTATCACCCAAGCATACATCTCTGGACACTAATTTTATCTTGCTCATTTAAAAAAATGAGGCTGGGCATGGTGGTTCACACCTGTAATCCCAGCAGAGGCAGACAGATCACTTGAGGTCAGGAGTTCAAGACCAGCCTAGCCAATATGGTGACACCTTGTCTCTACTAAAAATACAAAAATTAGCCAGGCTTGGTGGTGCGTGCTTGTTATCCCAGCTCCTTGGGAGGCTGAGACAGAAGAATCACTTGAACTTGGGAAGCGGAGGGTGCAGTGAGCCAGGATTGCACCACTGCACTCCAGCCTAGGTGACAGAGGGAGACTCCATCTCAAAAAAAAAAATACATATTTTAAGTCACTTTAATCTACACTTCCCCTCCTTCACCACCACCTCCATTCTCTTTTCCTTAAAATTTGTCTGTTGAAGACTCCAAGTTACTGGAGCCAAAGAATTTCCCACAGTCTGGATCTTTCTAATGGTGCAGTTCATCATGTTCCTCTGTCCTGGGTATTTTCTGGAAATCGAAAGCTGGATGCAGAGGCTTGATCAGATTGCTTTGGTTTTCGAAAAACGAATGTTTATGAACAAACTTCAGAAAGCAAATGGAGTCAAACAGGCCACTTTAATAAACACATGAAAAAAATCATGACAACCAAGAAAAAGGTAGGACTAGGCAGTGTCATAAGTGCTCCCCCTTTCATCTGGTCCTCACCATACATTTTAGGGTGAATGTGTAGCTGTTTAGGACCCTATTTTACAAATGAGAAAAGGTGGGCTCTAGAGAGCACTAGGCTTGTTCGATATTTCTTCAGCCAGGATGAGCAGACAGGCCTTCTGCCTTTCAGGCATCTGCATCCGTTCTACCACTCCATAGTCTTCCTGTGTGTCTGTTCCCAGTCTGGCAGTTTGCTCAACTTCTTAAATGCAATACACATTAATTTAGCACCTACAAGGTGCTGGGTTCTGTGCCAGGCACTGAGGGTACAGATAGACATGGTCCCTAAACTCACATCATAAAATGGTCTACTGGAAATGAATTATATCTTTATTATTCAGATAATTAATTAATTACCATGTGTTACATGCAATAAGATAAAAACATACAGGTTTTTAGAGTGGGTAATATGGTCAGTAACTCAAATGGTTAGAGAAAAGTGCTCTTTAAATTAAAAGGATGATATAAGAGGCAGAGAGGCTGGGAGGAGGAAGGAGTAGAAATGGAAGCAGAGTAGGCAGGGCCTTGACGTCTGGGCAAAATGATCACATTTGTGAAGTCTCTGAAATGATAAGGAGCTCTCAAAGCCCTGGAAGAGATGGTATAACGCAGCATCTGAAGGTAGACTCTGCAGCTAGGCTGGCTGGCTTGGAATCCTGATTCTGCCTCCCAACTAGCTGCCTGACCTTTAAGCAGGTTATTTTATCTGTATGCAGTTGCCTTGGTGCAAAGGAAGAACGAGAAACATTAATAGCGGTCTTGGTTCCTTGGGGCTGTGCTAACAAAATACCTCTAACTGGGTGGCTTATAAATAATACAACTTTGTTTCTTGCAGTTCTGGTGTCTGGGAGGCCCAAGAGCAAGGCAGATTCAAAGTCTGGTGAGGGTCTGCTTTCTGGCTCTCAGGCAGTTCCTTCTCTCCATGTCCTCACACAGTGGAAGGAGTTAGCTAGCTCCCTGGGATCTCTTTTAAAAGGACACTAATCTCAATCATGAGGGCTCCATCCTCATGACCTAATCACCTCCCAAATGCCTCACCTTCTAATACTATCACATTGGTGATTAGGTTTCAACATATTTGGGGGGAACAAAAACTTTCAGATCATAGCAACAACCCTATAGAATTATTATAAAAGGAGTTAATTAATATAAACTACTCTAGCTAATTAATATAAACTACTCGAGCAGGGCCTGGCACATATTCAGCTGTTTATATGTATTTGCTGAATCAAAGTAGATGAATATACTGGGCAAAAGGAGAAGTTGGCGGTGCTTACACTGTCATGTTTGAACTTTATCCTAGGAATAGTAGTAGACCTTGAAGGTGTTACACAGAGGGTGACAGGATCAAAGGGGTTGGAAAAACAAATGTCTGAAATAGCAACAGCAGCAAAGAGAGCACAAGGCGCTTGATCATCTGACAACCCTAATGTTTTGATCTGCTACAAACTTCTGAGAAAAAGAGCCACCATCAACTACATAAACAAACGACTGGATTAAAAGTGAATGTATCCATATAAGCATCATCTCTTTCTCCACAACTAAAGAATGATCAACTATGAATTCGACATTCAGAGAAAGATTATTTAGATGTTGGAAAAGCATGATAATCGAAATGTGATATTTCTGTGCTTGCAAAATAGTTATCTATCCATGTTCTCCAAACTCGGACTGGATCATAACCTCCTTTCAGGACACGGATTAAGTCTTACACGTCTTTGCATTCCCTGCCTTGCATCTTTGCTCAGAGTAGGCACTCAGGAAATTCTTGTTGCAGTGGGTCGAACAATTCTGTGACATTTGATCTCAGAACAGTCTCCATTCATGCTGCTCTGAGCCAGGAGAATAGCCTACACAACGCCCAGCTGTGATCAAGCTGGAGGCTTTGGTTATTAACTCATGAATGATTGCACCAAATAACATGAATTTCCAACAAGAGCTGTTGGAAAATCTGGGGAGTTTCCAGGCTTGTAATACATTGTCACTACCTCACTATCTTCTTATCTGGCAGCCTTAAAGAACCAGCCTTCCATTTGGTTGTGCTCTGGTATCTAGCGTAACTGCAAAATGGTGAGCACATTTTTGATAAACCCAATACCTTCAATACCTTCTAACAGTGTTGTTTTGGTCACTCACTTGGTCTCAGCCATCTTAATGCCATTAGGAGGCGAGACCTACCACCTACAGCTTGTTATCTGGTGACCTCCCAAAGAGCCATCACAAGAAACCATGGAGATGACTTCTCTCACGGGCCTCAAATACAGGGAGCATTTCCTCTCCCTGACTAATGTAGGACCAGAATCATTCTTCTTAAGGTCAGATTCAACCTCCACCATCACTACCTGGGTGACCTTGGCCACGGGCCTTACCTCTTTCTGCCTTGACTTCATCATCTCTAAAGCAGTGCTCATAACAAGACCTAGCTCATAGGGCTGTGAAGGACAGAACAGTATGAATTGCTTTGCCCAGTACCAAACACACAGGTAAGAATTCAATCAACTTAAGCTGCAAATACCTTCCCAGAATCTTTAAAGCAATAAAATCCAGCCCCAGTTTTAAACCATCCCGAATTCTGAAAACAAACAGTGTTAATTCACTTTAATTTTAAAAGTGCCACACAGCAATTTTAAGAGGAGTGGGAGGGTGCCGTTAAGTCAAAAGATCTGGTGTTTGCAATTCCAAAAAGAGGTCAGGAATCATAGCCGAGGAGTGGACTATTTTGACCTGGTCTCACTGTCCCAACTAGATACTGCAGAAATTGTCCTGCACCTCCTGGGTCACAGCAAACCTTGAAAGGGACCCATGGAAAAAGGGGCCTCTCTCATGATACACAGCAGGGATATTACAGGAGATAGAATTCCAGAAAAGGACATGGAAGCTCTGGGACACACTTTGCTCAGCAAAATCCCAAACTTAGTTTATTTGTGTTCCAATGTAAATTTAATATACCACTCAAAGGGAGATAAACCTAACAAGTATATGCCCTAGTGGTGTAGTTCTTTTTCTCTTTCTTTCTCTCTCTCCCTCCCTCCCTCCCTCCCTCCCTCCCTTCCTTCCCTCCCTCTCTCTCTCCTTCCTTCCTTTCTCTCTCTCTCTCTCTCTCTCTCTCTCTCACTCTGTCTCTCTCTCTGTGTGTGTGTGGCTGATCTCTTTATCAGTTCAGATTTAAGAACATGAGATGAATTCTTACTGTGTACTTTAAATAAATGGCAATACATTCAGCTTTCTGAATCATGGGCAGCAGACAAGCCCTGTAAAATCTATCACATGAGAGCATTTACTTGCATTCAGTCTTTAATAAATTAAATATCCCTGTTTCTTATTCATAAAGGCACAAATGTGGCCACTGACATATGGAACAATTATTGCCTTTCGATTACAGATATATTTTCACTTCTGACAAGGCTAAGATCTTTTTAGCCTAGAAACCCAGACTGTTTTATTCTTAATATTTTCTAGAAAAGAAAATTCTTTCATTAACTTTAAAGTCTGCACAGATTTATTCTTAGTGATAAAGTATCCTCATCTGCTGCATCAACCACCAGTGATTATTAGCATGGAGATATTGTTTTAAATCTAAACACACATAGTCACCAGCCATCCTTTCTGGATTGCTTAGAAATCAAATAAGAGATGAGCTAAGTATAGAGGAGAAATTGGACACAAACCTGTCTTCCTTTGCCCCCACCCATTTTCCAATTTCCTGGAAATGCAAATATTGACCTTGAGAATTTCAAAGGTCTCTTACAATGTTGTACCTTTTTACACCAACAAATCAGTGTGGGCAAGCTCATAAAAGTCTTGTCAGTATTTACTCAAAAGAGTTGAAAGTAAACAAATGCAGTTATAGGTTGAAATAAGGTTAGTGAAAGGGAAGGCTAACTGTTGTTATAATCAAGTACTACTAAGCACAAACTGATCCCTTTTCTAGATAGATTATTAATAGATGATAAAAAGATAGATAGATAGATAGATAGATAGATAGATAGATAGATAGATAAACAGAGAATCATTACTATTACTTAGCCAATGTGGGACATTGGGCCTGAAGATTCCTTTTCTATTCAAGGAAATAGATTGTCTTAGTCAGGTCTTCAGTAAGGTAAGGGCATCACTGTCCAGCCATCACTACAGGGCCCAGAACAACCCTGAATCCAATGGGAACCTGGAATTGAAGGGATTGGTCAGTGTATTATGTAGAAGTTATGAGCCCCACAAAGGAAAATGTGTTCCCAACATTCAAATCACTGCCTTTTCTGGGCTGCTCACTGTCAGAATGTGAGGAGTCAGCTGCTGGACACAGCCACCCTTTTACACATCTCCAAAGGCCCATACTCATTGTAGTTTATATGTGCAGTGCACAGCCTACACAGCAGGATACAACAGCCTTGGTCAGCAGTTCTGTCCTCTGTCCAGGTAACACAGGGACTAGGGTGAAGCTCTACAAATAGATAAGGCACTCCATAAAAACACAGCCTTTTTAGCAAGGAAAGGAGCTAATTGGTCCAGTAAACACTCACCAAGCACGTTCATAGCCTGTGTAAGAGCTGAGACAAGAACTTGCTATGCAGGACTCTGAACACTTTGATGACTAATCTTCATATTGTCCAAGTAAGGTAAGAACTGAAGGACAATTCCCCGAAATTATCACCAGGCTCCCAGTCCCTTGTTCTAATTCTGATCATAACGATCTGTGTGATTGAAGGCAAATCACTCAAAGTACATATTGCAAATCTCTCATATCCCATTTATACTTACCTTGCTTAGATGAGGAAGTAAACATGCCAAGTTTTGAATGTTAAAAGTGCTAAATATATATTCACTATTATTGTTATTACAATGTTATCATAATGGGGCAGTGTTAGAGAGAACATGGAATTCTAATCACTCACTTCCAGGTCAATTTATTTAACTGTTCTTTGACTCAGTTTCCCCTTTCCATAAAATGAGCATTAAAAAACTAATTATCTCATTCAATCATCTGTGTACCTAATTCATGATACATTGTAGGTTCTCAGCAAAGGTGAAATTCCTTCTCTTCCTTTTACCAGTAGTGTTCCAAGGAGGACTTCTATTTTATAAGGGTGATAATTCACTCCCCAGGAATCCTGTTCCAGGGAGCCCAGAGAAATCCCCTACAAAGAACTGGGTCCAGCTGCATGGAAAGGAATTTCACAGAATCTGGCTCTTCCTCCACAGATTCCTTAGTTGTATTTTCTATCCC
The DNA here is from genome assembly GCF_047675955.1 of Chlorocebus sabaeus. Lineage (NCBI taxonomy): Eukaryota > Metazoa > Chordata > Mammalia > Primates > Cercopithecidae > Chlorocebus > Chlorocebus sabaeus. The sequence goes on from NC_132913.1 coordinate 34,848,141, forward strand.
AGACATATTTAACACAAGCAGCTCAAGGGAATTGAATAATATCTCTGGCCTGATCTGAGACACGAAGCCATCTGGAGAGCATAACTTCTAATACTTATTCCTGGTTGCATCACATCTAACCACAAAACCCATCCATGCTCAGGGTCTCTCCATCACTTTCCTCTCCATGGATTTAAATGCACAGGCCTACAATGACCTTTGAAACTTTAGCAAGAGCAATCTATTCTCCCTTTAGTCTCCTCTAGGCTGTTTCCCTAATGAGGGAACAGTAATATGGAGAAGGCAACTTAGAAATAAAGCCAAACTATCCAAAGTAAGTAATTTCTGCATTGTTCTTCAATGTGTTGCACGTGTTTTCCTGGGAGCAAATTTATCTTCTTAATTGGGTTTTATTTAGGCAACTAGTGAAATTAATTTCCATTCCCTCAGCACTTTTCATTTGACGGCAGTGGGGCAGCCTGAGATTAAATGTTCACTATGAATAAGCTACAGAAGGAATTGTTCATGTGGCAAATCGGTAACAGCACTTCTTTGATACAGACCTAAGGATCTCAAAGGTCTAGCTCAGAAATTGCATGCAGTGTTCTGCTGAACAACCAACCATCTATTAAAATCTGCCTTCCTCCCTGCATATTTGGTCTGAATTCTTATCCTGGTACCATTCCCAAACTTTCTATCCCCATTGGGCCAAAGTTACTCCAGAAATCCTTCCACATGAGATGCAATCATTATACTGCTCTCTGCCACCTTAGCCCAAGCCAAACAGAACTGGCTGCCTCAAATGCCTGGAGGTGGTTTATTGTTGCTAACACATGTTTAAAGCATAAAGAACAACTGAGTATCCTACCATCCTGAGGTTTGGCTTTATTTGGTGGGCTGACTCTGCCTGTGACCAGGAAAACAGCTGAGTAGCAGGGTGGTAAGAGTACATAAGCAACCAGACTCTTAGACAAAGGCAGTTAGAAAATATATTCAAAAAATATTCACATCGAATTGTGGTCTCTTTAATTGTGACAAAAGGAATACAAACAAATCATCAGCACACAATTAGCTCTCTATCCATGGAACAGAATTTCTCAAAATTTCCACATGTGACCCACCCTAAGACTGCTACGTACGCCCAGACACTAGTAGGAAAATAGCCTGAGATGCAAAGAAGGTGCCACTTCTTTGGTTATCTTTGCTCGTTGTCCCTGTTGTTCTCAGACCCTGGTTTTGGTAAACCTTCTCTGCCCTGGTAGTTGACGAAGGGCCAGATTTGTAGTTGGTCAGTGGTTTGAAACTAATTGGTCAAAACATTAGGGTGTTTTCCTAAAGCAGGAGGAAATAAACAGCCCTAACTGTAATAGCATTTATCAGGAGATTTTTTTCCATAAGCACATAATACAAACAGGTAGAGAGAGAATCAACATAACAAATTCATCAGTGTAATTATCGCCAATGAATTTGATCCAAGGTGACTTAAGTGATTTCATCTGCAGATTAAATATTGGGAACAGAAGTATTAGGATGGTAGTACAAAGGGTGGTTAAGACATGGGTGATGTGGTCCAACCTGGATTCAAATTGCAGTTCTACTATTTACCAGCTGTGTGACCCTGAGCTAGTAATTTAAACTTGAAGCTTCAGTTTCCCTGTATTATGTGCTTAGTAAAAATAAGCAATAAAATAAGCAATAATAAAGCCTCAAATACTAGAATGTTATGGAACTGGTTTAGTCTCAGTTTTAACTAAGCCCAAAATGGTGCAATTATTTCCAAATTTCAATGTTAGAAACCAGACAACCTGAGCAGAATTTATAAAGCAGATGTTCTAAAACTCTTTCATGACCCTTGTCTCCTCACCCACTCATGAGTATAAAAAAATAATTTGGGACAACTAGTAGAATTAGAATTAAAGACTGGAGTGGAATTTTTTTTGGAAATGTCTACCCTCATTTCAGTACTAAGGAGAGAGACTTCAAGATCACTCAGTGAGCTTGTTCTGGGTCTCCTGGATGTCAAGCAACACAGTAAATGGAAAGTGGGCCATACCTGAAAAATATAAAGGACCAGACATAACTGAAGAGTCCTGTGAAAGAAGAGGAGAGAATTGTCACTAGGAAGTAATTGCATTCCCACAAAAAGAAAATCTTAGATGTGGGCCACATGAAAGAGATGGCAGTAAGGTGGGGAGAGAGGCCTTATAGTTCTTTTCCAGGAAAGACAAGGTAGGCAGAACTCTAAGATGCCCTTCCAGATTCCCACCCCATCCCATACATCTCCAAATGATTCTCTCCCCTTGTACACTAACCCCCTTTGGAGCTCTGGGCAGTGGCTCATGCCTGTAATCCTAGCACTTTGGGAGGCCGGAGGGAGCAGATCACCTGAGGTCAGGAGTCTGAGACCAGCCTGGCCAATATGGTGAAACCCTGTCTCTACTACAAATACAAAAATTAGCCTAGTGTGGTGGCACTTGCCTGTAATCCTAGCTACTCAAGAGGCTGAGACAGGAGAATTGTTTGAACCCGGGAGGTGGAGATTGCAGTGAGCCGAGATTGCACCACTGCACTCCTGCCTGGACAACAGAGTGAGACTCCATCTCAAAAAAAAAAAAAAAAGCAAACAAACAAACAACAACAACCAAAAAAAACCATTGGGTGAGACCTGTAAGAATGATAGGATAACAGTTTCATTATTAGGCTATTAATCAATTGGCTTTGAGTTGATCAAAGGAGAGATTTCCTGAGTGGGCTTCACCTAATTAGGTGAGACTTTAAAAGAAGACAGTGTTAGAGAGACGTGCTAGCCCAGAAGATGTAGCCTCCATGAGTTCTGGAGCTGCAAAGAAATACATGTTGCCAACACCCTTGTAAACTTGGAAGATGACCCCAAGCCTCAGATGAGATCACAGCCCTGGCCAACATGTGGATTTCAGCCTAGTGAGACCCCGAGCAGAGGACCCAGTTATGCTGTGCCTCAACTTCTGACCTATAGAAACTGTGAAATAGCTTCCGTAGGTCAGAAGGTCCATGAAGAGGTAGATCTTTCATGAATGGCTTGGTGCCATCCTCCCCATAATGAGTAAGTTTTTGCTCCAGTACTTCCTGAAATAGCTGGTTGTTAAAAAGAAACTTGTACCTCCCCACCCTCTCTTGCTCCCTCTCCTCTACGTGTGATCTCTGCACACACCAGCTCCCTTTGCCTTCCCTTCCACCATAAATGGAAGCAGCCTGAAGCCCTCGCCAGCAGCAGATGCTGGTCCCATGCTTCCTGCACAGCCTGCAGAACAACCTCTTTTCTTATAAATCACTCAACCTCAGATATTCCTCTGTGGCAACACAAATGGACTAAGACACCTCATTTGTGATAGAACACAACAGATGAAAGATCTTCAGTAGTTGGTTGCTGAAGGAAGAGTGCCAAAATCTCACAAGTGCTCACAGGAGAATCAGGTTCAGCCTTCTGCCTGGCCCACCATGCTCCAGTGCCTGTTCACAATGGCACCAGACATGCAGACCTTCTCTGTTCCCCTACCTTCCTCCCATACTCACCCCCAACTTGAACCCACCATTGTGGGAATCAGGGTCAGAAACTGTAATCATTAAGGTGGGGGGAAGGGTAGAAATGCAACACCAAGCGATGTAGAAGAGTCCTCTCAGCTCCCCAACCCCCTTTTCACTGCCAGCTTCCTACCTGCATGGGCCTAATATTTTGAAGGGGGAACTTTGAGTGAGGCTCCTAGTCATTACCTAAACTGACCCTAAGTAAACTGAGTAAATACAAGGATCTGAGTCTAGCTTTGTTCTTTCTAGTTAAAGTAGCTAGAGAACATTTTATCTCTGAAAATAAGAAGATACATTCCAGGCCTAGTCAAGATTTTATCTAAGGGTAAGGGAAAAAATGACTGAGTTTACAAAGAAATACTGAGAAGAAAGAGTTGCTTTACAGTAGCACCAGCCTAGTCTGTTGTTTGAACCTAAGAGTTACTGAGATATTAGTTATAATTAAATACATCAAGAGAAATCTTCTTCTCTGTTTCTTGATAGGAACCATCCAGGTAGAAGAATGAAGTCAGAAAATCAAGTTCACATTAGCTGAAGAGAGCCTTGAAATTGACCTAGTGTCGTGACTGACAATACAGATCAGGCCATGAACAGAAATTCTGCTACTGGGTTGTGATGAATTCTGCTCTAACAGGGATCTCAGATGTTTAGTTCCTTCTTAAGGGGAAGGGAAAAGGGAAGATGACTGGGAGACCCAACATGCTTTTAAAGACAAGTCTAAAATGATGGTGACAGCTCCCTGTTGCCTCACAGAAGTGGAAAGGATTTCTTGCACACTAAGAATAAAAAAATTTTCCAGGGTGACTCATTTTTTATTCAGTGCAGGTACAATTGAGAACAGTCCCTCAGAAGATGTGTGATTTACCTAAAAGTCATGGTTTTCACTCCTAAAAAGACCACTTGCTGTCTAATAGAGTATTTTCAATATAAATTTTCTTCCTGAAATACAGGTATGCATGAGTGATAAGTATATACAGGCACATACTCACAGGCACACCTCCTTTTTAACAGGTGTCCATGTTTTGTTAAAGTATGAGAAAGCAGCAAAACTGCGTTTGTATTTTCACTCCTACAGAGAAAATAGCAGAAGAGAAAATGTTGGGCCATAGGGAGAATAGAGAGTCTCAAGCAATAAGCAAAATGATGAAGAGACAATTGGGTTAAAAAGAAGGGCCTGGGATGGGTCCAGAAAAGGTGCAGAGAGAGGCAGATACATAAAACACACTAAGCCAGAAGCAAGAGTGAGGACCCTAGCATCACTTCAACTTAGGTAGCTTACTCCTGGAGAGGACTAGGTGTGGAGGGTTGGGCTCTGATGGGAAGGTCCACATCACCACATTTGGTCCTCATCATAAAGGAGGCAGCTGCTTAGGGAGTGTCCTCCTGAGCAGTTTCATCCCTCATTCTGAAAGAGTTGAAGCTGACCATTGCATACTTAAGCAGTGAGTTACGCACAGACTTATTCAAAGTCTGTGTCTGTGACCTTACTTCCTCCCACCTACATTCCCTGCCTGGAATGCCTCTGTGACACTCTTTCTTCTCTTTATTGAAATCTCAGGCTACCTTTAAAACCCAACTCAACACCTACCACTCCATAAAGTCCACAAGCACATCCCTCATCTCTAAATTCCTATGAAATTTAGAAGGAAAGAAGGGAATTGACATGCTGAGATCATCTGCTTTATACAAAGGACAAATTTGGATGGTTTCCATTCTGTTCCAGTTCTCTCTCACTGTATAACAAGCTATCCCCAAAACATAGTGGTTTGAAGCAGCCATTTTACTGTGGTCATGAATTCTGTATCAGGGATTTGGAAACGGCAAAGCAGGGACAATTCTCGTTGAACTTGCTATAGACTTTGAGTGAGATAACTATCATGACTGGAAGTGATTCAAGTCACTAAGGACTAGAATTGCTCAGTTTGGAGGATCCACAGTGAAGATGTCTTCTTCGCTAACAAGTCTGTGCCCAAGCTGGAATAGCTAAAGAACAGCTCAACCGAGGCTCAACCAGAATGTCCACATGTGGCCACACCAGCATGGTCTCGGGATAGTCAGGCTTCTCATAGGGTAGCTCAGAGTTTCAAGAATAAAAGCTCTGTCTGGCCGTTTATGACCTAGCCTTGGAACACACAGAGTATTTCTGCCATACTCTTTTGCTCCAAGCAGACACAATCTGTTCAGTTTCAGGGAGAAGGTACATAGACCCCACCTCTCAATGAAAGAAGTGACATAGAATTTGCAGTTGTGTTTTAAACCCACCACAGATAAAAATCACACATTTAATTCTCACAGAAATGTTTAGAGAGTATAAGTCTTTCTCCTTTATAGATGAGGAAAATCAAGACTCCAAGAGGCTAAACAAGTTGATTATTAGTCTCGTGCCTAGAGAAAGGAGTCCAAGTTTGTCTGATTTCAACACCACCAGTCTTTGTGCAGACATTCTGCCACCCTTGAGTCCTTATCACATTGAGACTTCTGTAATCCTAAACTCATTAATAGCACAGATTGTATCTTTTGTTTCTTGCTACATACATATGACCTAAAAACCTAAAACAATTATGAAAATTCTCAATGTTAGCCAACAGGTTTCCACTCCCTTTCTCCTGCTACAAGCATTGCACCTTTCATCTTGCTGTCCCTCCTTACACTGCAATAGGTAAACGGACTTGACTGACACCAAGGCTGCTCCCTCTCCAGAGAAAGAAAATATAGCAGAAAGTCAAGTATACAAAAACAGAAGTTGCTTTTTGTTTCCTGGAGGAAAAAAATGTAAAAAGCACCATTTATTAATTCAACAAATATTTATAGAGCACCTACTATGTGGCCAACAGTTTTAAGCAACAGAGATAAGGGATTGACTAAAGTTGCTGCCCTAATTGACTGATATTCTAGGAGCTGACATGGGCTAATGAATAGATTAAAATATAATATAATGTCAGGTAATGATAAGCACTATAAAAAAGTAACTGGGCATTGTTTTAGACAGGGTTTCAGAGAATACAATTTGAAAACTTGACAAAGAAAAATGAGGTTAGACAGTCAATGAAGGGCCTCGTGTAGGATCTCATAGGCCACAGTAAAGATTTTGAATTATATGCTGAGTGTGATGGGTTGACACATACAGGTTTTAAAGCAATAGGAAGTAACATGATCTAATTTACATTTTTTAAAAGGTAGCTTGTGGTACTTTTTAAACAATCGACTATAGAGGAGCAAGGAAGATTAAAGATGGTCTCAAATTTTTTGACACTTCCCTCACTGAGGAATGGGATCTATTTTTCCTTCCCTTAAATCCAGGCAGACTCTGGGATTGTTTTGACCAACAGAATATAATGAAAGTGGTGCTTTTACAGTTTTTCAGGCTTACACTTTAAGAAACTGGCAGCCTGCACTTCTGGTGTCTTGGAACACTCATACATGTAACCTAGCCACCATGTTGTCAGGAAGCCCAGGTAGCCACAAGAAAAGGCCCTATAGAGAACCAAGACTTCCAGATGACAGTTCTAGCTAAGCTCATATCCAAGAACCAGCACCAACATGCCAGTCATATGAGTGGACCATCTTGGAAGTGGATCCTCTAGCCTCAGTTAAGCTGCCCTACGTGACAGTGCAAGGAGTAGAAACAAGACTGCTTCCTGAGCTCTTCTGAATTCCTGATCCACAGAACTGTGAGCATAAGTTTGGTGAATTTTGTTATGCAATCATCAATAACCCGAACAAAAGACAAGAGAGGAAGCAGGAAGACCAATGAGGAGGCTATTGCGGTAATCTAGGTGAGTGATAATGGGGTTTAGGGTGCTATCAGTATAAAGAGTAAAAATTGTTAAGATTCAGAATGTATTTTCACCTTGAAGGAATTGGTGACTATATATGGTTGCCTAACATCTTGTGTGGAAAGAAAAGGTATCTAAAATTCATGGTAAAAATTAAAGTATTAAGTGTTTTATTAAGTGTTAGGCACTGTGCTAAAAGTCTTTTATATGCTTTACCTGATTTAAATGTCATGACACCCTATGAGGTAAGTACTGTTGTTAACCATGATTTATATATGAGGAAACAGAGGCACAGGGAGTTAAGTACATTTTCTATGTTTCTTATTTGGTGAATAGTTGTTCCTGGTAACTTGAATACAGGCAATCAAGCTATAGAATCCATGTCCTTACCAATTCTAACCACTGTGTTATACAACTGCACTAGATTCTCGGTTATTCCAGAAACTAACTACATGACTTACAGTAAGTTTCTGGACCTTCCTGGGGCTCAGTTTTATAAGCTGTAAGCCGAGGAGCCTGGAGAAGACCAGCTTTAAGGTCTCTGCAAACTGCAACATCCTGTGATTCTAAATGCCAGAATTCTTAGAATTTGACCTGTTTGTTTCTGGAATTCAGGATGGATAACCTCAAGTGTAGTCACAAGAAATGAGAGACAGAAAGTTTATTACAGACCCTAGAGACATTCCAGGCCTGTGCAATATATGAAAGATAAGGCACTTTAAAACTATCCCCTGCAGGACAAGAGCATTGCACCCGTAGTCAGCTGCAGCTTGTCTCCCCGCCTTCTCTTCTTCTGGCTCTGTGGCCCAGGGTGACCAGCAAGACCTCCCAGAAGTTTAGTCCCAAGGTTCATATAGTGCTGACTACAAAACTGCAAATTCATTCTGGGGCCCCAAATTGGACAAGTTCATCATGGATATTACATAGAGAAAGAAGCAATTCTGGGTTTTTTCCCTAGGTCTACCAGTCTATGACACTCCTCATATCACCTCAAGCATGTTACCAAAAATCAAAGTATTTTTTCAATTCAGAATGCATGCTGGGCTTAGTTCTGAGTTCCAAATGCTTCTGTTTATCTCAAATTATTTCAAACTTTCAAGATTTCTTCTCAAGAAAATTATGATTGCAGCTAGAAAAGCACTTTAATCTTGTTAGTGAAGGGTGGCATGTATACTCAAGGAACTTGAAGAGTCATTTTTTACCAACATGATATGATTATTGTTCCTAAAAAGTAAAACCAAAGATCTAAGTTTTTGAGCACTTATTATGACTGAGTCTGGTGTTTTGTGTGCATTCTTTCCTGTTTAATATTATCATCCCATTTTCAGATGAAGAAACTGACATTTAGAAGCAGGGACGGGCAGAACTGAGATTTGGGTTCAGGAAGTCAAGCACGTAGAGCACAGGCTCTTAACCTTACACCATACTGCTCCTCTCCTGTTTCTTGAAACACAAAGTTAGATTGATCTCTCCTATAGATGTTGCATGTTAATATAGTATAAGAATGAAGCTCTCTCAATGCCAAGATTACAAGCAAAGGCCCCCAACAACCTGAAAGTCAAATTTTCTGCACATATAAGGTGCTAGGGTCTGTTTTAGTCAATTTTGTGCTTCTTATAAGAATACCACAAACGCGATAATTTATAAAGAAAAAAATGTATTTCTCACAGTTGTAGAGGTTGGGAAGTCCAACAGGACCTGTGGAAGCCAGAAGGGCATGAGAGCACACACGATAGCAAGAATCTACATCCAAAAGTCCTTTAGTAAAGGTGTTAAGCCCACCCATGAGGATGGAGCCCTGTGGCCTAATCACCTCCTAAAGTTCCCATCTCCCAATACCATTATATTGGCAATTCAATTTCAACATGAGTTTTCAAGGGGACAAACATTCAAACCATAGAAGAGTCCTTTTGGACTTTCTCATTTCACATAGCATGAATATTTTAGTGAAATTCCTATCCACCCACCCCAACTCACACATCAGGAAGAAGGGTTGCTAATATTATTGGACAGATTTCAAGACGCTGATGGAACCACAGTGGACAGGGACATTGTGTATTAAAATATCTTATCCAGGAGGGCTTACTTTTCTCTGCTTCCAGCTTCCATGTCTCTGGTTAGTTAAGATCTACACTGACCTGGTCATCTTGCCTTGGCCTCTGCCATTATTGTATTAAATGGCCAGCCTGGTGAGCTGAGCCTGATCTCCCAGGAACCCGGCAATCTTGATGTCTGCCCTCTGATTTCCATGTAACTAAATGGCCAAGAAAGCAAGTCAGGATCTACCTCAGACCTACCCAGTTTACTCTCTTGGCTGTTCCCTCATGCAGAGGGCTTTGCTGAATGAGCGAAGACCTACTTGGGAACTGGTTGTTGTGATATTTTTTCTTCTCTGTTCACTGAGGGGCAGCACTTTCCTCCTTCCTGACAAGGTCCCAGGTTGGTAGTGATGGGGTCATGTTTCAGTGAGTGGAATTGTGTTGTGGTGTTGCCTGGCCCTGTATGACTTTCTTTCACAACTCCCAGCCTCTGTTCTCCTGGATCAGTTATGGAGCCCCACCTGAGCATGTTGGTTATTGTGTTTTCCATTTAGCACATGTTTTTCTTCCCTGTGAGCCATGGAGTAAGCTGCCCTAGTATATCCAGAGGCCCGAATTCTTCTATCTTCTCAAACCTGATCATAAGTGCATGTACCATGGTATGTATCTCTGTAACCCATGGTTTGGTCCAAGGGTTCAGATTCAGAGATTTGGGGCTTGTGGAAGAGTAGTTCTTGTGGGTCTCTTGCTGAGCCTCTGTGCCAACCTGGCCTTCTCTAGAGGCATTCGTGAAGGGGACATGTATCCAGTCACTGATGAGGTAAAATTTAGCTTCCCATTTGTAGTTTTAGTCATGGGTGGAGTTTACTTCCTGAGAAACTTCCTACACTATAGATGTCTAGTCCAAGGCAAAATGTATGCATTCTTAGGTCCCTTGACTGAACTATATCTCAATGTCATCAAAACCTCACCCCAAATTCCTACCATAGTAACTTAGCTTTCACCAGAGGGCTCTATGTTGATTCATCTGACATCAGCCCAGCTTATTTAAAAATGTGTACTTTGTTTCTCATCTATTATTCTTTGTGTGCAGTATCTGTCTCAGGAAAAACTGAAGAACGCTTGGACCAGCACAGGATCCAGGCATCCCTCTCTCTTCACTCATAATACTATTAAATCCTCACTTAATTCCTAATAATTCTCTTCTGTTTATTAAAGATGGAAACCAGAAACAACATCATCTCTCTGCTACTGGAGAGAAGCAGAAGAGTGAAGATAACATAACATTGCCCCATTACACTCAAGGGCCACCAACCAAGTTCAGATGGGGGAGGATAAAGCTATACTTTAAGAAAGCCACTTTAAGTTTGCCCTTACAAACAGCATGTAAATTGGGTTTTTCTAGCACTGTTTCCATAGAATAGACAAAAACCCAGAAGCCTATGGGCCTCAAATGACCTGACACATTTTCAATAGCATCAGCAGGAACAGAAGTGCCATGAAGCATCCTATTAAACCACCAGTGCCTCAGCCCAGCCACAGAATCTTAATGTGAGAGCCTTATAGGTCATGTAATTTAACTCATAGAGAAATGATTCTCACAACTCCCTGGGGATTTTGTTACCAGTCTCTGTCCTTCCCACAGCTGGATGTTTCTAAGCATAGAAACATCTTTTACTCTGACCTATCTCCTACCAATGTCAAAACTGCTGCACTAAGGCAACAAATAAGTCTAGGTCCTCCTACAGTTTTTATCTCCTTGAGTTTTGAAAATTAATCATCACGCCCTGATGATGGGCCAAGAGACTCATCACCCTAGGCTACCACCAAGGTTCCTCAGAAAATTAAACTTCCCAATTTAACCGAATGTTTTCTCATGGGACGTGATTTCTAGACTTCATGCCATTATGTTCCCTTGTGTCTGGATGTACTCTAGATTGTCAAAGTTCTTGTTTGAGTGGGATACCACGAGAGAACACTATTCCAGATATGCTGTGGTCATCACAGAGTAGAACAGAACCTTTCCCCTTTGTTGATATGAATGCCAATGCCTCTTCAGTGACATCTATGATCTTGCTACATTTTTAGCAGCCACATCACACAAGCAGCTACCCATCTGCACGTAGTCAAGGACTTGGCTTTAAAAGTGAAAAGTTGACCAGGCACGGTGGTTCATGCCTGTAATCCCAGCACTTTGGAGGCCGAGGTGGGCAGATCACCTGACCTCAGGAGTTAGAGACCAACCTGGCTAACATGTTAAAACCCCGTCTCTACTAAAAAACACAAAAAAATAGCCAAGCATGGTGGCGTGTGCCTGTAATCCCAGCTACTCGGGAGGCTGAGACAAGAGAATCACTTAAGCTCAGGAGGTGGAGGTTGCAGTGAGCCAAGATCATGCCATTGCACTCCAGTCTGGGTGACAGAGTAAAACTATGTCTCAATAATAATAAATAAAAGGGAAAAGTTATGAAAATGACCAGGATCACCAGGTTACCAACTTCTTCCTTCACTGAGCCTAAACTCTTTCCTGGTTCTAAAAGCCAATTTTTTAGTCCTCATGTGTGGTGGCATTACCCCTTCTTGAGAAACACACTGTAGCTGGCTAGGGCAGGAGTCCAGCTATAATCATGGTGCAACACTATTGAAGGTGCAGGGAGTGACATCTGGAAGCAAAGTGAGTGCAACATTACCAGGAGCTCCTAGGAACATTTCACTGGGGCCCGTCCAGCCACTCAGAGTTTAATAAACTTGCCCAAGACTGCAGAGCTATTCAGTAGTAGAGTTGAATAAATTTGTCTGGGTAGTGTTCTTGTTCACTACTCTATATTCTCTAGCCAGCCAAGTTTAGTGTTTCTCAAATTGTAGCTCATGGAGTATTACATCAGAACCTTAAAAGCAAAGGTTCTTGGATGCCACACCCACTTTATTGAATCAGATTCTCTGATAGGGCTCTAAAATGATCTTTTTCCCAAACTTCCCACATGATCCCTAAGTACATCATTGTGTGGGAACCAGTATCATAGGTAACTTTGACTAAACCATTCTCCACCTAGAAGGAGAGGATAAAGACCAGAAAACCCTTAATGAAAGTAACAAGATCTCCCAGGTATATAAATGGCAATGCCTTCTCTCTTAGTCTGTAAGATGTACTAGGATAGAAACAAACAAACAAACAAAAAACAAGAAAAAAAGAAAGAAAAACACTTACCTATGAACATCAAACAGTGGTTAAGCAATAGTGCTTACATTTATCCTGTCTTTCTTGTTTGGTGGGAAAAATGTTGCTAAAAGCTGGTTGGTTCCATGGGACTAAAAGATAAGAAGATCAAAAGATTTTAATAATGGCTAGTCACTGCTCTACTGGCAAACAATATGATTATGTGAGCCATCAACACCTCCGGGATCTCTGTGATTCACTGACCTGAAATGGAATAGGGTTCAAGAGGCAAGATGAGGCTCCTGAGGTAAATAGGAACCCATCATAAAGGACCCTGTAGTCCTTGACAAAGAGTTTAGACTTTAACTCCTTAAAGTGTTCTCCAACTCTCTTTCTTTACCTGATGGGTAAAAAGATTGAAGCTGGACTACATTCCCCAACCTCCCTTTGGTTAAGTGTGGTCATGTGACTGATGTTTGGCCAATGGGCTATGGGTGAAAGTTTTGTACTCTGCTTCCAGGCTTCAGCCATAAAATCTTCCCATACTATCCTCCAGTTTCTCTTTTTCCCCATCCAACCATCTAGAAGTTAAGGACTAGAGGAATCTAAAAGTTGATAAAGTCCAAAGAAGGAAGGAGCCTGGGTCCCTGACTCATCACATTGAAAGCTGTCCATTGCACTCTCATATTACACTAGTGCATGAGCAAGAAATACATTTGTATTTCAATAAGATATTGAAATTTGGGAATTTATTCACTACAATGGCTAGCATTATCTTAACAAATACAGGAATTATTACAGGACTTATGGTAATATGATGAGCTCTTTTACAGAAAAGCCATCCTGTTGTCACACCACTTGGCAAAAATTAGATACAAAAGGTAAGTAAGAATATGAGTTACTTACAAGGAATCTTCTCTGTTTAAAAAAGAACAACGATCAAGAATACAAATGATGGCACAGCTTAGAATGACTTCTATGGGTCATTTGATTCTGTAATCTGCCTATATACAGCTGAATATCTATCAACCATTCCAACTGAAGGGTTGTTTTCTTATTTTTAAAGAGTTCCAACAACTTACACTCCCTCTCATAGTAATCCAGACTTGTCCTTTGGATTAAGATATTTTTCTTTATGTATAAATATCATTTTGCTGCATTTGAAAAATCATCTCTGAACAGCTGGTATGGCAGTCTGCTAGTTTTCCCCCAAATATACTCTTCTTTCCTTCCAAACACTCATAGTTTTTGTAGGGCACATGGGCAACCAGTTAGAAACTATGTTTTCCAGTCTTTCTTGCAGCTAGGTATGACTGTGACAAGTTCCTTCTCATAGAATGTGAGTTGAAGGTAACCACCCCCAGCCAGACAGAACATTTGTTAATGTCATTGGCAAGGCTATGCTTATTCAGAGGTCCTGGCAACCAGGTGCACTCAATAAATGTTAAATTTCTTTCTACCCCATTTAATCTGTTATGAACTCAACACAATATGTTTAATATGATACTATTTTCTGAGTGTAAGAAAATGGACAGGAAAGTAAAGGACAAGGAATTGACTATTCTGGCTCATTGTACCATAGTTTAAGGTTTCTATTTGGTGCTCACTTCCCAGGCCCACACTGTCCCTCTAAGACAAAGAGAAGCTGTTTAACGTATGTTTAAACCAGCCATCATTTATCCCTCTTTTTCTCACATTTAAAAATGACATTCATCTTCAAAGTTTTACAAAATAAACCAGCATAATTTCTGTAATTAGGAAAAATACAGATAAGCACAAAGAGGAAAATGCCAAATTCTCATAAAATCCATTCATAGTGGTAACTTTATCATTCTAGTCTTTTTAATTAACATAGAGCTGTACCATTTTTGTTTTGTTTTTACAAAAATAAGACCGTTATCATTACATGGAGTTAGGTAACTTTCTTTTGTTTCCCTTTTTAGTCCCTTTAGTCTCTCTCTCTCTCTGTGTGTCTGTGTGTGTGTGTGTGTGTGTCAGCTTTATTGAGACATAATTCACATAACATAAAATCCAAACTTTTCAAGTCTTTTAAAGTGCATAATGTAGTGATTTCTAATATATTCAAAGTTGACAGCCATCTAATTCCAGAAAGTTTTCACCACTCCAAAAAGAAACTCAGTATCCATTAGCAGTCACTCCCCATTCCTGCCTCTGTTCAGCCTTTGTCAAGCATTAATCTACTTTCTGTCTCTATGTAATTGTCTATCATAGACATTTCATACGAATGGAATAATATCATCTATGGCCTTTTGTTTCCATCTTTTTACTTAACATAATATTTTTAACCTTCATTCATGTTGTAGCATGTGTCGGTACCTTTTTTTCCTTTTTAAGGCTGAATAATATTCCATTATATAGATTTACATATTTTATTTGTCCATCAATCAGTAGTTGATGATGGACATTTGACTTGGCAACATTTTTACTTATTAAACTTTTATTAACATGGAAGTGATCCTCTTTAAAATCAGTTTACTGCCTGCAGAGTATTCCACTGAATGAGAAGAATCATTCTATTGAATGAGATGTACCACGTTACAAACTGTATTGTGATAACATATTTTTGCAATACTGTCTCACTGTAAGTTAGACTTGGGCAGCCAGAATGAAATCCACCAGTCCTCAAGTTGCATATGGGGCAGGGCCAGGGGAGAGTAAGTAGAAATATGGGGTAGGATAAGGTAGTGAGGTGAGAGGGGGAGGCCATGTTCTTAAGCTACCTACCATTAAGGAGAGCAGATTCCGGAATATGCTGCTGACAATGTCTGTTATCTTTCAAATAAGATTTGCCCAACCAAGGGCAGATGTAGGTCACAGACTGTCAAGGTGTGATGCTAGTCTCTTTCAGACCTGAAGCGGCCTGAGGCAGTACTCTCCTAGCCCTAAAAGACTGAATATAAATCATGCTTGTTGGCAATTTCTGCTGACGTGCTGCCTGACACATGGCTAAAAGCCTTTCTCAGAGCTGAGAATAAATTCCAAGACAGCAATGACAGCTATAACAATGCTGCCACATGTTAAAGTGTTTAAAAGCCCTCAACAGGAGTAGTCATTCAACACAACATCCTTTACTTAGATAGATCCTGCACATTGCAAGACAATGGGGGGTGCTATGCTAAAGAGGAAAGGGAGAATAAAGATAGTTCTGCGAAAGACTACAGGGGTGAGGTTTACAAGCAATGTTTAGATGAAGTAGCCCTGGTTCTACCCTCACCTCCCCTAGCCCAAGGGATCAAGTTCTTCTAAGGCATTTCAGTCATGAGCAGATGTCTACTGTGCAACAAGAAAATAGGACAAAGGGGGATAGAGCATCGCTTGAAAGAGCATAATAAACACAAATTATGCTGCTTCCAATAGACCACACGGCTTTCATTTGCAATCTGGCTTATTCCACGTGATTTGTTTCTAAAAGGCTCTGGTTTGTTCTGGGATGGGGTGGTGGGAGGTGGTTAGGCTGACATTGTGTCCTGGGGATCAGCTTCTGTGGAGTGTCCACTCAGGAATATGTGTTCCAAGAGCATTTTTGAGATTCAACGGTTTTACTTAAAAAGCAGTCACAAAGGGAGCAGGTTTGCCAGTCTTTCTGAAGGAATAAAAATGATCTCTTTTTAGTAGTTTGCCTTTGCAAAAATTTGCCAGAGACTAATTTTTTAACCAGTAAAACTGTATGTGTGTGTATATGTGTGTACGTGTGTGTTTTTGGAGAGTTGTTTTGTGAAAGGAACATGACTTGAGATTTACAGAAAGACTTGGCAACATGGAACGAACTGAGGGACCTTCTTGAGTCAAAAGAAAAAAAGCAACTCCCTGGTGGTTGCTGGCTCACAGATATTCTGCAAAATGTCCTGGGATGGGGACCATCTGGACAAAGATATTCCCACCCCACTAAACAAAATTTGAGCTAGAAAACAGGAAAAACACACCCCCACACAAAGCTGAGCCAAGAAGGCAAATGATGGAAGGGCGGCACCTCTGTCCAATTGCCAGGAGGAAGCAGAGCTCCCTCAGCACCTTGGAACACACGGGTACTCAGAATCCTGGGGGCATGACACCTCAGGATGTTCCAGGAAAGGGAAAGTGCCAGGGTCCTGCTGACTGTGAAACTGAAGATTAGCCAAAGGGGAAGGAGAAGACAGGACATTGAGACATTTCCATTTTTATAACCATTTTCCATGTTTTCTCCAAGTACTCAGAAGATGTCCAAAATAAGGGCTATTTCCTCTTTGGCTTTGGTTGATAGAATGGCCATTTCCTTCTCAGGATTCAACACTGAGTTTGAAATCTTACGGGGTCTAAAAGGGTGGAAGATTTCATCGGCTAAATCAGATAGACAGTCAAGTTATCAAACATGTATATTAACATATGATACAGTCCCAAACAGACAAGATAATTTCACTGACATGAGAGACTATCTACAAACTTAATCAAACTTGTTTATTTTGCTTATTGTAACTTCTTAAAAATTCTCCTGTGGACTAGATTCTCTAAATTTATAGGTTAGTTTGAAAAAGATAAACTTTGATCATAGTTGTTAGCAGTCCACAGGAAGAATGCAGATATTTGTACATTTGTATCATTGTTGCTTTCACGGCATTTGTTTTCCAAGTACAGCAAGATGTTAGAGTTTTCAATCTTTGTATGAAAAATTACCAGTGATTTTACCTGGATTGGGGCCTAAAACATTGCTTTCCAATCAGAGTGGTGAAGGCATGCCTTCAATGTATAGCTAAACACCCCACTCCCCATAAATTACTTCAACATCTATTTCTTTTCACTACATCTTTGAACTATGTAGTCAGAGTGTCTCCTGTCAATCAAGAGCTCATCTTTCTGCATTTGGGAAGCCCACTGATTATGGCCTTCTGCTTTCCAGAACAGCTATCCACAACTTGTGGTCCACAGTTCCGTGCTTGTCCAAGAAACCTCAGCAAGTGGTCCACTTGCCCTCCCTAGATAGAGAAGTAACAGCTGACTGCTGCCTGTCAAACAAAACAACTATACAAAGACACACTGGGAATCGCTCATCCAGACCACAGGATAGTCTCCAGCTATTATCAGAGCTTGAAAAAATGAAATCAATCCATGTGGCCAGGCCATAAGCATTGTGGTCCTGGTTGCTAAGCACCCACTTTCTAGTCAGGAGTTTTTGTTTCACCAGCCAGCCTCCAGAGCTTTGTGATTTTTCTAAAGTGTGTGTGTGTGTGTGTCCATCTTTACTTCTGAAATAGGAGATACAAAAATATAGGCATTTTAAGATTAGACTATTTGGGAAAAATAAAACGAAAAATAAGATAGTACTGTGGTAGTCTTTATTTTTTCCTCTCTTCCTTCCTTTTTTCCTTCCCTCCTTACTCTTTTCCATTTTGTCAATGGGATGCTTTCCCTACAAGAATGTTATGATGAACTCCATTATATAAAAAGTAGAGCTGCTTTGGTGAAAGATGGAGTAAAGGATCTTGATTCTTGCTCCATCTCTTCCTTTAAGTAGTACTTTTCTTTGTCAGCCAGAGATGACTTCACTGTGCCTGGAGATCCACAGAAGGCCTATGAACTCTGGGGTAGTAGAAAGACCACTGAGTGCCTTGACAGGAGATGGAGACTCCAATTTAGAAATGGAGCTCAGGAGCCAGGCGCAGTGGCTCACACCTGTAATCCCAACACTGGGAGGCCGAGGTGAGCAGATCACCTGAGGTCAGGAGTTCGAGATCAGGCTGACCTACATGGCGAAACCCTGTCTCTACTAAAAATACAGAAAAAAAAAAAAAAAGAAGAAGAAGAAGAAGAAGAAAAAGAAAAGAAAATAGCCAGACGTGGTGGTGGGTACCTGTAATCCCAGCTACTCTGGAGGCTGAGGCAGGAGAACTGCTTGAACCCAGGAGGCAGAGGTTGCAGTGAACCACGATCATGCCATTGCACTTCAGTCTGGGTGACAGAGCGAGACTCTGTCTCAGAAAAGAGGGAAGGGAGGGGAGAAGAGAGGAGAAGAGAGGAGAGGAGAGGAGAGGAGAGGAGAGGAGAGGAGAGGAGAGGAGAGGAGAGGAGAGGAGAGGAGAGGAGAGGAGAGGAGAGGAGAGGAGAGGAGAGGAGAAGAGAAGAGAAGAGAAGAGAAGAGAAGAGAAGAGAAGAGAAGAGAAGAGAAGAGAAGAGAAGGGAAGGGCTCAGGCCACATTCTGCACGTCAGAAGCCAGAAGGAACAGAATGGGCCAGGTACTCAGAGCAGCCTCAACAGGAGCAGGTCAGCTTGGTGGGCAGGGAAGTTGGCTTCACTCCTGTGCTTCAACCAGAGTCACTTCTCTTACAACTGGTTCCTATGTTGGGTTCCGCTAGGACTCCAGAATTTGTAAAATTACATATATTGGTGGTTTCTAAGGTCTCTTTCAATCACACAGTTCTGTCCTAAGGTTCTGACTCAGTTGTGTTTCATCTGACTTTTCTTTGGAGAAAATAATTCCTGAGAGGTCACAGAATCCAGCCAATTATTCATTTGCCAGCTATTGAGTGAACATCATTAGTGTTTCTCAGTGTTCCCTTCGTGTTGTGCTAAAGTTCCATAGTAAAAATGCCTGGCTACTCTTCTTTCAGGAAAAGAAAAAACCCCATGACAGTTCAGAAAGCAAAGTATTAGTTAATCCAGTTTTATTCCTTAAAAATGATTTATTATAGCCATGTACTTAAGATATAATCACCTCAATCAAGTTAACTTTATGAATTCGTTCCAGTTTAAATCTTTTAACCTTGATGTTATTCCCAAGCATACACATTTTAGAAACCTTCTTGATACTTTCCCAAATTATAACAAGCATCAGTGAGCAGTTTGTATAAAAATTACATATTGAAGAAATGGTAGAACTATAGTATATAACTTTTTGAAAAAAAATTAATCCCCAAATAAATAACCTTTACCTCTATTTTAATTTCTTATGTTACCTTCCAGTTTCTACACATGCTTTACATGGCTGTCATTGTATCTATATTAATATGCAACATAACTTTTAAGTATTTTGAAAACAGTTTGTAAGTTTCTGTATAGTCTTCCTAACTATAATTGGTAAAGTCTGCATAATATTCCACTGTGCTGACGCATTATAGTGTGTTAACCTGACTAACCTGTTAGTATATCCATGGCAGACCAGGCAGCAAGAAAAGCTCAGAATCATAATGCCAGAGGCCATAGCTCTGCTTTGTGGAGTCCTAACTCTGAACCACCAAAGTACTCTGTCTCACATTACCACTGGAGCAACAGCAGATTATAGGGCCTCACTTTGTTCTCAAGGTTGGAAAATACATATGGCAACTTGGATGTAAAGTGCATATTATTTAATGACATTCCAGCCTATCCTGGCCTTCAAATACAGAGAAAACTGAAAGTATTAACCCACACAGTCCCATCAGGTTTTGATTGAAGCTCCCAGGTCTTAGACATTGCCATATCCAAGTCATTCTTGGTTATCTCCAGTCCTGCTTTACAGAAAACCAAGTCAGCAATGTCTATAGAAGTGACTTAATTGGGAAGTAACTTCTTTTAAGAAGCATATAAATTGGCAATAAACTCACAAGCTTTGGAGATGGAAATCTTTAAGGATCTAGGAAATATGTCTTCACCTAAAATATGTAATAAACCTCTTCTGTTTGGCATCATCTTGTGAGCTTCTGGATATATTTCCAGTAAAGCTTTTGTCATCTCTCAAAACATCAGGCAACACTGGGCCTTCAGTTGTGTGTTTCACAATGGATAGGCCTTGACTTTTTTCTTCAACAAGAATTTGGTTTTCAGGTATAGCAGGTGGTTATTTTGATTATGTTCTACATATGTTTAGAGGGTTTTGTCAACAGGAACCTAAAAATATCACTTAATAGAAATATTCCTTTTTGTTTCCCTCTTACTATTATTTCTTGTCATTCTTGATCTAAAACATGCTAAATAATTCCAACCTTCCAATGCTGTTTGCACCTTTCCAATGCTCATAGCGGGTACATG
Organism: Chlorocebus sabaeus; assembly: GCF_047675955.1. Classification (NCBI taxonomy): domain Eukaryota; kingdom Metazoa; phylum Chordata; class Mammalia; order Primates; family Cercopithecidae; genus Chlorocebus; species Chlorocebus sabaeus. The sequence continues at coordinate 34,868,655 of NC_132913.1, forward strand.
GGCTGTATAAATACTAACAATGAAATCAGTCTCTGCAAAGTGCTAAATAATCACATTGTTGGAGTTCTAACAGCAATACAAAGCACTTTCATTTTCACAAGTACATTTTCAGTGTAATAAAATAAAGAGTGTTAGTTAAACAGAGACATTTGCACCACGGGAGGTTGTAGAACTATTCAAAGGTAACATTGATAGAGGTTAATACATGAAAAGGCTGTTGAGAAGAGATTATTGTTATTATTTTAAGTGGAAATGTACTTATGGTGTTTAAAAAGAATAGAACTGCAATTTTATTACGATAGGTCCTCAAGTTCTGTTTTTTTTTAAAAAAATACAAATTTGCATGTGATTAGTATATATCATTCAGTGAAGCCTGAAATACTTCTAGCGTTTCCCCACCTTCTTCTTTTTTTCTCTTAAACCTACCAAAGTTTAGTATATCAAGTTGACAAAGTCTAACCGGGATAAACGGCTGGCTTGAAATGAACCTTGATTCTCAGCAGCCACAATCATGCAAAGAATAATAACCACTCTGCTAGGTTGTCACCAGAGCTCACGTGTCATTAAGAAAATGAAATCCTAGTCTTTGTCTCCACCTATGAAACCTATTATTGAGACTTTGAAGTTAGGAACTCCACTGCAATCATTAAAACCACCAGAAAGCTCTTTGTGCCAAAAATATCTTAGGCCTTCTTCCACATCACTTTCGGAAAAAGTTCCAAAACTCTACTTTGACACAATATCTAATTTTTTGAAGAATTTTATTGAGTCATGGAGTCACAGCAAAAGAGATACATGTGGTCAAAACATTACTTAACTTTCCAGACTCGTCTTCATGCATCTGAAAATTCTCTTTCTACCTTCCCCTGCCTTCCAATCTCATTTTTATACAAGGAAAATTTAAAGATATACTGGATCTCTTCAAAACCTAGAACTGTGATGACTGAGCCTCAACTGTACTTCATTAAATATGTTTTTTAAATATTCCACTTGCCAACCTCATTGTGTAATAGAAAGACAGGAAATGTCCTTACTGAATACCTGATCTGTACATATAAATATTATCAAAATGTTTTTTAAGCCACCAAAGGTTTATCTTGGGTGAAATTTTCACAATTCAGTATTGTCTCTGTTCCTAATATTGTTTCTACTACTCCTCTCCAGTCTTTACAACTCTATTCTTTGTCAGTGACATGTCTTGAGTGCTCACAGTTCTAAAATTAAAAAAAAAAAAAATGCTCCCTCAAAAAATACCCATAGTTCTGCACTTCATGGAGATTACAAAAATACTCTAAAAAAATACCCATCGTTTTGCACTTAATGGAGCTTGCAAACACACCCCTTACGCTAACTCATAGGGCATGCATTGACTGGCAAGAATCCCTAACTCGCCCTCACTTTGTTTGTAGCTCTTCCACCCAGTTGTAAAAGTTTTAAATTTGGTTAAGCAAACATCTCCCCAGACCTAGGAAAACATCAGAGCATATTGGCTTAAAACAGACATCAAATCAAATTGCACCTCTGACGCTCATTAGTTGTTTGATACGTGACAATGACTTAACTTCTCTAAGCTTGTGTCCATATCTATAAAATAGGATAATAATTGCATTTATGGGATTACTGTAAGAACTTAATAAAACGTTTGTGAAGTATCTAGCTTGGAATTTCACATAAGCCAAAAAAAGTTCCTTTTCTAAAAATATATATATATATATATTCTTTTGTTTTTATCTTGTATCTTCTCATTTTGTTCAATTATGGTCATTTATCCAGTACCAAATATACTCTCTACCCAAGTTTCATAGACTGAATCTGTGGAGTTTATCTATGCCGTATTATCGTCCTTCTGATAGTTTGGTGGCTTATAATTTATTCTTAAATAACTTCTTGATTGAACTTTTCACCTCGTTTATAAATGCTTTTAGGAAAGGGATTATATCATATGCTTCTCTGTTGGATGAATTATTTGAGAAGATAATCACTTATTGAACATCTATTAGGTGCAAAGTGTTCCACACACTGTCAATCAGTCAGCAAGCTTTACTGAATACCTGATCTGTACATATAAACATTATCAAAATGTTTTTTAAGCCTCCAAAGGTTTGTCTTGGGTGAAATTTTCACAATTCAGTTTTTATTTTATAGAAGCCTCATGTGCAAACAATGGAACCACTCCGCTTGGCATAGATTTACACTGCCAGCAAATCTTTATTTTTGAGCAAGTGTAAACATCTCAATGTGAGCAGGAAGTTCAAGTTCTGTTAGAAAGTGTTCGTGTACAGTAAACACAAAGTAATAAAGATACCATAATTTTAGTGCAATTCTGCAGGGAGACTGAGAATCCCACAATCGTATAATGTTACGATTTCAAAATTCTTTTAATGAGTATCTGTAGGAATTGAGTTATAATGCCTTTTTTCAAAAAGATTTGTAACATGACATGAATTCCCCACTGAAGTGAACTTCACATTGGCATCCAATTTAAAATGTTACAAAAATGACATTATTGCCCAACATCTGTTTTATCATCTGATGATTCTGTTGTAAGATTATGATGAGGAAGTTATTTCAGCAGAAGCCAAGAGACCCTTATGCTGCCATTATCCTTAGATTACTTTCCTATTACTCCTACGTCAGGCTCCTGGCTGGGAAGGCACAGAATCATCTCATCGGAAAAGAGCATGGAATGGCACATTGGCTCATTCTCAGACTCATGCAGGACCCCATTTTAACTGCTTCAAAGAAATGGTTGTCTATTTGTCAAGCAATGTAGTTGGCAATTGCCAAACACAATTTCTAGAAATTTAGAAAAGAAACCTCTTCCAATTTCAGCTCTTATTTTAATAAATTCTTTCTTTGACCAAGTGTCTTATGATGACAGACATGTAACAAATGTGATGATCTGCCTACTGGCAAGGTATGTAGATATTATTTCATGGATAGAGATTACCAATCAAAGCCATCACACTGCTCTTTGAAAAAATAACTACTATATATGATTACTAGAAAATTATTTTTGTATATTTTAGCTGTTTGAAATTATCCACTCAGATTAAACTCATTATTAAAAGTCTGAAGTCCCGTATCTCATATATAGCAGGTATTCAATTACATGCTGAAAAAGTAAAATAAGGAAAGTTACGTATACATGCTTGGTATTTTGCAATAGCCTGGACATTAACCCACTCAACAAAACCTCACTAATTTTCATGGTGATGCTAAGTATTACACACACATTCACCCATACATGTTTCTGAAAGAAATTTTATTTGGGCAAAAGAGCAGATTCCATGAATCTCTTCGGAGACACAAGGCTAAGGTATAAACTTACTTTTTTCCAGGATGAAAAAACTAAACAAAACCAAACCAGGAGAAATGCTTAGGGTCACATCAGTAGTCTACAATCACTATTCCTAGAGAGTACAGTCCCTCAAATAGAAGAACTTTTTACAACAATTGTAATTTTTAAAGGTTAAATGTATTCCAAGCTTCTAGCACAGTGCCTGACACACAGTAAACATGCAAAAAAATGATGACTATTACGTTCCCACACCATTTAAAAGTGAAATCAGGATGGGAGCAGCAAACTGTTTATGCTACTGCTCTCCCACATCTTGCCCCCACTTTTCTGGTTAGGAAGATCAGAGGTTTGCTGCTGGAGGCAGGGGTCGCCTGTTATACTCACTACTCTAGGACCTGGAAGAGTGCCTGGCACATAAGAAGATCAATAAATAATTAGTGGCCAACTCACTGGCCCTTCCCCTCTCCCCCTGGCCCCCTTCCAATCAATCTTGTTCCTGCCTCTCCTTCGATTTCATTGGATCCTAAACCCAGGAGGCAGGTGGAGGACCAAGAAGGTGGGTAGGTGCTGAGTGCCTAGATGAAGGAGGCCTCAAAGCCTGGGACCACACACTCTGGCTTGGATTACGTGATCTTTTTTTAGCTCTAAGTCGCTTGTAAATGCATTAAAGATTAATGCACTAATGCATTATTAGGACTTGACTGTTCATTATGGTAAATGATGCTTTGTTTGGCATTTGTAAATAAAAAATAATTCCTTCAAGCTTCACAGAGGTTTCCATCCAAATCAATAAGACCCTTGGAATCATTCAGAGTGGCAGGAGATTCAGATGAGAAAAATATTTTAAAATGCAAATCAATATAGGAATCCCATAAAATGCTTGAAAAACAGTATCAGTTAAAAAGAACAACTAGGTTCTTATTTTTTGAAACAAAAATTGAACTAGACATGGCATATTGAATCATGTAGAAGGACCATTAATCTCCAGATTAGAAAAATATCACATTCTGGGATGCCATAATATTGGCAAGTTTATAAATTTGCCTTATTTTGCTGAATCATTTGATAAAATATAAGATTTGGTCCTATAGTCTTCATAAGTGCAGGCTGCTTTGGAAAAAAAAAATATATATATATATACACACACACACACACACACACACACAGTGTTATTTACACATACTTACATAGAGAGATATATACACATATAATAGGAAAAAACACATCTACATTTGATCCATATTTTTAAAAGAAACCAAATAACATAAGAAAAGATAGAAGTTGAATTCTACACTCTATTCAGATGGTTTTACTTCCTATTATTCCCTATTTTATCCCTCTGGTTAAAATACTGTTTTCCTCACAAATAATGCAGCACAAATATTCTGTGGGCACTGTGAGAATAATGCTAAATATAATAGTTAAGTGGTATTAGAATTCTATTAAAACACACATACACATAAAGGCCAGGTATTATTTTCTTTATTGCTGGAATAAAGAATAATTTATTTAACAATGTTAATTACTTGTAGGAGATCTCATAGGAAAAATGTAGAATTTCTAGCTGAAAAAAAAAAGTTATGGCTGGGCACAGTGGCTCATGTCTATAATCCCAGCATTTTGGGAAGCTGAGGTGGGAGGACTGCTTGAGTCTAGGAGTTCAAGACCAGCCTAGGCAACATAGAGAGACTCTGTCTACAGAAAATAAAAATAAATTAGACAGGCGAGGTGGCACATACCTGTAGTCCCAGCTACTTGGGAGGTTGAAGCCCATCTCTAAAAAAATAATTATATTCTAATAGTTATTGGTTGATTTTTTTACATCAATTTAATGCCAAAGACACCTGTCTGGAAACATTTAGGTCCTTAACAGCCTCATATTTGGGGGAGGAGGAGGAAGAAGGGGATAAGATGTTAAACTGGTATAATGAATTACAGATATTCTCCTCGAATTGAAATATCACTGCTATTAGTAAAATAGGATATAATTCCAAAAGAATGTTGGAATATACGGAAACATACGAGCCAAATTACAAGAAAGATAGAATAGATAAGTAAAATAAGAGGTGTGCAGTTGTGATGTAGAAACAATTTACTGACTTCGAGAAGTGTAACTCCCTAAATTGAAAGTCACAGGTCACTCTCTCCACATATATGTACACAATTAATATTGGTTCAGAAATAAAAAGTGAATGAATGAATGAATTGCCACTTTACAGACTAACAAATTGTGACTCAGAGAATTTAAATATCTTGGTGAGGGCACACTTTTAGAAAACTGAACCTAAACCCCAGATCTCTGAGTTTCCTTATCACAAGCACTGCTCCATGAAACACAGACAGCTCAGGTCCACACCCAACTTTGCAATGAGAAGGGGAGAGAGGGAAGAAGAAGGGGAGGAAAAGAGAAACTGATAGGATACTGTCATTGGGGAGGGGAACAGTCAGAGTCCAAAATTACAAGTCCAAAGGATAGGAGCCAAATTCAAGTCCATCTCAAGCAGGGATTGATTCCAGGCAGGAGACAGGCAAGAGAAAGGTGACATCAAGACTTCTACAGGGCACTATTCTCAATAGCAAAGACATGATGCCCATCAGTGCCCATCAGTGACAGACTGGAAAAAGAAAATGTGGTACATATACACCATGGAATACTATGCAGTCATAAAAGAGAATGAGATCATGACTTGTGGGAACATGTACAGAGCTAGAAGCTATTATCCCTAGCAAACTAATGCAGAAACAGAAAACCAAATACCACATTTTCACTTAAAAGCAAGAGCTAAATGCTGAGAGCTCATGAACACAAAGTAGGGAACAACAGATACAGGGGCCTACTTGAGGTGGAAGGTGGGAGGAGGGAAAGAGTCAGAAAAAATAAGTATTGGCTAAGTACCTGGGTGACAAAATAATCTCTAAAACAAACCTGCATGACACAAGTTTACCTAGATAATGAACCTGCACAGGTACCCCTGAGCCTAAAATAAAAGTTAAGAAAAAATTCATTTCTTCTTGACAGTCTTTAAAAAAAAAAAGACTTCTGCAAGGGGGTAGTTCTGCCAGGAAGCATGGTTATCAAGTAGGGAGTGAAGGAAGGTAAAAACCAAATAAGAGAGAAGCTCTCTACCCACTGACAAGAGCTCCAGAGTAAACCCTAGAACACTGATGTGCACTCACCTTCTTCACAGAGGAGAGGCAGCAAAGAAAACAGAGGCTGGGGCTTCAATCAGAAGTTGTGTTGGAATTGACTGCCACACACCAGTGAGAAGGCTTTAACATGAGCCTATTGCTAGACTAAGACTATAATACTTCCAGACACTTAGGCCACCAAGCATTATTTCCAACCCAATTACTAATAGGGATGTGGCTATAGATATTGTGTCTGCTTGGTGCCCACTGGTTCAATGGCTGGGAGGGCTGAGTCTGCAGGTGTTGGCTAGATGAAACTGGGATAGGCCAAGGTGGACACAACTCATCCAGAACTATGCCAACAAACCACATGATAGACAATAGCCCTATGTCAAAAAACTGGCATAAGTGCAGGCTTGGTGATTTCAAGGCCACATAATAATGGGCTGAACGTACAGACACTAAGAAGGCAATAGAAATTTAGTTATTATCCACCAACTAAGAGGGACAAAATGATAAATATGCCATAGGAGATGGCATGAGGTTGAAAATGTAAAAACAGTTTAAAACTCACTATGAATTATGTGAAATACTAATATACCATTTTAACAAAAAATTGGCAATTGATTTTTAATAACATTATCTGCAGTGAGTGATACTAATACTCTCATATATTAGCAATAAGCATATAAACTGAAGACTGCAACTTGGCTGTGAGTATAAAAAGCCTTAAAAATTGTGCTTATACCCAGTAATTCTACTTCTAAGTATACATCTTCTGAGATTCAGATGAAGACTTTTAAGCCATAATGTCCACCACAGTATCACTTATAATACTAAAAAAGTTGAAACGACCTAAATATTCCAAAATAGATAAATAATAGTGTGTAATTGAACATTGGAACATCAGGTGATCAGTAAACATGTTGATGTTGAAGTATTTTTAATACTATATTGCTGAAGTAGACCATAAAATCATTATATGCCATACAATTCCAATTATGTGTATAAATGTATACAGAAAGGTATACGCTTCTATATGTTTGTTCATATGTTTGTACTCATATATATCCACATAGATATAGGTGTAAACATAGGTACAGATGAAAAATACAGAGATATAACATGCAGATAGTAAAAGACTAAAAATAGCATGGGTAATTTTATATTATTATTTATTCTGAACTGTCCAAGTTTCCTACAGTAAACCCATGTTGCTTTGTATAATCAGAAAAATATGATAAGCTGTTCCTTTGTGTTGGTCTGTTTTTCATTTTAGATAGAAAGACATAGCTTGGACTTGGGGTCACAGAGCTTTGTACTAGAATCCTATTTTGCCCCTTAAACTAGCCCTGTGTCCTTGGGCACATCTTTTATCTTCTCCAAGATGAATTTTCCTCATATGTAAAATAGACATAACATCACCTCAAATGGTTGTGGAGATAAGACATTTAGCACAATATATAAAAATGGTGTAGAGACTCAATACATGGCAGCTGTTATAATGCTATTCCCGATAATTTTTCCCCAACCCCAGTTTCACCCTGCCACTGCATACAGCTCCCTAAATGCACACATCTAGTCTTCAGAAACTAGATTTACAGTGATGTTAAACGAGCAGCCCTTTGCCAGGCACTACACTGCCTCCAGGGTTATAAGGGACTGAACCCTGAAACTAGGAAGGACTATTTAGAACACGTGGCTCAAACATGTCGGTCCCAGCTGCTCCTCTACCAATTCATTTCAGCCCCACAATTTCTTCCTCCCATATCTGAAGAGCTCTAGAGCCATTGCTACTTATAAACCTAACTCTTGTGTTGAATTTCACAGTGTTCTATACTCTCATACTCTATAAGATTAATTTTATGTGTCATAACTTGGCCTCCATGCTAAAAGCAGTCTCCCTCATCTTTATTTATTTTTTAGAACTTATTTGCTCTTCAATTCTGGGCATATGTTGAGTTAAACAATTTGCTCAACACACAGAGTTCCAATTGCAGTCTCCCCAAAGAGCATGTCCAACCAATAACTCACTGCAAAAAAGGAATGTGCTTATACAGATTAAAGATGATTCAACAGCTGTAAATTAAAACTCAACAAAAAAAGACAGAAGGAACATACATTGTTTATCTTGGGAAAGTGAAAACTATGGCCTGTTAGTCTAAGAGGTTTCGCTATGTCGAGTTATTGTTTATCCTGGTACCACATAAAAGAAACACACAAAAAGACAAAAACTAAGGCAATGAGGGTGGGGGGTCTTAATATACAGTAAGATAAAGAGTTCCCTTCAAAAAAAGAAAAAAAATAAGAGTCTTCAGATGATAGAGTTCTTTAAATATTGATATAAATGCTTGTTGTACTTTTTTTTAAAAAAAAAAAATTAGAGTGGGAGGAGGAAATGGGAAGAAAATTTGGAAATGTTTTCATCTGCTTAAACTGGTGGCTAAAGGTGGGGTCCACCTGACTCCACAGATCATAATTATTTAATTATTGTACTTTTATCCTCTCCTTTGAAGATTGTATGCAAAAAATAACCTACATGGTAGATATACTTTCAGATTTCAGAGATATTTCTATTTGAGGTCAGTATGAGAGAAAGGGAGAAAACAATGCTATTCTCTGCACCAAGTGCCACTTGCAAATCACTCATTAATTCATTCAATAAATATTTATTGAGAACCTGCTCTGTGCCATGCTCTACTCTAGGGCTGGGACTATAGCAGGGAACAAGACCTTCAAGTCCTTGATCGCATGACTACATATTTTTAGCAGTCTTAAAACTGGAAAAATATTCGGCCGGGCGCGGTGGCTCAAGCCTGTAATCCCTGCACTTTGGGAGGCCGAGATGGGCGGATCACGAGGTCAGGACATCGAGACCATCCTGGCTAACATGGTGAAACCCCGTCTCTACTAAAAAATACAAAAAATAGCCGGGCGAAGTGGCGGGCGCCTGTAGTCCCTGCGACTCGGGAGGCTGAGGCAGTAGAATGACATAAACCCGGGAGGCAGAGCTTGCAGTGAGCTGAGATCCGGCCACTGTACTCCAGCCTGGGCGACAGCGCGAGACTCTGTCTCAAAAAAAACCTGGAAAAATATATGTCACATTTGCAATGTAGATTACTCCAAATAAAGTGATCAGAAATTCTTAGTAAGCTTCATGCCCTGAAAATAAATAAACATATGAAGAGATGGATGGATGGATGGATGGATGGATGCATGCATGAGTATTTGGAGGGATGGAGGGATGAAGGGATGAAGGGATGGGTGGGTAGGTGAATGGGTGATGAATCAATGGGTGGATGGAAGGAGGGAGGGAAAGAGGAAGGGAGGAACTGATGTGTGGATAAGTGGAGGGATGGAAGGATGGGTAGATGAGTGAGTGGGTGGTTGGATGGATGGATGGACCTATGGATGGATGGATGGATGGATGGGTGGAAGGGTGGATGGGTAGGTGAGTGGGTAGATAGGTGAATATGTACAGTCAATCCTCATTATTTGCAGATCCTGTATTTCCGAATTCACCTGTTCACTGAAATTTATTTGTAATCCCCAAATCAATACTTGCAGTGCTTTCAGTTACTCATGGACATGCTCAGAGCAGTGAAGAATTTAAGTCACCCAAAGCTCAGGTTTCTAACTGAGGCCAACCAAGGTGACACTCTACCTCCTTATTTTAGCTCTCATATTGTGGACAAGTGTCCTTTTTGTGGTCCATTTAGTGGCACATTTATCAAATGTTTGTGGTTTTGGTTGCTGATTTTACCATTTGAAATGGTCCCCAAGTGTAATACTTCAGTGCTGCCTAATGTTTCTAAGTGCATGGAGTCGGTGATCTACCTTCAGGAGAAAATATGATGTCAGATAAGCTTTGTTCAGGCATGAGATATAGTACATTGGCCATGAGCTCAGTGTTAACAATATACATTATATAAGGTGTCTTTAAATAGAAACTCACATACAAAAAGGTTCTACATAGTTCCATTGACAAAAATATTGTGACTCACAGGAACCTAATTCTGTATTTCCCCTAAGAATAATGGTTTGGTATTCACTAGTTCAGTATTCACAGCAACTTTGTAAAATAAAACCACCACTAATAATGATAATTAATTGCAGATAAATATGGATGGATGGATGGATGGATGGATGGACAGACGGATGGACGGACGGATGGACGGATGGACGGATGGACGGATGGACGGATGGGTGGGCGGGCGGAAAACCGGACGAATGGATGGATGGATAGACAGACAGACAGACAGCTTTTAGAACTGTGGAAGAGGTCATATACAATGGAGTCAAGGCACATGGATTTTGGTGGTAAATGTCTGGCTTCCAGATAGAGACATAATTCACTTTGCGTTTTTCTGGAGTGATCAGCTTCAGTGAGGAGGCTGAACTTCCTGAAAGTGCGTTTAGGAAAAGGAGGCTAACCCTTGCAGATTTCCATGTGTGCCAGCTGTTGGCCTTTCCTGCCTACTCCATCAAAAAGGAATGTTTTCCCAGGCCTGCATTTTATTTCAACGCTCAATTATTTTCTTCAACCTCACCCACATGCTAGTGCATGTCCAATAAAGTGTTGAATTTTTTTCTCTTTAGCTGTAAACACAGTACAAATCCAACTCCCACATAAACAGTATCTGCTGCAAAATCATGTAGCACCCACATATTTGTTTAATGAAACAAGGCCCAAATGGAAAAGTTACAATCTCATTTAAAGTTTAGATGCCTGGGGACAATTCTGATAATGTTTAGAGGTAGATAATTGTGGGAAACAGAAGAAACGAAAGATAAATATTGGCAGTGACTGAAAGAAAATTAAAAGACTACATTCAGATCTGTGAGCAACACCAAGAAATGGTATAATGCAATGTACTAGAGATTTCATGAGTATTTGATGTCTAGGTATATATTTTCCTCAAGTGCCAGGAGCCTTCTGACTTCCACAGGCAGTAACTTATGAAAAGAAATAAGAAGTATTTATTATTGCAAAGCATTCAGGAATGGCCTTGCATTTACAAAATTTAACTAGAAGACCTACTGCTTTCAGAGACTAAAGCCTTCTAGGTAGATAAAGAATGCTCTAAGAAAACTTAATCCTGGTATCTGGATAATGCCATGAGGTATAAACAAAGGAAGAAAGAGATGCAAAACAATGGGAGAATGAAATGCTTTGGAAGCCTTCATTTATTCTGACAGGGTTGGTACCACACTTCACAAACATGGAAGAAAGTCACTGAGAAGCCAACATTTTGTAAATAGATAAAGTATAGCAATTAATTACAAGAATCTTCTGTTGGCTTTGTTTTGCTTTTCAAGATTAAAAAAGTTAGAAATTACATAATTAAGCCTTGATGTTTGTGTGGCTTGGAGGATGACTTATTGCAACATTTTGACTGATGTTTACAAGAAACTTTGCAAGTTACTTATTTTCACTGAAGGATCCAAAACATTCAAAATTCACTTGAAAGGGGAATAGCTTCGTAGAAACATCTGATGACCAGATTTGGCTTTAGCTAAAATTATACATTTTTATTATTCCTGTTTTTGCATCTGGTGTGTGTATATGTGACTGACATTAGAGTTCTTCTCCCAGAAAAGACCCTCTAAATATATTCTCGGGTTCTCATTCTCAGTGGCCAGGAAGAACATCCCAGAAAAGTTTGTCATAGCGGGAGTGGGGAATTAGGGGTTCAGAGACAAGCCTGGAAAAGAATGATGGAAGGAAAACAGTTCGACAGAGAACACAGGTGCCAGGAATTCAGCCACAGGGACATGGGCCCTATGTGCTAATATAAATTGGCCAACCTATAGGCTCTCAACTGTACAAGAGCATCTCTTGTTCTGTTCCTGACTGTGACCAAAACAACCTGGGTACCCCCAGGTGATTCCATGGTGCTAATAAAACAATAAGTTCAACTGCTGTACAGAACCATTACTTTCTGTCTATTTTAAAGCCAAAGACATCCTCATCTCTGGTACATCACTAATTAAAGTCTTTATCACTTACAATTTTGTTATAGGACATGGTTCAGAGTATGAGCTCCAGAGTCAGACTTCCTGGGTTAAGCGCCTGCCTCCACTACTTTACACCACTGGGCCATGGGCAAGTTACTTTGCACTCTCTATGTGCTATTCTATTCTCCTCATCTGTAAAAGATGGGCTAGTGAATATTTGTTGTCATCGTTGTGGTGTTTAGCTAACCATTATTTGAAGTTTTTTCACATTCGAAGAATCTCTTACTTTATGAATCTTGGCATGAGACACAGCTTGCCTCTCATGATGCAAACTGGAAATGCAGAACATTTGTCATACCTGGCTCCCTTGCAGCTTGGGTGCGGTCGCATGGTCAGCACTGGCCCATCAAACTCACCCACTCAGAATTTTGCCTCAAAAAAAGCAGAGACAGTGGAGAATCATTCTGGGGGTAGGTGACACAGCTCTGACCAGAAGGTCCATGCTCTCAGGCAGCAGGGGCTGAAGGGACAGTGAGGATAAGGGGGTTGGCAGCATCTGCACTGCAAGTCAAGGTATCTGAAATTGTAGTAGTGTCCATTCTGAAGCATAATTTTGGCTAAGGCAAAAAGTAATTGCTTAATAGAAATACATTAAGACTAAAAGGAAATCTTTAACTACTTTCCACCCAATACAATGATATGCAAATTGTTAGCTAGGTTCATAAATCTGGCCAAGCCATACTTTCTAAACAAAAACCCTGTTGCTAGATTCACACAACTTAGTCTTAAACCATAACAGACTTCTCTCTAGGTGGCAAACATTATCGTGCACATTCATACTTTCACCACCCACTCCTGTTCACCTGTAAGGGTCCTTCTCAAAAACCCCTTCCTGGGTGCAACCTTTTCTAACTCTTTTACCAAAGAATCAACAATCGCTTCCTTTCCTGTGTTTCCCTAGTCCTTGATAAGTGTCTCCTAAGAGTGTTTGCCACATGGAATTGTGCTTTGCATGCCTGCCCTGGAGGAGATTCGTGTTCTCGTTTCCTGATTCCTAGCATCTAGCCCAATGACAGTCAGTTAATGTGCCCTCAACAAACAAGTATAAGCTTAAGGGTCAAGAGCATAGTTTGGGCAGAAACAAACAAACAAACAAAAAATTTTAATAATTAAGACACAGCTTGGTTCCATCCAGGAAATACATTTGGGTTTATACAGGAAAAACAGAGAAATGTGATTTTTTGTTATCTTGTTGGCGGAGGAACCACAAAAATTCAGACATCTAACTAGAAGGGGAATTAAGTGAACAGATGCTGACATTCCGGTAAACATTTTTCTCTAACAAACTCCCACAGACTTTTCACATCAGTTCTTGAATTATTTGCAAAGCCTTCAATTGATGGAGGTCAAAGATGTCAAATCTTTGAATGACAAGGAGCCCAGAATACTTCTCCTGTTTAGTAAAGGACATCAGATCAGGCTCCTAGACCATAAAATCAAATATCTACTTGATCAAATCTCATCAAATACTCGTTTTACTCTTCTACTTTTATTGGTAAGCACGTGAGTTTTTGTGGAGTTCTAAATATACCTTGCAATACGAAGTTCAAAAAAGAGGTTGGGGGCAGTTGGGAAAAAAAAATGCAAGAACCTAAATATGCAGGGGTGAAGCCAGTGCCTAAAGTAGGGATTCTTGTTTTCAACGCATTCACTGCAGTAGTCCATGTTCCTCATTAAGGTTTCTAATCCACTGACTTCTCTCTACTCATGAAGAGAGAATTTATGTTCTCACTTCCTTTCTTACCTAGATCAAGTCTGATCTATCATTAAAATGACTCCTGGCAAATACCTGTTAATCCCTCCCACTCTTTGCTTCTGTAAGTCCTACCTTGCAAAATCCCAACCCTGTTCACTGTGGCATGTTGGTACGACTCACCCTTGATGTACCATCCCTTTCCACCTTCTCAGAGAGGCTGCTCTGTCTCTCTTGCTAATTCCCACTGGTTTCTAAACATGCTGTAGTGCCCTTCATGTCTTCAAAAGTACTCCCTTAACCCATAATTCTCACCAGAGACCACTACTCTCTCTGCTTCCCTTGACAGTCAAACTTTCCTCAAAATGTTGACTACACAGTCTTTATGCACTTTGTCATTGCTTATTTACTGTTCAGCCTACTGTAATCTATGTTCTGCTTCTACTTCCAAAACTACCCCTACTAAAATCACCAATGGCCTCTAAGTTTTAAAATTAAGTCTTCATCTTACAAAACTACTAATCATATTCAACAAACTTGGCCTCTCTTTCCTTGTTGAAACACCCTCCTCTGTTCCTTCTATGACACCATTTCTCCTGAATGTTTTCTTACCTCTCCTACTAGTACCTTCTTAAACTCATTGACAGTACCTTCTTTATGTGATTTTTAAATTTTAGAGTTTTTCAGGGCTAAAAACTCTGGGCTCAGTCTTGTGGGTTATTTATTTCTTATGGTATTCTTTTTCTCAGTAAAATCTTATACATTCAACGTGGCTTTAAGTAGCATCTGTATACCAATGTATTTTCAACCTATATCTTTAACCAGAGACCTTTATGTCCAACTAATTCTTTAACATCTTCACTATAATGTCTCAAAAATATTTCAACACTGGTATATTCAAAATGAAATCGTTATTTCCCCCTCCAATTTGCTCCAATTTCACCCTTCTCTACTTCAGTAAACGGCATCTTCTCTATCCACCCAATTACACTAGCCCCAAATCCTTCTCCTTCATCTCCTCAACTAAGCCATTTCCAAGTCCTTTCAATTTTACTAACAAAATATCTGAAATCTGCTAACTCCTGCTCATCTTTGGTGCTAACCCTGGAGTCCAAGTTACTGTGATCTTTTCCTAACTTAAGCAGTAATCCTCCATCACCTATTCTTATCTCCTCCTTCAATTAATTTTCCAGAGTCGTCTCTGGCTAGTTAAATCTAGTTGTGTTATTCCTTTGCTTAAAAGGGTACAGTGGCTTATTGTATTAATCAGGGCTCTCCAGAGAAACAGAACCAACAGGTTTTAAGTATATATATTTAAAGAGAGATTGAGAGATTTATTATAAGAATCGGTCTATGTGATTATGGAGGCCAAAAAGTCCATCTGCAAGCCGGAGAACCAGGAAAGCTGGTGATATAATTCAGTCCAGCTCCAATGGCTAAGAACCAGGAGAGCCAATACTGCAAGTCCTGGTCTTAGTCTAAAGGACCAAGAATCAGGAGCTCTGATACCTGAGGGCAAGAGAAGATGAATGTTCCAGCTCAAGAAGAGAGAAAATTAGCTCTTCCTCACCTTCTTTATTCTATCCAGGAATTCTATCAATGGATTAGATTATGCCCACCCACAGTGGTGAGGGCAGATCTTTACTCAGTCTATTGAATCAAATGCTAATCTCTTCTGAAAACACCTCCACAGACACATCCAGAAGTAATGTTTTAACAGCGATCTGGGCATCCCTTAGCTCAGTCAAGTTGACACATATCATCACCCATGTGACTTATTCTCATAATCTAGCCCCTGCCCATAGCTCTAGACATATCCCATACCCCTCACTCTCACACATATACCATGTTCCAGCCATCCTGGTCACCTTTTCATTCCACCAATGCTCCCAGTTCTTCCCCTCTCCAGTGCCTTCTCGCTTGTGCTTCCATATGCTTGGAATGATTGTCTCTCCAACTCACTTTTTGGCTAACTCTTGCTCATTTGTCAAGTAACTTTAGCACCATTGTTAGAAAGGTCTTTCCTGAATTCCCAAACTAATGTAAATTTTAACCTTTGGTTGTACCTTACATTTTTCCACAATAGTTTTTGGAACAATTTGAAATTATATAATTTTTCATTTAATTAATATTTGTTTCCCAAGTAGACTATACATTCTTCGAGGACAAGAATTGTGTGTGTTTTGTTTACTGCTGCATTCTCAGCATGTACATCAGCATCTGGTTCATTGATAGCCATTTGTTAAATGAATAGGAAGTTAATGTTTTTGTAAAGCTGCATTTGGCTGTCCTCACCTGATTTAAGGAGGAAGGAAATTGCTGATTCCAAAGGGGAAAAAAATAACTATATGCTTCCAAGACACAGAAGGACAATATTCAGAGCAATTGACATGGCCAGGATATTACAGAATAAAGCTCCAGCTCAGTTCTCTTGATACCTGTTGTAGAAAGAAGGCCTCAGAATGTGAGATCAGACCAAAGTGGAGTTATAAACTCTGTTAGATACAGTTGCAACTATTCAGCTTAAGTTTTGTGTCACGTGCCCCTCTTCACATTGTTTGTGAACTGAACTTCATTAAACCACCAGACCTAAGGCTTCAAGTATGGTGTACACACTTTTGCAAGTATTTACAAGTATATACTTTTGTACATTTTGTGCAAAAGAATAAGGCTGACTGCCTCTTATCACTGAACAGCACTCTGATTTCTCCGTCCACAGGTATAAACAAGAACATTTTGCATTTGATTTTATGATTCATCTTGTTACAGATAGAAGATAATGAGCCTGAAAGAGGTGGTACATGGATGGAGAAAAAGAAAATTCAGGGCTGTGAATAATATTCCTGTGGATTCCCAAGTAAAATAAAATGATAAACAAATCTCATACCACTCCGGGTCCAGATCTCATTATTAAAGTGTTATAGTCCAGAAATCCCATCAATGTTCATTGGAATTACATGCACTAACAACCAGAAAAGAATCCTCTTATCCCCCATTGCTGCCCCTAAAGGGATAAAAGAACAAATCCTAGAAATTACATAAAGTTTGCTTCACTTTCTTATTTCCTTTTCATAAACTGTCTTATTCTGAAGTTAAAAAAAAAACTATGCTTACATATTAATATCTTCCTTTTGCCAGGTGAATATTTTCTAAGCATAATTTTTCCTATTCTACAGAGCACTCAAGCCAAATGCATTTAGAATGAGGTGGCTAATAATTCCTTAGCAACATTGGTGAATAAATCTAAAGTTATTATATTACAGCCTGAAAATATATCTAAGCTTAAATATACTGTCTTCCATGCCAAATGGGAGGTCAATACCATTCAATTCAAGAAATTAGCTCAGCAAAATTTGGCTCTCTTTCTAAAGGGTTAGTAAAACTTAAATTAATCAACATGTTTAATATGAGATTTCATAATAAGGGTTAAGCAAGAACAAACTGAGTTTCAAACTTTGTTGTTCTTAAACCTTTTTGAATCTTTAATGACTTGAAGTTTTGTTTTACCTTGGGTCATTTCTGAATTTTAATAATAGTCATGAATGGTAGTTATAAGATAGCAGGTATTAAACAGATTTTCCACTAATCGCAAAGCAACTCATGAAAGTTGTTTTCTTGAACAGAGCACCAGTAGATACTTCACCAGCATTCTTTTCTCCTGAAAACAGATTATAAGAAAATTGCAACCAACAAAACATTCTGCTAAATTAAGGCCTTTGTACTTTTAAGAACAAGCAAAATGTCCCTAGGTGCAGTCCCATAGCAGTAAGGAATTTCTAATAGAGCTATCTTTTGACCCTATTACAACTAGTCCATGAGTTCACAAGTACATCTCTCTCTCTTGGAATTCAAAGTAGAGATGCAGTTGTTGAAAAGAGGGGTGCGCTTTAGATTCTGCTAAACACTGAAGCTATGGGATTCAGATTCTAGAGAGCACTGAAGCTATTTTCTCAAACTACTGTGATCTCTGCTTACTGAGTCAGGGTACAGTAGTCCCCACTTATCCATGGTTCCACTTTTTCCATGCTTTCAGTTACCTGTGGAACAGTACAAGATATTTAGAGAGAGAGAGAGACCACATTCATATAACTTTCATTACAGTATATTGTTACAATTGCTTTCTTTTATTGTTAGTTATTGTTGGTAATCTCTTACTGTGCGTAATTTTTTTTTTTTTTTTTTTTTTTTTTTTAGACAGAGTCTTGCTCTGTCACCCAGGCTGGAGTTCAGTGGTGCAATCTCTGCTCATTGCAACCTCCTCCACCTCCCAGGTTCAAGCCATCCTCCTGCCTCAGCCTCCCAAGTCACTGAGATTGTACCTAATTTATACATTAAACTTTAGTATTATATGTATGTACAGGAAAAAAGATACTGTGTATAAGGCTAGATATTATATGCAGTTGCAGGCATTTACTGGGGGTCTTAGAACATATCTCCCATGGGTAAGGGGGTCTATTTTATGAGGCAACTTGTAATAAAGAGAGATATAGCTTGAGACCCTGCGTTATCACAATCATACCCAATAAACCAGGAGCTTATACTTCAAATGTCATACATTTTTCCTTTGCGCCCTGTGTACTTTCCCAGCTTGAGCAACAAAATTCTTATCTGAAAAGCTTATTTTCATTCTCAGAGCTGAGTGCATGAGAACAAGCAACTTTTAAAATAAGCAGAAGTAATGCAAAATATAAAAATAAATTTAAAAGGAGAGGGGCTATGGAAAGTAAAGTAAACATTAAGGAAAATAATGATCATTTGAACTAGGCTTATTCTTAGACCCAAATAGCCTGCTCCTACCCTCTGACAGATACAGACCAGTCATCCAAGACACATGATCCATGAAGAGTCAGCTTTCCAAAGGTCTTTGTATGGTGGAATCTGCACTGCCTCACTGGTGACACTGTTCAACTTTTCACCTTTGAACACCCAGGAAAGCCAGTGCCAAAAAGAGCCTCTGTGTTCTCTCCTAACACGGCAAACACTACGGCATTCCAAGTCAGTCTTCGAGAGGCTTCTGAGAAACCCTATTTTATCCATTCTCTCCATTCCTCTTTTCTCAGTCCTGGATGGTCAGAGGGTCACAGTCACAGGAGGAAAACTTGAGCCTTGAAGGACTGAGCCATCTTTACCAGCCTCAGGACCCAGTCAGGATCAGAACTGGCCTCTCATTTGAAAAATGAAGAAACCACAGTCTAGAGATGATGTGTCACATGCCCAAGGTCATACCACCAATGGTGGCCCATGTTTGGAGGTAAAATACTATTTGGCCCAACAATATGTTTTTCCTTTTCCACCCTATTTCCGACCCTCCACCAAGCTAGAGAGCTGGAAGAAAAGCTGGCTTATGCATCCTTGTGTTTTGCTTGTTTATTTGTTTAAAATTTTTTAAATAATATATGAGGGTTCAGAAGCAGAATAACCAGGGAGGAAGTGCAGCAGTGTGCAGCATTTTACAATTTTACAGAAGCCACTTCTCCTTGTAGGGTGGTCCAGCTACGAGCTTTCTGCTTCTCCATGTTTCCCAACCATGTTGGCGGCGTATCATCTCTCCAGCCTTGAGAGTTACATATGGTGTAAGATCTCACTGTGTAAACTGACAGCAGAACCACTCCAAGTTCTCCCCCATAGAAAGGGACTGGTGGGATCCCCCTGTGTCAGAAAAACAGAAAGAATTTGTATTGCAAATAGCAACTTTTCTATAGGAGAAGAAAGGCTCCATGGTCCTTATTCTAAGCAAGAGGCCCTAACCTTTTGCACACAGACCTCTTTACAATCAGGTGAAGTCTGTGATGGCTTCTCATAATTGTGTTTTTAAAAGCATAAAATAAAACACATAGGCATACAAAGGAAATGAATCATATTTAAATACTAATATCAAAATATTTTTAAAACAAATTACTGATGTATTAATATACTTTTCATTAATGCATTAAATAACAAGATCTAGTTTCAGGTCTAACAATTATCATATTCTTGCAGCATTGTTGAACCTAAACAATATCTCATAATATAAGAAACAAACATAATGTGATACAAAAATATCTGGGATTTCTAGTAATGACTAAGTCACAGTACTGCTAATACTACTATAATTAGTTGCCTATATTCTAGTGAAAGAAAATACTAAATTTCATTAGTGATTAATGAAAATAAAGCTGTAGTCTCTTTTTGATCCAATTACACAGAATTCCTGAGTTCTATCCATGAACCCCAGATGGATAATCTCCCCTCTGAAGAATCATTATAACTTTATGAGAGCCGTTTGTCCCACCTAAGGAGTACACACCATGTGCACTTGAGCGTACTCAATTTAGCATTTCTTAACATCATTACCTTTAAATTGAAGATTATCCAGGAGCCAGTAAGAATTAGATTACTCTGTCATCACTTTCACTAAACCAATAGCTAATATATTCTCATTAGCTCAATTAGTGTATGAGCATTATTTCCCAGAGTGAGATCATCACACCAGAAAATATTGATTATTCACATGTATTATAGCCAGTCTTAGGTGCAGGTCGGTCTGTCCTTGAGGTTGCACATGCAGACCAGATCTCAGTTGAGAATGTGGTGGTGAGATACTGGTTAAATTAGTGTAGAGATCTCCATTTATCAGAGGGAAGTAAAGATCCACTGCATAGCAAATGGGGAGTTTGCCTGCCTTCAGTTTATGGAGTTAGACAAAATCACAACACTGACAGAAATTCAATTTAGTTTATAAAATTGGCTTTGTCTTCTATTGTCTTTACTAATGTTCCTCTCCCATTCTCTTTCTCTAAGCCTCTCTAGGTAATAAATGCATTCCTGACTAAACTCTATCTCTAATCATCCTCTCTATGGCTGCATATTAGTTTCTGTTACTTGATTAAACTATGTGATATGTAAGGCAGAATACATGCTTTACTCGGCAAAGCACTGAGCACAGTGCTGGGCACATTATAGTAATTTGTATATAAATATTTGCCCACTAATCAGAAGTAAATAAGAAATGCATTCAAATGAGGGAAGGACATTTACTAACTTCTTTGATGACTATTCTTTGTTTTCATGGGTGTTCTGTTCTGAAATAAATAAATACATCAGAGGGGTCTGGTGCATTGGGATTGATTGGGCGGTCGTTGACGAGAATAGGTAACATTTTCTTTGGGGCAGGCAGGTTGTATGAGTAAGAACATTATTTAGAATGGATGTGATGTGATGGTCCTTGGCAACAACAACAGCATAACAGCCTAGTTTTCATTTGCTCACTCATTCATTCATTCTACAAACCTGTTAAGGGTTCACTAGGTGAGAAAAAGGAAAGAAACCTGGTGCAGACCTTAAGAAAACTTAAGCTTGGGAAGGTAACAAAAACCCAATTGATGGCCTCCTTTTCTTTACTGCTACTGAATTTAGGCTTTGAATCACTGAAATCTCTTCCAGTCTTTGGCTCTCATTTCCAATCATTTGCTGTTTGTGCAACATAACCTTCTTCTCCAAATCATATTGCTGCCAAGTGAATCTTAATAAAATAATTATAACACTATTGAATAATAGATAAATAGATAATCCAAATGTTCAACAATAGGGAAATGGCTGAGGAAATAATTGTATTTCCACAAAATATTGTACAACCAATAAAAGTTACATTCATGAAGGGTTTTTAATAATATGGGGCATTGATGTTAAGTACAAAAACAGAAAATAAACTGTACATTCAGTGTGATATCAACCATATAAACACACACACAGAGAGAACAAAACAAGGCTGGAGAGAAACATACCAATATATTAACCATACTTATGACTATAAGTAATGATAAGAACATTTTTTGTTGTATTTTAAGTTCTGGGGTACATTTAGAGAACATGCAGATTTGTTACATAGGTATACATATGCCATGGTGGTTTGCTGCACTCATCAACCCATCATCTACATTAGGTATTTCCCCTAATGCTATCTGTCTTCTGGCTCCCCACCCCATGGCAGGCCCTGGTGTGTGATGTTCCCCTCCCGGTGTCCATGTGTTCTCATTGTTCAACTACCACTTATGAGAACATGTGAGAACATGTGGTGTTTGGTTTTCTGTTCCTGTGTTAGTTTGCTGAAAATCATGATTTCCAGCTTCATCCGTATCCCTACAAAGGACATGAATTCATCCTTTTTTATGACTCCACAATATTCCATGGTGTATATGGGCCACATTTTCTTTATCCAGTCTATCATTGATGGGCATTTGGGTTGGTTCCAAGTCTTTGCTATTGTGAATAGTGCTGCAATAAACATACGTATGCATGCATCTTTGTTATAGAATGATTTACAATCCTTTGGGTATATACCTAGTAATGGGATTGCTGGGTCAAATGGTATTTCTGGTTCTAGTTCCTTGAGGAATTTCCAAGCTGTCTTCCACAATGTTAAACTAATTTACAGTCCCACCAACAGTGTAAAAGCGTTCCTATTTCTCCATATCCTCTCCAGCATCTGTTGTGTCCCGACTTTTTAATGATCGCCTTTCTAACCAGCATGAGATGGTATCTCATTGTGGTTTTGATTTGCATTTCTCTAATGACCCGTGATAATGAGCTTTTTTTCATATGTTTGTTGGCCACAAAAATGTCTTCTTTTAAGAAGTATCTTTTCATATCCTTCACCCACTTTTTGATGGGATTGTTCATTTTTTCCTTGTGAAGTTGTTTAAGTTCCTTGTAGATTCTGGATGTTAGCCTTCTGTCAGATGGATAGACTGCAAAACTTTCTCCCATTCTGTAGGTTCCCTGTTCACTCTGATGAAAGTTGCTTTTGCTGTGCAGAAGCTCTTTAGTTTAATTAGATCCATTTGTCAATTTTGGCTTTTGTTGCCAATGCTTTTGGTGTTTTAGTCATGAAGTCTTTACCCATGCCTATGTCCTGAATGGTATTGCCTAGGTTTTCTTCAAGGTTTCTTATGGTTTTAGGTCTTACATTTAAGTATTTAATCCACCTTGAGTTAATTTTTGTATAAGGTGTAAGTAAGGGATCCAGTTTCAGTTTTCTGCATATGGCTAGCCAGTTTTCCCAACACCATTTATTAAATAGGGAATCCTTTCCCCATTTCTTATTTTTGTCAGATTTGTCAAAGATCAGATGGTTGTAGACATGTGGCATTATGTCTGAGGTCTCTGTTCTGTTCCATTGGTCTATACACCTTTTTTTGGTACCAGTACCATGCTGTTTTGGTTACTGCAGCCTTGTAGTATAGTTTGAAGTCAGGTAGCATGATGCCTCCAGCTTCGTTCCTTTTGCTTAGGATTTCCTTGGCTATATGCACTCTTTTTTGGTTACATATGAAATTTAAAGTAGTTTTTTCTTATTCTGTGAAGAAAGTCAATGGTAGCTTGATGGGGATAGCATTGAATCTATGAGTTACTTTGGGAAGTATGGCCATTTTCACAATATTGATTCTTCCTATCCATGAGCATGGAATGTTTTTCCATTTGTTTGTGTCCTCTCTTATTTTGTTGAGCAGTGGTTTGTAGTTCTCCTTGAATAGGTCCTTCACATCCCTTGTAAGTTGTATTCCTAGGTATTTTATTCTCTTTGTAGCAATTGTGAGTGAAAGTTCACTCATGATTTGGATCTCGGTCTATTATTGGTATATAGAAATGCTTGTGATCTTTGCACATTGATTTTGTATCCTGAGACTTTGCTGAAGTTGCTTATCATCTTAAGGAGATTTGGGGCTGTCATCTGCAAATAGAGACAAATTTGACTTCCTCTTTTCCTATTTGAATACCCTTTATTTCTTTCTCTTGCCTGATTGCACTGACCAGAACTTCCAATACTAAGTTGAATAGGAGTGGTGAGAAAGGGCATCCTTGTTTTGTGCCAGTTTTCAAACTTCCAGCTTTGGCCCATTCAGTATGATATTAGATGTGGGTCTGTCGGAAATAGCTCTTATTATTTTGAGATATGTTCCATCAATACCTAGTTTGTTGACAGTTTTTAGCATTAAGAGATATTAAATTTTATTGAAGGTCTTTTCTGCATCTATTGAGATAATCATGTGGTTTTTGTTGTTGCTTCTGTTTATGTAATGGATTACGTTTATTGATTTGCTTATGTTGAACCAGTCTTGCATCACAGGGATGAACTTGATCATGGTGGATAACCTTTTTGATGTGCTGCTGGATTCAGTTTGCTAGTGTCTCACTTGAGGATTTTCACATCGATGTTCACCAGGAATATTGGCCTGAAATTTTCCTTTTTTGTTGTGTCTCTGCCAGGTTTTGGTATCAGGATGATGCTGGACTCATAAAATGAGTTAGGGAGGAATCCCTCTTTTTTCTGTTGTTTGGAACAGTTTCAGAAAGAAAGGTACCAGCTCCTCTTTGTACCTCTGGTAGAATTCAGCTGTGAATCCGTCTGGTCCCGGGCTCTTTTTAGTTAGTAGTCTATTAATGACTGCCTCAATTTCAGAACTTGTTATTGGTCTATTCAGGGATTCAACTTCTTCCTGGTTTTGTCTTGGGAGGGTGTATGGGTCCAGAAATTTATCCATTTCTTCTACATTTTCTAGTTTATTTGTGTAGAGGTGTTTATAGTATTCTCTGATGGTAGTTTGTATAACTGTGGGATTAGTGGTGATATCCCCTTCATCATTTTTTATTGTGTCTATTTGATTCTTCTCTATTTTCTTCTTTATTAGTCTAGTCAGTGGGCCTATCCATTTTGTTAATCTTTTCAAAAAACCAGCTCCTGGATTCATTGATTTTTTGAAGGATTTTTCATGTTTCTATCCCCTTCAGTTCTGCTCTGATCTTAGTTATTTCTTGTCTTCCAGTAGTTTTTGAATTTCTTTGCTCTTGCTTCTCTAGTTCTTTCAATTGTGATGTTAGGGTGTTGACTTTCAATCTTTTCCACTTTCTCCTGTGGGCATTTAGTGCTATAAATTTCCTTTAAACACTGCTTTAGATGTGTCCCAGAGATTCTGGTACATTGTGTCTTTCTTCTCATTGGTTTCAATGAACTTATTTATTTCTGTCTTAATTTTGTTATTTACCCAGTAGTCATTCAGGAGCAGGTCATTCAGTTTCCACCTAGTTGTGTGGTTTTGAGTAAGTTTCTTAATCCTGAGTTCTAATTTGATTGCACTGTGGTCTGAGAGGTGGATTGTTATGATTTCTGTTCTTTTGCATTTGCAGAGGAGTGTTTTACTTCCAATTATGTGGTCAATTTTAGAATAAGTCTGATGTGGTGCTGAGAAGAATGTATATTCTGTTGATTTGGGGTAGAGAGTTCTGTAGATGTCTATTAGGTCCACTTGTCCAGAGCTGAGTTCAAGTCCTGAATATCCTTGTTAAATTTCAGTCTCATTGATCTGTCTAATATTGACAGTGAGGTGTTAAAGTTTCCCACTATTATTGTATAGGAGTCTAAGTCTCTTAGTAGGTCTCTAACAACTTGCTTTATGAATCTGGGTGCTCCTCTTTTGGGTGCATATATATTTAGTATAGTTAGCTCTTCTTATTGCATTGATCCCTTCACCAGTATGTAACGCCCTTCTTTGTCGGTTTAAAGTCTGTTTTATCAGAGACTAGGATTGCAACCCCTGCATTTTTTGCTTTCCATTTGCTTGGTAAATATTCCTTTATCCTTTTATTTTGAGCCTATGTATGTCTTTGCACATGAGATGGATCTCCTGAATACAGCACACCAATGGATCTTGACTCTTCATCCAATTTGCCAGTCTATGTCTTTTAATTTGGGGCATTTAGCCCATTAACATTTAAGGCTAATATTGTTATGTGTGAATTTGGTCCTGTCATTATGATGCTAGCTGGTTATTTTGCCCATGAGTTGATGCAGTTTCTTCATAGTGTCAATGGTCTTTACAATTTGGTATGTTTTTGCAATGGCTGGTACTGATTTTTCCTTTCCATATTTAGTGCTTCCTTCAGGAGCTCTTATAAGGCAGGCCTGCTGGTGACAAAATTTCTCAGTATTTGCTTGTCTGTAAAGGATTTTCTTTCTCTTTTGCGTATGAAGCTTTGTTTGTTTGGATATGAACTTCTGGGTTGAAAATTCTTTTAAGAATGTTGAATATTGGCTCCTACTCTCTTCTGGCTTGTAGGGTTTCTGCCAAGAGATCCACTGTTAGTCTGATGGGCTTCCCTTTGTGGGTAATCTGACCTTTCTCTCTGGCTACCCTTGACATTTTTCCTTCATTTCAACCTTGGTGAACCTGACAATTATGCGTCTTGGGGTTGCTCTTCTCGAGGAGTATCTTTGTGGTGTTCCCTATATTTCCTGAATTTGAATGTTGGATGTTGGCCTGTCTTGCTAGGTTGGGAAGTTCTGGATAATATACTGAAGTGTGTTTTCCAACTTGGTTCCATTCTCCCCATCACTTTCAGGTACACCAATCAAACATAGGTTTGGTCTTTTCACACGGTCCCATATTTCTTGGAGGATTTGTTCATTCCTTTTCATTCTTTTTTCTCTAATCTTCTCTTCATGCTTTATTTCATTAAGTTGATCTTCAATCTCTGATATCTTTTGGTCCACTTGATCGATTTGGCTATTGATACTTGTGTATGCTTCACGAAGTTCTCATGCTGTGTTTTTCAGCTCCATCAGGCCATTTATGTTCTTCTCTAAACTGGTCATTCTAGTTAGCAATTCATCTAACCTTTTTTCAAGGTTCTTAGTTTCCTTGTGTTGTGTTAGAACATGCTCCTTTAGCTCGGAGGAGTTTGTTATTACCCACCTTCTGAAGCCTACTTCTATCAATTAGTCAAACTCATTCTCCATCCAGTTTTGTTCCCTTGTTGGTGAGAAGTTGTGACCCTTTGGAGAAGAGGCATTCTGGTTTTGGGAATTTTCAGTCTTTTGCACTGGTTTTTCCTCATCTTTGTGGATTTATCTACCTTTGGTCTTTGATGTCGGTGACCTTCGGATGGGGTTTCTATGTGGATGTCCTTTTTGTTGATGTTGATGCTATTCCTTTCTGTTTCTTAGTTTTCCTTCTAACAGTCAGGCCCCTCTGCTGCAGGTCTGCTGGAGTTTGCCTGGGTATCACTAGCAGAGGCTTCAGAACAGCAAAGATTGCTGCTTGTTCATTCCTCTGGAAGCTTAATCTTAGAGGGGCACCTGCCAGATGCCAGTCAGAGCTCTCCTGCATAAGGTGTCTATCAACCCTGCTGGGAGGTATCTACCAGTCAGGAGGCATGGTGGTCAGGGACCCACTTGAGGAGGCAGTCTGTCCCTTAGAAGAGCTCCAGCATTGTGCTGGGAGATCCACTGCTCTCTTCAGAACCAGCAGGCAGGAACATTTAATCTGTTGAAGTTGTGCCCACAGCCACGCCTTCCCCCAGGTGCTTTGTTCCAGGGAGACGGAAGTTTTATCTATAAGCCCCTGATTGGGGCTGCTGCCTTTCTTTCAGACATACCCTGCCTAGAGAGGAGGAATCCAGAGGGGCAGTCTGGCTACAGTGGCTTTGTGGTACTGCGGTGGGCTCCATCCAATTCTAATTTCCCCATGGCTTTGTTTACACTGTGAGGGGCAAATCACCTACTTAAGCCTCAGTAATGGCAGACGCCCCTCCCTGCAACAAGCTCAAGCATCCCAGGTCAACTTCAGACTGCTGTGCTGGCAGCGAGAATTTCAAGCCAGTAGATCTTAGCTTGCTGGGCTCGGTGGGGCTGGGATCCGCTGAGCTAGACCACTTGGCTCCCTGGCTTCAACCCCCTTTCCAGGGGAGTGAACGGTTCTGTCTCGCTGGCCTTCCAGGTGCCAATGGGGTATGAAAAACAACTCCTGCAGCTAGCTGAGTGTCTGCCCAAATGGCCGCCCAGTTTTGTGCTTGAAACCCAGGGCCCTGGTGTTGTAGGTATCCAAGGGAATCTCCTGGACTGTGGGTTGTGAAGACCATGGGAAAAGCATAGTATCTGGGCCAGATAGCTCAGTCCCTCACGGCAGGGTCCCTCACGGCTTCCCTTGGCTAAGGGAGAGAGTTCCCTAACACCTTGCGCTTCTGGGGTGAGGCGATGCCCCACCCTGCTTTGGCTTGCCCTCCGTGGGCTTCACCCACTGTCTAACCAGTCCCAGTGAGATGAGCCAGGTACATCATTTGGAAATGCAGAAATCACCTATCTTCTGCATTGATCTCACTGGGATCTGTAGACCGGAGCTGTTCCTATTCTGATAAAAACATTTTAATGTAGAAGTTTATAGACAAAAATTATGATAATAATTTTTATACATTTTTAAATCCATTATTTTCTCGTATTAACCAAAAAATAATTTGAAAATGTAAATCTGATTATGTAAATCATAATCCTGGTTCATAATCTTTCAGTGCTTTACTCTGCCTTAGTGATCTGACACCAATTTTCTTAGATAGACTAGCCTTCAAAGACCTCTCTGAGCTGATGGTGTTTGCAGCATTTCTTCCTTCTGTCTTCTCACATTCTGATCTGATACCCCCAAGCTCTCCAGCCTCTGAACCTTTGCTCAGGCTGTTGCTTCTTCCCAGAACTAGATTAAGGAAAGGGCCAGATGGCAACTACCCCAGCAATGCTTAAAGCTGTAATGAAATGGAACAAACTGTGTTTACTAGGACTCCCTTCAGATACAGCACTGTAGGTGTTAGGAAGGAATAATTTAATAAAGCCACTTAGAGATGGGGAATATTGGCAGGGGTAAGTGTGAATAGCCACAGATGGTAGGTAGCTACACTGCCTTCCAAGGAGAGTAGGTCCAGGTAACTGCAGGGCTTTTCTCCTGCTAAATAGGGTATACAAGCTTGAGGCCAGGTCTGAATGACTTCAAGCAATAGAGAAGAGGCTTACGTTGGGCTTCTCTCTCTCTGCTAAACAAATGCTGAGCAAATGGATTTGATGGCAAAGGCCATCAGTCTGAAAGAACACCAAATCCCAAACTGGTCAGAGCGCTTACACCTCTGCCCTGCTTCTTCTGCAATGCTCTCAATTATGTCCTCCTCCAGGGCCTTCTACCACACACCACCACCTGAGCATCTCCCTTCTCTGAACTCCTTTTGCTCTTGGTTGATATAGCACTTTTCATTCCACTCTGCCTTAAAACTGTTTGAGGATGTGCCTTATTTCCTTCAGTAGATGAAAAACTTCCAGAGGACAAGATTTATGTTTAAGTGTACCTCATGTACTAGCCAATGCATATTAAATATATGAATGACTGAATTAACTGGAGAACAAGTAAACTATCTCAGTACTAAACCAAGAAGACAGAGATTAATGAGTAATGAGAAAAGGTCCTTCAGATACATTACAAAAGGCAACTTACTGGGACAAGTTTAACATACGGTGGAGTGAGTAAAGGACAAAGGCTTACTGAAGATTCTGCTTTGACCTGTCCATAACCTAGAGAAATAAAACCCTGAAGTGTCTAGGGTCCTCCTCAGAGCACAATTCAGTGTCACTATCTGTCTGACAGCTGGCTCTAAGCAGTCCTATATCTTTCATGAGAAAATGTCATTGAAATGTGAATAATTTGAAGCTCTATTGGCATCCCCTAAGTAATTTCACCTAGACAAGCAGCTCTCCCCAGCCTGATGTCACATTGAGTTCTTTGGGTGGAGGTAGGAGTTGAACAAATGCTCAGATCCACATGCTATATATAGGATAAGACTGCCTCATGCATTCTAATAACAATAACCATCCCTAAACTATTTAGCCATTGCCTGCTGTATTTCACACTCTTCATATTTCCTGACTCATTTGCAAGAGTCAGACCTCTGCTGTGAATCACCCTCCATTGCTAGCTCAATACATTATTCCAGAATTAACCTCTAGACTCAGCAGAAAATCCCAAATCCCAGAGTAAGTAATCCCTTACACAGGTAAATTGGACCATCTCCCTTCCAACCCTCTGGGGGACACATCTCCTCTGGGATACTGTTCCCAACCAAGTGCCTGGCCAGCTCCTCACACAGTCTTTTCCACAATGACTTTACTGCTCTCTCCAGTCATCACTGCCAAGGCACAAGGGTCTCACTTCCTACGGTTTGTTTGGTGGGAATTTCACTTGTACAGGATCTGGTTGTCCATGTAGACCAGAATTTTCTTAACACTAGTCAGTTGGTCTTTTTTCCCCCTCCACATCAGAGCTCCACTAATAACATCTGCTTACAAGAATGAACGGCTTATGTATTGTGTCACTCATTTTTTATCTTGCAAGGTTCTCACTAAAAGTTCTACTTCAAAAGTAATTCAAAAATGGCAAAAATAAGAATACAACTCAAAGAAGATGCTTCCGTATACATTAGGTTACATGCTGCCCCTTAGTACAATTTATATATCTTAAGTCCATTTTGTCTGTGTCTAATTGACCATTCTAACTTTCACAGTGCTGGTGGAAAAAAATCCAGATGGATCATGTTAAACTAGACAGTCAGTATTACTCAGAAGTCAATATTTTCAGTTCTTCTAAGTGAAGATTCTGCTACGCAAAAATCTTCCTTCTCCAAATACCAGAAGTCAGCCTATTAGGGACCTAATTATGTACTGGGATTTATAGGGGCTCTAAAGAAATCCATCATCCCTGTGTCTCCTCCCCACACAATAGGCTGCCACGGGACCTGAAGCTGCTGGAAACACATTTACCCCTTTGAGTAAAGGCCATGAGTTTTCTGGCCATCTCCCCAGTGGAGGGTTTAATGTCTCTTCCAACATGCTAGACCCTGCAAGTAAAGGGAAGCATGTTGCCTCTTAAGTCATTTCATCCTCTTTTGGACAATTCTATTTTCTTTCAAAAAGATTTCTTAATATATAATAGTAAAATCGACCTCCAAATATCTACCATTTAGAATTTACAACTTTGGCATTTTGTCATTTTACTCACTTTTATAAAAGCAAATAAATGTTATAGATTAAGTTGAAGTCTCTTCTCATTAGTTTAGGCCCATCTTCCCCACAGGAATTTAGTGTTATTACTTCAAGGCTATTTCTTAAATGTCTCTATATTTAATTTAAATAATATGAATTCACCTATATTTAATGATTTTTTGACCTAAGGAATCTAAGTTTGGCCAGGCATGATGGCTCATGCCTGTAACCCCAACACTTTGAGAGGCTGAAGCAGGAGGATCACTTAAGACCAGGAGTTCAAGACCAGCATAGGCAACATGACAAGACCCTGTCTTCTACTTAAAAAAAAAAAAAAAAAAAAAAAAAAAAAAAAGTTTTTTTAATTAGCCAGGTGTGGTGGTACATGCCTGTGGTCCCAGCTACTCAAGAGGCTGAGATGGGAGGATCGCTTGAGCCTGAGAGGTTGAGGGTGAAGTAAGCCATGATCCCACCACTGCACTGCAGCCTAGGTGAAGGAGCAAGACCCTGTCACACACACACAAAATCAATTTATGTCGTTCAACCAAACATGTATTAATATATTCTTCATGTGTTGGCTTTCAAAATATGTATAAATTATATGGTACAATACCTGTCACTCTGTAATTTTCCGTTTTTACTCAATGTTATGGTTTTAAGGTCTATACATACATTTTGAGAGCAAGTACATTCACTTTAATAGCTGTATGGGACCTATTATATGCAGGTGCCACTTTGTATTGATCAATTATGCAGGGATTGGTTTGCTTGTTTTGCTATTACAAAAAAACGGTTAACAATGTATATTCTTGCCCATTCCTCTTCAGAGCATATGAATCAGTTTAAAAAAAAGACTGCCAGTTCGCTCTTATCAATGATGATACCACTCAGACTTCACCAACAATGAGTGAGAGTTCTTATGTTTACCTACTCTCACCAAACTTAACACTATCAGATTTTTAAAATATTTTGCCAATGTAAGGGGTAAAAAATTGTTTCTGTCTGGGTTGTTTAAATTTCATTTTTCTGATGACTAGTGTGATTGAGACAGCTCTGGTTTTCAGATAGTATTTCCTTACCTGGAAGCCACAATCTGCAACTTCCACCCATTGATTTTCTATGTCAGCAGTTCTCAGACTTCTGTCCTCAGGGAGCCTTTAAAACCTTTACAAATTATTGGGTACCCCAGAGAGCTTTTGTGTATGTAAGTTTTCTCTGTTAATGTGTACTGTATTCAAAAATTTAATTGAGAATTATTTAAACATTTAATTAACACAAAATGTAATAAATCAATTATTTATTAACATAAACACTTTAAATAACCATATTATTCAAAACAAAAAATTTAATGAGAAGAGTGACATTATTTTGCATCTTTGCAAGTTGCCGTAATGTCTGACTTAGTAATAAAAGACAGCTGGATTCTCATACCTGTTTCTGCACTCAATCTGTTGTGGTATATTGAGTGAAATAGGTGAAGAAAATTCAACCTCATACAGATACATTCTTGGAAAAGGAGCGAGAATTTTAATAGCCTTTGCAGGTAACCGTGGAAATTATTTGGTACTATGCAGAACTCAACAAGTGGTAGTGTCTTAAAGGTTAGTTGCAATATGGAATCTGAAACCATATCAAAGAACATTTTACCTTCTGTTACATTAAAATTCACTGGCCTATCTTACACTTTAAATAGATCTTTGGCCCATGAATGATTCTGGGACAGCATACATTGGTCATTTAAAAAATATTAATTCACTGGGTTGTCAGATTTTCTAAATATTGATACATTTTACACAATATCAAAAAATCATGTTTGTAATATCATCAATCTAGAAAAGTTTTTAAGGATTGGGAAGCTGGCAAGCTCATGGTGACAGATACAAGTTTTAAAAAATTCTAATCTCCACTTGAAAGCTTGAATTTTATCACTGGTAACAAATGCTCAGTTTTTCCTTAGAGTGACAGGCTCATTTTGTTGTTAATTTTAAAGAAAATGTCTACCAAATACCCAAGTCTGCATAACCATAGTCTGTCAGTCATGCATTCAATTTAAAATGCCATCCTATGAAAAAAACAGCTAGTTCAGCTTGCAATTCAAATAATTGCACACTTGCTTTTCCTCAAAACAATTATATTTGGATATGCAGCAGAATTACTTTATGCATTCTTCCCATTTTGCCACACAGAATAATAAAGAGATGTGTATTCAAAGTTTGAAATTTCATAAAATTAATAATTCCTACAGCTTCATCAGGGATTCTCAAGAGAAACTGATCATTTATTATATATGGAGGTGAAGAATACAACGACAACTAGTACAGTTTGGTGTCACTGCTTTGTTTTCTGCTTTGTTTGTTGCCGAAAGTTTTACCACCACTGCTTTTGCACCATAAGTGCAAATGTCAACACCATAAATAGGCAAATAAAATTGCAATATTATCATGAAAATAGTCTTGACCTCACCAACCCCCAGGAAGAATTCTAGGATGTCCAGTCATGCGCAGATCATATTTTTGAGAATCACTACCTTACTTGCCAGTTTTCGATTATTGCCTCTCAACTCCAAATTCACCCTTCATTGCCTGCTCTGTGAATAGAGTTGAGCCCTGTAAATATTTTTCCTTTGCCACCTGAAATGATGTCACACTTTGTCAGCAGAGGGTGCTGGAATGACACTGCAGGAAGAGGAGGCCTTCCTCCCTATTTCTGAATCTGGCATGCAAGGCTTCCCTAGTGCCCAGATCCTGCAGCACATACACCTTCTCCAGCATCTGGCTCCTGTAGTGCATAGAGGCTAGTACCAGTCAGTGACCAGCCATTTCTCCTGGCATCTCCCTTTGGGTAGTTTCACAGCAAAGAGCCTCCAGCAATATACCCTCCTGTGAAAAGCTTTCTCTGGCATCCTTGTGGGTGGAATTCTAACAAGTTCTAAAGGACACAGTTTCAGCAAGTTCCACCAGCACAGCATTACAATTAATTCCCCACTACCCAGGGAACCATGGTCATGCCCTCCAGCAAGGTCTATAGCACAGCTGTGGGCAGTCAGGAGGCTCTTCCTTGGGTGCTCTAGCTCAGCCCTAGGGATAGGGCTGCTCTTTTATACCTGCTCTGTCCATACTCTCTCTCTCTCTCTCTCTCTCTTTTTAACTTTTATTTTAGGTTCATGGGTACATATGCAGGTTTCTTTCTTATATAGGTAAACTTGTGTCATTGTGGTTTGTTGTACAGATTATTCCATCATTCAAATACTAAGCCTAGTTCCCAATAGTTATTTTTTCCGATCCTCTCCCTTCTCCCACCCTTCAACCTCAAGTAAGCCACAGTGTCTACTGTTCCCCTCTATGTTTCCATGTGTTCTCATCATTTAGTTCCCACCTATAAGTGACAAATTGTGGTATTTGGTTTTCCGTTCCCATATTAGTTTGCTAAGGATAATGGCCTTCAGTTCCATCCATGTTCCTGCAAAAATATATGATCTTGTTCTTTTTCATGGCTGCATAGTAGTCCATTGTATATGTATACCACATTTTCTTTATCTAATCTGTCATTGATGGGCATTTACATTGACTCCATGTCTTTGCTATTGTAAATAGTACTTCAGTGAACATTTGTGTGCATGTATATTTATGGTAGAATAATTTATTATATATTCCACTAGGTATATAGCCAGTAATCAAATTGCTGGGTCTCCATACTCTTTTAAAGTTCTTTTTAGTCTTAGCATCCAATGCCTCAAACCTTTAATCTCCTGCTATAGTTAATAATTTATATTCATATTTCTTTGTTCAAATAACTATGTGATTTCTGTCTTTTGATTAGATCATGACTGAAATAGAACAAAACTTATTTCTCCCATATCAAAAATATCATCTTTGATACCTATTATCAGAAATTTTCCATCAATAGAAAGAAGCCCTAAACAAGGAGACACAGAACAAGTAGGTTTTGGAGAGGAACATATAAGATATAGAGAAATGAAAAGTCCATGGAATGAACCTTGAAATGAGGAGGACATTAACGAGGACTTAGAATGGGAATGGTTTTAGGAAATTCAGAGGGACAATTGGAAGGCCCTGATTAGCCAAAAGGGAAATTAACTGAGTAATCTATTAAGGTGACCTGTTCTGTATTTACCCTGTGTATTAATTTCCCATTGCTACTGTAACATCTTAACACAAACTTAGTGGTTTACAACAATATAAATGTATTGTTTGTAACAACGTTATACAAATGTAATAATACATTTGTTATTTACACTGTATTATAATGTATTTGTTATTATATAAATGTAACATTACATTTGCTACATTTGTGTTGTTGTAGGCCACTAAGTTTGTGTTAAGATGTTACTTAAAATTCTGCAGGTCAGAAGTTCAAAATGGGTCTCACCAGGCTAAAGTCAAGATATCAGCAGGGCTGCATTTCTTCCTGGAGGCTGTAGGGGAGAGTCCATTTCCTTGCCTTTTTAGCTCTAGAGGCTGCCCACCTTTCTTGGCTTGTGGTCTTTTCCTCCATCTTCAAAGCCCACAATGGAGGCTTGCATCCTCATCTCACATCTTGGATTGCTCTGCTGCCTCCCTCTTTTGCTTTTAGGAGCCCTTGTGATTACCTTGGGTGTGCCCAGATAAAACAGGATAATTTCCTTATTACAAGGCCAGCCGATTGGCAGCCTTGATTCCATCTGCAACCTTAATTAACCTTTCCAGTAAGGTAACAGTTACATATTCCAAGGATTAGAACGCAGAGACATTTGAGGGACCATTCTATTGCCTACCACACCTTAGGAGAGATTGCTTTGTGGAGTTCACTCAATCAGGATCAAAGAAAGAAATGTTGAAGGCAGAAGATTAATGATACCCAAGAAATTTACCATTTTTGAAGACTTATAAGCCTTTCTGACATTGTATTGTGTTGATTTCAAGTGTGTTTATGCATAGGATGCCTCTTTTGACTCTCAAAGAGATTAAAATCTAACATAGAGAAATAAAATAAACCAAATGTTTCTCCAACAGAAGAGAATCTTGTTATTAAAGAAAGAGAATATTTTATTCTTCTTTGTTTTTCTGAGCCCAAAACACAGTGTCTTGCAGATAGGAGCAAATGCTTGTTTAGTAGAGAGGAGGTAGAGAGAGGGTTGATATACAGAATAATATATTTTATACACACACGCACACACACATTCTGGAAGGCAAAGAAGAGGATGTAAATTAAGACAATATTTAAAAATAAAAGAGAGCTGTGGAAATAGAAAAAAGTTGAATTCCAAGTCCATATTACATTATCTTATTTCAAAGGTCTCTCAAAAATAGCTAAATGAAGTAGGCTTTCTATGTTTCTCTTCTAATTTTAACACAGGGAGAAAATGCATCCTTCTGCCTCTTCAAAAATTGCAAAATATCAGCAGAATAAGTTCCAAGGTGATAACTTTCCATTCAAAGGGTAAGTTTTTATAGTCACGTTAAATTATAGCCCCCTGAGGTTTCCATAATGGAAACACCGACAGACCTTGAAATGTATTTGTTAGTCACAGCTGGGCACCGTGGCTCATGCCTGTAATCCCAGCATTTTGTGGGGCCGAGGCAGGTGGATCGCCTGAGGTCAGGAGTTCAAGACCAACCTGACCAACATGGTGAAACACCATCTCTACTAAAAATACAAAAATTAGCTGGGTATGGTGGCGGGTGCCTGTAATCCCAGTTACTTGGGAGGCTGAAATAGGAGAACAGCTTGAAATCAGGAGGCGGAGGTTGCAGTGAGTAGAGATGTCACCATTGCATTCCTGCCTGGGTGACAAGAGAGAAACTCCATCTCAAAAAAAAGAAAAAGAAAGAAAGAGTCAGTCACATAAGTAAGACAAGGACATACTCAAAAGAGCAAACTAGAACAGCAAGAGGTATTGAAATTATGCCAGAGACCCCCACCCTTTCTCTCTTTCTCACCCTCTCCCACCTGCCCCATCACTACTCTCATTTCTACCACCGAGAGAACTGAGTTTTTTGTTTTGTTTTTGTTGTTGTTGTTGTTGTTTTAACCAGTTTTTGATTCTGCACTCAAAGTAAACCCTGCATTATATCAGGAAAATGGATGAAAATATTATTACATATTTGTCAAAAGCCATGGTGTCTTTGGTTGACTCATCTGTCCTGGAACATGTTGTTGTTTGACATTGCTACTTTGTGTGACTCCAGACACTCCCAATTAGGGATTCAAAGGGCAAAATCAGAAGAATGACTGCCAACGTTTTATTACCGAGTCCCTTGCTAGCTGTGTAAGAGGCTCTGAAAAATGGCAGGGGGTGGGGGGTGGGGGGACACAGTTGGGAGGTGTCATGGGACTTACTGCCTCTGACTGTTGTCAGAGCTTCCTTTCTCTTTGGAGAGCTCTGTGATTGTTATGGTCTCCCAAGATCACCCTCTAGGCTTACGTCCTGCTTTTTTGGAGGATTTTTAAGGTAGTGAGTAATTTTTGGGAATTTCTTCTAGGTACAGGTACCTAGGAGAGGATGAATGTGCTCCTGGGTTATTGCTCACCTGGCAAGACTACAGCTGTCTACAGTTCTGCTAAGAGTCATCATTGGGGTTGTGCACAGAAGCAGGTGAGCACTTAGGGGTCAATATTGTGCACTGGCAGTTCTGAATGCAGGCCTCAGACAGCATTGCAAAACCTAAGGGCAGGATTTTCTGATTGCCCAATATCTTCAAAGTCTCCATATCTCATGCTGGGAATCTTATGAAAGATGCAACATATACCTCTTTTGATACTGCCTTACTGCCTTTCATTTGCTTTCACCCCCAGATACCCCTGCCTGGGACTGTCCACACCAGCAGCCTCACAACTTCCATGCTTCCTTCCAATCTTCTCCTTTCAAAGTGCATCCACCTGTGTCCCATGCCTTCAAAACTCTCTTCCCAGATAAAACTTTGTTGTACCAGATGCTTTCTGAAATAATAATAATAATAATAATAATAATAATAATAACCCTAAGACAATGAAAATGAAATGAACAAAATTTCAAATCTGAAAAGGGACATGGGTTTGGTATCCCTCAACTCAAACCATATAGTTTGTTAGTAGGGCAGGTGTACATGATTTTTCCCTTCTATGTTTCTCAATTATTAAATAAATATTTATTAGCCACCATTAATAGTGAAGCATAGCTGAAGACATGGAGATGACAGTGAGCTGTTGCCTTTAAGGAATTTACAATATAGTAGATAAAAAATAGACATAAATAAATGTAACACTAGGCACAAATACATAAACCGAGTATTACAGGACTCCTAACACTACTGCCTCCCAAAAAACGGGGTGTCTGCATATATTTAGAGCTAAATTCTGACACTATACACACACTCTCTCTCTCTCTCTCTCTATATATATATATGTATATATATACACAGTCGTGATTATACTTTTTTCAACTATACACACAAGCCTCACTAAACCCCAACTAGCCTTAACTTTTTTCTGTTTATGATTTAATGGAAGTAATAGCAAATGGAAGAATAAAGTAACCTGATGAGGGGAGAAGAGCAATTACACAGCTTATAAAAATACCTAGGATGATTTTTTTTTCCTTCGTAGCTGTCACTGATTTCAAAAACAAAAAGAAAATTTATAACCTGAAAAAGAAAACGCAGAATTAGGTGCTGATTTGATTTTGTAGGAGATTAAGAATGTTGTTAAATGCATTGCAGTCCTTTACACTTAGAGTAGCAGGGTCAGGGAAGGACACCAGATGGTCATTTTCCTAGCTCTGCTTATCTATATGTTGCTAGGATAAAATTTAAAATATTCATC
The DNA here is from genome assembly GCF_047675955.1 of Chlorocebus sabaeus. Classification (NCBI taxonomy): domain Eukaryota; kingdom Metazoa; phylum Chordata; class Mammalia; order Primates; family Cercopithecidae; genus Chlorocebus; species Chlorocebus sabaeus. Next base: position 34,907,421 of record NC_132913.1, read on the forward strand.
AAAAGTGCATTGGAATTATTACTGGGACTGGTAGAGGAATAGCATCCCAGGCTTCTGTGTATTTCATTGTCACCATTTCAGAAATCTCACCTGCCTGGCAGATTGCTTTGCTTAAAGTGGAAAAAAAATAGTGGTATCTATTTTAAGCATCATGATTCTTAATTTCTTAATCTTCTGTTCTTGAGTTCTATAATAAATCCTTTCAAAGCTGTACATATGCATTAAGAAGCACACAAAAGTCACCTTTTCTTTTCTCCCCAAAACATGAAAGCTTTTTTATTCTGTTTTAAAAGAGTCTTAAAACAAGTTCTCCTAGCCAACTTTCTAATCCACACATCATAGAACACTAGGACCCAGTTTTTCTGGATGCAGAAACTGTTATATCTGGTAAAGTTATTTCACCCCTTGTCATCCCATGGAAAAGTAGTGCTACGGTTTGAGGGTTCGTGTTACCCCAAAATTCATAGGTTAAAATTTTAATATCCAAAGTGATGATATCAGGAGGTGGGGACTTTGGGAGATTATTAGAGCCCTCCTGAATGGCATTCAGGAAGCCATGATAAAAGAGACCCACAGAGACTTCTCACACTCCACCATGTGAAGACACAGTGAAGAGGCACCATCTATGAACCAAGAAGTGGACCCTCACCAGATACTGAATCTGCTGGCGCCTTGATCTTGGACTTCCCAGCCTCCAGAACTGAGAGGAATAAATCTCTGTTCTTTGTAAGCCACCTGGATTATGGTACTTTGTTATAGCAGCCCAAATGGACCAAGACTAGTAGCTTCGAGCAGGGTCAGTTCTAGGAAAAGGGAAGGGGAATATTGTGTTCAGGGTCTCTCTCTCTCTCTCTCTCTCTTACTTAAACACAGCTCAGTTTTCACCAAATCCCCTAAATAGTAGTTAATAGTAACTACTAAGAACTAATTAGGAAATACCTTAAGACTGATAATATTTCAAGATCTATTCCAGAAAGATGTCCCTAATCCATAGGCTCCTTTACATGCCCAAACCAAAGGATGCCAGCCATGGCCCCAGAAGGTTCTGAGATGGAGGTGTTTGTCCCAAGTTATTGATCAGGATAGGAAAGTTAACCCTCTGGATCTCTAAACCTAAAATATATATATATATATCTCCTCTCACCTATCTTTCTGGAATGAATGGGTGAATGAATTAATGAATGAATGAAAAAATAATAAAAGCTCGAGCTGTTTTGCTCAAGTACCACATCTTCTATACATTCTTTCCTAACTAGTGGTCTCTCCTGCCTCTTAATAACTGCCTGTTGATTTTATCTTGCTTTGTGAGAGGTCTGGCATAATTAGAAAATCTCATATTACCCTGCCCTTTATCCGCTCAAGGACACTTTCAAGCTGCCTCTACACCAGGTTTCTCTAGCACTACTGACATAACTTGGTGACCTCAGCATTCACACAATGGTTCTTTGAACGTTCTCATTCCTCACTGACAAACTCCAATCATTTCCCTGGGCCATTTTTAGTCATTTATAAGTCTTGCTGCAGGACCTCAGTTTCCAAACTCACCATTCTAATGGTGTTTGCTCCCACTCGACACCAACCTTTTCCATATCCCAATCTCCTAGCCGATCAGCTTCATTTATCTCCACATCCAACCCCAAGGTCAAGCATTGCAACGTTATTCTTGCCAGCACTGTGGGATTCCTCCAGATGTTTCTCTTTTTCACCTATGTAACTCATGTTGCCAACTCCTGTAAAGTGGGCCATGCCTCTATGTTCCTGCCCTAGGCCTGCTGACCCTGGCAAGCAAAATCAGCAGCCAGGGGTCTGGCTCCTCTAAAAATGCACACCTCAGTCCCACCAAGAAAGGGCACTGATTGCCTCCTGCCCTGGACAGATATAAAATGCCCTGAAATGTGCTGCCATGGTGGGCCCTGGAAAAGTCTCAAGTTATTCCAGCTCTCTCAGCCTTTTTGCACCCTCTCCTTCAATGCTAGCATTTCCTGAGGGTTACAGCTTTCACTTCCTCTGCCCTGGAATATCAGCAGGGACTTTTTTCTGCAGGAGCCTGGAGGGACAAGAGAGCTCAGCAGTGTGAGCACATTCCTCAAATGGCTTCCTAAGCTAAGGAACAGGGCTGAGTGCAGACATCCCACAGGAAGACTCTTGAGCTTCAGATCCTGGATCTACTGCTTCTTTGCCATGTGACATGGAGCAATTAACTACACCTCTCTATGCCTCAATTTTCTCATGTGGAAAATGGAGCAAGTAATAATATCTAACTCATTGTGTTGCTGTGAGGATAAAAGGAAGTTAACACTTGTAAGCGGTAGAGAGGGCCCATGGAAAGTGCTCAGTAAATGTTATTTTTAGCTCGCAGAAAGCTTATTTTATTGCGTGGACCTTCAATAACAGTTGCGTCCCCATCAGTGAGCATCCTTGTCCACCTCTACTCACCTTACTCTCTCCCCCAGGATTCTCAGTTCCACATTTAAATGCCCCCCATGCAAGAGGATGTTCTCCATACTCTCTTCTCCCAAAGCGCAGACACTCTAAGGTTTTACTTATTTTATCTTTTATCCTCTGGGTTACATTGGTGAGTCTTAGGACCACTGCTAAATGGAAGGCAAGAGCTTACCTTAGACTCCCTCATCTTCTGAAGGGCTATGACCATCGTGCTCAATAAATATTTCTTTATCAGAATTTGACTTGATCTTTGTATTCAAATTAAGAAAATTTCCTTAAGTGACCTGAGATATTCATCCCTCATACCTAAAGAAGCCCAGCCAATCACCCACAAGCCCCAGGAAACCCAAACTCAAAGAGTTTATTTTTCCAGGTCTCAGGATTCATGAGTTTGTTTCCAAGCCTGGACACACAGGTGTCCCTCCACTTCTAAGTGGAGATCTTCTAATGTTTTCTCACTTGCCTTCCTTCAAACTTTGGGGAGATTAACATGGGAGCCTTGTTTCAATAGAAGATCCCTGGGCCAGCATCCCAGAGATGATAATTTGGCAGGTTTGGAGTGAAGATCAGGTGTCTAAATAGTATCAAGTCTCCAGGTGATGCTGATGAGGTGATGACCTTTTGGAAGACAGGGGAATGGGTCTTATCCTTGAGCTCTTTTTTCCAAAACCTAGCACAATGTCTGGCACAATCTGGAGACAAACCAGTGTGGAATTGAATTAAAGTTGGGGCATTAGAAATGAGTCTGGAAATCCCAATGGTCCCATGCATTATCTGCACCATTCTTTTCCCTGCTCAGAGCCATTCTCAGTCTCACTTTGCACCTTGTTGACAACTATCTGGCTGGTTCTGGGAGCATCCGGCTCTCTTACATCACCATCTTGGCCCTTGCAGTTACACGTGGGCACGTGGTTCTGTGTTCCACCATCCCTACCAGCCTCAAAAATAAGCTCAGGTGACAAGAGACTACAAGCAATCTGGAGGAAAGTGAAGAAACTTGGGCCAAATTCCAAGAGGAAACCAAGCCAAGAGTGTTCAGCCCTCCTCTCTGTTTCCCTTTGGCTTTACAGGAACTGGTGGCTTCGGGAAAATTGAGGCTGTGGCTGCCGGCATTTGTACTTGTTGTCTGATGGGGAATAAGAGGATGATTAGGTGGGCAGGGAGTGAAGCCAATGCAAATGTTGTGGGCTGAAAAAAAATGCTGAGGAGTTTTGAAATCTTTTACACGGCTCAGTCCCATTGCATCCTGACTGCTGCCCACCCCCATCCCTTACATACTGTAGCTCCATCCAGAAAGCAAAGCAGAGGCAAGGAGAGCAGCTTCCCAGATAATGGAGCGCCTGGGGTGGCTCAGCGTGTGGCACATGAGGGTTGAATGAAACCAAGCTTGAAGAAACAGGCAATCTGGGTCTGAGTTACAGGTCCTTCACCCATCATGTGTTCATTTAGGCTTGGTTGTCTCCTTTGAAAAATGAGGTGATGGGAGGCGGTGGACTAAGAGGCTTTTTGCATTGTAGTCTCTCGTCACCTGAGCTTATTTTTAAGGCTGGCACGGGAGGTAGAACACAGAGCCATGTGTCCATATGTAACTGCAGGGACCAAAATAAACTAACGATCCAAGTTATTTTACCCACTCCTTTCTCAAAGTATAGTATCGTAGGAAGCTCACCTATGTGAGCTACAGAATTCCTGAATCTGTTAAGTAAGAAAAATTTTGATCGCCTCCATTTTACAGATATTGGTGAAGAGAAAACTAACAAACAAGAGTAAGCACCTAGAAATGGCAAATTATTATAAATGTGTACAATCATCTTGAGAATGATAGTGTTCTGCTATCCTCTTCATTATTAACGAACTAGACAACCTTATTTAAAACAGACAATAGTGAATAGCAAGAAGATAAATATTTCACATTTTGCATTCAAGACCTTCTCTCTACAAAGAGAAATTTCATCTCATAAATATCTCATGTTATTTATTCAATTCCTTCATTGTACATTGCTCTTTCCCACCTCAATTTATATGGGGATAAGAGCCTAGATTGTTTTCCTTTGTACTTGAAACTCAGGGTGGTTCCTGTATTTTGCACTAAGTAATCATCTTAACCCATTTTTCTTTGCCTGCCTTAGATTTTAATATTTGAAAATAGGCAACTGCTTACCTTCTAGAGAGGTGGTGATTTACTACTCATATAGCTCAACTCCAAAGTATGAGAGAGAGCACAGAATTTATGCAGGTAATGACACTTTTTGCTGTACCAATTTCAGCTAGCCCTACTACTTATTCTCCAGTTCTCAAGAAATAACACAGGGCACTAAGTTGAAATCCCATCAATGCCTAAACTCTGCAAACATTCAGTCTTAGTAAAATGCATTGAATACAACCAGTACTCTTCAATAACGTGAGTTAATCTGACTACTTGTCTTAGTTGCTTGGGGCTGCTGTAACAAAATACCTTAGAATGATCAGCTTACAGACAACAGAACTTTATTTCTCACAGTTCTGGAGGCTGGTCAGTCCAAGAGCAAAGTGCCAGCAGATGTGGTATCTGGTGAGGGCTTGCCCTCCGATTCACAGATGACATCTTGTTGCTGGGTCTAACATGGCAGAAGAGACAAACTCCCTCAGGCCTCCTTCATAAGGGCACTAGTCCCAATCATGAGCACAGAGCCCTCACGACCTAATCACTTCCCAATCACTTCCCAAATGACCCATCTCTTAATACCATCCCCTTGGGGGTTAGATTTGAACATACGAATTCTGGTGGGGATGGGGGTGGAAACAAACATTTAGCTCATATTACCACTCAAAGCAGATTCTAGATGAGGTGAGGGCATGATGCTTTGTACTTAAACTGTAATTCCTAGTTTACAAAATGCTTTAACATATCTCATTTGCTCTCTACATTAATGTAGCCATTAGCCCATTTTACAGATTAGATGCTAAAAAAAGGCAAGAGGTCATTCCCCTGCTTTGCAGAAAAGCATAAAACCATCCCATATGAGAAGTGGGAGATATCTGTAGCTCCCTCACTAACAAGTACTGTTGATAGAGATAAGGCAAAGCAGAATGTACAGAGTGCTAGAAGCCAATATATCTGAATCCAAGTTCTGCTTCTGCCACTTACTAGCTGTGTAGCCTTGGGCATTTCACCCATAAATATTGAGCTAATAATAAGCTACCTCTCTGGGTTGCTGTGATGGTTAAATAAAATAAGTCAAGGAACAGGTCTTGCTTTGATGCTGTCACTCAGTAACCACTCAAAAAAGGATGCTTTATAACAAAAGTACACAGTGCCACCTGTTCTTCCTAATTAACACCCCTCATAAACACACCCAAGCAAAATATCAAACCACGTAAAATTCTATCCATGTCCCTAGGAAGATATAAAAAACATGCCACTGTACAATCAGTAACACTGTTCCTGCATCTCTTGTAATAATTAGGTCTTTCTTACAAGGAGCTTACAGAACCAGATCTTACTTAGACCAGATACAAAGAGCATCTCCTCCTATGACAATTTCCTTTACCATCTTTGACCTACACAGAGAGGCTTCCTTATCCCTCTTTACCCTTGATTAATGGCATATTTCACAGGTGATTTACAAGCTTGTAACTCATGATGTCCTAAGAAGCCCAATGGAACCATAATCTTTGGTTTATTCATCCATCACATTTTAGTAACCTAACCTGAGAAATAGATATCATTCTTTGTCCAAAGGAACTGCTTCATGCTCTCAGGCAGTCCAGCAGTCTATGTTCCAGGATTCCTTCCTCCCTTCCTGTTCCAGCACAGACACCAAGAAAATGGGATTCCTTCAGGGAGGGCTTGGATGGAATCCAACTCAAAGACATATAATTGGCAGTTTTTTCATCTTAAAGGCCTTTTCAATAGTCATGATGCTACACTCAGATTGCTTTGATTCACACAAAGCATTGCCTCACCTCCAAGACTGTTGCTAGGATATAGGGGATATCACAACTCCTGAATACACGGGTGGAAGGAAAAGATTTTCCTCCTCCTTACAAATGTCATTCCAATTCTTGCTCTGCTTTTCTTCAAGGCCAAACTGAGGACAAAGAATGGGGTTACCAGAATGAAGTATTCAACATAAAAGTCAGAAACCATAGGGACCAGTGCCCGACTGGGAATGGGGGTAGGGAAGATCCTGGGGGAGAGAAAGTTTTGCCTGGGACAGTTGTGAGGTGACCACCATGTGGACCAGATCCAGAGCCACAGGGTGATTGTATGCCTGTGTGCATGTCTACCTGCATGAGCATGTGCATTGCAGGGAGGAGAGGGTATCACAAATCAACAACACTGAAATGCCCCATTCTTCTTTGTCTAAAGTCAATAAGTCAGGGAAGGGAGCTCTAGAATTTATTAAGCCTTGAGCAGCTTTAGGTCCTATTAATATGTAAATATGGGATCTGGAAAGGCTAGCATATTAAAGGGTTATCCACTGTGGTAGGTTTTCAATACTTCCACAAAGTCTTCGATACTCCTCCCTTCAAAAGGTGGAGCCCAATTCCTCTTTTCTTAAGTGTGGATTGTATTTAGTGACCCACTTCTAGCTAAAAAAAAAAAAAAAAAAAAGGCGGGGGAGTAGACCATGTAACAAACCTGCACACATACTTTCTGAACCTAAAACCTAACAATAAATTTTAAAACAAATAACTAAAAAAGAAAAATAAGAAAATTACAGATCAAAATGAATACATGTAAGTATATCCTTCTTTTTTATTTTAATCACTATACATGCTGTTACTAGATTAACCATAGAAAAGCTTCTACTTAAAGCCATGTTCCTGCACTTGGCCCATTTTAAATAGGCTAGGATTCTACAGAAAGTCTTTATAATTATATTATTTTTAAAGAAAACAGAATTATTTGAAGTAAAATACTGGGGACTGGTAAAAGGGGCATATTTTTAAGGGTGCATGCAAATACCAATCACTTATTTTTACCCTTGTAGTTTTGGAGCAGATTGTTTTTGCATCTGCGTAGAAAGTGCTATTAAATTTTCTTGCATGGATTGTGTAATTTCTATTTAGAAACTCAAACCACTGATATTAGCTATGATATGTTTCTCTGTATTCCAAAAGGAAAGTTACAATAGAGCGAAATATCAAAGACTGTCTTGGGGGGAAAAAAAAGAGTGTGGTAGAGTGACAGCAACACTGTCATGAGATTAGGACATAAAAGGCTGAGTGGCTCCCATCTTATTTCTCTTTCATATCAGCCATTCTAGGGAGAGCCATGCCATGGGGATACTCAAGCAGCCCAGTGGGGCCACTTACAAGGAAAGAAACTGAGGTGTCCTGACAGCAGCAGCCCACCAGGAATTGAGGACTCCAGCCAACAGCCACATGAGTGAGCCATCTTAGAAGCTGATCCCCCAGCTGCTGCCAAGGATCAAGGATGACTGAAGCCCCAGCCAATATCAGGAAAGACCCATGTCAGTGCCATTTGACTAAACTCCTCCCAAATTCCTGACCCAAATAAACTTGAGATAATAAATACTTGCTGCTTTAAGCAAAGCAGCTCAGTATTGAGTTAATTTGTTTTGCAGCAGTAGAATCTAATACATCAATTTTTCTCCAGTAACATATTAATTCAGATTAGCTAACCACACAGGCACCAAAGAAATTAGGCCTAGGACTAAGGTATTTGAAAGAGAGAAGGAGAGTCTGACATTTTTTATATCCTTTTATTATTAATGTATGCTGACAGAGAAGACAAGCTGGGGTAGAGCACAGTGGGAAACCTATGACACCAGAGCCAGCAGGCCCAAGAGGCGATAGGAGGGATCCAGAGAGGAACTGTGACCTTTTCCCAGTGTTACCGAGAACTTGTGTCTTTGTCATTACAGGTCTGGACCTACCTTGTGCCTCCCAATGATGAGAGTCACCTACACCCAATGGAGCAAGACGGCAAGTACAGAAAACCAGAAGCAGTAAGACCAATCATGGACAAGAAAGGCCTGAATATCTCCAGTTTGATTACCCTAAGATGGAAGAACTGACAGTTCAAAGTTTCCCAATATTTTATAAAGACAAGCCTGTGCCATGCACCACATGGGTTTAAATTACCAGGCCAGTGAATGTGAACATAACAACATTCCTATAGCTCAAGAGTTCCTAGACCTAGCTCTACATTAACACGTGAGGAGCTTTGGGGAAATGCCTCATCTTAGAACCTATGGAATCAGAATCTCTGGAAGTGGGCCCAGGGCTACAACTGAGAAATTATAAGCTTCTCAGAGTCAGAAAGCATCAGAAGATGTTGGATCAGTGGGTTTTGGTCACATGGTTGCCTCACTGGCTCCAGATTTCCCATCCACAAGAAGAAACAAAAACAACTTCCCCACAGTAATTTAGATACTGCCAGAACACCTTGAGCTCATCTGAAGAAAGTTACCACCCAAATACAGGGTTTGTTGTTGCTGTTATTCTGCTCAAGGCGCATAGTTGCTTGTAGACCTCTTTGAGTTGCTGCAGAAGCCTACTTTCCTTTGGAAATAAACCTTTGAAGCTGTTCAGTATCCACCTGCAGTGAAAAACATGCAAAATGGGGCTTCTTCCAAGGACATTTACTCTGAAAGTGGCCTTCAAGGCAACTGGGTTTTGAAGTGTGTGTGTGTGTGTGTGTGTGTGCACGTGCACACATGCACACATATATTTGGTAGAGGGTCAGAGTCTCAAATCCATGACTTGCTGTTTTTTTGCATTTGTGCCCATCATCCTGGGAACTGGCCTGATATTCTCTGGTAGCACAGGCTCTTATCACAGAAGCTTATCCACAAATTATAGCCCCGAGAAGCCACTAGTAGCATCTAAATGTTTCCCAAAACACAGGGAGGAAATACATGAATATGTTGATTATGGTCATTGCTGGATAGTGGGATTTCAGGTAATTCGACACTTTTCTTCTTATAGTTTTATGTTGTTTACATTTTTTTTACAATGGTCATGCATTATGTATAATCAGAAAATAATGTGTTGGGGTTTTGTTACTACAAGTGGGAGGAGGTAGCAGGAGGAGGTAGGTAGTACCAGAACCCAGACAGAGAAGCACGGAAAAAGCTGGATCTAACAAGCTTGTGAGGGCGGGGTGTGGGGGCACAATGGCAGAGCCTGTTTGGAAGTTAGAAACACTGCTGGTGATGCTACCTGAGGCAGAGAGTTGGCAGAATAGCCAGTATCTCCCCTCCTCCCTCTATGCAATTTCCTGCCTGTGCATCTCTATGGCTGACCCTGACTAGGCAGGGCAGAGGCTGAGAACAAGAAATCAGTCTGAGAGCAAACAGAGAAATGACCGGCACCATCACTTTTCATAATTATTTTCCATCTTATCTTTCGACGTTTGGGAGCAGGGAAAAGATAAGCCCACACTCTCCTACAGCACTCCTGGCACCATGACACCAAAAAGAGAATGCATTTTTAAAGCACTGTGAAAACCACCTAGCTAGATTGCATAAGTTCATCTTTTTATGGAAAGGCCCTAAGGCACCAAAACCAGAGTGGGAGGAAGGAGTACAATTCACAAAACGAACTGTATTGCTCATTGGAAATGTTTTCTACACAGGTTTAGGTATTTAGGCCTATTCGTAAAATTTATAAACAGGTAGATAAGGTTTCATCACTTATTTGCAAGAGGCAGAAGATAGTTACACAGGCTAGGTTTTCTAGGTAAGTCATCCCTTTCCTCATGTTCTTTGTTCTGTGTGTAACCAGGCACAGCTCTGAACCATGGTGACTCCATTGCAACAGCAACAATAATAATAATCCACTTGAAAATAAGAGAGAAACAAATACCCACTAAACCACCTAAGAATGTGCAGACTTTTTGTGGTTATACTAGTTCTGGAGGACAAGCATCATCAACTCCTCCAGTACCTAGTCGTGCACTTCACCTTTTAAACATCAGATTCGATCGTGGTTTATGGAATATCCTGTAAGTATGGGTTAACTAGGTTTCCTTTTTAATTCTTTTTATACACACCTCCCATTCATTTATTAGAATATTTAAAACTGCAGTCTTTGCTAAAAGCCAGTCCACAAACACAATAAAAATTTTCATTAAAATATTTAAAACCCAGAACAGCAGCCATAACATCAAAACGAAACACTAGCAGCCTGCAACAGCAAATCTCAAGTGGCCTTTCCATTATGCAGCCCTGTTAAAAGTGCCAGCGTTTCACACTTTGTCCTAAAAGCTATGAAGCCCGGTTTTTTGAAGGCCAGGGAAGGTAAGCAGAGCCATCCGAAATCTTGAACTGTCCAGAGAAAATGTCTGAAAGGCTTCAAGCCCTTCCCTCTATTCTCTTTATAATGAACAGTTAGACGATTGCTAGATTAGATGGATGGATGGATAGACAGACAGACAGACAGAGAGACAGAATTACTGCATGGAGCTTAGCCTGCTATAAATGTGCTTAGCAAACTACAGCACCCTAACCATGAGTGGCTGAAGAGGATCAGGAACTGTTGCTACCCCAAGGAAGGGCAAGAGGATCAACTTACGACCAGCAGATAGAGGCACTTACATACCCTGCCATCTAGCAAACCCATAAAAATAAGAATTAAGTGCCTACTATGCACCAAACATAATTACATTTCCCAAACAGAACCCAGGAAACAACCCAAAAAATGGTGTGATGTACAGACCAGAATATCTGAAATGAGGTCTGCCCTGGAAACATCGGCCTTGAGGTCTATGAGAGAGGCCCAGGGAACTCCGGGGACATGAGTGTGTGGTTTTCTTCCAGGATTCTGTCTATAAGACCTACCCACATAGGTTCTTTTTCAGAAAGTTCTGGAATTGTCTGAAATCCCTTTAAGAGGGCCAGAGTGCCACAACTGGCAAAAAAAAAAAAAAAAAAAAAAACAAAAAACAAAAAACACAACTCAAATTGCAAACACACCTGGGAAAGGTAATGTTACCCTGATTTCACACAAGGTCTAAATGGCTGCTTTCTTGAAAGTGGTTTCAGTGTAAGGGTGAGGACTGAGTGATAACAGGGAGGAGATATAAGACAATAATCCTGTGTACCTGAGAAGTTCTCCTGTGGAAGAAGAAAAGGGCAAAAATGAATGCCTGAAATAACTTCAGTTATGCCACAGTTTAGCCCAGGGAAGAACTTCTGTAGCTCACTTTTACACCCCCCTACACACAACAAATACATCATAGCACCTGTCTCAAAAACCTCACTCCAGCTTGGCTTAGGCTTATGGTCACTCCCCCAGATGGAGGTCAGGGAATGGAGGTCAGAGCAGACTCTGGAGCATGGTGTCATGAGCTCGCCTCAGTAGCAGCAGGCTGCCTGTTCTGCAGCCAGGAAGAGAGCATCACCAACATGAAACGCAGAGGGCTGCAGAAGGAAGGGATCACATTCTGAGGAAAAGAACAGAGAAACTCACATTCCTTTAGAATATGTTAGTTGTTTTTGTTTGTTTGTTTAAGACCTTGTTTCCTGTTTGTTTTGGGGGGTCTGGTGATTCCAACTCTACAACGCACTTGTTAGTTGTTTTGTAAGAGAGTCCCTACTTTCTCATAATAACCAAGTATTATTTACTACTACCAGCAATCCTGGAAGGCAAATACTATCACTGCATATTAGAGATAGGGGGCTAAGGTTTAGCAAAGTTACAGGGCTTGCCCAAGGTCACAAAGCTAACGGCAGGTACTAGAACTTCAGTCCAGGTCTGCCTCCTCTTTTGAAACTCTGAGTCCCTGAGAGCAACACTATCAGGATATAAATCTATCCGTATTTCAACAGACTTAAAAATAGTTTCCTTATCAACACATATTCTGCAAACAAACATATTAATTCACAGAATGTTTTTACATTGTTTTACGTAGTTTCTCTCCCTCTGCTCTTGTTGGATGACTTTCTTTCACTTTCTCTCCCTCCCTGCCATTTTGTACACTCACTGCCTTCTCTCCACCCTCTACACTTTTCTTTCTCACCTCTCCCTGATGTTTCTTCACCCTCTTTGCATGAGCAAATGTTCTCAAAGCAAAGATAATTAAGCTAAATTGGTTGAACTTAACAAAAACAACTTCGAAACCTTTCTCATGTAGCGGTTCCACATCTGAACCACAGAACATAGAGGGACTATTTTCCAAATCTTCCCAAAATGGTACGTTGATTATATTATTCTAAACGCATGCATGAAAGGTTCATTCGTTAAATACAGTGGACACTGAACTCTGCTGAAGATCCCTGAGAAAAACATATTCTTGTACCTAGAAAGTTAGTAAGAAATTTAAAGAAAATAATGATTTTTTACCATTCATAATCATATAATCTAGGAGTAGTAAGAAGTCAAATTAGTCATAGGTAATTCCAGTAAAAATATAGAAAGTGAAAACAATGGTTAAATTTAGGAATAAACCCAAGTAGTAAGGGAATTCTGTCATTCTCATAAACCAATTTTTTGACATTTACACACACTGCCTGGGCTATTGTTTACTTAATATTTTTCTATAAATATTTTCATTTTTTTAACCTAAATTTATTATAAAACAAACTTTATATCATTATGAAAAATGGATAACTAGCATGCTTTACACCAAAAACTAAATAATTAAAGACATATCAATACCCAAATAAGGCTACCCCCATTAAATAATCAGAAAAAAATATATAGAGAGAATCGGAAAACTAATAACTTTCTATGTGATGGGTCTCAGCCCCATCTAAAATCATCTTGACCATCACCAAAGCTACTCCTACCCCTGTGGGAAACCCTATATTTAAAAAATCAGTCAACAAATGTCTACTGAGCCCAGGAATGTTCATTGCACTGTACGTGGAATTACAAAGTCTCTTTGAATGAAGAGCTGATATTCTAATTTTAGAAGATCTACTCCACTACAATATGGCAGATGCTCAAAGTCAACTCCATCTGCCTCTTTAAAGGATACATAAAACCTTGCTACATGGAACACATTTCAAGTCCCTAGGACCCCAGAAAAAGCAAGCAGTTGCCTAGACAAAACTCAGCTCTACAATAAACAGTCAAGTCTTTGTCAACCAAGTGGTACGATAGGAGAACCTAAGCAAGGGCAGAAACAGCCCAGGGTGCACAGATTTAAAGATTACGTTCATACAACTTATCAGCCTCCGATGACATGGATCATTTGCATGATCCTCATTATTAACCAAAATTTCTAAAATCCCATGCCAGGGTACATTTCTTCTTCATGTTTAAAGACTCTTGTTTTAAGAGCTTCTCTAAGAAATGATATCCTAATTGCTATGAAAATATCAAGCCACCACTTAACACTCTTGTCACAAGATATTTATTTTTATCGTCTTACCCTTCGCCATGCTGTAGAAACTGCTACTTCCCCAGTCCGTTATTATTCAAAGATTATACATATTAGAGAAAAACAAGAAAATGCCCATCAATAAAAAGGTAAAATTTACTCACTCTCCTCACAATTATTCCTGTAATAACTAGAAACACAAACACAGGGATCATTATATTTCAGCAATTGTCATGGGGACAAAGTAAGGCCAGACAGTTGCATATGATTTTTTTTTAATGTTTTCATTTGCTAAAATATTTTAAACATTGTTTGGATCCTTATATCAGCTGACCAGAAATGGATTTCAGTTCACTTTATGTTACAACTTCTGTAAGGCCACGGAGCCTCAGACTTTTTGAAGTCCCCACATTAACAGGGTACACATGTGTAAATAAGGAAAGCCAGCTTACAGCTTGGAGATTTGTAGGCCTGGTTCTCACTCCCACAATGACTGAAAAATTCCCAACTTGATTAACTTTCAGAACCCATAAAGTGCTTTGAGTTCCTCCAAGAAAGACGCTATATAAATACAAAGTATTATTATTAGGTGGCACTGGAATTTATTAACGGTTTGGTTATTCCATCAGTTTCTTGGCATGTAGATTTTGTTCTGGCTTGCAGAAATCCACCTGTAAGGGTAAAACAAAATTCAGCTCCATGATTCAAAAAGTCACTCTCTCTGAGGCAGTAAAGAAAGCAAAGATGTTCTCATTAGCCTGAAACAGTTAATTAACCTTGCAGCCTCATGTTTCAACTACCCATAAGTAAAATCATGCTAAGCCATTCCCAGGGTCAGCCAAACCTTGTTATTGTGTTTTGGATGGCACTTTGGTGAGCCATCACAATTACCTTTCATGATATCTTCTACCACAAAAATAAATGCATCCAAAATATTCTTACGTTTTCTTTATTTTTTTCCCGAGACAGTGCCTCATTCTATCACCCTGGCTGGAGTGCAGTAGCACGATCATGGCTCACCGCAGCTCCACCTCAGCCTCCTGAGTAGCTGGGACTACAAGTGCATGCCACCATGCCCATCTAATTTTTGTATTTTTAGTAGAGACTGGTTTTGCCATGCTGCTCAGGCTGGTCTCGAACTCCTGGGCTCAAGTGATTTGTGTGCCTCAGCCTCCCAAAGTGCTTAGTTTGTTTTCTCACTCAATAATTTAGCTAAACGCCAGTGCTCTCCCTTTTTAATATACATTTCCGGATATAATGATTTTTATAAGTTTAGTATCAACTATCAGCATTTCACAATTTATTTGCCAATTATATAAGAAATATGTACTGATATATACGTGCCATGGTGGTTTGCTGTACCCATCAACCTGTCTTCTACATTAGGTATTTCTCCTAATGCTACATGTATATCTATGTAACAAACCTGCATGTTCTGCACATGTATTCCAGAACTTAAAATATAATAAAAAAAGAAATATGTATTGATTTTCCATAATAATTTAAAGAAAAACTCACACTGTTCTATGGATAAGGTATTTTAGTAGGTTTTAGAGAGGAGGGAGTGAAGAATATAAAACACATCCAAAGGATTTAGGATTCAACTGAAATTATTAGACATACACACCCTGAAGGATGATGAATGACATACAGCAGATAGTTGGTTTTTGTTGACCGAATTGTATCAGACATATTAATTACAAGTGAATGTCCCAGCAGGCAGTCAGAGGAACAAGTGAAACTGAGGAATGTGTCACCAAAGTCGAGTTGAGCTAAACTGGTGGCCCACGTCTATTAAAATCACATGGAAAGCTTTGAAATAATTCTGATGCTTGGATCCCACCCTGGATCAATTAAATTAGAACCTTTGGAAGTGGCTCCCACGCATAGTATTTTTAAAAGCTGCCTAAGTAATTCTAATATGTAGCCAGGGGTGAAAAACACTGGGCAAGACTTAGGATTCATTAGGAAAGAAATGCAGTACAGACAAGAGTAAAGGGAAAGAGAGGCCCCCCTCGTGACTAGGAAGGTGCATTTGGGGAACAGTGAACCAACCCAGGGTAGATGGACAGAATTCTGATAAGGGAGCAGTGAAGAACAGCATGAGGGAGAAGGGCTGGGGCAACCTACTAAGGGCCTTAAAGTGTAGAACCACAGCTTGACTGATCACCTCTTCCTAGGCCACAGCCATTCTAAGCCTAAACTCTTCTCCAGATTATAAGGCTTTTTACTATTTCAAAAATTGGTTTTTTAATTTTAAAAAAATGGCCTAAAGACATGGTCTCACTCTCACCCAGGCTGGAGTGCAGTGGCACAATTATGTCTTACTGTGACCTTAAACTCCTGGGCTCAAGCAATCCTCCTGCTTCAGCCTCCTGAGTAGCTTGGACTATACCACATCCAGCTAATTTTTAAATTCTCTGTAGAGACAGGGCAGAGTCTTGCTATGTTGCCCAGGCTAGTCTCAAACTCCTGGCCTCAAACAATCCTCTTACCTCGGCCTCCCAAAGCATTGGGATTACAGACCTGAGCCACCATGCCTGGAAGACTGAGGAGCCCTCCTTCAGCCTTGGTGCTAGACACCTGCCACACAGAAGCCTCAGTGCCTGAGCACTTTGCATTCAGGTCATATCACTGCACGTATATAGAGCTTTTAGTCAACAAAAGTCTCTAAATTTGGGTGGATGCTGTTTTGTCTTGCTTTGTTTTGATTTGTTTTGCTTTAATAAACTGCATAGTTATTCTATGGATATGCAGTCAAAAAAAATTTTTTAACTGCAGGACTTTGCATACAGCCCTGTTCTATTTCTGCATATTTGTTTTGACCCACTCTCCCAGCCTCCTTCCTTGAAAGTTAATTATGTTTGATTAACATGATCTGAATGTGTCTACGTCCAAGTGCCAAAGTGAAGTGTTCATTAGCCCTTCAGTGAGATGCACAAATTACTCCACCAAACAGTAAAAAACCAATTTGGACCCTTGGGAACAATTTAACTCAATTCCAAGACACTTCCATGCCACTTCCCTAGTATTTCTCCTGCCTAACCAATTTACATGAAGGAAAGGCAGTAAGGAATCAACGAGTTAAACAAAGAAATAAGGAATCATGAGCCAGGAGTTTCCTACTGACTTTCCATGACCTTGGAGCACTCAAAGGTGATCTGCACTTGCTTCGTAGAAGTCTTGAGCCAGAAGGCAATGCAAGCTCTCAACTCTCCCTCTGCCCCTGTGTCTCCACCAACACAGACTGACTTATTTCACTCCAAGATCCTAGACTTTAAACTCTTGTTCATTATAAGCCTCTTCAAAATTGAATCTATGAGGAAAGTTTATGTTAGGAAGACAGGTGGAGGAAGGCATTGCCCCCAATTAGCATTCCTTTCCAAAGAGTATCTCCACCCTCGCCTGGACTTAGCTCCGGTCAGGGTCCCCTTTCCTCCTGTGTAAATCAGAAATTATATTGACCTACTTTCTTCAGCATAGATAATAAAAGGTTGTGTGAAGCACCATCCAGATATAATGTGGCCTATAAACGTTCTGCAAGTGGCATGGGACAGCCATGTATTTCTAAAGCTTAGGAGCCATATGCCTCCAAAGTGTGCATCTTAATTACAACTAAGAGAATTCCATGTGTTTGCAAGTAAGAGATTCTACTTTTTACTTGGCAGGTTCATTTTTCTTAAATAAATTAGATATTCCAATTTGGGTTCTTTTGGTTCTTGTTATTTTCTACTGTTTTCTTCTGAGAAAGAAAGATGAAAGAAAATACAAAGAGTGGGAGCCTAAGGAATGTCTGAGTTCAGAAATAAACATGAGTCTGAGCTCACATTGATGGCTGATCTTTCTGTGTGTGAACACATATGCATATGAGAGTATGTTCTCCAGTACATCTATCTGGGAGGAATTGACTCACTCAACTCTTTGAGTAGTGACAGCATATGACAGGGAAGCAGAAAGGGAGCTCTGGACACCCAAACAATGAAGACAAAAGCCTGCTTCACATTTCATCAGGAAGAATCGAGATGGTGGAACTGACGAGTCACATGGCACCAAGCACTGCATGTTCAAATTCTGCAGTTTCTAAAAGTGTTTGGCATGCTTAATTTTTCCCCTTTGCTGATATTAATAATGATAGCACTTAGCATTTCTAAAACACTTTTCATCTTCAAAGTACTATGTGAACATTACCTAATTAACTGACATTAACTAATTATAATTAAACTTGCCCTGGGCTCACAAATCAGGAGAACTTTGAGAAGGGAGGGGAAAAGGAGGAGGAAAAAAGAACAGCTTTCTCAACAGACAGGTTTCCCAACTTTTCTCAGACTGAATTTTGATTCAAATTATCACAGATTTTTAAGCAATCCTTGAGATAACCTAATGGGCCTCCCCTGCTTCCCAGTGGTTAAATATTGATGAGAATGATGGTAAACAGCCTCCAGAAAAGAAATTTGTCATTCTTATACCAACTTCTATTAATAAAAGAATTTAAGTGCCACTTATAGGGATTTCTCTGAAGCAACATGCTCTAAAATATTGACCCAGAGAAATTTCTTTCCCTAAAGCAACCTCCTCACTTCACACACACACAAACACACACACACACACACACACACACACACAAGCTGTTGAGTAGCATCGAATCCTGACTTCCAGGCTTTAAGTGCAGTGAGCTCACTGCTCTAACTCATGAGCCTATTTCAGACATTTTAATGCATCTATTAAATTTCCTTTTTATTAACCTTAGCAAAAACTTTCAGTAATATTATATCCCAACATCAAATAAAACATCCTGTTTCCATAATTCCTAGACAGAAAAGCCATATAATCAAATGAGCCTGTTTGGATGCTTATGTTCTGTACATTACACTTATCTAAATTTATACTTGAAGGAGAGGGTGGGAAGATAGGGTTTAAGGCCTCTTAAAAGTTCCCTCTCGTTTTCATTCTTGAAATGTCCAAATGAAATATGTAGTTAGGCTTCACTGGAAGCTGTTGCTAAGACTTTGTTCTAGTCAGTACTTGCTCAGACTTCGTTCTGAAGTATCTGCTTTAGTAATTTGCAAGTTCTGTATGGTATCAAAATATAATAGTCCTCCATTATTTAAGCTCTTCAAATGGCAGTATTTAGTAGGGTGGCTATGGAAAAGCCTAGCAATATGGCATAATTTATCTTGGTTTTTGCTTTTGTTTTAATTCATGCTGCTTGCATTGGTAAAATTACTCTATTTCCATCGATAAACCAGACATTTGTAATGTTATAGAAAAATCATTACAACATGCCTGTATCCCTATAGGTTTTCTGACTTTAAAGGCTTCCAGGCTTGAAAGGGATGTAATCTTCGCTTCTCTGTGCGTCTTGGAGAGAGACTGATACAGCTGGCTGACAGTGGTTACACTCAGAAGCTGGTTATCGATCAGCTAAGAGGATGATGTGTGTCATTTATCTCTGCTGAATTTGATCTTTTTATTGTGCCCCTCTAGCCTCTATGTAATGAGAGCCCGCGAGCCAGGGCCATCCACTGAAGTCACTTCCACCTTCTTATTGCCCGTGTGTCTCCCTATGAAGATGCACTTCATCTTTCTCCTCTGAAGCCTGAATATCAGAGAAAATAGAGGGTATGGGCATCATGAAGGCTGGAAGCACCATTAAAACATCAACCAATAAGAGGTCAGACTCTCTCCAGAGCTAACATTTTTAGTTTTTCCAGTATGATCCTTAGGCTTCTGCTTTGCAAAGACACATAGGCATATTTGAGTTCTTTGCTCTCTTAAGAGAATTGGTGCTGCTTCTGGAGTTTTGCGGAGGTTTTTTTTTGTTTTGTTTTTAGCAGCACAATTAATTCAATGCTTAGAAAGTATCCCATATCAAAGAAAAACTGTATGGATGTTACAGAATTCAACACGTCACATTACAAAAAGGATAATCCCTTGGGCACCCCAGTCACAGGTTTCTTTCAGAAACCTGTGAGACAAATAAAACGACCACAGAATAAAAACGACAAATAAAAACGACCACAGAATAAATCAAAGGAGAACATAATTTTGAAGAAAGATATTTAAAATCCTCTCCCAGTAAGGCTAATGGCATGTGCCATTTTCACTTGATGGCCTGAAGCAAAGTCACCTAACAACCCATAATGCTCACAGAATTGCGTCTTTATTTTTAGCTTCTGCCTGGGAAGTTATATGGCTCCTTAAAGCATCTTATAAAATCTCAGTATACAGAACATACAAATCTGCAAAAGCTTGCTCTGCTACCTTAATCCTTTAGAGAGATTTATTCACTACTGATGAAAACCTAATTTTTGAGCCCCGCCTATTTGCTGAATCCAAAATCTCTGTTACACTCTTGATAATTGTTCTACATAATTTCAGTTTCAAACGGTGTAAAATCTGCCCAAGCAACAAACAGCTTTATACAGTGAGACCTTCCTCAAACATTGTTCTAAGTACAGAAAAAAGGAAATAGTTTGTACACCATGTGTACTAAGCTTGACAATACATAATAAGCAACAAAGATTTGGTGTGCAAAGGTAATGCAAACATAACACTAATATTTGGAGGTCAGAACTTGCTGCGCATAGGCTCAATACACAGTCTATTACATAATACTTTTAAATTATTTAAATGTATATGCTCAACACTGTAATTCCTGCTGAAAACTCATGAGGCTGTGATATGCAGAATCTCCACCTTCATTTCTTTGATCTGTTCTACTTGAGAGAGAATGAGGATTCTAATTAGAAGTTGAGTTTTTAATAACTTTTTCTGAATAAAGGTAAAATCACTTCAAAAGCTGAAACCATTATCTTCGAAAAAAGAAAGGTTTCAAGATCAAGGTTGTTTATTTGGGAGTTTTGAAGCCAAGAAGTGTTTCACAAGTGAAGGGGTTGGGAATGAAAGAAGGATCATTTAGAAATTTAATTTTTCAGAGGGAACTATCTAAAATATTCAGAATAGCTGAATAACATACCCATGCCATATGCCAAGATCATCTGCATTTCTCCCCACATTCCCCCCCCAACAAAAGGAGCCCCATGTGTCCTTCAACCTGAAATTTGCATCAAAGTAGGGGAGAGAAGCCAAGCCAGGAAGCTGTGAGCAGAAGAAGAGAAACTGAGGACATGAATTCATGTTTAGTAAATGAACTAAGACAATCTCTGTAATGACTGTTACATTTCATTTGTGTACCCCAAGCAAAATCTGTTAAAAATAAATTATATATGTTTAAACTGGAAGTGTTCCTAGCATAATGGTATAAGGTACCCAGGGCTAAATTGAAATGATCATTCTAAAACTACAAAAATCTCAGTAACATAAATTATAATTTCACGGTATGCCTTGAAATGGTGGTTTTGCAATAAAATTAAAATATATATTCTCAGTGTTTGTCTGGCAAATGCAAATACATGAAACAAACATGGTTAGTAAATGAACCAACAATTTGCTACATTTGAAGAAATCTGTTTTTACACTGAATACTTCAATTGGCAAAAAATCTAGAAATTTTGTCTTTCTAAAGGAATTACCACTGGTACAATTCATATGATAGTCCCTGAATAATCAGAGACGGTAATAAGATTTACTGTTTAAAAAAAAAATTAAAAAGGAAAAGCTTAAGCAACAGAAGAAATATTCTTGCTACATTAAATTTGTTTGTTTTTTTCTATGTACATTGACTGTAAGTAAGGGCAAACACAAATCAAGTACCCTTACTAAAAATCAAGTAGTGGTAAAACCAGAGGTTAGAATTACAAAATAAACAAAAACCAACCTACAATGAAGATATATTACCCAGATGGTTTTTGCTTGCTTCTACCTACGTTGCTTGCAAGTGTAAGTAGACAGCCCAGGGACTAAGAAACCTCAAAATGGAGCTGCTGGTGTTTTCACCACTCACCCATTCAACAAACCTGCCACCAAAGAGCTTATTGAATGCTCATCAATTCTATTTTTTAATGTAAACAAACATTCTTGATTTACTAATTTTCAGAGTAATGACACAAATTTAGCATTCTCCTTCAATGAAAAACTTGCTTAGAAGTTACTTCATTCTTTTTCCCTTTTTCAGAAGCACATCTTGTAGCACCAGCTGCTTTTCTCTGAAGGAAAGCTTATTTTTTGACCGGACATACTAGCTATACCGCACCATCATCAATTCTATTTTTTAAGAAAGATATGAGTTTATTTGAAAGATGCCAGTTTGTTGTTGGTGTTGATATTTACTGAGTTTTGCACCAAGCAAGTACAGATGCTGTAAAACAGACACTCTAGGAATCTATAGTATTTGATCATGCAGCTCTGTATCTTCACAGATAAATAAAAGATCTGAATTACCATACCTGTTTAATCTTTTCTGTGAACATCTTATGAACATTGTCTTTAAAACTCTGTTTAAATCCTACCAACTGAAGCCCTTTTGTCAGGGGGCAATAACGCAGAGTGTAGAGACCAGAAAGCTGCTAATTTAGAGACCAGCATTCACTCTGGTCCTAGCTCTTCACCTGACCACCAGTGGAGCTTTGGCCAATAAGCTGCTAAAGCTGCCATCCTTTTAACTTCAGGATCTTCATCTATAAATGGAAGCTTTTGGATTCAGTATGAATTCTGAAGGCAATATCAGAGCGTCTGATCATACAGTGGAGTCCATCAAGTGACTAAGCATTGTTTAAGAAGGTTGGTTGATTTTTTTTCAGAGCTCATGAATGTTCTAGCCTACTTAGAAATGCCAGTGGGTAATATGTTAAGTGGTGCCCTAACAGTCTGGAAGATTTTATGCCATCAGATGGGGAGTGGTTTACTCCTCGGGAGAACCATATTATTCAACATACGCTACATTTGCAAACTCAAATTTTGTAGTAGTGAGAGAGAACGACTTTCTGTTTTCATTCAATAGATCTTTCCTCGGGTTTCTACTGTCTGAGTTAAATTTTAGCTTATTTAATAATAACATAATTTGCATTTTGTTGTGGTTTGAAGAAGAGAGGAGAGGTGTCATCCAGGACAACCGTACCAAAGTGCCTACACTCTCCTCACCCCTTACCATGAGCTGTTTTTCTGTATAGCACTTATTCCCATCTGGCATGATTTTATGTATTTATTTACTATTTGGTAATTTTCTGCTTCTCCCAGTAGAATGAAAGCTCCATCAGTTGGGATTTTTGTTTGTCTTGTTTACCTTTATATGTCTGGTATGTAGAAAAATACCTAGCATACTTGTAAATGGTATCTTTTGATTATTTTAAAGAAACTATTATATGGAATATCATCATACTAATAAAGTAACATTGTGTGCCGTACTTTTATACAGTAAGTATATATAAATATATATGTATATATGTATATATTTATACACACACACACACATATATAAAAGCTTCATCTCAGGAAAAAGAGAGTCAAGAAGAGTCAAGGAAGAAGAATTAGAAGAACAGAACCTTCTAGACTCTTGCTACTCAAATCTAGGAACCAGCAACATCAGAGTAGCATTACATAGGCGGCTGTTAAAAATGTAGGACCTCAGGCCCTACCCCAAATCTACAAAATTGGAATCAATATGTTAACGAGATGTCATATAATTCAAATGTATGTTAAATTTGAGAAGTACTACCCTGGAGACCTACATAGGAGACCTATATTTTGTGGAAGACACCAGAACATGTCTTTCTTCTCCTGCTACAGGTTTTCAGCATCCATATCTGAGTGGAGTGTGATTCCTAATGATTTTCTTTTGGATTTTTCCAGTGTAATTAAATCAGGTTCACCTCCAGAGACTTACAAGAAGGTCTAGAATGAGATCAGAAGACTATCTAACCCAGTTCCAGAAAGACTCCCTTCCTGCTTAATGATGCTTGAAATTCCTTGAATAAGGGAGAAAACCCTATATCTCAGCCAGAAATAAAAAGCCTAAAGTGCAAATACCCAGAAAAGGTAAAATAGAGACAGAAACTTAATCATACTAAGGTAAAATCTAACAACAGAATAAAAGACTGAGATCATATTTCTGCAAGCTTTATTAGGGAAAGAGTTGTCAAGGGAGGAGGATAGTATTCAGTGCTTGTAGATTATTTGCTAGGGACATAATATAACAGAAAGAGAATGTGAGAATCAGAAAGTAGAATTTAAAGTCATGTGAAAGTTTGTGGGGCATTCTTCATCTATTTTGAATAGAAAGAAAATAACATATTCTTGTCCAGATAAACTTATGTTTTTAAAATTCTAACTTCTTTATGTTTAAAGTGCTTTATTCCACAGTTTTAATAATCCAATATTATCCAATAATCCAAAATAAATGGACAGCCCAGTGAACTACAATCTTAGTACTAGCAATTCTACCTGTAGGAACACATCCAGCAAAAATAAGTGAGGGCCCCAGGAGGCCACGTTGAAGAGGAGTACCCTACCAGGTTTGCCATTTGGAGAAATGAGGACAAAGAAAGTGTACTTTTTCTGGGAACTCAACCTGCTACCAGCTGATAGTCATCTTAAGAGGCATTTTTCTATAAATCACTATAATTTAAAAACCAAATGCTTTGAAACTCCTTTTGCCAGATCAAATCAAACTGACTCTCAGTTGGTGGAAGGCCCAGATGCGAGTTTCATAACACACCTCAATTACTATCTAATCCATCACTTGTAATGGTTGAATGTGCTCAGTGCCATTCCCAGAACCAGTGTCATGGAAACAAATAACAGCATCTAGGTAAGAGTAGAATTTTAAAATGCTCTCATCACTATCTGCAAAGCATGAGTTGAGCATGTGTAAGCACATTCTTGATTTGGCCTTTTAATCTCAAGCCATATCATCTCTTGAGCTTTTTAAAGTTCAAGTTGTAAGGGGCAAGAGATATTGCCATGTAAAGATATCAGTTTCTCTAAAGGCTCCTAGGATACTTTTTTGGTGATAGCCAAAACTTTTCAGGTAATGGTATGTCCCCTAACATGCTCATTAACCTCTGTGATAAGTACATGGGTGTCTTTCCACATAGAAAATGTTGGCTAATTTGTGTCCTTTACACTGTCATAGGTTGCTTTCAACAGAAAATAACATTGCTAGTCTACACAATGTAAATAAGCTGACATAAATATGAAATAGTTCACAGTCTATCTGAACAACAAAACCACCTTTACAGCTAAATTTCTAATCCACTTTCTCCCTAGAAGAGTTGTGGCAGTCAAAACTTTATTTTCTACTTGGACTGGCTGACTGGACGATGGCCAATTATTATAGTGAGAGATTATCATGATCCTCATTGTCATCATCACCATCATCATCATCACTAGAATTTATTTAGTGCTTAGTATGTGCCACGTATTGCTCTGTACATGTTATACGTACTAATTTATTTTATCCTCTTAAAATCATTATGTGGTAGGTATTATTATCCACATTTTACAAATGAGAAAACTGAGGCCAGAGTGGTTAAGGAACTTGTGCAGGGTCATACAAATAACCTTGGATGTGTTGGGTGCTTGACAGAATACAGAACCTGTCCTCTGTTGCTTTTTCCATAGTTCTAAATTTTCACATGCACAAACACACTGCCCCCTAGTCTTTCTGACTAGCTAGAATATTATTGAAAAGAAAGCCAGATGGATAGAGGAGATGTAAGGTACCACTGGGGAGATTTCCTTGCGCCAGTCATGTTAGCTGTTTAAAGAGAACATCCACAGGATTGGTATTGCAGGTGCCTGGTGTGTGGCTTTGGAGGTCCAATGTGCAACCTAGAACCTAGGAACTCCTTGAATATGCTGCTTGGGAGCATGGCCCAGGTGGCACAATCACATGGAAATCATCCCAATGTGAGTATCATTCCATCTCAGGTGTTACTCCTGTTGTCCGCTCCCTCTGGGCACCAGAATCTTAACTGTACCACTATAAGGGATCCACTAGGTTAAAGATTTCATGGAGACTACAGATGAGTAACTACAATGACAGATTTTTTTTTTCCTATAGAATGAGAGCCAGAAGCAGTTTTCTATGCTTTTAACCAAAAACCATACAAAAGAAAATGTAAAATTCACTGGACCTTAGACTACCTAACATTATATGTGGCCAATAGCACTCACTACACAAATGTTTTTCTTTCACCTCAATTCCACTCCTTAAAGAATTGGTGAAGACTCAGCCACATAGAGCTAAGGGAAATGTCCCTATTCTAAAGTTCCTTTCTAGGTATCTCCTTACACTGTCCATCATATTCTGGTACCCACACTACCCTTGCCATGCCTACCCTGTGCTTTGATGTGTCATTTCCTCATGTACATTTCTTCATTACTAAGTCTAGGTAATTTTTAAGTCTTTGGTTTTGCCCTTGCACAGGATGTGGTTTAAGTATAGCATTCATAGTAATAGTATTTCTAAGGACGTTTGCTTTCTCCAGCACATTTTACAGTGCTTCAACCCAGGCAAGACTTCTCTTTCAACGCACATGGACCCGCATGCTGCTCTCACCTGTATGGCCCTGCTTCAGGTCACTCCCAGTCTTGCCCCACGTTTGGCCACTCTAAGAGCATTGGATTTTATATATATATATAGAGAGAGAGAGAGAGATGGAGTCTTGCTCTGTCCCCCAGACTGGAGTTCAATGATGCAATCTCAGCTTACTGCAACCTCTGCCTCCCGGGTTCAAGCGTTTCTCCTGTCTCAGCCTCCCAAGTAGCTGGGACTACAGGTGTGCACCACCACGCCCAGCTGATTTTTTTATTTTTAGTACAGACAGAGTTTTGCCATGTTGACAAGATCTGCCTGCCTCAACCTCCCAAAGTGTTGGGATTACTGGCGTGAGCCACTGCGCCCAGCTGAAATTTTTTATTTTGTTTTGTTCCTTTTGTTGACAAAAATATTTCCTAGATTGGAGTCTTAACAAAGGTAACTGGCCTTCCCCAACTCTCTGGGGGAAAATATGCTGTGTTGCCCTACCCATCCTTATATTTTATTGCTGAAACAATTAAGTGTTCTTATAGACCTTTTTTTTTTTTTTTTTTTTTTTTTTTTTTGAGACAGTACTCCTGGGACTACAGGCGTCCGCCACCACGACCGGCTAATTTTTTGTATTTTTAGTAGAGACGGGGTTTCACCGTGTTAGCCAGGATGGTCTCGATCTCCTGACCTCATGATCCGCCTGCCTCAGCTTCCCAAAGTACTGGGATGACAGGCGTGAGCCACCGAGCCTGGCCCTTATTGACTCTTCTAAGAGAGTTAGTACATGATCTAGCTAGGCTCAGAAGAAAGAATATTAATTCCCCAAATCTGTGTTAGGTGCCTGAACCAGGACACAATAAAGGGCAAGCTGAGAAATCATTTGTGATTCGCACATGGTGCCCCAAAGGAGGATTCTGGTCTCAGCTGGTGCTGTCAGGAGCTCTTGCTGTATTCTCAGCCCCTAAAGCAGTATTTAATGTACTAGGGTAATAAGTGTCCATATGCTATTATCTAAAGAACTAAAAACATTTTAAAATTCCATAAAGTTGTTAACTTTGATAAATGAGGAAGGAAACTCAGATGCCAACATGTGAAAACATACTAAACAAACTCAGTCAAAACACAAAACACAAAAGACTAACTTTTATTTATTTATTTATTTATTTATTTATTTTGGGGGGAGTAATGGTCTGTCGCCGAGGCTGGAGTGCAGTGCCACAATGTTGGCCCACTGCAACCTCCACCTCCCAGGTACAAGCAATTTCTCCTGCCTCAGTCTGCTCAGCAGCTGGAACTACAGGTATGTGCCACATACCCAGTTTATTTTTGTATTTTTAGTAGAGACAAGGTTTCACCATTTGGGCCAGGCTGGTCTAGAACTCCTAACCTCAGGTGATCCACCTGCCTTGAACTCCCAAAGTGCTGTGATTACAGGCCTGAGCCACCACGCCCAGCCAAGGGTAACCTTTTATATTTGTTGAACTGCCAAGGAGAAGTTTATCCTTCAGCTCCTATGTTTGCCTGTTTGTTTGTTTTATATCTAATCAATACTTTGTATTAGAAATAGTCTTTAAGATAACTTTTAGTCCTTCAGTGAAACAAGCCCCTGAAAAAAATCATATAAATAGCAATACAATAGAAAAATCAAAGCAATTTAAAACTTAAGGTATCATTTGGATGCAAGTAAAAAATGTTCAATTCAACATGGATGGAGTTAATAATGAGAGAGAGAAAAATGATTGGCTCACAAAATAAAAAGTTCAGAGAAACCTGAACCAGGAGTTCAAATGGTACCATCTGGACTCAGTTTCTCTCCACCATTGGCTCTGCAAACTTCTGGGTTGACTTCATTCCCAGATGTACCCCTTCTTTATGGTGACCTTATAGCTCATGCTTACCTCAACCCAGAGCTAGCAATTACTGCAGAAAGGGATAGTCTCTTGCCCATAATTCTGATAAATGTGCCAGAATTGAGCACCATTGTCTTAGACTAGGTTATATGCCTGTCCCTGAACCAACCATATGCCAATGGAATATAATATACCAGAGTCGGGGTTGGAGGGAGGTGCTGCATGCAAGGCTTGTCTAAACCTCATTTACTGAGGGGCAGTTCCCAAAAGTAAAATCAAGGTGTCACTGCCAGAGAAAAAAAAGGGAAATGGATGCTATACAAGATAATAAAAAATAAAAATGTACAAACCACTTCTCAGATGAATTAACTTCCCAACCTGAGCTTGTACAATATTGATAAGAATTTTTTTAAAAGGAATTAAGCACAGTAATACAGTGTCACAATTCCAACTCTTGACTAATTGGCAAAGGCAGGAATATTTACATAAATGTACTAGAACAGTAGCCCTTCCATTTCAACAACAAGAAAATATGTGGTTCACTCAGATGGAAATTAACATCTGAATCTAGTCCAAAACAATTGTTAACTTGGTTCTAAAATTATAAGCATCCAAGTACATACTAATATGCTCTCATGTCAAAGAGGTCCTATTCCTCCTCACTTCAGTTTGCATCCTCTTCTGACATTACACCATGTCATGAGGGCCCACTGCTCTCGTTTGCAAAGCAGGTTCAGAGTAAACGAGCTAAAAATGTCTTATATACATAATGGCTCTTGTTTCAACTTAGCTGTGAATACCAGATTGCTGCAAACACCAAAATAATAGTGCTGCTAATGAGGAGATTTGTTCATAACTTACTACACTGTCAACTTTAATGTTCAACCATAATAGTTATTATTTATTGATATATTGTGTGTATACAAAGCAGTGGCTGAGGCCAAAATCAGCCTCTTAAGAGAGTTCAAGCCTAATAGATTGTGAATAATCTCCTAAAAATAACTATTTTTTTTAAATTTGGGGGCCCAAAATATTTGTTGTTAAGACAGAGGTCTAGAAATAAAGTCAGAATACTAGGGCTCATTCTATAGGAGACTAGAATAAAGTTACAAGTGACAACCTCTAGTGCTGGTGAGGATGCAGACAAACATGCACTTTCATACCTCATCAGCGGAAATGCCTTTGATCTACCCTTTTAGAAAGGAATCTGACATTTATATTAGAATTTTAAAAGCACATATCCTTTGACTCAGCAATTTGACTTCTGGGAATCAATCCTGTAAAAATTGAAGTACCAGTACATAAAGATATATATAATAAGGATGTTTATTGCAATTGTGTTCGTAATGGCAAAAACTTGAAACAACCTACATGTCTACAAAGGGTGGAAAGTTTGAATAAATAGCAATAGATCCATATGGTGCAGCTTATCATGCAACTATCAAAAGAATGAGTCTGGCCAGGCTCAGTGGCCCACACCTGTTGTCCCAGCACTTTGGGAGGCCGAGGCAGGCGGATCACCTGAAGTCAGGAATTTGAGACCAGCCTTGCCAACATGGCAAAGCCCCATCTCTACTAAAAGTACAAAAATTAGCCAGTCATGGTGGCATGCCTGTAGTCCCAGTTACTTGGGAGGCTGAGGCAAGAGAATGGCTTGAACCAGAGAAGTGAAGGCTGCAGTGAGCCAAGATCACACCACTGCACTCCAACCTGGGTGACAGAGTGAGACTCCATCTCAAAAAAAAAAAAAAAAAAAAAAAAAAAAACAGAAAAAAAAGTCAGATTTACCTATTAACTTCAAGAGATGTCCATGATATAGTATTGAGAAAAGCAAATTGCAGGGAAGAAGAGAGAGAGATATATAGAAATAGTGTGATCACATCTTTGTTTAAAAGAACAGAATAGTAGGGTTTGAATTTGGGCTTTGCAATTTAAGTGATCTTTGAAGCTTAATTCTTTTTTTCTTCTTTCTTTTTTTCATTGTTTTGTTGCATTCAAGGTTTGCCTAGAAGAACCTTAATTCTTCATCTGCAAAATAAAGGCAATCTTTTTGTGAGCTGATGATGAAAATGACTTGTGAACTGTCAATAACAACTAAATGTCACATAATATTCTTATAAAATGGTCTTGTGTGAGTCTGAAGTTTAGGCTCCACAATGTCCTCAAAGGGTAATATCAACTTGCAAAGTTTTATTTGGGTCTATCCATGCCAATATCAGGTACCTCTTCTGGTTTCCGGTTGTGTGCAACCAGATTCACAAGGGAGAAGACAAATGGTAAATTATACTTAAGACCACTGCAGATCACTCTTACAATGCCAAGAAAACAACTGCCCATGTTCCTCCAAGGAGTCACACAGTCCATTCAGTACTTTCAGGACTGACAGGATCATGTTTATTTCAATGACTGGGTAAGTAGAGCATCATAGAAGATAATAGCTTTGTAGAAATATGGTTGTATAGAAAAAGTGTTCTCACCTTTTAAACTCAATATATTCTCTCTTCACCTTATCCTAACAGACAGTTTTAATCATATAATAGACATAATTTTATATCCCATCTCTGGGCCAGATGGCCTGCATTCCAATCCTGGACTCTACGTCTAGCTGTGTAACCTTGGAAAATTACTTGATGTCTCTATGTCTCAGTTCCTTCATTTGCAAAATGGGAGTAATAATAATACGTACCGTGTATGATTGTGATAATTAAATGAGTTAAAACATGTAAAGAATGTAAAATTGAGATATTAGCTAATAGGTACTAAATGTTAGTTTATTATTAAATATTATTATTTTAATCTTTCAATTTAACATGAGTATATACACTTTTTCCATATTTATTATATAGTCTTCATAGCCAACATTTTATTGGTGCATAATAGTATATAAATAGCATACTCTGTTAAGTGGGTATGCTATAATTTATTTCAACATTATTCAAGACATGGGAATAATGCTTGCTTAATTTTCAAAATTTTTTACATTTTACATTTATTAATAATATCTTAATGTCTTTGTACAGTCACTTTTTCCATATTCTGGATTATTACTGTAAGCTAGATCCCTAGAAAGAGTTTAGAGGAATATTTGGTATAGCAATCTTTAGGTATTTTGATACATCTTGAAAGTTGAACTTTAGATTTTGAATATTCTACCTTTGTTTATTCCTTTCTGAACCTCTACTCAGAACTTAACACGAGGCTCTTCATCCAGCCATTCAACACCTGCTGATATTTTTTCCTCAAGGTTCCTTTAAGAAAGGTCATTATAAGAAATTACCATATTAAAATTCATCTACAAAATTATTTGAGTTTCATCTCTGAAAGATAGTTTTCTAAGTATAATCACTTCCTATTAGAGCTTTGTTGCTAATAAGGCAAATTTGAACTCCAAAAAACACCACCAGAAAAACCCACTTACTCAGTGATATTTTTAGCACATGAAATTCCCCCTATGAATCATATGCTCACAAACCACGCACCCCTAAATATTTAGCTCTTTCTGACTCATTCTGAAACATTCTGACAACTTCTCCAATGAAATTTAAAATTTCCCAATACTGTAAGATACTGTAAGATCCTCCTTTCCTCTAATTAATTAGTTCCCTTTACCATTGGCAAAATGCAGTAGTGATAATCTCCACACTTACAGATTGTGAAGTGGAGCACACAGCTGGAATCTTTCACTGCCCACAAGTCTACATTTTCCCATCTTCATGGTATGTCTCTCTCGTCTAATACTGGATTTTCATCGCCCTCTTTTCCTGTCACTGACTACCACCACCCACAGGTAAAAATCTTATCCTTCAAAATCTTGGATGTGTCCTAAAACCCCATTTTCATCTGTATTAGTTGACAGTTCTCCAGAGAAACAGAACCAATAGACTATATGATATGCATATGTATGTGTGTATAAAATAGAATATATATGTCTATACATATAGAAAGAGAGAGAGATAGATTTATAAAGAATTGATTTATATGATTATAGAGGCTAAAACGCTCCAAGATTTGCAGTTGGCAATCAGCAAACTAGAGAACCAGGATAGCCAATGGCATAAGTTCCAGTCAGAAAGCTGACAAGCTTAAGAACCAAGAAGAACCAATGTTTGAGTCTGAAGGCAGGAAAAGACCAATGTTCCAGCTCAGGCAGTGAGCTGGGAGGCATCCCCCCTTACTCAAGGGAGGTTCAGCCTTTTTGTTCTATTCAGGCCTTCATCTGATTGGATGAGGCCCACCCATATGAGGGAGGACAATCTGCCTTGCTCAGTCTACAGATTCAAATGTGGATCTCATCCAAAGCACCCTCACAGACACACCCAGAAATAATGTTTGACCAAATATCAGGGCATCCCATGGTCCAGTAAAGTTGACGCATAAAGTTAACCATCACACCATCTGCAGACTCTATGGTTTCTGTGCTCCTCTGCACCGTTTGCTTAAGAAATCACACCCTCTTCACTAATGTCTGTGGATTGAGGCAGTCTTTCTCTCCCATAACAAACTTCTTACTTCCTACCCTACCAACAACACACTCCTGAGTGCTCTGTCTTAGGTAGGAGTCACTCCACACAGAAAACTCTCACCACATGTGAGAAAAATTGAATTCATAATGCTTGTTCTCAATGGCCCCTTCTCTTATTGCCAATGATTATAGTATCCCAAAAATAAACATGAAACTCATTCCTCAGGTATTTTTCTTTTCTGTTGCTACAAATCACACCAGGTTGCTGGTCTGGCCAGCTTTCGAGTTCCTTTGCTACCAATTATTGAATTAATTAATTTTCCAGCAAGCTTGCTCTTTGTTCTGTGTAGCATATAAGTGGTACTCAGGGACGGAAAGTTTATATTAAGAAAGCAAGACAAGTGTTAATTTAAGTCACCACGAGAAGCATTTAAAACCCCCACACCTTCCAAGTAGACCCTTCCTGACCATTATCTACCTCTCAGGCATGACTAAGTGAGTAGCTTTCGAGACCTGAAAATTTCACCTCAGCGGCCTTGCATGAACCCAAACTAAATTTGAAATTAAAGTCATTCTTTGAAACCTCACTGGAAATGCTAGCAATATGTCTGGGTGATGCTTCTGGCTGGCAAAATGGCAAGTCATTTATCCTTTCTGCCCTTGTTTCCTCATATGTGAAATGAGGAACACTGACTCACTTCACAGGAAGGCTGCATGCGTTTAATTAGTTAACAACACACATCAAAAATACAAACTGCAGAATACCTTTGCTCAGCTGGAAGCTCAGTAAATCTGCCAGGAGCATTTGTTGCTTAGTTGATCTAACCTAGATCTTTCCTTACATCGTGGCTCTGGTTCTGCTATGACCCATAAACACGTTTTTGTCTACATGTACAGATTCTTAGAGACATGTGGATTTTAGATTTCTATTTTAATGTTTTCTTTTCATGACTGCAATTGTTGAGGTTTTATGTTTTCTTTATCAAATGTTCACTAAGATCCCTATTTACTACAGAAAACTTTAGACACCCATGCCAAAAATATTGCATGTCCGACTAGCATACATCTAGCCAAATGAGCCCACATCAAACTCGGCTTTACTTTCCTTACTCCAAAGTACCTTCTGTGACTAGACAAAAGATGATGGAAACTTCATCCTAGAACATCAGACCCTGCCAGGCACATTTCCATCTGTCCTATTGAAGATTGCCAAAAGCATTTTCTGAAGACTTTTTTCCCCATAAAATTCATCAATCAAAAATTCTTTCAGGCAGAAGTTATTTAAGGACTAGGAAATGTAGTGATTCCTTCCCTGACTGACCTTTTGGACTACAGGAGACACACCTAACCACAACGGAAGGAGGAAAACAACTGATGCACATTCAGGATCTGTTTACTTCCTTCTTTCAGCCACACACTCCCCACCGCCACCAGCACACATACAGACATTTAGCCTAAGTGATCAACAATCATAGTCTTACAAAAAAAGAGGAAATCAGCTGTGTTGAACTCTAAAGGAAGTGGGAAACTTCACAGCTAGAGCCTGGAACCCAGAAGTTAGGAGATAAATCAAATTGATGCCAAGGAGGGAAGTTGAGGCCAACAGCTTGGGTTTGAATGGATCAATGGCTGGCCAACC
The DNA here is from genome assembly GCF_047675955.1 of Chlorocebus sabaeus. Lineage (NCBI taxonomy): Eukaryota > Metazoa > Chordata > Mammalia > Primates > Cercopithecidae > Chlorocebus > Chlorocebus sabaeus. Next base: position 34,941,522 of record NC_132913.1, read on the forward strand.
AAGTCAAAAAGTAGCCTGACTATTTTGACATTGGAGCAAGGGAAAGTCTTATCACTTATCAGCAGTGGCAGGGATAGAAAACATTCATATTAAATGTGTTAGTTCTCTTCTGCAGTGAAGACTAAATAGTTGAAGGGGAAAGCCTTCTTAGATTCCTCTCCCTGAACTAGCACTGTGTTAATTTGCTAACCTGTGCCAAATTACCAGTCACCTCTCATCAGTCATCTCTTGTCAGTCCTACTTCTCAACTTTTCCCAAAGATTCTTAGGACCACTAAATCTTCCCATAACCAGTTCTCTTCCTTTTAGGCCCTATTGCTTCAGGCTCTTTTTTCATTTTTCTCCTAAATAGCCATAGCAGAATTATGCTGGGACATTGTAGTTTCTAGGTGCATTAGTATGTGAATTAGTCTTTATTTAAAGAAACTGTGGCCTGCTGATCACCATGTTGGGTACTATGAGAATGCTTTTAAAAAATGAAGTCATTTCTTCTACTAATAAAATTTTCTTTCTAATTAAAGAGTTCATACCACCACAAATACAACAGCACTAAAAAAATGCATTAACAAAATGAGGTATAGGCAAACAGAAGTCAAGATACTACCAAATAAGCAGAATACGGAGGTCCTAAAGGAGCACTCTCCAACCACAACTCCAGGAAATGAGGTCAGAGCTAACTGGGGAAAGTGATCTCTCCAGCTGCCTTCACTTCTTACTTCGTATTCACTCCTTCACCCTCTGGCATCTGGCTTCCTTTCGCCATATGTTTGCTATCTAGCAGCTGATGGTTCTCAAATTTAGCATGCATGAGAATCACCTGGAGGGAGGGCTGGTTCAAACAGATTTCTGAGACCCACTCCTAGTGCATCCAATTCAGGATGTCTGAGGTGTGGCCCCAAAATTTGCATTTCTGAAAAGTTCCCAGGTGATGATGATGATGTTGCTCTAGTCCTAAATCTTTCCTCCTTGTGAAGCTGCTTAAAATACTGCTTTGGTCAAATCCCTCAAACTCTAAAATCCACCCTGATTTTTGTGGCCTAAATAATGAATTCCCAAAGCTGACTCAGGTATTAGGGTCTCTACAATCTGCCCTGACCTTCAAACCGAGACCAGATGGACACCTGTTAGGTCAGTGGTAGAACGGACTCCCACACTGAGCAAACTTCCAACTCTCCAATTGTATCAGGTATATCCAAGTTTTAGTTTTACTATTTCTCTGATAAAATCATGGCTTCAACCAATCCATCCTACTAATTTTTTGCATCAAGATTCCATCTTAACTATCACGTACACACCTTTGCGAATAATGTTCACACTGATTTCTGTCTTCACAAATCCTATCACCCGTCGAAGTCAAAGCCCAATGCCTTCTTTTCTACTGGTGTTCATAATACCATAGCTCTCGGGCACTTTGTATTTAGTCTTCCCTTTCTTCTTCCTCTTCCTCTTTTTTATTCCTCCTCCTTCCTCCCTCCTTTCTACTCTTTCCTCTCTCCCTTGTATTATTCCTCTAACTACAAAACATGATTTAGAACCTCTTATCCTTTAAAAAATAATTTTGATGAAAACAATCACCACTGACACATATGATTCACATGCCTACCATCTACCAGTCAGTCCATTCCTTTATTTGCTTTTACAGTTTCTCTACACATAGCTTCTTTTTCACTGGGCATTCATTCCTTCTTCAATCCTCTGCAGCTTAGCATCTAACTCCACTAATTTGCTCATTTTAACTCACCCACAATCTCCTCTGTGCCAAAGTCAACAAAAAACACCTATCTTCTCATCTCATTCACCTCTCAGTAGTAAACATATTTACCGATTTCTCTTTTCTTAACTCTCTTCCTTCTCTTGGCTTCCAGGTCTCCACACTCTTTTGCTTTTGTTCTTACCTCATTGGTCACTCATTCTCAGTCCTCTTCCATAAACTCTCTTTTACTCAGCCTCCAAATTTTGGAGTGCCCAGGAGCTCAGTGCTGGACTCTCCTCTTACCATCTATACCCATTCCCTACATGACCTCATCTATTCTCATTGCTGTAAATACTATCTGTCTGCCAATGACTCCTTGTTTTACCTCCAGGATTAACATCTACTTGAGACCCAAGACTCTATCTTGATATCTTAATTTTGAAACGTAATATGAACATTAAACTTACATATACTGTCCTCCAAATCCCTCTCTTCATTCTACTCCAATCCTCCCTCTCTCAGTGAATGGCACTATCTATTAAACTCAGGCCAAAAATGTAGACATCATCTTAATATCCACCCACATTCAGTCTGTCAGCAAATCCTCTATATTATATGAGCAAAACATATCTCAAATATATCTAATTCTCTCCACTACCATTGCTGCCACCCGAAACCAAGCCACCAAAATCTCAACCTTCATTTAACCAAAAACAAAGGGCCTCGATCCCCTGTATGGTCTGCATTCCATGGGATGGCCTGGGAGTTCAGATGTTCCTCATGGATAAGAATCTCTTATCCACCAAAATCTCTTCCCTAGAATATCCAAGCTTGGCCTTCTTTCATAGCAGTTATCTTTAAAAAACATAAATAACATCATATCACTCTCCTGCTTAAAATATTGCAGTGACCTCCTATTTTACCTAAAATAAAAATCAAGCTTCTTACTATAGCTATAACATGAGGTTGTTGCCTCTCTGAGCTCAGTCAGTACCACAGCTAATTCCCTGCAAGCACCTTCCTCAGGCCATATTGGTTTCATTTTGTTCCTCACACAAGCCAAGCTCCTTGATCTTAGGGCTTTTACTATGCCCTCTTTCAGGATCACTGTCTCCTAGATTTTAATCTAGTTGACTCTTCCTCGTTCTTCAGCTTTTTAGCTACAAATGTCACCTTCTCAGAGATGTCTTTTTTGACCAACCTGTCTAAAACACCCATGAATAAAAAAGCACCCTCTATCTTACCACCTTGGTAGGAATTATTGTAATCTAAAACATTACTAATTTTGTTATTTGTTTACTTGTTTGTTATCTGTCTCCAGCTTCACCTCTTAACCTTCCCTCAACCAGAACAGAAGCTTTAAAAGAATAAGAAACGTATCTGTATTTTTCTATGATTTATTCCTAGCATCTAAGAATAATGCTTAGCATTCTGCAAGAAACATTTGTCCAGAAAAAATTAAGTCAATGGGAAACCCATCCATGAGACTGGATGGGTTACAGAAACGTACAACTCCAAAATCTCAGTGGGCTAAAGCCACAGTGATGTGCATCTTATAAATGCTTTAGGGCTCAGTTCATCGTGGTACTTCAGGGAAAGTGAGTGACAGAAGCTTTCTCTCAACATTTGTGTCCATGAAGATCACCACACCAGTCAGAAAACAAAATGTGGCTAATTGGATGTGGCTGTTATGGTTCCCAGCAAGAAGTGATGCATATCAAGTTTGCTTGCTTCAACCAAAACAAATTATTTGGTGAGGCCTAACTTGAAAGAGGGTGAGAAAGTATTATCCTACATGAACCCAGAAGAAGGAAGGATGGAAGTACTTGGTTAGCAGAATTTAGGACTTTCACATTTACTTTCAACTGGAAGATTTCTTCCATCAGGAAAAAAAAAAAAAAAAAAACAATAGAAATATTCGGTCATATGCAATTTTGGCTTCTACATGCTGTATGGTAGATGCACCTGACAGCAATAACTTAACTTAAGGACACCCTGAGAATGACCCTGTATGGCAGATGCACCTGACAGCTATAACTTAAGCATACCCTGAGAATGACCCTATGGTCTAAGAAGAACATGTGTTTGGAGTTCCAGGCTAAGGAATCTGAGAGCGGTCAGCCCAGAGACTCATTTCTTATCCATGAGGAACATCTGAACTCCCAGGCCATCCCATGGAATGCAGGCCATACGGGGGATCGAGGCCCTTTGTTTTTGATTAGATGAAGGTTGCCAGGTGGAGGTTGCTAGGGGGAGGGTGCTAAGTAAATATTCTATATAAATTGCATGCTTTTTATAAGTGATTGCAGTTCTTCTGTCCAGCCTGCTGCCACTGCACCGCCTTGTGTGTAAATTCCCTCAATTAACCCCACGTCTTGTTCGCTGGCTCTAGGTCTCTTCTTCAGTCTCTTGAACATGGTGCCATCCCTATTGAAGTAAATAAGGATTCACCCTGACACATTCACCTTGTACTTCACACTTTCTGCTACTGAGCCAGTCTAATGTAACCTCTCTGAATACCTCTAGCACTTGTTTCTATAATCCTCACTTCGTGTAATTGTTCAATCATCTGTCTCCCTATCTACCTGTAAATAAGGAAGGCAGAGACAAGATCTATTTTTTCCATTGTATTCTGAAAACCTAGCACAGTACCTTTCTGTTTTATTTTTATTTATTTATGTATTTTGAGACAGAGTCTCACTCTGTGGCCCAGGCTGGAGTGCAGTGGTATGATCTCGGCTCACTGCAACCTCACCCCAGGCTCAGCAATTCTTCTGTCTCAGCCTCCTGAGTAGGGACTACAGGCATGTGCCACCACATCCAGCTAATTTTTGTGTGTGTGTTTTTAGTAGAGATGGAGTTTCATAATTTTGACCAGGCTGATCTTCAACTCCTGACCTCAGGTGATCCACCTACCTCTGCCTCCCAAAGTGCTAGGATTATAGGCGTGAGCCACCACACCCAGCCTCAGTACCTTTCACATAGCAGGTTCTGAACAAACATTTGTTGGAGGAATGTCTTGTAGCTTTGTGTGTGTGTGTTTATCTGCACAATTAGACTGGATATTCCTTTAACATAGTACATAAAGACAAGAATTTATATTCCACATATCTTCCAGCTGACTCATCCGGGAGATATTCACATATTGGCAGGAATACGGTAAAGAATTGTTGAACTAAACTAATTAGTTGTATTGGGGCTACTCCTCTAGGTGTGAAATGCAAAACACCCCTATTAAAAAGGTGCTCTCAAAGCCCCCAGCACCAACATCTTGTGAACACAAACAGAAGACGCACATTGCCATCCCTGGCTTCCAGCAATAGATCATTGCCAGTTTAGCAGGGAAAACCCAACAGATGATTGTGTGGATTTTCTTGGTTCTTTTGCTGGTCAGTCTGTGTCTGGAAGTGAAACTCCCCTTTCCACATGATTTCATCATAGCAGTAACCACAAGGCTCAAATTTTGGTCATTGATAGTGCTGCAGCTCAGCTGTGTATCCTAATGTAGGCGGGGGGGGGCGGGGGAGGAGGGAAGCTTGTATTCCATTCCCTTATGCTCTCTTTTCTTATAGTGCCAAATCCTAAAATGATGTCAAGATTAAAATTGGCTCCTTCTTGAGCAGGGTCATCCTGTGTGATGACAGATCTTTCTCTAAGACCTTTACTGCATGAGAGAATACTACAATGTCGTTGAGATTTTTACATTCAGAAAATAGCCTTTGGCTACCAGGTGGTTTCTTTTTCTACTGACAAGTTCAAAGTACAAATATTCAGACATCTTCCCTGCTGCAACACTGTTGAACTCATATACTTCTTTAGACAAAATGCAGTTTCAGTTGACTGAGTACTTCCTTAATCTTCCAAATCACACAAGTAATATAAGAAATCAGTGTGGCATACTAGAAAGACGGAGGCCTTCTTGAATTCCATAGCTTATTATGGGCAAGTTACTTAACCTGAATTCCAGCTTCTTCATCAAAAAATGGGGATAATAATACCTACCTCATAGCATAGGAAGTGTTCATCTGTGTTCCTGGCACACAAGGGATATTCAATAAACGTTTGTTGTTTTCTAACAGGTGCTTTAACTGTTAAACAAGGTAGCAATTTAAAGTCCCCTCAAATAAAATCACCTCACAATCACAGAGTTGTTTTGAGCTAATGAACACAAGCTCCCACAGCAGGGATGGGCAACATTCATTCTGCGCATGAATGTTGGCCATCAGCAGCTATGCTGGGACATGCAACTGTGCTACACTCTGATTTCTGCAACTTTCCCATGTTTTCATCTCAGATACATAGCTTTTCTAAAATGTATCATTGTTTTACGTTGTGATTTGGAGTGTATATAGGTATAACTTGTTTCTATGAAGAACAATTTAGCAACAGCTACCAAAATTTTTAATGCACAATTCTTTGAACCAGCAATTCTACTTCTAGGAATTTAGTCTATAGATATGCTACCACATGCACAATATGAAATATGTAGGAAAATACACACTCTATTATTGTTTATAAATACCGAAACATGGAGAACAATCTAATGCCCATTAATAGAGGAGTAGTCAAACAAATGATGGTATGCACACATAGAAGAATACTGTGAGTGAAGCAACTATAAATACTTCCAGAAAACAGTCTCCAAAGTGTCATTAAGCAAAAAGAACAAGATGCAGAGCAAAGTCTATGATATGCTGTCATATGAAGTAAAAATTATGTGTACATATATGCTGTGTAAATATACAACATCCCTAGCAGGACACACAGGAGACTGATAATGTCGATTGTGTCTGGAAAGGAGAAACAGGTAGCTTTGGCAAAGGGTATAATAATAGTTATTTTTCACAGGATACCACCTTATAACATTTTGAATTTTGTACTATGCACATGTAGTTTATTTTAAAAAAATACGTTACCAAAAGTTCTCCTTAATCCTATCATAAAGCAATGATTAATCTGGAAAGGGGACGATAGACAGAGGAAATGCTATAATGCTTTTTTTAAAGCAAGATATTCATAATACTTGCAATTATTTTAAAATAACAGAAAAAAGAAAAATGATGGGAGGAGTAAAAAGAAAGTAACTAGAAAAGAAAAGACAGCTGGTTAAATCAGTGTCACTTCCACACCACATTGACTGTCAATCAACAAACATTTATTGAGTAGTATTGACTCCTTGATGTTCTGTTGGACACAGTGAGGGGAAAAATGCAGCAAAGAAAGAGGGTCCCAGGGTCTCCCCTCAAGGAGTTCATAGTCTGATTGGATGAATGAGACTGACAGGTGAAATAGTGAACAGTGTCCAACAGCAAAGAAGTATCGTGAAACAGGAAGGCTGATCTGTTAGAGGAGGCTTGATAAGAAGAAATTTGCTGAGTCTCTGCAACTGAGATAATGATGACTTTGGGGACAAGTTATGGCTCCTCTTCTCTCCATTTCCTTGTCTCTAAAATGAAATCTCCTTTCATAGGGATGCTGTCAGGATGAATGAGGTAAAGTTTGTGCTTATGTAGCATCTTTCTTCTGGGAACTCAGAGTGCTTTGCAAAGTATTCTTATTAATATTCATAGGGTGGTTTATGTTTTTCTACCTTCACTTTGGAAGTGGCACATCTATACCTAAACACTCCAGTTCTTCTCTCACTCTTTCTCAACATCAGTCTCTTTTTTTTTTTTTTGCACCAAAATAGTGCAGGTTCAAGCTTTAAAGTCTTGACGGTTTTATATATAGCTCAGGGCTAATGACATCACACAGCTTGTCTGCCAGAGAACCCACCTGTACATTCTAAAATTTCTACAGTATCCATTGTATCCATATGCATGATAAACCTGAGCACATCGTAAGAGATCAAACAAATATGTAACCAGGGGAAAAACTGTAACCGAGACTGTTCTCCAAGAAGGGTGACTCCCAATATTACTAAAGGGCTTGTAAGTCTAGGAACAGAGGCTGAGCCCCACCTCCCTCTGCTGCCCTATTCTGCATAAAAGGGGTAATTTGGGGTTGGGGTGGAAGGCAGGAAATATGGAAAGAGAGAGCAGAGATGAGGGGAAGGAGAATGGAGCCAAGAGAGAGCAGGAGGCCATGCAGAGTAAGAGATGAATCTTTCCCAGATTCCTCCTCCCCAGGTACGGAAAAGTCCCACTACAGCTTACAAAACACCAGGACTGCATGGATTTCATAGGCAACTGGGCTGAGTTTGCACCCAGAGAGATGGGAGCGGTAAAGCTGTGTAGGCTGGGAAATTACAGAAATCATGGGAGATCTCTGGACTTTCCATGTGTTGGGACTGACTAGGATCCAAGTTAATCAGACCAAATCTCTGATAGAGAAAGGTATTTGGCTGACAAGTGGGTATACTGTAGATATAGGATGTCGATTTATGCCTGTTATTTAAGCATGTATGCAAAAATGAAAGTTTTTAAAAAGTAAAATTTTTCACTTTGGAAAAGATGGCCCTGTTCAGCTCTTTTCTTGGACCAAGTGGAGAATGTGAGGCAGAGAAGTGAACAGACATCCTCCCAATACCACAGCCAAGATTGGAACCCAGTCTCCTATCTTCCAGGCAGATGCTGGCTCCGCGTTAACTAACCCAAGCATCCTCACAATGCAACTTTCTTATGTCTGCCCTGTTTGGATGTGGATAACAGTGCTGGCTGAAGCCTTCCACTGGAGAGGCAGTAGGAGGGCTGCCTACTCATATCACACTACCTGTTTGGCCCTAGGCCAGTATCACAAAACAAAACTTCTTGCAGCAACTGAGAAGAAACAATTTGCATAACTTAAAACTATGTTGGAGTGTTGTGCTTCACATCTGAGCAGCATAAGTCTTGAGCTTTAAATAGCCCGACCCTAACATATATTTAAGAGCAATGTTCTAAAGATTGTTACATAAAGTAGAGCACTTAGTGACACCAAAGCAAAGTGCAAGGTCCCCTTTCTTGCAAATTGACAGAAGGCAGTATCAGTGAGGCAGCTGGGAGGAAAACCTTCCTGTGATATGTAATGCAAAAGATGTCAACCCTGCTTATAATTTGAAGAGTCTTACAGTATTCTACCAGCTCCAAATATCTCCTACCCTGGTCTGTGTTGGTCTCACCAGACCTCTGACAGAGCCACCATAAGGTCACTCCTTTGGATTAGACAACAAAAGAACAGTCATAATTCCTGGAAGGACACTTAGGAATGCCTAAATGTGCCATAGGTACAAAGGAAGAGCCTTAGTTGGTGGAGGGAAGTGGTAGACAACACTTTTCTCCTTTTGACCTTCTCCCACTTAACATACAGACCCAGCTGAGTTTCATTACTCTCTTTGATTTCCTATTAGTTGCTTCACAGTTTAGAAAGCATGGAAGACCAAGTTATGCACCAGAATTATCTATGGAACTTTCATAAAATATGCATGCCTAAAGTCCACCCCAAACTTATCCAGTCAGAATTTAGAAAGGGGTGGAGGTTTGACCAAGTATTTTTGAAAATGCTTCCAAAGGCATTGTGATACAAGCTCCTATCTACCAACCACTGGAGGCAGGGTGGAATGTAGGTCAAGGTCAGGGTTGGGACCCAGGTATCCTGAAGACCTGGTGATTGGAGAAATAAGGCAGCTGGGAAGAATAGGTCCCAACCACTGTTCCCCAGGGCAAGTCCCTGATACGAAGGAGCACAGTGCTGAAAGACAATCCCTGTAGAAAGAGTCTGACAATTCCAGGCCATGGTAAAAATTAGTGCCCCAGAGTGGACTGCCTGAAACAAATAAACTTTATCAGTGCATACTGCCTTATGTGTCTGCATTTGTTTCTGTATTCAATTTAATATTTGTTAGATACTGAATACTAGGCACAAAGTTAGCTGCTGGGGATAGAATATTGAGCAAAACCAGACACAATTCCTGCCCTCATGGAGCTTCCATTCTAACAGGGAAGGCAAAGGATTAAGTAACTGATTACAACTAAATGCAACGAGTGGTTTGTTAAGGAAAGTAGAGCATGAATAGGAACACATAATGAGCAAACTAACCTTGTCTAAGGGTAATCAAGGAGGGCTTCTGGAGCAAGTCTTAAGTGGAGACCAGAGGGGTAAGTGAATATTGACCCCATCTACAGAACAGGGGATGAATCAAGAAGCCTCAGTGGTTCTCAGCCTACTCTGGACATTAGAATCACCTGGGAAAATTTCTAAACTTCCAGCTGCATCCCACTCTAGGGTGGGACCCAAACATCAATAATTTTTAAAGTTCTCCAGGTGACTCTAATGTGCAGCCAAGGAGAAGAACTACTGATTTAGAGAGAAGAATTTCCATAAAAGAGACTAAGAGAAATTCAGAGCACTGAATGCCGGTGAGAGAATGACAGGGATGAAGCGGAGAGACCAGGTCATGTAAGCCATGCTCAAGCATTCATATTTTATCTTAAAGTTGTAGGACTCTTTTCAGCAGGGGAATATGAAGTGACTCATATTTAGAATGGGCACTCTGGCTGTGGTCGTGAGACAGGAATAAAGGGGTAGAGATGAAGGTAGTGACGTCATTAGGAGGCTGTTGCAATAATCTAGGCAAGAGATGGTGGCAGCTTGGACTAGGGTGCTGACGGAGACTTGGAGAGATGTGGAGAAATGTGCATCTACTTGCAAAAGGAAGAATCAATAGGATATGGTGATTGATTGGATATGAGGTGTGAGGGAGAATGAAGAGTCAAGAGTGACTTTCAGGTTTTCACTTGAACAGCTAGGTGAACTTGGAACTCTACCAAGATAGGGATTCATAGTTCTGCAAAGACCACTGTCCTGCAAAGAGAACACGTGTGCTTTTCCAAGCAGGTGGGTATTCCAACTGGATTTCACCAGTCCCTAAGGACGTCTCACCTGCTTCCAAGGTAACGCCAAACTGAAAAGATCTGAGGGTGAAGAAATTATGAAAAAGGGCTGGAAAGTCAAATAAATGGAGAATAAATGTGCTTGCACTGAAGGGAAACTGATCCTAAAACTTTGTCTTTAGAAACACAAAATGTGCCCCTTTGTTTCTGATCATAAAGCTGTGGTTCTATTTACTAGCAAACTGAAGGAGTTTTGGACCATACCCAGGCATTAGTGGCAATAGGATGCTTTCGCCTAGAAATGCCACTCTGGGAGATGCAGCCAGCTTGGTTACCCACATATCATGTCTTCTAACGCAGAGGCCTCAGTCAGATGGCCAGCAAGCCCTCTCATATCCAGAATAACCTTCTATTTAGATTATCTGCAGCCCCTCCCCTGCCTGCAACAAGGAGCATGGGCCCTCCAAGTGTAGACAGCAAGACCACACCCAACAGCTCCATCATTCTTCTACATGAGGGGTGGCGTAGGGTTAGTTACTGACACAGGGGCACAGGGGTAGTGTACAATTGGGAAACACTGTGGGCCCTGGGCCATATTTTAGCCACAGAAAACCTAGAAGTACCAGGTCCTCCTTTGCGAAACTCTTTTTGTAGGAGGTTCCCCTAAATTCAAGTTCAACAGCAGCTTGAATGATTAACTTCAGGAAACAGCTGTGTTTGGTATCATAAAGCACCTGAAGCTATGGTTATTAACTATTAGAATGAAACTGTTAAGCCATTGTGTTCATTTCCTAGGGTTGCTATAATAAATTACCACAAACTTGGTAGCTAAAAATAACAGAAATGTATTTCCTCACAGAAATACTTTCTGTGAGGCCAAAAGTCCAAAATCAATGTGCCAGCAGGGTTAGTTCCTTCTGGAGACTCTGAGAGAGAATCTGACCATGACGCTCCTAGTCTGATGGTTGCAGGCAATCCTTGGGCTTCCTTGGTTTGAAGATGGATTATTCCAATCTCTGACTCTGTCTTCACATGGCATACTTCTCTGTGTGTCTGTGTCCCCTCCTCTTCTAAAAGGATATCAATTATTGGACTTGGGGCCCACTCTAAGCCAGTATGATCTTAGCTCAATTCTTAACTAATTACATCAGAAAAGATTCAATTTCCAAATAAATGCTCAGTTTGAGATTCCAGATGGATAGGAATTTTGAGGGGACACTATTCAACCTGCTAGGGCAACTTATCAACTTTTTATGTTACTGAATGGACAGTAACCAACTACAATGTATAGTTTAGCTAATGGCTAAACCCAACTGCATATGCAAGGTCTAAACATTTTTCTAAATGTATGTCATTCCTTCTCATGCCAGGAATCAAACATGGAATTTCAAATAGCCTATAGTGTTTACTTCTGGGCCTGGGGCAACCCCCACCCCTCCCCTGGCCTCCTGGCCTCTTCCCAATTAGTCCTTTTTAATGAATTACCCCAGCCATCACCACTTTTCTTTCCTTGTCCTAAATCCCAACCCCAAGTAAACAAAACACAGCTGAGGTTGGGTCCTAAACATTTCTGAACTAATCAAATGAAATAGATTGCCTTGGTTTCCCACTTCTCATCTTATTTAAAGAATTCTAATTTTTTTTTTTTTTTTTTTTTTTTTTTAGTAAAGGGATTTGATGACTTGTAGGGGTCATGGGACCTCTCGGGTAAGAAGAGTATTCAGGGTTAAAGAGTTTGAGAATCTGCTTTAGAAATTGTGACCCCACTGTGGTAAGATATTTGGATACAGATAACAATATTATCTGAAGCTATTCTGGTTTAAGATGTTTAAGTAGCCTAATATATCAGTCTGTTTTAAATGTAATACTTTAAAACACACCTCAACACAAGACTATAAATGAAACAAAGATGTCTTAGCGGAATCGTTTAGCTATGCTTCTTGCAGCCTAAATGTAAACTCTGCTTTAGTCTGAAAGCATTAAAATCATAATAATGAAATTTTGCCATTAAGAGCCAGAAAGCACTTTTCTCTTTAAAAAGACAGATGCATTAAAATTTAATTATTGTCTCCCTACCTGATTATCAGACAAGAATAAAGCACATTTGGGAGAAAAATATACATTTGTTCACCCAGCACAGGAATATTTTTAAAGACTCTTCAAAGAGATGTTCCCCAATACCCACCACAAGTGGAAAAAAACCATAATTGACTAGATACAGATGGGCAAAAATAGGAGAGCCAGTGTACCAGGAGCAAACAGATACAAATCAGGTGCTTAGGAAAGGATTGCAGGTTTTTAATCCTATGTCTGTGCTCACTGTCTGAATAGCCTGAATCGTGTATGTGCATTTCACTCAGTACTGCCCCATCAGAGGGCTCCTTAATCCACATTTTTAACTTCTTCAACATAGGTAAGTGGAGATTCCTTCCTGGAGTGTGAAAGCTCGCAGCAGCAGGAACACAGCGTATCTCATCTCTAATTTATGACTGACTAACTGAAACTCCTCACTGTCAGCAAACTCTGCCGTGTTTACTGGTTTGACAGCATACACACATATGGCAGAAGCCAGATGGACCTTCTCCCCCAGCTTCGAGCTAAGGGTGCTTCATTAGGAAAGAGATGCAGCCAGTCTTTGAGATCTTTGAACAAGGCTTTCCAGCATGACAAGAAAGAAGTCAGTCAGCAATCAGGAAAGAAAAGACCCTCCCCTAGGCGAGAGATTAGGACAGAAGAGAATTTATAGTTGCCCAGTTGAAACTCATCAAGTTTTAAAGAACAAATGGCCTGTCCTCCCATCCACAGAAGTTGGGCAGCTGCTTCCAAAGAAATAGTTGATATGAAATTTGCATTTATCTACCCAGACAAGGATATATAGGACAATAAATCTACTTCCTAAGCTCTGATCAATAGTTTACAGTGTCAAAAAGTTCTGGAAACTCCAAGAAAATAGCAGTGTTCTTTACACTTACAAATATTACAGCAAAGAACTTTCCTGATACAACAAAATAGTATTCATAAGTTATAAAATAGAATACAACCTACTGAACCCAGCTACTTTATTCTAAAACTTCAAGAAAAAAACAACCCCACCCATTTTCTTCAGTTTCTCAAACTGTTTTGTTTTTGTTTTTTTTCCTGGCATGTGATATCCTCTGCACCTTTTCTGATTTCTTAGCCTGAGTCCTTTTTCTCACTATTGTCTGGACTCCAAATTTTAGGATGTGTCTCAGGAGCGTGGGTCTAGATTCCCATCAGAGTCTTTATTATTCACACTTAAACCATCTGGAACAGAGATCTCTGCAAAGTGAGATCTTTCCCTTCCCCAAATCCAGAAAAAAGGATTTCTTGGGTGGTAAAGGATGATAAGAAGAATTGAGGGAGAATGAATCCTTACAAGGGAACACATTGCCTTAGTCTCTAAACCATCAAACTAAGATGGGCATAGCCACACAAGTTTGTAATCCTAGCTACTAAGGAGACTGAGGTGGGAGGATCGTTTGAGACCAGAAGTTCAAGACCACCCTGGGCAACATAGTGAGACCCCCTCTCTGTAAAAAAGAAAGTTTAAAAATGTTAAAAAAAATTAATAAACTATCAAACTGACCTTCTGATTCCAATAAATCCATTAATTCCACTTGTCTCAGGACACAGTTCTAAATTGAAAAAGGTCTGTCCCAGGGAGTAGTGTGAGGGAGGTTCATGGCTTAGGGGAATAGCCCTTTTTCCATAATATTGTAGATTTTTTTGGAAATCTAGAAGCCCCTCCACCACCTCCAAGGCCTTTCTGGTGATTAAGCTCTAATGAATGGAAGCAGTGAGGAGAAATCGCCAAACTGTTGAGAACTACCTCTATATACACCCTACAATTAGTTCAAACTGACTCAAAATGTTCCCTTCTCTCAGAGGGGCAAAAAATTATATATTGCTACAGAATGGGCTATAGAAGCAACTAACAATTTCCTCAATATTCGACAATGTAGTAAAAAAAAAAAAGTTTATTTCTCAAGAACAGTCTTGTAATTGAATGTTGGAATATATAGGGCCATGTCTGGCCTCTGCCATTCTAGGAAGAGTGATTAGATCTAATGCTTTTTGTAGGCACATCAGGACTCCAGGTTGAGTGTAAGGCATTAACCTCCTTTTTGAATGTTATTTCACAGCACTAAAGAGAAGCACCAAGCTGTGAGTGGATTTTAGCCTGGTTCTCTTCCCCTTGCTAATGGGAAACTTTGATATGATTTGAAACACCGTGGTCATTGTTGGTGAAACTCCATGGAACCAAAGCTCCTTCAACAACCAAGCAGCAGCTGAACAGAGTGCTCCGGGGCAGGACGGCATGGGGTCCTCAGGGCACTGTGTTTTACACTGGGCCAGAATACCATACTCTTCAAAGGGTTCTACAACCACCCATCGGCACCTCAGAAAAAATGGCGAAATAGCCATTTTTTAAAAGTTATTATTAGTCCCCTTTTACAGTTAAAAACACTGAGGACCACAGAGTTACATGATGATATGCACCCAACTGGTTAGTGGTAGGCACAGAATAAATTCTATGTTTTTTATACCCAAGAATCTAATATCCTTTTACAGAGGATTTCTCCTGATTAAGTGAATACCACTGTTGTTTAAAGGCCTCATATTCATTGAATGGGATTAAGAAACCAATGGATTGGAAAACATAGGCTACATTTGATTACAGTTTAGAGTGTCTAAATGTAATAAAAACAACTCAGAATAAGGGGAGGGGGAAATAAAATAAAGCCAGAAGAGCCAAGTTTACCACTCAGCAAACACTCCTGAATCTCTCCATGGTTTGCACCTCAGACAGCCCCAGTCCATGAGAGTGGAAGTGAAAAGAAAATGCAAATTCAGCTGCATGTTACACCCACAGTAAATGCAAAGACAAATTAACAATTAAAGACAAATGCAAATCACCCTGCTCATAAAAGAAACCTATACAAAAGACAGGGAATGAAAAGGCTCTGACAGTTATGGATGAATCTCTGAAGAGGCGCACAACGACCGTATTTCGAAATTCAAGTCTTTTAAAAACTGGTGAGAAGAATGAGAACAGCTGCTGCAAAGAAGGGAGGGAAACTGCTGCTAACAGTAAACCAAGCTACAGAGTAAAACTGGGAATTGTGTCCTTATTGTCAAGGTGAGGATAAAAAGCAACAAAGGGCTGAAGCCAAAAGAATTCTCTCACCAGAAACTCAATGGCAGACTTTAAAAGCTAAGCCCCTGGCAAGCCTTAGGCTGGGAGAGATGGAGATGGGAAGAGAACAAAATAAAGAGGCAAGGTAGAAAAAGAGGCGAGTGTTGGAAGACAGAGGAAAACCACAGGATGTCAGATGGGGGAAAGGGCTATAGAGGTCAGGGGTCATTTATGAACTCAAATGATGGACAGGTCAGACAGGTAATGAAGATCTTGATGACTCGGCCTGGGGAGACAGGGGCTGTGGGAAACTGCCTAAAGGCATTCAAATTCACTCTTTTTAAAAAAGATTTAGGTATCGGCATAGAATGTGTCTACACATCATCAGTTTATGTCCTTTATAATTGAGTCCTTTGGTGCATCTTCTGTTTTAAATGTTAGTTGAATGAGTCAATTGAATAAACAAACCCCTCATTTTACAGATGAAGAAACTGAGACTCCAAAAGATTAAGTGGCTTCTGAATTCACTCAATTAGATAAAAGGAGTTATCACTCAGGACTAGTCCCTGACCCTCAATTCAGGGATCCTTCATCTATGCTACAATGTCTCCACAAGAAGAAAAAGAATGTCTCCACCAGAGAGCAGAAGAGAGAGATGAACAGCTGCCACAGGTAGCACCTGGGAGACTTCGTGGGCAGCCTGCCACTCCTGTGCTGGAGTGAAGCATTCAGCCTTTGGCTTTTTGTCAAAGGCCTGCAGGCACCAAGGAGACAACATATCTGAACAAAGTGGTCCTCAGCAAACCTATGGGAATCTAGAGAGTACATGTTCCACCTGAGGATCAACTGTACTAGTTCCAGCCAATCAAGAACAAGCAGGGATGTGCACTAATTCTTTCTAGAACCTATTTTTCAAGAGAGTCCAGAAATCTGTATTTTTATTTGAAACATTCTCATTTTTAAATGTGGCAACTAATTCATTTTTAAATACAGTGAGAGCCAAACAAAATATCACTTTCAGATCAAAGGTGGCCTGATCACTGCCATGTTGACAAACTCTGGCTGTAGTCATGCCCGCCATTTTACAACAAGGTGTAGTATATTTGTTCTAAAACACTCCCCCCCTTCAGTTGTTTAGAACCTTGAGATCTAAAAATGTTATTTTTATTAAAGGATCAAATATATAAAGCCTGTATTATTGTTGAAACAAGTGCCTTCAATGAGGCCACAGCATTTGTATGCTTGTCTATCACATTTCCTGAAGGTTCATGTTCTCTTGATCTCTGGGTGGCATTGACTTGTGTTTATTTTTCTTATCTACCTGCATTAGGAAGGTTGTCAAAATGAGACGTTATGACTTTTTCCTTTCTAGAATTTATAAAATACTTACCACACTTCACATGGCAACTTATTCAGTCAGGTTTAGGCCTTGAGTGGTTATACAACCAAGACAATGAAACCTTGAGCCCAGTCTTTGTAAAAGTACAATTTTATGTAATAAGATTGGATTAGAAAATGAAAACTTGTAGCATTTACTATGACCCAGACTGAAAGAATTTCAAAGCTTCCATCCAACAGATAGCAACTTGTCTTTCAGGGCAGCTTATTTATTTAATTTTGGGAAAAAACATTCTCTTATGAAGCTATTAGAAAACTAGTTCCATGAATTATCTAAGAAGTAGGATTCAAGTTGTTTATAAGGCAAAATCAGCCCCTGAAGAATGATGTTCATACAATGAGCTTAGCCCTCAGAGAGGAAAAACTGTAATTTAAACCTGTAGAAATGCAGTTTAGCTTAAGGTACCTGCCCCTTTCTCCTCACAAAATCCCAGGCTGTGGAAAATAAAAGTGGTAAATGTTATATAAATAGTGCATGACATTTGCAAAGGTTAAGAAGAGTCTCTTTACCCCTTTTCTTCTTTTACCAAGTATTATATTTGAGCAGTGAACCCCAAGGTTTCAGTATTCAGGTACAAGCCTGCAGGTCAGATTACTGGTGATACAGAGCTAGATCAGGAATTTCCACCCTGTTTGTTCCTTGGAAGAAAGCAAGGAAGACTGTGCACAAACACCGCCCAAGCAAGGGCGAGGTGGCATTCTGCCAAGGGGTCCTAGTGCTGCTGAATTTGCACAAAGCAAACTTGGCTTTGCCTTTAGTTTCCATAAGGAATACAGGCACAATTTAGAGGCACCGCTTTACAAAACAATCTCCATGCCATCTATCTGTGGCTAGTCTCTGATTTTTTTTTTTTCTCTTTAATCCTCCTTTTCAAGTGGCTAAACAAAGAACTAGGGTATTCCTGCTACCAAATCTGTGGCAAAACATTGCGTGTCTAGGATATTTGAGCAGTGAAGGTGTTGGGTTTTCCAATCCATAAACAGAACGAAACTTGGGGCTGGAAGGCCATACTGAGAGGCCATCTGAGTCCTGCCCTACCTCCAGGCCAAGCAGAATAGAAGCCTGAAAGAAAACTTTGAAATTTGCAGATAATAAGGTTTTGAAGTTCTTTCCTAAGTGAAATGATCGGAGGCTCCTCAAATCTGGGGGAGGAATTTCTCCTGCATGCCTAATTTACCTAAATTTGCTCCTTTCTTACTGCCTGTAAAGAACAACTGTCCCTCTCATTGGTAATATGAACACTGGACATTCTAAACTGCATCTTCGTCTGTCCAGCAGCGTGCACATGGAGTTTTAGTGGACTGCTTGACCAAGGCATAACAATTGTCCATCTATAAATCACTCATGGGTCTTTGGGGTGAAGTGTTGGTTGACTAGGGACTCAGTGTCTGGCTCTAGGAAAACAGCAGGGCTTCTGCAAGCCAGGTTTCTTCTCTGACTCACAGGCATTTACACAAGTCATTCATGCCCCGCACTCCCTGCCGCATGACACCCACCCGGTTTAGGATTGGGAGGTAGTAAACAGACAGTGAAAAGCTGCATATTGATTAATTAATGATTGTTGACAGGTTGGCCTCATGCGAAGCCATCTTGGCCCTTTTAAGCCCTTGGCTAAACTTTAACAGTCTCTCATCTCCTGCCTTCAATCGCCTTGCCCAATTAACGCACCCTTACTGTACTATCTTTAGATCCTAACCAACCAGACAATTTGGCACTAAACAAAGACCAGGCTAGCCACACCCTCCACTGTGGTTCATGCTGGATTCCCAATTGCTTTGGTTGGTACTACTTGCTGCCCTGATTGTCTGCACAAGGTCCTTTTTCAATTGTGCCCCAAGCTAGGTATTCTCCTACCTGGCTTCCTCACCTGTGGAAACCTATCAAGAGATGAGCTAGAGCCGATTGCCAGACCTTGTCAGGGCCACTGAGGGCTGAAGACTATAGATCCACAGAAACTGAATTGAATAGGCCAGAGCAAGTGCATTTGTCTAAAGAGAGGAGATGTCAGCCAGCACTATCTTTGTTTTGGTAATTTAGATTGGTCATTTAGGGTGCAGGCTTTCTACTCTAGATCTTGCTACTTGAAGTGTAGTGTGAAAACCAGCAGCAAGAGCCACACCTGAAGCCAGTTAGAAATGCGGACTCTAGAGCCCCACCTTGAATCTACTGAGTTGGAATTTTCATTTTAGAAGATCCTCAGGTGAGTTACAGGCACATTAAAGTTTAAGAAGTACTGAGCTGGAACACTGCTTCTTAATTCTGGCTGTATGTTAGAAACTTCTGGGGATATTTGAAAAAATCCTGATGTCCGGGTACCACCCCACACCCATATCAGAATCTCTGGGTGTGAAAACAACACGCAAGTAGTTTATAAAGGCTTTGCAGGTACTACTTTCTTAGTACTCACTCCCTGGTTACACATTAGACTTACCTGCAAAGCCTGTATACTACTTTCTTAGAGTTTAATTTGCTTTACAGAAGTGAAAATCTGACTTTAAGTAGTTAAATGAACTGCTTTTGGTCCCATGGCTTATAAGCAGCAGATGAAGGTTTTAGATTCACACAGAATCTGTACTTAAAAGAACACTGACATTAGAGACAGGTTCAAATCCTAGTTGTCACTTTCTAGAAGCGTGTTTCGGGGCAAGTTTTTTGACCTCTCTGAGATACAGTTCCTCATTTGTAAAGTGGGATGAATGATAAAAATCTCATGGGGCTGTTGAGAGATTAAAGGAAATAATGTCTGTAAAGCCTCTTTTATAGTATATCCTCTCCTTTTTCCTTTTACTCTAAGCCACTGTACCTTCTGATAGGCAACATTTGTAGGAGTCCAAGTTGAAATTATTCATTTATTCCATTCAATAAACATTTTTTGAGCACCTAGGAGGTAGAAATAACTGAGACGGAAGCAAAGGAAACAGTTCTTGCCCTCAAGGAGCTAGTTTCTGCCTCTCCTCTAGGAGGAGAGATAGGCATGTAAGCAAATTTTGGTGAAACTTTGTAGAAGCAAAGCTGGAGTGCTTCAAGGTACAATGGTACAAACAGAATAAAGTTTCCATTTGAGCTTTCAAAGAAATCTGCCCAAAAGATGTGACATCTAAGCAGAAGAAAGGAAGGGAAGGGATCCAAGCAGACAAGGGAGAAGAGCATCGCAGAAGGAAGGAGCAGCATGTACAAATGCAAGGAGTGTGAGATGCCATGGTGTGTTACAGAACTGCAAACAATTCCTTGTTACTGTAGTGCAAAGTGGAAGGGGAGAGGGGCAGGGATGAGCCAGCAAGTAGGTAGAGCCAGGGCACAGAGGGCTTTCTCTCCTATGCTAGGTGGCATGGGCTCGATCCAGGGAGTGCCAAGAGCCAAAGAAAGGCTCTAAGGAGTTTGTTTAGGTGGTGTCTTGTGGAAAGAAAGGAACCTACAAAATTCACTCTGATGTCTCCCAGAGTGGGGCAAGTCAGGGAATAGATTGAACTCAGGGCCTCAACTTTATATGTGGGATTCTCTAGGACCAACTGAATCTCCCATAACACAGTTGATAGTTGCACAAGTAAGGCAAGAAGGAACTGGAGAGAAAATCCTGAGATCTGATGAGCATCAGTAATCACTGTCGACAAATTCCATTCCTGTAATGGCACTGACAGCTATCTGAGAGGGTTTTCTTGAAAACAAATACATTTAGAAATAAAGAGCCAGCCACTCTGGGTGTGTGTGTGAAGTCTCTCCTGCCGTATTCCCTAGTAATTTAAGCCCTCCCTCCCTATACCCAAGACCTGGCACATACCTGCTCCATTCTTGGGTTTAGTCCTAGACTGCTGGGATTTACCATATGTATTTTACCTTTACTTTTTCTTCAATAATTTTTTCACAATTACAAATATAGCATATGCTAATGATGGAAAAGTACACATATACTCAAATAAAAGCATTTAAATCACCCATAATCCCATCACTTAGAGATAACTATTAAAAACACTTTAGTGCGTTTTGCTCTAGATTTTTTTTCTAAGCATACATACACATATTAAAATTGTTTATAGAGGAGGATTATACTACGTATATTTATTTATAACCTGCTTTTCACACATATTTATTCATTGAGCAGGACTAGTTCTAGTGAGTCTCTTTTTAAGAATGAACAAGGAAGTAACGTAAAGACAGAAGCAGGAGTAACCCTGTGCTCAGAAAAATATAGAAAACCACTCTCTAGAGTCACACAAATGAAGAGGATAAGCAGAGAGAGGCAGAAACAAGAGGCCACAAGATTCCAGAGATCTGGAGAAAATAACTCCCTTCTTTATGACTTTCTAGTGAAAGCTCCAGCATCCTGTGAGCCCCCAACTGACTCTCTTCCCTTGGGTTTCATGCTATTGTCTTGTATCCTCCTAATAAATTTATCCAGTTTTTCTTAAGAAGGGGTTCTCTTGCTTGCAGACAATTAATTCCTAATCAAGGCAAAATTCTGAAATATACTAAAGAAGATGTGGGTATAAGAAGACAGCCTGGGCAACAGAGCGAGACTCCATCTCAAAAAAAAAAAAAAAAAATTGGCGTTAAGTATATAAGTAATTTTGTCCTGAAGGTAAAACTTCCCCCAAAATAACCTAACCTGTTCTTGCTGAAGTTTCTGTCCCATGTTATTTCTCACCCTCGGATGTTAGATGAGAAATTTTATTTAACACACCATGACAACCTGTCAAAAAGAATGACTACTGTGCATTGTGTGGTCCAAGCATCTCGATTTGGTTTTCCCTGGAGTTGGATAATTGCCTTGCTTGTTCCTGTCATCACTGGGGACAACGTACAATAATAAACTGAATCAGTGTCCAAACTGGGCTTGTTCCGTGGTCCTTACTATCACAGATTTATATTACTAGCAAAACTAGAACTCTACATACTTTCAAGCCAAGGGAATGATAACTTTCTGGCGATGAGACCCTATGAGAGCTCAAGGTCTTTTTCTAAATATTAGTTTAATGGTAAAGCCAAAGGAATTATGAAATTCCAAAGACATTCTGGCGAACTGTCTCTCTTAGTCACCCTATGCCCTAGGCTTATAGTACATTGTGCTTGCTATTTTTTGCTCCATTGAATTTTGGTGCAAACTGGTCCTTTGTTCAAGCGGTATGATCTGAGAGTGTCCTTTCCAAATCACTCTGTATACAAAAGCGTTCCTTCCATCAAAATCTATCACCCCCTACCTCTTTTTTTAAAAAATATATCACTCAGCACCTTCTGACATAGTACCATATTTACTTGTTGGTTGTCAGTTTATCTTACAAGAATGTCAGTTTCTTGAGGACAAAAATTCTGCTTGATTCATCACTGAACGCCCACTGTGAAACACAGAGCCTGGTGCATAATAGACCCTTAATAAATATTAATATTTATTGAATGAATGAACTCCTAGACATAATGTCCCAAAACTTGGGGAGGGATTAAGTTCCTGATAGAATAGGATGCCATAGTCATTTCCTTTCTTGCAATGACAGCACTAATTCTTACTTAGACTTGGGCAAGAAAGTCAAAGCCTACTCTTTTCATGTCTTTTCCAACCAGTCCATCGGAACACTGAGTTTCCTTTCTTTATTGCCTCAGCTCTTAAACACTACGTCCAACTGTTCCTTCTGAATTACAAATGGAA
Source organism: Chlorocebus sabaeus (assembly GCF_047675955.1). NCBI lineage: Eukaryota > Metazoa > Chordata > Mammalia > Primates > Cercopithecidae > Chlorocebus > Chlorocebus sabaeus. The sequence goes on from NC_132913.1 coordinate 34,964,219, forward strand.
CGAGGTAGCACATGGGTTTCATTTCCATAATGCCATAATTCCCAGCCCTGGGACGCTTCCCACCACAAAGTGCCTCTAATTACCTCAAGGGAGCATCATTAAAACTTCAGAGAAAGAATCATTATAATTCATTTGAAGTTTTAAATAAACATAGACCACATATGACAAAATCAAGCAAACAACGATGCAAGTATTAAAGTGGTAAAAATGTTAGGAAGCCCTGTTTTAATGGATTTCAGAGGTGAGGCTCACAATTCTGAGCTGCAGTTAGTGTGATATATGCCTACTATACATTTCCAAAATGACTCACCTTTGAATTTTCTGTAATTTACACACCTCACCTACTCTCCTTCCAAATTACCAGGTCAAGAAATTCCTCGCGTTTTCCTCCGTTAATCTGCTGTTTTGCCCATTAAGCTTCACATATTAAGTTTTAACTTATTGGCTTCAGTGACACTCAATGATCCCAAAGCGGGGTGGGATAAAATATGTGTTTTTCCAAGGTGCATTCATGCCTGGATTGCAATTTCTAATCTCTGAACTATTGCTTGCTCTATATCTATGTGTCCTGTGGAACAGCTATTGATCTGTAATCTCATCAGTGCATTTTTCCCTCCTTATAAAATCCCAGGGATGTTCTAATTAAGGATAGATTCCGGCTACAAATTGTAGAGAAAGAGGCACTCAGGCATCCAAATAGAATTCAGCTCTTTGGCTGTTCACATCCTGGGCAATTGGGAAACAAGTCTGAAATTTTCCTTAATCAGTCAGCCAGATTCTGCTGCATTCCAAAGGCAATAATAGTAAATAAATAATAAACAAACAAATACACAAATGCAAATCAGACTCATGTTATTGCAGACAAAGCTATTGATCCTATGCTATACAATTTGTAAATTATAAGAGGCAGCATGAGGGAGTAGGAAAACATAGGCTCTGGTGTCAAAATGACCAGGGTATCCAAAGACCTGTATTTGAATCCAGGCTCCTTTCCTGCAGGATAAATGTTAATTTTCTCTCTGAGCTTCAGTTTCCTTATCTGCATAATAAAAATAGTATGCATCATACCTCACGGATTTTTCATGGTGAAAATTGATTACTCTGTATAAAGTACCACAATGTGGGCTCAATAGATGATAGTTAACACCCCCATTTTAGATTTCCATATTGTAGACTACAAGTCAGAGACTACATATAAAATCACTTATGTCCTTATTATTCAAAGGAATAGGGAAAAAGAATTGAAACAGTGGAGAGGCCTGATATTGGCCATAGGAACGTGCTACTGTAAAGACGAGGGGAGGAATGAGGTTTGGCCTCAAGAATGAGTAGATTATTTGAGGGCATGTTTGATAAAGGGTGAGAGTCTCCTCCTTCAGGCCAAGATTATCTGGGCAGGGAAGAAGCAGCTCAACAAACGAAAAGTGCACAGCTCTTCAATGCCAAGCATTGGGGACTGAATAGACTCCACTGGATATGTCCAGCAAGGTCACTGGCAACCTTGACCAAGGGAAAAGCTGGGAGTCAGGCTGCCTTAGGCTGAAAGACTAGAAGAGAAAGTGAAGGCAGCAAGTGGAGACTATTGTTTCTGACAGCTTAGTTGCAAAGGGAAAGTAATTCTCATCTGCCTCATTTTAAGGACTAGAAATTTTAATGCTCCAAATAGTGCAAGTGAGAGTACTAAGCTATTTAGAAAGTCTCAGTTATTAGGACAATCCTCTCCCCCTTCTCCATATCCCCCCAACCTCCCATCCCTAGTTCCTCAGCTATGTTTCTCTGGATGCCACAAGTGCCTGCTTGGATCTTCCCTGACTCTCTGGAAATTTTTATGCCACGCTTGCCTGATTTTGTCTCCTGCCCTTGGATCTTCCCAGATAATAGAAAGTGTACTAGGAGCTTGGAGTGAGGGATGAGTCAGGCCTGTCTGATATTTTGGCTCCACCACTCATGAACTGTGGGGCCTTGGGCAAGAGGCTAAAAAAATCTCCGTGTGCCTCAATTTCCCCATGTATGAAATGGGAATTACAATACTACCCAGATGAGATCTTATGAAGATTGGGTTAATATTGTAAAGAACTTAGAATAGCATCTAGCACATTGTAAGTGCTCAATAAATGTAAATTATTACTGTTGTTGTTAGATTTGTGCTAACCTGCATGGCTACAGCTAAGAGAGTCCATAGTTCGTCTGACCCTGGATTCTGCCTTGCCCTAGTCCAATATATTATCTTGTGATAAACCTTTCTTCTCTGTGCCAAGCTGAGCCAACTACTCTCTGGCTCATCTATGGTCCTGGTAAATCCTGTCTCCAATTCAGACTATGCCACAGCAGTATCCTATTATAACCACAACTACAACAACTGTTTTTTTGTTATCACTTAGTACCTGCTGGGCACTGTGCTAAGAGTTTTACTTATATATAATTCTCACAAGCCCAGCAGGTAGTTATCATAAATAAAGAACCCAGTCAGTCAACAACACAGTCAGCATTTGAATCCAGGTCTGCCTGGTTGCACAGTCACACATCTAAGCTCTGAGTTACATTTCCTACACAGGGTATAAGATCTATTACTCCTGCTAGAGCCTTGATTCCCTTATCATTTCTTCTTTAAATTAGATATTTAGGTGTTTGTGTAATGAATTGCAAAAACAACCAATCATTTTTCCCACACACTCTGGAAATTCATCAGGAAATATAATTTATTTTTTCACTCCTTCCATCTGGGCTGGTCTTGTAACTTGCTTTGCCCAAAAGATGGGTACAGAAATAACCTTGTACTAGTTACAAGCCTGGGCCTTAAGAAGTCTTGTACACTTCCCCTCACTCTTCTGAGACCCTTACCATTATCACCATGTAAACAAGTCCTGGAGAACAAGAGGCTGCGTAGAAGAAAACCAGAGCACCCCAATCAAAGCCTGGCACTCAGTTGTGGATACATAAATGAGCTCCAGCCAAGAGCAGCCACGTCTGGCTCAGATCATCAGAGCACTCCAGCTGAGCCCAGCCCAAGTTACCAATTTGTGAAGGCATCACTTAAATAAATAGTTATTGTTTTAAGTCACTGTCTTAGTTCAGCCCGCTAAAACAGAAAAAAATAAACAACCATAGGCTGAGTGGCTTAAATGACAAACATTCACTTCTCACAGTTCTAGAGGCTGGGAAGTCCAAGATCAAAGTACCAGCAGATTTGATGTCTCATGAGGGCTCCCTTTCTGGTTTACAGATGGCTGCTTTCTTTTTGTGTCTTTTCATGGCATACAGAGAGTTCTAGTTTCTCTTCCTCTCCTTATAAGGGCACTAGTGACTCGTGCCCTTATGAGGAGGCCATGGAGCTCCACCTTCAAGACCTAATCTAAACCAACTTACCTCCCAAAGACCCCTCCCTCAAATACTATCACTTTAGGGACTAGGACTTTAACATGAATTTTGGGGGGAATGCAAACATTCAGTTCATAGTAGCCACTATGTTTTGGGGTGATTTTCAATGCAGCCAAAGCTCACTGATGCAATCTGAAAGTTTTTTTTTTTTTTTTAATTATTAACTAATTCATTTTGTTTTCCTCTGTTGGAGTCCCTGTTTACCATTTAATTTCAGTTGCTGGCCATGCTGATCCCTGCTTTATACTGCTTTTGATCATGCCTTGGGCAAGAAATAAACAATATTAAACAAGATCCCACTAGCACTCCAGTAATAAACTTTCTTTGGTGAGAAGCAAACCTATTCTCTTTACACCAAATTTCATGCCTTGATAACTTGCGTTATAGCAAAGTACCCAGGAAATTGCCAAACAGAGTAGAAGAACTGAATTCAACCACGAATAATAGAGATCCAACTATGACTTTAATGCCCGTTGATTTCCAAACCATTTACAGGTAAAGGAAGACATACTTCAGTCAACCTAAGGCTAATATTGGGGCTCCACAAAGTCATCAAGGACCCAGGCTTTTTCTTTCTATTCTGCCACACACAACTTTCATAGTCCAAGATGGCAGTTTTCCATCTATTACATCTGGATTCCAAGCGATAAGAAGAAAGACATAAACTTCTTCCCACCCCTGTCTGCTGTCTGTTAATAACTCTGCCCACACAGCACTACTTACTCTTCATATCTCACTGGCAAGCACTTTAGTCACAGGGCCACACATCACTCCAAAAGAGGCTGGGAATAGTAGCCCAGGTTATGTTGCTAAGGAGGAAAGGTAAATGTATGTTGCAAGGTCATTCACTGTTATCTGCAATAGATGATATTTCACTATCGTCATAACAGGGTATCAGGTTGTTGGCAATGCAGACCAACTTGGTGTCCTACATCATAAAAGTCTAATAATCTCTCAAGAGGCATTGGAAATAATATTAATTGGAAGATTTATTTCACAGAGAGGGCTGAGAGGGCCCTTTTGCCAACAATCAAGATCTGAAATATTGGTTCCAATACCTGAAATGTTTACCCAACCATGATTCAGGCAGTTACTGGCAGCAATTTGCAACCCAAACTGTACTGCTACCTCCAGACTTGTATATCCAGCTACCTACTCAATATCTCCTCCTGGATGTTTTAAAGTCAATGCAAATCCAATGTGTTAAAAAATAATTTTGCTCAAAAAACCCGGTCCTCTTCCAGTATGTCTCATCACAGTGAGCAATACCACCATTCACCCAGAAGTTTAAGCCAGAGTCCTGGGTGCCATCCTCGGCCTTCCCATTTCCTTAGCACTAGTAACTACTCAGGCACCACCTCCTGCCAATTTTCACTCCCTAATGCCTATTAACTCTACTTATTTTTATCCATCTCCAAAGCTACTGCTCTAATCCAAGCTGACTTCATCTCTTGCCTGGACAGCAGAAATAGTTTCCCAATTGTTCTTCCCACATCCATTCTTACCATACCTCCAAACCCACTGTCTACATGGCAGCCAAAACATTTACTTAAAAACATAGATGAAATCATAAAACATCTCCTCATAAAACACTTCAATAGTTTTCCATTACTTTTAGCATACACACTTAAATTCTTCACATGGCCTGCAAGGCCAAGTACTTCTCCTGTTCCCCAGTTCCACTTATTCACGATGATCTAGTCACACAACCTTCTTCAGTTCCTCAAATAAATCAGTTTCTTTTTCACCTCAGAGGCTTTACACACACTGTTCCTTTGCATTGAAGGTTCTACTTTTTTCCCTTACCTGGTTAACACCCCCCGTGCTCCAGAACTCAGTTCAAATGTCACTTCAAGGAGTGAGCTAATCAGGCTAGTCCAGTGCCTGTTATCAGAGATCCTGATAGTACACCACAATTTTCCTCTGTTGTCTTCTTCACAACTGTAACTGAGCATTCAATCATGTCCACTGTCTTCTCTGCCTGAAAGGAGGCTCTATGAAGATAGCATTGTTCTGTCTTGCTCAGAGCTCTATCCTCAGTTCCTGACAGTGGTGAGCATTGTGGTCTCAATAAATATTAGCTGAAGGGAAAGTGAATGAATAAAGAAGTACTGTACCATGCAAGCAGAAAGTCTCCTCATCTGAGGATGTCGGCAGTAGATTTGACCCAATCAAGAGAGAAGATTCAGTCATTGGGGAGGGTAGTATGAGGAGGACACCCAGAAATAGGGTGAATAAAGAATACTTTTACTCACCATAAGATTAGAGTTGGACAGCAATTATGACTGGCAAGCAACTGAAACAGGGGGTTTTATACTCATCCCAGCTAGGACTGGTTAGGTTCCAGGTCCTTGGACTAAAGCCGATGGGTATTTGATAGGCTCAAATTTGAAGGACCCTCATGGTCCCTGCTATGGCAAGTTGTCCTCATCAAAATATAAACTCCATGGTGACAGGGGTCTGATCTAGTCACTGAGTATCCCACACACCTAGAATGGTGCCTGCTAGAAAGTCAGTGCTCTGCAAATATTTGTTGCATAAATCTCAACATTCATAGCCACAAGTAAGAAAGAGGTCAGTATTAAGAGTCACAAATTTTAAACAGACACAAGAGGCAGGGAATGATTTAAAAGTACAAGCTTGCATTTAAAAAAAACAAAAAAAAACAAAACAAAAAAAAAAAAAACAAAAAAACAAAAAAAACCTTTTTTACAAGGGGACCCGGTGCAGTCCTTTTTTTACCCAAGCACAAAAGCTGCAGACCACCTCACTTTAGTCACATTTTTGGTACCTTTCAATTTCCTCTTAGAGCTCTGCCACTTTACTTTGCCTTAAACGTGGTGTTTCAATACCAGTTAGTTCCTTTATAGAGCATATTCTTATACCATTTGAACTACACCACAAACCAATGAGTTAAAGTGTTTTCAGTTCCACTTGGCACATGAAAAAAAAAAAAAAAATGAGCATCAGGAATGTTAAGGCATTTGCCCAAGTTAGCACAGCTCACAAAGTGGCATAGGTGAGATGTAAAGAAAACTAGTTTTTTTTCTCTACTCACACTCAATGAAAATACTTCTATTGCCAGAAGTGGCGGGAGTGGTGGTTCCCTATACACTAAGCAATTCTCCAGCAGACACCAACTGCATGTCCTCTAATTCAATTCCATTCTGACACTATCTACCAGAAGATAGTGTCAGATTCCACAATGTGAGGGCTCAGTTCCACAAGACTGCTTCCCATTGCAGATGTGAATTGCAAGTAGAAGGTTGTCCGCTATACTTGTGACTGACTGGCTATAAATCAGGGTTCCCACTAATCCCTCCTTGGATTCTATTAATTTGCTAGGATGACTCACAGAACTCAGGGAAACACTTACTTGCATTTACTGGTTTATGATAAAGGATATTTTAAAGGATATAGATGAACAGCTAGATAAAGAGATGTATAGGGCAAAGTATGGGGAAGAATGTGGAAACACTTCTATCACTCAGGAAATTTCAATGGTTTTAAGAGCCCTTTGACAGGAACTGGGGACAATTACCAAATATATTCCATGTTACACCACTCTACATGGTATATATAACAAGGGGACTTAACATGCTCTTTTACTTCTAGAGTCTATTCTTCTTCTGCCACACTCACTACTGGGTGATGATCATGGAGAATGGAATAACACATTGAAAATCAATGTTTAAGTCACCAGACCTATATGTTTAGGTGACCTAAACATAGAGAAACTATTAAAAGTTTAAAGAGATCATCATTAAAACCCTGCTTATAACAGTTCCCTTTTCTTACCTTCAAATACACAATTTCTGTCTCTCTGACAGCTTCTTCTATTATGGTTTAAAAAACAATGCATGTGAGTCTCACCTGAAGTCTGCTATGTGTGGAACACATAGTGTGGAAAGCATATGATGATCAAATGTCCTGCATTGACTGATACAAGATATGGTCACATGGGAATAGATATTTGCTTTCCCACAACATACTTTAATACATTTTAAAGACCCAGTTTTCTAGAACTCATCTTCCAGCTATTCTCAAACAGTCAGCAGAGAAGCAGTTTTCAGCCTCTTCTTCCGAAATTATTCCAACTCTCACCCTAATCTCCACTCTCTGTCTTGCATTTGCTTCAGAGTCTGGCCTGTCGTGTTTGTTCAGGCAGGATCAAGAACCAGACATTGCAAGCTTTTCTCGTTGGAATGAAGCTGTGATTCAGGGCCCCCACTGGTTCTACACAATCCTGGTAGACTGGAGTGGGAGGTCTGAGCCACAATCATCAGATTGAAAGTAGATGCTCTCCTGGGATCGCTCTTCTGAGGTGCAGAGCTTGTAAAAATGCAGACTCTGAATCAGTTGTAACTGTGGCAGGATCTTCATTTCCAATAAGCTCCCAAGAGATAGCAATGCTGCAGGTGAGGGACCTCTTTTGGCATAGCAAGGCCCTAGACTAGATCAACACATCCCCCTCCCAGTTCCATGCTCTCATTGTGCATGTACTTCAGAGCGTATTTCAGTGTGTCATTATATGTTTATGAGACTATTTGAATAATATCTGTTCCCATTTTCAAAAACTTTAAAGTATTGAGATTGTAACCCACATTAGTCTGTTCTCACACTGCTATAAAGAACTATCTGAGACTGGATAATTTACAAAGAAAAGAGGTTTAATTGACTCACAGTTCTGCTTGGCTGTGGAGGCCTTGGGAAAATTATAGTCATGGCAGAAGGCGAAGGGGAAGCAAAGCACATCTTACATGGCAGTAGGAGAGATAGAGGAAAGTGTCACACTTTTAAGCCATCAGATCTTGTGAGAACTCACTTGCTATCAGGAGAACAGCATGGGGGAAACTGCCCCTATGATCCTATTACCTCCCACCAGGTCCCTCTCTCAACACCTGGGGATTACAATTCTAGATGAGATTTGGGTGGGGATGCAGAGCCAAACCATATCGTACCCCTCAAAGCCTAGTCAGGTAAAGAGAGACCACAGCAGATAGTGTAATGGAAGGAATTTAATTTAGGAAACTAGTTACAAAAGTGTTGGAGATACTGAGAGTGAAACAGCCCAGATTTAAGCAAGAGCAAAAAACCGCTACCATTTTTAGGGCTGGAGGAACAAAGAAAGAAAGGACTCTCACACAAATCCGAAGGCCTGGGTTGCCTGTGGAAGTGGGATTCACGGCAGAAGCTACCATGGGAGCTGGAACACAGAGAACATGTAGCCACTTCCCAAAGTGGTAGGTGGGGGACAGAGTAAGAAATACGATTGCTCCTCCTCTTCCTCCTGCTCTATTATCTCCTTCTAGTGTCTCCTATTGGTCAAATATACCAAGAAGCCACTTGGCAAGAGTACCTGGAAATACAATTTGCAGATAAAGATTAGGAAATGAATCTGCTTGCAAATAATAGTAACAGCATCTCTACACTACTTGCATTTAGAGCATAGTGCCTAGCATACAGTGGGCACAGTCAGTAAATATTTACTGAAAGACTGAACAATTAAAGGAGGAGTAAAAGCCAGATACCCTTCTCATACACACACGTATACACACACTATATAGACACATACTTATTAAAACCATGGTAATGGTCATTGGTGACCACTAGCCTTGAAATTCTCAGCCTCTACATCATCCAAAGTTTACCATCATGCCCAGACTCCAGCCAATTGGAATGAATGGTTATCCTGGAGCAGTGAATGTGGCAAGCAGCTACCACAGTTGAACAAATTTCTTCTTCAGTAGACTGTGATTCAGCCTTGAGAGAATAGGGACAGGTGAGCACAAAGGACTCTCAGGACAATTCGGTTTCACTACGGCATTATCTACAGCCAGTGCAAGCCTGATAGTGGAACAAGCAGAAATTTAATTTCCCCTAAAGATTCATCTTTTGTCAATACAGCATCCAACCAGCCATTCCCTTATAGGACAAGCTCGAGTATTATTGCTTACTACCTGGCTCTTGAGGATCAACACGGACTACAGAAATCACTCATAATAGCAGCCACCATTTACCCAGATCTCCTTATGCACTCAGTGCTTCATCAAAAACCTTTCGTGTTTTGTCTCACGTAGTCCTCACCACAACTCTGTGAGGTTGGCACTATTATCACTTCCACCTTACAAGACAGGAAGCTAAGCTCACCAACTAAGTTTTCCTGCATGAAATCATGCAGCAGGTAAACAACAGAGCTGGACTCAAATCCAGGCAATGTGACTTCAAAGCCACTTTCCACCTCTGATTCATCAGGGAAGATTCCCATCATAAGGACAGGGATTCCCTCATGTGGGCTTTGGTATATGACTTCCTTCTTCAGAGCACAGCACTGCGCTGACTACAAAGTGAAACTGATATTCCTCACATTTGCTTGTGTTGCCTTTCTCAGTGTCTGTATATCACCCTGACTTACTGTCTTAAAAAAGGACGTAGATGTTCAGTACCTCTTCATAATCTCAGAAAGTTTTCCAAGAGATCTGAACAGAGACTAACAGCCCTTCTTAGATTTCTAGCAGCATTCTAAAGCATAGCTATGCAAGACAGAGCAAAATGAATCTTTGGAGCAGTCCTTCCTCAATCCTTTGATGATGGAAACTGACTATGACACAATGCCATCAACTCTGACCCACCTGACCAACATCCACGAAGCTCAGCGATTTTCTCTGGCAGTCTACTTAGCATTTGTCAGAGCAAGCTTTACTAGGAAGGACAGGCTTTCTAGAAAAACTGTCAAATGAGATTTAGACTCCAGAAGGTATACTCGGTGTTTGTCCTCTGTCAACTCCTCTTTAAAGAGAACTGTGTCACCAGCAAGGTATCCTAAAGCTCACCAGAGCCAGGGAGGTGGGGCAGGGAGAGGCTTCACTTGCATACAGAAAGCCCACAGAGCAACCCACCCAGCCTCCTCACTTTCCCCCTTTCAGGGGCTGCCTCTGGGGCCTTTTTCTCCCCATTGCTGAAAAGTTTTAGAAAAGTCATCAGCATTTGTTCAAGAAAGTTCCCATTTTTCATGACTATGTTTATAGTACAGGCTGAGCATCCCTTACATGACATGCTTGGGACCAAAAGTTTCAGATTTTTAATTTTTTTCAAATTTTGGAATGTTTGCATATACATAATGACATATTTTGAAGATGGGGACCCATGTCTAAAGATGAAAGTCATTTGTTTCATATATACCTAATACATGTAGCTTGAAGATAATGTCATACAATATTCTTAATAATTTTTTGCATGAAACAAAGCTTGTATACCTGAGGTCAGGTGTGGGATTTTTCTACTTGTGATACCATGTTGACATTCATAAATTTTCAAATTTCAGAGAATTTTGGATTTCAAATTTTCAGATTAGGGACACTCAACCTGTATCAAAATCCCTGACAGTATCTATTAACCTATATCCTGCCCTCAAGGAGGATACAATCTATTTGGGTAGTGTTTAAGTTCTACATTTCCATAATAACACTGAATAACAACAAAATCACATGCAAAATAAGTGCTTAGTGCTTGCCTATTGGAGGTTGTTAGGTGGATCTGCTGACCATGACTGAGTTGTGTCACATGTCTGGGGCTTGGCTGGCTATAGGCTGGTCTAGCATGGCCTTGGCTAGGTTGACCAGGGTGACTCGGCTCCCCTCACATGTCGTTCGTTCTTCTTCTGGAACTAGTAGGCTAGCCTAGGTATATCCCTCTCATGACAGCAGCAGAGTGCAAAAACGCAGTCAAAAATGCACAAGCACTTTTTAAAATAGGTCTGCAAACATCTTATTAGCCAAAGCAGGTCACATGCCCAAATCCAGATCAAGGGAGAATAATAGACTCTGCCTGTCTAGTAAGAGGAAGTGCAATGCCACATGGCAAAGAGAAAGGTCACAGAAAGGGGTGAGAATTGGGTCTAGGGATAGAACCATTCTTACAGCAGATAGCTGAGAGAGAAAAAGCAGGAGGGAATCTATGACCAAGCTCCTTAGGCATGGCCTTCATGATCTGGCCAGTTCTGACCTACAGCTCAAGCTTCCTGGTCTCCTCTCCACCCATTCTGTCTCCTTCCCACCCATAACACTCCGTTCCTCTCACTAAGTGACCTAAGTGTTCTCTCGCTTCTTGCTTGGCTTGGGTCCATTTCTGTCTGCCTGAAAGGTCCTTCCTTCCTTCCCCATCTCACCTGACATTTGCCCAGTAAGCTCCTAGTCATTCCTCCGGCCTCAGCTTGGCCATCAGTTCCTCTGGCAAGTCTTTTCTAAACTCTAGAACCTGAGTTAGAGGCCTATCTGTAAGCCCTCCAGCAGCCTGTTCTCACTCCATCGTAGGTATTGTCATTTTCTGTTTACCTGTCTCTAGCTTCCACTAGACTTCACATTAAGCTGTGTGTTCAAAGAGGGTCAGCACTGCAGCCCCAGGGCCTCACACAGAGCTCTAAAATCAATAAATGCTTGATTAATGAAACTGCTTAGTGCCTTGGGAAGGGAAAGGGGCCAGGTGCAGTGGCTCACGCCTGTAATCCCAGCACTTTGGGAGGCCAAGGCAAGTGGATCACTTGAGGTTAGGAGTTCAAGACCAGCCCAGCCAACATGGTGAAACCCTATCTCTACTAAAAATACAAAACTTAGCCGGGCTTGGTGGCAAGCACCTATAATCCCAGCTACTCGAGAGGCTGAGGCAGGAGAATCGCTTAAACCTGGGAGGTGGGGGTTGCAGTGAGCCGAGATTATACCACTATACTCCAGCCTGGGTAACAGAGCGAGACTCCATCTCAAAAAAAAAAAAAAGGAAAGGGTGGATTCTTCCCAAAACACAAGAGTAGGAATGGTGCAGGTTAGAGAAGGCCCTGAAAACTAAAATGAACATGTAGACCATGGATGGAAATAAAGTTTCCAAGAAAAGGCAGGTGGGATAGATCAGTTTTCAGCAGATACTTGGGAGGTGCACTGTTCAACAGAAACATAATGTGAGCCACAAATGTGGGCCCACTTATGTAATGTTATATTTTCTGGAAGTCACATTTTTAAAAAGTAAAAATAAACAGCCAAAATTGATTTTAATAACATTTATTTATCCCAATGTATCCAAAAGATTATCATTTCAACATGTAATCAATATAAAAAAAGTAATAAGATATTTTACATTTTTATACTACGTCCTTAAAATCTAATGTGTGTTTCACACTTAAAGCACATCTCAGTTTGAACCACCCACATTTTCAGGGCTAAATAGCCACAGTAACTAGTGACTACCGTGTTGAACAGTGCAGCTCTAGGGCCAAGAAATCATCTGGGACTAATCCAGGATGATAATAGTAATGAAAATGATGACAGTATTGAGAATGGAGAGAAAGGCAAGTGCATGACATTCCACTGGCAGAATTAGCGTGTCAGCTTATCTGAGAGCCGGAGCACTGGTAATGTATATTTACACATTTGGCGTTCAGTCTGTATTGGAAAGGAGAATCGGTTCACATACAAGCTGTGATTTTGTTCACATTTCTGTTCTCAGAGATAACTATTTGTTAGTGAAATCTACCACCTTTATCCAAGCCATGAAAATAGTGAAAATACTTTCTGAGGCTGATTCCTAGTGTGGAACGGAAGATTTGTGAAATTCGAGCATACTTGCTATAATTCAAACCCATTTTTATGTACTATGGATCACAATCAATTCAATTCAACAACCATTGAATGAGTTCCTGCTAATTGGAAGCCTGAGCTACTGAGCAATTATCCTTGGGAGAAAAGTAAACAAAAGCATAATTTATTAATATACTTGTTATTCTCCCAGTTATACAATTAGTTAACTGTTGTAGACTTATTTGTGATGTGTTTATATAAGCATGTGCAGATATATTTTATTAGACTTTATGTTAAACCATACTTAGAAGTTATCTATTCTAAGTGTATCTCTAGCTTTAGTTTCTTCATTTTGCAAGTGAAAAAACTGAAGAAGAATAAAGAACTTGCCTAAATGTAGTTGATGGAAGATCTGACGAGAGAATACTGGTTTCTTTCTCTTTCCAGGCAAACGCACCTTTTGGGGTATATTTTACATAATGCGATGAGTTTTATAGAAAAAATTAAATAAGCATTCACACACATTAGGTTATTTTTAAAGATTTCTATGGCTATTTGTGTGTATAATAAACAAAAAATATTAATTGATTAAACAATTTCATGTTTATGGAAGTATTTTAAGTGCACATGTTTCTAATAAAATGGATTTCAAGCAAAGACCTCAAGGCTCTTACCACTAAATTTGATTTGTACCCAAACTGTATCTTCATATTAGCTGATAACTCTCTTACTCTTACGAGCATCTTTAACATATCTTTTTAAATGATCTGGATTGACTGTCTAGACTGTTTCAAGTTCCCTGGATAATTTTGCAACTCCCTCTTTACTCTGACAGTGTGCATGTGACCTTGAGTTAAATTAGAGAGATTTCTTCTAAGTGCTTCATATGCACTACATACATTACTTAATATTGAAGATTTTTGCTTTATAAGGGGAAAATTTCCTGTTGAGAAATATTAAATACCACTTATCTGAGGTTATCAGGTTATGTGACTGCACATTTCCAGCTCTTTCTTTCGGAAAATGAATCCATTGTTATTGAAATTTAAAGAAATTAATGCATTTTTAATCAGATCAATATACATTTACTATAACAAGCACACAATCCATTTTCAGTTGAACACTATGTTTTTTGAAATAAAATTACTGTAGGCCAAGAGACAAATATAAGGGAACTTAAAGGTATATATCTTTGTTACCAATAACAACGTGATTTCATCAGGAGCATCTGATAAATCTCAAGGATGTGATAAAGTCAGGAACACCTTGCAATAGGACGCAGATATTGAGAACATTCTCTTCTGCTTTTTCACTTGACAATGTGGGCAATTAAGACTTCATAAATTGGCCAGGGGTGGTGGCTCATGCCTGTAATCCCAGCACTTTGGGAGGCTAAGGAGCGCAGGTCACCTGAGGTCAGGAGTTTGAGACTAGCCTGGCCAACATGACGAAACCCTGTCTCTGCTAAAAATACAAAAATTAGCCGGGCGTGGTGGTGGGTGCCTGTAATCCCAGCTACTTGGGAGGTTGAGGCAGGAGAATCACTTGAACCTGGGAGGCGGAGGTTGCAGTGAGCTGAGGTCACTCCATTGCTCTCCAGCCTGGGCAACAAGAATGAAACTGCCTCAAAAACAAAACAAACAAAAAAAAGACTTCACAGATTAGTTTAAAGGACATTCATTTCAGGATAAACTCATCTCATGAAAATATGAGGATCCTGAAGGCTTTGGATACAACAGGTAGTTTCCAAATTGGACACAAAGAATCTTTTTTTCTTACAAGATTTCGACCCCTTAGAGGAAGGAGGAAGGGATATACCCTGAGGCATCTCATAACTTTCACTAATTATATATAGAACCACAGAATATCAGAGACTCTTGGAATTATTCTAATCCAAGTCTTTCAATTGCAGATTCAGTGTGAAACATAAACAAATCACAGGTCCAGCTGTTAGCATCTCTTGAGGTAAACATCCACAAATTTGTTAAGCAGCCTCTTAGAATTCTACAGCATTTCCTTTGTATCACCAAACTAACGTTTGTAAAGCTGCAGCTAAGTGCAATGAGTTAGCCCTTTAAGCTTCAAGGCATTGACCAGGGCTTTAGCTTTCAGAGATTTGGTGAGCAAGTCTGTATTCATTCTTCCAGACCTTTCGTGACTTTATAGACTTCAATCACACCCCTGCCAGCCTTCATCTTTCATATTAGTCCATCCAAACTAAAGACATCTGAGGATTCGAAACATTTGGAAGCATTCCCTTTCATTTCCAGCCAAAACAAAAATAAAGGGTTCCATTGTGCTCTCAAGGAAACAAGTCTATGTTTTTGGTACTTAGGGCTGTCTCCAAAAATGGGATCTTACAAAGTATAATTCTGTAGAAGGCATAGCAATGGGAGCCACTTAGACCTAGAAGAGACCCAAATATAAATATCTATATCCACTTTCACCTTGAAAACACTACTCTTGCTAACAGCAATCTTTCAGAAGTGGGGATGCTGCCTCATTTCCTTCTTTGGTATGTGTTGAGAGAAACGTGTTACCAGAGGAGGAAAGGTACACTGTTTCAAGATATTTCTTCCACAAAATATTTCTTCTTTACCTTTACCTTGCATATAGATATTGCTGATGTCTTTTATTTAACAGATTCTATGGGTTTTTTTTCGAGTAAGAATATTTCTCCTAGCATGAGTTGTAAAATGCAACTGCCTCTGCATTAATTTAGCCATTATCTAGTCTCGTTGTGAATTGCTTTAATCAGGTTGCTTTCCTGACTGGTACCCACATATGATAAACACTAAGAACCATGAGTTCTGACTGGGAGAATAAAAAAAGAAGTCCCAGGCACTGACAAAAATATAAGGTTTGAATTGGCACACCAAGAAGAAGCATTGGATCACCAGTGGATAGTCTGAGGTTCATGACTTTTGGGTAGAGAGAACTAAGCAAGAAAACACAGAGATAAGAAAGAGAGGCATGGAGGACAGAGCGGAAGATGCTGAGACAGCCGGACAACTGTAGGTGTTTTCAAAAGAACATTGATTGAAATTTTACATTCATTATGTCACTTAACACTCACATCTTGCACATTATAAATTATTGCATCAATTTACAAATATAAAAAATGAGGCTCCGAACATGGCATCTAATGAAGTTTCCAAAGACCATAGGGATAATCTGCCAGTAATTGAGTATTGTGTACTAAATCCCTTACATTAATTTTTTCATATAATCCTCACAACAATTCTACAAAGTAGGTATTATTATCTGCATTGTAAAGTTGAGAAAACAGAGGCTTGAGGTGCTCAAGATATTATCCAGAGCTAGTAAGTGACAGCTGGGATTAGAACCTGGTTTTTCTGACTCCACAGCCATGGCTCCAGACCACTAAGCAGCACTTTCCCTCTAGCTCAAAGTCAAACCATTTCTGTTACCCTATAGCAGCCCAGGGCATTGATGGTGAGAACCCTACTTTGCTGCTTAGGGCCTTTAGTCAGTAGTTTTTCTGGGAGGGTCTTTGTGTAACCCAACCTCCCTTCCTTTGCTGATTAATATTACCCAGCAGATTATCACTCTATCTTCCATTATACATGTTTGCACACAATAGTCTTTGTCAGAAAATCAGGTGTGTTGCGTAATGGTTCCAGACCTTCCAACTCCTCATTGTATGTTTCTAGATCAACCACAGAGTCACTAGGAATAGACTCACATCTCTGATGTGAGGGGATTGGAGGCCTCCTGGCAACAAATTCCACAATCCTATCATAGCCTTCTGTCAACCTGACGTCCTTCACATCTTTTCCTAAATATTGAAACTTGGCGTATGCTCAGCAGGTCCTGGAAGAAGTGGAGAATGGAGGCAGAGGATGTGGTGTTTAACCCCCATTGTTTCCTCTTCCACACACAAGGTAGTGTTGTTGAGGATAACATGCATCTATTGTGTTCTTGGTGCAGATACTCCATAATATTAGCTGTGAGGCTTGGATGGTGTTTGCTTATTTTGTTTTGCAAGCTGGATTACACACTGTCACTAAGAGTAAGGCATTTATCCATTCAACATCTATTGAGAACCACGTAGGTGCCAGGATCTAGAAAAATAAACACAAATGTTGATATATGAATTGGCTCCGGTTGGGATTTCACAGTGTAGAGGAGGAGCCACACAATTAATTATTACAGGTAGCTAACTTTTAATGAGCATCCAATATATGCCAGCCAGCGTTCCTAGCACTCTATGTGGATTATCTCCCCGAATCCTCATACCAGCCCTCTCAGGTTAGTACTAGTGATGCCCTCATTTGACAGAGGAAGAAACTGAGTCTAGGGAAGTTAATTAACTTGCCTAAAGTCACACAGATGGCAAGTGGTGGAGTTGGGATTGAACTTCAGCCTTTAGGTTTTATTTTATTTATTTGAGACAGGGTCTTGCTCTGTTGCCCAGGCTGGAGTGCAGTGGTTTGATCATGGCACACTGCAGCCTTGACTTTCCAGGCTCAAGCCATCCTCCTACCTTGGCCTCCCAAAATACTGGGATTACAGGCATGAGCCACTTTGCCCAACCAGCCTTTAAGTTTTAGCTTATACACTTGCCTTCCTTTCTGTACTATGTTTTTATAGCACTTGTAGCAAGAGTCGTGTTAAAGGCTTCGATGGGAAACTGTGGGACAAGAGATAAGGGAACATAAGACGTAGCTAGAGTTTCACAAATTTGGGGAAAAATGTAGCTTGAACTTGAGGCCACTGATTTTTCTTCAGTGAAAAGTGGAGAAAGGAAAAGGGTCTTTCCCCCAGTATTAATTTATCAAATGCATTTTAGTTAAATACTACTTATTATTAATAACATTAATATTAGAATTGAGGAAAACATTTATTTCATTAAAGGAAAAGGGATCTGTAGAAACTCATCTACTTTGGAATTATTTAGTCAGGTTATTTGTTTTAATTCAACACAAACTCTAAAATTATTAAGACAAATATCATGAGGATAAATTCTGAATAAGTGCAGAGCTATGGAGCAAAGGATAAACTTAATGACTTCACACATAGTGTTTAACAAACCAGTGAAAGGTGTTTCTTTTTAGGGCTCCCTTAATTGTGCTTTGGTGAAAAAGAAAAAAGAAAAAAAAAAACAACTTTTAAAGAAACGTGATTTTGCTTCATGTTAAGGAAAAAAAAAAAGGAACAAGGGAGGTGGTAAATGTTTTCTGAAAACACCAACCTGAGACTGTCAACACAGAAGTTTACTTTTGACATCCTGGGCCAGCCTCATCTGGCCTCTTTTGGTTATTTTTCCTAAGCAGAACTTGCACTCCAACTCCATTTTCTTCCATTGTTACGTTGTTTAATTCAAAATCAAAGACGAAGTTCAGACTAGACAGTAAAAATATTCTCGCTATTGGGATGTATTTGTAGGGGTCGGAAGGGTAGAAGAGTGAGAACCAGCACTTCCTTGCACATTATCAGCCCCCTGTGATGATACAAAGGCCAGTCATCTGTGTAACCTCTAGGAGACGGTGAATTTCTACAGAGCTTTCTCACTGGAAGAAGGGTGGCAAGGAAGCCAGAATAAACCACCCAACTTTTAGGGTCATGTCCATGCATGCTTATGGCAAAGAGCATTGACAAACTCTTTTCTTTGCCACCACTTCTCATGTATCCCTACCAAACCTTAAGGCAGAGTTATGACCCATGCTTGACATTGAAAGCAATTCTCAGGTCCTTGTGTACAATCTGTAGCCCCAAGGCCTAGACACTGGCTAGCTAGAGTCTTTAACCAAGCACTAGCAAGCAAGAGCTTTTAGACTTAATCTTCTCACTTTCCTTTCCCCACTTAACCTATAGGCCCTGTATATATCTCCACAAATCCACAAGAGCAGGTTTTACTTACCTATCTTTTACCTACCTACCTCCCAGATAGTTGTTTGAAGATGACTCCCTGAGGATAATTGACTAGGAAAATTTTGTGTCTTGAAACATCTCTAATAACTTCCTTATTTTTGTCTAGTTCATGCATGCTCCAAAATGCATTTGAGATCTTTTACCAAACAGATTTTTTATATTAGTCTTTACATCATTTTATTTTTAAATTTATTAATTCTCATTTAGTAAGAAAGCAGAGGACTGAATAACACCATTTCTTTACATCACTTTCAACTTCAAGATTTTATGATCCCATAAGAATTTGCAGTAAAAGTATTAAGGCCAACAAAGAAAAGCAGCTATAAAAGTGAAACAGAATTGGCTTGTGAAACACAAAGAAGGAATTTTTAAATATCTGAATATGTTAAAACTAGGACTTTGTGGAATGCCTTTTTTTTGTTGTTTTTTTGTTTTTTTTGAGATGGAGTCTCGCTCTATAGCCCAAGCTAGAGTGCAGTAGCACCATCTTGGCTCACCGCAACCTCTGCCTCCTGGATTCAAGCAATTCTCTGTCTCAGCCTCCTGAGTAGCTGGGACCACAGATGCCCGCCACCACAACTGGCTAATTTTTTTTGTATTTTTAGTAGAGACAGGGTTTCACTATCTTGGCCAGGCTGGTCTTGAACTCCTGACCTTGTGATCCACCTGCCTTGGCTTCCCAAAGTGCTGGGATTACAGGCGTAAGCCACCGTGCCCGGCCTGTGGAATGCCTTTCTATGGTCGACTTTGAGGGTAAACTCATTCTGCCTTTGAGGATAGAAGATTGAACTTATTTCTTGAGCTTCTTCCTCTCCTAAGTCAATTTTACTTATACCTTAAATCAGTGTTTCTCAAAATGAACTCAGGGACAATGACTTCAGAATTACTTAGGGCATTCCTAACTATTATGATTCCTGAGCCCTACTTAGAATGTAAATTTTTATCAAGCCTCCTAGTCAATATTTATACACCCTAACACTTAAGAACGACCACTGAATTAAGAAAAGACCTCCAAATGGAGAACAAAAAAAAGCGGGGGTTGCAATACTAGTCTCTGATAAAACAGACTTTAAACCATCAAAGATCAAAAGAGACAAAGAAGGCCATTACATAATGGTAAAGGGATCAATTCAACAGGAAGAGCTAACTATCCTAAATATATATGCACCCAATACAGGAGCACCCAGATTCATAAAGCAAGTCCTTAGAGACTTACAAAGAGACTTAGACTCCCATACAATAATAATGGGAGACTTCAACACTCCACTGTCAACATTAGACAGATCAATGAGACAGAAAGTTAACAAGGATATCCAGGAATTGAACTCATCTCTGCAGCAAGCAGACCTAATAGACATCTATAGAACTCTCCACCCCAAATCAACAGAATATACATTCTTCTCAGCACCACATCGTACTTACTCCAAAATTGACCACGTAATTGGAAGTAAAGCACTCCTCAGCAAATGTACAAGAACAGAAATTATAACAAACTGTCTCTCAGACCACAGTGCAATCAAACTAGAACTCAGGACTAAGAAACTCAATCAAAACCGCTCAACTACATGGAAACTGAACAACCTGCTCCTGAATGACTACTGGGTACATAATGAAATGAAGGCAGAAATAAAGATGTTCTTTGAAACCAATGAGAACAAAGATACAACATACCAGAATCTCTGGGACACATTTAAAGCAGTGTGTAGAGGGAAATTTATAGCACTAAATGCCCACAAGAGAAAGCAGGAAAGATCTAAAATTGACACTCTAACATCGCAATTAAAAGAACTAGAGAAGCAAGAGCAAACACATTCGAAAGCTAGCAGAAGGCAAGAAATAACTAAGATCAGAGCAGAACTGAAGGAGATAGAGACACAAAAAACCCTCCAAAAAATCAATGAATCCAGGAGTTGGTTTTTTGAAAAGATCAACAAAATTGACAGACCACTAGCAAGACTAATAAAGAAGAAAAGAGAGAAGAATCAAATCGACGCAATTAAAAATGATAAAGGGGATATCACCACCTACCCCACAGAAATACAAACTACCATCAGAGAATACTATAAACACCTCTACGCAAATAAACTGGAAAATCTAGAAGAAATGGATAATTTCCTGGACACTTACACTCTTCCAAGACTAAACCAGGAAGAAGTTGAATCCCTGAAGAGACCAATAGCAGGCTCTGAAATTGAGGCAATAATTAATAGCCTACCAACCAAAAAAAGTCCAGGACCAGATGGATTTACAGCTGAATTCTACCAGAGGTACAAGGAGGAGTTGGCACCATTCCTTCTGAAACTATTCCAATCAATAGAAAAAGAGGGAATCCTCCCTAACTCATTTTATGAGGCCAACATCATCCTGATACCAAAGCCTGGCAGAGACACAACAAAAAAAGAGAATTTTAGACCAATATCCCTGATGAACATCGATGCAAAAATCCTCAATAAAATACTGGCAAACCGGATTCAGCAACACATCAAAAAGCTTATCCACCATGATCAAGTGGGCTTCATCCCTGGGATGCAAAGCTAGTTCAACATTCACAAATCAATAAACATAATCCAGCATATAAACAGAACCAAAGACAAGAACCACATCATTATCTCAATAGATGCAGAAAAGGCTTTTGACAAAATTCAACAGCCCTTCATGCTAAAAACGCTCAATAAATTCGGTATTGATGGAACGTACCTCAAAATAATAAGAGCTATTTATGACAAACCCACAGCCAATATCATACTGAATGGGCAAAAACTGGAAAAATTCCCTTTGAAAACTGGCACAAGACAGGGATGCCCTCTCTCACCACTCCTATTCAACATAGTGTTGGAAGTTCTGGCTAGGGCAATCAGGCAAGAGATAGAAATCAAGGGGATTCAGTTAGGAAAAGAAGAAGTCAAATTGTCCCTGTTTGCAGACGACATGATTGTATATTTAGAAAACCCCATTGTCTCAGCCCAAAATCTCCTTAAGCTGATACGCAACTTCAGCAAAGTCTCAGGATACAAAATTAATGTGCAAAAATCACAAGCATTCTTATACACCAGTAACAGACAAACAGAGAGCCAAATCAGGAATGAACTTCCATTCACAATTGCTTCAAAGAGAATAAAATATCTAGGAATCCAACTTACAAGGGATGTAAAGGACCTCTTCAAGGAGAACTACAAACCACTGCTCAGTGAAATAAAAGAGGACACAAACAAATGGAAGAACATACCATGCTCATGGATAGGAAGAATCAATATCGTGAAAATGGCCATACTGCCCAAGGTAATTTATAGATTCAGTGCCATCCCCATCAAGCTACCAATGAGCTTCTTCACAGAATTGGAAAAAACTGCTTTAAAGTTCATATGGAACCAAAAAAGAGCCCGCATCTCCAAGACAATCCTAAGTCAAAAGAACAAAGCTGGAGGCATCACGCTACCTGACTTCAAACTATACTACAAGGCTACAGTAACCAAAACAGCATGGTACTGGTACCAAAACAGAGATATAGACCAATGGAACAGAACAGAGTCCTCAGAAATAATACCACACATCTCCAGCCATCTGATCTTTGACAAACCTGAGAGAAACAAGAAATGGGGAAAGGATTCCCTATTTAATAAATGGTGCTGGGAAAATTGGCTAGCCATAAGTAGAAAGCTGAAACTGGATCCTTTCCTTACTCCTTATATGAAAATTAATTCAAGATGGATTAGAGACTTAAATGTTAGACCTAATACCATAAAAATCCTAGAGGAAAACCTAGGTAGTACCATTCAGGACATAGGCATGGGCAAAGACTTCATGTCTAAAACACCAAAAGCAACGGCAGCAAAAGCCAAAATTGACAAATGGGATCTCATTAAACTAAAGAGCTTCTGCACAGCAAAAGAAACTACCGTCAGAGTGAACAGGCAACCTACAGAATGGGAGAAAATTTTTGCAATCTACTCATCTGACAAAGGGCTAATATCTAGAACCTACAAAGAACTCAAACAAATTTACAAGAAAAAAACAAACAACCCCATCAAAAAGTGGGCAAAGGATATGAACAGACATTTCTCAAAAGAAGACATTCATACAGCCAACAGACACATGAAAAAATGCTCATCATCACTGGCCATCAGAGAAATGCAAATCAAAACCACAATGAGATACCATCTCACACCAGTTAGAATGGCGATCATTCAAAAGTCAGGAAACAACAGGTGCTGGAGAGGATGTGGAGAAATAGGAACACTTTTACACTGTTGATGGGATTGTAAACTAGTTCAACCATTATGGAAAACAGTATGGCGATTCCTCAAGGATCTAGAACTAGATGTACCATATGACCCAGCCATCCCATTACTGGGTATATACCCAAAGGATTATAAATTATGCTGCTATAAAGACACATGCACACGGATGTTTATTGCAGCACTATTCACAATAGCAAAGACTTGGAATCAACCCAAATGTCCATCAGTGACAGATTGGATTAAGAAAATGTGGCACATATACACCATGGAATACTATGCAGCCATAAAAAAGGATGAGTTTGTGTCCTTTGTAGGGACATGGATGCAGCTGGAAACCATCATTCTTAGCAAACTATCACAAGAACAGAAAACCAAACACCGCATGTTCTCACTCATAGGTGGGAACTGAACAATGAGATCACTTGGACTCGGGAAGGGGAACATCACACACCGGGGCCTATCATGGGGAGGGGGGAGGGGGGAGGGATTGCATTGGGAGTTATACCTGATGTAAATGACGAGTTGATGGGTGCAGCACACCAACATGGCACAAGTATACATATGTAACAAACCTGCACGTTATGCACATGTACCCTACAACTTAAAGTATAATAATAATAAATTAATTTAAAAAAAAAAAAAGAAAAAAAGAAAAAAAAAAAGAAAAGACCTCCAAACAGTATTGCCACGTCTTGCTCACCAGGTGCAAATTAGATATCTAGGTGGAAACCTTAGCTCCTAAATATTGGCCCCTTCTGTTAATACCCAATTGCAATGCTAAAGAACTCTGAAAAAGGAAATTGATCCCTTGATCTTTTAGTCTGCTGAAGTACTAAGTTGAGTTTTTAAAATTCATCACAGAATTTTTAAATGTTAAAGAGAGCCTCAGAGATTGTCCTGACCCAACCCTCCTGCTTTACAGAAGAGGAGACTGAGGATAGAAATATTGCAGCTTACCCAAGGTCAGTCAGCTTGGAGAGTCAACAAAAGGCTTAGAATGAACCTCTTGGCTCCTGTTCCAGTGGCTCATTCTACTTCACAAAGTCAATTTCTATCTACATGGACCATTTGTAAAATATATGCGTTTAACAACTGCTCTTTGATTTATTCATTTTAATGACTGCTTGAAATTTATTTTAAGCCAAAAAATGAGCAAGTCACAAAATCAACCACTTGGTATTACAACTCAAATTTTACCAAAATTTACCAAGGCCATCCTTTAGTTTCCCACATTGGGTAGTAACAACAACTATATTTTGGAAAGCATGATAGATAGATAGATAGATAGATAGATAGATAGATAGATAGATGACACACATATACATATGGTGGCTGGGATAATCCTCTGAGACATTTTTAGCAGAGCTATTGAATTTTCTAGAAACACTGTCCCCTGTCACTCTGTTCTGATATTTACACATTCATTTAACCAATATTTATTGAATGCCAACCTTGTGGTAGGTATGATGCCATTCCAGTGTAGTTGCATCATGTTCTAGGGCCAGCACTTAAGACAAAAATCATAGAGAATCAAAATTATCCTTAGAAAAAATCCATTAGGAAGACATGTCATCCCATTTTGCCTCATTCTTTCATTGACTGTCAGATGAAACTGTTAGTTTGCTTTGAGTGGCCATGTTGTTTGAAAGTCATCTTATTAAACATTCGAATTGCTCATGGCATGCACAGATACTCCATGAGAGAGGCACATAAGAACTGAGACCATACTAGGAGACATCTTGGGTCCATATCTCCCATCTCAGGCTCATTTGTTAGGTAGAATAGCAAACAGAATCACTCACCCCATTTAAATTATTCTTTTCTCTTTCCTTTTCCCCCAAGGAGTTGAATCCAAGCTATTTAAATTTAGGTATGTTGGGATCTCTCAACGTTTGTCATTTTGCCCTCATTTTGCCGCTTAACCTAGATGCTATTTTCTTAAATTGGCCACCCTAGTTCACTTTGTGCTGCTATAACAGAATACTCAAGACTGAATAATTTATA
The DNA here is from genome assembly GCF_047675955.1 of Chlorocebus sabaeus. Taxonomy (NCBI): domain Eukaryota; kingdom Metazoa; phylum Chordata; class Mammalia; order Primates; family Cercopithecidae; genus Chlorocebus; species Chlorocebus sabaeus. The sequence continues at coordinate 34,989,300 of NC_132913.1, forward strand.
AAGACAAAAAGTTTGTTTAGCTCACAGTTCTGAAGGCTGGGAAGTTCAAGACTGGGTGGCCACTTCTGATGGCAACTGGTGAGGGCCTCATGCTGAATCAAAACATGATAAAGAAATGAAGGTGAACATGGTATATGCAAAAAAAGAGAAAAAACATGATAGGCAACCTCCCTTTACAATAACCAACTCTGGAGGAGACTAATCTGTTCCCAAGGGAACTTATCCATTCCCACAAGAACCAATCTAGTCTCACAGTAAAGACAGTAATTCATATGAATGACCTACTCGCTTTATAAAGACTCCACTTTCTAACACCAATACATTGGCAATTAAATTTCAACATGAATTTTGATGGGATAAACCACGTCCAGACCATAGCATTGGCTTCCTTCACCCACTGAAGAGAAAAATATAAGAGACTTTTTGTCAAGAAGGAGCGCCTCAGTTTCAAACTCTCTATTACTAGTATATTAAATCTGTTATTCAAGTATGTGCCCAGTGTTTTTCCATGTTCCTGTCCTTGGCCCTCATGTGTCCTCTGGCCTGAAGACTGCTCACCCTTTCCATAGTGCTCTCTGTGCTATCAGGCTGATGATGGATTCTAGCTTCCTTTGACTCTCACAGTTCTTGCCTCCTATTATGGCCCCATTCTCCATGTAAGCCCACAATCCTGGAACAACTCCAAATCACATATCTGGATCAGTAATAAAGTTTGGTTACACTTTTTTTTTTTTTTTTTTTTTTCTCTTTTCTCTATCAAATTGCCTAAGCTCTTAGGACAGGAGAATAAATTGTGTATAAATTGTTTCCAGAAACCATTCCATTCACAGCCCATTTATCAACCCTATGGAAGAAGGGATACCATGTGGTGCTGAATTACGGGGATTCTTGTTCATTAAAAGTAGGATTGACAGCAACAGCTTATTCCACAGGATCCTCTAACTGGAGGTCATTAAACCCAATGTCTTCTTGATTGGCCCTGAACTGAGAACTGAAAGATGAAAGACTCCACATTTCCCATCTCTAATCTCATGAGTCACTCAACTCAAATCCAGGGCTTTATTGTCAAGCATCATACTACATGTAGCAGCATAACAAACCCCTTACCAGATCCAGCTAACCCAAGATAAAGCATATCAGTATTGGCATTAGTAACTTCCAGGCTAGTGACTATAAGCCATGGAAAGCTAACATTTCTCCAGCTTTGGAAAATGTGCAAACATCATGCCACCAAGAGAAATAGTAACGGGACAGCTGGCAAGCACTGGAAACTGGGACTCACTTGTATTTTATTTTGCTTTTATTTCCCAGTTCTCATTATGTTTCTTGCCTCCCTCCTTTTCAATAAATGTATCTTAATGAAAGACTTCAAGAAAAAAAAGTTACTAGAAACATGTAAAGAAATATTCTTTAATACACAAGTGGTAATTAAAATGTTAGCATGTCCTGAGGGCAGAAAATGGATACCTCTGTTAGGAATTTCAAAGCTAATTAAATACAGCAATATAAACACACCATTAAATTGTATTGTAACCAACAAACAGATATGTGAGTTATTGAGCCATATATAAACTTTGGGATCTGACTGCTGAAAAGGGCAAAAAGCAAACCAAAGGAAAAGGCCCAAATTAATTGTACAAGTATAGGGTCCAGGAGAGCAAAAGGCTTAAAAACGGAACAGCTGACGTATTGAAGCATAGATTCTCAAAAAGAAGAATCCCGAGTAGAGAAAGGGAACAGAAGAGAATCAACATAGAAAAGTTCCAAGGTTGGTCTGGTAAATGTATACCTTGTGATTTAAAATCTCAGCATTGATGCCAACTTGATTCTGAAGACAGAACATGCTTCTAGAAGCACAGCTGTGGAAATAAACTATGATTCTGTTTTGAACATAATATACAGCACTGTCTGTAACCTTCTTAAAAGTCTACTGTGGGCTTCCACTTCCGGCCATGATGGAGTATTGAGGACCAGATTTACCCTCCCACCTTAAATAACTTTAAATAATAAACTAAACATATGAAAACACAGTTTTCAGATATTGGACAACAGGGCGTGCAGGACAGTGATCCCTGAGCAAAGGGAAACAAACCGAGTGAGTTCCACCTTGATTTCTCCCTTTTATTGCCTGGAGAGACTTCCAAAGCTACACCAAATGGAGGAAGCCCAAACAGAACCTGGCTTTCTCCCTGAGTTGAGGAGGAAGAGTCAAATATTCACAGAGACCACAATGGCTATAATTCACAGCACACATGACCAGAGAGGAAAGAGTTGCACAGACAGTAAGTACCCTGGAGGTCTCCGTGGGTTCCTCTGTGTCTTCCACTGAGCACTGACCAGTATGTTTGTGTAGGAAACTACTCAGGGCAGATAAAGACCACTGAGAAGGAGCAATCCACAGTGCTCACACAGCTCTGGAAAGAGTTCATGCTTCCCTCCGTCAGAGTGGAAAAGCTCACAATACACAGGGCATCAGGTAGAGTTCTCATCTACCTAGTGCCTCAGTAGTGGGGAAAAATGTTCCCTAAATTAGAAGTTACACTGGGCCCAGCCGAAAAAGTTTAAAAACACACCTACAGGATCACACTGTCTGTGAGTAACTTAAATGTGTCTAGAACAAAGCTCAAGAATATTTAAAAGAATACAAAATATCCAGCACCCAAGAAGATAAAATTCACAGTAGATGGCATCCAGTAAAAAATTACCAAGTATGCAAGAAGTATAAGGAGAAAAAAGCCAATAGAAACTGACTCAGAGATGATACAGATGATAAGACAAATGGACAAAGACATTACAACTACTCTAACTATATTGCGTATGTGCTAGAAGGCAGAGCAGGGCTTCTCATCCCTGGCACTACTGACATTTTGGACCAGATCATTATTTGTTGTGGAGGCTGCCCTGTGCATTACAGGATGCTCAAGAACACCCCTGACCTCTACCCATGAGATTCCAGTAGCATCCCAGCCCTGTTGAGACAACCAAAAATATCTTCAGACATTTGCTGCTGTGGGGCAAAATCACCTCCAATTGAGAACCACTAAGGTAGAGGAAAACATGAACGAGTTAAGACACATGGATAATACAAAATAAACCCAATTTGAATTTCTATAAATGAAAACTACAATGTCTGAGGTTTAAAAAATACACTGCAAAAATGAACAGGTTAGACACGGCAGAAGAAAACATAAGTGAACCTGAATATATAGCAATAGAAACTTTCCAGAATAAAACAGTCTACCATGTGTATAGTTACTTATTGTAGCAAATGTTTAAAGAATGGAATTAGGAATACTAGCTACAGGGCTATCATAGCAACCCAAGCTAAAGAAAGCGGATGGTAGGGTGAGAGTAACAGCAGTGATGGCGGTACATTAATACAACTACTGCCATTATATCATTAAAAGGACTACCTAATACTGAGTTTTTGTATCATACATTTTACCAAACATTTAAAATGCATTTCTCATCAAATATTCACAACAATCCTGCAATGTAAATGTCACCATCCCCTTTTAAAGATTAGAAAGCAGAATTTCAGACAGTTTAAATAAAAAATAAAGATCACAAGGTCACACAGCTAATAGTAGCAAAGGAAGAATTTGAACCCAAATCTGTTCTACTCTAGAACCTGTGCTCCTAACTACAGGGTTTCATGATACAAATTAATTGGTTGAAAGGAAATAATTTGAGAGATATTTTGAAGATGAATTAAAGTGGAATTTGATGACTGACTTGAACATGGAAGAAAGAGAATACTGCACATGGAAAGTATATTGTCCACAAAATAGCAAAGGGGTCAAAAACAAAGTTGCACACATGTGCAGCCCATAGAACTTTAGTGTTGAGAGGAATATAAAAGATAATTTCTTCCAGGCACATGTTTGTGCACATATGCGTGCACATGCACACACACACTTTTAAACAGTAAAATAAACACAGGTCTAGAGAATTTGCTTCCCTTGCTTACATTTGTTGAGTGCTTTAAACGACTTGTTCAGTACCCCCTACTAGTTAGAGATCATGCCAAGACTAAAGCTCTAATTGTTGTGCCCTTGCTACTTCAATACCCTGCTTCTCCTGAATAAATATGTAAATGTTCCTACCCCATGCCTAGCACATGGCAGATTCTTAATAAATATTAAATGTTTCTATTGACAACTAATTAAGCTATTCAAAATGACTTATGCATATAGACACAGCATTATTGCATAGGCCAGACCCACTCTAAAATTGGCTCAGCCTTTTCTTCATGGAATAATCTTATTTACTATCAAATGATGTAGCCAAGTCACAGTGACTGAGAGAAAGAGCAGATGTTCTTAGGATTATTTTCCCTCATATAGTGTGTTCTTGAAACCCTCTCATGCTACAGTTCCTAACGCCCAAGCAGAATGGGAATAGAATAAACATTTTCACATAAACATTGCCCATGTTTACAATCATTTTCACTGGAGGGATGAGCTGATGAAGGCAGCCAGTCTGAATGTACAATTACATGAGCATGACAGAAGCCAGGTAAGTCATTTTCCACAGGGCTCTGTAATGTTCAGACTGCGTGTCAGCCCCACACCAAAAGGCTGGCCTTAATCACTTTATCCTCACCATTCTACTCACGCAATTGGTGTGCCCAGTTAGAGATGGCTGTCTCTGTGTGAAATTGCTGTCCTGAACAACATGTGACACAGTTTGTCTTTAAAGAGACTCTCCATTGCCCTTGGCACCAACATTTCCTAATGTTTATGTTTTTAAGATGAGAGTGTTGGTGCTAACGCTCTCAGTCACACGGAGGTGACTTTTTGCTCTAGCGGTTCACAAGATCTTCAGTTTTATTTAATGGCTTAACTGCTTCATAATTGCTCATATTCAGCTGCTCCTAAGCCTGAATGATCTCAGCTTTTAATATGCCTTGTCTAATTTTTAGGTACATCAATCTATACAAGTAGTTCATCACTACTCTGAAATGCTAATGGTTGTCACATATTTCAATCGCCTCTATAAGACCTTGTTCCTGTGTTCATAAATCTTGTTAACATTTTAGGACCTTTATTTTCTTGTCTAATGATTTAAAGATATATACACACACATATACAAAAGGCCTAATCTTCTCCTCCAAGGTTGAAATGCTTTAAAAATATAAATTTAAAAGGATAAGAAACCTATTTTTTTTCACTAATGCTACATAAAACAATTTGTAATTATTTGTGGCGTTTTATACCCTTACCTAATTTTTATGATTATTTTTATGCTTTCCTCACCTCTCCTTTTTTCTAAACACCTTGGGATAAGCAAGGAGAATAACTAAAGGGTTTGGGAGGTTGTCTAGAGATTGTCTGAGAGATGGGATCCAAGCTGGGACCTGAAAACTGGGAAAGATGAGCAGCAGTGAAAACTGGTTCAATATTCGCACATCCTCTAGAGTAACAGCAAGCTGGTCAGCCGGCCGCTCGATGACAGTTGCCTATTTCAATCAAAATGCTAGTTTCTTTTTTTTAAAAGACAGGGTCTTACCGTGTCGTCCAGGTTGAAGGGCAGTGGCTCGACTTCAGCTCACCGCAACCTCCACCTCCTGGGCTCAGTCTATCCTCCCAAGTAGCTGGGATTACAGATACATGCCACCAAACCCAGCTAATTTTTGCTTGTTTGATAGAGACAGGGTTTCACCATGTTGCCCAGGCTGGTCTTGGACTCCTGAGCTCAGATGATCTGCCCACCTCAGCCTCCCAAAGTGCGGAGATTATAGGTGTGAGTCAACAGCCCCAGGCAAAATACTAATTTCTACAGTGAGGTTAAGTGATGACATCATCAGAAGGGGATGGAAAAAAAGCAAGAAAAAGTTTCCAGAGGCACCCTATAACAGGGCAAACTAGACACCATGTCCAAGTTGAGATTCACAAAGCTCCTCTGAGTTGATGATACCACATCTCTATATTGATATAAGTATGTGCTGATATATTAGTCTCTCCAACTACACTGAGAACTCCTCCAAGGCAGAAACCATTTCTCAAATGTTACCTCTATGTCATTGTTATTGTTCATTGCATATCACTTACACTAAAATATAAGCTCTAAGAGTGCAGAGACCCTGTTGTCCTAGTTCATCACTGTATACTCAGCCCTGGAATAAAGGACATAATAGGCACTGAATGTGCTAAATAAATAAATGGTACCAATCTGGTATCATTGTGAACATAAATTGGTCATCAATAAGACTGTATGGCCCCTGGATCAAAAGAGAAGCCTTTATAACTAATTTAAATGGTGTTTATTTTTAAAACCAATAAAGTAACCCTAAAATAATGACTCTTACAATAGCCCTATGTTCTTAAGCTGCAAGTGCTGGACATGGCAGACCTGACCAGCATACTAACCTGCCCCTCTTCCAATGCCATGCACCCCAGAGACCTAGGCCCAGGGAGAAAAAAAAAAAAAAAAAAAAAAAAAAAAAAAGGTTACTGGAACCTTCTAGCAAGAGCAGGTGCTCATACAGGGCACTTTCAGTGCACCACTATTGGGTTTAGGAAGGCTGACCATCTGGCTCCCAGCTTCCAGCTCTCCTCCTCCTTACACCCTATTCTAAACAGAAAATGTATAGGCTTTCTCTCTCTTTTCAGGAGCCTAATAGCATACAGCACCATAGATTCAATTCCCACATGTAAATATCCATTTGCCTTAAACCCAGTGTCCTCACCTTTAAGGGCATAATCATTTAGTAAGGTTGGACTAAGTGTTTCCGGTGTATCTACCAGAATTCATCATTACCCAAACACCGTAAGATCACTTACAGATCATGATGTTCCCCATGGACTGGAAAATATGATACTTAACAGAATTCTCGACTACATTGACTGGACCTTCCATGAACGTTCCAAGAAAAGAATTGTTCAATCTTACTCTCTAAGTACTTATTACCCTTAATAACACCTGTTATGACTGAGGCCTTTAGCAAAAAGAATGTTAGCTTAAAATTATATGTTGTTAGTTATAATTCACCTGCTGGGGAAAATGTTGCCTAAGTAATAAATACATTTTATTCATACAAAACTAGGTCAGAATGTAAAGACATTCCCTCTCCAGCTACCTTTCTCCTCTCTCCTTAATTTGTGCTACTTTCCAAAAGCTGCAAGTGTTCCCAGGAATGTTTATAGCAGCTGGGGCAGGGTTTGTCTTACAAGGCCATCCCTAGGAAAAATACCTGGATTGGTCAATTGGCCTCCTGTGTTCTGGCCTCCCTTTTCTGCAACACATTACCTTTATCATCCCCCGCACCATCCACTTTCATGAATGTCGCATGGTGTCACGACTGGATAAATGCACTCACACTAGAACATCAGAGACATCGGAGACTTAGTAAGTCACCCATTGCAGGGGTATTTGTGTTGCAGTAGAAGGTGTGAGAAGGAAAGGGCAATGTTTAAAATGAAATGAATTCCTAACAGTGGAATTTCAAAAATGATGAAGGATCTACAACTGTCCTTCCCATCAACCAATAAAGGCCAACTATTCGCAGATCTTAGAAGGCAATCATTTTGTCATTCATTGATTCAGTCAGTCACCAAATATCAATTGAGGGTTTATTATATGCCAGTCACTGAACGAGGGGCTAAAGATATATCATATGGTGGGCCTAGACCTTGACCTCACAGAACTTATAATACACAATTCTCTTGATCTTGGTTCAAAAAAGAAAAAAAAAAACTGAACCCTGTTTTCACATTTGGGCCAATGTATTCAAATACTCTTCACTTATTAAAGGCCTCCAAATTCCCAAAACTTTTAATACTAATTTTAGCTAAAAAGGATTACTTAGCTGTGATTTCTGTTGTCTTGCATTTATCTTCAGCCTCTGTGGAAGAAAAGATAATCTGCCACAAGAGTTCCAAAGCTTTTCTCAGAGCCTTCCAGGTCTGTTTCAAACTTACAAACTAGAGAGACTCCTTAAAGAGTTTCTATGTAAAATGATCCTCAAAGTAGAGGTGGCAGCTTTCTTCAAACAGAAGAGCTGCTCAGCACTTTAGGAAGCAAGACCCCTCTTTTCCAGAAGCCCATCACAGAGAAATAAGTAGCAGACCAGCAGCCCCAGAGCTTGAGAGAATTCAGGCAGTAGGAAGAGTCCAGAAGAGGCCACCAGTACCACTAAGCACCACAACAATTGTACCGGGCATTTACATCCAGCCTGTGTTGTGATTGTCAATGCCTATGACTTACTCCTAAATATACCCCCTTTTAATCACTTTTAAAAAAAAAAAAAATTCATATAGTTTCTTTCTGGTTTTACTTAACTCTCTATTTTCCTATTTTGTTTAGGCTTATCACGGATAGTGTGTCTTGATCCCTCCTTCAGAACCCTGGAACAAAAGACGATTTTGCGATTGAAGCCCAAAGGTTGCCATCCAAAACATGAGGAGATTTATTTTAAAAAGCAGAACAGGCAGAAGACTCATTCCTACATGATCTTGAGGTTCCAGGTGAAATTTTCAGTGGCTACACAGGAGCACTGTAGGTGAAATCTATGATCAAAAGTGCATTGAACTAAAGAAAGTTGTAGTCATAGTGAAGAAAAAGGATGTTATGGCAGAACAAACAACATGGGTAAATGTGGGCATGGCTAACTTAAATTAGTGGGGTGAGTAGAAAATTAACTCTTTCTGGAGATAATTTTCTAGAATTTCTCTATCAGACTTTGAGAACTAGGACTTAGAGATACTTTTAAAAAGGGTTTGATCTATACACAGAGAAAAGAAGTATGCAAAGGAAAAGGAAGTACTGAACTGGTCCTATATGAAGCAGGGCAAAATCTTCTCCAGTGATTTTTTTGCATGTAGAGCCCTGCTTCAGTTCCTTTAAAATGATTAAGCATAATAACTGGAGCATCCAAACAATATTACAGATCTTTAGGAGGCTGTAAATTGGTAATTATTAGGACATTTGGGAGATAAGTCTAAACAGGTATACAGATCTTGATGGCTAAAATAAATAAATGTTCCAAACAAAAACAAAAAACCTGCAGATAATGATCAAGATTTTATATTTCTCCTTTGGATTTAAGCCAAAGGCATCTACATCTAAATTTGACCTACAACTTTGGTCTTCTCATATCTATTTTTAGTGGGCATCATCCATCTACTGTCTTAAGCTTTTATGATTAAAGCATAAAATCCTCTGTTGCTATTATCCCCAACTTCTTTCTTGCAAGGAGACAGACAAGACATATTCAATATCTGAAAGAAATTCCTTACTGCCGCAGCCCCTGCATACACACACATTTTGTTTCCACACAATCACTCTTCCCAGCCATGCAGAGGGGTTGGCACTTGGGAATGGTACCCTCACACTGTCCTGACTACACATGTCCTCAGGAACCACAGTCTGAGGAAGGAGTCTAATTTTTCAAATTAGAGTTACGGATTCGTAATCCTTGCTCATGAATTTTTCCCATCTCCATGATTCAGGACACTCTACTCTGTCCCCTCTATCAAGTCAAATTGTACCTGCACTTCAAGGTTTCATTCAAGCTCCACCTCATCTGCACACATTACCTGGTCCATCTAAACACTTTCTCCACTGAGCCACATGATACCTACAATAAGGACAACACTATAGAATTTGGGACTATCCCAACCAGGTTAAACACTCCTCAGCCACTGACTCTGCGGGGTTGAATAGTGTCCACCCCAAGATTCATATCCAGCTGGAACTCAGAATGTGACCTTACTTGGAAATAGGCTGGTCAGACTTCCGGGGGTCCCAGGGTTGTTTTGCAGATATAGTTAACATGGGATCACACTGGCTTAGGATGGGCCCTATTCCCATGACTGCTATCCTCATAAGAGAACAGACATGGATACACAGGGGGAAGACAGCCATGAGAAAACAGAAGTGGTTGTGCTGCCCCAAGCCAAGGGACATGAAGGAATGCCAACAACCATCAGAAGCCAGGAAAGGCAAGAAAGTTTTCTTCCCTAGAGCCTTTGGAGAGAGCATGGCTCTGCTCACACCTTGATTTCAGACTCACAGCCTCCAGGACTTGAGAGATTTCTGTTGTTTTAAGCCACCATGTTTGTGGTGATCGGTTTCAGCAGCTCTAGGAAAGTGATTATAATAGTTCATGTCTTACATTTGTATGTCTTCAGATTTCACAGAGCTGTGAGCACATGGTTAGTAATCAATAATCGATACTTGTTGACTAACAGGAAAATGGTCCTGAGAGTCTGGGCAGCTAGCCTGTGCTGCCAAAAATGAGAGCTAGTCTTTAAGTGAAGACGATGGAACATTTTCAAGACACTTGTGAAGCACAAGAACCCTGTTAGTGATTTTCCAGTGCTATTCAAGCTCAAGAGGTGAGCAAGAACACAAGTTTTATGGATTTGTTATTTGTAACAAAATTTGTTACATTAATGTATTTTCTATTCTAAAGCATCTTCTCTCACCTACGTGTCATCTTCTCTCACCTACATATTACTTACTTACTCCTCTTTTGAATGAGAGCTGATAGAATGGGATTATAAGCAGGGGCAAAATTTCGCCTTAAGAATCATTTTGCAGGCCGGGTGCAGTGGCTCACGCCTGTAATCCCAGCACTTTGGGAGGCTGAGGTGGGTGGATCACCTGAGGTCAGGAGTTCGAGACCAGCCTGACCAACATGGAGAAACCTCGTCTCTACTAAAAATACAAAATTAGCTGGGCGTGGTGGCGCATGCCTATAATTCCAGCTACTAGGGAGGCTGAGGCAGGAGAATTGCTTGAGCCTGGGAGGCGGAGGTTGTGGTGAGCCGAGATCGTGCCATTGCACTCTAGCCTGGGCAACAAGAGTGAAACTCCGCCTCAAAAAAAAAAAAAAAAAAAAAAAAAAAAAAAGAATCATTTTGCTCTGAGTCTTTGATATGCTAATTTGATCACTAACTTCAATGACCATATATAGTTTTCAAATTTTCCGTATTTATTTTATCATGGATTACTTTGAGTTGCATGGATTTTGAATTGCATATTTTGAGAAGCTGACCTAATTAATTATTCTTGCCTGTTTTAAAATATTTTTTTAATTGACACATAAAAATTGTACATATTTACAGGGTACATAGTGATGTTATAATACACATAATGTATAGCGATGAGATCAGGATAATTAGCATTTCATCATTTCAGACATTTATCATTTCTTTGTGTTGGGAACATTCAATATCCTCCTTCTAGCTATTTGAAACTATGTGACATATTATTGTTAACTATAGTCATCTGACAGTGCTATAGAACAATAGAACCTCTTCTATCTTGCCTTGAGAGTCTTTGGACTGAAAATCATGGAGAAAGTAATTCAGAGTGTCTTAAACCATAAGAAAACTACTTTCTCCTATAAGAACTTTATTAGGGGTCTCTAGGGTGGTTAATTCAGCCAGTCAGTGATGTCATCAAGCCTTACAGACTTTGTCTTTGTTTTTCTCAATATGTTGTATGCCTCTCCTCATGATTGCAATAGCATCAGCCATCACAACCATCTACCCCAATGTCTACCAGACAAATATTTTCTTTCCCCAACATGTTTCTTTAGTCGGAGAGGCAACCCTTTTCCAAAAAGCTCCTGTCCAGTTCCCCTTACATCTCATTGGCCAAAACCATGTCACACTTCCATGTTTAACCAAACCATTGGCAAGAGGAACTGGACCACCATGATTGGCTGAGATCACTTACAAATCATGGTTTATTCTTTAGAACTGGGAAGGTAGCCTCCCAGCATGAGTGAGTCACACTCCCATGATAGTGTGGAAGAGAAAATGCAATCAAACTGTGTTTGGTTCATGTATCAGACACTGTTGACTGGCCCCTCAGTAATCATCCACTCCTTCTTTCATACAAATAGAAGCATGATTTTGTGCAGAATAGCAATGTGCTCAGCCCCCATGTGTTTGAATCATGTTTAGCTAAGCCATTTCTAGCAATCTCATTCATTTTTCCCAGATATTTGCTTTGCTAGACTTTTGTATTGTGGTTGACCATAGGACACAGCTCTAGTCAATCAGATATGAGTGATAGTCTTCTGGGTCCTCTAAATAATGTATCTCTGTATCTGTATCTAACTATATCTGCCTATCACACACACACACACACACACACACACAGAGAGAGAGAGAGAGAGAGCATTAGCTTAATTAGCTTAAGCCACTTTCTCTCTCACCTATGCCCACCTCTACTCTCTGCCTTTGAATATGGCCATATTGCCTAGAGCTATGACAGCCACCCTGTAGTCACGAGGTAACCAACACAAGAGCCAATTGCCAGCACACTGAGAAAGACTGAGCACACTGAGTTAGACGAAAAGAGCCTGGTTCATGGATGTCATCACTGAGCCACAGAATACTCTTTATTTAACACCTATTCCCATCAGGCAGAACATCTACAGAATACAGAAAGCATGACTCTAGAACCCCAAATTCTAGAGTGGAGACACTGCCACAACTGAATAATCCCCTCTCTCCCATCAAGAAAAAAGGAAAGAAAGAAAAGAAATATTGGTCAGAGGAAAGTATGTTAAAGACCATCAGAAAAGCACTCACAAGGCAAGTTTGCCTGGACTTTTCACTCATCCTACACCATTTGGAGATGCATGAGGGAGGTGCTCGGAGGTACCTCTGTACTCCTCATGTTGTGGGAAGGGATGCACACAGTGCTTCTGTGCTGCAAAGCAGTATGTTGGAGCCTCAGGGAGATCAGGGATGGGGAGAAGAGGCAAGTATTTCCCTGCAGGGATTCCCATGATAATCATTTTAACCAGATATTGACTGCACAAAACCATGAGGTAGAAAGAAATGACCCACCCAGGATTACTGCACTGGTTCTGAAACCCAGGATGCTCCTGGCAATGAAACACTCTCTTGAGTACCTTCCTGCACTCCTCCCCCAAATCCCCTCACAATCTCCTACTGATTCGTGACCACAGTTTTCTAAAGTGCAGGCAGAACACTGGACTTTGCAAGTATGCTTAGAAAAAAGGAAGTGAAAGCATCAGTAATGAAATAAGATGAGCTGGCAAAGCAAGCACACACGGGAGGCTGAACCACTGACAAAGAGGAACTTGACAAGGGTGTGGAATCAGCCTGCTCACTTTCCTCAAATTATCATGCCTTCATTCTTACCAGTAGTACAAGAACCATATCGTATGCCTTCCTCACGCATCTTCATCATGTATCACATACGTTTAAAACACTCTCTTTCATTTATTTGTGGATTATATCAGTCTAAGAAATATATGTGTGATTCATGGCTTCTGAAATTTTAAAATCTGAGCTCAGGTCAAATGAAAGAGGACAAAGAGGAAGACTCTGGAATGAAGGATGAGGAAAAGAAAAAGAAGTACACTTTTTAACTGAGGTCTGCATGCAGGTTTCCTCATTTTACACCCTTCTCTATTCAGGCAAAGAACAGAAAAATTAGTTCTGTACCAGGATAAGAATCTGTATTTCTACATTTTTTTTCTCCATTGCTTTTCTCTAAGGACTCATATTTTAATTAAACACAAATTTGTCAGACTGAAGGGTGGGAGAATTTTAATCATAAATTATTTGCCTGGTGGTACATTAAGAACACACCATAAAAGATATACATAAAAGTATGCCTTTCATACCTTCCAGTTCTTTGATTGGTATCATCAGTGATATTGATTAGGCTAATAATAGATGATGGACTGAAAAATGCTTTAGAAGGCTTTGCAAACAGGATCATGTCATCCGTCACTGGACTTTCCAACCAAAGGATTTTCAGGACTGACAAATATTTAGCCAAAAATGCTATCCAAAATCACCGAAGGTCTTGTGAGTCCAGATCAATTCCCCCACATCCTTAAGGAGTGGTAGAAGCAGAGGGAGTTGGGGAGGAAGGTCCCACGGATGCTCTAAGGCTTCAAGAACTTCCTCTGGCTCTGCCTTCCAGAGCTCCTTTCCCAGCCTTCTGGTTCTTGCTGGTTTGCATCTTGCATCCTCTCACGGCCATGTCATTGATTTCCATCTCTACAGTTCCCACAGATGGAAACTTCAATTTGGACTGAACAATGGACTCTCATCTGGTCAGACTTCCGGAGGTCCCATGGCTCTGTTTTTTCACAGTCAGTGAGCCAATCTCACCTACTCCATGCCCCCCAACTCCCCAAGTCCTGCTAGCTCAGGTCAAACCCTTTGAACACAGTTGGGGATCAAACATGAGCAAAAATGAGTTTTGTCAGCTTTGCTTTGAAAGATGAGCAAAGGGAAACAAATGGAGAATGAGCATGGATTTGGCTTGAATATATGGCCAAAAAACTTAATTTGGAAAATGCCTATGTCATACCTGGAAATACCATTGTACCAGGAGTTAGAAGACCTCTAAATAGCTGTATGACCCTGATTAAAATAGCTCAGTTTTCTAAAGTCTAAGATTAAAAGATTTGGACTACTTAATCCATGTGATTCCTTCCAAATCTAAGATTCCATGGTTTGATGAAGTAAATGGATCAGAAAAGTTGACTATACAAACTTTCTGGTGACAAAGATTCCTCTAAAAGCACAAAAGGACTGGGGGAACCTAGGAGGAGGCATCAAGCAAGCAAAAATTAAGATAACCAAATTCTCCTCTGTTCCCTCATCCCTCTCCTAGAGAAAACAACAGAGATGTGGTTCTAGGAATGCTCACTAAAAACCCAGGAGAAATGAAATATGTGTATTTACAGGATCACCAAAACCTAGCCATTTCCACAGATCAGTGAATGTTAAATCGTGATTAGGAAGGTATATGTGTGGTATTGTAATCCGATTCTTTTCAAGTTCCAGAGGTGGTTAATTTTATGTGTCCTCTTGACTGGGATAAGGGATACCCAGATAGGTATTTATTATTTACCCAGATAGGCATGGTAAAATATTATTTCTAGATGTGTCTGTGAAGGTGTTTTCAGAAGAGATTAGCATTTGAATCGGTAGCCTGAGTAAAGAAAATGACCCTTACTCAATACGGACGAGCATCATCCAGTTCACTGAGGGCCCAAATAGAACAACAACAACAAAAACAACAATGAAAAAAGAAAAAAAGAAAAACAGGGAGGCTGAATTCACTGTTTCAGCTGGGACATCCATATTCTCCTGCCCTTGCACACTAGCACTCCTGGGTCCCGGGCCTTCAAATTCAGACTAAATTATACCACCTGCTTTCGTGATTCTCCAGCCTGCAGACACCAGATCATGGGAGTTCTTGACTTCCATAACTACTTGTGCTAATCTGTATAATAAATCCCCTCATATACAGTTGACCCTTGAACAACACAGGTTTAAATTGTGCAAATCCTCTTACATGAAGATTTTCTTCCCCTTCTGCCACCCCTGAGACAGCAAGACCACCCCCTACCCTTCCTCAGCCTACTCAATGTGAAGACAAGGATGGAGACCTTTATAATGATCCACTTCCACTTAGTAACAGTAAATGCATTTTCTTTTTTTGTATGATTCTTTAACATTGTTTCCTCTGGCTTATTTTAAGAATACAGTATCTAATACATATAACATACAAAATACATGTTAATCAACTGTTTGTTGTTGGTAAGGCTTCCAGTCAACAGTAGGCAGCTAAGTTTTGAGGCATCAAAACTTGTATGTGGATTTTCAACAGCTCAGCGGTTGGCACCCCCAACCCCAGCATCGTTCAAGGGTCAACTGTATGTGAATGTCTACACACACACACGCGCGCACACACACACACAATGTCCTATTAGCACTTTTGTTCTAGAGAATCCTACCTAATACCGAATTACAGAACAATTTTCACGCCATTTGGAATAAGTCTGAATATCAACTTTTAAAGGGTCCAAACTTAAAGTATATACAATGAAATGAACAAAACCCCCTGAATTATATTCAAATACAGTACAGAATATATATTTTGTCACAATTTAATCATGTATTCAATAGAATAAAGAAGCACAGCAAACATAAAAATGCTGAGACTCAGCCTGCTAAAGTAAGGAAGACATTCAGAAAGTAAGAACCCCGACAAACCCTGGCCTCCACTTCCTTCGCTTACACATCCAATTTCCGCTGCTCTTCAACCACTTTTCATTGCCCAAAAACCTTATTCTTAGCTGTTTATCAACCAGGCTCTCTATAGATAATGCCTTTTATCTAATAGTGGTTTGAGGTGTTTCTTTTCCCAGGTGTATTTCCATATATAAGAGGAAGTTTTAAACCATCAGCCTCAGGTTTAATGAACTAATTAGATGAGGGAGATAGAAAGGTAGAAACTAGGAAAGGTTTTTTCGGTGGTTTTTTTGTTTGTTTTTTGGAAAATTCTCAATTGGCCAGCTCTCTTTGTCGAAGTTCAAGGGAAAGAGAGTTGCAAACAGATATCAAGGTATTTAAACCAAAAACTGTCATCTGCTGAATTTTTATATTTCTTTGACTTGAAAGTAACAAAAAATATTGGACTTTGCTGACTCGTGATATTCAAGAAAGGAAAGAAGAGTACGACATGGGAAGAGCAGGGACATTGTTGAACTTCTGAAATGCCTAGAATCAGGACTCAAACACTCATAAATGCACTCCATTCTTAGTTCCTGCCTCTTGGCCTGTCAGCTTCATTCACTCCCAGCAGATTGGCATTCTTTAAGTGAGAGGATACATGTCCCTTGACAGTTGCTAATTAAGTCTGTGAGACATCGTGCAGATTTAACCTCTAGAAAGGGGTTGCACTCAATCTCTTTCTAGTTCCCGGTCCACCGAAGGAAAGGATTCATTAGCCAAGCTTGAATCGGCCCTTGGACAAATCACCTGGGGCCAGAGAAAGAGCCACCAGGATTGGGTGTTTTCAGGGTGGACTCGTCAGGTGGGAACTGGGAATGGAGACATGAAAGGTACTCAAGTGTTTGTTCTTGTGTTAACTATGAGAGGAGAGTAAGGGAAGAGGGAGTTCTTAGCAAAAGGATTCTGGCTGTTAATCCTAGATGCCATATACCTTCTGCCTCTGGACACAGCATAGTGCTGCTTTACCCTCAATGTTTCACATTGGCAGAAAATCCTCACTCCTTCAATATGGAACATTACAATGGCTTCAACTCATTGGGGACCCTAAAAAAAAAAAAAAACAACAACATAGCTTTCTTGGATAGAACCATTATAACTTAGAGGTAGCAGCAAGCCAATATTGAGTAAACACTCAAACAAGCGAAAAGGATTTGGTAGATATACCATATACTGATCTCCACAGGTCCACACTCAACATTCTCTGGGAACTCTCAGAAATAATGTGGGGTGTGGAAAGGAAGAGTTGCCGGAGACTAGAGTTTCTGCAGTAGTAGTTAGGTGCTGCAGCCAGCAATCTAAGAATTATTGCAGTTAGTGTGTGACACAGCATATGGGGCTAAGAGCTGGGGTTCTGGAGTTTGACTTTCTGGGTTTGAATTCTTTCTCTACTACTTCCTAGCTGTGGGACCCTGGGCAAATGACTAGTGCCTCTGTGCCTCAGTTTTCTCATCTGTAAAATGAGAAAAATAGCAGTACTTACCTCACAATGCTGTTTTGAGGACTACATAAGTATCTATCTATCTATATATATATATATGTTTATATGCGTGTGCATGTGTGTGTGCATGTAAGAACTTAAAAAACTTTATTTACCAGGCAGGAAAGATGTTCTAACACTAAAGCATGTCCAGATCCAAAGGAATGAATCTCTAGTGGTAAAATTGCAGATGTTAAGAAGGATATTTCAGAGCAGAGAGTTATGCCAAATACCCCTCAATCTACCCACCACATAGACACCTAACACCCTGATTTTGGGTTTCTGTGTCAGGCAGGAAGGGGCTGTTTCCATCATTATTCTCCTGTCACATCTCTAAGGGTCTGCTCTCAAGCAGCTTTATGATGGCTTAGGAATTCTTAGGTCCAAGTCATAAATCAGATCCCCAGTTTGTGCCCCCTGATTCTAGTCTCTGAAACCTGGAACTTCGGAGTCCCTATGAATTACTGGTCGGGTAAAAAAAGGGGAGATAAATCCTGAGAGAACTGAGGAATATCTCACCAGGGGCTCACTGAAGGAGATAAGAAATATCTCACCAGGGGCTCATTGAAGGAGAAAAGTGTGTTCCTGCACAGCCTGGTGTAATGGTCTAGCCTGTCTCAGAGACAAATCATAACACCTATCTGCCCTCTAGGACAAGGTCAAGGCAAACACATTCATCCTTGACCACCTACCATGGCTCTGAAATACAAGGGAGGCAGAGGACAACCAGGTTAATCCAGGGAAGCTAAGATCAAAGGATGGCAACAGCAGGCAGTCTCTACACGAAATCAGAGAAGTGTCAACTCAGACACAAAATGGAAAAGTGGACTCCTTTGAACTATTGACTAAAGACAACCATTGGTTGTGAGTGCAATGAGGGGTTTGGGTTTTTTTTTTTTTTTTTTTCTCTTTAAAGGAAGTTGCTAAACTTGTTACTGGAAAGAGTCTGATTCCTTAGATTGTTCCATATGCCCAAATCTGACAGTTACACTGGCACACTTCGATTCCCCATTTCAAAACCGTGTGTGGAGACAAAACTGAGCGACTTCCATGTCACATCCTGTTCTCTCAACCGAGCTTTGACATTTGCAGAGGACTCTTCCAAGGGAATAAACTAAGCGCAGATAGAACTGAGTCTTTTCCCTTTAAGCCATCTCTTGCTTTAACATATTCTTCATCAAAGATGCACTAGAAAACACTGTCTAGTGCGTAGAGAAGGTGTAATTTTTCAGTTTCTCACTGAGACGCAGGTTGGCAAATAGGTTAATTTTAACTTCGCAGATTGCAAGGTGTGTGAATAGAATAGCTATATCAAGAACAAAATAGAGCTGAGAAGAAAGAGCTGCTCTGAGCCACCAAGCTGTTTCATCCCTAAGGTCACAGAGGGCATCAGGGGTCACCACATTAACTACTGAAACAGCACTGGATTGAGGAACCTCAGCAATATATGCCCTTTTCATTCT
The DNA here is from genome assembly GCF_047675955.1 of Chlorocebus sabaeus. Taxonomy (NCBI): domain Eukaryota; kingdom Metazoa; phylum Chordata; class Mammalia; order Primates; family Cercopithecidae; genus Chlorocebus; species Chlorocebus sabaeus. The sequence continues at coordinate 35,008,271 of NC_132913.1, forward strand.
TATCAAGAATAGAGAAGTGTGTGGAACACAAAAGGAAAAAAGGGACACCTAAAATTGTCATAGATAATAATTATAGCTAACATTTATTGAGTGCTTATTACATGCCGAGCAGTTGGCTAAGAATATGACATGCATGATCTCATCGAATCCATACAACTCAATGAGAAAGGGACAATTTCAGTCTCCTTATATAGATGGGGAAGCTAGGGCTCAGAGAAATTAAATAATTGCTTAGAATCACATAGCTGTGGATGGTGGAGGTGAGATTTATACCTAGGTCTGTCGACTTCCAAACTGGTACCCCATTTCTCTATTCTGGCTTGTGCCACAATCCCAATGACAAGAAAAGATCATTTACTACCAGCCCTTATTTTCCCAGGGTTCCTTGCACTGTTTGTGGATTATACAGCCTCTTGCTGCTTTCTTCCCAGCACCCATTTGCTTCATCCTCCATCAGAGGAGTAATGAGCAGGGACTTAGGGCAAGGGAAAGAAGATACACAGAGCAATTGATTGGACCCACACCGGCACCAAACCCATCAAGGAAGTAACTAAAACCAATAGATAGAGTGAGATTTCAGGATTATCTGCATGTTTCAGTTATCAAAAGCATTCACTATTCTTCATAAACCTACATAATCAGGTTGGCTCCAAAGCTGTTTTGTTTGCTTTGTCCTTTTCCCAATCTCATTAGCCTACACAAAGACTTCACTTCTGATTTCAGATGAACAAAGTCAATCTGTATGAAACATAACTGGTTCTACAAGTCATACAGCAGCAAGGTCCCGCCCTTAGATTAAATATAATTTAAGGCCAGTAATGAACAAGATCCTTAAGTCATTTTAAGGCCTCTTACTCCTACTGTCTACCAAACCAGGGTGTGTTTATTTTCAAATGCCAGAAAAGTCCAAAGAAGCAAATCATGCTCACCTTAATAATGAGTGAGTCTTAAAGGGTTTAGCTTACAAATGACTTTGATTCATAGTTATGTCATTCCCTGGATATAGACCTAATGTTAGAAAATACACACAAACACATACTCAAACCAGTGTTTTGAATGATAAAATATTTAATTAAGTAAATGCTTTGTTTAAAATGTTAAATGCTTTGTTTAAAACTGAGTAATAGCCTTGAGATACTAAGTAACTGCCTCGGGAAGTGAAGACAGAATGCTATTCTTGTTTGATTTGGGGGCAAAGCAGCCAAAGTTCGGGCAGCATGTGGTGCTGAAGTTTTGCAAACTTGTACTTTGAAATAAATATATCTCTTTTGATGAAGTCACAGGTATTCCAATGCTTTGGAAAAGAAAGCTGTCTTTCAAATGTTTTTGAGAAAATTCATCCCTTGAATAAAGTATATTTATTTCTACCGATCACAACAGCTATTAATTGATAAACAGACACTGGGCAGAAACTGTTGATTAAAACACATGTTCTCCACCTCTTCCTGGGAGCACAGGTAGACTGTATTTCCCAACCTCCTTCTGCAGTTAGATGTTGCCATGTGGCCAGTGAAATGTGAACAGAAGTGATGGGTGACACTCCCAGGTCTGGCCCATACAACCCTTCCATGTATGCCCCCTTGACCCTTTTCTCCTACATGTTGTGCAAACCTGGAAGCCATATGTTGAATATGGCACAGCCTCCATTGGCCTGAGCCTCTCAATGACTTCATGAAAGAGGCCACTCTGCTGACCTGTTCGCTTGCCCAGTATCATCATGTAAGCTAGAAATAAACTTCTGTTGTGTTTTAGCCATAATATATGTTGGGGTCTCTTCTTAAGATAGTTACCCTTCCCTAACCAATACAGACACATTTTTCAGTTAAAAATCAGCTCCAGAATTGTTTAAATCATTTCAATCTTGACCGATCTCCTAGGCATTACTCAGGGGAAGCACTAACCATCCATAAATAAAACCCTGTAGTTATTTCTCTAGAAGCACAGCCACATAGAGTTGCCCATGTGAGAAGTAGCTTGACTGCAAACTGACAACCTTAAATCAGAACACCTGCCCTGAGATTTTTCACTTAAAATTCATTTTGAAACAATGGTAGGTTTTCTCTCCCAAGGGTGCCTTGACGCAGGTGAAGCATCTTTCCCCATTCACAGGCCAAGAGTTACTAATGATGTCTTCATTTCAGCCTCTCTGGAAAATAAGTATCTACCTCTTTGAAGTGACCCGCAGGAACCTCACAGATGAGTTTCTGATATACCATAAAGTGATCATTTAAGCAAAATTATTAAACTTTATATGCACAAATTGTGCATCAATTCCTATCTCAATTGTAGGTGTAGAAGGAATTTTCAATTTTGAAATTTTCAATTTTCAATTTTCACGTTTTGAACAACGTGAGGACCAATTAGAAAAACAGTGTGCATACAATCAGTGGAGAGTAAGTGCTGTTTTCTTTACTATTCCATACAACTATTCTGAAGTATTTTTTTAAGTGGTTTCAAAACTGTTTTTAAATTATTTATTTTGTTAATCTGCATAAACAACAGGTATAATTTATTTGTTGAAACATGCGAGTTGTTTTTCTACATAGAAGAACGCCAACCTTTCCTTCCTTCCCTATTCCCGAAAAGCTGGCATTTTAAGGAAGTTATTTGGTTCCTACATTTCTGCCTTCACAGTTTGCTGGAACAGGAAATCAGAATAGGAGGCAGAGCAAAGGTCAGTCCTAGAAACCGGGGAGAAAGATTAGGCAGAAGATAGTAGAGAAGATGTGAGGGAGAGGAAAAGAATCTGAGCTTAAAAGCAAAAGAAAGGAAGTACTATGCTCAGAAAACCAGGGAACATGGAGTTGAGAGCAGGGGAATTGGAGAGTGACGAGCAGTTGGTTATGCAGTGACAGATGGCGAGGTTGGTCAGTGTACAACCCCCTCACAGGTTGCTTGAACCAGCTCAGTAATACAATCGAGGTATTGAGATTTAATTTACCTACAAATTTCAGAGTACATCTACTTTTAATTCTCAAATCACAGTGGCTCTCCCTACAAATCAAGATATCAGCCTCCCTGCCCAACCCCTGCAAAAGGCTCCCCTACATTGCTTGTAGGAACCTCCGAAGGAGTAAGTCCTCTGTGCTTAAAAAGAACTATCTGCTGAGGCAGGAGAATCACCTGGGCCTGGGAGGCATCGAGATGGCGCCACTGCACATCAGCCTGGACAACAAACTGAGACCCTGTCTCAAACAAACAAACAAACAAACAAACACAACTATCCACTGGTTACTAGTCAGTGTCTTCTATAGTTAATGCCCACTTCCCTACTAGAAGAAGCTTCTTGGTGGTCGCTATTAGCACACCCTTTATGATCTCTATCACTAACCAACTCACAAGGGAAAGCTGGGATGCTGAAGGCTACGGTAAAATGTAAAAGCCAAATGAATGGCCTGGGTCTGAATATCTGCCTGTCCTCTTATCCTAATTCTGCTCATGTGAAGCACTGGCCAAATTAAGTGACTCTTTGGTGGTATGTTATCTCCACTTTTCAGTTGTTCCTCCGCTTCTTCCAATCTCAATTTCTTTGGACACATGTCTTGTATTAGTCTGTTCTCATGTTGCTAATAAAGATATACCTAAGAGACTGGGTAATTTATAAAGGAAGAAGTTTAATTGACTCACAGTTCCGCATGGCTAGGGAAGCTTCAGGAAACTTACAATTATGGAGAAAGGGAAAACAAACACATCTTTCTTCACACGGAGGCAGCAAGGAGAAGTACTGAGCAAACGCGGGAAAAGCCCCTTATAAAACTATGAGATCTAAGAACTCACTCACTATCATGAGACCAGCATTAGGGTAACCACCTGCGTGATTAAATTACCTCCCACCAGATCCTCCACCATAATCCTTGACACGTGGGGATTATGAGAACAAAAATTCAAGATGAGATTTAGGTGGGGTCACAGCCAAACCATATCATGTCTTCAAGGCAAAATAAATCTGATCTCAAAATGGATTCTTGTTTTGGTTTTTGAGGTCGGCCCATAATTTGTACCATCTAAGGGCATCGGGAACAGCTATTTTGACCATAACCACATGGCTCCAGCCTTCCAAATTATCTGTATCTTCAGCGTAACTTTTTTTACATTCGTTTTATGAAACTTTTTGTGAGTCTATTGGTATCTTTTATTTTAGCAACAAAAATTCCCCCAGGGAACATCTTTATGGCCTCCTCCTCAACTTTTCCTAATAGTTGAAATTGTGAGTTTAAAATATAAATCGAATGATCTGTTCAACTTTATAATGCTGCAAAGAAATATCAGTAACTGTTTAGTCAGCCATGCAATTTATATAGACAAATTAGTCTGGACCCAGAGTCTCAATATCTCAACTTCCTTCCTTTCTCCATTCCACCCCCCAAAAAAAACTTAAGAAGAAAAAAGTAGTAAATAACATATACGATCAATTGATCGATCGATCGATCGATAGATAGATAGATAGATAGATATCATTAGGAAAATAAAGGTTATGTTTAAGCTTGAATTTCACCCAAACTGGTTATAAGATGTGAAGAAGACCCTCAACCCTTTGGGGTTATTATAATAAACAAGTAACAACTGAGATTATTAACAGTAATTGGTGTGATCAGGAGAGAATTTAAATGGAAGCAATGGAACAGCCATAATTACTGACATTGGACTGAAACTCATATAAGAATATGCAGTCTCTTTCTCTCTCTCTTTCTGTTTAGAGACATGTTCTTCTTTAGAACAACAATACACATGATCCTCATCTCTTTCTCCCAAAGGGTAGCAGTAGGAGGTGGTTACTGAGAAGTTTACACAAGACCAGCAGATCTTTTGCATTCATTCCAGTCCTTCAACTGGATCCTTGTGCAGGTTGGTGTTACTCTGACCATACAGTGATAAATAATGCCTCTTCCAATAGAGCCTACCCTGGGAAAGACTTTGAATGACAGTTAAAAAGGAGTAAATGAGACAAAAAAGGGCAGGCGGCTGGCTGAGGTGGGGCAGAGGGCTGAGGGTGGAGACGTTATTGTAGAAGCAAATGGGTTGCAGTATTAATCTGCATTCTTCTGCACCTGATTTCATTAGAAATCAGTCCTTAAGTGTGTGGAAAAATCACACACTTTGGGTTAATAGACTCATTTTGGAGGTGGCTCGAAGTCTGTCCCTCAACTTTGGGGGTCCTTATTTGCACCAATTGTAAATCAAGAACAATTCCTTATTTTTTTTTAGGGAAGCACTGCGAATTTGAGATGTTAACGTGTTGGTTGTTACATATTTCAGTTTTGTATTGTCGGGATAGGCTGGATATACCGAAGTTAATAACAACAAAAACTGAACTAAACTAAAATATCAGTGACATAAATAATACAAGTTTATTATCTCACACAAAGTCCATGGCAGATAGGAGCCCCTGTACCGGGCAGCTGCCCTCCAAGTCTCAGGGTAGCAATCCCTGCCACTTAGATCCTGGGACCTCACCATCTCAAGGCACACTCCTTTATGACTCTGGTGGTACAGGAAGAAAGAACCTGGAGAGACCAGTGGCACTGCCACCCACCACCTTGGCCATAATTTGTCATATGATGTCTCCCAAATGCAAGTAGGGCAAGGAAGGTAGGGCCCAGAGGAACTGAGAAGTAAGAGTCTCTTTCACAGAGTTATGTCAGGAATACAGAAAGTATATTTTTAAATGATACAAAATACGAAAAGCATAGGTAATAGCTTAGGAAATTATCAGTATGCTCACAAGTACCTAAAAAACAGAATCTTTATGCTCAAGATACAGCTACATGCTAAGGGAGCTGTATTAGTCCATTTTCACACTGCTATAAGGAAATACCCAAGACTGAGTAATTTATAAAGGAAAGAGGTTTATTTATCACAGTTCTGCATGGCTGGGGAAGCCTCAGGAAACTTACAATCATGGCAGAAAGCAAAGAAGCAAGGAACTTCTCCACATGGCGGCAGGGGAGAGGGAGAAGCAAGAGTGCAGGCAAAACTACCATTTATAAAACCATCAGATCTAATGAGAATTCACTATCATGAGAACAGCATGGGGGAAACAGGCCCCATATTCAATCACTCCCCTCCCTCAACACACGGGGATTACAGGTCCCTCCCTCAACATGTAGGGATTACAATTCGAGATGAGATTTGGGTGGGGACACAGAGCCAAACCATATCAGGAGCTGAAGACGATTCTAATAATAGTCCCTTCTTTCAAGGAGCTTTCACTCTTCTGGTGGTGACAAGATATATGCTTCAAAGAATCAAGACAGCTGGAAGTAGTGAAAAGAGCACTCTATTAGGAGCCAGAGTTCTTAGATTCTAGTACCAGCTCTGACATTTACCAGTTATATCAACATGGACAAGCACCTCAGCCATTCTCAGGTTCCTCACCTGAAAGCCATCTATATGAGTATTTACTTTATCCACCTTCCAGGGCTGTAGCAAGGGCCAGATGAGATGACAGACATACCTGCCTGAGCACTGTAAAGGATAAAGTGTTTGTCACATGTAAGCTATAACTAGAGAACACAAAATATAATGGCAATAGTGCTCAATCCATTTCTTAAGCACCTACTCTTTTATAAACACTTGGCTCTACATAGGATTTCTCTTTATGCAATTTCACTGTGGATTTTAGCAGGAAGGCAGAAGAAAGAAATTCTCTTCCACATGTGGAGAAAAGTTTGAAACAGATAGAGGGGCTGGATTCCTATGAGTTTAAGACAAAAAGAATGCAGATCTGAGTAGCACAAATGGTTTCTAAGAACTATGTGGAAGAAACCTGAGTGGTTGAAGGAGGAGCCTGTTGGAGAATTTTGAAGGCAGGCTGACAAGAACAGCCTAGATCTAGGGTTCAGAAGAAGCCACAGTCAGTTCTTGGATAGGAAAGTGACATGACAAAAAATGCTGTTTAACAAGATTAATTGGCACAATATTTAGGGTGGCTTAGAGTAGAGAGAGGCTAGGAGCAAAGACCACATACAATTATGTTTTAAACGGAGCTACGGAGTGGGGAGGAAGAAAATTTGGCTAGGAAGACAACAATTATTGGTGTGCCAAGGTTAGTTAGAGAAGGGGGATAATGGAAAGAGGATAGTCAAAGATGTTCCCAAGTTGGAATCTGGAAGGTAACAAAAGCTACTTTGCACTTTTGATAATACAAAGATGGCAACTTAAATATTTTGACACATGGAAATTATGTGATTACTTAATAATAAAATGAGAGCTAATGACAAATTGTTCATTTAAATCCATTTGAAATGGCTACATGAGTTCTCAAAAGAAAAGTGGGGGTCTGAGTGAGGTTTAGAAGTATAGATCATACCCCTGCTTCACCCCCTTTGATGGCCATCTCCTCATTACCTCTGAATAATCCAGTCTGGAGCATAACACTCAAGGCCTTGGAGAGTCTGGCCATGGCTCACCTTTTGAACCTTTAACTCACCACATCCTCCTATACGCTTTCATGTTTTCCACACCAAAAATGCTTCAGGCATCTGCAAGCAGGCCAGGTACTTTCTCACCTCCATACCTTTGTTTCTTTAGTCTCTCTGCATGGAATGTTCTTTCCCTCTTCTCTGTGAAAGAACTTGCCATGCTTTGCCATGTGCCTCAACATAACTTTGTGCTTCTAGCATGCAACTTGATTTATTTGATTTGGGACTACGACTAACTGAATAGATGTTCCTCTATCTCTAGGGTGATCAAGTCACCCAGATTTGACTGGCACCATCACCATTCAAAACTGAAAGAATCATGTCCCAGGAAATCCATCAGTCCCATTCAAACTTGGATGGTTGGTCACCCTATACCTTCCTTGCTGTAGATCACAAACCCAAGGACAGAGAGAACATCCTAGTCTTCTTGAAACTTACACATTGCTGAGCATACTAACCTGAACACAATAGTATGTACTCATGCTATATGTAAGAGGTATTTCTCCAAGAACTTTATATGTATTATTTCAATCACCACAGCCACCTAAGAAAAGTGTTGTTATTCTATTTTGCAAATGAGGAAATTGAGGATCAGAGAAGGTATGTTGTCTATGTAGCATGTTTGGAAAATGGCAGGGCTGGAATTGGAACTTAGGCGGTCTGATTTCTGAGCTTATTCAATGGGGGCTCAGACAAGGAGTTGGAGTAAGACATAGACAGTTGTTTCCCATGTTTGTCCTCAAGCCAAATTCTGTTTTTCTTAATGAAGGAATGTTTGTTGTTGCTACATTCCAGTTGTAGCAATGACTAGTTAATAAGTGCTTGATAAATGCTCATTGAAATGAGACTAATTGATTGATAGGTGCCTAATGTGAAGAATAAAAGAAATGGATCAAGGGTAAGGGAATCATAAAGGAGAACTATTAACTAATTTTCAATATTACAAGGGAGAAAGAAGGATGCAAATGATGCTTCTTGTTAGCGCTTAAGGTAAAATTCCATCTAGTCTGACTGCTCTCCCAAGTCTCACCTCTTTTCAATCAGATACAAACCAGGCCCTTTTTTCATCATTTTCTCAGAACATTTCCAAGTATTACTTCTCATTATTCTTATATTATTCCATTTGCATTTTAAGCATACAGTGTAAAGGCTGGAAAACAATGAAACATGCAAATAAGGAAGCTGAAAGTGTTCTTTGAAAAGTTAAGTGATGAAAAGTAATGGCATTGAAATTCTTTAAATGCAATACATTATCTCTTAAATCAACTCTCTGTGCTTCTCCTAGCTTCCCCCTGCTATTGTTACACTGTGCTTTTAAATAAAAAAAAAAATCCACAATAGTATTTTTGCAGGGAAAAGTAACTTTTAGAGATTGAATTATTTGTTTTTAATCTTCTAAGCATAATATCCGTTTTGAAAAAGAAAAGTTTACTTTGAGTGGATAATTCTATGACAATTCTCTATGATTGCTATTTAAGATAGATTATATGATTAACAGAGATGTATATCACACTGAATATTCTTACATTTTGAACTATAATGGCAGTCAAAGGTTTTCTCTCTTTCCAGGTGAGGGCTAATGACCTGAATTCCACTAAAGAATGTTTGTAACCAATTGGATCATCACATGGCCATTCAGAGTTTCACTGAGGAAAGTTACAGTTTATAAAATAAGCTTTTAATTGTTATCTTTAATAGTTGTCAAGCTTTTAGAAGAAAAGGAAATATTTCTACTTTATTTTCCGGCTTTTTAAATTGTCCAAGATAGACCTCCACATGGATCAGTTGAGAAAAAAATGTATCTACATGATGACAATGGGGATCATAACAACTGAATAATGGATGCTTCCAGGATATATTGGGTATCTATTTTTAAATACGTTAGAAAGATCTCTGCAGCCACAGAATGTCTTACGTAAGCCATGCCCCAATCTTTTCAGATTTGGAGGGGACAAACATCTCAACTATATCACTTCATTTAGGAAATGAGGGTATGAAGCCCACTTGGAGGCTAAAGACGCTACCACTATCCAAGCTCCCAAACAAAGAATAAGAAGGTCTTCCCTCCAGGGCCCAGTACCCACACCAACTGTCCCAACTGTCCTACAAGGGTTTGTTCAATTATTTAAGAGATGAGGTCTCAGAATATGTTTCTGGGAATAAATGGCCCTTTAGGTCACTAGTGATAAAAACCAATTCACACTAGTTTAGGCAAAAAAAAAAAAAAAAAAAAGCCAACATTGTTAGCATAGGTGCACAATCTCATTTCAGTTCTGATATCCAAAGAGCTCTGAAAACCAAATGTTTATTTCCAAGTTTGGGGCTGACTCTTTAGGTGGCAAACCTGAACTGAACTGATTGCAGCTATTACGATCTTGGTTCATCTTCTTAGTGTGAATAGGCACAGGCTTCACTGTAGAAATATGAAAGCCAATGATTGTGAGGTGTTATCCCAGATCTTTCTAGGGTAGTATAATATGTACAATGTATATTCCTCCAAAACACCTTTCTTTCAAAGGGGTTTCTCAAAACAAAAAAAAAAATTGACTACTCAAAAGGTAAACTGAAAAAGACAAAAAACCTGATTTCCATTTTTAAATAGTTATATTTTAGTAGTAACTTTGTTGTTGAAGGTTTTGTTGTTTGGTTTTGGATTTTTTTTTTCAATTTATACCTATAAATGTTTTTGGGTTTTTTTTTTTTAAGTCTTAAGACTGAGTACAGGAAAATTATTGGTAATCCGTTAATCTATTTATTTTATCACTTTGAGTTGACTGTATGTTGAATTTTCTTGCCCCTTTCTAATTTTTTTTTAGGCCTGGATCAGTTCTTTATAGAACTGACTCTATGTCTTCTGACATATGCATAATGGTGGGATAAATTAACTTAAAATCTATAGTGAAAGATCATGGTGAAAAAAATATGATAATAAAACTTTCACTTAGAAATGGCTTCTCACCCAGAGCCATTTATATCAGCTACATGTAATTCACTAGTTAGCTGGTCAGAATCATATTTCCAGTTGCGTGTGGAGTCATAAAGCAGAAATCCGATTAACCTCTCTCTTAACAGAGCCCAAAGCTATTAATAATAAATCCAAGAGACATAGTTTAATTAAAAAAAAAAACTAGAAACTATTGTCAGACAGAAATCACCTAATAAAAAAGTAATTTATAATGTACACCCTAATTAATAATTTACCTCCTAGGGTGAAAAAATATCAAAAGTAATTACAATTAGAACACACTATTTTTTTTAACAATAATAGGATAATACTCAGAAGCTAGGATAATATCAAGTAACAAATTCAACTGCTGCTATCATTCCTTTCTCTCAAAACTCATGCTTAATTTTAAATGCTTCTTTAAACACAGAAGTTCCTTTGCCTCAGCTCACAGTCTGCTAAACTGGTCATTGAGACTTTATAAGTGGTAAAAGCTTCTAAACATAATCTAGTATAATTCTATCTAAAAGAGATATCCACTAATTTAAAAGAATTTGAGAAACAAGAACCAAATGCTTAAAGCTTAGATGAGAAATTTAAATTGGCTTAAATTAGGCCACATTAAATTACTGATCCAGAACCAATTTCTGATTAAACAAGAGACTTCAAGGAAAGAGATTATATACAAACAACCTTCACCAGGCAATAAACATTATAAGAAAAGGAATTTGCTGCATATTTTTCATTCATATGCCCAGCCTCTCACATAGTGCCTGGTAAAAATTATATGCTTAAATATTATATTTTGGTTAAGTAAATGAATGATTAAAGAATGACAGAAAAGTATATGTGAATATAAACAGTTGTGGTGGGTGCTCCAATGAGCTGTCCAGATCTCCTTAATCAAAAGGACTTCCTCTCCCTAGCTGGGGGCAGATGCTGTTGGTTGATACCTCTCAGTGGGTAGCCCTCTTCGTGGTTCTATGTATCAGCGAAGAGGCCACCTCACCCAAGGTCACACCTTTTTCCCAGGATGGCCTACATCCAGGAATAGATCTATGTAGCTGTAAAACGCCCAGCCTCCCCAACCCCAACTCTGGAAAGGTGATCCTTGCTTCCAAATTCCCTATAGGATCATCTGAGAAATCAGCTGAAATTGCATCATAGCTCAATTTCTTCCCTCTGTCCAGTTTTGCCTTCTTCCATTTTCTTTGAATATGTTGATACCAAGAGAACTCCCTAATAAATCTGTTCATCTCCATTCCAGAGTCTACTTCCCAGGGGACCAACCTATGACCAGATGTACCCTTTAGTTGAGAAAATTAAAGATTTAGAAATATAAAATATGTTTAAGGCAATGCCCAAAGTCCTTTTGTCAATTACTGAATTTACAAGTAAATTTAGTGAGCCAGTGAAGAAAGACTGGAGAGGGCTGATTTCAGTTGAGACAGACAAAAATCACCACAGGCAGACAATCAGGCAATGCCATGTTGTTGGAAGTCAGTCTCTTTTTTTTTTGTTTTGAGACGGAGTCTTGCTCTGTCACCCGGGCTGGAGTGCAGTGGCCGGATCTCAGCTCACTGCAAGCTCCGCCTCCCGGGTTTACGCCATTCTCCTGCCTCAGCCTCGGTCTTGAAAACAAGCGTGAACCTAATTTGTCTGCCTGATGTCTGGCAGCAGTGGTATCAAAGGATTATTGCATGGTCATCAAAAACATGGAATTAGATGTCAAATGAAACTGGACTGGAATTCCTTATCTACAACATATTGGTTCAGTGACCTTGGGCAAGTTACTTACCTTTCTAAGCCTCAATAATGGAGATGATAATACATAAAATTATTGCAAAATACTTAACAAAATAGCGGGCACATAGTATACACTCACTAAATTGCAGACATACTTAATTTTTTAAAATATTGATTACTAAGAAAGCAGAAAGTGATGCCCTTCTACTCTCAGTCTCCCAACCTGAAAACTAAATGACTTCTATTATTGACAAGAAGAAAAATAATCCTCTGCACCCTGGTTATCAGCACTTGGAAATGAGAGCACTGAGTATTCACAAAGAAATTGAGGAAGAGGTATGGGAAGAACTTCAAACCTCTTTGCTTCTTGAAGGATAAGTAATGCATGGAGTATGCCCATTTGGGGACATACTGTCAAATATAGTGCATGTCCTTTGGAACATGGACTGAGCTTTTATACTCACATGCAAAGAGTATGGACCAGCTCATATTCATTGATGATCTTGTCACTAAAACTAAGCATAGGAGACTTGCAACTTCCACCATGACACAAAAAGGCAGTCAAAAAAATCCTCTGTCCCAAAAGCAAATATAAATGGACAATACACTAAAATGCAACCATCTCATCACTCTGGAATTTGGCCAAAGATATACAACAAATGGAGATGCATTGATTCCCAAAAACCACTTAACTCTAGATAAGAACAGCACACATCTCTGGAATTTTGCCTGGGGTAACTACCATCCCTCCTTCAGGTCTCAGCCCAGTAGTTGAACCAGAGTGGGTCAGGCTGTGAAAATAATATGCTTTCCTGATGCTGCTTCTGCTGCTGCTGTTTCTGTTGCTGCTACTGCTGTTGCTGCTGCAGAGAACTCACTTGATTTAGAGTGTTGTTAGTAAAAAAGGAGATCTTGGAGTTTGGGCATGGTGGTGCATGCCCGTAATCCCAGCACTTTGGGAGGCTGATGCAGGAAAATCACTTGAGACTAGGAGTTCAAGACCAACCTGGGCAACATAGTGAGACTCTGTCTATACAAAAAAAAATTAAAAATAGCTGGGTGTGGTGGTACATGCCTGTAATCCCAGCTACTAAGAAAGCTAAGGCAGGAGGACTGCTTGAAAGCCTGGGAGATTGAGGCTATAGTGAGCTACGACTGAGCCATTGCACTCCAGCCTGGGTGATAAAGTAAGACCCTACAAAAAGGAAAGGAAAGGAAAGGAAAGGAAAGGAAAGGAAAGGAAAGGAAAGGAAAGGAAGGAAAGGAAAGGAAAGGAAAGGAAAGGAAAGGAAAGGAAAGGAAAGGAAAGGAAAGGAAAGGAAAGGAAAGGAAAGGAAAGGAAAGGAAAGGAAGAAAGAAAACAAGGAAGGAAGGAAGGAAGGGAGCAACAAAAGAGAAGAAAAGAAAAGAAGAAAAGAGAAAAGAAAATTTTGGTGGCAAGAGAGGGTCAGGACTACAGTAACCTGATGTAATTGGCTTCTTTGAGGCAAAATAATGGACTGGCAGACTAGCCAGAATTTTAACAGGGAGTTGTGGAAAATGAGACATCTAAAGTGGACATGATAAACTCTTCAAATATCCTGGATTGACCAGCAGCTATGCTACTCACACATTCCTGGTTGACAAAGCTAAATTGAGAGACATGAAAAGGAGATTAAAGAGAGCACAGCAGAAAGCAAAAGCTGATGCAGACTTGAAAATGGCCTGAAGTTTCAATATACTCTCCTGGCCTACACACAGATCCATCAACAGAGAATAGAAACCATACTGGCACAAGGTGTTCAAATACAACCTTTGACCAATAGTTGGCTGAACAATAATCCATGTTGACACAGATATGACTCCTAGGAATCCAGGCTTAAAAATATAAACAAGAAAAAAGAAAACTGAGTAGAGGAATCTGGGGCCATACATTTCAGAGGAGACAGACTACAGATTTGGTCCAAACAAGTTATTAAACAAACAATAATAAATCCCTCAGGGGAAAAGGTCACAATTCAGAGTTGCTAAAGCAGATACCTAAGATGTTTGGTATTCAACAAAAAGAAATTATGAGACATGCAAAGAAATAAGAAATTATGACTCATACTCAGGGAAAAATAGCAGTCAATAGAAAACTGTATCTGAGAGAATGCAGATATTGGATTTAGCAGAAAAAAGCTTGAAAGCAGTTCTTATAAATATGTTTTAAAAACTAAAGAAAACTTTGTTTAAAGAATTAAAGAAAAATAGGATGGCAATGCTTCAGCAAAAAAGAGCATCTCAATAAAGAGATACATGTTATAAATGAACGAAATAAAACTCAAGATGAAAAGTACAGTAACTGAAATGAAGAATTCATTAGAGGATTTCAACAGAAGATGTGACATGGCAGAAAAATATGGAAACTTGAAGATAGATCAATAGAAATTATACAATCTGAAGAACAGAGAGATAATAATTGTAGAACAATGAAAAGAGCCTCAAAGACCAGTTGGTGTGCAGTATTAAACACAGCAATGTATATGTAAAGGGAACTTCAGAAGTAGAGGAGACAAAGAGACAGATAAAATTTTAAGACATGATGGGCAAAAAGTTTCAAACTTGAGAAAAACATTAACCTGCATATTCAGGAAGCTCAATAAACCCCAAGTGAGACCAACACAAAAAGATCTACATGTAGAAATATTCGAGTCAGACTGCTGGATGACAAACACAAAGAGAAAATCTTGAAAGCATCAAGAGAGAAATGCCTCATCTTGTACAGGTAAACCCAATGCAACTAATGACTAAACAATGGAGGCCAAAAAATAGTGGAATGTCAAACTCAAAGTATTAAATGTATTGAATAGTACTCTTGCCTTGTGTGAATTTTATGGCAGATAAACAATAATTCAATAAAGTTGTTTAAACAAAAACAACTGAAGGGTGAAAGATGACTGCTCCGAAATACTTGAACCACATCTGAAAGTATTCTGCCACTCCCATTCTCTCCTTTTATTTCCTCTTTCCCTTTTTCGATTCCCCCTTTTTCTTTATCCCTCATCACCATCTTTTCCTTTTCTCAGGCAGTGCCATCTGTGGCAGCTATAATCTATGGAGATTGCTCAGGTCCAGAAAAACAGAGAGGCTCCAAACCCTATCTTTGAGTGATAGATATTCTCCCATCCAAGTACTAACCATGTCTGACCCTGCTTAGCTTCTGAAATCAGGCATGTTTAGGGTGGTGTGGCCATAGACTGAGCATCAGATATTATGAAATCAGCCTTCTCTGTGTTCAGATCATTCCCCTTTCCTTCTTACAGAAAAATTTGTATTTCCATTGAGCAGTCTGACTTTATAAATCTTTATAAGAAAGCACAAAAGAGGCAAGTGGGATATCCAAAAGTATAATTTCAGGATGCCTAGCATTCAAAGACAGCTTAAGAAATTTACTTGGCTTTGGCTTTACAATTTGGCACAGCAGTAATTTTTATGTAAACCTAGATGCCTCAACATAATGGTCAACTGTTCACAGTATGCTCTTGTTATTTATGCTGATATTTTCTATGGAAAAAACTCAATTTACTTCTGTGCATTAATTTGAAGCAAGTTTTGGAGAAAGAATTCCTTAGAAATCACAATACACTAAAGGCAGCCTCTTTCTGTAAGATTAGTCAGATACAGAGGAAATTGGGCAGCTTTTTAAAATTAACACTGAACATGACAGATAGGGGCTAGCATCAGGTGGGAAAAGTTACACAATGTTCTTGGAGCCTAGTAATGTTACTGTACCGGCTAAGCTGGTACACTTAGTTGGTGCAGTATGCTACAAGGACATTCAAATTAAGCTCCTTTTCACAGTGCCGAAAGGACATAATGTGATGCAGGCTTCACAAAACAAACTTTTATCAAAAGTGAAATATCAATTATTAGAATTCAACCCAAGCCAGCAGCTTGATCTGGTGGGGAAATCTAAGGCAGCAGGCCCTGATACCAAAGCCTTGGGCTGAAAATCAAGAATTCATTCTGGTTCTACTGCTAAGAAGTTAAATAACCTCAAACATGGTATTTACATTCTTTGGACCTCAGTTTTCTCATCTGTAAAATGAAGGCTTTAGACCATCTACCCTAGGTCCCCTTTCAAGCTTAACTAGGAATGAAGCATATAAAATAGTCACCAAATCCATCTCAATTTTGTTAATTTCTAATTCAGAAATCATTTTTTAAATGTTTGCCCAGTACTGGATGTTACCCTCCCTGAACAATCTGGCAGATGATGATCATGAGGGCTCCAAAGATACCAGGGAACAACTTGTTATAAAAATTTACCAAATTATTTGTGTTATTAAGGAACTTTCAAAACCAAGTCATAACTATATATGAAAGAGCTTGAGATTAGCATCCATAAAAATGCCTTCTTCCAGACATCTTTTTGTGTGTGTAATTGTGTCTGGAATTTCATCACAAGATATTCAAAATATTCCACCCACTTTCCATGGAATTGTTAGAAGGTTTAGTCAGATATGAAGCAGGGATCAATTTACCAGCCTTTTCTACTCAGGTTATTCACTGC
Organism: Chlorocebus sabaeus; assembly: GCF_047675955.1. NCBI lineage: Eukaryota > Metazoa > Chordata > Mammalia > Primates > Cercopithecidae > Chlorocebus > Chlorocebus sabaeus. The sequence goes on from NC_132913.1 coordinate 35,024,916, forward strand.
CTTTGTGCCTAACAAAATACACCCCCTTATGCTTCCAACATTTTTTTGGAATGAATTTTCCTACCCCAGAAGGAAATTGCAGAGTGCAAACGCACAGAGGTAGAGGGTCTACCCAAAGATGTTCTATTTCACTTCCAACAGAGAGTCAATGCTCAGTGAAGAGAAAGCAGACAAGAGATTAGGAGAAAATGAGAAAAGAGCATAAATTTACAAATTGAGAATCTGGTCATTCTGCTCCCTACGTTGAGTAATAATCTTACCATAAGATTATTGATCCCTATTGCCTCCTATGCTCCCTGAGTCAAAGCTCCTAGTTTTGTGTTTTTCTTCAGGAACTTACTGCTGAGAGATTTATGTGTTAAGCTATCTATTTCCCTGAATCAATTGATAGAAATTCTTTAATTTGCATAAGCTCGTCTAGTCCTGGAAACCTGTCCAGTAAAACAGGAACAGGGAAATTTGCATTTGGGCTTACCGATTTCTCACAATTTAATCAGCAGGTGAAAGAGAATCATCTTGCAAAATACACATTATCTTTAGATGGTCCTTGGTTATCAATAAACAAACTCTTCAAGGATTACATCTGACAATAAGCATTGTTTGCTTCACTTTACAGCTCCTTAGAGTAGCAAAGTTGCAACAACCTAGTAAGAAAACAATGATTTATTTCAGCAAATAGTTATCTTCTTTCTCTAAACCATCTCTCTAATATCTCTACTAATTTTTTCTACACAAATTAAATTATTAATAAATCAACAAGAAATAAATTCCTTTCATTAATCATTCCCACCAGCCTCCCACAGACTCAATGTTATTTTACTACTGTGGATTTTTATTGACTGTATTCATTCTCTCCAAGAATCAGGAATAAAGGTTCAACTGAAGATGCACAATTGGGCATAATTGAGGGATGTTGTGCTTGAAACTTTTCATGGTCACACCTCCCCTATTTGCCTGACCAAAGCTTACTTATATAACTTCTTATTGTGGGAAGGACAGACTGCCATCTGTGATTTTTAATGAAAGATGATCCCAAGCCGTAAGACGCAGCTAACCCTTGCCACAGCAGCTGGGCTCTGTCTCCTAAGAGAGTTACAGGAGAATCGTTGCATGCATAGCATTGCTTTGGAAGAATCTGATTAGATACAGTGTGGTAATCAAAAATGTGAACAAGCACAGTACTACTTCAGAAAGTGAGATTTACTATTCTATTTTCAGTTCCACATTCTTTCTACATTATAAGTAGAAAGCCATTGTCTCTAAATTTCACAGAAGCAAATTATTTTACATCATCTATCTAGAAGTAAAAGTATGAAAGGAGAAAAATTTAATGGAGGTGTGAAAATTAAAGCCAAGCTTATTCCTCCATTTCTGCCCCTAAAGAAGGGACAAAGTAGAAGGGGCCCTGCACAGGTAGAATACATATTCTTTGTAAGAATGTAAGTTCAGAAAGGAATGAGAGGAAAACTGAGATCTTATGAGGCAGAAGAAGAAAAGTAACATGTCTAATGAATTTAACGAATTTAAGAGTAACTAAAATTTTCCCACAAAGTTCCTTGAAACAAAGCTCAAAAAGTCACATCGTTTTAGAAGATCACAAAAAAAAGAAAAAGAAAAAAAAATCCTGGCAAATGCAAGGATAGCAAATGAAGGAACCTATAGAACCCAGGAAATTGGTTGTGATTTGAGAATGCAAAACCTCTTGGCGCCAGATCTTTCCATTTGTTAAGAAATGTTAAAATCTTACATGAAATCTCCTGACTTTTAAAAGGACGTGTAGCACCCCCCCCCAAAAAAAAAAAAACAAAAAACCCTGTATACATTACATTCAAACCATGAGCCACCAGTTTGCAACCCTCTCATTTCACAAAGTGAGTACACTGAGACTCAAGGAGTTTAAACTAGGTGTCAAATAGTTACTTGTGGGCAAATCCTGATACCAATTCTGTGTTCTGTCCATGTTCTGCAGCAACTGGATTACCCCAAATATGTTAACAATATGAAGACTATGGAAAAGAAAAAATAAAACTACAGGTGATAAAGACCCTTCCATTTTCCCATATTCACTACCCAATTTGTAGTTAATGCTGCTAAAGAAAAAAACCAAAGCCTTCCTGACAGCCATGGGCTACAAGAAGCAAGATGCTTACAACGTGCAGCCATGGATCTTTTGAGAGATATGCAGGGATACACAGGCACTTCTAAGATTAGAATCTGACTCAAGGAGTGTAATTCATCTTCTTCTAGGATTGTGACACTTTCTCAAAATGACAAGCATGTTGACATAAGGCAATAAACACAACTGACCAGTATTTTTCTATGAAGATTTTACTCATTAATGCCTTGAAATAACAAACACTATTTTAAAACATTTAAAAATAACTCATACTGCAGTATTTACTTGTTCTTGTTGAGAACTACAAACAAAAAAAGAAGACACTCACGGAGACTTGCCTGAGTGTACTGTGTCTTTCAATAAAATCAAGACCAGTTCTCTAAGGTCAGAGGTAAAATCCACAAAACTTTAACAAAACAAAATAATGCAAACTAAGAGTGATATTTCATGCCTTTAAAAATGTTCTATGTAAGAATGTTATTGGGATATTGTTACTTTCATCTTCCAAGAATATAGAATGCATTATGTGTGCATAATAGATTTGCGATAAAGATGAAAACTGATATTGAACAACTTTGCCTTAAAGAAACCTTCAGCCATGGGCTCTAAGATCTGAGAACCTTAATCTATGAGCAAAAATCAAAAATTTTCATGTTAAATGCATATATTCCTTTTGCAAATAAGATACATGTAATACATAGAGATTTAATATATTTTTATAATAAAGTTGAATCAAAGCATGGCTTGGCACATTCACTGACTGAAATTCTTTCATCTAGCTAAGAAGAATTCCTTTACAGAAGAATTGATTAATTTCTTTTCAAATGTTACTATCTAGGTGATCTGTTTTCTGCGACTCCATAGTCTCTGAAGACTCTGGAAGTATGAAATAAATCATACTTACCAAAGAACGTACAACTAAATATCCTCTTATGTTATCAAAAGGAATCAAATTAGAACAGGGGCACATTGTAAACAGCTGGTCACATGATCAGACATTAAGCTAGGAGGTCATTTTGTTAGGACGTAGGAGCTTTAAAAAGATCTAAGAACATAGGAAACTGAACCAATAACTAAATAGTACCATGATCTCATGCTTCATTTTGGGAAACAGTGTAGAGGCAATAAAGAGAATTTTAGGACTATTTTAGATACAAGTATGCAAGGATGGTGAGCTTGCTGTCTGCAAAGGAGCTAACTGCTCCCTTATAAATGTCAGAACCGACTTAAGAAGAATCTGGGCCAATATAACATCATCTCAAAAAATAACAGCTATTATTATAGATCATACTGCAAATGGTGTTTTGAATCATGCCACCCATACCAAATTAAGTTTGCAAAAGGTAAATTATGTAATTCTATAACACTTCAGTGGCATACAGGTTCTTAAGACCCACCATTCACATAGGCAAGAAATGTTGGGCCACTATTTTTTTATTGTATTTCTTATAGTGAGAAATAATTTTGCTCTTCCAAATGTGCCATACTTTTTAAATGACCATAAAAATTCCAACCTTATATTATAGCATTTGTCATCTCTCACGTACACATTCCTTAAAGGCAGTAACAAGATTTATTCATCTTTATATTTCTTACCATCTAATGGTACTTTTCACATGTATATTTAAAACATGTTTATAAGTTGATATTCATGAAAACTCCCTCTCATTTTCCACTTAATTTGCTATTCATTCAGATAATTCACATTTTTTAAAGATTAAAACATAAAATTGTGGTATTTGCTTCATATACTTTTTTTGATACACTTTTATCAGTTAAGTGTTTTTTAAACCAAGTTTTCTGCAGTTCTATGAAGCATGTTTTCTCCCTTGACATTCCTAGATTTAGTGTTGCAATTAAGGGAAAATAAAATACTGGTTCAAATGCTATTTTATAACAGAAATATGGTCCTTAAATCTCTTCCCTACATGTAATGACATATAAGAGTTCCACCATCTAATGGAGAACTTACAAGGGTTGCAATACCAACCTCTTATGTCATGAAACTTAATCTCCTAATGTCTGGCCAAGTTTAAATTGGAGCACATCCACTATGTTTTCATAATCCAGCAAGATGCAAGCAGGAGTTCTGGGACCATTTATCTCCTCCTTCTTAGTTAATGGGGGTCCCTTTCCCCCCCTTACCCTGAGAAACATCCTTTGGCAAGGTCCTTAAGCCACTGCTGCTTTCGGATTTTCAGTTAGCAGCTTGAGCTGACAGTGTTAAATTCCAGCTGTGTTAGGGCAGAGACTGTGGCCACTCTCTGAGACTCACACTTCTGCTGATTGCCTACCTCGTACATCTCCAGACCAATTTTCTAAGCAGCATTCAGTAAAGAGAGAGATTAGAGCTGGAAGGTAAAAGACCTGGTTTTTGATCCTAGCTGTCACTATTTTCAGTCAGACAGAGTCATCTTTCAAACGTATTTCTTCATGAGAAAAATGAAGAGTTCAAATAAAAATATTGTCTAAGGTACCTCCCAGAGTTGAAAAAACTATTGTTTCAATCTCTTATGGCCATAATTTTCTCATCTATTAAATGGGGACACTGTACAGATTAAACTAGATAATAGAAATATTAAGGGCCAGGTGTGGTGGTTTATAGGGTGACTCACACCTGTAACCCCAACACTTTGGGAGGCTGAGGCGGGTGGATCACTTGCGGTCAGGAGTTCAAGACCAGCCTGGCCAACATGGTGAAACCCCATCTCTACTAAAAACACAAAAAATTCACCAGGTGTGGTGGTGAACACCTGTAATCCCAGTTACTTGGGAAGCTGAGGCAGGGGAATCACTTGAACCCGGGAGGCAGAGGTCACAGTGAGCCAAGACTGCACCACTGCACTCCAGCCTGGGCAACAGAGTGAGATTCCATCTCAAAAAGAGAAAGAAAAAAGAAAGGAAGAAAGACAAAAGGATATTAGGTCAGGGAATTTAACTCTTGTCACCATGATAGCCCAAGTGACCAGAACAGTGCCTGCCATGTTGTAGGCACCCAATAAATATTTGTGGAGTTATAAATATCAGTGGATGCTTTGACCAGGCGCAACATGAATATAATTCCTTCTAATAGCTGGCTACATGAGTGCTAACCACGGAGATGATCCAATAGTCTGCCTGTCTATGGAGCAGCACCAGCCACAACAGCTGTCCCACACTTTACATCTTGTCCGTTTATCTCTGGTGCAATTTAACACCATGCCTATCATGGAAATGTCCCATAGTCTTTCCCCCAAATCTCCTAACTACCTAGGCAGCAGTGTTAGAATTGTAGGAATGGTCCGGATTACCCCATTTTCAGTATCATGCACCCACTTTTTCGGTGATGTTCTCAATTGCTGAAAACAACTTTGGCAATGGAGGAACAAAAACACTTGTTTTCAGATGGCTGCCTGGCAAAGTTTGTCAGATCTGGACCACCCCCATCACCCTCTTGGCATGAGGCACACATTGATCAAAAGTCCTGGATTATTTGAAGCAGATCCAATATCAAATTGTCTACTATGAGAAAGCATATTAAATTAATTGTACTAATTTTTGCTTCCAGGTATATATCTTCTCCATTCCCTATTTACAGTTCTTATTTAGGAAATTTAAGATATCATTTTATTTCCCAAAGCATTTTCCCTAAAACCTAGTCCTCAGAAATGTCCTGTGAAGAAAATTTTGTGGAAAATCATTTGGGGAGGATATCAGATACATAATGAATATTACCGTGTTAAAGGTTTTTATAAGTCCTGTAGAGAAGAAATCAACTTGTTTTTCTAGTGGTTCCCCAATCTTTTCACCGAGAAATATTTTTCTTTTCCGAGAACACTTACAAACACCCATGGAATGAAAGGAACAAGTTTTGAGAAATGCTTATAAGTCGATTTTAATTGGGGGCAACGAAGGAAATACAACACAATTTATGAAAAAGAGACAATCTTAAAATTCATACTGATAAAGACATTTTAAACTTCATAGTGAGGAGGCATCTCTGTCTTTGATAAATGCTAGCATTAAACTATTGAAAGCCTGGGCCCCACTGAGGTATGCTTTCTTTAGAAGGGAACAGTCTGTAACCTCAGCTATTACAGCCAAATTTGAGGGTGTGGAGGGAGATGCATTCGATAGATTAAAACAGTAAACTGCAACAGAGAAAAGGGCTTCTGACCAATGAGGGGAAATCTTCCAGGAGACATGCAGACAGACCATCTTCTTACTGCCCACATAACTCCCTACAGATTCACTTTAGATATGATCAAAAATTTTATTTTGTTTTGTTTTAAGGTTAGTTTAGAGCATGTATCCACATTGGAGGAAAACAAACATCCCAAATTTGTCCCATTTGCTCCATTTGCACAAGAGCAACAGAAAAAGTTTGAGTCAAAGATGAATGCAAATTGACAGAGGTCACACGTGAAGTCAGAAACTATTTGTACTAGAGAATAATGTCCAAACAGGACTGATAACTTTATAGGCACACTGCCCCTGAGAGGTAGACATGAAGCCCGATACCTATGGAGGGATGTTCACATGTCTCTTGACTGCTTAATACAATCATAAGTGGCTCTTGCCTTCTTCTGATTTGACCAAGGGTTACTCTATGGAGAATTAGGTAAACCGATTAGGTTAGGTGCCCTATGTGGATTGGGCATCAGGTACCCAGCCACCTACACTATATTAACAGTTCTACAACTGATCCTGAGGCAGCCAGAATTTAGTACCACTGCTCAGTTCTCACCCAGAAGATGCTTAATCTCTCTGGCAATGCAGAAAAAGAAAGCAGGAAAAGACAAGAGGCCAAAAATAGCCAAAGCCAGAGTCACAAGATTCTTGCTTCTGTGACAGACATTTCCTTCACCTGTCAGGTAGGAACTCCCTGTGTAACTTGGTAATTGGTTGCAGGGAAGAAGAGATCAGAGCTAGAGAGCTAGAGACTGAAACTGACTTTAAGTGAGACCAGTTTACAGAATAGGGCTGACCATGGTGACAGCGAGCAGAGGGAAAACAAGAAGGCTTTTACAAGCCCCAAGATGGTTTTTGTATAATAGTATAATACTGTTCCTCGTAGCAAATACATGTAACCAAATACCCAGAGACCAGTTTCTTAATGCCATGACATTTTAAGAAAAATCTTTGTTTTGCAGAGTCCTTTGTTGCAATGTCTACCCGAAAGTTCCAACTGCATCTTCCCATCAGACAGCCACTAATAATACTAACATCCATTGAGCCTTCATCACATGCCAGGCAACATGCTAAAAACACTGTAAGTACAGTAGCTCATTTATTCTTTACCACAACCCAATGCAATGAGTAAAGTTATTCTTCTCATACACAGAGAAAAGTGAAGGTTGGAGAAGTGAAGTAACTTACTCAAAGGTACACTGCTAGCAAGCAAGTAATGGAGGCAGCATCAAGTTAGACCCTGTCTGGCCAAAGTTCCTGCTCTTAACCACTGTGTCTGACTGCCAGGACAGATGAAGTTTGATTATCTGCTACACCATCTCCAGAGTATGCATCTGTGTTCTGAGCAGAGACCAGGCCGACCTCTCCATCTTTCCTGCTGTGAAAGGATGCTAGAACTAGGGACTCTCCTTCTCCCACTGCTTCCTCAAGGCAGAATAGTGTTTCCCTGTGGGTCAAATATCTTCAGAACTTACACATTCTCAGATGACCCAGCTTTCATGTTTTCTTGGATTTGTAAGCAGGACCTTTACCCAGCATCACATGAAGGATATGTCTGAGAAACACCATTTCATCCGTGGTAGATCCAGATGTCATCTGCCAGGTGTCATCTGTCCTAGCTTTGTATCTGGTAGTGTTCATAGCTACATTGGTGATCAGCCTTGCTGCTCCCTCTAACAGGGTTCACTCTGTTCTGAATGGTGTGCTCTTTAACCTTCATATGTGCCATGTATCTGACTGACGAGGGAGCCTATTGTCTGTAGACACTGAACACAAATATGTTTTATAATATAAGGAATAATATATTCCTCTCTTCAATTGCCTTTGGCCAAATAATTGCAACAATTTCTAGAACAGATTGTGAGTTTCATTCCAAACAGGTAAATTATCATTTAATCAGTTCTGCTTAGTACAGCAATTTCCAGGTCTCCACGGTAGGCCATAGTTACAATGCTTTGCTGATCTAGTTTCCACACACACAAAAATCTATTAAAAGAAAATTCTTTAGAACAGATGTGTTGACAAATCCCTGTCCACGAAGCAGTCAAGCTATTTAACAAAAATGTTAGTTCAGTATTTGTTCTATTTGTTGTAACTGTATGAGTTTGCTGAGTCTCAGCGGGAGTGGATGGAGGAAGTAGACTGGGGGAGAACAGGGAAAGAAGCCTTAGCAGAGCCAGGTGAGGATGAAAGAAACCAGCAATGGGGTGCCATAAGAAGGAGTCAAAGAGGGAGAGAGAGAGAAGACAGGGTGGGACAGTTGAAACCAAAGTTTCAGAGACAGTGCCAGAAAGCAGGAAAAAATATTCCATGACTTTTACCATTCTAGGCAATGCTAATCCCAACAGTCTTTCCTCTGATGCAACAATCTTAAATCATCTTCCACCTCATACCTTCTCCCCCTCCTCTCTTAGGAAGAGAAAGCACTGGATTTTCAAGGCTGATATCTCTGAATTTTCTTTGACTCCTCTCTCTTTGTCATACCAGCGTTGAGTCAACCACCAAGTTCCAACAACTCTTCCAATTTATTGTTGCTCAAATCTGTCCCTTTCTCCCCATTACTGTCATTAGCTCTCCAGTAGGCTTTTTCAGTCATCCCCTACTGTCCTCAGGCATACCCTTCTTCAATCCATTCTTCACTCAGCAGCCCAGAGAGTATTACCTAAAACCCAAAACATCACCTAGTTGTATCTACACACAGTCCTTCTACTCCCACTCTCAATTCTTTCCTTCTGCGCTCAACACCAACATGATGCTTAAATGCTCTCCCATGGCATTCCAAATAAAGTTCAAATTTTTTAAATGGCAGACAAAACTGTTTTATATTAGACTCTGTCTACACTTCCAGCTTCATCTTTTCTCCCATCACTCTTACCAGTCTTAATGTGTATTCCAGCCAGCATCCTTAGCCCCAGAGTATTTTCTATCCTTATAGCTTTGTACATGCAGAACCCTCTACATAGATTGGACCAGCACCCTCACCAGCTCCTCCTCTTGTCTATTCATCAATTCTTTTGTTCTGGTAGTAAAATTGGAAGCAAGGCAATTTTAGATGATTTTAATGCAGTTATTCCAGCTGAATAATTCCCCAGATATAAAAAAAATTGTAGATAGATGATAGATAGATAGATAGATAGATAGATAGATAGATAGATGATACCATGTACAGAGATATGGCACAGATTGAGCAGACTCTCCCACCTGCCCCATCCCTGAGCTGCCACAATCCTTTGGACGTGCCTCTCTTAGAGCCCTTGTAATTGTCTTTTGTCTTTGACAAACCATAGTCTTTTAATCACCAGAAGGTTTTAACCTCTTCAGGATCAATAACTCTGTCAGGATAGTCTCAACATCAGCTGAATGCTCCACCACACAATAGCTATTGCTTCTTAAATGGAAAAAATTCTTACCCACACCAAAACTTTCAACATTAAGAAATTATTATTTGCAAAGAGTGCATGCCAAAGCAAAGAGGGTAGAAAGTAAACTTTCCATATCCTTCAGTAATCAATTTTTACTTAAACACAATTTGAATTTAACAAAATCATCTAATCCCAAGCAAGCAAAAGCTGAATGAACTCATCCCTACTAGACCAACCTTACAAGAACTGCTCAAGGGATTTCTGCATCTAAAAGCAAAAAAATGATAATCATCATAAAAACAGGTAAAATGATACAACTCACCTGTAAAATAGAAATATAAAGGAGAAAGTAAAGAATCAAACCTTATCACTACAAAAAACTCACCAAACTACAATGATTCATAATGACAGAGGAAGAAAGGAACAAAGGACATGGAAAACAACCAAAACACAACTAACAAAAGGACAGGAGTAAGTCCTCACCTGTCAATAAACTTGAATATAAACATTTTAAATTTTCCACTTAAATGATAGCTTTTAAGATAAATTCCCCACCAGCTGAATGAAAGATAACATGATACAACTATACGCTGCCTACAAGGAACTCACTTCACCTGTAAAGACACATATACAATTGACCCTTGAACAACACAAAGGTTAGAGGCACTAACCCCCATGCCATCAAAATTTCCCATATAATTTTTGACTCTAAAAAACTTAACTACCAATATACTATTCTTGAGTGGAAGCCTTACTGATAACATAAACAGTCCGTTAAAACATATTTTATATGTTATATGTATTATATACTTATAGTAAAGTAAGCTAGAGAACAGAAAATTTTATTAAGGAAATAATGAAAGAAGAGAAGATATATTTACTATCCATTAAGTGGAAGTGAATCATCATAAACATCTTTATCCTTGTCTTCACATTAAGTAGTCTTAACAGGAGGAGGAAGAGGAGAGATTGGTTTTGTTGTCTCAGAGGTGGCAGAGCCAGAAGTGGTAGAGAAGATGGAAGAGGAGACAGGAGGGTTACACTCAGTGTAACTTCTATTGAAAAAAATATTGCATGTAAGTGAACCCATGCAGGTTCAAACCTGTTATTCAAGGGTCAACTGTAGACTGAAAGTGGAGGGATGGAAAAAGACATTCCACGTGAACAGAAACCAAAAGCAAACAAGAGTAGCTGTACTTAAATCAGCTAAAACAAACTTTAAGTCAAAAAGTATAAAAAGAGATAAAGAATGTTATTATATAATGATAAAGGGGTCCATTTGGCAAGAGGATATAACAATTATAAACATATATGTACCCAACACCAGAGCACTCAGATATATAAAGCAAATATTATTACATCTAAAGGGAGAGAGAGACGGAAAAACAATAATAGTTGGGGACCCCACTCTCAGCATTAGACAGAAAATCAACAAGGAAACATTAGATTTAAACTTCTTTAGACCAAATGGTCCTAACAGACATTTACAGAACATTTTATCTAACAGCTGCAGAATACACTTTTTTTTTTTCATCAGTACATGGAACATTCTCCAGGATAGAACACATGTTAGGCCACAAGCCAAGGCTCAACTAATTTAAATGAATTGAAATTATCTTTTTGATATTATCAAATATCTTTTCTGACCACAATGGAATAAAACTGAAAACCAATAATAAGAGGAGTTTTTGAAAGTGTACAAATACACGAAATTAAACAACATGTTCCTGAGTGACCAATAAGTCAATAAGAAATTAGGAAGAAAATTTTAAAATGTCTCGAAACAAATCAAAATAGAAACACAACATACCAAAACCTAGGGGATACAGCAAAAACAATAGTAAGAGAGAAGTTCACAGCAACAGACACCTACTTCAAAAATGTAGAAAGATTTCAAATAAGCAACCTAATGATGTACCAGACTAAACTAGCAAAACAGGAACAAACCAAACTCAAAATTAGTGGAATGAAAGAAATAATAAAGATGAGAACAGAAGTAGATAAAACTAGGACTAAAAAAATATATAAAACAAGAAAGTGAAAAGTTTGTCTTTTGGAAAGATAAACAAAATCAACAAACCATTAGCTAGACAAACCAAGAAAAAGAGAGAAAAGACACAAATAAAGAAAATAATAAATAAAGAAGGAGACATTACTACTGATACCACAGAAATACAAAGTCTCATTAGAGACTATTATGAACAGCTGTATGCCAAAAAATTAGGTACCTAATGAAAATGGTTAAATGACCAGGCACATGTAACCAACAATATTGAACCAAGAAGAAATAGAAAACTTGAATAGACCCTTTGTGAGTAATGAGATTGAATTAGTAATAAAAAGTCTTCCATCAAAGAAAAGTCCAGGACCTGATGGCTTCACTGCTAAATTCTACCAAACATTTAAATAATTATAACCCATTCTCAAACTCTTCCAGAAAATTGAAGAGAATGGAATTCTTTGAAACTCATTCTATGATGCCAGCATAACCTTGATACCAAAACCAGACAGCAGCAAAACAAAATTTAAAAAACTGTAAGCCAATATCCCTGATTAACACAGACATAAAAATCCTCACCAAAATACTAGGAAATTTAACCAAGCAGCACATTAAAAAGATTATTCATCATGATCAAATGGGATTTAACAGACATTTACAGCACATTTGATGCAAGAATGGTTCAACATATGCAAATCAATAAACATGATACATTACATCAACAGAATGAAGGACAAAAATCATATGATCATCTCAATAGACATAGAAAAAGCATTTCATAAAATACAAAATCCCTTCATGATAAAAATTCTCAATAAACTAGGTATAGAAGAGCCATACCTCAACACAATTAAGGTCATATGTGACAATCCCACAGATACTATTATACTGAAAATTATATTGAACTAACATTATACTGAAAAACTTTCACCTTTTCCCCTAATAACTGGAAGAAGACAAAGATATTTACTCTCACCACCATTATTCAGTGTAGTTCTGCAATTCCTAGACAAAGCAATTAGGCAAGAGAAAGAAATAAAGGGCATTCAAATTGGAAAAGGGGAAGTCCGTTGTCCCTGTTTACAGAGGACATGGTCTTATGTATAAAAAACCCTAAAAAGTTCACCAAAAAACTCTTTGAACTAATAAGCAGATTCAGTAAACTTGCAGAATATGAAGTCAACATACAAAAATCATGTTTTTATGTATCAACAGTGAACTAACAGAAAAAGAAATCCAGAAAGGAATCCCATTTCTAATAGTTACAAAAAATAATAACCTACCTAGGAATAAAGTTAACCAAGAAGATGAACGATTTCTACAAAGGAAACAATAAAATACTGATAACAGAAATTAGAGAGGTCACCAAAAAATGGAAAAACATCTATATTCATAAATTGGAAGAATTAATATTGAGAAAATGATCATACTATGAAAAGCAATCAACAGAGTTAATGCAATGCGTATCAAAATACCAATGACATCCTTGAAAAAAGAGAAAAAACAATGTTAAAATTCATAGGGAGCCACAGATGACCCCAAATAGCCAAGGTAATACAGAGCAAAAATAACAAAACTGGAGGCATCACATTACTGAACTTTCAAATATACTACGAAGCTATAGTAACCAAAGCAGCAGGGTGCTGGCATAAAAACAAACTCATAGACCAATGAAACAGAATAGAGAACCCAGAGATAAATCCATGTATTTAAGACCAACTGATTTTCGACTGGGCACAGTGGCTCACGCCTGTAATCTCAGCACTTTGGAAGGCCTAGGCAGCTAGATCACTTGAGGTCAGGAGTTCAAGACCAACCTGGCTAACATGGCAAAATCCTGTCTCTACTAAAAATACAAAAATTAGCCAGACTTGGTGGTGCACACCTGTAGTCCCAGCTAATCAGGAGGCTGAGGCAGGAGAATCACTTGAATTCAGGAGGCAGAGGTTACAGTGAGCCGAGATCGCAGCACTGCACTCCAGCCTGGGTGACAAAGTGAGACTCTATCTCAGAAAAAGAAAAAATAAATAAATAAATAAATAAATAAATAAATAAATAAATCCAACTGATTTTCAACAAAGGTGTCAAGAACATTCAGTGGGGGAAAGGACAGTCTCTTCAACAAATGGTGCTGAGAAAACTGTATATCCATTGGCAGAAAAATGAAAATAGATTCCTATCTCTCACCATATACAAAAATTAAATCAAAATGGATTAAAGACTTAAATGTAAGACCTGAAACTATAAAACTGCTGGAAGAAAATATTGAGGAAACACTTCAGGACATTGGTCTGGGCAACATTTGTTGGATAAGACCTCAAAAGCACAAGCAACAAAAGTAAAAATAGACAAATGGGTATTGGCTGGGTGCAGTGGCTTAGGCCTATAATCCCAGCACTTTGGGAAGCTGAGACAGGCAGATCACTTGAGGTCAGGAGTTTGAGACCATCCTGGTCAGCATGGTGAAACTTCATCTCTACTAAATATCAAAACAATTAGTGGGGCATAGTGGCGCACGCCTGTAATCCCAGATACTTGGGAGGCTGAGGCAGGAGAATGACTTGAACCCAGGAGGCGGAGGTTGCAGTGAGCCGAGATCATGCCATTGCACTCCAGCCTGGGCAATGGTATAAGACTCTGTCTCAAAAAAAAAAAAAAAAAAAAAAAGGAAAAAAAAGAAAGAAAAGAAAAAAAGAAATAGACAAATGGGATCACTCAAACTGAAATGTTTCTGCATGGCAAAGGAAACAATCTACAGAGTGAGTAAACAGAATAGGAGAAAATATTTGCAAACTATCCATCCAACATGGGATAAATAGCCACAAAATATAAGAAACTCAAACAACTAAAAAGTGGGCAATTGATCTGAATAGACATTTCTCAAAGAAGACATATACATGGTCAACAGGCATATGAAAAAAGTGCTCAACATCACTCATCATCAGGGAAATGCAGAAAAACCCACAACGGGGTATCATCATCTCACCCCAGTTAAAATAGCTATTATCAAAAAGATTAAAAAAAAAAACAAAAAACAAAAACAGATGCTAACAAGGATGCAGAGAAAGAGGAATGCTAGTATACTACTGGTAGGAATGTAAATTAGTAAGAACACTATCGAAAATAGTATGGAGATTCCTCAAAAAACTAAAATAATAAATCTACCACAAGCTTCTGCTATCCCACCGTTGGACATATACCCAAAAGAAAAGAAATCAGAACATTGAGGAGGTATCGTTAGGCTTATGTTTATTGTAGCACTATTCACAATAGCCAAGATATGGAATCAACCTACGTGTCCATCAACAGATAAATGGATAAAGAAAATGTGGTACATATAATGGAATACTATTCAGCCATAAAAAAGAATGAAATTGTGTCATTAGCAGCAACATGGAAGGAACTGGAAATCATATGTTAAAGGAGATTAGCCAGACACAAGAAGACAAATCTCATATATTCTCACTCATATGTGGGAGCTAAAAACATTGATATCATGAAGGTAAAAAGTAAAATAATGGGTCCCAGAGACTGGGAAGGGTAAAGAGGCAATGAGGAGAGGTTAGTCAATGGGTACAAAAATACAGTTAGGTGGAGTAAGTCCTTTTCAATAGCTCAGTAGGGTGACGGTAGTTAATGATAAATGATTATGTATTTCAAAATAGCAGAAGAGAATATTTAAACAGTTACCAACACAAAGAATTGATAAATGTTTGACATGATGGATATCCTAATTACCCTGATTTGATAATTACACATTGTGTGTGTACCAAAATATCACATGTACCCTGTAAAAATATGCAAGTTATTATGTATCGATAAAAAGCTAAGTAGCCCATCTGATCGATTAAAATGGAATTTTTACCTGCAAATATGAAGAAGGATTTTTTAAAACATTGTATAGTATCTGAATAGTTCTCTTTGATGGTACCTTATCTGGAATTTAATCACAGTGTTCATTGATATTTCCATAAATACATCTGTATTGAAGCACAGTTTATTTTCTGGACCACAGAGCTCTAATTTCACCCACCCCAGAGAATACTCATCATTTTCATCCAATTCCTTGACTTCATAGGAGGTCTTCTTTCCTCTTCAATGTGACAAATGAACCATTTTCCATCACTTAAGCTCACAGTAGCTGCTACAGTAGAAGTCCTTTGCACAAGAGAAAACGATTCATTAGGCACTCAGCAATACTACACTAAGTACCATGAGGAGAAATTAAGGACCTAGATAAAGACCCTGCCATTGAGAAACATCCATTTTTAGATGCGAATAGTCAGCAACTTTGAAGAAGCTGCTGTTAGTGCTCCCTAATCTTCCTAGTCTATAAACTTCTTTTCTCTGCTTGCTTTTTCTTTCCCTTTTCTGCTTTACTGGCCTTAGGCCTGACATTAACACACCCAGGTACTCAAATTCAGAGTGATACCAAATTTTTCTCTTGCTTCTTCCTTCAACTTCTATGGCTCCCAGCTCCAAGGTCAGATTCCCAGCACCCCCACCCTATTAGTGAGGAATTCTTCTGTAAAGTATTTAACCTCTCTGCACTACAACTTCTATTAATGGAAGTCACATCTGCCTGTTACAGAAAATCAGATCTGGAAAAATCTGGAACAATCTTACAAAAGTTCACTATATCAGATGAGATAATGAATATAAAAATATGCTACCACCATAAAGTACTACACAAATCTTATCATGATGACATTTATAATTTTTTCAGTGAAAAGGTAAGAAGTAAGCCTGTGAGCCACCTGGACCAAAATAACTCATTTGATCTTCATTTATAACTCTGCCCAAATTTTAAGACTATATATGATGGATAGGTGAGAGTGGATAAGGTGGGTGGGTGGGACTGGTGCAGAGGGGATTAAAGATGGGGGAAGGGTAAATTAAGTGATGAAAGACAGGGATTTCCACATAATCTCTTTGGGAAGCACACTCGCATTGGCTAGAAGGACTATAGTAATAACAGAGTTGATACTATATAGGTAGTATTTATTAAGCGATTTGCTATGCACCAGGCACTCTTTTAAGAGTTTTACATATATTTACTTTCTATCCTCCTAACAAAACTATGAGAAAGGAACTGTTATTACTCTCATTTTACAGAGAGACAAACTGAGGCACATGAGGTTACATAACTCAGCATCTGAGTCTGAAGCCCACAATTTTGGCCAGCGTGCTCTATTGCCTTTCAGTACAGTACTGTGCACTTAAGCACATGGATTTATAGTCCCAAACTGCTAGGGTTGAAGTCTGTGCACCACTTACAATCACCCTCAGATTAATGAGAGAGTAAGTATCAGGTGCGTGGTAAGTACACAGTAGATGTTAGCTAGCAACACATTGGCTCAATTTGCTTTTGTTTGCTCCTCAAACAATGAACTGGCTCTTTTGACTGTCCTAAAGCAAAGCCATTTTTGAAGGCAACATATTTAAAATAAAATGCCAAGTGGAAACTTACACAGATGCATAGTGAACCAGCTGAACTGGGATCATTAAACGTGTTAGACTCAGACCCTCCCAGGCTTTACAGTGGAATGGGGCAGCATTCACTTGCCATTTGTGCAATGCTAAGAGGGTCTACTGTGAATAGAATTAATTGAATTTTTTGTCCCCAAATCAACCTATACAGGATAAAGCAGACACAGCCTAAGGTCTGTCTCTCTAAACAGATAAGGTGAACGAGGGAGCAAGGCAATTTGAGATAATTTTAATGTAACTAGTCCAGTTGAATAATTTAAGCTAAAGCTCCCTGTTTAGCCTTAATGAAGGTTTTTAAAAATGAAATAATTTGGATAATTGTCCCAGATTTCCATTTCACTTTGTGTCTATCGACAAAGCTTAAACTTGCAATTGAGAAACTTGTTTTTAAAAAGGACTGGGACTTAGCTATATGTTTAGATAGAAGGGAGAATCTTCTGCAGCTTATACTTACCGGATCACGACCATCCTTAGGTAGTCTTCTTTCACAAGTCCTCTGTGAGTACTTCCCCTCTAGTCTCTCTTCTGATAGAAAAGATATGATCAATTATTTCATAATAGGGTGTGAGTTACACGGTATGTTATACCTCCCTGGAGTATTTGCAATTCAGAAAAGAGCCACTATATGAGGAAAAAGCTCAACAGAAAGCAATGAATCATTATCAGTGGCATTTCAACTATCCACAGTAGGCCTATATCTTTGAGCAGGGAAACTTCCCAGCTTCCTGTCAAATCCATAGGCATCTATTTACACTCCATCCATCGAAAACACCTCAAAATTGTTGGCATTTTAAGAGTCAGAAATAGTCCATCATGATATTATAAAAACCAAAGCAATACAAACCTGCATTAATGGAAAATAACAGACAATATAATTATCTATTCAATACACCAAAAAGCTATGAAATAACAAAAAGCATTTTCCCACTACCAATGTAGATGTTTCCTTTGCTTTAATACAGTATGGAAGCTAGAGGAGATATTATTTTCAAACATAATGACACATGCATTTGAAAAGCGCTGCAGGTAAGTGTGACCGTGATGTTTGGCACCAGACATGTAACGTTTTTAGACATGAGGGAGGGAAGTGTAGACAAGCACATTTGTCACACAGCGGAGGCGCTGACTCATTACATAATACATGTTTTCAGAGGAAGTTAAACAGTCAGAGTATGTGTGAGGTAGCTGTGTCTCCGCATGAACAGAACACGTATGCATTTTCACACACAAAAAAGAAAAGCAATTCCAACTAAGCTGTAGAGACGTGGTGCAGTGTTTTACATTTTTACCGGTTTTCTTACTCACTGTTCAACACCATGATGATCTTTGCAAAAATTGTTTTAATGTGCCCAGACACATCTTCATATAGTCATATCTTAAATCCATAATTCAAAACCATTGCATTATGTAAGGATTTGGCCACTTTCATCATTAGAACTACTGCCGTCAGTAGCAAAATTACATTGTGTATGTATTATTGGACATAGCACAATATTATATAGTATTTCAGTTCACCCTCTATGTGTAAGAATATTATTTTAATTGTGAAAAAATACACATCCTGTAAAATTTACCATCTTAGCCCTTTTAAGTGTACTGGTCAGTATTAAGTCTATCCACATTGTTGTGCAGTCAATCTTCAGAACTTTCATCTTGCAAAACTGAAACTCTGTAGCCATTAAACAACAACCCCTCATGTTTCCCTCCCCACAATGCCTGAAAACAACCACTCTATTTTCTGTTTCCACTAATTTGATTAAGCTAGATACTTCATACAAGTGGAATTATACAGTATTTTTCTGTTTGTGACAGGCTTATATCACTTACCCTAATGTCCTCGAGGTTCATCTATATTATAGTATGTGTCATAATTCCTTCCATTTTGAGGCTGAATAATAGTCCATTGTATGCATATGCCACATTTTGTTTATCCTTTCATCTGTCAATGAATACCTGAATTGCTTTCACTTTTTGGCTACTGTGAATAACACTGCTATGAACATGAGTGTACAGATATCTCTGCGAGACCCTGCTCTTAATTATTTTGGATATACAATCAGAGGTGAAATTGCTGGATCATATGTTGATTCTATTTTTAATATTTTGAGGAACTGCCATACTTTTTTCATAGCAGCTGCATCATTTTACATTCCCACCAACAGTTCACCAGGCTTCCAATTTGTCCACATCCTCACCAATACTTGTAATTTTCTATTAACAAGTGTTGATACTAGCCATCTTGATGGGTATGAGGAAGAATAATTTTTAAAATACTTTTTTCTAAAGGCAAAGTCAAGAATTATTCTCTGATTGAACTCAGTGCTGTGTTTTGTTGTTTAAGAAAGTATTTGGGCCGGGTGCAATGGCTTACACCCTTACGCCTGTAATCCCAGCACTTTGGGAGGCCGAGGCAGGTGGACCACCTGAGATAAGGAGTTCGAGACTAGCCTGGCCAACATGGTGAAATCCTATCTCTATTAAAAATTTTAAAAAATTAGATGGATGTGGTGGCATACACCTGTAATCCCAGCTACTCAGGAGGCTGAGGCAGGAGAATCACTTTAACCAGGGAGGCAGAGGTTGCAGTGAGCTGAGATTGTGCCATTGCACTCCAGCCTGGGCAACAAGAGCGAAACTTCATCTCAAAAAAAAAAAGTATCTGGAAGCAGACATACATGGATTTAAATTGTAACTCCACTATGTTCTAGTTTCTTCTCCAGTGGTATAGGAATATTTATACCTTCCTTTAAAAATTATTTTAAATACTAAATAAATGTAAATAAAACACTTGTCACAGCAGCTAGCATGTTGTAAGTGCTCAAAAATGGTAGCTGCACTGATACTGAAATAAGACTTATGATACCTACTCATAAGAAACTTATCATCTTGTTGAGAAGAGACCACTAACTTACATGGAACATCTAAATAATGAAAGTGAACTCTGGGGCATTCAGAATGTGTTGGTGACATTCCATAAAGACAGAAATCAACCTGCAGAGTTCAAAGCACTTAACGTTCATTAAACTCTTGGATGGGATGAGAGAAAAAGAGCTTTTTCCATCCCCTCTCTTTCATCTCCATGATTTTTTACCTCTAGGTTCACTCCCCCATCCAAAAGAGATCCAATTTGACTTTGTCATTCACTCATTGTACCTCCACATAAAGAGTCAAACAGGGAGTGAGTTGGTGGCAACTCCAGTTGGCAGGACCTGGAGACACAGATATGGCATTAACGAAGGAAACCTGAGATGATGGAGCAGTTTTAAGGAGTTAGGCAGAAGGCAATAAGTAAAGGTCTAGGAGAAGAGGTGCTTAGGTCTGCTATCAAGTATCAAGTCTTCAGCCACAGGAGTTAGGAGACAAGGGATAAGACTCTAGCAATTATATATATTCTACAGCAACTGCTATATCAGGCAAATTATCAAGGTAGGCCCAGAGCTATGTTTTGGATACCTTCTCCAAAACTCATATTGACATTTAATTGCCATTGTAACAGTATTAAAAAGTGAGATATTTAAGTAGGTCATGAGGGTTCTGCCTTCATGAATAGACCAATGCCATTATCTCTGGAGTAGTTATTGAGATCGTGCATTTTTGGTCAAAAGAATGAGTTCAGTCCTATTTTTTTCTGTCTGTCCTTCATGGTCACTTGCCTTTCCACCATGTTTTGGTACAACACAGAATCCCTCACGAGATGCCAGCATCATGCTCTTAAGCTTCCCAGCCTCCAGAACTGTGAGCCAAATAAATTTCTATTCATTATAAAACCACCCAGTCTGTGGAATTCTGTTACAGAAGCAGAAAACAGACTATGACAGAAAATTGGTACCAGAGAGGGGTTGTTGCTGTAACCAATATCTAAAATTGTAGAAGAGGCTTTGGAACTGGTAGATAGTTGGAGACTGGAAGAGTTTGGAGGAGCAGGCTAGAAAAAGCCTTGACTGCTATGAGTGGAGCATTAAGGGCCATTCTGGTTAAGGGCTCAGAAGAAGAAAAGCACTGCAGGGAAAATCTGAAACTTCTTAGAGATTACTTAAGTGGTCATAATCAGAATGTTGATAGAAATATAGAAGGCAAAGTTCATTGGATCAGGTCTAAGATGGAAATAAGGAACAAGGTACTGGAGTAAGGGCCATCCTTGTTATACAGTTGCAAAGAACTTGACAGACCTGTATCTGTGTCCTAGAGCTTTATGGATTGCAGAATTTATGAGTGATAAACTAGGATATCTGGTGGAAGAAATATCTAAGAAGCAAAGCATTTAATCTGCAGCATAGTTACTTTTAACTCATACAATGAGATGCGAGACCAAAGAGATGCCCTAAAGACAGAATTTATTATTAAAAGAGAAGAAGAAGTGAAAGGTTTGGAAAATTTCATCCTGGCCATGTAAAGAATGAAAGAGTATGTTCAGGAGAGAATACCAAGGACTCAGCCAAGTGACAGTTTGCTAAAGGGATTAACATGACTAGAAGGAATTCAGGTGCTGTTCATTAATACAATGGGAGAGAGACTCTGAACGCATTTTAGAGATCTTCAAGGCTGCCCAGGGCTGCCTCAGGTCTCTGCTCCCTGTATTCTGGTGTAGTGCCCCTCAGCTACCCCAGCCATGGCTTAAACGGACTCAGGTGAAGCTCAGCCCACTGCTCCAGAAGGTGAAAGCAACAAGCCTTGGCAGCATCCGCATGGTATTAAGTCTGTAGGCTCACAGAATGTGAGAGCTGTCGGGGCATACCCACCTTTACCTAGATTTCACAGGATACCACGTACCATCAGGGAACCCAGGCAGAGGCTTGTCACAGGAGCGGAGCCACCTCAGAGAGTCCCCACTAGGGCAATATTAATGGAGCTGTGGGAGAAAGGTCACCTCAGAGACCCCAGAACTCTAGGGTCAGCAGCATGCAACGCTAGCCTAGAAAAGCTACAAGCACAAGATTCCAACCCATCACAGCTACTGGGTGGACTAAGCCCAGCAAGGCATAAGGGGCAGGGCTGCCTGAGGCCTTGGTAGCCCGACCCCCACACTAGTGTGTCCAAGATGTGAAACAGCCAACCGAGAATATCATCCAGCTTTAAGAGTTAATGTTCACGCTGTTGGGTTTTGGACTTACTTGCAACCAGTTATCCCCTTTTTGCTTCCTTATTTCTCCCTTTTGGCATGGGAATGTCTACCCCATTCCTGTCCCATCATTGTATTTTAGAAATAGATAATTTTATTGATTTCACAGGCTTACAGCTGGATATATTTGCTTCAGGATAAATCATGCCTTCATTCTCACTAATATCTGATCTAGATGACTCTGGAATTTGGACTTCTGAGTTGATGCTGGAACAATTAAGACTTTGGGAGCTACTAGGATGAAATAAATGTACTTTGTATGTGAGAAGGACATGAATATTGGGAGGACTAGGGATGGAATACTATGGTTTCAATGTCCCCCTCCAAAACTGATGTTGAATCTTAATTGCCATTGTAATGGTATTAAGAGATGAGACTTTTAAGAGGTAATTATGTCATGATTGCTCTGCCCTCATGAGTGGATAATGCTGTTATCATGTTAGTGGTTAGTTACTATGGAAGCAGGATCCCAATGTAAAGGTTGAGCTTGGCCTGATTTCCTCTCCCTGTCTTATATGTTCACTTGCTCTTCCACCATGTTATGATGCAGCACAAACACTCACAAAGATGCCAGGGCCATGCCTTTGGACTTCCCAGGCTTCAGAATCATAAGTCAAAATATTTCTGTTCATTATAAATTACCTAGTCCGTGATATTCTGTTATAGCAGCAGAAAATGAACTAAGACATCTAGAAAAACAATGATATCATTACTGGGGTTGAGTACTGAAGCAAAACAATAGCCTATTAGTCCTTCACAGAATGTAAGAGGTGAACCAGCAAGCAGAGCCTTTGGCTCTCTGGATTATTCCTCTAAAAAACAAAAATAACCCTAACAAAAAGCAGGCTCAAAACAGACAATGCAGTGGCTCCATCCAAAAGAACCAAAGGTGCTATGGCGTCAAGGAATCAGAGTGACTCAAGAACCCTGCCCTCTGCTAAAAATTGGAAATGACCTGGAACATAGACTATAGGGTAAGCTTACACTCTAAACAATAAATACTTGTTGGATCAATAATTTGTGGCTATGAATCCTCTCCAGCATGATGCCTATCACCTTCCACCACAATCAGATTATTCATTCATTTCTCCTACCAACATTCATTGAACACCTTCTACATACTAGTCCCTGCTGTAAGCGCTATGAGTACAGAAATGAATAAGCCACAGTCCTGAATGGCTCTCAAAATGTTCCTGATCTAATGGGCAGTGAAAATCTCTTGACAACCAAGATTCTTTGTATCAGACACTGTTCTCCATGGATTATTTCAGCTTTCTACCAATGTTATACCATGAAACTAGAAAATGAGGAGAACATAATTCATATCCATATGATTTCATATCTGTGATTTCATATCCATATGAATTCATACATTGTACCTCCACACAGGGTAGAAAGGAAAAATGAGAATTGCTTCATTCGTTTTCAGAACATTCTCCAACCACTTAGGCTTTGGTCAAATAGATGGAATGGCTCCTCTACTTACTAGCCATGAAACAATGGACAAGAATTGTAAATCTCTGAGCTTCACTTTTCTCATCTTTAAAACAGGAATGATAATGGTGTCTACCTCAAAGGTAATATTATACACGGAACAAAATAATCACTCCATAAAAGTTGATATTTTTTAAACTTATATTGCTTTTAGCTTCATACTACAGTTATTAAAATTCTGAGCAGTGAGATTAACTTGGCCACAGTGCTTACTTTAACCAGTGGTAAAGATGAAAATAATAATCAAACTTTATTTCTCCAAAATTCCTTCTAACGTATGTTCCTGGTTCTCCTCACCACAAATCTGAAATATCGGAAATCTTTCTTCAGTATTACAAAGAAAAAAAAAAAACCTTATATCTCAGTAATGCACCACAGCTTAAAAATACATATCTCAATAATATACCATAACATTAAATAAAATAATTATGCAGTATATTTTTAAATAAAAGATAAAGGAAGGGAGAAAGGGAGGGAAACAAGAGATTGCAGTTATATCTGAGGTTAAAATACATTGTGTTTGGTACTTGGAAACTGGTCTGAGATCTTTGAAATGTGTAATTATCTATTATTCATTCAATAAATATTTATTGAGTACCTACTATGTCCCAGGCACTATTCTAGGTGCTGAAGATTCTACCATGAGCAAAGATAAAATCCTGACCTCATGCAACGTACAATAAATTGAGAGAAATGGGCAATAATCATACGATCGTGTAATATAATTTAGTAAACGACAGGTAAAAGGAAAATAAAACAAGTTAAAGTGGCATATGAGGGGGATACTTTAGAGAGGGTGACCCCTCTAAGTAGGTAGTGTTTGAGACCAAAATGGAAGAGGAAGCAAGGTATGCAATTATCTGGGGAAATCCAACCAAAGAAACAGAATGTAGAGGTTCTAAGGGAAGAATGAGCTTAGTGTATTCAAAGAACAACAAGAACACCACTTTGGAAACTGCAGAAGGAAATGACAAGAGACAAAAATCACAAAGGTAGGTAGAGGCTAGATCACCTAGACCATAAAAGGGGGCTGGAATTTGTTATAAGTATTATAGAAAGTCACTGGCTACTTTTTAACAGACATGTGGCATGATCTGACTTGTTAAAAGCTCATCTTGAATGCTGTGTGGAAAATAAACTAGACAGAGACAAGATTGGGAACTGTAGGTTATCGAATTCATCTAGATAAGTAATGATGTTAGGAGGACTGGGTTGGCATAGTGGAAGCAGCAGTAGCAAGAGAAAGGATAGTAGCAGAGGTAGTAATTAGAATTTGTAGGTTTCAGGATAGATTCTAAAGGTGGAGCTGGTTGCTTACTGATGAATTGGCTATTGAGAGTGAGAAAAAGAGAAATCAAGGATGATTTCTATGATTTATCTTGATCAGCTGCTGGAATGGCAGATCTCTTTAGTGAAATTGAAAGTACTTGAAGTGGAAGGGGGTTAATCAAGAGTTATACTTGAGACATACTAAATATGAGATGCCTATTAGAAATCTAGGTGATGTTGAGCAGGCAGTTGGCAAAAGTCTGGGCAAGAGGCCAGAATTGGAGTTGTAAGTTTGGAAAGCATCACCTCTTATATAGAAGAGGAGAAACTTATATAGAATAGGAGAAACTCATTTGATAATTAGTAGGAAAATGAGACAGAGCACTGGGACATTCCAGCATTTAGAGATCTAGAAAAGAGGAAGGCCCAGCCAAGAGACTGAGATCAACCAGCGTGGTAGCAACATCCAGAAAAAAACAAATGAGTAAAGGATATGAGAATATTGTTCATAAAAAATGAAATACAAATGGCTCTTGGAAACAAAAAGATACTCAACCTCCCTCATAATAAGAGAAAACAAAATTTAAACTTCATCGAGATAATATGGTTCACCCATCAGATTAACAAAAATCACAAGTTTAATAATGCACTATATTGGTGAGGCTGTAGGGAAACAGTCTCAGATATTGTGGTGGGAGGTGGTGGATAAATTGGCACATTCTCTTTCAAGAACAACCTGGCAATATCAAAATTTCTGGTGTAAATATACTCTTTGACTAGGCAATTCTATTTCTCAAAATTCATCCTATAGTATATTTAGACCTATGCAAAATGACAAACAAACTAGGACATAGATCCCAAAATTAAATTCAATAGCAAAAGATTAAAACCAATTTGAATATACATCATCATAGAACTATTTAAATAAATTACACTTCATCTTAAAAATGAAATACTATTCAGTTATTAAAAAGAATGAGGTGGTTCTTTAGATACAATATGGAAGGCTCTGAAGATATATGACTGAATTAAACAAGTCAAAGCTTTTATTTTTAGTATGTTAATATATTTAGCATGTTACCTATCTCTTATCTAAGAAAACAAAGGAATAAAGAAACATATATCATTGTATATGCCTAGAATATCTCAAAAGATACACAATAACCTAGTTACAAGGTTACCTCTGGGCATGAGAACTCTGTGGGATAGAAGAGAAACTTATTCTCAGTTCATATCCTTTTGTATCTTTTGAATGTTATAGCATATACATGGATTACCTACTCAAAAAGTATTTTTGAAAATTTAAAGAAGGAGAGCTCCAAGAGGTCAAGTAAAATAAGGACTGAAAATCAACCATTGTTAAGGCAAGATGGAGGTTCTTGGTAGCCTTGATAAGAGTGAGTTCACTGGAGTGATAGGCATGAAAACGTGACTGGATTTTCAGGAGAGAATGGAAGGTAAGTGGCGATAGTGAATGTAGAGTTCTATATGGGAAAGAATACTGGACTTTATTTTAAGTTCTGATTCAACCATTTCTTATCCTTTCAACCTGGACAATTCACTTAATTTCTGTGAGCCCCAGTTACATCACAAGTAAGATGAAGAAAGCCATGTTTGCCCTCCCTACTGTAGAGCATCCTTGTTGAGCTCAAATGAGAGAGTGTCTTTTAACTGGTAAGCTGCAAAACTCTAATAGGACATGCCATTATTGTTATTAATATACAAGCACCCTTGCATTACAGGAAAAAAAAATCTCAAAATAAGTATTTTGGAGAGTTTGAGATTTTGTTTTTGCTGTACTGGTCCATTTTTATAATGTAACCTGTATTATATTATAGGTGTCTCTATACTGTTGCTTTCTTAAATGCCTCTTTTTTCCCGAAGGGAAATATATTTTATTTCTGATTTAAAACTCAATGGTTTTAAAGCCATAGCCCTAGCAAAAAATCTTAAAAAAAAAAAAAAAAAACCATTGGTTATCTTTTCCTTAACAATATTGCGACAATAAAGAAATACATAAAGTTAAAAAAATGCAGTATCACAACAGTCTCATTTCACAGAGATAACCACTATTAACCAGTACACTTTAAAAATCTTTCCAGACATTTCTCTGTCATAGTCACAATGCAATCAATGTCCTTGTATGCATTTACTTTGGATTTAAACAAAAACAAGTTGATCTCTCCTGATAGTTCTTAATCCAAAACTGAAACTTAGTCACAATGTCCCACCTCAAACATACATTACCCATTCAGATTTGACTTATAACAAGAAAAATCAAGAGCTTTTTTTTTTTTTCTTTTGGTGTGAAAAGAGCCCATGTAAAAGTGTGAATAAAAACAACCACTTTCGATATTAGTTCCTTCCTAAATGTTAAGTTTCTGGTTTGAGCAGAAGTTGTAACTAATTTTACCCTGCCAAATAATTCTTATCTTATTGGAAGCTGCGATAATAATGTGGATGAATGCCTTGCAGAATAAAGAATGCAAAACTCCCTCTGCTACTAACTTCTTTGACCAAGATAATTAGGAATCACCTAATTTAGCCCTGAACATTCAATACTGAATAACATACTCTCATTTGAAAGAAAGATTTTAAGACATAATAAATATTCTTTTTAATCAAATTAATCTTTGTTGGCATAAGCAGACCCATCTTCTCAAGGGCAGGCCCAAGAACAGAATTTGCTCATACATTATACAATACACCTCTGTCTACAACTGTGAATTCGCAAGTTGCAGAAACTTAGCATGCACTGCAGGGATGAGTATACTTCTTACTTTCTAACTGTAATGTCAATACTTGCAACATCACCAAATCAATGGGAAAATAGCTGAATTTGGCCATATGAAAAAAAGTGTTTTTTAATTAGTTGTTGGCTGCTCATCTCTCATAACAAAACGCCACCTACTATGTGACTTTAACAACAGAAACATGTTCTCTCACAGCTATGGAGTTTAGAAGTCCAAGATCAGGGTGCCAGCATGGTCAGTTTTTGGCAAGGGGTCTCTTCCCAGCTTACAGATTGGTGCCTTCTTGCTGTGTTCTCACATAATGGAGAGAGGGCCAGCAAGTTTTCTGGTGTCCTTTCTTACAAGGGACTGTAGTCCTATCATGAGGGCCCTATCCTCATGACTTCATATAACCCTAATTACTTTTGTAGGAGTCCTATATGCAAATACCATCACACTGAGAATTTGGGGCTTTGACATCTGAGTTTGGGGGAAACACAAACATTCAGTCCATAACATTAGTCCTTTCTATGGTGATTTTATAATTAAAAGAACTATTTTTAAAAAAAAAAAAAAAGAAAAGAAAAGAAAAGTAGTGAAAAATGTCCTGGATTAGAAGTCAAGAGATTTGAGTTGTATTTACAACCCATTGTGACCTTGAGCTAGACATTAAATATCTCTCAGTTTCTTTCATTTGTTAAAAAGAAACAGGTACACAAGAGACTCACCACCAAAGCTAATGTTGCATTTATTCAAAGCAAAAGAAATGTTATAGAACTTAATTTTTCTAACAATGGCTGAAATTAATTTCTCTCCAGCTGTGAAAAGGCAATTGAATTATAACCTCCTTTTCCCTTTCAGCAACTATCTTTTCCAAACAAAAATCTAGTTTTGTTGCTAGAAATAAATCCCAATATCTATAGGAAAGACAGTTTAACATTGCAAAACCATGTATAATGTATATCACATGACTGATGAAGAATTAACAAAGAGACATTGGGAACAATCCACTGGAGAAAAAGTTTAAATTATTTCAAATTTCTTATTAATTTTCTTTCATCATCTCACCTTCATCTCTGAATTCATTCCTTCATACTATAATGTTATCAGGACCAGATTTAATAAAATTAGTTAATAATCTTTCCACTTTCATAGTGATACATAATTGCCTAAGCTTCATTTTATGAAGGTGATATGTAGGTTACATGATTGTCACAAGATGCTTTTAGATACCATGGAATTTAGATAGTAAGTATTTGAAGATTTTGTTATTCACAGGATTCAGATACCTCACAAACTCTAAGAACAAAAACAAAAACTCAAAAGTTACTCAATAACTATTTATTGAGAGTTTAATAGTGGCATGTAACTCAATCAATGCTTAAATTTTTTAAATTAGAAGTAGGCATAGAAAATATTCCACAGTGACACTAGGAAGCCATAAAAATGATTTCTACACAACACGGGATCATTTTCTAGGTGGAATCCAATCAGTGGCTGTTTCCTCATATCAAAAAGCCACAGAAATACTTCTAATGACTTTCAACTCCTCAATATAGAACAGATCAAAACCTCTCAGAGATTCTAAGCTGCCGCAATGCTTGCAAAGTACAATCCCACTCCAGGAACCAAAATTGGGATAAAGATTTTGCAGAGTATAGGGGAAGCACAAGAATCCTTATATTTCATGCAATTATAGAGTTAAAACAAATTACATTTGATACAATTAGCTAAAAAAATGGTTTATTAAAGTGCTACTTAGAGATTGTCCTGTGTGATTGTAAATGTAGCAACCAAACATCCTCTTCTAGTCATAACCCAGACTCTGAGGCAATGCGTGTTCATTCTGAGACAGGTAGATGTAGGACACGCAGACTGCAGGACCCGGAAAAGGAGCCATGCAAAGGGGCCAACACTATGTTGGAGGCATTTCTCTGATTCACACTCACCTAAGGTTTTATCACGTGAAGGGAATGAATGTTGCTGTCAGAATAATGTTCAATATCCATTGTAGTTTGCTGGATATATGTTCATGTTTAACTTAATTAGAATTATAATAGTACTAATTTTATAGCATGGGTTCAGTTATTAATTGTACACATTTCCTTCATACCTTCTTAAAGAATGTTAACTGGGCTGAGCGGTTCCCAAGGCCCCAGCTAACTGCAGTCAAGATTCAGTTGCCCAAAGTGAATGAGCTAAGTGAGCATTACTCCTAGCAGAGGGTGTCTGAACAAGTCTTATGTCTACCTGGGTGTATATAGAGTACACCAGCCTTTAACTAGGTAATAAATGGATGACTACTCTAGAAACTTGTTACAAAGTTGAGAAGGCAAAAACTAACATACATGCACTCACAAATGTAGCAAACGAGGGTCTATGTGTAAGACACTATGCTACGCAGAATATAAAGATGAACAAGATATGCATGGTCTTGAATTCAAAATGATCATAATCTTGTAAGTAGTAGAGGACACAATAATAACAATGAAATAATAATTTAAAATATATGGGGCTCACATAATGTGGCAAGGACTACACCAAGAGACCCATAGCACATTCTCTTTAATTATCTTATTAATACTTACGGGGTAGGTATAATTACTCTCAATTTACAGGAGAACAAACTAAGTTCACAGAGTTTAAGTAAGCAGTTCAAGTTTATAAAGCTACTTAGTAGGACTTGTCTGTCTGACTCCAAAGAGCATTAGCTCCTCTCTGTGACATCATATTTCCACATATAGACAGATCACTGTGATATGGCAAACACCACAAAAACAGACCAAAATACTGAAGGACTTTTACAGTACTCGTTTCCAGCCAGAGGAAACTGGAAACATTTGGTGGAAGAGGTGTCCTTTGAGCTGGCCCTCGAGGACTCTAATAGGGGATGAATAACTGTAGAAAGCTGGATTATTCCAGGAGGCAGAAGGCATGGGAGCAAAAACATAGAGGTAGGGGAGCTTACATTTTGCAAAGGAAGAATGATCGATAATCTATTTTGGTGATAACCTAGAAAAAATATGGTGGAGTGGTGGGAAAAGTGGGTTGGAATTATGTTGGAATCAAATGGTAACACACAGGTCTGGAATGTGACTTTAAGAAGTTTAGAATATTTGATAGGTACCACTGACCTACTAAAAAGCATTTGAGGAAGAAGGGCTTAATCAAAACCATGCTCTAGTGTGAACAAGCAAACGATAATCAGGGGATATGTGACAACTTAACAAGTATTTGATAAAATCTAAAGTCAGGAAATATTCTTGTTGTAACATAAGGAGAAAACTAGTAGGCCATTTCCAGAGTAGTTAAATGACACATCACATCCTGACCAGAATCATAACAGTCTAGACTAGACCAAGAAGGTTAACAAACTCAGTTTCATCAGTGTCGCTCCCAGAAGTTTGATCCCCCGGAAGAAATAACCAGAAAAATAAAATAATAAACTATAATAATAGCTAACGTTTGTTAAACACACATTATGCACCAGGCTCTGTCTCCAAATTCCTACAATAACAATCAGGTATTCACTCTGTGAGCCCAGGTTTGCTGCAAAGGAGGTAGTAAGTCAGCAGTCCCCAACCTTCTGGCACCAGGGACTGGTTTCATGAAAGACAGGTTTTCCACGGACCAAGGGGTGAGAGAATGGTTTTGGGATGATTCAAAGTGCATTACATTAATCGTGAGTTTTATTTCTATTATTATTACGTTGTAATGTATAATGAAGTAATTATATGACTCACCATAATGTAGAATCAGTGGGAGTCCCGAGCTTGTTTTCCTGCAACTAAACGGTCCCATCTGGGGGTGACAGGAGACAGTGACAGATCATCAGACATGAGATTCTCATGAGGAGCGCACAACCTAGATCCCTCAGATGCTCAGTTCGTAACAGGGTTCATGCTTCTGAGAGAATCTAATGCCGCTACTGCTGATCTGAGAGGAGGCGGAGCTCAGGTGGTAATGTATGTGATGGGGAGCAGCTGTAAATACAGATGAAGCTTTGTTTGCTCACCCACCACTCACCTCCTGCTGTGCAGCCCAGTTAGTTCCTAACTGTCCATGGCCCAGGGATTGGGGACCCCCGCTGTAAACTATTTAAATCAAGCTGTGAGAGATCAGAGAATTCATCTCTTTTCAAGTGATCAGGTCACTAGTGACATCAAATATAGTCTCTTCCTCCTGTTGAGTGGGCATGAATAAACACTGAAAAATACTCTCACCAACTTTTTCTTTCCTAAACTCCATAAGGACCATTTGTCACTAACATGCCTCCATTTCAAAGATTACAGTTTCTTTTACATTAGTTATATTTTGTGGTGCTTGTTTCCCAGCACTTCTGTCCCTTCAGTAAACTCTCTTCTCCAAATCAGACTGTAGGATGGGTTATTTCTAGGAAAAGCTCCTCCAAATAAACTGATTCCACCCACTATGTATTCATTCTGATGTCTTGTTCCTGCAATTTGAAGCACTTTTGGAACCTGAAGCTCACAATTTATAATTGCTTCAACTTTCTCAATGTAAGGAGGGGCAGGGATTGCAAAGCAAAAAGCAAGAGAAAGATTTTGCGACCATTATCATTCTTAACTAGCAAAGGAGAATTAGTCACCCATGTTCTCATTCACAAAACATTATCTGTAAGTAAGCTACGTGCTTACAAGCTTCATGAGTACAGAGTATGGGGGAATAAGCACAAATTTGGACCAAATTATTACCTACCAATTCTTTAACGATAGAAATTACTTCTTAATTATTTTTATATCTCTGAATTGCCTAGCACAGTGAACTGCACACTCTAGACACTGAATAAATATCTGATGAATAAATGAATAAATAAATGCTTTCTTAGCAAACTATAGACTGGTAAAAGGGAGAGAAAGTAAAATTCAAATGTGAATAATTCACATATTTTAACAGTTTGGATTAAAGTATCTCATGAAGAATGCAGATAATGGCTAAATTTGAGCAGAATGTTGGATTTTTGTGGAGATTTCATTATCTATTATTTCACATGACCAATGCAATAAATGCCTTTAATAATAATATTAGATTATTTAATCTGACAACTCAGGCCGTTATCAGGTGTAGCCTCCAAAAAGATATGTCCAAGCCCAAATCCCTGAGACCTGTGAATATTGCCTTATTTGGAAAAGAGGACCTTGCAAACGAAATTAAGTGGAAGTTCTTAACTAAAGATTATCCTAGATTGGCTGGGTGGGCCCTGAATTCAATGACAAGTATCCTAAGAGACAGAAGAGCAGGATGCAACACGACAAAGGCAGGAGAGATGCCACCAAGAAATGCCAATGAATGCTAACAGCCACCAGATGCTGAGACACAACATGGATTCTCCACTAGAACCTCCAGAGGATGTAGAGCCTTGCCGACATGTTGACTTTGGACTTCTGCCATGCAGAACTGTGAGAGAATACATTTTTGTCATTTTAAGCCACCCAGTTTGTGGAAATTTGTTACAACGTGCCTAAAAATCTAAGATAAATAATGACCCCATTTTTCCCGTAAAATCAACCTTGACTTGCATCTTTTGTTCATCAACAATCCATCCAATAGCACTGCTTTTAAAATATACCCAGCATCCAACCACTTCTCACCACTTCCACTGCTCCCACTGATCCTAGCCACCATTCTGCATCAGCCTCTTAAAGAGTCTCCTCTATCCCGCCCACCCCCACTACAATCTATTCTTAGCACTTAGGCTGCAACATTTAAACCTAAGTCATAGAATGTGAAAACACTGCAAGCCCCCACCCCGTACATTACCTCCAGAGTAAAAGCAAATATCCCCACACTGGCCTACACAGCCCTCAGTAACCTACTGACCTCATTTCCTAGTACTCTCCCCAGGCATCGCTCTGCCCCAGCCTTGGCCCCTAGCCCTCTTTGCTCCCCTCCTGCACTCCAGGCATGGTCCCACCTCAAGGCCTTTGCACTGGCAGTTTCTTCTGTTCTGTAAGTCGTTTCCTCAGGTAGGTGTCTTTTTGTTCTAATGTCACCTTCTCAGTAATGTATAAAAATTTATTGAATATATAATGAAGAAAATCAATATTGTTGTAACTATCTTTATAATTTTGTTTACTTTATTCTGTTTTCTCTATTATTGTTCTTTTTTTATCATATGACCTGGTTTTCGTGTCCCATGCGTATTTTCTCAGCTCGCATAGAACTAGATTCCTCTATAATGTCCCATGTGTTAAATCTACGATTTGTTAATGACTTTGGATATTTGGGAAACATACAGTAATGTCCAACATTTTCTGAAGTAGTACATCATGCCTTGCGCAAGTAATTAATTATTTTTAATTTGTGACTTAAGTAAAATAGTCTTTGCTTTATGATCAGGCAGACAATTGTGTATCTCCTCTTTATTTCCAAAGTTACAAACTACTCTCAGAAGCACAAATAGTGATTAATGAATAATGTAAGAGAGTAGTGAGAATAACATAGAAATTTAGCTTCAAAAATGAGCAAATCTATCAAAGTAAAAGCTATTTCTCCAATATGGTCAGGATGGTAGCAGGTATATTATCACTACAGGAAGCAAATTTGACTGTCAAGTTGATGAGGAATAATTACGATTGTCAGGCAGAGAAATGATGAGATTGTGGGAAATTGAGCATTCCAAAATTCTCATAAAAGTGTTGACTTCATGTCATAGTCCCCAAACTCATTTTAATGCTATAAGATCCAACTCACTTTTCCAGAAGTTATTGTTGCCAGTTTTCATCCTGCCAATTGTGAGACATTCCAATGTGATTTTTGTGTTTGTTTGTTTTATTTGCTTGAGAATTCATTATCACATTGTCAGATTTCTAGGTCATTGCTTGGAGAGGCAATTCTAGTAGTGTTTTAAATCACCCTTGTGATAAACCTTTCCTTTGGAAAGACCTCTCCCCCAGTCATCCAAAATAAGTTCATAATCTTTCTTGGTTTGAAAGTTTATAGATTTGAGGCCCACATAATTCTTTCCTTGGCTAAGATAATATGCTAAAAAGAACTTTCCCAAACTATATTGAAAACAAAATTGTGACATTCTACTAAGTATCAGTTTCAACAAATACTTCTTTAAAAATGTCAAGCAGATCAAATACTTCTACAAGTTAGGCATTGTGGGTCTCCTTCTATTTTGTTAGGTGCATGGCTTGTGGAACTCCTAAGACCACAGCGCTTCCTTTGAAGTCAGTATTCTTGAAGGCTCTAGAGACTGTGGGCTCAGAAAAGCACCTCAGTTCTCTATACAGGAGACAGACCTGGTATAATTTGTACAACAGCCCACGGCATTACCAGTTCACCCTTTAATTTTGCCAGATCTTATAAACCAAGCAGGCTTGGCCCTAGTCATTACAGAGATGGGAAGCCTCCAGGGTAAACCCAATTGCTGCAGAAACTATCATTAAAACTATTATTGAACATCTATCTGGTGCCAAAAATACATCCAACTCATTGTAGTCATTTGGATCTGCAGCAAGACGATGCTTCTGCACTTCACAAGAAACACATGAATGCCTTGGCAATTTTAACCTAAGAAAATGCTGAAATGGAAAAGCACTTGTCCCAAAAGGCACTTAGGCAACATCATGCTGCCCCCACAACCCCAAACTGGATCACTGCCAGTTCCAGCATCCTTTATCATTCCCTCATGTAGCCAAGACTGTGAAGGGAGGCCCAGATACAATTTGATCCTATTTGGACAATTTTATAACTAAAATACTTCTCAGTCTATCTCCTCTTTCTTTATGCCAAATACCATTGCCTTAGTTCAGTCCTTCACACCTTTGACCTGGACTAACACAAAAGCTTCCCAATTGATTCTCTTAACTCCTATCTACCTTCCTCCCACATCGCAGATCTATCCCCTTACATACATCCCCCACACTGCAGACAGAATGATCTGCCTGAAACACACGTCCAATCATTTCACTCCCGAGATTTGAATGGCTGTGAATTCACTCATTGATACACTCATTTAATTCATTCAATAAATACCCAGTGCTTGACACTAGGAATACAACAGTAAACAAAACAGACACATCTCTACCTTCTTGAAGCTTACATTCCTGTGGACAAGACGGGAAATAAGCAAACAGATATAAAAATATATATACATATGGAGAGAGAGAGAGTAAGTGATGGGGTGGGGGATTTTTAGAAAGAGTAGTCAGGACAGTCCTTTATCAACCCAGAGGGATGAGGGGAGTGAGTCAGCCATGAGGCAGGGAGCGGGGGTGTTGGACCAGCTCAAATGAGGCCTTGCCTTTCAGGCCTTGGTAAGAATGTGGATTTTATTCTAGATGGGGAAGAAGCCATTGGGAGTTTGAGTACTGGGGAATGACGTCATCTAACTTGTGTTTTAGAGGAAACACTCTCACTCTGTGTGTGGGGTAAACCACAGAGGGGCAGGAGTGGGAGCAAGGAGACCTGATTACCAGACTAATTGTGGAGCCATTGATGTGATCCTGGTGGAGGTAGAAGTAGCTTGGATTAGCTTGGTGATGATGATCAGATATGGGATATCTGGCCAAAAGGATTTGCTGAAGGATTGAATGTGGGTATGCAAGAAAGCAAGGAATAAAGGACTCAGCACTGCCTACAGAAAAAAGCAACCCACATGTGGCATCCAAGTCCTTCCAGATCTGACTCCTCCTTCTCTCTTCAGCCTCATCTCACACCACTCCACACCTGAAACATTTCCTGTCAGTAATTCTGAATTCTGGGAGTTTCTTCACTGAGGCTTGCAAACAGCAAAGGCTCAATGAATGTTAATCTGAACTAAACTCCTAAGAACTCTCCATACCATCAGGTCAGCCAGATCACAGACCAGAGGAATGATATCATCAAAGAAAAATGGAAAGCAATGCTTTCCTGGATAAATCCCCTTGCACAAGAGGGTGTGCTGACCACATGAATCAGGCACTCTTCCTATGGAGTCAAGTCCTGTGGCCAAAGTTAGCCATCCCCAAAACATCTCTGGATGTGACAAAGATAGGCATCAAAGATAACTGGCTTGGGAAAAAAGAGAAAAAGAACACACTTGCCTGTTCTATTTTACAATGAGGGTAACAGGCATCTAGAACAATGAAAAAGAAAAAAAAAAAAAACAGGCACTAGCTGCCTGTTACCTCCACGTGCAACCTCAACAGCAGCCCATGCTGCTTTTCACAGTCATGCCCAGTAGACAACGTTGAGAGAGTCAGTCTGCAAGCTGCAGGTACAAAGCAGTGTTCAGGGGATCTATAATCATGTTACATAAAGTGGGGTTTTTATAAAGTTGACAGAATGTGCTGATGTGAGCCATTTACAGTTCAATTGTAACAGAGCAGTCTGGCAAGCAGCTAGCTTTATCTGGGATATGATGTACTCTGGATTCTGCTATCAAGTCAGATTTAGAATAACAATCTGAAGGGAATGCAATCCCCCTTTTAAAAATCCTGCATTTTCTTTCTTGGATCTAGGAAATAAAAAGAAACTAGATGAGTCTACATAATCCCAGCAAACTTTTCATTACTTTATAAAGAAATAAAAATCATCTAAAAATTTTATTCAAGAAAAACATATTCAGTACACAAAACTTGATTTAATACAGTGGAGAGAAATCTTTAAAAATATGTATATGTTTTCTCAAACTTAAGATATTTGCCAGATGATTTAATCAAGTATTTTAATGTATTTCAGCATAGCTTTACTACGTACCATAAAACACAAAGCCAGTGAAAATTCTACAAAGGGATTAAATTATAGAAGAGACACAGACTATCAGTCTGTATGTGTTATGTGTGTGAAAAGATTGAGAATTGTTCTCCTTAAAAACCCAGAACTATATTGTTACCTGATTTTACTATCAGATGCATTTTCAAATATTTTTTTAAAATGTTTTCCCGATTTGTTTTAGATTCTTCTGGGTTTTTAAATTTTTTTACTCGGCTGAAATTTTTTATTTTTATAGATAAATTCAATATATTCGTGTGTGTGTATGTATGTGCGAGCATGCGTGTGTGTGTGTGTGTGCATGTGTGTGTATGTTGGGAAAAGGCTTTCCCCACCACAAGAGTGTATAATACTAGCTACCCTTGTTCATTTGTTTATACTTCTATTATCTCAATTTTTCACTAAATATTTAATCCATTTAGGATTATACATTAAATACATTAAAGTCAGTATTCGTCTCTTTTTTTCCTGAATGACTAAACAGTTTTCTTCACTATTCATTAAATAATTCACATTTTTTACACTGCCACCTTTACCATAGATTTTGTTCCTTTATTTACATTAGTCTCTTTCTGAACTCATTGTTATATTTCATCCTTCTGTCTATTCCTATGCTAGGAGAATCACATACCTTTACTTATCCCTCATCACTTTTCTTTTTCAGAATTTTATTAGCTATGATATCCATTGACTATTATTATTTTTTCAATATTGCTGGCTATATTTATGTATTTATTTATTACTTTATTTGTATTTGTTGAGGGGGATTGAGTCTCGCTCTGTTGCCCAGGCTGGAGTGCAGCGGCACAATCTCATCTCACTGCAACCTCCACCTTCCGGGTTCAAGCCATTCTCCTGCCTCAGTGTCCTGAGTAGCTGGGATTACAGGCGCATGCCACCACGTCCAGCTAAATTTTGTATTTTTAGTAGGGATGGGGTTTTGCCATTTGGCCAGGCTGGTCTCGAACTCCTGACTTCAAATGATTCACCCACCCAGGCCTTCTAAAGTGCTGGGATTATAGGCATGAGCCACTCCACCTGGCCCGTTGGCTATATTTATGATCCAAGATTATCTTTAGAATTATTTTGTCAAATTCCCTCCAAAAAACCCACTTGTGGTTTTGATGAGGATTACCGTTCACGTATAGATTTTGAGACCACTGTCATCTTTACATATAGTGTGCTTTTCTAGCCAAGAAAAGATATCTTTCCATTATTCTTATCTTGTTTTATGCCTCTCTATTAGTCCATTTTCACACTGCTATGAAGAAATACCAGAGACTAGGTAATTTATAAAGAAAAAGACATTTAATGGACTCATAGTTCCACATTGCAGGAGAGGCCTCACAAACATGGCAGAAGGCAAAAGAAGAGCAAAGGTGTATGTTATGGCGGCAGGCAAGAGAGCAAGTACAGGGGAACTGCCCTTTATAAAACCATTAGATCTCATGAGACTCATTCACTATCATGATAACAGCACAGGAAAAAACCTGCCTCTGTGATCAGTTACCTCCCACTGGGTCCTTCTGGGGATTATGGGGGCTACAATTCAAGGTGAGATTTGGGTGGGGACACAGCAAGACCATATCAGCCCCTCGGTACATTTTATCCCTCTCTTCATAGGTTATGTACATTTCATGTTACATTTATACCTCAGTATTTTGGGTGTTTGCAATTTAGAAATTATAATTTTGTCATGTCCTATACATCAAGATTCATAAAAAGATCTTAGCCCCTTTCAGTCACATCCTGTTAATGAATCACTAATTTTAATTGCTATCTCATCCCAAAACAAATATGTCTTTACTGAGTTTCTTCAGTCATAGCCTTTGGAATTTTATCATTTATAGCTGCTTGGTATCTTTTAAACACTCTCAATATTTTGATAGATTCTCACATTGTGAATCCATCCTTGCCAAAGTAGAATTAAACAAAGCAAAAGAAAAACAGAAAACACTACTCCTTCCAGACTCACTTGCAGCTACAGTACAAGCATCAGACCTAGACTGTACCAAGGAATTATGATAGAAGACTAAACTTGTGGAAGGTAGCAACATGACCAGTGACCACATGGGGGAAACTGATCTGGAAAATGTGGTAGTGAAGGCATCTGATTCTTCGGGAGATGTCTGACTGCTGGTATGTGGCACCACACACTATCAGTGAAGGGTGGCAGCTGGTTTCTTGGAGATAGGAACCCTGCAGCATGGTGAGGCAGAGCTTCAGCCTGTATTGGTGGAGAATGTGTTGCATTCAAAAGGGGTTGATGGCCCTTGCAGAGATTCTGTAAGCTACCTGAGATACTGTAAGAAGCCTCTCTTCAAACTATCCAGAGTGGATTCTGGGATTTGCGACTAAAAACCATGACCAATTCATAAATGGAAGATGGAAATTCATGCAGTAGGCACTGAGAAGAAAGAACTAGAAGCAAAAGTGGATGGATTTTGTCTATGCTTATCTTTCTAGTCCTCTGGCATTTATTAAATTATGGCCTTTACCATGCATGCCTCTAATTAGTAAACAAGGTTTCTGTTTGAATTCAAGTGCTGGTAAACTTGGCTCCCTGGTGTGAAGAGCAAACATACTTTCCTAGCACAGGACTTCGATCCCTCAGTTGTTAAGTTAACAATGCCTTATGGAGAAAATGTGTGAATTTGCTCACTTTTTTAATCCTTATTAATATTGGCCACCAGTATGTCTAGAGAAGATTTAAGTATAGGTATGCTTAAACACACAAATTATGCATTCATGTATAACTATTAATCCACAAATAAGACAATAAACATATATATATATTGCTAAACTACATACTGGTCTCAGCTACACCATTTACCACCAATAATTCTACATATTTTTACAGGATTTCCAAGTCACATTAATAAGTTAGAAGAGACCAAGCTTTTAGAATCGAATAGGGACTTATTGCATTGGTTATTGGTTTCCCATTCCAGAACACCAGCTGAAGATTAAAACAAACAAAAAAAAGCTCTCTTTAAGATTGGTAGGTATAACATATGGAAAAGGGAATCCCAATATATATTCCATTTTTTTCTTTGTCTAATTCCATTTTTCTCTCCCATCTCATACACATAGTTGACCTCTTTCAACTTTTTTGTCTCCTTTCCATTTCCTCAACTATATAGTGAAATCTCTGCTCTGTTCTTCCTTAGTTAAAGTTCAAAGACACCTAGGACTTCTATTTGCCTTAACCAAGACTAAGATCACCCCTATTGATTTCCATAAATACACCTTATACTCTGTTTAAGTTATCTGCTAGTCTTTAGACGAATAACGATTAACAGAGGATTAATTCCCAGAATGCTCACACCACCTCGAGTGCCATTTTATTTCTCAAGCTCCAGAATCTGTAACCTCCATTAAAAAAAAAAAAAAAAATATGTCTTCTCCAGAGCTTAACACAGTTCCTGATACATATGTGGTGGACAAGCAATATTTATTAAATGATGCTTTGGTATTGATCAGTTTCTTGAATATATGTGAAAATGCATTATAACTACATTTTAAATTTCCAATGCATTTGAGGTGGTCCATGGTTCAAATAGCAAAAATACTCTTCATCGGTGCATATTTTTTCCTTCTGAAATTTATTTTTATAATTTACTTTAGAACAGAGAGGATGAAAGTAAATTCATATTCATCCCAAAATTGCCTTAAATGAATACATTTTTTGAAAAGTTCATGGTTTTGCTCATATTAGCAACTACATACACCAGACATAGCTTATTCAAATGAAGTAATCAACAGAGACCATCTCACAGAGTTGAACCGAAACATTTAGCCAGTGAGAGTCAGTGGGATTATCTTTACTATTTTAATAATATATATTATTAATACATATTGGAATGAGTATTTCTAGACTCTATATTATATAATTATGTGGAAAAATTTCTATCAAATTGAAAAGTCTTTTCTTTTTTCTGATCTAATAGGCCATCCTATCTAAAGACTCTTTTCCTGTAAGGACATGGCTAAAATGAGTTTTTAGATACTGGTTTCTTTGGCTCTAAGGTTATCCAATTGTCCCTCTAAAAGATAAGCCACAACTCAGGTAGCTGCTATAAATTTTATTTTTTGTGCAATTGTTCATTTTTCTC
Organism: Chlorocebus sabaeus; assembly: GCF_047675955.1. Taxonomy (NCBI): domain Eukaryota; kingdom Metazoa; phylum Chordata; class Mammalia; order Primates; family Cercopithecidae; genus Chlorocebus; species Chlorocebus sabaeus. The sequence goes on from NC_132913.1 coordinate 35,066,505, forward strand.
CAACTGACCTTCCTTTTTCAATAATAATTGCAATAAAAATTAATAGCAATTGGGAAATCGAGAAAGATTTTACCCAAGAAACTTGACAACGTAAGAAAAACTGAACAAAGGTAGTGGCCTTTATAAATACTTCCTTGAAATCTTGTATTTATTGCTTCAGACTAATCATGTTGCTTGTAATTATTGGCTTGCATATAAATACAATTAAGAAACATTTTCTTTTCATATAAAAAAGATGGATACTTGTTCTCTAATAAAGCAAAAATGATGACAGAATGAAAAAGAAAAAGAAGGTAAGCTCTCCCAAACCTACAACATTGTGATTCATTCTTCTTTTTAAAGAATACAAGGCCAGGCACGGTGGCTCGTGCCTGTCATCCCAGCACTTTGGGAGGCCGAGGCAGGCGGATCACGAGGTCAAGAGATCAAGACTATCCTAGCTAACGCGGTGAAACCCCGTCTCTACTAAAAATACAAAAAATTAGCCGGGCGTGGTGGCGGGCGCCTTTAGTCCCAGTTACTCGGGAGGCTGAGGCAGGAGAATGGCATGAACCCGGGAGGCGGAGCTTGCAGTGAGCCGAGATTGCGCCGCTGCACTCCAGCCTGGGCGACAGAGCGAGACTCTGCCTCAAAAAAGAAAAAAAGAAAAAAAAAAAAAAAAAGGTCCTTTCTTGGCCCTTTATACACTAGGAATTTATCTCCTCAGCTTCAGTCATATTTAACAGGAATCTTATGGTTTAATGCCTATATATCACATTGAAAAGAGAGGACAAAACTGTAAATAAGCATTGTAAAGTGATGAGTTTGCTGTTAGAGCTCTTTCAAAGCCATGCTGAAGAAAATCAAGTCCATAATCGTTGGAAACAAACAAAAAAAGTGACAGTTACTAATAGTAAGTGGTCACCTACAAAGCAGAGGATTCTTTTACTCCTAAAGTCTCCACATTGTTGACTTCAGTCTGGGTGACCCATTTCTTTGCTATTTCAAATTTGTGTCAACCCCAGTGATCTCTTTTCCTTATGTGCCACGCTGCAGATTAAGGTCACTGATTTCGCAAAGAGCAATATGAAGGGGAAGAAAAGAAAAACAAAAACAAAACAGAACAAGAACCAATTTCAGTCAGTAACTAGGAGGAAAAAGGTCAGTCTGTTAACAATTATCTATTAAACAGCCACTATGTGTGGAGGCCTGGAATAAATTCTGTATGGGGAAACAGGAAACAGAAGATAGTAACCATACCTCTTGAAGAACTCAAAATCTAACAGCAATAGAACAAATCTAACAGAGACAGAACAATCATAAAAATCATGACATACAAAAATCTAGGAAAATACATATGAACAGCCTGAGTTTTCCATGCAGGAACAAAATCGAAGATCTTCACTGCTCTGTTGAATTTAAGGGGTAGACTGTAGGACAAGAAAGCTGGGTCAAACAAACACCACCCACATGTTTCAACCTTTCATCATGCAGTTGTCTGAACATTTCAAAGTTTATTCCTTATGTGTGAATTCAAAGGTTTAAAGAAACCTTTTAATACCAAAACTATATTCTAGAGAATCATTAACTGAAATCTTCATTGGAAACTGAATGTTTCCCATACCCCTCTGGTTTAATGAAAACAATTCAATTTTATTACTATTTTTCACTGGATTTCTTGAGAAAAAAAATTTGGAAAAAAAAAATTTCTCCATTTGTGAATCCAGGCCAAGCAAACAGAAGACTATGTGAAAAATGAAAGATGGCTCTGGCTACCCCGTGGAGCATCAGGGCTGTGTAACTGCTGCTTCTCCTCACAGGGAACTGTCCAAACAGAGGGAATTTTTGAAAAATGGTAGAAGATGAACACAGAACAGCAACCTGGGAAAACTCACCAAGCATGCTAAGCTTGCCAAGGAAGCTTTTCCTTCCTTCTTTTGTGTTGGCAATAAGCACCACCAAGACACAAGGTCGCATGCATTAAAATTTTTCAAGACAAGTTCCTATCTCAAAAATAGCAAGTTCCTAGTGGGAGCAGAATAAAAGGTATGTTGATTCTTTTGCAGATAGATGGTTACTGCTGTGAATGCCAGTGTTTTTGTTGGGCTTGAGTTTTTTTGTTTTTTTTTTTTTTTTTTAAGTACTCAAAAAAAAAAGCCATCCATCTGTCCTTAATCTGGAAATGACTCAATGGTTTAAAAGCTTTTGTTTAAAGCTCACAGGATTGCTATACATTGACTTGACTGCCTAAATGTGAAACTCAGGCCTTCAATTAGACACCCAAGTGAGAAAATTATGAGTAACAGAATTGTGTTTTTTAATAACCATTTATTGTCATCAGTATATTAAACTTAATATCTTATGTCTTCCTTGACATCTAGTTAAAATGTTAGTCTCATTTCACTGAAATTGATGAAATCTAAAATGTATAATTAATGACCTCCTTTGCAGAAGAGTAGAAAATTAACTTTATTTCTTTTAGAAAAAGGTGTTATTCTCATGAATAACCAAATTTATCTAAGTTGTTGGAAGTAGTTTAGCTTAATAGTCTTATAAAAAAGATCACAGAATTTTTATTCTTCCTTTTGCAAAAGAAATAAAAGCTGCATGTTCTGTAACACTAATGCTCAAAAACAGAAATTTTGTACTAACTACTTTCATTCTTAGCCCCTCACCTCGTTGCTTGCTATAACCCCCCTTTTCTACTTTTTTGTATTATTTCTGCATTTCTCTGTCCCCTACCCCACTCCCGCCCTCACAAGACAGTAAGCTCTTTGGAAAGCAAGAAAGGGGTCTTATTCATTGTAAGTTTCAGAGCTTCCATCTCCTAGTCCAACAATGAGTATCTAGCAAGTGCTCATTAAATATTGGCTCACAAATATTTTAAAATCTAATAAACAGGCAAAAGACTTTTATTTTGTTTCTATATACAAAAATGAAAAATTGTTGACATCACAGCCCCGATGATGGCAAGACTTCCAGGTATGCAGATGATATGTGAGCAGTCCCTTGCCCAGCTCCACCTTCCCCATCTGGCCTGGAGCTGCCGTTAGAGTGAATCACATAACATTCCTTCCTATCCTTAAGGCTGTTCTTGATACCAGAATAAGTCATGTGTTCCAAGATTGAGAACCCATGTCGGGAGAGGTTAGCCATGATAGTGTCTTAGTCCAAATACCTATATGGCCCTGGCCTGGAGAAACCCCACTAAACTTCCCCAGGTCCCTAATCAGTAGGAGGAGTCCATTGCTTGCCTGAGCAGGAAAATGTAAAGTTCCTTAGAGAATGTACATATGCTTTGGGAGGATGCTCCAATAGCCTAGGTCTGTTTGGAGAAGGAAAGATTTCAAGCTGCTGGAAGTTGGTGATCTAGAGCACTGCAAGCATGGAGGGGGTGAGTATCAAGACTCTGAAGAGTGTTTGTCTAAATGTCCTTGGAGTCAACTGTGTTTCTGCAATCAGCAGATCCAGTGCTCCATCACACATGGGTTAGAGTGTTTGGCTCCTCGCTGTCCATTCACACTCCACCCTGGTTAATATCAGGGATCCTCAGTAGGGAATGAAAGGGCTGGAACAGAAACCCTTTGGCTTCAACCTCCCCAGCTCCAAGAGTAATGGCATCTAGGAGAAGAATGATCAGGGTTAGCTTGAGGCTGTGGCTAAATGGGGCTCAAAGTCCCACTCCTGCACTAGATAGCTCAAAGCATCAAGCTCAAGCATCAAGCATAGAACAGAAATAATAGTTCTAAGCAGAAGGTTTGTGGTGAGAGGCAGAGGGCCAAAGGGTTCAGAGACAGAGCTGCAATGACACGACAAGAGTGGAAGCCTTTGATGGAGTTCCATATACAAATCCGCCAACAAGCAGGGAACTGTTAGTGGCCATGCTGGTTTGTACTTATTGTTTTCTCAGTACCCAAGAATATCAGAATAGGAGGAGAATCTTATAGGATCCCAGACCATGCCCTTCCAAGAGGTTTTTAATTTTTGAGTTGTTTCCCAAAATCAGAATCAGAGAAGCACCGACTTGGCTCTGGGAGGAAAAGAGCACTGATGTGGAAGATGACAAAAATGATATCAAGGCAACATTGGTGATGGCACCAGAAAAAGCCCCAGGGAAGTCAGCAAAAACAGAGACCCGTCTATGGTTCCAGGAGTGGCATCCCCGACTGAGACCAATCAAGGTGAAGCCAGAATAACTCAAATACTTGTACTAATGTGTTGCCTTCACCAAGTAACATAAGTATTTGAGTTACACGAGGCAGACATAAGGCACAGTTTTCTAAAAGAAACAATCAGGATGCTACACTCTCCTGTAGTATGGAAATTCTGTACCTGTGAAGAAACTGCCACAGTTAGATTGGACGGCTACAACTTTCCCTTAAGAAGGAGCATTCATGTGAGAATGGGATTCACCTGGATGCTTCATGCATAGGCAGAGGGGCAGAGGGGCCTTCATTTGTCATCTGCATAAACATTCTTCAGCTATTCATTGAATGACCAGTAGGCACAAGATTTTGTTGTAGGCACTGGTGATAGATAGTAGTGAGTAAAAAAGGTAAAATCTCTATCCACATGGAATTTTCTTTCTACTTGGAGAAAGAGATCAATAAGCAAAATATATTTTTGAGATGGTAGGAAGCACTGTGTAGAAAATATATCAAGAAAGTTGGATAAGGAATGTTGCTTGGGGAGAGTTTACAATTGCAAATAAGGTATCCAGACAAGATCTCACTGAGAAGGTGATATTTGACAGGTGACATCCTCAAGCATTATTTTTTTACCATGAAAATGCATACTATCTTTAAATAAATATGGAGGGCTGTGTAGAAAGATCAAAGAAGAGGAAAGTATGTCACATAGGGGTAAGGTGTCTGCTGAGAATTATATGTGGCAATGGGGGAGGACCTGCAGCAGGTCCAACACTGCAGTATTTATAAGGTACTCGGGAGTTCACTGGGGTTCCCACCTCTTCCTTCAGGAAAAGGGTGCTTTCTGTCCTCTGGGTGCAATCAGAGCCTGTTCTTACTGCTGTTCCTCTTCAGAAGTGGTTCCCTTCCTGCTGGTTTCTTTGTGGGTTGCCCTTCAGGACCAGACCTCTGGTGTGGAGCTCAGAGTGTGACTGGAACCCAGGAGAGGATGTAATGGAATAGGCATCCTTTCCTTTTGCTGCACAAACCTTTTAGCTTCCATAAAAATAACTCACTAGATTGCACAAAGGCAAATTTCTTTTCTAAAGGATTAGTGGAATTTCAGAAGGGAATAAAACAGGCCGAACAAATATTAAAATTTCATCAATCCCAGCACTTTGGGAGGCTGAGGTGGGATCACAAGGTTAGGAGTTCTAGACCAGCCTGGCCAACATAGTGAAACCCTGTCTCTACTAAAAATACAAAAAAATTTAGCTGGGCATGGTGGCAGGTGTCTGTAATCCCAGTCACTTGGGAGGCTGAGACAGGAGAATCTCTTGAACCTGGGAGGCAGAGATCGCAGTGAGCTGAGATCACGCCACTGCACTTCAGGTTGGGTGACAGTGAAAGACTCTGTCTAAAAAAAAAAAAAAACAATAAAAATTAAAATATCAACTTGAACTTCTTCCTTGAGTGTCAAATGCACCTCACAGACACACATCGAGACTTAAACTTTCACAAAGGATGGTCCTGACTTTCCCTAGCTCCAAGTATGTTTCTCTTACTCTCACTTTCTCTCTCTCTTTCACACACACACACACACACACACACACGCACACACACACACACAGACTTATACAACCAACCTTCCCTGCACCACCACCTCCTCACAGATGGCTATTGATGCTAAGGAAAAACAAAAAAACAAACAATGTAAAACAATGCTCTCTGGTTTTTACAGGGTCCTAAATGTCACTTGACTGGTACATACATAAATCCTTCAGTAGTGAGTCTCCAGGATACTTTCTTATTTTTTAATATTTTTTAGTACTATCTGATAGAAGTATCTCTGTATTTACCCTGTTTCCAACCTATAACCAGCCATTTAGTTCCAAAGTCCTAGGGATTCATCCTCCCATCCTTTCCTAAATTGACTCTATTTGAGAAGTAGCTCCAAGCACAAAAGCAATGTAGAAATTCTATCACATGGGAAAAAAATGATTTGAAATAAGAAAATTAACCCAAATTTTCTTCCATACTAGAAAATATAGTTTGAGATTCATCTCTGAAAGTTCTTCTTTGAATGGACATCCAATTGAATAAAGAAAATAAAGTTACCAGTATATCATTTGTTGAACAGCTGTGAATACTCAGAAGAGTGAAGGTTGAATGATTTGCTATTAAATATTTTTGACCTAACAAACTATTATAGAGAAAAAAGGGTCAGTTTAAACATAACCCACACTGGACCATGCCTCAGCATGGGAAACACATCAGTGTGGCCACTCAGATTTGTCAAGGGTCATTTTAATATTTAGTAGAGGAAAATGTGACTATTCTTCTAACATTCAATTAGAGGAATGTCATCTTGGAGAGCTCAGGGCACTCATGTTTTCACCTCCATCTGATTTAATGAGCACTGTCCCTTTTTCTCCCTACAGATTATTTTCCTATAATTTTTTCTGGATAAGATTGCATTTTCATCTAACTAATATTCTCTTTATGCAAATAGATGTTATTTACATACATAAAACTGGTTAAGAAATCAAAATGACATTCAATTGATATTTACAGGCAATTTCATGTGCTTATTTTTCAGTTTCATAGAATTTAAATTTAGCATTTTCTGACTTGGAATCCATTAGGTTGGTATACTTAAGAGTTAAGCTGATTTTCTTTCATTAAAGTTTAGTTTCTGTGGTTTAATCAGTGAACATATAATTGCTTAAAGTATCCACTTTATAAGATTTTTCAATAAATTATCAAGGATGTTTAAATCTAAAAACTGATGCTATTTCTGTACTTGTGGTCATAGATACACAGCACAATTTTTGCAGCTAGTCAGCTTGCTGTACTTTAATCTAATAAGCCAGCTGGAAAATGGTTCTGTTTTCTCCCTGTGGATTCTTTTTCCTATATGAATATGACCATTTCATACTCTATCATTCTGTTTCAAAGGCCATCAAGCTTTATTTTGAATCATTTCTTGATTCATCAGGTATACTTAACATTGATTGAAAGCTTACTACATGCTAAGCACATAGTAATAGATTAACTCATTTGCTCCTCATAACAACCTTAGGAGATATCTAGAAATAATGCTCACCTTCCATGTCTGCCATGTCTTTAACAAGTGCAAGAATATATATGTAAAGCATGTAGCTTTGTGAGGTCTGCCATGTTCTTATTCCATGTGGTGATATATGTGAAGTGTGCAGCATAATATGCAGCATCTTCTTCGCACTGTAAGCATTCAACTAGAGTTATCTCCTGTTGTACTTTCTGTTTGCATTCCCCTATTATAGCAAGTGGCTCACCATGTTCCAATTATGTATTTAGCTAAATGAACTTAAAGTGCTTAACAGCTAGTAAGTAGCATGGCAGGATTCCTACCTAGGCAGTTCTTGCATTGAGTCCTAGCTCTTATTCAGAACAATATAGTGCTAGATAAACAATGAAATATTGGTAATTCCATCAAATCAACATATGTTCCCCCTTACTACACTATTATGAAACACAAGAGATAACCCTATTACCACAGTTACTGAGAATATCATTCATAGTCATATCTAGATGACAATACCATGGGGTAAATACCAAGGGAAAATATAAATATGAAATAAATGCACACAGTAAGAGGTGTAGTCTGTAGTGAGCACTCTATAAAACCTAGTTAAGACTGGGTAGGACAAGAGCATGAGTCACCTAACTCTGAAGAAAAGGGAAAATGCAGAAACCCTGTCCCAAAATAAGAAAGGGATAATGAAGCGTTTCGTTCATGGCCTTTGTCCTGATAAGACTTTTAAGTCAATAAAGAAAGTAGTGAAGTAATTGTAATTTGTAAAACTTTTAAAGATAGCATCATTCTTGCCTGCCACCAGATTGCTCTCTCTGAAACACAAATCCAAGATTCCTTTGCCGAAACCTTGTGGAGGCTGCTCACGACCCACGAGGTCTCCCCTGATCTGGTCCTTTCTCTTGCAGCTGTCTCTCCCTTCCTCACCTTGCATTAACCACTTAATGTGGTGGAGAGAACTTGGGTTTTGAAGCTAGAAAGACACATTGAAATTCCTTACTCCATGACTACAAACTGAGTAATCTAGAGGAATTTACTTAACCTGTCTAACCCTACTGAACCCTAACCTCGTTGATTCCTTCTCTGTAAACTGCAGGTAATTATACATACCTTCAGGGTAATATTATTAGGATTAAATGCAAAACATACATATATATGTGTATGTGTGTGTGTGTATATGTATATATGGCATGTAACATAATGTTCAACATACCATAAGTATTGTAAGCATTCAATTAGCTTTAATCCCATTATATTTCATTTGCATATTTTTCTATTATAGCAAGGCTCACACTATATTCCAATGCTTCCAAGGTCCTTCATTTATTTAGGCCCCATTTTCCTCATCTTCAAAATGGTCATAGGAATACGCATTTACCTAGAAGAATTTTGTGGGAATTAAGGAAAATAAGGAAAGTGAGCTGTGTTGTAATCACTCCACAAATGGTAGCTGTGTTTTATCACTGCTGCTGCTGTCAGCCCATGAGCTTCTCCGGGACAGAACTCTGTGTTCTTTTTATCCTGGTGTCTTACGTAGACAGCATCAAACAGATGCTATGCAGTAGGTGTTCAACAAAATCTCAAAGTGTGAACAAAGGACTTTTATTCACTCTGCCCTGGAGGCAGGATTCCTTGGGATCCTCCAACAACACTGGAATTTACAGAAGGTTCAAATCTCATATTATTAGTCCCATTGGAAATTTCAGAATCCAACTTTATTAGTGAAGGTAAATATCTACAATTGCTATAGCAGGCAACCCCCAAACCTCGATAGTTCAACCCAAAGGGTTTATTTCTTACTCATAGTACAATCTATAGCATGTTGGATTCTCAATGGTTTGTGATGGGGATAAAATTACCCAAAGCTTCTAAGTTCCTGTGGAGTAGGATCAGTGTTGTATAGTATATTTATTTATATATGTGACTTTCTCAATCACCACCACCCCCTTTGTCTATAGATATTAGCACAGTCTCTTGTCCTCTGTAAGAATATTTATTATTTACAAATCAAACTACATAATAAAGTCAGGTTATTGTCCAAATATTTTAGAAAAATGTTATCTTATTAAAGAGAAGAGAACTGGAATATAACTTTAGGCAGCTGAGCTCAGAGCCTGTACTTTTAACCACCTCCTCTACTGTAACTGTAATAAAGCATGGATTGAAGACAAAGAATGTATTTTGGTTTTCAACTACTGTCTTGGTCTTTGCAAAAAACTGTGTAGAAAACCACCTGGGCAAATTGTCATTAGAAACAATATAAGCACAATTGTCTTTTATTATTTTAGCTTTAAAAAAGCTAAAGCTTTAGAATCACCTAAATTGACAGCACTTGAGTTATGATTAGCTTGGGAGCTGCTTTCTTTGATGCCAAAAAGGCACTTGATTTGATGCGGCAAAATAATACAATCCAGTTTTAAGGGTAACATTTGAGCAGAACTCAAGATTTGCTTTTTAAAAAACAATCTGCAATCTTCAGTTACCAATGGCTGATTTCCAGGTTCTATTTTGAAAGTGATAATTAGGCCTGAAATTTTTTTTGCTAACTTTGTTATGTAAATCACACCTTTAGGGGGAAAATTGGACAAAATAACACAATAGCAATAAAAACCATTTTACCCTGAATCATTTTTTAAAATCTATTCAATCAGATGAGATATATGCCAGGCTTTTTGTCACACTCCATGATTTCTAGAGCATTTAAAATTTCAGTCCTCAGTTTAAAAAAGAATGGTCCCTATTTTTGTTTAATCCAACCTCAGATATAATCTGGAGTTCCTTAGGTCTTGAGTCTCCATCACTTGACTAGTTAGAGGCTCATTATAGAATCTCAAATGTTAAACATTTTTCGCTTTTACATCACATTCCCTTCCCCATCCCTCCAACCCCATTTGTAACAACTCTACTCTGGAAAGACTATAAATAAATCTCCTGTTCATAATTTTTCATTTCTATTTCTACACTTTTTAAAAAACTTTGAGATTAAATTACACAACTCCTGAAGACTTTTGTTATTCAAGGCAATGGCCAAGTAAAAACCCTATAGCCTGCATTGCACAACCAATGGGAGGTGGCTTGTTGGGGACAGACAAGAGAAAGAAAGAATAACTGTATCAGTTCTTTAGCTGCAGTGCTGCATCACAGTGGGAGACAAAATAAAAATGGTCCTACTGAATAGCACTGAACATCCAATTCTGACTCCTCAAGAAGCAGTGTCTGGTTTTGATGGGAAAGTCCAATTCCAATGACAGACTCAAGACATCTGCAGAACTAAATATATCTCTAAATACAGCACAGCTTGAAAAACAGACCAGATCTGGTTTCAAAACACTATGTTGTTAACCCTTTTCAAGATGTGGAATTCCTTGAAATGATTATCCTCATAGTTATAGAGAAAAAAAAGTCATAGAAAATCATTTGGATCCAAATATGTGCTTATATCTTAAGATACGGCATTCACATAGTGGCTGCATCCTACCTCAAATTACTTACTGTATGATATCCAGTGACTTACCAATTGCTAAAGCCAAGAACAAAAGCAAATGGATATAATTCTCCCATTCATATGTCGAGGTCAGAACAGAGAGACTGACTCATCATAGAGTCGTTAGCAAGTCATAGTCCTTGCTACTATCAGTTTGTTCATTTGTTATTATGAGCTATTCAGTTGCTGTTTTGCTTTATTCATTCAGGACAGAAACATAAGGTCTAGGCCAGAGAGAGTGGAATCCTTAATGGCTCTTTTCTCTCTCATTTCCCCACTTGACAGAATGGCCAGTTGGCTTACGAAGCCAGTTGGATACAAATGCCTTTGTCATTTCACATCCTCATGTCTTCCTGCATTAATCACTTGCCAGTGTGCTTTTGTCTCTTGTCTGTTGAGAGGGTAGTTTTTCTGAGCACATATGCTCTCTTTGTTGCTAGATATGACATTTATCACAGTACAGTTTAAATTTAATGTGTATTTTAACAACGCACCTACTTTAAGGATGTCACTTTCCCTTAATTGACATTCTTCCCGTTGATGAAGATCCTCCATAAATAAGGGGACCTTGCTTTTTCTAACTCCAGATCCTAGCATATCTAGGTTTCAATAAACATGCTGACTCGAAGAAATTTTCTCTAATATCATAATAATATTTCCCTTTTCTTTCCCTTGGCAGTATTATTTGGAGTACATATTTAGTATCTTATTCTATTCTTTTTTAGTCTTGGCTTGCCTATCAGTGGTTCCCAAACCTGTTGTATATTGGAAATGCTACTCCTGTGCATTCTGACTCAGTAATCCCCGAAAAACTCAGGAATTTGTATTATTTTTAGAGCTCCTACAATTTTTTCTTATTCTTATTCCCACCCACAAAAAGAGATTGTTTGCATTGCACAATGTGAAATAGATTAAGAGAAGCACAATGTCTATGAGGAGGTGATCTGGGAATATACATTTTAAGTTCCATTAATGATTCTCAGGTAGTCTCTGGGCCAGTAATTGAGAATCTTTGTCAGCAACTTAATAGTAGAAATAGGGGATGCTAAAGTGGAGATAGGAATGCAGAGAAGACTAGCGTGGCTGGAGGATACAAGTAGGGACTAAAATGATAGGTTACACTGAATGAATAAGGACCTCAAAATGCTGAGTTAAGGAATGTGGGTATATTTTGTAGATAGCGAAATGCTATCAAAGCTTCCTAGAAAATGGGTGTCAGCCAGGTGTGGTGGCTCACACCTGTAATCTCAGCACTTTGGGAGGCCGAGGCAGGCTGATCCCCTGAAGTCAGGAGTTCAAGACCAGCCTGGCCAGCATGGCAAAACCCCATCTCTACTGAAAACAAACAAACAAAAAAACTAGCCAGGCGTGGTGGCAGGCACCTGTAATTCCAGCTACTCAGGAGGCTGAGGCAGGAGATTTGCTTGAATCCCAGAGGCGGAGGTAGCAGTGAGCCAAGATCATGCCATTGCACTTCAGCCTGGGCAACAAGAGCGAAACTCTGTCTCAAAAAAAAAAAAAAAAAGAAAAAAGAAAAGAAAAAGAAAATGAGTGTCATGATCCAGCCACAATTTTAAAAATATAATTTTGAAAGGATTAGAAGGATGGAGTTGATGAGGGACGAGACTAGAGTCAGGTGAAACCATTAATGGACTAGAGATGAGGAGGGTCTAATTAATGAAGTGGGGGAAAGAAGAAGTAAATGTGAGATGGCAAAGGAAAACTGTCAGGTGTTAACATTAGAGCAAAGATGGAGAGTCAGGTGGTAGGAGGGATTGAAAACGACTCTCAAACCTCAAACTGGATCACAAGAAAGTTTGTAATCCCATCACTTTAAAAAGGAGGCACAGGTTTTGAGGGAACGATGATGACTACAGCAATGTATTTCTTACTTATAAATCAGATTCAACTTAATTTTGGAAAGATTCTCGGTAGCCAGTTGAAAGTTTAGGTTCAGAATTCAGGAGAGAGTTGGAAGCTGGAAAGGTATGTTTAGAGTCATCTACATAGAGGTACTAATTAAAATAGCACACATAACCACTTCTCAGGGCACTAGAATATTGAGAGCGTAAGGAGATTGGGGCCTTAACTTTGAGTGTAGGCTAGCTGCATCTTCTTTCCTGAATCTATCGGCTCTGTGAAGAGACCACTGTGGGGAATGTGAGAAGGAATAAATCAAGGAGGAGTAAAAGATCATCTAGCAGCATCAATGGCCATATCAGGCTTTGCCAACTGTTATCTCAGCCTCCAAAACTCAGTGGCTTAACACAACAATGGTGTATTTCTTATTTATGTCACAGTTCAATGAAGGTTGGTGGTGGCATGGGAGGAGTAAAGGATTAGAGTCAGTGATGTGCTTGACTCTGCTCTGTGCACTCATTCTGGGACCCCAGTTTCTTCACTCTTCAATAGTGGTGTTAAGGCCAACCTTGCATCATCTAACCAGAGGATGGGGAAAAGGCATATTGTGGCAGATTTACAAGACATCTTAGAATTCTGGCCCAGAAGAGATTTATACTGCCTCCATCCACATTCCACTGGTCAGAGTTCAGTTAGATGGTTTCATTCAACTGCAAGAGATGCTGGGAAATATAATTTTGCTGCATGACCAGTGGAAAAGAAGACAGACTTGGTAAGCACATGGAATTGTCTCTGCCCTTCTGGTCTCCACATATCTCTTTCAGCCCCTCCTCCTATACACAGAACAAAATCACACCCTCCCCATGAGAAACAATCCCAGTCCCCATTTAATCACCACATCCAGCCCAAAGACCAGGATCTCTGAGTCATGATCGGATTCTCCATCAAGTCCAGCTAAGGTTCCTCAAGTTCTTACAAACTATGAACTAAAAGAGACACAAATTGTCTGCCCCTCAACACACACACACTCCCGAAATTCAGTGGTAGAATGATCACAGAATGACCATCAAAAAACACCTCCCATCTGGGAAGAGAAAGCAGACATGAGTTAAAGCAGTTCTAAAATTGTGCTGGGCAGGCACTGTGAGGGCCTCCTATCCTGGAATGAGGAAGGGGTGGGGCTAGGAGAAGATTTTATTGTGCAGACCCTGATTCCACTCTTTGGGAGTTGACCATTTTATCCACAGCTACTATCCCTTATCCAACAGCTTCTCTAGCCACGTCTGAAATGGGCACTAGGGAGTATTTCCTTCTTACAGACTGCATAGATTTATAGGCTGCTTCCTGTTAGAGCAACTTGAAAGTCTAAAAATTGTCTTATTGCTTAAACAGTCAAGTTTTGTTTTTTTTTGTTTTTGTTTTTGTTTTATTTTAATACAAGTTTGCAGTGTTTATGGTTCCCTCAAAAGCATAGAATGTTTCTGGTCTACTTTACTCATGTTCATTCCATTAGCTAAATAACCATCTCAAAGTTATTTCTTACATGAAATTCTCAAATGTGCTTTGTTTCTTTTTCTTTCTCACCCTGAGCCTTGCTGTCTCAATTTAATGACAGTTACCTCAAAAAGCCATCAAGCTTCATTGTAAAGCCACATCCTTAATCTGATCTTTGCCAAATGCTTGGATCTTAACTGGTTTTGGAATTTTTTTCAATCTTACTTCCTACTGATAGGAGCTGATAGGAGCCTTTGCCAGCCCATCAAAGCCCCAAATTTCTAGACTCTTACTTTCATTTCTGCTTGCTAAGTGGCCAATTCTTTCCTGATCTGATCTTTTAAAAATATTTTTCAGAATGCAGCCAATAGGAGTCAATACACATGGATACTTTCTTTCCATCCACTTCCTCTAGAGTTATTCGCTCAACAGGGATGTCATCTGCCTCCCAAAATATAAGAGGTGATACTTTTACAAAACCATTTACTACAGTGTAACATGGAGTGCTATCTTTTAGCTTCTAATATCAGTTTACTGTCTGCTCCTTCCCCTGAAAACTGCTAAGCCAATGCCATATATTTTCCCACAAAACATGCCATGAAAAACCCATTTTCTTGTCTTTGCTCATGCTTTTCTTGCCTTTTGGAATGTCAACCCCATCCTTCTCTGCTTATCAAGCTAAGTCCTACGAATTCCTCAAGTCTCTTCCATGTCCTCCTCTGTGGAGTTTTGTAAGTATTGCAGCCCACCTCAATTCTCAAGTACTAGAACTCACTATTTTATAATATTATTTTAGCATACTATCCTTACACACCTTTTATGTAGCTTTTTTCAGTCCCCAATAGACTTAGAATAAAATGTATTTTAAAATATTTTAAATACATTTTATTCTAAGTATTTCTAAACTTCTCGGGCTTTCAAAATTCATTTGGTGGCTAGAATATGTTTGCACGAATTACCTGTTTATTTACTTCTTTCAAAGCCATAAATTGGCAAATCTTTTTTCAGTGTGGTGTCTAGATATGGCCTTCCCTGGTCAAAAGTGTGAAATAGATAATGTTGTGTAGTCTTTCAAAGCTTTTTCCTGCATATTTTTCCTTTAAAAAAAAAAGTGTACTCTCTGCCACCTTCCTACCACTGCCAGGGTATCAAGGGCTGCCTTAATTGCTGAATTGTGTAGTTCTATCTGGGATAGCTCCTATGACCATAGATATTCTTCATTTTTCTCATCTCTTTCCCCTAAAAAATATACTCGTCCTCTCTCCCACCTCCAGGTGTCCAAACTGAATCTGATAAATAATTTTAAAGTAAGGTATAGATGCTCAAGATGGCAGCAGTTTCATGGTTGCAGTTTCATGACATTCAGGATTGTTTGTGCAAATTGTAGGCAGTAAGGTAACACTGGAAGTGGGAGGGCAACGTGTGAAGAACTTTGTATGTCCCTCAAATAACAAACCACATGGGCTAAACTCAGTGGTCCAAGGGTATCCAGTAAAGTATCATCAATGTAAGGGGAAGAAAGTTCCCCTTAAAATCGATTTGAGTAGTAAAACATCATAAAATGAGTACTCTGTAGAAATAATTTTAGTATTGAGGATTTGTATTCTTGTTATAGCTATTGTGGCTGTATATATATTAGTCTACAGTTATAAAACAATTGCATAGAAGCTGAGCAGCTACTTAATATAAAAGCTTATTTTAAAAAATAATCATTTTCTGACTTATAAACATCTAGTAAGAGAGATGTAATAACAAGCAGTGCTTTAGAGAACACCTTTCTGTTTAACAGTAAATTCATCTAATAGAAAAATAATGACTAGATTTAAGCATGAAAATATCTACCTTCTCTGCAAGTCAGCTGGATGGCAGGGCCACAAATATAATGACCCAAGCCCTCCAGACATAGTCAAGCCAGGCACTGACCGCTTCTGAGAGCGAGCTGGAGATGGGCAGGCTCTACTTTTAGATTATGAACCTCATGTACCTGGAGATGACCGTGTCTCATTGATTCTCCTAGAATACTTTTGCATAGTACCATGTGCATTTTTAACACTCAAATTTCCTTCAATGCTGATATCAAAAAGCTTTTCATCTCTGCACAGCAGAGAAACCTTCACCTACACTCAAATGTTCCCATATCATTTAAGGCCCAGCAGCTGAGACGTCTTCCCCCACTCCATCATAAAATATTTTATTATGTCAATTATGGGAAACCCAATCACTCAAATAATTCACAGTGAGCTGGAGCAAAGTACGTGGAGAACCATGGGGAATAGTCATAAAACTGGCAATGGATGTGAGTACCATGGTATAAACGTCTTTCTAATTTCAATGATTCCTGATTCCTAAAAATAAAGGAAATTAATCATTCATTCCTCCCTTTTAAATGCAAACCTAGATATAAATGGATTTAAATAGAGGAGTTAGGTTGAGCATCATAATCACCAATTTTCATTATGGATGAGGTCAATTCAAAGAAAGAAGAAAAAGACAAAAACTAGCAGCATTCTCCTTCTGTTTCTCTCTTTCTCTCTGTATATAGGTAGTTCTCTATATATCTCTAGCGAGAGAGAAATATAAACATACACACACACAGTTATCCCTGGTATCCCCAGGGGATTGGTTTCAAGACCCACAAAGATATCTAAACCCTCTGATGCTTAAATTCTTTACATAAAATGATATAGTGTTTGCATGTAACCTACATATATCCTCCCATATACTTTAAATCATCTCTAGATTACCTATAATGCATAACGCAATGTAAACGCTACATAAGTATTATAATAGTCATTATACTGTATTATTATTTGTGTTATTTTTTATTGTCTTATGATTTTTATTGTTTTTCAAAAATATTTTAATCCTCAGTTAATTGCAGAAACTGCCGATACTGAGGGCCAATTCTGTGTGTGTGTGTGTGTCCGTTAGCAAATCAAGCTTCACATATTTTTATTTGATTTTTGAATAAAAGTTATTTAAGGATCTTCATTATATAACGTCAAAATAGAAGACAGAGTTAATCTCTTCTTTCTTTCTTTCTTCCTTCCTTTCTTTCTTTCTTTCTAGAACAGTCCTAACCATTTATAGGTATTTTAAAGCACATCAAAGGATAAATTGCTAATTATAAAACTAAGGCATACTGATTACCTGTATGTTTCTTAGCTATATTTTTCTTTACCACACAAAACTACTATTTTAGTTTTATTATTCTTTTTGTTTTTCATTTCAACAATTTTGCCACCAACTGAATTAATATTAACATATTTGTGAATTTTACAAACAAACCAACCCCTGTAGAATTAAAAGTCTGCCTAATAGCCTTTTTGTTGTCAGAAATTCTTCTTTTCCACATCTTTGCTGTTACCAAAAAAAAAAAAAAAAAAAGCCAATCCCACATTTTATTATAAATGACAAACATTTTAAAAAGAAAAATTGGTTTCAATGATCCTTTCTCAATTCGTGGTAAAATAATTTCTCTGATACACCAGTGACAATGTCTTGGCACCATTCTTCATGAACACTTTTCTCTGTCCTATAATATCTAACCTCTCTGGCTTCAAATAGCTGAAGGCAGATGCAAAGTTGAAAAGAAGCACACCTTTATGCCTTTACGGAGAGAAAGAATGAAGTTCTGTGGCCACATGGCTTCATCTCTGAATGGGTGATTAGTCAGCTTTCCCTTCCTTGTGTTCTCTCCTCTGCCCTGGAATGTGCACTCACAAATGTAGGTGGTGGAAACAGGTAGGGTGACTGTCACAGGTTCAAACTCCCCTACCCGTGGCTGAGTCAATGGGATCTGTTTATGGCCTCAAACATGTTTGTGATGACAAAAGAAAGGAGAAAATACAAAGAAGGGACTTCTCTACCGTTGGCTATTTGAACACTTAAAGATATCCTGCACCCACCTCCAACAAGTTACTGTTCCTGCAGAGCCCTGTTCAAATTAGAGCTTTCATCTCCAAAGAGTGGCTTTTCTAATGGTCCCAATAGATAACCTACATTCTCACAAGAAAAACACATTCTCATTTATTTAAAAAATGTCTTATGTGCTTGGAACCAAAACACTCTTCTAAACAATATCATGTGGTGAAAAGCGAAAGGAATAAAAGATGTTTTAGTAACTGGGTTTTGTTGTGTTAAATGAAGTTTACATATTTATGTGGGCGTAATGATGTAATCCAATCTCAGAAAACTCATACATTAACAAATCGATGTTGGATTATATGCGTTCCCGAACAGTGACATTAACAATGCATTTATATAAAACGATAAAAACTGTTGACGAAAAAAAAAATTGCCACTGTTAAGAGAAGAAAAATAAAGACAAAGGCCAGCCATTCATATAAAGTATCTTGATCAATTCTCTGTTAGCTTAAAATTGAATTAGCTCAATTTTCTCCTTCCAGTTTAACAGGGTCCAGCAAATTCTCCTTAAGTACTCCTAAACCATCCTGAATCTTCTTTTCCAATTCTTATTTTTTTAATTGTACCCTAAAATTTCCTCTTTTTTAAATCATGTTCTATCGTATATAGCTATCTACATTTTTTTTGAACAATGTGAAAAATACACCCATTCATATATCCTTTCCCCAGTCCCAAGAACAAGATGGCACCTACTCTGCCTTCTTCAGAGGGTCTGTGTCCAAAGCTCACCTCAGAGCTGCCTTGGGAGAATTACTCAGCCCTCGTAGCAGCTCCACTGTTAGCTTCATGTGGTGGACAAGTTTTGCAGGGATGTGTGTGTGAGCATTAAAAATCATCATGTAGAAAGCCTGGCTTGAAGAACATACAGGATCAGATACTGTATGTTAGAGCAGCTACGATTAGACCTAGCTCAATTCTGCCCCTTCTTCCAGGGGACTTCAACAAATTGATCACTCCTTCATGCCCTTTCCCCAATAACACTAAACTCCTAAGTGGGAGGATTATGGCCTCAACGCCCCAACATTCTTTGCATTCCTCTTGCATTTCTTATGACCTCATCCAATCCTGTATACACAATGCAAATATTTGTTGAGCACTTACCATATGCCCAGAACTATTCTACTACCCATTTAACATATATGAGTATTATTGCATTTAGTCACATCAACAACACTATGAAGTAGGGATTAATTTTATCAATGTTTTTTAAAAGATAGAACCAAGGTACAAAGATGTTCAGTAACTTGCCAAAGTACAAATTCACTTTATAAGTAGAAAAGTCAGAATTTGAAGCCAGAGTCTGCACTTTTTTTTTTTTAAAATAAGAGTCTTGCTCTATCACCCAGGCTGGAGTGTAATGGCTCGATCTTGGCTCACTGAAACCTCCACCTCTCAGGTTCAAGCAATTCTCCTGCCTCAATCTCCCAAGTAGTTGGGATTACAGGCACATGCCACCACACCCAGCCAATTTTTGTGTTTTTAGTAGAAGCAGGGTTTCACCATGTTGGCCAGGCTGGCTTCGAACTCCCGACCTCAGGTATCAACCTGCCTCAGCCTTCCAAAGTGCTGGGATTATAGGCATGAGCTACCACGCCCTGCCAAGTCTGCACTCTTGACCGGTAAGCAACCCTTCTTCCTATTAAGCACACTAAGGGTGCTTAATTTTTGTTTGTTTGCTTGCTTAATCAATTTTTGACCTGAAAATGGGTGATTTCAGCAAGCAAGATCATGAAAATGGGAGAAAGCAGTTGAAAGGTCAATTGTTCAAATAGAAAGGTGCCATGGTTTGGCTCCATGTCCCAACCCAAATCTCATCTTGAATCGTAATCCTCACATGTCAAGGGAGGGATCTGGTAGAAGGTGATTGGATCATGGGGATGGTTTCCCCATGCTGTTCTCATGGCAGTGAGTTCTCACAAGAACTGATGGTTTAAAAGTGTTTGGCAGCTCTGCCCTTCCGCTTCCTACTGCCTTGAGAAGAGGGTGCCTGTTTCCCTTGTGCCTGCTGCCATGATTGCAAGTTTCCTGAGGCCTCCCCAGCCAGAAAGAACTATGAGTCAATTAAACCTCTTTTGATTATAAATTACCCAGTCTCAGGTAGTATCTTATAGCAGTGTGAACATGGACTAATACAAAAGAAGAGTATCCTTGATAACTCAGAAGTTCTGCCTTATATCATGTGTTCAGTCACCATGCGATGGCACCTCTTGAGCCAGACTGTGTTGTAGACATGCCATCGCCTAAATAACAACAGAAACTGCCTACCTGGCCTCCTTGTCTCCAGTCTCTCACACTTTCAAACCATGTTCTGTGTTTTTCAAATTGATGATATTAAGGGTTCTAATGTAGATTGGATCAAAATAATTTAGTAAAATTATTTGTATCTCTTATTTGTCTCAGAATTAAAGCTCACTGAGATAGGGACTATATCTTATGATTTTTATGTTTGCTATATTGCCTTTCAAGTAGTAGACCCTCAATAAATGTTGAAATTAGTTTAATGAGAACCTTGTCAGGTTTGGCTACTTTTCAAGGAGCTGAGTAGGGTGATCTTGATTGACAGAATATTCTGGAAAGCAGATACATGTAGATATATACCAAATTATGCCTATATACAGTTTCTTCCTCCAATTCTGTACTGTTAGGAATGTGTTCAGCTTCAAGAAATAGAAAGACTAGCTACATGTTTCAAACGAATAGTTTCTTCTTCTTACATAGCAAGATTAAGGGTAGCAGTTGCCAGGATTAGCTCAGCTGCTCAAGTATACCTGGGGACCCAGGCGCTTTCTATTCTGTCCTTTCATCATACTCAATGTATTGGCTTTTCCTCTGCATAATTTTTATCCTATGTTTGAATGGTGGCTCTGGACATCACATCCATAGTCAGGACAGAAAGAAAGTAAAGGGAAAACACCAGCCATTCCTTTTATCAGGAAAGCAGTACTTTACCAGAAACCTCTATTTCCACCCCAAGTAGGCTATTACTCATGTATCACTGGTCAGCATTCTGTTACATGGCCACCCATCTAAAAGGAAAGCTGAGGCAGTACATTGTCTTTTCCAGTCTTCCTAGTGAAAGGAGACAAGAGAGAAGGGGGATTGGAAATTGCTATGGTTTGGCCAACCAGCAGTGCCTGCCACAGACTCTTCCCTTCCCATCTTCTTTGCCCCCATAAGAACGTCGTCTCGGGGAAATTCAGATATATGTGCTCTTTTCACCACCTCTTACCAGTCTACATATCAAAACTAGTTGTATGGAAAGAATCTGCAACTTAGGGTAAATTCTGAGTGACAATGACAATTCTGGTATTTACACGTTAAAATTAAACCAAAGCCTTAAGCTAGACTCTATCAGTACTTCTCACCATATGCAACATTGACGCACATTGACGCTCGGGATGGGATAGGTCGTTCTGTGTAACTGACTGCTCATGCGTAACTGACTCCTCCTGCAAGATATTCTTCATTGTCCCTGTCCCCCACCCCAACTGACTGTAGTAATCCAAAATGTTTCCTTTT
Organism: Chlorocebus sabaeus; assembly: GCF_047675955.1. NCBI lineage: Eukaryota > Metazoa > Chordata > Mammalia > Primates > Cercopithecidae > Chlorocebus > Chlorocebus sabaeus. The sequence continues at coordinate 35,087,971 of NC_132913.1, forward strand.
ATTTCCAAATGTCTCATAAATGGTTCTCCAGTTGAGAACCATTGAGCTAAAGGAATGGACCTCCAGGGTGTGATGTCAGAAACCAACAGCTGGAGACTGGGTAAGAAATTGGGTTGGGAAAAAGTGTGACAATGACAGTCTAATGAGTCCATAAGACCTCCTCAGAACCCCTGAAAAGCTAATGCCAGCTGGAAAAAAAAAAAAAAAAAAAAAAAAAAAACCTAAATAACTTTTCATTATTGTTTGCCATTAGCTCTTCAGAAAGAAGAGATCATTTGGGATTCTTATCTGACCAACATCACTGCATTCCACAATCCATCAAAGACCATAAATGGAACGAGAACAGAGTTGGTAAAGTAGGTCTGCCACCCAGTTAAGGGAATGGCCAAGGCAGCAGGCATTTACACACACAAACACACACACACACACACACACACAGGCTATGCAGAATTTTTTTTAAAGTTATATTGCAATGTCATCTGCATACCTTACAGTTCACTCACTTAAAAGCATACAATTACAGTTTTCTTTCCAAAGTGGATTTTACTCGTGTCTGAGGACTGAAAGGTTGGGCTCAATGGTCTCTAAGGGATTCTCTCCAGCTTGCTGTGCTCTTCTAATTTTCTTATTTCTGGGAGAATAAAGGATGATGGCAAGAGGATTGCCTAGCCCTGCAATCAGTGTGTGGGCAGAGACTTTTGCTGCTTCACCACCCTGCACCCAGTACACTGGGAATGCCGTGCCACTGAGCAATAATCATAACAGTTATAAATACGTATTTAATAGTACCATCCTGCAAAGAGCTCAAAGATACCATTACATAAATACAGGAGTATTTCTTTTCATGTCTGCATTAAGTAGGTTGGGGTTAAGGATGAATATATTTACTTCACTGACAATGAAAATGAAGGCATTTGTTTTAGGTGGCTTAATCAAAGTTCCATCATTTTTCACTGGGGCAACTGCACTGATATTTCCAGTGAGAGTAATCTACTTTTGGCCAGGAGTGGTGGCTCACGCTTGTAATCCCAGCACTTTGGGAGACCGAGGCAGAAGGATCACCTGAGGTCAGGAGTTCTAGAACAGCCTGGCCAATATGGTGAAACCCTGTCTCTACTAAAAGTACAAAAATTAGCTGGGCATGGTGGCAGGCTTCTGTAATCCCAGCTACTGGGGTGGCTGAGGCAGGAGAATTGCTTGGACCCAGGAGGCGGAGTTTGCAGGGAGTGGATATCACACCACTGCACTCCAGGCTGGGCAACAGAGAGAGATTCTTTCTCAAAAAAAAAAAAAAAAAAAAAAAAAAAGTGCTCTGCTTTTATCTCTTAGGAGAATAAACTTTAATGGCAGTTTTCAACAAAGTTGAAGAGAAAAATTACAATAAAATACAATTTTTGTACAATACGCTTGATGTGCTCTTTCAAACTTGATCTTTTGTTTCTAACAATGAAGACTTATCACTTACGTAGCACTTTTAATCCACAAAGCACTTTTCAAATGTTAACTAATTAAACATCATAAGCACCCTAGGAATGAGAAAGTTTTTATGTTAGAATTATATGCTTTCTGTAACATGTATATTAATTACTTTATTTTGAGTTCATCAGAATATTAGTGACATCGATGAAGGAAATTTCATCTTAACTAATTAGCTGTCTTCTTTACATAAGGCAATAGAAAATGTTATTGAAAGTATTGATTAGATATTCTGAAATTTTCATTTAAATGGAATATATATGGCTTGAGACTCTTAATGTCTATTTGGTGTGACATTGTGAATTGAAAACACAATAAAGTAGCATCATTAACTAGGATTATTTTAAATCAACCATTGAGAGGGTAAAAAAAATCATCAACAATAATAAAAATTGCTAACATTTATCAAGCCTCCTCTATGCCAGATACATTTCTAAGTGGTTTGCATTTATCAGTTTAATCCTGGGAACAACCTTATAATCAAGTATACAATTATTCCCATTGTACCAATGAGGAAACTAAGGAAGAGAGGTTAAATATCCTAAACAAAGTTATGGTTAGGGTCCCAGAATCCATGTTCTATAATTATATAATATATTATTAAATTGTACAATAATATACTATCAGTGTCAGGACTCTGAGAGGCTGAGGTGGGAGGATCGCTTGAGACCAGGAGTTCAAGACCAGCCTGGGCAGTACAGTAAGGTTCCACCTCTAAAACATTTCTTTGTTTAATTAGCTGGACATGGTTGTGCACGCCTGCAGTCCCAGCTACTCAGGAGACTGAGGCAGGTGGATTTCTTGAGCCCAGGAGTTTGAGGCTGCAAATGAGCTATGATCACAGCACCGTACTCCAGCCTTGGCAAAAAAAAAAAAAAAAAATGAGATCCCCATCTCTTCAAAAGAAAAAAAGAAAAAGAAAAAGATTTTGCAATCTTAAAAGGCCCAAAAAGCTACTAGTATAAAATCTGTCCAGGCACCTTAGAAGTCTTAAACGTATTTAATTGTGAATATAGAAAATGAGCTAAAGTTCTGGCAATGTTTCAAATTTGTGGAAAATGATAGGTTTCATATTTTTCGAGATGATTTTAATGCTTAATATTTACTTTAAATGCACATATATTAAAAGTATTCTCCAACACCAACCACAGTTAAATTTTTGAATTTGTAATTTGTCTGTTAACATCTAAAAACAACTGTTAAACCTAACATTGAGTGGAGAAAAAAAGCCATATGTAAAATGTTTCCTGTAGATATGTAAAGTACCTAAAGATGTGTGTGGTTGTGTGTGTGTGTGTTTTACATAATATAAGCTCAGAACAAGTGGAATAAAATACTTATATCAGGAAAGATCCAAATCTAACCTCGGTAAGCATATACTGCTTCAAATACCATAGTAAATTCAGTGGGTATTCAATAAGCATTCTTCATGCATGCATCATCTATTGAGCTTCTGCTGTGAATCTTTGGCAAGGAAGAAGAAATTCTTTTTAAAAAAAATTGTCTAGCATCTTATCTATAATTGAGTATATTACTACAAATATCTTCATAGAAAAAGAAATGCTCACTTGTAGGATTCAATGTGCCAAGATACATGACTTAACATCCAGGTTGAATCAAAATAATGTGTCATCCTGCAGTTGTTTCATTTTACTATGGATTAGATGTATACTTCAATTCAAATAGTGACCTTGAGTTTATCTCACTAAAATGCAGGAAAAAACCTTAAGTTATGAATGTAAATTTCATGTCTTATACCCATGTTATAACAGTGGCTTCATTGTATCATCAATGTTTTAAAAGTCATCTTTGAGAAAGCTACAGAATCCTCACCTCCTTGTTGAACCAACTCAGAGCAAATTCCCCACTCTTTACCACTCCTTTTGCCATCCTTCTCCTACCACAATGCCCTCCCCACCCCTACCCACAGAGTAAGAGGCATACCCCTAAAAAGCCATATATGGTCAAAGACAAAAAAAATAGGTCAAATTTTAAAAAACACTCTAGCTATTATGTCACTTATTTGGAAGATACATGCATTATACCACTTTGTTACTTTTTCTCCCCGTAGCAGTTCCATCACTTCCATATTCCTGGAGGTATAAACATACACTCAAAACAGTTAAAAACAACAAAATTAGTCATGGAGTTTGCAAACCAAACATGTCAATGATATTTTGAAATGCTTGTTAATGTCAGCCTTATTAACCCTCCACTAGGAACAACTCATTTCTTTTTATTTGTCAGAAAGACAATTAACTATTTTAAAGGTATATATCACGATAGCAACAATAAAACTTGTAATGCTTAGATAGTGCATAGAAAATCAATAAGACATTTCACATTTACCTTCAAGACAGGAAAGTTTTTCTTTCACTTTCCCTTTGTTTTTTAACTACAGCTTCAGGAATAAGAAACATTGTACCTAATATGTGTGTTATGTAAGGCCAGTGGAGAAAATGCCCCTCACAGGCACTTGTAAATCTTAAGCAAAGCTTTCTGATTCAAGATATGGAGCCTAACCATCAAACAAATCTTCCACTTAAGAAGTCAATCATTTTGATAAAAAGCACCAAATTTGGTGATGTTAAAAGAAAGTTACAATAAAAAAAAGGAAATGTGACAAAACAGCAGGGCACACTATATTCTAACTTGTCTCACTAGGGAATTAATGTGCTGTAATGTTTGATCACAATCTAGTTGTTAAGCAAAATGATTGTGTAACAAATGAGTGTAACATAAGTGTCGTAAGGACTATCTAGATAGGGAGTGTTTCATGCCTAAGAAGGACAACATCCTATTTTAATAACTCTATGGTAGGAAGGCATTTGTTTAATAAATATTTAGTATTTTTTAACATAAAGGTAATGTTTTCCTTTGTGTGTCCACATAGTTGACATTGTATTCTGTATAGAACTATATTTGTATTATATTTATGAGTATGTATATAGATTTTTTGTCCTGCTTTTTTCATCTTGCATCTAACACCACATTTTCTTAAGAAAGAGTTTCGAAAATATAATTAAGGGATTCCTATTCTGCTACACAGCCTACGTCAAAAGGAAGGAAAAGAAAGAGTGAAAAATGGACAGCTAAAAGCAGGACTTTCATTTACCATCCCCTCAAAAAGATTCTTATCACCATTATTGATCACCTCAGGTTTAGGCATATAAATAAGGGTGTGGTATGTCAATACATCACTCTTTATGTTGCAGATGACAGAAAACCCAACTCAAACTGCCTTCAATAATAAAAGAAATGTATAAGGCTTAAGGAGTTGGTTTTCTCTGGGAAGGCTGGATTTAACAGCTTCATTGATTTTACCAATGAACCAGTTTATCTGTATTTTCTACGTTTTACCTTCCTTGGTGTTGATTTTATCCTTCCACACCATGTATCTGCCCCTAGCGGCTGCATGTGCAGCAGCTGCAAGTCTGACATCTTCAAAACACACCAGCCAAGACAAGAAAGACTTCAAAAGTCAAAGACAAATCTTTGGTTCAGGATCTCCTTGGTCCAGGTTGGGTCACATGCCTGACTCCGAACTAATCATGAGGGCCACAAGGATGAGATATCAATAATGCAATAAAGGCCCAGTCCATGACTGAGAATAGTGTCAAGCTCATCAACCAAACCATTGCCATGGTTTAGAATGGAGGAAGATAGAATGGGAAATGACAAGGATTGTGAGATGGAATAAAACCCAATAATAAAATCGTAAAATATGTACTCTATGCCACACCAGTATTGTTCCACTGTGGTTGCTTCAGATCAGACCTTCTTGGATCCATTGTCTTCAAAAAATAAAATGGGAAATGTTAAAAATGTGCAGATGATTCTTAGATGAACAACAAAAATAACAAAGTATTTGGCCTTCTTAGCCTAAGGAAGGAAAATCTGAAATCTGATCCAACAGATTCCACATGAATTGTTGTTTTAAAAAAGCTACAATCTACTTTGTTTTCCCTTTTGGAAGGACAAAGTTGTTGATCGCTTAGATTTTTCCCCGTGACTGAATTTTTCTTGCTGCTAGACTGCCTATTCTACCACAGAGCCAGGCTAGAATGCTCTATCGCTGTATTATGGCTTAGAGTGGCAGAATTAGCCAGGCCTCTTAGCTAAGCATATTGTCACTCACAAGTGTAACAACCACAACAAGGGCCAACTTCTATTGACTGCTTACTATGAGCTAGACAGTGTGCTAAGAGCTTTACATGCATGCTTTTTAAGGTTCACAACTCTGTCGGGTGGTAACTGTTATTATCCTCATCCTATAGGTGAGGAAACAAAGTTGAGTTTCTTCTTTAAGGTCACATCCTCTAAGTATTATAGAATTCCTTCTCCATGTCCAAATGAAAAGCAACATAATGAACCTATTTATAATAAGCCTATTGCAGGACTCTTGGATAAGGTACTACTTTTTTAAAAGAAGAGACTCACTTTTCTTGAGGATGTAATCATGTACTCTTTGAGGATGGCTACCAAGTTTTACGCTCTTTGAATGACTGTTACAGCTATCCTAGGACAATGACCATAATTGGCCCACATAGACTATATTAGTGGAGGATTAATCTGGTCAAAGATAGTCTTAAACTATTGTTCAAATATATCTCTCTATTTTGCAAAGACACATAGACTTGAGTTTCAAGATTTCTTTTCATACTAAGTCTATAGGTATGGATTTTCTCTTTACAATTAAACCCTTTTGTAACAGATAGCTATTTCTCCTTAACAAACTCCCCCAACACTCAAATCAAAAAAAATATAAGCATTGATTCTTTGTCATGTGTCTATAGGTTAGCTGGAGTGTCTTTGCTTCAGAGTGGACCAGGACTACTCTGCTTCACTGCTGAAGAGGTATGACTACCTGGGGTGTATATTTATCTTGGTGGAGCCAGAAAAGAAAGAAAAATAATCCTAGTATGGAACCATATGCCAAAACTTTGCTCACATCATATTCTCTAACATCCTGTTGGCCAAGGCAAGGTACATGGTCAAGATCCACATCAATGGGATAGGGAAATGTACCTCTTTTATGGAGGCATTTGACGGCGAAGAGACTAAATGTTGTCTGAACAATAATTTGCCACAACTCCTTAAATAAATGAGAAGAAAAGATTAACATGTATTAAGCACATACTCATTTATGCATCAATTTAGAAAATATTAAAGGGTATGTACAATGTAGCAATTTTGTGCTAGATACTGAGGCTGCAGTAATGAACAATAACCTAGTGACAAAACAAATGTTTATTTCCTTGTGAGCCGTAACAGCAATCCCGCTGCTAGACACACAGTCTTCCTTATTTTGCAGCTGAAGAAACTAAGGCATCAAGTGATTAAATAATTTGGCCAAAGCCACACAGATAGGTAGCAAAGGTGGAATATAAAGACTAATCAGCCTGAGTATAAAGCCTTAATTATTTCAACCTCATCAATTTTGTTTTCCAGTAATAGGTAAAATCTTACATGGCTTCAGAAATAAATAATGAAAAATACACCACCATGGGTATGAGTTAGGGTTCAATCAGGTAAGCAGGCCTAATATGAGTGATAGAGAATAAGGAATTCATTTATTAGAGCAATTGGCCCTTACACAGTTGAGGATGTCTGTTGCCTCTAGGTCTGGTGCTGAGCCCAAGGGCCAGCAGTCAGGAGGAGAAGATGGGTATGAAGTAGGAGAGATCAAGGACAAATGGGAACCTTTTAGGAGAAACTAAACATTCACCAAATCACTCATTACCTCAAGTTCCAGTGACTGGGTGACTTGTGGGATAGGCCAGCATCCTTTAGCATAGAGCTGTATGTGCCCAGGACTCTCAGAATCTGAAGGAGTCTAAGGGAGTTGTAGCAGCTGTGGGCCCAGCAGCTGCCCCTTGCCAGCAGCAAATCTGTGATACTGCACACAAACTGCAACTGCACCTGCCTGACAGCAATCTTCAAAACCTAAAAATGGTTCCCCTCCACTTCCAAACCCTGCCCAAATAATTATCATGGCCAACCCTAACCTGAAACCACATAGGAAGGGAATTTGAGGAAATTGACATGGTCCAAAGCCAGCATACTCTGTTAGAGCTCTTACTGTGAATCAATTAAAAGTAGTATTTGAAATAGGAAGATATAAAGTAAAATGATTCACTAGAACTTTCAAGTGCTGTAGTGTGGGAAACACTGAGAGTGATCGGAGAGTTTGCGTCCAGAAGCTTTTCCCCCCGCTTCTCTTTATTGTCACATTTGGGAGTTATTCCTTTTAGGGGTTGGTGACAGATTATGAGTACTTTTCATTTATTTAACATTAAATTTCATGCCTAAGGATTCTTTTTTTTTTTTTTTTTTTTTTTTTTTTTTCCAGACGGAGTCTTGCTCTGTAGCCCAGGCTGGAGTGCAGTGGTGTGATCTCAGCTCACTGTAACCTCTGCCTCCTGGGTGCCGGTTCAAGCAATTCTCCTGCCTCAGCCTCCCAAGTAGCTGGGATTACAGGCATGTGCCGCCATGCCCAGCTAATTTTTGTATTTTTAGTAGAGACAGGGTTTTACCATGTTGGCCAGGATGGTCTTGAACTCCTGACCTCGTGATCCGTCCGCCTCGGCCTCCCAAAGTGCTGGGATTACAGGTGTAATCCACCACGCCCGGCCGCTTAAGGACTCTTAACACTTGTTTTTTGTCAGCATAATTCCTCTCTGATGTATACTATTTTGGCTACAAGTGATAGAACTCCAACTCAAACTTGCTTAAGCAAAAAGGAGAAAATTTATTGGCTCAAATGCCTGGAAATTCAAGGATGACTCTTGCTTCAGGCATAGCCTCAATTCAGGAGTACAAATCGTATCATTAAGGTTAGGCAGTATCCCAACTATGCTAGCCTCTGCTTATAAGTGTGTGTAAGGTTCACATTTTCCTATGCCAAATGGACTCTCTTCGCATGGAAGAAAACCTAAGTGCCCGTATTCCCAAGTGTGCATCTTTATAGCTTGAAATACAAAAAATAAATGAGCCATTTCTCTTCCAACAGATACACACACTGACATTCCTGACAAAAGGACTCTAAGTTGTCCTGTCTGGGTCATACGCCCACCACTTGCATCAAACACTGTAGGCAGAAGGAAGAGATACCATAATCAGACAGGCTTGGGTCTTCTGCCCATTGCTACAGCCACAACCGGCCCTTCACTGAGACTGACATTTCCATCAAAACCCCCGGCATGAGGGAAGAGCAACTCCTTAAAGAATATGAGGGTTCTGGTGAAATTAAAATGACTGGTATCTGATTCAAATGTACTTTAAGGGAAATAATTGTAAGGCCTCCTTTAATTGAGAGAGGGAGGATGTCGACATTTACGTTGTTATTTTCCCTTTTCTAGAAAGCATGGCAGTGGCATAAAGAAGCACCTTTATTAGTTTTCTGATAACAGATGGAATATAAGGAGACAAACACACACTGGCAATAGAACCAAATGCAATTTTCTATAGATAGCACTGGTCTACTACTATCCCAATTTAAAATACTTTCAAAAAATTGCCACCAGATGAACTCTTTATAGCCAGCTTTAACTTTGAGGGAAATAAAAGAAATCTAATGGTCAACTGATATCCCGTAATGGTTTGCTTTTGTTTGGGATTTTTTATTAACAAATAATCATGCATGCAGCTGTTACACATTGGTCATTCACAACTCACATTTTTATATGAATTTTCTCACATTCTTACGTGTGTGTGTCTATGTGAATGGAGAGGCTTCTAACAGTGAAGAACGGCTTCTAATTGTAATGGATTTTACTTTTAGGTAAATTGGTAAAAACTAATTTTTACAGCATGACTTTAAATGATTATTTTTCTTAATGATTTTTTTTCCAGACAGAAGGTGAATCCAGAAGTAACATAGTACTGAAGCCATTTCACAGCTAAAAGTACGAAAGGATTTATCATTCACTCCTTCCTTCACTATGTATTGCGGGGCTACCTTACGTCATGCACTGAGCCAAGAACTAGGGATACTAAAAAGAGTAAGACAGGTCCTTGCCCTGGATAAGCTCACAGAGTGATGGAGGAAAATTCAAGAAACACAGAAAGTGCTGTAAGCCACTTATGTTCAAACGACTATTACAGCACAGAAGAGCAAATATCTACCTTTCCTGAGGGTGTCAGAGAAGTCTTTTTAGATGAGATATTTATGGAAAAATAGTAATTTTGTAATCAGAAGCCTAGAAAAGGGTATTCCAGGAAGAAAAAGCAGTATCCACTACTACAGAGCTCTTTGGACTAACTGGGTTACTGGCAGGACAGGGGACAGTAGGTAGGAGTGCCCAGGAAGCTGATAGGGGTAAGATCAGACAGAATGGGACGAGAACAGTATGTCATGTGAAGGAGTTTGGAAAGATAACTCTGGAAGCAGGGAAAAGGGTTTGTGACAGATGAGAGAGACTGGTCACACTGAGACCTTATAGAGGTTGTAGAGAAGGTTTATAGAAGGTTGTAGACAAGGGGCCTAAAGGAAGACAATGGAAGCCTACAGAGACTTCTCCGATTAGAACGGAAACTAAGTAATGGATTGAAGGAAAGAGCCTAGGAGGAAGAAGGAATGAAAATATTTCTCATGTGTCTAGTTTAGGAGAAACTAGTTGTATGCAGTTACCATTAAATATATTAGGGAAAATGAGAAGAAACAGATGTAGGGGTAGAGACTGGGGCAGCAATGAACTAGAAGAGAGAACAGAGCTATGATTGCCTGTGCTACTAGGCATTAATTTTGTGTTCAGTGCAAAAGCTCATAAAATAATGTATTTTAATCATAACATATTACTCTTTGATATACTTTGATTAATGTCACTTATGAAAGTATTCATCATGTCAATACACGTGTTATTAAATAATAGTATGGATCAAGTCATCTATTTCCATATTCCTAATACTTTTTGAGAAGTAGAATATTTTGAGTAGCAGTACTCTCATAATATATTTAGTATTGTCTTCATAATTAGTATATTTATTATAGATGCTTTGGGGGAGGGAGATACTGTCTATAAGGTATATGACTGCACAATATTTTGAGACGAAAAATTTTTGCTGACCTCAACTGGTGATCTCTTTATTAAAGCTGAGAGCTAATACAGTTCATATTTCCTAAGCTCTATTTTTCATGTACAGATGTTTTCATCTATAAGGGTATAACAAACATTAAACCTTTTCAAATGGCATCTTTTGGTTTAATTTGTGAAACTGGAGGACTACGGATTCTGTTGAACTGGGATTAAACTGTGTGCACCAGAAACAATAATAGCTAATAGTTGTTGAATATACACAGCATTTTTCAATGATGAGAAGCATGCTTACCACTATAGTTTAACTTTCACAGTGATCTTAGATAAGGCAATAAAATGTACTGCAAAAGAGGTAACTAAGATTTTTTTTCTTATCAAATGTCAGGTCGCAGGGGGTGGTTTGGGTGTCTAGTCTTATTTCACAGTGAGTCTTTTTCATTTACTTTTCTTAATGCATTCAAAAGTTGTTAAAGTTTCTTATATAAAAATATGATTGATTGTTACAGTGACAGTAATTGCATTTTAGCAAAAGTAACCATTATAGTAATTTTCTTCAGGGAAGAGAAATCTAACTAACTAAAGTAGCTAGTTACTTCCTCACACATTAACTTTGAAAATTTTTAACATAAAAATACTTTATAAGGGAAGTACAGAGTGAAGAACATAAAATGGCATGCAATATTTATAAAACTACTTCCATTAGGTGGCTCACAATTTTATGTAGCTGTTAATCACAAATTAAGTGAAACAAAATGGAGAGAAAAACTAAAATGTCTTTGCTATTGGGTCAATTAAACTAAGTCCTCAATTGAAGCCTTTTAAAAATGACTCTCATATATTTTTTTTCATTTGTAAACTACAGAAGGTAATGATCTTTTAAACCAAAAAGATTTATTCATATCATGGCCTCAGAAGACTGAATAAAATAACTACATGAAGATACTATGATTGCAAAGAAAAAAACAACTATTATACATGTGCATACACAGGGTAATGTAGCATACAGTAACTTGTACATGTTAAATCACAAATGAAGCAGCATTAGCATTTAATTTTATGTATTCCACTGCACACCTGAATACTAATTAGCAACTAAAATAAGAAATGTGTGGTACTGCATGTATTGATAAAATCTCAGTTTGGTAGTCTTCAGACACCAATTTAATATGAATTGGGTACTAGGAAAAGATAGTTTATCATTTTTACAGTTTTGTTTCTAAAATCATTTTTCATTATTATTGAAAGCAATATACTAATTTCAAAATCAGTTGAAAGTAACTGAAATGCTGGCTAAATCTAATTGCATTTTTAAATATTTATTGTTAACAATGTATAGACAGCAGCTGCCATTAGGAGTACAAAGCAGAAGCTGCAAATTCAGTATGCAAATGCATGAACAGTAATTCAAGATAACTTACATCAATTGAGTCAACTCAAATTTTTCTTTTTTAGTGAGGCACAGAGAACACTGGTACTTTGTCTCTGCCCTTCCTTAACCCTGTTTTTGAAATGGCCCCCAGAACTGCAAAAGAAAGATGTATTTTGGAGACTGAGATACAGGAAAAAGAGTTTAAACTTCATGATTTTCCCCTGGCCGCCTCTATTCATCTCTCTCCATCTCCATTCCTTTGCTAGCCTCTGCATTTAAATTGACCTTTGCACTATCATTTGATTTATTTTTGAAGTTATCGTTATAGAAGAAAATTTCATTCACAAAACCACATTTCTTTAAATTAATACCTTCCTTTATTTTTCTATTATCCCCATAGATTACAGATCCCCTTCCATTCATTTGTACCGTTCTGCCCATCTATTGCATCTATAATGCAAACTAGCACTTATTATATATGTCAGGGAGTTCAGTGGGGGAAATTGCAGGGGTATGTGTGTGTGTGTGTGTGTGTGTGTGTGTGTGTGTGTGTTTGCTTTTGAGTTGCAGTTGCAGTCTAAGGATTTAGTACACAGTTGGCTTATTGTAGTCTTTCAGCAAAGTCCTATTTGCTTAATATATGGCTGGTATCTCATGTATTTATTAGCAGAACACAAAGGTAAAAGGCAATTTTAAAATAATCACAGTAGCAGACATCAAAATAAAATGTTTCAAAGAGAAGGACGCAATAAATATCTACCAAGAAAATCACAAGGACTATATCAGTTAGGATTCTTCTAGTTATAAACAACAGGAAATCCAACTCAAATTTGCATGAATAATGAAGGGAATTTATGGGCTCATATAAGTAATAGTCCAGAAGATGGGAGACTTAGGTGCAAATGATGAGCTCCAGTTCCACTGGGCTGCCATTCTCTCGGTTCTTTCATTCTTTGATTTTTAGGTCTGCCCTTAGGCTACTTTCTTTCCAGGTTGCAAAGCTTTAGCTAGCAGCAACCGGGATCATGTTATTTCTCATTTACATCTCCCAAGAGAAGGCATGTTCTCCTTCGGCCAAAAAAACATCAAAGTCTGAGCTTCATTATGACTGGTCCAATTTAGGTAATTCTTGAGTCATTTGTAGTGGCAAGAAGGAAAGATATATTGGTAGGGACCAACTTCAGCATGTACCTGGCACATGCTGATATAACCCCATAGGTATATAACATATTGAAATGCTTCTGTACCAGACGATAAGTAGCCAGTATTCTAAGTTCCCCTCTCTCTCCGCTAAAGTGTTCCCTGTACCAGCATCCCAGCCTGGAATGCCCCTGACTTCTCTACTATCCAGCAGTTAAACAGTTAATACCTGCAAAGCAAGCATTCATTTGGACCCTGTTACAGCAATGCAGCAGACCCCTCTTCTGCTTGGGTGGATCATGTACCGGTTGTTAGACATCTTGACAGTCATACAAGCCTTCAACTGAGGGCAGGATCAATCAATTATGTTGGTTCCATAGGGCTGCCATAACAAAGTACCACACACTGAGTAGCTCAAAACAATAGAAATTTACTCTCATTATTGTATAGCCCTAGAAGTCCAAAATCTAGGTGTTGGCTGGGCCATGCTCCGCATGAAGGCTCAGGGAAGAATCCCTCCTCATCTCTTCTAGCTTCCAGTTGTTGACGGCAATCCTTGGTGTTCCTTGGCCTGATGCATAACAATTCCAATCTCTGCCTCTGTCTTTACATGGTGCCTTTCTTCTGTGTCTCTGTCTAAATTTCCCTCTTCTTGTGATTCACTTAGGGCCTACTGTAATTCAGCATGACTTCCTCTTGACTTGATCACATCTTCAAAGACCCTATTTCCAAACAAGGTCACATTCACAGGTTCTGAGTGAATATGAATTTGAGGGAGGAACTATTCAACCCAGTACACTCACCCAAGTGGAATGGCTGTTATGCAGCAGAAAAGTAGCAAAGTGATGTTGGGGAAATGACCACAATGTCCACTACAGATACTGGACTCTCTGGGCCTTTGCTCTCCTCACTTACCTAGTTAAAGTCAACAGCTTCATGGTTGAACTGGCATGTCAAGTTTTATTTGTGTAAGACTTTCAGAGCTGGCTCCCATACTACTTAAACTCATTTTTAACTCTAAGGCCTGAATCCATGGACTTCAAAAAGTAGATTAGAGAAGGAGGTTGGCAAAGAGTTCTTAAATCCACATGCTAGTTCACACAACATCAGTAGAGTGAACAAGCAATACATCTCATCTGTGTAAGTACTATTATTTTTCAAGTGTATGTAGTTGTGATTAATTAAATAAAAATTTACTTAAAACCTTCTTGCATTTATAATATCTCATTGTCATTATGTATTTTCTCTATCAACAGATAATAGAGAACAATTGCTACTGTACTTTAGCTCTGGCCTCTATTAGAAGGGCCATGGGATTCAAGTCTAGCCTCTGTAGTGAAAGTGAAAACAACAATGGCTCAAATAAATAGTCATTGATTTCTTTCTTATGTAAGAGCTGGAGGGCTGGACACGGTAGCTCAAGCCTGTAATCCTAGCACTTTGGGAGGCCAAGGTGGGCAGATCACTTGAGGTCAGGAGCTTGAGACCAGCCTGGCCAACGTAAGTCATTTCTAAATGACTTATATGGCTCTGCTCACTGAAAACACTGGCCATCACCTCTCAATGTTGTTCATTACCCCACTTTTCTGCTTTAGATGTATTTGTAAGCCATTTCTAAATTTACTAATCGTTGTTCAAGGCTTGGGGTTTGTTTTATTTTTAGAGACTTTAGTCTCTTCGATATGGAGATAATTTTTTGGTCTACTTTCCATAGAAATTTCCTGAAGTTTTCTGACGTTTTCTGGAGTTCTAAGCTTCTTAACCAATAGATATGCAATATTTGTTATTTCAACGAAGCAAACGTCTCACTCTCTAAAAGTTTGAATTGCGAAGTGAGGTGAATATAGATAGATTTCCTCAAAATACATTCCCCAAATTAAGTTTCATTATGAGCAATGCATGTGCAAGCCAGGTAGTTCCTCCTCATCTCCAGCTTTTCTTCATCCTAATCCTTGGGCTAGTGGGTCTCTTGGCTACGTATATCCATCTTCTGGTATCCACAGTCTACTTATGTGGCTTAAAACCCTAATGAACATTTTCTCTTCTTAGTCTAATAAGCATTTTAATCTCCAATTTAACATACCTAAATCCACACTTCTGATCTGTCCCTCATTCTCATTTCCAAACATGTTAATGTCCCAGTCTTAATCTTTCATTTACCAACGACTCCAGTTTCTTAAGCTAAAATCTTTAGAGTCATCCAGAATTTTATTTGTCTCTTTTTTCTCACACCCTACAAAAATCCTTCAGCCCCTATATGCAAAATATATCCAGATTACAACCCCTTCTGACTGCTTCCTTTGCTACCCACAACTCTGATTCAAGCCACCACCACCACTTGTATGGATCACTACAGTAACCTCCTCATTGATCTTCCCTGCCTCTGTTCTGGTCCTTCTAGCAGTATCTTCTCAACAGAGGAGTCAGACTGCTTTCTGGTTAAACCATAGTCAGATATTATCATTCCTCTGCTCAATCCCCTCCATTCAGAGTAACACCCAAAGTCCTTACACCGCCTCCAAGGTGACACATGATGGGGCCTCTGCTATCTTTCTGGTTGCATCTCCTACTCTCCCCAGACACACCTGCCTCTTTGCTTCAGGATAAAGTACTTGCCATTGTCTCTTCCACCAAGTATTCAAATGGTTCACTCCCTCCTCTCCTTCAAGTCTCTGCTCAAATGTTACCTGCTCCTGGCACAACTTGTTCTCCTACAATGGTGATCATCATTTGATACACTATATATTTCACATGTTTATATTGTTCAATGTTTGTCTTCCCCAGAAGAACATAAATTCTTGTATAAAAGTAATATTTGTTAAATAGTATTGGTTTTTTCATTTTGTTTTTTGGGTTGGTTTGTTTGTTTGTTTGTTTCGAGACAGGGTCTCCCTCTTTCACCCAGGCTGGAGTGCAGTGGCTCGACGATGGCTCACTGCACCTTAACCTCCCGGGCTCAAGTGATTCTCCTGCCTCAGTCTCCTGAGCAGCTGGGACCACAGACATGAGTCACCACACCTGGCTAATTTTTAAATAATTTTTGTGTGTGTGTGCAGATGGGGTCTTACTGTACTCCCCAGCCTAGTCTTGAACTCCTGGATTCAAGTGATTCTCCTGCCTCCACCTTCCAAAGTGCTGAGATTACAGGCACAAGCCACTGTACCTGGCCTATTCTAAGTTTTATTTACTACATATTTTCAGCTTTTAAACCTGTACCTGGCATAAAGAAGAGCACAACAATATTTGATGTATGAATGAAAGTATATTTTTAAAATTTTTTAAACATAAACCTTTTCACAAAAATAAATAGACATGCAAATATCCCAAATAAATTTAAAAGAAACTCATACCTATAGAGTGCCAATCACGTGTCAGGCTCTGGGTAGCACTTTACAAGTATGGAATTTTCATAGCAGGTCCTGTGTGATTGGTCTTATTATAAACACTTACCAACGAGATGTTACATAACTAATTTTAGAAGTGGAAAATGTCAGCACATGCGTAATATGCTCAAAGTCTGACTTATCTGACTCCAGAGTCCATTCTTTTAACATGCCTCTTTGAAAACAAACAAACAAACAAAAAAACGCGATAACAACAGCAATAAAAAAAGATGGGGTGGGGCTGGGTGCGGTGACTCATGCCTGTAATCCCAGCACTTCAGGAGGCTGAGGCGGGTGGATCACTTGAGGTCAGGAGTTCGAGACCAGTCTGGCCAACATGGTGAAACCCCGTCTCACTAAAAATACAAAAATTAGCCTCACATAGTTGTGCATGCCTGTAATTCCAGCTACTCAGGAGACTGAGGCAGGAGAATCCTTTGAACCCAGGAGGCAGAGGTTGCAGTGAGCTGAGATTGTGCCACTGCACTCCAGCCTGAGTAACAGAGCAAGACTCAGTCTCAAAAAACAAAACAAAAAACAAAAAAACAGATGTCATCAAATCTTTGTGTAAAAGAGTACAGCTAAATGCCTAACTGGGATTCCAAGTGTGTGAAAATTAGAAACACAAATTTTGAAAAGGAAAAAAAAAACTCAGTAGGCCGGGCAAGAGACTGAGTGCAGATTGGAATGGAACACCTGTACAGTCAAGCAGATCAAGAGATTCTGGCTAGAGAAAATACTCTGAAAACCCTATCTTCTCTTCTCTTGTGGGGCCATCACAGAAGCAGTAGTAGCCAAAACAAAAGCCAGTCCCTTTGTGACATGTGACCAGAGCAAGAACTGGAAAAGTCATTTCAATGCACTTTCCCACATTCACAAGAAGATTATGTCTTCCCCACTTTCCAAAGAGCTAAGACAGAAACGGAACGTTCAATCCATGTTCATGCAAAACGATGATAATGTACAGGTTGTCCAAGGACACTACAAAGGCCAGGAAATTGGCAAAATAGTCCAGGTTTAGAGGAAGAAATATATGATCTACATTGAACAGATGCAGCGGGAGAAGGCTAATGGCACAACTGTTCCTGTGGGAATTCACCCCAGCAGGATGGTTGCCACTAAGCTAAAACTGGACAAAGAGTGCAAAAATATCCTTGAACCAAAAGGCAAATCTCACTAAGTACAAAAGGGAAAGGACAAATTCGAGGAAGAAACAATTCAGAAGATGCAAGAGGCCAGGTGCAGTGGCTCACGCTTGTAATTACAGCACTTTGGGAGGCCGAGGCAAGGGTTGCTTGAGCCCAGGAGTTCCAGGTCGCAGTGAGCCATGATCATGTCACTGCAGTCTAGCCTGAGCAACAAAATGAACCCTGTCAAGAAAGAAAGAAAAGGAAGAAAGAAAGAAAGAAAGAAAGAAAGAAAGAAAGAAAGAAAGAAAGAAAGAGAGAGAGAGAGAAGGAAGGAAGGAAGGACGGAAGGAAGGAAGGAAGGAAGGAAGGAAGGAAGGAAGGAAGGAAGGAAGGAAAGAAAGAAAGAAAGAAAGAAAGAAAGAAAGAAAGAAAGAAAGAAAGAAAGAAAGAAAGAAAGAAAGAAAGAAGGAAGGAAGGAAGGAAGGAAGGAAGGAAGGAAGGAAGGAAGGAAGGAAGGAAGGAAAGAGAGAAAGAAAGAAAGAAAGAAAGAAAGAAAGAAAGAAAGAAAGAAAGAAAGAAAGAAAGAAAGGAAGGAAGGAAGGAAGGAAGGAAGGAAGGAGAGAGGGAAGGAAGGAAGGAAGAAAAGAAAGGAAGAAGGAAATAATCTTATACACAATTTTTATTAAAAACTGCTAAAATATATTTTTAAAAATCTTAGCCCTATTCCTGTGGTACACCTGCTACCCCACATTCCCACTACTCAAAAGGTAGAGGATGGTTTTAAGTTCTTACTTAGTGATTTGATATCAGTTTGCACCAGAAGAAAGACATAATCAAAGACTTCCAGGAATACAAGTAGGGCCCTCTTTATGAAAGAGTTCTCCTCTCTTTGTCAATTATAAAACAGTAGAAAGGGCACTCCTTTGCCCTGCTGCTGACCATGTGAAGAAACCTGAGCCTGGCTCTACTTCTGTTCTTCTGGAAGTCTTCTTTACTTTGAAAGATGCATTACCTTTGAAAACAACTATGTTTTAAAAATAATCCAAAAAAGGAAAAAGAAAGAGGGCAAATGTAATGGCACACCCTAGATATAAGGAAATGTTCTTGGGAAACATTTGCAAGTAGGTACCTGAAATTTTTTTAAACCACATCAATAAAAGAAGAGATTATATGAATGACTTTTGAATATTGAAACTTCAAGTATGTTGGCAAACAAGAAGGCCCATAAAATAAGACAACACCCTTCCTAACTTCCCCTAAGGTCTCTAGCCCATAAACAGACATTCTACAGGAACATTTATAGAAGTAATTTATATTTGGAGCCAACAGAAGCCTCACAATTGCCAGTATCTCTCAGACAATAAAGACAATAATAAGTGCCTTAAGATTTCAATTCTTTATGTTATCTGATCTGAAGTTTCACTGGTTTAATTTCAGAAGTATTGTCTAGGAGAAAACTAAAATGTATATAAAAATCTGGGATTTTAAAAGCATTTTATACCTTGGCTTTCTTTAGAGAATTTTGTAGAAGACAGATAAAATATTAAAACCATAGCTGAAACAAGGCAATAAGTTTGAATTTACTAAAGTCAGAATTTTAGTACCAATAGTATAAATCTACATATTCACACATTCATTTCTCTATTGTACATATTTTATATTAACTGACACAACTGTCCAATATCCATGCTTATGTTTTCTCTAACAATTAGAAACATGGCTTGAGATGTACTGCAAATGAAAATATTCTTCAACATACTAAATTTCACATTACAACGTCTAGCTCAGTACTAAGACTTGGGTGACAGCTGCAGCTTTTCAGAAGCTAGCATTTAAAGGTAGTAATATTCTAGGAAGCACTTAAAGAAGACACATTGTCCCCATCTAATTTAAGGTAGAGAAATGTATATATAGAAAAAAAAAAAAACTGGCAGAAATTCAGCAAACAGAAGCCTGTGTCTCATAGCAAAAGACAGTTGGACAACTTCTTCAAAAGATAGTAAGATATTATTTAAGTCAAACATTTATTTCTCTACTTACTAGGAAAAATTAGATTATCTCATCAAATCCAGTATGTGCCATTTTTAAAAATTACATGCCCATAATTAAGTGGTTGAGTTCACCTACATATTTGAGCTAACATATCAAACAAAGAAAACAGGCTTGGCCACAAAGTCAATGAAAGTCAAATAAAAGGCCAAACTAAACAGATGAGACACCATGCCCTGAAGATCAACAAAGGAGATCACTGTTAGGTGAGGCAGGTTTAGAAACTTTCGGCAAGGAGGATTTGCTGTGCCCATCACAAGCACAAAGCAACTCATTCAAGCTAGTTAAACACAATCGTACTGCAAGATTGATGGATAGTTGATTGCCTACAACTGAATTTCTTTTTTTTTTTCTTTTTTTTTTTTTCTTTTTTTGAGACAGAGTCTCACTCTGTCACCCAGACTGGAGTGCAGTGATGCTATCCTGGCTCACTGCAAGCTCTGCCTCCCGGGTTCATGCCATTCTCCCGCCTCAGCCTCCCGAGTAGCTAGGACTACAGGTGCCCACCACCACGCCTGGCTTTTTTTTTTTTTTTTTTGTATTTTTTTAGTAGAGACGGGGTTTCACCGTGTTAGCCAGGATGGTCTCGACCTCCTGACCTTGTGATCCGCCTGTCTCGGCCTCCCAAAGTGCAGGGATTACAGGTGTGAGCCACTGCTCCCAGCTGCTAATTTTTCATGTTTTTTAGTAGCAACGAGGTTTTGCCATGTTGGCCAGGCTGGTCTTGAACTCCTGACCTCAGGTGATCTACCCACCTCAGCCTCCCAAAGTGCCGGGATTACAGGCATGTGCCACCGTGCCTGGTTGAATTTCTTTTACCATACTGTACTAAAGTTAAACTCCAATAAGCCTTACATAGACAGCCCAGAGATATTTTTTAAACTTTTGGTAATAACAGAGTAGTAACAAATAGGTAGTTTTGTTTTTGTTAATTTTTTTAAATAAAGAGAGGGAGATATATATATATACACACACACATATATATATATACACACACATATATATATATATGAGATGTGATGGCAAGAATGACGGCTGATGTTAAGATAATAATGCAGTATTCCTGTTTTAATACAATCCTCATTCAGGTGTATCCCTCCTAAAATAACTCTATACCTTTTGAACACCTGTCATCATGTGGTCTAGTCTAGGGTACCAAAGAGTCCATAATATAACCATATTTGCCATTTCTGGGATTTGTCAGAAGAAACCTCCATTCATTAAACTTTGCAAAGCACAATTTCTTCTCCCTCGTGGCATTCATCAGGATTCTTCCTGCAGGTATTACAATCATACACCTAGAAAACTCAATAGACTTGACTAAAAAACCGTTTAGCAAAGTATTAAGGCACAAAATTAATATACAGAACTCAAACAATAAACAGTACGAATATGTAATGGAAGAAAGGACCCACTTACATAGAAAAACAAAATGAAATACAGAAAAGTGTAAGAGACTTTTGAGAGAAATACAAGAAATTTTGAACAAAGGGAAGATGTACCTCTTCAGTGGAGTTAACATCCAAAAAATATCAATTCTTTATCAGCTAATTTATAATTTCAACATGAGACCCATAAGAAAAATATTGACAGTGGGTTTTTGTGAAACTAGGCAAACATCATAGAGTTTATAAAGAAAAATAATTTACCAAAATAAATCAGGAAAACTCTGAGAAAAAGGAGCAGAGAAGGAATTAGCACTATCTGATATTAAAACATATTATAAAAACCTAAATACTTAAAACAGTGTGGTGTTGATTCATCAGTACACAAATTGACCAACAGAACGTTATAGAAAGTCCAGAAATAATTCCAAAAGCATACTTCAATTCAATATATGATGGAGACAGCATTTCAGATCGGTAAGGAAAAGATGAACATTTTAAAAAATGATAATAGACTATCTGAAGGAAGAGATGTCTTTTTTCCTATTTAGATGGGTACTTTCTTCCATTGTATATTCATACTATTTGTTATTTGATTTCTGCATATTAATTTTGTGCCCCAATACTTTGCTAAAGAGTTTTTCTGTCAAGTCTCTTGAATTTTTTAGATATACAATTATAATATCTGACAGGAAGGATTTTAATGGATGCTGAGAGGAGGCATACTCCAGTAAAACCAGTATAAATTTCAAATGAATCAAAGATCTATACATAAAATACAGACAGCATATAAATATTAGAAGAAAGCACAGAATTTCTTTTTAACATTGCAGTGGAGAAGGGAGTTATATTTGTGACTTAAAATTCAGAATTCATAAAATATAATAGTAAATTTAACAAAAAAGCTATGAACAAAGTCAAAAGATAAATGATAAATTGAGAAACCCAAATCATAGACAAATGCTAATCTAACTCATAAAGAGCTACTAGAAACTAATAAGAGCCCAACCATATAATAAGAAAATCAGCAAAAATATGTATATTCAAGTCATAGAAGAGAATGCAAATGACTTGTAAACATAAATAGATGTAAACATACATAGATGATCAAGTTCACTTAAAATAAGATAAATACATGCTGAAACTACACTGGAATACCATTTTTTTCAGATTGGTAATGGTGTAAGAGCTTGATCGTAGGAAAACAGACCCTCTTATACGTTAGGGACAGTTGAAATTAGACAACTCTGATGGAAGGAAATTTTGCAATATTTATTAAAACCAAAATTGCATATACCCATTGATGCTGGATTGTACTTCTAAGGAATTTATACTTACAGATATACTTGCCCACACGTGAAATGACTAATGTGTGCCTGTATCCATGCCAGTATTGTTTGAAATTTAAAACATGTTTTAAATGTTTGAAACAATTTGAAATAACTCAAGTGCCCATCAGTAGGAGAATGGTTAAAAAGTTATTGTACATTTACAGAGTGGAGTACTACACAGTGGTATTTTTTAAAAAAAGAATGAGGAAGCTCCCTAGTATTGAGCCTCAAGATGTATTGTTAAATGTAAAATTAAAAGCGGTGTATAAAATAGTGTATATTTTATGCTGCTTTTTGTAAAAAGTGAAGGAATAAGACTGTATATTCATATTTTCTGGTGTATGTGTAAAGAAACTCTGCAAGAACATTTAAGAAAATAATATTGATCATGGTTGTGTGTGTGTAAGAGAGTTATGCAAATAGTATACAGAGTGAGAGCAACACTTTTCACTGTGCCTTTTAACTTTTTTTTTCAAGTTTGAACTATGTGAATATATGACATTTTAAAGAAGGGGTTTGAGTAGACTGTTTTAGCCAAGAGGAGCTGTTCCATCACAGACTTAGTCACAAGCCAAACCATTTGCTGTTAGGGAGAGTGGGAAGTCAATTAAAACTACCTTCTTCATTGACAGAGGACTCCTTCTAAAAAGTCCACCACTAATGCCACACTTTGGAAAGAGAAGTAACATACATTTTTATTTATTTTTATGGCTTTACCTAAAAGAAAGGGAATTATGACCGAATACAATGTCTTCTCCTTAAAGTTTCTCTTTTTCTTCAACTATTCTTTTTTTGCGGGGGCAGGGGGTGGTGGGACAGAGTCTCTCTCTGTCGCGAGACTGGAGTGCAGTGGTGCGATCTCGGCTCACTGCAACCTCTGCCTCCCAGGTTCCTCGATCTCTTGACCTCGAGATCCACCCGCCTCGGTCTCCCAAAGTCCTGGGATTACAGGCATGAGCCACTGCGCCCAGCCTCTTCAACTATTATTTATTTATTTATTTATTTATTTATTTATTTATTTATTTATTTTGTGACGGAGTCTGGCTCTGTCGCCCAGGCTGGAGTGCAGTGGCGCGATCTCGGCTCCCTGCAAGCTCCGCCTCCCGGGTTTACGCCATTCTCCTGCCTCAGCCTCCCCAGCAGCTGGGACTACAGGCGCCCGCCACCTCGCCCGGCTAATTTTTTTTTGTATTTTTAGTAGAGACGGGGTTTCACCGTGTTAGCCAGGATGGTCTCGATCTCCTGACCTTGTGATCCGCCTGCCTCGGCCCCCCAAAGTGCCAGGATTACAGGCCTGAGCCATCGCACCCTGCCCTCTTCAACTATTCTTAAACGTTTTTTGAAAAACCCACTCCTCACCTTCCTGGTAAGGTTAGTGGTGGTGTTTTGTTTGAAAAGGAGTCTTGCTCTGTCACCCGGTCTGGAGTGCAGTGGTGTGATTTCAGCTCACTGCAACCCCCGCCTCCCAGGTTCAAGTGATTCTCCTGCCTCAGCCTCCCAAGTAGCTGGCATTACAGGCACCCACAACCACAACTGGCTAATTTTTGCATTTTTAGTATAGATGAGGTTTCGCCATGTTGGCCAGGCTGGTCTCGAACTCCTGACCTCAGGTGATCCACCTGCCTCGGCCTCTCAAAGTACTGGAATTACAGGCGTGAGCCACCGCGCCCGGCCGTAATCTTCTTAATGTTATTTTGAAAGCTGAATTTTCGTCTATCTTTGTTGATTTTGCCATTGATGTGGGAAATGATTTCAGTTTGTCTAAAGAACTTTAAAGTTTTCTCATCAAGGTGGAAACATTGTTTAGTACAAACTTGTCAAATGAAAAGTGTAGTGGAAAGGATTGTTTCTCAAACTGAATTTATGTGTTTCTTTGTGCTTAGGCTCACCTTGTATGTGTCGCCTCTGATTTCACACTCTGGTTTCAGACTAACATTTTACCAACTTAATCAAGGTCACTTTTCTCTCCTCTAAGGTATTAATTAACAAGCCACCCAGTTCAGCTCCCTATAACAATATGTTTTGAATTCTTTCATCAGGAAATCAATGAAATATGAAAATAACTACACTCATCACAGCTTTGCACTATCATTTGATTCATTTCCTCTAGAAGCATGGCTGTAACTGACTACTGTTCAGCTGCAAATTTGCCAAATTGTTCAACTACCTAGAAGTGAGGTAAACCAGACTGTACTATTTTAGTTCTTTGAAAGTTTCTTCCCTCTTCTCACAGCTGCTGCAGCTGCTAATACTTCACCATAAGTAGAAATCCTTAGACCTCAACCTGCCTAGATTGAAACTGATCCAATCTTCTGTCCACGGGTTTCACAGAAGAATGCAGCATAGGGTAGCTATGACAACACTAGTTTGATTAAAGAAAAGTAAACTCCAATAATCTAGAATTCCCTTTAGCCATTGTTTCAAAGGGGAATTTATCATACTTTGCATTGCAACTTGGCGTATGTGGTAACAATAATATGAAAGAGCTACTGCTGGAATTAAAAGACTTACATGCAATCCATTTTTCTTTATCTCCCCTCTGCCTCACCACTGTTTTTTCCCCTTGTGTTTCAGTTTGGTTTCAGGACTGTATATAGAATAAAGGGCAGATTGATCTTGGGGGAAAACCATTTTAATACAATATGGTGACCAAAAATGTTTGTTTAAAAAATAAACATAAGCAAGCCAGGCTTGGAGTCTCATGCCTGTAATCCTAGCAATTTGGGAGGCCAAAGTGGGTCAGGAGTTCAAGACCAGCCTGGCCAACATGGTGAAACCAAATCTCTGCAAAAAATACAAAAATTAGCTGGGCATGGTGGCACGCACCTGTAATCCCAGCTTCTCGGGAGGCTGAAGCAGGAGAATCACTTGAACCTGGAAGACAGAGGTTGCAGTGAGCCGAGATGGTGCCACTGCACTCTAGCCTGGGCAACAGAATGAGACTCTGTCTTGGAAACAAAAATAAAAATAAAAACATAGCATATTATAATAATTGTAGTAGCTAGGTGGTAAATCCCTGAAGGTTTAATATACTCTCCCTCAACTTTCGTGTATGTTTAAAAATTCATAACAAAATATTAAAATCAGTAAGCATTAAAGTACATTCTCATTCTCTTTTGCTGTGGTACATCTTATCAGATATCCTCTGAATTACCCTTTGCCTCATTCGCCCAAATTGGATTTAAATCCAGAGACAGGGATTAAAATATAACTGAGGTAAAATGTGCTGTCATTTTATTGTATTTGAGAATATAATGGGGAAAGTACAGAGATAATAGCAAAGTGATAGTGATCCCTGAATGCTAGAAAATAGGGGCCACTCAGGCAAGTTGTTGATGTTGATTCTGTATGTTTAGAGACAGGGAGGAGAGAACATGGTGAGGGGTTACACAGGGTTGCTGTGAGGAAATAAGGGTTTAAAGAAACTCTGAATTCAGACAGTCAAGAACACGAGGGGAAAAAAAAAAAAAAAGAACATGCTCAGAAGGGGCTGGTAACTAAAGGTGGAGCTCAGGAGATCTCCAGATATTTTTACATTTCCGAAATAAAGGAAAGAAGGCTGATCATGAGGTATCTGTGGTTTCAATCCCAGTGGCTCTGGATAGGTTGGACACTCAAATGGCTGCAAGGATTGCTGTTTTAATCTGAAGCTCATCCAGCCAGAAAGGGACCCTGCATCTATAAGATACAGTTTTTTAAAGAAAGGTTTATTTGCCCTTGGCTTGAGAATGGAAGTAGAGTGAACTAGAAAGGAAAGTGATGTCATGAGTTAGGATTCAAGGGGGGAATTGAGATTGCTTAAGAGAGGTAGTTTATGGCTTTCAGGCTGTACTGAGCGAATGAAGCAACATACAGCAGTAACTTACCTCATCTAGCTATAGTTTGTCCCTGAGATTGCCCAAGAGGATAGTAATATAGTTGTGGAATTGTTCAGATTGTGTGTACTATATTTTGGTGAATATAATGGAAAAGTCATGCTCTGGAGAGGACTATCAGTCTGTAGAGAGGTATTTGGAAAAGAGATCCCTCCTGGCTTGAATCTTTAAATGGTTGAAAGGTAAGCTTTTGCTCAAGATGAAGGTCAGATAAAACCTAGGTGAAGTTGCTTTTTGTTTGGGATTTGAGAGTGGTGTTTCATCAAGTGTTTAGAACCTTCTTGCAAAAGTATAAATAAATTTCTCAATTCCCTTATTCTCTTTATAAATAGCAATTTCTCACTTATGTGCTATTCTTCATTTGCCTGAAAAACAAAATAAGGCTTTCTAGTATCTACCCACAAATACTCAGTAGCTTTGTGGGTCCTGCTTTGTTATTCCCATTTGTGATTTCAGAATTTATCTTGAGAATATCCCTTTGAAACTAGCCAAAGATGCAAAGTTGGAATGCCCATTACTTAAGAAAACATGATTAAATTCTAAGTCATCTTCACAAATCTGATTACCTTTAATAGGGGCAAAAGCAGATTAAATCACTTAAAAGAAATAGATGTCATAAATTTATGTAAGAAAGCAGAATATTATCTAGTGTCATGATGTATCAGAAATAAACAAACAAACAGAAACCTCTACATTGACCACTGACCAGGTCTTAATCAGGGTACTGTTTTTCAGGAGAAATCCTTGTAATGTAGATGAAATGACAAGGCAAAGATCTCTTCTGAAAAGGAGAAATTCAACCAATGTGTCAAGGTTTACTAAATGACAGGAGGAAAGCTTAAATGAAGTAGAGAAAAGATCACTAAGTTAAGAATAGAATCTAATAATCTTCAAATATCTAGAAAGGAATCATAGAATTGTGATCAATCATTCTACATTTGAATAGAAGGCAGGGAAAGAGCAAGTTGCAAAAATACTTATTATTATCATGAAATGACTTCCTTATCATAAAAAGTATGTAAGATTGTAGTGAATAAGCATGAAGAAATCTCATCAAAAGACATACTTAAGTTGGGATTAGGCACGGTGGCTTACACCTGTAATCATAACACTTGAGAAGGCTGAGGTGGGAGCATTGCTTGAGGCCAGAAGTTTGAGACCAGCCTGGGAAACATAGCAAGACTCCATTTCTACCAAACAAGCAAACAAACAAACAACAACAACAACAAAAAAAAACTGGGCAGTGGCACGCACCTGTAGTCCTAGCATCTCAAAAGGTGGAGGCAGGAGGATCGCTTGAGCCCAGGAATTTGAGGCTACAGTAAGCTATGATCACACTGCTGGCACTCCAGCCTGGTAACAGAGTATAACGCTGTCTCATAAGGAAAAAAATATATATGTTTAATTTGGATGACAAATACCCTTCTGTCTCACAGAAAGCATTAAAAGGAAGTTCAAAATTCTTTCTATCCCTAAAATCCTGAGATTATCTGTAGAATCAAGAATTAATATTGTTCTTTATGAATGACCTAACAGAGATTCTGAAACCTTGGATACCTATCAAATTTTGATAAGTTGGTGACTAATAATATTCTAAAGAAACTGACATGGCAGTAAGTGTGGTAGAAAAGCATAATAATCCTAGAGCCTTTCGGCTCTCTGATCAGCACCATGGCGGTTGGCAAGAACAAGCACCTTACGAAAGGCAGCAAAAAGGGAGCCAAGAAGAAAGTGGTTGATTCATTTTCTAAGAAAGATTGGTATGATATGAAAGCATCTGCTATGTTCAATATAAGAAATATTGGAAAGACGCTCGTCACCAGGACCCAAAGAACCAAAATTGCATCTGATGGTCTCAAGGGTCGTGTGCTTGAAGTGAGTCTTGCTGATTTGCAGAATGATGAAGTTGCATTTAGAAAATTCAAGCCGATTACTGAAGATGTTCAGGGCAAAAACTGCCTAACTTCCATGGCATGGATCTTACCCGTGACAAAATGTGTTCCATGGTCAAAAAGTGGCAGACAATGATTGAAGCTCATGTTGATGTCAAGACTACCGATGGTTACTTGCTTCGTCTGTTCTGTGTTGGTTTTACTAAAAAACGCAACAATCAGATACGGAAGACCTCTTATGCTCAGCACCAACAGGTCCGCCAAATCCGGAAGAAGATGATGGAAATCATGACCCGAGAGATGCAGACAAATGACTTGAAAGAAGTGGTCAATAAATTGATTCCAGACAGCATTGGAAAAGACATAGAAAAGGCTTGCCAATCTATTTATCCTCTCTATGATGTCTTCGTTAGAAAAGTAAAAATGCTGAAGAAGCCCAAGTTTGAATTGGGAAAGCTCATGGAGCTTCATGGTGAAGGCAGTAGTTCTGGAAAAGCCACTGGGGACGAGACAGGTGCTAAAGTTGAACGAGCTGATGAATATGAACCACCAGTCCAAGAATCTGTTTAAAGTTCAGACTTCAGTTAGTGTCAAATAAAAAGTGCTATTTGTGGGAAAAAAAAAAGAAAGAAAGAAAAGCATAATAATCCTAGAGTAAGACAATCCTGACTCTTTCCTCACAAATCTTATGACTGTCTACATCTGAATCTCCACATTTGGAAACTATTACATTTGAAATCCAACTTCAAGAGTTGTACAAATGATAAGATAATATATGTGAAAAGTTTAAAAACTATAAAGCATTGTAGGCATGTAAGTTTTTGTTAGTAGTAGTAATACTGTTAGAAACAAATCATTCCTATTTCTCAGTGACACATGTGTGAATCTCTGTACTATGAGTACAAAGCCTTTCTCTCGTTGCACAAAACTATGCAAGGGAATTAATCCAAGAATTAAAGAAGGGCCTCAAGGTTAATCATTTACTTTTATTTGTTTTTAAAGTTGTTTTTACAAGAATATACATTCATATAACAAAGTTCACAAAGTGTATTCTCAAATAATTTTAATAAATGAATATACCTGTGCATCCACCATTCAGGTCAAAATATAGAACATCACCAACATCCTAGAATGTTAACTTATGTTAATACCTCCTTCTCAAAGATAACTACTGTTCCGATTTTCATTTTAACTATCTTAGAAGTTCACATAAATAAAATCACACAGTGTGCACTCTTTTGTGCCTGGCTTCCTTGGCTCAACATGTTTCTATGAGATTCATCTATGCTGTTACACGAAGCAGTTGTTCATTCTTTTATTACTATAGGCTGTTTCAATTTAAGAAAACACCTCAATAGAAGCACTTGTGGAATGACAGAGTAAAGACCTCCGAAAATGTCTACCTCTATAAAAGCAAAAAGAACACTAGTAAAAATGGTCACAATTAACTTTTTCAAAAGTCTGGAAAGAAACAAAAAATTTACACCAATCTGAGTAGCATTAATTAAAATCATAACTGGATTTTGGTAAAAACAGTGAGTTTTGTGGCATTTTAACTTGACGTTTTACCATAGTCCTCTTCCCACCCAAATCCAGGGTAGCTTTGAAAATCAGCAGACTTGCATCATGTTTTGTAAAAACCACCTTAGCACTCACTGAAGTGGGAAGAAGGGTTTGGAGTTCCAAATACTCCTCAGTGAGTTGTCAGTATTCGATCTGTCTGGCAGCTCCCTGGAAAAGCTCTTTTCACAAAACTTGTCATTTTTACCTGACTCAAGAGTTCACTCAGCAAGGAGAGCTCTATCCAGAAGACAATTTTCAGAAGCATTCAGTGACAATTGTTTGACATTATAGCTGCCTAGGAATTTTAGCCAAATAAGAGGTTTGCCAAAAAACTTTCAATGGAAAATCTGGAAAAGGAGATATGCATAGTGGATTTTTAAAAACTCCAACACATTCCTTGAAATGTAGAAGGCCACATGCATGCCCCAGAAAGTCCTGGCAAAGCTCTATTCTTTTATCTCTTGCACAATTTGAGGCTCTGTGCAAGTAGGAAGTGAAGGCTGAGGAAGGTTTATAAGACACCTGAACACTGAAGGCATGTTCCAACACAAACACACATAGAGCCTCTGGGCAAAATCTGGGAGATTTACTATTTCAAGGCACTTAAGAAAATCTTCCTCCAATCATTAGCTGACCACTAAGCTAACCAAGCAGAGACTTCAGTGGCTACATGCAACAGAAAATACAAATTTTACAGAATTAGTCCAGGAAAGTCACCAAACAAAAAAGAACAACAACAAGCAGTAACAACATTAAATGCTGGAGGGAGAAATTCTGATTTCTGAAGTTACCACATTATATTATATAAATAGTCCAGTTTTCAAAAATAAAAACATATAAGACATGCAAAGACACAGGAAAGTAGGTCCCATACACAGCGGGGAAAAAGTGATTAATAGAAACTGCCCCTGAAGTATCCCAGATATTAAGCTTTCTAGGCAAAGCATTTAAATCGGCCACTAGAAATATTTTCAAAAAATCAAAGGAAATACGGTTAATGAACTGAGGAAAGCATAAGAAAGGTGTCTTATCAAATAGAGAATATGAAAGATATATAGAAGTTACTTTAAAAAAAAAAAAGAACCAAAGAGAAAATGTGTAATAACTAAACTGAAAAATGTATAATAACTAAATGAAATAACTAAAATGAAAAATTTACCAGAGGAATTCAAGACCAGATTTGAGCTGGCAGAGGAAGAATCAGCAAAATTAAAGAAAGGACAATTAAAGTTGTCAGTTCTGAGAAATAGAATTTTTTATTAAGAAAAATGAACAGAGCCTGTGGAACACACTCAAGAGTACCAAAACGCACCTAATGAAAACTGCAGAAGGAAGAGCGGGAGAGAGAAAGAAAGAAAAATTATTTGAAGAAACAATGGCCAAATACTTCCCACATTTGAAGAAAAACTTTAATCTATAGATCTAGGAAGCTCAACAAACCCAAATGTAATAAACATGAAGAGATGTATCTCTAGATAAATCATAGTCAAACTGCCAAAAAACAAAGAATAGAAATGTAATTTTGTTTATAACACTTTTCTTCTCCTGAATGATTTAAAAGATATCTGTATAAAATAATCATAGAACTCTTTTGATGGGTTTTGATGTATAAAAGTATAATTGGCATGATAAATACAAATAGCACAAAAGAATGGGGAGGGAAGGAGGTACAGTGGAGCAAAGTTTTGGTACATTCTTAAAATTAACTTAGTATTAATCTAACGCAGATCATTTTAACACATCAGTTGCAATCTCCATGGCAACCACTATGAAATTAATTCAAAATAATAGAAGAAACAATAAAGGAATTAAAATGTTACACTAGAAAGTAATACAAAAGCAGGCAGTGACTGAGAAACAAAACACATAAGACATATAGAACACAAATAGCAAAATGGCAGTTGTAAATTCTACCTTATCAGTAACTACATTAAATGTGGATGGATTAAGCACTTGAATCAAAATACAAAGACTGGCAAAATAGATTTTTTAAAATCTAACCTCACTATTGAATCTAAAGTCTTTAAAAGACTTACTTTAGATTCAAAGAACAAAGAGATTGAAATTAAAATAACAGTAAAAATCTCTGGGATTGTTGTAACTAAAGACACTTAGTACTCAAAAGAGACTGTGATTGGCTATATTAATATCAGAAAAATAGAAGTGAGGATTAAAAAAATGCTATTAGAGACAAAAAGAGCATTTTATAACAATAATTGGGCCAATTCATCAAGATGGCTAAACAATTATAAACATATATGCACCTACCAGCGTAGCTCCAAAGACATGAAAAGGTTATAGAATTGAATAAAGAAATAGGCAGTTCAAAAATAATAGTTGGAAATGTCAATATTTCACTTTAAATAATGGATAGAACAAAACAAGAGAAGACTAACAAGAAAATAGAAGACTAGAACAATATAAGCCAACCAGACCTAACAGGCTTCTGTAGAACATTCTCTAATAATAGCAAAATTCACATTTTTCTCAATGGAACATGGAATAATTTTCCAAGACAGACTGTGTGTTAGGCCATAAAACAAGCCTCAATACATTTTATTTTATTTTATTTTATTTTTTTTTTACTTTTTTTTTTTTTTTTTTAATTTATTTATTATTATTAAACTTCAAGTTGTAGGGTACATGTGCACAACGTGCAGGTTTGCTACATATGTATACTTGTGCCATGATGGTGTGTTGCACCCATCAACTCGTCATTTACATCAGGTATAACTCCCAATGCAATCCCTCCCCCCTCCCCCCTCCCCATGATAGGCCCCGGTGTGTGATGTTCCCCTTCCCGAGTCCAAGTGATCTCATTGTTCAGTTCCCACCTACGAGTGAGAACATGCGGTGTTTGGTTTTCTGTTCTTGTGATAGTTTGCTAAGAATGATGGTTTCCAGCTGCATCCATGTCCCTACAAAGGACACAAACTCATCCTTTTTTATGGCTGCATAGTATTCCATGGTGTATATGTGCCACATTTTCTTAATCCAATCTGTCACTGATGGACATTTGGGTTGATTCCAAGTCTTTGCTATTGTGAATAGTGCTGCAATAAACATCCGTGTGCATGTGTCCTTATAGCAGCATAATTTATAATCCTTTGGGTATATACCCAGTAATGGGATGGCTGGGTCATATGGTACATCTAGTTCTAGATCCTTGAGGAATCGCCATACTGTTTTCCATAATGGTTGAACTAGTTTACAATCCCACCAACAGTGTAAAAGTGTTCCTATTTCTCCACATCCTCTCCAGCACCTGTTGTTTCCTGACTTTTGAATGATCGCCATTCTAACTGGTGTGAGATGGTATCTCATTGTGGTTTTGATTTGCATTTCTCTGATGGCCAGTGATGATGAGCATTTTTTCATGTGTCTGTTGGCTGTATGAATGTCTTCTTGTGAGAAATGTCTGTTCATATCCTTTGCCCACTTTTGGATGGGGTTGTTTGTTTTTTTCTTGTAAATTTGTTTGAGTTCTTTGTAGGTTCTAGATATTAGCCCTTTGTCAGATGAGTAGATTGCAAAAATTTTCTCCCATTCTGTAGGTTGCCTGCTCACTCTGATGGTAGTTTCTTTTGCTGTGCAGAAGCTCTTTAGTTTGATGAGATCCCATTTGTCAATTTTGGCTTTTGTTGCCGTTGCTTTTGGTGTTTTTGAAAACTGGCACAAGACAGGGATGCCCTCTCTCACCACTCCTATTCAACATAGTGTTGGAAGTTCTGGCTAGGGCAATCAGGCAAGAGAAAGAAATCAAGGGGATTCAGTTAGGAAAAGAAGAAGTCAAATTGTCCCTGTTTGCAGACGACATGATTGTATATTTAGAAAACCCCATTGTCTCAGCCCAAAATCTCCTTAAGCTGATCAGCAACTTCAGCAAAGTCTCAGGATACAAAATTAATGTGCAAAAATCACAAGCATTCTTATACACCAGTGACAGTCAAACAGAGAGCCAAATCAGGAATGAACTTCCATTCACAATTGCTTCAAAGAGAATAAAATACCTAGGAATCCAACTTACAAGGGATGTAAAGGACCTCTTCAAGGAGAACTACAAACCACTGCTCAGTGAAATAAAAGAGGACACAAACAAATGGAAGAACATACCATGCTCATGGATAGGAAGAATCAATATCGTGAAAATGGCCATACTGCCCAAGGTAATTTATAGATTCAATGCCATCCCCATCAAGCTACCAATGAGCTTCTTCACAGAATTGGAAAAAACTGCTTTAAAGTTCATATGGAACCAAAAAAGAGCCCGCATCTCCAAGACAATCCTAAGTCAAAAGAACAAAGCTGGAGGCATCACGCTACCTGACTTCAAACTATACTACAAGGCTACAGTAACCAAAACAGCATGGTACTGGTACCAAAACAGAGATATAGACCAATGGAACAGAACAGAGTCCTCAGAAATAATACCACACATCTACAGCCATCTGATCTTTGACAAACCTGAGAGAAACAAGAAATGGGGAAAGGATTCCCTATTTAATAAATGGTGCTGGGAAAACTGGCTAGCCATAAGTAGAAAGCTGAAACTGGATCCTTTCCTTACTCCTTATACGAAAATTAATTCAAGATGGATTAGAGACTTAAATGTTAGACCTAATACCATAAAAATCCTAGAGGAAAACCTAGGTAGTACCATTCAGGACATAGGCATGGGCAAAGACTTCATGTCTAAAACACCAAAAGCCTCAATACATTTTAAAAGACTGAAATAATACAAATTATGTTCTCCAACCATAATACAGTGACATTTAAAATTAATAGAAACAATCGAGAAAATATACCAAAAATGTAAGTCATGAAGTAAAAACAGTACTCAGAGAGAAATGTATAATTATCTATATTTAAAAAGAAGAAAGACCTCAAATTAGTAATCTAAACTTCCATGTTAAGAAACTAGAAAGAGAGCAGCAAGTTAAATCTGAAACAAGCAGAAAGAAATTAAGAAATATTAGCCGAGGGAACAAATAAAACAGATAACAGAAAAATCGAGAAAAAACAAAACCAAAAGTTGGTTCTTTGAAAATATCAACACAACTGGTAATCTTTTAGCTATACTGACCCTCTCTGCCCCGTGCCAGAAAACACTGCAAATAGAAGGTTCAAATTAGAAAAATCATAAAGGAAAAATGGACCATTACTATAATCTTACAGAAATATAAAAGATTATAAAAATACATTATAAACACTGTATGGCAACAAATTAAATAAACAAGATGAAATGGACAAATTGATAGAAAGACAAACTATTAAAACTAACTTAAAGAGAAATAGAAAATCTGAATAGACCTATAAAAAGTAAAGAGCTTTAATTAATCATTTGCAAAAAGAAAAGTTCAGGCCCATGTGACTTCACTGGTAAAAATTACCAAATGTTTAGAAAAAAATTACCAATCTCTACAAGCTCTTAAAAAGTTAGAAAAAAGAAAAAAGGAAATCTTCTCAAGTCGTTCTGTGAGGCCAGTATTAACCTGATACCAAACCAGTCATCGCAAGAAAAGAAAACCACAGGCCAATATTCCTTAAAAATATAGATGCAAAATGTTCTCAACAAAATACTAGGAAAGCAAGTCTAGTTACATATAAAAATGATTATATGCCATGACAAAATAAGATTTAACTCAGGAATGCAAGGTTTGCTTAACATTCAAAAATCAATCAATGTGTTACATCCTATTAATAGAATAAAGAATAAAAATCACATTATCATCTTAATAGATACAAAAAAAAAGCATTTGATAAGATACAACACTCCTCTGTTAAAAAACACTCAAATGGCTAGGCATAGATTTCCTAAACCTGATTTAGAGTATCTACAAAATGTACAGTTACCACCATTCATAAAGGTAAAAGACTAAATGCTTCCCCACTAAGGTCAGGAATGAGACAAAGATACCTTCTCTTGCCACTACTGTTCAACATTGTATTGAAAGTTCTAGCCACAGCAATTAGAGAAGAAAAGAATAAAAGACATTCACTTTGCTAAGGAAGAAGTAAAACTATTCATAGTTGCCAATGGCATGATCTTATTATTTATATAGAATATCCTAAGGCATGTGAAAGTGCACTAATACATACATTTAGAAAGATTACATGATACAAGATTAATAAAGTCAACTGTATCTTTATACACTAGCAATGAAATTTCTAAAAATGAATTCAGAAAGACAATTCTATTTACAATAGCATAAAAGGAATAAATACTTAGAAATAAATTTAACAAAAGAAGTGCAGTGCTGGCCGGGCGCGGTGGCTCAAGCCTGTAATCCCAGCACTTTGGGAGGCCGAGACGGGCGGATCACGAGGTCAGGAGATCAAGACCATCCTGGCTAACCCGGTGAAACCCCGTCTCTACTAAAAAATACAAAAATCTAGCCGGGCGAGGTGGCGGGCGCCTGTAGTCCCAGCTACTCGGGAGTCTTGAGGCAGGAGAATGGCGTAAACCCGGGAGGCGGAGCTTGCAGTGAGCTGAGATCCGGCCACTGCACTCCAGCCTGGGCGACAGAGCGAGACTTCCGTCTCAAAAAAAAAAAAAAAAAAAAGAAGTGCAGTGCTAAAACTACAAAACATTGTTTAAAGAAATGAAAGGGATTGGACACGGTGGCTCATGCCTGTAATCCCAGCACTTTGGGAGGCCAAGGAGGGTGGATCACCTGAGGTCAGGAGATTGAGAACAGCCTGAACAACATGGTGAAACCCCATCTCTACTAGAAATACAAAAATTAGCCAGGTACGGTGGCGCACCCCTGTAATCCCAGCTACTAGGGAGACGGAGGCACAAGAATCACTTGAACCCAGGAGGTGGAGGTTGCAGTGAGCTGAGACGGCGCCACTGCACTCCAGCCTGGGTGACAGAGTGAGACTGTGTCTCAAAAAAAAAAATTGTTAAAATAGCAATATTACCAAATTGATTCACAGATTGAACATAGTTTTTATCCAAACCCCAGCTAGCTTTTCTGCAGAAATTAATAACTTTATCTCAAAACTCACAAGGAGGCCGGGTGTGATGGCTCATGTCTGTAACAGCACTTTGGGAGGCCAAGGCAGGTGGATCACCTGAGGTCAGGAGTTTAAGACCAGCCTGGCCAATTTGGTGAAATCCTGCCTCCACTAAAAACACAAAAATTAGCCAGGTGTGGCGGTGCACACCTCTAATTCCAGCTACTCGGGAGGCTGAGGCAGGAGAATAGCTTGAACCCAGGAGGCAGAGGCTGCAGTTAGCCAAGATCACGCCACTGCACTCCAGCCTGGAGGACAGAGCAAGACTCTGTCTCAAAAACAATAACAACAACAACAAAACTCACAAGAAAATGCAGAGGACTCCAAATTGCCAAAATGATCTTAAAAAGCAGGAACCTACTTGGAGGCTAACACTTCCTGATTTGAAAACTTATTACAAAGCTACAATGACAAAAATAGTGTGGTATCGGCATTGAGTTATTGGGAATCCAGATAAACTGTTACACCATCTTTAATTGATTTTAACAAGGTTGCCAAGACAACTCAATAAGGAAAGCTCAGTCTTTTCAGCAGTTTTGAGACCGCTAGATACCCATATGCAAAAGTATGAAGTTGGGCCCCCAACTCATACCATACAGAACAATTAATTCAAAATGCAACAGAGACCTAAATGTAAATGTAAAATTATAAAACTCTTAGTAGAAAACACTGAGTTAGAAAAAAATTGATGAAATGAATTTTATCAAAATTAAAACCCTAGCCGTGCACAGTGGCTCATGCCTATAATCCCAGCACTTTGGGAGGCCGAGGCAGGCAGATCACTTGAGGTCAGGAGTTTGAGACCAGCCTGGCCAACATGGTGAACGCTGTCTCTACTAAAAATACAAAAAATTAGCTAAGAGTGGTGGCACACACCTGTGATCCCACATACCTGAGGTCCTGAGGCAGGAGAATCACTCAAACTTGGCAGGCAGGATCATTTGAACAGTGAGCCAAGATTGTGCCAATGCACTCCAGCCTCAGTGACAGAGCAAGACTCTGTCTCAAAAAAAAAAAAAAAATTTAAAACCCTAAGTACTTCAAAGGAACTCCACGAAGAAACTGAAAGTGACAGCCTACAGAATGTGAGAAAATATTTTTAAATCATATATATATGGGATTACAACTCTTTTTTTTTTTTTTTTTTTTTTTTTTTTGAGACAGAATCTGGCTCTGTCGCCCAGGCTGGAGTGCAGTGGCAAGATCTCGGTTCACTGAAAGCTCTGACTCCAGGGTTCACGCCATTCTCCTGCCTCAACCTCCCGAGTAGCTGGGATTACAGGTGCCCACCACCACGCCCAGCTAATTTTTTGTATTTTTAGTAGAGATGGGGTTTTACCGTGTTAGCCAGGATGGTCTGTCTCCTGACCTCATGATCTGCCCACCTCA
Source organism: Chlorocebus sabaeus (assembly GCF_047675955.1). Classification (NCBI taxonomy): domain Eukaryota; kingdom Metazoa; phylum Chordata; class Mammalia; order Primates; family Cercopithecidae; genus Chlorocebus; species Chlorocebus sabaeus. The sequence goes on from NC_132913.1 coordinate 35,126,011, forward strand.
GCCTCCCAAAGTGCTGGGATTACAGGCATGAGCCACCATGCCTGGCTTATTACAACTCTCATAACTCGATAATAGAAAGACAAATAACCCGATTTAAAAATAGGGAAATTATTTGAAAAGACATTTTCCAAAGAAGATATTCAAATGGCCAATAAGTTCAAGAAAAGATGCTCGACATCATAAATCATTAATCATTAGGGAAATGCAAATCAAAGCCACAATGAACTATCACTCCACACCAACTAGGATGGCTAAAAAAAAAAAAAAAAAAAAGATAGAAAATAACAAGTGTTGTTAAGGAGGTGGATAAATTGGAACCCTCATATGCTGCTGATAGGATTGTAAAATGGTGCAGCCCCTTTGGAAAATAGCTTGGCAGTTCCTCAAAATGTTAACCATAGTTACCAAATGACTCAGCAATTCTACTCTTAGGTTCATACCCAAGAGAAATGAAAATAAATACTTACACAAAAACTTGAACATATATGTTCATATAGCATTATTCCTAGTAGCCAAAAGGTGGAAACAACCCAAATATCCATCATCTGCTGAATAAACAAATAATATTTATACTACACATACAGTGGAATATTCTTCAGCACTAAAAACATCAATTACTGATATATGCTACTTCTTGGATGAACTGTGAAAGCATTATGCTACATAAAAGTAGCCAGTCAAAAAATACTACGTATTATATGATTCTTTGTATATGAAATGTCTAGAATAGACAAATCCACAGAGACAGAACATAAATTAATGGTTGCTAAGGGATGTAGGGGAAGTTAGGAGTGACTGCTAATGAGCATAGTGCTTCTTTTCGTGGTAATGAAAATGTTATAAAATTAGATAATAGGGATAACTCCACAACTCTGAACAAACTAAAAACCACTGAACTGAACACTACAAAGGTGAATTTTATGAGTCGTAAATTATATCTAAATAAAGTTGTTTTATAATCACATATAGAAAACTGTTATATAGGTATCATTGTATTTATTCATCCTACTGTTTATGGTTGTTTTTAGAATTTTGCTATTGTAGATAAACCTTTATGGACAGTTTTGTACTTGTCATGCATATATGTACCCACTTATCTTGGACATAGAACTAAAATTGTATTTGCTGGGTCGTAAGTTAATCAACTATAGTAGACATGTTAGTAGAAAGTGAAGCAGCTTTCAAAAATGCATGTATCAATTTATGTTTTTGAGAGCAACATATGAGAATTTCAATTGATCTACCTTCTTGCCAACAATTGAGTGGTCATTAAAATAAAATTTTCAGCTTTTCTGGTGGATGTGCATTAATATCTCATTGTGGTTTCAGTAAGCATTTTCACTCCTTACTGATGATGTTACTTTTTCATATGTTTATGAGATATTTGCCCATCTTCTTTTGTGAATTGCTGGTTCAAGAATTTTGCCTGTTTTAAAAAATTAGTCTGAGGAATTCTTTATGTACTCTCTTTAAACAGTGTCTTTGATCACAGAAGTTTTTCATTTTATTAAAATTCAAGCTTTCATTGTTTTTTATGCTTAGGTGGTTTTGTGTTTTGTTTTGGTTATCTTTAAGAAATCTTCACCAACCCTAGGCTCATGAATATATTTGCCTGTGTTATCTTCTAGAAGGTTTGTTGCTAAATATTTCTCATGGAGGTCTATGATATATCAGAAATAGAATATGATTTTTATATATGATGTGAGGTAGGGGACAAGTCTCATTTTTATCTATAAGAATGTCCAGTTTATTCAACTATTTATAGAACATACCAACATTTCTTCACTACATTGCAATGGCACTTTTGTCATAAAACAGGTGACAGTACACATGTGGATATGTTTCTGGACTGTCTGATTTGTTTCTTCAGTTTTTTTTTTTTTTTTTTTAATTATTCTTGAGCCATTACCACACTGTTTTAATTACTGCAGCTTTACAATAAGTCTTAACATCTGGATGTAAGCCTTCTTTGCTCTTCAAGATTTTTTTGAGCATTTCAGACTCTAATTTGTGATTTCATATTTTAAAATTAGCTTGCCTATTTGTATCAATTTTTCTAAATTCTAGCATCACTTTATCCAATTGCCACCAAACTAAAAACAAAAGCACAACCTGTTGTGCTTTTGATTAGCAATGCGTTGAAGCTAGAGATGAATGAAAGGGAATTGAAATCTTTATAACATTATCTATTTCATGAACATGGTATGCCTTTATTTAGATCCTCTTTCATTTCATTCAGTGATATTTTGTAGCTTTCTGTGTAGAGGTATATTATATCTTGCATTAGTTTTAGTCCTAGGTAATGTATTTTTAGATGCTTCTGAAATTGGTGTTCTTTAAACTTTCATTTTCTAATTGTGGCTAGTATGTTGATATACAATTGCAAATTGACTTTTTATCAAGAGACTGCTAAATTCACTTTGTAATTGTAGTGGTTTATTTGTAGATTCTTTTGAATTTCCTATGTTACAATTATGGCATTTGTAAATAGTGAGAACAGTCTTATTTCTTCCTTTCTAATCCTTATTTATTATAATACTAACACATCCAGCATAGTGTTGAATAAAAGCAATGATAGCAGGCATAAGCTTTCCTTCCCAATTTAAGAGTGAAAACTCTCAATATATCATCATTAAGTCTGATGTTAGCTACAGTTTTATTTTGCTTTTGTTTGTTTTGCAGATAGTGTTTATCAGATGAAGAAAGTTCCTTCTAGTCCTAGTTTAATAATTATATTTTTAAGTTACAATCAGGTGTTGAATTGCATTTAATAATTTTTCTGGATCTATTGAAACATATCTATTGAAATCAAGGGGGTTTTTCTTGTTCATTACGCTAATACTGTTAATTACATTTTTTGATGTGAAATTAGCCATTTATTTTTAGAATAAACACAATTTGATTGTGACACATTGCTTCATTAATATATCACTGGATTTTATTTGCAAATTTTTCTATAGGATTTTTCTGTCTCTCCACAAAAGTTATTTTCCTGTGATTTTTCTTTCTTGTAATGTCTTTGTTAGATTTTGGTATCAAGGTTAAATTCTCTGGAAGAGTTTAAGTAATAATAGTGTTATTTTTTCCTGTACTATTTGGAAGAATTCACAGGTGAAATCATGTACACTTGGAGTGTGTGTGTGTGTGTGTGTATGTGTATGTGTGTATGTGAGAGAGAAATGGACTGTGAAAAGTTTCTTATTAAATGTTTTATTTATTTAATAGATATAGGATGATTTAGATTGTCTAGTCATCCTGTGTCCATTTTTCTAAGTTTTCTTTTTTAAGGAATTTTGCAATTTCATCAAAATATTCAAATTTATTAGCAGTTCATGTGATAATATTCTCTAGCCTTTAAAATATCTATAGGGTGATGTCACCTTTTAATTTATAATACTGATAATATTAATTTTTTCTTGATTAGACTTGCTAGGAGATTGCCAATTTTATTAATCATTTCAAACAACCAAGCTTTAAATATTTTCTCTATTTTATATTTTATTGATTCCTGTTTTTAACTTTATCATTTACTTCCTTTTGTTTTCTTGCATTTACTTTGCTGTTCTTTTTTTAGAATCTCGAAATGGAATCTGAGCATGATTTTCAGCATTTATTCTTTACTAAATGCACTTATGACTATACATTTCCTGCTATGCATTTTAGCTGTAAGCACTAGTTTTGGGATGTCACATTTTTGCTAACAGAATTCAAATATTTTCTAATTTCCATTGCAATCTTCACTTTGGTCCATAAGTAATTAAAAAATGTATTGAAAATTTCCTAACATTGGGGATATTTGCTTACTCTTCTGTTAATAGTTTAATAGTTTTTAGCTCAAATCTATTAAGGTCAGAGAATATACTCTGTGTAATTTAAGTGATTTGAAATCTACTGTTACTTGCTCCAATTATATATAGTTGATTTTGAGCAATGTTCCATGAGAATTAGCAATATGCTTACATTCTGCAGTTGTTAGGTATAGTGTTCTTCACCATAATTACTAAAATAGTTATTAAAAAGATCTTCAACTATGGTTCTCTAATTTGTCTATTCAATATTTTATTTCTGTAATGTCTTTCTTCCTGTATTTTAAGGCTATATTATCTTTAAATTTAAGTTTAAAATTCTATCGATCCCTTTATCGTTATGAAACTATTATTTTGTCTACTAATACCTTTTGCTTTAGAATCTACTTTGCCTGATATGAGTACAGCTGCACCATTTTCTTTTGGTTATATTTTTATGTTATGTCTTTCATACTATTACTTTCAACCTTCAAGAGTCCTTGTATTTAAAATGTATCTCTTATAAGCAGCATATTGTTGGGTATTTTTTTTCTTACTTACTCTGACCATCTTTGTCATTTAATTGGAGTATTAATACCACTAGTTTAATGCAATTATTTACATATTGGGATTTATACTATCATCTTACTATTTTCTCTGTTTTTCCATTTTCTGTTTTTCTTTCTATTAGGTTAATCAAAGGTTTATTATTCCATTTACTCTACTAGAGTGTTAGTTATATATTTATTATTTTATTGGTTACCTTAAAATAATAGATTCCAATATTAATCCTCGCTTGTTACAGACTACCTTAGTTAGTGCATTTATTACTCCTTGAATAATGCAAGGACCTTACAACGCTCTAACTTCATGTATTCCTTGTTATGATTCCTTGTAATGTCCATAATGAAATTTGTCTATTGAATCCCTAATCCCTAGCATAATAGTATTTGGAGGTGGGTGCTTCGGGATGAGCCCTGTGATAGAATTAGCGCCCTAATAAGAAGATAAAGAGATCAGAGTCCTTGCTCACTTGCGCACTCATGCCCTCTCTCTCTTCCCATGCAAAGACAGAGCCAGAAGGCAGCTGGCTGGCTGCAAGCCAGCAAGAGGGCCCTCACCAGGAACTGAATCTTTTGGCACCTTGATCTTGGACTTCCCAGCCTCCAGAACCTCGAGAAATAAATGCTTGTTGTTTAAACCACACGATCTATGATATTTTGTAATAGCAGCCTAGACTAAAATACTCTCTTTTTACTTTTTGTGCAATTGCTGTCATGTATTTTAATCTTACATCTATTTTTAAAACCTATAATACATTACTGCTATTGTTTATATTTAGATTTACTCATATATTTACCCTTCCCTGTGTTATTAATTTTTTCTGCAGTTCCATGTTTAAATATGAAAAATTAAGCTTAGGTCTAGAAACTAGAAAAAAAAGGAAACGAAAATAAAAATGAAAAAAATCCTTACATTCTCTTTTAGTGTGAGTCTACTAGCAACAGACTTGCTCCAATTTTGTTTGTCTGAAAATATACTTATTTAACATTCCTTTTTGATGGATATTTTTATGATTATAGAATTCTTGCTTGGCAATTGTATTCTTTCAGAACTTTGAAGATGTCATTCCATTGTTTCCATAGTTTCCATTGGAAAGTCAGCACTAAGTCTTATTTTTACTCCTTTGAAAGTAATGTGTATTTATTCTCTATTGTCAGTATTTCATTTTTATCACTGCTTTTCAGATGTTTGAATACAATGTTCGAGGTGTATTTATAAACAAATTTTCCCGAATGCAGATTGTGGAGCTTCTCAAATTCATGACTAGATTTCTTTATTAGTTTTGTAAAATTAGTTGCCAACAGTTTTTCAAATGCTGCTTTTGTTCAATTAATGCTCTCCTATCCTTCTGGGATTCCAATTACAGATACATCAGAACTTAAATTGTCCTATATATCTCTTATGATCTCTTCTGTATTTTCCATCTTTTTTACTCTCTATCCTTAAATCTGAATATTTGCTACATCCTTCCTCTCAATTCACTATTGTTTTTTCTGTTGTGCTTAATATACTATATACCCATATTTTAATTTATTATAATTCTTCTAATTTTGGTTACAGCATTTCCATTTGGCCCTATGTTTTACGTGGTTGGTAAGTTTTTAATGAATGCTGGGCATTGTGAAAAATTGCAAAAGCTCTCCATTAAGTTATCTTTTTCCAGAAAGAATTTAACTTGCTCCATCAGTCATGTAATGTATGGACTTATCATATCAATTTATATTTGGATTTCAGATTTTAGGGGGCTTATCAATGTCCAGTTTGTCCTAAATCTTAAAGCTTAGCCTTTACTTTGCAAAGAATCATCTTCTTGAGTTCTCATCTGACATCCTGAGGTATTTTACTTGGGCTCTCCCTCCTTGGTGGTCCCCAAATTCCCATCTCTGGTTCCCAAGGTCTCCAAAATTGCCAAAATCTTGGCAAAACTCTTTAACCTCCAGCTTGCTTCTTTACCCTTAATTTCTCTACATTTCACCCTTCATAGCTGAGGAGTCAGCACCTGCCTTGAAGGGATATTGCATAGAATTTTGGACTCCTTCCCTTTTGGTTTTCTCAACTCCTGCACCTTAGTTCCTCAAGTCCTAATCACTTTGGCACCTCAAACTCCAACATCTTTCTCCCCAACCCAGTGAAACTACGTAAGCCCAGACTGCTACTTTCCTCTTAGCGTCTCTTACTTATGCTGTGAATCTGCAAGTACCAAAGTGAAAAGCTTAGGTGAATGTGGGGCTCAATTCATCTCCTCTCTGGGTTCTTTGTCCCCCCAGTACTGTCTTCATTACTTCCTCTCTAGTGGCTTCAAATAGTTGTTGAATAAATTATTTTAAAATAGTTGTTCATAATAGAGAGTTAATGTAATACAAAGTATTCTATCATAGTCAGAAGCAGAAATAGAATTATTTACTTTTAATTTGCAATTTAAAAAGAATCTACTTTCAATAATCTTCTCATTTGTGGTTTTAAAATTACAGAGTCAAAATTGACTGAAAAACAATTATGTACCTGGGTGGACTTGAAATAAGAAAAATGAGTCAGGAAGACATTTATTCAAATATTAAATAAAATTTGTACAATTGCTATTTTTCTATGATTAGCCTAAATAACAAAGGGTAAATTGGATGCCTGAATTATCTTGGTGTTTATCTGATACAGCAAATTCACCATTCTGTGTAACTCAGGTCTAATGACAGCACTGAAAAACAATATCAGAAATTCTTTTGGTTTTATAACTATAAAATTTAGTGCTTTTTTGTAACGGTTATTTTGTATAACTTTTCGAATTGATACCAATTATTTCCTCTTTATCAAAAAGGCATGTTTAACAGTTCTGTGGCCGGGGGGGTGGTTTTATTTGTTTGTTTTTGGTTTTTTGTTGTTTGTTTTTTTAAGTAAGTAAAAGAAGTAGGTCTTTTTACTGTGTTGCATAGGCCTTCTGGATGGGACATGCTCCATTTAGAACTCTGTTTCCTGCTTGAAGGAACAATTAATATGCTTACTACTTGAGAAACAGCATGGCTCATTGGACTAAGCTTTGAGTTAGTAGTTTGGAGTTATAATCCCATTTCTACTACTGATTCAATTTGTGCCCCTGGGCAAGCCATTTAACCTTTGTATTTGTTCACTGGAAAATAGGATAAAATTACTACTTAATTTCAGGAGTAGCTAATAATAACTGCTTTTGAATATAAAGAAATGCACATGATGTATTTTGACCAGTTAAAATCACTGCAAACATTCCTACAATTTAGTTTCTCCTAAAGCTTCAGTATGGCTTTGATTAAAATTATTCTGATTTAAGTTAAAATGAAGCACAATAAAGTGCAGTTAAGTGTTTTGTTTAATTTGCATTCTTAAACAGGTGGGAGAATCCAGTGTAGTGAAGCCTAAGAAAACAAAAATTAAAAGAAAAAAAAAGAAAAACAATCGTTCTTTTCTTTACAGGCTTTAAAAAAGACTGTAAAAAGTACTCTATATTATTCTCTGTCCCCAAAGTGCAAAAATTTACATTCACACCAAAAATATTAAACTTACACCTATTATTTTTCTTTTCTTATTTATAATTCTTTAGAAATACAGAATTAAATAATAATTATTCCTAAAATGTTATGATAATTTTCTCTCAGCACAGATTGACTCATCCAACACCCTGGATGCTTTGATATCCCAATTCTTGGACCACCTCATCACCAGTGACCATTTTTTCTATCACTGCTGTGGTAACTCCCTGGCCATTGTCATTACCAGACACAATTCCTCTCCAAAACCTTGCTAATTTCTAGTCTCTGGCCACAGTTCCCATCCTTCTAGCTCACTTGCTTAAATATCTGCCAAGAAGCAATGGATCCTCCTAATGGTATGAGTCCCCTAATCCAGCGGTCCCCAACCTTTTTGACATCAGGGACCGGTTTTGTGGAAAACAATTTTTCCATGGGGGGATTGGATAATTTCAGGATGAAACCGTTCCACTCAGGTTATCAGGCATTAGAGTCTCATTAGGAGTGCACAATTTATATTCCTCGCATATGTAGTTCACAATAGGGCTCGCAAGAATCTAATGCTGCTGCTGATCTCTGGAGGTGGAGTACAGGTGATAATGCTTGCTAGACTGCTGCTCACCTCCTGCTGTGTGGCCTGGTTCCTAACAGGCCACAGACCAGTACAGGTCTGTGATCTTGGAGTTGGGGACCCCTGATCTAATCCATTCTCCTATCAATTCTTTCTATTCATGTAGCCTCTTCTAGACTGTCCTTTTTGTCCAACTCATATTCTGTGAGTCATTGTTCCAATGGCTCCCATATAATTCCCATAACTTCATTACTCCTCACTTTCTCAAAATCACTTACTTAATAAATCCAGCCATGTAAGAACTCAATCATCTGCCTTCTCCATGCCTGCCAACACCTCTATGTTGCAGAAAATAATCACACAGCTGGGTAGACTGGAGTCACCAATCTCAAATGAGCACTCAACCCTGGCAACTCCACTATAAACCCTCTCTCTCTAGTCTCACTTAGGACTCTTTTGTACCTTTTCATCATGCCCCTTTTACTTTAAGCTTGCTTTATATTTCAGAGAAAAGAAGAGCCCACAACTGGGATTGCCATCATTCTCTAGTGTTCAGTTCTGTAAACTCATCTGCTTTCTGCCTCAAAAGGAGGAGGAGGAAGAGGAGGAGGAGGAAGAAGAAGAGAAAGAGGAAGAGAACAGCTGCTCTCTTCTCAAAGGCCAACCTAACTCTCATGTTCTGAAGCTTGTCCTTTCTTGCCTTCACAAGTATTTTACCCATTCAGTTTTCCTTTCTTCAGCATTTTCAATCTTTCCTCCTATGGCACCATACCTATGAGTTTACATATATAATTTATGATGTCTCCTCTAAAAAGAGAAACAAAATAAAACCCTCTCTTGATTGTGCATTTCCCTTTAGCCACCACCCCATTTATTTGATTTTTTAAAAATAGCCAAATGTCTTTAAGGCTTTGTTCTTTTTGTATTTTGTTTTTATTTATGTATGCATTTATCTACTTATTTTTGAAACTGAGTCTTGCACTATCGCCCGGGCTGGAGTGCAGCGGTGTGATCTCAGGTCTCTGCAGCCTCCGCCTCCCAGGTTCAAGCAATTCTTGTGTCTCAGCCTCCTGAGTATCTGGGACTACAGGCACGCACCGCCACGCCTGGCTGATTTTTGTATTTTTAGTAGAGACGGGGTTTCGCTGTGTTGGTCAGGCTGGGCTTGAACTCCCAACTTCAGGTGATCTGCCCATCTTGGGCTACTAAAGTACTGGGATTACAGGCGTGAGCCACTGTGCCTGCCAAGGCTTTGTTATTTTTGATGTTTCTAAATTTTCATTTACCATTGACTTCAAATATTTCCATCTAGCTTTTGCTGACACTACCGTCAAGGACATTAATTCCTTCCATGATGCCACATCCAATGGCTTACATTTTTGTTTTTCATTTTGCTATATGCCTCTATTGGATTCAACACTGTCCCTATCTTCCTTTTGTAAAAGACGCCCACATGTGACATCCATCGCCCCTGGTTTTTATTTCATCTCTGCCCACCACTTCTTTATTCCCTTTCCTGGCTTTTAATCCTCCACTTGATTGCTACATTTCTTCTTCTCTCTCTCTCTACTCCCTATTTAGATACTCTTATTCATTTCTATGGCCTTAAATACCATTTGTATGGTGACAACTCCCAGATTTATATCTGTAGCATTGCATGTTGCTCCAAACTTCAGTCACGTAGATCCACTTGCTTATGTTATATCTATCTCCATTTGAGTGTCTCACAGGCATCTTAAATATAATATTTTAAAAACTGAGTATTTTCACTATTCATCTTTCCAGTTTCTGCCCTATAATATCTCTTCCCTTTAAATCTTCCCCATCTCAATAAATGACATGACCTCTACTCATTTGCTCAAGAAAAAAAGCAGGAGTCATCCAATCCATCAGCATATCTTCCAGAACATATCTTAAATCTGCCTACTTCTTTCTGTATTAGTTTACAATATTATCGTCTCATGTCTGACTTACTGTAATACCCTTCTAACTAATTTCTCTGCTTGCTTTGGTAATCTCTTGCAACTCACTCTCCGTGTAACAGCCAGAGTGATCTGTTAAACATAAGCCAAAACACACAACTCCCTGACTTAAAACCCTCCAATGGATTGCTACTTCACTTTGACTAAAATCCAAGGACCTTACTTTGGTCCATAGGCTGTTGCATAGACTGGAGCCTATTTTCCTCTCTCTCCTTATTCATACTACTCTCCTCATTGCCATGAGAGCCTTCTTTCAATTTCTTAAATACATCATACATACTGTTTCTTCTTCACTAGCTTCTTTCATGGTTATCTTCTTTTCATCTTCCAGGTTCCAGTTGAAATGTCACATCCTTTGTAAGTCCTTCCTGAATCATTTTCTCTAAATAGATTCCCTCTTCCTATACTATCCCATTGCTCTTTATCTCAGCATTCTGGCTGCTTTTATAAATAATCCTTTCCATTTGGGAATTACTTGTTTACTGACTGTTTTCCTGTCTTCTTCATGATACTGTCAGCTCAGTGATGGTGGAGACTATATTCATTTCATTTGACACTTGTACAACCAAAACCTAGCACAAATTCTGTACCTAATAGTTACTTGTTGAATAAATGAATGCCACAGAGAGTGTAATGAAAATGACTGATCCTTATGCAGACTTGTATTATAGAAAATTTCAGGACTATAACATCAAAGCTTTATTCAAGATTTTAAGCACTTGTCAAAATGGATGAAAGACTTTTTTTTGAGAAAGAATTGTGTATGTAGTCTGCTTTCTACTCCAGTAGGAAATCCACTCTTAGATTCTCTATGATGAATTTCCAATCTATGAGACTTTCGTGAAGTCAAAGTACAATAAAATTGAATCACTAAGAACTTGAGGCCAGGCACAGTGGCTCACACCTGTAATCTGAGCAGTTTGGGAGGCTGAGGTAGGCAGATCACTTGAGCTCAGGAGTTCAAGACTAGCCTGGGCAATATGGCAAAATGCTGTCTCTACAAAAAAATAGAAAAAAAAATTTGCTGGGTATGTTTGGCACATGTCTGTAGTCCCAGTTACTCAGGAAGCTAAAGTAGGAGGATCACCAGAGCCTGGGAAGTCAAGACTGCGGTGAGTGGTAATTGCACCACTGCACACCAGCCTAGGTGACAGAGTGAGACCTATCTCAAAAATAAAAACATAAAGCAAAACTCTTGAAAGTAAAACAATAACAAAATATAAGCTCAATTATTTTATAGTTTCAACAGACATAAATTATTATCAAGTTGCTACAAAATTTCTAAACGATTGTTGTCTATGTCCATGCGTATCTCATTAAATATTAGTAAATCGTTTGAGACCAGCACTGGTTTAAGACATACACTTTGAGTAATGCAGGTTTACTCCATCATCCTTCCATTTGATATTGGTTTAAGGTAATAGATCTCAAATCCTGAACTATTCTTTGTTGGGTATGCTAAATGCCCAACCTCCTGCAGAGTATTTAGCATCCTAGTCCCAGGACACTAAAAACCAGTGCCACCACCCTTACCAGTTATTGTCCAAACCAACACCTTTCCCATCTGCTACCAGCCAATGGGGGAGCATCAGTAATGCCATAATTCAGAACCACTTGGGGGTGTGGGTTCTGACAGTTGCTCAGTAGCGTTAGAGTAGGCACTGTGGTTATCAGCATGGGAAGGAATTGAGTCCTAGTACCCGGTCAAGAAAATTAAGCAACTGTGGTCATGAATTTAAAGTGGAGGGTAGGAAAGAATCGTTGCCAAATTAAGCGTGTTAGTTTTGTTTCCCACACATTTCTTGAATTTTGAAGGGGGTGATAGTGGGGAGAAAAAGTCAAATATTACCTCTGGGACGTTAGAGAGAAATCAATTGGTCTTTGAGATTTATATTACATCACAGTTTCTCTTAACTCTTCTAACTCACTTTCTTCACCTAAAATCTTTTGTCTTAACACTTTTCCCCTTATCCATTCCCACATTCTTATCCTTCTCGATATGTCTTTTTGACCCCCTTGGCACAGTACAGTACTATGTAGATGGACATAAGTAGAAGGGGAGGAATAAATAGCAGCAAAAGCTAGGATGTAGACAATTTTCTTCCCACCTTGGGCACTTAAGGAGAGGGGGTTATTTATAAAAGAGAAATCGATCATTTCTCCCTTCCTTGTACTCACCAAGTTACCAAATTTATTCCCCATGCATTATGCCTTACAGCATTGGCATATAAGAAATTCGTTACTTGTGCCACTTCAAGAATGCCCATGTTATCCGAACACATGAGATTTTTTTTTTTTTTGAGACGGACTCTCACTCTGTCGCCCAGGCTGGAGTGCAGTGGCCGGATCTCAGCTCACTGAAAGCTCTGCCTCCCGGGTTCACGCCATTCTCCTGCCTCAGCTTCCCGAGTAGCTGGGACTACAGGCGTCCGCCACATCGCCCGGCTAGTTTTTTGTATTTTTTTAGTAGAGACGGGGTTTCACCGTGTTAGCCAGGATGGTCTCGATCTCCTGACCTCGTGATCCACCCGTCTCGGCCTCCCAAAGTGCTGGGATTACAGGCTTGAGCCACCGCGCCCGGCCCACATGAGATTTTTATAGTAGCTAGAAAGCAGCTGAAATGCTCCTAAATCCTTCATTTAAGGGGAACTTAACATCCTTCATACTCTAAAGGTTTTCAGTCATCTTCCTGAAGATGAAGGAAAAGAGATTAGACATGTCTTGCTAAAGTGTCTGTTGGTGGGTCCAAAGTCAAGTTCAATTATAACCCAGTTCATTTCCAGCTCTACTTCAGAACTGAAGATTTAAACTTCTTCGTATCTTTTTGAGACATGAGTTTATAACACAAAATCTATTACTCTGGAAGCAGTCTGTGTCACTTATTTACCTCTATCTCCTCATCCAGCCAACACTCTAGATTGAACTGGCTTCTCAAGATTCTTCTACCTGGGAATAATTTTCAGTTCAATTGAACTTGGCAGGACTCTGAACTTCAAATTCTAGCACTGGAGTGGCCACAAGGCTAGGTCTTGGGGTTGAGAAGTGAATGAAGTTAGCTAAAGATGTTTATCTCATAATGTCCGATGCTCTCATCGATTAGAATTCATGTTTCCTTTTCCTTTCCTCTCCTTTCTCATTTTCCTTCCCAAACCAGGTTTTACACCTTGCAGTGTGTTAGGAAGTGGTTGTTGGATTTGTGGATTTAAAAAAGTGATTCTAGAAAACAGGGAGGAAAGAAGGGCAATGGGGTTAGCTGTGGCCACCTCCTTTTAAGCCTTGAAGCTCCAGTGTGAGTCAGTCATAATTCCTTGTCATTTTAGGTTACATTATTTTTGAATTAAAAAAAAGGGGGGGGGGGTAAACGAACACATTTAGGAACAGAATAGCTGCTGTTACTGGTTAATACTTTTCCCATGGGGTTATTTTTTGTCTTTGTTAGAAAGGAATGTCCTAGTGAAGCCTGGCTGCTTCTCTTTAATACTACAGAAAAATATTTTTCATGCTTATTCTTATACTGGCAAATTTAGTTGGTAAGATAAGGAATATATTTTCAAGTTTCAGTTGTATTACTCGCTATTCCAGTTATTCCACTTGCTCTGGTTTCACAATTAAAGAAATATTGAAATGATGCACAGATAAGACAAGAGTGCGGCCTGACCCTGACATGAAATTCTGTAATGAACTTCAAGTGTTTCTAGAGTAAAATATACTCTTCCATTCCAGAACCGTTAGTGCAACTCTTAATTCAACCAGAGAACGGAAGGTTTATACATATTTCTTTGACCAACTCATAAAGATGGGAGTACATGAGATCATTCAGACACCTTTAACACCAACTTGGGACTTTGTAACTGTTGCAAATTTATCAGTCAAATTCTGAGCACCACGATTTGAGAACTGGAAATCTTGGAGAGAGTTTAAAGAGCCACAGTGATTATTAATAACCCTGACAAGTTGTAGAAACGGGCAGATAATTACAGGATGAACTTAATAGACAGATATAGAGAGTAATTTAGAGGAAGTAAACTGCTATAAATATAAGTGAGAAGACTTGGCTTTGTGGGAAAAGGTGGGAATCAGTAAACCACAAGTGAAACATGAATTAGCCATATAGTACAGTTGCTTTATTATTTAAAAACCAAAACTTTGTAGAGTACATTAACAAAGACTGTATTCAAGAGAAAGGCAGTCATCCCTTAGTCATTTAAACAATTATTTATTAAGCACTTATGTGCTAGTTGATACTTCTGGGTGCTGGAATAAAATAAGGAAAAAAATCAAGATCTGTACCTTCACGAAGCTCACTAAAGTGTGGTAAATGATACAGCAACTACCTTCAATAGTCTTTAGTTTGTATTCTGCAGCCAACTACATACAGCAAATACTAAAAGCTACTTGAGGTAGGGAATCCAACCCATTTTTACCTGTTGGATCCCATTCCGTGCCTAGCACACCAGCTTATAAGCAATCAACATGGATTAAGGGGTAAAAACAGGCCCTTAAAGAGCTAAAATTTAAACAAGTAATCACTTGTCTGATCATCAAATATGTCGTTCGAAATTCTCAGTTTTTTCTTCAAATCGCAGTAAACAAATATTTGTGCACCTATTACTTGCAAAACAGTTCTCAATACAATGCTTTGTGTGTAAAAGGAACGGCGGGAATGGATTAAAGTTGTGCATCGTGATAAATGGCGTGAATATCCTGAGCGGGTGGACAGCCCTTCTTCCGTGAGTTTTTTCTTTTTTTTTCTTTTCTTTTCTAGTCACCAAGACAGCACGCGTGTGCAGAAGCTGCAGCGGTGGGACGCAGAGCTAAGTCTGGGGGCGCAGACACCAGCTCGCCGAAGCGAGCTCGCCTGGGCAGCTCGGCGGGCGCGGCGAAACAGCTCCCACGTCTGCCTTCCACCGACTCCTCGGTCTCAGAGCTGACGAGGCGTCCCCCCAGAGGAAAGACTGGGCGCCGCAGACGCCCCTTGAAGTCCCCGGCCACTCGCCCCACCTCGGGGTCCTGTACCCCTAAGCCTTCGGGCGGGCGCTCCAGAGAGGCCCGTAGGACGCGATTTGAAACGGGTCGTGCCCAGCCCAGCCCGCATCTACTCGCCCGGCCACAGCCCAGCCACAGCTTAGGGACTTTGAGGCGCCCGCGCCCCTTTGTCGCGGTATCTCTCGCCCAGGCAGGCCGGACGCCGAGGCCTCGCGGTATCGAGCCTCTGTCCGCCCCGCCTCCTCGCCTTCCACTCGGCCCCGCCCTCGCTCTCTTACCCCTCCCCCTCTCCCGCCTCGCTTCC
Organism: Chlorocebus sabaeus; assembly: GCF_047675955.1. Taxonomy (NCBI): domain Eukaryota; kingdom Metazoa; phylum Chordata; class Mammalia; order Primates; family Cercopithecidae; genus Chlorocebus; species Chlorocebus sabaeus. Next base: position 35,141,697 of record NC_132913.1, read on the forward strand.
CCGACAATCTCCTCGCGCTCCCGGCCCGGCACGCGCGCTGCGCCCGGCCGCCGCCGCCGCCGCCGCCGCTGCCGCCGCCGCCGCCGCCGCCGCCGCTGCCGCCGAGCGTTCCTCCGCTGCGCCTGGCTTCCAGCTTCGGGCCGGAACCGGAAGTTTGGGGGGCGGAGCCCGGCGGAGGCCAGGAGACCGAAAACGCGGCCGAGCCCGGAGCCCGGAGCCGGAGCCAGAGCCTGGACCAGAACTTGGCCGCCGCCTGCACCGCCGCCGCCGCTGCCGCCCGCCGCTCCTTCCCCGCGCCGCAGCCGCCTCGCCGCTACCGTCGCGAGCTCGGCCGCCAGTGGTCCTCGGACTTTAGGTGTCCGGGTTGAAGGTCGGTCCGGACGTCGGACCCAGTCGGTTCCCAGACTGTCCGGGCGGCTGCGGACGCCGCCGCCGCCGCCGCCTCCTCGTCGCCTCAGCCTGGCGTTTTGTTCCCAGAGACGGGAGAGGCGAGCGGAGCTGACAGTGATTTTGACAGTGATTTAAACCCGCTTTTGTTGTTGTTGGCTTTTCGTTGTTTGGTTTTGTGTGTTGTGCGTGTGTGTGGCGGTTTTTCCCCCGTGGTGCATTTTATTTTTTATCGTTGTGCTCTTTTTTCTTTTTTTTTAAAAAAAACCCAGTGAACGTTTTTTAAAAAAAATTTTTTAATTTTTTTATTTTTGGTCTGGGCTTCCGAATATGTTTTATGACGGTTGATTTTACACCAGGAGGTTTGTCTCCGAGGAAGACCCAGGGAACTGGATATCTAGCGAGAACTTCCTCCGGATTCCCCGGCGCCTCGGGAAAATGGGAGCTGCTGCAAAGTTGGCGTTTGCCGTCTTTCTTATCTCCTGTTCTTCAGGTAGGTGCAGGGAGCGCGGCGCGGCGGGGCTGCTCCTGCGGCCGCGGCGGCCGCTGCTGGGGGCCGCGGCTCGTGTCGGGTCGGAGAGTCGAGTGAAGCCTAGGGAGGTTGCCCACTCCCTGCGCCCCTCGGCTGCCACCCCCCTCCCAGGTCTGATTGTGATCTGCAAACCTCCATGCATTTTTCTCCTTTTGAGTTGGGTCGGCGAGCCGATAAGAGTGAGTGCTGTGTTGTTGTGGAAGTGAGAAAGTCATGTTTTGTAGCCATAACACTGGATGACAGCGCTGGTTGGGTTGCAATTAAGCCGCAGATACCACAAGTGACAATTTATGCAAAGGTTGAGATCTGGAAGGAGTATTTAGTGTGGGCTCCTCCAAAACAAGGGTTGCTTTTTGTCATCGTTTAATTAGTGCTTCACCGGTGAATATCACGACATAGATCAGGCCAGTTGCTGCTTAATTTTGGCTGTGAGAAACAATACATCCTAACAGCAATTTAATCTGGGTCTCCCCTCACGTTTTCTTCAACTTCAGTGTCCAGCAGTGTTAAAAATAGTTGTAGTGGTTGTTGGAGTGTTAACTATAACCCAGTGCAGAAGAGGTATGCCGCTTGGTGTTGGTAATGTGCTGGCGTTCAACCACCATTTGTATGCTCTTTTGGGGCATAGATTTTGCTTACCTACGGAATACTTACTTTAACCGCTTTGTATTGAAGCATTGTATTCGATTTAGAACAACCCATATGAAATTGATTTTGTTAAATATAGTGGACTCATAAAATAGGTTTTAGCTCAAGGTTGGGGGAATAAACTGGCCATTTTATATTGGAAATTTTGATTTTGTGAGGACATTCTATGGTTGCAACCAGTGGTTGGAAAAACTATCTAGTCTTTTGTATTTGAAATTCTATAAATGAATACAACATCTAGCTCAAAGGTGTGCAGATGTACATAAAAGAGAGTTAGTTCAATAGATGAAACATTTTAAATAAGTCTCATTGGATTTATTTATCGTAAAATTTAATATTCAGTTACGAGCCTGTGGCATAGAATTACAGGGGACTCTTGAGGGGGGGCGAATTGACAGGTTTCATGGCCATGTCTTTATCTCGTTTGCCACAGGAAAATTAAAGGGTGGTAGTCTTCTTTGTGTACCTCTGTGGGGTGTGTGTGTGTGTGTTTGTGTGTGTGTGTGTTTGTGTCCGTCTTCCCCACCCCCCTTTAAATAGAATCTTTTGTAATGTATAGAATTTTGCTGAATGGTACATTTCCTTGTGGTTAATAAATGGATAAAGTCTAGTCTTATGTCTGTAGTGGTATTGATCAGTTCCGGGTGGGCTGAATGTGTTGTGAAATGGCGATCATTGCCAGAGATTAACCAAAAGAATCATGTCTGTTTAAATGGAAGAAGGAACATGCTTAAGGCAGGCTGACAGTTCTTTTTGTGCACGGTTTGGGAAGGAAGCTAAACAATGGTGTGTCTGAAATGAATGAAGGCCTTGATAACACTAAACCTCTTGCTTTTGTGACATGACTTAACCATGTAGTTTTTATCTTTCCAGTAGTACTCTTTTTTTCTCTGCTTCTATATGTTGTGGCTGGTGAACTCCTCCTGTTCAAATCCCTTGTTCTGATCTCTTGCCCTTGAGGAGGGGCATCATGGCCACTGACCAAGGAATTGTGGACATTATTCCCTCCCAAACCCACCTGAGTCACACTAATTGATGAAGGAGGTTATTCTTGAGCAGTCTCAAGGTATTACTTCTTGAAAAGCAGGCTGTCGCTACAGATCTTACAGCTTCCTCTGCTTGGTTTGGTAGTAAAAATAATTGAGCATTAGTTTCTCGTGGGATTATTTTCATTGGGCCAGGATTATTTTCAGTGGGCCAGGAGGTTAATAGCTGTAATTTTGAAATAAAGTGATTTTGTTGCTATAGGGCATATAGATAATTCCACTTATATTAAACTAATACTATGTTGTTGCATAGGCTCTTTAAGATGAACATTCCCAGTTGAACTAAAATATGTGATTCTGTTGAAGATAACTGAAATAATCATAAAGACCTTAATCCATATTTATACATGAAGATTTTGAGTACTTAAAATGTCTGATTTTTAAAAGGCTTTTGTTATGGATCATATGCACTCTAAAAAAGGATTATTGTGTTTCTCCAACTAATTGATTTTTCTACAAAATGTGTAATCTGACATGTTGGAAGCAGGAGGTGACTGTTTTTATGATAATTTTAAAAATTCTCAGGTTGTCAGTTTTTCATTTCTAGATACTTGATTTTTTTTTTTTTTAAATCAAAGTGGGAAACAATAGTAAGGAACAGTTTTGTTCCAGGTATTTAGAAGGAATGTTTACTATTTCGTGGACTCTGATTTTTCAGTTTCCATCCCATGGTATGTATTGTGGAGACTGATTATGCAGACTATTCCTGTTGGATATGGCCAAGTGTATAATTTGCTCCTCTCTCTCATTCCAGGGGAAACATTTCAAATTTTGCCCCTATCCTGGAGTGCCTTCAGATTATCTTTGATTTTGAATTTTTTCATTCCTCTCATACTTCCTCAGATTCTGTTTCAAAACACAAATCTTAGTTTTCTTCTTATAGCCATTGTGGTTAATTTGTATCTTTCCCCACAGTTTGTTAAAGTATGAGAATGACTTTAATACTTGCCTTAGTACTTAGATTTATCATATCTATAGTTATGCAGCTATTGTGGTATTTGAGTTGCATTGAAGTAAGTTGAGAATTCCTTTGGATTTTGTGGGAGCTGGAGCAGTATGGTCAGTGTATTTGATGAAATAGGAAATGGAAATATGGTAATTATGTTTTCTTCAGTTCAGCTAGGCAGTACTGTGTATGTGTGAATGTGTGTGTGGTTGGAGGGGGAGTTGACAGTACAGAGAATCTTTTGGGATTCTCTTGAACTTTGACTAACAAGTGATGGATGTTAAATATTTTGTTTTCTAAAAGGCAGAATCTCTTATAAATGCTGTCTGTGGTCAAATTCAAATATAATATGTTGAAGCATGGAGACCAGAAACAAAATGGAACAAAATTCTCCCTCCATTCATTTTGTATTTTTTTTTTTTTTCCTATTTATGATCTAAGCCAATAGTTCTCAAGCTGGGGTGATTCCCCCTCCCTACTTCTCCAAATCCCCATCCTTGGGACATTTGGAAACATTTTTGGTTGTCACAACAGGGGGCGGGATGTGCTACTGGCATCTAGTTGGGTAGAGGGCAGGGATGCTTCTAATTGTCCTACAATGCACGGTACAGCCTTCCACAACAAAGAGTTATCTGGCTCAGTATGTCACTAGTGTGGAGGTCAAAAAACCCTGTTCTAAGAAAACCAAATACTACATGTTCTCACTTATAAGTAGGAGCAAAATAATGAGAAAACATGAAAACAAAGAACAGAACAGCAGACACTGGAGTCTACTCAAGGATGGAGGGTAGGAGGAGGGAGATGAGCAGAAGAGATAACTATTGGGTACTGAGCTTAATACCTGGGTGATGAAGTAATCTGCACAGCAAACCCCTATGATACGAGTTTACCTATGTAATAGACCTTCACTTGTACCCCCGAACCTAACATACAAATTTTTAAAAAAGGAAAAACTCAGTTCTAAACCCCTAAATTTTAAAAGCATTAGTTTATTAGTAAAAGGGCTCTGCTGTCTTCCCCCTAAAGTTAGTAATCTAAATTTTACAAGTACGTGGTATTGGTGATCTCCAGGGGACCTCGTATTGAAAGTTTTAAATCTTTTCATTATCTTTTAAATTAGAATATGATTAAATTAGAGAAACAGACTATAGATATGCACATTCTTTCATCCTATTATACTATAATAAAAATATTCTGATGACTTATGGATAAACTCTTCTATTACCGATTTTGATAGAGTGCTCATGAAGACTGCATGTTCCTGGACATGATGAATGATTGCTTAAGGTGTCAAGTTTAGTATATTTGCTTTAGATCCAGGATTTTCTTTGCCATGATATGATCTTTAAGGATATTTGCCTTTACTTTATTCTTACTGACATCATTGATTGCCTTATGGTGATATTCGTATGTGTTTAACGTGTTGCCTGAAATATGTTCACTATTACATGTTCCCTGAATAGTTTCTAGGTAGAAATTCCGTTTTTTTAAAAAAGATATTTCCTTTGTCTAGCTAACTTTAATTTCAAGAAACTTTTAGCCTAATCTCTTAATTACATAATTACCTTGAGAATCATTAGCTGGGTTTTGGTTACCGTTAGACTAATTTACGATACAGTAAGTAATATTTTATGATCTATTGCAGATCCTTTCCCTTATTAAGGTTAAATCTTGACCATAATTAATAAAATGCTTACCTTGTTTTGAACTCTGGTTTTAAGGAAGTTAACCCAGCCAACCAAGATAAGAATTACAGTGAAACGCTTAGCAAATTAAGTAGCATTATACCATAGAGAGGAAAATTCTGAAGTAATTCCCGCAAATGGTGTCCAGATGAGCCTCATCCCAGTGTCTCTGTAACACACCTCACCATACCCTTCACTGATACTGACATTTTCACCTTTTGGGTCCACCAGACTCACTGTTCTTAAGAAGTGAAGCGTAACTAAAGAGAATGAGATTTTAGTAATCTCTAAATTGTTTATTTAGATTCTGAGACTCTATTTTGTTGCATTTTGACTTTTTAAAGTGTTACTCTGATTTTCTCATCTTTGTTATCTCATAAGTCCGTGATTACAATTTGTCTTTTCATGGTCTGTTATGTTGCCAGTTGCCATATTGTCTCAGATTATAGGTAAGCTTGGCAACATTTGATACTAGGGTCACTGGTATGCCTTAACTTTTTGCTCACTGCTCTGTAACTCCTTGTTTTTTCCATTCCCTTTCATCATTGTTCCCTTTCCATTTTCCTCCCTTCTTTGTCTACTCCCTTTTCTTCCCCTGACCCTTCTGTACTTCCCTATACTGCTTGCTTGTGGAACCCAGTCATTGCTTAGCATCATGGGTGGCTCAAGAGGGCTTACCCATGGTTTTAATGAAAACGGATTGAATTTAGAATGCTTGAGAATTGACCAGATAGTCTTTTCCACTTTCTTTCATTGGCTGGTTTCTGGACTACCTCACACACCCCCTTGGGAGTAGTGTTACTCTCTTGGAATCAAATGGCTTGAACTTTAGATTGCTCTGATTCTCTTTTTTAATATTCAGGTTTTCCTTAACTCTTTGCTGCTTAAGAAAAAGTTTCACTCATATTACTATTCATTCATCATTTCTGTTTAAGCCAACATTTGACTGGACCCAAGAGTATATTTATTGCTGCTGATAGGACCACATTAGACTTCCTCTGTGGTAGATTTAATTCTGTTAGATTGTAAAATAGTCATGTCTAGACAGAACATTGATTTCAAATTGACTATTGAACATGAAAATTCCAGGAATAGTGTATAGAGGAAGGAGGAGGAGGAGGAGAAATCAAGAAGGTAAGAAAACTACTGTAGATAGCAGTTGACTTTGTCATTCTCCACCTAGATTTCTTTTTAGTCACTTTTGTATACCCAGTGCATCTAGAGGTCAGGCTTTGTTTTAATAAAGAGACTTAAGGGAAATATGTTTTTGTCTCTGAAGTTGGATTTTTTGAACTGTTAGAGTGGTGGGCCTAAGGGAAAAAATTCTAAAGTTCATATGGATAGTGGTCAAGAATGTGGTCATAGAGGTTGGTAGACTTGAGCTCTGGTGTCAGCACTGCCAGTATCTAGCTTATCTATCATTTTCTCTTACTTGATTGTTGTAGCACTTTTCTAACTAAGATTCACCAGTTCCCTATCACTACTTCCTTTTCTTTATAGTCCATCTGCATAGCTGCTGGAGTGATCTTATTAAAAAATAAATCTGAATATGTCGCCTTTGCTTAAAACCTTTCACTGACTGTGGGTCACCTTTATCATAGAATCTGAAGTCTTAGAATGTCATAAAAAATCCTTCATCATTTGGTTCCTGCCTATTTTTTTAACCTCTTGGTATTGGTTAAGAGTATAGACTCTGGATGTAGACTTAATTGGTTTAAATCTTGGTTTCATAACCTAGCCTTGGTCAAGTTACTTCACTTTTGTGTGTCTCAGTTTTCTCATCTACACAATGGGGGGATGTTAATAGTGCCTACCTCAGAGAGTGGTTTGAATATTAAATGCTAGGTATTCTGCTGCAGCTTCTCCTCGGGATGAGTACTATACTATATTCCATCCATACAGACTTGACTTGCAGTTTCTTAAATGTGTCATCCTTTATTATATGTCAGGATGGTGCCTTCGTATATGTTACTCTTCCTCTTCCCTTTTTGGTTTTAAGACTGAGAAGTATCACCTCCTTAGAAACATTTTCTCTGTCACCCAACCCAGATTGAGTTAGTTGCTTTCTGTTCGTCTAACACCTTGTAAATGACCTTGATTTCAGTAATTATTACAAATGTTTACTTGCCTATTTCCACTTTAGACTGTGCAAATGTTTACTTTCCTGTTTCTACTCTTTGAAGACATCTTTCCTTTATCCATACACCCATTTCTAGAACCTGGTACACAATAGGTGCTCAGCAAGTGTTTATTAAATGAATGAGATGAAATTATTTCACTTCTCTCAGCCACAGTTACCCTCTTAATGTATTGAAGTGGTGAACTTGGATTAGATAACCCCTGATTTTTTTTCCTACTCTGAAAACTTTATGATTCTATAATTTTAAGGTTAGAGTTCGGTGGTGACATTAAGAAAAGATTTTGCTGGTTGTTTTGATATCTTTAAGTTATGTTCAAATTTAAATTTTTAAAAATAATTAAAATTATAATTTGAATTATATAGATTTAGAGGGGATCTTAGGTATCTTCATGTTCCATGGCTTTCATACTTTTTTGATTATAATCCACAATAAGAATTACACATTGCATTATGACTTAGTTCCCATGTAGTAGTAGGGGTGTGTGTATATGTGTGTGTATGCATCGGAAATGAAAGTTTCATGAACTGTGTACTCTTAACTATGTGCAGGACACGTATGTATTTTTATGTTATATTTCATTTAAAAATCGTTGATCATGACCCATTAATTGATTCATTGACCCACTAATGGATTGTAAATCCCTAAAACCAGTGACCTGGTTCAACAATCCTTATTTTCTGTATTCAATACTCTTTTAGTGGATAAGGAAGCTACCTACATAAATGTGTGCAATGAAAAATATATGCACTGAAAAATATGGTCATTAATTAATCTACAATGGAGAATGTATGCCTATTTAGAGAATATAGGGAAAACTGGTCTCAAGGGACAGCGTGGCTCTTCCCTGACTAAGCTCTTCTCTTTTTTGGACTAGTCGAATAAACACGAGGGCGCTAAAACAAAATTAGATTGTAATTTTGGGGAGCTGGTATTTTTTAATTTAGGAAAGACTTGCTGGACTTAATACTGGAAAAAATGTCTTAGCAGAAGATTAGGAAGGATATTAATCTTAATATGAAGGAAAAGACGTAAAATAGCATCAGGAACACAGTAGGCATTTGAGAGTAAACTTGACCATGGATGAAGGCAAGGTGGGATGGAGAAATTTTGACTAAATCTGAGGAAGAGATTTGTGCGATGAAGAGAGTTCATAATTGCTTGATGAAGTAGGACAATCTCAGGGGATTAACTCTTAAATTCAGATGAAAACTAATTAAAACTGAGGAGGTAAGAGTGAATGATACATATCCTGATGTATGTCCCAAATACCTCATGCGTGAATATAGGACTGAAAAGCAACTCGAAGACTAAGGTAGGATGGTAGCACTACTAAATGAAATTGGTAAAGAAGTAATGAACCAGAGGAAAATTGAAAGTGCCTTTATAACTAAAAAAGTTTACAGGCAGATATAGTTATAGATGACAAGCATGAAAAAAATAAAGACATATATTTGGAAAAACAAGAGTACGTAATAAAACATGATAGCATATAATATTCTCTTAAAAGGGCAGGCTGTATGATGGATATGTCTTCACTGTGATGTCTAGTTAAAGAATTCTAAGCATTAGTGGCTCAGTATGTTGTTTATGTTTAAATGATGGTCAGATTTCAGTAATTACTCATACTGGTCTTCCAGATTATATTCTTTGAAATCTGTATGAGACCCTACAGTAAAATATACTGTTCTAAAGAAGTAGATTTAGATACTTTTCTGAACTTGGTATACGGTATTCACACTTGAAACCTAAACTTTTCAGTGACCATTCTTTTGGACTAGTTTTTTTCTTTGGTTGGCTGTAGTCACACTGGGAATCACTTTATTCCCTAATATTGCTAAAGAAAATAAATGTAAAGCAAGAAGATAGTTACTACATTAGAAGCACTGGCTACACATGTGGGGAGGGGTTGCCTTTCAAAAGATTTAAAAAATGAATCAAGTCTTTACATATTGTAATAAAAGTAAGCCTATTTATAAAGCTTAGAGGGAGTAGTTTTCCTAGTTATGATTATTAACTTTAAAATTTTTATTTTAAAGGAAAAGTCTACTGTTCTTCACATCTTCATAACTATATGTGATATATCAAGCTTGCTCCAAGGCATTATTTCAAGAGGAAGGGGCATGGACAAGTTATGAGATCTTGGCACATTTCTAAAAATCTGAGATTAACTTTTAAAATTTGTAAACCAAGATGTATTAAATGAATTGATACGCCACATAACACAGTAGCTGGTCCAGAGTAGATCTTACATATTAGTTTTTAATCTATCTTTAAGTCCCATATAAAAGGATATGGTATGTAAAACATCTTTAAAAAGATAGATTTGGTTCTTGGGGGATATTTACATTTGCAGGTTACTTATCAGTTAATGTGCAATAATACTCTGACTGAAGGATACAGCCAAAGAACATATCATTATAGAGAGCCAGATAGCTGCCAATAAATATCTAGAATATTCAAATATCGTGGTTCCTTACAAAGAGTTCTTTAAGGTCTCATTGTTTTAGCATGCATTAAAAAGAAACAATGGAGTAAATTGTCTCTATTTATTAGTGGGAATTTAAAACATCTTTTTTCTTGGGCAACTTCTCTTAAACTTTTTAAGTGTTTTAGAACTTTTCAGTAGAAGTAAAGTTTTGAAAGATTCCCAAGTCTGTTTTTAGGTACCGGCTACTTTAAGCTTTGAAAACACAAAGCTTTTCAATGACTATTCTTTGAGATCAATATTTTGAATGTGGTATAATATTTTGGACTAAAACTTAAGAGTCTGTCATTCAAATTCCTGCTTTCCTACTGACTCTTCTTTGACCTTTGACAGCCATTAAGATTTCACTTTACTCATCCTTAAATTAAAGAGGGTGAAATAGGTATTCATTCACTTAACAAATCAATATTGAACTACATGCTAGACACCATGGTAAGTGCTTGGGATACAGCATTAAATATGAAGACAGATATGATTATGCCTTTCTGGAGCTTATAGTCATAAAGTAAGTAGTCAAATGAATAACATAATTACAAATTGTCATATGTGCTCTGACAGAAACTAACAGGGTGCTGAGAGGATTACTCTTTATTTGCCTTATCACATATCACATCTGTTTACTTTATCTACCTATTTCTCTTTTTTTTTTTTTTTTTTTTTTTTTTTTGAGACTGAGTCTCACTCTGTCGGCCAGGCTGGAGTGCAGTAGTGCGATCTCGGCTCACTGCAACCCCAGCCTTTCAGTTCAAGTGATTCTCCTGCCTCAGCCTCCCGAGTAACTGGGACTATAGGCGTGCGCCACCATGCCTGGCTAATTTTTGTATTTTTGGTAGAGAGGGGATTTAACCATGTTGGCCAGGCTGGTCTCGAACTCCTGTCTCAAGTGATCTGCCCTCCTTGGCCTCCCAAAGTGCTGGGATTACAGGTGTGAGCCACCACGCCTGGCCTATTATTTGTCCTTTCCAATATTAGAGTGTAAGCTCTACTGGGGGTGGGGGAGGGTGTGACTTTTTCTTAATAATTACAGTGCATGGCACAGTTTCTGGCACAGAGGTGAAGCTCTGTAAATATTTAACTAGCTGCCTGAAGCAGTGAATGCAGGGATGGGACTGGAGAGAGAGGGACAGGATCATGCAGGTCTTTGATCTAACAGGGGAAGGAATTAGAATAAAATGCAAAGGGCAGTGTGAAGCAAAGAGTTTTAAGGAAAGCAGATGTGGGTTATGTGTTAAGAGCACTTTGGCAGCTATCTGAAAAACATACTGGAAGAGTATAGGAGTGAAGAGGTGAGAGCAGTTAGGAACCTGTTGCTTCAGTGTAAGCTAGAGAGACTCTGCAAGATCCCTTCCAGCTTTGAACATTCTCTGATTGTATTGTAAAGCTTGCCTACACTCATCAGTCTTCCTTTTGTATCTTATTTTAGTCATCTTATTTTTTTTTCCTGCTTGTCATTGCTTAAAAAAAACCGTGAATGGATAGGCTTCTTGTGAACTTCGAATACAAATTCTCAGAAAAAGAAATAATGAAACACAGACTAGAGGTTATTGAATTTTTGTAACAAATTTCTATCTTTAGAGTTTGTGCATTTGCTAATTTATACTCTTATTTACTTAAACATTCCTATTTCTCTCTGAGACTGACTTTACTCCTTTTCAGGTGCCTATTTTTTTCATAAGCTTACCACCTCTTTATTGTTTCAAATGTCATATACTATATTGTTGGTATGGTTGAAGATTCAGAAGTAGAAACTCTGTGTATTTTATATCTTAATTCTTAGAAATTTGATATCTTTTCAGGTTATCAAGATCTTACAATAAAGGCTGAAAGGATAAATACTTAATACTTTAGGCTATTAGTTTTACTCAGGGCTACAGCCTCTAACTCTAGGTATTCAGCTTGAATGTTTTTATCTGGAAAGATTTCAAGTCTCTCCTGTTGTTGGTAGAGAGGTGGTGCTTGGCACAGGGAAATAAGCTCTTTATTATGGCATAAGTTCAGCTGCAGCATCTTTGCCTAGGAAAAACTGCATTATTACGCACAGGTAAAACCAGAAGAGATGTTAAACTTTACTGAATTAAAAAAATATAATGGGGCCTGCCTCTTTCCATTATTTAATCCATTGGTTTCACTTGGATTTTTTCATTTTGGAAGCAGGTAAAGCTAACCATCTTTGATAAGCCACCTTCTACAAAGTTCAGTTTCACCCTATAAATACTATAGTTCATTTTATTTATTATTACCTTAAGTAAAATAGTTCTAGAAAAAGAACTGGATGCTAGGCCTTTCTTTTACCTGGTAGTGGAGTTTCATACTTTAGGATTAGTAAATACAATTTGCTAATTAATTTTATATAATCTAAGACTTGGAGTGAACTTGTAATAATCACTAAAATTGTATGAGGAGAAACAAAAAGTCAGTGAGTAAATGAGGACGATGATGAATAATGAATAATTGCAAGATAACATAAACAAGGTGAATATGGTAATAGTAAAGTAATTTGATTAGCGGGCATTCAAAGTAGAATAAAACACCTTTCTGAATGGCCAGAAAAATGGTTGAATAGCCGCTGACCACAAGCTTTTACTGCTGGGAGGGCCTAACAAACTGTCAGGTACTTTTTTCTCCAGTAACTACCTTTATAAGAATGATTGTTCGGAAGAATAAAATTCTCAAGCTGATCCTCACTTCTGAAGGATGGAGTAAAAGTAAAAGATTAGGGCCAGAGAAGAAGAGTGGTTATGCTTCATTTTCCTTTTGAATCATTGAAGAGTAGTTTTGACTTTTTACCACCGATCTTATTTTTCACTACTGTAGCCCTAGAATATCCCCATATCAAGAACTGTAGTTCCTAGTTAGTCTAGCAACATATATTTAGCAGTCCTCAATTAGACAGTATTTTTGTAATTAATATCTAGCCTTGCATCTATGATGGAAGGAAATCAGCTCACTAAACCAGAGCACGGAAGACTAGAGGAGCCTACTCTGTTATAGATAATAGAAGCATTGAAACGTTGTATTTGTCAGTTAGGGCTGGTTAATAGAAATAAAAGCTCATATTGTTGATACATATGTAGCTGTTTGTTGGCAAGAATGGTTTTCATTTAAAAAAACCAAAAAACAAAAACCAACCCCTAACACTTGCTTTATCTTCAAATTCAATGCAAGTAGTTAATTATGCAAATTCTTGGGTAGATATAGTAGAAAGAGCAAACATTCTGCCCGGAGAAAACCTGGGTGTTGTGCCTGTCTACCACAGTGTGGGATATCATGTGAACTTGGGAAAATTCCATAAGCTTAGTTTCTGTTTTATAGTACCTACCTCAAAGATTTGAGTAAGGATCAAAGGCTACACACACAAGCCCAAGTGTACTCACATAAAAATATATACATGCAACTTAAAAAAAATTATTTTAAGTTCAGGAGTACATGTACAGGTTTGTTACGTAGGTAAACTTGTGTCATGGGGGTTTGTTTTATGGATTATTTTATCACCTAGGTATTAAGCCTAGTACCCATTAGTTATTTTTCCTGATCCTCTCCCTCCTCCCTCCCATAGGCCCCAGTGTTCCCTTCTACTTGTCCATGTGTTCCCATCATTTAGCTTTCACTTGTAAGTGAGAACATGTGGTATTTGGTTTTCTGTTCTGTGTTAGTTTGCTAAGCATAATGGCCTCCAGCTCCACCCATCTCCCTGCGAAGGACAGGCTCTCATTTGCTTTTGTGGCCGTACGTGCAACTTAAAATTTTCTTCTTCTCTCTGACTTTCTGCTGAACATGCAGCCTTTAAAACTTTGAAATGCTATGGCAAATATTTGTAATTAATACAGTGATGTTTTTCAAGGAGTAGAGAGTAATAGGAAGAATTGAAGGGAATTATACCAGCACTTCGAATTCAGAATTTGTGATGCCTGATGGGTCGACATTTATCTTTAGGCTGTCTGCAAATAAAGGGGTTAATTCCATAAACAACCGAATATTAGATATTAGAGGGTTTATTCCTTACCGTGACCTTAAAGGCTCTGTATAATATGGACCCTTTCCATCCTTATCTTTTGCCATATTGGCCCTCTGGTAGTTCCTACAACACACCAACTGCTTTTTATTCCTCTGAGCTTTTTTTTACTTGTCTTCCGTTAATATTTATGAGAAGGGCCATATCAGACTTACAATGTAGTTTCCTCCATGCCTGGCACATAATAGATGCTTAACAAATATTTATCAATGAACGTTGAATGCTTTTGAGCACTTAGAATGGGGGTCCACAGACTTTTTTGTAAAGGGCCAGATAGTAAGTATTTTCGGCAGTCCCTTTTGCAGTTTCTCAGCTCTGCCAGCTGTAACACAAAAGCAGTCAGACAATATGTAAATAAACCAGTGTCACTGTGTTCCAGTAAAACTTTATTTGTGGGCATTGAAATTTGAATTTCATATAATTTTCATATGTCACAGAGTATTATTCTTTTGATTTTTTTTTCCAGCCATTTAAATGTAAAAACCATTGTTCAGGGGCTGTATACAGACTGGATTTTGACCTGTGGGCTGTAGTTTGCCAATCTCTTGGACATTGTATAGGTGGCACCCCTCCCCCAACTTAGAAATATGTTTAAAAAACTTTGTGCGGGAGCATTTTCGTACAGAATTATTGTTATATATGTGGGTTAAGTTCCTAGGAAGACGAATCCATAAGCCTGTTTTACCTCCAGTGTTTTAATCTAGCAATACAACTTTATTTTACCCCCAAGAATTACTCTGCCTCGCTGGGTACGGTGGCTCATGCCTGTAATCCTAGCACTTGGGGAGGCCGAGGTGGGCGGATCACGAGGTCAGGAGATTGAGACCATCCTGGCTAACACAGTGAAACCCCATCTCTCCTAAAAATACAAAAAAATTAGCTGTGCGTGGTGGCGGGCGCCTGTAATCCAGCTACTCAGGAGACTGAGGCAGGAGAATGGCATGAACTCGGGAGGCGGAGCTTGAAGTGAGCCGAGATGGCTGCACTCCAGCCTGGGTGAAAGTGCGAGACTCCGTCTCAAAAAAAACAAGAAAAAAGAATAACTGTCTCTGAGGGAAAATAGATTTAGTGTTCCTTCTTGGACCAGAGACAGCACGTATTCTCCCCAGCACTCTCACAATTTCCTTCTTCCCTGATCTCTCTTCTACCGCTGGGGTTTGCATCCTAGGAAATCCTCTTCTAGGGGCTCCTGTAGGGTGGAATGGTAACAAAACTAATAAGAGCTTTCTGTGTGTGATTAGGGAGGAGGGCATGGGAGGAGAAAGGTGGAGAGAGAGAAGAGTGCAAAGTAGTTTCTTTTCAAACTGCAGGTTACAACCCACTGGAAGGTTATAAAATCAGTGTAGAGGGTCGCCACAGACCAAAAAGGAAAGAAAAAAAATAGAAAATGTTAGAATGAATCACACATAGCATAGTATTCTTTTGTGAAACTTCAGTTGTGTGTGTGATTGTTTGTGTGTATGTACCAGGTCACAATGAAAAATGTATTTCTTACGGCGCTGTGTGGTCAGAAAAGTTTGAGAGCCTGTGTTCCAAGGGTTTGGGGTACTGATCCTGAGTTTTTTTCCCTTACTGCCTATGAGAGGCATGTGAAAAATGTAAAGGCAGCCTCTTGATTTCTTGCTACAGTACGTTTTTGGTACTCAGTTACCTTATGAGGTGGTTAACTGTTTTACAGATGAGAAAACGGTCATACAGATAAAAAGCTTCACAACTGAGAGTGAAACAGAAGCTCACCAGAAGCTCACCTTATTTTAGAATATGTTCTTCTTCCATTATACCATGTTGTTTTCCTTGTAGGGAAAGGAGTTATGTATGACTTCCTTTGTGTTTCAGAGGACAAAAATCATTCCAGTTGGCCACAGCTCACTGATTTCTTGAGACGAGGCATTGGCTTTAGTAATAGGACAGGGCCACTGAAAGGTGTGAAGAGAGTGGTTAGGAACTCAGTAGAAAGGTTGACCTAGTATCTAAGAAAGGAGGGATTTCGCCTTTATTTTCTTCTTTGCCCTCTGTACTACTGTCCCTGCTCCTTCATTCCTCACCGCCAGTTGGGCTCGTAACTCATGCTAGAAATAGCACGGAATTGAGGATGAGGTTTAGTGAGGAAGGGTAATATAATCATGTCTTTAGCTGAAAGGGGAATGAGGAGGGAAACCTAAGTAGCAGGGCCACCTGGCCACCCAGATGGGTTGGCTGTTCCCAGGTGGCAATTTACAAGTGGGTGTAGGTAAAACGGGGCCTGCTATTAATTGTGTTACAAGCAGAAGTCTTGGCTGTGGAAACTGGTAGCTTTGATATGCTAATTGAAAGTAGTTCTTTTTAAAGTTATATTAAGGGAAAGCGTGTCTTAAGCAACACTTGGTTAGTCCAGAGTCAGTTGCCCGTTTTAAGTACTTAAAAATCATAATACAGATCTTTTAAGAAATCTCTTTCTTAGTTTCTGGTAAAAACTAATTTATGCTGATTTTGATCTCTACCTTGATTTGGAATTGTTTGGGGAATAAAAAGGTTGATGGGAAGGCTGTTCTTCACTAGGAAAGTAACAGAACCATAGCAGACAGGTAGGTTAATTGAACGGAAAGATGAGAGACCCTTACAGAATGTGTTCATCTTCCCCAGGCCGAGTTGGGATTCTTGCTTTTACAATGGAAATTAGTGTTTCATGGGGAATGAGTTTTAACTATGTAGTAGTATCTGAAGACTTCGTATTTTTCAGCCCATCACTCGCCCCTACAATATTGCTTATCATTCTGTATTATAATATCTTGTTAATGTGTCAGACTCCCAGGTGACCTTAAGTTGTTACAGATTTTTCAGTGTAAAGTTAGTGTTCAGCTTAGGTTAAGAGTATTGAAGCCAGATGCCTGGTCCTCATCTGGAAGATGGAGATAATAAGGGTAACCTACTTTGTACAGTTGTTATGAAGTATAAGTGAGTTGATATATGCAAAGTGCTTTGAATGATTTCTCACATGTAGCATTCTAAATAACTCAATAAATATTAGTTGCTGATGCTGGTTGGTATTACCCACCAGTGTCTAGTCTGAACTATTTATTGAATATGAAAAAGTTATAATATAGTGAATGTGTTAATAATATTGAGGACATTCCAGTATATTTAGTGAGAAACTGTACCTTTGTAGATGGCCATGCTGTTTTGTTTAGGGTGCAAGTAGTGTTTGTTTTATTTATAATATTTATATTTATTTGACTGTGATTTAATTCTAGATCATCATCTGGTATTCAGGGAAGATACTAATATTTTCAATTATGTAATTTATTGGTATTGTTTTATGTAAAGATTTTGGGGAGAAACTTTTCAGAAAAGTGTAAAGTAGCATGTCATTCAGTAGTATACAGATTGAGCATGCCAGATCTGAACATCCAAAATTTGAAATTCTTCAAAATTCAGAATGTTTTGTGTGACAGCATGATGCTCAAAGGAAATGCTCACTGGAGCATTTCAGATTTCAGATTTTCAGATTTGGGATGCTCAACTGCTATACCACCAATATTTTGAAATGCAAAAAAAAAAAAAAAATCTGAAATCCAAAACACTTCTGATCCCAAACATTTTGGATAAGGGATATTCAGCCTGTATTCCCGAATGAGAGCACCTGAAAACCTTCTTTCCAAAGTGAGAGCAAGATAAAGCGGTGTGATTGTGTGAGGGGAATAACTGAAATTTCTAAAAGTGTATCTTGTTTTATTTTCTCAGCATCTGAATATTAACATTTCTGGGTAAATAGTTTCTGTGTTTTATAGTTTTTTAAGTGATTTCCTGTCTGTTTCTGTTGATCCTATTTGAGCCTGTTTGAACTAGGTTCTATGTTTTGTTTTAGCTCAAACCCTGAGATAATATGATTTGCCTGAAGTCACTAATCAGCAGAGATAGAACTAAAACCCTGATTTTCAAGTTCAGTGTTCTTTTGTAGTAGCAAAAAATGCTTTCTGGCTTTTAGAGAGTCCTCTTCCACTGTCTCCCACCCTTAGTGTTTGCAGTGATTTATAGAGTTGGTTGCTTTGCAGATAATCTTTGTACCACACTTTGAGATACCCATGTTTAGAGTCTGGGGAGCCAGAAGTAGCAGTATAGCAATAGTAAGCACCAAAGCGAGCTCTTAATTCTAGGGCAGAATTTTTTTTTTTTTTTTTTTTTTTTTGGAGTGGAGTCTTGCTTGGTTAGCTTGATGTTGTAACTGTAAATCCACATATGTTAATTGTTGCCTGAAGTAAATTTCTAGGTAAATCCTGCCATTGATTGCTGCAGATGTGCTTTACTCAATCACTTTTGTTTTTGATTAAGAACATTTAAAATTGTTTTCCTGGGCAGGACGCCATGACTCATGCCTGTAATCCCAGCACTTTGGGAGGCTGAGGTGGGCAGATCACCTGAGGTCAGGAATTTGAGACCAGCCTGGCCAACAGGGTGAAACCCCATCTTTACTAAAAATACGAAAATTAGCCAGGTGTGGTGGTGCATGCCTGTAATCCCAGCTACTCGGGAGGCTGAGGCAGGACAGTTGCTTGAACCCAGGAGACAGAGGTTGCAGTGAGCTGAGATCACGCCACTGCACTCCAGCCTGGGTGACAGAGTGAGACTCCGTCTCCAAAAAAAAAAAAAAAAATTGTTTTTCTAGTGGTCCATTGCTAGATCAGTCTCATTACACATGTGCCAGAATTTTACATTGTTTTCACATTGCTGCATTTCTTGGGACAAAATTGGAACTGGCGAGTTATGTCACAGCACAACCGTTATGTATAACAATAGTATTGCTAATGATTACCATTTGTTAAAACTGTTGTTATTAACCACCACTTATAGCATGCTCCGTGCTAAGTGCTATTAAGTTTTCATGATAATGTGCCTGACTAGCCCTACAAGATAATTGTTATCCCCATTTTATAGATAAGGAAACTGAGACTCAGTGACTTGCCTAAGACTACATAACTAAGTAAGTAGCACAACTTAGGTCTGTAAGGCTTAAATCTATTCTTTGGAATCTACTATGCTAAAATAATGAGTTACCAATTCCAGGACTGTGTGATGTTTTTTGAACCTGTTCTGCCAAGGTTCTATATCCTGCTCATGCTAACAGCAGCTACTGTTGCCAGCACCCCTTGAAACCTATGATGTAAAAACTGCTGACTTATCAAATTTAGGGGAATGATGATCTACTATGTTTCCTGTGGCTGATATAGCAGAGCTTTCTCCACCTCTGAAATGAAAGTACACTTGACCCTTGAACAACGTGAGGATTGGGGGTGTTGACTCCTGTGAGGTTGAAAATCCAGGTATAACTTTTGACTCCACCAGAATTTACCTAATAATACCCTGTTATTGACTGGAAGCCCTACTGATAACATAAACAGTTGATTAACATGTTTTGTATGTTATATGTCTTATACATATACGTACTATTTTGTGTGTTATATTGTGTTCTTACAATAAGGAAGCTAAAGGAAAGAAAATGCTATTAAGAAAAATCATAAGGGAGAGAAAATATTTTTACTCTTCATTAAGTGGAAGTAGATTAGTCTTGCTATCTCAGGGGTGGCAGAGGTAGAAGAAAGTCTGCATACAGGTGGATTCACACGGTTCAGACCCATGTTTGAGG
The DNA here is from genome assembly GCF_047675955.1 of Chlorocebus sabaeus. Classification (NCBI taxonomy): domain Eukaryota; kingdom Metazoa; phylum Chordata; class Mammalia; order Primates; family Cercopithecidae; genus Chlorocebus; species Chlorocebus sabaeus. The sequence continues at coordinate 35,161,199 of NC_132913.1, forward strand.
GTTGTTTGAGGGTCAGCTGTAATTGTCCACAGCTGCTTAAAAACTGAATAACAGAAGTTGTTCCTTTTGGTTATATAGTGAGCCAGAATCAGAACTAGGTCAGAAATTGTTTGCTCTGATCACCACTTGAATAATTAGAGAATCAGATGTTCAAAGTAAATGCATCTTCTTAAAATGATTATACCTTGACTCAGAGAAGTTGAAATAATTTAAATTTGCTCATGTAGAAGAAAACAAATCCATGTTGCTTTTGACTCATATTTAGAACATAAGTTAATGTTAGTGGTCATTAATTGCTCATTGGTGCCTATTTCCTATGTAGGGTGAGTGAAGAACAACATGCTAGATAAGTATGAATGGTTCTGGCATTAGGATTTGTGGTTCCTCTCTTCACATTATTTTATAGACAAATTGATTAAATGATGAGCATACTTTGTTTTTCCGAATTGAAGGACCTCAACTTTCTGTTACTGTAACTTATTTTTATTTTATTTCATTTTAATTTTGTTTTGAGATGGAGTCTTACTCTGTTGCCCAGGCTGGAGTACAGTGGTGTGATCTTGGCTCGCTGCAGCCTCCACCTCCCAGGTTCAAGCGATTCTCCTGCATCAGCCTCCTGAGTAGCTGGGATTACACGTGTGTTGTACAACGCCCAGCTAATTTTTTTGTATTTTTTTTAGAGATGAGGTTTCACCATGTTGGCCAAGGTGATCTGAAACTCCTGACCTGGTGATCTGCCTACCTTTTCCTCCCAAAGTGCTGGGATTACAGGTGTGAGCCACCGTGTCCGGCCTGTTACTGTAACTTTTAAAGTATTGACTAGCTTGCAGAAACTGAGATATGAAGAGAATAGGAAGTAAGGGAGATTTCTTATCTGTGTTTTTTAGGCTAGGGAATATGAATAAAAGGTGGCAAAGGAGGAGTAATGAAGACAAGTAACAAATTCCTAGGGACTTGATTTGAATTTAAGGGGTTGAATTTATAGAAAACCAAATATAGCCATAATCCATTTAGTTATAATTTCCATTATAATTAAACAATAATCCATTTAGTTGTTGAAATCAACCAACAATTAAGGGGACCCTAGTATGTTCTTCTTATTGTGCCAGGTACTATGGAGCTTACAAAGAGAGTGTAAAGTGTTTAATTGTCTAAGAAAACAGTCACTTTGGAGTGATAAACCATACGCTCTAAAAATACACATTCTGAAACTAAAAATGCAATATAAAAACACGAGACACATTGATTACTAAAATTAATGATATCTGACACCAAGTGACTTTTTTTTTTTTCTTTTTTGGGAGGCGTGGCTTACCTTTTAGGATTTCACTAGGTGAGGGATGCATTTCAGATTCTACTCCACCTAGTCTGAGTTCTTGCCCTTGTTTCTTTTTGAATTTATTGCTGCTGAAATAAAAGCACCATGAGGATAGGGATTATGGCCCTCATGTTTTTTTACCACAGTCCTGGTGTCCAGTGCTCAATAAATACTGTTGAATAAATTAATATGAAAGTCTTCCTTTTTCTTCTCACTGTCCAGTTTCTTCAAATGGTTCCTCTGTATGTGGCTCCACATCTGTATCTTTGTTCCCTCTTTAACCAACGGTTAATCTAAAGTAAGTGACATAATTCTCTCAAAGATTGAGGATTTTTTAGTAGTGTAATCTAAAGCATTCTTATTATATTTGATTATGAATTGACTTTTCTGTAAGTTTGACGTTATTGTCTGCCTGTTCTTTCTCAAAGTTCTCTTGTTCTATTACGCTCCCAATTCTGTAGCTCCTTGCCACCTCAGTATTCATTCTGCCCATCCTTTTTGTGTTGCTGTTTCTCAGAGTTTAATCCTTAATGGAATTTTGCTCTACATACCCTTCCTGTTGAAGTAATCCCATCTCATCTTCACTTTTTATCTAAGTGTAGGAGATGTCCAGAGTTATCTTGCGGATTCCGATCCCCCTCCTGAGCTCCAAACTTATTTATTAGTCATCTGGGAAACGTTAAGTATATGTCAGAACTGGGAGAAGAGATGCATAAGACACAGTCTTTACCCTAGAGGATTCATAGCCTACTGGGAGGAGAATTATTAGTAAACTAGCATTTATGCAGCACTTGGTATCTATGTTACAGTCCCTTGGGATAGCAGAAGAGGCTTTTGGAGTGGGGTCAGGTAATTTTTCCTACAAGGACACTTGAGGTGATCTTGAAGGATGGATGATTAGGAGTTCACCAGGTAAATAGAGAGGGAGGAATATTTTATGTTTTCACTGTCAGGCCTGGTGAGTTTGCTCCCTGGTGGTGAGACAGCTCAGTATGGACAAGTTTTCCAAGGCCTAAGGACAGTTAGACAGTAGGCCCAGGGGAGCCAATGTCATGGCCAGCAAAATGGTATCAAGCATTAAAGCCAGAGGGTTAGAAGTGACTGAGAAAACAGGGGAGTTAATAACAAACGAAATACATGACTACTCATTCAAAGCAGTGCATGTAAGGGAATGATTTAGACTAAGACTCTTAAAGTGGCGTGTGCTGGGTTTGTCCTTTTCAGTGATACCTATTGTATATTGCCATAGTCATCATGATAGATTAAAGCAGTGATTCTCCAGCTTTAATATGCATAGGAACCACATGGAGATATTGTTAAAATGTAGATTTTGATTTGTTAAGTCTGGACTGGGACCTGAGGTTCCACATTTCCAAGAGGCTCCCAGTGGTTCAGGGACTCTACTTTCAGAAGAAAGAGATTAAAGGAGCCAAGAATGGCCGAATGCAGAGGAAACAATTTATACAGGCACCTGAATAATTGTTATGTGTTTGAGGAATAGAGATTAGTACAGGACACTGACATCTTAAGGCATATATGGGGGATGGAGCGGTGATGGGGGGATGAGTCTGCAGAGGTGGGTTAGGGGTCAGGTCATGAGGGGCTGCATTTGCTAGGGAGTGTTAACTTCATACCAAAGACTGTGGAGGGGCCATTTTGAGCAGAAGAGTTCTATTATCATTAATGCTTTAGAATGAAGAGATGAATTAGGTTTTTAATCAAGTTGAGTTCAAAGTACTTGTGGTCCATTCTGATAGGAATATCAGATAAGTAGTAGAGGTAGATCTAAGCTGGACAGAGAGATTTGAGTATTCAGCCAATAGATGTACAGCATGAAATCAACTAGGCAGAATGGGGAATGAAAAGAGACCAAAGATCTAACTCTGGGGAATACATTTTCAGAGCAGGGAGAGAAGTTAAGGAAGAGCTTGTAGAGAAGACCAAGGTGCGTCCGGAAAGGTAGAAGGAAAACAAGGATTGTTTCATTGTAAAAATTCTAGATGGAGAAAGTATTTAAAAAAATGTCAGATCTAATAAGGTAGAGCCTGAAAAATCACCACTAGATTTGTCAATTAGGAGATTATTTGTAACTTTACCAAGAAACATTTCGGTAAAGTGGTGGAGACAAAAGCCATGTTGTAGGAGACGAGTAGTGAAATGTAGATGAGGAAGTGGTTTCAGCTGTGGTCTATTACTTTTCAAGAAATGTTGGTTAAGAAGGGATATAAAGCGGTGGGGAAGAAAGCCAGAGTCGAGGTGTTTCTGTGCTTGAGAGTTGGGTTCAGGAGAGAGCTTACAGAAAGGGGAAAATTAAAATTGAAACCATTTGGAGCCAGAAACTTGGCTGCCATCTTCAACGTGTTTTTCATACGGTTCTTCAAAATCCAAGCAATTACTAAGTTCTGTCAATTTGACTCTCCGTGTGTTTCTTGAGTCTATACCTGCTTCCTTCCCGTTACCAACGCGTTAGTTCCATCCTTACCAACTTGTGTCTGGACTCTTAAGTGGACCTGTTCCTCCCTTACTCCAGAAACAAAACAAAGCAAACAAAAATGCACCAGAGAAACAGAAAACTTCCCTTCCACACTCTTTGCTAGAAACCGTGGAGATTACAGAAACTAAGGGATCTATGAAAATGTACAGATCTGCCCTTGACAGTTAACTTCTTAAAACCCCTCACTCACTTCTTGTCACTTACAAATGATGAAGGTCAAGTTTTTTAACATGACACGCAGTGCCCCCAGGATTATTCTTTTCCAGCTTCATTTCCTGCTACTCACTGCCTCCCACTTTGATCTTACACTACTAGAAAACTTCTGATCTTTACTACCCTTGTGCCTTGTGCCTCTACACTCCACTGATTTTGTACTTCCTGCAATTCCTGTGGGACACCTCTATCTCACCTCTTCCCTAGCAAGTTGTTAGGTGCTTCTTTCTGTGTTCCTGTAGCACCTTACTTATTTACTGATTGTTATACTTTCTACATTATTGATATTTTCTCTACTTCTCTCTCTCCACGTTAAGAACTTAACAAGTTTTTCTCATTCATCTCTGTATCCTCCATGAGTGACTCAATGCTGTTGGAATTGGCGCTCAGTTCATGTTCACTGAAATGTGAAAAGAGTTATACAAGGAGGTAGTGGCATTTGACTGGACCTTGGAAGAATGATAGAATGTCACCAAGTTCCCTTTGATGGGGAAGAGGATTCTATAGAGAGTGGCTAGCATACGCAAGAGCTTTGAGGCAGTCAAGATGATAATATTTATAGATAATGCTGAATACTCCTTTTGGACAGGAGAGAAGAGGTAGAAAATGTAATGGCACGTAACGTTAGAAAAATAAGTTGGGCACAGATGAAATGGAGCCTGGGATGCCATGTTTTAAGATTTTTCTTTCCTTTTTTCCACTGTAGCAATGGGCAACCTTTGTGTATTGTTAAAAAGTAGAAAGTAACACCAACTCTTGAATTTTGAGGAAAGGTTCTGTATTTTCTGTAAGTATCTGATGTGGATAATCTTTTTTTTTTTTTTTCCCCAAGATTTTAATCATTTCGGTGTCTGTTATATTTAATTTCATTTATTTATTTTGAGACAGGGTCTCCTTCTGTAGCCTAGGCTGGAGTGCAGTGATGGGAACATGACTTACTACAGCCTCCACCTCCCAGGCCCAAGCGATCCTCTCACCTCAGCCTCCTGAGAAGCTAGGACCACAGGCATGCCACCACACCTGGCTAATTTTTAAATTTTTTTGTAGAAATAGGGGTCTTGCCATGTTGCCCAGGCTGATCTCCACCTCCTAGGCTCAAGCAGTCCTCCTGTCTTGGTCTCTCAAAGTGCTGGGATTAGAGATGTGAGGCACCATGCCCAGCCTTTATTTTTTTTCAGTTTCCTTCCTAAAGATAAGATGTTTTGTGTTTGTTTTTTCAGTTCTCTTCCTAAAGATTATAGCATGTTGCCCATTTTGGGTATGAGTACTTTCTGTCATTGTTCTTTCATATCTTTAAAAGCAGTCCTTGACAACTTCTAGATTTCTCTCAGAGATAATTATTTAATCATGTACCTTGCATTATTTTTTCTTTAATATTAGAAAATATTCTAATACTCTACTTTAATATTCCTTAGAGAACTTTCTACATTTGTTTCCTTTCTACTTTTGTTTCCTTTTGGCTGGTAACTTGGTGTTCAGAATTGCTTGTTGAAATTGGTAAACCTGGAGGTGTTGCTATACATATGCTTTTCCAGGTTATTTGTGAAAGTGTTGAAATTGATTTTGCATCATTCTCAAGGGAGACTGACTATTCTTCCTTGATGTTTGCTTATTCCCTTAAGCCAATATCTAGTTTATGATTGCAAGACCCTCGCAATTGTGTTTGGGTGTGTTTAAATGTGGTGTCATGAAGTTGTGGAAGGAAATCCAGGGATTGAATGTGTTTGGGGAACTGTTCGACAAGATTAGGTTAAATAGGGGAATAACATATAGGGTGACAGCCATTGAAAAGCAGTGTGCCTTTTATTTTGTCGCTGTGGAGAAAACAGAAAGCTGTGGCCTATGCTTATGCTCTAGTTGAAGGGAGAATTCTATATATAAATCAACAGTAAATGTTACAATATAGTTTATATTTAAATGCAAAATTGCATGAGAAACCAGATGAATACCAGCTGAGTAACTAAGAAATCCAGGACAAAGAAAAATCAAGAGGCAAAGTAGGCTGGAAAGCTTCATGAAGGAAATGGGACTTCAGTGATCCTTGAAAGATGAGTTAAAATCTATATAGCTGGAAAAGTGGTTGTGGTAGGGGATAAGAAGTTGCGGGGAAGGCAAGGGAAAGGGCATGGACTAAGATAGGGTGGGACAGTGAGAACAGTATGTTTGCAGTGTAGGGTTTAGAACTGGGTTGGGAGGGTAAATTATTGCTAGGTTATTTATGTAGGTCCTTGAATGTCACAGTAAAAGAGTTGGAAAGGTGTTTGGGGCTGTATGAAGGAGTATAGGCAGGTGTTAGGGGTATATGGGAGGATGTATGAGGAGGGGGGATATGAGGTATGTGGGGGATGTGAAGGTGTTGTCAGGTGTGTGAGAGGGTCTTAATGTGGTATATTCTCTAAAGCAAAAGAAAAAAATTAGTAGAGTGAAAAATGTCTGACCTATAAGAAAACCTTCTCTACCATAAATGCCTATTAGTCATTGTGATTAGCATAACATTATATTAAGTATTGGCCTATTTTTTCCTCTCTTTAATATTCTACTTGGTCATCTTTACTTGTTATTAATTTAATAAAAAATGCTACTTTCAATCTGAAATAACTCTGTGTATCTGCCCTTTTTTGATTTAGTCTTTGGGTGAAGTATACCTTGCCAGAATGCTGAATTTAACATGCCACTTCTGATTTTTCTTGTTAGAGTGTTTGAGTCTTGAGAGCAGATGTCACATTTCGTACAATTCTTTGGCCTGTCTAGTACCCTGTGGGCTGCCCAGTATGGAGTTGGCACTAAATATTGGAGATCTATGCGTTAACCCTTACGTCTTCAGGCTTGGTAACCTATAAAGTCAGTATGCAGTAACTCTGAATATCATAGATAATTGTCGTGAGTCTTTTAGTTGCCAGAACTGTTTACCCTGATTTATCTCATTTCATTCTCCTGTTTAATCCACTGACTATATCGTGAAGACGACCCCATTTTTCCTTCTTCCCTTTTAATGAGTTTCCTTTTTCATTACTTCTCAGTACAGACTGCTTTCTGCATATGTGCCATTCTTTTCCCTGAGTACCCTCTTCCTTCTTTATATACTTCTTTTTATACTTTCCAAATATAGCTAGAATCTTTTTCATATACTGCTTCTATGAAGCCTTTTTTAATTAATCTTTTTTATCCCTTTTAGTCTTTCTTCACATTCCTCATGTATTTGGTTTGCCAATAAGCTATAAATTATTTTCAATAAATTTCTAAATTCTTGATATGTTTGATATTCAGGATGAATTGCAGATTCCCCAAGGGCAGAAAAAGACTCTTCTATTTCTTTTGGTGTGTTTCCATAATGTTTTGCATATTCTGAGCATTTAGATATGGTTATTGTTACAAGCTCAGTCTCCTCTCCTGTGCCCAGAGCTCATGTGTGGAAAGGTGCCTCCCCTGCTATATTAAAAGTCCTCTGGTTCTCAGACTTGATTTTTTTTTTTTTAATAATATACATTTACTAGGAAGAAATTGTTTTTCCTTTCTCTTTGTCAATGTTGAGTAAATGCCAATGAGTTAATATATTAATACTACTTAAATTAGTAGTTGAATACGCTTTATTCTGCACCTAGCTCCTGCTAATAATTTTCTTTGCATTTTAATACCTAAATTCTAAGAACCCGAAGGGACATCAAGAAATAATTTAATTTGATCTGCTTTTAGGTCGTGGTTTTATTCAAATAAGAAAATTTGCAGAATATCTAGCCTAGATGCCTCTGCATTTATGTAGATGTGATGTATAAAATTGTAAGTACCTTTTTATTATCAGATATATCAATATTTTGTGAAGAAAAAATAAAAAGAAAGAACATGCTATTTTCTGTATGTTTTAGCAAGCAAAAGTGTAGAATAGCTGCTCTTATGCCTTGCACTGCCTTTTCAGTTTCAGTGGAATTGAGCAGATACATATTGAAAAACTCATTGTATGATATTCTGAGGACTAAGTCCCCTTGTTAGCCATCTGTTAAGATTTCATTTTAAAGACAAACTTGCCTTCTAGTCTTTGGGGTCACCTAGAGAGCTACTTAAATTTCCATCTTCTTGCTCTTCTTCTTTTAATTTACATCTTGTTAATTTTTCTGCTCATTCTGTTCTCTTGTTTCCTTCTCCCCTTTGCATTCCATATGACTTGATTTCATTTGTTTGTTGGTCTTTGACATGAGTAGAAGAAAAATAATTTGTTGAATGCCTACTGTATTAGAGATTTTTATTTATGAAGATTGCTTGTTCTCCGATGCAAGTTATTTTACCCAACATAGTGACAGACCTGATCACGTATTTTCCATTTTCTCCTTTCAGTTAGCATTGAAAATATGGAGCCCGTGGTTTGATACATATTTATTTTACCACAGCAAAATTTTAATGATTGATAGCTGACTTCTTAAGTGTGTTCCACCTGCCACTTTTGCATCTACCAAAAAAAGTCATACATTATTTTTTCCACATTAGCCATAGTATGTAAAGCCCAATTAAAAGTAAGCCATGCCTTGTTGCAAAAAGCTTATTACGTCTTAATGGAAAGTTAGTATCATGGATATTCACTGTGTTGTGTAATTGATTTAAAGCATTGATAACTCACCTTATGTTGTGCTTCATATTTTCAGAATACTTTTCAACAGAAATTTCTCTCTCTTGCCCTTTTTTTAGTCTCGCAGCAACAGACTGCAGTGGTTTTTTTATTTGATGTTTTGGTTTATCACTGCCACTTGTGAAAATTCAAGAAAGTTGTCATTGATGTATTTCTTGGCCCATACAATTAAAGAAGTATTGGCTTGATCTCTTCCTTTGACATACATGTTACTAGATGACCGTGGTAGAAGTCTGTGGTCCCTGAGTCATTTTTGTTGAGCAGGATTCGTGGTAGATGTTTAAATGCATCCTTTCTGAAAATTACGATGATTTTTTTTTCTTAATAACACTCTTTTAACTCCCAGCATTTTATATGCATTTAGTTTTACATATAGACATTTTATGAGTAGAAGTTATACTTGTCTTTCTGTAGTTTCCAGGATTTTCTTTTTCCTTTGTTGGAAGTAGCCATTACTTTACCTTCCTGGAGGCACATTTTAAGTACACGGGAGAGAAAGCAATAAGAAAAGTTCCAGAAATTACTCCAGAGAGTAATTTCCAAGTACAGAATAAGACTATTTCTAGGGTAGGCAAGGTGGTTTATGTGTTCATTTGTTTGACATTTGCATTGGAGACATTCATGGTAGCTTATAGTTTTCCTTGAAATGTCCACGTATATTATTTGTGATGAGACATCTTTTTAGATTTTTTAATTGGATGAACTAGTTGGTACAGCATTGAGGAAATGGTTGAACAGATAGAGTGGCTGTGTTCTAAGAATGCCTCATATGGCATGGGTTATAATGAGGTCATTGGGACAATCAGTTGGAGTGTCTAGAGTGGTGCTACAAAAGAAATGCAATGCAAGCAGCAAATATGAGCCAAAAAAATGAAATTTCAGATTTTCTAGTAACCACATTAAATGTTTTTAAAATAAAATTAATTTTAGTCATGTATTTTATTTAACACAGTGTATTCAGAATATCATTTCAACGTATAATCAGTATGAACATGATTAATGTGGGGTTTTTTGTACTCATTTTTTGGAATCCAATGTGTATCTTGTACTTGTGGCACATCTCAATTCAGATTAGCCACTTTTCTAGGGCTCTGTGACTATACATGGCTAATGACTACTGTATTGGACAGCTAAAGTCTAGAGCATTTAGTGAAATTGTGATGATGCCAGGAAATTGGGGAAAGCATAAGAGGAGCAAATATGAATCTCTAAGGTAGACCTTGTGCAGGAAATTCTATGTGAAATGATATCTATATACTTTTGGGAGAGAGTCAGAAACTGATGTGAGATGAAACTTTGATGATGGTGAAACCATTTGGAAGATGAGAATGACAGAGATTCAAAAGAAAATGAAAATAGGAAATGGCAGAACTTGACAATGGTTAATATTCTGTAACAAGGCCAAAATATAATAGTTGGTTATCTTTTTAAGAAAAACATCTTTTTCATCCAAGGGCTTTTTAGCTTAGGTTGTGTCTACATAGCGTGGAGGAGAGAGGTAGTTATTCATGAAACACAAGAGAAACCATTGAGATCAGCAGATAAAATTGATTGCAGAGGAATAATGTGGCTAGCAGGGTGGCATGGAGGATGATTTATACTAATATAGTAGAGAGGAAGAGTCTGAGGTAAATGATTGATTTTTATAAACTAAGAACTGGACAAAGTTCTTGGTGACTTAAGAGCAAATGAAAGATTAGGCAGAATACTGTATCAGAATTTATTGCTTTGACAGTGAAATAAGAGGACCTAGTGATAGGGACTTTGGTCACAGTATATAAGTGGTTAAGAGCTCATGAACTTAACTTTAATCCAATCTTGACCACCTAACTATATTTCTTTGCAAGTTACAATTATCCAAGTCTCAGTTTTTTCATCCATAAAATGGGCAGAAACATCTGCTTCATAGAATTACGTGGATTAAATGAGATTATATATGTAGCGACTTTGACTAGTATGACACATCTTCCTGTTATTTCTCTTAGTTTAGGATGTTCAGAGGGGAAAAAAAGAGTTACCATCGTGTTTTCTTGGAATACATGTTTATACCACATCTTCTAAGCTGTTACCCGTTAAAGCAGTTTTCAGAGTTCAGCATGGTGAAATCTCTTGATTAGTAGTTGATGAAATTTCCTTATACATAATTCCTATTAGGTGAAGAAAGAAGTTTCTAAGTCTCATTTTGTGATTGATGTTGATAACGAAAATGAGGACAGACGTCTGGGATTGAATCTCAGCTCCACCATATAATGACCTAATCACTTCATCTGTGTAGGTCTTAGTAGGACTTGAATTGAGTATTTCTCCAACTGTGGTGTGAGGACCTCTGGCATTAGAATCGTTTTGGTTGTTAGATAAAAATTCAGATTCTTGAGCTTCACCTTAGGGCTGCTGAATCAATCTCTGAGAGTGGAGCCAAGGAAGTTTTATTTAACACTGAAATATAGCTGTTGCATATCACATCCAATTGGAGAGCCACTAGAATGGATGATTCTAAGATCTGATTTGGTTCAAGATGAATCTACTACTCACTGTATTAATCTAGAGTAGGAGTTGGGTAGGAATAATAATACCTATTCCTGTTTACAACGTAGGATTGTTGTAGGGATCAAATAAAGTATTTTTAAGTTTGCAAAAGTAGGATTAAGTTAAAAGATATTTGAAGTTTAGACTCCTGTAGATTGTAACATCTAAAGGGCAGTGACTTTTCTGTACTAGGTGAATCTAGGTGGATCATAGTTCCATTAAGTAGTTTTTAATGACAAATTTCCTGTCTACCAGATTATGAGCTTATTTTTATCTCTTTCATCCACATTTAATTTTTTCCTTCTTTTAGGTGTATAGAGGTGAAACAGGATTATAGATGTTGAAACCAGATGGATATATAATTTGAAATATTAATATCTGTTCTAATTTTTAAATTTAGAGGTTTAGAGTGTGTCAGTATTATAAATTCTTTTCTCACAATCTCTGTAACTCATTAATCATTCAAGGTAGATTGTTCTGTTTAAGGATTATCTGTAATCTACCCATAATACTCTTTTTCCATCAGTTAACCCCTTCTGCTCTCAATTAAAAATAAAACCAACCCAGAACAAAAAGCCACCCTACCATGGGTGTACTTTATGGGGATAAAATACAGTCTCCCATTTTCTCCATTTCCAGAGAGATATATATGCTCTCTTATTGAGCAGTGTAACTACTTTGTATTCATTACAGTGTTTCATGCTTTAAAAATTTTTGTTTAATCCTACACATAACTAATAGAATCTCTTTTTTCCCCCATGGAAATAAAAAAGCTGCTTATTAAAAATGCAGAGCCCCAGATAAACAATACACTTAGAGATAATTTCAGTGGGTCTGGAATAGGCCTGGAAGTCAGCATTTTGATGATTTTGATGGAGGTTGTACACTGTGAGAAACGTTGCTCTGTTTCTTATTACCTCCAGAGGCATAAATATATGGGTACTGGCTACATAAAATAAATTAGGAATGGTATGTTTCCAGATTGAAATGAACAAATAAATTGTACATCAGAACTCTATGTATGTTGGTGTATGTTTTCCATAGGAACTGAAGATGATATTAGCACAGATGTCAAATGAAGGGACAAACCTACCATCCACAGGTTACAAATGTTTAGTATTACAGAAAACATTTTTATAAAAAGGAAGATCATAGGACACTTAACCTCTCAAAGTTTATACTTCTCAGCCTTCCCTTTTAGGTTAGCTTCAAGGATCTAGAAACATTATCATCCATTACAGAAAACTGTTAAAGATTATGTGGCACAGTAAAGGGGGAAGCAGAAGTAGAATAGACAGTGTGTTTCTGTTAAGAAAAGTACTTATATTAAGAAAAACTATTGAGCTTTATTGTATACGGAGTACTGTGCTCTTGCAAGCATCTTCTACAGCACTAGTGTTCACCTCTTAAAAGCATTAAATGATACTGGCATTGTCTTCATTCCCTTCAGTCCTCAGTTTTTGGTCCTCTTTCCTCTTCCTCACTTAAACAGTCTACTCACTGTTATTCTGTTTTTGTAATTTGTCTCATGTTTTGACTTCGCTGACTTCTTGCTTTTTTTTTTATTGTATAATTTCAAAATGAATAAAATAACTTCTAAAAGAAAATTTAAAATATATATCAAAAGTGAGCAAAAAAATTAAATTTGGTTTAATAAAACCCATTTTCTTTATGCCAGTGTTTCTGTTTTTTCTGTTAGGTATTTACCCCAAAATTATGCCTTGAGGCATAGCCGTAAATTGCTTATTTATATTTTTAAAATGCTAATATTAAAGGCTGAGATCTTGGACTGTGTGGTACCTAGGGACATAATTCTCATCAGCCTATCACTGTCATTCACTTCATCAGACTTAAACAAGGGCTTTTAACATCTGTAGATATGTAAGTTCCTCTTGGACTTTTTCATTGCAGTTGTTTCCTCTTCTTAATTTGTTTTTAAAAAGCAGAAATGTTCTTCATTAGAAATTGGGGCAGGTGGATGAAAGTGATAAACAAGAAGAGGATATGTGAGTTCCACTAGGAATTGGTCTTCAAATTTAGTGGAAGGCCAGGGATTAGAATTGGTGACCCCTGACTCATCTGCCAGCCAGCTGCTTAAATTGAGAGCAGTTCTGATAGATACAGTTGTTCCTTCTGTCCTTTCAACTGCATTTTGTCTCCTTTTCTTCTGTGTGTTGCTCCTGTCCCTTCTCCATGTCCCCAGTGCACAGATACGCCACTGAGTTTGAAAAGGGGTAACTGGTAACCTTATTAGTAAAGATGCTGTGTCTCTCTATTCTTTTGTTTTCTTCTACACATGTCTTGATCACAGAATTTTATGCTCTGGGTAGACCTGAACCTAAAAGTTGGACAACTGTGGCCTTACTTAGTTTTTGGCATTCCAAAAGTAACTTTTAACGTGGAGAAAAGTGCCCTATTATTTGAACTTTTTTGAATCCTCTTTTGGTATATTTCAGTGGCCCACTAGTAAGAATTTTTTTGTCTTATGTTTAAATGTTTCACTAATAGAAGACTGGGAACAGTTCCTAATAATTATTATGGTTCTGTGGATCTCTGTTTTTTAAGAAAATGATGGATGTAAACATTTCTCTGTGGAAAGAAACGGGGGAATGACATTCAGGATAGACTAACAAAAGTCACAACGTTTTTTTCAAGACATTTGTTTTATTAAAACATAAGCAAGGTGCATGCTTTGGCAGCACATATACTAATATTGGAATGATAGAGAAAACATTAGCATGGCCCCTGGTCAAGATGCCATACAAATTCATGAAGAACATAAGCAAAGATATATCACCTTCTTAATTTAACTCTTCCACTATTGAATTTAAAGTAAGGAGTTTAACTGTATTCTTTAGTTCTACTTTTCCTGAACAAAAAATTTCTTTGACTCTTTGCTTAGTAAACAGTTTTTCTTGTTTTATTAGTTCACACAGATAGTAAAACTTATCAGTCATTGATTATTGTTGAAGTAAACATGACTTTTCAAGCGAAAGTTGTATTAGTGAAGTTGATAAAATTTGTAAACTAAATGTGAATAATAGGCTTTGCAGATGTTTATATGAAAGCTTTCTGTTTCTGTAGGGGGCTAGTCTAGACTATGTTGTCCATGTTCTGTGGCTGTGTCTTATCTATGTTCTGCTGTAACGTTGATCCTTTCTTTAAACTTTACATTTATCATGCTGCTTTTTTTACTCTTTTAAAACTATATTTCTCAATTACTGACTATACAGAGAAATATGAATGCTTATAATAAAAGCTGTTATCTGTTGTGTGTGATTTTTTTTTCCGTTAAATTATGAGGGCAAAATCTATAGAGCTACTATTAAAATAATTCTTTGTGATAATTAACACAGGACAGAACTGTCTTTTTGTTAGATTTTAGGCAGTGTTAATATAGCAAGACTATAAAAGTGTCAAAGAAAAAATTTTTATTTTGGTTTACAAGACAGAATTAAGCCGGATTTGGAGGAAATATTTTAAATTGTAAACATGAAAGATTAAATATACTTTGGAATATTAAACAAAAACGTGTGTGTGAATCTGATTTTATTATTCCTGCTACTCCTTTTTTATAGTACTTATGTAAGCCAGTATCGAAAACAATTTTGGTGATTGTTGAAAGGTGTTGGGTTGAGGTATTTACCTTTAAAGTGGACAGACATGACTTTTACAAATAAGACTTTTTTTTTTTTTTTTTTTTTTTAATTAAGAGGCCAGGAACTATGAACTGGATTTAGATATTTATCTGATTTAGAATGTTTATCTGAAATTTTTGGTTGCCTTTTCTCTGAGTTTGAGGGGAAGACTGCCCTTGTTTTGTGTTACAGTGACTTAGGGATTTTTAGAGAAAGGTTATTAAAGTTTTTCCTGGGCTGGGCATGGCGGCGCATACCTGTAATTCCAGCACTTCAGGAGGCTGAGGTTGGTGGATTGCTTGAGCCCAGAAGTTTGAGACTAGCCTGGGCAACATGGCAAAACCCTGTCTCTACAAAAAAATTAGCTGGTATGGTGGCAGCCACCTGTAGTCCCAGCTGTTTGGGAGGCTGGGGTGGGAAGATCAATTGAGCCCAGCAGGTTAAGGCTGCAGTGAACTGTTGCCATGCCACTGCACTCCAGCCTGTGTGACAGAAAGAGACCTGTCAAAAAAAAAAAAAAAAAAAAAAAAGAGTCTTGTCTCTTTTTGGAGGAAAAGGTAATAGTTATAGAAAAATCATATAAGCTTAACTGATTATTTTAATTTTTTAAGAGTTTAGAGATTAGTATAATAGTTTTTTGGGAGTGGACCATATGGTAAATGTATGTTTTTCAAACTTACTAAATGTAATCAAACTGTTTTCAGTTAAGAAGTATTTGCAGATTAGAGATGATATTTTGCTTTTTTCCATTTGATTTCATGAACTGATAACTGTTTTTCAACTTTGCCTTACTCTGTTTTGTGTTGCTATTACAGAATACCTGAGAGGAGGTAATGTATAAAGAACAGAAATTTCTTCTCTTATATTTCTGGAGACTGGGAAGTCCAAGATCAAGGCAAAGGCATCTGGTGTGGGTCTTTTTACTGTGTCCTCACAGGGCAGAGGGCGGAAGGACAAGAGACAGCCCACTCCTTAAAAGCCCTTTTTATAATGGCATTAATCTCTGACCTAAACACCACCCATTAGGCCCCACCTCTCAATACCAGTACACTGGCAGTTAAATTTTGGAAGGGATAAACATTTAAAAACATAGCAAACTTTTTCAAGCATTTTCTCAATGTTTTACTCCACTCCATTATCTCACCTATTAAAAGGAAGTTAGGGATGGGGAGAAAGTGGTAGAAAGAATGTATCAATGCCTGAGATAGTTTGATGTTCAAAGAGTGTCCACTTGTCTGATGTGAGTTGAGGCTAAAGAAGAGCAAAACTGTGGAAAGCCCTGTAGGATTTGTTAAAGATTTTTATTTTAAGGCCAAGGGTAGTGGGAAGCTGTTGATTGGCTTTAAGTTGAGATAGTGATTTGATTTTGTTTGCTTTAGTAAATTGACTTCTGGATGAAGAACTGATTGGATGGGATAAAATGGAAGCTGGGAGACCAGTTAAAGAGGCTGTGGCTATAGTCCAGGGAGAGATGTTGGTGACTTGCAGTAATAACCTTCCAGTGATACTCACATTCTTTACAAAACTAACTTAGATTTTCTAATTCTGGTGCTTATGCCTTAAACCTCTTCCCTCATGTTCTTTTTTTGTTGTTGTTTCAATTATCTGTAAATTCTCATTTGGCAAGCTAGATAATATGGTTTTATTGTTGTACTGATTAAGAGAGCTAGTGTGAATGGGTGATTTCTTTATGAGCAGTATGAATTCCTTTATACAGGGTTTATTTACTTTCTAACGTATCATTACTACCTACCAACAAGAAGCTGTTACAGTTACTGCTTTGTATTATCAATCAGTGATGACTAGTAAGCATTTTTTAATTTAAAAAAAAATTTTTATAGCAGATTCTTGCTATGTTGCTTAGGCTGATGTTGAACTCCTGGGCATAATTCTCACACCTCTGCCTTCCAAAGTATTGGGATTACAGGCGTGAGCCCCTGTGCCTGGCCCCAGTAAACATTTTTTAATGTCAACTCAGGATACTTCACTCATTTTTAAAATACTTCTTTATTAATCTTTTTATTTTCTAAAGTCAGTTTTAAGACAAAAATCTACTCTTTCCAGAGGTATTAACATTATTTTAAAAATAATAAAGAACATTGATAAAGATGTATACTTGAAATTCTCTGTCTTTATGATCTTCTGGTTACTTACCTATCATTCCTTCCTTCCTTCTCTCTTACCTTGCAGGATAAATTAAAATAGGCCTGAGTTTGCTGTGCAGAAGCTCTTTAGTTTAATGAGAACCCATTTGTCAATTTTCGCTTTTGCTGCCGTTTCTTTTGGTGTTTTAGACAGGAAGTCTTTGCCCATGCCTATGTCCTGAATGGTACTACCTAGGTTTTCTTCTAGGATTTTTGTGTCCTTTGTAGGGACATGGATGCAGCTGGAAACCATCATTCTTAGCAAACTATCACAAGAACAGAAAACCAAACACTGCATGTTCTCACTCATAGGTGGGAACTGAACAATGAGATCATTTGGACTCCGGAAGGGGAACATCACACACCGGGGCCTATCATGGGGAGGGGGGAGGGGGGGAGGGGGGAGGGATTGCATTGGGAGTTATACCTGATGTAAATGACGAGTTGATGGGTGCTGACGAGTTGATGGGTGCAGCACACCAACATGGCACAAGTACACATATGTAACAAACCTGCACGTTATGCACATGTACCCTAGAACTTAAAGGATAATAATAATAATTAAAAAAAAAATAGGCCTTAGTTGAGTTTTAGAAGTATTGAAAGATTTGTGAATTCTTTTACTTTCTACTTTTAGTGTCTTTTGAAAATTGAGCTCATTTTTCTCTTCCTTTCAAGAAGTTAACGATTTCTTCAACTTTGGAATTAGTTTTTTACTATTTCTGCTTAATACCAAGGTATTAAGGCTGCAACTAGTATGCCAGCATTAGATATTTATTGAATGCATAAGATGCTGTACCTGTGTGAAAGACATAGTGTCCTCTAAGATTTCTTATAGCATGTCACCAGAATAGATTTCAAAGTGTCCTGCCCAGGGGTGGAAGGGCTAGAAAGGGTAAAAGTTTCTCATCCTGAAAGGAAATCATTGGGCTCCTATTTTTCCCTTTTTGTTTAATGGAACTCTATTCCTTGTATAATGTTATAAGAAGCTTACTTATATTGATTAAAATGAGAAAAAAGCAGATCTTTTCTTAAAACCGTTTCCCCTACCCCCTTTTTAATTATTAAAAAGGCACAGGGAAGTTGAGGTCTGGAACATTTCCAGGCTTTCTTGGCCTATCCTAGCAAAGCGGTCCTAAATGTGGTCCCAGGTGCTATTTAGTTGAATGATAAATCCGAAGGTTTGTGATTTGCTCTTTTCCTGGTTCCTGTTATTCTCTATATACTTTTTGTATTTAGGAAAATGAAGTTTTTTGTTAGTTGATTTTAAAATCAGTGTCTTTGTTCTGGGCTACCAACCAAATAATAACAATTTGAAGTATATTTCTTGCCCACAAGGTGTCATTTCTTAAGAGTGTTAGAACAGTTACCTTTAAAGATGAAATGCTTCTTTGTTCTGATGCCTTCATATTGATTTTTTCTGCCTGTACATCAGTGTGTCTGTATCTGTGCCTTGAATTTTTTTTTCTTTCCTTTAGGTCTTTTTGGAGAAAACATTATAATGGATGTCTAGTTATTTAGTAATTGAATGCAGGTTAGTTAGCATCCTTTTTTTTCTCCTCCTCTCTAGAAGAAGGTGCGTAGTTGTTTTTGTGTGTGTGTGTGTGTGTGTGTGTGTGTTTTAAATTGACAGGGCCTAAAATGTTGCATTGCCAGTACATAAATTTTATTTGAAAATTTATTCTTTTTTCATATATCTAACTTGCTTATCAAAAGTCTTAAGTTTGTGAGAGGATAGGAAAAAAAGATGCTAACTAACGTACATTCAATTACTAAACTAACAACAAGCCCTGTGTACAGTATCTTCTGTATCTAGAGAAAGGTTTAAGAAATGAAGTCCTCTAAAAATGTTGTTAATACAAAAATGTACCGTTTGTATTGAACTGGATCTACAATTTAAGTGAATTAAGAAATAAACTATAAAGAATTCTTTTAAAAGGGCAGCTGCTTGTGTCTTTTATGAAAGGAAATTCTACCATTAGAAATTTGCCACTCTCTTTGGGACTCTAAAACTTTTATGTTGAGGCATTTTAAGACAGAGATTTGAGAAATTGATGGAATTACTCAAATTTTGGTCTGTATCCAGGTAGATGTGTATTTATTTGGAGCCATCTGTGTGGGGATAATTAGTCATTTAAGTGTTAACAATATCAAAATACATTTTAGGTGCTTGCCTTTGTAATTTGTCAGGAATTAACATTGGAAGCCCTTAAATAAGGCTGGATGCAGTTGCTCAGGACTATAATCCCAGCACTTTGGGAGGCCCAGTGGGATGGATCACTTGAGGTCAGGAGTTCGAGACCAGCCTGGCCAACATGATGAAACTCTGTCTCTACCAAAAATACAAAAATTAGCTGGGTGTGGTAGCAGGCGCCTGTAATCCCAGCCACTTGGGAGTTTGAGGCAGGAGAATCGCTTGAACCTGGGAGGCGGAGGTTGCAGTGAGCTGCTAAGATTGGGCCACTGCACTCCAACCTGAAACAACAGAGTGAGACTCTGTCTCAAAGGAAAACAACAACAACAGAAAGAAGTCCCTAAGTAGTGATTAAATGTTGACTTCCAAGTATTTTTACTCTCCTTCTTACACATGCCACATGCACATTGTCTGATGCCACAGCATACAATGTTTATATTTTTAGTTTATTCTGTGCTAGTTGTGCTTTTAGTTTAGTAATAGAAATATATTACTTTAGTTAGATGGATGGAATCTTGTAATGTTTTGTCAGACTGATAGTAAGTACTAAGTATGGGATATTACAGAGAAGAGGCAAAAAATTTCTGGGAAGAATGCCAGACAATGTTTGTGTTTTCTTTTAGAAGTGATTGTTCGGTGGTGGGAAGGGGCTTAGTTTAAAAAAAAAAAAACAAAATTAAATTGACAGGGCCTAAAGTGTTGTATGGCCAATGCAGAAATTTTATTTGAAAATTTATTTTCTTTCTTCATTTATCTAACTTGTCTATCAAAAGTCTTTTGGGACATTTTGGACTTTCTGCTAGCTTTTGAACAGTGTTACTTTTCATAATGCTTAAAAGCAACCCAGGGCAGCCAAGTAGGAGAGGTGACTGCCTCTAGGATGTGTATCAATACAGAAGAGAAAGGCTATCAAAAAACTCAATGTGTTTATAATTGTATGGAAACAAAGTAGTAAAATGAGTTTTTTTTTTGTTTTGTTTTGTTTTTTTGAGATGGAGTTTTGCTCTTGTTGCTCAGGCTGGAGTGCAATGGCATGATCTCGGCTCACCGCAACCTCTGCCTCTCGGGTTCAAGCAATTCTCCTACCTCAGCCTCCTGAGTAGCTGGGATTACAGGCGTCCACCACCACACCCACCTAATTTTTGTATTTTTAGTAGAGACGGGATTTCACCATGTTGGCCAGGCTGGTCTCGAACTCCTGACCTCAGGTTATCTGCCTGCCTCGGCCTCCCAAAGTGCTAGGATTACAGGCATGAGCCACTGCGCCTGGCAAAATGAGTTTTCAAGTAGGAAAGAAACTACGTAATACACAAAAGTAATACACAAGAATTTTAGATTTTTTTTTAATACTCATAATCTTGCTTCTTAAAAGTTGAAGCGACATAATTATGAAAAAAACTGTTGGTGATTATGGCCTGTTAAATGATTCTGTATCCATTGTTATTTAAGGTCATTATGAATTATCAGTTTACCATCTTTTACTGTATTTAAAGCTACTCTTAATACGTGTTGTTAATTTTCTTTATTAGCTGGTTTTAAATGACCAAATATTGCTTTGATGGAAATGTTTGTGATGAGGTTTTTGTGCTTTGTTTTATTTTTGTTCAGATTTCTCACTCTTAACATTGCTGGTTCCTCAAAGGTGATTTCACATTATCTTCATAGCAAGCAGAAGTGATCCATTTTTACTCTTTCTGTGACAGACCGATGTTTTATTAAAAAGAGGGCCTGCATCTTCCCAAGTAAGATAAAGCACTAAAAAAAACCTTAATGTAGGTAGTGTCTTTTCAGTGTAATTGACACTTTTAGGTTGGATTTAGTGCGAACTAGTAGGAACTACTGTGTGCATGTTTGTTTCCTTAATCTGTCTATTTTAGGAGCTCTGTTCTGACTTTGAGAATTTACCTTTTACCTCGTATTCTTCTAAATTTCTGCCTGGTTTTGGTTTTTGTGCATTCAAAAAAATAGCCTATAAATTCTGATTCAAGTATTGGCCTCTAGCTGCAGTCACCATTATCCCTTCTCCCCGCAAAGAAGAACATCTAATATTAGAAATCTGTTTTGCACAGTCTCGGTAAAACTTGTATTTACTTGTACCTGTTTTGATGGAATGCATCTTATGAGTTGGGGCCAGAGAACTGCGTAGAACTATTTTGATCTGAAAACCTGGGCATTTGTAGATACTGTACACATTTTGTGGCTGTAGGCAAAAATAATTTTCTGTTGTGTGTTAGGTATCTTTGAAGATATCTAACTTATTCTGGGCAATATACAGTATATTTTTCGTGATAGTAAGACTAAAATATTGGGAAAAAATTACCAATGAAGTGAAACATAGGATAAATATGTATAGAAGCAAGCTTTGTTTTCTCAGAAGTTTGTAAGATAAGACATTTAGAAACAGCTAACTACCCAACCCAATAAACCAAATCATTTTTATCTTTTGCTTTCTTATGCTTAGGGAAAACAAATAAGGGACTGTGAAAAGCAAAAGTTCTCTGTATTCTAATTTGACAATCCTTTTAATACCTGTGGCCATTTAATCAGCATAGATATTGTATACCTCTTGTTTTTATTTATATTTATTTATGTATTTATTTATATTGATTTATTTATAGTGTCCTGAGTTTTGTTCTGTTCCAACGCAGTTTACTCATTAATCTTTAAAATACTACCTCTGTTCTTTTGATGACTTTGAAACCTCTCCTGGCTATACCCAATACTACAGAATATAGAATGCTCTAGTCCAGTGAGGGCAGTCTTGTCAAACACTCTGGTTATTCACAACCCTGTTTATTTGGTCTTCATCTTCCCTACCTCTGTTCAACTTATAGTTCTGTGTCTCCTTAGTAGCCCTGCTTTAGTTTCATTTTCTCTGTAAAGCCCTCTTTTTTCTTACTATTCTAGGCCTTGTGAATTGTTGATTTAGTGCAAATTTAATTTAATTCCTATACTGTGCTAGGCACTGATGATACTTCATCTGTATACGTCCAGTATTAAGCAAAGTTTTCTCTAAAAAAAAAAGTCATCTTATATTTGAATCCTTACAAAATTTTTCATATTTTGAGCTCTCTCTCAATTATTTTGAATAGAAGTATAGTATTTGGAGAAGATAGATGAGCTTGAAATGATGCCAGTCAGTACTAGTTTTAAAAGTCTGTATAGGTTTCCTGAGGGAATAGATATAAGGGTATAGTAAAAAGTTTAAACAAATTAGAAATTGTTTGTGGGCAGGGAGTTAACACTCTTATAATTTGTTGTGAAAAAAAGCCTTTAAAATAACTTTTAAAAGAGATATGTAAGAAGTTACATTGTGAAGATCATAGTATGTACCTGTAGAACAATTAAAAAACCAACCATCTTAAAATCATGTGAATGGATATTTGTGGCTTGGAAAAACATTTTCAATGATGGTATTATGACTTCCAAAAGTATTGTTTCTCAGAACGACTTAAGTGGAAGTAAAGATCATTCACTTCATGATACAGATTTCTCAGAAAGTAATGAATGATACTTCTGGAAGATGTAGATAAAGTTTGAATAAAGTTATTTTGTAAAATTTATGTGCTTTGTGATTTTAAAACATTCATAAGACTAAATTAATAAAATTATATATTGGACTGTGTGATATACATGGAAAGGTTTGTATATTTCAAATTGGTAAAAATTTAAAAAAAGAACTTTTTATTGGGGAAAATTGGGAAATCCTTTGTGTTGAGGTTTGCCTGATACTCATTTATTTATGGTAGCTTGCAAGTTTCTGGGCAGTAGGATGATTATTAAGCGTAGTGAGAGAGTGTTAAATAATACTTACTGAACTAATAAAATTCTGTATACATTTACTTATTGATGCCACGAAAGATTATACTATACCAGAATTTTTCAATTACCTAAAATTCTTTTGTGTAGTATTTTTAATACTTAAAAAAATTTATACTGTGAGATGTTTTGGATTAAAACCTCATTCAATTTAATTCACCTTCTATAGCTGATTCCTTGGACTTGTGGTTTGTCCCCAGAGTGGCAGGAGCAATGACATGTGAAAGGGAAACAAGAATTGCTTTGTAAGTTGGATTTATTACATTTGAAACTTCATTAACTCTTCCCAGAGGACTAAGTTGCCTGTGGTAGGCACAAGTGTTGGAAAGAGATTGTTTCATACCTCTTTATACTATATCTCAATGAGTTTTTGATGGTTTCAGACAGCATTAGAATATTTTTCTAGAAATTCCTCAAATTTATAAGTTCCCAGAACAATTCTTATTTTTCTGCTTAACATTGGTTGCATACATAGGAGAATTGTGATAGGTGAGCTAGTCACAGGGCTGTGAAAGACATTGTCATCTTAATCAGAAAAAAGTGTAGTGAAATTGATAATTGTAAAAGATTTGAATTTCTTCCACCTGTTTCAAAGAGTAGAGGGAAAACAGTAGTAGTTGGTTGGTTTTTATTCAATTGTTGTAATGTGTTTTTGCATTTTATCATTTGTTAAGTACTGTTTGTGTTTAGAACTCAAGTAAGATGGATAAGTCTTAGACCCTAGTGGCATTCTTTTTTTTTTTTTCTTTTTGGAACATTTGTTTTACATTGATTTAATTCAAAGCTGCAGACCACAAAAACTTCTTAATGCCAATGATAAAATTGTTAGATATTTCATCATATTGAGAATGACACATTCTAAGCAACTGTAACTGTATACTACAAGAAGACAAGGCTGAGTGCTTGGCTCACACTTGTAATCCCAGCACTTTGGGAGTCAGAGGCAGGAAGATCTGTTGAGGCCAGGAGTTCAAGACCAGTCTGGGCAAAATAGCAAGACCTTATCTATACAAAAAATAAAAATAATTAGCAATGTGTGGTGGCACATACCTGTTGTCCTAGTTACTTAGGAGGCTGAGGCAGGAGGATCGCTTGAGCCCAGGAGCTCAAGGCTATAGTAGGCTATGATTGCACCACTGCATTCCAGCCTGGGCTATAGAGTGAGATCTTGTCTCAAAAAAAAAAAAAAAAAAGAAAAAGAAAAAGTTTAAAGAAGGGAAACTAGTGAAAATGTGATTAAAGAATGTAATAGATGGAAGAGTTTAGGAAAAAAAATGTTTAATTTTATGTTAAGCTACATCAAGATATTTTTTGATTGACTACATCTATTTGACAATTTACCAAATATTAATTGAATGCCTTCTGAGTTTCAAGAATTGTGCTAGATATTAGGGATTCAGTCATGAAAATATTACACCATTTGCTTGCAAGAAACTGACAGTCTGGTGAAGGACATGCCATTCTATCACCACCTTCTATCTTCTGTCTAAATAAAGACATGTCAGTTTAGGTCATTCTAACTCATATATCTTCTCTGGTCCTTAAATCAGGTGTCCATCATTATTTTTATAAATTAATTTTTAATTGACAAATAAGAATTGTGTATATTTATTATCAACATGGTTTGAAATACGTATATGTTGTGGGATGGCTAAATCAAACAAATTAACATATGTATTACCTCATATATGCAGTACTTATTTTTTATGGTGAGAGCACTTAAAATCTAACCCCAGTGGAATTCTCACATGTAGAAGAACGTATATAGATAACTGATTTAAAAATCAGTGAGTAAATATAAAACAGTTACATTGGATTGCAAGAAGTGTGCACTTTGGGAGAAAGAGGAGTCCTGATTATAAGATTTTTAGGATTTTATTATGAGAAAACTTGGAAATTGTCACCATATGAGAGGTTTTCCTGGGAGGCTTTCTACAAGAGCTGGGCTTTCCGGAACTACTGGAATAATAGAGTGACAACATTCAAAATGTATTTGCCTGAACCATGTCTGACTGCTCCAGCTCCATTTATTGGAAAAGCTATCCCGTTTCCATTGAATTGCCTTTGCTTATTTGTCAAAAACGAATTAGACTTATTTGTGTGTGGTTCTCTTTCTGGGTCCTGTATCTTTTTCACTGATCTATGTTTCTGTCCCTCTGTCAGTACCTTGCTGTCTTTATTATTGCAGCTACGCTGTAAGCCTTAATGTCGGGAAAGTGGGGATTGATTTCTCCCACTTTATTATTATTTTTCAAAAAAGTTTAGAATATACTTGTTTATATCTACAGTGAAACTTGCTGAGATTTTGATATGAATCACATACCTATATATCAATTTAGGGAGAATTGACATCTTTACGTTCAGTCTTCCAATCCATGAACAGTTTGTCTTTCCAAATGTTTAGGTTTTATTTGACTTCTTTCATCAGCATTTTAAAATTTTAATCATAGGGATCCTATACATGTTTTGTTAAATTATACCTCAGGATTTTATTTTTCTTCAGAGCAACTGTAACTGGTATTGCATTTTTAATTTTAGTTTCACTTGTTCATTGTCACCAAATACAAATGCAATTGATTTTTGTGTCTTGTTCATCTATCCCGTGACCTTACTTAATTCACTTATTAGTTCGGGGCTGCTGCTGCTGCTGCTTTTTTTTTTTTTAAAGATTGCTTTGGAATTCCTCCATATACCAGCATGTCATCTGCAAATAGAGATGGTTTTATTTTTTCTTTTCTAGACAGTAAGCCCTTAAGTTCTTTTCCTTGCCTTATTGTAGTAGTTACAACTTGCAGTACTGTGTTTCAGTTCAGTGTTAGAGTGGTGAGAGTGAAATTGTTGACTTGTTTCTGAGCTCACTGAAAACATTTGTTCTTTCACCATTAAGTATGACGTCATCAACTGTAGGTTTTTTGGTAGGTGCTTTTTATGACATTAAGTTCCATTCTATTCCTAGTGTACTGATAGTTTTTTTTTTAATTATTATGAATGGTATTCAATTTTATCTAGTGTTTTTTCTGCAACCACTGATATGACCATATGATTTTTCACTTTTAGTCTGTTGATTTGTTAGATTGTGTGGTTGATTTTTGAATCTTGAGAGAGCCATGTATGTCTGGAGCAGATCCCACTTTGCTGTGATATAATACTTTTTCTTTTTAAAAATATATTGTTGGATTCTCTTTGCTAAAATATTGTCTAGGACTTTTGCACCTGGGTTAATGAGAGATACTGGTCTGTGTTTTTCTTTTGGTGCTTTGTTTTTGGTACTGAGATAATACTGGTCTCATAAAATGAGTTGGGAAGTCTCTTTTATTTCTGGAAGAGGTAGTATAAAATTGGTGTTGATATATTAATCATGTTTTTAAAAAACAAAACTTGAATTGTCCTCAGATACAGTTGCTTGAGGTGGAAAGTTTCTCATAGAAGTAGACTTCTGGCCAGGCGCGGTGGTGGCTCACACCTGTAATCCCAGCACTTGGGGAGGCCAAGGCGGGCGGATCGTGAGGTCAGGAGATTGAGACCATCCTGTTTAACACGGTGAAACCCCATCTCTACTAAAAATACAAAAAAATATTAGCCAGACTTGGTGGCGGGTGCCTGTAGTCCCAGCTACTTGGGAGGCTGAGGCAGGAGAATGGTGTGAACCCAGGAGGCGGAGGTTTCAGTGAGCCGAGTTTGCGCCACTGCACTCCAGCCTGGGCGACAGAGCGAGACTCCGTCTCAAAAAAAAAAAAAGAAGTAGACTTTTGCAGAGTTATGGAAAACATTCTACCACATTTCAGGTTCTGTGTATTGCTATTTTTTTTTAATGGTAGGAAGAATGAAGCAGTCAGTACTAGTCATTAAATCATAAGCAGTATGTTGAATATAGAACTATTATATAAATTAACTCATACTAGATTATGTGATTAGACTTACTGATTTACTGTAACTAAACTGAGTGTGAATTACGGTTCTGGAAAAGAATTTGGAAATTGAATCAATCTGCTTGATTTTACAGATGTGGAAACAAGGTAGTGAGGGATTTGGTACCTTGTCCAAGGTCACAGTTTGTGAAATAGATTCCAGATTCAGGCCACGGTCTATTAAGCCAGTGGGTTTTACCTAGGGAGGAACATTAGATTACCAGTGGGTCCTTCCAGAAAAACAAAAACAACAAAAAACTCCACACATGGGCATATACTATATTCTCTATACGTAGAAGTAGCAGCCCTTCTTTTATAGAATATAGTTGAGACAGATTACCAGAGGAGTTTGCAGTATGTCAGTTCATGCTATTTTTTCTTCCGTAGTTGAGAGGAAGTCCATGGCACAATTAGTATAGTGTGTGTGTGTGTGTGTGTATACACATACGTGTACTCTCTCTATATAGTAGCGTGTATATACGTAGTGTATGTATGTGTATATTTTTATATATACTCAAAATAAACTTTTCACCTGCCTATTCCCAGGACCTACATAATGGCACTCAGATATATGAATGTGAGAAAATATAGAGGGGATTGTGATGCACATCATTGGTTAAGAACTGCTGTACTAAACCCTGCCTGCAAACCTTTTATGCTTACATTTTTTGAAAATGTCAATAGTAACTACTTAGAGTTACTTTGATAGAATAAACCTATGGGTAGAGATTTGAAGTTTCAGAAAGTTTTAAATTGGGAGATGTTGCTAAAATTTAATATACGTAAATAACCGTGCCATCCTTTTTAGAACTATACCTTTAAAGTTGTAATGTAAGCTTAAGAATATAAAAATACATATAATTTACTTATTTTTATAATCATTATGTTACTATATTGAGTTCTTTTAGACACTTGATGGGATAGAGACTGATTGCAGAATCAGCTTGAGGAGGGGTGGGGAAATTGTCACAGCATTCCCCATAAGCCATTTTCTTTCTACTTATGAAAAATATCACTCTAGTTTAGATGTAGAAAACCATCCTGAATCCTATTTACCTTTAAAAAATGGTGGAAATATCTTTTTATTAAGGAAAATGGCCCTTTGTTTATCTTTTATGTAGACTAGGATGGCAAATACAAGACACTAATGCTGCTCCCCTTCCCTTCCAACACTGTAAAATCCTCTCCAAAAATATTCTCACAATCTTCCGTGGTGTAGTGCCCCAGGCAGCCATTATTAATGCTGATTACAGTCGACACTGAAGGTAAAACCTATTTGGCATTTTTGCTCTGGGCAGTGTTCAATTTTTTTGCCAGTTTTGTTTAGTTTTAGGGGTGTTCCTATGCCTGAGTGGGATTCTTCTTTTGGAAACTGGAAATAGTTGCATAGTGGTTTTTAACATGAATGAAATGGGTGATAATTCACAGAGCCCCCTTTTCCAACAAAATAAACAAAAGTTAGGTTAGACAGACTATTGGGATTAGAACGTTATTTTAAGCCAGGAGGTAGCAGACCGCACAACCTATGGGCCAAATCCATCTTGGAGCTAAGAATGATTTTTATATTTTTGGATGGTAGCAAAAAAAGAAGTCCAAAAAAAAGAATAATATTTTGTGAGTTGTAAAAACTACATGAAATCCAATTTTCAGTATCCATAAATAAAGTTTTAATGCAACATAATCATGTTCATTCATGTATTGTCCATGGATGCTTTTGTGCTACAAGGGCAGAGTTAAGTAGTTGTGGCAGACCACGTGGCCTGTAAAGCCTGAAATATTTACTGTCTGGATCTTTACATAGAAAAATTGCTATCCCTGTTTTAAGACAACAATGGGGCATTGAATATTGCTTTTGTATTATTTGGTAAAGGAGGAAACTTACATTGCTCATATTTTCAACACGTTTCTGAAAATAATTTAGAAAGTGCCTATTGTTTGCATACAGGTAAATGGTGGTAGCAGCCTTTTTTCTTTCTTTCTTTTTTTTTTTTTTTTTGAGACAGTCTCTTTCTGTTGCCCAGGCTGGCGTGCAGTGGCACGATCTCGGCTCACTGCAGCCTCCATCTCCTGGGTTCAAGGGGTTCTTCTGCCTCAGCCTCCTGAGTAGCTGGAATCAGAAGTGTGCGCCACCATGCCCAGCTAATTTTTGTATTTTTAACAGAGAAGGGGTTTCACCATGTTGGCCAGGCTGATTTTGAACTCCTGACCTCATTATCCGCCTGCCTTGGTCTCCCAAAGTGCCAGGATTACAGGAGTGAGCCACCATGCTGGGCCTATTCTTTTATACACAGTTGAGGTAGAGTTACCAGAACATAGTTTGCACTATCAGTTCATGCTATAATTTCTTCCACAGTTGAGAGGAAGTCCATGGCACCATTACTGCCCACAAATACTGGCAACTTATAACTACATCGCTGTGCTAGTATATTGTAGAACTACTGTTCTCAAACTTTTTAGTCTCAGGACTTCTTTAGAGCTCTTAAAAATTAAAGACCCCAAAACTTTAAAAAATATGAGTGATATATATCAATATTTACCATATCAGAAATTAAAGAAAATGTTTAAATATTAACTTATTTAAAATAGCAGTAATCCGTTATGTTAGTAAAGAACAAGTTTTTATGAAAAATATTTTCCGAAATAAAATAATTAGTAAAATTTTTACAATCTCTTAATGATTGTTGTAGTAGAAGAATTATTGTATCTGTTTCTCCATTCAGTTTGTTGTGATATGTTATTTTGATTGAAGCATATGAAGGAAATCTGGTCATACACAGATACATAGTTAGAAAAAAAGTAATAGTATTTTAATAATGTTTTTTAAGATATGGGTGTGTTTCTTTGATATCATACCATAACTCAAGATATGGCAGTTTCTTTTCTATTTTTTTTTTGAAGTCAATTTTATTTACATACAATAAAATGTGCTTTTTTAGATATACAGTTCCATAAGTTTTGATGAAAATATATGAAACATACATATTATACAATCATAATACACTCCAGTCAAGGCGTGGTGTTCCCATTTCCTTCATCCCACAAAGTTTCCTCATGCCCTTTTGTAATCACCTCCCTTTCCCTCACTCCCAGCTTCTGGCAATCTCTGAACTGATTTCTGTCCCTATATTTGTGCCTTTTCCAGAATATCGTGTAAATAGAATCCTACAGGGCAGCCTTTTGAGTGTGTCTGCTTTCACTTAGCATAATGTTTGAGATTCATCCATTTTGTTGTAGGTATCACTAGTTCTTTCCTTTTTTATTGTATGGATGTTTGCCTATCTATTCATCATTGATGGACGTCGGAGTGTTTTTAGTTTTCGGAGATTATCAGTAAAGCCACTGTGAACAGTCATGTACAGATTTTTACATGGACTTATGTTTTTATCTCTTACGTGGGTATCTACACGTGTGATTGCTGGGTAGTAGGGCAGGTGTGTGTTTTAACTTTAAGAAGCTGTAAAGCTGTTTTCCAAAGTGGCTGGGCCATTTTGCTCTACCACCACTAATATGTGAAAGTTCTAGTTGCTCACATGTTCAGCAATACTTGATATTGTCCGTTTGTGTTTTTGTTTTGTTTTAGTCATTCGAGTTAGTGTTAGTATTTCATTGTAGTTTTAGTTTGCTTTTCCCTGATGATTCATAATATTGAGTAGCTTTTTTCAAAAAAAAAAAATTTATTCTTTGCTCTTTGGCAAAGGACCTATTTGAATCTTTTGCCCATTTAAATAATTGGACAGTGTTTTTTCCTGTGATTGACTTGTAAGAGGCTTTATATTTTCTGAGTATCAGTCCTTTTTTAGAAATGTGTTTTGCAAGTATTTTCTTCCAGTCTGTGACTTTTTTCGTCCCCTTAGCCTTCAAAGAGTAGTTTTCATTTTAGTGAGATTCAGTTTATCAGTTCTTTCTTTTGTAGGTCATATGTGTTGTTCTAAGAAATCTTTGATAATTCAAAGTCACAAAGATTATTCATTTTTTCTTTTGAAAGTTTAATAGTTTTAGGTATTATTTTAGGTCTATGATATGTTTAGAATTAATTTTTGTATATGGTGTGATATATGGGTTGAAGCTTTTTGTTTTTTCTTTCTGCATATGGATATTCAGTTGCTCCAGCATCTGTGGTTGCCATGACTATCATTTTTCTATTGAATTACCTTGACATCTTTTCTCTACATCAATTGACCATTTATATGTGGGACTATTTCTGGATTCTCTGTTCTGTCCCATTGATACATGTATCTGTCTTTTCACTATAACCATACTGTTTTTATTCCTGAAGTTTTATAGTAAGTCTTAAAATCAGTAAGTATGAATTCTCCTTTGTACTTTTTCAGAATTATTTTGGGTATTCCAGTTTTCTTGTTTTTGAGATAAGACATAATTTTGTAAATGCTAGTTGCAGTGGGGAAGTTGAAACCATTGATGAACTTTTCGTCTTTTGTAACATTAAAATCTGCTTTGTCATGCACATTGAGTGGATTTTTTTTTAACCCATGAATACTTTTGTAATATCACAATTTATTTGGAAAATATTGTTTCTCTGAATTATGTAGACTTTCTGAATACTGTCACATTTCATTATTCAATATTTAAAAGTCACATTTGTTAATATCACCACTGATCTCATCAGAAAATTCTTTGACTATTGGAAAGGTTGACACCATCGCCTACTGCTGATGGTAGTAGATAAAAATTTTCAAAATTTTAATTTTTGCTTGAAAACTTAAATTTTATCATTGGAAATGCATACTTGTTAGTTGCTTTTCTTGGAGTCACAGGTTCACTTGGTTTACTTTTGAGAACATGCCTGTCAGATACCCAAGTCTAAACAGCCATAGTTTGTTAGTTTACAATTCAGTCATACGTGGGCTTTTTCTTGAGGCAACCATTGTATAGTTGATCCTTGAATAACAAGGGTCTTAATTGTGTGAGTCTACACATATGTGGATTTTTTTCAATAAATATGTTGAAAAAGACTTTGGAGATTTGGGACAATTTGAAAAAACTCACAAATGAACTTTGTAGCCTAGAAGTATTGAAAAAATTAAGAAAAAGTTAGATATATGTCATGAATGCATAAAATATATGTATAAACCAGTCTTTTATCATTTACTACCATAAAATATACACAAATCTATTATAAAAAGTTAAAATATATCAAAAAACTTACACACACGCACTTACAGACCATACATGGCACAGTTTGCAGTTGAGAGAATTGTAAACAAATGTAAAGATACAGTATTAAATTATAATTGCATAAAATTAACTATAGTACACACTGTACTACTGTAATAATTTCA
Organism: Chlorocebus sabaeus; assembly: GCF_047675955.1. Classification (NCBI taxonomy): domain Eukaryota; kingdom Metazoa; phylum Chordata; class Mammalia; order Primates; family Cercopithecidae; genus Chlorocebus; species Chlorocebus sabaeus. Next base: position 35,193,371 of record NC_132913.1, read on the forward strand.
TAGCCGCCTCCTGTTGCTGTTGCGGTGAGCTCAAGTGTTGCGAATATCTACTTAAAACACCATATGATGCTAATCATCTCAGCTTGAGCAGTTTGTCTCTCCAGTAAATTGTATATCGCAGTCAAAAGTGATCTCTTGCGGTTCTAGCATATTTTTCATTGTGTTTAGCGCAGTACCGTGAACTTTGAATAACACCATGGGACCCATACAGAGTGCCACTGGTGATATTGGAATTGATCCTAAGAAGAGAAAACTCTTGACATTACAAGAAAAAGTGGAATTGTTTGATACATACCATAGATTGAGGTCTGCAGCTGTGGTTGCCATTTGTGATTTATTTTGTGAACAGAAGACATAAACTTATGGTATTGATAAATATAGTTCAGTACAATAAATGTATTTTCTCATGATTTATTTTGTGAACAGAAGATGTAAACTTATGGTCTCGATAAGCACAGTTCAGTACTGTAAATGTGTTTTCTCTTCCTTATTTTTAAAATAACCTTGTCTTTTCTTTAGCTTACTTTAGTGTAAGAATACAGTAGATAATATTATAACATAGATAATATGTGTTAATCGACTGTTGATGCTATTGGTAAAGCTCCTGGTTAACGGTAGTCTATTGGGAAAGTTTTTGGGGAGTCACAAGTTACACACTGATTTTTATTTGTGTGCAAAGTCGGTGGTCCTTACTCCTGAGTTGTTGGGGGTCAGCTGTATTCACTATGCAGCAGAGTTATGTTTGCTTGGTTTTTGTCCCATACAGTATTAAAAAGTAGTCTGCTCAAGGGCCAAGGTTTAATAAAATTATTAATTTCAGTGGCTTTTCATCAAGGACATTCTCAAGTGAAGTGAAACTGGTGTTCAGAGAAATATTGTGATATGTATGGTTATTTCCTATTATATAATGGCTATTTTTATATTTAAAGTACAGGGATTAACCTGTAAACCTAAACCCAAAGTTATAAGTGGGAAGACAGTAAATTATTGACACTTTAGGAATACCTGAAGTTGCTATCTTGGGAAACAGTCTTTTATTTTAAGAGCTAATGTGGTTATATTGTTGTTTTTATTATCTTATAGGTGCTATACTTGGTAGATCAGAAACTCAGGAGTGTCTTTTCTTTAATGCTAATTGGGAAAAAGACAGAACCAATCAAACTGGTGTTGAACCGTGTTATGGTGACAAAGATAAACGGCGGCATTGTTTTGCTACCTGGAAGAATATTTCTGGTTCCATTGAAATAGTGAAACAAGGTTGTTGGCTGGATGATATCAACTGCTATGACAGGTAAGAACGCATTTAAGATTTTATGGTAGTACTGAGTAATTTTCATCCTTCCCCCCTTTTTGGAAGGGGAAAGATCAGTGCATGAATTTTCCCTTAAATATGTCTTGCTTTTTTAAAAATGGGAGTATAAAGAATATTATAACATGCTCTAATGACAGTATATTTTAAAGTAATAAAATAAACATGGCATATTTATGTTTTATCTTTGATATATTTTGAATAATCTACCAGGTAGTGAGAACTCTGAAATAAAAACCATTTTCCCCAATGGTGTTAGGATTGTAAATTTTTAAAATGCTAGTTTTTTAAGGAAAACATTTAAAAAATTACTTTAAAAGAGTTTATCTGTTGAAAATCTATCCTCAAGAAGAATAAAACTTAATCATGTGTTTAATTTTCTTTCAGTTTCCTTCTTTATGTATCTGGAAGAAATTTATCTTTCTACATTTTTTTCCTTTTTTTTTCTTGCAAAGTAGGCCCTTCGCTCTTTACCCTAAGAGACTTTTTTTTTTTTTTTCGGAGACGGAGTTTTGCTCTTGTTGCCCAGGCTGGAGTGCAATGGCACAATCTTAGCTCACCGCGACCTTCGCCTCCCGGATTCAAGTGATTCTCCTGCCTCAGACTCCCAAGCAGCTGGTATTACAGGCATCCGCCACCATGCCCGGCTAGTTGTGTATTTTTAGTAGAGACAGGGTTTCTCCATGTTGGTCAGGCAGGTCTCGCACTCCTGATCTCAGGTTATCCACCTGCCTCGGCCTCCCAAAGTGCTGGGATTACAGATGTAAGCCACCATGCGTGGTCTACCCCAAGAGACTTTTTAACTTGACATTCAAAATTTCATCAGAACTAACACAGTCCTCAAACTACATACTTGTTTAAATTGCTTTACTCTGTACTGGAAGTAAAATAAAGTGGTCATGTTATTGACTGCCTGTGATCTTTCTGTATGGCGTCCCATAGCAGTTAGGGTGATCCGTTCACTGCCTGGGCCACAGGATTTCTGCTGTGGGTAGGTGCTGAAGACAGGCAGAAGCTGTAAAGTCCCAGATAAACAGACATTTTGGAGCCAGAGAGTACTGCTGTATACAGTGAACACTAGATACTTCTGGATCACTTTTGGGAGCCTCAGTTGATAACCTGGAATCTGTGTTTGATTAGCTATATGTGACTAAGAGCAAAATGCATTGAATAAGCCCTTGAAAATTAGGTTAACTACACTTTTCATGAGAAATTACAACACAGTCATTTAGATTTAGATATATATTTCATATTTAGGATGTCCTTCTAAGTATGTGAATTTTCCAGGGATTATTTCTATGTACTTATATGTTTTAGCTGCGTTTCTGATTATCAACCTCTACTAACAGAAGTGGTCGAGTGATATGTGCTGTTATGAAAAGTAAACAGGAAGAAATTGGGGAAAAAAGTTTGGGAATCATCTTTATCCCAAACTGTTTTTTATCATTTAGTTGGAATCAGAGATTCCTATTCTTTTTTGTAGTAGAAAACTACTTTGCTCTTTATCTAAAGACAATACTCCAGCTACGTGAGACTCGATAGTGCCAAAAAGAGTAGTGAGCCATTTTCACTGGAGTCTGCAAGTGTGTTATTCATTGCAAATACTTGCTCTTGGAATGGTAATTAGTATACTACCTTTGTGTCTGGAGGTTAAATGCTAATTTTAAACTATAAAATTTTTGTTTTTATACTCTAAATTTGATTGAAAACAAATAGGATAGTAAGAGAAGTAAGAGGAAAAGAAGATTGAAGAATTGTCAAAGTGTGGAAGAAAAGAAAATGATAAAAGAAGAATGAATGGTGAAAAGTAACTTTATTGAATTAATTAGGCTAAGTAATCATGTTAATCTGTTGTAATTTGAGACATGATTTTAAATATCAGTTTTTAAATTTATATATTTCTCTTTATAAATTGTTAACATTTAGCTTTCATTCGTCTTTAAAAAACCTCCTGCCAAATAGATGTTGATGTTGAGTATATTTTAGTTTGATTTTGTTAAACCTCCTATCTCCCTGAAATTTCTTCAGCTTTTCACTTAAGAATTAAATTCTACATTATTATTCTGACAACTATCAGAAAAGTTCAGTTTGTTTTTAAGATACACTGTAAGTTCATCTGATGTTGATTTTTTAAAAATAGGTTTAGCTGTTTATTACCCTAAGTGGGTGATTAGGATTTGTTCTAAAGGCTAAATCCAGGTCTTTTCATGACTTAAGCTCCTATGTAGAAGGCTACTTTAGTTTTATTTTTTTGGTGTAATTCTAATCAGTTTGAGTTAGTAGGTGCTATATAATTATTGTTACATGTTTTTTTTCTACTTACTGCTCATCTCAACCCTGTTCATTGCATTTAGGGAATTTAAATCTACACTCTAAAGAACAATGACAGTATTAATTCCTCAGCCTAGTTGGGGTTTCTGATGTTGAAATGTTTCACCCATGAGATATGAGCTTTCATTTTATCATTTTATATATAGTTTTCAGTTTTTGTATTCACAAAATGGGAACGCTATATTTCCTGTGAGCAAAAGCGCTCTTAGACCAAATTGCCTCATTGACTTTATGTCCTCTTCAAGCTTTTCTAATAATTAAAAAAATAAAAAAAGATGCTTGCCTTAGGTTGCTCATTAAAAACCAAATTACAGCGATAGTCTCTAGTAGTCAATGTGATTGTTATAAAGTCAGTCGTTGATTTTTTTTTTTTCTAAAGAGATTTAGTAACAGGAATCCAGGAATATTTTTGGTTTTTAAGAATTACTAGATATTAATATGAATCTTGAAGTTGAATATAAATGACTAATTTATTTTATTGCAGAATAAAAACACCTGTTGTAGGGTCAGTATAATAATATTGATTTTAATTATTTTTTTCTCTGCTTATTTATAGGACTGATTGTGTAGAAAAAAAAGACAGCCCTGAAGTATATTTTTGTTGCTGTGAGGGCAATATGTGTAATGAAAAGTTTTCTTATTTTCCAGAGATGGAAGTCACACAGCGTAAGTTCACAGGGAAAATACATAGGTTTGCTTAACTGTAGATTGGAAACAAAATATATTTGTGTTGATGGAATAATTTACCCCTACCTCTTCATATTCTTTTTTTCCCCCAAAATTTGAGACTATGACAAATATTTATTATAGAATTTTGTAGACCAAATCTGAGTTATTTTTCCCCCCCTTTTCCACAGCCACTTCAAATCCAGTTACACCTAAGCCACCCTATTACAACATCCTGCTCTATTCCTTGGTGCCACTTATGTTAATTGCGGGGATTGTCATTTGTGCATTTTGGGTGTACAGGCATCACAAGATGGCCTACCCTCCCGTACTTGTTCCAACTCAAGTAAGTTATTGTCCTGTACTTTGTAGTGTTTTAAATTTTATATTTTTGAGAAATATTACTGTGGTGAAACCCATTAACTTATTACCAATTATTTTCCTTTGGAGTTAATTTTTTAATGTTTATTGTCATGAGAAGTCTAGCTAACTTTGCAAGCTTATTAATGTACCATGTCCTAAACTTTTCTCACTTTAGGGTTGAGGTCTAGTAGAATGAAGGGGTATTTGCATTTCTGTTCCTCTTTGGAGAGTTTTACTTTCATGCTAATACTTTTCAGTATTAACCTGCTTTGCTTCTTTAGAAGTCGTTTATGATGGAGAAGTTAAATCATAACCCTGTCTTTGCCCTCTGTCCCCTCCCCCATTTCTAAATTTCTGTGTCTTTTTCAAGACCACTTGGCAAAACATTTTATCCATGGGGATAGACCCAGGAAGGTAACCAAAAAAGTATAGAAAAGAGAGGTTTCATAAAGGCTTCAGGAAGATACATCCATAAAGATGTTTTTTTAGGGAAGGGGAGCAGAAAAGTAACCTTTCTTACCATGTGTTGTTGGTAGATCAAGTAGTTTTGTAGATCAAGTATTTTTTTTGGTTGCCTCATATCAAGTGTGTACTGAAGATTAAAAACTTTTTTAAGGCTCTTGATTGTCACACACCACACCCCAAATATTTCTGGAAATATAGGTGTGGAGGGTAATCAGATTAAATTCATTAAATTTTCTGCATTCTCTTATCATGTAGACACTTTGTGCAGGTGTGGTATTTATAAGGACTTTTCATGGAAGTAGTTAGGATTCTACAGGCCTATGAAAGCTGATAACTTTCGGTTTTACTTGCTTGAGACATCTCTGAATTCTAGTAGTTACTGTGTTTCTTTCAACTCTTAAGATCACATTACCTCAGCCTTCTGGATCTCTTGGTGTAACTTTGCTTCTTTAATACCAGAAGGATTAATGGTTAAAACTTGATAAAAGAAAATGGTAAAGTACTATAATTTAATGACCAAAATAACTCCTTCCCTCTAAGCTTTGTTTATATAACACACTTATTTCTCAGTGCTTGCAGCAATCTGTTAGCATTAGATCATGGATTCCCATAATCTTTGTAAGATGTGTATATAGAGAAATAAACCCAAAGGTAAAATACCGTGTTTGGTAATTAGGTAAACATTATTTTGTACACCTTGAGTATTTTAACTTTTTTTTTTAAACATTAGTAACTAAGTTTGTGTTCATTAAGAATCATTTCCTAAAAGTGTTTTAAAATAAAAAGTTTTAGTACATAGTCTATGTAGTTTACTCCCAATGACCATAGGATACACTCTTACCTTCTGTCAGTGATAACTTCTAAAAAAATTTGCTTTAGTATCAACATTTAGAAGAGAGATTATTCATTATTATAATAGTTTCCTGAATTTACCAGATCTGTGATATGATAGAAACAAGCTGGAAACCACATTTATAAATAAATTTGTTATGGTTTTTATAGAAGGAGTTTTAAAATGTAATCTTATAGATAACACTGATTTGTATACAGTATTGTTGCAAAAATGTGCTTAAGGCTTTTCTTAAAGGGCTTTATATCCTATGTATGTGGTCAGTTTTTAAGAAATACTAAATAATTTAAGGGTTTGGGCTTTTAAAAAGGATTGATGTTATTCATAAATAAGAACCAGGGATTTCCTGTGAGTATTCGTACATCTCTGTGGGGTTTAGCTGTTTGTTATGGTTAAAGTTACTGTACACATTTATTTAGTACTTACATGCTCTGTCATGAGTTTATATGAATTTGTATGAATTTCTGAAAAATAAGGAAGAAATGTAAAGATTTTGTGATAGAGTGACCTGGTGTGATCAAGCTTTGGTATGAAAAATACAAGACAGGCCTGACTTTCTGCTTTCCTTCTGTCATAAACTATGTTGTGGAAAAGGGGCGTTGTCATCAGTCTGAAACTTCACTTTTGTCATCTCTCGCAGTCTCTGAAGCAGTATGGTTTCGTGCTTCAAGTCTTGTTTTTGCTGAGAGGTTTATGCGAACTGTTCTGCAAGACCACTTCGTGGCCATGATGTTACAAAAGGCTTAGTTTTATCTCCTATTTCAAAATAATAATTACATAAAGCACTTATTGAACATTTTACAGTGTGCTAGGGCGCTGTTACGTTATACATAAAGATGTAAATTATATAGGAACATATAAAAAGCACAAAATATTTTTTTTTCAGTGATTTCCAAGTTGTAAGACTGATACCATCTTTGGAGTTTGTTAAAAAATACAAATTTTGGGACCACACTCCTGAAAGTATGGAATGGGGCATGGGATGGTATGTTTTTAATAAGCTTCCCAGGTGATTCTGGTGACCAGCCGGGTATGGAAAACACTAATTTACTTTTATCTCACAGACTTGTTTATGTAGTAAAATCTCCATTTTATAGATAGAAAAATCTGACCCAAGGACTCTTTGACACTAAAGCTTTGTTATTATTACTTATGCTGTTCTGCTTCTTTTTTCAGAAAGCAAATGCCTTTTGTTTCATATAATTCAGTCAACTTTTCTGCTATCTCAAAATCATCCTGTAGGCTAATTTATTTTCCTACTTTTGGATATTGAATAGTTTGTATGACTACTAAAGTGAGGAATAACATCTTATATTAACATTGTCTCACATAGGACAAAAAGAGAAGTAAAGAAGTCATAGATGTATAGAAGGGCATATTCATGTGTTTTCCATTAAAAATTTCCAAAAATTCTAAAGTACATTTTGGAATAGGGTTGATGACCATTTTTAGAATAGAGTTTATAAACGTGATTGGATTGTAGATAAAAATTTCTGTGCTCGAGTTGATACTGCCAATTCCTATTAAGACTTTTTCAAAGGGTAGGAGAAGTAGGAGAGAGAGATTCGAAGTCTTAAGGTGACTTCTGTATTTCACCCCATATTCATGTCCCCATATTTCAACTTTAATTCCATACCAGTTAGGAAAAGATCTTACAGTCTTGCCATAGAGTTTTGAAACATTCTTCCTCTGGATTCTTTAAGTGCTTTTAGACAGTGCCATAACATTTGCCATTCTTTTTCTTAGGGAGACTTTTCCTCAAAGCTTTGGCTAAAGGATGGTTTGTAAATGAACTGGTCTGTTGTAAGACATTGTTCTCATTACTAGTAAGCTGGTTCTGGCAGTTAGGTGAGGGATTCTTTATCTCTATGACATTAAATTGTTTAGATTTTTTCCTGGTTGTGTTAGTATTTTATCCTGAAGAAGTGCTGTAGGGGTTTAAGTACTTTAAAATCTGGTCTTTCATTATGGTTCCTAATAACCAATAAAAATACAAATTCTGGAATAAATTTAGCACAGTTGAAGGCATAGAGAAAAGCAGTTTGCTGGTGGTTGTTTTTTTTTCTAAGTCCTATATTTCTATCATAGTTGCATGGTATCACTTTATTCTTGTTCATCCTGGATGAAAGTCTTGAAGACAACTATTCTTGCCTCTGTCATTTACCAAATCCTGTTCATTTGCCTTTTCATCCTGATTGATCCTATTGTAGTTCAGGACATTATTACTCCTAAGGCTAAGATTATTTCTATAATCTCATAGTTGGGTTTCTTGCTTCCATTTCTCTCCCTTCATCTGTACTATTGCCAAAATAGCATTTTACATGTTTGATTATGTTACTTATGTGCTTAAAATATGTGTGGACTCTCAGTGAGCCACAGCAAAGAATACCAAGTTTGGAGCATGACATGTGGTCTTCCATACTGTCTTTGTCTTTTGGTACTTTCTTACCATTACACCCCAAGACATCTGTCATATGCATCTAGCATTGTATTCGTTGTAATCCATCCTCGAAAGATTTGAGAAAATAGTGCTTGGGTCCTTCTTTCATTTGTCATTCAGATAAATAACCCCAGTTGAGAAGGGCTGATAATGTGTTTTGTTCTCCCAGTAGATTGTAAGACTCTTGAAGATGAGGTATATATTGTAATTACTGCTGTGTGTTACACAGTATTTGTATGTAATAATCATTCAGTAAGTGCTGAATTGCTGAATTGAGTTTGTTGCATTTGGAATTATACTGAGATGATAATGTAGTATGTCCAGGGATTCCTTTAATAAACATTCAGGTGCTTTAGGGCTTTGCCTTGAGAGAAATCTTGAGGCCATGATTTTGCCGGGGGCTGTAAAGTAAGTTGAAGTATTTCAGGCATTTATAAGAGAATGACATTATTTAGTTCTTTCTGTAATCACAGACAAAGCATCCTATCTGTTTTCATTACCCAGGTCAGTTTTCTTTTGCCTGTGCTGAAACTATCTTCCCACTTATAGGAAGATGCTTTTATAATATGCATTGAGTAAACTGAATGCAAACTGGTTTTTCTAGTGACAGTGAGTCATGAATATGAGGGAATTGATAGACTCTATTATTAAAAAGTCTTATTGTGGTTAGAGCTAATGCAGTTTCAGTAAAATGGCGCCACTTTCATAACCGTACGTGAGCTTGTTTCCTGCTTATAAGATCTATATTTGTGCTGATAAAATACCACTTGATAAGAAAAAGAATTTTAATGGTTAGAAATGACCTGCCTTTAACAAGGCACGATGTTAGCTTCTTGTTTACTTTTAAAGGCTATATAAGTAGTGCTTCAGTATTGAAAATTAATTCTTTCTTAAATAACATCAGCCTGTTCAATCCTTACTTTATGATAGTTTGTCTAGGTGTGGGTCTGATAAAGACTAAAGCTTTGGGATACCTAATTTAGGCATGCAAAATAATCCTTTTGACCTTAACATTAAAGTAATAATAGGTTGTCATTTCATGCTATGTCAGATTACTATCCACTGAGAAACCAAGCCATCTGTGAAAATGCTTTGTAGGATTTTCTTCTTGAACATGAGTTTATGTATTTAAAATTAATAAGAATCTGAAAGGGTAGGAAAACATTTTTCTGCCAAGTTAATTTAGGAGAGTATGCTGCTTCCTTATTGCGGGAGGGTGCCGGAGAAATTTACTAAATTTATTTAGTATTTAATATGCTAATAACAAGTTATACTTACAAAATAAATATTACATTCATAGAAACACGTCTTGAAATAGGTTGACTACTGATCGGAGTTTATGAACACATCTCTCTTCTGCTTTTTCTCTCATTTAAAATTCTCTTCTAATTAAAAAATTAGTTACAAATACATGTTTGTGGTATCAAGACAAACTGTACAGAAAGAAGTATGAAAAAATAGAATCATTTTCTCCTCTTCCCTTTTTCTGTCACTTTTCTGAAGTAATCATTTTTAACAGATTGGTGTGTATACCTTGGTACCTTTCTGTAACCTTATATTTTTGAGTATGTATGTTTTCTTTTTTATAAACTATAAACTATTCCACAACTGGCTTCTTTTAATTTAACAGTATATGGAGGACAGCTTTTCAGATTGATATTATTAATCTTTTGGTTTATTAAATTTTGTGTTTTTAAGTGAAATGTAGTGGAGTTTTATTATATGCTTATGAAATACCAAAATTTGATTTTTTGGTAAAAATGGTATATATTTAAGGTGTACAGTGTATTTTTTTAAGCTTAAAGTTTGTATTAAGTTTCTAAGAGATAGAACTCATATCTCACAAATATTTGCAACTTTTTTTTTAGTATGTTTAAAATATGACATAATGCTATTGTCTTATGCGTGAACATTCTTTCGTATGTGTGTGGGTGTGTGTATGTGTATGTCTGAGAAATAGTGTAGGGCTACTATAGATGTTGTTCTGTGTCCTGCCTTGGTGTGTGATTATTTTTGTATTGGTAACCTAAATTACAACTTACTTTAATATATACTTTTAATTGTGGGGAGAAGTGTCATAAGTTATCTTGACATGCAGCTTGACAAAAGAAATTACTGTCATCAAGCATATATAATTTATTCCACTTACAAATGCTCAGACAAGGCCAGTTGGAGATTGTCTAAAATTCTGTGTCCAAAAGCAAAAAGGGAGGAAGGGGAGAAGGTAAAAAATTTTAAACCTTTATCAATAACTTAAAATAAGGTAAAGTTGCACATTAAAATTAATTAATGCACCTTATTTCTAAAAGTGACTTCTGTTTAAATTTTGAAATCTTGAATTCAGGTTTTCTTTGGCTTGTACAGGGTCTCGTCTGTCAATTTACAAATGGGATTGGTGCATATGGACCAGATTATGTAATTTATCCTCCTTCTCTGGCAAGGAGATGTGTATTTAGGAGGAAGTGTGTTTGTTTTTTTCCTGTGTTCTTCATTTCCTGGACCTCATCCTAGACCTTGTTCTTTCATTCCTAGTTACTTCATTGCTGTCAAATATATATATATTTAATTAAGATAATAGACGTGAAAAACGTCCCATTGTTAGCTAAAGCTGCTTGTAGCAGATGAACTAGAAATTGTTCAGGGTTTTCGTTTTTGCTTAACTGCTCACCCAATGTTTGATTGCCTGTGGTGTGCCAGGCACCATGCTGTGTATATGGTAAAAGTGGCACGAGGACAGTACTTGTTTCCCCTTCTGGGGCCTATAGTTAATATGTAGGTGAAGTAACACAGGATGATTGTTTGATTGTAGCCTGGAAATGGAGGGTAAATAGTATAAGAAGTGAGTTACTTCAGCAATTTTAGGCAAAGACTGGAGGAAGGGAGGAAAAATGTCTGATTCCAGATCTGTACTGATTGGGAGAGGAGCCACATGTGGGTGCCTAGCTAACGCTAAGTGCTCAGTAAGTATTCACTGTTATTGGTATTAGAGTAACGACTTCAAAATTGAACTCAAACAGAATCGTTTTTACTGAAATTATTGTTGATATATGTTAATACTTTGAAATTAACTTAGTGCAATAAAAGATTCATTTTATTATGTCAGGCACTATACAGATCACATGACACATATTAACTCATTTAATTTGTTAGTACCATGGGGTTCTGTCCTATTTATCAAGTCCATTTTATTTTAGTTTTTTTTTTGTTTTTTTTTTAACTTTAAATTCTGGGATACATGTACAGAACATGCAGGTTTGTTACGTAGGTATGTGCATGCCATGGTGGTATGCTGCATCCATCAACCCGGCAACTAGGTTTTAAGCCCCACATGCATTAGTTATTTGTCCTGATGCTCCCCTTCCCTTGTTCCGCTGCCCCTTGACAGGCCCCAGTGTATGTTGTTCCCCTCGCTGTGTCCATGTGTTCTCATTGTTCTACTCCCACTTATGAGTGAGAGCATGTGGTGTTTGGGTTTCTGTTCCTGGGTTAGCTTGCTGAGGATTATGGCTTCCAGCTTCATCCATGTCCCTGCAGAAGACATGATCTCATTCCTTTTTATGGCTGCATAGTATTCCATGTGTATATATGAACCACATTTTCTTTATCCGGTCTGTCATTGATGGGCATTTGGGTTGGTTTCATGTCTTTGCTGTTGTGAGTAGTGCTGCAGTAAACATATGTGTGCACGTGTCTTTATAATAGAATGATATATATTCCTTTGGGTATATACCCAGTAATGGGATTGCTGGGTCAAGTGGTGTTTCTGGTTCTAGATCTTGAGGAATCACCACACTGTCTTCCACTATGGTTGAACTAATTTACATTCCCACCAACAGTGTAAAAGCATTCCTATTTCTCCGCAGCCTTGCCAGCACCTGTTGTTTCTTGACTTTGTAATAATCAGCCATTCTGACTGGTGTGAGATGGTATCTCATTGTAGTTTTGAAGTCCGTTTTATAGATAAGAAAATTGAGGCACTCATAGATGAAGTGACTTGGCTTAGAGTCACCCTAGTGGGTGGCAAAGCCTGGGCATTTATATCCAAGGATTATTGCCCATTGATTGAATGGCTTAATAAATAATTAAGTGGAGTCCATTAAAAAAACCAAAGCAGGGGCTGGGTGTGGTGGCTCACACCTGTAATCCCAGCACTTTAGCAGGCCGAGGTGGGCGGATCAAGTGAGGTCAGGAGTTTTAGACCAGCCTTGCCAACGTGGGAAATCAACATGGGGAAACCCCATCTCTACTAAAAATACAAAAATTAGCCAGGCATGGTGGTGCACACCTGTAATCCCAGCTACTTGGGAGGCTGAGGCGGGAAATCGCTTGAACCTGGGAGGCGGAGCTTGCAGTGAGCCGAGACCGTGCCACTGCATTCCAGCCTGGGTGACAGAGCGAGACTCTGTTTCAAAAAGAAAAAAAAAAAGCAAAGTAGGATAAAGAGATCAGAGTATATAAACTACATTTAAAATAGTTTTCATAGTGACTATATGTGGCATTGTAGGTAAACGACCATTTTACTATCTCACAATTTATTCATGTGTAACATGATCTCCTTTCTGTTTTTTTCAGCTACACTTGCAGAATACAGATATGAAAATAAATCAAAATAAACTTCTGTAGCCAGTCATAAACCTGATTCTTTTAAGCAGCAACCCCGAAAGGAAAATGGGCATGCCTGCATTTCTTTCAGACTTTTAACTCCAGTGCTGGCTACCTTGGGGTGCTCTACTTCTTAGGGAACATATCCAGAATCTTCATTTCACCTGCCTTGGCCTTTCTTTGCTTTCCTTTCAAGAGGAGTAGGATGAGAGAAACTGTAGGAAGTAGGAGTTAATCACAGAGGAATTTTGATGACCTAATAGGATGGAATCATTACTGTGCAATTGACATGTCAATATTGTTGAATCTCTTAATGTATGTCTGGCTTTCCTTAGTTCAGAAACATCGTCCTCGCATATACTGTATTATTTATAAATTCTGTTTCTATTCTGCTTGGCAGGATACTCTTTAAAATTTAAAATGGTAAAATTTCTTAGAATGTAAAATAATTAGTTGATATTAAGAGGAAACAAATTCAAAATTTGTCAGTTTTCACATAGTTGGGTAAGAGGACCTTCATTCGTCTTGGTAGTCCTAAAAAGTTGTTGAGTGAGGTATCTCCACCCCCAGAAAAAAGTCAGTTTCTCTCTCTCTAGATACAGAGATACAGATATTTCTTGGAATGGTTTGACTAGTAAGTAAAAGAAAACTTACAGTACATGTCATACATGTTTTAAAAATCTCTATTTTCTAGAAAGATTTTTTTTTTGGTATTCCAGATCTGTGTATCTGTTTGCTAAATATCTCCATTTATATGTCTCCAGGCACTTACCATTCACAGGTAATGATTGTCTCTCACAAACCTGGTTCTCAGTAAATGGAACCACTGTCCATTTGGTTGCATAAGCCAGGAAGCTAAGATGTCTCAACTCTGTTTTTCACCTTAGCTGCTTCCCCCTAGTACTTACTCCATTTCTCAAGGGTCTTCTCCACAGGGAAATCTTCTCACACTTTACCTGCCATTATAAGTCAGGTTTCTCTTCACAGATGTTGAAGGTACTGAATTCCTTTTTATTAGTGTGAATTGTTGGTTAGGCCTGCCCTGCACTACTGCAAGCTTCATGAGAGCTTGGCTAGTCAGTGCCTGGCACAGACTAGTTACTCAGTAAAATTTGTGGATGAATGAATGAATGAATAAACTATTCTTCATTCTTTTCTGATATTTGGCAGGTTTTTTTCCCCCCCACCTCAGGGGTAAGCAACAAGTCTTTCTCTCATCTACAAACCTAATAACTTGATATTAACATGCAGATTTGATTTTCACCATTACCTACAGTGATAGTATGTAATATCAAGCTACATTTTCTATGTTGTGAATCCAAAGAGTTTGTTTGCTTTTTGCTTAGTTGTATATTTCAGTGCATTTTATTTTACTTTATTTTTATTTTTGGAGAGGAGGTATCGCTCTGTCACCCAGGCTGGAATGCAGTGGCCTGATTTCAGCCCACTGCAGCCTCAGCCTCCCAGGCTCAAGATGTCTTCCCTCCTCAGACATCCGAGGAGCTGGGACCACAGGCATGTGCAGCCATGCCCAGCTCATTTTTAAAAAAGTTTTTGTAGAGAAGGGATCTCTCTATGTTTCCTAGACTGATCTCGAACTCCTGAGTTCAAAGATCCTCCTGCCTTGGCCTCCCAAAATGCTGAGATTATAGGTATGAGCTATCACGCCTGACCATGTAAAAAAATTTTGCTTTACCCCTCTTATTTTGTCATGTAGTTTATACATTCAGGACTGTCACTGGTGTCTCTGTTTATTCTAATCCTCATTTATTGAGAAGTGTATTAAGCAAACGTATATGTGGTTATTTTGTATTTATTCGTGTACTTCAGTGAGTGTTTTTTAAAATTCTGTTTTTACCGTTCATATTTTGTTGCATAGTTAATATTTTGAGGCTTGTTCTTGGTGTCAGTTTGGGTTATTTTATAGCTTACCCTAATGTTCATTTCTTGGGAAATGTATTGAGCAGAGACATACTTTTTGGTAAGATGTATGGATAGCACCTACTTGCACAGTGCTAGTATGGTGGCATCTTTATCTCTGAAAACACCTGTATTTAAACAAGATCTGAGAGATCCTTGAGCCTTTGGAAACCATATTCTAGTTATTCAGTTGGCATGTATTTCTTTCAAGGGATTAATTTTACTCTGGATACTGATAAGATGTTTTGATAGTAGGATTATCTCAGCCTTTTGGATGAATTATAAATACTCTTGAATCATTATCACAGGAATGAAATCTAGAAGGAAGAAAACTAGTTAAGCAACTGGTACAGATAAATGAGTTGTCAGTTCTGTTTTGTCAGTGCTATTGTTCTCTATAGAACTGTTGGAAACTGGGGAACATAACCATCATCCATTGGAGGAATTCACAGCTTCCCTACCACTGGTGATGGTATTTCTTTTAATTTTAAATTTAGACCTTAACCTGTTTGGGGATGACTGGAAAAATGAAAATCGTGTTCTCTGACAGTGTCTGAATGTCTTTAGAATGTGAGATGTGTGATTACTTGTTCCCAGGGCTACCACTGCTTAAGTGCTTCACCTTGATGTGCTGGGCAATTTGGTTTGATAATACTCTGTCACTATGTTTTACTTAATTCTGATGATCTTGTTTTCCTGTCTTAGTTTCTTGCCATGGTGTATTATGGTGCACGCACATAGCTACCAAAAACATTTTTCTGTCTCACCATTATGATTCTGTCTTCCATGAAAGGGAAGTGAGGCAGTTCAGGAAATTCTAGAGGTTCTTAAGACAACTGTCAGAAAGTCTGAGAAACTGATTCTAGCTATATATATAAATTTTTAGGGCTGCTAACTGGTTTTTGCTAAAGGCAGTACTGCCCTCTAGTGTCCAGAAGGCAATTCCAATTTGTAAATTTCTTGTTTTATGGTTTAGACTCTAGCGGCTCTTAGAAAAATAAATAATCATTGTTTAAGACTTGGTTTAGTTTGTTTGCAGGCATGAAGTCATTGGATCAGTTAACTTGGGATTATACTGGAGTCAAGAATATGTTTACTACCTATCTCTCATATCTAAGGGGTTCTTTTTGATATTACTTTCCTCTGTTTATAAGGAAAGTGTTCCCTATCTTTAAACAATGTAAAACATTGGATCATTGCCAACTTTTAAAATACTAAACCATTATTCTCTTTCCTTCACTTTTGTAACTGATGTGTCATTTTTCATTTCATTCTGGATATGAATCGTAATTTCTTTTGCCTGTGTTTTTTCTTCACAAGCACGCCTTTCATATAATGATAGAGGTAAGATGCATTGATGTTTGTTTTATGGTTGTGGAACTTTCTGTGGATGCATACTAAACATTTTGTTCTTAGATTTTTGTTGCTGTTACTGCTTTACTGTGCATCCTCTGTAACTTATACATTTATGTCATGAAGGGTTCTCCCCCACCCAGCTTTTATTATTAAAACATGATTGATTTGACTTAGTTATGGCTTTTAGTTTTAAGGGACTAACAGTATTTATATTTATTTAAGGTAGGATGTGGAAAAAACTATTTTACTTGATTAGAAGTTAACACTAATGACTCCATTAGTCTCAAAAACCTTGTATTGGTTAATTTTTATAATATGTCATTAGCTTAAATGTCAGCATGTGTTCATTTTTAACAGGGGTCGATTTTCTAATCCAGCCCGTTGTATTTAAATGTGAAATAGATATTTTTAGATAGCTTCATCTTTGGCATCTTTAGTAAATGAACTAGCTACAGGAGTATAACTTTTGATGATATATTGCTATCTGAGGTTTAAGCGTTTAATTAGATTAAAATTCATCCTTCAAATGGAGAACTCAGAATAAGTAAAATGATCAGAGATGACTTTGTAGCTTCCCACCTCTAATAATTTATTCCACTGTTGGTTATAGTAATGATAATTGGGTAGAGGTTTGGGGGCAGGGGATTACTTTTTACAGGTTATCATTTCAGTATGTCTTCTCAACCTGATGTCTTCTGATACCATAATTTTCATATACAAATGAGTAAAGATGAAATGTAACCAGAACCATGTTCTAATGCATATCTTTTTAGTTTTGCAAAATAGCATGGATGTTGTAAGAGAACTGGACATTTAGGGAAGGTTTTAGGAATTCTGAAATCCTTATAGTTGCCTCTCTGCTCCCCATTGGTTTCTCTGTGTAGCCAGGTAAAGCCATATTTTGTGGATGACATCAGAAATTGCTTGTCATTTATGAAATTGGTGTCTACATTTGTCTTCCCAGGGGCTTATATATTTTAAAGGTATACATTTTTATTTTTAGAATCAAGTATTGCTTTTTTTTGTGAGTAAATTACTATAATGATGCCAATTAATTAAAAATCATTTCTAATATTCTTAGATTATAGGATGAGTAAAACTTAGAGATGAATTTAAAGTTTCATTCTAGTAATTTTTTATTTAAAAAGGCTTAGAGATTTTATAATCTGTGCTACAGTTACTCATTTTTGAACCCAGTCCTTTGAGTATTAAAGAATATTATTTAAAATTCCATTGAAAAGCTCATGCCATTACTAAAGGTTTTGAGATTCTACCCCATGAAGACCTTGTAGACCTTTTTCTCACCCTTTCAAAATTGACCAGTATTCTTTTTAATTGAAGCTTTTACGTTTTAAGTCATTTTGACAATAATTTTTTTTCTGGCTGTTACTATACAGTATTGAATAAATTATGGTAAAAGGGTGAACTAAGATTATTTCTTCCTGAAATAATGCTAGCTTAGAAACTTGTTAAACAGAGCCTTGGGAATGTATGGGAACTTGAAGTATATACATTTGGAAAATGCATAATGAACTTTTTTTTCTAAATTTAGATATTGAAAATTATTATGTTTTCTAAAATGTTATACTAAAATCGTAGTTTGAATTGCTAACATATTAATTGTGGATTAAAAAATCTATATCTTATTTTATAGAGTGAATCATATTCGTGTTGTTGGTATCCTTTAGAACAAAGAGTGGGTAATGTGTAGATTAACTATGGAGACATTGCTAGTCAATATACATAAAAGCTATTAAAAATCTTAATATTGAATTTAGCGCTGTATTCCCTCTACCTAGTTATTTTTCCTCTTCAGCTTTCAGCCATTTTCTGCATACTTTAGTTTTTAGTTTTTGGCATCCTCTCTGGTTTGAAACATAACTCTCTACCTTACAAACATTTTCTATTTAGTTTAAGTATGTCTTTATGCAGTTACACAATAACTCTTTGCCCTTGAGGACTGAATGGTTTCCTTTCCTCTAGAAGAGCAGTTTTCAAGCTTTTTTTCCTCCTTTCTCCACATTCATATAAGCAGTTTGCTCCAATCAGTAGAATCTCTCAGACAGAGATGATCACTTGAAGAATGAGGGAGGGAGGGTATAGTTTTTAATACAAATTCTCTAGAGGTTCTTGTGTCCCCTCCACTGAGAATCACATTTGAGAGCCTATCCTTCCTATAAGATTTATATCTGACTTCCTTGACCCGTCACTCTACTAAACAGAAACGTTCTTTCATGTTTTGAATGTGGAAAGGACAAGCAACTTTGTAGACAAAAAAAAAAAAGTCTGAGTTTGAAATGAGTCACAAGAAGTCTTCTGTTTTATCTTACTGTTTAAATAAGAATTCTAAAGCCGTTTTATAAAGATGGTCTCATTTAGAAGAAGAAATTGCATGTTTTTCCTATATAACACCTTGCAATGTTTCTGTTGCTGAGGTTCTTTCTAGTACACAGTACACTTTTAAAACTCCTGAGTGGCACCAGTGAGCGGAGGAGTGATGCCTAAAGAAAGCACTAACTGTCTTTGAGGCATTAGAAGAAGAGAAAAAAGAAAGGCAGAGAGAGATGCATTGATCTGGGATCACATAACATTTCCAAGTGTCTGAGGTGCCACCCAGTGTCATCATATCAGTTGCTTTTGCCACAGAAATTTTAGTTCCTCTTCAAAATACTCATTATGCAGCCCTCCAAACCCTTCTGTTGCTTTTCTCTGGAAGCTTTCCAAAAGGCTTCCTGCGTCTTGCTTTAGTTGCAGATAGGGAACTGAGAGAATGCTTTCAATGAAGGGTTGCATTCTGCTTTGATAGGATTCCCTTGTGATTTGTAGATGCTATATTCCTATTTATATATTATGTTTGCTCTATTTTGAAAAATCTATAGCAGTGCACGTTTCTTTCATATACCATATCCTGTTATCTACTGTGATGACCACTTCTTTTCTGGATTTTTATTTGTACTTCTTTGCCAGTCAGTTCCAGAACACAGATAATTTTTTTATCTCAGATCAAAGGGATGAATTGTTAATATGTTTAAAATTAGAATGAACCAAACAGTTTGGTTAAAGAAATATTTACTTATTTCCTGTGTGTGCTTTGTATTTGATATACCTATCTACAATGTGTTTAAGAATGACTGTGGGTATCTCTGAGATTAATGAAGAAAAAATTTAAACAGTCACTGGAGAAAGTAATAGATCTTAAGGAGAGGTTTTTGCTGATACATAGTCATAATTTGCTGTTTCTGGCACCTTTCAAATCATCCTCCTCGAAGTACACACTGGATGAAACAAATGAAATATTGTTAGGAGTATTCATAGTTAACAGAAAATCTTAGTGGGAAAAATTAGTGAGACTGGATCAGAAAGATTTTAGATCTTTTCTCCTGTGGTACATATAAAGCAATAATGCTGAACGTTATTATGAAAGCTCTTAATTCAGGTTGCCTGCCTTGTGATCACTATAGATAATTAGTAATCTAATTATGGCAAAATTGAAGTTAATGTCATCCATATGTGTTTACTGTTTCTGTCAGTTGACTTTTCAGTATACTCACTTTTTTTCTCATTTCCAGAGTTGATATGTGTCATATTCTGCTTATTTATAGTATTATTATTATTTATCTGTAGGACCCAGGACCACCCCCACCTTCTCCATTACTAGGTTTGAAACCACTGCAGTTATTAGAAGTGAAAGCAAGGGGAAGATTTGGTTGTGTCTGGAAAGCCCAGTTGCTTAATGAATATGTGGCTGTCAAAATATTTCCAATACAGGTATGTTTATTGCAGTTTTGTCATCTTACATATATGTTTTATGGCTAGGTCATCATAACTCAGAAATAGTCTCAAAACAGAAGCCATACGTTCCAAGGTGGTTCTTTGTGATACTGGGGAAAGCAGTTAGCTCTTTTAATGCCTGCCTTTGCATCTGAGAGATTGAATTGTTAGTATAACAATCATTATGTTTGTCTGGAGTGGTGGAATTAAATGAATCCGTAGGAGATCTTTTGCCAATGAAAATTCTATAGAAATGTTAAATAAAGATAAGGATTCCAATAAACAAGTCTAATTGAGTGGTTAAATTTTAATATCCCCCTACATTGTCAGAAAAAGCAAGCAGAAAAACAAAAGAGTAGTATATTTTGTTTTGGAATTGGTATTTGGAGGTATATTACCAGACTTGACTTACTTTCATTCTACTTTGAGTGTTTAATTATTTCAGTTTTTGTTTGATGCATTTTCAGAGGCAATCAAGACTTCAGATAATTGGTTTATTGTTGAATTGTTTTTATTTTAAAGGTTGGCCGGACTTCTCATAAGACTCTGATCTAATGTACCTCTGAGCTATTCTTGTGTTTTGTTTTGTTCTGTTGGTGGTATAGATTTATGATGATTCTGTCTTCCCCGTCTCTTATATACCCTGGCGTCTCATGATATCCTTGGTACTGATGTGTTGGTTGGATTTGGTGTTACAGGCTCTACCACTACACTTAGAGAGTGGATCTTTCTTTTTCCAAAGTTGTCACATAAGCAATTTCTTTGTCTTAATATACCTAGATTTTAAGCTTTTTACCTCCTCTGTTCAGTCTTACCTCCTCTGTTCAGTCTATGAACTGTATTACATAGAGTTTGTGAACTGTATTACATTTTTTTTTGGTAGCTATAAACCACAGTTTAGTTTTCAGAGAGAAAGTGTATTCTATTGTGCCAAGATTCGTAAGTGAGATTAAGGGAAGAAATTATTTCCATGTGTAAGGAAGCATAAGGATCAGAGAAAGGCATTTGGATGATACTAACTTAAGCCCAACAACAGCAACAGCAGTAGCTAACATTTGATTGTATGTTTTTATTGGGTCAGGTAGGGGTGTTTTACATATGTGAGTGCTCACTAATATGTGTACATATATTGCCCACATGTATGTAAAATGCAACATATAATACAACAATTCTATAAGACAGACACTACAATGCCTGTTCTACTTGATGAGGACACTGAAGGATTATGTAACTTGCTAGAGGTTAGTGGGAGAGCCAGGATTTAAGTTTGAACAGTTTGGATGCAGAGGATTTCTAAGGGTTTCTAACCATTATGCTGTGGTACCTCTCACTATTACTGTCTTTTAGCAGTGAAAAGAAACTAATCTTTTATAAGAAGATACTTAGTAGACATGGATCGCTTGCAGGCACAAATGAATATATGGTGTCTTAAATTATTGCATTGCTTATCTATGCCCTTTGCTTTCTCATTGACTTTGCAGGGTATGCTAAACATTTTTTGAAGGATGTTTGATATTATGTTAGTTTTTGAAAAGAAGTTTTCTATTTAGAGGAAGTCATTCTGCCTGAATTTCATCTTTCAAGGAGATTATTCTGAATAGTACCACAAGTAGCTTCACACCGTGATGAAATTACAATGTAATACTTGCAGTAACTTATGTGTTGCCATTGTAAGATACAGAATGCAGCATTTCAGATCAACTTCTGTGTTTGTAAACTAGAAACACAGAAAAGTACGTTTTGAGGGAATGGACAGGGCAGGCATTTCATATAAATTTGTTAACCTATTGTCAGAGCTTTTTTCTTATTACAAAACAGCAAAAATTTTTTAAAATACTTTTTTGTTTTGTTTTGTTTTACTTTGGAACTTATTTGAGTAATCTCTTAGACATGGTTTATTTACCCGTATTCCTTGTGTTCTTACTATTCTTTCTTTTTGACTCTAGGACAAACAGTCATGGCAAAATGAATATGAAGTCTACAGTTTGCCTGGAATGAAGCATGAGAACATATTACAGTTCATTGGTGCAGAAAAACGAGGCACCAGTGTTGATGTGGATCTTTGGCTAATCACAGCATTTCATGAAAAGGTAAAACTATTTAACGTTTTACTTTAGTAAAGTCTGAATTGGCCTGCGTACCTAATGTTGGCTATAAATCCCTCAGAGTTATTTTTCGAGACATGTTATAGTTGATTAATATTTAACCTGAAAATAAAAATCATTCTTGAATAAAAATATTTTAAAAGGTAGTTTATTTTAATAAAAGAGCAAAGATGGCAAATTTTTAACTTAAAACCCTACTCATATAAACCACCCTTTTGTTCCTTATTTCTCGTGCTGTAATTACTCTTACAAACATTTATTTTAGTATAGGTAATGCTTAGTAATTTTCACTTACCATTTACAATTCATTTTGATTACATGAATCATTTTTTTCAGTTTTAATCAGTCTTGCTTAGTGACAAAACCAGAGTCAGGAAATTTATCTCATCTTTGATCTGTCACTAACTTGCAGGGTAATTATCACCAACACATAATTGCTAGTTTTCCTCATTTTTTCTGCTTTTAGAGTCAGTGTGAAAGTACCATTAATGAAGTAGGAAATTATGTTTTTGGTAATTGGTTTCATCATTGTGAAATGTAAGTGGTTCTTTTACTTCTGTTAATTCTTGACCTAAAGGACAACAATAATCTCTAGAAGAATATTCTGTATATTAGTAGTTGTTTTATGTTGTTACTTTGTATTCTGCTAGTCCCATGGTGTAAGAACTCTATAGTCAGGATATTTTAACTTTTAAAATATCTTCTAGAACCTTAGATATTCAGCTAGTGTTTAAAACAAAAAACTTGTCTTATGGATTGGTGGAAATTGACTATTCTTGTAACAAAAGTTTAAAGCTCTGGTATTTCTTTCTGGTCAAATGTTTATTAATGTGAAATGGAAGGAAATTTTAACCATTCCAGAAAGATTGTTTCTTGGATATTATTTTTCCCTGAAAGGAAAGATATGCTGCCTTCCACAACCTCTTATAGGTAAAAAGAAAAGTCTCCTTATATATACGGCCTTTGTCAAGAATGTAAGTTTCTATTTTTCCGTCTTTTTTTAGGGTTCACTGTCAGACTTTCTTAAGGCTAATGTGGTCTCTTGGAATGAACTATGTCATATTGCAGAAACCATGGCTAGAGGATTGGCATATTTACATGAGGATATACCTGGCCTAAAAGATGGCCACAAACCTGCCATATCTCACAGGTAGACTATATTTGTATTGTTTTCCCAGGTAATTGAGTATACATTTACTAAACTTTTAAGCCCGTGGGTAAATTTTAATTTTTCCTTTGTTATTCAGTCATGCTTTACAAGACAGTTGGTTTTCATTTGTTTTTTAAAGTTAACTTTGAGATTGGCCAGGAAGTATTTTGGATAATGTGTATGTTAACATTATTGGTAAAGTTTAATGATCTACTTCATCTCATTTCTGAAAGCATGATTGAAAATAAACTATATTTTCTCAATCTCAAAGGAAAAAGACATTTGTTTTACCTCAAAACATGATATACTTTAAAGATGATTATAAATAGGGATTATTATCCAAGGGCATGTAATGAAGGAGAGACTTTGAATGTCTCCCTTGCTTGTTTTTTGAATGACCTTATTATCTTTACCCTGAGCCAAGGTAGAGGGAGGCATCACTTAAACAGTTGTCCAGTGAAGAAATAGTTCTTAAACCCAACACTTGTCGTGCCCGCAAAAGGAAAAATGATTGCGTGTTAAACATGGAATTCAGTTTGCCATGTATTGTATTTTCTTGAACGTGGGATTCAATTTGTCGTCTTGTGTTCAATTTAAAGATGGTTGTTTGAAAAGTAGGCATTAACTGATTCATGGAACAGATACTTAGCTGAGTGCCACCAGGTGATGTTTTAGGTTGCTGGGAGCCATTATTGTAAGTCAGCCTCTAATTTAAGTTCCGATTTTGCAAACTTTAAATGACGTCTACCTCAGAAATAACTCTTTCTTCTCACTTTCTTACATGCAGTCTATTGGCCTCTTCTTGGATTTTCCCTTGCCCTACCTGGCCACATAGGGAATTAATCCTTAAGAATCCCCAGAGTTATTAAGAAAAGGTCCTGAAAGTCTTTTGAAACTAAGATTGATTGGCTTTTATAGCATTTGGGAGTGTCTACTCATGCTTTCAATATCCCATTCTTGGTCTGTGTATCTGTACGTAAATTTAACCACTAGTCATGGCATAGATGTATTTAATTAGGGTATGGTAATCTCTAGGATGAGCCAGTTGAGACAGGTGTGTAGAAGAGGATATCTTATTGCCTTAAAACTGTTACCCTTTTCAGAACACCAGGATCTAGCTAGAGCAGTGTATGTTTATGGTAAAAAGTTTCTATTTATCCATGCCGTAAGATGCTTTTCTACAACCAGGTGGAAGAATATAAGAACCTCTATAATAAGGGATTATTCTAAAATGTAGGTGTGTACCAATAAACAGAAGGCCTCAATTCAGCTATATTTTAAAAATTTCTTCATTTTGGTTTAAATTTCAGTTTCTATGGGAGTTTGCAAGTAAGAACTCTAAAATATTATCTTAGAAAACAGTAGTTTTATGATTGGTAGGTGGGTGACATAGGTAACATATCTTTTTGACATGGCAAATGTTTATATAACTGCTTTATAGATAGGATTTCTTCTTATTGTCCATGTTATGAATAGGGGTTTGTCACTGTGCTCTTGTGTTAAAGGCTACATGGGGGCTCTGAGCTTTTTCTTTCTCCCTTTCTCTGCATTTCATAATTTTAAGTAACTATTTTTTCATAGTGTACATATTCCCCCTCTTTTCTGCTTTCAATAAAAAATTTAAAAGGTAACTTGTCTAAACGTAATTTGAATACTCTTTTTATTTGTAAGGGACATCAAAAGTAAAAATGTGCTGTTGAAAAACAACCTGACAGCTTGCATTGCTGACTTTGGGTTGGCCTTAAAATTTGAGGCTGGCAAGTCTGCAGGCGATACCCATGGACAGGTAAGGATGATGATTATAAAATATAAGAAGAAATAAACTTGTCCCATATTTTCTTAGAATGGCATGTCAGGACTGAATTAGTCTAAATTTGTTGTGGTGTTTAAATCAGAATCTAACAGTGTTATGTGTTAAAGTTTCTGAGGAAGACATTTTCATATGATGGTAGAGGACTCAGGTGGTTTAGATTAAGCACTTCATAAAACAATAACTTAGACACATGTCATAGGATCGTTTTGAAAAATCGATCAAAGAATAATCCAACACCTTTTAATAGACCTCATTCTTAGGGAATTCTTCGTATGAACGCAGTAGTTTTAGTCTGTTAGTTCTTTCACCATCTTAAGAAGAGTGGAAGAATAATTAGTCACTATCCTTACTACAGTGTATTAAGATTCCCTGTCCATTTTCCCACGCAATAATAGTTTATTGCTTCTTGTTGTTTATGGCTTCATTCATTTCTTTAATCAACTTGATGGCTTTTCTCCAAATTCTCTCCAGAGTTCAGAGCACTTGTAAACCCCTGAATTAGGTAACTCTGACACCTCTGTATGCCTCTATGCCTCTATGTGCACAGAGATCTTAGTAATAGGAACCTCTAGGAAGGCCAGAAGGGAAAAGAATTTTATTCTCAGAAACTTTGAGGCTGGAAAAGATGTTTTCATTCCTACAAGGTCACCTTTCTTTATGTATGTATGTATGTATGTATGTATGTATGTATTTATTTATGTATTTATTTTTGAGATAGAGTCTCGCTCTGTCACCCAGGCTGGAGTGCAGTGGCATGATCTTGGCTCACTGCAGCCTCTGCCTCCCGAGTTCAAGTGATTCTCCTGGCTCAGCTTCCCGAGTAGCTGGGATTACACGCATGCGCCACCATGTCCAGCTAATGTTTGTATTTTTAGTGGAGACAGGGTTTCATCAAGTTGGCCAGACTTGTATTGAGCTCCTGACCTCAAGTGGTCCTCCCACCTTGGCCTCCCAAAGTGCTGGGATTATAGGCATGAGCCACCACGCCCAGCCAAGATCACCTTTTAAATCAGGGAAGCCAGTTCAACCTAAAAGGTGACATTTTCTACAAAGCTAAATGATTCAGGCCTTTGACATTATCATTTCTTCACCTTTCATATCATGTAAATTATTTGACCAACTAATTCTTAGCTTTCTTTTCCCTAGCATATCCTATTGATTCCTGAGGACACATTTTTTTAAGCAGTCATGGCATCACAATTTTTGGCAATATTGACTAACGGTTTAAGAATGTAGTTTGGGGTAATGGTCAGTAGCCATATAGCTCTAGAAAAGTTGACTGCAAATGTATATGGGAATGGAGGCAATTTTGTGGAGAATACTACCAAGGTTGTATAGGAAGCCTGAGGACAAACTTCTAAGCTAATTGAATGATTGACTATCATAAGACTAAATTCTGGGAACATATTCTTAATTTGGTACCTCATAAGCCCTCCTTCCCCTGTTTTTTGAGAAAAAAATTTGTGACTCATTCATGTCATATTTTAACTCCTTCACAATTGGGTTCTATGATTAGTTAAAAATTAATTGCTTACAGTAATGACTCCTCGACTTTAGATTTCATGGACCAGAAAATTTCAAAAATATCTGGAGGGACTTGCATGTTATTGCACATTTTATATAGTACAAAGAACACATATAAAAGAGGTGACATTTTATGTCAACATGGTAAATAAACCATAATCTTGTAATAAAAGAGGTAGGTACTTTGGATGGCATACATTTACCTTTAAGAGAAAAGTAGGTTTTAGGGAAACAGTCACTGATAGCACAATTAAAATAATTATTCAGAGTAGTAAATTTTTTAAAAGTAGAGCCACTTTTCCCTTTAATGTGTTCTCCTTGAATTTTAGTGACCTGTCTTTATTCTTAAAACAATCTCTGTTACATGTATATTTGCATAAATTGCCCAACTTTTAATCTAGAGTAGAGATTATAGCCACCTAAGGATGGACTTTATGGACGTACCAATATCTAGACTGTTCTCTAGTTCTGATATATTGCAAGTATGTTGTGATGTACCCAGCTATCTCACAAATATTTTTAAGCATTCATATATGAATGTTGTCAAGCACCAACCAAAGCTAGCTGTACTAGCTTAGTAACCATAGTTACAGTACTAAGAAATACCAAATTGTTGGGGACAGATATAAATAAAGGACTCCAAGACAGAAGAATTTATGAATAAACAAATACATAGATTTTGTACAGATAGAACTTTGTAATGTCAATGTGTCCTTTACTTAGCTAATTCTTTTTACAACATTAGTTTTTTTTTTTTAATACAGAGAAAAGGCCTCAAGAAAGTTTTTTTTTTTTTTTTAAAGCTACGTTTCAAACAGTATGCAAAGGTAAAATTGAAAAGTATGCAGCATCCTTCTCCCAGCTGACCATTGGTTCAGTTTCTTGTGATTACATCCAGAAAGGGGAACATAAAAACTTCTAAGTCTGTACCAGCATAATGTCTGTTTGATGTATTCTTTAAGTATACGCAGAAAGGATCTTACTATTTATACGCTATAGTCTGGTATACCTTACCCTGGTAATAGACCATATTTGGTTTTGATTCATCTTACAAAATCATACAGTGTTAGTTCATAAAGTTAATGAATGAGTACTCTTTGCTTTTAACATCTTTTTCAGGTTGGTACCCGGAGGTATATGGCTCCAGAGGTATTAGAGGGTGCTATAAACTTCCAAAGGGATGCATTTTTGAGGATAGATATGTACGCCATGGGATTAGTCCTATGGGAACTGGCTTCTCGCTGTACTGCTGCAGATGGTAAGGGAAAAAATATTTTTAAAAAAGATATATATGCCTACCACACATGTATGAAAAGGGATGATACACTCCAAGGTAATATTTTAAAGTACAGGTTTTTTTTTTTTTAATTGACTCCAAGAGGTGGTAGAGAATTCAGGAGGCAGAGGAGCAGAGTGTGGGGTAGGACAGGAAAGGAATTGCTATGTATTGATCCTTTACTAGCTATGTTACTGGACACTTCACATACCTTAAGGTTATTTCCTAAAAGAGCTTCAGAGACAGTTATTATGCTTTACATATGAGGAAATTGAGATGCAGAGAAATTAAGTAGTTTGCCTACTTTAGCCTCAAACTGGTGAATGATGAAACCTAGATTTGAAACTCTGATCCAGACATAGAGAGAGGTCTGCTTTAAGGTCGTATGGGTCCTGCCCCCCAGGTTAAAGGGTTTCTATTACTTGTTCTTGTTATTGAAGCCCATGTTAAGTCTTACAGATATTTGCTTTTATTTATTTATTTTTCTGGGTAAACTTTCAGACGATATTCCTAGTGTGACAGGACTATAGTGTTTCAAGCACTCTCTCTTTAGTATTCCTTCATAAGGTCTTTACTCTGTCTTCAAGTATGTTGCGGCATTTTTTGTTTTGAATAATATAAGGCAAACTTGCTGACGGCTGAACTCCTAAACAGATGTAAATGAGCTCGATCTGTTTATTAAGTTTTAATTTATAATTGTCTAAAGCCTTCCTGTGATTGTCAAAGACCATAGGAAAATTGTGAATATTTTAAGTTATAACCAACGTAACCTATGTAAAGTTACTAACAATATTTTATTTTCTGAGTACTGTAATAGGTTCTCATTGTAGGGCAGATTGCCACTGGAATATGAAATTCAATATGGGGTACTAGTAAAGGGAATTTAGTAGAGTGCTCAGAAATGGGCACATAGTCTATAGGCATCTTCCGGGATTGAGGGATTGGCTTGGGAGTCAGTGCTAAACTTACGAAAAGTTGAAGCAATTTGGGAATGATTTTAGAAGTCTTTAGGAAGAAGAGTAAGAATTCAGAGTATTTTGACTCAAAATGGAAGAGGAATTACATTTATGATGTGCATTTATGGAAGCAGAAGTAGGTTAGATGGCAGATATTATAGGAAAACATATTTTATAAGAACTTGATTAATATGAACTCTCCATAGCAAATCATTGGATTAAGTAATTTAGGAGACACAAGACCCTGTTCTCAAGTAACATACGGTTTAGTTAGGGCAATAAAGTATATCCTGGACAATTAAATCTAGAGCAAGCTAAGTGTGAGTTGTCTAGCCCATTCCCCGGTACTTAGGTATTCAGTAAATGTTTCTGGATGAGTGCAGTACTTAAGAAATACAAGCATGTGTTTTAGGAGTTTAGGGGAGAAATTGCTTTGTTTATGGGGAAGAGGAGTTATCCGAGAAGTTCTTTTGGAAAAAGAAAAGGCTAGATACTGACTTTTCTTAAATACCATGAAATAATTTCAGAGTCAGGCATTTCTGACTCTTATGTCAGAACCCAACTCTTTAGTCAGAAATTGGGGTAGAGAGGATAGTGTGAGCATTAATTGCTAAAGTAGGTGCTTTCACATTTGTTGATGGTTACTTTTTTGTTAAATGAAGTAGTTCTCAAACTTTAATGTGTCATACCAGATTCTTAGGAATCTTGTTAACATTTAGATTCTGACTCAGTAGGTCTGGGTTGAAGCCTGAGTCTACATTTCTTAAAAACTAAGCTACCAGTTGATGGCAGTGTTGCTGCCTGTAGACCACATGAGTGTTGGTTGAATAGACACCTTAGAATGTCAGTACTCTGTCACTGGAAGTGCTCAAGCAGAGACCAACTGTCCAGCCATAAAGAATTCTTATATTTGAAGAGGGGTAAGTTAGATGACCCCTTTATGATTCATTGTATTCTATCCAGGAGTATTTACTGCATTTCAAGAGCTTCACAAAATTTGTGTTTATGCACACATATAGCTGGTCACTGATATTGCTCAGTGGTGACCTGTGTCTGTCAAAGGAAGGCAATCCAGCAATTAAAACCACAGACTTCAGAGTTATTCAGAGAGTTGGGTTCAATTCCAGCTCTACCATTTAACAGCTGTATGTCTTTGTGCAAATTATGTAACTTTTCTGAGCTGCTTGAAAGGTAAATAGAGGTAGTGCCATCTTAACCCTGTGAAGTAAGTAATATATGTAAAGTTCCTGATCAGGATAGGTGCTCACTGGATATTAGTTATTATTAACTCCTAAATACAGTTTTCTATTTATCTGAGTAGGCCTAAGAAAAAAGGAATTATTTATATTGTTTAATCTTGTCTATGAAGGCACATCCTGACTTGTTGGAACCCCTAGTTGGAGAGCCTGTTTGTGATTTTCTAAAAAATAAACGTACTTTTTGGCAGCTGTTGTGAGGGAGTATAGAGAAGAGGTATGACTCTGAGGTGCATAATTCCTCATGTGGGGCATGCAGGGGGGTTGGATATGCCATAGAATAAGCATGGTTATAATACATTGAACCTAGAGCCTCCAGAGATGGAAGCACCACTGTTAACATTCTGATCTGAACTGTAAGGATTGAGTACCCTAAAGGGATATTATATAACCTTAATTTACAAATACTGATTGTTCCTTATGTCCTCTATGCAGATGGAAATAGGCATCCTTTATACCTAGATAAGAAAACTCCTTATACAATCTTTAAGGAAATTACATGCCAAATTATAGACCTTTTCATTTCTCATATGTTTGGTCACACTATGGTATAAGTACAGTTGAGAATCTGTTTCTCTTCTGTCCTCATAGCATGTAAACAGTTGGGAAAAGGTGACAGAGTATATTTTAGAAAGTTTTTACCAGTTTGAAAGTCAGGAGGATTTTAATGAAAATGATTTATTTTTCTTTTCTTACTTTTCAGGACCTGTAGATGAATACATGTTGCCATTTGAGGAGGAAATTGGCCAGCATCCATCTCTTGAAGACATGCAGGAAGTTGTTGTGCATAAAAAAAAGAGGCCTGTTTTAAGAGATTATTGGCAGAAACATGCTGTAAGTTATCCAGTTAGCTTTTCATTTGAAATTCCAATAAAACACTTTTCAGAGGAATTATTTATCTCCGCACATTTCTCTTTCTTCAAGTATTTTCTGGGAGGTGATCTTCACACAGGATATTCTAGAGTTCTGGATGCAGAATTAGGGCTATGTCTGTATACCCCTGAAGGTGATTGTAAACTTACAGAGCTTTAGAGGGCTTTTGTCTCAATGGTCCTGCACAGAAGAGTGTGTCATCTAGTTTCCCAGGGAAAAGGCATGCCAGACTCGGAACCTGTGGATAGTTGGATAACTTTGCTGGTGACCACTTCCAATATGATAACATTTTAGAAAGTGTATGAAGCACCAGGTTTTTTCCTCTCTATGGGAGTTTGTTGTAGCCTTTTGATTTCAGCTTAGAGAAGACTTTCAAGTCTTAAGAGTGCTTTAAAACTAGAGACCAGGCACACAGCAGTATTGCCTGGTTATTTTGGTCTAAATACAACTAGAAACATGGCTAAAACCAGGCAGATGCATCTCAAAAGGGGCTTTCTGCTCTTCTGTTTAATTGTAAGATAGAAATGCTGATATTAACTAAGAAAACAATAAAAATGATTAGGTCCCCCTTTATCCTTGATTTTTGAGTCAATTTGAAGGGTTAGCATTGAAATGACCTGGTTTGTGAACAAGGGAGAGTTTTTTTTTTTTTTTGGGGGGGGGGAGTTAAAAAAAAAATTCCTGTTGTGATAATCTCATGCTTAAAAAGAAAAAAAAAGTTCTCTTTATGCTTTTCTTCATGATTCTGCACATGGTATTCAATAAAAGTGAATGTTGACAGAAACTTCTTTGACCCAGAAAACTAGCCATTTCTTCATGAAATTTTTATTCTATTTCCTAATAGAAAACAAAACTTGCTGTGGCGTTTGAGTATGTTTTTCTCCTTTTAGGGAATGGCAATGCTCTGTGAAACCATTGAAGAATGTTGGGATCACGACGCAGAAGCCAGGTTATCAGCCGGATGTGTAGGTGAAAGAATTACCCAGATGCAGAGACTAACAAATATTATTACCACAGAGGACATTGTAACAGTGGTCACAATGGTGACAAATGTTGACTTTCCTCCCAAAGAATCTAGTCTATGATGGTTGCGCCATCTGTGCACACTAAGAAATGGGACTCTGAACTGGAGCTGCTAAGCTAACGAAACTGCTTACAGTTTATTCTGTGTAAAATGAGTAGGATGTCTCTTGGAAATGTTAAGAAAGAAGACCCTTTGTTGAAAAACGTTGCTCTGGGAGACTTAATGCATTGCCGACAGCACAGATGTGAAGGACAGGAGACTAAGAGAAACCTTGCAAACTCTATAAAGAAACTTTTGAAAACGTGTACATGAAGAATGTAGCCCTCTCCAAATCAAGGATCTTTTGGACCTGGCTAATGGAGTGTTTGAAAACTGACATCAGATTTCTTAATGTCTGTCAGAAGACACTAATTCCTTAAATGAACTACTGCTATTTTTTTTAAATCAAAAACTTTTCATTTCAGATTTTAAAAAGGGTAACTTGTTTTTATTGCATTTGCTGTTGTTGTTTCTATAAATGACTATTGTAATGCCAATATGACACAGCTTGTGAATGTTTAGTGTGCTGCTGTTCTGTGTACATAAAGTCATCAAAGTGGGGTACAGTAAAGAGGCTTCCAAGCATTACTTTAACCTCCCTCAACAAGGTATACCTCAGTTCCACGGTTGCTAAATTATAAAATTGAAAACACTAACAAAATTTGAATAATAAATCAATCCATGTTTTGTAACAATTTCACTGTGTTATTTAAGGGAAAAAAGGTAAGCTATGCTTAGTGCCAACAGTAAGTGGCCATTCGTAAAGCAGTGTTTTAGCATTTCTTGTGCTGGCTTGTAATGTAGGGAAAAAAAGTGCTGTTTTTTGAAAAGATGGTGTCATTTCCCCCTTCTTCCCATGTTTTAAAGCCCCATCTTATATCCAGTTCCCAAAATTTGCATACTTACCTAAGTATTTTTTTTTAGGTGTGCTGTGTTTGGGGAATATTTGAAAATTTAAAGCATGATGTAAAATTTTTTTAAGTGAGCTGTGACACTGGAAAGCTCTTCATTTTGTCTTTTAAAATAGAGTTTTTTCTATTTATATATGTAAAATTGTAGTGTATTTCTTTTCACCAAACAGTGTGTGGGACATTCTTTATCACTGTTTAGGATCACCTCAGGAAGTGTCGTTACCCAGAATTCCTCACTGTCTGCTTTGAGACTTGTAACTTTATCACTATACTTCTGCTTGGTGCCATCTTGTCAGAGTAATATTTGATGTCTGTGATATGTAAAGAATTATCCTAGGATAGAGATATTAAACTTTAAGCAGATTTCAGATGTTACTGCTTTAAAACAAATCAGGGATAACAAATTAAACATATAACTTAAAATATGCAATGACATTTAGAGGTAACCAATGTTGATATAGGTAACATAGCCTAGCCACCGCCCCAAAATTGCTTTTACAACTAACACTGATATTAATTTAGGATAGTTCATGCCTTATCCTTGCTAAGAAAATGGAATTGATGGTAGGCAGGTGCCAAAGTGCTTTTCAAAACCATATTACGTTAGAATACAATTGGATTCTTCCTCAGATTTATACAGGCCAAAGTAAAAACATTAATTTCCTGAATTTCCAGATTACCAATCAACAAATAGCCAGTATTATGCCATGTTATTTCTGTCAGGTCATTTTAAAATCCATACGTTAATTTTATAAAAGAATTTTTTACATGTCACTGTCAGGAGCTCACTGTGAATGTGTTGTCTTAAAATCGTTATTTAACCACACAGTACACTACATTTTACATATATGTATGTAATCTCTGGGAATAGTAAATTATGTTATTTATAAAAAATACATAGGTCAACAGACTTTAAGCAGGGAGGAAAAGAAGAGTAATAGCGTCTGTGTGCCACAGACCATTCAGAACTGTCATGCGTGTCCCCATGGTCTCATTGTATTCCTAGCAATTCCATTTTCAATGTTGAGTTCACCTCTATTTCATAGAGTACTTGGTCTCTCAGTTTCTTGATCTGGCTTTGCTTCCATTTAAAAACTAATCAAGAAGGGAAAATATTGAGAATGTGCATACAAGAAAATCATTAATTTCCTGAAGATGAATTTCTACCTGTTGTGAACATTCAACTTTCTTTTTAAAAGTTAAAATCAAAACAAAAATAAACAAGGGATATTATGATGAATGTTTGGCTTATGTGAGTACTAGAGATAAATTTTTTTAAAACCAGTTATTCACAATATAAAATGTTTTCAAGTTAGAAAAAATTTTTAGAAATCCTGGTTGTTGTATTTAACTGTAGCTAACCAATTTTAAAACT
Organism: Chlorocebus sabaeus; assembly: GCF_047675955.1. Lineage (NCBI taxonomy): Eukaryota > Metazoa > Chordata > Mammalia > Primates > Cercopithecidae > Chlorocebus > Chlorocebus sabaeus. The sequence goes on from NC_132913.1 coordinate 35,227,746, forward strand.
TGTATTCTTTTGAGAACTATGATTAATAGAAAAACTTTTTTATAAGCAGTAAAATAAGAATGTTCCAGTGACTACCTGTCCTTATACCTAGTCTTGTTAAAACTTTCTTTTGCAGGGTATTTAGTGTTTGGTTTACAGTCAGTGCAGAGTGGGCAAGTTAACAGAAAGTTTGAGCTAGAGATACTGGAAAAAAAGAAAGATCAAAGAATGAGAAAAATGGTGATCCATTTTGGGGCAAACTGAAACCCCCCAAATAACTCTTTCCTCATGTGTATGGTGCTCCTCATGACTCGTCTTGTATTTTGCCTTTCTGATACCCATCAGAACTGCTGCTGCTCTAACTTATACTCTTTACCTTGCCCAGATCTCCGCGTAAGGAATGCTTTATGATCAACTTGCCATAGGACTGATGGATTAACCAGTATTCGGCTTTATTTGAAGTCTATGCCCTGCACAGCTCTTGTATGTATTTTAGATGCTAGAAGTTTTTTTTAGCATGTGATGTGTGATTCTTGTTTGAATTCTAGGTACCTTGTGAATTCCAGAAAAAGAGACTGTGCCTCATGATTGTTAGTCCCATGAACTTGCACTATCTTTCATGGCGATGTTTTGAAAATACAATCAGGAAAAAAACCAACACCTTTGGAATTTAAAATAGAATCATATCATGAAATTTAAAAAGAATCTCTTTGGTCGCGTTTCCTCACCTCTAAGTAACAGCTACATTTAAGTAAAATGCAGGTGGTAGGGAAAAAAACCATGGCCAGATGGTGGTTTAGTGGAATAAACTGATTACTGGTCTTTTTTTTTTTTTTTTTTTTAAAGAAAGAAGCTTCATCACAGATACTTTCCAGTTTCTCTTTTTTACTTTTTTGAAAGATTACTTTTTAGGAACATTTGGTATGATATGCATAAAATTATTTATCAATTTGTGGGCAAAATGATACAAGTAGCATCTTGATTGAACATCATTTACCTCAGATATTCAACCAGCAGTACGTTTTTTATGCAGTCTCAACCCATATCCCATTTGTTACCTCTCAGAATATTGGTAAGCAGTTATTTTCGCTTTACTCTGTATTTCTTGTGTTTTGGGCACAGGTTATTGTACTACTGTCAAATCGTACTTGCTATTTTTTCTGCAAGTATTTAACAGAAAGCTTAAAATCCCCATAAAACCCCACCTTGGATAAGTGATTGTTAAATATTGTACAAATAAAATGTATGCTATTCCCATTCCATCCCCAAGTTAAATAAAAAAAAAATGAATATGGTATGATTTGCATATGCAGTTTTTATTTAGCTATGTGTTCTTAAAGAGGGGAGTGGTAGCTTTGTAACTTATAGTGAGGCTTACACCTTGACAACAGCAAGAATGAGGATAGTGGTGAGTGAAGGGAGATCTGTTAATTATGGTATTTCCCTCTATTATCGTCTAAACAGATTATATTCCCACTCAAGTATGTGTGTTGGTCCTGCCAGTATTAGGAAGCAGAGGCTTGTTGGCATTGTGTCACACAGTAGACACCAATGGATTCTCAGATTTTCTAGGGTAAAGGTGAAGGACGGGGCAGCACTTAGATTATGGTGGTTTGAAAGAAACAGAATTGCTTTCTAAACCAGATGAGGCCGAGAATGCGAACCATGGTGAAATATGCATGGAAACTCTACAGAAAATACTGAAGTGTTTCTTACAGTGTTTTCTGCAAAACAGTGATTCGTTAGGACATTAATAGGTATTATGTTTTCAACATGTACAGCATTATGATACAGTAAGTTTGGACCAAACAGGCATTCATTCCCCAGAGTCTTTCACGTGCATGAGAATCAGTCATTTTAACAAGAATTCTGTTTCTGGTGGGCCACTTGGAGGGAACACAGATGTAAAAAACACACTGAAATATTCCTCCTTCACCTGCTTTTCAGTCTGAGGTAGTCAGATTAAAAAGCAGTTTGTGCTTTTTTGGTTCTATTTTTCCTCCTCTAGTAAATGAAGAAAATATCTTGAAGCTATATGTGTAAGTTTACATTATTCTTGAACCGCTTTTTAAACTAGGGTTTTTCAGGCTTGTTTTTATTGATGACAGTTTAAGCAATTTAAGAGATGAAGTTAGCTCAAAACTCTTGCAAATAGACTTTAGCTTTTTTGTATGAGAGAATATGGAAAGGCCAACAATCAACACTGCTCCTCCCCACAAAAATGCTTTGGGAATGTAATAGGCATATGCTTCATTTGTGTAACTTTTCCTAATGTATTTTTTGAATTTGCTTTTAACTGTTTCATGTTTACCTCAATTGGTACTTAGTCTTAAAATCTGTATACTTGGTTATTGATAGATCTTCTGTAGCTCTTACGTAGCCAGTGAGACAGATGAGGGCTGCCAGCTTTTAAGTGACATCTTAAGCTAGTAAGAAATTGCAATCCTCAAGTCATTTCATGAGGCTGTTACCCTTTAAGACAAATAATACTTTCCTCAAATAGTTTAGAAAATTTTAAAAAGGGTCAGTTAGAGCATAAGTGTAAAATTCTTGCTTCTAGTATATAATAGTGATGTTACCATGTTAAGTATTTTGGTGAAATATCCCCTAAAAATGTGTAGACTATGGCACAGAATCAGTATGCAAGCCTTAGCCTGAATGAGACTGCTGAAAAGTAAATGACAGGGATCTGAATACTTAGAAGGTTTAACTTTTTGCAGGGAAGGAAAGGCTATGTATGCAAAAGAATATGTTGTAACTACTGAAGAGCTACTTTTATACACAGAAATTTTTTATTCCACTTTGTATCCAAGATTTCATTAAAACATTGTGCCTTAGAGCATACTTTAAAAACTATTTGGTAAGGAATCCACTGTCGAACTTCAGGTTTTAATAGCACTGCCTTTGGTGTTAAACTGAGTTGAATTCCAAGCCTGCTGGCTATTCCCAGCATTGCCACTGCTTTGTTAGTTTTCTAATCTGTAAATAACAGTACCTACATCTCACAGGGCCTCTAACAGTTAAATGGATTGTAAGCTGCACAAGCATAGGGACAGTCTGTCTTTTGTTAACCTCCCATGCACACAGTAGGCAAATATTCTTGAACAAATGAAGTCACTTAAGTGCTTATTAAATTTCATTTTAAATATATGCCTCTGTTAATTCATGGATCTTGGAACTTACTTAAAAGACAATGCTTTTACTGACATTTCCACATTCCTCAGGGATTTACTGTTTGATACAGGTTCAGTTAACATTGCCATACATGTCTCATTACTTTTGGGAGTGCTTTTCCAGAAATCTCTGGTACAGTCACGTCACTTCATGATGGGGCTGTTCTGAGAAATGTGTCTCTGGGTGATTTCATCATTGGATGAACATCAGAGAGTGTACTTACACAAACCCTGATGGTATATAGCCTGTTACACACCTAGGCTATACATACAGCCTAGCCTATTACTCTTAAGCTACAATGCTGTACAGAATGTTACTGTAATACTGTAGGCAACTGTAACACACTGGTAAACATTTGTATATTCAAACATAGAAAAGGTACAGTAAAAATATGGTATAGTCTTACGAGACCACCCTCATATATACAATGTCACGGACCAAAATGTTATGTGGTGCCATGACTATACTTGTTAAGAAGGCAAATTCCAATCCTTTTGACCTATGGTAAGCTCAACAATCTGTAATTTTAGAAAATCTTACAAGGGATTCTGATGTGGGTGGTATGAGTACCACATTTTGAGATATCTAGAAGAAAAATCTCCAAACTCCTTGGCCTTTTCCTTCCATGTGAACCATCTTCTGACTAAGCTGGTTAGTCTCCTGAACTAGAAAACCTGAGTCTGGGATAGAATCCAAAATTTGCTTGTGGACAGAAAAAAACCCTGCAGCAAACCTACTGTACCAAAGGTTACTTATACTTCAGTTGTTACGATTGTTTTTTCACTCCTTTGGTTTAAGGTTTGTAAAGACATCTAGCTGTTAGGTTGAAGTGAGCTCTTCAAATAGACCATTATATATATAAGTGTTAAAAAAGCACATGGTCTAGTCCCTAAAACAGTCATATTTTATTCTTCTGAACTGCTACTTACAAAGTAATCTCAATTACTGAAATTACAAATCATGTAACTGTTCATGATTAAAAGGCAAGACACAGCCAAGACAGTAGACATGCAAGTCTCACATAAATACAAAAATATTTATAGAATGTTCAGTATTATCATGTTAAAGGACAATAGTTTTTCGTTCTCTACAGAAGTATGAATGAAATGCCAAAGTTGAAGTCACTGGTTATATTCATAACCAGCTCAGTGAGGATGTTGCCCACTGCCTCACATCTGTAGGACAGTTGGGATATTTCTGCAGAGCATTCATAATTTGAGTATTATCCAAAAGCAGTTTCATCAGCTGGTACTCTCTCTGTGAATTTCCTGAAGTTCTTTCCATGGGCTTTATTAATTCTAATTGTTGCAAGTGTTCAAAAGCCTGAAAGATGAAAGAAATAGTTTAGGCTGAACAGGAGAGGAGAGTAACAACTCTCCTGGTCTCTCCCAGAGAACAGTTAGTGTTTTGGTCAGCTGCAGAACAGAGTACTGGGAAACAAACTAACAACTATCACCAGGACTAAAAAAACTCTCACAACCCCATAAAAAACTCTATTATCAGGTAAAACAGTCTCAATGCACACTTACTTGTCCATATATTGTTGAATGTAAACATGGCAAACTTTAATTCAATACATACAATAACGGTTTTCTTCCTGGCCTCATTCTCTATCATAGTTCCTCCTAGTACTTCAATTAATAAAGTGTTTCCAGTTCTCTGTAAAAACCTAAGAATCAGATAAGACTTTCTGATCGATTACCTAAGCTACTCAGATTTGCATTTATATTTTGTCTGTCTCTACCTTTGCTTTGCTATGTAAAAAGTTAACAACTGTAACAAAGAGGGAGGCAGAAAAAGACCCTTGAGTCAACTAGGCATATTCAGCTGATCCTGTAAGTAAAGGATTCAACAGGGTGGTATGGACATGGAGAGGGGACAGGCTCCTGTTTCCTCTAAGAAGTCAGACTGAGACTGTCACAACATTCTTCCATTTTCCCCATCTTAATAGGGCTCTTTCCTGTCTGCTTCCTCTTATCCTTAATATTCACATATTGTATCTTTGCTGACCTTCAGTGTTGTGTTAGGTATGTTATTAGGGTATGAAAAAATCTGAAACCATTAAATCATGATATACTAACCATTAAATAACGATACACTGAAATAGATTCCTGAGGATTCTATTATATTCTTACAACTCACTGTAAAAAACATCACTGGAGCATATTCTCTATGTATCACATAAATTCTTCTGATAGAGAAACAGCTCAGATACCTTCATATCTGCAAATGAGAAAATACTGGAGGCTGCAGGTGTTAGAGCTGAATAGAACTGTGCAGATTTAAAACATTTCTAAATAGCAAAATACTTCATTATTGAAAATTCAGAAATGAGCAGCTACAAATTATTGAGAATTTAAATGCAGGCCGGGCACAGTGGCTTAAGGCTGTAATCCCAGCACTTTGGGAGGCCGAGGTGGGCAGATCACAAGGTCAGGAGTTAGAGACCAGCCTGACCAACATGGTGAAACCCTGTCTCTACTAAGAATGCAAAAATTAGCTGGGTATGGTGGTGCACGCCTGTAATCCCAGCTATTCAGGAAGCCGAGGCAGGAGAATCGCTTAACTTGGGAGGCAGAGGTTGCAGTGAGCCAAGATTGCACCCACCACTGTACTGCAGCCTGGGTAACAGAAGGAGACTCCATCTCAAAAAACGAAAAACAAACAAACAAAAACCCCCAAAATTTAAATACTTGGGTAACCTTTCCATTTTCACAACTCTCACAGAATAAGACTATTAGGGGAAAAAAACCATCCAGTATTGTAAAATACTTTTCCTGTTTCTTTGAAGAAATGGCAATGCTCTGTGCTCATTTTTGTTGCTACAGGAAATGGAATTCTGATTACTGCGGCCGACAAGGGATGCCAGTGGACTTGGGGATCCACTGTTTTACAAAAGTTTCTTTCCTTAAAATCCTCAAGAGCTGCACTGTCCACACTAGGCTACTCAGCACTTCAATGGTGACTCAATTTTTATTTAAACTTAAAAATGGATATTTAATTCTATTAAAAAATTCTGAGCATGTTTAGCACAATTTCAAAATGTAAATTTACTTTCTCAGCTATAAATTTTATGGAATCTAAACAGCAAGAATTTCCAGTGAATATTTAGGTCACTGAGATGTGCTTTGTAAGTATAAATGTACACCAAATGTTAAAGACTTAATTCAAAAGAATGTAAAATACTTTGTTTTTCTATGATTATAGAATGACACATTTTTGATATGTTGAATTAAATATAATATATAATTAAAATTACACCTTTTTTTTTACAGGTACTAGAAAATCTAAAACTACATTACATGGCTCACATTATCTTTGTAGTGGACAATGGTAATCTACATGAAGTCCTGAAGTTGTAAAACTCATGACTCAGCCCCCAAATAACACTTTGTCTGTATCCCCTCACAGGCCAGTGAGATTTTGTCTTTTAAGTTTCTTAATGGCTCTTATTTGCATTTTTTTTCTTTTACTGCTGCGATTATAAAAGCCAATCAATCCTTGGGTTGGAAAGGGAAAGGTTGTATCTAACACACTATACTGAATAGTTGTTTTCAGGATGCAAGTGCTATGAAGAGACAGCAGAGGGCAGTATACCTCCACAAACTAAAACAACTGGTCACTTCCTCAGATTTTTTCAAAATATTTCATTTTTAGATAATTGTTTTTAAAAAAAATCTATAACACTTAATATTTAAAAATGAAAGTGCAATTTTAATACATAATCAAATTGGATGTAAAAAATATACTTGTCTGTAGAAAAATAGCAAACTAAGTCTTACCTTCATGACAACAGGTTTTTCAAAATTATAAACAGAATGTGCTTTCCTTTGAACAAACTTCTGAAACTCTGGGTAGAAAGCAATGACAACATTATACCTTCAAATAAGCAGTGGGGAAGAGTCAGAAAAAATCTACTTAAGTCTCATCTCACCATTATAGACCATTTGAAAATTAAATGGCTCTTCCTCATAGATGTCATTTAAATGTTTCATTGCTATTATAAGACAGATTTCCAAGACTGATAGACCTATAGTAAAAGGGAAAAAAACTATCAGTTTAGTGACACATAAGACTGAAATAACTGTTCTCCAAATAGCAAAATACTTCATTATTGAAAATTCAAAAATGAGCAGCTACAAATTATTGAGAATTTAAATATAGTGAAAGATCTATGGTTTTGAGGGGTGAAGAAGGTCAAGATACTAGATTTCAAATGTGTTCCAATCACTATTATCTATATAAATTTAAGTTACTTAACCTCCCTGTGCTTAGTTTTCCATATCTGCAAAATAAGGATATTTTTAAACTTTTAGAAATGTCACAAAGATTAGCGACAATATTATTAAGCACTCACCATATGGCCCACAGTAAACAAAATAAACTTCAATTTTTATGTGACTTTAAATCACACAGGGCCTTTGGATAGGATTTATCCAGAGACTTCCTAAACTGGAAATTATATCCAAATATGTGTATTCCTTTTTTCCCCTGGAGAGGAAAAGGTTCATTACGTTTGCAAAAGGAAATAACGAACCCAAAATGGCTGAAACCCAGCGAATGCTCTTCAGTAGCTCTTGATACAATGATAACATCAGCAACGTAGTCTTACCTGGATTTCCAATGTGGCAAAAGAGGCAGAGCGTCAAATTTTTTTTTCACTTTAAATGGGAGTGATAGTACCTTCAAAAGGACTAAGTTAAAGGCTATATGGATAGAAAAGTATTTTATAAAGTATTATGCCCATGTTTATTGTAATTTTAAAAACATTCCATTATCTAAATTCAAAGTTTTAAAAACCACAATTTAAAAAATAAGGCTGGGCTCTTACCATGTACAATATTTGCTTTTGAGTCCATGCTACACAGTTGACTTGCTTCCATTAGATCTATGGCAGTCATAAATGGGTGTGATGCTGTTACTCGATTTAAAGTAAGCATCTAGGGAAATGTGGATCAGAAAAACAATTACATATTTACATGGGCATTTTGGAGATACTACTGTGCAAAACTTCTTAATTTGTATAGTCAATTCTTAAGGGAGAGTAAATATTAATGCTGAGGAAGGTATTCTCAAATTCAGTTCTATTAAAATACAGTATTTCAATTTGTGTGTCACATGACTGCAGATGTAAAGCATAAAAAAAGTTTTTGCTGCTCTCTCTAGCCCATCCCACTTGCATAACTTGTTTACTTAATGCTCGGAAGAACAATATTTAAAGAGGAGTAGGTCAAGGAGAAGAAACTGAAAATAATTAAGAATACATACTAATAAAAGCCCCAAACACAAGTCCAAAAGGCAGATCTATGCCTTGTTAACTTTTTCACCACCTAATCATCCAGCCAGGTTAGTGTTAATTGAGATAGAAGTTAGCTGTTTTATGTTCAATTATACAAAAGAGAAAAAAAATAGCACATTTATACTCAGGAATAACTCCCCTTGAAAGCAGAGTCTACTTCTCTTGTGCTGCTTCTTTAGTTTCCAAAAATGAACAGAGGTCCTGGAGCAGAGCTGCTACTCAAGTATTTGAAGATTTCCTTTCTTCCTTATTTGTATTTTTCATAAAAGTTAAATTTGGTCATTTAGGGTTAGAAGATTTACTAGACAAAAATGCATGACCTCTCCTTAAATTTCAATTTCAAATAAACAAGTTTCTTAGTATAAGTATGTGCCATGCAATATTTGGTATATAATTATCCAAGAAACTCTCTCCTCCACCTTAACCAGGGCGCAAGGCGCCAATTGATTAGCTGGGCAAAGAGTCTGGCAATCCTTGTCCTTCATTCTCCTACTGGTTGGGACCTAGATTGCCAGTGCTCCCTCTCTTTCTCTCTCCTTTCCTTTTTCCTTTAATTATGAATTTTGTTTAATTTTTATTTTTTAATTTCATTTTTCCATAAGTTATTGTCATACGCGTGGTATGGTATTTGGTTACATGAGTAAGTTGTTTAGTGGTGATTTGTGAGACTGGTGCACATATCACTCGAGCAGTATTCACTGCATCATATTTGTAGTCTTTTATCCCTCGCCCCACTGGAAAACAATGTGGAGATTCCTTAAAGAACTAAAAGTAGAAATACCATTTGATACAGCAATCACACTACAGGGCATCTACTCAGAGGAAAAGAGGTCATTATGTGAAAAAGATACTTGCACACTCATGTTTATAGCAGCACAAGTCACAACTGCAAAATCGTAGAACCAACCCAAATGCCCATCAATCAACGAGTGGATAAAGAAACTGTGATATATATATACTGCGGAATACTACAGAGTCATAAAAAGGAATGAACTAACAGCATTTGCAATGACCTGGATGAAACTGGAGACTATTATTCTAAGTGAAGTAACTCAGGAATGGAAAACCAAACATCGTATGTTTTCACTGATATGTGGGAGCTAAGCTATGAGGACGCAAAGGCATAAGAAAATTTTTTTTTAACATATACAAAGGCAACAGAGAATAATAAATTAAATATCCATGACTACTTTCCCTGCTTAAGAAAATGATCTTAGAGTCCATCTCCTCCGGATTGGACTCTACTCTTCCCCACATAAAACAACCAAGCATGTCTATACTATTAGGTTGGTGCAAAATTAATTGCCATTTTTGGCACTGAAAGTAATGGTAACTTTTCACTAACCTAATACTGTATACTTCTACATATACATGTATTATACAACAGAGTAATTTTCAACTTTTATATAAATATACTTTCACAACTCTCTTCACTGTGAGGTTTTATCCATGTTGAGGCAGTATCAATTCTGGTTTATTCATTTTTTTGTTGTATTTCTTTGTATATACCCACAATTATTCATTTGCTAATTTCCTATTGACAGACATCTGTCATTTCTTTTTTTTCCCCAATTATAAACAAAACTGCAATAAACAACCTTGGACACGTCTTCCTGTGCATTAGGTAACTAGAGTTTCTCTAGTATAAGTATGTTTCTCTAGTTAACTAATTTGCTAAATTGCTCTCCAAAGCACTTACACATATTTATGTTGGCAGCAGTGATAAATATTAAGTCACAGTCACGATACCATCAAGCATAACCTTTAACCCTGCCACTAGATTGGCAAGAAAAAAAGTTTAATTGTAGTATTTCTCTGGTTACTGGAGAGGCCGAAAATCTGTAATCTATAATGAGCTTCCACAGTAAGACAATGACAACCAATAATGGGATGAGCTAAGAATATGAGTAAGCAGCCCTCAAAGTAGAATCCCATATGACAAAAAACAAGCCATTATTTAATTAATTACCAGGAATTAAAAATTAATAGAAAAATGGCAGAACAATGGTCATTAATATTGACAATATTGAGGCAGAGATATTTTCCAGGATGGAGATACATATATCTACACACATACCTCCTCTAAAAATTACTAGTCCTCAAATTCCTTCATGATAAAGACAGTTGTTGCTGAAAATGGCAGTATGCTTTTGACAATAGAGGGAAAGTAAATAGGGATAAAAAGACTTAACTTTCCTCAGCAAAAACAGCAATGAGGAAAGAAAACTTGTATGTAAACATGGATGAACCATACAGCCAAGTAGGACACAAACTTGAAGCCAGAGAGCTTTGGATTAAGTCCTGGCTTTGTTATCTACTAGTAATGTGACATTGGGCAAGGTATTAAGCTTTAAGGAGCCTCAATTTCTTTAGGGGTAAGAATAAAAAATAAGATTATTCCAATGGTCAGACATAATATAGGTACTACTAGTATCTACAATACTTGGCTCATGTGCTGGTCAATAAATGGTAGCTACTATCATTATTATTCTATTATTATTTTTAAAAATGACTTTTCTGTGAAACCAAAACTATCTTCTCTTTCAAAGGTATCTGCCATAATTTTCTAGAAATATTAGACTAAAACCAAATTACTCTTAGTGAAGAAAGTTAATTTTCAGAACAATTAAGTACTTCTTGTTTGATACTGGTATTATGTAAGCTTAAGACATAATTACTTGGCAAAACATCATAACCAAGTAGGATTTATTCCAGGTATATAAGGCTGGTTCAACACTCAAAAAATAATGTAATCAAATATATCAACAGGTTAAAGAGAAATATGATCATGTGAAACAATCAAGAACAAGCACTTGACAAAATCCAACACCCATGTATAATAAACTCTCAGCAAGTTACAAACAGATGAGGATTACCTCAACCTGATAATGAACATGTATTAAAAACCTATAGCTAACATCATACTTAATGGTAAAAGTTTGAATCCTTTCTTCCTAAGACTGGGAACAAGAAAGGATGTCCTCTCTCACTGTTCTAATTCAGCATAACACTGGAAATTCTAGTCATTGCAAAAAAGCAAGGAAAGCAATAAAAGGCATACAGATTGGAAAGAAAAAAAAAGTCTCCATTTGTGAAAAATGTAATGCTCTACATCAAAAGTCCCAGGAATCTATTAAAAAACCTCCTAGAATAAGTGAGTTCAGCATAGACTATAAGATCAACACACAAAAGTCAATCACATTTCTATATATTAAAGTGTATATATGTAATCAATCACATATTCTGTATGTAATGAATATGTGGGAAACCAAAACTTCAAAACACCATTTACAATTGTTCTAACAAATTAAATACTGGCATACACATTAAATAACTACATCATCTGTGTAGTAAGAGCTATAAAATGCTGATGAAAGTAATCAAATAAGAAATCAAATAAAAGGAGATATGAACCCTATTCAGAGATTGGAACACTCAATGTAGTGTTCCAATGCATGTCGATTCTCCCAAAATTCACCTACAGGTTTAATCAATTCCCATAAAAACTTAATTATCTAGTGAAAGACAGAAAATGATAAAAGTAGGCTGGGCACAGTGGCTGATGCCGGTAATGTCAGCACTTAGGGAGGCAGAGGTGGGAGGATGGCTTAAGGCCAGGAGTTCACAACCAGTCTGGGCAACAAAGTGAGACCCCGTCACTATCAAAAACAAAAACAAAAACAAAGAAACAAGCAATAAAACTAATACAAACCAATAGCATGTGTAATGACCGCAGGTTTTTGCTGATATTGAAATGCTTCTGTAGTACTTCTTGCACACTTCTATCTTCTGAGAGATACTAAGGGGGGGTGGGGGGGGGGGAGGAAAAGCCAAAATTGAGGAAAGATGTAGTTTAAAACCCAAATATAATCCTGTGCCTTACTGGTTGGTGTGCCTTATTAACGCTATCTAATATTAATTCATTATTAAATAGATGTTGGTCTTATTTGTAGAACATTAAAACCAAAACAAAGTTTCCAGTCTACTGATTTCCTTATCCTGTTCTTTACATTAATTCAATAAACACAATGATAAAACAATCCTTGCTAACCCCAAATTCCTACTTGAATAAAGGAAACTACAGTAATACCAGTGAAATGAACAAAATGCAGCACAAAAACACAAGCGCACGAGTTACTGTACCTAGGGAAACAAGGTAAAGCACTACAAATAATGCTTAAACTGGATGAGACAAGAGATTTAAAAAAGAAGGAAAAACATTCCAGTTACAGGGAACAGCATGAGTAGTAGGAAAATCATCACATATTGGCAGAAAATGAGTAGTCACATACTGGAGTTTCAGTTACTGGCAAAGTGAATGTACAAAAAGACAAAGGCAGAAAAACCTAATTGGAGGTAGCTGTCCAGACAAGAGGTAAGGAGGGTCTGAACTATCTGAGTGGTAATGAAGACAAAAGAGAATTAAGACACTTACAGGAGATATATCTGGTAGAGAATTAACTGGTAGCAGAAGAGAAGGAAGGGTTTGAAAGGTAGAAGATAAAAATCAAAGATAATCTATGGGAAACAAAATGGCCTGTGAAAAGTGAAAAGTGGTCAAGAAATGAATCTTGGATTATCAATATTTAAGTAGTAGGTGGGAAAAGAGAAAAACTAAGAAAGTAAGAAAAATACCAAAGACTGGAAGAGAATCTAAGACACAGCAGAGATCTAGAAAACAAGGGAAGAAAGTTTTAAGAGAGAAGTGGGGTTCAACAATATGAACTACTTTGTAAAATTAAGATATATTTGAGAAGAGGCTAATGGCTTTAGAAATTCAAAGGTCACCAGGGCCTTTTGAGAAAGCAGCATCTAAAGAGGCAAGTGACTGCAGTATGTTAGGGTTGAATGGAAGGTGAGGAACATTGGCATTGAAGAAAGGATTAGATGAAAAGAGAGTAAATTCAGAGGTAGCAGAGCCAAGAAAGGCCTGGAAAAGATCGACATAATTTTTCAAAAATTATCTGCATGGAATAAGAATTCTTTTTTCTTAAAAAAACAAACAAACAAAAAAAACCCAGAAAACTAAGCATTTCTGTATTTTCTAGAGCTGTAATTACATGTCTTTACTTTGTCCACTCTAAGAAGACCAGATTCAGAAGTAAGTTCTAGTCTACTGGAATGAAATTTTATACTCTCAGGAAATATATTATTAATTATAGTTCCAACTCCCTTGCTATTGTTTCTAGTCTTCTCTTTGTATTTTAAAGGACTTCTGGTTACTATATATATCTTTTTCTATCACAAACAGGGTAGAATTTCCTTGGAAGAACACAGGGTGAACATAAAAAAAAATAACTTTTGGAAATTAAAAAAAAAATTTGTTTAGCTTTTCTACAGTTTTAAAATTGAAATATGGAAGATATGTGGCTAAATATCACAGGCAAACTATAGTCTTTGCTTCTGTAATCTGTAAATTGTAAAAGTTGATGTGGTAAAATCGAAGCACTTAGGAAAACTAAAGAAAATCCACCTGGGACAAAATTGATTTAAGAAATTTTCTCTGCAAGAATCAATTATTTTTAAAACCTGTATTTGCCTCTTTTTGACATGATGCTTCAAAGGTTAATCTTCTATACTCCATCTTCCTACTTTATCTCTTTATTATTAGTGGTTTGACTCCAGTCCCCCCTCTTTCTAAAAGCTATCACCTTCTTGCTTCTATAATTACTTACTCTGCTTTTTGAAATGCCTACCTTATCTACATGAGCCATTTAAACAAAAAAAAAAATTGTCTAACATCGTTTATTACATTTTTAAATCCATCTTGATTCAAACACTATACCCTATTTGAGGATAAGGCTATTATCAACAACCATATGAGCTACAGTACTTTGATTTCATTTGAGGAGAATAAGGTATGATTCTTTTAAATGTTCTTTTTTAAAGGATCCCTCTTATACTGCCATGCTAAGATAGAGTCTACTCTGCTTACTTATTTGACTCATTTGAAGTAGGGCTAAAACAAACCTTCAAATTAGGCAGGATATCAAGGTTCCATCTTATCCTGAAGATATTTTGTGGTGAGATTCCATGTGTGACCTGTTATCTGTATCACTGCTATTGGCTTAATCTTGCCATTAAAAATAACTTCCTGGATAATCAGCACTAAGAGAAAGAATAGCTCCCTTAATGCAGCTACCACCCTACTCCACAAGGCAGGGACTCTGACCATGGTGCTGACAGATTTTTCAAGTGAAGCTTATTTTATTCACATACCAAAGAGAGGCATAAGATAATCAAGATAGGGGAAGAAAATATTGGAACTCAGAGACGCAAACACCAGTGATGCTGCTTCTACTTAATGAAATGGACTATTAAGACTGTCAAAAAGATGACAGGATAGTGCTCACATTCAGGGGATTTAAGGTCTGCAACAAAAGTCCAGAAAGTAGAGTAGTTACACTATTAACATATAGTTATCATTTCCTAAGTCATGCAGAGTTATACTTCTTCACCAGTAACTCCCAGCATCCTCTTTATTTACAGACCCACTTTGAGATGCTCAGAATGCAATACAGTTGGGAAGGACAGTGGATGGAAAATGGCACAATGCAACCTGGACCATGTAGTTACCTTAGGAAGATTGTGAGCAGGTATGGAAAAAATAAGAGCCCATGTAAAGTACAGAAATGTAAATACTATGAAAGACTACATTTGAATCTCTAAAACAGTCAGAAAAATATACTAGTGGAATAAGACAATCAGTTCAGGAGTTGTAGAAGATGAAAGTCTGTGAAGCACTAAAAAGTAGATCTAAAAGCTGAAGATCCAGAGGGCTGGTCCATACCAGACCCCGGTAAGAGGGGACAATGTGGGAGTACCAACTACAAAGAAAGTGCTCCTATAGATGGAATCCTATAATTAGAAATAGTATCAAAGACACTTGGCTCAGGTAATTGAACTATCCAAGTCTCAGGAATGATTAATTTGAGTAGAAGGGAGGATCATACCTAATTATATCCAGGCATATATCTGAATTTTAAAGATAATGTCAGCTATTTTTACATACAATTATGTATAGTTGTATTAAGAAAAAGAACAAG
Organism: Chlorocebus sabaeus; assembly: GCF_047675955.1. NCBI lineage: Eukaryota > Metazoa > Chordata > Mammalia > Primates > Cercopithecidae > Chlorocebus > Chlorocebus sabaeus. The sequence goes on from NC_132913.1 coordinate 35,243,244, forward strand.
GAATTATCAGTTATAACAATGGGAAAAAGTAATATAAACATATGTAGGCTTTGAGTCCTTTATGTAAAAACAATATATTTAGCATGTATGTAAACTCTGCAATGTTATAGACCAAATAATTACTCCATAGTAGAAGGAAGGAGAATTGATATAGTCTTATGGGAAACTTCCACTGTTTATCATGTATTTTTTTTGCACTGATTACATTTTGTTCAATAAACTTTTATGACTTTTTTAAAAAATGAATTGTGTCAAAATTAATAGTGCTTACATGAGCAGACTATATTTTATAATCAAAACAATAATCATTTAAAGAACAAACTAAATGCAAAATGCTTCCAATTTAGTATTAGTATGTAAGAATTCATGGTAAAAATACAATCTACTTGAGGTCGGGCGTGGTGGCTCACGCCAATCCCAGCACTTTGGGTGGCTGAGGCAGGCGGATGACAAGGTCAGGAGATCGAGACCATTCTGGCTAACACGATGAAACCCTGTCTCTACTAAAAATACAAAAAATTAGCTGGGCATGGTGGCAGGCGCCTGTAGTCCCAGCTACTCAGGAGGCTGAGGCAGGAGAATGGCGTGAACCTGGGAGGCGGAGCTTGCAGTGAGCCGAGATTGCGCCACTGCACCCCAGCCTGGGCAACAGAGCAAGACTCCGTCTCAAAAAAAAAAAAAAAAAAATACAATCTACCACTACTGCTTTAAAATAAATCTTTTTTATAGAGTCACTGACTATAGACTATGTAATTCTATTCAAAGATCTAATTATCCGTACCAGTATTTTAATATTATCAATCAATTTTTCCCAATTCCTTTAGAGCCAAGGACTCTATATTATTTTCCACTCTCATGAGGCCAATATTTTTTGAGATTCTACCATAAGGGACTTATTCATTAACAATGTTTTTCAATTATGTTATTAAATACACATACACATGCATACTTCCTCCTTTCTCTTTGCCAACTGAAACTTCTTGACAGCATAAGATTAAAATGCTAGTGTGTTGAGAATATTTTAAGCACAGGTAAATTTATAGTCTCAAAGGTGTGGCAAATCTTTAAAACAACATATGAACCTGCCTTTGTATCTAAGATTCTCAGGTCTCCAGGGACTGAGAGATGTGATCAACTAATAGATAGTATAACCAGAGGTGCCACAGTCTGTACTGCCTCTTAAGGCCCAACAAAATGAAAGCTGAAGTTGCTAATGAAAACTGGAAGAAAAAAAATCCACACAGAATAGGTATGAATCACTAACATTTATTTATTATTATTTACTATTTATTATTATTGCTAAATATGTAAAATATATATAGTAAATTATGCAAATTCATTAATAAAATTATCTGAAATATAAACCACATAGATAAAACTAAAGCCTCATTAAAATTTACTTCAAACTAATAACATAAATCCTAAAGCTTAACTGTAATGTTCTTTTAAGATAGAACTTAGCAGATACGACATTTCAACTGTTACAAGAAAATTTTAAAAAAGCATATAATTTGTATTCCTGTAGCTTTATCCCTCAGCAATATTAGAAACTTTGTGTTAATTTACTAATTTCTAAAATTTGTGTTTTAATTGCTTTAAATCATATAGCAAGGAACATTTAGCTTTATTGCCTTTAAGCTACCTGAACATTTTCATTCCACTTCTCAGCAAAAAGCTTGTCTGGAAATTCTGCAGGTAGAGATAACTGTTCTTTAAATATTTTAACATACTGTGGAAAACCAAATGAATTCATTAAGTGTATCTGCCGGTGAGAAAATCTTGACTTCACTCTTTTTTCTAAGAGTTCCAAAATATCCTTAAAAACAAACAGAAATCTCTATAAGCAAGATGAATGTTTAAAAAAAAAAAAAACAGTACCAACATTAGAGATATAAGTACACTATCACCTATAATTAGTAATGTTTAGTCTATAACACATAATTAAACATTTAAAACATTTTATGCAAACTAAATAATCCCCCTCCAGGCATCTGCTGGCCTGGTGATGTCATGCCTTTTTCCTACCATGTTACTCTCAGCTAATCTGTAACATTCCAAGACCCACTATGATTGTTTAAAAAAACTGACTATATTAAATAGCTATATGTCACAGTAACAACAAGAGTGTCAGTAAGGAATTCTGTACATTCTATGAAGAACTGAGATTAAAAAATTAATAGCATGATAGGTAGCAGAAACCAACTTTAGGAGAGGAAAGTGCCAGAAATGCAACATGGCATTTGTAAGTTATCTTCCGGCTTTTTATTTTTTATAGTAATGCTTTTAGACTTTATTTGTATTTGTACTATTTTTCCTTAGGAAGAAATCAGGAATCAAATTTACCATCAAAGAACACTAAAAACCAAAGGATAACTAATATGTACTGCTTGTAAGGACATACGAAGTGTTCTTAAATGGAGAAAATACTTGCACAAAACTGATAGGCATTCAAACTATCCAAGATATCAAAAGCACAATAGGTAAGTTGTCTTCCTAAGTCACATAAATTGCAGGAACTGTCATTCCTAAATCTCTTTTTAATATTGAACTTGAGCAATTTTTCAAAATATATTATAGTACACAGTATAATGTATATAATATATATAATTTATATATGTATATATACATCTACATATATAGTATAGTGTAATATATATTATTTAAGTTACACTCCAAGGTATACAACCAAGACAAATGAAACCAGGTAACTACAAAAAAAGTGTATGTGAATGTTTGCAGCAGTACTATTTTTAATAGCTTCAGAAATGTAAACAACCCAAATGTCCATCAACTGATGAATGGATAAACAAAGTGTGGTATATCTATACAACAGAATATTATTTGGCAATAGAAAGGAATAAAGGGCTGATATATGCTGTAACACAGATCAACCCTGAAAACATGTTAAAGAAGCCAGTCACACAAAACTATACGTTGTATGATTCAAAAATTACTATACAGTCAGAAAGTGGATTAGTAGATTAGTGGTTGCATAGGGCTGTGGAGGGAACAGGGGATTTGGGGTGATTGCTAAAAGGTATGTGGCTCTTAAATTGTGGTGATAAATGCACAACTCTATAAATAAAAACCCTGTTAACTGTATAATTTAAATGAGTGAACTGTATGCTATAAATTACATCTCAATAAAGCTGTTTTAAAAAGCCCCCACCCCCAAATATGAACATGATGTCACTGCTGTTTACATTTCTTAAGCTATTAAAAAATAATACTGCTGCAAACAGTCACATACACTTTTTTTGTAGTTCCCTGGTTTCATTTGTCTTGGTTGTATACCTTGGAGTGTAACTTAAATAATACATATTATTTAAGGAATTACAGCTAATATAACAATTATATTAGGGAAATATATTTTTAGAGAGCCCTTATTTCCTAAAAATACATTCTAAAACACTTACTGATAAAATGATATAATGCCTAGTTTTTGCCTCAGAATAATACAGGAATTAAGGGAGATATTGAGGATAAATAAAACTAGTCTATAGTAATTGAATCTTGGCAAGGAGTGGAGAAGGGAATTCAGGGCTTATTATTTATTCTTTCCTATGTATATTGTTAAAATGTTATAGAATAAAGTTTTTTAAAAGGGGAGTAGTTTAAGCCCAGAACTATACATTTCCACATCTAGCCAGATGACTCTCATAATACCTAGGTCAAGAAATCATGATATAGAGGAAAGAATTCAAGTGATCAAAATGGGATCATGGTTAGTCTGGGAAGGAGGACAAGAAAGACTAACAGCCTGAGGTAGGAGGCGCGAGGGTGAATAAAAAATTTTGAATGTTTTTATGAGGTCAAAGAAAAGTATAGTGCCAGCATGAGAATTAAAAGAGAAGAAAGGTTATATTCAAAGATTCAGATATTGCACATTTATTTTCTATTAAGAAAGAGTTCTAGGTCACCCATATAGGTAGACAGTAGAAGTAATATCAATACAAGCAACAATTTGGGAATGAAAAGAGATGGAAGTAAATAATGTCTTTGTAGTAGGCAGTAATGACAGAAGTTGGCAATGTGGGCATAAAGGAACTAGTAAAAACAAAACAAAACCAAAAAACAAAAATGGAATTACTCCCAATGGGGAAGAAGATGCTTGCTGGCAAAGTCACTACTCCCTCTATATATCTCTCCCTATAAACATGGATACACAGATAAAATTATACTTAAGGCCAGGTGCAGTGGCTCACACCTGTAATCCCAGCACTTTGGGAGGCCGAGGGGGGCGGATCACAAGGTCAGGAGTTTTGAGAGCAGCCTGGACAACATGGTGAAACCCCGTCCCTACCAAAACTACAAAAATTAGCCAGGCATGGTGGTGTGTGGCTGTAATCCCAGCTAGTCAGGAGGCTAAGGCAGGAGAATTGCTTGAACCCGGAAGGTGGAGGTTGCAGTGAGCTGAGATCATGCCACTGCACTCCAGCCTTGGCGACAGAGCAAGACTCCATCTCAAAAAAAAAAAAAAAAGAAAGAAAGAAAGAAAAAAGATTACTTCAAAGAACTACACAGTTGGAGAATTATATATATACACAATAAAAAAAGAACATCTGATAACACTGCTAAGAAGTTACTGGCATTTTATTTGGTTCTTCATCGGGTCAACAACACTTGCCACAGCCACTTCTACCCAAAGGAAGATTTTTATTTTTTTTTTTTTTGGGTAAGCAGGAGGGTGCTTCTTTGATCCTTGTCATAGCCTGCTGCTTTTGGCAAGGAGGAATAAAGATATGTGGAGCACCAACCAGTGATGTATGAGGGGAGTTTATACTAAAGCCATACATCATAAGCTCTAGAGCACAGGGAAGGAGGGGAAAATGACAGTGACTCTATAGAGAAACAGCACTGGAAGGAGGACTGTTAAAATATGAATTAGTAAAAAGTTTCACTTTTCTGAAAAACGAAAAGGGCTGTATGAAAGGAGATGTGAATGTATACATGTGCCTGAATATGTCTGTGGAGAATGGAGGAGGAAGAGGATGGCAAGCAAGCTATGGAGGCACAGCAGTTATAGCATGAGAAAAGAGATAACTGTGCTATGGTATGGACGTGGTTTGTCCCCACCAAATCTCATGTTGAAATTTAATTGCCAGTGCAATAGTGGGAGGTCACTGGAGTGGACCCTCATGAATAGATTTAATGCCCTCTTACTGGACTGAGTTCTTGTTCTCATGGGGATAGATTAGTTCTTGAGACAGCGAGTTGTTATAAATTGAGGTTCCAACTCCCATCTGGTTTGTTTTTGCACATATCTGCTCCCCATTTGACCTTCCACCATGTCATGCAGCATGAAAGCCCTTGCAACAAATCCAGTGCCATGCCCTTGAATTTCTCAGCCTGCACAGCTGTGAGATAAATAAACCTCTTTTCTTTAAAAATTACCCGTCTCAGGTACTATGTTATAGCAACACAAAATGGGCCAAGGCACTCTTCAATGCCAGTTTATCTGAATTCAGTAAGGAAGTTCATGCTACAAGTGTGTAAGAAGGTAAACACAAAAAGGCCTGTATAGCTGTCCAAAGGTACACATGGTTCAATATGTACAGAGCCTTCACAAAGCAAAGTGATAGTGATATTGAGATTATAGTTAAAAACATTCTAAAATATCCCATGGAATGAAAAAGCCACTATCTACTGTCAGTGCTTGGTAGAATCTTTTCCATTTCTGGAGACGTGTACTTTGAAAGTTGGAATAGTATTATTTAGAGTTGATTTCAGTCCTTTTCAAAATATGGAAAAAAATCTTACAACAAAAACTATTACCAAGTTTTCTCAAATACTGGTGGGATTACTTAACTGCCTCATTACTTGATAATGTAGAAATTATATTTATTAGCATAATCTGATTTCATACTTTTTTCTTCAGTGATTTCACTGGGGGGAGGGAGGTATTCATTAATGGGCTAAGGTAACCATTAACCTGTTTTCCTAAATTTGAGTTGAAAAGCAGGATAAATACACCAGGCACTGCTGAAACAAAATTTTTAAAATGCCTAACATAATGACCTAAATAAGTGAAAAAAGACTAGTAGTGTCAGCAATTAAGCTTGAATTTTAAAATATTATAATCAACTTTTTTAATGAAGAAAAAGACTTACCAATCTACATGTAAGGCCAATAACTGCTATTGGGGTCTGTGCAGACTGAGAAATGTCAAAAAGATTATAGAGAAGTGTCTGGTTTTTATGATGAGCAAAAAGATCAAATTCATCTAATATGAAGATCACTGGGCAACTGCTAGTTCGGTCACCTAAGATAAAATAAGAGCATTACATTATCAAGAAATTATATCCACCTTTCCTAAATTTCCAAACTATTTACTGTATTTCAGTTTTTAAAACTCAATTCTACAAACATACTGATAGCCTACTTTGGGTAGGGGATTTACTGATGCATATATGTTCATTCAACAGAAAAAAATTATTCAAAGGACAAAGACAGCCCCGACTGCTCTCAAGAAGTTCAGTCTAGGCTGGGCGTGGTGGCTCACGCCTGTAATTATAGCACTTTGGGAGGCCGAGGCGGGTGGATCACCTGAGGTTGGGAGTTCGAGACCAGCCTGACCAACATGGAGAAATCCCATCTCCACTAAAAACACAAAATTAGCTGGGTGTGGTGGTGCATGCCTGTAATCCCAGCTACTCGGGAGGCTGAGGTAGGAGAATTGCTTGAATCCGGGAGGGAGAGGTTGTGGTGAGCCAAGATCGTGCCACTGCACTCCAGCCTCGGCAACGAGAGTGAAACTCCATCTCAAAAAAAATGGTTCAGTCTAGGCCGGGCATGGTGGCTCACGCCTGTAATCCCAGCACTTTGGGAGGCTGAGGTGGGTGGATCACCTAAGGTCATGGGTTTGCGACCAGCCTGGCCAACATGGTAAAATCCCATTTCTGCTAAAAAAAAAAAAAAAAAAAAAAAAAAAAAAAAAAATTGCTACTTGGGAGGCTGAGGTAGGAGAATCTCTTGAACTGGGGAGGCAGAGGTTGCAGTGAGTCAAGATCACACCATTGCATTCTAGCCTGGGCAAGAAGAGTGAAACTCCGTCTCCAAAAAATAAAAAGTTCAGTCTAGTTCCTAGACTCTAGTAGAGTTTGTTGAAAAATGTCAAAAATCATTTAAATTACTAAAGACTATTATTTTTATAATTATGTGAATATAATTCTTATTTAATGATTATAAAATTGAGAAAGAGTTTTCTATATTTGCACAGAACGAAAACACTTTAGGATTAAAATATAAGAGGAGTTATTAATTAATGAACAAAACTAATGCTTTAAAAGAGAGTTGTTTAGTAGAAATACAAGGTACATTTCTTGTAGAAATACTTGTTATAAACAAACTTTTAGATTATAAAGTTCAACTAAAGCCACTTAAACTCCCTTTATGCACAACTTTTAGCATTTCAACTATAATGCTTTTCATTGGGAAAGTTCCACATCACCCTCTGGTTAAATTTTTCTCACTTCAATGATGGAAACAACTTTAGTAGAAGAATCCCTTTTACCTTAGGCTTAATGCCTTTACGTTTGTGTTAAAAGGTAAAACAAATATCTGATAAAAGACAGACTTATTTCACACAAATAAATACAGTAGCCTAAATGATTTAATACTGGTATAAAACCAAAGGGATTACTCAAGTCTAGAAAGAGACCTATGTACTAATACAGAATTTTAGTATTTGATAAAACATTGCATTATACATCAGTGGGGAAAATTAGTCTATTCAAAGTTAGATCCCTACTTTACAGGTAAAATCAGAATACATTCCAAACAAATTATAAATTATAAATATATATATTAAATAAAAAGATGGATCAGTGTTTTTATAATCTGAAGGAGAGAAAAAACTTTCTAGATAAACTTAACTACGTGGAAAACGTAAAACTTTAGATCATCAGAAAAGTCCAAACCAAACTTAAGGGAAGAGAAAAATAAAACACAAAAATTCCGATAAATAAGTATAAGATAAACATCACCACAATAGGTCAAAGACCCAACAGGAAATACAGTCGTGTGTCCCTTAACGACAGAGATACGTTCTGAGAAATGTATTGTTTGGTGATTGCATCATTGTACAAGCATCCTAAGAGTGTACTTACACAAGCCTAACTGGTGTAGCCTACTAGACACCTAGGCTGTATGGCATAGCCTATCACTCCTAGGTTATGAACCTATGAGCATGTGATAGTGTAGGCAACTGTAACACAATGGAAAGTATTTGTGTATCTAAACATATCTAAACATACGAAATGTACAGTAAAAATATGGTTTTATAATCTAATAGGACCACTGTCACATATGTGGTCTATCATTGAATTAAAGGTTGTTATGTGGCACATGACTGTACATAAACCAGGAAATTTCAAAGGTCAATAAAAATATGAAATGACAAGCATCACCACTAACAGAATTATGCAAATTAAACAAAGAACAAAATTATTCAAATTAAACTAAGAGATGAAAGTTTTTCTATTATATGGGCAAACATAAAAATAATTGTTTTTGAGGTTGTGAAGAAAAAGGTATTATCAAATATTTTTACAAAGTAAACTTTTAGTTTTTAAATGTCTTTTAAAGACGGTGCCTTTCAACCCAGAATTCTACCCACAGAAATTTACTCCAGGAAATATCTGGATGATCATCTAAGTATCTCTTCTTAATTATAAAAAATTAGAAACACAAGTCCATAATTGGTGATTAATAAATAACACCTTATAAAACAAGATGAGAACCATAAAAATGATGCAGATCAAAATTTGCTGATTACAAAATGATAGGTAAAATAATTTTATTGTAAAAAGTTACATTTATCTCCATCAATAATATACTGATATAAACATCATCAGTATATACAGTATATTATACTGTATATATTATTGAATAAAGAAACCAAATGCTAATTGAGATAATCACTGTTACAGTGGTGGGAATACAGTGATCATTGTTTTTAATGTTTCTGTATTTTGAGAGTTTTTCTTTTGGCAAAAGCTTGTATTACCTTTATAATCAAGGAAAAAATAAAAGTTAAAACATATCTTCTGAAATGGCTGAATATGTTAATATTTACCTTTTTTTAAAGCTTCCAGAAGAAATGAAAGGTTTTCAGCAAAGCTTCCCTGAACAACAAAATGAGATAAAATGATTAAAAGTTTAGTGAAATAAAGAATAAAAGAGGGCTGATTCTCAGATTTTGTATAAACACTGTATATCTTCTAGTTATTAGAGTCACTGCCCAGACTTTGCTGAGAGTCTCTATACTTCCTATCTAAAACTTAAATACTTAAGCAAAGACGGCACAACACTGAAAATGGCAATTACAATGTCATGCTTGAAATTTTATTTCAAGCAATTATTTCAATTACAATGTCATGGTAGAAATCTGAAGGTAGTTTTGTAGAGTTGCCATATTCTAAATATTGTTTGAGACCTAGAAATGGATTCTATTTTGTGTCTTCAAACACAGTGGGGTCTTGCAAGTCTCAAATTAATTTGTACTGGTAAAGAAATAACCATAAATTTAAATGAGATACAAAAACAAAAGGCTTTTTTGAAACATTAGATACTATAACAGTGTTTGTCTATTCAAGAGTATACTGAAGAATTTTTTTATTTTTATTTATTTTTTTTGAGACAGAGTCTCGCTCTGTCGCCTAAGCTGGAGTGCAGTGGTGCGATCTCTGCTTGCTGCAAGCTCCGCCTCCCAGGTTCACGCCATTCTCCTGCCTCAGCCTCCCGAGTAGCTGGGACTACAGGCGCCCGCCGCAACGCCCGCCCGGCTAATTTTTTGTATTTTTTAGTAGAGATGGGATTTCACCGTGTTAGCCAGGATGGCCTCAAAATCCTGACCTCGTGATCCACCCGCCTCGGCATCCCAAAGTGCTGGGATTGCAGGTGTGAGCCACTGCGTCCGGCCAAGAGTATATTGAAGAGTTTATGTATATCATATCATGTTTGGCTATGTTTACTTGTAATATAGCCAAAACGTTTTTGGATACAATTAAATATTCTTGATGAAACTTAACGTAGTAGATGCCTTATCTAGGTGCTTCAGATTGTGGGTAGAAGCCCCATTAAAATATTTTTTTCATTAAAGTTATTAATTTTTATTTCATTCAGAGTTCATAATTAAAAGAAACAGCCAACTTTAAATTTGAGGAGATATAAAGGAGAAAAGAAACGCACTTATTCGTTTTCCAGTTGAGAGATCTAACATAAAAATAGCATACAGTTTTTTAAACTTTCACATATTGTGATGTTGTTATGCTATTTCCAAGGTAGGCAGACCAAGAGGTGTTATCCATAATTTATCATAATATAACAAATCCTCAAAGAGACAATCTGTTGGGAAATCAGTAGTCAGTTACTCAAAGGTAGTTTGTCTTTCAGGCTTTTTGTTTAAAAGATTATTATATCTGATACTAAGTATATGCTTCTTTTTTTTTTTTTTTCTGAGACGGAGTCTCGCTCTGTGGTCGCCCAGGCTGGAGTGCAGTGGCGCGATCTCGGCTCACTGCAAGCTCCGCTGCCTCCCAGGTTCACGCCATTCTCCTGCCTCAGCCTCCCTAGAAGCTGGAACTACAGGCGCCTGCCACCACGCCCGGCTAATTTTTCTGTATTTTTAGTAGAGACGAGGTTTCACCGTGCTCACCAGGATGGTCTCGATCTCCTGACCTCATGATCCGTCCACCTCAGCCTCCCAAAGTACTGGGATTACAGGCGTGAGCCACCGTGCCCGGCCCTAAGTATATACTTCTATAAATATGTATTTGTGCATGTATAATATACATATATATGTCTGCTTATATCAAACCAGAAAAGCTGTGGGTTGCATTGACTTAGGTTCTTATAATGTCTAGCCTCTGCCATTTTATGACCTTTGGCAACCTAATTATGCTCTCTGAGAAGAAACCAAATGTATATAATGGAATAAACTAATAATTACTATACCAGTATTTCTCTATTCAAGAGTATATTGAAGAATTTATGTATATCATATCATGAATGGCTATGCTTACTTGGAACACAGCCAAAACATTTTAGGATACAACTTAAACTAATAATCTCTATATGTGATGATAATAGCGAAGATTAGAACAGAATGATAACAAATTGTGTTTATTATTTCACATAAAACCAATATGAATATGTAACATTTAAAAATGTCAGAAACACCTATCCAGATCAACTGGGAACCAAAAGCCAAACGGAACATACTTAATAGGAACTGCCTTTGGCTCAGTATATGCCACTAGCTTCAACATCACATTTAAACAGGAGGTAGAATATTAGATTTATAGAAGGGGCATTTTGAAATTACACTTCAAAGACCTATAGACTACGGAAGGGACAAATTTACTCAACCTTTTAGATTATTAGATTAGTATTTTTATTATGTTAATATTTTCATAGATCAATATATTTATTATATTAATTTATAGATTATATAATCTATAATTATATATAATCTATTACATAATTATATAGATATAACCTATTATAGATTTATATAGATTATATAATTATATAGATTTATAGATTAATTTTCTAGATTACTGTTAATAGTAATCTATATTTTATAGATTAATTTTCTAGATTTTATAATTAATAATAATTTTATAGATTAATTATTAAAGAAAACTCATAAATGCTAGGAGTCTTACACAACTATGGCGGTATCACTGCAGCACAAAGCACACAGTTCAGAAATTACAGTGGTGCCACTGCATGGTCACCAGTAACCAGAAAATGAAGTTGGAATGTATATAATCCACTCCAACTGCATAAGCAGTATGAGGCTAGGTAATTTCATCATGAAAATTCAGCTGCAAAATTAAATTATCATGTTTTCCTTAGGCCCTATATATTAAGTGAAAGGTAAAAGTTTAAAACATTTCAAGTCAGTTTCTTTTACTGATGTTCACTGTCCTGAGACTATAAGATATGATAATGATATATGAATAAATTTCTGAAAACAGAATAACTGACATTTGTACAGCACATTACCATCCAGCAAATTATTTTTTAAGTTAAATGATGTGTAATGTTTTCTTTCTTCTTCAAAATAATCCTGTGAAGTATGGATAATAAAATAATGCCCAATTAACATGTAAAGAATCTGAATTCAGAGATACTTGTTAGCTCTGGATTATCAGGTAGTCAAAGGGTTGTAAGGCATGACTGAAACCCACCTATTGCAGCTTCAAATTTAGCACATTTTCTACTATAGGCAGGCTACTCAAGTCTCAAAAAAGTAGAAATAGGCTGCTGGAGCATGGTATTTTAAAAAATGTGTTTATCTCCAGAGATAGAGAACCAAAGTATTCACCTTACAGAAAAAGAAATAAACTCAGAATATCTACATAAACTTGGGTTTCTTAGCTATTTTACAGCTAGTATAACCTACTATAAAAAAATCCAAATATTGTAGAGACTTAATGACTAAATGTATCCTACACATTACACATTTTTATGAAAGAATCTTATATATTTCAATTTAGAATTTCTGAACCTCTCCCTACCATTCCAGAAATATAAAAATATATATGGTATAAAGACATTACCTTAAAGCCTATTTAATAAAATAACTGAAATTATACTTACAAAAACTTTATCTCCAACTACATTTTCCAGATTTAACTGCCTCGTGATTTCCTTTAGGGCAATTTTGTCATTGATCTGCAGCAGTCCTAAAATAAAGTCCATTTAAAAGTATTTAATTAAAACGAAACATGTATTTGATATAGCAGGTTGTTTTCCAGTTAAGTAAATCTTCCCAGTCAAAGCCTGTTAGTTCACATCACTTTCTTTTTAAAACTTAGCAATAAAGACATTCTGTAGAATCAAAAAATAATCCTCCTTGGGATTAGAATGATTTAAAAAAAAAGAAAAAAACCAGAGTACTTCTGAGACTCCTTCATTATTAGTATTTTAATTTCTAAAAATACTGCATATGGTGTGCTAAGTAAAACATGGATCTAGTTTTCAAAATCCATTAAAATGAATTTGAAATATACAAATGAATTCAGTTTCATCATATAAAAACCCCACAAAGTTTATGTAATCTCCAATGGCAAAATAATGGAATACTTACCATTTAAGTGAACTTGTAATACATTTTCACTCACTTCTTCTATTTCCATGAGTTCTTTCAAAGCATGATTTATTAACTAAATATGAAAAGTTTATGAGATAATAATAGGTAAAAGATAAAAAAAGTCCATATTCTTTTTTAAACTACAAGCGGTAAGAAGAGAATATAAATAAATTGACCTCTTTAACAAATAAGTTTTCAAATTCTTTACAGATAAAAGGTTTAACTAGAACATCTCATATCTGACTCTTTTTAAGAAACAAGAGCCAGGACTGATACAATATTCTCTCAATCACCTACCCAAACTTTTAATACAAATTTAGAAACAACCAAGTTTTAAAACAAATATATCTCTATATGTCACATTAAACATGTGACATGGCCCTTATAAACTTCATGTCTCAGTTAGTACATTACACATCTCTCTGACAATTACTAAATATCATTGTAATCAGTTAAAAGCCTATTGAATTAAAGGTTTCTATGCAGCATACTTTTTTTTATAACACTGTACTGCTCTCGTACTGTGATATCATATATATCTCTTCATATTACCAATGCATTCATTTGTTTAAAGAATTTGAAAGTGAACAGAATTAAGAAAAGCCAAAAATCTTTTTAAAGAGTAAAGATGGATTGTTCCTTCCAATATTAAAATATAGGTACTATCATAAAATAAGTGAACTGGGAAAAGCAGTTGTATATACAAAATATTAGTAGAGATGGCATTAAAACTTAGGACAAAAAGGATTACTCAACAAAGGCACTGGGACAACTGGTAAACTATTTTCCAAAACAAAATACTATTTGTATTTGCAATATGCTACTTATTTGTCATTGCAATACCTTATCCAAAAGGAAAAAAGCAAATATGATCCTCATTTTAAATTATATATGTTTCACAACAAGATACCAAAAATAAAAAAATTTTCCTGGTATACCTGCATGGTTTTTAAAGCATAAGGAATTCTAGGTCCTCTGAAAAGGAGACAATCTCAAGATATCACCTGTCATACTGTAATAGCCCAACTGAGAAGTGACATTTAATGAGAAGTAACATTGAAGGACTGTATAGAGGTACTTCTTCACCTCTGGATCAGGTCAGACACTATAATAAGAGTACATCCCCAGATGATATACGGTTGGTCTCTCAAAACAGTGCTTTCAGCAACCTTTTTTTTTTTTTTTTTTTTTTTTTTTTAAGCAATCCATGGTATTTTCTTTCCTCCATCTCTTGATATTTTGCTTAATATATTTTTTCCTAGGTTATGTTTTATGTTTTGATGAATTATTCAAAATTTCAAATCCTTTGCTAAAATGAATAGGGATTTTAATAATATCTTCCATTTTATATATGTATAAGGAGAGTTGTAACAGGTTTACAGCTTTCTTTCCACTCAACTTACTTTAAACACCAACTTATGCTTTGCTTGGATCAGCCCACTAATATTTTATGGGTTGTGTGTATGGTTTGAAATGATAAATATATTAGCAAGTGATCTTCAAACAATGTTACTTCTAATCTGGGTATTGCTAAAATTTACTGTGTAGTTTAGGCAATCAACCATTTAAGTTAGCTTTTTTCTTGAATATGTCGTCATCATTTCAAATATTTAAACTACATTATACACTAAAAATATTTAGTTGGTTATTAATGTCACACTGACCAACATAACCAAATTTGGTAATCTCCTTTCTACATTCTTTGTGCCTAAAATTTAATATTACAAACATACCAGGATAATTTTCTTAGATCTCCCCACATTCAGTAATTTTTATGCTCACCAATGATTATACTATTTCTAAATATTATAATAAACACAGGTTTCACCAATATGCAACTAGGAGAAATATCCTATTTAACCATCTAGGAAATCTGTCTACAGTAAATTCCATGTGTAAGAGCATTTCCTAAGGGTCGGTACAGTGGCTCACACCTGTAATCTGAGTGCTTTGGGAGGCAGAGGCAGGAGGACTGCCTGAGCCCAGGAGGTTGAGGCTTCAGTGAGCTATGATTGAGCCACTGGGCTCCAGCATGGGTGACGGAGTGAGAGCCTGTCTCTTAAAATCAAAAGGTATTTTCTAGGGCTCAATCTGTCACTTGAAGCTATATCAATTTTTTAAAAATAAAATGCTTGTAATATTATAAGCCACACTATTGCCTTTTTCAATTAACTATAGAGTTAGAATTTTTGTATTTCAGACAGTTTGGCCAAGTATAGTGTTTTAAATATACTATAATCTCGGGGTTAGGATTAGGGTTTAAAACAAACATAAGACTACAGGTCTTATGTTTTAAAATTTGAATTTGTATAATTATACTAATGAGGTTAGGCACAGTGGCTCATGCCTGTAATCTCGGCATTTTGGGAGGCCAAGGTGGGTGGATCACTTGAGCCCAGCAGTTCCAGACCAACCTGGAAAACATGGTGAAACCCTGTCTCACTAAACATAAAAAACTTATTAGCTGGGTGTGGTGGCACATGCCTGTCCCAGCTACTCAGGAGGCAGAGGTGGGAGGATCGCTTGAGCCTGGGAGGAGGAGGTTGCAGTGAGCCTAGGTCGTGCCACTGCACTCCAGCCTGGGCAACAGAGTGAGACCCTGTCAAAAAAAAAAATAAAGAAAGAAAGAAAAGAAAAAAATAAAAGAAAAAGAAAAAAATTATACCATTGACAGTTCTTGTATAAAAATAAATTGTATCTGACAATTTATTCAATCCATATTTTCTCTCAGGATACTCCCACACATACAACAAATTACAAAAGTACCAGAAGTCAAACAATGTTCATCTCTTCAACCTGCCAACATCAGAGTACATCAGGAATACATGAAACTATATCAAAATGGAATGCCAGGCAAGGGACTCTTCCAGATTCCACTGTAGTGAAACCCAATAAATGACTGCAAAACACCATAATAGGGCTCTGGTTTAAGAAGCAAAAAGTAGATAAACTGTCAGTGTGGCCAAGAATAACCAATCCATTTTTTTAAACTGATAAATACTATGACTTAATGCTTTCGCCTTTAAATTTCAGTACATTGATTAAACCTATAGGGGTTTATGAAAAGGTGCTGTAACATGGAAGGAAGGGAACAACAAGCAGATTAAAAAGCTTAAGCGCAGATTTAAAATACTAAGCAAGATGGCTGATTAGACACTCCTGGTGCTCGTACCCCGCACAAGAAAGGACCACAGCAATGAATGAACAGCTAAGATTTGACTGGCATGTTGAAGGGAGAGTGCTGGAGTACAGCAGGGAAGGGGAAACACACATGTAGTGACTGAAAATCCAGGAGGGTAGTGTGCAGGCACCTGGCCTCTGCAGCTACATCTCCTGCACCCGGATCAAATCTTCCCGTAGTCAGGAGGGACTTCCCATTTTGGGGAAAAGGTAAGCAGAAGATCCCCACCAGTCCTCACTGACACCATAAACACCTACAGTCCTTACCACAGGAGAATGCCATAGTCCTAGCAAGCCCTAAGTCAAGGTGGAGAGCTGCTGGGAATTCAAGCAGTTGCATTGCTCCAGATCATGAGAATAAAGTACGCACTCTCCATCCCTCACCCACCTGTAGGCCAACCTGCTGCAGCATGGCACTGTTGAGGCCAAAGCCACTTCTGTTGTGCGCCCTGCTCCGCGGGCCAGTAGCCACTGCACCTTTCCAGTACTAGGGGTCCATCTTCATTCCACCAAGCCCACATAGGTGGTTGAATACCACAACTCTAGCTGCATGGAGACTGAGCCTATAATTGGTTATGACTCTGGTCCTACACAGCAGGGAAACTAACCTCTTGCTGCCACACTTCCGGCCAGAGGACCAATCTGGCAGTCCCACCCAGGACAAACTCTTGCTTGAGCTGACCAAACCAGTGTGGAGCTCTCTCTCAAGAAGGACAGGCCCCCGAGCATCCAAGCAGCTGATACACCCCTTGTGCTCGTAGAGTGGCTATGCACCCATACTCAGAACCTGAGAAACAGCCCCACAATACCCTGCGCCCCTCACTCCTGCAGACATACCTCTGGCTTGCCCAGTGGTCCTGTGCCCACAATCAGGGCCTGAAAAATAGACCAGAAGGTTACCCCTGGCAGGCATGCCTCCAGCCCAGCCGAGCAGCCGTGAGCCATGACCTGTACCTGAGAGACAGCCCCGTGGGCCACCCATGGTGAATACACCTCCCAAAGGGTGGCCAGGCATCCTTGTGAACACATACTAGGCCTGAGAAGTAGCCCTTCAGGCCATTCTTGAGCCTGCCAAGCAGTCTTATACTCACCTCCCAAACCTGACAAACAGCACAGCCTTCCTATAACCCATCAGACATGCCCCAGGACCAGCCAACCAATCGTGTGCCCACGTCCCTAACCTGAGAAGTACACTAGCCAACTGCCCCTAACAGACACATTACCCTGGCTGGCTGAGCAGCATTACACCCTAGGTCTACAAATCAGCCTTGAGGGTTGCCTCTGGCAGACACTCTTTTGGGCCAGTCAAGCAGCCCTGCTCCTACTTCCCAGGTCTACAAAATGGTCCAGTGGGCCATCGCTGCTGAAAAGTTCCCAGGCCAGCCAAGCAGCAGTGTCACAGGCCTGAGAAACAGCCTCACGGGATGCTCCTAGTGGGCATGCCCATAAGCCAGCTGAATAGCCTTGTGACTGCATCCTGAACCTGAGAAACAATCCTGTGGAACCCCTCAGCAGATATGGCCCCAAGCCATTCGAGGAACTGTATCCCTACACCTCTGTTGGGATCAAGCATCCTTGTACCTGGATCCCAGGCATCTCCTGGGCCTGAGAAACAAACCAGTGAGTTGCTACTGGCAAAATTCACCAAGGCCAGCTGAGCAACTGCATGACTATGCTCCTGGCCACATTAATAGCCCCATCTGCCAGTGTGTCAGATCCCAAGGTGGTTGACCCACCATATGCATGCACATGCCCCTAAACTGAGAATCAGCCCAGCAAACCCACCCCTTGCAAAGCTGTACAGCTACCACCAGAAACTCTCAGCCTAGGCCACTGAGACACTTGTAAATGACACTAGTGTGGATTACAGCTAAAAAAAACTACACAAAGACCACATGACTGTATACAACTAGAACCAAGGGCAATGAATCACACCAAACTGACACCTCAAGACACATTCACACAAGTAAGTACTTCCTTATGACATCAATTCTGTCAGATTGGAAAAGGCAATTTTACTTTTCTACCTGAGACATACCAATCAACATAGGGACACATTAAACATTAAACATAAAAAAGCAAGAAAACATGACACTTCCAAAGGAAAACAATAACCCCTCTAGTAACAGACAAGAATCATATGGAAGTACAGAAAATGCCAGAAGAATTATTTAAAGTAATAATCTTGACAACACTCAGTGAAATTAAAGAGAATACAGATAGAAAATTAAACAAAATCAGAAAAACAATTTGTGATTGAATAAGAAATTATCAGAGATACCATAAAAAACAAACAGAAATCCTACAGCTGAAGAAGTTAATTAATGAAACAGAAAATATAATTGAGACCTTCAACAACAAACTACACCAAGCATAAGGATTTCTTAAATTGAAGACAAATTGTTTGAAATAACACAGGCAGATAAGAAAAAAAAATAGAAAGAATGAATAAAGTCTACACGATTTATGAGGCTTCAGTAAGTGAACAAATATTTGTATTATTGTCCTTTCAGGAGGAGAAAAGAAGGAAAAGGTGAGAAAAACATATTTAATAAAACAGTAGTTGAAAACTTCCCAGTTCTTGAGAGAGGAATGGACATCCAAAGGAAGCTCAAAACTCCAAACAGACCCAACACAAACAGAAGGTCTTCTCTGAGGCATATTATAGTCAAATTGTCAAAAGTCACAGACAAATAATTAAAGCAGCAAGAGTAAAGTGTCAAGTCACTATAAGGGAATCCCTATTATACTAACAGTAGGTATCTTCTTCTTTATAGCAGATTTTTCTAATTAAAAATTTTAAACTCTTTATCATTTCTAAAAATGATATTTTAAAACATCTTTCATCCTTCTTCTTTACATTTTAGCTGATTGTCAGAATATACAACAGCAGATTTCTTAAGAGAAACCTGACAGGCCAGAGGGGAATGGGATGATACACTCAAAGCTCAGACTGAAAGAACTGTCAGCTAAGAATATAATACCCAGCAGCTTCAGAAATAAACGAGAAATAAAATGTTTCACAGACAAGCAAAAACTAAAGCAATCTGTCATCACTAGACCAGACTTAAATGAAATGTTCATGGGAGCCTTACATCCATAAATGAAAAGATGATAACCACCATTATGAAAACAGGGGAAACTATAAAACTCACTGGTAGTGCAGATACATAAAGGAGAAAGAGAAGCACCCAACTGGAAAAATAAATGAGAGGAAATAAGAAACAAAGGATATACAAAACAACCAGAAAACAATCACTAAAATGACAGGGTAAGTCCTCACTTATCAATAATAATCTTGAATATAAACCAATTAAGTTTCCCATTTAAAAAATATAGAACAGATAAAAAAATGAAACTCAATTATATGCTGCTACAAGAAACTCACCTCACCTGTACAGACACACAGACTTTTTAAAGGTATGAAAAATTATCCTAGGAAAATGGAAAATAAAAGTGATACGAAAGTTGTAAAAACAAAGAACATTATATAATAAAAAAAAGGATCAATTCAACAACAGAATATAACAGTTGTACATGTAAATGTACCCAACACTGAAACACTCAGATGTATAAAGCAAGTATTATTAGATCTAAAGAGAGATAGATTGCAATAAAATAATAGGAACTTCAACACCTTATTCTCAGCACTGGACAGATAATTTAGACAGAAAATCAATAAAGAGAGACTGAATTTGAACTTCACCATAGACCAAATGGACCTAAAAGACATTTATAGAACATTTCACCCAACAACTGCAGAATGTATATTCTTCTCATCAGCACACAGAAGATTCTTCAGGACTGACCTTATGTTAGGATACAACAGAAGTCTTAAACATTTTTTTTTAAAAAAGCAAAATCATATCAAGTATCTGATCTGGCCACAGTGGAATAAAACTAGGTATCAATAATAAAAAGAACTGGCTAGGTGTGGTGGCTCACACTTGTAATCCCAACACTTTGGGAGGCCAAGGTGGGAGGATCCCTTGAGCCCAGGAGTTTGAGACCAGCCTGGGCAACACAGGGAGACCCTGCCTATATATTTTTTAAAGTAGTAAGAGGAACATTAGAAACTATACAAAAATACAGAAATTAGACAACATGCCCCTGAACAATGGGCAACAGAAATTAAGAATATTACAGATTCCTAGAAACAAATGAAAATAGAAACACAACACACTAAAACTTAAGGAACACAGCAAAAGCAGTATTAAGAGGTAAGTTTATACCAATATATACCTACACCAAAAAACTAGAAAAATTTCAAATAAAGAATCTAACAATGCAATCCAAAAAATTAGAAAAATTTTAAATAAAAAATCTAACAGTGTATTCCAAAGAGCTAGAAAAGAACAAACCAAACCCCAAATTGGTCAAAGGAAATAATAAATATCAGAGAAGGAACAAAATTGAAACAAAAATTGCTTAGATAGACTAAGAAAGACCAAACTAAATAAATGAGAAAAGAAAAAAGAGACATCACACTGAATATCACAGAAATAAAAAGGATCATTACAGACTACTATGAAGAACTATACATCGATTAATTACAAAACCTAAAGGAAATGGTTAAGTTCCTGGACACATAAAACTGCTCAATATTGAAGCAAGAAGAAACAGAAAACCTGGAGAGACCAATAACAAATAATGAGGTAGAATCAGGAAAAAAAAGTCTTCCAACAAAGGAAAATCCAGTACTGGATGGCTTCACTGCTGAATTCTACTAAACCCTTAAGGAATTAATGCCAATTCTTCTAAAACTACTCCAAAAAACTTAAGCACAGGAAATCTTTCCTAATTCATTCTATGAGGCCAGCATAACCCTGACAGCAAAACTAGACAAGGACAAAACAGCAACAAAAACTACAGGTCAATATCTCTGATGAATATAGATGCAAAAGTCTTCAACAATGTATTAGTAAGCTGAATGCAAAAAGATCATTCACCATGATCAAGTGGGATTTATCCCAGGGATGCAAGGATGGTTTAACATACGCAAATCAATGAACATCACATAGCACATCAATAGAATGGAGGCTAAAAACTATAACATCCCAATGGATGCAGAAAAAAATGTGATAAAATCCAACATCCCTTCATGATAGAAACTGTCAATAAATAGGTACAGAAAAAAAGCACCACAACATAGTAAAAGCCATATATGACAAACCCAAAACCAACATCATACTGAATAGGGAAAAACTAAAAGTTTCTCCTGTAAGAACTGGAATACAAGGATGTTCACTCTCCCCATTCTTACTCAACACAGTACTAGATATTCAAGCCGAAGCAATTGGAAAGGAAGAAGTCAATTCTTTCCTTTTTGCAGATGACATAATCTTACATATAGAAAAATCTAGAGACTCTACCAAAAAACTCTTAGAATTTCAGTAAAGTTGAAGGCTACAAAATCAATATACAATAACCAGTAATGTTTGTATATACTAACAACAAACTAGCTGGAAAAAAAAAAATCAAGAAGGCAATCCCATTTATAAGAGCTACCAAAAAAACTGAAGTACTGAGGAATAAATTCAGTCAAGGAAGTAAAGGTATAGTTTTGTACAAGGAAAACTACAAAGCACTGAAGAAAGAAATTAAGAGGATACAAACAAATGAAAAGACACCCATACTCACAGACAGAAAGAATGAATATTGTTAAAATTACTATATTACCAGAAGCAATCTACAGTTTCAATGATATTCCTATCAAAACACCAATGATATTCTTCACAGAGACAGAAAAAAAAAATCCTAAAATTCATATGAAACAACAAAAAATGCCAAATCGCTAAAGCAATCCTGAGCACAAGGAATTAAGGCTGGAGTCAACGTATTACCTAACTTCAAATATACTACAAAGCTGTAGTAACCAAAACAGCATGGTACTGGCATAAGAGGAGACATGTAGATCAATAGAACAAAATAGAGAACCCAGAAATTAATCTGCTTATCAATAGCAAACTGATTTTTACAAAGGCCAAGAACACTCATTAGGGAAATGGCAATTTCTTCAAAAAATGGTGCTGAGAAAACTGGATACGCAGAAGAATTAAACTAGATTCCCATCTCCCATCGTACACAAAAATCAATTCATAATGGATCCAAGACCTCAATGTTATAAAACTACTAGAAGAAAATATAGGGGTAATACTTCAGGATACTAGTCTAGGAAAATATCCCATGAGTAAGAACTCCAAATCACAGACAACATAAAAAATAGACAAATCCGATGACATCAAACTCAAAAGCTTCTGCATAGCAAGGGAAACAATCAATACCATGAAAAGACAACCTACAGAATACATGACAATATCTGCAAACTATTCATCTGATAGGGATTCATATCCAGATTACACAAGGAACTCCAGTATCTCAAGAGCAAAAAACTGATTTGCTTAAAAAACAGGCAAATTATCTGAACAGACATTTCTGAAAAGACATACATATAGCCAACAAATACATGAAGAAATGCTTAACATTATTAATTATCAGGGAAATGCAAATAGAAACCACAGTGAGGTATCATCTCACCCCAGTTAGGATGCCTATTTTCAGAAAAACAAAAAATAATAAATGCTGGTGAGGATGCAAAAAAAAGGGAACTTTTATACACCATTGGTGGGAATGTAAACTCGTATAGCCAATATTGAAAACAGTACAAAGGTTCCCCCCAAAACACTACAATTAGAACTACCATATGGTCCAGCAATCACACTACTGAGAATTTATATAAAGGAAAGGAAATCATTAGATCAGAGAGACATCTGCACCCTGTATTTATTGTTGTACTATTCACAATAGCCATGATATGGATCAACCTAGTTGTCCAACAACAGATGAATGGATAAAGAATATGTGTATACACACACAATGGAATACTGTTCAGCCATTAAAAAAAGAAATGAAATCCTGTCATTCACAGCAACATGGATGAAACTGGAAGAAGTTATATTAAATGAAATAAGACAGGAAAAGAAAGTTAAATACCATGCGTTTTCATTCATCTATGGAAGCCAGGGAAAGTAAATACTATAGAAGTCAAAAGTAGAAGAGAAGATAGGGTAGGAAGGGTAGGAGGAAAGGAGGGATAGGGGAGAGATTCAATCACGAATACAAAATTACAGCAAGATAGGAGGAGTAAGTTACAGTGTTGTACTATCAGTGTTCTGTAACTATAGGATGACTATAATTAACAATAATATTGTCCAATAGCTAGAAGGATACTGGATGTTCCCCACACAAATAAATGATTAATGTTTGAGATGACTGATATGCTAATTATTCTGATTTGATCACTATACATTCTATGTATCAAAACATCACTATATATCCCATCAAAGTGTATAATTATTATGAGTCAATTTAAAAATAAACTATAAAAATGTTAATTACTATTTAAAATGACTATTTTATGAAATAAATGTTTTGAGCTATTTAAGCCAGACTTAGACAAGAAGGAAAGACTCTTAGAAAACTGAAATGCAATATCAGATTAGAAGAAGCAAAAGACAGCACTGGCAGTAAAAAAAATCACATTGGCCATATGATAGAATGCTGAGAGGGGGGAAAAAAAAACATGAAAAAGATGGTAGACACAGAAAAATGAAAACAAAGATTTAAGAACTGAATATTCTAATATTGGATATTCATTTTTTTCCTAATCCTAAGAAAAAATGAAAGAGGATATTCAAAAATAAAAGAATATTATTCTTTAGTGAACAATACCCTCTAAATTTATACTAAAACAGTATGCAGAATATTAGTGAATTTTATGATCAACTGTTAGACATAGTCAATGAACAACTAATGCAATAAGAGAAGAAAAGGAATAAAAGGTATGGAGATAGGGAAGGAATAATTAAAAGTGTCTGCTGACAGATAACATAACTGAGTAAAAAATCTCAAAGAATTGACAAAAAAACTAATGGAATTGAGAAGCGATTATAGCAAGGTTGCAGAAAACAAGGTAATATACAAAAGCCAACTGTTTAGCTATCTCCCAGCAATGAAGACTTAGAAAAGGAAATTAAAAACACAGCACTCTTCACACTAGCACCAAAAAAAAATGAAAAATTAGGTATAAATCTAACAAAACATGTATAATATCTTTATTAAGAAAACTACAAAAACTGACAAAATTCCTAAATACATAGATACTCCATGAATGGGGAAGACTTTCCTAATGTGATGTATAAAGTCAACACAAAATCCCAGCAATTCAATACAAAGATTCCCAGAATTTTGTGGGTATGTATAAAGTGATTCTAAAGTTAATACGAAAAGGCAAAGTATGCAGACAGCCAACACAATACTGCAGAAGAACAAGGTCAGACAACTGACAGTACTTACCTTAAAGACTCACTAAAAGTCTACAGTAATCAAAACAATGTGATATTGGCAAAAGAACAGACAAAGCAAGGGAACAGAAAGAGAACCTAAAAATACACCCACATAAACATAGTCAGCTGATCTTTGACAAAGAAGCAAAGGCAATTCAATGGATAAAAGACAGTCTTTCTCCAATTCAGCATTCATTTCCAAAAAAAAAAAAAAAGGAATCTAAACACAGACCTTACACCTTTCACAAAAATTAACTCAAAATGAATCACAGACCTAGACATAAAATGCACAACTATAAAGTTTGTAGAAGATACATAGGAAAAAATCTAGATGACCTTTGGTTTGGTGATGAAGCTTCAGACATAACACCAAAATCATAACTCATGATAGAAAAAACTGACAAATTAGATTACTAAGATCAAAGACTTCAGTTGGGCACAGTGGCTCCTGTCTGTAATCCCAGCACTTTGGAAAGCTGACGCAGGATTGCTTGAGCTCAGGAGTTCAGGACCAGCCTGGGAAACATAGGGAGACCTTGTCTCTAAACAAAATTAAAAAACACATCAGGTGTGATGGTGCATGCTTGTAGCCCCAGGTACTCAGGAGGCTGAGGTGGAAGGACTGCTTGAGGCCAAGCAGTCCTCTTGAGCCCAAGAGGCCGAGGCTACAGTGAGCTGTGATCAGGCCACTGCACTATTTTCTAAGTAAGTAAATAAATAAAAACTACTCTACCGAACATACTGTTAAAAGTATGTTTGACATAGCAAATAGTATGTTTTGTATGTATACATAGCAAAATAGTATGTTTGACAAGCAATAGTATGCTTGACTTTGACATAGCAATAGTATGAAAGACATAGCAAGATCCTGTCTCAAAAATAAAAATAAAAATAAAATATTCTGCTCTGCCAAAAGACAATGTTAATATTAATAGTATGAAAAGAAAAGCCACAAACTGTAAGAAAATACTTGCAAAACAAAACTGAAAATCAGAAATATAAAGGACTCTTAAAACCTATCAATAAGAAAACAACCCAAATTAAAAATGGACATAAGACACCTCACCAAACATATACAGATGAAAAAGAAGTGTATGAAAAGATGCTCAACAGCATGTCATTAGAGAATTACAAGTACAATGAGACACCAATCTACACCTATTAGAATGGTTAAAAAGTTTCTTAAATTTAAAAATTTAAAAATTTGAAATTTAAAAACATTTCACAGAGTTCTCTTGTGAAAACCACCCAAAATAATAGTGAATTCAAATGCAAAGAAAAACCATAATAAAAAACTCAAGAATAAAGAAATAGTGATTTATAGAAGCTGAGTATGAGGACTAAAACAAATTAAACATAGATTTGAAACCTAAAAATTACTGTAAATATGATTATAAATGTGAAAATTTGTGAACTATTAAAAGAAATTACCTAGATCTAAATTCTCAATTTACATACTTTAAACAATACTTGAGATGAGTGATAACAGTAAAATCCTAACATATTCATCATAATAAATTTCAATATATATTGCTTAAAATGTTAAAAAATTTTTACTTATCCATTTTTTAAAGTACATTAGTAAAAAATTTAAATTTATTGTATATAATACATGAGAACAGATTTTACACAGACTACTTAGCATTGAAATTAATTACTTTCAAAAGTTAACACCCATAATTTGTCTCCTATATTGCATAAAGGATATGAAAGAAATGCTCAAGGGGAAATAAGTAAGAATATCTTTTTGAGGTAACTAAGTAAATACAATAAAGAGGAAAAGGAGACAGGAATGATATAAGATGTGAGCATGCATCTTATGTAAAACTATGTAAATTAGGGTTAAACAATAAATAGTAATAATGTAGGAAAAATAAAAAGAATGCATGATATGATAGTACTCTAACCTATAACAAAGGGAAAAACCCTACCTTGCAGCACTGATGTAAAGAATAAATGAGAGAACATAATAAAAAGACACATAGTACATGCTCAATAAATGCTATTTTCTTTTTCCACTGGAAATCTCTACTTCTTCAAGGACAAAAGACCATGTTGGAACAAACATCAATTGACAATTTGTCACTAGGAGGACAAATGAGGGGAAAAAAGGTCTGCTACACTCAAATATACCACCCTAACTTTATAAAGTTTTACATGTCTTCCATGATTAAAAAAAAAAAGGTAAAATGTTACAAAATAATGAAATGAAAAATATTTTCAGTATTATATAAAATAAGAATCATCATATGCCAACAAACACCAGAAATGAACAGCTTTTACCATAGTTTTTCCTGATCCTCGGGGTCCGATAATGAGGACAGAGTTACTCTCTCCATGGAGAGCGGTCCTTTTTAGCAGCTCACTTAAGTGTCTAAAATGATATAAATAGGACAAAATTTTAAAAATGAAGCTGGAATACTTTGTTAGGTTGTAGTTTTTTAAAGGGCATATTTGAATATGCATAGAAATTTCCTCTCTTCTCTCCCTCTGGGCACTTGGACTAGCCTCTGAATGGTCCTAAACAGAAAAATACAAAAGAAATAGGAGGGTAGTATAGACTCTGAAATCTTCAGGTGGAAATGTATCAGATTGGAATATATTCATTTGTATGATCGTGGGGACAGCAGTGGCAACTCTCAGGACTCTTGGATTCAAATCTCTTTTCCTACTAATACTCTGAACTTTCACTCCATAGTTGGCTGCTGGGTATTAAGGGCAAGATGGTTAGAATTCTCTCCACAGTATTAGATAACATAAACAAAACAAGATTGAACATTAAAGTGCTATTGCATTATGGAAATATTTGTATCTGCTCCTGCTTCACGCTATGTGGTGTTTCTATTCACAAAGCAAAATTTTTTACTACTATAAAAGTGTTTGTTAGGTTTATTTAATATCAAACTTGTTACATAATTTTTGCAAGACCTGGAAGGCACCTGTAAGTTGGTCCGTAACAGTCAAAAGGACAGCTAGACTTACTTGTATTGTACTTGCACTCCAAATAGGTTACTATGTGGACTCTGATGACAAAATCTTTCACGTAAAATTCTTTGTACCTGATGAAAATAAAGTGAATAAATATAAAAATATTACACATGCAATAAAAAATGATTAAGAAAGCACATTTACAATAGCCAGAATTAGTTATTAATGAATCAATTCAACCCTCCCTAAATTCTTATCCTCTAGAGTTATGGCACCATAAGTTAAAATATTAATGGTGTTCTTATCTATCTCAAGTCCCACAGGAAGAATGAGAATTTAGTTGTGAAGGTTTCAGAAAAGGGAGAATCACTGACTTTAGTTACGTTAGCAACTCAAGGGCTGTTTCAATGCATGTGAACGAGTTCAGAAAAAAATTCTTACAAGGAGCTATATTTTGAGTTCACCTTAGAAAAAGGGCCTTAGACTTAGTCATGAAAAATTATGTCAGATAATCTACCATACTCTTTAAAAAGATGGACCATTAAAGTCATTCCTTTTTGGATCTGCAGCTAATAACAGAGGTCTTTCAAGGACAACCTTAGGGTGCTATCTCAGATTTGGCCCCATGAACTGGAATAAAAAACCTCCAAAAATATTTGCTTCTCCTAGACTGACGGCATGGAACTAATCCTTCATGTATCAAAGAAATAAATCTGAGTTCTTGTTCCATGTACAGAGGCTAAGCAAAGAAAATGATTCACTAGGGACAAAATGATACATACTTGTTCATTATAGAGGAAGTTAGAGTAAGGACACTGGCACCAGAAGAGGCTACTATATGAATTTTAAAAGGTTAAGTCTGTTCTAAATTTTAATTTCTTTATCTATAAAATAGGGACAATAACACCTTGTTGCAGGCCTGTTTTAAAGATTAAAAAAGGCGGGTGGCCGCGATGGCTCACATCTGTAATCCCAACACTTTGGGAGGTCGAGATGGGTGGATTGCTTGAGGTTAGGAGTTCAAGACCAGCCTGGCCAACATGGTTGAAATCCCTTCTCTACTAAATATTCAAAAATTAGCCAGACGTGGCAGATGCCTGTAATACCAGCTACTTGGGAGGCTGAGGCAGGAGAATTGCTTGAACTCAGGAGGCAGAGGTTGCAGTAAGCTGAGATTGTACCACTGCACTCCAGCTGGGGCAACAGAGCAAGACTTGGTCTCAAAAAAAAAAAAAAAAAAAATTTAAAAAGGCAAAAGGCAATTATCTGTAACACAAATAGGCTTTGTACAGGTAATAGCTAATATCTATAAAAATACATAAAAGAACATATATATGCACTCAACTAGTCATAATGTGTATTCCTCTACCTAGATGAGATCAAAAGAAAAAACTCAATCCCTTCCTTAAAAAAAAAAAAAGATCAAAACAAAACAAAAAACCAAAACTTCATTAAAATCTCTTAGAGGCAGTAATGGGGTGTAAAACATAAGCTAGATAAAGCTGCAGTGACTAGTTAGAAGGTTCACAAATCCCAAAGTGATCTGGCATGGAAGTTAAACACGTATATACATGTATTGAAATTAATTCAGCTGTACATGCAGGATTCGTGCACTTTACATATAAAGGTACGTAAAGCATATTTCAGTGAAATTTTTTTTTTTAGAAATAGAGTTAAACAACTTCCTTCAAAAAGAAAGCCAAGTCTTATGAAGGAATACCAGTAACATTTAATTTTTATTTAAAAACTACATGTAGTTCAGGTCAAGCTAGATACATACAAACATAGAAATACCATGCTCATTTCCCTACTAGACTATAAGCTTCTTAAGGAAGAGATATACAGATAGATGTTCAGCACTTGGAATACAGTATGCACTTCTGATAACGTTCATTATAAAAACACTCGATAAACGAGGAACGTTAACGGAACTTCCTCAACTTAATAAAGGGCATCTAAAAAAATCCTACAGCTAATATCACATATAATAGTGAAAGACTGAATGCTGTCTCTCTAAGATGAAAACAAAGACAAGAATGTCCATTCTTCCCATTCCTGTTCAGCATTTGTTCAAGCCAGGGCAATTAAGGAAGAAAAGGGGGGAAAAAAAGGTATCTAGATTAGAAAGAAAAAAGTAAAAGCTTGAATTCTGACTACCCGGACTTAATAAGGATAAAATTAAATTACAGTATAAAACATTAATATTAAAAAAAATATATGAACTCACAAAAAGGATAGAGAACAATCATAACAACAAGAAAATCTGTTGGTCCACATTTAATTTTTACAGAGTCTGGAAAATTTTGCTTCCAGATGATAATGTTCTTACGACCTTGTACTGATATCTCAAGGTCTTGTACTGACATCTCCTGAAGGTTAGAAACAGTGATTCTTCTTATACGCTAAAGGGAAAATTCAAGTTAAGAAGATAACTATTTCTCTCAACACTTTTATAGGGTAAAAGGTCTTGAGGTTAATGAAAATACATACTAACCTGTGAAAGGCACTCTGCGTGAATTAAGCTGTTACTCTTTGATTTACGACTGCTCATTTCAACAAATTCAAATCCTTAAAAAAATTGGCATAAATATTATAAACGTAGTGACTTGAAGAGATAATACCTAAGAATTTACTGTTCTACAATTAAATACAAGTTTTTAAAAGTAAAAAATGCTCAAACCCTAAGACCTTCAAAATCTTTGATGGCTTCATTTTGTCCAAGTACAGGTTTATTCAACACTCTCATACCATACTTTAGGTACACTTGGTTTTATTGTGCTTTGCAGACAGTGCATTTTTTTAAGTAAATTGAAGGTTTATAGCAACTCTGTGTCCAACAAGTCGATAGGTACCATTTTTCAAACACTATGTCCCCATTTTGTCTGTCAGCATTTTTCAGCAATAAGGTATTTTAAAATTAAGGGATGTACATTTTTTAGACATAATACTACTGCACACTTAATGGACTAGTATACTGTAAATATACATTTTATATGTACTGAGAAAAGTTTTGGGTGATTTACTTTATTGTGATATTTGCTTCACCGCAATGGTCTGGAACTGAACCTGTAATAATACCTCCAGGCCTGTATGTGGTTCTTAACAGCTACTCCTCCCTTTCCATTAAATCTTCTATTCACCTTCCCTTTCTTCCTTTTTCTTTAACTTATATGCTTCCTTTATGATTATCCCACCCATCCATCCCACAGGATCATCCTTCATAGAAAACCTTCCTTTCTTGCTCCACTCACCAACCATACACAAATAATCATTACAGACTAGGTTAAATGCCTCTTCTTTAAATACTTATAAGTGCCTGTATTTCTCTTTATTATTTAATTATTTTAAACAAAATTATCTGTTTATTTGCTAGTGTTTCCAAATTGAGATTTTTTATATTCCAAGCATTGTAGCACAATACTCAAAACAAAGTTGGCAATGAATAAATGGAATGAAAAAAAATTAATGAAAAATGTATAATTCTTGTAAAATTCTCCTCAAGTTACCATACTCATAGACAAATACCTTTGACTAAAAGACCTAATTTTCTTAGCACTGATTTCCTATAGGACTACTTTAACAGTTAGACAGTAACAGCTTAAGCAGTGTTTACTTAGGTATCAGGAATTGTTACAAATAATTTGCATTTATCAACTCATTTAATCCTCAAAACTACCCTATGGGATAACTACTATTATAATCCTCTTTTAAGGTTAGAAGACACAGATAGGCTAACTATGTTGACCAAAATCAAACAGTACGTAAATGGAAGAGCCAGGATTTGGATCCAACCAAGTTAACCGCTTTTTTAAAAAAGTGTATTCTGGTCTCATCTAGTCTCCAGAAGAAACACAGCTTTGCTGACACCCTGAATTTTGCCCAGTGAAAGACATTTTGGAACTTTTTTACTGCCAGAACTCATAAAACTCAAGAAAAGCTCACCTATCATCAAATCACCAATGATTAACATTATAATAACGTGAGAATGACGGCAGCAAGATGAAATAGGAGGCCCTTCAGCTTGCATTCCCAAATAGCAACAATAATTTCACAGCCACCCACGGACAAAAGTGTCTTTGTGTTAGCCTTGAGATGCAGGCAGGCGTCTGTGAAACCCCAGTGGGGCCCAAGACCTGGGAAAGTCAATTTGAGGGCAGATCTTCATTCACATGACAGGTTCCCCAACTGTGGTCCAGGCTTCAGACTTGGAAAGGGCCCTGTCCTCCTGAGGGCTTAGCTAAAGCCTGATAGGACCTTGTTACCAGGGGCTGTAGCAGGATATGAACCCTATCTGGTGGTGGACTGGACTTTTTCTAGGACATTGGTCTGTACAGAGGATGAAGATATGCAGAGAAAAGACCTGTTACCAGGTGTGTGGATGGTGTGGCTTTCTCTGGGAACCTGGGAGGGCTCCTACTGAGTAGATAACCTGAGCAGGCACTACTGCCATAGTCCCCAGCTGAGTGGGGCTGGAACTAAGTCACAGGGTTGATTCAGGGCCTACAGTCAAGACTTAGGTCTTCAGGCCTGTCTAAGGTGTCATGAACCTGCATGCCTCCCTTCAGGTTCTTAGGTTGGTGGGCCTGCTCTCAAGCTGTACTGAGAGGGGCTGGAGCCACTTTTAAGGGGTGTTTCAGGGACTGATGAGGGACCTGGGTCAGGTGGCCTGTTGGCAGGGCTATGGACAGCCCCATCTCCCTCCAGGATGCTGGGTAGGCAGAACTGCTCTCTCACCATAGCTGAGCGGGGCTTATGCCAAGATTCAGGGTTGTTTCAGGACCTGCTGTGGGACTGATATCTGCCTGCCTGTCCTGAGGACACGGAAGGATGTATCTCCTGACTACAGGAGAATTTCTGTGCAGGATTTCTGTAAGACTGTGGCTAAGATGTGCTGGATTCCCAATTCATAGCTTTTTCAGCATATGCTACAGGACAGAGACTGGCAAGTCTGTACTGATGGCATAGACATATGAGTCTCCTAGCAGTTCCTTGTGCAGGCAGGGTTGCTCTCAGGCTGCAACCAAGAGTGGCAGGAGATGAGCTTCAGGGCTGTTTCAGGATATAATGTAGGACCAAGTTCAGAAAGCTTGACCCAGGGATTCATACCGTTTTGTCTTCTTGTGGGTCCTTGAACTGATCTCAGACCACAGACAAGTTAAAGTGTCTTATCAGGGTCCACAGTTGAGACTAAGGATAGTGGACTTATTTTCTGAGGTACCAGTGTGCATGACCTTTCCTGGGCCTCTTGGTGAATAGTTTTGGTAGCAGGCTAATATCCTTGATGAATATAGGTACAAAAATCCTCAACAAATATTGGCAAATCTAATTCAACAGCACATTAGATCAATTAACATGATCAAGTGGTATTTATCTTTGGGATGCAAAAGTGGTTCAACATATGTAAAAAAATATGTAAATGCCATAATGTATTAACAGAATGAAGGACAAAAATCACATGACTGACTCAACAGATAAAGAAAAAGCTTCTAACAGAACTCAATATTCCTTCAGGATGAAAACTCTCAATACATTAGGTATAAAAGGAATATACTTCAACACAATAAAGGCCATACATAACAAACTCACAGCTAACATTGCACCCAAAGGTAAAAAGTTGGAAGCTTTTCCTCTAAGATCAAGAACAGGACAAGAATGCCCACCTTGGCTATTTATATTCAATACAGTTCTGCAAATCCTAGCCAAAGGAATTAGATAAGAAAATTAAATAAAAGGCATCCAAGTCAAAAAAGAGAAAGTTAAATGATCTGTTTGCAGATGACATGAATTTTATATAGAGAAAACCCTTAAGACTCTACCAAAAAACTGTTAGTACTAATACATACAGTAAAGTGGCAGGATACAAAATCAACATACAAAAATCAATAAGATTTCTCCACACTAATAACTATTTGAAAAAATTAAAAACCAGTCCTAATTACAATAGCATCAAAAACAAATTAGAAAGAAATGCAACAAAGGAGGCGAAAGGTCTGTCATTGAAAACTATACAATATTGATGAAAGAAAGTGAAGACACAAATAAATGGAAAGACACTCCATGCTCACGGATTTAAAGAATCAATGTTATTAAAATTTCCCTACTACTGGAAGTGAAGGTCAAAGTAATCTACATCAAAATTCTAATGACATTTTTCAAAGAAATAGAAAAAACCCTTAAAATTCATATGGACCCACAAAGACATTTAATAGCTAAGACAATCATGAGCAAAAGAACAACGCTGGAGGTATCAGACTACCTGATTTCAATACCTAGTGCAAAATAAAGATAATTCAAAACAACATGATTCTGGCATAAAAACAAACATACACACCACCAGAATAGAGAGTCGAGAAATAAATCCATACTTTTATAGTCGACTTATGTTCAACAAAAGTGCCAAGAACACACCATGGAGAAAGGACAGTCTCTTCAAGAAATGGTGTTAGGAAAACTGGATATCCACAGGCAGAATAATGAAATTGAACCCTTATCTCACATCATATACAAAAATCAACTAAAAACAGATTAAAGACAAATGTAAGACCTGAAACATAGGGAAATAAAACACAGGGGAAAAGCTTTTTGTCACTGGACTTGGCAAAGGTTTTTTTGGATATGACTCCAAAAGCACAAGCAAGAATAATGAAAACAGACATAAAACTAAAAAGCTCCTACAAAGCAATCAATCAACAGAATGAAGAGACAACCTACAGAATAGGTGAAAATATTTGCAAATGTTACATCTGACAGCAGGTTAAAACCCAAAATATGTAGTCGGTCCTCATTAGCAGATTCAACCAACTTAAGAGAGAGAAAATTTAGAGGGGGAAAAAATGCAACAATAAAAATTAATACAAATTTAAAAAACAATACATTATAATGGCTATTTACAAAGCACTTACATTGTATTAGAAGTTATAAGTAATCTAGAGATGATTTAAAGCATATGGGATGGTATGTGTAGGTTATATGTAAATACCATGTCAATTTATAGAAGAACCTTGAGCATCTACAGATTTTAGTATCTGAGGGGGGTCCTGGAACCAGTTTCCTGTGGATACAGAGGGATGACTGTATAAGGAACTAAGAAAAAATAGCAAGGAAACAACCCAATTTAAAAAATAGTCAAAAAGATTTCTCACAGGACATAAAAATGTCAAATAGGTATTTGAGAAAATTCTCAGTGTTACTAATTTTCAGGGAAGTACAAACAAAACCACAATGAGATAACATTTCACACCTGCTAGGAAGGCTATTTGTTAAAAAAAGACAAAAGATGATGAGTGTTGTTGAGGATTATGAAAAAAAAGGAAACCCTGAAACACTGTTGATAAAAATGTAAATTAGTATAATCATTATGGAAAACAGTATGGAGGTTCTTGAAAAAATTAAAAGTCAAATTATATAATCCAGTAATCCCACTGAATATCCATCCATATATACAAAGGAAATGATTAATACATCAAAGATATATCCTCACTCCATATATACTGCAGCATTATTCACAGCCAAAATACGGAATCAACCTAAGTGTCCATCAATGGATGAAAAGATAAAGACGACGTGGTGTATATATACACAATGGAACACTAACTCAGCCTTAAACAAAAAAGAAATCCTGTCATTTGCAACAACATAGATGCATCTGGAAGATATTATGTTAGCTGAAATAAGCCAGGCACAGAAAGACAAACACCACATAATCTAATTTATACAGTAGTCTCTCCTTATCCATGGGAGATGAATTCCAAGGCACCCCTCAGATGCCTGAAATCATGGATAGTACAAAACTCTCTCTCTATACTATGTTCTTTTAATCTGGTAACCTAGATGGCTACTGAGTGATTAAAGGATACATAGTATCAGGGGAATCTGCCCCCAATATTTCAACATCAGTTCTATTTTCCGTAAATGTTGTCTGGCTGAGAAAGAGTACAAAGAGGAATTTTACAGCTGGGCTGCCAGGGGTGACATCACATATTGGTAGGACTATGATGCCCAACTAAGCCTCAAATCAGCAAGTTGTTTATTAAGGGTTTTAAAAGGAGAGGGAGTGTAAGAACAGGCAGTAGATCACATGCTTCAAAGGGCAAAAAGGAGAACTACTGACAAGGGTCTATGTTCAGCAGTGCATGTATTGTCTTGATAAACATCTTAAACAACAGAAAACAGGGTTCAAGAGCAGAGAACTGGTCTGACCACAAATTTACCAGGGCGGAGTTTTTCCCCACCCTAATAACACTGAGGGTACTGCAGGAGACCAGAGCGTATTTCAGTCCTAATCTCAGCCGCATAAGACAGACACTCCCAGAGCAGCCGTTTATGGACCTCCCCCCAGGAATGCATTCCTTTCCCAGGGTATTAATATTAATATTCCTTGCTAGGAAAATAATTTAGCGATATCTTCCCTACTTGCACATCCATTTATAGGCTCCCTGCAAGAAGAAAAATATGGCTCTTTTTGCCCAACTCCGCAGGCAGTCAGACCTTATGGTTGTCTTCCCTAGTTCCCTAAAAATCGCTGTTATTCTGTTCTTTCTCAAGGTGCACTGATTTCATATTGTTCAAACACACATGTTTTACAAACAAGTTGTACAGTTAACACAATTATCACAGTGATCCTGAGGTGATGCACACTGTCAGCTTACAAAGATAACAGGATTAAGAGATTAAAGTAAAGACAGGCATAAGAAAATATAAAAGTATTATCTGGGAACTGATAAAAGTCCATGAAATTTTCACAATCATGTTCCTCTGCCACGGCTTCAGCCAGTCCCTTGGTTCAGGGTCCCTGACTTCCTGCAACAATGTAGCATATACAGCATGGATATGCTGGACAAAGAAATTATGTATGTCCCAGGCAAGATGGAGCAGGACACTGCAAGATTTCATCACACTACTCAGAGTGGCATGCAATTTAAAGCTAATAAATTGTTTACTTCTGAAATTTTCCATTTAATATTTTGGAACCTCAGCTGACCAAAGGTAACTGAAACAATGGAAAGTGAAACTGAGGATAAGGGGGGGACTACAGTAGGTGGAACCTCTAACAGGGGAACTCACAGAATGAAAGCAGATTTTAAATTTTCTTGTTACAAAAAAAATGGTATGTGAGGTAACAGATATGTTAATAGGCTTAATTTTGTCATTCTACAATGTATACATATATTAAAACATCATGCTGTATACTATAAATGGATAACAATTTTATTCATCAATTAGAAAAAAAATACATATAAAATACATATCAAAAAGCGACTAAGTGGCAGAGCCAGGATTTGAACCCAAATAAGTTATACTCTTATTCAATTGTTACTTATTTAGCCAACTGTTTAAAAAAAGAAGTACAAACACATTTCAATAACCTGAAGGAAGATCAGCCAATATATTTTACATTCACATTTATTAATTTCATATAGTGGCAATTAGAAAGCAAACCATGGTAATGCTGTTTTCTTCTCTAGAAATGTTAACAGGTCCTTAGCTGAGCCAGGCCTTGACAGACAGACCAGCAAGCAAATCTGTGTCCTCCTTAATGTGTAAGCCAGGTAACTAACGCCTCAGCCAGCAAAAGTCCTCTGGCTCCAGGCTTCCTAACTGAAAATTAAATAACAGAGTACTCGATTATTGTCTTGACCCTTAAGCATCTTCTTTCTTAGAAGAAAAGTGGTCTTCTCAGTTGTCTTAAGATACCTTCTAGCAGTCTTTTATGTCTAAAGTTTTATCTTATTCTATTTAAGTTTTTATTTTCCCTAATAACTATTATGAGAGGGAAAAACCTTTGTAGCTACATTTTATAGTCTCAACTCTGGTTTATGATGCTCTTGACTATCTCTCAGCCAAAATCTAAAATCACAAGGAACTATGTGATAATTGTCTCCTAGATTATAAGGCTAATTAAAATGTAAAAAGGAGAAAGGGTTTTGCAGTATGTTTTATTCTGTAGAACTACATTAGCTATCTTACAGTATTCTTAGAAGTAAAAGATTTTTTTTTGCCCACTTCATGAATTAAGAAAGAATTACTCAGAAAAATGAAATAAATGTCCACAGTTCCAAGGTAGGTATCTAATCTGCCTCTTTGCATCTTATATAAATCAAGTATGCTATTAAGATCATTTTTTCTTCATTTGGGGCCAGCATTCAGAAAAGAAACAACAAACACACCACTATGGTATCTACCTTATAACCTACATAAATTTTGACTGTAAATAAAGTTTTAGTCCAAAGGTTATTTTGACATCTTGCCCCTTCATGTAATGCTCAAATATCTACTACATAATAAAGAATATTTCAAAGACAATTCTAATAGTACAGATGAGACAAGCTTCAGATGGGAGAAAACACTTGCAAACCGCATATCTGACAAAATATCTGTATCTAAAGAATCCTCAAAACTCAGTAATAAAAAAAGAAGCAATCCAATTAGAAAATAGGCAAAACACACACGTAGACATTTCACCAAAGATATACAGGTGGCAAATAAGCATATGCAAAGATGTTTAATATCATTATCCACTAGGAAAATGCAAATTAAAACCATAGTAAGATATCACTACACACCGATTAGGAGAGCTAAAATAACTCAAAGATGGTGAGAATGTAGAGAAAATGAATCCTTCATTTAACCACTGGTGGGAATGTTTCTTGACATGGTTACTCTGAAAAGTTTCTTGTCAGCAGTTACACTTACCAGGCCACATAGCAATTGCACTCTTGGGTACTTACCTGACAGAAAAACTTATGTTCACACAAAAACCTGTAAAATGTATGTTCATAATAAATTTACTTGTAATAGCCAAAACACTGGAACCAATTCACTCAATGAGCCAATGGGGTTAATGAATTAGTTCCACTGATGCTTTTTCACTGAAGTCAGGAAGTACCCAGACAGTAAGGGACTGCCTTTTAAAGTTCTTCTGATATTGGACAATGCCCCTGGCTACCCAGAATCCCAAGAGTTCAACACCGAAGGTTTTTGTCCAAATAGTCCACTGGTCCCCAAACACAAAGTCTCTAATTCAACCTGTAGATCAGGTCATAAGGACCTTTAAGGTTCATTACACACAGAACTCTATGGAAAGGAATGTCAACACTATGGAAAAACCTCCACAGAAAGAACACGATGAAAGTCTGGGGGGATTATCCCACTGAAGATGCCCTGTTGTCACAGAAAAGGCCGTGAAAGCCAACAAGCCTGAAACAAATTCCTGCTGGAGAAATCTATGTCCAGATGTTGTGCATGACTTCATAGGATTTATTACAAAGCCAATCAAGAAAATCATGAAAGAGATTGCAGATATGGCAAAAAGGGTGGGGAGTGATGGGTTTCAAGATACGGGTCTTAGAGAAATTCAAGAGCTAACAGATACCGCATCAGAGGAATTAACAGAAGACAAGTGGAGACAGATGCTTCTGAACCACTGCCAGACAGTGAGAAAGATGCAGAAGTTAACAGTGCCAGAAAACAAACTGACATTAGACAAACTGGCAGAACAGTTCTGAATATAAAAGACTGCTCTTGATTTCTTCACAACATGGACCCTTCTATGATACAGGTACTGGAATCAAAGCAAATGGTTGAGGAAAGGTTGATACTGTATAGAAACTTTTTAAAACAAATTAGAAATCAAAAGAGATAGACACAAATTACAATGTGTTTCTGTAGTTACACCCAGTGTGCCTACCTGTCTTGTCTCCCCTTCTACTTCCTCCACCTCTTCTACCCCTAGGCAACAAGATTAACCCCTCCTCTTCCTCCTCAGCCTACTCAACATGAAGACGAGTAGGATGCAGACCTTTACAATGAGCCACTTCAATTTAATGAATAGTAAACATATTTTCTTTATAGAGTAGATATATTTTCTTTCTAAATATTTTTTCTTTAGCTTACTTTATTATAATACAATATGTAATACATATATAAAATATATATTAATTGACTATGTTACCAGTAAGACTTCTAGTCAAGCAGACTATTAGCAGTTAAGTTTTTGGGGAGGCAAAGGTTACATGCAGATTTTCAACTGCTTTGGGTAGGGAGGGGGTGTTTTGACCCCTAACCCTTACATTGTTCAAGAGTCAATTGCATATGGAGGAAATTCTCATTACTGCAATTCCAGAGCACTACTATATTATACATCAGAGAGCTGCTGACCATTTTAAATTTATTTCTGTATTGACAAAGTACAAAAATTATAGGAATTGTAAAAATGTGTCATCTAAAGCTGTCTGCTCTCTGAATGGCCTATGCGCATTTCCCCATGACAGTAAGTCCCCTACAATCTATACCTTTACAAAGGAAGAGATGAATTCTGAAATATCTTCACTGACCACTACTTACTGTATCTGTATTTGAAATTTTATAGTTACATGCTAACCAAAGCAGGATGACTAAATAAGCTCAAGACTCAATCACGTGTATATTCACACTTCCCATTTTTCAACTGAGGTGGCTTATTTGTCGTAATTCTCCATTCCTATGCTTTCCAAGGGTTGCTTGTTGATAAATTCTAAAAATTATGAAGTACATCCTTTACTGCTCTTGAGATTTCATGAGTACTTATAACTCTTCTTTCTCATTATGCCTTCCTCAGATCCAAACCCTCACTCAGTGCCTCTATGTCTACCTCACCAATTCTGCATAATGTATTTTAGACTAACTGTTTGGCCAACAACAATGATAACTGTTTAGTAAACTCTCTTAACATCTAAAGACAGAATTAGAAAATAGCTGACACTAATAACTTATTCCTACATATAGCTCAATAGCCATTCAGATGTCAAATGTTTTCCTACCTTAGAAATAGAATATAAAAGCCCTCCATTTAGTTTGCACAACTAACTTAAGCTCCTCATCTTAGGTTAGTTCTAATCACTGTTTTATAGACTAACATAATCCTAAACTTTGTGGGAGAAGCAACCTGGATGAATTCCTGGTGACAGTCCTTCATGTCAAATTTGAAGTTTGGTCAATTTACCAAATACTTCTCTGCTTGCTGACTAGCAAAGGTATACAACTTCTATCTATATTATGAGCAGATTACAACTAACTTAGAATAGCTTCTTAAAAGAATTCAGAATTATCAAATCTTACAAGGGCACACACATGAGACTTGCTTTGGGATACTCCACCAACTCCATTTGAAAATAAGTTGCTCAATAAATTACTGCTGAATGAATACGTTGCAAATATAAGTTTCAAAGTATATTAATATATGTTGAATATGTTAACTAATTAATACAAAATATGTTTTCAATAGATTATTGCTTCACCTAAATAATACTGTTGTCATAAGTCACTCACAAGTCCTTTCATGCAACAGACTGTATGCACTCAACTTGCTACTGTCAGCAATGTAAATAAGATATAAATTTTCTGATGATGCTGAGTTAAGCTATGATAACAATTCATGATTAGTGAAATATGACCAAGCACCACAGATTGGCATTATCTGCTCAATTTCCATATGTGTGTTTCAGTATGGGTAATAGATATTCATATATAAATGAGTTCATGGTTTTAGTTTCCAGCATTGCTTAAAGATGTATTTTCACTAAACTGAAAGACAAATTTTTACTGGAATGACATTACAAATGATCTAGAAAATGAGCACATTTTGAAAAACGATTAAATAAAATGTTTAATCTACATAAACTGTAGTTAATAAGACAACCAAGTAGCTACAAGTCAATGCCAGACCTTCTCAATCAATTTAACCTAACATTTTAGTGTTTACTTATTACAAGGCTCTGTGACAAGCATTATGGGAAAGATGAGAAATATAAAATTTGGTCTCTAAACAAAACTTAGAATCTTGTTGGAATAATATATATGTGTATATGTATGTGTACATATGTATCTCCCACTGATAAGGCAGTATCCGCATAAAATGAGGGATACACTCATAGGGTTAGTAAAGAAAGGGACCTCAAAAAACACATAGTACTACCTATAGAAGTGAAAACAAACACAGAGATTTTAAATGACCTGCCCAAGATGACATAGCTTACTTAACAGCAGCAGTAGCTGTTAGGTCTATTGACTCCCAGAGGTTGGTTAGTCTCAACTGGCATGAAAAAAACCCTGCAAACATCAGAAAAGTCATCAAAATAATCGTTGTGCTTTTCTTTAGGAGACAAAACATAGCACGGTAATACATTGTGAAAGAACACGGTTACTATAATAGATGTTCAATACCACCAATTCACTTCTCTTTGAAGGTCTATGTGTACAATTTGTATTTTCTTCTGTAGACATTTTCATTTACAGATCATAAACTTTCTTCCCGTCACTAAAAAGGAATACATGTTTCATACAGAAACTTTAGAATTTTAACAAGGAATTGTGCAGATAAAATGGTAAAAAATGGAATCAGAGAATCTTTCTCCTCTATCTAATAAAGCAAAACAAAAGTTGTTAAACAGAAGTACCTTAGCAGTAACTAAAGAGACAGTTAATAATAAACAAGCCTAGAAAATTCTATAGGAGTTCTCCATAGCTCCTAACTTTAACCTCACTCTTAAAAGTTATACTGGCATCAATAAAATCTCCTAAATTCTCATCAATATTTCAAATATGAAAAGAAGAAAATTGATGAAAATTGTAATTCAATTATTAAATTTCAAGCCAAAAAAAAGAATTCACTGGGACCCCAGGATGAAAAACACCTACAAGGGAGGAAAAAATGCTAAAATATGGTGTCATAATATCTACAAAGTTCTGAGAGAGAAACCAAGACTCATACGTAGCAAAGATGTCACTCACATATAAAGGTAACAGGTATAGCCTTATCAAATAAGAATGAACTCATTTAGTACACAGAGCCAATAAAGCCTTGTGTTGTGGCGGGATATGGGGAACTCAACAACAAAATCCAGCCAACTAAAGCATAATTAAAAACACAATTTTACACACACACACATATACACACACACACAATAGTGACCTGTGAGTCCACTAAAATAAAAAACTAAAATCAAAAAAAGGTAAATAAATAGTAGCAGGTGGAAACATAAGCCTTCACAGAGTGAAAATAATCATTCAACCAAAAAAAAAAAAAAAAAAAGAAAAGAGTGGCATGAATGCATAAGGTTGCTAATTTCATTTTTCAGAGTAGAAAGATAATAATGTCTAAACTTAAAACATGAAGTGCAAAAAAGAAACTAAAAACAATGTTTTTTTTAAGACCCAGGGTCTCACTATATTGCACAAGCTTGATTTGAATTCCTGGGCTCAAGAGATCCTTCTGCCTCAGTCTCCTAAGTACCTGGGTACACACCTTGACCAGCTTGAAACTTTTTTTAACCTAAGATTGAGATCTTTTAAAAAAGGAACCTCTTGGGTTTAATAAATATCTGAAGTCCAGCAATTCCTATAATTTGTATTAGGTTAAAAATGTGGCATGCCTACACACACACAAACATTTTTAACCAAAATGGATGCTATTTCATATTTGTCACTTAAAAGAACACGAACCTTCCATAATTTATATATGTATGTGTGTGTATGTGTAATATATATACGTATATGTAATATACGTATATATCACATGTATTATATATGTATGTATCACATATACATATATGTATCTATGTACATATGTAACATATGCAATATATGCATACATATACATTTGTATATGTATGTGTAATATATACATATATTGATATAAGTATATATTACATATATTAATACATGCATATATGTATATATACATATATGCTTCCCTATACATATACTAATATATAAACATATGTATATATTACATATATACATATATACGTGCATACGCATACTTTACATATACACGTTATATATGTGTATATGTGTATTATATATGCATGTATGTACATATGTAATATATATGCATATATGTATGTTATATATGCATATATGTAATATATATGTGTATACATTACACATACACGCACAAAGTAACATATTTTAAATTATTTTTTCTACAGCTGCCTTAAGGTAAAAAACCAAAAATAAGAATTGTTTAAGAAAAAGAACCATGTACCTCAGCTGGATAATCAAAAGTACTTTAGTGTTATGAGCATCTTACTAGCAAGATGAGCAGGAGCTGTAACACTGTGTACCAAAAAAAGCATTTACAAGAGATAACAGGTGTGAACATGTCCTACTTATTTAGTTGCAAAGTTGTCCAAGTGCAGGTCAAAGAGGCAACAGATAAACAATTTTTCCTATATTTCATATCAATGGTCAGTAAGGTGGCTGGCACAAAATAACCCTCTGGAATAAGAAAGTATTGTAGGCCGGGCATGGTGGTTCACACCTGTAATCTCAGCACTTTGGGAGGCCAAGGCAGGTGGATCACCTGAGGTCAGGAGTTCGAGGTCATCCTGGCTAACATGGTGAAACCCCATCGCTACTAAAAATACAAAAAATTAGCCAAGTGTGGTGACGGGCGCCTGTAATCCCAGCTACTTGGGAGGCTGAAGCAGGAGAATGGTGTGAACCTGGGAGGCGGAGCTTGCAGTGAGCCAAGATAGCACCACTGTACTTAGCCTGGGTGACAGAGCGAGACTCCGTCTCAAAAAAAAAAAAAAAAGAAAGAAAATATTGTAATATGTTTACCTATAAATATTTATCTAAAAAATAATACTAAATTAAGCTTAACTAGTAAATATATAAATTGACATATTTTTACTTGGTCTTGTATCAGCAGGTCAAGTCATGTTACCAAGAGCAACCCAGAAGCCCTAAGGAAAGAGTTCAAGATCAATAACAAGAAGGGGTTCCGAGTGGCACCATCACATATTCATTTACTTTCAGCTCATTAATACACAATGTAGGTATATGAATCCAGTTTCGAGACATTACTAAATCCAGCTGACTTGTTGAATTTTTTTTTTTTTTTTTTTTGAGACAGAATCTCACTCTGTTGCCCCGGTGGGAGTGCAGTGTTGCAATCTTGGGTCACTACAACTTCTGCCTTCTGGGTTCAAGCAATTCTCCTGCCTCAGAAGACAGTAGCTGGGACTACAGGCATGTGCCACCACGCCTGGCTAATTTTTGTATTTTTAGTAGAGATGGGGGTTTCACCATGTTGGCCAGGCTGGTCTCGAACTCCTGACCTCAGGTGATCTACCTGCCTTGGCCTCACTTGGGATTACAGGCCTGAATCACCACACCCAGCCTCACTTGTTGAATTTAAAGATGTTATTATTTTTAAAATGTAAGCGAAATATTCTCAGCTGTTCCAACCACAGCTTTTTCCTGGAATGAAAAATGACTGCCTGTCAACAGCATTCTGCTTAGTAAATAAAAAACAAAAAGCAAAAAAAAAATAGATTTACTTCATCTGGAATTTTAAAATAAAAGTAGGAAAGAAACTGC
Source organism: Chlorocebus sabaeus (assembly GCF_047675955.1). NCBI lineage: Eukaryota > Metazoa > Chordata > Mammalia > Primates > Cercopithecidae > Chlorocebus > Chlorocebus sabaeus. The sequence continues at coordinate 35,288,160 of NC_132913.1, forward strand.
TTTTTAAAAGCAATTTGTGTTATAGGACATTTTGAAAATATTTCCAACACTGATTTTATCGCCAAAAAATTAGGTATTACCTATAAAAATTCTCACATCTATACACTTAAAATAGTTATAAACAGAACTTTTTATTCTACTCACAAATATTTCTGTAAATAATATAAGTAAGTTTTATATGTGTTGACCTAAAAGGAAATTGAGGCAAAATTAATAACATACACAGAGACTGCATCTGGACCAAGATTGAGGGTTGCAACCAAGGAGCATAGATTCAAGTTGCCCTGAATATATGCTCATTAGCAGCAGTTACAAGTAGATTTTTAAAGAGAAAAAGAAATATAAAAAGGCAGGTTCGGAGTGTTCACCAAGAATCTACATTAATATAACATTAACTATCCATTGGCTACAGATCGTCAGGGGGTAGGGAGTTGGGGGTTGAGTATGGGGGCATAACTGAAGTCCCATACTACTCACATCTCTCTGGGCCAGCATAACTCAGAGCTCAGACTGCTCTCAGCATTTTTTGTTTTCTCATACCCATTTGTTAAAAATATAAAAACATACCACTTTTTGGCTGGACGCAGTGGCTCACGCCTGTAATCCCAGTACTTTGGGAGACTGAGTTGGGTAGATCACTTGAGGTCAGGAGTTTGGGACCAGCCTGGCCAACATGGTGAAACCCCATCTCTACTAAAAATACAAAAACTAGCCAGATGTGGTGGTGCGTCCTGTAACCCCAGCTACTCGGGAGACTTGAAGCAGGAGAACTGCTTGAACCCAGGAGGCAGAGGTTGCAGTAAGCACTCCCACCGGGGCAAAAGACCAAGACTCCCATCACAAAAACAACAACAGCAGCAACAACAACAACAAACAAAAACTATGCACCACTTTCCAAGAACAACTAATTTATATCAAGTTTTTCTTAGTTTGGAAGAATAACACATCAAGAGCAGATGAAATTGGCTAACAATTCCTACAAAAACCTTGGTAAAATTGGTGGATGAGACTGGAAAATATAATCCAAAAATACACAAATGATCATGTATTATTTTCTTTAACAGCCTTATTTTGAGGTAAAACCTTACAGCTCCAGCAGATGGGGGCATTACTTTGTAAAGAGAACTCTTAGTAAATTAAAAAGATGTTTAATACTACTCTGTTTCCAGATGGTGGCAGAAGAAAACACTGAAAACAATACCACTACTCCCCTCCCTTTATCAGAAAAAAGTTAAAATACAAACTCTATTACTGTTTACCTAGGACCTAACTTTATATGGCTGACATTTTTCAAAGACAGGAAAGTATGGACAAAAGGTCAGAACTTTGCCTCTTTTCAGTTAGATATAATGTTCTTGATTTGCTTACTAAACAGTCAAATAACGTAAAATGAAAGGTATTTAAGGAGAAATTTGTAGGTGGTTTCCATGTTTTGTTACTGTCCTTTGAGATGAAACTGAGACAAGAAAAATACATTTAAGCTGTTTTTCAGCCCATCAGAATTAGTTTTCATTCTTCTTCTTTTCCCAGTTGGATTGTTTGTACACAGGTAAAGATTAAAAGATAGTTAAAAGAATGGTTGAGGGTGGGGAGAAATAAGGGCCAATAGTGATATAAATTCCAAGTTAGAAAGTAAGTAAACTCTGTTAGCTCTTCCTAAAGAGATCAGCTCAAAAATGTTATCTATATCAAGTTGGGGCACAGCCTCTGGTGAGAAGTTTCCTTGAGTTCTCCAAAGGTGAAGAATCATTCCACACAAATCAACTTTTGGACCACGGGTGAATAAACCATGGTAATTACTGACAGTTTTGTAAAATCATTTTTTTTTCCTCATTTGTTGCCAGTGAATATAAAAGGACACAATTTACTTAAGGACACATTCAGATCAAATGATTCCAAGGTTTGATAATCTTCAGTCAAGTAATATGATGCCATGATATTTTCTCATTGATATTAAAATGAAGAAAAATATTTTACAATGTCTCGGTACTTAAACTGATTAAATAATTGAAAAGACTTGCAATTCTCCAGAAAAGCCATGTTCTCTCTAACCTCTGAATTTCAGTAGTCTTCACAAGTACATGGCAGCATGTCTGGAATCATATATACACAGACACAACCACATATACGTAATATATACACACATGAATATAAACATATATACATATATACACACACACACATATATATATATATATATTTTTTTTTTGAGCTGGACTTTTGCTCTGTTGCCCAGCTGGAATGCAGTGGCACCATCTCGGCTCACTGCAACCTCTGCCTCCCGGGTTCAAGCGATTCTCCTGCCTCAGTGTCCTGAGTAGCTGGAATTACAGGCATGCGACACCACGCTCGGCTAATTTTTGTATTTTTAGTATAGACGGGGTTTCACCATATTAGCCAGGCTGGTCTCGAACTCCTGCCTTGTGATCCACTCACCTCAGCCTCCCAAAGTGCTGAGATTACAGGCGTGAGCCACCACGCCTGGTACATATATTATCTTTTAATAAGTGCACTTACTTTATAAAGTACCTATTACAGCCTTGATATTCATGAATAAGACAATAAAGTTGTTTTCAAGAACATGGAAGGTCAATAGTTACAAAATAAACAACTCCCAGAATGATAATCACAGAGTTAATACTATGATATCTTCAGTAAAGAAAGACATTTCAAAATCACTACAGTTGGCTGGGCATGGTGGCTCACGCCTGTAATCCCAGCACTTTGGGAGGCTGAGGCGGGTGAATCACCTGAGTTCAGGAGTTTGAGACCAGCCTAGACAACATGGTGAAACTCCATCTCTACTAAAAATACAAAATTAGCCAGGTGTCGTGGTGCGCACCTGTAATCCCAGCTACTCGGGAAGCTGAGACAGGAGAATTGCTTGAACCTGGGAGGCGGAGGCTGCAGTGAGCAGAGAACACACCACCGCACTCCAGTCTGGGCAAGACAGAGCGAGACTCCGTCTCAAAAAAAGAAAAAAAGATATTACTACAGTTGTTTTGATTATTAACCATGGAATACACCTTGTAAATGATACAAAGTATCAATTCTGCGGTAGTGTTGATGAAGGAAGGAACAAAAAAGAAATACTAGTTGGAGGACTTCTATAAAATATATGTCTTAAAATAAAATGCATTTAGTTCTAAATTATATAGGCTAACAAAAGAACTAACACAAATTTGCAACCTATCTAGAAATCCTTTAGAAGCTTTGGAAATGCATTATATGATTTTGCTGGCAGTGACATAACTACCATACATCTTAAATATTATAGTGATCAACAGTAGTCTATGTTCTCTGAGTACATGGAAGTAGGCTACCTTCTCTGACTAAAAACATGCTGAAGAGGAGGAGGATTTAAGCTCGTGAATCCAAGCTAATGTGTTTACTTGTATGGATAAATAGTATAAGGGCAACAGACAATTGAATCAACAAAAACTTTTTTTTTTTTTTTGGTTTGTTTTAAGAGATGGAGCCTTCCTCTGTCAACTAGTGCAGTGGCATGATAATGGCTCACTGAAGTCTCCAACTCCTGGCCTCAAGCAATCCTCCTGACTCAGCCTCCTGAATAGCTGGGATTACAGGTGTGAGGTACTACACCTGACAAAAATATCATTTTTGTGAAGGATGGTTGCATTATATGGGACACAAGATTTAAGACTAGGGCACTAAAATTGGTGGGTGAGAAGGCACATGTAGACAAATTTTCCTTGAAAAGTCCCAAACTACCCATAAATTACAGAACTGTACTTTCCTGCAATACCAATTACTTCAGGGTATATGTTCATTTGAGAATAATAATGAATACAGTACTATCCACTATTCAAATAAGTTTTTCCTTTGCCGTGTTTACAGACTTGAGTTTACTTAAATGTAAGTATGATATTGTTAGGGCTCAGGAAATGATACTCCAAAATAAAGTCCTCTGAAGCAGCTCTCTCTGACCATCTCCTAACTTCCTGTCTCTGGCCTCTCATTCTCCTGAGACTAGCCACTGAAACCACAATCCCTCTTCCCCAAGGCAGTTCACAGAAACCAGAACCCCCTTTCCCCAAAGCCAGCCACAGAACCTAAATACATTACTCTAATGTTCCCTGCCCTCATCTTTCTGTGTAAAAACTAACCATAAAAAAAATGTGACCTATTCTGTTTGATTGTAGGTCATACGACCCCCATTCCAGAAATGGTGCTGTACCATACCCAGAAGGAAAGAATGCTGCACAGAGAGGCCAAGAAGAATCCATACAGGCAGGCCTTGCTGGGTTTCCCCACTCAGTACATGGCTGTCCAGACTTTGCTAAACCTAAGCATACCAATGGACAGTTTTTGCCTTTATCTTTAGGTCTTTATTCTGAAGGCTCCCATGTCATGTAAAACCATGATCAAATGAAATCATATGCCCTTCCTCCTATTAATCTGTCTTTTTTCAGCTGATTTTCAAAGGACCTTCAGAGGGTGAAGGGAAGTTTGTTCTTGGCCTCTACAATATGCTACAACGCCAATAAATTATTTAGTAAATATTAAACTATTTTTGGAAGGAAAAAAACTGAATATAACATTGCTTTAGAGATAAATTATTTAAGAATTGCTAAAAATTACCCTAGAAATTATCCTAGAAAAATCTTAAAATTTTTCCTAAAAACTTTTAGGAATAATACATCGTTTCTAATGAGACCCTTCAGCTTATGCAGAAAGCATAGCAGACCAAATTCTAGAGTCAATGAAATGATATTCTCCAATTCTGTTTTACTAATGAATATGTTGTCCACCCCCTCCATTAGCATGCTTAGGTAATTTTGCAAGAATAAATGGAAATGTCAGTTGGCATTTAAAATGAAATAGGATTTTTAGACAGTTGTGTTTTTTGGGTTGGAAAAGGACAGCTAACAGTTTGGGGTGGGGGGGGTGCTTAAAAAAGACAGTATTATATGGCTTAGAACTTTGGTACTCTACCTTCATCCTTTTCTGCAATCCCGTTTACTCCCCAAAGTTAAAAGGCTATCAATGGGACAATAACTGATGACCAACTATGAATAGGCTCAAATACACTGTTTTATTATATTTTTATCATTCTTTATATACCTTTTCTCATCATTCTTTGTCCCAATAATATGCTATGATTATGCATGTAGAAAATCCCAAAATAACAACAACAAAATCACTGGAACTAATAAACTACTGTAGTAAGGTTGCAGGATACAAGGTTAATATACAAATTGTCAACTTCTTTCCTATATATCAGTAATGAACAATTGAAATTAGAAATTAAAATAATACCATATATATTAGGAACAACAACAAAAAACACTCACCTAAAATGTAGATATAAATCTAACAAAATATGTACAAGATCTCTATGAGGATAACTATAAAACTCTGATTCAAGAAATCAAAGAAAGTCTAAATAAATGAGATCATTCAAGAGCAGAAAAAATTCATATTGTTAAATGTCACTTCTTCCAACCTTGATCTATAGATTCAACGCAATCCCAATCAAAATCATAGATAGTTATTTTGTGGATATGACAAACTGATTTTAAAGTATACACAAAAAGAAAGACCCAGAAGAGCCAACACGATACTGAAGGAGAACAAAACCTACCCAACTTCAAGATATTATAAAACTATACTAATCAATACAGTGGGGTAATGGTGAAAGAACAGACAAATCAAGGGAACAAAACAGAGTCCAGAAACAGGCCCACATAAACATAGTCAGTTATGCTTTTAGAAATAAGAAAAGGCAATTCAATGGAGAAAAGAACAATCTTTGCAACAAATGGTAATGGAAAAACTAGACATAAACGTCCCAAAACATGAATTGACACAGACCTTACAACTTTCACACAAAGAAAACTCAAAATGGATCACAGACCTAAACATAAAATGCAAAACTATAAAACTCCAAAAATGGCCAGGCACAGTAGCTCACGCCTGTAATCCCAGCACTGTGGGACACCAAGACAGGTGGATCACCTGAGTTCAGGAGTTCGAAACCAGCCTGACCAACATGGTGAAACCCTGTCTCTACTAAAAATACAAAAATTAGCCGGGCGTGGTGGCGGGCGCCTGTAACCCCAGCTATTTGCTGAGAGGTAAAGCCGCTGGACTTCCTGGGTTGAGTGGGGACTTGGAGAACTTTTCTGTCTAGCTAGAGGATTGTAAATGTACCAATCAGCACTCTATAAAAACGTACCAATCAGCACTCTGTGTCTAGCTAAAGGATTGTAAAAGCACCAATCAGCGCTCTGTGTCTAGCTAAAGGATTGTAAATGCACCAATCAGCACTCTGTAAAATGGACCAATCAGTGCTCTGTAAAATGAATCAATCAGCAGGATGTGGGTGGCGACAAATAAGGGAATAAAAGCTGGCCACCCAAGACAGCAGCGGCAATCCGCTCGGGTCCCCTTCCATGCTGTGGAAGCTTTGTTCCTTCGCTCTTCACAATAAATCTTGCTGCTGCTCACTCTTTGGGTCCGCACTACCTTTATGAGCTGTAACACTCACAGCGAGGGTCTGCAGCTTCACTCCTGAAGTCAGCGAGACATAACTCCACTGGGAGGAACAAACAACTCCAGACGTGCCACCTTTAAGAGCTGTAACATTCACTGCGAAGGTCTGCAGCTTCACTCCTGAAGTCAGCAAGACCACAAACCCATCAGAAGGAAGAAACTCCAGACACATCTGAACATCTGAAGGAAGAAACTCCGGACACGCCATCTTTAAGAGCTGTAACACTCACCCCGAGGGTTCACAGCTTCATTCTTGAAGTCAGCAAGACCAAGAACCCACTGGAAGAAATAAATTCTGAACACATTGCAAGGCTGAGGCAAGAGAATCACTTGAACCCAGGAGGCGGAAGTTACAGTGAGCTGAGATCCCACCACCGCACTCTAGCCTAGGCAACACAGCAAGACTCCATCTCCAAAAAAAACAAAAAAAACAAAAAAAAACGGCCAGGCATGGTGGCTCCTGTCTGTGATCCCATGTAATCCCAGTGCTTTGGGAGGCAGAGGTTGGTGGACCACAAGGTCAAGAGATCCGAGACCATCCTGGCCAACATGGTGAAACCCCGGCTCTACTAAAAATTCAAAAATTAGCTGGGCATGGTGGTGCGTGCCTGTAGTCCCAGCTATTTGGGAGGCTAAGGCAGGAGAATCACTTGAACCCAGGAGGCGGAGGTTGCAGTGAGCCAAGATCGTGCCACTGCACTCAAGTCTGGTGACAGAGTGAGACTCCATCTCAAAAAACAAACAAACAAACAAAACTCCAAAAATGTAACACAAAAGAAAATCTAGGGGACCTTGGTTATGGCCATGTGTTTTTAGATACAACACCAAAAGTACAATCCATGAAAGAAAATAAAAAATTGATTTAGACTTCATTAAAATTAAAAACTTCTGCTCTACAAATGGCACTATTAAGAAAATTAAAACACAAAATACACATGGGGATAAAATATGTGAAAAACACTTACTTTGTTACAATATACACATAACTCACCAAGAAAATAAACAACCCAGTTTAAAATTGGCATCAAAATAAACATCTCACCAAATAAGATATGCAGGTGGAAATAAGCCTATGAAAAGATGCTCAACATCGTATGTCAATAGGGAATTACATAATCAAACAATGAGATACTTATTACCATTGCACACTTATTACAATGGTTAAATCCAAAAACAATGACAATACCAACCAAGTACTAGTGAGAAGGTAGAGCAATGGAAACTCTCATTCATGGCTGATGGGAAAGCAAAATGGTACAGTGACTTTGGAAAACAGTCTGGAAGTTTATTATGAAACTTAACATATTCGTTTTACACAATCTAGAAATCATGTACTCTGGTTACCCAAATGAGTTGAAGACAGGTTCACATAAAGACCTGTATCTTCCTGTTTATAGCAGCTTTACTTATAATTGCCAAAACTTGGAAGTAAGCAAGAGTGTTCTTCAATAAGTGAACAGATAAACAAACTGTGGTACATCCATGAAATGGAATCTTACTCAGCATGTAAAAGAAACAAAGCCATGAAAAGACATGAAGGAAATTTAGATGTATATTGCTAAGTGAAAGAAGCCAATCTGAAGAGACTACCTACTGGATGTTTCCAACTGTATAATATTCTGGAATAGGCACAACTACAGAAACAGATCTTTTAGTGATCAGTGGTTGTCAGTACGGAACACGAGAGTTTTAGGGCAACGAAACTATTCTGTATGATACTGTAATGATAGATCATTATATATTTATCACAATCCACAGAATGTACAAAACAAAGAATGAATTCATTCATATGTTTGTTTATAAAGAAATAAGACATTTCAATAACATTTATATACCAAAGTAAGCAAATTTTTTATATCTTATTTTTCTTTGTCAACACCAATCATCACACTATTCAAGAGCATAATTCCTAATGGTTGGGAAGAGACTCTCGCAATATAAAGGAAACAAACATATTGTTATTTTATAAGTATTTAATATAATAAAAAGATGTTATCTATGATTATTTCTTCTCAAAGTACCTGACAAAGCTCTGTGATCCCATGCTGCTATTAAATGTATAAAAACATAGTTTAAAAAGACTAATATTATACATATTAGCATCTTGGAATTATTTCTGGGTGCAAAGGTTACAGGTAATTTTCATTTTTTAATCACTTTCATACTGAATGTATATTACTTATTTTTGTAACTTTAAAAATTTTCTTGCACATTTAAATCAAATCCTGTACTTTACAATTTGAACATATAAATTTCTAAGTGTAAATTACGATGCTAAAATTCTATTTTAACTTTTAAACATATGTTACAAACATAAAATGTGTTTTACCATAAATTTTTACAAACACGATGCTCACCAGATATTGCAGCAGTGTTGGTATAACATGTTGGACATAATAAAAAAAACCACGAAAGTCTAATGGGTATTAGCTGAAACCCAGCTTTTCAGGGAAAATAGTTTTGGTATTTACTCATTATAAAGTAAGTTGACTGAGACACATACAAACCATACAAGTGGTCATATTAAGAGTGCGTTTAAGACCGACATTTCTGGGTTATCTATATTAGAAAATGTATATTTTTTGTAAACAATACAAAAAAGAAACAAGGAGAAAGTGAAACTGTGCAAGTGAAAAGTCAATAGATCGGAACTTAATTTTTGAAAAGTCTGACCTCAACTCTTTGGTCATGCTATAATTTGGATATGGTTTCTTTATCACCACCAAAGCTAATGTGGAAATTTGAACCCCACTGTGGCAATATTGAAAGGTGAGGCCTAGAGGGAGGTATCTGGGTTCTAGGGGTAGATGCCTTATAAATGGCTTAGCACAATTCTGGAGTTAGTGTGTTCTGGCTCTCATGAGACTGGATTAGTTCTCTGGCGAATGGCTTAGTTCCTTCCCACAAAGAGTGGGTTGTTATAAGGCCACTATGCACTCCTCAGATTTTCCTCTTTGAATGTTTCTTTTTCTCCTTTGACTTTGTCCACCATGTTGTGAAGTAGGAAGTATGAAAACCCTTCCAGAAGCTAGGTCTATGTTCTTGAACTTCTCAGTCTGCAGAACTGTGAGCTATAAGACCTCATATCTTTATAAATTACCCAGTCTTAGGTATTCTTTTATAGCAATACAAAGGCAGGTCAAAATTTTACACTATTCTCAATTCCCCTATTAATCAAGAAAGTAGTATAGGACTAAGAATTTGCTATGTTTTATTGGAGGTGAGGAGAGACATGGGAGAATATAAGATAAAGGGTAAAAAGAGATTAGGAAAAGGTAGCAACCCCAAAATACGTTTAAGATCAGCACTTTGGGCAAGATCTGGAAAGAAAAGAGAGAATAAAACAGAAATGAAAGGATGGGAACAGCTGTCAATTCCAGGTTTCATCTGCCTTTTGGTTTATAATCTTCAACTCATATCTTATTTTTCTACTTATGCATTTAGTAAAATATACAAAGCCATCCAGTCTCATCAGCTAATACTCTAAATAATATAAACATACAACAAGTTCACTTAATAACCGGTCTTTTAATTTGGGCTAGAATTCAATGAAAAAAACATTCCTAAAAGACTTGCAGTGCTAACATGGTTTAAATTAAACAGAAGCCTCTAACCCACTTCATCAGAGGCCATGAGGCTTACTTTCTATAGAGGGTAAGACAGAAATCTACCCTAGGGACACAAGACACAGCAGAAGATGAGGGTATCAGACAAAAAAGTTTTGAGGGGGAGGAGAGGATTAAGATAGTGTTTATATATTGAATATTGAGGCTCTCCAGCTACCTTCTTTCACATAGTTCTCATAGCACTGGCAATCAGACTTATATCTTAAAGCAGGGTTTCTCTGGATAACATTTTAAACTTGATTGTTCTTCATTGTTGGAGCTGTCCTATGCACTGTAGGATGTAACAAGACCCCCAGATTCTATGTATCAGTTTTCAGTAGCAACCTATCTGTGGCAATCAAATAAGTGTCTAGACACTGCTGAATTTCTTTTAAGAGGCCAAATTGTCCCACTTGAGAATCACTGACCGAGAGGTAGAAGATTGGAGAACTCTTCTTATTACTCTTATTAGGCTTCCAAACCTAAAGATAATGACACCAGGGGTTTCCATCCAAAAATGTCCAGCCATATTCACAGAACTCTAAAATAGCTTTCTAATGCCCTTGACATAAATCTGAACATACAATCAAAGATTGCTACATAGCTGATGAAAGCTTCAAGATTAAAAAGACCAAAACATATTAACAGAAAGAATAATCTGGAAAAAAACAGAGAAAGCAGGAAGCAATAAATTTCAAAACAAAGCAACAATAATTTTAATTAAATTCATAGAAAGAGAAAATAACAGAATATAATAAGAAAATTATACAGAGATCAAAAAAGGTCTTTTGGAAATTAAAAGTATGATAGCAGAAATGAAAGTCTCAAAAGTTTGAAAAAGGTAAATTTTCCATAAAGTATGCAGAAAAAAAAAAATGACAGAAAAAAAAATAGTCCCAGGAGGTAGAATGTTTAATTAGAGTTCTAGTACCAAAAACAAAGGCAAGAAAATTAAAGAAAAAATATGAGGAACTTTCCCAGAGTTGATGGACACAAAATGTCAAACTGAAAGGATCCATAAAATGCATGGCAAAATGAATGACTATAGACTCATAATAAGTCACATCGCTGTGACATTACAGAACTCTAGATACAACAAAGAGAAACATTTGATAAGCTTAAAAATGAGATTGTATAATCTTCCCGAGAGGAGATAAAAGTGATCAGAAGAGCGATGGAAGTAAGAAGGGCTTCTAATTTTACAATAGATGCTATGAATACCTTCAGAGCTCTTAAGAACAATTTCACTTTTATAATTTGAAAGCCAGCTAAACTAATAGTTGGAGTAAAATAAAGACACTTACATAAATATAATACCACAGAACATTTGCCTTTCAGAAAGCTACTAGAAAATGGAATAAAACAAGAGAGTACACAAGCCAAAGGATTAAATAGGATATAGGAAACAGAGGAACCAGCATAGGATAGAGACTGCACCAGCAGCAACTCTACAAAGCAATGGGCCAAAACTGCAGTACATCAGAATGGTCTGGGAGAAATTTCTTGATAATGGATAAACTGATAAAAATACTTGATACCTCTGAATACATGGAGAGGCTATTTTGACAAGCAGCAGATAGTTTGGGTCTAAATGAATAATAAATATTTAGAACTATACAAATGCTAAATGGTTGTATATGAAAAATTAAGCTATCAATGGGAAGGGGGGGGCAGTGGATGGGATGCTTGTGGAAAAAGGCTAAATCTATATCACCTACAGTAAGTCAAGAGATAATGCCTAAAACCAAAAAGACAGGAGGTAGCAAAGTAAAATGTTATTTAGAGATACAGAAGTATATACCAGAAGAATAAGCCAAAAAAAGTTTCAAAAGTATTTGCCTCTAGATGGGAAAACTGGGGTAGTAACAGCCACCTCATCCAACATCATAGCCTTCCTGGGATTGAGCAAATAAGGTAATAAAGGCCCGAACATTTTGTTGCACCATGGTATCAATCTGAAGGAAAATATTCTGGAGAATCTAACCTATGACAAAGAAGTGAGAACTGTTTTTAATAATAAGCCATGGACAAGCAGTTAAAAATGTAAGCATGTGTTCTCTTATCTCTGCAAGAGTTAAAAGAAAAAGAGAAAGAGAAGAAACACGCTGCTTAAAAATATTTTCTAATTTCATTAACTTGGCTTCTTATACTGCAGAGCCAAATGTTATTTTAGAAATCTGAAACCCATCAGACTAACTACGGATCTCTCTGCAGGAACCCTAAAAGCCAGAAGACAATGGGGGTCAATATTCAACATTCTTAAAGAAAAGAATCTTCAACCCACAATTTCATATCCAGCCAAACTAAGCTTCATAAGTGAAGGATAAACAAAGTCCTTTACAGACAAGCAAATGCTGAGAGATTTTGTCACCACCAGGCCCGCCTTACAGGAGCTCCTGAAGGAAGCACTAAAAATGGAAATGAAAAACTGGTAGCAGCCACTGCAAAAACATACCAAATCGTAAAGACCATCGACACTATGAAGAAACAACATCAAATAACGGGCAAAATAACCATCTAGCATCAAAATGATAGAATCAAATTCACACAAAACAATATTAACCTTCAATGTAAATGGGCTAACTGGCCCAATTAAACAACACAGACTTGCAAATTGGATAAAGAGTCAAGACCCATTGGTGTGCTAAATTCAGGAGACCCCTCTCACTTGCAAAGACACAAACAGGCTCAAAATAAAGGGACGGAGGAATATTTACCAAGCAAATGGAAAGCGAAAAAAAGCAAGGGTTGCAGTCCTAGTCTCTGATAAAACAGACTTTAAACCATCAAAGATTAAAAAAGACAAAGAAGGGCATTACATAATGGTAAAGGGATCAATGCAAAAAGAAGAGCTAACTATCCTAAATATATATGCACCCAGTACAGGAGCAACCAGATTTATAAGGCAAGTTCTTAGAGATCTACAAAGAGACTTAGACACCCACACAACAATAGTAGTGGGAGACTTTAACACCCCACTGTCAATATTAGATCAACAAGACAGAAAATTAACAAGGACACTCAAGACTTGAACTCAGCTATGGACCAAGTGGACCTAATAGACACCTATAGAACTCTCCACCCCAAATCAACAGTATATATGTTTTTCTCAGCACAACATCACACTTATTCTGAAACTGACCACATAATTGGAAGTAAAACACTCCACAACAGATGCAAAAGAATGGAAATCATAAAACACAGTCTCTCAGACCAGAGTGCAATCAAATTAGAACTCAGGATTAAGAAACTCGCTCAAAACTGCACAACAACATGGAAACTGAACAACCTGCTCCTGAATGACTACTGGGTAAACAACAAAATTAGGGTAGAAATAAATAAGTTCTTTGAAACCAATGAGAACAAAGACACAATGTACCAGAATATCTGGGACACAGCTAAAGCAGTGTGTAGAGGGAAGTTTATAGCCCATAGGAGAAAGCAGGAAAGATCGGAAACCAATATCCCGACATCACAATTTAAAAAACTAGAGAAGCAAGAGCAAACAAATTCAAAAGCCAGCAGAAGACAAGAAATAACTAAGACCAGAGCAGAACTGAAGGACATAGAGACACAAAAACACTCTCAAAAAAAAAAAAAAAAAAAAAAAAAAAAAGAATCCAGGGGCTGCTTTTCCAAAAATATTAACAAAATAGATACACCGCTAGCCAGACTAATAAAGAAGAAAAGAGAGAAGAATCAAATAGACACAAAAAAATGATAAAGGGGATATCACCACTGATTCCACAGAAATACAAACTACCATCAGAGAATACTATAAACACCTCTACACAAATAAACTAGAAAATCTAGAAGAAATGGATGAATTCCTGGACACACACATCCTCCCAAGACTAAATCAGGAAGAAGTCAAATCCCTGAACAGACCAATAACAAGTTCGGAAATTAAGGCAGTAATTAATAGCCTACCAACTAAGAAAAGCCCAGGACCAGATGGATTCACAGACGAATTCTACCAGACGTACAAACAGGAGCTGGTACCATTCCTTCTGAAACTATTCCAAATAAGAGAAAAAGAAGGACTCCTCCCTAACTCATTTTAAGGGCCCAGCATCATCCTGATACCAAAACTCTGGCAGAAACACAACAAAAAAAGAGAATTTTAGACCAATATCCCTGATGAACATCGATGCAAAAATCCTCAATAAAATGCTGGCAAACCGAATAGCAGCACATCAAAAACCTTATCCACCATGATCAAGGCGGCTTCATCCCTGTGATGCAAGGCTGGTTCAACATACACAAATCAATAAATGTAATCCATCACATAAACAGAACCGATGACAAAAACCACGATTATCCCAACAGATGTAGAAAAGACCTTCGACAAAATTCAACACGCTTTCATGCTAAAAACTCTCAATAAACTAAGTATCGATGGAACGTATCTCAAAATAATTAGAGCTATTTATGACAAACCCACAGCCAATATCACACTGAATGGGCAAAAATGGGAAGCATTCCCTTTGAAAACTGGCACAAGAAAAGGATGCCCTCTCTCACCACTCCTATTCAACATGATATTGGAAATTCTGGCCAGGGCAATCAGGCAAGAGAAAGAAATAAAAGGTATTCAAATAGGAAGACAGGAAGTCAAATTGTCTCTGTTTGCAGATGACATGATTGTATATTTAGAAAACCCTATTGTCTCAGCCCAAAATCTCCTTAAGCTGATAAACAATTTCAGCAAAGTCTCAGGATACAAAATCAACGTGCAAAAATAACAAGCATTCCTATACACCAATAATAGACAAACAGAGAGTCAAGTCATGAGTGAACTCCCATTCACAATTGCTACAAAGAGAATAAAATACATAGGAATACAACTTACAAGGGATGTGAAGCACCGCTTCAATGAGAACTACAAACAAATGCTCAACAAAATAAGAGAGGACACAAACAAGGAAAAACATTCCATGTGCATGGATAGGAAGAATCAATATCATGAAAATGGTCATACTGCCCAAAGTCATTTATAGATTCAATGCTATCCCATTCAAGCTACCATTGACTTTCTTCACAGAATTAGAAAAAACTATTTTAAATTTCATATGGAACCAAAAAAGAGCCCGCATAAACCAAGATAATCTAAGCAAAAAAGTCAAAGCTGGCGGCATCACGCTACCTGACTTCAAACTATACTACAAGGCTACAGTAACCAAAGCAGCATGGTACTGGTACCAAAACAGATATATAGACCAATGGAACAGAACAGAGTCCTCAGAAATAACACCATACATCATCAACAACATCTGATCTTTGAAAAACCTGATGAAAACAAGCAATGGGGAAAGGATTCTCTATTTAATAAATGGTGTTGGGACAACAGGCTAGCCATATGGAGAAAACTGAAACTGGGCCCCTTCCTTACACCTTATACAAAAATTAACTCATGATGGATTAAAGACTTAAACATAAGACCTAAAACCATAAAAACCCTAGAAGAAAACGTAGGCGATGTCATTCAGGACATAGGCATGGGCAAAAATTTCATGACTAAAAAACACCAAAAGCAATGGCAACAAAAGGATATGAACAGACACTTCTCAAAAGACGACATTTATGCAGCCAACCAACATGTGGAAAAAAGCTCATCATTACTGGTCATGAGAGAAATGCAAATCAAAACCATAATGAGATACCATCTCACACCAGTTGGAATGGCAATCTTTAAAAAGTCAAAAACAATAGACGCTGGAGAGGATGTGGAAAAACAGGAACGCTTTTACACTGTTGGTGGGAGCATAAATTAGTTCAACTATTGTGGAAGACAGTGTGGCAATTCCTCAAGGATCTAGAACCAGAACTACCATTTTACCCAGCAATCCCATTACTGGGTATATATCCAAAGATTTATAAATCATTCTACTGTAAAGACACATGCATATGTATGTTTACTGCAGCACTGTTCACAGCAGCAAAGACTTAGAAACAACCCAAATGCCCTCCAATGATAGACTGGATAAAGAAAATGTGGCACATACACGTCAGAATATTATGCAGCCATAAAAAAGGATGAGTTCATGTCCTCTGTAGGGACATGGATGAAGCTGGAAACCATCATTCTCAGCAAACTAACACAGGAACAGAAAACCAAACACCGTACGTTCTCATAAGCGGGAGCTGAATAATGAGGACACATGGTCACAGGGAGGGGAACATCACACACAGGGGCCTACTGGCGGATGGGGGGATAGGGGAGGGATAGCATTAGGAAAAATACCTAATGTAGATGACAGGTTAATGGCACGTGTATACCTGTGTAACAAACCTACATGTTCTGCACACGCATTCCAGAACTTAAATTATAATAAAAAAGAAAAATTTAAAATAGATGTCTTTTTCCTCGCAGAAGAGGCAGAACAAGATTGCCGAAGAGAATCCCCCAGGAATCATCCCCCAGCAGGAACACCAAACTGAACAATTATCCATGCAAAAAAAAAAATTAAAAAAAAAAACCAAAAAACAAAACACCTTCATAAGAATCAGCTGGGCACAGTGGTACATACCCGTAATCCCAGCACTTTGGAAGGCAAAGACGAGTGGATCATTTGATCTCGGTTCAAGACCAGCCTGGGCAACCTGATGAAACCCTGTCTTTACAAAATGTGAAAAAATTAGCCGGGCATGGTGGCATGCGCTTGCAGTGCCAACTACTCGGGAGGCTGAGGTGGGAGGATCACTTGAGTTCAGGAGGTCGGTCGAGGTTGCAATGAGTTGAGATCACACCACTGCACTCCAGCCTGGGTGACAGAGTGAGACCCAGCCTCAAAACAAACAAACAAACACACAAAGAAACAAATAAACAAAAAATCCAAAATCAAGTGAGCAATCATGACCCCTGGTTTTAACCAGGAAAGAGGCACTGAAGAGGGCAGAAAAGACAGTCTTGCACTGACTACACCACCCCTCCGCCAACCCCAGGCAGCACAACACTGAGATAGAATCTGTGTGCTTGGAAGACAGAGCGAAAGTAAGTGTGGGACTTTGCACTGGAACTCAGTGCTGCTCTGTAACAGCAGAATATAACACAGGGCATTGTGCTGGTGCCCACAGAAGCAGCATTTAGCTCAGTCCTAGGCCAGAGAGAAATCCTCCACTCCAGAGGAAGTAATTGGCCTTCACCACATTCTGACTAAAGTGGTCTATGGCCCGGAATAAATTGGAGTGACAGGCCACAAGGACTGCATCCTTTGGCAAGCCTTGGTACTGCACTGGCCTTGGAGGTAATGGACTTGAGTTAAAACACAGTGCAACACCACCCGTGGCAGCTAAGGGAATCCCTGAGGCACCCCTCCCCAACCCCTTCAGCTCGGGGTAAGGAGAAGGAAGAGTACAGAGAACTTTGCTTTGCAACTAGAGTATTGGTTCAGTCACAGTAAAATAAAGCAAAAAGACAGATTTCTGAAGCTTTTGATAGCAAGCTGTTGCTCTGGGATGGCATTTACAGATTCACCATAGGCAGGAAGGGAATGACTGCCCTGATGGGATGGACTCAGTCTTGAAAGAATTCACCACCTGCTGACTAAAGTGGCCTTTGGCCTTGAATAACCAGTGACAGTCATGCAGGATTGGCCGTGGCCCTTGGGTGAGCCCCAATACTGTGCTGGTCTGCGAGGCTTCAGAGGCAACTCAGCACAGTTCCAACTGTGGTGGCTACAAAAGTGCCTGTATCATCCCCCACCAACACTGGGCAGGCCAGTACAGAGAAAGACTCCTGAATGAAGGAAAGGGAAGGTAGAGAGCAAGAGACTCTGCCTAGTAACCCAGGGAATTCTCCCAATTATCTTCCCAAGTCCATCAGAACTGTGTATGTAGGAGTCTGCAAGAGTCACAGCGCTCCTGTGCTTTGGACGCTCTTTAATACCAAAATGGCTGCAGTGACTACAGGCTTGGGTCACAACACTCAATCTGCTTTGATTTCTTGGAAAGCCCCCCTGGAGAGTGACAGGAACAAACAAACCCAAACTGTGAAGACTAGCTCTTCCATGCCTAGATATCAATGAATGTCCACAATTACCAAGAACATCTAGGAAAACAGGACCTCACCAAACAGACTAATCCCGGAGCAGTAAAGATATGTGACCTTTTAGATGGGAAATTCAAAATAGTGGTCTTGAGAAAGCTCAATTTAATTCAAGATAAAAGAGATAAAAAATTCAGAATTATGTAAGAGAAACTTAACAAAGAGACTGAAATGATAAAAAAACAAGCAGAAATTCTGAAGCTGGAAAATTCAACGGCTGAAAATGCATCAGTCTCTCAACAGCAGAAGAATGAATTAGTGAGCTTGAAGACAGGTTATCTGAAAATACAGTCATAAGAGAAAAAAATAATAAAAAACAATGAAGTATGCCTACAAGATCTGGAAAACAGCTCTCAAAAGGCATAATCAAAAAGTTACTGGCCTTAAAGAGGGTGTAGAGAAAGAGACTGAGGTAGAAAGTTTTTTCAAAGAAATAGCGGAGTACTTTTCAAACTTAGAGAAGCCAGAAGAGAGTAGGATGACAAACTTTAGCAGAAACCCTGCAAGCCAGAAGAGAGTAGAATAGTATTAGGTTGGTGCAAAAGTAACCACGGTTTTTGCAATTACTTTTCATGGCAATTAATATTGTGGCAAAAACCATGATAACTTTTGCACCAAACTAATACATCTACTGAAATTATCCTTGAAACATGAGGGAGACATGAAGATTCTCCCAGACTAACAAAAGCTGAGGGATTTAATCAACACCAGACTCATCTTTCAAAAAATGCTAAAGGGAAGTTCTCCAATCTGAAAGAAAAGGACATTAACAAGCAACAAGAAATCATCTGAAGGTATAAAACTCACTGGTAAAAGTAAGTGCACAGATAAATACAGAATACTCTAACCGCTCATATCTTTAGTAGGAAGATTAAAAGATAATCCTATTGTTAGGTATGTGTTCTAACCTCCACCTTATCTGGAGAAGCTTCTTCTTTTAGAAAATCCAGCAAAATAACTAAGCCAAGACACCTTAAAAAAAGTTTGAGGCCGGGCACGGTGGCTCACGCCTGTAATCCCAGCACTTTGGGAGGCCAAGATGGGAGGATCACGAAGTCAGGAGATCAAGACCATCCTGGCCAACACGGTGAAACCCCTTCTCTACTAAAAATACAAAAAAAATTAGCTGGGCGTAGTGGTGGGCGCCTGTAGTCCCAGCTACTCAGGAGTCTAAGGCAGGAGAATGGCGTGAACTCGGGAGGCAGAGCTTGCAGTGAGCCGAGATGGTGTCACTGCACTCCAGCCTGGGGGACAGAGTGAGACTCCATCTCAAAAAAAGAAAAAAAAAGTTTGAAAAGAAAGTTGTAAGGAAATACAAGGGGAGGGATTGTTAGATATGAGTTCTAAATTTCTTTTCAAAGAATATGTCAGTATGTTCAATTCTTTGCCTTCTACTTTTAAACTTAACTTCCTCGTAAAGCAACCTTTTTCGATTATCTACTCCACCCTGACTCATTCTGATCACCTGCTCCACCCTACATTCCAATCACCTGCTCCACCCTAACTCATTCCAATTATCTGCTACCTGCTCTGCCCTGACTCCCACCAAAGCGCTCACCCCGTCATTCTCTTTAAATTAGCCAATCGGAATTAGTTTAGCCTGTGAGGGCTAACTAAAGTCAACAGGGGAACGACAAAGCAGCAGGGGCTACATGCATCAGGGATAAGAACCCTCCCTTGTCCAAATGTGCACTCACCATTGTTCCATCTGTAAGGGCGCACCTTTCTATATAGAAGTAACTTGCCTTGCTGAGAATTAAAAAGAAAGTTTTATATTCGAGTGCTATTTCTTTTGTGGCACCGAAACTTTATATATAACATTATCAAAAACAAACAAACAAACAAACAAAAAAAACCAAAACTACTTCAAAACTTAAAAGATAATATAAAAATATATAGAGACAAAACGTCAAAAAGTAAAGGGATGGAGTAAAAGTGTACAGGTTTTAAATTTTTTTCTGTGCATTTTTTCTCTTCTTTGCAATCAGAGTTGTCATCAGTTGCAAATAATTGGCTATAAGTTGTTATTTGCTAACCTCATAGTAACCACAAAACAAAAACCTCTAATAGGTACACAAAAAATAAAAAGCAAGAAATTAAAACACTACCAAAAAATAACTTTAGCACAAAGGAAGACAAGGAAAAAAGAAAGGGGGAAAAGCCCAAGAAAAGAACCAGAACAACAATAAAAAGGCAGTAGTAAGTTCTTACCTATCAATAATAATACTGAATGTAAATGAACTAAATTCTTCACTATAAAAACACAGACTAACAACAAAAAGATTGAAAAAGATACTGCATGTGAAGAGCCCAAGTAGCTTTGTATCTATTTTCAGATAAAATAGATTTCAACACAAAAACTGTGAAGAGAGAAAAAAGGTTATCATACAATACAAAAGGTTTTAATTCAGCAAGAGGATATAAAAATGATAAATACATATCTATCCAAAACAGAAGCACTTAAGATATATAAAGTCAAGTGTATTAGAGTTAAGGAGACAGAACCCAATACAGTAATGACTTGGGACTTCAACAGCCCACTTTCACCATTGGACAAATCATCTAGACAGAAAAAAAGTAATGAATTTAATCTGCACTATAGATTAAATGAACCTAATCGATATTTACAGAAGCCGTCATACAACAGCTGCAAAATACACATTCTTCTCCTCAGCACATGGAGCATTTCTCAAGGATGGATCCTAAATTCTCCAATCAAAAGAGAGGAGCTGAAGGACTAAACAAAACAAGGCCCTAGTACCTGCTACATATAAGAAACTCACTTCATTTATAAAAACATAGATAGACCAAAAGATGGAAAGAGATATTGCATGCAAACAGAAACCCAAAAAGAGCACCATCATGTTAGGCCGCAAAACGAGTCTGATAAAAATTATAAAGTATCTTTTCTAACCACAATGGAATAAAAGTAGAAATAAATAACAAGTGGAACTTTGGAAACTATACAAACACGTAAGAATTAAACAATACGTGCCTGAACAACCAATGAAGTAATTAAGAAGGAAATTTAAAAAATTTCTTGAAACAAATGAAAATGGAAACATAACCTACTAAAGCTATGAGACACAGTTAAAGCTAACACTAAAGAGAACGTTTATAGCGATAAATGTGCAAATCAAACAGTAGAAAACCAAGAAATAAACAATCTAGTAATGCATCTTAAAGAACTAGAAAAGCAAGAGCATACCAAGCCCCAAATTAAGAAATAATAAAACAAGAAAATTAATTAAAAACAGAAATAAAATTAAGACTAAAAAAAAAATAGAAAAGATCAATGAAATGAAAAGGGTTGTTTGGAAAGATAGACAAAATCAATGAACCTTTACCCAGACTAAGAAAAAGAAAAAGAAGATCCAAATAAAATCAGAGACAAAAAAGGTGACATTACAACTGATATCACAAAAATTCAAAGGATCATTGGAGACCATCATGAACAACCGCATGCCAATAAATCGGAAAACCTAGAAGAAATGAATAAATTCCTAGGCACATACAGCCTAATAAGAGTGAAACATGAAGAAAACCAAAATCTAAATAGAACAATAAGTTTCAAGATACAAACAATAATAAAAAGTCCCCCATCACAGAAAAGGCCAGGACTTCATGGCTTCACCAAATTCCACCAAACATTTAAAGAAGAGCTAACATCAGTCCTACTCAAATCATTCTCCAAAATCATGGAGGATCTCCAATTTCATTTTATGAGGCCAGATTTATTTATTTATTTATTTATTTATTTATTTTGAGACACAGTCTCACTTTGTTCCCCAGGCGATCTGCAACCTCTGCCTCCTGGGTTCAAGCGATTCTCCTGCCTCAGCCTCCTGAGTAGCTGGGATTACAGGCATGAGTCACCACACCCACCTAATTTTTGTATTTTTTGTAGAGATGGGGTTTCACCATGTCAGCCAGGCTGCTCTCAAAATATCTGCCTGCCTCAGCCTTCCAAAGTGCTGGGATTACAGGAGTAAGCTACCATGCCCAGCCCCAGATTTATTCTGATACCAAAACCAAACAAAGATACAACAACAACAAAAAAGAAACTACAGGCCAGTGTCTCTGATGAAAACAGATATAAAAATCCTTAACAAAACAGAGCAAACCAAATTCAACAGCGCATTAAAAAGATCATCATAATTAACCGGGATTCATCCCAGGGATGCAAGGATGGTTCAACACATATAAATCAATCAGTGTGACACATCATATCAACAGAATGAAGGACACAAAGCGTATTGTCATTTCAATAGATGCCAACAAAATCCTTTTTGATAAAATTCAATAACCCTTCATAAAATCTCTCAGCAAACTGGGGACAGAAGGATCATACCTCAACACGATTAAGCCATATACAACAAACCCACAGTTAGTATCAGACTGAATGGGGGAAAAACTGAAAGCCTTTCTTCTAGGATCTAGAAGAAGGATGGGCATTTTCACCACTATTACTCAAGTTAGTAATAGAAGTCCTAGCCAGAGTAAACAGACAAGAGAATGAAATAAAGGACATTTAAATTGGAAAGGAGAAAGTAAAATTATCATTGTTTGCAGCTGATGTGATCTTATATTTGAAAAACCTAAAGACTCCAACAAACTATTAGAACTAACAAACAAATTCAGTAACATTGCAGGATACAAAATCAACATTCAAAAATCCATAGAATTTCTCTATGCCAACAGTGACAACCTATCTGAAAAAGAAATCAAGAAGGTGATCCCATTTACAATAGCTACAAATAACATTAACTAGGAATAAACTTAACCAACTACAATGCAAACTATAAAACATTGATGAAATTAATTGAAGATATAAACAAATGAAAAGACATCCCATGTTCATGGGTTGAAAAAAAAAAAATGTTAAAATGACAATACTCCCCACAGCAATCCACAGATTCAAAGCCATCCCTATCAAGAGCAATGACATTCTTCACAGAAATAGAAAAAAAACATCCTAAAATTGTATGGAACCACAAAAGATCCCAAATAGCCAAAACAATCCTGACTAAAAAGAACAAAGCTGGTAACTGGTAGCGTTATCACACTACAAGACCTCAAAATATACTACAACGCTGTAGTAACCAAAATAGCATGGTACCAGCATAAAAACAGACACGTAGAACAACAGAACAGAACAGAGAGTCCAGAAATGAATCCGTATATTTAAAGCCAATTAGTTTTTTACTAAGGTGCCAAAAACACTCATTGGGGAAAGGACAGTCTCTTCAACAAATGGTGTTGGGAAAACTGGATGCCCACATTCAGAAGAACAAAAGTAGACCCCTAACTCTTGCCATATACAAAAATCAAAGAAAAATGCATTAAAGACTTAAATCTATGAAACTACTAAAGGAAATCATTGGACAAAAACTCCAGGACATTGGTCTACGCAAAGACTTCTTAAATAAGACCTCAAAAACACAAGAAACTAAAGCAATAAGATAAAATAAAATATCAACAAATGGGATCTCTCCAAGCCAAAAAGCTTCTGCACAGCAATGAAAACAATAAAATGAAGATATAACAGGTAGAATGGGAGAAAATATTTCAAACTAATATCTGACAAAAGATGAATAACCAGAATACATAAGAATCTTGAATGAATGACTCAATAGGAAAAAAAATTCTGATTTTAATATGGTCAAAAGATCTGAGGAGACATTTCTCAAGAAGACATACAAATGGCCAACAGGTATATGAAAAAATGCTCCATATTATTAATAATCAGAGAAATACAAATCAAAACTATAATGAGGTATCATCTCACCCCAGTTAAAACGGCTTTTATCAAAAAGACAGTCAATATCAGATGCTGGTGAGAATGTGGAGAAAGGGGAACCCTTGCACACTGTTGGTGGAAATGTAAACTGGCACAGTCACAACAGAGAACAGTATGGAGCTCCGAAAAACACAACAAATAGAACTATAATCCAGCAATCCCACTACTGGGTATATACCCAAAAGAAAGGAAATGGCAAAGGATGGATAAAGAAATGTGGTACATATACACAATGGAATGTTATTCAGCCATTAAAAAAAAGAATGAAATTCTGTCATTTTCAACAACATGGATGCGACTGGCAGACATTATAAGGGAAAGAATCCAGATATAGAAAGGCAAGTATCACATGTTCTTACCCATATGGGGAAGCTTCAAAAAAATTGAAGTCATAGAGATAGTGAGTAAAAAGATGTTACTACAGACTGGGAAGGGTAGTGTTGAGAGGAGAATCAAGAGGAGATGGTTGATGGGTAGAAAAATATAGTTAGATAGAAGGACTAAAATATAGTGTTCAGTAGCATAATATAGTAATTACAGCTAAAAATAATTTAGTGTATGTTTTAGAACAATTAAAGGAGTGGAAATGAAGTGTCTCTAACACAAAGAAATGATAAATGCTTGAGGTAATGGATATCTCAATTACTTGATCATTACACATTGTATTTTTGTATCAAATATCACATACTCCCCATATTATGTATCCATAATAATTAAAAATTAAAAAAAATTTAAACAAATATATGAGTTAAGGTAAAAAATTTTTGGCTCAAAGTATAAATATCTTAAAATCAAATCTCAGAAGTAAAAAAGAAAGATAACTAGATTTTATTTATGGTAGTGGCAGACAGGACCAAACTTTCTGCTGAGGCCAACAAAAAAACTAAATAATAATGAATGAAATAAGGTAATGTGAAATTTCATACCAAATTCCACGTGAAGGTAAGCCAGAAACAAACCATACACCAAGTAACTTTTGTTCTGAGGACATTTTCCTATCTAGAAGAAAAGGCTGAGAAAAAAGGCTGAGCTAATGGAAGATGTGCAGGTCTGTGGTAAAAAAAAAATCAAAGCACAAGGCCAGGAGTGGTGGCTCATGCCTGTAATCCTACCCTTTGACAGGCCAAGGCAGAAGGATCGCCTGAGCCCAGGAATTTAGGATCATTGTGCGCAATAGTGAGACCTCATTTAAAATAAAATAAATAAATACAAAAAATCAAAATCAAAAATAAAAATAAAAGCACATGGCCCGCCAAAGCTGGGAACTCAGATAAGCTACCTAATTTACGTTCAGAGTTTAAAGACAACATCATTAGGATAAGAGCAAATTGAAGGAAAGTAGAATTCATGATCTTAAAATCTTGCTTAACAACTGTAGAATGGTCGACGTTGAGTTCTTATGTTGAGTTCTTCAGCAACTTCTCCTGTAATTGTAAGAGGATCAATCTGCTTCAATGATTGCTCTCAGTTGGTTGTTGTCAACTTCCAATGGCCTACCACTACACTCCTCATCCTCAAGACTCTGGTATCCTTTGCAAAACTTCTTGAACCACCACTGTACTGTGCGTTCATTAGCGTTCATTAAGGAATTCCAATTACTGAACATGAATAAAGCGACTTAGGACTGACAGCACTCCTAGAGATCTTTCCTAGAAAAATGTACCTTCTTAAGAGAGAGACTATTATTCTAGGGCTCATATTCCTGTAATTTTTTAAATACAACTGGTATCAAGGCACACAAGAAAAAATATCATGAGCTAGCAGACACAGACTTAGAAATTTAGAAACTGGAATTATCTCCAACAAACAACAAATGAACTACGAATATAGGCGGCCCTTCATAGCCACAGATTCACTCAACCAAGGATTAAAAATATATGTATATTTTTAAAAATATGATGATAAAAAATAATAGAAATTTTAAAAAAGTCGTGACAGTATAACAATATTCACATAGTATCTACATTGTATTAGGTACCATAAGTAGTCTAGAGATTATTTAAAATGTGTGGGAGGATGTGTGTAGGTTGTATGCAAACATTATGGCATGTTATATAAGGAATTTGAGCTGCCTGTGGATTGTGGTATCTGCATGGGGTTCTGAAACCAATCTCCGGCAGATACTAAGGAGCAACTATGCTAAGCCAACAAAAGCAAGATTGTAATTTTCAGCAGGTAACTAGAAACAGCAAGAATATCACCAACATCTTTAGAAAGATACTGATGCATTGATTTAATAATCTTGATGAATACAGGGCAAGATAAAGAATTCCACACGATGATTTAACATTTCCTCTACCCCCACAACCACACTTGACTAGGAGAAAAAAAAAAAGAAAAGAATTCCACACAAAAACATCAGAGTGAAACAGCAGAAAAATTACAACCAAAAAAAAAAAAACAGAAAAAAAAATTCTAAAAGACAGATTTCCTTCAAAGCAGCACGAATTATTAGGTTGGTACAAAATTAATTGTGGATTTTGCATTGTTGGAATTTGCCATTTGATACTGGAATACATTTCTAAATGTGGTTATGTTATATATCATTTTAATGGGCATTTCTCACTTTATGTTTTTTTGCTAATGACTTATTACTTGCTGTTTGTATTTATTTTGGACTATGGAAATGATGCTAGACAAAAATCACTCATAAGAGTGATTTTCTTATTCAAGTTCAAAATGTATCGTAAAACAGCAGAGACGACTCACAACATCAACAATGCATTTGGCCCAGGAATTGCTAATGAACGTACAGTGCAGTGGTGGTTCAAGAAGTTTTGCAAAGGATACCAGAGTCTTGAGGATGAGGAGTGCAGTGGTAGGCCACTGGAAGTTGACAACAACCAACTGAGAGCAATCACTGAAGCAGACTGATCCTCTTACAATTACAGGAGAAGCTGCGGAAGAACTCAACATAAGAACTCAACGTCGACCATTCTACAGTTGTTCAGCATTTGAAGCAAATAGGAAAGGTGAAAAAGCTTGACAAGTGGGTGCCTCATGAGCTGAGCAAAAATTTAAAATAACACCATTTTAAGTGTTGTCTTCTCATACTCTCCACAACAATGACCCATTTCTCAATCAGACTGTGAGGTGCAACAAAAAGTCGATTTTATATGACAACCAGCAATGACCAGCTCAGTGGCTGGACCGAGAAGAAGCTCCAAAGCACTTCCCAAAGCCAAACTTGCACCAAAAAAAGGCCATGGTAACTGTTTGGTGGTCTGCTGCCGGTCTGATCCACTACAGCTTTCTGAATCCTGGAGACACCATTACATCTGAAAAGTATGCTCAGTAAATCAATGAGATGCACTTAAAACTGTGATGCCTGCAGCCAGCATGGATCAACAGAAAGGGCCCAATTTTCCACAATAACACCCAACAGCACATTGCACAACCAACACTTCAAAAGTTGAACGAACAGGGCCAAAAGTTTTGCCTCAACTGCCATATTCACCTGACCTCTCATCAACTGACTACCACTTCTTCAAGCATCTCCACAACTTTTTTCAGGGAAAATGATTCCACAACCAGCAGGATGCAGGAAAAGGCTTTCCAAGTTTGTGGAATCCTGAAGCATGGGTGGATCACTTGAGGTCAGGCGTTTGAGACCAGCCTAGCCAAAATGGTAAAACTTCACCTCTACTAAAAATAAAAATATTAGCCAGGCATGGTGGCACATGCTTGTAATCCCAGCTACTTGGGAGGCTGAGGCAGGAGATCACTTGAATTTGGGAGGCAGAGGTTGCAGTGAGCCAAGATCATGCCACTGGATTCCAGCCTGGGCTACAGAGTGAGACTCCATTTCGCGGCGGGGAGCGGGGAGAGGCGGAATCTTCAAAAATCAAAAATAATAATTTAATAATTTGAGGTTAAGAAAGGTTTATGTATCTGAGTTGTTCCAAATATAAAGGTTTCACAGTAACTGAATCAAGTGTCAGTTTTTAAACTTAATTGAACACTAAACGAAACTAAAAATTCAGTTCCTCAGTCACACTAGCCACATTTCAAGTGCTCAAAAGCCACACGCAGCTTGTAGCTACTATAATGAACAGCACAAGCATAGAACTTGTTACCTGGAGTTTAAACTACATATAAAATTCAAAGAACAATGATAGCATATAAGACCTACATGAAGATAAAGTTGCCATCCCAGAAGAGAATAATGCTCCAAGCACAGAGAAGATACTGGCCATACTGCTAGAAATCCCTGAGTAAAACAGACAACCCAATTAAAACACCAAACAAACAAACAAACAAAAAAACAAACCTCCACAAAAGATTTAAAAAGACAATGCACAAAAGATTTAAGAATTAAAAAGACAATTCTAGAAAGAGGAAATCCAAATAGCCGGTAAGTTTTTGAAAAAGTGTTCAAACTCTTTAGTATCCTGGGCAGAGTAAATTAAAACAACAATAAGATAAAGCCACATTCCTCAATTTGGGAAAAAGGAAAAATAACTCTTGGTGAGACAGTAAAAGTAAAAGGATCTACCATATACTGTTGTCAGGGTATACACTGGTGTATCTACTTTGGAAAAGGCATAACTAGTGAATTTGAAGATAAACATACATACTCTACAAAAATCCATGGTAATGTACGTAAGAATACATGTACAAGAACATTCATAATAGTGTTGTTCATAACTGCTAAAAACGAAACAATCCAAATGTTTATTAATATTAGACTAAACTGTGGCTCATTTCCATTAAGACTTTTTATACTATACTTTTTATACTATAGATTACTATAATCCAATATAAGAACTAGAGCTAAATGTACTAATAGAGTTAAATCTTAGCTGTATGAAAGAAAAAGATACATAATGATATGTAATATATAATTCACTTACAATTAAGAAACAGGCAAAACGAATCTAAATTGCTTAGGAATGCTGACATAGGTGGTTAAGAAATCCTAAGAAAGAAAGCAGTAAATAATTGCCATAAAAATCAGGATAGTGTTAACCTCTGAAAGAACTGAGGAAGGGGATGATCAGGAATAGAATATACAGGGCAGCTTCTCAGGGGCCACAAACATTTTAATTCTTGACTGTGGTAGCGGTTACATAGAGTTCACACTTTATAGCTATTCATTATACTATGTATTGATGTTTGCATGCTTAAATACTAAATGTATGGAAAAAGACACAAAAGATTTAAAATTGTATCTAAGGCACATTAATTGCCTTGCTGTATTATTATTATTTTTTTCATTACAAAGTGGCAGACAATTGGTTACACTATAAAGAAAATTTTAAAGCACAGGAGTCTACTTTTGATTCCATCGGACATGATTACCGTACACAATACAAAAGATAGTAAGGGCTAAGCAATGGTGCACAAATGGGGTCCACTATCCAAATTTACAGAAAGTAAGATGTGGAAAATTAGTAACTTTAACTGAGAGTGTACCCCTAAAGAAACTACACCGGCCGGGCGCGGTGGCTCACACCTGTAATCCCAGCACTTTGGGAGGCCGAGGTGGGTAGATCACTTGAGGTCAGGAGTTCGAGACCAGCCTGACCAACATGGTGAAACCCCCGTCTCTACTAAAAACACAAAAAAATTAGCCAGGCGTGGTGGCACATGCCTGTAGTCTCAGCTACTTGGGAGGCTGAAGCAGGAGAATTGTTTGAATCCAGGAGACAAAGTTGCAGTGAGCCCAGATCGCGCCACTGCGCTCACTGGGAGACAGCAAGACTCTGTCTCAAAAAAAAAAAAAAAAAAAAAAAAAGAAAGAAAGAAGAAAAAAGAAAAAAGAAAAAAAGAACCTACCCAACAGAATTAAATACCAACATAATAAATATGAAGGATTTTAGATTCTTGGTTTTTGAAAAACGTACAAAGATGATATTCCTTCAAAATACCTTTACAAAACAACTGAGACTGTAATGGTTTATATTGATTGTATGAAAACAATGTGAAAAAGAACCAGTACTATTTCACTATAAAAGCTTTACTAATGTAAATTTATAAATCCTTTCTTAAATACTTGAATTCTAATTTTATGATAGAAATTCATTATTTTCATCAAAAACAGCTGGCATTTGGGAAACCAAAGGCCCAAAAACTAAGAATAGTAACCAGAGAAGACGAAACGGTCCTTTTAAAACTCATCATCTACACTACAACGGGAAACTTTGATCACGTCCTTTCTCTTCATTAATCGTAAAACTCAACATTAAGGACTACACAATCCCACATCCCTCTCTGAGAGAAAGCAAAGGCTTTGTGTTGTAGCAACAATGCAAGACACGGAGGGAAGCTCCACTCAAGACTTCCCTGCCTGCTCCTTCCCCAAAGCCACTCCAGAATACCAGGGAGGGTTAAGAGGTAAGGCATGAAGAGCGCAATATCCAAAACAAGCAACGCGTCTGATGCATCTGGTCAAAATGCATACAGAGGACTTGTTTCTGTCCCTAGATACAGGTCTCCCGTTCTGCAGTCATGAGGGTCAGCTGCTGAGACTTCACAGTTCCCTTCTCGGACCGTCACGCTCCTCACTTACCACCCCGATGCAGAGCTAGTCTCAGGACTCCCTGCACGTGTCAAGGATTCGTCGGCAGGCTCACGGGGGTGCCAAATGACAGAGCTCGCCTGGTCCTGGCCTTCCCGGCCTATACAAGCCTGCCCCCTTCCCAATTTCCAGTCTCCACAGCCTTCCATCCTCCCCCTTTCGATTCACCTTTCGCCACCGACGCCCCTGGCCTTCGTTTGCAGCAAGTTTACCCCACCATTACCTCTCGCATAAAAGCCTGCCTTTACCAGGGCAAAGGGGGGAACCAACGCCTGCAGGAATTGCTTCACCGGATCGGCTGGACGCGTCCTCTGCTAGGCTTCACCTGCTGTTGGCGACAGTACACAACCACTCCCAGCATGCCCCGCGCACGCACCACCTCTCCCACCCCGCCCCTCTCCCGCCCAAACACGTGACCCCCTTTCGTCTCCGTCCACGCCCACTTCCGTTCCTCCACTTTCCCTTAGGAAGGAGGAGGGAGCTGGGGGTGTTAAAAGCGTAGCGACTTCCTCCTCTTCCCCGCCCCCGCCCCTGTACCCCTTGCTACAATATCTTCCGGGTCGCGAGCGCCTCTGCGCCTTCTGGGAAAATAGCTCATTTCCTCCCCTCCCCCTCCTCCTGCCTTCAACCAACCAGCCACCCGTCAGAGAGGGACATGCGCAGTGAGTGCCTCCCGTCTCTTCTACCCGAACCCCCCTCCCCCCCAAGCAGAGAGACCCCAGCAGCAGCAGCAGCTGATGATGAAGAGAGAGGCAGTGGCAGAGGGGGGGCACCTTTTATTTCTATTTTTAAAGGGACAGGACACTAATTCTATCCCACATCAACCTTGAATTGTGGGGGGTGGGGGGAAGGCGGCTGAGTTCCTTCCCCCACCCTCCAGCCCTGAGCCCTGAGAGGGGGATTGAGCCTGAGAGAGGAGGAGAAGGAGTTTCTTCTTCTTCGAAAACCCCCATCCACGACTCCTACCCCCTCACCCCTCCAACTCGCCTCCCTCCCGAGCCCCCTCCACCCTCCTCCTCTTTGGCCGTGAGAGGAGGAGAGAAAGAAACCAAAAGCCTCTTAGCAACACAGACCCTTTGCTGCTGCTGCTGCTGCTGCTGTTGCTGCTGCTGCTGCTGCTACTGCTGCTGCTGCTACTGCTGCTGCTTGGCCCTGGCTGGAGACATCTCACTACACCCAGGAGCAGCCACTTCCCCAGCTCTCCTCCTCCTCCTTCGCCTCCTCCTCCTCCACTCCCCCCCTTTATTACCCTTTGTGTCATCCTCCACAGCTCCAGGGAAGGCACTCAAAAGTGGGGGGCAGGAAAGGTAAGTGTGTCTGTGGGGGCTTCATTGCCTTCCTCTGGCTCTGACTTTCACTCCGGGGCAACAGTAGCACCAAACCACATACGCAGTGGAGCTCCGGGGTGAGGAGGGGGTGGTGCTGGGGGGGTGGTGAAGGAGGGGTTGGAGTAGGGAGGGGTGTGTGAGATGGGGTGCCCATCCTGGCAGGGGAGGAAGGGCACTTTTATTTTTATTTGCTGTTGTCAAAAGTGGTTTCTCTTCTCCAGCTAACATCTGATTGTGTCTTGCTCCAGTGGGGGAGAATACAAAAACAACCCCCTCCTTCCTCCAATGAGGCGCCAGGGAAAGAGACAGAAAGAGGCACACTTTCTAGATGTCACTTAAAAAAAATTCATTGGAGAGCTCTTTTTCCCCAGGAAAAGCTTCACTGCATTTGTTTCTGAGTGGGAAAATGTCGGGATCTGGATTGTATTGGAACTGCTTATCCATTTGTAGACCTGAGTGTTTTCCCCTTTTTGGTCCTGTATGAGATTTGGATATTGACTTTAGTGTTGGAAGACTTGATTGGTTTTTGCTTTAGGGGTTTCATTTTCCATTTTTTCGTTTTGTCTGACTTCCATGGAAAATTTCAAATTTTTAGTTGGTAGAGGCCTTTGGTTAGGTTTTGACTTGCATTATTGCTTTTTTTTTTTTTTTTTTTTTGTTAAATGTCTGTTTCATATATCAGTATATAAAGTCCAAAGCTCTAAAACGCTTAAAGTTTAAATGCCACTAGTATTGTCTGTTCCCATATATGTTCTTGATACTTATTTTCCATATGATGAGAATATTAGCTATTTTATAATTAATCTGGGTATTTTTGTAATCTTTGTAACTTGTCTGAACAAGTAGTCCCCATTGAAAACTTTATGTTGTTCTGGCTGCATGGAAGGCCAAACCTCTCCATCAATAGTTTGCTGGATTGGTACCACTTTCAGTTTTAGCTGAATTATTTATTTACTGTTGAAAATTGAGATGAGCTTTTCATCTCAATTTCTCTTGGGGTTCTGAACCAAATTGCTCACTATATGTAAAAGGACACAAATTTCTAAAATATGTTTTGATGAGTCAAAGCAATCATGAACTTATAGTTAGTATATTAATTTCGGTTAGCTATAAATTGAAAGGTAAATCCAGATTTAAGTTTATGGAATAACAGTATTGATAAAAATCACTATTCATTTTTCTATAATATGTTCTTAGTGCATAGCTTTAAAATCCAGTGCTGTATTTTATTTCACAAATGCTAGAAAGTATGTTTCTGATGTAGGCCTTTTACTAGGGCTTATATTGGAAAGTGTTATTTTGTTTCATATATACATTTCTTTATTCTCTCCTTGAAGATGGATGCACACATGCATATACACACACTCTGTCGCTCTCGCTCTCTCTCCCTCACACCCTTTTTTTTTTTTTTTTTGTAACTGCATTGGTATCTCTGATCCCATAATTTATGTCAGCAAAAAATATTCTTCTGTAAAGCAGCAATTTTGTGATCAGACTGGCAATATGAAAACAGCAATTTGATCAACTAGAAAGGATTGAAGAAATACAAATCTAGAAGTATATTTGGCATAAATATTATAAAGACATGATAATACTTCTAATTTTTTATTTGCTTGATGGTTAAAGTTAAAACATAATATACTCCTATTTTAGTGACAGTAAAGCATTGCATATGTAGAAACTTGTTCTGTAAAATTTTAATTATCAACTGTGTGCAAAAGTAGACATTTACATACCGAAATAAAAAAGCTTTATAGCAGTAAACAATATGATCTTATTTCCCTTCTGTTATAAATTTGAACAATTTTTTACCTTTCTCTGAGATGTAATTAGTGTGCTTAAGCAGAAATCTGTGTCAAGTTCAAGTTTTTCTCCCAACATCAATACTGCAATTCCAAGTCCTTGTAAGGTTTCTTGTTCTCACCTTAAAACCTCAGCAACCTTAAAGGTAAGAGAGAGACAGTAGAACTTACTGAAGAAATTAATTTTAAGTAAGCAAATTATGTAGGTAATTGGGGTGGTAGTTGCCCAGTAGGCAGCTGAGTGAAAATTTAGTCCTGAGTTTAATGTCTTTCCTTATTTTGTTTTTTTTTTTTTTTTTAACATTTTTTATCACACCCCTCACCCTCACCCCCATGATCCTTTTGGTTAGAAGATTCCAGACTTTATCTGAGTTGGATAATGATTTATGTTTGGAAAAACCTTGTTAAGTATTAAGAACTGTTGATTCTTTAGGATTGTAATTGTTCAACTGGGTGATATCTTGGAGGTCACTTTATCCAACTCTATATATTGCTGAAGTTCTGAGAACTCGAACTTACCTGAGTTCCAAGGCCTGTAAGTGGCAGAGCAGGGAGCAGAGAACTCAGGTCTCCTGATGCTCACTATGCTGCACCACCTCATTTCCTTTGTCAGAAGTGAAACTATTATGTACAGTTCTGGGTATACCACTTGAGGGTTTCATATGGGGGCATATTATTGTACGAGTATTAAGGTGAATAGCTTTAAAGCTATTATTTTGTCTACTTAAATTCAGTAATTTGTTAATTTTTTAAAGAAGTACTAATTGTACCTATTGTAGGTTATTACTATTTTGAAGATAATTTCAGCTTTCTCTAATACTTATTTTCCTCCTGCACTTAAAATTAATCAGTAAATATACTTACTGTTGTATTAAGGACCCATACTTAAAAGAATAAATGGAATGCATATTCTATTGTAAATGCTTACTTGTGAGTCTTGCCCTATGTACTGCCTAAAAACAAACATTTTTATTTTGTTAACACATCCTTCTACTCTCAGCACAATATCTGGTACACAGTAGGTCCTACTGGTAGCTTGTCATAATCCGTGTTAGTTTTAGAGTTAGGCATATTTGAATTTCTTTACTTCCATATGTGGAATTCGTTTCCTCTCCTTTTCTTGTCCTCCCTTGCCACAATTTTCACTACCATGAACGTTTTTTCTTTATCCCTACTGTGGCTCTCATTTTATCTAATTAACAGCCAAAGTAAATACTATTAACTATATGGTACTCATAGTAACAAGACATATTCCCTTCTTATACCGGAAAAAATTTGGCAAAAGTGATTTATTATGAATAAGCAACAATGATCTAACACATTCTAGTTAAAAATATGCTTGTAAAAATTGTTCAGGATGCACTTAAATTTTGTTTCATTGACCGGCACAATAGGTTGTTGGAATGATTAGGCCGCTTTTACCAGCTCTATAAAACAAGTGCTACTTAGGTGACATGTTTCCCTGACTTTGTTTTTTTGGTCCTTACCCAGACAATTATCAACTTTCCAGTTTTCTATGGATATGAAGATATACTCCTAGTCATCAGTGGGACCCCCATGAAGTCAGCCAGAAAGCCTATATCCAACTTATGTACCTTTGCAAACTTGTCTGGATTTTGACTGTATGTGCAAAACAGATTGTATTTAGCGATTCATTAAACATCTTTTGATCATCTGCTGTCTGCCAGGCACTGTGCTAGGCATCTGAAAAACAAAGATGGTCCCTGCAGTTTAATGTGAAGAGCTATCTTAATTGTATTCCACAAGTGTATTGGTCATATCTTTGTTTTGGTGTTTCTACCTAAATAAATTTTATATTAACTAAACGGATACTGTTAGGTGGAAAAATGCATGTCTAAGAAGAATATTGCTGTTATTTTATTAAAATACAAATATATAAAGAAAAATTTTCCACTTAATACTGTATTCTAGGGATTTATATTCTGTAAATAGTTAACACATTTTAGACAATGAAAATAGTCTTATGTGGCTGCCTTTGCTGGATTTTTATTGCTAACCGTAATTCTTTTAAGATGACCAACAATGTTCATTAAATTATCTCATTAAATTTTTCCGGAAAAAACACCCCAAACTCTCTAAACTTAAATCTTTTTTTCAAAAGTAACTTTTTTCTTTTTTACCTCATATAACAGATTATCATTCGTGATTCATTGGAAGACATTGTACATTTTCATTTTGAGTTTTCAGATATTTTCTACCATATTTTAGCAAATCTAACAGCATGATTTAATTATTCTGCAGTAATTAGTGTGCACTATTTAGGAGTTTTGGAACTTTTAGTATGTAGTAGAAATATCATTGCAAAATCCTCATAAGAAACTTCCCAATTCTAGTTCTAAATCAGTTGTAATTTTTACTCTTTATTAAGTGGTATAGTTTCTATAGCTTTAGTAAAATGAATTAGAATTTTCTTTGTAGATGGATGTTTCAAAAACAAAGAATCTTATCTCAGTTCCTGTCATGGCTTTCATGTGTAATCGAAAAGTGTATTAGAGAGAAAAAGTACTGGATTCAATTTGTCCTTGTTAAAGTATACCTTTTACAAAAGTTATGATTAGCAGTTAAAAAGAAGGTGGAGATGCCCCTGCTGGTGCAGTATCTTGTGAAGATAAATAGACTCCTGAGTGGTGAATTCTGATCTCTTTCACATTCATTCTTAAATTTCTGTTTTAGTAATAATCATAGTTACCATTTATTATAAGTACCCAGCACTGTGATAAATTCAATTCACATTACATTTATTACACTTTCTAATTCAAAACACAGTCACGGTAGAGTTTTTATCAATCTGTACACTGGTAAGCGATGGTAAATTATGGCTCTGATAGCTTGACAGACTAATGGAAAATTTCTGAACGTTTACAAGGATAGAAAAACAAAGAAAAAAAACCCAGTCTTTTATAAGAAATGCAGATATAGACCATTGTACAATTTAAAATATACATAATGTCAGTCTTTTCTTTGTATGGCAAAAATGTATGGCAAGAATAGAAAAACAGAAAAAAAAACCCAGTCTTCTATAAGGAATGTAGATACAGACCATTGTACAATTTAAAATATACGTAATGGCAGTCTTTTCTTTGTATGGCAAAAATGACATCTGGGAGCTGCTCATGGTGGCTCAACACTTGTAATGTAATCCCAGCTACTCCGAGGCTGAGGCGGGAGGATTATTTGAGCCCTGGATTTTGAGGCTGCAGTGAACTATGTTCACATCACTGCAATCCAACCTAGGCCACAGAGCGGGACCTTGTCTCTAAAAATAAAAAATAAGGTCAGGTGGAATAGCTCAAGCCTATAATTCCAACAAGTGGGAGGTGAGGTAGGAGGATTTATCACTTGAGGCTAGTAGTTCAGGATAAGCCTGTGCAATATAGTGAGACCTGATCTCTACAAAATCAAAATAGTAGCTGAGCTTGGTGTGGTGCAGACTGTAGTCCCAGCTACTCAGGAGGCTGAGGTGAGAGGATCTCTTGAACTCAGGTTGAGGCCGCAGTGAGCCATGATCATGCCACTGGACTCTATGCTGAGCAACAGAGTGAGACCCTGTCTTTAAATAAATAAATAAACATAAAAATAAACAGTAAAAAAAAGTTCAGTTCAATCCTTCTCTCTATTAAACTTCCTATAACTTGCATGGAGTTACATTTAATATTTTCTTATATGAAGTTAAAGGGTTGTAACAATTTCTGATCCAATGAATATTTACTATAAAATTTTTAATATAAATGTGTTGATGGTGTAAAAGCCCATAAAAAATGGGAAGTTTGTATTGTCTTGTGCTTTGATGTATGGATACACATTATCTTCTGGACTCTATCATACATTTTCATAATTACTACATTACATATATAGGATTAAGTTTAATGTACTCTTTTTAGTATTAAAGTCAGAAATAGTATAAGAATGATCAACTTGTTGGGTTCTCTAGGTGCCTAAATTATTTCATATTTGTACTTAAAAAAAGCTACTGAATTAAAATACTTTATGATACAGCTCTCTTTGGATAGTTGAGTTTTACATCCTTTACTTTTCAGAGAAAACAATTTTTTTTCGTATTTTTATTACTTAAGTAACTTTTGTGTCTCTAAGTAAATACATGTTCATATTATAAATTTATACAGGTTGAGTATCTCTAATCCAGAATTCCAAAAGCCAAAATGCTTCAAAATCTGAAACTTTTTCAGCACTGACATGATGCTCAAAGAAAATGCTCAGTGAAGCATCTTGGATTTTGGATTTTGAGGTTAGGGATGTTCAATAGATATATAATGCAAATATTCCCAAATCTGTAAAAATCCAAAATTCTGAATACTTCTGGTCCACAAAACCTTTTGAATAAGGGATATCAGCTTGTATTGACTCTATCATCCTACAAATATTATGCCAGTACATAATGACCTGCAGAGTTTGGAAATATTTTTAAATGCTAAAGAAATATTCTCTATCATCTGTTACACATTAGAAAAAAAAGTTTATTGCAAATGTTTTTTTGCTTATAAGAATAATCTGAATAATCAGTAGTATGATCTTAAGTAATTTCTTTAAACAACCCAAAGATAATTCAGTTAAAAGTAAATATTCTAAGTCTTACACACTTAGAGTATTTCTGTTTGAAGTATTTCTATGTCATGTAAGATGTCAGAAGCTGCAATGACTCACTATAACTCACTGTAACTCTTCAAAGAGACAGTGAGATCCAGGCTTAACTTACATTAAGGTATAATTTATTCAAAGTTGGATATGACAGATTTTGATTTGCGTCCTTATTTCAGTTGACCTATATAACCTTTTATTAGAGAATTTGTAATTAAATTCAGTGTCATTGAGTAGATTATTAGAACACATTGTTTTAAAGGACTAGTATGAGTTATGTAAATCAGTCACCAACCTTGAAATGGTGAAAAGTTTGTGTACACACATGCTTCACTGAATTCTTTTGCTAACCAATCAAGATCCTAGCAATGAGAGGAAAATTTTCTGTGTGGTGCTAATGTTAAAACTTAAGTTCATGTGTAGCTTTTTAAAAAAAAATTTTAATGTCTGTATCTCAGAAGTTAGAAGTAATCCCAAAGTGTTTTTTAAGATTGACTGTGTGCTAAATTACATTTAAGGTTATCCTTGTATTCACAACTGCTGTTTTTTATACGCCATGAGTCCAAAAGTATCTACTAATCTGTTGGCCATCAACTAACTTAATACATACATTCTTAATATTATTAGGATCTAAAAATAATAATTTAGACTGTATAAGTACATTTACTGATGTTGGGGGAGGGAAATATTCCACATTCAATAAAAGCAAATATTGATTTTTAAATAGCTTTGTTACTTGGGATATACTGACCTAAAAAGAGTTCGCTGTGTAAGATATAAAGGATTCTTATTTGAAAAGTTATAAAGTATCATTAATGAGTATTAAATAACATAAAAATATTTAGGAAATCAAATACGTGCTCCTCTAATATTCAGAGGCTATTTTTTTAGTGTTATTCCAAAATCATTTTCCTTCTATATTTGTCACACTGGAGTTTGTGCTGAAGGATTTCTTGGCCATTTTAGACAATGTAATCTAGTTAAAAGGTTTGTTTATGCTTCCCATCTCTGTTCTGCTGTTGGTATTAGAATGCAGGCCAGAGCCAGACATCTAACTGTTTATAACATTCAAACTTCAATTAAAGCTACAGTGTTCAGTTTACTATGTATCAGAAAGCTCTTACTAGCTACAAATATCACTAATAGTGATGACAGTGATGTTGATTAGCCATAAGCTTTCCTAAATCATACCACTCCTTAAAAATACTTTTTTAAAAATTTAAGTGTTAACCTTTAATTCTTTCATAGAAGTGTAAAATTAAGCTTTTTTTTTTTTACTAGAATTAATATAGTCTTTTCCTTTGACACTTTTTATAATAAAACCTAACAGCGTATATTATTGCATGTATTATTTAAATGGTCTACCTTAGTTGTTTTGAAATTAATAAATTCTGTAGAAGGTGTTACTTTGCTGTTCAATTTATTCAAATTTTCTTCCCAGCTTGAAAAATATAGCAATATGTTGCCCACTAGAAAATAAATCTAACAGTCACATTAGTCAGGTGTTCTTATATGTATGAAAGGAGTCTAGTCCCACATAACACAGATTTTAATTTAACATTATATAGCTTTTCTGGGCTGCTGCTGTTATTGTTTTAAGTATTTTGGTAAATTGTTTTAGAAGGGTTTTTTATTTTTAAAAATTATTAGGAATTATTTAAAACCATTTTTTCAACAGGTTCTGTTTTTGTGCAGTTTACCTGGGCCAGTCAGAAAAAGGACTTGAATTTTATGTGTGTTTAATTTTTCTAATTAGTAGGCAAATTTGCTATATTACATTGGTTTTTTTTTTTTTTTACAAAACCAAAGTTTAGTTTTTATTAATTTTAGACCTTGAATGACTAAATCTATACATTCTTTATGTATGTACATGTATTTTTTGTTGACATCCAAGTTTATAAGAGGTATAAGCAACAGATCATTTAGGAAAGATGAAAAATCATATTAAATCTAATGAATTGCTGGTAAAATGCTTTTAATTAAGAAATACTATGATGGAGATATTAAAATAAACTATTTTAAGTAATATAAAATGTTAGGGGTTGGGTATGGTGGCTCACTCCTGTAACTCCAGCATTTTGGGAGGCCGAGGTGGGTGGATTGCTTGAGATCAGGAGTTCTCGACCAGCCTGACCAACATGGTAAAACCCCATCTCTATTAAAAATAAAAAAGTTAGCCAGGCGTGATGGCATATGCCTGTAATCCCAGCTACTCGGGAGGCTGAGGCACAGGTTGCCTCCTGAGTGCAGAGATCATGCCACTGCACTTCAGCCTGGGTAACAGAGTAAGACTCTGTCTCAAAAGAAAAAAAAAAAAGTTGGGAAATACTATCAAGTGTATCTGAAGATAAGAACGAAAAACAATCATGCAAAATTTAGATTTATAGTTTAAATCCATGGAAAGATCTCTAAGATAAGCTAGGTTGAAAAGCACATCACAAAATAATATATGCACTATGATTTCATTTATGTAAAAAATGTACAGAATAATATGTAATGTTTACGAATGTATACGTTTACATCCATACAATATGTATTTTATACTATCTATACCATAAAGACATACAGTATATGCCATATAAAAATACTTCAATACATTAAGAAAAGATCTGGAAGATAGGTATCAAATTACATGCTTTGTATATAGAAAGTATATATATGGGATGTAGGAAGGTTGAAGAATTCTTTTTATGTAATCTTTAGCATTACTTGAATTTATTTGTAGCAATAAGCTTATATTCATGTAATGATTTTGTGATGAGAAAATACACTTATGTATTAAAGAAATAAAAAATGACCCAGGAAAATTGCAGATCTAGTCTAAATAGTCACATGAATATATCCCTAGAATATCTTGAAGAGAATGTAGTATTGGCTAACAGTCATCATTGCTTGATAGAGAATAAAGTCTGTCAGACTTATCTAATCTTATCTAACAGGGTGAAAAGCCTAGTCAATTGAGGAAGGAACAATGGATATAATGTAGTTTTTAAATATTTTGCTTCTTACCGAAAAATGTACTTCTCACTGTCCTGGAAAAAATATAGACTGGACTGCTGGTGATAAAGGATGTCAGTTATGAAGTGGTAGACAATTTCAATCTGAGATAAGATACAATATATGGGAATAAAATGAACTTTATTATTTTAATCAGTGATCCAAATTATTATATGTTCACTCAAAATACAGATAGTATAATCATGTACTATTTTTGTAATGTTTTCTATAATCAGGTACTGGTTTGAATAGAGGACAAAAATAAAACAGAAGGTTTGAAGACTAAGTACTTTTTTTTAAGTGACTGAAACGTGTACTTGAAAAACACTTTAAGAACCTTTGTAAAATAACATTAAACTGAGTGTGTAAATATGCCTTGTAAAAAAAAAAAGCAATTAGAATTCTGTAGAGTTAATCACAGTGTGCTTTTGGGGAGGACCTGAGTTAATCAGGGTTTAGGTAGAGTTTAGATACTAGTTTGTCACAGAAGAGGGTAATTCAGGTAAAGACAAAGCTTCCAATGAGATGAGAGGATTGGGAAGCTTATTTTTACTAGTTTGAAAGCTGGGATTAAAATTCAGAGTAGCCTGGTAAATTAGGGAAATGCTTAGAAATATACAGTACCTTTACTTTTATGGTTCTAAAATTTTATTTCCCTGAATGTAGTTTTGAAAAGAAAGAAGTAGAGAAGGGGAAAATCATTTGCACAAAAAATAAGGAAATGAATAGGTCTTCGCAGTTATGACTGGAAAGTCCATTTGAGTCTGAAGTAAGTGTTTTCTGAATATGAGTTGGAAATGAAAACACTGTAGTTAAGGCAGCAAACATGGAAGAATACTAACTGTGGTTCTTTTTTCTTTCATAAATAAAATTTTTACCCAGGTTGATCCCTAGGATCAATAGTAAATAGTACACAGTTACAACTATAAATCATATATAAATGCTAAAAGTAACAAAGGATACAGCTT
Organism: Chlorocebus sabaeus; assembly: GCF_047675955.1. Taxonomy (NCBI): domain Eukaryota; kingdom Metazoa; phylum Chordata; class Mammalia; order Primates; family Cercopithecidae; genus Chlorocebus; species Chlorocebus sabaeus. Next base: position 35,330,360 of record NC_132913.1, read on the forward strand.
ATGTTTTCTCCATTTTCTTTATAAGTTTTGTTTGCGTCTACTTTATTTCCAGGTACACTTATAATGTAAATTACCATCTAGTCTTCACTTACACCCAGAAATTGAACTTTTTTATTTCTTCTGAAAGTTTAAAGAGCTCTTTCTAATATGGCTCTGTATTTTTTTTAGCTGAAAAGTCATAGTGAATTTCTTTAAACGGTAGTTATTGTTGACTAAGTGTTTATCTCTTTTTCACAAAGGGTTTGCCAGAGTCTTTCTTTGACAAACATATGTTGTTACTATTATGTGCTCAGTGGGATAGTGAGCAAAAATAGACATAGGTCTTGATCTCCCGGAACTTATATCTAAAGATAGAAAAGGATATTAGTGAAATAATCATACAAATAAATGCAAAGTTGGAACTGTTTCAATTGTTGTAAAGAGGTACATAATATTTAATATGAAGGCTTTCAGAAGGAGAATTTACTCAGTGGGATCAAGAGGAATTTTTTTTTTTGGAGGAAGTGTTTATTTAGCTGAGATCTCAAGTAAGTTAATTTGATCAAGATGAAGAAAAGAGTTTTCTGGGAAGAAGGAGTAGCATATACAGAGGTTCTAAGGTGGGAGGGAGCATAGTAACAAATATTAAACAAAGGTCAGTGTGGCAGAATTCTAGAGCAAGAGGTTGCATGGTAAGTGATGATGCTAGGGAGTTAGATAGGAGCCAAACTGCAGAACTTTGTGTAGGCCAAGCTTTTCTTTATCCTTAGGGTTAATATTTAAACTTAGACTAATGTTCCTTAGGTTTAACAAGAAAAACCTACTATTAGTTATAAAAGGTTTGTATTATAGAAGTTCATTTTTATTTCAGTTTAAAACCAATAATGCTTTTTCCCATAGAATCATGGTTACAGTGACAGATCTCATAAGAAACCCGTTTAACAGAAATGACATGGGAAACCAGTCAACATAGTGTCATAAATATAACCAGGTAGAAGTCAGAAAAGAAAAGGAAGGAGATTAAAAATTACGTCTATATGTATTCAAAAGAGAATGCCCTAGGTATGATTGACTAAGCTGTGAATAATGAAGAAAAAAAGCCTTACTTCAAGTGCATTAGACTGATGCAAGAGATCCTAACAAATGATGGTGAGGGACACATTCAGCTGGACAGCTTAGAAGATCCTCAGCTGGCACCTCCTTATAGAACAGTGTGATGATGTCAAGCAAACCAAGGTGGAAGGAGAGTAGAAGTATCACATTCATAATTTGTTATGAATCTAGCACATATTTGTGTCAGTTGTTAGAATATAAACATTTAAAAATTTATATACTGGTAAGAAATGCAGAGCTACCAAATGTCAGCAATACAGATGCCAACTTTATTTTGATTATGTTTAGAGTGATTTCATACTGTTAGAAGTGATTATAAATTGCTCAGTTGTACTAAGTATTTTAGGCCATAATGTTAGCTTTGAATATCTTAGTGTGTATCACTTGGAGTGATACTTTAAAGAGGAAGTTGAAGAAATTTAATTTTTTAATTCTTATTTTTCTTTTAACTTATAACATTGTCAATAAATTATCTTCATTTCATGTTGATCTTAAGTTTTAAGCCTTTTTGGACACCAGTTTCTGTCTGTATTAAGTAATTAACAATCTAATAACTGAAGATTCAAGAAATGTCCAAAATATTAAGAGCATTATAAAAAAATAATTGGTTAAGCCACTTGTATTAAGAAGAAAATGTCACAAAGATGTAATAAATTGTAAGAGAAAAGGAAGATATGTACAAGTCTTCTTTAAATAAACAGCATATCATGTAACAGTTGGTTGATGAATTCTGCCAATGCATGAAGTTGAAAATTGATGAATGTACTTCATCAGGTGATCTTGAACTTAATTTTCTCGCATTCTCAGGTACAGCAGACCATGCTTTTATAGCAGATTGGCATCTAAAAATAACTATAGAATTTGGAGCTTATTTATTTGTTTACTTATATTTAAAACATTCTAATTGAGACAATACCAGCATTGATTCATTTTCCATGCAATAGCTAGCAGACTAATTTTAATTAATAGACCAACAATGTTTGGAAAGCTTATTAGAATGTTTGACAGCCTGGGCACCATGGTAAAACCTCATCTCTGCAAAAAATGCGAAAAATTAGCCAGGCATGGGACAAGTGCCTGTAGTCCCAGGTCCTTAGGAGGCCGAGGTAGGAGGATCACTTAAGCCTGAGAGGTCAAGGCTGCAGGGAGCCATGATCATGCCACTGCACTCCGGCCTGGGTGACACAGTAAGACCCTGTCTCAAAACAAAAGAATATTTGAAAAGGCAGTTTACTTAATTTAGCTAATAATTCTAAGAGGTCAGTGTACCTCTTAAGTAGAAATGAAGTTTCACTTGTGCATTTTTTAGGGATTGATAAATTTCTTCTATTTTACAGCTTTCTACTGTCATTTAGCAAAGTATATTCCAAGGTCCTCAAGTTCTGTGATAACTTAGTAGGTATGATTATTTTTGCGCCTGAAAAAACCCAAAAGGCTGCTTTATCAAATAAGGTTTTAAAACCATGATTATGATTAATGAATGCTGGATAAAGATTTTTACCGCAGTATTTTTTTCAAGAGGTCTTCATATGTAATTCTTCTGAACTTCTAATAATGGTCACTAACATTTATTGAGTACTTAACTTTGCACCACTCATTGCACTAAACATTTTATAGACATTATCTTATTTCATCATTGTAACAAACATTCTGAGGAACATACTTAAGGAAGTGTTTCTTCATATTTCACTGCTTATAAACACCCATCCAAAAACTTATGTGTAGAATACAAAAGTGAGACGAACATCATTTTCTTTTGTTGCATCCTTAACGGCTTTGAGAAAGAAAGGTCATGAAAATTATTTTTAAAGTTAAGTGCTGAGCTTATCAATATGTTTTTACACTCTTCTAATTACCGTTACTTACAGATGACCAATGATAAACATTATACCCTTTTTATTAATAGGCGACAACCTGTAGAGCTTTCAGAGACCTTCCTGGGTTTGAACACTGGCTGCATAGACTGAATACTACAATATAGAACCTTTAATGAACTGTTAAGGTTCTGAACTTTAGTTTCTTCATCAGTGAAATAAGAATGCATATCTCAGAGTTGTCGTGACTCTGAAAGATAGAGTATGAAGTCCTAGCATGTTGTGGACATTTACTAAATTTTTTCATTTTCCTTCTCTCCTATTACTTATAGCATCTACTACCATAGTAGATGAAAAAAAATGAAAAAGAAAAAAAGGATTAAGTTACCTTTATTAAGAACAAAATATCACAAAGATGTAATAAATTGTAAGAGAGGAGATATGTACAAGTCTTCATTGAATAAACAGGGTGCACTATTAGTAATAGTAGAAGGCAAAAATGAAAATAAAATTATATTACTATTAATAACTTTTAGGATCTTTATATTATGCATTAATAATTTTTTCTTTTTTTCTTCTTAGCAATAAAATTATCTGTTAATCTTAAAGCTATTTTAAAGCTTTCTTGAACTCCTACATTTTTCTGAGGACCTGATATACTTTATTGTGGGTCTGTTCTGCACTTTGCCAACAAAGTGGACATCTGTAAATGTGAAACTCAGATGGTAGAGAAATTTGAATAAATGCTCCCCAACTTGGTTAATGTAAATATTCAACTCATAACTTACAGCATTGGTTTTCGTGATTGTTGCTAAGTGAACAAATATGTGAATATATTTTCTTTTCTTGTCTTTGTTTCCTCACATTAGGTGGGCAATATTGCAAAAATGTTAAGAGCATGGACCCTAGAGCCAGACTGTCTGGATTCAAATCCCTGCTCCACCACTTAACTAGCTATGGGATATTCTGTGCCTCAGTCTGTTCATTAGTAAAATGGGCCTAGTCAGTTGTGTCCACCTTAGGGTTATTTAGTGATTTTAGATATAAACAATGCTTTAGATGTATACAATGTTTTAAAAATGCCTGGTACATGCTAAATGACACAAAAGTGTTAACTGTTATAGTGATTATCTGTGTTGTCTTTATATTACTTGTACTACAGAAAATAGTGACTATTATGGTAAAGCTTTAACTTGGTAATATTTCATTTGGTACAATAAAACAAATTCTATTTATAGTTCTTTGAAAAGTATACCAGACTTTTATGTGTCTTTTTACATTTGCCAGATTCTTTACATTATTTTTTAACTTCTTGTTGAGGGAGATAGTGGGAAAAAGATCTTTGTTGTTTCTCATAAGGAAACAGACATACAGAATGTTTAGGACCTTTTAAAGTATAGCAATAAGAAAGTCAGTGGACAGACTAAAATTAGAACCCAACATATTCCATGTGCCAATGTGTTGAGCCAAGCTATCTGTTCTCCTTATTGAGAATTCAAACAACAAAACTATTAGCTGGCATTCTCCTTATTGAGAATTCAAACAGTAAAACCATTAGTTGGCAAAGTAAATGTAAAGATAGGTTATTCTATTCTTTAAAAATTGTATTAACTTGTGTCTGCTTTAGATATATCCTGTTACTTAAGGTTGGTTCACTCAAAGATTACTTGAAAAGTTTGATTTAAATGGGTGTAGACAATTAAAGTATTGGGCTAGCTATCCCTTAGGACTTTTAAGGGCTAAATATCTTTTATAGCCATCAACTGGCTTTTTCTCCATCTTTGATGAACTAGGTCAAAAACTGCTATTTCCCATAGTCAGTACTCTAGTACTATATATGGGCTTAGTGTGCTCTTGTGAGCCATCCTAGAAACTTAACTGTCATTCTTAATGTTTCATTTCTATTATGTGATTCCAAGTTTCAGGGAATAAATTAGTGAGCAGTAAGGTTTTGAACAGCACTAGATTTATAAGGTGAACAGTATCTATATTTTAATTTACATATTAAAGAACATTTTAAATAGGTTTTTATTTTTTCTTAAATATTACAGTGTCTATAATTCATAAGTTTAAGAAAGTGATGAACAGTTTGGTTGGGGGACCCAGAAAATAATAAATATTGGCAATCAAAGCATTCAGAAGCACTTTTTAAAGATAATTATGAATGGTTGCATAGATAACAAAAAGTGTCTAATTTCAAATTTATAATTTATGCTCATAATTGCTTAAGACGTAGGGTTTTTATGTAAAGGCAGAATGAATTTTCTCTTCCAAAATAACCACACTTAACATTTAGTATACTACTCTAAAAATTGCAAACACTTAATAGAGATTTTCACATAAAGGCCACTTTTATTCTAGAAAACTAAACAAAGATAATTTTTTTCAAATAACCAAGTATAGACTGGATTCTGGTACACAATATCCCTGGTATTTTTCATACAAAATATTGCTTAAATGTTATAAACAAGTTCTACAAAATGTTCTAAAATCTTTTGTGGTATTTTCATATATTCATTCTGCATAGAATCAGGAAACCTAATCATCACCCAGTAACCCAGTTTGAAAACTCATATTATTTTGTAAATCCTGATGTAATTAAACTACTTTAACTTTCTGCTAAAAAAAATCAAGTTATATTTAAATATGCTTTTTTAAAGTTATGCCTTGTGAAAAATATTATTATCTTTAAATGAGACAGTTATAGACATCTTAGACAATTAAGGTTAACGTCAACTGCTAAGAGACATCAAATCCTGATTCAAGAGAATAGTAATACTTTCATAAGCAGAAATTTTTCTCAAAGAGAAAACACATAGAATGTGCAATGTATTCACATTATAAATACAGTTAGGAAAAATGTATTTACAGAAAGTCCTAGGACTTGAGAAGCAAGCTCAGGTTTTTCATAGTGATGTAGAGAAGCATAAACGTTCATTAATTCAGTTACTCATTCTAAAAATATTAAGTACTTGCTGTATGCCAGGTATTCACCTATGAATAAGACAGGCAAGGACTATGGAGCTTATAGGCTTTCCATTGAAGACCAATAATAAGGAAATATTTATGAGTGATATACATTACAAAAGAACAAACAGTTCTTTCAGCTATTTGGAGAATGCAGATACAAGTTGAGTTGTAAGGCAAACTTTTCTAGGTGATAATAATAGAAGCATGTAATTTTTCATTCTCTCAATGTTTTGGATAAGGAAAAAGAGACCCAGAAAAGGTCTCTTATCCAAGGTTATATAACAACTGATATATCTGGTACCTCGGTCCCCTGCCTCCTGTTGCATTAATATCTGCCATAAGAAATGAAGCAGGAATGTGAAAGAGAAGAAAGTCAGGCAGGATGCCTAGAAAGTTCAACCAGACACTGGATTTCAGTGTAGTCTATATAACAGGAGGAATCACATCTTTAAAACTTTTTTTATGCTTATTTTAATTTTAGTGGAATTTCATTAAATTTCTTTTCAGTTTCTTTTAGCATTTATTAAATCTTTCAGGACTTTGCTAAGTTCCATATATCTACAAAATTTCTAAACAGGAGTCTTATGTCCCTGGAAGCTAACTGTGTTGGTACTATGGTTCCCAAGTCTTGTCTCTACAAAAACTTTTCAGGGTTATATCTTTTTTTTTTTTCTTGGTAAAGAAAGTTGTTTTCTTTAATTACCTTGAATTTAATAAGCTACAGTCTCATCATTGCTGACAAAAAAAAAAAGGAAAAAGAAAACTTGAGGATTTGGGGATATTAAGGACACTTTTTTTTTTCCTGGGGTAGTTTTGAGGTAACACCAGTTTGAAATGCTGTTACTGTGAATTAATCGTCACTGTATCTGATAATAAAAGAGTTTATAATAAGTCAGAAAGCGTATCCCATCAATCACATTTAAGGTTTTGACTAAACTAATGGATAAAGATTTGTAAGAAAGTTAGGTGATTTTATCTTACTGTCCATTGTATTTTTTTTTAGTTTGGTTTTTGATGTTACTGTTTAAATTATCCCAGGTTAACAAAGGGTTTGATTTTTGTTTCAAAAAAATATATTAAATAGAAAAACTGAGTACACATCCTAATTCTTACTTTGACTTGGGGACAGCAAAACACAATTATAGGATCACACTTTGAGAAGTAAATAAACTGTTTGAAAATTGAGTCTGCAAAGCTAGACATAGTAACAACAGGAAACATCCCACCTACAATGCATATGGCAAAGGAGAAAGATAGTGCAGCAGACTACAGACAAAAATAATAGCTGAGAGCTGAAAACAAGTATTCTGCTTTACAACCTTGGATCTATCATCTCAAAAATAGAGATAATCTTTCTTCAAAATATAATATGATGATGTGAGCATATTTTAATTTATAAGAAAAATCTTTTTCTTTAGGTATCCCATTTCATATTTTTGCATTCTTTATAGTTGAGGGTACAATGTCTCCTGTATGTTTTAAGCCTTATTATTTTTCTGGTGTATATTTGTGGCTTTGTCTCCTAGGGACACATACTGTTTTTACTTCATTGTTGTGCCAAATTTTAAGATTTAATACATAAAAAACTGAATATGCAAAGTTTGTAAAGTAAATGGTGAAAAGATTTCACTGAAGAATTGCTTTAAATAGAAAGCTCTTCTGATGTACTTAAGTGTTTGTAAAGTCACTTCCTACCCTCGACTAAAAGAGACACAAGAAAACTTGAGGCTTAAAATGTTGGAAATCACTGTTGCCTGAATAGTAAGCGGAAATGAGGGTAAATCATTTCTGAAATTTTAAGTATAAACTAATGAAAAAATGCTCCGCTATAGAAATTGCATTTTCATCTAATTGTCTGAATATATTCATTTTATTAAGTGGGTTACTACTGTTTATTCTTAAATTTCATTATCTTCAACATTAATTTATGGAGTCTATATGAAAACACCATGTGGAATAGGAGTTATATTTTATAAGGAGTTACTATGTTTTAAGGAGATATATATAAAAAAGACATTATCTGGTGAGTATCAGTTAACCACAAGGGTACTGGCCAGTCAGTTATGTTTCAAAATATCCGTTACTTAGTTTGAGAAAAAGTGTCTTTGGGCACATATCCCTGCTTCTTATTTTGTAAAAGGGAATCCAGTGGTTTGCAATACTATGCTATTGTCTAGTTTGATTCAAAGCACCTACTCTATTCAGCCTGGGCAACATAGTGAGACCGCATGTCTACAAAAAAATTAAAAATTAAGGGTGGGAGGAGGGAGAGGATAAAAAAAACTATGTATTGGGTACTATGCTTATTTCTTGGGTGACAAAATAATCTGTGTACCAAACTCCCGTGACATGCAGTTTACCTGACAAACCTGTACATGTACTCCTGAACCTAAAATAAAAGTTAAAAAGTAGTAACTAAATAAATAACAACTAAGCTGGACATGGTGGCATGAGCCTGTAGTCCCAGGAGGAAGAGGTGGGAAGACCCCTTGGGCCGAGAGGTCAAGACTGCAGTGAGCCCCGATGGTGTGACTGCACTCCAGCCTTTTGCAAAAAAAAAACCCTGCAAACGCACCCTACTGGTAGATAATATCTTCTTTAAAGTTATAAATAATGTCATGTTCATTAAATCTGAGTATGTATACTATATGGACAGAATAGATTATCCAGCCTTTTGATTATTTAATTCCATGTTTCTGTGATCTAATTAAATAAAACTAAGTTACTTTGATGTATATATGGGTATTTATATCATTATTAATTCATAATAATTAGGCAAAATAAATAATTGCTATAAGTGACAATGATAGCTTTTTTAAAAATACGGCCAACATTATTTCTGTTATATTTATTCAAACTCCCAATTTTGATGATAAACACAATTTAATCTTTATCATATATATGTATCCATTAATTTATATTTGGCCCCATCCTTAACAGTTAAACATATTATAGCAGTAGTTTTTGTTTTTGCATGCGTTTTTCTCCTGGGTCTGGAATAATGATTCTTGACCCTGTGGGCACACATTAAAATCATGTAGGACCAGGCCCTAAATTTTAAATCAAAATCTTTGAGGGTGGAGGTCCTGGTGTTTTTTAAAGCCCCTCAAGTGATGGCTTTACAAAATAAGCCACAAAAGCATCTTATTGGTAGATAACATCTACCAGTGCTTTTGTGGGGTTTTGTTTGTTTGTTTGTTTATTTTTAAGGCAGGATCTCCCTCTGTCACCCAGGCTGGAGTGCAGCTGTGTGCGATCATGGGTCACTACAGCCTCGACCTCCAGGCTTAAGGGATCCTCTCACCTCAGCCTCCTTGGACTACAGGTTCATGCCACCATGCCCAGCTTATTTATTGAAGTCCAGCCAGTATTGAGAATTACTGTGCTAGGGCTATGATCCCCTGTGTTAACATTTTCTTACCTTGCTCTTGAAGGATCATAAAACACCAGTTCACAGGGTGTTGGAGGACTGACGACACTACAGAATCTGGACTCTGACTTGTTTTGGGAGTAACAGGAGGGTGTGATGAGGAATTTCTGTGAAGGTGACTTCTGGATCCTCAGCTTCAATTACCGAAACTATGGAGAAACAGATGAAAGCACCCCACCCTGGTTCAGGCCAGGAAAGAATTAGGAGAGGGGACTTCTGACTGGATAGGTGAAATTGAGGAAGGGTTAGAAGTTCAGGAAAGTAATACTTAAAAGTAGCAGATTGTATAGACTTTCATGTTGTGAAGTACCTTGAAATGAATTTGGAGAACCACCACCACGAGGCCATCATGGATGATCTTTCTCAGGAGAAAGATGAGAACCAGTTTACAACAGGCCATCTAGTTTAACAGCATTCACTCTTGTACCTGTGCACACGATACACACTTATGCATACTCATGTACATCATATACACAAACACTCGTTATTCTAAAGCAAGTAAGATGACATGTTTTGATGCAGAGATTGATTACTGGGGCAAAAGAAGTTTCTGCTTTGGTCTTCACTGCCTTTCTTCTACTTTCCACCCACCTTTCCTCTCTCCAAAAACGTAAAAATCCTTTAATACCTATTTGCTTGTACTTGAAATTTTTTTAAGGGGAACAAACTTTCTTCTTAAACAGATAAGAAAGGCTTAACATGGAAATATACACAGAAATCTTCTCAGAGCATTGTATAGTCTTTTAACAGGGTAAAGCCATCTTTATCCTTTCCTTTATTTTAATCTGAGAGAGAGCGATAAGGAGAGAAAAGCTCTGGCCACCTAAAGGGGACTGTCTTCCACTTCGTTGTTTACTATTTACTTTTAATTGTTTAAAAAACATCAAAAGATATGTGCAAAAGTACTTATAGCCTACCAAACCTCTGCTTAGCACTTTAGTTGCAGATACATCATTAGCATATAATACTCTTGCTTTCAAAAGATGTGGAATTTCTCTTTTATAAGAATCTATGTGGATATAAATAGTAAACACTGTAATAATGAGAAGTGTTAGATAGATATTACTATGATACGGAAAAGACATGCTTTTTCTTCCTCTCTTTTCTACATGATAACCATTAAAAAAAAAAAACTAAACATACTGATGATCAAGGCACTCTCACATTAAGAGTTCAATGATGATACATCTCTGTCCTTTCTTGGCAATTTTTCCTACCATTTATTTTTAGTGCCTATATAACATTTTAAAGTTGCATCCTCCTTTTTATGACTGATGAGAAGCATATGCCTCTATGAGGAAGAAAAGGTATTTATGACTTACAGAAAAAACATTTCTCACAGCTATGAGTAAGCTCCAGGGAACTGAAAAGAAGAGGCCAAAGAGCCTTTTTTTTTTTTTTTTTTTTTTTTAAATGGCCTTGGATACATAAAGATATTTAGACCAGCTTTCAAAAATAAGAACAGTTTTTAAAATGTACCATATCAAGCCTCAGCACATTATTCTAAAAAACAGCTTTAAAGTTCCTCTATAATCTACATTAAATGAAGAGTAAAATAAAACTACAAATTTAGGAAGATGAAGGAGGACAAAAAAAGGTGCAAATAAAGTAAATAAGAAAAATTACAAACGTCAAATCTCTTATAAAGAAAATTAGGATATTAATAGTTTCCTTATTCACATTTGGTAATTGTGTAAAGACTGCAGAGTGACTGCCTGTACATCTGAAAAAGGGGAAAAGGAACCTAACTAGTGTTGCTGAAAGAAATTTACAAATAAAGGGATCGATCTGGTAGCTGGTCAGGTTTATTTTTACCTGGGATTTAGGGCTTTCTGAGGCAATGTAGCCTTTACCGTTTTTTAGGTCTTAGCTCCCTTTGAAAATCTGATGAAATCATTAGATTTGGGGGGTAGGATGTCTTGTATGAAAAATTTTTTATGGACTTGTTTATGTATTTCTGGGAGTTTGTGAGTGCTCTGTGAAAACGAATGAGCCCCTAGACCACCTGTATCAGAATCCCCTGAGTTGCATATTAAAATGCAGACTATTGGACTCCACCCTAATCTTATTGTATTAGAATTTCTAGGCCTGGTGCTGTGGTTCACACCTGTAATCCCACCACTTTGGGAGGCCAAGGCGGGTGGTTAATGAGGTCAGGAGATCGAGACCATGCTGGCTAACACAGTGAAACCCTGTCTCTACTAAAAATACAAAAAAAAAAAAAAAAAAATTAGCCAGGCATGGTACGGGGCACCTGTAATTCCAGCTACTCCTGAGGCTGAGGCAGGAGAATCACTTGAACCCAGGTGAGGCAAGATTGCACCACTGCACTCCAGTATGGGCGACAGAGTGAGACCCCGTCTTAAATAAATAAATGAATGAATGAATGAATAAATAAATAAAATAATAGACTTTCTAGTTACTTGGACTCAGGAATCTAGATTTTAACAAGCATTCCCTGATGGTTCCCTGCTCATCACTAAAGTTTGAGAATCACTGCTCTAGAGCTTTATGGATTATACCAGTTCTGCCTTTGGCCTAGAAGCAGGTTTTCTTATTCTCTGCTCAGTGATACTCACCATACTTACCATATGTTGCCTACCAATTTCTTACCTGTGACAAAATCAGGATTGTAAAGAAAGATATTTGTGCTGGGTTGATCATTTTAATTGAAGGAAATAAGTCATTAGAAATACATATTTTAGATCCTGGGTCTGTCAGTACATATGATATGCAAAATAAGTAAATTTAACTTATTTCCAGTCTTTTGTAAAATATTTATTTGCTCTAAAAATGTATCTGCAGTTATTTAAGTGTTTAATATGTCAGACTGTGATTTTCAATTATAGCTACTTGAAAATACTGCTAACTCAGAATAATTGAGGTCGGATCCAGTGTAAATTTTGGGGAAGCATGACTTACAGAATTAAATTAAAAATATATGCAGTTTAACTTCAGATGTACATAGTGATATGAACTGTCTCCAAGAAGAGTAATCTGTATATCTGAATAAAGCTTATTTGTAATGCACATATTAAGTAGTGTTATGTAAATTAATGCTTTTAAGATAATTTAAAAACTGCTTGAAAATAATATGCAAAATTTGACCAAACATTTCCTTGTAAATCTTGTTATGGTCTTAATTTATTTTTGCTGGTTTACTTCATAGATAAATTTAGAATTGAACTTTAGACTAGTAGGGACATGCCATTATTTCATTTCCAATTATTGGATCTGGATTAATGAGTGAGTATACCCATGGGGCTGAACTATTTAGTATTAAGCAGAAACATTTTTATACCATGACACTGAGAACCAGGTTATAAGTCTAGTATTCCTGTGACTTTATTAAACACAGAAGAAAAAAATTCCTAGACAAGGATTATGCCATATATTTTAGTCAACGTTCTCATCAGTTGTGTTGTTGGGAGTCATGGGAGACCAGGTAAAATAATGTAGATGACTCAGTGAAGGATACTTGTTGCTAAGAGGAAATAAATCAATATAAGATGATTAGCGGGTAGGTCAGAAATACCTTTCCTGTATGGGAAAAATATATGCTATTGTTACTATTATTCATTTGTATAATAAAAGTACCTATTAATGTTTATCTGTGTCTTTCTTTCTTAAAAGCACATTAAAATTAGTTCAGTAAATATTATGTAAAATCTGTTATTCCTAAAGTCCTTATTTTGGGAAACTACATGAAAACACCTTATAAAAATTTTTCATGTCTCCTGTGGTCATCCAAATTTATGTAAAAATAGTTTCAGTAGTTACTCTACAAAGATTAAAATTTAGTTGGTGATTTTCCTGCTGCCTCTTATTCCTCAGTAAAAAATCATTTATGTTTTACTATAAGATGATACTGCTATTTATGGTATATTATTTGGTGACTGTTGAATTCAATTTCTTGGTTCCCCTTGACTTTGTCCTCATGTATTCCTCAGTGGCACACACATGCACACATGCACACAAATACGTCATTATGTCTCTGTAATAAGAGGTGTATTATATTTTCCTGTTTGATAAAATCAAAAGAGCTTACTTTTGATAAGCATACTAACTGGTACATAGTAAATACATACTGTGCATGCATTATGTCATTTATATCCACACAGTCACCTTCAAATTCAGTACAGTTTTTATTCCCATTTTACAGATGAGAAAGCATATTTTGGTGAACTCAACCAAGGTTACACAACTAGTAAATTTTAAATGACATTTAATTTTGGTACTTATTAACCACTATGCTTTACTAAATTTGAACATTACTTTAAAATATAACTTCTAAAGTGTTCATATTAGAAACTTGTAAATATACATAGATTTGTCTCCTCTCTTATGAAGAACACATGAAAGAAAGAAAGATACTAATTTGGTTGCTTATCATATGCCAGACATAGATATAGATGCTTGTATGTATGGCATTTAATCCTTATCTGTGAGGTAGGTCTTTTTATGCTTTTCTATAGATTTAAATTAAAGGTTCAGTTTAGTAACTTGCTCGAGGTTATACAGAATGTGGCAGAACTAATATCTGACCCCGTAGTGCTTATGACTGGTAAATAAAAAACAACTTGGATTAGGTCACTTTCTCAAGTGTACTGGAGACTAATTGCTCCAAGATAAAAGGCAGATAGACTGTTACCTACTAGTACATGTAAAGAGGAAATGTCATTTCTCTTTTTTCTTCATTGTCTTTATGCTGCTAAGTATGTTAGAATTTGTTGTATATACCAACCTAGAAATTTTGAAAACTTCCCCTCTTAATCCTAGAATGGATAATAAAATTGTTTCCTAATTTATGTACACAATCATGGTTCACACAAGTCAAACAGTTTACCAAGGGTTTGCTGTTAGTATTGTCTTAATGAAGGGCGTTTTTTTTTTTTGTCTGTTTTGTTTTTTTTGTTTTTTTTTTTGAGACAGAATCTCGCTGTGTCACCAGGCTGGAGCACAGTGGTACAATCGTGGCTCACTGCAACCTCTGCCTCTCAGGTTCAAGCGATTCTCCTGCCTCAGCCTCTCCAATAGCTGGGACTACAGGCGTGTGCCACCATACCCAACTAATTTTTGTATTTTTAGTAGAGTCAGGGTTTCACCATGTTGGCCGGGATGGTCTCGATCTCTTGACCTTGTGATCCGCCCACCTCAGCCTCCCAAAGTGCTGGGATTACAGGCGTGAGCCATTGCACCCAACCTTAATGAAGGCTTTTTATATATTAGTGATGTTATGAAAGAAGTAAAATACAAGATTTTCAAAGATTTTGTGATTGGTTGAGAAATCTACTTAAACACGTTAAAATAATTCAACATATGATTAAGTTGTAGACTGAGTGGTTAGCAGTCCTGAGGTCCTTCAAACTCAGTATTTATATAATTACTCATTAACATCTCCCACAAATCTCTTTTGCCTATATTTACTTTCTAAGATGGTGCCGTCCCTGTCTACCCCAATTCCCCAAGTTAGAAATATCATAGTCCTCTTCCACCCCTTCTTTACCTCCATAGCCTATCACCAAATCATATAGAATTATTTTCCTTCCTAATTCCTAAGTCCACTCAGTTCTATCTTTGTGTTATGCATATTGCTGCTACTTTAGTTCATTCCTTGACTAGAGAATGGCAATAAGTAGTCTCCTTAGCTAATTAATCTGCCTCTGACTTTTCTGTCCTCTGGGCCATATTCTGTCTTTTGCTGAGTTGTTACCAAACATAAACCTGGTTATGTCACTACCCTGATTAAAAACCCTGTGGGTCGTTCCTTTTTCTTGGTTTATATAAAATCCTATTTTCAGTCTGATGTATAAGCCCTTCATCTTTATATCTTATGTCAACTTAGACCTCCAGCCTCACCTCCCATTACTTTTCCCCTTATGATGTCTTTCATTGAAGCTAACCAGTCCACTTCCTCTTCAAGATTATGTTGTGCTCCTTCAGGTCTCCCTGGCTTTGTTCACATGCTGTCTTTTGTACAGTGCCTCTTGCCTTATCCACCCTCTCCCCCAACATAGTTTTACTGCAAATCCCAAATCAGGTGTCACTTCTTAGCAAATCATCGTGGCCATCCTCAGACAATTTTCCCCTTCTTAGTTAATGATGCACTTATTTAACTTTTATGGTCATATAAAAGTTGTCTTTTTACTTTTAGTGTTAATCACCAAGATTACGAAGTTCTTGCTTTGTTTTCTTTTGCACCTTCAAATCTAGCTCAAGCCATAACTAGGACCATGACCTTTACTAAGGGTCATACAAACGTGAATTGAAGTAAGGGCTCTGCAGCGAAAAGAAATGGAGTACGTTTTGTGTGGAGACAGAAGAAGTTTTTAAAAGGATCATGGGCAATGGCAATTCTAGATGCTTTTTACATCCTGCTTGGCCAGAATTAAGCAGATAAAACCTGAATCTACCAGAAGGCCAAATTGGGAGATGTAGAAATTGTTAACTAATATTTTTACCATGTGCCTTGATAAATGTTTGTGTTTGTATAACACAGGCACTAGGGGTACAGAGATGAATAAGAAAGGAACTCTGCCTTTGAAGAAATTTAGAGTGACTGGGGAGACAGAGATGTAAAGAAATGTATAAGGTCATCTAGAGTGTGCATTTAATGAAGTAATTGTAATGAACAGCAAGCAACTACTTACGATGAGAATACCTCCTTTGGCAGAATGGCCCTAAGTTCAAAGTGATACTTTAGCTAAATTTTAAGTTATGAGTTAGAATTCTACAATTGCATAAGATGGTAAGGGCTTCCTAGACTAAGGGAACAGCATGTACAAAGAGACACGAGTTACAAAAGCAGCAAAACTAGAGAAACCATTGTTTGTGAGATCTCATACATAGGGTTGTTTATTTTAGAAAGCCTCGCAAAGAAGCCTCTAGTAAGATACTAGAGATAATTCCCAACTCAAATATGCTGTCTTGAAACAATCCTCTTACATCAATTTATTCATTGTTCTTTGAAGTCTGATGTGGATAGGTGTATAAACTTTGGTGATGATTAATTTAAGTTCAGATCCTGAAATATTCAGTCTCTAAAACATCATTTTACCTGTTCAAAAAAAGGTTATTAACTACCTCCTCGTGGTTTTTTGGAAGATTCAGAGGGATAATGCATACAAAGTTGTTGACAAAATGCCTGGTCCGTCTCAGTAGGACTCGAGAAATGTTAACATATATTAAGCCTCCTGATAGGCCTTTTTTGGTTTCCCACTCATTTATTTAAGAAATGATTTTTAAAATGCTTACTACTTATTAGGTGCTGGAATTACAAAGATGAGTAAAACACAACATCTGCCCTTGAAGAATTTATAGTTTAGTGAGGATATGCACATACCTATGTTGAAAATCAAGAATAATAATACAGCCTGGCAAATGCTTTAGTGGAGAGTTTTGTGAGAAAATAAGAACGGAGAAAAGAAGCTACCAAATCTATTTTGGTACATTAGGGAAGTGTTCTTCAGGGAGGACTGACATGAAGAATGAAGAGCAGTTTGCTGGTTTGGAGTTGGAGAGTAGAGAAGAGTAAGGCTTTCCAGGAATCCGGAAGAACATATTCAAAAGGAGGGTCAAGGTAACATGATTTGTTCAGTAAAAGACAGATGATAAAAAAAAAAAAAAAAAAAAAAAAAAAAAAAAAAAAAAAAACACTAAAAGAGAAAAGAGACTGAAACTGAAGGTACTCAGGAGGAACTCTGTGATTGAAAAGTCCCCCAGATGGCCTGAAGTTACTACTTTGCTCCCTTGAGAAAAGGGAAGTGAATAAATTTCCTAGGGTGGATATGAGATAGGCCTCTCTGTGAAAAATTGCCCTGTCTCATCCTGGGATATTGGAATAGTCTAGTCCACTCTTCTGACATGAATTCTTGTGTAGTCCCAGAAAGCATTGCCATGCTCAAAGGGTGAGGCAGAAAGAGCAAAGAAATAGGGTTTCATTAGTGATGTTGGTGTCTGAGAAGTGGTGCCAGCAAGAGTAGTATTGACCACATCGTGGGAAATGGTAAAAAAAAATAATAATAATAAAAAAATAAAAAATAAAAAAAGCATTTTCCTGTGGTTGCTGGGAGTTTCTGGTAACATATGTGATGGATTGACTAGACTGTGGCCTGACTAGACAGTGGCATCAACCTGTGTATTCACTGGTTCTCAGCTGCCCAGTGGTTGTACCCAGAAATTGGAGAGCACCTTAGCTCTTTAAAAGCTGGAAATCTTGTGGCAAGTAGATTTCGTGTATCATCCATCTCTCACTTTGCTTTGACCCAAGGGAGGAATTTGGATAGCACTAGAAATTTATGGAAATCTGTGAGTGGGAGCTAGCCATAGAATAATTGTTATGTTGTGGTTTTGCACTCCAGCTGTATTTCCAGCTAGTTAGGACTATGGCAATATCTTTTGAACAAGAAAGCAAAGAGGAAAAATAACTGAAATTTGTTGAGTAATTACTGTATACCTAGTACTGTAGTACTTGCTTTCTGTGGAGGAGAGGGGTGGATTTCATTTTTTATTGAGGTAAAGTCCACATAGCATGAAATTCACAATTTAAATCATTTCAGAGCATGCAGTTCCTTGGTTTTCAGCATATTCACATTTTTGTGGAGCCATCACCAAATCTAATTCCAGAATATTTCTATCTCCCTGAAAAGAAACCCTATACCTGTTAGCAGTAACTTCCAAGTACCTCCCTCCTTCCCATATCATCTGGCAACTCTTAGTCTACTTTCTAACTATATAGATTTGCTTATTCTGGACATTTAATATAAATGGAGTTATATAATATGTGGTCTTTTGTGTCTGGCTTCTTTCACTTAGAATAAGGTTTCATTCATATGCTAGTGTGCATCAGTATTTCAGTCTCCTTTATGGCTAAGTAATTTTTCACATGAGGATGTACCACATTTTGTTTATCCGTTCATCAGTATTTGATGATGGACATCTGGGTTGCTTTCACTTTTTGGTTATGCATAATGCTGCTGTAAACATTTGTGTATAAGTTTTTGTGTTAACATATATTTTAACACATTCCTAGGAATGCAATTGCTGGGTGTCATGGTGACTCTATATTTAAAATCCAAGGAACTACCAAACTATTTTTTAAAGTAGCTGCACCATTTTCATTAGCATACAAGGGTTCCAGTTTCTCAACATCCTTACCAACACTTGTTGTGTCTTTTTTGTTATAGCCATCAAGTGAGGTTGAAATTTTATCTCATTTGGTTTTGATTTGCTTTTACTGATGGCTAATGATGTTCCAAATATTTTCATATGCTTATTAGCCATTTGCATACCTTCTTTAGAGAAATGTTTATTCAAATCCTTTTCCATTTTAGAGAAATGTTTATTCAAATCCTTTTCCACTTTTTGGTGTTTGCCTTTTCATTATCTTTTTATTATTGAATTGTAAGAGTTCTTTATACGTTTTGGATACTAGACCCTTATCATACATGATTGCAATATTTTCTCCCATTCTGTGTGCTGTCTTTTCACTCTGTTTATAATGTCATTTGATTCACAAAAATCTTGTCTCATTTATTTTTTTCTTTTGTTACTTTAACTTTTGGTGTTAATTTAATAAATTATTGCCTAATCCAAGGTTATGAAAATTTACATTATATCTTGAAGAGACTATTTCCCCCATTGAATTGCCTTAGCACTCCTGTTAAAAATCTATTAATCAAAGAATATGGGTGTATTTCAGGCTTTCAGTAATATCCTGTTGGTCTGTACGTCTCTCCTTATATCAATACTACACTGTTTTGATTACTGTAGCTTTGTGTAGTAAGTTTTGAAATCAAGGAGTGTGTTTCCTAACTATAGTTTTTTTTTGTTTCTTGCTTTTTCTAAGGTTGTTTTAGCTATTCGGGGTTCCTTATATTTTCATATGAATTTTAAGATTAGCTTGTCCTTTTCTGAAAATGAAAAATAGACTGTTGAAATTTTAATAAGAGATTGTATTGAGTCTGTGGATCAGTTTGGGAATTATTGCCATCTTAACAGTAGTAACTCTTCCAATCCATGAACACAGTATGTCTTTTCATTTCTGTACATTTCCTTTAATTTTTTAAACAGGGTTTTGTAGTTTTCAGTGGACAGGTCTCACACTTCTTGACTAAATGTATTAAGTATTTTATTCCATTTAATGCTATTGTAAACAAAATTGTTTTCTTAATTTTATTTTTGGTTTGTTCATTGCTAGTTTTTAGAAATACAACTGCTCTTTTTGCATATTCATTTTGTATTCTGTACCTTTGCAGAACTTATTAGCTCTACAATATTTTAGTGGATTCTTCCGGGTTTTTTTATGCATAAGATTATGTCATCTGCAAATAGAAATAGTTTTACTTCTAATCTGGATGCCTTTTCATTTCTGTTTTTCTTTTTTTTTCACCCAGTTTTCCTGGCTGGAATGCTTAGTACCACATTGAATAGAAGAGGTGTGAACAGACATCCTTTTTTTGTTCCTGATTACTTAAGGGAAAGCTTTTACTGTCTTACCATTATGTTAGTTTTGAGGTTTTCACAGATGTTCTGTCAGGCTGAGGAAATTTCCTTCTATTCTGTTTCTTGAGTGTGCGAGTGTGTGTGTGTGTGTGTGTGTGTGTGTTATGAAAGGATGTTATATTTTGTCATATGCTTTTTCTACATTTGTTGAGATGATCATATGGTTAATATGATCATTTAATTATGATATAATAATTCTTCTAGATTAAATTTTATAGTGTTTTGTTGAGTATTCTTGAATTTATATTTATAAGAGCTATTGATCTATATAGTTTTCTTGGGATTTCTTTGGCTTTTGTGTCAAGATTTGCTGGTCTTATAGTATGAGTTAAGGTGTATTCTTTCCTCTTCTGTTTTTTTAAAGAGCTTGATAAGGATTGACATTAATTTTCCTTGGATGGTAGAATTCGCCAGTGAAGCCATCTAGTCCTGAGCTTTTTCTTTCTGTAAGGTCAGTAGTGACATTCTTGTTATCATTCCTAATTTTAGCCTTCTGTCTTTTTTTTTCTTGGGTAGTCTAGCTAAAGGTTTGTAAATTTTTTTGATTATTTTAATGAACAAACTTTTGCTTTTGTGGGTTTAGTTTTCTCTTTTGTTCTAGCCTCAGTTTTGTTATCTCTGTTGTAATCTTTATTTTCTTCCTTCTTTGGGTTTAGTTTGCACCTTCTTTTTCTTATGGTATAAGACTGTTATTGAGATTTTTTTTTTTTTTTTTTTTTTTTTTTTGAGACGGAATCTCACTCTTGTTGCCCAGGCTGGAGTGCAATGGCGCAATCTCGGCCCACTGCAACCTCTGCCTCCCAGGTTCAAGTGATTACCCTGCGTCAGCCTCCCAAGTAGCTGGGATTACAGGCATGTGCCACCATACCTGGCTAATTTTGTATTTTCAGTAGAGACGGGGTTTCTCCATGTTGGTCAGGCTGGTCTCGAACTCTTGACCTCAGGTGATCCACCTGCCTTGGCCTCCCAAAGTGCTTGTGTTACAGGCTTGAGCCACCATGCACAGCCCAGATCTTTTTTATTGTAGGCACTTACAGCTATAAATTTCCCTCTTAGCACCGCTTTTTCTGCATACTGTAAGTTTTCATATGTTATATTTTCAACTTAATTTATCTCTAACTTTCCTTCTGATTTGTTCTTTGACCTATTGATTATTTAGGAGTATGTTGTTGAATTTCCACATATTCATGAATTTTCCAAGTTTTCTTCTATTAAATTCTCATTTCATTCCACGTAGTCTGATAAACCCACTTTGTTTGGTTTCAAACTTTAAAAGAATATATTGGTGTTTGTTTTCTATATCATAAACATGTGACTTATCCTGGAAAATGCTGTGTATTTACTTTAGAAGAATGTATATTCTGTCACAAGTCCAGGAGGCAGAGGTTGCAGTGAGCCAGTATCGCACTACTGCACTCCAACTTGGGTGACAGATCAAGAGTTCATCTCAAAAAAAAAAAAAAAGTGTATTCTGCTATTTGGGGTGGGGTCTCCTATAGATGTCTATTAGTTTATAGGGTTGTTCAAGCCTTCTGTTTCCTTGCTCATCTTCTATTAGATTTGTATGTTCATTATCGAAAGGGGAGTGTTGAAGATGCCAGCTGTTATTGTTGAACTCCTGCAATTCTGTGAGTTTTTCCTTTATGTATTTTGGGGCTCTATTGTTAGGTGCACATATGTTGATAACTGTTATATCTTCTTATTGAATTGACCTGTTTTTCATTATATGATGCACTTTTCTTTCATAACAATTGTGTCTCAGTACCACTGTTTTTATAAAATACTTTAGCATTACATTAAAAATTTCATTGCCTAATATTTAATACAAAATAAAATACACAACATGGTAAATTTTGAAGTTTAATAATAAAATAAATATCTATGAACCTGTAATACCATAATAGTGAGACTATAAACATTTTATTATCCTGTGTTGCTCTCTTATCCTATCTCCTTGACTCCTCCCAGAGGTAACTACTAATGTGAATTTTGTGTTTAATCATCTCTTGCTTTTTAAAAAAATAGTTATATTGTCTATTTATCTTTAACAGTATATTTAGTTTGGCCTGGTTATAAAATTTATATAAAGGGACTTACACTGTATGCATTCTCTGGCTTATTTCACCCAGTATTATTATTTGAGATTCACACATATATTGGTATGTGTAGCTATAGTTTGCTCATGTTCAATGATTTGAAGCATTTTATTTAAATGCATTATAATCTATTTATCCATCCTACTAGTGATGGGCATTTGAGTTATTTCAAATTTATTTATTTATTTGCTGTTAGGAATACTGATCCAATGAAGTTTTTTTCTTTTCGCTTTCTTTTTTTTGTATCTTTTTATCTTTCTTTTCTTTTCTTTCTTTTTTGTTTTCTATGACAGGGTTTTGCTTTGTCATCCCAGCCAGAATGCAGTGACACAATCACAGCTCACTGTAGCCTCGACCTCCTGGGCTCAAGTAATTTTCCCACCTCAGCCTGCTCAGTAGCTGGGACTACAGGTGGGCACCAGTACACTTGGCTTATTTTTAGTTTTTGTAGAGACAAGGCCTCCCTGTGTTGCCTAGGCTGGTCTCAAACTCCTAAGCTCAAGGCGATCCTCCTGCCTTGGCCTCCCAAAGTGCTGGAATTACAGACATGAGCCACTGTGCCCAGCGTAATCCAATGAACTTTGATTATGTATAAATTCTCTTGGTGCATATGTTCAAGAATTACTCTGAGGCTGCACTATCTGCAACAGTAGCCGCTAGCCATACATCACTACTTATATTTAAATTTTATTTGATTTAAATGAAATTTTAAAAGTTAGTTATTCATCTCTTTTATTTGTGCTTAATAGCCCACATATGACAGTGGACATAGCGGACAACGTAGATATAGAACATTTCATTTATCACAGTAAGCTCTTTGGATAACACTGCTCTCGCACAATACTTTCTAAAATGTGTCCCATGGATCACAGTGGTGATCTGTAAGCTGTCACTGGTCTGCGACAAAATAGGTACAAATATTGAGACTTTTTAGAAAATTTTACGGCAACTTCATGTTGCTGCAACATGCAAGCGCATGATCACTTTTGCAGTCATTTTAGAAATGTAGTATTCTAGAATTTAGTAATTCATTTTCACTATATTTTTACACAAGTATTAATTAGCAAAAGATTAGAAAGAAAAACAAGAGTTTGCTCACAATGGATGCTTTGAGAAACACTACCCTTGGGTATGTTTAGGTGGAATTGCAAGATCACAGTGTATGCTTATGTAAAACTTTATAGGATAAATTCACTATGTTTTCCAAAATTATCGTGTCAATATTATTATTCCCACCATTAGAGTATGAGAGCTTCCATTGTTTTGCTGTTTCTCTGTCCCTGGCTTTTATGTCCCTCATTTTAGATTTAAATTTTGCCATGTGATGGATGTGAAATGGCATCTTATAATTTTAGTTTACATTTCCCCAATTGCTAGCGAGATAAATATATTTTTATATGTCTATGATGCGTTCATGATTCTACTTTAGATGATTAGGGATTCTTTTTATGTTCTGATACTGATCTGCTTCGTGTGTTGCAAATGTCTTCTCCAAATTTGTGATTTGTGGTGTCTTTGATAAATAGAAATAGTTAATTTCAACTTAGTAGAAATTATCTTATTTTGTGTGTATGTGTGTGTGTGTGTGTGTGTGTGTTATGTTTAAGAAAGTCTCCTAGAATTCTTGTTTGTCTAAGTTTTAAAGCTTTATCTTTCACATCTAGGTCTTTATACCCATCTGCACCTTGATTAAATTTCCCTCCCGTGTTTGGGATAAGGATCTAATTATTTTTGCCTTCTTTGATTGACGATCTCTTCATTGCTTATTGAATAGGTTTCTCTTTTTCTTTTTCTTTTTCTTTTTATTTCTGAGACAGAGTCTCTCTCTGTCGCCCAGGCTGGAGTGCAGGAGTGCAGTGGTGCGATCACGGCTCCCTGCAACCTCCGCCACCCGGGTTCAGGCGATTCTCCTGCCTCAGCCTCCGGAGTAGCTGGGACTACAGGCGCCCACCACCACACCCCGCTAACTTTTTGTATTTTTAGTAGAGATGGGGTTTCACTGTGTTATCCAGGATGGTCCTGATCTCCTGACCTCGTGATCCACCTGCCTCGGCCTCCCAAAGTGCTGGCATTACAGTCGTGAGCCACTGTGCCTGCCTGGCCATTTATTAAATAGGTTTTTCTTTACCATTGATTTTCAGTGTCTCCTTGGTCTTATAGTTTATTTCCACATGTGTGTGGGTCAGCTTCTGAACTGACTATTGTGTTGCATTGGTAAGGTAGTTCTAAAACTTTCCTTAATCGCTGTAAGTTTAGGTAGGTCTTGGTAGTTGATCATGTAAGACATGTCACATGTTAGAAATTTGATAATCAGTTTGGCATGTTCTGTAAGAAATCTTGTGGGGATTTGGATTGGAATTGATCTAATTATTATAATTTAGTTTTATGTCCAAGACCATGGAATACCTCTCCTTATATTTTACTCTACTTTAATGTCTCTTGAAGTTTTGAAATCTTCCTTGTAACTTTCTTATGTGTAGTCTTGGTACTTTAAAATTCATTTTCTACTGCTTGCTTATATAAAGAAATGCAGTTGTCTTTTGTACATTTGTCTTTTATGTATTTGTTTAGAAAGCTTACTAAACATTCTTTTTAAATCTGATAACTTATTTGTGGATTCTTGGGTATTTTTAAAAGAGATGATCATTCTCAGCAAATAATAATGCTTTTGTTTGCTCTTTTCCAAACCTTATGCCTTTTATTTTTTTCTTTTGGCTTTTTGTGGGCTAGAATCTACAGTGCTGATAATGAGCATTTTCTTTCTTTCTTTTTTTTTTTTGAGACGGAGTGTGGCTCTGTCACCCAGGCTGGGGTGCAGTGGCCAGATCTCAGCTCACTGCAAGCTCCGCCTCCCGGGTTTACGCCATTCTCCTGCCTCAGCCTCCGGAGTAGCTGGGACTACAGGCGCCCGCCACCTCGCCCGGCTAGTTTTTTGTATTTTTAGTAGAGACGGGGTTTCACCGTGTTAGCCAGGATGGTCTCGATCTCCTGACCTCGTGATCCGCCCGTCTCGGCCTCCCAAAGTGCTGGGATTACAGGCTTGAGCCAGATAATCAGCATTTTCTTGTAATGTTGCCAATCATAAAAAGAATACATTCCAGGTGTTGCCTTTAATTATTACTCTTTTTTTCTTGTGGATGCCTTTTATTATATTTAGAAAGTTCTAATTTTTGTATAAAAGTTTATATCATACACAAATATTGAGTTATATTAAATGTGTTTATTGAGATGATGACTGTATAGTTTTTTCTCTTTTAATTTGTTAATGTAGTGAATTATATTTATATGATTTCCTAAATTTAACACAAACAGACTTTGTCATGTTATATTTTTTAGACTTTCTGGATTAGTTTAAAAATGTTTAGTTTTGGCATTTTGCATTTCTGTTCAGGAAGTGAGATTGGCCTGTAATTGCCCTTTTTAAAAAATGAATTGAGTTTATACCTTTTTTCTGTTCTCTGGAAGTTTTGTATAAGATTAGAATTGTGTTTCTTGAATGCACAGTGAAATTCATCTATAACCTATCAAGGTTGCTTTTTGTGTGTGAGAGAGCATTTTTAACTTTTGATGTAATTTTTTTTTTAGTTGTCAGAGGATTATTTAGAGTCTCAATTTATTCTGTAGATAATACATTGTATTTTTCTGTGAATTCATCTAAGTCATCTGTGTTTTCACATTCATTGGTATAAAGTTCTTAATATACTCTTATATGTTTAATGTATGCATTATTTGTTGTTTCATTTTAAATATTTAATATTTTTTATTAATGTTTCTCTTGTTCTTGAATAACCCTATAAGATTAGCAGTTTTATTAATCTTTTTGAAAAGGAATCAGTTTTTTTATTACTGACATTTTCTATTGTATGCTATTTACTATTTCATTTATTTTTGTAACTGTCTTTTCTGCCTTCCACATTTTAATTTTGCTTTATTCATTATATATTCTGCTGACTTTTAACTTTTAAATTTATATACTTTCTCATTAATTTTCAGCCTTTTGTCTTTTTAAACTTTTAAGTACTTATGGCCATTAATTATCCTTTTAGTACTGCTTTAGCTATATTTCACAGGCTTTGTTATGTAAGGTTTTTATTTTTTTTATAAGTGTCTTCTAATTTCTATTGTGATTTTTTTTCAGTGACTCCTGAGTTCTTTAGAAGTGTTTTTGCTCCAAGCCTGTGAGGATATCTTTTTTTGTTACTGATTTCTATGTACATTTAATGGCATTGTAGTCATGGAATGTGGACTGTATGAAGACCTTGTTACTTAATTAGTAGAATGATTATAATTCTTAGAAACCCATACTGCAATACTAGGATTAATTTTTTCCAATTTTAAATTCAGTGTGCTAGAAAACCCCACAACGATATGCTTTAGGGTTTATAATTTAACCAAATGAATGTGCAGTACTCTCATTACTTGGGTTTCTTCCCTTGAACCTGAGATCTTAAAGTTTAGCAGCTGCATGCAGAGAATGTCCACAAAATTCTTTTCTTAGTTAAAAACAATAAAGTTAGATTCTAAAAACTTACTGAGTTGTTGCTGTTTTATTGCTGCTTTGTAATTTGTTTGCTTTTGCTTTCTGGGACATGCAATAAGCACTAGTGTAAATCTGGTTCAAGTTTATTGATTTTTAAAGAACAGATATTAAAATCTCCAATGTGATTCATAATTTATTCCAGAAGACATTGTATCAAGAATGATGTTTTTTACCCTGTACATTTGAATACTTTAAACTTCACAATGAATACTGTTTTTATAGTGTGTTTTTCAAAATTTCTCACCTCCCTACCCTTTACCTCATTTTGGGTCTGCATTGTTTTCTTTGTATTTCCCCTTGCCCTTACTTTCTTCTTATAATACGTATTACATTTATGTAGCTTTTAAACTTTCGATGAATACTTTCCCTTGGCACTATTTCTTGGATACTCACAGAAACCCTACAAATTAGGTAATGTCCATCTTTTCCAGATAATAAATCCAGTACTGAAATGTTAAATTGAATTGTTCAATATTCCTTAGCTAGTAAATGGGAAGAGCCGGAATTCAAATCTGTCTCATCGCTTTATACTTAAATTTTTCTTCTGTTAATCTTTTTTCAGTATTTGCGATCTTATTAAGAAGGAAGTTTAGACCATGGGTTGCTTAACGTGCCCTAATAGGTGAATTTTTTTTTTGACTTTCCAGATTGCTTTTATTTATTTGCATTGCAAATGCTTTTTTAAAAAAAGAGGTTTTCTGAGGCTCTTAGTTGTTTACTACTTAATATTCTCCACTGTCATTTCTCTTTAATGACTTCATTAAAAATAATTGAGCAAAGTGTTATAAAGTTTGATTCTATCTCCTATTTTTCCATTATTGCTAACTACTATGTAGGACAGAAAAAGTGCTTGAAGTTTCCTCAAATAGATTTTATTATTTAATTCTGTTGTACTTTAAAAGATTTGCTTTAAAAATGTCTGTTAAGCAAAAAGTATGCTTGAATTACTAATTTAAACACTTCCTGCCAGAATGCATTTTTTTTGCTTATTAAACATGGCATTCCAGAAGAACATAGTGGCCTTATATGAGCTTGATCAGAACTTCTTTTGTACATCTGAGTTTGGAAATTGTCATTGGAACACAATGAAAGTGTTTTATGAAGTGTATTTGATGGATAAGTGAGTACATCAATGAAAAGCTTGCATATAGTTTTTTTTACAATATCTACTTACTTGCACGTGTACCTTTGTGATGTTGCTGATATTTTAGAGGCAACAACAGAACAAAGACTTCTAGATGAAGAACGCTGACAAGTACTTTGTATAAATTGTTTATTGTGATATTATTTGCTTTTA
Source organism: Chlorocebus sabaeus (assembly GCF_047675955.1). Lineage (NCBI taxonomy): Eukaryota > Metazoa > Chordata > Mammalia > Primates > Cercopithecidae > Chlorocebus > Chlorocebus sabaeus. The sequence continues at coordinate 35,358,102 of NC_132913.1, forward strand.
TAAAAGTCATGTATCTATTTCTGTAGTTTGCATATAGTCTAACATCATTTATAAATACATATTTAACTGAAGTGTTGGCAATGGCTTTTTTAATATGAAAATATTTTCGAATGTGTGAAAGCTGGTTCTGCCAATTAAAAAAAAAGTTTTCTACTTAGTTTCTACATATACAAGAAATATACACACTTAGTAATTTAGTACTGGTAGCCTGTAAAGAACTTTCCTGTCCTACTGCTATTACCTTTACTGTTAAGTTTATATACAGTAAAACAATTTTACCTCAATGCATTAGTTTACTGGAAATTTACTGTTAAATTAGCCATGTAAATATAGTAGCATAATTAAAATGTTATTTAATAAACTGAATGTAAATACATTTAAAAATTATTTTTCGGCCGGGCGCGGTGGCCCACGCCTGTAATCCCAGCACTTTGGGAGGCCGAGGCGGGCGGATCACAAGGTCAGGAGATCGAGACCATGGTGAAACCCCGTCTTTACTAAAAAATAGAAAAAAATTAGCCGGGCGCAGTGGCGGGCGCCTGTAGTCCCAGCTACTCGGGAGGCTGAGGCAGGAGAATGGCGTGAACCTGGGAGGCGGAGCTTGCAGTGAGCCGAGATTGCTCCACTGCACTCCAGCCTGGGCGACAAAGCGAGACTCCGTCTCAAAAAAAAAAAAAAAAAAAAAAGAAAAAGAAAAAAAGAAATGTCAAAGGAGGTTGGGCATGGTGGCTTAGGCCTTTAATCCCAGCACTTTAGGAGGCCGAGGCGGGCGGATCACGAGGTCAGCAGATTGAGACCATCCTGGCTAACAGGGTGAAACCCCATCTATAGTAAAAATACAAAAAAAAAAAAAAAAAAAAAAAACCATTAGCCAGGCGTGGTGGCGGGCACCTGTAGTCCCAGCTACTCCGGAGGCTGAGGCAGGAGAATGGTGGAAACCCGAGAGGTGGAGCTTGCAGGGAGCCCAGATCGCACCACTCCAGCCTGGGCGACAGAGCGAGACTCCGTCTAAACAAAAAAAAGAAAGAAAGAAAAAAGAAATGTCAAAGGAAATTCTTCTAGTTCCTTTAAGGATTTCTTTAGCACAGGATCGGGGAGAATCTTGGTTATTGGTGACTTGTGAGATTCTTTTGGGTGTTTGGAAGCTTCAAATGCATGGAGTCATGCCTTAAAAATGTCTCACTGGAGGCAGGCATGGTGGCTTACGCCTGTAATCCTTAGGAGGCCGAAGCAGGTGGATAGCTTGAGTGTACTTTGTGAGCACCGTGGGCAACATGGTGAAACCCTGTTTCTACAAAAAGTGCGGAAAAAAAAAAAAAAGCCAGGCATGGTGGTGCAAGCCTATAGTCCCAGATATTTGGGAGTCCTGTGAGGTCAAGGCTGCAATGAGCTTTAAACACACCCATTGCACTCCAGCCTGGGTGACAGAGTGAGACCCTGTCTCAAAGAAAAAAAAAGAAAAGTCTCACTGGAGAGGGATACTTTATGTATCTTTTAATTATATGTTTTGTAAGAAAAACCAGATTTTATCATTCATTCTTGTGACACTTGATAAATTTTCACCATATGTTTCCTTACCACAGTAGTGAAGGTTAATTGTACTTGTCTGCTTTCATGGTTGTATACATTGTAAACTGATTATTTCAGGACCTAACTGAGACATGAACTGCTCTCACATATTCCAAAATATAGTGACATATTTAAACTTAAAAGATATTTACTTTTTTAAGTGTTCTTAAAAATACCCAAAATTTTGTTATAGAATTAAACAGGACTTCACAAGTGAAATGGAAAAAACAATTACTTTCAAGTTTCCTTTTTTTTAATAGTGACTGATAGGGTATGATTATTTTGTTCTGTAAATATATTTTTGCCATTTCTCCCTAAATGCCTTACTTTAGTCAAATCATATGTATGATTTTTACCACTCTTCACAGAGATACTTCTGCTGTTTATCACAACAGAATTAGAGATAATGCTGCTGTTTATCTCATCGCATGACCATTTCACTGTCTGTTCATTAGCTTACCAAAGAGGCTTTATAAGTTTCCAGTAAGATTGTTAAAAAGTTAGATAGGACTAATTCTGGTGCTGATGCTATTTATCCCTTATTTTATTCTTCGTATTCTTTCTCATACATTTTCTTCTCCATTGTAAAAAGTTTTCCCAATCCCAGAGTGAGTCATTTTTTGAAATAGATTTTGCGGTTTCATTCTGTCAAGGTATTTAAAAATCAAATACAAATAATTATTACTGACTTTTTATTTTTCTGAGTTTATAATCAAAGAGGATTTTATTTTGATCATTACTCCTTTACAAAATGTTCTTCCCCTTTATCATAACCCTGCTTTCCTGTTCATGATGTTAAGTCTCAAATAGATAAGATTATTGTAATTACAAGTAATTGGTAATAGCATTCAAATGATCAGTCGCTCAGTGGCCATTTCTTTTTTTCTTTTAGTGTTTCTCTTTTTAAGTCCACTTCATGCTCACTTTAGCAAATCTAGGAAATATTTAAAATTAGAAGAGTTTGGCATGTTTCTTTGTCTTTTCTCTACCCTTCTCCCAACCCTTCCCCCCTACGTAATTGACATATTGTGCATCTAGTTTTTCTTACTCATTTAAAAGGGGAAATCTACCATATCATAAATATATTTTCATGTTATTAAAAGTTGTCAAATGTAATATTTACTTATATGTATACATCATAATTTACTTAGCCATTCCCTTAATTTTGAGCCTTATGTTGTTTACAGTATTTCATTATTATACTACAGCAGTGTGTGTGTGTGTGTGTCTGTATGTCTGTGTGTGTAATACTTTGTCAACATCTCTATTTCCATAGACTAGAATTCTTGAAAATGAAATTCTTGCATCAGTCTATGAAAACTTTTAAAGCTATTGATTCATATCATAAACATAATTTTTAAGAAAAGTGAAGTTGATTTATCTATCCCAGCTGGCAGTATATCAGAATGTCTAGACTGTATCATTGAACGCTTTAGATTTTCTCCTCTTTAAAATCTTTAATTTTAATTTTTTCAGGTCCTCAGGATTTTAAGTATTTCCCATGGGTGTTTTTTTGCATTTTTATTTCCTTTTGTTTGAGTAAAATATATATTCGTGTACTTTGTTTTTTTTACATCTATAGAGGGCTTAAGTTTTTATTCATAAATATGTAAGGATGTATTATATAGTATGCATAGAGAACATTGCATTGTCATGATGTCTGAAAATGTTTTCCCATTTTGTTTACATATTAGATTGAAAGCAGAATTATTATAGAATTGTTCAACTAATTCTCTTTCTGTTGCCATCTTAACCTTAAGATGAATAGATGTAACAATATGTGTATACATACATGTATGTATATACATGTATCATTTTAGCTTTTTTTTTCTGTCAGAGGAAAGCTGCAAGATACTAAACTTTGACAGTAATCCCTAGAATCTTAATTTGTAAAAAGTAAAAAACTACAAGGTTTCTACTTTGAAAACAGTTATAGTCTTTATTCAAAATGTAAATTAATAAGTGTAAAAAGTTTGTAATAGTATCATAATGTATAATAACATAATAGTATAAATGAAGTTGCTTAACATGCTTTTAAAATGTATGTAATTTTATGTATTATATTTGATAACTTAAGCATGATAAGCTCTTAAGCTCTTAACTGTTTATATTCTACAAGCTCAGTATAATGTAAAAAATTTGCTAAAGTCATTTTGTTTTAACTTCAAGTTAACAATGTTTTCTGAATTTTTTTTGGCATATGTGTGATTACTGTTACAGGTGATTAAATATCTTGTTTGAACTTTGATTTAGGAAGTTTTAATAATTGATAGTTTTTGAATCATAAAATCACTCCTGAGTTTCATTAACCATGGTGGTGTGATTCTTTGGATGTTATTTCTCTTTTCTTTGCCAACATACTCTTATATGGATTTCTCAGATTTTACTGCTGTATTTACAACTCTAAAAGAAAGAAAAATCACACTTTTTCTAGAAAGTTTCTTAAAAATGTATATAGTGGTATTAACCAAATGTAAATACAGTTTCTTATATTTCTTGCATAGCTATAACCACCATCCTCATTAACACAATAAAGTACAACCAAGATGAAAAATAATTATAAATTATCTTGGAGAATGCCAAAATTTCTCAGCACATATTTGCAGATTCCTTGAGATCTATGACCCAGTTTGTGAAACAGTTCACTTAACCTCTTTGTTTTAGTATTCAAATAAAAACGTTGTTAATAATGATATCTCCTCTTGAGTATTAATTAATAAAGGAAAACTACAAATGTTTTTCAATAAAGTTGAGGTACATATTCCTTTTATAATTTCCTTTAGGAATTGTGGATGAGTTGAGCACAAATGCAGCTTCATCACAGTTTTAAGTTATTAGTTTTGAATTTGTGTCTTTCCTGAGATTTCAGTATCTTTACTCATTTATTTTCTTCATTTTAGTATAAATTTTGCTTGTGAAAAAATCCAAATTTTAATTGACCTGAGAAATAGAAATAAAATAAATGACAGAGATGGAAGTTGGGGATCCTTAGGATTCTTTCCAGATTATATTACTCTAATGCAGGGGTCAGCACACTTTTTCTGTAAAGGGCCAGATAGTAAACATTTAGACCTTAGGAACCTGGCTCAACTCTGCTTTTTTAGTGCAAAAGCAGCTATTGACAATACATAAATGAATGAGCATTGCTATTTTCACAGAAAACTTTTTTTTAAAATACAAAAACAGGCAGCAGGGCTTAGCTTGCTGACTCCTGTGCTAAGCATATTTTGGATGACACTGCCTATGTGAATAAGGGCTCACTTATTTTTTTAAGTGGAGATCTTAGTGGCCTTCGTATTGGTGGCCCTTCCCCCCACTGTACAATTTACACATCCTGAAAAGCCTGTTAATATACCAGTTATAATATTGCTGCTTTCTTATTTTCCAATATCTAAGCTCTTTGATATTGAAAACCAACAGGTTGGACTCTACCCAACTTGTTCCTGAGTCAAGGTATTTAATAATCCTTTTCTGGGATGGGGATTAATCTGTTTTTAGTCCAGTAATCAGGTGCCTATGTTGAGTCCGTAAGTGCCAACAAGTTGTAGTTTTCTCCTACCATTGCCATCCTGTTTCCTCAGATTGAAGACGGATAATATAATACTAGCAAACTTTTTTTGTCCTGAGTTCTGGTGGGACTATAGCTTCTTACACCCAAGCAGGGAGTCTTTATGCTCTTGCTCTTTCATATATAGGGTGAATCTCAAGGAAACATACTATTCCCACCACCTGTCTTTTTTTTTTGAGACGGAGTCTCGCTCTTTCACCAGGCTGGAGTGCAGTGGCACAATCTCAGCTCACTTCAAGCTCTGCCTCCTGGGTTCATGCCATTCTCCTGCCTCAGCTTCCCCAGTAGCTGGGACTACAGGTACCTGCCACCACGCCCGGCTAATTTTTTTGTATTTTTAATAGAGACGGGGTTTCACCGTGTTAGCCAGGATGGTCTCGATCTCCTGACGTCGTGATCTGCCCGACTCGGCCTCCCAATGTGCTGGGACCACAGGCGTGAGCCACCACGCCTGGCCCCCACCAGCTGTCTTTAAGTACCGCCACTCACAAAAATTCTTTCCATAGTGTGCCTTCTACCAGATTAGATTATCTAGAAACTGGTAGTACCCTGGATCAGAGCTATATTTTTCATAACCCCTTGGATACTCCAATATGGCTGCTAGATACCTCTCTGTGAGGCAAACCAATTCTCCCAGGCCCAACCCTGCCCATTCCCAGCTATTAATTATTTTGCCTAGGGCCCATCAATCCTTACACCTGAAATCAATCTTCTCTTACTCAAGTGACAAATGAATTAAAGGAGCAATAACTTTAAGATAGATTCCCGAAAAATAATTGGAGGCTTTATATTGGCTCATTTTCTTCCCCTTCATTATTTCTTAACTTACTTCTTCCTAACCTTTCTTCTTTACTTCTTCTATTTCTTTAGTAATTGATGTATGAAAAACAGAATACTTACAATCCTGACAGATTTTCTTGTATATAGCCCACTACTTTTTTTTTTTTTTTTTTTTTTTTTTGAGACGGAGTCTCGCTCTGTCGCCCAGGCTGGAGTGCAGTGGCCGGATCTCAGCTCACTGCAAGCTCCGCCTCCCGGGTTTACGCCATTCTCCTGCCTTAGCCTCCTGAGTAGCTAAGGCTACAGTCGCCCGCCACCTCGCCCGGCTAGTTTTTTGTATTTTTTAGTAGAGACGAGGCTTCACCGTGTTAGCCAGGATGGTCTGGATCCCCTGACCTCGTGATCCGCCCGTCTCGGCCTCCCAAAGTGCTGGGATTACAGACTTGAGCCACCGCGCCCGGCCTAGCCCACTACTTTTATATTAATGTATGTCTGATAACATACCTGAGAGCTGAAATTATGTATTACACTCACTTCCTAAAATTATGGTTCCTGCTTGTGTCCTACTTCTTTCAGGCCCCATACACGAGTAGGTAGGGGAGATTCTTCCCTGCTTTGGAGTCTGATAGAGATGGAGTTGCACAGCCAGCATCTGGAGATAATAAATTTATAATTATCACTTTCTAAAAGGAAGATTAGGGGTTTGATAGCTGCTGACTTTATCCACAGTCTTAAATATGTAAGCCCAACCTTCTTGGGTAGTACTCAGGGAAAGGCAAACCATTTCTGCTTTCCTCTGGGCCATGCATCTAGAGGGGCCTAGCAGATGTTTTCAGTCTTTGTGATGAGCCTCTCCTGTCTTCAAATAGCCTGGTATTTCCCAGCATTGTTAAGGTAGGAGGGGGAGGAACATTTTGTGAGAACAGCTTTAATATTGGAGGAGGCTGGACCAGTAGACCTGTGTGAACCATAGGTTCAGTTAGGAGAGCAAACCCATGAGTTTGTGAGATGCTTCTGTGTTCTCCTAGCTTTTGAGCATGCTCTGTCGTGTGGGGAAAACCAGACTATTTCCTTTAACAGTAACAGCTCAGAGGCAGTAATATGAGCATTTGAAATCATCATTCAGCAAAATATGTCAGAAAAATCAAACTCAGAAAAGGAAATTAATATTGGATATCATAGTTTAATGAAAGATCATATGAGTTGCTTCAAAGTTGAATGTGTTGAAGTTAATGACTGCCTATCATGTAAACCATAGATGACATGGAAAGTAGGGAATAGGAACATCACAAAATAAAATGCTGAAGTTTGATATTCTGTGAATTATAGACTTTTCAGTAGAAAATACTAAACTCTGAGCCTCATGTGAACTTTCTTAAAGGTAGGAAGATTATTTATGTTCATTGCCTGGAGTATATACAAAACAAAGCTAAAAAGATGAACTCTACATTTAAATTGATGTGTAGTTAATAAGACATATCTGTAATTTGTATGTTCCAAAATTAAACTTATGATATTATTAAAGTCTCAGGTTGAGGAGGAGACAAGGGACATTTCTAGCATTATTTTCACTGAGTAGATTTATAAGCACTAATTTAAAAATGCCATTGTTGGGCCAGGTGCAGTGACTTCCACCTGTAATCCCAGCACTTAAGGAGGCAGAGGCAGGGGGATCAAGACAAGCCTGGACAATATTATAGTGAGACTTCATGTCTCCAATTTTTTTTTTTTTTTTTTTTTTTTTAAAGAGCCGAGCATGGTGGTGTGTACCTGTCATCGCAGCTACTTGGGAGGCTGAGCCAAGGAGGAGGAGGTAGCAATGAGCTGAGATCACACCATTGCACTCCAAATCCAGCCTGGATGACAGAGCAAGACCCTATCTCAGTCAGTCAATCAATCAATCAATAATAAATGTGTACCATTGTTTTACTAGGTAAATATTTTATATTTATCTCCTGATGAAGCCTCATCTTTTCTTACTTCCTCACTATAGTATTTAGTGTTTTCTTCAGCAATACTAAACTGTTTTTATATCTACCGCATATACCATTTTTTTCTTTTCTTTCTTTTTCTTTTTCTTTTTTTTTTTTTTGAGACAGTGTCTTGCTCTGTCACCCAGGCTGGAGTGCAATGGCATGATCTCAGCTCACTGCAACCTGTGCCTCCCAGTTCTCCTCTCTCAGCCTCCTGAGTATCTGGGCGCATGCCACCACGCCCCGCTAATTTTTTGTATTTTAATACAGACGGGTTTTCACTGTGTTGCCTAGCCTGGTCTTGAACCCCGGAGCTCAGGCAATCCACCTACCTCAGCCTCAAAAGTACTGGGATTACAGGCAAGAGCCTCTGCACCCAGCCACCATGTTTTTTTTCACCTCAACACTTTTGCTCAAGCTCTTTCTTCAATGCAGAATGTACTTCACTTACCTGCGCTTGTCTCATTCTACGTTAGGATTTGGCCTAGACATCCTGTCAGAAAGACTTATTTTCTCATTCTTCAGTGCACCCATCCAATTTTATACTCTCTGTCATTGTATTAGAATTTTGGGAGAAGACCTGGAAAGCAAAAGTGATGTTGCCAGTACCTACAACAGAGCATGGCACATAGAGGTGTTCAGTAAGTATTTGTTGAACTAAGTGTAGATTTAAGGTTAGCTATGTCCATTCTGGTTAATGCTAAGAAACATTAATTGATACTGATAAAGTTTTGATTATATATGTAATGGCTGTGCAAAATGGAATGCAAAAGTACAGTTTCTGAATGTTCATCAATTCAGCACTTCTGTTGAGCACCCACTCTGAACCACACACTGTATTAGACATTGAAATATCTATGACCTTTAAATGTATCTACATCAAAGAACCATTTTGAACTCCAATTTAGAGCTACTCAGCAATTGTTAGTGACAATAATAACTAAGATATTTTTGTCATAATTGATTTTCTTTACAAATTATCATCAGACAGAACAAGCTAAAAAAAACTTTAAGATTTTAGTAAACATTTTATTTGCCAAGACATAAAATTTTCTTAAGTTCTGATACCTCTAAGGCTCAAGAGGTAAATCTGTATTTTATAGTTTCATTATAGATGAATTATTTAAATAAAATATTCTAGGACCTCACTCTAACCACTTGCTTACAAAATAAAAACAATACATTTGGATCTATTTTTATTAAACTGCTACCTAGAATTAAAACAAGTAGAAATAAGATGTTGTTCAGAGTTACAAGAAAATTTTCTTCAATTCATTTCCCTTGCCTTACATTATCCCCAGCTTCCTATTCTCTCCCTACCCATAGCCCCATCCCCTAAGCTGGCTTCTAACATCTCATAGTAACTGAATGGTCATTCTTACCTCAACTCTTACAAATGCTATAAAAAGGCATATTGCCCTGTGTAGGCAAAAGTTTTAACAAAATCTTTTCCTTCAGCATGAGAAGTTGACCTTCTTTTAACTCTAGCTGTGTTTCCTTGGTAATCTGATAAGGGTAGTATGTCAACTATGTTACTAGACAGCATTGCTCATGGTAGAAATGACCCCTAATTGGTAAACTTCATCTGAACTAGTAACATTACAAACACCTGGCAGGAAGCCGTATCTTTGGGCCTCTGTATGTGGTGACTTATAAGTGGACATGTCCCTTGATTCTGGCAATTGTGGCCATTGAGTTGTTACAAGAGATATTGGCTCTGGTGGGGCATGAAGCCTCTAAGTCAGTGTAGCTCCTTCACCTGCTTGATGTAAATCTCAAGTTGTACCTAAGCCATGACTAAGAGGCCAGGAAAAAAGCTCCCAGATAGCTGTGTGAACCACTACTTGGATTTTTGCAGAGACTCCTGCAGAAGAGGAATACCTGATACTGCCCTGTGCCACATGCATTGGTTCTTGTTCTGTAACATTCTGGGTGGACAGGTGCTCAGGATGGCCTATGGTTGTCCCGTGAATTTGCACATTCAGTTGAACCTAAGGAGCCCTCCTAGTGGGCATTGAAGATCTGATTACCTTTTGTTTCTTGGATCTTATTGAGAGAGAGAATGTAATGAAAGAATGAAAGCAAATATTTTTGATTGGTTATTTCACAGTGATGCTGTCTCTGTAATCATAGTACCCATATCTTCTGAATCTAAGAGCTCTTGTCACACTAGATTGTTGAAGGAATGCTTCCAGTAGGTAACTTCATGGCAGAAAGTCTGGTGTGGCTGTACACTACAGTATTTGTGTATTCATCAAATATTCTCCTCATCATGTACTGATAGGTTCCTTTTTTACTGTTTTTATGTTTTAGAGACTATCTTAAGTCAGGAGGTGACTGGTGATAATTGTAACTAATTAGCACTTAGTGGATACCTTATTTCACTCTTCACTATATTATTGTTCTCTGTATCATGTTGATAGATTCTTCTTCTAATTTTACTAATAATTTGATTCTTTTGTTTAAGATTTGACCTTTAAGGTCATTTATAAGGAAGCTATTCAGTCCTTGATTATAATTTTAAGTAATACATTATAACCAATAGGTGAGAGAAAATATCACAGTTTTTTAATAATTGAAAAACACTTAGACTAAAGCCAGTTTTTCTAGTAGTACAAGATTTACTCATTTAAATTTTTGTCTGTATTACAGAAACAATGTGTCTTCTCTTTTGGAAAATTAAAATGTATGGATACATGAGAAAAAAATTCAGAATATCTAATTCCCTTAGAGCTACTCAGTGTTCGCAAGCATGTTTTGCGTTCCAAACCTTTTGTTACTCTGTGTATAAATGGAGAGAAAGGTGAAGGGCAGCAAATAAGACAGAGGAGAGATGTGTTTATTTCTATTGTTTTTGTAATGGAATAAAAATGTGCATAATGTTTTGAATCTTTTTTTCACTTGCTCCATCTTGAATTTGTTTTTATGTCAGTGCTTTTTTCTAGATTTAACATTTATATTAAATATCATTTTATAGTATGTTACTGTGTTTAGAACTATGTCACAATGCTGGGTAATAAGGAGCTTGTGGGGAGCTAGAGCAGGCAGTTTTTGTCTATGCAAACTGCTGTTAAACGAGTTTTCCTTGACCTTTTTAATGTCTTAATTAATTAATTAATTAATTAAAATACTGAGTAAAAGCAAAGGACAAAGGCAGACGACTCTCCCTGAAGACCTCTCTTTACATTGGCATAGCACTCTACTTTGAGAAGCAAGATTGTTAAGCCATTAGTGATTCTTTTTTAATTTTTTAAAGTAATACATAGTATTTGTACCTTTTTATGGGTTACAGGTGGTATTTTTTTTACATACATTGACAGTGTAATGACTAAGTCAGGGTATTCAGTTTAGCCATCATCTTGAGTAGTTATCATGTCAATGTGTTGGGAACATTTCAAGTCCTCTCTTCAAGCTATTTTGAAATATGCAATAATTGTTGTTAGCTGTAGTCACTCTGGTCTGCTGTGGAACATTGGAATGTATTCCTTCTATCCAGCTGTATGTTAAGGCCCATTTACCAACCTCTCTTCATCCTCTCCATTCCCCCACCACAAACAGCCTACTTAGCCTCTGGTTACTATCATTCTACTCTCTACCTCCATGAGGTCAACTTTTTTAGCTCCCACATATGACTGAGAGCATGTCATGTTTCTCTTTCTGTTCCTGGCTTACTTCACTTAACATAATAACCTCCAATTCTATCCATGTTGCTGCAAATAACAGGATTTCATTCTTTTTTAATGCCAAGTAGTATTTTATCATTGGCGCTATGTGATAGTTGACATTTAGTGATTTGATATTGGTAGCATGTTTGCTACTAGTAGGGCAGAGAGCTAATCCCTACTATTTTTTCCAAAAATATTACAACAATTGTTGAAACATAAATCATTAAGAGAGCCACTATAAAAAATAAGTTTAAAAAATTCTTAGGCAAAATGACCGTTTTGTTTTTATCATGGTGGTACCAAGATTACTTAATAGAGAAATTGGTCGGATAAAGGGTATGAAAGTCTGAGGGCCTTATCTCCAGTATATATTTCACTGTTTTGTTCAAAAGTATATGTTGGAAATCTTTGGTTCATTGCTTTGTTAAACTTCATTCCATTCTGATACTACCTGGCACATTTTAGGTTTTTAGAATTATAGAAAAGCCTAGCAACTTCTCTAGTGTGAAAGTTGGAAATACAGAAATAACATTAAGCAGGATCTTAGTACTGTTTTGTTTACACAACAGTCTATTTAAAATGGAAGTGTAAAAATTAACTATAATAATACCATAAATTAAGAATTATACCAAGTTTGTTTTTTTTTTTTTTTTTTTTTTTTGACGGAATCTCGCTCTTGTGGCTCAGGCTAGAGTGCAGTGGTACGATCTCAGCTCACTGCAGCCTCTGCCTCCTGGATTCAAGCATTTCTCCTGCCTCAACCTCCCAAGTAGCTGGGATTACAGGCATCCACCACCATGCCCAGCTAATTTTTGTATTTTTAGTAGAGACAGGATTTCACCATGTTGGCCAGGCTGGTCTCAAACTCCTGGCCTCAGGTCATCCACCTGCCTCCGCCTCCCAAAGTGCTGGGATTACAGATGTGAGCCACCACACCTGACCAAATTATTCCAAGATTTAACAACATAGCAGACATACATTAAAATATTGAGAACCGTTTTGTTCAAAGTCAAAAATCACTAACACTGGCCTTTTACTTTCTCTCTCTGTGTTTAGATATATCTCTGTGTGTGTGTGTGTGTGTGTGTGTGTAGGTATGGGTTTATGCATATGTAAATGTGTGAATAGTTAGCAGGAAGCCACGGTTATTGAGGCAGGTATTATGCTAAGTCACTTTATGTTCTCATTTAATGCTTCTAATAATCTAGTGAGATAACGACTATTTTTATCCTCATTTTTGAGATGAGAAAAGTGACTTCTAGAGAGAGGAAGTAACTTGTGCAGGATTACACGGTCATTAAATTATAGACTTTGGAACTTAGATAAGATCTCTCAGTGCTTTTTGATATTGTAGCTAAGAGATTGCTCAATATGTTTTTACCTGTTGGAGAATTCAGATCATTAAAAGAAGAGATATTTGCTCTCTGATAATTCAGCATTACATTTATCTTAAGTTTTCTCAGGCTTCTCTCTGTCTTTAGAATGCATTCTATGTCTAAACTTTTGAAGAACAAAGCCTATTGCTTTTGTCCTACAAATGTGTCATAGAGGATGCTACATTGGCTATCTCTCTTTTTAAGTTGAAAATAGAATAAGAATTCAACTTTACATAAGAACATAAGAATAAGAATGCTCTAGGTTTTGTAATCATTAAGTTTAGTTTTAAAAAACTGTTCATTGTGAATTATATTTGTAAATTTGAAAGCTTATGTGAAGAAAATGTTAAAAGTTTATTGCACAGTACATTTTAAAAAGTCTGGCATGATCAGACATTCTCATCCTGTAGAGGAAATCATAGCTAAATATACATATCTGTACTTCTTGTTTTAGCCTTTGTATACCAGTGTTTATTCATCTAGAGAATTCAGTATTCTAAATTGAAGATAGATTCTACCCTGCTCATGCTATTCAATATAATAATAGCACTTATTGTCATAGATATACTGGATTGAGACTTGAAATTTGAGTGAAAAAATACCTTTGGGTAATTAAACTACACAAACATATGTGATTACCTGAAATCTACATAGTAAAAATGAATCATCATTTGGTTTAAAATAAATATACTAAATTATAACATCTGACACAATGCCATCCAGTAGGATAACATATTTAAAATGTATGGGCCACAATGTAGACTTTAGTGTTTACAGGTAAGACTTCTATTACAGAAATCATCATCATGGTTTACTTTGTGTCTAAAAACAAATTCTCTACGTATATAAGTTATATAGTGTAAATAATAGTAGTAGATCCTTTTGGGAATTACTTAGGCTTAGAATTTTTTTTTTCTGGGAGTAGAACATATATACCAACCAAAGGTTTGATTCAGCGGTAGGTTGAATGATTTTAGATTTAATATAACATGCCTCTTCAGTTCTTTGGGCACATGTGAATTAATTGTTGCATGCTGAATAAAGTGACACTTGATTGCCCCTGATAATGAGATCCTTACTTTCTGTAAGAGGTTGCTGTGTTGCGAATGCATCAGATTTAGTTATTAACTAAAAAGTTTCATTCCAAATTTTCATGTCCTATGAAGGCTAGATCAATTGGATCTGACTGGGGGTGATATTTCTTTTCAACAGTGGTAAATGTTTATGAATCTTTCCAATAAGCTGTCTAAACCACAGTGATTTGATTGAGAAATACAGATTTCTGGTTGTATTTTGTTAATGTTCTGGAGTACCTATATCCAGCTCTAAAGTTTAGCTTTATAACAAAAAATGATATAGGAGATGAAGTGATAGACAGCTGGAGTGGATATTCCACCTAGGCTTCCTTGAAAACCCAAGGCCTTAGGCACCCTCCGCCCCCACATCACCACCACAGAACTGGCTGAGAATCCTTAGATAGAAATATTTCGGTTTTTTTGTACTGATTTAATATAAATAACTTGCACTTCTTAGAAGTGTGAGTTTCTCGCTGTCATGGTTTTCTATTACTGTATGCCAAGAAGATAGATCAGCTTAAGACCCCCACTGTGGTGATGAAGTCAGTGTGGAAGAGAAAATTCTCACCATTGCCTTAATTCTAGATTTATCATTTGGGGTGGGGGATAGTAGGTATAGGCAATCACACAGCCCAATAAACATTTTCTCCTGATGTACAAATTAAACGCTTGGAGTTAAGCAGTGGGGATATTAATATAAGGGGTGGTTTTGAAGTTGATGTTAAAAGTCAGTGTCATAGTTTTTCATGAATCAAAACTGTATAAATGATTTTATCGCCCTTCCTTGCTCTTACATTTAAAAGCATTGCCTCAGTGGAAACAACTTAAATGTCTATTAGTAGGGGATTATTTAAATATATATGGTACATTCTTATAATGGCATACTGCATAACCATTAAAAATGACTTCTACATACATACAAGTAAAACTTTTAATATTTGTCAAGCACATACACTTAATGTGCTAGACACTATTCTAAGGAATGACCATGGAATGTCTCATTGTATCTACACAACAACCCCATGAGAGAGGTACTATTCTCATCCCTATTTTAAAGATGATTTACTTGAGAGTGAGAAAAATAATTCATCCAAGGTCACACAGCTATCAAGAAGTGCTAAGTTATGGACCTAGGCAGTCTGATTCTATAGCAAGTGTTACTAGCTACTATGCCATGTGCTGTAACTACTATGTGGCTAGTATGAAAATGTGCATTTTTAATAAATCAACAGGTAAAACAGCGTATCATGTATAGCTTGAACTGTTTACATAAAATTGTTGCCGCTGGTTATTTTGGGCTTATAGGATACCAGATAATCTTTTTTTTTCCTTTTAAGATTTTTTAAATCAGTGAATATTTAGGATTTTTCTAATATAAAGATATCAATAAAACTTTTGTATTTTGTAAACAATAAGTAAATCACTGCTCCAACTAATTTCTCCTCCACTTCTCTCAGTTAAGTGTTTCTTCCTTTCCCTATCAATTTTGGTGCTTCGACTTCTGCAAAGCAGCAATGATACTGCTTTGTCTGCTTACCTTCAGCAACACTCTAAGTGTTAAAAGGACCTTCTACATTTGCAATTTGTTTGTATCTTATTTTTAATTCCTTTGGATTCTTTCTCTTTCCTTTGTAAAACTCTATCATATTTAGCTTGGTGTTCATTGGACTTCCAATAAATATTGATGAGGTAAAAACAAACTCTAATGTGAGCATTCTGGTTTAACAGTTTTATAGATTATACTGTTTCCTTTTAGAAAGAGTTTTGGATATAACTGGAAACTAGTAACCTCAAAGGAATAGAATTTTTTTTATTTTTTATTTTTTTTATCTTTTTTTTTTTTTTTTTTTTTTTTTGAGATGGAATCTTGTTCTGTCGCCCAGGCTGGAGTGCCCTGGCGCCATCTCGGCTCACTGCAACCTCTGCCCTCCCCAGGTTCAAGCAATTCTGCCTCAGCCTCCCGAGTAGCTGGAATTACAGGAGCCTGCCACCACGCCTAGCTAATTTTAGAGACAAGGTTTCACCATCTTGGCCAGGCTGGTCTTGAATTCCTGACCTTGGGATCCACCCACCTCGGCCTCCTAAAGTGCTGGGATTACAGGCATGAGCCACCACACCCATCCAGGAATAGAATTTTACATGAGAATATGGCAGTAATGATTTGGAAATGATCATATGTGGCTAGAGGAATGCTGTTCTTCTCTTTCCTCCAAACTCTGTTATAGTGTTATTCTAGGGTCTTGGAGAATAAAGACCTCCTCTAGCAAGGACCACCAGAGAAAAGCATCCTCTGGGTTTCTGTTAAGACAGAGATGTCAAAAAGCATTTTTGAAGACATGAGGCATACAGGATTGTCGATTGTTAATTATGAAATATAGCAGCAGTAATAGAGATGCAGTAGAAAAGCTTTGTGGGAAGAGATTATTGGAAAGATGGCTCAGAGAAGAAGCAGCCCAGAGTAGAATAAGGCAACTAAGCAAGACTATACACTGTGGAAGAGGGGTTTATGTGTCAGTGTGTGGCCAAAGATGACAGGGCTATAAGGGAGAAACGGAGACTTAAATATTCAGTCAGGTTTATTTCTTTGTGTTTTGAGTATCAGAGGCAAAGGTAAAAACATCTTTACTGTTTGAAACCAGAATGAGGGTCTAGAACCCTGCCCGCCATATCTCTTTTCCTTGCCTCTTTTCCATCCTGTGGCCCATCTTACATCAGGTATTAGCCTGAGCTAAGAGAAATGACAATAGTTTTCCTAAAGAAGTTACAGCATCAAGTTATTAAAACACTTTTCATCCATAAATATTTCTGTATGAATATCTAAAAGATAAGGACTCAATTTTAAAATTACTACATTATCACACTTTAAAAAAATTAGAAATACTCCTTAGTTATGAGCATTGCATCAGTTTCAGATTTTTCTGATTGTATTATAAGTGACTTTTTGTGGGTTTTTTTTTTTACAGTTGTTTGTTTGAATCAGGATCCAAATAAGATCCATATGTTACAGTTGGTTAATGTATTCTTTAAGTGTTTCTGAATCTATAGGCTTCTCACTCAGGATTAATAATTGATTAGACTTTTATAAGTGCAGTTCCTCTAACTGTAGTGATTTTAAAAAGTAATAATCTATATTGCAAGAGTTAAATATATCAGAAAGATCTATTCTCAGTATGGGCTTAAATATATTTAAAATTCCACAGCTTGGAATCTTATCTAGTTTTTTATTCAGTGCCCACATAAATGTATTAATGATTAAAATAACTAGTTTGTAAGAAATCAGGAGCCACTAGTAATTGGCCAACTTATTCTATTGTAAATAACATCTATATAGTAATTTTCTTAATTTGTCCTACAATCATGGCCTTAGAAAGTAATATTATCCTGATTTTCCAATGCTAGTTAAAGAAAACATATCACAAAAATTAAATGTTTAGAGATTTTTCCTACTTTACCAACAGGAACTAATTTGAAAACTCAGTCTTTTTTTTTTTTTTTTTTTTTTTCGGAGTGATAAAGATGTTTCTGTCTTTCTGCTTTGTACTATAGCCCAGTATGGGTTTTAAAATAGGCTGCATGTAGCCTGAAGAAGCAATAATGATTGGTAGTATATCAGTCAAGATGGGCTATATTATGAAGTCATGAGAAATAACCACAAAACCTCAGTGGTTTAAAAACAACAAAGGTTTATTTCTTGCTCTCCTTGCATGTCCATCATGGTCAGCAGCATCTCTGCTTATAATAGTCACTTAGGGACTTTATGTAGAAGCCACCGTTTCAATCATTGCTTTCATCATGCTGGAAAGAAAGACCAAAAAAAAGAGGCCTCCAAGGGCTGACATCTGCAATTAAATGTTCCGGCTTAGAAGTCACACATTCAATCACAAGGAAGCTGTGAAGTTAGTCTTCTAGATGCCAGTGAGAGAAAGATCAGCTATTGGTGAGCAGTACAGATAACTAACAGAAGTTATCATTGTAATAATAGGTTAACTGATAATTCTAATTACTAGCTTCTGATGAATATGTTCACTCATTTATTCATTTACTCAGTTATTCATCAAATATTTATTAACTGCTATGTACAAGTCACTGTACTGGACAGTGGGAACATTAAAGTGAATAAAACACATCCATCCCTCCTCTCTATGTTCTCATAGTCTAGCAGAGGCAAAGGGCAAGTAATTTTATATTGGAGACTGGCAAACTATTGCCTACAGGCCACATCTGGCCTGCAGCATGTTTTTGTGTGGCCCATAAGCTAAGAATGTCTTTCACATTTTTAAAGGGTCAGGAAAAGAAATTAATGAAGGGGAATATGCAACAGAGACTGTTATGTGGCCTGCACAGCCTGAAATATTTACTGTCTAATCCTGCACAGAAAAAAGTTTGCACATCTGTACTATAATAACTGTACTTAAATTTGAAGCTCTTCAAACTAATTGCTGTCTAGCCCATTGTCAAATAAAAGTCACACAATTATCTTGTAAGCTCCACATATCTCTTAATAGTGTGCCTTTTGTTTAATCTGATACTTTATTTCATGGAAATATAAATCTTTTCCTGTGTTTTTGGAACGACAATTTTATTGATATCTTGAGTTGTCTTGTTACTGGGCATTGTAGACACAGGTGACTATTTGATTTGTTGCATAGTTAGGTAGCTGTGAGATGGCCAGATTCTTAAATGTCTTTATGCAGATATTAAGTAATGACTTGTTTTGGAACAGGAATTGTAGCAACCAAGAGGATATCTGCTTCCTTAGTTTTAGAAATCAAAATCAGAGAATGGAAGTACGTAAAAGTAGATTTTTATTTTCTCTACTATCAACTGGGTTAAGTGTATTGAGGATGATTTTAAATGCAGTAAGAGACTGTGGTTCAAAGTGTATAGAATGTAAAAACAATATATAATGTCCTGCTCTGTGTGAAGCACTTGGTGGTAATACCTAAGGATGTGGAAGAATCACTCATGGTACTCAAATTCATAATAGAGGAGGAGGGTATTCTGATTCAGACTGAGAGGAGTGGGATTGTATAAAACAAGCCTGGATTGTTTTAAAGCAGTTTTTGAGGAAAAGTCTGCAAAAGATGTGACTTTTACAGCATAAGGGTAGGGTGAGCAACAGGAGAGAAAAGATGCCTTGAACTTATACATAATATATGCTCATATTGACCATCAGAGCTCAGTTTATGATAGAGTTGGGAGACTTGGTAGATTAAAGAAGCCTGCTAAATTCCACACCAGCTTTAGGATTTACTTAAGGTGTAAGGTGTTCTGTCATGTGGAATGTAGAATGTCAATGCCAAAAACACCTGTTTAGCAACAGTTTGTAGAATTCTAGATGGTCTTGGTAAAGGACATTTCCTATGCCGTTGAGTTGCTTATAGGAACTAGATTTTTATAGATTTGGTAAAAATCCTCCTTCAGGTCTATTGCTTCAGAGCTTGTATCCTTAACCATCATTCTGAACTCTTGTAAGGATTAGAATCAATTACCTTAAGAGTGAACAAGTGTATTTTTCCAAGTGATTCCTAAGGTTCTTTCCAGTTTTTTGGCTGACTATGACAGTCAAAAATGACAGCCCTGGCTCAGATCTGTGACTCCAGTAACTCTAACCAGATTCTGAGCTTATATACTAGATGTCCTGTGTATCCAGTGGGTGCTCATTTACTTGTGTGTCAGATTGACATAGTATTTTACCAGCCTTCTATTTGTTGGAGACTACCAGATAGACACAAAATATGCCAGTGCTTACTCTGGATTATATACAGTCCACTTCTCCTGGCTATTGACTGTTGCTATATGTAATTCTGAGATTATCATTTAAAATCTCCTTTCTCTTGTGTAGTCATTTTATTGTTAATTTCCATAAAGTGAACTGCTCGACCACATAGTCCCTGCAAATGTACCATTATATAACAAGGTCGTATGACTGCTCTTTCTACAGTAGCTAAAATTGTGTAGGTATGTATTATCCGTTGGAACATCTAACACACATTCTTTGACCCTTTCAGAGCTGATATCTACATTACAAATATAATATTTTTGTTGATAATTGTGGGCTTCTTTTGGTTAATGATAATTGCAAATGTAACGTCATGTAACTGGATATCATAGCCATAAAGTAATTTGGATTAGCCAATAATCCTGTTTTTATGTTGGAAAATTTAATATTGTAAAAGAATAAGTGTGTTAATTATTTTATTAACTGCCCCATTGTTCATGGAGATGAGTGCTACAGCCTGGAACAAATGACTCCATACCCAACTTTTAAGACATGCTTATAGGAAAATGTTTAATATTGTTCACTCATTTCCCTTATGGTAGTGATCTTCTTGATGCATAGCTTTATAGCTTCCCTGTCTTTATTTTGACTGTCCACTGAAATGTATTTCCAAGTCAAAAACATTACAGTTTTAAAAACAAAATTTAAGTGGTCAAGTGTCTAAAGTTATTCATTGCCACCTAAGCCAGTGCTAATTCATAAAATGCTGACCTGGGATCTCAGCAAAATTGCGAATAGTTTGCTTCTATCTTCCAATTTCAAAACGACTGCATTTGTGTTGGCAATATCCTAAGTACTGGGTTTGGTCTAGCCTCATCCAGCCTGATATCAATGATTTTCAAATGTTTTAGACAGTGATAGTAGTGTTGGCAGCAATCTCAATGGATGAGGATATTGTTATAGTTACAGAATCATAGTCAGTTTTGATAATATAAACTGGAGAAAGTGAAGCTTCATAGAAACTTCTTGGCTAGTGAGCATTCTATTTGTGTCTACTCTCCTCTCTTAAAACTTGCTTTTGGCCTGGCGCGGTGGCTCACGCCTGTAATCCCAGGATTTTGGGAGGCCAAGGCAGGCAGATCACGAGGTCAGGAGTTTGAGATCAGCCTGACCAACATGGTGAAAACCCATCTCTACTAAAAATACCAAAATTAGCCGAGCATGGGGGTGCACACCTGTTAACCCAGCTACTCGAAAAGCTGAGGTAGTAGAATCGCTTGAACCCAGGAGGCGGAGGTTGTAGTGAGCTGAGATCGCACCATTGCACTCCAGCCTAGGCGACAGGTGGAGACTCTGTCTCAAAATCAAACAAACAAACAAAAAAAACTTGCTTTTACCCATTTTCTATAAAGTCCAGAACCCCATGGCTAGTTTAATAAAGAGTGTTGTCATGATATTAATAGGTTCTAATTTATCTCTATTAGTTAAAGACGTTGAATAAAATAGTGACTCTTCTAGAATTATTAAAACAAAATAAAATCAAAACAAATAAACAACAAGAATAATAAAAAACCCTTGGTCTTATTGTGCAAAGGAAGTTTAGGATCAAGGTGAAGGTGATGTCAGAAGGCATGGAAATAGGGGCAGCAGGTTAATCTTTTCCTCAATTATAGCAGGCAGGCATTCGTATACTAAATGTTTGAGTAAGTTGTGGTACAACAGAAGCATTTCTGTCTCGTAATACAAGAAGTATTAAAATCATAATCCTTCAATAAAATTCGTGTATATGAAAATTCATTATATTTTGTATTTAGTTTCAGACACATCTCCTATAGATAGCTAGTTTCCAACTAACTTCAAAAAATGATCTAGGAATATTGAATTGTAAGAAAAACAGAGTTTAATTTGGATAAATATTCTTTTCTTTTAAAAGTATTTTTCTTTAACTTTTGATTTATATGTTTGGTACCTGATATTTTACTACTTGCTAGTGAAATATGTTTTAAAAAGTGATCGCATTAATTTTGTTTGCCCTAGAAACTATTCTGAATGCTAAGGATACAACAACTATTCCTAGCAGACAAGAACCTCACACTATTTTTTTAAGTGATCTTGTTAATTTTATTCAACAGCAAATTTGAAGTACATATTCGTGATAATGTGAAAACAACATTTTGCTCTATATATAATAATGCTTTTTTAAAAAAATCTGACATCCACTTTTGAAACTAGCATTGTTTAGGCTTAAATCTTTTAGTATTGAACCCTAATTTAAAGACTAGTTAGGTTTAAATAGACATTTTATTTCCATTCTTAAAGTTTTTAGATGGCCTAGGGGAAAGATAATACACATTTTGCTGTTTTGCTAATTTGTGAATCTACTAAATTGAAAAGGAAATAAAATTAAGAAGTAGTGAAAAATATATAATATACAACCTAGGTCAAAGGTATTTGAAATTATTATATATTATGGTAGCAACTATGTAAATAATGCAGTGATTTAAACATTTAAAAAGTATTAGAAGCAAATGTATGGAAATTCTGAGTGATTGTATTAAGGTGCTAAGAGCCTTTTTTCTTCTAGATTCTGATTTTTCTGTAATACAGTTGTACTTTTATGATGAGAAGAATAAATATGTTTTAACAAAATGCAATATAGGAAGCTAAGATTAAATATAGAAAAGCATTTGCTGCTTCTAATTATGGAAAATGTTTCAACGGCACTTATATTAAATATAAGAATATTTCATGTACCCAAAAGACCATATTTTCTATAGAGTATATTTCAGCATAAGAAGCAGCTCACAGCTCAAGAGTGTCAGGGTGCTAGGCAATCTTCAAAATTAATGTCCAGTAAATTTTAATGGAAAAGGGTCTAAATAAATGTTAACTTGTTATTGTCTCCTCCAAACTTCCTCATTAGCTCCAACAGTTTGAATAAAAGCTGTACAAAGGTAGGGTTCTTGGCTGTCTTTTAAAATTGTTGTATCTTTAGCATTTATAACAGTTTCTGGAAGAAATTAGGAGCTTAGTGGTATTTGTTGAATGAATGAATAAATAACAGATGAGGGAGATAATGCAATTAACTCCTAATTATATATGCACAGATATTTCCAGTATAAATTAATTATGTTCTCTCACCATGTCTCCTGGTTTCGACTACAAAACT
The DNA here is from genome assembly GCF_047675955.1 of Chlorocebus sabaeus. NCBI lineage: Eukaryota > Metazoa > Chordata > Mammalia > Primates > Cercopithecidae > Chlorocebus > Chlorocebus sabaeus. Next base: position 35,381,000 of record NC_132913.1, read on the forward strand.
AGAGAAATATTAAACTTTTTACAAGGATTAAAGATACCTTGAACTAGCTGAGAAAGAAGATAGCAACTTGGAGCCAAGCAATACCAGCCGTGGTAAGGAGTTACATCCCATCACTCATATCACCCTGACTGTAATAAGGAATGAGAGTACAGTAGATAGGAAAGAGAGGGAAGAGGAGCATATCGTAAGTCCTGGTCTGCTTTTTTTCAAATGGACCCTGTGTTGCCGCAGAACCCATGGTGCCACCCACTCAGAAGACTTCCTGGATGGCTCTGTGCATGCTTAAGAACTGGTCTACATTTTTTTGGTCCTTCCCCATTCTTATTCCACGTAGTACATACTGCACTGTAACTTGTGCTTTTGTGGGAGAAATTCCAGGTATCTTAGAATACAGAACCATATAAAAGAGCAGTAACTGCTCATTTTGAGAGTGATTGCATTTATTTCATAAGTAATTTAATCTTGCCGATAGCTAATATACTTATTATTTCCTTTTATTCACTTCAGCATGATTCTATATAATTCATTTTTAGGCTCTTCTGAATTATTCTGCTTCCATTCTGTAGCATCATTCTTTTTGGTTGCTGTTTTCTTCAAACTTTTTTCCTCTTTGAGGAAGTACTTCACTCTTCATATGCAAAACCAGAGGCATTTCTCATGAATCCTTTAGATTATGAGAAAGCAAAATTTCTTTTCACAAACCCCACACCTTTCTATAATTTTGGGCTGAAACTGCTCTCTACAAGACCTTCTGAATGCTTATACAACAGAATCTCTTATCTGAACCCTGAGTTTTTCAATTCTTTTCATTTATTCAGTGTCTTCTGTGGTGTCTTTCCTGTTCCAGAGCACTTATCCTTCTCCATCAAGCTTCTTTCAAGTATCTTTATTCCTTTTGGCTCTAACAGGTTCTCTGAACTCTTCAGGTCTATGCCATTTACCCAGTACTACCAGCATCTCAGTCTTTATTATTCATCATCTTAGATGGTCATATTTTCTATTATTCACCTTTTTGTACTTCTGTTTCTTCTCTGATTGGCATTAGCATATTCATTCACTTACTCATCAGATATTTACTGAGTCATTACCATGTACCAGAGCTCTGCTAAATGTTGGAATAAGTGGTAAAAGAAACAGACATCGTCCTAGCCCTTACAGAGTTTGCTATCCACTTGAAGAATAAAACAGTAGGCTTACACATCTACAACTCAGTTATACCTCCATGACTTAATCTGCATGTGATTTCAGAGGAAGGAGTTTTTTTTATTATGGAATTCTCTTGTTTATTTGCAACCCAAAAAGTAGTAAACTAATCTTACCTTTTTGCTGGTGGCCTTGGAACAAATTCAAAATCATCTGGTTTCTTTCCAACAAAATACATAGGTTATCCTCTATAAAAGCATTATTAATAATTATAAACAACATTTATTAGGTATCATCTCATTGTCTTTCTTGCCCTTTGTAAGCACCATCTCCTATAGTCCTTCAATAAACTTGTGACAAAACTGGGACCCAAAGATGTTGGCACTTGCCCAAAGTCATTCAGATACTAAGTGAGATAGGGGATTTAAATCCAAGTCTGTTTGGTCCCAGAATCTGAGCTCTCTTGTCATGTTTGCTGGTTTTCATCACTAGTAAAAGGATTCAAAAGTTGAATGTCTAAAATCTGTGTTCTTCCTTTGTGCTTAGTAACCATCCAATATTCCTGCTATATAAAATGTTAAAGAATCTTCATTGCAAAAATCAGGATATCAATAAAATCCATTCACAAAGCAACTTTATAGATGGTTAATTAGTTTGGCTTATTAATGAGATTATGACTTTTGAAATACTAGAAAATATTTACTATCAAGTGGAAAATACTTTTGTGAAAGGATTGATTTCACTTTAGTGTTATTTATTATTTTAAATCATAGCCTCTGGTTAACTGAAATCAGGGAACATGTTTTCTTTGTTAAAAATGAAATTTTTATTTTATTTATTTATTTCACAAATAGGACTTTTTTATTTGCCATTTTAAACATCTGAGCATTAAACAGATTCTTGGACTGGTGGTTCATATCCATCAGCTCATTCAACTTTAGCACCTGTCTCTTCTCCAGTAGCTTTTCCAGAACTGCTACCTTTGCCATGAAGCTCCATGAGATTTCCCAATTCAAATTTGGTCTTCAGCATTTTTACTTTTCTGATGAAGACATCATTGAGAGAATAAATAGATTGGTAAGCCTTATCTATGTCTTTTCCAGTGCTGTCTGGAATCAGTTTACTGACCACTTCTTTCAAGTCATTTGTTTGTACCTCTCAGATCATGATGTCCATCATCTTCCAGATTTGGCAGACCTGTTGGTGCTGAATGTAAGAGGTCTTCCGGATCTGATTGTTACATTTTTTAGTAAAAGCAACACAGAATAGACAAAACAAGTAGCCATCAGTAGTCTTGACATCAACATGAGCTTCAATCATGTCTGCCATTTTTTGACCGTGGAAAAAAATGAAATTTTTAAAAATTGAGATAAAAAGACGTATACATGGTCTGTCCAAAATATATTATTTTAACTTTATACTATTAACATATTTTATTCAATAACAGGAAATAGAGGATCACAATCAAGGTCCTATAATACACCCTGTCCTTATGCAAATAGTTTCATTTTTTATTTATTTTTATATTATTTTATTTTATTTTTGAGACAGAGTCTTGCTGTGTCACCCAGGGTGGAGTGCAGTTGTGCGATCTTGGCTCACTGCAACCTCTGCCTCCCGGGTTCAAGCGATTCTCCTGCCTCAGCCTCCTGAGTAGCTGGGATTACAGGCACATGCCACCACACCCAGCTACTCTTTGTATTTTTAGTAGAGACGGGGTTTCACTATGTTGCTCAGAATAGTCTCGATCTCCTGACCTCATGATCCACCTGCCTTGGCCTCCCAAAGTGCTGGGATTACAGGCATGAGCCACTGCGCCCGGCCGAATAGTTTTATTTTTATTCTTTGTTTATATAGTTTATTTTAAAAGTATTTTTGTACCCTTCACATTTTCAATACCAGAAGACTTTTGTCCCTCAAGATGTAGTTTACACAAAAAGATTGAAAACTTGATGTAGAAAGTCTCTCTTGTTTTGCTGTTTGCAATTCAAGATGAAGTTTCACGTGGTAGAACACAGATCTGTGTAGTACTTATTGCATTTAAAGTCAAATACTAAGATCTTATGTCACCATTAATATTGGTCAGACCACTTAGCCTTTTCCATGCTTCTGTTCTCCTATGGGGATGCCACCAACTCCTTGTGACATGTCTAGCTAGAAGATTTAATCTTTACATTAGGATTATATTATGTAATTCTGCCCAACTAGAATTAAAAATATTCTAACATGAAGGACATATAAAAGGTATTGTATTATGATTGACGAAATAAAACAATTTTGACAGATCTCAGGTAATATCTATTCTAATTATCTGCCTTTTAAAATATAGTTTAAAAAATACTTCAGTACAATGTTTATTGATTTCCAAGTCATTATTTCAATATAGATTTTTCAGCATTGTTACATTAATCTTTTCATGAAACTTAGGCCAATTAAGACCTTTGCCTCAGAAACAACACAATTATCTTTAATAGGTTCTTTTTTTTTTTTTTTTAGGGCTAAATAATTAATCTGCAGTATGTGAATATCATATACTTTTGGTTATTTACATTTAGTTGATTTTTGCTCCTTTTCATTTTTTTAAAACTTTTCTGGACATTAAAAAGTACATTACCATGAAATTTTTGGGAATCAGCCATTATGTAAATACAGGGTATCATGTAAAATATTTTTGTCATTTTTGTTTAGTGATGGCTGGTTTTTTTAATCCTGAGGCATTTGCCCACATTCTTAAGAAATCCACTTCCCAACTCTGTACCTCTGGCTAATAATATTTCCTTGTTGCCATCATTTTTTCTTAATTCATAAACAATAGAAGGTGGAGTCCAATTTGAAGTCAAATAATTCCGTCAAGGCACAAATGAGTTGACTCCAACTACTGAGATAGAAACTGTCACCAAAAAGGTTAGTAGGAAGAAGAGAGAAGGAAACACCCATGCAGATTGACCCAGAAATAGCATCCCCTGTGCCACATATATGTGTTGGTCTGTGTAAACAACACAGCAGGTTATGACCACTGAAACAAGAGCAGAGGTGAACAACATTGCCCAGGTCCAAGGAGTTTTGCTTGAGTGGGAGGAAACAAGGAATGGTGGGTTTTGTTGGCAGTCTGGGTAAGGCAAGGTTCCCCACATCACTATTATTCTTGTTACTGGTAATTGTGGTTGATTGTTGCTAATTTAAGATTAGAAACTAATTTAAACCTCCTATTTTGAACAATGTCATTTTCTAACATCTAAAACAAGATAAATTTTGTTCTTTTCCCATTACTGAGACTCTTGAAACTTTTACAGGAATCCTTGGGCACCAGAGCAATTACTTCCAGTGCTTTAAAAGCTTTGGAGCTGGTTAGAAAGCCCAAATTTCTCTTTTAATGGTAATCATGCGTCATCCATATAAAGACATTGAGAGAATAGAAATACTGATATAAATGTTCATAGTCCTTTATCTATAATTCTGAACTTTCAAAAAGATCTGGAGGGAAAAATCTACTCTTTTATTTATAAGAAAATTTATGTTAATGTATACGTAAAACACACAGCAAAACCTGACTTGAACTAAACTCTTGGTGGAAGTACAGAGCTCAACTTCCATGAGACTGTTTATGGGCTTTATATTTCCCATATGTAACTATTCTTGTATTTCACTACAGACATACTGATGCGTGTGATTCTCAAGTGCTGCCTCATTTACTTCTGGGCTATTGCATCATATATATAGTATATGTACTATATAGCCTTTCTAAATTTAAATATATATGGTATATATTTTATATGTTTAAAATGTGTTTGTGTGTGTGTGTGTGTGGTTTGTGAAACTTTACTGGCCCCGAGGATTTCTAGAGAGGGATATTTGTGTATCATTAGTAGTATAGTCATGTGACTGTGGAGTCACATATTTTGTAACTGTTAACCATAACAAAGAGTTATACAATACTGAAGAGACAATACAGTCGGTCTCCAATTTGCATATCAGTTTTGTCATTCAGAATCGATTTTCTCATAGAATTTTTTTTACATGGTGGTTATGCATGGTGATACTATGTTTGTTTAATGTACATAAGGCATGATATTAGCAGATCTATGGAACTTATGACAGTGTTTTAATGCAAAATATTTTGAAGTATACCTGTCTCCTTACCTGACCCTGGCTCATCCCCAAACATAAACAAACCCCTATCACAGCCTTCGCATAATTTCTGAGACTCGCTTATCCCACTCATGCAATTAGAGTAGGAATTGGAACAGGCTCAGACCACTGCTAGACTTTCATTTACCCAACAGGATACAGAGTAGGGGTGGGAATCCTTTTGTCTTTCCTATCTTCACTGTTCCCTTCGTTCTTTTCTTCTTTAGATCTTAGGAAGTGCCCTGCCTAAATCCTTTCCGCTCTATGCTACCTGTAGTTCTGGTATTTATTTGGAAGTAAGTGGGAATAGACTTCCATCTCTCTTTACTACCTCACCTTTAAGTTTGAATTACCCATTTAACCCTTCTCTATCTCTCAATCTTCCTTTCATAAGGAAGGCTAATGGTTTTTACCACAATAATGATGTAAAAGAGGAAGCAAAAATACATGATAGGTGATTGCAGTTATAAAAAAAAACCAAGGTCAGAGGTAGAGGGAAGATGACAGACAGGAGACAGGGCTGACCTGCAGCTCCCACTTGGATGAACAGAACAGCATGTAGAGACTCACACCATGGACTTTTGCTCCAGGAACCACCACAGAGTATACCAGAAAAACTGAAAGAAATCACCAATCCTTTGAAAGCAGCAGCAGGCTGCTGCAAATTCCTGGAGACTGGCAAAAAAACTCTGGTGCTCTCTCCAAATTGCCACCTTCTGGCTGGAGGCCAACCAACTCAGGACATTATAGCAACTCATGAACCAATACCCCTGCTCCAAGGAAGGAGAAAACAACAGGGAATTCCACCACCTGCAACATCCTGGCTAACCAGTGATCCTGAGTTTGTCCATGTGACTGTCACTGCTACTATAACCAGCATTCGAGAATGCCAGCACACTAAACACATCTACAACCAAGGACTCTTACAGAGTCTACTTCACTCCCTGCCACCTCCACCAGAGAAGGTTCTGGTATCCATGGCTGGGAGACCTGAGTATGTATTGCATCACAGGATTGTTTGCAGACATTCCCTAGCACCAGCCCAGAGTCTGGTAACCCCACTTGGTGGCTAGACCCAGAAGAGCAATAACAATCACTGCAGTCTGACTCTCAGGAAGCCCTATTCCTAGGACAAAGGGGAATGCACCATATCAAGGGATTGCCCCATGGTACAAAACAATCTCAACAGCAGCACTCTAGTTCCACATTTTTCCGCTAAAATAGTCTACCCAAATGGGAAGGAATCAGAAAATTAGTTCTGGTAATATGACAAAACTAGGTTCTATAACAACCCCAAAGACCACATTAGTTCACTAGCAATGGATCCAAACTAAGAAAAATCTCTGAATTGCCAGATGAAGAATTCAGAAGGTTGATTATTAACCTACTCAAAGAGAAACCAGAGAAAGGTGAAAAGCATTTTAAATAAATATTTAAAAAATACAGGATATGGATGAAGAATGCTCCAGAGAAATAGATATCATAATGAATAAAACAATACGACTTCTGGAACTGAAAGACAGACTTAGAGAAATATAAAATGCACTGGAAATTTCAACAATAGAATCAAACAAATAGAAAGAAGAACTTCACACCTTGAAGATAAGGCTTTTGAATTAACCCAATCAGACAAAGACAGAGAAAAAAGAATTTAAAGAAATAAAGCCTCCAAGAAATTTGGAATTACGTTAAATGGTCAAACTTAAGAATAATTGTTATTCCTGAGGAAAAACATAAATTTAAAAGTTTGGAAAATATATTTGAGGGATTAATTGAGGAAAACTTCCCTGGCCTCACTAGAGATCTAGACATCCAAATATAAGAAGTTAAAAGAACATCTGGGAAATTCATCTCAAAAAGATCATCACCCATGCACATGGTCATCAGTTATTCAAAGTCAAGACAGAGGAAAGAATCTTAAGAACTGTGAGGCTGAAGCATCAGGTAACCTATAAATGAAAACCTATCAGATTAATAACAGATTTCTCAGCGGAAACCCTACAAGCCAAAAGGGATTGGGGTCCTATTTTTAGCCTCCTCAAACAAAATAATTGCCATCCGTTAATTTCATATCCAGCAAAACTAAGCTTCCTAAGTGAGAAAGAAATAAAGTTTTTCAGACAAACAAATACTGAGAGAATTTGCCACTACCAAGTGAACACTACAAGAAATGCTAGAAGTAGTTCTGAATCTTGAAACAGAATATCGAAATGCACCAAAATAGAACCTTCTTAAAGCATAAATCTCACAGGACCTATACAAAATACCACAGTGAAAAAAATCCAAGGTATTCAGGTGACAACTAGTATGATGAAGTACCTCAAATCTCCATACTAACATTGAATGCAAATGGCCTTAATGCTCCACTTCAAAGGTACAGAATGGCAGAATGGATAAAAATCCACCAACTAAGTATCTGTTGTCTTCAAGAGACTCACCTAATGCATAAGGATTCACATAAACTTGAAGTGAAAAGTGGAAAAAGTATTCCATGCAAATGGAAACAAAAAGCAAGCAGGAATATCTGTTCTTATATTTGACAAAACAGACTTTAAAGTAACAACAGTTTAAAAGACAAAGATGTACATTATATAATCATAAAAGGATCAGACCAACAGGGAAATAGTATAGTTGTAAAGATATGTGCACCTAACATGGGAGCTCCCACATTTATAAAATAATTATTACTAGACCTAAGAAATAAGATAAATGGCAACACAATTAATAGTGGGGGACTTCAATACTCCACTGACAGCACTAGACAGGTCATCAAGATGGAATGTCAATAAAGAAACAATGAACTTAAATTACACCCTAGAACAAATGGACTTAACGGATATTTACAGAGCATTATACCTAACAACTACAAAATAGACATTCTTTTCATCACCATATGAAACATTCTCCATGATAGACCATATGATAGGCTGCAAAATAAGTATCAATAAATTTAAGAGAATCAATTATATCAAGTACCCTCTTAGACCACAGTGGAATAAAATTGGAAATTAACTCCAAAAGGAACCCCCAAAATTATACACATGCCTGGAAGTTAAAGAATCTGCTCCTGAATGATCTTTGGGTCAACAATGAAATCGAGATGGAAATAAAAAATTATTTGAACTGAACGATAATAGTGACACAACTTATCTAAACCTCTGGGACACAGGAAAAGTGGTGCTAAGAGGAAAGTTCATAGCATTAAATGCCTACATCAAAAACTCTGAAAGAGCACAAATAGACAATCTAAGGTCAGATCTCAAGGAAATAGGGAAACAAGAACAAACTAAACCCAAACCCAACTGAAGAAAATAAATAACAAAGATCAGAGCAGAACTAAATGAAATTGAAACACAAAACAATACAAAAGAAAATGAAATAAAAAGCTGGTTCTTTGAAAAGATAAACAAAATTGATAGACCATTAGCGAGATTCATGAAGAAAAGAGATGATTCAAATAAGCTCAATTAGAAACAAAATAGGAGATATTACAAACAATACCACAGATATACAAAGATCATTCAAAGCTGCTATGAACACCTTTACATGCACAAAATAGAAAATCTAAAGGAGACGGATAAATTTCTGGCAATATATAAGCCTCCTAGATTAAATGAGGAAGAAGTAGAAACTCTGAACTGAACAATAACAAGTAGCGAGATTGAAACAGTAATTTAAAAATTGGCAACAACAAGTCCAGAACCAAATGGATTCACAGCTGAATTCTATCAAGCATTCAAAGAAGAATTGGTACCAATTTTACTGAAACCATTCCAAAAGACAGAATCTTCCCTAAATCATTCTATGAAGCCAATATCATCCAAATACCAAAACTAGGAAAGGACGTAACAAAAAAATAAAACCATAGACCGATATCTCTAATGAACATAGATGCAAAAATCCTCAACAGAATACTAGCAAACTGAATCCAACAGCATATCAAAATGGTAATACACCATGATTAAGTGGGGTTTCATACCAGGGATGCCAGGATGGTTTAACATAATGCAAGTAAATAAATGTGATACATCACATAAGCCAAATTAAAAACAAAAATTGTATGATTATTTCAATAGATGCAGAAAAAATATTTGACAAAATACAGCATTTTTTTAATGATTAAAATCCTCATCAAAATCAGCATAGAAGGGATATACCTCAAGGTAATAAAATATATCTGTGACAAACCCACAGCCAACATCATACAGAATGGGGAAAAGTTGAAAGCATTCCCCCTGAGAACTGGAACAAGACAAGGATGTCCACTTTCACCACTTCTATTCAACATAGTACTGGAAGTCCTACCCATAACAATCAGACAAGAGAAAGAAGTAAAGGGCATCCAAACTGGTAAAGAGGAAGTCAAATTATCACTATTCACTGATGATATGATTTTATACCTAGGAAACCCTAAAGATTCTTCCAAAAAGATCTGATAAATGAATTCAGTAATGTCTCAGGATACAAAATCGATGTACACACGTCAGTAGCACTGCTATATGCCAACAGCGAACAAGCTGAGAACTCAACTTCTTTTACATCTGCAAAGAAAACAGAATGCTTAGGAATCTATCTAACCAAGGTGTTGAAAGGCCTCTACAAGGAAATAAAACACTGCTGAAAGAAATCGTCAACAATACAAACAAATGGAAACACATCCCATGCTCACAGATGGGTAGAATCAATGTTCTGAAAATGAACTTACTGCCAAAATTAAGCTACAAATTCAGTGCCGTTCCCATCAAAATACCGTCATCATTCTTCACAGAACTAGAAAAAAACAACCCTCAAATTCATATAGAACCAAAAAAGAATCTGCATAGCCAAAGCAAGACTAAGCAAAAAGAACAAATCTGGAGGCGTCACGTTACCCAACTTCAAACTAAACTACAAGGCTATAGTTACCAAAACAACATGGTACTGATATCCAAATAGGCATGTAGACCAATGGAATAGAATAGAGCACCCAGAAATAAAGCCAAATACTGACAACCAACTGATCTTCAACAAAGTAAACAGAAACATAAAGTGGAGAAAGGACACCCTGTTCAAAATATCATGCTAGGATAATTGGCAAGCCACATTTAGAAGAATGAAGCTGGATTCTTATCTCTCACCTTATACAAAAATCCATTCAAGACAGAGCCAAGACTTAAATATAAGACCTGAAACCATAAAAATTCTGGAAGATAACATTGGAGAAACTCTACTAGAGATTGGCTTAGGCAAAGAGTTGATGGCCAAGAACCCAAAAACAAATGCAACAAAAATAAAGATAAACAGATGGTACCTAATTAAACTAAAAGTTTCTGCACAGTAAAAGAAATAATTAGCAGACAACTCAAGAGTATGAGAAAATATTCTGAAACTATGCATCTGACAAAGAACTAATATCCAGAATCTACAAGGAACTCAAACAAATCATCAAGAAAGAAACAGTCCCATCAAAAAGTCGGAAAAGGACATAAATAGACATTTCCCAAAGGAAGACATATAAATGGCCAATAAACATGAAAAAATGCTCAGCATCACTTATTATCAGGGAAATGCAAATAAAAACCATGGTGATATACCACCTTATTCCTGCAAAAGTGGCCATAATTTAAAAATCAAAAAATAACAAACGTTGATATGGATGTGGTGAAAAGGAAACACTTTTACAATGCTGGTGAGAACATAAACTTGTACAACCACTGTGGAAAACAGTGCGGAGATTCCTTAAAGAACTAAAAGTAGAACTACCATTTGACCCGGCCATCCCAGTACTGGGTATCTACCTAGAGGAAAAAGAAGTCATTATATGAAAAAGACACCTGCACATGCGTGTTTATCGCAGCACAATTTGCAATTGCAAAAATATAGAACCAGCCTAAATGTCCATCAGCCAACAAGTGGATAAAGAAAATGTAGTATATATGTGTATACCATGGAGTACTACTCAGCCATAAAAAGGAATGAAATTATGGTATCCACAGCAACCTGGATGGAGTGGGGACCATTATTCTAAATGAAGTAACCATTATTCTAAGTGAGTAACATTGTGTGTTCTCTCTTACAAGTGGGAGATAAGCTATTAGACTGCAAGTGCATGAGAATAATATAATGGACTTTGGGTACTCAGGAGTAAGGGTTGGAGGGTGAGGGATAAAGACTACACATTGGGTACAGTATATACTGCTCAGGTGATAGGTACACCAAAAGCTCAGAAATCTCCACTAAAAACTTTTCTATGTAACCAAACACCACCGGTTCTGCCAAAACTTTTGAAATTAAAAAAATATTGAACAAAACAAAACAAAAACTGAGGCCAGGAAGAAAGAATATTGGAGTACTGTTGCCAAAAACCTAGCTTCGTATCTATCATGACCTTTTATTTATTTATTTATTTATTTTTTTGATGGAATCTTGCTCTGTCACCCAGGCTGGAGTGCAGTGGCGCGATCTTGGCACACTGCAACTTCTGCCTCGTGGGTTCAAGTGATTCTTCTATTTCAGCCTCTCGAGTAGCTGGGATTACGGGCACGCGCTACCACGCCTAGCTGATTTTTGTATTTTTAGTGGAGACAGGGTTTCACCATGTTGGTCAGGCTGGTCTTGAACTCCTGACCTCAAGTGATTCACCCGCCTTGGCCTCCCAAAGTATTAGGATTACAAGAGTGAGCCACTGCGCCTGGCTGGTAGACTGCTTTCAAACTAATGTCCTAGAAACGATCCATGCAAACAGGCAACGTATAAAGTAATCTCATAGGAGGCTATGCGCTTATGTCATTAATGCTGCTTTGCTTAAGCACTGGAAACTCTTAAGGTTGTCTTCAGAGACTTTGCTGTGATTTTGAATGTTATTTGTATTATCAGTCATTTTTTTTGAGGGTTATGTTTCATTTTTACAGACAGCTGTCTTTGGGAGTAATGTCTGATGAGGCAGGTTTTTGATTTTGTGTTTTGTTAGATTTTTGATCAAAAGCAAGTAAAAATTAAAAATGGATTTTTGTGGAGCTTTAAAATTCATTATCATACTGGGTCGAGAAGAGAGTTCAAAGCTATTTTGAATAATTGTAGCCCTGTGATCTAATACTTTAAATGGAGCAACATCTATTTAGTGTATAGGTTTTAATGTATTGATTTAAAATACATGCTCATTATTATTCTTAACTATGTTAGTGTACAAGTGTATTTAAATATTCAGATATTGACACACATATAATATGTATTCATTGAGATGTTCACGCTATGGAAATTTAAGTGTAAAAGAAAGAATTTTCTTAAAAACCTAGCGTGTATCAATCTATCTTCGGTTGTTTTGAGATGATGAATCTATCTGGAAGAGCAGAAGAAACTGAATTGGAATAATATAATTATTATAAGAACTACTTATTAAGTACCCACAAAATAACAGGTAATTTCTGAATATTGTGTATTTGTTATCATATTTCATTTTCGTAACAATTCTTGGAGAAACTTGTGTTCTCTTTTATAGATAAAGAAACTAAGGTGCAAAGAGCTGAAGAGACATGCCCATGATCACATGATTATAAGTGGCAGAGCCTTCCAAGCCTCTTTTTTTAACTGCCCTAAATTTCTTAGACCATGCTTAATGCTACTGGCACTACACTTCAACTAACTGAATGTATATTGTTATTTGTATGATGATACCTTGTTTTTGTAAATACAGTTCCAACAGATTAATTGTAGTGCTCATTATTTGTACTCTACTGGCAGCATTTTAAAGTGTGGTGTATTGGAGCTCTTTCCTTGCATAAGACTGCAAATTATTTACTCTGACCCGAAAGACATGATTGATTTGGCCACCCTCATTTATAATCCAAATTGACCTGCCAATTTTGGACACACCAAGCTTGTTTCCACTTCAGATCATTTACACAAATTGTTCCCTCTGCATGTTCTTAGTTTCAGTCATTCAGTGGCTGGTTCCTGTTAAATCTCAGCTTGAATGTCAGTTCCTAAGAGAAGTTATCATAGAAGACTTGAGAGAAATCATTTTCATAGGTACCCTTTAAGTAGTATTCTACTGTACTTAGTGGTATGACTATATAAAGCAGTTCCAAAAAATGAATGAAGCCAGGGTGGTATCTGTATTGTTATTTTGAAATATTGATGTTTTTCCTACCAGGCACAGTACTAAAATCCTTATTTCTTAAAATCTGGATGAGAATGTTATTAAAAACATATCACAGTTATTTTTCTAAAAGTCTAATTAAATATTTAAGAAAAAGAAAAATGACTCATGGAATGCCAGCTACAAGCCAGGTACATACAACTATACATAGAGATAATAGGTATAGAATCTGCTGCTCAGAGAGTAAGATAAGTGACTTGACTAAGATTCTGTAGGTACTTTGCTGCACAGACAGGATTTAAACCTAGGTGAATCTGATTTCAAAGCTAGTGTTTTTCCTATAGTCAGTGCTACCTCATAACTCCAGTATATAAAAGGCCAGGTGAATCATCCTGAATTATTGGAAGCTAGCAGGGTATAAATAATAAATGAATAAATAAAACTGTGGCAAGTGATTTTACTTTGTTCACTAAATATAGCTAAAAGATTGACATTCCCAGCATATGCCTAATCACTTGGAAATGTTGGATCACTTTTAATAAATCCAGATTCAGCAGCCTTGTTTAACAGGTGGAAAAATGTTACTTGTTGTAAAAATGCTCATTTTCAAATTTCTAAAAGAATACAGTGAATATTCAGATAACATTTTTAAAAGTGCTTGAAAGTGAACAATTTTCCCTTATTCTGTTGCTTAATAATTAAACTACTTCTTTGTGGTATTTCTACATTAGATCTTATAGGAAATATGAAATATAAATCTGGTCAAGAAATGATTTATAGCTGACTACCTCATATTTTGTATTATTTGTTTCATTATTTAATCCCTGTAATATACATGCAATCTGTATGTAAGTAAAAAGTGTATATGATTTACTTAGTATTAAAGTGCTATAGTAATATAGGGTGTATTTTGAAGACTTTATTTTTAGGTGCATAAAACTAATTCCTCTCTTATAAAAGGTGGAAACAGTTAACAATTAGATTTAACATTATATTGTGGGGTGTGCAGAATAACGCAGATGTGTACATTTATATAAATTACTTATGAGCAATATATATCTTTATGTATAATATCTATTTTAAAATTAATTCAGTTACTCTGAGTTAGATTTTTTTTTTTTTTTTTTTACTTTTCTGGCTACCTTCATCAGACTTGAGAAAAATGCTGTGAGTGGGGAGCATTTTGAGATGTTCTGTGTTTGGAATATTAAATGTTAATTGGGATCTCTGAGCTATAAAGCCACCTTAAACCATCTTGTGTGGGGAGAAGGAAGGGAAATTGAGGTACCCTTTTCTCTTAAAAGAGAATATAGGAAAAGTAATTGAAATACTATTGAAAGTTAAAAGAGTGATATTATTAATTTTTAATTTTCTAAGGACAAATCAGTTGCCCTTGTATAATCAATTTAACATTTACATTTTTCCACTTTATTTTTCTGGTATGCTTTTGACCATTTCAAAGCAAATTATAAGAAAGCATGGGAAAAAAAAGGAATGACACAGACTGTAAACATTTAACTGGAAATTTATTAAGCATTCTGGAAGAAAGCTAGCAGATAAGTTGCTAAAATGACAAAGCTATAGAATCATACAGTATTCTTATTCCTTACTGCAAAGCAGCAGTCCGCAACTGGGAGTGATTTTGCCCCTCCAGGCACATTTGGCAATGTTTGGAAATAATTTTGACTGTCCAGACCTGAGTGCTTGGGGTATTGCTACTGGCATCTATTGAATACAGGTCATGGATGCTGCTAAACATCCTACAGTGCACAGGACAGCTCTCAATAACAAAAAAATTATCCAGTCCAAAATGTCAACAATGTGAGGTTAAAAAAACCCTACCATAGAAAGTGATGTACATCTGTCATTTAAAAAATAACAGAAATACAGAGATATGCTTGATGCCATACAACTACTGAGTGAAGTGGCCAACACTTGAACCTGGATCTTCTGACACCAAGCCATTGTGCTTTCCTTGGCTCTCATTGTTCTGAGAATCAAAACCTCAGTTGTCTTTGAAGTACTATGGGGAAAAAAATAAGAGAGAGAAAGAATCATTAAAATCAGTGCTATGTCCCCATTTTTGTTATGTTTCTTTTAATTGTACTGTCATTGGATTTATATTTTGTTCAACGATGTCTTCTTAATACAACACCCAGAAGTACCCTTTGTTTTGAAATTCATAGCTTCATTAAAAATGTAATACATATTATCAATGTTTATTCAATTCAAGGCACCTAGTGAAGCATATTATAGAGGTATAACAATATTAAGACAAAATTCAAACTTTCATGGAAACTGCAGTGTAAAAAAGAAAATGAAACCTTTGAAATATGGGGGTAGTTATTCAAAATGTAAGTTGAACAGGGATAGATACAACCTTGCATTTGAAATTGATTGCAGGAAACTACCTAAATGTCCAAGAGTAGGGAATATTTGGGTAAGTGACAGTATTTCTATAAAAAGGAATATTATATATTTATTACAAATGATATGATAAATTTGTAATAGCAAAGGTATATGTTTATGTTAAGTGAAAAAAATAAGATACAAAGTTTACACAGCTACTTTTAGCTAAGATGAAAAGTTATAGAAAAATACTAGAAGATAAAGTATTTGGTGTACAGTATTACTTATAAGTTCAAAGTGGTGGCACTACTGCATTGTACTAAACAAGGTAACTTATGTTGATCCATTCATTCATATAGTGAATAGTTTCTCAATGCCTTCTGTTTCAAGCACTTGCTGGATCTTTGTAGTCTTATTAGGGAAGACAGGTGAACAACACAGGTGTGTTAAGTCATAAAGAAGTCCTGTGGGAGTGGAAAGCTGAAGCCGTGTATTGTTATTAGTAAGGGTAGGCTAAGCTAAGCTGTAGTGACCAATTAACCCAGAAACCTTCTTAATTTATCACACAAGGTATTTGTTTTTCATTCAAATAATGTCCAATTTGCATTAGGTGGCCGTTATCCATCTTGCAGAAGCATATGGTTTCTTAGGTCGCCAAGAAAGAGGAAGGGAGAGTTTGAGAATCCCACGGGATGTTTTGAAGGACCAGTCTTGTAAGTGGTTTGTAAATCAGCTTTATTTCCTCAACCAAACTGGAAGCCAGCCTGGGCAATGTAGAGGAGGTACATTTGACTATTTGGTAAATACCAACTCTGCCTCTGGTCTTTACCGCAGATTGAACAATTCAGGAAAGGTTTCCCCAGAAGCCATAGCATTTAAATTGAGACCTGAAAAATAAAAAAGTAGTTAGCTAGAGCAGGAAGGAGGTAAAAAGATTCTTTCAAGTAAAAATTTTATGCCAGTGCCTAGAGTAAGAGAAGAATGGTCCCTTCTAGCAACTTCATGAAAGTTTAAAACTTGAACATTGAATGTAGGGGCAGAGCAGGCAGGGGCACAGTCCTGAAGGTCTTTATTAAACTGTGTTAGGGTGTTTAGAAATTATTCTGATGGCAGTGGGAAGTCACTTGCAGGTTTCATGTGTGATAACGTTTGAGTAATGTGAGGAGAGTAATGTGATAAAGTTTGCATTTTAGAACGATCACTCCAGTTGCAGTGAAGAATTTGGATTGGAGGAGAGCAAGATAGCAGGTAGGAGACAAGTTCAGAAGTTCTAGCATCAGTCCAGTTAAGCAGTGGTGGTGACCTGTACGAGGAATGGGAATAGAAAGAAATAGATCAATTGGAGAGATATTTAAGAGGTATAGTTGTTGGAATTTAGTATTCTTTTGGACTGGCAGTATAGGAAAGGTTACAATGAGAGAAAGGGAGTGATTGATTCAGTTTTGGACACATTTGAGTTGGAAACATACAAGATATCAAAATGTTTATATCCAAATGAGACAAGAGATCTTAGCTAAATATATAGATTTTTCAGCATATAAATCCATGCTATATGCTGAAAGCCAAGAGAGTACATGTGTTTGCACAGGGGGAATGCATACTGAGAGAAGAGAAGAGGGTGTATGACAGAGCCCTGTGGACAGTATTTAAGGAAGAGGTTATTAACTTTCACATTGCATCTGAATCACCTGGTAAGCTTTTCAAAAATATCATACTTAGGTTTCTCACTCCAGGAATTGCAAATCAGGTGGTATCCGGTGTGTGCTAAGGTAATCTACTGTTTCAAAAGTCCCGTGGTGATTCTGGTGTATAGCCAAGGTTGAGAACCATTGATGTAAGGGTTAGGCAGGAGACGAAGAGAGGCCTGGTGCAGTGGCTCATGCCTGTATTCCCAGCGCTTTGGGAGGTAGAGACTAGAGGATTGCTTGAACCCAGGAGTTCAAGACAGGCATAGGCAACATGGCGAGACCCTGTCTCTACAATAAATTTTAAAAAGTTAGCCAGGCGTGGTGGGACACACCTGTGGTCCTAGGTACTTGAGAGGCTGATGCAGTTGGATCGCTTGAGCCCGAGAGGTCTAGGCTGCAGTGAGCCGTGATCGTGCCACTCCACTCCAGCCTGGGCAACAGAGCAAGACCTCATCTCAAAAAGTAAAAATAATAAGACAAAGATAATACAAAAAAAACCCTAATGGGAAGTGGCCAGTGGACAGGAGGAAAACTATCTGGTATTTCCAAGCCAAAGAAATAAAAGTTTCAAGGCGTGAATTTTTAGCTGAGTCAAAAGCTGCTAAGGAGTAATGAACTTACTTATAATTAGTACTGAGGAATGGAAGTAAAAACTTACAAGAATTAGAGAAAGTAATCTTGGAATCTTTAGTTAAATGTGCATATTTTATCTCCAAAAAGAAAATTGTGATATACATCTTATAGAAGAATACTTTTGTCAATTCATGAATGTGTTTATATATTTTTATAATGATATTTCTTATAGTTTCAGACTTAATTAATGAAAAGAAAAAAAGCAATTAGTACTGCCTTGAAATGTGCCAAGTGCATGATCTTTGATCTTTTAAGTATGGGACACTTTCAGTGGCAGCTCTGGATAAGTTCGGCAATTTTGGGCATTTTGGAGGTTATCATGAGGTTCTACAGACTAGGGTAATAAAAGAAAAGTGAGAGTCAGGAGAGAAAGGTAAAATGAGCTGAGGGAGAACTGTCTGATATGTAAAATTTTCTAGAACTCAAATGAAACTGTTTTCACCTCTGAAATTCATCAGATCTGATGCCTTTGGTATATTTTGGGTGTTCTTAATTAGAAAGGACTCATTTGGAAGGATGCTAACTCCAGTTTATCTTTGTTAAGTTCTAACCTACTGAATTTCTGAATATCTACTTCCTCCAGTTTTCCAAGGTCTACTTTTTCAGTCCATGTATCTTTCAGCAGGGTATAGGTAGAAAAGATTCATTCACATAAAAATATTAATTCAATTGATATTTATTGATCATCTAGCATTATTTGATGCTAGGTATGAAATGGTAAATAAAAGTCATGCCCTCAAAGAGTTTACAGCCTAGTGGGGTAGACAGATAATTAAACAATTGGAATATAATGTGTTAACTTACTAAAATCTGATAGACAGGGCACCCAAATACATCCCTTAGCAGTTAGATGAATCTTCTGGGAGAATGTGACATTTCAAGTGAGACCTAAGATCTTTAAGGAGAGTAGGAACTTGCCAAGCAAAGGTCAGAGTGAGTGTTGGGTCACTGGGGAGGAAGAATGTGCCCCAGGCTGAAGGAATAGTTAGAGGAGAATGTTCTTGAAGCAAGAGAAAACAAAGAGCCGTATATTGACTATGAAAATTAGATCACGTTAACTTCTCCTTGGCTTCCCTAACTCAGTTATCAGATATACTCAGATTTTCCTATAAGTTCAAACCTCTATTTGTAGCCTTCGAATAATGGCAAATAATAACTGAACCTTCTTTCAGTTATCTCCTGCTGCATAACAAATTACCCCAAATTAGTGGAATAAAATAGCCATTTTATATACTCACAGATTGCAGGTCAGAATTTCAGACAGGGCACAGAAGGGATGGCTTGTCTCAGTTTCATGCTGTTTGGGGTCTCAATTTGAGGACGAGGAGGCTGTGAGGGCTGAAATAATCTGCAACATTGCTTATTCGCGTGTCTAGCAATTGACTGTGGTTGGCTGGGGGGCTCTTTTCTCCAAAAGGGCCTGTGCCATATGGTCTCTCCTCATAGGCTAGTTTATGCCTCTTCACAACAGAGTGATCAGATCCCAAGAACAAGTATTTCAAGAGGAAGGAAGCTAGGTGGAAGCTTTATCCTTTGTATGACCTGTTCTTTGCCATACTCTTTTGGTTGGAGCGTCGTAAGCCTTTACCCACATTCAAGGGATGGGCGCATACAACTTACTTCCCCTCTCAAAGGGGCAGTGTCAGTCACATTGTTAGAAGAGAATGTGGGATAGGATTGATTGATGAATTGGCATCTTTGTAAAGTACAACTTGCACACTCCTCATTTCAGAATGTTTACAAATAACAAATCTATGTTCCACTGCATGGGTAGGTCACTAATTATCATTTTTAGTTTTAGCTAACCTATTGGTTATTCATCCATGATGTCTTTGACCTTACTTTTAAGGTATATTGTAAAATTTTTTGTGACCTCATTCTCTCTTAATATTTGCAAAAATGGAAAGAAGCCTAAAAGTGGTAATAAGAAAAATTAGGTCAGGCACAGTGACTCCTAGTGCTTTGGGAGGCTGAGGCAGGAGGATCACTTGAGGCCAGGAGTTCAAGACCAGCCTGGGCAACACAGTGAGACCCCATTTCTAAATATTAAAATTAGAATTTTAAAAAATTAGCCTGGTGTGGTGGCACATGCCTATATTCCTAGTTATTCAGGTGGCTGAGGCAGGAGGATTGCTTCAGCCCAGGAGTTTGAGGTTACAGTGAGCTATGCTCACTCCATTGTACTTCAGCTTAGGAGATAGAGGAAGACCCTGTCCCTAAAAGAAAAAAAATCATATGGTTCCAATGGAAATCAAAAATACTTTTAATTAAAATAGTGATAAAACTGACTACTGCTTATGTGTTGTCACTTTAGTTGTCACATATAAATAAATGGACTTCAATGAACATTCTTTCAGAAACTGTAGGGATTTTAAGTAGAGGATGTTCAGTACTATTTTATCATCTTTACAAACATGCTAGCTAGTTAGGAAAGTTTTTTTTTTAAACTTCATCTTATTGCACTATGCTGTCTGCTAGCTTCAGATGGTAATATAGGCAGAATATTAAACTAGAAAAATTGTGTTCTCTCAGTAAAAATAGGTGCTAAAATTAAAAACACAATATATTACACTTTATTTGTTTTGTTTTTTGGTTGGCCCTGATATTCTTGTGCATAGAATTGTTTAATATCTATGTCTGTGTGAGATATGTGTATATGTGTGCATGCATGTATATACTTACACACACATATGCTGAACAATTTGAATGTCATACTTGCATATTGAACCATAAGTCTGAAATTAATCCTTTTCTTGTTTCTATCTTAACCCATCACTGACTCTTTTGATTTAAAATGTTCCAGGAAGACCTGGATTA
This sequence comes from Chlorocebus sabaeus, assembly GCF_047675955.1. Lineage (NCBI taxonomy): Eukaryota > Metazoa > Chordata > Mammalia > Primates > Cercopithecidae > Chlorocebus > Chlorocebus sabaeus. The sequence goes on from NC_132913.1 coordinate 35,401,835, forward strand.
AATTGAAAGGAAATTTTTTAAAACTCATATATCTGTTCCTGATATCAAGTTTGCTGTTCTAATACATCCTATCTGCCCTTCTCCTGCCTCAAAATACTGTAAGAACAAGGTTGAACTGTAAGAAGTTAAACAGGATGTTATTTTCACCTGCTTTGGCCAAATCTCAGAATCACAGACCTGAAAACAGCTTTCCAATTATTTTATCAGTACCTAAGTTAAGATTTTTCAAAGGCGGTTTCAAAAAAACCAAAAAACAAAAAACCTAGTTTAAGAACATGGTAGTGTCCGCTGTTTCTGTCAGGTGCTTCACATTTGTTACCTTATTTAATCTTCACAGTTCATAGGAGTATGTGTTGTTCTTTATTTCACAGAGAAGAAAGCTAAAGCTGGAAGAAATGAAGTAGCTTGTCTGTTACACAGCTGTGACATAGTGATGACTGCAGATTTCTAGGCCAGATCTCCCTAATTCCAAATACTGTGTTCTTTTAGTGGTATCAGTATTGGTTGCTTTTCTGTAATATTTCTCAGTTATTTTGATTTTGAGTTGACATTTATATGAGTCAGAATTAAATTGCTTATTTTACACACACACACACACAGAGAGAGAGAAAGAGAGAGAGAGAGAGAGAGAGAGAGAGAGAGAGATCCAAATCGTTTGTAAAGGGCATTTGTAGAAGCAGTAGAAGACTTAGGAAAGCAGAACATTGGCACTACCAGGATCTCACAGTCTGTTCACTGGCAGATCAAATGTTTTGGGGGGAATTTTTTTAGCTCTTTGTTATGACCAAAAAAGTATACAAAAGAAACTATGAAAAGCATAATTTATAATATGTTGTACAAAACCAGAACATTCTAACTCACCAAGAAAAGATAGATGAAAAAATTTAATCAGAACATATTGAATTGTCTGTAAAATATATATATATAACTAATTCTGTAAGAAATCAGACTGTTGTCTTAGAATAAATTTCTCAGATATCCCTGTAAGCTACATGAGGAAAATTAAATGTGCTTTATCCGCTTGTATTGTGTTTTTCTTTATTGTTCCCAAGCCAAACCTGGCTCCAACTGTGTTGCTACTTACTGATTGATCCTTCTGTTATTTTGCTTTCCATCAATGGCTTTTTTTTTCTCTTCAGGGTAGCATATACTCTAATGCTGGGGTTGCATTTCTAGCAGATCAAAATTAATTGGATTGAAAACATTGCAGCTTTGAAAATATTTTAATATTTACTGTAGTGTCTCCTGGGTAAATATATCTGGGACCATAGAAAAGTTAAGATAAAAGTAGTGGTGTGAGATACTCTCTCTGAAGCTCATCACTGATAGAGGGAGAGCAGGACTGTGGCCTTAGTTTAGGGAACCTTTCCAGGAAGCAACCCAACCTGTTGATGTTGTGATACATGCTACATGCTAAGTAGGCAAATTAGTGCATATAGTTTTGGAACAGCCTCAGAATTCAGTGAAGTGCCCTTTCTTTGCTCTAGACCAGAGATATACCTACCTTTTCCATCCCATCATAGATCCCCTGGATTTTTTCATACAGTTTCTAGCCATACAGTGCATAGAAAACTCAAATAAGATGGATGTGATTTTCTTAAAAAATTTCATTATATTTTAGTCAAACATGAATCTCTGAAGTTTTATTTCAAATTAAATAAAGGTATCTGTGGCAGAGCTAGGAGAATAATTTTAAAATATTGTATAATTCATATTATTAAAACTTGTTTTGGGCAGTATTCAGTAGTAAATTTAAATTCCTACTCCTTATGAAATAATTTTTATACCAAGTACCATGCTTAACCAAGGCAGTATGGCATATGTTTGCATGATGGGGCTGTGAGAATATGAGATTTTGCATCATTAACCTGAGTACTCCTCCCTTTCCTCTAACTCTAATTTCTTCTTTAATAAACAGCTTAGAAGTCATCCTTTCAGGAGATTATCTTTGATCTCTTCATTTTTGATTAGGTATATCTCCCCTGTGAACATCTGTAGTACCCTGTGCTTGCTTCTGTCGTGGTACATCTGTTTATTCTGTCTCCCTCACTGGACAATAAGACCGTTTGTTGCAAACTGACTGTTTTTCATCTTGTATCCTTAGCAGCTAATCTTGTACCTGATACTTGGTAGGTACTAACATCTTTGTTCATTAAATGCATACATGAAAAAAATGAATATGAATAGATTTACAGGTATTTTATGAAGCACAAATTCATAGAAGATTGTGTTTCCAGAGGAAAAGGCCTGAATTCATTACCCATGAAACATTAAACCAGTGTCTTTGTTATGCTTCTTTGTCCCAACCTGCAATATTATTTTTGTTCCTTTGGATCTTTAACCAATTGCATTAAACAAAAAATGATTGTTATTTAAGCTAAATTTAAATTTTACAACTTTGTCCGTAATGTTTTAACACCCAATCTTAACAGTTTAAAAAATGAGTGTTTAAAATTTTTCAGCATTCTCGATTTGCAGTTGTATTGTTAATTTTCTTCCCAAAGAATGTGGCCTTAGTTAGTGCATGCCAGTAGCAAATTAGATTTGCCTTATCATGACAACTTGACTTTTTGTTGGACTCTTTGGAATGTGTCTATGTTTAGAGTTATGGGCTTTCTGATTTAAACCTAAAATTTGGTGAATAATATTTTCAATTTTTATGACATTTTCATGTTTACAAATTGCCTTCATGTACTTTTTAATATAATTCTCAAATAACAAGCTCATGAGATATTTAATGCTTGTGAGTTAATATAATGGGACATTATAATATCCAGTTTTTTGAATAAATAAGCTAAGATTTATAGAGGTTAAATAACATCCTAAATTGTATAGCTACTCTTGGAATTTTATTTGTGGGTAGATTTTTACTGTTGAGCCCATTTATTTTATAGTAGTATTCAGATTTTTCTATTTCATCTTGAGTCAGTTTCAGTAAGCTGTATTTTTCTAGGAATTGGTCCATTTCATCTATGTTTTCAAATATATTGGCATGAATTTCTTTTAATATTTTCTTATTATCTGTTTAATGTCTGCAGCATCTATAGTTATATAGTTAGATTATAACGTTTCTTTTTCTTTCTTTTTTTTTTTCCGAGATGGAATCTCGCTGTGCTGCATAGGCTAGAGTTGAGAGGCGCGATCTCGGCTCACTGCAATCTCCACCTCCCAGGTTCAAGTGATCCTCTAGCCTTAACTTCTCAAGTAGTTGGGACTACAGGCGTGTGCCATCACACTGGTCTAATTTTTGTATTTTTAGTAGAGATGGTGTTTCACCATGTTGACCAGGTTGGTCTTAAACTCCTAACCTCAAGTAATCCACCTGGATCGGCCTCCCAGAGTGCTGGAATTGCAGGCATGAGCCACCACACCCTGCCAGTTATATCGTTTTTCATGTTAGCAATTCTATGCGCCTGCATCTTCCTTCTTCTTATTACTTTTTTGTAAATCTCTCCAAAAGTTGGTCAGTTTTTTAAGACTTTTATCAGGGCCCACTTTTAGCTTTGTTGTCAGTTTCATTTTATTTTTATTTTCTATATAATTAATTTATCTTATTTTGATTATGTCTTTTCCTTTGTTTCATTTTATTTTTCTTATTAAACCTATTCTATTCAATTATCAGATCAGTAACTTTCATCCTTTTCCATATTAAGCATTTAGGGCTATAAAATTAAAATTCTTACCAAATATTGCTTTTGTTATATACCACAAAATTATATTTAGATTTTTGTTTTCATTTTGAGATTTTTTAGAAGTGTGCTGCTTATTTTGAAAACAATTGGATTATTTCTAGTTACATTTTTGTTAATAAATTCTAACGTAATCTCATCATTATTAGAAAATATGGTTTATATGTCAATTATTTGAAAATTGTTCAGTTTTACTTTTTTATCCTAGTACACGATCAAGTCCTGCATATGTTTCATTTTGGAAATATACTTGAAAATAATATGTATTCTATAACTGTTTATGCAATTGTGTATATATATATGTCCTTTATATAAAGATAATTGTTGTTGAGATCTTCTGTATTATGGAATTGTGTTCTTCACCTTTCAATTACTGACCGTCATTAAATATCTTCCATTTTGGGGTGTTCGTATAGTTCTTGTTAAATTTTGACTTAGGTATTTTGAGGTGATGTTATTATATACGTACAAGTAAATAAATTAAATCTTTTATCATTTTTAATGATATTCTTGTATCTAGGAATGCCTTTTTCCTTAGAGTATATTTGCCTTAGACTAATAATAATATAATTTTTGCTGGCCGGGCGCGGTGGCTCAAGCCTGTAATCCCAGCACTTTTGGGAGGCCGACACGGGCGGATTATGAGGTCAGGAGATCCAGACCGTCCTGGCTTAAACCCGGGAGGCGGAGCTTGCAGTGAGCTGAGATCCGGCCACTACACTCCAGCCTCGGCGACAGAGCGAGACTCCGGCTCAAAAAAAAAAAAAAAAAAAAAAATTTTGCTAATAGTTTCCATGAAAATCTTTTTCTGCCTTATACTTTATGTTATGTAATTGTCTCTTTAAAAGAAAAACATATAAATAATTTTAAAAATCCAACCTGACAATTTTTATTTTTTATTTTTTATTTTTTGCTGTATCATATGGTACATTTATATTTATTGTATTTGCTGTTATATTTGAATTTATTTCCACCACTTTATTTTGTGTTTTTATTTTCCTATTACTTTTTACTTTTTTCTCCTTTATTGCCTTCTTTTTGTATTACTTAGTATTCTTCTTATTACTTGTTTTACCTTCTAATAGTTTGGAATTCCTGCACTTTATTTGTAGGTGGTTACTCTAGAAATGTTGTCATGTGTACTTTTTAATTTATCTGCATACTTTTACTATCTAACCAAACAAAACAAACGCCTTAATAGAGAACATTTTGATTACTTTTTTCCAATTTATATATTTCTGTTTTATTCATTTAATTCTGTCATTTTAACAATGTAATAAATAATTATTGTTTTATAATATTTATATTCCTTATGTTTACCAACATATTTATCATGTTTTTCTTACCATTCCTTTGGCATTACAGATCTTCTATTATTATTGTCCTTTTACCTGGAAGGATAACATATCAACTTATCCTACTTACTCTATCTGATATTTTAGTTGTTTTAAGTGGTATTCATCAAATAATATCCTGTGAGGATATTAGAGTAGTAAAACCTCTCAATCCTTATTTATCTGCAAATGACCTTATTTCACTGTGATTCTTAGAAGTTATTTTTGGGGGGTATAGAATTTTGGACTGTGAATGAGCTTCTTTTAGTGTATTGAAGATATTATTTTAGTGTCTTCTGGCTTCTACTATTTCTTTTTTTTTCTTTCTTTTTTTATTATACTTTAAATTCTAGGGTACATGTGCACAACGTGCAGGTTTGTTACATATGTATACATGTGCCATGGTGCTGTGCTGCACCCATTAACTCGTCATTTACATTAGGAATATCGTCTAATACTGTCCCTCCCCACTCCCCCCTCCCCACAATAGGCCCTGATACGTGATGTTCCCCTTCAGTGTCCAAGTGATCTCATTGTTCAATTCCCACCTATGAGTGAAAACATGCAGTGTTTGGTTTTCTGTTCTTGCGATAGTTTGCTGAGAATGATGGTTTCCAGCTTCCTCAATGTCCCTACAGAGGACATGACCTCATCCTCTTTTATGGCTGCACAGTATTCCATGGTATATATATGGCACATTTTCTTAATCCAGTCTGTCACTGATGGACATTCGGGTTGATTCCAAGTCGTTGCTATTGTGAATAGTGCCACAATAAACATACGTGTGTATGTGTCTTTATAGCAGCATGATTTACAATCCTTTGGGTATATCCCCAGTAATGGGATTGCTGGGTCAAATGGTATTTCTAGTTCTAGATCCTTGAGGAATTGCCACACTGTCTTCCACAATGGTTGAACTAGTTTACACTCCCACCAGCTGTGTAAAAGTGTTCCTATTTATCCACATCCTCTCCAGCACCTGTTGTTTCCTGACTTTTTAATGATCGCCATTCTAACTGGCGTGAGATGGTATTTCATTGTGGTTTTGATTTGCATTTCTCTGTTGGTGAGTGATGATGAGCATTTTTTCATGTGTCTGTTGGCTGAATAAATGTTTTCTTTTGAGAAGTGTCTGTTGATATCCTTTGCTCACTTTTTCATGGGGTTTTTTTTTTTTTTTTCTTGTAAATTCATTTGAGTTATTTGTAGGTTCTAGATATTAGCCCTTTGTCAGATGAGTAGATTGCAAAGACTTTCTCTCATTCTGTAGGTTGCCTGTTCACTCTGATGGTAGTTTCTTTTGCTGTGCAGAAGCTCTTTAATTAGATCCCATTTGTCAATTTTGGCTTTTGTTGCCATTGATATTGGTGTTTTAGACATGAAGTCCTTGAGCATGCCTGTGTCCTGAATGGTATTGCCTAGGTTTTCTTCTAGGGTTTTTATGGTTTTAGGTCTAACATTTAAGTCTCTAATTCATCTTGAAGTAATTTTCGTATAAGGAGTAAGGAAAGGATTCAGTTTCAGCTATCTACTTATGGCTAGCCAATTTTCCCAGCACCATTTATTAAATAGGGAATCCTTTCCCCATTTCTTGTTTTTGTCAGGTTTGTCAAAGATCAGATGGCTGTAGATGTGTGGTATTATTTCTGAGGGCTCTGTTCTCTTCCATTGGTCAATATGTCTGTTTTGGTACCAGTACCATGCTGTTTTGGTTACTGTAGCCTATAGTGTAGTTTGAAGTCAGGTAGCATGATGCCCCCAACTTCTTTTGGCGTAGGATTGTCTTGGCAATGCGGGTTCTTTTTTGGTTCCATATGAAATTTAAAGTAGTTTTTTTGATGTGCTGCTGGATTGGGTTTGTCAGTGTTCTATTGAGGATTTTTGCATCAATGTTCATCAGGGATATTGGTCTAAAATTCTCTCTTTTTGTTGTATCTCTGTCAGGCTTTGGTATCAGGATGATGTTGGCCTCGTAAAATGAATCAGGGAGGATTCCCTCTTTTTCTATTGATTGGAATAGTTTCAGAAGCAATGGTACCAACTCCTCCTTGTACCTCTGGTAGAATTTGACTGTGAATCCATCTGGTCCTGGACTTTTTTTGGTTGGTAGGCTATTAATTATTGCCTCAATTTCAGAGCCTGCTATTGGTCTATTCAGGGACTCAACTTCTTCCTGGTTTAGTCTTGGGAGAGTATAAGTGTCTAGGAAATTATCCATTTCTTTTAGGTTTTCTAGTTTATTTGCATAGAGATGTTTATAGTATTCTCTGATGGTAGTTTGTATTTCTGTGGGGTCGGTGGTGATATCCCCTTTATCATTTTTTTATTGCGTCTGTTTGATTCTTCTCTCTTTTCTTCTTTTTTAGTCTTGCTAGTGGCCTATCAATTTTGTTGATCTTTTCAAAAAACCAGCTTCTGGATTCATTGATTTTTTGAAGGGTTTTTGTGTCTCTATCTCCTTCAGTTCTGCTCTGATCTGAGTTATTTCTTGCCTTCTGCTAGCTTTTGAATGTGTTTGCTCTTGCTTCTCTAGTTCTTTTAATTGTGATGTTAGGGTGTCAATTTTAGATCTTTCCTGCTTTCTCTTGTGGGCATTTAGTGCTATAAATTTCCCTCTACACACTGCTTTAAATGTGTCCCAGAGATTCTGGTATGTTGTATCTTTGTTCTCGTTAATTTCAAAGAACATCTTTATTTCTGCCTTCATTTCGTTGTGTACCCAGTAGTCATTCAGGAGCAGGTTGTTCAGTTTCCATGTAGTTGAGCACTTTGAGTTTTCTTAGAAACTCAATCAAATCCTGACGTCTAGTTTGATTGCACTGTGGTGTCAGAGATAGCTTAGCCTGTTATAATTTCTGTTCTTTCACATTTGCTGAGGAGTGCTTTACTTCCAACTATGTGGTGAATTTTGGAATAAGTGCGATGTGGTGCTGAGAAGAATGTATATTCTGTTAATTTGGGGTAGAGAGTTCTGTAGATATCTATTAGGTCCACTTAGTGCAGAGTTGAGTTCAATTCCTGGATGTCCTTTTTAACTTTGTCTCGTTGATCTGTCTAATGTTGACAGTGGGGTGTTAAACTCTCCTATTATTATTGTATGGCAGTTTAAGTCTCTTTGTAAGTCTCTAAGGATTTGCTTTATGAATCTGGGTGCTCCTGTATTGGGTGCATACATATTTAGGATAGTTAGCTCTTCTTGTTGAAATGATCCCTTTACCATTATGTAATGGTGTTCTTTGTCTCTTTTGATCTTTGATGGTTTAAAGATCTGTCTCTGCTTTATCAGAGATAAGGAGTGCAACTCCTGCCTTTTTTTGTTTTCCATTTGCTTGGTAGATCTTCTTCTATCCCTTTGTTTTGAGCCTATGTGTGTGTCTGCATGTGAGATGTGTCTCCTGAATATAGCAAACTGATGGGTTTTGACTCTTCGTCCAATTTGCCAGTCTGTGTCTTTTAACTGAACCATATAATCCATTTACATTTAAGGTTAATATTGTTATGTGTGTGCTTGATCCTGTCATTATGGGATTAGCTGGTTATTTCACTCGTTAGTTGATGCAGTTTCTTCCTAGCATCGAAGGTCTTTACATTCTGGTATGTTTTTCAAATGGCTGGTACTGGTTGCTCCTTTCCATGTTTAGTGCTTCCTTCAGGAGCTCTTGCAGGGCAGGCCTAGTGGTGACAAAATCTCTTAGCATTTGCTTGTCTGTAAAGGATTTTATTTCTCCTTCACTTATGAAACTGAGTTTGGCTGGATATGAAATTCTGGGTTGAAAATTCTTTTCTTTAAGAATGTTGAATATTGGCCCCCACTCTCTTCTGGCTTGAAGAGTTTCTGCCGAGATATCTGCTGTTAGTCTGTTGGGCTTCCCTTTGTTTGTAACCCACCCTTTCTCTCTGGCTGCCCTTAACATTTTTTCCTTCGTTTCAACTTTGGTGAATCTGACAATTATGTGTCTCGGAGTTGCTCTTCTCAAGGAGTATCTTTGTGGCGTTCTCTGTATTTCCTGAATTTGAATGTTGACCTGCCTTGCTAGGTTGGGGAAGTTCTCCTGCATAATATCCTGCAGAGTGTTTTCCAACTTGGTTCCATTCTCCCTGTCACTTTCAGGCACACCAATCAGACGTAGATTTGTTCTTTTCACATAATCCCATATTTCTTGGAGGCTTTGTTCATTTCTTTTTACTCTCTTTTCTCCAAACTTCTCTTCTCACTTCATTTCATTCATTTGATCTTCAATCGCTGATGCTCTTTCTTCCAGTTGTTCGAGTTGGTTACTGAAGCTTGGGCATTTGTCACGTAGTGCTTGTGTCATGATTTTCATCTCTATCAATTCATTTATGGACTACTCTGCATTGGTTATTCTAGTTATCCATTCTTCCATTCTTTGTTCAAGGTTTTTAGTTTCCTTAAGCTGGGTACGTAGTTCCTCCTTTAGGTCTGAGAGGTTTGATCGTCTGAAGCCTTCTTCTCTCAACTCGTCAAAGTCATTCTCCGTCCAGCTTTGTTCTGTTGCTGGCGATAAGCTGCGTTCCTTTGGAGGGGGAGATGTGCTCTGATTTTTTGAATTTCCAGCTTTTCTGCACTGCTTTTCCCCCGTCTTTGTGGTTTTATCTGCCTTTGGTCTTTGATGATGGTGACGTACTGATGGGGTTTTGGTGTGGATGTCCTTTCTGTTTGTTAGCTTTCCTTCTAACAGTCAGGGTCCTCGGCTGTAGGTCTGTTGGAGATTGCTTGAGGTCCACTCCAGACCCTGTTTGCTTGGGTATCAGTAGCGGAGGCTGCAGAAGATAGAATATTGCTGAACAGGGAGTGTTGCTGTCTGATTCTTGCTCTGGAAGCTTCATCTCAGGGGTGTACCCCGCCGTGTGAGGTGTGAGGTGTCAGTCTGCACCTAGTGGGGGATGTCTCCCAGTTAGGCTACTCAGGGGTCAGGGACCCACTTGAGAAGGCAGTCTCTCTGTTCTCAGATCTCAACCTCCATGCTGGGAGATCCACTGCTCTCTTCAAAGCTATCAGACAAGGGCCAAGGTTTCTGCTGTTTTTTGTTTAACTATGCCCTGTCCTCAGAGGAGGAGTCTATAGAGGCAGGCCAGCCTCCTTGAGCTGTGGTGGGCTCTACCCAATTCGTATTTCCCAGCGGCTTTGTTTACCTACTTAAGCCTCAGCAATTGCGGGTGCCCCTCCCCCAGCCTTGCTGCCAGGTTGTAGTTAGATCTCAGACTGCTGTGCTAGCAATAAGGGAGGCTCTGTGGGCATGGGACCCTCTGGGCCAGTTGTGGTATATAATATCCTGGTGTGCTGTTTGCTAAGACCCTTGGTAAAGCGCAGTATTAGGGTGGGAGTTAACTGATTTTCCAGGTATTGTGTGTCTCAGTTTCCCTTGGCTAGGAAAAGGAATTCCCTTCCCCCTTGTGCTTCCCAGGTGAGGCGATGCCTCGCCCTGCTTCAACTCTGGCTGTTTGGGCTGCACCCACTGGCCAGCAGCAACTGTCCAACACGCCCCAGTGAGAGGAACCCGGTACCTCAGTTGAAAATTCAGAAATCACCGTCTTCTGTGTCGCTCATGCTGGGAGCTGGAGGCTGGAGCTCGTCCTATTCGGCCATCTTGGTTGCCCCCCTACTATTTCTTTTGAAAACTCATATATTATTCTTTCAGTCCTTTGAATGTTTCTCTTTGAGATCTTTTATTTTTCCTTGATTTTCTGCAGTTTCACTATGGTATGTACAGTGTGTATTCTTTTTTATTTATCCAAGTTGGGATTCACTGGGTTTCTTGAATTGAATATTTTTATCAGATATGAAAATTATTTCTCCCAGTACAGCCTCTACCTTCTGTCTTTAAATAAATTCAACTTTGATATATTTTACTTCTTGTCATGTTATTTTTCATGCCTCTTCCTCTCAAGACTACATTTGGTATAATTTTTTTATTTCTCCATTCCAGTTTTCTAATTCTCTTTTCAGCTATATTGAAGTTGCTGTTGAACTTATTCATTGACTTTTTTGCTTTAATTATCGTACTTTGCATTTCTAGAAATTGTTTTGTTTTTGAGTTCATGGTTATTTTTGCATTTTTTCTTGAAATATATGAAACAGTTATATTGTATGTATAGTGTGGTAATTCTAATACCTCCATCTTCTTAGAACTGATTCTGTCATATATTTTTGTTTGTATGTTTTACATATAATGTCTTATTTTTTAAATGAATTTAAATGATTTTTTAAGTCTTGAACTACTCGTTTTTTTAACTTTGCCTGTGAAGAGATTGTTTCTCTTTCTGTTAGATGCCTGAGAAGAGTATTAGTACAAGACTATTAATGTAGGATCACTTTAAATTCTTAGCTTGAGGTTTTGTGGATCAAATGAGTAGTGAGGATTCAAACTACAGGCTTCAATGAAGACTGTCAGAATTTGCATTTTGGGTCTAATACTAATTCATACTAATCTATACTAATTAATACTAATTTACCATGAGCAAATTATTTAACCTTTCTGTGCTTCACTGGCTTGACCTCTAAGGTGAGGATTATAATGATACCTTTTTTATAATTTTTGTGAAGATTAAACGAGTTGATATCTTTGACACACTTAAAACATGGTAAGCTTTATAAATGTTTGCTATTGTTATCATAATCAATATTGTGTGTCTAATTTATGCTTGCACTAAATTAGTAGCCTTTTGTGGTCCCAGCATTATGGATAGTTGGCTATTGGACGTCCCACCTTCTGAGGCAAGAAAAAAAAAACAAAAACAAAAAAAGCTAATGCTCAAGTTCAACTGATTCAGCAAATATTCTCAAGGTAAAAACCAATTTAAGTGCTTGCCATACCACTTTCAGTACCAGTCTTCACTTAGTCTTGTCCTCAGTATTTCTTTTTTTGCTAGCTCCTGGGTACATTTAAGAGTTTTTTTTGTTTTTATTTTTGTTTTTTCTTACTCTCTCTGGTATTTTGTTTTAAGTGGTACTCATGTTACAGTAAACAGAAGTCCATCATACAGCTCGTAAATGCCAAAACTAAGGCTAAAATGCCAACTGATTATGAACATGTGCTTCAAAAAATAGCTAGACAAAGAACATATGTAGACACTTCCTAAAGAAGAAGTGTTGCATGGTCATTACATTTGCAGTCACTGGTAATACCAAAACTACCATTTTCTTATCAAATAGGAAAAAAAGGATGGAAGGGAGGGAGAGAGGGAAACAGAATTTGAAACCTATTATTGAACATTCAAGAATTCAAATGACTTCCTGTCTTTTACTAGCAAGAATGCTAATTGCAATAGCTCCTATGCAAAGCAGTTTGGCAATGTATGTCCAAATTGTTAACATACTTATATTTGGCCACAGGCACGGTGGCTAATGCTTATAATCTCAGCACTTTGGGAGGCTGAGGTGGGAGGATCACTTGAGGCCAGGAGGTGGACGCTGCCATGAGCCATGTTTGCACCACTGTACTCTAGCCTGGGCAACAGAGTGAGACGCTGTCTCAAAGAAAAAAAATAATTATATTTGTGACATAAATTTCAAATCTAAGAATTTATAAAAATAAAGATATGTACAAAGCTTTAACCACAGTATGGTCATTGCATCACTTTATAGAAAATTAGAATATTAGAAACATAATTATTTCATCATACAAGAATGGGTTGATTTGACTGCTAAATAGCCATGATATATAGCAATTTTAAAAGATGTCTTTGAAGGATAGGTATGCCATGAAAGAAAGTGCATGATAATTTGTCTACTAGGAAAAGAGATGATTACAAATGAACATATACAAATGCTCAAAATTTTTTTTAAACCATGATTATATATAACCATAATCAAAGAATTTAAAGTATCCAAGCTCATCAAACTGTGTGCATTTAAAATGTGCAGTTTTGTCTGTATCAATTAGAACTCAATAAAGCTATAGGTTTTTGTTTAAATGGTTACAAGTAACAACTCTTGGGACAGTGGCTTGGGATGATTTTCAAAACATTCTCAGTTTGCTTATTTGTATTTTCTACAATGATCTGAACATTATTAAAAATAGATAACATGCCATTTAATAAATTCCTCAATAAGTTATATAGATAAAATTATTTTGTATCTATATTTTATAATCTGCCACTTTGTTGGCATGTTCTAAGTACTTTTCTATGTTTCTTCATGGTTTTGGAATTATCCCCTGATGACTATATCATACTCTATTTCTGTTTTTTTGTTTTTTTGTTTTTTTGTTTTTTTTGAGACGGAGTCTTGCTGTGTTGCCCAGGCTGGGGTGCAGTGGCTGGATCTCAGCTCACTGCAAGCTCCGCCGCCCAGGTTTACGCCATTCTCCTGCCTCAGCCTCCCGAGTAACTGGGACTACAGGCGCCCGCCACCACGCCCGGCTAGTTTTTTGTGTTTTTTAGTAGAGACGGAGTTTCACCGTGTTAGCCAGGATGGTCTTGATGTCCTGACCTCGTGATCCGCCCGTCTCGGCCTCCCAAAGTGCTGGAATTACAGGCTTGAGCCATCGCGCCCGGGCTATACTCTATTTCTTAAAGTACTAAAGTTAATATATTTTCACCACTGGTTTAAATATTTACTTTGTTGTCATTTACTATGAATAGTGTATCAATTAAAATAATTCTGAAGATAATAGTAACAGTTACAATTTACTAAGTACCTTTTTGTTGCTCCACAAAAGTTATCACATTTAATTCTTGGAATAATTCTATGAGTTAGGTATTATTAGCCTCTTATTAAAAATGATGACACTGAGATTCAAAGATGCAAGTGATTGATTAGAGCTAGTGAGAGGGCGAGCCAGAATTCAATCTAGGTTTGTCTTACTGTTTCTTTATTTGTCTAAATCTTTTCTGGTAGTGTTTCTAAAACTGTTTTGTGAATGTCGACAGTCAGTGTGATCAGGAATAAGAGTTAGTTTGCATTAATTCTCTTTTCAGGTTCTCATCTGTATTTCAGAATTTTTAAGACTTGTCTTTTCCTTTAGAGTATTGTTATTAATACTGATACCCTTCAGATTCTCATCTTGTGCATCAGAGCTCTCCTGTTGAATCTCTAGAAGCTTTTAAGATCTTTTTCCTTAGTGTTCTATTCTTTCATAATGATAAACCTTGTTTTTTCTTTTTTCATCCTTTGGCCTAGAAATTAAGTAAACTTCTTCCATTGGGGAATTGTTCATGTTTTGTTTGTTTTTTATACTTTCTTGTCTTCTCATTTTGTTTCTGGTGATGTTGCTGCAGGATCGTTTTTTCGCTCTCATCTTATTTGGATGCTGGCCCTCTCAGGCTGGTCCTCTAATTGTCTTACCTTTTTTTTCCCCCTATAGTTAATTTCTCTATCATTTAGTTCTACCCTGTAAGAGACTTCTTTAGCTTTGTCTTCTAACCCTCTTTTTATAAATTTATGCTATTTTTATCATTTCTCGTGAATCTTTCTTGTTCTCTGAGAGTTTCATTTCTATAGCTTCTGATTCTTGTTTCCTGGATACAACACAGTTTCTTATTTCTATGAGGTTTTTATTTTAAAATTTTTTTGAAGTTTATTCTATTCTCCAGATTTAATTGGGGGATATATTGACTTCTGTTTTCAATTCGTTCATTATTTTTTAATGTAATGACATGCTCAAAAACTGAGGAGTCCAAAGGACTCAGAAGCTAGTTTAAAGGGGATTCCCTCTGGAATATACTCACTAATTGAAAAGGAAAAGATACCTTTAAAATGGAGAAATCTGGCAGATATTGTCTGAGCCAAAAGATTAAATTTCACAGCACCAGTAAAGCACAGCCTGATATCCTGTGCCTTCAACTATGGTAAACTCCAGAAGGAAAAGATGCCACTTTTGTTCCTGCCAATAATGTTTAACCTAAGTCTAACCATGGGGAATTTACCAGACACATTCAAACTGAGGAACAGTCTGCAAAACAACTGACCTGCACTCTTCCAAAATGTTAGTGATGTGAAAAACCGAACAAGATTGTAGAGTTGCTGTGGGTGAAAGGAGAATGAGAGTGAATTAATCCTAAATTGAAGGGGAAAAAAAGCAGAAACAACAAAAGATTGTCTAGGACACTTCACAGGCAAATGGAAAATGCAAATATAGATTATAGATTATATCACATTAAACATAAATGTTAAATGTCCTGAATTTATCATTATGTTATCACTATCATATATGAGAATATCATTGTTCTTAGGAGATATCTACTGAAGTATATATTTTCATGGTGCATGCAACTAATTCTCAAATGGTTCAGCAAAAATTATAGGTATATATACAGATACACAGTAGTCCCACTTTGTCTGTGGGGGATAAGTTCCAAGGTCCCAGTGGATGCCTGAAACCACTGATAGTTCCGAACCCTATATATACTATGTTTTTTCTATATGTATATACCTATGATAAGTTTAATTTATAAATTAGAGACAGTAAGAGATTAGCACAAATAATGGTAAAATAGAAAAATTATAACAATATGCTGTTATAAAAGTTATATGAATGAGGTCTATCTCTCTCTCAAAATATGTTATTGAACTGTACTCACCTATTTTGGGGCTATAGTTGACTTCAGGGAACTGAAACCATGGAAAAGGAGCAGCAACTGTACATATACACAAACACATACCCAGAAATAAGGGAAGGCAAATGTGACAAGAGCCCAGAAATTGCTTAAACGAGATGAAAGGTAAATGTTCTATGGGAATACTGTTATTGGAACTTTTCTTAGGTTTGAAATTTTTCAGAGAATTTATGGTTTTCCTAGCCTATATAAGAAATTATGTGAATATGTGTTTGTGTACACACATGAGTTTTTGAGAACATTTAGGGTATTTACTAAAATCCTATTTCCCAAGGTATCTCCTCAGCATATGTATATTTTATTAGTAGTTCCGGTCTGTCATAAATATCCTGAACTAAAATGCTCTATTCTTCTCTATAAAATTATACCATTTATAAGATTTCTTAAAGTGTTTTCCTAAAATGGCCTAACAAACCTTTGTACCAAATACTTTCTACTTGGTGCAAAATGAATGTCTTTATGAATTTTTAACCCTTTGCAAAATAAAATAAGCATGAAGAATTATCACACGAGCCTCTTTGCAGCTCATGGTTTACAGTACTTAATAAAAATAATCTTAGATGCTATTTCTTCTCTCAACAAATTTAATTTTAAATGCTTATTGTTGAGTCATTATCTCATTTGTTACCCAATTATATTTTATTTAAATCTAATTCCCACCATATTCTGTTAATGGCTTGTCCATCTCCTTTGGTCTACTATGGTGCTGAAATTGGAAAAAAAAAAAAAATTCCATCTGGACTCAGAAATCCCAGGAGTCCCGTTCTGGCACTTACTACTTCTAAAATTCCCTGTTTGATCATCTAAAAATCTCATTGGCCAGGCATGGTGGCTCATGCCTGTGACCAGTACTTTGAAAAGCTGAAGGAGGAGGATTGCTTGAAGCCAGGAGTTTGAGTTTGAGTTCGAGACCAGCTTGGGCAACAAAGCAAGACCCTGTTTCTTAAATAAATAAATATCACATTAGACCAGTTACTCAGATAGCAATCACCAATATTCTACTTTTGCGTACAGTGAGTCAGCCATGTCCCTCATTATATATATATTATGTGGCTTCTACAGCTGTTCACTCAGAAGCTATAGCTAAAACCTTGTTGCTTTTATCACACAAACTCCTAATACTTGAGGTGCAGTTGGCGTTATAAATAGGTGGTATGACCTGCAGTTTCTTCTTACCCTTTGTAATAACTCATTCTATTTTCTAGTGATCAATGCTTCCCTTTTGTTCATAAAGTTAAACTTTTGCATAATGTTAGGTGCATTGTGTTTCATCTCCTGGGAATATTACCTTGTGAAAAACTTATTTTTTAAATAGTACTTGCTCTCTAACTTATACTATTGATATTTTTGGCATTTACTATTAACAGCTTCTAATCTTGCTCACTAAAATGTCGTTGACATCCCCAGTTTTGTTGGAGGACTAGAAGATAGAGGAGCTTAAAATAACATGTGTAGAGAAATCACTTCATTGCTTCTTCTGTTCAAGAGGAATGTGAGTAGTCTCAATATACCTTAATCTGTTATAAACAGCTAATTTTCAGCATGAAAGCAGCTGCTAGGAAAAGTTAATCAGTAGGACAGAATGGTGAAACTGGAAAATGATGTGCCCATCACTTTGCCTTTCAACTCCATTTTCTTCCTCTTTGTAAATAGTCTGAACTATGTCTACTAAGTGGTTAACATAACACACAAATTTGATTCTTTTATATTTTTAAACTAATTTTCTGTTACAAAGTAATATCTTTTTTAGAAAACATAGAAGAAAAAGGAAATAAAAATCACATACAGAGATAATCATTTTAGCCCTCATTCTTCCAGATTTTTGAGGGATTTTTTAAATTTGTTTATGTTATATTGTTACCTAATTCTTTTCATCAACAGTATATTGTGAACATCTTTCTAGGTCATTTAATTCTCTTCTGCACTGTTATTGGCTGTATAATATTGTGTATTTGGCTGTATAATATTGTGTAGTTTTTCTATGATTATTTAAACAGCTTCCCATTATTGGTTCAAATATTTTATATACTAGTGCTCTGATTACATTGATGAAATAAATCTTTGGATACAATTTCTTTTGAATAAAAAATATAATTGCTAGGTAAAGAGTATTCCCATGGCCAGGCGTGGTGACTCACACCTGTAATCCCAGCACTTTTGGGAGGCCAAGGCAAGCGAGATCACAAGGTCAGGAGTTTGAGACCAGCCTGGCCAACATGGTGAAACCCCGTCTCTACTAAAACTACAGAAATTAGCCGGGTGTGGTGGTGTGTGCCTGTAATCCCTGCTACTCATGAGGCTGAGACAGGAGAATCACTTGAACCTGGGAGGCAGAGGTTGCAGTGAGCTGAGATTACACCACTGCACTCTAGCCTGGGCAATAGAGTGAGACTCCATCTCAAAAAAAAAAAAAAAAAGAGCATTCCAATTTTAAAGTTTTTGATATGTAGTGCTGAACTACTTTCTCATAAGGACTCTATACCAAAATGGTTTAATTTAATTGTTAGAGAAAACCAGTAAGGAATGTGGCTGGTTTAAATACTGCCTGAGAATTCCAGATAACCTCTCAGCATGCTGAAAAATTGTTGATGGAAGGTCTGGAGGTGAGAACAAGTTACTTACTGTGTGCTATCATTAGAAATAACATATTAGGAATTACCAGTATAAATTGAAAGGAAGACTTTTGTAACAGCACAGGATATTTTACCAATGTATAAAAACTACGAACCATAAGATAGGTTTGATTAATGTAGTTTCCCCTTCTTTTTTCTTAAATTGTAAAGTCTTTATTTTTTATTCTAATAATGAAAATAATGTGTACGTTGAAAAACAAGTCTACCAGTATACAAATATAAAACAACAGAGAATAGTAATTCCCACCTGTAGCAGTACTCCTTATAGATAAGTACTGTTAAGTTTGTGTGTATGTATATATATGTGTATGCATATGTATAAAGTATCCACATATACATACATATATACAATTATGTATATTTAATTTTTAAAATTTATACAAGTAGGATCATACTCTAATCTCTCTCTATAAGTAGCTTTTTAAATATCTACCAATATACTGGTAACATCTTGTCACATTACTACATATAGATTTATTTCCTAATGATAATCATTTGGATCATTTTTCATTTTTCTTTGTTACAAATAATGGGTGTATTGATTATCATATACAGACATCTGTGTGCTTTATTAGTATTTTCACAAAATAAATATTTCTGCAATGGTGGAATTGTTATTGGTGAGCAGTGATAAGATTCTGATCTCTGCTAAGAGAGCTTGCATCCCAGGCTTCGCTGCCGACATGCTGTGTAATTTAGACAAGCTAATTAACCTCACTATAAAATTGATATGATTCTCGAAGTCACTTTACAGAATTGTTGAGAATTCTGTATTCTTTTTTAACAAGAAAATGCATGTAAGGTATTTAGTATGGGTACCTGGCACATAAGAAATACTAAAATATTCCCTATTGTTAGGAATTTCCTCCTTTAGTGAATTTTCTATTTATTTCTTTCATTTTCTTTTGAATAATTTATGTTTTTTATTGATTACAGGAGAATTTTGCATACTAAGAATAGTTACTATTTTGTGAGCTATAAGTATTTTTCCTAATTTATCTTATCTTTTGCTGCATTTACATTTCGTATTTTTGTTTACTCAAATGTGTCAGTCTTTCATGGTTTTTTGCCTTTGTGTCATGTTAACAAAGAACACCTCTACTGCGGTATTATAAAATATCTTTCTGTATTCTGTTCCAGAGATCTTATCATTTTTATTTTTTACATTTATTCATTGATTTGAGACAGGGTCTCACTGTCACCTAGGCTGGAGTGCAATGGCATAATCATGGCTCACTGCAACCTTGACATCATTTTTATTTTTTACATTTATTCATTGATTTGAGACAGGGTCTCACTGTCGCCTAGGCTGGAGTGCAATGGCATAATCATGGCTCACTGCAACCTTGACATCATTTTTATTTTTACATTTATTCATTGATTTGAGACAGAGTCTCACTGTCGCCTAGGCTGGAGTGCAATGGCATAATCATGGCTCACTGCAACCTTGACATCATTTTTATTTTTTACATTTATTCATTGATTTGAGACAGGGTCTCACTGTCGCCTAGGCTGGAGTGCAGTGGCATAATCATGGCTCACTGCAACCTTGACCTCTCCAGGCTCAGGTTATCCTCCTACCTCAGCCTCCCAAGTAGCTGGGACTACAAGTGGATGCCACCACACCCAGCTAACTTTTGTATTTTTTTGTAGAGGTGGAATTTTGCCATGTTGACCAGGCTGATCCCAAACTCCTAGGCTCAAGCCATCTGCCTGCCTCAACCTCCCAAAGTGCTGAGATTACAGGCATTAGCCACTGCATCTGGCCCCATTTTCTACATTTAAATATTTACATTTACCTACATGTTTTTTAATGTGGCGAGTAGTGTTCCTTCTTCCCTCCACCAAGAGACATATTGGAAATTATAGGGTTCTGTATAGGTTATCACCATGACTGAGAAGTCACTACTGGTATTCATTGCTCAGAAGCCAGAGATGTCTGCCAGAGTCCTGTAGTGCACAGGATTGCCCCTCAACAAAGAATTCCTGAGTCCGGCGTGATGCTGAAACGTCCTGCCAGACCTCAGAATCTTACTATTGCTTTCTGCCAACAACAAACATGTGAAAACTAAGCATCTAAGAATTCTAAGTAACAAACAACGGGATTTTCATCTGTTGCTTCTCAGATTAACTGAGCTTAAAAATAATTATACTTCAGGATGTGGAGGAATTCTAAATTTCATGTACCAGGGTGGGTGTGTAGATTAATTCAACTTTTTTTGGCTGTTTTATTATTGATTGCTCCTTTGCTTTGGTAGTATATTTCTGTTTTATTGACAAAATTCCTCTCCATATAACTGAAAATGAAGTTAGAAAATTTCAGTCACCTCTCCTGATTCTTGCAGTATCTCTCTTCATTGGATACCATTTATACTGATTGCTCACATTGATCTTTCTCTTCTTAGCTGCTGATTCTACTTTTATATCTGGTAATCCTTATTCATGTAAGTCTCCACTAATAGTATTGTTTGCTTTCTTGCCCTTCCACAACACCTAGGTAGGTCTGATTGCAGGGGTTCCCTGGCAGGAGTGGGCTAGGGAACAATGGTTTTAACTACTGATTAAGTGTGTGATGAACTGGTAAAATGGAAGTTCATTCCTTTTCTACATGTTAAGATAGATCAGTCATTCCTTGTTATTTTATATCTTTTGCTTTAATATAGATAATTACAGTAATTTGAGTTTCTGGTGGTAAAAGTTTATTTAAAAACAGTATCTAAAAGGTTGATAAACATATAACTAACAAATAATTTCCCATAATACCATTTCTCTCATCATAATTATCATTATTATGTTTATTAAGTACTTAACTACATGGCAGACAATAATCTATATGCCTTCAATGGATTATCTTATTTAATTCTTGTAGGAATCCAACATAGTACATATTATTATTCCCATTTTACAACTGTAGAAACTGAGACAAAGAGATTTAGGTCACTTGCTCAAAGTCTGATAGCTAGAGTAAGACCTAAACTGGCTGAGTTAAAAATGTATGCTTACAGTATCATCTTCAATAAAAAAAAAAACTCCAGCACATGGGGTAAAAGTTTTGGCTGAGTCCTGGAAATCTGGACTACAAAGCATCATAAAGCATCTTCTCCTGTGCCTTACTAGAGTAGGCATTACCAGTATTCCACTATAGCCCCTAAAGAATGGTCACCACCATTAGCCAGAACTTATCACAGTGCCAAGCTCATAGTTGGTAAGTAGTAAATATTAACAGAGAATGAGAGAATATCTGTAATCATGTTCTCATGAACTGACTAAAATGATGAACAACAGAGTCTCATTCTGCCAAATAAGTTAGTGTCAAAATGTGCCCTCCAAATTGCAAATATGAATTAATTTGCCATAGTAGCTTATTGCTGTAAGTCAATTACATTATTTTTTTATTTTTCATTTTTTATTACACTTTAAGATCTAGGGTACATGTGCACAATGTGCAGGTTTGTTATGTATGTATACATGTGCCATGTTGGTGTGCTGCACCCATAAACTCGTCATTTACATTAGGTATATCTCCTAATGCTATCCCTCCCCCCTCCTCCGTCCCGTCTCCCCACAATAGGCCCTGGTGTGTGATATTCCCCTTCCTGTGTCCAAGTGATCTCATTGTTCAATTCCCACCTATGAGTGAGAACATGCGGTGTTTGGTTTTCTGTTCTTGCGAAAGTTCGCTGAGAATGATGGTTTCCAGCTGCATCCATGTCCCTACAAAGCATATGAATTCAGCCTTCTTTATGGCTGCATAGTATTCCATGTTGTATATGTGCCACATTTTCTTAATCCAGTCTGTCACTGTTGGACATTTGGGTTGATTCCAAGTCTTTGCTATTGTGAATAGTGCCGCAATAAACATACGTGTGCATGTGTCTTTATAGCAGCATGACTTATAATCCTTTGGGTATATCCTCAGTAATGAGATGGCTGGGTCAAATGGTATTTCTAGTTCTAGATCCTTGAGGAATCGCCACACTGTTTTCCACAATGGTTGAACTAGTTTACAGTCCCACCAACAATGTAAAAGTGTTCCTATTTATCCACATCCTCTCCAGCACCTGTTGTTTCCTGATTTTTTTAGTGATTGCCATTCTAACTGGTGTGAGATGGTATCTCATTGTGGTTTTGATTTGCATTTCTCTGATGGTGAGTGATGATGAGCATTTTTTCATGTGTCTGTTGGCTGTATGAATGTCTTCTTTTGAGAAATGTCTGTTCATATCCTTTGCCCACTTTTTGATGGGGCTGTTGTTTTTTTCTTGTAAATTTGATTGAGTTCTTTATAGGTTCTGGATATTAGCCCTTTATCAAAAGAGTAGACTGCAAAAATTTTCTCCCATTCTATAGGTTGCCTGTTCACTCTGACGGTAGTTTCTTTTGCTGTGCAGAAGCTCTTTAGTTTAATTAGATCTCATTTGTCAATTTTGGCTTTTGTTGCCGTTGCTTTTGGTGTTTTACACATGAAGTTCTTGCCCATGCCTACGTCTTGAATGGTATTGCCTAGGTTTTCTTCTAGGGTTTTTATGGTATTAGGTCTAACATTTAAGTCTCTAATCCATCTTGAATTAATTTTCGCATAAGAGGTAAGGAAAGGATTCAGTTCCAGCTTTCTACTTACAGCTAGCCAATTTTCCCAGCACCATTTATTAAATAGGGAATCCTTTCCCCATTTCTTGTTTCTCTCAGGTTTGTCAAAAATCAGATGGCTATAGATGTGTGGTATTATTTCTGAGGGCTCTGTTCTGTTCCATTGGTCTATATCTCTATTTGGGTACCAGTACCATGCTGTTTTGGTTACTGTAACCTTGTAGTATAGTTTGAAGTCAGGTAGCGTGATGCCTCCAGCTTTGTTCTTTTGCCTTAGGATTGTCTTGGCAATGCGGGCTCTTTTTTGGTTCCATATGAACTTTAAAGCAGTTTTTTCCAATTCTGTGAAGAAACTCATTGGTAGCTTGATGGGGATGGTATTAAATCTATAAATTACCTTGGGCAGTATGGCCATTTTCACGATATTGATTCTTCCTATCCATGAGCATGGTATGTTCTTCCATTTGTTTGTGTCCTCTTTTATTTCCCTGAGCAGTGGTTTGTAGTTTTCCTTGAAGAGGTCCTTCACATCCCTTGTAAGTTGGATTCCTAGGTATTTTATTCTGTTTGAAGCTATTGTGAATGGGAGTTCATTCATGATTTGGCTCTCTGTTTGTCTGTTACTGGTGTATAAGAATGCTTGTGATTTTTGCACATTGATTTTGTATCCTGAGACTTTGCTGAAGTTTCTTATCAGCTTAAGGAGATTTTGGGCTGAGACAATGGGGTTTTCTGTTTATAGAATCATGTCATCTGCAAACAGGGACAATTTGACTTCTTCTTTTCCTAACTGAATACCCTTTATTTCTTTTTCTTGCCTGATTGCCCTAGCCAGAACTTCCAACACTATGTTGAATAGGAGTTGTGAGAGAGAGCATCCCTGTCTTGTGCCAGTTTTCAAAGGGAATGCTTTCAGTTTTTGCCCATTCAGTATGATATTGACTGTGCGTTTGTCATAAATAGCTCTTATTATTTTCAGATACATTCCATCAATACCGAATTTATTGACAGTTTTTAGCATGAAAGGCTGTTGAATTTTGTCAAAGGCCTTTTCTGCATCTATTTAGATAATCATGTGGTTTTTGTCTTTGGTTCTGTTTATATATGTTTATATATTATTTAAACATAAACAAATATGATTATGTTTATTGTTTTACGTATGTTGAACCAGCCTTGCATTCCACAGATGAAGCCCACTTGATCAAGTTGGATAAGCTTTTTGATGTGCTGCTGGATTCGGTTTGCCAGTATTTTATTGAGGATTTTTGCATCGATGTTCATCAGGGATATTGGTCTAAAATTCTCTCTTTTTGTTGTATCTCTGTCAGGCTTTGGTATCAGGATGATGTTGGCCTCATAAAATGAATTAGGGAGGATTCCCTCTTTTTCTATTTATTGGAATAGTTTCAGAAGGAATGGTACCAACTCCTCCTTGTACCACTGGTAGAATTTGACTGTGAATCCGTCTGGTCCTGGACTTTTTTTGATTGGTACGCTATGAATTATTGCCTCAATTTCAGAGCCTGCTATTGGTCTATTCAGGGATTCAACTTCTTCCTGGTTTAGTCTTGGGAGAGTGTAAGTGTCCAGGAATTATCCATTTCTTCTAGGTTTTCTACTTTATTTGCGTAGAGGTGTTTATGGTATTCTCTGATGGTAGTTTGTATTTCTGTGGGGTCGGTGGTGATATCCCCTTTATCATTTTTTATTGCATCTATTTGATTCTACTCTCTTTTCTTCTTTATTAGTGTTGCTACCAGTCTATTCATTTTGTTGATCTTTTCAAAAACCCAGCTCCTGGATTCATTGATTTTTTTGGAGGGTTTTTTGTGTCTCTATCTCCTTCAGTTCTGCTCTGATCTTAGTTATTTCTTGCCTTCTGCTAGCTTTTGGAAGTGTTTGCTCTTGCTTCTCTAGTTCTTTTAATTGTGATGTTAGGGTATCAATTTTAGATCTTTCCTGCTTTCTCTTATGGGCATTTAGTGCTATAAATTTCCCTCTACACACTGCTTTAAATGTGTCCCAGAGATTCTAGTATGTTGTATCTTTGTTCTCATTGGTTTCAAAGGATATCTTTATTTCTGCCTTCATTTCATTATGTACCCAGTAGTCATTCAGGAGCAAGTTGTTTAGTTTCGATGTAGTTGAGCGATTTTTATTGAATTTCTTAGTCCTGAGTTCTAGTTTAATTGCACTGTAGTCCGAGAGACAGTTTGTTATAATTTCTGTTCTTTCACATTTGCTGAGGAGTGCTTTACTTCCAACTATATGGTGAATTTTGGAATAAGTGCAATGTGGTGCTGAGAGGAATGTATATTCTGTTGATTTGGGGTGGAGAGTTCTGTAGATGTCTATTAGGTCCACTTAGTGCAGAGTTGAGTTCAATTCCTGGATATCCTTGTTAACTTTCTGTCTCGTTGATCTGTCTAATGTTGACAGTGGGGTGTTAAAATCTCTCATTATTATTTTATGGCAGTCTAAGTCTGTTTGTAAGTCTCTAAGGACTTACTTTATGAATCTGGGTGCTCCTCTATTGGGTGCATATATATTTAGGATAGTTAGCTCTTCCTGATGAATTGATGCCTTTACCATTATGTAATGGCCTTCTTTGTCTCTTTTCATCTTTGATAGTTTAAAGTCTGTTTTATCAGAGACAAGGATTGCAACCCCTGCTTTTTTTTTTTTTTTTTTTTTTTTTTTTTTGGTCTATTTGCTTGGTAGATCTTTCTCCATCCGTTTATTTTGAGCCTATGTGTGTCTCCGCATGTGAGATGGGTCTCCTGAATACGGCAAACTGATGGGTCTCGACTCTTCATCCAATTTGCCAGTCTGTGTCTTTTAATTGGACCATTTAGTCCATTTACATTTAAGGTTAATATTGTTATGTGTGAACTTGATCCAGTCATTATGATAATAGCTGGTTATTTTGCTTGCTCGTTGATGCAGTTTCTTCCTAGCATTGATGAACTTTACATTTGGACATGTTTTTGCAATGGCTGGTACCTGTTGTTCCTTTCCATGTTTAGTGTTTCCTTCAGGATCTCTTTTAGGGCAGGCCTGGTAGTGACAAAATCTCTCAGCATTTGCTTGTCTGTAAAAGATTTTATTTCTCCTTCACTTATGAAACTGAGTTTGGCTAGATATGAAATTCTGGGTTGAAAATTCTTTTCTTTAAGAATGTTGAATATTGGCGCCCACTCTCTTCTGGCTTAGAGAGTGGCTTGGAGAGTTTCTGCCGAGAGATCTGCTGTTAGTCTGATGGGCTTCGCTTTGTGTGTTACCCGACCTTTCTCTCTGGCTGCCCTTAACATTTTTTCCTTCATTTCAACTTTGGTGAATCTGGCAATTATGTGTCTTGGAGTTGCGCTTCTCGAGGAGTATCTTTGTGACGTTCTCTGTATTTCCTGAATTTGAATGTTGGCCTGCCTTACTAGGTTGGGGATGTTCTCCTGGATGATGTCCTGCAGAGCATTTTCCTACTTGGTTCCCTTTTCCCCATCACTTTCAGGCACACCAATCAGACATAGATTTGGTCTTTTCACATAACCCCATACTTCTTGGAGGCTTTGTTCATTTCTTTTTACTGTTTTTTCTCTACACTTCTCTTCTTGCTTCATTTCTTTCATTTGATCTTCATTCGCTGATACTCTTTCTTCTAGTTGATCGAGTCGGTTACTGAAGCTTGGGCATTTGTCACATAGTTCTCATGTTATGGTTTTCATCTCTATCAGTTCTTTTACGGTCTTCTCTGCATTGGTTATTCTAGTTATCCATTCATCCATTCTTTTTTCAAGGTATTTTAGTTTATTTGAGCTGGTTATGTAGTTCCCCTTTTAACTCTGAGAAGTTTGATCGACTGAAGCCTTCTTCTCTCAGCTCGTCAAAGTCATTCTCCTTCCAGCTTTGTTCCATTGCTCTCCTTTGGAGGGGGAGATGCACTCTGACTTTTTGAATTTCCAGCTTTTCTGCACTGCTTTTTTCCCATCTTTGTAGTTTTATCTGCCTTTGGTCTTTGATGATGGTGACATACTGATGGGGTTTTGGTGTGGATGTCCTTTCTGTTTGTTAGTTTTCCTTCTAATAGTCAGGGCCCTCGGCTGTAGGTGTGTTGGTGTTTGCTTGAGGTCCACTCCAGACCCTATTTGCCTGGGTATCAGCAGCGGAGGCTATAGAAGATATTGCTGAACAGGGAGTGTTGCTGTCTGATTCTTGCTCTGGAAGCTTCGTCTCAGGGGTGTACCCTGCCATGTGAGGTGTGAGGTGTCGGTCTGCACCTAGTGGGGGATGTCTCCCAGTTAGGCTACTCAGGGGTCAGGGACCCACTTGAGAAGGCAGTCTGTCTGTTCTCAGATCTCAACCTCCATGCTGGGAGATCCACTGCTCTCTTCAAAGCTGTCAGACAGAGACATTTACCTCTGCCAAGGTTTCCGCTGTTTTTTATTTAACTATGCCCTGTCCTCAGAGGAGGAGTCTACAGAGGCAGGCCAGCCTCCTTGAGCTGTGGTGGGCTCCACCCAATTCGTGCTTCCCAGCGGCTTTGTTTACCTACTTAAGCCTCAGCAATGGTGGGCACCCCTCCCCCAGCCTCGCTGCCACCTTGCAGTTAGATCTCAGACTGCTGTGCTAGCAATGAGGGAGGCTCTGTGGGTGTGGGGCCCTCTAGACCAGGCGTGGGATATAATCTCCTGGTGTGCCGTTTGCTAAGACCCTTGGTAAAGTGCAGTATTAGGGTGGGAGTTACCCGATTTTCCAGGTGTTGTGTGTCTCACTTTCCTTTGGGTAGGAAAAGGAATTCCCTTCCCCCTTGCACTTCCGAGGTGAGGCGATGCCTTGCCCTGCTTCAGCTCTTGCTGGTTGGGCTGCACCCGCGAACCAGCGCCAACTGTCCAACGCGCCCCAGTGAGATGAATCCAGTACCTCAGTTGAAAATGCAGAAACCGCCCGTCTTCTGTGTCGCTCACACTGGGAGCTGGAGGCTGGATCTGTTCCTGTTCGGCCATCTTGGGTGCACCCCCCAGTCGATTACATTATTAAGAATAACTATTAGCCTGGCACAGTGACTCATGCATGCAGTCCCATCTACTTAGGAGTCTGAGAATGGAGAATGGCTTAAGCCCAGGAGTTTGACACCAGTCTGGGCAACATAAAAAAATATATATATATATTTATGTATTCTTTAAATTAGTCTGGAATGGTGGTGTATGCCTCTAGTCCCAGCCACTCGGGAGGCTGAGGTAGGAGAATCTCTTGAGCCCAGGAGTTCAAGGTTACAGTGAACTGTGATTGTGGCTCTACACTCCAGCCTGGGTGAAAAAAAGAAAAAAAGAAACTATTAAAATTCATCATTTTGGCTTGTATTACCTGTCACAAAAACTGTGTTTCCATTAGTGATCACTCCCCAGTCTCCTTTGACCCTACTCCCAGCTCTAGGCAATCACTAATCTGTTGTCTTTCCCTATCGTTTTGCCTATCCTTGACATTTCATGCAAATGGAATCATACAATACATGGTGATTTGTGAGTGGTTTTTTCATTTAGTGTAGTTTTCATGGTTTATCCATGTTTTAGTATATCTCCTAACTTCAGTACTTTTTATTGACAAATAATATTCCATTGTATGAATATATACCACATTTTGTTCACCCATCAGTTGATGGGCATTTAAGTTGTTTCCACCTTTACTTTTATGAGTAATGCTGATGAGAATATTATGTAGAAGTCTTTTTGTGGAGATATATTTTCACTTCTCTCAGGTATATACTTATTAGTGGAATTGTTGGGTAAATTTATATTTAACATTTTGAGGAACTTCTAAAGTATTTTCAAAAAGCAGCTGTACCATTTTACATTTCAAACAACATGATGAACGTTCCAGTTTCTTCATGTTCTCACCAACATTTTTATCTATCTTTTTTAATTGTAGCCATTTTAGTGAATGTGAAATGGTATCTCATTGTGGTTTTGATTCCCATTTCCCTAATGACTAATGATATTTAACATCTTTTTCTGGCCTTATAGGCCACGTTTATAACTTCTTTGGAGAAATGTCTATTTAAGTCCTTTGTGCAAGTTTTAATTGAATTGTCTTTTTATTACTGAGTTTTAAGTGTTATTTATATATGTTGATTATAAGTTTTTAATCCGATGTGATTTACAAATATTTTCTCTTATGCTATGGGTTTTCACCTTCTTGATGGTATTCTATGCTTTTGGTGACATACCTAAAGAGATGGTATCTATGCTTTTAGTGACATACCTAAAGAGTTCTTTACCTAACCTAAGGTCACAGAGATTGATTCCTGTGTTTTCTTTTAAGATTTCATAGTTGTAGCTCTTACATAAAGGTATATGATTCATTTTGAGTTACTTTTTATGTGTGGTGTGAGGAAATGATCAAATGTCATTCTTTTTCATGTATCTCTCCACTTTACCCCGCAACATTTTTTTAAGGTGATTCTTCTGATTGAATGTTCTTAGTACCCTTGTCCAAAGGCAAGGATTTACTTTTGACTCTCTGTTCCATTAATCTTTATGTGTACCCTATACCAGTGCCATCTTGTCTAGATTACTGTAGCTTTGAAATTTGCCTTTTTTTTTTTTTTGGAGACAGGGTCTTACTTTCTCATGCATGCTCAAACATGCTCAAATGCAGTGGCACGAACACAGCTCACTGCAACCTTAATCTCCAGGGCTCAAGCTATCCTTTCATCTCAGCCCCCTAAGTATTTGGGGCTACAGGCACATGCCATCATGCCTGGCTAATCTTTATATTTCTAGAGATGGAGTTTTGCCATGTTGCTCAGGCTGGTCTCAAACTCCTGGGTCCGGGAAATACTTTTGCGTCAGCCTCGTAAAGTCCTGGGATTACAGGTGTGAGCCCCCGCACCTGGCGTGTACACATTTTGAATGGTAAAGCCTGAGTTTTCTAACTTTGTTTCTCTTTTTTAAGATGGTTTTGGTTATTCCTGCATTTCCATGTGAAATTCTAATCAGCTTGTCAGTAGCTGCAAAATCGCCAGCTTGAGTTTTGATAGGGATTACATTGAATCTGTAAATCAGTTTTGGGATTATTGACATTTTAACAATATTAAGTCTTCTAATTCAGAAATGTAACTTGTCTTTTCATTTATTTAGGTTTTCTTTAATGTCATAAAGAAATGTTTTATAGTTTTCTTAGTGTAAGCCTAACACTTTTGATTAAATTTATTCATAAGTATTTTCTTTTCCATGCTATTATAAATGGAATTATTTTCTTAACTTCACTGTCCAACTGTTTATTGCTAGTGTGCTGACATATTGTTAACTTTTGTATATTGGTCTTGAATCTTGCTACCTTACTAAACTCATTTATTACCTCTAATAGATTTTTTGTTGATTTCTTAGAATTTTCTCTACATAAATCATGCCCTCTACAAATGAAGATTGATTTAATTATTCCTTTTAAACCTGGCTGTCTTCTATTTGTTTTTCTTGCCTAATTTTCTTGTCTGGAAATTCCAGTACAATGTTTAATACAGACAGTGAAAGTCTTGTTTCTGATCTTAGAGAGAAAGCATGTAGTGCCTCATCAATAAGCATGATGGCTATGACTTTTTCATAGACACCCTTTATCAGATTGAGGAAGTTTCTTTCTGTTCCTAGTTTGTTGGGTATGCTGTTTAAGTTATTGATTTAAAAATACTCACTGCATTTTTACAATGGATTCAACATTTTATATTTTAGAATCCAGATCAGATGGAGACTAACGTAACTAAAATATCTTTCAACTTTATTAGCAGCATAGTCTGGTGCATCCATTTTCTAGCTATGTTAAATTGGACAATTTTAACTTCTGTCGATCTGAGTTTCCTCATCTGTAAAACAGGGTTTGATTTTAGTGCCTACCTCTTAAAGTTTTGTAAAGATTTACCTATTTACAAGGAAAAGATTTAGAGTAGCAGTTGTCTCTTGCTAGTACTAATATATCTGGGTTGTTATTAAGAATATGCATAATTTATGCATGGATTTCATCCAATATATTTTTCAAATGTATAGCCTTTTTACAAAGGCACGCCTTAAAAAAGTAAGATTTTATTTAAAGCTTTATTTCTATCTTTTGGTTTTGTTTTGTTTTTTTTCTTTTTACAATGGTATGCATTTCAGTAGTAAAATATTCAAGCAAACTTGTCTATGGCTACATATCTAGCACCTACAAAAGCAGGTAATGTAAGATTCAAGAAATCATTACTCAATTATTGGAAACTTTTTAAATCAATTTGGTTTGTTTTTATGCCTTGCCTGTTTTTACAGGCAGCTTCAGTTTTTCAGGTAATTTTTCTTTTAAAAAGCCATACACCATATCTGAAAAGCTTGAGAGACATCGTCCTGATTTTGATATATAGTTAGCTAAGCTGATTCCTTCGAGAACCTGAATGAATGGATATGAAAAGCAACACATCCTGCCATGAGGGGTTAGTTTCACTAAGGAGACCCTAAAAACTGAAAGAACTACATTTGTAGGCTTTTTTATCCACATTTTAAAAAAAATTATTTTGTGCTTAGAGAATTCCTTTGGATATAAGTTAAAGAAACGAGACAGATATTATATTTTCTTATTTTCTATTGTTATGTAGACATATAGGTCTAAGAAGAAATTTTAAAAAGAAGTTCTTTTGATTCTTTGGAGTCAACTCTCAGTTTCAACATGTTAATTTCTTTACATTATGGAAACCCTTGCATATGATTTACTATCATCTGATAAGACTTGCATCCCATTTTTAAATCATTCTTTTAAAACTCTAGATTTAACTGACCTCCGCATTTTTGGTCAGAAATAAATTTTTGCGCACGTGACCATTTGAGCACAACTCCTAATACAGAGGTAAAATAACGTAAAGGTCCAGAGCCCTGCACATAGTTATCACAAAACTCTTGTTAAAGCAGTTCCCTTTCTCTTTAGACCCTCCCTAAATTTATTGACTTTTAACATTCTAATTATCTGGTATATAAAAGTTTAGAAAAAATACCTGATTATAGAGATTTGTGGAAGTGTTTTGGTAGAAAAGAGATGGCCTTAATTAAAAGAGGAATCTAAAAAATGAGACACAAATGACGTGAGAGTGTATCTTAATAGATGTACTAGAGTTTTCCGGTAAAGTTAAAATTATTCTTTGCCTCTCTACTTACGAAGGCAGGGAGATACATGATATGTTTTAGAATGCTTTTCTTCAAAAGTTGTTAAAGTTCTAAAAACGGCGTAAATGAAGTATTTTATTTTCTTAACTTTTTCCTCAAGGTGGCTTGATGAAACTAATGGATACCATTACCCATTCAATAGGTTGACTGTCTTTTGCCTGTAGTTAATAAACTATGCTATGTTGTATTCAAAATGTCCAGTAAACAGTGAATAAGTGAATATGTTAAATGCAGTGGATGTGAAAATAGCCTTTGTAAACTGTGAAATACTTTATAGAGTTAAGTCTTTGACATCTTTATCACCTTCAAAGCTACATTTTATTTTACTTTCACTGTTGCCTTCTTTTGTAAGGGACATAGGATAGTGAATGAGAGGCCATATAAGAGGCCAAATGACTTGGCCAAAGGCAGAAATGACTGAGGATACACAGATTGGGGTGAGCAATGAAGAGCTGGGTGGATGTAATTAGAGCTAAGAACATGTAACTTTGTAGTCTCACCAAGTGCTGCTCTTCCTATCTTTTACCTCCAATCCTAATGGTTTTCTGAAGTCTTTCTCCTGTTTAATCACATATGTGGGCACACAATGAGTGTAATGCGTGTCCGTGTGAAGAGACCACCAAACAGGCTTTGTGTGAGCAACATGGCTGTTTATTTCACCTGGGTGCAGGTGGGCTGAGTCCCAAAAGAGAGTCAGTTAAGGGAGATAAGGGTGGGGCCGTTTTATAGGATTTGGGTAGGTAAAGGAAAATTACAGTCAAAGGGGGGTTGTTCTCTGGCAGGCAGGAGTGGGAGTCAGAAGGTGCTCAGTGGGGGAGCTTTTTGAGCCTGGATGAGCCAGGAAAAGGAATTTCACAAGATAATATCATCACTTAAGGCAGGAACCGGCCATTTTCACTTCTTTTGTGGTGGAATGTCATCATTTAAGGCAAGGCAGGGCATTTGCACTTCTTTTGTGATTCTTCAGTTACTTCAGGCCATCTGGGCATATATGTGCAAGTCACAGGGGATACAATGACTTGACTTGGGCTCAGAGGCCTGACAATGAGTACTTACTAAATATTTGTGAAATTATTAAAAACTGAAGAGTTTGAGCTCTATCATAATGGGAAACTTTTCAAATTTTAAAGTTAGAAATGTCACATGAACAGATATACGTTTTAAGAAAATGACTATGATATGAATTGACATGAAGAGATTAGAAACATAATTTAGAAAGCTATTAAAATCCAAGTATGGGGCCTTGAAAGATGGGGAAATGTTAGAAAACAATATACCACAATGGTGGCATAAATTAAACATTTTTTGGTAACTGTTGACTGAGTTGATTGAGAGCCTTGTAAAAAATATAGTCACAGGTGATTCTGAAATTTGTAGCATGAAAGTTTATGATTTTATTAACCAAGATGTAGAACAAAGGTCAAAGTAGGATGGGGGATGGATAATATACCTTGTGTTTTGAATGTGTTCATTGTGTGTTTAGTATATGATATCTGCCTAGAAATGTTCACCAGACAACTGGAAATTTACCTCTAATATTCATACATGAGAGGTTAGGATTAGTGAACAGATTCTGAATAGATATGAGTTGACACTATTAAAATAGGTGAAGTCCCCAAAGTTAAGTATCTGTGCAGGAAGAAGACTGCTGAGATCTAACACTTGCAGCAACATATGTAAAATTGAGTAGAAGAGTGTCCAGTAAAGGAAATTCCATAGAACACATAGGAAAACAGGAACTCAGAAGAGCAAAGGATCAAACAAGACAAAGGACAGAATACTTCAGTGGTGATGGCAATTAACAAAAATATCTGTAGTGATTTTTTAAAAAGAAACTTTAATTTCAAGAACAACTCATTGTGTTGTTAAAAAATTACTGCAGGCCAGGCATGGTGGCTCACACCTGTAATCCAGCACTTTGGGTGACCAAGGCGGGTGGATCACTTGAGGGCAGGAGTTCGAGACCAGCCTGGCCAACATGACGAACCCCATCTCTACTGAAAAATACAAAAATAGCCAGGTGTGGCAGAACAAGCCTGTAATCCCAGCTACTTGGGAGACTGAGGCACAAGAATCGTTTGAACCCAGGAGGCAGAGGTTGCAGTGAGCTAAGATCGCCCATTGCACTCCAGCCTGGGTGACAGGGCAAAGTTGTCTCAAAAAACAACCAACCAAACAAACAAACACCAAACAAACAAGAAAACACTGAAGGTTGGGCACATTTGCTTACACCTGTAATCCCAGAACTTCGGTAGACCAAAGCAAGAGGATTGCTTGGACCCAAGAGTTCAAGACCTGCCTGGGCAACAGAGGGAGACCCTGTCTCTACAAAAAAATCTAAAAAGTTAGCCAGGCATGGTAGCACATGTCTGTGGCCCCAGCTACTCTTGAGACTGAGGTGGAAGGATTGCCTGAGACCAGTAAGTCAAGATTGCAGTGAGCTGTCATTGTGCTACTGCACTCTAGCCTGGGTGACGGAGCAAGACCCATTTTCAAAAAACAAAAAAAGGAGAATAATTACTGAGGGTTTTAAAAGATAGAAAGTGAAAAATAAGTGTCTCTCTCCTCACTAAGTTCCTGGAGTGTTAAGGTTAGATTTCTTCTGCATATTTTTTAAATCCTTTTTCTTGCATATACAAGCATAACTATTTTCCCTATTTCAAGATGCCAAATTTATTGTATTTTCATATTTCTGAAATCTGGAGTATCCTACAATTGATGTATATATTCAGTTTAATGGAATTTTTCAGAAAGATTGGTATTTAATATGATTTGAGAATCAAGGAATAGTTATACATAAAGAATAAAAATATATGTACATATATTTATAATATATCAAATAAAATATGGTAAATAAGTATAAGCTATACATGATATATATGTAGACAAAATATATATAAAAGTGGGATCAGGAGTATACATATATATTTATTTATATTGATTTTTATTCCAGAACACACTTTTTAAACGTAAGATTTAGTTATATCTAAAATTACTGTATTTCATCAATTCTAAGAGGTACTTTCTTCATGTTTTGACATCTCTGAACTCAGGTTGTATTTAATCATTCCAGCATCTAGATGTGAGGAAAATAGTTGTTAATTCTTTCTCTTTGCTGTATTTTATTCTGTATGAATCTTTCATAATTTTTGTAACCAGTTCTTTATTTAGGAGCTAGGGATTTTTCTGTTTATTATGGTTTTTGGCTTATGTTTTGTTTTTGTTTGTAGCTTTTTACTATTACCAAAAGTGGTTTAGTAAGCATTCTTTGTCTACCTCAAATGTTGTATTTGTTTCATTTTATATAATGCTTACAAGCTAAATTGTTATTTTATATATACATTATGAAAATGGACTCATGGTTAAAATCATTTTTTACTTTTTAAATTTATTCCTCATATTACCTTAGTTGACTTTCTGAAAGATAAATATGATCATAACAAACATATAATTCAGTATATAAATTCTTATGATATTCCCTTTGCTGGAGATGCCCTTCCCAGTTTTTCACTTTCCCATTCATACTTCAGGGCTCATCTTTGGTGTCATCTTGGAAGACTATCTACAACCACTCTCCAGCACAGCCTGATGGCTTCCTATGCTTAACTCCTTTTATACTTACCACTGTGTAGTGCAAATGCATTACTTAATTTTCTGTCTCTCTTACTAGGCTTCCTTGATATCTGGGACTGTGTAGCTAACACAAGGGCTATGGCTGCCACTTAATAGGTCAATAAATATTGAAAGAATGAATCATGCTATAAAGTGTTTTGTTTCTAAATTTTTTTTTAAAGGTGGCCATGAAAAGTTCTTTGCTATGCTGAAAAGGAAAGTAAAAAGAAAGATTTATAGAGTCCCATGACTAGCTTAGAAGGAAGTGAAAAATACATTGGTAGTATAAGTACATGCTTTCTTTTCTAAAAATCCTGCTTTAAAGGAAGCAGCAATTATTAATAAAATAAAGATGTGTTCAAGAGATCTGTTTACTAGCCAGCCAGTGCATCATGGAGAATTGTAGGTCAAGAAGTTGGCCGGGCACAGTGGTTCACACCTGTAATCCCAGCCCTTTGGGAGGCCAAGGCAGGCGGATCACCTGAGGTCAAGAGTTTGAGACTAGCCTGGCCAACATGGTGAAACCTCGTTTCTACTGAAAATACAAAAACAATTAGCTGGGCGTGGTGGCGTGCGCCTGTAGTCCTAGCTACTTGGGGAGGCTGAGGCAGGAGTATCACTTGAACCCAGGAGGCAGATGTTGCAGTGAGCCAAGATCACGCCACTCTATTCCATCATGGGTGACAGAGGGACACTCCATCTCAAACAAACAAACAAACAAACAAAAAACTAGGTGTCTTTACAAAGGAAAGGTTACCAAAGATTTTGGATGAGGAAATACATTTTTAGTTATTAAATGGCTAGATATTACCTTCCAGCATTTGCTGTATATGGTGAGTGTTTTCTCCCAGGTGTTCCCCTTCCATATTCTCCATACACACCAAAAGGGAAAAAGAAAGCAATCCTTGTTCATACTTACATTTTTCAGGATGAGGTATCGTATGAATTATAGTGTTAAGAGGAAGCCCCTAATCTGGGCAATTTGAAGAATAGAATTAATGACAGTAATGCCATCTTTTTCCCCTGGCTCTTTATTCTTAAAAAGCAGTTGGCAATCTCTTATCCAACATGTTAGATAGTAGTCAACACACTGCTTACCCAAAAAAGCATGTCACAATGCACTTTTATTGAGAGAGAATATAATTCATAGTATACTGATAGTGTTGAATCTCTATAAATTAAAAATATGTAAGATGTTTTGCAAACTTCAGCAGTAAATTATTAGTAACAAAGTACTGTTGAGTTTTTGTCTTCAGCTTTTTTTCCTTTATTTATTTTTTTTTTTAGACGGAGTCTCGCTCTGTTGCCCAGGCTGGATGCGGTGATGTAATCTCGGCTCACTGCAAACTCCGCCTCCCGGGTTCAAGCGATTCTCCTGCCGCAGGCTCCTGAGTGGCTGGGACTATGGGCACCCACCACCACGCCTGGCTAATTTTTGTATTTTTAGTAGAGACGGGTTTCACCATGTTACCAGGATGGTCTCGATCTCCTGACCTTGTGGTCTGCCCACCTTGGCCTCCCAATTTTCTTCAGCTTTTATTTCAAGTTCTGGGGTATACCTGTGCAGCATGTGCAGGTTTGTTACATAGGTAAACATGTGCCATGGTGGTTTGCTGCACAGATCATCCTATCACCCAGGTATTAAGCCCAGCATCCACTAGCTATTCTTCCTGATGCTCTGTCTCCCTCCAGCCCATGTCAGGCCACAGTACGTGCTCTTCCCGCCATGTGTCCAAGTGTTCTCATCATTCAGCTCCCATTTATAAGTGAGAACATGTGGTATTTGGTTTTCTTTTCCTGTATTAGTTTGCTGAGGATAACAGCTTCCAGCTCCATGCATGTCCCTGCAAAGGATGTGATCTTCCTTTTTATGCCTGCATCGTGTTCCATGGTATATATGTACCACATTTTCTTTATTTAGTCTATCATTGATGGGTATTTGGATTGATTCCATGTCTTTGCTGTTGTGAATAGTGCTCCAATGTGTATACGCATGCATGTATCTTTATAACAGAATGATTTATGTTCCTTTGGGTATATACTCAGTAATGGGATTCCTGGGTCAAATGGTATTTGCTTCTAAATCTTTGAGGAATCACCCACACTGTCTTTCACAATGGTTGAACTAATTTACACTCCCACCAACAGTGTAAAACAGTTCCCTTTTCTGCACAATCTCACCAGCATCTGTTGTTTCTTGAGTTTTTAATAATCACCATTCTGACTAGTGTGAGATGGTATCTCATTGTGGTTTTAATTTGCATTTCTCTAATGATCAGTGATGATAAGCTTCTTTTCATATGTGTGTTAGCTGCATGAATGTCTTCTTTTGAGAAGTGTCTGTTCATGTCCTTTGCCCATTTTTTAATGGGGTTGTTTATTTTTTTCTTTTGAATTTGTTTAAGTTTCTTGTAGACTCTGGATATTAAACCTTGTCAGATGGGTAGATTGCAAAACTTTCTCCCATCCTGTACATTGTCTGTTCACTCTGACGATAGTTTCTTTTGCTTTGCAGAAGCTCTTTAGTTTAATTAGATCCCATTTGTCAACTTTTGCTTAACAAAGTACTGTTAACTCCCTGGTTAAAAAACCCTACTTTAAAAAGCATGTCTACATATATTACTTTTTATGCATATATGTGTGTGTGTGTGTATATATATATATAATACAGATATGTATTATTGATCCTTTTAATAGCCTTGTACTTTTCATAGAACAGGTTGTAGCATCCTGAACCCAATGACAAACAGTTGTCCAAGGTCACACATTAATTAGAGTTGGAGCAAAAACTAAGTCTCAAGTTTCTTTGTGGGACTGTCTTTTTTTCTTCATACCACATTTTTATGTCATGGACTGTAAATGACAGCACAAAAAAGTAACGCAAAAGTCTCTATACACATATGCATATATACACATATATGCATTCTTTTTATACTTAAAAAGCAGTTAGTAATCTCCAACATGACTATATGGTAGATAGTAGTCACATGTACAATATATGCCTTGCTCAAGAAAGCATGTCAGAATGCATGTATGTATGTATTGCCAGTGAGCCACTCTTTAAGTGTCTGAAAATTGCTCTATCAGCAAACATATAAGGCTTTACTTTTACCTACATCTTAGAAAAAAAAAACTTAGTTAAAAGTACTGGATTTATGTGCATAAAATGTTTATGTTTATTCAGTATATAATGACAATTCTTGTTTCCTTAAGAAAATGATCTAGCATCTGATTGAATGTTTCTATCAGCATAACTGTGCAAAGATCTAGTGCAAAAGTTTGATCTCTAAGAGTTGAAACTTTAGTCTAGTTATTTTAGGCTAGCAATTTCAAATTGCCTTTTGTCTTTTTTATAAGGACATTTAAAATACTATCCAACCCCAATTTTAATTATTTTCGTACTCCCAGGAAATTAAAAGCAACAAAGAACCGTTAGCAGTCTTGACCAAGAAAACAGAACATATGGATGTCTGAGGGAAACTTAAGGAACTTCTTAACCAAAATAGTGACCCAGACCGGGTGCCGTGGCTCATGCCTGTAATATCAAAACTTTGGGAGGCAGAGGCAGGTGGATCACCTGATGTCAGGAGTTTGAGACTAGTCTGGCCAACATGGTGAAACCCTGTCTCTACTAAAAAATACAAAAATTAGCCAGGCATGGTGGTACGTGCCTGTAATCTCAACTACTCGGGAGACTGAGGCAGGAGTAATCTCTTGAACCGGGGAGGCGGAGGTTTCAGTGAGCCAAGATCACACCACTGCACTCCAGACTGGGCAACAGAGTGAGACTCCTTATCAAAAAAAAGAAAAGAAAAGAAAAGAAAAAAGAAAAAAAAGAAAATAGTGACCCAGATATACTCTATCTCTAAAAAGATTGGCTCCATGAAAATACAGCTGATATATTGTACAAAGAAGGTTGTCACTGGCCAGGCGCGGTGGCTCAAGCCTGTAATCCCAGCACTTTGGGAGGCTGAGACGG
Organism: Chlorocebus sabaeus; assembly: GCF_047675955.1. NCBI lineage: Eukaryota > Metazoa > Chordata > Mammalia > Primates > Cercopithecidae > Chlorocebus > Chlorocebus sabaeus. The sequence goes on from NC_132913.1 coordinate 35,441,423, forward strand.
GCGGATCATGAGGTCAGGAGTTCGAGACCATCCTGGCTAACACAGTGAAACCCCGTCTCTACTAAAAAAATACAAAAAGCTAGCCGGGCAAGGTGGCTGGTGCCTGTAGTCCCAGCTACTCGGGAGGCTGAGGCAGGAGAATGGCGTAAACCCGGGAGGCAGAGCTTGCAGTGAGCTGAGATCCGGCCACTGCACTCCAGCTCGGGCGACAGAGCAAGACTCCGTCTCAAAAAAAAAAAAAAAAAAAAAGAAGGTTGTCACTGTATTGAAAGTGCCACTAAGCATTAAAACAAAAAACATTTTATTGGTGGTAAGTTTTAAGAGTATACCAATTTAGGAAAATGTTGAAAATATGGGGAAGAACTTGTATATCTACTTGCCATTTTGTAGCTATATAATATAATAATTGATAATTCAGACATTACAAATATAGTTCACTGAATAAGTGAATAGACAAAGGTAGAATTTGGTATTCATAATTATTTGTTATTATAGAACATGGGCCTTTAATTTTTTAAACTTTCTGTACTAATTTCCATCTACAGACTACTTAAACAAAATTTATTAGCATTCTGAAATTTGGATTACCTCCCTAAATAACACCATCAAAATGTTTGAATTAATAACATTTTTCTATTGTTCCAATAATTGTGATTCAAATACAGTTTTCAAATTTAAGCAATTTCATGACATGGCAGACATTTAGCTGACCTCTGTAGGCCTTAAAATAACTTCATTATAGAACCATGAATGTAGAAGCAGTCTCTGAACATTTAGGAAAATAATAGCTTCAAGCCCATGCATTTTGTCCTAAAAGAGAAGACTATAACTATCATCATTATTTTGAAGAAATGTTCGTATACATTTTAATTTAATTATTTAAATAAACTTTATCTTCCATTTTCTCCCAACAACTCTCAATTTTTCTTACATAGCAGATTAGAACTACCGTACTTCTCATAGCTGACACAGTATAGCAATGGCCCTGTACACCTCAGATGCCCCTAGAGTATCATTCTTTTATAGAATGGTACAGCAAATGATGAACTGGGTCACTGAAACCATGCAAAATTATTTTTGATATGCTGTTCTTTATGATGGATATTTTTGTTCATTATTATATAAACATGTAGAAACACGCATGTAGAGAATTTTCATTAAGTATGAAACATTTGTATCGGATGGTCTAACAAAATACTGGCTGTGTGATATAAAAAAAATGCACTCTGGGGATCAGAGGAACCTGTCTCACAGACCAGTTAAATTACAATACCAAAGAGGTTCTTACGACTACTTATCAGGAGTGTGTATTAAAACACTGTAGAAGGAAAAAGCAGTCGTGTTAAATATGAGTCTCCAATCAAAGTTCCAAGGATGGATCTGCCAAATTGCAGGTTTGGTTTGCTATCCAGCTGTTTCTCACGTAGCATGCGCCAGAGTTAACAGCAGCAGGAATTTACTCACTTAGTGATGGTTAATGATTCTCCTGGGCAAGGTTGGGGAGATTAGCTAATATGTAATATATTTTTAAAAAGCTCACCAAAGGTGATTAGAATCAAAATAGTTCAGGCACTTAATAAGTGAAGCTTCACTTAACTGAAAACTGCATCCATCCATAACATCTCATTTCCTGATAATACGAGATGAAAGTGGAGTTCTTTGGCATAAAATGTAGTATACAGGTTATTCAAAGGAACATACTTCTTGCTGTTTTTATAAAGAAGAGTTATAGGTCAAGTTATATTTTCAACTAATGCAATGATTAATTGTCCATATTCTAAGATATAAATTAATGAGGGCTTACTAGTTTGACAGCACTTATTTTCCTGTCTTTACAAACATTAGACTCTGAGGTGTTTTTTGTTTTTGTTTGTTTGTTTGTTTGTTTAGTTCAGGGAATATCTCTTGGTCATTTTTATTTTATTGTTACCTCGATATGCTGTATGACATGTAATGAGTGGTCTGTAAATCTTTAATGAATGAATGAATGAATGAATGAATGTCCTTTCATCTTTTCTCACACTCTATTTGGGGTCCTTCTACTTATAAGCCATCACATGCATCTTGTCCTTTTATATCATCACAATGTCATTCTATCTGGAAAGAGATTCCATCTTATTTATGCTAACAAAGTATAAGGCTTAAGTGGACAGTTTGTGATTCCATCCTGTCTGGTAACTGCTCTCTCACTATATAGGATACCCTCTATGTTACTGAGCTGTGTGTCCTAATAATGACCAAAAAAAGCTAATATTTTAGAGAAATTATTTATCAGTCATTTATCACTATATTTAGTCATTATACTTATTGTAAACATAACCAGCATTTAGCATAGTGCTCGGCACCCTAAAAGAGCCACACAACATTTGTTGAATGAGTAGACAGAAGAGAAGAAAAAACTTTATTTTCTATTTTCCCACCCTGCAATTATTTAGGGAATTCTTTTTCAGTGGAGTGAGGGTCATACCACATAGAGATAGGCATGCTTACAGTAACCAACTAATAAGAAGAAATAAGAAGATTACTACAAAAGATTTAAGAGATCAAGAGCATGGTCATCTGAGTCCTATTACAATAAAGGCAAATAGTGGTACACTCTTGACGGCTAAAGTCACCCTTATAATTACAGCATGTTGACTATATTTGTGAACCAGAAGAGTTCACAATTTTCATAAGAACTAGCTTGCATTACCAAAAAAAAAAAGTTATTGGGGGAGTTTGGTGGCTTATGCCTGTAATCCTAGCACTTTGGGGGGCTGAGGAAGGAGGATCACTTGAGGCCAGTAGTTCAAGTCCAGCCTGGGCAACATAACAAGACAGCATCTCTTCAAAAAGATTAAAAAGTTAGGTAGGTATGGTGGCATGCAGCTTCAGTCCTAGCTACTCAGAAGGCTGAGGCAGGAGGATGATGAGCCCAGGAGTTAAAGGGTGCAGTGAGCTATGATTATGCTACTGTGCTCCAGTCTGGGTGACAAAGAGCAAGACCCTGTTTCTAAAACAGGCAAAAAGCTATATTCATTTTTTAAGAAATGAGGAAATTTTTGTATGCATTTAGAAAAATTCTCTTAAATATTTTAAATGGTAAGTAGAGTGCTATATTTTATTCATCTGGAAAAAACCTTGAAAGTTTTTTATTCCTTGATGGTTATAGATGAGTGGGATATTACCATCTTTTCAGTATGATGACTTCTTCACCTAAGGGGTGTCTGTGTTTTCGTGTGTGTGCTTTCTTGAATGCTATTCACTAATAACTGCTTTGCATATAGTCAGCTTAGAGTTAAATGTTTTTGATAAATGACATTTCCATTATTTTAAAAAGCTTTGAAGTCAGACTTGAGCTGCGATTCTGCTCATGTGACCTCTCTAAGTTTGTTTCCTCACTATCAAAATGACAATAATTATGCTTACTGCATAGATCTATTACAAGGCTTAAATGAGATAATCTACTGAGTATAATGCCTGGCACATTGAAAGTGTTTAATAAATAGTCAAAACTATTGTTAGAGGATCACAAAAAGAGAGTTTTATAAGAACTGTGGGTAGTTTTTAAGGATCTGCTCCTTCGCATTTTTATTTTTCTAGAGACCTTCAAGTCTGCTATTGAAAAACTGAAAAAGAAATAATATATATATAGATGATTCATAAATTATCCTCTGTTGCTTTCACCTTATTGTAAACAAAATCTCTCCAGGCTTTCAATAGAAATGAATCTTCAGTGAAGTACATCCATATGGCAATTCTGAAATGTAAAAATGAACTGCTTTTTTAATATTGAATAAGCATAAAAATCAAATTATGTTGCTTAAAAAGGAATCCTCATACATCTTTTCCCATCTTGCATAACACAAAAATAGCTAACTGCTTTGCTCAAATCATATTTGGAGGGTGACTAAGCATGAGACAGTTCCCAAACAAATCTTTGAGAAAGTTATGCAGGAGTGAAAGTGAGATATCAACTGTAATCAGTCTCTTAATCTAGGTTAGCTCAATGAGGGTAGACTGGTAAATTTTTAAATTCATCAATTAATCACACATCATTTTTCAAGATATTTTGGATTTTGCTGAAATACTAAAAATTGATGTGATTTCTTTTAAACCACACCTGGTTTTGTAGGCTATAGCTACTATGTACTTTTGTCTTTACAGGCACATGCACGTATTTTCATAAGAATGTTTATTAATTTACATAAAATGCATTAAACAGTGAAATCTTATCTTAAGGCTGACTTAAAATGTAATATATTATATATTGATTATATAACATATAACATATTATAAAACCTAAAAAGACTTTTTACCTAAAAATAATTGGATGACCCATGTGTAACAAAAACAGTATTTTTATTGAAAAGTGAGTATATTGATAGTACTATAACAGAATGTTAATTTTATTAAAAAATTTACAGTTCATGTCTCAAAACACATAATTTAGAAGGATTATGCAATCACTTTTAGAGGAAGCAAAAAAATCTATCTGCTGTTTCTTAGGTTCAATAGTAGTTTAATTTCTTAAAAGATAATACATATATTTTGAGAGAAATCTTTGTTTAATTTTCTCTTGGAGTTGTTAAATGCCATTTAAGGTATGTTAAGATATTTGGTATTGCAGTTTACCTTAATAAGCCTTAGATTTGTTCTCAGTAGAATATTGAGATATGAATTTGCCCTGGTTTATATCCAACTTGTGATTTCCATTTTATAAACTTTCCTAATTTGAAGCTTCTGCTTTCACTTTGTTTTATTCTTTGTTTTTTTTTGTCATTTTGATTTTCAAATATAGAAAATAGTATGTTTAAGTAAAACCATCCTAGGCTGGGCGTGGTGGCTCACGCCTGTAATCCCTGCACTTTTGGAGGCCAAGGTGGGTGGATTACCTGAGGTCAGGACTTCAAGACCAGCCTGACCAACGTGGTAAAACCCGTCTCTACTAAATACAAAAAATTAGCCGGACATGGTGGCACATGCCTGTAATCCCAGCTACTTGGGAGGCTGAGGCAGGAGAATCACTTGAACCCAGGAGGTGGAGTTTGTGGTGAATTGAGATTGTGCCATTGCATTCCAGCCTGGGCAACAAGAGCAAAACTTGGTCTCAAAAGCATAATAAAATAAAATAAATAAAACCATACTATTTTCAGGAAATAAAACAAGTTACATATACTACTTTTAACTTATTTTGAAAAGTTACTGTTCAAAACTAACATTATATTAGGAAAATTTATTTGCCAGTGTAATGAGAGCAGATATTCATCCAGTCAATTGCTGTGAATTTAATAAATATTCCTAAAAGAAAATATCCAGAATATTCCAGAATATGAAATGTTTTCTCTGCTGATGGCCATGTATTAGCCAGTCTTTGAACTAAATTTGATTTTACTTACTGCTAATAATGCCCAGCTCTTATTTAATTTTCATGATTGATTGATAGATGATTGATAGACAGATGATAGATAGATCGATCTACCTATAGAAAGTAATAGAGATACAGATGTACATACACCCATATATACATATATGTTGAAATTCTTAGTGTTAAAACAATGAAAATATTTAGTACTCTCTTTTCAATGTGTTTTTTAATAAAATATCGCATAGCTGGGCTTTACTTTTTAACCCGATCTGAAACGTTCAATATTGGAGTGGATTATATTTCCTTTGCACATAGATAATAGGGAAATTCTTTGCTTTGTATTCTGATATTCATTACCTAACATGTATTTCTCCACAGTCATCTGAAAAGTATGAACTAAATAAACACCCTACAAGTATACTTTATTCTCTTCTCCTAGATGAAGGCTTAAGAATGTTTAATTCCCTATTCCATTCTTCCCCCCAAATCAGACCTCTAGGATGCTTTTACATTTCTCCACCGTCTTCTAACCCCTCAGTTTTGCTGACGTAGTTCAATACTTTTGGTTCTAGATTTATTAGCTTTTTCCCTTACCATATGTCTCTTCTATTTTAAGAATTCTTACTTAGCTGTTATATTATGAATACCCAGTCACAATTCTTATCCATTTAGTTTTGACGTGTATATTGCAAGGCTTATTGCACTATTTTCTATTCATCTTCATGTGTCTTGAGATTTCTATTCTGATTCATATGTTGTTTGGTTCAAATGCTTCTTGAGTAGTTTCCTCAGACAGGGTATAGGGGTGGTTTTATCTCTCACCTTTGAATATCCACAATTGTCTCTCTTCTAACCTGAAAGATGAATGATAACTTGCTTGGTGGGGCATAGAATGCTTTGCTGGCAGTTATTTTCTCTCTGTCCTCAACAGTACAGTATCTTCCAGCTTCAGGTATTGAAGATGCATGGTAAAATGCCGGTCTGAATTATTTTTCTGCTGTAACTTGTTTTTTCTAGATATTTGAAAGATTTTCTCTTTATCTTTAGAATATGGGAATTTTACCAAAATATGTCCAGTTGTATGACTTGTTTTGATTAATCTACTTGGAACTTAATGAGCCCTTCTATTCACAAATAAAATTCTTCAAACCAGGGAACTTTACTTGTGTTCTTTTTTCCTAATCTCTATTTTTTCCCCCTAAAGATTTCCCTCTCTGCATTTTGCTGCGTATTTTCAGCTGTTTCTTCAATTTGATGTTAAAAGCCAGTTATTGTGGGCTCAAAGACAACATACTTTTTTTAACTCTCTATTTTTAAATTTTAAAAACATATTTTTACATTCTAGAATATGTTTTAAAGTTGCTAATTCTTTTGTATTGCTTGTGTTGAAAATTTTCTTCTATCTTCTCCAGCAAGTTTATTCTAGGAGCCCCCTAGGTTTTAGGGCTCTACTTGTTTTTTCTATCTTTGATTTGTGTCCCCTTGAATACATTATTATTTCCCTTTGCCTAACAATAGGTCTGTATATCCTTTGAGTGGTGAGGGGCCCAGGATTCTTTGCTCTGTGAGCTTTAAACATTGGTAAGCTTATTCACAACTTCTTGAGGCAACAGGATTATTCTTGGTTAAAGTTCTCCTTAGGGATATAGAGCAACTCTGACCATCTTTGTGTCTTTTTGCAAGTCTTCCACAAACACCAGATAGACCTCTTAGGACTACACATGTGGGCAGGCACTTAACTTTCAGCAAAGGCCGAGACCTCTCAGGGCCTTGTAAATTTTGGTCCTACCTTCTGACCCCCAGGCCACAGCACCTCCAATCTCCAGCAGCCTTAGCAGGGAACAAAACTGGTTATCTGATGCTTCCTTCTCGAATTCCAGAATATCCTATGGCCTTGCACGTGTTATAAACTATCTAATCATCAGTCTAGTATTCATAGTGGGAGGTGGCGGGTATCAGAATTGGGAGATTAAAGCATCAGGGACACATTCTAAGGTGACCACATTTCCAACAAGTTAAATGGAAAGAATTTGTTTAATTTCAAAGCACAACTTTTTCAGAGAACTACAAAATCATGCTCTTATATGTACTCTAATTGTGATATCTTGTTTTACAAATGAGGAGCCTGAGACAGGAACTGTATTCTGTGTTTCTGTATATTCAGATTGAATTTATAATCTGGGGAGTAGGAGGAAGAATGGCCATAGACAAGTTGTACATAGGTAAGTTAAAATAGAAAAGAGAGAAGTCAAAATTTTGGCTAAAAGAAGAGAAATTTCAGGAGATTTGATATTGGGAAGGTATACAAATGAACAAATTAAGCAGACTGTGTTGTGACAGTGGTCTCTCTCTGGGTACATTTGTTGTAGCCATCACCAAATATTTGGAATCACTTTCCAGAAAAATCTTTGGTCATGTAGCTGTTTCTTTTAATTCTTTCCTTACTTTTGAAGGCATTAGGTCAATAAAGGAGGTAAACAGTCATTAGGTCAATAAAGTTACTTGACTAAAATGTGAAGTTTCATCAGTTGCCAGTCAAGCTGTAGCTAAATTAGGCAGTACCTGGCTTTACACAGCAATCTTACTTAGAAAATCCTTAATAAAAGAATCTTCTGTCCAGTTTATTAATTATTATTTTTTTTTTTTGAGACAGACTTTCACTCTTGTTGCCCAGGCTGGAGTGCAATGGTGTGATCTCGGCTCACTGCAATCTCCACCTCCCGAGTTCAAGCAATTCTCCTGCCTAATCCTCCTGAGTAGCTGGGATTACAGGCATGTGCCACCATGACTGACTAATTTTGTATTTTTAGTAGAGACATGGTTTCTCCATGTTGGTCAGGCTGGTCTCAAACTTCTGACCTCAGGTGATTAGCCTGCCTCAGCCTCCTAGAGTGCTGAGATTATAGGCGTGAGTCACCGTGCTCAGCCCAATACCTTCTTATTTGAGTCTGTTTATACATTATTATTAGCAACTTGCAGCTCTTCTTAATTTCCTTTATACTCCTTGCCCAAGTTCCCTAAATCTCCTGTTTATAGCCAACAGGTCTGTTCCTCCTGATTTTCTCACTTAACACACAGTATTTCCATATCATACTTGCTAGGCTTAGTCTTCCTGAAACTTTTTCATAATGTTACTCACTACAAGTTTTTCAATGATGACTGGTTCAAAATCAGTCATCACTGACCATTATTTCTATTTTATCCTGAGGTTCATCCAAATTGGGCCACTCTGCCGCTCTCTATACTATCCTTGCATTGCACCACCTCTGTTCCTTTTCTGGTTTCTTCCCTTCTTCTGGAGCATCCTCCTTTTCCATCTTTGCTTATTAAAATCTTACCCATCTGTCCAGGCTTCTTGGCTCACATCTGTAATCCAGCACTTTGGGAGGTTTAAGCAGGAAGATCGCTTGAGGCCAGGAATTCAAGACCAGCCTGGATAACACAGAGAGACCCTGTCTCAGTGATCAGTCAATCGAATCAAGTCGTACCCATCCTTCAAGGTCCATTCTGAACTTTACCTCATAGGATGTGATGGATGAAACTATGGTCATGTGCCACATAACAACATATATGGCAACAATGGAGTGCAAATAGGATTTTGGTCCCATAAGATTAAAATGTTGTAATTTTACTGTATGTTTTCTATGTTTAGATATTTTAGATATGCAAACACTTACCATTGTGTTAAAATTGCCTACATTATTCAGTATAGTAACATGCTTCAGGGGTTTGTAACCTAGGAGCAATGGGCTACGTCATATAGCCTACCTGTGTAGTAGGCTATATCATCTGGGGTTTTTGTAAATATACCCTGTGATGTTTACATGATGAGGAAATTGCCTAACCATGCATTTCTCATAATGTGCCCCTGTCGTTGACACATAACGGTATTTATATATATCAGGTTACAAATTGCAAATTATGTCTTAGATAAAAAAGAAACTTAAATTTCAGGTAACAACAAGGACAAAAATAACAACAGTAAAATGTAGAGCCACTAGCAATAACTATCTTTACTGATGGCCTACTGTGTGAGAGACACTTGCAAAGACCTCATACACAGTGCCACATGAATTATAAAACTTATATGTATTTTTACATATCTTTATCCTTAAGATGATCATATGAGATATTTCTGTTATTCTCATGTTACTGATATAATAAATTAGGTACATGAAAGGTGAAGAAATGTGCTTACAGTCATTGAAATCCAGACAGCCTAGCCATAGATTTCAGGCTTAAATTTCAATTAGTATATGGAGAAAATGTATTTATCAAGGAATTTTGCCAAGATTCATTTGGAATAAATTTTATTCTTCAAAGAGAATGCACACATAACTTTTTAGAATGTAGCAGGTACCACAATGTGACTTACACTTGTATAGAAGAATGTCACCTCAGGAAAGATAATAGGGAAATTGTTATTTATAGGAATCATTATGGAACATAAAATGAAGTGGGGAGATTGGGAAGCTATTATACTAACCTAAGCGAGAGATAGTGTGATTTTAAACTAGTCAAGGCAGTGAGAATGCAAAGAAGAATTTGAATGCTTGAGATAAAGAAATTGAACATATTTGACCTGACATTTGAATGGATATGGGTAGGCAAAGATAATACTTAGGTAACTCAAATCCCCAAATTTTCTGTCTACTGAACTCCACAAGATAAATCCTTTTAGAAAGAACTGCTAAAGCACTGGGGTTTGAATTTTAAAAAGTATTTACCTTGGAAGAATGATTAAACAATTGATTTGAGTTTCAGATCAAGGCAACAGTTCAAATCTATTTCTTCTCAGGAGATGCAAATCTCAGTGAATGCAGTTTCTAGTGTTACGTTTTGTTTCTTTTTGAAAGCTAAATTCATTCTTTGTGACGTTATTAATGTATTTGCAAATTATTTTTATATATTGTCTTAGATAAATTTTTACATTTTTGAGTTTAGCAAATTTTGAAACTATTTTTATGCCCTATTGATTATCTATAATTTATACAGTTAGAGACTGGGCTCAGAGGATGTGTTGGTCCAGAAGAAATGGTCAATTTCCTGAGAATATTGTCCCAAGATGGGTGTTTTTAAACTCTTTTTTTTTTTTTTTTTTGAAACAGAGTTTCGCTCTTACTGCCCAGTCTGGAATGCAGGGGCACAATCTCGGCTCACCGCAACCTCCGCCTCCCGAGTTCAAGCGATTCTTCTGCCTCAGCCTCCCAAGTAGCTGGGATAACAGGCATGCGCCACCACGCCCGGCTAATTTTGTATTTTTAGTAGAGACGGGATTTCTCCATGTTGGTCAAGCTGGTCTCGAAATCCGGACCTCAGGTGATCTGCCCGACTCGGCCTGGGAAAGCGGTGGGATTACAGGCCTGAGCCACCATGCCCAGCCTTCTTGAAACATTTTAAGGCAATATATAGATGTGAAAGTTGTTAAGTCTCTGATGCAAAAACCAAAAAAGCAGTGTGAAATCTAGGCCTTGGTATGTGTAGAGAAATTGTCCATAGATAAGTCTTTTTCATGTCCACTCTCCCCAGACAAGAAAAAGTACAGAACCCATCATTCTCGTACCTTTCTTCCCAGGATGACTTGTCCACTTTTAAGCAATAGCTGCCCCCCTGCACCCATTATCTCTCAATATGTTCACTGGATGTACATGTACGGGTGCATCTCTGAGCTTTGGTTTTGACTTTTCCTGGCTTGGTGGCTGACTTTTCCCCAACATATCTTGTTCACCTCCCAGCCTTTAAGGTCAAGCTGCTGCTCAATAGTAATGGCAGAATGAATGATTGTGACAAAACCTAAGCATCCAAATTGAAACTAAATTCATCACACAAATTATCAACTAGTAAATATTGTTGCTGTGAAAATGATTACATTGAGGTAATTGAACTTTCAGTGATACAGTGGCCTTACTTAAAGATTATCTAGTCTAATGCTTTTATTGAATAGTGGGGAAACCTGAGGCCCAGAGAAATTAAAGGATTTGTCTGTATTTGAAATATTGGTAATGTCCTAGAACACAGATTATTTTATTCCCATTTCAGTGCTCTTTTTACCACATCATATTGGAACTATTATTTAAGTATATATAACTGAAGGCATCTTGTTTTTTTTCATGTATGTTGACAATGGATTTTTGCTTTGAATTTTAGAAAAATAATGCATTTTTAGTGTAACTAAATTGAAAGCACCAAACACTACTACTAATTTTAGTTTTGTTTAAATATTCAAATTTTGTAGGTTGTTTTAGACAAAAGCAGATAAAAAAATATGTTATACATTTACTTTAAATATTTTACCACTTTTTTTGGTAAGTTTATTTGCATTTGGCCATCCCATGTAAAGGTAGTTAACTAGTCACAATTCTCCCATTTAGTTAATCTCTTGAGGAAATTACTCAAATACTGTTTATTATTCTATAAAATAAAATAGATGATGTGGAATGATAGCTTAAAATTCTTTCTAGCTCTATATTTATCTGAGTAAGAGCTATCTAAAACTTGAATTTTAAAATGCTGTCATACAAAGTACTTTTTTCCTAATACATTTTCAGATAAGTAGGATGTATAAAACATTGCTAATATATTGTGAAAATCTTTGGAAATGTCTTAAGTAATGTGAACTTTATTGTTGGTAATGCTGTTCCTTTTTTTTTTTTTTTTTTTTTTTTTTTTCAGCGGTAGGGTCTCATTGTATTGCCCAGGCTGGAGTGCAGGCAGTGATGTGATCTTGGCTTACTGCAACCTTTGCCTCCTGGGCTCAAGCCATGCTCTCACCTCAGCCTCCTGAGAAACTGGGAATATAGGTGTGTGCCGCCTCGCCCAGCTAATTTTTTTATTTTTTGCAGAGATGGGATTTCACCATCATCATGTTGCCCAGGCTGTTCTGGAACTCCTGGGCTCAAGCAATCCATCTGCCTCAGACAACCAAACTGCTGGGATTACAGGTGTCAGCCACCGCACCCAGCTGGTAATGCATTTTAAATTGACAAATTTAAAAGTGTAATCAGAATTAACTATAAAATAATTTTCACAATGTCAGACTAGGTAAATGTATTTATGAAATATCCTTGAGATTGCTATGGGTTTTGGAAAACCTACTCAATGTAAAGTTTCAACTTGTATAGGAAAACAGAGCAAGGAAATGTCACTTCATCATTGAGACAGCTTGAATATTATTCATGCAAGATCTTCAGGTTCTTACAATTGGAGACACTCCTACAAATAGGTCATCTTATCTGATTAACCTGATTAACCCCCAATAAACTCCACCAGTTGACAGGTCCTGCCCACTCACTTCCTTTTGGTGTTTCATTCTTAACATGAATAAATGTCCAACAGTTCATTCCAACAATTTTCTAATAATTGAAGGAAAACCTTTAACATGAAACAAAATGAAACAAATAGTATAATGGAATTTGGAGGAAACTGACAATGAAAGTTGTCAGAAAATTAAAATGCAATAAGGTGATATTTAAAGTTTTCAAATTATATCCACAGGCAGAGCTTTGAAATACAAAATATGATAACATAAGTAAAAACTGAAAGCCAGGCATGGTAATTCATGCCTATGCTCCCAGCTACCCAAGAGGGTAAATTAGGAGGATCGCTTGAGCTCAGGAGTTTGAGGCTGCAGTCAGCTGTAAACATGCCACTGAAGTCCAGCCTAAGTGACAGAGCAAGACCCTGTCTCAAAAAAAAAAAATGTTTTTAATAAAAATGAAAATTCGAGGCTGGGCACAGTGGCTCACACCTGTAATCCCCCATTTTGGGAGGCTGAGGCAGGAGGATCTCTTGAGCCTAGGAATTCAAGGCTGCTGTGACCTATTATTGTGCCACTATGCTCCAGCCTAGGCAACATACCAAGGCACTGTCTCAAAAATAATAATAATAAATAAAATGATTTAGAAGCTTAAATAGGCTGGAAGAAAAACTATGGAGAACTCCTAGAAAAATAGGACAAAAAAATTGAAGTGATAAAAAGGCAGACAAAACCATGAGACTCAAGGCTTAGAAGGCCTATCTTATTGCAAATAGGAGTCCCACAAAGGAAGAACCAAAAAAATCAAGTGAATGAGACATGATCAAAGGAAGAATATGTTAAATTTTCTCAGAACTGAAAGATATGAGTCTGCACATTGAAAAAGCCCACTGAAATATCCAGCATGATAAATAATAAATAACCAAACTCAGGAAAATAATCACAAAATTTAATCATAATGGAGATAAAGAGAAGATTGTGAGGTGCTTCCTAAGGTCAAGGAATGTGGATGGTTCACATTCAGAGTAGTAGAATGGCATTGAACTTCTCAAATAATTTAAATTATGGAAGAGCTTCTTCAAAATTGTAATGGAAACAAATTTTGTTACATAGAATTCTATATCCAGACAAGTCAAGTGTGATGATAGAATAGAGAGAATACTACCCTCACACCCAAAAATACTTTCTGTGTACTATTTCTTGGGAAACAACTGTAAAATGTGATTCATCGAGATGAACGAATAAATCAAGAAAGAGAAACACATAGACAAAACAGGGTCCTACCCAGGAAAGGGGCAAAGAAAAGTACCAGCATGGCTGTTATTCAGCAAACTTAAGAGTGAAACCAAGTCCAGATTGTACCCTAAAAACAGAGCCTTCAGGAAGGAGCTCTCCAGGAAACTAAGGAAATTGATATGTTTGAACATACAAAAAAAAAAATTGATACCCAGACAGCAGTGGTGTTGGAAGAGTATATAAAATTTTTACTAAGTACATATAAACCTAGGTGATTGAAAAAATAATGCAATCAGTAAATCCAGGAGAAATAATAGCCATGTTCCTAGTTCACTTTTGGGCCTATAATATTTATAAGTCATGATAATGTAGACATTGGCCATAAATTTAGCCCAAAATTAAAACATTACTTTGGCATTAGAGATAGGTAGAAATGGCAACTATAGGGATGCAGAAGAGCTAAGTCTTCATATATGATGAGAAGTCAACCAATAGTGTTTAAAAAAATTATTAAGTGAAAAAGTAGAAGTACAGTAAGTCCTCATTTAATATCATTGATAGGTTCTTGGAAAGTGCAACTTTAAACAACCTACAGCAGGTCCTCAAATAATATCCTTTCAGCTGGTTTCACTATACCGGGTTTTGCTTAAAGTCGCAATTTCCAAGAATGTATTGACTATGTTAAGTGAAGACTTACTGTATAAGAATATCATTTAGAAATAGAGAGGCTAATCGCAGATAAAAAAGACACAAGAGTTTAGGATGTTTGCCTCTGGAGACAGAGAGAGTAGAGAGAAATGTAGCAGAAGAATGCTGTTTTTTTCCTACAAGCCTATTAATATTATTTTACTTCATACAGTATATACATTGTATTATCTTGATAAAAATAAAATCAATTTTTTATTATTATACTTTAAGTTCTAGGGTACGTGTGCACAATGTGCAGGTTTGTTACATATGTATACATGTGCCATGTTGGTGTACTTCACCTGTTAACTCATCATTTACATTAGGTATATCTGCTAATGCTATCCCTCCCCCCTTCCCTCACCGCACAACAGGCCCCGGTGTGTAATGTTCCCCACCCTGTGTCCAAGTGTTCTCATTGTTCAGTTCCCACCTGTGAGTGAGAACATGTGCTGTTTGGTTTTCTGTTCTTGAGATAGTTTGCTGAGAATGATGCTTTCCAGCTACATCCATGTCCATACAAAGGACATGAACTCATCCTTTTTTATGGTTGCATAGTATTCCATGGTATATATGTGACACATTTTCTTAATCCAGTCTATCATTGATGGATATTTGCATTGGTTCCAAGTCTTTGCTATTGTGAATAGTGCCACAATAAACATACGTGTGCATGTGTCTTTATAGCAGCATAATTTATAATCCTTTTGGTATATACCCAGTAATGGGATGGCTGAGTCAAATGGTATTTCTAGTTCTAGATCCTTGAGGAATCACCACACTGTCTTCCACAATGGTTGAACTAGTTTACAGTCCCACCAACAGTGTAAAAGTGTTCCTATTTCTCCACATCCTCTCCAGCACCTGTTGTTTCCAGACTTTTTAATGATTGCCATTCTAACTGGTATGAGATAGTATCTCATTGTGGTTTTGATTTGCATTTCTCTGGCCAGTGATGATGAGAATTTTTTCATATGTTTGTTGGCTGCATAATGTTTTCTTTTGAGAAGTGTCTGTTCATATCCTTCACCCACTTTTTGATGCAGTTGTTTGTTTTTTTCTTGTAAATTTGTTTGAGTTCTTTGTAGGTTTTGGATATTAGCCCTTTGTCAGATGAGTAGATTGCAAAACTTTTCTCCCATTCTGTAGGTTGCCTGTTCACTCTGATGGTAGTTTCTTTTGCTGTGCAGAAGCTCTTTAGTTTAATTAGATCCCATTTGTCAATTTTGGCTTTTATTGCCATTGCTTTTGGTGTTTTAAACATGAAGTCTTTGCCCATGCCTGTGACCTGAATGGTATTGCCTAGGTTTTCTTCTAGGGTTTTTATGGTTTTAGGTCTAACATTTAAGTCTCTAATCCATCTTGAATTAATTTTTGTATAAGGTGTAAGCAAGAGATCCAGTATCAGCTTTCTACTTATGGCTACCCAGTTTTCCCAGCACCATTTATTAAATAGGGAATCATTTCCCTGTTTCTTGTTTTTGTCATGTTTGTCAAAGATCAGATGGTTGTAGATGTGTGGTATTATTTCTGAGCACTCTATTCTGTTCCCTTGGTCAATATCTCTGTTTTGGTACCAGTACTATGCTGTTTTGGGTACTGTAGCCTTGTAGTATAATTTGAAGTCAGGTAGCATGATGCTTCCAGCTTTGTTCTTTTGGCTTAGGAGTGTCTTGGCAATCCGGGCTCTTTTTTGGTTTCATATGAACTTTAAACTAATTTTTTCCAATTCTGTGAAGAAAATCATTGGTAGCTTGATGGGGAAGGCATTGAATCTATAAAATACCTTGGGCAGTATGGCCATTTTCACAATATTGATTCTTCCTATCTATGAGCATGGAATGCTCTTCCATTCGTTTGTGTCCTCCTTTATTACATTGAGCAGTGGTTTGTCATTCTCCTTGAAGAGGTCCTTCACATCCCTTGAAAGTTGGATTCCTAGGTATTTTATTCTCTTTGTAGCAATTGTGAGTGGGAGTTCACTCATGATTTGGCTCTCTGTTTGTCTGTTATTGGTGTATAAGAATGCTTGTGATTTTTGCACACTGATTTTGTATCCTGAGACTTTGCTGAAGTTTCTTATCAGCTTAAGGAGATTTTGGGCTTAGATGATGGGGTTTTCTATTTATTTATTTATTTTTTTTTGAGACGGAATCTCACTCTGTCGCCCAGGCTGGAGTGCAATGGTCGGATCTCAGCTCACTGCAAACTCCGCCTCTCGGGTTTACGCCATTCTCCTGCCTCAGCCTCCCAAGTAGCTGGGATTACAGGCGCCCGCCACCTCGCCCGGCTAGTTTTTTGTATTTTTTAGTAGAGACGGGGTTTCATCAGGTTAGCCAGGATGGTCTCGATCTCCTGATCTCGTGATCCGCCCGTCTCGGCCTCCCAAAGTGCTGGGATTACAGGCTTGAGCCACTGCGCCCGGCCGCTGATGGGGTTCTCTAAATATACAATCATGTCATCCGCAAACAGGGACAATTTGACTTCCTCTTTTCCTAATTGAATACCCTTTCTTTCTTTCTTTCTCCTGCCTGATTGCCCTGGCCAGAACTTCCAACACTATGTTGAATAGGAGTGGTGAGAGAGGGCATCCCTGTCTTCTGCCAGTTTTCAGAGGGAATGCTTTCAGTTTTTGTCCATTCAGTGTGATATTTGCTGTGGGTTTGTCATAGGTAGCTCTTATTATTTTGAGATACGGTCCATCAATACCCAGTTTATTGAGAGTTTTTAGCATGAAGGGCTGTTGAATTTTGTCAAAGGCATTTTCTGCATCTATTTAGATAATCATGTGGTTTTTGTCTTTGGTTCTGTTTATATGCTGGAACCAGCCTTGCATCCCAGGGAAGAAGCCCACTTGATCATGGTGGATAAGCTTTTTGATGTGCTACTGGATTCACTGTGCCAGTATTTTATTGAGGATTTTTGCATCGATGTTCATCAGGGATATTGGTCTAAAATTCTCTTTTTTTCTTGTGTCTCTGCCAGGCTTTGGTATCAGGATGTTGGCCTCATAAAATGAGTTAGGGAGGATTCCCTCTTTTTCTATTAATTGGAATAGTTTCACAAGGAATGGTACCAGCTCCTCCCTGTACCTCTGGTAGATTTCAGCTGTGAATCCGTCTGCTCCTAGACTTTTTTTGGTTGGTAGGCTATCAATCATTGCCTCAATTTCAGAGCCTGCTATTGGTCTATTCAGGGATTCAGCTTCTTCCTGGTATAGTCTTGGGTGAGTGTATATGTCCCAGAATTTATCTATTTCTTCTAGATTTTTTAGTTTATTTGCATAGAGGTGTTTATAGTATTTTCTGATGGTAGTTCGTATTTCTGTGGGGTCGGTGGTGATATCCCCTTTACCATTTTTTATTGCGTCTATTTGATTCTTCTCTCTTTTCTTTTTTATTAGTCTTGCTAGCGGTCTATCAATTTTGTTGATCTTTTCAAAAAACGAGCTCCTGGATTCATTGATTTTGTGAAGGGTTTTTTTCTGTCTCTATCTCCTTCAGTTCTGCTCTGATCTTAGTTTTTTCTTGCCTTCTACTAGCTTTTGAATGTGTTTGCTCTTGCTTCTCTAGTTCTTTCAATTGTGATGTTAGGGTGTCAATTTTAGATCTTTCCTGCTTTCTCTTATGGGCATTTAGTGCTATAAATTTCCCTCTACACACTGCTTTAAATGTGTCCCAGAGATTCTGGTATGTTGTATCTTTGTTCTCATTGGTTTCAAAGAACATCTTTATTTCTGCCTTCATTTCGTTATGTACCCAGTAGTCATTCAGGAGCAGGTTGTTCAGTTTCCATGTAATTGAGCAGGTTTGATTGAGTTTCTTAATCCTGAGTTCTAGTTTGATTGCACTGTGGTCTCAGAGACAGTTTGTTATAATTTCTGTTTTTTTACATTTGCTGAGGAGTGCTTTACTTCCAGCTATGTGGTCAATTTTGGATTAAGTGTGATGTGGTGCTGAGAAGAATGTATATTCTGTTGATTTGGGGTGGAGAGTTCTGTAGATGTGTATTAGGTCTGCTTGGTGCAGAGCTGAGTTCAATTCCTGGATATCCTTGTTAACTTTCTGTCTCGTTGATCTGTCTAATGTTGACAATAGGGTGTTAAAGTCTCCCAGTATTATTGCTGGGAGTCTAAATCTCTTTGTAAGTCTCTGAGGATTTGCTTTATGAATCTCGGTGTTCCTGTATTGGTGCCATATATATTTAGGATAGTTAGCTGTTCTTGTTGAATTGATCCCTTTGCCATTATGTAAGGGCCTTCTTTGTCTCTTTCTTTTTTTTTTTTTTTAGAAGGAGTCTCGCTCTGTTGCCCAGCCTGGAGTGCAGTGGCACGATCTTGGCTCACTGCAAGCTCCGCCTCCTTGGTTCACACCATTCTCCTGCCTCAGCCTCCCGAGTAGCTGGGACTACAGGCGCCCACCACCACACTTGGCTAATTTTTTGGGGTGTTAGCCAGGATGGTCTCAATCTCCTGACCTCATGATCCACCTGCCTCAGCCTCCCAAAGTGCTGGGATTACAGGCTTGAACCACCGTGCCTGACCTCTTTGTCTCTTTTGATCTTTGTTGGTTTAAAGTCTGTTTTATCAGAGACTAGGATTGCAACCCCTGCCTTTTTTTGTTTTCCATTTGCTTGGTAGATCTTCCTCTATCCCTTTATTTTGAGCCTATGTGTGTCTCTGCATATGAGATGGGTCTCCTGATTATAGCAACTGATGGCTCTTGACTGTTTATCCAATTTGCCAGTCTGTGTCTTTTAATTGAAGCATTTAGCCCATTTACATTTAAGGTTAATATTGTTATGTATGAACTTGAACCTGTCATTATGATGTTAGCTGGTTATTTTGCTCGTTAGTTGATGCAGTTTCTTCCTACCATCGATGGTCTTTACATATTGGCATTGTTTTTGCAGTGGCTGGTACCAGTTGTTCCTTTCCATGTTTAGTGCTTCCTCCAGGAGCTCTTGCAGGGCAGGCCTGGTGGTGACAAAATCTCTCAGCATTTGCTTGTCTGTAAAGGATTTTATTTCTCCTTCACTTATGAAGCTTCGTTTGGCTGGATATGAATTCTGGGCTGAAAATTTTTTTCTTCAAGAATGTTGAATATTGGCCCCCACTCTCTTCTGGCTTGTAGAGTTTCTGCCAAGAGATCCGCTGTTTGTCTGATGGACTTCCCTTTGTGGGTAACCTGACCTTTCTCTCTGGCTGCCCTTAACATTTTTTTCCTTCATTTCAACTTTGGTGAATCTGACAATTATATGTCTTGGAGTTGGTCTTCTCAAGGAGTATCTTTGTGGCATTCTCTGTATTTCCTGAATTTGAATGTTGTCCTGCCTTGCTAGGTTGGGGAAGTTCTCCTGGATAATATCTTGCAGAGTGTTTTCCAACTTGGTTCCATTCTCCCCATCACTTTCAGGTACACCAATCAGAAATAGATTTGGTCTTTTCACATAGTCCCATATTTCTTGGAGGCTTTGTTCGTTTCTTTTTACTCTTTTTTCTCTAAGCTTCTCTTCTCGCTTCATTTCATTGATTTGATCTTCAATCACTGATACCCTGTCTTCCAGTTGATCAAATCAGCTACTGAAGCTTGTGCATTTGTCAGGTAGTTCTCGTGCCGTGATTTTCAGCTCTATCGGGTCATTGAAGGACTTCTCTACATTGATTATTTTAGTTAGCCATTCGTCAAATCTTTTTTCAAGGTTTTTAGGTTCTTTGCAATGGGTTTGAACTTCCTCCTTACCTTGGAGAAGTTTGATCATCTGAAGCCTTCTTCTCTCAACTCGTCAAAGTCATTCTCCATCCAGCTTTGTTCTATTGCTGGCGAGGAGCTGCATTCCTTCAGAGGGGTGAGGTACTCTGATTTTTAGAATTTCTAGCTTTTCTGCTCTGTTTTTTCCCCATCTTTGTGGTTTTATCTACCTTTGGTCTTTGATGATGGTGATGTACAGATGGAGTTTTGGTGTGGATGTCCTTTCTGTTTGTTAGTTTTCCTTCTAACAGTCAGGACCCTCAGCTGCAGGTCTGTTGGAGTTTGCTGGAGGTCCACTCCAGCCTGGGTATCGGCAACAGAGGCTGCAGAAGAGTGAATATTGCTGAACAGCAAATGTTGCTGCCTGATCATTCCTCTGGAAGCTTCGTCTCAGAGGGGTACCCGGGCCTTTGAGGTGTCAGTCTACCCCTAGTGGTGTATGTCTCCCAGTTAGGCTACTTGGGGATCAGGGACCCACTTGAGGCAGTCTGTCAGTTCTCAGATCTCAGACTCTGTGCTGGGAGAACCACTACTCTCTTCAAAGCTGTCAGGCAGGGACATTTACATCTGGAGAGGTTTCAGCTGCCTTTTGTTTGTCTATGCCCTGTCCCCAGAGGTAGAGTCTACAGATCTACAGAGGCAGGCAGGCCGCCTTGAGTTGCGGTGGGCTTCACCCAGTTTCCAACCTGCTTTGTTTACCTACTCAAACCTCAGTGATGGCGGGTGTCCCTCCCCCAGCCTCGCTGCCACCTTGCAGTTAGATCTCAGTCTGCTCTGCTAGCAATAAGGGAGGCTCCGTGGGCGTCGGACCCTCTGAGCCAGGTGCGGGATATAGTCTCCTGGTGTGCCTTGTGCTAAGACCCTTGGTAAAGTGCATATTAGGGTGGGAGTGACCCCATTTTCCAGGTATTGTGTCAAGGTTTCCCTTGGCTAGGAAAGGAAATTCCCTTCCCCCTTGCCCTTCTTGAGTGAGAGGATGCCTCGCCCTGCTTCGGCTCTCACTCACTGGACTGCACCCACTGTCCTGCACCCACTGTCCGATACGCTTCAGTGAGATGAAGCCTGTACCTCACTTGGAAATGCAGAAATCACCCGTCTTCTGTGTTGCTCACTCTGGGAGCTGGAGGCTGGAGTTGTTCCTAGTTGGCCATCTTGGAACCACCCCCCGTATTTGGGAAATTTTTTAGCTATTTAAAAAAATTATTATTACTGCCCCTTTCTGTTGCTTCTTCTGGGACTCCCTTATGCATTGTGAGGAAGCTGGATGGTGTCCCACAGATATCTGAGGCTCTTTTAATTTTTAAATTTTATTTGCTTTTTGTTTCTCATATAAGATAGTCTCAATCTGTCATTAGTTCATTGTCACCAAGTTTACTGATTCTTTCTTCTGTGTTCTGTGACTTCAAATATACTGCTGGTCAGACATCCTAGTAAATATTTTGTTTCTGTTATTGCCTTTTTCAACTCCAGGATTTCTATTCGTTTCTTCTGAAAGATAATTTCTTTCTGTTTACTGTTATTTTCTATTTGATAATATTTGTTATTTGTTTATATTTTGTTATTTGTATACTTTAATTCATAGGCATAGTTTCTTTTATTTCTTCGAACATATGTATTATAGGTGATTTAACACCTTTATCTAATAAATCTAATATTTTGGTTTCGGTGGGGACAGTTTCAATCAGCTGCTATTTTCCCTGTGTATAAGCCACACTTTCCTTTTTGCATATAATTTGTTGTCAAAACTGAACATTTTATTTATTTATTTTTAATTTTTTTTGGTTTGTTTTTCGTTTTTGTTTTTGTTTTTTCTGAGACAGAGTCTCACATTGTCACCCAGGCTGGAGTGCAGTGGCACGATCTTGGTTCACTGCAACCTCCGCCTCCCAGATTCAAGTGTTTCTGTTGCCTCAGCCTCCCGAGAAGCTGGGACTACAAGCATGCACACCCTGCTAATTTTTGTATTTTTAGTAGAGACGAGGTTTCAAGGTTTCACCATGTTGGCCAGGCTGGTCTCAAACTCCTGAACTCAAGTGATCCCCACCTCAACCTCTCAAAGTGCTGGCATTACAGACATGAGTCACCACTCCTGGCCCAAAACTGAACACTTTAAGTAAATGTTAACTATCAACTCTAAAAATTAGATGACTCCCCCCCCCCCAGTTTGTTGTTATTTGGTTTTGTTGTTGTTGCTATGTGTTTTTTGAGTGAATTTTTCCTTAAAACCTGTATTCTTTGTTGTGTGTGGCCACTAAAATTTCTGCTCTGTTATCTTTATGGCCACTTAATGATTAGTGGGAGATTAAGCCAGTAAGTTTCCCTGCCTTTGTGAAGGGCCTCTGTGTATGTGTTGGGGGATGACCTCAATGCTCCAGCAGACTGTCTACTACTCTGTCTTAGCCTTAGCTTTCACTTTCTGCTTGCACAGAGCCTCAAAGTATCAGAGATGAGAACTTAGAGTTTTCTCAGGTCTTTTGTGATCATGCACAAGTCACCAATATGCATTGCTCTATAGATTCCCAGAAATATGTGAAATATGTTAGACCTTTTTTTAGACCCCTGTGAACATTTTTCTCTACAATTTTTTTTCTTTAATTTTTTTGTAAGCCTCTTGTTAGCTCCAACTATTAAAGCCATCTCCAACACCTGCACTGTTAAACAGTTGCCACTGATTATTTTTGACAAATATTCTGTAGGTAGCACTGGTTGCATAGAGGCAGTTCTGAGTCAGCTGAAGTGAAGACAAGTCCTGAAAATGGAGCTTAGTGAGCTGCCAGATGGGTCAAATGGTGACTATTCTATGAGAATGGACATTTGGGAACTCTTAAAACTGTAGAATGTAGAATTTAAAAAGTGTTCTAACCTCTTAGTGACTATTCAGCTGCTAGTTTACACAGCTACCATAATAGTGAAGCTTTTGGCTTTTGGCCTAGTCTACAACTGGAGAAGAGGATGGGATTAGTGCAAATTAAAATGCCATGAGATTTGCTCTTCATATGGAAATTCAGCCACTTTTCTTGAATAAATATTCTTTGGATTATTTTAAGTTTTTAATTTCCAGAGTTCTGAAAAAGGTGGTTTTGACAATGTAGCCAGTGTTATTACCTCAGAGGTTCTAATCCAATAAATCTGAGTTAGGGCCTGGGAATTATTTTTTCTTCATTAATATTCTCCCAAGTCCTTTGTCTATTCCTTTTTAGATGTTTTTGCTCTTCTTCCTTTGCCTACTCCTTAAATATTTGGTATTTCCCAATTTCTATGGGTTTTATAAATTATCTTGATCCCTTATACATTGTCTATGGATATGACATGCTTGATAGAACCAGCTGAAACATTTCCCTTGAGCACCAGTTTAATGTCTCAGAGACAGCCCCTAATTTAGCATATCTTAAAATGAACTTATCATCTTCTACATTTATTTTTATCTCTATATGCCCATGTGTACAACACTGTTCAGTTCTTCATTGAATAATTAATTAAATAAATATTTATTGAGTGCCTATGAGGTTCTATAGGCCCTGAGGGTACAATAGTGACCTAAACAAACAAATATTTACCTTTCCAGAAAGGTATATTTCTAGTGAAAGAGGCAAAGCAAATAAAATATGTTGCATGTCTGATATTGATAAATTCTTTGGAGAAAAATGAGCAGGGAAGATTGCTAAGGAGAGCCAAGATGAGGATAAAAGTTGCAGTTCTAAGTAGGATGTTTAGGGAAGTCATCACTGAAAAGTCACCATTTAAGCAAAGATCTGAGGAGGCGATGGAGCAAGCCTCGTGGGTATCTGGGGGAAGACTGTTACAGCATGAGGAAACAGCAGCTGCACAGTGTGAGGCAGGAGTGTACCTGGCATTTTGGGAAAATGATGAGGTAGCCATTGTGCCTGGCTTGAGCGATAGGAGAAGGCTCAGACAGGTAATAGGAAATATGATTGTCTTGGTCCTGAATTCCTGTTTTCTTAAAAACTGAGAACTGTCCTTCTGAGATTAACTAATTTCTGTCATTCTTCTCTTTGTCCTTTGTCCTTTACATCTTGCAAGTTATCACATTTTATTGATTCCAACTCCTATGTTACTCTTCTGCCGTGCTCTTCATCCTTGATACTTTTGCCTTCATTTGGACTTTTATTGTGGTCACCCAGCTGGTCTGCTGCCAGGCTTACATGCTATATTCAACACTCATTCACGAGATATTTATTGAATACCTTCTGTGTTCTAGGTCCTGTGGTATGTATTGGAGATATAATGGTTATTAAACTTGAAATGATCATTGCCCTTAGAAAAGTCATAATAACTGGTGTATACAGACTGTTAATGACATAGCAGTGTAATAAGCACTTTGAGAACAAGCACTCTTAGTAGCACATGGGGGGCTGGTAGGTCTGATTTATGAGTGCTAACTCTCCAGAGTAAGCTATACTCCTGTTGCTATCTGAAAGATAAGTGGGAGTTAGACCTTCAGAGAGAGAAGAAACACTGTCCAAACAAAGGGACCACTTGTACAAATGCCCAGAGAATGGAACCGAAAACAGTTTAGTGTTACCAGATACAGCATAGGGGAAAGTGGCTCAAAATCAGCCCGGACAGGTACAAAGGAGCCAGATCATACATGATATCTTTAGGCTCTGTTTAAAGTATTTGGCTGATTAAATGATTTGGTTGACTAAAATGATAATTTTTTTTTTTTTTTTTTTTTTTTTTTGAGGCGGAGTCTTCCTCTGTCGCCCAGGCTGGAGTGCAGTGGCACTATCTCGGCTCACTGCAAGCTCCGCCTCCTGGGTTCACGCCATTCTCCTGCCTCAGCCTCCCGAGTAGCTGGGACTACAGGCGCCTGCCACCACGCCCGGCTAATTTTTTTGTATTTTTAGTAGAGATAGGGTTTCACCGTGTTAGCCAGGATGGTCTCGAGCTCCTGACCTCGTGATCCACCCACCTCGGCCTCCCAAAGTGCTGGGATTACAGGCTTGAGCCACCGCGCCCGGCCCTAAAATGATAATTTTAAACGATCATACAATAATTTATCTCCCAGAATTAAAACCCACCAATGATTCCCTGTTGGCTTTAGGTTAAATTTAAACTGTATAACATAGCACCTGAGGTGCTTTAATCTGGCTTTTGCCTCTTCAACATCAGCTCCCACAGGTGCCACTCGTTTGTTTATACATTAACAGCAAAGAACTGCTTATAACTACTCCCCAGAAGAAACATTTCAAGTCTCCAGGCCACAACAGATTCTAAGAGCGCTCTTTGGTCCTTGCCAACCTCATGAAATCATTTTTGTCCTTCAAAATTAATCTCAGATGTCATCTTCTATAAGAATCGTTTCCTGAAAATTCAAATAGAGCTAATCATTTCCTATTCTGTGGTACCAGCACTTCTGTCTGATCTTTTCTTGCCGTTATCATAATCTGCAAAACCTGTTTACATGTTTAACTTCTCCACTAGTGTGAGCTCTTTGAGGGTCTGTGGATTTTTTTTTTGTTTTTATTTTTAGTTTGTGCATATTTTAGCATAGTGCCTCTCACTTAACTGAACTTAATAAATAGTGAATTTAGTTACTCTAATAGAAGGCTTGGTTTATTTTGACCAAAAACCAATGACAATTATTTATAGGAAAGAACATAAATTTATAGGTCATTTAAATCACAAGACTGTGATAGTGCTCGTCACACTTGTTATTTATTGAATGATAGCCAACTTTATTATAACATAATTTTCATGAGAACAGAAAGCTTATCTGCCTGTTGACTGCTCCTCCTCCACAGCTAGCACAGTTCCTGGCACGTAGAAAGGTATTTCACAAGTACTTGTCCTGATCCCACTTGGTACATTATTATAGTTTATATGCTTTTTCAAATTCTTTACTTTCAATCACATTGCGATATGGTCACCATTAAATATTTAAATAATTTTGTAAGTTGTTATTTGAATCAAAACATCTGTTCATTTTTGTTTTACTTTATTCTTTTTTTCTTCTTATTATACTTTAAGTTCTGGGATACATGTGCAGAATGTGCAGGTTTGTTACATAGGTATACACGTGTCATGGTGGTTTGGTGTACCCATCAACCCATCATCTACATTAGGTATTTCTCCTAAGGCTATCCCTCCCCTATTCCTCAACCCCTGACAGGGCCTGGTGTGTGATGTTCCCCTCTCTGTGTCCATGTGTTTTACTATAATAATGCTTTAAAATTTCGATTTCTGGTTATTGTTTTTTTAAAAGCATAGTATTTTATCATAGACAATAGGTTATCTTCTCCAAAATGAGTACTTAAGTCCTAAAAGCATGAAACTACCTTCTAGGCACTTCAGAGACCGTGAGCAGTATCTCTTATCCAGCCCAAGCTCAGGTATTCCTTACATAGCAGCCTGCAAAGCATCCACCATAAACACTACTACAAATGCCTCACAGATAACATCTCAGAATTATCTCATCACTGGGGGCAGTTCCGAAAAGAAGAAACTTAGATAGCAAGTAAATATTTTTAAAAGATACAGCCTTACTAGTAATCACTGAAATTGAAGAAGTAGGATTTATTAAACCTTTCTCACTATCAAAGTTTTTTTATTTCTTTAATACTAATAATACACATAGAAATACACATAGAAGTAAGGGTGCTGTGAAATGGACTCTCTCAGATGCCACTGGTGAAAGTGTAAATTGGTTTAACTTTTTTATTCCAGAAGACAGTTTAACAGTATATGTTGAAAATATTTAAAATGTTCATATGCATTAATATCTCAAAAATATTCATCACGATGGAAATGTTTTAGAACTAGATAGAGGTGGTGGTTACACAATATTGTGAATGTATTAAATGTCATTGAATTGTGCACTTTAAAATGGTTAATTTTGCATTATGTGAATTTCACCTCATTCTTCTTTAATAATTATCCTAATGAAATAATACACTAACATTAATTAGAATGGTAATTTCAGCATTATTTACAATAGTAAAAATTTAAAAATAAAATAAATGTTTAATAGAATAGTGATTGTATATGATCCATCATATGCTAGAATACTGTGCAACCATTGAAAATAATATTTTAAGGAATTTTTAATGATATGGGGAAGTGCTCAAGAGAAAATGTCATGAAAAATGTTGAATATAAAATTATACAATTAAAGAGTTATGCAAAACAAGCATACACAGCAAAAGACCTAAAGAAAATTATAAGTGTTACTTGAACTCCTTTAAGCACATGAAGCCCTTATCTCAGGGGTTTAAATGGCAGGTTTTTCTTTAGTCTCTTGCTCTTTTTTGGCCATTTGGGACTCTGATTTTGTCAGTGGCCTGCTCATTATACCCAGAGCTTAAACCTTCATGGTACGAAGAGCCAAGACAAGAGAAAATGTTACTAGTATACCAACTTGGGAGGTTATACTTGGCTGTTTATACTGTCATTTAACTATAAATTGGTTAAGTATGATTTGGAGGACTAGCTTGGAGCATCAAAGTTATTGAATATTTACCATGTGTCTGACCATATACTAGATATGTTCACATCCATTATTTCCTGTAATCTTTTTTAAATTTTATTTATTTTATTTATTTTTATTTATTTATTTATTTATTTTTGAGATGGAGTCTCACTCTGTCGCCCAGGCTGGAGTGCAGTGGCACCATCTCAGTTCACTGCAAGTTCCGCCTCCCAGGTTCATACTATTCTCCTGCCTCAGCCTCCCGAGTAGCTGGGACTACAGGCGCCCGCCACCACACTGAGCTAATTTTTTTTGTATTTTTGTAATTTTTTTGTAATTTTGGTAGAGACGGGGTTTCACTGCGTTATCCAGGATGGTCTCGATATCCTTACCTCGTGATCTGCCCGCCTTGGCCTCCCAAAGTGCTGGGATTACGGGCATGAGACACCACGCCCAGCCCCATTATTTCCTGTAATCTTTATAAAAACATCGTAAAGTAAAAAACTGCCTTTTTACCTACTTTACAGATGGAGAAACAAAAATGGCCATTTACTTTCTCTGGGTTACACAGGTAGTTAATCGAGACTCAAACACTAGTATTCTGTTTCCAAATCTATGCTTGTTCTCATATACCACACAGCTGTTATTTCTCTATGCCACACTGGACATCACAACACAAAGCCTCAAATACAAACAGCCCTCAGTTTGCAGATAAGTTGTCTTCTAACTATATTTCTGTTTTGTTGTTGTTGTTATTATTGTTTTGAGACAGGGTTTCTTTCTGTCTCCCAGGCTGGAGTGCAGTGGTGCAGTTGGCTCACTGCAACCTGTACCTCCCAGGCTCAAGCAATCCTCCAGCCTCCCAAGTAGCTGCGACTACAGGCATGTCCCACCATGGCCGGCTGATTTTTTTGTAATTTTTGTAGAGATAGGGTTTCACCATGTTTCCCAGCCTGGTCTTGAGCTCCTGAGCTCAAGCAATCCACCCACCTTGGACTCCCAAAGTGCTGAGTTTACAGGCGTGAGTCACCACACTCTACCCTAACTATATTTCTCAATTAGAAGTATATATATGTAATGCTTTTTCTCATAGGTACAGCATTATACTCATTAAGATTCAACCCCCAAGAGTGTTTCTCAGGTCTGAATTGGCAAATAACTCAAAACTCATAATGCCTCTTCCATGACAATTGCTAATATTTAGTTAAGCTTTCCTTGTGCAGGTACTAACCCTTTTAATCCCCTCAACAACTCTAGTAAACAGGAGCATTATCTCTGTTTTCATAAAAGGAAGCTGAAGTACAAAGTCAGACAGGTAATTAGTACCAAAACCAAGATTTGGATCCAGGCAGTCTGAACTTGCCCTGGCTTTAGTACCCTTCTTAACATGGTGTTTCAGGCAGCAATCGAAATTGGCACTCAAGAAGAAATCTGTGTGCTGTTTAAAATTTGTCTGTGTTCTGAAAGTGTGTGATACACACTGGCTGTCAACCCTGGCTGCACATCAGGGGTTTTCTGGACATACAGAACCCAAACCCAACCATGGAAATCAGTGTTAAGTTGCTCCACAGAGGCCGGGCACGGTGGCTCACACCTGTAATCCTAGCACTTTGGGAGGCTGAGGCCGGCGGATCACGAGGTCAAGAGTCCAAGACTAGCCTGGGCAGCATGGTGAAACCCCGTCTCTACTAAAAATATAAAAATTAGCCAGGCATGGTGGCGGGTGCCTGTAATTCCCAGCTACTTGGGAGGCTGAGGCAGGAGAATCGCTTGCACCCAGGAGGTGGAGGTTGCATTGAGTTGAGATCGCGCCACTGCACTCCAGCCTGGATGACAGAGCAAGACTCCATCTCAAAAAAAAGGAAAAAAAAGGATGCTTCACAGATTATTTTGGTGCGGTATATAAGGGAGTTATGAAAATGTGGAAATGTATCCGGACATTACAATAAATAATGAGTAGTGTGGCCATTACGTGCTATAGAGAACAATCATAGCTTTTGGAATCAGGTGAGAAAGCTTCCTAGAGGTGATGGCATTTTCAGTGGTCATGTGAAATATAATGGGAAACTGTTGAGTAGCATCATTTCAAGGGATAGGATGTACTATAGGAGAAGGATAAGCAGAAAAGATTTATATGTTTTTCATTGAATATTATAATTAGGGATGAACTTGCATCTAAGCTCCTTAGTATTAGATTTTAAATCTTAGTCCACCAAATTTTAATTTGCTTTATATCAGTTCTTTAAGAATTACAAAGGAATTAATAATCCTTCCCTCTTTTTAGCTTGCATGGCATTTTATTTGTACCTCCACTTTTATAGTGATTTGTGTGTATTTGATATCCTCAACTCTGTGTTCTTAAAACATCCAAGTACCTAAAACTTGCTTTGCACGTAGTAGGAGTTCAAAATATTGTTATATTGAATTATAAGAGAAGACTCAGTTATCTTCTGTATTATTAGTTTTATAGAGGAGCTGTGATGTATATATAATGCTAACAATATGGAAGTCTAAATTGGAAACATAAATCCAATTATATGTAATATATGGAAACATATACAATAGAGTTAATAAATTATTTGTGGCTTAGAGAGCCAGGTTTATTAACAAAACAGAAAATATGTTTGGTAAGTGAGCTTTTGTTATTTGTTCAGAGATGTATTTTAGTCATGGTATTTAAATATCATTGTTAAACTGATGATATTTATTTACTATAACTTGTTTGGAGAAGTAATGAAGAAGTAAGCAATACCATATCGAATCTCTATATTTGAAGCATAAAAGAGAGGAAGAAAGGAAGGAAGATAGTTAAGCAGGTAATCAGAGAGGAGAATTTAAAATGTATGTCATTGTAATTTTGTCCCCTCATAAGAGGTTACAGTGACTGGCTTAAAGTAGAGGACCTGGAATGTCAGGTTTTCAGTAAACTACAAAGTACCACACCTACTGAGAAAACCAAAGTATGTGCTGATCAAGAACATGCCATGCAGATGGGACTGAGCCAGTGTGGATTTAAACTTCATTCCCTTTATGTATTTTCCACCACGTCTGTCATTGAAGAGACACGTGAATTTAAGTATTGACAGACACACTGGACATTTTACCCTTTAGCCCAGTTGAGGGGTGTGTCAGTTTTTCACAACAGTGAGGAATTTGTTGTCACAAGGCCCAAAAGCATTTATGGGATAAAAGCCAGGCTAGTAGTAAATCTTGTTATACTGTATACTGTTTTTATATTATGTTAAATAGATACACTTTGCTTTTTTCCAGGAGGAAATTGTGGCTTGAATTCTAATTAATAAATATTTAATTGAAAATATGTGTTCAAATGGGTTTTACAAGGTGTTATTTTGGAAAGGGCTTTTAATCCTTAGAAGTTTGAGTTTTTTATGATTTTTTCTTTTCATTTTCCATATATAATATGACCAAAATTGGGTATTAGTATAACTTGTTGAAGCGAGTTTGCTCTGATTTGAATTAAAATCTCTCTGACAGAAATATGTTAGGAACTGGAAACATCTGTGTAGGTCTCTTCGTCATTGCAGTAGTACTCCCATAGACTTTCTGTGTTACTCCATTAAATAGGAAATAACTAAAAACCCCAAGCCCCAAATTACAGATATATTATTTTTCTTTTGAAATTTTCTGTTTTGGAATTGCGAATACATTTTTACTTACAAAGCTATGTAGTAAATGGATCTAGATTTCTGGGGAAATGTTCCCAAAGATCACACCATCCGGGGCATCTGGGGAGAAGGAGGCATTGACTGATTTCAGATCATTGTTGAGAACACCACCACTGGAAATGAGAGGAGATCATGGGGAAGAAAATTCCAGAGGCAATTCATGCCTTATAACATCCCTGGGCCTCTCATGCAGTTTCTGTTTTGGTAATGATATTTTGAACAAAGCTCTACCTTGATAAAGCAGGTCTTATATATTAAATGTTAGTGTATTATCCATCATCAATAATATATTTTAAACATTCATGTCCTACTGTTCATTCTTAATCTTAAACTTTTGCCACTCATAATTTTCCTTTGAATTACTTTTCTCACTTACTTTTTCGTTTTCTTCCCCTCCCCTGCCCACCTGCAGGGTTTCACTTTGTTACCCAGGCTGGAGTTCAGTGGTGCTGTCTTGGCTCACTGCAACCTCTGCCTCCCAGGCTCAAGCTACCATCTTGCCTCAGCTTCCCAAGTAGCTGGGAGCACAAGTGTATGCCACTGCACCTGGCTAATTTTTTTCTGTATTTTCTTTGTAGAGACAGGATTTCACCATGATTCCCAGGCTGGTCTTGAGTTCCTGAGCTCAGGCGATTCACCCGCCTCAGCCTCCCAAAGTGCTGGGATTACAGGTGTGAGCCACTGCACCTGGCCTTATTTTCATTTTAATATGCGGTGCTGGCATTTTATAAGCTACCTTGATCACTTTGGAATAAAACAGAGACAAATAAATATTTTTAAAATGTGATAAATAATAGTTTTGGCACAACCATAAGCTATTTTCAGAGGAAGCATAAAACAGCATGAAAAGATGACATAGAATACTAGACCTAAGTTCTGGTTCCAACTCTGCCATTTTCCACCAGAGATTTTACTTCTTAGTCTCAGTTTCTCATCTGGTAAATGAGGCTAACACCTGTACTCTAAGATACTTTAAGTACCCTAAGGTACTTAAAGAACATTGTATTTGAAAAGGTATATGGCATAAACCAGAAACTTCGTAGTAAGTATTAGTTGGATCTGGATCAGATTTTCACAGTTTGGGAAAAAGTATTTTCATTTTTATCCCTTCAAAATCTGCCATTCCTATGGCTAAGTTGTTAATGGTTTGTTCCATTCATTAGGAATATGAGTCAGGGCACTTTAAATTCAGAGAATCTGATTCGTTAAGACCTGATAAATGCTGCATTTGTGCTGTATCTGGGGACCTTCTCCTGGAGAGGAAGTATTACTCTATGAGCCTCCATATTGCCTCTTTGCCAGTAGACAGCATCCACTACAAGAGAAAGGTGTTTTTCTAGCCTTCAAAGAAGGAACATAAAGCACATTTTCTTATAGAAGCTGTGCTATAAATAGTATTACTTTTCTTTTCTTTTTTTTTTTTCACCAAAGGCTATTTCACTCTTAACATAATTAAACAGTTGTGCATTTGTGAGAGCATAACTTTGCTCCTACATCTTTTATTGCAAATGGACTTTTCCCTCAGCTGGATGTAGACTAGTCTTGTCAGTTCCATGTTGGCCTTCATTCTAAGCCTGCTTTTTGAAGATTAGAACTTCCTTTAACCTGTTTCACATCCAAGCCAACAAACTCTCTCTCCAGATGATTTGTGAATGAAGTAGGATTATATTGTTACTTAAAAACCTTTTATGGATTAATGAAGAACCTTATGAGTATTCTTTTCACACTTGTATGTTGTTTTGGAGTGGAGTTAAAAACTTAATAAAAACAATAGGCACAGTGGAGGGGGAAAGAAATAAAGTGCTGGGATAATTTTTAAAGATGTTAGAATACCCACTTTTCCCCTTTTCCTCAGTTTGCTTTATTTTAGAATATGGCTTCATCTTTGAGACTGGTGACTTGCTATAAATTTAACAGAATAATTTAGAGTATAAATAGAGTAATTCAGATATATTTCATATTAATGGAATTGCTAAGAATACAGTCAAGGCCTAGTTCTTAATATATAGCCACATACCAACATCTTTTCTCAAGTATTCTCTTAGTAAGAAAATGAATTAAAAGTAGAGATACACAGATTCGAAATATGTTCGTGTTGGGAGGTGGTACAATGCTAATAATACTTCTTGAGGTATTATTTATGTTGAAGGTATTATGTTGTGGAGCTTAAATGAAAAGCTCTTCAAATTGCAAAAAATAAAAAAAAAATACATTAGTAATATTTTTTATTTGTTTGTGAAAAGGACATTTGAAAGAAATGGGGAGAGCTGGATGCTAGCCCTTCTTCTGTCACTGACTATGACCTTCAGCAAATCAGCCTTTTTGCTGTGTGTTCCCTTTATCTGGAAAAGGAAGGCAAACTCTCAGGGATTGCTAAGGTTCGTTTCAGATATACATTTCTGTTTCTATTAAAACGCCTGTAATCCCAGCACTTTGGGAGGCCGAGGCGGGCGGATCACAAGGTCAGGAGATCGAGACCATGGTGAAACCCCGTCTCTACTAAAAAATAGAAAAAAATTAGCCGGGCGCAGTGGCGGGCGCCTGTAGTCCCAGCTACTCGGGAGGCTGAGGTAGGAGAATGGCGTGAACCCGGGAGGCGGAGCTTGCAGTGAGCCGAGATTGCGCCACTGCACTCCAGCCTGGGCGACAGAGCGAGACTCCGTCTCAAAAAAAAAAAAAAAAAAAAAAAAAGAATTTAGTCATATACTACATAAAATGTTGCTTTTCTTGGGAGTTATTTATAGTATCTAATTTTATATTGCAAACAACTCTTTTACAATATACAAAAATTCCACTTTATTCTTTTTTCCTAAATGGTTACTGCTTAATACATTGTATTTCTTGTCCAGATTTTTTCATTTTTAGAAAGAAAATATCTTTTTTTTTTTTAAGGTAAATCTCCCTTCCTTCTCAGTTCCTGCTACCTCTCTCTCTTCACCACCTCACTTCTCCCCAAAAACCTACTCCCACACTTTAAAAGTAACTCTGGCAATCACAGAAACCTACAGAATAATGGCATAGGCACCCTGACAAATTCTGGGGCACTACTCTGCAGTAGCAATAGACCAATGCCTGATGACTATGCTGTGAAAATATAACTCAGAGGAAGCAAACGTATGCATAATTGACCCAAATAATATGATTTTATAGCATAGCATAGTTTAAGGAGAAATGTCATTTCTCCATTTTCTTGCACATACTGCTTTTCACCTTTTCTTCTCTGTACTCTGCAAAAAGTAATCACAACCATGAGTCAGTTTCACAGCTACAAATATTAGTCCTGGTACCAATATATAGTTTACATACACTTAACTTTTTCACTGATGCATTTAGCTTTCAAGAAATTACTACTCTTTAATAAACCCACATCAGTGGGCAGTATGTGACCACAAACACCCCTATCTTTGGGTTAACCATCCAGTCTGTTTTAGTCATCCATTCAGCTGTGAGCTCTAATCCAGAGTGGGACATTGAGCAAAGTGAAGATCCAGAAATAACCCACTGGACTTAGCATCTCATTGACCAAAGAAGCTCTGGCTTTATGGGGATGCTGGGATCTGGACCTGAGCCCTCCTGGTCAGCATCTATTACCTGACCCAAAGGAACACAAATGATGTTGAACAATTCAAAAGAAGGAGGCCCTAAGATTCAAGGCAAAGGACTGTTAATAGGGACCGAGAAAGACTTTAAAGCTAAGGAAAAATTTAAAGCTTAATAAGAAGAATCTTACTTAGATTGAGGAAGTATTATCCACACAGAGAAAGTATTTGCGGATCCTACAAATGACTTTAATCCATACTTGTTTTTTTTCTTAATAGTATCTTCCTTCACATTGCAGTAGGAGTGTAGCCGTTTACTAGGGGAACAGACAGGCTGATTATTTGGGACAATGTTTCACATTCTTGACTCTTGTTCTGGTGGATGTTTGTTCTTCCTATAATTTGGATCATACCAGGAACTGTAAGGAGTATTTCTTGAATGAGTTAGAGCATAGACTGATATTATTATTCTTTGAATTTTTCTGTGTTTCTAGTATCCTGATACCAGGCTCTTATTTTGTTAGCATTTTGAATTGAGAAGTTACACACTACATTACTGTAACAATACTTTGCTATTGTTAGTGTATTTTCAGCTAGTTTGCCAAAATTTCACCATCATTTAGGGCTAAATTTACTTTGTCGGAACTATCACTGTGGTAATTATGGATGCCTAATGGTTTTGCTAATGTAATAAGTAATGTGAGTGGTCTGCTCATATGGTTTGAAATCCCTTGCCATTTTGTGCACATCTGCCTTCCAAAGGCCAGCTCCTGTAAGCCTTTGAGCTTCTAGAAGCCACTAGGGGAAGACCTTAAGCAGTGATTGGCAGGTTTCAGCATACAAACACACTAACTTCTTTGGCCCTTACTTAATCAATTCTAAGGCATGTGCCTATTCTATTTTTCAGAGTTTCCTCTACAGGATTAAGCTTCAGTTGGCCCCTGTGATTGCTATCTTAATATATTAGCTGCCTTCCCTTCTGTTATCATGTTCCCCACTCCCCTGTCCATTTACTGAGACCCTCCCAAATAACTTATCTTCACTCATTCCTTGTCTCAGAGTCAGCTTCTGGAGGAACTCCAACTAAGACAACTACCTAATTAACCCAACAATTAGAATCATTCACATTTAGACTGATGTTAATTTATTTTACACTGTTAGGATAAATTGTTTAGAAAAAATTGACAATTTTTCTAAATTGCTATAAGGGTGATCTGTTTGAATTTATTTGAGATGTAAAATATTTAGGATGACAGATCTCTTTTCATTTTTTTGTGACACAACATTGTTAAAATTGCCGGCTATCAGATACTAATAAAAATTAGCAATAGTGTGTGAGTAAAAGGGTGTTACATGGTCACTGTTTTATTAGCATTCTAAACATAATTTTTAGTAAAATCAATATAAGTAATGAAGTCTTAACACTGATAGAACGAAAAATACACTCTAACAAACAAAAAAGAATATAATTCTAACAAAAAGTTTATATAGATCTATTGTCTAAACTAAAATGAACCTTAATACCTCTAAAATCCTCAAATGTAAATGTTTAGGGGCACCTAAAAATGCCAAAGAACTGAAAACAATAAAAAATGGTAAAGAAATAAGATCCTAAGACACTAAAAACTAATATTCAGAGAACTTAATGTACCAAATAAACTAATAAAATATTTAACAGCCACCTTGATACTAAAAGTAAGATGTAATAAAATACTCAAATGAAAGTATTAAGACAATCCACTTTATATCTCCACCCATCTTATCTGTCTTGGCCTGCTTTTCCTCAAACCACCAGCATGTTAAGATAATTCACTATACTTTTCTTGTTCTTTTGCTTAATTTGACCAGTTTTGTTTATATCACAAGTTGAGAAACTACCACGTATTTTTTCTAAATGTTTTGATTTTTAAAAAATGTTCTTTTATACTTCAAATAACTCCAAAGACATTGCAGTATAATGAATAGGATCATAGGTCTTAGAGCCTAAGCATGGACCTTAGGCCCATTCCTGGGTCCAATCCTGGCTCTGACACTTTCTTGCTAAGTGACCCAAAGCACTTTACTTCTTCTCTTAGCTTTGATTTCATCTGTTAATTTGGGGATGATCAGAGCATACTATCCATAAAGTTGCTTTGAGAATTAAATAACTTCCCCCCCCCTCCCCCCCAAGACGGAGTTTCGCTCTTGTTGCCCAGGCTGGAGTTCAATGGTGTGATCTTGGCTCACTGCAACCTCCGCTTTCCGGGTTTAAGTGATTCTCCTACCTCAGCCTAGCAAGTAGCTGGGATTACGGGCATGTGCCGCCACGCCTGGCTAATTTTGTATTTTTAGTAGAAACGGTGTTTCTCCATGTTAGTCGGGCTTGTCTGGAACTCCCCAGCTCAGGTGATCCATCTGCCTCAGCCTCCCAAAGTGCTGGGATTACAGGCGTGAGCCACCATGCCCGGCCGAGAATTAAATAACTTAAGTGTACAATATATGCCCGGCCGAGAATTAAATAACTTAAGTGTACAATATTTAGAATAGTGCTTGGTATGTATGAATGTTCAATAAATGTTCAATTTTTTTCATGTAGAAACAATGTATTATGGGTGAAATTAGAATTTATAAAGTTGAGTTGAGATAAAAAGTGGTTGACATATATAACCACTTTTATATAATGATTAGTTTGGGGAAAATGCATTCTAATTACCAGACTACTGACTTCAAAAATGAGTGTTTGAAACACAACTCGTTTGTAAAATACTACATTTTTTACTAATTTTTTCATGTAGTGTTACTATTTTTGTAGTAAGGCAAAGGCAAAGTGAATGGTATGCCTTCTGTGTGCAAATCAGCACTTTTATGTCATTGCATGTAATCCACAAACAGTCCTACTAGGTAGCTAGTAAGAACTTCATTTAAAAGGAGGAAGTTGAAATTTTAGAAGGGTCCAGGGATTTACTCAGATAGTAGCCCTGTTGTAATGTAGCCTCTTTAACTCCAAGCTCAAAGCTTCTGCTACTGTCTTCTGTTATTAACAGGAGAGAGGTTTGATACATGTAACAACTATTATGCTACAGGCACCAACTATTCTGGCATCATAGTGGATGCCAGAATACTAGAGGATCCCTGCTGTACCAGGTGTTAACCTTAGGGAATATGGAGGTGTGTTGGTGGGGGTAGGGTCCATAGAGAAGGGGACATTTGGAGAGCTTGGAGCAGTGGCCATTTTCCAACCAATATTTAAGTATTATATTATTTATTATTTCAACAGCTAGTACAGCCACACCTTTCTGACCAAACATTAGCCTTATCAAAATTTTGATATAACTAGTGTTATTATTAAGTATAAGAAAAAATTTAAAGACCACATTAATTTTTGTTTTCATGTTATTTCTACGAGATGTTTTTAGGACCAGGCATAATTGAGAATTTCTTCCTTGTAATTCTTGCTAAACCCTAAGTACATAAATATTTGGTCCTGTTTCACTTACATTGATTGATTAATCACTGGTTGTTTCAGTTCATTTCCTGTTGCCATAGCAGTTGTCATTGACAAGAAAAGATAAATATTTCTTACAGTTCTGAAGGCTAGGAAGTCTAAGACTGAGCAGCCAACATCTGGTGAGGGCCTTCTTGCCTTTATTATTTTCAGCCATTTTTTAAAAACATTATGAACTTGCAGTAATTTAGAGGAAGAAGCTTACATATTAATGTACTCTGTCCAAAATATTTCTTAATCTATTATAAATATCATAAAGGACTTTATTGTTTACTTGTTTTCCAAATGTGAATTTGTCTCATTTATAACTTTCCTCTTGTTACATATTCTTTATCATCAAAGAAGAATAAATAACAATCTACATACTATCTGCTCAAATTTGCTAAAAGATCCAATCTCTTTATTTTGTAATTTGGAAGCAACACAAATCACTGATTATATTTGTTCCTCTTTTATCTTTTTTATGTGGTAGAAAATTTATTTGAATTACAGATGTTACACAGTGAATATATTTTCTTCATTTATATTGTAATATTACATAGAATGTAATTCATTTCATTCTAATGCTTATAGCCTGAACCATATGAAATTACCAATATTCGACATTTTTACCAATAAAAAGGACAATTTCACCAATTCAACCCAATCTAGAAGTATATATTGCCAAAAATATTCAGTACTTTTGAGGTAATCTTTTTATTATTTTCTCCATTTATGAAGTGAATGCTTAATTTTTGTTTCAGTTACTAATGGTTAGTTGTTCTCTGTTGCAACTAGCCAATGAATAGATGTTTTTATATATTTTATATTTTATTTTTCCTGAAAATCATACTAAGATTAATTTACGTGTATTGATTTGCAGTCTTCTGTGCCAATTTAAGATTCTATGTAACGTATTTTTATATAGGGCATATTTTATTATAAATATCTATATCTATATCTGCAACAATATCTACAGCTGTATTCTTAGTGCCATAAAATCACAAGAAAATCATAGCATTATAAAGGTCAGCAACATAGGGAACATTTAATATTTGGTTAGTTCTAAGTAGCAATTGAGGCTATGTGTGAGAGGCAGTATTAAGCCTTAAATCACTCATATGGAGCAAAATGGCTGATAATATTTTGGTTTAAACGTTTGAATAGTTATTTTTCTGCATCGTCATTTCAGTTCATTATAAACAGAGAAGATTCAGCAAGTTTCTGGAAATACTTAACATACTTCACATTTTATTTTATGGCTTTTGAATTGTCACCTATGAAATCTAAAATTATGTTCCATTTATTTTTTTGTGTATCTTAAAAAACTTGACAGGACAATTCTCTGAATGTAAAAAAAAAAAAAAAAAATCTGATAAACAAGAATGACTTAGAAGTTCTTTATGGTTGCACTTGCTCATATTCAGATTTTATTTTTTGATTCACGAATTATCACCAAGTCAATAACGGCCCCATCTTTGTTTACTCCTCTACATAATTTGTATAATCCAGACATCTTTTTTTGCTTATAAGGGTTTTATTTTCATGTCAGTGTGTTATTTTCCCTGTCTAAACTCTTCATTATTTGTCAGATTGGCATAATATTATGCTGCTCTGGGTAGGATTTGAAATATTATTCTCTTCTGGTAAAAGATATCTGTTTCTAGACATGATAAAAATCAGGCATTACTGCTGGCTTACAGAATTCCTTACATAAAATGGTTTCTTTTACTGTTATGAGTGCCTGCACCAAAAATCTGCAGAAACTCAGAGCCTAGTGTTTCTCCCCAGCGCTGGCTGTTTTGATGCTGTAGTCACATTAACTTACCTAGTTTTCCTACATCACTGAGTATGATATGATACTCCCATTCTTCTGTGTATTTGCATTTTCTCTGCCTCTCATTTAATTTTTAAGTATTTTCACATGAGGGTACTTCTCCACCTCCTTGCGCAGAGTTCTGACACCTCTCCCTGCTATGTTTTTTTGTGTGTGTGTGCCTACTGGAAATTGTTGGAATTATTTGGGCCTATTGGAATTTGTTTTAGTTATGTCAGAAATTTTCGTTTTGTTTTGTTTTCTTCTGTATTTCTTTATTTTATAACTTCTTAATTTATTCCTAAGATGTAGCTACTTATTGCATTTTTTTTTCTTTTATCAATTATGCTGGCTGAAGTGTTTTCGCTTGAGGATTAATGAGGATTCTTTATTTGGGGGTTTTGTTTCTGTTTTTTTGATAATTTTTAAAGTCACATAGGCTGAAGTACGCATCATCTAAAAGATTATGCTTTACATTCTCAATGTCATAAATACTGGACAGAGATTGTTTATATAAAGTCTTATAACAAATTTGATCTTTGCATATAAGCAGTTTATTTGCTAATTTTAATCATCTATTGCTGCATTTTGACGCTACTCCTTTAAAACATATCTACAGGAAAAGAATTTTTAGTCTTTATGTCCATTAAATGGTATTTATTTAAAAATTTTTTCTATAAATTAATTCAAATATATCTGCCCTCTGATTCGTTCCCCTCAAATTAGTCTTAATTATCAAATACTGATTCATGAGTCTACCATATCTTATTGTTTAAACTTATATGATTTCCTTTTGTTTTTCTACAGAGAATGTCTTCTAAGAAGATTTTAAGCTCTGATTCAATATTTTCTGCTTTAGCTCCTACAACACCCTAGTGATTTGTTCTGTTGAACATACTGGAGTCACTGTTAGACCTATTCATTTCTTTGCTACTACCATATAAATAAAGGATTGTGGTCTACATTCTGGATTTTTTTTTAAGCATTGAAGAAGATTTATGATAGCTTAATGAAATGTATCTTTATAATAGTGTTTTTCTTGGAATGGTAGTGTGTTACATGTCTAATGCCCAAAAATGTTATCATTGTACCATTAAAATACTAGAAAATATGTGAACGTCCTTTAGGATCTCCTAATTTTTGTTGATAAAGACAACAGCACATCCCTCCGTCCTCTTCCCACTCCAGAGACAGGGACCCATTTTCTATTTTATCACCAACAAGAACGTCATTTTTTTGTTGAGCCAAATCCCAAATCT
This sequence comes from Chlorocebus sabaeus, assembly GCF_047675955.1. NCBI lineage: Eukaryota > Metazoa > Chordata > Mammalia > Primates > Cercopithecidae > Chlorocebus > Chlorocebus sabaeus. The sequence goes on from NC_132913.1 coordinate 35,482,890, forward strand.
TTTGCTGTTTTTTATCTGGTGATTTGTTTGTTTGCTTGCTTTATTTTGTTTGTAATGGTGGCCCACCACCAATTTATTATGTTTGTTTTCGCTTTGGGGTTAGTTAAATATGTTAGGTAATGGACTGCTGACTGGTAAAACTAATGCCTATATTTTACCATATTGCTTAAGCCTATATATATACATATACACACACACACATACACACACACTTTAAGTTCTAGGGTGCATGTGCACAACATGCAGGTTTGTTACATATGTATTCATGTGCCATATTGGTGTGCTGCACCCATTAACTAGTCATTTACATTAGGTATATCTCCTAATGCTATCCCTCCCCCTCCCCCTCCCCACAGTAGGCCCCAGTGTGTGATGTTCCCCTTCCTGTGTCCAAGTGATCTCATTGTTCAATTCCCACCAATGATGAGAACATGCGGTGTTTGGTTTTCTGTTCTTGCGATAGTTTGCTGACAATGATGGTTTCCAGCTTCATCCATGTCCCTACAAAGGACACGAACTCATCCCTTTTTATGGCTGCATAGTATCCCATGGTGTACATGTGCCATATTTTATTAATCCAGTCTGTCACTGATGGACATTTGGGTTAATTCCAAGTGTTTGCTATTGTGAATAGTGCCGCAATAAACATGCGTGTGCATGTGTCTTTATAGCAGCATGATTTATAATCCTTTGGGTATGTCCCCAGTAATGGGATGGCTGGGTCAAATGGTGTTTCTAGTTCTAGATCCTTGAGGAATCGCCACACTGTCTTCCACAATGGTTGAACTAGTTTAAGTCCCATCAGCAGTGTAAAAGTGTTCCTATTTCTCCACATCTTCTCCAGCACCTGTTGTTTCCTGACTTTTTAATGATCGCCATTCTAACCGTGTGAGATGGTATCTCATTGGGGTTTTGATTTGCATTTCTCTGATGGCCAGTGATGATGAGCATTTTTTCATGTGTCTGTTGGCTGTATAAATGTCTTCTTTTGAGACGTGTCTGTTCATATCCTTTGCCTGCTTTTTGATGGGGTTGTTTGTTTTTTTCTTGTAAATTTGTTTGAGTTTTTTGTAGGTTCTGGATGTTAGCCCTTTGTTAGATGAGTAGATTGCAAAACTTTTCTCCCATTCTGTAGGCTGCCTGTTCACTCTGATGGTAGTTTCTTTTGCTGTGCAGAAGCTCTTTAGTTTAATGAGATCCTATTTTTCAATTTTGGCTTTTGTTGCCATTGCTATTGGTGTTTTAGGTATGAAGTCCTTGCCCATGCCTATGTCCTGAATGTTATTGCCTAGGTTTTCTTCTAGGATGTTTATGGTTTTAGGTCTAACATTTAAGTCTTTAATCTATCTTGAATTAATTTTTGTATAAGGTGTAAGGAAGGGATCCAGTTTCAGCTTTCTACTTATGGCTAGCCAATTTTCCCAGCACCATTTATTAAATAGGGAATCCTTTCCCCATTTCTTGTTTTTGTCAGGTTTGTCAAAGATCAGATGACTGTAGATGTGTAGTATTATTTCTGAGGACTCTGTTCTGTTCCATTGGTCGATATCTCTGTTTTGTACCATGCTGTTTTGGTTACTGTAACCTTGTAGTATAGTTTAAAGTCAGGTCGCATGATGCCTCCAGCTTTGTTCTTTTGGCTTAGGATTGTCTTGGCAATGCGGGGTCTTTTTTGGTTCCATATGAAGTTTAAAGCAGTTTTTTCCAATTCTGTGAAGAAAGTCATTGGTAGCTCAATGGGTATGGTATTGAATCTGTAAGTTACCTTGGGCAGTATGGCCGTTTTCACAGTATTGATTTTTCCTATCCATGAGCATGGTATGTTCTTCCATTTGTTTGTGTCCTCTTTTATTTCACTGAGCAGTGGTTTGTAGTTCTCCTTGAAGAGGTCCTTCACATCCCTTGTAGTTGGATTCCTAGGTATTTTATTCTCTTTGAAGCTATTGTGAATGGGAGTTCATTCATGATTTGGCTCTCTGTTTGTCTGTTATTGGTGCATAAGAATGCTTGTGATTTTTGCACATTGATTTTGTATCCTGAGATCTTGCTGCAGTTGCTTATCAGCTTAAGGAGATTTTGGACTGAGACGATCGGTTTTTCTAAATATACAATCATGTCGGTACAAGGAGGAGCTGGTACCATTCCTTCTGAAACTATTCCAATCAATAGTAAAAGAGGGAATCCTCCCTAACTCATTTTACGAGGCCAATATCATCCTGATACCAAAGCCTGGCAGAGACACAACAAAAAAAGAGAATTTTAGACCAATATCCCTGATGAACATTGATGCAAAAATCCTCAATAAAATACTGGTAAACCGAATCCATCAGCTTGTCAAAAAGCTTATCCACCTTGATCAAGTGGGCTTCATCCCTGGAATGCAAAGCTAGTTCAACATATGCAAATCAATAAACATAATCCAGCGTATAAACAGAACCAAAGACAAAAACCACATGATTATCTCAATAGATGCAGAAAAGGCCTTTGAAAAAATTCAACAGCCCTTCATGCTAAAAACTCTCAATAAATTAGGTATTGATGGGATGTATGTCAAAATAATAAGAGCTATTTGTGACAAACCCACAGCCAATATTATACTGAATGGGCAAAAACTGGAAGCATTCCCTCTGAAAACTGGCAGAAGACAGGGATGCCCTCTCTCACCACTCCTATTCAACATAGTGTTGGAAGTTCTGGCTAGGGCAATCAGGCAAGTGAAAGAAAAAAAGGGTATTCAATTAGGAAAAGAAGAAGTCAAATTGTCCCTGTTTGCTTTAGACCTTTTTAAAAATCATGATACCCTGTTAAGTACTTATTGGTTTCTTTTGGCTGCATCCAAAAGGGGGCAGTACAACTTTGGTGTTTAATTTGTGAAAGTATTTTTTTCTTGTTTGCTCCTACAAGTTCTAGTGATGGCTAATTCATCAAATCATGGAATTAGAAGAGACTTTCAAGGCTACCATGATGCAGAAGGAATTTAAATATGCCCTCTGGTTAAATTCCTTCTTCAATAGCCCTGTCTCTTATCCAGTAATTCCATCCATATTTTTAGGATAAACCTGAACAGTGAAATCAGCAGTAGTTGTCATTGTTGCATTTCTTCCCTTCCCTTCTTTTTTCTCCTCTATAGAACTTTCTAGTACTGAAAAATAATTTCTGGCATTCTAGAAATGTAGGCAATTCCTGTTGGTGGTCATAATGTGAAAAAGAGGAATATGATATTTGAGAAAAGTAAACGAAGATGATGTCAGTGGTAGTGATTTTTTAAGGAAGTCATGAAAATGATAAAGTGGGAAAGTAAACCTGGGATTTCAAACTGCACTCCATTGGTACCAGTGAGGAGGTATATACTGTTAGAAATGTGTACTCGCTGGGCATGGTGGCACACATCTGGAGTCCAAGCTACTTGGGAGGCCTAGGTGGAAGGATCATTTGAGCCTAAGAAGTCAAGGCTGTGGTGAGCCACAATTGCACTATTACAGTCCAGCCTGGGTGCCAGAGCAAAACCCTGTCTCAAATTAAAAAATAAGAAATGTGTCAGAGAGACCACTGAGTAAGGACTCAGTGCAGCAAGAAACAGAACCTGAGAAGATATAAAGAGAAGTTAGTATAAACATACTAGTCATAAATTTCTAAAAGTGCCAATATTTGGATGGAAGCAGACAGTAAGGTTGTGTGTGTGTGTGTGTGTGTGTGTGTGTATATATATATATGTATATGTATATATTCCAAAAGTAAAGTAGCTTCATAAGCATTTCTATAACACTTCCCAGAGGACGTTCTTGAAAGGTACTAGCAAGAATGGAAAAATAAATGGAAATTATCCCTAAAGTTAAAATATGTGAATTGTCATTGATCATATCTTTAGTTTGCTATCCTTTTAAAAATTTTGTTTTAGTGACTGTACGCCTATTGACATAGACTTTCATGTTCACATGATCTTAATCACCTAATTCTGTTTTTCTTCACAATATATTAGTTTTCTCAACCTTGAGTTCTTGATCCAGAGAGATTTTCAAGAAACTTTATTTTTGAAGTCAGGGAGAAACTATATAGAATTAGAGTAATGAATGAGCTTCCAGCTCATTCACTGAGTTCCAGCCTTATTAGATCATTAATGTCAACAAGCCCAATATATTGATAAGGTACATGTTCTTGGAACTATATTTGATAAAACATTGTACTTCTTTCTCTCAGAAAAAGCTCTCAAGATGTTTGCATACAAGTTACACAAAAATCACTCACTGGTCTTCCCCAAGTAATGGATATAATAAAGGTGGGCTCTCAGAACCAAATTGCTTACTTATTCCAGCTGAAGAGATACCCTGTGTGGATCTGATAGACATTCTTAGGAAATGCTTGTGAGGAAAAAAGGAGTGTTTCTTTTTAAATCTCTAATGAAAATATTTCATTTAATGTTAATACTCTGAATAGCCTGGTTATTATGAACTTTCACAGATATATTTTATTTCTTTTTACTTTTTTTCAGTGAGCTCACATTCTACTGAAGCCATATTGTCTGGGCAAGTTGCAAGAGGGGTAAACACAAAGTTTAATTTGGTGAACAGGATTTAGAATTACCTTTGGTTCTTTGTTTCTGAAAATGACCTGCTCATACCCAATAAGGGATTCTTCTTCTCTTTGCAACAAAAGGATAATAGTTGCATTAAAATCATTTTAAAGTAATTTAAGGCCCACTAAGAGAGTAATCTGGAATAAACCTACTAATAGTCTGAATTAGTACTAAGTAGTGGCTGAAATATGCTTAGGCTAAAATCATTCTCTGTGATAAATACAGTAAAAACAATTGATAAAACAAATCTTCTGTGGATTGCATGATTAGAGCTATGGTTATACTGAAGAAATTTGGAATATTTTAAAAAGCAAATATAAGCTAAAAAGATTTTTAATTCTTTGAATATTTGATTCCTGTTGAAATGAAAGATTCTTTGCAGTTTTATTTTATTTTATAACTTCTTGCTATGATCGGTTTCCATTCAACCATGTATGATATTTGTGCATTAGAATTTTTTTTTAAAGTCACCTATCAAATCAAAATGACTGGGATCTTGAAGGCTATGAGAAAGTTGCATAATACTAATACTATGAAAACAATCACTTACAAAAGTTTATGATTTGATATAATCAAATATGCTCAGGGAAGTAGAAAGCATATTTTATTTCTATATGAATTGCCATGTTTTAAAACTAGAATGAAATTTTATTGGAATGAAATGAAAGAGAAGACATTACAACTGATTCTACAAAAAGAGAATGGATTGTAAGGGACGACTATGAACAATTCTACACCAACCAATTAGATAATCTACAAGTGGCTAAATGCCTAGACATATGCAGCCTGTGAAGACTGAATATGAAGAAACAGAAAATCTAAACATACCGATGACAAGTAAGGAGATGGAATTAGTAATCAAAATCTCTCATCAAAGAAAAGCCCAGGACCTGATGGCTTACAGCTAAATTCTATCAAACATTTAAAGTAGAACTAATACCAGTCCTTCTCAAACTCTTCCAAAAAATCAAAGAGGAGATAATACTTTCAAACTCTTTTTATGAGGCTATCATTACTCTGATACCAAAGCCAGACAAGGACATTACAAAAAAAGAAAATTACAGACCAGTATCCTTATGTGTATATTATGCAAATATCCTCAACAAAATACTAGCAAACCAAATTCAACAACGCATTAAAAGTATCATCCACGGCCAGGCGCGGTGGCTCAAGCCTGTAATCCCAGCACTTTGGGAGGCCGAGAAGGGCGGATCACGAGGTCAGGAGATCCAGACCATCCTGGCTAACACGGTGAAACCCCGTCTCTACTAAAAAATACAAAAAAACTAGCCAGGCGAGGTGGCGGGCCCCTGTAGTCCCAGCTACTTGGGAGGCTGAGGCAGGAGAATGGCGTGAACCCGGGAGGCGGAGCTTGCAGTGAGCTGAGATCTGGCCACTGCACTCCAGCCTGGGCGACAGAGCAAGACTCCGTCTCAAAAAAATAAAAATAAAAAAAAAATAAAAAAAATAAAAATCATCCACTATGATCCAGTGTTATTTAACCCTGGGATGCAGGAATAGTTCAAAATATACAAATCAATAAATGTGATACATCACCTTAACAGAGTGAAGGACATATCATCTCATATGGATGAAAAAAAAAAAATACTTGACAAAATTCAACATATTTTCATGATAAAAAACTGTCACCAAATTAGGTATAGCAGGAATGTACCTCAACACAATAAAGACTATGTATGACATTCAGCTAACATCGTACTGAATGGGAAAAGCTGAAACTTTCCCTCTAAGAACCAGAAAAGGACAAACATACCCACTGTTACCTGTCCTTCTCATTATAGTACTGGAAGTCCTGGCCAGCACAATTAGTCAAGAGAAAGAAATATAAAGCATCCAGATGGGAAAAGAAGAAGTAAAACTGTCTCTGTTTGCTGATAACATGATCTTATGTATAAAAAACCCTACAGATTCTACCAAAAAACTATTAGGATAAACAAGTACAGTAAAGTTGCAGGATACAAAAAATCAACATACAGAAATCAGTAGCGTTTCTATTCACTAAGTGAACTCCCCAAGAATCAAGAAAATAATCCCATTTACAATAGCTACAAAATATTTAAGAATAAATTTGCCTAGGCACTGTGACTCACACCTATAATCTGAGCACTTTGGGAGGCTGAGATGGGAGGATCGCTTGACACCAGGAGTTCATGACCAGCCTGGACAGCATAGCAAGACTCCATCTCTATAAAGAATTTTGAAAGTTAGCCAGGTGCAGTGGCATGTTCCTGTAAATCGCAGCTACTCAGGAGGCTGAGGTGTGAGTGATGTCTGTGATGGCCTGTCTGGAACTGCCCTTGCAAAGAATACAGCTGCAGTGGGGGAGGTACAGCCAAAGCTGGGTGCTCTGAGGAGCCTACAGGAACCAGGAACAGCAGTGCCCCACCCTCCTGGGTGCACCTGCAGCCACCCAGCAGTGGCTGCAGACCCTGGCATCCCTGCGCTCTCAGGGGCCTGGGAAGCCCACCCTGCCCCTGGAAGCTCCAAAACACCTGCTCCTGCTGCCTGGCCTCTCCTTGCTCTGGGTGCCTGCTCCCATTTCAGAACAAGGTTGAAGGCGAGCCGAGGCACTGTTGTGACCCAGTCAAGTGTGCACATGCTTGGGGCTGTGCAGACATTCCAACTCCCCCTGCCACCTCAGCCTCCTCTGAAACTTTGGGAGGGAGGCCTGGGGTTGGGGAAGGCAGAGGGTGGTTGGGGCAGGCCTGTAAGCACCCCTCCACAGGAATAGCCTGGGTGCCCTGGTTGACAGGATTGATGGCAGCAGGAGGCAGACAGGCTCCTGGGTGGAAAGGGGCAGGTCCCTGGTGAAGCCCCACCTTCAGACTAGGGACAGCCTGAAGCATGGGGGCTAGGCTGTCAGTTCCAGATGGAGCCCGCCAGCCACAGTGAGAACTTAGGGTGCTTTTTCCAGACCCGCCATGGCTGCCCATGGACCAGTCACCATGTACTTCCTCCCTTCTGAAGCCCATAAAAACTCTGAACTCAGTCAGACTCATACAGACCGTTGGGACTACCAGCTGCGAGAAGGAGCTACCCATTTCAGGTTTCCTTGACTCTTCAAATTACCAGCCTGCAGAAAGCAGCCACCCACCATGGGTCTCTCCACTGAGAGCTGGATACTCATTCGGACGACCTGCCTGCAGAAAAGAGCTACCCACTTCAGATCTCCTGAGAGCCGCTCTGTTGCTCAGTGAAGCTCCTCTCTGCCTTGCTCACCCTCCAGTTGTCGGCATACCTCATTCTTGCTGGATGTTGGGACAAGAACTTGGGACCCGCCGAATGGCACGACTGAAAGAGCAGTAACAAACAGGGCTAAAACACGCGCCCCACTCACCACAATGCGGGCGACGAGAAAGAGAGAGGAGCTGTGGCCCTTCTGGGAGCCCAGACGAGGGCCAGTGCTGTGACACCCTCTTTGGGGCTCTGTGTATCCTAGCGTCTCCAAGCTTCCAGGCTCCACTGTGTTCCCAGGTGTCTGCGGTGGAAACTGCTTGCGGTATGCCTGGTTCAGCCATAGCCTTGCACGGAGCTGGCACCTGTGCCACTGCCTGGGGCAGCCCACCCTGCTGCAGCCAGCATGCCTGGCTCTACGCAGCAGTCGGCCCCCACGCTTGCTCATACACCCGTTGCCACTCCGTGCCAGGCTCACCCTTGGCAAGTGTGGGATCTGGGCCGGTATCATGAGCTGAACTCAATCTGCATGTGCAAGTGGGCAGAATGAGCCCAGTGGGCCTGAGCAAAATTCAGGAAAAGGCGCCACTAGCCACAGAGGTTTCTGGCTGGCAAAGTGACATCCCGAGGATCCCATGATAGGAGGTTTGCTTGTGCCCAGCAGTAAAGAGGCTACAGTGAGCTATGATCCTACTCCTGCACTCCAGCTTAGGTGACAAAGCAAGACTCTGTCTCATAAATAAATAAATAAATCTAACTACACAGGTACACTGAAAACTAAAACATTGATGAAAGAAATTGAAGAAGACATAAATAAATGGAAAGATATCCTATGTTTATGCATTGAAGAAACTAATATTCTTAAAATGCTCCTATTACCCAAAATTATCTACAGATTCAATGCAAGCCATATCAAAATTCCAACATCATTTTTCATAGAAATAGATCAAGAAATCCTAAAATTTATATGGAGCCACAACAAAAACTTGCATAGCCAAAGCAATCATGAGCAAAAGAATCAAGCTGGAGGCATCACACTGCCTGAATTCAAATTGTACTACAAACCTATAATAATTAAAAATACTGTAGTACTGGAAAAAAAAAATTAAAATTAAAATGAACACATCCCCAATGGACTGGAATAGAGAGCTTAGAAATGAGTCCAAGCATGTATAGTCAATTGATTTATGACAAAGATGTCAACAATAAGCAATGGCAAAGGTTAGTCTCTTGAATAAATGATGTTGGGGAAAGCTGGATATTCACATATAGAAGAATGAAATTGGACCGTTATCACTCCATATGCAAAAGTCAACTCAAAATGCATTAAAGACTTAAGTGTTAAGACTAGAAACTGTAAAACTACTAGAAGAAAACTTAGGGGGGAAACTGCAAAATTGGTGTGGGTATTGATTTTTTGGACTTAGACCCCAAAACTGCAGGCAACAAAAACAAAAATAGATAAAGGGATTATATCAAATGAAAAAGCTTCTGTACAGCAAAGGAAACAATGTGCAGAGACAGCCTACAGATTGGGAGAAAATATTTTCAAGTCATACATTGGATAAGAGGTTAATGTCCAAAATATATAATAAGCTCAAACATCTGAATAGCAAGAAAATTAAAAAATAATAATAATTTAAAAAAACATTAAAAATGAGAAAAGGACCTGAATATACATTATTCAAAAAAAGACATACAAAAGTCCAACTGATATATGAAAAACTTCTCAACATTGCTAATCATTCAGGAAATACAAATTAAATCTGCAATGATATATAATTTCACACCTCTCAGAATGACCATTACCAAAAAAAAAAAAATACAAAAGATAACAAATGTTGACAACGATGTAAAGAAAAGGAAACCTTTGTACATTGTTGGTGGAAATGTACACGTGTGGAAAACTATGTGACACTTCCTCGAAAAACTAAAAATAGGATTATCTTATGATTCAGCAATCCCATTTGTGGATATTCACCCAAAACATTTTAAATTAGTCTGTTTTAAGAAATGTCTGCACTTCCATGTTCTCTGCAGAACTGTTCACAATAGCCAAGTTACAGAATCAAACTAAGATGATGAATGGATAAAGAAAAAGTGGAGTATGGTAAAATTCAACATTGCTAAGAGAGTAAATTTCAAATATTCTCACCACAAAGAATATTAAATATTTGAGGGGCACATGTTTACTGGCTTCATTTAGGTTTTTTGCATCATAATTATAAATCATAACTTCACTTTGTATTTTATAAATATATATAGCTATTGTGAAAATACAATAAAACATTGAGATTGCAGTCATAGTTTAAAAAGGTATAATTTTTATAAGAGAATTGAAAATGTTTTAAAACCACAAATTTATATCTCAGTATTGAACCATACTTAATGATCTTAATGTGATTAGGCACATAGAATATTACATTTAGAAGCAAGACCAAGGTTTTAAGAAAACTCTTTGTATCATAGAGACCTTATTATTTAGATTGCACAGGAATAATAGAATGCATGTAGAGCTAAGTGGAGCTTAGTAATCATCTTTTTTGTGAGGAAGAGGAAAAGTTCCTCACATGGTAAGTGGAGCACCATGGCATTCTGTTTGCAGATGGAAAACCTGACAAAAGATATCTTCATATTAATTTCTGAGGCTTCCAGAGTTGTTGGAGATTTTAGGTTACTGGATGGGACCTTCAGGAAATACCATAGTTAATTGTAGACTGCTGGAGTTTGAAATCCAGTTCTTCCAGTTATTAGCTATGGAACCTTGGATAAGTTACGTGATCTATGTTCCTCACTTTCTTTATCTGTAAAATATAGATGATAATAGCACTTCTTTATTTTCTACTTTTTAAGAACATAAGCACTTCTTAAGATTGTTGTGAGAATTAACTATACTACTTATAATTTAGAACTCAGTAAATGTTAGCTATTATTTACTATATTTAAAAGCAAGAAATAAGTTTTAGTAATTTATATGACAAATGTTAGTGATACTTAACAATGCCTATTATCTGGAAACTTGTATTTTTAATAGAGATTAATATGATTGAATTATTTTGTGATATAGACTATTTGTGATTTACAGAGCTATTGGTTCTTATTAAAATATGTTGGAAAAGATAAACTGCAATGATAAACTGTCGATTGATTTGAATTTGTAGAAAATCTGAAATCTTTAGCATTACATGCATGTAAAAAGAATACTTTATTAAGAGTTCTTCAAACTAGGTAAGGAAGATAAGAGCTAAAGTATAGTTTTCCTTTTGGTTTAGTAGTTTTTAAGGTCTCCATCCTTGTTATGTATAACAAAGACTCAGATAATTAATTACCTCTGTTTTATTAGAGTTTTTTTTAGAAAAAGAAAAATCATAAATGGTATATGTGTATGAATGTATTTTTATTGCAAAGTATTTGGGGACCTGTTTATAAGAATTTTCTTTCTTTCTTTTCTTTCTTCTTTTTTTTTTTTTTTTGAGACAGAGTCTTGCTGTGTTGCCCAGGCTAGATTGTAGTGGCATGATCTCGGCTCACTGCATCCTCTGCCTCCTGGGTTCAAGAGATCGATTCTCCCATCTCAGCCTCCTGAGTAGCTGGGATTGTAGGCGCACACACCACACTCAGTTAATTTTTGTATTGTTAGTAGAGACAGGGTTTCACCATGTTGACCAGGCTGTTCTCAAACTCCTGACCTCAGGTGATCCACCTGCCTCGGCCTCCCAAAGTGCTGGGATTACAGGCGTGAGCCACTATGCCCAGCAACAATTTTCAAAACTAAAACATTAACAGCCTATTTCATGTTATTTTTAGTAGCTGTGTGTGTGTGTGTGTGTGTGTGAGAGAGAGAGAGAGACAGAGAGACTATTCAAGACTTTCTTTATAAAATTTTTGACTTTGTATTTAAACAGAAAATGAAGCTAGAAGTGCTTCTCCCCAGCCCGCCACCCCCACTAACTTAAGGAAGAAAAAAAAAAATTTAATTCTGAGCCATGAAGGGAATGTTTCTAGTTATATGTGAGGTTTTCAGTAAAATTTTCATTACGGAATATAACATTTCTCTCTTTTTTTGCCACCGTATTTTATTGATTGTCTACCTACACAGTTTACCTAAGAGGATAGCAAAGCTTACAAAAGATATAATCCATAAACATTATTTTAATATGTCTACATTGATTTATTGCTGAAGTCCTATTTACTCTATGTTCAAAGTTCCTAAGCCAGTGGATCTCGGGATTATCTTTAACGATTAGAAATATAATCTTAGAGGCCGGGCGCGGTGGCTCAAGCCTGTAATCCCAGCACTTTGGGAGGCCGAGACGGGCGGATCACGAGGTCAGGAGATCGAGACCATCCTGGCTAACACGGTGAAACCCCGTCTCTACTAAAAAGTACAAAAACCTAGCCGTGCGAGGTGGCGGGCGCCTGTAATCCCAGCTACTCCGGAGGCTGAGGCAGGAGAATGGCGTAAACCCGGGAGGCGGAGCTTGCGGTGAGCAGAGATCCGGGCACTGCACTCCAGCCTGGGTGACAGAGCCACACTCCATCTCAAAAAAAAAAAAAAAAAAAAAAAAAAGAAATATAATCTTAGAAAACTCAAGAAGTATTTACATAAATGCTAATAATGAGAGTCTAGTAATAGCATTCATATGTGTGCTTTACATCACAATTCTACATGAACTGTAGATCTACGTTATAATCAAGATGCCTATAAAAAATAGAGAATCTGCCTCAGCCTACTTCTGAACCAGAACTGTGGGCAAGCACCTGGGGTTCTATATTTTAAAGTACTACTTTGGTCCTTAAGTGCATTACAGTTAGAGATTCACTTCAGCTACCAATTACATCATGCTTGCATCCTTGCATCTAAGATGTTACATGGTCATTGAGGTATGTTTGTGTGTATCATGGAAGCTTTCAAATCATTTTGACATTTAGTATTTGTATTAGAAGTAACTCAGTATTTTTCATAGACATCTGTCAATAGTATTTTTGGAAGTTGATGTCTTATTAATATGTAGAAACTAAGCTAAATAGTTGCAGTGAAATTGTTTCTCAACTGGAGAAAAAGATATCCTTCCTTCATGCTTTTTAAAAATACCTGAGCCCTGGCCCTACCTCATACTAATTAAATGATAATATGTAAAGAATATGCTGAGTGTGAATATATTTTATTTTATTATTATTTTTTTTGGTGTCCAGAGTAACTTGTTGGTTTTATTTTTCATTTTCAACATAAATATCAACTGCCACTGTGTAATTGAATCACAAACATATTTGAATTCAGGAATTTTTATACTGAAATATTTCTCTGTGAGCAAATCCCATCTCACCAAACAGAAAGCTTTTGTTACTGTTTGTGTGTTCTAAAAGCGAGAAAGCCTTATGTTATATAATTCTCTGTTGGGTATTTTATGTATCTGTATACTTTTTTGTTCCACTCCCCTCTCATTTTTGTATTCCTCAAAATATCTAGGACAGCATTTCTGCATGCTTGTATACATTTAAGAATATAGCATAGTGGTTAAAAACTTGGCTTCTGCAACCAGACTGCTTAGGTTCAAATCTTGGCTCCATAATCTTTAGTGCTATGATCTTTGCGATTCACTCAAACCTCCTGTGCCTTGGATTTCTCATCTGTAAACTGGAAGGTGGATTAACTGTTGTGGATTAAATGAGTCAGCACATGTAGAGCACTTCAAGTAGTAGCTGTTACATATCAGACTCTTAGTAAACATTAGCTATTATTATTTTTAACAAGTACTTATTAAACACCTGTTACACTGAAACTGTGCTATGGATGCTGGGAATGCCACGATGAACAAGATAGTCATCTTTACTTCTATCATAGAATTTAAAGTTTCGTGAAATATTCAGGCAGACACACGGGTCATTGTAATACAGTATGATAACTGCTATCATAGGGTAGTGTGTGCTGCCACAATTGCCTAATGGAGGACACCTTACCAGAATAAGGGTATCAGGAAAGTTTTTCTGGTCTAAGCAGTGTCTAAGCTGAGATCTGAAGGATGGTGAGATAGCTTGTACCCTCCAAATCTCACGTTGAAATTTGATCCCCAGTGTTGAAAGTGGGGTCCAGTGGGAGGTGTTTGGGTTATGGAGGTGGATCCCTCATGAATGGCTTTGTCATTCTTGTGGTACTGAGTGAGTTCACACTCTTATTCCCGTGAGTTCTTGGTGTTAAAAAGAATCTGCCACCTTCCTCCCACCACTTCTTTATTATTATTTTTTTAAAGATTCCCTCCTTCTTTTTTTTTAAAGGATTTTTATTATTTTTTATTTTTTTAATTATACTTTAAGTTCTAGAGTACATGTGCACAACGTGCAGGTTTGTTACATATGTGTACATGTGCCATGTTAATGGGTGCTGCACCCATTAACTCGTCATTTACATTAGATATATCTCCTAATGCTATCCCTCCCGCTGCCCCCACCCCACAAAAGGCCCCACCCGGTGTGTGATGTTCCCCACCCTGTGTCCAAGTGTTCTCATTGTTCAGTTCTCACCTATGAGTGAGAACATGCAGTGTTTGGTTTTTTGTCCTTGCGATACTTTGCTGAGAATGATGGTTTCCAGCTTCATCCATGTCCCTACAAAGGACATAACCTCATCCTTTTTATGGCTGCATAGTATTCCATGGTATATATATACCACATTTTCTTAATCCAGTCTATGATTGATAGACATTTGGGTTGGTTCCAAGTCTTTGCTGTTGTGAATAGTGCCGCAATAAACGTACGTGTGCATGTGTCTTTATAGCAGCATGATTTATTTTTTTTTGGTTTTTTTTGTTTTTGTTTTTTTGTTTTTGAGACGGAGTCTCTCTCTGTCGCCCAGGCTGGAGTGCAGTGGCGCGATCTCGGCTCACTGCAAGCTCCACCTCCCGGGTTCACGCCATTCTCCTGCCTCAGCCTCCCAGTAGCTGGGACTACAGGCGCCTGCCACCACGCCCGGCTAATTTTTGTGTTTTTAGTAGAGACGGGGTTTCACCGTGTTAGCCAGGATGGTCTCAATCTCCTGACCTCGTGATCCGCCCGCCTCTGCCTCCCAAAGTGTTGGGATTACAGGCGTGAGCCACCGCGCCCGACAAGCAGCATGATTTATAATCCTTTGGGTATATGCCCAGTAATGGGATGGCTGGGTCAAATGGTATTTCTAGTTCTAGATCCTTGAGGAATCATCATACTGTCTTCCACAATGGTTGAACTAGTTTGCAGTCCCACCAACAGTGTAAAAGCATTTCTATTTCTCCACATCCTCTCCAGCACCTGTTGTTTCCTGACTTTTTAATGATTGCCATTCTAACTGGTGTGAGATGGTATCTCATTGTGGTTTTGATTTGCATTTCTCTGGTGGCCAGTGATGATGAGCATTTTTTCATGTGTCTGCTGATATTTTAAAAGCGTTTCAAGTGTTTGAATTTACAGCTGCAACTGAAAAACCGACATCTGCTCTAATGACCAAAAGGAGCAATGATATTGCTAATCCAAAAATAATTTATGTTTGGCTTGAGAATCTCCAGTACTCAAAACCACTTACTTGCCACTGCACTCCAGCCTGGGCGACAGAGCGAAACTCCGCCTCAAAAAAAAAAAAAAAAAAAACCACTTACTTGGGAGGATAAGATAGGAGGATCTGTTGAGCTCAGGAGCCTAAGACCAGCCTGAGCAACATAGGGAGACCTTATCTCAAAACAAAACAAAAACAAAAACTACATACTAAAAGTATGGCACTGTAGCATCCAAATCCTGTTTCCCTAACTGCATTGTCAAGGAATTCACAATCAAGTTCTTTAGGCAAAAAACACTCTCTCTGGATAATTGTGTTTGTCTGTCAGAGGGAATTTTATTTAAAGGGCTTCTTTTTAATGCTAAGTTTAGCAGGTTGGTGTAAAGTACGATTGGGGAGGTTTAAGTAATAAGAGGAATAGAATTTTGAATTTTTCATGAGGACAGAACACTGAACTAATTGATTTCTATGATTTTGGCTTTTATAAGCAACTCAAGTGCAATTAAGAATATTTTTGTAATAATTTTGTGCAGGGAAACTGTTTTCTAGAATGGGGCTCTGTTCATGTAGGACATCAGAATTTATGTATTTTAAATTATATAAAAATTTTGCATAGAAACTAGGTAGCCAGATCAAATTAATATTATAGAAAGTACTCAACTCTGTGACATGGATCATAACATGTGTTCCACAAAATATTCTGATTCTTCTAAAGGGTAAATCCTAATGTTATTGCTATTTGTATACATAAAATATGTCCTATAATACCCACATCCCTTTGCCCAGGCTTATTATAGAAAGTCATGGAGAATAATTTCAATTTTTTTATATTTAAAATAAGTGAAGCAATATCTATAATCTCAAACTCATATTTTCTTATGCTTCTCTTTTAGATGTACATTGAAGATGTCAGTTTCTACATGTGGGAAGTAGACATTGAAGGCTTTATGGTTTACAGACAAGATCTTTAGGAGTTAAGCACTAAAGGTAAATAGTAACTATAGCCCCATATATAATTTCATGTAAATGGTTAGGGTTGTCACATTATAATTTGATTTGTTAAACTTGTTTACTTTTTATCACTGCCCCTAAGTTACCTCACAACTGCATTCATTCATAGTCAGACACAAATTTTTATTCTGTAATATCATCTTGACAGAAAGTATCAGATTTCATTTGTAATAAGCTGTTGATTAAAAAATGATAAATTGTAATGCTCAAGTGCAAACCAGCTAAGAATAAAGAATAAAAAAAGTCACTTCTGGCCAGGTATGGTGACTCACGCCTGTGATCCCAGCACTTTGGGAGGCCGAAGCAGTTGGATCATGAGGTCAGGAGATCAAGACCATCCTGGCTAACACGGTGAAACCCCGTCTCTACTAAAAATACAAAAAAATTAGCCAGGCATGGTGGCGTGCGCCTGTAGTCCCAGCTATGTGGGAGGCTGAGGCAAGAGAATGGCATGAAACTGGGAAGCGGAGCTTGCAGTGAGCTGAGATCGCGCCACTGCACTGTAGCCTGGGCAACAGAGCAAGACTGCATCTCAAAAAATAAAAAATAAAAAAGTAACTGCTATCAGACCTGTGAATACAACTCAGTGAATTTAATGTGAAAAAATAATTAAACAGAAAAACTATCATCCATTGCAATGTTTTCTTTTCATGTATTTATTAGTCAGCCCCTTTAACAAGTTAAGAGCTTGTTCTTTATCCACTCCAAAACACTCTGTCATAGTTTCATATACTCATAGCATTTTAACCCCTGAATACCAAACCCCTTTTCATTTTGTCATGGCTCCTCAAAAATTTCTCTTTACCTGGCATACTCTTTCACGTAGCACGTTCTGTTCATGCCTCCCATGACTGCTTACATACTTACATGACTAAGTAAATTTCTAACCACATTTTGTTAAAATCTCAAGTGAGATACAAGTGGAATAAACCTCCAAAAACAATATTTTCATGTTGCTTGCCAAATGGGGACAATGGAAGCCTGGAGAGTGTGTGACCTGTAAACAGGATGCTCCTATTCAGTTCTAGGATCCTTGCTAAATGGAAATGAGATGCTGTAAAAATCAATTCTCAGTAGTTTTTTTAAAGAACAGAAATAGATTTGAAAAATCCTTATTTTTAAATATCAGCATAAAATATTTTCTTTGAAAAAAAGTCTACTTTTGCTACTACATAAGCCAAATAAAACAGTTTACAGCCCCTAGTGCAGGAGTGTTTTTTCTTTTTCCTATTTTTCTTTATTATTTTAGAGTGCAAGTATTTAGAGTCTATTTTTTCTCCTTACTTTGTGGTTAACTGTTTAATGATTTTTGCCAGTTTTCTATGATGAATATTATTGTCAGAAATGACTTCTCTTGAAAACATAAGTGATATTACTTATTTCTAATTCATTTACGTAGTTATATATGGTGACTTAGTTACTTGGAAGAGCTATTCAATTGTTTTTTGAATTATAATGATTAGATAACTATTTTTATGGTTCCTTTTTCTCCACAGTCTAAATCAGATGCTTCTAGTAAAAAAAAATTATATATATATAATTTTATATATAATACATAAATTTTATTATATATAAATACATCATTATATAGATATATAATAAATTTATTATATATAATAAATGATGTTATAATTGTGTATAATATAAATAAAAGATATATATATATATATCTTTATTTTAAGAGATGTAGTCTCTTTAAGTTGCTCAGACTAGATTTGAGCTCCCGGGCTCAAGCAATCCTCCCACCTCAGCCTCTCAAGCAGCTAGGACTACAGGTGTGCATTAACCATCCCGGGAATTTTCTGTTTTTTGATGTTGTTGTGTGTGTGTTTGTTTGTTTTGAGACAGGGTCTTATTCTGTTGCCCAGACCTCCTAGGCTCAAGCCATCTTCCTACCACAGCCTCCCAAAGTGATGGGATTACATGCATGTGCCACCTCGCCTGGCATCTTTTTTTTTTTTTTTAAAGACTTTTTACACAAAGAGAAAGCAGAGTTAATCACACTCCTGGGTTCATGGGGCACAGTCATTACTGGTTCATGCAAAGCACTTCTTGTTTTATTTATTTATACATTTTCCAGTCTCATTCTCCTGCCCTTGACCCATAGGAAATCATTCTAATATTATGATATTCTAAAATAATATCTATTATACTGTTCTATTTTGTTTATATTTTCATAATGAGTATTGTTTTGTATGCATAAATTTTAAAATTTTTTTACGAGAAGTTTCAATAAATAAAAAGGAAAGGGAGAATATTATGAACCACCATGTGTCTATATGTCAGCTTCAACAGTTATCATCTTATGGTACAATTTGTTTTACCTCTGACCTCTCCTTGCCCTGACTTATATACATGAAATTTAAATAAGCGTAAGTGATATCATGCTGTGTATCTTATTGTGATTCTTACTATTTTATTTCATGTAACCTTAAGTTTTAAACTTTATTTATGTTGCCATGTTTTTACTGCTTCTTACTGCTACAAGGTAATCCATAGTATACGGTGGCCATATTTTCACTGCCCATTTTCCTCAGTGTTTGCCATCCAAATTGCTTTCAGTTTCCTTTTACCACAAACATCATAATGAACATCCTCATGTTCATCATGTCCTATCATGGAACTTTGCAAGGATTTCTTTAGAGTATATACACAGGAGCAGAATTGCTGGGTGACAGAATATATGTTTATGATTAATTTAACCAATGTCTATCAGATGCTCCCCCACATAAATACTTTGGTCTTACAGCCTCCAGCAATAACCTTCTCATCATCCATGCCAACCCTTAATATTGTCCAGCTTACTCATGTTTTCAGCTTAATGTGTGTAATTTTATAGATCATTGTTTTAATTTGGGTTTTTTAAAATCACTATTGAGTTTGAGTATCTCATCATATACTTGTTGGCCTTTTGATTTCCCTCTTCTGAACTTGCTTCTACATATTCTCTATATATTTTTTCATTTGGGTCCAGTTGTTTCATAGGAATTTGTTGTATATGCTCGATATTAATTTCTATCAGTTTAGATATTATAAAATATCTGCTTCCATTCTTTCAACTTTTAAATGTTATGCATGATGTTCTTTAAATAGACATTCAGATTTTAAATATTCCATTAAAAATATTTTCTTGATGTTTATTGCTGGAGTACATGAGTGCTACTGATTTTTTTAAAAGTTTGTCTTTGTTCTAACTATATTGCTAAACCCTCTTATTCTTAACAGATTGTTCTTTTTTTGGAAATAGATGATTATAATCATTTGAAATTAATGATGATATTATTTCCATTCTTCCTCTCTTTATATTTAAACTTCTTTCTTCTTTCCTATATCTTTGGATAGTTCCTCTGGAACTATGTTAAAGAGTATTAGTGACATTGGCCGTCTCATGTCTGATCATAAAGGAGGTGAACCTAAAGTTTCTCAATTAATACTTACAAAATGTTTTTAATATATAACATTTACCAAATTAAGAAAGGTTCTTCTATTTTTAGTTTGCTAAGCAGTCTTATAAAAAGCTATTACACCTTATCAGTGCTTTTTATGATGTGTATGTTAAAATAATCATTTGGTATTCATCCTGTAGTATATTAATGTCATGTATTATGTGTATAGAATTTCTAATATTAAACCATCCATGCATTCATAGTTTGCATCATAAAGTATTACCTAATCGTGATGTATTATTCTTTAATACACTGTTGTGTTTGGTTAGCAAATATCTTATTGAAGATTTTGGAATCTATATTATTAAGTGAATGCAGTGTAATTTTCTTATTTTCCTTGTTTGGTTTTATAATTAAGATTACACTAGCCTTCTAAAATGAGATGTGCACGTTTGCTCCTTTTAAGAAAGGAATTTACTGTTTCTTTAATATGTACTAAACTCATATATAAAACTATCTGGTTCTGGGGATTTTTGTGAGGACATATCTTTGACAATTATATACATTTTTAATGCTTTTTGGTCAATTCAGGTTTCCTTCTCAGCTTCTTCCACTCGCCTTCCAGTGGCTTTTGATGGCAGCTGGTATTCTTCTCACCCTCAGGTAGACCCCAGACTGAGTTTCCTTTGAGTCAGGAAATACTGAGCTAATCTCAGTGCCCACATTCAACTGAGTCATGTAATGGTCACCCCACTTTTGTACTGACTGGGAATTGATTGTCCTAACCCTGATCACTGGTCTCTGATCTGCCTGATCTTCAGTTAAACTCCCTCTGCCATATACCTAAATTAATCCTGCACTACAACAGTATCCTGCTTTTGCATAACTAGAAATTTCGGTTAATAATGCCCTGAATTGACTTCCTTATAGCTCTTAAAACTTCTGGTTACATGTGTCAAGATGAATATTTTGATAAAAGAATAAGTAAAGCATCATGTTCAGGAAGGTAAGTGTTGCAGAAGAAATGAGCAACTATATGGTCTGATGTCCTCTACATTTGATATATAGTATGTATCTAATTGTAGTTAACTCCAGGAGATTTTCCCCTTATCTTAGAGTTTGAACCATATAGTGACCATGTATTATCAGAAGAAAAATGAAGGGTATTTCCCCTTACAAAGGAAAAAGGAGTAAAGATCATACGCAGGAAGTTCATGTACACACTAACAAAAATAAATGAAATAGTCAGTAAACATATTATAATTGTTTATACATTACCGTGTGTTTCACCATTTTTGATGTTTAAGTTTTTCCCATACTTTGAATGTTTTCTGAATTTATTTTGAATCTTTTCTTACAAAAAAAAAATTGGACGTATATGTATCTCTCCTACAAAGAATCTTGTACATTCTGACATCCCTTTGTCTCTTCATCTTCTCCTACCCCATCATTTGCTACTATCTACTTTAAATCCTAAACCATTATGCTCCTATGTTCTCCTTTTCTTAGCTGTTGGCTGTTTTAAAAAAACAACAAATTTTGCCAGGATATTTTATCAGCATTACTTCACACATCTTTTAATTATCTTTCATATTTGTTTCTATTTAAGCATTTTATCAGAAACTGTCTTCTGAGGCTTTGTATGCTTGGAAATAAATGTCATCATAGCCTCATATTTGAATGACTGCATTGCCATATGTAAAAATCTAGGTTTTAAGATTTTTCCTTCAATACTTTGAAAATCCATGATCTTCCCTAGTCACCATTGTAAAAAAAAAAAAAAAAAAAAAAAAAAAAATTAAAATTAACTTAAAAAATAAAATCCATGATTTTTTTTGTCCTGTTCAAGTCCATTATTCCTTCAACTACATCCTTGTTAATTTTTTTTTTTTTTTTTTTTTTTTTTTAAGACAGAGTCTGACTCTGTCACCTGGGCTGGAGTGCAGTGGCACAATCTCGACTCAACCTCCTCCTCGTGGACTCAAGTGATTCTCCCACCTCAGCCTCCTGAATAGCTGGGACTGCAGACACACGCCACTATGCCACTAATTTTTGTATTTTTTGGTAGAGATGGGGTTTTGCCATGTTAGCCAGGCTGGTCTTGAACTTCTGGCCTCAAGTGGTCGTCCTGCCTTGGCTTCCTATAGTGCTGGGATTATAGGTGTGAGCCACCACACCCAGCCTATTTTTCTTTCTGAGTCTCCTGTTATTCAGATGTTAGCACTGTCAATCCCTTAGCCTTTCTTTTATATTTTCTATATCCTTGTTCTTAGGTTTGAAGATTGCCTCAAACTGATCTCCAGATTCATTAATTTACTCCTCATTTAAATTCTATTATTTATCCAGTCTATATACTTCAAGTATTATATTTTTGTACCTAATATTTCTGCTTGCTTCTTTGTTCTCTTGTTCTTCTTATATGCTGCTAATATCTTCCCTTATCTCTTTTAGTATGTTTACTAGGATCATTTTAAGTTCTTGGGTTATCATATCTAATATTTCTGCTTCTCTTAGAATCTGTATGTATGCCAATATTTTATTTTTCTTTGAAAACAGTTATGCTTCTTCAATGTCTTGATATGTTGACCTGTAAGATAATTTTTCTTTGGGGATATTGGCTACTATGACATCACATGTGGGAAGAGACTAGCACTCAGTCTGTGTCATTTTCAGTGAGCTCAGAGGATGGAAGGTAGGTAGAAAAGCCCCAGGCTACTTGAGAAATCACAGTTAATTTATCAAGTCTACAAAATGACACCTCAGATCTCTGCTTCACCATCTCTCCCCTCCTCCCTGATCCCACCAGGGAGAACAGCAGTCAAAGCTATTGGTTGTAATTTACCAGCTTTATGGTTTAGTGGGAAAGGGCAGAGAAATTACTGCCTACGGTTAGTTAGTCTCCACTTGTTTTCCTCAGCTTTTTATAAGTACGGTTTACTTCTGAGGGCATTTGGTCTGTAGTCTGAGTCCCTGTAGATACAGGAACAGTAAGTTTTTTACTCAAGTCATGGAATAATCAAAAGCAGAACTCCAATAGTTCATTTCCTGTTTTATCCTCCCACATCTTTGAAGAACTGCCTCCTGCCCCAGATCCAAGGCCCAAGCCACCAGCTAGCACACTTACCAGTTCCAAATTATCCTTTTTCACCCCCTTTATTCCCTGGGAGTTTTCAGGTTTTTTTATTTCCTGGTTTTTTTTTTCTTTATATTTCCTATAGGAGTTGGTCTTTGGAGAGGGAACTAGACATTGTACTATTCCAACATCTTGGTATTATTTTTCTGAAAGAAACTCAAACAAAAGCTATACATATGTATGTGTGCACCCTTTGACCCAGAGACTACATTTCTAGAAATTTCTCCAAAATGTATTATCAAGAACTATTTAATCATGATATTGGAAAACAATTTAAATATCCAAAAGTGTGGGGTGAAATAGATATACATTCATGGAATAAACTATTCTGAGTAATATACTACTCATTTCTGTTTTATAAAAAATTGATGTTCAGGTGTGGTGGCTCATGCCTATAATCCCAACACTTTGGGAGACTAAGGTGAGAGGATCACTTGAGCTAAGGAGCTCAAGACCAGCCTGCACAACATAAGTAGAGAGGCCTCCTCTCTACTAAAACATATAAAAAGTAAAAATTAAATATATATATATATATATAAAGTAAAATATATATATATATAAAGTAAAATATCAGCCAGGCATGGTAGTACATGCCTATAGTTCCAGCTATTCAAGAGGATTGCTTGAGCCTAGGAGACCTTGATCTGTTTCTAATGACTGTCTTTTCTCTTGTTTTAGGTCACATTTTGCTACCTTTTAAAATGTCTTGTAATTCTTGAACTGATGGGTTTGCATAGGGTGGTTTTTAAATGTGGATATTTAGCATGATTTGCATATGTCTATTAAAGTACTTCTCAAACTGTAATTATTTCTTTACCTCTGTAACACATAGAATGTTAGGACTGAGAAAAGGATGACTGGAGCTGGCAGTTGAATTGCTGGTTTAGTTTCAATATAGTACTAGAATGAAAGTCAAAAAATTAATAAAGAATGAGTAATATGGTTTGGCTGTGTCACCACTCACATCTCATCTTGAATTCCTACGTGTTGTGTGAGGGACCCAATGAGAGGTAATTGAATCATGGAGGTGGATCTTTCATGTGCTGTTCTCTCTAGTGGTAGTAAGTAAGTCTCACGAGTCTTACGGTTTTAAAAACGGGAGTTTCATAGCACAAGCTCTTCCTTTGCCGTCCGGCATGATTGTGAGGCCTCCCCAGCCATGTAACACTGTAAGTCCATTAAACCGCTTTTTCTTCCCAGTCTTGGGTATGTCTTTATCAGCAGCGTGAAAACAGACTACTAATAGGAAACAAAGAAGAAGCAGTCACAATCCTTTCATGTAATTTGTCAACAAGAGGGTAGATGCAGCATCGTGGAGGAAACACTTTACAGTGCCTTGAATATTACCAAAATCAAATTGCCCTTAAAAGAGTAAAGAGAAATTAAAACAGTCATGCAGAAAAGAGCCTCAAATTAAGATAGAGACTTATGATTATTTAACAGCAGGACATTTTGCCATTGTGATTTGGAGAATGTTTTTCCTTATAGTTTTTAACCAAGTTGAGAGGAGACACAAAGAGCCAGATGGGAAGACAACTAAATCTAAACATTTTACAAAACGCTGATAGTGATCAGCATCTAGCCAAGAATGATAAGACATGAAAAAGTAGTAAAATGTAACCCCAAACAAAGAGAATAGACAATCAGTAGAAACAGAGCAAGAAATGACAGCAATAATGTAAACAGCAAAGACTTAAAAACATCTAATTGTACATATATACAAGGATATAAAGTAAAACATTAAAATAATGAAGAGAGTCTTAGAAAATATATTTTTTAGCTCTAGGAATTCCTGCATCTGAATGAAATATCCACTGGATGGGTTTCTCAATGCAATAAACATCGCCAATAAAAAAGATAAATAGACTTGAAGAATATGAAAATCTGAACCACTGCTGGGTACAGTGGCACATGCCTATAGTCCTACCTACTCAGGAGGCTGAAGTGGAAGAATACCTTGAGTACAGGAATTTCAGGCTGTAGTGATCACATGTGTGGATAGCCACTGCACTCCAGCCTGGACATCCTAGCCAGTCCTCAAGTCTTTAAAAAGTAAGTAAAGTAAAATAAAAACTGAATCAGAGAGTAAGAAAACTGAACCCTCCCCCCTCCTCTGTACCAAATAAAAACCCCCAGCACCTAAGTGTCCTGGTACCATGAGGTATAACAAATATGGAATTGGAGTTGCAGAAGGGGTGAGGGCAGAAAAAATATTTGAAAAAATAATGGCCAAAATTGTTCCACATTGTATGAAAAATAGAAACATAAAAATCCAAGTTCATTTAACTTCAAATAGAGAAGAAAACCACACCAACACATATCATTTCTCAAACCAGTGATAAAGAGAAAAGTCATAAAAGTAAATGAAAAAAAAAGGCACATCACAAACAAAATGCAAGATAAAAATGAACTGACTTCACATCAGAAACAATGCAAACCAGAAGATAATGGAATGAGATCGGTATAAAAAGATGAAGACTTATAAGCCTTAAATTCTGTATCCAGGAAGAAACATCTAAAATGATGACATTTTGAGAAAAAAAAAAATCTCTTCTTGTTACAAGAAATGTTAAATAAAGTCTTAAGGCAGAAGAAAAATTATACTAGATGGAAACTCTATCTCTGCAGAGGAATGAAGAGCCCTAGAAATTGTAAATATATGGGTAAACATAAATTTAAACATAAATATATAAACATAAATTGTTTATATATTTAAAAAGATAACTGCTTAAGTAAAAAACACTGAAAAATAAGAATGAATATGTTGTTATCACATATGCAGAAGTAAAATATATGACAACACTGCGAAGATTGGGAGGGAGAAATGGTAGTACAGGCGGAATATTCCTAATCCCAGAATCCAAATTGCTCCAAAATTCAAAACTTTCTGAGTGCCAACCCGATGCTCAAAGGAAATGATCATTGGAGCATTTCAGATTTTGAATTTTTAGATTAGGGAGTCTCAATCTGTTTAACATAAATATTCCAAAATTTGAAAACATTCAAAATTTAAATGAATTCTGGTCCCAGACATTTCAGATATTGTGTCTTAAGGTCATTATATTATTAGGTAATTATAAGCAATTATTTAAAATTAGGCTGTGATAAGTTAAAGATGCATATTTAAACCCTAGAGCAATCACCAAAGATATAAAACAAAGAAATATAGCTGATAAATCAATAGAGGAGATGAAATAGAATACTAGAGAATTGACCAGGCATGATGGCCAATGCCTGTAAGTAAACACTTTGGGAGGCCAAGGGAGGAGGATCACTTGAACCCAGGAGTTTGAGACCAGCCTGGGCAACATAATGAGACCCTGTATCTACAAAAAAATTAAAAATTAGCCAGGCATAATGGTGTAAACCTGTAGTCCCATAGGCTGAGGCTGAAATGGGAGGATAACGAGCCCAGGAGGTTGAGGCTGTGGTGAGCCATGATTGCACGACTGTGCTGTAGCCTGAGCAACAGTGTGATACCCTGTCTCCAAAAAAAAAAAAAAAAAAAAAAAAAAAATCGATCATTTCAAAAGAAGACAACATTAAAAATGAAAGAACAGGTGGAATAAGTAGAACACAAATAGCAAGGTTCTAAACTTAGAACCAACTATATCATCATTGTATTCAGTATAAATTGTCAAAAGACTCAGATTAAAAGGCTTTTTTTTTTCATCAGACCGATAAAAACCCAATAAACAACTCCAGGGGTTGGCAAACTTTTTATTAAAAGGACACATTGTAAATATTTTAGGATTAAGGTTCATACTGTTTCTGTCACAACTGCTCAACTCTCTTATCAGAGGTCAAAATGTAAACAAGTAGGTATGTCTATGTTCCAGTAAAGCTTTATTTACTGAAACATAGACATAGACAAAATAAGCAATTGGCTTTTTGTAGGGGGGTAGATATAGGGAGTAGACTCCTGCTATACTAAATCGAAGGAGTGGATTTTAAATATAAAAACACAGGTAGGTTAAAAGTTGAAGGATGTGTTAAATATACCATGCAAACACTAATAATCAGAAAGTCAAGATGGCTAAAATAATTTTAGACAAAATGGGTCTGGACAAGTGTTTCAACAGATATAAAGAGGAAATTTTATACTAAGTATTCTACTTATTTATTGATTTTACAGCTATATTTGTTTTATATCTTTGGTGATCGCTCTAGGGTTTAAATATGCATCTTTAACTTATCACAGCCTAATTTTAAATAATATTTTAAATATATATTATATATATTATGATATCATAATATATAAAGGACAATAAATAAGTCTAGGTTTTCTCCTATAGATGAGTTACAGTGATTTTACATGTTTTTGTAGTAAGTTCATCATATATATTAGATATACGCACTTTGTTTTATTTTTTCATTGTCATTTTTCTTCTTATCTTTTGATTTCATTGCATAGAAGTCATAAATGTTTATTCCTGGAAGAAATGGCAAGAAAAAAAGCTTATAAATGTTCATATGATAATTTCTTCTGCTTCTTAATGGTTAAAAGTACCTTCCATCTACCTATGAAATTAAAACATTCGTTTATAAATTATTCCATCAAGAATGCATCATGCTATGAGCTATATTAAACACAGGGATCATAAGAAGACATGATGACTTTACTAGAGTAGCTTCTAATCTAGTCTAAGAGGAGGATTGTATTGTTCAGGGTTCTCCAGAGAAACAGAATCAGTAGGGGGGAATATATATATATGTATGTGTATATGTATATATCTGTGTATATTGTATATATGTCAATATATCATATATGTATTTATCCATGTTTATGTACATTTACAGAAGTTTATTTCAAGAAATTGGCTTAAGCAACTAAGGGGCTGACAAGTATTTAATTTGTAAGGAGGCCAACGGGCTGAAAACTCTCGGGCCACACTGTACTCTTGAAGCAAAATTTCTTCTTCAAGTATATCTCAGCTTTGCTCTTAAGGCTTTTCAACTGATTGGATGAGGCTCATTCAGATTGTGAAGATAATGTCCTTTACCTAAAGTCAACTGATTGTAGGTATTAACCCCAGTATTGTTTAACTGAATAACTGGGTACTATAGCCTATCCAATTGAGGCAGAAAACTAACCATCACAAAGGCAAATAGTGTGGCAGACTTTTGACAGTAATTTTCATATTAACACATTTCAGCACTTCAATATTAAGTCATTCTTTAAATTGTGGCCTTTAATAAATAAACAAATAAAGTGAATGAACTAATATGTTGAAAGGAAAAAGATGGTCAGGCACGGTGGCTCACGCCTATAATCTAACCACTTTGGGAGGCCGAGGTGGATGGATCATTTGAGGCCAGGAGTTCGAGACCAGCCTGGGCATGATGGTGAAACCTCATCTCTACAAAAAATTAGCTTGGCATTGTGGCTTATACCTATGGTCCCAATTACCCTAGTGGCTGAGGTGAGAGGATCACTTAAGCCCAGGAAGTTGAGGCTGCAGTGAGCCAAGATCGCGCCACTGTACTCCAGCCTGGGTGACAGAGTAAGACCCTGTCTCAAAAAAAAAAAAAAAAAAAATAGGAAAAGATTTGTTTCCAATATAGATGTCATGAATTTCTGTATTATCCCAGCTCTCTATAACATGTATCCTATGAGTCTCTCTCTACAAAAAGAAACCATCATATGCAGTATACAAAGTGTGACTAAGAAATAAAGTGATTTCACTTTTAAACTACTACATCATGCCATCCAAATAAATGCTAAGTCTTCCAAAATAATCATCTTAGGAAGCTGTACATTTCTCTTATGATAGAAAAATTCCTTAATCGTTTGCATATCCTCTTTTAAAATTACCTCCTCAATCTGAAGTGCATTATTTTGACTATATTGATAGTTTCCTCACCTTCTTTAAACTTTCGCTCAAATGTTACTTCCTCAGTAAGGATTACTCTGACCATTCTATTTTAAATTGCAGCCCCCGCCCCTTACCTTGCTTTCTTTTTCCCCCCTAACATTTAAAATTTCTAATGCATGTGTAATCTACATATTTATTGTCTGCCCACACTAGAAACTACATAACACCGAGGCAGGGTTTTTGCAATCTAATAGAGATACTTTCTCAAAGAGTTTGTAGATATACAATCCCAGTTTTTATAAAAATGTAACACTTAAAAGCAAGTGTAATTCAGACTTAAGTTGTTTTCAAACAGAAATGTGATCTGGGGCTGGGCGCGGTGGCTCACATCTGTAATCCCAGCACCTTGGGAGACTGAGTCGGGCGGATCACGAGGTCAGGAGATTGAGACCATCCTGGCTAACACAGTGAAACCCCGTCTCTACTAAAACTACAGAAAAATTAGCCAGGCGCGGTGGCGGGCTCCTGTTGTCCCAGCTACTGGGCAGGCTGAGGCGGGAGAATGGCATGAGCCCAGGACGGGGAGCTTACAGTGAGCCGAGACTGCGCCACTGCGCTCCAACCTGGGTGACAGAGCGAGACTCTGTCTCAAAAAAAAAAAAAAAAAAAAAAAGAGAGAAATGTAATCTGGTTTCAAAATAGAAAAAAAAAAAAATGACATCATACGTATACTGACGACTTTTAAAAATACTTCGCGGCCGGGCGCGGTGGCTCAAGCCTGTAATCCCAGCACTTTGGGAGGCCGAGACGGGCGGATCACGAGGTCAGGAGATCCAGACCATCCTGGCTAACACGGTGAAACCCCGTCTCTACTAAAAAATACAAAAAACTAGCCGGGCGTGGTGGCAGCGCCTGTAGTCCCAGCTACTCGGGAGGCTGAGGCAGGAGAATGGCGTAAACCCGGGAGGCGGAGCTTGCAGTGAGCTGAGATCCGGCCACTGCACTCCAGCCTGGGCGACAGAGCCAGACTCCGTCTCAAAAAAAAAAAAAAAAAAAAAACTTCGCACATCATTAAGGAACACTTTAAATGTAAGAACTTCTAAAGAAGTTCTTCTAATCTAAATAGTTGGCCTTTGTATACTTTATTTTAACCTATTAAGGCAATTTTTCTAAAAGTTACTTTAAAACTTTTTTAACATTCATCATTGAAAACATCATCCATTTATTTATTTGTTAATTCATTCATTTAAAAATAAAGCAAAGTTGTGTACCAACCATCTGCCAGAGATTATTCTAGGGATACAGGATTTTTCTTGATTACTTTGCCAACCAGAGACCTCTGGCCAACGATGCCCCTCCCCAGGCCTTGCTCAGGCCTGGCTTGCCACAGGAGATGCCCTGTTTACTTGACCCGCCAGACCACGCCTGTCTTGCACTCCAGCATGGATCCCACGGCTGCCGCAACTGCATGCTCAGTCCCTGGCAGGAGCGGATGTGTGCGCCCCTGAATGCAGGGTCTGGCTGGCCATTCCAAGTGCCCGCACAAGATTGGGCTCCACATGGGGCTTGTTCCTGGACCAGGTGTGTTGCAAGCGACTTCCACAGTGGGCTCTGGTCTCCAGACGAGGGGAACACAGGGGCACCCAGGTAGGGGTGCCCACGACCCTGAAGCCCTAGAGGGGCTTGATACAACATACTAATGAGCTCTTTTGGTCCCATTGTCTGCAGCCAGACAGACAGAGGCGCCTTAACAACTCTGTCAGTCCGGTTGCCCTGCTCTAGCCTGCGCCTCCAGGGCTGCCTTGGCCTTGCTGCTGCTTCCTGTCATGTGGGATATGGCCCCTCTGCCAGCAGAGGGCCACAGTGTTACAGCCTTCTGTGTACCCGCCTTCAGTGGGTCCCAAGTTCTTGTCCTGCATCCAAGAAGAATGAGGTTATACTGACAATCAAAGGGTGAGAAGGGTGGAGAAAATTTTTATTAAGCAACGAAACAGCTCTCAGTGGAGAGGAGCTGCAGCAGTGGTCCCCCACCTGAAGTTGGGTGGTTTCTCTCTCAATGTGGCTAGGTCTGGGACTTTTATGGGCTCAGAACTGGGAAGTGTGTGCTGATTGGTTTGTGAGTACGCAAAAAAGGCTAAAACAAAGGCTCGAGGGGCACAACAGTGTAGAAAACAAATTAGGAAAGGGTAGGTACATGTAAAATAAGTGAAGGGTAGGGATGAATCAGAGGAAAGCATGCCACACAGGAAGAGAGGTTCTCAGTCGAGTCTGTGGATTTACCAGAGATTTGTAGCTAGGCTTTAAACTGTCATCGGCTTGAAGGTCGGGTTTCACTGGAGACCTGCCCCTATCTGCCTAGGCATTTGACTGCCTCCTGACACTATCACTAGGAGCTGGCATAAACAGTGAAGGAGATGGAGTCCTTGCCTGCATGGAGCTTACTACCTTATTAGGGAAGACAAACAATAAACAAGTAAATAATTACATAATATAATTTCAAAATGTGATATGTTCTAAAGAGAAAAATAAAGCATGGTAAGTAGACAGAAGGTAATTGGGTTTGGAATTGGAAGTCCTATTTTGATAAAGTGGTCAGGGAAGCCTTCCTTGAGGTAATGATATTCAAGCAAAAACTTCCAAGGTGATAGAAGTGGTGGGCAATGTCTAGAAGAGTGACCTAGGCAGCAAAATGAAACAGCAAATGAAAAGACTGTTGCTTCAGCAGAAACAATTGTACTTGAGGCTTAGCAAGAAATCTAGTCTGCTCCTATGGAGAAAGTGGGAGAGAGAGTGGTTTGAAATGAGGTTGAAGGGATTACAAGGCCAGAAATGTAAGGGGCTTATAGATCATATTAAAGAATTTAAAATTTAAGTTTAATTTTAATCATGAAGAGAAACTATTAGTGAGTTTTGCACTTGGGATTGATGTGATCTGAGAAATTTAAAACATCTTTGGAACATATATTGGATTTTTTTAGAGATAAGTTTGATGATAAATAACTTTTTTGTTTAAAAATCTGTTCTTCAGGCCAGGTGTGGTGGCGTATACATGTAATCCCACCACTTTGATAGACTGAGGTGGGAGGATCACTTGAGGTCAGGAGTTCAAGATCAACCTGGCCAACATACCGAGAGCCCATCTCTTAAATAAATAATAAAAAGCAACTATTTAAAAGCTGTAAAATAGACTGGCCAACATAGTGAAACCAGTCTCTACTAGAAATATAAAAAAATTAGCCAGACGTGGTGTCAGGCACCTGTAATCCGAGGTACTCGGGAGGCTGAAGCAGGAGAATTGCTTGAACTTGGGAGGTGGAGGTTGCACTAAGCCAAGATCGCACCATTGCACTCCAGCCCAGGCAACAGCATGAGACTCCGTCTTAAAAAAAAAAAAAAAAAAAAAAAAAAAGAGCTGTAAAATAATGAATTTTTAATTTTTTACCATAACAATTTTTAATAATTAGGAAAGTTAGCAAATGAAATTAAAAGGAAAGCTAGGAACTAATACTTGGTAGATGCAACAAGGAAGATGCTGATTTTCTTTTTTCTTTTTTTTTTTCCATTTATTTTTCTTTTTTTTTTATTATTATTATTATTATACTTTAAGTTCTAGGGTACATGTGCATAACGTGCAGGTTTGTTACATATGTGTACATGTGCCATGTTGGTGTGCTGTACCCATTAACTCATCATTTACATTCGGTATATCTCCTAATGCTATCCTTCCCCCAGGCCCTCGCCACAGTAGGACCCGGTGTGTGATGTTCCCCCTCCTGTGTCCAAGTGATCTCATTGTTCAGTTTCCACTTATGAGTGACAACATGCGGTGTTTGGTTTTCTGTTCTTGCAATAGTTTGCTGAGAATGATGGTTTCCAGCTGCATCCATGTCCCTACAAAGGACACAAACTCATCCTTTTTTATGGCTGCATAGTATTCCATGGTGTATATGTGCCACATTTTCTTAATCCAGTCTGTCACTAATGGACATTTGGGTTAATTCCAAGTCTTTGCTATTGTGAATAGTGCCGCAATAAACATACGTGTGCATGTGTCTTTATAGCAGCATGACTTATAATCCTTTGGGTATATCCCCAGTAATGGGATGGCTGGATCAAATGGTACTTCTAGTTCTAGATCCTTGAGGAATCGCCATACTGTTTTCCATAATGGTTGAACTAGTTTACAGTCCCACCAACAGTGTAAAAGTGTTCCTATTTCTCCACATCGTCTCCAGCACCTGTTGTTTCCTGACTTTTTAATGATCGCCATTCTAACTGGTGTGAGATGGTATCTCATTGGAGTTTTGATTTGCATTTCTCTGATGGCCAGTGATGATGAGCATTTTTTCATTTGTCTGTTGGCTGTATGAATGTCTTCTTTTCAGAAATGTCTGTTCATATCCTTTGCCCACTTTTTGATGGTGATGTTTGTTTTTTTCTTGTCAATTTTTTGAGTTCTTTGTAGGTTCTGGATATTAGCCTTTTGTCAGATGAGTAGATTGCAAAAATTTTCTCCCATTCTGTAGGCTGCCTGCTCACTATGATGGTAGTTTCTTTTGCTGTGCAGAAGCTCTTTAGTTTACTTAGATCCCATTTGTCAATTTTGGCTTTTGTTACCATTGCTTTTGGTGTTTTACACATGAAGTCCTTGCCCATGCCTATGTCCTGAATGGTATTACCTAGGTTTTCTTCTAGGGTTTTTATGGTATTAGGTCTAACATTTAAGTCTCTAATCCATCTTGAATTAATTTTCGTATAAGGAGTAAGGAAAGGATCCAGTTTCAGCTTTCTACTTATGGCTAGCCAATTTTCCCAGCACCATTCATTAAATAGGGAATCCTTTCCCCATTTCTTGTTTTTGTCAGGTTAGTCAAAGATCAGATAGCTGTAGATGTGTGGCATTATTTCTGAGGACTCTGTTCTGTTCCGTTGGTCTATATCTCTGTTTTGGTACCAGTACCATGCTGTTTTGGTTACTGTAGCCTTGTAGTATAGTTTGAAGTCAGGTAGCGTGATGCCTCCAGCTGTATTCCTTTGACTTAGGATTCTCTTGGCAATGCGGGCTCTTTTTTGGTTCCATGTGAACTTTAAAGCAGTTTTTTCCAATTCTGTGAAGAAACTCATTGGTAGCTTGATGGGGATGGCATTGAATCTATAAATTACCTTGGGCAGTATGGCCATTTTCACGATATTGATTCTTCCTATCCATGAGCATGGTATATTCTTCCATTTGTTTGTGTCTTATTTTATTTCACTGAGCAGTGGTTTGTAGTTCTCCTTGAAGAGGTCCTTTACATCCCTTGAAAGTTGGATTCCTAGGTATTTTATTCTCTTTCAAGCAATTGTGAATGGAAGTTCATTCCTGATTTGGCTCTCTGTTTGTCTGTTACTGGTGTATAAGAATGCTTTTGATTTTTGCACATTAATTTTGTATCCTGAGACTTTGCTGAAGTTTCTTATCAGCTTAAGGAGATTTTGGGCTGAGACAATGGGGTTTTCTAAATATACAACCATGTCATCTGCAAACAGGGACAATTTGACTTCTTCTTTTCCTAACTGAATTCCCTTTCTTTCTTTCTCTTGCCTGATTGCCCTAGCCGGAACTTCCAATACTATGTTGAGTAGGAGTGATGAGAGAGGGCATCCCTGTCTTGTGCCATTTTTCAAAGGGAGTTTTTCCAGTTTTTGCCCATTCAGTATGATATTGGCTGTGGGTTTGTCACAAATAGCTGTTATTATTTTGAGATACATTCCATCAATACCAAATTTATTGAGCGTTTTTAGCATGAAGGGCTGTTGAATTTTGTCAAAGGCCTTTTCTGCATCTATTGAGATAATCATGTGGTTTTTGTCTTTGGTTCTGTTTATATGCTGGATTATGTTTATTGATTTGCGTATGTTGAACCAGCCTTGCATCCCAGGGATGAAGCCCACTTGATCATGGTGGATAAGCTTTTTGATGTGCTGCTGGATCCGGTTTGCCAGTATTTTATTGAGGATTTTTGCATTGATGTTCATCAGGTATATTGGTCTAAAATTCTCTTTTTTTCTTGTGTCTCTACCAGGCTTTGGTATCAGGATGCTGTTGGCCTCATAAAATGAGTTAGGGAGGATTCCCTCTTTTTCTATTGATTGGAATAGTTTCAGAAGGAATGGTATCTGCTCCTCCTTGTACCTCTGGTAGAATTCAACTGTGAATCCATCTGGTCCTGGACTTTTTTTGGCTGGTAGGCTATTAATTATTGCCTCAATTTCAGAGCCTGCTATTGGTCTATTCAGGGATTCAGCTTCTTCCTGGTTTAGTCTTGGGAGAGTGTAAGTGTCCAGGAAATTATCCCTTTCTTCTAGATTTTCTAGTTTATTTGCGTAGAGGTGTTTATAGTATTCTCTGATGGTAGTTTGTATTTCTGTGGGGTCGGTGGTAATATCCCCTTTATCATTTTTTATTGCATCTATTTGATTCTTCTCTCTTTTCTTCTTTATTAGTCTTGCTAGTGGTCTGTCAATTTTGTTGACCTTTTCAAAAAACCAACTCCTGGATTCATTGATTTTTTGGAGGGTTTTTTGTGTCTCTATCTCCTTCAGTTCTGCTCTGATCATAGTTATTTCTTGCCTTCTGCCTGCTTTTGAATGTGTTTGCTCTTGCTTCTCTAGTTCTTTTAATTGTGATGTTAGAGTGTCAATTTTAGATCTTTCCAGCTTTCTCTTGTGGGCATTTAGTGCTATAAATTTCCCTCTACACACTGCTTTAAATGTGTCCCAGAGATTCTGGTATGTTGTATCTTTGTTCTCATTGGTTTCAAAGAACATCTTTATTTCTGCCTTCATTTCATTATGTACCCAGTAGTCATTCAGGAGCAGGTTATTCAGTTTCCATGTAGTTGAGTGGTTTTGATTGAGTTTCTTAGTCCTGAGTTCTAGTTTGATTGCACTGTGGTCTGAGAGACAGTTTGTTATAATTTCTGTTCTTGTACATTTGCTGAGGAGTGCTTTACTTCCAATTATGTGGTCACTTTGGAATATGTGTGATGTGGTGCTGAAAAGAATGTATATTCTGTTGATTTGAGGTGGAGAGTTCTGTAGATGTGTATTAGGTCTGCTTGGTGCAGAGCTGAGTTCAATTCCTGGATATCCTTGTTAACTTTCTGTCTCGTTGATCTGTCTAATATTGACAGTGGAGTGTTGAAGTCTCCCATTTTTATTGTATGGGAGTCTAAGTCTCTTTGTAAGTCTCTAAGGACTTGCTTTATGAATCTGGGTGCTCCTGTATTGGGTGCATATATATTTAAGATAGTTAGCTCTTCCTGTTGAATTGATTCCTTTACCATTATGTAATGGCCTTCTTTGTCTCTTTTGATCTTTGATGGTTTAAAGTCTGTTTAATCAGAGACTAGTATTGCAACCCCTGCTTTTTTTTGTTCTCCATTTGCTTGGTAGATCTTCCTCCATCCCTTTATTTTGAGCCTATGTATGTCTCTGCATGTGAGATGGGTCTCCTGAGTACAGCAAACTCATGGGTCTTGACTCTTTATCCAGTTTGCCAGTCTGTGTCTTTTAATTGTACCATTTTAATTGGACCATTCCATTTACATTTAAGGTTAATATTGTTATGTGTGAACTTGATCCTGCCATTATGATATTAACTGGTTATTTTGCTCGTTAGTTGATGCAGTTTCTTCCTAGCCTCGATGGTCTTTACATTTTGGCATGTTTTTGCAATGGCTGGTACCGGTTGTTCCTTTCCATGTTTAGTGTTTCCTTCAGGGTCTCTTGTAAGGCAGGCTTAGTGGTGACAAAATCTCTAAGCATTTGCTTATCTGTTAAGGATTTTATTTCTCCTTCACTTATGAAACTTAGTTTGGCTGGATATGAAATTCTGGGTTGAAAATTCTTTTCTTTAAGAATATTGAACATTGGCCCCCACTCTCTTCTGGCTTGTAGAGTTTCTGCCGAGAGATCTGCTGTTAGTCTGTTGGGCTTCCCTTTGTGGGTAACCTGACCTTTCTCTCTGGCTGCCCTTAAGATTTTTTCCTTCATTTCAACTTTGGTGAATCTGGCAATTGTGTGTCTTGGAGTTGCTCTTCTCAAGGAGTATCTTTGTGGCATTCTCTGTATTTCCTGAATTTGAATGTTGGCCTGCCCTACTAGGTTGTGGAAGTTCTCCTGGTTGATATCCTGAAAAGTGTTTTCCAACTTGGTTCCATTTTCCCCCTCATTTTCAGGCACCCCAATCAGACGTAGATTTGGTCTTTTTACATAATCCCATACTTCTTTCAGGCTTTGTTCATTTCTTTTTCTTCTTTTTTCTTTAGATTTCTCTTCTCACTTCATTTCATTCATTTGATCCTCAGTCGCTGATACTCTTTCTTCTAGTTGATTGAGTCAGTTACTGAAGCTTGGGCATTTGTCACGTATTTCTCGTGTCATGGTTTTCATCTCTGTCAGTTCGTTTATGGCCTTCTCTGCATTAATTGTTCTAGTTATCAATTCTTCCACTCTTTTTTCAAGATTTTTAGTTTCTTTGCTCTGGGTTCGTAATTCCTCCTTTAGCTCTGAGAAGTTTGATGGACTGAAGCCTTCTTCTCTCATCTTGTCAAAGTCATTCTCCATCCAGCTTTGATCCGTTGCTGGCGATGAGCTGCGTTCCTTTGGAGGGGGAGATGTGCTCTTATTTTTTGAATTTCCAGCTTTTCTGCCCTGCTTTTTCCCTATCTTTGTGGTTTTATCTGCCTCTGGTCTTTGATGATGGTGACCTCCTGATGGGGTTTTGGTGTGGGTGTCCTTCCTGTTTGTTAGTTTTCCTTCTAACAGTCAGGACCCTTAGTTGTAGGTCTGTTGGAGATTGCTTGAGGTCCACTCCAGACCCTGTTTGCTTGGGTATCAGCAGCAGAGGCTGCAGAAGATAGAATATTGCTGAACAGCAGGTGTACCTGTCTGATTCTTGCTTTAGAAGCTTCCTCTCAGGGGTGTACTCCACTGTGTGAGGTGTGGAGTGTCGGTCTGCCCCTAGTGGGGGATGTCTCCCAGTTAGGCTACTCAGGGGTCAGGGACCCACTTAAGCAGGCAGTCTGTCCGTTCTCAGATCTCAACCTCCATGTTGGGAGATCCACTGCTCTCTTCAAAGCTGTCAGACAGAGTTGTTTGCATCTGCAGAGGTTTCTGCTGCTTTTTGTTGTTGTTGTTGTTGTTGTTGTTTAGCTGTGCCCTGTCCCCAAAGGTGGAGTCTACAGAGACAGGCAGGCCTCCTTGAGCTGCTGTGAGCTCCACCCAGTTTGAGCTTCCCGGCGGCTTTGTTTACCTACTTAATCCTCAGCAATGGTGGGTGCCTCTCCCCCAGTCTCGCTGCTGCCTTGCAGTTAGATCGCAGACTGCTGTGCTAGCAATGAGGGAGGCTCCGTGGGCGTGGGACCCTCCCGGCCAGGTGTGGGATATAATCTCCTGGTGTGCTCGTTTGCTAAGACCCTTGGTAAAGCGCAGTATTGGGGTGAGAGTTACCCGATTTTCCAGGTGTTGTGTGTCTCAGTTTCCCTGGCTAGGAAAAGGGATTCCTTTCCCCTTTGCGCTTCCCAGGTGAGGTGATGCCTTGCCCTGCTTCAGCTCTCGCTGGTTGGGCTGCAGCAGCTGACCAGCACCAGTTGTCTGGCACTCCCTAGTGAGATGAACCCAGTACCTCAGTTGAAAATGCAGAAATCACCTGTCTTCTGTGTCACTCGCACTGGGAGCTGGAGACTGGAGCTGTTCCTATTCGGCCATCTTTCTAATGTTTCTGATTTTCTTAATATGCAAAGAGTTGTAACAATTAAATATGGGAAAGACAGTCTATTTGCATAAAAGACCCAAAAATGCAGTTTATCAAAGAAGAAATGCAAATGGCTAATAAACCTATAAAAATAATTTTCCAACCATTCCCTTGCACTCTGATGACATTTTTCTAGTGCTTGCTCGATGTCTGTGTGTTTTGCTATTCTTTTTATTCTTTTCCTGAATTATCTTTGTTATTACTACCGTTCTTCTATTGCTCATGACAGAATATAATGGTTTTACCTGGCTACCTATTTTCAAGAGGTGTGTGTGCATTAGGAAGGAGGGTCAAGGTAAGGGTGGGTTGACATTATTGTTGCAATTTTGCAAGTCTTCACAAGAAGGTAATCTCTGCTGCAACAGAAACAAAATACTTCCTATAAGAATGGCTTGTCTGTGGATCCTTTGTGTAGCCCTATCTTTTACACTTCTCTAAAGCTGAGTCTAGCAGGATTCTCCAGACAACTCGTCTCACCTTTGTTCCCGTACTTGTGATTATAAGCAATACCTGTAGCAACATAGTATGTTATATATATGATCAAAGAATAGACTGTGGACATCATTTTTTTGGATCTACACTGCAGAGCCCTTTTCCACAGATAAATTTCTCAAAGACTGCTTCTGTTCATGTATTTTCATGTGGCTCCTCCTAATTTTGCATCCCCTTTTGCCTATTTTAGAGAACAAGGGTCAAACCTGAACTCTAATTTTGCTGAAAATATAATGTTTAGCTTTCTTCAGGAAGAAAGAAAAGGAGAGAGGGAAGGAATGGGAGAAAAGAGAAGAGAGAAAATGAATAAAGCAATCACCTTTGTCAGAAAAACCTACAATCCAGAAAGCAAGGACTCTGGAAAAGACATCATGAAACAATAGTAGAAGATGAATTATGAGCTGGCCAAACTTAGGAAAGGAGGATTTATTTCAAATATGAAATCGGAAGGAGCACAAGAAAGGCTAGACATCATAGAAAGCACCTTAAGGAATATTGTGGATTAAAATGTGAAGAATGAATAAAATAACCCAAAGGAAAAAAAGATTAAAAATAAAATTTTGTGAATGTATATGGATAGACTGAGATAAAGACACAAAAGAAAACCAAAAGAGTAGAAAAGAATGAATATTTAGAGATAGGGCTCAATAATAATAATTTAAAATATAATTTTGATCTACATATTGAAAGAGCATCCCATGAACCAGGGAAAATTGACCTAGAACTGTCAATACTGAGACATGTCCTCATAAAATTGCTGTACATTAAACATGAAGAAAGAATAGTCAGGTCAATAATGGGAGGGGAAAAAGTCAGACTTGTCTCTGTCTTATCCACATCAACATTTAGTACCAGTTGGCAGTGGAGTAATAGCTACAGGATCTTATAGAAAGGAAAGTGTTTAATATTTCAAATGTAGCCCAAATGTCTTCAAGTTTAAATGCTAAAGACAGCTTTGAACTCAACGAATATAAAGACAGTTTTGAACTCAAGAAATACTTTTTGAAAACATTCTTAGAAAATAAGTTACAATAGAAGGACTGTTAGCAAGCATTGAAAGGATTTAACTGTAAAAGAAAGACTAAAATGTGGGAATTAAAGCTAAAGAACAAAATGTAGACACCATATATAAATATAGATATAAAATGTTTCCTAAAATTCCCTAAAAATAGAATATGTTCCCTAAAAATATACCACTTCTACCTGTTTTCTCCAGTTTTTTTCCCCAGCCTTTACAATTGTCTTATTTTTATTTATTTGTTTATTTTTTTTTTTTGAGACGAGTCTCTCTGTCACCCTGGCTGGAGTACAGTACCGTGATCTTGACTCACTGCAACCTCCACTTCCCAGGTTCAAGTGATTCTCCTGCCTCAGCCTCCCAAGTAGCTGAGATTACAGGCACCGTCCAGCATACCTGGCTAATTTATTTATTTATTTTTTGTATTTTTAGTAGAGACGGGGTTTCACCCCGTTAGCTAGTCTGGTCTCGAACTCCTGACCTCAGGTGATCCGCCCACCTCGGCTTCCCAAAGTGCTGGGATTACAGGTGTGAACTAATTTTCTCATCTTTAATACTTGGAAGTCAAAGAATATCAATTAAAGCTGACAAAAAATAAAAGTATCAACATAATTTAACAATACAAGGAAAAATAGTGAGTAACATTAACTGAAATATGACGGATGAAAGAAAAAGGACAGAGTAATAGAAAGTATGCCAGTATTATAATTGCTTATAACAGTGAACTAATAGATTTTGAATACAGAAATAAGGACAGAGATATAAATTACATGTTTATTTGTAAAAACAAAGTTGCATAAAATTATAAACATAACCACTGGAACAAAGATACAGAGAAATTACCCATGGAGAAAAATAGGATAAACAGTACCAATGATATTTTTGTTTAAAAAATATGTAGAAAATAGGCCGGCTGCAGTGGCTCATGCCTGTAATCCCAGCACTGTTGGAGGCCAAGGCAGATGTATCCCTTGAGCCCAGGAGTTTGAGACCACCCTGGGCAACGTGGCGAAACCCCACCTCTACAAAATATACAAAAATTAGGCCGTGGACCAGTAACTTGGGAGGCTGAGGTTGGGAGGATTGATTGAGCCTGTGAGGTGGCGGTTGCAGCAAGCCAAGATCGCGCCACTGCACTCCAGCCTGTGCAACAGAGTGAGACCCTGTCTCAAAAAAAAAAAAAAATTATATATATGTATGTGTGTGTGTGTATGTGTGTGTGTGTATAGAGACAGAGACACACATACTTATATATGTAAACATATATATTATATGCACACATATATGTATGTATACAGAGAAAAAACAGCAGAATGAAAACAGTTCTTTTTGTTAGATGTCCACTGTCACATTATCATTTAACATTTTACTAAGGGGAATCAGCCAAGAGAAAAATTAATGTAAGTGGGGAAACATAATTATACATATTTATGGGGTACATATGATGTTTTGATACATGTATACAGTGAATAATGATCAAATCAGGGTAATTGAGATATCCACCACACCAAATGTTTACCATTTCTTTGGGTTAGAAACATTCCATACCTTCCCTTCTAGCTATTTTGAAATGTACAACAAAATATTCCTATTTTGCTATTGAACCCTAGAACTTATTCTTTATATCTAATGGTATTTTTGTACCCATTAACCAGCCTCTCTCCATCTCCCTTCCCCACAACCTTCCCAGCCTCTCACTTTTTAAAAAGTAGATTTCTGACCAAATCACAGAGCACTCTATTCTCTGATATGTTTAAAAGATACAATAAAGTATCTTATAAATGTCAAAACGTAAAGATGAAAAGCCAGATAAAGGTAAGCAAGGTATTTATATTAGACCAGAGAAATTCAGTCAACAAAAACATTAGGTGAGATGAACACAGTCTCATTGTGAACACACATGAGGTTGAAGCAGTTATGAATATCTGCAGATTAAATAGCATGGCATCACTAATTGGAAAGACAATGTAGGTACCACTGAAAATAAAAACAATGAATACAGGTTCAGCTGCTTCCTGCTTGCAAAACCAAATAACAAGGACAAAGTTCAGTGGAAGAAAAGTGACTTTATTTCCAAACTAGCAGTGGGGAAATAGTCTAGACTTCCTGCCTTAAAGAAACCATTTCAAATTTTTGGCGAGAATACAATAATTTAAAAGTGAAATTTGGTATGAAGGATGTGCAGGAGGGGCAAGGAGGTGCAGGACCACATAACTTGCTTCAGTGCTTTATTCTGCGCTATTGTCTGATCTGGTAAATGGGCTGGCACTATGTTGAGCATATATAAGTTGTAAATTAACTGTACATTCACATAATCTCTTGTTGGGAGAAAATTGCATAGGTACCTGGATTGTCTCAAGATTCAGTCACAGAAACTTCTAAGCAGACATATAATTAGATAAGTGAGCAGTGCAAGGGCGTGCCTGCGGGAAAGAAGAGTAAAGGTCATTATTTTATTATTAACAAGGAACAGGCACCAAATAAGGGAGAGAAGGAAAAAAGAAAAAAGGACAAAAAAAAAAAAAAAAAAGCCCTTAAAAATAGGTTACTTGGTTACACCACCACTAGATTTGGAAAAGTTACTAATTGTCCCCTCAGTCCATAACAGATCATTCAGGGGTGGGGGATGGTGGAGGAATGAGGAAACACTGGAAGCATTTGTGCAAAAGTCAGGAACATTGCAAAGATGCCCACTGGCGTGACTATTATTTCACATTGTACTAAAGGGAGCCAGCTGAGAGAGGTATTAGAAATTAGAGGAAAAAAAAAAGTTAAACCCCCTGGGTGTAGATGACACGATTAGATACCTGCATTCACCACCCAAAATAAAATCAACTAACTATCACAATAAATTCCCTAAGATATATGGCACAACAATAATGTATGTTCATATACATAACTTTTCATGTATACCAAAATAACTTTCAGTTAAACCCTAGCCCCCTAAAGCATATTGTTTGTGTATTAATGTCCTATGGCTTCTGTAACAAATTACCACAAACCTGGTGTCTTAATGCAAAAAATAATTATTTTCTCATAGTTCTAGGGGCCAAGATTCTGAAATCAGTATCACTGGACCCAAATCCAGTGGGTCCAGTGTGTTGGCAGGGCCATTCTCCCTCTAAATAATAAGTCGTTTCTTACCTCTTCCAGCTTCTGCTGGATGCTGCTGGGGAATTATTATTAAGATTAATTAGTTAATCAATTGATTTTATGTAGTTTGTATATTATTCAATCTAGAAAACATGGAATAAGGACACTCTACCTTGTATTTGTTTCCCCTATATACCTACTTTTATTTTATTTTACTTTATTTCATTTTATTTTTTGAAAACGAAATAAATTACTCTGTTGCCCAGGCTGGAGTGCAGTGGCATGATCTCAGCTCACTGCAACCCCCACCTCCTGGGTTCTAGTGAGATTCTGGTGTCTCAGCCTTCCAAGTAGCTGGGACTACAAGCACATGCCCCAACGCTGGGCCAATTTTATTTTAATTTTTATTAGAGATGGAGTTTCACCATGTTGGCCAGGCTGATCTCGAACTCCTGACCTCAAGTGATCTGCCTGCCTCGGCCTCCCAAAGTGCTGAGATTACAGGTGTAAGCCACCACGCCAGGCTATACCTACTTTATATGACTGCTCATCTCTTTTAGGTGAAATGTGTGACTGGAAACAATTTTGTGATCTTGCTGCCTTTTTCATTTTTGGTTATCTGTTCTGTTTTTTTTTCCCCCAAGGTTGCCTGTAAACATCACTTGACTATTACAATTATTTTTATAGATTACTTTTACCTGTTGGTTACTTTAAGGGACTTTTCATTCCCCATTCCCCAGCTTTTCTCTTCTCTTTAACTACTTATTTTTTTAGAGACTTTAACTTTTATAGCAAAGCAAATATTTCCACGAATTATAAAATGAATAGAAATAGTATCATCAAATGCCTCTGTTCTATAAATTGTAATCAAAGGAATTTACTTGAAGCAAATGGTATTTTAATTGTCTCTAGTTATGTTTTCACATGGTATTGATGAAACACCTTTGTATGTGATACTAATTTTTTTCAAATCCAAATATTATTTTTAACCTTCATTATTACTTCCGTCTTTTCATTGGCATTGGCATAATATATTATAACTTTTTCATTTTGAATTTACCATGAATAGATAGTTTTTAAATTACATTCTAAAACTGATTGTGTTGACATAGAAGCATACAGCTAAATTTGCTGCATATGATCATTTTATTATATATCTCATTGTGTTATT
The DNA here is from genome assembly GCF_047675955.1 of Chlorocebus sabaeus. NCBI lineage: Eukaryota > Metazoa > Chordata > Mammalia > Primates > Cercopithecidae > Chlorocebus > Chlorocebus sabaeus. The sequence continues at coordinate 35,527,102 of NC_132913.1, forward strand.
TGAGATTTGTAGTTTTGTGTATTACTTAGTGCTCTAGTCAGAATATTTCTGTCTATGTTGAAAATTCATATGTTGAAATCTAATTCCCAACTTTGAGGAGCCAATTAGATAATGAGGGCAGATCCCTCCTGATGGGATTAGTGCCATTATAAAAGTGTCCCAAGGAAATTTGTTCTGCCATTTGAGGACACATAAAAGGCACCGCATATGAAGAAGAGGCTCTTGCCAGACACAAAATCTACCAGTTCCTTGATCCTGGGCCTCCCATTCCCCAGAACTGTGAGCAATAAACTTTTTTTTTTTTTTTAATAAATTACCCAGTCTAAGGTACTTTGTTATAGAAGCTCAGACTAAGACACTGTGTTAGGTTATTTTTGCATTACTATAAAGGAATAATGAGACTGGCATTTATACAGGAAAGCGATTTAATTGGCTCACAGTTCTGCAGGCTGTATAAGCATGGCATCAAGATCTGCTTGGCTTCTTATGAGGGCCTCAGGAAGCATACAACCATAGTGAAAGGCAAAACAGGAGTGGGTGTGTCACATGGTGAGGGGAGGAGCAAAAGAGAGAGAGAGGGGAGGTGCTACATACTTTTAAACAACCATATTTCACATGAACTCAGAGTGAGAACTCACTTGTCACCAAGGGGGTGGCACTAAGCCACTCATGAGCTATTCGTCCCCATGATCCAAACACTTTCCACCAGGCCCCACCTTCAACGGTGAGGATTACATTTCAACATGAGATTTTTGAGAGGACAAATATCCAAACACATCAAACACAAATATAAAATAGAAACTACTACCTCTTTGAGGAAGCCATTTGTTTTTCATTGCTTTTTAGTTCCAACTAAAATTCTAATGTGAACTTTAGGAAGCCTAACAAATACTTTTTGATCACAGTATGTTACATAATAGATCTTAATTTTATTTTCATTTCACAAAGAAAAGCCATAAAACTACTTATTTAGAGCTGCAAGCATTAGCCTAATTCCTACATTTTAAATAAGACCTACAGGCTGATTTTCATACAAACCAGTCGCTACTAGTAAATTATCTTCATTTATGTATACCCTACCCCTTTCTACCTCCGATGTTAAGGATGTACCATTTAGAAAAAACTGCTTACTTCTTTTTTTTTGAATACCTCAAACGTACCTCATTTATTATATTGTTCAAGACATAATAAGTCTTATAAAATGACTGGCAAGCTCATATTTTGCTAAATTACCCAGATGCAATTATATTTTATATTTTTTTAATATTGTTAAACTTTTTAAATAATATTAAACTTATATTATCTTAATAGCCCAAAACAATAACAATTTTTAAAAATTGTGATTTACCACGTATTAGGGTAAATATTGGGAGCTGCTTAAATTTAGCTCATGTCATATGCTAGAATCTAGTAATCATCTTATGATATTATAAATCAAAGTTTACCCATTTATTTTACTTATATTGCTTAACCTGAAGAACACACACAAATTATAAAAAATAACTTAGATGACTAAATAAACATTGGTAATATAAAAATTTTATCTTGTTAATTTATTTTCTATGAATATTAAAGAAAGTATGCTGAATTTTTGTTACATGTAGACTTTTTTCACTTCTACTGAACTTTCAGTTGTATCTAATTTTGATTATTTAAGATCTTAAAAAATCGTGTCTTTAGATAGTTCCCTTTTTATATGTATATACAATAGAAGATTATGTGATGGTAAATTCAGTGTAGATTTTCCCAATCTGCTGAAGTAAATTTTTCTCCTTATCCATTGCTAACCAGCTGTAATCCGCCAGTGGAAGGGATAGCATATTTTCATACGTGAATCGACAAACCAATTTGTAAGTTTTATTGAGTAATATTTCATACATAAGCCTAATAGAACATCAGTCTAGGACCCAAATGAATTTAGATAGATTTAGGGGGACTTTGCTGTCCCCTTCTTTCTTCGTTTCTTTTTTTCTCTATGAATTATCCTTTATATGTTAAAGCTGAAGGTTGTTCAAAGTTAGTTTCCAGTTTCTTCATTCTTTCATTTTTCTAGTTGAATCTTCAAATTCACATTTTCTTCAGTTTTCAGAAGCCATAGTTCACAGTGATCCTATTGTAGTGGATTCAAATTCATTTACAAACATTCCTAACCTCATTTGGTGTAAAAAGAATGTAAACTTTGGACTCAGAGAAAACTACTTTCAGCATTTGATTGAAATTTTCTATTTTTGTTATTTTTTTGGAATAAGGACACTGTAGGCCAGCCTTGTTGTTATTTCATTATTTTCCTATGTTTATTTATTCATACTAATTATAGATGTTCCATGATTATATTTATTTTAAAATGTGAAGTATCTGAAGAACTCTTTTACAATTTTTTTTTTCCAGTGGATCTTACAAGATCCATGTGGCTACTCAAAGTCACAAACAAGTATGTCCCTGTGATAATTCATCTTGACAGCCTATTTTAAATACTTTAAAATGTGCATGTTCACAAGATTAAAAAAATATGAATTTCTTTTTTGAATCAGGGTCTCGCTGTGTCATCCAGGCTGGAGGACAGTGGTGTAATCATGGCTCAGTGCAGCCTCAACCTCCCGGGCACAAGTGATCCTCCCACCTCAGCCTCCCAAGTGGCTGGACTACAGGGGTGTGCCACCATGCCCAGAAAATTTTTTTTCTGTATTTTTTGTAGAGACAGGGTCTTACTGTGTTGCTCAGGTTGGTCTCAACCTTCTGGACTCAAGCAGTCTTCCTGCCTCAGCCTCCCAGAGTGCTACAATTACAGGCGTGAGTTACCATGCCCAGCCCATTGTTTTTTAAAGAAAAAATAACAGCTTTATTGAGATATAATTCATGTCATAAAGTTCAAAATTTTAAATTGTACGATCCAGTGCTTCTTAGTATATTCACAGTGTTGTATATCATTCACTAGTGTTCAATTCTAGAACATTTCCTCACTCCAAAAAAAAACGCTGTACCCACTTCCTACTCCATTTCCCTCCACTCCCAGTCCTGGCAAACACTAGTCTACTTTCTGTCTCTTTGGATTTGCGTATTCTGAACATTTCATATGAGCGGAATCATACAATACATGGCCTTTTCTTTCTTTCACTCATGGTAATGTTTTCAAGGTTCATCTGTGTTGTAGTGTATATCAGAATTCCATTCCTTTTTATAGCCAAATAATATTCTATTATGTAGATATATGGTACTGCATTTTATTTATTCTTTGAGTCATTATCATTCGTCAATGATAAAAAGCCTGAAATTATAGTTTGGTATAGAGCAATCTTTGATGTATATTTTAGACATTAAAACGGTGTGTGTATGTGTATGTGTGTATGTTTTAATTTTTATATGTCTTAATCTTACCTTTCAAAACTCTAAAAAATCCTTAGTTCTAAAACACTGTCATTTTCCAAAGGTTTTGGATGGGGGATTTTTTATAATAACTTGAATTAAGAAGGAAGAGGATTTGGTCATCGGTAGAGGAAAATTTTTAGCATATCCCTTTTTTCTAGGTAAACATTCACTAGACCCTTTCTTTCTTCTCCTTATATCTCTAAATATAAGGCATCTCCTTGACAACAATTTTAATTATTTATTTTTCTTCCCTCATCTAATTGGTCAGGATACCCAGTGTGTTCTACCTTACCAATAATTCCCATTTGTTCTTTCTTTTCTGTTCTCACCACCAAAAACTGAGTTCATCTTTATTCTACGTGATAACAGAGTGGCTTACTTTACCTGTATCAGAGAACTTACCAATCTTTGTACTTGTCTCCTTCCAGCCACCAGCCAGTAAGCTCTTTGAAAGCAGGAGCTGTTATTTTTCTCTTGGCTTTCTTCCACAGTGGCTGGCAAAGAGTTTGTACTCATCTGTTTGCTGAAAAAATAATGATGAACAAGTGGTATGAATAATATTATCACTTAATTTTTTCCCTCTTCTTTTTTTTTTTTATTATACTTTAAGTTCTAGGGTACATGTGCACAATGTGCAGGTTTGTTACATATGTATACATGTGCCATGTTAGTATGCTGTACCCATTAACTCGTCATTTACATTAGGTATATCTCCTAATGCTATCCCTCCCCCCGGCCCTCGCCACAGTAGGACCCAGTGTGTGATGTTCCCCTTCCTGTGTCCAAGTGATCTCATTGTTCAATTTCCACCTATGAGTGAGAACATGTGGTGTTTGGTTTTCTGTTCTTGCGATAGTTTGCTGAGAATGATGGTTTCCAGCTGCATCCATGTCCCTACAAAGGACACAAACTCATCCTTTTTTATGGCTGCATAGTATTCCATGGTGTATATGTGCCACATTTTCTTAATCCAGTCTGTCACTGATGGACATTTGGGTTAATTCCAAGTGTTTGCTATTGTGAATAGTGCCACAATAAACATACGTGTGCATGTGTCTTTATAGCAGCATGACTTATAATCCTTTGGGTATATCCCCAGTAATGGGATGGCTGGATCAAATGGTATTTCTAGTTCTAGATCCTTGAGGAATCGTCACACTGTTTTCCACAATGGTTGAACTAGTTTACCTTCCCACCAACAATGTAAAAGTGTTCCTATTTCTCCACATCGTCTCCAGCACCTGTTGTTTCCTGATTTTTTAATGATTGCCATTCTAACTGGTGTAAGATGGTATCTCATTGTGGTTTTGATTTGCATTTCTCTGATGGCCAGTGATGATGAGCATTTTTTCATTTGTCTGTTGGCTGTATGAATGTCTTCTTTTGAGAAGTGTCTGTTCATATCCTTTGCCCACTTTTTGATGAGGTTATTTGTTTTTTTCTTGTAAATTTGATTAAGTTCTTTATAGGTTCTAGATATTAGCCCTTTGTCAGATGAGTAGATTGCAAAAATTTTCTCCCATTCTGTAGGTTGCCAGTTCACTGTGATGGTAGTTTCTTTTGCTGTGCAGAATCTCTTTAGTTTAATTTGATCCCATTTGTCAATTTTGGTTTTGTTGCCGTTGCTTTTGGTGTTTTTGACTTGAAGTCCTTGCCCATGCCTATGTCCTGAATGGTATTACCTAGGTTTTAATCTCCTGGTGTGCTGTTTGCTAAGACCCTTGGTACAAGCGCAGTATTAGGGTGGGAGTTACCTGATTTTCCAGGTGTTGTGTGTCTCAATTTCCTTTGGCTAAGAAAAGGAATTCCCTTCCCCCTTGCGCTTCCCAGGTGAGGCAATGCCTCACCCTGCTTCAGCTCTCGGGCTACACCCGCGGACCAGCACCAACTGTCCGACACGCCCCAGTGAGATGAACCCAGTACCTCAGTTGAAAATGCAGAAATCACCCATCTTCTGTGTCACTCACGCTGGGAGCTGGAGGCTGTAGCTGTTCCTATTCAACCATCTTGGACGTGCCCCTTCCCTCTTCTTTAGGATAGTGTTCCTCAATGTTTCTTAGCAGGTAAACCTTAAGATTTTCGAAAAAGGATATTATTATTTTTGAGTTACAAAAATTTCAGAAACTATATTGTTAAGAATTATATCATTAAATTTATTTTAAATATAAACTAATATTATGCATAATAAAGACATTAAAACATTTTCACTTTTAGTAAATGATCTGCTTTTATTTTACTTTAAATTATGTGTGGGGCAGGCAGTGGGGAATAGGAGGACTTACCAACAGTAACTATAAAAGTCAGATGATACTTAAACAGTATTTAACTTTGAGGCCGAACTAGTATTTAGGTGGATATTGAAAAGTAAATTTAAGTTGCCGCATCAAAAGCACATGCAAAACTGTGTTTATGATGCTACATTTTAGAGTTTTTTATATTTTATGCTTTCTAAATCAACTGATTTTAATTTCTAAACAAGAAAATTTAAGATTTGATCATCACCAAATTTCTTTTAACACAGACTTTTAACGTATTTGAGACTTACCTCTTTTAACTACATAAATACAACTTTTTGATGTGGTGATGATCATCTTGAGGCAAATTTATAGACATCAAAGAATGTTTTTGCTTCTCGTTAATTATATGTCACCAAGTGTTTTTTTATTCTGTCTTTAGCCAGCAATCTATGAGTCAGTAAATTATAAAATGTCAGACTGAGAGTTAAATAATTTAAACCTGTGTATTAATTAAAAATACCATGGTGTCTAGAGGTCATCCAAGTGATCAACTGAGTGGCTAAGATGCAAGCATGCTTCTTAGGCCCCTAGGATATTCATTCATATGACTCAGGTGCTTTCAAATCACTCCATTTTAAAGGGAAGAAATATTTAAATAACTATGCATTTACTCATTTTTAAAATTATAAGTTAAACAGATGTTATTACTGCCTTTAACATTAACTCTGTGACCTTCTGGATGAGAGGCCAACAAATTTTTTCTGCAAAGGGCCAGATGGTAATATTTTAGGACTTAAGAGCCAGGTCTTTGTGGAGCTACTCAACTTGGCTTTTGTAGTGTGAAAGCAGCCATAGGCAATACATAAATAAGGATGGTGGTGTTTCAACTGTATTTATAGACACCGAAACTTGAATTTATGTAACTTTTTGCTGTCAAATATCTTTCCTCTTTTAACATTTTTTGAACCATTTAAAAATGTAAAACCATTCTCACAGGCAATATAAAAACAGGTAGCAGATTGGACTTACTCCGTGGGCTGAAGTTTGCCAACTTCTGCACTAAATGGTTAAATTCATTGGTTGGAAAAATCTACTTTTGTAATTCATTCTTAAATTTCCCCAGTATCACATCTATCATACCACCCCGAAGTTCTTGCTAATGTGAGCTTATGCCTGGTAACGAAAAGTGTTCAATTTGTTACCAGTAGCTCCTATATGGCCCATGTTATGTTGCTTCTCTGCCCCATGTCACAAGTAGATTATGGAAGTAAATAAGAAATTGCAACACTGTCTGCTGTGAAACTTGTCTTTGCTTGTGATGATGTAATGTAGTATAAAGAAAATAAAACCAGGAGATGTGAAAACTAGGCTATATTCCTGGTTCTACCGCTAATCAAAGTGGTCAAGTTTGGTGAGCCTCTAAGGCTCCATTTTCTCACCTGCCCATCCTGACAGAATATTAAGAAGTTATAATAGCACATATGAAATTACTGGTAAGGTAACCTTAGCATTGCTATTTATCTTTATTGTCACTGTGGTAGTTAGTAGTTGTACTTTATTACTGTTCTTAAACTTGACTATGGCAGGGCTCCCTTCATATGTTAATATATCACTTAAAACTAGATATAGGTTAAGGATTGCACATTAATTTCCTCCAAGCATTTTGTGGTTCTTACCCTCACATTTTAAACTGCTCTAATCTCATTGTGGTACTTGTGCCAGGTTCATTACTAACAGTATTGTGAAATTTTATATTCTGCATATTCTTTCTTACCACTACTCTGTGAGGGCAAAGACTGTCTGTTTTGTCCCTGCTACATCGCCAGCACCCGAAATAGTGTCTGGAATATATTTGAGCACTTCTGAGTAAATCAGTGACATAGATAATCCCATATGTTCACTTGCTTTGCATTATCAAAAGGAGTAAACAAAGCTCAATAGAAGTAAAATGTTTTAATGCATAAAATACATAAGATTACAAAGGATATCTACTTTGTTCAGTTTCACTGATATATAGTTTATCCACAGACTCCTTCGGGCCCATGGACCCTGTTTTTTTATTTGTTTGTTTTTTGTTTTTTGGTTTTTTTTTTTTTTGAGTGGGCGGGTTGTGGGCAGGGTTTTTTTTTGAGACAAGGTCTTAGTCTGTCACCCCGGCACTGTTATATCTCAATGCAGCCTGGAACTCCAGGTCTCAAGTGATCCTTCCACCTCAGCCTCCCAAATAGCTAGGAATGCAGGTGTGCAACGTCATGCCCGGCTAAATTTTTTTAATTATATTTTTATAGAAACAAAGTCTTGCTATGTTGCTGATCTCAAACTCCTGGCTTCAAGTGATTTTCCCACCTTAGCCTCCCAAAGTGCCAGAATTTCAGGCATAATCCACCATGCCCAGCCAGACCTTGGTTTTTGAAAATATGGAAGAATATTTAACAAATATCAGGGGACACATTGTCCATAACTATAAATTGCAAAGCTACTTTGATAGGATATAAAATAAATGCAAGCTTTATTTGGTCTTGTCTTTAAGAAATCCTCCCTCTGCACTTCTAAATTATAACAGAAAAAAGCAATGGATTTTTTAAACTTGTTTTGGTTAAATTTCTTAAGATTACAAGAAGAAAAACAAATTTTGGCAAGCTTATACACAAAGGGTATTTTCTGGGGAAATGCTGGAGTTTCTTATGCAATTGACAGGTGGGAAGGAAGGGAACAAAGATAGCTCTGGGGACAGCAGCTTTCTCCAGAGTGGAGCCAATGATAGAGGTGCTCAGTTATGGGTCCAAATCTGAAAATATTAGAGGCGAAACTTGGGCTGATCAAGCTTAGATCACAGATGCAAGCCTCCATTGGTCAGCCAGAGCCAGAGAAGAATCTGCAGTAGATCTGTTAGCAGTGTGGGCCATTATTTGGTATGGGAATGAGCTGGGAAACTACCCCAAGAGATGTCTATAATGTAGTTCTTATTAATCTGACTCCAGAAAGCAGTGCATTTATTTTATATTATTGATGTCTCAAGATAAAATACATTTTACTCCAAATTGCAAGACAGCTTTGTCCATTTACATATAGACAATATAGACAAAATTATGAATTTTAATATGTGCCAGATCACTCACTAGCATATTAATACATAATTTAATATCATACAATCTAGCCAGTATAGTGTAGTGACAATATAGCATGGGACTTAGGAGTATAAGCCCTTGACCAGACTTGCATGGCTTAATATCCTAGCCCTAACGCTTAACTAGCTGTGCAGAGTTTGTGCAAGTTTCTCAATCTCTGCCCCCCATTTTCATTACCTGAAAAAAACAGAAGGAGGTTGCCACAATACAAACAACCAAAAAATCTCTCTGGTGTACCACAGTAAGCATTTAGTTCTTCCACAGAAGTTTGTGTGTAAGCTGGATAGGTCTCATCCAGGCTGGGCTCACCTGGACTTGGTTCTTGGTAGAGGGTAAGTCTAGGTTTGTATCACATACCTCTCATCTTCCTTGGATCAACAGATACCTGAAGCTTTTTTTTTTTTTTTTTTTTTTTTTTTTTTTTTTTTTTTTGTCAGTATGAAGAGCAGGATTGCAAGGGAACAGGCTACTCTGCATAAGCATATTTCAAAGTTCTACTTAGGTAATGTCTGCTATTATTCAGTTAGCTAAGAGAAGTTACATAGCCAAGCCCAAAGTCAAAGCACAGAGAGGTGCACACTTTCTGTGGAGGTATGATAGTGAAACAGATGGCAATCTACTCTACCACAGGGGATAATACAGTCATGCATCGCTTAATGACAGGAGTACTTTCTGTATTGTTAGGCAATTTCCTCATTGTGTGAACAGCATAGAGTGTACCTACACAAATCCAGATGGTATAGCCTACTAGATATTTACCCTATAGGGTATAGCCTATTGCTCCTAGGTTACAAACCTGTACAGCATATTACTGTACTGAATACTGTAGAGAATTACAGCATAATGGTATTTGTCTATCTAAACAAAAAAGGTACAATAAAAGTAAGATATAAAAGATAAAAACTGGTACATCTGTATAGAGGATTTACCACGAATGGAGCGTGCGGGACTGGAAGTTGCTCTGGGTGAGTCAGTGAGTGAGTAGTGAGTGAATGCAAAGGCCTAGGACATTACTGTGTACTACTGTAGATATTACAAATAATGTAGACTTAGGCTACACTAAATTTATTTTTAAAGTTTTTTTCTACGATAATAAATTAACCTCAGTTTATTGTAACTTTTACTTTATAAACTTTAAATTGTGTAACTTCTTGATGCTTTTATAATAACACTTGGCTTAAAACACAAAGCACAATCATGTTGTACAACTGTGCAAAAATATTCTCTATCCTTATCCTATAAGCCTGTTTCTATTAATTTTTATTTTCTTTTTAACTTTTTTGTTAAAAACTAACACACAAGCACACACATTAGGCTACGCTTACCCAGAGTTAGGATCATCAATATCACTTTCCTCTACCTCCATATCTTGTCTCACTGGAAGGATCTCAGGGGCAGTAACCCACATGGAGCTGTCATTTGCTGTGAAAACCTTGCTTTCTTCTGGAATACCTCCTGAAGGGCCTGCCTGAGGCTGTTTTACAGTTAACTTTTTTTTTTAATAAGTAGAAGAAGTACACTCTACTATAACAATTAAAACATATAGTAAATACTAGGCAATAGGAATTTTTCGACTTCATTATAATCTTATGGGAGCACTGTGATATATGCAGTCAATAGTTGACCAAAACAACATTATACAGCACATGACTAATAGAGAGTTGTAAGGTTAATGTATGTGAAAAGCTTAAAGTAGTTTCTGGTGCATAAAAAATGTTCAGTAAACATTTGCTATTATTAGGCATACAGAAACACACAAAAATTCAGTATTGTGTAACTGTTACATAAAATACATATTTGGCGAATGTGTCACTAAATGACACTTTTTGCTATCCTGAGCAAAATGAACAAAACTGGGGATATCACATTACGTAACTTCACATTATCCTACAAAGCTATAGTAACATTTAAACAAACAAACATGCTTAAATTTAATTGAAAAGCTAGTGTGAGCCAACTTCTAGGATAGTCAAATATTATCCAATTATTTACTGTTAGCAGAATCAGAGAACGGCTGAAGATCACCAAGTTTTATCCACTCATTTGACAGATAATGAATTGAGCCAAAATGGTGAGATATTTAAGTCAAAGAGGAAGAAGTGGATGAATGGAGGATGGATAGGTCAATAATAAATAGGCAAATAGTTAATAGAAAAAGGAAAGGGATGAAATCAACCTAGATCTCTAGAACTCTAGTTGAGAACTCTTCCCACTATATTACACAGACCAGGTGTTGTTTCCTGTAGTTTATATACTGTTTATCACATTTTTTCTATCCTTCTGCCTTTCAATGAGCCTTAAAAGGAGAAATAATTTTAATAATATTTTTAAAAGTTCAACTATTGCTTCAATTGAGAGATGACTGTAGGACAGGATTTACTTAAAATGTAAAAATAACACAAAGCTAATCCTTACAGAGGCCTTGATTTGTCCACTTAACTAATATTTATTCAGTCATTATTATCTGTTAGGCACTGGACTACAGAGCAAAAACAAAACAAATCTTTGTTCTTGTGAACATGCATTATGTGGAAGAGACAAGCAATTAACAAATTAATTAGTAGTATGTTCCACAATCCCTTATCTGCAATTCTAAAATCAAAAAGCTTGGGAAACTGGAAAATTTTACAACTCGAATAGTGGTAAAAGCTGAATCAGACTCATTTAGTAGTAAAGCTGATATGAGACTAGTCATAGTCTTTTTTATTTTTCATCTTAATTTTTGTGGGTACTTATGTGTATATATTTGTAGGATATATGAAATGTTTTGATACAGGCATGCAACATGTAACAATCACATCATGTAAAATGGGGTATTCATCACCTCAAGCATTTATCTTTTGTGTTACAAACAATCCAATTATACTTTTAGATTTTTTTCTAAGATATCTTGTTATAAACAATTTTTACTTATTTTTAAATATACAATTAAATTACTATCAACTATAGTCACCCTGTTGTGCTATCAAATACTAGGACTTAATTCATTCTTTTTGGGAGTTTTGTACCCGTTAACCATCCCCACTTACCCCCCGACCCTCCATCTACCCTTCCCAACATCTGGTAACCATCCTTCTATTCTCTATCTCCATGAGTTCAATAGTTTTGATTTTTAGATCTCACACATAAGTGAAAACGTGCTTTGTCTTTCTGTCCCTGGCTTAACTTAGCATAATGACCTCCAGTTCCATTCATGTTGTTGCAGATGACAACATCTTATTGTTTTTGATGGCTGAATAGTACTTTATCGTGTATCATTACCACACTTTGTTTTATTCATCTGTTGATGAACACTTAGGTTGCTTCCAAATTTTGGCTATTGTGAGCAGTGCTGCAACAAACATGGGATTGCAGATAACTCTTCGATATGCTGATTTCCTTTCTTTTGGGTATATACCCAGCAGTGAGATTACTGAATCATGTGGTAGCTCTATTTTTAGGTTTTTGAGGAACCTCTAACTGTTCTCCATAGTGCTTTTAGTAATTTACATTCCTACCAAGAGTGGGGTTCCCTTTTTACCACATCCTTGCCAGCATTTGTTATTATTGCCTTTCTTTTGACTAAAAGCCATTTTAACTGAGGTGAGATGATATCTCATTGTAGTTTGGATTTGTATTTCTCTGATTATCAGTGATGTTGAGCACTTTTTCATATGCCTGTTTGCCATTTCCATGGCTTCTTTTGAGAAATATTTATTCAAATCTTTTGCCCATTTTTAAATCAGATTATCAGATTTTTTCCCACAGAGTTGAGCTCCTTGTATATTCTGGCTATTAACCCCTTGTCCAATGGGTAGTTTGCAAATATTTTCTCTGATTCTTTGTGTTGCCTCTTCACTTTGTTGTTTCCTTCGGTGTGCAGCAACTTCTTAACTTGATATGATCCCATTTGTCTATTTTTGTTTTGATTGCCTGTGCTTGTAAGGTATTACTCAATAAATTTTTGTCCAGACCCATGTCTTGGAGATTTTTCCCCAATGTTTTCTTGTAGTAAATTTATAATTTGAGGGTCTTATATTTAAATATTTAATGTATTTCTATGTGATGTTTCTATATGGCTTGAAATAGTGATCTAATTTCATTCTTCTGCATGTAGATATTCATTTTCCCCAGCACCATTTTTGAAGACTGTCTTTTCCACAGTGTATGTTCTTGGCACGTTTGTTGAAAATGAATTTGCTGTAGGTGTGTGAATTTGTTTCTGGGTTCTCTATGCTGTTCCATTGGTCTATATGTGTGTTTTTATGCCAATACCATGCTGTTTTGGTTATTATAGCTCTGTAGTATAATTTGAAGTCAGGTAATGTGATTTTCTCAGTTTTGTTCTTTTTACTTAGAATAGCTTCGACTATTTTGAATTTTTTGTGGTTCCATATAAATTTTACAAAATTTATATATGTGTATTTGAAGAATGTCATTGGTATTTTGATAGGGATAGCACTGAATCTGTAAATTGCACTGGGCAGTATGGACATTTTAATAATATTGATTCTTCCAATCCATGGACATGGAGTATCTTTCTGGTTTCTTTTGGTGTCCTCTTCAATTTCTTTCATCAGCATTTTATAATTTTCACCATAGAGATCTTTCACTTCTTTCATTAAGTTAGTTCCTAGGTATTTGTGGCTACTGTAAATAGGATTCCTTTTTTAATTTGTTTTTCAGATTGTTCACTGTTGCATTTTGAAATGCTACTGTTTTTTGTATGTGGATTTTATATCCTGCAACTTTACTAAATTTGTTTATCAGTTTGAATAGTTGTGTGTGTGTGTGTGTGTGTGTAGTCTTTCGTTTTTTCCAAGTATAATATTATGTCATCTGCAAACAAAGATAATTTGACTTCTTTCCTTCCAATTTAGATGCCCCTTATTTCTTTCTCTTGTCTGATTTTCTAGCTAGGACTTCCAGTACTTTGTGGAGTAACAGTGGTAAAAGTGGCCATCCTTTTCATCTTCCAGATCTTATACAAAAGGCTTTCAGTTTTTCCACATTCAGTATGATACTAGCTGTGAGTCTGTCATATATGGTTTTTCTGATGCTAATGTATATTCTATATCTAGTTTTTTAAGGGTGTATTATAAAGGAGTGTTGAATTTCATCAACTGCTTTTTCACCATCAATTGAAGTGATCATATGGTTTTTGTCTTTCATTCTATTGATATGGTGTGTCACATTGATTAATTTGTATATATTGAACCATCCTTGCATCCCAGGGATAAATCCCACCTGATCATGATGAATAATCTTTCTAACGTACTGTTGAATTTGGTTTTCTAGTATTTTGTTGTTGAGGATTTTTGCATCAATATTCATCAAAAATACTGATCTGTGATCTTCTTTTTTTAATGTGTATTTGTCTATTTTTGATATAAGGGTAATACTGGACTTATACAATAAGTTTGGAAGTATTCCCTTTTCTGTTTTTTTGGAGTAGTTAGATTAGTATTGGTATTCGTTTTTTAAATATTTGGTAGAATTCAGCAGTGAAGCCATCAGTTTCTGGACTTTTCTTTACTGGGAGACTTTTTAATACAGCTTCAATCTCATTACTTGATACTGGTTTGTTCAGGTTTTGGATTTCTTATGGTCTAATCTTGGTAGGTTGTATTTTTCTAGGAATTTGTCCATTTCTTCTAGATTTTCCAATTTATTGGTATATGGTTGCTCATAGTAGCAATTAATGATCATTTGAATTTCTGTGGTATCATTTGTAATGTCTCCATCTTCATCTCTGACTTTATTTATTTGGATCCTTTCTCTTTTTTTCCTAGTCTGGCCAAAAGTTTGTTAATTTTGCTTAACTTTTTAAAAAACTATCTTGTTTATTTCAATTTTATTTATTTATGCTCTGATCTTTATTTATTTTTTCTTTCATTTATTTAGGGTTTGGTTTGCTCTTGCTTTTCTAGTTCTTTAAGATGCATTTTTTGTTTGTTTATTTGAAGTTTTTCTTATTTTTTGATGTCGGCACTTATGACCATAAACTTCCCTCTTAGTACTACTTTTGCTATATTCCATAGGTTTTGCTTGTTGTGTTTCCATTATCATTTGTTTCAATAGATGTTTCAATTTCCTTTTTGATTTCTTCATTGACCCACTGGTCATTCAGGAGCATATTGTTTAATTTCCATGTATTTGTACAGTTTCCAAAATTCCTCTTGTTATTGATTACGAGTTTTATTCCACTTTGGTCAGAGAAGATGCTTGATATTATTTTACTTTTTTGAATGTTTTAAGACTTGTTTTGTGACCTAATTTCTTCCCTTGAGAATCATCCATGTGCTGAGGAAAAAAGTGTGTATTCTGCAGCCATTGGATGAACTGTTCTGTAAATGTCTATTAGGTCTATCTGGACTATAGTGTAGATTGTCCAGTGTTGCTTTGTTGCTTTGTTGATTTTTCCATCTGGACAATCTGTTCTATCTGATGCTGAAAGTGTGGTGATGAAGCCTCTAGCTTTCTTTTTTTTGTTTTTTAGTAGAGATGTGGTTTCACCATGTTGCCCAGGCTGGTCTCGAACTCCTGAGCTCAGACAATCCGCCCGCCTTGACCTCCCAAAGTGCTAGGATTACAGGCGTGAGCCACTGTACCTGGCTGCCTCTAGCTATTAGTGTATTGGGGCTCATCTCTCTCTTTAGCTCTAATAATATTTGCTTTATAAATCTGGGTGTGTCAGTGTTGGGTGCATATGTATTTAAAATTGTGGGTTTTATTTTTTCTGAATTGACCCCTTTTATCATAATATAGTGACCAGTTTTGTCTCTCTTACAGTTTTTGACTATAAATCTATTTTTTCTGATAAAAGTATGGCTACTCCTGCTCTTTTGGTTTCCATTGGTATGGAATATTTTTTTCCATCCCATTGCTTTCAGTCTATGTGTATATTTATAGGTGAAGTGTATTTCTCATAGGCAACAGATCACTGGGTCTTGTCTTTTTTGTATCCATTCAGCAACTCAGTGTCTTTTGATTCGAGACGTTAGTCCACTTACAGTCAGTGTCTTTATTGGTAAGTAAGGACTTACTTCTGGCGTTTTGTTATTTGTTTTCTGGTTATTTTGTGGTCTTGTTTCCTTCCTGTCTTCCCTTCAGTGAAGTTGATTTTCTTGGGTCTTGCTTTTTATGTTTTGTGTATTAGTTGTATGTTTTTTTTGGTTTGAGGTTACCATGAGGTTTGCAAATACTACCTTATAACCCATTATTTTAAGCTGATAACAACTTAACACTGTTTATGTAAACAAACAAAAAACTGATAAACACTCTATGCCTTAACTTCATCTCCCTGTTGTTTTGACTTTTTGTTGTTTCCATTTATATTTTATTGTATTGTTTATGTCTTGAAAACTTGTTATGGTTTTTTATTGGTTAATTGTTTAGTTTTTCTATTTAAGATAGGAGTAGTCTACACACCACAGTTACAGTGTTATAATATTCTGTGTTTTCCTGTGTACTTGCTATTACCAGTAAGTTTTGTACTTTCCATGATTTATTGCTTATTAATGTCCTTTTCTTTCTGATCAAAATACTCCCTTTAGCATTTCTTGCAGAAAGTTCTGGTGTTGATAAAATCCCTAAGCTTTTGTTTGTCTGGGAAAGCCTTTATTTCATATTCATGTTTGAAGGATATTTTCACTGAATATACTATTCTAAAATAAAAGTTTTTTCCTTTAGCACTTTAAATATGTCATGCCATTCTTCTCTCCTGGCCTGTGAAGTTTGCACTGAAAATTCTGCTGTCAGACATATTGGAGCTCCATTGTATGCAATTTCTTTTTTCTTGCTGCTTAGGATCCTTTCTTTATCCTTGACCTTTGGGAGTTCAATTATTAAATGCTTTGGGGTAGTCTTCTTTGGATTAATTCTGCATGGTGTTCTATAACCTTCTTGTACTTGGATATTGATATCTTTTATAGGTTTGGGAAATTCTCTGTTATTATTCATTTGAGTAAACTTTCTACCCCTATCTCTTTCTGTACCTTCTCTTTAAGTCCAAAAACTCTTAGATTTGCCATTTTGAGGCTATTTTCTAGCCTGCTTTGCTTCATTGTTTTTTCTTTTCTTTTTCTTTTTTCTTTTTTTTTTTTCCTTGTCATTTCTGTGTGTTTTCAAACAGCCTGTCTTCACGCTCACTAAATCTTTATTCAGCTTGATTACGTCTGCTATTAAAGGACTTTGATGCATTTTTCAGTATGGCAAATTGCATTTTTCAGCTCCAGAATTTCTGCTTGATTCTTTCTAATTATTTCAATCTCTTTGTTAAGTTAATCGGATAGAATTCTGAATTCCTTCTCTATATTATCTTGAATTTCTTTGAGTTTCCTCAACACAGCTATTTTGAATTATCTGTCTGAAAAGTCACATATCTCTGTTTCTCGAGAATTGGTCCCTGGTGCCTTATTTATTTCATTTGGTGAGGTCATGTTTTTCAGGATGGTGTTGATTCTAGTAGATGTTCTTTGATGTCTGGGCATTTAAGTGTTAAGTATTTACTGTAGTCTTCACTTTCTGGACTGACTTGTAGCTGTCCTTCTTGGGAAGGCTTTCCAGATATTCAGAAGGACTTGATTGTTGTGATCTAAGTGTTGTGATCTAAGCTGTATCTGCTTTAGGGGCACCCGAAGCCTGGTAATGCTGTAGTTCTTACAGACTCATAAAGGTACTGCCTTGATGGTCCTGTACAGCATCCAGAAGGATTCTCTGGATTACCAGGCATAGACTCTTGTTCTCTTTCCTCACGTTCTCCAAATGAATGGAGTCCGTCTGTCCCACCCCAACCCCGTCTCTGTCTCTGCCTCTTTCTCTGTTCTAGGCCATCTGGAGCTGGGGATATTGTGACATAAGCACCTCTGTGGCCATCACCACTAAAACTGTACTGGGTCAGACCTGAAGCCAGCACAGCACTGGGTCTCACCTGAGGCTTGCTGTAACCACTTCCTGGCTTCAGCCTGTGTTCACTCAAGGCTTTGGGGCTCTACAATCCGCAGGTGACAAAGCCAGCCATGCCTGTATCCTTCACTTCAGAGTGGCAGGTTCCCCCAGGCCCTGGGCATGTCCTGAGATGCCACTCAGGAGCCAGGGACTAGAGTAAAAAATCTTAGAAGTCTACCTGGTATTCTATTGTACTGTGGCTGAGCTGGCACTGAACTCAAAAGACGTAGTCCTCCCCACTCTTCCCTCCCCTATTTAAAAGCAGAGGAGCCTCACCCTGTGGCTCCCGCTACCACATCTCCATGCGGATTACTGTACCACTGATGTTCCCTTAAGGCCCAAGGGCTCTTCAGTCAGCTTGTGTTGAATGCTGCCTGGCCTGAGACTAACCCTTCAGAGCAGCACGTTCTCCTCTGACCCAGAGCAGATCCAGAAATTCTATTCAATAGCCAAGTCCTGGAACCTAGGACCCCAAGAACCTGCTTGGTGCTCTAACCCCTGTGACTGAGCTGGTAACTAAGGTACAAAACAAAGTTCCCTCTGCTTTTCCCTTTGATTTTCTCAAGTAGAAGGAGTCTCACCCTGTACCCACCACAGCTAGGAATGTGCTTAGTCTCACCTGAAGCCAACAAGTCTCAGAGTCTCACCCAAGGCCCTCAATGTAGTTCCTGGGTATTACTGCTGGTTGTTTAGGGCCCAAGGTCTCTTCAGTTAGAAGGTGATGAATGCTACCAGGACTGGGTTCTTTCCTTCAAGGCAGCAGTTTGCCTTCTGGCCCAGGGTGTATCTAGAAATGTCATTCAGTAGCAGGATCTGGAAAGGGGGCTTCATAACTCTAACTGGTGCTCTACCCAACTGTGGCTGAGCTGGTATCCAAGATCCCAGACAGAGTCCTCTTTATTCTTCCATCTTCTTTCCTCAAGTGGAGTGGACGGGTCTTTTTCAGAGCCGTGAGCTCTACAGCCTGTGGTTAGGAGGAAGTGATGCCAACACTCCCTTCCCCACCCTGGCTGGTGTCTCAGTAAGTCACATTCCCCCGCTCCCCCAGTCCACTGTCTCTGGACCAAGTTCAATACTAGGACTTGCCTTGGAGTTGCAGTCCTTATGGCCTAGCCTGCCTTTCCAGTTTATTTTGGGCTCCAGAACACTTTAGCCTGCACTGATGAGTCTTACAGGGACTCAAGTTTGGACCACTGGGATCAGCAATTCCTTTCTGGCTAAACAGGCCCAGTTAAAATGCTCACTTTTTGGATGGACATCAGCTGCGTTTGGTCTAGTTTTGTTTTCTGTTATAATAGGGCAGCACTGAGCTCAGTGCCTCATAAATGCTACAATCTCTCTCTCTCCAGCACACCAAACATTCTCCACACCATGCTTCTGCTGCCGGAGAGGTGGCATCAGCTATTTAAGACTGTTTTTCCTGTTCAGTGCCTCATGTAGTGATAGGAAGTTAAAGCCACGTACTGTGAGTGCTCACCTGATTTTAGAGTCTTATGAATGTACTTTTTTTGATAGTTATTGAATTGATGTCCTTGCCTGGGGGGACAATCAGTGGAGATTTCCATTCTGCCATCTTGCTCTGCCCCTAGTTATAGTCTTTGAAAAATCTCACTTAGAATGAATATATGTTTTACTGCAAGGTTATTAACATATTTGACTTCACGGTGCCTTCCCAGACCTCTTGGATGGAAGGGGAGAAGAGTAGAAGATGTCGCATAATTATAGTACATGTACTATATTACCTTAAAAATACCAAAAATACTTAATTCCAAATGACATCTGGCTTCACCGGGATGGTGGGGCTACATAATATCTAGGAATTATAAATACTGTGAATGGAAATGAAGCAGGTATGGATATAGAGAATAAGGGCCAATGGCGAAAAGGGTAAAAGTCAGAGGCGGAGGTTTTTTAGCTAGACTGGTGAGAGAATCCTCTCTGGGAAGTGATATTTGAGTAGATCCAGAAACATTCCAGGAACTTTCAAGGAAAAAGAGTGCTTTAGTCAGTGGGAACGGACATGTGGTTATCTAAAGAGACATTCCAATCTGAGAGAAGACAAAGGTCAAAGACTTAAATCAAGAGCGTGCTTAGCATGTTTGAAGAATGTGAAAGCCACTAAGGCTATAGAACACGAAACAAGAGGAAGAGTCATCAGATAGGCTTTCAGAAAGGTAACCAGGATCCAAGTCCTTGCCTTAGATGTTATGGAAAGTCTTTGGGGAATTTTGAACAAGGGAGTCTGAAATTCAGTTTTCTTTTTAAAACTGTCATTCTGTTTCTCTATAGATAATTTTTAAAAATCACTCGACTTTTGTGGATAGTAGAGTAGTAGATGTTTGCAGTGGTGAGGATTGGAAAAGGTAAGTGATCATGACAATGGATAAAACTCAGAAATTTGATGATGTGTGATCATATAGATACTTTTTTTTTTTTCAAGAAAGCATCTCGCTGTTACCTAGTTGGAGTGCAATGGCATGATTGTAGTGCATTGCAGCTTCGACCTCCTGGCCTCAAGTGATCGTCCTGGTTGAGGCTCCCGAGTAGCTAGGACTATAGGCATGCAACACCATATCTCACTTTTTGTTTCTTTCTTTCTTTCTTTCTTTCTTTTTTGGTAGAGACATAGTCTCACTGTGTTGCCAACACTGTATAGATACTTTTTAATAAAATAATGTCCTAGTTATATTTTAACAAAATAATATCTTTTAGGTATCTGTTGAGTGAATGGTGTGCTATGAATTGATAATCTAAATATTATGCTATCATGCTTTTTGGGTTTTGTTCTAGATTTTTCCCTAAGTATTAGGGCTAAGAAATGAGCTTGGTCATTATAGTGCTCTTACCAGCCTGCCTCTCTTTTCTCAAAGAGGGAAAGAGCCCCAGCTCAAGGAAAGAGCCCCCAAACTTGGAGTAAAAAGAACTGTTTTCTTATGTCCAATGTGCCACTAACTGACTATAACATGGTTTATTTAACCTCTTTTGATTTTGGTTTTCTATACTGTAAAGTGGATTGAATTACCTGATTGATAATAGCTCTGTTTGAATCTTCAGTCTTAAATTTAACAAGCCCTTTCAGTTAGATTCTGCAATTCTATGATTTTTAAATGAGACTGCATAAAAATCTCAAAACTTCCTTAAATGTGAATGTAAAAGAATACAGAATAACTGGATGTGTTCAAAATTGGTAAATTTACCCTGGTATCCTTTTTAACAGGACCAAGAAAATAAATACCAGAAATCAACAAGAACACAGACTGTTTCCTTTCATCAATCCATAGAACCCTAATACTTCTTTAGTTCCATCAAACACAGAGGAATGACCACCATGGCAGATGGCGACAGAGGATGTCAACAATTTTTTGGAGGCAAGCAATGAAATATTTCTACTATGAGTTTTCTGTTATTAATCATGTAGAAGCAAGTAGAATTATATTGGGTTTTAGTTTAAAATGAAAAGTATTATTTACTGTAGGAATTTATGTATGCATAGCTATTTCTTTATTTTCTTTTTTTCCTCTTTTAACACTATTGCATGTCAGAAGTTACATTAAGATGCATTTGCCCTTACCTCCAGAGTAACAGATAGAGTAAGACTATCTTAAATCCTTAAATACAGAACAAGGATTTAAATAACCGAAATTAAGTACCTATATTTGAAAACAGGACTTTTTCACATCTATCCTGGACACATATATAACTGTAAGTACTAAATAAAATTGGAAATTATAATTATTTTAATTATTTTCTATTTATTTTAGAGTTATTCATACTATTTGTGAATTTTATGTAGTTAAAGGTATCCCAGCATTTTTCCTCCCTTTTCTTTAACAGCTAATATAAAGTGCTCCAAAATCTTGGGAAGCCATCCCTTTACAACTCTCACAGCTTTACATTTTGTGAAAATTCCATATCAAAATATTTACTTGAACTTTTAGTTAATTCTATGACAGCTCCTATTGCTCCCAAAAGAGCATTTGGGCAAGGATTGTGGATCACAATGCCACCTTCAAATTTCAAATTAATTACATTACCTTTAAAAGAAAAGCTTGCTTGGAAAGAAATTGACCATATATATTTTTAAATGTATAAGGAATCTGGCTTTTCTTCATTCATGAAAAATGAAGACTTAAGTAGATGAAAATAAAGTGAAACAAAAATATACACTTTAAAAAATTTAAGTAGAATTCTCTAAAATGTAATCTTTCAAGGGATTTTATACAAAGAAACTATATATATGCTTAGAATTTTTTATTTAGTGTTAATTCAACTCATCAACCTAAGGTCATCCATAAAAACGTGTCTGCTTTTAAGTTTC
Source organism: Chlorocebus sabaeus (assembly GCF_047675955.1). Classification (NCBI taxonomy): domain Eukaryota; kingdom Metazoa; phylum Chordata; class Mammalia; order Primates; family Cercopithecidae; genus Chlorocebus; species Chlorocebus sabaeus. Next base: position 35,549,079 of record NC_132913.1, read on the forward strand.
ACATAAGAGGAATGCTTTCTCTAAATAAAGAAGATGATAAATGTTTAAAAATCCCAGTGTAGAGATTCTGAGTTTTCTTTCAGTAACTAGAGTCAAAATTAATTCTTGCTTTTCTGTTGGGGAAAATTTCATCTAATTACATTCAATTTATTCTGCAACTTTTTGGACAGCAAATCCTGATCACCAAAGAAAAAGCAGCTGTGTTGCCCTTGCCTCACAATTATAACAATAGTATTATTATGCAGTCACCAGAGTTTATGGAACCATGAGGTGGTTATAGCCACTGGCTGTTTTCTGACAGAGACACACCTAAACCTTTCTGAATTGCTGATAATGTATGCCTTCTATTTGTAAGGATCTTCAAAGAAATAGATTCCACTGCTTCCTTCAGCAAGCCAATTTAGTATAACAGCTCTCAGAAGCAGAAAATTCTTTCTTATAACCCTTTATGCACTTTCATCAACTGTTTCTAAAACTCATTTTCCTAGAATTGCATTTTTAATATTATTTAAATATTTTCTTAGTTTGGTATAATTCACTTAAGTATTTTTTAAAACTACTAAAAATTGACCATTGTTTAATTCGTAGAAATATTCCTATAAACCACGCTTCCTCATAAGCAGTGTACATTTCTCCCTCAGTATCTGCAGGGGATTGACTCCAGAACCCCCTATGAATACCAAAAGCCAGGGATGTTCAAGTCCCTTATATGAAACGGTGCAGTTTTTGCATATAACTCACACATATCCTCCTTATACTTTAAATCATCTCTATATTACTTATACTACCGAATACAACCTAAATTCTAGGTAAATAGCTGTTATATTTTTTACTCTGATTATTTTTTATTGTTGTCATGTAATTTTTATTGTCTTTTTTCTGAATATATTTGATCCAAGATTGCTTGAATTTTTAGATGCAAAACTTGTGAATACAGAAGACTGACTATACTATCAAATTTCTTTTTCTTTTTATTTATTTATTTATTTATTTATTATTATTATACTTTAAGTTGTAGGGTACATGTGCACAACGTGCAGGTTTGTTACATATGTATACTTGTGCCATGTTGGTGTGCTGCACCCATCAACTCGTCATTTACATCAGGTATAACTCCCAATGCAATCCCTCCCCCCTACCCCTCCCCATGATAGGCCCCGGTGTGTGATGTTCCCCTCCCCGAGTCCAAGTGATCTCATTGTTCAGTTCCCACCTATGAGTGAGAACATGCGGTGTTTGGTTTTCTGTTCTTGTGATAGTTTGCTAAGAATGATGGTTTCCAGCTGCATCCATGTCCCTACAAAGGACACAAACTCATCCTTTTTTATGGCTGCATAGTATTCCATGGTGTATATGTGCCACATTTTCTTAATCCAATCTGTCACTGATGGACATTTGGGTTGATTCCAAGTCTTTGCTATTGTGAATAGTGCTGCAATAAACATACGTGTGCATGTGTCCTTATAGCAGCATAATTTATAATCCTTTGGGTATATACCCAGTAATGGGATGGCTGGGTCATATGGTACATCTAGTTCTAGATCCTTGAGGAATCGCCATACTGTTTTCCATAATGGTTGAACTAGTTTACAATCCCACCAACAGTGTAAAAGTGTTCCTATTTCTCCACATCCTCTCCAGCACCTGTTGTTTCCTGACTTTTGAATGATCGCCATTCTAACTGGTGTGAGATGGTATCTCATTGTGGTTTTGATTTGCATTTCTCTGATGGCCAGTGATGATGAGCATTTTTTCATTTGTCTGTTGGCTGTATGAATGTCTTCTTTTGAGAAATGTCTGTTCATATCCTTTGCCCACTTTTGGATGGGGTTGTTTGTTTTTTTCTTGTAAATTTGCTTGAGTTCTTTGTAGGTTCTGGATATTAGCCCTTTGTCAGATGAGTAGATTGCAAAAATTTTCTCCCATTGGGTAGGTTGCCTGTTCACTCTGATGGTAGTTTCTTTTGCTGTGCAGAAGCTCTTTAGTTTAATGAGATCCCATTTGTCAATTTTGGCTTTTGCTGCCGTTGCTTATATAGACCAATGGAACAGAACAGAGTCCTCAGAAATAATACCACACATCTACAGCCATCTGATCTTTGACAAACCTGAGAGAAACAAGAAATGGGGAAAGGATTCCCTATTTAATAAATGGTGCTGGGAAAATTGGCTAGCCATAAGTAGAAAGCTGAAACTGGATCCTTTCCTTACTCCTTATACGAAAATTAATTCAAGATGGATTAGAGACTTAAATGTTAGACCTAATACCATAAAAATCCTAGAGGAAAACCTAGGTAGTACCATTCAGGACATAGGCATGGGCAAAGACTTCATGTCTAAAACATCAAATTTCTTTTTCTTACGTTTCCTTTTCTAACTCATCCACATACATCTTATTTTGAACTTCAGTTATTCTTTAACCATCAGACTGTATCAATGGTATATAGCTTTAACTTATTAAGAATCAAGCCCTTTGTTCTTTATTAATTTCATTCTATTTGTGACCAAGTAATTAATAAGCCATAGATATTTATAATTCTAATCCTAGGTGCTATTTCATTTATTTTCCACATTTTTAGGGAAAGTTATACTGGTAAAAACTTTTAGAGGTTAGAAAGGCAGTTGAACATAGTAGGTATGATTTATAAGAATGCTACAGGAATACCTCAGAGATATTGCATGTTTGGTTCCAGACTACCACAATAAAGCAAGCCACACATTTTTTTCCCAGTGCATATACAAGTTATCTTTGCACTATACTATAATCTATTCAGTGTGTAATTGCATTATGTCTTTAAAAAACAATGCACATTTCTTAATTTTAAAATAGTTTTCTAAAAATGGGGGGGTGCTTTGGGGGGTTGGGAGGACAGGGTCTCACTCTCTCTTCCAAGCTGGAGTCCAGTGGTGCAATCATGGCTCACTGCTGCCTTGACTTCCTGGACTCAAGTGATTCTCCCACCTCGCCTCTCAAATAGCTGAGAATACAGGAATGCACTATCACACCAGGCTAATTGTTATATTTTTTTGTAGAGACAGGGTTTTGCCCTGTTGCCCAGGCTGGTCTTGAACTCCTGGGCTCAAGCGATCTGCCTGCCCTGGCCTCCCAAAGTACTGGGATTACAGGCATAAGCCACCATGCTGGCCTCCTTTTGATAGTGAAAGGTCTTACCTGGGTGTTGATGGTTGCTAACTGGTCACAGTCATGGTGACCAGTCAGCAGCCATCAACATCCAGGCAAGACCCTTTATTATGCCTGAAGATTGGGATGGCTATGGCAATATATTGAAATAAGACAGCAATGAATATTGCCACATCAATTGACTTGACAAAGTAAATTGGTTTTCAATTTACTTTGCCCAGATCCGTCAGAGGATTCGCTATCTGTATTTGTAAGGCAGATACTATTTGTAAGGCAGATACAGCCTTACAAAATACATTTCTTAAGTAGTCTTGAAAGTAGATGGGCTTTTCAAGTTAGAAGAGTTGATCCATGGGCTACAGAAGGAATGTTATGTTACCAAGCATGAGAACAGCATGAATGTCCTTGTATATCTTAATCACAGCTCTTGGGTGACTAGGTATACTGTTAGTGAGTAGTAATTTTTCCAAAGGAGTATTTTTTTTTTTTTTTTTTTTTCTGAGCAGTAGGTCTCAACAGCAAGCTTAAAATAGTCAGCAAATCATGCTGCAAACAGATGTCCTCTAGGCTTTGTTGTTTCATTTACAGAGCACAGGCAGAGTAGATTTAGCATAATTCTTAAGGGCGCTGAATTATTTGAATGGTAAATGAACATTGGCTGGAACCTAAAGTCACCAACTGCATTAGTCTCTAACAAGAGAATCAGTGGCTCCTCTGAAGCTTTAAAGGGGGGCATTGACTTTTCCTCTAGTTATGAAAATCCCAGGTGGCATCTTCTTCCAATTGAAGGCTCTTTTATCTACACTGAAAATCTGTTATTTAGCATAGCCACCTTCATCAGTGATTTTAGCTAGAGCTTCTAGATAACTTGCTGCAGCTTCTCCATCAGTGTTTGCTGCTTCACTTTGCACTTCTATGTTGTGTAGACAGCTTCTTTCCTTAAACCTCATGAATCAACTTGCTCTGCTGGTGTCAAACCTTTCTTCTGCAGCTTCCTCACCTCTCTCAGCCTTCATAGAACTGAAGAGAGTTAGGGCCTTTCTCTGGATTCAGCTTTGGCTTAAAGAAATGTTGTAGTCAGTTTGATTTTCTATCCAGACCTCTAAAAGTTTGTCTGTATCAGCAACAAGGCTGTTTTTCTTTCTTATCATTTGTGTATTCACTGGAATAGCACTTTTAACTTGCTTCAAGAGCTTTTCCTTTGCATTCACAATTTGGCTAACTGTTGGACGCAAGAGGCCTGGCTTTCAACTTGTCTTGGCTTTTGACATGTCTTCCTTACTGTGCTTCATTCTTTCTAGCCTTTGATTCGAACTGAGAGACATGTGACTCTTCCTCTCATGTGAACACTTAGAGACAATTATAGGTTATTACTTAGCCTCATTTCCGTATTGTATTTTGGGGGATTGGGAGCCCAAGGAGAGGGAGAGAGACAGGGAAACAGCCAGGCAGTGGAGTATTCAGAACACACAACATTGATCAGTTAAGTTTGCCCTCTTATATTGGGGAAGTTCATGATGCCCCAAAATAATTACAGTGGAAACATCAAAGATCACTGATCACAGATCACCATAACAGATATTATAATGAAAAAGTTTGAAATATGGTGACAGTTATGAAAATGTGACTCAGAGTCATGAAGTGAGCATATGCTGTGTGTGAAAATGGCAATGATGGACTTGCTTAGTGCAGAGCTGTCACAAAACTTCCATTTGCAAAGCACAATAAAGCAAAGCGCAATAAAATGAGGTATGCCTACATACAAGAACACAAATCCACAGACCTGATTAAGGCTGATTTATTAACCACAACCATGCATTCTACCAGCTGTGTGACCACGGGCAAATTGTTGATTTTTTTCACCCCCAATTTGTAAGTCTTTAAAATTTGGGTGCTAATAATAATGTAATGTGGGGATTAAATGGAATAGATAATATAAGTAATAAGCTTAGGTTCTTAGCACTGCATAACATGTAATTCAATAAACAGATGACATAGTTATCCCACTCTGCAAAATAATTGAAAACAGGTTTCTTCATAGCAAGCTCAATTCTTAAAAAAGAACAATGATTCTTTTTATGCCAAACTTGTTTTACATCACTATATCTGTTTTACTGCTGCTAAATTTTGTTCACATTGAAGTGTCCAAACAAGCAGTTTAAAGTTCATGTTTAAAACTATGAAAATGTGATTTATCCAGAAACCACATTAGAAAAAATTATACCAACAGTTATTAACCTGAGTCTCATAGAAACTGTGTACATTCCAAATTTTGTTTAAAAATGTAGACAGCATGGACTGTTCTAAAATTTTAACTGAAGTCAACCACTATTATTTGGAGAAATATTCCATTTGTAGGACAGAGTGATTTGAGGAATCTTCTTGGGATTAAATCTCTTTATGTATATGTTGATCAGATGTTTATTTGGTCTGAAAAACTGATTCAATATTTCCACTGGAAAAGCAAAAAGAAACAGACAATTTTGTTCTATTAATATTAGTGTTCTGGGTCTACTGTAACAAATTACCATAAATTATGTAGCTTAAAATAACAAAAGTTTATTCTCTCACAGTTCTGGAGTCTAGAAGTCCAAAACTAAGTTGTTGGCAGAGCCTTGCTTTTTGAAGGCTGGTGGGGAGAATTCGTTCCTTTTGCTTGGCTCTGGGGTTGCCAGCAATTTTTGGCATTCCATGGCTTGTAGACATATTACTTCAATCTTTGTGTTCATCATCACATGGCATTCTCCCTGTGTGTCTGTTTCTCTTCTGCTCTTCTTATAAGGATTGAATTAGGGCCTACCCTAATTCAGTACAACCTCATCTTAATTACATCTATAAAGACTGTATTTCCCAATAAGTTCACATTCATAGGTACTAGAGGATAGGACTTGAACATATCTTTGGGGGAACATATATATGTATATATATGATAGAGTATACATATATAGATAGAGTATATAGATATAGATATATAACTGAGAATAGAATTAGAAAAGAAAAATGAATTTTGAAAACAAATTTCTTTTGTTCAGCCTCTGAAAAGAGGTTATTTCACTTGTGATAAGACATGATCTATGACTAGATCTACATGTTTTGCTTAGTAATATTTGACACCACCATTTCTTAGACATCGACAGTTCCTCGATCATTCATTTTCCTATCTACTCTCTAGCTTTATTTATTAAAATTTAAAGCAATAGCTATCATTTTGCTTGCTTTGTTTACTTGATGTCAGAGTTCAAACAATAGGTTTACAGATTCAAGACCACAGGATACAAACTACATGCATCAACAAATGAAATGCCCTACGACTTTAGAGATGGTATACCATTTATATTTATAATCATACTTATAGTTATACTTTGTAAATGAACTTAGGTCAGATTTCCTTTTCCATATTCGCTTAAACCAGGGCCACCTTTTATTATTATGGGTAAGAAATTAAGAAAAATTGTTGACATTTATGGGTAATGTTTATGGATAAGGCTTATGGGTTATATTATGGGTAAGAAACTAAGAAAAATTATTGACATTTCAAAATGAACAAGTTTATTTTATTTACTTACACAAACACACACACACACACACACACACACACACACACACACATATTGAGATAGGGTCTTGCATTGTAACCCAGGCTAGAGTGCAGTGGAATGAACGTGGCTCAGTGCAGCCTTAACCTCCTGGGCTCAAGTGATCCTCCCATATCAGCCTCCTGAGTAGCTAGGACCACAGCTGCATGCTACCATGCCCAGCTAATTTTTGGATTTTTTGTAGAAATGGGATCTTGCCCATTCATCCCATTACTGGGTATATACCAAAAGGATTCTAAATCATGCTGCTATAAAGACACATACACACGTATGTTATTTTGGCACTATTCACAATAGCAAAGGCTTGGAACCAACCCAAATGTCCATCAATGATAGACTGGATTAAGAAAACTTGGCACATATACACCATGGAATACTATGCAGCCATAATAAAAAGATGAGTTCATGTCCTTTATAGGGACATGGATGAAGCTGGAAACCATCATTCCGAGCAAACTATCGCGAGGACAGAAAACCAAGCACCGCATGTTCTCATTCATAGGTGGGAATTAAACAATGAGAACACTTGGACACAGGGTGAGGAACACTACACACCAGAGCCTGTTGTGGGGTGGGAGAAGGAGGGAGGGATAGCATTAGGAGATATACCTAATGTAAATGACAAGTTAATGGGTGCAGCACACCAACATGGCATATGTATACATGTGTAACAAACCTGCACGTTGTGCGCATGTACCCTAGAACTTAAAGTATAAAAAGAAAAAAAAAAGAAAGAAACGGGTCTTGCCATGTTTCTCAGGCTGGTCTCGAACTCTTGGGTTCAAGCAATCCTCTTATTTCAGCCACCCAAAGTGCTGGGATTATAGGCATGAGCCACTGCACCCAACCTCATTATGAATTGTTAACATTAATTCAATGGCTTATTCTAGTAAAGCTCATTCTAGTGAAGGCTCTTTCTAATCATTACTACATTTTTAGTATTACGTCTTCTTTTTGGTCATGTCCCATATAGTATTCAGGCAATTGTCACAGATATTTCATGTAATAAAACTTACACAGAACTATTCTTTAGAAATTTCTCTGTTTCTTCAAGTTCACTGGCTGGTTGCTCTGCCATGTCCAATGTGCTGTTAAGCCTATCCAGTGAATTTTTCATTTTGATACTATACTTTTTAGTTTCATAATTTGCATGTGATGCTTTTGAAAAATATTTGTTATGGTAAAATATATATAATATAAAATTTTATCCATTTTTAGGTATACTTGGTTCTTTTTTATTGGTTTTATTTCTCTGCTGAAATGCTATTTGGGCATTTATTATGATGATCTTTTTCTTTATGTTCTCAGTAACAGCTGCCATAAGGTACATGTGTGAATCATCTCAGAGTCTGTTCCATTGGCTGCTTTTTCTGTGGACTTTGGTTTGTATTTTTCTGTTTCTTTACATTTCTAAGAAATTTTTTATTGTATATTAGATATAGATGACACACTGTAGAGACTCTAGATTCTGTTATCTTCTTCTGAAGAGTATTGACCTTTTTTCTAACAGTTAAATCAGTAGCTGCTCACATTTATCTAGTGAAAGTTTGGTTTGATGTTTTGTTAGAGAGTGGATCTATTTTGGTTTTGTTCGTAATCCTTGGGTGACTTCCTTAGTATAGGGATATAATATTTACTCCTAAAACGTGGTCCTTTATGGATTTCTGTGGAAAGCCTGAGGTGTTATAATCTGCTTTTATTTGATGGGATTCAAATGTGAAACTCTTTGTCTCATGTAATGGGCAGTAGAAGAAATCCTTATTTTTGCTTTCCAGCTGTTACTTTCCATTGGGTTTTTGGAGTCTTCCCCATGCATGCATGTACAGTTTAGGTGCCAGCCTAGGTGGGAATTGATATATAAATATTGTATACTCCTCCTCTGTATTTTCTTCCTTTCTGTACTCCCCCTCCCCAACCCTTGATTTTCAGCCATTCTCTCAACCCTGAATTCTGCCCTCTGATACCTCAAGCAAGTAAGACTGTGGCTTTCTGCTTAAGTTCTACTTGCTCATATACCATTGTACCTCAGGAGAGCCATATAAATGTAGAATTATATGTTGCCCAGTGATGTTATCTTCTTTCAAGGGTCAAATCCTCACTCTTTCTATTTCTGCCTACATTTGGTCACTCTGTAGTATGTCTTCAAATAATTGTGTTTTGCTTATTGGCTTTAGTATTTTTTCACAGTTTATGGTTGTTATCAATGGGAGAATTAGTGTGATTTAAGTTACTTGGCATTACTTGAATTGGAATTACTGGGTCTTTTCACTTTCATATTTACCTGTTCGCTTTATTATTTCATCTCATCATTAGTGTAGTCACTTTGACCTAGGTTTGATTCCTGGTTCTGCTGTTTATTACTGTGTTACTTCAAACTTCTGATCTTCAGTGTTCCTGTATGTAAAGTGGAAATGATCATATGTATCTCAGAGTTGCTTTAAAATATTAAATGTGAAAATATACGTAAAGCCTGTGACACGTAACATAGAAGTTAATTGACACCTGTAAATGCTACTTCCCTTTATTACCATAATTATTTTATAAGGTTGGAAGGTCAAATATTACTATATGGGATGGATTGCTTAAGATCTTACTACTAGATACCAGAAGTATGGTTTAATTATATTAAATATATAAGGTAAATTTATGCCTACCAGTGATTCATTTCTGCTATCTATCTATCTATCTATATATATATATATATATTCATTTCTATATTATTACATCAAGAAGAATTACCTGCGATTTTGAGGAAAAATAGAAAAACAAGGGTTAATAACAGTAAGGCATTATCGCATGCCAGTGTTCTGGGCTGTGTCCTTTTTCTCTTCTGGGTACACTTAAAGCCAGCCCACTGTCAGGTTGCCAGAAGATATTACTGCAGTATTTCTTTTCTATCAAAGAAGAACGAGTCCAAGGAAGTTTGTGATTTTAGAGCCAGACGGAATTTGCAGTGAGAAATCAGGCCCAGTGAAATAAATACGTGTGTATGTGATCAGTGAAGAATATATTAAAAAATATACCACTATATAACAAGCTATTCTATCATCAGAGTTTCCTTATGACTAAAAAATGAATGAGTTGTACCCTTGCTAAACACGTAATTTTAGAAACTGCTTATTGAATGGTCTTTGCCACGAAGGAGTAGTTAACATAAGTGTCTGTCCTGCCTATTAGAATCATGTTTTGAATGTGTGTATGTATAGATTGTTTTGTGTTATTTTTAAGCAATGCATAGGATTTTATGTGTGGATTTCAAAAACATTTTGCTATAGTGGAAGTAATATTATGGTGAAGATAACAGGGGAAACTGGTTGAGGTTGCATTAACTCTCTCTGTAAGCATTATTACAGTTGCCATTCACATTTGTGCCTGTTCAAATAGAAACCCATCAATCATGTAAACTTAGGGCCAGATTCTGATCTCTAATGCACAGCATGAATTGCCACATATCTTTTTTCCACCAAAAAAAAAAAAAAAAAGTGCTCAGTCACATCTGAGATTAAAATTTGTCCTTTCAAATTGATTTTATTTTTATCTAGACTAAGAAGCAAAGTATAGTGTCAGTCCTGTCAGGATGTGATTTCTTTTTTTACATATAATTCCTACAGAATCAAGTGTTTATGTATTTCTGTAATCATAATTGCTCTGAGAAATATAGAAAAATTATTGTTGTACTTTTTAAAATGGAATCTTTTTATCCCTACGTGATCACATGTGCTAATGTGGATTGTAGGGAAAAGCTGTATTATTAAAAATAAATTACCTAAGGTTATAATATATGAAATGCAAACAAAACCTGTTTACATAGATTATTTTGTTTATAAGAATATATTTTATATTTTCCATTAAAATTTAACAATCGTATTCAACCTTACCAATAAAGTAAAATATTTAAAATAATAAAGTTACCTTGTTTTGGCATTTGTGTGAGAGTTTTTTTAAAAGTTGTGAGATAATTGACAAAAAGTTGGAAGATAACATTTTTATTTGAATTTTTTCTTATCCAAGGAAAATTAGTTCAATTTATGTGTATTTTTATATTTAGCTGTGTATATTGAAAGCTTCTTATGACCAAAGCACCAGGCTAGACCTTTTTTGGGGACCCAAAAAGATGAATCTGATATCACCCTGCCTCAAAGAAGCATATGGTTTAGTAGGACAAACAAAAGCACACATATCACACATAGATAAGTATAGAGTGGAGAAACTTTCAGACTGTACTTCTCAGCACTATGATTCTATAGAAGAATCTGGGTATGTGCCCTTTTTTTGTATGTATTTCTGAATTACAAGTGATCTTTAAGGGAACCTAGCATAGTGCCTGGAACATAATAGGTGTTCAAAAATGTTGAAAGAGTGGGCGAATATTCTCTAGTGCCTGGGATAAGACAACATGCTAGATGTAATTTGAGCCTATGTATGTGTGTTAACTGTCTCTGCTGGAAAACAAGGTATTTTCGAGTTAAACTGATTTTATCTGGCTTTCACCATTTTGTAGAACAAAATAGGCAAATTATTTCTTCGAACTCCAGTTTCTTCATCTGTAAAGTGTGGTGACAATACCTATCTTATAAGTTTGTTATGAAGAGTGAATGAGATAATGTATATAAAGCTTATATTTTTATGGTGGCTATAAGAGTTTAGGTTAGAAATTAGTGTTACAGTTACTATTACTATTATTTTTACTAATAAAGAGTGGGTAAAAGTACCACATTATGAGACAGTAGTTAAACCATAACATTGACTTTGCACGTCTGTAAGAAGCAGAATTTTTATTTCGAATGGGTAGCCCTTCATTCAATCTATATTACGTGATTTTTTTAAATTAAGGAAATATGTCATTAGCTTTAAAATTAACATTATTTTACTTTGTACTGTATCATTTTGTCTTTGTATATTGAAAACTCAAATAAATACTTAGGAATTAGTATTTACTTTTTAAAAATGTATTCATTCAACAAATATTTACTAAGTGCTATTTGCCGAGCATTGTGGTGGGCACTGATGACACAGCAATGAACAAGGCTGACAAAGTCTCTGCCCTCAGAAAGTTTACGTTTTCTGTTTCATTTTTAATGGCCCTGGATTTGCGATCTGGCCCTTCAAAACTGGTTCACAGATGGTTAATGGTGTCCTAAACAGTGTGCTTGAGATGTAGGGAGTAGTTATCATAGGAGTGAGACATGTGAGGTTTTTTTTCCTATGACCCATGAATCATAATCAGGCCAGATACCAAGTGTAAAAAGTTACTACATTCAAGCCCACATTCCTGGAAGTTATATGTAATTGTTCTCCTTTGTCATCTTAAAGTAAAGATAAATTTTAGAGCATGCTTTACAAAATTATGAGGGCCTAGGTACAAATGAATAACAGAGTTAGGTAAGGAAGGCACATGATCACTATTAAATCTAACTTGTTAGCAGTATTTTACTTTAAAGTTGAGCACTGTGGCTCACGCCTGTAATCCCAGCAGTTTGGAAGACCGAGGCAGGAGGATGGCTTGAGCTTAGGATTCAAAACCAGCCTAGGAAACATAGTGATACCCTGTCTCTACAAAAATTTTATTTTTATTTTTTGAGACAGAGTCTCGCTCTGTCACCCAGGCTGGAGTGCAGTGGCACTATCTCAGCTCACTGCAACCTCTACCTCCCGGGTTCAAGCGATTCTCCTGCCTCAGCCTCCCGAGTAGCTGAGATTGCAGGCGCCCGCCACCATGCCTAGCTATTTTTTTGTATTTTTCATAAAGACAGGGCAAAAAAAACTTTTTTTTTTAAATTAGCTGAGTGTGGTGGTGCGTGCCGGCTTGTGCCTGTGATCCTAGCTATTCAGGAGGCTGCTGTGGGAAGACGGGTTGAGCCCTGGAGGCTGAGGCTGCAGTGAGCTCTGATTGTGCCACTGCATTCCATCCTGGGTGACAGAGTGAAACCCTGTTTCAAAAAATATATGTCTATATATATTACTTTCAGTATAAAGAATTAAGTTTCTTTTTATCTTTTGAGTATTAGAAAACCTTGGGCTTTGGGCTGGTACCTAGATTCACAGTTATTTTCTGTTTGGAAATTTTATTCTATCTCCCCCACCATTAATCACCTTATAGCTAAGTTTACTGGTTAAAACATTCTACTAAGCAGAATAGACTATCACTTCTAATTTTCTATGCTTTCCTGTTTGTTTACATCAGACATTAAGTAAACTAAGAGTATACAGTTTTGTTGCTAATTTAATTTCTTACTAATAGGAGAATTTGGGCAAGTTCATCTTTTTTTGCTTCACTGTAAAGTATAGATGATAACATTTAACTGATTGGTATGTGATTCAGATTTCAAAATGAAAATGAAGTCATAGGATACACGAGGTTTCATGTAGTTATTATTGGCAAGAAGAGAGATAATGATTAATGATAGAAATTGCTGTTAATTGAGCATTTTTAAGTGCCCTATGCTACATATAGATTATAGTTTGGCCTCAAAATAAATCTGCATGATAGGAATCATTATTTCTAGATTCTATATAAAGGAATATACTCTAAAAAACATTAACTGACTTGCTCAAGGAGTTTTAAGTTAGTCAGTTAGTGAGCCAGAATTCAAATTGGGATTTGTGTGTATCAGAATCCAGCACTCATGACATCACATTGCCTTTCTTGGGTGCTAAAACACAAGGTCGAGTGAAAATGCATATGCATCGTTAGATTCTCTATTATGACCTTACTCTTTTCTCCTTTTAAAATTTTTATTCATGTATTATGTGTACATGTTAAATAGTACTGAGTGCCCCAACCCTTGGAGTTCATCTGCAGATAACTGCTTTTAATTGTTTGCTACTAGCCAGGCATGGTGGCTCACACCTGTAATCTCAGCACTTTGGGAGGCTGAGGCAGGTGGATCATGAGGTCAGGAGTTGAAGACCAGCCTGGCCAAGATGGTGAAACCCCACCTCTACTAAAAATACAAAAATTAGCGTGATGGCAGGCACCTATAATTCCAGCTACTCAGGAGGCTTAGGCAGGAGAATTGTTTGAACCCGGGGTGCACAGGTGGCTGCAGTGAGCCGAGATCATGCCACTGCACTCCAGCCTGGGTGACAGTGAGACTCCATCTCAAAAAAAAAGTTGTTTTCTACTGTTCAGGTACCTGTTCCTAAATATGTTTCTTTTTTAACTGCTAGCTCTAGGTTTGCAATATGAGACGTTATAGAAAGAAGTTATAGATCATTTGTCTATTATCACGAAAGATGACTTAGCATACTTCTACCACCTAGTACTTCTTTGTTATCCCATCCTTGAAATATAGTTAGTTAAACCAAAAACAAATATTTTCCTTATTGATGTTATATAAATATTCTCTACAACACCAAATAGTTATAATTACATTTCCTTTCTTGTAAAGCTTTTTTTTAATCTTCTAGTTTTTCTCTCATTCTGCATTCAGCTTTTTATAATATAGAAAAAAAAAATGTCTTCCGCCTATTTATTTTCCTGTCTTTATCACTATTTCTTGAAACCATGGTTGATATAAATATTACTTTTTATTCAGTTTGTTTCTTGAATAAATTTTGCAGCAGATTTTCTTGCAGACTCTATGACTTACCTCTGTCAGAAATTAATTTTAGTTTTTAAAGAGCCTCTGTCCTTGTTTCCAAAAGTTTACCAAAAACTACATTTGAGCCATTTTTGAATAAAATACACAAGCTTTAAAACAAACATTGGCAGTCTTTTTTCACATCAAATAACCTTTATGGTAGGAGGAATGTTTTAACCAGGCCATCCCTTAAATAAGTTACCACAGGTTTTCAGCACATAGCCAGAGAAAATGGTAGCCCAAAGCCAGTTCATATATTGAGTTCCTTTAACAAGCATTAACAGCTACATAGGGGCATTCTAAATTTAAGCTTGTACAGCATATTGAGTGGTGGCATACAGTGGTAAGTCCACTGAGCCTAACAATTTATAAAATTATAAATATTATATAAGAGCCAACAATTAACAGTGTCTTTTCCTTGGGGTTATGTGGAGGGAGGGATGGGGGCTACAACTCTTTACTTTCATACTTCCATACCATTTGAATTTTGTTCAAAATGAGTATTTGTTACTTTTTGAAACCAGAAAGAAAAAGGATTAAAGACATTCTAAAAGAAATAAGGTAAAGGATAAAGCCGAGGGGAAAAAAATAAAATTTAAACTTTATGTCTTGTTAGTATGGTGAACTTAGGTACCCTGATATTTCATGATAAACAACTAAAAATAATGTGAAATATAAAAATAGTGTTTATATGCAACTATGAACTGGAAAGATGGCAAATACTAAGAGGCTAAAACAAACAAACACAAACCCTACATAAAAAATAGTGTTCAGAGAGGTAAGCCTTAAGGATACTTGCTGAACCTGGTAAATTCTGGGTTACAATTTTGTTTTCATGGCCTCCTATTGAAAGAGGAACAGGAGACAGTCAAAATCCTGGACACATCCAAGGTAGAGTCTATTCTTAAGGTTCCCTCAGTATGGACGTCCAAATATCTACATCTTTATTGGAAGGGTACCTACTAAAATCAGCTATCATTTCCCATGACACTGCAAGGAAAATTGGTTGATTTAAACCTTGACATTGCGCATAGGAATGAAATATCTCTTTGATCATTTGAATATCAAGCTGGTATTGTGGGTTTGCTACTGAAGTTCACACTACATAAGTGATACCAAAAAACAAAACAAAACAAAAAACAAAAATTAAAGCCAAGAACTTAAGGTAGTCCCACATAGCTGGCAGAAGCAAACATAAATTTTTGTTGAAGGAATCTGCCTTCAAAATTTCCACAGGTAAAATTCCCCCAAAATATGAATTTACTGTCAAAAATTATAAAACAAGGCATCATGAATGAGTGTCAGAAACCATATTCTAAAGAAAGACTCATATTTTATATATTAAAAATTATCAGGGAGAATATAAAATAAGTCTGTTTAATAAAGAAATATGAGATTAAAGATAATGATATGACATTCCTGAGGAAGAAGAACAAAGTGGGGAGACTTATATGAAGATTTAATATAACGCTATAGTGATTAGTAGAGTGTGATACTGGTGAAAGATAGACAGATTGACCAGTGGAACAAAATAGACTGCTTAGAAACATCTATCTATAGGTGGTAAGTTGGTATATAAAAGAGCTAGCATTAGGATAAGGGTTGACTTTTCAATAAGTGATACTGGGATCGTTGATTATCCATTAAGAGGAAAATGAAATTTGACCCCTACTTTATATCATATGTAAATATCAGCTCTAAGTGGAGTAGAGACTTAAATATGAAAAGCAAAACTATACAAATTTTAGGAGAGTATCTTTCGAGTAGAGAGAAAATGAAATTTGACCCCTACTTTATATCATATGTAAATATCAGCTCTAAGTGGAGTAGAGACTTAAATATGAAAAGCAAAACTATACAAATTTTAGGAGAGTATCTTTCGAGTAGAGAGAAAATGAAAAAGCCATTAAGGAAAATGTTGTTAAAGTGTATTGCATTACAATTGTGATATTCTTTTCATCGAGAGTCACCTTAAAAAGAATGAAAAGACAAGTTGCAAATTAGAGAAGACATTCACAGTACATCTAATTGAAAAAGAATTATTGCAAGTTAATATAAAAAAGACAGAATTGGAAGTTGGCAAAGACTTTTTGTGTCTTAATCTGACTTTGCTTTCCAATAACCCTTTATTTCTGATCATCTCAACCTGTTTGACCACCTGCCTACCCATAAAAGGGGCAAAATCCACTGCCATGAGTTCTTCGGTTATTGTTTTGGAAAAAACAATAAATAAAATAATTAAAAGGAAAATTTTAATCAGCATACTGAAAAAGTTACTCTTGAGCTTACTCACTTTCATATCTTTTTCTCTACCCCCACACAATTCATTTTTCCCTTCTCTCAGCTTCTGACCTTTGACACAGTTCATTGCATTGCATTCATTCTTCTTGTATAGTATCAGGTATATACTGTATTATATACTGGAGAATTATACTGATAGTTTTCCTCTGACATGATTTATATAAATATATATCGTTTTTGCATTGACAAGTCTTTTAAAATTGTGCTTCTTTTTAATTGTGAATTTTGTGGGCAGTATTATTACTTACCTCACTCTTTTTCCTCCTGCCTTCTATTACCATCTAAATCAGTGGTTCTCATCCAGGGGAATTTCGCCCCCTAAAGGAACATTTGACAATATCTGGAGACATTCTCAATTGATATTACTGGTGGGGTTTGACTGCAGGCCAGGGATGCTGCTTTGCATCCGACAGTGCACAGGATAACCCTCCACAGCAAAGTATTATATAAAATGTAAATAGTGCCACAGTTGGAAACTCAGCTCTGTAACTTTTTTTTGCTCCTTTCTTATTATGCTTGTCTTCTGTTTTCGGCTCTACCTGTCATAACTACCCTAGTAGACCCACTCATCTTCCTAATACAATAAAGAATACGTTCTCATTTGGCTACTACAATTAATATATAGCCATAAGATACAACTTTTTCAAACAAGATCATGTCTTTTGTGGGAACATGGATGGAGCTGGAGGCCATTATCCTTAGCAAACTAATGCAGGAACAGAAAACCAAATACCACATGTTCTTACTTATAAGTGGGCACTAAATGAGAACTCATGAACACAAAGAGGGTAACAACATAAACTAGGGCCTACTTGAGGGCGGAGGAGGGAGAGGATCAGAAAAAAATAACTACTGGGTGACAATAATCTGTACAACAAATCCCTGTGACACAAGTTTACCTATGTAACAAACCTGCACATGTACCCCTGAACCTTTTTGTTTGCTGGGCCGCACAGAATAGTACTGAAAGTGGAGAATGGATTGGCAGAAACAGGTTTAATTGAAGACAACTAGGGCTTTTCTGCTGTTGAAGATCAGGGCTTTTTCTGCACAGAGATTATGAAATTTTGACCAGTTAACTTAACATGATGAAAAACTTCACCAGATAGTAATCCTACCTTGTTTTTCATTTCTGGGCTTTATGGACAAGAAACATTTAATGAGTGGCTGGTTTTATGTGCCAGTCATACTATGGTGGTGATTTCAGAGAGCTAGCTTTTTAATTCCCAGAACAACTCTAAGAGAAATGTTATTATTCTTATTTCACAGAAAAGAAAGCTGGGACTTAAAAGAGAAGTAGATCTAAATGCCTTGCCCAATGTCACTCGGAGGAGCCTGATCCCAAGTTTTCTAACTCAAGTTTAGTGTTCTTTCTGCCGCCCTACTTTGCCATTTTATCACTTGCAGCATGCATGCCTGTTTCATCTAGTTCTTTTTAAAGCTTTTGCTCTCTGGAAAATAAATTATTTCTTAAATAGAGGGTTTTTTAACGTGTTTTTTTGTTGTTGTTGTTGTTTTGTTTTTTGGGTTTTTTTGCTTTTTTCATTTTTTACCCTGACACAATTCAGAGTGCCTAGTATAGTGCTATAGGTACTAAAATAATGCATAATAAATATTCTTTAAAAATAAAAAAGGGTGTTGGGCAAAAGGGTACAAAGAGGAAAGGCAGAAGTGCCTGACCTCTTTAGAACAGTGCAAGAAGTCTGCCAGAGCAGTTATTTTATAACAAAAAAGCTTAGATTTTTCAGTCTAAATGAGGACTTAATTAACATTTCCATTCGACTCGAGAAATACTGTACTTCAGAAGCCCTTGTTACTTGATGTATTTGAATTGTTTATTTCACTGATTTTTTTCTGGTTGCAGTGAGGTTAAATGTTATAATAAGAAAAGCAAGAATTCCCGTGTATTATGGGCTTACCTGTGGCTTACCATTCTTATCATCAAAATACAACATGATTCGTCTTCATTTTCATAATTTTGTTTTACAATGAGAAAAAAGCAATTGAAAGTATTTAATACCCACTTATGATATTAAAAGTAAAGTTCTCAGTAACTTATACCTCATAAGCCAAAGTAGAATGGCTAACATAAATTTATTCAAAGTATACATTTTGCATAATTCCTGTTCAATTGAAAATACCTCTTGGTCATAATTCTTGAAGAGTTGTTATTTTTCAGAGTCATTCCTTCATATTTTAAGGAGTTCCAAAGTCTGCATATTTAGCTTAAATCTTAGTATGTGTAAAAATGGTTCAAAGATAACACTTAGCAAATGTACGTATGGTCAACAATTAATGCAATTGTTGACTTTTCTAACATTTGATTGCTGTATGTTCAAAATGACAGGTCATTTTGAGAGGGGAAGAAGTAATCTTTGCAATTTCCCTGCCTTGCTATCATGAGTGAGATATCAGCAGCAAAATAATAATTGTATTAGATAAATGAGTACATTTTAGAAGTTACGTGAATGATCCAATTCAAAATTATTCTCAGCCAAGTGTGGTAAATTTTGTTTTCCCACACCTCACTCCTGCCAGAGACAGTTTAGAAATGTGTAGAGGCATTGTTGGCTGCCACAGTGATTGGAGAGAGAGAACTATCAAGAGGGTCCAGGAATATAAAATTTCCAGTGGATCAGGGGATAGTTCCACATAACAAAGACTTTTGCTGTCCAGAATATCTGAAGTGTCCTTATTAAGAAACACTGGTCACGGTGACTCACGCCTGTAATCCCAGCACTTTGGTTGGGTGAGGTGGGCCAATTGCTTGAGCCCAGGAGTTCAAGACCAGCCTGAACATAGCTAGACACCCTGTCTACAAAATACCAAAAAAAAATAAAAAAAATAAAAAAAGCCAGGCATGGTGGTGTGCACCTCTAGTCCCAGCTACTGGGGAGACTGAGATGGGAGGATCACCTGATCCCGGAGAAGTTAAGGTTGCAGTGAACCCAGATCATGCCACTGCACTCCAGCCTGGGTAAAAGAGTGAGACCCTGTCTCAAAAGGGAAAAAAAGAAATACTGAAAGATACAGACTCATATTCTAGTTATGAATAGGTGTGAAATACCAGATACCAGGTATCTTTATGGAAAACCTCTGCGAGTTAGTGGATCTTTAAGGGGAAAAATAAAAAACAAAAACACTTTGTTTGTTTTGTTTTTTTTCAAGACAGAGTCTCACTCTGTCTCCCAGGCCCGAGTGCAATGGTGCAATCATGGCTCATTGCAGCCTCAACCTCCCAGGCTCAGGTAATCCTCCTACCTCAGTCTCCCATGTAGCTGGGACTGCAGGCATGCACCATGATGCCCAGCTAATTTTTGTATTTTTTGTAGAGACAGGGTCTCGCCATGTTAGCCCAGCTGGTCTCAGACTCCTGAGCTCAAGCAATTTGCCTGCCTCGGCCTCCCAAAGTGCTGGGATTGCAATAATGAGCCACTGCACCCAGTCTGGAAAATATTTTAAATTTAACAAATCTCTAGCCATGAGCATGTTTATTGGAAGAATCGCGTTTACCCGTGTCATCATGGCATTGTAGTGTCTGAAGAATGTATCTTGAACTATTGTTATGGACATTTTTCTCTAGTGTTCACTTTTTAAAAGAAGGCCCAGAAATGGAAATAGGGACTTAATCTCCTATTATGAGGAGATTATTGGGGTTTGGATTCTGAAACTGAACAGTAAAAATTGGCTTTCATCTACATAAAAAGACTCACCTAATGGCCTGGTACTTCATGCAGAAAGTCAAAATAAAAAGTAGAGGGAACTTTACTAGGAGATTGTAACACCATCATCTTCACCGCAGACTGAGAAAATGGAAATATATTGACCCCTTACTCTTTCCTAGGCATTGAGAAAAGACCTTTATATGTAGTTATCCATTTATTTGTACAATAAAATTTCACTGTAATGTACAATAGGAAAACTGCTGGGGAAATATATAGCTCTTACAATCCGGGGACATCAAGTATGGTGATGGAGACAGAGAAACAGTCAGTTGTAACTACATATGGCAAATGCTATAATATGTAATACATATTGGTTGCAGTGGGGGCATATACAGGCATACCTCAGAGATACTGCAGGTTCGGTTTCAGACCACTCCAATGAAGCAAATGTTGCAATAAAGGGAGCCATAGGATTTGTTTTGTTTTCCCAATGCATATAAAAGTTATCTTTATTCTATACTGTAGTCTAATAAGTATGCAATCTCATTATATCTTTAAAAACTATTGTCAGGTTCTAACTGAAGTCCAAGGGGAGTCAATGAGTGAGTGGCGGGTAGCTGGAAATCACTCAAGGAATTGTAGACAGTTTCAACGTGGCTTTACTCTTTCTCTGGGCACGAGCAAGCCATATGTACAACATTAGCAGGGTAATTATACCTTTTACAGACAATAGTGGCTCCAAGGCAAGCACAAGCTCATGTGGGTGATCACCTAATGTGACTCACGTGACATGGTTACATAAATGTGTGGGGTTGTGCGCCTGCGCTCCAAACCTGCTGAGTCATGATGCACTGGAAGTCTACCCCAGCCTACTCCTGACTAAAGCACAGCCATTTCCCTTACTTTCCACCCTTTAGGCCAGGGACATCCCCTGGGCAGCGACACATACCCATAGGGTAGAGCCCTGAATCCATAACTCACAACAACAATACGGAGAGCAGTAGCTCACTACTAGGATCCCAGCTCTGCTACTCATAACTATTAGGGCCCAGCATAGGCCAGAGCCTAGGATGCCCACCCTCTCTGCAGGGGTTCATCAGCAAGGCTCTTGACCACCTTAATCTCCCATAACACCCCTTGCAGGGCTGCTGTTATGTTCTGCTGATTGTTAGGGATAAAGGTACAACGTTGTGTTCGTAAAAGGGCACAGGTGCCTCCTTAGGCAGCAGTTACTATGTCTAAGGCCATTTGGTTTTGCAACACCACCTTTCTGATCTAATCAACCTCATCCATTAACAGGAGGAGTGTCACTCAGGTGGAATTCAGAATCTGAGTGGTGTGCTGTGCAAGAGCAGTAACTTGTACTTCTACAGTTATGACACCTGCTCCAGGGATAGTCATTGTCAAGGGGTAGAACCACCAGGGGGCTTATCGCACTCACAAAAGCTAAGAGCATAGCACCTCCCATTTATGCAGGCATCTGGGCAACATGGGGAGAACAGTGGCAGGTACATAAGGTCACCCCCAGGTACAGCATCCAATTCAGTCCACTGGTAGGTAAGGCCACCCTGTGTCCCCACAGACCCATAAACTCCCAGAGGGGCACAAAATCCATCAGGGACCAATCTTGGTGGGACCGCTTTTCCACCATATGTTCAGTGTGATGACATGTGTTATGTTTACACAGGCTGTGACGGATATCCATCCCACACAGTGGTGTTACCCCAATGTAGCTCTCTGCACCGCGGTGCTTGGGCTGGGGGTACTACATGTTCCCCCACTAGCCAGCTCCACCCATCATAAACACTATAGGCCAGCCAGGGGGCAGGCGTGCTGTGGGTCTTGCAGTGTCCTTTGTCCAAAGCTTGCTGCATCGTGTTCCAGGCATTGGCCATGGAACCCCAAGTCTCCAGCCATGTCCAGTTCTCCACAGATGCTGAATGCATGTGCCAAGGCCAGCCGTCTTCAGCTGCTGCTGGAAGGGTGGTACAGAACCAACAGTTGGAAACACTGGTCATCTCAGCATAGGTGTGGGCCCAGTCCACAATGCAGTTGGAGCCTGTTAACCTATGGTCAAAATGACAGAGCAGGCACAGGTACTAACAAAGGTAGACCATGTCCCTCAGGCAACACAGAGGCTAACTTTTCATCCCTAGATAACAATGCAGCTGCCAAGGTCTTCTGCCGTGGGCGATGGTACCACACCTCCTCAGCTCCCCATGGTTCCTTTGGGTCTTGTATCTGTGCCAAAGTCACAGGGGAGCTCTTAATAGGCCACACAGACAGTACATGTGTCCCCCGGAGGAGGGTTCTTTCCCTGGCCATTCCCCTATGAGCAGTCAACCACGGGGACCATGTATTGAATACCCAAGGAATCACATGCAAGTCATATTGTAGGCCCTCCACCCAGGGAGCTACAATGGCCAACCACTGGCAATGGGGGGATTGGAGGGTCAATGGCCACAGCCAGGTTTTCTGTTCCCCTGCCTTCAGGTGCACTGGGTCAGGCAACAACAGGTTACCATTCATCATCATACCTGGTAGGAGGAGGTCATCCTTAGTGTGTATCTGCGACTGAATGGAGTTGGCAGCCTGTTGTAACAAAGCCTCCACCAGGGCCGGGCTGCCTTTCCATGGCCATTCATTAGAGGTTTAGAGCACCAGGTCCAGCCTGGAACTCCAGCCCTACAAAGACAGGAGTGTGACATGCAAGTATAACCCCTTCTTCCAGAGCCCATTATATTGCTCAATCATACTTGCAGCTTGTGGGTTGTATGGCACACAGAATCTCCACTTTATGTCCTTTTGTTGTGCCCAGTGTTGTAAGTGTCGTCCAGTGAAACGTGTTCTCCTATCAGTCTCAATGGCCAGAGGGCGACCATACAGGGGACATAAGTGTTTCAAGGCCTGGATGGTGTTCTGTTGGTCAGCCACCCTGCAAGGGTAGGTGAACAACAGGCCTGTGGCTGTGTCCACATCTGTTAGCACATGCATATACCCTTGTGACTTTGGCAGCGGCCCGATGTAGTCTGCTTTCTACCTGGTCAAGGGCACTCGCCCTGTCATTACTTGTTGCATAACATTGGACAGGTGCCTCTGTCTGTTTAGGGCATGCCTGAGCACATGCCGGGCACTTCTGAAAAGCCTCCCAAATGTCTTGTATGGGCAGGGACAGACCCCAACGCTTAGTGACCTGTTGTATCAGTTTATCCCCTGCATGTCCCAGTTTCCAGCGTAGCCACAAGGCCACATCTCATGTAGGTGCCAACTCTAACCATTGGGCCTTGGCCAAGGCATCTGCCTCATCATTGCCAGGGGTGGCCAAAGGCATATGGCCTGACACATAGTAAACAGTTACCTGTTTCTGATGACCCATTTCCCAGAGGTCTTGCCACATGGCTCGACCCCAAATGGGTTAGTGGCTGACTAGCAACTTCTGTATTTTCCAGGTAGTTAACCACAAAGTTAAGCCTCGGTAGACCACCCAGCTATTGGTGCAGATTACCATCAGAGGGGTGCCACCACTTCTAAATCTGCAAGAGAATCAGTGTCACCTCCTTGGTGATCACCATCCACACTGCTCTAAGTTCAGCCCATTGGCTACTTTGTCCACACCCGGTTTCAAACCATATGGTATCAGTACTAGGTTGGACTGCAACAGCGGTCCAAGCAGTTATAGCACCTCGACTAGACCCATCTGTGTACCATGGCCTATCGAGAATGGGGGGATACCCTCCCTTAAACGCTGAAGGCTCAGGGTCTAGGGGTGCCTTAGGCCCCATGACCTTATCTTGTGTTAGGACTATAGGTCCCAAGACCTCTTGCAGCTCTGCTGCTAAGGGACTTGTACTCAGTGCACTCCACTGCTCCAAGTAGTCACTCTACTTTGCCAAAGTGGATATCTGTGCGATCCCAGTCCAGGGGGTCGTTATCCATGAACACACCCATCCTGCTATCGGCTAAGTCATCCACACGACGACTGCACCCTGTCCTGTCACACTCTCCCAAGCCTGAAGGGTGGCATATATAGCTGCTAGCTGTTTCTCTCTCAAGGAATATCCCCATAGTTGGGACCAAAAGCCCATGGTGTCCTCAAGTGCTCTGTGCACTGCCACAGGGCCCAAACAAAACTATCTGTGTTCATCTGTGGTCACATGCACATCCAGCTCAAATAGGTGCCCCTGGTCCAATACCCATAGGGCTTATGCTTGCTGAATAGCCCACTTGGCTGCCAGGAAGGCAGTCTCAGCTGCATCATTCCAATCCCAGGTAGCTCCCTTCTTTGATAAATGATGGAACAGTTTTACCATTTGAGCTAAATGGGGCATAAATGCCCACCAGTATCCCAGGAGGCCCACAAAAATTTGCAGCTGCTTCATTGTGGTTGGCTGGAGATATGCCTGAATCTTATCAACGATAGCCTCTGGGATGGCCTTTGTCTTACCCGACCAGATAACTCTCAAGAATTTGACAAATGAACCAGGCCTTTGGACCTTAGATTTGTTGACGGCCCAACTGCATGCTGCCAAATGTCGCCACAAGAGGGGTGCCACCACTTCTAAATCTGCAAGAGAATCAGAGGTTAACATATCATCAATATAATGGAATAGGTGGACCCCTTCTGGCATTGGCCAGGCAGCTAAATCCATGGTAACTAGACCATGACATATGGTGGGGCTATGCACATAGCCCTGCAACAACACTGTAAAAGTTCGTTGTCACCTGTCCCATGTGAAGGCAAACTGTTCTTGGCTCTTTGGAGCGATGTTGATGGAGAAAAATACATTGTCTAAGTCCACTACATAGTGATACTGTCCCGCTTCCATCATCAAACGGTCCATCAAATCCATGATTGACGATACAGCTTCATGCAAAGGGGGTGTTACTTTTTTCAGTTCCCAGTAGTCCACCATCATCTGCCAGTTTCTATCAGGCTTTCTAACTGGCCACATTGGAGAATTGTAGGGGCTATGGGTGCCATGCGCTATCGGCACCTCTTCCAGCTTTTTGTCTCAGTTATCTATGTATGTCCACCCGGCAAGCAGTATTGATGGGTGGAAGTAACCCATCGGGGTTGTGGCAGAACCTGAGGCTGGTGATGCATATGTCTGTGCAGCACCAGCTTCACCACATGCACTTGGAGTTTGAATTCACTGGCTGTGGTTTGTAATGCCAGGCCATGTAAAATGTCCACCCCCAGAATGTATTCAGGTATGGGAGAAACACACACAGTATATAAACAGAGAGCCACACAACTGATGGCAAGATACAGAGATACAGGTTTCACGTTCACTGACTGGCTTTCATAACCATCAAGGTAAGCAGGTTTGCCCAGATACTTATTCAGGTTCCGATAAAGAAGGCTGCAATCTGCACCAGTATCCACCAGTGCCAGCACCTGCACCCACTGTACATTGGTGGGGAACGAGTGGATCGCTAATTCCGCATGTGGCCTCCGATCATCCAGTGTCCCCCCAAACTGGGCATCTCGGCCAGTTCCCTAATCAAGCAGAAACAGCTCTACATTTCCACCTGGCTGCAGCAAGTAGTCTTTGAGCTAAAGCACCTGGGTGGGACCAGGTGGTGCAGCAGTGTCTTTCTCTCCCTTGGGCATTTTCTGGAATTGCTGCTCCGGAGACAACTGTCTCTACAAAGCTAAGAGTACTTCATTGGGCTGCTTCTTGATTTTCTCTTGGTCAACCCCAGCCAAAATCAAATCTATCCACATCCATGTCTGTGTCACTTGTTGAGGCCCCCTTTTCTCATGGAGACCCCCCTTTGGGCAGGGCATTTTCCCCTTCTTTAAGGCGCAGACCCATTGGTCCTGCCAGTGGCCTTCTGCTTACCCGAGAGCCGCCATAGCAGTGGTCACTTCATGTCTGTGTCACCCTATGTACAGGGTGGGTACAGCAGCTAGGGAGCCAAAGGCACTCGAGTGCAGAACCCAACATGAGACTCCTCATGTGGGAGGTGAAATGTTCATCATCTGGCCTCTGGGTATTCAGGTCAGACATAGCCTGCTGCATACCCATCTCCTGGATGACTTGCACCAAGTCAGCATATGACTGCCATTTACTCACAGTTTCAGGTATTTCACCAGTGTCATTCCACACAGTCCATATGGCTGCACATAGCCACTCAGTCAGGGTGTGATCACCTTGCCCTTGTGCCAACTGCTCGCCTCAGGGACTGGATATGTAGTTCTCGTAGTGCAGTCAAAATGCCCATCTAACTCTGCAAGCAAAGACTCGTTCATTCTCAGTGCTCTGTGCTTCCAGCTGCTTCAGCATCTTCTCCATGCTCGCTCGGGACCCATCTACCTCTGCCCATGTTTCCATCAGAGCCCATCCAAGCAGCACAGCTGCCACCGGGTATCACAACCCATGTTGTGGACACATGGCCGACCCGGAATTAGTGGAATCAGTGGGCTCACTCACCTCAGGAACGTATTTGTGATGCCAATTTTCAGTTCTAACTGAGGTCCAAGGGGAGTTGGTGGGTGAGTGGCGGGTAGCTGGAAAAACACTCAAGGAATTGTAGACCGTTTCAACATGGCTTTACTCTCTCTCTGGTGCAAATGAACCATATGTGCAGCGTTAGCAGGGTAATTATACCTTTTACAGACAATAGTGACTCTGAGCCAAGCATGAGCTCACATAGGTCATCAACTAATGCTCCTCACGTGGTGTGTTGTGTACCTGCACCTCAAACTCACCGAGTTATGCTGCACCAGAAGGCCACCTCAGCCTACTCCTGACTGAAGCGCAGCCATTTCCCTCACAGTTATATAAATACCTTGATTTAAAAATAGTTTATTGCTAACAATAACAACAAAAAAGCTACTGATCACCTGAGCCTTCAGCAAGTAATAATCTTTTTGCTAGTGAAGGGTTTAGCCTCAATGTCGACATCTGCTGACTGGTCAGGGTAATAGTTGCTGAATGTTGGGTTGTCTGTGGCAATTCTTTAAAATAAGACAATGAAGTTTGCCACATTGGTCGACTCTTCCTTTCATGTAAGATTTCTCTAGCATACGATGCTGTTTGATAGAATTTTACCCACAGTAGAACTACTTTCAAAACTGGAATCAATTCTCTCAAACCTTGCTGCTCTTTTAGCTACTAAGTTTCTGTAATATTCTAAATCTTTTGTTATCATTTCAACAATGTTCACAGCATCTTCACCAAGAGTAGATTCCTCCTCCAGAAGCCACTTACTTTCTAAGCCATAAGAAGCAGCTGCTCATCTGTTCAAGTTTTATCATGACATTGTAGCAATTCAGTCACATCTGCAGGCTCCACTTCTAATTAGAGATCTCTTGCTCTTTCCACAACATCTGTGATATTTCCGCCACTGAAGTTTTGAACCCATCAAAGTCATCCATGAGGGTTGGAATTCACCCCTTCCAAGTTCTTGTTAATATTGATATTCTGACCTCTTCCCATGAATCAAGAATATTCTTCTCTCCTGTCCCCATATTTTCCACACATGAACCAGGCATGGGTACAGACCAAAGGCCAAGGGATAAACAAGGGATTGCTGTATTGCTGGCTGATATGAGATGGGCACCACCAAGCAGATGCTGCTCTACCCAGGTCAGAGATAATGAATATTCCTAATGGCATCTAGATTGGTAAATCCTTTCCAAAAGTTTTTCTATCTGCTTTGCCCAGATGCATCAAGGAAACACTGTGTATGGCAGGTATAGCCTTACAAAATGTATTTCTTAATTAAAAGGACTTTAAAGTTGATGCATTTTCAAGTTGAAAGACTTGATCCATGGGCTACAGAATGGATATTGTGTTGGCAAGCATGAAAACAACATTAATCTCTTTGTACATCTCCATCACAGCTCTTGGATGACTAGGTGCACTGTCAATGAGCAGTAATATTTTGAAAGGAGTATTTTTTTCTCAGCAGTAGGTCTCTCAACGGTGACCTTAAAATAGTCAGCAAATCATGCTGCAAACAGATGTGCTATCCTCTAGGTTTTGTTATTCCACTTATAGAGCACAGGCAGAGTAGATTTAGCATAATTTTTGAGGACCCTAGGCTTTTTGGAATGGTTAGTGACCATTGGCTTCAACCTAAAATCACCAACTGCATTAGCCTCTAGCAAGAGAATCAGTAGGTCCTTTGAAGCTTTGAAGTTGAACATTGACTTCTCCTCTAGCTGTGAAAGTCCTAGATGGCATCTTCTAATAGATAGATGGCTGTTTCATCTACACTGAAAATCTGTTGTTTGTTCATCAATGATCTTAGCTAGAGTTTCTAGATAACTTGCTGCAGCTTCTCCATCAGAACTTACTGCTTCACTTCACACTTTTATGTTGTGGAGATGGCTTCTTTTCTTAAACTTCAGGAACCACCTTGCTTTTCTAGGGTCATACTTTTCTTCTGCAGCTTCCTCACCTCTCTCAGCCTTCAGAGAATTGAAGAGAGTTAGGGCCTTGCTCTGGATTAGACTTAGGTTTAAGGAAATGTGGCTGGTTTGATCTTCTCCCCAAACCACTAAAACTTTTTATCAGCAAAAAGGCTATTTCACAGCAAAAAGGCTGTTTTGCTTTCTTATTTGTGTATTAACTGAAGTAGCACTTTTAATTTGCTTCAATAACTTTCCTTTACAATCACAACTTGGCTACCTGTTCAGCACAAGAAGCCTAGCTGTCAGCCTGACATGTCTTCCTTACTAAGCTTAATTATTTCTAGCTTTTGATTTGAATTGAGATATGTGATTCTTCCTTTCACCTGAACACTTAAAGGCCATTGAAGGGTCATTACTTGGCCTAGTTTGAATATTGTTGTGTCTTAGGGGAGAGGGAGAGAGATGGGGGAACAGCTGGATTCTGGGGTAGTCAGAACACACACAACAGTTATCAATTGAATTTGCCTTTTTATATGGATATGTGTTATGGCACCCCAAAATAGTTACAGTAGAAACATCCAAGGTCACTGATCACAGATCACTATGTTAGATGTAATAATAATGAAAAAGTTTGAACTATTGCAAGAATTACCAAAATGTGACACAGACACATGAAGTGGGCACATGCTGTGGGAAAAAAAGGCACCCATAGACTTGCTGAATGCAGGGTTGTTGCAAACCTTCCATTTGTAAAAAACACAATAGCTGTGAAGAGCAAAAAAAACAAGGTATGCCTATACATTTATTCCTACACTGTGGAAATGGGAGATCAAGGAATGTTTACCAGAGGATGACATATAACATTAATCTCTTTTATCATCTAAGGTCAAAAAAAATGTGTCATACATATTATTCCTATTTGTAGAGGAGGAAGAGACTGAAGTCCAGAAAGGTTATACATTCTATGTAAGGCCATATAATAATAGCATACGTTTATATGGCTGTCACTCTACAAGAGCTTTATGTTCATTCATGTAACCCTCACAGCCACCCTATAATACAGATGCTTTTGTCATTTCAGTTTTATAAAAAAAAAACGAGCCCTGTGGAAATAAATAAATAGAAAGAAGGGGAAAAAATTGAGCCTTGTGGGGTTAAGTAATTTGTCCAAGGTCATATATGAAAAGGCAATGCTGGATTTGAACCAAGGCAGACAGACTGTAGTGTCTATGTGCTTAACAACTATGGCATACACTGTCTCTTCTTCCTAGTTGGTCATTAAGCCTGATTGAAAACTCAACAGTCAGACTGGAGAACCCATATAGTTAAGTAACAGAATGCCATTGGCATTTTAGATAGATTGTTTTGACTATAGTAAAAACAATAGACTTAGGTGAGACTGATCTGGAGGTGGGAAGACCAAATAGAGGAAAGCATGGATGCTAGTCTGACCTAAGCTAATTGCAACGAATATCAAGAGATACTTAGCAAATTCAACAATCAACTTCCTGGTTCATGAACACTGAGTGTGATTCAAAGGAAAAGGTCAGGAATCACTCCTTCTTTGACTGACGAGATGAAAAGTTGATATTTGGGTGGAGAATACAAGAAAGAGACAATTTAGGGGAAAAGTTGATGAGTTTTTTATTCTCCATAAATTTCATATTTGAAACGACCATAGGGTGCTCATATGAAGATATCCAGAAGGCTGTGGAATTTGTGAACTGAGCTCAGAAGAAATATCTGGGCTGAGAAATAGAGAAAAGGACTAATCAGGGAAATGTAGGATTGCTGAGCATTTTTAAAGACACAGTGGAGTTTTTAGATCAAAATATATCGTGGCACAAATGTACACAGTTGTGGTATGTGCATTGGGAGGCAGAGACAGAGAGGGAGATGAAGAGAGGAGGAAACTTCTTGTAAGCCATGGGAGAAGATAAAAGATTATTAATACTTAAAAGTTTATAAGTCGTTCCCTGTTTCCTGCTCAAATTAAGGGCCAATTTTTGGTACTGTTTTAGGTACTAGGAAGGGAGGAAACTTGAAAGAAGCCAATAAAACTGGAATCACTTACATTAGTAAGTTTGAGGGAGAATATAATCAATCTCGAAAGACCAGAAAAGTGGATGTATTGAAGGAAAAAGTCATATTGGGTGGAGGATAGAGTTTGAGGAATATTTCGGGGTGTGAAATAAGATCCCGGGACAGCTGCCCTGCTGCACAATTAAGGGAGAAGACAAAAGAATCTAATTATCTTTTACTATGCATTAGCAATGGAATCCTACATTAGTGTATCTTCATGAGAGTTCATTAATGATTTAAGTTGTTTTTCATTTTTCAATGATTTTTACATATAGGCTCCTGTTTTATTTGTTTTTAATCTGAACATAGTTTTATGAGTCTGGCCAAAAGCCATCTTGGCTTTTTATGGGTTACTTCTAATTTCTCTAGCAGTACTCCAGCAACCTATGTATTGAAGAAAGCAGACATTTGCATTTATTTGTAAGAGTTTATAGTTTATCCATTTAGTTTATAACCTAGTGAGACAGAAAGAGTTGATAGTATTGACAAGTAGTGTTAAAGATAATGGAGATATATACATCATTTCAAAGTGCACATGTAGATGTGGACCCTGAAATACCAGAAGAAATTTAAGAATTTGAGATAAATATGAAAGATGCAAAATGTTAACGTTGTTGGATGATCAAAAATAGTTTACAGGCTCAGTAGGATGACTCATACCTGTAATTCCATCACTTTGGGAGGCCTATGTGGTACGATCGCGTAAGTCCAGGAGTTTGAGACCAGCCTGAGCAGCATCGTGAGACCTTGTCTCTACTAAAGAAGGAGAAGGAGAGAAGAAATGATAATAATAATAATAATTTACAGATGAAGAAATTAAGACTGAGAGAGGTTAGGTCTATTGTCTAAGGTCACACACAACTGGTAATTATAGTAGCTGGTATTCAAACCTGCTCAGTCTGGCTTCACTGCATTCTCTTTCTAGTATGCTTTTGAACTACCTAGAAAAATAGTGGCAGTTTCTGAAATGGAAGACTATGATTCATGATAGTTGCTAGGCATCGTACCAATCAGAATTCTTAGTTTTAAACAACAGAAGCCAGCTTTGTCTAAAGCAGAAAAGGAATATTTGGTAATATCGTAGAGCCCACAGAATCTTTAGGGGTGCTGCAGAACTAGACTTAAGAAACTAGTAGAAATGAGGAAAGGTAAAGCCCTACCAGTGCCATACCATAGGAAAATTCTGCTTTGAAATCTGCTGCTGATACAGTTTCCACTGGACAATCTTTAACATGCCGCTGGGTTCTGCTGCCTTTGGCCACTCATTGAAGTTTGCTGTTTCAGTGTGACCGCAGCTTCCTTGAGTAATCTCTGATGGTCTTCTACACCTCTGCCTCCCTCTCACAAAATTCAAAGTCCTGGGTGGGAGCATTAGTTTGGTTAACAAAGGTAACATGACTGATGATCAATAACCAAATAACTAGGAAAGGGACTACCCCAGACTTTTTGAGATTTCCCAAAATGAAAAATGTGTTCAGACACTGGGCAGCCATCAACAGACCGTCATTTACATATATGTGTGCATGTACACACACGCATACGCAAACACACATATTTGATGATTACTTCCCAGTGCCCGAGATTTCTCATTAAATTGGTAACAGCATGGTGTTCACATACTTTTCTTTTTAAATTTATGTTTTGTTACCTAAAACATAATGTTTCATGGTCTAAAGAAGGAAAAACACAAGGAAAAGAAAAGAAAAACTTTTAAAATTCCATTACCTGATGAAAACAACAGCAACATTTTTGTGTATATTTTTCCAGGCTTTGTTCAATTCATAGAAATGAACTCTTCAGCCAAAGTAGGATGATACTACATATTATATTAGGACCATCTTTTTAAAATTCACAATGTATTCTAAACATGTATCTATGGCAATTTTAGAAGGACATACTATTCTGTTCTATGGATGTATCATAATTTGATGAAAAATCACAGATTATTGAACAGTTAGGTTATTTAGATTTTTGTCATAAGCAATGCTTTTATAAAAAATATTTTTCATCCCTTTTCACATTATTGAATTACTTCAGAAAAATAAATTGCTAGAAATGCACTTGCTTCATGAAAAGATAGCACATTTTAAAGGCTTTTAGTTGTTACCTTCAACTTACTCTTTCAAAACATTATATTAATATATGCATACCTATGTACATTTTGCAATATGGATATTATAAGTTTTTGTATTGCTAATTTGATAGATGAAAAGTAGGATTTCATTTCTTTTATTTATTCAAAAAGTATTTTTGAGACTCTGCTATATGCTTAACACAGACTTCATTTCTGGAAATAGACAAGCTGCTTACTTTTGTGGAGTTTACATTCTAGGGAGTATGTGAGGTGGCAGGCTGGGGAGAAAGAACAAGTTCAAGAAAGAGAAAAAATAAATGCTTAAATAAATTTGAAAAGAAAGGGAGGATTAAGAGGATAATCCAAATGGTGACTTAGGTTAGTGTGGAGAGGGAGAGAAGTGTTTCAAGAAAAGAGGGAAAGCTTCTCTTTTGATTTTAATATCTAAATCAGGCAAAGATAATACAAGAAAGAAAAATTATAGGACAGTCTCACATGGAAACTTCAATGCAGAAACACTAAATAAAATACTGATAAATCAAAGTGAGTTGTTTGTGTTGGTATCTCCTGACCACGAGGGCTTTATTTGAGGAATTCAAAAATGGTTCAATGTTTTTCTTTTTTAAAATCTATCAGTGTAATCTGTAACATTGAACAAATTAAAGGAGAAAAACCATATGGTCATCCCAATAGATACATTAAAAGCATTCAATAAAATTGAACAATAATTATAAGAAAAACTCTTAGCACATTAGGAATAGGAGGTCAATTTCTTAACATGATAAAAAGGTATTTACAAAAAATAAGGAAAAAAACATTTTAAGAATAGCAAGCATGCCACTTTAAAGTGTGAAAGAAAAGGTTACCTGTTGTCATGCAAAACTTTTCAATATTATACTAGAAGTTCTACCCAATGCAGTAAGAAAAAGAGAAATAAGAGAAATAGAAGGTTGACTAGCAAGACAGAACTGTTATTTGCACATGTTACTATTGCCTATGTAGAATTAATAGAAAATGTCTGCAAATATACTAGACTAAAAATTACTTTGTAAATTAGTAACTCCCCTATCAATAATCAATTAATAAAAAGAAAAAGCTTACCAGTAATAATAACAAAACCTATAGAATAACAAGGATTAACATAACAGGCACTTATAAACAATTTATCTGAAGAAAACTATAAAACTTTTCTGAGAGACATTTAAACAAATAGACTGGTAAGACTAGCACAATAAAATTCAAATTTATTCCACATTAGTCTGTAAATATAATCCTAGGTTTTCAGGTGTTTTGTTTTGTTGATTAAAAGAAAAACAGAAGAACAGATACTTATTCAGTGATTACTGTATGTCACACTCTACGGAGGCTGTTGGGATACAGCAAAGAATGAAACAAGCTTTATCAGGAATCACTGAAGATCTTCTAACTTTTAATCTGAATGCCATAAAGAACAAAAAACATGCAGGAGGTATGAGGCTAATGTTGATCTGAGAGGTGAAGGGTGTGAGTAGAAGAGGAGTTATGCAGGCTTTGACATCTATCCATTTAAAAATGTATTATAAGGGGTATTGAGACCACAGTAGACAGATAAAAAAAGAATTAAAAAGATAGAAATAGATCTGAGTATAGAGATAGTTACAGTTTGTTTTAAGTGGCATTTCAAATTAAAATAGAGAAAGGATGAATTGTTCAATAGAGTTGTGAAATTTGGGATAAAATGAGTACACTAATCTCACAATTTAGCATCAGCCCAAATAAAGATCAGATGGATTAAAGATGTTTACATTTTTCTGATTTTACTTTTCCTTATGAAATATTTTGAACATATTTAAAAGTACAGAAAATAATGACATTGGTAACTTTTAATCAAATGACATCGCATTGGTTCTGTTTTCTCTCCCACTTTTTTAAAGAAATAATATATTACTGACAAAGCTAAAGCCAATCTCCATTCCTTCCCCTTGCCTCCCTCTCCAGAGGTAACCATTATCCTGAAATCAATGTGTTCATAGTGTTCATATGAATGGATATTTTTATATTTTTACTAAATATACATTATTGTTCAATAATATATAGTGTTCTTTAAGTTTTTAAAATGTTGTTTGCTTTTATGTGTAAGTCTTTAATCCACCTGGTTTTGTTTTATGTATGACTTGGGGTAGGTATCTAATTTGATTTTTTCCATATGAATTACCTATCCTGCAGAAAAACCAATCCTACTCCCACTGATTCTAATAATACATCTTCTGTTTTATTTATTCCAGGTCTGTCCAGGTCTATATATTCTGGGTTGCTATTGTGAACTATTTTTTTTTTCTTCCTCTCTCTCTTTTTTTTTTTTGAGACAGGTTCTCACTTTTTCACCCAGACTGGAGCGCAGTGGTGTGATCTCGTCTCACTTTGACCTCTGCCTTACAGGCTCAATCAGTTCCCCATCTTGGCCTCCAGAGTAGCTGGGACCACAGGCATGCACCACCAAGCCCAGCTAGTTTTTGTAAAGCTGTAGTTTCACCATATTGCCCCGGCTGATCACGAACTCTGAGGCTCAAGGGATCTGCCTGCCTTGGCCTTCCAAAGTGCTGGAATCAGCTGGGATGAGTGCACCCTTCCTTCTTTTTTCTTTTGTACAGCCTTGTCTCCCTAAACGGCCCCCAGGCTGGTCTTGAATTCCTAATCTCAGGCGATCCCCCCACCTAGGCCTCCCAAAGTGCTGGGATTACAGGCTTGAACCACAGCATCCCCCTCTCTTTTCTTTCTGTTATACTTTATGTTATCTTTCTATTTATACGAGGCTCTCCTTGTTTTCATTTTTATTGTATATATATTTTTTAAAAGCCCATCTTTCTGAACTGTTTTATTAATTTAGTTGGTAGGCTGAGGGTTTTTTCCATGTCGATTATTTTATCATTAGTAGTTAATTGTAATTCTAAATCTTTGCCATTATTTATATATAATATCATATTCTTATCTGGTTGCGTTGGCTAATTCTTACAAAATAATGTTAAATAAATGTACCATGTACAGCTTCTAATTTGCTAGGAGTATTTTAAATAAAAGTGGATATTGAACATTATCAAATAACTTGAGGCATTTATAGTGATAGTCATTTGGTTTTTGTTTTTTAGCCTATTATTATAATGATATATTTTATTAAATTTCCCAACATAGACATTTCATATTCTCCATTTAAACTCTACTTCATCATGTATTTGGTTTGCTTATTTTTAAAATCTAATATCCATAGAGGTGGGTGGGGATTTCTATTTTTATTTACTTATTTTTATTTATCCTTCATGCCTGGTACAGTGCTTGGCATAGAATAGACACTCAGTAAATGTTTACTGAATGAATGAATAAGTGAGATTGGTTTTCAGGTTTTATTTTGTCTTGTCATTGTCATGTTTTGTAGTAAACTACACTAGTTTGATAAATAAAATTAAAGACTTTCTTTCTCTAAGATCATTGAAAGCATTGAAATATCACTAGAATCATTTGTTGTATTCATCTTTAAAAGGGAGCAGCTTTTGTTGCAGTTGTTCAAGTCTGCCTTTCTGGTTTTTGTTTCATTTATTTGTATTTATCTTTATTCATCTCTTATTTTTTTCTGTTTCTTTAGGTTCATATTTTCCTTCTTTTCAGTTTTTTTGAATTCAATGCTTGGTTTACATTTTTCAATTTTTTTAATAAACAGGTTTAAAGCGCCAAGTTTTCTTCTCAGATCAATCCAAAAAAGTCTGTAATTTATTATAGATTTCTTCTTTAATAGAGGTATTAAAGGATACATAGGAGATAAAATTTTAAGTCCTTGTATTTCTAGAAAATTTTTATTTTA
This sequence comes from Chlorocebus sabaeus, assembly GCF_047675955.1. Classification (NCBI taxonomy): domain Eukaryota; kingdom Metazoa; phylum Chordata; class Mammalia; order Primates; family Cercopithecidae; genus Chlorocebus; species Chlorocebus sabaeus. Next base: position 35,585,718 of record NC_132913.1, read on the forward strand.
CTTTTGTATTTGAGAACTGCTTTCCCTAGATATATGAGTTTAAAATCATTTTTTCTCGCAACTTTTAAGACATTGTTTCACTTCCTCCAGTGATGTTGATCATATAATTGATGTGTGACCTGTTTCTATCTAGAAGCCTTTAAGATCTCCTTATCTAGTGGTCCAAAATTTTATAGAGATATATCTAGTTGTGAGTTTTTTGAGGTTTTTTTTGTTGTTGTTTTGTTTTGTTTTGTTTTTGTTTTTGTTTTTTTAGTGTAGTATACTTGGCATACAAGGACTTTCAGTCTGAAGTCTTATACCCTTTTTTGCCTCTAAAAAATTATCTTCAATTATATCTATGATTATTTTCTCCTCTATATTTCCCTACATATTCTCATTCTGGGATTCCTTTTAGTTGAACGTCAACCCTTTAGAATCAATCTTCTATAACTGTTAACTTTCTCATATTTTACCCACCTAGTGCTTATATTCCACTTATTGAAGATTTTTCTCAACTTAGATTTCCAAATCACTTATTGAATTTAGCAAGCATATATTCAATTTCCAAGACCTCTTTCATATTTGATGCTTATTCTTTCTTTAAGATATCCTCCTCTTGTTCATGGATACAGTGTATTAGAAGTTTTTCAAAGTTATTTTTGTATTTTATAAATATTCTCCCTTTTCTCAGTGGTTGATATCCCGCCCCCCATTTGTTGTCTTTCTTTTTCTCTTCATTGTGGTAGATGTGATTCATGTGTCTGATGCCTGTTTACTTTTTAAATAAAGTAATAGGAAAGCTTGAATCTCTCTGTGTGTGAACAGACTAGTGTATTGGTTGGCTTGTCTTGGATAAGGTATGCATAATGTTAGCCTTATATTTTGCAGCCACTAAATATGAAAGCTGATGTCTCTGATAGAGAGCATTGCCTCTCATTCTAGCCATCCTTGTTCTCAGCAAAATTGTGTTCAATATTTTGGAGAAGAGACCTCCATTACTTCCTTTCTATTTCTTTTTTCTTTCTTTCTTTTTTTTTTTTTTTTCAGAGTTTAACTCTGTCACCCAGACTGGAGTGCAGTGTCACCATCTCGGCTCACTGCAACCTCAGCCTTCAGGGTTCAAGCGATTCTCCTGCCTTAGCCTCTGGAATAACTGGGATTACAGGCATGCACCACCATACCTGGCTAATTTTTGTGCTTTTGGTAGAGACGGGGTTTCACCATGTTGACCAGACTGTTCTTGAACTCCTGACCTCAAGCAATCCTCCTGCCTTGACCTTCCAAAGTGCTGGCATTGCAGGTGTCAGCCACCATGCTCGGCTGTCTTCTGACTTTCAATTTTTTTTTGTTTTCAGCCTCATAGGTCTCTACTAAAGTTCATTGTATTTTGTGTTTCCAATTTCCCTGCCTTTCTTGGATTCCTACAGCAGGTTGGCCCCTTCCTCACCTTTTGTCCCTTCCTCTACTGCTCTTCTTTATCCCTCACCACTCCTTCTGATTTCCTTCTTTCTGCAATTTTTAAATTCCCTTTTCCACAAACAGATAGCCCTTTATTCCTTTTCCTTATTGTTTTCTATCCCTTTAAAAATGTATTTATTTACCAGTATTTTAAGGAGATCTCAAGAGAGAAAAGATAGGAATATGAGCTCAGCCTCATATCTCATATCTCACTCTCATAACAAAGACCCATCTTAAGAGCTTTTGCTGCCTTTATTTTTATTGTTAAAATATGGAGTCTGTAATTGATGTTTCAGTTTCATCTTTAGAGAATGATTTTTAGGCTCTAGGTAATTTTATTTACGTTCTTTATCTTTAGTCAGTTGTTTCTAGTTTTATTACCCTATGATTAGTGGCTGGCCTATAAAATTTTTAATTTTTGGAGTTCAGTGATGTTTTCTTTGTAGTACGGAATATAATCAATTTTGGTAAACATTCTCTGGACATTTGAAGAGAATTACATTCTCTGTTATATACAAGGTTAGGTACATCTGTTATGTTGGTTAATTCTTTAATTTACTTGTGGACGTTTGGTTTGTAAATGACTTTTTGAAAGAAGTTATTTTCCCAAAACAATTATTTCCATCTCTTCGTGTTCTCCTTGAATTTCAAATAGCTTTTATTTTGTATTTCAGCACTATGTTATTTCTAGTATAAAAGTTCGTAAAGTACATATCCTCATTGTGGATCTATACTTTTTAATCACTTTAAAATAATTCGTTTTGCCTATATAATACATTTTGCTCTAATTTCCATCGGTATGCTATTGATGTTTCCACTCTGCCTTTTATTATTTCTACTTTTTTAATTGACAAAGAAAAATTGTATATATTTATGGTTTTGAAATATGTATACATTGTGAAATGGCTAAATCAAGCTAGTTAGCATATGCATTACCTCCATTTTTACCATTTTGTGTGATGAGAACATTTAATATCTACTTAGCAATCATCATTGTGTCATAATACACAATACATTTGTATTAACCACAATTGCCATATTATGCAATAGGTCCCTTGGACTTATTTTTCCTGTCCAGCTGAAATTCTGTACCCATTGACCAGCATCTCCCCCATGCCCTCCTCCCCTCCAGTCTGTGGTAACCACATTCTATTCTCTGCTACTATGAGTTTGACTTTTTTAGATTCCACATGTAAATAAAATCATGCAGTATTTGTCTTTCTGTGCCTAGCTTATTTCACTTAACATAATCCCTCCAGGTTCATCCATGTTTTCACAAGTAACAGGATTTCCTTCATTTTAAGGCTAAGTAGTATTGTCTTATGTGTTCATACACCATGTTTTCTTTACCTGTTCAACTGTTGATGGACACTGAGGTTGATTCCATATCTTGACTATTAGTTGTATAATGCTACAGTGATCACTGGAATGCAGATATATCTTTGAAAGACTTATTTCATTTCCTCTGGATAATACCCACTAGTGGGATCATGTACTAGTTGTTTTAAAGTTTTTTGAGGAACTTCCGTACTGTTTTCCATAATTACTGTATTAATTCACATTTCTACTTACAGTGTACAAGTGTTCTCATGTCTCTACATCCTTGCCAATACTTATCTTTTTTTTTTTTTTTTGTAATAGCTATTCTGACAAGTGTGTAGTGATATTTCATTGCAGCTTTAATTTGCTTTTCTTTGATGATTAGTGATGTTGAGCATTTTTCCATATACTTATTCACCATTTGTATGTCTTCTTTTGAGAAATGTCTATTCAGGTGCTTTGCGTACTTTTTAATCAAGTTATTTGTTTGCCTCTTGTTGAGTTTTTTGTGTTCTGTATATATTTTAGATATTAACTCCTTATCAATTGTATGGTTCACATATATTTTCTTACATTCTATAGATTGTCTCTTCACTCTATTGATTGTTTCTTTTGCTCTACAGAAGTGCTTTTTAGTTTGATATAATTCCATTTATCTATTTTTACTTTTTGTTGTCTGTGCTTTTTGTTTGCATTTGCCTGATATATCTTTACATGTCTTTGTATTTTCCTTTAGTTTTAACCTTTGCCTAGAAATTGCTAAGGTGCAAGTATTATAAGCACGTAAAATTACATTTTGTTTCCTAGACAAGGCTAAAAGTAATATATTTCTAGACAAAGAACTGAATGATTTCACTGTTATTGTGCAAAAAAAACCATATTCTCATTTTATGCTATTTTTTACACTTCTTTTTAGAAAACATTTCTCTTTCTTTCTTTATTGTCTCATCTCCTACTGAAATCACCTTTGCAAAAATTATGACAATGAGAGAAATCTGACAGAGCTGACTCCATCATGCTTCCAACCTCACAAAATGCCTTTGCTCATTCCTGGGCATCAGTCAAACTGTGCACTAACTCTGGGAGGAATTTAGTTTACAGTTTAACTTTAAAACAAAGATGATTAACAGTCTCTCCCTGAAGCTAACCCCCACTTTGCTTGGGGATTGAAACTGCATTTGTAAAATTAGCAAATTGGCCACACAGTTAAAACTATGGTTCAAGAGTCATGTAGCTGGAGGTCACAAGATTTGTAACTCCACACTTGTTTCTGTATATAACATCATTATGGTAAAACTTAAGACTGGTGTTTGAGGTATTTTTCAGACCTTGCATTCTGATGGATGAGCTGGCACCATCCTGACCAGTAACCCCTACCAAGAAACTGACTCAGCAGGTTGTGACGCCCCCACCCTCAGGAATAGAAACAGCACAAGAATACAGCTTCGACCCCGTGTGATTTCATCCCCAACCCAACCCATCAGCATTCCACATTCTCTAGCCTCCTACCCACCAAACTCCTTGAAAAACCCTAGCCACCAAATTCTCCCAGGAGGCAGGCTTGACAATTATCTCCTGTCCTGCCACTGGCCTGCCTTGTGATAATTAAACTCTGTCTTTGCTTCAACACTTCTGCTGTTCTCATTATATTGGCATTTTTGGGCAGCAGGGAAGAACCTAGCTGGGCAATAACAATACATGTACTGGAAAGTGAGAATGCTTGGATTTTCCTGTGTCCCTTATTGATATGGGAAGTCCACTTTCATCGTTTGTACTTTTCGATGCCAGATAATACTTCTTTGCTATTTTATTTTTCTCTTCCTTTATTCTGCTATATCCATCAAATTTTTCTTAATCTTTTTCTATTCTGGTTCTCATTTGGAAGTTTTATATCATATTCTTATTCTACTAGTGCTTCATTTCTCTTTCAGTGTCAAGAGCAAAATTGTCTAATACTTTCCCATGTGTACAATGAGACATTTAACATGATTTTGCTTTCTCCTATTCTTATCCTCACCCCCGACACCACCACACAGACACACCACTGTTTTAAAAAAATGATACTCTAAGTTCTGGGGTACATGTGCAGAACGTGCAGTTTTGTTACATAGGTATATGCTTGCCATGGTGGTTTACTGCACCCATCAACCCGTCACCTACATTAGGTATTTCTCCTAATGCTATCCCTCCCCAGCTCCCCGCCCCCTGACAGGCCCTGGTCACACATCACTTTTTTGTTGAAGTAATCTCGACTTTTAACTTTGGATTAATGTTGCTTATTGTTTTACACTATGTAAATTTTGTTATTTGAACTTAGGCATAACCCGAAATTTTACTGATTTTGTTGCTAATACTCCTTCATAGTTAAAACATTTTGCATTTCTTAAAGTCCTAATTTTTTAAGAAGGATGGTAAAATTTCTGGGTCCTTGCATGACTATGAAATACTTAGTGTCTTTGGAAATGAACGATAAAGCTAGGCTGGGTTTAGAATTCTTTTATAAAAACAGTTTACAGTTAAAAATTATGGTTAAAAAAATACAGTAAAAAAAAGTGAGTGTTTTTCTTTTTGTTTTTCTTTTTGTTTTGTTTTTTTTTTTTTGATGGAGTTTCTCTCTTGTTGCTGAGGCTGGAGTGCAATGGCATGATCTTGGCTCACTGCAACCTTCACCTTCTGGGTTCAAGCAATTCTCCTGCCTCAGCCTCCCAAGTAGCTGAGATTACAGGTGTGCACCACCACACCTGGCTAATTTTTGTATTTTTAGTAGAGATGGGGTTTCACAATGTTAGCCAGACTGGTCTTGAGCTCCTCAGGTGTTGACCTCAGGTGATCCACCAGACTTGGCCTCCCAAAGTGTTGGGATTACAGGCGTGAACCACTGCACCTGGCCTGTTTTCTTACATGTGGTTGTGTGAGAGAAATCTGATGTTAATCTGATTATTTTTTTGTTTTAGATTATGTGTTTTCTTATGCAACCCATATGATTTTGTTTTCCTTTATTCTTTAAATTCGTTAAATTTATAAGCATCACTAGGTTATTCTAGTTGTCTTTTTTGACTGCATTTGAATAAGCCCTTTGAGTAGGAAAATTTATATTTTTCTTTATTTCAGGAAAATTCCCAGTATTAGTTCTTTGATTATTGCTTCCCCTCCATCCATTATCTTCTCATCTTCTCACATTTTTATTACTGGACTCCTGGATTTGTCTCTCTATTAATCAGGGTTCTCCAGAGAAACAAAATTAGTGAGATGTATGTAGAGAGAGGGATTTATTTTAAGGAATTGTCTCACAGGAGTGTGGGGTGGACAAGTCTAACCTACAGAGCAGGCCAGCAAGCTGTAAATTTCTGCAGGAGGGGATGTTAAAGTCTTGTATCCCAAAGCAGTCTAGGGAAAATTTCTTCACAAAAGACCTCACTCTTTTCTCTAAAGACCTTCAAGTGATTGGATGAGGCTCATCCACTTTACGAGAGTAATATGCTTTATTCAAAGTCTACTGATTTAACCTTTAATCACATCTAAAAATTACCTTCACAGCAACATCTAGACTGGTGTTTGAGCAAGGAACTGTGTACCATAGCCTAGCTGAATTGATGTATAAAGTTAACCATCACAGCCTAGAAATCACTTTTTTTTGGCCCTTTTTTCTTTATTATCTTAGTATGAGTTCTAGGAGAATTTGTCAAAACAGTCTTCTAAAATCACCTGTTTGCTGCTTACAGCATTTATTGCTTGCTATAAATTTGTTAATTTTTATTTAAAAGTAATATTTTCTGATTTTATATTTTTATAGTTCAAAGTTTTCTCATATTTTATTGAAAAAATGTTTTAATTTGAAATGTTTTTTGGATATTTATATTTTTGTTTTGACTATTTTTTAAACCTTGGCCAAGCATGGTGACTCATGCCTGTATTCCCAGCACTTTGGGAGTCCAAGACAGGGGGATCACCTGATGCCAGGAGTTTGAGACTAGCCTAGACACCAAAGCAAGACTCTGTCTCTACCAAAAAACAAAAAAACAAAAAGTTAGCCAAATGTGATGGTGCATGGCTGTAGTCCTAGCCACTTGGGAGGCTGAGGCAAGAGAATAGCCTGAGCCTGGGAGTTGGAGGCTGCAGTAAGCTATGATCATGCCACTGCACTCCAGCCTAAGTGACAGAGTGAGACCCTATCTAAAATAAATAAATAAAAATAGAATTTTATTTAGAAAAATGTCAAAACTGTAGAATATTTTTATGCATACTGTAATTAATATTATTCCACTTTTCACTTAATCAATTACCATTTGTCATAATTGGTTTATCTCTCACCATACGCATACATCACTTATTTTGCTAAACTATTTAAGAGTAAATTGCCGACCTTATAAACTTTTACTTAAATACTTAAGCATGTATCTCTGAACAAGGCCATTCATTTACATTATTTAAAATAGTTGTGAAATTCAGAAAATTTAACATTGATACAATATTAATAATAGTCTATGTTTAAATTTTTCCAGTTATTTCAGTAATGTCTTTTTATAACAATTTTTTCTCCAATCTGGGTTCCAGTTGAGAGTTATACATTGCCTTTAGTTATCATGTAAGAGATTTTTTGAAGTAATTTGCTCTTTCTTGACATAAATCTGTTTCACAAATATTTGATGTGACTCCTTAGAATGTGCCTCTTCTTTTTATATGTATGATGACTTTATTACCTTTAAAGAGTAGTTCTGCATGTTTAGTATCAAGATTTGAAAATTTGGGGTAAAAATTCTATTGGTTCTTATTTTTAAAAATTAAATGCAAAGGAGAAGAGAAAGTTTGTATTTTCTCTCATTTTGGTATACTCAGTTGTGGTACTTTTGGCTCTGTGGCTTCGGAGAACAATTGTGTCTCCCTTTCTTCAACATCACTCTTAAGGGGCAATTTTCAGTTGTCCACAGTATTTATAAAGTGTTATGTTAAGTCCAGTTGAGAATACAAAGTGTGTGATCTGGTTCAATGAATAATAATTATTAAGGTAAGGCAAGTAAAGAGCATTTATGAGACATGGTAAGAATTTATGGAAAGTTCAAAGCCTTGAGTCTAAAAATATGAATAATATTTGGGTATAGGGGAAACATTCCTGATAAGAGTTTAGGATAAATATAGATCATTAAAATTTGGTCTTAGTGTAACACTAGGAAGCATATTATAGAATTCACTCCTTTATTTAAATTTTACCAGAGAAAACAAAAACTTAAATATGTAGCTAATATACATTATGCATATAATACAAATATAAATATATGTATAAATTGTTCAGTTCATCTAAGCTGTCAAATGTTTCCTAAAGTTGTTTTTAATATTCTGTAACTTATTTTTTAGAGACAGGGTCTCACTCTGTTGCCCAAGCTAGTCTATTGAACTCTTGGCCTCTAGCAATGTAGTTTTTCGTCTCTACTTTACTTGTAATTACTTAAGCAATGTAGTTTTTTGTGTCTACTTTATCAGTATTATGTACTGTTTTTCATTCATAATGCCTTATATTTGTGCCTGTTTCATTTTCTTCATCAGTCCTGCTAGAGATTGGTCTATATTATCATTATTGTCCTCTTTCTTCTTTCTTACATTTACTCTTATTTCTTTTCTCACTTATTTGATTGGGACATGATTAGCTTTTGATCTTTGTTTTTCTAATTTAATAAATGCATTGAGGAAATGCTTTTTATTGTTTTAACTAATTGAACAGTTTTAATATCAGGTTAATTAAGACATAATTTGCATAAAGTCAAATCACCTTCTTAGTGTATAGTTCTGAGTTTTGGCATGTGTACACATTCATTTAACCACCACCATAGTCAAGACACAGAACCTCCGTCACCCACGAACATTTTCTTGGGTCCCTTTGTAGTAAATCCCTCTCCCAGCTTCAGCCCTTGGCAATCAATGGTTTGTTTTCTGTTCCTGTAGTTTTACTTTTTCCAGAATGTCATCTAAACATAATTACACCGTATGTAGCCTTTGATTCTATCTTCTTTCACTTAATATAATGTATTCGAGGTTCATCCGTATTGTTATGATATTGTGATCAGAGGGCTGGTTTATATGATTCTGATTCTTTGGCACTTATTTGGGCTTATTTTGAGGTTTAGCGTGTTATCTGTTTTCATGACTGGTCTGTGTGTGTGTTTGAAAGGGATTCTCTCTTTTTTAGTACAGGGTTGTATATATAGCTGATAGAGATGCTTGTTGATTGTGTTGTTCAAATCTATTTTTACTAACTTTTATCCTTATAATCCATCAGGTTTTGATAGGGTTGTGTATGTGTATGTGAAAATCTCTCACTGTATCTGTAGATTTTTCCATTTCTTTGGGTAATTTGTATGTTTTTAAGTATATTAAGGCCATCATTTTAAAATCTTCATACATTTTTTAATGCCACTTTTTTCTCATTTAATGTTTATTTGCCCTAAATTCTATTTTTTAAATTTATTTGTTTTAGTCAGGGTTCTCCAGAGACAGAACCAGTAGGATATATCTAGAGGTATGTGAAAGGGATTTATTAGGGGAATTGGCTCACTTGATTATGGAGGCAGAGAAGTCCCATGATAGACTGCAAGCTAGAGAACCAGGAAAGCCGATAGACTCGCTCAGTCCAAGTATGAAGGCCTAAGAGCCCAGTAGGCCACTGGTATCAGTCCTGGAGTTCAAAGGTTGGAGAACGTGGAGTTCTGAAGTCCAAAGTCAGGAGAAGAGTGTCGTGACTCCAGGAGAGAAGTGGTGAAAAATTGCCCTTCCTGCACTTTTTTGTTCCATATGGTTCCCCAAGTGACTGGATGGTGCCTACCCACATTGAGGGTGGATATTTTCCACCCACTCCACCAACTCACATGCCAGTCTCCGCTGGGAACACCATCACAGACACACTGGGGCAGCCTAGTCATCCTAATCAAAAGTGAAGCCATCAAGTTGTCGTAGCTCACACCTGTAATCCCAACATTGGAAGGCAAGGTGGGAGGATCACTTGAGGCCAGAAGTTCAAAACCAACCTGGGCAACATAGTGAGATCCCATTTCTAAAAAATGGGAAAAGTTATCTGGGTGTGGTGGCACGAGCCTACAGTCCTAGCTACTAGGGAGGTCGAGTCGGGAGGATCGTTTAAGCACAACAGTTCGAGGATGCAGTGAGCTATGGTTGTACAACTGCACTACAGCCTGGGCAACAAGCAAGACCCTGTCTGTAACAAATAAAAATAAAGCAAAATAAAGCAAAGCCATCTGAATTTCTCTTTCAGCAGAAAAAGGTCAGGCACAGTGCCTACTGAAACACTGAGAGTAATTAATGGTTTACCAGCTGTCTGAGTATCCCTTCATCCAGTCAAGATGACACCCACAATCCACTATCACAGTATTGCTTTGCTACTTTTCTTTTGGCTAGTATTTACTTGGAATATAATTTCCATTCTTCTTTATTTTCATTTAGCTCTAGATGTATCTCATCTGAGCATCATAAAGCTGGATTTATTTTTCTAATTCCATTCTGATAGTATTTTTCCTATAAGAAGTTAATTTAATTTATTATAGTTACACATTTGGACTCTTTCTTTTTTAAGAAGTGAGATGTCTCTGTGTTGGACAGGTGGAGTGCAGTGGCTATTCACAGGTGCAGTCATAGTGTACTGCAGCCTCAAACTTCATAGGCTCAAGTAATCCTCCTGCCTCAACCTCCCCAGTAGCACATACCACCACACTTGGCTTTGGGCTCATTTTAACCATTTTATTGTGGTTTTGTTTAGTTAATTTTTCTTCACTTTTTTCCTTCTTTCATGACATCTGTTGAACTGATATTTCTCTTGGTTGCTTCTGCTTTTTTCTTTTTTCTCATTTCCTGTTTTGGAAACTACAGATTTGTATTTCTATTCTTTTAAAAACTAACTGCAAAAAAAAAAAAGAAACAAAAAAATTAACCACCAATTTTAATGTACATGTGGACTATATTATATTTCTCAGAGTCTAAAATCATTTACTGTATCCTTTAGTTAAACAATCCTTGCACATTTTATCTGCTGTCTTTCTTTACAGGTTTTCTAGAACTTAATTCACCTTTGTATTTTGTGGACTTTATTTTAAAAGGGACAGTAGTTTGATTTCCATCCTCACAGTTACTTCTTATGTCCCTTGCCTTCCCTCAATGTTCAGTTTTCTTTTTCTCTGCTTTTTGTTTCATTTTTCTTGAGGTGAGTATCTCACTCTGTCACCCAGGCTGAAGTGCAGTGGCACGATCACAGCTCACTGCAGCCTTGATCACCCATCCTTCCACCTCAGCCTTCCGAGTAGCTGGGACCTCAGGTGCGCACTTCCCGCCCAGCTTATTTCTGTATTTTTGGTAGAGAGGGGTTTTGCCATGTTGCCCAGGCTGGCCTCAAACTCCTGCACTCAAGTAATCCACTCATCTCAGCCTCCCAAAGTGCTGGGTTTACAAGCATGAGCCACCACACCTGGCCTAAAATTGTTTTCTTGCTGTGAAAAGTAGTTATTTCGGCAAGCACATGTAGCAGGTAAACTACTTTTTGTAGTTCTGAAAATATCTTTATTTTGGCCTCTCTAATTAATGGTAATTTAGCTAATTTTAAGTGTTTAGGTTACAGTTATTTTTACCTCAGCAATGTGAAGATCAGACTCTAATATCTTTCAGTATCTTTTGAGAGAAAAGAAATCTCCCATTTAACTGTTGTTACCTTACAGATCATCTTTTTCTGTCTGATAGCATTAAGACTTCTTATTAACCTTGATTTTGTACTTGCTCTGTGGTGGATTGAGGTGTGGATATATTTTTATGGATTTTATCTTCTCTGGATTTGATGATAATGATGCTTTTAATCTAAGGTATTCTACTGACCTTTAGTACTAGGGATATCTTAGACATTATCTGTGCAAACATTCTTATCTGCCATGGCTTCTATATTCTATTTCTAAAATTTGTTCTGTGTTAAGGCTTGTATCCTCCATGACTTTTAACGCTGTTTCAGTTTTCATCTCTCTGTATCTCTGTATCACATTCTCAGTGAATTGCTCAATCCTGTTTTCCAGTTTACTATGTGCCTTTTCTACTATATCCTTTTCTAATATATCCTCTCTACTAGGATTTTTCTTTTTCAAATAATTAATTTCAATTTCCAAGAATTTTTGTCATTTTTTTGTGTACATCAATTCTTATATTTTCTTTTGATTTTGTTTTCAAAATTTCTTATTCTTTTTTAAGATATTTCTTCCTTAACTTCTGTATGAATCGTCAACTCTTATTTTTATGTTTTATTTTGATTGCTCTGTAAATATATTTCCTCTTGCATTTTTTAAAAAAATTCATGCTCTTTCAATTGTGTTTGTTGACTTTCTTAGCTTTAGTTTTCCTCAAGTGCTTTGGAAATCATTTTGCAGGTTCATCCTGACAGTGACTTTTTTTTCTCTCTATCTCTATCTCCTTCTGTTTATCCCAATCACTGAGTCAGTGGGTGGGATTGGCTTAAGTTTTAGGAGCTAGGATTTGTCTGCCTCCTCTGTCTTCCTGGTTTTATATAATGGTTTATCTCCAAAAGCTTTTTTCAGCTTCTTTTCACAGTTTGGGGAATCACATCTTAGTGCCATTTTTATGCACTGAGACTTGCTCAAGTCTTTTGCCAGGTGGTTCTTTTTAATCTCCACTAACGTGCAATATTAACCCTTGGTGCATCTAACTGCTACTAGACCTGGAGCTTAACTATTCTATAATGTCAGCCTTGCATACTACTTTGTATTCGGTTACACAGTGACTTTTACTTTTAGTATGGCAGTATCTTGATTTTTTCTTTGCTATATCTCTTATACTTTATTCTGTTATACTTTGTCAATAATGTATCTTATACTTTATCTGTAATTGCTGAGTACTGTTTTAAATAGAGAAGTCTCTAAAGTGTCTATTGCCAGTACCATCTTGACCAGAAATCCTGTCAAAACAGCTTGCACATACGTATTTGGAAATTAGGATGTGACCTAATTTCTTTGGCATATATGTGATTCATTCTATTTATTTGTTTAATGCATAGATATGCTACAGCAAAACAAGAATAAGAATACGAATTCATGTTCTCAGGGCATGACTTCCAGACTCAAATTGGGTGGATTCAAATCTGTTATTGATACTTGCTTCCTGCATGACTCATCTTTTCAATACCTTTGTTTCCTCATCTGTATTTATGACATATCTACTTCATAGACATCTTGAAAGGATTAAATAAAATCTCAAAAACTCATGTTGTTCAAGGTTAAAAAATATATATGTATATAATGTGTGTGCATATATATGTATAATTAGCATAGCTGTGTGAACCCTCAATGAATGTTAGCCATTATTTGTACAGTGGAGTTGCATGATATACATGTTTAATGTATAAATTCATTTATAGCCATTCTCTTTTGTAAAATACATGTAGCATAATATATTTTAGACATATATATTACTATATATGATATATTAAATTGTACTTTAAAATGAAATATTATCAAGGTTGTTAAACTTCCCCTACACTGTATTTCTGTACTTTCTGGGTCATTTAAATGATCCTCAAAAGTAACTTTGACTACTGGATATTTTTTCCATATAGACTGACTTTTAAGACTTAAACCACCGCTCCCCCCCATCAGATGCAATTATTAGTTGTCTCTATACTCGTCAGTGTATTTTTATGTCAGGCATTGGCAATTATATAAAGCTGTACAGTACTGAAAAATCATTTGGGCTCAAAATCAGAAGATCTAGGTTCAAGTCTGGCCTCTTCCATTATCCAGTCACCTCACCTTTCTTGATGTCAGTTTCTTCACTTATAAAACAGAGATGATAACACCCACACATCAGTGTGTGTGTAAAGATTAAATGCAATAAGGTGTGAGAATGCAATCTATAAACTGTGAATCACTAGATAGTAGCTATGATTGCATGTCTTTGTTACAGCAGCTTCCTTCCATATTTACATAGTCCTATGGAAAGTAGGTAACCCTGAGCCTGGAAAGTTATTGGATCTCCAATCCATCGTGGACTTTTTGCAGTAAGGAAAAACTCTCAGTGAGAGTTTTATGAATAATGATTCTTTGGGGATGGGAGTGAAGTAGATATACATTATCTGGTATTTGTATTTGACAGCTTTAACTGCTAAGACCAAAGTATTAGAATCCTTTGCTCTTTCAGCCACAGCATACAATATTTAGCTTTTAGCAATTGGAAGCAGAAATAGGAAACCTAATTTTAGTCCTGAGGTAAGTAGAGCAGGCATTTCCTTTCCTATTCAGATAAAATTATTACATACCTGTAGTGGAATATGCCGAACAAATCTAAGAACTAAGCCATTTATCCTTCACTGATGGCCCTATTTTAAGTCACAAGAAATGTGCTCTCCACCAAAGTCCCTAATACAGTTTTCTCCTCCTCCTTCACACGCAAACATAGCCAAAAGTACTCTAAATGGATCATATCTATGCTTCCTAGAGCAGTGCAAAGGTTAAAGTAAAATTTCTGCTTCTGGGAGCCCAGAAAAAGGTTAGCACACGAACATAGCCACACTCAGCTGCTTTATAAACCCTTTCTTTCTTAGCTATCTTCCTAACTTGCCACATTTGATTCAAAAATCAAAACAATATTAGAAGGTATACACTGTGTATCCTGCTTTTACCCCGTTCGGCCCCCACTACCACCCACTTCTGGTCACTGTTACATCACTAGTTTCTTTTGTACTCTTCTGGTGTTTGTTTATATAAACATAAATATAACAATATAGATACAGATGTATTTTCCCTCTTCTTACACAAAAGGTAGCATACTGTATATACTATTTTGTCCTTGCATTTTTTACTGAATAATTTATATTGGAGTTTCGGGGATTAAATCTCCACACATGGAGAGCTTCTTCATTTCTCTTTAGAGTTGCATCTTATTACATTAGAAGTATATGCCATTGCTTATTTAACCAGCCCCTCATAAAGGAACACTTTTTTTTTCAATCTTTTGCTGATGTAAAATCAGCACAGTAAATAACCTTAAATACTGTCATTTTGTATATACACAGGATATCTCTAAGGTACATTTCCAAAGGTATGATTACTGAGTCAAAGAGTGAATACATTTTTTAAGAATTTTCCATTATTTCAATCACCTCAAAACAACAGATAATAAGGGCGTCAGGGAAGGAGCCTGGTGGCTGTGGTGTGCAGGCAGACTTGCCTTTGATCTGGGTTTCATCCTTGACTTGGTCATGGCTTTGGGCAAGTTACCTCCCATTTCATGGAGCCTTGGTATCACCCTCTATCGAAAGTGGGGGCTGGTCCCTATCTCAGTGGAGTAATTATAAAATTAGAAGAGATAATGGCTGGATCTTGTCTGTACTGCCACCTTTAAGATGCTGGGATTATTAACCAAAAAATGGCTACAAACCTGATGCCAGGCTCACTTGCTTTTTTTTCTTTCTTTTTTGTTTTTAAATTATCAGATTGTAAAATGACTTTTTCTTTCTTTTGATGTACTATTCTATCCATTTTAATATATACATAGATTTGTGTAACTACTCAGAATCAGAATACAAAATAGTAAATGTATTTTCAATTTGGATAGATACGGGCTAGTTGCTCTCCATAAAGGTTGTCTACCCACACTGCACTCTCCCCAACAATATATGAGTGACTTTTTCCTCACAGCCTTGGCAAATGATAGAGTTGGTTATTTGTTTGCTGTCTGTTATTGTAGCCTTCCCCATGCAGAAACATAGCAGCAGACTAGGGCCACAGCAGCTGTCTGGTCCTTCTTCCCTTGATTAAAGTTCCTTAAGCCACAAATCTGAAGCTTAAAAAGAAAAATAAATACTAAACAGAGGCCTCATATTTTAATCACATTTCAGAGCAGCTACTTTCCCCATCTGCTCCTCAAACAGACAGCTTACTTTACAGCCCTCTGTTATTCTGAATAACTGAAAGATAACTGAAAGAGAGTAGAAAAAGTCATCTCAATGACAGTTGTATACCTTTGACATGGTAACTGTTCTTGTTCACAAGTTCCAGTGCACATACAACCTCTTTTTTCTCATCTGCCTCCTACCTAATGTCAACACATTAGAAATAAAAGCTGATTAAGATCTTATCGTGTTGAATTTTGTAAACATACTAAAAGAAAGAATGATATTAATAGAATTGACATGAGAAAATTGGACTAAACTGTTTGAAACATCTACTTTCTTTGTTGTAGATGTAAATTAACCAAACTTAACCAAAATATTAGATTTACAAATCTCTGGCTTATGGGCCAGATTCAGCCAACAGGCTTGTATCGCTGGCCTCACATAATCTTTCAAAATTAGGAAATATTACATTAAAATCCAGATTTTCCTGAATAATGAGAATATCTGAGAATAATATGCCCATATTATCATATCACCACTGTTAGTTGGGGCATACACTCTAAATCACCACATTTTTTTTTTTTTTTTTTAAATAGAGACAAGCTGTCACCATGTTGCCTAGGCTGGTCTGGAACTCCTGAGCTCAAGCCATCCGCCCACCTCGGCCTCTCAAAGTGCTGGGATTACAGGTGTGAGCCACTGTGCCTGGCTTCTAATTCATTACGTTTTTATACGTGATCACTTTATTCATTTTTTTCTACTTATTCTTCAGAATACTGTATAATTTAATAAAAATTTTAAAAAGTTTTAACAGCAGCAAGCACTTCTTTTTGTTATTAGTATTTTCAGATGTCCATATAGTATTTAGCAATAATATTTCAGTTGAAAGAATTTACAGTTATTATGACTAAAGTGTTTGTTCTTACAGACATGAAATCTGCCATTTGATTTAGTAGTTGGATTATTTAATATAAAGCTTTTTTCCCCTTTTAATACGTGAACATATTTTCTTACCATTTTGGGAAACTGATTTTTATTACTTTCTGAATGATTCTTGCTTTTTATCATCTGATATATTGATTATTTCATAATCATGTATGTCATTTGACTTTTAATATATATCTTTTAAAAACTTTAGTTGCTGAGAAATGTTGGGCCAAGGTTCATCAGAGTTATGATCATATTTCTTCTGCATTTCGATCCCCGAGCTGACAAGCAGACTTACCATATAACTTCTCATTGATTTTAATTTTCCAGACTTTGCAGACCCCTGTTTATTTAGGTGAGCTGTAATCACTTTCTTACCCTACTCCCTACACTCTCTGCATTGAAATCTATCATTTTATAAACAAAGATTGCAGATGATGGACATTGCTTTCTTTGTTAACACTGTACCAGAACTATGAATGCTTTGTTTATGAGCAAATTAATTAAGGTTTGCCTCTGTTTTAAAAAAGGAATTCATTTAATCTGGTTGTACTCATTTTTAAGAAGCAAAATTATTTTTATGACTTGTTCTTTGTTATTATCATTGTTGTTATCTAAGAATAATTGCTGCCAGAACAAGGAATCTAAATGAAATAGGAACCAAAGACTTATAGTAAAGGAACCAAAGATTTATGGTAAATAGTAGTGGTATGTTTAGTGGGACTTAATTATGAAAAATATTTAACAGAAGGCTATTTAAATGCAAGTTATAATTTTAACTGTGGGAATAATGAAGAGCAACAAAGGATAAATGACACTTTAATTTTCATTTTTGTAATTTCTAACAAAGTTGATGGTAATGCAATATGACATCTTGCCCTTATTGTTTATCTTTCTATTATGGTTTTTAAAGAGGTTCTTGTTTTTTGCAAAAATATTCAGAGGGTTTTTTAGTTTTCCTAAAGGTGTCTCCAGTCACTAATGTTTATATTATTCTCCTTTCAAACACCCATCGAATCATGATCCTTGCTTATTTTCTTTATTTCACTATTCAACTGCTCTTACTGGCTTTGTGATGTGAGTAGTGTTCAAATATAATTTTCATTAACTCCATGAAATCCCACATCTTTCCCAATATTGACTTTGAGTAAATTTGCATATTTTTATAGGCATAGATAGCATCCCAAAAGAACAGACATGTTTACACCATCCAATGATTAGAGAAAGACTGACCAACAAAACTTTTGTCATGAAGAGTAAGAACAGGCTCTTTAGTGTTGAGTAGGGAAGGATATTTGAGAAGGGCCCAATTAGTGAGTGATGCATGTATCAGTCAGTTTTTTATGTTGTTAGAACTTTTGATTGGGTAAAGAATATTCAGGTAATGGGACCTCTCTCCTGTTTTGCCTTCAGTCTTCCAAATATGGGAATTGTCTTAGTCCATTTTGTGTTGCTATAACAGAATACCACAGATTGCATAATTTATAAAGAAAAATGTATTTCTCATGGTCCTGCAGACTGGGAAGTCCAAGGTCAAGGGGCCTACATCTGTTGAGGACCCACTTGCCACATCATCCCAATGGCCAAAAGCAGAAGAGCAATAGAGCATGTGTATAAGATAGAACAAGAGAGGGTCAAACTCACTTTTATAACAAACTCACTCTCACAATAATGAACCCAGTCCTATGATAACCACATTAATTCATTTATGAGGGCAGAGCCCTCATAACCTAATCACCTCTTGAAACTCCCACTTCTCAACGTTGTTGCATTGGGGATTATGTTTGCAACGCAGGAACTCTGGAGGACACATTCAATCTATAGCACAAACGGTGAATTTCTGGATAGCAAGATTCTGAAGCTTTTCAAGTTTATTATAAATGCTTTCTCATCTCAAATAACTCATCAACTATGGCATTTTTTAAGTACCATAAAAGTGTGTGTTATGTTGGTGTGTGCATGTGTATAAACTTCAGACCTTTAAAAAAGTGATTTCTTCACAGTAATAAGATGGAAATTCATGCATAGCATTGACTAAAGTGGGCTGCCAGTGTTGATAGTAACATTTATTTAGCATGAATAATATTCTACTATCCAAGAAGGATATTTTGCTATGTCATAGATATGAAACAAAAGAACCTAGCGCCAATGGATTCACCATTATATTATAATAGATGCTCCAAAAAAAAAAAAAATGCATACCAAGGGAAAAAAGCCCCGATAATTGGACTAGGTGAACCATAGGTGCAAGTAACTACTCAAAGCAGGGGTTTGTTTAGTGTAATCTATTACAAGATACTTTGTTAGAAGTAGGTCTCGAAGTAGAAATAATAAAAGGAAAAAAAACAGTAATCTAAAAATGAAATGATTAAATGTTATAAACACTAAACAGAATTTTTTAAAGGCTGATGCTTATGGTTCAAAGACTTTTGAATAATTAAAGACCAAGACTTTTCTATGTTTTCTATATGTTTAGTAAGTTCTGTAATTAATAAATCTTATCCTAACCTGAAATGATCTCTCGCATCTGAATTTCCAGAAGCTTCATTTTTCTGTATTATATCTTTGACAAATAATTTTGTGCAGACCCTGAACAACTCTTCTGCTGTTTTCTGAAACTATTTGTTTAAATCTCATATGGTTATTGAACTACTTTTGTGCTAACAACTTCCCAAACAAACTATAAGCTTCCTATAATCCTTCATATTTCCTAAAATTCATGACAGTGCCTTGCTAATAGCAGAAATGGCCAAAATAGTTTTTTGATTTGAATCAAGCTGATACAAACTCATTCTTTTACACAATAAGAAAAATTAACTTTACTCTTATTTAATGTATAGTACATTTATCTCATAAAGCTATGCAAAGTCTTTATAGCAAATATTAACAATTTCTGCTTTTATGAAACTTATAATTTCTTCTTTCAATATAGGTTATGAGTGGAATTTCAGATTCATGTTCTAGAGATTTGCTAAGACAATAGTGCTCATGAGGTAACATGACATGTTTGTGAAAATGTCCAGAAACAGGTATTTTCTTACACTGTGGGTAGGTATAAATTAGTACAACTCTTGGTAAACAACTGATCTATGTATGTATACCATACCTAAAGATGTTATTATCCTTTCACCCAGTGTCTAAAAATCTGTTTTAAGGAAGCATAGAAAAAGCATTATCCACAGGAAACTTTACAACAGTATTTTTAACCAAATTTGGAAACAACCTAAATGATAAACAATAGTGAATGGTAATGAAAAAATTACGATGCAATGATGTCTTGTTATTTTACATAATTTTTTCAAATAATTTGCTTAAATGTGGACTTTCTTTTTAAAAATATACGAAATTTAGTATTATCACTACTTTGCAAAAAATGAAAGCAGAAAAAAAGTCTGAGAAAGACATGCAAAGATATCAACAGTTTAATAGTTATTTGGTTTTAAATAATAGGTCTGTTTTCATTCTTACACTTATTTGTATTCTTTAATAATCCTGTAAAAATCATGTATTACCTTTTTTTTTTTTTTTTTTTTTTTTTTTGAGATAGAGTCTCACTGTGTCATCCAGGCTGGAGTGCAGTAGCACAATCTCAGCTCACTGCAACCTCTACCTCCTGAGCTCAAGCAATTATCCTGCCTCAGCTTCCCAAGTAGCTGGGATTACAGGTGCCCACCACCACATCCAGCTAATTTTTTTGTATTTTTAGTAGAGACAGTGTTTCGCCATGTTGGCCAGGCTGATCTTGAACACCTGACCTCAGGTGACACACCTGCCTCAGCCTGCCAAAGTCCTGGGATTATAGGCATGAGTCACTGCACCCAGCCAAAAATCATGTATTACTTTTTAAATGAATGGAAAACTTAGCTGCTTTTTTTAAATCTAAGAAACAATAATCATTAAATCAAACTTAAATCATTCTCTTGGGAAACATATATTTCTTTTTTTTTAGTTTTTTAGTTTTATGTGTATATATACACACACACACACACAAACACACACATTTAAGTCCTAGGGTACATATGCACAATGTGCAGGTTTGTTACATATATACACATGTGCCATGTTGGTGTGCTGCACCCATTAACTCATCATTTACATTAGGTATATCTCCTAATGCTATCACTCCCCACTCTGCTCACCCCACGACAGGCCCCAGTGTGTGATGCTCCCCTTGCTGTGTCCAAGTGTTCTCATTGTTCAATTCCCATTGATGAGTGAGAACATGCGGTGTTCGGTTTTTTGTCCTTGCGATAATTTGCTGAGAATGATGGTTTCCAGCTTCATCCATGTCCCTACAAAGGACATGAACTCATCCTTTTTTATGACTGCATAGTATTCCATGAGGTATATGTGTTGCATTTTCGTAATCCAGTCTATCATTGATGGACATTTGGGTTGGTCCCAAGTCTTTGCTATTGTGAATAGTGCCGCAATAAACATACGTGTGCATGTGTCTTTATAGCAGCATGATTTAGAATCCTTTGGGTATATACCCAGTAATGGGATCGCTGGGTCAAATGGTATTTTTAGTTCTAGATCCTTGAGGAATCACCACACTGTCTTCCACAATGGTTGAACTAGTTTACAGTCCCACCAACAGTGTAAAAGTGTTCCTATTTCTCCACATCCTCTCCAGCACCTGTTGTTTGCTGACTTTTTAATGATCACCATTCTAACTGTGTGAGATGGTATCTCATTGGGGTTTTGATTTGCATTTCTCTGATGGCCAGTGATGATGAGCATGTTTTCATGTGTCTGTTGGCTGCATAAATGTCTTCTTTCGAGAAGTGTCTGTTCATATCCTTTGCCCACTTTTTGATGGGGTTGTTTGCTCTTTTCTTGTAAATTTGTTTGAGTTCTTTGTAGATTCTGGATATTAACCCTTTGTCAGATGAGTAGATTGCAAAACTTTCCTCCCATTCTGTAGGTTGCCTGTTCATTCTGATGGTAGTTTCTTTTGCTGTGCAGAAACTCTTTAGTTTAATTAGATCCCATTTGTGAATTTTGTCTTTTGTTGCCATTGCTTTTCATGTTTTAGACATGAGTCCTTGCCCATGCCTATGTCCTGAATGGTATTGCCTAGGTTTTCTTCTAGGGTTTTTATGGTTTTCGGTCTAACATTTAAGTCTTTAATCCATCTTGAATTACTTTTTGTATAAGGCATATGGAAGGGATCCAGTTTCAGCTTTCTACATATGGCTAGCCAGTTTTCCCAGCACCATTTATTAAATAGGGAATCCTTTCCCCATTTCTTGTTTTTGTCAGGTTTGTCAAAGATCAGATGGTTGTAGATGTGTGGTATTATTTCTGAGTGGTATTAGCTCTGTTCTGTTCCATTGGTCTATATCTCTGTTTTGGTACCAGTACCGTGCTGTTTTGGTTACTGTAACCTTGTAGTATAGTTTGAAGTCAAGTAGCATGATGCCTCCAGCTTTGTTCTTTTGGCTTAGGATTGTCATGGCAATGCGGGCTCTTTTTTTTTCCCATATGAACTTTAAAGTAGTTTTTTCCAATTCGGTGAAGAAAGTCATTGGTAGCTTGATGGGGATGGCATTGAATCTATAAATTACCTTGGGCAGTATGGCCATTTTCATGATATTGATTCTTCTTATCCATGAGCATGGAATGTTCTTCCATTTGTTTGTGTCCTCTTTTACTTCATTGGTTTGTAGTTCTCCTTGAAGAGGTCCTTCACATCCCTTGTAAGTTGGAGTCCTAGGTATGTTATTCTCTTTGAAGCAATTGTGAATGGGAGTTCACTCATGATTTGACTCTCTGTTTGTTATTGGTGTATAAGAATGCTAGTGACTTTTGCACATTGATTTTGTATCCTGAGACTTTGCTGAAGTTGCTTGTCAGCTTAAGGAGATTTTGGGCTGAGACGATGGGGTTTTCTAAATATACAATCATGTCATCTGCAAACAGGGACAATTTGACTTCCTCTTTTCCTAATTGAATACCCTTTATTTCTTTCTCTTGCCTGATCGCCCTGGCCAGAACTTCCAACACTATGTTGAATAGGAGTGGTGAGAGAGGGCATCCCTGTCTTGTGCCAGTTTTGAAGGGGAATGCTTCCAGTTTTTGCCCATTCAGTATGATATTGGCTGTGGGTTTGTCATAAATAGCTCTTATTATTTTAAGACACGTTCCATCAATACCGAAGTTATTGAGAGTTTTTAGCATGAAGGGCTGTTGAATTTTGTCAAAGGCCTTTTCTGCATCTATTGAGATAATCATGTGGTTTTTGTCTTTGGTTCTGCTTATATGCTGGATTACGTTTATTGATTTGCATATGTTGAACTAGCCTTGCATCCCAGGAATGAAGTCCACTTGATCATGATGGATAAACTTTTTGATGTGCTGCTGGATTTGGTTTCCCAGTATTTTATTGAGGATTTTTGCATCGATGTTCATCAGGTATATTGGTCTAAAATTCTCTTTTTTTGTTGTGTCTCTGCCAGGCTTTGGTATCAGGATGATGTTGGCCTCATAAAATGAATTAGGGAGGATTCCCTCTTTTTCTATTGACTGGAATAATTTCAGAAGGAATGGTACCAGCTCCTCCTTGTACCTCTGGTAGAATTCGGCTGTGAATCTCTCTGGTCCTGGACTTTTTTTTGGTTGGTAGGCTATTAATTATTGCCTCAATTTCAGAGGCTGTTATTGGTCTATTCAGGGATTCAACTTCTTCCTGATTCTTAATAATGAGATTCCTGGCTTTTAACAGGTTTTAGGAACTTCAGAATAAAAAAGGGGAGCTAGAGCAGTTTAAAGTACTGGGCATCTGATCGAATTCACCGTTACACTGCCATGACTCTTTATCCTTCTAGATGAAACAGGCCTCAATACAAATTATCAGTCTCCTCATACCTTTACTGACCTTCTCTTGGCTTATCAATACTAAGCCTAATGACTGTATGTTTTCAGTGTGACCACCCCAGGCTCTTCCCTGCTCATTATTTTCTCATTTCCTTCTTTTACTTAGTACAGTATTTTTAATGTTCATCAGTATTGTAGCATGTATCAGTAATTTTTTCTTTTATATTACCAAATAATATTTCAGTTATGAATATACCACCTTTTATTCATCTATTGATGAATATTTGAGTTGTTTCTACTTTTTAGCTATTGTGAATAATAATACTATAAATATTTGTGTACAAGTTTTTATGTAAATATATATTTTCATTGCTCTTTGTTACATATCTAGGCATAGAATTACTGACTCATATGTTAACTTTATGTTTAACATTTGAGAGACTGTTAGGCTGTTTTCCAAAACAGCTGCACCATTTACAGTCCTACCAAGAGTGTATGAGGGTTTCAGTTTCTCCACATCTTTGTCAATACATGCTGTTATTTATCTGTCATGTCTGTTCCCTTGATCTGTACGTGTCTATCTTTTTGTAGGTACCACACTATCTTAATTACTGTAGCTTTGATATGTTTGAAATAAGGAAGTAAGAGTCCTCCAATTTTGTTCCTGTTTTTTAAAATGGTGTGTTTGGGCTATTCTACGTTCCATCAATTTCCATGTGAATTTTAAGATCAACTTACCAATTTTAGCAATGAAGTCAGCTGGGATTTTGATAGAGATTATATTGAATCAGTAGATCAATTTGGAGAATTTTATCATCTTAACAACAGTAGAGCTGAGATCCATGAACCTGAGATGTCTTTGTATTCACTTAAGTCTTTAATTTCTTTCACTGATATTTTGTAGTTTTTAAAATGTAATTTTACTCTTCCTTTGTTAAATTTATTCACAAATATTTTAATTTTTAATACAATTTTAGATGGAATTGTTTTATTATTTCATTTCAGATTATTCATTGCAGTTTAGAGAAAACAACCAATTTTTTTAACACTGAGTCAATGCCAAAAGAAAATGATTGATTTTTGTATATTGATCTTGTATCCTGCAATCTTGCTGAACTTGTTAATTTTTGTAGATTTTTAGAACATTCCTTTGGCTTTCTTATGTATAAAATCAGTGTAATGCCTATCAAAATACCAGTGACATCCTTCACAGAAATAGAAAAAACAATCCTAAAATTTATATGGAATCACAGAAAATCCAAAATAACCAAAGCTGTTCTAAGCAAAAGAACAAAACTGGAGAAATCACATTACCTGACTTCAAATATACTACAGATTTATAGTAACCCAAAACAGCATGGTATTGGCATAAAAACAGACACACAGACCAATGGAACAGAATTGAAAAACCTCGAAACAAATCCATACACATACAGTGAACTCATTTTTGACAAAAGTACCAGAAGCATACGCTGGGGGAAGAGATAGTCTTTTCAATAATTGGTGCTGGGAAAACTCAATATTCATATGCAAAGAATGAAACTAGACCCCCTTCTCTCACCATAAACAAAAACCAAATCAAAATACATTAAAGACTTACACCTAAGACCTCAAACTATGAAATTACTACAAGAAAACATTGGAGCAGCTCTCTAAGACATTGATCTGGGCAAATATTTCTTGAGCAACATTCCATGAGCACAGGCAGCCATAGCAAAAATGGACAAATGGGATCACATTAAGTTAAAAAGCTTCTGCACAGCAAAGGAAACAGTCAAGAAAGTGAAGAGACAACAAACAATGTGAGAAAATATTTGCAAACTACCTATCTGACAAAGGTTCAATAACCAGAATATGTAAGGAGCTCAGAAACTTTACAGGACAAAATCTAACAATCCAATTTAAAAATGGGCAAAAGATTTGATTGAATAGACATTTCTCAAAAGAAGACATACAAATAGCAAACAGGTATATGAAAGCGTGCTCTATCATTAATCATCAGAAATGCAAATCAAGACTACAATGAGATATCCTCTCACCCCAATTAAAATGGCTTATATCCAAAGATAGGCAATAACAAATGCTAGCCAGGATGTGGAAAAAAGGGAACCCTCCTACAATGTTGGTGGGAGTGCAAGTTAGTACAACCACTATGTACAACAGTCTAGAGGTTCCTTTAAAAACTAAAAATAGAGCTGCCATTATGCTAAGTGAAATAAGCCAGACGTAGAGAGACAAACAATGCATGCTCTCACTCATTTGCGGAATCAAACGAAACAATTGGCCGGGTACAGTGTGGCTCATGACTCTAATCCCAACACTTTGAGAAGCTGAGGTCAGGCAGATCAGTTGAGCCCAGGAGTTCGAGACCAGCCTGGGCAACATAGTGAAACTTTGCCTCACAAAACAAAAAACAAAAAAAAAAAAAAAAAAGCCAGGCATAGTGGCACATGTCTGTAGTCCCAACTACCCGGGAGGCTATGGTTGTCAGAGGCTGGGAAGGGTAGTAGGGGGATTGGGGAAGAGGTGGGGATGGCTAATGGGTACAAAAACTATAAAGAATGAATAAAATCTATAGTCACAATAGAGTGACTATAGTTAATAATAACTTAATTGTATATTTTGTACTTAAAGAATGTAATGGTTTATATCTCAAAGGATAAATGCCTGAGGGGATGGATATCCCAGTCTCCATGATGGGCTTATTTCACATTGCATGTCTGTATCAAAACATCTCATGTACCCCGTAAATACATACACCTACTATGTACCTAGAAAAATTCTTTTTAAAAAGATCATATCATCTTAAATAGAGGTAGTCTTACCTCTGTCTTACTCTTTCCCAATCTGTGTGCCTTTTATTTCATTTTCTTGTCTAGTTTCTTTGGCTAGAACTTCCAGCATAATGTTGAATAGAAGTGGCAAGACTAGATATTTTTTGTTCCTGATCTGGGGGGAAAACATGCATTCATTCACCATTAAGTATGATATGAACTGTGGATTTTCCATAACCGCCCTTTCATGGGTGAGAAAGTGCTCTTCTACTTCTTGTTTGTTGAATATTTTTAACATGAAGAGGTGTTAGATTTTGTCACATGCTTATTCTGTGCTCCTTTATGTTATTCTTGTCAAATATATTTATATATGTGATAGGCCCAGCAGTACTTTATCCTACAATATTGTTTTGTACAATTTCTTTTTCAGTCAAGGAAAGAAGGAGACGAAGTATGCATTCGTTGTATCTTTTATAATTACTTTTACTTGTGCTGCCCCTTTTCGTTTTCTTGATGTCAAATTATCAACTGGATTCTTGAAGAAGTTTCTTTAGTGTTTCTTATAATGTAGATAGATGTGTTATCAATAAATTTTCTCAGTTTCAGTTTCCTTGGGAACGTACTTATTTCACCTTCCTTTTTGAAATAGAGTTTTGCCAGAATGAATTTTTTTTTTTTTTTTTTTTTTTTTTTTTAAGATACAGCTGGCTCCATCACCCAGGCTGGAGTGCAGCAGTGTGATCTCGGCTCACTGCAACCTCCACCTCCTGGGTTCAAGGGATTCTAATGCCTCAGCCTCCCAGGTAGCTGATATTACAGCCACATACCACCCGACCCAGATGATTTTTTTGTATTTTTAGTAGAGACAGGGTTTCACTATGTTGCCCAAGCTGGTCTTGAACTCCTGGCCTCCAGTGATCCACACACCTCGGCCTCCCAACGTGTTGGGATTACAGACGTGAGCCACCATGTCCAGCCCAGAATTAAAATTTTTAAGTAACAAGTTTTGGGGTTTTGTTTTCCCGTCAGCACTTTGTTTATATCATCCCACTGCCTTCTGGTCTCCATTGTTTCTGATGAGAAGTCAGCCACTGATCTTTTTGAGCTTCCCTTGTATGTGAAGAAGTATTTTTCTCTTACTGCATTCAAAATTTTCTCTCCCTTGAACATTTTCACTTTGATGTGTCTGAGTATGATTCTCTCTGTCCTCATCCTACTAGGAATTTGTTGAGCTTCTTCAATAGGTCAATTAATGAATTTTCATCAAATTTTGGAAGTTTCCAGCCATTCTTTCTTTGAGTATTATTTTGTTTCTTTCTCTCATCTCCTTCTAGTACCCCTCTTATGCATATGCTGCTGTGTTTAGTGGTGTCCCATATTTCTCTGAGGCTCTGTTGTTTACTACATTCTTTTTTCTGTGTTTTCATTACATAATCTCTATCAATCTGTCATCGTGTTCACTGATTCTTTATTCTGCCAACTGAAATCTATGACCGCGCCCCTCTAGTGAATTTCTTACTTAATTATATTATATATTTATTTCCATCCAGAATTTCCACCTTTCTCTTTTTTCAAAATCCATATCATCAAAATACTTTGCTTTATTGTGTGCAAAGAGTATTAGTGGCTTTTGACCTTCCTGCATTTTTATTTTCTTGAAAAATTAGTGATTGATTCTCTCCAAAATAACCAGGGGAGAAATAAGGCAGAAAGTATGTCCTGCTCACGGTCTCCACTCAGTTCCGAGACTAATAGAACAGAATGTAACCAGACTCTGAGTTCTTTGCGATATCTGAGGTCAATATATAGAATTCTTCAGTAATTTGTACATTCATTTTTTTCTACAGTGTCATCAAAGGACAAGCAGAAATCTTGATTCTTAAGTAGTACAATATAATGGCCTCACCTGTGACCACTTCCACAGTGAATCATAATAGCAACAAGGTCATGCATTCTGTCTGGATTGGTTGCATCCTCTGAAGTGTTACACAGACAAAGTTCCAAACAAAAAACTACCTAGTAAGAAAATTTCGTACATCCGTGAATTTAATCCATATATTTAAATCTTTTCAGATGTAGAGCTATAATCATGGGTGGTTTTTAAACTTTCATTCATGTGCTTCCTGTTTGCTACAACATTCTTCACAGTAATGTTTGTATTCACTTCATAGAGTTTCTGTGTTGCTAAAAACCCTTAAACAGTGAATAATTGATGTATTTTGTTCTACATCACAGGAAGTTCTTTAAAATCTTCATCTTTGCTCCTGTAGTTTCACAAGTAATACATCTGGTTTCATTAGTTAATGTTTTCTGAAAAATTTCATGAACTACATTGGGTCTGGTGTGCTGTTGTTATTTTCTGTATCAATATTACCATTTGGTAAGTGACCATTTTGTTTATCCTACCTTCTCTCTTCTTATGAAATATCAGCAATTGTATTTAGTAGGTAATTTAAGAACCCATGGGCATCTTGTTGCATGCGGAAAAGCTCATTTTCTTTCTGTAATCTTGTTTTGAACTTCTCGGGAGATATTACTTCAACCTTTTCCTTCTGTGTGGCTACACTGTGGAAGAAAGTTGCTGAGCACATTAAAATTTTCCTTCTTCCTAGGTTGTCTTGTATGCTAGAACTTTTTCCTGAAATGGATGACAAAAATAAAGCGTATGAAGTACTGAATTCCCAAAATTGCACATATTCCCCAAATTGACTAACCCAAAAGTGCCCACTGCAGGTATTCCCAAAATTGACTAACCCAAAATAGTGCTCATTGACTGGAAACCATTCTGGGCCAATCTCTTTCTCTAATGCTGAAGCACTGGCACTCGTGATCCAGATGGAGGCAGGGGAGGAGAGAAGCCAGGCCACCCACTTGCATTGCAAAGCACACAAACCCACACACCACACCTGGCCAGCCACAACTGCCTGATTTTTTTTTAATAATTTCTGTCTCTTTATTAATATTATATATCTGTTAAAATTTTATAATCATACTTTCCTTTTGTTCTTTAAGCATAGTTTGCTTTAGTTCTTCAAATATATCATATTTATAATGGCTCCTTTAAAATCTTTGTTTAGTCTGAAATCTGGGTCCTCTCACAGGCAGTTTGTGTTCACTATTTTTTTCCTGTGTATGAGCTGAACTTTCTTGTTTCTTTGCATGTCTCTCTCTCTCTCTCTCTCTTTTTTTTTTTTGGAGATGGAGTCTCGCTCTGTCGCCCAGGCTGGACTGGAGTACAGCGGCACAGTCTCGGCTCACTGCAACCTCCACATCCCGGGTTCAAGCAATTCTTGTGCCTCAGCCTCCCAAATAGCTGGGATTACAGGCACCTGCCACCACGCCCAACTAATTATTTTTATTTTTTGTACTTTTAGTAGAAACAGGGTTTCACCATGTTGGCCAGGCTGGTCTGGAACTCCTGACTTCAAGTGATCTGCCCACCTTAGCCTCCCAATGTGCTGGGATTTACAGGCGTGAGTTACCGTGTCTGGCCTCTTTGCATATCTTATAATATTTTATTGAAAACTGGACTTTCTAGATAGCATATTGTAGCAATTCTGAATATTAGTCCTCAGTACTCATTGTTGTTGACCTGTTTATTCATTTAATGACTTCCCTGGACTATTTTAACAAAGTCTATTCACCACCTATGTGAAGCTTCTGATGTCTCTCTTCAGAGCACAAGCGTTTCCCATGCATATAGTCCTCCTGGGATGACAGTAGCTATGACAGACTCCCTTTGACTGTCTATTTCCCTGATCTGTTATGCTGTTTGCTGCTATTGGTATCATACCTACCCGTTAAGCTCTAGTAATTGCTGGAGTAATGCTCTGTTGTTTCCAATAATACCCCAGGGAACAAATTGCTGTACAGTCTGTTCCAATTAAATTCTGTCCCCTATACTGAACTAATTTTGAGGCCATTCTTTGAAGTTTATTCTGAAGCCAGGAGGATTGTTCTTAGCTGTCTCTTTGATTCTCTCTGGCAAATACCTTCATGTTCTTGGGCGTGTTTTTCTGTTTTGTTTAATAACTGATATCCAGTCATTTCCTATTGTTCACTGAAATGACCTACTACTTAGCTTATTTCTCTCATGGAGATACTAGCCTCCTCTTGCTTACCATCAAAATCTTCATTGTTCAAGCACTCTTGGGCTTGAACTCTCCCACACTCTATTCTCGATAAAGTCAGTTCTCTTGGGGAGAGCTTTGGAGTTCTCTGTTCTTATGACATTCTCCTCCCCCTGGGCAAAATCTTGGAACTACTAGCGGTTAGGAACAGCAGCCCACTTTTCATGCAGTGGTAAACCTGTTTTATGAGCAGAGCAGTGTGCAGAGGAGTAGCCTCTAATCTCTTGACTTGCTTCTCCCAGCATGGGACCTGTGCCCTAAGGGTGAGCTGGGGCATGGATGCTCCAGTGTTCTTAGTCTACCTCACCTGGAGCAGAAGAACTTTTGCTCTACAGATAAGGTCTTGGTACAGAAAGGGAACCCCTGGCCTCTCAACTGTACTTGAGTGGAATTTTACATCTGCAATACATAGCTGGGTTCATGAGAAATGCTGATGGCTTGCCTCTCTGTGGAAGATATCAGAGCCCTTGGCTGGGAGGTGGGGAGAAGGGGAGCCCTGTAATCTTGACCACACCTGCCTGTAGTGGAGCCTCTGTCCTGCTGAACTGGTGAGTGGGAGTGAGGAAGAGAGTGGGTTGTGACTCAAGTGCCAGTGATTCTCATTGTTCTTCCCAAGAGTTAGGAAATTGTCTTGCATAAATGTTTCCTCATTGGCTGTGTGCCCTTGAGACAATTTTCAGAGATTTTAAATGATTGTATTTTTATAATTTTTTTACCAGTTATGGTTGTTTCACTGGGGAGCTCCTCACTCCGCGTCCATTCCAGAAGTGAGTCTGG
Organism: Chlorocebus sabaeus; assembly: GCF_047675955.1. Lineage (NCBI taxonomy): Eukaryota > Metazoa > Chordata > Mammalia > Primates > Cercopithecidae > Chlorocebus > Chlorocebus sabaeus. Next base: position 35,616,788 of record NC_132913.1, read on the forward strand.
GCTATTATCTTTTGGACATTATCCCATAAACCTCTCTTCTTCTTCTCAGAAGGAACTTTATTACTGTGTGATTTATAATTTATCAATATATTACTTGTAGCTCTAGAAATCGGCATCATGCCATAAACCACTTTGTACACTGCATGTCAATAAATTACAACATCCTCATATATCAATATTGTATGTATAGACTTAGTGCCAACATGTATGAATAGGTACAACCTAACATAAGTACACCTGTTTATATACGTGGCATTCTGTAGGTCATATACAAGGAAAGAGAATAAGCAATTCTGGGTTACAGTCAATCTCAGTTGTAGTCATGCTACTGCCTCCAAACCCAGTGTGACAAAGCAAGGATGGGGAAACTTTCTCCTTTCCCCATCCTTGATGGTCCCCCAGTTAACTCAGGATATGCCGGGCCACGCCAGGCCCTTTTTCTTCTCTAGCAGTTTCTTCCCAGAACCTCCCGGCAGAAGGTGGGCTTTGTTTTGTCCTCTGTTTAAAGAACTTTTTCTTTTTTTTTTTTTTGGAAACAGAGTCTTGCTCTGTCACCCAGGCTGGAGTGCAGTGGCATGATCTAGCTCTCTGCAACCTCTGCCTCCCGGGTTCAAGCGATTCTTCTGCTTCAGGCTCCTGAGTAGCTGGGATTCCAGGCATGCACCACCACACCTGGCTAATTTCTGTATTTTTAGTAGAGACAGGATTTCTCCATGTTGGTCAGAATGGCCTTGAACTCCTGGCCTCATGTGATCCACCTGCCTCATGTGATCCAGCCTCCCAAAGTGCTGGGATTACAGGAATGAGCCACCATGCCTGGCCTAAAGAACTTTCTTTAAAGAACTTTGTCTAAAGTTGTTTGGAACTTTAAGAGTTCTTCTTTGCTCCTGCAACCCTCTATTCTGTCCAAATGTTCACTGACTACTAATGCTCTATTCTAATTTACCTGAAAAAATGAAGGACCGACCTTCTGGATCTATTGCTTGATTAAGCCTTCAGGTACCTGCATACAAGATATATAAAAGGCTCAGTTTTATTCCATTTCCTTGGGTATTTTGTTTTGTTTTAATAACTGATATCTAGTCGTTTCCTATTTTGTTCACTGAAGTGTCGTGTTATGTTTTACCCACATGCAGAGTTAACAAGTTTCTATTATGTGTGATCTCCATTTTCAAAAATGTCTGAGGGCCTGTAAAATACACTTTAAATGCTTCAGGAAGTCAATCATAACCTTTTATATTTGCCATAGTTTGCTTTCTTGCCTCATCTCTGATCTCCCTGAGCGCCACTTATACTTACTGCTTTCTCTTAAGCAGACCATCTATTTTATGTGTCAGTGCTTTTGCTTTTCAGATACTTAATCAAATGATTGTCATAGAATATCCTGATAGTAATATGAGATATCAGAGATATCAGGGACCCACTCCACACCTATAAAATAAGTGACTACATTTCGGGTTTGTTTTGTTTGTTCTTTTTTTTAAGATAGAGTTTCACTCTTGTTGCCCAGGCTGGAGTGCAGTGGCACGATCTCAGCTCACTATAACCTCCGCCTCCCAGGTTCAAGCAATTCTCCCGCCTCAGCTTCCCAAGTAGCTGGGATTACAGGTGCCCATCACCACGCCCAGCTAATTTTTTGTATTTTTTAGTAGAGACAGCGTTTCATCATGTTGTCTAGGCTCGTCTGAAACTCCTGACATACGATCTACCCGCCTTCGCCTCCCAAAGTGGTGGGATTACAGACATGAGCCATTGCACTGGCCATGGGGATTGTTTTTTATAAAGCTCTTCATTTGATTCTAAAGTTGCTTAAGAACCAATGCTATTCTCTCTTCTTTTCCTGCAGTGGCCTCCCTATCATCAAGACTTTGCTTGGCAAAGTCTTGCTTAACAAAAAGTAGGAAAAAAAAAAAAAAAAACCTAGACACAACTAAAATATTACCTTCCTTGAAAAGTTTTTCTCAATTCTGTCTGTATTCCTCAGCTAGCGGATATTTGTTATTCTTGGATAATTAGTATTAGAGCTCTCTTTCTGGGTTTAGGGAGTACCCTACATTCTGAATCAGAGATATTTTCTATCTTACAAGCTTAAAATGCCTACTACTTACTCTCCCAGCCTCTCTTACACATTGGGCATAAGTCCATAGACAGGACTGCCAATCAGGCATACTCACCACAGACTTTGAAACAAAAATTAGAGACATGACAAAAACGTAGACTACAGACTCCATTTCTGGAGTCTTCATTTCTGAAGCAGCAGTAGCAGCTACTTCCAGTTTCCAAATATAACAGAAAAGTTATTATAGTGGCAACATATATCTTGCAGCTTCCAGACAGTAGCATTGCATGCTGCACGCTCCTTTCCTGGTTGGGTAACTTCCAAAGCTGTTTCTATAGCATCCTGAAGAATTCTGTGAGGTGCTTCATATCCTTTAATAAATGTATTTTCTGCTGAAATTACAAGTTGGGTTCTATTGCTGGTAACTAAGATGGAGGGACACCTCTGTACCCCCAAAGCACTTCATTCATAAGCCAATATCGCAATAAACCAAACTATCTTATCGTTAATTGCCAGTAGAATGTCAGTGAACTGAGTCAAGAAGGAAAGAAAGCACATTCTAGCCAGAAAAGCATAGCAGGAGCCTGTGTAGCTGGAAGGGACATAGAAGGTACCAGGGACTAAAGGGATAGTGTGTCTGGAAGATCAAGTGAAGTAACTGGTGAAGAGTGTCCATGGATAGGAAGTTGTTAGAAGAATTAAGTAACTGAATCATACTGTTAGCAGTGGTGAATCTGTATGGGTTTGCAACAACCTCAGTTCTTACCTCCTCAGAAAAAAGAATTCAGCAGGGCAGAGTGAGAGACTGAGGCAAGTTTTAGAGCAGGAGTGAAAGTTTATTAAACAACTTTCGAGTAGGAAGGAAACGAAGTAAAGTACACTTGGAAGCGGGCCACGCAGGTGATTTGACAGATCAAGTGCATGGTTTGACCTTTGACTTGGGATTTTATATGTTGGCATGTTTCTGGGGGAATTACGTCCCTTTTCCCCTGATTCTTCCCTTGGGGTGGGCTGTCCTCCTGAGCAGTGGCCTACCAGCACTTGGGAGGGGCTGTATGCGTAGTGTATTTACCAGAGTTGTACATGTGCTCACTTGAGGCATTCTTTCCTTACCTATCTAGTGTTCTTAGAAGAAGGTCATATACCAGTTAAACTCCGCCATTTTGCCTCTTAGTGTATATGCTTGCCCCCACTTGCCTAACTCCTGAGATCTTACCAGAAAGCTGCTGATCACCAGTTTCAGGTGTTTTTATCTATTGGGAGACTGCCTTTCCCTGGCACCAGCTGTGACCAATTATTATTGGTCTGACATAACCTGATGGTTGCCTGACATTCTTGGTTGGGGGTGGGGGCCCTCTCCTGCCCTGCTTGTGTCTGACTAGCTACCTACTGTAACAATACTAGCTGTATAAGACCATGTGAATATATTTTTAAGTTCAAGAATAACATAAAGCTATTGAGTCTTTATAAATGGCAGATACTATGCTCAGATTCATATTTTGAAAAAATCCTCTTGCTGTGGGCATGAAGAATAGATTGGAGGTGGGAAAATACTGGTCATTTTAGTTGGATTTGTGATTTGCTCATAGTGTTAAGTTCTGTATTATTGTTCCAAGTGATCACTGCCTCCAGACCATATCTTTCTATGAATGCTCACTTTTTCCTTTTGGAGCAATCTGGAATGAAGACTTTCCCTTCCCATCAAAAAGCCTTTCATTTTAACCTTTAAAGCTACCTAAGACACAGAACAGGCTAGAGCAATATTTTCTCCATGCTTCTTGCTGTTATTAATAGCTCTTGCTAATAGAGACTTAATTTTTTAAAGTCAGTGTTCTGCTGAAGAGACTTAAACTTATATCAAGTCCATTTAATTACATATAGATGTGTGACTTAGATTGGATTATTTTTCTATCCATATATTAAAGCAATTCTGTTTTGGGTTTTTGTTCGTTTGTTTTTTGGGGTTTTCTGGAGACACGGTCTTACTCTGTCACCCAAGCTAGTGTGCAGTGGTGCTGTCATGGCTCACTGCAGCCTCAACCTCCTGGTTTCAAGTGATCCGCTTCAGCCTCCTGAGTAGCTGGGGCTACAATGTACACCACCCTACCTGGCTAATTTTTTTTTAACTTTTTTAGAAATGGGGTCTCACTATCTTGCCCAGGCTTCTGTTTTATTTTGAAAGCATGGTTGCTTTCATCTTACTCTTTTCAAACTAAAGTGAAAAGTAAAATGATACACCACACTAAAATGTATATGTTTCATTATATCATATATACATTATATGTTATACATTATTATATATATTATATCTTTAAAGAGCTATTCAAAAATAAAATTTGAAGATATTATTTATATTTTTAGTTGGTCTCAGAAAGTGAAATAATGATTGCAGATCACCAGATTGCAGATGACCAGCAAAATAATTGGAGCTGCTATTGGTTTTTAGTAAGTGGAACCTTCTGAATTTTAGCAAATCCAGCAAATCATTACAAAAGGCATTGAGCAGTAAATCAGACAAACAATTTGGTGTTTCGTTAATTAGTATATTCAAGCCATTTAAGCTTCTGAAGAATAAGGTTGCCCTGCCAGAAAATCTTTCCAAGCATACTTAAAAAGCAATATTCTAAACAAAGGCACAGCATTTGGTTGCTAATATATGCAAAGTTGGTAGGGAAAAAGTCTGTGTGGCTACATGTCAGACCAGCCGGCTTACCACAACATCACAGCAGGGAGCAAGGGAAAGTATTAGAGGTTAAAGGCAAAGACAAAGAGGAGATTACCAGTTCCAGAGTGTTATTTCATATAAGAATAATTTTGTTTGCTGTTGTTGACCTTATCTGTCCACATCATTTCTTAGTTATTTTAACTGACAAAAAAAGAAAAGTGTAGAATATGAATAAGAAAAAATAAAAGCATATATTCTTTGTCTAAAGTAAATTTCAGGAAATACTAGGTTTAACAATTTGAAAAGATCTGTCATTTTTGTGAGTCAAAAATGATTGATTATGGGCAATTTCATGTGGTTCAACCTAATCAAACCTACCAGTGGATTGTAATATATCACAATATACAGCATGTTGCAAATACAGTTTGCTCACTCTGAATAGATTTGGATATCTTTTTCTTTTTTTGTTATCAAAAATTATTTGTAACAGAAAATATTTATACTTTTATCTAATGAATTAATTTTATTAGGTGTCAGAAACACTTGATGTGGACATTTTAAATAGAGATTATCAAGCTCAAAAGAAACCTTTAAAGTACTGAGGGGGCAATAGAGTACAAATGACCTCAAAGCCTAATGCTGATGAACTGAGCCAACCTATAATGCCCTCATCAATCTCTCAGCTGATATTCCAGGATTCAGAGATTTTCCACAGCCATATATCCACACTGCAGATCTCCCTGATTTCTAGGAGTCTGAAATCTCAGGAAAGATAAGAGTCAATGTAAGTAGTAATAATAATAATAGCAGCTAACAGCTAAATAGTATTTACTCTACACAGGCACTGTTTTAAGTGTTTTACATATATTAATTCATTTAATCCTCAAAGCAATCCAATTAAATAGGTAATATTAACATCAACAAATAGGTGAGGAAATGCAGGCACACAATAGTTAAGCAATTTGCCCAAAAGTGCCACAGTAAGTAAGTACCTGAGCCAAAATTTAATCCCAGACTTTCTGGCACAAGAGTCAGTACTTAACCAGCAGCAAATTGCTTCTCAATATTAAAAAAGTCTAGCATCACTGAATCAATTCTAGTACATTGTGGGTTGCAAAATTAGTTGAAATACCAACATCCTTAATAAAGCTTTTCAAGCTTCTTTTCATTCTAATAGCTAGTATTTTGGACTACATTAAAGAAAAAATTATGGATGACATTTGATGAGACAATAAAGAAGACTTTGTTCAGGGACGACTGCACTGGGGGCTGCAGTGGGAGAGAGAAATTGGGCCCAACTCTAACTCCAATAAGGGCAGTGGGTATCTATAGCCAAGGAGCAGAATGGGTGTCAGTGGATGGAAAATTCCTGAAAGGAAACATCAGAGGTAAGGAGAATTCTAGCTACACTGACTTGACAGGGTTATTTTAAAAGGCAGGCCATTTGATCAGATACCAAGGGTGGGAGATTTTTGCTAAACTGATCCAGCAGGATACTTGCTTAAAGTGGACTAAACAGGCAGAGTCCCTAGACTAAGGATGGATCCCAAGATTGAAGCCTTGTTGAGAGGAGGACTCAGAGGAGCCTAACTAATGTTTAGTCAAAGGAGGGAGTTTCTGTCAATCCTCCCTGTGGTTCAAAGGAAAGAAGAGTCGATCTTCTTTCCTTTGAATAATACAAGTCTATTCCTCGTTTGGTAGAGGATATCTGCCAGATGTATGAACAATCAGGCATTTAATGAGGGGCATTTCTATGAAACAGGAAAAGAAAAACCAAGATTAATGTCTACAAACCCAGTTTCTGTGTCCAGAAGGCAGCCAGTCAAGAACATTTCTGGATATTGGGCTCAAAGCATCTTTAAATGGTCGACTGAGGGTGAGAGAAGCAACCCAAGAAATTTCCTGGTTTGCAATTTGAATGTGTTTAGCGATGACATCGGGTGAACTTTCTGAGGGGCCCAAACAGCAGCAGCATGATGGTCGCCTGCACACAATCTGTTATGGTAATTTGTTTGAAGTTCGTGTCAAGTTGTCCAGCTTCAGCTTGCAGAGCTTTGGGAAAATGGCAGTTTTAGTTCGTAGTGATGCCAAAGCAGAAGGATGGGAGAAAAAATTAGAATGTTAGTTTGGACACTTATAGCCAGATATCAAAGGAAACTAGAATTGTGGATCCTGTCCAGTTTACCAGTTTACAAGAATATAATGAAACCTCAAAGACAATGAACAGAGCTAGAATCTAATAATAGGTCCACTATAGTTTTCCACTGAAACAAAATTTTTTACAATCTCCCCCCTTTTTAATTTTGTTTTACAAAATAAATCTAGTGTCATTAGATTTGGCCTTATTATTTAAATAAGCATAGCAAGAATGTTAATCGATCACATAGGCCTTTTAAAATTTGCTTTGTTTGAACTTTTCATAAGGAATCTCAGATTAAACTTTTAAAACCCAGGCTAGGATACCAAGCCAAGAACTCACCATCAGATTTTGCCACCTATTATGCCTACAGATTTGAGTGAATTCCTCTCTTCTCTAGGTCGCTAAGGTATCCAGAGTTTCCTGGGCCTCCCAAGAAGAGACTTCTGTATTCAATTTTAAGAATGGGAACCCTGTAAGCCAGATACCAGACTGGTATCTCAAGAGGGCTTTATAAGCAATGATTTATAAAGTTGACTCTAGTTTCTTAAATCTGTTTAGTCATATCTGATTCTGTGTACTTCATTCTAAAATATGCCATTTCAGTCAAAGCCTTGGTAATATAATCAATGTTTCCAGCTCTGTCCTGCTATAATAAAGACATATTTTTATTGAGCTTGTACGAATAACTATATTGTCATAAAAATAATAGTCAATAATAGTATCCATATTTTGGAGCGATTAGGCAGAGAGAAAAAAATAAATGTTTCATTTTGTTTACAAAGGCATAATCTGTAAGATTGCTGTAAGCTATAGATAGTTTAAGAGAAAAACATTTCTTTAAATATGGAAAACAAAACAATAAAGAACCAGCAATGTTCCAAACAAAAACTACTAAAAATTAGTTCATTCAGTCTCATGTAATTAATTTTTGTTCTGCTTGATCTTGAATTAATAGTTTTGTTAGCCCATCAACTTCTAAGGATCTGATAACAGTTTATTTGAAAAGAGAATTTGGTTGTTTCTGTGACACACAACAATAATAACTGGAAAGAGGGTTTTGACAAAGTCCTATGAATGTCATGCAATTTCTGGAATATTTATATCAAAATTCCAAATTTATTCCAAACTTCTGTAAATTTATATCAATGACATACACTCATACAAATAGAAAATAAATAAGCTTAAACATCACATTTTTTTTATTTTATTTTATTTTATTTATTTATTTATTTATTATTATTAAACTTCAAGTTGTAGGGTACATGTGCACAACGTGCAGGTTTGCTACATATGTATACTTGTGCCATGTTGGTGTGCTGCACCCATCAACTCGTCATTTACATCAGGTATAACTCCCAATGCAATCCCTCCCCCCTCCCCCCTCCCCATGATAGGCCCCGGTGTGTGATGTTCCCCTTCCCGAGTCCAAGTGATCTCATTGTTCAGTTCCCACCTACGAGTGAGAACATGCGGTGTTTGATTTTCTGTTCTTGTGATAGTTTGCTAAGAATGATGGTTTCCAGCTGCATCCATGTCCCTACAAAGGACACAAACTCATCCTTTTTTATGGCTGCATAGTATTCCATGGTGTATATGTGCCACATTTTCTTAATCCAATCTGTCACTGATGGACATTTGGGTTGATTCCAAGTCTTTGCTATTGTGAATAGTGCTGCAATAAACATACGTGTGCATGTGTCCTTATAGCAGCATAATTTATAATCCTTTGGGTATATACCCAGTAATGGGATGGCTGGGTCATATGGTACATCTAGTTCTAGATCCTTGAGGAATCGCCATACTGTTTTCCATAATGGTTGAACTAGTTTACAATCCCACCAACAGTGTAAAAGTGTTCCTATTTCTCCACATCCTCTCCAGCACCTGTTGTTTCCTGACTTTTGAATGATCGCCATTCTAACTGGTGTGAGATGGTATCTCATTGTGGTTTTGATTTGCATTTCTCTGATGGCCAGTGATGATGAGCATTTTTTCATGTGTCTGTTGGCTGTATGAATGTCTTCTTTTGAGAAATGTCTGTTCATATCCTTTGCCCACTTTTGGATGGGGTTGTTTGTTTTTTTCTTGTAAATTTGTTTGAGTTCTTTGTAGGTTCTGGATATTAGCCCTTTGTCAGATGAGTAGATTGCAAAAATTTTCTCCCATTCTGTAGGTTGCCTGCTCACTCTGATGGTAGTTTCTTTTGCTGTGCAGAAGCTCTTTAGTTTGATGAGATCCCATTTGTCAATTTTGGCTTTTGCTGCCGTTGCTTTTGGTGTTTTAGACATGAAGTCTTTGCCCATGCCTATGTCCTGAATGGTACTACCTAGGTTTTCCTCTAGGATTTTTATGGTATTAGGTCTAACATTTAAGTCTCTAATCCATCTTGAATTAATTTTCATATAAGGAGTAAGGAAAGGATCCAGTTTCAGCTTTCTACTTATGGCTAGCCAGTTTTCCCAGCACCATTTATTAAATAGGGAATCCTTTCCCCATTTCTTGTTTCTCTCAGGTTTGTCAAAGACCAGATGGCTGTAGATGTGTGGTATTATTTCTGAGGACTCTGTTCTGTTCCATTGGTCTAGATCTCTGTTTTGGTACCAGTACCATGCTGTTTTGGTTACTGTAGCCTTGTAGTATAGTTTGAAGTCAGGTAGCGTGATGCCTCCAGCTTTGTTCTTTTGATTTAGGATTGTCTTGGAGATGCGGGCTCTTTTTTGGTTCCATATGAACTTTAAAGCAGTTTTTTCCAATTCTGTGAAGAAGCTCATTGGTAGCTTGATGGGGATGGCATTGAATCTATAAATTACCTTGGGCAGTATGGCCATTTTCACGATATTGATTCTTCCTATCCATGAGCATGGTATGTTCTTCCATTTGTTTGTGTCCTCTTTTATTTCACTGAGCAGTGGTTTGTAGTTCTCCTTGAAGAGGTCCTTTACATCCCTTGTAAGTTGGATTCCTAGGTATTTTATTCTCTTTGAAGCAATTGTGAATGGAAGTTCATTCCTGATTTGGCTCTCTGTTTGACTGTCACTGGTGTATAAGAATGCTTGTGATTTTTGCACATTAATTTTGTATCCTGAGACTTTGCTGAAGTTGCTGATCAGCTTAAGGAGATTTTGGGCTGAGACAATGGGGTTTTCTAAATATACAATCATGTCGTCTGCAAACAGGGACAATTTGACTTCTTCTTTTCCTAACTGAATCCCCTTGATTTCTTTCTCTTGCCTGATTGCCCTAGCCAGAACTTCCAACACTATGTTGAATAGGAGTGGTGAGAGAGGGCATCCCTGTCTTGTGCCAGTTTTCAAAGGGAATTTTTCCAGTTTTTGCCCATTCAGTATGATATTGGCTGTGGGTTTGTCATAAATAGCTCTTATGATTTTGAGGTACGTTCCATCAATACCGAATTTATTGAGCGTTTTTAGCATGAAGGGCTGTTGAATTTTGTCAAAAGCCTTTTCTGCATCTATTGAGATAATGATGTGGTTCTTGTCTTTGGTTCTGTTTATATGCTGGATTATGTTTATTGATTTGCGAATGTTGAACCAGCCTTGCATCCCAGGGATGAAGCCCACTTGATCATGGTGGATAAGCTTTTTGATGTGCTGCTGAATCCAGTTTGCCAGTATTTTATTGAGGATTTTTGCATCGATGTTCATCAGGGATATTGGTCTAAAATTCTCTTTTTTTGTTGTGTCTCTGCCAGGCTTTGGTATCAGGATGATGTTGGCCTCATAAAATGAGTTAGGGAGGATTCCCTCTTTTTCTATTGATTGGAATAGTTTCAGAAGGAATGGTACCAGCTCCTCCTTGTACCTCTGGTAGAATTCAGCTGTGAATCCATCTGGTCCTGGACTTTTTTTGGTTGGTAGGCTATTAATTATTGCCTCAATTTCAGAGCCTACTATTGGTCTATTCAGGGATTCAACTTCTTCCTGGTTTAGTCTTGGAAGAGTGTAAGTGTCCAGGAAATTATCCATTTCTTCTAGATTTTCCAGTTTATTTGTGTAGAGGTGTTTATAGTATTCTCTGATGGTAGTTTGTATTTCTGTGGGGTCGGTGGTGATATCCCCTTTATCATTTTTAATTGCGTCGATTTGATTCTTCTCTCTTTTCTTCTTTATTAGTCTTGCTAGTGGTCTGTCAATTTTGTTGATCTTTTCAAAAAACCAACTCCTGGATTCATTGATTTTTTGGAGGGTTTTTTGTGTCTCTATCTCCTTCAGTTCTGCTCTGATCTTAGTTATTTCTTGCCTTCTGCTAGCTTTCGAATGTGTTTGCTCTTGCTTCTCTAGTTCTTTTAATTGCGATGTTAGAGTGTCAATTTTAGATCTTTCCTGCTTTCTCTTGTGGGCATTTAGTGCTATAAATTTCCCTCTACACACTGCTTTAAATGTGTCCCAGAGATTCTGGTATGTTGTATCTTTGTTCTCATTGGTTTCAAAGAACATCTTTATTTCTGCCTTCATTTCGTTATGTACCCAGTAGTCATTCAGGAGCAGGTTGTTCAGTTTCCATGTAGTTGAGCGGTTTTGATTGAGTTTCTTAGTCCTGAGTTCTAATTTGATTGCACTGTGGTCTGAGAGACAGTTTGTTATAATTTCTGTTCTTGTACATTTGCTGAGGAGTGCTTTACTTCCAATTACGTGGTCAATTTTAGAGTAAGTACGATGTGGTGCTGAGAAGAATGTATATTCTGTTGATTTGGGGTGGAGAGTTCTATAGATGTCTACTAGGTCTGCTTGCTGCAGAGATGAGTTCAATTCCTGGATATCCTTGTTAACTTTCTGTCTCGTTGATCTGTCTAATGTTGACAGTGGAGTGTTGAAGTCTCCCATTATTATTGTATGGGAGTCTAAGTCTCTTTGTAAGTCTCTAAGGACTTGCTTTATGAATCTGGGTGCTCCTGTATTGGGTGCATATATATTTAGGATAGTTAGCTCTTCCTGTTGAATTGATCCCTTTACCATTATGTAATGGCCTTCTTTGTCTCTTTTGATCTTTGATGGTTTAAAGTCTGTTTTATCAGAGACTAGTATTGCAACCCCCGCTTTTTTGTGTTCTCCATTTGCTTGGTAAATCTTCCTCCATCCCTTTATTTTGAGCCTATGTATGTCTCTGCGTGTGAGATGGGTCTCCTGAATACAGCAGACTGATGGGTCTTGACTGTTTATCCAGTTTGCCAGTCTGTGTCTTTTAATTGGAGCATTTAGTCCATTTACATTTAAGGTTAAGATTGTTATGTGTGAACTTGATCCTGCCATTATGATATTAACTGGTTATTTTGCTCGTTAGTTGATGCAGTTTCTTCCTAGCCTTGATGGTCTTTACATTTTGGCATGTTTTTGCAATGGCTGGTACCGGTTGTTCCTTTCCATGTTTAGTGCTTCCTTCAGGGTCTCTTGTAAGGCAGGCCTAGTGGTGACAAAATCTCTAAGCATTTGCTTATCTGTAAAGGATTTTATTTCTCCTTCACTTATGAAACTTAGTTTGGCTGGATATAAAATTCTGGGTTTAAAATTCTTTTCTTTAAGAATGTTGAATATTGGCCCCCACTCTCTTCTGGCTTGAAGAGTTTCTGCCGAGAGATCTGCTGTTAGTCTGATGGGCTTCCCTTTGTGGGTAACCCGACCTTTCTCTCTGGCTGCCCTTAAGATTTTTTCCTTCATTTCAATTTTGGTGAATCTGGCAATTATGTGTCTTGGAGTTGCTCTTCTCGAGGAGTATCTTTGTGGCGTTCTCTGTATTTCCTGGATTTGAATGTTGGCCTGCCCTACTAGGTTGGGGAAGTTCTCCTGGATGATATCCTGAAGAGTGTTTTCCAACTTGGTTCCATTTTCCCCCTCACTTTCAGGCACCCCAATCAGACGTAGATTTGGTCTTTTTACATAATCCCATACTTCTTGCAGGCTTTGTTCATTTCTTTTTCTTCTTTTTTCTTTTGGTTTCTCTTCTCGCTTCATTTCATTCATTTGATCCTCCATCGCTGACATTCTTTCTTCCAGTTGATCGAGACGGTTACTGAAGCTTGTGCATTTGTCACGTATTTCTCGTGCCATGGTTTTCGTCTCTTTCATTTCGTTTGTGAGCTTCTCTGCATTAATTACTCTAGCCATCAATTCTTCCACTTTTTTTTCAAGATTTTTAGTTTCTTTGCACTGGGTACGTAATTCCTCCTTTAGCTCTGAGAAATTTGATGGACTGAAGCCTTCTTCTCTCATCTCGTTGAAGTCATTCTCCGTCCAGCTTTGATCCGTTGCTGGCGATGACTGCGCTCCTTTGCCGGGGGAGATGTGCTTTTATTTTTTGAATTTCCAGCTTTTCTGCCCTGCTTTTTCCCCATCTTTGTGGTTTTATCTGCCTCTGGTCTTTGATGATGGTGATGTACTGATGGGGTTTTGGTGTAGGTGTCCTTCCTGTTTGATAGCTTTCCTTCTAACAGTCAGGATCCTCAGCTGTAGGTTGTAGCTGTAGGAGATTGCTTGAGGTCCACTCCAGACCCTGTTTGCCTGGGTATCAGCAGCAGAGGCTGCAGAAGATAGAATATTTCTGAACAGCGAGTGTACCTGTCTGATTCTTGCTTTGGAATCTTCCTCTCAGGGGTGTACTCCACCCTGTGAGGTGTGGGGTGTCAGACTGCCCCTAGTGGGGGATGTCTCCCAGTTAGGCTACTCAGGGGTCAGGGACCCACTTGAGCAGGGAGTCTGTCCCTTCTCAGATCTCAACCTCCGTGTTGGGAGATCCACTGCTCTCTTCAAAGCTGTCAGACAGAGTCGTTTGCGTCTGCAGAGCTGCTGCGTTTGTTATTATTTACTGTGCCCTGTCCCCAGAGGTGGAGTCTACAGAGACAGGCAGGTTTCCTTGAGCTGCTGTGAGCTCCACCCAGTTCGAGCTTCCCAGCAGCTTTGTTTACCTACTTAAGCCTCAGCAATGGCGGGCGCCCCTCCCCCAGCCTCGCTGCTGCCTTGTCGGTAGATCACAGACTGCTGTGCTAGCAATGAGGGAGGCTCCGTGGGTGTGGGACACTCCCGGCCAGGTGTGGGATATGATCTCCTGGTGTGCCTGTCTGCTTAAAGCGCAGTATTGGGGTGGGAGTTACCCGATTTTCCAGGTGTTGTGTGTCTCAGTTCCCCTGGCTAGGAAAAGGGATTCCCTTCCCCCTTGCGCTTTCCAGGTGAGGCAATGCCTCGCCCTGCTTCAGCTCTCGCTGGTCGGGCTGCAGCAGCTGACCAGCACCGATCGTCTGGCACTCCCCAGTGAGATGAACCCAGTACCTCAGTTGAAAATGCAGAAATCGCTGGTCTTCTGTGTCACTCGCACTGGGAGTTGGAGACTGGAGCTGTTCCTATTCGGCCATCTTGCTCTGCCCCCGATAATACTAAACATCACATTTTATTTGACAGTGCTTCCTATGTAATTTAACATGTCAAATACACCAATGTAGGGTAACATCCTTTTTTTTTTTTAATTATACGTTAAGTTCTAGGGTACAAGTGCACAACGTGCAGGTTTGTTACATATGTATACATGTGCCATGTTGGTGTGCTGCACCCATTAACTCATCATTTACATTAGGTATATCTCCTAATGCTATCCCTCCCCAACCCCATGATAGGCCCCAGTATGTGATGTTCCCCTTGCTGTGTCCAAGTGTTCTCATTGTTCAATTCCCACCTATGAGTGAGAACATGCGGTGTTTGGTTTTTTGTCCTTGCCGTAGTTTGCTGAGAATAATGGTTTCCAGCGTCATCCATGTCCCTACAAAGGACATGAACTCATACTTTTTTATCGCTATTCCATGGTGTATATGAGCAATATTTTCTTTATCCAGTCTATAATTGATGGACATTGGGTTGGTTCCAAGTCTTTACTATTGTGAATTGTGCTGCAATAAACATACGTGTGCATGTGTCTTTATAGCAGCATATACCTTTGGGTATATACCCAGTAATGGGATGGCTGGGTCAAATGGTATTTCTAGTTCTAGATCCTTGAGGAATCACCACACTGTCTTCCACAATGGTTGAACTAGTTTACAGTCCCACCAACAGTGTAAAAGTGTTCCTATTTCTCCACATCCTCTCCAGCACCTGTTGTTTGCTGACTTTTTAATGGTCGCCATTCTAACTGGTGTGAGATGGTATCTCATTGGGGTTTTGATTTGCATTTCTCTGATGGCCAGAGATGATGAGCATGTTTTCATGTGTCTGTTGGCTGCCTAAATGTCCTCTTTTGAGAAGTGTCTGTTCATATCCTTTGCCCACTTTTTGATGGGGTTGTTTGCTTTTTTCTTGTAAATTTATTTGAGTTCTTTGTAGATTCTGGATATTAACCCTTTGTCAGATGAGTAGATTGCAAAAACTTTCTCCCATTCTGTAGGTTGCCTGTTCGTTCTGATGGTAGTTTCTTTTGCTGTGCAGAAACTCTTTAGTTTAATTAGATCCCATTTGTGAATTTTGTCTTTTGTTGCCATTGCTTTTCGTGTTTTAGACATGAGTCCTTGCCCATGCCTATGTCCTGAATGGTATTGCCTAGGTTTTCTTCTAGGGTTTTTATGGTTTTCAGTCTAACGTTTCAGTCTTTAATCCATCTTGAATTACTTTTTGTATAAGGCGTAAGGAAGGGATCCAGTTTCAGCTTTCTAGATATGGCTAGCCAGTTTTCCCAGCACCATTTATTATATAGGGAATCCTTTCCCCATTTCTTGTTTTTGTCAGGTTTGTCAAAGATCAGATGGCTGTAGATGTGTGGTATTATTTCTGAGTGGTATTAGCTCTGTTCTGTTCCATTGGTCTATATCTCTGTTTTGGTACCAGTACCATGCTGTTTTGGTTACTGTAACCTTGTAGTATAGTTTGAAGTCAGGTAGCATGATGCCTCCAGCTTTGTTCTTTTGGCTTAGGATTGTCTTGGCAACGCGGGCTCTTTTTTGTTTCCATATGAACTTTAAAGTAGTTTTTTCCAATTTTTTCCAATTCGGTTAAGAAAGTCATTGGTAGCTTGATGGGGATGGCATTGAATCTATAAATTACCTTGGGTAGTATGGCCATTTTCATGATATTGATTCTTCTTATCCATGAGCATGGAATGTTCTTCCATTTGTTTGTGTCCTCTTTTACTTCATTGAGCAGTGGTTTGCAGTTCTCCTTGAAGAGGTCCTTCACATTCCTTGTAAGTTGGATTCCTAGGTATTTTATTCTCTTCAAAGCACTTGTGAATGGAAGTTCACTCATGATTTGGCTCTCTGTTTGTCTGTTATTGATGTATAAGAATGCTAGTGACTTTTGCACATTGATTTTGTATCCTGAGACTTTGCTGAAGTTGCTGATCAGCTTAAGGAGATTTTGGGCTGAGACGATGGGGTTTTCTAAATATACAATCATGTCATCTGCAAACAGGGACAATTTGACTTCCCCTTTTCCTAATTGAATACCCTTTATTTCTTTCTCCTGCCTGCTTGCCCTGGCCAGAACTTCCAACACTATGTTGAATAGGAGTGGTGAGAGAGGGCATCCCTGTCTTCTGCCAGTTTTCAAAGGGAATGCTTCCAGTTTTTGCCCATTCAGTATGATATTGGCTGTGGGTTTGTCATAAATAGCTCTTATTATTTTGAGATACATCCCATGAATACCTAATTTATTGAGAGTTTTTAGCTTGAAGAGTTCTTGAATTTTGTCAAAGGCCTTTTCTGCATCTGTTGAGATAATCATGTGGTTTTTGTCTTTGGTTCTGTTTATATGCTGGATTACATTTATTGATTTGCATATGTTGAACCAGCCTTGCATCCCAGGGATGAAGCCCACTTGCTCAAGTTGGGTAAGCTTTTTGATGTGCTGCTGGATTCAGTTTACCAGTATTTTATTGAGGATTTTCACATCAATGTTCATCAGGGATATTGACCTGAAATTTTCTTATTTTGTTGTGTTTCTGCCAGGTTTTGGTATCAGGATGATGCTGGTCTCATAAAATGAGTTAGGGAGGATTCCCTCTTTTTCTGTTGATTGGAATAGTTTCAGAAGGAATGGTACCAGCTCCGCCTTGTACCTCTGGTAGAATTAGGCTGCGAATCCGTCTACTCCTGGACTTTTTTTGGTTGGTAGGCTATTAATTATTGCCTCAATTTCAGAGGCTGTTATTGGTCTATTCAGGGATTCAGCTTCTTCCTGGTTTAGTCTTGGGAGGGTGTATGTGTCCAGGAATTTATCCATTTCTTCTAGATTTTCTATTTTATTTGCGTAGAGGTGTTTTAGAGTGTTCTCTGATGGTAGTTTGTATATCTGTGGGATCGGTGGTGATATCCCCTTTATCATTTTTTATTGTGTCTATTTTATTCTTCTCTCTTTTCTTCTTTATTAGTCTTGCTAGCAGTCTATCAGTTTTGTTGATCTCTTCAAAAAATCAGCTCCTGGATTCATTGATTTTTTTGAAGAGTTTTTTGTGTCTCTATCTCCTTCAGCTCTGCTCCAGTCTTAGTCATTTCTTGCCTTCTGCTAGCTTTTGCATGTGTTCGCTCTTGCTTCTCTAGTTCTTTTAATTGTGATGTTAGGGTGTCAATTTTAGATCTTTCCTGCTTTCTCTTGTGGGCACTTAGTGCTATAAATTTCCCTCTACACACTGCTTTAAATGTGTCCCAGAGATTCTGGTATGTTGTATCTTTGTTCTCATTGGATTCAAAGGACATCTTTATTTCTGCCTTCATTTCGTTATGTACCCAGTAGTCATTCGGGAGCAGAACATCCTTCTTTTTACAAGGTTAGAGCATTTAGGATTTGATTGGGGAACTTTGTCAAAAATGTTAAGAGTTGTAACACTTGATTAAATGGGATCACAGGTCACTGTGAAACAATACTTAGTTGTTTCTTTAACCATAGTAATTATAAAAGGTTTTGCAGGCAAATACAAAAATTTACATAATTGTAAAAAGGAAACCTTAGGTCTTTTAAAATTGATAAGACTTAGGTTTTTTAAGTAATTGAAAATGGACTAGAAAACTTTATTCTTTTAACAAAGAGAAAATTCAATTGTAGCTTTTCATCAGTAAATTATGAGCTCTATTTTTTTTAAAGAACTTTCTAAGTAAATCCATCCAATCTTAGCAACTTCACTATACAAAATTTCTTTTTCACAAAGAACCTTTTACAACCATTTTATATCCATTCAGTTTTTATCGTACTCTTTTCCTTTTTCACATCCTAAAACAACAGTCATCTTACTTTAGTAGAAAACTATCCCTTTTTCCTCAATGAAAACACATTTTTAAATCTTTTATACTAATTCTCACTAAAAACACATCTTCCTTTTCTTACACACTTTGCACACAAAGTTGTTTCCCTTTACCTTTATTATTTCTACTAGTTTAAATTAAACATATTGGTTATACTTTTTTATTATACTTTACGTTCTGGGATACGTGTGCAGAACATGCACGTTTATTACGTAAGTATACACGTGCCATGGTGGTTTGCTGTACCCATCAACCCATCATCTACATTAGTTATTTCTCCTAATGCTATTCCTCCCCTAGCCTCCCACCCCCTGACAGACCCAGGTGTGTGATATTCCCCTCCCTGTGACCATGTGTTCTCATTGTTCAGTTCCCACTTATGAGTGAGAACATGTGATGTTTGGTTTTCTGTTCCTGTGTTACTTTGCTGAGAGTGATGATTTCCAGCTTCATCCATGTCCCTGCAAAGGACATTAGCTCATTTTTTTTTTTTTTACAGCTGCATAGTATTCCATGGTGTATATATGCCATAATTTCTTTATCTAATCTATCACTGACGAGCATTTGACTTGGTTCCCAGTCTTTGCTATTGTGAGCAGTGCTGCAATAAACATATGTGTGCATGTGTTTTTATAGCAGAGTGATTTATAATCCTTTGGGTATATACCCAGTAATGGGATTGCTGGGTCAAATGGTGTTTCTAGTTCTAGATCCTTGAGGAATCACTGCACTGTTTTCCACAATGGTTGAACTAGTCTACACTCCCACCAACAGTGTAAAAGCATTCCTATTTTTCCGCATCCTCTCCAGCATCTGTTGTTTCCTAACTTTTTAATGCTCACCATTCCAATTGGCATGAGATGGTATCTCATTGTGGTTTTGATTTGCATTTCTCTAATGACCAGTTATAATGAGTTTTTTTTTCATATGTTTGTTGCCCTTATAAATGTCTTCTTTTGAGAAGTATCTGATCATATACTTCACCCAGTTTTTGATGGGGTTGTTTCTTGTTTTCCTGTAAATTTGTTTAAGTTCCTTGTAGATTCTGAATATTAACCCTTTGTCAGATGGATAGGTTGCAAACATTTTCTCACATTCTGTAGGTGGCCTGTTCACTCTGATGATAGTTTCTTTTACTGTGCAAAACTCTTTAGTTTAAATAGATCCCATTTGTCAATTTTGGCTTGTTTGGCATTGCTTTTGGTATTTTAGTCTTGAAGTCTTTGCCCATACCTATGCCCTGAATGGTATGGCCTAGATTTTCTTCTAGGGTTTTTGTAGTTTTAGGTCTTATGTTCAAGACTTTAATTCATCCTAAGTTAATTTTTCTATAAAGTGTAAGGAAGGGGTCCAGTTTCAGTTTTCTGCATATGGTTAGCCAGTTTTCCCAATAACATTTATTAAATAGGGAATCCTTTCCCCATTGCTTGTTTTTGTCAGCTTTGTCAAAGATCAGATACTTGTAGATGTGTGGCATTATTTCTGAGGCCTCTGTTCTGTTTCATTAGTCTATATATCTGTTTTAGTACCAGTATCATGCTGTTTTGGTTAGTGTAGCCTTGTTGTATAGTTTGAAGTCAGGTAGCATGATGCCTACAGCTTTGTTCTTTTTGCTAAGGATTGTCTTGGGTATACAGGCTCTTTTTTGGTTCCACATGAAATTTAAAGTAGTTTTTTCTAATTCTGTGAAGAAAGTCAATGGCAGATTGATGGGGATAACATTGAATCTATAAATTACTTTGGGCAGTATGGCCATTTTCACGATATTGATTCTTCCTATCCATGGACTTAGAATGTTTTTCCGTTTGCTTGTCTCCTGTTTTATTTCCTTCAGCAGTGCTTTGTAGTTCCCCTTGAAGAGGTCCTTCACATCCCTTGTAAGTTGTATTCCTAGGTATTTTATTCTCTTTGTAGCAATTGTGAATGGGAGTTCACTCATGATTTGGCTCTCTGTTTGTCTGTTATTGGTGTATAGGGTGATTTTTGCACATTGATTTCGTATCTTGACACTTTGCTGAAGTTGCTTATCAGCTTGAGATTTTGGGCTGAGATGATGGGGTTTTCTAAGTATGAAATCATGGCATCTACAAACAGACAATTTGACTTCCTCTGTTTCTATTTGAATACTCTTTATTTCTTTCTCTTGCCTGATTGCCCTGGCCAGAACTTCAAATACTATGTTGAATAGGAATGGAGAGAGAGGGCTTCATTCTCTTGTGTCGGTTTTCAAAGGGAATTCTTCCAGCTTTTGCCCATTCAGTATGATATTGGCTGTAGGTTTGTCATAAATAGCTCTCATTATTTTGAGATATGTTCCATCAATACCTAGTTTATTGAGAGTTTTTAGCATGAAGGGGTGTTGAATTTTATCAAAGGCCTTTTCTGCATCTATTGAGATAATCATGTGGTTTTTGTCATTGGTTCTGTTTAAGTGATGGATTATGTTTATTGATTTACATATGTTGAACCAGCCTTGCATCCCATGGATAAAGTCAACTTGATCGTGGTGGATAAGCTTTTTGATGTGTTGCTTGACTCGGTTTGCCAGTATTTTATTGAGAAATTTTGCATCGATGTTCATTAGGGATTTTGGCCTGAAGTTTTCCTTTTTTGTTATGTCTTTGCCAGGTTTTGGTATCAGAATGATTCTGCCCTCATGAAATGAGTTAAGAAGGAGTCCTTCCTTTTCTGTTGTTTGGAATAGTTTCACAAGGAATGATACCAGCTCCTCTTTGTACCTTTGGTAGAATTCGACTGTCAATCCATCTGTTCCTGGGCTTTTTTTGGTTGGTAAGCTATTAATTACTGCCTCAATTTCAGAACTTGTTATTGCTCTATTCAGGGATTCGACTTCTTCCTAATTTAGTCTTGGGAAGGTGTATGTGTCCAGGAATTTATCAATGTCTTCTAGATTTTTCTAGTTTATTTGTGTAGAGGTGTTTATGGTATTCCCTGATGGTAGTTTGTATTTCTGTGGGAACAGTGGTGATATCCCCTTTATCATTTTTTATTGTGTCTATTTGATTCTTCTCTCTTTTCTTCTTTATTAGTCTGGCTAGTGGTCTATGTATTTTGTTAATCTCTTCAAAAACCCAGCTCCTAGATTCATTGATTTTTTGAAGGGTTTTTCATGTCTCTGTCTCCTTCAGTTCTGCTCTGATCTTAGTTATTTCTTGTCTTCTGCTAGCTTTTGAATTTGTTTGCTCTTACTTCTCTAGTTCTTTTAATCGTGATGTTAGGGTGTCAATTTTAGATCTTTCCTGCTTTTTCCTGTGGGCATTTAGTGCTATAAATTTCCCTCTAAACACTGCTTTAGCTGTGTCCCAGAGATTCTGGTATGTTGTATCTTTGTTCTCATTGGTTTCAAAGAACATCTTTGTGTCTGCCTTGATTTCATTATTTACCCAGTAGTCATTCAGGAGCAGGTTGTTCAGTTTTTATGTAGTTGTGCAGTTTTGAGTGAGTTTCTTAATCCTGACTTCTAATTTGATTGCACTGTGGTCTGAGAGACTGTTTGTTACAATTTCTGTTCTTTTGCATTTGCTGAGGAGTGTTTTACTTCCAATTATGTAGTCAATTTTAGAATAAGTGCTATGCGATGCTGGGAAGAATGTGTGTTCTGTTGATTTGGGGTGGAGAGTTCTGTACATGTCTATTAGGTCAGCTTGGTCCAGAGCTGAGTTCAAGTCCTGAATGTCCTTGTTAATTTTCTGTCTAGTTGATCTGTCTAATGTTGACAGTGGGGCGTTAAAGTCTCCCACTATTATTATGTGGGAGTCTAAGTCTCTTTGTAGGTCTCTAAGAACTTGCATTATGAATCTCTCAGTGCTTCTGTATTAGGTGCATATATATTAGGTTAGTTACCTCTTCTTGTCGCATTGATCCTTTTACCATTATGTAAAGCCCTTCTTTGTCTTTTTTTACCTTTGTTGGTTTAAAGTCTGTTTTATCAGAGACTAGGATTGCAACCCCTGCTTTTTATTGCTTTCTATTTGCTTGGTAAATATTCTCCATCCCTTTATTTTGAACCTATGTGTGCCTTTGCATGTGAGATAGGTCTCCTGAATATAGCACACTGATCGGTCCTGACTCTCTCCAATTTGCCAGTCTGTGTCTTTTAATTGGGGTATTTAGCTGGTTTACATTTAAGGGTAATATTGTTATGTCTGAATTTGATCCTGTCATTATGATGCTGGCTGGTTATTCTGCCTGTTAGTTGATGCAGTTTCTTCATAGTGTCAACAGACTTTACAATTTGTTATGTTTATGCAGTGGCTGATACCGGTTTTTCCTTTCCATTTTTAGTGCTTCCTTCAGGAGCTCTTGTAAGGCAGGCCTGGTGGTGACAGAATCTCTCAGCATTTACTTGTCTGTAAAGGATTTTATTTCTCCTTCGCTTATGAAGCTTAGTTTGGTTGCATATGAAATTTTGGGTTGAAAATTCTTTTCTTTAAGAATGTTGAATATTGGTCCCTACTCTCTTCTGGCCTCTTCTGCAGACAGAGCTGCTATTAATCTGATTGGATTCCCTTTATGGGTAACCTGACCTTTCACTCTGGCTGCTCTTAACATTTTTTCCTTCATTTCAACCTTGGTAAATCTGCGTGGTTGCTCTTCTCAAGGAATATCTTTGTGTTCTTCTCTGCATTTCCTGAATTTGAATGTTGACCTGTCTTGCTAGGTTGGGGATGTTCTCCTGGATAATATACTGAAGAGTGTTTTCCAACTTGGTTGCATTCTCCCCATCATTTTCAGGTACACAAATCAAATGCAGGTTTGGTCTTTTCACATAGTCCCATATTTCTTCGAGACTTTGTTCATTCCTTTTCATTCTTTTTTGTCCAATCTTGTCTTCACACTTTATTTCATTAAGTTGATCTTCAATCTCTGATATCCTTTCTTCCACTTGATCGATTCTGCTATTGATACTTGTGTATACTTCACGAAGTTGTTGTGCTGTGTTTTTCAGCTCCATCAGGTCATTAATGTTCTTCTCTAAACTGGCTATTCTACTTAGCAATTCCTGTAACCTTTTTTCAAGGTCCTTAGCTTTTTTGCATTGAGTTAGAACATGCTCCTTTAGCTCAGAGGAGTTTGTTATTACCCACCTTCTGAAGCCTACTTTTGTCAATTTGTCAGACTCATTCTCTGTTCAGCTTTGTTCCCTTGCTGGCAAGGAGTTGTGATCCTTTGGAGGAGAAGCATTCTGGTTTTTGGAATTTTCAGCCTTTTTGAGCTGGTTTTTCCTCATCTTCCTGGATTTATCTACCTTTGGTCTTTAATGTTGGTGACCTTCAAATGGGGTTTCTGTGTGGATGTCCTTTTTGTTGATGTTGATGCTATTTCTTTCTGTTTATTAGTTTTCCTTCTAACAGTCAGGCTTCTCTGCTGTGGGTCTGCTGGAGGTCCACTCCAAACCCTGTTTCCCTGGGTATCACCAGCGCAGACTTCAAAACAGCAAAGATTGCTGCCTGTTCCTTCCTCTGGAAGGTTCGTCCCAGAGTGGCACCCGCTAGATGCCACCTGGAGCCCTCCTGTATGAGGTGTCTGTCGACCCCTGCTGGGAGGTGTCTCCTAGTCATGAGGCACAGAGGTCAGGAACACATTTGAGGAGGCAGTCCATCCCTTAGCAGAACTCAAGCACTGTGCCGGGAGATCTGCTGCTCTCTTCAGAGGTGGCAGGCAGGAGCATTTGCGTCCACTGAAGCTGTGCCCACAGCTGCCCCCTTCCCCCTGGTGCTCTGTCCCAGGGAGTTGGGAGTTCTATGTATAAGCCCCTCACTGGGATTGCTGCCTTTCTTTCAGAGATGCCATTCCCAGAGAGGAGGAATCTAGAGAGGCAGTCTGGCTACAGTGGCTTTGCCCAGCTGTGGTGGGCTCCGCCCAATTCAAACTTCCCAGCGGCTTTGTTTACACTGTGAGGGTAAAACCACCTACCGAAGCCTCAGTAATGGCAGACACCCTTCCCCGCTCCAAGCTGGAGCCTCCCAGGTCGACTTCAGACTGCTCTGCTGGCCGCAAGAATTTCAAGTCAGTGGATCTTAGCTTACTGGGTTCTGTGGGTGTGGGATCCGCTGAGCTAGACCGCTTGGCTCCCTGGCTTCAGCCCCCTTTCCAGGGGAGTGAACAATTCTCTCTCACTGGCGTTCTAGGTGCCACTGGGGTATTAACAAAATTTCCTGCAGCAAGCTCAGTGTCTACGCAAACGACTGCTCCGTTTTTGCTTGAAACCCAGGGCCCTAGTGGCATAGGCATCCGAGGGAATCTCCTGATCTGAAGGTTGTGAAGACCATGGGAAAAGCAGAATATCTGGGCTAGAACATCAGAATATCTGGGCTGTTCCTAATGGCACAGTCCCTCAGTACTTCCCTTGGCTAGGGGAGGGAGGTCCCTGACCCCTTGTGCTTCCCGGGTGAGGCAACGCCCCACCCTGCTTCTGCTTGCCCTCCATGGGCTGTACCCACTGTCTGACCAGTCCCAGTGAGATAAGCTGGGTACCTAAGTTGGAAATGCAGAAATCACCCACCTTCTGCGTTCATCTCACTGGGAGCTGCAGATCGGAGCTGTTCCTATTTGGTCATCTTGCCAGCCACCCTGCTTGTACTTTTTAGCCATCAGTAGTCTTTTCCTTACAGAGAAAACTAGGAAGTAGAAAACTGTAAACTGTCTGTCATAGATCAGCATTTTATAAACATACCATCTCACAGTTCCTACAGACATACACTTCCTCATACTATAGTTTTTCATGTGGCAAAAGGACTTTTTTTACAGACCTAGATATCTTAACTTCTTTATATTGTATGAAAACAAGATGCCAAAAGTTGATAAACTTATGTTCAGCAATTAATGTTTCAGTGTTATGGTTTTTGTTTTTGTTTTTAAGACAGAGACTCACTCTGTCACCCAGGCTGCACTGCAGTGGTGCCATCTTGGCTCACTGCAACCTCCACCTCCCAGATTCAAGCGATTCTCCTCTCTCAGCCTCCCGAGTAGCTGGGATTACTGGTGGTGCCACCACGCCCAGCTAATTTTCTGTATTTTTAGTAGAGACGGGGTTTCACCATGTTGGCCAGGCTGGTCTCAAACTCCTGGCCTCAGGTGATCCGCCCACCTTGGCCCCTCAAAGTGCTGGGATTACAGACGAGACTGGGCGCGTTCAAGGTGGTATGGCCATAGGCAAGTGCTGGGATTACAGATGTGAGCTATGGTGCTCAGCCTGTTTCAGTAGTTTTATCTTTCTTAGAAATTATTTAGATATTCAGTAACTATCTCTTACTCAACATAGCATAACTCTAAAGTTTCCAGTTACCAAAAAGATTTTGGCAACTGTTTTTAGGCATATATATATATATACACACACACACACATATGGTTATTTTAGGGATGGTTATTACTGAAAAGCTCATTTATAAGCTTTTATTGACTTATATCCATTCAATTCACTTGTTTGTAACAACTGTGTATTGTTCATGGATATGAGACATTAAACAAAGCTAGCCATTATCTTTTTTTCTTTCTTTTCTTTTTCTGAGGAGAGGGGAACTAAGAACAGAGCCCAAGATTGGAGCCTAGTTAAAAAGAGGACTTAGAGGAGCTTGATTAAAATTTTGTCAGAGGAACTTTTTCCATAGTTCTTTAGCTAGGTTACAGATTGCTCATCTCCATATTCTAGACCAACCTGCATCCTGCTGCTACATTAGTATAAGTAAATCATCACTTTAATCCTGTTGCTACCTTGCTCAAATCCCTCTTATGGTCCCACATATCCACTGCCAGAAAAGGATTTAAACAAAGGTAGCATAGCTGAAAGCACCTCCCCACAAGCTCAATATTTCCTTGAAGTCTCTTGTTTTACATTAAAAATTCACATGTTTTACATTTCACTCCAAAATACACCTGTTTGTCTTAATATAAAAAGAATGTTTTAAATTAGGTATCACTTAAATTTCTTCACTTAATTCTTCAAATGTTCAAGTAAAATTGAAGAGTCGAGAAGATGCTTCATGTTTATCCTGGGCCTTCCAGTGGACCATGAGGTATATATTTCTACTTGAAAAGCCCAAGTATACAGAGTACATTTTAAGTGACTTTGCTTCATTTTTAAGACCCTCAATTATCTGGCCCCAGTCCAACCTTCCCATCTTGCTGTTTCCCTTCATTAATCCTCTGATAAATCCATTCATCTACTCATCTACAGTTATTTACAACATGCTCACCACATACCAGGCACTGCTTTCTGAAGATGTCTTATAATGTATACCACCCATATATCTTTGCTTTTGTCCTTTCTCCTTACTTAGAATATCTTTCCTCTTTACTTCTGTCTACTAAAGTGCTAATCTTTAAGACTAATTTTAACACTAGTTGTATTAATCCGTTCTCACGTTACTGTAAAGAACTGCCTAAGACTGGGTACTTTATAAAGAAAAGTGGTTTAATTGACTCACAGTTCCATAAACTGTACAGGAAGCATGGCTGGGGAAGCCTCATGAAACTTAAAATCATTGGTGAAGGGGAAGCAGGCACGTGTTTTATGGCCAGAGTAGGAGGAAGAGAGCAAAGAGGCTAGTGCTGCATACTTTTCAACAATGAGATCTCATGAGAACTCACTCTTTATCATGAGAACAGCCAGAGGAAAATCTACCCCCATGATCCAATCACCTCCCACCAGGGCACTCCTCCAATACTGAGGATTACAATTTGACATGAGATTTGGCCAGGGACACAAATCCAAATCACAACACCTGCTTTTCCTGACTACCCCAATCAGGACTCTGAATTCCTATAAAACTTACTTGATACTTATTATATAATAGCCTATATTTTTGATATTTGTATGAGTAGGTCTTATAAATTTTTTAAGGAAGAGTTCATCATGCAGAGAAGCATGTAGATTACATTTGGGTATATAAGATGAAAGTAAACATGTATTTATAGTTTCTTATTTATTATTTGCAATCTCATATCCTCAGCTTGCTACCAAATTAGTGGGCACTTAGGAGTTGTTGTTCCCACCAGTAATATAACATTGTAACACTTGAAATAGACCCATTCAGTGACTCAAGATTTAAGTTACAGTGTAGTGATACCTTACATTTCTTAAATAAAATCATCGTATTTCTTAAAAAAATTCAACCCAGAATCTAGCATAGTACTTGGTTCATAGTTGATATTAAATAAATACTTCTTACAATAATAAATGAATGGATGAACAAATTGAAAAACATGAAGTTGATGGTTAATAATAAAAATATTTTTAAAAGGAAAAAGGAGGAAAATTGTACATAAAAGATAGAAGCTTATTTTACATCAGAGTGTTTGGTAGTAAGAAAAGTGAAGAATATGCAGAAGATTAAGTTGATTAGTCTTTCAGACCAGGTCAGTTTTTGTGTTGAGCTTGTGCTTTGTTATTTTTTGTTTTGAGGTTTTAAAAGCATTTAGATGGAACTACAGTTACACATCTTCAGTTAATGGGAAAAGCATCAGGGTACTTGAAAACTTAGACAATTTTCTTCACAACTTAAACCATGCTTAAAAAGGGACTAAATAATACCCCAAAACTTGAGCATACAGTGGCTCACACCTGTAATCCCAGCACTTTTGGAGGCCAAGGTGGGCAGATCACCTGAAGTCGAGAGTTCAAGACCAGCCTGACCAACACTGAGAAACCCCGTCTCTACTTAAAAAAAAAAAAAAAAAAAAAAAAAAAAAAAAAAAAATTAGCCAGGCATGGTTCATGCCTGTAATCCCAGTTACTCGGGAGGCTGAGGCAGGAGAATCGCTTGAAACTGAGAGGCAGAGGTTGCAGTGAGCCAAGATCATGCCATTGGACTCCAGCCTGTGCAACAAGAGCGAAACTCCGCCTCAAAAAACAAATTATTCAAGTTAGCCACATGTAAAGAACCATGTTTAAATCCTTTGAAGTAATAGATGAGGCCAAAGTAATTCTTCAAAAAAATTCTTTTAATTTTTGTATATTTAGTGGATACAAGTACAGACTTTTACATACATGTATTGTGTAGTGGTAAAGTCTGGGCTTTTATTGTACTTGTCACCTGAATAATGAACAATGTACCCAATAGGTAATGTTTCAACTCTCACCCCTTCCCATCCTCCCACCTTTTGTTGTCTCCAGGGTCTATTATTCCACTCTGTATGTCCAGGTGTTTCCATCATTTACTCCTCGCTTGTGTGAAAACATGCAGTATTTTACTTTCTCTTTCCAAGTTATTTCACTTAGCTATAATGACCCCCAGTTCCACCCACGTTGCTGCAAAAGACACAATTTCATTCTTTTTTTATGGCTGAGTAGTCTTCCATGGCATATATATACCACATTTTCTTTATCCAGTCCTCTGTTGATGGACACTTAAGTTGATTCCACATCTTTGCTTTTGTGAATAGTGCTGCAGTGAACGTGAATGCAAGTATCTTTTTGGTATAAGGATTTCTTTCCCATTGGGTACATACTCAAGTGGTGGGATTGCTGGATCGAATTTTGTTCTATTTTTAGTTCTTGAAGAAATTTCCCTACTGTTTTCCATAAAGGTTGTACTAATTTACATTCCTACCAATGGTGTATACATATTTTTATTATCCCCATCCTCTGCAACATCTGTTGTTTTTTCACTTTTTAATAATAGTGCTTCTGACTGGTGTCAGATGGCATCTCATTGTGGTTTTAATTTTTATTTCTCTGATGATTAGTGATGTTGTGCATTTTTTCATGTGTTTGTTAGCCACTTGTGTGTCTGCTTTTGAATAATGTCTGCTCATTTACTTTGCTTACTTTTTAATGTTTTTGTTGTTGTTGTTGTTGAGTTGTTGGAGTTCCTTGTAGATTCTGGATATTAGCCCTTTATTTGGATGCAGAGTTTACAAAATTTTTTCCCATTCTATAGATTGTCTGTTTTTTCTGTTAATTGTTTCTTTTGCTGTGCAGAATCTTTTTAGTTTAATTTAGTCATATTTGTCTATTTTTGTTTTTCTGGCATTTGTCTTTGAGAACTTACTCATAAATTCTTTGTCTAGATCAGTGTTCAAAAGAGATTTCCTAGGTTTTCTTCTAGGATTTTGTAGTTCCCAATCTTACATTTAGGTATGTAATCCATCTTGAGTTAATTTTTGTATATGGTGATATACAAAAATTCTTATGCATATGGCTATCCAATTTTCCCAGTACCCCTATTGAATAGGATGTACTTTCTCCAGTGTATTTTGGTTTTTTCCTTGAGACAGAATCTCACTCTTTCCCAGGCTGAAGTGCAGTGGTGAAATTTCGGATCACTGCAACCTCTGCCTCTTGCGTTCAAGCATTCTCGTGCCTCAACCACCCTAGTAGCTGGGATTACAGACATGCACCACCATGCCCGGCTAATTCATTTATTTGTAGTAGAGATAGGGTTTCACTGTGTTGGCCAGGGTGGTCTGGAACTCCTGGCCTCAAGTGATCTGCTAGTCTCGGCCTCCCAAAGTGCTGGGATTACAGGTGTGAGCCACTGCACCCAGCCTCTCAGTGTATATTTTTGTTGACTTTGTTGGACATCAGTTGGTTATATGTATATGGCTTTATTTCTGGGTTCTCTATTCGGATCCATTGATCGTTGTGTCTGTTTTCATACCAGTACCATGCTATTTTGGTTACTATAGCCTTGTAGTGTAAACTGGAGTCAGGTTATGTGATGTCTCCAGCTTCTTTTTTTTTGCTTACAATTAATTTGGCTATTTGGGGTCTTATTTTTTAGATCCATATTAATTTTAGGATTGTTTTTTCTAATTCTGTGAAAAATGGTGCTGCTAATTTGATAGGGATTGTGTTGAATCTGTAGATTGCTTTGGGCAATATGGTCGTTTTAACAATACTGATTCTTCCAATCCATGAGCATAGGATGTTTTTCCATTTGTTTGTGTCATCAACGATTTTTTCATCAGTGTTTTGTAGTTCTGTTTATAGAGATATCTCACCTTGGTTAAATATATTTCTAGGGTTTTGGGTGGTTTTCTGTAGCTATTGTCAATGAGATTGCCTTCTTCATTTGGTCCTTTACTATATCGTTATTGGCATATAGAAATGCTACTGATATCTGTGTGGTAATTTTGTATCCTGAAACTTTACTGGATTCATTGATCAAATCTAAGAGGTTTTTGGTGGAGTCTTTAGAATTTTCTGGATATAAGATCATATCATCAGTGAACAGGGATAATTTGACTTTCTCTTTTCCAATTCAGATACCTTTTATTTTTTTATCTTGCCTGATTGTTGTGGCAAGGACTTCCATTACTGTGTGGAATAAGAATGGTGAATGTGGGCATCCTTATCTTGTTTCAGTTCTTAGAGGCAATTCTTTCAGCTTTTCCCCACCAAGTCTGATGTTGGCTGTAGGATTGTCATATATGGCCTTTATTATTTGGAAGCATGTTTCTTCTGTGCCTAGTTTGTTGAGGATTTTTATCATGAAGGAATGCTGAATTTTATTGAATGCTTTTTCTGCATCTATTAAGATGATCATATGATTTTTGTCCTTAGTTCTGTTTTGTGATGTATTACATTTATTGATTTGTGTATGTTGAATCATCTTTGCATAAATCCTATCTCATCATGTGTTATGTTTTTGATGTGCTGTTGGAATTCCATTTGCTAGTATTTTGTGGAAGATGTTTGCATCTATCTTCATCAGGAATATTAGTCTTAATTTTGTTGTTGTTGTGTCCTTGTCTGGTTTTGGTGCCATACGGACCTCATAGAATGAGTTAGATAAAATTACCTCCTCCTTGATTTTCATCTGCTCCTGCACTTTTGTTTTATTGGGAGTTTGGGGTTGTTTTTTGTTTGTTTGTTTGCTTGCTTTGGGTTTTTGTTTTGTTTTGTTTTTCTATTTTTTTTTTTTGACAGAATCTCACTCTGTCACTCAGGCTAGAGTGACAGCCTGAGTTATGGTTCACTGCAGCCTTGACCTCTCAGGCTCAGGTGATCCTCCCATTTCACCCCTCTCAAGTAGCTGGGACTATAGGTGCATATGTCACCACACCCAGCTAATTTTTGTATTTTTTGTAGAGACAGGGTTTCACTATATTCACTATATTGCCCAGGCTGGTCTCAAACTCCTGGGCTTAAGCATTCCATCTGCCTTGGCCTCCCAAAGTGCTGGGACTATAGGCATGAGCCACCACACCCAGCCCTGTTGGGACTTTTTTTAATTACTGACTTAATCTTGCTGTTCATTGTTAATCTGTTCAAGGGCTCTATTTCTTCCTGGTTCAACCTCAGGGGGTTGTGTGTTTCTAGGAATGTATCCATCCCTCTAAGTTTTCTAGTTTTTGAGCATATAGTTGTTCATAATAGTTGATAATCTTTTGTATTTCTGTGATATCAGTTGTAATGTCTCCCTTTTCATTTCTTATTGTGTTTATTTGGATCTTCTCTCCTCTTTTCCTAGTCTATCTAATGGTTTATCAATTTTGTTTGCCTTTCAGAGAAACAACTTTTCATTTCATTGTTCCTTTGTATTTTTTTTCTCTATTTGATACCTTACATTTTAAATAAAGGGAAACTAAAAAAAAGTTTCAAATCAAAATGCCAATAAGAATTTTATAACCAAAGAGTTCTGTGGTCAAATTAATTTGGTAAAATATACTGGATTGAACTGCATTCTGCAAGCATGTATTGCATTTCTGTAGATGTATATTGTTCAATGAAATATAACTTAGTAAACAGTTACATTATTCCAAATTATTATAGACCAAGGGTGTCCAATCTCTTTGGCATCCCTGGATCACACTGGAAGAAGAATTGTCATGGGCCACACATAAAATACACTAATACTAATGATAGATGATGAACTAAAAAAATTGGCCAAAAATCATATAAAGTTTTAAGAAAGTTTATGAATTTGTGTTGGGCTGCATTCAAAGCCATCCTGGGTCTCATGCAGACTGCATGTTGAACAGGCTTGTTATAGACATTTGAATTATGTCCTGTCATGCAGATAGGTTCCCAAGGGCCATTTTTGTGGTACCTGTTTTTGTCCCCTAAGTATGCAGATCTGGGAAAGCAGACCCACTCAGATCCCTACTAACTTGCCTAGGAGAAACATGTAGACTAACCCTCAAGATACTACTAATACATCTATCAATCAATCACAAAAGCCTGGAATTCTGAAAATACTAGATTATAAATATTTTTAAAGCATCCCCAGTACTTTTTTACCTTTGTGCTTTTGCAAACCTTTCCCATTCCATTTACCTATTCTCTGTTTCCTCTATTTCTATATATTAAAATCCCAACTCTTTTTTTAAGAGATGAAGTCTCACTGTGTTACCCAGGCTGGTCTTGAACTCTTGACCTAAAGCAACCCTCCTACCTTGGACTCCCAGAGTGCTGGGATTACAGGTATGAGCTGCCACCCCCAGCCTCAATTTTTTAAAAATGCTATACTGTCTTTGAACCTTTCTTCAAGCTCTCCAATGGGAATTAAACTATTCCTTGTTTGGTTTACTCATTCTCACTTTGCATTTATTTCACTGATAGCACATCTAACAATCTGCTTTATTGATCGATACAATTATTGTGCATGTATGCTACGCTAGACTCCGTAATATGACCTCTAATTCTTCCTCACTCTAGAGAAGCTCATAGGCTAGCCGAGAAGGCAGATACATAACCAAATTTCTACAGTGTAAAGTGATATGTATTCATAAAGGTATACAACACTGATGGTAATCAGATTGACCTGGGAAAATATGGACTAAAGTATTTGAATGTAAATTGGCTTATACAACGGAGCTTTTAGCTTCATTTATAACGTTCAAGTCTAAAGTAGAATGTTGTCATTCTTATTGTATGTAACTTACTATTCAACAGCTTGTAAGTGCCTTGAGGACCTGACCTGTGTATTATTCATTTTTCTATTTCCTATTGTACCTAGTACTACTTCAGTCACCTAGAATACACTCAATAAATGTTTGTTAAGTTTCATTAGTTTCTAGGAGTTGCTCTTTTTTATGAAATTTGATCTTAATCTGCAGTTTAATTTATCTTCATATTCAGACTCCTATTTTTTCCTACTTTAAAATGTAATTGTAGGGAAGGAGACAACACACAAAACTTACATACTTGGATTATTATTTGACTTTCTCAGTAGCAGTTTGGAAACTGTAGACTTACTCCGTGGGCATTGCATTTGCACAAAATATTTATGGAATTGCTTTTTTTTCCACACTATTTTGAACACACATGTTAGTTAAATCAGAATTCTTAGTCCAACTCAATGTCATCTAAAACTAAGTTTAGTGGGTCAAAAGTTATGTATATATGTATATAACTTTTATATATAAAAACGTGATGAAGATAGATGCAAAAGTTATATATACCTTTTTAGATCAGAAACAACAGGGGCATCTTTAATTAAAGTTATCTTTAATTCAAAAACATCATTCTTGTTTCATTATTTTCTTTTAAAAAAGTCATTGTAGCTCAATTTTTAAATTCTTAATTGAATATTTTTAATTGAGAAAATGTATACTTACATGCTCATGATGATGATTTTTGCATTATTACATTCACTGTCATTAGGTAATGATAATGGATGTGCGACAAAAATCGGCCTCATTAGCTGATTATCTGAACCTTTACCTAAAGGAGCCTAACCTGGAGATAAAACCAAGGATATATCAGATGGAGCAAATACTGTAAAACAACAATTATTTCAACTGCACTTACTCAGTTTCTGAGAAATCAAACAGTAGTTGAGCTGAAGTTTACCTCTCCTTTAGCCAGAAAGAAAAGAAGTGCCAGTCAAATCAATCCTATAGACATAAATAGATAGATACATTTAAGAAAACAAATGCTTTTTTAAAGCCTATGAGCTCATTTGGAATATCCATTTACTTCCAATTTTTATTCTGACTTCAAAATATTTTATTTTATAAGTTTATGAAATCATCTTTTTAAAAATATGGACTAGGTACCTTTTTTCAATTTCCCCTTAATTAATGTTTTATTTATAAGTAATAAAGCAATTGTACTTCTCCAGACTGTACTAATTAAGCCTGGCAAAATTCACTTGTAAGTAATTAGTACAAAATACATATTTTCATAAGGGTTCAAATAGGTTTATGGAGCATAAATATCACAGGGTAAAAATAGAGGTTTGAGGGGTACTAGGTTAACCTTTTATGTTTGATGTATCAGAAAGGCAAATGAGCTACTGTCAGAGGCATAACCTGGAGTGATTTGAGCAACAATTGCACATTGTTATATTTTATACAAAATACATATTCACAAATAATATCCAACATGTCCAGACTTTTAACAGGGTACTTTGGTTTTTATAAAAATTATTTAGAACTGTTACAAGGCATACCTTGCTTTGTGTGGGCATTAGGCTTGTTTTATAAAAAATTATGTTAATAATAACAGTTACCATTTGCATGCTGCTTTGAGTTTACCAAATATTTTTATATTTATCATGTCAGTTAATCCCAGAAACGTTGGAGATAATACCTATAAGGTAGGCAAGAGTTAAGACTCCTTTGGTTGTAAGTAAGAACATTCCCCCCACCATACACACACACTGCCTTAAGCCCTCCTGCCATGCACACATACACACACACACACACACACACACGCTCGCTCTCTCTCTACCTTAGGCCAAAAAAGGGTATGTTGGGTCATAGGATGGAATGTTCAGATAGGCTGATATGAGACTCCCAGCTGTTTCTCTCTGGATTAGCGGCATTGTTAACTCCAGTCTTGGTAGCCCTGACAGTTTTGAGTATCACTGGCCGTGACTTGGCTAAATGCCAATCTCTGGACCCATCACTGTAGACAGAGAGAGAGAAGGATATGCTGATTGACTTTGGCAGCTAGATACATCTCTAGAGCTGGGATAAAATTTCCAAAGCAAAATCCATATACGGCTACCAGAAGTAGCAGGAAAGAATGGTGAGAAGTCAAACAACAAACATCCACTCCAGCAGATGCAATCATCTCCACTTTACAGATGAGAAAATGGATGCTCAGGCTGAATGACCTACTCAAACCTAGGTCTTCTCATTACAAATCCTGCTGTAGATTCCTTAAAGGAAAACAGGGATGGAAAAGAAAAGAGACGTGGTTTCAGGTATGACATCTATTTCTAGTCTATGTTTTGTAGTTAATCAGGCATGATTGTCTTTAGGGAGATAAGTGAGTTTGATCTATGTGGGGTGGTTGAACAAGACATTGTGTGAAATAAAATGTCCCAAGATGAGTGTGGAGGAGTAGGAAGAGGTGCAGTGGACATGATCCTTATGATCCCAAGTTAGGAATTTTGGAATACTAAATAAAAATAGCTAACAAGTATTAGCTACTTACTGTGTCTCAGGCATTTTGCTAATTACTGTTCATGTATCATTTGACAATCACCACATTCCTATGAAATGAAGATTTTACAGATAAGGGAGCTTAAGCAAAAAGAGGTTTAATATCTTATCAAGGATTATATAACTAGAAAGAAATAGAGCCAGGATTTGAATCTAGTCTAGAACCTATGCTCCTGCCCACAGTAGTGCCTGTTTTTATCATGGTTACCAAGTAAAGTAGTGATGTTTACATATCTGCCATATGCTGGCTTCCATGGCAGATACTTGTCTGGTACAATACCTGTTTTCTAGAAATTTCTCCTCTGAAGTTGTATGACACAGCAATTCATATGCAGCACACTTAAGAATTTATAAATGCCTACTAAATTTCCACAGACTATTAAAATTAATTGTATGCTTTTTTAATTTATCAATGTTACACATCACATTATTTTAAAAATTAAGTAGTCATACAAGATTTACAAGAGCAGTCTCCTAGCAGTCTCCTGCTCTAAACTTCCTTCCATCATTTTCCAATCCCCAGATGCAATCATTTTCTTTTTTCTTTTTTTTTTTTTTTTTTTTGGTAATTTAAGATTTGCTTTTGTAAAACCATGTGGACAAAGATTAAATGTTATGCTTGCATTTTGAACATTATAAATACGAAACACAAAACAGCCAATGTTAAATACTGATTGCTCATGCCTGATGTGGATTTAGATATTGAGTATTTCCCATTTTATAGAAGGAAACGTTCAAAGTTTTGTCAATGCTTAAAGTATGTACTGTTATTCCTCACCAAAATCTTCATGAAATTTAAAAGGCTGATATTAAAAGTAGTTTTTTTCTTAAATATGCTAAGACATGTGAGTTTGGATCAACCCTCAGATTTTCAAGGCATGAAAGATATACAAATAGAGTGCCCAAGAATATGTTTTAACACATTTAGGATAAGTTTGTTTACAGTTGTGGCAGGAATGCCTTTTACTTTTAGACATTGAAAAAAAAAATACCCTAAGCAAACATACAGGGTGTTTTGGGTCAAGTTACTTCTTAGTACAAATAATACATTGTAGCAATCAATTTTTAAGTCAAATTCTTAAAATCACTCAAAAAATACTTGCATTTTATAATTGTCAAACAATGCATTTATGTAATAGAAGATACAACAAAATCTAGAAATAAAAAATCTCACACTATATTCCAAGTACCAAAATAAGAAAGAAGAAATTTGCAAATTGTTTTTTAACTGTGTCTTTTGGTAATTATAAAACAGAATATCTCTAAATCACATGATTATGTTTCTACTTCTTGATTTTTTTTTCAGTTTCACAGATAATCTACTAAATCCTTACTATGCAAGCTGTAAACTTAGATCTCTTTATGATCTCCTACCCTACTGCCACAAGCACACCGTCATTTCTATATAGTTATATAAAGATTTTGGTAAGTTTAGTATTCAATTGTGCATGTTATTATAATGATATAAACTCAGTTTGTAGCTGAACCGTATCGTGTATCTAACTCTGCTTTTCCTAAACTTAATAATTGTCTTGTCATTTACTTGGTTCCCTATGTACTTATTTCTGATTTGGTTGAAAACTGTGTCCCACATTGTACAGATCCCTTTTCACTATCAACTTGAGGCTTATTTTTGTCCCTGTTTTGAGTTGGATCTCCCAGTTTTCATGTCTTTTCCTTGTTGAGTTGGTCTTCCCTGTCTGAATATGTCTTTACTGTTTACTGACATTTGATTGATATTGTGCCTGAGTATGGGATTCTGGTTTGTAATTCATTT
Source organism: Chlorocebus sabaeus (assembly GCF_047675955.1). Taxonomy (NCBI): domain Eukaryota; kingdom Metazoa; phylum Chordata; class Mammalia; order Primates; family Cercopithecidae; genus Chlorocebus; species Chlorocebus sabaeus. The sequence goes on from NC_132913.1 coordinate 35,654,020, forward strand.
TCTTTTGGACTTTTTATGGCTTCCCTCCATTGTCATTTAGCTTCCAGTGTTGAAAAGTTGAAAGATATTCTGATTTCTGTTTTACCTATTTTTTGTTTCTAGAAGCTATTAAGATTTTCTATTTCTATCAGAGATTTGAAATTTTATTAGGATATGCCCTTTTGGAGACCTATTTTCATTCATTCAGCCCGGTACTAGTGAGCCCTATTAATCTGAAAATTCATCTTCTTTAGCGCAGGAAAATTTTTATAAATTATTTTTTTGAATTTTTTTCTTTTCATTTTCTTGGTTCTCTCCTTCTATTATTTGGATGTTGAACCTCCCAGACTAATTTTCTAATATTCATGCCCTTTCTCTCCTATGTTCGTTTTCTTAGTGTCTTTACTTGCTGGGAGATCTGACCTTTCTATTGAGTTCTTCAATTTTATCATCATTTTGTCTCTCAGCAGTACTTTCTTGTTCCCTGAATGTTCTTTTGTTTTTGTTTAGACCATCTATTCTTCTTTCATGGATGTAGTTCTTCTCTTACATGTTAGAAACTTCTTTGAAATTTTATGTCCCTAAGGAGTCTTATTTTCTGTTTGTTTTACCCTCCATCTTTCCTGTTAAGGGCTTTCCTCAGAAGTCTAGTGGTCCTTGACTGACACCTTATAGTTAAGGTAGTAAGGAAGTGGATACCTCAATAACACATAATTGGGGCTTAATGACTATGAATTTCCTAGATCTGACTGCTGTTTTATCCAGGAACCTAATGTTTTATTGAACTTCTTTCTTTCGGGCCTGTTAGATTCACCAAAGAAGTATCTTCCACTTTCCTACCTAGAGGCTATAAGATGGGCTGCTAGCATTGTGTGAACCAAGTAGAAGAGGACTTAGAGTCTCAATATTCAGCAAATAAAATTTCATTCAGTTTTCCCCTTTTCAACAGAGTACCCTACAAAATTCCTCAGTTCAAGGCTGGGCACGGTGGCTCACACCTGTAATCCCAGCACTTTGGGAGGCTGAGGCAGGTGGATCACTTGAGGTCAAGAGTTCAAGATCAGCCCAGCCAACATGGTGAAACACCATCTCTACTGAAAAAAATATATATATAAATTGGCCAGATATGGTGGTGCATACCTTTGATCCCAGCTACTTGGGAGGCTGAGGTGGGAGGATCACTTGAGCCCAGGAGGCAGAGGTTGCAGTGAGCTGAGATCACACCACTGCACTCCAGCCTGGACAACAGAGCAAGATGCCATCTCAAAAATAAAAAAATTCCCCAGTTCAAGACTATTTTACTCATGCCAAAGAGTGAACTTTTGGTCTTCTGCTAGGATGAGAGAGGGAAAAGTACTTGGCTGGTTGTGAATGGTGGCAGTTAATTAGAAAGCATCTAATTCTTTTTAGTTTCTTCTTTGTTTGTTTGTTTGTTTGTTTGTTTGTTTGTTTTTGCTACCTATTCTTTTATTCCTCTAAAGAAAGTATCTAATTCTTAAATAAATTTCTAACCAAGTTTTTTATAGTCTTATCTTTATCTTACTTTCATAAGCACTGGCTGTCACCAATTCCTAAGTCTTTTGGAAATTGTAGTACAAAATTGCTCCCTAGCTTATCATTACCAACTGCTGGTTTAGGAACCAGCTTGCTTGGGTCTGCTAAGTCAGTTTGCAGTAGTCCTGCTTTCTAGCTTCCAAACTGTGGTTACTGTCACTCATCTCTCATTCTCCTTTTTCTTATTTGTTTTGGTTTTTTTTTAAGAGACAAGGTCTCATTCTGTCACCAGGCTGAAGTGTAGTGGTGCTAACATAGCTCATTACAACCTGGAACCCTTGGGCTCAAGTGATCCTCCTGCCTCAGCCCCACAAGCATTTGAGACAACATGTGTGTGCCACTAAACCTGACTCCTTTTTTTTTACGTTTTATAGAGGCAAGGTCTTGCTATGTTGCCCAGGCTGGCCTCAAGCTCCTGGCCTCGAGTGATCCCCTTACCTTGACTTTCCAAAGCACTGGGATTACAGACATGAGCCATTGTACCCAGTCTTGTTTCTGCTTTTTAATAAAATATTTAACATAAAATTGTATTTTAGTTTGGTTTTGGAAAGGGATAGATTTAAGTACATATGTTCAATCTACCATCTTTAATGAATAATAGATACTGTTGATTTTTATTATCTGTTGTGAAGTTTCTTCTTTTTAAAATTTGTTGGATTTGAGGCAAATACCTTTTAAAATGACAATATCTATTTGGAGAAAGTGGAAAATTATATATCCAACCCTTGTACTCAGTCTCGGGGTAAGACTTGAGGAGATTTCTGTTTATGTATCATATATTTTATATTTAAATGTTTATATATTTAAATGCTTATATTATACTTCCTTCACTGCATGTAAGGGTGTTTATTACTCAGTAAACCAGGAGCGATAACTAGGAGTCATATATTACAGAGTTTAATCTCTTTTAGTTAGGACATATGATAAGATGATCAAATATTCCAAATCAAAAGCTAGGCAACTGACCAGGTGCAGTAGCTCATGCCTGTAATCCTAGCACCTTGATAGGCCAAGGCAGGCAGATCACTTGAGCTCAGAAGTTCAAGACAAGCCTAGGCAACAAAGTGAGACCCCATCTCTACAAATATTATCCAGGTGTGGTGGCACATGCCACCTAGCTACTCAGGAGGCTTAGGTGAGAAGGTGGCTTGAGCCTGGGAGGCAGAGATTGCAGTGAGCTGAGATCCCAGTACTACACTCCAGCCTAGGGGACAGAGTGAGACCCTGTCTCAAAAAATTAATTAATTAATTTTAAAAGCTAGGCAACATAGTTTAAACTTTAAAGGAAGGCTGAGCATGCCTGTAATCCTAGCACTTTAGGAGGCAGAGGCAGGAGGATGGCTTGAACCCAGGAATTTGAGACCAAGGATAACATGGCAAGCCCTCTTCTCTACCAAAAATAAACAAAATTAGCTGAGCGTGGTGACTCTCACCTGTGGTCATGGCTACTTAGGAGCCTGAAGTGGGAGGATCACTTGAGCCCAGAGGTCAAAGTTGAAGTGAGCCATGATCGCACCACTGCTCTCCAGCCTAGGTGACACAGTGAGACCCTGTCTTGAAAAAGAATAATAATAATAAAATACTAAATAAATAAATAAACTTTAGGGAAAGAAGATAGGTCCACCAACCATGAACCAGACAATGTGCTTTGTATGTTTTATTGTCTTACATAATACATGTATGAAATGATTTTTGACTTCTATATTTTATGGATGAAGACTCAAAGATTCAGAGAAGTTGTTTCCCCAAATTCATACAGCTAGTGCATGACAAAAGTCGAATTCAAATTCAAGATTCATTTATTTCAAAGTTAATGCTCTTTGGAAGTAAGTCTGTATAAGATAAGGTGGAAGGTATGGGTTCTACATATGGGACTACAATAAATGTCCCAAAACTTGGAGAAAAGTCAAAGAAAAGTTACTATCAGAAATTGTAATCAGAAAATCACACCATTCTATTTTCTCACACCCATGTCATTGAATCCTTGTAACACCCCTAAGAGCTGGCTGTGTAAGTTTAAGTTTTGTAGTTATTGATCTTTTTTTTTTTTTTTTTAAGATGGAGTCTCACTGCGTCACCCAGGCTGGAGTGCAGTGGTGTGATCTCGGCTCACTGCAAGCTCCGCCTCCTGGGTTCACACCATTCTCCTGCCTCAGCCTCCTGAGTAGCTGGGATTACAGGCACCTGCCACCACACCCAGCTAATTTTTTGTATTTTTTAGTAGAGATGGGGTTTCACCGTCTTAGCCAGGATGGTCTCAATCTCCCGACCTCGTGATCCACCTGCCTTGGCCTCCCAAAGTGCTGGGATTACAGGCTTGAGCCACCGTGCCTGGCCATAGTTATTGATCTTAAATCTGTAAAACATTATTTGCCTATATTAAAAAATTGATTGATCTCAGTGTCTTTTCCTGGTACTCCCACCAATAACATTTCCACAGATAAATTTGAAGTTACTTGGTCATTTCTGAATTAAAATTGATTTCAGCTTTAAACTAAGATTCTACCCCTCTCTCCTATTTGTATCACTTCTACTCTTCTTTTCTTTCTGTTCTTTTGAGACAGGGTCTGGCTCTGTTGCCCAGACAGAAGTACAAAGGCTCAATCCTGGCTCCCTGCAACCTCCATCTCCTGGACTCAAATCATCCTCCCATGTCAGCCTCCGTTGTAGCTGGGACTACAGGCGTGCACCACTACACATGGCTAATTTTTGTATTTTTGGTAGAGGTAGGGTTTTGCCATGTCACCTAGGCTGGTGTCGAACTCCTGGACTCAAGCAGTTCTCCCACCTCAGCCTCCCAAAGGGCTGGGATTACAAACGTGAGCCACCGTAGCTGGCCTCTTCTTCCCTTTCATTCTTCCTCAAGTTCCTGAGGAAGACTGACAAATCATAAGGCATCATCAACATTTATGGGTTTGCATATTCTTTTCTGTCCTTGCTGGCCTCTGTTGAGTAACTGCTTGGCCCTTGGCCTTTTGGTACCATGTGCCAGCATCTACTTATGTCAGTTCCACTTGCTTGACCTCCGAACTTCATTTAGTGGATCCACTGCCATAGTCCTTGCTGTAATTTCCAATTGTGAGAACCATGTATTCCTTACCCTTCTCCTTTATGTCTTCCAGTCTCCTTTATGTCTTCCAGCTTAGTCTTAGCCACTTTTGCACCCCTCTCATGATAGAAGCTTCAATAACTTTTCACATGCTCTGCCACAATACAATGGAATGTTTAGGATTCAAAAATGTCTTCAGACAAATCTTCCCATCTACCTTTCTTAGCCTTTGTCTTTGGTACCCAATGCTCAGATACCTTAATCACAGCCCCTCCAAACTCCTCCCTGCCCAGCAGCCAGTACCTTATTTATTTGCATGAGAAAACATCTAATACATTCTCTCACATTCTTGTGTAGTCTGTGTTTTTAATGGTACTCTAAGTTTTTAGTGGTATATTTTTATATAAAGAATACAGCCATATTCTTTATATAAAATAAAATGGTTATATCCTCTTGCATTTTTATCTACTCTATGGTTTTTATCATGTAAGCTTTATACAATGATGCTCTTAAAATAACAAGGCAGCTTTGTATGTGCTGATATGATCAGTTGACAAAACATCTTACATGAAGAAAGCAAGGTATAGAACAGTATGCATAACCTGCTTCATTTGTGGAAATGTATGTGTAGTATGGCAATGCATTGAACATCTCTGGAAGGACATATGAAAGTGGTAATGGGGTTGCCTCTGGGGAGTGAAGAAAACAGATGGCTGGGGGACAAGACTAGGAGAGAGATTTTTTACTCTCTTTTTGTATCTTTAAAATTCTATGTCATGTGAATAACCTATTCAAAAAATAGATACAAGATAATTGTGAAGCATTTGTAATTTGGCTTCTTCACTCTTACTAATGTCCAGATCTCCTATTCTCAGCCACGGATAAAAAGTAGCTTTATTGGCAAAGACATCTTTTTTTCCTTCACTGCTTCCTGACCTTCCATTCTTTCTTGTAGGACTTTACTGAAGGCTGCATAAAGCAGCCAACCTGCTCCAACAATCTGAATTTTTCCCTTCCATTAGAAGGGAAAATACTTCAGTAGGCAGATGGTCTGAGTCCTGAAATGTAACAGATGATGGTTTAGTTATTTTGCTAACTTGCCAGACTGAGATAGAGGGGTCCTCACTACCCTTCACCTGACCCTTTTGGCCAAGCCAAGTCTGTATTTTAGGTTCTGTTACTTACAAGAATTTTTACCTGCAGGGTTATTACACTGAATAGGTACTTAATATTATTATAAATGCATGAATGAATAATTTTATCTAAAGAAATAAACGACCTAAGATAGTTTTCAATGTGTTTTTGACAGAGATTCTTTTAATCAATATTTAAGATTTCCCAGTTGTCCATTAATTATAGCTGTCTTTTTCCTCCTGATCTAAGGTCCTGTCAAGGTTCATATATTGTATTTAGTTGTTATATCTGCTTAATCTCTTTTAATTTAAAAAAAAAAATCCCAGTCTTTTATGTCTGTCATGTTGTTGACATTTTTTTAACTCATTTAAAACATTTATTGGCCACCTATGAAATGGCAGGCATGGTGTCAGGTTCTAGGCATTTGTACATAATAATCAGTAAAATGTTATAAATACTATGATAAAGACCATATAAAGTCCAGAAGGAGCACAAAAGAGGCAGATGTCTGTCCTCTCTCAGATTCAGGAAAGACATGTCAGTGGGGAAATGACATTTCAGCTAACTTGAAAGATAAGCAGACAAAAAAGGGAAAGCAGAAATCATCATATGAGCAAAATATATGTATTACTTTTTATGTTTTTGCAAAGCACACAGTTTAGAGATCTGAGTCACCTGTGAGGATATTACCATGAAACATGAGTCAGGAGAAACACACAGGAGCAGGCCTTTGTATGCTGGATCAATGTATCTGGACTTCCTCCTGTGTTTCAGAATTCAAAAGCTTTAAGGGACAGGCAGAAAACAAACACAAACATATGATGTGAAATGATAGACCTGTGGCAAACTGAATTGTATGAGTTCTGCCTAAAGACATTCAAATTTGGGCTGACCAAACCATGCCAATGGGCTGGATTCCACAGACAGGACCCAGTGAGGACTTTTGAGCAGGCACTCGTGACAATGTGGAGAGGAGCTAAGTTGGGGATGATGGGGACAGGAGACAGATCACAGGTTGGATATAGACACCCCAGTGTGAAGGAGGACAGACACCTCATGCCTATCAGGTCTCTGTGATGACTGTTAAAATCTCAAGCTCATTCTTGGCACTGGACATACATAGCATTCTGAAGGCAGAGGTGCTTCCATCCCCTTTTCTGCTGTGTCTTCCTCTGGATGAAACACATTCCTCACTACCATCTCAATACGTGATCTAAAAAAATTTTGTTTTTTTCACAAAAAGGATATGGTAGGCTGTTCCTTCCCCTTTCCTAGCTTTCTTTCACCCACATGGGTAAAAGTGAGAGGCCCTCAAGTCTCCAAAGTGAGTGGCCTTGCTTTGCCCCTATGTCCTTCAAGTTTCTCACCCAGGAGTTTTCATTATCTTTGACTATGTTTTCCACATTTCTTCTCAAAGTATCATTTATTTCTGTATAAATAAGCAAGAAAATGGAGCAGAGTTTGATGAATCTCAGTGAACTCATCTGTCATTTTCACATGAGCTTCAGACCACATCATGCCTCCAGATTAACAACAGTACAATACACGTCAACTCTGGCCACTCAGCAGAAGGCCATCCAAGCACTGCCCTGTCTCCCTCATCCCTAAGAGCAGGAACAAATGTCCTAGTACCTACCAACACCTGAAAGTCTTTCTTTCGTTCCTGTGAACAATGATCACCAAACATTTTGGTCACATACTGTATAAAAACAATAATAATAAATAAAATTTAAAATTTATTGTCTATCCTCAATAAAAATATACTTTAAAGGTACTAGTGTTAATCTATATTATTTATATAATCTTTTTTTTTTATTTTTATAGAAAACAGGTAAGTACTGATATTTCCTCCCCACATCAGCAGATTATTTGTGCATAACTATACCTGCTGTGTAATTCCCAGAGACCGTGTAATTCCCAGAGACTGTGTAATTCCCAGAGACTGTGTAATTCCCAGGGTTCAGAGTTTTTTCTCCTCCCCTTTTTTCTCTGTATCAGTTCTTCTACTCACCAACATCTCAACACTGATTTGAGTCCCTCTCTCCCTTCAGAATCCTTTATTCCCTGGCTGTTTATTCTCAGCAACTCCGTCCATTCTGCCTAAAAACTCTTTTAAAATCTTTAACAAAGTAACAAACAGTCCTTAGGACAAGCCAGGGTTCTCAAGTGAAATTTCAAATCTCTGTGAGGCTTCCCAATACCGTCATGCCAGAAGGTAAACACATTACTTGCCTATCCCCAGTGGGACATGAAGTTCTAGCCTTTGGGCTCTAATCTCATTGACTTTTTTTTTATTAGCCTGGGCCAATTGTTTGCAAGATGTCACTTTAGTTTAGATAGTTCTGAAATTTTTTATTGTTAAATTTAGGTTAAATATTCTTCATGAAAATACTACACTGGTGATGGTGTGCCTTCTCAAGATATCATATCATGTAAAAGGAAATTTTTAACACAGTAGACAAGCAGACTACTATGGCTTGATGGGAGGTCTAATTTGAATTTTCAATTCTCCGTGTTTTAATTTTATAGTAATGAAGTAATTTCTTGGTGGTTTGGCACTTAAGATAGACTTGATATCGATAAATAGTGTTTTATCCAATTCATTGGCTATCATTTTGGAACAACAACAAAAAAAATTTCCCTTTTAAGTTGATGAGTTTCTAATGATTGGAGGAGTTGCTAAAATCAAGTTTCTGCCTTTTGAAGCTAAAAGCCAGCTGGCAATAATATCTACCTCATAGGGTTGAAGTGAGGATTACTTGAGATGTTAACAGACATAAAATATAACTGAGAGTAATATGTTTCATGAAAGGGCTCTGTTAATATAATTAACCCCACTCAGATACTTATTTTAAACCACACATACACACACACACACACACACACACACACATATATAGCATTTATTATTGAAAATGATACCTTAGGTACTTTGTGAATGTTAATCCTTATAACACCTCTATTAGTTGGATACTGTTATTATCCTCATTTATAGATAGGAAACTGTAGCCCAGAGAAGATAAGTAACTTTCCTAAGGTCATAAGCAAGGAAGTGGTAGTATTTCCTGCTATTTTTCTGTGAGACCCCTCTTGAAAGTAAGCAGCCTGTGTAGCTACAATCTGTATTTGAGGATGATTTTCATTCAGCTTCTCCTCCTAGTTAGTTGCTTTGCCCTGTCATCCTCCTCCCACCACAGTACTCTTTTACCAGATAATGATGGGTGTTTGAATGGCAGTACCACAGTCCATACAGGTGTGTGACACTGTGTGTTTTGCATGTGTATGCATACATCAGGCGGCTTAAATGAGTTGTTTTTCTTACTTCTTTGTTGCTTTCTTCATTTTAATGTAAGTTTTTCTTTTCTTATTCTCCTTTTGAGATTTTTAAGCATTAGAATTAGGCAGACCCAGATTTAAGGTGAACATTTGTAAGACAGTGTTCTCATCTACAAAATGGTAGTACTAACACCTATATCATGAGATTGAGTGAGGATTAAATTAGGTGATATTGCCAATTATAAAGGCTATATATAGGTATTTTTCTATATATTTTATACTACATTTAGATGAGTTGTTGGGGATTTTTTGGTATTTTTTGATATTTTCCATTTTAACTTAAAAAGTTTGGAGTTTGTTTAGTGGTGATGGTGATAAGACTAGCAAACTCCTTTTAATTGGGCTATAATAGAAAGAGTAGGTTTGAAGTTAAGCTATTTAATATTAAATCCCAGAGCCTCAATTACCTCATTTTAAAGTGGGAATGTTAATGACTATCTTGTATCATGATAGTGATCACCATTATATCTCCAGTGTTTCCCGCAGTACCTGGCACAGAGCAATAAATATTGTTGAATAAATATCAAATAAAAAGATGTTGAGAGGATTAAATGAGATATAAAGGATCTAGCATTGTGTCTGGTAGATAGTAGATATACAAAATTATACTACTATTTTTATCAATGATTTTTAATTTATTAAATATATTTCTTCTGGTTATATTATTAAACATATGAAAATAAAGTATATAACATTTGCTTTAATTATTTCTGGTAGTTAATCACAGTATTTCTGAAGGATGAAGATACTAATACCTTGATTCTCTCTAGTTCTTTGGCAAACATCCATTGATGTTTGGAAGTGAAAAAATGCCAACAATACTGTTATTGATTTTGAAAACCAGCCTTTAAATAAATGTGTGTACTCAATGTTATTTCTGTTCCAGAGAGAAGAGGTACTCCCTTATAGGGACTTGTAAAGACATAGAGCATCTGGAAATTAACCGCCTCCATTACGCTGCTGAGTCACACACAACGCTTGTTATGTTTTCGTCACTTCTCTCCAGAAGGTAGGCATCATGGTTTCTCTTCATAGATTCTTCATACAATTGTAGTTTTTGTCTGCAGACTTAGTTTTTATTAAATATGGAAAGTGCCTGACATCTATAGATTAAAATGCTGTATTTCTCCAAAATTAGTATGCTTAAACACGTTGCCTCTAAAAATTATTTCTATTGGAAAATTAATACATGTTTACTATTTTTTTTAAAAAAAAAGGTAATACAGAAAAATATAGTTATCCTACTACCTTGAGGTAACTATTCTTCATATTTTGTTATATCTTCCTAAATTTATTTTTATATATGTGTATTATGTATAATATGTGGATTTATATAGTTACAATAATTATGACTAGACACCATAGGGCTTAAATGGTGTTTCCCTATCCTGCTTCTTTTACTTAGCAGTTTATTTCAGCCTTTTAAAAAATTTTATTTATTTTTTCTCCTCCACTTTTATTTTAGATTCAGTGGGTACATGTGCAGATTTGTTAACTGGGTATACTGCGTGATGCTGAAGTTTATGGTATAGATGATCTCTTCACGCAGGTACTGAGCATAGTGCCTAGCAGTCAGTTTTTCAACTCTTGCTCCCCCTTCCACCCTTTCCCTCTAGTAGTCCCTGTTGTCTATTGTTGCTATCTTTATGGCCATGAGTACCTGATGTTTAACTCCCACTTCTATGTGAGAACATGCAATAATTGGTTTTCTGTTCCTGTGTTAATTTGCTTAGGATAATGGTCTCCAGCTGCATCCAGATTGCTGCAGAGACATGAGTTCATTCTTTTTTTATGGCTGCATGATATTCCATGGTGTATATGTACCACATTTTCTTTATCCAATCCACCATTGATGGGTACCTATGTAGATTCCATGACTTTACTATTAAGAATAGTGCTTAATATTGTGAATGCATGTGTCTTTTTGGTAGAACAATTTGTTTGCTTTTGGATGTGTACCAAGTAATGTGATTACTGGGTTGAATGGTAATTCTGTTTTAAGTTCTTTAAGAAATCTCCAAACTGCTTTCCACAGTGGCTGAACTAATTTGAATTCCCACCAACAGTATATAAGCATTCCCTTTTCTCCACAGGCTCACCAACATCTGTTGTTTTTTGACTTTTTAATAATAGCCATTCTGACTGGTGTGAGAAGGTATCTAATTATGGTTTTGATTTGCATTTCTCTGATGATTAGTGATGATGAGCACTTTTTCTTATGTTTGTTGGCCTCTTGTATATCTTCTTTTGAAAAGTGTCTGTTCATGCCTTTTGCCCAATTTTTAATGGGGCTGTTAGTTTTTTGCTTGTTCAATTGTTTAAGTTCCTTATAGATTCTGGATATAAGACAATTGTTGGTTGCATAGTTTGCAAATATTTTAGCCCATTCTGTGAATTGCCTATTTACTCTGTTGATAATTTCTTCTGCCATGCAGAAGCTATTTAGTTTAATTAGGTCCCATTGCCAATTTTTGTTTTGTTGCAGTTGCTTTTGAGAACTTGGTCATAAATTCTTTCCTAAGGCCTATGCTCAGAATGGTGTTTACTAGTTTTTTTTTTCCTACCATTCTTATAGTTTGAGGTCTTACATCTAAATCTTTAATCCATTTTTAGTTAATTTTTGTATATGGTGAAAGGTAGTGATCCAATTTCATTCTTCTGCATGTGGCTAGCAAGCTATTGAATAGGGAGTCCTTTCCCCATTGCTTAATTTTGTCAACTTTGTCAAAGATTAGATGGCTGTAGGTGTGTGGCTTTATTTCTGGGTTATCTATTCTGTTCCATTGGTCTATGCATCTGTTTTTGCACCAGTACCATGCTCTTTTGGTTACAGAAGCATTATAGTATGGTTTGAAGTTGAGTAACGTGATGCTTTCAGCTTTGTTCTTTTTGCTTTGGATTTGCATTGGCTACTCAGGCTCTTTTTTTGGTTCCATATGAATTTTAGAATAGTTTTTTTCCAATTCTGTGAAAAATGACATTGATAGTTTGATAGCAATAGCATTTAATCTGTATACTGCTTTGAGCAGTATGGCCCTTTTAACAATATTGATTTTTCCAATCCATGAGCATGTAATGTTTTTTCATTTGTTTGTGTCATCTGTGATTCCTAGCAGTGCTTTGTAGTTCCCCTTGTAGATATCTTTCACCTCCTTAGTTAGATGTATTCCCAGGTTTGTGAATGTGTGTGTGACTATTGTAAATGGGATTATGTTCTTCATTTGGCTCTCAGCTTGAACATTATTGGTGTACAGAAATGCTACTGATTTTTGTATACTGAAACTGTGCTAAAGTCATTTATAACTTCCAGGAGCCTTTTCGTGGAGTATTTAGTGTTTTCAAGGTATAGAATATATCATCCTATTGCAGCAACTTTTATGCCAGTAAATATCATCTACCTTAAATTCCAGTTTAAGGTTATAACATGAATCATGTAACCACCTTCCTCTTATTAAATATATAGAATACTTCCAGTTTTCGTGCTCACTTCGGCAGCACATATACTAGAATACTTCCAGTTTTCTTTGTGTTAAACATGACTTAAGTGATATGTACTCATATCTGATGATTTTTTAAGATAATTTCTAAAAGTAAGTGTTATAGAGCATAAGGAAAGACTTATTCACTATCTTAGAGATGTATGTCCTAGTGTATAGTATTATCGTATACCAAGGTTGTAGAAATCAAACTTATTTAACCATGGAATGCATTCTTAAGATAACATATGCCTTCAAGATGTTGATAGTGAGGGAGGCAGTGTGGAGATGATTTAGTCAGCGTTCTCTTAGAGAAACAGAACTAATAGGATATATATATGTCTATTGTCTATGATTCCTAGCAGTGTTTTGTGTATACACACACACACACACACACACATATATTTGTTTCTATCGTCTATGATTCCTAGCAGTGTTTTGTGTATATATACACAGATATATACGTATCTATGTATATCTATATATGTATATCTATGTATATAGATATGTATATATGGATATGTATATATAGATACATCTATGTATAGATATATGATATATATATGTATATATACATATCTATATACATATATGTGTGTGTGTGTATATAGATACACACATAAAGGGAAGTTTATTAAGTATTAACTTGCAGGATCACAAGGTTCCACAGTAGGCTGTCTGCAAGCTGAGAAGCAAGGAGAGCCAGTCTGAGTCCCAAAACTGAAGAACTTGAAGTCCAATGTTCGAGGGCAGGAAGCATCCAGCACAGGAGAAAGATGTAGGCCTGGAGGCTAGGCCTGTCTCTCCTTTTCACATTTTTCTGCCTGCTTTTACATTTGCTGGAAGCTGATGAGATTGTGCCCATCCAGATTAAGGGTGGATATGCCTTCTCCAGCCCACTGACTCAGATGTTAATCTCTTTTGGCAACACCACACAGACACACCCAGGATTAATACTTCGTATTCTTCAATCCAATCAAGTTGATACTCAGTATTAACCATCACAGGAGGCAAGGGGTATATGGGAGTCTCTGTACTTTCCACTCCATTTTGCTATGAAACTAAAACTGCTCTGAAAAATAAACTCTATTAAAAAAAAAAAAAGCAGCAGCAGCAGCAGCAACAGAAAAACTTTAAAAAGGGAAATTTTTTAAATGACATTTGATAAATTTACATTTAAAATTAAGTTTACACTTACACAAACACAAATAACATCTATCAACATCCCACTATACACTTTGGAAAATGCTAGATTATGATATATTCTTAAGAATGGAATTGGTAGATCAAATAGTAAATAAATTGAGAGGTTATACCAATTTACATTTCTACCAACAGTGTTTGACAGAATGAGAATGTCACTTTCTCTATAGTTTTGTCAACATTTGACATTAACTTTGTTTTTTACAAAATCTGATACAAGAAAAGTATATGGCATTTTAATTTTCATATGTGTGATTACTACTGAGCATGAGTATCTTTTTATATTTTTATTTGAATTTTAAGTTCTTTTATGAATGTCCCATTCATGAGCCATGCCAAATTTTTCTTGTGGGTGGGGTCTTTGAATTTTTTCTAGATTGATAAGAATCATAATCATATTAAGAATATTAAATCTATAAATTGCATATATCACAATTATGTCTTCTTTTTTATTTTTAATGTTTTGTGTCTTTATTTTTGTTATATAATGTTATCATTTTTATGAGCTTAAACCTGTCATCTTTATCAAAACCCATGACTTTTGGGTTTTGATGTTTCTTTATACCTTGGCTTTATTTTTAAATAAAAACTATTATGGAAAGCCAGAAACAGAGGAGTTGACAGGATAATAAAATGAACCCCTATGTACCTCAAGTCTGGCTTCATTAATTGAGAATTCATGGCTAATCTTGTTTCGTTTATACTTCCTGTATTATTCTGAAGCAAATCCCAGACATTATATGATTTTCTCTGTCACTATTTCAGTGTATATACTGACTTTAGATGAAATTTTGCCTAACCCATTTCTTTACATCTACCATAGTTTGGCTGAAATCACTGACTTCCATTACAATGTACTTATGTTATATCAAACATCAGCATTAAACCTGGGCAACATAGAGCCTGTCTCTGAAAAGAAAAATTAACTGGGCATTGTGGTGTGTGCCTATAATTCTAGCTATTCAGAGGCTAAGATGGGCAGATGGCTTGAGCTGAGGAGTTTAGGCTGTAGTGAGCCATGACTGCACCATTGCATTCCAGTCTGGGCAACAGAGTGAGATCTTGTCTTTAAAAAAGAAAATCAGCATTGGATCAGTGTTATTTAATTTACTATTTTAAAATGGCCTCTATAAGAATTCAATTATTTTAATATGGCATGCCTCACCAACCTCCCTCGTGACATCCTCTCCTGCTCTCCCTGCTCTAGCCTTTTAATACCCTGAGCAAGTAAGCCCCTAGAAACTTCTCTATATGCTATTCTCTCTATCCAAAATGTTCTTGGCCCAAACTTCCCCACCTCCTATGCCGACTTATCCAAAAGGCACAGTAAGCACAGTGCCTAGGGTTCACAAAATTTTAAGGGGTCCACAAAAATGTTTAAATTTATTTTAAAATCAGAAAACAAAGGACTTCTAGGTAAAAGAAAACATTTCAATATACAGTATTAACTAACATATTCATCTTTTTTCAAGCAAGTTGCAAAATATAATTTTTAGTTTTATTTTTTATGTTAGAAGGGGCCCATGATGGCAGAAGTACCTATGACCCATCCCTCAGGTTTCAATGAAAATGCCCCTTGTTCAGGGAAGCTTTATCTTATTCTTCCAGATTATGTGAAATCCCCTGATATATGCAAGCTCATCACCTTGTACTATGAATATAAAATAAGTAATTGTATAATTCTGTATTTAAGGAAATCAGGAACTGAGCCTACCTCGTTTAACACTGTATCCCCAGCACAAAGCACAATGCCTTGTAGGGAGTGAAATTAGACCCTGGAGGACTGGTCATCTTTCACTGTGACTCTCTCATGCCCTTTTATCCAGTGGTTGTTCCTCCCCAAACCTTTTTGCACACAACTTCAGCTTGTACCTGTTCCTCTCCTTCCCTCTTGATAAAATCTAGATTGCACAAACAGTGGCTACCAATTGGCAAAGACAATTCCTCCCTCTTGCAAGAGCTATCCCTGGTTAACTCTTCCTCAAACTAGTTGGACTTTGGCTGATCCTCCTATACATTTCAACTCACTTTAAATTAGAATACACCTTTGAAGCCTTCTCATGTCCAGTATTTTCAAATAAAGGTTTATATGCCCTGGCTAATTTTGTTACACAGTGGCCATTCAATGAAGTCATACAGAATAAATTGCTGCTGCATAAATTATAGGCTTGGTGTCTTGGAATAATTAAGAAAGTTTTTGAGAGTAGTCTTGCAAATCTAAACATACTAAGTAATAGCTAACATGGCAGTGATAAATAGTTCTAATAAGAATTTCAATTTAAGTAAATTCAATTGTTTTTATTTGTGTTAACAGAAGGGGTTGCTGGTATAGATATTCCAACACTGTGAGCAATATCCACATAGCTCTGTTGTAGGTTTTTTGTTCTTGCATTCGAACTTGGGTTTTACATTTTGGGGAGACTTTAGAAGTCACCAGAAAGTTGTCCAGTTTTCCTGTGTTGCTCACAGTTCAGAACTGGTTTGCTTTCAGTGTCCATAACAGCCCCTGGAATAATGTTTGACAAACAGTAGGGCTTCAATAATTATTTGCTGAATTAACAGAATGAATATCATTTCAAACTAGTCAGGCTCAACTAGAAACAGGAGGAAGGAGGGGTAGCTTAAAAAAAAATCTGAGCCCTATATTATTGTTTTGATTTATTTTGTTATTATATTTAATTTATTCTAAAAATGAAATAGAAACCATGAGATTTTATGTTTTATCAAGGAAAATAGAAGAATAGATTTCAAAGGGTTAAAAAAAGGTCTCAGTGGTTAAAAAGCATTGCTCTAAATTCTAGGTTTCTGTAAGTAGGGTACGTATTAGTCCAATTTTCTGATCCTAGATTTACCGATGCTATTTAATCTCATTGAGTTTCTTATTGACTCAGTTTCTCATTTGTAAAATGGGGATAATGGATAATGATGGAATTATGAATTAATATACGAGTCAGAATAGTGTTGGTATACAGTAAGCCCTATTTAAAGCCTATTCTTCATATTATCAGATCATTACTACTGCACTACTATTTTTATTACTATCATCATCATCATCATCATCGTCGTCGTTACTCTATAAATTGAGTGAGTTAAGTAAATGTTTTGATTTGTTAAATTCCCCCCCTTTACTATTTATTATGTAAATATGTTTTTAAAAAGTGGGTGTCATTCACACAACTTAAGTCACAACATTTTAATGACAGAGAAGAAAACAGCATTAATATAATGACAGCAGGAAACTGAGGTTCTGGTAAATAAAAATACATAATTACCCATGAATTCAAGACTTCAGGGCTTTCAAAATAGCCACACTAACCAGTTCATAATTTTGCATGATTAGATCTGGCTAAAAGAA
Source organism: Chlorocebus sabaeus (assembly GCF_047675955.1). Classification (NCBI taxonomy): domain Eukaryota; kingdom Metazoa; phylum Chordata; class Mammalia; order Primates; family Cercopithecidae; genus Chlorocebus; species Chlorocebus sabaeus. Next base: position 35,671,106 of record NC_132913.1, read on the forward strand.
TATTTTTGGCAATACACAATAAATCAGGATTCTCTGAAATTCAAATTTGCCATGAAAATCTAATAAAAATGAGAGGGAAAATTTATTCTCTTAAATCTTATCTTACTTGCCTTGAATAGGCACTTAACATAGTAGAACACAATTTTCAATAGTGATTTTGGGGTTACAATTTTCACATGTAATTTTTTCTGCAGGTAAATAAAAATATAAACCCAGAACAGTAAAAATAACATAAGGTAACAGTAAAAGCCTACCAAGGCTTTTGTTTACGTAAACATTTATCGTAACACTAGAGCTTCAGAATCCTGAGAAGACCCTTGGGAAAAAGTGACAGACACAGGTTTGATTCTTCCTGGTATTTCAAACAACGCCCCCACAACCTAAGGACCATTTTTTGAGGATCAATGACTGGCTCTGAGCACCAATGTCCTCAGGCCTTGCTTGGGGCCTATAATATCACCTAATCATTATTCACTCTCCCCCAGAAAAGCCTCAAGCTAAAATTGTGATTGCTATTTAGAACTCAACTTGCAAATTCATTTTTGAACATCCGTTCTTCTGCCCTCATGACTTCATTTTTTAATTCATGTGCACCATTACATAGCAGCTGCACTAAGCATTAAAACCTACAGCAACAGTCAATGTGTTCTGAGTGCTGGCCTTCTTCACTCATTTATAAAAAGATATTCTGATAACAAAAATGCCTAAGGATTACATTGAATAATTCATGCAACTGGATATATAGTCATTGAAGGGGATAGGAAATGCAGTGATAGTGGGCAATAGTTCAGTAAACTCAGAATTTTGCAATACAGTTTTTATAAGCCAGCTTTTACTTGAAAAATCAAAATAATTTTTATAAGTGCAAAAATAAGTTTAGAATGCAATGGTCTCAGAAAACCAAGGGTAAGCTAGAGTCAAATCAGGCTGCAAATTTCCTTAATGAGACCTTTCAGTTTTTCTTACATGGGCTGTAAAATATATTATTTCTTAGCCTCTATCCTGCTAAAACTTCCCATTTTTGCTTTGCTTCTAGGATTGAGCATTGCAGTCCTTTCCCTGTTCTTCCAGTAACTCTCTCTGCTTCAGTTGATAGTGAGATACAATTTCTTACTGATTATCACATTTAAGTCTCCTTTATCTCTTTTTATATGCAATGCTATTCTTTTTCCCGTTGAGGCTAACTTTGTTTTTCTTTCTTTCCTCATTGAATAAGAACCACAACTGACAATATTGTGAACTCTTTCTGGCATTAGTTATTATGCAATATTTTCCAATTTCCTATGATGAGCTATTACAGTCACTATCAAACCTTAACATTAGACCTTAAGGTATTCCTTTCTTTTAATTTTTCATACCTTAAAAACTAATCAGATATTCATCACATATAATAACACGTGAAATTTTGTATTCTATTTAATCCAAGGACTTTTTTTCATTTCAAATATACAGTTTAATATTTTTTACAATTTGGAGTTGTGCACCCATCCTCACAGTTAATTTCAGACCATTTTCATCAATCCAAAAAGAAACTGTATAAACATTAGCATTCACTTTTTCCACAAATCCTCCAGTCCCAGGCAACCACTAATCTACTACCTCTGTGGATTTGCCTGCTCTAGACATTTCAGATAAATGTTATCATAAAATATGTGGCCGCCTGTGACTGACTTGTTTTACTTAATATAATATTTTTAAGGTTCATCCATACCGTACAGGAATCAGCACATCATCTCTTTCTATTGCTAAATAATATTCCATTGTATGCACATACCACATTTTATTTATCCATTCATCAGCTGGTGGACATTTGGGTTGTTTCCACTTTTTGGCTACTATAAGTAATGCTGCTGCACACACTTGTTTACAAATATTAGTGTATTTATGTATTTTTATTTCTCTATGAGTAGAACTGATGCGTCATCAATCTGGTAAGTTCTTAAGGAATAAGGGTGTAAAAATAGACAAAAGATAAATACTCCTGATGTCTGAAACCCTTTCAAGTAAAAGCACCTCGACCCTAATCCCACACTTGTTGCCAATATGTGTCTTCCTTCTCAATGTAGAGTGCCTCCCAAGGTTCTGCTATGTAAGAACTGGGGCGTTTATCACTACTTCCCTCTACCCTTCATGTCCTTCATGTCAGATAACAGATGATCCTGGCACTGAAGTCTAAAAGTATAATCTCTGACTCTTGGTTCTGCAACCTATGTGTTTAGCGTAGAGATCCTATCTGCCGTTTGTACCCTGTCTGGCTTCCTTTTGAGGTTGTCATTAGATACTGGCAGGTTTGGTATCCACAGAAATAATAGGAGCTTGGGTAACTTTTGGAGTCAAACCCTAATGAGTGGGGCCTTAAAAAGATTTGTGTGTCTTTGCTTGACTGGTTCTCAGTTTTCTTGCTCTTACAAAGCAGAGAAAGGCTCTGGAGAACGTAGCTTTGATATCAGAGTGGCTTGATAAAGCCGTCTCCCTCTCCATGTGTCTTTCCTCCTTTGCTTGAAGGTCTGAATTACCACCACCCCACCTTCTTGCTACCAATGGAGAACAATTCATATTTTTATAATACGTATCAGCTTTTTTTCCAAATTAAACTTTTTATTTTGAAATAATTATATATTCACATGCAGTTGCAGGAAATAATACAGACATATGGTGTACCCTTTACCCAGTGTCCCCCATTGGTAATATCTGTCAAATTATAGCACAATGTAACAACCAAGTTACTGACATGGATGCAGTCAAGATAAAGAACATTTCCATCACCACAAGGGTCCCTCATGTTGCTCTTTTATAGCACACCCATTTCCCTTCCCTCACCACCTGTTTAATCCTCACAACTCCCTAATCTATTCTCCATTCCTATAATGTCATTTGAAAAAATATTTTATAAGTAGAATCACATGGTATGTAAACTTTGGGGATTGACTATTTTCACCTAGCATAATTTTCTGGAGACTCATGCAGCTTCCTGAGTGTATCAGTAGTTTGTTCCTTTTTATTGCTTAGTAGTGCAAGCTGAGTATCCATATTACGGAATGCTTGGAACCAAAAGTGTTTCAGATTTCAGTTTTTTGAAAGTTTTGGAATATTTGCATTATCAAACCCCACAGAAGACCCTAATAAGGTATTGCTGTCTTTTGAAGTGATAACATAAAAACTAATCAGATATTGATCACATATAATAACATGTAAAATTTTATATTCTATCTACCCAAGGATTTTTTGAAAAATCAAAACTGTCATGTTTCTGCAGAAAGCATATGTAAAATTTTACTCAAAAGACTTGTGAAATTCTATCATAGTATTCTCAATTTAGTACAATACCTCCTGAGGATAGAGAAATAAAGTTTATATAATGATGGAGAGAAGAGCTATAGTTTCCAACAAAATATTACTTTAGTAAAGAAGGAAACTGAGGTTTTTTCTGTATGTTAAAGGTTCTGCTTTTAACATGAGAGATAAAAAACACTTTTTTGTCACAAGTATTTAGTATAATTCTTATAGAGGCCATATTTGGGATTCTGACCTTTATGCTAAGAGTGATGGAAAACCTCTGAAGGGTGTATATGTGAGCAGATGTGTGTGTTTAAATCAGATTAAAACATGTGCATGGTTAAAATAAATGGTCCTTTGGCCCAGATTTTTCCACGTAAGCCTCGCTTCTCTTTCCACTTTTCCTTTGGTACGTACCTCTATTTTTTCAGGTAAAAGTAATTTGCTTCCACCTGAAAATTTTTGTTAGTCATTTTTAAGACATTATATATTAATAACACACACACAAACACGTAAAGGAGGCATTTTACACTAACTCACTCAACCCTACCTCCACTTTTCCTGTCTCTATCATTCAGCATTTAGTTTGTTGGTGGTGTTTTGAGACATGGTCTCACTCTATCACCCAGGTTGGAGTATAGTAGCATAATTGTGACTCATTGCAACTTCCGCCTCCCAGGCTCAAGTGATCCTCCCACCTCAGCCTCCCAAGTACCTGAGACTACAGGTGTGTGCCAGCAGGTGCAGCTAATTTTTGTATTTTTTTGTAGAGCCAGGGTTTCACTGTGTTGCCCAGACTGGTCTCAAACTCCTAACCTCAAGTGATCTGCCTGCCTCCGCCTCCCAGAGTTCTGGGATTACAGGTGTGAGCCACCATGCCCATCCTCCATTTAGTTTTATCTCTATTTTTAGTTTCTCTGTTGTAACTATAATACCTTTCTTTTTCTGTTCCCTTCACTACAGATACTTCTTTGTGATTGCCCTCATCAGATGAGGATATTAGTGCACCCACCTTCTCCTTCAACTCTTCTTCTTCCTGATTTCATTATCAGGTCTTTCATTTTTGTATTTCTAAAATTAATGCCAGTTACATATTTAAATTTTTTTTTTTATTTTACTTTAAGTTCTGGAATACATATGCAGAACATGCAGCTATGCTATGTAGGTATACATGTGCCATGGTGGTTTGCTGCACCTATCAACCCGTCATCTAAGTTTTAAGCCCTGCATGCATTAGGTATTTGTCCTAATGCTCTCCCTCCCCTAGCCCTCCACCCTCCACCAACAGGCCCCAGTGTGTGATGTTCCCCTCCCTGTGTCCATGTGTTCTCATTGTTCAACTCACACTTATGAGTGAGAACATGTGGTGTTTGGTCTTCTGTTCTCATGTTAGTTTGTTGAGAATGATGGCTTCCAGCTTTATCCATGTCTCTGCAAAGGATGTGAACTCATTCTTTTTTATGGCTGCATAGTATTCCATAGTGTGTACGTGCCACATTTTCTTTATCCAGTCTATCACTGATGGACATTTGGCTTGGTTCCAAGTCTTTGCTATTGTGAATAGTGCTGCAATAAACATACATGTGCATGTGTCTTTATAGTAGAATGATTTATAATCCTTTGGGTATGTACCCAGTAATGGGATTGCTGGGTCAAATGGCATTTCCAATTCTAGATCCTTGAGGAATCACCACACTGTCTTCCACAGTGGTTGAACTAATTTACACTCCAACCAACATGTAAAAGCATTTCTATTTCTCCACCGCCTCACCAGCATCTGTTGTTTCCTGACTTTTTAATAATTGCCATTGTAACTAGTGTGAGATGGTATCTCATTGTGGTTTTGATTTGCATTTCTCTATGAGCTTTTTTTCATATGTTTGTTGGCCGCATAAATGTCTTCTTTTGAGAAGTGTCTGTTCACATCCTTTGCTCACTTTTTGATGGGCTTTTTAATAATTGCCATTTTAGCTGGTGTGAGATGGTATATCATTGTGGTTTTTATTTGCATTTCTCTAATGACCAATGATGATGTGCATGTTTTCATATGTTTCTTGGCCACATAAATGTCTTCTTTTAAGAAGTGTCTGTTCATATCCTTTGCCCACTTTTTGATGGGGTTGTTTTTTCTTCTAAATTTGTTTAAGTTCCTTATAGATGCTGGATATTAGACCTTTGTCAGATGGGTAGATTGCAAAAATTTTCGCCCATTCTGTAGGTTGCCTGTTCGCTCTGATGATAGTTTCTTTTGCTATGCAGAAGCTCTTTAGTTTAATTAGATCCCATTTGTCAATTTTGGCTTTTTTTTTTTGGCCATTGCTTTTGGTGTTTTAGTCATGAAGTCTTTGGCCCTGCCTATATCCTGAATGGTATTGCCCAGGTTTTCTTCTAGGGTTTTTATAGTTTTAGGTTTTACATTTAAGTCTGTAATTCATCTGGAGTTCATTTTTGTATGAGGTGTAAGGAAGGGGTCCAGTTTCTGTTTTCTGCATATGGTTAGCCAGTTTTCCTGGCAGCATTTATTAAATAGGGAATCCTTTCCCCATTGCTTGTTTTTTCCAGTTTTGTCAAAGATCAGATGGTTGTAGATGTGTGATATTATTTCTGAGGTCTCTGTTCTGTTCCATTTGTCTATATATCTATTTTGGTACCAGTACCATGCTGTTTTGGTTACTGTAGCCTTGTAATATAGTTTGAAGTCCAGTAGTGTGATGCCTCCAGCTTTGTTATTTTAGCTAAGGATTGTCTTAGCTATACAGGCTCTTTTTAGGTTTCATATGAAATTTAAAGTAGTTTTTTCTAATTCTGTGAAGAAAGTCAGTGTTAGCTTGGTGGGAACAGCATTTGAATAGCATTGAATCTGTAGAGTACTTTGCAATAGCATTGAATCTATAAAGTACTTTGGGCAGTATGGCCATTTTCACGGTACTGATTCTTCCTATCTATGAGCATGGAATGTTTTTCCATTTGTTTGTGTCCTCTCTCACTTCGTTGAGCAGTGGTTTGTAGTTCTACTTGAAGAGGTCCTTAACATCCCTTGTAAGTTGTATTCCTAAGTATTTTTTTCTCCTTGTAGCAATTGTGAATGAGAGTTCACTCATGATTTGGCTCTTTGCTTGTCTATTATTATTATTTTACAACCATAATTAACCATGTACATTATTGTGTGAAAAGGGCTTTTGCATTTGATGTTCCCTCTACCTGCAACATAAATTCACTGAGATGACCATTTAATCTCTCTTTTTCTTAAGTTATTGACGATAATGGTAGCTGATCAGTAGGGCCTCCCTTGCCATACTTATTTTAAATAGCAACTTCCCATGCCTGAAATTTTTGCTCTGGTTTCCTTATTTTTTCTTCTTCATAGCTCTCATTGTTAATACAAATTATATATTTTATTTTTCTTAATTTTTCAAACTACTGTCACTCTCCCCCACTGGACTGTAAGCTTCAAGAAGGCAGATAATCTATTCTAACTAATTTAATTCATTTTTTAATTCATTACTTTCCCCATCATTACTGTATTCCTAGTAACTAAAACAATGCTATATAACCAGCTGACACTAAATATTAGCTTAATTAGTGATTAATTACAGTGCCAAGTAGTCTTCTTTGATTATATATATGTGTGTGTGTGTGTGTATGTGTGTATATATATAATATATATATATATATATTTTTTTTTTTTTTTTTTTTTTTGAGACAGAGTCTTGCTCTGTCGCCCTGGCTGGAGTCCAGTGGCACCATCTTGGCTCACTGCAAGCTCCGCCTCCCAGGTTCACGCCATTCTCCTGCCTCAGCCTTCCAAGTAGCTGGAACTACAGGCGCCCGCCACCACGCGCGGCTGATTTTTTGTATTTTTAGTAGAGACAGGGTTTTACCATGTAAGCCAGGATGGTCTCGATCTCCTGACCTCGTGATCCACCCACCTTGGCCTCCCAAAGTGCTGGGATTACAGGCGTGAGCCAGTGCACCCGGCCCTTTGGTTATATTTTCTTAAGCCATTTTTCAGTTTTCTTAGAATTTCTAATTCCCTTTTGTTTTTCTTGTATTATTTTTCTTTATCATATTCCCAGTTCTTTCCAACTCTCCATTATATAAAACATTCTGGTGTATCTCTTTCCTTTTCTTCCCCCTTTTCCTTGGGAACTGCTCTTCCAGAGTCTTGACATCCTCTGGCTGCGCAACTGTCATCCTGAGACTCCCCTTTCCTGATCTTCTGGGTGGTGCTATTTCAACCCCCATTTTTTCTCTTTTCATTTCTTCTTTTTTTTTTTTTTTTTAATTCTGCTATGATGAAGCATATCCCTTAGCAACTCCTAAGAGCAAGTGTATGGATAATCAATTTTTAAAATTTTTATGTTTGAATTTTTTCTTATTTTATTCTCACAAATTATCCACGTTCTAACATTAGAAGATGCAAGCCTAGGGGCAGAGCCTGACAGGTGGCAGGGGAAAGGAGAGAAGTAGTGAGTGTATGCATCCACATTAGAAAAGGAGAAAACACATTTAAAAGGTGCTATTTTTGGCCACCTGCTCTACATGAGACACTGTTTAAAACTGACATTTTGTACCACCTTTACTAACTGTTTTTTATAATATTCTTAACAATTCATCATGTTAAAAGTTGTAGAACAGGCACATCTTTAAAGACTGTGGTGAGAAGAAGGAGAAGAAGCAATTACTATCCATTTTAATTGTTTGCCATGTTAATTCTAGTTTATCTTGGACTCTAGGTTACAAATCTTCCCTCTGAACTTGGAAGGTAATGCTCCACTCTCTTCAAACATTCATTTTGTCCTTTGTAGGTCATCTGCTTTTTTCTTCTGACTTTTAGGATTTACTCTTTTTTTTTTTTTCTTGGTACTTTGCAATTCCTGATACGTCTAGGTGTAGGCCTTTTAAAATTCATGTTGTACTTGAATTTTAAGTGGGTACTCTCTTCTGAGGAGTTGTGTCCTTCATATCTAGAAAATTATCTTGCATTATTTTCTTATAATTCTCCCCACCTTTTTTTCTTGTTCTTTCGTTCTATAACTTTTATTATTCTATGATGGTCCACATGGGCTGATCACGTTTTTATTTCTTGAGTCTTTCATATTCTCTGTGGTCTCTGTGTGTCATTATTCATTATACAAATATTCAGTAAATCTCCCCATTTTCAGCCCTATTTCTCCCTGCTGTCTTCTTACCAGGCATCTCAGAGCCCCTGAACCTCCCTGTGGATCTACAGATCAATGGGTCCTGTATACTGTAGGCTGAGGTTTCCTGTCCCCACTTCAGCAGTTCCTATCAGTTTTCCTGCTCACATTAATATATTGAAATCTCACATCTGTTAATGGCCTATCCTCTACCTACTGTGGTGTTACTTATTTTTTATTTCTGTATTGTCATTTTATTGGGCCTTAAAAGAAGTAAAAACATGCGTGGTCCACCTGCTATCTTTAACTAGAAGTCATTGAACGTTTGTAGGCAAAAAAAATGACCAGAGGAAATGCCATTTTACAAAGATCACTCCTGATAAAGTTTGAGTTATAGCAGCATAAACTAGCAGATGAGGTTACCCTGCATGTAATTATGTGAGGCTTATAACACAGCCCGAGATATAGGTAATAGGGCTACTTATTAAAATAATATAGGAGGGATAGAATTAGTATATTTTTACATATAAAGAAATAGGTGCATTAATATTTAAAGGAATGCAACCACCTAGGAACAAGTTAAATACAATACTTTCTCCTATTATAAAGCAAAATAGGCTGGGTGCAGTGGCTCACACCTGTAATCCCAGCACTTTGGTGAGGCTGAGACAAGTGGATCACTTGAGCTGCGGAGTTCCAGACCAGCCTGGGCAACAGGTGAAATCTCCATTAAAAATACAAAAAAATAGCTGGGTGTGGTAGTGCATGTCTGTGGTCTCAGCTACTCGGGAGGCTGAGGGCAGCAGATCGCTTGAGGTGGGGATTGGAGATGGGTGGATGAAGGTTGCAGTGAGCGTCATGCCACTGCAGTGAGCGGGTGACAAGAGAGAGACCCTGTCTTAAAAAAATAAAAAGGTAAAATACAATTTATTCCCCGGGGCAAAACTGAAGTGACTCTTTTCAGAAATAATATAATCTCTACCTACTCTATCAGTGCTTTCTATCACTTGATTTCAGTGTTATTTTTGCATAGAGTAGCAGTAAGTTAGCTTTATACCAGCCTTGGACTTCTAGAGATTTATTGTCTGTTGACTGGGTGTGGTGACTCATGCCTGTAATCACAGCACTTTGGGAGGCCGAGGCATGTGGGTCACCTGAGGTCAGGAGTTCAACACCAGCCTGGTCAACATGGTGAAACTCCATCTCTAATAAAAACACAAAAATTAGCCAGGCTTGGTGGCACCCCCCATGCCTGTATTCCCAGCTATTCGGGAGACTGAGGCATGAGAATCACTTGAACCTGGAGGAGGAGGTTGCAGTGAGGCGATATCACACCACTGCACTCCAGCCTTGATGACAGAGTAAGGATCTGTCTCAAAAAAAAAAAAAACTGTAGTCTTTTATTTTCAGTTAACAGCAATAAGGATCAAAATGCTATTTCATAGGGTAGTAATGATGAATAAAATGAGATAAAACATATCATGTTCATTTTTGCCCTTTGTTTGTACCATATACCCATTTTTAAACCACCTCTAGAATATCTCCATAACTATAGTAAATTCTCTAATATCAAAATCCTCCTACTATATGAAAATTTTGGTTCTTTAAAAGGGCACTATTGCCAAATAATGGAGTGTGATATGTAAAAAGCATTTTTCTTGCCTTCTTAAGTCTTAAGAAAGGCTTTGCAGTCTTAAGCAGCTCCTTTGTGTACTCAATTGAAAGATCCTTGTAAGCTTTAGTACCATTAAAAAAAATACATTGTTTATAGCCAGTTCTATAGATCTTTTTGATAATAAGAATAAACTCTTTATCAAAGCACGATCTCTATGAATCCTAGTCATTTAAATGTGGTTTTTCAGTGTTACTCATCTTAATTGTTGTGCTGACATATGTGACTGCTCTTTATGTATTGCCTTTCAAATAGATTAAGAAAAATTCACTTAAAAAGTTGTTTTCATTTCCATCTCCCTTTAAAAGAAGTATACATATATAAAAGTCATATGTGATAGCAATTTTATTATAGATTATTAGGGACTCTCATTTTGCTGAGTGACATGTTTACTTCCTGTCCTTCACATAAAAGCTTGGAAAAGTGGGGGAGAAATTTTAAATCTATAACTGAATAAATTCAGTAGATTTCAAGGAAAATAATAAAATTATAGTAAAGATCATTTCAGGTTTCAAATATCTGTAACTCTATATTATTGTGGCTGAAAGAAATTGCAAATGCAGTGTGCATTTTTCATAATCAAAATGTATTATAAACCCTCCATGTCTCTTTCATATAAATAAAAAGGATTATAATTTCAAATATCATTATTATCATATCTGTTTGCCTTTATTGTAAGTGGAAGCTATAGTTTCTGATTACCGCTAACTACTGCTGGATTTTTCCCTAAAGTGCATATGCTTTTTGGATTAACAACACATTTATTTTTAGAATATGTTCTTTTTACCTGCTCCTGACCATTCAGTGTGCACATATGCACACACATCTCAGAGAACAGGAAAAACAAAAGACATTTTATTAAGTAAATAATACTCTACAAAGGTTTTACTTGGTTTACATAATAGATGAAAAGTTCCTTTTTAGGGCACTGTCTTCTATTTTATGTAGGAATTATTTTTAAAACCATGGTATCCTAGGGTTTTGTTTTTTTTTTTTTTTTGCATGTTATGATTTTCTGGTGGCTATACAGAAATCTTCCGGCTTTTTTTCCTCTATTCACAGTATTCAAAGTAGTCCATGTGACCCAGATATTGAAAATCTAGGTAGAGTGTGCTGCATTGCTGATATTTACTGTGAAGTGTTAGAAACATTCTGGTACCACATGCTGGAATTACAGGGTGCACACTGTTTAATGTTGCTGGTATTTTTGTGATAGTCTATATGATCATTTTTTAAGCTGTTATTAAAATTGTTGAAAAATATTCAAAAACAAATAAAAAGTAATGTTTTTATATTTCAGTTAAAATGCACATATAATCAATGTTCATTTTAAAATTTTAGCTCAGACTAGGTAAGTTTTATTATGAGTTTTCCCACCATTATTTACCTTGTATTTGGAATTATCATAATCGGCTACCTACAGAAATCTTCCCTCCCCTCCTCTCCTCTCCTCTCCTTCCATGTTTTTACTGGGAAGAAAAATAAGAAAAAAAGTGTTGGGTTGGGGCCCGGCGTGGTGGCTCACGCCTATAATGCCAACACTTTGGGAGGCCGAGGCGGCCAGATCAAAAGATCAGGGGTTCGAGACCAGCCAGCCTGACCAACATTGTGAAACCCAATCTCTACTAAAAATATAAAAATTAGCCGGATGAGGTGGCACGTGCCTGTAATCCTAGCTACTGGGGAGGCTGAGGGAGGAGAATCTCTTGAACCCAGGAGGCTAAAGTTGCAGTGAGCCGAGATCGCACGCACAACTGCACTCCAGCCTGGGTGACAGAGCGAAACTCTGTCTCAAAAACACAAACAAAACAAAAAAAAAGTGTTGGATTTACAGGCTTCTTTTCAGGACATGTTCTTCTGAACATCAGTTGGGACCCTGACTCCCCTGTTTCATTAGTATTTCCAAACAGAAATCTGTTGCAGAGCCATTTTTAAAAGGTAGGGTATAAGTTGAATGGCAGGCTTAATAATTTGTCCAATATAACTAATGTAACCTTTTGCAACATTGCTGAGGATCGAGGCTATGAAACAAGAAGGGCTCACATCATCTATATAGTCAGAAAAATAGGAACTTAACAACAGTTATTTTTAAAGACACATTGCCAATCCCGTAGTTTGGACAACAATCACTAGACGTTAATAAGAGCATCAAAATGGTAGTGGCTGCCAAGATGGCTGAATAGGAACAGCCCCAGTCTGCAGCTCCCAGCGAGATCAATGCAGAAGGCAGGTGACTTCTACATTTCCAGCTGAGGTACCCAGCTCATCTCATTGGAACTGGTTAGACAGTGGGTGCAGCCCACCCCACCTGGGAAGCACAAGGGGTTGGGGAACTCCCTCCCATAGCCAAGGGAAGACAGGAAAGACTGTGCCATGCGCAACAGTGGACTCTGGCCCAGATACTATGCTATTCCCATGGTCTTTGCAACCACAAATCAAGAGATTCCCTCAGGTGCCTACACCACCAGGGCCCTGGGTTTCCAGCACAAAACTGGGTGGCCATTTGGGCAGACACCGAGCTAGCTGCCGAAATTTTTCATACCCCAGTGGCGCCTGGAATGCCAGCAAGACAAAACCATTCACTCCCCTCGAGAGGGGGCGGAAGCCAGGGAGCCAAGTGGTCTAGCTCAGCGGATCCCAGCCCCACGGAGCGCAGCAAGCTGAGATCCTCTGACTTGAAATTCTCACTTCCAGCACAGCAGCCTGAAGTGCACCTGAGACTTCTTGTCTCAGGTTAGACAGGTAGAGCTTGTCTCAGGTAGAGCTTCTTGTGGGGAGGGGCGTCCACCATTACTGAGGCTTGAGTAGGTGGTTTTCCCCTCAACAGTGTAAACAAAGCTACCGGGAAGTTCGAACTGGGCAGAGATCACCACAGCTTGGCCATGCCGCTATTGCCAGACTGCCTCTCTAGATTCCTCCTCTCTGGGCAGGGTATCTCTAAAAGAAAGGCAGCAGCCCCAGTCAGGGGCTTACAGATAAAACAACCATTTCCCTGAGACAGAGCAACAGGGGGAAGGGGCAGCTGTGTGCACAGCTTCAGCCAGCTTAAATGTTCCTGCCTACTGGCTCTGAAGAGAGCAGCAGACCTCCCAGCACAGCGCTCGAGCTCTGCTAAGGGACAGACTACCTCTTCAGGTGGGTCCCCGACTCCCGTGCCTCCTGACTGGGAGACACTTCCCAGGAGGGGTCGACAGACACCTCATACAGGAGAACTCCAGCTGGCATCTAGTGGGTGCTACTCTAGGACAAAGATTCCAGAGGAAGGAATAGGCAGCAATCTTTGCTGTTCTGCAGCCTCGGCTGGTGATACCCAGGGAAACAGGGTCTGGAGTGGACCTCCAGCAAACTCCAGCAGACCCAATGAAAGGAAGCTAAGAACCTTTTTTTTTTTTTTTTTTTTTTTGAGATAGTCTCACTCTGTCGCCCAGGCTGGAGTAAAGGGGAAAGGTGTTGTCAAAATAAAGAGGACATCTATCTTGAGTGACTGTATCTTCCTGGGACACCTTTTTTTCTTGAGACAGGATCACACTCTGTCGCCCAGACTGGAGTGCAGTGGCGCAATATCAGCTCACCACAACCTCTACCTCCCAGGCTCAAGCAATTCTCCTGCCTCAGCCTCCCAAGTAGCTGAGATTACAGGCGGGTGCCACCACGCCGAGATAATTTTTTATTTTTACTAGAGACAGGGTTTCGCCACATTGACCAGGCTGGTCTCAAACTCCAGACCTCACAGACCTCAAATGATCCACCCGCCTTGGCCTCCCAAAGTGCTGGGATTGCAGGCGTGAGCCACCATGCCTGGCCTTCCTGGGACACTTTTACAGGTAGGAGAGTGGTTTACTTGTCTAGGAAAGTTCTGCTGAAAGGGAACAGCATTGTAGAAGCCCTTTCTGGTTCTCCCCTTAGAGCCCAAGTTTTCTGGATCTACAACTGAGAGTGTTTCCTAGATGAATTCCACTGTCCATGAGGCCACACACAGAAATGGATCAGGGCAGAGTCAGAATTGGTATAATTCAAGAACTTCTAACCTTCAGCCTGAGTGAAGCTGGAACCAGCTCTATAAATAAATAAATAGCTCAGGACTCGAAAAGTATAAACAACCTAAAATCAGTCCAATCAAGGAATGCAGAGTTCAGTACAGGGAAAAGTATATTTTTAACTTGAGAGACTGAAATTTGGGGGCTTAGATCTTGCCACTGACTGGCTCTGTGATCTGTGATTTGCTACAAGTCACTGAAAAGATCCTGGAGCCAGACTCCTAGAGTGTGGATCCAGTCATTTCAGGAGCTGTGTGACTTCAGGCAAATTCCCCTGCCTTAGTTTTACTAACCTAAAAAATTGGGATAATAGAACCTACCCCATAACATTATGTGAGGATTGCATAAATGAATACAGATGAAACACTTAGAAGGGTGTCCTCTATATAGTAAGTGCTATGTAAGTTAGGTTATTGTTACTATTATTACTGTTTTGTTTTGTTTTATTTCATTTTGTTTTGTTTTGTTTTGTTTGAGACGGAGTCTCGCTGTGTCACCCAGGCTGGAGTGCAGTGGCGCAATCTCGGCTCACTGCCAGCTCCGCCTCCTGGGTTCACGCCATTCTCCTGCCACAACCTCCTGAGTAGCTGGGACTACAAGCACCTGCCACCGTGCCCAGCTAATTTTTTTGTATTTTTAGTGGGATGGGGTTCACCTTGTTAGCCAGGATGGTCTCTATCTTCTGACCTCGTGATCCACCTGCTTCAGCCCACCAAAGTGCTGGGATTACAGACATGAGCCACTGCACCAGGCCACTAAGAACCTTGAAAAAATGTTAGACAAATTGCTAACTAGAATAACTAGTTAAGAAAAGACCTGTTCTGCAGCCTCCACTGGTGATACCCAGGCAAACAGGATCTGGGGTGGACCTCCAGACCTGATGGAGCTTAAAAACACAGCATGAGAACTTCATGAAGCATACACAAATATCAATAGCTGAATCAATCAAGTGGAAAAAAGGAGGATATCAGAGATTGAAGATGAACTTAATGAAATAAAGCGTGAAGACAAGATTAGAGAAAAAGAATGAAAAGGAACGAACAAACCCTCCAAGAAATATGGGACTATGTGAAGAGACCAAACCTATGTTTGATTGGTGTACCTGAAAGTGACGGGGAGAATGGAACCAAGTTGGAAAATACTCTTCAGGACATTATTCAGGAGAACTTCCTCAACCAAGCAAGACAGGCCAACATTCAAATTCAGGAAATACAGAGAAACCACAAAGATCCTCCTTAAGAAGAGCAACCCAAGACACATGATCGACAGATTCACCAAGGTTGAAATGAAAGAAAAAATGTTAAGGGCGGCAGAGAGAAAGGTCGGGTTACCCACAAAGGGAAACCCATCAGGCTAACAGCGGATCTCTCGGTAGAAACCCTACAAGCCAGAAGAGAATGGGGGCTAATATTCAAAATTCTTAAATAAAAGAATTTTCAACCCAGAATTTCGTATCCAGCCAAACTAAGCTTCATAAGTGAAGGATAATAAAATCCTTTACAGACAAGCAAAGGCTGAGAGATTTTGTCACCACCAGGCCTGCCTTACAAGAGCTCCTGAAGGAAGCCCTAAATATGGAAAGGAAAAACTGGTACCAGTCACTGCGAAAACATACCAAATTGTAAAGACCATTGACATTATGAAGAAACTGCATCAACTAATGGACAAAATAACCAGCTAGCATCATAATGACAGGATCAAATTCGCACATAACAGTATTAACCTTTAATGTAAATGGGTTAAATGCCCCAGTTAGACACAGACTGGCAAGTTGGATAAAGGGTCAAGACCCATTAGTGTGCTGTGTTCAGGAGTCCCATCTCATGCAAAGACACACATAGACTCAGAATAAAGGGATGGAGGTATATTTACCAAGCAAATGGAAAGCAATAAAAAGCAGGGGTTGCAATCCTAGTCTCTGATAAAAGAGACTTTAAACCAACAGAGATCAAAAGAGACAAGGGCTTTACATAATAGTAAAGGGATCAATACAACAAGAAGAGCTAACTATCCTAAATATATACACACCCAATACGGGAGCACCCAGATTCATAAAGCAAGTTCTTAAAGAGACCCACAAAGAGATTTAAACTCCCACACAATAATAGTGGGAGACTTTAACACCCAACTGTCAATATTAGATCAACAAGACAGAAAATTAACAAGGATATTCAGGACGTGAACTCAGCTCTGGACCAAGCAGACCTAATAGACATCTACAGAACTCTCTACCCCAAATCAACAGAATATACATTCTTCTCAGCACCATGTCACACTTATTCTAAAATTGACCACATAATTGAAAGTAAAGCACTCCTCAGCAAATGCAGAATAGAAATCTTAACAAACAGTCTCTCAGACCACCGTGCAATCAAATTAGAACTCAGCATTATGAAACTCACTCAAAACTGCAAAAATATATGGGAACTGAACAACCTGCCCCTGAATAACTACTGGGTTAATAACAAAATTAGCACAGAAATAAATAAGTTCTTTGAAACCAATGAGAACAAAGACACAACATACCGGAATCTCTGGGACACAGCCAAAGCAGTCTTAGAGGGAAATTTATAGCACCAAATGCCCACGGGAGAAAGCAAGAAAGATCTAAAATTGACACCCTAACATCACAATTAAAAGAACTAGAAAAGCAAGAGCAAACAAATTCAAAAGCTAGCAGAAGACAAGAAATAAACAAGATCAGAGCAGAACTGAAGGAGCTAAACCCTTTAAAAAATCAAGGAATCGAGGAGCTGATTTTTTGAAAAGATTAACAAAATACATAGACCACTAGTGAGACCAATAAAAAAGAAAAGAGAGAAGAATCAAATAGACACAATAAAAAATGATAAAGGAGATATCACCGCTGATCCCACCAAAATACAAGCTGCCATCAGAGAATACTATAAATCCCTCTATGCAAATAAACTAGAAAATATAGAGGAAATGGATAAATTCCTAGACACATGCACCCTCTTACAACTAAGCCAGGAAGAAGTCGAATCGCTGAATAGACCAATAACAAGTTCTGAAGTTGAGATAGTAATTAATACTCTACCAACAAAAAAAGTCCAGGACCAGATGGATTCCCAGCTGAATTCTACCAGAAGTACAAAGAGGAGCTGGTACCATTCCTTCTGAAACTATTCCAAACAAAGGAAAAAGAGGGAATCCTCCCTAACTCATTTTATGAGGCCAGCATCATCCTGATGCCAAAAGCTAGCAGAGACACAACAAAAATTCTAAATCTCAAGCCAATATCCTTGATGAATATCGATGCAAAAATCCTCAATAAAATGCTGGCAGACAGAATCCAGCAGCACATCAGAAAGCTCATCCACCATGATCAGGTCGACTTCACACCTGGGATGCAAGGCTGGTTCAACATATGCAGATCAATAAATGTAATCCATCACATAAACAGAACAAATGACAAAAACCACATGATTATCTCAATAGATGCAAAAAAAGGCCTCCGATAAAATTCAACACCCCTTCATGCTAAAAACTATCAACAAACTTGGTATTAATGGAAAGTATCTCAAAATAATAAAAGCTGTTTGTGACAAACCCACAGCCAATATCATACCAAATGGCAAAAGCTGGAAGCATTCCCTTTGAAAACCAGCACAAGACAAGGATGCCTTCTGTCACCATTCCTATTCAACATAGTATTGGAAGTTCTGGCCAGGGCAGTTAGGCAAGAGAAAGAAATAAAGGTATTCAGATAAGAAAAGACAAAGTCAACTTGTCCCTGTTTGCAGATGCCATGATTGTATATTTAGAAAACCCCATTGTCTCAGCCCAGAATCTCCTTAAGCTGATAAGCAACTTCAGCAGAGTCTCAGAATACAAAATCAATGTGCAGAAATCACAAGCATTCCTATACACCAATGATAAACAGAGAGCCAAATCATGAGTGAACTCCATTTACAATTGCTACGAAGAGAATAAAATACCTAGGAATACAACTTACAAGGGATGTGAAGGACCTTCTCAAGGAGAACTACAGACCACTGCTGAAGGAAATAAGAGAGAACACAAACAAATGGAAAAACATTCCATGCTTATGCATAGGAAGAATCAATATCGTGAAAATGGCCATAGTGCGCAAAGTAATTTATAGATTTACTGTTATCCCCATCAAGCCACCATTGACTTTCCTCACAGAATTGGAAAATCCTACTTTAAATTTCATATGGAACTAAAGAAGAGCCCATATAGCCAAGACAATTCTAAGCAAAAAGAACAAAGCTGGAGGCATCACACTACCTGACTTCAAATTATACTACAAGGCTATAGTAACAAAAACAGCATGATACTGGTACCAAAACAGATTTATAGACCAATGGAACAGAATAGAGGCCTCAGAAATAACACCACACATCGACAACCATCTAATCTTTGACAAACCTGACAAAAACAAGCAATGGGGAAAGATTCCCTGTTTAATAAATGGCATTGGGAATACTGGCTAGCCATATGCAGACAACAGAAACTGGACCCCTTCCTTACACTTTATACAAAAATGAACTCAAGATGGATTAAAGACTTAAACATAAGACTAAAACCATAAAAACCCTAGGAGAAAACCTAGGCAATACCATTCAGGACGTACACATGGGCAAAGACTTCACAATCAAAACACCAAAAGCAACGGCACCAAAAGCCAAAATTGACAAATGGGGTCTAATTAAACTAAAGAGCTTCTGCACAGCAAAAGAAACTATCATCAGAGTGAGCAGACAACCTACAGAATGCTCACTGAGAAAATTTTTGCAATCTACCTATCTAGCAAAGGGCTAATATCCAGAATGTACAAGGAACTTAAGCAAATTTACAAAAAAAAAATAACCATTACAAAATGGGCAAAGGATATGAACAGATGCTTCTCAAAAGAAGACATTTATGCGGCCAATAAACATATGAACAAAGGCTCTTTATCACTGGTCATTAGAGAAATGCAAATTAAAACCACAATGAGATACCATCTCACACCAGTTAGAATGGCGATCATTAAACAGTCAGGAAATGACAGATTCTGGAGAGGTTGGGGAGAAATAGGAACACTTTTACACTATTGGTGGGAGTGTAAATTACTTCAACCATTGTGGAAGACAGTGTGGCGATTCCTCAAGGATCTACAACCAGAAATACCATTTGACCCAGCCATCCTATTACTGGGTATATATCCAAAGGATTATAAATCATTCTATTATAAAGACACATGCTCACGTATGTTTATTGCAGCACTATTCACAATAGCAGAGACTTGGAACCAACCCAAATGCTCATCAGTGATAGACTGGATTAGGAAAATGTGACACCATGGAATACTATGCAGCCATAAAAAAGGATGAGTTCATGTCCTCTGCAGGGTCATGGATGAAGCTAGAAGCCATCATTCTCAGTAAACTAACACAGAAACAGAAAACCAACACTGCACGTTCTCACTCATAAATGGGAGTTGATCAATGAGAACACATGGACACAGAGAGGGGAACATCACACACTGGGGCCTGTCAGGGGTTGGGGGGCTAGGGGAGGGATAGCATTAGGAGAAATATCTAATGTAGATGATGGGTTGATGGGTGCAGCAAACCACCATGGCATGTGTATACCTATGTAACAAACCTGCACATTCTGTGCATGTATTCCAGAACTTAAAGTATTAAAAAAATAAATTTTAATAAATAAAAACAAAAAATATTTTAAAAGAGCATCAAAATGTGTTTCACAATAGTTACTTTCTGCTCTTACTAATTCTTGGTAAAGGGACTCCAACTGAAGCAGTACCAAGGTAGTCTTGTGTTAATGTAGTCCCAGCAGCCAAATGTGGGGCAATTTGAGCATTAAAATAAACAATGATAATAATGATTTATAACACACTGTATAAAATGAGAATCTTATCAATCCAGACCAATATAAATGAATACATAAATGAAGGAGAACAGAAAATTCTTTCTTACATCAGAATGCCAACTAATAGAAGGGATAATAGAGTTATAAAATCATTTTCTAACTCTATTATCCCTTCTATTAGATGCTAAAATTAGCAAGTAAAATTTTATATTAGTTTCAAAATATTCAAAATTTAATTATAAAGGAAACCTACTAATTTGGCAGTGGAGAAACCAACGGATATCACATTAACGAAGTGATCATAGTTACCACCACCAGTATTGTAATAAACTTTCATTTCATGTGTCTCCTGATACGATGCATGGAGAAGGACACAGCATCACCTCTGTAACATTCCCACTAAAATGCATGACCTAAATTGAATTATGAGGAAACCTCAGACAAATGCAACATGCAGTAAAAATTTTTAACAAAATGACTGGCCTACATTCTTCAAAAGTGCCAGAGTCATGAAAAAGAAAGACTAAGTAGTGGTTCCATTTTTTAAAAAAACTTAAAAAAAAAAAAAGGGCGGGAAACTGAAGACACTTAGCAACTAAATGTCATGTGATAATTGATTGGTTCTTGGCCTAGGGTGTTTTTTTAAATCTATAAAATCCCCCAAAGGGCATTATTGGGACAATTATAAAAATTGAATAGGGTATGTTGATTAGATACGTTACATTTTTTAATTTGATCATTGTAATTATGCAAGAGAATATCCATGTTCTAAGGAAACGAAGTATTTAGAGGTAAATTGGAACATTGCTCCAGTTTACTCTCAAAGATTCCAGAAGTACAAATTAAGCAGATAGATACTAAGATGACAAATTAAATAGAGAAAAATGTAAATCGTTGAGGAATCTGGATAAAGACTTACAAGAGTCCCTCAGCCTATTCTTGCAGCTTTTCTATGTGTTTGAATATATACTGAAATAAAAAGTTGTAATACTTTTTCTTTTTGTTGTAATACTTTTCCTTTTTGTTGTGATTGGTTTTATTTCAATAGCTTTTGCGATACTCCTGTGTTCAAATCAATAAAATTATGAAGCAAAATTACAGTGAGTAATCTGCCTTCCTCTAGAAAAGATAGTTTATGTTATATTTGTGAGCCATGTTAAATTCTTTATGTTAAATGTACCATTTGAATTCAGGATATTAATATTTTAAGTGAATGCACTTAGGGGATGTATAATAAATAGCTATTTCAAAACACATAAAACTGCTACATCCAGTCTCTTCCAATCCCCACCCCACCTACCATACATTTACTCATTCTTTATTCCCCACTTTACCTGGCTAATTGAAGTGTAACAAAAGCTTCATCCAGGAATATTTTTCTTCCTCTGTATTTTCTTTTTTTTTTTTTTTTTTTTTTTTTTGAGACGGAGTCTTGCTGTCGCGCAGGCTGGAGTGCAGTGGCCGGATCTCAGCTCACTGCAAGCTCCGCCTCCCGGGTTTACGCCATTCTCCTGCCTCAGCCTCCCGAGTAGCTGGGAGTACAGGCGCCCGCCACCTCGCCCGGCTAGTTTTTTGTATTTTTTAGTAGAGACGGGGTTTCACCGTGTTAGCCAGGATGGTCTGGATCTCCTGACCTCGTGATCCGCCCGTCTCGGCCTCCCAAAGTGCTGGGATTACAGGCTTGAGCCACCGCGCCTGGTCTCCTCTGTATTTTCTACTCAAGCATTGTCATCACTTTATAAACGTGATAGATTACATATGAAATTGAGAAACATGTGTTGTTAAAAAAGACTTTGTACAAGAAATTGCCTAGTTGTTGATACTTGCTTTGCATCATAAATTACCATAATATGTTTATATTTTTAAAATGGGACAATTATCAAAATATCCTCAATTTTAAATATTTTGCATGCATCATAGTTTTTAAAAACCTGGAACGATATATTTACAATATATTTTCTTACTTTAATGTAAATTCTGCCTTCATTGTCCTAATGAGCTACCTGGTCTGTATTACCAGAAATGTGGTATTATACCTTTCTATTCAGAAGTTAAATATTAGTGTTTGGTGGTTTTTTGACAATGAGAGTTAGTAAATTCAAAGTAAAATGTAGACAACTAAATTGCACCATATCCTATTTATTTATTTATTTACTTACTTATTTATTTTGAGATGGAGTCTCACTCAGGCTGGAGTGCAGTGGTGCGATCTCGGCTCACTGCAACCTCTGCCCACTGGGTTCAAGTGATCCTCCTGCCTCAGCCTCCCAAGTAGCTGGGACCATGGATGTGCACCACTACATTTGGCTAAGTGTATGTATTTTTGGTAGAGACAGGGTTTCACTGTGTTGCCCACGCTGGTCTCGAACTCCTCAGCCCAAGAGATCCGCCTGCCTCGGCCTCCCAGATTACTGGGATTACAGTCATGAGTCACCATACAGGCATGAGTCACCCTCCTGGCTGACAGCCTAATTTTTTTAAAGATATTTACCATGTAATAGGAAATTAGGAGAAAAAGACTGTTACAGATTCAGATATTACCTGCTTTAATTTTTTTAATCTAAGAGTCCAAACCAAAGCAAGAACATAGATGAGGGATAACTAGGAACCAAGTATTTCCGAATATATGAGTATATTTGAAGCAGGATTTTAATATTGTTTTGGTGTTTCTGTTTAAGAAGGAATATTATTATTCTCAACATTATAAACATTAAGAGAGAAAGGATTGTCTTCTCATGGAAAATTTAGTAGCTTTCTAAGGATAGATATATGTATAAGCATTTTAACAAATTATTTTTATTTTCTGCTGTTCCTTAGTTTTTTTTTAATTCCATCAAGAATTTTAAAGTCTACATTTAAGTTGTACTGCATAAAACATGTTAATACTCTTGCCCTTTTAATGACCATATAATTTCTATGAGAAAATGGTCATGTGTCATCATGTAAATGATTTTATAGAATTAAATCTTGGAGCTCTTATTTACAACAGAAAGAATTCCGCACCAATGTTGACCTACTTTTTTTTCCTCTCAATTAGATGTTTTTTAGCAAGAGAATAACTGTCTCACACCGGGATATGAAGCCAGAATTCTTATTGTAACATATTAAAAAAAGAAAAACTCTTTCTTGCTGTGTTTCTGTAATCTGAATATAAAGTAACACTGTATCAACAACCAACAGATGGAGAAAAAGAACACTCTAGGAAACTAGGCTATAAATACTACGTTAATTTCAGAACTTCCAAGATTTTCTAGATTTTGCTAAAGCATCCCTAAACTGTGTGATCTTTTAGTAAGAAATTAATAACTTAGGGTGGAAAAGAAGGGCACAGAATTTCAAGTCAAGGCCTGTTTATTGCATCAGGCGGGTTTCATCATCTTCTTATACTTAATGTGAGAGCCATTTTTGGTTCTGAATTCGTAACTTGTAGGAGTTCAAAATAATAACTCCATCAGGAATTTAAAACTGACTTTTTTCCTCCGTCAGTGTTGTGATTCTCTTGTACATATGGTGACCTTCCTATAAAAACATCAGCATATTAAATTCACCCTTGATACTGGTGATTGAATACACTATTGAAAAACCTGCTTTGGCTTATATTCATTTAGCTTATATCATATACATATGTACCAAGTAGTGTGGTTGAGCTAAAGCTGTAGACATAGAAGATACAGTCCCCATTCTGAACTTGTTTAAAATAAGCAAACTGGACCATGATAAGGTAATATAATAGATATAAAAGTAAGTAAAACACTCTACAGAGGTATGTAGTAAGAGCTGCTAACCCATATGGGGTAGTTATGAATGTCAGTGATTTTAATTAGCAAAGTTACGAATAGAAAACTATAAATGAATTTTGGATCCAAATCACATTATTTAAAGATAAATAGCAGTCTTAATAACATTACCAATACATTGAATGTCTAGGATATGCTAAGCGTTAACAACAAAAACAATCTTATCATCTACATTAGAGATCTAAAATAATAATAATGAAGATTTTTTTCCTAAGAAAATATTTGTCTTATTTCTTCTGATTGTTGGGCTCTTTATCGTTAATTGGTGTACAGCAATTCAAGCCACACAATCTCGTCATACCCTTTCAGAGGGACCTTTTCAGAGTGACACAGGGAAAAGAATATGGGTTTATTAATGAAAATCCATGCTTTACCACTAGAAACACAAGTCAAATTCATGGCCTACTAATGATTGTGAGATCATGAGGTTCATCCTTATGTAAAGGACAGTAACTCATGATTACACCATGAGCCCTCACCGGTGGGAAAAGCATTATGATATGTTGTTTGAGAGAGACAGTAGTGGTGAATTAGGAGAAATGGCCTTGGACAAAGAGGGAGATTGCCAAATATAAGAAAAAGTGTGAATATAGAATTAAGATGAAAGGCAAGAGCTTGAGAAAGGTTAGCAAAGAGAATGTGAGTGTAAGCGAAGTAAATGGAAGAGAGTATAGTGGGCTCAAGAAACTCGAAGTGTTTGATAGCTACATATCATGAAAAAAAGACTTAGTGGAAAGTAACTTCTACTTGAACCTGGAATGTTGGGCAGTCATTGTTATTCTCTATAATTTTTCCTCTGATTTTCCACCAACTCTGCTAGCAAGGCAACTGATTTAGCCTTTGAGCAATTATTCTAATTAGCTCTCTGTAGTATATTAAAGACCTACATCTTTTGGTTACATGCTATAATAAACACATAGTTTAGCTGTAGATAGTCTTTACCTTTTTTTAAAGAATTATGTTTTGATATGGCTACAAAATTGAATTTTAACTTTGGTGAATAAATAGATTTTAATGAAAAATGGAAAGTCAGTTCTATTTTACCACAGGAAAGCAAGAAGGCCTGTTTTTGAATAGGTTTCAATACTCAAAGCTTTCAGAGAACAGAGGGAAAGGGTATCTTTGATAAGATTTTGTTTATTTAAATTTTATTTCCACTTATGATTTTGGTAGATTTCCATCAATTCTGGATATAATACTCTTGTTCATTGGTAGCATTGCATTACAGTGAGAAGTGCATATTGAATAACCAGATAATGATCTAACACAGTAATGAACCTTGCTGATTTGGATTGATTATAGGGAAAAATACAAATATGTTCTTCTATATTTGTTATTGGAAGGACAAGTTTTACAAATACCATTTTAGCTTTCACTTATCATATATCATATGCATTATCCATCCAATGATAGATAAACCATAAGGCTTTCTAGAGCATGCTATTTTAGAGCCTTTAAGATTTTCAAAATTTCAAATTAATAGTACATATGTGGCATAAATATTGATGAATTTAATCTAAATTTAAAAAACCACCTCTCTATATGCAAATTACCTTTTTTAGAGACTCTTGAGATGAGTAACATTTATTAGAAGATGGTTAATGAAAACACAAACCGAATAAGCTACTCTCAGTGATCAGGTGACTATAATACTTTTAAAAATGTTTGTTGATTAGAATTATTCATAATACTTTAATTTACTTTGTGGCTTTCCTCTGTCCTCTGTCCTTATTTAGTGTGTTTCTTTTAGTGATGAATACAGGCTTACCTGATATCAGCAGTAACATAATACAGGCTGGGCATCCATAACCCAAAAATCTAAAATGCCCCAAAATCAGAGACTTAGCACCAACATAAGGCTCAAAGGAAATGCTCATTGGAGCATTTTGGATTTCAGATTTTCAGATTAGGGATGCTGAACTGATAAGTATAATGCAAATATTCCAAAATTCTTCTGGTCCCAAGCATTTTGGATAAGGGGTACTCAGCCTATATACCAAAATGTTTGATTGGGTTATAGTGACTTACTAGATGCCGATTTGCCAAACCCAGAACGTTGCTTAGCTTTGTACATTGCACACAAGGCCCATTTACTTATTCCAAACTAAATATGTTTATACATACACACACACACACAGACACACACACACACGAACATGCATATGCCCATGTATTTTCTTACTACAAAGTCAGAGGGTCTAACAATTCTGAATGTATATGTAGATATTTAACAGTCCTCAATTACCATATTGTCTCTTACAATGCAAAAGACCCTTGAGCAAGATTAAACAATATGCGACCTGCTTCTATTTTTCCTGTTACAAGTCTTACTAAGATGTCCAGTTGTTGTTTTTTTATAACTTCCATAAATTATAGTTAGTTGGCAAGTACTTATTGAATGCTTTCTAAGTGTAATGTAGAATTTAAAGTGATATTAAAGAAAATTAAGGCCTAGCACCTGTTCACCGTCTGTTTTAAGTTTTTCTCCACAGTAGGTGGGCCTGAAGGTGACCCATATGCTCCCTCACCCTGAGGTTAAGGTGCAAAAGACAAAGTACCTCGTCTCAGGACTCTGGGATGCAGAAGATGGTCTCTCAGGCAGATGTGCAAATTGGTACAGTACATACAAAATAATCATAGTACAGATTATACTATCCTCTTGAATTGTCATGTCTAGCTTCCTTTCTACCACACATGCGTATGACTATACTTATATTTTAAATTATTTTTACTCCTGTGTGTGCTTTTTTCTTAAAATTAGAAAACAATGCTTTTAAAATACTTGATCGCTTATCCAACTTAGTGATATTATTTCAAATTCATTTAAGTTCTTAGCTAACATTGTTTAATACCTGGTATGTATAACATTATGTTAAATATCTATCCTGAATGCTACAGTCTCAGACTTCTCATATTTTAGCATCTTCTCCAAAGTATAATACAAGTCATCAGTGAAAATACAGTAAGCATCCCAGCACTTTGGGAGGCCGAGACGGGTGGATCACGAGGTCAGGAGATCAAGACCATCCTGGCTAACCCGGTGAAACCCCGTCTCTACTAAAAAATACAAAAATCTAGCCGGGCGAAGTGGCGGGCGCCTGTAGTCCCAGCTACTCGGGAGTCTTGAGGCAGGAGAATGGCGTGAACCCGGGAGGCGGAGCTTGCAGTGAGCTGAGATCCGGCCACTGCACTCCAGCCTGGGCGACAGAGCGAGACTCCGCCTCAAAAAAAAAAAAAAAAAAAAAAAAAGAAAATACAGTAAGCACCAGATTCAAAACACTATGGTTTGATAGCATATCATAGGCCTCCTAACTGCTGACTCTTCAGTAACTTTTTACAAAAGAATTTAGAAAAGAAATATTTTTTACATTTTACACTTTTCTACCAGTCAGTATTCTTTATTGCAAACCACATAATCCTCACTGACCAGTATAACAGCAAAAGGAACGTGTTAAAAGATTGACAATGTTGCTAACAGATATCAGCAAGACAAGAGAGCTGGCTTTGGAGTTGTCTAATCAGTAATGTTGTGCAAGCACATTCCAGGAGCTTGATCCACTGCACACAGCACTTACAATGCACAAATCTGAACACCACTCTCATCCCCAAGAAACCTGATGACTCTTCCAACAAATCAATTCCCTCAGGAAGATTTGCATCCCCAGTTCCTTTGCTTCCAATTTCAAATCATATCTGTGGATTTCATTGCTGGGATATGGCATACTTGCCTTGCTGTTAGAAGTCTGGAAATGCTAGTTTTCTGATTTCTGCCTTAAGATTGGAGCCATTTCATAGAAAATTACCAAAATATAAGGAAAGCGTTCAAAATTTGAGGGCTGTCACAGGTGATAAATGTCCACCAATACCAATGAACTAGATTAATTTTCATCTTAAATCTTCATTGCATTATTTGAAATTTTTAGGGGTCAGATATTTCTTTGGGAAATTTACCCCTATTTTTGCCTTCAGTAATCATCCAAATTATTTTCTCAGTAAATCACTCCCACCAAATGTTAGCTGCTCTAACTATCATCATCCGTGCTTGAGTGAAAGAGAGAAGCACATCTGGGGTTGTAGTACAGAATTTTTTATCCTTAGCACTATTGACATTTGTAAATGAATAAGTTTTTGTTATTGGGGCTTTCTTGTGCATTGTAGGATGTTTAGCAGCATCCCTGACCTCTGCCTACTAGATTCCCATAGCATACATACACATACTCAGAATGATCAACAAGATTGTCTTCCCTTGAGGGGTCCTAAAGGAAATTTCCAAGGTTCTGGTTCTCTGTCTTATTTGACCTGATGCTGATTACATGGGTGTGTTCACTTTGTAAAAATTTGTTAAGCTCTACAGGTATGATTTGTATACTTTTAAAATATTCATATTGTATTGCAATAAAATGTACTTAGTATTTATGAAGAAAAAAATTGTCTTCATACGTTGACAAATACTAGATTAGGGTACTGTATTGGTCAGGGTTCTCTAGAGGGACAGAACTAATAGGATATAGATAGATAGATAGATAGATAGATAGATAGATAGATAGATATGAGTGTATATATTTATATATAGTTAGTTAGCAAGTACTTATTGAATGCTTTCTAAGTGTAATGTAGCATTTAAAGGATATATATATATAGAGAGAGAGGAAATATATATAGGATGTATATATGAGATATATATACATATATGGGATATATATAGGATATATATATCCTATTAGTTCTATCCCTATATATATAAAGGGGCGTTTATTAAGTAGATTAACTCACATGATCACAAGGTCCCACAATAGGCCATCTGCAAGCTGAGGAGCAAGGAAGCCAGTCCAAGTCCCAAAGCTGAAGAACCTGGAGTCGGATATTCAAAGCCAGGAATCATCCAGCACGGGAAAAGGATGTAGGCTGGGAGGCTAAGTCAGTCTAACCTTTCCACATTTTTCTGCTTGCTTTATATCCTGGCCATGCTGACAGCTGATTAGATGGTGTCTACCCAGATTAAGGGTGGGTCTGCCTTTCCCAGCCCACTGACTCAAATGTTAATCTCCTTTGGCAGCACCCTCATAGACACACCTAGAATGAATACTTTGCATCCTTCAATCCAATCAAGTTGATACTCAGTATTAACCATCACAGATAGTAAATTATTGCTGGTTGAGAACCAGTAAGGGACTGCTATGTCTTTGCTTCATGGGCAACTAAGCAAACAAATAGACACCTTGTATAACTATTACACTTTCTCTGCATTTCTTACAGTTTGACCACTGATGTTGTGATTATGTCTCTCTCACTGCTTCCTCTAAATTATTTTCATCAAAACATAAGAAATTATATAAATCTAAAGAGGAGGCTGAAAATTGTCTCTACTGTGGAGGCCTTCAATAGCTCACTCTGCTTCCTCCAATACTTCTTGTTTGTCCTCTGCCCCTTATGGACAGACAGTCTAAGTATTCTCCATCCCCTTCCTTCTTCTAGGGTATCCTTGACAATAGAAATCTACAAAAAGGTAAAGAAGAGAAGGATAGTTAGTTCATACTTTGAATTTGAACTTTGTACTTAAGAAATTTGGTTAGTTGGGTGAGTACATATTTCTTAAGGTTATCATGGGAGCAAATTAAATAAAAGTATCCATTTTTTCATTGCATTAATTTTGCATGAAAAAGTGTTCCCTCTTAATAGAAATTAGCTATTATGTAGCTAAGATTTGGGACTGAAGCTATAAACCAGTAACTTTCCTGTATTTCCTTTTGTAATTCAGAGTATATGCAGGAAACTGTAGATAAGCTGTATGAATTGCCTTTTTCTTTTAATGCATTCTACAGTATTCATTAATTTATACATATTTTCACTCCTTAAAAATGATACTGTCTGTGAGTAAAATGGTTTTATATGTTAATCCATAACTATTCTAAGCAAAGATAAAATACTAAAAAAAATCAGTTTAATGACATTTGGTTTCCCGATAAATTTCAAAGTTGGCCTGAGTCATATTGCTGCTTTTTCACATTAACCTCCAAAATTTCTAACCTGTTTTAAGAGTTTAGGAGCCTGCCTTTTCAAAACTGAAAAGTAATATTTCATTTCCTTACTTTAAGCATTTCTTTTACTGCCTAATAAGTTATAGCTCTGCAACTATGAGGACATGATTAAATTTTTTCCTCTCACTTTTAAGTAGAATAAATCAGTTTTTTGTCAGAGTAGTTTTAGTTTTATACTATATCATAAATAGCTCATCAGTTGTGTTTGAGAGAACTTTTTTCTCACGAGAAATACTCAGTTTCTCTACTATTAAAAAAGATACAAAATGTTTATCTTCTTATGTCTTAAATCATTAATTGTAATCAATTTTTTAAAAATATTCATTTGGCTAGCTTTGTCTTGATCTGTTTATGTAGCACCCATATTCTAATTAAAATTCACTTAGAATTTGGTATAGCTTCAATATATTTTAATAATATATGTAGAAAAATGCATATTTACAAATATGCGATTAGATAATTACAAACGTATAGTTATTGCTTTCCATTGACCAGTTTGGAAAGTAACAAATGTCTTGTGGCTTGAATCTTCCTATTTTTATATTTAGATACAGGTGAAGAGACAATTGGTGGATTGAGAGAGTTTTTTTAAATGACACAGAACATAGCATAGAAAGAAAAATACATGAAGTATATGAAAGGGAGAGATTTGTAGACTAAAATGTGAAAGTCTGAGACTAGTAAAAGATTCACAAAGACAAGATAGAGCAAATGAAAGAAAGATAATATTTAAAGAGCTCATGGCTAATGATTTTCCAAAAACAGTAAAGAACAGGGGTCTACAGATAGTGAAAACAGTGTATAACAAACAAGAAATAAAAAGAAATCCATACCTTGAGATAATATGGCAAAGCTGCAGGTCATCAAATACAAAAAAGATGCTAAAGCAGCTTAAGGGGGAAAAAACACAGATAACCTGAAAAGAAACAATGAAATTTACCACAGACTTCTCAACAGCAATAATGGAAGCTAGAAATCAATGGAATAATATTTTCAAAGTGCTGAGAGAAAATACTTGTCAACCTAAGAATGAATGCCTACCAAAACTTTCCTTCAAGCCAAAGATGAAAAAAAGATAATCAAAAACAGAGAGTGTACTATCAAAAGGCATAAACTAAAGAAACCTCTGAAAGATAATGGTTAGAAAAAATTCAGTAACTGAATTTTTATATATACATAAAATGTATATATAAAAAGGGAAAAATAATTTCAAAGGAGAATCTGAGATGCCAGAAGGAACACTGAGTGAAAAAATTGGCAAATGTGAGTAAATCCAATAAAATCTTTATAAAACACCATTGCTGCTGCTATTAATACTACTAATAGGTATTATTATCTTATCTAGTTTCAGAGATTGATAAAAAGGACAAAAATAAAATGTTAGACAAAAATAGCATGAAAGCCAGGGGAGGAGGGGGTATAGCAGGAACCATCAGTATACCTAGTAAAATGTCCAAGGTAACCCACTAAGAGATTATAATCCCATAAAGGATTGCAATCCAATAGGGGGAGGAAATGAAATAAATACAGTTTCAAACAAATAAATATAAATTTTGTAAGTCTATTTTTAAGACAATAAGTGAGATTTTAAGCATAGAAGAAGTGGCACAAACAGAAAGCAAAAAGTAAGACACTGAAAACAAGTCTAAGAACATTATACTCTGCAACATAAAAATGTGAAAAGATTGAAAATGAATCAATAGCAAAAAGTTATGCCAGGCAAACACCAACCAAAACAAAACTGGGCATCGATTTTAATGCAACGAATATGACTAGAGATAAGGAAGGTCACTGCATAATAATGAAAGGTACTACTCAGTAGAAAAATATATTTGTAAGCCTCTTTATCCACTTAATATCATAACCTCTGAATATATAAAATTCAATTAAATTAAAGGAAGAAAATGGCAAATTCAGTATTATAATAAATCTTAATATACACTTGTCTGTGTTGAACTGTGTGCCCAACAATTAGAGAATATACATTCTTCTCGAGTGATTAATCATTTACAAAAACTGCCATAGTTTTACCACAAAGTCTCAGCAAATTTCAAAGAATTGTCTCATAGACCACATTCTCTGACAAATAAAAGTCCATATCAAAAAGATAAATTTAAAATTTATTACACATTTAGAAACGTTTTAAATCTTTGAATAACTGTTTAACCAAAGAAGAAGTACTTTTAACTGGGCAAAAACTAAACATGTAAAATTTATAGATACACAGTCTCAACCACTTACATTAGAAAAAAAAGAGGCCACAAATGAATGACCTAGGTTTTCAATTTATTGAGTTAGAAAATGAACAACAGCTTTAAAAAAAAAGTAAGAATGAGATAATAAAGAACAGAAACTAATGAAATAAAAACATACCTTCAGCCAGTGGGGTCTACAAAACCTGAAATTACTTATTTTGAGAGACCCATAAAATTGACAAACCTGTGGAAGTTTATTTAGTTAAAATTTAAGAAGAAAAAACAGAGATAAGTGATGTGCGTAAAAAAGGGAAGCACACATCTCTGTGAATAGACATTTAAAAGATAAGAAGATATTTTATGCCAATAAACATATGGTATATGTTTTTATATGCCAATAAACTGTGAAATCTGAGATGAACTGTACCTACTCCTAAGAATTATACCTTACCAGAAGTGACTTAAGAAAATATTGAAAGCTAAAATGGTCCTGTAAATATTAAAGAATCAAATATTTAGTTAAAAACTTCTCATTAAAAAAATAAAAAGCTCTAGGCCTACATGGCTATAACTGACCCCTAGCCTTTCAAATGAAGGTCATTTTAAACTTACACATTCCTCCAGAGAATAGAAAAAGATGGACTATCTCTAAACTCAGCAATGTGCATCTCTATCAAACCCTTAATAGCCAAACCAGCCAAAGACACCAAGAGAAAGTAAAAGCACAAGGCATTCTCACTCATGAACTTTAATACAAAATCCTAAACAAAACATTAGCCAACTGAATATAATAATGTATATATAAAAAAGAAAATACATCATGACCAAGGAAGGCATCCAAAGAATACAAGTATGGTTTGACATTAGAGAGGAAAATTATTTAACGTATTAACAGATTAATAGAGAAAAAAAACATGATCATCTCAATAGATTGTTTTAATTCAACTGACTCATTCATGGGAAGAATGAAAGAAAAAAACCTCTTTGCAAAATAGAAAGGAAGTCCTTAAACATAATGAAGATTGTCTGTGAGAACATACAGCAAGTATCTTTCTTCCCAATGAAGTACTAGAAGCATTTACTTTAAAATCAGAGCAATATGATTGAACATTTTAGTGGAGGTCAGAGTTCTCACAGCAAGAACAGAAAGTAAACACAAAGTATAAGCATTAAAAAGAAAGAAAGAAAACTGCCTTCATTTGTCTGAAGGGCATGACAAATGAAAATTAAATTATTAGATTTAATAAATAATTAGAAATAGGAAAATTATTAAAAATAGGAGAATTTAGCTGCCATTTATTTGACTGTAAAATCAGTTTACAAAAATAAGTTGCATTTCTAATACAAAAAAGTTAGAAAAGATAATATTTACTATAGTAACAAAGATATAAAGTACACAGAAATGAAAATAACAAAAATGTGTGTGATCTCTATGGAAAAACCATAAACTTTATTGAGCAACATTAAACATCTAAATGGAGCTTATACTAATATATTAGATCCAATATAATCAAGATGTCAGTTCTCTCCAAATTGATTCATAAATTAATTTGATTCCAGTGAAAAATCCTAACAGGGTTTTCGAGGAATCTAAACTTCATATGAAAAAGCAAAGAGCATGGAAAATCTCTTCCTCAACAAGAGATGAGGAAAATAGGATGGAATTTGCTCTGTCAGAAAATGAGATTTGTTGTAAAGCTGTAGGATTTAAGAAAGTGCTTTATTGGTGGAGAAGAAGACAACTTGACCAAAGGAACAAAACATATTGTTTTGCGCTACCTAAATATGTGGTAAAAGTTTTTTTCCACAGCAAAGGAATGACGAATATAAAATTTAGAATAATGCAATTGAAAAATATGTTCAAAGTTGGATTTTGTAAATTAGTTAAGGGAGAATTGTTGATTCCGACGTACAGATAATTTAGAGAAGGCTTCGGTGACTTATATATGAAATCATTGTGGATATAAACTATTAAAAATGTTACTTTTGAACCATTTTATTTAAGAGAATTCAATGTTTTCCTGGAAAAATAATTAGGATAATAATTACTTCTGGGGCAGGGAGTTTGAGATTAGAGTTAGTATGGATTTGTAAGCATGTGTTATTATGCTTCATAGCTCCCATATATGTGTATATATATTTTATACATCATATAATTATATTCATTTTCTAGGGCTGCCTAAGAAAATACCACAGACTGGGTTGCTTAAACAACAAATATTTTATATTCTCACAGATCTGGAGGTTGGAAGTCCAGGATCAAGGTGCTGGCAGGTTTAGTTTCTACTGAGGCCTCTCTCCTTGGCTTGAAGACAGCTGCCTTCTTGCTGTCTTCTCACATGACCTTTTCTCTGTGCATGCACATCTGTGTTGTCGCTTCCCTTTTTTATAAGGACACCAATCCTTCTGGATTGGAACCATGCCATTATGACCTCATCTTTCAAAATTATTATAATTTCAGGGGATACATGCATAGGTTTGTTCAATGAGTATATTATGTAATGCTGGGGTTTGGCCTTCTAGTGAATCCATTACCCAAATAGTGAACGTAGTACCCAATAGGTAGTTTTTCAACCCTTACCTCCCACTTCTTACCCCTCTTTTGGAGTCCTTAATGTCTATTATTTCCATCTTTATGTCCCATTGTTTAGCTCCCACTTTTAAGTGTGAACATGCAATATTGAATTTTCTGTTTCTGATTTATTTCACGTAGGATAATGGCCTCCTGCTCCATCCATGTTGCTGCAGGGACATAATTTCATTCTTTTTATGGCTCCATAGTATTCCATGGTGTGTGTGTGTGTGTGTGTGTGTAATGTGATATAAATAGGAAAAAATATATATACATACATACATATACATATATGTATATATGTATATCTCCAACCAAACCCACCATTGATGGACACTTAGCTTGATTCCATGATTTTTGCTATTGTGAATAGTATTGCAATAAACATAAGAGTGCAGGTGTTTTTTGAGGAAATGATTTATTTTCCTTTGGATATACACCCAGTAGTGAGATTGCTGGATAGAATGGTAGTTCTATTTTTAGTTCTTTGAGAAATCTCCACATCATTTTCTATAGGGATTGAACTAATTTGCATTCCCAGTAACAGTATATAAGCATTCCCTTTCCTCCACATCCTCACCAACGTCTGTTATTTGTTGACTTTTTAATAATAGCCATTCTGACTGGTGTGAGATGGGATCTAATTGTGGTTTTGATTTGTATCTCCCTGATGATTAGTGATATTGAGTATTTTTTCACATGTTTGTTGGCCATTTGTATGTCTTCTTTTGAGAAGTGTCTGTTCATTTCTTTGGGCCACTTTTTAATGGAGTTATTCACTTTTTTCTTGTTGATTTGTGAATTTCCTTATAGATTCTGGATATTAGACCTCTGTGGGATGCATAGTTTGCAAATATTTTCTCCCATTCTGTAGGTTGTGTCTTTGTTGATTTTTTCTTTTACTATGCAGAGCTCTTTACTTTAAGTCTTATCTGTCTGTTTTTGTTTTTGTTGCATTTGCCTTTGGTCTTAGTTAAAAATTGTTTGTGTAAGCCAGTGTCCGGAAAAGTTTTTCCTAGGTTTTCTTCTAGAATTTCTAGTTTCAGGTCTTACATTTAAGTCTTTAATACATCTTGAGTTAATTTTTTAATATAGTGAGAGGTAGGAGTCCAGTTTCAGTCTTCAGCATATGGCTAGCCAGTTTTCTCAGCACCATTTATTGAATAGGGAATCCTTTACCTGTTGCATGTTTTTGTTGTCTTTGTCTAATATCAGCTGGTTGTAGGTGTGTAGCTTTACTCTTGGTTTCTCTGTTCTGTTCCATTGATCTGTGTGTCTATTTTTGTACCAGTAGCATGCTGTTTTGATTATTACATTATGACTTATTTAATCTTAATTACCTCCTTAAAGGCCATATTTCTATATGCAGTCACTTTAGGTGTTAGAGCATCAACATTTGAATGTTCAGTCTATAATAATAATTATATGTATATATATACTTTTTGAGATGGAGTCTCACTCTGTCGCCCAGGCTGGAGCACAATGGCATGATCTCAGCTCACTGTAACCTCGACCTTCTGGGCTCAGGTAATCCTCCCACCTCATCCTCCCAAATAGCTGGGATTACAGGCATGCACCACACTCAGCTAATTTTTGGTATTTTTTGTAGAGACGGGGTTTCACCATGTTGCCCTGGTCTCGAACTCCTGGGCTCAAGTGAACCTCCCACCTCGGCCTCCCAAAGTGCTGGGAAATCAGGCGCAAGCCACCGTGCCTGGCCTATAGTAATAATTGTTAATTAAAATTTTTAAATAAAATATACATCCTATGCACATCATTTTTGGTGTTGAGAAGTTCTTAATAATATTAATCCCTTTTGGAATTTCTTTTCATATTTCTCTAAGGAATTCAATTTCAAAGGTCTACATAGGATAGGAATGATTACAGCCTTTAACAGGCGCATTCACAAATCACTCTGCAAAGTTCAAAGTCTACATTTCAAGCCAATAAATTCAAACTCCCAAGACTCTTTAATAAACCTAGTAACCGATGAGACAAGAGAAGAAAATGTCCTGAGGTTTCTGAATATTTTATTTAATCAAGTCATGTTTCAGGGTTATTTGTTTCCTCCGTTAACGGCTTACAAAGATGCTGATTATTTTTAGATGTTTTAGAATACAGCGTTAAAGAACAGTATTTACTAGGGAAAATCCATAGCTAAAAATAATTTTATCATATTCGTATATATTTTAGCACGAACAGAAAAATTTACAGGTTTAATTTGCAGCTATATTTTTGACATTTTATTGCTTCACTCAGACTAAATGACTCAATGACTTACTATTTCTCTGCACTGCATACTAGGGATTTTAGCAAATACCAGGATGATTTGATGTAATTTATATTATTTAAATCTTTTTCCCGCCTGAATGTAATGTTTGACTTTATAATGTTTTTCTTTTGACATTATATATTTCACAAGTAATATACTTTGGGGTCACCTAAAACAAGGAATGGATTTCTTATCAGCAGACAACATTCCTGTCTAATATGTTCATCTTCCTGAGTTTAGAAGGTATATAAATAAAAATTAATGGAAGCTTCCAGATGTTTTTACAATAGGCACATTTTTTCAATTATTCTGTATCTCGTCAAAGATACAGAAAGCTAATAGATATATTGATGAAGTTATCAGATAAAAGCAAATATTTACAAATCATCATTCTGAAAACAGATAAGTTAATATTCTTAGGTTTTGCATCTGTTCATCAAGGAATAAAGATATACAACATGTATTTCTACAAAAGGATATTTCCCTTGACCCTTATATGTGTTCACTATTTTTTCCTGTTCTTTCTTCTTGTATTGCATTATTGTAAAACTTCATAATTTTTTGTTGTAGCTTGCCTCCAAGCCTAGTATAGCACATTATGTACATTTTTGTTTTTCTTTTTTCTCACAAAGTAGAAATTAGTTCATTGGGTTTTTTTCCTGCATATAACAGTGATACTATTTATTACAAACATCTGTTTTTCTAATAATGTAGACAAAATTCATATTAGACTATGGGTTTTGGAAGACATGATTATCACATTTCATTATTGCTATAGTTTTCTATAATAAACAATGTAAACAGTGACATAGCATGAATCCAAATTTCAAATCTTTGTTATGGGTTTTGATTGGCTTTTATTAACAAAAATAAACTGGGGAACTGCCAAATACTCTTATTTCTTTATGATATTATAGATCAGTGTTTTTCAGTTTGTTGTGTCTAGACTTTCACTTCTATAAAAATTACCTGGAGTTGCTCATTAAAAATACAGATGCCAAAATGCTACCCTAGTCTTCTCAATCTGGTATCTTCAGTTTGGCCTGGAGTTCTGAATTTTCACACACAATGCTGGTGATTCTTAATTATGCTGCAGTTTGAGAGCCACTTATGTACACCATGGCCTGAGTACTGTACAAGCTTTGTTCCCTGACTTTTTTGGTGTGTTTATTTTTCCAAATTACTTCTTGAGAATATTTTATCTGTCTGACAGTTATTTTATGCCTTTGTTTAAATCAAACAGTAACTTAAACCAAGGAGAGCCAGCCTCAGCTCCAGCTCTGTGCTAAAAGGCCTCCCCTACTCCAGTTTACCTGAGGAACTTCTCTTCATTCATCCTTTACTTACTGGTCTGTGTTCGCCTTCATCAGGCCTGGAGTATAGAGAGCATTCGTAAAATCGGACCCATTCTTTCTTAATACAGTGAGCTTAGGAATTATTTTCTCTTTATTTATTTAAATAAATATTTAGTCCATTGTTAACTTAGAGAATAATGGTTACAATGAAAGATTTATTTTCATTTCTTTATTTAATGTCATTGCAAATTGGAAACATTTGTAAAAACTCACTGCCCTTCAACCTCTTAAATATAGCCTGTAATCCTCTGCTAGGGGTTACAATATATTTCTTTTCTGTATTTCCAGGATTTAGTTAGTCCTAGAAATATTATAGGCCATAGGACGTTTAATATTGTTTTTGTTATAGAGAGGCCAAGGGAGTTAAAGATGAAGGCCTTCTAAAATTATTAAGTTCTCACTCCTGTGTGAGTATCTGGATAAAGGAAAACAAGAAATTACCAGCATGTTTTAGAGAATTGAGAAGTTTGGCAATCCTGTGGGAAAGTATTTCCATGTAATTTTTTAAATTTATGCCCACCCAATCTGTTTTCCATAGGTTTCAGAATCTCCTCTTCAACCTACAATGAAGAGATAAATCACCTCCAACAGTCAAAAGTCTGAAATTAAGGAAAGTAAACAGTATATTACCCAGACTAGTTAAAATAACAAGACAGTAAGTGGCACAGTCTATGATTGACATCTCCTTTTCCAAGGACATCTCTCACAGACATAATCTTCACAGGTTGGCAGGGAGTTGATGTTGAAACCATACCAAGAAACAGATTGTGCACCCCCAGAATAAAAAAGAACAAAAAAAAAATTGATCCCTGTGCATCAACGTTATAAACCAGTGCTTCTAAATTGTCTAAATTGTCCTAATTCAGGTTAACCAGATACACCAAATTTGAGTGTCAGCAGCAAACATCTCCTTGTCCTTGTCCATTACCCTGGTCTCTTCTCACTTTACCCTGGTTTTGGATTTTAGCCTCTAGTTTTCCAACTTTGATAGATACAGAAAGCACAGCCTCCTTTCAGATAAATTGCAGGCAGAACAGATATTCTTGGTGTTCACGTTCAACTCTAATTCACCTGAAGGATTAGTAGCAGTAACACAACACAGTGGCATGGGAGGGGAAGTTGGTACGTTGAGGGTAATAGGAGTTATTGAGAGTCACTGAGGATATATTGAAATTTTGAATTGAAAAGGAAAGGTCATGCTTATAACTAGGGTAGACATTTAGACAATGTTACCTTATTGCTATCTAGTGTTATTTGTAATTTTTACTGCTTTATGTTACAAATGTTCTAAGATATACAAATAGCAAATGCATTTTTGCACCCATAAATATGTGGGGTCCTATTGTTTTCTGACATCCTGAATTCACTGTGTGGCTATATTGTTTTTTTCTTTCGTGGCATTATTTTAACCTTATATTGGAGTCAAGTTTATAATAGCCTCATAAATAATAACTTGAGTAGCTTTTGCTCTTTCTATGTTTTCTGGAACAACTTAAAATAGGAATTCACTATACCTTGAAAATTTGGTAGAATCTACAGTTATTTTACTCTGGGGTTTCCTGAGAAGGGTGGTCTTTGATTGTCACTTTAATTTCTTTATTTCTTATTCAAGCTCTATATTATAACAATTTGGATATTCTATATTTTTCTGGGAATTCATATATTTCATTTCTTTTTTCAAATATTTTAGTATATAGCTGTTCATAATAACCGTTCTTACGTTTCTTAATCTCTGTGGTGTCTCCAGTTAGTTCCCTTTTTTCGTTCTATACTTTGTTTTTGTTTTTGTTTTTTCATTTTTTGTTCATTCCATACCTTATTTGAACATTCTGTCTTTTGTCTCTTTTTAATCTCAACAAAAGTGTGCTTATGTTATTAATACTTTCAAGTAATCAGCTTTTGGTTTGCTATTTTTTCTTGTTATTATTTTGTTAATGCCGTTCTCAATGTCGTTCTATTTTTATATTTGTTATTTCCTTCTTTGTTTCTTTGCATTTGCTCTGTGCCTCTCTTCTAACTTCTTTGGTTAGATGCTTAACTCATTTAATTTAAACGCATTTTGTTACATGATAAATATATTAGAGCTATGAACTTTCTTCTGACTCCTGTATCAATACCTTTTCTTACTTTCTTCCTAAGATCAATGAAGTGTAGGTTTTTCATTCCTGTTTGAGGCCAACCATTTCCACATTGACTTTTCCTTTCTTATCTCCTCCATGGCTTTGTTTTTAGTCTTTGTCTTGGTGTTGGAGTTCAGGATGTGGAACAGAAAACCCGTTCATGCTAAGAGAAAAGGTGAGTTAGTATAAGGATACCAGTGGACCATACCTGGAAAGCTATGAGATATCAATGCAGTTCACTGTCTCCCCTTAAGGGATATAGTTTCTCACGGAGCCTCTGCTTCTCTCTATTCATCTTTGGCCTGTTCTGCTTTCTTTAAAAGCTAGTGTTCTCATGTTCTACTTCACAGATGTTTCCTTTAGCAATTTACGGATTTTGTTTCATCTAACTTCAGCTTTAACATGGCTCATTACTGCTGCACCATCCTTTCTTTTTACACCACTACCCTTTCATCTGAGTTTCTAGCACTATTCAGCCAATTATTTCCATATTTCTTAGTTTATACTCCTAATAAAGAGAATCCATTGGTCCAACTTTTTTTTTTTTTTTTTTTTTTTTTTGACGGAATCTTGCTCTGTTGCCCAGGCTGAAGTGCAGTGGCGTGATTTGGCTCACTGCAACCTCTGCCTCCCAGGTTCAAGCAATTCTCCTGCTTCAGCCTCCCGAGTAGCCGGAATCACAGGCATGCACCACTACACCCGGCTAATTTTTGTATTTTTAGTAGACACAGGGTTTCACCATGTTGGCCAGGCTGGTCTCAAACTCCTGACCCCAGGTGATCCGCCCTCCTTGGCCTCCCAAAGTGCAGGGATTACAGGTGTGAGCCACCGCGCCCGGCCCCAACTCATCTTTTCATAATAGATAACAGGTCACTAACCAACATGTATGCCTAATGTTAGTCAGTCACCTATATTGATGAGGAATCACACCATATAAGCCACGCTGTCATGGGCAAGGACTGTGGGCAGGGCATTTCCCCCGCATGATGTACCAGTGAACAAGCTCCAGCAATCTCTAATAGCCCTCCAATTCTTATACATTCAGTTTTACTCCATTAGTTTTTTTTCAGCTTATACCTTAATGTTATTTGTCTTGTCACTCTAAAAAATATTCTCTTTTGATGTTGTTTTTTTCTAGCTGTGTTCAACTCATTCTTCTTTTCCCCTCATCCATTGTTCTCAAAAGTATAGAGTTTGCTGTGTTCACATTCTCATCCCTCATTAACTTTTTATCCCATTAAAACTGAGCTTCGTCTTCTATTACATTCCTGGAACTGCTCTCACTAAGGGCAACAGTGATCTTCTAGTTGTCATATCCAGGGGATATAGAGGCAGTCAACTGTGTAGGAGCCTGGTATGGAGACCTCCTTACTTACCCCTCCTTCAGCTAGAGCTTAGTGAGCTAGAGCCAGAGCTGGTGTTAGAGAGCAATGGCAGCATGGTGACCATGCACAGCGGCAGCTACAAACACAGTTCCACTGCCCTGTTTTCAATATCTAACATTCATGGCAGCTATCTTCCACAAATTTTCTACTCCCTTGATTTCCATGAAATCTACACTTCCACAGTACTGCTCATAACCTCTGGATATTCTTTCTTTTTTCCCTTTTGTAGATTCCATGTTCCCCTACTACTCTTTTTATTCTGTGTACTCTCCACTTTTGTAGATTCGAGTATCACAGA
Organism: Chlorocebus sabaeus; assembly: GCF_047675955.1. NCBI lineage: Eukaryota > Metazoa > Chordata > Mammalia > Primates > Cercopithecidae > Chlorocebus > Chlorocebus sabaeus. The sequence goes on from NC_132913.1 coordinate 35,713,126, forward strand.
TAAGCTGCTGATTCCAAAATTCACATTTCCAACCTAGACTTATTCTCCACCTTGCTCTTTGTGCAGTCACCTTTATGACTACGTCAAAGAGCTTTCTTGCCTTCTGGCTTCCAATTGGGTATGGCCCAATGGAAGGCATTTGGAAAAGATCAGAAGGTGGGAAGGGAGTGAGATTGGGGTATTCTTACAAGGTTGCCACGAGTTAGCTACATCCATTTACTGAAGGGCACAACTCCTGTCAACACCCAGGAAGTGCCCTTTTCTGACTTAGATATGCTAATGGGTCTCCAATATTGCCTGTGTCAGTTCCCCTAAATCTTACCCATGTCTTTGTAGATAAATTTTTCTGCAAATTACACTTTTGAGTGTACTGTCTTGTTTTCCACCAGGACCCTGACTTATATAACAAATGAGTTATAACTCATATGTTATAATTTATTTATCACACCTTTCCTAAACTCCTTACATTGTCCTCAGGCCCCAGCAGTCATATAATTACTAAGACTTGCTGATTTCAGATGCCAAATATTATTCAAGTACATACCTTTTCTCTCTTTTCACTCTTAAAATCCTAGAGGGTCTCAATACATCTATATGAAATTGTTTTAAGTGTGAGATAGAAAAGGCTTGATTAAGGTAAACTGTGTAGTAAAAATTGTCAACCCCCAGCAAACTGCTTATATGATCAACTTGATTATATTTGGCTTTATTATTCTCTAGCTAATACATGAATGTGCATCTTGTGGCCCCAGTGTTTCTGTCTTCTGATCCTTATATTTTAAAAGATCATTGAATTGTTTCAGTTTCGTTTTATTTATAAACATAGAATGCTTTTATCTAATGGAATGTTGACAGAATCCTTTTTTTAACTTTTTCTTTTTTACTTTTTTTAAATTCTTTTTTTTTTTTTTTTCAGTAACATGGTATTCCACAGAAAGAACCCTAATATACAAAATAAATTAAAGTGGAGCTGGTTCTAGCTAAAGCAGGGTTAGCACCTAAGACACAGCAGGAATGTTACTTCTTTATTACCAGTGCTTGTTAAGTATTTGTCTTCTCCCAGTTATTTTCTTCAACTCTAACTCTATTGCCATCCTGGCCCTGGGCTGAAACTCTTATTCACTGACATAATCAGAAACTGGTTATAATGAGATCCTAACTCCTATTCCATCTGGGCAGGATGATTTTTCAACAAAGACTCTTGTTTCAAAGGTATTTGGAATCTCCGTCCAGCGTGAAGATTGATTTATTCTTTTTTTATATAGGAATTAAAGAACTTGATGAATGAAATATGGAAAAACTTTCAGTAAATCAGAAGAGTTCCCCATTGTAACATAAGCTCTGAATATCACTTTCTGATAATTATGATCCTATTAACCCTATTACTAACTATATTGTATGAGTAGACTTACCAAACTTGCAGTTAGCCAAATGTCTTTTTTATGTCATATACTATAAATTATATCTCTTCCATTTTATCTTATATTTAAGGTGATTTTTTACCTTTTTAAGGATATTTGGATTCTACTTCTGTTCTGCATTCATTCTTGTTGATATTGTGTTCATCCTAGTTAATGGAAAATAATGTTTATTTGAATAGAACTGCAGAGAAAGCCTTTTGATCTACCAATAGAGAACTCTCTAAGAGGAAATTGAGTCATAAATCTGTGGATGGTTGTTTAGTCAATAATAAGTATATCTGACTTTTGAGACATCATCTAGCTCTTGTTTTGCCATCTGGTCCGTAAGGAGATTTTGAATGGCTTTGCCAAATACCTTCTTAAAATCAAATTAACTATGTCTAGAGCATTTTTCATATCTGCCAACCAAGTAATACTTTCAGAAAATGATTAAGATTAGTCTGACATGTCTTGTTCTTGATGAAGCCAAGCTTGCTTTCACTGCCTTCCTTTCTAAACATGTATAAAACTATCTGTTCATTAATTCCTTCAAGAAATTTTGCAGAGTTCAGCAGCATGGCTTAAAGCCTGGCTGGTTAATAATTTGAGGCCTCCACATTCTTTTCCTTTAAAAAAAAAATGGAAACAGTTTTATTCTCTAGTCTTCCAGCATGACTTTTATCTTTATAGTGCTTCAAAGATTACCATCATCAATCCAGTCATTTCATCTCCAGTTTCTTGTATTCATTTCTTCCAGGAAATCATGTGGGTCAGAATGCTTGCCCTAATTTAAAGCAGGTGAAAGATCTGCTACTATTTCTTCATCTGTCTGAGCTTATGATTTATTCTGTTTTTTAAAAAAATTATTTTGAAATTATTTTAGAGTTCAGGAAGCATTTAAAAATTGTGCAGAACATTCCCATATACCCTTTAACTAAACCCTGTAATGTTAATATCCTGCCTAACCATAATGTAATTATTAAAACTAAGACATTAACATTGGTATGGTATTGTTAGCTAAAGGTTTTCTTCTCATTTCACCAGTTATTCCATTAATATACTTTATCTTTTTCAGGATCCAATCCAGGATCCCGTATTACATTTAGTTTTCATGTCTCCATCATCTCCTCCAATCTGTTAGAATTCTTCAGTCTCTCCTTATCTTTCATGACCTTGACACTTCCAGTACTATTCAGGCATTTTGTAGAGTGCCCCTCAATTTGGGTTCTTCTAATATTTCCTCCTTAGTAGATTAAGATTATGCATTTTGATCGAGACCATCCTGGCTAACACGGTGAAACCCCGTCTCTACTAAAAATACAAAAAACTAGCCGGGCGAGGTGGCGGACGCCTGTAGTCCCAGCTACTCGGGAGGCTGAGGCGGGAGAATGGCGTGAACCCGGGAGGCGGAGCTTGCAGTGAGCTGAGATCCGGCCACTGCACTCCAGCCTGGGCGACAGAGCGAGACTCCGTCTCAAAAAAAAAAAAAAAAAAAAAAAAAAAAAAGATTATGCATTTTGAGGACAAATACTTGGAAGTGATATGCCCTTCTCAGTGCTTCATAGTAGGGTCACATGATGTTGATTACATCTTATTATTGATGAGACTAACCTTATTGCTTGGTTTAGAGGTTTACGTCAGGCTTCTGCACTGTAAAGTTGCTATTTTCCCCCTTTGTAATTAATAACTATGTGGAAAGAGATACTTTGAGATTATACAAATATCCTCTGTCTTCTTAAACTTTCACTTACTATTTTTAGCATTAATTGTGATGGATCATGCCTGCTGTAATTATTACTAAGGTGGTCATTATAATAGAGTTTTTTTTTTTATTTCCTTAGTTTCTTCTACTTTTATTAAGTGAAATTCTTCAGTAAAGAAGAGCTGTTTCTTCTTTTATTTATTTTTAACAGCCTTTTGAGATATAATTGACAATAAAACAGCACATATTTAAAGAGTACATTTTACTGTTTTAACACACGTAAAACATCACAATCAAGATAATGAAAACACAACCACCAGCAGTTTTCTTATATTTCCTTCTAATTCCTCCCTCCTACTTCTCCCCATCTTCCATGCTGTCCCCAAACACTGTACTGCTTTCTGTCACTATAGATTAGTTTACGTTTTCTGGAATTGTATATACATGGAATAATGCAGTATATACTCTTGTCAATTGGCATCTTTCACTCGGGATAATTATTTTTATATTTATTCTTGCTATTACATAAATCAATAGTCCTTTTTTCTGAGTTATGTTCTACTATATGGATATACTACAACCAGTTTATTGACTTCTTGATGGATATTTGGGTGTTTTTTGTTTTGATTATCACAAATGGCTATTCTGGCTTTCTTTTGATTAGTGTTAACAGAAGTTATCAGATAGTTGTGTTGTTTTTTTTGTTGTTTTTTTTTTTCTTAAGTCTAGGTGCTGGAGATAGAATCAGGTAGCAGAGTTATCAGGCCACTGATAATTCTGTTCATTTTATTTTCAGTTTCATTTCTCCCTCTGTTTCATTTTGGATAGTTTCTGTTGTTATATCTTCAAGTTCACTAATCTTTTCTTCTGCAATGTCTAATCTGCTATTAACCTCATCTAGTGTATTTTTTATCTCAGACATAGTTTTTATCTCTAGAAGTTCAATTTGGCTTTTTTTAAAAATAGCTTTTATATCTCTTTATCTCTTTAAACATATGGAATACAATTATAATAACTATATTAATGTTCTTTTTTTTGAGACAGGGTCTCACTCTGTCACCCAGGCTGGAGTGCAGTGGCATGATCTCAGCTCACTGCAACCTCCACTCCCCAGGTTCAAGTGATTCTTGTGTCTCAGCCTCCCGAATAGCTGGGATTACAGGCACGCACCACCACACTCAGCTAATTTTTGTACTCTTAGTAGAGACAGGGTTTCACCATGTTGGCCAGGCTGGTCTCAAGTTCCTGACCTCATGTGATCCACCCTCCTTGGTCTCCCAAGGTGCTGGGATTATAGGAGTGAACCACCAAGCCCAGCCATAATAACTGTATTAATGTTCCTGTTGCTAATTCTAAAAACCTATGTCAGTTCTGATGTTTCCATTGATTTCTAACTAAAAATTTAATGGATTTAATTGTAGATTTGCATGCAATTTTAAGAAATAATACAGAGAAATCCTGTGTGCCCTTTGTCAAATTTCCTTCAATGGCAACATCTGGTAAAATTGTAGTAAAAAATCACAACCAGAATATATCGATACAATACACTGATCTTGCTCAGATTTTCCCAATTCTACCTGCACTCTATCTATATGTGTGTGTATTTAGTTCAATACAATTCTGTCCCATGTGCAGACTCATGGATCTACCTTCACAGGCAAGGTACAGATTTGTGCCATGACCAAAAAGATCACTTATGTTGCCTTTTTATAACCATACCCACCTCTCTCTTGTCTCAACCCTCACCCCCATTCCTAACCCCTGCAACAACTAATTTGTTCCCCATTTCTAAAAGTTTGTCATTTCAAAAATGTTATATAAGTGAAATTATAGAGTATATAAATTTTGGGTATTGGCTTTTTCATTCAACATAATTGCCTGGAGGTTCATACAAGATTGATTAATTTTTCTCCTCATTATGTGTTATGTGTTCCTGCTTCTGTGCATGCCTGATCATTTTTATTGGGTGCTAGCATTGTGGGGTTTTGTGTTGTTTTTTTTTTTTTTTCCTGTTGGGTCCTGGGTATTTGTTTATGCCTTTAAATATTCTTCAGCTATGTTCCAGGATGCAGTTAAATTACTTGGAAAAAACCATTTGATCTTTTTAGGTTTTGCCTTTAAGACTCGTTAGATGTTACTACAACAGTATCAGTCTAGGTCCTCTTATTCTCCACTGCTGAGAAAGATACTTCTGAGTATTCTAGCTTATGCCTACGAGTTACGAAGTATTTTAGTTCTGAGCCCTGTGTGACTATCTTTCTTTCAAGCAATTATTTTCTCAGCCTCAGATATCCCCTCACATGCTGAATACTCAAAAGGAACCTTCAATAGATCCCTGCATTTCTCTCCCAGTGTGTTTCTCTATTCTCCAGCATTCTGTTCTGTAAACTCACACTGCATTGGTCTCCCTTGACTCTTCAGATAAGCTTCCTCTACTTAGGATTTCTGCTGAGCTCCAGCTAGGTTTAACCTCTTTGCATGCAGCCTGGAAACTCTCTCAAGACAATAAGCTAGGGAAGTTCTAGGGATCATTTCATTTGTTTACTATTTCTGAGGGATTGCTCCTTCATTGCCTGCTGTCCATTGTCTTAAAAACCATTGTTTCATATATTTTGCCTGTTTTATTTTTGGTTGTTTCAGGCAAGAGGGCAAATCTGACCCTTATTTTTCCATGTTGATTTAAAGCCAGAGTCATTACTTATTATTTTACAGTTTATTACTTATTTTTGATCTAATTTGTTTTATCACTTTGATATAAGGTTGAAAATTGAAATATAATTTTATTTTTATTTTATTATTGCATTATTCATCTAAGTAAAAGTCTTTTCCATACTATTCTTGTTGTTCTGAACATAACTTTAAAGATTTCTTTCTGTATCTTTAGGCGTTTAGTTTGTTCTGGACTTGATAAACTTTTTGATATTTTTCTCACATAGCTTTTCATTTTTTCTCCCTTTTCTTTCTACCTTTATTCCTTCTTTCTATTCAATAAATATATTTTTGAGCATGTATAATGTTCTAGATGCTGTGCTAAGCACTGGAAATAATGTCATGAAAAGGATAGAAAAAATCCTTGATCTCTTGCTTAAATTCTAGTGATGGGAGAAAGGAAATAGACACATAAATAAAATTATTTTATTTCAGAATATGTGCTATGTAGAAAATAACGTGCTTTCCAAGGCGATATTTGAGCTAAAACAGTAGCAAGTACCACACCAGTGTTTAGAATAAGTCTGCTTACTTCCCACAACTAAGTAAGATACTTCTGAGTATTCCACCCTATGCCCCATGAATTATGAAGTGATGAGCAAGAGCACTTATCAGAAGAGCTGGAAGAGCATTCCAGGAAAATGGAACAGAACCTGCCAAAGCCCAAAGTCAAGAATAAGTTTGACATGTTCAAGGAACAGAAAGAGGAACAGCATGACTGGAGGGTCATCCAGGAAGAAGGAGTGCTACAAAATGAGGTCAGGAAAGTATTCAGAAGTCAAAGCACATAAGCGCTAAAGGACTGAATCTTAGATTTTGTACCTTGCCTTTTACTCTTGAAATATGACTTCATTATACCTGAGCCACTTAGAAAAATCCCTGTACAACCATTTGAGCCTGTACAGCGCTCTCTTTAGGCTTGTATATTCACAGAGTCATTTTTTTTTAAAAAAAAAAAAAAGTAAATTAATAACTTCAAGACCTTCTTTGTCTTCCACATAACAGTTGCTGGTAGCTGGGCACAGTGGCTCCTGCCTATAATCTCAGCACTTTGGGATACTGAGGCAGATGGATCACTTGAGCCCAGGAGTTTGAGACCAGCCTGGGCAGCATAGTGAAATACAAAAATTAGCCAGGGTAGTTTTGTTTAGTGTGCTGGTTATATACTAAGTTAATTTAAATAAATAAATAATAAATAAATAAAAATTAGCCAGGGGTGGTGGTGCATTCCTGTAATCCCAGCTACTCTAGAGGCTGAGGTGGGACAATCACTTGAGCCATGAGGCAGAGGTTGCAGTAAACCAAGATTGTGCCACTGCTCTCCAGCGTGGGCAACAGAGTGAAACCCTGTCTCAATAAGAACAACAAACATAATTGCTGACCATGTACTTTTTTCTGGCTTTGAATACTTTGAAATACAGTTGTCCAATGTCTAAAATAACTGTAACACTCCCATGGTACACTTCTTAGGCTGTTATAATCTCCAAGAAAACATGACCCATTATTCCCATTATGCCTATTATTATCGGTCAGAGTTAACTACAGAGAAGCAGCTTGAAGAGACAGCTATAAACAAGGCATCCAAAATTTCATCAGATTGTCAGCTTTTATCACAAAGACTTCCAGCAGATTGCTTCTTCCAGTCAATTCTCAACATAGCATTAAGAGATACCTTCCTAAAGAGCAAATAAGGTTTTGTCACTCCTCTGCTTATATTCTTACAATGGCTTCTCATTGCAATTGAAATAAAAAGCAAAACATGATGATGGCTAATAAGTCCATACATGATTCCCTGCCTGCCTATTTTTCCAACCTCATCTCATGCCAGTCCCACTTTCCTCATTACACTCAAGTTACACTTCATTACAGTGAATTCTTCCTTCAGCTTCTAAAACATACCTACCCAGCTTTTGTCCAGCTCTGTAGTTTTTTGTATCCTGTTTCTGTTGCCTGGAATACTTTTCCCCTGATTCTCTTCTTATGGTCAGCTTGTTTACTCATCCTTTAGCTCTTGTTGAAATGCCACCCTCTTAGAAGAGACTTCCCATTTATCTAAAGCCGGTCTTTCCTACCCATATGCTCTCTTGAACCCTTATTTCTTTCATAACATCACCTGCAATTATTTTACTTATGTAGTTGGTTGTTGGTTGTTGATCTGTATGCACCATTACAATGTAAACTTCAGGAGAGCAGGGTCCAGATCTCTGTTCTTCCTTACAGAATCCCCAGTGCCTAGAATTATGTCTGATACATAAAATCCAGTAAGGGAAAAAGGACATTTAGGTGTTGTAAAATCCTCATTATCCAAATATTACTGATTCAGTATGACCTAATAACTCTTATGAATCTATTGTTGAACAAGATGAAAAAGATGAACATAAATGTTATTGTCTCATAACATGCGTTTTTACTAAGTATAATTTCATTTTTAGTTGTTTATGACAAATCTTCCACTTGTACTTTGTAAGACTAATGAAGACTTGATAATGTGGAATTTCCCAGTGGCTTTCTGAACGTGTATGTGCGTGCGTGCATGTGTGTGTGTGTGTGTGTGTGTGTGTGTCTCTGTCTGTGTCTGTATGTATGTATCCTTGAAGTAGATTGAGGCTGCCAGAAATTTCTTCAAAAAACGTAATTTATATAGTAGTAAGATGTTTGACAATGCCTGATGTAAAACTATGGTTGAAAATACAAATCAGCATGGGATTTTATCTCTGTCATTCAGCATCAGTCACTTAATACTGTTAAATTATAGCACTCATATTACAATATCCTGGATTTCTTTCTCAAAAATAATATTATCTTGTTGAAGTGTTCATGCCTGAAACACTAGAATTATCATTGCAAACACATCTATAGATTCAATTGTTTAATCTGAGTAAGAAATGAGTGGACGGTCTAAATTTAAAGTTTATTAGAGGGTTTCAGGGCTGTTTTCCTATACATTTGTTGGAATTCTTTCATTTGTCCCTCTTGTTTTTAGTGTAAAAATTCAAGGTACTTTTCCAGGTTGCCCACTGTGTTTAATAGATGACTTATATGTCAACATCTGTTTTCTGATTCCATTTTGTATATTTTTCTGACAAAAATAGCCAATCAATAGCTGGTAATACTGCTTAGCCATGAACTAGAATTAATACATGCTCCCAAACATTACATAACCTATTTCGGAGAGTGACTGTGTAGATCATTAGAGGATAGTTTATTAGCTGATTGAGTAGTCAGACTCATCAGTGTCCATCTTGAGAATCATAAAAATAAAGATTTTAAAGCATCCCAATTGATGTTAAAAAAGAAAAAGCTGCAATAAAGAATAAAATCTTCAAATGGTACCTTCTGTTCAAAATAAAGAAATCTTTATATTTTATTATGCACCTTTGCTTCTGTATCAGGTTGCCATGGAAATTTTTTCATTAACATTAGATTGATTTGCCTAGAGATAAAATTGCTTGCATCATTTTGTCTTTTAATGTTCCTGAAGCCTCCTAAGCCATCTTCAGTGTTTTAACCTCCAGGTCGTTCCAGATTCCCAAGAGTTTCTGCCATGCTGAGTATTTTTGAAACTCAAACACAGCACATTGATGTCTTCAATGTTAGCATCAACGTTGCTGTCATGTTTTCATTCTGTATGGATGCAAAAATCATTTTAAGCATTTTGTGCCATCAAATAAAAATCTTGGATTATAATCTGTAGAATTCCAAGGACATTTACATAATAAGTATAAAGAAACAAAGTCAAATGCTTGTATAAAGGCTTCTGTTTAATGTTCTAGCCTTTTCTGCTGTAAAATATTAAAATCCATGTTAATGAGCATAAAAAATAGTACGTAATTTGGGTAATTGGGCTTCATACACTCCTATTTATGTGTTAAAATTTGTGATTGAAAGGAAATATAATTGGCTCTCTGTTTCTGAGGATTCTACATCCATGGAATTAACTAACCATGGATCAAAAATATTTGGAAAAGAAAATTACATCTGTACTGAACATGTACAGGCTTTTTTTTCCTCGTCGTTATTCCATAAACAATGCAGTATAGCAATCAGTCACATAGCATTTACATTGTATTAGATATTATAAATAATCTAGAGATGATTTAAAGGATTTAGGAGCATGGACATAGCTTATAGGCAAATACTATGTCATTTTATATCAGGGACTTGAGCAGCCATGGATTTTGTTATTCATGAGAGGTTCCAAAACCAGTCCCCCATAGATACTAAGGGATGATTGTATTCAATTTGTGTATATTGTCTAAAATAAACATAATTTTGGCTGGGTGTGGTGACTCATGCCTATAATCCTAGCACTTGGGGAGGTTGAAATGGGTGGATCACTTGAGCCCAGAAGTTTGAGACCAGTCTGGGCAACATAGTGAGACCCTGTCTCTACAAAAAAAAAAAAAAAAAATTAGCCAGGCATCGTGGTACGTGCCTGTAGCCCTAGCTACTCGGGAAGCTGAGGTGGGAGAATCACTTGAGCCCAGGAGGTAGAGGATGCAGTAAGACATGATCATGCACTCTAGCCTGATGACAGAGCAAGACCTGTCTCAAAAAAAAAAAAGAAAGAAAGAAAGAAAGAAAGAAAGAAAGACAGAAGGAGAGAGAGAGAGGGAGGGAGGGAGGCAGGGAGGCAGGGAAGCAGGGAGGGAGAAAGGGAGGAAGGGAGGAAGGATTGATTTTGTTCTAAGTACTGTGATTGCTTCATGCTACTTAAGTGTAGCTCTGAAGTGGTTTCTAAAAGCTATTCCACAGATTTTGAGGGAACATACCATGTATTATTTCTCTTTTGAACACCTAGACATATATATAAGTAGATGCTCCTACATGTTTTATGCACTAACATTTAATTTTAGTTTCTAAAAATGAAGATACGAAGAATAGTTTTACTAAGGCCAACCAGGGAAGAAAAAGTTGAAATCTCAAGATATTTTGTGTTAAAGGAACTGAATTTCATCATCTGTAGATACTCAAATACTATATGTGTGATATTTAAATGTCAATATTTTTACACTCAACATGTTCTTTGACTCACTTTTCTTCACTTGACAGTATGTATGGGAAGTCTTTCAATATCACTATAGAACTAGCTTTTTTAAGTGTTGTGTTCTCCCTATAGTATGAATGTTTTATAGATCATTCATTCCCCAATTAATAGGAATTTAAGGTTTTTTGTATTTTTTACTGTAATGTTCAATGCTACCAAGAATATCATTTTATGTAACTTATGCACATGTTTATTTCTTCAGACCTGTTGAAGAAGAACAATTGTTCTTCCAAACGATATGCACATTTAAAATTCTTGTAGATAATGATACATTACCTTCCCAGAAGAATATAAGTTTGTCCTTTTACTAGTTGTTTATAACACTACTTTCTCATATCTTTGATAAAACTTCATATTAGCAATCATTTTAAAATGTTTACAAATTTTGTGAGTAAAAAGCAATACTTCTTTATTACTGTATTTTGTATTTTATGATTACTTCTAAGATTGAGCATCATTTATTATGCTTACTGGCCTTTTGCAATTTCTCTTCTTAGTCTGTCCATATGTACTGTCCGTTTTACTTTGGGGCTCTCTATCTTTTTCTTATTGGTTTGTAGGTGTTCTTTATACATTCTGGATTTTTTTTTTTTTTTTTTTTTTTTTTGAGAGAGAGAGAGACAGAGAGAGAGAGAGGGTCTCACTCTGTCACCCAGGCTGGAGTGCAGTGGCGTGATCTCAGCTCACCACAGCCTGGACCACTCTGGCTCAAGCAGTCTTCCTGCCTCATTCCCACTGAGCGGCTAGGACTACAGGCGCGCACCACCACAGCTAGCTAACTTTGGTATTTTTTGTAGTAACGGAATTTTTCTACACTGCCCAGGCTGGTCTTGAACTCCTGAACTCCAAGTGATTCATCTGCCTCGTCTCAGGAAAGTGCTGGTATTACAGGCAGTGCTGGGGTTACAGACATGAGCCACTGTACCCAGCCAGGATATTAATATTTCAACTCTTGAATATGTCGCAAATATTTTCCCCAGGCTATCAGTTGAATTTTAAGGTTTTTTTTATAGTTCTTTTGCAGAAGAGAAGTTTTCATTTTTTTAACTTTTATTTTAGATTCGGGGTACATGTGCAGGTTTGTTATACAGGTAAATTGCATGTTACAGGGAGTTGGTGTACAGATTATTTCATCAGCCAGGTAATACGCATAGTAACCAATAGGTAGTTTTTTTGACCTTCACCTTCCTCCCACCCTCCACGCTTAAGTGGGTCCTAGTGTCTGTTGTTCCCTTCTTTGTGTCCCTGTGTACTCAGTGTTTAGCTCTCACTTATAAGTAAAAACATGCAATATTTGACTTTCTGTTCCTGCATTAATTTGCTTAAGATAATGGCTTTAAGCTCTACCCATGTTGCTGCAATGACACACTCTTGTTCTTTCTTGTGGTGTCATAGTATTCCATTGTGTATGTATGCCACATTTTTCTTAATCCAGTCTACTATTGATGGGTATTTGGTTGATTTCATGCCCTAATTCTGCAATGGTCATATGTGTGCATGTGTCTTTATGATAGAATGATTTATATTCCTTTGGATATATACCCAAAAATGGGATCGCTGGGTTGAGTGGCAGTTCTGCTTTATGTTCTTTGAGAAGTCACCAAACTGCTTTCCACAATGACTGAACCAGTTTGCAGTGCCACCAGCAGCGTGTAAGCATTCACTTTTCTCCCGGAACTCACCAGCATCTGTTCTTTTTTTTTTTTTCTTTGTAGTAATTGCCATTCTGACTGATATCAGATGCTATCTCCTTGTGGTTTTGATTTGCACTTCACTGAAAATTCGTGATGTTAAACATTTTTTTAATGCTTGGATGTCTTCTTTTGCAAAATGTCTCTTAATGTCCTTTGCCAACTTTTTAATGGGGTGTTTGTTTCTTGTTCATTTGTTTAAGTTCCTTATAGATTCTGGATATTAGAACTTTTTCAGATGAATAGTTTGCAAATATTCTCTTGCATTCTGTAGGTTGTCTGTTTACTCTTGATAGTTTCTTTTACTTTTCAGAAGCTGTTTATTTTAATATTGAGTTCCATTTCTCACTTTTTGCTTTGGTTACAATTCCTTTTGGCATCTTCATCATGAAATATTTCCCAGGGCCTTTATCTAGAACAATATTTCCTAGGTTATTGGTTCTCTTCCAGGGTTTTTATAGTTTTAAGTTTTACATGTAAATCTTTCATTTATCTTGAGTTTGTTTTTCTATATGGTATAAAGAAGGGACTCAATATCAATTTTCTGCATATGACTAGCCAGTTATCCCATCAACATTTATTGAATGGGGAGTACTCTCCTCATTGCTTGTTTGTGTTGACTTTGTTGAAGATCGGATGGTAGGTGTGCAGCTTTATTTCTGGCCTGTCTATTCTATTCCATTGGTCTATGTGTCTGTCTTGGTACCAGTACCATACTGTTTTGGTTACTGTAGCCTTATAGTATAGTTGTGTGTGTGTGTGTGTGCGCGCGTGTGTGTGTGTGTAGAGAGAGAGAGAAAATATAGATAGAGATAGAGAGAGAGTCAGATAATGTGATGTTTCCACCTTTGTTCGTTTTACTTAGGATTGCTTTGGCTGTTTGGGTGCTTTTTTGGTTTCGTATGAATTTTAAAATAGTCTTTTCTAATTCTGTGAAGACTGTCATTGGTAGTTTTATAAGAATAGCATTGAATCTGTAAACTGTTTTTAGTAGTATGGCCATCTTAATGATATTGATTCTTCCTATCCATGGGCATGGAAGTTTCTTCCATTTGTTGTGTCACATCTGATCTCTTTGAGCAGTGTTTTGTAGTTTTCCTTGTAGAGATCTTTCACCTCCCTAGTTAGCTGTATTCCTAGGTATTTTATTCTTTTTGTGGCAAATGTGAATGGAATTGTGTTCCTGATTTGGCCTCAGCTTGGATGTTGATGTGTAGGAATGCTACTGACTTTTGTACATTGATTTTGTGTCCTGAAACTTTGCTAAAGTTTTTTTTGTTTTGTTTTGTTTTTAATGAGATCTAGGAGGTCTTCGGCAGAGACTATGGATTTTTGTAGATATAGAATCATATCTTCTGCAAACAGATAGTTTGGCTTCGTCTCTTTCTGTTTCAATGACTTATTTCTTTCTCTTGCCTGATTGCTTTGGCCAGGGCTTCCAGTACTGTGATGAATAGGAGTGGTGAGAATAGACATCCATGTCTTATTCTGGTTTTCAAGGATGAGGCTTTCAGATTTTGCTCATTAAGTGTGATGTTAGCTGTGCATCTGTCATAGATGGTTCTTATTATTTTGAGGTTTGGTATGTCCCTTCAATGCCTAGTTTGTTGAGGGTTTTTAACATAAAGGATGTTAAATTTTATCAGAAGCCTATTCTGCATCTATTAACATGATCATGTGAGTTTTGTTTTTAGTTCTGTTCATATGATAAATCACATTTATTAATTTGCATATGTTGAAGTAATCTTATATCCCAGGAATAAATAAATCTTAGTTTATCATGGTGGATTAGCTTTTTGTTGTGCTTCTGGATTCAGTTTGCTAGGATTTTGTTGAGGATTTTTGCATTGACGTTCATCAAGGAGATTGGCCTGAAGTATTCTTTTTTTGTTGTGTCTGCCAGCTTTTGGTATCAAGATAATGCCGGCTTCATAGAATGAATTAGGGAAGAGTCCCTCCTCGCCCACTTTCTTTTTTTGGGGGGGGGGGGGCGGTAATTTCAGTAGAGATGGTACCACGTATTCTTTATACACCTGGTAGAATTCAGCTGTGAATCCATCTGGTCCTGGTTTTTTCCTGTTTGGTAGGATTTTTATTACTGATTCAATTTCAGAACTCATTATTGATCTGTTCAGGGATTCAGTTTCTTCCTGGTTTAGTCTTGGGAGGTTGTATGTTTCAAGGAATGTATCAGTTTCTTCTAGGTTTTCTAGTTATGTGCATAGAGGTATTCATAGTAATATCTGAGAGTTTTTGAATTTCTGTGGAGTTGGTGGTAATGTCTCTGTGTCATTTCTGTTTGTGTTTATTTGAATCTTCTTTCTTTTTTTCTTTATTAGTCTAGCTATCAATCTTATTTATTTTCCCAAAAAAAGCAACCTTAGGGTTTGTTGATCTTTGATCTGACTTTTTGCCTCTTAATTTATTTCATATGATTTTGGTTATTTGTCTTCTGCTGGCATTGGAGTTGGTTTGCTGCTGTTTTTCTAGTTCTTCTAAGTGTGATATGCTGTTAATTTGAGATCTTTCTAACTTTTTGATGTGGGCATTTAGTGCTATAAACATTTCTCTATACAGTGCTTTAGTTGTGCCCCAGAGATTCTAGTATGTTGTATGTTTGTTCTCATTAATTTCAAAGAGTTTCTGGATTTTGGCCTTAATTTCATTATTTACGCAAAAGTCATCCAGAAGCAATTAATTTCCATGAAATTTTATGATTTCAAGTGATTTTCTTAATATTGATTTCGATTTTTATTGCACTGTGGTCCAAGAGTGTGTTGATATGATTTCAGTTTTTTTGAAGTCACTGAGAATTCTCTTACAGCCAAATGTGTACTCAGTTTTAGAGTTTGTGCCATGTGCATATGAGAAGAATGTATATTCTGTTGTTTTCAGTGGAGAGTTCTGTAGATGTCTCTTAAGTCCATTTTGTCAAGCGTCCAGTTCAGTCCCAGATATCTTTATTAGTTTCCTCTTTGGTTATCTGTCTAGTACTGTTAGTGGGATGTTGAAGTCTCCCACCATTATGCTGTGGGAATCTACATCTCTCTGTACATCTCTAAGAACTTATTTTATGAATCTGGGTACTCCTCTATTGGTGCATATGTTTTTAGGATAATTTGGTCTTCTCGTTTAATGGAACCCCTTACCACTATGTAATGCTCTTCTTTGTCTTTTTTGATCATTGGTAGATTTTTTTCCATCCCTTTAATTTGAGCTTACGGGTGTCATTGCTTGTGAGATGGGTCTCTTGATGACAGCATACTTTTGTGTCTTGCTTCTTTATTCAACTTGCCACTCTGTGCCTTTTAATTGGGGGATTTAACCCATTTATATTCAAGGTCAGTATTGATGTGTGAGAATTGGATCCTGTTATATTGTTAGCTGGTTATTATGCAGATTTGATTGTGTAGTTGCTCTATAGTGTCAATGGTCTATCTACTTGAGTGTGTTTTTGTGGTGGCCAGTAACAGTCATACCTTTCCATATTTAGGACCTCTTTTAAGGCAGATGAGATGGTAGTGAATTCCCTTAGCATTCACTTATCTGAAAAAGGTCTTATTACTCCTATATTTATCAAGCTTAGTTTAACTGGATATGAAATTCTTTCTTGGAATTTCTTTTTTTTAAGGATCCTGAATGTAAGCCCCCAGTCTCTTCTGGCCTTTACGGTTTCTGCTGAAAGGTCCACTGTTAGCCTGTTGGGGTTTCCTTTGTAGATGGCCTGCCTCTTCTCTCTTGCTGCCTTTAACATTTCTTCCCTCATTTAAACCCTGGAGAATCTGAGACTGTGTGTTGAGGATGTTCATCTTGTATAGTGTCTTGCAGGTGTTCTTGGCATTTCCTGAATTTGAATGTTGGCCTCTCTAGCGAGGTTTGGGAAATTTTCATGGCTGATATTACCAAACATGTTTTCCAGGTTGCTTGCTTTCTCTCCCTCTCATTCAGGGATGCTAATGAGTCATAGATTTGATCTCTTTACACAATTCTGTATTTCTTGGAGGTTTTGCCCATTCTTTATTATTCCTTTTTATTTTTGTCTGACTGAGTTATTTAACAGAACCGGTCTGCAAGCTCTGAGATTCTTTCATCAGCTTGTTCTATTCTGATGTTAATACTTGTGCTGGTATTATAAAATTCTTGTAGTGTGTTTTTCAACTCTATCAGATCAGTTTGGTTCTTTCAAAAAATGATCATTACATCTTTCAGCTCTTGTATCATTTTATTTAATTCCTTAGATTCCTTGGATTGCATCTCAACTTCTCCTGAATCTCAATGATATTTGTTCTGGGTCATATTCTGATCTCTATTTCTGTCATTTCAGCCATTCCAGCCTGGTTAAAAACCAGTGTTAGGGAACGAGTGCCATCATTTGGAGGTAAGAAGACGCTCTGGTGTTTTTTTTTTTTTCTTCTTCTTCTTCTTTTGAATTACCAAAGTTCTTGCACTGGCTTATCAGTGTGGCTTGATGTTCCTTCAGTCCTTGAAGTTACTGTCCTCTGGATAGGATTGCTTTGCTTTTGTCTTCCTTCATGCTTTTGCATTTGATTGTGGTCTAAGGTGGGTTCAGTTGATTGACTTTGTTTCTGGAAGATTCTAGGGGGCCAAGGCTCAGCCCAGCACTCACGGCCTGCATGCTGTAACTTTAAGGGGCTGGTACTGGGCCCCCAGCTTTGTTCTCTAGCTCCTTAAAGTTAGAAACCTGCTGCACCAGAGGGGCCAAGGTGTACCAAATCCACTGGCCACAGTGCTCCAATGGATGGTGCCAGCCAAAGCAGTTCATTAGGGCAGTGGCTGCAGAATCCATGCTCACACACATGCCAGCAACCATGGCAGGCAGCAGGTTGCACACATATCAGCTGGGGCCAGGCACTTGTGGGAGTGGAATTGCCAGTATCTGTGCATGTGTTTGCACAGGTACTATAAATATTTATGTAGTCAAATTAACCAATCTTTTGTTTTAGGACATTTGCTTTTTAGTTTTTTATATATTTAATTTTTTTATATCAATAGCTCTAGGGGCACAAGTTGTTTTTTGTTACATGGATGAATTGTATGGTGGTGAAGTCTGGGATATTAGTGTACCCATAACCCAAGTAGTATACATTGTACTCCAGTAGCTAGTTTTTCA
Source organism: Chlorocebus sabaeus (assembly GCF_047675955.1). Taxonomy (NCBI): domain Eukaryota; kingdom Metazoa; phylum Chordata; class Mammalia; order Primates; family Cercopithecidae; genus Chlorocebus; species Chlorocebus sabaeus. The sequence goes on from NC_132913.1 coordinate 35,730,806, forward strand.
TCCCTCATAGACCCCCACCCTCCCTCATCTGAGTATCCAATGTTCTTTATACCACACTGTATGCCTTCGCATACCAATAGCTTAGCTCCTATTTAAAAGTGAGAACATGTGGTATTTTGTTGAGTTTTTTTCTTATGTTTTTTGGCCATTTGTATATCTTCTTTTGAGAAACGTTTATTCAAGCCATTTGCCCACTTTTTAATGGGTTGGATTTTTCTTGGGGGGGGTTGTTTTTTGTTTGTTTGTTTGTTTGGAGACAGGGCCTCACACTGTTACCCATTCTGGAATACAGTGGAGCGATCTTGGCTCATTGCAACCTCCACCTCCTGAGCTCAAGCGATCCTCCCACCTCAGCCTCACGAGTAGCTGAGAATACAGGCGCCCACCACCATGTGCAAATAATTTCTTTATTTTCCGTGGAGACAAGGTTTCACCATGTTGCCCAGGCTGGTTGAACTCCTGAGCTCAAGCAATACCCCCGTCTCAGCCTCCCACAGTGCTAGGATTACAGGTGTGAGCCACCATGCCCAGCCTTATTTGTTTTTTTTCTTGCTTCTTTGAGTTCCTTGTAGAGTCTGAATATTAATCCTTTTTCAGATGCATAGTTTGCAAATATTTTCTCCTATTCTGTGGGTTGTCTGTTTACTCTGATGATTATTTCTTTTGCTGTGCAGAAGTGTTTTAGTTTAACTAGGCCCCAGTTATTTATTTTTTGTTTTGTTGCATTTGCTTTTGGGGTTTTCACCATAAATTCTTTGCCAGAGAAATCAAGAAAGAGAAAGAAATAAAGGGTATTCAAAATGAAAAAGAGGAAGTTAAACTATCTCTGTTTGCCAATGATGTGATCTGATCTGATACCTAGAAAATGCTAAAGAATCCTCTGAAAGACTCCTAGATTTAAAAAATGTATTTAGTAAAGTCTCAGGTTACAAAATCAATATATACAAATCAGTAGCATTGGTATAAACCAAAAACAACCAAGCTGAGGATCAAATTGAGAATTCAGTCCCTTTTACAATAGCTACAAAAAAAAAATAAAATATTTAGGCATATACTTATCCAAGAAGGTGAAAGATGTCTACAAGGAGAACTGTAAAACACTGCTGAAAGAAATTATAGATGACACAAACAAATGGAAATATATCCTATGTTCATGGACTGAAAAAAACAATATCATGAAAATGACCATAGTGCCCCAAACAGTCTACAGATTTAATGCAACTCTTATCAAAATACCAATGTCATTCTTTATAGAATTAGAAAAAAAAAATTCTGAAATTCATATGGAACTAAAAAAGAGCCAGAATAGCCAAAGCAATTCTAACCAAAAAGAACAAATCTGGAGACATCACATTACCTGACTTCAGATTATGCTATTATACAAGGCTATAGTAATCAAAACAGCATGGTACGGGTATAAAAGTAGATACGCAGACCAATGGAACAGAATAGAGAACCCAGAATTAAAACCAAGTACTTACAACCAATTGATTTTCTAGAAAGAGTACAGTAATATGACTTGGGGAAAGGACACCCAATTCAATAAATGGTGCTGGCAAAATTGGATAGCCACATGTAGAAGAATGAAACTGGATCCCTATCTCTTGCCATATGCAAAAATGAACTGAAGATGGATTAAAGACTTAACTCTAAGACCTGATAACCATACAAATTTCAGAAGAAACCCTAGGAAAAACTCTGTTGGACATACACCTAGGCATTTGCTTTTTATATCTTTTAGAAGGCCATCATAAATATGGCACAAATACACAAATTCTTCTATACTTTTTAAAAAACACATATATTTTACTTTGGTTTAGTTTTTAAGTCCTGAGTCATCTGGAATGCATTTTTGTGAATTTTATGAGTTATGAAAATAACTTACTTTTTTTCAAATGGGTATTCAGTTTCTCCAGTATCATGTATTGAATTAGCCAGCCTTTTTTCAGTGGTTTAAAATGCCACCAGTGTCATAACTAAATTTGCATATTATGTGATTTTGTGGCCACTCTCTTGTTACACTATTTGCCTATTTCTGCACCAGTACTATGGCTTTTAAAGTATATTTTACTATTTGGTAAGGTAATTTACCTTGCTTTTTATATGTTAGTACTATACCCATCCACCCTACCTACCTTTCTCATTGGTTCTCATAATTTTTCAGTTTGGGTTTTCTAGGTAACTGATCCTATAGTCTTCAACTACTGACAATTTTATCTCTTTATTTCTATTAATCATACCCCATATAAGAGTTATGTATTTTCCCAAACATTTAAGATCAATCTAATTCCAGATTAACACCTGTGGAGGAACTCATTTCTATCAACTTCCCCAGAATTTTTTCTTCCTTCCTATCCATTCCTTAGCCAAATTTAGTCCTCCTCTATTCATCCAAGGTGGATTTCAGTTATTTTTCCCAATTACTTTAAGCTTGAGTTATTCTAAGCCATATGTAAGCCTGAGGGAGGTAAGGAAGAGATTCAAAAGTGAAATATCCCATTATGATGTTAACCTTTTCTGACCTGATATAGAATTGTTTTGAATTGTTTTTCCCCTTCATATGAGCATTTTATGACTTTTTTGTTATACTTTTCATGAGTCTGTGTTTGTCTCCCCAGCATTTTGTCTCTTTCCCGCCAGACTGTTCATCTTGCTTGTTATATGTCCAAAATTACTTTCCTTCTTCCCTTATACCCATACGGCAACTTCTTTAACTTCATGTAAACATTTATTATGGCTTAGAGTCTATTTTCCATATTTTCAGTAACACAGTTAGCATATCTCAAACTTTATTACCCCTCTGTCTTTTGTCCCCCAACTTCAAAACCAATCTATTTCATTTTTGTATTTTTCTTATATTTTAAAAACTTTATTTTTGAAATAATTTAACAATGACAGAGAAGTTGGAATAATTCAGAGTTCAACACAAATTCAGCAATTATTAACATTTTCCCACATTCTCTTTATTATTCTTCTCTGCCTCACCTCTGTGTATTTGTGTTTATGGTTTTAGAACAGTTTGATACTGTATTGCAAGCATCACATGATCTGTTTTGTTTTTGCTTTTTCTGTCACTATACTCAACAAGCCAGGTCCAGCTCTACCCATATTACCCTCTTGTCTGATAAGTCATGTTTTGTTTTGTTTTGTTTTGTTTTGTTTTGTTTTGTTTTGTTTTGTGACAAGGTCTCACTCCGTTGCTCAGGCTGGGAGTATGGTGGTGCTATCTCTGCTCACTGCAACCTCCTGCCTCCCAGGCTCAAGAGATCCCCCACCTTAGCCTCCCAAGTAGCTGGGACCACAGGAACACACCACCACACCCAGCTAACGTTTTTGTATTTTTGGTAGTGACAGGGTTTTGCTGTTTTACCGAGGCTGGTCTTGAACTCCTGGGCTCAAGTGATCCACCTGTCTTGGCCTCCCAAAATGCTGGGATCACGGGCATGAGCCACCACACCCATGAAAAGTGATGTTCTGCTAGATAAAGTCACACTTTGAATTCTGCTACAAATTTGTGATCATTATCCTCAAATTGCCTGTTAATACTGCCTGTGAGAGGTTTAAGCTCAAGGTGGCTGAATAGGAACACCTCCGGTCTGCAGCTCCGAGCAAGATGGACGCAGAAGGCGAGTGATTTCTGCATTTCCAACTGAACTACCTGGTTCATCTCATTGGGACTAGCTGGACAGTGGGTGCAGCCCATGGAGGGTGAGCCAAAGCAGGGTGGGGCATCACCTCACCGGGGAAGCACCACAGGTCGCGATTTCCCTCCCCTAACCAAGGGAAGCCTTGTGAGGGGCTGTGCCATGAGGAACGGTGACCTCTGGCAGATATTGCACTTTTCCCACGGTCTTTGCAACTGCAGACCAGGAGATTCCCTCAGTACTACACCAACAGGGTCCTGGGTTTCAAGCACAAAACTGGGCGGCCGTTTGGGCAGACACCAAGCTAGCTGCAGGAGTTTTTTTTCATACCCCAGTGGTGCCTGAAACGCCAGTGAGACAGAACCGTTCACTCCCTTGGAAAGGGGGCTGAAGCCAGGCAGCCAAGTGGTCTAGCTCAGTGGATCCCACCACCAGGGAGCCCAGCAAGCTAAGATCCGCTGGCTTGAAATTCTCGCTACCAGCACAGCAGTCTGAGGTCCACCTAGGACACTGGAGCTTGGTGGGGGAGGGACATCCACCGCTGCTGACGCTTGAGTAGGCAGTTTTACCCTCATAGTGTAAACAAAGCTGCCAGGAAGTTCAAACTGGGTGGAGCCCACTGCAGCTCAGCAAGGCTGCTGCGGCCAGACAACCTCTCTAGATTCCTTCTCTCTGGACAGGGCATCTCTGAAAGAAAGGCAGTGGCCCCAGTCAGGGGCTTATAGATAAAAATCCCATCACCCTGGGACACAGCACCTGGGGGAAGGGGCGGTTGTGGGTGCAGCTTCAGCAGACTTAAACATCCATGCCTGACAGCTCTGAAGAGAGCAGTGTATCTCCCAGCACAGCGTTTGAGCTCTGATAAGGGTCAGACTGCCTCCTCAAGTGGGTCCCTGACCCCCGTGTATCCTGACTGGGAGACACCTTTCAGTAGGGGCCAACAGACACCTCATACAGAAGAGCTCTGGCAGGCATCTGACAAGTGCCCCTCTGGGAAGAAGCTTCCAGAGGAAGGAATAGGCAGCAATCTTTGCTGTTCTGAAGCCTCTACTGGTGATACCCAGCAAACAGGGTCTGGAGTGGACCTCTAGCAAGATCCAGCAGACCTGCAGCAGAGGGGCCTGTTACAAGGAAGACTAACAAACAGAAAGGAATAGTATCAACATCAACAAAAAGGATGTCCACTCAGAGACCCCATCCAGTGGTCACCAACATCAAAGACCAAAGGTAGATAAGTCCATGAAGATGGGGAGAAACCAGTGCAAAAAGGCTGAAAATTCCAAAACCCAGAATACCTCTTCTCCTTCAAAGGATCACAACTCCTCACCAGCAAGGGAAGAAAACTGGACAGTGAATGAATTTGACAAATTGACAGAAGTAGGCTTCAGAAGGTGGTTAATAACAAACTCCTCCGAGCTAACGGAGCATGTTCTAATCCAATGCAAGGAAGCTAAGAACCTTGAAAAAAGGTTAGACAAATGGCTAACTAGAACAACCACTTTAAAGAACATAAATGACCTGATGGAGCTGAAAAACACACTACAAGAACTTCGTGAAGCATACACAAGTATCAATAGATGAAATGATCAAGTGGAAGAAAGGATATCAGAGACTGAAGATCAATTTAATGAAATAAAGTGAGAAGACAAGATTAGAGAAAAAAGAATGAAAAGAATTAAGGCCTCCAAGAAATATGGGACTATGTGAAAAGACCAAATCTATGTTTGATTAGCGTACCTGAAAGTGACGGGGAGAATGGAACCAAGCTGGAAAACACTCTTTAGGATATTATCCAGGAGAACTTCCCCAACCTAGCAAGACAGGCCAACATTCAAATTCAGGAAATAGAGAGAACACCAAAAAGGTACTCCTCGAGAAGAGCAATCCCAAGACACATAATTGTCAGATTCACTAAGGTTGAAATGATGGAAAAAATGTTAAGGGCAACCAGAGAGAAGGGTCAGGTTACCCACAAAGGGAAGCCCATCAGACTAACAGCAGATCTCTCTGCAGAAACCCTGCAGGCCAGAAGAAAGTGGAAACCAATATTCAACATTCTTAAAGAATTTTCCACCCAGAATTTCATATCCAGCTGAAGCTTCATAAGCGAAGGAGAAATAAAATCCTTCACAGACAAGCAAATGCTAAGAGAGTTTGTCACCACCAGGCCTGCCTTACAAGAGCTCCTGAAGGAAGCACTAAACATAGAAATGAAGAACCGATACCAGCCACTGCAAATACATACCAAATTGTAAAGACCATCGACAGTATGAAGAAATTGCATCAACTAATGGGCAAAATAATCAGCTAGCATCATAATGACAGGATCAGTTTCAGACATAACAATATTACCCTTAAATGTAAACAGGCTAAATGCCCCAATTAAAAGACACAGACTGGCAAATTGGATAAAGAGTCAAGACCCATCAGTGTGCTGTATTCAGGAGACCCAGCTTGTGTGCAAGGACATACATAGGTTCAAAATAAAGGGATAGGGCAATACTTACCAAGCAATTGGAAAGCAATAAAATGCAGGGATTGCAGTCCTAGTCTCTGATAAAACAGACTTTAAACCAACAAAGATCAAAAGAGACAAAGAAGGGCATTACATAATGGTTAAGGGATCAATGCAACAAGAAGAGCTAACTGTCCTAAATATATAGGCATCCAATACAGGAGCACTCGGATTTGTAAAGCAAGTTCTTAGGAACCTACAAAGAGACTTAGACTCCCACACAATAATACTGGGAGACTTTAACACCTCACTGTCAACAGTAGACAGACCAATGAGACAGAAAATTAACGAGGATATTCAGGCAACTCTGGACCAAGCAGACTTTATAGACATCTACAGAACTCTCCACCCCAAGTCAACAGAATATATATTCTTCTCACCACCACATCACACTTATTCTAAAATTAACGACATAATTGGAAATAAAACACTCCTCAGCAAATGCAAAAGAACAGAAATCATAACTAACAGTCTCTCAGACCACAGTGCAATCAAATTGGAACTCAGGATTAAGAAACTCACTCAAAGCCATACAACTACATGAAAATTGAACAACCTGCTCCTGAATGAATACTGGGTACATAACGAAATTAAGGTAGAAACAAAAATGTTGTTTGAAACCAGTGAGAACAAAGACACAATGTAACAGAATCTCTGGGACACATTTAAAGCAGTATTGAGAGGGAAATTTATAGCACTAAATTCCCACAAGAGAAAGCAGGAAAGATCTAAAATCAACACGCTAACATCACATTTTTTAAAAGCTAGAGAAGCAAGAGCAAGGAATTTCAAAAGCTAGCAGAAGACAAGAAATAACTAAGATCAGAGGAGAACTGAAGGAGATAGAGCTGCAAAAAACCCTTCAAAAAATCAATGAATCCAGGAGCTGGTTTATTGAAGAGATCAACAAAATAGATAGACCGCTAGCCAGACTAATAAAGAAAAGAGAGAGAAATCACCTGGATGCAATAAAAAAATGATAAAGAGAATATCACATTGATCCCACAGATATACAAACCACCATCAGAGAATACTATAAACATCTCTAAGCAAATAAGCTAGAAAATCTAAAAGAAATGAATAAATTCCTGGGCACATACACCCTCCCAAGACTAAACCAGGAAGAAGTCGAATCCCTGAGTAGACCAATAACAACTTCTGAAATTGAGGCAGTAATTAATAGCTTTCCAAAAAAAAGTCCAGGACCAGACAGATTCACAGCCAAATTCTACCAGAGGTACAAAGTGGAGCTGATACCATTGTTTCTGAAACTATTCCAAACAATAGAAAAAGAGGAAATCCTCCCTAACTCATTTTATGAAACCAGCATCATCCTGATACCAAAACCTGGCAGAAACACAACAAAAAAGGAAAATTTCAGGCCAATATCCCTGATGAACATTGATGCAAAAATCCTCAATAAAATACTGGCAAACCAAATCCAGCATCACATCAAAAAGCTTATCCACCACGATCAAGTCAGCTTCATCACAGGAATGCAAGGCTGGTTCAACATATGCAATTCAGTAAACAAAATCCATTACATAAACAGAACAAGTGACAAAAACCACATGATTATCTCAATAGAGGCAGAAAAGACCTTTGATAAAATTCAACACCCCTTCATGCTAAAAACTATCAATAAACTAGGTATTGATTGAATGTATCTCAAAATAATAAGAGTTGTATATGACAGATTCACAGCCAATATCATACTGAATGTGCAAAAACTGGAAGCATTCGCTTTGAAAACCAGCACAAGACAAGGATGCCCTCTCTCACCACTCCGATTCAACATAGTATTGGAAGTGTTAGCCAGGGACATTAAGCAAGAGAAAGAAATAAAGGTATTCAAATAGGAAGAGAGGAAGTCAAATTGTCTCTGTTTGCAGATGACATGATTCTATATTTAGAAAACCCCATCATCTCAGCCCAAAATCTCCGTAAGCAGATAAGCAACTTCAGCAAAGTCTCAGGATACAAAATCAATGTGCAAAAATCACAAGCATTCCTATACACCAATAACAGACAGAGAGCCAAATCATGAGTGAACTCCCATTCACAATTGCTACAAAGAAAATAAAATACTTAGGAATACAACTTACAAGGGAAGTGAAGGACTTCTTCAAGGAGAACTACAAACCACTGCTCAAGGAAATAAGAGAAGATGCAAAGAAATGGAAAAACATTCCATGCTCATAGATCAGAAGAATCAGTATCATGAAAATGGCCATACTGCCCAAAGTAATTTATAGATTCAATGCTATCCCCATCAAGCTACCATTGAGTTTATTCAAAGAACTAGAAAAGCTACCTTAAATTTCATGTGGAACCAAAAAAGAGTCCATATAACCAAGACAACCCTAAGGAAAAAGAGCAAATCTGCAGGCATCACACTACCTGACTTAAAACTATACTACAAGGCTACAGTAACCAAAACAGCATGGTACTGGTACCAAAACAGAGATATAGACCAATGGAACAGAACAGAGGACTCAGAAATAGCACCACACATCTATAACCATCTGATCTTTGACAATCCTGACAAAAACAAGCAATGGTGAAAGGATTCCCTATTCAATAAGTGGTGTTGAGAAAACTAGCTAGCCATGTGCAGATAACAGACACTGTACCCCTTTCCTCACACCTTATGCAAAAATGAACTCAGGATGAATTAAAGACTTAAATGTAAAACCTAAAACCGTAAACACCCTAGAAGAAAACCTGGGCAATACCATTTAAGACAAAAGCATAGAAAAAAACCTGGGCAATACCATTCAAGACATAAGCATGGGCAAAGCCTTCATGACCAAAACACCAAAAGCTATAACAACAAAAGCCAAAATTGACAAATGGGATCCAATTAAACTAAAAAGCTTCTGCACAGCAAAAGAAACTGTCATCAAAGCAAACAGGCCACCTACAGAATGGGAGAAAATTTTTGCAATCTATCCATCTGACAAAGGGCTAATATCCAGAATCTACAAAAAAGTTAAACAAATTTACAAGAAATAAAGAAACAATCCCATCAAAAAATGGGAGCAGAATATGAGCAGATACTTCTCAAAAGAAGACATTTATGCAGCCAACAAACATATGAAAGAAAAGCTCATCATCACTGGTCATTAGAGAAATGCAAATCAAAACCACAATGAGATACCATCTCATGCCAGTTAGAATGGTGATCATTAACAATTCAGGAAACCACAGATGCTGGGGAGAATGTGGAGACATAGGAATGCTTTTATACTGTTGGTGGGAGTGTAAATTAGTTCAACCATTGTGGAAGAGTGTGTGGCAATTCCTCAAGGATCTAGAACTAGAACTACCATATATACCTAAAGAATTATAAATCATTCTACCATTCTACTATAAAGACAGACACATGCACACATGTGTTTATTGCAATACTGGTCACAATAGCAAAGACTTGGAACCAACCGATATACTCATCAATGATAGACTGGATAAAGAAAATTTGGCACATATAGACCATGGAATACTATGCAGCCATGAAAAAGGATGAGTTCATGTCCTTTGCAGGGACATAGATGAAGCTGGAAACCATCATTCTCAGCAAACTAACATAAGAACAGAAAACCAAACACCACAGGTTCTCACTCGTAAGTGGGAGTTAAACAATGAAAACACATAGTCAGAGGGAGGGGAACATCACACACTGGGGCCTGTTGCAGGGTAGGTGGCTAGGGGAGGGATAGCATTAAGAGGAATACCTGATGGAGATGACAGGTTGATGGGTGCAGCAAACCACCATGGCACATGTATACCTATGTAACAAATATGCACATTCTGCACATGTACCCCAGAACTTAAAGTATAATTTTTAAAAATGCTGCCTTATATTGATGACTATTTTAAAAATTTGCAAACGTATCGGTTTTTGGCAATAACATTTTCTTATGGCATTTTATTTTTATGAGAATTTGATCAGAGGATACATTCTGTGTGATTGTAGTTGTCTGGAATCATTGAGATTTCCCTTGTGGCTAACTATTTATTTACAATTAATGAATTTAGTGCTTACTATTTAATGCTTACTTAGTGCCAGGCACTAAGCCCTTTGCAAATCTTCCTTTATTCCATTTTCTGGACAACCTATTATCTTCATTTGGCAGATAAGGAAACTAAGGGTTAGGGAAGTAACTGTCACTAAATCTCACAGCAAGTAGCAGACTAAGATGTAATCCTAGCAGTCTGGATCCAGAAATTATGCTCTTAACCAACATACTGTGCTAATTTTTTTAATTTCATATGTTGTTTTTAAAAAAAAAAATGTATCTATAATTCCTGTAAATTTATGTCATTCCCTGTGTGTTTCTAATAGATTGAGCACACTGGTTTATTATAGTTTAGATCTTGTATATCTTCATTAATTTCTTGCCTATTTTATTTATCCATTTTTGAGAAATATTTGCTGACTGACTGTTAATCAACTTCTCATTGTAATTCTATCATTTACAAATGTCAGTTGTTTTTGGGCTATTGTTAGGTATATTTATTTTCAGAGATTTTATATCTAATAGATATTTCCACTTAATATTACATACTATGTTCTTTATCTGTATGTTTTTCAAAATAATAAGAGAATAAAATAAAAAATCAACCTTAAACTCTATACAACTTCATCTCAACATGAAATTCAGATTCTCGCAATTAAGTATTACTTTTGCAACAGTAAGAAAAGACCTCTTACCCAACACAATCTGAACCAATAGTTGGTTAATTGAAAAGATTTGTTTAAACAGATAATTATCTAAAATTACTTATAATTAAACATTTTGTTTTATCTTGAATAAATTTATACTGGCTTTGTATGAGTTTACTGATTGGAGTACAGTCTGTCTTTACACATAATGTAACATAAAACACTTTCCTTTTTCCTCCCCCACTTTGGAGAGGAACAATAACTCAAAGCCACTTGCAAGGTGATCTGAGTACAGAATTATTCCAGATTTTTAGGATTCCTTTCCCTATAATTCTCCTCTCTCTCATTTCATTCAACCTTATTTTTTAAGAGGCTGGTGTTAAAACTTTGCTTTCAACTTATTTTTCATGGAAACATTCACTTTTTATATTTATATTTCATCAGTTTACAAAATATTTTATTAAATTTCCAAATTAGACCAATAAATATTATTGGCTTATAACACTTTGGAAACAACTCATGTTGGAAACCATACAACCAGTAAGAGCAGAGGTAAACATTCTGTCTGAGTTTTAACATTTATTTTAGGTTTGGTGTACATGTGCAGGTTTGTTATATAGGTAAACTGCGTGTCACAGGGATTTGGTGTACAGACAATTTCATCACCCAGGTAATAAGCATACTACCTGATGGGTATTTTTTCTGATCCTCTCTCTCCCCCAACCTCCACTCTCAAGTAGGCGTCAGTGTCTGTTGTTCTCCTTCTGTTATCCATGTGTTCTCGTTGTTTAGCTTGCACTTACAAGTGAGAACATGCGGCATTTGGTTTTCTGTTTCTGTGTTTGTTTAGGATAATGGCCTGCAGCTCCATCCGTGTCTCTTCAAAGGACACGATCTTATTCTTTTCTATGGCTTCATAGTATTCTATGGTGTATATGTGCCACATTTTCTTTATCCAGTCTACCATTGGTGGACATTTAGGTTAATTCCATGTATATCCTATTTTGAATAGCACTGCAGTGGACATACACATGCATGTGTCTTTATGATAGAATGATTTATATTCCTTTGGGTATATACCCCAAAATGGAATTGCTGGGTCGAATGGTAATTCTGTTTTAAGCTCTTTGAGAAATCAACAAACTGCTTTCCACCATGGCTGAACCAACTTACACTCCCGTTAAACACTCACTTTTCTCCAGAACCTCACCAGCATCTTTTTTTTTTTTTTTTTTTTACTTTTTAATAGTAGCCATTCTAATTGGTGTCAGATGGTATCTCCTTGTGGTTTTGATTTGCATTTCTCTGATGATTAGTGATGTTAAGCATTTTTTCATATGCTTGTTGGCTGCATATATGTCTTCTTCTGCGAAGTGTCCCTTAATGTCCTTTGCCCACTTTTTAGTGGGGTTGTTTGTTTCTTGTTCATTTGTTTAAGTTTCTTATAAATTCTGGATATTAGAGGCTTGTCAGATGCATAGTTTGCAACTATGCATACTTTCTCCCATTCTGTAGGTTGTCTCTTTGCTCTATAGATAGTTACTTTTTCTGTGCAGGAGCTCGTTAGTTTAATTAGATCCCATTTGTCAATTTTGGTTTTTTGTTGCAGTGGCTTCTGCTGTGTTCATCATGAAATCTTTGCTAAGTCCTATATTCAGAATAGTATTTCCTAGGTTATCTTTCAGGAATTTTATAGTTTTAGGTTTTATATTTAAGTCTTTCATCCATCTTGAGTTGATTTTTGTGTGTGGTGTAAGGTAGGGGTCCAGTTTCAATCTTCTGCACATGGCTAGGCAATTATCCCATCAACATTTATTGAATGGGGAATTCTTTCTCCATTGCTTGTTTTTGTCAACTTTGTTGGAGATCAGATGGTTGTAGGTGTGCAGCTTTATTTCTGGGCTCTCTATTCTATTCCGTTGGTCTATGTGTCTGTCTTGGTACCCGTACCATGCTCTTTTGGTTACTGTAGCCTCATAGTATAGTTTGAAGTTGGATAATGTGATGCTTTCGCCTTTGTTCTTTTTCCTTAGGAGTGCTTTGGCTATTTGGGTGCTGTTTTGGTTTCATATGAATTTTAAAATAGGTTTTCTAATTCTGTGAAGAATGTCATTGGTAGTTTGATAGGAATAGCATTGAATCTGTAAATTGTTTTCAGTAGTATGGCCATTTTAACGATATTGAGTCTTCCTATCCATGAGCATGGAATTTTTTTTATTTGTCTGTATTGTCTCTGATTTCTCTGAGCAGTGTTTTGTAATTCTTGTTGTAGAGATCTTTCACATCCCTGGTTAGCTATATTCTTAGGTATTTTTTTCTTTTTTTGGCAGTTGTAAACGGGATTGTGTTCCTGATTTGACCTCGGCTTTGATATTGTTGGTGTATGGGAATGCTACTGATTTTTGTTCTTTGATTTTGTATTCTGAAACTTAGCTTAATTTGTATCAGATTAAAGGAAGGGACTATGAAGTTTTCTAGATATAAAATCATGTCATCTGCAAACAAGGGTAGTTTGAATTCCCCTCTATTTGGATGCCTTTTATTTCTTTCTCTTTACTGATTGCCCTGGCCAGGACTTCCAGTACTATGTTGAATAGGAGTGGTAAGAGAGGGCATCCTTGTCTTGTGCTGGTTTTCAAGGGGAATTCTCTCAGCATTTGCCAAGTCAGTATGATGTTGGCTGTGGGTTTGTCATAGATGGCTCTTATTACTTTGAAGTATGTTCCTTGAATGCCTAGTTTATTGATGGTTTTTAACATGAAGAGAAGTTGAATTTTATTAAAAGCCTTTTCTGCATCTATTGAGATGATCATGTAGTTTTTGTATTTAGTTCTGTTTATGTGATGACTCACATTTATTGACTTGCATATGTGGAACCAACCTGGCATCCCAGGGATGGACCTTACTTGATCGTGGTGGATTAGCTTTTTGTGTGCTTCTGTATTCAATTTGCTAGTATTTTGTTGAGGATTTTTGCACTGATATTCATCAAGGAGATTGGCCTGAAGTTTTCTTTTTTTGTTGTGTGTCTGCCAACTTTGTTATCAGGATGACGCTGGTTTCATAGAATGAGTTAGGGAGGAGTCCCTCCTCCCCATTTGTGTTGTTGTTTGTTTTCTTTTTTTTTTTTAATAGTTTCAGTAAAAATGGTACCAAATCTTCTTTATACACCTGGTAGAATGGTAGAATTCAGCTGTGAATCCATCTGGTCCTGGTTTTTTTCCTGGTTGGTAGGCTTTTTATTACTGATTCAATTTCAGAACTCATTATTGATCTGTTCAGGGATTCAGTTTCATTCTGGTTCAGTCTTGAGAGGTTATATATTTCCAGAGTTTATACATTTCTTCTAGATTTTCTTGTTTGTGTTCACAGTGGTGGCCGATGGTTTTTTTGTTTTTTTGCGGCATCAGTAGTAACATACCCTTTGTCATTTCTAATTGTGTTCATTCAGATCTTCTTTTTTCTTTATTTGTCTAGCAACTGGTCTATCTATCCTATTCACTTTTTCAAAGAAATGAATTCTGGATTCGTTCATATTTTGTGTGGGTTTTCCTGGCTCAATTTCCCTCAGTTCAGCTCTGATTTTTGTTATTTCTTGTCTTTTGCTAGCTTTGGGGTTACTTTTGTCTTGCTTTTCTACTGCTTCTAGTTGTGATGTCAGGTTGTTAATTTGAGAGTTTTCCCACTTTTTGATTTGATTATTTAATGCTATAAACTTTGCTTTTAACACTGCCTTAGCTATGTCCAAGAGATTCTGGTATGTTGTAGCTTTTTTCTCATCAGTTTCAATGAGTTTCTGGATTTCAGTCTTAATTTCATTATTTACCTAAAAGTCATTCAGGAGCAGGTTGTTTAATTTCCATGTACTTGTATGGTTTTGAGTGATTATCTTACTGTTGATTTCTGTTTTTATTGTGCTGTGGTCCAGGAGTGGAGTTGGTTGATTTTGGTGCTTTGCATTTGCAAAGGATTGTCTTATGTTCAAATGTGTGATCCATTTTAGAGTATGTGTCATGTGGTGATGAGAAGAATGTATATTCTGGTGTTTTGGGGTAGAGAATTCTGTAGATGTCTATTATGTCCGTTTGGTCAAGAGTCCAGTTCAAGTCCTGAATAGCATTTTTAGTTTTCTGCCTTGATGATCTGTCTAACACTGTCAGTACGGTGTTGAAGTCTCCCACTATTATTGTGTGGGAATCTATACCTCTTCATAGGTCTCTAAGAACTTGTTTTATGAATCTGGGTGCTCCTCTGTTGGGTGCATATATATTTAGATAGTTAGGTCTTCTTGTTGAATTGAACCCTTTGTCATTTACATAATGGTAAGCATTACATGTGCTCTTCATTGTCTTTTTTGATCATTATTGGTTTAAAATCTGTTTGTCTGAAATTAGAGTAGCAACCTCTGCTTTTTTCTATTTTCTTGGTAGAGTTTTCTCCATCCCTTTACTTTGAGCCCATGGGTGTCATTGAATGTGAGATGGATCACTTGAAGACAGCATACCTTTGAGTCTTGCTTCTTTTTCTAGCTTGCTATTCTATGCCTTTTAATTGGGGCATTTCATCCACTTACATTCATAGTTAGGATCAAATCTGTACATATCAATAATGTCATTATTTGGTTAGCTGGTTTTGCAGATTTGTTTCTGTGGTTGCTTTATAGTGTCACTCATCTGTGCACTTTTTCTGAAGTGACTGGTAACAGTCTTTCCTTTCCATATTGAGGGAACTCTTATACGGCAGGTCTGGTAGTAATGAATTCTCTTAGCATTTGCTTGTCTGAAAAGGATCTTATTTCTCCTTCACTTGTGAAGCTTAGTTTGCCTGGATATGAAATGCTTGGATGGACATTTTTTTCTTCAAGAATGCTGAATATAGGGCCCCAGTCTCTTCTGGCTTGTAGGGTTTCTGCTGAAAGGTCTGCTATTAGCCTGAAGAGATTTCCTTTGTAGATGACCTGCCCCTTCTCTCTAGCTGCCTTTAACATTTTTTTCTTTCATTTCAACCTTGAAAAATCTGATGATTATGTCTTAGGAGTGGTCTTCTCGTGTAATATCTTGCAGGGATTCTCTGCATTTCTTGAATTTGAATGTTGGCCTCTCTAGTGAGATTGGGAAAGTTTTCATAGACAATATCCTCAAATATGTTTTCCAGGTGGCTTGCTTTCTTCCTGTCTCTTTCCATTCTGTCTGTGTCCAAAAGGAAATGCAATTTTGATTAATTCAGTGATTTGTTTAAATAGAAGTCAGTTAAGAGAGTTTCCTCTATAGTTCAAATCAGAATATATTCTTCAAGTAAATGAAGGCAAATTCAGTGAAAAGATATTCTACATCTGACAGATGTTATCAAAAAATAGCTACATAGGAATGAAATTGCATTTGTAAGTTAAGATACCTATAGACCAGCAATATTTCTGTTTATAAGGTGTCATGGATTTATGATACCAAGCTGTTTTTAGTTTATCTGTGTAGGGAATCTGCCTGTTTTAGGAAGATTGACATGTTTTCTTAAATGTAATATTTCTTGATACTCCCTAACACAAGTTCTCTACTTCTGTCTGATCAGGCTCTTTCTTCTCCCATGAGTGTCTAATCTCAGTAAATTTGTACAAGATTTATTTGAAGAAATCAAAAAAACTTTATAAATTATTTCTTGTGTTTTTTTGTTTTTGTTTTTGTTTTTGTTTTTGTTTTTTGGAGGCATAGTCTTGCTCTGTTGCCCAGGCTGGAATGCAGTGGTACAATCTCGGCTCACTGCAACCTCCACCTCCTGAGTTCAAGCGATTCTCTTGCCTCAGCCTCCCAAGTAGCTGAGACTACAGGCATGCACCACCACACCAGGCTAATTTTGTATTTTTAGTAGAGACGGGGTTTCTCCATGTTGGTCAGGCTGGTCTCGAACTCCCGACCTCAGGTGATCCACCTGTCTCAGCCTCCCAAAGTGCTGAGATCACAGGCGTGAGCCACCACATCTGGCCCTTGCTTTTCTAGATTATGTAGAAATGATAGAATTGAAAGGACTAGAAAGAATATCCAGTTCACAGGAGGTTCTTCAAGGTTTTCCAAATGTTGGCTGCAACATTTAAATATTTTAAACGTATTAAATAATTTAAGACTGTAATAAAAATAACATGCACACTCAGATGTGTTTTACCAAAGTGTAACACATTAGGGATCACAAAATAAAACTGAGCTACCCTATTAGTTTATATTTTTATGGACTGCCAATTAAAGCTTCCCTACTAATTTTTATGTAGGTATTTGAACTTCCTATGAATATATGTTTTTATTTATTTTTTATATGTTCGCTCTGTCACCCAGGCTGGAGTGCAGTGGTGCGATCTTGGCTCACTGCAACCTCCACCTCCTGGGTTCAAGCTATTCTCTTGCCTTAGCCTCCCAAGTAGCTGGGACTATAGACACATGCCACCGCGCCTGGCTAATGTTTTGTATTTTCAGTAGAGACAGGGTTTCACCATATTAGCCAGGATGGTCTCGATCTCCTGACCTTGTCATCCACCCACCTCGGCCTCCCAAAGTGCTGAGATTACAGGTGTGAGCCACCACGCCCAGCCCATATGTTTTTATTTTTAAGTTTATAGCTGGCCTTTTTAAATCTCGGGTGCAATATTACATATCCAAATCAAATTATACAAGCAAGACCACTGCTGCAGCATATGTATGCCATAGATTTGGGCCATAATCCCAAAAGCCACAATCCTGAAGCTATAATCCCAAATATTGAAATCCTGAAACATCAAATTCCCTAATGTCTAAAATCTTGAAAGTTACTATCTCAAAAGATCAAAATCTCAAAAATGTTATTCTGGAAAAAGTAATTTTAAAAACTCTTTAAAGACTTTTATTTACACTTTGAAAACAAAATCTATTTGATAAACATAAAAACATGTCACAACACTTCACAGGCCACTTTACACAATGAAATAGGAAATAATAACATTCATATTTTTACAAGCAGAAACAGGTGTACTAATGACAGTCACATAGGTGAAACAGTTATGAGCAGATGAACCATATTCATGAAGAAATAGGCCAAAAAGTGAAATATATAAGCACATGTTACTACAGTTGGTAATTGTTTGCACCCAGCTTTATGATTGCAATCATCTGAAATACCATGACAGACAACCTAAGTCTTTTGATGAGATTAATCAAAAGCCTTAATGGGTCACCACCACATATGCCCAAAGAGCCAAGATCACGAGAATTTTAGTTTTTATCTTTTAGAAATGCAGATATACGAAAAGGACCTCTCTTGATTTATTGAGGAAGTTTCAACATTTTATATACACCCACAATGCTTTCACACAAAGTCAACTTGTGATAATGTACTTTCGTGAAGTCAAATTTGCAATAAATGCATAAAATGAATTAGAACTCTCTGAAAGTCTTACACATTTTGTACATCCAGTATTGGAAATGATGCAAAGATGAAATACATAGTATATCATATTGGTGCTATATGTGAAGCTACAAAGTCATACACAACTAATAATTTGGTAGGAAAGATTTTTTGTATTTTTCGTCTGCCTTTTCACTTCTGTGATCTTCAAAACACTCACTGCACTTGTATTTGGAGAGTCATAGTGGTCTACACATTTTGTAAGTAAATGCTGTCACTTGAAAGTCTGGTTACTGCCCAGACATTTCAATTAAGCAATTTTCTGCTTTCACACACCAATAATAATTAGCTTTTAAACTTTGTATCTGTCATTATTAAGCAGCCTTGTACACTTACCTGATCACAGCTCTTTTGCAACAGAACAATTTCACAGATCTCTTCCATAGTGTTGTGAGGAATACAGTAAGAAGGAAGGATATTTGGCTTCTTGATACAAAATCTATATTAGACAGAGTTGACCAGAGAGAGAGAACCAAGAGAATATGTATATAGATATATGAGGGGAGATTTATTAGGGGACTTGGCTCATGCTATTATGATGGCTGAAAAGTCCCATTGCAGGCCATCTGCAAGCTGGAGACCCTGGGATGCCACTGCTGTAAGTCCTGGAGTCCAAAGCCCAGCAGCCTGTAGTTCTGATGTCCAAAGCAACAAAAGAAATGTGTGTCCAAGTTTTCAAAGAGACCAGTTTGCCTTCTGTATTACTTCTCTCTAGGCCCGCATCAGATTGGATGGTGCCTGCCAACATTGAGAGAAGAACTTTCCCAGTTAGTTCACTCAGACTCACACTCCTGGAAACACCATCACAGATACACTAAAAATAATGTTTTACTAGGTATTACTTAACCTAGTCAAGTTAACACCTAAACTTAAGCCCACCAGTCCACCTCTTATGAACCTGACATCCAAACACATCCCCTTAAACCACACTTAACTTCCAATAAAGACAAGAACAAAGTAATCGTTCCACCTAACATGATCCAACTGTCTCGTGTACAAGTGAAAATCACTAATCCCTTCCTCAATATTTGGCTTTCAGGATTTCAGCATTTGAAATTTTAAGTTTTTGGGATTCTGATTTTCAAGATTTTAGACTTTAAGGATTTTGATCTTCTGGGATTTCAGCATTCAGGATTAGGGTGTTCAGGATTGTGTCTTTCGAGGTTATGATTGGCACTAGGATGGCATATTAAGTACAAACAGAAGTAGGGGTATCTTTCTGTCATGTGTACTTTGGCACTTTAGTTTGCAATGATAAGTTAATATGATAATACTACATTAAAGAAAGTTTTCTTGCTTAATTTAAGTTTTGGGTGGTTCTTGTCTATTTTTTATATTTGTGACCAGAAATATGAATGATGATTATAGTCCCTCAGTTTTGAAAACAAAATTTTCTATACTCCTCATTCAAGCCGCTGGACCATTTTAATTGCAGAAATCTTAATATTGCCAAATTATTTTTTTAATAACTGTTACCATTTGTAATAGTGTATTTGTGGTAATCAGAATTGTATCAACATTTTAAAACCAAAACAAAATACAGAAAATGGCACTGCTGATGAGGATAATTTAAAATTGTAGTTGTCACCTGTGTTCATTTTTTTTTTTTTTTTTTAAGAGATGCACTTTAGCCCTGTTGCCCAAACTGAAGTGCAGTGGCATGATCATAGTTTATTGCAGCCTCAAACTCCTGAGCTCAAGCAGTCCTCCTGCCTCAGTCTCCCAGGTAGCTGGGACTACAGGCAGGCACCACCATGCCCAACTAATTTGTAAAAATTTTTTGTAGAGACAGGGTTCTGCTATGTTGCCCAGGCTGATCTCAAGCTCCTGGCCTCAAGCAGACCTCCCACCTTGGCATCCCAAAGTGCTAGGATTACAGGAGTGAGCCACTGCACCCGGCCCATTCTTAATAATGAATTTAAATAAGTAGTATCATAACTTGATCTTATGAATTTTTACTAATGAATCTTTTCTGTTTTATTTAATGGCAGTTCCATTTACATTTCATTCAACAATGGAGACTTCTGGTAAAATAATTTGAAAACTAGCCTAATCTATTATTTTTACAAATTAAGAAGTTAAAGATCAGTTTAAATGTTTCTTGCTCAAAGCTATAAAACTAGAAAATGGCAGATACCAAACTTTCTACTCCTTAGTTCACTGTTTTTCTGATTTGTTACTTTATTTCTGAGTTCCTATAATACATCTAGTTTATGAAATGTTGTTTAGCATTTAATGACATGGTTTTTATGCAAGCATTCATTTATTTATTCAACAAGTCATTTTCTGTGTGCCAGGCACTCTTCTAGGCACTGGTGATATCCCCTGAAGGTGGAATTGTGCTGAAAATAAAATAAGAAAAGTAGATTCAGCCTCCACTCAGTTTTGATTGAATATATACCTGCAGTTAGCATCTATCTGTGTGTATGTATTTACCACTGGGTGATTTTAATATATTATTAAGAAGAACTTTTCTATCTATGGTTCTATTTTAGGAGAGTAAAAAAGAAAGTTTTTTAGTATTTTGAAAGGAGAGAAAAATGAGTAATTAAACTTGAAGCACATTGTTTGCATACTATGTACCTGACAATTTGTTTGGAAACCAGGAACACAAAGGTAAATAAGACAAGTAATGTGTGTATATTAAAACAGAGTTTGCCAAGTGCTGTAACGTACATGTAACACATGTAGGATGAAAGAGGAATAAGCAGGTAACTCTAGGCAGGATAATAAAAGGTTACTTTAAAGAAAATGGGGGGAAGTTTTTCTATGCCCAGAGAGCAACATATGCGAAGGCTCAGAGTTGTAAACACATTGTTCAGGCATTTACAAGAAAGTTTAGCGCAACAGAATACAATGGTATCTTGGGAGGAGCTATGAGTAGGCATTTTGAAACATTGTTAGATGATTGAGAATGGAATTATTGACATGTGAGGACTTCTTTTATGCCCTTGGTATTCCTCATGTTTCTTTCTATTTCATGCTTCATCCCTAGCTCTATTCCTAAGTGTTATTTTAAATCAGAGACTGTATTTTGTACTTCCTTATCTTACGGCGACTAGTTCAGTGCTGAGGGCTTGGTATATGCCTACTAATTAATAGTGTTCATCACTCACTCAGCAAGTATTTTTGGTTTCAGTACGTGCAAGGCTTGTACTTTGTGCTATGGGGGAAGAAGTGATACAAAGCCAACCTTCAAGGAGCTAGTGAACCCAAAACAAAAATTAGCAGGGATTTTTGTCTGCTATGATGACTGCTATATCCCATGTGCTCACAGAGCTTACATTCTTGTCAGAGGAGACAGACAATAATAAGATAAATTGTAAAAAAATAGACTATGTTAGATAGTAATAAATACTAAGGAGAAATGAAAGTAGAAAAAATGATAATTACCAGAGAAAGAAAGATAGTACATTTACGTAATTTCTCATCCCATTTCCATAACTCTAGAACAGAAAAAATAAAAGCATTGCCTTATACAATTGCGATAAGGATTAAATGAGCTTGGATATCCATATATAAAAGATTGAAACTAGACCCCTATCTCTTGCAATATACAAAAATCAAATCAAAACGGATCAAAGACTCAGATATCTAAGACCTCAAACTATGAAACTACTACAAGAAAACGTTGGAGAAACTCTCCAGGACATTGGAGTGGGCAAAAATTTCTTGAGTAATACAAGCACAGACAACAAAAGCAAAAATGGACAAACAGGACCACATCAAGTTGAAAAGCTTCTATACAACCAAGAAAACAATCAACAAAGTGAAGAGGCAACCCACAGAATGGGAGAAAATATTTACAAACTACCTATCTGACAGAGATCAATAACCAGAATATACAAGGAGCTCAAACAGCTCTATAGGAAAAAAATCTAATAATCTGATTTAATAATGGACAAAAGATCTGAACAGACATTTCTCAAAAGAAGTCATATAAATGGCAAACAGGCATATGAAAAGGTGCTCAACATCACTGATCATCAGAGAAATGCAAACAAAACTAAACTACAGTGAGATACCATCTCACCCCAGTTAAAATGGCTTTTATGCAAAAATCAGGCAATGAATGCTGGTGATGATGTGGAGAAAAGGGAACCTTTGTACATTGTTGGTGGAAATGTAAATTGGGAATGTAAAGAGAGAACAGTTTGGAGGTTCCTCAAAAAACTAAAAATGGAGCTACCATACGATCCAGCAGTCCCACTCCTAGGTAGATACCCAAAAGAATGGAAATCTGTATCAGATATCTGCACTCTCATGTTTATTGCAGCACCATTCACAATAGCCAAGATTTGGAAGCAACCTATGTGTCCATCAACAGATGAATGGATAAAGAAAATGTAGTATATATACAATGGAGTACTATTCAGCCAAAAGAAGAATGAGATCCTATCATTTGAAACAGCATGGTTGGAATTGGAGGTCATTATGTGAAATGAAATAAGCCAAGTGCACAAAGACAAACTTCACATGTTCTCACTTATTTGTGGGAGCTAAAAACTAAAATAATTGAACTCATAGAAATAGAAAGTAGAAGGATGGTTACCAGAGGCTGGGAAGGGTAGTGGGGGTTTGTGGGGAGAAGTGGAGATGGCTAATGAGTACAAAAAATAGAAAGAATGAATAAGACAGAGTATTTGCTAGCACAACAGGGTGACTATTGTCAAAAATAATTTAGTTGTACATTTTAAAATAACTGAAAGAGTATAATTGGGTTGTTCATAACACAAAGGATAAATGCTTGACATGATAGATACCCCACTTATCCTAATGTGATTATTATGTATTGCAGGCCTATATGAAAATATCTCATGTAACTCATACATATATATACCTACTGTGTACCCACAAAAATTAAAAACAAATTTAAAGGATTAAATGAGCTAATTTGTGTATATATAAAGTGTTCAGTGCAGTTCCTGGAAGTGGATAAGATAAATGGAAATATTATTTATTCATTTGGCTAAAATAACTTTAGCACCATAGCCATCTTCTTCTCATAAGTTATAGACTTCTTTTATTAAAGGATGCACATTTCAGTGGTTTTAAACTACTTTATCTAAGGCTAATACTTTCTCACCCATGTGTTGCTCTTTTTGTCTTCTGAAGCAGATGCACTCACATCTAATATTCCTTTCTTATTGAAGCAAATCATCATTCTTTCATAATACTTTGTCAAAAAAACAGCATTTGCTTATCTAAATGTCTGGTCATCATTTTCTATTTCAGGCATCAGGCAGGGATCCACATCTTCCTTTGGAAAATATTTATTACTGCTTCATCACTTACCACATCTCAAGGTTAAAAAGTCTGACAAAATGATACCTCTATGTTTGTTTACCAGCTAAAAATGAATACGATATTAGAAATGTTATTAACAGACAGAAATATAAAATCTTCAGTATTAATCTTCCGGAAATAAGATCACTTGCAAAGATTAGGTGAAGTTTCAGGTCTCCTACTAACCTTTTCTTTGCCCATCTAAGCTCCATGCAGCCCTAGATGTCTCCTGCCCACACCTACCAATTCTTGAAAACTAGATTAACTCTCTCTTTAGGCTTAATTAGCACGCCATACTTAGCCCTATCATAACAACTATCATTCAGTGTTATGCCCCACTTCCCACCCCTCCGCTCCCCAGACAGTAAGCTCCTTAAGGTGAGGACTACGTTCTCTTCATGTTTGGATTCCCAGCATCCATCACAGTGCCTCACATAGAGTTGATGTCCAATACTTGCAACATTAATTATAATGCCTGGAGGCATTTATTATATCAGGATTATATAATAGAAATGCCAGTTGACCTTGTTTCCACATCCCTTGGTTGCTCCTTTGTCTCTCTTGGCTGCTATCTGAGAAACAGCACCACCCAAGCATGTTGCCACACCCTGTCCTACACTTCCCTTGTCCTGCTCTGGTTCAAAATCATTCCCTAGTTTTTCTAGTAATGATGTAGTTAGAGGAAGGTGGTATCCAAACACAAACAAACGAACACAACAATAGTCTGGATATGAAGGGAAGACCTCAATGGTGGGAGTACCCTATGGAGTAACTGTGGTCCAGGGTAGCTCTTCCAGATTAAAAACTTGATTTTGTTCTTGTTCTCAAGAGTGATGAGCCTGGCCTGTGGGATCTAACACAGACTATCAATATTTACAAGAAATTAATTTGTATACCAGATTACCTATGTGTGTGTATGTATGTATTTAATGTATTTATTTGTGTGTGTGTGTGTGTGTGTGTGTGTGTGTGTGTGTGTGTGTGACTGAAATACTTGAGCTTGCTATCCGAGTAAGTAACTGAATTATATCAGAGCACCTATGAAATCCATCAGATAATCAGAAGGTTATCCAGTGGTGGCCATGGAAATAGAACAAAATAATTTAGACTGTTCCAAGGATTATTTTACCCAGGCTGAGAAAGAGCCTTGTCACACAGAATATAGTAATATCTTCCTGATGACTAAGAGAAAGTAAACAGGTTGTAAGATCTCAAGTATACCTTTGAAAGACTTGATAAATTTTTTTATTTGCTAAAAGAAAACAATTTTTTAATCCAGAAAAAATTCAGTGGCATTTTATATATCCTAAAATAAGTAATTGTACAATTCGATTCCATAATTATTTGATTCCCAAGATAAGTTCCTGAGATAATGATAATGTGATATTGCCAATGATGGTGGAAAGAAAGAAAGAGAAAGAAAGAATTGAAGGAAGGAAGGAAGGAAGGAAGGAAGGAAGGAAGGAAGGAAGGAAGGAAGGAAGGGAGGGAGGGAGGGAGGGAGGGAGGGAGGGAGGGAGGGAGGGAGGAAGGAAAGAAGGAAGGGAGGAAGGGGGGAGGGAGGGAGGAAGGGAGAGAGGGAGGGAAGGGAAGGAATGAAAGTAGAGGATTGAAATTGGATGGTTCTCTGTATCCTTTACTTCCTCTAAGTCAATAATCACCACAGTCTCAATTTCCTTAGGAAAGTTACCTGTGTGCTTATGGTTTTAGCTGGCTTACTGGCCCTCCTACACACATTGGTAGTGCATAATGATCTACTAAGAATTCGTCATTTACCCTTTTGAAGAAACTACGAAATGTAGGATAAATGGCTATGTAGCAAAATAAGTTGTACCTCTTGTTAAGGGCTACAGTGAAACCTTCAGCCTTATCTCAAGGTACTTTCTATTCCAGAAGTTGGAAACCCAAATGCCTATAGAGGCCAGGCTGATGGGAATGAAGCAGGAAGTTATTGCAGTGAACTGGAGAGCCAAGTTGTTTCTGGAGGAGCAGCCGCTGCTCTGTTCCAGATAATTGTTGTAAGGCAGGAATGTTGGCCTAGTGTTACCATATTGTCTAGTTTCTCAGGTAAAGCAGGAAATAGAATTGTTATGTGAAATCTTTTGATTTAAATATTGTCAATTAATTTACTTATATTATTATTCTTAAACCATGTGCAAGCCAAACACTTCTGTAGGTGGGGTTTGACCCAAAGTCCTCCTGTGTATGACTGCTCTTACATTTTGCTTGTCTGTTTGTTAAATTAGAGACTTTTACAGTTTTTGCTTTTTTCAGAACATCCTCTAAAACACTGTATGCCTCATTTGGTTATATTGAAACTCCCTCCCTCTCCAACCTGAGTACTTTGTGCATAAGTTTTCTGTGGCCGCTACATTTTCTCTGCCATCCTCATCATTCCAATGAACAGTCAGTCAAGTACTGAATGGAGTCTCCTTGAGACACTTTTCATATGAGGCCATTAAACATCCATGGGTTTTACTACTTGTTTCATTCCTGATATGTGAGCCACAGAAATACAATAAAAGATCACTTATTTCATGGGACTTAGAGATTATATGCTCTTTGGGCTCCCTTTTCTAAAATCTGCACAGAAATAATCTTCCTCCTCTTGTTTTTTGAAAGACCTTACCAGATACTTTACTAGACTGTAGTTATCTTGAACATGTAATAACATTTGCTGGAGAGACTTATTGGACTTGGGTGTTCCTAGATACATATTCAGACACAGTGTCTTTGGGTATGTTTCTTCAGTGGGTGAGGAGTTGTCTTATTTTTCCTTTGAGTAACCTGATTTTCAAGGTTACTAGGGGACTAGTAGGGTGTTACTTTACCTCTGTTTGGTATTGATTTATTTATGTTTATTTATATACTTTATATAAAGTATAAATTACTTTACCTCTGTTTGGTATTGATTAATCCAAGTAGGAACTTGGCAGCCACTGTTAAATGAATTGAAGAGTACTAAATATTTTTATAGTAAAAGTGTATGTAAATATTAGTGTATATATGAATACACCATTTGGTGTGTTGCAAACCCTCAAATAGATATAATTTACATTATTGTATTCTCATCGTACAGGTTTGGGAATAAACAAAATTGATATACATCATTTTTCAGCAAAGATTTGACATTCATATATTAAGCTGCATCCTGAGTAGACAAAATACTAGTAATGCACAGATAAGATGTGAAAATTACCCCCCAAACCTTGTTCGTGTACTCTTAAATAGATTATGTAAATGCAGCCAAGTTTTTTTATCGGTATTCCTTATGAGAAATCACCATATTACAGAAAAGCAAAAAGTAACCGCTGTGCTGACAGCTAACATACAGGAATAAATCATAAATAATTTTTCCTTGAGAATTATAGTGAGTTTATCGTTTTGTTCATAGATGTTCTGGTATAACTTGTTACTATTCTTTAAAACAATTCCCTACATTCCTTAAGTACATTCCTAGGTGGGTTTGCATAAAATATAAAAGATAAATTTTTTTTAAAGATATGTATTTGAGAGCTGGTAATTGTTCACTTTTGGCTTTAATGAAAGGAAGTGTTTCATAGTAAGTATTTTCCATATATGCATACAGACCTTCACTTCCCATCTCATTATATATTTTCAAAGGCACAAAGTGAAGCTTTAACCTGAACTTCTTTGTCTCAACTGCTTTTTCTTTTGCAATATTGTAGGATGTCAAGGGCGAAGAGAAAGCTCAGTTGTTTGTAATAACTTCTGTGAAGCAAAAGAACTGTATATTATATGGGAGAATTACAAGGGGAACCTAGTTTAAAGACTCGGAAAGTTAAGTAAAGATTAGGGAGATGAGGGAAGACTTCTCTGAGAAAGTGACATTTAAACTGAGATAAATGGGCACTATTCAGTGAAGAACAAGAGGGTGAGATGGGAGACAATATTCCAAGTAGAAAAGTGAGCATGACACCCGGAGGCATTTTAGAACCAATCTAAAGGACAGCCTTAATTTTTACTTGCAGTATGTAGATCATAATAGGTTAATGCAGTATTCTTTCCGACTCTCCATATCTTTTTCTCCTTTTGAATAAAACAGAAAGAGAAATAATAGCATATTACTGGGCATGAAGCTTTCCAATAAAAAGCTTCCCTAATACTTCTAAGGATTAGGGAAACATTAATTAGCTCTTCTACAGATATAACACTTAATTTTTTGAAGATAGTATTTTCCCTGATTACAGAGCTAATATATGTTTATTACAGAAAAATTTGAAAATCCAGAAAGGCAATGAGAAAGTATGTTTATCCATTACCAGAGAACATACAGAGTATAGTGGTGTTCTATTCCTATGTCTATATAAATAGTATCATTTTGTAAATTAAGATGATAATTATATGTATAATTTTATAGTACATTTTTTCACCTAACAAAATCATGGTCTTTTTCCCAGTGCTATTAAAATTTCTGTAATATGACTTTCATAGCTATATATGACTAATAACAATTTGGATACTTACTGTGTGCTAGGCACATCTACATTTACTTACTTTTTTCCCAGAACAATCCTATATGGTTATAATCCCCATTTTATAAGAAATTGTAAAACTTGTGCAAGGTCACAAGTTAATAAAGGGTAGAGCCAAGGTTCAAACCCAGTCAGCTTCTAGCGTCTGCTGTTAACCATTAAGGCTACGTAGCCTGTCAATACTATGATTGGTTTAAGTTAACCCCTATTTTAGGCTTTGTAATTGTTTTCAGTATAGTTTTTGGCTATTTGAAATAATATTTTTCATTCTGTGAGTTGGCAGTTAAGACTGGGCCCAGCTCTAGCAGCTCATCCATATTCCACATGGTGCTGGCTATATTTACTTACAAGTCTAGGGCCTCAGCTGGACTGGCTGGACAGCTAGACTTCTCTCTTCACGTGATCTCTCATCCTCGATGGGGCTAGCTCAGATTGTTCACATGATGATGGCATTCCAAGAAACAAGAGCAAAAGTTATAAGGCCTTTTGAGTTTTAGGTGCAAAACTTGAACAGTATCATATGCATCAAATTCCACTGGTCAAAGCAAATCACAAGGCCTGCCAAGAAGATTCAACGTATGGAGTGATAAATTCATTTCCTGATGGAAGGAACTGCAATTCTGCGGCAACCTACCACACTTAGCATTTTGTTCAATGAAGACTTCTATGTGACTAGAGTGTACAAGTTCCTGAATTTTCGTAGCAAAATATGGCCTGGTATAAATAATCTTATTGACCAAAGATGGGCACAGACAAGCATGCCTGCTACCTTGACTCTGAGGACTGGCCTCATGCTCAGGAGCCTGTCTCTGTACCTTGAGAGCTGATGAAAAATATAACTTTCCTACATCATTATGATCCCTCATCTCAGGTTGTGAACTTTTACACTTTTCTGCACTGAATGGTCAAGGACATCTGAAGCTAGAGAATTTCTCTCTAGTGAGTGGCAAGGGCAAGAGAGATTTGCCTTTCTAGGGTATCCTTGTACAACTATATAAAACAAATGTAAATGTGCTGGGGTAGTTTGAGTGAATAAGTGGAGCCTGGCAGAGGTATTGGATCGCTTACAAAGGATGTATCTGAGAGGTATATTTTGGAAGAAGTGACTGCACAGTGAAGATAAGCAATGCAAAAATAACTAGGCCAAAAATGGGGCTAATCTATTGCACAGTTTAAAAATATGAAAAAGATGTAACTGCAAGATAAGTGTGCTCATAAATAAAAATGCATGTCTTCAATAAATAGGTGAAAGGTGAAACAGATGGAGGAAGGTTGACTGAGGGATTGACTAGGTACTGTGAAGGAACTGTTTGAATAATTGACGTGATGGTGAAAGATAATTAGAACGGGGAAATGTCATTTAGGGTTACTCTAACAAGCATAATTCAGTCACTAACGATGGAAAGATTATGAATATGTTCATTTATTATCCAATAAAATGATAATTATGTTGTAGCCACTCAGACTTCCCTCTCCAAAATAGTAATGTTATTATTTTTAATCCAATCATGTCTGTTGTTACATGTATATATTGTTTTGGAACATAAATATAAAGGCGGGTTTTATGTAGGACTTGTTCTCAATTGGAGAATATGAGGTGTTCACTCTTGCAGATATAGGAATAGAGTGGACTTCTTAATTACCTTTAAATATTTCATGAGCTAAATTTATAATCATAGTATTAAAAGTATAAGCCATGATTTAGATATACCAAATATCTATGTTTTACCTAATGTACATAGTCTCATCTTGATAAATCAATAATTAATTGGGTACTAATTCTGTCCTGTTGTGTCTCCCAGTAGTCCCATCCACTGAGCACAAGATCAATGTGTGATGTCATTATAAATATTTTAATAGAATTTACTCATAATATCACATGACTCAAAAACCAATTCATTATTTTTATCATTAATCATTTAATCAGAAGAATTTGGCATTTGATGTTATTCAGCAAGGTTTATGAAGAATAGCTATTTACTTATTTTCATGGTGTCACTTCATGTTTTTTTGAGTATAACTTAAGAAATTCACATTTGGCCGGGTGCGGTGGCTCATCCCAGCACTTTGGGAGGCCGAGGCGGGTGGATCACGAGGTCAGGAGATCCAGACCATCCTGGCTAACATGGTGAAACCCCGTCTCTACTAAAAATACAAAAAATTAGCCGGGCGTGGTGGCGGGCGCCTGTGGTCCCAGCTACTTGGGAGGCTGAGACAGGAGAATGGTGTGAACCCGGGAGTCAGAGCTTGCAGTGAGCCGAGATTGTGCCACTGCCCTCCAGCCTGGGTGACAGAGTGAGACTCCGTCTCAAAAAAAAAAAAAAAATACACATTTAAGCCAAGCACAGTGGCTCGTACTTGTAATCCTAGCACTTTGGAAGGCCAAGGCAAGAGGATCATTTGAGCTCAGGAGTTCAAGACCAGCCTGGGCAACAAAAAGAGACTCCCATCTCCACGAAAAAAATCAAAAAATTAGCCAGGCCTGGTTTGGGCACCTGTGATCCCACCTATACAGGAGGCTGAGGGAGGAGGATAGCTTGAGCTCAGGAAGTCAAAGCTGCAGTGAGCCGTAATTGTGCCATTGCCCTACAGCCTGGGCAACAGAGCAAGACCTTGTCTCCAAAAAATTAAAGTAAAATAAAATACCCATTCAACACTTCATAAAGTAGTGAGTTTATTCTTAGGTTAACAATAATGTCAGTAAAGCAAAATGAGAAAAAAAAAGGTCTGTTCCATTAATTAGCATCCTGTTGAAACATAAGTTTAATTTTTATTTTGCTGCATTTATTTATTTTAGGGATTCCTTTATTAATCCAATTAAAATGTGTCTGTAAACCACTTAGTAAATAAAACTGTGATTAACTTTATAAATAAAATTTAAAGTTAGCATATTAATTTTCTTAGATGCCCTATCACACTTTTTCAACACAGAAATCATCAAAGATTGGGAGATCATCAGGGAAAAATCTAGAGCAAAATGCTCTTTTGCTGTTTTATCAACATGCATAGTCATTGGCTTCTTTTAAAAACCTGTTTCATTTCAGACACATGTGTTGCTAAAATTTTATAAGCCTACATGGTAAAAAATCAGAATGTAAAATTATATTGACTAATTAGAATATGCACAGTCTTTCAGAAGTATTTAAGCACCTACTGTATGCTAGGGATTATACCAGGAACTGGGAATATGACAAGGTCCTGCTGTTAGACTGTTTACATTCCAATGGGGAGAGCTAGTCAATAAACACACAAATAAATGATAAGCAATAATAATCATCATCAGATAAAAGTATCAGTGAATTAACAAAGTGTGAGAGAGTACCTCTAGAGTTTACATTATGGTCTTTTTGAGGAGATGATGTCTAATTTGAATGCTGAATGGTTAGAAGAAGCCAATGTAAAGAAGAAAATCCAGTTGCTAAAATTCATTCCACCAAAAGCCATTTCCAGAGACTAATTTATTATAGGAATCAGGAAACTGAAAACATTGGTGGAATCGTGGCAGGTATGTCCCTCAGAACATACACACATGCACACACACACACATGCACACAATTTTGCATCTCATTATTATTGCTACAGAACTGTTTGTGAAATAAATATAAATTAAGTCCTAAGTATAAGACCTATTGTGGGTCCTGAGTCTTAGTAAGATGGAGGTACCTTCATATCACAAAATCTTTTATGTTTTGACCTATGCTTATTGGGCTTAAATGAAACCATATAAGCAAGGTGGGTCTTTGGAGAGGTGAGGCAAGATGCTGTGAAATAGATACTTCTAAAAGCATAGTA
Organism: Chlorocebus sabaeus; assembly: GCF_047675955.1. NCBI lineage: Eukaryota > Metazoa > Chordata > Mammalia > Primates > Cercopithecidae > Chlorocebus > Chlorocebus sabaeus. The sequence continues at coordinate 35,762,627 of NC_132913.1, forward strand.
ATATTAAAGTGTTAAATTTGGAAAACAGGAGAAGCTTTAGTTTTCATAATATTATAATTATAAAATTATAAAAGTAAAGCCTGACTACATCTTGGATGAGTCTATATAGAAGGTGAAGTTATCAGAATCATGAAAGCAAGTAGAATCGATTTTAATATTTAGCAAAAGAAGATATGCTTCAGTTTCAAAAGTTTAAGAAACATGGCCTGAAATGATTTCCTAGTTCTACCCTCCTGGCACTTTAAGAAGTATAAGGACCCTAGAATTATGCAATTCTATGTTATCAAATAATTTTAAATGAGTTATCAAGATGGGCGTAGATATATGTACAGGAATATTTTTATCAGATTTATTTGTCATTGTGAAAATTTGGGAGAAAAATCTATGTCCACCAAAGGAAAATTAGTAAAGAAATTATATATATATATTTATGACAAAGTTATACCCAATAATTAAAGATCATGTTTTGGAAAAGTGTTTAACGTCATAGTAAAGTGCCCAGGAAGAAAAAAAAGTGGTAATGATTCAATATTTAAAAGACACACATTTACACATAGAAAATATTTGGAATCAGTACAACTGCTTCAGAGAACAATTTGGCAATATCTGTAAAGTTGAAAATGTGCAGATCCATTAACATGATTATTTACCAATAGATGAATAGTTGTATAATCATATGATAGAATACAATTTTGAGGTTAAAAATTCATGAATTGGAATCCTGTATCTGCAACAGAGATAAATCTATATACCTCAATAGAGATGGCTCTCAAAACATGTTGAATTTTAGAAAAGCAAGTTACAGAATTATATGTACCATATACCAGTATTTATATAAAATTTCAAAATACATATAACAGTAAAATATTGTTTATGTATACATATATAGGAAACAAACATATTAAAACATGACCTGAAAGGATACAGACAAGAATCATAATACTGGTTGCTTCTGGGGTAGAAGGGAGGGGATTGGGCTGAAAAGGAAAATGGGATGGGGGTGGGGGTAGTATTTAACTTCATCTGTAATGTTTTCATCTTATGTTTTAAAATAAGCAAAAATGACAAAATGTTTACATTGTAAATTTAGAGTAGTGGACGTTGTTGTTTACTAAACTTATTTTTTATGTAAGCTTTTAAAACTTTCTAAAAACAAATGATTGAAAAAAGCATATCAATGGTTCCACAGACATTTAGGATTTTTTTGTTTCTGTGAAGAATGTCATTGGTATTTGATACAGATTGCACTGAATCTGTAGATTGCTTAGGGTAGCATTGTCATTTTAGCAATATTAATTCTTCTAATCTATGAGCATGGAATAGCTTTCCATTTGTTTGTATCCTCTTCTATTTCTTTAATTGGAGTTTTATAGTTTTTTTGTATTTTCCATGGTTATTATTCAGCAGTGAGATTACAGTTCAGTATTTATTTTCATCTTCAAACTTCTCTGTATTTTCCAAATTCACAAGATAAATGTTGAGGAAAAAAAAATGCCACTTAACAGATAAATGACAACTATATTGGATTTTTGCTATGAGGGCTTCCTAAGACCCTTACAATTGTGTTGCCTCTGGAAGGCTGAAGTAGCAGCAAAAAAGGGTTGATCCTCCCATACCCCATCCCCAAACCCTGAACAAAAGAAATTAGAGGGCTGGCTGCCTGCAAGATGTAAAGCTGTGAAACCAGCCTTTTCTTGGGAAGAGAGGCAGACGGATTAGGGTGTCAGTCTTGATCAGGCATCAAACTTTGAACAGACATCAGAACAAGAACCTAGAGGGTTTACTAAAAAATAGATTGTCCCCAGAGTTTCTGATTCATTAAGTCTGAGATTGGGCCTGTGAATTTGCATTTTTGACAAGTTCCCTGGTGTTACTGGCAATAATGATGTTTGTCCCAGAACCATGTTAGAGAACTGCTGGTTTAAGCAAAACCCAGCCATCAGATATTGGTATTTTTGATTACTGAAATGTGAGGGAAGCATTTGGCAGCAATCACTGCAATGTTGTTATCTGGCAGATCCACAGATTACTTAATGGAGTGAGCCAGCCAGTCTCAGGGAAGTTAGAGCCACATTTAAGAGCAGGCAGGAAGAAAAAAAGTATCAAACAGAAAGCTGAAAAGTAGGGAAAATGGGAATGGGCCCAGTGTAATGATGAGACCACTGAAGAGATTTCTTTGGAAAAGCAAGGTACTAAAACAGGCATGAAAAGAGACTATAAAAAAACAAGTTTGGTCATCAGAGTCTGTTGCTCTTTGACAAAACTAGGGGTCCAGGATGGCACAAAGTTCATACCACTTTCACAAGCACTAGAAATTCCATGAGGCCACAAACTCCTTGTGAACAGGGATTGACCCATCCTCATCCCTCCCGTCCTCTTTCCTTTCTGTTCTTCCACATTGAGTAGCTCATGAGAGCCAAATATTACACTGGGCTTTGGATAAATAGTATTTTACCGTCTTAATTCAGGCTGCTATAACAAAACACCGTAAACTAGATGGCTTATAAACAACCTAAACTTTTGTATCATAATTCTGGAAGCTGGCAAGATTAAGGCACTGGCAGATCCAGTGTCTGGTAAGGGACTACTTTCTGGTGCATATGGTCTTTTTGCTGTAAACTCACATGTTGGAAGAGAGCTCTTTATGGCCTAATGCCATTCATGATGGCTCTGCCCCCATGACCTAATCATCTCCCAAAGGCTCTATCTCCTAATACCATCACCTTGGGGGTTAGGATTTCAACCTGTGGATTCTGGGGGGAATACAGACATTCAGACCACAGTACTTACCATCTTTGTACTCCCAGCACCTAGCATAGTACCTAGCACATATATTAGCTACTCAGTAACTGTTGAATGAAATGTGAATAAACACAGACATGAACAGCAGGAGTCATGGTCAAAGGTATAGTAAGTGTAAGATGTTATGCCTGCAGGTAGGACATTTCTGTGAGAAGCATAGCACAGTGGACTGGGGCCAGTGATGCAAATTACCAGCTTGAGACCCTATTGGGACTGCTACTACTTGGTACTTTTCTTTATACTCCAAAAGTTTTCCCAGTAAATTTTTGATATTTTCCCCATTGCCTGCCAGTGTTTGCCACGTCCATACCCACAGTTCCTTGCTTTCAGTTGTGAGTAGATGCTTCATTACAACACTCTTAACCTGCCTCAGAGTCAAGGCTGCAAATAAGGCATATACTTGAATATATGATGCCTTTTATATATCAATATACCTGAATATATGATGGCCTTTACCACAAGATGGTCTCCTGCTTTCCTAAGGAGAAATCCAAAACAAGGGTTTGGGCCAACTTAAATACACAGACTTTTAGGAATGTAGTTAAGTAGTTATGTGTCTATTTACAGTGCTTAATTTGTTACTTGCTTAAGTTATACATGCTTATTTGAAATGCATGTTGTCTAAAATAATACATTAGCTTTTTCACTTACATGTTTTGAAATGATTTTAATTTAATACTTTCATATGAATCTCAAGTCATTTAACACAGTTTTTCAGAGTGTATCTTCACTTCCATTTAAATTTTTTGAAATAATAGTACTTTTTGAATCTGTGGACAATGCTGCCACTGAAATATTTATCACAAACCAAAAGTCCCATTCATTCAACAGTATGATAATTGTTTTTCATCCATTCTTTAGTGTAGTTTCATGAATCCCACAATGTAACTATATACAGTATATTAAATTGGTCATAAAAAGGCTTCTTTACAAAAACAAATAATACTAACAACTATGAAGTTGCATTCTCCACAAGACTGGGTACTAAATCTTCTAAAAATTTACTTGCCATGATTTTTTATTTAATAGCTCAATCAAGATAAGCTTTATAAGCATTCCACACTATCATTGATTATGACAGTTTCAAGCTAGTATGTCCTCCTCAAATAGCACCTCGTAACTGAATAAGGGAATTAAAAGAGCACCCCATAATATAAGGAATTTTGTAAACTCTTGACTATAAAGCAGATTCCACTCATGTTCAGTAATATTGGAGGGAAACCGCCTCTTATATTTGGAAAAGTACTATAAATTTATTTCCTTCTAACTTTTTATTTTAAAAAAAAATAAACATTTTCTTTTCTAGACAAAAACCGTATAATGATTAGAAAAGAAAACTGAATCAAATGGTTATATAATATTAAGAAGTTATTAAACTATGATTAGATTAACACACAACTCTGTAGTTTACAGGTCATAAGAAGTGATGGATATATTTTTATGTCAAGTTAGAAGGAGGCCTTATGTGTACGTTTGTATATTTGAGTGTATGTGTATATGTAATGCCATAATTACGGGTCTGTCTCCAGTAATTAGAAAGTTGAATATGCTGAAGAGCAAGTAAATTGGTTTAATTGGAGTAAGTGGACTAAGTTGGAAGAAGGAAACAACTTGAATTTGACATATGATTTTGATAGCAAAGGACATCAACGTCATTGGGTACACTTCATAGTTTATTCTATTTTAAAATTGTAAAGCGTCTCAGTTTTCAACATTAAATATACAAGTTCACATATTTACATATGTTTCAGGCTACATTATTGGAATTTTGAAGTCATGAAAACATCAGATGAACCAACCTGCAACACCTTGGATTCAGATTGGAAGATAAAGAGAAAGTTTAAAGAATGTGGCCTATAAAGGCGGGTACCTGGAAATATTAACCAACTCACACTGTAAAAATGAGACCAGTTTCTAAACAATAGAGATTGTTTTAGTACGACATCAAGGTTCAAGACAAATGTTGAACTAAAAACTTTACACTCCCCACCCCAGTTCACACAGGTACCAGCATTGGTGAATTATGATTTTCCTTAGTCAGAAGCACTCATTTTTACCCATGTAGACCATCCTTAGGAATTAAATATTGGTTATTTAATGTAGATTATAATGGGAAGCTGATTTTTTTCACAATGGCAGATTTCAAGGACTTGGTTCCAAACTGAGCTGAAGCTTCCCAATGAGTTTTGTACAGTCTGGGAAAAACCGTGCTGCACTGGCCCACTGTTGAAGGCCATCATGCTCTGTAATATGAGGATATCATCTTATTGCTGATATCTTTGGAGAGTCCCTAGCAGACACAGAAAATGAATGGAGGCAAAGAGTGTGACGGAGGGGACAAGGAAGGAGGTCTTCCAGCTATACAAGTTCCTGTGGGTTGGCAGCGTCGTGTGGATCAAAATGGAGTGCTTTATGTCAGGTAAGTTCTTATTATTACCTGTGGTACCTGCAAAGTTGCACTCCAAAGACTAAGGAGAGAACCAAACATGGTGACTGATGGCTCCTCATATAAATGTGAATAAGTGACCTTTGTGCTAGAAACATATGAGAGTTTTTAATTACCTTAGATTTCCAGAGAATTTTTGTGCATTACTTGTTTATGTAAGGTGTCGTTCTGCTTATCTCTGTAACAAGAATAAAGAAAAATATGATGATTTCTAAAAGAAACATGCAATCATCATTACCACATTCACAGGAGAATGTAAAATACTTGAAATATCACTTGACTTGAATTACTCTGTCCTTCAGAGTATGTCAGCTGGCTTTTTTGATAAAATTGAATTTTTATCCATAGAAAGTTTCAGTTATTAGACTTCTTAATGCCTTCTGTTAACTAAAAATACATTTCTTTTTTTCTGTATAGTCTTTAATCTATTTCCTTGCACGTAATAGTAAAAGTGAAAAAGTCATGGAGAAGGCTCTGCATCTTACAAGTAAATAGTCATACAAATAAAATGCCTACTCTTTTCAATGTCAGTGCTATACATCTCTTGTAGAACAAGTTGAATGGAATGATTAAACTGTTAAAAAGAAGTTTTAGTCTTACTTACTAAATAGTTGACATCTAAGTTCCCTACTTCATAGTTTTTCTGTAAGTGTATGAAAGAAGATACCATAAATCTTTCTTTGTGAAGTAATGAAAAACTTTCAGAAACAGACTATAACTTTTTAAAAGGTGTCACATTCCATTATTAAATGGATGCTATTACTTTCAGTGTGACTATTTATATCGTAGCTTCAACAGAATTTGCCAGTCCAGCAAGAATGTATTTATAGAAATGAGATATTTTTGGTTATGTAAACACAGACTATTTTATGGCATAATAACTCAGAAAGTCAGTTCAGATTCTGTCTTGAATTTGTTTGCTTGTTGTGTGTAAGGCATTTCTTGAGGTAAATCTAGTTGCCAATTAAAAGCATTTTGTCACATAAATTTTATTTGTATAATATTAAAGATGTGATCCATATTTATTGGGGTGAAGGGATAAGAAAGCAGAGAATATGAAGCTCATCCCATGGTAGATAAGATGAACAAACACACATGAGATAACTTCTTCAGAGTTTCTATTGCCAGTGCTGTTAACAAACTACCAGAAATACTTTGTTATAAATATAATATAGCAAGTTATCTGTGTTATACGTTTATACTTATGTTTGCTCTAGTTTGTAAAGAGCAAATGTATATTCAGCATAGAACAAAAGACTCTAAAATCTGGATAATTTTTTTCACTTCATTTTTATTCCTATGAAAGATAAATGAGCTTTTTCAATTTCTGCAAGCAAAAACCAAATTAAGTCTAGGAGTCAAAAACCAAGTTAAAGTCTAAGAAACTGTCAGTTATCATGTTCATGATTTTCCAAGTCTGACTAGACTTTATACTATCTGATATCCTTGTTAGTATGGGTTCTTCAACTTAAAATCTGTATACTGATAATTATTTTGGAAACAAACTTTCCTAGATTAGGTAAAACACTCTCAAATTAAATTAACCAGTATAGATTTAATTTGTTTGTGTATAACTAAATTACTACTTGAACATGTATAGCTCCTTCTATAGCTCCCTGCTCAATGTGCAGTTTGCTCATAATTTTTAGGTTAGTCTCCAGCTGCTCCTGCCTCAGCGTGGCATTGAGGCTACACATTAAATTTTCCACCTGCTTCCAATCTTCTAAGCTTTATCTATGCTGTAAGTTTTTTAACTATTTTTTTCCATTAATTATTACTCTGAGAAATTAATTAAAGAGATACAACTGAAAGAAAGAACCCAGCTGACTTGTTGAGAGGAAATGTTTTTAAAGCATCTGGAGTACTTTAATAGAATTAAGGAATTCTTGTCTTCAGGTTTAATTTTACAATTAAATTCCTCTAGGATTCAGTCCATGTACTTTCTTCTAAGTTAAAATGTCGGACAGTTCCTTTTCACCAAATTCATGAATGCTTCACATGAAAATTCAACAAGATATTATACTTTTTTTCTTGTTGTTTTTGAGACAGTCTCACACTGTCGCCCAGGCTGGAGTGTAGTGGTGCATCTTGGCTCACTACAACCTCCGCCTCCTGGGTTCAAACATTTCTCGTGCCTCAGCCTCGCGAGTAGCTGGAATTACAAGCACGCACTACCATGCCTGGCTAATGCTTGTATTTTTAGTAGAGATGGGTTTTCACCATGTTGGCCAGGCTGGTCTCAAATTCCTGACCTCAAGGGATCCGCCTGCCTCAGCCTCCCAAAGTGCTGGAGTAATAGGCGTGAGCCACTGCGCTTGGCCTGATTTAATTTTATTGAAATCACCACACCTGCAAAAATATCTTTTTGCCCTTCCCTGCTGTGGTTGAACTCGTCACTAAAATGAGAATTCTCTGCATATCACCTGAAAAAAATTAGCCTAAGTAAATGAGTAATTTGACAAAGTTGAGGATTTTTGTTTAGATTTGCTACATGCTGAAATTACTTTCATAACTGTCCATAAATAAAATATGAATTGCATTTTAAAGCTGGTTCACTTATAGATTTAAAAAAATACTACTTGTGTTTTTGTAGAGAGAGAATAATCTGTGTCCAGTATTGTAATGTTTTGTATATGAAATGGAGATTATTGTTTTTGGATGAACTTGATCAGAGGGCTTAAGTGAAAGTTTGGTAAATAGTCATAAATGAAAGGTATTCTCAAGTGAAAAGTATATAATTTCAAAGCATAATATGTATTTAATTTAAAACATTGACATGTTAATATAGCCCTAAAATGCAGATTGTCCATCTCACATGAAATATAACTCCCATTGTAAATAAAAATCAGAGACATCTCTTGTCATTTGAATTAGTATCTAGTCTGTATTGATGAGTATTCACATATCTTACTGACTTTTGTGATCTGAAACTTAGTAACATTGAAGCACCTACACAATTACTAGCCCAGAGACCTGCAAGGCAACTTTCTGCTGCCTAAAACCCTATTTCCTCAAGTTTCCTATCTTTTGTCAACTCTGCTTAATTTCTCTCTCTCTCTCTCTCTCTCTCTCTCTCTCTCTCTCTCTCTCTTTCTCTCTCTCTGTCTCTCTCTCTGTAGAGTTTGACTCTTCAGTGTATCTTCAGATATAACTGATCTATTATATCTTTAAAGAAACACACGGGTGAGGGGGAGAAAAAAGAAACCTGTTTTTACATAGGGACAACTTGGTTCTAGATTCCAAGATAAACAGGGACTTGTTCACTCCGACTTTTGTGGACTTGCCAACTTTCTGGTTCGAACCTCAGTATGTTTCTAAATTTCAGTTTTTCCTCAAAGAGCTTTAAAAGTAGATATTCTAGTTTAAAATGAGAGTTGTTGCTTTTATGTAGTTTTCTTTTTCTTTGTTCCTTTCTTGTCTGCTTCTGTCCTTAAGAATAGCATTTTTACCACCTTTAGTCTACTCTTGGTTTTCAAAATACTTTTATTTAATTTTCTATGGAGATCTGTATTTTTCTGAGAAATATTTTGGTTCAAAAGAAAGCACAATAGTGTTAAAGGCTATAATTTAGTAGCTAACATAATATTGACAAAGAAAATGCTTTTCCCTAGTGGGAAAATATCCCATAAAGGACAGTAAGACTATAAATTATGCCTTTTTTCATATAATATGTGTAGTCAAAATTATTTCCTGATGTTTTTTAAACTATTTTTACAGTCCCAGTGGGTCTTTGTTATCTTGCTTGGAGCAGGTTAAAACATACCTGCTTACCGATGGAACATGCAAGTGTGGCTTGGAATGTCCTCTTATTCTTCCTAAGGTAACCGTTTCACAATAGATCTACAGCAGTATTTTATTTTTTAGGTATTTTATACATTTGTCTTTCTCATTTTGCATTTTATTTCTTATTACTTCTCCAATCATACATTTTAATTCTTTATCTAATTATCATATTTTGCATGCATTTTGGAATACTTAAAAATTGTGGAAAATAATTCATGTCTGAGAGTCATTTTCAAAGATGTCAAATCTATATTCCTATTAAATATTTCATTAAAACCACCTTTGTATCTTTTCATTAGAGCTATATCTAATATTGCTCAGCATTTAATAGTGCAATATTTTCTTTCATTACTGTAACTACTCAAATCTGCAGTGTTATTGTTAGCACTGGCATTGATAAATCTGCCACATATATTCTCAGAATCACAAAACTGAACCCTCATAGCCAAAATATGAAACTGTTTTACTAATTTGTAAGGTGAAAAGTAAAATCATGTAAAATGGTAAAATATTATTTGCTATAGAAATAGGTCATTATTTTGTGAATGTCTATTATAATGCTAATTTTAAAAGTAAAGTTTAGACAATTTTTCCTTTTCATTTGTGTGTCACCACATTCAAAGAAAAGGATTTACATAATAAATAAATTTTTTAAAAAACAAGTAATAGATTTTCAAAATCAGTGACAGGATAATATTAACATAGTAATAAAATGAAGCCAAGGAAAAAGTTAAATGTAGAAATATCATAGCTTTTTGTTTTGTCTTTTTTAAGTGTATTTCATCTGTTTTTACACTGTTAGAACATCAGGAGGTATCTAAAATTTAGAACATTATCAGATATTATACCTTTTCATATGTTTATCTTGGCTGTCTTAGAATTAGGATAATATTCATTATTTACTTTGCCACTAAAAGCTTGAGTTCAGCAGAAGTACTTACTAAGTTATATAAAGTTGCCTTTCTTAAAAACTTGAGAAAGTTTTATTCAGATTTATGGCTTAATCTATGCACAACTTTTTTTTAAACAAAGGGATCTTTTTATTAAATGTTTTTACAGACATATTCTAAACAAAGGCTGTGCTTTTTCCAGGTGTTTAATTTTGATCCTGGAGCTGCTGTGAAACAGAGAACTGCAGAAGATGTTAAGGCAGATGAAGATGTCACAAAGCTATGCATACATAAAAGAAAAATCATTGCAGTGGCCACACTTCATAAAAGCATGGAAGCCCCACATCCTTCTCTGGTGCTCACCAGTCCTGGAGGAGGAACAAGTATGTAATATGGCGAAAGGTTCAGGAATTCTCCTCTCCCTAGGGAAGGAGTTGCTAGAAATCATTTTGCCAAGCATTTTCTCATTCTACTTTTCAAGCATGCACAATGCTTTCAAAATTCTGTATGTTCTATCATTTTATTACAAATAGCAAACTACTTCTGAAAAAATACAGTGAGGTTATTTCCCAAAATTTCTTATCCAGAGCATTCAGTTAAACAGGCAGAATAAACACTAATTAGTACATACAAATGCTCTGCAAGTGTGTAAAGCTGAGCTAACAAATCTTCCCTTGGTTTTTAAGAAATAAATGTAGCCTTTTTCCCGGGGGTGGATTGGAATGTGTGGTATCACGTCCCCAAAGGCAGTGTTATTCTTTTAGTTATTTGTCAAACACCTACTAAACAGAAATCACCTTGCTGAAAACGTTTTATATCCCCACCGCCACATACGCGCATGCGTGGGGGCTTGCTTTTTTAAAGATTTCAAAGCTGCAGAAAAGTTGCAAGAATAGTTCGTGGAGTATCCTTCATCTAAACTTACATTTTGTTGCAGAAGTTGCAGTTATTGTGACAATTCAACCCTAAATATTTCAGAGTACAAGGGCACACTCCTACGTAAACACAATTTAAAGCTCACATTCAGGAAATTTAACACTGATATAATATTATTATCTAACATGCAATCTATATTCAGATTTCTCCAATTGTCCTAACAGTGTCTCTCATAGTTTCATAGAAATTCAGTCTTGACCAGGTGCAGTAGCTCATGCCTGTAATCTCAGCATTTTGGGAGGCTGAAGTGAGAGGATCGCTTGAGGCTAGGAGTTTGAGACCAGTCTAGGGAACACAGCAAGACCTGTTTCTAAAATAATTTAAAAAGGAAAAAAAAAAAAAAAAAAAAACTAGCCAGGCATGGTGGTGGCTCACACCTTTAGTCTTAGCTACTCGGAAGGCTGAGGTGGGAGATCACTTGAGCCCAGAAGTTGGAGGCTGCAGTGAGCCATGATCACACCACTGTGCTCCAACCTGGGTGATAGAGCAAAACTGTCTCGATTAAAAAAAAAAAAAAAAAGAAGTCAGTCTTTTTAAAGATTTATAATGCAATCAAAGATTGTACACAGCATTTAGTGGTTACATGTCTTTATATCAATTAACAAGTCTTTTTCAATTTTTCGTGACATTGAATTTTTTGAAGAGTCTAGGCCAACTTTGCACAATGTTCCTCAGTTTGGATTTTCCTCATATTTATGTTCAGGCTAAACACATTTTGCTAGAAATACTGTATAGACGATGTTAGCTCCTCATCAGTAGACACATAATGTCGGTTTATCCCATTTTGATAACATTAAGTTTGATTGCTTAGTTAAAACTATGTCCATTTGATTTTCCCATTATTGAAGTACCCTTTTCCCTTTATGATCAATGTGTACTCTATGGAATTACACTTTTTATACTTTGGGACTGAGGAACTTCTCAGACTGAGGGATAGAATGTGAATACTCTCCAAAGTATTATAATCTAATGTTTGAATATTAATTCAGAATAAAATATGGCTAAACACCAAAGCATTTGTTTATGAGGGATTATTGATACTTTCCAACGGAACTCTGAAAAATAGGGATGAAGAGTATAACCTGTAGTTATCAGAGAAGGCTTTATGGCAGAACTCAGATTTGGACCAGCCTTAGAAAATAGTAGGATTTAGACATCTAAGGCGGATAGGAAAAACCTTCTCCATAATGAGTGTAGCATAATAAGGGATGTTGTAGAAACTGACTTGAATAGAAGATTAGACTGATGTAGGTAAATTGGGGCCAAATCACTGATTGCTTTGGATACAAAGAAAAACAGTTGCCATGTCATGCAGGTAATTAAAGATTCACACTTAGAATTCATGTGAAGAGGTGTAACTATGTTTTTGTTTTTGTTTTTGTTTTTGTTTTTTTTGCATACTACCATGGACATACTCTTACCTGTGGTTGCTTTCACATCACATTATATCATATAGTTTTATCCGTTTCTAAAGAGTCTGCTTATTGCCTTTCTAAAGACCCTGTCAGAATCTAGATCTGGCTTCTTTGTCATACCTATATATACAAGTTTAATTATTGAAATTAAAGGTAAATATTTAACTAGCACAGGTAATAATAGGTACACCTCCATTCCCTTTTAAAATGATACTCTTTATGGGACTGATTACTTTTACCAGCTTCAGACATAGCATTTATTTTAGTTTCCTAATTTTAAACTATATTATCATAAGGTTGAGATTTGAATAATTAAAAGTTCAGAAGACTGACTTAGTAGTTTTTCACCTCCCATTATTTAAATACATAAGCATCTGTTTCTGTTTATTCTTATGGAAGGTCTACCTGAATATACATGAAAGCACTTGATGGGTGCCTAGCATTTCCACTTGCCAACTCTGTAACAAAATATCAGCCTTACTTTTGTTTATTTTGTATTTCAATTGTTTTTAAGATGGTAACTATTTTTCCCTAAGTTTTGAAGAAATTTTTTCTGAACCACAGTTATTATCTAAACTCTGTTAGTCGAATATAAAAATTCCAGTGTCTGTATTTTTAATCACTGAACTGTAGATAATTATATAAATACACTGACACCCAAGAAAAAATGCAAGTAGGTTGTTTTGTCACTAGAGAGAACATGGTCGGTCATAGGATAATGCTAATGATATTAGTGTTCTCACTATATGCCAAGCATAGTGCCTAAAATATTAATATTTTTCATTTTATTCCTTTAATTGCAAACTTTAAAAATCTCTTTTTAACAAGAAAATAAGCTGCAGTTGAGTTTACCTACTGTAATTCTCTCATATCATTGGATCTCAACTTTTCATATATTCAGAAATCATTCTATCAAAGAACCTCTACTATGATAAAATGAGACAGTCCACGTTTTCCAAGAAAAACATATGTTCACTGCATTCTCTTACTAGTTGAATGTGCCCTATGTAGATTTATGTGGACCCCAGGTTGAGAACCACTATCTCAGAAATTGTTATGATATGATTTGACCTGTATAGTGTCTAGCAGATAGAATAAATATATTTAATCTTAAATGTGTAATTATCCATTTAAGTAAGCATACCTATGATTGTAGATGAATGTAACTCTACTTGCTAATATAAGTCTCAAAATAGGTATGACAGATGTATAGTTTGAATGGTGCCATTCTCATCTCCTATGCCTGTAACAGACTCATTGGCATTTTCTCATGGAGCCCAGCTAGAGTTCAGCTTCCTTTCCAACACAGCTTTCTAAGCAGCTACCACCAGTTGGTGGGAATTGGCATATGAAACAAATTTTATTTGCCATTTTCATTTTAAAAGGCATAACTTTATAAAATAGTTAGATATCGCAAGGGGCTAAAAAACTGAAATCTAGAATTCTGATGTGATAGAATGAAAATTCTGTATGATGAGTCTGCTTGCTTTTGTTGCCTGTATTCTGTCTGATCTCCAGAAAAACTGAAGGGATTCCGAAAAGCCAGGGAAGGAGAAATGCACTCATGTAAAAAGAGAATATGCAATTGGAACCCAGTACTGAAGGTTTTAGCACTTCAACTAAATTTTACATGAGAAACCTATCCTAATAAAAGAATTGAAGTTTGTGGCCATACCACCCTGAATATGCCCAATTATCTAATGAAAGAATTGCAGTCTTTTACCTAAGTTGAGGTAAAAGGCTGTGGCTGTTTTTATAACAATGACTAATTAAGGGCAAAGAAATCACAGCATTAGAAACATGATGTGAAACTAAGCATGGGTTAGTTCGCAATATCACTGCATTTATTCTTCTTATTACTCCCATTATAAGAGATTTGGAGTCCCATTAGACAGAAATTAAGTCTTACTCTCATAGTGAAAATGTTGGGGTAAAGAAATATTACTATACCTGTTCTGAGAAGGTCGCAGTAAGATAACAGAAACATTTTTTATAAGGGTGAACATTTTGTGGTGAAAATGGCAATTCATTTAAATCACCCAAGAAAATATTATGCCACACAGATCACAATTTTCTATTGTAACTGCATTCTTAAAAATTCTAAATCCAACAAAATAGTAATATCACCATTTCCATCTGGACTGCCAGTCTCGATTTTGCATATTCTAAATATTATTAGAATGGCTAATGTCATTATGTATTGCTTTAGCTGCCCATGCTTTCTCAACAGATAAAAAGTAAATAAGCACAATGAGCAGTTACCGAGCACCTTTGGTCAACAAAGGGAAAATAATGTACATTTTTTAAATCAAAATTTAAAATAGTATTAATATATAGAACTATTTTTAATTGCATAGAATCACAGCTTTTATTTACAGATTCAAATTTCCAGATGTCCTTCCTCCCTCTCCCGTCCTGATTTACTCCATTCCTTCCCTCCCTCCCCCACAAAAGAGTTGAGACTGTTAACAGAATTCTTTTTTTCTCTTTCACATCAGATGCAACTCCAGTAGTACCTTCTCGGGCAGCAACTCCAAGATCAGTAAGAAATAAGTCTCATGAAGGAATTACAAATTCTGTAATGCCTGAATGTAAGAATCCTTTCAAGTTAATGATTGGATCATCAAATGCCGTGGGAAGGCTATATGTACAAGAACTGCCTGGAAGCCAACAACAAGAACTCCACCCTGTCTACCCCCGACAGAGATTGGGCAGCAGTGAACATGGACAGAAATCTCCATTCCGTGGCAGCCATGGAGGCCTGCCTAGCCCAGCGTCATCAGGTTCCCAGATATATGGAGATGGTTCAATCTCTCCAAGGACTGACCCACTTGGAAGTCCTGATGTTTTCACAAGAAATAATCCTGGTTTTCATGGAGCTCCCAATTCTAGTCCTATTCACCTGAATAGGACTCCTCTTTCTCCACCTTCAGTAATGCTACATGGTTCTCCTGTACAGTCATCCTGTGCAATGGCTGGAAGGACTAATATACCTCTTTCCCCAACCTTGACTACAAAGAGTCCAGTAATGAAAAAACCAATGTGTAATTTTTCAACTAATATGGAAATACCACGAGCAATGTTCCACCACAAACCACCCCAAGGCCCACCTCCCCCTCCTCCACCTTCTTGTGCTCTTCAGAAAAAGCCATTAACATCTGAGAAAGATCCACTTGGCATTCTTGACCCTATTCCTAGTAAACCAGTGAATCAGAACCCCGTTATCATTAATCCAACCAGTTTCCATTCAAATGTCCACTCTCAGGTACCTATGATGAATGTAAGCATGCCTCCTGCTGTTGTTCCTTTGCCAAGTAATCTCCCATTGCCAACTGTAAAACCTGGCCACATGAATCATGGGAGTCATGTACAAAGAGTTCAGCATTCAGCTTCAACCTCCCTGTCCCCTTCTCCAGTGACATCCCCAGTGCACATGATGGGGACTGGAATTGGAAGGATTGAGGCATCGCCCCAAAGATCACGCTCATCTTCCACATCATCAGATCATGGAAATTTCATGATGCCACCTATAGGACCCCAGGCCACTTGTAGTGGTATTAAGGTTCCACCCAGGTCACCAAGGTCAACAATAGGGTCCCCAAGGCCATCAATGCCATCAAGCCCTTCTACCAAGTCCGATGGACATCATCAGTACAAGGATATCCCTAACCCATTAATTGCTGGAATAAGTAATGTACTAAATACCCCAAGCAGTGCAGCTTTTCCTACTGCATCTGCCGGAAGTGGTTCTGTAAAGAGTCAGCCTGGTTTGCTGGGAATGCCTTTAAATCAGATCTTGAACCAGCACAATGCTGCCTCCTTTCCAGCAAGTAGTTTACTCTCAGCAGCAGCCAAAGCACAGCTAGCAAATCAAAACAAACTTGCTGGTAACAACAGTAGCAGCAGTAGCAATTCTGGAGCTGTTGCCGGCAGTGGCAACACTGAAGGACATAGCACTTTAAACACCATGTTCCCTCCTACTGCCAACATGCTTCTCCCAACAGGTGAAGGGCAAAGTGGTCGAGCAGCACTAAGAGATAAGCTGATGTCTCAGCAAAAAGACTCACTGCGGAAAAGGAAACAACCACCTACGACAGTGTTGAGTTTGCTCAGACAGTCTCAAATGGATAGTTCTGCAGTTCCTAAACCTGGACCTGACTTGCTAAGGAAGCAGGGTCAGAGTTCATTTCCCATCAGTTCAATGTCTCAGTTACTACAGTCTATGAGTTGTCAAAGCTCTCACTTGAGTAGCAATAGTACCCCGGGTTGTGGGGCCTCAAATACTGCTTTGCCTTGCTCTGCTAACCAGCTGCATTTTACAGATCCCAGTATGAACTCTAGTGTTCTTCAGAATTCACTGACACAGAACATACCTTTAAGAGGGGAAGCCGTGCACTGCCACAATGCAAACACTAACTTTGTTCACAGTAACAGTCCAGTCCCCAACCACCATCTTGCAGGTTTAATAAATCAGATTCAGGCTAGCGGGAACTGTGGGATGCTCAGTCAGTCGGGCATGGCTTTAGGAAATTCCTTACATCCCAATCCACCTCAGTCAAGAATTTCAACGTCCTCCACTCCAGTGATACCAAACAGCATTGTTAGCAGCTATAATCAAACAAGTTCTGAAGCAGGTATGGTTTTATTAGAAAAAAGTACCCAAAGGTACTAAACTTTTCTACTTTTTTAAAAATTTGTACCAAAATATTTATTATGATAAGAAATGATCCTTTCCCCATTGTGAAATTCTCTTCATTTCTTTAGTATTTATAATGTTATTTACAGAATGCTAGGGATTTGTCTATTTGAAAGAGTAACAGCTAAGAGGATTCCATGTGTTTCCATTATTTGTTGTCAATCTGTGTCATTTTGAATATTGTTCGACTTTCACTTGGTTGTATAACCAGTGGACTCCAAAATGCAAAATAAGCCATACAAGGCAGGGTTTCCTGGTTCGTGAGACATGTCCTTGGTCTATGCCAATATAAAAGCCGTCTCCCTAGCTTTCGTTTGTATTCAGGTAAATGAAGTTTATCTTGGAAAATCCAAAAAGGCAAAAATAAATGGATTTTTTTTCTTGCTGCTGAACAGAAGTAGGTGAATGGATAGGAAAAGGTAACTAGAAGTTGTACGAAGTAGAAAGCTGTCTTCTAATGTGTTTTCTTATCCTAGTTTGCTATCCTTTATTATTATTTGTTTGAGAAAACTCAAAAATGGATATTGGCTACTCCGTTCAAAAAAAAAAAAAGCTAATTTAAGTTTTCTAATAAAAAAAAGGCTTGAAAACCTGATTTCCAGAATTTTTAATCTTGAAATTGCTTTTTGATCTTCTTGTAGAACTAAACCATTTTTACCATTGACATTAAGGTTTTGAACCCAAATCTATTGTATCTCTTCATCCACTATTAATTAAGGAAACAAATTTATTTAAAAGCAGGCACATTAGAAAAAGACCTGTGTTTTGTGCAATAGGGTCCTCAGAAATTGTTATAAAAGTTGTACAGAAGCACCTAAGAGGTGCTTAGGCATCAGAAAATTTGACTATGAAAACATTAGAAAAAATATTTAAAATTCAACACTAATGATTGTCAGAAATGACAAGGAGGAAATAAAAAATGATTGTAAAGACATTATTATTCACCATGAAAACAGTGTGCTATAAAAACCAGATTGCTACTGGAAATGAGAAAACTGCTGAGTTTTTAAATAATAAGCTAGTGTGTAGTTATAATACCATCATGCTGGAAAAGCATTCTAACCCACATGTCTTTGTTGCTGATAGTAAAAGCATTTTTCTTCCTGGTGTTGCCACTTACACCTGCCATCCTTCACATCTTGTGTTATGTGTTATGTTTTGATGTCACTATTTAATGAAGAACTATTCAATGACCTCTTATGTTAAATATATATATTTTATATATATATGGTTTAGAAGATATTTGAAATTATTAGTGCCTTCTTGATATTCTTAGTATAAAGAATCTCATGAAACTTTATTTTTTATGTGTCTAACAGTATACTTATCTCATGGGGGCTTCCAACTTTTCACTAACTCATCATATTTCTTTTTAGATAACTCGACACAAATGAAAATTTTATTTTATGTATTTAGCAGAAAAGTTATACAGAGTTCATAACTATTTAAAATACACCATATTTATTGAGCAT
Organism: Chlorocebus sabaeus; assembly: GCF_047675955.1. Lineage (NCBI taxonomy): Eukaryota > Metazoa > Chordata > Mammalia > Primates > Cercopithecidae > Chlorocebus > Chlorocebus sabaeus. Next base: position 35,781,067 of record NC_132913.1, read on the forward strand.
ACCTTAAATAATTTTGATGAGACATTTTTAGTCTCATTGTATTATACAATTTTGATACCCCTTACCTCAGTTTACTTCATTTCAGGTCTAAGTTCATGTGCAAAGTATATGTATTTCATTGATGTATTTCAATTCATCTATAATGGAAAAGACCAACATTTATTTATATTCTTGTTTCTTTTGATGGTCAAGTTTAGACTTATTTAATACTGTTTTGGTCATTTTTGTTTGTTTGTTTCATTGTAAAACATCTGACCTGTACTGTTACTGCTGGGGGTGTCAAAGCATATAGGTTAAAAATTTATTAGTGTCAGAAAAATGTTAGCATATAAATAGCTAAAAAAGATAAGGATACATGTCTAGTAATGATATGGATATGACCAACTAGTGTAAGCTAACAGGAAGTATGTGCTTAATAAATATCTAAGTATGAATTTTTTAAGTGTTAAACCTAATAAAATTAAGTACTAATTAACATTCATAGGTCTGATGTGCAGCTGGTTATGAAAACGGATTGATTTACTAATGAATGTAATTCTTTTGATGAGCTAAATATTGAAGCAGTCTCTGATGCCATGTTTCTTTTTGCCATGTAGTGAACTGTGTCAACTGAATGTACCATCACTGTAATTGCCTAGCCTAAATATCTATTTACACTGACATTTATTCATTCATCAAATAACCATTAAGCCTTAAAGGTAGGCATTCAGAATGAGACAGTAAATGATAGTCACAGCTATCCCTGTAGGAGTATTACTGAGTATTCCTGTGATACCAGAAAGACATTAGAAGAAAACCACATTTTATTCTTAAAATGTTGCTATAGCTATCTATCATCAAGGACCTATTATGTACCAGGTGATTTCCCTGTATTATTTCTAATCTGTGCGGTTTTCTAAAGTATAAAGTATTATTGTTCAATTTTACAGATCAGGAGGCTGAGGCTCAAAAAAAGTAACTGTTCTGTATCAAAACCTCAGGATTTGAACTGAGGTTCATCTGATTCTAAAATCCATTTTCCTCCCAGCTGCATAAATTCTTCATCTGAAACATTTAGTGCTCAAAAATATTGCGTTCCCTTTCAAAATCTTTTAAAATGTTCAATAGATAATGAATTAAATCACCTTAATGCATGTTAAAAGCCACATTTGTTAACTATTGATATACTTCAGATGAAAGTCAGTTATTTTTGCCAATATTATAGCAAGTAATGACTAGAATTTTTATGTCAGTGCAGAAGAAGAAATACCCAAAATGTCAAGAAAACTGCCCCTTATTAGTAAATCACATTTAGTGACTTTTCTTTTAATGAATTATCACCTCACTCAAATTAGAATGGGTTTCCTAGTAGGTGACGTGTCAGTAGGCCTTTAAAAGAGATGCAGATGCTAATCATGTCATCCCAAGCATGGTAGCACAGTGAGGATGAAAGAAACCAGCAGGTAACATGGTCCAGCTGTACTCTGTGGTTACAGAGCTTAGACACAACTCAGGTGACCTCCTGCTAAATCCAGTGCCTTTTTCCACTCTCCTAAGTAAAAGTTCAAAAATATTACATTAAGACATTAACAAGATAATAACTTGCTCTGAAAAATGCTTAGTTCCATTGGTAATCTATTTTTAAATCTTCTTTTAAAGAGAGTTTTCCTATGCAAAACAATCCAAATATTGATTTTTAGGCCTATATGTGAATTCTATGGAGCACATTTAAAACATACAACTAAAGTATGGGAATTGAAGGCAAAGATAGTAACAAAATCCGATAAAAGATATTAAATACTTGGAAGAATTTCTAAAACTTATGAATATACAAGGCTTTATTAATTCTACTTTGTGTTTTCAAGTTGCCTCTCCACTAAAGCTTCAAAATACTTTGCATTTTAAAGTTTACAGATTTCCACTGGCTTTTTAAATATCAAATTACAGATAAAGTTTAATATTTCCATGTAACAGATTTAGAAACTGATCAGTAGGATACTTGGTGACATTCCTCAAGTTGTAAAGCAAATCTCTGTTGGATCTGGCATCCAAACCCCAAAGTTCCCAATTCTCAGTCCAAACACTCAAACTGCCAAATGCAGGTATGTTCTGGAAATCCGTCAGTAGCATACATTTAAAGCAACTTACCATTTTTAAAGAGAGACGAATTTCAGCATGTGAGTGGCTATAGTACATGTCCTATAATATTACAGCTTAAGGAAAACTCCAAAATCAAGTACCCTTGCCTAGCAAACTTCAAAATGCCCAGGCCTCTTTAGTCCTCTGACTACTGCACACGTACTTAACAGATAACAAAAACACATGCCAGTAACCCAAGCCCCTGCAGAGGACTTAGCCCTGTTAGTATCCACACGGTGACCCATCCTTTCCTTTGCCCTGCAGTTTAATCTAAAAAGATTTAGATTATTCTGCCAACATACTTATTAGCAGCCCTGCCTTCTTCCAGTATGATAAAGTCATTAAGTCATTCAACACAACATAACTTTTTTCATCTTAAAATGACTTTTATGTTCTCTTATTTTTTCCTAATTAAAAAAAAAAGTAATCTGCTCTTTTAAACACATGAAAATTTAATTCTCTGAGGGGACACACTATGGGTTTGTGCCAGAAGAGAAAATAATTCAAACATTTATTTGCCTTAACTCTTAAAGATATGCATGACAAGAATATAAATAAGCCTACAAATAAATAAGTGTTCTTGAGTATTTATATACTTATATTTTTTTAACTGCAAAAGTAAGTTTTCTTTCAGCACAAAATACATTTGATTGAAACTCAGGACAGCCATTAATATGGTAGGTATAAGACAATGAAATAGTGAGACCACGAAAGAACTCTTTGGGTAAAAGACTACAAAGTAATGAGTTTGGTTTTTATGTCCTGTTTGTTCATTTGTTCTTGGAACATAGCAGTGAAGAAAATAAAGGGAGTTGTCATCCTGTTTTTTCTAGATGAAGCTACAGGGGCAGAAAGATTAAGGGATAAATTGCTCAAAGGTGGATTATACTATAAAGTATCCTTCTCAGGAGATGAGAGGTTTGTATAGAAATAATTCAGTGTTCCATAGATTAATGTAGACTGAAGAAAGAGGAAGAGCCTCCTTGATGGCTGTGACTGAATAAACATGAGTTGCTAGTGAACGTATTTTCACTCAAATTTTTAAATGCTTAGATTTTATCCCCCATCTGATGCACAAGTTTATAGGTTAAAAATTGTCCTCTGCACTTGTTTTTTAACCAAACAACAGAACTATACTAAATTCTGGATTGTGTGATAAAAATCCATGTCTATTATTTTAGTAAATTTTTGTAAAATGAGCCATTTATTCTTTGCTGTAAGATATTCTTAATATAGTCAATGCCTTGTTGTTTGAAAAGGTCTCCTAATATCAGGGTTACCCCACTTATTTTTTTTACATATTCCAGGTTTAACGTTTCCTTGTATTAAAAAAAAGGAGTTAAAATATGTTCAGCTGTAGACGTTGAGTCTATGTAATCAAAGGTGATGACAGAACTCAGAGTGGTGATGTTTGCTGATTCAGTGATCTGTTTTGTACCTTTCAAGAAATAAATTGTCCCAGTGTGCAAATTGGGAGAATTTTATTCCATTACAATACACTGAGCTCACTTATAAACCCACTAGAAATCCTTCAGTTCTCTAGAAGATGCCTAAGCTATTATTACTAAAATCAAGTGGTCCAAAAAACATTTACACAGTTGCAAAACATACCCAGATTCTACGGAGTAATGTTAATTCTGCAATGTTTGAGTCAAAAAAATAATGCTAAAAAATACTCCTGTGGTGTCATCAAAATGGATTTAGTTTTTTCATGCATGTAGTACTAAATAATACAAATCATAAAATTCTTACCTTCTAGGAACTTCTATCAAACAACATTAATGCCAGCCAAGCCAAGAGTAAAGTAAAAATTATTTCTAAGCCTTATACTACTTGCAAATTCGAAGTAACAACTCACCTTTTTACAGATTAAAAGTGGAACTAGACAACAGAAGTCTGAAGGAGTTGCTGAGGTATTCCTGGGGTTGGAGCTAGTCCAGGGAAGTCCGGAGTATCTATCCAAGACCCATGGGCACAGGTATAAGAGTGAGAATTCATCACAGACATACTAGAGCAGGACTCCAGTGCTGCATAACTCCACAGGGACCCCTTTCTCACTGTAGCCTGATAAATATGCTCCCTGGAGAACAACTCCATAGACCATCTCCTACAGAGTTGAGCAACTCAGAGGCCTGATCCTAAAGCAGTATTTTGCAACTTTTTAAAATTCTTCCCACAATAGGAAATTAACTTACATTACAGTCCATTAGACATACATTTATAATGTGTAACAAAAAGTTTCATGAAACAAATACTTATTACATGTAATAACTTCTTATGTTTTTTTATCCCATTCTATTTTATCTTATTCTATTTGGTATTTTTTAATAACAGCCATGACCCACCGAAATGATTTTAATGACTCACAAAACAGATTATTACCTAGCACTCACGTATATAAGCTAACAGAAAGAGCTTCCACAAAATACCAACCTAGCCATGCAATGTTCTTTACATTTTCTTTTCTATTTCATTGATCAAAAATATACTAGTTGGGGCATACTAAATTGATTTTGAAGCCCACTAATAGATTTCAATACTGTTTTAGAATATCCATGAGGTAATTCAGCAAATATTTGTTGAGCACCTAGGATGTGCTAGGCACTGTTTTAGCACTGCAGGTAAAACAGGGTACAGTAAAAGGATACAAAGCTAAGCATATTCATAATCTAGAAACTCAGCCTACTCTGCTCATTAAACAAAATGAGATAAGACTTCCAGTTGGAAGACTGATGAAGCGTTTTAACTATTAGGTACTGTAGTGCACATTAAAGAACAGAAATTCTACCAGCGAGGGACTTATACTCTTTCTCAACATTTGTTTTCCCACAAATATTGAGACATGTAAGAAAAGAGGCATTAAAAAAAAAAAAAAAAAACCTATGACTTGAGTAAACTGAAAAATCCTAAGCATTTTAAAGTTAATTACAACAGTTTTCAGAGTAATTATAGGTGTTAAGAAAGGGAACAATACATTATTACGGGGGGGGGGAACCTCTTTTTCTGACTCTGACTCCATCACCACCACAAGACTGAAAAGACTGATCCCCTTGATAGTCATAACTACACAGACACCATATTCCAAGACTCAAGCTGCATCCCTTCTACTGCTCTTTTCTCTTCCCCATCCTCTTGGCCCTGTTGAGTGTGGAGAGCATTTCCTCAGATACTGCCATAGCTCCCTTCCCCATCTTCTCTACCTTCTCTTAAGTCCTTTGGTTTGGGACCCCTTCCTCCCTCCCGTGACTAGAACAAAGTAGCCTCTAGTGCCTAAGATTTCCTTTCTGTTGCTGATAAAAGAATGTTAACAATGTACATCAGAATCCAGAGCACAAAGATAGAGATTTGATATGTTTTTGTAAATAGACATTACCATTCCCTCTTACTAAAGCTTGAGAAAATAAAGTCTCCTAGAAAAATGTAGTATTCTCATAAAAGTTATCTTTCAATTTATTATTGTTATCATTAAAAATCGGTCCTTTAAATATAGAGGAGAAAATTTCACTATTTCAATGGGATTGAAAAGTGAATTATATTTATTAGACTCACTAAGCCATGATATTTTCTCTTATCTCTACAAGCATTCATTTTTATTAAGGATTACCATTGTCCCTGTTTGCAATGCAAGTACACTTACCAAAGTAAATGATAAAGGTCAGATGGTGAAGGCATACACATTCTATACGACTTATTTCTTAGGTTCTTGAATTTTATGGATAAAAATCAGTGTTTGGGCATATTAATTTAGAAAAGGCTTCTTAGCATAAAGTAGCATTTGTTCAAAATTACAGCTAAACAAACCGGTATAATGAGGTTTTAAAAATACTTCATTGGTCTTCTTGATATGAGCTTTATATTCTCTGTTGTACACATACAAAGATATGTATAACAATATTATTAATATTTAAGAGACAGCCATATAAGAGTTTAGCACAATACAAACAATGACCAGGAAGAAGAGAAATGAATCAAAAGAGGTAGACATTAACTTTGTTTTGAAAAGTAGTTTTAAAAATAAGACAGATAAAACATGTCAAGGATTAAATTAATATTAGGAAAATATCCTTTAAAATTTACTCATACTATTTCTGTGTACACACACATATGCATATACATATATCATGAATTGTAAGTGTGTGCAGAATACTGTTTACATACAGAAATTTGTCTGGGCCAGGCTCAGTGGCTCACGCCTGTAATCCCAGCACTTTGGGAGGCTGAGGCAGGCAGATTACAAGGTCAGGAGTTTGAGACCAGCCTGGACAATATGGTGAAACCCTGTCTCTACTAAAAATACAAAAGTTAGCCAAGCCTGCCTCAGGAGGCTGAGGCAGGAGAATCACTTGAACCCGGGAGGTGGAGGCTGCAGGGAGCCAAGGTCGTGTCACTGCACTCCATCCTGGGCAACAGAGTGAGACTCCATCTCAAAAAGAAAAAAAAAAAAAAAGAAACCTGTCCTACTGGGCAAGCTACCACTGTCATTTCCTCACCAGACAGACTGTCTTAATCTCTGGGTGTCTAAGCATGAGATCTCACACCAAAGTAAGTTTGGGGGGCTTTCCAGTCTTCTCTCCTACTCTTGAAAAGCAACAGAGACAATGAGAAAAAGAAAGTATGCCAGTTCATGGTGCTGCTGGCCGGTGTGAAATAATCACTTTTTCCCAGTAAAGGACTACTCCAACTTACTAACTTGTTCCAGGATCCCAGCTGCCTTTTGGTTATTTAACTGGTAAACATGTAATGAATAATTTCCTTTTTAAAAATCTCGGCGACTATCCTTTTTATTCGATTAAGCACAAAATACCTTGACTGCAAAAACAAAACAAACAAAAAAAAAACCAGCTTTAACAAAACATTTTTCCTCATGGTTCAACAGACCATAGAGTTTTTGTGCAGAACTATGAAATACGTTCACCAGAGAGTGCCTATTCAAGATTAAGTGGTTCAGAAATAAGCAATTTCCAAATTTCCCTGCATCTATAAAATTTCATACAAATTCAGGGTCCTCTTTGAATGACTGTAAGCGTGAATGAGTAACTTTAAGAACTCAGAGTAATTTGGGATAGACCTCTCCCTCTGTGGGGTGATTTCAACTTCTTGAAATATCTGGAAGCCTTCTTAGGTAATTTGTCATCTTGCACCCATCTCCTTTCCAATGTCCCTTATCTCCTAGCATTGGACTAATACACTGGAGAGTTCATTTTCACTTTCTCCACAAATGGGTGGTATTCTTTCCTTTTGTCCACAAACACACCAACACATAGCATCAAACTACCTACTTCTAAAAGTTGAGTGCAAGTTTTATGATTTTACGATCTTTTTTAATACCAACAAATATTGTTTGAATGCTGATCACATGTCAAAGACTCTGTTAGGTCTTGGAAATACAGCGATAAATAAGAAATGATTTTTGTCTTTAATGGTTTGGAAAGATGATTTCAAATTTCTTCACTGTTTATCTCAGGCAGCAGGTTCAACCATGGGTAGGAGGAGCCAGAAGCATAGGGAAACCTCACAATATTTTCAGTCATATTTCTTTGTTTTGGGGAAACATAGGACTCTTCATTACCTTCCATCTACTTTATTATCACCTTGTCTTTGCTTGTTGTTTTAATCATCTTGCTTCTGCATAGAGGCCCTTTTTATTTTCATTTTCATCTCTCAAATTCCAGATCAAATGTTACACCACTTGACTAGTTTTCCCTGACGTGTTCAGTTTTACAGTGGTCTCCTTGTTATACACCTGTTACACCTCTTAGCATATTGCATTATAGTTATACTAGCAATATAAGAACAAAGCTTTACATTTTTCTAGTTCCTAATAAACTCTGAATAAATATATATTTGAGAGAAGAAAAAGACAGAGAGATTTCTGTGTTTATTTCTTTACCTAAACTCTTAATTCCTTCAGGAAAGAGCAAGGTTTGTTTGTTGTTGTTGTTTTTTGTTTTTTGTTTGTTTGTTTGTTTCTTTTTTCGTAGTTAGTTCTATTCTATTTTCCAGCAGAGTACACCTGTTTGTTGAATAGATTTCTTGAAAATTAAAGAAAAAATTTTAAAACTATACCTTTATCTTCATACTACATTTAAGCAGCTTGTGTGCTTCACCGCTTTCTTGATGGTAAGACAAAAATACACCCAGAGTATCTATACTTCGCTTCTTCTAATTCTTCAAGAATATTTAGATAGAGAGCTTTTATGTTATCCCAAAATGGCTACTTCTTTGAATCGTAAGTGTGGATACTTCTCTGTTGCAAAATAAAGATTAAAAATTATAATAATCTCTAAGGAAAGCCTTCATCTATAAAGCCTTGACATGTACACTCTAGAGCATTTTGAAAATGTGTTCTGCCTTTGGTTAGAGAAATTGTGATCTCTACATCTAAATATGTCATTATTATTTAGCAGAGAGGAAAAATTGCCACAGATATTGCCACAAGTAGTGATTACTAGTAAATAAGACTTTTTATTTAAACTCTTAAAAACATTTGTAAAGGTTTAATAAAAGTTTTTTAAAAATTTTAAAAGATGGTTTCCAAATGAAAATAATCCATCGTATCTATGGAAATAGCAACAAGATTTAAGAAGCAATTAAATGTTTAAGGTTTTGATAATTTTGTAACAAATCTGAATTAGTATTTAAAGAATTGTATACTACATACCTATTTCAGCATTTGGTATGTTTTCTTACCCTACTCTTGGTGAATGTGGTCATTATTTCATAAATATATATTTTCAAAGAGGGGTTTTTAAAATCTCATTATTTAAATAAAACACTGAAAACTAAAAAAAAAAAAAAGGTAGACCATGACAGCCAGGAAAAATGACAAATCCTTGCTATACGGATGTTTTGTAAAGTGTGTTGGATGTGCTGATTTGTACTTACTGCTGTTACCACAGCACCACTACTATGACTACTAATGTCAATAATAATGATAACTCCTTTTATTTTTATAGACTTTCACATATTTCAGAATTTTTGCTTCCCTTTTTTTGGTTCTCAAAATAATCATGCCAGTTATGAAATTTTTTCTACAGAAAAAGTTCAAAGTAGCAAAGTATCACATGTAGAAAGATATTTATCCCTGTATTATCTATAATGATGAAAAATCAAAATATGAATACCAGACTTTATCACATTGGTTCAATAAATATAGTAAATACATACACTACACAGTTAAAATATAAATACAAAGTCTATTTATCAGAAAGGAAAAATCCTTGTGTTATTCTATTAGGTGAAAAGAAAAAGAATATACAATTATATTCATATTACTGTTACAACTATGGAACATTTCTGTGTATTTGGATGAAGCCTCAATGGTAACATGATAAAATGTAAAGTTTTTTAGGATAGCATGGCATAACATCGCCCAAAATGTTGAGTTTATTTTAGATTTTCAGTGACACTGGTGTTGTTCATTATGCCATATATGTGTTTAGTATTTTTAAATAAAACTAAATGTGTACTCTTAAAATAATAAAATATTTGTCAAATGCATGTATTACATAAAACAATGCATTTACAATGGGGAAAGACCATTTACAAAAAAGTGATTATAGGTTCCTTTTCAATAGATGTGGTTTTCACCCTATCTACCTCACCCCTTGTGCATCTGGATCACCAGGGGTGATTTCAAAGAATACTACTGCCCAGGCTGTACCCCGAGAGATGAGTTTTCAACGGGTCTGGGCTAGGGCCCAGGTATTGGTTTGTTTTTGTTTTTCAAATTTCTCCAGATAATTCTGTTGTGCGGCTTGGGTTGAGCATCACAAAAACAGTTATAAATACGTGAAATTTCCTCTTTTCCGATATTAAATTCCCAGAATTTTCATCTCTAGTGTAAGACTTTTAAGAATAAGAATGCTATTTAAGACTGGTCTAATTTAAGAAATCATAAGTCCAAAGTGTCTTTATGCAATAAGAATGGTAAAAATTCTTAATTATTATTTTTATTCATTGTCAAAATTATGATAAATAGAGTATTGGTGAGAGAAATGAGCACTGTCTTCCACTGCTTATAGGAATGTAAACGAAGTGTGTATTGATCAACTTCACAGGAGGGTAGTTTGACAATATGTATTCAAAGCTTCTAAAATATGTAAACCCTTTTGTCCCTGAAATTTCACTTTTAAGAATTTATCCTTAGAAAATAATTAAGTGAACTGGCAAAGAAATATTAATAAGAATATTTGTCATAGTGTTGCTTACAATAGTAAAAGATTGGAAATAATTTAAAAACTTATGACTGGATTGATTAAAGTACAGTATATCGTACATGATACTAATAAAATGGTTCTGTAGCTATATATAAGTTAACATGGAATGATAATCACATTACATTGATAAAGCTACAAAATAACATTATAGCATGATTCCATTTTTTAAAAATATATGTAACATATATATGCATATATATATGCATACCTGCATATGTATAGATACGCAGGTAGAAAAAGCCCAGAAAGCTATAAAGTAAAATATTATCTTCATAGGTAGTTATCTTCATAGGTACTTTTTATTTTCTGCTTTATATTTTTATGTGCATTCTACTTTTGTGGGTTTCTTTTCACTAAAAGGAAGTAGTAGTTTTATAAATAAAGACAAATAACTTTTTTAATGAAAAAAACTTTTTAAATGAAATTATTACTTTTATCTACCAATTGAATGAAGAACACGGATTCTCCCATCTTCAGCTTTCACTAGTTTTCTGCCTGTGAAAAACAAGCCATTTGATAGTCAGGAACACCTATTTCTTTTTTAAATCCCCCACCTCTCCTGCCACCACAACCTACCAGCTATTTCTCAGCAAAACTTCTTCAATATATTTATTTTCAAAAGTGTACATTCTAAACTTAAGTCCCATTAACAGATGTCAAGTGATCTGATTACAATTAATCTAGTAGCAATCAATGAGGGTGCCATGTAACAAATAAATTGGAATTTATGTTAATGCATTTTTATGCCTAGTCTCACATAATATCCATGATTAATAACTAGTTTTTTATTTTTTTTTTTCATTTTAGGCGGTTCAGGACCATCATCCTCCATAGCCATAGCGGGCACCAACCACCCTGCCATCACAAAGACAACATCTGTTCTTCAAGATGGCGTCATAGTCACCACGGCAGCTGGAAACCCACTGCAGAGTCAGCTGCCCATTGGGAGTGATTTTCCTTTTGTTGGCCAGGAGCACGCACTTCATTTTCCATCCAACAGCACTTCAAACAACCATCTTCCACACCCCTTGAACCCCAGCCTCCTCAGTTCTCTACCTATCTCTTTGCCAGTGAATCAACAGCATCTCCTAAACCAGAATCTATTAAATATCCTCCAGCCTTCAGCAGGAGAAGGCAAGTCTGAGATCAACCTCCACCCTTTAGGTTTTCTCGACCCGAATGTAAACGCTGCTTTAGCTTTTCTCTCCAGTGACATGGATGGGCAGGTATTGCAGCCTGTTCACTTTCAGCTCTTAGCAGCCCTGCTTCAGAACCAAGCCCAAGCAGCTGCCATGCTTCCCCTGCCATCTTTCAATCTGACCATCTCAGATCTTTTCCAACAGCAAAATACCCCTTTACCCTCATTAACACAGATGACAGCCCCACCAGACCATTTGCCAAGCAATCAGTCAGACAACAGCCGAGCTGAGACCCTTTTAACCAGCCCCCTGGGGAACCCTTTACCAAGCTTTGCAGGCAGTGACACTACTTTTAACCCCCTGTTCCTCCCAGCTGTCAATGGGGCCTCAGGATTAATGACCTTGAATCCCCAGCTGTTGGGAGGTGTCCTGAACTCGGCATCGGCCAACACCGCTAATCATCCAGAGGTTTCCATAGCAACCTCCTCCCAGGCAACCACTACCACAACCACTACATCATCAGCAGTGGCAGCACTGACTGTCTCAACACTTGGTGGGACAGCAGTGGTGTCAATGGCAGAAACATTGCTGAATATATCTAATAATGCTGGGAATACACCTGGTTCAGCTAAACTCAACAGTAACTCTGTGGTGCCACAGCTACTTAACCCTCTACTGGGGACAGGTCTACTTGGTAAGTTAAATTTATTCACAAATTTTTTACAAAAGAAACGTTTTTCTAATTCTATTTTCTCCTTTTTAAAAACTCCATTTTGTCACACTATTTTTAAAAATGTTTTTGTTATGTCACAGCTTGCTTAAGGAACTAAATATAACAACACCCACACACAACCATAGTTATACAAACATGAGTGACTTTTTCCTTTTTCCCCTATTCTAGCAATACTAAATATCACTTTAATCTGCTTTCTCTTCTAATTCTGATGCCACCTAAACCTAACCTACCCATCATCTCTTAAACCAAGTAGAGTCTCATTTTTCAAATAATAAAGCACAGGTACATCTTAAAAATCACTTTCATTTGAATTTTCGTTGGTGTGGCATCACAGGGTTAGTATGAGCAGCTGCACTGTGGATGGAAACAGATTGAGAAAGTGTTTTCCAGGTGAACCCTAAATAAAAAAAACTAAATGCTTGTCTAGCAAAACAAGAAGTGAGACATAAAACCATGCAAAACTAAAGTTTGCCCAAGTTCAAGAGGACAGCCCCTCTAGCTACTACTAGATTTCCTCAGTCAGTATTATTTTTTTGACCTTTGTGGCTTAAAAACAAAGTGTTTCGTCTGTATTATCCTATCACAAAATAGTCAGAAAATAATGCCAGGTATATTTAACTGATGGATATAGGTAACTATAATATAAAGTGTAGGGATGGTGTCCATAAAGTCTGGAAACAGGGAAATGTACATGATGATGTCAATGGCATCTTCCATGTGTAAAAAATAATTTGTTTATTATTTATGTTTTTTTGATTTTATGGATGCCTTTATAATATAGTAAATTTAGTTCTATTTGGCATTGAAATCTTTGTAATTAAATAACCTACAAAGCATATTTCATTTACATATTACAAGTTACAGGACAATTTCTATGACATTGTCCTCAAGAAAATGTCAGAGTAATTTCAGAATAATTTTGAATTTTGAATATAAATTTAGTTATTAATCCTACTCATTATATAATATTTATTTTGAATGATTATGACAATGAATTCTTTTGTGTTGTTAGCTTCTTTTCCATTTTAATTTTAGGTGACCAACCTTCTATCACAAAACAATGCACATTTCTAAACCAAATCAATGATTTGATGTGGTATCTACTGATGATTATGGCTTGAGAACTAAATTTTGTAAACAAGGCCTGATCAGCTCACTTATTTTAATTATCTGGTCAGATACTTACAATTGCTAAAACATTATAGGACTAATTTCAACCTGTAATTTTAGGTCCTCTAAAATAGATCTAAAATCTAAAAATAATAGATCAAGGAATCATATGACACTGCAGCTCAATATATAAGGACTGCCTAATGCATAGAGCAAAGACTAAGTAGCCTTTCCATGATATAAAATTTAAAAACTAATTATAGAAGATAAAACTAAATAATAAAGCTACTCTTTCCTTATCACTTAGTAAGACTTTGAGAAGTAAAAAAGAAAAGCATTACCCAAGTAAGCATAGCACTTAGTTTTTGGTTTTTTTTTTCAGGAATTCTCAGGTACAAAGAAAGGCATAGAATCTCCAAAGAATCACATTTACTTATATTTTATGTTTTTCAAACTGTAGGTGATATGTCATCAATAAACAATACTTTGAATAACCATCAACTGACTCATCTACAGTCGCTGTTAAACAACAATCAGATGTTTCCTCCAAATCAGCAACAGCAGCAACTTCTCCAGGGGTACCAGAATCTCCAGGCGTTCCAAGGACAGCCCACAATTCCTTGCCCAGCTAACAATAACCCCATGGCTTGTCTGTTTCAGAACTTTCAGGTACTCTCCTCCCCTGTGTCACTTTAGAAGAAAACAATGTCTGGGTTTGTTTAAACACTTAATTTGCAGGAAAGGGTGAAAAAAGTAGGTTATGTGCCCTTTCACCTCTATTTAGTGTTATTTCTCAATCATGAGTATTGTTAAACATTCCAGTCTTTTGTGTGAAGGTTTTCTTTTTTTTTTAATTTTGTCTGAAGTATCTCAGCAGTTCTTTTGGAGCTGTTAGTAAAAACTGATCGTGTGACCCTCATAAGCCCTTTCGTCATTTCTCATTGTTCTCATGACTGAGACTCACCTCCCTCGCATGCCCACCTGTCCATCCTCTCCAGCGTCAGCTCTCACCACTCTTCCCCTGGCTTCAGCCACATGGTACTTCTTTAGTTCCACGAAGTGAATAAATCCCTGCTAGATTAAGAAGATAGGTGGAAAGAGTAACACTAAATCCACATGGGAAGAAAATATGGACTTTTTAAAAATAATCTTGGGGTAGAGAAGGCTCTTTCAGCATGACAGAAAACCAAGGCAGTCAAAAGGAAAAGAAACAAATTTGATTACCTAAAAATTTAAAATCTCTGTGTGATCAAGGATATTCTAAACAAAGCTAAAGACAAGTGACAACCTGGCAGAAAATATTTTCCTAATACATACTAAATAACACCTATAATGTAAAAAGAGCTCCTACAAATCAGAAAGAAAAAGGATAATTGATTAGAAAAAGTTAGCAATAGATATGAACAGGTAATTCATAGAATTTGAAACATAAAGTATTAATAAATGTATGAAAATAATCAGAGTTACATAAATTATCACAGTAATGTGTCCATCAGATTGATGATATCCACTGCTGATAAGGGTGCAGAGAAATAGATTCTCTCAGATTACTGGTGGTCTGATTACATGCTGATATAGTCCTTTTAGAGAGTAATTTGATAGCATATCAGATTTTTAAATATCTTTTGACCAGAAGTTCAGCTTCTATGTATTAATATCTCATTTTAGAGAAATCTTCAAATGTGAACAAACAAGCACATATCAAAATGTTCAGTGCAGTATAATTTGTGGTGTCAAAAATTATGAACCACTCCATCAGTAGGGAAATAGTTAAATATATTGTGGTACAGTATATCCATCTACCTCGTGGTTTAGAAAATTAGGTAGACTTACATAATCTGATATGGAAAGATCTGTAAGACTGCAAGACTCCCGTGCTATAGTATTGCAGAACAGTACTTTTAAATCTGGAAACTATGAATATAATCATACGCTAAAGGAAAGACCCAGGAAAGTGGAACATCTTTATGTTCAAGGGATAATAAATAAGGCAGGATCCCTGAGGAGAGGGTGTGGGATCCAGAATCTAGTACCATCCCATTTAGGTTGAAAGAAAGGAGGGAAGCAAGGAAGGGAGGTAAGAAGGATGCACTCCAGTGCTGGTTAGTTCTAAGAAAGGAAATAGGACTGGAGTAGGGTGAGAAACTGTGAGTGTGGGTGAGAAGTAATGATGAAGAAAACTTGTATATTTTTGACATATATATATATAATCCATAGTAAAATAATTCAGAAAGGAAGAGGAAGTGCTCAACCGTGTCACTGAGAAAAAAGGTAAGATAAAGCCTGAAGAGAATCCTTTAGATTTACCAATTAGGACATCATCAGTGACTTAGTGGAATGCAGTTTTGCTGGAGTGGTGGGAGTAGGAGCCAGATGGCAAAAGGGAGGAACAGCGAATGGGAGGTTAGGAATTAAAGAGTATAGATTAAAGAAGTATACTTTAGCTGTTCTTGACAAACACACACACACAACACACACACATACACACAACTATATGAGATGATAGATAGGCTCATTTGTTTCACTATAGTAACCCCTTTACCATCTGTGTATATATTCTATAACATTATGGTGTTAACTTCAAATACACACAACAAAATTTATTTTTGAAAAAAACTTAACTTTGAAGAACGTAAGAGAAATAGGGCAGTGCCCCAGCAGGGGGTCGGGAGTAGATGAATGCAAACTTTCAAATACGTAAGCCATGAACATAATCATGTGCTATAGGAAAGACCCAGAAAAGTGGAAGAGATTGAACGTAAAGAAGGGAAGGGATGCCGGGCACGGTGGCTCACGCCTGTAAATCCCAGCACTTTGGGAGGCTGAGACGGGCGGATCACAAGGTCAGGAGATTGAGACCATCCTGGCTAACACGGTGAAACCCCGTCTCTACTAAAAATGCAAAAAATTAGCTGGGCGTGGTGGTGCGCGCCTGTAGTCACAGCTACTTGGAGGCTGAGGCAGGAGAATGGCGTGAACCCCGGAGGTGGAGCATGCAGTGCCGAGATCACACCACCACACTCCAGCCTGGGCGACAGAGCGAGACTCTGTCTCAAAAAAAAAAAAAAAAAAAAAGAAGGGATAATAAATAAGACAGGATCCTTGAGAAGGGGGCTTGGGATTCAGAACGTAAGTGGAGGGCACACCCTCAGAGAGCAGAAGGGAACCCTCTTATGGGAAGCAGGACAGAATTTAGGACAGGTGTAGTTGCAGAGAAGTCTGCTGCCAGGGGCAGGGAGTATCAGAGTATAAGAAATTGTGAGAATTCTTGCCTGATGGGCTTTATTTTCTCTATTACGTAAGGTCATCTACTAAGAATAGTCTGGGAGATGGTGAAGAAGTTGGTGAAGATTTGAATAGTTGTGGAAAATGAGTGACAACTAACTAGAAGATCTAGGATTGATGGGCAGCAATAAGCCCTCAACTGAAGTTGGAAGCTACAAATTCCTATAGACAAATATTCAGCATCCTCAGTGTAGATGTAGATAAGGCAGGCAGTTGAATTGATCCAAGATTGGGATTTTGCCTGGTAGGTGTAGACAGGGTGATAATAGCAAGAGAGAGGCTGATGTGCTGACAGATCCTAGGTTCTGGATTAGTAGGGAAGGATGTAAAGAAAGGGAGAGATCATTGTGGAAAAAAATCTGAAACTCCAAAGTATCAAGGATCTAGAGCAGTAATTCTTAGATGGCATGGGGGTGGGGGTAAAATTAGAATAACCTTGGACACTTTTTCAAACTGCCCTCATCCTTCCTATATCAGAATTCTGATATGCTCCCCTGGTAAGTATGCTGTCCCTTCACCACTTCCCAATTGAGAATCACTTCTGCAGATAGCCATTGTCACTACTGACAGCATGGGGATATGGCCTGAAAAGGTTGAGGAGAAGGTATTACTACCCCATCTGAAAACTAGTGTCACGTTATTGTTAAGAAAGGAGTTCATATATTTTTATATTTTATATTGTATTTCACTTAGTTAAGTGGAAACATCAGTGAGTTAGAAATCACTTTCAAAATATTTTTCCTTTGATAATTTGATTACCTGTGACTTGACTCTTTTTTGAATCCTAAATTGCAAAGACCTGTAATGACACCGGATAAATGGAATCATCCCAACCTGAGTACGTTTTCTGTCCAACCACGTCAAGTTTAATTTTTCTAGAGAAGGTTTCGCAATGATGATTTTAAAAAATCTGTTGAATGATTTTAACCAAAGAAGCAGCCTGCAAATATAATCAAGACATAAGCTTTCCTATACAAAGTGACTTTTTACTTCATTTTTTGAGTCTTGTTCTTTATATTTCCTTCCTTGTTATATTTGTTTGTCTTTTGGTAAATCTTAAAGTTATAGTCTTTCTCTTTGAGGCCTTTAAAATTATTTCCCTTTCTCTCACTGCTTCCTGTCTATTTCTTCAAGGTGAGAATGCAGGAAGATGCAGCTCTCCTAAACAAAAGAATAAGCACTCAGCCTGGGCTCACAGCACTTCCTGAGAATCCAAACACTACACTTCCACCTTTTCAAGATACACCTTGTGAGTTGCAACCGAGGATTGACCCATCTCTTGGTCAACAGGTGAAGGATGGCCTCGTTGTGGGTGGCCCAGGTGATGCTTCTGTAGATGCCATTTACAAAGCAGTTGTCGATGCAGCCAGCAAGGGAATGCAGGTTGTCATCACCACTGCAGTCAACAGTACAACTCAGATCAGCCCCATTCCAGCTCTGAGTGCCATGAGTGCCTTCACTGCTTCAATTGGTGACCCATTAAATCTCTCCAGTGCTGTCAGTGCGGTCATTCATGGACGGAACATGGGAGGTGTTGATCATGACGGTAGGCTGAGGAATTCAAGAGGGGTTCGGCTGCCCAAGAATCTAGACCATGGGAAAAATGCGAACGAAGGAGATGGGTTTGAATATTTCAAGTCAGCAAGTTGCCACACATCCAAAAAACAGTGGGACGGGGAGCAAAGCCCCAGAGGGGAGCGAAACAGGTGGAAGTACGAGGAATTTTTAGATCATCCAGGCCATATCCACAGTAGTCCTTGTCATGAAAGGTCCAATAATGTCTCTACACTGCCATTTCTGCCTGGGGAACAGCACCCAATACTGTTACCACCAAGAAACTGTCCAGGGGATAAAATTCTAGAGGAAAATTTCAGGTATAATAACTACAAAAGAACTATGATGAGTTTTAAGGAGAGACTAGAGAACACTGTGGAAAGATGTGCACACATTAATGGGAATAGACCTCGACAGAGTCGGGGATTTGGAGAGCTGCTAAGCACTGCAAAGCAAGACCTGGTCCTAGAGGAGCAGTCTCCAAGTTCCTCAAATAGTTTGGAAAATTCTCTGGTCAAAGACTACATCCATTACAATGGAGACTTTAATGCCAAAAGCATTAATGGGTGTGTGCCTAGCCCTTCAGATGCTAAAAGCATTAGTAGTGAAGATGACCTAAGGAATCCAGACTCCCCCTCTTCAAATGAATTGATACATTATAGACCAAGGACGTTCAATGTTGGCGACTTGGTCTGGGGCCAAATCAAAGGACTGACTTCCTGGCCTGGAAAATTAGTAAGAGAAGACGACGTTCACAATTCATGTCAACAAAGCCCAGAGGAAGGGAAGGTATACCAATCTTTATCCATTGTCAAATACTAACCTTTATTCAGATATCAATTATTGGTTTTTGTTATCATCACTTTGGATTCTTTGGATTTGAAATTAGGATTCTTCATGACTCATTGAGGTCTCACAAGCTTCTGGAGCATAAAATGAAGAGGGGATGGTTATAGTCAACAAAATGTCATATCAACAAGGGGTGAGTTGTAAAGCATTTATAGATCACACTAGGGCTCAGGGTGGCTGTAAGCCAGGAACCAGATTTCCAGAATTTGGTCCACTCTGCCTTCCTTCTCTACAGTTACCTAGTTCTTCATTTCATACACTGAGGAGGAAGGCAAGTGTCAATGACTGGGGAAAAAAATCTGATAGCCTTTGGAGGTCCAGGTGTGTGGTAGGGGTAAGGCCCTCCCAGGCAACAGATGCACCAGGGGACGACATCTCCTGCCTGTGCTTACATGTGGCACACAGAGCTGGGAAGGGGGTACAGTCTGGGTGGAGATGCAGCCGTTTCTGGAAGCAGCAGGTAAAGTCTGAAATCAGAATTTCCTGAATACCTTTCAGGAAAAGTTCTGGGCCTTTAAAACATATGGAAATGTTTAACCCCATAGTCTGGTTCTACTTAACACAATTAGATCATATAAATTAAATGAAAACTTCTCCATGAAACTACCATTCAATTTAAAAGAAATTAGTAGGGGTCTTCTGGGCTTTTTTTTTTTTTTTTTTTTCCGGCCCTTACAAAAATGGTGGAATTGGCTCACTAGGCAAGAAATATGCAGAGTGTTTAAAGTAGATAGAAAAATTTATATCTGACCAGGAGGAGATCATTATGCACATTCCCCCATATGATGAAGAAATGTATAATTTTTCATCTTCCTAGGTAATAAAAATTACAGGTATATGTTATTCTCGTAAAGAGTATATTCTATAAAGCAATTTCAACTGTGCTCAAACTTTCACTGGCACTTAGGTTTAATGACAGGAAACCAAAAGCATTTTTGCCAGCACAATAAAAGGATTGTCTTTCTCCAAATGACTAGGAGGTCCTAAAACCTTGCTCATAATGCCTAATATATACTTGTCAGGATACACTCTGGGCATAATGTTTGTACATTTGATAAGGAAATGAATTCCATACCCCTATTCACAAAATATTTTATTCTCTATACTCTCAGAGATCAGACAAACATTCTTTAGGTTGAAAAACCTAAATATTTTTGACGGTTTATTCAAGAAATAATTAGAAACAGAAAAAGTGGGCTTTTATGATATAAATGGAACTGCTACAAATACAAGATGCAGACATTGAACTGTTTTACAATGTCTGTGCAAACGAACTAAGTCTTTTTTATGTGCCATTTTACCAAAAGCTTAACTGAAAAAAAAGATTATGGCCTCCCTTCCCTGGAAACATTCTTCCTGTCCTAAATGCCTTGTCTAAATATCTTTTTATGCCCTTAGGAGAGTAAAGGCATGTACTTTTAACACATTTCACATTAAACAATGGTCTAGATCTTCTGATTAATCTCTGCTCGAAAACTCCTGAGACTGAGGTATTCACTGATGTTAGGGGAGATGTACTTTAAAAAAAAATCGAAGAGTCCAAGAAACACTTATTTTTCTTCACTTAAATAAGCAAAGTAGTATGTAGTATTCATTCCACTATAAAATAATATTTTTAAAATTCAGATTCTTCTTCCTTAATTTTGGCAATAGATGAATTGTAATAGGAAACATAAAACTGTTGCTGTAAATTCACATATTCCTCCTCTCACTGGCTGACCTTGTCATTTTGGATTCTCAAGTAAAAACCTTATATCAAGATATACTATACACTAAAAATATATTTAGTAATTCAGAGAATTTAATTTAAAGCACACATTTAGAGGTGAAAAACTGAAAACATGCAATAAAATATTAATGATAATACATGAAACATTTATCTATCATTTAAAAAGCAAGATATAACAGCCTCAGAAGCTCTAACGACTCAGCATTTTTAAAAACCTCTGGTCTTTTCAGGACCTACCACACTTTTGCACATAAGTAAACTAAGTACTACTTCACAAACATTCTTTTTTCCTCTATAGTTCACAAAACAAGACTTCCCAATACTTTACTTAGTGATGCTCCGTGAGTCAAAGTTCTCATTTTACAACACCAGAAAAGGTAAAATCTCAAACACAGGTCCGACTTCAAGCCAAGTGTCTGATATATTGATGACCCTAGTTCATGAAGAAAAAGTAAAACTATGTTCAATACCTGTATAAGACAAAACATGATGTATTTCAGAGAGATATCTAGTAGAACACTTTTTAAAATTTGTACTCATTCAGGTGAACCAGTTTGGATGTAATTTTATTTATGTAGAACTCCTTAATGCCCAAGAATGTTGGATAATGCCTTGTACATTAATAACTGGACCTCCGCTTCTAAAAAGGTAAGCATTGCCTTAGGTTACCTTCTATACACTATGGCAATGCCTGACATTTTTATAAAGTCTAAAGCAGAAAGGCAGAGACTAGCTCCAACCTTGTTTATTATAGTAAAACCTTTCTAATTCCGCCTTGCTAATGTGGAATGTGGGATCATTTTCCATAATGTTTATCTTTGTAGTGTCTAAGAAGAAAAAATTTGCCAAACTATTTTCCTACATTATCATTTTAAACTTTCTTAGCTTCTCAGCTTTCATAGTATTTCTATGTCCACCAAAGAATCCAAGATTCTGTCGGATCCCACCAGATAAAAATCTATGTTAACTCAAGTTTTAGAATAGATTTATTACCCCTGACTCCACCCCACAACATACCATTTATTATTTTCAGTTACAGGCTTTGTTCTCAGCAAGCCACTCCAAATTCTTTATGGAAGCAGGCGAAATAGAAAATAAAGATAATTAATTGACAGGATAGAAGATTACTATTTCAAAACAAGCTGGGTGCCTCTCCTATTTTTAGGTTGCATGAATGGTCTCTGGTCTAAGGAAGTCAATGCTGTGTGATCAAAGCACTAATAATTGCCAAGGGCTGAGACCTCCCATTGTCAATACATTAATATTTTAGCAGATACCGTTAGTCATAATAGTAACTGACTAGGTCAGCTTATGATCTTAGAAAGGCCTTTTTGGTCTTTGGAGGGATAGTAAATGTAGCAGATTACTGATATGCATTAGACATGTTCTGTAGTTTCTGAGATGATTTCCTAAAAGGTATGGTTTCTAGACATCGAATACTGTATAAACACAGTCTACAGAGAACTGGAGAAAAAGCAGGGTGTAGCATAAAGAGGCATGGGTTTTGGGCACTCTGATGTGAGCCTAATCTTAGCTCTGCTAGTTACCTAAGTGGTCGTACGTAGTAGGTATATTAATGTCCTAGAAGCTGCAGGCTACTCACCTCTTTCAAGTGAGAACATTAATTTAGATTCAAATAGATGCCTTAAGAATTCAATGAAATACTGTAGATTATTATCTGGCACATCAAAGAGGTTCAGTAAACATTAACCTCCTATTCTCTGCCCTTTATGGTAGATAGTCTTATTAATTTAGGTTCCACCATTATGGAATTGTGGTAATTTGACCTTACCTCTGCATTGTCCTAAAGGATTTATTAACCAAGTTGAGAGTAAAGGATTATAAGGATTATATTCAATGAATGAAATAGTTCATAAGTATGTTTACAGCACATATACAAATCAGCATATCTGATTATAAGTTAGTGTTAGCTATTAATTTCAAGCAGGAGTTCTACTTGGAAGCGTTTTAAAGCACTCAGTTTGTTGAGTGAACTTCAAAGTTCCTCTTTCCTCAATGTTTCAAAAAAAAATCAACTCAGGCTTTCTTCCTCTACCTTCCCACATAACTCTCTTTCACACGTAAAACAATATTAATTAGTGGAGATTTTTAACAGCCTATGAAAAGTTGGGATGAATTGCTTGTATGTATTACTTTCCTAAGATTGAAGCTATGTGACAGCACTGGAGGACATTATGTGCCTTGTATTTTACCACTCAGGAAGTACTATATCCTTCCTAATATGTTTTTTCCCTTGGTTAACCATTTGTAATGAAGTACGTTCTGGGCCGGGCACGGTGGCTCACGCCTGTAATCCCAGCACTTTGGGAGGCCGAAGCGGGCGGATCACGAGGTCAGGATATCGAGACCATACTGGCTAACACGGTGAAACCCTGTCTCTGCTAAAAATACAAAAAATTAGCCAGGCGTGGTGGCGAGCACCTGTAGTCCCAGCTGCTCGGGAGGCTGAGGCAGGAGAATGGCGTGTACCCGGGAGGCGGAGCTTGCAGTGAGCAGAGATCGCGCCACTGCACTCCAGCCTGGGCGACAGAGCAACACTCTGTTTCAAAAAAAAAAGAAGTACATTCTGGGAGATAGTTATACTTGTTCTAAATAACTGGTGCAAGTTTCTCTCTGAACCATGAACCCTTTATTGTTCGTGGCTCAGTGACCAGGAATAAGACCTCAGTGTTGTGCTCCAGTACATAGCCAGAACCAGACAGATTCAACTTCCAGATCTTGGCATAATATTAGGGAATTCTTGGTAAGAAAATGGCTACCTCTGACATTACACCTCTATGCCTTAATATGCAAACATTTTTAAGCCTATGCAACTATGGAGGAAATGGTTATCTTTATGTACCTATTTCATTAACTATTTAAATATAAAGAAAATGCTTTTGTTTTCTAAACTATATTTTACAATTGTCATCTGTCATCTTTGATTTTATGTTAACTAGCTTAAAAGTGTTGCCTCTCAAGCAGTAATAATCAAAAACTAAAATTTTTATTTTTTTCAGCATAGATCATTTTTACTTTTTGAACATCCTCCCTTTGGTCTTCATATATCATTGCTCTTACATTTGATGTATATTCTGACCCAAGCCAAATTTAAGAAATAATTTATTACTAGACTGGTACCAAAATGTTTCTTTTCAATGACTGTTGTTGGACAGTTGCAGAAACACCTGATTACCAAAAAAAGTCTACGTCTCTGTTCTACACTACCTGGTTAAATGAAGACATTATTTTCAAAGCATAAGTGGGGTAGGGTGTTCCCTCTTCAAAACTGCTCTTTGACTTTCTTCCACACAGTTATTTCTGGCAAGTAGAGATAAAAACAGCTTTCTGAATAGTCATTCAAAACCGACAAAATTCATCTTTATTAAAACTCATAACCAAATTTATTGGGGGGCAATATATTTTCTGTATGTCCGTTCAGCATCACACGCACACGTGTTTTGACAGCGTGGAGCATAACCAGAGACAACTTACCTGGCATTCTGGGGGTGGGTAACTTAAGAAGTTGAGCCCGGAGAACTAACTTTGGGAGGTGTGCCCTCCTGTGATGTTCAGACATTTTACTTTGAAGAACGTTCTTTGTGTGTTTATCAGTGTTAGCTGTTTGTATTCTTTGGTACTATAATTCTCTGTTGAGAATGTTCTTGGTGTATTCACTTTGCCTTATCTATTTTCTTAACTGCTGTTGGAAATGAATCCTTTTCTCTGTACCACAGCATCCACAATACTTGGGTTGCATTTTGGCTTGTAGTCTGACAGAGGCAATCAATGCCCTGTCAGCACCAGAATCTCCTTGAAAGGGAGCAAAATAGGTTTTCAAAAGTAATAAGAAAGATAAAATCCAGGCCATCAAAGTCAATTCCTGATCAGAATTTGAAAGATAATAAAAATGAAGAACTAGCGAAGACCAAAAATGTGACTATCAAGAAAAAGACTAAGCTGAGTAAAACAACTGTAAACTTTACTATAGTGAATTGTGAAATATTGTGAACTTTTGTCCTGAGCCAGATTAAAGAGGACTAGGAGGCCTGTCTTCATTCACGCAGGTAACTGAGCCCAACGCAGACTACGTGAGCTTGTTCATACAATTTCAGATAGGAAGCAGGAAATAGAATCTCAGGTCTGAGGCAATTACTTGCTTCTGTTATATGAACTTTTAAGTATTGTTTCCTTAGAAATTACAAACTTATCTGAAACATTTAATTCTATCTATGTGTTGTGGATTGATATGCAAATTATTGTCACATTTAGAATGGATTTACCCCCATCCTGTAATGTAGTTCCCCAGTGCTTAGAAACACTGCTATGCAAAGTGAAGAAGAAAGGAAGCACCGAAAAAGGCCTCAGATAATGCCACTGACTAAATTGTGATAAAGAGAATTTGGTTAGTTCATTGGAAAAAGTTGGGATTCATTTAAAGGAATGATTAGTACTCTGCCATGAGAACTTTGTACTACTGTTGGAAAACAATTAGGTTCATCCTTTCTGTCACAGGTGAATCAACTTTTTACCCTAAATTATTTATCATATAATATTAATTCCCAGTCTTTTAAAAATATTGAAATATTGCACTTAAGTTAGCAGGAATTTTTTCAGTTTGAAGATGTTATTTTTAAAAATATATATTATTTTTAATATTTACTGTTTAATAAATGTTTGATAATGAACTTAATAAATGCCTCATATTTGCTTTCTACTTCAGAGCTATATTTCCCAGACTTCAGGTAAAGTTGCATATTACATATATTATTATTTACTTAAATTTTTTCTTTAAATTTATCACTTAATTGATTCATTCAAGAAATATTTATTAGGCACATATGTACTAGGCACTATTCGAGCCACTTTTTAAATTTAAACAACTTTAGTTTTATCCTAGGATATTGTATGTGTAAAATCATAATGGTACTTATATTTTTCTAATGTAAACTTATATGAATAATATAACTATTAAAAATGTGCAAAGGAGGCTGGGCACAGTGGCTCACACCTATAATCCTAGTGCTTTGGGAGTCTGGGATCAGAGGATCACCTGAGGCCAGGAGTTCAAGACTAGCCTGGGCAACATAATGAAACCCCATCTCTACAAAAAATTGTTAAAAATTAGCAGGCATGATGCTGTACACCTATGGTCCCAGCTACATGGGAGGCTAAGGTAAGGTGATCACTTGAGCCCATGAGGTCAAGGCTGCAATGAGCATGCCAGACATGGTGGTGCACCCCTAAAATTTTAGCTACTTGGAAGACTGAGGTGGGAGGATCACTTGAGTTCTGGAATTCAAGGCTACAATGAGCTATCATCACACCACTGCACTCCAGTCTGGGTGACAGAGTGGAGACCTTGTCTCTAAAAAAAAAAAAAAAAACTAAAAAAGAATATTTAAAGGTTTGTCCATGTTTTACCTAAAATAATTTTACATACCACCAGTGGCACTTTGGACTGCCTTGGTGTTCATAAAGCACCTTCATGTTTGTGGTCATTTTAGATCCTTTCACTAACCCGTAAAGATGTGCAGAATTATCCCCATTTTATAGATGGGAGAACTGAAGCTCAGAGAAGTGGCATCCCAAAGAATACAAATCACGGGTAGTTAAGCCGGGTCCCAACCCTGGTCTTCTACTCTAAATTTAGCACTCCTTACATTATGCCATTCCCCAGCAACAGGACTTTAAAGAAATGGAATGGGGAAGTAAAGAATGAAAAGGGGAGCTTGAGGTCAACTCTGTTATGAGATCAATGATGTGGCTAGTGCTCCATTATTCTTTGATGTTTGCACAACAGCTCTGCTTCAGCAATAAGGAGCACCAAAGAATTCACGAAGAGAGGTGTTATCAAGATTAAAGCCTGCAGAAAAATTTAATGTAATCTCCAGTTAACCAGCTGTATGTAAAAGTGATCTAGGATCATTGATCCAGGTTCTTCGTTTTTGTTTGTTTTTTGTTTTGTTTCTGAGATGGAGTCTTACCCTGTCGCCCAGGCTGAAGTGCAATGGTGTGATCTCGGCTCACTGCAACCTCCGCCTTCCGGGTTCAAACAATTCTCCTGCCTCGGCCTCCTGAGTAGCTGCGATTACAGATGCCTGCCGCCACGCCCAGCTATTTTTTGTATTTTTAGTAGAGATGGGGTTTCACCATGTTGGCCAGGCTGGTCTTGAACTCCTGACCTCATGATCCGCCCCCTCAGCCTCCCAAAGTGCTGGGATTACAGGCGTGAGCCACCTTGCCCAGCCAGATCCAGGTTCTTCAAATATGTACTATACCTCTCTTTCGAGGGTTGGTGTACCTCTCTGAAGGGTTTATGTCTTCTTTTGTCAGACTTTAAGTTTCTTCTGAGATACATGAGGTCCCACTGTGCTGACACTAAGTCAAAAACTTAATTAAATTACCAAATGTGTAATATGGGCCTTCTGAACAAAATAAGCAAATAAGCAACCAGAGATTTAGCCTTGTTCAGAAAAACTCTTAATCATCCACCACATAGTAATGTCTGGCTTTATGAATATGTTTCTATCCACACTGAACAAACTGTAAAACTATTTATGTTGAAGAATTATTGTATCTAAACAATTTGAATGAAAGAAGAGTTTTTAATAGTCAAAAAGTATTGGTAGGGCATGGTGGCTCATGCCTTTAATCCTAGCACTTTTGGAGGCCAAGGCAAGCAGATCACTTGAGCCCAGGAGTTTGAGATCAGCTTGGGCAACATAATGAGACCCCTGTTTCCACAAAAAAATTTTAAAAAATTAGCTGGGCATTGTGGCACACACCTGTGGTCCCAGCTACTCAGGAGACTGAGGTGGGATGATTACTTGAAGCCCAGGAGGTCGAGGCTGCAAAGAGCCAAGATCATGCCACTGCATTCCAGCCTGGCCAACAGAGCGAGACCATGTTCAAAAAAAAAAAAAAAAAAAATTAACATTTAACGTATGTGTATATTTATACATTAATAAGTGAACTATGAATACATATAAATTCCAGGTAACTTTATGATTCTTAAATGACATGAGTAAGGAGTTACACCACGATGGCCAGTAGTATTAGCATCATTGCTATCAGCATGAAACTGTGTGGGTAGATGATGAGTAAAGATAAAAAAGATAAAAAAGCCCTCTCCTAAATTCTCACTAAGATAGAGTTAAATAATTTGTGAAACTCCTGGCTTGTGATTGTACAAGAATACAAGATTTTAATTATAGATAAAAGTATTATCTTAAATTACTTGTTCCTTTAGTGTAAGTTTTATAAAAATATTTGTGTGTGTTTAACCTTTTTAATGTTACATTTATGTATTTGATTTCCTTGTATTTTTTAAATTTACAAGTTAGCTAAGTAATTTACAAGGGAGTGTTCATTAAACATGATTTCTATTTAACTAGAAGCTGAATTTATTTTGTTGTTTTCTGATACCATTTTGGGAGGGTATCTTTAAAATTTCTTGAATATTTTTCAAATGTATGAGTATTTCCCCAGAAAAAACATACACTCTTCATATATATTTCACAACACAGTAAAATGCTGAAATCCTGAAACAAACTAAACTTTCTTCTGAATATGTATGATCTTGTTATAGCAGAAATGCACAGCAGTATATATCTTACTTATATTTAATTTCAGAAAGACTATCTTTGCTTTCTTTTTCAAGGTCATTTAATCCTTTATAAATAATATAGTTCATTATAAGAGTATGTTAGAGGCTTAGAGGCAGATTTAAATGAAGAAACCATGGTAGAGTATTAGTTCAGAAAAAATATCCCTGGAAAATTATTCAAGCATAAAAAAATTGAGTATAAATTTGGGCAAGTTGTCATCTAAATTTTGTAGAAATATAATTTTAAATAGTTTGACCTAAATTTTTTAGTGTGCCTGTGTGTGTATTTTATATATGTGTGTGTAATTTTATATATATAAATGCTATATATATATATAAAATGACTATATTTCAATGTACGTTGGAGTTGGTATGGTGGAGAGAAGTTGAGCACGTTGGAGTCAGACCTGAGTTTCAATTCTGGCCATGTTATTTAAATGCACCAAGTCCCATCTGTAATAATATAAAAGTAATACTAGTTTGCAGTAGTATCATATTAAATGATAAAACAGTGCCTTTTTCATAATAAATGCACAAGAAATGTTTTTACTGTCCCTTATTCCATAATTAATTAAAAATAAAAATTGAAGACTTAAAAAAATACTCTGACCTAACTTTGTTTTTTAAATTAAGACCAATGGGGTAAGTTTTAATTGCTGTGTCTTGCTTTGTTTCATTGTGAATCTGATTCTGTGACCAGATTAACCCCTTCTGAGATCCCTCGCTACACCAGTTTAAGTCTAATAGAAGTTTATGTTATATAGCACAACTCCTTTCCTGCTGCCAAGAAGCTTATTTAAATATAAGTGGAATCATTTATTGATTACAAAACTGAAATATGCAAAGCATTTTTCATATCCCCTTCATGTGAGTGAATGCAGGATGGAGGCTCATTTCTAACATGAAATGTGAAAGTGCATCTAGGCACCTTTTTTTTTTTAAACAACACATGGATACATTTAGCTTACTTTTCCAGTGGTGCCAGTAACCCAATAGGACACTTTTCTTTACGTGAAGTGTTATTGGAACAAAGTTGTCTCTTGTGCTGCCACACAGTGAGTTGGGTATGTATGAACTTGTGTATAAGACATTTGTGCGGGCAAAATACAAAAACATGAAAAGGAAAACATTTCCGTTATTTGACTGTTTTTCCCACTGAATATTAGAAATGCTTGTTTCCAGACTTAATAATGAAAACCTCTCGTTAATCATAACTGTGTTCTAGATTTGAAGGGGTCATAGAGAAGTTATTTCTAAAGGACATTCATGAGTCAATCTTGAGGATACAAAGGCAAAAGTTAATAATCATTTCATTGCTTATTAGTGTTTATTTTCTTACCCATGAGGCATTTTGTTTAACTCTGTATTTTTATATAACAGTGGATTGGGGGTTGGAGGAGAAATGGGGGTAAAGTGGCTGGCTTTCACCCCAATTGAATAGCTGAGTTACTTGCCTTGAAACTATGCTTACACAGCAAGCAACACTATTTTTACTTAGATTGTGTGTGTGTGTGTGTGTTTACAGAATAAAAATAGCCATGTTTTTCTAAAAGTGTTTTTATTCCCAAGTCACATACAAGTTTTCCTAATTATTAATTGTTTTTATTGTGGGGAGGTGGCTTCAAGAACCATGATAGAGATTCTTAGGAGTGTGTAGCAAAGGTTGCACGCTCCACACACACACATATCCCCCCACCACCCTTGGTGGCTGACCTCTGTTGACATAGCTGACTACACACAGACTGGCAGGCAGAAAGCAAGATAGGACAAAGGACACACCCACAAGGCATAGCAACACCCTTTTCTCATGCTTGATGGCCTCTGTACACTGCCAAATGTGTACTAGGTCATGATCATTGCTGAATGCTAACATAAGTGTTCAATAGGACTTGTCACATTTTAATTTTCACAGCAGTTCTAGCAGGAAGGTAGGTATTATTGTCCTCATTTTACAGATGAGGAGACTGAGGCTCAGAAAATGTGTTTTACTCCTACAAGGAAGTGAAAAGTAGGATTCAAACTTTGATCTGTTGGCTCCAAAGCCCACTCACTTCATTAACTACCACTCTTGTCTTCCCCTGATACTTATATCACAGTAGTCTGATACTACAGATTTGCAGTTGCTAAGAAAGTGAACCAGGATCTCTGATTTTTATGATTTTGTGAGTTGAAGGTTGTTTAAATTCCAGATTTTATTCCCAAAATATTATTTTCAAAATGTTGACAATTTTAAAGCCAAACAGCTTTTCAGTTCCACTGATGTTGCAGCCTGGAGCCACAGAATCAACCTCTAATGATTGAGTGAGAACAGAAGATTTGACAAGGCAGTGAAGGTTAAGGCTCCCTTCCCCACCAGTGCAGCACCTGCTCGTACGGCAGGAAAGTAAACACCATGTTTAACAATTACAGGTCTGGGTAATGTGGTTTGGTCTTCATACCTTCACTCAGGTGGAGCCCGAGAAGTTGAAGACACTAACGGAAGGTTTGGAAGCCTACAGCCGTGTCCGGAAAAGGAACAGAAAGTAAGCACTTTTTAAAAATTTTACTTTGTTTTTCAAGGATATAATTTACTGTTTGTCCATCAAAGGGACAACGAAATCTCACTGATTCTGTCCATGTTGTGGCCTGCCTAAGTAAAGTTTGTTACCACCAAAGAGGACCGTTATAGACAAGCCAAATTAGCAATTACAGAAAATATCCTCTTAACAATTTATGTTTACACTCTGTGTAATATTTGCCTCTTCATCAGTTCTTTCTTCATTTCCTGCATCTTCATTCCTCTCATTTAGTGGAAAATAAAATATAATTCATATTCTCAACATATAGGAATTAAATAGGCTCTGGAAGTGTAGTGAATCATTCCATTTGCAATTCAAATAATTTGGGGAGTAAATATCCCTCGTTGTACACGTAAATAATTTTGGCAGATTAACTACTAGTCAAAGTGATGCGAAATAAAGATTTTTTTTTGTTGTTGCATGAGGGGTGTGGACTTGAAAGTAAGTTTTTCTTTGGAATTACAACAAGAAGTTGAATTTCAGGCCAGTATTATTAAAGTTTTTCTAAATATTTATTTTCTGAATAAATGTAGTACAGACAAGCAGATAATATTCGAAACACAGTTTTTACTGTGATACAATGTATGTTTATGTATCATAACTATTATTTTGTATTAAGGTAGAGAACTACAAATGTGCTTCTCTATATGTACATAGAAAGCTATTTAAAAATGTGTAATTGATATACCTGTTCCGTTGCTATACTAATT
The DNA here is from genome assembly GCF_047675955.1 of Chlorocebus sabaeus. Lineage (NCBI taxonomy): Eukaryota > Metazoa > Chordata > Mammalia > Primates > Cercopithecidae > Chlorocebus > Chlorocebus sabaeus. Next base: position 35,812,683 of record NC_132913.1, read on the forward strand.
TCCACATTATCAAGCAACCAAGAATTACATATTAATTAATTTTTATTCATTTGCAAAATGATCCTCACATTTCCCCCAAATATTGACACATAGGCTTAATGTGTTTATGTATTATCATCTTCCTAAAAATACCATTTTAACTTCTGTTTGTACATCAAGACTTACAAAGTGGAGATCAGAATGATTCGTAGTGTATCTTGCATAGAAGGCTTATCTAATGATATCAGTAATATCTATTAGAAAGCATTCTCTTTCACTTTATGGTGTTTCCCATAATTCTGGCCAGAGGCATAATTTTAGAAGTCAACAAATCTTAGGAAGACTCTTCACCTCAATAAAAGGTATCTGAAAAGATGACAGCTGCAAGGGGCAAACTCCTATGTCTCTATGTCCTGGACTCCTTTAAAAGGTAGCAAATTGGTATTGGTTGTGTGAAAGGCCAAGTTAATTGCCAGATAACATCCCTCTAAACCTGGTAAGGAAAACAGGGATCAGGGTCCCTTCTACTCTTACTGAAGCACACTTGCTATGCAGAGCTTAGCAACAAGATAAGGCCACTAAAATTAATACAAGGTCTGGATGAAAGGAGGAAAATTGCAAATTACCTACATCACAAATTTGCAGTGGGCCAGTTGCTGTAAACTATTCAACAGTACCCATTTCTTTGGTATAAAAGAGCCCTAAAAATGTTTCCTACAGTGAAACATGCCAGTTACTTGGATTATGCACAAAATAAAGTTAATAACAGAAATAAAATAACTCCTCCAAATATTCAAATACACTGCCTTGAAATAAGCTGAATTTTCCCCATGTATTTGCTATTAAGCAATTTCTGAAAGGTAATAAGTAACAAACTACAATTTTAAAAATTTTTCTTCAAAGCCAGTTTCCTATTTGCAGTAAATTAATGTGAGATCTATCTAAAGGAATTCTCCTCATGATAACCATAAACTTAAAGTACAAATTGGAGAAGTAAAAGTAGAAAATACAAAACTAACACTTATAAAAAGAACTTTATTTACCATACTATTGTCTAAGCAGACAGACTTTCCTTTTCGATGCCTAGTAGAATGCTTTACATTTTGCACATGTAATTGTAAATTCATCATTTTATTCTCCCAGTCACAAGATGGGCCAAAATTACTGAGTCCATTTGCAGATGCGGACACTCAGACTGAAATAGTTTAAATAATTAGTTGAAAGTCCTACAACTGATAAATTATATGTTGAAACAAATCATTTTTTAATTTATGCATTTATTCCCAATTTAAGGAGACAAATTTAGCAAAAAATCTGTGCCAGGAACAGTGCTACAGTCCCTGAAGCTCACTGTTTAGTGAAAGAGACAGATGCAGAAACAAATAATTCAAATGTCAAAATTGCAACAACAGCAATATATATACATACTATATTTTGGGGTCATAGGGAAAGGGCAGATAAAGAAAGGGTTCCTAGAGGGGATGATATGTGGGCCAAGCCTTAAACACTACATAGGCATCAGCTACACAAAGGAAACAAAGACCAAGATGGGGTGGGATAGTGTGTAGATAAGAGCAGCAGTTGGATTTTGAGGACTATAAAGTATCGGATGGGAAGTTATAAGAGGTATAAGCAGGAACCAGATCAAAAAGGGCCTAGTAAGGGCAAATCGGATGTTTTACTGTTTTGGAAGTGCCTAAAGGGGGCAGGTGGTTGCATTTTTCACCTTAGGTATGGCGGTGTAGGAGGACAAATTTTAAGGCAACAATATTGAAGATGAAGAGATTGTTCAGGAGCCACGGCAGAATACAAGGGAGAACGAGGACCCAAACCAGGAGCTGGCGGAGTTGGGGATGAGGATGGAAGAGAAGGAATGTGGTCAAGAAATACTTAGGAGGTAAAATAGAAAGAACATGGGGTGATTGATCAGAATGTAAAGGAAAGGGAACAAAATCAAGGACAGCTCTCAGGTTTTCAGCTTGGGTGACTTGGTAGGTTGTAGATACACTGACTGAAGTGGAGGTTACAGTGGGAAGCTGTTGAGTACAGTTTGGGGTGCCTGTAGGATAGGCTGGACATACATGCCTGAAACTGGGGAGAAATGGTATTTGACAGTGTACAAATGACTGAAGTCACACAAAGATACTTTGACCAATTTGAAGAATAGTAGGCTAAGGATTGAACATGCATTAGAATGAAGAAGATGGGAAGAATGGTCAGTGAGGAGGAGGAGAATCAGGGAAAGTAGATAGAGTCTCAGAAGTCAAAGACTGCTAAAGTGATCAACAGAGGTCCAGTAAGACAGAAACTGAAAAATCTCCATCAGATTGGACAATTTGAAGGTCATTGGTAAACTTAAGTGAGAACAGTTTCCAGTAGAGTGATGCGTATACACACAAAGTGGCTATGGGTTGAAGATTAAATAAGAAGGAAATAGGGAGAGGAGATGTAGATTATTTTCTTCTTTCTACCCATAATGTGAAAATTTTCTGAAAAATAACTAAGAAAGAATTTTTTAAATGACAAAGATTTGACTGCTTTTGTAGACTGAGGGGAAGAAGAAAAGAGGAAAAGGTTGAAAAAGGAAGGTGTCATTTGGAACAAGATAATTAAGAGGTTGGTTTTTTACCTGGACTGAAGTCCTGTTTCTACCACTTCATAGCCGTATGTTCGTAATTTCCCTGAGCCTAAATTTTTCATTTCTAAAATGGACATAATCCTACTTTAGAATTGTTGTAACATAGATAATATAGAGAGAGCCTCAGCACAGTACTTGGCACATGTCATTTAGTAAATAGCTATTTTTCTTATGAAGATACAGGTGAAAGAAAGAAAATTATCTGTTATTTTTACCAGTTGAAACATTCTACCATGATATTAGATGTTTAGAATTTTATGTAGTCGTTTTAATCTTCAGTGTCCTCGAACTATACAACAAATAAATATCTTTAAATGAATGTTCTAATTATATCCTAATAGCAACATATTTATTTAACACATTACTTAGGACAATTTTGTACTTAAAAGCAGAAATAGCTTTATTAAAGAAAAATTCCACAATGTTATGGTTTTCATTTAGGCAAGGAGCAAATCTTCTGTCTATAGGTATACATTTCTTGGGAAACCTGATTTTTTGTGAATCTGGAAAACAGTAAAGTGATTAAATAAATCATACTTTCACTTTAAAACCAAGGAGTGATACTTACCATGTTAAATTTTCTTAGATCTTCATACATTCCCCAGGCATTCGGTTTCAGAGTGCAGGGTTCTTGACTTTTATGTCTCACCCATATTTGTTACGTACTGGATGAAGTGAGTCACTTAAACTCTAAACTGACAGTGAAGAACAACTTGCAATTTCTCATTTCCCTTCTATTTCTTGTACTATTCATAGATGTGTACCTGGCTTTTTTAAAAAAATTAGTGAATTTAAAGATAATATATGACAGTATAGCCAATGAAGTTGAGAAGTGGCAATTATCTCCATTAATAATTAGAAATGTGATTATATGAACATCTGTTACTTAATCAAGTAGGTTTTAGAGTGTCCATTAGTAAAAATGTTTATTATTAAATGTCAGCGGGGAATAGAAAATAGTAGAAGAAACTCCACAGGGAGGCCCTCTGGACTGAAAGACTGAATTTTGACTAATTGTTCATTTCTTGAATTCATAGAGCTTTTTCTTCCTCTTTTAAATTCATTATTCCCTGACCTGACCAGTAGCTGGTCTGCAGATTTGACATCTGGGAGAGTCTCTCTTTATCTCTCGAATCTCATGAGGTATACAAATAATTTCATGCCCCACATCTATGTATTTATTTTCTCTTCCAAAAGTAGTCATTTCTCCCTCTATTAACAACTAAGTTGTGTTAAAGGTGAAACATTATACTAGTTTAACTTGAATTAATGCAAAGTGTTTACAAATATTTTAAATATCTTGAAGAATGAGATGACAAAACTCCTGAAACTTTTTCTCAACAAGTAATGTTGAATCGTTTTTGTGCTTGAATGGTAATTTTTATTGTAATTTTTCATGGTTAGGTAAAAGTTTTTTACCTATGACTATTACTTTTGAAAACTATAGTCAAATATCCGTTTTCTTCATTACAAAATTAGAATTGATTTCACCAATTCTCCTTAAAAAGTCATGAAGTATCACATACAGTTGTCATAATACCTATTCCATCAAATTGTTGTAAGGATTAAATGAGATAATGTATATAGAGTTTTAATACAATACTTGGCATATAGACATTTTAAAATAAATAACAGGTATTTCTTTTACTAAGATTAAAGGTGAGAGAACCAAGGTTCTCTGGAGGTTTTTCGTTAAAACATTGTAACTTCATTTTAAATATTTATAACTTTATATAGTCAATTTTAAACTCCTAAGATAGTCTAATCAAAATTTATAATAAATAAATGTCTTTTAAAACTTATGTTAATACATCAAACTTATGTTCATACAAAAGAAATAGTAAGGATAAAATTATTTAACACATTACACACAGTATGATATTGTCAGGCAACATGGCAATGATAATACTGTCAGAACCCTTGCCAAGCAGCCTCAGCAAACCCCAGGTGGCCTTACAGAGTGCTCCTAGGAGCTTGCTTGGCAGACACCTCATTAGGAAAACAACTGAGACTGACTCCATGAGATGACCAGGGCCCCTTGAAACTGGAATGGGTAGGTAAATGGAAGACAGTACATGCATAATAAAAAAACTTCTTACATAGCAGTTAGAAGGAATGAATAGATTATACAAACTAGATGGTATGTAAAACAGTTATCAGGAGAAAAAAAGTCGAGTTTGTGTATCTGACACCTTTTGTGTGTGTGTATTTTTAAAAACATGCATAAAACAATACTAAAGAATAAAAGCAGACTAAAAGTTGAGGGGGGAAGGTGAGGGAAAATGGGACCAGGATGGATAACAACTGGGGACTCCAGCTTTATTTTTTTAATATAAAAGACTTAAAGGAAATAGGTAATTTATTAACATTTCGTTCCAGGAGAGGAATATGTTAGGTTTATTTTATCCTGTGTACTCCTCTGCATTTTTAAATTTCTAAAAATAAATGACAAAAATATAAAAGCTAAAGACTAGCTTACAGGGCAGCGAAAGGTAGAGGAGAAGTGGTTGATGCCATATTACCCTTATAATTTGGTTAAAACCAATACACTCATTTTTCCTTTCAGTTAAACTGACCTAAGTACATATATTTTTTTTGAAACATAGGACCATCTGGGCCACCTTTGACAACTATTTTTGTTTAGCAAATACATAGAGCATCTATGATATGTCTAGCACTATGGTACTCAGAGGTGGAAAACTCGGAGTTCTCAAAGTGTAGACAGAAACTCAGTGTATACATTGTCCAGTCCTGGTGTGTGAGGATAAAACCTAGTGAAAGCTATGGTAAACTGAACTAAAGTTCAAAAATGTTTCGAAACACCCTGCTAACCAAACTAAATACGCCAGTAAGCCAAATTCTCCCACGACTGCAAATTTCCAGTCTCCATGGTAGATGCTGAGATAGGACTTAACTCATGGAAACGCATGCTAACCGCCTGTTACGAAAACGTTACCTCCAGCAGCTTTTCTAGTAATTGTCATGACAGGATAAATGAAAAAAATCACCTTAGTATTTGGAAAAAATAGGTAATTATTTATTTACGTAAAGGAGGAAAAACAAGTTAACAGGATGGGCAAAGTGGACATAACCACAGGGGTGGGTAGCATGGATTTACCTGATTTTAGTTCAACAGCTTCATAGATTTAAGCTTCAAAAATGGTAGATGCACCGTGTGTGTTATTCAGGCCAAACATGTGTAATGGAATGCTAAGTGGAGAAAAAAGGTCAGAGAAGTGATAGGCACCCTGAGGCTGTCATTCTTTATCTGTTCAAATATTTACATCATTTTGGCTTATGGGAAAATGCGCTGGGCGGTAGGCTGGGAGCCTCAGGTGCGTTAGAGTTAAGCTGTTTTCCACCCAGGAACGGGCCCCGGGATTTCAGCCTTCACTAGCTCAACTCCAGAGCCAGAACGCTCCAGAGAGGGCAGAGGGAGCTCCCTAGTGGCCAGAGCCTGCAGTTCAGCCCCTCCGCCCTTCCTCTGGTCACACAGCCAGGCTGCCTGAGAAAGAAACAAGAAGCAATGCAGGGCCAGCCGGAGCCAGGGAGCATGAGCAGTGTCTCTGGGAGAGGGAACCCGTGGCCCAACTTTCTTCCCAAATCACCAGATTGTGGAAGAAGCATGTGGAAGAGGAAGAAGTCCATCTCCCCCCCCCGACAATCTGTTCAACTTTTCTTTTCAGTAGTTTTGTGACTTTAATCATTAGTATTCAGTGGTAAGAATCCCAGGGTGATGTTTTGTCATCTGAATTTTCCAAACGCGAGTATAAATTGGCTTTCTCTCGTGGAATTGGTACTTTTGTTTTCTGATTAGGAAATTAAATTGAGTTTTGTTTCTTTAATTTTTTAATCTGGTGTGTTGTTTTCATTAATTCCAGAAGTGGAAAGCTAAATAACCATTTAGAAGCTGCTATTCATGAGGCCATGAGTGAACTGGACAAAATGTCTGGGACTGTAAGTTAATTTATTTTTCCATTATACTGTGTTTCTTAGAAAATAAATTATGTTACACTTTTTGGTAAAGTCTCTTGAATATTGTCAAGCAACTCACGTAGCAATACTAAATTACTAGCCTAGAAAAAGAAGACAAATATCAGAAAAGATTCAAAGTCATTTAAGAAAAAAAAAAAAACCTACTGCATTAACTATGTCTTTCTTCCTGAGATAAGTAACTTTTGTTTTGCCACATAACATTCTTTTAAAATATGAGCAGCAAAATATTGATGTTCAAACCACAGCTTTCTGCACTTGACTCTGTGAATGGCCGTGGCCATTACTGTTGCCTATATATTTAGTAATGCAAATTTTGTTCTGTCCTTTGAACCAAAAGACAGTGGGGGTCAAGATCAAGAGTATATAGACCTCTCATATCCCATTTTTATTGAACTGTGCATGTAATAGCATTGAGTGTGAGAAGTTTAATCGTTATCCTCCAGTTCACACATTGACTGATGTAAATACTTAAAATATAATTTTGGTAATCTGTTAAAAATGTGAATTGTCTAGGCTATTTCGCATGAAAAATAATTTATTTTATTTGACCTTATGTTACAAGGTTATCTGAATCCCAACAAACCATCCAATGGCAATTGAATGATGGGATTAGTATGGGTTTTAGAGATTTTGTAATCCAACCAACCCATCATTTCGCAGATGGGTGAATTGAAGCCCTGAGACATTAAATTTCCTGATAAAATTATAGGAAAGATCTAGATTGGGGACTATAAACTCAAATGTTTTCTAGGGCCAGTCAAATAGTAAAGTGGGTCAGGTATGAGAAAACAGCAGTTGGAATGGATGAGAAATGCCAGTGAAGATCCATGGGTTAGGGTAGGCTACCAATCTAGAGGCTCAGCACAGTAAAAGCCATTACTCACCTGAGTCTGGTGCTCGTTGAGGAAGGGGTTGCTCCACACCAGCGCACAGATTCTTTCTTTATCTAGTGACCACCTCTCTTAGGACCTCAGAGTGCTTCATTATATCCTTTGCATTTTGCCTTGAAGGTAAAAGAAAAGAGCATGCTAAGAATACTGCCAGCATAGGTTTATGAGCCAGACCAGTCATTCTGTTGACTTTCCACTGACCTGACCTAATCACATGATCTTCTTAAGTAGAATAGGAAATAGAGCATAGAATGTGCCTGCCCAGGAAAAAGAGAAAATGAGTTTGGCCATCGTCTCTCTAGACTCTGCCTCAGGACATTTGGCCCTGGTGGAAATCAGGTAGTTGAGAGTAGTAAGGGCCGGGGCAACCTAGGAGGCATGTGCTGTCTCCAGAAGGCATTCCGTCCATGCTCCAGCAGATCTTAGACATCTGGGAAATTGTGTTCATGTTGCAAGATCTTTCCATTTTTCATACAAAACTAGAAGTCTAGAGGTAAAATTTCTCATTTTTATGTGTTGACAACTGTTTTAAAAAATATTAAAGTGCCATATGGCTAAACAAAATACCATTTCAGGCCACATTTGGTCCACAGATTACTAGTTTGCAGTCTCAGTTATAAAAAGTTTCTTTCCTCAGTTGTAAAAAGTTTTGGCTCTTTACTACAGACTAGTGGCTTTTAAAAATGTGTATGGAAAAGATTAGGAGGAATAGGCAGATTGAAAAACCCATAAATATTATTTAAAATTTGAAAATATTATTTTTTTAAAAGCATTCTGCATTTGAGTCTGGATAGCATTGCCCTTTGCTGTTGTCTAAACATTATTTTTAAGCATGTAATTGAGCCAACTTGTAGTGGATCTTGAGAGTCAATTGTACTCATCTCTTCCTAACCCTAAGTCCTGTGACATAAGGTTGGCCAGGATAAAAGTTTTATACCACAGAAACTGGCAAAATGCTACAATGGACTTGTGTCCAAATGCTGATAAAGCATTTGCTACACCACTGCCTTGGGTTCATCCCTCCTCTCCTGGGTCTTGGACCTTGCTCCTTCCCACCGATAGCTACAAGACAATTTGATCACTCCCTCCTCCAAATTATATCTGCTATCTAATGCTGCTCAGCCACTGCTCAATCTGATGAACAGCACTAAATGTTGCTAGTTCCTGCATTAGTACATAAAGAAAGGTGAATTGTATTAACTGCTCCTCCCAGACTACACAATTTCAGATCTGCCAACAGATGATAGTGGTATTCTCTTTTCCATTTTGATTCTTCTTATGAACAAACATCCTTAGGCTGAGCTATGTGTGCATGTTCTTGTAATTTGTGACCCTTCCTAGTCATTGTAAAATAAGTAGGGTAACAAAGTGAGGGAAAAAAAGGGGCATGTTTGTTGTGTAATTATTCACTCTTCCAGGCTGTAGTGAAGTTGGTGATCTAGGGTCTCTGACAGGGAAGGCTTTATTTTTGTTTTAAATGGACAATGGGGTAACAACTGCACATTGCATTTGCCATACTTGATTTTGTCCAGTTCATCCTTTGTTTTCCACTGTCTATTGGCACCCCCAGAGTGTTGCACTGCTTATGAGTTTCTAGCATTCTGCATTCTCTGTAGTGACTGTGGGCACACTGACAGCTGGGGTCTTGGTAAACATTTGAAGTGCCTCAGGATATCAGTAATTGAAAGTGAAAGCCAGAGTCTACTCCCTACCCTGTTTCTTTGTCAGAAATTGTATGGTGTTTGTGATTTCATCCTCTGTTGTTGTTGTTTTTTTCCTACCTTTTTATTTCCAGGTACACCAAATCCCACAGGGTGACAGACAAATGAGACCCCCCAAACCCAAGAGGAGGAAGATCTCCAGATAACAGAGACTACTCCACTAATGCGCAGTGTTTAATAAAGGAACATGCACAGATGTATTTGTATATAGGTATTGATATAGCCACTGTTATATCAATATTTAGACTATGGCAGATAGCTACCACCACCACAGGGTGCTAAAAGAAACAGTGATACAAAAGTTTTTTGATCAGGAAGGATAATGAATGCTGGAAAAACCAATCAAAATATCTGTGTGATGAGAGTGATAAATGGTCAAGAGATTACTGAGAAACTCTTTTTCTATAATACTAAATTGTGATTATAAGAAATAGTCCAAATGTTTCTGAAGAATTTTCAATGTTGTATATAGAAAATACAGAATTTCATGGTGATATCAGAAATGTAAATATTGTACAATATTGTCATGTACAAGCGTACCTAATGCACACTTTATCTTTTATTGTACAAAGAAATAGTGTACAAAATTCTTTGGTTTCTATGGAGTACACCTACCAGAGACTACCAGTGTAAAGTGATAAATAAAAATACAATCTAAATGCTTTTCTATGATAATGTAAAAGATGCTGTTTTTGTATTTAACAGCAGAGAAAAGGCATGATGATGTAATATCTGAATTATGACATACACTGCACACCACTGAGTGTCCATTTATATTGTGTGTTTGGAATGAACCTTGCCTGGAAGCACTGGACTCAATTTCGGGTGTCTAGGAAATTGCAACCTTGCAGATTTCTAAAGGGAAGAGGGCTCACAGGTCTAAATTAAGAATTCAGAAACTGCAACCATTTGTTGCATATTTTTTTTACCTAAGTTTTAAAATAGAATAGGTTTTATAAAAAAAAATCTTAGATGGAATATTTTACTCAGTCATTTCTGTAGTTAACGTTTGATAGCCACCTGTTGAAGCAGATAGCTTATACTGACTGCACCATCGCTGGTGCTCAGAATTGAGGGTTTTTTGCAAATGATATCTGACAAGGTAAAACTTTCTATTTCCATACATGGAGGCAAAAGCCCCACTTTGCAACCATTATTAGAGGTAAGGTTGATTATAATTCATTTTTTTTTGTAGTGGCAAAAATAAATATGAATCATCAAAGCAAGTTTCATATCCATTCATCAGTATTACTTAACCCAGAAGTTAAGGTGGCTTACAAAATTATTAGCAATGGTAATTTTTTTATCAGTATTGTGTAACATATCAGATTTATTTTATTTAAAGAATTATTTATACCATTAACAGATTCTTATATATATTAATGTGGCTAAAATGTGCAGGTTAAATCTATTAACCAAATTATTTATATTATATTAAGTAAGAAAAAATGTGAAACAAATGTAGAGAGAAAATACTACATTACAAGTATACAAACCTAAAACTGTGAGCCATTGTAAAGTACAAGGTAATTAATAAGAAATGTAGCACAACGTAATTTTCCGTCTTCTTCTCACAATTTTTGTGGTGGTGGTATTACCATATCTTCTAGGCAGTTAAGCAAAGTTTAGGCTTCCAGCCTGACTTCAGTTGATGGATTGTGAAAAGAAGGGATCTGTTATCCCTTTATTCTTGGAACCACCAGTCCCTGCCCCAAACCCTTAAACCCCTAGAGAGCACTGTCTTGTCCTCTAGCCTGGGGCTCAGGCAACAGTCTGCCACTCAGGCTGCTAGGAGGTTCTCCAATAGTAGGCTCAGCAGCTCAACCTGCCCACCACCTCACCTACTGCTCCTCTCCCACCCACCGCCCAAACTCCTCAGTCCTGTCATGTAGCAGAGTTCCAGTAACTCAGGAAAATGGAGACCAAGGTCATTCCTTGAGTTGGTTTCTTAGGGCCACAGCACAGAGCATGCCACCTGGGCTCGCTTTTGATAGCAACAGCTCTTAGTTATTCCCCTAGGTCTCCTTTGTCTCTCTGTCCCTCTGTTCCACTTTCAACCTACCCCCAAGCCTGACGGAATGCAGCTGGCTACCCTGGGCTTCATGACCTCAAAGTAGGAACCCTTCCTTCAGGGGTAGGTTCATTTTGTCTCTCTTGTAATGGTGGGATTGCCTGCCCAGTTCCTTCATGCAGTCACAGGAAGTAATCTTTTGTGTAGTTTAGTTGACACATGTTTATAAGTTAAAAGTTGATGTGGCTAATATGTTTAAACCATTAATGTCCTTTTTTTTTTTTTTTTTGCGCCAACCTGTTTTTCTACTGTTTTTTTCTACACATTTTTGTTTGTTCACAGACAGACATACATGTGTGTTTGTAGGCTGGGTGTGTCTGTATGTGTGTCTGTGTTGACATGTAGATTTTTTAGCCTTTGCTTTTCTGTCTTTAGGCTGAGTTTGTGTTGACCAAGCCTTCTTTTTGGTATTTTGAGCTAATTCAGTTTGTGCTTCCCTCCCATCGTATACTTTACATCAGTAGACAATGTAAAGTATGTTTGTGCCCATGATTTCACTGGTTGCTCTGGCTTTGATATGGGTGCTAGGTGTAGTAGTTTCAGTCCACGTGGGTTTTTTTCCTCTCTCTTACAATTATATGGTTTTGTGTAAGCCGTTAATGTAAATATTGTTAGCATTACAGGTCATACAGTGCTGTAACATTTTTTAAAATGTTGCACCTACTTTACAATTAAAAAATTGGTCACTCACACTTCAATTTTGCCCATAGAGCCATTTCTTTCTCTTTGTATTGAAGCCAATTCATTTTTTTAAATGAAGGCTAGGCCTTCTATGTTACCAAAATTTTTATTCCCTAAAATAAACTTTTTTTAAGAAACAAATCCAAGAATGGAAACAGATGAAAAAATTTTTCTTCTTTAAAGAACATAATAGTTCCTGCTGGAAAAGGAAATCTAATTTTATTTTGTGTCCCTTAACAGTCTTAGGAAGCACAAGGAGAATAAACTAAACCTCTAAGAAGGTTTTAAAAATTATTTCAAATGAGTGGAAAATTAACTGAGCAGCTTTTGTGTGATTTGTCTTGTTTGTAGCATTAAATGCAAACCAGGGTTTTTATTTATTTAAAGGAACATTTTTGGCTTGTACTTTTTAGTACCATTATGAATGAAAATGCTTTAAGAACATTCATCCCTTGTGATATCATGGGCCACTTTTAGTCTTTTATTTGGACCCTGACTTTGAGTTTTTGCTATGTCTGTTCTTTAAGTAAACACAGCCTTCTTATTGCAACGTAACACTGCAGAATTGCAGGAGGAGAAGAGGGCAGTTATTTCACTTTCTGTAAGTTTTAGGAAGATTCTTATATCCTACGAGGTGACTCATTTTTCATTTTAGACCATGATAGCACATTGTTGTTAACTTTGGTAATCTTCCATGCAGTTTGCAGTGTTCCCTTGCAAGTCACAAGCATATATGCATTAAGATTTTAAAATCTAAGATGCTTAAAATGTTGGTGGCATTGCTCTTTCTGAAAAGAAAGCCAAAAGACTAGGCCTTGCTCAAAATTGGATATCTTGTTTACTTTGCCCATTTATGCCCAAATGGTGTAATGCAAGACTCAAGCCTTTTCAATGTAGTATATCAAATGAGTTGTGCATTGATTCATTTGGGGGACATGAACAAAAATTATCAACCAGCCAGAAGTGTAATATTGAATTAGTTTATCTTTTTCTTTCATTCACTCTATCACATTTGCATTAGCCAAAGAGATAAGAACATTAGTAATTCATATGTGTAAACAACCCAGAAGTGAATATTAAATCAGTGAGCCAAAAAGCAATAAACAACTCAAGCATGGGAAATCCTGCTAACAGTGGGGAGTCTGATATAAAAAAAATATATAAAAAGCATTATCTTCAAATATGAAAGATTAATTTGTATCTACTGTAAATATGTATTACCAGCCTTATCTGCATTTATACACACTGTGTGTGTACCTCAGTGACCTTTTATAAACCGGAAAAATGGTTGATTTAATAATTTGTTATGTAAATACAAAGTTGTCTATAAATTGGAAAATTTGATGCCAGATGGCTTCATAATATACAAATGTGTTTTGTAACATCATGCCTTTATGGATTAAGTATAAATACACTGGATTGTCTATGTAGAAGTGTAGCAGTTTACATTTCACCTGCATTTCACATGGATCTTTTTGTCCAAATGGTTATACTAATAGGAAAAGAAAATGACTTGAACATTTTCAATATGAAAAACAAATATGGTTTTGATTTTACCAAAATTCCTTTCCACACCCAAGAATCTGTTAAGTTCCATGCCAAATGTTTTGCATTATGAGATTTCCACATGAGATTAATTGATCCATGACAGGGATCTACCTAGGAAAACTCTGCAGCTGAATTATTCTTTTTGAGAGACAAGCTACACATCTTTCATTCTAACAGTAGGCAGGGGAAGAGCCCAGCCTCTTATTGCTTTTTAACTTATTCTTGTCTTTGTTTCCACATGTCTTAGAAAGCACCACACAGATGAATGGGGTCTAGCTTTTGTGAGCAAAGGTGGCTACAGAATGTCGCCTCAACTTTGGGCTATTGACTTGGGCAACCTAGGCTTCCCAGCTTAGGTACTGTTGATGTTTTGGGCCAGGTCATTTTTTGTTCTGGAGGCTGGCCCATGCATTATTGGGTATTTGTCAGCATCCATGGCCTCTACTCACTAGATGCCAGTAGAGCCTCCTCCTAAATTGTGACAATCAAAAATAACTCCAGACATTACTCCCAGGGTGAGAGGTGGAGGTGGGGTAGGGGAGGGAGGGCAAAACGAGATTTGAAAACCACTGCCTTGATGGAATCAGTTAGGCTTATGTCTGTGTGAAATATGGGCATATTTGCATGCGGTAATCAACAGGAACCTGATTCCTAGAAGCAGCCAAAATTCATGCCAAATGACTGCTTCTCAGTCCGTAGATAAAGGAGTAAATACATTAATGTCAGATTTGCTTTGAACACCTTTGACACTTTCGATCCTAAGACTCAGGACGATCATGTTTTGAAGACGCTCAAATAGTAGTTTAGTAGAGATACCTAAATACTCATGGCTCAGAGTTTGCAAGAAAACTGATAGCTCTCTTTGGGTAATACAAGGAGTTTCAAGTAATGGAAGACTTCTAGATGATAGTGTAGCTGCCTCCATTAGGCCAAAATGAGGAACTGGGCTAAGGGGAGCATGTTATGTATATATTTTAACAGCTTTCTACAGCAGCCTACTTCAGGTGTCAGTTTTTGTGCAATCCTCTTATAAGTTCTGACAGAAGCAGTTCCGTAGAGCTTGGTGGTATTGTGAATACATTTATTCATTCAATACATTCTTTTTTTTTTTTTTCTTTTTTTGAGACGGAGTCTTGCTCTGTCCCCCAGGCTGGAGTGCAGTGGCCGGATCTCAGCTCACTCCAAGCTCCGCCTCCCGGGTTTACACCATTCTCCTGCCTCAGCCTCCCGAGTGGCTGGGACTACAGGCGCCCGCCACCTCGCCCGGCTAGTTTTTTGTATTTTTTAGTAGCGACGGGGTTTCACCGTGTTAGCCAGGATGGTCTCGATCTCCTGACCTCGTGATCCACCCATCTTGGCCTCCCAAAGTGCTGGGATTACAGGCTTCAGCCACCGCGCCCGGCTCGTTCAATACATTCTTACTGAGTGCGTAGCTGTGGGGATACGATGACAAATAAGACAAGCCCATTCTCTGCCCTTACAGAGCTAACGAAGGAGATGGCCCAACAAACATGTAAGTACAAGAAAGGATGATAAGGGATAGGGGAGCACAGGGCAGGGCTGCTGACTTCGTTTAATAGGGATGGGGGCTTGAACAAGGATCAGAGAAAGAAGAATAGAAAACAGGCAAAGGAAGACTGGCCTCAGGGAGGGTGAAGGACAGTGTGTTTGAGGCAGAGAGAATGGCTCGTGGAAAGGCTTGAAGGTCAGATGAAGCAGGAGAGAAGAATGGCTGTAGAGTCGCAGAGGTCAAGGCAAGTCTTCTCAAGATTTTGCCCTTAACATGGCAGTAATGGGGAACTATTGTAGGTTTGTAAGGAGGGGGTGATAGGATCAGGTTTGTGTTTTGGAAATATTTATTCTGGCTGCAGTGTTAAGAATGGGCAATTGGAGAGGGGTAAGACTGAAAAGCACAAAATACATTTATCTCATTTCAGCACAGCATTGCAAAAAGCACATCCTTCCTCGACAATTAAAATAACAATTCAGACTCACCATAATTCTTCATATTACATTTGCTAAGCAGTTTCCTTCTCACTCTTGAGGTTATTGTAAATATGTGTGTGTGTGTATATATATATATATATGTAAATTCGTGATAGTAGTCATGAAGAAATGTTCTCCAGTACACTGAAACTTACCGCCAACATTATTCCCTATTTCTTCTACACAAATGGGAAAGCAATAATGATCCTACTTTGGTGATTAAAGGTCAGGAACATTTAAAATCCTAGGACATTTTGCTAACATGGTAGGAAGCAAGGCCCACCAAGCAGAGCGCACAGGTAAGTGCAGGCCAGGTATGGGCCTTTGGTTTCTTACACGCCTCCCCCAGGACGCAGGAAGCTGCAGTGGAGAACTCAGGATGCCAGAGGTACCAGGTGAGCCCTGAGGATTATGAAAGCAAAGAAAATCAGGACCACAGGCGGTCAGCACCCAAAACAGGGCCATCTGGCTACCAGGATCTCTGCCCCACAGCAGGGGAGACCACGGTGGCCTTTCATCATCCACTCCAGCCTGTGATTATGTATATGCTCTTCAGAGTATCCCCAGCCGCCCTTACTCACCTCCTATACTCAATAAACAGTGAACTTTAGGGTTTTTTAAGTTAATTATTTTAAAAAAAAAAAAAAAAAAAACAGAGGCAGTGCAATAACAGGCACCCAATCCTACGATCCTGAGGCCAGCCAAGAGCCCCTTCCTCTAGCACAGGGCCCCGTGCACAGAAAATGAACCAACTAAGGGTAGCCCATTGGAACAGTTACAGACTGGGCCCTGAAGGGTCCCAATCTAGATACATTCAAATCTAGACTGTGCCACCAACTAGTTGTTTGATTCGGGGCAAGTTACTTAACCTATCTGTACTTAGCTTTTGACAAAAGAGGGGGTGATAACAGCACTTCCCTCGTGGGATTGATTAAAGATTGAATGAGATAACGTAGATTAGATAAAGTTCTTCATACCTGGCACATGCCAGGCACTCAGGGAACATGTATTATTAAACTGCAGTATGAAAGTTTTAGGTTAGCAAAGGGGAAAGGTGTTGTCAAAATAGAGGAGATCTGTCTAGAGTGACTGTATCTTCCTGGGACACTTTTTTTTTTTTTTTTTTTTTCTTCTTGAGACAGGGTGGCACTCTGTCGCCCAGACTGGAGTGCAGTGGCGCAATATCAACTCACCACAACCTCTACCTCCCAGGCTCAAGCGATTCTCCTGCCTCAGCCTCCCAAGTAGCTGGGATTACAAGCGGGTGCCACCACGCCCAGATAATTTTTTATTTTTACTAGAGACAGGGTTTCGCCATGTTGACCAGGCTGGTCTCAAACTCTGGACCTCAAATGATCCACCGGCCTTGGCCTCCCAAAGTGCTGGGATTGCAGGCGTGAGCCACCATGCCTGGCCTTCCTGGGACACTTTTACAGGTAGGAGAGTGGTTTACTTGTCTAGGAAAGTTCTGCTGAAAGGGAACAGCATTGTAGAAGCCTTTTCTGGTTCTCCCCTTAGAGCCCAAGTTTTCTGGATCTACTACTGAGAGTGTTTCCTAGATGAATTCCACTGTCCATGAGGCCACACACAGAAATGGATCAGGGCAGAGTCAGAATTGGTATAATTCAAGAACTTCTAACCTTCAGCCTGAGTGAAGCTGGAACCAGCTCTATAAATAAATAGCTCAGGACTCGAAAAGTATAAACAACCTAAAATCAGTCCAATCAAGGAATGCAGAGTTCAGTACAGGGAAAAGTATATTTTTAACCTGAGAGACTGAAATTTGGGGGCTTAGATCTTGCCACTGACTGGCTCTGTGATCTGTGATTCAGTACAAATCACTAAAAAGATCCTGGAGCCAGACTCCCAGGGTGTGGATTCAGTCATTTCAGGAGCTGTGTGACTTCAGGCAAATTCCCCTGCCTTAGTTTTACTAACCTAAAAAATTGGGATGATAACAGAATCTACCTCACAAAATTATGTGAGGATTGCATAAATAAATACAGATGAAACACTTAGAAGGGTGTCCTCTATATAGTAAGTGCTATGTGAGTTAGGTTATTGTTACTATTACTACTTTTTGTTTTGTTTTGTTTTGAGACAGAGTCTTGCTCTGTCACCCAGGCTGGAGCGCAGTGGCGCAATCTCGGCTCACTGCAAGCTCCACCTCCCGATTTCACGCCATTCTCCTGCCTCAGCCTCCCAAGTAGCTGGGACTACAGGCACCCGCCACCATGCCTGGCTAATTTTTTTGTATTTTGAGTAGAGACGGGGTTTCACCATGTTAGCCAGGATGGTCTCAATCTTCTGACCTCATGATCCACCATGATCTACCCGCCTTGGCCTCCCAAAGTGCTGGCGTGAGCCAGCGCGCCCAGACTATTACTGTTAATATTAGAGGCTGAGCCTCACTCAGTTTATGGGAGTGACGCAGCCCTCATGTATCTTAGAGAACCAGCGTTCCGTGTGGTGGTCACTTAAGAGGGTCCTGCTGTCCGCATTTAACCATGTAGCTCTCCTCTTTAATTTAAACATGGATAGTCTTGAGAGGAGTAAGATTTTGAACCAATCAAGAGTCAGGAATTTCCCAGAAGATTTGGGAGTAAGAGAGTGGGTGTAAGGGGGTGTTCATAACTATCTTAGGATTGGCTGTACTCAAAATACTACCATAAAAATGAAAAGAGATAATACATGGAAGAATGCTTTTAAAAGGGGAGAAGAAAGAACTAATATACTAAGTGGTAGTATTTTTAAGTGCTATTAAGGATGATTGTTTATTTCTTAATTGGAAGTTCGTGTCTAAATTCTGTACCTAGACTTTTCCAGACTGAAGACTTGGGCATATCTTGCTAAAAGAGTGGGGCAGAATGTGTTCAGCACTGGTAGAAGGGGTAGGTTTAGCTGAGCCTCTGTGAGAGTTTTAGCAGAGCCTCTGTGGGGTTTCCTGTCCTTCCAGCTCCCACTGCAGAACACTGTGTATGAGGAACACAGCCAGAAGGACGGATGGCCCTGAGGCTTTGGTCCCTGAACTGTGGCCAGGTCGCCCCAGAACATAGCTTTCCCTGCCAAGTTAATCTTAAATACCTTTGGTGGTCAGGGAGATAACCTTAGGAAAAATCTCCTGTGACCTTTTACAGATTCTGTCTCCCTTTTCCAATCAAATCAGGATTATTTAGAATCGGTAGATTCCTTTGAATTTCTAAATAAGCATGGAGGTCAGGAGCTTGTGATTTCAGGCTGATTCTCACTGTTCTAGTTTATTTGGCAAAATGGGAAGCAAACATTCACCAGAGCTGGGAGAAAAAAGCATGCAAGAATTGGAATGAAGAGATGCACTGGGCTGCTTCTGGACAAGCTGTCTGTCTAGGTAACAGTCAGCAAAGGCAAGAAGAGACCGTTTCCTCCCCCATTTCTCTTGGTTTCCTGGCTCTTCCCAAATGTCCAGGGGATCCTGAAGGGGGTGAAGTGTCGGGGTGGTAGGGGAAGTGTGTGCCTTGTGCCTTCTAAGGCAACCATGTTGGCCAAAAGAATCAAGCCATGACAATGGCCATCATGAAGAGCCCGCAGCTTTCTGAGCAGAGAACGCTGTGAAAGAGCTGTGTGGTTCCTGTCTCAGAGCATAGCTTTCCTTTCTCTAAGGTAATGGTCTCCAACCTTTTCATCAAGAATTCCTATCAGTAAAAGTAAAATTGAGGACATATTATGTACATATATATATGTGCATATGTACTTTATGTGTGCTACTGAATGCATATATCATATGTGTTGTAAAACACACAAAACAGAAACTAGGAAACACTGAGATGAACTGATAGGTTTATATTTTCCTCTCTTGCCCCAATGGATTGCCTTGCATCGTGCCCAGGGTGTGTGTATTCAACTTTGGCAATCTTGGCCTGAGTGACAGAATATTGTCACTTTGGAACACTGAGAGGCTTAAATAAATCGAGTTAAGTGACTTATGAAAGAATAGGAGATCGAGACCATCGTGGCTAACACGGTGAAACCCCGTCTCTACTAAAAAATACAAAAAACGAGCCGGTCGAGGTGGTGGGTGCCTGTAGTCCCAGCTACTCGGGAGGCTGAGGCAGGAGAATGGCGTGAACCGGGGAGGCGGAGCTTGCAGTGAGCTGAGATCTGGCCACTGCACTCCAGCCTGGGTGACAGAGCGAGACTCCCTCTCAAAAAAAAAGAATAGGAATACAGAAAGGTCCTAATAAGCTTCTCCAGTGAGCATAGGCAGTGATGGAACCAAACCATCAAAAAGAGCTCTTCAAAGAATAACCCAGGTTTTCCTCTTCAGCTGCATATGATCAATTCTAATTAAATGGTAACGGAAAGAAGAATAGAAGGAAAGAATTCTTGAAAATCTGGTAACTAACATGGAAGCTATGCTTTATATTAGGTTATGTGAGTAACCTTGATCTCTCTACAAGCTCAAAGTTTCTACCCAAATATATTTATCTGTATTCGAGGCAGGATCACTGCCAGGCTCTGTCACCTGCTCAGGAGAGTCACCTACCCAGTATGCAGGGAGATAACCACAGGGCACACCAAAGCCATTGCAGAACTTCCCAAGCCTGGGTCAGGCCTCCTGACTCTGCACACGCACGTGTACTCCCCCATTCCCAGCCTCCCAGCTTTCTTGACAAGTACCCAAGGAGGATGGTTCTTGGCAGCTCATTCATAAGGTCATGGTATTGTGGAGCAGGAGCTAACCTGTGTTCTATTTTCAGCTCTGTAGTTAGCTGTGTGAGCTTGGGCAAATGTCTCACCTTCTCTGAACCTGAGTTTTTACATCCGTTTAGGCCCTGATAGTACCCTGCCTACCCCACAGTGTTATCACAAAGTTCACATGAACATGCTTTGCAAACACTGTACAAGTGAAATCATAAGGTATCCTGACTCAGTGCTAAGGCCTTTTCAAGGCACAAGGACACATGTTCCCCAAGGATCCTATAGTTAGCTACCCTGAGGCATTTTCTCTTGAGGAGCCCAGCCCTGAGGGAAACTGGCTTATGGCAGATTTTTAATCTGAACCCAGAGCTCTGGAGGCTTTATAAGCCTAAAGACTAAACCAGGTGAACAACGAAAACATCCATAAAGCAATCTGGGTAAATTTCCATGCTTCCAGGTAATGCCTCGGTTTCTAAGGGGTCACATTTGTTTGTTCAGTCATTCAAGTATTTATAGATCATCTTAACTCTGAGATAAAGTGAAAGAAGAGCTCACGTTCCAGTGGATGAGAAAGACATGGAAACAGTGATTGTAAGACACTGACAGGATCCACAAGCCAGGTATACATTACAAAGGGCTTTGGAACACTGGAGGCTTAAATAAGGCATGGCCAGCAGGGGCTAAAGACACTCAAGAAAGAGGAAAAGAAGTGCAGAGATCAGGGGTGGGGCTGAGGGGTAAGGAGGGGTGGAGAACAGTATGATTTTCTGTGAACTGTAAGGGATTTAATAACTCTTGAATGTAACATAAGGAAGAAGAGGGGTAGACAGTAAGCCTAGAAAGTAAGCAGAAGCCATGATGGAAGTGGGGTGCTGGCAAGCCAGTAGAAAGTGGAAAAGGGCAGGTGCTCTGCCCTCAAACCCACCCCATTTTCCATAGGAGGATCAGGAAGAGATCTGGGGAGAAGAGACTTACCTAAAAGAAAGTTTTTTCTTGGAAAGCCATTTATGCCATGCACTGGGCAACATAAACTCCCCTTGTGCCTCCAAAATTCTTTAGAGAAATTGCAAAAAAAGTTATGATGGGTGTGGTATAATTGCTTTTATTGTTATAGTTAGTTTAGAGGCTGAGTTTTGTATGAAGGATGGCTCAGAATCAGCCCATGCTGATAAAGAAGGAACTGACCTCCGAGTTTTTAAATCATGCCCTGTAATGAATAGTTCATGTTCCTGACAAAGTAATCAAATTCATTAACTAGCTTTAGTCCTAGTAGGAGCCCCTTTTTTTCAGGAATTGACATCAGGCCTAACCTGTTCCAGGAGGAATAAATCTCCTCCATTGAACATATGCTTACCAAATGCCTATCACACTAACCATATACAGACATGAGGAAACTTCAGAAAGACTAAATTCTGTATTGAGGGACTGTTCACCTTTCTTGCCCACTCAGGATACCAGGCATCTATAGGAAGGGTGGGCCCATTCAGTCCAGATTTATAATAACTCCTCAAGGAGTCTGTAAAACCAACTGTACTTGTTGAGACTAAGCCAACATTCTTTGCGGTAAGAACCAGAGAAATTTTATTCTCTGTGCTTAACAACAAAGAACTTCAAGAATTGCTTCTGTCTCTCCTTCATGAGAAAAGTGGCTGGCAATCACTCTTAACCTGTCTAGTTGAAGGCATAGCTCTGGTCTGATCTAGGTCACCACTGGGCTTCCTGTGCTGTCATCTGCTGCCTCTTGCCATAGATTCTTGGTAGTATGTCTCAGCCTTTGCCTACCACAGCTACGAAATACTAAATGCCAATCGTTTCCTATAAACTGCTTTGATTTCCTCCATGAAGCTCTTTTAAAAAAATATCATATTGTGGTATTTATAGTTTCCTGTTTCTGCCACCTACATATTCTGGTGGTGGTTGTGCTTTCTCTTTGGAGATAGATAAACATTCACAGCACCAAAGGGAGCAAGGGCTTTGTACCTCTTTTTATGGCAAGAGTTAGTTATGTTTAGATTGAAGTTATAGCTTAAAAAGAGCCCTCATTGTATAGAAACATGGATGCCATGACACCTCCAGTGCAATATTTTTAAACTTCTCCCTGCCATTGGTCACTTGCATAGTACTGTTTAATCGCTTTGTGGCATATTGTTTCTGTCTTCTAGAAGCTCACAATCTATGTCAGAAGATTAGACACACAAGTGTCTGTTGAAGTAGCTGGAGAGTGAGGCAGGAGGAGCAGAAGGATGGCCAGCAGCATGGAATCCACAAGGGGAGATTTCACAGAGGAGCCTCAATGATGCAGGGGGTCAGGAAGAAAAAGGACCAGACAGTCGTGAATTCCAGGACATGAATAGGGATTTCTAGCAAATACACCCAGGTGAGTGCGTAGAACGGGCAGTCAGATGAAAGGAATTAAAGAGGGAGAGAGGGAGCAAAGCCATGCAGAAAGATTATTCCTTCAGCATGTGCAGTGAAAGAAATCATGGTGAAGGGAAAGTTGGGATTGAGGTTGTTTGGCAGGATGGTGCAGTAGGCATTCTCAGGGGCTTCTGCTCTACCTGCTCTCTCTTCTCACAGTCTACCCCTACCCATGTGCCTGCTGAGTGGAAAGGGAATTGGTTATCCCAACACTTATTCCAATCTCCTGGATGGTTGGACCAAGAGGAGCACCTTTGAGGAGGGCCAAGCTAAGTTTCCAATGACATGTCACCTGACTGACTGGGCTCAAAAAGATGAATATGGAACCATCAGATTCGTTCTCGTAGGAAGTCCACACCAAGAGGCACAGAGAGGAGATGCCCTTCAGGAATGGATCCTTGAGATGAAAATCAAGTTGATGAGAATAAAGTGGCTGTTATCAGGTCGTGTGTATGCATAAGTCATGGGGTACCACAGGAAGTAGCTGGGAAAGAAACAACAACAGATACGGGAAGAAAGTGGAGAAGCCATGAATGAGAAAGAACAATCATCTCTAGCACTTCCTGTATGCCCAGTGCTGCACTAAGTCCTTTACATTAAATTACCTTATTAATTTCTCATAGCAATCTTATGACATGGATGCTATGATTATCCTCATTTTATAGATGAGAAACCGAGACACAAACACAGTGTCCCCAAAATGACTCTCTGGAAAGCCATGATGTAAACTAAATAGGCTGGCTCCCAAGTCCTTGCTTTTAGCCACCATAAATTACCACCTCTCAAAAGGGAGATGAGATAGAAGTGATCCCTGAAGCCACCTGAGATCCAACCCTTCCTAAACTCAGGTACTTAGAGTTATTGGATTTTCCAGAGATCATCTGACCTCATGATCCTGAATGGCTTTCAGTTCCTGGCAACCAAAAGAACCCTAACCCAACTGGATAATGAGATTGAGCATTCTGGATGGGAGAGAATGATGTTAGAAAAAGGATTGTTGATGAAGCTGACCCACCTATGAGGAAGCACAAAGGGATGGGATGCATGGATAGGGAGAGATGTTTCTTCTCCGATAGCCAAGACTATCCAGCTTAGTTTTACCATCAGGCACCCACATGGCCACATGGTAAGTCAACTAGATAACCAAACCTACAGGGAGTGGGACATAACCCAGCAGCAGTGCCCTTCCAGCTGGCTCTGCCACCAGTGCAATGGGTGAGGTTGGTCCTGTTATGCCTCCTCCCTTCCAAGCCTTCATTTCTCTATCAATAAAAAGGGGATGATGACAAAAGATGGAGAGAATTTGACTTACTAGGACTCTGGGGGAGGCTGGGAAAATGCAAATTACCTTGATGGGGTGCCCCCAGGGGCAGCCAGACCCAGGTTTTCCAGAGACGGTCTCACAGAGGGAGATTGGCATGCAAGAAGTTTACCAGGGAAGGTTCTCAGGGTCAGCACATGTGAGGGTAAAGAGGCAGCAGGACATTGAGCAGAGACGAAAGTGGCAGCACAGTCATCTGCCAGTTCCATGGGAAACTGGAACTGGGGTGGCCTTTCACATTGCCCCAAAGGGAGATATAAGGGCTGTGCTTCGTACCCCCCCCCCTCCCATGGAGAAGTCACTGGGTATAGGATGCCCTGTTGGGTGAGGCAGCTCCCTTCAGTCTGGGGCAGTTCCCGGGGAAGGGCTCAGCTGTGAGAGCTTCTAGGGGCAACATCCCATGCAGATAGAAGATGGGCTCCTCGGTCCTGAATGGGAGCTGGGCAGGGCAGCACAGCATCAGCTGCACATGAGAGCAGGGCCGCACTTCCCAGGGGCCAAATAAGCAGGAGAGCACCAGCTCTGGGGAAGATGAGGGACTGAGGGCCAGGAGGAGGTCGCAGAAGTTTGTTACACGCAGATACAATCCTGTTCTGTCTCTACCTGAAACCATCTGGAAGTTAAGTGACCAAGGAAAATGCTGCTTGTGTCTGGGTGTGAGTGTGTGGAGACTGTAAAGGGATGGACTTCTGTAGCTGGTCTGAGGCCAGCAGACCTAACGAACTTAGCAAGGAGTCAGAGAGAAACTGGTGACCAAAAGGTAGGAAACTGTAGGGAGGCTGTAGAATTAAGAGTTTGGGCCAAGTTAACCTAAGCCACTCGTGTCATTAGACAAGGGCACTTTTCCCAGCATTCAGGTGGGTTTTGAGGATTTCAGACCTGAAAGAGCAGAATACATCTATTCCCAGCCCATGCCAGGGGCTGTTGAAAGAGATCCTGAGAACCGTGCCAGGCCTGATTCAGGTAACAGGAAGAGACGTGGGAGAGGATAAGCCTCCGACCAAAACAGCTTCACTTCAGAGAGTTAAGGGAGTTTTATAGACTGAATCATGTCCTCCCCAGAGTCATACACTGAAGCCCTAATTCTAGCATGACCATCTGCAAGCCAAGGAGAGAGGCCTCGGGAGAAACCAACCTTGATGACGCCTTGATCTTGGACTTCCAGCCTCCAGAACTGTTGTTTAAGCCACTCCAGTCTGTGGGATTTTGCTATGGCAGCCTGCGCTAAGACAGGGAGACAGGCCACCCACCAACTGAGAAGGTGGGTGCCAGAAGCAAAGCCAACCCGTGTGTCCTCACCTCCCTCTCCCTGCTCTTTCCTGATCCACAGTCTCTGACTCTGGAGGGGACTGCTCAGTGGCCAGCAGATGCCTGGCAGAGGCACGTCTTTCCCGCTACATGTGAACCCTGGACCCACGTAAAATGCCAGAAATCAGGAGCTCCTGGGTTGCTTTGCACATCTGCAAGCACCAGCTTCTTGTTCAGCTGCATGTACTTGACTTGGAGGGAAAGGAGCAGCTTCACACACGGGCTTCCTCGTCCCCTGCTGTTGGCCTGGTCGTCGCCAATGTCACTGACCTGAATTCAGTTTTCAAAGGAAATGTGATTCTTTTGGTTCCAGCTCAGAACTTGGATAGAAAGTATGCTCCAATTTAAGAAAAATACCCAATTCCCAAATCAAAACTGAAATCTAGAAAGGTGAAAGAGTTGACTCTCTGGGCCTCCTTATCTGAAAAATGAGGCAGTTGCACTAGATTTGTGGGTTTTCTTTAAAAGTTTTTTTTTTTTTAACCACAAGAAAACTTTCTTCAAAGAAATGTTACCAGGAAGCAGAAACAAAAGAGGGGCATAAGGGTTGAGCTGCTTGATCAAAAGGGGAGAGAAAGGTTGAATTCCAGAATTCTGCCCTCCAAGGCAAGGCTTTGCAAAGCAAAGTCTAAAAGGTATTTTACTCTCATCGCCTACATGCTCCTCTAGCTCCTGCCTGAGGATCCACAAAGAGTCTGTATTCCCACACACCCAGCTGTAACCCCACCAGGCACCTTGGAACCAGTCGCTGGGAACTTGGGCCGCCCTAAGAAGGGAGCAGGTGCGGGGCTCAGCAATGGCAAGCAAGCCCGGGTCCAGGTGAGCTTCCTCAGCTCCTTCTCCCAGACTCTCCATCCAGGAGCCAACACTGACCACAGGGAGAGGGAGGGCTGGGTGGGGAGACAGCCAGGGGAAGTAGGCCTACTGAAATTCCTGCACATAAAAACAGGAGGGGTGGGTCCAAAGTGGCACATCCTGTCACAAAGAAGGTGGAAGCAGCAGAGAGAATTTGCTCACCTCCGAAGGCCAAAATCACTTGGAATAAAGAAAATGTGGTACCTACACACCATGGAATACTATGCAGTCATAAAAAAGAATGAGATCATGTCTTTTTCAGGGACATGGATGAAGCCGGAAGCCATCAACCTCAGCAAACTAACACAGGAACAGAAAACCAAAGACTGCATGTTCTCACTCATAAGAGCTGAACAGTGAGAACACGTGGACACAGGGAGGGGAACAATACATACCGGGGCCTGTCGGGGGGCATGGCAAGGGGAGGGAGAGCATCAGGACAAATAGCTAATGCACACTGGGCTTAATACCTAGGTGATGGGTTGACAGATGCAGCAAACCACCGTGGCACACATTTACCTGTGTAACAAACCTGCACGTTCTGCACAGGTATCCCAGGACTTAAAGTAAAATAAAATTTAAAAAAGAAAACACTTGGAGACTCTCCCCAGGGCCACCTCTCCTGCGCACCTTCAGCCTCCCCTTCTCTACCAACCTCTTCTGACCGTCAGGCAAATGTGTCTCTCCTCGTGACAGATCAAACAAAACTCGACAAAAAGACCTTCAGCTCCTTGTTCTCCTCCTTGCTGACAGCTTTTTGAAAGTACAATTGTCTCCATCTCCTCGTCTTGTATTCACTTTCCAAATGTTTTCTGCATGCCCATGTCTTGATTCCTTGCTCTTTTCTGGGTTTGCATGGTCAATTCCCTGTCAATCACTTATTTTTGTGAATGGGTCACTAGAGCAGAGGTCATGACCTTGGGCTTGTGTCTTTGCAGGAAGAAGCTGAGACATCCCTCAGGCTTACACGGAGCCCCCTCCATTGAAACCAAGCACACTAAGCTCACCGCCACCCTTCTTAGTGGGTCCATTAGTGCTCATCTCCTGTTCCCTCTGCTTCACCAGAACCTCAACTCCAGTTGCTCACCAGCTGCCCCTTAAAGGCACCCCTCACTGGCCGCTACCCTGCCAGTGAAGAGCAGCTCCCTCCACCAGAAGGCTTTGCACTCCCTTTCCCCTAAGCCAATCACTGCCTCCCTAACATCTCTCAATTCTCTCCATTCCCACTGCCTCTGTCCAGTTGAGACCACCATCACCTCCAATCTGCATCACTGCTGATGCAGCCGTGACTTCTGAACTGGGCTCTTGGCTCTGGTTCCCTCCTCTCTAATTAAGAATCCACATTGCTGCCAGAGCGAGTAACAGATCTATCAAATCTGTTACTCTGTTGAGTAAAAGTCAAGGGATAAAAATCTCAACTCCTGAGTGTGGCTTGAATTGTGTCCCCCCAAATTCATATGTTGAATTCCTAACCCCCAATATGACTGTTTTTAGAGATGGGGCCTTTCAGGAGGGCATTAAGGTTAAACATAGTGAGATGGGTGAGGTCCCAATCTGACAGGATGGGTGTCATTATAAGAACAGGGTGAAATGCCAGTGGTGTGTTCTGCACAGAGGACACAGTGAGAAGGTGGCCCTTTGCAAACCAAGGAGTGTGGCTTCAGGAAAAAACAACCCTACCAGTCCCTGAATCTTGGACTTTGAGCCTCCAGAGCTGTGAGGAAATAAATGTTGCTTAATTCAGTTGTTATGCCACAGGGTCTGGTATTTTGTAAAGGCGGACGAGCTTCCTGGGATGGAGGCCTTTCATACGCTTTGCGCGCCCCCATCTTGGGCCTGCTCCCTTTCATGCCCATGCTCCAGCCAGATGGAGCTGCAGGCATGTCCTTCAATGTGCCACATCCTCCTCAAATCATGCCCTCACCATTTCCTCCACATGGATGTGTCCACTGAGCTTACCATCTCTACCACCGGGATGGCTTCCACACACATATTAGATGTGGGCTTCAGACAGCTGTCTGGAATTGTCATCTCTGCTTCGCATCCCACTTAACCTGTCTCTTTTATATGAATTAATGATGCTATATTTTTTCTTAATTTTCACTGATGCTTCTTTACAGTTGTATCATTTATTCTTGTGTGTCCGCTGTGCTTTGTATCCTTCTCCTTCAAACTCATGTTAAAACTTGACTACTCCACACCATATGTCCAGACCAGGTGACTGATGCCCACTGATGCCAGAGGGCTCGCAAAGCTCCCTGGACTCCCTAACTCTGCTCTTCATGTGCATCTCTGTGCAGGTGTGTGTATGTGCATGTGTGTGTGTTGTATGTGTGCAGGTGTATGTGTGTGCAGGTGTGTGTCTCTGTGCACGTGTGTGTACGTGTGTTTGTGTACACATGTCTGTGTCGTTGTGCACATGTGCATATATGTATGTGTCTGTGTAAGCATGTACATGTGTCTGTGTGATTGTGTAAGCATGTTCATGTGTCTGTGTACATGTGTGTACATGTCTGTGTCTGTGTGTCCATATGTGCATGTCTGTGTGTGCATGTGTGTGTCTATGTGTCTGTGTATGTACATGTGTGCATGTGCACATTTATGTTTGTGTTTGTGTGGCTATGTGCCTGCATGTATGTGTGTGCATGTGTTTGTGTGTCTGTGTACATGTGTGCATGAGTGCGTGTGTGCACCGCTCCGGATAAGCCCTCCTTCCTGTCAGTGCCCTCTCTCCCACAGCCCAGCTGGATTTGTCTGTCCCGGGAATGCTCCCACAGGGAATGTTGTGCCTGCAGGCTCTTGTTGATATCGAGCTAAAATGCAACTGTTGATGTAATTTTTTAATTTAAGATTAAAAATTTGTTAATTTAAGATTAAACTCTTCTCGCCCTCATGCACACCCTTGCCAGCCAGCTGCCTCCTTCAGTGACCTCTAGAGGTCACAAACAAGCCAGGTTTATTAGCTGCTAGTGCCCTTAGAGAAGGGAGCTTTTCCCAGCTACCCCCAGGTTGGGGTGGGGGGTGTTAATGCAAGAGCAGGAATGAAGTGGGCTAACCACCAGCCGCTGTGAGGGGCCTCTGAGCACCGGGCAGCAGGACTGCTCCCCGCCAAGCCCCAGCCCCAGGACCACATTGTCCACTGGTTCCTCCCAGACAGGCTTAAGGCAGGATAGTGCAACCCTCTGACATCCTATGGTAACATTAAAAATCCGTACATGGGGAGTTCTAACATTTTCCTCCTGAGCTCAGTGGATTGACTTAGGCTTCCCTGGCTTCAGCATCTGCTGGGCACTCAGGGGTGCACAGACGCCTGAGAGGACACGGTATTGTGCCAGAGGCACCGGAAGCCACAATAGACAGGACATGTCTTCATGGAGCATCAGTCGTCCTCAGCTATGAGTGATTCAAAATACTTTAACATAGATACAAACACCGCGGTGTTACGGAGGAGGATGCACCACCCACGCATGTTGTGAAGGTTCAGCAGGAGGGCTCGGAGGAAGCTTCCATGCTCTGGGACATTCTGGAATCTGGGCCAGATCACCAAGAGTGTGTCTTCTTCTGAGATAGGGGCACTAGGCTAAAACATTTCTAAAACAATGTGCTAAGTGGAGGCTGTGAGGCCTGAACGTGAGGAGTTTTAAGAAACTTGGAGTTACTGGGTGGCTGAGTGTTAAATAAGAACATTTGTCCTTTACCTTAAGTGAGCTTTTACTCACTCGCCCATCCATTCATTCAACAGATATTTCCTGAATGCCTACTCCAGTCCAGGCACCACGGAAGATGTTGGGCCAATTATTTGGGAAAAGTCTCATCTTAATAGTATCAGACACAGGGAGAAAGAAAGGACAATTATGTTTGGAAAATAGGAGTAGCAGTTCCTCTAAATCCCAAATACTCTTATGTATCTCTGTTTCCCTAACTGCAATGACGGTTACAGAGAGGATGATAAAGGAGAAATACTTTGAAATGAAAATTGCTATTTATTTGCAAATTAATCTAAATTATGAGCATAATTTATTCCTCTGGAAAATACGAATTGAGCCCCAGTGCATGCCAGGACTTGTGCTGGGCGTGACGGGGAGGACGAAGATGGTCCCGAGGAGAGCTGCCCACACAGGGGAGCTTGGTAAGGAGACAGGAGACGGTGCAGATGAAAAGCCTGGGATGGATCAGTGGGTGCTACCGGACTTCCACATGGGGAGAGGTGGTCTGCATTGTACACTATTAGTGGTGTGGTTACTCCTTTTTCTCCTAAGATTTCACGATGCTTATAAATAAATACAATAAACAGAACAATGGCTATACCGTGAAGGCCTGTGAGCAAGTGGCTGGTTCGCCAATGGTCATCAGCAACAATGTCTCAGCAGCTCAGACTTAGGACCATGACGAGCCTCATCACGCCTGCATGGATGAGGCACAGGCCCTGTCTGAAAAACACAAGCTGCAGGCAAGCGTGTGTCTGTGTGCTGTGCTGGTGTTGCTGGAAATACACTTGGGAAGGTGATGCCCACTGGATTAAACCCGTGATGCAGAGAAGAGTTGTAAGATCTGGTAAATCGGTTAGCTAGAATGGAGGGAACCGAGAAGGTGGGTCGTACATGCGGGTCCTCTCCTCCCCTCTGTTCCTCTCCACAAACTGTTCCCCAGCCTGAAGCATCTGGTGAGCCTCTGCAAGTCCTCAGAGCTAGAAGGATTAGAAAGAGAGAGAGACAGAGATCACATGTGGATGACACCACCGTTATTGAGAAGGGCCTCCAAGCTCACGCCTACTGGGGATGGCCTCGTTGCCATCTCTGGATCCAGAGGGCAAATGATTAGCAGTTCTATTCAGAAAAAGGGCTAGAGAGCAGGGGCAAGAAATCATGCTTGCAGTTGCTCTTGAGGGCAGATGTATTAGCTTGCTAGGGCTGTCATAAGAGTACTACAGGTTAGGTGACTTAAGCAACAGAAATTTCTTTTCTTACAATCCTGGAGGCTAGAAGTCCAAGCTCAAGGTATCAGCAGGGTTGGTTTCTTCTGTGGCCTCCCTCTCTCTTTGGCCATCTTCTCCCTATGTCTTCACGTGGTCTTCCCTCTCTGAGTCTGTGTTCTAATCTCCTCTTTTTAAGGACACCAGTCATATTGTCTTAGGCCCCACCCATATGACCTACTTTCATCACCTTCTTAAAGGCTCTGTCTCCAAATACAGTCACATTCTGAGGTACTGGGGAGTTAGGGCTTCAACATAGGAATTTGGGGGGGACACAATTCAGCCCATAACCAAGTGTCTCCTTACCTTTGGTAAAATGAAGCAATAGGAAAGAATAAAAAAAAAAAAAAAAAAAAAAAAAAAAAAAAAAAAAAACAGGTCTCTGTGCAGAATGCTATAAAGGCCTCGCTGGGTCCTGGTGTAGATGACATGAAGACTGAGCCATCTTGGCCCTTCTTGGCCAGGACCTCGGGAGGGACCGGCTCCTCACAAAGGCCTTCTCTGAAGAAGGGTGGTGAAATTTTAGGAGTTTGTTGACCCAACCACATGCACGAAAAGGGAGACCCTCCTTGATCCCAAATGTGGTTTGGTCTCACGGCCCAGTGGAGTGAAGCCATCTGCACAGACAGCTGTCAGGGCCTGGTCTGAGCTACAGGCAGCACTTCCCAGAGATGAGCCCTGATGTTTCCTCTTCTTTCCCAAGAACATGTCCCCAGATTCACGTTTCCCCACTGGCCCAGGCCAAATCCCCATCTTTTACATGTGGTGTCCCAGGAGGCCGTGTGGTACGGGGTTGAGATCTCTGTCACTGTAGAGGCCTGAGCCTTCAAGAACCTCATGGAGAAGCAGCTCCCCCAGGAGCATCACTTTCCTGTCTGGGGAAGTGTGGGCTTTCCTGGGTGCTGACAGCAGGAGGCATCTGTAATGCTGCTAACAGCGCTGTGTGGCTGTAATCTGGTTTATGCAAACCCAGTCACTTCGCAGCCCACAAGGAAGACTGGAAGGAGGGATCTGCTTTGATCTCTTATCAAAGAAGATTTTGCATTAACGTGAGAATGGCTAATGCTAAAAATATTGCTCTTTGGGAGAAATGGCCCATCCATGCCCTAAATTTATAATTTATAACGATAATGTAGCATCTTGGAACACTTGTCATTAAACAAACAAATGTGAAACTCCTCCTTTATTTTTCACATAAAGACCAAATGACAAGAGAGCAAAGCACCCAAGTGCTCATGCCTGTGTTCAACCCCTGCTCTTGTGCAAGAGTCCTCCACCACCCCGTGCTCCAGTCTGACTGTAGCTTCCAAGACACGGGAAACTGCTTTCCCTGGCCCAAGACTCTGCACAGAAGGGCTGGGCTCCAGCAACTTGGTTTCAGAAGGAAATTTCTTCTCATTCTGATCCAGCCCAAGGAAACAGGATT
Organism: Chlorocebus sabaeus; assembly: GCF_047675955.1. Taxonomy (NCBI): domain Eukaryota; kingdom Metazoa; phylum Chordata; class Mammalia; order Primates; family Cercopithecidae; genus Chlorocebus; species Chlorocebus sabaeus. The sequence goes on from NC_132913.1 coordinate 35,845,170, forward strand.
TAAGTCAGGAGACTGGGTCTGAATCTAAGCTCTGCCACTCACCAGTTGTAAGGGATTCACCTGGGTGAGCTCTTACCTCTGAGTCTGGACTTCCTCATTTGTAAGATGGGAATGATACGATTTGACCTTCCTCCTTCCTCCTTCATGGGGTTTGACCTTCCTTCTTCATGGGGTTTGGTGAGAATCAAATGAATTAGTGTATGTGAAGGTGCTTGTAAGCAATGAAGCTTCATATACATTGCAGGGGACATTTTTTGGTTTCGTCACCCAGCATCTTTTACCTCACCTTCTAGTAACAGTATAATGACTATACTATAACCTAACCTGGACTGTTAGTCCCCAGGCTACTGGTAGACTTGACCTTCCTCTTGTCTCCAGTGGACTTGACCTTTCCCTAGTCCCAGGAGCTGAGTGTCGCTCAAGGCCTGGCAAAGGGAAGCCTCGCCCCCCCCACACCCCGCCCCCGTCCTGCCACAAGCCTCCTCCCGTGGTGGACTGGCTCTCAGAATCCTTTCCAACATCTCTCCAGTTTGCCATCCTGTATTGCAACTTGCAAGAACTGTACAGCTAAAAACTACCTTTTCCTGACTATTCTGTGGGCAATGATCTGAATGTAAATTATTATCCAAAATGTTCCACTCAAGATTTGGAAGACAGGTATGTGACACTTGTGTCTTGGGTTTGAGAAGCAGATGGGTGGCAGTGCTGGCCTCCTGACACCTGAATTACAAATGTGGTATGTGAACTTGAACTCAGTTGTTCCCATGGCAGCCTCCTGATCCCCCATCTTGCCAGGTGTTTCAAAGACCATGCTCCCTGAAGCAGGTCAGTTCTGCTGTGTTCTGGGAGTCATTTCTGAAGATTCCACCTGGAACTCACCCCTTCAGACCACCCAATAATTCTGCAAGCATCCAGTATTGGCATTAAATCCTGCTCTGCTTTCAATATCTAGAGTGACTTATGTGTTCTACAAATGAAACCCGCCTGGTACCAATGAAATGGGCACTTGGAACCTGACTTGGACCCAAAAGTTAGATCACACAACATCATTCAAACAGCTGAGAAATGGAGGCTAAGTTTCTGATGGACTCAGAGGTTATGAGGCCAGAGCAGCTGGCAGCCCTCCAGCCTAGTCTGAGGTAAATAACCAACCTGAGAAGGGCCATGCCTAGAGGAGAGGAGCCCGTTCTTAACAACTTTTGAGTAGCTAAACAAAACAATGTCTTGTGCCAAACCTACCTCTGGACTCTCCAGTTACATGAGCCAACACATTCCTCCAGTCTAAGACAGTTGGCATCAGACTATTCCATCATTTGATCAAAACATAATGTGTGAGGGATGTGATGCTAACAGGAGCGAAACCACATGGCAGCGGTGATCAGATGGTTACAGATCACATATTCTCAGCCAGAGGCTGGGGATCTCCTGGGAGCGTTTTATAGGATACACATGAACAGGTGTGAGCCTGGGCCTTCTGGATCCCATGAGGGACACATGTGAGCAACTGGAAAACCTCACAGGTGAAGGGGGTCCCATATGCACCCCTAGAGATGGGGGCTGCTATGGACAAATGCATAGGGAAAGGAAGGCCAACAATGGATAATTCCTTGGAAACATTTGAATGTTTGAATCCCAGTTTTAGGCACTAACATTATTTTTTACTTAATTTTGATTTTCTTCTTTTAGGGTTAAAAAAAAAAAAAAAAAACCTTTGCATTAAGTCATTCGTATTATAACCAGCAGATGAGAATACTATCGAGTGAAATATTTCAGCCCGGCTTGTGTAAGCTGAAGCAGCTGGGCCATGTTTTTAAAATTGTAATAAATAAGTGAATGCATAATCAATCCCGCGAGTGTCAGCTTTCTGTTCTGTGTGCTCCCAGAGCTGTGCTTTTTCATCTCTATTCTACGCCCCTGAAAAGAAAAGCAACATAGAGGAAAAATGTTCACAGACTGTTCCCTGTGACCTTAGCCAACAGAAAAAGGCTAAATTGTTGATGCTTATTCCAGAAGGTATTTCTACCATGGGCTGGGGTGGGTGCAGATTTAGAATAATGCTTCCTTTTCAGGGATAACTGTTTAATCCCAAAAAGCCACCTGGGAAGAAAAGGCAGATGTTTTGATTTTGGGGGTCTGCTATCTGCAGAACCTAACAGTGTTGGGAACAGCCCTGTGGAGTACAGTGAACAGCCTCAGAAGAAATGTGGATCAGGCATTTTTGAAGTGCCTGGCCGGGGCTTGGATGGCCAAAGATGAACCAGGCATTCGCCATTGGTTCAAGAAATTTACAGTCTACAGAGGAGGCGGCTTGGTGGATGAGCATTTTTTGACAAATGATTTTTATCTTTGGAATCAAACAAAAATTATTCAAAGGCAAAGGTGAAGAATAAATTGGGTGATCAAACCAGGAGACTCCAAAGTATGACTCACAGAATGGCTCTGAAGTCAGTTTTCCAAGATAATTTCTGAAAGTATCATGAGCATTGCTGGAATGCATGGGTAACCTCCTGGGATACTGTTTTGAAGGGGCAAATTCATTCAATATGTAAGTTTCAGTTTGTTTTTTGTTTTTTGTTTGTTTTTGTTTTTAGAACCATCCATGGGCAAAAGGGATCACATGATGAAATGCTTGGTTGATGGCATTTTCCTCTAAGCTGAATTTCCCTAAGCCTTTCCCAGATGTGGATGTTTGTCAGGCCACACAAATATTAACATTAAATTATACTGGGTCATCGCCTCTGCCCTGGCATCACCTTGAGCCCTGCCCCTTCCCCACCTCCCCACCCCCCGCTAGTATTGCTGGGGTCTCCCCTGTGTGAAAAAACAGCTCCCCTCTCAGGATCCTCTGCCTGGATCCCTCACTGATCGCTGTCCAGGATGTCACTCATCGGCATTTTGGCCAGAATCTCCGGGATCGTGGCCATCTTCTTGAGCTCCTACTTACCTGCAGATGTGGGAGAAAAATACTTTCACCCCAATGCTGTGTTGAATTCCAACCTCTGGACCAGGTCTCCAAAGTCCTTACGGCAGGGAGCTCACTGACCTTCTGTCTGTAGCTTCTTTTTAATCCCATCTCTTACCCACAACAGGGGGACAAACACCATCATATCCGCCTCCTTCCCTCCTCCTCATTAGGCTCTGAATGGAAGTCTGCATGGGCTCCTCTCTTCATGAAAACAGATCCCTGAGCACCTGGCTACCAGCTCGGGGCAGCTCCGAGCCGAGAAACTGTGAGATTCAGCCAGGACCTCAGCTACTTAGAAAGTAAGATCAGGCAAGGGCCTTACGAAGTTAGAGTCCCTCCTGTTACTTCTTTTGGTTTCTGATGGAGTTGACATCAGGCCAAAGCTTACATTTGATGAACAAAATGGCAAACAGGCAGGAGGCTGTTCTCTGTGCACAGGGCAAGTCAGTGCAACCAAGACACATGCCACAGACTCTGGAGGGCAGGGATGTTCCACAGTCGGAGGGCTGATGGAAATGAAGATGCCACAGATACTGTTTACCAGGGGCTTCTTTAAGGAGTTAGATTATAGAGGACGTTCACATTCTGCTTTTTAAAAACCTGTAATGTTTTAGTTCTTTCACAGAAAGATATTTCCTCAAAAAAAAAAAAAAAAAAAAAAAAAAAAAAAAAAGCTACCTCATAGGGTTATGGGGAGAATTGAACAAGGTTTCAGATATGAAGGACCAAGTTCTCCCTCCTTTTCCTCGACACCCAGCCCCCTTCTCCCAGCGACTTCCTAGAACTGTATATTCTATTTGAATATTTGAGGAAATGAATATATTTATATTAAAACAAGCATGAATAGATTATGGAGTAAGATGCAAAATTCACATGAATTTTTAAGATAGAACAAGGGACTTAAAAGAAATTTCCTATCTATAGCTCGGGGGCAGGCATTTGCTCTTGTTAGGGACACTTCAGCAGAAAAGTTCGAGAAGTTCTGAGGCGGGCTCTGGGGAGCACAGAGCTGAAACAGAAGCCACTGTGAGGGCAGCATGGCGGCACAGAAGGCGCCGGTCAAGCCACTTGGGCTCAGCCCCCTAGACATAGCTGTGTACGTCTTTTCTTGAATCCATCCAGGCAGCCTTAGAGCTCAGAAATCCACGCACATTCTTTCCAGGTCCACACAACCAGCTCCATGTTATTATACCAAAGAACAGTCGGCCTTGAGGAGGAAGAGCTCGAAGTCACACGGCTACGTCCAAACCTAGGCTGCTGAACTCCGCCACGCTGCAGCGGCTGACACTGTCCCAAGCTTCCCACCCCCTCCCCCACCTATCTCCAATATGGCGGGGACCCCCCGAGCTGCTGTGGCCAGGCCCACCTGTAGGACGCCTTGATTTCTCAGCCATCCTGGCTAGGGCCAGGTGCCGGCCACTGTGCTCTTTGAAATGGAGTTTTGCTCTGTCACCCAGCTGGAGTGCAGTGGCGCAAATTCGGCTCACTGCAACCTTTGCCTCCCGGATTCAAGCGATTCTCCTGCCTCAGCCTCCTGAGTAGCTGGGATTACAGGCGCCCGCCACCATACCCAACTAAATTTTGTATCTTTAGTAGAGATGAGGTTTCACCATGTTGGCCAGGCTGGTCTCGAACTTCTGACCTTGTGATCCACCCACCTTGGCCTCCCAAAGTGTTCAGGTGATCCGCCCCCCTCAGGCTCCCAAAGTGCTGGGATTACAGGCGTGAGCCACCGCACCCAGCCACTGTATTTCCTGGCAGAACAGTCTCCGCTCTTCCACACGAAACTGCAGGATAAAGCAACTCTGATTTTTCCAGAGAGGCACATGGAAATGAGCTTCAGGTGTCTGTGGTTGACTCTGAAGAAAGGGAGTGGAAAGGAGGCTCCCCTCTCCTTGAGAAAGAGGCCAACAGCCATCCATGGAGGAGAAGGTGCGTTCCCCTGCAGCCACATCTCCCTTCAGGAAGTGAGCTACTCTAAGTGTCCATGTCCTTCCAAGGGAAGAAACCAGTGGCTCCCACACATGGGGCCTCATGGGAACCTCACCCCACCCCTGGCATCCCAGCTGTGGTTTCTCCCACCAGACCTCTCTCTGCAGCCCAGGAGAGACACTGACTTGGAACCTCCAAAGTTTCACATACTACTGAGGAGGCAGGAGGGAGACAAGGACGCCCTCTCCCCTGGCGTGTACTGCAGGGGGAACAGGAAATGGTTCCAGCCTTTCTTCCTCTCAGCCTGTGCTTTCTGTTTATCTTTGAGTGACACCAACATTTTACAACAAACAGTAAGAAACAAGTCCACTTGTGTGGAGAATGTCCAGAAATCTAACCAAGACATTTTCTCTCTGGAAGGCAAGGCTTCTCTCTGGAAGCCTTGCTTCCAGGTTCCAAACCGACTCTGTCTACATCCGTTTCTTTCCATGTTCTGTCCCCGCCAGCAGGAACTTCGTAGTTGTGAAGCTCCCTAGATGCTTAATTAAGAGGCCAAAGAGAGTCTCGAGGGGGTAGTTGGGGCCACACCTGATAGGCAGCCAGCCGATATTTATTTACTAATCATTGATTGTGTGCCAGGCACTGTGATAGCTGCTTGCGATGGAGTGTGGAGCACTGTGAACAAAATCTCTAACCTTTTAATTGAATGAGGAAGGTTTCCGTTATATCGAATATTTGAAGGAGACAGGCAAGATATGGTGGGCGCATGTAAAGAGGATGGGACTTAGCTGGAATTGGGAGACAGAGGAAGAAAACTTCTCCTCCAAGAGGTAACATGTAAGATAGAACAGAAAGGACTTGGGACTGTGGAATGAAGGGGCAGGTGGAGAGCTAACAGCTCCAAACCGAGGCATCGGCCTATGTGGAAAGCCTGAGGTGGGAGAATGGGGTGTGTGTGGGGAGTCAAGATGTCCCGGGCGTCTAATGGTGATGGGGGAACAAGGGCGTTAGCGTGGAGAACACCGTGGGCAGTGGGAAGCAATTGGCAGGTTCCAGGAAAGGAAAAGACACTATGAGATTTGCATTTTTGAAGGATCGTTCTGGCTTTTATGGAAAGAACTGAGTAGGCAAGTAGCAGTAATCAATTCAAAGAGACCATTAGGAAATATTGCAATTGTCCGGATGAGAAATAGTGATGATTTGCACCTGGGTGGTGGCAGCGATGGTAGGAAGGACAGGACAATTCATCAGAGACTGAGGAGCTAATAGAGTGAAAAGTTGGGGCTTGGCTGCGTGCAGTAGTCATGAAAGAGAGGAGAGTCCAGGACAACCCCTGCTCTCAGGTTTCCCCAGGTTGTATATTAATTGCTTCCTGAAATGCTCAACACCAGCTCTCACTGGAAACCTAAGGAGAGCTCTCTGCTTTATGAATGACCCCTAAATTCAGCCTTGCTGAGGCTCAGTTCAATGATACCATCCGCTGGATTTCAAGTCTACTTAAGCATGAGACTTGGAGAAGGCGGAAGACCAGCAACTCCATCTCTAATATGGGGGACAAGCCAGAGCCCTTTACAGGCTGCATGCCCTCCCCTGCCACAGGAACTCCTGGTCCAACGGCCAAGCCATAGTACAGCCTCCTGCTCCTGCTAATGACCTTCTCAGCATCTCGTGATAATAAAAATGGATTTGCATCATTTCCATCATGAATATTCTGTCAGGGAAAGGGTGCCGTTAGTATTTGTTATTGAACTGAACAGGGTACACTTACCTGGTGCAGCAAAGCCAAACACTGGTATCAGGATTGCAGCAAGAGAAAGTGAGGCATTTATTGCAAGGCACCAAGCAAGGAGAACTGGGCAGCTAACTCCCTGATGGCTTACAGGTAAGGGTTTTTAAAATCGAAAAGGTGGCCGGGCACGGTGGCTCAAGCCTCTAATCCCAGCACTTTGGGAGGCCGAGACGGGCGGATCACGAGGTCAGGAGATAGAGACCATCCTGGCTAACACAGTGAAACCCCGTCTCTACTAAAAAAATACAAAAAACTAGCCGGGCGCCTGTAGTCCCAGCTACTCCGGAGGCTGAGGCAGTGTAAACCCGGGAGGTGGAGCTTGCAGTGAGCTGAGATCCGGCCACTCACTCCAGCCCGGGCAACAGAACGAGTCTCTGTCTCAAAAAAAAAAAAAAAAAAGCGAAAAGGCAAAGGTTACAGGCAAAGTCATAAATCAGTGCATGGTGGTTATACACTGGTTTGACCTAAAAAGGCTTGACATCTCAAAGAGGGTCATAGGAGGATTCAAAGATTTTCTGATCTGCAAGTGGTTCAGGAGGCAAGGCTTTGTCTAAAAATTTGAGCTCACCAGCCTGGGCAACAAATCAAGACCCTGTCTACACGCACACGCACACACACACACACACACACACAAATTGGTGCAATGGTTCACATTCATAATCCCAGCTTTCAGGAGGTTGAGGCAGGAGGATCGCTTGAACTCAGGAGTCGAAGGCTACAGTGAGTTATGATCACCACTGCCCTCCAGCCTGGACGATAGAGTAAGACCCTATCTAAGATAATAAAATAAAATAATAAAATAAATTTGGGATCAGCAGGAAAGAGTGTTAGTTCTGGCCTGGGGTTGTGACCTCCTCCAGGGCCCCCAGGAAGAAATTGACAGTAGTCAGAGTTCAGTCCTCAGTTCCCCCTTATCTGAGGTCTTCGTACCAGCAGGTGCAAAGTCTGGCAGGAGGCTGGGTGTCTAAAAAACACATGTTAAGATGTGTTCTTTAATTTCTAGAGGGAACCAAACATCCCATGATTCTAGCTTCCCTGGCTATTGTTTTAAGCTACTATTTACCTTCTTGCTTATCAAGTTGCTTGCTTACTTCTCAGGGCCAGCTAGGTGCCTGGAATTCCCGTTAAAGAAACCCAGGAGTTTCCTTTGTTTCCATGCTTTTTGGCAGTGGTGAGGTGCCTGCTAGGCCTCTACGAGGGGTCCCTCCTTCGTCTCATATTCTCACAGCAATCCAAGCAGCAAAAGCCGGGCACAACTTTCCTATCAGCCCCTTGGAAGGTGACACTTAATCTTGTGTCCAGAACTTCAGGTTAATGTCATTCAAAGAAGGATGGTGTGACATTAGGAAAAACTGTCTGGGTCGAAATGGTGCCAGGGTATGCCAATGTTTCCACCTTCTGAGAGACCCTTCGTACCACTGCCTGCCTCCTGCATTCCCAACGACAGGGGTGACTGAAGGATCAGGGACCCCCTCCCTTATCTTTCAAAATAAGGAAACGGAGATCCAAAAAGGTTTAATAGCTCTTTCCACCAGTTACGGAGAGTGGTCACTCAGCCCTGGGTTTGTTAGAATAGTCTTGGTTATTTACAAAGATTTATCTCTTTGTTGTAAAAAAAAAAAAAAAAGTGGCTTGAAGGATATGAAAATTTATGACATGGGAGGCCGAGGCAGGCATATCACTTGAGGTCAGGAGTTTGAGATCAGCCTGGCCAAAATGAGAAAACCCTGTCTCTATGAAAAATACAAACATTAGCCAGGTGTAGTGGTGGGAGCCTGTAGTCCCAGCTACTCAGGAGGCTAAGACAGGAGAATCGCTTGAATCCGGGAGGTGGAGGTTGCAGTGAGCCGAGATTGCACCACTGCACTCTAGTCTAGGCAACAGAGAGAGACTCTGCCTCAAAAAAAAGAAAGAAAGAAAAAGAAGAAAGAATGAAAATGTATGATATCATGTAAAGGGGAACTGAGCAATCAGATGGACTTCAGGGCTGTTGATCCGGCATCTCAGCACTGCTGCCAAGGACTTGGGCTTCTCCGATCTCTCTGCTCTGCTGCTTAGCACATTGGCTTTATCCTGAAGCTGGTTTTCCTCCAGGTTGCAGCATGGTTGCTGGTGGTACCTGAGGCCACCTCCTTCCTCCCTCCTCTTTAGCTGAGTAGGAGAGCAGGGAGAACATTTCTCAGAGACCCACCAAACCTCTCCTTCTATCCCGTGTCCTTCTGGAACTAATCATTGGCAGGAAGGTTGGGCTCACTCTGATGGGCTGAGACTAATCGGGGCTGGAGGTGGGAATGGGTCACCTTCCCTTGAGTCACAGGGCTGTGTGTGAGATGACACCTGCATGAAATCAAGCAGTTATTTTAGGAAACAGCAAAGGAGCAAGAGATGCTGGGTGACCATCCCAGGGCCCAGCACAAGCTCTGACTGCGATGGGCACTACAGGGCTGCAGAAAAAAGATTGTTTTCTTTGTTTTTTAAACATTTTATCATGGAAAGTTTCAAACATATAAAAAGTGGACAAAATAGCATAACAGATCATCCTGTACATATAATCCAGTCTCAATAATTATCAACTCAGAGCCTGTTTTTTAAATCAATTTTCCTACCCATTTTTCTCTCCAATTTATTAAAATCTCAGATATCAGCCTGGCACAGTGGCTCATGCCTATAATCCCAGAACTTCGGGAGGCCAAGGCAGGCAGATTTCTTGAGCCCAGGAGTTCGAGACCAGCTTGGGCAACATGGCAAAACCCCATGTCGACAAAAAAAAAAAAAATTGGCTGGGCATGGCGGCACACACCTGTAGTCCCAGCTACTTGGGAGGCTGAGGTGGGAGGATCACTGCTTGACCCTAGGAGGTCCAGGCTATAGTGAGCCAAGATTGTACCACTGCACTCCAGCCTAGGTGTCAGAGTAAGACCCTGTCTCAAAACAAAACAAAACAAACATCCCAGACATCATGTCATTTCATCCCAAATTATTTCAGCATGTAACTTTAAAGGACAAAGACACTTTTTAAGACAAAATCATAGCTCACCTAAAAAGAGATTAATTAAAAGTAATTTCTTAACATCTTCAAATTATGTGGTCAGTGTTCAAATTTCCAACTGTCTTATATGTGACAAAATTTCTTTCTGCAATGCATTCAAGGGTAAGTTCTTAGAGATCAGTCTTGTCCAACCTTCTTATCTCTCAAAATAAGGAAACAGAGATCCAAAAAGGTTTAATAGCTTACCCCAAGGCCATTAGATTTCTTTTAATTGATCATTTTATCCTGCCTCTTTTCTTAATGTATTTGAGGCAGATCATCACGCAGTGGAAGACCCAAAAATTCATTCATTCATTTAGCAAATGTGAGTTGAGCATCAGCTCTGTGCTTAATTTGGTCAGTGTGGTCAACAGAACTGGGATCTGTAATTAGAAGACCTAAGCTTCTACTCACAGAGTTTCTGCCTATGACCTTAGGCAAGTCTCCCCTATCCATCTGTCTTGGTGCCTGAAATCCCCATGAGAGTCACTCTTTTGAGTTAGGGTGTTGTCTTGGGAGGCCCCCCTTATGAATGTATACACATATTATTTTACTGGACAGTTGTTCTTTTGGGCTGCCCACATTGAACACTCATCCTATTTTGGAGAAATCCTAGAATAGGTGGTGGGATGGGGCAGTGGGGGAGAAAGGGCTCCCCCCTCACTACAGAAACAAATGGATGTGCAATCTTTTCCCATTCCAGGCAGCTACAGAGGGACACTGGGTCAGGGGCTTGCAATCAAGTGCTGCAGCCCAAATCATCAAACTTGAAGGAGTGACACAAAGGCCTGGGGCCACTGAAGATGACCCACGGGTGCCTCTGCCAAGGCCAGTCCAGAGCAGTGGTATTGAGCGTCCAGAGCCACCAGGGTGGCACCAAGATGATGGTCCCCCAGGAGCCACCTCTGCTCAGCCTGGCCTTGTCTGCTTCCACGGCAATGTGGTTCCTTCCCATCTGTCCATGCCATGAGCTGCCTGTCCTTCCAGTAAGTGGTGTTTCTGCTTCAATTGCCTAGAGTCACTTCCTGCAGTTGGCAAGCAACATCTCTGACTAAAGGAGTCCATTGAGAACAATAATCTAGTAACATGTTAGGTCTTTTACAACATTGTTCTGATTGGCTTATCAAGTTCAATAATTGTCATCTATTAAGAAATAAAATAGAACCCAAGGCAGGGCACTTGACTGGACACTGCTGGAAACGTGAGAGGTTCAGAGCTGTGGAGACCCATGGCCAGGACCTGGAAGTCTAGTGTGTTACCCCAGAATGCTGGGGGCCCAGGGGTTGTGGGGGAACCTTCACCTCCTTTCCAAATTTGCCAAGGGATGACCCTGAAGAATGGGCCAGTGTAGAACAAGGATTTATGCCAGTGCTCAGCACTGTGCCTGGAAGGAGGAGACACATGGTTCCCTAGAGCCCCAGACAGAGCAACCTGCTCCACCCACTCCAACCCATTCATTCTCTACTGGACCCACAGCAGAGTCCCCTGGGGGCAGAGATCAGTAGGATGGTCTTGGGGATTATACTTTAGATGGCTGCTGGGAGTGGTGTTTCCTTCTGGATCCAAGGGAGCTTGGAGCTGTACCTGCTTTCCATAGAGGGTCTGGGACACTGTCTAGCCAGGGCCTGGGCTCAGCTCCCAAAGGAATCAGCTCCACACCCCCCAGGCAGTTCTACCAGTCCCCTTGCTGGGGTGTCTGTCAGCCTGGACTTAGGTCCACAGCTCAGGGATGTGGCTCAAAATACCATAACCCTGGCTTCTCCCATGTGCTCATCCACTTCAAAGCCACATGAAGCAAGACCATCAGCTGGCTGAGCAGAACACCCACTGCCCTTCCAACCTCAGGCAGGAAGTTGCTTAAGGAACTCCTAAATAGTTACCCGCAATAACCAGATTTCCTACACAGAGTCTGTGGTTTCCTGCCCTCCAGAAGGTGCTCCCAGCCATCCTCCTCCTTGTTCCTCACTGCCTATGAGTCTCCCTGGGCTCAGGTGCCCCCTCCTTCCCTCAACCTCCCCTCTCCTCATTCTCGCCCTACTTCCTCACTCTTTTCTCTTATTTTCTTCCTAACCTGTGCCTTTATTGTTTGTTTTCTCAGAATATTTCCACTCTCAAGGGATTTCGCAGCCATCCCTGGATCTCCTTCCTGCTAGACTAATAGCTCAGAAGGCATACCCATCTTTAACCCTAACCCCCATTTCTCCCAGATCCAATGATGTTATAGTTGAATGATATCCCCTTAAAAAGATATGTTGACATCCTAATCCCTGGTACCTCAAAGTGTGGTGTTATCTGTAAACAGGGTCTTTGCAGACATAGTTAAGAGTTGTACTGGAGTACCATGGGCCCCTAATCCAATGCAACTAGTGTCCTTGTAAGAAGACAGCCATGTGAGGACACAGGCAGCTGAATAAATGAATGACTGCCTACACAGAGGAACTAAAACTCCTCCACGCTGGCAGGGGCAAGAGAGGGAGTGGCAGGGCTGGAAATAGTAAACACAGTGAGCAAGTGACAGAGAATGAATAAAAGCTAATTTTTCATTTGTCTAATGAATCCAAGTGAGAGCTATAGTGAATGCAAGTCCTCCCTGGGTTCTTTTCCATCTTGTGATCACCATTTCTCTGCTGCTAGAGGACCTCATCTATTTGATTTTCAACTTGGCATAACCAGGTGAGCCCACCCTGGGTGACAGAGTCCACCCAGGTGGTTCCCATCCAGCACTCCGGCCTGGCATCTCCAAGGGCGACCCTAGCCAGCACAACCAATGCATCTGATGGTTCCAGACTGGAACAAGGAGGCTGAACATGAGCCCTGGGGGAGCCGTGGGGCTCATGCGTTGCATGTTTGGAGGCTGAAGTGCTCTCCCTCACACTCTGAGCCTGAGTACTGCGCTCACAATGAAGCTTTACCATTTATGAGGCTCCTGCTACTGCAAGGCATGGCCAAGACTCATCCGTAGACACACATTAGCAACTCTAAGGCAGAAATCAGTGCCATTGAACTGGGCAGTGGGCCACTGGAATTCAGAGAAAGAAGATGTCAGTACTGTGGAGGGCATGGTGGGTAGATGTCAAGAGACCCAGAAGTAGCCCTTGAAGGGAGAGTAGCCCTAGAAGCCCCTTTCCCAAAAGACCCCCCACAGAAGCCCCCATTATAGAAGGCCCCTCTCTAGAAGCCCTCTCCCTAGAAGCCCCCTTTATAGAAGTCCCCTCCCTAGAAGCCCCCTCCCTGGAAGTCCCCTCCCTAGAAGCCCCTTCCCTAGAAGCCCCTCCCTAGAAGCCCCCTCCCTTCAAGGGCGACTTCTTGAGTGGCAGGCATTTCATGGGGGGACAGCAAAGACATGGGTGTGGGGATACGTTTAGAAGACAGTCAGCTCCTGGCCGTACATGAGCAAACAAATAGCTCCAGAACACACAGTGCCAAGGTGGATGGTACCTGGACCTTCCCACCCAGGAACAAATGTGTCCTTGATGCCAAGAGATGCAGAAGGGCTGCTTTCTGAGTTAAAGAGGGAAGCATTGGCCTTTTTTCTATTTGGATGAATAACATCCAGATCGTTTTGGTAACTTCAAATAAAATATAGAGGCAGAGGTAATATAGCATCAGCCAAGTTATTATTAAAAAATAACAGAAGGCAGTCATTGGCAGTGCTGGACCAGAAACGCAATCCCCCTGAGGAGCCGACATCATCCATGGGCTGGTAGAGGGGCCTCTCACTTGCTCTCTGGCTGGTGTGTCCTTGTTTCTCTACTGGCATCTGCAGGCTGGAGGGCTATTCAGGTGACTGACCCAGGGGGATCCCACTGAGTGCTTCCCTATTGGGAAATGGACAGTGAACATTTAATGAAGGGAATGGGATGGGGGAAGAGAAGAGGCAGCGTGTGAATTATCTTCTGACAGTGTTAATATGGAATCAATTTCTACGAAGAGATGAGCATTTACCACCAAGGTTAACATGATGGAATATGTGGATACAAGCCTTCGAGACTTTTAAACCAACCGTGTTCATGGTAGGCAATTGCTTTTCTTTATAATGAGAATTGTAAGCAAATTGATAACATACTGTAGAAGTTATTAATTGATGTTTTAAAAGTTACCGCATGGCAGAAAGTTAGAGAAAATGCGTTGCTGACTTAAGCTTCTTCTCCTGAAGATCATCAAGATCTTGTCCAACGAAGTGCCTTCATTATGTCACACTTAACTCATCCATCTTCATTTTCAACTCAACTGGTTCAGCTGCTGTGTATCTCTGGGTCCCTTCAGCCTTTCCCCAGGACAAGCACCATTTACATACTCACTTGATCATTAGATGTTTAATGGCTGGGACGTTTGCCACTTCTTGGCAGTCTCAGGGCCCTCGTGTGTTAGGAAGTGGGCCAAATGCATCTAAATGGGGAGTGAGGTGAGATGGAGGGGCTTTTGTGTTAACTTCTGTCTGAAAGATGTGCATAGACTGCTTAGTGTGGAACCTGTCACAGAGCAGCAATGGGAATGCTTCTGGCTTGTCTGTCCCCATCAGTCCATCAGTGATCTTTTGCCCCAGGCGAGGAAGTCATAGGGGGTAGGGCTCTTTGCCCCCCCCAGGGCCCAATTCCCACCAGCCTCTCAGTGTGAGCCCTCCACATACAAATATGATTCTTGGGCTTAAAAAAAATACATTTTTTATACAATATGGCTCTTAGATGCAAGCCAACTACACATCCAGTGCTTGACCAAAGCAGTGATCTGTCCTCACTCAGCCAGAAGAAAAACGTGGACTCTGTATCGGCCATTTTGACAGATGGTGCCTTGGTCTCCAGTGTGGCACACAAATACCAACTCTGTGGGCTGAATTCAGGTGTTTTTTTGTTTGTTTTGGTTTTTGTTTTTTTTGAGATGGAGTCTTGCTCTGTCGCCAGGCTGTAGTGAAGTGGCGCAATCTCGGCTCACTGCACCCTCCACCTCCTGGGTTCAAGCGATTCTCCTGCCTCAGCCTCCCAAGAAGCTGGGACTACAGGTGTGCGCCACCACGCCCAGCTAATTTTTGTATTTTTAGTATGGGTTTCACCATGTTGGCCAGGATGGCCTCGATCTCTTGATCTCATGATCTGCCTGCCTTGGCCTCCAGTAATTTGGACCTCATGCAATTTTCATCTTAGGAGCAACCCCTAGTTTAGACATGACGGCCCTGAGGATGGCACTCTAATCAGTCCTAGGTTACTCAGACTACCATTACTGAGTCAACCCCTCGCAGTCCTATGCCCCCATACTAGTGAACTGCAATTCTCCAAACCCGTCTCTATTCTGCATTCCATCTGAAGTAACTGCAGGTCTAGGGAGGATGGCATGATGTGAGGAGGGGCTGATGGAGCAGAGTGTACTGGGAAAAAGGCATTAAGTCTTGCCTTGCTCATCCTTGAGCCCTGGAAGAAGGCATGCCTGGGTTTGCCCCTTTCCACTTGGAACAGGCTTAAAAATTCCAGCTGAATGAGTCTTGGAGAGCAGGCCAGAGGTCTGAGGCAAGGACACTGACAGGGCCACCCTGTCTCAGCTGGAGGGGACCCCGGGGACTGTCCCTTATCTTTCCTCTGTGGCGGGTCTCAGTTGAAGCCAGCAGTGGTAGGCAACTGAGTGCTAAGCCCAGCTTCCACCTTCTCATAGCAGCGGTCTTCAAACTGGGGTCAAGTACACCTGAGGGTGTACAGACCTTTCAGGAGGATAAATGTCCATGAGTGATTTAGAGGAAATCCACTTCCACAGTCTTAATGTCCAAAGCACTGATTTCTAAAATCATCTCATGGAAGTCTCCATGCCGTAGTCACCCATCATGATCGCAACATGCAGCCTTACTCTGGGGTGTAAAAACTTCCTTGAACCAAAAGAGGGGAGATTGATCAATTAGTTTCTGGGGGCTTCTTTAATGATTCATCAAGGCATCTTCCATCCTCAGGGCGCGCTGTCTTTCCCTGTCTTATGTATATTATTTCTGTCAAGGGTGAAGCATGGCCCACATTGAGGTGCTCTAAATTTAGAACAGCTAAGGCAGTATAGGTTAAAGCATTTTAAAATGATTTCTTTCAGATTCAGTCTGCATTATTCAGTAATTAAAACTTACTTTATCAAACCAGCTCATGAGATACTTATTCAAATTATAGTTGGTCCTCATCTTATTTCATCTTATGAAATGTTTAATCTTTTATAGCTCCTAACAAAAATAAACTTTTAAACTAAGGAGGAAGCATTTAGATGTCAACTTTTATTTCTGCAAAGAGATATACAGTTGTTTAAAACTGTTTTAGGGAGCACATGTGCAAAAATGTTTGGATACCATGACTCAAGGGATCTCATGCTCCCCACCCCATATCCCACATGTGCAAGCTCCTCCCAGCCCCTCGCCCCGGCACATCCAGGATGTGGTCACTAGCCACAGATGGCGATTAAAATTTAAGTTAAAAATTTAATTCCTTAATCGTACTAGCTGAAATTTCAAGTGCTAAGTAGACACGTGGGGCTAGCATCTGCTGTACTGGACAGATCAGATACAGAATAGTTCCATTGTCACAGAAAGTTCTCTTGGACAGCCCTGGTCTAGACTATCCTGGGAGCTGACATGGCCAGGAGAAGCTGTGACATCGTCAAAGACATTTGATCATTTAATATTTTTGGAAATGCAGTTCAAGCCCGTGACGAAACATTCAAAAGATGCAAAACGGTCTACAGGGCAAAGTCTCCTCCTGCTCCGGCCTCCAGTCATCCAGTTTCTCCCGGTACCAGCTTCTTGGGATTCCCTCCAAAGATATTCTACTTAAGCTCATGACAATACTGTACAGTATTTATGTTTCTGATATCGCCATGAAATTCTGTATTTTCTATATACAACAATGAAAATTCTTGGCTGTGCGCGGTGACTCACACCTGTAATCCCAATTCTTTGGGAAGCCTAGGCGAGCAGATCACTTGAGGCCAGGAGTTCCAGACCAGCCTGGGTAACATGGTAAAATGCCATCTCTACTAAGAATACACACACACACACACACACACACACACTAGCTGGGCGTGGTTGTGCATACCTGTAATTCCAGCAACCAGAGAGGCTGAGGCACAAGAATCGCCTGATCCCAGGAGGTGGAGGTTGCAGTGAACTGAGATCATGCCACTGCTTGCCAGCCTGGGCAAGAGAGTGAGACATTGTCTCAAAAAAGAACAAAAAAGAAAATTCTTTGGAAATGTTTGGACTATTGTTCAACACAATTTTAGTATTACCTCACATAAGTTGTCTCTGTGGCAGCTTTAAAACATGGCCATAAATCTTCCTGAACATTCCTTCCACAGAGAAGAGAGCTTTGTGCTTTTTTCCCCATTATCTGGGTGAGGTTTTGACTGCTTCCATCATTGCAACAGGGGAGAAGCAACCCTATGTGACTTCCAGGCAAGGTCATAAAAGGCCATGAGACCTCCACCCTGTCTCACTCACTCTTGGAGTCCTGAACTGCGGCGTGAGAAGTCTCACCTCCCCTACCCTGGCCACACTGGAGAGGCCACACACATGCACAGGTGACACTCCCGGCAGAGCTGTTCATTGGTGGTAGCTGGATGATTTGGGGGTGAAGAAGCAGTCTTGAATGGTTACCTGTGACTCAGGAGAGGACTTCTGCAATTTGATTGGAAAGCTTAGCAAAAACTTAGTAATTGATATTTGGAACACTAAGCAATGAGAAAATGAGGTAATTAGTAACTACAAGAAAACCAAAGTTGACCCATAAAAGAATAACAGCCTATACAGTTCAGCTGTGAGTACTTATAGTAATGCTAGCACAGAACATTGATTTAGCCAAAAATGGTACTGTAACGACGTTGGGAGGGTGGGTGGAGGGGAAATATGCACAAGGAGGGTGCAGGAAGGCAATAAGTGTCTAAAATTGAAGAACCTAAAAATAGCTGTATTATTTGGAAGTACAGATATAAATTACAGAAGAAACAGATGGGCAATACTGAAGCAGGTGTGTGTGCCAATGGGAATGATCCAGTAGCAAGGGAGACGCTGATAGGAGGGACTGAATGGATGATAAGAGGCCACTTGGACACAGCTGAGCAGAGGGAAGGGGCAGAGGAGGCCAGCAAGTGTGGCTGTGCTTGTAGGTTTCAAGGTGGGGGAATGTGAGCATTTCCATTGGACAGCGTCTCTTTCCTCAGTCATACATGAGGAGAGTTCATCAGCTGAGACTAAAAAGCAGGGAAGGGCAGTGGGAGTTTTAAGGATAAAAAAGGAATGAAAAAGTAACCTAGAAGAATACGAATGCTGGTTTTAACAGAGAAACACAGCAATATTGCCTAGGAGTTCCAAGTACCCCTTTGAGGTCTGCGATGAACTGAAAGGGAAAGTAGCCTGCTTGTTTGACTTTTCCAT
Source organism: Chlorocebus sabaeus (assembly GCF_047675955.1). Classification (NCBI taxonomy): domain Eukaryota; kingdom Metazoa; phylum Chordata; class Mammalia; order Primates; family Cercopithecidae; genus Chlorocebus; species Chlorocebus sabaeus. The sequence continues at coordinate 35,863,273 of NC_132913.1, forward strand.
AGTAATGTCGAGCTGCTTGAGTGGAGAGATAGATGAGTGGGTTTGCTTAGTGTTTTGTAGGAGACTCCGTGGAAAGGCAAGGGGATTCTGAGGATGAGAGTTTTGGAGAGAAGTGTTTATGATGACGAACCATAAGCCCTAAGCTGGACACGAGGAGTGAACAGAAAGGTGGCTGACAAATTGTAAAAGGTGGTGAAGCCAACAGAAAAGAGATCAAAAGAGTTGAAGAATTGTCACAGGACATGCTTAAGCATGTGTCAAGGACAGATAGCTTATGAGAGAGTGGGGCTTTGGGCTTGCAGCAGAACAGTTTCTGGTGGTGACAAGGTTCAGGCTAGCGCCTTGAGGTGGAGTGGAGGGAGGAAACATCACTAGAGATGAGAAGGTCCAGGAAACTGAGAAGCCAGGCTGCTAGAGGGGACATTGTATGGTTACTTCAATGAAATTGTCAAGAAGGGCTATGCAGAGAAAAAGATGGGGAGCCAGGAGGTGTGGTACAGTGAATGAGTGAATGGATCACATGAATGAGGACATGTGATCGAGTGGTACAGTCAGGAAGCCAGAGCCTTTAATGGGCAGGATATTTTGTAAAAGGTAACAGAGGTTAAGTTCCAGGAGCAATAGTAGAGAACAAGCAGGCACCAACACTCCTTCCAGGCCCTAAGGTTCATGGACTGTAAGATATCAGACAGGCTCTGCCAGAAACAGCTGTGTGAATGTTGTATTCTTGGGACCAACCAGGCTCCAATTAAGGCAAGGAAGAAAGAGGGAAGGCTCTGATGTAGGCTGAGGACAGGTAAAATTGAGAGAGTCAAGGAGTGGGGCTTCCAGAAGGTACAGTGAACGTGTTTGGGAGGAAATGAAGAGAATGGGTGGGAAACTGGACCAAATCAGGTGACGAGCACAGCAGGAAGGGGATGTGAGTCCAGGTGATAGTGGATGATTGGAGAGGTCTGCTCCTCTGGGGATAACAGGAAAATGAACATCAGCTCTTGTCACTCCCCTGCTTAGAATCTTCTGATGGCTTCTATCACACTTCGAGTATAACTGAGCTCCTTACAAGGACCCGCAACACTCTCCATCAGTGGTTCTCCAAGTGCGGTCCTTGGACTTGCAGCATCACCATCACCTGGGCCTTGTCAGAAATGCCAATTCTTGGGCCCCACCCCAGAGCTACTGAGTTAGAAACTCTGGGGTAGGACCCAACAACCTATGTTTTAACAAGCCGTCTCCCAAGTGATTCTGATGCACGCTAAATTTGAGACTCTTTGGTGCACATAATCTGGCCCTTCTCTAGCTCTCTGACCTCAGAGTTTCTTAATTTGCTGAGCTTCAGCCACACCTGTCTCCTTTATCGCTGTTCTCAAGTTCATACTCTCCCTGGGGCCTTTGCTCTCACTGTGCCATCTGCCTGGAATGTTCCTGCCCCAGGTTACCATGTGGCTGCTCTGTCTCCCTGGGCAGGTCTCTATTCAGACTGATGCTGCCTGACCATTGCATCTCACCCTTGACTCCCATTCGTTTGCTAATCCATTAGAAAACTCTTACTTCTTCAGGCACTTGCCACTTCCTGACATCTTTACTTTTAAATGTGTTTATGTCTGTCTTCCCCACTAGAATGTAAGCTGCATGAGAATCAGGACCTTACCTGCCTTTTTAACCACTGTGACCCCAATATCTAGAACAGTGGGGTGTCTAGTGGGGTACCTGATAATTGTTTGTTAATAAATGAATGAGATATGATGAAATGAATATTGGTATTTCTTAGGCTTTGTGCATAAAAATGGCTTGGGGGTCTGTTCAAATGCAGATTCTGCTTTGGGAGGCGGAGGGTGGGGGCGGGGCGGGGCGGGAGGTGGTGGGCGCTCAGATCTTGTATTTCTAACAAGTTCTCAGTGGTACCTGGCTTCTGGCTCACAGAGTTTACTCTGAGTGGCAAAGTTTTACAGTGAGCCCTTGGATCTGCCTCTTGTGGTCTCAAAAACTTGATAGTTTAGTGGTTTCCAGACAATATTCTGAACATGCAGTTACATCTATGATGATTCTATTTGAAACACCTTCCAGCCAGGAAGACTAGCAGTTTTCCTAAACCAGCTCTCCTTGGGGAGATATGATGTTTGGGCTTTTTCCAGAGTACAGGGTAAGGAAAAGGAGCTTATTAAGGAGGCTACTGCTTTAAAGGTTTCTGCTGAGTTGTTCAGCAGAAACCAACTTCCAAGTTTCCAGATTAAAGAGAGCCTAGATAATTACAATCTGTGGCTCATCTGCCAACTCGAAAGTAAGGAATAGCTAAAATCTGTTTCCATCCAAATTGTTTTCTAGGAAAGCCAACAAGAAACAGCTGAGTGTCCAAAACACATTTTTGTCTCTTCTCTTCCCTGCCCAGACACCATGGGTTGGCAATTAGGTGGAGAGATATCAAAAGAAGAAAATATTTGAGGCTATATCATCTTAAAACTTGGTAACAAATACTCTAATGGAAAACTATGAGCATCAAATATGCCTTTCTCAGAATGTATTTTTAACAGGTGATAATATGCACTAAAGAGCTCTTTGACCAAAAATATTTGGGAAACCCCTGGCCTAAATGTACACCAGTCAGAGAAACTTCTTGGAGCCATGAATTTGCTAACTTACTTATGACTCTCTGAGGACTTGCAGTACACAGCATTTCCCAAACTTACTGGACTGCAGAATTTTCTAACAGTATCATGTAGAACCAGTGTTTCATGGAGCAAACCTTTAGAAGCTTGTGGAATGAGGTTGGCCTCCCCTGAGGCATTGCTTCAAAGAAGGCGGCCAAGGAGAAATGGGAAATAAGACCAAGGAAAGAGGTAAAAGTATGTGGCTTGTCTCCAGGCCCCTCACTCAGCCTTCTGCCTGCCAGGGATTTCCCAACTTGAATATCTCACCTGTCCCAGCTTTTCCAAACAATGTTCTCTTAATCCCTCTCTTCTTCATTCCCCCATATTCCCATCTCTCTCGGAGCCCTGATGAAGAACTAAAGGGATCACCCATTGTTGTGAGTTAATTTGATACCCCTGCCAAAGGTGTTAGTATTTTAAAGAGGATTTATGGAGTGAGCCTATCTGACCCAAAAGGAATGGCTCTGCATGGGACTCTCAGGCTGGTGCGAGTGGGTTTTGTTTCAAGAATGTGCCTACACTTACTGAGGGATGTGTTCTTCCTGCTCCTGATATTAAGGGGCAGAGGTCTTGGCTGATAAAGAAATGGCTCTTATGTCAATCTGTTTTATTCTGTGGAGTTTGATGGGAAGGCCTGGGATGCTACTGCTGCCCTGTAAGCCTTCAACCAGTTCTCTTTCAATAGGGTGTCTGGGAAATACCAGCTACAGTTCCAACCACTATTTTACAAGTAGAACATAGTTTTCAGCATTTTGGGGTAACGATCAATTTTTTCCACCCCACTTTGCTTATGTGATATTTCTGAATCAAATTCTTATTTTTCTTCCTTTAAACTGCACTCACTTTGACCTTGTAACTGTATTTGTCACCAAGTATATAATCAACAGCAGTACAGAAAGTGAACATACAAGTGTAGATGAATACTGGATGAACTGTTTTGCATTTATTTTCCACAACTTGGATGAAATATAACCTGGACATTTTTTGGGTTTGGGTTTTTGGTTTGCTGTAGCACAATCATAGCTCACAGCAGCCTCAAACTACTGGACTGACGCGATCCTATATGTCAGCATCCTGAGTAGCCGGGACCACAGGCTCGCGCCACCACTCCTGGCTAATTTTTTTATGTTTTGTTTTTTGTAGAGGCAGGGTCTCACTATGTTGGCCAGGCTGATCTCAAACTCCTAGCCTCAAGTGGTCCTCCCACCTCAACATCCCAAAGTGCTGGGATTACAAGCGTAAACCACTGTGCCCAGCCAGTTTTAAAAATAATATGTAAGCACTTCAAGGAAAATGACCAAGATCTTGTTCCCGTTTATTCCCCAGTGCTGAGTGCCTGGCATATAACAGCTCTGGTAGTTGTTTGCTGATTTGAATATCCCAGTTGTGTTACACAGAATTGTTTTTGTTTCACCTTATTTCTATTGTTACCTTATTGCCATTATTTCAGACCCTCTCCCCATTGAACATGGTAGTTGACTATAAATCTTTACGCATTTTGTTTTGCTGCTATTTTCGACAAAGCCTGAACACATATATATCATGAAAGGTTTTTTCATCAAGATTTTTCAAGTTTTCAAAGTATTTTTAAGATGCTAGGATATTTAAAACAATTCGACCATCTATGCATTAAGGCAATGTAGAACCAATCCAAATCGCCAACATTTACTAGGCTTCTAGCCACTGATAACACCCCAACTCAAATGGAAATAAGCGGTATAGAAATGTATTATCTCACGTGACTGGAAGGCTGGGGTAGGACCACCTTCAGGGCTGGTGGAATCACTGGCTCACCAATGGGCTCAAATTGCAGCAGCTGCAGGCATCATACCCGGACATGCCATGTCCAGGGGAGGAAGAGGGATAGAAGGGCCATCTCTTCCTGTAGCTCTCTCACGGAAGATGGAATTGTCCCAGAAACTCTCCAGATTTCCCTCTGATGTGGCCACATTTTGGACATGTCCATTCTTGGACCACTTGCAAGGGGAATAGGATTACCATAATTGCTTGGAAAAACCAGGAATGACCCCTGGATATAAGGTGGGGTCAGCTTGCCCTGGGGCACAGGTTACCTGTGGGTGAGGCAGACACCCATGTCAGACAGGCTCCTGCAGGAAACAGGTGACTCACGAAAACTGAGTAATGTGAAGAGAGGTTAACAGTGAGACTACGACAGTATGAGCGGTCTAAGGAAAGCAAAACAAAACAAAACAAAAAAACCACTGCACCTGGAAGGCCAGTAACAACAGGGCATACTGTTACCATCTTACCATCTATATTGGTTTCCTGTGGCCACTATAACAAAATAACACAAATTAGGTGGCTTAAAACAACAGAAATTTATTCTTCCACAGTTCTGGAGGCCAGAAGTCTCCAGAGGCCCCAGGTCACACTCCCCTGGGAGGCCTGAGAAAAGAATCACTCTGCCTCCCCAGCCCCCTGCAGCTGTGGGCACTCCTTGGCTTGTGGCTGCATCGCTCCAATCTCTGCCTCCTGACATTGTCTCCTTCTCTGCTGTATGTCAAATCTCCCTCTGCTTCTCTTTTGTAAAGACACTTATTGGATTTAGAGCCCACCCAGATAATCCAGAATAATCTCTTCATCTCAAAATCCTTAATTTAATTACATTGACAGAGACCTTTTTCCAAAAAAGGTCATATTCACAGGTTCTAGGGGTTAGGGTGTTGACATGATTGGCGAGGGGGGGAACCAACACCCAGCCCATTGCACCACCCCAAGGCTGGCAAAGGAAGGTGAGGGTACCACAGACAAAGAGAACCATGTGAAGACAAGCATCCGAGGGAGACATGGCCTTTTGAAGAGGGTCACAGCCAGCCTGCTGGGAGGAAGCCCGAGGGATCAACACCCAGCTTCACATTCCCAACTCCCTTTGATCTCCCACTGGTGTCCCCTACTAGCCAAACCCAGCCAAGGCTTCTGATGTTGTCCATAAAGGTCAGCCTCCCTCCAGGACATAAAGTGGGGAAGAGAGAAGTGGAGAGTGGGTCTGGACGAGTGCATGGAAGTCGCAGAGCACAGCAAAAGAGAGAACTGAAGGAAGGAAGAAGGGGGAATGAATGCTGGCAGGCCAGTAACAGAGCCCACCCAGCCCCTTCTCATTTGCCCACGGCTCCCTGACTCTCTGACCTTTAAATGAAACTAGTTTAAATAGAGCGAGTGCTACCATTTAAATAAACAATTATTGTCCTCTGTTTACAAAAAGTTTGGAGCACAGAGAAAAACATGAAGAAAACAAAGATGTTACCCACAATGCTGCTACACAGAGATAACCAGTTCTGATAACCAGTACCTTCCAAGGCCAGCGGTAGAAGTGGGTGTATTCAGCAGAGTAACTGGACTCCATATCTGTACCTGCTGTTTCTACTGTTAGTAATGCTAGCTTTTTTTTTTTTTTTTTTTTCCTAGTTACAAATATATAATGAAGGCTGGGTGCGGTGACTCACACCTGTAATCCCAGCACTTTGGGAGGCTGAGGCAGGTGGATTGCTTGAGCCTAGGAGTCCAAGACCAGCCTGGGCAACACGGCAAAACCCCATTTCTAGCAAAAATACCAAAAATTAGCTGGGCATGCTGGTGCACACCTGTGGTCCTAGCTACTAAGGAGGCTGAAGTGGGAGGATCACTTGAGCCTGGAAGGTGGAGGTTGCAGTTAGCCAAGATTGTGCCACTGCACTCCAAACTGGGTGACAGATTGAGACCCCATCTCAAAAACAAAAAACAAAAATAAATAAACAAAACAAGAAACAAATATATAATAATTTCCCCATATAAATATTCTTAAAGAATAGCATGATTTTTAATGACTACGTAGTATTCTATTACATAGCTATACTATGCTTGTCTGGGGCTTCAGGTCTGAAATCACCTGGGCCCCACCATGCCCTTGATCCCTGGAGAGGTCAACTGTCAATCTTTCCATAGGCCCCGTTGGATGCCTGGCCCAGCAGCTTAAAATCCAGTCCAGCCCATCAGGGTTGGCTTCCTCTCCAAAATAGCCAGGAACAGATACCTGGGCTTGGGCTGGGCTAACCCATCAGCTTTGAGCCTCCTTTTCTTCCTTTCTCGAGCCTGCCCCTCTTCCCCCTGAAGTGTTCCTGCAGGGATTCTGGTGTACCTCACTGCCTCCTGACTGAAGAGCACCCTACCTGTGGTACCCCTTAACTGAGTGTATAACAATGAACTTGGGGCCTCCCTGTTTATCATCACACCTCTACCCACCATCACTACCTCCTCTGTCCCCGCCTTGCTAGCAGTACCTTGCAGAAGGTCCAAATGTGCATCCTATATTAAGATGTTCTTAGCTTAACATTATCCTCTCCCTGGGTTTTTTGCAGCTGTAAGGAACAATTTCTTCATACACCATAAGAATAAGTATCAGGAGTTTGGAGGAGAAACAAAACACCTCCGTTCCTCTGTTCTGGTGAAGTCCTAGACTCTGTGCACTGAGGCCTGTCCCAAAGATCATTCCTTAAACTCAGGGGCAGATCTCTTGCTTGAGCCCGGCCAAGGGATGGGAGTGACTTCCCAGGTCTCTCTCCTTAGGCAGCCTCAGCCTTTTTCTCCCACTCTTCGTGGAGATTCCCAGGACTGTGGTACAGCCCTGACTGGCACCAACAGCACTGGCTGTGTTCCCAAAAGCGTCCCAGCCGCCTAGTAAATGGCTCAAGTTTCAGAGCATTTTCTTGCCAGAAAATCTGTACTAGCTCAGGACCCTGAACAGCTGGGAGTGATTAAGCAGGAATCAAAGGGGCAGCATCTGGGGGAGGCAGGGCCTCAAGCTAGCCCTTAGCCTCCAGGAGTTGATGAATCTGCCTCCAGGCTGAGATAAGGGCCCCAGTTGGATGTTAACATATGCTCTGAGCAGTGCTGGGCAGGGAAAGGGCAGCCCAGCCTCTAGGACCAGGGTCACTGTGGGTGGCCCTGAAAGGACCGAGCAACTGGCCCTGACGTTCCCCTTCATGCCTAGGGCACTTGCCCTTCTACGGGAATCTAGTCCATCGCCTTGACTTAGAAACCTCACCGAACCTCTCAGGAGTCAAGAGAAAGCGGACCCTAGGACAGGCTCCTAGCAAAATCAGGGCTGGTCAAGAGGTCTCATTCGGTGAGAGCTTGTGCTTCAGGCCAACAGCCAAGCTGCAAAGCCTTTTTCCCAGGGCATCTGTGAGAATTCAGGAGACAGATAAGCCTTCATAGGCCTGTGTATTCTTAAGAAAACGAGGTAATTTCTTGACTCAATTGTAGTTCCCTCACAGCTTGATTGGATGGCTACTATATTAATAGTTCCAGCCTCTCTCTCTGGAATAGCCCTGCTGGAGCCCTCCTCCAGCAGGCCGCCTCCACAGCTGCCTCCAATTCCTTCCTCTCTAACGCTGCCCCAGGCCGGCGTCTCTCCAGCAATCCCGTCCAGCAGCCTGCTCCCTCCCAGGCAGGAGGCTACTGTCTGGGAGGTTCTTTTCACAGATCCGGCTTGAGTGAAGATGGTCGAAGGCCCTTTTTCCCCCAGCTAGGGCTCCTTGAAGCCCCTTAAACTGTGGAAGGACTTCCAGCGGCGGAGAGCAGCTCCTCCTCCCTTCTCCTCGGAGAGAAAACCTGGGAGCGCCAAGAATGTGCTGGGACAGACCAGACTTCCTGCCTCAGGTGCCCTCTGACCTCCGGTAATTACAGCTTTGGAAGTGGTCGGCTCCCCATCTAGACATTGGAGATAATGAGCCCCGACTTCCTGGGGCTGCTGGAGGTTTAATTGGTTCATGGTGGCTAAGTGGTTGGCGATCCTGGCCTGGAATTCCGGGGGACGCTGCTCTGTCCACAAGGTATGGGGCAGCCCGAAGTGGGGACCTGGCTGGCTGCCTGCCAACCGCCTCTCTCAGCCCCAAGTTTCCTCTCCCCAGACATCCTCAAGCTGTTCCTAAGTGTCCTGCTGCTTACTAGAACCTCTGTCTGGCCTGGGTGGTCTATTCCCAGCCCCCTCCTATTGTCCCTTTCCTTACCTGTAATGTCCACTCCATATGTCCTTGCCTCTTGAATTTGAATCATGCCCTGCAGAAATCCCACTGTGCCAGAAGTCTTCACCCTTGATACCAGCCCTGCTTGATTTCTCTTCTATGAAGTCCTATCAACCAGCACTTCTCAAACTCTTGTGTGTAGGAAATCTTACTGAAAGGCAGATCTTGATTCAGAAAGTCTGGGCAGGGGCCGGGGATTCTGCATTTTTGCCAAGCCCTCCATGCTGCCTTTGCTGCTGGTTTGCATGAACACTTGGAGGGGCGGGTCATGGATCTTCCCGTTCCAGTGCCCAGGCCTATTTGTTAGTAGCACAGGCCTTTTCATTTCCCCCAAATGAAAATCAGTATTTCATTCAAATTTATAAGTTTAAGTTTAACATTTACTTGTAAAATCAATTAGACTGTTCAATAGATACAAAAATATGAAATTGAGTGCTGTAGATGACAGTAGTCTTTCATCAGCTTCAGCTTCCAAATTTATTTCTGCATTTTATCTCTTAAACCTGGTACACAGAAATAGTTGGAAATAATGTTTTTTTGTTTTGTTTTTTGTTTTGTTTTTTTTTAAATAACAGCTCATCTGGAAATTTGAGGAGATTCTTCAGAGTGGGTAATCTTGTTAGAAACTCTTCTCCTTTACAGTTGCTGTGCCAGCAAGATTTAGTCCAGGTTCTCCACAAAACCATTTAATCTGACAGCAGCGTTTAATCCTTTGGTGAGTACAATGTGTTAAAATTTAGTATGTAATCTACGCAAATCAATAAACATAATCCATCATAGAAACAGAATCAAAGACAAAAACCACATGATTATCTCAATAGATGCAGAAAAGGCCTTCGAAAAAATTCAACAGCGCTTCATGCTAAAAACTCTCAATAAACTGGGTATTGATGGGACGTATCTCAAAATAATAAGAGCTATTTACGACAAACCCACAGCCAGTATCATACTGAATGGGCAAAAACTGGAAGCATTCCCTTTGAAAACTGGCACAAGACAGGGATACCCTCTCTCTCCACTCCTATTCAACATAGTGTTGGAAGTTCTGGCCAGGACATTCAGGCAGGAGAAAGAAAGAAAGGGTATTCAATTAGGAAAAGAGGAAGTCAAATTGTCCCAGTTTGCAGATAACATGATTGTATGTTTAGAAAACCCCATTATCTCAGCCCAAAATCTCCTTAAGCTGATAAGCAACTTCAGTAAAGTCTCAGGATACAAAATCAATGTGCAAAAGTCACAAGCATTCCTATACACCAATAACAGACAGAGAGCCAAATCATGAGTGAACTCCCATTCACAGTTGCTTCAAAGAGAATAAAATACCTAGGAATCCAACTTGCAAGGGATGTGAGGGACCTCTTCAAAGAGAACTACAAACCACTGCTCAACGAAATAAAAGAGGACACAAACAGATGGAAGAACATTCCATGTTCAGGGATAGGAAGAATCAACATCGTGAAAATGACCATACTGCCCAAGGTAATTTATAGATTCAATGCCATCCCCATCAAGCTACCAATGACTTTCTTCACAGAATTGGAAAAAACTACTTTAAAGTTCATATGGAACCAAAAAAGAGCCCGCATTGCCAAGACAATCCTAAGTCAAAAGAACAAAGCTGGAGGTATCACGCTACCTGACTTCAAACTATGCTACAAGGCTACAGTAACCAAAACAGCATGCTACTGGTACCAAAACAGAGATATAGACCAATGGAACAGAACAGAGCCCTCAGAAATATTACCACACATCTACAACCATCTGATCTTTGACAAACCTGACAAAAACTAGAAATGGGGAAAGGATTTCCTATTTAATAAATGGTGCTGAGAAAATTGGCTAGCCATAAGTAGAAAGCTGAAACTGGATCCCTTCCTTACACCTTATAGAAAAATTAATTCAAGATGGATTAGAGACTTAAATGTTAGACCTAAAACCATAAACACCCTAGAAGAAAACCTAGGCAATACCATTCAGGACATAGGCATGGGCAAGGACTTCATGACTAAAACATCAAAAGCAATGGCAACAAAAGCCAAAATTGACAAATGGGATCTACTTAAACTAAAGAGCTTCTGAACAGCAAAAGAAACTACCATCAGAATGAACAGGGAACCTACAGAATGGGAGAAAAGTTTTACAATCTACCCATCTGACGAAGGCTACAAAGAACTTAAACCAATTTACAAGAAAAAATCAACCCCATCAAAAAGTTGGCAAAGGATATGAACAGACACTTCTCAAGACATTTATGCAACCAACAGACACATGAAAAAATGCTCATCATCACTGGCCATCAGAGAAATGCAAATCAAGACCACAATGAGATACCATCTCACACCAGTTAGAATGGTGATCATTAAAAAGTCAAGAAACAGGTGTTGGAGAGGATGATGTGGAGAAATAGGAACACTTTTACACTGTTGGTGGGAGTGTAAACTAGTTCAATCATTGTGGAAGACAGTATGGCGATTCCTCAAGGATCTAGAACTAGAAATACCATTTGACCCAGCCATCCCATTACTGGGTATATACCCAAAGGATTATAAATCATGCTGCTATAAAGACACATGCACACATATGTTTACTGTGGCACTATTCACAATAGCAAAGACTTAGAACCAACCCAAATGTCCATCAATGATAGACTGGATTAAGAAAATGTAGCACATATACACCATAGAATACTAGGCAGGCATAAAAAAGGATGAGTTCATGTCCTTTGTAGGGACATAGATGCAGCTGGAAACCATCATTCTGAGCAAACTATCGCAAGGACAGAAAACCAAACACTTCATGTTCTCACTCATAGGTGGGAATTTAACAATGAGAACACTTGGACACAGGGTGGGGAACATCGCACACTGAGGCCTGTGGTGGGGTAGGGGGAGGGGGGAGGGATAGCATTAAGAGATATACCTAATGTAAATGATGAGTTAATGGGTGCAGCACACCAACATGGCACATGTATACATATGTAACAAACCTGCACGTTGTGCACATGTACCCTAGAACTTGAAGTATAATAAAAAAATTTTTTTAAAGTAGTATGTAAGCATTTTCAGCATATCTGTTGTTTTATTACTATTTTTAAATAAAGTATAGTTTTAAAAATAAAATCAAGTAATTGTATTACCCTAGAGCAGCTTTCTCAACCTCTCAAAAAGACTGTTGCAATTTTGGGCTGGATAATTCTTTGCTGTGGGTTCTGTCCTATCTATGCATTGCAGGACGCCCAGCAGCATCCCTGCCCTGTGCCTAATAGATGTCAGCAGTGCACACCCTCCAAGGTTGTGAGAATGAAAAATGTCTCCAGACATCACTGTCCCCTAGGGGGCAAAATCATTCCACCCTTTGAGAACCATTACTCTGTAGGAACTAGGATCTGGGGTTTCCAGGGAACGCAGTTTTGAAAATAGTTTACAGCCTTCATTTAGCACTTGGAATATGCACCCCATGTTGCTATGTAGCCCCTATAATGACTCTTTTTTAGACAGTAAAATTCTTGTAAGCAGGACCATAAGGAAAACTTCACGTGAACAGTGACTTGCTCAGTGTGATGCCCAATTATTTGTTGATTGACTGATAGAGATACTAGCATCTACCCTGGCTGCCTTATACAGATATTTTGAGAGTAATCTGAGATAAGGAAAGCATAAAAATATAATAAATGTAAGGTGTTAATAAAACTGCCAGTGTGCATTTGTTCATCCACATGTATCAACCTGTTTTCTCCCAACCAGAAATAGGAACAATGTAAAATTATTTTTTGTTTCCTGAAATTATCTTTTTCTGATAAAGCGGTATCAGCTCTGCCATTTATTAGTTGTAAGACTTTTAGCACATTACTTAATCCTTTTGAATCTCAGTTTGTGCATCTATAAACCAGACACAATATTCATTTCACTACTGTTTTGAGGGTCAAATGCAGTTATATAGGTAAAGACTTTACCCATCCAAAGAAGTCACAAAGGAAGCACGTAGTAAATGTTAGTTCTTTGTTCTGCTTTGGAGTATCTTTATTCTCACTCTAAAGAAGAAAAGAGGTGGCAAAGATAATATAAAATAGCAGAAAAGCTAAACGTCTTTTCCATTTAGCTTTGCAAGGAGCCTTTCACTAACTTCACTCCTTCCACTCATATGTACACATATTTCCCTACACTCAGTCCCTCATCTTCATCCTGCATCAAGTAAGAAAGTTATTGTTCCACTTGCACACCCCTTGTCTCCTGAATCACCATGATCCACTCCAATTACCCAAACCAGAAACCAGGGAGTCATTCCTCCTCCTATCAGTAAGTTCTTCAAGCTCCACTGATTTTGCTTCCATACCTGGATTCCTGGATTCTTCTGCTTTAGCTCAGGCTTTCATCTGTCCTGCTTGAACCACTGCAGGAGGTCCATAACATTTTTCCCACTGTCTAAGCATAGTCCCTTCAAAACCATTCTACACTGTGTTTCTAAGTGGCATTCCCCTGCTCAACACCCTCTGGTGATTTCTTACAGCTCAGAAAAATCAAGTTCAAGTGCCCAGACAGGACACCTGGTGTGCTGATGCAACCCTCACCCTCTAGCCTTATCTCCCTCTCTTTGTACTTTAGGCTCAGGTCATGCTCTAGTGCCTGTGTATTCTGGACTTACCATGCTGTGCCTTGTACTTGGACCGCTAGACACATTCTCCCCACTGAGTGTTATGTCTGCCTCTTCCCTGCTTGTCTGCTTGGAACTTCTTCTTCATCACTCAGTGGCACTCACATCAAGGCATGCCAGATTATCAATAGCAGGAATATAGTCGAATGACATGTGTTCCCGCCCTTTACCCTAACGTTCCTGAGAATATATGAAGTACTGGGTAAATTATCTTCATATTTACATTAAGAAATATAATCAGGCTGGGCGCGGTGGCTCAAGCCTGTAATCTCAGCACTTTAGGAGGCTGAGATGGGTGGATCATCTGAGGTCGGGAGTTTGAGACCAGCCTGGCCAACATGGGGAAACCCCGTCTCTACTAAAAATACAAAAAGTTAGCCGGATGTGGTGGTGGGTGCCTGTAATCCCAGCTATTTGGGAGGCTGAGGCACAAAAATCACTTGAACCCAGGAGGCAGAGGTTGCAATGAGCTGAAATCATACCACTATACTCCATCTTGGGCAACAGAGCAAGACTCTTGTCAAAAAAAAAGAAAAAGAAATACAGGCTGGGTGTGGTGGCTCACACCTGTAATCCCAGCATTTTGGGAGGCTAAGGCAGGCAGATCACGAGGTCAGGAGATTGAGACCATCCTGGCTAACATGGTGAAAACCTGTCTCTACTAAAAATACAAAAAAATTAGCCAGGCATGGTGGCGGGCACCTGTAGTCCCAGCTACTTAGGAGGCTGAGGCAGGAGAATGGCGTGAACCCAGGAGGTGGAGCTTGCAGTGAGCCAAGATCATGCCACTGCACTCCAGCCTGGGTGACAGAGTGAGACTCCATATATATATATAAAAAAATTAATATTCTGTATAACATAACAACACAGATAGCACCTATAACACTCAATATTATATACACAACTGACTTCCTTGGGTGCCATCCATGTTTCCCCCCTGCTGTTAACACTGCATTCACTTCCTGGGCTGGCATGTGAAACTTTGGAGTGTTTATCCTCCAAAGTTATGGCCTTTCTCAGAAATCAAGATACTGCCATTTTGTTTCCCGTGAGCCCCTGGGCAATGCATCTTTTTGGACTGTGTAACTCAGTTCTTCTGCAAGGAGATTCCAACTTGGCACATGGAGGCATGGAGGTGCCTGGGAGACTCCCCATCCACCCAGGGATTTGCCGCCCGTTTCTCCCCTTCTCTTCACTCATCCAGCCCCATCTTTTCTCTTCTCCCCATTCTCTATCTCTTGGGTTTTGCTTTTTCTTCCACTTTTATCCCCATTGGGCAAAATGAAAAGATTCTCATCCCAGGAAGGGTAAAAGCAGATGTTCTGAGGTTGTCTACTAGCTAATTCAGCACTTAATATATACCAGAAACTGTGCTAACAGCTTCACACCTGTTAACTCATTCAATCCTCACAATAAGCTTGCCAGACAGGAACTTGTGTTTCCTCCACTTTTATAGATGAGGAAACCATGACCCAGAGAGGTTAAGTCACTTGCTCAGGGCCCCATAGCTAGCAAGGAGCATAGGCCAAATTTGACCTTGATGTCTGACTGTGGCACCCACACTGAGTCCTGCACCAGTTTTGCAAGCTGTGTCTCAACATCCCACAAAGGTGTCTACTCCATGGGGCTTCTTGACCACCTCTCCTTCAAAGAAAACAATTTTAAGAATAGAGAAAATAAACCAATAGCATTTCTTCCTATATGCTGTTTCTGTCCATGCTTTTATCATTGCATGTGCCACAACTCTGTGGTAGGACTTTAGAACTATGCCTTTTTGGCCATCTTTCTATCTTAAGAGCTTAGTGCACAGAAATTTGTCTGGGTGAAGATATTTTTCTAGAAGCAGCCTAGTCGCAGAGCCACAGTCACCAGCTCATGCCACCACTGCAGTGGTCTTGTTTCATCTCTTCTGTAGGTCAGCTGGTCAAAGCCACAGGACTGAAGCAGATGGCTGAGCCTGCAGATGGTGCAAGGCTTCTGATGGAAGGACCTAGCAATTGAGGTAAAAGTGCAGCAAAATGTTCAAGAAAAATATCTGAGCCCGTGGCAAACCACAGTCATCATTGCCCTTCTGTTAAACCAGAAGGCTTCCGAGCCTGAGAGCGGGCATGTTTGCTTAACCACAGGCTGTCCTCATTGATTAAACAGTTTCTAAATGAAAATGAAATAAGAGCTCTCTGCACTGTAGTAGAAAACATTCCCTGTGGGGCCACTACTGCCCAGACCTTGGAGTGAGTGGGAGACAGCAGCGTGGGTGTGTGCGAGCGTGTCACCTTGGCCGCATGCCACCCTGCACCACTCCACAGTGTGCCGTGGGGTTACTCAGTGTCACCATATCCTGACTCGGCTGGTGCCCGTAGGTGTAATATGGCGCTTCTCTGGGGCTAGCTTGATCAAAGGAGACTCCTGGGCCTTCTTTTCCAAGACCTTCCTTTTCCAAGACCCCCCACACCAAGTCTTGGAAAAGGAGTCAGAGAATAATGTCAGGGAGAAAAATGAGTGGGGGCTGGTGACCTGCCCCCCCAGCCCAGAGGGAGCAGAGGGGACAGCGGAACAGGGCAGGGCTGTGCTCTGCGTGTGCCTGTTCCTGTAACTGAGTTCCAGTCTTGAGATGTGAAGGCATCTGCTGGAGGAAAGTGGGCTAGATGGCTTTGCCCGGGGAATGGTCAGGAAAGAGAAAAGGAAAGTGTGGCCATTAGGATGTCAACCATGCTGCCAACAGGCTGCTGCATCAATGCGTCTTGTGGCAAACTGTCCCTGTAGTGACCTGAAGATCCTCAGGTGACACAGCAGTTTCCATCCTCCAGATCAGTCCTGGCCCTGTGTGCCCCAGAGCCGGGGAATGGCTGAAGTAGCCACTCCTTCAACGCCCACTTGGCTCTCACAATGCCCCCCACCTTCTGCCCAGGAGAAGCCAGGCTGAGGGTAGAGGGAGGGGGGAGGAGAGATCATAACCCAAATCAATGCCAAATCAATGGCAGCCTCCTGTCATCCCATCCTTGGCGTAGGGAGTGGGCACCAGAGAAGGCACTGGGTGCAGGGAGGAGGCAGACAATGCAGCATGCAACCCCACATCTCTGAACCCACTGTGAGATGCGGCCTTTCTCCCCACCTCCCTTTGTAGGATGGTACAAGGCTGGGGAAGAAGCAGCTGCAATCCTTCCTCTACCACTTCTTGTTCATTCTTCTTGCCCTTTGAGTCCTCCTCCAATTCTAACATTCAAACATGCAAACTTAAACATTTGAGACTGGAGAATCTGGCTAGAATGTACACAGTCACATTCTGGCTTTGTGCTGGGACCGAGGACCACAAGGGGACATCATCTGATTCATTCATTGCCTCTTTGACTTTGCTTCTGGTCGGCTCTCAATGTCTTTTTGGTGACCAACTCATGGATTTTGGTTAGGACACATTTTAAAAGGTGAACATTGATGTATTAGTCCATTATCACACTGCTATAAAGAACTGCCCAGAGGGGCTCTGTGGCTCACACCTATAATCCCAGCACTTTGAGAGGCCAAGGCGGGCAGATCAGGAGGTCAAGAGATCGAGACCATCCTGGCCAACATGGTGAAACCCTGTCTTTACTAAAAATACAAAAATTACCTGGGCATGATGGCGCACGCCTATAGTCCCAGCTACTCAGGAAGCTGAGGCAAGAGAACCACTTGAACCCGGGAGGCAGAAGTGGCAGTGAGCCAAGATCACACCACTGCACTCCAGGCTGGTGACAGAATGAGACTCCATCTCAAAAAAAACAAAAACAAAAACAAAAAACTGCCCAAGTCTGGGTCATTTATTATATAAAGAAAAGGTTTAATCGACTCACAGTTCAGCATGGCTAGGGAGGCCTCAGGAAACTTACAATCATGGCACAAGGCGAAGGGGAAAAGAGGACCTTCTTCACAAGGCAGCAGGAAGAAGTGCTGAATGAAGGTGGGGAAAAGCCCCTTATAAAACCATCAGATCTTGTGAGAACTCACTCACTATCACAAGAACAGCATGGGGGAAACTGCCCCCATGATTCAGTTACCTCCACCTAGTCTCTCCCTTGACATGTGGGGATGATGGGGATTTGGGGGATTACAATACAAGATGAGATTCTGGGTGGGAACACAAAACCTAACTATATCAATTGAAATGCAAAGAAATGGTTTTGGGCTTGGTAATGCTTCCTTTCAGATAAAACTACCTTTTCCGGTAGGCTGCAAAAAATATATTTAAAAAGCCGTGTCCTGCCTGGAAAATATCCCTTAGCTTCTCTTTGAGGAGACATTGACAAGCAGGCTGGAAGGAGCACTTTTATTTTCATGCCTGGCTGTCCTTAGCTCCGTCACTAGTTAACAGGAGGTGTCTCGATGCCACTACAGGTAGAATGGAATCTGCCGCAAAAGAGCAATGAGAAGCAGGGTTCTCTGGAGTCCAGCTCTGGGAGAAGCCTTGAGGGAAAAGGAAAATGGCCGAGTCTGTAGAACTCTTGGCTTCTCTCCTGCTGCTGCAGTTGTTCAAAAGAGCCACCCATCAGCCACACATGCAAGGAACGGGGGGATTCCTGGAATTTCTCTGCCACCTTACTGCACTCTCCACCCTCAGTGTCACTTTTGCCTCTTGGGGATGCAGTGGTTGGTATCCACAAAGAAGCAGGTGGAGTCAGCTTCTCAAATGTCTTATCAGCACTATTGTAGTTTGGGTTTCCTGGGAAACAGACTCTGAGATGGATGTTTGCATGCAGGGGGGTTGCTGGGGAGTACGCTCAGGAACAATACTATAAGGGAGTGGAGGAAGCAGGGTGGATGAAAGGAGAACTCGAACTACGATGCAGTTACAAGGCCTCAGTTCTGAAGCTGGGGTGGCCCTCAGAGGTGTCTCAAATTGAAGCAATGGGGTACAGGCCTTTGGGCCTCCACTTCAACTAGACCCTGGCTTACCTAGCAAAGGGCATAGCCTTGGCTGAGGTAGTTCCCTTCAGCCAAGGACAATTTGTGGGGAAGTCTCGACCAAGAACAAAACCATCAGCAAGCCCACTCCTGTACGTATCAACTGGAGGAACGTGTGCCTCAGTCCTGGACCGGGATTCTTGTGTCCACTGCCGTCTACCCCTGGTGTCGCACAGCATACCGCCCTAGCTAGAGAGTAAGTCCCTTGATCTTTGTGATAGTTTTCAGGAGTCTATGTTAGTGGATGGAACATTCTGGAAGCCCTTGGATAGTAGTGCTGGCTGAGACCCTATGGGCAGGAAAGGTGAATCAAAACATGTCACATGTATTCTTTCCAGTCAAGAGGAATCAGTGACCCTCATGGGGTGGGAGGAGTCCAATGTCCTCAGCTTGCCAGCAGTTGGTTCATTGGTCTTCATGAGGGTTGGTGCTTTATAGGGGACTTGGTGTTGGTTTCTGTTGCCAGGACTTTGGTCATTCCGCAGTGGCAGCTCTAGTGAGTGGGAGCACCGATTATCTGTTGTATTACTTGTAAATAATCAGCTTCTGGATTTATTTAGAGTAATTGTACTGTTTTCAGTTCATTTTTTCTTTTATTTTTATTTACTTCTTCTTGCTTCCTCTAGTTTTTGTTTTGTTTTGTTTTTTCTTTGTTTATTTTGTTTTTTGTGACAGAGTCTTTTCTTTGTTGCCCAGGCTGGAGTGCAGTGGTACAATTTCAGCTCATTGTAACCTCTGCCTCCTGGATTGAAGCGACTCTTCTGCCTCAGCCTCCCAAGTAGCTGGGATTACAGGCACACACCACCATGCCCAGCTAAGTTTTGTATTTTTAGTAGAGACAGGGTTTCTATGCTGGCCAGACTGATCTTGAACTTCTGACCTCAGGTGATCCGCCCATCTCGGCCTCCCAAAGTGCTGGGATTTTATGTGTGAGCCACCGCTCCCAGCCTAGTTTTTTGTTGTTGTTGTTGTCGTTTTGTTTTTTTCGTTTTGTTTTTCTTTTTCTTACTTTCCCTGCCTACCCTTATTTTTTCCCCAGCTCATCTCTTGAATGTCACAGAAGGATCTTGGGTCGGGAGTCAGCCAAAGTACTGCAGAGTCCACTGTCCCAAAGGCTCCGAAGTTCATCACTCCTCCCCACCCCTCTGAGGTTAGTACTCTCCCAGGTGACCTGTCTTCATCTTGCTCTAATTTAGGGAGACCAAACACTTTGTTAGGAAGGCATCCAGGTTCCTTGCTAAGGTAAGAAGCCTGTTGTACTTTTTGTGACTTTTTTTTTTTTTCTCAAACCTAAGGAGGAATTTTTCCTTTGTATCTTTGATCCTGCCCTTGGCTTGGAAGGAAAGTAATGGAAACCAAAACGCTGGATCTTCGGCTCCAAGGCACAGCCCTTCCTGTGAACACCACCAAATTGACAGGGGCAGCTCCAGGTTGCCCTCAACACACTTTAAGTTTCTGCAGCTCGGCTGGGAAGGGCTTTCTTTTAACCTGCTTCAGCATCAGTTCCCTGCTCTGTAAAATGCCCTCACTGGTTACTGTGTGGATTAAACAAAATGCCTAGCACAGAGCTTAGCACTCAGTCCTTGCTCAGTAAGTGTTCATTGTAATGGGTAGTACGGATAAGGTATTCCTTATCTGAAATGCTTGGGACCAGAAGTGTTTCAGATTTTGAATACTTTTGGATTTTAGAATATTTCATATACATAATGAGATATCTTGGGGATGAGATCCAAGTCTAAACAGGAAATTTATTTATGTTTCTTATACACCGTTATACACATAGCCTGGGGGTAATTTCATTTTGCCATTGGAGATGCTGAATAAACTGCATGTTGTGCGCCTGCGTTTTGACTGCGACCCATCACATGAGATCAGGTATGGAACTATCCACCTGTGGTGTCATGTCAGCACTCAGAATGTTTTGGGTTTTGTAATGTTTTGGATTTGGGGATTAGGGATGTGCAACCTGTGATGATCTTTGCACTCCTTTCAAGTCTTCCTGAGGGCAGGCAGCTGTCTTAGTCACCTCGTTATCCCCCTGAACTTTGAATATGCTCAATGAATGCTTTGGAGGCTAACAGAAGAGTTTCCATCTGGAAAATGTGGGATCCCTGTAAAAGTGCCCAGGCCTGATTTGTTTTTCCCAATAAGCCTCTTGCATTCCTACTGATTTTTCTACTGCAGCCCATGTCTTGGTGTAGGCATCAGGTCTCTTAATCAAGCACAGCCCTCACACAGCAGCACTTCATAATGATGCTGTTGGTTTGGATTTCCATCACAGTCTCATTTGGCCTGGCCAGGCCAGGTAGATTTGTTTATGATGCAAAAATTCACCCGATGCAGCTTTATTCAATATTGCTCAGCCTTGGAAGGAACTCAGGTGTCCTTCAGTAGGTGAACAGATGAATAAACTGGGGTTGATCCAGATGAAGGAATATTATTCAGTGCTAAAAGGAAATGAGCTATCAAGCCATGAAAAGACATGGCAGTACCTTAAATGCATATTACTAAGTGAAAGAAGCCAATATGAAAAGTCTGCATACTGTATAATTTCAACTGTTTGACGTTCCACAGAAGCTAAAAGTATGGGGACGGTAAACAGAGCAGTGGTTGCCAGGGGTTAGGGGCCGAGTGAGATGCATAGTACACGAGGATTTTTAGGGCAGTGAAAATATTCTGTATGATACTACAATTATGGATACATGTTATTATACATTTATCAAAAAACATGGAAAGTACAACACCAAGAGTGAACCCTGATGTAAACTATAGACTTTGGGTAATAATGATGTGTTCAGGCAGGTTTGTTAATTGTAAAAAAAGTACCATTCTGGTGTAACTGGTGTGGGGTGTTGATAGTGGGGGAGGTTGTGCATGTAGGGAAAAGGAGTAAATGGGAATTTTCTGTACTTTCCTCTTAATTTTACTTTTAACCTAAAACTACTCTGGCAAAAAAAAAAAGAAAAAAAAAGAAAAAGTCTATTGAAAAGAAAAAAGACTGCCAGATGAATGAGTGTGGAATTCTGTGATGGGGATTCTGTGTGGTCTCTGTGATGGGCCATGCATCGTGGGAGTTCGCAGGGAACATGAAAGTCTTTATGACTGGCTATCTTCCCTCATCTTTTCTTGGAAACGACCAATTCAGGAAAAATAATAGTTACAGCCACATCTCTTTTTAATCATTCAAAATGAAAATAGCTCTTTTTGACTCTGATAAGAAGCATTTTCTTACACAGAAGATTACCTATTTTATTGAAAAAAAATGTCAAAAAGAAAATTAGTGTTAGCCTGCCACAGTGGCTTATGCCTGTGATCCCAGCACTTCGGGAGGCTGAGGCAGGAGGATCACTTGAACCCAGGAGTTTAAGTCTGCAGTGAGCTGTGACTGCACCACTGCACTTCAGCCTGGGTGTCAGAGCAAAACCTTGTCGGAAAGAAAGAGACAGGGAGAGAGAGACAGAGAGAAGAAAGGAGAGAAAGATAAAGAAGAAAGAAAAGTGAAGCTGATTTTACTTTTTAATTTTTATTATCTGGTCATGTTTAGAAAGTAGCAACATGGAGGTGGGTATCTACTTTTTTATCCTGAAGTCAGAGAACTGGCTGTTGAAGCTCAGAGGATTACAGCTGGCTTTCTCAGCTCTTGATTGTGCTGGTTGCTGGTGCATGTTCTTGGATCTTATGGAAGCCAGAGCACATACAGGGTGTGGAGGACTGCGAGGAGCCACTGGGAAGCGATGAGCTTCAAGTGGTATTTTGTGAAGATTAATATGTCAGCTGTGATGAGAGTAGATTCAGCCAGGGGAGAAATGGAGGCAGGGAGACCCATTGCATGATGTTATTGCAAAGATGTGAGGTGAACAAGATGCAAATTTTGGTGAGAACCAGAGGACTATAAGAAAGGACTGTGAGCTGTGAGGATAAATGAAAAGTCAAGACATTCATGGGGAGGAGGTGTTGGTCACTGGATGTAGATGTAAGGCCTTCTCCACTGGGGGGTGTGGCATAATACCTAAAATGAAGGCTCCACCATTTTAGAAGGCTGCCTTGACAACTGGTAAAATTGGGAGGGCTGCAAGTGGCCTAATTCCAACTTCCCATCCCCACTCAACTGCCATGGGTAAGGTCCTCCAACCAAACTCCCTGCATTATCAAAGACCCCAGATATAGTTCCTGCTGGCCCTGAACACCAGGTCTTGGTTCCCTGCCAGCCCATGGAACATGTCAAACATGACAATCACATCTTTGCGTGGGAACCAGGGGTCACCTCACCCTCTTGACACTGCCCAGCCCCTGGTTGTTCACTCTGTTCCCAAGTGCAAATCCTGTGTAGCCCTACATGGCATGCAGTGTCTCCTCCCGCAAGCTGTGAGTACATGTGACTAGTGTATACGTATATGTCCACTGCCAGTTGTCCTTCCTTTGGCCATCCCCATTACCATAAGGCAGGAATCCCCCCAGCCCCCTCACTGACAGGGTGGATGGCAAGTGATTAAAACAGGATGTAACATATTTGGGGTGAGGCTGAGGCTAGTTCCACACACAGAGGCAAAGAATTTCAAAGCCAGAGAGCTGGTCTCACACTGTAGATAAGAAAACAGACCTAAAGGGCAGGGTTTCTGATTGTCTATGCCTCGTCCGCGTCTCAAGAAGATGATTTGAAAGCTAAGGGCAGGAGAGATGTATATATAAAGGTAAGTGCCACTGAATAATGGCATGAAAATTATAGATGTTCTAGATGATGTTATCTTCCTCCACAGTAGACTGACTTTTGCTTCTATAGGGCAATTAGAATAGGGCTGTTTGTCTTAATCCAACCTTGAATTGAGCTGATCTGAGGTTAGGTTTCACTCTTCCTGAGACAGAGGTATTTCTGGTTCTTTTTTATTCCTATTGTGTGGCCCTTCAGGGATCCCAACTGAGAACCTGAGGTACTTACCCATGCCCCTTCTACTTGGCTCCAACTTTTATTTCTTCAATCCTGTGAGACTACTGGAAACTCCATTCAGTCTCTCTGTCCCTTAGCCATCTCTTTCTGATTGCATTCTCAGCCTCTCAGCCCCATCTCTCCTATGAATCAAATGCCTGGATGGGATGGGGGGTGAGGGGAGTGGGTCCACTCGGGTCTGCCTCAATGCATTTCCTTTCTTTCCTGGACCTTGCCCCTAATTTATGCCTGCCTTGGTTACTCCATCTGTTTGATGACTTCTAAGAGACGGATCTTTTTAAAAAAATTTAGCCATTCTAGTTGTTTTCAATGGAGAGTTGCTCTAATACAAGTTAAACTTTTGGAGCCAGAGTAGAAATCTAGCTCATGTAGCATTTCTTGAACATTTACTATCTGCTCAGCATTGTGGAGCTTCAGTGCATATAAAAGAGATAAAAACTCATTCCTGATCTGTATCCATTTGGGGAGATAAGACAATATCCAGAATAATTATAGCATACTACAAAGAGTACATAATTGGGTGAGAAATGCAACACTAGAGTGAGCCATAGTAAGTAAAGAAAGTTTCTTTGTTCCTCAACTCCTAATCCAAAACAATAGTAAAGTCTCCCGGTCAATTTGTGAAGATGTGTACGCAGGTAGATGTGCTCCTGTGCACAGAAATGCACATTTGGAAGGAGGGAGCTGGGTCTGGACTGGAGAGCGTGAGGCCAGAGTAGCCTCAAATTAAAACCATGCATGTTGTCCTAGCCTTGCTTTGGCCAGTCTGATGCATCTGAGTAAGATCTGCCTTGCGGTGAAGTTCTAGGTGCAGACAGGTACTCCCACATTAAGCAGTTAGTTTCCTTTTCTTGCTTTGGTTGTCCCTCTTTGCCTGTTCATTCCTTTCTTGCCTTAGAATCAGGACTATATTGAGATATTTCTGTTGAAATAGGCAAGAGAATTTGCCTCCAAATGACCTGTAGAGTCAAAAACATTGTAATTCAGCCTATATTCAGTGACTTAATAGTCACTTTTGAGGTAGGAATCATTTTCCCTGTTTGACAGATTTGAAAGGCAAACATTGAGGTTGAGAGCAGTTAAGTCACATAATTAGTAAGAGACTTCTTTGTTTGTTTGTTTGTTTGTTTGTTTGAGACTGGGTCTTGCTACGTTACCCAGGCTGGACTTGAACTCCTGGGCTCCAGCGATCCATCTCCCTCAGCTTCTCGAGGCCCTCCCACTTCCAGCTGGGGCTATGGTGTGAACCACCAGCCTGGCTGTAAGAGGTGTTTTTACTCCAAAATGGATGCCCCGTCCACCACGCCCATTGGGTTATGCTCCTTGCCAGACACTTCTCAAACAAAATGTGCTTCCTCACTTTGATACCTTCTTGGTGTCCCTGGTTCTCCTGGGAAATAACCCGTTTGGAAATGCTAATACCCAGATGTATTGGGAGATGATTTGGGGTAAGCTTTTCCCAATCTCTGGGAAAACAGCTTACAAAAGTTTCTCAGAGGCAAAATTCCCTTTTATTTTTGTTGATGTCAGAGCATTATGAGGACACAGTGATTGTTACTAGTTTGTTTGCTTTAGTTGCGAGCAAACGAACCAAAAAAACAAAGGAGGCAGCTAAACCACCACTCACCTTTGCAGCTCTATTCCCCGTCTGAGACAGGGTAAAGGGTGTGCTCTCTGTAGCGAGGGAGCCAACAAGAAACATCATGGGCAGGTCAGAAGAGTGAACCTGAGGCTTCAAGCCGAGTTTTCTGGAAGGCTATGTTGACTCTTCCATTTATTTTCTGCTTCATTTCAACTCATTTCCCCACCCCCAGGTGTGGCATTTTCAGCCCATCCCGCTGACCTCTTTACTCACAGATGAGCTTATTGCTCATCTGTGGGTCAGTGATTGTCTCCTCAGTCCGGGCTGCTGAGAGAGACAAAGAGTTCACAGCAGGAAGGCTGGCATCTTGCCTGTTTGAGAAAGAGGCCTAGATAGGTGGCTTCTTTGGCTTTCTGGAAAGCAGCAGGTAGTGACTTAAGCCAGAGTGACTTCTGAGAAGGGTCAGAAGGAAATGTCAAAGGGGGTGACAGCTTGGGAGAAGAGGTGGGGAGTGGGCAGTGGGGAGGGATGAGGAGAAACGGGAACAAAGATATGGAGAGTATGAGTGAGTTTTTGTTCTCCCATAGAGATGATGGGCAGGTTCTTTGAAACCAAGTCACTGCTTTCTCTCTCTAGCAATAGCTATTTCCTTTGAGGAATGATGATACCAAGTGAGACCAATGTCAAGTGGTCAAAAGACAGAATGAAACTGGGAGGAACGGCCCATTGTCTAAGCAAGCCAGCTATTGAGGAAGGAAGACATTTCTCAGTCCAGTCATATACATACAGCACAGAAAAAGGCATCCCTGTTACAGATGGAACTATGTCTCCCCAAAGCCAAAGTCCTAACCCCTAGTATCTCAGAATATAATCTTATTTGGTGATAAGGTCTTTACAGAAGTAATCAGGTTAAAATGAGGTCGTTAGGGTAGGCTCTAATACAATATGACTAGTAGCTTTAGGAAATGAGGATATTTGTCCACAGACACACCCACAGGGAGAATGCCAAGTGAAGATAAAAGCAGAGATCAGGGCGATGCTTCTTCAAGCCAAGGAACACAAAAGATGACCACTCATCCTCCAGAAACCAGGGGAGAGGCACAAAACGGATTCTTCCACACAGCCCTTGCAAGGAACCAACCCTGCCAACACCTTGATCTTGGGTTTGCAGCCTCCAGAACTGTGAAACAATACATTTCTGGTTGTTTAAGCCACCCAGTGTGTAGTACATTGTCATGCAGCTCTAGCTAACTATTATATCACCTTTGGTATCCAGCACTAATTCTCAAACATACTTCCCTACATAATTGTAACTGTTTCCTTTCAGTAAAGAAACGGAGAAATTGAAGAATGTGAAAGGAAAAAAAATACATCAAATTATGAACAATGCAGTCAATCTTTCATAAACAAAACGCCAGGAAAATTTTGTGTCAGGAAAATGAAGGCAATATGGTTAGCACCTCATCTAATTTTCTGCCTAATAATTATTCCCTGTCAGTTAAATATCAATATAGGGAAAGAGATGGCTTGACAAATCAGTGGTTAAAAGCTTTAGAGATGCTGGAACAATAAAAGAAAGACTATTGCAAAATTACAAGAGGAAGGAGTAAAGAAATAGGATGGAAAATAAGTTGATAAAGAGGCAATTTAGCAGCAGGTGAAATGGGGCAAGTTATGATAACAAATGTAACAAAAAGAATGAGATGCTTGGATCTATGTATTTTATATGTTGTATCATATAGATATATGTTTATTTCTTACCTTCTCATTCTAGAAATCAGGTGTATTTTTTAAAGTGATAGGCAGGGCATATTGGCTCGTGCCTGTAATCCTAGCACATTGGGAGGCCGAGGCAGGTGGATCACCTGAGGTCAGGAGTTTGAGACCAGCCTGGCCAACATAGCGAAACTCCATCTCTACTAAAAATACAAAAATTAGCCAGGCGTGGTGGTGACACCTGTATTTCCAGATACTCAGGAGGCTGAGGCAGGAGAATTGCTTGAACCCAGAAGATGGAGGTTGCAGTGAGCTGAGATCGTACCATTGCACTCCAGCCTGGGTGACAGAGTGAGACTCCGTTGAAAGAAAGAAAGAAAGAAAGAAAGAAAGAAAGAAAGAAAGAAAGAAAGAAAGAAAGAAAGAAAGAAAGAAAGAAAGAAAGAAAGAAAGAAAGAAAGGAAGGAAGGAAGGAAGGAAGGAAATCTGATCAAGATCACAAAGTGAAAGTGTGAGTAAGAGCATTCATGAGAGAGAGACCAAGTGAGGAGGAGGGTAATTTTTTTGTAAAATCTTCTTCCTGCAAAGATGCCATTGTACAGAAGTGAACCCTCTCCCTGCCAATGTCCCAATTTCCAAATGATATTGTGGAATGGATCCGCGTGCAGCTCAGTCCCCCAGAATTCCGAGTAACTTGTGCTGCCTCATCAGAGCACACAAGGCTCTTTGCATGTCCCAGTAAGAAATAGTGGGTGCTTCCACTTGAGCCAGCATCTACTCAGGTGACACTCTTGGACACTCTAATTACATTTGCAATGGCTAGTGCTGCAGCAGGTGGCATCCTCCTAGAATAACCTGCGTAGAGCCTTACACACCAGCTACATAGATTAATGTCAAATAGTGAAGACTTCTTTGTCATGCAAGTATTGGAGGATGAGACTAGTATCTATCAAACAGGTGGACTATGACAGAACATGGCATAGTATAAAAATAGCTTATAATATTATATTAGTATAAGCTTCACAAAATAAGCTGGTCTCTAATATATCCAAATATGTGTAATAAAAGGTCTATTGTCTTGGGAAGCTACCATGATAAGAACACAATGTAATACATCTTGTATAGCATGTACCAAGGCAGCAGGATATGCTACATAGATTCTGGTCTCCCAAATTGTTCAAAGGAATTCTTTCATAGAAGGTGACATTTAAATACAACTTAGACTTACAAAAACACCTACACATGCGTAGTATGCCTTGATCATAGGAATTTTGTTCAATATCTGACAGCCCAGTCAGTTGTATCAAAGAGGGCAGAATTTTTCAAAGGTCAAATGGTTGACTCTAAGAAAATAAAGGAGAGTTACTCTCACAGAATTCAGTCCCTGGCTACCCAAGCCTGTGGAACTCTTTCTTCTCTCATGGTGCTAATGTCATGTCTGATTCTCCCACGGAAGGCACTCCTTACCTAATCACACTTTGACCCTGACAATGACAAGCCCCGGATGAAGCAGGGGAGGGTCCAAGGACTTCTACAGCTGCCACAGAGATAGGTTCGTGGAGCTAGTTCACTAGGCCTTCTTTGACTCAGGAAGGCTAATTTCTTTGCCTTCCTTGACTCAAGGAAGTAATGTGGTACTATGGTACCACATCGTCATTCCTTCATTAATTGAAACCTATTTATTTATTTATTTACGAGATGGAATTTTGCCCTTGTCAACCAGGCTGGAGTGCAATGGCGCAATCTCGTCTCACTGCAACCTCCACCTCCCAGGTTCAAGTGATTCTCCTGCCTCAGCCTCCCAAGTGGCTGGGATTGCAGGTGCATGCCACCACACCCCGTTAATTTTTGTAGTTGTAGTAGAGACAGGGTTTCACCATGTTGGCCAGGCTGGCCTTGAACTCCTGCCCTCAGGTGATCCGCCTGCCCCAGCCTCCCAAAGTGTTGGGATTATAGGGATGAGTCACCGTGCCCAGCTTTTTCCATTTATTTTTTATTTCTATTTTTTGTAGAGATGGGGTCTCGCCATGTTGCCCAGGCTGGTCTCAAACTCCTGGCCTCAAGCAATTCTCCTGTCTCAGACTCCCAAAGTGCTGGAATTATAGACATGAGCTACCATAGCTGGCCTCTTTTTTTCTACTTAATAGACATATATTAACCACATGTGATGGGCTAGGTGGTATCAGTATGATGTTGGGAAACTTCCCAATAGTCATCATTAAGATCTTCAACACACATTGAAGATAAGTACTGGAAATATAAGACCTGGCCCATGTTCTCAATAAGCACAAATAAAAATATTCTTTCTATTACACTGAAATCTCAATAAACTTACTACTCTGACATATATGCATGATTTTAATACAATATGATAAAAACATATATTTCAAAGTAGTAGTTCTCAACCTTGGCCCACAGGCTGATCAAATAGAGAACTTCTTAAAAACCCTGATGTCCACTGCCCCACTTCAACCAATTGAATCAAAATCTCTGGGAATGGGGTCCAGGCATTAGTATAAATTTTTAAAGATTCCAAGTGATTCTACTATACTGCCAGGGTTAAGAAGGACTACATCAGAATTTCCGTTTTAGATCCTTAGAGCCAGAAAGAGTACCAAGCACATAGTGGGCTCATCTGTGATGTATTTTAATCTACTGCTTTACCCGACTCTTAGCAGGTACCCAGCAGAATGCCTGGCACAGAGTAGGGGCACAGTAACTGGCCACTGCTTTCCATTCTTCCTCCTTGCTAGACAGTACTTGGAGAAAACTGAAGAACGTGAATATTTAGGATTTGAAATGTGCTTGTCAAAATGTACATGTTGAGGAACGCTTCCTCTCAGATAAATGATGTTACTCTTATTTGTGTGGACTTATCAAAGTCCTTGATTATATATAATTACATGAGATAATGTTCTTCATGTTTGTTTGTTTTGTTTTTGTTTTTTTTTTTTGAGACGGAGTCTCACTCTGTTACCCAGGTTGGAGAGCAGTGGTGCTACCTTGGCTCACTGCAACCTCTGCCTCCTGGGTTCAAGCAATTCTCCTGCCTCAGCCTCCCAGGTAGCTGGGATTACCGGTGTGTACCACCACGCCCGGCTAATAGTTGTATTTTTACTAGAGACGGGGTTTCACCTCGTTGGTCAGGCTGGTCTCAAACTCCTGACCTCAAGTGATCTGCCCATCTTGGCCTCCCAAAGTGCTGGGATTACAGGTGTGAGCCACCAGGCCCGGATGATAATGTTCTAACAATAACCTTTATCACCCCCAACAGCAAATGTTGAGAAGCTAGTTGGGAAAGTTTTTGAATATGCTGAAGAAATACGACACAGAAATGAAATGGTGGCAACACTGGAGCCTAGACTGTTTCGAGTTCAGACTAGAAACCTGGAAACAGGGAATGAATAAGCTAAAAATAGAAGAATTTCCTCTTATATCTAAATATTAGAGTATGGCTCATGCAAAAGGATAGAATCTCCATGGTTAGGAGCAGTCCCCTGGCTTTTGTTTGTTTGTTTGCTTGCTTTCTGATTGGCTCATTTCATTTGGCCATCCTAATATATAATTTCTGCTTAGTCATTAGAATTTTAAGAAATGGTTTTGATTTTATTTTGTTGTTAGGATGGCAGAAGACTATATCAAATAGCCTTTGGCAAAATTCCAGAGATTCCACAGGGGCTGAGAGGAAAAGGGGGCTTTCTGGGTTATTGCCCATGAGGGGAAATGATTTCACTCATTCATTTCTTTAACAAATATGTGTTGAACGTTGACTAAATGAATGAATTAAGGAAGGAACAGGAGTTCTGAGATCAATAAGAGAGCCCTCTGGGCAATGCTTTCCAGATAAGTGTTTCCTCATAAAAACGCCCATGTCGTCTCCATGTAGAGGTAGACATTTCCTTTTTTATGTGAATAAATTAACCCATACATCTTTCACTTCATTTGGATGTTTGCACTTCAGGTGTTCATTTGGAAGCTTGCATTTTGACAACATGTGACAGGTGTGTTTCAGGCCCGTGAGTGCTGGGGTGTGAGTTGGTGAGATCTGGTGGGAAGAGGAGGAAAATGAGTGCTATTTTTATGTTAACCTCAGTGCCTCAGAAGGACCACAAGTTATGGTTTGGGGTTTTGATTTTAGTTTAAATTGGTGTTTATTTTTTCCCCTAAATGAAATAACTTTCACTTCCTAAGTCTTCTGTGTAATGTGGTGTTCCTCATTAGACGGTGGAGAGGAAACACTTGAAAATCTCAAGTTTTTAATCCATCAGGATCCACTGCTTTCCTTGCTTACCTGCCCTGGGATTTGTCTATGAAGGACTATTTTTAGATAAGCCACGGTTAAGGTAGGCTTAGATGGCTTAGAGCAGTGCTTCTCAAACTTTATTATGCATACAAATCACTTGGGGCCAGGAAACATGGCCAATTGGGCCAGATTCCAATTCAGCAGGTCTGCCATTAGTACCCAAGAGCCTACATTTCTAACAAGCTCCAGGCCATGCTCATGTCTACCAATCATACTTTGAGTAGAAAGGGCTTAGAGGACCTCTGGCTGGTTGTCATAAAGGAAACAGCTCGAGTAGTTTCTAAAATCTTTTCTTCTCTAAGAGGCTTTCCCAGATTAATCAGAACAAACCTGTTTTCCTTATTTCCTAACAAAATTCAAAAACAAACTTTTTTGAAGCAAGTATCATATGTGTTTCCAAGTATCAAGAGATTTGAAGCTTTTTGCCAACATAAAGCTAATTACACTTCAAGCTCCAGTACTTTCAACACAATTATCCTTACTTTGCCATGTAAATAGTTAATAGGATTTATTTTTGTGCTTAAAGAATATGTGTCACTGTCCATGTCAGTCTTGACCCTTAGATTTTGAATTTTGGGGCACAGATGGTATATATCTGACTTATAACCACAGAAACACCAAACACAGGAGCTAAGAATATTCCCAGGGGCCAGCTAGTTCCATGTCTTCCCAACATGGCATGGCTCCCACTGTGGGTGAGAGAGATGATTTTAGGTGCAACATGAAAAAACATCTTATAAATTTTTATCATTATGTATGTATCTTAATACATAAAATATATGTTATATGTTAGGGAAAGTTACAACTAGATTTTTAGGGAAAGCTAGCGCATCTTGCCCAGGATTTCATGGATATGATTATGAGGAAAATGCCACATTAACTTACCTTTTAAAAGGGGGTTGCTGTAGAGAACAAATATGATATGAATGTCATTATTATAGCACATACAAATAGCAAAGGTGGTGAGAGTTATTTGCAAATCACTGAGGTTTGGGAAATAGTATTTAATCCACCATTAAAACTCACAACTGAGGAAACAAGCTCAGAAGAATCACCATGTTTCAGATAACTTAAGATGCCATGGATCATAGGATGTGCCTTAATTTCTGAGATGCTAAAATGTGAGGAAATTTCAAGAATAAATGAAATGTGAAAGTAGGTTACTCAAAGTCAAACATCTAAGACTAAGGGTATTTATTTATTTTTATTTATTATCAGTTTTTGAGCCAGAGTCTCACTCTGTCACCCAGGCTGGGGTGCAGTGGCTCACGGCAGCCTCCACCTCCCAGGTTCAAGCGATCCTCCTGCCTCAGCCCCTCAAGTAGCTGGGACTACAGGTGCATGACACCACGCCTGGCTAATTTTTGCCCAGGCTGGTCTCAAACTCCTGGACTCAAGCAATCTACCCACCTTGGTCTCTCAAAGTGCTGTGATTATAGGCATGACCCACCACGCCTTGCTGGATTAAGAGTATTTAAAGGGTAATTTCTTCTCTAAGAACCTTTCTACTTTAATAGGTGATAAGTGTTCACCCAAAGGAATAACATTCTCGGGATGGAATTTCAGGCATTGCCTGTGGTGAAATAGTTTCCGGCAACAGCCCTTCCAAGGTCCCCTGAAGTCATCCTTGTAGAAGCTGCCTGTTCTCCTGCCGGTGTCCTCCAGTCAAATATCACCGGGAACACAGCTGCAAATGAACGAGTTGGGTTTACTACTCATTGCAGTGAGGGAGAACTGTGAAGCATCTCTGCTAGAAGTGTTTGAAAGGACATATGGTAGGATTTGGGCTTGAATTATGTGATTTTGAAAAGGGTTTGAGGAAGCTGGGCCTTGGTCTGGAATAGATGCTGTCAGGTAGCCAAGGCAATTCTGTGATTTGGCGTCCTAATAAATCTTTGCTAGAGGGTGAGAGAAATGCAGGAAAGCTAAAGCTGGGATTAGTAAGGAAACAGCATTCACTCCTATTAGCCAGGGCAAAGGGACATTTGGCTATTTTGGTGGTTTGGACAATGTTCATGTTTTTGTCCATATTCAGACATAAGAGAGTGGTCTCGTCTTTGTGTTGAGCCATCAGGATCACAGAGTGGCCTTATCTGATGTTAATGTTGTATGAAATTGTTTATGTTCAACAGAATGAGACCTGGCTGTGAGTGCCATGTCAACCCCTGGATGTCATCGCTGCTCTTCCTTCTCACACCCAGGCAGCTCTCTCCTAAACTGTCTTGCTCCATTTAGCAGAAGGATGGTTACCAGAGGCTTGGAAGGGTAGTGCGGGCTTGGGGTGGGGAGGTGGAGATGGTTAATGGGTACAAAAAAAAAAAAAAGAAAGAATAAGACCTAATATTTGATAACTTAATTGTACATTTTAAAATAACTAAACAAACGTAATTTGTTTGTAACACAAAGGATAAATGCTTGAGGGGATGGATACCCCGTTCTCCATGACATGCTTATTTCACATTGCATGCCTGTATCAGAACATCTCATGTACCCCATAAATATATACAGCTACTATGTACCCACAAAAATTATACATTTAAATATTTTTAAAAATTTAAATGAAAACAAAATGTCAGATGCAAACTGTCAGCAAGTTAAGAGTTTTGTATAATGCTAATAAATGGAAGATCCAGACTTGGACTTCGTGATGGCAAATGCCTTTGTTTAACTGAAAGTAACGGCCCTGCTATTTTATCTCTTCTAGAGATTGTGATCTTCAGCCATCCATGACAATCAATACTCTACTTCAGTAAAGGCAATAATCTGTGTGCTCATCAGTTCATCCTTCCCCAGCCATCTCATACACACACTCTCTTTTTACATGACAAGGAGTAATTGCCCTACTGAGACTTCCCTGGGATTTCTTTGCTTGGTCAATAGCATTTAGTGGTGGTGGCAGAGCAAGAAAAGTATCTTAGAAACAGAACTCTCTCAAGGCCTGTGATGCTAATGGCTACCACCTCCCAAGGCTAGAGGCATTATTAACTAGAGGAAAGTAGGAGGAAATGAAGGTAGATTAGTAGCTGCCAGGAGCTGGGGGTAGGGAGTTTCTTTAGGGGTAATGAAAGCATTCTGGAATTAGATAGTGGTGATAGTTGCACAACCTTTTGAACATACTAAAAACCACTGAATTGTACACTCAAATGGATACATTCTATTGAATCATATATCAATTAAAAATTTTTTAAAAGAAATTAATAACAAGAGAGATCAAATAACACTTCAGAAAGACTTATCTTATTGGTCATTGTTGGATTTCTTTTTTTTTTTTCCTCAACTTTTAAGTTTAGGGGTCACATGCACGATGTGCAGGTTTGTTTATAGTAAAAAGTATGCAATGGTGATTTGCTGCACAGATCATTCCCTCACCTAGGTATTAAACCCAGCAGCCTTAACTGTTCTTCCTGATGCTCTCCCTCCACTGACCCTCAACCCCCAGTCAGTTCTACTGTGTGTTGTTCCCTCTATGTGACCATGTGTTCTCATCATTCAGCCCCTACTTCTGAGTGAGAGCATGCGGTGTTTGCTTTTCTGTTCCTTCGTTAGTTTGCTGAGGATAGTGGCTTCCAACTCCATCCATGTCCCTGCAAAGGACATAATCTCCTTCTTTTTTATGGCTGTATAGTGTTCCATGGTATATATGTACCAAATTTTTTTTATCCAGTCTATCATTGATGGACATTTAGGTTGATTCCATGTCTTTGCTAGAATTTCATTTTTATTTTTGTCCCCTAAATTGTAGAGTTTTCTAGTTCATCACTAATGTGGCATTTGATGTGATGGATTCATTTAGTAACAGGGTTACTAATAGTAATCACAGCTTTCTTCTCTGGCTAAAGGTAACCAGTAGAATTGGTCATTGCGATTGTGGTTAATTCAGTCTGCTCAGCACAGCACTATCAGAAGTGTAAACTTCCTCTTTGGAATAGTGTAGACTGAACCAGGGTAGTAGATTATATTCTGTTCTTGTAATAGGAAGCTTCATTTTTAAGAAATCAGTCAGTTGTGTTTTCAGAGAGAATCCATACTTGTCTTTTAAAATATTTTGTCATCAATTCTAGCAAAAGTCTAAACCAGTAATTTCTAAAGGATTTCTTTAAAGGCTAAAACTCAACTGAGAGTAATATATTAAGCCATTCTTGCATTGCTGTAAAGAAATACCTGAGACTGGGTGATTTATAAAGAAAAAAGGTTTAATTGGCTCATTGTTCTGCAGGCTGTACAAGCATGGCACCAGCGTTGCTCACCTTCTGGAAGACCTCAGGGAGCTTTTACTCATAGCAGAAGGCAAAACAGGAGCAGGCATATCACACTTATAAATGACCAGATCTCATGTGAATTCAGAGCAAGAGCTCATTTATCACCAAGGAGCTGGCCCATGATCCAAACATCTCTCATTAGGCCTCACGTCCAACACTGGGATTACATTTCAGCATGAGATTTGGACAGGGACAAATATCCAAACCATACAAAGAATTAGAAAAGTAATAGAAAGTATGTCATCCTGCACAGATTTATAATACATACAAGGATACTCTCAGCTCATTCATTCATCTGTGTGCCATGCATTCTGCCAGGCAGTGGGGAATACAAGGGTGAATTGGACATATCACCTGCTGCCAGACAACTTCAAGAGCAGTAGCACAACTAAGTGTGCTTCTTATGTCATCTGGATATATGGCCGGGCTGCATTTTGTTAGTTTGTTTAAGGTATTGTCTTATACTGATTTTATAATAATGGAAATTAAGACCCTGGACTTGGAAATAAAAAAGAGAAAAGATATCTTTATTCATTACTTAGGAAAAAACTCCTCTCAAAGAGGAATCTGGTCCTTCCTTGGGGCCTCTATGAATCCCTGGGATGATATTGTGTCAGTTCTGAGGGAAGGGACAGCTGCCTGGGCCGCTCTGTCTGAGGTCCACTCTGCCATTTCCTCTGGGTAGTATGATGTTAGATAGTATTCTCATGCAGAAAAGAGCTCTCAAGTATTGCAAGCTTCCAAACATTTTTTAATATGAGCAGCCCATTTTTAAAATAAAATAACAAACTTCTACATGATAGTGGTTTAAGTAGCTATTGATTGAGAAAATACATAATAAGTAGGTCAAATGAATGTAGTAATACTTTGACAAGATTGTATATTTCGACAATCACAACAGCATCTGTATACACTTGAAACATAGAATAGCATTTACTCAGTTTACACACAATTCTTCTCAACCATCAGATTTCCAAAAATTTAAAAGTTCTCTGATACTCTGTGTTAGTGAGAGTGTGGCAAACTTCTGTGCCCTGGGTGGGATAGATTGCTTTTTGGAAAGCAATTAGACAATAGCTATCAAAAATTTAAATTTAATTTGATGAGATCCCATTTGTCAATTTTGGCTTTTGCTGCCGTTGCTTTTGGTGTTTTAGACATGAAGTCTTTGCCCATGCCTATGTCCTGAATGGTACTACCTAGGTTTTCCTCTAGGATTTTTATGGTATTAGGTCTAACATTTAAGTCTCTAATCCATCTTGAATTAATTTTCGTATAAGGAGTAAGGAAAGGATCCAGTTTCAGCTTTCTACTTATGGCTAGCCAGTTTTCCCAGCACCATTTATTAAATAGGGAATCCTTTCCCCATTTCTTGTTTCTCTCAGGTTTGTCAAAGATCAGATGGCTGTAGATGTGTGGTATTATTTCTGAGGACTCTGTTCTGTTCCATTGGTCTATATCTCTGTTTTGGTACCAGTACCATGCTGTTTTGGTTACTGTAGCCTTGTAGTATAGTTTGAAGTCAGGTAGCGTGAAGCCTCCAGCTTTGTTCTTTTGACTTAGGATTGTCTTGGAGATGCGGGCTCTTTTTTGGTTCCATATGAACTTTAAAGCAGTTTTTTCCAATTCTGTGAAGAAGCTCATTGGTAGCTTGATGGGGATGGCATTGAATCTATAAATTACCTTGGGCAGTATGGCCATTTTCACGATATTGATTCTTCCTATCCATGAGCATGGTATGTTCTTCCATTTGTTTGTGTCCTCTTTTATTTCACTGAGCAGTGGCTTCTGCACAGCAAAAGAAACTACCATCAGAGTGAGCAGGCAACCTACAGAATGGGAGAAAATTTTTGCAATCTACTCATCTGACAAAGGGCTAATATCCAGAACCTACAAAGAACTCAAACAAATTTACAAGAAAAAAACAAACAACCCCATCCAAAAGTGGGCAAAGGATATGAACAGACATTTCTCAAAAGAAGACATTCATACAGCCAACAGACACATGAAAAAATGCTCATCATCACTGGCCATCAGAGAAATGCAAATCAAAACCACAATGAGATACCATCTCACACCAGTTAGAATGGCGATCATTAAAAAGTCAGGAAACAACAGGTGCTGGAGAGGATGTGGAGAAATAGGAACACTTTTACACTGTTGGTGGGATTGTAAACTAGTTCAACCATTATGGAAAACAGTATGGCGATTCCTCAAGGATCTAGAACTAGATGTACCATATGACCCAGCCATCCCATTACTGGGTATATACCCAAAGGATTATAAATTAGGCTGCTATAAGGACACATGCACACGTATGTTTATTGCAGCACTATTCACAATAGCAAAGACTTGGAATCAACCCAAATGTCCATCAGTGACAGATTGGATTAAGAAAATGTGGCACATATACACCATGGAATACTATGCAGCCATAAAAAAGGATGAGTTTGTGTCCTTTGTAGGGACATGGATGCAGCTGGAAACCATCATTCTTAGCAAACTATCACAAGAACAGAAAACCAAACACCGCATGTTCTCACTCGTAGGTGGGAACTGAACAATGAGATCACTTGGACTCGGGAAGGGGAACATCACACACCGGGGCCTATCATGGGGAGGGGGGAGGGGGGAGGGATTGCATTGGGAGTTATACCTGATGTAAATGACGAGTTGATGGGTGCAGCACACCAACATGGCACAAGTATACATATGTAGCAAACCTGCACGTTGTGCACATGTACCCTACAACTTGAAGTTTAATAATAATAAATAAATAAATAAATAAATAAATAAAAATTTAAATTTAAATGTGCATTCTCTTTGACTCAGCTATTTCACTTTCACTTAAAAAAAACAAAGGTCTGGGACATATTATTAAGAAAGAATTTAAGTTATAGAACAACACAAATGGGATAGTCCCATTAATATAAAATATATTCCTATGTTTAGTCTAAAAGCCCACACAGACACAAGAGACTTTTTTTTTAGCTTATTTGCACTAGGATTTCTCAAATTTGGGTAATGTATTGATCCCACAAAGGGAAACAGTTCTTTGGATACTTACTATTGGCTTAAAATTTTCAATCCTAAATTTTACTTAACTAGGTGTAAGTACTAGAAACCAGTGTTCTCTTTATGTTTTAGCACTGATAGAAATGTAAATCCAAAGATAATTTACAAATTAAATGCCTTAGGAATCTGTGTCATAAAAACCCAAATTCACAGATGATGTGCTAAAAATGAGGTTTCTGATGAAGTTACAATTGTAGAAAGATATACAAGTCTATCCTTAATCTTTTTTCATTTGGCTATACCAGTATTCCTTGTATTGTTATTATGCTAGAAAAACTATGAAAAAACTTGAAATCTATGTTTAAAATTCAAGATAATCAAACCACACTGAACCAAAACTGTAGAGCAGTTTTAATGATATGACTCTTGATAACTCCACATTGGTTTTGGCCTCTTAAAAGTAAGGTTAATGTTGGCCAGGCACGATGGCTCACGCCTGTAATCCCAGCACTTTGGGAGACCGAGGTGGGCAGATCACCTAAGGTCGGGAGTTGGAACAGCCTGGCCAACATGGTGAACCCCATCTCCACCAGCTGGGCGTGGTGGCAGGTGCCTGTAATCCCATCTACTTTCGAGGCTGAGGCAGGAGAATCGCTTGAAACCGAGAGGCAGAGGTTGCAGTGAGCCGAGATTGTACCACAGCATTCCAGCCTAGGCAACAAAAGCGAAACTCTGTCTCGAAAAGTAAATAAAATAAAAAGCAAGGTTAATGTTGTGATTTTTTTTTTCAAGCATTACATATTCTGGGGGAACAGAAAATAGTATCTGAATCTGCTCTATTTTTTGTAGATGTTGAAAAAAAATGCATAGTTTAACACAGAGTTAGCTCATAGTCAAAGTATAGAAAGAAAATGCTAAAAGCTGGAAATGAATCATTTATATCATTTAGAAAATAACAAAAATTCAAATATTATTGTTTCTGTCTTTTCTATAATTGAAATGTTCAAGCTAGTATCAGCATGATGTCCTGTGGCTTTCAGATAGGCCAAATGTATCCTCTTCATATTAATTCTGCTTCTAGACTTTTCTCATTACTCTTGATTAATTAAAGTAGTGCATTACTCATTTTAATTATGTTAATTTTCAGGATGTTAATTTGAATCCTCAACTTATTAAATAATTCTTAAAACTGAAGTCTTTGCATTTGAAAATGTCACTCAATTGTAAATTATCACAGCCAAAGGGAGGCTTTGTCTTGATAACGAGAGAAGAATTCAACGTAAGGGTGACAGTTATCATTTTGATGCTAAGGCGTGCCAACCTTATGGCAGTCAGGCTTGCTTTCTGACTCACAAATGATTAAAAACCAGAGAAGGATGGTCAAAGTGTTTATGGCCTGAGTGGTGGCATTATCCTTTCATGTAGTATCTGAAACTTTGTATATGATAGTGATTGTTTACATAAACTTAAAAGTAAATGATAAATCTAATTTCATTGTGGAAAAAATAAAAAGATAAAATGTTATCATTGTAAGTTTTCATTGACTCCCAAAGATTTTAAACACAAATGAAAATGAGGGCGACAGAATTGGGGTCTAGCCTTAAGTTGAATGTGGTCATCTTCTGGTATCCAGATGGTGAACATTTTCATATTTAATCATTGAGATGGCTATCCAAATGAATAGATAAAATTAAAAATAATTTTGTGGGCAGGGCACTGTGGCTCGTGTCTGTAATCCCAGCACTTTGGGAGACCAAGGCTGGCAGATCAACTGAGTTCAGGAATTCGAGACCAGCCTGGCCAACATGATGAAACCCTGTCTCTACTAAAAATACAAAAAGTAGACTGGTGTGGTAGCTGTAATACCAGCTACTCAGGAGGCTGAGACAGGAGAATCGCTTGAACCTGGGAGGCGGAGGTTGCAGTGAGCCGAGATCGCACCATGCACTCTAGCCTGGGCAACAGAGGGAGACGCTGTCTCAAAATAATAATAATTATTATTATTATTTGTGTAAAGAACTTGTGGGCCTCAGACAATATGTTCAGAATTCCCAGGGATCCTTAGACCTGGCTGAAAAAAATACTTTATATCCTTATGTGTCATTTAAAGTTTTTATAGTAAGCAAGATATAAATAAAGTGTGCTATCTTCTAGTCCCCCACCTTCTTACCTGCTCTCCCGTTTCCATTACAGGGTTCCCTCCCCTTGCGTGTCTACCTAGAACCTCTCCTGGCTCCTTTCAGTTGCTCTTGTCTCACCAAAAAGTGCTTTGATACATGGACAAGACTGCTACAGAAACAGCCAGCTATGCAGCATGTCCAAGACAGAAAGGAACAGACCAAAGACTGAGTGCCACACAGGAAGCCCAATATGCACAGTCCCAGCTAGGATCAAGAGGTGAGAGGGAGCCCGGGGTTTTAAAGCATAAAACTGCAGTTATTGGCTCCATATTGGAAAGCAAAGTCTCTGAGTGCTGCTGATTGGCAACCAGTGTCAAGGCTTGAGGTTGGGGAGCACTGAGTCCCCTGGAGGGTCTCCAGTGTACCTCTGGTGTCCACCCACAATGCCGGGTCCAGCACCTCTGCTGTGTGAGTGATGTACCTGAATTCTGGAGCCCAACCAGGTTTGCAGTTAGGTGCCCTGATTGGGATTAGTTAGCATCTAGAAGATGGTTTAAAGCACGCACTTTACAAGGAGACTTGGAAAGATAGGGGAAAGCTTAAACATTAGCTACTCTGTCTCCTACAAATGGGAGACTACGACTTTAATGGTGCTTATTACTTGCCCAGTGGATCCATTGGAAATAGAATCCAATTATCTTGACTCATCTCAGAACTCTTTGAAATTACAATGCATTGCAAAATCATCTTAAATGAGATAACCACCTTCTCCCTTTCAGAAAAACAAAAACAATGTGGGAAGTGTCCATATTCAGCAAGACATTGTAGGGAGCACCCATTAAGCCAAAGTTTTGTCAGAAAGAGTTGCCTTTTATGAACCTCCCCACTGCTTCCCCTCTCTCAGGCTGGACTCCCCAAAAGAGGACTCTGACAGAGTCAGATGCATGTGCAACCCCAGTGTCAAAGCAAGTGCTTCAGGAAACCCAAAAGGAATGGGGCGAGCAGGATGGGGAAGGGAGAGAATTCAAGCAAGGGTGTGATTCAGGCAAAGTCTAGAGAAAGGGAACTAGCCTGATCCCATAGTGGACATCTGGATTGAAAGTTACACTTCAGAGTTCTGTCCTCACGACTTGAGCAAGAGGATTACATTTCATACCCCACTGTCTTGACCAAAGGCCTGCCTGTGGTAGCTTAAACTTCTGGGTACCTCCAGCTGCTGCACAGGCAGGCAAAGCTGCTCTGAGAGCCCGAGGGCAGGCCTCTGCAGAAAGCCACAGGTGCAGGCCACAGAAGGCACAGGGGCTAGGGGAGGGGCACACAAAACAGGACAGGGAATGTGGGGAGGAGTGGCAGTGTCCACGACATGCCCAGAATCCCACAGTGCAATCTTCTGTCAGAACCTTTCCCTGTTTCTTCTATAAACCAGATTAAACAGATATATAGACTTGAAAAAAAATGCATCATAACAATGAGGCCTCTAGATCAGAGGTCGGTAAACTTTGCCCATAAAGATAGAAAATATTTTAGGCTTTGTGGACCATAAAGTGTCTGTTGCAACTACTCAACTTTGCCAAAGGCGCCACAGACAATACATAAACAAATGGGTGTGGCTGTGTTCCAATAGTACTTTATGGACACTGAAATTTGAATTTCACATCATTTTCACACATCATGAAATATCTTGCTTTTTGAATTTTTCCAAACATTCCAAAGTGTTAAAGTCTTTCTTATCTTTTAGGCCATACAGACAATAGGCAGTGAGCTGATTTTGGCTTGAAGACAGTATTTTGCCAGCCTCGACTCTGGCAAAAATCAGTGGTTTGTGGACTCCTTTGACCATAACTGTAAGCAAAGAATTTAATTTTATATTAAACCTGGAGCATACATAAACACACATACACATATGTGATTAAAGCTGAAGTTTCATAAAACAGTTCTTATGTTTTCTCTGAACTGTAAACTCTGGTATTCTCATTTTCATCCTCCTTGATTTTGTTGTGAAATGCTGTCGTGATCCATTGACTTGTTTCTCCAACCCACCATGGGTCATGCCGCTTCTGGTTGGAAAGCGCTGCTGTGGATCCATTGAAGTCTGTGCTCTTGGTAGTGGCAGGATTGCAGTCACAGTGGCTGTTTTGTATTCATCAGCTCTGACGTTACTTGGAATTTGTCAGTAAATAACATAAAGACCAAAAAAAGATGCTATCACAAACCTGTCAAGGGCAGCATGACCAGATTGCCTGCCTCAACCTGCCTGGCACCAGGTGTTTCAGGAAATTTCAGATGGCTCCCTGTCGTTCTTGATGTGTGATGCATGCATTTCATTTGAACTGAGCAGAATTCAGAGCAAAGAGAGAATTTAAAGTAACTGCAAGTCCCAGCCTGAAACCTCACGTTTGGCAATTTTGAAGGGACGCTGGGCCATTTGCATTATAGCCATGTTTGTCACCAGCTGAGGTATTTGAAAAGTGTGACAATTTCAAATAGCAGCCTCCTGGTATAACTCAGCCAAGTATTAAGGTAGACTAGACCATGGTTGGCTTAAAAAAAAAAAAAAAAAAAAAAAAGTTCACTGTGGTTAGAGGACAAAAGCTCCAAATCCAGGATAGCTTCACACTCCTC
Organism: Chlorocebus sabaeus; assembly: GCF_047675955.1. Lineage (NCBI taxonomy): Eukaryota > Metazoa > Chordata > Mammalia > Primates > Cercopithecidae > Chlorocebus > Chlorocebus sabaeus. The sequence continues at coordinate 35,906,091 of NC_132913.1, forward strand.
CCCTTGCAGTTCAGGGGTCAGGGCTCAGCTCTGGAAAACAGGGACTGGATGGAACTTGCCTTTGTCATTCCTCGTTGTCCATCTCCCTCTTGTCACTCTTCTCTGACCTTATTCTTGTCTTGTCTTCCTATCTAGATTCTACAGGTGTGGTGAGGGAGGCAGGGAGGGAACACTTTGAAATCCTATTAAAAGGCCAGGCACCGTGGCACATGTCTGTAATTCCAGCACTTTGGGAGGCCAAGCTGGGGGGATTACTTGAGGCCAGGATTTTCAGACAAGCCTGGGGAACATAGCAAGACCCCATCTCTGCAAAAAATAAAAAATAGTGAAATTCACCTTTTGCCTCTTTGCACTCCTGACAGCAAGATGGGTCACCAGCAGCTATCACTGGAGCCACCCGTGAAAATTCAGCCAGGGTTCTCGCTCTTATTGCGTCTGTTCAAACGGGCATGGTCTGATCCAGAAATATGGCCTCAATATGTGCTGCCAGTGTTTCTGTCAGTAAGCAAAGGATATCGGTTTCATTAAGTTGGACTAAATGATCTTCCTTCAAAGGATTCTCCAAGGCATCTGTTCAATGAAAACCCATGATAGTTATTTGTACATAAAATAAACATTTGAAAAAATAAATAAATAATGAAATTCTATTAAAAGACTTTATGCTTATTCCTATTTTCACTATTCTCCTCCCATCTCCCATTTCCCCCAACCCCTATGCATGATGATGATGGGGATCTTTCTGCTCCTTTCTCTCCACACCTTCAGTTCAGTTTGGCTTAGAAAATATCTTTTGTGCACATGACCTGTTCTAGACCCTGGGGATGGTAGTTGATGAGATATTGAGCCACTCTAAGAATTTGGGCCTTTATATGCGTGAAATAAGGAAAATGTGCAGGGTTTTGTGGAGGACAGTGGCATGATCTAACTAATGTCTTACAAGGATCATGGATGCTCCTTTAAGAATAGACTGAGGTAGGGCAGGAGTGGAAACGAGGAAACCAGTAAGGAAGCTGTTGTGAAAATTCTCATGAGAGATGATGGGCTAGAGTGTGGCAGTGGAGACAATAAGGGATGATCAGATTCTGGATATACTGAAATGTAAAACCAACATGATTTTCTGATGAATTAAACATGGACTGTAAGAAAAAGACATTAAGGATAAAGCTATATGTAGTAAGTCTCTATTGCTCCATAAAAATTAGCATAAAACTTAGTATCTTAAAACAATATCATAGTTTCTCACAGTTTCAGTGGGTAAAGACTTTGGAAGTGGCTTAGCTGGTGGTTCAGTCATGATATTGCAGTCCAGATGTTGGGCAGGGCTACAGTCATCTGAAAGCTTGACCGGAGTTGTAGGACCCACTTCCAAGATAGCACACTCATATGTGTGGTTAGTTGGTGTTGGCTGTGGGTAAGCACCTCAGTTTCTTGCCATATGAACTTCCCCTTAGGGCTGTTTGTGTGTCTTCATGACATGACAGCTGGCTTTCCCAGAGCAAGTGTTCCAAAAAAGAGCGAAGTGAGTGCAGCTGTTTTTTTTAAGATCTAGTTTCAGCCAGGCGCGATAGCTCACACCTGTAATCCCAGCACTTGGGGAGGCTGAGGCAGGCAGATCACGAGGTCAGGAGTTCAAGACCAGCTTGGTCAACATGGTGAAACCCCATGTCTACTAAAGATACAAAAAAATTAGCTGGGTGTGGTGGCACATGCCTGTAATCCCATCTACTCGGGAGACTGATACAGGGGAATCACTTGAACCTGGGAGGCAGAGGTTGCAGTGAGCTGAGATTGTGCTATTGCACTCCAGCCTGGGTGACAGGGTGAGACTCTGTCTCAATTCACAATTCACAATAGCAAAGACTTGGAACCAACCCAAATGCCCATCAGTGATAGACTGGATAAGGAAAATGTGGCACATATATAACATGGAATACTATGTAGCCATGAAAAAGGATGGGTTCGTGTCCTTTGCAGGGACATGGGTGAAACTGGAAACCATCATTCTCCACAAACTAACACAGGAACAGAAAACCAAACACTGCATGTTCTCACTCATAAGTGAGAGTTGAACAATGAGAACACATGGACACAAGGAGGGGAATATCATACACCACAGCCTGTCAGGGAATGGGGGACTAGGGGAGGGATGGCATTAGGAGAAATACCTAATGTAGATAACGGGTTGATGGATTCAGCAAACCACGTGGCACGTATATACCTATGTAACAAACCTGCATGTTCTACACATGTATCCCAGAACCTAAAGTATAATTAAAAAAAAAACAAAGAAAAGAAGAGATGGTGAGAGGTCTGCTTCTCATTAGCTGCATTGAATGCAGTTTAAGAGAATGCTACTGTGAGGGGATGATCAAGAGAATCACAGAGAACAAATAAACAAAATGTAATATATCTATATATTGGAATATTATTCCACAATTAAAAGATGAAACAAAAATGAGTCATGTACAACATGGATGAACCTTGAAAACTTTATGCTAAGTGAAAGAAGCCAGACAATAAACCCCACGTATTATATGATTTCGTTTATACGAAGTGTCCAGAATAGGCAAATCTAGAGGTAGAGAGTAGATCATTGGTTTTCTAGGGCTAGGAGAGGAGCAGGCGCTTGGGAATGACTGTTAATTGGTATGGGGTTTCTTTGAGGGTTGATGAAAATGTTCTAAAATTAGACTTTGGTAATGGTTGCACCACTCTTTAAATATACTGTAAACTAACCACATACTTGAAAAGAGATTGGCTGGGCACGGTGGCTCACGCCTGTAATCCCAGCACTTTGGGAGACTGAGGCAGGAGGATCACAAGGTCAGGAGTTTGAGGCCAGCCTGTCCAATATGGTGAAACCCCATCTCTACTAAAAATACAAAAAAAATTAGCTGGGCATGGTGGTGCATTCTTGTAATCCCAGCTACTCAGGAGGCTGAGGCAGGAGAATTGCTTGAACCAGGAAGCAGAGGTTGCAGTGAGCCGAGATCATGCCACTGCACTCCAGACTGGGCAAAAGAGTGAGACTCCATCTCAAAAAGAAAAAAAAAAGATCTAGTCTCAGAAGTCACATACCATAATTTATGCAAGTCCTATTAGTTACATAGGTAGGCATATTCAGTATGAGATGGGACAAAAAAGAGAGGAACAGGGACTACTGGTGGCCACTTTGAAGGCTGGCTATCACAGCATGTCCCCAGAGCCCCATTTGTTCATGTCCCCAACATGCATAATATATTTCTTCCTGTCCACACCCTTCCAGAAGTCTCATACCTTTATATCATTGATTCAAAATCCTGCCACCTAAATCATCTAACCATGAATGAATGGAGTGTCATCTGCTGAGATGAGGAAAACTAGAGTAGAAACAAGTTTAGTGAGGAATGTTAAGTGATGATTCAGTTATGTTAAGTATGAGATGTCTGTTGAACTGCAAGTAGAAATTTCAAGTGTACAACTTAATGTGCAAAACATGGGTTCAGAGAAAACACCTGGACTAGATGTATAAATTTTGGAGTTTTTGGTGTATGGGTAACAAAATTTCAATTGGGATAAATTCACCAGGGCAGTGAGTATACATAAAAATGAAAAGAGGCTCTCCAACATTTGGATGTCAAGAAGATGAGGAGGCACAAGAAAAGAAATACGTGATATGATTAAAAAGGAATAAGAATAGTTCCATGGCCAGACGCCGTGGCTCACGCCTGTAATCCTAACACTTTGGGAGGCTGAGGCGGGCGGATCACAAGGTCAGGAGATCAAGACCGTCCTGGCTAACATGGTGAAACCCTGTCTCTACTAAAATACAAAAAAATTAGCTGGATGTGGTGGCACATGCCTGCAGTCCCAGCTTCTCGGGAGGCTGAGGCAGGAGAATTGCTTGAACCCAGGAGGAGGTGGAGGTTACAGTGAGCCGAGATCGTGCCATTGCACTCCAGCCTGGGTGACAGGGTAAGACTCCATCTCAAAAAATAATAATAATAATAATAATAATAATAATTCCATGATGCACTCTTGCAAATCAGTCCCCTTATGTTATACTCCACAATGCTTCCTGTAGTTTCTTTCGTGCTTTTTTTTTTTTTTTTTAAGACAAGGTCTCGCTCTGTTGCCCAGGCTGGAGTGCAGTGGCACGATCTCTGCTCATTGCAAGCTCCACCTCCCTGGTTCACGCCAATCTCCTGCCTCAGCCTCCCGAGTAGCTGGGACTACAGGCGCCCGCCACCATGCCTGGCTAATTTTTTGTATTTTTTTAGTAGAGACGGGGTTTCACCATGTTAGCTAGGATGGTCTCGATCTCCTGACCTGCTAATCCGCCCACCTCAGCCTCCCAAAGTGCTGGGATTGCAGGCATGAGCCATGCGCCAGGCTTGCTTCTTGTAGTTTCTAATGTCACACAACCGTTATGACTGTATTAGCTGCAAATTATATAGCCTCAGCCTAGCTTCTAAAAGGTCCCAGTCTTATCCTAGCTGATTAGGAGTCAGAATCCAGAAGACTGTGCAATCTTCTCCTTGTATTACCATCTGGTCAGTGTCTAGTTCTTGCGCAAACAACAGAGATCCTCTCTCTTTTAGTCTCCCCTCTACTTCCTTTTTCTGTCCCTTTCTCCCCAGGGTCTCTGGCTCATTTTACCTCCACTCTTTTTATTTGCACCAGTCATTCCTGTTTGCTCTTCACACTTTTCTCAGTGGAGCATACTGGGATATTCTTAACTAGAATGACATGTTTTCATTGATGTCACTGCACCTGCCACCATCATGGCAGGCTGTACCTTCAAGGACTTTCCTCTGCATAGCACTCCCTGACAAAATATATCCACCAAAGTCCCTTTGGAACCAGTCATAGGAACCTTCTAACTTTGGAAAAATTCCAACACCACAGAGGCCAGCATGACAGAGGACAGGAAGAGCAGGGCTGGACTCTACAGCAGCTAGCCTTCATAACCAGAGTCATGTCTATGGTCCAACACCCCAGGGCTTGCCTGCTATGTGCCTATGTCACCTATTTGCCTTTCAACCCTTCAGCCTTTCTGGAAGGAGCCAGATCCAGCAAGGGGATGTGTGTAGGCTTGGTTACTCTGACAGCTGCATTGTGTTCCTCCTTTTCCTGTATCTTATCAAAAACAGGATGATGTGAACAAGGCATATGGACATCTTGGCTTCTGTGAGGCTGTGCAATCAACATTCAATGCTGATGGTTTGGGGCATGTACTCAGAGATCCGTGTCGATCCACAGAGCTGCTCTGTCTAGCCTGATGTTTCTCAGTGGGGGCTCTATTAGCAATTTGGGCAAGACAGTTCTTCATTGTGCAAGACTGTCCCAAACACTACAGGATAACTAATATCCCTATCACACTCCCACCAAAACACTAGTTTCACCCATCAATCATTTTGACAACTGGTAGCTACCCTGTACTTCCCTACACTGTCCTGGTCCAAGTAGAGCAGCTCCAGGATGACCTCTCTTTGGCTACTATGGTGCTCCTCTCCTCAGCGTTATTTTTATCTTTGAGAATAAGAAACTCATGCAGTAGGTAGAATTCTAAAGATTCCTATCTCCTGGTTATTAAATCAAATATTTAATCTAGGTTCTGCTTTGGACTTGTGGATGCAATTAAGGCAACTAGCCAGCTGAATTTAGAGTAGGGAGATTATCCTGGATTATCTGAGTGGGCCCAGTGTAATCATGTGAGTCCTTAAAAGCAGCCGCAGAAGGCAGAAGAGTCAGTCAGAGCGATGAGGCAGACGGGGAAGTCAGGGACACTTGAAGCATGAGAAGGACTCAACCTGCCGTTGCTGAACAGGAGATGCATATGGAAAGCATGAGAAGGAAGGTGGCAGCCTCTAGGAGAAAAGATCAGTCCATACTGGCAGCCAGCAAGGAACCAAGCACTTCAGTCCTACACCCACAAGGAACTGAATCTGGCCAACAGTGTGAATGAGCTTGGAAGCAGATTCATCCCCAGAGCCTCTAGAATGGAATCCAGACCTGCCAACACCTTGATTTCAGCCTCATGAGGGTCTAAGCAGAGGAACCAGCAGAACCATGCTCTACTTGGACTTCCAACCCACAGAACTGTGATTTAATAAATGGCTGTTACCTCCCTGTAAGGAAATGTCTCCTTATTTATTGCACTAAGATTTTCACTCTGTTCCTTCCACCATCAGACCTAATTTTATTTCTTGTAGCCATGTAGACTGACACTGCTATAGATTGAAGGCTATATCTGAGCCTTCTCCTCTTTGAACCAAAGATTCCCTGTGCATTCTCCACCCTGGTTACTTTTCTGTAGATGTATTTTATCTGGTTTAGGTCCCTGGATATATATTCTAGATAATGGGGAATTTACTCTAATGACAAAATAAGTTTTCAGAAAGCCCTTACTACTCTGAGGTGTCCTACTCTTGCATTACAAAGAAGAAATTTTCTATCTTTATCACCAAAGAGAAACATCGTTTTCTGGATCATCGACCATTCTATTGTCCATAGTAAAAAGGCATCATTTAGAATGACCTGGAATTGAGGAAAATGAAGTAGAAAATTGTCAGGAAGCTTTCACAAGTATGAATCTGTGTGAACATTATTATAGGTTGTGATACTTAATGAGGATTAAAATTCAGTGCTTAGGAAGTTAAAGAAATTTTGCCGAGTGAAATGAGCTCAGCAAAAAGCAGCAGCATCTGGGAATTAGGATATTGTATTCCATCTGTCCAGCTGGGCTTCTGATTAGAATCAGTTTCCTTGGTTGGTTCTTGGAACATGGGGCAGGACCAAAGGCTTTGCCAAGATATCAGGGAAGGCAGGTGGGGCCGATTATTGCCATGATCCTCAACTGAGAACTCCTGAAAGCTTCCAGCAGCATGATTCATGACTGACTAGAACAAAAATGGACAAAAAGAGAAGCAACAGCCTTATAATGGGAGGAAAACTAACAGGGTGAAGAACACTTGAGTCTTCATTAAAGTTACTGAGTATGCCATAAAAAGTGACTTTAAAGATACGCAGACATAAAGAAATCATGGCTATTGGGAATACTTTGGAAAGTGACCAAACAAACAAACAAAAAACAAAAAAACTAGATTCAATAACTAGGAAATGAGTAATTATATTGTTTACTTTGTATTGCAATTGAACCATTTCCAATTTCATACATACAGGGGTATTATCCTCAATTAAATTTTAGCACTTTTGGAAGAATGGTTACGTCTTATGATTTCTTTGAATAAGATAAATAGCATGTTCTCAGAAACTCTCAATTAATTGAACTGAATGAAATTGCCTGTTGACTGGCTGAATAACGAATAAAATCATTGTTGTTCTAATTAGAATACAAGTCCTTTGGGAGAAAGCTAGTTTGAGTTGGAAGAAACCATATGTTCCCGATTCCTCCATCCTTCTGGCTTAAATGACCTAGAGCCCTGGGGTTTTTTCAAAGTGTGGCTAAAAGACTTCTGCATTACAATTGTCTGGAGATGCTTGCTAAAAATAAAGAATTCTATACCCTACTTCCCTAGACCCACTGAACCTGGAAGAGAGGGGTATTTGCCTTTTTCTAAAATTAAAGCATAATTTACATACAACTAAATGCAGAGATTTTAAGTGCGCTTTTCAATGGGATTCAACAAATGTATGTACTCCACCACCTCAACCAAAACTTCTATCACTCTAGAAAGTTTCCATAGGCCGTTTTCCAGCCAGTCACCCACCCTCCCAGAAGTGACCACTGTTCTGATTTCTATCACATGTGTATACTCTTTTGAGCCAGGCCTCTCACTTAACATAATGGTTTTGAGAGTCATCCATGTTGTTATAGATATTAATTGTTCTTTTTCATTGCTAAGTAATACTCCACTGTGCTACATATGGAATATGCTACAATTTGTTCATACAACCACCTGCTGAGGGGCATTTGGGTGTGTGTTAGTTTTTTAGGCTGTATAACCAGTTATCACAAACATAGCAGCTTAAAACAACATACATTTGCAGGTTGAGTCTCCCTTATCTGAAATGTCTAGGACCAGAGGTGTTTTGAATTTTTGATTTTTTTCAGATTTAGGAATATTTGCATTATACTCACTGGTTAAACATCCCAAATCCAAAATACAAAATGCTCCAGTGAGCATTTCCTTTGAGCATCTTGTCAGTGCTCAAAAAGTTTTGGATTTTGGAGCATTTCAGATTGGATTTTCAGACTTAGGACGTCCAATCTATATTAGCTCACAATTTCCATGGCTTGGAGCTGAGGCATGGCTTAGTCTGGTCTTCTGCCAGGGTCTCGCAAAGCTGCAACCACAGTGTCAGCAGGCTCCATTACTGTCTGGCGCTGGAAGTCCTCTTCCAAGTTCACATGGTTGTTGGTGGAATTCAGGTCTTTTCAGTTGTAGGACTATGGATCTTGGCTTTGTACTGGCTGTCAGCTGGAGGCTGCCCTCTGCGGTTCCCTGCCACATGGCCTTTTCCAAGGGCAGCTTACAATATAGCTGTTTACTTCTTCAAGGCCAGCAGGAAAGTCTCTCTCTCCAGCCTGCTAAAATGGAGTCTTATATATGTAACATAATCATAGGCATATGACATTTCATCACCTTTGCTATATTGGTTAGGAGCAAGTCACAAGTTCCACCCACACTTGAGGGGATTATACAAGGCTGTGGATTTTTGGGAGGCCACCTTATGGTGTGTCCACCGGAAGATGTTTTGCATTCTCAGCAATTATGAATATTAGCACACAACTCTTTGTGTTAACATATGCTTTTACTTATTTTGGGTAAACACCTAGGAATGGAATTGCTTGATCACAGGGTAGGCGTATGTGTAACTTTGTGAGAAAATGCCAAACCGTTTTTCAAAAAGGTTGTACAGTTTCATACCCGTATCAGCAATGGAATAAACGTCTCAGCTGCTCCACATCTTCACCAATATTTGCTGTTGTCTGTCTTTGTCATTTTAGCCACTTTCTACTGATGTGAAATCTGCATTTTTAATATGCTCTGTGGGTGCTTCTTTCACATCCTCCACCACTGCTTTGTAGAAGTGAGTCATAGAGAAACTGCCCGAGACTACTCAGCTCTTGCTATGGGTCCCTCAGAAGTCAGTCCCCAAACCTAACTGATCAACCTGACTCACAGGGAGCATTTGTTAAGAACATGGATTCTGGGGCCTATTCCAGACCTCCTGAATGAGCATCTCCAGGGTATGAATTAGGAATCTATTTTCCAAAAACCCTCAAGGTGATTATTTGAACTCCTGGAGCTTGGAACCATTGCCTTCACTGCTTCAATACCCAAAAGTGTCTCTAGTGTGCTCCTTACACAGAGAAAATGTCCATAAAGTGGGGCTAGGACCCTGCAATGGCACCACAGCTGTCCCTGCTTGCAACATTGAAAAATTGTAAGTTGAACCATTGTACAGAGACCATCTATAAAATTAAATTGTTTCCAGCTTTTTATTCTTGATAACAATGCTGCAGCCAATAGCTTTAAACATTTTCTTTTATGCTGATGTGCATAGGATAATTTCTTAAAAGTCAGATTGCTTATTCAAAGATGTAGGGCTTCCTTAATAACATCCTTTGCATATTAGTGCTTATTTGCTTATTTGTTTCTTCTTATGTTAATGACGCAACTTCGTGGGAGAAAAGAAGTTGGGGGAATTATAGCTCAGGTGTTTCGCTTTGCTAATAAGACTTATATTTCTTATTTTCATCTCCAAATGTAACTCAATCATTGCAGGTCACATTCCCTTTCAATTTTCAGGAAGACATTAAATTAGTTTAAGAAGTAATTCATAGAAAAATACTTGTTGAGTACATATTATGTGCCTATCAGGCCCTGTGACATGATGTGAGCACTAGGTGGAAGCCCAGAAAGAAGACAGACAATAAACCAAGCAATTGCAACCCAGAGTGCTGGGTGCAGAGCCCTCTGGGGGCACACAGCAGGGACACTTAACCTGATGGAGTAGTGATCAAGATTCCCCCAGGATTTTTTTTTTTTTTCTTTTTTTGAGACAGAGTCTCGCTCTGTCACCGAGGCTGGAGTGTAGTGGCGCGATCTCAGCTCGCTGCAAGCTCTGCCTCCTGGGTTCACGCCATTATCCTGCCTCAGTCTCCCGAGTAGCTAGGACTATAGGCGCCCGCCACCACGCCCAGCTAGTTGTTGTTTTTTTTTTTTTTTTTTTTTTTTTTTTTTTTTTTTGTATTTTCAGTAGAGACAGAGTTTCACCATATTAGCCAGGATGGTCTCGATCTCCTGATCTTGTGATCCGCCCGCCTCGGCCTCCCAAAGTGCTGGGATTACAGGCGCGAGCCACCATGCCCGGCCCAGGATTCTTATTCTCTAATCTTCGTTTTGTTAAAAACACATTCATACGAATAGACATTCGTGCATTCCTCTCTGATTAAGTCTTTTCCCCTCAGGCCAGATCCAAGGATGTCTAGGATGAAACATTCGGGAAGACTGCTCAATCCCTTGCTGCCACTGCGGTGAGAAAGATGGAGGATCGGACGAACAGGAGGACAGGGGCATGTGGCCAGCTACATATTTGAATGCCTGTGGTGAACAGTTGATGGGATGTAGAGCAAGAATCAGGAGAGCCCTAGCTGTGCTGCTAGTTGATTTCTCTGGGGTTGCATACCTCTGCCTCTTCCACAGGAAAAAATAAAATATCAGTGTCTCAACAACCTGTAGATGGAGGGTGTCCAAAATGTGTAGGGATGTAAACCTATTTACATAGGTTTACATGCTCAATAGTCTCTCTTCCCAATCTCCAGACAGCTTTTCAAGTAAAATTCTTCTGAATTTCACTATATACTACAGAGGATTCACAAAAGTCTGGACACAGAGAAAACAAGAACTTACTGTATTTTTTCAAATGGACAATTGGACTCATTACTTTAAGTTGAGAAGTTCTTCACCTGAAAAGGTGTCTGGAGAATGAAGAAAAATAGATTGAGCACAGTATTGGAAAATATAACTGACATACTGTTTAAACATAAGTTTGTCCTATGTGGTCCAACTTTTCAAACACCCTGTACATTGTCCATTTAACCCTCAAAGCAAGTATGGTTGCTGAGGTCAGGGAGGTTATACAAGTTGCCCAAGGTCTCCCAAAGACTCAGTAGCAGAATCACGATTGAAACTTCACATATCTGAGGCCTAAGCTCACCTGCTTTCTCCCTGAGGGCATCACCTCTGAATTCAGACCACCACACAGTGTTATTGTAAGACCACGGTACCTTCCTGACACCTTGATTGCTGCCTGATTCTGTTCAGTAACAGGCTCATCTCTTAACATTGTGAGCTTCCGGAACCTTTTTGAGACACAAATGAAAGTTATGGACCCCCCTCTAGACAACTGGAATTTTGCGTTCCATATTAAGGCATGCATAAGACCCCAAACTCTAAACCTAGACCCCCTTGGGGATCACAGACCCAGGTAAAGAATCATTTCTTTTGGCTGTAGAGTTCCTAAAGACAAAGTCTAGACCTTATGTTCAGGTGCCTTAGACACTGTTGGAGGGAATGAAAGGAGCCAGTGAAGCAGAGAGGAAGGAAGAGAAAACCCTTCCAATAATAAGGATGCTATGGAACATCATAAGGCTCAAGAAATGATATTAATAGTTTTCTTCCCTTTCAACAGAGCCATGTAATTATAAAGGACACTCATGAGGCAGTAGCTGTCGGTGCTCCCCTTCTTGTCTGTGTTGCTACCACAGCCTGTGAGCACATGAATGTGTACCTATGCATGCACTCCAACCCGAACCTCTCTTGGAGTTAGAGGCACAAGGAAGGACAGGAACATGTACATTTGGGTCTGTTCCATGGGGTACCCAGGAGGCTTAAAAGCTATTTTCTACCTCCTATATAAATAGAAACTGCCCCTTCTTTGAGCTGCTGGCCATTTTTGATGTCAGAATTTTTTTATATTGTTGAGAATCAGAATGATCTATCATTATGTATAACTTCCTAGGAAAGGCATGCAATATTAAACCAAGCTTCAAAGCACTTTTGGGTATAGAATGTTTACTCCCTTCAAGCTCAAGAAAGATGTTGGGAATGAATTAATTTCCCTCAATTTTTCCTCCTGGGCACTCCTTTTTCCTCCCTCCCTCCGACCACCATCTGGCATCCCCTGCCATGCCCTACGCACCCCATTCTGATGGCTTTATTGCCCCTCTGGGAAGCATTTCTTACAAACAAAAATAAGCAAAGCACTCAGTTCACACAACATCTTCCATCCTTGCATGAAGTTCTCATTCACTAATGAATGCCTCCCTGGGGCTTCACGGGTTATGAAGGCAAACATAGGCCTGGGGACCAAAAAGTGAATTATTGATCACTTGGGCATAAGCATCTTAGTGAAGTGAGAACAAGCAATGAGCCCAACCCTTGGAAAGTCGTTTCCAAGCTGTATTGTCTACCTTTTTAGTACATGTGTTCTGTCCTGTGCCAGGTAAAGTAGATAGCTGCCCACAGAAAGAGATTTCGTGAGACACAAGGAGTGCATTCATTCATTCATTCATTCATTCATTCATTCATTCATTCCATAACTATGAGGACTTATTATGTAGTAGATACTAAGCAAAATGTGGTGGATGCCATGAGCTTATCATTTAATAGAAGACATTTATAAGTGTCTATACTAAAGGGAAACATAAGGGTCCCGGATACAGGACTGCTTCCAGGTAAGATGCCAACAGCTGGGCCAGGGGTTGAAGACCTGTGTGAATTACCTGGAAGTGTCTGTGGGGAAGTGGAGGGCCTTAGAGAGGTCCTCCTATGCAGAAAGAACAGAATGGGTAAAGACTCCAGATGAAGAGGTGTGCTGGAGCCTGTTCGCACTGCTGGGGAAAGGGGATCGTGGCCTTTCCTCCTACCTCCACTTTCATGGATGTCACATTACTAGCTGCAAATCAGTCATGATGAGAGTATTTACACAAAAGAAATTGGCAAATATTGTCAGGGCATTTTTTTGCCCCTGAAGAGCGAGTTGATAAACACTTACCAACATACCACTGCCCAGAGGTGAGGTGACCAAGAGCATGGTAGCCTGGGGCAAACTGCCAGAAGGCCAGCATGTCTGCTGTTAAATACTGAGACTGGTTAGCAGAGACAGGGTGGCTGGGTGTGTCAGCAGGGAGCAGGTCATAGCCACACAAAGGAATTGGGGGTGATGCTATCTTGCCAAGTTTGTTGTTGTTGTTGTTGTTGTTGTTGTGGCGGAGTTTCACTCTTGTTGCCCTGGCTGGAGTGCAATGATGGTATCTCAGCTCACCGCAACCTCTGCCTCCAGGGTTCAAGCAATTCTCCTGCCTCAGCCTTCTGAGAAGCTGGGATTACAGGCATGTGCCACCATACCCGGCTAATTTTGTATTTTTAGTAGAGATGGGGTTTCTCCATGTTTCTCCAGGCTGGTTTCGAACTCCCGACCTCAGGTGATGTACCCTCCTTAGCCTCTCAAAGTGCTGGGATTACAGGCGTGAGCCACCGCGCCCGGCTATCTTGCCATGTTTTTGTGGTGGACATTTGTTGTTTATTCTTGCTCAGCATCTATACCTCTTTCTTCCAGTAAATGCAGTTCAGTTTTCCTCTAAGGAAGCATCCCCTTCTACTTTTAGGTCTTATGGTTTCAGGGGTAGGTTTATAGCCCAACTGTGGGTAATCTAGAAACTCTTATCTATAGTCAGAGAGATGCAATGCGAGCCAGCCTTGGGATTTGTGCTGGGGCTACAAGGAAAGACACATGATTTTTCCACTGGGATGGCTAAGTCTGGAACTGTTGGTGACCATTTTACCACCTTGAGCTGAGAGCCTGCCTGGGACTGAAGCCAATGGTAAAGAAGGAACACCTGAGAGACTGAAAAAGACACATTCCTGATGATATTATTTAAGCACCTTGATTTAGTTGTATTCTAACTGGACTTCATCATATGAGACTAATACATTTTCTTTTCTGCTTCTGCTGGTTTGAATTGTATTGCAGTCTTCTGAAAACAAAAAAGTCCTAAGGTAGTATCTGAAGTCCCAATCCTACTCCTCCCAATTCCTGCACTTTTTTGTTAAACATTATCTCTCTAAGAAGTGCCTCTTAAAATACAACTACCTTATGGGCTTGGTGGTGTGCACCTTAGTCCCAGCCACTCACGAGGCTGAGGTGGGAGGATTGTCTGAGCTCAGGAAGTCAAGACTGCAGTGAGCTAAGGCCATGCCACTGCATTCCAGCCTCATGGAGCAAGAAAAGAAAAGAAAAAAGAAAGAAATCAAAAAATTTTTAAAAATTTAAAATGCAATTACATTAAAAGAGTAAAATAATAAGAATATCATTTTAGCATAGATTGGCTAATCAGCAGAAAGCATGTGTGATAAACACACACATACACATACACATACACACACACACACACACAAGCACACAAATGCATCCAAATCTGAATTAGCAGACTCTAGCATGAACAACCGAATAAATGAGAATGACAAGGAAATTACTGCGTTCTTCATTAATCTTTGTTTAGGGTCTATGCACACCTAAGATAATTACCTAGCTTCAGCATAGCTGAAGCACACACAACCTTATAATGGTCCCTTGGGCCTCAAGAGTGACAAATGGCAAGTTTCTGTGACAGCGACTTTAAGGAAAGAGAAAAGGCTTCCGGGAGATGGCTGGCATGGCCAAGAAGCCATTTCTGCCATTCTCCAAAGAGAAGCTGCCTGTCCTCATTAGAAAAAATCTGCTTAGCTTTGGAATCAGGGCCACACAGGTACGGACATCACAGCACATAATACAGTAAAAAATAATGGGGCTCTCTTGACACCCCAAAAATCGGAAGTCTTGGGACTAAAAACTGCACCAAGACCCAAAGTGACTTAAGTTGCATAATATATTTGTAAGATAAATCAACAATCACAAAGTTCTAGGTAGAGGAAAGCTGTGGATAGAGGCTGCGTTCTAATCTGAGCCCTACTGAGCTGTGGGTCACTGCACGGGTCAGGACCTTAGTTCCCTACCTATAAAATTCTATTTGTTTTTTACTCAATTGGTTCTTCAGTTTCCTCACTTGTAACCTAAAGGGGTGGATCTCACTCTAAGATTTCTGAGGTTCTTTTGAGTTCTAATATATATGATGCTATCTTTCTCAGCATGGCAGTCAGGGTCCCACAGGAAACAGAAGGCATGCTCAGCTGGGGATTTGAAGAGATGTGGGTATAGTTAAGGCAACTAGCAAAGGATGTTGAGTGTATCAGTTATCTACAGCTACCTAACCAACTACACCAAAACTTAGTGGTATATTACTTCTCATGGTTCAGGAGGTTGAATGGGCTCAGCAGGGTGGTTCTCACCAGGGTGTCTCATGCATTTGTAGTCAGACATTGGCTAGAACAAGAATCATCTGAAGGTCACCTATTCACATATCTGCACCTAGACGGGGAGGCTCACACGGGTGGGGCTAGAACAACCAGCGTCCTCAGACAGAGCTCTGTCTCTATGTGGTCTCTCCATATGGTCTCTCCTCAGGGTAACTAGATTTCTTACATGGTGGCTGAAGGCTCTAAATGTGCATGTTTTGAGAAAGCTAGGAGGAAGGTTTACCTAAAGGAGATGACCTAGCCTTGGAAGCTACATTATGTCCCTGCTATTGATTCTATTTGTCAAGGCCAACACAAAATCCATCCCAGGTTCAAGGGGGGCAGAGGGGACAGAGATTCCATCTTTTGATGCAGGAATGTCAAGGTTCTTTAGGAGCAAGTAGGAGAGGAAATTCTGTGATTGTCCTTTTGGAAAAACAATCTGCCACATTGAGGCACCCAGGGCCTAGCAAGCGTGGTATGCTGTTATCACACCCAGCTTGGCCTGAAGGCCAAGGAAAGGAAATAGTGACAGCTGAACCAATGAAAGAGAGCAAACTGATAGGAGCTATAATCCTGAAGGTAAAACCACTGGCTGACCACAGTATCAAGGGCAGGGAGAATGCGGGGTAAGAAATACTCCAACTTCTCTATTCTCTGACTCTGATCTCCTGTAGATGCTTTCCATCAAGAAACTATAGGACAAAATGGGCTTCATGAGGCAGTGTATATGGGTGTACCTCCCCCCTATCCAGAGTGCAGAGAAGGGCAGTGAGGGGTGGAGAACAGATGGAGGAAGGGTGGAGATTAACCACCATATTTGCTGATGCCCTGAAATCACCACAAATATTCACCTGAGAATTTTAAAATACAGCTAACTGATAAAAGCAACAACTCTTACTCTGGCTGATAATTCAAGTACAATTTGAAAAGTGCTGAAGATTCCATCTAAGACTTGCTCCAGACAATAAAAATAAATTGTTTCCCTAGAACTTTCTCAAGTAAGAAAGAAACCATACCCCAAAGGAAAATCAGAGCATAAGCCACTAGTTTGATTACTGCGTGGAAGGAACAGTAAAGGGTTGGAACTGAGGAGGAGGTGAAAGGTAAGAGGCACACATTTATTTACCTAACATATTTACATAGTGCCAACAATATACTAGATGTTCTGAATATCTTTATTAAAGATGTCAATATGTCACAGAAATAACAATTCAAAGCAAAAAATGGAATCTGGATCTAAACATGAAAAAAAAAAAGTCTTTGAAGTAAGTATTGGTATTAGTATTCTTTTAACTGCCAAGGGCAGAAAACAACCCTCTGGTTTTAACAAAAAGAGTATCATTGGCCCATGTATCTGGGAAGTTCTAGTTAGGGCTGGCTTTAAGTATTGCTCAGAGGGCATCACCAACCCCCAGATCTCTGTTTTTCACTTGAAGGGATAACTGTGCAGCCCCTAGGATCTGAATATATGGGAAAACAGCCAAGCTTCATCACTTAGTATCTGTTATCACAATGGGTAGATCAGTTAACTTTCTGTGCCTCAGTTCCTCCTTCTATTAAGTGGGAATTGTAAGAATGCCCTACACATGGAGGGTTGTGAGGATTATCTGCCATAAAGGCTTTCCCCCCACTTTTCAATAAGTTATGTTATTTTATTTTATAAAGTAGCTCAAAAGAATTACATGAGGATATTCTAGGTAAAGAAGCATTTCAATTATGATAGAAGAAAAAGTATCTCTTAACATAAAGTCTTAAATTAGGTCTGCTAGTGAATACGGCAGGTTCAGAAACTCTACCAATTGCCCTGAGAGAGCGTTCCAAGCAATGTAGCTTGCTGGAACTGGAAGAGGATTTGTTACTTTTGATTTGATCAGTACTTTCCAATCTAATTGGGGGCAACAGACTGGTTGACGGCACCTAGTTCATGAACAGTCCTTGGTGACAAATAGAATAAGCTCTAATTATCCAAGTGTTGGCTTCCCCTGTGATTCTGTGTTTGTGTTTGTATTGATTGGGTGGGGAATTGCAAATTGAAGATCTTACAAGTTCAACCACAACAGTGTTTATCAAACTGTTGGACCAGGCTGGGCACGGTGGCTCACGCCTGTAATCCCAGCACTTTGGGAGGCCAAGGCAGGTGGATCACCTGAGGCCAGGAGTTCAAGACCAGCCTGACCAACATGGAAAAAACCCGTCTCTACTAAAAATACAAATATAGTGGGGCGTGGTGGCACATGCCTGTAATCCCAGCTACTTGGGAGGCTGAGGTAGGAGAATCGCTTCAACCCGGGAGGCAGAGGTTGTGGTGAGCCAAGATAGCGCCATTGTATTCCAGCCTGGGCAACAAGAGCGAAACTCCATTTCACAAAAAAGTTGGAACAATCACGTCAGATCACTCAGTGGTTGTTTGCAATGATGAATCCTGGTTTCTATCCTAGAAATGCTTGATGAGAATATTTGCAAGGGATCTGCATTAACAAGTACCAGGTGATTCTTATGTACTTTGGTTTTCTGTTCTTGCGATAGTTTGCTGAGAATGATGGTTTCCAGCTGCATCCGTGTCCCTACAAAGGACATGAACTCATCCTTTTATATGGATGCATAGTATTCCATGGTGTATATGTGACACATTTTCTTAATCCAGTCTGTCATTGATGGACATGTGGGTTGGTTCAAAGTCTTTGCTATTGTGAATAGTGCCACAATAAACTTATGTGTGCATGTGTCTCTATAGCAGCATGATTTATAATCCTTTGGGTATATCCCCAGTAATGGGATGGCTGGGTCAAATGGTATTTCTAGTTATAGAGCCTTGAAGAATCACCACACTGTCTTCCACAATGGTTGAACTAGTTTACAGTCCCACCAGCAGTGTAAAAGTATTTCTATTTCTCCACATCCTCTCCAGCACCTGTTGTTTCCTGATTTTTTAATGATTGCCATTCTAACTGGTGTGAGATAGTATCTCATTGTGGTTTTGATTTGCATTTCTCTGACGGCTAGAGATGATGAACATTTTTTCATGTGTCTGTTGGCTGCCTAAATGTCCTCTTTTGAGAAGTGTCTGTTCATATCCTTTGCCCACTTTTTGATGGGGTTGTTTGCTTTTCTCTTGTAAATTTGAGTTTTTTGTAGATTCTGGATATTAGGCTTTTGTCAGATGAGTAGATTTCAAAGATTTTCTCCCATTCTGTAAGTTGCCTATTCACTCTGATGGTCATTTCTTTTGCTGTGCAGAAGCTCTTTAGTTTGATTAGATCCCATTTGTCAATTTCGGCTTTTGTTGCCATTGCTTTTGGTGTTTTAGACATGAAGTCCTTGCCCATGCCTGTGTCCTGAATGGTATTGCCTAGGTTTTCTTCTAGGGTTTTAATGGTTTTTAGGTCTAACATTTAAGTCTCTAATTCATCTTGAATTAAGTTTTGTATAAGGCATAAGGAAGGGATCCAGTTTCAGCTGTCTACTTATGGCTAGCCAGTTTTCCCAGCACCATTTATTAAATAGGAAATCCTTTCCCCATTTCTTGTTTTTGTCAGGTTTGTCAAAGATCAGATGGTTGTAGATGTGTGGTATAATTTCTGAGGGCTCTGTTCTGTTCCATTGGTCTATATCTCTGTTTTGGTACCAGTACCATGCTGTTTTGGTTACTGTAGCCTTGTAGCATAGTTTGAAGTCAGGTAGCATAATGCCTCCAGCTTTGTTCTTTTGACTTAGGATTGTCTTGGCAATATGGGCTCTTTTTTGGTTCCATATGAACTTTAAAGTAGTTTTTTCCAATTCTGTGAAGAAAGTCATTGGTAGCTTAATGGGGATGGCATTGAATCTGTAAATTACCTTGGGCAGTATGGCCATTTTCACAATATTGATTCTTCCTATCCATGGACATGGAATGTTCTTCCATGTGTTTGTGTCCTCTTTTATTTCATTGAGCAGTGGTTTGTAGTTCTCCTTGAAGAGGTCCTTCACGTCCCTTGTAAGTTGGATTCCTAGGTATTTTATTCTCTTTGAAGCAACTGTGAATGGGAGGTCACTCATGATTTGGCTGTTTATCTGTTATTGGTGTATAAGAATGCTTGTGATTTTTGCACATTGATTTTGTATCCTGAGACTTTACTGAAGTTGCTTATCAGCTTAAGGAGATTTTGGACTGAGACGATGGGGTTTTCTAAATATATAATCATGTCATCTGCAAACAGGGACATTTTGACTTCCTATTTTCCTAAATGAATATCCTTTATTGCTTTCTCTTGCCTGATTGCCCTGGCCAGAACTTCCAACACTATGTTGAATAGGAGGTGTGAGAGATGGCATCCTTGTTTTGTGCCAGTTTTCAAGGGGAATGCTTCCAGTTTTTGCCCATTCAGTATGATATTGACTGTGGGTTTGTCATAAATAGCTCTTATTACTTTGAGATACGTTCCGTCAATACCAGATTTATTGAGAGTTTTTAGCATAAAGAGCTATCGAATTTTGTCAAAGGCCTTTTCTGCATCTATCGAGATAATCATGTGGTTTTTGTCTTTGGTTCTGTTTATATGCTGGTTTACGTTTATTGATTTGCATATGTTGAACCAGCCTTGCATCCCAGGGATGAAGCCCACTTGATCATGGTGGATAAGCTTTTTGATGTGCTGCTGGATTCAGTTTGCCAGTATTTTATTGAAGATTTTTGCATCAATGTTCATCAGGGATATTGGTCTAAAATTCTCTTTTTTTGTTGTCTCTGCCAAGCTTTGGTATCAGGATGATGCTAGCCTCATAAAATGAGTTAGGGAGGATTCCCTCTTTTTCTATAGATTGAAATAATTTCAGAAGGAATGGTACCAGCTCCTCCTTGTACCTCTGGTAGAATTTGGCTGTGAAACCGTCTGATCCTGGACATTTTTTGGTTGGTAGGCTATTAATTATTGCCTCAATTTCAGAGCCTGTTATTGGTCTCTTCAGGGATTCAATTTCTTCCTGGTTTAGTCTTGGGAGAGTGTATGTGTCCAGGAATTTATCCATTTCTTCTAGGTTTTCTAGTTTATTTGCGTTGAAGTGTTTATAGTATTCTCTGATGGTAGTTTGTATTTCTGTGGGGTCAGTGGTGATATCCCCTTTATCATTTTTTATTGCATCTGTTTGATTCTTCTCTCTTTTATTCTTTATTAGTCTTGCTAGTGGCCTATCAATTTTGTTGATCTTTTCAAAAAACCAGCTCCTGGATTCATTGATTTTTTGAAGGGTTTTTTGTGTCTCTATCTCCTTCAGTTCTGCTCTGATCTTAGTTATTTCTTGCCTTCTGCTAGTTTTTGAATGTGTTTGCTCTTGCTTCTCTAGTTCTTTTAATTGTGATGTTAGGGTGTCGATTTTAGATCTTTCCTGCTTTCCCTTGTGAGTATTTAGTGCTGTGAATTTCCCTCTACATACTGCTTTAAATGTGTTGCAGAGATTCTGGTATGTTGTATCTTTGTTCTCATTGGTTTAAAGAACATCTTTATTTCTGCCTTCATTTCGTTATGTACCCAGTAATCATTCAGGAGCAGGTTGTTCAGTTTCCATGTAGTTGAACGGTTTTGATTGAGTTTCTTAGTCTTGAGTTCTAGTTTGATTGCACTGTGGTCTGAGAGACAGTTTGTTATAATTTCTGTTCTTTTACAGTTCTGAGGAGTGCTTTAATTCCAACTATGTGGTCAATTTTAGAATAAGTGTGATGTAGTGCTGAGAAGAATGTATATTCTGTTGATTTGGGGTGGAGAGTTCTGTAGATGTCTATTAGGTCTGCTTGGTGCAGAGTTGAGTTCAATTCCTGGATATCCTTGTTAACTTTCTGTCTCATTGATCTGTCTAATGTTGACAGTGGGGTGTTAAAGTCTCCCATTATTATTGTGTGGGAGTCTAAGTCTCTTTGTAGGTCTCTAAGGACTTGCTTTATGAATCCGGGTGTCCTGTATTGTTGCATATATATTTAGGGTAGTTAGCTCTTCTTGTTGAATTGATCCCTTTACCATTATGTAATGACCTTCTTTGTCTCTTTTGCTCTTTGTTGGTTTAAAGTCTGTTTTATCAGAGACTAGGATTGCAACCCCTGCCTTTTTTTGTTTTCCATTTGCTTGGTAGATCTTCCTCCATCCCTTTATTTTGAGCCTATGTGTGTCTCTGCCCGTGAGATGGGTCTCCTGAATACAGCAATCTGATGTGTCTTGACTCTTTATCCAATTTGCCACAGTCTGTGTCTTTTAATTGGAGCATTTAGCCCATTTACATTTAAGGTTAATATTGTTATGTGTGAATTTGATCCTGTCATTATGATGTTAGTGGTTTATTTTGCCCATTAGTTGATGAAGTTTCTTCCTGGCATCGATGGTCTTTACATTTTTGCATGTTTTTGCAATGGCTTGTACCAGTTGTTCCTTTCCATGTTTAGTGCTTCCTTCAGGAGCTCTTGTAGGGCAGGCCTGGTGGTGACAAAATCTCTCAGTATTTGCTTGTCTGTAAAGGATTTTATTTCTCCTTCACTTATGAAACTTAGTTTGGCTGGATATGAAATTCTGGGCTGAAAGTTCTTTTCTTTAAGAATGTGGAATATTGGCCCCCACTCTGGCTTGTAGAGTTTCTGCCAAGAGATCCGCTCTTAGTCTGATGGGCTTCCCTTTGTGGGTAATCCGACCTTTCTCTCTGGCTGCCCTTAACATTTTTTCCTTCATTTCAACTTTGGTGAATCTGACAATTATGTGTCTTGGAGTTGCTCTTCTCGAGGAGTATCTTTGTGGCATTCTCTGTATTTCCCGAATTTGAATGTTGTCCTGCCTTCCTAGGTTGGGGAAGTTCTCCTGGGTAATATCCTGAAGAATGTTTTCCAACTTGGTTCCATTCTCCCCATCACTTTCAGATACACCAGTCAGACGTAGATTTGATCTTTTCACATAGTCCCATATTTCTTGGAGGCTTTGTTCATTTCTTTTTACTCTTTTTTCTCTAAACTTCTCTTCTTGCTTCATTTCATTTGTTTGATCTTCAGTCACTGATACCCCTTTCTTCCAGTTGATCAAATCAGTTACTGAAGCTTGTGCATTTGTCACATAGTTCTCATGTCTTAGTTTTCATCTCTAGCAGGTCGTTTAAGGACTTCTCTACATTGGTTATTCTAGTTAGCCATTTGTCAAATCTTTTTTTAAGGTTTTTAGTTTCTTTGCACTTGGTTCGTAGTTCCTCCTTTAGCTTGGAGAAGTTTGATCGTCTGAAGCCTTCTCTGAACTCATCAAAGTCATTCTCCATCCAGCTTTGTTCCATTGCTGGTGAGGAGCTGTGTTTCTTTGGATGGGGAGAGGTGCTCTAATTTTTAGAATTTTCAGCTTTTCTGCACTGCTTTTTCCCCATCTTTGTGGTTTTATCTGCCTTTGGTCTTTGATGATGGTGACATACAGATGGGGTTTTGGTGTGGATGTCCTTTCTGTTTGTTAGTTTTCTTTCTAACAGTCAGGACCCTCAGCTGCAGGTCTGTTGGAGTTTGCTCGAGGTCTACTCTAGACCCTACTTGCCTGGGTATCAGCAGCGGAGGCTGCAGAAGAGTGAATATTGCTAAGCAGCAAATGTTGCTGTCTGATTATTCCTCTGGAAGCTTCGTCTCAGAGGTGTACCCGGCCATGTGAGGTGTGAGGTGTCAGTCTGCTCCTAGTGGGGGATGTCTCCCAATTAGGCTACTCGGGGTCAGGGACCCACTTGAGCAGGCAGTCTGACCGTTCTCAGATCTCAAACTCCATGCTGGGAGAACCACTAGTCTCTTCAAAGCTGTCAGACAGGGACATTTACATCTGCAGAGGTTTCTGCTGCCTTTTGTTTGTCTATGCCCTGTCCCCAGAGATGGAGTCTACAGAGGCAGGCAGGCCTCCCTGAGCTGTGATGAGCTCCACCCAGTTCAAGCTTCCCAGTCACTTTGTTTACATACTTAACCCTCAGCAATGGCGGGCACCCCTCCCCCAGCCTTGCTGCCACCTTGCAGTTAGATCTCAGACTGCTGTGCTAGCAATGAGCAAGGCTCCGTGGGGATGGGACCCTCTGAGCCAGCTATGGGATATAATATCCTGGTGTGCCGTTTGCTAAGACCCTTGGTAAAGCACAGTATTAGGGTGGCAGTGACCTGATTTTCCAGCTGTTGTGTGTCACGGTTTCCCTTGGCTAGGAAAGGGAATTCCCTTCCCCCTTGCACTTCCTGGGTGAGGCGATGCCTCGCCCTGCTTCAGCTCTTGCTCATTGGGCTGCACCCACTGTCCTGCACCCACTGTCCAAGATGTCCCAGTGAGATGAACCTGGTACCTCAGTTGGAAATGGAGAAGTCACCCATCTTCTGTGTCGCTAACACTGGGAGCTGGACGCTGGAGCTGTTCCTATTCGGCCATCTCAGCGCCACCTCAGGAATTTTTTTTTTTTTTTTTTTTTTTTTTGAGATGGAGTCTTTCTCTGTTGCCCAGCCTGGAGTGCAGTGGGTGACCTTGGCTTACTACAACCTCCGCCTCCCAGATTCAAGCAATTCTCCTACATCAGCCTCCCAAGTACCTTGGATTACAGGCACCTACCACCATGCTCAGCTAGTTTTTGGATTTTTAGAAGAGGTAGGGTTTCATCAAGTTGGCCAGGCGACCAACTCCTGACCTCAGGTGATCTGCCTGCCCTGGCCTCCCAAGGTGCTGGGACTACAGGCGTGAGCCACTGCACCTGGCCAAGAGGATATTTTAACTACATACTCACACATATACATTAGACATGTCAACCATGGTGCCTACCATTATTAATAGGAACTGCCCCCTTCATTGACTCTAAGTAGGAGACTGCCCAAGACTGCCATGGGTTGGGCATGGTGGGTCACACCTGCAATCCCAGCACTTTTGGAGGCCAAGGCAAGAGGATATCTTGAGGCCAGGAGTTCAAGACCAACCTGGGCAACATACTGAGACCCTATCTCTACTGAAAAATGTTTTTAAAAATTAGCCATGTGTGGTGGTGTACACCTGTCATTCCAGCTACTAGGGAGGTTTAAGAGAGACTATCACTTGAGCCCAGGAGTTGGAGCTTACAGTGAGCTATGAGCTTGCTACTGCACTCCAGCCTGAGCTACAGAAGGAGACTGGTTGTTAAAAACAAACAAACAAACAAAAACGACTGTCATGCTTTGAACCACATGACCTTATTCCTAGTTTACAACTGGCTGTATCCAAGGGCAATCAATCCTCAGGATGGACAGCAGTATAGAAAAAGATAAACAGGACCATCAAATTCTCTCCCAAAAAAAAGGATGAGAAGATACTTGGTGCTATGGTTGGAGATTGTTTGTTTGGTTCTGCCAAGTCCCATGGTGAAATTTGATCCCCAATATTAGAGGTGGGGCCTGATGCGAAGTTTTTGGGTCATGGGGGCTGAATCCTTATGAATGGCTTGGTAATGAGTAAATTCTTGCTCTTGATTCCTGCCGGCACTGATTGTTAAAAGGAGCCTGGTACCTTCCGCACCTCTCTCTTGCTCCCTCTCTCTTGCCACATGACACACCGGCTCCCCTTTGCCTTCTGCCATGAAACAGTCTGAAGTCCTCACCAGAAGCAGATGCTGGCCCTGTGCTTCTTGTACAGTCTGCAGATCCATGAGCCAAATAAGCTTCTGTTTTTTATAAATGACCCAGCCTCAGGTATTCCTTTATAGCAATGCAAATGGATTAAGACACTTGGTGAATGAGGCAAGGAGAAGCAAGTTCTGGGGCTGAAAGGGTATATTGAGAGAAATTGTAATGCACAGTGGATCAACACGTGGCTAGAGAAGCTAAAGGGAAACAGAAACTCTGAGTAAGATGAGGAAGCAAAAACTATGAGAAAGCAAAGATAATGAGGTAGAAGTTCAGGCCCACCAAGCGTAGCTGGTTGTCACATGGATGGCAACCCACCTGTGCGGAGCTGGACAAATTCCTCTTCTCCCTTTTACCTGACTCTACTCCAGTTCCTGTTCTTCCTGTGGCTAGGATATGTGGTTTTCCTGGGTTCCTAAATGTTTTAAATCACCAACAGCAGGAGTAGGAAAAGCACTGCTCTCAGCACACATTTTTTGAGATAACTTGAATGTGTCTCTGTCACTGAAACTATTTATAGTGTTGTTTTGAATGATGTAATTGTAGTGGGATTATTGCTTAAACACACACACACAGACAGACACTCGGTTTTTTTGTGTGCCTGCTTCCTGCATGTGAGGGAAGTGAAGTGGTGTTATGCTTATTCATTTACACATAACTTCTGGAATTCCACTCATACCCCCCAAATACAGGCCATGCCTCAAAAGTGCCCCTGGCACATTCTTGTTTACTTTTCTCGCTAGCAAGTGAACAGGTGAACAGACTTATTTTGTGGGTCTGCAACAGCTTCAAGGGATTTGGAGTTCATTGATCCCAAATAACAAGAATACTTTGCAGTAACTGTCCTCCTAAGTTGATTTTATTCTGATGAACTCTTATCAGTGAGTGGTTTTTCCCTAAAAATAGTTTCTGAAAAGGCTTATACAGTGGCTATCTCCCTAGCAAGAAACAGAATGTATAAATGGAACATGCATCTAATTGTCAGACCCCATCCTCAGTTCTTTTGTGTAATATGAAAAAGAAATGTTTTAAAGCAGTCAAGATATTTAGCTCTAAAAATTAGCCAGTAAGAGGCTACTTGGATAATGTTGAGTATTTTTTTTTTTCCTTTTACAAACCTCCCTTTGAAATAAACCAGACAGAGGTTCCTTTCACTTCCATGGGAGTTTTCAGCAAAAGGAGAAAGGAGGACTTCATAAGCTCTAAACAGCCTTGGAGGTCATTCATAGACTTCCTACCATTCTCTGCCATTTCCCAGTGCTAAGGGCCCTGAATGTAGCTTCTCACTATCGTTACTGTCCCTTTTGGGCACTAGCCTGGCAGCTGAGCTCTCTGAAGCTTATAGGCTTTGGGGTATGGGAAGGAGTTAACAACAGACACAATCACAGGCTACACAGAGAAGAGATGAGCCAGGAACTGGGGCAGTGGGAAGATGAAGAATATAGGCCTATTTTCACACCCTCCTGAATCCCATTTCCTGTTTCCTGTGCCTGCTGCTCCTATAGCAAGTCTGCAAAAGCCCCTGGGGTGAGGGCACTCAGAAACCATCCAGACATGCACAGATTTCTCTACATCTGCCTACAGAAACAAGACCTACCTAGCCTGCTGCTTCTTCAAAATATCCTCCTCATGCTCTGTTGTTGCTAGCATGGCACTGGCTTGGCTTCAAGAATCCTGTCTTTTAGGGGATCGAAGGCAGATTCTGATACCTGGCCAGTATTCCACATGCTAGTTTACTATTTCCTCTGCTAGAAAATCCTCATCCTCTTCAGGTGCCTATTTTCTCACAGGTATGATGGCGTATTCTTTTCAAATTTCATTTCTCTCTTTGAAACGTTAATAGGTATAGCTTTTGCAGTGTCCCACCACCATCTCCACCAAAACTTCTTTTGTTGTTCTGCCATTTCTGAGTGAATTCCCCAGATAACATTTTTGGCAAGCTTTCAAAATAACTCAGGACAAAATGATCCTAAGAGTAATCCTAAAAAGATCCTAACGATATTATACCTAGAGAAATATCCTAAAAGTGGGATCTCAAGATGTCAGTGCACAAATCTCTTTCAGAACTTCAGTAATGTCCATCCCTGCTTGACTCAATTATAATAGCTGAACAAATCCACACAAATCCAGAGGGAAGTCCCCATTCTTTGCCTGTCTTCTCTTCCCCACAATATGGCCCCCAATCTCGGATCTCTATGGTCTTTGAGATTAGAGCTAGGATGGGCTTTATAAGTAGGCTTATTTGAAAAAGAACCCAAAAAGATGGGGTTTTTTTCATCAACTACAAATTTATAATCTGGGAAACTTTGAAAAGACAGCTACATTTGCAATATATTGCCCTCCCTATATCAGATAGGAATACTTTTGAATACAAATCACAGAGATATTATTGCTGTTTAAACCATTATTATTAAAGACAGGCAAGTCCAGAGTTCAATCAGTGGCTCAGTGATGTCACAGAAATAGACACTCTCTACTATTCTGCTCAGATGTCCTCAGGGAGTTGGGTTTTTTCCTCCCTGCCTGCCTGTTGCCTAATGGTCACATGGCATCATATCCTCAAACCAAAGTGAATAGACAGAAAAGGGCTCAAGAGCTTTCTTCTAGTAGGAGTTTGTTTCTTTTATTTGAGAATGAAAGCCAGAACTCACTCATATGTCCATTGCTAGACCAGTCACTGGTGAAGGATACTCACATTCCTGTGACTGACTAGAGCAATCACTATCCATCCCTGGGGCTGGAAATTAGGGTTGGGTCTTACCTTCCCTAAAATCAAGGCATCTAGTTCTTTTATGAGGGAAAAGGGGTAAAGGTGGGTTGGGGGGAATGAGGAATGGTTGTTGAGTAGGCAGCCAAAAATGTCTCCCATAACCACCAAGCTTGCCGATACCTGGAATCCAATCCCATAATTTTTTTCACTGATGCTTTAACTCAACAGAGGCTCTGCCCCAGTGAAAGAACATTCCTTATATTTTTAAAGACATGTATATCCCCAAAATATTTAGTTCATCATATTTTTAGAACAATACCAAATAGGAAATTGAAAGCTAAGAGCAAAACATATATTATCATGAGCAGTGGTAGTGTGCTTGTAAATCTTTAGCCACTAGCTGGGGACGAACCCTGATTTGTGGCTGTTGACTTTTGTGGTATAAATCTTCCCACCACAGTGAGTTTCAAGCTGCCAATGGTTTAGCAGTTGGCTAGCAGAATTCCTGGAAATATAATAATCAGCTCTTGTGCGCTCATACTAATCAACTCCAGCACAGCATTAAGTGAGTCTATTCGATACTAACATGCCGTGCACTTGTTCTGTATACTTTTGTCTGTGTGATGTCTCCTTTATTCTAGCTCTTATAACACTTATGAAGTAGGTACTATCACATTTTACAGATAGGAAACCTGGGCTCAAAGAAGTTGAATCTTTTGCTAGTGGTTGCAGATTACAACCCAGTTCTATTGACTCTAGGTATAGAGGAAGCCAGTGGCAGCTCAAGGCTGAGACAGCCCCAGATGCTAGCAATTTTACCCAAGTACCAAACAAATACTTATTACTAGAATGGTGTGTACTGTCAACTATTAATGACCTTGGAGTAATAAAGACAAAGGCAAAGTGAAAGTCACTAGAAGGCTTTTTTCTTGTTTTGAAGAAAAAAGAAAAGAAAAATGTAAAGATCTCATCAGAAATATCCAAAACAAAATACCTTCTGTTCACATGGTGAATGTTCTGCATTTGAAGGAAAGGTTAGATCCTTCTTGTTTTTCGTGACATCAAAAAGAAAATTTCCAAAAAAGCATTCATATTGGCATGCGTTGCTATCTTTAGCTTTACACCAAGGAAAAGCCTTGTGGCTTCAATATGGGCAGCTTTTACAACTTGTATATTTTGTTATTTTAAAACTATTTCCCGGCCGGTCCGGGTGGCTCACGCCTGTAATCCCAGCATTTTGGAAGGCCAAGGCAGGCGGATCACGAGGTCAAGAGATCAAGATCATCCTGGCCAACACGGTGAAACCCCGTCTCTACTAAAAATACAAAAATTAGCTGGGCGTGGTGGTGGGCACCTGTAGTCCCAGCTACTTGGGAGGCTGAGGCAGGAGAATCGCTTGAACCTGGGAGGCGGAGGTTGCAGTGAGCCGAGATCATGCCATTGCACTCCAGTCTGGCAACAGAGCAAGAGTCTGTCTCAAAAAGAAAAAATATTTCCCAGCATTCCTTCAAACTGTGAGACTCACTCTTCCCTTTGCCTTCCTCATTTGGTTGTAGTGAGTTGTAACTATGGTAATATAAAATGTGAAAATGCTCCATAATGGTAAAGTGCTTTGTAAAATACAAGGCACCATTCTTTTTGTTATAATGAACAGCCTTGGCTTAGGTTGAGCTTTCTTCAATGAGCCTCTCCTCATGAGAAGAAAAACATTCTGGTTCTCTTTCCCTTTCTCCTGTTTCATAATCTTTTCTCTCTTGGCCATTGACACAGCAGATTAGTCACATTCTCTTGATTCCAACTCACCAGACATGGCTTCCAGCAGCGTCCATATCATCCATCATAGCGCAGGAACGTGAGGTAGCTGCTGACCCATTTCTGAAATTCCATCACCATGTCACCCCCAATGATCTGCCTTCACAGTCTCAGAGTAAGGCCTGCCAGTCAGTGACATTCGTCAGTGTTTCAGGCTCACTGGCCTGGTGCTACTGTGAGTTTTTGGTGGATACCTAAAATTCTCAGGGTGGAGTAAGTTCTGCCCAGCAGAACTCTGCCTGAACCATTTAGAGTCAGAGAAGATGCCAAGGAAACTCAGAAAATGTTGTTTTCCCTGACAATAGCCAAGGTGCATGGATGTGATAATTAATATAGCCTGTTATCCTCTGTCTCCCATTTCATCCAGATTCTACCTCCATGGCCCCCTCAGCCAGGCTCCCCAAGCCTAGTGCCAGCCGTGAAAACGCAACATCCTGGTTTGTTCAACATTACACATTGAAAGATGGGCTTACTCCTCTATTCACTGCTCTTGACTGTGAACACAATATGCTTATAGAGAACTGTGCTCCACCCTGAGAACAACTCTATGGCTGCAACATTCTTTAAAGGTGCTTTTCATTTTAAACCTAAAGTCTTGCCCCCCAAATTAATAAAGCTGTCCTCACTCACAAAGTAGTCCTCTCCCAAATGTCATGAGGCATTTATTAATAGCCATGGAATGCTACCATCAGCACCCCAGAGAGAGAGAGAGATGTACTGTAATTAGCCAGAAGTAAGAGCTTAAATTGGACTGGTGATGAGTAGCCAAATTTCTGCCAAAAGGCAAATTCTGGCCTGTAAGACATCTCCTCCCTGAATTCCTCCCTCCTCCTCCTCCTTTTTCCCCTAAAAACCAAACTCATATTCCTGTATATTCTGAGAAACAGGAATTTGTAGAAGGCAGCAAGACATACTGACCATGAATATTGTCACTGAAGCATATCATAGGCAAACTAAGGCAGAGTTTGTCATTCTCATCTGCTAATAAAGACATCATCTGCTAATAAACCTCATCATTCTCATGCTGCTAATAAAGACATACCTGAGACTGGGTAATTTATAAAGAAAAGAGATTTAATTGACTCACAGTTCAGCATGGCTGGGGAGGCCTCAGGAAACTTACAATCATAGTAGAAGGGGAAGCAAACAAGTCCTTCTTCACATGGTGGCAGGAGAGAGAAGAATGACAGCTAAAGGAAGGGGTAAGCCACTTATAAAACCATGAGATCTCGTGAAAACTTACTATCATGAGAATAGCATGGGGGAAAATACCCCCATGATTCAATTACCTCCCACCGTGTCCCTCCCACGACACATGGAGATTATGGGAACTACAATTCAAGATGAGATTTGGGTGGGGACACCCAAACCATATAAGTACATTGTAACAGAAATTGCCAAACCATATCAGATACATTGTAACAAAAATTGCTTATCTTGTCTATAACTGAGTCTCTCCTCTCCCACATTATTTTTCCTCTCCTAGTTCTGAAACCATTTTCCAGTCTCAGACTTATACTGTTTTACAGGGGCATTGTCTGGTCACATGATACTAGAAGACGTGCCTAACTCAGTCAACGGTATTTTCCAAGTGACCAAATACATGACATTACAAAATTACTCCTAAGTCCATTCAAAGTGCAAGATAGAGGAATGAACTTTAATGTAACAGTACAAAAATTTTCTTGATAGGGTTCCCTATTTTATATTGAACTAGCCTTTAAGAACTACCAATTGTCGAATTTTGGTATAGTATCAGAATATCCACAATTATCTAAAAGGGCTATTAAAAAATACTTCTTCTTTTTCCACCCACATATACCAATACTATATGTATATGCTGTATGTGGGTATATATACATACATGTGTGTATATACATGTAGCAAGTATATACACATATGTATGCTATATGTATATATGTATAATATATATACTTCAACCAAAACAATAAATGTTTTAAGATTTTCATTTTTAACTTTCAGTATAGTAAATATCAATAGATATAATTCTTATTACAAACTCTTTGAGGGTCGTCAATAATTTTTTTTTTTTTTTTTGGAGACAGACTCTTGCTCTGTTGCCCAGGCTAGAGCACAGTGGCACAGTCTTGGCTCACTGCAACCTCCATCTCCCAGGTTCAAGTGATTCTCCTGCCTCATCCTCCCGAGTAGCTGGGACTACAGGCACCCACCACCATGCCCGGCTAATTTTTGTATTTTTAGTAGAGATGGGATTTCAAATGTTGGCCAGGCTGGTCTCAAACTCCTGACCTCAGGAGATTCACCCACCTCAGCCTCCCAAAGTGCTGGGATTACAGGCATGAGTCACTGTGCCCAGCCCTCAATAATTAAAGTTATAAAGAGATCCTAAGTTCAAAAGGTGTGAGGACTCTAGGCTAAACAAGCACATGGAAACCCTAATTAGAAAGCAATAAAGTTATTTTAAACAGATGTGCTAGAACTTATTGCAACCAATTGAGTTGCACTCTGTAGACTGTACACTGCTGACTGCTGACATTAGGCAGCCATCAGCACCCCTCTTCTGTAGGCCACACACACACGATCTTATCACTTTATAATCACAAGGCATTTTGAACTGACATTAGGTTATCTGACTGTGACAAACTTGCTCATTGCAAATTGGACCTCAAAAGACTTTTATCTATAAATAAGTAAAACCTACCCTCAGAGGAAAAGAGAGTACTTACTTCTCAGCAGTAAGCAAACAGTGAAAAGCATTTGCCACAGACTAAATAATTTAGGTAGTATATGGAACTTTGGAAGGTTCTAAGATGAGAATACCAGAAGGGAGTCTATTCATTTATTCCTCTATTTGAAAGGTGTGATGTCTACTATGGGTCAGTTGCTGAGATGAGTGTTGGAATATGGTACTGAGCAAAACATACCCAGTCCCATCACTTGCAGAGCAAGACAAGACATTAGACAGTAAACATGCAAAAGAATATTTACTGAGATAAATGCAATGAAGGAGAAGAACAGGATGTATACAAACAGGAGAGACAGTCTAGGCCTCTATGAGTAGGACATATGGAAGCAGACTTGAAGGGCAAGAAGGAGCCCACCATGTACAGCATGAGGGAAGGTGCTCCGGACCAGAAGGCATGGCTTATATGAAGGTCCTGGGTCATCTCCTTTCTGGAGGGTGAGACACATTTTGGGCACATATAGCATAGTGGTTGAATTACAGGCTCAGAAATCTGAATGCCTGGGTTCCAACCCCAGCTCCGCCAGCAGGCTACCTGACCTTATGAAAGTCACTCAACCCTTGTCGTTCTTGGTATTTTCATCTATAAAACAGGAAAGGTAGTTTTCTCTTACATATAGGTATTTCTTCCAGATTGCATGAGATAATTCATGCAAAGTGCTGCGCTTATAGGAAAAAAATCTAATAAATATCAATGATACAATATTGATTTGTAGCAATTTGAGATAGTTGGCCTTGGCCAGGCTGATGTGCTCTTAACTTGGTTTAGCATCAGACCCCAGTCACTTCTGGTAATGATATAGAAATAGTATATATGTAGAGCCAAGATAGTGTCAAGAATTTTGAACAAGATTGGAAGAAATATATTGTTGAGAAAAGCAGTTATCACAACTTGCAATTCACACCCATGCTAGGGCTAGAGTTTGCAGAAGGGGCTCATCAAAGGCACAAACATGTGGAGGCTGAGGTTATGAATGGGAAAGAGTGCCAAGCAGTGAGCAGGACAGATGGGAGCATGGGCAACAGGCCCAGATCAGGACTCAAGAGATGATGGGACAGGCAGAAGCCAAGGCTTGATCTCAGACAGCAAGTACAGTCATCCCTAGTAGTCTTCGTTATCTTGAAAGGGAGTCTATTTGTAAGTGTGGCTGCCAGCCCATTCCTTAAATATTTGAGTCTATTAGTATGTTGAGCTGAGCTGTACTTCTTCACCCATAAACCCTTCATATTGCACTTGATGAATGTGTTTTCTCTTCCTGGAAAATGGGAATGAGGGTAAAAGAGTTTACCTAGCCCTACATTGAGGCTGGCATCTCTGAGTTCCTGTGCTTTTTGTACTTTCCTCCTAGAAAAGGCTCTCTGTCCAGATGGCCATCTGTTCTTTGCTTCTGTAGCCTACATAAAGGCTGGGATAACTTGGGGTCTCTATCCAGTTTCTTCTTCAAATAAAAAACTGGGATGCAATTTAAATCTTTTCTTAGGTGTTTTAGAAAATTCCAAAGGGAAAAGAATGTAATATTGAATGACACATGGTCAAACAACCTAACATTCCTTTTTACTCATCTGCTGCCCCGAGGTCCCTCTCATCCTAACAGCAACTGCTTCTCTTACTCCCTCCCTCCCTGCAAAAAAAAAAAAAAAAAAACAAAGCTCAAACTTTCACTCATACATCAGGCTTTGGCTTTTCTTTACTTCTGCCTCTTCTACTTCCTTCATAGCAAAGTGAAAGAGAAGATTTATGATGGTATTGTGTGATCCTATCACACCCCTAAAGGAGAGAGGTGGTGGTATAGTTTAGTTTTGTTCCTTCAGTCTCTTTCCTGCAGCCATGCTCAAGAGTGTCACAGGGGGGCTTGGAGGTGGGTGCTAGCGTAGTTTTTAGTCTGAGCCAATACAATGGCTAAATTATCAACTCCCTGGGACAGACATGTAGGATTTCTTTATGTCGTATCTACTTTTAACATATATACCATCTCCCAGTAAAAACTCTATGTCCCAAATTCAATGCTATTTTACAAATTGTTGGTGTCAAGCCCGAAATAAGGTTATGGTCCACCCTCTGGAAGTGGTACACAGTGAGACACTGTGCTGGATATTTTCTGCCACCCTCCCCTCTCCTGTTTCCATCCTTCTTCTCCTTTCCTTGGGCCCCCAAGGGACTCATCTTTGTGGACTGAATCAGCAGGCAATTTTGCCTGCTTCAGGATTCGATTGCTACCAATGAGGAGAAATAGCAGATATGGGGGCCGGGGACAGTGAAGAAGTTGGGTGTTGATTTATTTTCTGTGCTGTCTGACTGCCTGTTCACTGCATCCCTCTTCTGAAGGCCACAGCTCATTGCAGGCGGCCCCCTTTATCTATATAGTTCTCTCTCTCTCTCCGTTCTCTCTCTCCCTCCCTCTCTCTCTCTTTCTCTCCCTCCATCTCTCCCTCTCTTTCTCTCTCTCTCCCTCCCTCTCTCCCTCTCTTTCCCTCTGTCTCTCTCCCTCCCTCCCTCTCTCCTTCTCTTTCCCTCTCTCTCTCTCCCTCCCTCCCTCTCTCCCTCTCTTTCCCTCTCTCTCTCTCCCTCCCTCTCTCCCTCTCTTTCCCTCTCTCCCTCTCCCTCCCTCCCTCTCTCCCTCTCTTTCCCTCTCTCTCTCTCCCTCCCTCCCTCTCTCCCTTTCTTTCCCTCTCTCTCTCTCCCTCCCTCCCTCTCTCCCTCTCTTTCCCTCTCTCTCTCTCCCTCCCTCTCTCCCTCTCTTTCCCTCTCTCTCTCTCCCTCCCTCTCTCCCTCTCTTTCCCTCTCTCTCTCTCCCTCCCTCCCTCTCTTTCCCTCTCTCTCTCTCCCTCCCTCTCTCCCTCTCTTTCCCTTTCTCTCTCTCCCTCCCTCTCTCCCTCTCTTTCCCTCTCTCTCTTCCTCCCTCTCTCCCTCTCTTTCTCTCTCTCCCTCCCTCTCTCCCTCTCTTTCCCTCTCTCTCTCCCTCCCTCCCTCTCTCCCTCTCTTTCCCTCTCTCTCTCTTCCTGTCTCTCTCTCTCTCTCTCCCTTTCACTCTCTCCCTCCCCCACTACACCCTGCCAGGCCTAGTGTTGGCCTCACTGTTACCAGACCCTCGATATGGCACAATCCTTGAGGTTTCTCAACACACTCCCTAAACAAAACCATATCAAGCCTATCTTTTTCCTGCCCAGACCCAGCCCTGAAATAAATAAACAAATCAAAACAAACAAACAAGCAAAAATAGAGCAAGAAAATGTGAACGATTTAAGACCCTTGATTTAGGAGGTCTTGACAGCAGATAGATAAGCGGAAATACTTTAGTTCCTGTCTTATTTACATCTTCATAAAGGAAAATCATCTGTTATTCATTCATTAAAGGAAAGACAAATTGTTAATTTTGTTTCAAATTTAGCCACGGATACAGAATGTATCAAAAGCCAGGAGTAGATCCCACAATGCTCCCCTAGCTTGTGCTGGGTTCCCTTAAGGGCCACAGCTACTGCTGCTGTCGTTTTTTCATGCAGGTAGAGTCCTGCCATCTAAACGTGGTATTGGAAAGTCCTTCCTGTAGTCTAGGCATTACATGAGCCTCAGCTCCATGCGGGTGGTAGCCTCCATGGCACAATTCTTGCAGATGCAAACATCTATCTCTGTCTGTCTCTTCGTTCCCCTATAGTGTCTCTCAGAGACTTTCCTCCCACATTAGGTTCATAACTGCTTTCCACTCTCTCCCAATTACATAGGAAGAATATTATTAAAAGCACCCATCCCTTTCAAATGGTATTGCTTCTTAGATATGTCTGGCCCGTGGCTCACATCTACGTTTTCTCTGAATTTTTTAAAGTTTTGCTACTGAGGGAAGAGATTATACCACTTGTTTATGGGATACCTAATATAAGCCAGATACTGTGCTAGGGACAAAGCATACAATAGTGAGCAAAACAGAGCCAGTTTCTACTTTCATGGAGCTTACAGCTTAGGAGAAAAACAGTAAGCATGTTAATAACTGCATAATTGCAAACCTTGATACATGCTATGAGGAAATGTTATATGATATTATGAAAACATTTATGAGATCCCAGCACTTTTGGGGGGCTGAGGTTGGTGGATTGCTTGAGCTCAATAGTTCAGGCAGATTGCCTGAGCTCAAGAGTTCAAGACCAGTCTGTGTAATGTGGTGAGAGTCCATTTCTACAAAACAAAAAAACAAACAAACAAAATAGCCAGGGATGGTGTCATGTGCCTGTCATCCCAGCTACCTGGAATGCTGAGGTGGAAGGATCGCTTGAGCCCAGCAGGAGGAGGTTGCAGTGAGTCAAAATCACACCACTGTACTCCAGCCTGGGTGAGAGAGATTCTGTCTAAAACAAAACAAAACAAAACAAAAACAAATAAAAACAAAACACACACACACACACACACACACACACATAATGAGACATTAGATTTATTCTGAGGGGTCAAGGAAGGCTACCAGCAGGTGATGACATATTAGTTAAAATACGAAAGATGAGCAAGAATCAGCTAGGTCAGTGGTTCTCAGTCAGTTGTGATTTTTGTCCCTCAGGGTACATTTGACAATGTCGGAAGATATTTATGGTTGTCACAACTTGGGGATGCTACTGGCATCTAGTGGGTAGAGGCAAAGGATTCTGTTAACATTGTAAGAAACACTGGAGATCCCCCCAATGACAAAGCATTATGTGGCCGCATATTTCAACTGCACCAAGGTTGAGAAACCTCAACCAGGTCAATGATTCCAGCCAAAGAGAAGAACAGAAGAACATGTGCAAAGATCTAGCCTCACACCTAGCGTGGCACAGAAAGGGCATCAAATATTTGACTAAATTTCTGGTTTAAATTGGTTGGGATCTCATCTCTATTTTTCTTTTTTGTCATTACTTATGTTGGATAAAATCCTGTTTTAAAAGGCAAGGGTAGGAATGAATATAGCAAACCCATTTCTCTTCAAAATGTATGTATAATTGAAAGCTTGACTCATGCAAGACAGTGAAATATAGTTGCTGAATGTGAGGATTTTTCATTTACTCTAGATGAATGTTGCTTGAAAACAGAAAATGACCTCTTCCACTCAATTGGTAAAGTGACTCCCTAAAAGTAGACATTTGTGGATGGGGTCCCCATATGAGTTGAGCTGAAATGGAAATTAGGGTTCTTAGGAAATAAATGGAATACGGGATAGGAGAAAGGGTGAAAGAGAGTTAAGACTTGTGGAGTACTTGCTAAAGTCAGGACCTATAGCTACTCTATTTCTTCATTTAACAAGTATTTATTGGGCTTGACTGTCCTAGATATCAGGACTCGGCAAAATAAAAGACTCAGGATCTAGTGAGGAGACAAATAAGCAAACAAACAATGATAACACAATATGAATAATGCTCCCACAGAGTTAATTTTGCATGAAGTGCTGAGAGTAGGCCTGAATCAATGATGATCAAGGTTGGGGGAGGATGAGAGGGCATCACTGTCAGGGAGTCTTAGCAAAGAAGCAGTTAATACAGATGAGATCTGATGGTGGAATAGGAGGATACTGATCAGAAATTCCAGGGAATAGCATATGGAAAAAGAAGGAAATTGTGAAACAGCATGGTCTGTTTAGAGTGCAGTGGGTGTGTGCTATGATATAAAGGATGTGAATGTTGGGGCTTGGGTTGTGATGGATGGAACAGTGGCGGGGGGTGAGGTTGTGGAGGGCTATATGCCATGCTAAGAAGCAAAGGAAAGGCACAAACAGATTTACATGTTCAGAATGAGTACTCTGGTATCATTGTGGGAACTGGATAGGAGGAAGGCAAGACTGGGAAAGAGTATCTAGTTACGAGACCACTGGTGCTAGACGAGCAGTAGTCCAGGCAAAACCATGTAGACATGGAGAAATGGTGCCACAACTGACAGCAGGCGGTGGGTGGGTCACAGGAATGAAAAGGCTACCACATCACGAGGACTTCATTTTGTCTCATTTTGAATGGTTTTAATTTTGCAAATAATCCATTGTTAGTGGCAATAATTAAATACTTATCTTTAATCAATTAACTGTTTTCACCTGTGTGAAGAGGAAATTAATTTCAATCTGAAATGACTAGTGGCTTCTGTTTCCTAGATCAGGACTGAGTTTATTCTTTAGGGATCAGTGGAGCCGGGAGGAGTGGCCTAGAGTGGGTCTAAGAGTAGTAGTTATAAGAATAAGAAACCTGAAATAGTGGCCACCATATACAGGCCAGAGGACATATCTGTTAGAGTGTAGGAATGGAAAACAGGGAAATTTGAAGGCTGCACTTAAAACTGAATCTGTAGCAAATTGATTTAATGTGAGTTATGAGTGTGTAATTTACCAAATGTGTACACAGCTGGTATACTAGATTATGTTACATTATGTAAAATAAGTAGCTGGATTTCCCCTAGAAGCAATGGGAAGTCTCAGTGTAGGACCTTGCTTGGTCTGATGCAAGTGACTTATTCAAACTCCTTAGCTTGATGTTCAAGCCTTCCATCATTGGGCTCCAACCTACCAATAAGAACTCTATCCTCTTGTGTCTTCATTGGTTTGTGCTGCTATAACACATTGGTTTCGTTGGTTTGTGCTGCTAACACCTGAGACTTAGTAATTTATAAAAAGTAGAAATTTATCACGCCTGTAATCCCAGCACTTTGGGAGGCCGAGGCGGGCGAATCACAAGGTCAGGAGATCGAGACCATCCTGGCTAACACGGTGAAACCCCGTCTCTGCTGAAAAATACGAAAACATAGCCGGGCGTGGTGGCGGGCGCCTGTAGTCCCAGCTACTTGGGAGGCTGAGGCAGGAGAATGGCGTGAACCCGGGAGGCGGAGCTTGCAGTGAGCCGAGATTGCGCCACTGCACTCCAGCCTGGGCAACAGAGCGAGACTCCATCTCAAAAAAGAAAAAAAAAAAACAAAGTAGAAATTTATTTCTCACAGTTCTGGAGGTTGGGAAGTCCAAGATCAAAGTGCTGGCAGGTTTCATGTCTAGTGAGGGCTGCTTTCTGCTTCTAAGATGCCACTGTGTTGCTGCATACTCTGGAGGGAACAAATTCTGTGTCCTCACATGGCAGAACAAACAGAAGGGAACGAATCCACTCTCTTAGGCCTTTTTATAAGGTTCCTAATTCCATCCATGAGGGACCACCCTCCTGACTTAATCATCCCCTAAATGCCCCACCCTTTAATACTATCACACGGGCAATGAAGATGTAACATATGAATTTTAAAGGACATTCAGATCATAGCTATATATATAGCTTTTTGTGGTTTATATAGCATTTTCACACACTTTATTGCATATTCACAATAACACTGTGGGATTGTCAGGTATTCTGTTATTGGCAACAATAAAAACTGAGAATGAGAGAAACTAAGTATTTTGACTAAATAGCCATTAGTAGGCAGAACCAGGACTGGAAGCTTTGTTGATTACATCTTTGCATTTACCATCCCCCATCCTTTGGGTTCCTGATTCTGGAATGCATCCTATCCTTCCTCCCTTTTTGTGTTTGCTTGCACATTTCTTTTTTTTTTTAAATTTATTTCAATAGGTTTTGGGGGAACAGGTGGTGTTTGCTACATGGATAAATTCTTTAGTGGTGATTTCTGAGATTCTGGTGCACCCATTACCTGAGCGGTGTACACTGTACCCAGTGTGTAGTCTTAAACCCTCGTCCCACTCCCACCCTTCCCCCAGAGTCCCCAGAGTCCTCTGTACCACGTTTACGCCTTTGCATCCTCATAGCTTAGCTTCCACTTCTAAGTGAGAATTGATGATGTTTGGTTTTCCATTCCTGAGTTTTCACTTAGAATAATGGTCTCCAATTCCATCCAGGTTGCCATTATTCATTCCTTTTCACAGATGAATAGTATTCATACATATATATATATATATATATATATATCACAATTTCTTGATCCACTCATTGATTGATGGGCATTTGGGGGTGGTTCTGTGTTTCTGAAATTGCAAATTGTGCTACTATAAACATATATGTGCAAGTGTCTTTTTCGTATAATGACTTTTCCTCTGGGCAGATATCCAGTAGCAGGATTCCTGGATCAAATGGTAGATCTACTTTTAGTTCTTT
Source organism: Chlorocebus sabaeus (assembly GCF_047675955.1). Taxonomy (NCBI): domain Eukaryota; kingdom Metazoa; phylum Chordata; class Mammalia; order Primates; family Cercopithecidae; genus Chlorocebus; species Chlorocebus sabaeus. The sequence goes on from NC_132913.1 coordinate 35,946,368, forward strand.
AAGGAATCTTGACACTGTTTTCCATAGTGGTTGTACTAGTTTACATTCCAACCAGCAATATAGAAGTGTTCCCTTTTCACCATATCCATGCCAATATTTTTTTTTCTTTCATTTTTTAATTATGGCCATTCTCGCAGGAGTAAGGTGGTATTGCATTGTAGTTTTAATTTGCATTTCCCTGATAATTAGTGATGTTGAGCCTTTTTTCATGTTTGTTGGCCATTTGTATAGCTTGTTTTGAGACTTGTTCATTCATGCCCTTAGCCCATTTTTTGATGGGATTGTTTTTCTTTCTGCCAAGAATGAACTTCTTGCCCCATTTCCACCTGTTCACATCTTTTTCAAGGACCAGGTAGTATTTCCTCCCTACAGCTTTCTCTGACATATTCCAAAGCCCATCAACCAGTTTCTCTCCCCATAGCATTTTTTTGGTGTGGGTTTCTCTTAAGATAATAATCACTTTCTATGTTGCACCATAGTTAACTGTGTATGTGTTTTGTCTCCTATGCTAGGTAGTATACACTGAGAGTGGATACTTTCTCATCTTTGAACCCTCATAGCACTTAGTTGAAAGCCTACTTACTTAGTAGAAAGTGTGGTAGGCATTACTGAATGTTTGGACGGATGAAGTGAGAAAGGTGAAAGTCCCAGAGGCATGATCTATGGAAAAGAAATGTTTGTAACACTTTCCTCTCTCCCCAATATCGCCTCTTTATTCCAGGGATGAGAGCAGACAAGTACCCTAAAAAGTTCAAAGATGCTTAGCCAGTGTTCTTTCTATTTAATTTTTATGGAGGGTCACCCAATTTCTGACATAAATTCAACCAGGCATAGAGTCTCAAACTTGAGTCAAGATATCTGGTAAACCAGCCAGGCACAATGGCTTATGCCTGTAATACCAGCACTTTGAGAGGCCAAGGTGAAAGGATGGCTTGAGCCCAGGAGTTCAAGACCAGCCCTGGCAACATAGAGAGACCCCATCTCTAAAAAATAAAAAAAAATTTAGCCAGGCGCAGTGGCATGAGCCTGCAGTCCCACCTGCTTGGTAGGCAAAAGTGGGAGGATCACTGGAGCTTGGGAGGTTGAGGCTACAATGAACTGTGATCATGCCACTGCACTCCAACCTGGGTGACAGAGTGAGACCTCGTCTAAAAGAAATTTAAAATAAAAAAATAATAAAAAGGCTGGTAAACCAGTGTTATGGTTAGTCATAACTTTTATCTTCTCTGATTAAGAACAATAACCCTAGGGCCATGAAGTCTTTGCATTTGCCAGTGTTCCTTTCCACCACTTCCTAGTTTCACCTTCCTCAGCACACGGGTGGAAGTTTCACAGAGAAGGCCTATCCAATACTTTACAAAAGAAACGTCCCCATTGACAATTGTATCCTGGCTCTGATAGACAGAAAAAGAAAATATGTACATGCAGTGGGGCATGGAAACTGGGATCAGCTCCACAAAACACCAGAAAATGTATCTCCAATTTACATCTTGGTTTTCTTCTTTATGATTTTTAACGGGTGGTCCCTAAATTCATTTCCTGCTTTTTTATTGGTTACGTTAAATATTCAAACAAAAACAATATGGAATTCAACTTAATAACCACACAAAAAAAATTAAAAATGGGTAAATGACTTGAATAGACATTTCTCCAAAGATATACAAATGGACACCAAGCATACAAAAAGATGCTCAGTATTACTAATCATCAGGGAAATGCAAAACAAAACCACAATGAGATATCACCTCACACTGTTAGTGTGGCCACTATAAAATAACCACACAAAATTTCATGTTGGAGAAGAGGTAGAGAGATTGAAACCCTGTACACTGTTGGTGTGAAGGTAAAGCGGTACAGCTGCTACGGAAAACAGTCTAGCAGTTCCTCAAAAGATTAAAAATAGTATTGTCATATGATCCAGCAATTTCACTTTGGGGTATATCTAAAAGAAGTGAAATCAAGATCTCAAAGAGATATTTGCACACCCATGTTCATAGCAGCACTATTCACGATAGTCAAGAGGTACTAACAGATGAATGGATAAACAGAATATAGATTTTTTTTTTTTTTTTGAGACGGAGTCTCGCTCTGTCGCCCAGGCTGGACTGCAGTGGCGCGATCTCTGCTCACTGCAAGCTCCGCCTCCCGGGTTCACGCCATTCTCCTGCCTCAGCCTCCCAAGTAGCTGGGACTACAGGCGCCCGCCACCACGCCCGGCTATGTTTTCGTATTTTTCAGCAGAGACGGGGTTTCACCGTGTTAGCCAGGATGGTCTTGATCTCCTGACCTCATGATCTGCCTGCCTCGACCTCCCAAAGTGCTGGGATTACGGGCCTGAGCCACTGCGCCCGAAAAGGAAAGTAGAATATTAATCAGCCTTAAAAAGGAAGGAAATTTCGACACATTCTACAAATTGGATGAACTTGGAAAACAATATGCTAAGTAAAATAAACCAGATACAAAAAGACAAACACTGTATAATTCCACTTATATGAGGTATCAAAGTAGTCAAATTCATAGAAAGTGAATAGGGGAAAATGGGGAGTTGTTATTGAATGACTATAGAATTTCAGTTTTGCAAGATTAAAAAAATCTGGAGATTGGTTGTACAATAATGTGACCATATTTAATGATAGGGAACTATATGCTTAAAAATGGTTAAGATGGTAAATTTTATGTTACGTGTATTTGACCAGAAAAAAAAAAAACAAAAAACTAATATTGAACTATGAAATTCAAGGAAATGTCAGGCTGTTGTTAAATTTTCTAATGAAGTTCTCTGTCTGACTAGATGGGAGAAGTGAGAGCCTAATATCGTTAATTTAGTTAATTGAGTACAGGAAGTAATACCTGCTTTGTAGATCCTGAACAGCTCTTTACTCAACAGCACTTAATTCGTCACCAATACCAGGTGTAGGGTAGAAAAGGAAAGTTATGTTTATGTCTTGCAAGGGGTAAGAGGAAACACTGTTTTTTGTTTTTTGTTTTGAGACAGTCTCACTCTGTCGCCCAGGCTGGAGTGCAATGGCGCAATCTCGGCTCGCCGCAACCTCCATCTCCTAGGTTCAAGCAATTCTCCTGCCTCAGCCTCCCAAGTAGCTGCGACTATAGGCATGTGCCACGACACTTGGCTAATTTTTGTACTTTTAGTAGAGATGGGATTTCACCATGTTGGCCGGGCTGATCTCAAATTCCTGAACTCCAGTGATCCACCAACCTCGGCCTCCCGAAGTGCTGGGATTACAGGCAAGAGTCACTACACTGGACCAGAGGAAACATTGTAAATTTCATTAGTTGCAATAAAATACAAAGCAACCTGTGAAAAGAACATAGGTCAATAAGAATGGATTGTTAAAGATCGTTACTGGATTAAATGAGGGCAAAGTCCATGTCTTTCTTGTTCCTCATTCCTTGCTCAGCTCTTAGGTTAGGCATAGCAAGTATTTAATAATTATTTGTTAAATGAATTAGAAGTGTCTAGTATAGTGCCTGGTGATGAGATTGTGCCAAGTGTCAGTTCTTTTCCCCACTGCTCCCTGCGATTTTTCTGTCCCAAGAGCCCTGTATGTCTTAATTCTATATCATAGTCTAATCTTTTTTATAAGCATTAAGAAAATAATTAAAAATATTTTTTTCTCACGTTATTCAAAGGGCATCTAAATATGGGTTGTGGTAATAATAAATTGATGACTTAACCCATTCAAAGTGTTTAATTTCTGGTACTTTCTTTAAAAGATAATCAAGATTTATATATATATTTGAAATAAAGGCTCACTCTGTTGCCCAGTCTGGAGTGCAGTGGTGTGATCTCAGCTCACTGCAACCTCCACCTACCAGGTTCAAGCAATTCTCCTGCTTCAGACTCCCTAATAGCTAGGATTACAGGTGTGCGCTATCACACCCAGCTAATTTTTGTATTTTTAGTAGAGATGGGGCTTCACCATGTCTGCCAGGCTGGTCTTGAATTCCTGACCTCAAGTGATCTGCCTGCCTCAGCCTCCCAAAGTGCTGGTATTACAGGCGTGAGTCACTGCACCCAGCCTAGATAAAAATATATTCTTAATAATAAGGAAATTTAAGAAGCCAGTATTTAAAAAGCCAATTTAAAACATTAGCCTCTTCTTAAGTTTATATTTTACCATGCAGACTACTTTTGATTATGGTCTAAGAGAAGCAGTAGGAAATTTGGCAACCTTTATATTTTGACTCTAGCTTGTTTTAATTTTTTTTAAGGACAAAAAGTCACCTATTCTGGATGCTGAAAACTTGTTATCATTCACATCTGCCCTGTTTATCTTGAAGCAGTACAGAAGAGTAATATGACTTCTTTTGATTCTGTATAATTTTAGAACTAAAATGAACACTGTAGATAACCCCTCTCTTTAACAGTTGAGGACAATGCTACTGGAGAGGTTGCATAACCTAAGATCACAAGGTTGACTAATGCCAGGGCCAGGTGTGGATCCAGGTTTCCTTGCCTCCTGAATTAGGGTTTTTCAAACCATATTGCTGCACCCATGTTCAGTAAATAGTCCATGAAAGAAAACAACAGAAGCAAAAGGCCCATAAATAGATGGAGATTGGGGTCAAGGGCAGAGGGAAGAGATGAGAGCTGGAACTTCAATATTTACAAAGACCATGGGTGGGATTCTAAGACAATAGCTGCTCCAATCCCAGGTTTGCTGTAAGAATTTTAAATGCAGCATATTTTAGTTGGTGGAGAAAAACTTGGACAATTGCAAGCTCCATCTAAGATCCCTGCCCATCTTCTCTTGACTCTGATGACCTCCATCTATAACCATGACTAGAAAATTAGGTGGCATGATCTGTGCGCTACAATTAAAGAGGCACAGGGAATACATAGAGACCTTGTACTGTTTTGGAACATGGCTTGAGGCTTATGAAATTGGCAGGATTTGCTTTCTCCTCTTTTCTTCACAACTGTCCAACCAACCTTCCCATCCCTGTCACCACCCCTCCCCCAGCATCTTCCTACCCCTACCTAGAGAAAAACAGGAAAAAAAAAAAAAAAAATGGAGAAGGATAGAGCCAAAGACAGAAAGGAGACAAAAAAGTATAGGGAGAAGAAAAGAAAGATGAAAATTAGGGGGAAAAAAAAGATGAAGAAGAAAAAAGAACCAATGAGATGAAGTTGTGTAAAATATTCTGATGAAGAATCACCTGGTATATTTGTTAAATGTATATTTCTGGGCCACATTCCAGATCAGCCAAATTGGATTCTATGAGAGTAGTATCATTTAAAAATACATTTATTTTTTGATAAAATAATTTCTTAAAATAAAATAAAATAAAAGCTTTTTGATAAAATAATTTCTCCCTTTTTGTTAATTGATTTCAAACTTGCAAATCCATTTGCTTCTTTAAAACTGGCAAAAAAGAAATACTTCATTTATTTTCCTAAAAGTCTTTTCTTTTGTATTGTACATAACAGTTGATGATGTTACTACACACAAAAAAGTTGGTGTATTTTCACACACATCAAAGCAGCTCAGAGACATACCACCTTCCATCAAAAGGATCTGCTCTCATGAGAGTAGCAGGATAATGTCAAATGTGTTCTTTTCTGCCACAGGCGCTGGTGGTGTGGATGCAGGAAAATCCACACTCAAGCAGTGTGCTCTTTGTCTTTTTCTTCAGGTCCGTTTGTTGTGATGTTTTGTAAATTATAGATCTTTTGTTCATCATTAGGCTTTTTCTTACTGGCACTTGGCTAAACTTAGAATATTGCCTGCCATGTTAGCAGTCCCATTGGGAGGTCCTATCACAGCTTGTCTGCAAGGCCGTATCTGTTTCTGCTATGTCTGCGGTCAAATTTTTCTATGGCAGAGCCTGCTGTGCTAAACAACCTTCTGCAGAGTATCTACACCTGAGTGCACACGTGGAGTTAGTTATAATATAATGTGTCCCCATCAAGCTGTTCTTGCAGGGATGGTGGTTGCATTTCAGTTGCATTCGAGGTGCCTGGTATATTAGTCATGGCCATGTTAGGAATCCATACTGAAAAGGGCATGCTGTGTAGTGATCATGTTGTCTAACCATATTGAACGGTGCCTACTGGGTAAGTGATCATGTTGTGTATCCATATCTAGCTGGGCCTGCTGTGATAGTGATCATGTTGTGTGTAATTGCATGGCCACCCTGGGAATTTATTGCTATAGATCAGGCTAGAGGGCAGAAGAGAAGCCAATAATTGTGCTTGCTCTGGGCTGTTAGCTGTACTATTTAGAGCAGGCATCACCTTCTAGGGTGGGAAACATATCTTTGATTTGGGGATGAAAACAAAGTTTACATTCTCAATTCTAAGCATTTTGGGGTTATTTCCTCTTTTCTATTTCACGTAATGGCAAATTATTTGTAATTTGGGTAAGATTACTCTATAAGTAATAAAATCTATACATTTAAAGGTTACATTAAAGTTAACATATAAGCCAGGTGCAGTGGCTCATGCCTATAATCCTAGAGCCTCAGGAGGCTGAGGTGGGAGGATTGCTTGAGGTCAGAAGTTCAAGACCAGCCTAGGCCATGTGGTGAGACCCCTATCTCTAAATAAATAAATAAATAAATAAATAAATAAATAAATAAATAAGCAAGCTGTGTTTGGTAGTGAGCACCTGTAGTCCTAGCTATTCAGGAGGCTAAGGTGGGAGGATTGCTTGAGCCCAGGAGTTCTATGTTACAGTGAGCCATGATCATGCTACTGCACTCCAGCCTGGGTGACAGAGCAAGACCCTGTCTCTAAAAATAAATAAGTAAAAAAATAAAATTAACATATGAAAAAATCAAGCTTGAGTTAAGCTTATTCACATAGAATGCCTTCAGAACTGTTCATAAATTCATAAAACTAACAAAGAATAAAATATCCTGCCAGAGAACACAAAGTCAAGCAGGATATTTATTATTCTATTTTGGCTAATCTCTTGTTTGGAGAATTTTCTCACCTCTCAGGAGTCAGGAAAGATTAGTAAAACCAAGGCTACCAGCCTGATACTCCAATATTTTTCTCCTTAATTAAATTTTATCAGTGGATAATAAAAAGGAGAGAAGGTCAGTAAGTGATGGGCCCGGTTTAGTAAGCACAGCAATATACATACATCTAGATCAGTATGCTCCTTCAAAGCAAAGACTTGGGTAAACTTACCGCATTTTGGGAACTTTTCTTTTGGAAAGACTTTCAGAGTTAGTTTACAAATCATATAAGCAAACCAGTGTCATTATCTCCTTCTTTTATTACCATAAAAAGAAAGAAAGAAAAGAAAAAAAGAAGAGCATGTACTCAAATGGCTCTGGCTCACTCAGATTTGACTCCAAGAGATGTTGACTCTTTATTAAACCAGTGGATATGTAGATGGGGACACATTAGGATAAATATCTGTTAAAAACAATCAGACAAGCATTTTCAAACATCATTTGTAAATTCTTTGGGAAATCGTCCCACTATGTTATATATGTTGTATAATGACTCCTGCTAATATTCCTTGTGAACACAGTAGCCTTATTTTGCAGGTGAACATAAACTCAGACACAGCCAGTCCATGGATTATGGGGGGATTTTTCATTGGTAAGTAGCCTAGCTCTTTCTGATTTCGAATAGGAGTTAACCATGCTGCTGTTCGGAAAGAAATTTGGACTTTTAAAATTATCTTTAGAATTTCATAAATCAAGAGGAGGATAGAGGGAAGGAAGAAATGGCAAAGGAGACAGGGTAAGAGGGAAGATGGAAGAAAAAGCAGAATCCCTCCCCTCAAATCCAGTCTTAAGGTCATGTGATTCATCTCATTATAGTTATTGAAGAGAATTTTTGCACAATGAGAAACATATCTGACTTTTCAGAGTCGATTAAGTATTTAGATATAAATGTGTCTCTCCAACAAAGATACGATCTTCCCATTTTGAAGGCTCTAATGTCATCTTTTTGGCAGGGCCCTATGGCCACGCCGATTTGAATAATAGTTCCACTCTGTTCTTGGGTAGTTGATGAGCCCCAAACAAAGCTAGGGAATAAAGTGTCAACTGGGAGTGGGGAAGGGTGGGAGGGTGTATCTTCAGTTTACTCTAGTTTTTAAGAATTTAGAATGAACCATAAACTGGAGTAGAAATTCAAGATTTCATTTTTCCTATGTGCTACAGTTCTAATTTTATCTAATTTTAATCACCTCAAGCCATGTAAATAAAAACACAGAGGGAAAAGAATAGAAACAGTAGCTTTAATGTTGATTGGGCCTGTGTGCCTGGCACTGTGTTAGCCAATTTGTATCATGTTATTTCATCTACTTCTCATAAGAAGCCCATGAGATAGGCACATTATACCCATTTCACAAAGTAACAGAGGTTCACAGAGCTGCAATAATTTAACAAGGGTCATAGAACACAGGGAGACCAGCTTTGTCTCTCTCCAAAGCCCACGCCGGCTCTATTACCAGATTGTAATTCGTTTTTTAAAAATTTTTTTAAAATTTTTTTGAGACAGAGTCTTGCTCTGTCGCCCAGGCTGGAGTGCAGGGCACGATCTCGGTTCACTGCAAGCTCCGCCTCCTGTGTTGACACCATTCTCCTGCCTCAGCCTCCCAAGTAGCTGGGACTACAGGCACCCGCCACTATGCCCAGCTAATTTTTTTGTATTTTTAATAGATACGGGGTTTCACCGTGTTATCCAGGATGGTCTCAATCTCCTGACCTCATGATCCTCCCGCCTCGGCCTCCCAAAGTGCTGGGACTACAGGCATGAGCCACCTTGCCTGGCCTACCAGACTGTAATTCTTTAAAATGAGTTTTTAAAACCATCTATCTAGAACAATAACAGATAGGTTTATAAAGTAAAAAGTAAGTATTTCTTTTTATCATCATCCTTTCCTTGCAATCTCATTTCTCTCACTCAGGGGAATATTTTGGTAAAATATTCCAGACTTATCTCTATACCTAAAATAGGTTTCAAATGTTGTTTTCTTTGTTAGTCACTCAGGCACATTTTAAATGACTGGCGTCACTTCATACATGGGCTGGCACATGCTATTTAAGCCATTTCATTCCCATGAAGTAGATAAGTTGTAGGAGAAAAGACCATAAAAGTAGGGCCTTCAGGGACCAAGCTCCAGACCAAGCTATAACCGCCCTCAAACCTAGTAGAAGGCATCAATGTGGTGGTGAAAATTGGTTCTCAAACTGACATCCACTTCTGGAGTCCCTTTGCCCATGCAGATCTCCCAAGATATTCCTAAAATGGCAGGTCTGCATCATCGGTAGCTATGGGCCTATGTACCAGCCCTACAGGGGAACGCACAGTGCTAGAAGAACTGCTGCACTGGTAATGTGAAAGGTGGGGACTTTGTACATAAGTGTCCCGGGACTTAGTACATAAGTGTCCCTTGTATGGCAAGTAGGAGGACCTAATGTACTCCTTTAACAGAGGACACTCTGAAACTCAGTTTCCTTCAAAACCAGCTTTGCACAGTCTGCTGGGCTACAAAAGCTGCCCTCGAGAAGCAGCAGTTACAGACGGGGCAGCTCTCTTTCTAAGTAAGCAGAGGCACAATGTAAGCATTGGAAGCAGCATCCACTGCTAGAAAACAAAGCTTGCAAACAATGGCTATACCAACTAGAGGACAACCTTCACACGGATGCAGTGTGCAAGCACAACCTTTTCCTACCTCCCTACCCACTGATGCCATCTAACCTGAGATAGCAATGCACACCGTGTTTATGCAAAGGTCAAATTACCTCTTGGCTTTGCCAGTGGATACACCCTTAGCTCATTGCAAGAGCGGGACAAGAGCTTTCTATTCAGGCACTGGTTCTTGTTAAGCTTCTTTCTTTCCAGAAAATATCCTCCACAAGACGGTCATTTAAGGCATGTGGGCCTGCCCTTAATTGGGCATTTAGAAGAGCTACACTTCAGGCAATCGTAATAGTGCACAATTTTGAGCTCTCAGCAGCACAGTTTATCAGGAGACAGCTGAGAGAAAAACAATCTTCAGGCAGGATTGCCTGGGGCTGTAGTATCCATTCATACCCCAGATCTGTATGGGGTGGGGCTCATGGCTTCAGACATCCAGCTCCATTCTAACCTCTGCAGAATTGCTTGTGCTGGATTGCATATAATGCCGTCAGTGTATATGGAGGGTCACTATAAGAAACAGCCCTTGGATGCCCCTTTTGTATCTATTGTAAGAATACTGTTGAAATATCTGTTATATCACCTAGTTGCTCTATTTATAAAGACTCTTGGACATTGCAATGAGGACCAGGAATAACTGTAACTCTCCTGAGCAGTCATTTTATCTAATGGATATTGTGAGCTGTGAAGCTGACAAGGTTCCTAATTTCGTGTTACTAGGAAATTTAGAGCCCAAATGCTATCCTAGCGTATTTTAGCATCTCTCAAAAGCCACCTGAAATCCTTTCTGAAACAAGGTGAGAGGTGTGGGTGAGTCAGTAAACTTCCAGGTAATTAGTGTGTTTTAGTTCAATGGTCTCTGTTTCTTTCCCTGCCAAAGTCCCCTTTAATAGCTGAGGAAAGACAAGTAAATCTGTTTTCAAATTTGGAGAAAACAAAGTTGCTTTCCTTTCTACCTCCTAACAAGTCACTGTGGAATTTAGGGGGCTCTCAATATGCTACCATCAGAACCTTTTTCTTAGGAAACAGGTTATTTGTTCTAGGGGACAACAAAGATCAGATCAATAAGGCGTGGCTGTTACTAAATCAATTCACTGATTTTCTTCAATTCAGATTTCCAGCTGCATACGCCATTCACAAATCTGTGGTTATAAACATTTAATCCTTTGTTGGTGGTAGAGACTTACAAAATAGGTGAGAAGAACCACGTTTAGACTAGCAACCCAAGTTTCCTGACAATGGACTCCTCTTAGCTAACTCCTGGACCCCAGTGAACTCAGTGCTCTGAGCCTGCTTGTTGTCTGAGACGGGCCAGCAAAGTCAGTGAGACTAAACTGCCTTCACAGGGATAGAAACAACCTTCCAAGTTACCTTTCAGAGATGCCTCAGGAGAACAGGATGCACCAATGGAGACAGAAGCTGAGAAGAATATACGTTTCAGGAGCCCTAAACCAACAGTGGGTGTGCACCTGTAGCCCCGAAAGCCCCGGGATCGCCACTCCAACACCCTTATGAAAATAATATGAATCATCCAGCTAGTTCCATGAATATAATAGTGGCTTCAGCTGAATGACAGCTGTGCTGAATTTAGAGTGGGTTTCTTCCAAGTGTGGAATTTCTCGAGGGCAAGGTAGCTGGATTGGAAAGGATCCTATTTTTTATCTTCCATGGCCTTGCTCCAACAATTGTATTCCTGTTCTAAATTCAGCCATTTTTAAAACCTCACTATCATCCAATTTTATTAAAATAAGGACTTATTTTTAAAAATAATTATTTTACTTATTTTATTAAAATAAGTAGGCTCATATTTATCAGCTCAATGGAACCTAGTGCCTCTCAAAAATCCAAAGTCCAGGCTGGGTACCGTGGCTTGCTCCTGTAATCCCAGCACTTTGGGAGGCCGAGGCGGACGGATCACGGGGTTAGGAGTTTGAGACCAGCCTGACCAACGTGGCGAAACCCCGTCTCTACTAAAAATACAAAAATTAGCCAGACGTGGTGGCATGTGCCTGTAATCCCAGCTACTCAGGAGACTGTGGCAGGAGAATCGCTTGAACCCAGGAGGCGGAGGTTGCAGTGAGCCAAGATTGCACCACTGCTCTCCAGACTGGGTGACAGAGAAAGACTCCATTTCCAAAAAAAAAAAAAATCCAAAGTTCTAAAATTACATCTACATAGCTTGCTTGCTGTTTGGACACACATAACTGTCCAAGTCAGATTCATTAGCTTCGTCACAAGAGCTTTGCTTATTTCTCTTATCCCCATCCAAAAGCCTGAGTGAGCAGCGTCAATCTATTCCAAATGTGGAGCACTGGGTGTGTTTTACGGTCAGGGGTTGGGCAACAAATGAGACAGCCTGTCAGTGCAATTCAGATTGGGTGTTGTGGACCCTCTGGAGCTGTGTGTTTTCAAATCTGTTTCTTTTTTTCTTAGTTAACAAAATGCAGAGCTTTCAGGCTATTTTGGAGTCTATTTGGATCCTTTGTGGAACTGGGAAGTAAATTGTCAGCTTATACACAAGGTGGCACCCTGTGATTCCAACCAGGTCTGAGAGGAGTGATGCTGCTAAGAAACTGAGCCACAGTCACAAATTTTTATTTACCATCTCCTATTCCCACTGTGGCAAATGCAGAGATAGAAGTAGATGTTTGGCAGGTCACCTCTCAGTGTAGTCTCTGTCCCTACGTCTCAAAGACGCAGAGCTGCCTCAGAAAAGGGCACTGGAACCACGGAACTGATTCCAGTCGATTGTAATGCATACCCCACATTCAGATTACATATGGAAAACAACGAAGCTTTATTAGTACTAGGCTCATTCCTGGGAACGAGGGGTGGAGATGCAGTTCACATACTAACCCAATTAACTTTCAATTGGTTTTGCTGAAACCAGGAGCCAATTAGAAAGAACGTGACATTTACAAACACTCTGAAACAGTTGAATAGCAACTGTGTTTACTAGTTTTAAGAGTCCTTTCAAAAAGTAATTTGTCCATTATTTGGAAGTTGCCTGCCTTGATTATAGTACTGGGAGATGGACACTGGAATGTAATCCTAATTCTAACAGTTATTTGACATTTATTCTAATTTAGACCACATTTAGACAGTGATTTTATTTTGATATGGCTTTAAAACTGGTTTTAATTATTGGGTGCTTATATATTATGCTTGCTGGGCTAAATGCATGTCATTTGGAATTGGTGTAGAGTATATCTGAAGTGGACTGATTTTAGAATGACTGTACTCAGCGCATTGTATGTGGAAATTAAAATAGGCTATTATAAGGCTACACACCCATTTGAAGCAGGTCTTGATAAAAATATTTCATAAGAGAATTTTTTATTTTATAAGATTTTTTTGTTTTTAGCACTAACAATTATATGAGTATTCAACAAATCAGTCAGAAATAAACTTTATGAAAAGTGATATTTGCATAGAAATAAAAGTTATTTTCCAAATGTGAACAGGGGCTTTCTGGTTTGGGCACTGAATTGGAAGCCAAGAAAACACAGGCTGTGTCTCCGTTGAAACGCATATTGTGTTATTCGCCTCAAACGGTTTTATTCCCAGCTCTATAATCATTGCCTACAGGGCAAGAAGAAAATGGAGATTTGGGGAAGAAATCGTTTACGTGGTCAAAGTAAAAGAACAATAAAGAAACAACTACTACAGCAAAAAATCCCTTCCTGTAAATTCCAGGTTTCAAAAAGCTGTTTTTGAATTACATTAATCGGTTCTAAAATTTCTATGCCCAAAGGTAGGAAGCTGGACAACAGGGTAGGCCACAGTAAGATCAAATATTGGCAGCAATAGCTAGGTCAGGTGACAGGCCAGTAAGATATGTGAACTATAAGCTAGAGTGGCATGGGGTCAGTATCAGTGAATTTCTTCATGGAATATCAGTCAACAAATATACTTTAGATGCTTGCCATATGTAAGGCATGGAACTGGGGATACAGTGATTGACAGACAGATGTTGTTCCTGCCCTCCTTAGTCTACTACAACTTTAGACTCTGGCTTATGTGCTCTCTTGGCCGTTGGCTGGAAGGTCTTAGTAATCAACTTTGAATTAGCAGCTCTAGAATGCTGACTGGTCAATAAACTGAGGAGCCTGGATAGCAGGGTAGCACCACTGAGAAAACAAGAGTTTTGGAGTCAGGTCAGACCTGAATGTGAGCCCAGTTCTGCAAATTGTTGGAATTGAAATTTGGCAAATTATCTGATGCTCAGTTTTCTTACTGGTAAAATTATATTTTTTTCATAGAGTTATAATAAGAATTAAGTGGAATTCAACTAGTTGAGATAATATATATAACATGTTGCTACAATGGTTGGTATATTACACATAGTCAATATTTCCTTTTCTGAGAGAAACAGTAAAACTAAACACAGGGACTAGAAGAAAGCTATCCTTTCTGAACCTGAGGAGGGCTGGGCATCCAGATGAAAGCTCTGGATGACTCATTTCTTCAACTATCGCTTTTTTCTTCCCTTTCAGGCTTGAACCCAGTGCTGACCCCCTCCCAAGAACTTCTTGTTCTTGCTTCCAGAGGATTGGAACTGTTCCAGAGGTAGCACTTAGAGAGCAGGACATGCCCATAAGCTTGAGGAAGGTACTGCTTACAAGAAATGAGTCACAGCATCTCCATTGTTTCCAACAACAAAGTGGATGAAAACCCCTGAAGCCCCACTAAACAATACTCGGAGTTTTGCTGGGACAGACTGGTTAGACTATTTGGACACTACCATGAATACTATATCCGCCATTCTGCCTTCAAAGGAGGAGACTGTAGAGAGAAAAGGGAAAGAGGAAGAGGAGGAAAAGGGGGGAGGGGAGGAAGTTAATGGGAAGAAGGACGTAATAGAGGAAGAGATATAGTTTTAACGTCACACAGAAATAACAGTGGGAATCAATTTTTTCACTGTTGGTCTTTAGGAAATCATCTGCCTTTCTCTGAGTTAGGCAGAGTATTGATCGATTATTAGAAAATGGTAAAATGTGTTAAAAACTCTCTTTGTACGGTTTTGTGAGAAATGTGTAATGCTTAAAGACTAACCAAGAGCCTCTTGGCTAAACCAGGTGGATGTCAACAATAGCTAGTACTCATTTGAGTCACCTTGGTTTTCCCTCCTCTTGAGAACTTTCTCTAACCTGTTTAGGCTGCAGTCATGCCTCCTTTCTCTGAACTCTCACAATTATTGCCTAGATCTCGTTTGGTAATTAATCATGTCCTACTTACTGCCTGTGTCATCTCTTGTATTGTTTTCTTAAAATATTTACACTTTTTTTTCGGTTGTCATTTATCTTTCCAGCTGTCATTTTCTTTAACTATTTACATCTCTTACTGTTACTCATCTTTCCAACAGTCCTGGCATTCCATTAAGGTGAAAGCTCTCCGAGGCAGGAACCTTTTCTCAGACTTCTTCGAGTCTTCCACAGCACCCCACATTTGACACACATCTGCTACTTCGCAAATGTGTGCTGCCTTGGTTAAATTTTTAGAAGCTGAACTTTTAGGAAAGCGCCTATTTTTGAACTCAGAGAAATACCTACCATCCATTAAATAGCTGTACCGAAGTTTCGGTGACAGGGAACCTAAGTTCACTTGTTGCATCTGGCAGCCTCAAACCATGAACCCTCACTGCTGCCCTGAGCGTCCTCCTCGCGAAGCCGAGGACTAGCGCGCTGCTGCACCTTGGAGAGCTCTTTCGGACAGGTACGGAGGGGAGGGCGGCGGAGAGGGCTGGCATCAGCAGCGCGGCGCCCCTCGGAGCAGAGTGATGGGAGAGACCTCTCGCACCTCTCCGGGATGAGCGCCTCGGAGGATGCGAATTAGCCTGCGCTCAGGGCGCCTTGGAGGATAAGCGCTGTCCGAGTACAGGCTTGGGTGATGGCTAGTGGGGTCCGGGTCGACATCTTCCCTTCCCGCTTCCGGACTTCTGCATACACGCGCTGCTCGGCGCGGCCGTCTTTGCCCGGCGCCTTCCTGCGGGACACCCAGCGAGAGGGATGGCCGGGCGGCGGAGGCAGAGGCGCACGCTCCCGGGCGCGGGCGAACTTGCGCACCTGGCACCTGCCACACAGCGAAAGCACCGGCCGGCGAGCGGAGGGGCGCTGCAGCCGCCCCCTCTCCCTGGAGCCGACCGAAACCAGCACGCTCCCGCGGGCCGGCAGCGCCGCGTAGAGAGTGGGTGGGCAGGCAAGGGAGGGGAAGGGAGAGGAAGGAGGGAGGGAGGGAGAGGGCGAGGCGCGTTCCCGCGGCGGGGGCGCGCTCTCGCGCGGGCTGCCGGGATCGCTCGCCGCCGCTGTGGTAATGTCCGCCATGTTGGCCATGGCGCAGGGAGCGGATCGGGCGGGCGAGCGGCGGATCTAGTGTGTGGAAGCGGCCGCGGGCGGCGGGGGGCTGTTTTCGGGCGGGGTGGGCGCCCATGCTGTGGCCGGGGGCAGTGAGGAGGAGGAGGAGCGGGCCGGCCGCGCTGCACTGAGGAAGGAGGTGGAGGAGGCGGCGGGAGTCCTCCCCCCCTCCCCGCCCGCCCCGCCGCCGCCGCCCGGGCTGTTCCTGTAAGGCGGGGAGACAATGAGTAAACTCTCCTTCCGAGCGCGGGCGCTGGACGCCGCCAAGCCGCTGCCTATCTACCGCGGCAAGGACATGCCTGATCTCAACGACTGCGTCTCCATCAACCGGGCCGTGCCCCAGATGCCCACCGGGATGGAGAAGGAGGAGGAATCGGTAGGGACTCGAGTGTTTATTACCCCCCTTCCCTCCTCCCCCCTCCCCTTTGTCAGTCGGGCCTCGCCATTCACAGAGCGCTTTACGCTCGCTGGAGGGCGCCGCTGCTGCTGTAACGCACGGGACTCTACGCCGGCGGAGTAGCGTAAACCCTCTCGGCTGGCGTAGCGCCCGCCCGCGGCCGCCATGTTGTTGCGTCCCAGTGTTGTGATTAGCTCGCAGCGCTGCTTACGCTGCCGTAAGGGGGCCTTGCCGTAAGCGGCGGCCGGGAATGGCGCAGGGGATGCGCTGGCCGCACTTGGCGTACGGTCTCTGTTTACCTTCCCACCTCCCTCCCCCAGGCGCGGGGCTAATTAATGGCGGGGTATTATTTGGCTAGGCAAGATGATTATTTTTTCCACTTTTAAATTTTGTATTGGGTTCTCTTTGAAATGACTGTAGAAGGGCGCTTTCAAAACAAACATCTTCCTCCCAGCAGTGTAATCATCCTGGCTTCCCCGCCCGCGACGGTGCAGCGGGATGAGGCGGAACAGCACTGCGGCGGGGGAGGGCGGGGACCACGACTACCGACCGGGTAGTAGCGTCCGAGAGCCGCCCGCCGGCCAGTTCAGCCGACCCGACCCGAGCCGGGCGCGGGGCGGACGGGCTCTGACTGCTTCGCCGAGACGGCCGTGCTCCATGAGCAGTGTTAGAGAGGAGCCGGGGATGCCCCGGAGCGAGCTGCGGGCGTAGCGTTGTCCTCGAGAATTGTCATTGCGAGGTGATCCTTAGAAGTTGAGGACCTAGTGCATCTAAATTGGCAGTTGTAATTTTGATAATACAGCACCTTTTGGGAAAACTGCTGCTTTTCCTCCGATGGGTTAAATTTTGCAGACGGTTGAATATCTGGCTTAACAGAGAGTGTTTATGACTCGAGTGGTGTTACTTGCTTGCGAAGTTCATAGTAACTGCACCCTCAAGAATTTCTTCAATGAACCTGCAGTCCCGCCTTATTGTCAACCTCGGGTGTGTGTGGATTGGTTCTCTTGCTTCTGTGGCTGTCAAAAGGAAGCTCGAGGTTTCCGTGATTGGTTTTCTCTTTTGACTATTAATATTGCAGGAAATGCTTTTATGCCTTTGATTGGCTGGTCGAGTTCTGACCTCACTGTGTTACCCTGTTATTACTACTTTGCTCTGATTTAATCACATTTCTCTTTGATTACTTGAAAGTCTTATATTTTCAGTAGAAAATGAATATGGCCGTAGTATCAGGATGAACTTAACTGTGTGTGTATACAAACGTATATGTAATACATATATATACATGCACATATACATACATATGTGTGTGCATATATATAAATATATATCATCAAAACAGCATTTATCTCTAAGGTTTAGAGCTGTGAGAACTTTTTTTTGTATGTGGGAACTCTTTTATTTGTTTCAAACTTGACTCAGTTTTCCATGGGAAGGAAAATTAAGATAAAATTATATTATGTACAATAGTTAATTGCATTGAACCCTAATAAGCACAACTTTGGATATTTTTGCTATTTTGTGGGTCTTGATCCAAAAGAAAGATGGCCTTAAAAGTACCAGTATTGTGTGTAATTACTTGGATCCTATTATTTTAGAACTTGAGTCAAGAAATCTATTCTAGGCCGGGCGCGGTGGCTCACGCCTGTGATCCCAGCACTTCGGGAGGCCGAGGCCGGCGGATCATGAGATCAGGAGTTCGAGACGAGCCTGGCCAGTATGGTGAAACTCCGTCTCTACTAAAAATTAGTCGGGCGCGGTGGTGCGCGCCTGTTGTCCCAGCTACTCAGGAGGCTGAGGCAGAAGAATTGCTTGAACTCGGGAGGCAGAAGTTGCAGTGAGCAGAGATCATGCCACTGCACTTCAGGCCTGGGCGACAGAGCGAGACTCCATCTCAAAAATAAGGAAATCTGTTCTAGAGTGAACAGTTGACTCCTGGAAGATATCTTACTTTTTGCAATCACCAACATATATGGTCCTTAGTATGCTGCATATGTTTTGGTATTTTATCTTAATTTAGTAAGATTACTTACAGAGTAACTTTTTCATGCTTCATTAAAAATAAAAGTGCTTAACTCGTGTTGCAATTTTTTTGTTTGTTTGTTTTTTGAGATGGAATTTCCCTGTTGTCGCCGAGGCTGGATTGGCGCGATCTCGGCTCACTGCAACCTCTGCCTACTGGGTTCAAGCGACTTTCCTGCCTCAGCCCCGCCGAGTAGCTGAGATTATAGGCGCCCACTGCCTCGCCCAGCTAATTTTTGTATTTTTAGTAGAGTTGGGGTTTCACCATATTGGCCAGGCTGGTCTCAAACTCTTGACCTCAGGTGATCACCCTCCTTGGCCTCCCAAAGTTCTGGGATAATAGGTGTGAGCCACCGCGCCTGGCGGCACCTTGCATATATATATTTTTGATACTGAATCTAACTCTGTCGCCAAACTGGAGTGCAGTGACGCGATCTTGACTCACTGCAGCCTTCACCTCCCGGGTTCAAACGATTCTCCTGCCTCAGCCTCTCAAGTAGTTCGGACTACAGGCACGCGCCACCACGCTCAGCTAATTTTTGTATTTTTAGTAGAGACGGGATTTCATCATGTTGACCAGAATGATCTCGATCTCTTGACCTCGTGATCCACCTGCCTCGGCCTCCCAAAGGGCTGGAATTACAGGTGTGAGCCACCGTGCCCTGCCGCACCTTGCAATTTTTTATTAACTCTTCTAGAAAAAATTATTTTCAAAGTAGAGCATGAGTGCTAAACCTGGATACTTTTCAGTAGCCTACTTCAGTTGCCCAGTTTTAAGGAAGAAGAAATCCAAATTCTGATAAAACGAGAGTTGAAACCCAGAACCTCTGATTAACTTTGTCCTGTCCTTTCTGCCTCTTTAATAAATGCTAAAAGTGGAGGTTCTTAAAATCAATTAAGCAAACCTTAACAGTTAAGATTTATAGTCTGAAGTCTTTTGCTTCCCAGAGTGTCCCAATTGGGGTATCAGTTTTTCTTTTTCTTTCTTTTTTAAATATGTATGTCAGAAGACTTGTGTTTTCATGAGTGACAGCAAATTCATTTCTCTGGTCTTATTTACAGGACTTCTGTTATTAAGGAGAATTATGTATTTATAAAAATGGTTCTGCCTTGATAAATATTTCTAAGCAACAGTAAAATGTCATATGTTTCACAAATGTTTTGTGTTTCACTTGAATTGTATTTTAAGTAACTTTCAATGTCTGGATGTCCTTAACTCCTTATTTTTATAAGATTTTTTCTTTTGAATCAGTAGGCTTGTAACGAACAAACCAACCTTGGCTTACGGATTCACAGTTGTTGCCGGGTGTCTCTGAACTGTGCTGTACTGCTTGGTTGGCAAAATCTTTTGAATCCTTCGTGGATGGCTTTTTCCCCATTCCCTCGCTATCCCCACCCACCCTTAAAATTAAGGCCTGTCTCCTCTGTGTAGCTATTGGACTATCATTAGACTTCGTTTATATAAACAAAGTCATTGACTAGATTTTGAGTTACATTCTGACTGATTACATTCTAACAATGCTTGGATAAGGTGATTAGGTGTTCTTGGGCATTGGTAACATTGTATCGTTGATAATCATGTCATCCTGTGTAGCCTCTTCTTTTGGACATGGAAACATCTTTTACTTATTTTCTTCCCTGTCCTTATTATCATTGTCCTCTGCTGAGAGCTGCCAGTTGGCATCCTCCTTTAACTTGGTCTTTGTAGTTCTCCTCACGACACTTGGTCTAGGTCAAGTACTGTACACTTAGGTTTATTTAGAATTTAGACCAGAAAAATCAGGCAGCCAGCAGTTCTGCCACCTCCCTATGAGAGTTGTATAGTGGTCGTTGATGTTTTTACTAATACCTGCCATTTACTGAATACTTCATATATTCCAGATACTGTGTTAAGGGCTTTACATATATTGTTTCATTTAATCCTTTTTAAAAATAAACTTTCTTTGAGGTATAATTTACGTACGAAAAACGTACCTGTTTACATTGTGGAGTTTGATGAATTTTGACAAATGCATACATGCACGAAAACAAGATATAGAACATTTCCAACATTGGAGAAGTTCCCTTGTGCTCCTTTGCAACTAGTCCCTCTCCACTCATAGTTCCAAGCAACTGTTTATTTGTTTTCTTTTACTGTAGAATAGTTTGCCTTTTCTAGAATTTCATATAAATGGAATCATACATTTTTTTGTGTCTAGCTTACTTTGTTCAGCACGATACATTTAAGATTCATCCTTGTTGTATGAGTCTGTTCCTTTATATTGCTGAGTAGTAGTCCAGTGAATTTGATATGCTATCTTTATGCATTTCTCTGATTTTTGAGTTGTTTCCAGTTTTTGATTATCATTTAATTCTGGTAACAGCCCTATGAGGTATTACTGTTTCTGTTTTATAGAGGAAAAACTGAAAGATCTTGCTGCTAGTGCAGGGCTGAAATTCAGACCCTTGATATTGGTGTCACAAAAGCATATACTCATAGTCACCATGCTTGCATATTCAGGGTTCTTACAGAACCCAGAGTTACCATCTGAACTGTGATTAAGTTTATTATAGTTTTTGTAAATAATATTTTACTTTTTATAATTTCGGAAGGTTTAAAAGTGGCCAATTTGGTTAGACTGTTAAATTATTAGGAAATGTAGTTTTTTCATTACTTAATTTGGTCTGACTTTTGCTCTTGGCTTTTCAGATTTTCTTTTTTTTTTTTCTTAGCAGTTTGTTAACTTTGCTTTCCCCTGTATTGGCACCATTATATTTATCCCCGTGTTTATGTTATCTTAAGCATATAAGAAATTTGTGGGAAACTCTCCCATTTTATTGTTTAGATTTTTCTCCTGCTAGAATATAATGTCTCTAAGGGCAAAGATCTTTGCTTATTTTGTTCATTAATATATTCCAAGTGCCTGGAACTGTGCCTGGCACATAATGCATGCTGAAAAATGTTTGTTGAGTGTTGAATGGGCTTCTATTTCTTTTTTTGTTCGAAGAGCTATATTTGTGTCTCTCCTCCCCCTCCCCCAATATCTATCTATATATAAAATTTATTAGCAGAATTTGATAAATTCTTCCTTCAGGAATTCTTTTTGGTTGCTTACTTTGGTACTATGTATACCTAAATATTATATCCTTGTTTCCTCTTGAGTCAGAGGCCTCTTTAAATATAGAATCTTTTCACACACAGATATGGTTGCAGTATAAATCTTTATCTTGTTTTAAGTAACTCTTATAGGTGTGTGTAGATTTGTGTGAGATACTTTTTCATACCAGAATGTACCAGTCTACATGAATCATGTGGTTCACCTTATTTTTAAAGAAGATCCGTGACTAATTTGAATTGCCATATCTCCTCTCATATGTTGTCTAATTTTTGCCATTATGTTCATATTTTAAGTGATATTTTGAATTGGTAGGGTAGGAATATTATCAGTTTTGATACCTTTTCAGAATTACTATTGGCAGTAATATATTTCATGTTTCATAATGGAGAGGGTATAAAATGCAGTTTTGTAAATTGATACTGTAAAAACATGAAGCATTTCTTCTTTTAACAAAAGCAAATGACATGCCAGTTATTATCTAAATGCCAGTTGTTATCTAAATAAGATATTGGGAAACTAAAGTGTTCTGTATAGCAAAAGTATGTGTAAGGCTGTTTACTGAAATGTTGTTAGGAATAAAAGAAGATGCAGACTTTGATTTCATGGAACTTAAATGAACCATTAAGTCCAAAAACATGTATCTGGAAAGTTAGCAAAAACTACAGGGTTAAGACAACCTGACAGACATCAGAAGAGCATTAGAGAAAGTTAAATGTTAGTGTAGTTGAGAGGCATGAGGTGATTCATTGCGTGTTATAGAGAAGGTTTCTTGGAGAGAGTCGTAACAATTTGGGCTTTCAGGTTTGGTTGTATGGTGTATGTTGAAGCAAATATTTGAGCATAGGAATATCTAAAGCAAGTTCTGAGGATGCTGAGTAGACCAAAGGAAGGTTCTTCCATGGTAGATGTTTTCTGTCAATCATTGCCTATTCTTCCTGTTTAGAAACTTCAGGAGGATAGCACTCTGATGTTGCTGACCGTATCATTCTCCTGTTTTTGTTTGGACATGCAGACATCTTTTACTTCTGTCTTCCCATTCCTTTTATCCCTGTTATATCTTCAGCACTAGAAACTGTTTAAAACATAGAGGCACTCAGTAAATATTTGGTGAATGAAGGAGTAAAAATAGGGGTGGAGATTAGGTTGGAAAAAAGGTAGAATTATACTAAATTATAGATAGTTTTGAATGTTAGGCCTAGAAGTTTCTAGGGTGGTATAGATGAAAGACCACTGAAGTGTGGTTCTGGAGTTTTTGTTTCTAGTTCTGGTTGTCATGGGTTAACCCATTTATGCCTAAATGGGTTAAATGGCCATATAATTTGGGAAGTTGCTTAGCTTTTCTGAGCCTCAGGTTGTTCATCACAGCTAACATTTGAGTGTGTGTTTTTGAGTGTGTTGAGCATGTGCCAGGCACTTTGTTAAACTCAGTAGATGGTTTAGAGCTGATTATAACAGTAGGACATATAGGTGTTACTACTACTTTTTTTTTTTTTTTTTTTTTTTTTTTTTTTTTTTTTTTTTTTTGAGACGGAGTCTCGCTCTGTCGCCCAGGCTGGAGTGCAGTGGCACAATCTCGGCTCGCTGCAAGCTCCACTCCGCCTCCTGGGTTCACGCCATTCTTCTGCCTCAGCTTCCCAAGTAGCTGAGACTACAGGCGCACGCCACCATGCCCAGCTAATTTTTTGTAATTTCAGTAGAGACGGGGTTTCACCATGTTAGCCAGGATGGTCTCGAACTCCTGACCTCGTGATCCACCCGCCTCGGCCTCCCAAAGTGCTGGGATTACAGACGTGAGCCACCGCGCCCGGCACTACTTCTTTTTCAGGGGAAGAAACTGAAACTTTAGAAATTAAGTAACTCGCTTAAGATCATCCATCTAAAAAAGAACATGCTAGAGACAGAATTTGAGCTCAGGCTGATTGACTCTGGGGCTCTTGCTTTACCGTTGTACTGCTTCATCTGTAAAATGGGTTGAGAACTAGAAAATATCTAAGGTCCATTATAGCTTTACTGTTCTATCATTTATTATCCCATTAAAAGTTCAAAATTCCAGATTCTTGAGATAGAGAGCATTATTGGTCTGGCTTGCATCAGGTATCTACCTCCGAATCTGCCATTCAAAGAGCAGGGGAAGTTAGGATACCTGTGTTGAGAAGCATTACCTTCCCAACCTGGGAGCTGCCCTGAGAGATCTGCTACTGATGGTAATATATAGCATGATCAAAAGTTAGGAAGTTAAAGTGTTAAATTATTTTAATCCATGGTTTGTCCCAAGGTGAGTTTGTATACTTAGTGTGTTTTTGCAA
This sequence comes from Chlorocebus sabaeus, assembly GCF_047675955.1. Classification (NCBI taxonomy): domain Eukaryota; kingdom Metazoa; phylum Chordata; class Mammalia; order Primates; family Cercopithecidae; genus Chlorocebus; species Chlorocebus sabaeus. The sequence continues at coordinate 35,970,172 of NC_132913.1, forward strand.
ACCCTAAATTTGTAAGATATTTTAATGAGCTTAGAATAATTTGTATGTATTATGTTTTAAATGAAATTTGAATCAAAGACTGTAAAAGAAGTCTCCGGTGTCCTTTTAAAGAAAGCAAACTCTTCACACTTAATACTTTTCAAAGTCGTAAGGGATGAGTTTTGTGTGACCTCGTAGAAATTATTTAACCTTCCTGGCCCTTAGTTTTCTCATTTGTGAAATAGAATTGGACTGAGTGACCTTTAAAGTACCTTTGACTCTAAAAGTTACTTGAACCTCTGAAACCACATGTCTATCTACTGGCGTATTGTCCAGGATTATAATTAGATGAAAAGAACCAACAAATGTGACATTAAATATTGGGAAGAAATTAATGCTTAAGGTTTAACTCTACTGCTGAGATGCTGTCAGTTTGGCTTGTTCTTTTATGAGGATCAATTACATTCATTTGCTATATACTATTAATTTTTCCTAGAGCTCAGTAGAGCAGTCCATTCTGTGTGTAAGTTTTGGTTATGATTTCCTTGCTTTCATGAAATTTTCTTCACTATCTTTACTAGGCTTACTTATTGCTGTAAGTATTCTGAAGTTCAGTAGTACTTTTAGTCCTTACCACTTGAGTTTATTTTAATTTTCTAGTATCATTTTTCTCACTTGAGTGTGTGTGTAAGGGTGTGTGTGTGAATTTTATATATGTATGAGAAAGCGTGTGCACGAGAGAGAGTAGACACTTATTTCCCCAACAAGACCAAATGTCTTGAGGAAGGTATCATGTCTGTTTTATTCAGTACCTAAGACAGGCAGGAGAGCAATTCAGGCACTTCTGTCACTTTCTATCTTAAGTGATAAAAAGTTTGTAATACAGGCACTTAGCATGATGCTGGTCACTTGGATTGAGTTTGGTTGTATTGGTAAACAATGCAGCTCTGCATCTTCATTTAATTTTAAGTAGAGTTGACGTAGAAAAACAGTAATAGGTGCATAGAGACAGCATGAGGAGGAGAGGCTGATAGGAATAAGCCATGAAGGAGACCAGTGTAGATGGCAGAAGATCCAGCATGATTATTTGATTTTAACTTAAAGTGAATCATCGATTACTTGCCTTGTCTATACTATTTAAATAGGATAGAACTTTAAATTTACATATTCTATCATGCAGAACTGCTTCTTACAGGGTTAACACTGTGGAGGAAGATGCCAGTCACTTCCAGTTTCTCCTCAGCACTGTTTCATTGTATCTGTCTGCTTTTAGGTTTTTGGTTTTACTGTCAGCTGCTGTTGCTATAAAGACAGAGGAATGCAGAGTGGAGAGTCATCCCTATCTGCTACCTCTCTAACTCCTATCTTTGCTTCCCTGATTGCTTGCTTTTTTTTTTTTTTTTTTTTTTTTTTTAATGGGCTAAGGACAAAGGACTCTTGGTTGGGGAGTCAACAAGCAGCATTCAGTTTTGCTGCTAATTCGGTGCAGTTGTTGGAACTTTGAAATTGTGATTTAGGTTCCAATTCTGGCCTCTGCCACTTTCCTTATAGGTGAGGTAAATTACTTAACCTCATTTAGCCCCATTTCCTCATCTGTTTAATAAGTATCTGAAAAGTTAGTTTTAAAGGTTACTTTTTTTTTTTTTTTTTGAGACGAGTCTCGCTCTGTCGCCCAGGCTGGAGTGCATTGGCGCGGTCTTGGCTCACTGCAACCTCTGCCTCTCTGGTTCAAGTGATTCTCCTGACTTAGCATCCCGAGTAGCTGGGACTATAGGCATGCACTGCCAGGCCCAGCTGATCTTTGTATTTTTAGTAGAGATGGGGTTTCACCATGTTGGCCAGAAAGGTCTCGATCTCTTGACCTCGTCATCTGCCCGCCTCAGCCTCCCAAAGTGCTGGGATTACAGGTGTGAGCTACCATGCCCGGCCAAGATTACATTTTTTTAATAAAAACTTAAGTCTGTGTCTTATAGGCAACACCTATTTTTTTGGTAACAATTTTTCACTTACACAGGGTAACAAATGTGAAAGTTGATGGAAGAGTAGAATATAGAGTATTCCCATACATTATTCTGTGATAGAGTTTCACATTTTTTTCTGATGCCAATTAAACATTTTTACAGCTTGAGGCCAGGAGTTTGAGACTAGCTTGGGCAACGTAGTGTGACTCCATGTCTACAAAAAATAAAAAAATTAGCTGGGTGGAGTGGCATGTACCTGTAGTCTCAGCTACTTAGGAGACTGAAACTGGAGGATTCCTTGAGCCCAGGAATTCAAGGCTGCAGTGAACTATGATAGTGCCACTGCACTCCAGCCTGGATGACAGAGTGAGACTGAGACCCTGTCTCTTAAAAACAAGCAAACAAAAGAGAACGCTTTCAAACATTACAAGTTAATATGTGTGTTTTCCTCCTTCTTTCTCTGTTTTCTGGCACAGCAGTTAACAACCAAATTGATTTTAAAAACTAAAGACCTTGAAAATGTTTTGCTAAGAGATCTAACTCTTCAGTTAATCTATAGAGTAATAATTGGGCCCTGAATAATTAATAAATTTTGTTTTCGTTCTTCAGATTTTTTTTTTTTTTTTGGGTAGATAGTTATGGGGAAGATAAGTTTTAGTGATGAAAATCTATGCAGTGGGTGTTGTACACTAGAGAAGTGAATGAAGAGTGACATTCCAGTATACCATTGAATTCTTGGATGAACACTTTTGTTTGGAAACTTTCAAAAGTATGGTATTGATGAGGGTAGCCATGCCATTTATTTGATTCTTGAGATGTTTCTCAACTGGGGCACTATTAGCGTTCGATTTGTAGTTGGTTGTATGGGATGGTCAAGGCAAAACAAGAAGTTTATTACTAATTTCTGAAACATTCTAGTTGGAATAACCCCAAAATGCTTCCTCCTTTCCAAGTGAAGGGTATTGGCTTCTGATTTGAGAATTATGATCCAGGGCTTCTTAACCTTTTTTTGGTGACATGGACTCTTTTGGCAGTCTGGTGAAACTCCTTAGAATGATGCCATAAATGCATAAAATAAAATCAGATAATTCAATTATATTGAAATATAGTTATCAAAGTAAACAATTTTTAATATATGTGCTTTATTAACACATTAAGTACAGAATCTACAGTGTATCTAGTTATCGTAAATTCAAAATAGTGATAAATATAAACAGTATTTTGACATAATTTGACTTGAAAAGATCTAGAATTTCTGTTGGTATTGCTAGTACTACTGTGGTCTGTTGTCTACATTAGGAATTGAAGGAAATGTTAAATTTGTTAGAAGTTTGTGTTTTCTCATCCAAGTTCATGGACCCCTTAGTTCTTTCTATGGATGTTTTGGGAACCTATGACCTGAGATTCAGAAATCTTCAGGAGAATTTGCACGGCCTAAATGGCAATCTCATTTCTGTGTCGTCTCAAAAGCATACAGGCTGCAGATTTTATTCCCATTACTATACAGGAGATGGTACTGTAGACAGAATTGTCTTATTTTCACGTTTAACACGTTTACTACTAGCTTTTTAAAATTGAAAAATAATAGATCCACATGATTTAAATATAAAAATTTAACAGCACAAAAGCATATACATAAAAAGTAAGTGTCTTCCCTCCCTCAGGTTTACAGATACGCTACAGAGGCAGCTGCTCTTAGCTGTGTGTGTGTGTGTGTGTGTGTGTGTGCGCGCGCGCGCGCATTCTAGAAAATTTCTACACAAAGACTTTTACTTGGTAAAGTAACCAAGTAATTCTCTTGTACTCATTTTGTAAGTGAGTAATATGTGATCTTAAAGTTAGCTTTTTAATCCAGAGTTACAAGGTCAGGCAATTTTGATTTTAAATTCCTTCCCTTTAATATCTTTGAGGAATTGAGAATTAGCAGAATGTAGCTTTCTGTTCATTGTAGTTTGGATAGCAAACCTTAACTCGTCATTCCTAAGTGGTTGTTTGGTTGTCAGCAAAGCCTTGCATTGTGCATAGGACTTTTGCTTGTATTCCTATTTTTATACACACACAAAAAAGAAGTTAGATTAATTATTAAGTGACTTGTCAGTGTTTTTACTGTAATATTTATTTATGGCCTCAAGTAGTAACTTGAGTCAGAAGAGCAACAATAAGATACCCTTTTGAAGAAAGCCATCCTATTCAGGTATCATGTTGGCAAGCCTGATATTTCATATGGACTGCACTGTCTCATACTTTCACTGTAGTTGTTTGTGATGTTTATTCATTCAGTAACTTAGCCCCATAAGCAAAGGGACCTTGTCTTTGTTACCTTTGTATACTCGATCATTTGGTATAGATGGCGTATTGGTATTTGCTCACTAAATATTTGATGATGGAATGTACAGCACCTGCTATGTGCTTTAGACACAGAAAGGAGTAAGATGTGGTACCCATTCACAAGCAGCTTATAGCTTAGTGGGAGAGAAAAGAGTTTTACACAGATGAACACATTTTAATGTGTTAATGTGGAAAATGAAAATGATACTGTGTAAATTTATTTCATGAGGGACATGATTTGAGCCAGAGTTTAAATATCAATTCATGTAATAGCTAATTGACTTTAATATACTATTGAATTCATTTTTACAGATTAGTCTTGAAATGATTCCTGTATGCCAGAACGCCATGAGTTTTTTTTTAGATGCCTATTGTTACACTCATAGAGGGAAGTGTGTGAGACCCAGTAGAGTTATTAAGAGGGTTGAGACAGTTTTGGGATCTAGTGTAGATTCACCTTTTAGGACAGGCAAAATTTTATTATGAACAGTGCCTATTGAACGAGTTTGGAAGAACAGAAACTGTTACGGAGGATGGTAAAGGAACAGTGCTGCTTCGAGTAATGCATAGGTTTTACTTAATTTTGGCTTAAAGTGTCGGGTCACTTTCTGTAAAACCAAGTACTTGGAAGAAGATTGTTTATATATTATAGGTGCTTGGTCAGTAGGAGTTTATTTGAAATAGCCTAACCACCTTGCAGAGTTCATCAAGGCTTTCAAAATACCTCCCCAAAAAATTTCCAAAGATTTAGGTCAGTGATTCTGAAGCTTTAGCATGCTTCAGAATGACCTAGAGGACCTGTTAAAACACAGATCACTGGGTCTTATTCCTGTTAGTGTCTGATTAAGGCTAGAATAGGGCCTGGGAATTTGCATTTTTAAGAAGTTCCCAGATGATCCTGGTGCTGCTTGTCCCAACTTTGAAAACCACTAGTTTAAGAGGTAGTGTTGTGGTTCTTATCTTGGCCACACACCAGAATATCTGGGATGCTTTTATAAAGTACACTTAAAAGCTTTGTCTTAGATCTGCCAACCAAATCACAAGTTAGGCGTGATTCTGGATTCAGTAGAATTGATTTGTCTAGGTAGAAAAAAGGGATTGGTGTGTGTGCCCATGATCCATGCCTTTCTGCCTCACCATTTTACCACACCTTTCAGGGTTTCTTTCCTTGTGATGTAATTCATTGGCTTTCAAATTTTTTTTGACTATGACTAATTGTGTGTGTGCGTGTATGCGTGCGCATGTGTGTGTAACTGAAATAAAGTGCACTTTGACAGACATATCTGTATTATACATATACTAATACAATTGATTTTTATTATTTGAGATAGTTATGTTAGATTGAGCACAGAATTATTTAATACCTAAGCCGTTGCTCCTAGGGGAAGTACATGGTTAAGTTCTTGCTAGACCCTGGTCACAACAGTTTCATTTGCTGATCAGTTTGTAACTTTGTTTTATGTATGTTTCTGTTTTTAAATTATCTATTTAAAATACATTGTTGATTCATGGACATTGAACTCACAGCCAGCAGCACTGTAACTCATGTCTGAGAGAAGCTTATTTAACACATGTATTTTCTCCATAAGGCGCATCACAGTCCTCTTGTGCTGAGGGACACTGGACTACACTTCAGCACCATACTTGGGGGCCCCTTTAGACAGTGAAATTACCCACGAAAGGCATAAAAATGTGAAAAACATGGCACTAAGTAGAACATGAAAAGGATGCTTGTTTACAGTATGAGAGCTGAAACAAGATGTCAGAGTGTCACCTTATTTGACCTCAGCTGGGAATATATGTCAGGTGGGCAACGCAAATATTTCACTGTTCTGCACGTGTCTGCAAGTGACTGAGAAAGTGTCACAAATAAAATTTAGCAAGTAGGCGAATTTGCAAATAAGGAAATTTGCAAGTAATGAAGATTAGTGGTGTGTGTGTGTGTGTGTGTGTGTGTGTATGCATTTTTCCCTTTTCAGTTCTATTTTGTTAAAAATAATTTTGGTCATGAGCTACTAGATTGATTTCATGATTCACTAGTGGTTCAGCTCACAGTTTGAAAAACGCTGCTTTACTTAATTCAGCAGCCTGGGTTATATATTATTTACTACTTATGCAATGATAAGTGATAAATGATATTAAACTATATTTGTGTTATATAGTTTATTTTGTATGATTATAGTTTTATTATTAAAAGATGTATCTTTTAATAATATATAAAAGATACTACTTTGTGTAGTAAACATAGAGTTTAGTCTTAATGAGGAAATTGGGTTTTGCAGGGTACAGCCTCAAGTTTGTATTTGTAATAGATCATTATTAGATGGACTGTGGAGGCAGTGCATGGGTGGTGGCGGTGGCAGAAGACTAGAGACAAAACTAGTTATGAGTGTACTGAACTGTGATTTCTGACTGCATTTTCAGCAAATTTACGACAGAATAAAAACAATTTGGATACTTTGTGTGGATTAAGGAGTTTCATTTAAATCTTCATCTTATGTCAGGGTTTCTTAACTGAGGTCTTTGATACCTAGATAGACCTAATGGGATCTGTGAACTTTCTGGGTTTGTTTTTGTTTTGTTACCACGGTTTCATATGGATGTTTACCACTTCCCTTCCAGAAAATCATCAGACCTAGAGTAAATGACCCTGATGACTCATTAAGGAGGTTAAGAATCGCATTTTAGGTGATAATGCAGATTGCTTTTTTTTAAAAAAAAAAATAGTTAATCTTCATTACATATGAATCACAAAGGTTTAAATTTTCTGAGAAATCTGAGGAGGTATTTTAAAGTTTTAGACTGAATTTATACTGATGTGAAATGCAGAATTTTACTTATTGATTCTTCGTTGTTTGTGGAAACATATTACTGATGAATATAAATATATTGAATATAAAGAATATTATTACTTTTAAGCACTAAAGTAAATCTAGATATTGTGACTAGGCACACTGGCTCATGCTTTTAATCCCAGCCCTTTGGTAGGCTGAGACAGGAAGATCACTTGAGGCCAGGAGTTTGAGACCAGCACAGGCAACATAACAGGTCTCTACACACAAAAAAAATTTTTTTAAATCTGGATACCATTTGCTTGTATTGCAGTGGAATTGTGTTTAGAAACAGTGGCATAAATAAAAGTTGTCCTTTATTTACTGTTAGGACATTAACACAGCATGGGAAGGTGCTGATTCTGTAGCGTGATAAAACAGTACAGATGGTCGTTGCAAATGTGCTCAACCACCTGAGCATATCTTGAGGTAGTTAATTTCTCTGTAAACTAGAAAAATGAAACCCCAGATTGTTCACATTGTATTATTCTGTTTTTGGAAATACTCTTCTGTTATTAGAATATCATGTATGTTCATTTGTAAAAAATTCAGAATATGCAGAAAAAGTGTGAAGAAGAAAACACAAATCCCTTAAACTTCCGCCTCTCTGAGATATCCCTGTGGTTGACCTTTGGGTGAATGTACATCCTTCCATACTTTTTATCTATGTAATATATTTATATGTAAATAGGTATATGTGTGTAAGAGAGAAAAAGAGAAAGAGAGGTTTGTTTTTTAAAATCTACTTGAGATTGAAAAATTTGGGGAAAGAATTTCTTTAGCTCATTTTGAGCCATCCCTTCAATTATTGGATTAGCTTTATTCACTGTAGCCTGAGACATGGGTGGTATAAGAGAATGGCAGCTTGTATTGGGTCACTGGTCTAAAGGGAGTGTGAGAGGAAGGAATAGTCGTTTTCCAAAACAAGGGAATTTTAAATATAGATATAGTCATTAAAGAAATTCCTGTGTGCTGAGCATCAATTCTTATTTTTTATTACTGTAACTAGCTAGTGGTCTGGTGTATATGTTGACTGTAATCTGTTCAGTTCCATATTGAGGGAAATTGATATATCAGTCAAGAGTTTTTTTATTCAGTCCTTAATAAAAAATGTTTCTGGTTTTTGATTTAAAGTTAAGTAGATTTCCCCCTTCAAGTTAATTACCTCATTTTTTCCATAGAACTTGTGTAGTTCTAGTATACACTGCTTTGTAGATCAGTGTATTCGTTCAAGTGGATATCCAGTTGTCTAAACATCATTTAAAAAATATATATTTTCTCCCTGGTATGAGATGCCACCTTCATCATATTTGAATTTTTTAAGGTCATTTGGTGTATATTTTAACTTTTAATTTTGTTCTGTTTAAATTTTCCTTCAAAAATTTTTTCGTGTGCAAAAAAACTTTAAATCATTGTTTTATCTTTTTAAAGATAAGATTATGAATTGTTTATTATCTCATCTTTCATCATTTATTTTTATATCTGGTAGAGCTAGTCACTTCCCCTTACTCATTATTCTGCTTTTTCACAGTTTACTGGCAGTTGTTTCTTATTTTTTTCATATGAACTTTATCATTGTTTTGTCTAACTCCCAAAAATAATGTTGGCAATTTTACTGGGATTCACCATACTTTTATCAATTAGCTTATAGAGAATTGACATCTTTATGATGTTGACTTCCTGTTTTGGAATGTGGCTTGTCTCTTCATTTGTCAAAGTCTACTGTGTATCCTGTTAGAGGGTTGGTTTTGTGCATTTTTTGTTGAGCTTATTCCTAGGAATTTCTAGGAATTTCATCTATTTGGTATTGTAAATGGAATCTTCTCTCTCATTATAACTTATAACTTCTTAAAGCTGTTGATTTCTATATGTTAATTTTATATCCTGCAACTTTATTAAATTGTACTAGTTTTTGCACTGATACTCTTATGTAATTGAGTTAGATACCATATCACCCCCTAGTAGAGATAGTTCACCTCTGCTTTTCCAAATAGTATACTTCTAATTACATTTCCCTGTTCTGTTCACAAATACTTCCAGTTCTGTGTTAAATAGTAGTGGAGATAATGGGCATTTTTGTTTTGTTTCTGAACTTAATGTGAATGTCTCTAGTGTTTCTTTGTTAAATACGTTGTAGATAATTTTGTATTGATTTATAGATGTAGAAAACAATATATTTATAATAGCATATAATACATATGTATGTAATACATAAAAGTATATAACATGTAAAAAATCTTCAGTGTATCTATCATAAATGAGTGTTGAATATTCTCAAATGCTTTTTTGGCATCTGTGGAGATTACCATATGATTTTCCCCTTAGGTGTATTTATAATTAGTGATGAATATTATAATATTGAACCATACTAGCTTTCCTAGAATGAACCCCATTTGGTAATGAGGTGTTACTCTTTAAAAAAATGTCTTTAGTTTTATTATTTGCTTTCCTGCAAAAGGACTTTATAGAACTTTCACATATTCTTAACCAAATGTGGCTACCTCAAAGCTTCTAATTTTATTTTTAATTTAGGCAGCCAGCTTTGGCTGAGAATAGTGATTCAGTCTCATTTTTAAATTTCCAGGAGATGGAATATGATTGGCCTAGTTCCGGTCAAACATCTAGCTCAATAAAGTTAACTGTGGCTGCAATTAGGGTGAGATGATTTACCAGCTTGGCTGATGGCAGCATACTCTTGTGGGAAAGAATGGGAGAGAATGGTAGAGAGTTGATACATGGGACAGACTACTCAAAAGGTGTATCTATTGTGCTTTTGTTTTATTACTTTTATTTATTTATTTATTTATTTATTTATTTATTTATTGAGACGGAGTCTCTCGCCCAGGCTGGAAAGCAGTGATGCAATCTCGGCTCACTGCAAACTCCACCTCCTGGGTTCACGCCATTCTCTTGCCTCAGCCTCCCGAGTAGCTGGGACTACAGGTGCCCGCCACCACGCCTGGCTAATTTTTTGTATTTTTAGTAGAGACGGTGTTTCACCATGTTAGCCACGATGGTCTCAATCTCCTGACCTTGTGATCTGCCCGCCTCAGCCTCCCAAAGTGCTGGGATTACAGGCGTGAGCCATCACGCTTGGCCAAGTTTTTTTTTTTTATTATTATTTAATGCAAAATTTATGGCTGTAGCTAGCAAAATTCCAGTTTTACCGTACAGATTAAGGTTTTTTTGTTTGTTTGTTTTTTTGTAAGAATCTATCTTACCACTGAAGCCTGGATCATCACTGGTTTCTTATTCACTCTATAGCAGTGGTCCCCAACCTTTTTGGCACCAGGGACCAATTTTGTGGAAGATAATTTTTCCATGGATGAGGGTGGGAGATGATGGTTTTGGTATGAAACTGTTTCATCTCACATCATCAGGCATTAGATTTTCATAAGGAATGCACAACCTAGATCCCTTGCATGTGCAGTTCACAATAGGGTTCATACTCCTATGAGAATCTAATGCCGCCACTAATCTGACAGGAGATGGAGCTCAGGGGGTAATGCTTGCTTGCCCTCTGCTCACCTCCTGCTGTGTGGTCCATGGTCCAGGAGTTGGAGACCCCTGCTCTATAGTACATGTTTTCAGTGGTTACTTGGAACTAAGAAAGATCCTAAAGGACTCTGAGTCATCTACTACCCAATTCCCCAAAAGAGGAGGCTCTTACTCTTAGTATAGGCATACTGTTGTGTATTACATGGAATTTTCAAAGAATTAGAGCTTAGTATTTTATGTATAGTGACATTATCTTAGCCAGACTTTTGTGTTTGGAAGATATTGTTAAAAATAATTTTTTAGGCTGGGCACAGTGGCTCATACCTGTAATCCCAGCTGTTTGGGAGGCCGAGGTGGGTGGATTGCTTGAGGCCAGGAGTTTGAGACCGGCCAGGGCAACATGGCTAAACCCTGTCTTCACAAAAAATACAAAAATTAGCCAGGCATGGTGCTGTATGCTACTCGGGAGGCTGAGGTGCAAGGATCACTTGAGCCTGGGAGGTCAAGGTTGCAGTGAGTTGTGATCGCACCACTGTACTCCAGCCAGGGCAACAGAGTGAGTCAATATCTCAAATAAATAAATAAACACAAACATTTATTGAGGTATAATTGACATACAGACTGCACACATTTCAAGTGTGCAATTTGTTGTGTTGACATTTGTGTTACACCTGTTTTCACAGTCAAGATAATCAACATAGCTCATCTCCCAATCCCTCTACCTCCTGGTCTTCAGGCAAACACTCATCTGCTTTCTGTTACTGTAGATTAGTGGTTTGCATTTTCTAGAATTTTATATAAATGGACTCACAGTATATACTCTTCTTTGCTCTAGCTTCTTTCACTCAGCATAAATTTCTTTTTTTAGATTAATACATATTGCAGCTTGTATAAGTAGTTCAGTCCTTTTTGTTGCTGAATAGTATTTCAATTTATGGCTGTATCACAGTTTGTTTATCTTTAGAGTAATGTCTGGCTTTGATCTGTTTTCCTTTGTTTGGGGTAAATAAATACCTGAAGGTGAAATGCCTTCATTGTATAGTAGTTACATTTAAAAGGTTTAACTTTAAAAAGAAAGGATCAAACTGTTCTCCAGAGTGGTTCTACCATAAAGATACTTTGAGACATTTATGTGGTTTAGAACCTTGCTACTTGAGTTTGGTCTGCAGATATGCATTACCTGAGAGCTTGTTAAAATGCTGAACCTCAGGTCCCATTCTAGGCCTGTGAAATCATTCTGTCTTATTCACAACTTCAAATCTAATTCTTGGTTATTTTCATATATAGGTATCTTGGAATAATCTGTATGGGTTATCTGTCTACCCTTAGTATTCAAGGAATGCAAAATAATTTTAGAAATGACTTTGTAAATCAGTAAGTAAATTAACTGAACATCAACTAATGTTTTTAAAAGTCAAATACCAGTAATTTATTCACCTACTGTTTTGAATTATTTTTACTACTGTCATTTCCATTCTCGAGTGAGTATTTAAGCTACATTCATGGTAGTGTCACCTTTCTAAGTTGGTGTTGAAGATCGTGGTCTTACTTATTAGCATTAGGAAATTGTTGGTTGAAAACAAGATTTTCGAAAACCCAACAATTAGATATGGGAACAAAAGAGTAAACATCTGTTGCATTATCGAGTGGTATAAGTTAGCATTTTACGACTTATAATTAAGTTTTCCAAAAGTTGATTTATAGTTCAGATATTCTAGAATTATGATGTTTAGAATAACAGTTTTCTGCACAAGATTGTTTTCACTTTTATATTTCGGTTTAAGATATCAGTTACTCAGTCCGTTAAAGCCCTCCACTCACACCTCTTCTTCATACCCCTCACAGGCAGTTAGATAGAGCAGCTATGAATGATTCAGTTCTTACTCATTTAAAATTTAACACAGCTGTTTTTCAGGAGAAAAAAATCTTTACCCTGTTATTACATTCTAAAAGGAATTTATAGTAAATGGGCACTTACCTGTTTAGGTGATAAATGTCTTTAAATATAGTTTTACAGAAAAAACAAACATCAATAATGCTACTGCTTATTTTATTGATTTTTAGCTAAAGCTGATATGTTTCTTTGGGAGGCAAAGTTAATGAAACTTACGTAATGTTACCTACAAGCCAGTATTTAGAATATTAGTGAATTGGATGGATAGCATGTTCTTTAGGCCATGTTTTTCAAATTGTCTGTGGTGAAAGACCAGTTTTTATGGTGTTATTTTTATTTTTATTTTTTTGAAACAGGGTCTTGCTCTGGGTCAGCCCAGGCTTGAGTGCAATGGCATGATCATGGCTCACTGCGGGCTTCGTCCCCTGAGCTCAAGCCATCCTCCTGCCTCAGCCTCCTGAGTAGCTGGGATTACAGTCATGCTTCACCATACCTGGCTAATTTTTTGACTTTTTTTGTAGAGACGAGGATCTTGCTGTGTGGCCCAGGTTGGTTTTGAACTCAAGTTCAAGTTATCCTCCTGCCTTGGCCTCCCAAAGTGCTGGGATTACAGGCATGGGCCACCACACCAGGCCAGAGGACGAATTTTAAAAAAAACATTTAATTTATTGCATACCAATACTTTTGTCAGGTACAGTAAAAATACAGAAAAAATAAAGATGTAGAAAATACAGTTCACAATTTTTAAATTGTTAGTTTCAGCACATAAAATTACTCTGATTGCTTTAAACTCTCCTAAATGCTTACACTGAATTTTGTACTTCTGGAGAGTTGCAGTCTGAGTAGCACTGCCTTAAACTGGTGGTTCTCAGAATGTAGTCCCAAATGCACAGCGTCATCAAACATCACCTGAAATGCCAGTTGCCTGGTTCCATCCCAGGCCTACTGAATCAGAAATTCTGGTGATTTGGCTCAGCAGTGTGTTGAAACAAGACCTGTAGGTGATTCTGAAGCTGAAACACATGAAACTTTAATAAGCCATTGTTAGACTTTTTTTTTTTTTTCATGCTCAGAAGGTGTTTCCTTCTAAAATGCTGATTATCTGTGCTTTTTTGAGTAGGAGCCAGGAGCTGGATAGCGCTCTTATAAGTCTAAACTGTCTTGGAGTGCCAACTATGTAAATGAAAGACTGAAAGACATGATTGGTTGTAAGTTAAATCTGTCACAGCTTCTTAGAAAGGAAATAATATGTGTAATTGAAGACTGATATGGTTGAAAATATATGTGCTTAATGAAAAGGAAAATTCTGGTGTTTTCAGATACCGGTGGGATGGGCCACGTTATTAAAATTCTGTTGATAGAACTGAGAAGCCTGTCTTTGCTGTTTCATAGATGAATGAAGACTTTGCCAATCAAAACTCTTCATCGTTGTAAGACCTCAGGGTCTCATAGCAACTGAATCAGACAGCCCCAAGTTGGATGCGTGGCGGGTTGTTTCAGTACAAAATAAAAGGAACTAGCACACTGTTATGTTTCAAACCACTGGAGATTGAAATGGGATCTTTACAGAGATTGTCTGGATTCTGTTTTTCACTTCAGTGTCCTGTTGTTTGTAACTAGTATATAGAATTACAGTAGTTTTTTTGTGTGTATATTGATTTTGTATCCTTCAATATTGCTAAACTCACTTTTTCTAGTAGGTTTTTTTCAGAGATTCCATCAGATTTTCTGCATAGAGGATCATGTGGTCTGTGAATAAAGGCAGTGTTACTACTTCCTGTCTCAGTCTGGATGTTTATTCGCTTTGTTTTTTTTGACTCTTCCCCACTGCCTTTCTTTTGTCAGATGATTACACTGACTAGAAACTCTGGTACAGTATTGAATAGAACTGTTGAGAATGGCTATCCTGAGAAAAATAGTTAGTATTTCACTTCTGTGTGATGTTAGTTGTAGTTTTTTTTGTAATGCCCTTTATCAGATTAAAGACATTCTCTTGTAGTTCTGGTTTTCTGTGAATTTTTGGAATGGATGTTGGCTTTTGTCAAATGCTTTTTCTGTATCTGTAGAGATGATTATACAGTTTTGTTGTTGTTGTTGTTGTTTTTGAGATGGTGTCTCACTCTGTTGCCCAGGCTGGAGTGCAGTGGCATGATCTCGGCTCACCACAGCCTCTGCCTCCCAGGTTCAAGCGATTCTCCTGGCTAAGTCTCCCGAGTAGCTGGGAGTACAGGCACACGCCACCATGTCTGGCTAATTTTTTTTAGTTTTAGTAGAGACGGTGTTTCACTATGTTGGCCAGGCTGATCTCGAACTCCTGACCTCGTGATCCACCTGCCTCAGCCTCCCAAAGTGCTGGGATTAAAGGTGTGAGCCACCACGCCTGGTTTCAGTTTTTGTTTGTTTGTTTGTTTTTTTAAACTTATTAATATGGCGAGTTACATTTATTTTGAATGTAAGTCAATCCTGCCTTCCTAGAATAAGCCCCATCTGGTCATGTATTATCCTTTTAATGTATTATTGGATTCTGTTTGCCACATTTTTGTTTAGAGTGATTGCATTTCAGCTCATAAATAGGTATTTATCTGTAGTTTTCTTTCCTTCCAGTATCTTTTTCTAGTTTTAGGATCAGTCATACTGGCTTTGTGGAACGGGTTGGGAAGTATTCCTTCCTCTTCAGTATTTTGGAAAAAATTGTGTAGAGTTGGTATTGTTTTTCTCCTTAAATTTAGTTTGTGAAATTCACCAGTGAAGCCGTCTGTTTCTGGAGTTTTCTTTGTGTGAACTTTTAAAGTACAGTTCGGTTTCTTTAATAGGTATAAGGCTATCAGTTTCTTCCCAAGTGAGCTTTGATTGTTTCATTTCAAGGAATTTGTGCTTTTCAGCTAGTTGTTGAATGTATTGTCATGAAGTTGAGATATTACCTCTTGTTTGTGATATTGGTAATTTGTGTCTTCTCACTTTTTTTTTCCCCCTAATCTGGCTAGAGGTTTATCAATTTTATGAATTTTCTTTTAGAATTAGCTTTTGGTTTTATTGATCTTTCTCCATTGATTTTCTGTTGTATATTTTATTGATTTCTACTTTGATCTTATTTCCTTTCTTTCTTAGAGTTTATTTTGTTCTTCCAGTTTTTTAGGGTAAATGTTAAGACCTTTTTCTGTTCTAATACAGGTGTTTAGTGCTGCAAATTTTTTTCCTGTGTGCTGCTTTATTACATATTACATCCTGTTGTATTTTCATTTAGTTCAAAATAGTTTCTAATTTATTTCTCTTTTGACTTCTTTGAGCCATAGGTTATTTAGAAGTGTGTTACTTGATTTTCATCTCTTGTGTTTCAACCATTTACATTTAATATGATTTTTAATAAGGTTAGGTTTGACTCTGTCTCTTACTAGTAGTTTATTCTGTTTTTTTCTGCCACCTTTTGGATTGAATATTTTTAATGAGTCTCTTCTAATCTCCATTGAATATTACACTGTTGGGTGCTGGATATTTTTGTATTCATATAAGTGTCCATGAGCTTTGTTCTGGGATGTGGTTAAGTTACTTGTAAAGGCTGGGCATGGTGGTTCACACTTGTAATCCCAGCACTTCGAAAGGGCAAGGTGGGAGGATTGCTTGAGGTCAGGAGTTTGAGACCAGCCTGGGCAACCTGGCAAGACGCCGTCTCTACAAAAGAGAAATTTTGAAAATTAGCCAGGTGTGATGGTGCAAACCTGTGGTCCCAGTTACTCATGAGGCTGAGGCAGGAGAATCTCCTGAGCCCAGGAGATCGAGGCTGCAGTGTGCTGTGTTGGCACCAAAACAGTCATCCGAAAGAGTTTGAGGGACTAGTGCCTGTTCCTAGCAAGACTGGAAAAACCTCGAAATTTGTAAAGTTACTTGTAAATAGTTTGATACCTTTGGGTTTTGCTCTTTTAATTTGTTAGGGAGTCTGAAGCACTGGTCATTCTTGGGTTAATTATTCTCCGCTACTGAATCAGTATTATTTGCTGAGTACTGTATCCAGTGCCCTTTAAATTTTGAGGTTTTTCAGTCTTGTTAGGAACAGGCATTGTGTTCCCTCAAACTCTTTTGGATGGTTGTTTCTCCAGCCTCAGGTAGTTTCTTCACACAGCTGTGCTGATCAGTATACTACTAAATACTCCAGGGAGCCCTCTTTAGCGCTCCTGGGTTCTTTCTCCATGCAGTTCTTTTCCTCTTTGGTACTCTGTCTTGTGAACCTTAGCTGCCTTGGTCTTCTGAACTCTGTCTCAACTCATGAAGTCTACTGAGCTTCATGAAGCCTTCTGCCTCAGTTTATTCTCTTGCTCCATACTCTGGGAACTAACTACTGAGGCAGCCATGAAGATCACTGGCCTTCATTGCCTGATGTCCATTGTCTTAAAACCCATTGTTTTATTACTTTGTCAGGGTATTATGTTGGTTGCATCAGGTGGAAGGGTGAATTTGGTCCCTGTTACTTTTTTTTTTTTTCTTTTGTAGTTTTAAAATTGAAAAACAATTCATATAATGTAAAATTCTATATTTTAAAGTATACAAGTGTTTTTTAGTATATTCACAATGTTGTACAACCATTACCACTATTTTGTCTCAGAACATTTCTATCAGCCCCAAAAGAAACCTCTTACCTTAATATGGGTTCATTTATAAAATAGGGTTTATTTTCTGTTTCTTTTTATATTCCCTGTTGAGTTCTTTCTTCCACATCCCTGTTGATTTTGATTTTGATTTTTTGAGCATGTCAAATGTGGTTCTGAAATTTGGGACTTTATAAAGGATATGCTTAGAAAAATTTCCCCTCCTCTCCTCTCCCTTGTCTCTTCTCTCTTCTCCTCTCTGTCCCCTCCCCTCCCCTCAGTCTCACTCTGCTGCCCAGGCTGGAGTACAGTGGCAAGATTTCTACAGCCTCAACTTCCAGGCTCAAGCAGTCCTCCCACATCAGCCTCCCAAATAGCTGGGACTACAGACATGTGCCACCTATTTTTGTTTATTTTTTTGTAGAGACTGGACATCAGTATGTTTCCCAGGCTTGTCTTGAACTCCTAGGCTAAGCAGTCTTTCTTCTTCAGCTTCTGAAAGTGCTGGGATTATGGTGTGAGCCATTGCACCCAGCCCCTGTTCTTTCTTATTCTTAACTAATACATGAACAATTTTTGTGATGGTTTCTTGGGTACTTGGGAAGAAGGGGCCATTTGGGCATAAAGTCTGATATATAGGTGTAAGATCAACCTTATTAAGTTGCTTAGCTGTTCACTTTGATTTGTTTTATGCTGATCGTGGTATATTAAAGTTTGCTATTATTAGTGTGTTTTTATCTATTGGTACTTGCATATCTGGTAGCTTTTGCTTCATAAAATGTTTGCTACTTTACCTGCTATAAAAATAATCATAAATGCTAAATCTCTGTTGTGAATTGTGATTTATTTTTTTTGGTAGCATTAAAAAGTCATCTTTTTGGCTGGGCATGATGGCTCATGCCTGTAATCCCAGCACTTTGGGAAGCCGAGGCAGGCGGATCACTTGAGATGAGGAGTTCGAGACTGGTATGGCCAACATGGTGAAACCCTGTTTCTACTAAAAATATAGAAATTAGTCAGGCGTGGTGGTGTGCACCTGTAATCCCAGCTGCTCGGGCGGCTGAGGCAGGAGAATTGCCTGAACCTGGGAGGTGGAGGTTTCAGCGAGCTGCGATTGTGCCTCTGCATTCCAGCCTGGGCAATAGAGCAAGACCCCGTGCCATCCCCCCAAAAAAGTCATCTTTTCTATGGTCATATTTAATTTTGTTTAGCTTGAATTCTACTTGTCTTATATTAGGATCTGCTTGCATTTCTTATCGTCTCCAGTTACCTGGTAAACTTTGTCCATCCCTTTGTTTTTACCCTTTCTTAACCATCTTTGAGTAAGCTCACAAAAATTCAGCTTACTATTTTTTCCTCTTCCTCCTCGCATTTTTAGTTACATTATTTTCATTTTGAGGAGGATTTTTTTTTATACAGTTTATAGTTGAGCCTTAGGTTACAAGCCAAATTGAAAACCTTTTTGTTTTAGTAGGTGAGTTAAATCCATTCACATTTGTTGATGTGCCTGAATATGTATGGGATATTGGCTTACAGTTTTCTTAAAGTATCTTTGAGTTTGAGAAGGATTTGTGTCCATCCTTCTTGAAATGTTTGATAAAATTCTCCAGTGAAGCCATCTGGTCCTAGGCTTTTCTTTGTTGAGAGGTTTTTTGATTACTGACTCAGTCTTCTCAATTATAAGAAGTAGTTAAGAGTAAGTCTTATAATTGTTATATGCTACTGGTGAATTAACTCATTTGTCTTTATGTATCTTTATGTCTTTTGATGGTTTTTGACTAAAGTCTTTTTTGTCTGATAGAAGTATGGACATCTCTGCTTTCTTTTGGTTACCATTTACGTGGAATATCTTTTTCCATCTTTTCACTTTCAGGCTATGTTTGTCCTTATGTCTAAAGTGAATCTCTTATAAATATCATGTGCTTGGAGTCTTTTTGTTTTTCACTCCATTCATCTACTCTGTGTCTCACATGCTGACTTCCTTTGTGCTTCGTTGATTTTTTTTATAGTGACATATTTTTCTTTCTTAATTTTCTTGAAGATAGTTGTGGTGTGATTATCATGGGGATTACATAAAACATCTTACAGTGGTAACAGTCTAAAAACTTAAAAGCAATTTATTTTCATACACAAAAACTATGCCTTTTGCTCACCACCACTTAATATTATAGTGTCAAAATTACATTTTTTGTGTTTTGTGTACATTAACATAGTTTTATTTTTTAATGCTTTTGTCTTTTAAGTTGTATACCAGATATTAAAATAATTTGCATACCACCATTACAGTAGTATAGGTTCTCTATTTGCCTATATATTTACTTTTACCTAGGTTTTATATTTTTGCATGGTTTCTTGTTGTCTAGCATCCTTTTGTTTCAACTTGAAGGACTCCCTTTAGCAATTTTTATAGGAAGGGTCAATAGCGATGAACTCCCTCAGTTTTCACTTATTTGGGAGGTTTTTATTTGTCTTTCATTTTTGAAGGACATTTTGTCAGATGTATCATTCTTTTCTGGCAGCTTTTTCTCTCAGCCCTTTGGATATATTATCCTGTTTCCTGAACTGTAGCGTTTTTGCTGAGAAATGCACTGATTAATCTGTGAGCTCTCCCTTGTACGTGACAAGTTGTTTTTCTCTGACTTTCAAGATTCTCTGTCTTTGACTTTTGACAACTTGATTATAACTATTATAATGTGTCTCAGTGTGTGTGTGTTGTTGGGCTGTTCTAGTTGGAGTCCTTTGGGCTTCCTGAATTTGGATGTCCATTTTCTTAATTGGATTTGGGAAGTTTTTGGCCATTATTTCTTCAAACAAGCTCTCTGTCTGTTCTCTCTCTAACCTCCTTCTTAAGCTCCTGTAATGTGTGTATTGGTCCACTTGATTGTATCCCATAAGTTCCTTAGGGTTTCTTCATGTTTGTTCATTCTTTATATTCCTCTGCCTCAAAAATTTCAAGACTTGTCTCTGAATGCACTGACAATTTGTTCTGTTTGATCAAGCCTGCTGTTGAACCTCTCTAGTAATGTTTCCAATTAAGTTACATTCTTCAACGTTAGAAGTTCTGTTGGATATTTTAAAAACTAATCTATGTCTTTGTTTATTCTCATTTTGTACCTTAATCATTTTTCTGATTTATTTATTTATTGAGACGGAGTCTCACTCTGTTACCCAGGGTGGAGTGCAGTGGTGTGATCTCAGCTCACTGCAGCCTCTGCCTTTCGGAATTCTCATGCCTCAGCCTCCCAAATATCTGGGATTACAAGTGCGCATCTCCACGCCCGTCTAATATTTTTGTATTTTCAGTAGAGATGGGGTTTTGCTGTGTTGGTCAGGCTGGTCTCGAACTCCTGACCTCAGGTGATCTGCTGGCCTCGGCCTCCCACACCCACAGGTGTGAGCCACCACGCCTGACTTTCTGATTTTATTTACTTGTCTATCATTGTTCTCTTATAGTACGTTGATCCTCTTTGAGACAGTTATTTTGAATTTTTTGTTAGATAATTCATAGATCTTCTTTTAGGTTGTTTTCTTGATTTAGTTTCTTGCTTTATTGGGCTGTTTGCCTGCTTCTTTGTGTGCTTTATTTTTTGCCATGATTTTTGAAAAAACAGGCATCTCTTCCAGTCCTTACAAACTGATTTTGTCTAAGAGAAGACCTTTGCAAATCAGTCCAGCTAGAGATTCTGGAGATACATCTTTGTTGTACTTGTACATGTAATTTCCCAATTAGAGAGGTTTGCTAGTTTCTTTTTCAGGTGTTTGTACTCTCTTGCTCCCTCTTGTCTGTGTGTGTGGTACTGCAGATTCTCTGGTGCTGCAGCAAGCCACTGAGTTCTTTTGTTCTCTACAGCCTCCAGGTTTCCAAAGTATGTTGGTTAAGTCAGTGCTTCAAGTCAGGAAGACAGAATTAGTCCCTTCTACATTCCAAATCAGATGGTCAGAATATTGGATGCATTTTCCACTCTTCCATTTCTTTCCAGAGGGAAAAGCCATGAACTGGACACTTTCTCCTCATCACACCAAGTTGTGCTGTCTTCTACCTGCTGTGGTGCAGGTTCTCTGGTGCTACACAATGTTGCTGAGCCCAATTCTGTTTGGACCCCAGCTATCCAAAGTATACCAGTCCATCAGGCAGACTCCTGAAAAGCCAGAATGTTGGATATAGGTTTCACTCATCTCTTTCTTTCCTGAGGAAGAAGCCATAAGTTGTGCTTTTTCTCCCAATAGTGTTGATGTGTGCTGGCTTGGGGGAAGGGCTTATGGCCTTTTAAACCCATTTCAATGCACATGTTCTTGGCTTTGAGCTTGCCTGGGGTACTACCATTTCTGAACTGCTTTCTGGATTTCTCAAGCCTTTTTGGACTGTATATTGTGCAGTCAGTATGTTTGTGTGGGAATGAGGTATGGGGCTTACTCATCCTCCATCTTGCTCCTTTCATTGGTATGTAACTTCGTAGTCTTTTGTTCCTAGAAGGTTTTCTGGAATATAGTTTTAAATATTAGTTCTGTTGCATTGTTTTGTTCTTTAGGAACTCTAATTATATGACTGTCATTCCTTCTTTGCCTGTTGTACATTCTGCTTACCACCTTCTGTCTTACTCATTTTATTTCTCTTTATCTAATTTTCATTCAGCTGGGTGTTTGACCAGCTTTATACAGCACACTTAAAGGTTTTTTGGGATATAATTTTCATGGGGCTTCTAATAATTGTGGTCTTTATTTTTGAGTTTTTTTTCTTTTTCTTCCATTCATGAGTTTAATCAACTCTTCAAATTTCTTTCTAGGTCTTCCTACCCCTGCCTTTTATGTTCTTATTTTTGGAGATTTTCATATTTCAGGTGATTTTTTTAAATTTTCATATCCCTAAATGCTACTTTTGAGTATGTTAGGTTTGGAGCATTTTTCTTGAACATTTCTTTTTTCTCCCCTCCCCAGAATAAGAGTTGTTCATCAGTAGAGATATAGCTGAATCTTGTCTACTCATTTTAAGATAATTGAATAGATTTATTAAATTTTCTTCTGTTCATTTTTTTGGATTTGAGGTATTCACAACATTCTTAGTTCAGTGGCACCCTTTTCTATCTGTGTAGAATGATGGGCTTTCAGCAAGTAGGCAAGGAAGTGGTTTTCTCATTCTAGCTCTTTCTAGCTGGTGTTCGTAAATCCCTATCATCCCTGATTTTCTGTGGGACAGATGGGCCCAGTATTATACAGCACACTTATAGGTTTTTTGGGGATATAATTTTCATTGGGCTTCTAATAATTGTAGTCTTTATTTCTGAGACTTTTTTTCTTTTTCTTCCATTTCTCCTGCTCTTTTCAATTTTAGTTTCCCAGAATTTTGCTGCACTCTTGTGCTGATGACTTATCTCATTCTCTTTGTCATTGTGGCTTTATACGTTTTTTAGTCCATTACTAATACGTTTACATTATAAGGTGGTAGAGTATATAAGTATAGGCATTCAGTCAGCTATCTTTAGTTGGGAGTTTTAAAATAGCAATGAATAGTCTTTGGTTCTGTATGTATCCTAATTCAGTGGATAAATCCTGAAAGCCAGTAAGTTGGGGCATGAACTTGGTAAGATGGAAAAGCGCCAGACAAGTAAGGATTCAAATTTCATTCTTGTTGATTTCTACCAGTGTGGCCATAGAACCTTAGTTCATTCATCCCCAAAAGAAAAACAACAACAGCAACAACATACTTCTTCTCTGCATCCTGGTGCTCATTGTGTATGACTAAAAATCATGAATTACTTAGTTTCTTTTTTTTTTTTTTAAGTCTGCTTTATTTACCATGTAATTTCATGTTTTCAAGGGAAAATAAAAAGTAGAAAGTGTATAATGTCTTTACAGAAACTCAGAAAAATGCTTAAGCATAATTATAGTAGGTTTCAAAAAGATTTTTCAGAATGTCAAAGTAGCTATAAGAAATGATTTTGTGTATCTTGGTGGAGAGATGTTTCAATTAAAATGCAATATTTTAACAACATAAAAAACTTACAAAAGTAATACAGATTTACTACAGAAGATTTAGAAAATACAAAGGGCACACAGAAAAAAAGAACAATCACTGATTAGTTAGCATTTTGTGGTATATTCTATTCACTAGGCTCCTTTCTCTGCATATATATTTATTTATATTTGCACATGTTATTTTATAACCTGCTTGTTTACTTCATATCCTAGTTATTTTTTTAAGTAGAGATCTAAGTTATGTTGTTTTTTTACTGCTGCCTAAGCAAGAGTTCAATCTTATGTGCATAGTGTGATTTATGTAAGTAATTCCCTCTTCGTTGACATTTAGGGGCTCTCTGTCTCTGCCTTTTTGTCTTATAAGCAGTGCCATGATGACCATTTTTATACAGCCATTATTAGCCACTTTTTGGGGAGGGTGAATTCCATAAATAGAGTTGGTGGGTCAAAGGGGTATCTTTTTAAAGGAAAGAAAATCAAGTAGTGCCTGTGCTTGAGTTTTAGTTATTTTTAAAAGCCTAGTAACCTACCAAAGTATAATGCAGCATGTAACGATGTAACAAGGAATTGATATTACCTCTGTCTACTCTTTCCCCAAAAAAGACAAACCAGAACTCTGGTACCTACTTCCAGGATTCTATGTGTTTACAACTAGTTATATTTATTTTACAAAGCACGGTCCTCTAGAAATGATATTACTGTATTTTCTTGTTTTTGTTTTGTTTTGTTTTGTTTTTGGTTTGAGAGACTGTCTCATAATCTGGTGAAAGAAATGAAGATGAGATTTATTTTTAGATCTAAATTTGGTCTACAAGTTAAATTGAGGGAGGATGTCTTGATCTGGCTCCTTAATTTCTGGTTTCAGCCCCGTCATCTGCCAACTCTGTTAACAAGAAGAGAGTCATCTGTGATCTGTTTAAAAATGTTCTCATTTATAAAATTAAAATAAAATAAGGTCAGCATCCAGCATGCTGGCTCATGCTTGTAATCCCAACACTTTGGGAAGCTGAGGCAGGCTAATTGCTTAAGGCCAGGAGTTCAAGACCAACTCGGGCAACATAGTGAGACTCCATCTTTAAAAAATGTTTAAAATTATCTAGGTGTGGTGGTGTGCACCTGGCTAAGGCGAGAAGACCACTCAAGCCTAGGAATTTGAGGTTACAATGCACTATGATCATGCCACTGCACCCCAGCCTGGGTGACAGAGTGAGACCCTGTCACTAAAACAAAATAATATTGAATCCTCATATATTAAATATATATTTTGATAATTGGGTAGTATCTAAAAATGTTTTGTACTTTGGGGAAAGTGAAGTATGTATCCAGAGAATCTCTTTAAATAAATATGCTGCCATTTAGCTCAGTTTCTTCTTATTACCCATATCTGTAGATCATCAGCATTACCAGGACGGGTTTTTCATCTTTAACACTCTTCTCTAGTAAGGATGGAGTAATTAAAGAACCCTGGAATCAGAGTCTAAATTTGATTATCTTGTAAAATGATGCCATAACTAAGAGCAAATCACTTGTTTCTTGAGTCTCATTTATAAAACAATATAAATATCTACCAATACATCCCAAGATTGTGAGGACCTAATAAGCATATGATTGCAGAGGCTCTCTGAGAACTGTAAAACACTACATAACTGCAAGGTGACATTGTATATTTCATCACTTTCTGTGACCAGCAAGGTGAGATGTGAGAAAAGTATAAGAAAACATGGGCTTAAATCGTTAGGAATTACTGATTCCAGGCTTGGCTTCCTAGTTCCTTGATGTCGTTTGTTGTTGTAGGTGTGTGAATCTCGCCGTCTTAGTGCAAAAGTTTGTTTTTTGAGAGAGAAAGGGTCTTGCTATATCTCCCAGGCTGGAGTGCAGTGGTGCAGTCACAGTTCACTACACCCTCCCGTTCCTGTGCTCAAATGATCGTCTTGTCTCAACCTCCTAAGTAACTAGGACCTCAGATGTGAGCCACCACATCCAGCTAGTTTTTAAATTTTTTATGGAGACGAGGTCTCACCGTGTTGCCCAGGATGGTCTTGATCTCCTAAGCTCAAGGGATCCTCCTGCCTTGCCTCCCAAAGTGTTGGTTTATTATAGACATAAGCCACTGCTCCTGGCAAACGCTTTTACTACTAATAGATTCTAACTAAATTTGTAGTAATACTTGAATGGGAAAATGTATTTGGTGCTCCAACTTGGGATTGTGCCCTATTAAGAAAAACGTATTTCTGCCTGGCACTGGAAGCCCTTTTCTCAAGTACTTGCCTTTTTATTTTTTATTTTATTTTTTACTATTTCTGGACCTTTGTTCATTTTGGACATAATGTTTTCTCTGCCTCGCTTATTTGTTTATTTCCTCTTTTGCCCTGCTAAATCCCTGTTGATCCTAAAAGTCACAGTTTAGATTT
The DNA here is from genome assembly GCF_047675955.1 of Chlorocebus sabaeus. Taxonomy (NCBI): domain Eukaryota; kingdom Metazoa; phylum Chordata; class Mammalia; order Primates; family Cercopithecidae; genus Chlorocebus; species Chlorocebus sabaeus. Next base: position 35,995,627 of record NC_132913.1, read on the forward strand.
TACTTTCTTTGGGCATCTTTCCCTAACCTTCTAAGATGAGTGGTTTGACTAGTTGAGATTGGACGTGCTTGTCAAGTTCAAACATGATTGCATACTTCAATCTCTCTCTCTGACTAGATAAGTTTCTTAATGGCAGAGACTGTTTCTCATTCAACGTTCTCAATAACAGGATAATATCCGGTGTTTAATAGGTGTTCCCAAGCGTATAGAAATGATGCCTACTGATAAATAATTTTTAATTCATGCATTGTAGCATATTCAGCCATCTAGTTTCTTTTACTCTAGTGCACTTCTGTATCTTGAGGCCGGATATTCATTTCGTTTGGAGGTTGAAAAATGTTCACTTAGAAAGCCTCTGTGGTGCTTAAGGACCCTGAAATATTTGTTGAGCCAACTTGGTCACTATAAACGTAGAATGAAATTGACAGAGAAATTGATGGCATTGAGGTAAGATGAGTCATATGAACCATGTATTCTAGGCGTGAGTGAAGAAATGAGAGCTGTAAGGGAATCTGATGAAGAAAATGGAAAGGTCGAGAAGCTGGAGATTTTCATGAATTTGAAGACTAGGCATAGTGAGTGAGAAGATGTGTGTGAACTCAGGGAATAGGAAGTAGAAGTTGTATTCAGAGAGGACCAGTATATAAAGAAACAAAAGCATAAAACAGTATACTGTTACTGGGGAATAGCAAGAAGTTTGCTGTAATTCTAGAGAAGGATGTTTGGGAGGGATATGGTGCTGGAATGATAGGTTGCACTGGTTCAGATGAGACATGTTTGTCAAGCTCAAAAAATGAGACTTTATCCTATAGATGGTGGGCAACCATCTGTAGTACAATGTAGAAGCTCCATGAGCTTAGGGTCTGCCAGGCATTGGGGACAAAGTGGTGTATGCAAAACAGGCACACTGTCTTGCCCCACAGTCCAGTGGAAGAAGAAGGCAGAAATCACATGGTTACAAAAACAGATATGAAGGTTCATGTCTTAGCCTACGCTGGAAAGGTGTTTGTTTCTGAGAACTGATAAAAGGGATTTTTTTTTCCACTTAGGGTGGTCAGATTTCACTGATGAAGTGACATTTTAAATGTGGACCAGAAGGGTTTATTTAGGAGAAGTAGGGGATTGTTATTGAGGGAGGAGGCTGTGTAGAGAGTGGCAGGTAGGAGAAATAGTAATTCATGTTGCTGTTTCAGAGTTTACAAACCTCTCAAAGGCTACATTTGTTTAATTTTGTTACAGGCAATAAGACCTTATCAAAACACAAATGAGTAGTTTGAATATATTAGGGTTTTCTTTAAAAAAGTTTGACTGTGATCGACAATAAAAAACATTTTACAAACATATATGACTGAAATAACTTTCTACATTCAGTACTCTCTGATTTTTTTTCTTTTCTTTTAAAAAAATTGCTGACTGACCTGTTAGTGGGTGCAGTTTGAAAAACATGGGGTAAAATGATGGGTTAGGTTTCTTTTCCCTCCGCTCCCCTCCCCTCCGCTCCCCTCCCCTCCGCTCCCCTCCCCTCTTTCTTTCTTTCCTCTTTCTTTCATTATACTTTAAGTTCTAGGGTATATGTGCACAACGTGCAGGTTTGTTACATAGGTATACATGTGCCATGTTGGTGTGCTGCACCCATTAACTTGTCATTTACATTGGGTATTTCTCTTAATGCTATCTCTCCCCCTACCCTACGACAGGCCCCAGGGTGTGATGTTCCCCATCTTGTGTCCAAGTGATCTCATTATTCAGTTCCCACCTATGAGTGAGAACATGTGGTATTTGGTTTTTTGTCCTTGTGAGTTTGCTCAGAATGATGGTTTCCAGCTGCATCTATGTCCCTGCAAAGGACACAAACTCATCCTTTTTTATGGCTGCCTAGTATTCTATGGTGTATATGTGCTACATTTTCTTAATCCAGTCTATCATTGATGGACATTTGGGTTGGTTCCAGGTCTTTGCTACTGTGAATAGTGCCACAATAAACATACGTGTGCATGTGTCTTTATAGTAGCATGATTTATAATCCTTTGGGTATATACACAGTAATGGGATGGCTGGGTTCAAATGGTATTTCTAGTTCTAGATCCTTGAGGAATCACCACACTGTCTTCCACAATGGTTGAACTAGTTTACAGTCCCACCAACAGTGTAAAAGTGTTCCTGTTTCTCCACATCCTCTCTATCTTGTCATTTTGTGTTTATAAAATTATTACCAGTATTCATAAGCCTTTATCTCCACTAATTAATGAGTTACTGGGGTACTGGGGTTACTGGGGTACGCTGAGTGCACACGGAAACCCTTGTTCAGTTTTAAAACTAAATATGTTTTGAAAACTGTGTAATACATAATCTTATTATTATATAAAGTTGTTTTTTTTTTGGGGAAGAAAGTTGCAGAGAGTCGAGTTATTCATATACCTCAGTTTTATGGTACATTGTTACCATTGGTTTCTAAAAGAGCCTTCTCTTTTCCTCTCCTCCCCTCCTCTCACTCTATTTTCATTTTTATTATGGAATTAAACATACACAAAAGTAGAGAAAATAGTATAATGAATCTCTGTGTGTTCGTCTTCTGCAGTTAATCACATATGGCCAATCTTGTTTTGTCTCTGACACTGCAGTCCAATACGGCCTGAATTTGAAAGAATATTGCCAGACCCCTCTCTGGTTTCCTTTATTTATTCTGTTCTCTCTCTCTTTGCTACTCCCGTTCTCCTCTCTACCTTTTCAGGCAACCAACTAATACGTTTAATGTGTCTCTTCTGGCAAAATCTATACTGTTTTATATACATTTCCTTTTAATTTATAGAAATCACATGTTATATCTGATTCTGTTTCTTATGAGTTTTCTGAATTAACACTGCTTTTTTTTTTCCTTATTCACAAAATATATCACAAGGATCTTAAAAAAATTTTTATTTCAGTAGCTTTGGGGAAACAGGTAGTGTTTGGTTGCTTGGAAAAGTTCTTTAGTGGTGATTTCTGAGATTTTGATGCACCCATCACCTGAGCAATGTACATTGTACCCAGTGTCTAGTCTTTTATCCCCCAATCCCCTCTCATCCTTCCTGCTGAGTCTCCAAAGTCCATTGTATCATTCTTTTTTTTTTTTTTTTGAGATGGAGTCTCACTGTGTTGCGCGAGCTGGAGTGCAGTGGCGTGATCTCGGCTCACTGCAGCCTCTGCCTCCCGGGTTCAAGTGATTCTCCTGCTTCAGCCTCCCAGGTAGCTGGTACTACAGGCATGCACCAACACTGCTGGCTAATTTTTGTAATTTTAGTAGAGATGGGGTTTCACCATGTTAGCCAGGATTGTCTCGATCTCCTGATCTGGTGATCCGCCCGCCTCAGCCTCCCAAAGTGCTGGGATTACAGCTGTGAGCCACCACACCTGGCCCATTATATCATTCTTATGCCTTTGTGTCCTCATAGCTTAGCTCCCACTTATAAATAATAACATGGGATGTTTGGTTTTCCATTCCTGAGTTACTTCATTTAGAATAATGGTCTTCAGCTCCATCCAGGTTGCTGCAAATGTGATTATTTCATTCCTTTTTATGCCTGAGTAGTATTCCATGGTATATATACACCACATTCACTCCTTAGTTGATGAGCATTTGGGCTGGTTTCATATTTTTGCAATTGGGAATTGTACTGCTATAAATGTGTGCAAGTTTCATATAATGACTTCTTTTCCTTTGGGTAGATACCTAGTAGTGGGATTACTGGATCAGATCTAATTTTAGTTCTTTAACGAATCTCCATACTGTTTTTCCATAGAGGTTGTACTAGTTTACATTCCCACCAGCAGTGTAAAAGTGTTCGTTTTTACCACATCCACACCTACATCATTACTTTTTAATTTTTAAATTAACAGCCATTCTTGCAGAGTAAGGTGGTATCTCATTGCAGTTTTGATTTGCATTTCCCTGACAATTAGTGATGTTGAGCATTTTTTCATTGTTTGTTGGCCATTTGTATATCTTCTTTGGACAATTGTCCATTCTTGTCCTTTCCCAACTTTTTGATGGAATTATTTTTTTTCTTGCTGATTTGTTTGAGTTCTTTGTAGATTCTGAATATTAGTTCTTTGTTGGATGCATAGTTTGCAGATATTTTCTCCCACTCTGTGGGTTGTCTCTACCCTGCTGATTATTTCTTTTGCTGTGCAGAATCTTTTTAGTTTAATTAGGTCCCATCGATTTATCTTTGTTGCATTTGCGTTTGGGTTCTTGGTCATGAGCTCTTTGCCTGAGCCAGTGTCTGGAAGAGTTTTTCCGATGTTATGTTCTAGAATTTTTATGGTTTCAGGTCAGTTGGTTTTTGTATAAGTTGAAAGCTGAGGATCCAGCTTCATTCTTCTACATGTAACAGTGCTTCTAAGCTGCATCACATTTTATATGCATCTGGACTGTTGATACCAACTGTTTTGTAATATTCATGGTGAGCATCTACCACATTTTACTTCCCTACTCTCCCACTCATAGATACCCACATTGCCCCAGATTTTCCTCCACAGTAGGTATCATTTCAGTGAATATACCTGGTTACATACCTGTGTGAGGTTTTCTTGGGGTTACATATTTCAAGACAGGAGTTGCAGGTTCATAGATTATGCAGATTCAGTTTGAGTAATTAATCACGTTGCTCTCTGGAGTGGTAGAAAGTCTGTGCTTCCATAGTCATGCATGCAGGAATTTGTATCCTCATATCCTTGCCAACACTTGGCCTTATTTTAGTTTTTTATTTTTGCCAGCTTAATCAGTATAAATCATTGCATAAAAGTTTTTAAACTTGTGTTTTTCTGATTATTAATGAATTTGCACATCTCTTTACATACTTGTTAGCCTTTTGGGTTTTCTCTTCTGTAAATTGCCTATATGTATCTTTTACCCATTCTGTTAGGGTTACTTTTCCTGTTAATTTGCAGGAGTTTCTTATATGTTCTAGATAGTAATCATTTATAGATTTCAGACATTTAAAATAACATACCATTTTGTCATAAATTTATTAACTTTGTCCGTGGTGTCCTTTATTGAACAAAATTTTTAATTTTAATGTAATAGATTTCTTTCTTTTTTTTTTTTTTTTTTGCTTTATTGTTCGTACTTCTGAAGAAGTTCTCTGCTCTTATAGCAGAAAGATATTTCTCTTTGTTTTCTTCTGTCTATGGTTTTACTTAACATGTTTAGATATATACAGATATTGTAGGTTTGGTTCCAGGCCACCACAATAAAGCAAGTGTCACAACAAAGCCAGTTACATGAATATTTTGGTTTCACAGTGCATATAAAAGTTACGCTTATACTATACTGTGGTGTATTTACGTATGCACTAGCACTGTCTAAAATATATACATTCCTTAATTTTAAAATGCCTCATTGCTAAAAAATGCTTGCTAACAGTCATCTGAGCTTTCAGTTATTCGCAATCTTTTTACTGTTGGAGGGTCTTGCCTTGATGTTAATGGCTAGACTGATCAGGGTAATGTTTGCTAAAGGTTAGGTGGCTGTGGAAGTTTCTTATAGTAAGACAATAGTGAAGTTTGCTTCATCAGTTGACTCTTTCATGAAAGAATTTATTGTAGCATGTGATGCTGTTTGATAACATTTTACCCACAGTGGAACTTTTTTCAAAATTGCATTCTCAAACCCTGCTGCTGCTTATCAACTTTGCATAATGTTCGAATCCTTTGTTGTCAGTTCAGCAATGTTCACAGCATCTTCACCTGCAGTAAATTCCATCTCAGGAAACCACTTATTTGCTCATCAATAAGAAACAACTCTTCATCTGTTCAAGTTTTATGAATTTGCTACAATTCAGTCACGTATTCTAAGCAGGCTCCACTTCTAATTCTAGTTTTCTTGCCATTTCCACTACATCTTCAGTTACTTCCTTTACTGAAGTCTTGAACTCCTCAAAGTCATCCATGAGGATTAGAATTCCCTCCTTTCAAACTCCTATTAATGTGGGCATTTTGACCTCTTTCTATGAATCATGAATGTTCTTAATGACATCTAGAATAGTGAATCCTTTTCAGAAGGTTTTCAGTTTACTTTGCTCAGATCCATCAGAGGAATCACTATCTATGGCAGCTATTGCCTTACAAAATGTATTCTTAAATAAAAACTTGGAAGTCAAAATTACTTTTTATCCATGGACTGCAGAATGAATGTTGTCTTAGCAGGCATGAAAATAGCATTAATCTCCTTGTTCATCGCCATCAGACTTCTTGAGTGACCGTATACATTGTTGAGTAGTTGTATTTTTAAAAATATATGTATTTTTTTTTACCCGAGCTACTGCTATGGCAGCTACTGCTCGGGGGAAAAAATAACTTAAATATTCTAAGTTAGCTTAGAATATTTAGTAATTAAGTAATAAAATAACTTAAATAATCTAAGTTAGCTTAGAATATTTAGTAAACCTGTAGAGCACAGGCAGAGTAGATTTACCATATTCATGAGGGCCTTAGGATTTTTGGAATGGTAAGTGAGCATTGGCTGCAATTAACATCGTCAGCTGATTAGCCCCTAACAAGAGTCAGTCTGTTCTTTGAAGCTTTGAACAGGCATTGACTTTTTCTCTCTAGCTATAAAAGTCCTGGATGGCAGCTTCTTCCAGTAGAAAGCTGTTTCACCTACATTGAAAATCTATTGTTCATTGCAGCCACCTTCATCACTGATCATGACTAGATCTTCTGGATCACTTGCTGATGCTTCTCCATCAGCACTTGCTGTCTCACCTTGCGCTTTTATGTTATGGAGATGGATTTTTGCCTTCAATCTCATGAGCCAGTCTCTACCATCTTCTAACTTTTTTCGTGTAGCTTTTTCACCTCTTAGCCTTCATAGAATTGAAGAGAGTTAGTGCCTTGCCCTGGATTAGGCTTTGGCTTATGGGAATGTTGTGGCTGGTTTGATTTTCTATCCAGACCACTGAAACTTTCTCTGCCTCAGCAATAAGGCTGTTTCGCTTCATTATTATTTGTGTGTTCACTAGAGTGGCACTTAGTGAGCTTAAAAAGGAGTAGAAAATGTGGCTTTATAATATTTTGTGATTTCTAGTAGGCAGCTCTCTGTTCTCATGCTACATTTTCTGCTTCTTTTTAAGTTTACTTAGTTATTCCTAGACTTCTGTTCCTTAGCTAAATTTCACAACATTTTTCTTAAATATGCTTGTGCTTTCTTGATTTAACTTAGTCTGACAAAATGCCAAAGAGATACTGACTGTGATGTAGTATAGATGATTATTTGGGGAAAAGCAGGTATGACTTGATTGGATCTGACAAAACTTGATGCTTCTTGTAGGAGTCCCAGTAGCTGCCCTGGCTTACCGTTCACTTGTCTGTGGCATAGAAACTTGTTGGCCCACTTCCTCATATCGTATTTCTTTTCTTTCCCATTTATTTTTATATCTCTGTCTCTCTGCTTTCTTTAACAGTAATTACTGGCAGAAGATCATGAAATTAATGTAATTCTTTTCTCATTATTTGATATCTATCCCCCTCTATCATCTTACCTTCCTTTTAAAGTACTGGTTATAATCAAACTAATCTGTGTATTTTGCATAGAATGGACCTTCAGTTTAATTTTATTTATGTCTTACTGAATGAAACTTTTCTTTTTGGATCACTGCACTAATTCCTTTTGTATAATAATATTTCACATACCCTAAAGGCTTGAATGAAATTAAGAACTTCTAATTTCTTGGACTTTATAGAACTTCCAAAAAAATGGTGTAATATCTTAGGATTAAGAATTTGGCTTTGCATATATATGTATATCCTGGATTGTATTTCTGTTTTGTTACTTAGAGCTGTTTGACCTTCAGCAACTTGTGAAATATCCTTATGCCTCAGTTTCTTTAGGTGTATTTTGCATAGCCTGACATGTAGTAGGAATCCAGTAAAGATTTCATTTATTCATTCAGTTAATGTATATTAAGCAGCTTCTATATTTTGGCCATTGTACTAGGCATTAGGGATAAGAAATTAACAAAGCAAGCAAAAATCATTGTCTTCTTGGAACTTACTTTATGCTAGGGGGAGATGGGCAGTAAACAAATGAGATCTTTACTCTGTTAGACGTTGCATAGTGGTATGGAGGAAAGTAAAACAGGAAAGGTATGGAGGAAAGTAAAACAGGGAAGGAGTGCTAGAGGAGGAGTACTCTTTTAGATTTAAAAAAAAAAGTCACGGAAGGCCTCTCTGCTGAGATAAGACTGGAAGCAATTTTGAAAGCAGACCATTTGGATATATAGAAACAGCAACATCAGTGTGGCTAGAATTAAAGATTGTAGAGGAGAGAGGTCAGAAATGAGATAAGAGAGATACAGAGTCTCATAGGTCATTGAGTGAATTTTTTTTTTTTTTTTTTGAGACGGAGTCTCGCTCAGTTACCCATACTGGAGTCCAGTGGCGCGATCTCGGCTCTCTGCAAGTTCCGCCTTCTGGATTCACGCCGTTCTCCTGCCTCAGCCTCCCGAGTAGCTGGGACTACAGGTGCCCACCACCACACCCAGCTAATTTTTTTGTATTTTTACTAGAGGCGAGGTGTCACCGTGTTAGCCGGGATGATCTCAATCTACTGACCTCGTGATCCACCTGTCTTGGCCTCCCAAAGTGCTGGGATTACAGGCGTGAGCCACCGCGCCCAGCCGTTGAGTGATTTTTAACCTTTACTCTGAATAGGATGGAGATCAGAAATCCTTTATGGGGTGGGTGACATGACACGATTTACCTTCCAAAAGGTAAAACTGCTTTATTGGGAATGGGCCACTGTGGGGCAAGGGAGGAAGGAGGGAAAATTCGATTTAGGAGGCTATTTCAGTAAGTTGCAGAAGTAATGAAGTGATTAGAAACTGGATATATGTTATAGGAACTGTTCATTTAACCTTTATTTAAAAATATTTTCTGCCCTGGTAGTAATAAAATTTGTTGAACGTAATTTTATCTTTCTTTGAATTATTCAGAATTTTGCACTGTTAAAGTTTGAAGTACACAAATGCAGAAGATACTTAAAATCTGTGATATAAATTTATTTCCTGTAACTTGGAATTTTTCTTTCATCTGCTAGTGGTGACAACCACCTCAATTAATTTAGCAAACATTAATTTTTTGTAATTGAAATTTTATATTCTAGTTTCTGAATGTATATTTAATTTTTTTAAAAAAATTCTACTTACGAAAATTGTAATAATCTGAGGTGTTATCAGTATGAGCCACAAGTATTAAGAGAGAATTATGGCAATGTATGTATAGGTCTTTGGCAAAGGAACTATTTATAATTGATTCTTAAAGCACTTTGTGATTATTAAACAAAGTAACTTTTATATAAAATTATGCATTGATTAGTATTACCAAAACAACTTATGTTGCCTACTTTACATTTTCCAGGAACATCATTTACAGCGAGCGATTTCAGCACAGCAAGTGTTTAGAGAAAAAAAAGAGAGTATGGTCATTCCTGTTCCTGAGGCAGAGAGCAACGTCAACTATTACAATCGCTTGTACAAAGGAGAGTTTAAACAGCCAAAACAGTTCATTCATATTCAGCGTAAGTTTGTTAATTCGTTGTTTTCTGTTTGTACTTTAAATTTATCAACCAGTGGAAATCTTTTCTTTTGCCTAAAGAAATTCTGATTTTTAAATTCATACACACTGATTAATAGAAGTGTTAAACATTAAAGAATAAAATCCCTCTGTGCTTACATCTGAATTTGGAAATCATTTTGAGTTTTAAGTAACATTTGGAACATTTGATATTTATGTAGTATAGGGTTTTGTATAGCACTTACACTTTATTACACAGCTAAAAGGTGGTGGATTACTATACCTAGATGAGATTTTCCTTTTGTTTTTTTTTTTTTTTTTTTTTTTTTTTTTGAGACAGAGTCTCTCTGTCACCCAGGCTGGAGTGCAGTGGCCTGATCTTGGCTCACTGCAGTATCTGCCTTCCGGGTTTAAGCAATTCTCCTGCTTCAGCATCCTGAGTAGTTGGGATTACAGGCACGTGCCACCACACCCAGCTAATTTTTGTATTTTTAGTAGAGATGGGGTTTTGCCGTGTTGGCCAGGCTGGTCTCAAACTCCTGACCTCAGTTGATCTGCCTACCTCGGCCTCCCAAAGTGCTGGGATTACAGGTGTGAGCCACCGCGCCCGCCCAAGATTTACTTTTAAAGGCCCAGTGGCTCTAATGCCCAGGAGTAGGGTTAGTCTTCTGGAATTTTTCAGAATTAGATCTAATGCCTTTACTTTCATATAGTTTTTATTAAAGAATTCTGTGTAGTTTTGCCTCCTTAATACTCTTACTTTTCTCCCACTGTTAGTATTTAAATGATCACCACCTCTAGCGTGAAGACTTTTAACAGTCTCCTGTTACATTTACTGTCCTGTATCTCCTGTCCCTGTACTCTTCTAATCTAGCTTCTCTCCACAAAGAACTTCTAGAGTAGGATTTTTCAGCTGATTCCGCAGACATTTGCTAGTGTCTTGTTATCTTGTCAGGTGTGTAAAAAAGAAATGTTGAATAGCTTATTAAAATAGAGATTCCAAGGCTCAACATCCCGCCTACCTGAAGTACCCACCTGTCTGACAACCTACCTGTATGAGAATCTCTGGGTGTGAAGTCTGGTGATTTGTATTTTTAAAGAGTTCCCCATGTAATTCTGAAACATGACCAGCTTTAAGACTGACTATAAGATAGAGTGTTTTTCATTGATTCTAAGATGCACTGTTTTCATCTTTGCAGTGAAATTGCATCTTAAATTGCTGTTGTTCAGGATTGAAGTCTTGTTCTTATAAAGAGAATTTTCATTTGTTTCTGCCAGGCATTTGGGGATACTACCAACCGGAGACCACGTTAAAGTTTTTGCTCGTTTGTTTTGTTTGTTTTTGGACCACAGTGTTAGCTTTAATTTAGGCCGCAGATCTGCTCAAGGTTCAGTTCTCGGGGAAGAATTTTTGCTTCCCCTTTCTACCTAAGGGCAAGTTGAGAAATACAAAATTCCTTGCTTTCCCTTTCTGCATGGCTAATTTATTTCTTTAATCTTACACTGAGGGCATAGCCCTTTGGTAATGTAGCTTTATTCTGTAGTATTCTATTCTAATATTAAGACTCAAACATAAAGTTTTTTTCTTTCTTATGGTGCATATAGTAATGTTGTGTCTTGGCAGTTTAGATTTGATAGAATTCAATAATAGTCATATTCTCTAGTATGAATATTAGGTCCCTTGTAATTTGTTCCCTGCTTTCTCCTTTAATCTCATTTATTTTTGCTTTTCCCTTCACTCTGTGTACCATAGGGACTACAAAAATTACCCACATTGACCTTCTTTCATATTTAACATTTTCTTGCATATGCTATTAAAGTCTTCTTTTCCTTCTTATAGCTCATTAAAGACTTAACTCCCTTATGAAAGCCACCTTGACTTTTCTCACTCTACCTGTCTTCTTTGCTTATCATAGTATCCTTTACATACTTCTGGTAGAGGACTCACCATACTTTATTGCAATTATTTGTAACCATTCTTTCTCTCCCTTCAGACTGTGAGCTCCTTGAGAGCAGGAACTACATATTTTATTTTCTCTTGTGTCTTCAGAGTAAAGTGCTTGGCTTATAGATGATCAATAAATGATGTGTTTGTTGACTGAATTGTTTTAAAATGGCTTTAAAAAGTCTTTTGGTGGTACAGCTGTTTTCCACAGATTTCTTTTCTCTGAAATAGTCTAGAGAAACACACATGCAAAAATTATTTATTTTTTTTCTCCTGTGTAATCTTTGACTTTGAGTCCCGTTAGCTTTTTGAATTTGCCTTTACCTCTATCAGTCAGGAAGGAGATAACTATTCATAGTAGGAATTTTAAGGATCTCTCTTAAGCCAAAGTATCAATTATTTTGTATTTTGATAATATTGAAGTATAAGAACTAAAAATCTAGTGTAACTCATGTGGGTCAGGCCCACTGACTACAATAAACATTATTCTTGTGTTGGTTTTTTTCATTTCATTTTATTCTATTATTGTAAAAAACAGAATAAAAATAATAGAAAGTTACCTTTCATTTTTTCTTTTAGCTTGTCAGTATATACTGCATACTATACAGTATCTTACTGCACACACAATATTCTGCGTTTCTAGTCATATTTTAAGTTTCTCAGATTTTTATATATGGTATTTCATTAAAAATGCATGTACAATTTTCCATCAATTTGATATTTCACAATTTGCTTATTGGACCTAAGATTATCTGTACTAAATTTTAAACTCATAGTGTTACTGATTTTTTTCAAGGAAAGTTAAAAAAAATTTTTTAATGTAACTTTTTGCTATGCCTTTAAGGAGTTTCAGAAAATTTCACTCTGAATTTTTACTTTTCTTCTTTTAATGATAGATTAGAGAGAATCCCCATTCACTTGGCTAGAAAAAAACATTGTAAAATTGCCACAGTAAGGTAGCCTTGTTCAGGTTCATCACATACTTGCCTGGGCTTTGGCAGAAGCCTCCTTATTGCCCTAGTCTTTATACCTTGCAAACCATCATCCACTGCCACTATCGTAGTTACTATCCATTTCAAAATTTTCATTGACTGTTGACTGTAGGATAAAATTTAACTTCTTTGTGTGATGTGTAAGGCACTCCTTTGTGCCTGTCCAGCCATGTTTCCCTATGTGTTCTTCCATTGTGACACCAACCTTATTGAAATGAACTGTTTGAGGGTCTTTTTCCTCCTCCACACTGTAAGCTCCTCGGGAGCAGGGGCTCCATCTCATGGTACTTTAGTATTTTTATTATCTAGTACAGTCCCAGAGTGTAGTCTCAATACACTTTTCCTTCCTAATTTCTCTAACCCATCATGCTTTAAGCTACATTAGTAATGAGGTGTCTGTAGCTCTTTGAGTTATGCCTTATTTTGTTATGTCTTCACGTAGCCTTTTACTTCTTCACTTATTAAAATACAGCTTGCCTCCAGGATTACCTTTAGGAGCCTTTTCCTGACTTCTCTCAGCATTGTTCTTGGCATTGTTTGCCCCATCTCTCCTGTGTCTAGTGCGTACTTTCATTGTGGCACTGACTCACCTTCAGTTGTGATTGTTTGCCCTCTGTTGGGCAAAGTTTACTGAGAGAAGGGACTTTTTTTTTCTCTGAATTTCACTGCCTAGTACAGTACTTACAGCATGTGGTTAGATGTGCAGTTAAATATTTGCTGAATAAATTAATGAGTGAAAGAATTAATGAAATTAGAAGCATATAGTCGATGGCATTTTCGAGCCATCAGTATTTGTTGAACTAAAAATTGTACACAGAATCACATATAAGGCTAAAATTATTAGTGCGTACAGTGAAATTGAGCAACCTGCTGTGTTAGAAATTAAAAGGTGAGTTCTGTTATTCACCGACTGTTAATTTAGGCCAAAAAGTGCCAAGAAGGAATTGGGAGTGGACTCCAATCTGTTATGAAAGTGAGATAAACATTCTTGTTCCTTCCAATCCCTTTCAGTAGCAGTTCTTCATAGTCACCCTTACCAGCTTTATGCAGAACTTACTGAATCATAACACATCGAGCTGTCCTTACCAGGTGGGAAGCATCTTGAAGGCGCATAGTCTTTGATGACCTAAGATGGTAAAACTCTTCAATTGTGTACCACATGCAGAAAAAAATGCTACCTCCGTTTTACTTTTATTAAATCACATTTACTTTGAGTACTTCAACCCAAATGTTATAATTTTCATTCCTCTTGGAGTTCAATAATTTTATTAAATTCAGTACCCAAACTTTTTAAGGAAACAACTTTGTTTACATTTCAATAGTATCTTTATTTGATCTATTACCGGTTTTATTTAATATGTTAACATTTTACAGTTGATACTAAATATCTCAGAATTGTAGAACATGAAGGAACTCAACATTCTTCCCACCCCCAAAACCGCCCCCCTCCGTGAGGGCATCTTCCTCTGTTGCCCAGGCTGGAGTGCAGTGGCACCATCTCTGCTCACCACAACCTCCACCATTCCCCGCCCCCCACCCTGGGTTTAAGCAGTTCCCCTGCCTCAGCCTCCGGAGTAGCTGGGATCACAGGTGCGTGCCACCACGCCCGGGGCTCGTCTTGGACTCCTGACCTCATGATTCACCCACCTTGGCCTCCCAAAGTGTTGCGATTACAGGCGTGAGCCACCACACAGGCCTGACATTGTTTCTTAAATATTCTGAAGTTAATTTGTATCCAGTTTTGAACTCAGTTAAATAGTTCTTGGTAGCAGGACTCTCATTTTTATTTTGAAATGAAAGTTTACTTCCCTCATCTCATTCCCTTAGTTTTACAAACACAAAACAGTAGACTGTCTTGACTGAAAGAAGAGTTCAGGAGAAAGGATAGGTGGAGTAATAACTTCTTATCATCTGTCATGCAGGGAGAGGAATGCACTCAAAGGAAATTGAAATGTACTATTTATGTCTGCTTCCAAGATTTTAAGCCCTGGCAAATGCCTGTTTGTGGACACTGCTGTACACTTCTGTACACTTGAAGCTGACTCCTTCTTAGACTGATAAAGCTGACTGTTGTCAAGTCTACATTGGAAAAGAGAAAAATTACACTTACCAACATAAAGTGGACCTGTGTATACCACTAGGTTTTTCAGCATGGTTAAAATAGATGCTGGCCTAACATCCAACTTCAGTCTCATTATCCTTGGCAATGTAATGTCTTTTGATATTCTCTGCATTATGCAAAAAATGGTAATTGGCCTGTTCTTTCAGGGCAAACATACTTTGATTGGAAAGAGTTGGGAAAGATTCAGAACAAATGAAGAGCATTGTTTTGTTTATACAGTAAGACTTCTTGGTAAAAAGGATGTATTCCAGGAACATCATTTTCTTGGAAAAAGAAAAAAATACTATTGGATGTGTATTAAGAAATTAGGCATAAATTCCGTGAGATGACATCACACATTCAACTAAATAAGGACTGGTAAAACAATGCCATGGGTACAGAAGCAGATTGTGTCAGATTTGTGGAGAACACATTACAGGTGAAGCTGGATCCAAATTTCAGGTGATTAGACAGGGACAGGGAGCAAGGCCAGCCCCTGAGTGCAATCCACATTCAGGTCAGCTAGCTCTAAGGATATTCCTTTCTCCTCAGATTGTGCACTAGCTGCAACCATGTCCTATTCTTGGGCAAAGCTGTGAGTGTGGACACTGAGGCTGAAATGGTAGGGTTGTGTCTGGGTAGGTACTAATCCAGGAAGGAGGAGAAGCCTCCAAACCCAGAAGATGATAGATATGAAAGGAGGCCAGGCACAGTGGCTCACACCTGTAATCCCAGCACTTTGGGAGGCCAGCGTGGGAGAATCACTTGAGCCCAGAAGTTGGAGACTGGCTTGGACAACATAGTGAGACCTTGTCTCTACAGGGGAAGAAAGAAGGTAATGCCAGACATTGTGTGAAAAGCAAACTAATAACTGGATAGTCTGAGGTAAATGAAAGAGAAGCCTGAGTTTAAAGGAGAACGCCCCTTCAGGCTATGTGCATTTATTTATGTCCACTTTTCAAAAAAAAAAGAAAAGAAAAGAAAACGGGATTTGCAGTGACTTAGAGTAAAATACAATGCAATACATTAAAGACCACGGTTAAAGAAATCAGGGAGAGAATAAAGGCACTATAATAAGGTAAATTTGATGTACAGTGGTACATATTTTAGGCATGGTGTAATTACAAAATATAAAAGCAGGATTGGTCATAAAGGGTGCATGGTCCTTGGCCTTCAAGCATTTTGAACCCTCCTATGGGGCTTCCCAAAGAAGATACTCTGAGGTAACTCAGCAGGACTGATTGTGTTAGGAGGAGTTACCAAAGATAGGCCTTCAGCATATTCACCTAGCAACTAACATCTCCGTAAATGATTCTCCAAGGATGCCACACTCCCCTGAGAGTACCTTACAGCATCTTGTTTCCCCTACCTTAAAGGACTAAAGGAAATTTGCCTTCCCGTCTTACCCAGTAACATAATTCCATGGACTGTCTACCTATAAAAATATTTTCTCGTATGTTTATTTCTTGAACATTTTAAAGAAGTCTAAACCTTTCCTTCCACAGTTATGGGTAAAAGATAGTAAAATAACATTTACTGACTTCTGTATTTACATCCTGTTACGGTTTGCATACATTTTTTGTATACTAAGCCAATTATTGCTCAAAGGAGCCTTCTTAGACAGCTAATATATTTCTCCCGTTTTAAACCTAACATTAAAGAGCCCAGGGTGATGCAGCTAGCAAGTAGAAGAGTCAGAATTCCAATCCACGCCATCTGGCTCCGGAGTGTGCCTGTTTAACTATTTTATACTGCTTCTCGGTCATGGTTCATCATTACAAGTTGCAAATATTTCTACACTTTAGACATAGAAATTAATTACCATTCAGAGGGGGTTGGTAATAGAATCAATAATGGATTCTTTTCTTTTTTTTAATGGATAAATTGCAGAGTAGAGGCAGGTTGCCTGCTGATAGAAAAGGTAGATGTATATAACTGTGATGATGTGCTCTTCTCATTTGGCCTGGCAGAGGATTAATGAATGGAAGAGCACTATGAATGGGTCGGAGAAGAGGTGCTAGACAAAGGGAGAAACTTGAAGAAAAGGGACCCATGAGAGTAATACAAGCATGCACTTCATATTTTACTGTATTGCCTAGAGTAGTGAAAAGCTCTATTGAAAGGGAGTGAATTTTAGCTTTTGGGAAAGCCTAAGATTCAACTTTGAAAAGAGCCTTTTGAGTTTTATAAATCAAAGACATTGGAGGGAGAACCACTAAGGCAACAATACAAGCTGTTCGTTAAGTGCTTCCCTTCAAACACATGCATGCATGTGTGCACACATACACTAGAAGAACATAGAATAGGAGGATCAGCCAAGACCTTTGGGTTTTAGGGATTAACTGAGTAGAGCTAGAGAACCCATTGTAGTGCCTGTGGGTATACTGGTTTGCTGCGAGTCCAACCTATCTTTGAAAATAATTCCACAGTTTGAATAAAGAGAGGCCCAAATTGGGAAAGGGTGTGTGGCAGTTACTGATTTCTAAGCTTCCAACTAAGCACTGTGCCTGACAAAAAATAAGATTTGCTTTCAATGAAATTGGACTACGTAGGACCTCAGTCAAGTGGGCTTTATTTTCTCTATATGTTAAAAAAAAAAAAAGGTTACTGTACCTTTCACGGTTTTAGAGGAGGCTAAATTAGGTAATAAGAAATGTAAAGGATGAGAGAATGAAAAGGCAGCCTGTATGATGATGATGTTGCTTTATAAATAAGATCATTTAGTATTAAAAGAATTGTTTTCTCACTAACATTGTTCTTATTAAGAAAATAAAGTTGTAGTGAATACACAATCCTCCCTCCATGGAGTTGAGTAAAGCCACCTCCCTGCCCCTCCACCACCCACAAAATTGGACTTTGTTTGAAAAAGTTTTCTCATTACTGGCTTAAGAATCTCCTGTTTCGGCCGGGCGCGGTGGCTCACGCCTGTAATCCCAGCACTTTGGGAGGCCGAGGCAGGTGGATCACGAAGTCAGGAGATCGAGACCATCCTGGCTAACATGGTGAAACCCTGTCTCTACTAAAAATACAAAAAATTAGCCGGGTGTGGTTGTGGGCGCCTGTAGTCCCAGCTACCCGGGAGGCTGAGGCAGGAGAATGGCGTGAACCGGGGAGGCGGAGCTTGCAGTGAGCCGAGATTGCACCACTGCTCTCCAGTCTGGGAGACACAGCGAGACGCCGTCTCAAAAAAAAAAAAAAAATCTCCTGTTTCAGCTGGGCACGGTGGCTCACGCCTGAAATCCCAGCACTTTGGGAGGCCGAGGTGGGTGGGTCACGAGGTCAGGGGTTCAAGACCAGCCTGGCCAAGATGGTGAAACCCTGTCTCTACTAAAAATACAAAAATTAGCCGACTGTGGTGGTGCACGCCTGTAATCCCAGCTACTCGGGAGGCTGAGGCAGAAGCATTGCTTGAAGCTGGGAGGTGGAGGTTTCAGTGAGCTGAAATCGTGCCATTGTACTCCAGCCTGGGTGACAGCGAGACTCATCTCAAAAACAGAGTCTCCTGTTTCTCTGATAGAAACTAAGAAAATAAGCTTTCTTTTTTTTTTTTTTTTTTTTTTTTTTTTTTTGAGAAGCTGATTTTCATGCTCTGATTATAATGAAAAGTAAAATGTTAATTGCAGAAAAAAATTAATAATTTTGTCTCCCAAAGATAATTAACCCAGATAAATGTTGTATTTTCTTCCCTTTTTTTAAAAAAAGCATTATACTCTGTGTATGCATGTATGTGTTTGTGGCTTTCGCTTTTTTCACTGACTGTCATAGAGTAAGCGTTTTTCCGTTGTAATCAAATAATTTTAATAGTCTTTGGAAGCTGTAAATTATTACAAGGAATTAGTTTTATATCCTTCCATAGTTAATAGGGATCTGTAAGAGGGCCAGTACTGAAGGTTTTTATTTGTTTCTACCTTAATTATTGAGAAGTTTTAGACCCAGATAATTAGTAAACTAGTAATTTGAGTTGGTGAAATATGAATTTGCATCTCAAGGAAAAATAAGATTTTAGGCTTTTTAAAAAACAAACCATATTTTAAGGAACGATTTTAGATTTACAAAAAAGCCAATAACAAAATTTTCATATGCTATCCCTACACACTTTCTGCTACTATTAATATCTTGTATTAGTACATTTGTTACAGCTAATGATGATGTTATTAATTAAAGTTCATAGTTACAGTTTGCTCTTTGTATTGCACAGTTTTACGGATTTTGAAAAATGCATAACATTATGGATCCATTATTACAGTCAGTCAGCCCGTACTGCGAGGTGTCTCCAAGTTAGGCTACACGGGGGTCAGGGATCCACTTGAGGAGGTGGTCTGTCCGTTCTCAGAGTTCAAACACAGTGCTGGGAGAACCACTGCTCTCTTCAGAGCTCAGTTGGAGATGCAGAAATCACCCATCTTCTGCATTGATCATGCTGGGAGCTGTAGACCAGAGCTGTTCCTATTTGGCCATCTTGGAACCGTGAATCTGATATTCTAAAACTTATCATCACTCAATTACTGTTAGTAGGGAAAGTACTTTTAGGAGGGTTTCTTTTTTTTTGTTTTGTTTTGTTTTTTAAATAACTGTGCAGTAGTAAATATATAAAACATAACATCTTACTTAAGGGTTAGAACCTATAGACAGCCCTAAGGTCAGATGTACTATTTGGCCAGTTCACATAAATTAGGTGCTATCAAGGAATTATTATTAATTTTGTTACAATGGTACTGTGGTTATGCTGGGAAAAAGACACAAGTCCTTTTCTTTGAAAGATAAACAATGAAATATTTATGGGTGAAATAGTGTCTGGGATTTGTTTTACAATATATCACCAAAAAAAGTGTGAGGAATAAATAAAATATGAAGCTGATGGTTTGCTGATGGATACACGGGGTTCCCTGTACTATTCATACCTTTACCTTAAAAATAAAAACACTCAAGCGAAATTAGGAAAAAAAAAAAAGAAAAAGAAAAAAGATAATACACATTAAAAATCCTTAATGTCACCAGGACATAGCTGGGAGCCTATGGCCCAGGTTAGAAGCATAAGGCTTTCCGTGGCCACAATATGCAAAGCTAATTTGCCTCCAACTCTAGGCTAAGTTATATCCCTGTTGTTGTTCCAGTTCCTGAAAGGGACAAAAGAACACAACTTACAAATAAAGTTGGGAATATGGGGGAAGGATTCAGAGGCTAAATAAGTAAAAAGTGTTGAGATATTTATCAATTAGTTTGGGGACATGCCACTTGATACTCACTGTGACTCATCAAGAACAGGGATTCTCAAATTTCAGTATATACCTACAATGCATGTTTTTCCTTTTTCATTTTTTATTGTGTTGAAATACATATAACATAAAAGTACCCACAACTGTTTATAAGTGTGCAGTTCAGTGGTATTAAATATATTCATAATGTTGCATAATCACCACTATCTGTCTCCATAACGCTTTTCATCTTGTAAAACTGAAACTCTGTACCTATTAAACAATAACTCGCCATTTCTCCCTCCCCAGTCCCTAGCAACCACCTTTCTACTGTCTGTCTCTATGATTCTGACTATTCTAAGTACCTCAGATAATGACTTATTTCACTTGGCAAATGTCTCAAGGTTCATCCATATTGTAACCATGTGTCACTGCCTTCCTTTTTAAGGCTCAATAATATTCATTCTAAGTATGTGCCACATTTTGCTTAACCATTCATCCAGTAATGAATAACTGTGTTACTTACATGTTTTAGCTTTTGTGAGCAATGCTGCTATGAACATGGGTACACAAATATCTCTTTGAGACCTTCTTTTCATTTGTCTGGGTATATACACAGAAATGGAATTGCTGGACCACATGGTAAGTCTATCTTCAATTTTTTGAGGGATCATCAAACTGTTTTCCATAGTGGCTATACCATTTTACATTCCCAACAGTCCAAAAGAGTTCCAATTTCACCACATCCTTGCCAACACTTGTTATTTTCTGTTTTTGATAGTAGCCATTCTGAAGGGTATGAGGTGGTATGTTAACTGATTTTTGAATGGATTCAGTGGCTCATACCTGTAATCCTAACACTTTGGGGGTCCAAGGCAGGAGGACTGCTTGAACCAAGGTGTTTGAGACCAGCATGGGCAACAAAGTGAGATCCTATGTCTAAAAACATTAAAATAAAATTAGCCAGGCATGGTGGTACACAGCTGAAGTCCCAGCTACTCAGGAGGTTGAGGTGGGAGAAGTGCTAGAGCCTGGGAGGTCAAAGCTGCAGTGAACCATGATCACACCACTGTACTCCAGCCTGAGCAACAAAGTGAGACCCTGTCTCAAATACTACTACTACTACTACTACTAACAAAAGAACAAAAACCCTGATTTTTCAGGCCCCACTCCCAAAGCAAAGGATCCTGAAACATTTTTTGTTTCCTTTCTTTAAAACAAAAAACCCAAACAGGTGATTCGGATACAATATAACTAAAAACAGGCTTTAAAAACTGACGTCACCATCCCAAGGAGTATCAAGGTGACTAAAGCTCCCCAGAACATACTTTTCTAAAAAACACTGCACTATAATCTAAACTGACAGAAATGGAAGAAAACATACAGTTGGGGAAAACATAGGACAGAAGATTTCCTCTAAATAAGGATTAATGACTAATAATTAAAACTTAAGGATGCATTGAAGGTTCACAATTAACAGACTACCAAAAATACTCTAAATGGACAAGGAAAAAAAAATACCAAACACATTTTATTCATTTTGAGATAATGCATGACTGCCTTAAGATAAACAAATAAAATCCTGTATTTTAAGTTCCTTAAAAACAGACTGTGTTTTAACACATGTATCACCCATAGTGCTCTGCACCATTAAATGCTTAATATCAGAAAGTATGATACAGTGGGAAGACTTCAAGCTATCAAAGGACTTAGGGCAGAGGTGTCCAATCTTTTGGCTTCCCTGGGCCACACTGGAAGAAGAATTATTATCTTGGGCCACCCATAAAATACACTAATGATAGCCTGATGAGCTTAAAGAAAAAACTGCAAAAAAAAAAAAAAAATCTCATCATGTTTTAAGAAAGTTTCTGAATTTGTGTTGGACCGCATTCAAAGCTGTCCTGGGCCGCAAGTTAGACCAGCTTAACTTAGGGCTTCATCTAGCTGCTTTCATTCAACAGGTGTGGTCCCTTATACAAGTCATTTAATGTCCTTACCTCTTGTTACTGATGTGTGAAATCATAGTATTGAGTCATCTTCTGTGTAACAGTTCTCACTGCAGGAGACTAGGCTGGTTAAAACTTCACTTGTGTGTATATGCCCAAAATAAGGAAAATTGAATAATTTGTTAGAAGTTCAGATTCCTGGGGCCCAATTCCAGAGATGCTCTTTCATTAGCCCTCAGAGCTGGGGAAGGCCTGCAGGACCTCTTAATTCTGGGTTTGAGAATCACAGCAGGGGTTACACTGAACAATTTCTAAGGTTTATACTGGCTTTGAAATTCCTCTAATCTATGAATATTTGTGAGGGAAAATGAAAGAGAGAGAGAAAAAGGCAAATTTTCATCATCTCCTAATCCCCAGAAAAAGCTATTTTTACATTAGGTAAATTTAACAACACAAGATTTTTATTTTCTACTTTGTTGCTGAAATGACAAATAAAGCTTACCACAACATAAAATCCTTCTACAGCTTTCAAGTTTCTAAAATGAGAAGAAAACAGTTGACAAAAACAAGCCACCTGACTTCTGAAAAGATCAGTAACACTGAATAATCTCTAAGGAAAAAAAAGAAGACAAATGACTAATATCAAAAATGAAATAGGGGTCATCACTACTCATCCAACAGACATTAAAGTGATAATAAAAGTATATTATGATAAGCACAGAATAACTATATGGCCATAAATTGACAACTTACATAAAATGGGCAAAAACACAAACTACCAAAACTGACTAAAGAAGAAACTGAAAATCTATATAGATCTATAATAAGTAAAAAGTCAAATTAAAAAACCTCCCCCAAAAACACCAGGTCCAGATGAGTTCACTGATAAATTCTACCGAACATTTAGGAAAGAAATTATATCAATTTCTCTCATCACTCCCAGAAAACAGAAGCAGAGATAACACTTCCTAACGCATTCTATGAGGTCAGCATCACCCTAATCCTAAAGCAGAAAAAGATATTACAAGAAAGGAAAATGACAGACGAATAGCTCTCATGAACATACATGTAAAAATTCTCAACAAAATATTATTATAGCAAACTGAATCCAACATATAAAAATTATACACCAAGACCAAGTGGGATTTGTTCAGCATTTTTAATTAATTTAATCCACTGCATCAGCTAAAGAAGAAAAATCACATGAGCATATCAATAGATGTAGAAAAAGCATTTGACAAAATCTAACCCTCTTTCATGATAAAACTCTCAGCAAACTAAGAATAGAAAATTTCTTCAACTTGATAAAGAACTTACAGAAAACCTACAGTTAATATCACAATTGTAAAAACTAGATGCTTTCCTACTAAGATCAGGAACAAGGCAAGGATGTTCCTTCTCACCACTTCTATTCAGCATCATCCTGGAAGTCCTGGCTAATGCAATAAGACAAGAAAAGGAAATAAAAAGTTTACAGATTAGGAAGAAATGAACCTGTCTTTGCCTACAGATGACAAGACTGTCTATGTAGAAAATTCCAAAGAATTGACTAAAAAAATTCCTGGAACTAATTAGAGAGTACACTAAGGCTGCAGCATACAAAGTTAATATACAGAAGTCAATTGCTTTCCTACAGACCAAAAATGAACACTCAGTATTTGAAATTAAGGAACAATACCATTTACATTAGAACAACAACAAAAAATGACACTTAAGTATCAATCTAACAAAACATGCAGAGGATCTGTATGAGGAAAATCACAAAAGTCTGATGAAAGAAATTTAAAAATGCAAAGATATTCCATGTTCATGGATAGGAAGACATTATTATGTCAATTCTTCTCAAATGTGATATAGATTCAACAATGTCTCAATGAAAATTCCAGTAAGTTATTTTGTTACAATGATGAATTGTTCATACAGAAAGACAAGAGCCCCAAAGACCCAATGCAAGAACAAAGAAGAAAAAAGGCAGAGGACTTAGGTTCAAAGCAACTGGTGCTAAAAAAAAAAAAAAAAAAAAAAAAAAGGCAGAGGACTGACACTACTTTAAGACTTACTCTGAAGCTATTATAAACAGCATGAATTTAAGAAAAGAGTGGACAAGTAGATCAATGGAACAGAATAGAGAGCCCAGATATAGATCCACACAAATATAGTTTTTGACAAAAGATCTTTGACAAAGGAGCAAAGGCAATTCAACGGGGCGGGGGGAGTGGGGAGTCTTTTCAACAATGAGTGCTAGAACGGTGACATCCCATATGAAAAAAATGAATCTAGATATAGACCTTACACCCTTCACAAAAATTAATTCAAAACGGATCACAGATCTACATATAAAATGCAGTCTACAAAACTTGTAGAAAATAACACTGGAGAAAATCTCAGGGACCTTGGGTTTGATGATGGGCTTTTAGAAATAATACCAAACATGTAATTCATGAAAGCAAAAAAATTGTTAAGCTGGACTTCATTAAAATTAAGAACTTTTACTCTATGAAAGACACTGTTAGGGAATGAAAAGACGAGGCACAGACAGGAAGAAAATATGCAAAATGCATATCTCTATAGGACATGTATCTAAAATATACAAAGAACACTTAAAACTCAACAATAAAACAATCCAATAAAGAAATGGGCAAAAGGTCTGAATAGATACTACACTAAAGAAGATATATAAATAATGTCAATCAAATGAAAAGGCGATCAACATCCTGTATCATCAGGGAACGGCAAATGACAACAGTGACATAACACCTCGCACCTAGTAAAATGGCTAAAATCCAAAAACTGACAAAACCAAATGATAATAAGGATGCAGGGCAACAGAAACTCTCATTTACTGTCAGTGGGAATGCAAAACGGTATGGCCACTTTGGAAGGCAGTTTGGCAATTTCTTATAAAACTAAACATATTTACAGCAATTGTGCTCCTAAGTATATACCCAATTGAGCTGAAAACTCACAGCCACACAAAAACCTACACACAAATGTTTAGAGCAGTTTTATTTATAGCTGTGAAACTAGAGGCAATCAAGATGCCTTTTAATAGGTGAATGGATAAACTGTGATATAGCCA
The DNA here is from genome assembly GCF_047675955.1 of Chlorocebus sabaeus. NCBI lineage: Eukaryota > Metazoa > Chordata > Mammalia > Primates > Cercopithecidae > Chlorocebus > Chlorocebus sabaeus. Next base: position 36,020,437 of record NC_132913.1, read on the forward strand.
TATAATAAAACATTGTTTAATGATAAAAAGAAATGAGCTATCAAGCAACAAAAAGACATGAGAGAATCTGAAAAGGTTATGTGTTATATAATTCCAACTATATGACATTCTGGGAAAGGCAAAACTAAAGAGACAACAAAAAGATCAGTGGTTGCCTGGGATTTGGAAGAATGTACCAGTGAAGTTTGGGGAGTTTTTAGAGTGATGAAACTATTCTGTAGGATACTGTAATAATGGATCCATAATGTTATGCATTTTTCAAAATCCGTAAAACTGTGCAATACGAAGAGCAAACTGTAACTATGAACTTTACTTAATAACAACATCATTAGCTAACTGACACCTCATAAAACTGGGTGCCCCTCTGAGACGAAGCTTCCAGAGGAAGGATCAGACAGCAATATTTGCTGTTCTGCAATAGTTGTTGTTCTGCAGCTTCCGCTGGTGATACCCAGGCAAACAGGGTCTGGAGTGGACCTGCAGCTGAGGGACCTGACTGTTAGAAGGAAGACTAACAAACAGAAAGGAATAGTATCAACATCAACAAAAAGGACATTCACACCAAAACCCTGTCTGTAGGTCACCATCATCAAAGACCGAAGGTAGATAAAACCACAAAGATAGGGAGAAACCAGAGCAGAAAAGCTGAAAAATTCTTTTTTTTTTTTTTTTTTTTTTTTTTTTGAGACGGAGTCTCGCTCTGTTGCCCAGGCTGGAGTGCAGTGGCCGGATCTCAGCTCACTGCAAGCTCCACCTCCCGGGTTTACGCCCTTCTCCTGCCTCAGCCTCCCGAGTAGCTGGGACTACAGGCGCCCGCCACCTCGCCCGGCTAGTTTTTTGTATTTTTTTTAGTAGAGATAGGGTTTCACCGTGTTAGCCAGGATGGTCTTGATCTCCTGACCTCGTGATCCACCCGTCTCGGCCTCCCAAAGTGCTGGGATTACAGGCTTGAGCCACCGCGCCCGGCCAAGCTGAAAAATTCTAAAAACCAGAGCGCCCTTTCTCCTCCAAAGGATCGCAGCTCCTTGCCAGCGACAGAACAAAGCAGGACAGGGAATGACTTTGACAAGTTGACAGAGGTAGGCTTCAGAAAGTCGGTAATAACAAACTTCTCTGAGCTAATGGAGGATGTTTGAACCCATCTCAAGGAAGCTACAAACCTTGAAAAAAGATTAGACAAATGGCTAACTAGAATACACAGTGTAGAGAAGACCTTAAATGACCTGATGGAGCTGAAAACCATGGCACGAGAACTACGTGATGCATGCACAAGTTTCAGTAGCCTATTTGATCAAGTGGAAGAAAGGGTATCAGTGATTGAAGATCAAATGAATGAAATGAAGTGAGAAGTTTAGAGAAAAAAGTAAAAAGAAACTAATAAAGCCTCCAAGAAATACGGGACTGTGTGAAAAGACCAAATCTGTGTTAGATTGGTGTACCTGAAAGTGACGGGGAGAATGGAACCAAGCGGGAAACACTCCTCAGGAAATTATCCAGGAGCACATCCCCAACCTAGCAAGGCAGGCCAACATTCAAATTCAGGAAATACAAAGAACACCACAAGGATACTCCTAAAAAAGAGCAACTCCAAGACATGTAATTGTCAGATTCACAAAGGTTGAAGAAAAAAATGCTAAGGGCAGCCAAAGAGAAAGGTCAGGTTACCCACAAAGGGAAGCCTATCAGACTAACAGCAGATCTCGTGGCAGAAACCCTACAAGCCAGAAGAGAGTGAGAATTCAACATTCTTAAAGAACGAATTTCCAACCCAGAATTTCATATCCAGCCAAACTAAGCTTCATAAGTGAAGGAGAAATAAAATCCTTTACAGACAAGTAAATGCTGAGAGATTTTGTCACCACCAGGCCTGCCTTACAGCCTTACAGGAACTCGTGAAGGAAGCACTAAACATGGAAAGAAGTAACTGGTACAAGCCACTGCAAAAACATGCCAAATTGTAAATATGCTAGGCAGAAACTGCATCAACTAATGGGCAAAATAACCCGCTAACATCATAATGACAGGATCAAATTCACACATAACAATATTAATCTTAAATGTAAATGGGTTAAATGACCTAATTAAAAGACACAGACTGGAAATTGGATAAAGAGTCAAGACCCATCAGTGTTCTTTATTCAGGAGACCCATCTCACATGCAGAGACACACATAGGCTCAAAATAAAGGGATGGAGGAAGATCTACCAAGCAAATGGAAAGTGATAAAAAGCAGGAGTTGCAATCCTAGTCTCTGATAAAACAGACTTTAAACCAACAAAGATCAAAAGAGACAAGGCTATTACATAATGGTAAAGGGATCAATTCAACAAGAAGAGCTAACTATCCTAAATATATATGCACCCAATACAGGAGCACCCAGGTTCATAAAGCAAGTCCTGAGAGACCTAAAAAGAGACTTAGTCTCCCACACAATAATAATGGGAGACTTTAACAACCCACTGTCAATATTAGACAAATCAACGAGACAGAAAGTTAACAAGGATATCCAGAACTTGAACTCCGCTCTGCACCAAGCAGACCTAATAGACATCTACAGAACTCTCCACCCCAAATCAACAGAATATACATTCTTCTCAGCACCACATCACACTTATTCCAAAATTGACCACATAGTTGGAAGTAAAGCAGTCCTCAGCAAATGTAAAAGAACATAAGTCACAACAAACTGTCTCTTGGACCACAGTGCAATCAAATTAGAACTCAGAATTAAGAAACTCACTCATAACCGCATAGCAACATGGAAACTGAACAACCTGCTTCTGAATGACTACTGGGTACATAATGAAATGAAGGCAGAAATAAAGATGTTCTTTGCAACCAGTGAGAACAAAGACACAACGTACCAGAATCTCTGGGACACATTTAAAGCAGTGTGTAGAGGAAAATTCATAGCACTAAATGCCCACAAGAGGAAGCAGGAAAGATCTAAAATCGACACCCTAACATCACAATTAAAAGAATTAGAGAAGCAAGAGCAAAGAAATTCAAAAGCTAGCAGAAGGCAAGAAATAACTAAGATCAGAGCAGAACTGAAGGAGATAGACACACAAAAAACCCTTCAAAAAAAATCAATGAATCCAGGAACTGGTTTTTTTGAAAAGATTAACAAAATTGATAGACTGCTAGCAAGACTAATAAAGAAGAAAAGAGAGAAGAATCAAATAGATGCAGTAAAAAATGATAAAGGGGATATCAACACCAATCCCACAGAAATACAAACTACCATCAGAGAATATTATAAACACCTCTATGCAAGTAAACTAGATAATCTAGAAGAAATTAATAAATTCCTGGATATATACACTCACCCAAGACTAAACCAGGAAGAAGTTGAATCGTTAAATAGACCAATAACAGACTCTGAAATTGAGGCAATAGTTAATAGCCGACCAACCAAAAAAAGTCCAGGACCAGATAGATTCACAGCCGAATTCTGCCAGAGGTACAAGGAGGAGCTGGTACCATCCCTTCTGAAACTATTCCAATCAACAGAAAAAGAGGGAATCCTCTATAACTCATTTTATGAGGCCAGCATCATCCTGATACCAAAGCCTGGTAGAGACACACACACAAAAAGAGAATTTTAGACCAATATCCCTGATGAACGTTGATGTGAAAATCCTCAATAAAGTACTGGCAAACCGAATCCAGCAGCACATCAAAAAGCTTATCCACCAAGATCAAGTTGGCTTCATCCCTGGGATGCAAGGCTGGTTCAACATACGCAAATCAGTAAACGTAATCCAGCATATAAACAGAACCAAAGACAAAAAACATGATTATCTCAGTAGATGCAGAAAAGGCCTTTGACAAAATTCAACAGCCCTTCATGTATAAAAACTCTCTATAAACTAGGTATTGATGGAATGTATCTCAAAATAGTAAGAGCTATTTATGACAAACCCACAGCCAAGCCAGTATCATACTGAATGGACAAAAACTGGAAGCATTCCCTTTGAAAACTGGCACAAGACAGGGATGCCCTCTCTCACCACTCCTATTCAACATAGTGTTGGAAGTTCTGGCCAGGACAATCAGGCAAGAGAAAGAAATAAAGGGTATTCAGTTAGGAAAAGAGAAAGTCAAATTGTCCCTGTTTGCAGATGACATGATTATATATTTAGAAAACCCCATTATCTCAGCCCAAAATCTCCTTAAGCTGATAAGCAACTTCAGCAAAATCAATGTGCAAAAATCACAAGCATTCTTATACACCAATAACAGACAAACAGCCAAATCATGAGTGACCTCCCATTCACAGTTGCTTCAAAGAGAATAAAATACCTAGGAATCCAAATTCCAAGGGATGTGAAGGACCTCTTCAATGAGAACTACAAACCACTGCTCAATGAAATGAAAGAGGACACAAACAAATGAAATAACATTCCATGCTCATGGGTAGGAAGAATCAATATCGTGAAAATGGCCATACTGCCCAGGGTAATTTATAGATTCAATGCCATTCCCATCAAGCTACCAATGACTTTCTTCACAGAATTGGAAAAAAACTACTTTAAAGTTCATGTGGAACCAAAAAAGAGCCTGCATTGCCAAGACAATCCTAAGCCAAAAGAACAAAGCTGGAGGCATCACACTAACTGACTTCAAACTATGCTACAAGGCTACAGTAACCAAAACTGCATGGTCCTGGTACCAAAACAGAGATGTATACCAACAGAAGAGAACAGAGGCCTCACAAATAACACCACACATCTACAACCATCTGATCTTTGACAAACTTGACAAAAACAAGAAGAAATGGGGAAAGGATTCCCTATTTAATAAATGGTGCTGGGTGAACTGACCAGCCGTATATAGAAAGCTGAAACTGGATTCCTTCCTTACATCTTATACAAAAATTAATTCAAGATGGATTAATGACTTAAATGTTAGACCTAAAACCATAAAAACCGTAGAAGAAAACCTACGCAATACCATGTAGGACATAGGCATGGGCAAGGACTTCATGTCTAAAACACCAAAAGCAATGGCAACAAAAGCCAGAATTGGCAAATGGGATCTAATTAAACTAACGAGCTTCTGCACAGCAAAAGAAACTACCATCAGAGTGAACAGGCAACCTACAGAATAGGAGAAGATTTTTGCAATCTACCCATCTTACAAAGGGCTAATATCCAGAATCAACAAAGAACATAATCAAATTTACAAGAAAAAAATCAACCCCATCAAAAAGTGGGCAAAGGATATGAACAGACACTTTTCAAAAGAAGACATTTATGCAGCCAACAGGCACATGAAAAAATGTTCATCACTGGTCATCAGAGAAATGTCAGTCAAAACCACAGTGAGATATCATCTCACACCTGTTAGAATAGCCATCATTAAAAAGTCAGGAAACAACAGGTACTGGAGAGGATGTGGAGAAATAGGAAAGCTTTTACACTGTCGGTGGGAGTTTAAACTAGTTCAACTATTGTGGAAGACAGTGTGGCGATTCCTCAAGGATCTGGAACTAGAAATACCATTTGACCCAGCGATCCCATTACTGAGTATATACCCAAAGGATTATAAATCATGCTACTATAAAGACACATACATACGTATGTTTATTGCGGCACTATTCACAATAGCAAAGACTTGGAACCAACCCAAATGTCCATCAATGATAGACTGGATAAAGAAAGTGTGTCACATATACACCATGGAATAGTATGCATCCATAAAAAAGGATGGGTTCATGTCCCTTGTGGGGACATGGATGAAGCTGGAAACCATCATTCTGAACAAACTATTGCAAGGACAGAAAACCAAACACTGCATGTTCTCACTTATAAGTGGGAATTGAACAATGAGAACACTTGGACACAGAGCGGGGAACATCACACCCTAGTTGTGTTGTGGGGTGGGGGACTGGGGGAGGGATAGCATTAGGAGAAAAACCTAATGTAAATGACAAGTTAATGGGTGCAGCAAACCAACATGGCACATGTGTACATACGTAACAAACCTACATGTTGTGCACATGTACCCTAGAACTTAAAGTATAATAATAATAATATATATATAATTCACTTTTCTCTTTGAAGGGAGGCGTGTAGCAAAGGCAGTTAGTTGATCATTAATATGAGTTCAACTTGGTATTTACAAAAGCAAACGCCTGAGAGGCCTGTGAAAGTAGCTTTAGCTCGAAATCATAGCAAAAAACAAAACAAAACAAAACACTATTTAAACTTAATTATGTAAATTATGTTGAACTGTGTTAAGATATGAAGTTATGAAGGTTAGCAATGAGATTTCATAATTGAAATTTTAGAAGATATTTCCCAGATGTTTGTTCAGATGAGTGTTATTTCTTTCAGAGTAATATCACTGGGCTTATGAGCTGAATGACATTGTAGCTGTAGTGTCTTTGGAGAGATACTTGATTAACCAAATGATGGAATTTTTTTTCTTTCTAGTTTTCATGCGTTATGAAAGTATAATTTTTTAAATTTAAAAGTTAGAGGCTTGAAACAAAAGGATTTCTATTTTCTAAATTTTAAAATTAATACATTTTATTTAATAAATGACATTTTAAATAATTTATTTTAATGTATTTCTGTTTAATGAGTATACTTTTTTGGCACAAATATATATTTGTTTATAGTTAAAATCAGTGTGTATATATAATTTTGAAAAACTAATGTGCTTTATATTTTAGAGCAGCTTTAGGTTTAGCCAAATTAAGCAAAAATTAGAGTGAGATGGTTCACGCATGTAATCTCAGCACAAGTTAGCTGGCCCGTGGTGGTGCATGCTTTGTGGTCCCAGCTACTTGTGAGGCTGCGGCAGGAAGATCACTTGAGCCCAGGAGTTTGAGACTGCAATGAGTTATGGTAGTACCACTGCACTCTAGCCTGGACAACACAGTGAGACCCTATCTCAAAAAATAAAAAGAGAGTTCCCATATACCTCCTGTATCCGTGCATGCGTGCACGTGCGCACGTGCACACACACACATGCTCCTCCACTGACATCCAGGTGTCTTAGACTGGACACACACACACACACACACTCCTCCACTGACATCCAGGTGTCTTAGACTGGACACACACACACACACTCCACTGACATCCAGGTGTCTTAGACTGGACACAGACACAGACACACACACACACACACACACACCTCCACTGACATCCAGGTGTCTTAGACTGGGTAGAGGCTTATTGATTTTATTGATCTTTTTAAATAATCAGCTTTTGGTTTTATTGTTTTTTTTTCTATTGATTTCCTGCTTTCAGTTTGATTAATTTCTCCTCTTTTTTTCTTATTTTGCTTACTTTGGATTTCATTTGCTCTTCTAGTTTTCTAAAATGGAAACTTAGATGATTGATTTTAGATCTTCTTTCCTAATATAGGCAGTCAGTCCTATAAATTTTTCTCTAAGCACTACTTTTCTCTGTCCCACAAATTTTGGTGGTACATTTTTGTTTTCAATCAGTTCAGAATATTTTAAAATTTCTTTTGAGATTTTTTCTTCGATCCGTGTATTATTTTAAATAACATATTTAAAATACTTGGGGTTCTAAGTATTTTGGGATTTTCCAGCTATATTTTTGTTTATTCATTTCTATTTTAGTTCCTTTGTGATCTTAGGACACATTTTATATCATTTCTACTCTCATAAAATTTATTATTTTTTTTGTGGTTCAGAATGTGGTCTTTCTGGTGAATGTTTCCATGTGAGTTTTAGAAAATGTGTGTTCTGCTCTTTTTGTGTGCAGTATTTTATAAATGCCAATTAGATCAGTTGACTGATGCTGTTGAGTTTGAGTATGTCCTTACTGATTTTTTGCTTGCTGTATCCGTCCATTTCTGATAGAAGGCCATTAAAATTTCCGACTACAAAAGCGGATTCATCTGTTTTTCCTAGCAGTTCTATCAATTTTTGCCTCACATAGTTTCTTGCTCTGTTGTTAGGCACATACACATTAAGGATTGTTATATCTTCTTGGAGTATTAACTCTTATCATTATGTAATGTGCCTTTTCATCTGTAATAACTTTCCTTGCTGTGAGGTCTGCTCTGTCTGAAGTGATTATAGCTACTCTGGCTTTGTTTTGATTGGTGTAAGCATGGTGTATCTTTCTCTGTTCCTTTACTTTAATCTGTGTGTGTCTGTATTTTAAGTGGGTTTCTTATAGATAACAGTTTGGGTCTTGTTTTTGTTCCACTCTGATCATCTCTTTCAGTTGGTGTATTTAGACCATTGATATTTAAAGTGATTAATTAATATCTACCATATTTGTTAATGTTTTCTATATGTTGCCCTTGGTCTTTGTTTCTGGTTTTGTCTTCCACACTTTTTGTGCTTTTAATTAAGAATTTTATGCTTCTATTTTCTGTATTTTCTCTCCTTTCTTAGTGTATCTATCATACTGTTTCTTTGTGTGTGTGTGTGTATGTGTGTGCCCTAGAATTTACACTGTACATTTACAGTTAATCCAAGGCCACTTGCAAGTGGCACTATAATGCTTCACAGGTTGTACAAGTACTTCATAATAAAAAATTTCAAATTCCTCCTTTCTGTGCCTCATAATCATTGCTGTCATTCATTTGACACACAGACACACACACAATGTGCCACATAACAATGTTGTGATCAGCGATGAACTACATATACAATTATAATGGAACTGAAAAATTCTTATTGCTTAGTGATGTCATAGCCATTGGAATGTTGTAGGACAGTGCATTACTTAGACGTTTGTGGTGATGCTGGTGTAAATAAATCTGCATTGCCAGTCATATAAAAGTATAGCACGTATAGGCCAGGTGTGGTGGCTCACACCTGTAATCCCAACACTTTGGGAGGTTGAGGCTGGAAGATTGCTTGGGGCCAGGAGTTGGAGACCAGCCTGGGCAGAGACTCCGTCTCTACAAAAAATGGAAACAATAGCCAGGTGTGGTGATATATTCCTATAGTCCTAGCTACCCGGTAGGCTGAAGCAGGAGGATTACTTGAGACTAGGAGTTTGTGGTTACAGTGAAGCGTGATCACGCCACTGTACTCCACTCTGGGCAACATTGTGAGATCCTGTCTAAAAATGGAAAAGGAAAAGTATAGCATACTGGCCAGGTGCCATGGTGGCTCATACCCGTAATCCTAGCACTTTGGGAGGCGTGAGGCAGGAAGGTCCCTTGAGCCAAGGAGTTTGAGACCAGCCTGGGCAACATAGGGAGACCCTGTCTCAATAAATGAATAAATAATGATTATTCACAGTACTAATACTTGATAATGATAATAAATATGTTACTAGCTTATGTATTTACTATTCTATACTTTTTAATCATTATTTTAGAAAGTACTTCTACTTATTAAAAGATGTAAAACAGCCTTAGGTCCTTCAGGAGGTATTTCAGAAGACATTATTATAGGAGATAATAGCTTCATGCAAGTTATTGCCCCTGAAGAGCTTCCAGTGGGACAAGATGTAGACATGGAAGACAGTGATAATGATGATCCTGACCCAGTGTAGGCCTAGGCTAATGGGTGTGTTTATGTCTTAGTTTTTGACACAAAAAATTTACAAATAAGAAAAAGCTTATAGAATAAGAATTTAGAGAAAATATTTTGTACAGCTGTATACTGTTTTAAGCTGTGTTATTAAAGAGACAAAAAGTTGAAAAAGGTAAAAGTTTATAAAGGGAAAAAGTTACAGTAAGCTGTTTAATTTATTATTAAAGAAAAAATATTATTTTAAGTTTAGTGTAGCCTGAGTATAGTCTACAACAGTGTAATGTCCTAAGCCTTTACATTCAGTCACCCCTCAACTTACCCAGGCAACTTGTCATCCTGTAAGCTATATTCATGGTGTGCCCTATACAGTATATACCATTTTTTATCTTTTATATTATAGTTCTACTGTACCTTATCCATGTTTAATGTTTAGATACAAAGATACTTCCCATTAGTTCACAGTTGCCTACACTAGCATGCTCTACATATTTGTAGCCTGGGAACAATAGGCTACAGCATATAGCGTAGGTGTGTAGTAGGTTGTACCATTAGGTTTGTGTAAGTACACTCTGTGATGTTCCCACAATGAATGAAATCATCTGACAGATGCGTTTGTCAGAATGTTTCTTTTTTATTTCTTGATTTTAAGTTCAGGGGTACATGTGCAGGATGTGCAGGTTTCTTACATAGTTAAACACGTGCCATGGTGATTAGCTGCACAGATCATCCCATCACCTGGGTATTAAGCCCAGCATCCATTAGCTATTCTTCCAGATGCTCTCCCTCCTCCCACCCCCATGTGTTCTTATCATTCAGCTCCCACTTCTAAGTGAGAACATGCAGTATTTGATTTTCTGTTCCTGTGTTAGTTTGCTAAAGATAATGGCTTCCAGCTCCATTCATATCCCTGCAGAGGACATGATCTCATTCCTTTTTTTGGCCGCATAATATTCTGTGGTGTACATGTACCACATTTGCGTTAGTCTGTCATCGATGGGCATTTAGGTTGATTCCATGTCTTTGGTATTGTGAATAGCGCTGCAGTGAACATGGATTCATGTATCTTTATAATAGAATGATTTATATTCCTTTGAGTATATACCAAGTAATGGGATTGCTGAGTCAAATGGTAATTCTGTCTCTAGGTCTTTGAGGAATTGCCACACTGTTTTCCACAGTGGTTGAACTAATTTACACTCCCACCAACAGTGTAAAAGCGTTCCTTTTTCTCCACAACCTCGCCAGCATCTGTTGTTTTTTGACATTTTAATAATCGCCATTCTGACTGGTGTGAGATAGTATCTCATTGTGGTTTTGATTTGCATTTCTTTAATGATCAGTGATGTTGAGCTTCTTTTCATGTTTGTTGCCCGCATGAATGTCTTCTTTGGAGAAGTGTCTGTTCATGTCCTTTGATCACTTTTAATGGGGTTGTTTTTTTCTGGTAAATTTGTTTAAGTTCCTTGTGGATGCTGGATATTATATCTTTGTCAGATGGGTAAATTGCAAAAAGTTTCTCGCATTTTGTAGGTTGTCTGTTTACTCTGATGATAGTTTCTTTTGCTGTGCAGAAGCTCTTTAGTTTAATGAGATTCCAGTTGTCAAGTTTGGCTTTTGTGGCAGTTGCTTTTGGTATCTTTATCTTGAAATCTTTGCTCATGCCTATATCCTGAATGGTATTGCATTCTAGGGTTTTTGTAGTTTTGGATTTTCCATTTAAATCTTTAATCATCTTGAATTGATTTTTGTTTTTGGTATAAGGAAGGGGTCCCGTTTCAGTTTTCTGCATATGGCTAGCCAGTTCTCCCAGCACCATTTATTAAATAGGGAATTCTTTCCTCATTGTTTGTTTTTGTCAGGCTTGTTGGAGGTCAGATGGTTGTATGTATGTGATCTTATTTCTGGGTTCTCGTCTGTGTGTCTGTTCTTTTACCAATATCATACTGTTTTGGTTACTGTAGCCTTGTAGCATAGTTTGAAGTCAGGTAGTATGATGCCTCCAGGTTTGTTCTTTATGCTTAGGATTGTCTTGGCTACTCAGGCTCTTTTTTGGTTCCATATGAATTTTAAAATAGTTTCTTCTAATTCTGTGAAGAATGCCAATGATAGTTTAATGGGAATAGCATTGAATCTATAAATTGTTTTGGGCAGTGTGACCATTTTCACAATATTGATTCTTCCCAACCATGAACATGGAATGTTTTTCCATTTATTTGTGTCCTCTCTGATTTCTTTGAGCAGTGGTTTATAGTTCTCCTTGAAGAGGTCCCTCACTTCCCTTATTAGCTGTATTTCCAGGTATTTTTTTTTTTGTGGCGATTGTGAATGTGAGTTCATTCGTGATTTGGCTTTCTGATTGCTTAGTATTGGTGTATAGGAAGGTCAACAATTTTTGCACATTCATTTTATATCATGAAACTTGCTGAAGTTGCTTATAGGCTTAAGAAGCTTTTGGGCTGAGACAATGGGGTTTTCTAGAAATAGAATCATTTTATCTGCAAACAAAAATAATTTTACTTCCTCTCTTTCTATTTGAATACACTTTATTTCTTTCCCTTGCCTGATTGCCCTGGCCAGAACTTCCAATTCTATGTTGAATAGGAGTGGTGAGAGAGGGCATGCAGTCTTTTGTCTGCTGGTTTTCAAGGGGAATGCTTCCAGCTTTTGCCCAATCAGTATGTTAATTGGCTGTGAGTTTGTCATATATGACTCTTACTATTTTGAGGTATGTTCCTTGAATACCTAGTTTATTGAGAGTTTTTATACATGAAGGGATGTTAAATTTTATTGAAGACCTTTTCTCTATCTATTGAGATAATCACGTATTTTTTTGTCTTGAGTTCTGTTTAGGTGATGAACCACATTTATTAATTTGCGTATATTGAACCAGCCTTGCATCCCGGGCATGAAGTCTGCTTGATTGTGGTGGATAAGGTTTTTGATGTGCTGCTGGATTCAGTCTGCCAGTATCTTGTTGAGTTTTGCATCAAGGTTCACCAAAGATGTTAGCCTGAAGTTTTCTTTTTTGTTTTATCTCTGCCAGGTTTTGGTATCAGGATGATGCAAGCCTTATAGAATGAACTAGGGAGGAGTCCCTCCGTTTCAATTTTTTGAAACAGTTTCAGTAGGAATGGTACCAGCTCTTCTTTTTACTTCTGGTATAATTTAGCTGTGAATCCGTCTGGTCCTGGGCTTTTTTTGGTTGATAGACTATTTATTACTGCTTCAACTTTAGAACTCATTATTGGTCTATTTAGGGATTCAGTTTCTTCCTAGTTCAGTCTTTGGAGGGTGTATGTATCCAGGAATGTATCCATTTCTTCTAGATTTTCTAGTTTATGTACATAAAGGTGTTTATAGTGTTCTCTGATGGTTGGTTGTATTTCTGTGGGGTCAGTGGTGATACCCCGCCTATCATTTTTGATTATATTTGTTTGACTGTTCTTTTTTTTTTTTTTTTTCAACCATCAATGGCATTTTATTTTGGAAGTTTCTAGGTATTAACTTCCTTCCTCTCCTACTCCTCCCCACAAAATCCAGAAAGTTATTTTTATACATAAACAACTGAACATATAAAAATCTCGGACATAATTTCTCTAAAGTCTTGGGTTAAAAGAACTTGAGTGGCGCTTCTCCTTTCTGAGAGGACTACTTCTTAAGGAGGATTCATGGTCTGTCCTTTGCTCACTACAGATTTCTCCTCTTCTCTGGGAAAAAGATGGCCAATGCTTCTGCTTCCTTTTAATAAATTAATTTCTTGATTATTATACATTATTATTCCCCACTTGACACCTTCTTAGAAACTTGATTGTTGGATGCATTTTTTATTTGGCAAAAATTCAGTGTGGCTTTGCGTGGGATGTCTGAAGTGTCAGAAACAGCAGTGTTGATGTTCTGGTTTTGAGAGGGAAAATATATATAGAGATGCATACATTTCCTAGAATAACAAATGTAAGACTGAAATAGGGTGTGCACAGAGTTAAAAGGGCTGATAGACACTACTTGGTTTGGAATTCTGTGGCTGTCAACAATCAAGGACTGCAGTATAGGCCAGAATACAAATCTGCTTAGGAAGAAGTTTGGTTAGGCAAAACCACTGAGAAATGACAGTGTCTGCTACATTTTTCGAAGTATATCAGAGCAGACATGCACAAGAAGCAGCATTATGAGTCATGTGTAGTAAGTAGTCACCTAAACAGGGGCATTTGTGCAAATGCTCTGGCAACCTAGGCACTGGGGGAAGAGAAAAGAAGCATCCTATTAAAATGTACTTCCATCTCTAACTCATCCAAGACCCCAGGCCTCCTAAGCTTCATGATTTGCAAAGCCAAAATGAAATTTAGCATTACATGTCATTCTATGTCATTTGGAAGCTGGTCCACTGGGGCTGTCTCAGAAGAGCTGCTCAAGAGGGTAGCAAGTCTACCCAGAAGGGTATGCCTTAGTGATCTTCACATCATCCACAGGGCGGTCCTGGGAGCTTGTTTCTGCCATTCCCACGTGATTCACCATTCCTATGCTCTGGCACACTCGGCCAATAATGGTGTGTTTGCCGTCGAGCCACTGGGTGGGGGCAAGGGTCACAAAGAACTGGCTGCCATTGGTGTCTGGCCCCGCATTGGCCATTGCGAGAATTCCAGTCCCCGTGAATTTCAAGTCTGGATGAAGTTCATCTTCAAACTGTTTGCCATAGATAGATGCACCACCTCGACCTGTCTCTGTTGGGTCACCTCCTTGGATCATGAAGTCTTTGATAAATCTGCGGAATTTTGTGCCATTGTAGTAACCTCGACGAGCCACTTCAGCAAAGTTCTTACAGGTCTTTGGAGCATGCTTCCGGTACAGCTCCAGCACAATGATTCCCATGCTGGTCTCCAAGTAAGGCTGCCAGGAATCTGGGGGAATAACCGCCATAGCAAAGCCAGCGGCGGAATGCTTCTGTTCTCTCTTTATTAGCCTAGCTAGTGGTCTATCTTAATTTCAAAAAAAAAAAACCCAACTCCTGTTTGTTTTTTTTTTTTTTTTTTGGAAGAGTTTTTCTCTCTACTTCAGTTCAGCTCTGATACTATTTCTTGTCTACTACTAGCTTTGGGGTCTGTTTGTCCTTGGTCCTCTAATTCTTTTAGTTATATTGTTAGGTTGTTAACTTGAGATCTTTCTAGCTTCTAGAGGTGGGCATTTAGTGCTATAAATTCCCCGCTTAACACTGCTTTAGCTACATCCCAGAGATTCTGGTACATTGTATCTTTGTTCTCATTAGTTTCAAAGAAATTCTCGATTTCTGCCTTAATTTCATTATTTACCCAAGAGTGATTCTGGAGCAGGTTGTTCAGTTTCCATGTAGTTAGTTGTGTGGTTTTGAGTGAATTTCTTAATCTTGAGTTCTAATTTGGTTGCGCTGTGGTCTGAGAGACTGTTTGTTATTTTTTCAGTTCTTTTGCATTTGCTGAGGAGTGTTTTACTTCCGATTACATGATCAGTTTTACTCAATTAAGTGCCGTGCAGCGATGAGAATAATGTATATTCTGTTGTTTTTGGGTGGAGAGTTCTATAGGTATTTGTCAGGTCTACTTTATCCAGAGCTGAGTTCAGGTCCTGAATATCTTTTAATTGTCTTTCTCTGTGATCTGTCTAATATTTTCAGTAGGGGTGTTGAAGTCTCCCACTATTATTGTGTGGGAGTCTAAGTCTCGTTGAAGATCTCTAAGAACTTGCTTTATGAATCTGGGTGTTCCAGTATTGGGCACATATATATTTAGATTAGTTAGCTGTTCTTGTGGAATTGAATGCTTTACCATTACAGTCATGCCCTTCTTTGTCTTTCTTGATCTTTGTTGGTTTAAAGTCTGTTTTATCGAAAACTAGGATTGCAACCCATGCTTCGTTCTGTTTCCCATTTGCTTAGTAAATTGTCTCCAGTCTCTTTATTTTGAGCCTATGTGTGTCTTTGCATGTGAGATGGGTCCCTTGAAGATAGCATACCAATGGGTCTTGATTCTTTATCCAGCTTGCCATTCTGTGTCTTTTAATTGGGGCAGTTAGTCTATTTACATTTAAAGATAGAATTGTTATGTGTGGATTTGATTCTGTCATCATGCTAGCTGGTTATTTTGCAGACTTGTTTATATGCTTGCTTCATTGGGGCTGGTCTGTGTACTTCAGTGTGTTTTTGTAGCGACTGGTGATTGTTTTTCCTTTCCATATTTAGTGCTTCCTTCAGGAGCTCTTGCAAGGCAGGCCTGATGATGATGAATTCCCTCAGCATTTGCTTGTCTGAAAAGGATCTTATTTCTCCTTTACTTATGAAGCTTAGTTTGGCTCAATATGACATTCTGGGATGGAAATTCTTTTCTTTAAGAATGTTAAATATTGACCCCCAGTCTCTTCTGGTTTGTAGGATTTCCATTGAGGGGTCCGTTAGTCTGATGGGCTTCCCCTTGTAGGTGACCTGGCCTTTCTCTCTGGCTGCTCTTAATATTTTTTCTTTCATTTTGACTTTGGAGAATCTGATGATTATGTGTTTTAGGGATGATCTTCTCATGGAGTATCTTACTGGGGTTCTCTGCATTTCCTGAATTTGGATGTTGGCCTGTTTTGGTAAGTTGGGGAAGTTCTTCTGAATGGTATCCTGAAGTATGTTTTTCAACTCTCCTCATCACTTTTAGGTAACCCAATCAGTTGTAGATTCAGTCTGTTTACATAATCCCATATTTCTCAGAGGTTTTGTTCATTCCATTTCCTTCTTTTTTCTCTAGTCTTGTCTGCTTGTCTTAATTCAGAAAGCTAGTCTTCCAGCTCTGAGATTCTTTCCTCTCCTTGGTCTGTTCTGCTATTAATTCTTGTGATTGCATTGTGAAGTTCTCGTGTCGTGTTTTTTTAACTCCGTCAGGTCATTTGTCTTCCTCTCTAAACTGGCTATTCTGGTTATCACCTCCTGCATAGTTTTACCATGATTCTTAGCTACTTTGCATTGGGTTAAAACATGTTCTTTTAGCTCAGTGAACTTCATTATTACCCACCTTCTGAAGCCTGCTTCTGTCATTTCAGCCATCTCAGTGTCAGCCCAGTTCTGAGCCCTTGCTTGAGAGATGTTGTGGTCATTTGGAGGAAAAGGACACTCTGACTTTTTGAGTTTTCAGTGTTTTTGCATTGATTCTTTCTCATCTTTGTGGGCTTATCTACGTTTGATCTTTGAGGTTGCTGACCTTTGGGTAGGTATTTTGTGGTTTTTCTTTGTTGTTGTTTTCTGTTTGTTTTTCTTTTAATAATCTGGTCACGCTTCTGTAGGGCTGCTGCAGTTTGCTGGAGGTCCACTCCAAACCCCATTTGCTCTGGTTCTTCCTGTACCTGGAGGTATCACCAGTGAAGCCTACAAAACAGCAAAGATGTCTGGAAGCGCCATCCCAGGAAGATACTGACCTATTGCCACCTGAACGTGCCTGTAGGAGGTGGTTGGAGACCCCAGTTGGGAAGTTTCACTCGGTTAGGAGGAATGGGATCAGGGACCCACTTAAAGCAACAGTTTGGCTGCTTTTTGTTATAGCAGCTCTGCTGTGTTGGTGATCCCTTTAGCCACCATTTGATCTGGGCTCTGCAAACCTGCAAACCCCACTGGCTGAACTGACTGAGGAGCCCGAACGGCTAAGGTGGCAGCCTGCCCCACTCCTCAGGCACTCCATCCCAGGGAGACATTGGAGCTCTTTCGGCCCATAGAACATGGGTGGTGACTAGAGGCTCTGGCTGGGAGGACCCGCCCCACAAGGAGGAGTGGATTGGGGGTCCTCCTTACAGAATCAGTCTGGCCATACCTTAAAAAAACGGCTGTGTCATGTTAGGGAACTGCCTCTGCCCAGGTAGCAGCCCTCCCCTCTCCTGGACACTTTGTCCCAGGGACGAGTAAGAAAGGTAAGAGCTCTGTCAGGTCATGGCTGGAGGGCCTGGCTGGGAGGTCCCACCCAGTGAGGAGGAATGGATCTGAGCTCCACTTAAAGAAGCAATCTGGTCACTATCTTGCAAAGCCGCTGTGTTGTGCTACTGGGGGGACCCTTTCTAGTCCAGATCATTTGGACTCTCCAGGGTCTGCAGGCTGTAACAGCTGTGTTGACCAAACAGCAGAGATGGTGTTGGCCTCTCCACACAGCCTGTTGCTGGTGGCTGCTTCGAATTCCAAGCCAGTGGGTCTTATCTTGTGAGGTATCATGGAAGTGGGCCCACAGAACAAGGCTGCTCAACTTTCTGGATTCTACCCCCTCCCTTGGGGTGTATGTGAACCGCCTGCCTTGTCTGAGTTGCAGACACGTTGGTTGGAGATCCCAGGACTGGAGTATGTAAAGCTCCTGGGTCTCTATGCATGCCTAAAGAACTGCTCTGCTGAGACTCCATGCAGCTCAGTGTGTTGGACCCAAGGCCCTGGTGGCGTGGACTCACAAGGGGATCTCCTGATCTCCAGGTTGCAAAGATCCGTGGGAGAAGCGTTGTTTCCCTGGGTCGCATAATCACTCATCACTTCCCTTGGCTGGGGATGGGGGTTCCCTTGACTCGTGTTGCTCCCAGATGGGCCGTCGCGCCACCCTGCTTTTCCTCGTTCCCCGTGGGTCGAGCTGTTTCCCTGATTAGTCCCAATGTGACTACCTGGATTATTTCAGTTGAAGGTGCAGTATTCACTTGCCCCTTTCATTCCTCTCCATGAGCACTGCAGACTGCAGCTGCTTCTAATCGCCTATCTTGGCCCTGTCCCCAGAATGTTTCAACTTCATTAAGCAATGCGTGTCTATATCTGTCTGTATGCTATGTGTAAGTAAAATGCTTATATATGTAAGCATACATAATTGAATATATTGTTCCTATTATTGTTTTGAACAAACTGTTGTCAGTTAGATAATTAACAGTAAGAAAAATAAAAGTTTTTGTTTTATCCTTTCTCCCCAGTACTCTTCCTGTGTTTATGTAGATCTGAGTTTCTAACCAATATCATTTTTCTCCTCTCTAAAGAACTACTTTTAAGATTTCTTATAAGGCAGGTCTACTGGCAACAAAGTCCTCAATTTTTGTTTGAGAAAGTTTTTATTTCTCCTTCACTTTTGAAGGGTAATTTCACAGAGTACAGAATTTTAGGTTTGTAGGTTTTTGTTTGTTTTTTAACTCAACACATGAATTATTTCACTCCATGCTATTCTTTCTTCCATGATTTCTGAGGAGTATCTGATGTGATACTTTATCTTTGCTCCTTTGTAGCTAAGGTGTTTTTCCCCCTTTGACTTCTTTCAAGGTTTTTTCTTTACCTTTGATTTTCTGATGTTTGAATATCATATGCCTAGGTATAGGGTGGTTTTGTTTGTTTTTGTTTTGACTTTTATCCTCCTTGGTGTTGTTTGAGCTTTCTGAATCTGTGGTTTGGTGCCTGACATTAATTTGGAGAAATTCTCAGTCATTGGTACTTCATATATTGCTTCTGTTCCTTTCTCAGAATTTGCATTATGCATATTTAGTAGTATTCTGTTCTGTTTTATTCTTTTTTTTTTTTTTTTTGCTTTACTTTTCAGTCTTGGAAGTTTCTATTGTCATATCATATTCCCAGGCTCCAAGACTCTTCTGTCAGCTGTGTCCAGTCTACTATTGAGCCCTGCAGATGCATTTCTATTATATTAAATAGTAATTTTTATCTTTGTTTCTTTTTCTGTTTTTTGTTTGTTTTAGAATTCTCATCTCTCTTCTTATATTATTCATCTGTTTTTGCATGTTGTGTTTTTTCCATTAAAGCCTTAAGTATATTATAGTTTTCTGAAATTCCTGGTTGGAAAAGCATTTTTGTCATATCTGACTCTGATTCTGATGTTTACTTAGCTGCTTAGTATGTCTTATAATTTTTCTTGAAAGGTGGACATGGTGTAACTGGGTAAAGGGAACTGCACAAATACAGGACTTTAGTGATGCGGTTTTTTGGTGTGTTTTGTGGGGTGAGATTTTATAGTTTCGTGATAAGGTCTGTCTTTTGATGAGCCTATGTCTCTGGACTGTGAACTTCACCAGTGCTTCTCAGTTTTTCCCCCTTAGGGTGAGACAGGCTAGCTAGAGGGGGCTGGAGTTGGGTATTTCTCTTCTCCTTCATGGAAGACTAGAGGCAGCTGGACTCGTCTTTTTCCTTCCCCCAGGTCTGATAGGCTTTGATAAAACCTAAGCAGAGGACATACACACAGCTAACAAGCATATGAAAAAATGCATCACTAATCATTAGAGAAATGGAAATCAAAACCACAATGAGGTACCATCTCACACCAGTCAGAAAGGCTATTATTAAAAAGTCAAAAAATAACA
The DNA here is from genome assembly GCF_047675955.1 of Chlorocebus sabaeus. NCBI lineage: Eukaryota > Metazoa > Chordata > Mammalia > Primates > Cercopithecidae > Chlorocebus > Chlorocebus sabaeus. The sequence goes on from NC_132913.1 coordinate 36,040,235, forward strand.
GATACTGGTGAGATGCAGAGAAAAGGGAATGCTCATGCACTGCAGGTGGGAATGTAAATTAGTTCAGCCATTGTGGAAAGCAGTGTAGCGATTTCTCAAAGAACTCAAAAGCAGAATTACCATTCAACCCGGCAGTCCCATTATTGGGTATATACCCAAAGAATTATAATCGTTCTACCATAAATACACATCCACATGTATGTTCATTGCAGCACTATTCACAGCAGCAAAGACATGGAGTCAACCTGAATGTCTATCAACAGTGAACTGGATAAAGAAAATGTGGTACATATACATGATACATATACACATATAGCCATAAAAGAACGAGATCATGTCCTTTGCAGCAACATGGATGGAGCTAGAGGCCATTATCCTAAGTAAACTAAGACAGGAACAGAAAACCGAATACTGCGTGTTCTCACTTATAAGTGGGACCTAAACATTGAGAACACATGGATACAAAGAAGGGAACAAGAGACACTGGGACAGCCTTGAGGGTGGAGGATGGAAGGAGGGAAAGGATCGAAAAACTATCTATTGGGTACTGTGCATATTACCTGAGGGATAAAATAGTCTGTATATCAAACCCCCATGAGATACAATTTACCTAATAACCTACACATTGTAGCCCTGAACCTAAAATAAAAGTTTAAGAAAAAAAGCAGATTATACTCTGATAAAATTGTTTCTCTTGATTGCAGGCATTGTTAAAAACAGAATGCTCTGGCACATTTCAAAATGCTTACCTTTCTGGAAACACAAAGATATTTTTTCCTTAAGTATTCACTGTGAGAACATGGTTGAGTTCTTGAAAGGTGATACTCACAAAAGTGTAAGGGCTTCCCAGTGACTGGGATGCCTGGAGTTTTTAATCTCTCAGAATTAGCCATACTGAGTCAGTTACAGTTTAGGTTTTCCAGCCCTCCTTCCTCTCTCCCATTGGTTTTTAGGAAGGTTTCTGCTAGTGGGTTTCTGTTCCCTTAAATTGTGATTCCGTGTATTCACCTCTGTCTCCAGTTTTGAGTGTGATTTTTTTTTGAGTGTGCCCTGTGACCTCACAGATTTAAGTGTTGTTTATTTTCAGTTTGTTCAGCCTTTTACATGTTGTTAAGATGGGGTGGCAACTTCTAAGTTTCTTACGTGCCTACCTGGAAACCAGAAGTCTTACTTAACAATTTTGTTTTCAGCTTTTTTTCACCCAGTGTTTAGACTTTTTTCCATATCGTTGTCTCTGTAATTTTTTATTGGTTGCGTAATTTTTGAGGTTGATATATAGTAACTTAAATTTCTTCTGATTGAAACAATTGGATTTATAACTTTCTAGAGGATTTATCATTGATAACTCTATTTGCATTTGTAGCTTTGTCTTTTTAATTCTTAGAGATTTATTTTTTAAAAAAACTTCAAAAATCTCTTGTGGAATTTTTAGTGTTTTAAAAATGTCTTCAGTAGTAATATTTGTCTTTTGACAGAATGGACTTTAATTTCAGAAAATCCATTCAGAGCCAAGTATGGTCAATAACTTAGATATTATTTTGGTTTTAAAGAAGTTTTTGACTGTAAAATGTAGGACTCTTTTATGCAATTTATAATCTTATTCTGAAGACAGTTTCAGAGAAGAGTTCCTCAAATGTTTTCTTTATTTTTATTGGAATATGTATGATCCATAAGGATTAAGATAATAACTTATTCATTTATTTTTTAAAAAATAAATTTTTCTCAATTTTTTGTTTTATAATTTTTAACTTTTACAAGTTTTAATAGATATAATGTACATATTTATGGGCTACATTGTGATGTAGTACATATAAATGTTAGTGACCAGATCAGGATAATAACATGTCCACCATCTCAAGCATTTATCATTTCTTTGTGGGGAACATTCAGTTATCCATCAGTGCTATAGAACACTAAGACTTATGCCACCTATCTAGCTGTAACTTTGTATTCGTTAACAAATTAATTTTTCTTTTAAAAAAAAAATCTCGTTTTATCTTCACCTCAGTGAAAGCAAAATGATCTGAGTAGGTTTTGTATTCTGTTCTGAAATATAAACAATTTAAGGCAATAGTTTAAAAAATTGGAGAATATTGCAGCTCATTCGTTCACCAGTGTTAGTTGACCCACTATGTATAAGCTCAGTTTTCATGATATAAAGTCATTTTTTATCTCCAGCCTCAGTCAAGAATTTTATTTTTTGTATAGTAACTGACAGTATTTGGCCACTCTTTTGGGAGATGTTTCTAGTGAATTTTTAGTCGTCGATGATATTGAAGCAGGAACGTTGGTCAAGATGTCGTATGGGGAGTTTGGGAATTTTAGTCCACTGACTGTCGGAACCATTTCTGAAGGATCTAGAATTATAATGTCAGATGGGTTGTTTTGAAGCGAACATGGATAGCACTGGAAGAATAAGGTTATAGTTAAGGAGTGAGACCCTAGCTGCAAATTCACCTCTTCTTTATTGGGTGGTTGGGGGCAGGAAATATTTTTCAGCTCTTTGATTACGTTGGCCTTGTTCTAGTAACATTTGGTATACAGTGTTAAGAGAAATTGAAATACTGATGAATTTTTCTAATTTTTTGGAATACAGAATTCAATCTTTAAGAATCTTTATGTCTTAGAGTTGGTATAGATTTATATTAGAATACAAGAGATAGGTTCTGAGAAAGTTGTGTTTAAGCATTTTGTTTTACTTTTTATTTTGAGAGTATTTTAATTAAATTTTAAAAATTTGACCTTCTTTCCAGTTTATAGAGAAGTTTCAAGAATAATATAATGAATTCTGTCTACTGTTCTCCATGATTCATTAAATATTAACACTTAACAATATTTGCTTTCTGTTTTTTTAACTCTTTCTCTGTGTCACTCCTCTCTGTGTCAGCCTCTTTCTCCTCACCATTATTTTCATTCTGAACCCTTTTAGAGTAAGTTGCAAATGTTATGCTTCTTTACTTCTGAGTACTTCAGTGTATGGTTTTTAAAAACGCAGAATTCTTTTATATAACCACAGCATTGTTATCAAAATCAGTTAGTTGTCATTGATACAGTACAGTAATCTGTTGACCTCATGCGTAATTTAATAATTGTCCGAATAATGTCCTTTGCAGTGAAGGAAAATCCCAAATAATGCATTGCCTTTGCTTACCATGTCTCTTCAGTCTACTGCTGAGTCTTTTTGTTCTTCATGCCACTGACATTTTTAGAGTACAGGCCAGTTATTTTGTCAAAAGTTCCTCAATTTGGGTATACTTGTTTCCTCCTGACATGATTCAGTTTCACATGTGGTTTTTTTAAATGTCTTATTGTGGTAAAATATACATAACATAAATTTACCTTCTTAACAGTTTTTAAATGTACATTACAGGTATATAGTTTAACTATGTCACATTGTTGTACAACAGGTCTCTAAAATTTTTACGTATTGTAAAACTTAAATTATGTATACCCATTGAACAACCTCCTGATACTCTCCAGCCCCTGGCAACCACCTTTCTACTTTTTGTTTTTAAGAATTTGACTACTTTGGATACATCATGTATGTGGAATCATGCAGTATTTTTGTCTCTTTGTGGCTGGCTTATTTCATTTAGCATAATGTCCTCAAGATTCATCCATGTTATAAACAAGATTTCCTTTAAGACTGATAATAGTCTGTTGTGTGTATGTACCATCTTTTTTTTCTTTTACCAGTTAATTGGCCCATGGACATTTGGGTTGCTTCCACTTCTTAGCCATTGTGAATAATGCTGTAATGAACATGGATGTGCACATGTCTCTTCAAGGTCGTGTTTTCAGTTCTTTTGGATATATACCCAGAAGTGAGATTGCTGGATCATATGGTAGTTCTATTTTAAATTTTTTCAGAAACTACTGTTTTTCATAAGGGCTGTAGCATGGACAGTAGTACACTAGTTACATTCTTACCAACAGTGCACAGTTCCACTTTCTCCAGATCCTTGCCAACATGTGTAATTTTCTGTTAGTTTTATAGTGACCATCCTAACAGGTGGGAGTTGATGTCTCATTCTGGTTTTGATTTGCATTTTCCTGATGGTTACTGATGTTGAGCATCTTTTTATATGCCGGCCATTTGTATATCATTGTTGTTTTTTTTAATACTTAAAGAATTTTTTTTTTTCATACCTCAAAAGAGTTGAGTATGTATATCTTCTTTGGAGACCTGTCTCTTTAGATCCTTTGCCCATTTAAAAAATCTTTAAATTTTTGCTTTTGGGTTTTTGTTTTGGGTTTATTTATTTAATTTATTTATTTTTGCATTTTTTGTTTTTGAGTTTTAGGAGTTCTTTATGTATTTGGATATTAATTGTTTATCTACTACATGGTTTTCAAATATTTTTCCCGTTCCGTAAAGTTGCCTTTTCGGTCTGTTGATTGTTTTCTTTGCCCTGAAGAAGTTTTTTAGTTTGATGTAATGTCATTTATCTGTTTTTTCTTTGTTACCGGTGCTTTAGTGTCATATCCAAGAAACCACTGTCAAATTCAATGTCATGAAGTCTTTCTTCCTATATTTTCTTCTAGGAGTTTTATAATTTTGTGTCTTACATTTAGGTGTTTAATCCATTTGAGGTTGATTTTTAAATATAAGGTAAGGATCCAGCTTCATTCTTTTGCATGTGGATCTTCAGTTTCCCCAGCTCATTTGTTGAAGAGACTGTCCTTTTCCCATTGTGTAGTCATGGTATCCTTGTCAATCATTTGACCATATATGTCAGGGTTTATTTCTGGGGTTTCTGTTCTGTTCCGTTGGTTTATATGTCTGTCTGTATGCCAATTCCATACTGTTTAAATCACTGTGGTTTCAAAATCCAAAGACTACTGTTTCAAATATTTCTGATGTCTTCTGTATACTAAGTTTATATCTTCGTCCATTCACTTCCTTGCTAACATTAAAACAACAACTCAGTTAAAAAATAAATACTGTTATTTAACTTTTCAAGATCCTTACCATGTAGTGGCCTATGAAGATACGTTCACTTTCTGTGACGTATTTATTATTTTATACCATTAGATGTTCTTAGTGGAATTTCTTTTTTTGTATATATAATGTTATTTTAACATTAGTTTTTACTGGTTAAGCTAGGGTATTGCCTGAACACAGATGTGTGTAAAACTTCTTGCTTTCATTCTATGCTTGTTGAGAGTGAATGAGAAAGATAGTAGATTTGAACAGAAAATGTGGGAGAATCTCAAATGATACAGAGGGATCGCTGATCCAGAATATTTTTTAAAACCCAAAATTGTCTCTAGATTCACAAAATAACACGATCTTGTTTTATTTAAAAAGATAATGCATTGAAATGATTTCAAAAGAAAAGTGTATAAAAATAAACTCACTCCTATACACTTTCCACTCCAACCACCCCTCCTTTATAAGTGAGCACTTTTATTAGTTCATGTGTTATTTTAGGGTTTCAAGCACATAGGAATTTGTATTCGTTTCTTTTCTCTTTTGAGACAGTCTCACTCATTTCATCACCTAGGCTGGAGTGCAGTGGCATGCTCATGGCTCACTGCAGCCTCAACGTTCTGCACTCAAGTGATCCTCCTGCCTGAGCCTCCCCAACAGCTGGCATCACAGGAGCTTACCATGTTGCTCAGGCTGGTTTTGAACTCCTAGGTTCAAGCAGTCTCCCACCTCAGCCTCCCCAAATACTAGGATTACAGGCAGGAGCCACCACACCCTGCCAAGAAAGTGTATTTTTAAACCTTCTATCTGTGTGCTTTTTAAAAAGCTGTTGTTTGTTTGGGTTTTTCGGGGTTTTTTTCTTTCTTTTTTTTTTTTTTTTTTGCTTAAGAACATAGTCTCAAAATTATCCTATATTAATATGTACATATGTTCTCTTTTGTTTTTTTAATCACTGCATAGTAGTCCATTGTTTAGGTGTGCTCGTTTATTATCCAATTTCCTAGAAAAAGCAAACTTAAGTGCTGGGCACGTAGCTCATACTTGTAATCCCAGCACTTTGGGAGGCCTAGACGTAAGGCCAGAAGTTCAAGACCAGACTGGACAATATAGTGAGACCCCATCTACATAAACTAAAAAGTTAGCCAGGTGTGATGGTGTATGTCTGTAGTCCCAGCTATTTGGGTGGCTGAAATGGAAGGATCACTTGAGCCTAAGATGTCGAGGTTACAGTGAGCCATGATCGTGCTACTGCACTGCAGCCTGGGTGGCAAAGTGAGGCCTTTTCTCTTTTTTATTTTTTAACAAAAGGCCAGACGCGGTGGCTCATGCCTGTAATCCCAACACTTTGGGAGGCCAAGGCAGGCAGATCATGAGGTCAAGAGATAGAGACCATCCTGGCTAACGTGGTGAAACCCCATCTCTACTAAAAATACAAAAAATTAGCCAGATGTGGTGGCAGGCGCCTGTAGTCCTAGCTACTCAGGAGGCTGAGGCAGGAGAATGGCATGAACCCAGAAGGCGGAGCTTGCAGTGAGCCGAGATCATGCCACTGCACTCCAGCCTGGGCCACAGAGCGAGATTCTGTCTCAAAAAAAAAAAAAAAAGGCAAACTTGGATTGTTTTCTTTTTGTTATGTGTTGCAAATAGTTCATGGTGAATAATGGATAACCATGAACAAATAGAATTTTATAGAGGTGTGATGATATCTGTTACAGAAGTTGCCAAATCACTCTATAGGAGTTATACCATTTTGTACTAGCTTGTACAAGAGTACTTGTTTTCCTACACCCTATCAAAAGACTGCTTTTAGTTTTGAAATTTTGCTAATCTGACAGGTGAAAATTATATACCTCAGAGTAGTATTTTTTTAATAAGCCTTTTATTTTGGAAAATTTTTAGATTTACTGAAGAGTCGCAAAGGTAGTGTAGATAGTTCCTGTATCTATACCTCTCATCCAGTTTTAGTTTCCTTTAACGTGACATCTTGCATTACCTTTGTCAGAACTAGGAAATAATGTTGTTACATTATTATTAACTAAACCCAGACTTTATCTGAATTTCTCTCAGGATCATTTTAGTTTAGATTTCATGTTAAGAATGAGGTTGGGTATCTTTTCATCTATTTAGGAGCCATTTGCATTTTTACCTTCTGAACTGTTACTGTCCTTCACCCAGTTTTCTATTTGGTTGTTATAAAGCAACAAGGGATGGAAAATCTGAAGAAAGAAAAAACTAAGAAAATGCAGAGTTAGAGGGAGAATAAAAGGGTCATTATCTTTACACAACTGCCTTTTAAAATAATTAAAAATAATATATATTCTTGTATCCCCTAGGTTCTGTCTAATATCATTAGGTTCTGTCCTCTCTGTAATTATGAAAATCCTTCCCTGAAAGATGTACAGTATCCAGTTGCCCATTCCTACGGCCTGTGATTCTCATAGTTGTCATCATTACCACTAATTTTGGCCAGTAATATTTGTTTATATAAAATGTGAATTTTGCAAAGGAGGAAAGGAGTGTAGTTAGCTAGTCAGCAAAAAGACTAGGAATAATCTTGATTATGGTATGCACCTGGAGCTTTAAAAATGTTAAATTAGTCAATAGTCTTGGATTCCATTACCTTGTAGAATATGGCTTTGAACTTTTCTGCACTTCATTTTCTTGAGTTGTCAATTGGTAGAGGTGGGAGTTGTGCATATGATCTGCAGCCAAGTTTTATAATTCTGGGAAGTCTGGAGGATTCAACATGAAGAGCCCTAGGTGTCAGCATTCAGGATCTTTTAGTACATGTTTAAGCTGAGGTTGGAAGCTAGGTCAGAACTTTGGAGAGCTCCAAACAAAGGAGGTTATGGTGCTTGGGTTGCTTCTGAACTTTTAGATACATTTGCTTTTCATTAGCTATCTTTAAGATTATTGAAGCCTGAGAACCTTAAAGGTTTACAGATTTTTTAAAGTTCAGTGTATTTCACAGTTACCACAAGTAAAGTTTATAATGTTTTAGAGCAAAGACTGTGGGTTTAGAGCAGTATTTCTCTAAACATGATCCAACATCACTTGGGAACATGTTAGAAATGCACATTAACAAGCCCCACCCCAAATCTACTGGATCAGAAACTGATGATCAGGCCCAGTACCCTATGTTTTAACAAACCCTTCAGATGATTCTGGTGAGTGCTAGAGTTTGAGAAACACTGGCTTACAGGTTTTCATGATACTCACATCAAGGAGGGGCATCTGAGTCTTTGTCAGATTCCATGATCTCCTTAGGGTTGAGATATATATAGGCTCTAAGGAAAATATAGTTTTATTTTAAATACTTCTTTGTTCGTATGTCTACCTACTGAGAGCCCATTTTAGTATACTAGGATCCATTTAACTGAAAGATATACAACAGCACTATTGCTAGACTTGTAAACTATTCAATTCTGCTTTCTTTAAATCTAGATTTTATATATGTGCATACAACTTCATTGAACATATGGTCCTGCTTGAAAATTGATTTGTATCATATAGCTTTTATCCAGTCTCGTTTTTGATAATTTTTATCTCTTGCAGTTAAGGATATCCTCTCTGCTTTCCTGTCTTTGTTCCTGCTGCTCTCTTTAGAATGCCCTTGCTTCTACTTTCTCTTTGCCATTTGGTATTAGTACCTAACCTAATTTGGAAGAGACACAATTATACATGTTGTACTTGAGGTACAGTCAGTGTTGCTTGTTACTGGATTCATTGGAGTAGTAAAAATAGTTTTGGAAAGTTATATAAGAAAGGAAATACAGAGTTGGAAGAGGAGGTAGACCAATGAGATTTTAAGTGAATGACACTTCTGCTGAGTGCTGTTGTTAATGCTCAAAATAATCACCTTTAGAAACAAGGTGTGCTTGTGTTTCTGTCTTACTTAGTTGCCTGCTATCAAGAGGTTTAGATATTGACTAATAATTTCCAGAAGTAAACATTTAGGATTTTTTTTTTTTTTTTGAGGCAAAATTTCACTCTTGTCACCCAGGCTGGAGTGCAATGGCACAATCTTTGCTCATGACAACCTCTACCTCCCGGGTTCCAGCCATTCTTCTGTCTCAGCCTCCCGAGTAGCTGGGATTACAGGTGGCCGCCACCACAGCCAGCTAATTTTTGTATTTTTAGTAGAGACGGTTTACCATGTTGACGAGGCTGATCTCAAACTCCTTACTTCAGGTGATCCACCTGCCTTGGCCTCCCAAAGTGCTGGGATTACAAGCATGAGCCACTGCGCCCGGCCAGAAATTTAAAGATGTATGAAAGTAGGGGCTTTGTATAAAGATGGATATTGCTTCTCTTTACATTAAAAAACCCCACCATTGATAATTCATAGATAAATATTGGAAAGCTTAAATGTTTAAGTCTAACAAAAATAATCTTTTGATTTATCTATATCTTTGCTCCCTTTGACAGCCCAAAGAATTTTTCCTTACTGCTATTATGATTAGAAAGGTTCAATTTAGCTTCTGTGTGGTATAGTGGGGAAAGTACTGAGCTCATTGTTCATTTACTGATTGGTGAGATTTATAAACAGTATCTCATTTATTTACAAAAAGCTACCACAGAGAATTTGCAGCCTTTTGTAACAATTGATAAAAAAGAGTGAATGTCAGTACTACATGGAAGTTGTTCTGGCTTTTTTATGGTTTTTCCTCACCAAGGGGAGCTAGTATCAGGAAATAAAGTAAAATCTTCATTGGGAAGGGTCAAAGAGTTCTTTCAATTCTATTATTCTAACAAAATTCAAAATGACTGCCTGTACCTAAGGGGTCCCTTTCCCAGAGAGATATACCCGCAGTCTTGCACAACTCTTATCTAGTGACTGGTTGCATTTTCTCTTGACGCCCTCAAACGGTGCTCTATTGCAGTCTGTTTGTCTCAGCACCACAAGTCAGTGATTCCATTCTGTTATTTTTGTCTTTTTTTTTTTTTTTTGAGATGTGGTCTCACTGTGTTGCCTAGGCTGGAGTGCAGTGGCACGATCTCGGCTCACTGTAGTCTCTGCCTCCCGGGTTCAAGCGATTTTCCTGCCTCAGCCTCCCAAGTAACCGAGACTATAGGCGCGCGCGCTACCGTGCCCAGCTAAATTTTTCTATGTTTCGTAAAGACGGGATTTCACCATGTTTGCCAGGCTGGTCTTGAACTCCTGACCTCAGGTGATCCACCCACCTTGGCCTCCCAAAGTGCTGGGATTACAGGCATGAGCCACTGTGCCTGGCCATTATTGTCTATTTTTAATATCCCTTGAAGTAGTAGCCAGCCACTCTGAGTGGCTTATGTGGTCATCTAAAATAGTATTTATAGTTTGTTTGGAGTCGGACAATAAAATGTAAGTTTTTTTATAAACCTGTATTTTTGTATACAATTTTGCATATAAAGGATTTTTTTTTAGGAATGTCTGTCATGTTATAGCAGACATATTTGTATTTTTCATAATAATGTAAATCAAATTATAGTGGTCAATTCTAAATATAAGTGAATAGCTCTTGGTTTTTTTCAGTTAATAAAAAACAAGAAGCTAACTTCAGATGCCCAGAAATAAATTACTGGCCAAATTCAGACTTGAACTTTTTAGAGCTCGTCAGTCCTTAAGAATGATTTTAATTTTTTAAAGAATAATAGATTTCTCGCTGTTATTCCCTAAGAGTATTCCAATACCCTAAGAGTATTCCAAACAGTGTCTCTTGAAAATATCACATAAGATTGTTTTCTTTGTATACGGATGGTGAAGCTGGAGAGAGGGCCTAGAGAAGAAACTATATCACAAAGAGTGAAATTTTGAAAATTGTACTTCCTTAACAGCCTTTTATTTTCTTTCACATTCCCAGTTTCTCAGAAATACTTTATTTTTCCTAACTAACTTAAACTAGGGATTAGCAAATCTTTTTTGTGTAAAGGGCTAGTTAGTAAATATATTGAGTTCTGGGAGACCACAGTTGATCTCTATAACATATTCTTCTCCTTTTCTCCTCTTCCTTTTTATTATTACCTTTCTCTTTTTCTCTCTGGCTTTTTTTGTTTTGTTTTGTTTTGTTTTTTGATACAGGGTCTTACTCTGTCACTCAGGTGGAAGTGCAGTGGCACCCTCATAGCTCACCGCATCCTTGAGCTCCTGGGCTCCAGCAATCCTCCCACCTCAGCCTCCCAGGTAGCTGGTACTACAGGCTTACGCCACTGCCCCCAGCTGGTTTTTTGTAGTGATGGAGTTTCACCATGTTGCCCAGGCTGGTCTTGAACTCCTGGACTCAAGCAATCTTCCACCATAACCTCCCAAAGTCCTGGGATTACAGCCGTGAGCCACCGCTCCCAAACCTTTTTATTATTACTTTTAAAATTATCCGTTAAAAATGTAAAACAGGTTTGTTTGTTTGTTTGTTTTGTTTTGTTTTACATTTTCACAGCCTTACCAAAAACAAGCTGCAGGCCAGACTTGTCTCACAGGCCATAGTTTGCTGTTCCTTGGGCTAGACTATTTTAACCAAAGAAATAATTGGAATCCACTGGAAAGTAGCTTAGAACCACTTTTCCAAGAAAATGGAAAACATACAGGAAAAGAAATCATTTGTGATATCACTTGTCTTTTACTTAACAAGTCTCCACGCCTGGTTGTTTATTACTTCTTTTTTGCTTTAAATTAGAATTTTATATATATAGACTCACAGAATAATAGAAAAAATTATTCCTACATGTAACCATGATTGGATACATCCCCCGCCTCTTTTTTTTTTTTTTTTTTTTTACTATGAATTAATTTGAAATGTTTCCCCATTGAAGCCCTAGTAACTTTAAGTTTTATAAATCAAAAGCACATTGGGTATACGTTAATCTTTAAAAGAATAAGCCAGAGAAATAGATGTAGCAGCTCATACATGGAAAGTGTTAACCTTCAGAGAGGCAGAAAGAAGTACTTTTTTTGCAATACAATATTATAGTTTCCAGTTATTCATAGTTGAGACTTTAAATTATTTAAACTAAAAACCATGATTTCTGTATACACCAATTATTAAGAACATTAATATTAAAAATACCTATAAAATTGTGTAGTACTTGACTTCCACTTCTGGCTATATTAGAGGATAGTTTGATCTACTAATAATGAAGTTCAGTAGTAATAATTGCTTGACTTTATTGAACACATACTCTGTAGAGGGCAGTATAATATGCACAAATTATTTCATTTAATTTCTACAAGAATCCTACGAGATAGATGCATTTATTGCCCTTGTTTTACAGCAACTAATCTGTTACCCATTTCTATTATTTTGTCATTTCAAGGAATGTTATATAAGTGAAATCTACAGTATGTATATAACCTTTTGGAATTGATTTCTTTTTTATTATTTTTTTTTTACTCAGCCTAATTCCATTGAGATGATCCAAGTTGTTGCATGTGTCAGTAGTTTGATCTTATTTATTGCTGAGTATAATTTCATGTACTACAGTTTGTTTGATTTTTTTATCATTGAGGGACATTTGAATTGTTTCTAATTTTTGGCTATTATGGATAAAGTTGCTATGAACATTCGTGTGCATATTTTTATGTAAACATAGTTTTCATTTCATAAATATGTTTTATAAATATATCTCAGTTTTCCTATTCTTATTGATGGACTTTTTTTGCTTATATGAATATAATGTTATGAATGGCCTTGTGCATGTCATTCTTGTCCACATTTATGAGAGCTTTTCTAGGTAGGATGTGGGCCTAAAAGTAGAATTGCTGAGTTGTATAAAATGTACACGTTTAACTTTAGGTACTGCAGAATTGTTCTTCAAACTGATACCAGTTTATATTTTCACCAGTAGTGTGTGAGAGTTCTTGTTGTCTCATATTTTTATCAACACTTGTTACTGTGAAACTTTACAATTTTAGTCAGTTTCATGGGTGTGAATTGGTATTTGTGGATTTAAATTTGTCTCTTATCAATCACAAGTGAAGTTAAAACATGTTTATGTAGATTACTTTTTCATATCTTTGGGTCCATTTTTCTCTGGGTCATTTTCTTACTGAATTTTTAAAGAGATTCTTTATATATTCTACATATTTAGCTTTTTAAAAATTTTATAGAAAAATTTTAACATTCAGAAGTAAAAATAATAATAATGAACTGCCATGTACTACTGGCCAATATTTTTTTTTTTTTTTTTTTGTTGAGACAGAGTCTCGCTTTGTCACCCAGGCTGGAGTGCAGTGGCCGGATCTCAGCTCACTGCAAGCTCCGCCTCCCGGGTTCACGCCATTCTCCTGCCTCAGCCTCCTGAGTAGCTGGGACTACAGACGCCCGCCACTTCGCCCGGCTAGGTTTTTGTATTTTTTAGTAGAGACGGGGTTTCACCGTGTTAGCCAGGATGGTCTCGATCTCCTGACCTTGTGATCCGCCCGTCTCGGCCTCCCAAAGTGCTGGGATTACAGGCTTGAGCCACCGCGCCCGGCCGCCAATATTGTTTCTCTATACTTATACCTTTTCTTCCACCTCCATGATTTTATAGCCATCCCAACATTATTTGATCTGGGGATGTTAAAGCATAGTTACAATATTATCTAAAAGTATTATAGTAATACTATTAATATTTAATAATACTATTAGAATAATATCACATCTCTCCTTAAAAGAAAAACATCATTTTCTTAATTCGTCAAATATTTAATCAGTGTGCATATTTCTTGACTGTCTTATAAGATAAATGATCTCATTTATCTTACTTATTTTTAACAGTTGATACTTTTGAATTGGGATCCAGAAAATTTCCATATGTTGTAGCTGGTTAGTCAGTCTCTTAAGATTCCTTTAATCAGGAATCAAGCATTTATCTTTCTTTTCTATTAACTGTATTTCAGGATCTCTGAATAATTGAGAAAGAGGAAGGTTCTCTTTATAGAAGTATTCCAGCTAATGTAAATCAAGCAGGAATGATAAAAAATTACTATTTTGCAACCCCTAATGAGTTAATGAATCAAGGTAATTGTCATTAATGGTTGCTGACATCACAAAAGAAAAGAAACAATGAAAAATTATATACTTCCCGATGAAGATTGTTTTTTTTTTAGTACTCTCCAGAAATGATTATGAGAATGTTTGTTTTGTTTTAAAATCTTTATGGATCATGGATTTATACATTTGTATTATATTTCAGTCCATTGAATTTATTATCCTTATTGCTGCTTTTGGCCAGTAGGAACCTATTCAGGTTTGCTCTTGAGGTTTTTTTGAAATGATAATATTATACCAGAAAGCAAGAAAACTAAACTGTGTTAGGGTTACCTTACATGTTTTCTTGGCCCAGATCTGAAGTCAGTCATTTCCACAGGGTGCTCTTGTTTCTTTTAGTGGGAAATTTTATTTGCAGACTGTAAGTTGGGTCCTTGGGGTATTCTTTACTACTGGGTTGACCATGTCTCTAAGATTGATTAGTGGACCTGACCTATGAAATATGCACTTAAAAAAACTTTGAGATAAAGTACATCATGAATTTATATTACTACTTCTCTAATTCAAAACTAAAGGTTTTAACCTTCCACACTTTTTTCTACAGTTACTTTTTTTCCACACTTTTTTTAAATATCACTTCTCAAGGATATCTGCATAATCCCCATGTTTTGTCACAGTAGTCTCAGAATAATAATACCAACTCTTTCACCAACAATATAATTTTACCAAAAAAGTTTCAGGGCTGCACACAGTGGCTCATGCCTGTAGTTTGAGCACTTCGGGAGGCTGAGGCAGGCAGATCGCTTCAGCCCAGGAGTTCAAAAACAACCTGGGGAACATGGTGAAACCCCATCTCTACAAAAAAAAAAAAAAAAAAATTAGCCACACCTAGTGGCATGCATGTGTAGTCCTAGCTACTTGAGAAGCTGAAGTGGGGGAATGACTTGAGCCAAGGAGATCAAAGCTGCAGCCGAGATTGTGCCATTACACTCCAGCCTGTACAACAGAGCAAGACCCTGTCTCAGGAAAGAAAGAAAACTAATTTCAGGGTTTTTCATGTGTTGATCGGTTAGGGTATTCCCACTAGAAATGTACAGTCACTTTACTGTATCTTAAAGACACTTTCCGTAGAACCCAAATGACAGTTGGCTTTACTTGTTCCATTTACTTTTTAATTTTAGAGATTTTTTTTTCAACACGTTATTTCATTTTGTAATTATATAAAATATTTGCATGATACTAAAAGTTCTGTCTATAAAATTAAGAATATTCAAAGAGGTCTAGTTGTTACCTCTATCCCTGCCTCCCCACACAGTCTTATTCCTGGGTGGCTGACAGTATTTTTGTATTTATGGCTAAAGTGGGTGCTGGAGATGGAGGAGTGGGATGGCAGTGGTGGGAGATTCTATGGTTCCATGTGTAGACTTCCACTACTCTCTTTCTCCTTTGGTATGGAGCTTTATACTTGCCCTCAGTGTGCCTGGTGCTTCAGAGTCCACAGGCTCTCTCAAGCAACCTTTGTAGGTCAAACCTTCAGTCTGATACTGTTTGGAAGGAAAAATAGTTGCATAGGTACACTGAATGAGGGAAAGAGTAACTGTTGATTTCAGCCCCCTCAGGGGTGTCTGATCATTTGGCTTCCCTGAGCCACATTGGAAGAAGAAGAATTGCCTTGGTTACACATAATATACACTAACAGTAATGATAGCTGATGAGCTTAAAAAAAAAAGTGCAAAAAAATCTCATAATGTTTTAAGAAAGTTTACAAATCTGTGTTGGGCCACATTCAAAGCTGTCCTGGGCTGCGTGTGGCCCATGGGCCATGGGCTGGAGAAGCCTGCTCTAAGTCTTTAGATGGGGCAGGGCAGGGGGTGGGAGTGGGTCCTGCTTCCTGTTGTCTGTCCCCTGCAGCCATTTTATATTTTAGCATTCTCTTGTCTGCTAATACATGGCATTTATAACTCTGAAAATTTAATTGATGGTTCTCCCTTTGTTTCTGTTATCCCTAAAGATTTATGCCATTTGGAAAAAAAAAAAAAAAAAAAATCCTTTGCTTTTGTTTTAATGGGGTTTTGAGATAAGTATGTGTTCATTTTGCTTTATTTAACCAGAAGCTGTCTCTGCACTCACATTTCTGTTGGAGGAAATTTGGCCCAGGTATGCTTTAAACCCTGGCTGTTTGAGAGCCAATTGCTCATCTGTGATCCCACAGATATCCTGTAGATTGGAGTGTCACGTATCAAACATGGCTGAGGAGGGTTTAGGGACAGGCACACACAGTGATTAACATCTATAAATACAGAGATGGGTTTACATAAAGAGTTCTAAATTCACAGAACTGAGTTAGAAAAATTATTAATGTGGTTTTTGTTGTTATTATAAAGTCTTAAATTTAAAGTACTTTTGATTGGTTTACATTCAGTGTGTTAGAGGGTACTTATGCTATATGTGCAGTTGCATCCTAGTTGTGTAAATAACCAGAGAAAAGAGAGTAAGTGACCTAAATTCTGGGTGTTGAGTGTGTATTGTCAAAAGGCGATATGTGGAGACTGAGTATAGAAAATAGAATGTTTTGGAGTTAGAATAAGTGTAGCCATTTATAAAAATAAATTAGTGAGTTTATAATTTGGAGGCTTTAGGAAGGCAAAAAATAACATTCCTTTCTGTTTTCTGCTTCGAAACTAATTGATAAATAGACATGGACATAAAATTTCAGCTTTATTACTAATAAAAGTGGTGTGGAAGGTGAGATATTTGGCCTTAATGGACATTCTATTAACCCCTGAATTAGACAAACGTATTCTAACACTGGTTGGTCACTGATAGAGCAGGTCTCCCCCTAATAGGAGCAGAGTCAGCCCCTGTACTTAACCATGTAGTGGAGGACTGACTAGAATGCCGCCTCTGTGAAGGAAGGAAGAACAATGGAGAACATGTACCCAGAAGCTGTTGAGCTGATGGGAGGTCCTTCTCCCAGGTTCACAGATCAGTTTCACTCCTTCCTTGGCTGAGGGGAAAATGAACCAGTGAAAAGAAGCTGAAAGTGTGCTTTCTAAACTTTTGCCTCCTGGAGATTTGAATGGAAATATGGAGAATAAATGTTTCCCCTAAATGTGTTACATGTAACAGGTATAGCAGTCATATTCATACTCATAACAGTATTATAAAGTAGTGGGCAGTAATTGGCCCATCATTGCGTGCGCCATTGAATTGCATGCTACTCATTTTATACCATGCTTGGTAAGCCCCCTTTAATCTGAAAATATCTTGCCATTTTTTGGCCCTGGAAAATTTTCTCTTATCATTTCTTCTCCCGGGTTTTTTGTATTTTCATTCCATTAAATAGCTGTGCTTATTAGATACTTAAATATGAATATGGCCAAGTACGAAGGAACTTTGAAAGGTACTTTTAATTAGAAGTAATATTTGCTTTACCAACTAATTTTAGACTAACTATATATATTTTGTAAGCTATAACCAGTCAGTGTGTGAATGCTTTATATATTCAAACAGCAGGTTATACCCACTTTCTTACCTACGCAGAAGCTGTTGCTCTTTTTGCCAGAGAGCAACCAAATTTTCCTGAGCAGTGGTAGCTACCTGATGGCTACTGCAAGGAAATTCTCATCTACTTTCCTTCCTACTTCCTTTCTTCTTCTAATAGTGGTCATGCACCCTCTTAAATTCTCTTATTTTTTTTCTTTTCTCTTTTCCTTTCCTTTTCCTTTTCTTTCCTTTCCTTTCCTTTCCTTCTCGGTTAACTTCACTACAGGAAGTCTTCCATGTACACATAGACACATGCCCTTATTAGCTTTGTCAATATCTTAATTCTGTTACTCTAGTACATCAAGAAGATGTCAAGTGTCCTGTCTGCCCCCACTCTTCTTTATGTTAAGGTGGGAGGTATTATTGTTTTATCTGTTTTGTTTGGTGGACTGACCTATGGAACTAACCCACTATTTGTAAAAGTGGTATTTGTAGCAGGAGAAAGCTATCTGGGTTTCAAAAAGTGAGGTATCAATCAACTTAAAAAATATTCTGCTTATAGTTTAAAAGAATTTCTTTTTATATTTATACATTTTAGAAATGCTATTTTTATTCGGTAGCTTTTAGTATGTCCTTTTTTTCTTTTTTTTTGTTTCTCTAAGTGCCACGTAGGGAGTATACAGGTATGACTAAAGTAATCACTGCTTTTAAAGAATTTATACCCCTCTCTGGTAGAGGAGATAATATAACCTGAGGTAAGGAGAGGTACAGGCAAGCACCTGCACCTGGTTTAAAAGCAACAAAAATCTCCAAAATCTATAATAATTCTTACATGGGTTTTGAGTGAAAGAGAAATGGTAGTATAGAATACTTAGAGTGCTAGTGCAAGTCTTTGCCCTGGTTCTGATTTAACACATTGTCAGATCTCCTATCAATTCTCACTATTAATTTTTCTAAACTATTTCCCAGCTTTTCTTGTTCCTTCCCCTGCCTCACAAGCTGGGGTGCTGGCTTTTGTAAGAATAGAATAAGAAGATAGAGCAGATAGGAGGTGGAGGAACAAGAGGTGAGTAAGATTAGGTAGGTGTATAAAAGATGGTCATGCAAAATTTGTATATATAGCCTTGCCCTTGAACTTTTGAAAACTTCTGTTTAACTTACAGATTCAGTATATTGTGTTAACTCTGCTCCACACTTTCCTAAATCTTTCTCTAAAATGTCTCCTAGCTGTATTGACTACCTGATTTTATTGACTGTTTGTTGTTAGTATGTGGATTAAGGCAGATCATTGGACTGTCATTATGTGCATTTGCAAATACAACATCCTTTGTGAAAGGAAGAGTAATTTTTAGTAATCTATGTAGTTTATGAGCTCTGTGTCATTCTGTCATTGACTTTGATGCAGATCAAATTGACTTTTTAAAAGCATGCTTTTGAATTATTGATTATCATGTAATAAAGACAAGGTTTTACATAAAAGATAAGACAAAAATGCATTTTATTCTCAATAATATTTTAAATGAATCATACTTACAAAATAGTATTTGTCGTTAGTTCACCAATAGCTTTAACTCCTCTGATTTAACTTTAGATTATATCACATACTTAAATACAATAACACTTAAAAATTTTTAAATGTGAGATTCATTGGGAGATAAAATACTACCTACCACATAGGATGGTTGTGACAGTTAATTTAGTATGTTTAAAGCACTTTGAGTACTACCTTGCCCATAGTAAGTGCTATATAAGTTTATAAGTGTTGGCTAACGTTTATTTTTGTTTTTATTATTGTTATCTAGTGGTAAAAATTTCTTGAGTGATGAACTGAAGTCTAGATTTTTGAGATGTAGTCATTGACCGATTATAAAGCAAATGCCTTTAGATATTTTAACTCCATCAGTACGGTCTGCAGTAGGAGGCTGATTTTACTAAAATTATATAATTATATACATCTGTTCCTATTCCTTCGTTAGTACCTTTAAGAATGCAATGCTGAATCTGAGAATGCCAGGACATTTCACGTGGTATGAATGTAGGATACTCATTTACACATCGCTGCACAGACAGCCTTTGTATAATCAATCTGTTGGTTATTGATATCTCTTTTACTGCCTTACTTTACATCTTGTCATGTAATTTCAACACGTAATTTGTGGCACTTTAGTTTTTTTACCCTTTATGGTTTAATAACTTATACGTGTACATGCTTAAAATGTCAAACAATACAAATGGGAACAAAGAGAATTCTTTCACCATCCTTGAACCCCTCCTTTTGTAGTCCCCTTATGCAGAAATAGAGATTACTAGTTTTAAGTATTCTTTCAAAAATATCCCGTGCATTTACAAACACGTGTGTATATATCCATCCTTGTCCTTTTTGAAACACAATATTAGTGCACTATATATACTATTCTACCCCTTAGCTTTTTTCATTTAATATTCATGAAGATCAGTTTCATTCTATGTCAGTATACATGGGTCAGTGTCTTTCTCAGAGCTTCACTCTGTATAGTCCATGTATGTGTAAACTATCATTTATCTAATCCTACACACATTGTTTGTTTTGTACTTTTTACTTCTTGCAATGTCATAACTAATACTCTGTGTATATATCTTTTGTTTCTGTGTACGTTTATGTGTAAGATGAATCCTAGAAATAGAATTACCAAGTTCAGTAGGATATATTTTTAATGAAACTAAATACCAGTTTATAATTGCCTACACACATGGTTTGAGAGGGCTTTTTTCCGCTGTTCTTTCTACAGTAGCATATTATCAGTTTTAGATCTTTGTCTGCTTAGTGAAACCTATTGTCTTATTATTGTATATTTATCTATCACTGAAGTTAAACTTTTTTTATGTTTAAAAGTCATTGACATTTATTCTTAGCTGGACGTGGTGGCTTATGCCTATAATCCCAGCACTTTGGAAGGCTGAGGCAGACAGATCACTTGAGCCCAGGAGTTCCAGACAAGCCTGGGCAACATGGGGAAACCCCATCCCTACCAAAAATGCAAAATTAGCTGGATGTGGTTGTGTGCACCTGTAGTCCCAACTTTGCTTGGGAGACTGAGGTGGGATAATTGCTTGAGCCCAGGAGACAGAGATTGCAGTGAGCAAGATCATGCCATTGTACTATAGCCTGGGCAATAGACAGGATGAGACCTTGCCTCAAAAAAAAAAAAAGTCATTGATATTTATTCTCCGCTAAAATACCAATTCACATCATTTGCCAGTATCTGCTGAGTTACTAGTTTTTTTCTAATTTGCAGGAAATCTTTAAGAAAATCAGCCTTTTGTTTTTTTTTTTTTTTTTTTAAATTTATTTATTATTATTAAACTTCAAGTTGTAGGGTACATGTGCGCAACGTGCAGGTTTGCTACATATGTATACTTGTGCCATGTTGGTGTGCTGCACCCATCAACTCGTCATTTACATCAGGTATAACTCCCAATGCAATCCCTCCCCCCTCCCCCCTCCCCATGATAGGCCCCGGTGTGTGATGTTCCCCTTCCCGAGTCCAAGTGATCTCATTGTTCAGTTCCCACCTACGAGTGAGAACATGCGGTGTTTGGTTTTCTGTTCTTGTGATAGTTTGCTAAGAATGATGGTTTCCAGCTGCATCCATGTCCCTACAAAGGACACAAACTCATCCTTTTTTATGGCTGCATAGTATTCCATGGTGTATATGTGCCACATTTTCTTAATCCAATCTGTCACTGATGGACATTTGGGTTGATTCCAAGTCTTTGCTATTGTGAATAGTGTCGCAATAAACATACGTGTGCATGTGTCCTTATAGCAGCATAATTTATAATCCTTTGGGTATATACCCAGTAATGGGATGGCTGGGTCATATGGTACATCTAGTTCTAGATCCTTGAGGAATCGCCATACTGTTTTCCATAATGGTTGAACTAGTTTACAATCCCACCAACAGTGTAAAAGTGTTCCTATTTCTCCACATCCTCTCCAGCACCTGTTGTTTCCTGACTTTTTAATGATCGCCATTCTAACTGGTGTGAGATGGTATCTCATTGTGGTTTTGATTTGCATTTCTCTGATGGCCAGTGATGATGAGCATTTTTTCATGTGTCTGTTGGCTGTATGAATGTCTTCTTTTGAGAAATGTCTGTTCATATCCTTTGCCCACTTTTGAATGGGGTTGTTTGTTTTTTTCTTGTAAATTTGTTTGAGTTCTTTGTAGGTTCTGGATATTAGCCCTTTGTCAGATGAGTAGATTGCAAAAATTTTCTCCCATTCTGTAGGTTGCCTGCTCACTCTGATGGTAGTTTCTTTTGCTGTGCAGAAGCTCTTTAGTTTGATGAGATCCCATTTGTCAATTTTGGCTTTTGTTGCCGTTGCTTTTGGTGTTTTAGACATGAAGTCTTTGCCCATGCCTATGTCCTGAATGGTACTACCTAGGTTTTCCTCTAGGATTTTTATGGTATTAGGTCTAACATTTAAGTCTCTAATCCATCTTGAATTAATTTTCGTATAAGGAGTAAGGAAAGGATCCAGTTTCAGCTTTCTACTTATGGCTAGCCAGTTTTCCCAGCACCATTTATTATATAGGGAATCCTTTCCCCATTTCTTGTTTCTCTCAGGTTTATCAAAGATCAGATGGCTGTAGATGTGTGGTATTATTTCTGAGGACTCTGTTCTGTTCCATTGGTCTATATCTCTGTTTTGGTACCAGTACCATGCTGTTTTGGTTACTGTAGCCTTGTAGTATAGTTTGAAGTCAGGTAGCGTGATGCCTCCAGCTTTGTTCTTTTGACTTAGGATTGTCTTGGAGATGCGGGCTCTTTTTTGGTTCCATATGAACTTTAAAGCAGTTTTTTCCAATTCTGTGAAGAAGCTCATTGGTAGCTTGATGGGGATGGCATTGAATCTATAAATTACCTTGGGCAGTATGGCCATTTTCACGATATTGATTCTTCCTATCCATGAGCATGGTATGTTCTTCCATTTGTTTGTGTCCTCTTTGATTTCACTGAGCAGTGGTTTGTAGTTCTCCTTGAAGAGGTCCTTTACATCCCTTGTAAGTTGGATTCCTAGGTATTTTATTCTCTTTGAAGCAATTGTGAATGGAAGTTCATTCCTGATTTGGCTCTCTGTTTGACTGTCACTGGTGTATAAGAATGCTTGTGATTTTTGCACATTAATTTTGTATCCTGAGACTTTGCTGAAGTTGCTGATCAGCTTAAGGAGATTTTGGGCTGAGACAATGGGGTTTTCTAAATATACAATCATGTCGTCTGCAAACAGGGACAATTTGACTTCTTCTTTTCCTAACTGAATCCCCTTGATTTCTTTCTCTTGCCTGATTGCCCTAGCCAGAACTTCCAACACTATGTTGAATAGGAGTGGTGAGAGAGGGCATCCCTGTCTTGTGCCAGTTTTCAAAGGGAATTTTTCCAGTTTTTGCCCATTCAGTATGATATTGGCTGTGGGTTTGTCATAAATAGCTCTTATGATTTTGAGGTACGTTCCATCAATACCGAATTTATTGAGCGTTTTTAGCATGAAGGGCTGTTGAATTTTGTCAAAAGCCTTTTCTGCATCTATTGAGATAATGATGTGGTTCTTGTCTTTGGTTCTGTTTATATGCTGGATTATGTTTATTGATTTGCGAATGTTGAACCAGCCTTGCATCCCAGGGATGAAGCCCACTTGATCATGGTGGATAAGCTTTTTGATGTGCTGCTGAATCCGGTTTGCCAGTATTTTATTGAGGATTTTTGCATCGATGTTCATCAGGGATATTGGTCTAAAATTCTCTTTTTTTGTTGTGTCTCTGCCAGGCTTTGGTATCAGGATGATGTTGGCCTCATAAAATGAGTTAGGGAGGATTCCCTCTTTTTCTATTGATTGGAATAGTTTCAGAAGGAATGGTACCAGCTCCTCCTTGTACCTCTGGTAGAATTCAGCTGTGAATCCATCTGGTCCTGGACTTTTTTTGGTTGGTAGGCTATTAATTATTGCCTCAATTTCAGAGCCTACTATTGGTCTATTCAGGGATTCAACTTCTTCCTGGTTTAGTCTTGGAAGAGTGTAAGTGTCCAGGAAATTATCCATTTCTTCTAGATTTTCCAGTTTATTTGCGTAGAGGTGTTTATAATATTCTCTGATGGTAGTTTGTATTTCTGTGGGGTCGGTGGTGATATCCCCTTTATCATTTTTAATTGTGTCGATTTGATTCTTCTCTCTTTTCTTCTTTATTAGTCTTGCTAGTGGTCTGTCAATTTTGTTGATCTTTTCAAAAAACCAACTCCTGGATTCATTGATTTTTTGGAGGGTTTTTTGTGTCTCTATCTCCTTCAGTTCTGCTCTGATCTTAGTTATTTCTTGCCTTCTGCTAGCTTTCGAATGTGTTTGCTCTTGCTTCTCTAGTTCTTTTAATTGCGATGTTAGAGTGTCAATTTTAGATCTTTCCTGCTTTCTCTTGTGGGCATTTAGTGCTATAAATTTCCCTCTACACACTGCTTTAAATGTGTCCCAGAGATTCTGGTATGTTGTATCTTTGTTCTCATTGGTTTCAAAGAACATCTTTATTTCTGCCTTCATTTCGTTATGTACCCAGTAGTCATTCAGGAGCAGGTTGTTCAGTTTCCATGTAGTTGAGTGGTTTTGATTGAGTTTCTTAGTCCTGAGTTCTAATTTGATTGCACTGTGGTCTGAGAGACAGTTTGTTATAATTTCTGTTCTTGTACATTTGCTGAGGAGTGCTTTACTTCCAATTACGTGGTCAATTTTGGAGTAAGTACGATGTGGTGCTGAGAAGAATGTATATTCTGTTGATTTGGGGTGGAGAGTTCTATAGATGTCTATTAGGTCTGCTTGCTGCAGAGATGAGTTCAATTCCTGGATATCCTTGTTAACTTTCTGTCTCGTTGATCTGTCTAATGTTGACAGTGGAGTGTTGAAGTCTCCCATTATTATTGTATGGGAGTCTAAGTCTCTTTGTAAGTCTCTAAGGACTTGCTTTATGAATCTGGGTGCTCCTGTATTGGGTGCATATATATTTAGGATAGTTAGCTCTTCCTGTTGAATTGATCCCTTTACCATTATGTAATGGCCTTCTTTGTCTCTTTTGATCTTTGATGGTTTAAAGTCTGTTTTATCAGAGACTAGTATTGCAACCCCCGCTTTTTTGTGTTCTCCATTTGCTTGGTAAATCTTCCTCCATCCCTTTATTTTGAGCCTATGTATGTCTCTGCGTGTGAGATGGGTCTCCTGAATACAGCAGACTGATGGATCTTGACTCTTTATCCAGTTTGCCAGTCTGTGTCTTTTAATTGGAGCATTTAGTCCATTTACATTTAAGGTTAAGATTGTTATGTGTGAACTTGATCCTGCCATGATGATATTAACTGGTTATTTTGCTCGTTAGTTGATGCAGTTTCTTCCTAGCCTTGATGGTCTTTACATTTTGGCATGTTTTTGCAATGGCTGGTACCGGTTGTTCCTTTCCATGTTTAGTGCTTCCTT
Source organism: Chlorocebus sabaeus (assembly GCF_047675955.1). NCBI lineage: Eukaryota > Metazoa > Chordata > Mammalia > Primates > Cercopithecidae > Chlorocebus > Chlorocebus sabaeus. The sequence goes on from NC_132913.1 coordinate 36,065,097, forward strand.
CAGGGTCTCTTGTAAGGCAGGCCTAGTGGTGACAAAATCTCTAAGCATTTGCTTATCTGTAAAGGATTTTATTTCTCCTTCACTTATGAAACTTAGTTTGGCTGGATATAAAATTCTGGGTTGAAAATTCTTTTCTTTAAGAATGTTGAATATTGGCCCCCACTCTCTTCTGGCTTGAAGAGTTTCTGCCGAGAGATCTGCTGTTAGTCTGATGGGCTTCCCTTTGTGGGTAACCCGACCTTTCTCTCTGGCTGCCCTTAAGATTTTTTCCTTCATTTCAACTTTGGTGAATCTGGCAATTATGTGTCTTGGAGTTGCTCTTCTCGAGGAGTATCTTTGTGGCGTTCTCTGTATTTCCTGGATTTGAATGTTGGCCTGCCCTACTAGGTTGGGGAGGTTCTCCTGGATGATATCCTGAAGAATGTTTTCCAACTTGGTTCCATTTTCCCCCTCACTTTCAGGCACCCCAATCAGACGTAGATTTGGTCTTTTTACATAATCCCATACTTCTTGCAGGCTTTGTTCATTTCTTTTTCTTCTTTTTTCTTTTGGTTTCTCTTCTCGCTTCATTTCATTCATTTGATCCTCCATCGCTGACATTCTTTCTTCCAGTTGATCGAGACGGTTACTGAAGCTTGTGCATTTGTCACGTATTTCTCGTGCCATGGTTTTCGTCTCTTTCATTTCGTTTGTGAGCTTCTCTGCATTAATTACTCTAGCCATCAATTCTTCCACTTTTTTTTCAAGATTTTTAGTTTCTTTGCGCTGGGTACGTAATTCCTCCTTTAGCTCTGAGAAATTTGATGGACTGAAGCCTTCTTCTCTCATCTCGTCGAAGTCATTCTCCGTCCAGCTTTGATCCGTTGCTGGCGATGAGCTGCGCTCCTTTGCCGGGGGAGATGCGCTCTTATTTTTTGAATTTCCAGCTTTTCTGCCCTGCTTTTTCCCCATCTTTGTGGTTTTATCTGCCTCTGGTCTTTGATGATGGTGATGTACTGATGGGGTTTTGGTGTAGGTGTCCTTCCTGTTTGATAGCTTTCCTTCTAACAGTCAGGATCCTCAGCTGTAGGTTGTAGCTGTAGGAGATTGCTTGAGGTCCACTCCAGACCCTGTTTGCCTGGGTATCAGCAGCAGAGGCTGCAGAAGATAGAATATTTCTGAACAGCGAGTGTACCTGTCTGATTCTTGCTTTGGAATCTTCCTCTCAGGGGTGTACTCCACCCTGTGAGGTGTGGTGTGTCAGACTGCCCCTAGTGGGGGATGTCTCCCAGTTAGGCTACTCAGGGGTCAGGGACCCACTTGAGCAGGGAGTCTGTCCCTTCTCAGATCTCAACCTCCGTGTTGGGAGATCCACTGCTCTCTTCAAAGCTGTCAGACAGAGTCGTTTGCGTCTGCAGAGCTGCTGCGTTTGTTATTATTTACTGTGCCCTGTCCCCAGAGGTGGAGTCTACAGAGACAGGCAGGTTTCCTTGAGCTGCTGTGAGCTCCACCCAGTTCGAGCTTCCCAGCAGCTTTGTTTACCTACTTAAGCCTCAGCAATGGCGGGCGCCCCTCCCCCAGCCTCGCTGCTGCCTTGCCGGTAGATCACAGACTGCTGTGCTAGCAATGAGGGAGGCTCCGTGGGTGTGGGACACTCCCGGCCAGGTGTGGGATATGATCTCCTGGTGTGCCTGTCTGCTTAAAGCGCAGTATTGGGGTGGGAGTTACCCGATTTTCCAGGTGTTGTGTGTCTCAGTTCCCCTGGCTAGGAAAAGGGATTCCCTTCCCCCTTGCGCTTTCCAGGTGAGGCAATGCCTCGCCCTGCTTCAGCTCTCGCTGGTCGGGCTGCAGCAGCTGACCAGCACCGATCGTCTGGCACTCCCCAGTGAGATGAACCCAGTACCTCAGTTGAAAATGCAGAAATCGCCGGTCTTCTGTGTCGCTCGCCCCGGGAGTTGGAGACTGGAGCTGTTCCTATTCGGCCATCTTGCTCCGCCCCTAGCCTTTTGTTTATATAGTACATTTTTTTCTTTTTGTTCTTTGTCTTCTGATTTAAGTTTTCTAAGTCGAAATTTTAAAATTTTATATAGTCAAATCAGTCTATTTTTAATCAGTGTTACAGCTTCTGAGTTTGCTACCCATACTACATTCCTACCCTGTATTTTCTTCTAGTATTTTTATGTGTTTTACTTTTTACCATAAAATTTTGTTGAATATGTCACTTACTGGTGTTAGAAGTAGGGTAGGAATTCAGCTTAATTTTTTTAAGATAACTAGTCTGTTATGCCAACACCTTTTTTTCCCCGTTAGTTATCTGTTTTATCCTCAGTAATTTGAAACGTCGTTTCTATTATACTCTTTGTTCTTGAGCTTGTTTCTCAATTCTTAATTTTGGCAAAGTTGCTCATTATGCTACCAGACTACCATGTCAACATGTACATGTCATCTTTTTTATAGTTGCTATTTTATATTGTTATATATTTTCAAAATAAGATATTTCTTAGCATTTTTACTGTTTAAATTTTAAATCATATATGAAGCAAAATTTTGTTTTTTCTTCCACTATGCAGTAAGTCTCTGAAATTAATTTTAGATACCTGTTCCTGAGCTCCCCTTTAGTCAGTGTACTATAATTTAGAAGCAGTCTGTAGTCAAATATGATGAACACTGTATAATTTCATAATTTCTCCTGAGTTTAAAGAATTTTTCTTTCTTTTCTAGCTTTTAATCTAGACAACGAGCAACCAGATTATGATATGGATTCAGAAGATGAGACTTTATTAAATAGACTTAACAGAAAGATGGAAATTAAGCCTTTGCAATTTGAAATTATGATTGACAGACTTGAAAAAGCCAGTTCTAATCAGGTACTGTACCATGTAAAGATGTCTCTTATCTTCTAGTTAACCGAATTTGCACCTTTATTTTGCCTTTTTTTTTTTAAGACCTGAATGTGTTACATTTTACTGTTTCTTGGATTTCTTTTCCTGACATCCTGGAATTTCTGTTTACTATGTTCCTTGAATAGAGTATTTAAGCACAATTTCCTTGAATAGGAGTATGAAGAGTACTGTTCTGTTTTCCTGTTTGGATAAAAATAATACTAGTTACAATGTTACAATATTTTCTTGATCCTTTCCATATGACTAGTATTGCTGCTTCCATAACTAAATTTGCTTGCTTGGATCTCTAAGGCAGTCATCTTATGTCAAATCTTGCTCAGATATTTAGGTACTTATCATTTTAAATGGATTTTAATTTTAATTACTTATACATTATTTCAGTTTTTCAGTGAGGGAAAAATTATTTACAAAATAATATTCTTTAGTGAGATATTTTATATATGGCACAGGTAACTTAAAATGGTACTGTCTTTCTGGAAAGCAGTTAAGCAGTGTAAATCAGGAGCCTAAAAATGTTTATACACTTTGATTTAATAATTTCATCTCTCAGAATTGTTCACAAGAAAAATAATTAGAAAAAATGTCAGTGATTTTTGAGCAAGAATGTTCAGAATAAATAAGATGTCTCTGGGGTAGACTGTAACACAGCCATTAAAAATCATGATTTTGAAGGATGTCTAGTGCCGTAGGAAATTGTACATTATATAATATCAGATTTAGAAAACAGGATACAGAACTCTTTATGTGGAAAACTTTGAGGTTTGTTTAAATCATTTATATTTATACATGTGCATAGAAAGCAAAAGAATAAGGAAGTTTACAACAAAATGCTAACAATGGTTGTATTTTGGGTGCTGGAATTGTTGGTGATTTTTATGCTCTTTATCCTATTTTTCTATGTTTTCCAAATTTATCATGAGCATGTGTTGATACTGTAATTAGATTTTTAAAATAAACTGTTTTTAAACATAATTTTTGGTGTACCTGTGTAGTATATTAATGTGCTAATTGTTAATCTACTAAGAAGTTAGAATTGCAAATAAACTTTTTACAGTGGATTGTTAAAACTTTTTATTAGTTTACCCATACAAATTCATTATTTTACCCTACAACTTAAATCTTTTAAATCCTAAGGCATTACAAGCTCTTCAGAGCATTTTCCTTTGGAAAATGACTTTGCTGCATATTTAGCCTGTCAGTTTTTTCCCCCATTTTGATGAAAAGTAATATCTACTGTACTATTCAAAGAAGTACATTTTGAAAATTGAATTTTGCAAAATTGATGTTACTGGTTTTTGAGAGATTGTCTTACTTGGTTTTTTGTTGGGATTTCAAAAAAATACCAAATTGATGTTCCTTATAATTGGTGACTTACAGTTTTCCTGGGATTTTAGTCACAGGCATCAGATAGAGTTTCAGTTTTTCTTTAGATGTAAATTTTCTTAGCAGTCCTAGACTGGAACAGCCTTTTGGTATTTTTATGATTTTCTGTGATTGCTCAGAAACTACTCATAGTGGCTGAGATGATATCATCAGAAGCCTTCAGCTCTCTGTTCTGTAATTTGCTTTCTTTCAGTCAGTAAGTAATATTTAGTGTCCGGGTGGACAAGGCAGGTGATAGCAGTAAGACAGATGACAAAAATTCTGCCCTTGTTCAGTGTATTATCCAAGTGGAGACAGGATAAACAAAAAAAGCATGTAAGCAATACAGTTAAGTGTGCACATATAATCAGCCCCATCCTATTTTAGTTCTCTTTGCTCAGGGACAAGTTTCTAGGCTGTGAAACAACTCACCAGGCACAGAGCATGATAGCATCTACTTTCAGCAGTGGAAGTAAAAGTGGAGATTTTGTCATTGGAACAAAATAATGGTCCTGTATTAGAATCAAGGATTAAAGATAACAAAGGGTCATCTTCATTCCATTCCCTAATCTGTTAATTTATGGATCTCTTTACTCTTCCTTTATGGGGACTGGCATAGTACTAGGTCCCAGGACAAGGACAAGGAATCAAGTTTGTGGTTAAACTGCCATTTATTAGGTTAATAGAAAACAACAAAAGATAGACTTAGGCAAACCTGCCTCTGTTATTCTGGGAGACGATTTCAGTGAAGCCATGATTGAAAACTCCTGTTGCCAAATGCTATATTTATTTTCAGTTCCAATCTGTGTATTTGATTTGTGCTCTCATATATTGGAGCTGTCTTTACCTTTTTTAAAAAAATAAAAATACAGTTTATTCCCTCTGGTTTTATTGTTTCTCATGACCATTCCTCCTTTCTTTTGCTTGATCCCTTTCATTCAACTCCTGTAAACATCAGGGTTACTTGAAATTCTGTTCTTGGTGTTCTTATCCTACATATTTTTGTGTAATATCAGCTCCATGAATATTTTTGTAGATATAATAATGTATTACCTTTGGCCTTGACCTCTTTCTCAAACTCCAGGATTTTTCCCCCCTTTTGGTTTTGCCTATTGACATCTTCACATAGATGGTCCATAGTCCTCTCAAGTTTATCCTTTTGAAAACTGAACTTACTGTCTTACCCTACATAATCTTGTAATCTTTATCTCTTCAGTAACTCCCAAACTCAGATCCATCCATTTTTTATCCCTTTGCTTCATTGATAACTAATTCAATTCAGGGTTTGTCAGGTTTTATCAAAGCACTACATGAAGGAAAGAGATTTGACAAACCCCTGAATTGAATGTTATCAAGTTATTTGATTTAATATCTTCTTTCCAACGTGGCAACTAATTGCAGTACCTAACCTGAGAGTGAATCTTGTACTGGATGGGAGTGGGGGGATGTTATTAAGACTATTTTTGAGTCAATTGATGATATTGGAATATAGAGAGTAGATTACTTAATATTTTCAATGTTAAATTTACTGAAGTTGACGGCTGTGATTATGAAAGAAAATATCCCTATTCTTAAGAAATATACACTTAAGTATCTAGGAGTAAAGAGCCATGTAACTTCCTACCCTCAAAAGGATCAGAAAAAAAAATTGTATACACACATACACACGATTAGAGCTTGAATGCACACAGATGTTAAAGCAAATATAAAAGCTAACAATACATGAGTCTTGGTCTAAAGGGATATACAGTGTTCTGTGAAATGTTTTATTTTTACAAGTTTTCTAAATATTTGAGATTAAAGTTAATTTTTAAAAATCACAAGCCATCTTAAATGGCATTCTCTTTTATAGGATTTTCTCTAAAATAAATAATAAAACAGTTTCCAAGAAACTGTTTTAATTTTTCTTTCAATAACCCTCAATGTTTTAATGTATAAACCCTTATCTCATTCCTAAACTATTGAACACCCTATTTTTAGTTACCGATTAACCTTCTATACCCTATTGACCTTTTACTGCTCTCCACTTATCACACATTCCCATAGAAAGACCCCTCCTGCCCAAAACAGAACTCTCCTTCTAACACCCTGGGTAATCATTTTCCATCATTTTCCTTCTTTTCTACCTCCATACTACATTTTATTCTCTTGTAGAAGCATAATTCTACCCTTTCTAACTTCCTTGTGTACCTGTATAGTCCTTGAATATTTTAGTTTCACTTATCTTTTCTCTCATTTCTTCAGTCTTTCTCTCTCTGCCCCAAAAGGTACCCAAGTCCCCATTTCCAGGAGAACCCTTTCGTTTGACCCCATCTTTCTCTGCAAACTACCACCCAATGTCTCTTCTTTTTTTGTCATAATTAAATTTTCAGAAAATTAGCTATACTTGGTGCTTCCTATGTTTACCTTTTACCCACATCACAATTCATTTCAGTTTACTGAAATGGCAGTGTTTAAGGTTACCAGTGGCCTCCTAATTGTCATCAGGAGCCTCTTTTCAACTTGTATACTACTTAATATCCCTGTAGTATTGAATGATGTTGACCAGGACATTTTCCTGATTATTTTATTCTTTCTTCATCTCCTCTTTATCTTCAATGTTGATATTTCGTTTGTTATCTGTCCCCTGCATTTTTTCATTTATCTTAAGCTGCTAACAGTTTTTTGCTGGTTCCCAAATCCATACCTGTACCTACCAAGCTCCAGAGCTGGATTTCTAGTGGAACCTTTCCACCTGAGCAAGTATTTCAAATTTAACATTTCCAGACCTCCTTTGCCTCCCCCAGTTTTGCTCTCTGATATGGTTTAGATTTGTGTCCCTGCTCAAATTCCGTGTCGAATTATGATCTCCAGTGTTTGTGGAGGGCCTGCTGGAGGTGACTGGATCATGAGAGTGGATTTTCTCCTTGCTGTTGTCATGATAGTGAGTTCTCACAAGATTGTTTCACAAGACCGCTTCACAAGATTGTTTCACAAACTTGTTCTCACAAGAATGTTTAAAAGTGTGTAGCACCTCCCCCTTCTCTCTCTTTCTTCTGCTCCCACCACATAAGACGTGCCTGCTTGCCCTTCGCCTTCCACCATGACTGTAAGTTTCTTGAGGCCTCCACAGCCTGTACAGCCTGCAGCACTATAAGCCAATTAAACCTCTCTTCTTTATAAATTACCCAGTCTTAGGTAGTTCTTTATAGCAGTGCAAGAACAGACTAATATACTCTCTTTCTTAATTAATGATATCTTTTTCGTCTTCCATCTAGTTGGCCAGTTTGCACTTTAGTTCTGACTTCTTTAAAATCATCCCAAACATCACTAAATCAAACCAGTTTTTTGTTCCACAATGTTAACGCAGGTTGAGTATACCTTATCCAAAATGTTTAGGACCAGAAGTGTTTTGGGTTTTAGATTATTTCACATTTTGGAATATTTACAGGTATATAATGAGATTTGGGGATGGAACCCAACTCTAAACATGAAATTTATGTATGTTTCATATATACTTTATACACACAATCTAAAGGTAATTCTTTTTACAATATTTTAAATAATTTTGTGCATGAAAGAAAGTTTTGACTGCATTTTGTGACCTGTCAAATAATGTCAGGTGTGGAATTTTACACTTGTAGCATCATGTTGGGACTCAAAAAAAATAGATTTTGGAACGTTTCAGATTTATAGATTAGAGCTGCTCAACCTGTATTTGTTGCCTGTACCCTGTTCCCTTATTTTTATTATTTTTCACCTGGACCACTGCTATTCTGCCACCACCTATTTTATTAAAAATTCATCTTCTTAAAAAAGAAAAACTTCAATAGCGTCCACTGTCTATAAAGTGAAATCCGTACCTCCTGATTCCAGCCATGCTGAACTACTTTCTGGTCCTCTAATGTACCATGCCTTTTATGGCTCTACGTTGTTCCTTCTGTCTGTAATGCCAGGTCCTGTATTTCTAATAGTTTTTAGTAAAATTATCACCTTGGGATATAGACTACATGTTTACTAAGACCATAGTCTTATTTGCTGTTCCAGCTATAGTCCTCGTGCTGGTGGTGTTCATAGTACCAGCGGCAGAGGTTTCCCTACTGGATCAGTTCTGTGACCTGGATTTAGGCATTATGGCTTCCAAGCCTGATTCACCAATACTTCTGAAGATGTAGAACTATCCAGTATCTTGTAAATAAATTCCATCTGTTGCTTGCAAATAGAAACTTTGACTGATACATGTTTTCAACCTTCATTGTACTTATAAAATTCAAATTAAAAGCGCCTAAAACTCAATATAATAATCACATCGTCAGTTTTTTTTCATCATGCAGCATTTTAGTTGTTTACTTGATACTGCATTATTGATTATGCTGTGGCTGGGGCAGACCACAAGAAGATGCACCAAATCAGTGTGGCATTTAGGAAAATGTGGTTCTCATGTGCACTAGGAACAAGTACATTTTTACATGGGAGAGGGTGCCTCCTGTATTTTTTAATTAGTATGTAGCATGTTGAAATGGATATGTTCTTTACTATGATGTTGAAGTATTTGTATATTAAAAATGAAATTTGGTCTAGATCTTTTGAAGCAGTTCCAGTGAACCCCATCACACAAATTTTAAAACTACCACACCATGCTCCAATGTGTGTGTACGTGTATTTTATAATTACGTTATATAAAGTTAATGAGCAGTCAGATTATAAAAGTAATTTGAAATTATGTCTTCCATTTCATCTCATTTAAAGTGTTGTCTTATTCAGATTTGTTTCAACTTTATATTAAAAAATCAGGGGGGTCATTCCTATGACTGCAGAGAAGGTTAGTTTCAGCATTAGCGATCTATCAGTAGGTAGTTAGAATTGTCTCCTAAATGGCAGATTAATAGAATTCTTGACAGTTTTTAAGACCTTAGAAGGTTATTCATGGAATTGAAGAGATCTTTTTTTTGTGTGATCATTTTATCATTCTAATTTCCTTACTCTATTTGTGGTTCAATGTGGGTTGGCACTGTTGAGAATCAGAAAACTATAGTGGAAAATTTAAAGGAAGAAATGAATTGATAAATCCTTCTAAAATAGTCATCTCAAGCATGAAGATCGTAAGTGTTTTAATGGATTAGTATCACCCTTCTGTGGGAGAGAAAAGTATTTTATTTAGCTGTATAGCATTAGCAGTCTTAGAATTTACACAGCTATTTTCTTTTTTGATGTAGACATATGTCCCTTTAAAAAAAAGTAGCACATGATTTATGTTTGAGCACTTACCCGAAGACAGGAGAATTTTATAACTCTACCAGTCTTTGTTGTTGTATTTTCTGGGTCTTTGAAGAAGATAATGTTTTTGCCTTAATTTAATTTATGCAGAATACTTAAAATGTGTAACTATGTATATTTTGATTTCATTGAATGCTGATGTTTTCATTTCAGATTGGCTTGCCGTAATTTTGTGGCATTGTATAAATTAGGGGTCATTTGATAAATAAGATGTTTCCAGTATTATCTGTTTAGAATCATATTATAATTTCACTGTGTTGGTTTTGAGCTGTGGTCATTTATTCTTGAAGAGTGTAAGGTAAAAAGTGGTCATTTAACTCTTTTTGAATTTGATGTAAATGCTTGTTATTTGGAAGCCTGCCTTTGGTAGTATTTAGGCTGTTACACAAATAATAAACCATAGATTTGAAGGAAGTAAAGTGAAAAAAGTTGTGTAGCAAAGAGGTGTTTACTTATCAACCCTGAACACAATATAGGCAGTCCCAGATGGAAATTTGTCCTGCTCTGCCCTGTGTCTTATTATAGTAATGCTCAGTTCCAAAGTTCTCACGTTGTTCTCTTATTAATTAATTTGTGTTTGTCTTACCTTTATTGCCATGTCATAAGTTTCTTTAGGTAGCAAATTCATCTTAAAGTTTTTTCCCTTATCTTCCCCACATTCTATAACCCATTAATGGGCTGATGATAATTTTTAATAACTTCCTAGTTCACTGTTTTGTAAATTAAATTACTGCTTAACTCAATGTTTCATAAATTAAAATACATTAATTTTTACGTATACTTCATTTATGTATTCAAAATATATTTATTGAAATTGCTAGACTACAGATTTTGTTGATTAACAAACTAAGTGGTCCTTGTCCTCATAGAGTAGCCGTCTAGAAGAAAAGCCTATATGGTAGGATACTTTTTTTTAATCTCCCCATCCCTATAATAAGTAAATAATGTAAATCAACTCAGAGCTATCTTGGAAATAATAAATTTACCAGACCCTTTTGCCAGTTAAGTAGCTGGTTTCTACTGCTTTTTAGTGAGTGAAGTACATGCTAAATGATGGAACATTTTTATTTTTAATTTTTTTAGAAGTAGGGGTTCTCAGTATGCTGCCCAGACCGGACTTGAACTCCTGAGCTTAAGTGACTCTCCCGAGTAGCTAGGACTACAGTTGCATGCCACTGCGTCTGGTGCTAAATGACAGAACTTTTTTTGTACTGTATAAAAATAGTGAGGTTGTGATTTCGCAGATTTTTAATCATGTGACATAATAATATGTGACAAGTAGCTCTTCCCCACTCACATTGATGCTGTACCCACAATAGAGATACAGTGATACTAGTTGCCTCAGAGTAGCTAAAGATAATTTTTGCAGAATTATTAAAACCAAGATTACTCATAAAATAGAGTGTTGCTGTATAACAACATACAGCAGTGAACTGAAAAAATAGTTAACACTGGAAAGAAATATCAGAATGTTTAACTGTAAAGTGTGTGTTGAATTCTTATTACTTGTGATATAAAGAGGGCTTTTAACAACACGGCAATACACATTGTAAGCTGGAGCAAGAAGCACCAGAGAAAGAAATCTGAGCAGGTGTTTTAATTTCAACATACCATGCAGGAGCATAGGAAGCAGTGTTAACCTGAGTACTGTTATATAAGAAACTCATTACTGTTCTGCTGATTGGTGGAAAGAGCTCTTATCCTTCTCCCCATTCTGAGGTTACTTTAAGCTCTTGATTTAATAGTGAGGATAACAAAATTTTATCAAAGATGATATGATCAAGAAGCCGAAGCACATGTAACACATCACAGAATTGTTTCCCTTGGCCTCCAGAACACATGAGAACTGCCTGTGATGCTGTCAGCACAAGGTAGAATTTTATTAGATCTAGAAAGCTCTGTTCTTATTCTACCACTGTTGTTGTAGACTGGAGTTGACATCACCATTCTGGAGAACTCCAGCTAACAGTAGAAAGTTATCCACTTAAAGGTGGATGTTTGGAAATGCTGGTTCTTATGAATGTGGTCTTATTTTCCAGACTCTGGCTATCCACTTTAAGGACCAAATGCAGCCTCTCAAATGTAGTTAAGCTACCTCTACTAAGACATTGGGTAACCACAGAATGGCCACTTACTATTTTAATGCACTCAATGTATTGTGACGTGGACTAGAATACTTAAGTTGACATTGTCATTGTATTCTCTTCCTGTGGTCAAACTAGGCAGACAAATTACAGTAAGAAACTGACTAATTAATTCTAGAAATCATCATCATAGCACTTGAAGTCCAGTGATCAGTGCCTTTATTCCATGAAGTTATACCAACACAAGAAATTATGAGAAATTTATTTGGTGAATTTTGACTTCTTCAATAGACTTCATACAACTTACAGGTCAATTTTTGTATTGATCTTATAATTTCAATGAGATAAATTTTCTCTTCATTTCCAAGTACTAGGGAAACATTTCTTGGGAAGTATCTCAGCTTCTGAAAATGAGCCTTCATCTCTAAAATAATACAAGTAAAAAGATTGGGATAGCATCACTTCAGCAAGACTTCCCAGCCCTGAAATGGCATGATCTTTTTCTAATGTTTGCTGTAAATGGATATGTGTAACCCCCATTCCATCCTACTAAAGCCGATTGTCTTATCTGATCTCAAGGTGCAAGGCAACAAATGTGACCAAGCAAATGTTTACAGCCTTAATTTGAAATGTGTCAGCATTATGCTGGCTGCATTGAAAAAGAGGTAGGTCCCTGAAATACCAGCATTAGAGCTCCTAAGGGAACCATCCTAGGGCCACTGTCCCAGGAGATGACATTGTCATTAGCAGAATGTGTTAAGAATAAGGATTTTCTAGTACTTAACACTTGGATAGAGGAATTATTTTATATGTCACTGGTACAAAGAATTCAAAATTGCACAATGTTGAAACTTCTGGAAACATGCTAAGTTTGTTTTTATAATCAATTCCAAAAGAGATATATTATAGTAAGTTGCAATATATTCGAGAATATTCATCTTTTATTTTGGAGGCACATAAAAAGAAATCCCCATACCTTCTACTTTCTATAGGAAAACAAGCTAGTAGACTTGAAAACTGATAGATCCTCAAATGTGTATAATATCAGAATTTTGAAGGATCTTGGATGTCTTCTAGTCCAAGACTTACCTGAGGGATAAATTTATTATAGTCTTCCAAAATATCATTAATCCGGCCTTCTTAAATATTTTCAGTGATACAACTCACTACCTCTCAGGGAAAAATACTAATTTTTAGATAAATCTCCAAATTAATGATTCCTTCATTAAGTTGAGTTGAATTGTGTCTTCACCTACCATAATATTATCTGTTTGTAGTTATTCGAACTGGTCACATTTTTTTCTACAGCCATAATCTAACTTTTATTTCTTTTTGCAAACATTGTAACCAATGACATTTTGTATTTTTCATTTAGCTTGTAACACTTCAAGAAGCAAAACTGCTGCTAAACGAAGATGATTACCTTATTAAAGCTGTATACGACTACTGGGTGAGAAAACGTAAAAACTGCAGGGGGCCATCCCTCATTCCTCAGATAAAACAAGAGAAAAGAGATGGCTCTACCAACAATGACCCTTATGTTGCCTTTCGGAGAAGAACAGAGAAAATGCAAACTCGAAAGGTAATGTGCAAATTAGGTTTCATTGAAGGTCGCTTAATAGTATTTAAGATCAATAGTTTTTTGGTTTTTTTTTTCTAGTAACTTGAATAATTTGAACATAATGGGAGCTAATGGCATTGATGACCTTCTATAAGAAATACTACTTTTCGTCTGACCCGTGGTCAGACGCATTATCCTTTGCACCACTGGCCCACCACAAGAAATCCTACTTTTCAGTAGCTTCTATTGGTCAGTTGTTTATGCTGTTTATCTGCTACCTATGCCTTTTATAAAGGTACTGATCATACCATTTTATGCTTGCAGTTAAAGTGATATGAGGAATTTTGTGTCCTTATGCACCTTGGAAGTTTTGAGCTCTTCAGTAAACTAAATACTCTATCACAGATCTGCTGTGTTTGGGAATCTGATAACTTGAAATAATACTACTATTCCTTGTTGCTCACTTGAGACCTTACAGTTCCTTGGAAACCATATTGTAGTTCTTCCAAGTGAAAATGGACCTTGCTGCCTCTGGCTACTATAGGGTGGTGGGAAGTAGAGAAGGGTTCATTTTCAACCCTGTTCTGCAAACAAAGGTAGCAGTGGAATCTTTCTCCTTTTCTGAGTTGTCAGTTGTGTTAGATTTCAGATTGATGAGCTTGTTCCCATCTGGCTTTCAGAAGCAGTATAAAGCAGAATTTTAAGTAAGAGAAACAGGATCTCATACTGTTAAATGATATGGTATAGAGGAAAGCACTATTCTAAAGGCGTATTCACTGTCCTCCATTTCTCATGATTAATAGTAACCCCACACATAAGTATCAGGAACATATAAATGTAAAATAACGAATTATAATGGAAGCCAAAGCATTTTCTGTGGATTCTTCTAACATTGAAAGCTTGTCCTTGTCAGCTGTTAATAATGTAACAGCTGTGAAGCATGACAGCTGCCAAGGATAGTATATTTTAGGAGAAACTCTCTTCCTGGTTAATAACCAGAATTTCTATAATTCTTGAGGATGTGATTTTTTTAAACATTAGAGGATGGATTTCCCAAGCGTAGATGACATTCCCTGACCCAGACTTGAGTTTTTAATTTGGCATTCTGGTTCTTAGCTAAGGGAATCTGTAATATTTTATGAAGATTTGACACTTTTCTAAGACTGAAATGAGATAAGTTCATAAATACAGTAAGACTTTATAAATGTGGACTATTGGACATGAGGAAAGAGAGGTTTATCTAAATCATTAGAAAAACCTGAACTATAAATCGCTTTTTGAAAGCAGTATACAGTCATGTGTTGTATAACATTTCGGTCACTGATGGACTGCATATATGATCGTGATCCCCTAAGATTATAATACTGTATTTTTACTGTACCTTTTCTATGTTTAGATATGTTAGATACACAAGTACCTACCTTATGTCAGAGTTGTCTACAGTATTCAGTACAGTAACACGCTGTACAGGTTTGTAGCCTAGCAGGAGTAGGCTACACCTTCTAGGTTTATGTAAGTACACTGACATTTGTGTAACAAAGAAATTGCCTAACAACACATTTCTCAGATCTTTGTTCATTTATTTGTTTAAGAGACTGGATCTCACTGTATTGCCCAGACTGGTCTTGAACTCTTGGGCTCAAGCTGTCCTCCCACCTTGGCCTCCCGAAGTGCTGGGATTACAGGCATGAGCCACCACATCCAACCCCTCAGATCTTATCTGTGTCAGTAAGCAATGCATGACTGTAATTAATTTCAGATATATTGCAAAACAGACCATTAGCAATGCCTTTTGAAGGAAAACTATTATTGGACTTCCTTTAGTGAATGGGTATGGAATACTTAACATTAGCAGTATTAATTGGCATATTGACAATATTTTTTGAATGTTAAAATATGTTTTATTCTTCTTTTGTTCTTACCATTAGAGAATTGCTAGTAACTGGTTCTTGTGTTTAGGCATTTCTTTATTTTGTGGTCACTAATACAGGTTTTCCTGACACACTGATTCCTACCCTTTCTCTTGTTTGTTTTTCCATTTTCCTCTGCAAAGAGGTACATTTTCTTTTCTGATGCTCTTTACTTTTTATTCCTTTTGTTTTCAGTGG
Organism: Chlorocebus sabaeus; assembly: GCF_047675955.1. NCBI lineage: Eukaryota > Metazoa > Chordata > Mammalia > Primates > Cercopithecidae > Chlorocebus > Chlorocebus sabaeus. The sequence continues at coordinate 36,080,350 of NC_132913.1, forward strand.
TAAGACCAAAGACAATTCCCTATCATGCTCACCGTTGCTAGTTAGAAATGTTTATGTGTTTTGAAAGGAGAAACATGGGAAAGCACTCAAATAATGAATACTCCCTAGGTGTTCAGGACGTGGCAAGCATTGGGGTATGCAGAAATGAATACAACTAACAAAGGCTCTCTGTTTTCTATTTCTACAAACTCAGAAACACTTGTGTAGTTGATGCAAAGGGTAAAAGGTCTTCTGAAATATTTGGCTGTCTAGAATTTAATTTTAAGTCGCTGAACCGATATTTAATTAAGGAGCATGTGAATACTTGGGGGCATTCTTAAATGAGATAGTCTTAAGGCACCAGCATGTCTGAATGCACCGATTGAGAAATCCTGGATCAGCATATACATTTAATATATTTAACCACATAGATTCAACTCTTAGTGTCCGTGCCTTCTGTCCTCCCTTTGTAAGGCCCAGAAGAAGTAAGATAGTTAAGAGAGGAAATTCCCAGGGTAGTGGTTGTCAGTTCTAGCTGCTACATAACAGTCACCTGTGAATCATCCTTGGTCGTGAAAAGATGTACAGTTTATTCTGTAGTGTAACAATTTGAGAATCACTTCCCTAGAGATTTGGCAGCAAGTACAGAACTGTAATATGTAACTGTATTAGGGAGAAAGATGGCCCTGAGCAGAGACGGTTGTGAGAAGGAGTAAAGGGGGCAAGCGGATTTGGATACAGGGAAGAGGGCCATTTTATTTTTTTTATTTTTTATTTTTTTTTTAAGAGGGCCATTTTAGAAGGATAGAAAAAATGTCGATATGAACTTGTGATTTTTAATACTGATATAGTTCAAAATAGATACAGATCTGTGCGTATATGTACATACACATATTACATACACGTTTCCTAGTTCTGTTCACCGAGAGTCCCTAGAAGCAGTGACACCCAGTAGAAATGGGCATGCCTGGCATGTAGATGTTGATTTTAAATACTGTTTTTTGGCTGGGCATGGTGGTTCACACCTGTAATCCCAGCACTTTCAGAGGGTGAGGCGGGCGGATCACCTGAGGTCGAGAGTTCAAGATCAGCCTGACCAACATGGAAAAACCTCATCTCTACTAAAAATACAAAATTAGCCCGGTGTGGTGGCGCACACCTGTAATCCCAGCTACTCAGGAGGCTGAGGCAGGAGAATCGCTTGAACCCAGGAGACGAGTTGCAGTGAGCCAAAATTGCACCATTGCACTCCAGCCTGGGCAACAAGAGCGAAACTCTGTCTCAAAAATAATAAAATATATAAAATAAAGTAAAATAATATAATAAAATACTGTATAAAATAAAATAAATCTGTTTTTCATTAAAGGGAACTAGGGCTCCTTAGGAACATTATCCCAGGTCTAGGGCTGGGAAAATACAAAGATAAGCCTGGAACACACATTTTGTTATACAAGAAAATAAGAATATGACTGAAGAACTTTGGAGCCATGCCAGAAGGATGCAGGAGCCAGCTTGAAAGGAGACTCCACTGATAAGAGCTGGGAAAGTTTGAGCATCAAAATAGATTATGAAAGTAATGGATTCCACCCCTTACAGTAACCCATGAGTCCATACTGATGTGGGTGAGTGGGTGGGTATGAATGAATGAATAGACAGCATTTCCTTACAGTAGATTTCCAAACCTGTAAATGTTGGCAGAATGATGGAATTACAATATCAATATTTGGCAACCACCATAATAATACAGATAATGTTTCAGGCAAAAGTTAGAATTAATGGTTATTAAACTTAAGGGGGGAAGTTTGATGATTAAATAGTGTTTCTGTAGTCCTACAACATACTTGTTAATTAATTAATTAATTTTTTAAGATGAAGTCTTGTTCTGTTGCCCAGGCTGGAATGCAGTGGCACAATCTCGCCCCACTGCAACCTCTGCCTCCTGGGTTCAAGTGATTCCCCTACCTCAGCCTCCCAAGTAGCTGGGACTACAGGCACTTGCCACCACACCCAGGTAATTTTTGTATTTTTCATAGAGACAGGGTTTCACTATGTTGGCCAGGCTGGTGTTGAACTCCTGACCTCAAGTGATCTGCCTGCCTCAGCCTCCCGAAATGCTGGGATTGCAGGCGTGAGCCACTGTGCCCGGCCTAACGTACTTGTTAATTTAAAGGGGAAAAATAGTATTTGACTAGGGCAACCTGGGAGATGCCATCTTAATCAGGGATTCGAAGTTAGTATCAGCGGTAATGGAACAAATAGTATCTTTGACCTCCTGATATGAGAGGGATACAATACCACTTTTGTGGTAGTTGTACCAAAAATACGTAACCTGAGTTTAATCATGGAAAAACATTAATGAAACCCAAATTGAGGAATATTCTACAACATAGTCTCTAGTCTTTGAAAATGTTAAGATCGTAATCACTGAAAGATACAAAAGACAAAGATAAGGAGATTAAATTACAGAAGATTAAAGAAACATGACAACCAAATGTGGTTTTTAATATGGAGTCAGATCCTAGACCAGGAAAAAATTTATTATTGTTATTGTTGTTGTTGTTGTTGTTATTATTATTATTATGATGATGATGTTTAAGACGGAGTCTTGCTCTTGTCGTCCAGGCTGGAGTGCAGTGGCCCCATGTCTGCTCACTGCAACCTCTGCCTCCTGGGATCAAGCAATTATCCTGCCTCAGCCTTCCGGGTAGCTGGGATTATAGGCGCCCGTCACCACACCCAGCTAATTTTTGTATTTTTAGTAGAGACTGGGTTTTACCATGTTGGCCAGGCTGGTCTTGAATTCCTGACCTCAGGTGATCCAACCGTCTTGGCCTTCCAAAGTGCTGGGATTACAGGCGTGAGCCACTGCGCCCGGCCAAAAAATGTATTCTTATAATAGAAGTTGTTATCTTACTGATGTCCTTATAACAGTAGCTGTGTTTTTTGCTATAAAGGACATTAGTGGGACAATTGTTAAAATATGAATAAAGTTTATATGTATAAAGAAATTAAGTAATAAGATTATATTAATGTTAATTTCCAGAGTTTAATAATTGTACTGTGGTTATATGTGAATATCATTTTTTTTGAAAATATATATTAAAGTATATAGGGATAAAGGGGCATTTTATATCTTCAGATTCTCTTGAAATTTTTCAAAAATAGTGCTGCTGATACTTTCTAGATGTGTGTGTTTCTATTCATACATTTATATGTATACACATATAGAGAGATAAAGCAAATGTAAAACGTTAACCTTTAGAGAATCTGGATGAAGATATATGAGAATTCTTTATACTGTTTTTGTAACTTTTTTTTAAGTCTGAAACTATTTCTTTTTTTTTTTTTTTTTTTGAGACGGAGTCTCACTCTGTAGCCCAGGCTGGAGTGCAGTGGCCGGATCTCAGCTCACTGCAAGCTCCGCCTCCCGGGTTCACGCCATTCTCCGGCCTCAGCCTCCCGAGTAGCTGGGACTACAGGCGCCCGCCACCTCGCCCGGCTAGTTTTTTTTTTTTGTATTTCTTAGTAGAGACGGGGTTTCACCGTGTTAGCCGGGATGGTCTCGATCTCCTGACCTCGTGGTCCACCTGTCTCGGCCTCCCATAGTGCTGGGATTACAGGCTTGAGCCACCGCGCCCGGCCCGTCTGAAACTATTTCAAAACAAAAAGCGTTTTTGGTTTTTGTTTGTGTGTGTGTTTGTTTCTTTTAAAGGTCAAGACTGGGGAAAGGAAAGTTAGGAACAGTGATTATTTGGGCATAAAGAGAACAGAGGCTGGGAGCAGTGACTCATGCCTGTAATCCCAGCACTTGGGGAGGCCAAAGTGGGCAGATCATTTGAGGTCAGGAGTTTGAGACCAGACTGCTCAACATGATGAAACCCTGTCTCTTCTAAAAATATAAAAAGTAGCTGAGCATGGTGGTGGATTCATGTAATCCCAGCTACTGAGGCTGAGGGAGGAGGGAGGCTGAGGCAGGAGAATCGCTTGAACCTGGGAGGCAGAGGTTGCAGTTAGCTGAGATCACGCCACTGCACTCCAGCCTGGGCAATAGAGTGAGACAGTCTCACATACACATACACACACACACACACACACACAAATGCAAAACAAGATACGAGTAAGACAGGATAGAAGAGAAGTCAATGAGGTACATTTACTGAAGAGGGGAGCTGTATAAAAGGTTCTGGTGCACTTTTGAGTATTACTCGACTGCCAGCTGGTGTGTAACCTCATATTATTATCTGCCTTACGATTCTGTATATCTGTTTTCTGTCTGTCATCCTTACTAGATTCTAAGCCTTTTGAGGGTAAGGGACATGTGCAATACCCTGCACAGTGTAGGCACTTTAATAGTTGCTGTTGATAATACTGATTTTTTTAATTGAAAGGTATTATTGCTGCCTGTTTAAAAAAAATGCTTAAACATATGCTTTAGATTTTACCTTTTGTCATAGTAATGAAGGAGAAAAAGATGAATTTTTTTTAATTACACAAAAGGATGACTTATTTTTAATATTCGATGTGGAGTACCGTAATGGGACCTAGTATAGGTTATTTTTAACATATGACTATTATTTTTCAAATGCAGGAAATTATACACAAAAGAAAAACAGTATAACTTTGACTTTTTCTCAATTGTTATTTTCTCTTTTATAATCCTCCAATATGAAACCTCTGATATTCTTTAGGTTTTTTCTAATGTCATTTCGAATTATTAACTCAAGGAATGAATGATTGCTTAAGTACAGTTCACTCTGGCATAGATTGGAGGGGTGGTAGTGGTCTACTTTTAAACAAATAGTTCCATGCCTAATAGTAAAGTGAGGAATCTGTGGATGTTTGATTTAACAAAATAGTTTACATTAGTAATAATTTTATATGCAAATAGATGCTACTAATTACAAGTGAGCCTTTTCTAGTTATGTAGCAGGGCTTTCACTTTGTATAATAATTAGTTGAAAAGCTAATAAACAGTGTTCTGAAATTCAGTATTTTTGCTAAATCTCTTTTCTATTCAGCAGTGGGGTGTTACATTACATTGAAAAATGACAATCCGATTTCTTCAAATGGTTGTTATCCTAATTCCAGTTTTCTGAGTTTCTGAAGTGAAGCGTTACTGGTCATTGTTCATGTTCACATAGTAGTACAGAGTATCATACCATCCAGCCCCCAGTTACAGAGCTGGTGATGGATGGATGAATGTATGGGGGGACTCATTTTGACTGTTACCTTGATCTGGATAGAACTCTTCCTCTCTGTCATTGGAAAAGACTTTCCTACACGCTGAATGCACTACATTTTCCAATAACAGATTTTGTTTCAGGTGAATATTTTTTGTTTGTTTACGTTGAAATTATCTCCTTATGCCATTCTCCCTTTTCAACAGCTGGCAGCATTTTTTTTCTGAGTATTTATCGAGAGATACTTGCTTGTACTTATGTTTTCAGAGTTAAATAGATAGAGGTTATCTTACATAGGTTGCTGTTCAGATGATTTTTTTTAACATTTTACTTTTATAGGATAAATTCAGGTCTGATAAGAATTTATTGAATAAAGCCGGAAATGTAGATAACTGGGTTGTTTATTCTTCTAAAATTATTATTTTTAATAGAATCGTAAGAATGATGAAGCCTCGTATGAAAAGATGTTGAAACTGAGACGAGAATTTAGTAGAGCCATAACAATTTTGGAAATGATTAAGAGAAGAGAGAAAACAAAACGAGAATTATTGCACTTAACCTTAGAAGTTGTGGAGAAGAGGTAACATTGCGCCTGTTAAAACAGTAAAATGACAACTTTACCAAATGATGGGCAAAATGAACCAAAAGATTTTTAGGGGGGATCAGGTTAAACTTTATGACAGTTGATATTGATTCTGTAAGAATTTATAGTTTTTAAAGATTTGTGGTTACTAGTTTTTCTTTTTATAGATTAAGTTATCAATTTGGATTACAGATTTTGGGAGAGTTTTGTGTATACTGTAGATCCTATACTTAATTTTGTTTTGGCAGAATCATTGAATTTTATTTAGAAAAGAACTCTAGTGATCATTTTGTTTACTTCTCCGTATTAAAGTTTCTATTAAGTAAAATCTGAGGGAAATGAGTATTGATTTTATTTTCTGAGTAGGTAGACATTTTTTGTTTCAACTCCTTTTAGAAATGTGTTCTCTAATATAGTATATTTTCCTACAAAATGAAATAGACTGAATGAAAACAGAATTTTGTGTGATTCCTGAAGTAAGCGTTCTAAACATTTCCTAGTGCTTGATTATATAATATATGTAAGAAATTTGTTTGCTGTGTACCTTGGGCATTTTTTCAGTTTTTTGGTTTGATTTTTGTTTTTACAAAATCCCTGTTTCTTTATTCCTGTAAATTTTATCTTTTAAAAGTAATTTGATTGTTAGCTCTTTTTGACTAGGTGACTTCCAATTAATTGAGGTATCACTTCTTTATTGTTAAACTAGGCAATGTTTTCTTATATGTTGTTACTTTTTCAAGATACCATTTGGGAGACTATGGTGGTGAAATCCTTAATGAAGTGAAAATCAATAGATCAGAAAAAGAGTTATATGCCACTCCAGCATCTCTTCATAATGGAAATCATCACAAAGTTCAAGAATGTAAAACTAAGGTGAATATTGTCTGGGAAGAAGCATGTATGGTAATGTTGATCAGATAATTATTGATTTCTGCTTATATGGTTTGAGTAAGGAAAAGGTAATTAACATGACTTTAGTTCTTACCATGAGCCAAGCACTTTGCTAGGAGTATTTATATACATACTGACCAATTAATCCTCATAACAACCCTTAGAGGTAGTTGTTGCGTCTGTGTGATTTCTAGATAATAGCTAGTAGGTGGCAGATTCAAGGTTTCAATTCGGGTCTAACAGTCCATCACTTAATATGCTATCTGCCTCCCTAGAGAATAAAGGTAATTAGAGTCTAGTTATTATCACTAGCCTTAGCAAACTTTGCATTGTAATGGAAGGAATCAAAACCTCAAATTAAAGCTTTATTCATTGAGACTATTGAAAATTCTTCTTACTGTCATCATCATTTCCAGAGCCAGCATTTATCAATTGTTATCTACCTTGAGTGACTTTGAGAAAGTCCTGTAATTTCTGGGTCACAGTTTCTTCCTAATAAAAGAGCCAGACTCAGTAGTTATTTTAGTCACTTGGACTAGATAACTATATTTATTTGGTCCTCACTTGGTACATTAATTAAAGTATTTAATTGGGAAATATGAAAACTAATAAAGCTTTTAATTTTAAGGAGCATAGATTTAAGTAAGAAACAGGTATTGACTGAAGCTTCTAGACAATAGAGCCTTACTCTGTAGCAAAATTTTTTAAATGACCTAGGGTGTTTGTGGAAAATTCATCTTTTAAAAATGTACACAGTTCTCATTTTTCATGGATTCATTCTTAAAGGTCAAGAAAATGTGTGGAGCAGGAAGACTCCTTCATTCAGCTCATGTCAATTCCAACACTAAAGTTCTTTCTTATTAATCACAGGCATCTAGCCCACCATCCTGATTCTCTCTAAATCTCACTTGCCTCTATAGCCAAAAAAGTTATCAATGCAAATGTCATTTTGTACGTTATTTTTAAAAATCCATTTTGTGTTAATCAGTGCTTTTCCTAGGCATGTGATTGTTAAGCATTGCAGTATGAAAATCTTAACCCATAATTACTGACAGAATCAGCCTTTATTAGATATTGATTCTCATTTTAGACCTCCTCTATGAATAAATACTCAGCCTTCCTAACTACTAACTTTAAGAATTTGGTTACATCCATTGTTGTCCTACTCCATTACACATGGTTAACTTATATATACTTTGTCACGTATCCCACTTTAAAATGTGGGAAGTTTCTGAAAGTTGGGGCTTTGTTTTTGATGTAATAGTTATGCCCATTATATGAAAAATTTTATATCTCACTAAATATAATTTGCCTTTCAAACAATATTTTTATTGTGTGTACTGTTTTTGTCCCTAAAGTAGTTAACATCTGGACTAGATGTGGAAAAGTAAAAATTTTGTAGTTTGTACCTTGGTGCTTGGAACAGTCTTTTCCAGCTTTTAAAGTGGCAGATCCCTTTTTATTAAAAGGAATACCAGTATGTTAAAACAGTAACAGAGCTGCTCTGTTGAGGGGAGGTAGGGGCATTACCCTTTCAGTGAGTGTCTTTGCCAGATGGCCTCTCAGGGACCTCCACAGAAGCCTGGGGGACTTCAGAACAGTTACTGTTCGGTTGCTACAGTAATTATACATTCTAAAAAGTGAGGGTTTTTTTTTTTCCTAGTTAAGCTTATTTTTCTCAAAAGATTTACATCCATAGAACAGACATTTTTAAAAATTGGATCTGAGTGTAGAAATGACAATAAACTCATGATCCAGTTGAAGATATTTAAAAATAAAAATAGTGGTTAATTTTTATCAGTACAGCAGATTTAAATAAAAATTGAATTTAAATACCTTTTAAATACTGAATTACATACTAGAGCAATCCAAAAAATTCCTCACATAGTTTAAAGTAGTAATAATAATGTAAAAAGCAAACTTAATACCATAATTATTTTCATCATAAGTTGCAGAAAGTAAAACATGTTTCAATTTATGAACACAGAATAATTTTTGCATATTAAAAATAATAAAATCACCTCCTGGGTAAAAATGTTTGTTTTTCAAAGAGCAGTATAGTTTTTCATGATTTCTAAAATGATTTTTATTTCTTCCTTTTGGGGGAAAAATCGTCATGTAAACAGCACCCTCATCATTTGTCTTTGAAAGAAGAGGCTTCTGATGTGGTTCGTCAAAAGAAGAAGTACCCAAAGAAGCCTAAAGCAGAGGCTTTGATAACATCTCAACAACCCACTCCAGAGACATTGCCTGTGATCAATAAGAGTGACATTAAGCAATATGACTTTCACAGCTCAGATGAAGATGAATTTCCACAGGTGCTTGTTTTAAAACTATTTTAAAGATATTTCCTGCTAGTATTTTATATTGTTATATTTTTAAAGCAATTGCTATCTTAGAGTTTTTATTCTTGCTTTGTTCCCCTAATGTATGTAGATTAAACATTTCCACATTATTTATGTAGCCACTGAAATGGTATTTACTCTGTATTATCTTTCATCAGTTGTATAGAATTTACTCTCTTGTGGAGCACATGGTTTTCAGTTTTTCCATTTATAAAAATGAACTTAGATCTTTTCCCTCTGTATTTAAAATAGATTCTTAGTAATTGAATTACTAGTTACTAACCAAAAATTATCACTATTTTAAGACAGTTAATATATAATTGCAAATATTGAAAATATCAACAATACTTTCCTTTTTACCACACTCCACCAGCATTGTGTTTTATAACTTTTAATGTAAATTTTGCTAATTTGTTAGGTAATGGCTGTTTGATTCTAAAAAAGACTTAAAGGGACTGATTCAAATTTTAACTCTTTGATAAATATTGCAACAGCTTTATAGAAAAATGTGCGCAATTAAAAAATATTTATTTTTATAAGTGCTGTTTTTAAAATAAGACTTTTACTTTATATATTAAAAGATCCGGCCAGGCGCAGTGGCTCACGCCTGTAATCCTAGCACTTTGGTAGGCCAAGGTGGACAGATCACAAGGTCAGGAGATCGAGACCATCCTGGCTAACATGGTGAAACCCCGTCTCTACTAAAAATACAAAAAATTAGCCAGGCATGGTGGCGGGTGCCTGTAGTCCCAGCTACTCAGGAGGCTGAGGTAGGAGAATGGCATGCACCCGGGAGGCAGAGCTTGCAGTGAGCTGAGATCGTACTACTGCACTCCAGTCTGGGCGACAGAGCAAGACTCTGTCTCAAAAAAACAAACAAACAAAAAGAAAGATCCATTTTTTCAAAAAATATTATGTATCACCTGCTCTAGCAATACCCTCTTTTTAAAAATAGCGTAAGAAACTTAACAGAAAATACTGTAACAAAGACCGAACCTACTGCCAGCTTTATCATATTTTAACTTTTTGACTTGTTTGCTTTAAGGAAACTTTTTTTAAAATACCAACATTATAGATATGTTTGAAAGCAGGACTGTTTATAAAACTCTTCATTGCTATAACCATTTAAAATCTGGAGTTTGCATAAAATGTGTCCCTTTTGGCTGGATTATACTAGTTTTACTCTTTTTTTTCACTGATTAGTTTTTCTACCCAGATAATATTCTGATAGTCATATGGATAGTATCAAATGTGCAAAGATATGCTTAATTTATTCCTTGAGGAGTGCTTAATGAACCCATATATTACTTTTGTCAGAGGATCATCTAGTTTGACTCAGGCAGAGCTTTGAACAGCCATGGGACATTCATCAGATGACCAGTTTGAAGGAATGAGGGATATAGTGCCTTATAAAAGAGTAATTTTCAAGATAGAAAGTGTAGGGAAGGGTTCTAGGCACAACATATTAGAGGGAACTCCTAGCAGTTTAGCATTGCTGGAGCACATAACATAGAAGAGGAAGGAGGGGGTGAAAGGTTTGATGCCTGCAGTAATACCCAGATGTCAGATAGCCTCTATCTACATTATACATAATGGGAAATTATTTAAAATGTTAAGTAAGAAAATGGCATAGTTAGATAACTATATATAAAATAGGCTTTTATTGGTGGTACTAATGAGAGCCTAGAAAGTTTTGCTATATATTCCCAGCCCTTTAAGAATGATGCTGCAGACTGGGCATTGTGGCTCATGCCTGTAATCCCAGCAGTTGGGGAAGCTGAAGCAGGTGGATTGCTTGAGCCCAGGACTTGGAGACCAGCCTGGGCAACATGGTGAAACCCCATCTTTACCAAAAAAACAGAAACAAAAGTACAAAAATTAGCCAGGCGTGGTGACACATGACCGTAGTCCCAGCTACTCTCGGAGGCTGAGATGGGAGATGGATCGCTTGAGCCAGGGAGATGAAGGTTGCAGTGAGCCAAGGTTGCACCATTGTACTCCAGCCTTGGCAACAGAGCAAGACCCTGTTTCAAAAAAAAAAAAAGAATGATACTGTAGGGTGCTATGACCTATAGAAACTTTTATTGGTGGAATTAGTACATCCAGCCTGAAAGTAGAGCTCAGTCAGCATAACTAGTCATGTTTCTCATGCATTAAGGGATCTTCATTTCTGCTCCAAATTCTTGCATTGATTTATATAATAAGTTCCCATACTCACATGAAAATTGCATTTTGAAACTTTTAGGTTGTTCTGATTGTTTATATTAGGTCTTAGACAATCCTCATTAATTTTATGGTATCCCCATATTACTGAAGAGTAAGTATTTACGTTTACCTATATTTGGGCATCATTCAGTGAGGCAGCTATTCAGACTGTACCTCTTATAAAATGAGGATTTTATTGCTGACAGGATCATTAAAGTAATTATACTTTTTCTTTGTCTGATAAACCAAGAACAAGGAATAGGGAGCCTTAAGAGAACAAACATTTTAACCAAACTTATGTCACTGAATTGCAGCTGAACAGAACTAAAACCCTGCCTCTTCTTGATCGTGCTTCCGATTTTCCTAACATTAGCTTTGTCTTCCTATGCCTCAGACTTCTTTTGTCCCCTGGAATCTACCCCTAGGGAATGGTAGTTAGGAGGAAGGGGTGATAGATTTTATGTACAGAATTTCTGAGACTTTGTGACACTTCCTGTGTATATCTTAGCATAGGTACATTATTTGCAAAGGAACCAAAGTGTAAAATTCACATTTGGGATTTCCTTTCAAATTTCAGGTTTGGGGCTTGGTTCCCCACGAAGAAGAATTAGCCCCAGCTCACTGTTTCTGTGTCTGCCCCATAGGGTTGGTGGAGGTATATTGGAACCTCAAACAAATACCTTTCTTCCCTGGATGACCCTGCTCAGTGGTAGTTACCACAGTTTGGAAATAGTATGGAGAAAACATTTTTCCTCTCAAAATAGGAAGAGAGGGATTTGTGAGGTTCAGAAATTTGCAAGTAAATATGGTTGAGCCAGCGTTTGTCAGAAAAAGAGATGTACTACAAAGTGAGAGTGCAAGACAACTGAAACTTAAGTACCAAAACTTTTTTAAAAATTTTAATCATTATGGGTGGAAATTTATCTAAAACATATTATTTCCCTGTCGTCGGTATATTTGTGTATTATTTAATCTGTTTTTATGACATTTATAAAGTGTGCTCTGATAGGTCAATGCTGCTGCCCTAGAAGCCCACTCAATTACCTAGGGATATTTGGCCTGATATGACATGGCCTGGGCAGAGTGCTTTCTAATATGTAACAGCTTTCTGAAAGTCTTTATTCTTTTCCTCTAGCGTTGTGGGCTTATCTCTTCTCTATAACCAATCTGCTTGCTTTAGCAAGTCTTCTTTTCTCTTCTTATTTTCTACTTCTGATCTACTAAGTTTAAAAAGTGATTTTTAAAAAGTGAGTGGGGAGATAGAAGACTTTCCTTTGAATAAAACCTGACCTTTATGGCCTTTGAGGTTTTTTTGTTGTGGTAATTTTTTGGCTATTTATAAGCTGTTTTTATGTCCTAGTTTTTGGCTTTATTACAGAGAGATAAAGTTATTGGATAAAAACACTTACCTATAGGTGAAGTATTACTGTCATTAAATATTTATAGCCACATACATTATTTATAAAATATAATGGGATATATAAAAACTATATTCTAAGTCTTAGCACTTCATGTTTAGAAGCAATTAAGCAATGCCAATGCCATGTATACTTAACCTGAAAGAACTAATCCATTAAAAAGAAGGATTTTTAACCATAGAAAATTTTTGCTAGTCATTTAGTGTTTTGGGGGAATTCAGTACCTACGGTATGTAATATAGAAGTGATTTACTGTTTGTGATCAGATTTAAATTTTAGAGCATTACAAACATTGATCTATTGACTTTTGATAACTCCTAAATGGAATTCCTCTTTTGTCTAGGTATTGTCCCCAGTATCAGAACCGGAAGAAGAAAATGATCCTGATGGTCCCTGTGCTTTCAGAAGGCGGGCAGGATGCCAGTATTATGCTGTAAGAACTTTTGTGTGTGTGTGGTGTTTTTGTGAACTGGAATTAACAGGTAACCCGTGTCAAGATGACTTAGTCTTGATCTAAAAATGGGAAATGCATCAATACTTTTTGTGTAATATCCTTTATGTGAATACTGGTAAAAGATGCTAAAAGGTACTGAGTCCTTTCAAAGGGCATCGGAATCTTCTTCTTGGGAATTGATAATTCCTCACATTTTAGAAATTTAGTTTCATTTTGGGCACTAATTATAGCTTCAGCAGTTGTAAAAATTATTCAGTGTGTCATTACTAGAATTAGGTAAACCCAGAATTTGTAAGTTGGTTCTAGAACGATGGCTACTAGGTGTTTATTGAAATTTATTGTTATGCAAGCCCATCTTGTGCATACATACCAGTAAGTATCAAACAAAATAATAATTTTTAAACTTCCATAATGGCAGTATTTTGCCTAATAATTGTATTCATAACTTTTTGACACACCCGGAAGTTGCTTTATGCTATGAAGTCGCATTATATCACTCTCCAAGGTTCTCAGATAAGGTATAATGTAGCATTGTGAGGATGGTTTTGACTTTCTTATATGGCTTGTAGAGATCATTTATCTTGCTATGTAGTGGTAAACATACACTGACAACTATTTTAGGGTGTGTAAATTTAGGAGAGGTGGAGATTTGTTTACTAATTATGCTGATGAGAGAAGGGAAAATTCTTAATGAAAGGGGACAGACATAGCATGATAAAATGATGAAGGGAATGGGAAGGCAGGGAACAGGCTGTTTCTTTCTATTTATTATTTATTTATTTATTTATTTATTTATTTATTTTAGAGACAGGGTATTGCTCTGTCACCAAGGCTGGAGTGCAGTGATGCAATCATACAGTTCACCGTAACTTCAAACTCCTGGGCTCGAGTAGTCCTCCCACCTCAGCCTCCTGGGATTACAGGCACATACCACCACATGCTGCTAATTTTTGTAATTTTTGTAGAGATAGGGTCTTGCTACATTGCCCAGGCTAGTCTTGAACTCCTGGTCTCTAGTGATCCTCCTGTCTTGGCCTCGTAAAGTACTAGAATTACAGGCATGAGCCACTGCATCCCGCTTGGATATGTGTTTCTTAAAAGTAAAGAGGAAGCTTCAGTTTGACCCTTTAAGAGTTTGAAATGCAATTTTAGTCCAAAAAATTTTATTTCTGGTTTCTCAGTAGGAAGCCTACAAATTACAATGTAATTTCACCATCTCTACTTTGTACACATACGTTAAAAGCTGCATTTTTTTTAAAGATATATTCCTTTTTAAGTATAATGGACGCTAAGTGAATTTATCTTTAGAAACTAAATTCAGTTTGGGTAATCTTGGTGAGTGAACTTTTGATTCAGTTTTGTAAAATTTAACCTGATTGATAGTCAGTGAAGCCCCATTTTTACAGTTTTATGTCTAGATTTTAATTGTTCTGCTAATGTTGCAGTTACTTCATGTTTATCATGATCTAACCTGTCTTCATTTCAAATTTACTCCATGAGTTTTTTGGGTTTTTTTTTTCTTTCTTTCTTTGCAGCCTCGTTTGGACCAAGCTAACCATTCATGTGAAAATTCAGAACTGGCAGATTTGGATAAGTTGAGGTATAGGCATTGCCTTACAACACTTACAGTCCCGAGAAGATGTATAGGATTTGCAAGGAGGCGAATTGGCAGAGGTGGAAGGTGTAGTATTTGTTTTCACTTTTGGTATTTGTTTTTTGGTTTTTGGTTTTTGTTTGCTATCTGGAACAGGAGACAAAGAAAAAATGTTCAGCTGTCTTAGTTAATGTTTGGTTTTATTTTGCTTTTCAGGGTCATAATGGACCGAATATCCACAGAACATGACCCAGTCCTAAAACAGATAGACCCTGAAATGCTGAATAGTTTTTCAAGCTCTTCCCAAACTATAGACTTTTCTTCTAATTTCTCTCGGACCAATGCTTCCAGTAAACATTGTGAAAATAGACTGTCCCTTTCTGAAATATTAAGCAATATCAGATCATGTCGACTACAGTGTTTCCAGCCAAGGCTACTAAATTTACAGGACAGTGATAGTGAAGAATGTACCTCAAGAAAACCAGGGCAGACTGTGAACAATAAAAGAGTTTCTGCAGCATCTGTAGCTTTATTGAACACCAGCAAGAATGGCATATCAGGTAAGCTGTTGCTGTGTTAAAAGTATATCCTGCTATTCTTTTTTACTTAATTTTATTGGGAAAGGAATTTTATCTTAACCTACTGCATTTTTTTCCCCAACCTAAGAAACAAAATTGTACTGTTCTGCCTCACATTTTAACCAAATTGTCCTAACTAGTACTGTAAAACCACTGACATCTATTTCGGGTGTATTCCTGGTGTGGTAAATGTAGGCAGAAAGGCATACAGACTTCCCTACAAGCACACTGCTTATAAGCTGCTACCAGATAATCACAGCACAGTACTATCTACTGCTTATGTTAAAGGTAATTTTCATTTTGGTGCGTAATCTTTGATTAAATGTAACCATTACTCCTTGAGAGTACCTTTGAAAACTCTTTCTGGAAAATGATTTTTAGGAGACTCCCTGTGAATAATTTTTTTTTTTTTTTTTTTTTTAGATGGAGTCTCGCTGTTATCACCCAGTCTGGAGTGCAGTGGCATGATCTCAGCTCACTGCAACCTCTGCCTCCTGGGTTCAAGCGATTCTCCTGTCTCAGCCTCCCAAATAGCTGGGACTACAGGAGCACACCACCATGCCCAGCTAATTTTTGTATTTATTTTTAGTAGAGACAGGGTTTCGCCGTGTTGGCCCGGTTGGTCTCGAAATCCTGACCTCAGGTGATCCACCTGCCTCAGCCTCCCAAAGTGCTAGGATTATAGGCATGAGCCATTGTGCCCAGCCCCTATGAATAATAATTTTTGTCCGATAGCTTACCTCTAGTTAGATCAGGAAGTTTTTTCATTTTTAAGAGATGTATTCAAATTAATGTAATATTTTTATGACAGGTACATTGTAAATAATGTATAATATCTGGAGAATCTAAGGTACAATTTTGATTTGTTTTCTTCTGTGGTCTGTTTATCACATGTATGCAAGTATGTATAATTTATAAATATCTTTATAATGTATACATTGTATATATGCATTGTATCCCAAGACTAACATAGAGACTTACACTGTTGATACCTTTTTTTTTTTTGTATTTCTAAATTACTTCCTGGATGATACATTCTAGGATGTGAAATTATTATATTTAAACTTCCTTACAGTGATCATAAATCACTTTAGCTTGATTGGTCTCAATAATGTTCAGTCTCTTTTAGCTACTGAACTGCCTCTTTTCCAACTTGACTCGTACAATGATTTGTTTAAAGGTTATAATGAAATATTGGATTTGTTTGAATGATTAGAAATTGGCATATCATTTATCCAAATTAGTTGGTTAATTTTCTCCTAAACGAACTTAGGTAAGGAAAATGGCCTCCCATTATATAAAGTTCATGAGTCTGTGAAGTTGAAAGAGTGCTTGAAGCTGAAATGGATAAATGTGTAATACAATTTGAGGCTGCAGGATTATTACAAATCTAAAGATAGTAGAAAGTTGACAAGTATTAAATCAGATCTTTTTTCAGCCAGCTCTAAGACAAAGTTCCAATTTATTTAGCTAAATGGAATTCCTGTACTAAACATTCTCAAAATAATTTTTCCCAAAAAGAGAGTTTAAAACATACCATATAGAGGCATTTATAATTACATTTGACCGTAGGCTGATTGTTTTCTCTGCTGATGTATATACCACATTAAAAAGTGATTTTAATGTCTTCCTTCTCAGCGTGAACATTGTCAGATATTTTCAGCTTCGTACTATACATTCCAGATTAACTCTAGATTTAACTTGACTTTTTTCCAGAAAGTATATATGTGTTGTATATATTGTTATTTTTTTTTTTGAGACGGAGTCTCGCTCTGCCGCCCAGGCTGGAGTGCAGTGGCCAGATCTCAGCTCACTGCAAGCTCCGCCTCCCGGGTTCAGGCCATTCTCCTGACTCAGCCTCCCGAGTAGCTGGGACTACAGGCGCCCGCCACCTCGCCCGGCTAGTTTTTTTTGTATTTTTTAGTAGAGATGGGGTTTCACCGTTTTAGCCAGGATGGTCTCGATCTCCTGACCTCGTGATCCGCCTGTCTCGGCCTCCCAAAGTGCTGGGATTACAGGCTTGAGCCACCGCACCCGGCCTGTATATATTGTTATATCATCAATACGACATATGTATTGGTCCAAAATATAAGTTAATGCGACTTAAATAGTTCCATTATAATCACCTCTATAATCCTATGACACTACCATACAACATAAAATAAGCATTTAAACTGTTACGTTAGGCGTGCATGTACTTCTCAGGGAATTTAAGTCACAAGTAGGCAATGTTAACATCATAGACAACAAGATTTTTTTGTATTTTTATCTTTACCTTACCATTAGAAAAAAAATAATCTTTTTGGTCTGTGTGATTTTTCCTATCTGAAATTTTTTAATACCCTCAACACAGTACCATTTCTTTCCTTAAAAAATTTTAAGACTTAAGCAACAACTAAGGTACATTAGAATTCAGTGTTTTGAAATCATATCTGTCTTATTTAGTAATTTATTCCTAGAGTAAAAGATTTTGTTTGAACTCATTCTTCTTGACTGTGACTCCTCTAGTCACTGGGACCACAAGGTTTTTTGTTTTCAACAGATGTATTTTGTTTTAAAATAATAGGCATGGCAATACAAATACATAATGAAAAAAGTTTTTTAACAGCATTTAAAAAAATAATTGAAAACTTATAATTTAATGATTTGTATCAGTTATATTCATTATATAGATTTCTTAGTTCTGGTTAGATAATAATTTTAAGTGAATTCAGTTATAATTCCATGAATACGGATAGGAATTTCCTCATCTACCTAAATAGAAGGATGAGGGAGTTTTAGAAAACTATATTTTTACTTTTGATGGATGTATCCTCATGTATTTAAGGATACAGCAAAAGAATGGGATCCTCACGTGTTTGGTTTTTTTAATCTATGTGTCTTGAATACTTTTTCCTTCTGCTTGTTCTTAGTGGGCTTGGTCGTGAGAGCACAGTTGTTTTTAAGAGTAACAAGACAAAAAATAAGGGAACAAGACTAACACTGGATTGTACTTTTCCCTGGCAGAGAGTAACACTGAACTAAACAGATTATTAGTACTGAATTGTCCATTTCACAGCTGGGAAATCCCAGCAAATGAGTTTAATGCACTTTATTTATATTGCAAGTTCCTTAGTTCTTAAACAAAAATTAAAAAGAGGGCTGCATCTTATGTGGAATTGAGGGCTAGTGGCAAATAATTTTCTCTTAAATGTTGTTAATAGCCCTGATTAATGTTTTCCAAGTCATAACCCATGTGTCCAAAATATATTCTAGGCCAGGCACGGTGAATCATGCCTGTAATCCCAGCACTTTGGGAGGCTGAGGCAGGTGGATCACTTGAGGCCAGGAGTTCAAGACCAGGCTGGGCAACGTGGCAAAACCCAGTTTCTACTAAAAATACAAAAGTTAGCTGGGTGTGGTGGCACGTGCCTCTAGTCCCAGCTGAGGGGGGAAGATCTCTTGAACCCAGGAAGTAGAGGCTGCAGTGAGCCAAGATCCTGCCACTGCACTCCAGCCTGGGTGACAAAGTAAGACCCTGACTCAAAAAAATAAATATATATA
Source organism: Chlorocebus sabaeus (assembly GCF_047675955.1). Taxonomy (NCBI): domain Eukaryota; kingdom Metazoa; phylum Chordata; class Mammalia; order Primates; family Cercopithecidae; genus Chlorocebus; species Chlorocebus sabaeus. Next base: position 36,099,120 of record NC_132913.1, read on the forward strand.
TGTGTGTGTGTGTGTGTTATCTTTTATATACTTAAAGGAAAATTGAAAACTGTTTCCTAGGTATTAGAACCAAAACTAAAGACTTCATTTGAAAGCAGAGATGTGTTTTGTTAACCTTTAAGTAAAATAAAGGTATATTCTCTTAATTGAAAAACACTTCTCAAAGAAAAAAAGCAGGATAAAGAATAGATTGATTGTGGTGAATATGACAATTGAATAACCAAGAGAAATTAATTTCATACATCATTTAGTGTCTCTTATATGGGAAACACTGGGTTAAATGTTTAAAAGTTGCAGTTTTACAAGACAATCCTTACCTTCAAGGAACTTAATTAATAGCACATGCAAATTGTAATATGTACATGAAGAATGTAATTTCTTCACATAAACAGGGGATAATCCTTTGAAACTACAGTATTATTCTTTGAGATGATGTTCTTAAATCCAGAACTCAAGAAAATACATTTTGTATCTAAAAGTGCTTTGCTTTTTCAGATTTGAAAGGACAGATTTAATTTACATTTAGTTTTAGTTTTCACTAATGCATGGTTGCAAATTAACATGATACTTTTTTCTTATCTTACCTGTCATAATATACAGAATAGATACCAGCAGCCTTTTTGACAACTTTAAATATCTTAATATTACCAGTTTCTAAAATCATTAAGTTTGTAAAGTTTTCCAAGAGAAATTCCTGATTTTTAATTTCTTCAGTTTCTCTTCCCATTCATTCTTAAATCGTCATAAATGTGTGCAAGTATGATAGTTTTAGGATTGGTATAATGTGATTTAGCATCTAGCTAAGGATTAGGGTTGCTTCCAGAGGTGAGAAATGGATTCAGACCTAAGGGATTAAAATATTTTAGTTAAAGTATAAAAGGAAAGAACGAAGTTTCAATTGCAAATATTTGGCTTGAGTTTCAGAAGTTTAAATGGATTTTTAGTCTTTTTTCATTATCCTCACATCTATTTGTTCTCCATTCCCCAACTCCCCTCACCTTTCCACTCCCCACCCACAAAGACTCAGTTTATTGGTTAGTTTGCCTTTCACTGTAAGAGTTACATTTGTAAGATGTATATAGTCCTGGAAAGGTAATGTCAACCCTCCTGGATATGTTTGTCAGCAGAGTAGCTCCAGTGGTTTATATGAGCTTTCATTTGACTTCCCACTCTAACCCAGAAGATTTGATGTAAGATCCCTCTCTCTACTCTTTAATCATGCCCCAGATCTGTCCTTTAAAACAAACAAAAATTGCATATAGTCAGCATATCTTTGATAAAGCATATACCAAAACTCTTGTAATACTGGATATAGTGACTCACCTCTGTAATCTCAGCACTTTGCGAGGACAAAGTGGGAGGATGGCTTGAGGCCAGGAGTTTGAGACCAGCCTGGGCAACATAGCAAGACCCTGTCTCTCTCTTTTTTTTTTTTTTTTTTTTTTTTTTTTGAGACGAGTGTTGTTCTCTCGCCCACACTGGAGTGCAATGGCATGATTCCGGCTCACTGCAATCTTTGCCTCCCAGGCAAAGCAGTTTTCGTGCATCAGCCTCCCAAGTAGCTGGAATTATAGGCACGAGCCACCACGCCGAGCTAATTTTTTTATTTTTAGCAGAGATGGGGTTTCACCATGTTGCCCAGGCTAGTCTTGAACTCCTGACCTCAGGTGATCCACCTGCCTCAGCCTCCCAAAGTGCTGGGATTACAGACGTGAGCCACTGCACCCAGGCAAAGACCCTGTCTCTTAAAAAAGACAAAAAGAAAAAAAACTTGTAACAAAGACTGACCTGGTAGATGAAGAAATACTAGATAATGTATTCTTTTTGACTTTTAAATAATCTTTACTACCAAATTAGGTATTCTTCATTAAGCTGTGAAAATTTGGTCGAGGCTGGTATTTGAAAAATTCATGGCTTCCCAAGAATCCATCTTAGGCCAGTTTAAGAAACACTGCATTAAAAGTTAAGAGATGATGAAAAAACAAAGGCACAAGCACAAAAATCCTGTGTTCCTACTCTGTTGTGGAATGATCATCCAGAAGATCCAGAGTGTATTTCTGTTTAGATTGTTCTTTTCGTTTGTCAACAAAAATAATACAGAGTTAACAAAGATTTCCCATATACTCAAGAATACCTCTGGGCACAAGCTTAAGAAGCAGGGACCTAAAGCTTTATAATCATTGTGTTAGTGTAAAATCTGTGGAGGTACACAGAGTATGTTTTTAGTTGATCACTAAGAAGTTAACCCTAGGCAGAACACCATACAGGAACTCATTTCATGAGGGATGGCTGGGACCTTTGAAAACAAAGTCTACTTTCCAAGGATGGTGACAGATACCTAAGAAAAGGCATATGGATTTATCTGAGGAATAAAAGTAGACTGGTAATTACAAGATAGGTAATGAATCAGATCTGTAGAAGATAGCCAGAAAGGTGAGGGGCTTTCGTGAAAAACAGATGTTCTGTGTACAACATATCTAGAAATACAAGTATGTTTACTAATGTCCTGAATTACATATTTGGGTATATAAAAGGGAAAATCGTATAACAAGTATGCCGAATGTGTTATATAGAATGTGTTACCCAGGAAGTGTTGCAAAACATTTTACTTAGGGAAAGGAATACTTCTCATCTATCTGGAGTATTGAAATACTCCCGCCTTCACAAAACAATCAGATTTATGGTTACTTTTAAATTGATAAGATTTGTGGGCATGTGATGGGATAGATTTATGACCAGCATGAATTTCACTTTTAAGCTAGCAACTTAAGATCAGCTAGTGAAAAAACTGGGCTTGGCCCTAAGCAAGAGAAGCAGAGATTCTCAATTTCCCTTTTGTACATTCCCACTTGCCCTTGGTGCCACCATCACCTCGCCCAAAGCTGGGTCCCTGTCTTGTGTCTTATTCTGAAACAGATTTGTTCACTCTATAACTATTACTTCTTTCTGATGTACTTTAATGTGTGCCTCTTGGGAATCCAGAGCAATGTAAGAAATCTCTTCTGGATGTATTTCAGTAACTTATGAAAGAAAAAATAATTAGTAGAGAAAGTGCTTTCAGTCAAATTTCTCCTGCCCCTCCCCCCGCCCGCCACCTACCAGTAAGTAAACCCTGAGAACCCTGAGAATTGCAATTCAATATTGTGTCCATGCTATTAAAACTATGCATTTCATACCACTTTTCCTCCACCCCAAAATAATAAAGGAGTTAGAAAGAATATTTTGTATGTGTTCCAATTTTGTGTCATTGATTACTCTTGGCGATTTTTGTCTAAAGTTTTGAAGTAATAATAAATAGTGCTCTAGAAAATTCTGAATGAGGAAAATCAGCTTGTTGCAAGCACAGAATACCTTGCTTAATAATAAAGAGCTAGATGCCAAGAATGGATATAACATACTGAGATTCAGGTGAGGGGGAAAAGAAAAAAATGTAATTTTTTAAAGTATATACATATAGAATTAAATTAAATTTGTGTCAGTGATTCTCAACCAGAAATGGGATCAGAAATGAGAATTTTAGTATCAAAGTCCATCTAGGTTGAAAAAGGTTAAGAAACACTGACCATTAGTCTGAATAACTTGGATTGCGACTAGGTTGTGATTTTCTGAGTTTCCTATGAGGAGAAAAGAATAAGGTTCCTGAGCAAATTAATGGTCTCAAGAAGACAGGACAGTAAATGCAGACACCCAAAAAAAACAGCTAGTTTTATCTGTTTCCGTTTTTAATATGTACACAAATGATCATGTGTTCATAAAAGCAAGTAGAACACAGCTAGTTGGCAATATTTTATCTATGATTTACCAACCCAAAAAATATTTTTGTTGTTGTTAAAAAGTAGCAATTTGGGCTGGTCACAGTGGCTCATGCCTGTAATTCCAACACTTTGGGAGACTGAGGCAGGCAGATCACTTGCAGCCATGAATTGGAGGCCAACCTGGGCAACATAGTGAGACCCTGGGTATACAAAAAATTTAAAAAATTAGCCAGGTGTGATGCCATGCACCTGTAGTTCCAACTACTCACTACTCAGGAGGCTGAGGCGGGAAGATCACTTGAACCCAGGAGTTCAAGGCTGCAGTGAGCTATCATTGTACCACTGCACTCCAGCCTGGGCAATAGAGCAAGACTCTACCTCCAAAAAACAGGAATTTGTTCTTTCTACTAATTTAGATATATACTTTATTCTGAATTAATAAGATTTTATCAGCTGACTTAAAAGATTTTAGAAAGAAGAAAAAATTCTCATTCTTCTCTCTCAATTTTGAAATAGCCACTGAAAGTATATATTCTTATTTGGCTTATTCCTCACTTAATATTAATCATTGTGCCTCTCACCTTTTCACCAGAGCGTAAAGCTCAACTCTGGACACATTTGACACTGGACTTAAGGACTGTTGTAATAATACCAGATTTCAAGTCCATTTCTTTTGAATTGGTGAACTGTACACATAGGACTTAAACAGATTTATTTGGGTTTAATTTAATATTTTTCTTTCTGTCTTTGTATCTAATAAACTATTTTTCATCTCTTTTCCCAAGGTTTTCAAACAGCTGGAAATTCATGAATACTTCACATTTTCATTTGAGTTTGAAGATTATAAATTTAGAATTTAAAAAAAAATTTTTCATTTAAAAATAGAACACTTGCAGTGAATTTAACATGTGCAAAGAAAGACATTTGATTTTGTTGGTAATTCAGTAAGATAACTAATGTGTACTTCAAAAATACAGGTAATTTTAAAATTTTAGAGTGAGCACTGTAATAGCCCCAAGGTTTTGAATCTTTTAAAAATAACATTGCTATCTAAGAACTGTTTTCCCCTCCTAGTCCAATACAAATTTTAATGATAATATTGTGGAATAGAAATGAGAGTATATCCAAAGCTTTGTTCATTTCTGGGGCATAACTCCTTTTTCATAGAAAATAGACTATACTAGGCATAACTTGTTATATGTCTAATTTACCATAAATATTTTTTTTTAATTATTTATGTGTGATCCTACTCAACAGAAAACTTGGGAGAGTTGAGTAAGCTAGATTGAGGCTATAGTTGCCAGTCTAAACTCCTTTAGGTCATATTGATTAGATCACTCAATTACATGTAAAGGTTGATTCATTAATTGGTATTTCTTATGTCTGTCTTTTCCTTCCAACTACATTCCAGGACTTTGTAACAGAGATCCTCTTCTTATTTTCCCCTGTATTCACTGTAACTCTTACTGCAGCATTCGGCATTATAGTAGATAGTAAATATTTGTTGATTGAAATAATTGGGAGAAAGGAAAGCGAGCAGTTAAAAAATAGAGCAAAATTACTCTAAAGTACATTTCTTCTCATGTCATTTAATTTTTCTTGACTCTAATATTGTACTGACTTCCATGGAAATGTCTTTGTGTTCTCTAAATCAATTTATCAATCATTTGCTGATATATCAACGACTGAAATTTTGTTTACATTTCTTTGAGAAAAATGGTTTCTGTAACTTAGCTGATTTTTTCAAAAAATGCAGCTGGTTGGCAATATTTTATCTATGATCTACCAACTCAAAAATATTTTTGTTTTTGTTAAAAACAACAAAATATTTTGTTTTCATTTGAAACACACTTTTAACACAGTTGGTCACAATAGAATTTATTACATCTGAGGATACATATTTCAGTTTTCTGAATACTTGTCTGATTTCTAGCCCATATTTTTATAGATGGATTTACTTTAGACATTGAATCCAATGGCTTAAATTATAGTTTATGGTTATGTTAGATGAATGTTGTTCTCTACTTTGATTTGTAATCAGAGAATAAAATATTTTCACTTCAATATTATATGAAACCAGCAGTAAAAATCATTGACAGTCTTGCAGATGGTCCTGCTTTCTTATTAAGGCTATAACTTAGTGATTATTTTATTATTATTAACATGAATAAATCAAAAGTTTTTCTCATTACTTGCTCGTCATAATGTAGAGAATTAAGAGTGATCTCAAAGATGTTAAGTCTGAATAAATGGTAAAATATTCATGTTAGAACTATATTATTCAACAAAAACTACATTTAGGCACTTTTCTTAGCATGTGATGGAGATCACAGATACAAGCATACACCACACTTGATGAAAGATTTGCCATTTTCATTAGATTATTTTCTGATAATCCATATTGTAGTTTGTTATTGCTTTCATCTTGTGGAGTAAATTTATATTCTGCTTATGTTATTAAAAATCTTTTAAAACGTACTCATTTCCAAAATTCATGTTGTTTACCAGTAACAGGGGGTATCACAGAAGAGCAGTTTCAGACACATCAGCAGCAGTTAGTTCAGATGCAAAGGCAGCAACTTGCCCAGCTTCAGCAGAAACAGCAATCTCAGCATTCCTCGCAACAGACACATCCAAAAGCACAGGTAAACTGCTCTTTTTGTCATAGTTATGTCTGTTTCTTTCATCAATATGTAGTTTTATTCCATTTTAGTCAAGTCAGATACCAAGAAGATAATCTTGGTTTTGCCACTCTTGATTTGGGGGCTCTAACCTGAATTTCTTTTCAGTTAATGTACGTAATTTTAAGTGACTAGCTTATAAACTAGTCTCTTAATACTTTGAGAAGAGTTCTGGAGCCAGATACGGTATTTTAAATTTTTTGAAGGGTTGTTGAGAATTTATAGAAGTAATTATATATGCAGTTGTAAGAATCATTCTCCACCTCTACTTCCCCAAAGAAGATTTTTTTGAAAGATATAACTTTCCTAACCACTTCCTAAACTATGTGTTTAAGTGCCATGTGGATGTGCTTCATAAGCTGGGCAGTAATTCAGTTGAATTGTGCAATATATTAACAGCATAATGCCTTGCCATTGTGAATCACATTTTCCTGTTGAAGAAAATTGCAGCCAGGCATGGTGGCTCACGCCTGTAATCCCAGCACTTTGGGCAGCTGAGGCAGGCAGATCACTTGAGGTCGGAAGTTCGAGATCAGCCTGGCCAACATGGCAAAACCCTGTCTCTACTAAAAATACAAAAATTAACTGGGCATGGTGGTACATACCTGTAAGCCAAGCTACTTGGGAGACTGGAGCATGAGAATCACTTGAACTCTGAAGGGGAAGTTTCAGTGAGCTAAATCTCACCACTGCACTCCAGCCTGGGTGATGGAGTCAGACTGTGTCTCAAAAAAATTAATAATAAATAAAAGTTTTTAAAAATGAAGAAGAAAATTGCCACTAAGGGAAGTTGTTTGTAGACACCACTAAATAAAGATGCTAGAGATAAGAATAAAAATACTTCGTAAAACCATAATTGCCAGAAGGAACCAGCCTTGCCAACACCTTGATTTTAACCCCATAAGCTTCATTGTGGACTTCTGGCCTACAGAACTATATGATAATAAATTTCTATTTTAAGCCACTAAAAACAAAACTAAGAAATCTATTTCAAATTTGAACCACCTGAAAAACATAAACCTTGCATTTTAGGTCTTAAATTTTATTGCTCTATAATTCTAAAACCACTTCTAAAGTAGTAACTGAGATTTACTCAATCTTGGTTATATTTTGTGAGCTCTCAGGCTAGAATCTGCCCGTTGTGGTTCAGCCCATTCTCAAAGGGTCAGTACACTGACTTTAAAGATCCTGACTCCAGTAACATGAGTATCTCAGTGACTTTGGAACCCAACACTCCTGTGACATCCAGGTGTATCTGGGACTTGCTCAAGGACTAGGGCTGTAGGACTTAGTAACCAGTTTTATACAGAATGAAGGAGGAATGGCTATTTAATTTTACTTTCTTTGCTTTTTCTGAATCTCTTGGTTAACCAGCCTGAAGTATTTTCAGCCTGTTTCAGGGTTAGGCCAAGATAGGTTTTCACGTTGTGACAAAAATGTATATTAATTATCTCTCTGATTTCATTTTATCCAAGTATCTAGTTTGTCAAGCATTTTTAAAAGCATTCATTAATATTTACTGGAAAAATTAATAGAACATTAAAGCCTTGGGTTATTTAATCTCTAGTTCTTTCTCAGAAATAACTTCCCAGTTTTTGTTCACTTCCCTGCTTCGTATACCAAAAATCGTCTATGGAATCCTAGATCTCTTAATCTAAACACTTATAATTGTTCAAGGTTAGAAAGGCAACAGCCTCTTGGGTTTGCCCCATCCCTTAATATGTTCATAAAATTACATCTAAAAATTAGAGAATTTATCTTTGTTCATTCTATAGGGCTCAAGCACCTCTGACTGTATGTCTAAAACACTTGACTCAGCAAGCGCCCACTTTGCTGCATCTGCAGTGGTCAGTGCACCTGTTCCAAGTCGCAGTGAGGTAGCCAAGGAACAGAACACTGGCCACAACAACATAAACGGTGTTGTCCAGCCTTCAGGTACAGCTGGGGTTTCACATGGTACCTACTTTCTTGAAGTTGTAACTCAGTAACTGGGAGTATGGTTTTTGTTTTTTTATCCAAGGGGAAAATGTGTATAAGAAGTCCATCAGGACTCTTTAGGATTTCTTTGGAAAGATAGGGAGAAATAGCTAGATGTTTCTAGAATTCACGTAGAATCTACTCCTTGTTTTCTCCCTCATCCATTGAATACATACCTGTGTAACACTCTACCCTTCCTGGTTTCATTCACATGCTGTCAGTTGCCTCACATCTTAGGAAATCTGTTGAGCTAACCATCCCCATTGAATCATCCATGCATTGATAAAAAGGTGAAATATAACCCAGGACAGTAATAAACTGGAAATCAGGTTTGCCCTCCCGCTCTTACATACCACTCATAGGCATACTTCCTCTGGCTCCCCCTCTTTAAATAGAGTATTGCCATGAAACCCTGTCTGCTTCTTAGTACCTTGAGTCCGCAAAAACTTGCTATTCCTATCATCCTTCAGCTACCTCTCAGACCCTAGGATTTTCCAGTTGCTTTTATATATACTCATGAGCCTGATTGTCCATTTTTACTAATATTCATGCGTGTGTGCATTCTTAGGGAAACCCAACTGTCATTTCCATCTGTCCTGTTATACTTAACTCCACAGTTGCCCAGATATAGGCGGCAGAATACTTTGCAAAGCTCTTTTTTGTAGACCAGTAGAAAGAGGATGTTTTGGGGGTTGTAGCAGATTAGTACATTCTACTTAGTGATCAGAAGCTCCCTTTGGAGAGATCAGTGTGTGAAAAGTTAACTTGGCATTCAATTCAAATACAAATATTTGTATTTATTTTTATTAAACTTCTAAAAATAGTTTTATTGATGTCTCATGATACTAATTGAATGACTTTTTTCTTTTTCAGGAACCTCTAAAACATTATACTCCACCAATATGGCTTTATCATCTAGCCCAGGGATTTCAGCTGTACAACTTGTAAGGACAGTTGGCCACACCACTACAAACCACTTAATCCCAGCATTGTGCACAAGCAGTCCTCAGACACTTCCCATGAACAATTCCTGCCTGACAAATGCAGTGCACCTCAATAATGTCAGTGTTGTTTCTCCAGTCAATGTGCATATCAATACACGGACTTCAGCACCATCGCCAACAGCCTTAAAACTTGCCACAGTTGCTGCCAGTATGGACAGAGTGCCAAAGGTTACTCCCAGCAGTGCCATCAGCAGCATAGCAAGGTGTGTGTGTGTTTCAGTGATGAGAACCCTTTGTGCTGGCTGTCCTGTGGGAAGAAAAAGACTTTTTTTTACACTGCTCAAGCAATAGGTGTTTATTGACAGACATGATTTTCAATAGATATTGAAGATCTGTATAAAGTTCTGCGACTTAGTTATTTGTTTAAGGTGCCTAGTAGGATGCTTAAATGCCAACCTAGTAGGATTATTAGAGAAAGGGAGAGTAGTAGTAGAGAGAGAGAAAGGAAAAGAAAGAAAAGGACATCAAATTGTCAAACACATCACAGTCTATGTTAGAAGCTTCAGTTACTTCCCCCCCCCCACCCCACCCCCAAGATGGAGTCTGGCTGTCTTGCCCAGTCTGGAGTGCAGTGGCACAATCTCGGCTCACTGCAAGCTCCGCCTACTGGGTTCAAGCGATTCTCCTGCCTCAGTCTCCCAAGTAGCTGGGACTACAGGCGCTTGCCACCACACCTGGCTAATTTTTGTATTTTTAGTAGAGACGGGGTTTCACTATGTTGGCCAGGATGGTCTTGATCTCCTGACGTGTTGATCCACCCGCCTCAGCCTTCCAAAGTGCTGGGATTACAGGCGTGAAGTTACTCTTGTCTAGTGTTTTATAGTTTAGGCAGTCTGGAAGATGAGAGTTGTTATGATTAACTCCGTGCCAGAGTTTAGGTTTCACATCCAAATTTGTGTTTTCTTTAGCATCATTCACAAAGGGAAAGTAAATTACTTTATGTATGTTAATGAGAATATTCTAGGATTAATGTACATCTATAATATATTTTAGAATGTTTTTATATTTCTGTCTATGACACTAATACAAGGAGAACAGTGAATCAGAAAAAAATTGATTTGCATAGGTTAATACATGATCTTAAGCCTATAGAATTAAACTCTAGTGGAAAATAATTTCAGTAATACTGTGCTCCTAATGATTATTCTTTTTGAGTGTCATATGCTTCATCTCTCAGAAAAAAAAAAAAAGGAAAACTTGGTTTGTCCTGTGATACATACTTCATAAGTAATTTCTCATTGGCTTCTACTGAAATGTTAGGTTAAATTATTATCTTTCCTAAGTAAATAGCTATAATAAAAAAAATTAGGAATTATTGGAATTTCTGAGCTGAAGAAAAATTTTTCTCATTCCTATCTAGAAATCGTAAAAATGGGAATTGTTCTTGTGAAGTCATGTTTAGTTGTAGTTACATAGCAATGTTTTTGTAAATACTAAGTGGTAGCATCAGTGTTCTAGAGAGTATTAATGTTTATTTTATTCTTTGCTTTATCATAGAGAGAACCACGAACCAGAAAGATTGGGCTTAAATGGAATAGCAGAGACAACAGTAGCTATGGAAGTGACATAACCTAAAACATGTGGCTCTGACCTGTGCTGACGGTGTGCAGTCATTCATATTCCAGCTGAATGCAAAAGGCAACACTCTGTGGATCACAGAGTGTAACAATGGACCTAAATGGACTATAGTATATTGGATGTTAAATCCATATATGATGTATATTTTGTAAAATTGGGAAAATCACTACCTTGTAAAATAGTTTATTTGTATCATCAATATTATTTCTGTTACTTGAATAGTAGATATTCATCATCATGCTTTTGCACTTGAATTTGCAACTGAATGGATTTTAAAAAATAATTCTTTAATGGGATCATGAGCATGAAATGGGATCCTGCATCACTTGTTTTAACTATTTATTTTGCCATGTTTACATTTTGTATCTTGTAAAAATAAATCCAACTTTGTGTCTAAAAAGTTAAAGATTCATAGCTAGGAAATGAAATTCTTGTAATTTTTTTCTAAAGGAACTGTAAAGTTTTCACTTGGTTCATTTTGTTTCACAATTTGACTAGATGGACTTTTTGGTAAATACTTTAGTGGCATTTCACTGTCAAATATGAAGTTCAAGGCAAAATAGTATTTTCTATTACTGTGCAGGGGAAAGGGATGGATCGATACATGCAAATTTAATGTAGTAACTCACTTTTCCATGTATTTTGAATGTATATTTCTATTTATAATACCAATTTATAAAAAATAATTACACAAAAAATGGAATAGGAAAAATTATGCGTCTAGCACATTTAAACTGTGCAGATATGAAAATTTTTCGAGGATTACATTTTATCTGAAGGCTGCATATTTTAACTGGCTTTAAAACTGTAACACACCACATAAAAGATACTTTACCAGGTATGTATTGCATTATATCATTGCAATAATTATTGGAAGTCTAGATATCGAGCCATCCCAGGTGTTGGGAGGGGGGAGGGTTGTGGCAAGATTGTCTTTTCAATTTTGGAGAGTTTTCCTGTGGCTACAAGGCAAGTAACGGGTTGGAAAAAGTCTGACTGTAAGCGTTGGACACCTTCATAGTGTAGTGTTTTAGTGACTTTTTTTATACGGTTCTTGTAAATTAGATACGTGTAGTGGTGTTTCAGAATGTTTGTTTATGCACTAGTTCAGACAACTTTCCCTGTTACTTGTTCTTGATAAGTGAAAACTGCAGGGAAATAAAAAATACATATCAAAACATGGACATGCTGCATATGTGTTTATTTCACAATGTGCACACAGTATAAGTGAAAATTTAAGGGAGATGATAGCACTTAACAGCACTTTTCATGTTCACATGCTTTCCAAGCATTAATGAAAAGAACTATAGGAAGCTCATCTGTGGGCTCTATTGGGTTTCCGATAATCCAATATAAACTACCTTTGATATGAAAGTTCGTAAGATATTTTACAGAATGTAAGTAATTTGCAGTATCGCAGTCATTGAAATGTCATAAGTGAGCCTCATTTTATAAATAAAAGTTTAGAGTAGAATTATATTGCAAGGGGGTTTTGTCAAGTAAGTACTGGGAAATGTAAATATTTTTAATGAATACAATTAAAACCATTTCAAACTTACATAATTTTATACTTTACATTTTTTATATCTGCAGTCCTGAAAGTTGTAAATTGATATGTCAGTTGAATTAATGGGCCAAGATTTCTGGTGAAAGTGGTTTTTATTCAGGTCCTAAATGTGTAAAGCAATTTATGATCAAAACCATAGAAAAAATATTAATTTTGTCTTGGTTGTGGCCTGATAGGATCCATGCTCGTTTCTGCCATACTACCTCTGGAGTTACTCATTGCTGATTATATAAAGGAAATAATTTTGGTTTGATATGTATTATGACTGTGTTCATTCTGCTTATAGTTGGATGTATCTCCTTGCTATTAAGAACTTAAAACAACTTTAGTGCCAATTGCAGAGAAAGCTTTTTTCCCCATTTTACTGAAGTAAAGCATGAAGTGAATTTGCCTTATGTGATATATATGTTATAAATAAGTAAAACAAAAGAACTATCCATTTGTACGGTTTCTGGAGGTGGTGGCAAATCCAGAACTTATAAGACTGATGACCAATTGATTTGTTCCTTTTGAAGTAAAATAGAAACATAAGCCTTCCTTATTTTGTTGGTTGTAACTGTTTCATGGATGGCATTTCAGTTACGTACATACACATTTTCCATTGTTTTTCAAAAACTTAAGTGACAAATATTTGTTTTCACTTTATTAAACTGAAGAATAGTTTATTTCTGCACTGGACGGCACTGCTTTCTTAGTTTTCTCAGGAAATTAGTGTCCTCGGAGTCCAGTAAGCTTTCAGAATCCTTGGAGAATGTGTTTCTTTGGAATGGGTGGAGGTGGGTAAGTTTTTAAAAAATAAAACGGGTAACTCTCACATGGTAGGATATTCTTAATTCAACATAGATAAGAACATTTTTAATTGTATTTTTCTTATTTCTCTACCTTCATAAAGAGAGTATACCTCCTTCCTTTCCCAATAATTTAAGGTCATTTTTATGATGTAGCTCTAAGTATATTTGAGGATTTGTTTTGTTTTGCAAAATACCAAGGAAAAAACTAAAAAATGCATAGGGCACATTTTAAAACTATATACATAACACATATACACACGTATATTCTGGCTTTTTAAAAAATAGGAATGTATTTGCAACTGTGCTAGGTGTTTTATTACTAAGGTTGTTTTAAGCGTGAAGTGGGAGAACAAGGAGGACCAACATTTCAGAAACTTCCCTAGTATGTACTGCTGTATTTGAGTATGATGCTACACTTTTCAACAGATTTTGTTGATCAATAATATACTTGTGACAGAAGTGTTTTGTTGTTTCTTAACTGACTTGGCAAACTTCCAAATTTTAAAAGGTAAGGATATCTCAAGGGATTCTGAATATTATATCCTGTAAGATAAGCGATGTTTTTCATTGCTGACAGCAGCATCATAATAGCTAACATCATGGGGCATGTAGTGTTCTCTCTTAATGACTTATTCATTTACTCCTGACAATCCTGTTTAGTAATATTATTTTTGCCATTTTAAAGATCAGGAAGATGAAGTTTAGAGAAGTTAGGTAACTTACTCTGTGTCACATAGCTGTTAAGTTACTGAGGAGTTACACTTAGGAGTCCACACTTCTAACCACTGCCTTCTACCTTTAACATGAAAGAAGCCCTCCACAAAGAAGTATTTATTCTATTTCTCAGTCCACTTGTTAGCAGCATCCGTAGTAGTTCAGAATTTCATTTAGAAGACAGCCTCCCAACTATTACACCGCAAGACTGAGTGAATTATATCTAACTGTGGCTTCTAGCCATCCACTGAGGAAATCCAAATATTCTCTTCTGCCTGCTGGACCTAGCCAGTAAGTGCTAAAGCTCTCAACACAAAGCAATGGGAGCAAGGTCTGGTCCAGGTCTTGGCTGATTTAGCTCTTTCCAGATCTGTTTCCCCACCTATAAGATGAGCAAGTTCTTGAAACTCCATGAAAGAGGCCACACTGAGAAACTTCATGGAAGCGCACATGTGGCCCTGTGTGTCATTGGTTGCTTATTAAGGAAGCAAATTATATGAGCTCTACCCCTGAGCATACAGTTTACAGCATATATATATATAAATATATATACACATATATATACACACATACGTGTATATAATATATATACACTTTTAAGTTCTAGGATACATATGCAGAACATGCAGGTTTGTTACATAGATATACAGATGCCGTGGTGGTTTGCTGCACCTATCGACTCGTTATCTACATTAGGTATTTCTCCTAATGCTACCCCTCCCCTGACCCCCCACCCCCCCAACAGGCCCCAGTGGGTGATGTTCCCCTCCCTGTGTCCATGTGTTCTCATTGATCAACTCTCACTTATGAGTGAAAACATGTGGTGGTTGGTTTTCTGTTCCTGTGTTCATTTGCTGAGAATGATGGTTTCCAGCTTCATCCATGTCCCTGCAAAGACATTAACTCATCCTTTTTTAAGGCTGCATAGTATTCCGTGGTGTATATGTGCCACATTTTCTTTATCCAGTCTATCATTGATGGGCATTGGGTTGGTTCCAAGTCTTTGCTATTGTGAATAGTGTTGCAGTAAACACATGTGTGCATGTGTCTTTATAGTAGCATGATTTATAATCCTTTGAATATATACCCAGTAATGGGATTGCTGGGTCAAATGGTATTTCTGGTTCTAGATCCTTGAGGAATCGCCACACTGTCTTCCACTGAACTAATTTACACTCCCACCAACAGTGTAAAAGTGTTCCTATTTCTCCACATCCTCTCCAGCATCTGTTGTTTCCTAACTTTTTAATGATAGCCATTCTAACTGGTGCGAGATGGTATCTCATTGTGGTTTTGATTTGCATTTCTCTAATGACTAGTGATGATGAGCTTTTTTTCACGTTTATTGGCCGCATAAATGTCTGTTTTTGAGAGGCGTCAGTTTATATCCTTTGCCCACTTTTTGATGGAGTTGTTTTCTTCTTGTAAATTTGTTTAGGTTCCTTGTAGATTCTGGATATTAGCCCTTTGTCAGATAGATAGATTGCAGAAATTTTCTCTCATTCTGTAGGTTGCCTGTTCACTCTGATGATCATTTCTTTTGCTGTGCAGAAGCTCTTTAGTTTAAATAGATCCCATTTGTCAATTTTGGCTTTTGCCATGGCTTTTGGTGTTTTAGTCGTGAAGTCTTTGCCCATGCCTATGTCCTGAAAGGTATTGCCTAGGTTTTCTTCTAGGGTTTTTATGGTTTTAGGTTTCAGTCTTTAATCCACATTGAGTTAATTTTTGTATAAGGTGTAAGGAAGGGGTCCAGTTTCAGTTTTCTGCATATGGCTAGCCAGTTTCCCCAACACCATTTATTAAATAGGGAATCCTTTCCCCATTGCTTGTTTTTCTCAGGTTTGTCAAAGATCAGATGGTTGTAGATGTGTGGTGTTATTTCTGAGGCCTCTGTTCTGTTCTATTGGTTTATATATCTGTTTTGGTACCAGTACCATGCTATTTTGGTTACTGTAGCCTTGTAGTATAGTTTGAAGTCAGGTAACATGATGCCTCCAGCTTTGTTCTTTTTGCTTAGGATTGTCTTGGCTATATGGGCTCTTTTTGGTTCCATATGAAATTTAAAGTAGTTTTTTCTAATTCTGTGAAGAAAGTCACTGGTAGATTGATGGGGATAGCATAGAATCTATAAATTTAGGCAGTATGGCCTTTTTTACGATACTGATTCTTCCTATCCATGAGCATGGAATATTTTTCCATTTGTTTATGTCCTGTTTTATTTCCTTGAGCAACACCCCTTCATGCTAAAAACTATCAACAAACTAAATATTGATGGAACCTATCTCAAAATAATAAGAGCTATTTATGACAAACCCACAGCCAATGTCATACTGAATGAGCAAAACCTGGAAGCATTCCCTTTGAAAACCAGCACAAGACGAAGATGCCCTCTCTCACCACTCCTGTTCAACATAGTATTGGAAGTTCTGGCCAGGGCAATCAGGCAAGAAAAAGAAATAAAGAGTATTCAAATAGGAAAAGAGGAAGTCAAATTGTCTCTGTTTGCAGATAACATGATTGTATATTTAGAAAACCCCATCGTCTCAGCCCAAAATCTCCTTAAGCTGATAAACAACTTCAGCCAAGTCTCAGGATACAAAATCAATGTGCAAAAATTACAAGCATTCTTATACACCAATAACAGACAGAGAGCCAAATCATGAGTGAACTTCCATTCACAATCGCTACAAAGAAAATAAAATACCTAGGAATCCAACTTACAAGGGATGTGAAGGACCCCTTCAAGGAGAACTACAGAGCTCTTTTTTTAAGTCATTAATATCATCAAGGCTGACTATGAACAATTGTATTGGATCAAATAATGTAGCTGATCTTGTGCAGAACTAACCAACTTTAATATTAGACTACAAGTCTCAATTGTATTTTTTTAGAGGGAGGACAGTGGAGAGAACAATTAAGATAGAATGTGGATATTCTATCACAGAAATTCGTTAAGCTGAGTTTTAATCCCTGCTCTGCCATTTAATTGGCTAGTGATTTTCTTGTCTTCCTATCTCTGAGCTTGTATCATGCAATGAATGAATGGAATTGGATAACCTCAAACATCTGTGCCAGATCCAATGCTATAGGAATCTAATCTCCTCACCCCCTACCTCCCTAGGTGGCTATCTTGCTTTCAGAAAAATCGGCTTTTGTCAGTATCCATGGACTTAACAGCACCATTCAAAAGCATCAGTAACAAATCAGACCCTACGCACCCTCCTACTACTACTTTTCCTCTTCCTGTTATCCAAAGACTGCTGATTTCAAACATAACGGCTTTGTTGCTGTTAGTTACTGAGTGCATTATATCCAATTGTGGTTGAAATTTTAGCATAGGGAAGACAAACACTAAGCCACATATTTCTCTAGAAGTAATTTTAGACTTGAAGTTTATGTCATATCAAAATTAAAATGTCCTGTGTGTACTTAAAGATATTGTGTTTTTCACTGGATGCGGTGGCTCACACCTGTAATCCCAGCACTTTGGGAGGCCAAGGCAGGTGGATCATGAGGTCAGGAGATCAAGACCATCCTGGCTAACACGGTGAAGCACCGTCTCTACTAAATGTACAAAAAACTAGCTAGACGTGGTGGTGGGCACCTGTAGTCCCAGCTACTCGGGAGGCTGAGGCAGGAGAACGGTGTGAACCCAGGAGGGGGAGCTTGCAGTGAGCCGAGATCACGCCACTGCACTCCAGTGCTCCAGCCTGGATGACAGAGCAAGACTCCGTCTCAAAAATAATAATAATAATAATAATAATGTGTTTTTCTCATGAAATCTCCCTTACAGTGTTATTGCATATTTGAACAAAACCCTTGTTACACTAGCTGACTCAGTAACATTGCAGAACAAGATGATAACATATTTCTGAACACTGATTCTCCCTCAGTGAACACCTGTTATCCTCAGGAGAGCCTAAGATTCTGCAGTTACTTTTCAGTGCTAAAACAAGAGATCGACTACATTCACAAAAGGAAAATTATTTCACCTTCAGTATACAAATTTGATTTGGTGAACAGCATATTCGAAAGCAATGACATTTTCCTTTTACCAATGTTGAACATGTTCAACAATTATTGTTTAGAAGAACACGGTGTTCTTCCTCTGTTTTAGTTCCAGGGTGAGCAGGGGTCATGGACATACACACACAGCTCCTATCTTACAAATATCTATCTTGTGTGCTCTTCTCACTACCATAAGGAGATTTTGGTCACTGACCAAGTGAACCCAGATTAGGGATCGCCAAGATGTAAGAGTTCTGCTTTTGGCATAGGACATCTGTGTTAGTTATCCGCTGAGTAAAAACTATTACAAATTTAAAACAATAGCACATTATGATGTGAGTCTGGAATCTAGCACAAGGCTGAAATCAAAGTGGTGTCAGGGCTACATTCTCATCCCATGGGCCAAGTAGAGAAGGATCCGCATCCAAGCTCCTCAGATTGTGACAGAATTCTTTCTCTGTGGCTGTAGAATTCGTAACAATTTGAGGCCGGCAATGGAGAGTTTTCACTGCTTGGAGTCTCTTACTTCAGGGAAGATCTTGGCTCTTGGAAAAGGTTCGCCTGATTAGTTCAGGCCCACGCAGTGGGAGCACAGTCTTTGATTAGTTCAGTCAACTTATTAGCGACTTCAATTATATCTGGAAAAGGCTCGTCTGATTAGATCAGGCTCACAAAACACAGTCTTTGATTAGTTCAGTCAATTTATTAGGGACTTCGGTTATCTCTGCAAAATCTCTTCACTTTTACCGTATTTTATTGGTTAGAAGCAGGTCACTGGCCTTCCCCACACTCAAGGGGAGGGAATTACACCAATGGCATAGACACTAAGAGACAGGAATCATAAGGCCACCCAAAGGTGTGTCTGCCACAACAGCTACATGATTGGATTAACCATCCCACCACCACACACTCCAGTCTTCTCCTATCTCAGGACCTGCCTCAATAGATTAACTCATACGTTTATAAAGAAACAATTTAAGGTCCTCTTTAAATTGTTATTTTGTAAATCATAAATGCCACAGTCCTGCATACTGGGCAGGAGGTCAGGTCAAGACCAGAGATAAGACTGGCCTCAGCAACACCAAAGGCTTTGCAGAAACTGGAATGGATGAGATCTGCTAGAAAAGAACAGACTGGGGAAAAGGAAGTGTGACCAGCAGAACCTCAGTATCTATGTGGCCAGGGTGGAGGTGGGAGCAGAGGAAGAGACTGAGTAGCAATGGGGAGGAGGATCTGGTCATTCAGGGCATTCTAATTTCCTTTAGAAGAGCCACACCGAGGTGGAGGACAAGTGGTGGAGGTCAGTGGTTGCTAAGGAAATAGAAGTGATGAGAGTTTAGCAGTGACAAAGTAAAAAATAAAGTATCGAGGACAGATACTCGGGTTTGAAAGCCTGAGTACAAGTCCTATCTGGTGCTTCTGGCTGTCAGAACCACCTGGGTGAGCTTTTATTTTTTTATTTGATTTGTTCTTTATTGACAACCTCTGAAAGAAATAGGCAAACTTTGAAAAATACCAATGTGTGGATCTCACTCGTCCCAGGCTGAATGAATCAGGATCTCCAAAAGTGAGTCGGGATGCTGCTTTTTTGTGTTTGTTTTAGTTTGTTTGTTTGTGTGGTTGGTTGTTGAGTTTTGGTTCATAAACTTACCAGATGATTGCAGCTGAGGTTGGGAATGACAAGTTGTGACTAGACAAGTGACTACACTGTAAACCTCAGAATTTATTTCCTCAACTGTCAAATAAGGGTGATTAAGTTATTTCCCAGTTTCATTCACTCCAAAAAAAAACACAAAAAAACAAAAAAAGAATGCCTCTCACTGAGCAAGCTCCATGGCCACTAGAAATTGTGCTATGAACAATTCCTGTAACAAATGCTTTCCTTTCCTGCCCTTTTAAGATTTTGAGATCATGTGCTTTAAACAAGTCATTCTAGCTTGGGCAACATGGTGTGACCTCGTCTCTACAAAAAAATTTAAAAATTAGACCAGTATGGTGGAGCA
Source organism: Chlorocebus sabaeus (assembly GCF_047675955.1). Taxonomy (NCBI): domain Eukaryota; kingdom Metazoa; phylum Chordata; class Mammalia; order Primates; family Cercopithecidae; genus Chlorocebus; species Chlorocebus sabaeus. Next base: position 36,119,198 of record NC_132913.1, read on the forward strand.
CACATCAGTTGTCCCAGCTACTTGGAAGGCTGAGGTGGGAGAATTGCCTGAACCTGGAAAGTCAAGGCTGCAGTGAGCTATGATCACGTCACTGTACTCCAGCCTGCATGATGGAGCAAGATCCTGTCTCAAAAATAATCATTCTTTCTTGGCAGTTCATTAGAGATTAAAGGTGGAGTTACTTAAATTTTCTATAGCAATTCTTAAATATCTCCCATACTTTCCCATCTCAAGCTATCTAAGTTCCCAAATCACCTCCAGAACATCATGCTCAGAGAATTGTTCCTCTGTGGTGGTCTAATCACTTTTCAAGTGCTCATTCGTTCCCAGTGCTAGAGGTTTCCAGGCTCCCCAGACCATGGTTGTTAGTTACCCTTTCCAATCATATGACTGTAGTATTTGACTGCAGGGGCAAAGTAGCCGTCCTGAAGCTATGTTTGAAGAATTTTGCTTGCCTAACATTTACATGGCATGTTGGAGCTTCTCAGGGGTTTTTCCTAGGACTTCTGTGCCTCTCTGTGCCATCTTTATCCTGGTGACATCAAAGTGTTATCTTTAGCCCAGAATTCTGTTCCGAATTCCATTCTCCTATATCCAATGCTTTGTTGACACCCCCACTTGGAAGTTTCACAGACATATCCAAACTTACCATGTGCAAAATGGAACAGTTTTTTTCCTGCTTTCTTCCTAACCTGTTTCTACCACCTCTTCATCCTACCCCTGCTCCCTCCAGTCCTTCCCATCTCAGGATATGGCACCACCACCCCAACCCGATTACAACCCATCAACACATCTTTTGATATGCACTGCAAAATATATATTGAATCCATCCATTCTTCTCCTTGTTCAGACTACCACCACCTTCTCCAGACCACTACCCATCTCTTGCACTGCAGCAAGCTCATGACACTTCTCCCTATCTCCATTCTTATCTATTTCTAATCAAGTCACATGGTAGCCAATATGAATCCTCTAACAATCAGAGTTGATCAATTTCCTCCTAAAACCTCTCCCTTCCATTGCTTCCCATTGCACTTAACATCCAAATTCCTACCCTGGCTGTAAGACCTTCCACGGTCTTGTCCTGCCTTTCCCTCCAAACTCATCCATATTACTTCATCTCACCCACCACACTCGAGTCCCACTGGTGTATCTGATCCTCGACTTTAACAAACTATTTCCTGACTCATTGCCTTTGTATGTGGACATTACTTTTGCTGAGAACACTTCTCTGTGTCATCTTATCTTTTAGGGCTTAATCCTGTTCAGAGTTGCTCTCCGGTCCTCCTATCTAAAGTTGCTCTCTGGTCATCCTCTGAATGAATGGGACAGTGACTTTCTGTCTTAGCCCCTTACCTGTGGGTGCCATGAAGGAAATCATCGTACTGATATGATTTCTCCGTTTACTTGTCCTTTCATCTGTCTCATGAGCCTCATGATGGCAAGGACATGTTCTTTGTTGTATCTCGTTGCCCTTGACACAGAGTCTAGCACATGGTAGGTGTTCAAACACTGGTCGAATAAATAAGTGAAGAAATAACAATTAGTGCAATTAAGCAGAGTCGAGAGATTTCCTTTTTATTTTTTATTCTTTTTGTTGTTATTTTAAACCAAAACATATTGATTGTTAAACATAGTTTAAATTCTCTTGAACATATTAGCCAAACAGGTTTGAAATCTAAAATAGGTTATGTTTCCAATGCTGACCTCTCCCTTCAGAAGCTGCTTTTCCTGTGAAGCTTCCTTGTGAGGTTGCTGTCATCTTCTGCAGCTTCCATCGACAGTCTAACAGATGGTTGTGGGTGGAGAGTGGCAGAAAATAGGCTTTGTTTTAAGAGTCCCAAGAGCTATTTTTCTGCTTATATTTATATGGAATTAGCAGTTGTACACAAGTGTAGGAAAATCTGGGAGCAGGTTGGGTAGCCGCTGGTTTTGTCATTGTGTTTGTAAGCTAGAAAAATGTTCTCATTAATGATTTCTGTGAGATTCATGTCTGGGGTCTGTGGATAACCAGTGTTTCTTTTCCTTCCCAAAGCATTGTCCTTTCAGGGTGTATTTTTGTCAAGGATCAGATTTCAACACACTTAGCAGGAATTTAGGGAATTATCAAAGCTTTCCATTTAAACAATTTTGGAGAGAGGATGCTTGCTCACACCAAAAGCCACATCAGATGTTTGTCAAAAAAACTGCAAACGCTGTGTGTACTCAGCTGTCGATGTTTGACACCAGTTCTCTTCTAGATGTGGCTTGACTTGGGGTTAACTTTTTCATCTGAAAACTCTTCTATCTTGGCTGATTTGAAGGGTGCTCTTTGCTCTTCTTCCCCACCCTCGTCACTGGAGGTGACATTTGTTTCAGTGTTTGTGAATGAGGAACAACCCTTTTCTCAAAGGCTTTTGCCTTTCCCCATTCTCTCTTGGTGAATAGATGGCACAGCATTTTTATAACTAAAAAACAGCCCTACCGATGATCTAGTCCATCTCTCACCTAGGACCCAGAGAGAGGAAGGAGCTTGTCCAAATCACAGAGCAAGATGGTGCTGGATCTGGGACTGCTCCTAGGATGCCAGTTCCCATGTGCTTCCCTCCACAAAACCTTCGTCCAACAAATGGTCCTTTCAGTGGTTTCAGCTCTTAGTCATGGTTCTCATTTGGAAAGTGTCAGCCATGTTACACACATTTAGATGGTTGATTTTTATACATTGTATAGGTTAGGAACCCTTCTTGAGTACTACATGCCTTGAAATTAGTATTTTAAATGTTAATTTGCATTTAAGGTAATATTTAAGATAATTACATCTAAGAAGTACATAAAACTACACAATGTTTTAAAAATTGAAAGCCATCTGTTTAGAAATTTTTCATATATTCACTAATTCAGCCTAATTTCTTTGGATTAAAGACACATATTTGCATGTATTTAAAGAAGATCTGTCTTTCAAACTAGTAATTTCACTAGAAAGTGGTAAATTACTGGAATAGTGAGCTCTTGCTAAAGACCCTCAAGAAATCCATAAAGAAGATTGGATGAAAATCTGGACCAGTTGCCTTCTTTTGTTCATTGTATTTATTCCTTTTTCAGAATAATTTGTTTATCATTTTATTCAGTAACTATTGAGTATCCATTGTGTTGAAGACACCCTTGAGCACTAGCAAGGATGTAGAAATGTAAGAGGCATGGCCCCCTGGGGAAAAAATACACAAGTACTCTTGGGGAGGATGGGAACAGAAATCAGCTGACCAAGGTGTGGGTCTCAACTCCTGCTTCTGCCAGGTGTGATGTTTGCATCCTTCTAACGTGGCTCCCAAACTTCAGGCCTTCACACTACTCATCAAATAAAAGCTCAACTCCCCACCTTGGCCGACACCACCCTTCCTGACCCCTTCCCTGCCCACCTCTTAGAACTGACTGATTTCTGCTCCTCCCCTGTGGCCACAGTGGCCTCCTGGTCAATCTGGTACCATCAAGCTTGTTCCTACCACAGACCCTTTGCATACTGCCCCTCTGTCTGGAATGTTCTTTGTTCACTTCTTCACGTGACTGCAGCTCCTTCTTATACAGTTCCCAGCTAAAATGACTCTTTAGGAGGCCTTCCCCAGCCAGTTAAAACTCCCTATCACTTCACCCTGCCTTATCGTCTTCATTGGGTGTGTGAAATGATCTTCTGTATTGGTCCTTTTACTTCCCTGTTGCCTGTTTCTTCTCCCTCTAGACTGCCAGTCTCATTAGAGCTCGGATCTTGCCTGTCTTAGTCCTGACTCTGTCCTCATCACCTCACGCAGCAGCGTGGCATGTAGTAGGTGCTCCACAGAGAGTTCCTGGATAAATAAGTGAACAAATGGTGCTAGGCTGATTACATACGGATTTCTTGAGAAGCTAAAAAAAAAAAAAAAAAAAAAAAAAAAAAAAAAAACCCCAAAACCCAGGCATCTGGGATATACCCTCAGAGATTCTGATTCATTATACAATAAGTCTAGAAATCTGGTTTTAAATCCCCCTACATGTATTCAGGTTTGGGAACCAATATATTAACACCAAGTGGCCCATCCGTCTCCCAAAGTAGCCCATTCCTGTTCCGACTGCTTGAGTAAACAGATCGTCCTGATGCCGAGCTAAAACCTTCACTGAATTCTCACCATTGATCCAAGCGCTACCCTTTAGTTCCACATGGAATATGTCTTATTAATTCATTCATTCATTTAATAAATAAATATCAATTGAACACCTATTTCATATACCAGGGAATGTTGTTTAGGTACAAGGATTCAGTAACTAAAACACTGCATTACAGCCGGGGGTGGTGGCTCATGCCTGTAATCCCAGCACTTTGGGAGGTCGAGGTGGGCAGATCGCTTGACGTCAGGAGTTCAAGACTGGCCTGGCCAACGCAGCAAAACCCCATCTCTACTAAAAATACAAAAATTAGCCAGGCATGGTGGCACACACCTGTAATCCCAGCTACACGGGAGGCTGAGGCACAAGAATAGCTTGAACTCAGGAGGCGAAGTTCGCAGTGAGCCGAGATCACGCCACTGCACTCCAGCCTGGGCAACAGAGTGAGACTCTTGTCTTTTTTTTTCTGAGATGGAGTCTCACTCTGTTGCCCAGGCTGGAGTGCAATGGCACGATCTTGGCTCACTGCAACCTCTGTCTCTCGGTTTTAAGCAATTCTCCTGCCTCAGCCTTCAGAGTAGCTGGGACTACAGGTGCCCGCCACCACACTCGGCTAATTCTTGTATTTTTAGTAGAGATGGGGGGATTTCACCATGTTGGCCAGGTTGGTCTTGAACTCCTGACCTAGTGATCCACCTGCCTCGGCCTCCCAAAGTGCTGGGATTACAGGCTTGAGCCACCGTGCCCAGCCAAGACTCTGTCTTTAAAAACCAAAACAAACCAAACCAAAACCAAACAAACACTGCACTAAGTCTCCTACCACTGTCCCCATTCACCTTTATAGGTATCCATATTTCCATATTTATTAGTTTCTGGTTTGTCCTTCCAGTGGTTCTCAATGCAAATACAACCTAAAAAATGCATACATTACACATATATTCTAATTTTCCTACTTTCTTACACAAAGTGGAGCAATGACATACATTATTTTGTACTTTTTTTCACTTAAAAACATCCTGGAAATCTTCATCAGTGAAATGAGAATTTTTTCATTTTTTAAAAATAGCCTCGTGGAGTTTTATTGTGGGGATATACTATCGATTATTTCCACATTGCTGGACTTTTTGGGTGGTTTCCAATACTTTGTGCCTATAAGTAGTGCTGTAATGCAGGCGATGGCAAATGTTTGCCATAAATAGCCAGATAGTAAATATTTTAGACTTCTTGAGCCAACAGGTACAATTAGGGATATTATGCTGATGCTTACAAAAAAGAAAAAAAATTCACCAAATTTTTATTGGTGAAATTCTAAATTTATATATAAATGCTGAGATTTAAGTTTAATATATTTTCATGTGAGAAAATGTTTCTTATTTGGATTTTATCCAACTATTTATTTATGTATTTATTTTGAGACAGAGTTTCACTCTTGTTGCCCAAGCTAGAGAGCAATGGCATGATCTCGGCTCACTGCAACCTCTGCCTTCTGGGTTCAGGCAATTCTCCTGCCTTAGCCTCCCAAGTAACTGGGTTACAGGCGTGTGCCACCATGCCCAGCTAATTTTTTGTATTTTTAATAGAAACAGGTTTCCACCATGTTAGCCAGACTGGTCTCAAACTCCTAACCTCAGGTGATCTGCCCACCTCAGCCTTCCAAAGTGCTGGGATTACAGGTGTGAGCCACTGTGCCCGGCCTATCCAACCATTTAAAATGTTAATATCGTTCTTAGCTTACAGCCTGTATGAAAACAAACTGCAGGCTAGATGTAGCCAGTAGGCCATTGTTTGCCTACGCCTTCTTAATGAAGCAGATATATCTGGGAAATAGGTTCCCCAAATGGGATTAATGAGTTAGAGGATAAATGTACTTGCAATTCTGCAAAACAGAATGGAGGTGTATTTGTACACTTCACAAATATTTGAGTAACATTTGAGTGTGTGTTCCTGCCCACCCTCCCAACAGAGTGTGGTTTTAAACTTTGGGATTTTTGTCAGTCTGAAAGGTAAAAAATTGTATCAGTGGAGGTTTAATTTCTCTTAAAATGAAAGAGGTTGAGCATCTTTCACATATTTAATGGTCACTTTTATGTCCTTCTATCAATTTTTCTGTTAAATTATTGGTTCTTTTCTTCTCAATTTCTGGAAATGCTTTATAAAATAGAAAAATCAGCACTTTTTCTGGGACAGGGCTTACAAGTATATGTCTTTGGACTTTGCTTATTGAGTTTTTAATCATGCAAATTTTGTTTTTAAAAAATATTTATGTAGTCAAATATATCAAGTTTTCAATGGTTTTGGTTATTGAGTTGTGGTTTAAAAGGCTTTTCCCACTCAAAAATTATAAAGAATTTGCCCCTTGCTATCTTCCAGGGCTTGTATCTTTTCCTTTTCTATATTTAAATATCAATCCATTTGCAGTTTATCCTGGCACTGAGTAAAAGGTGTAGATTCCATTTTTTTTTTACCCAAAGTTGTAGCAAACCTTTGTTAATCAGTCCATTTTTTTCTTCATTGACTTGAGATGCTGCCTTTATCATATTTTAAATTCTTTTACATATTTCGGTCTATTTCCGGATTCTTTTCTGTTCCATTGGTATTATCTATTAATGTGCCAATATCACATTGTTTTAATACTTGGGCTTTATAGTGGAGATGGAGATAGTCTTACATCATTGTTACATTACTCTACTGTCTTCCATTTTTTTTTTTTTGTCTTTGTTCGGGCTGCTATAACAAACTATCATAGGCTGAGTAGTTTACAGACAACACAAATTTATTTTTCACATGTGTAAAGGCTGGAATTTACTTTTCATAGGTCTAGTGTCTGAAAACTCCAAGATCAAGCTGCTCACAGATATGGTGTCTGGTGAGGACCCACCTCCTAGTTCATAGACAGCCATCTCCTCTCTGTGTCCTCATATGGTGGAAAGGGCCATGAAGTTCCTGGGGGTTCTCTCATCAGGGCACTAACCCCATTCATGAGGGCTCCACCCTCATGACCCAACCACCTCCTAAAGGCCCCCCCACCTCCTAACACCATCACATTGGAGATTAGGTTTCAACATATAGATTTTGAGAGAACACAAACATTCTGTTGATAGCAATGTTTCAATATTAACTTTAGGTCATCTTGTTTAGATCATCCTTCTTTGTCTTGTGTAATGACTTTTGTCTAAATTCTACCCTATGTGATATTAAGGCAGGGTCTCCTCTATGTTTGAATTTTCTTGATATACTTTTATTTTATGGAGGTAATATTAACATCACATAAAATTAACTATTTTAAACTGAACAATTCGGTAGTATTTACTACACAATTCACAGGGTTGTGCAACCACCTACTCAATCTAGCTTTAAAACACTTTCAACACCCTAGAAGGAAAGACAACAGTTACTCACCATTTTCCTTCCCCATCAGCCCTGGCAACAATCAGTCTGGTTTCTGTCTCTGAGAATTTTCCTATTCTGGACATTTTGTGCATGAAATCATATGTGACCTTTCCTGTCCGCCTTCTTTCACTTGGCGTAATGTCTTTAAGGTTTATCTGTGTTGCAGTGTGTCAGTACTTCATTCCTTTCTATGACTGTGTTATTAATATTACATCATATGGATATATTACAATTTGTTTATCCATTCATTTGTTGGTGGATGTTTTGGGTTGTTTCTGTCTTTAAACTATTGTGAACAATGCTGCTATGAACATGTTTGGACATATATTGATTTAAGTACCCATTTTTAATGCTTTGGGACATATAATGAGGACTGGAATTTCTAGGTCAATGTTTAACTTTTTGAGGAAGGACCAAACTGTTTAACCACAGTGGCCACATTAGCATTAACCACAGTGGCTAGAGTGTTTGACATTCTATAACAATATATTTGAGTTCCAGTTTCTCCACATCCTCATCAATACTTATTTTCCTTTTTAAAAAAATTATAGCCACGTAGTTTGAATTTGCATCTTCCTAATGACTAAAGAAATTCATTATCTTTTAATGTGCTCATTTGGCTGTTTGTCCCTCTTCTCTGGAGAAATGTCTATTCAAGTCCTTTGCCCATTTTTCATTTGGATTGTTAGCCTTTTTATGTTGAAGTTCCTTATGTATTCTGGAGGCTAGATCCTTATAAGGTTTATGATTCGCAAAGATTTTCTCCCATTCTGTAGCTTGCCTTTTCACTTTCCTGATCATGTTTTTTGATGGATAAAAGTTTTAAATTTTGATAAACTTCAATTTAATTTTTTTGCTAATGCTTTTGGTGTCATATCTAAGAATCCATGAGTATTTAATTCTATATTTTTTACAATAGTTTTTGATTTTTTTTTTTTTTTTTTTGAGACAGAGTTTCACTTTGTTGCCCAGGCTAGAGTGCAGTGGCACGATCTCGGCTCACTGCAACCTCCACCTCCTGGGTTCAAGCTATTCTCCCCACTCAGACTCCTAGCTGGGATTGTAGGCGCCCACCACCATACCTGGCTAATTTTTGTATTTTTTTAGTAGAGATGGGGTTTCACCATGTTGGTCAGGATGGTCTCGAACTCCTGACCTCGGGTGATCCACCCACCTTGGTCTCCCAAAGTGCTGGGATTGCAGGCGTGAGCTACCACGCCAGACCAAGAGTTTTATGATTTTTATCTCTTTTACTTAGCTATTCATCCATTTTGAATTCGTTTTTGTGTAAGGTGTGAGTTAGGGGAACAGCTTCATTATTTTGCATGTGCTATCCAATTGTCCCAGTCCTATTTGTTGAAGAGATTATTCTTCCCATTTTGTGTGATCTCAGCATTCTTGTACAAAATCAATTGGCTATAGATGTCAGGATTTATTTCTGGACTCTGAATTCTATTCTATTGATCTATATGTCTATTCCTATGCTAGTAACACACAGTCTTAATTACCACTGCTTTGTAGTAAGTTTCAAAATTAGGAAGTATGGGTCCTCCAACTTTCATTTTTTTCAAGATTGTTTTGGTAATTTGGGGCCTTTGCATTTCATATGAATTTGGGATCAGCTTTTCCAAATCTGCAAAAAGGCAAATAGAATTTTGTAAGTGTTGCATTAAAACTGTAGATTTATTTGGGTTGTATTGCAATCTGAGCAATATTAAGTTTTCCAGCTCACGAACACAGGTTGTCTTTCCACTGATTTCGGTCTTCTTTAATTTCTTTCAGCAATGTTTTGTAGATTTCAGTAGACAAATCTTTTGCTTCTTTGGCTAAGTTTATTCATAAGTGTTTATTCTTTTTGATGCTGTTGTAAATGGAATTGTTGTCTTAAAGTTTTTAACTTTACTGAATTTTTATTCATTAGCTCTAGTACTTATTTTTGTGGATTCTTTGGGACTTTATAGAGGATTATGTTTATAGAGATAGTTTTACTCTTTCCTTTCCAATTGAGAGAACTTTTCTTTTATTGTCTAATTGCTCTGGCTAGAACTTCCCTTTTAATATTGAATAGCAGTGGTGAAAGCTGGCATTTCATTGCCAATCCCAGGGTTTTGTAACTGATCTTAGGGGGAAAGCTTTCAGTCTTTCACCATTGAGTATGATGTTAGTTGTGAGTTTTTCATAAATGTCCTTATGTTGAGGAAGTTCTTTCTACTTCTCTTTTCTGAGTGCTTTCATCATGAAAGGGTGTTGGATTTTGTCAAATGTGTTTTTAGTGTCAACTGAGATAATCATGTGGTTTTTCTTCTGTAGTTCTATTAATGTGGTATATAACATTGATGGATTTTCTTATGTTGGACCATGCTTCCATTCTTGGAATAAATCCACTTGGTCATAGTGTATAATCCTTTTGATGTGCTGATGAACTTAGTTTGCTAGCATTATGTTGATGATTTTTATATTTATATTCATAAGTTTTCTTATGGTATCTTTGTCTACCTTTGGTATCAGGGTAATACTGGCCTCATGGAATGAATTGGGAAGTTTTTTCTTCTCTTCTACTTCTTGAAATATTTTGAGAAAAATTTGTGTTAATTTTTCAAGTGTTTGGTGTAGTTCACAATGATACTATGGGAATATTTATTTTATTTTTATTTTTTATTTTAGTATTATTATTTTTTGAGATGGAGTCTCGCTCTGGAGGAGTGCGGTGGTGCTATCTTGGCTCACTGCAGCCTCTGCCTCCTGGGTTCAAGAGATTCTCCTACCTCAGCCTCCTGAGTGACTGGGACTACATGTGTGTGCTACCATGCTCAGCTAAATTTTTTTGCATTTTTAGTAGAGATGGGGTTTCACTGTGTTGGCCAGGTTGGTCTCAAACTCCTGACCTCAAGTGATCCACCCGCCTCAGCCTCCCAAAGTGCTGGGATTACCAGTGTGAGCCACCATGCTCAGCCTATGGTAAAGTTTAAGCCATTATTTCTTCAAATGTTTCTTCTTCTTTTCTTCTTCTCCTTCTCCTTCTTTTCCTTCTTCTTCTTTCTTCCACTTCCATTTCTTCTGCTTCTTCTTCTGCTTCCTCCTCTCCTCTCCTTCTAGAATTCTCATTATGCATATGTTGGTACACTTGATGTCCCACAGTCCCTTAGGCTCTGTATTAGGCTGTTCTTGTGTTGCTTTAAAGAAATATCTGAGACTGAGTAATTTATCAAGAAAAAGAAGTTTAATTGGCTCATGGTTTTGCAGGCTGTATAGGAAGCACAGTTCCAGCATCAGCTTCTGGGGAGGCCTGAGGAAGCTTACAATCATGAGGAAAGGCAAAGTGGAAGCAGACACCTCACATGGCGAAAACAGGAGCAAGAGAGAGGGAGGTGCCACATACTTTTAAACACTCAGATCTCATGAGAATTCACTCACTGTCATGAGGACAGCATCAACAGGATAATGCTAAACCATTCATAAGAAATTCACCCACATGATCCAATCACCTCTTACCAGGCCCCAACTCCAATGCTTGGGATTATAATTCAACATGAGATTTGGGTAGGGAAAAATATACAAACTATTATCAAGTCCTGTTTATTTTTCTTCATTCTTTTCTCTTTCTGCTCCTTAGACTCAATTATTTCAATCAATCCATCTTTTGTTTGCTTATTCTTTCTTCTCCTTACTCAGATCTGTTATTAAAGCCCTCTTGTGAGGGGCCAACAAGGTGGCTCATGCCTGTAATCCCAGCACTTTGGGTGGCCGAGATGGGCAGATCTCTTGAGCCCAAGAGTTTGAGACCAGCCTAGGCAATATGGCAAAACCCTGTCTCTACAAAAAATTTTGCAATGATCATGTCACTGCATTCCAGCCTGGGTGACAGAGACCCTGTCTCGGGGGGGGAAAAAAAGCCCTCTAGTGAGTTTTATATTTCAGTTATTGTATTCCCCATCTTCAGAACTTCTATTTGGTTCCTTTTATAATTTCTATCTCTTGATATTCTCTATTTGTTCATACTTTGTTCTAGTTTCCTTTGCTCTTTGTCCATGCTTTCATTTATTTATTTATTTATTTTGAGATACAGTCTCACTCTGTTGCCCAGGCTGAAGTGCAGTGGTGAGATCTTGGTTCACTGCAACTTCAGCCTCCCAGGTTCAAGCAATTGTGCTTCCTCAGCCTCCTAAATAGTTAGGGCTACAGGTGCACATCATTATGCCAGGCTAATTTTTGTATTTTTGTAGAGATGTTGGCCAGGTTGGTCTCAAACTCCTGACCTCAGATGATCCGCCTGCCTTGGCCTCCCAAAGTGCTGGGATTACAGGTGTGAACCACCATGCCCAGCCTCCTTTACCTCTTTGAGTATATTTAAGACAGTTAATTTAAAGTATTTGTCCAATAAATTCAATATCTATGCTTCTTCAGGGAGAGCTTCTGTTAATTTATTCAATTAATGGGCCATATTTTTTCCCCTTGCATGCTTCATCCTTTTTTGTTAAATTATATTTTTCCCTGTCCTCAGGGTTTCTTTCTTGCTATAGGTTGTAGCTATTTGTTTATTTAGTAACTTTTCTAAACTATTTTTGTATTCTTTGTGATGTCTCTGAAGTTTCTATTTCTTTATCTTGCACTAGTGTTTTGAAAGAGATTTCCTCAGTGTCAGGATTCCTCCCACTCTCCACCCACAAATAAAACAAAACAAGGAGAAAGAGAGATAGAGGGGGACTAAAAAGATGAGAAACAAGAAATACAACCTTTCCTCATTCTTTGCAGATTGGCTCTGTGTTGGAGCATGTCTTCAACGTTTGGTCAGGCCATTTACAACTCTACCTTAGCCTTCACTTTCTCCTTGCACTGAGCCTAGAGATCATCCAGAAGTGAAAATGTAGCATCTTCTCGGGTCTTATTATGTGTCCTGCCCTGGGGATGCATCTGGCCTTCTAAATTCCTAAGTATGTAAGGGCCCTTTTGAGTGCCCCAATTTCCCAAAGAAACTCTCTTCCCAGCTTTTTCATTCAGGCTTGTGACACTTCCTCAACTATAATCTTTTGCCCAAAGTGGCTGCAAGTAATTCGGCTTATAATACTTTTAGAGAATGTCAGCCACTTTTCTGCAATGAGTTGGCTCCAAGTTAGGTAAAACAAAAACAAGTACTGTATGTCAGTCCTTTGGTTAACTCCCAGACCGGTTAGAATAGAAAAACACAAATCTCAGTAGTGCACATCTGTAATCCCAGCACTTTGGGAGGCTGAAACAGATAGATCGCTTGAGTTCAGGAGTTCAAGACCAGCCTGGGCAACATGGCGAAACCCCATCTCTACACATACAAAAAAAATTAGCCAGACTTCGTAGCACATGCCTCCAGCTACTCAGAAGGCAGAGGTGGGAGGATCTCCTGAGCCTGCGGGGGTCAAGGCTGCAGTGAGCCATGATCAGGCCACTACACGCCAGCCTGGGTGACAGAGTGAGACCTTGTCTAAAAAAAAAAAGAAAGAGAAGAAAGAAAAAAATTAAAGAGAGAGAGAGGGAGAGAGAAAGAAAGGAAGGAAGGAAGGAAGGAAGGAAGGAAGGAAGGAAAGAAAGAAAGAAAGAAAGAAAGAAAGAAAGAAAGAAAGAAAGAAAGAAAGAAAGAAAGAAAGAAAGAAAGAAAGAAAGAAAGAAAGAGAGAAAGAAAGAGAGAGAGGGAGGGAGGGAGGGAGGGAGGGAGGGAGGGAAAGGAAAGAAAGGAAAGAAAGAAAGAAACGAAAGAAAGAAAAAAGAAAGAAAGAAAGAAAGAAAGAAAGAAAGAAAGAAAGAAAGAAAGAAAGAAAGGGAGAGAAAGAAAGAAAAAAACCCAAATCTTTACAAATAGGGTTTGCTCTATTCCCTCCAGAATGAAAGACTAGAGTCCCACACTCAGAACATGAACCACCACCTTCAAGACCATTGAGGAGCCCTGGAAGTGGATGGGACAAGAGCAATTAAAAACACCACAAAGTTTTCCTATCATTTCTGGGTAGCTTTTTCTTGATACAGGATATGTTTGTTATTGTAAGCCTTTGGCTTTTCTAGAGTTCTGACAAAGTTGATTCTGAAAGTTTTTGCTTGATTTTTAAATGTTTATATGGAGGGATGGACCCTTGGAGCTGCCAACTCCATTTTTTTTTTTTTTTTTGACATTCAGCAGAGACACTCTTGTCCATACTTCTTTTTTATTTGTAATCTTTCCAAGTCACATTGTTTTGGGTATATCTCTGAATATGGCATAGATGGTGTACTGCTTTTGATCAGTCATTTAAATCCATTTTCATTTTTTGATATGAGAGAGATGTTTTGTCTCGGTCCTTTCATATTATTTTGTTTAATGTTTATATTAGTGTTTATGTGTGTGTATACATATTTGTGCATGTGTTTATTTTGCTATGTGGTCTGTTTTCTTTGTTCATTTTTGTTGCTGTTATAGTCATCTTTGTGTTTAGGAAGGTTTGTATTTGCTTTAGTGGTTTCTTTCACATTTCTGTCTATATATAATACCCTTACTTTCTCCTTCCTTTGAACAACATTTATTGGTTCCCTACTATGAGTAGCAATTTAATCTTTTGTCTTCTTTGCTCAAGTGCCCCTCTCTTATCGTCCAGTTTTAGTCAGTAATAACTTGTTTTCACATTTGTATGCTAAAAATCCTCAAGCTTATATTACTATAAGCGGCATCTTTTGATTCCTAGCAATTTTACATGAGACTATCACTGAGGTCATTTTACTTCCCATTTTCTCTCCCGTTATTGTTAGTTTTACTATTTCTACATTGTTAGAATACATAACATTAACGCTTTATTCCTGCCTTTGTTTTAATTACCATAATTTTAATAGTTCTGAATATCTAGTAGATTAAAGATAACATTTTCTAAATAATCTTGCTTATTCTTGAAACTTCTCTTTCCATATACATTTTAGAGATAATTTCTTAGGTGCTAAGGAAAGCTCTGTAGGCAGCTTGTTTGGAATTGTATTAAATCTTGGATAAATTGGATGGGATTTACCCATAAATACCTTTGTATATTTGTTGTTAGTCTTGCTAGGCATGGCTTTTGTCGTTATCATAAATTACTTGGAAACTATGGTTTCTTCATGAATCTATAGCTTGACTTTTCCATAACATGAACACTTTCCTCCCCTTGCTCCTCTCTGCACTGACTGCCAAGTGGTTGCCTGTCTCCTGTTCCTTCAGTATACCTCAATACAGCCGAAGGGGCACAGACATCATTGTCTCATTACACTGACCATCCAGTCAGTCAGTACTGGCCAGAGATCACACTAGCCAATCTCTCATCAGGGCCCAGCTTCTACTTTTCAGTCTATTTTGATTCTTGTGTTTTAATAAGCACCACTGTGGTTTTTTGTTCATTTGTTTGTTTGTTTGAGATGGAGTCTCTCACTATCACCCAGGCCAGAGGGCAACGGTGCGATCTCGGCTCACTGCAACTTCTGCTTCTGGTTCAAGCAATTCTCCTACCTCAGCCTCCTAAGTAGCTGGGATTACTGGTGCACGCCACCATGCCCTGCTAATTTTTTAATGAGGGGGCTATTGTTTTAGTCTAGGCAGTAACTGATGGGACCCTGAGCAGGCAGTGGGAGTGGAGAGAGGGTCAAGACACAAGACAATATGAGATAGAGCTTCCAGTATGTGGCAAGTGGCAAAATGTGGGAAGCCCCCAAGAAAGAGGTGCCATATTTCTCTTCCTTCAGGCTCCTAGGATAGTGTGCCGTGGACCTCCATGCTCTCAGAGAAAGCATACCACAAACTTGCAATGAATGCTGCCTCCCTCAATGTCTTTTTTGCACCTGTTTTGTGGTGGGCAGGCCTAGGCAAACCTACCCCAAAGTCTGAGGAAGCTGATAGGCTGAAGAAAGAGGCTGGCAAATCCAGTTTCTTAGAAACATTTAATAGAAGAAACCATAGTTTCCAAGTAATTTACGAACAGAAGCCATGTCAGTGTCTTGGGCGGCAAGAACACTAGAGGGTGGATCCATGCATTATCTCTCAGACCTAGGGCTTCTATGCCATAGGGGAGGGGTGCTTCAGAAGGGATGTGTAGGATAATTGAAGTACTATGGCATCAAGGTTGTTTGACCTAAGGGCAGGATTTACGGTAAGTACCTGCCTTTACTAAAGGAACAATAGATACACTGGAAATCTTACAGGCTTCCTGGAACTGGGGTTAATCAGAATGCAACATGGCAGATTAGCATCCAAGATGGAGCTGCTTTGGCCCCCCAGTACCTCTCCCTCCTCTCCCCAAATTCTGCAACTCCAAGCCTGCCATCCTCCGGGTTCCCTGGCTATTTGCAGGCCTCTGACAATGAACTCTTGTGCCTGACACACTTTTGATGCCCCAGGAATGCTAAGTGAATACATGAGGGACCGCTATTGTATTTGTTATTGTATTTATTTCTAGAGCAGGTTAGGGTGGTAAAATCATCCCAAAACACATTTGCCACCTGTGTGGCTAATAAATCCACACATTATTGCTGAATGCATTAACTCATGGTGGAACAGCCCTCTCTCGCCTCTGAGCCTTTGTGTGTGCAAATCCCTCAACTGGGAACACTGTCCTCTGCCCTCAGCCTCCCCTGGATTGCCAAAATATACATGCATGTTCTTGTATGTAGAGGCCTTCAGGAGGCCTTCTCTGACCTTTACATGAGGGTACCTTCTCCTTACTTCCCTTTCTCAACACTTATTTTATACACACACACACACACACACACACACACACATATATATATATGTGATGGAGTTTCATTCTTGTTGCCCAGACTGGAGTGCAATGGCATGGTCTCAGCTCACTGCAACCTCCGCCTCCTGGGTTCAAGCGATTCTCCTGCCTCAGGCACCCACCACCACGCCCAGCTAATTTTTCTGTGCATATTTTTAGTAGAGATGGGGGTTTTACCATGTTGGCCAGGCTGGTATCAAACTCTTGACCTCAGGTTATCCACCTGCCTTGGCCTCCTGAAGTGCTGGGATTACAGGCGTGAGCCACTGTGCCCTGCCTGTACTTTAATTTATTACACAGTGACCTCCTCCTCCTCAAAGCTCCTTGAGGGCAGGGAGGGACCACGAGTGCCTTGGACTCCAGTGTCTGGCACATAGTAGGCCTAAAAGAAAGCCTGTCAGACTTAATGAACTAGATTGCCTCTACTGGTGGGAAGAAGAACATTCTTTCCTTCTTCAAGGCAGTCGCTCTTCTAGGCTACATAGATGGCTGTTTCCCAACTTGAGAGCCCCTCCACCAAGGGGTCTCACCCCAAGTTCACTACAGGATGTGACCTAGGATTTCAGATCCTGTTTGCACAGAGATCAGTGCTCCTCACACCCATGACTAAAGTGTGCAGGTGCAGGTGGCTGCCCACTGCAGCACCCCATCCTCTGGTGCTCTGTGAGGTCACTCTTCCAGCCTTGAGCCCCCACCCCTGCCCTGACCAGCCCCAGGGTTTTCATGAGCGAGCCTGGTGACAGCTTTGTCTCTGTCCTTGGAACGGAGTCTTGGCCCCTTCTGCCCCCATCCCCCAAACCACCAGCACCCCAATTAGCTGAGAAGCTTTCCTGCAGCTGACACAGGGCCACGGCTCCTGGATCCCGTGCCAAGAAACCTCTTGTAGTAATTTATAACCACAGTGCCTCCTAAAATCTAACCTTGAGGATCTCTGTGAATCACACGCACTTCACAGGACTGGCAGTCACACAAGAACATGCGGGGGAGAGGGCGTGAGGCCGCTGGAGATGCTTGCTCCGGGCCTGCCCCTTGGCCCTCTTTGCAGTTCTTTGTCTCTGCCAGGGAGTAGTCAGTCTGGGGCAGGAGTGCGGAGCAGAGGTCTGCAGAGCCAGAAATGGGACACATTGCTTCTGGGCTTCATGGCTGTGGCTGGGTTGCAGGAACCGAGGTAGATTTCTCTCTCAAGAAATTGCTTGAGCATGAAGTTTTTGCTTTCAGCCTCATCAACATCTCCTGCCTACCCCAGAGTCTCCCAGATCCTGATGGGCGGCTGTCAATCCCCAGCAAGAAGGATGTCATCCTCCAACACGAGGAAGGCATGGACTGTGCTCTGCTTTGTAAGCACACAAATCTCAGAACAGATTTTAAAGAGCTCCTTAATTTTATTTTATTTTATTTTGAGACAGAGTTTTGCTCGTGTTGCCCAGGCTGGAGTGCAATGGTGCGATCTTGGCTCACCGCAACCTCCGCCTCCCGGGTTCAAGTGATTTTCCTGCCTCAGCCTCCCAAGTAGCTGGGATTACAGGCATGCGCCACCATGCCTAGATAATTTTGTATTTTTAGTAGAAAAATACTTTTTTCCATGTTGGTCAGGCTGGTCTCGAACTCCTGATCTCAGGTGATCCACCCGCCTAAGTGTACCAAAGTGCTGGGATTACAGGCATGAGCCACTGCGCCCAGCTAGAACTCCTTAATTTTAAAAAGCCACCATTTTATTGTTGTTGTTTTAGGATTTTACTTCCAATCACTATTAAGTATAGGCCAGTACTGTTCAGTGAAAAATAATACAAGCACATACGTCATTTTAGGTTTTCTAGAGGCCACATTTTACAAAGAGACACAGATGAAATTAAATTTAATAGTATATTCAATTTATGCACAATATATTCAAAACATTATAATTTCAACATGTCTTCAATATAAAAATGAGATATTTTAGACTCTTATGAAGCCTATTTAACAGAAGACTGGAATAAAAATGTAAAATTCAGTTCCTCAGTCACACTGGCCCTATTTCAAGCCTCCAAGAGCCCCAGGTAGCACAGGTGTGTGCAGATGGTAACAAAGTGGTCAGGTCAATTGAGTAGGCGAGCTTGCAGAATCTTACTTCATTATCCCTGTAGACTAGCCATGCCTTTTGTTTTCTGTAGAGAAGCAAAACCCTGGAGGGGGTGCCCCTGCCAGGATTAGCCAATTTCTAGATACAGTAAACAACTCACGAGGCAGCCTGCCTTTCAAATGCAAACCGAGCAATTCAGAGCCCCAAACCCCAGCCACCTCTGCTATTGGGCTGTCATACTCCCGGTACCAGAGCACTAGGGGCAGCCCCCATGGCTGCGGAAATGATTCAGACGAGCCAAGCTTGAGCCCGCCTACCTTGCCTCATCCGCTCATCCCGTGGAAACCGCAGTAAAGACCATTGTTCTCATTTTCTCCTGGCCCCCTCTGCCTCCTGCCCAGTCTGGGGGTTCCTCCTGTGTCCCCTGGTGTGGTGGGCCATGTCTCCTGCTTCTAGAGAATCTGCGAGTATAATAAACTTCTTCATTCAGCCGGGTGCAGTGGCTCACGTCTGTAATCCCAGCACTTTGGGAAGCCAAGGCGGGAGGATTACTTGAGCTCAGGAGTTCAAGACCAGTCTGGTGGTCTCGAACCTAGTTTCAACATGGTGAACCCCGTCTCTACTAAAAATACAAAAAAGTTAGCCAGGCGTGGTGGCACAGGCCTGTAGTCCCAGCTACTTGGGGGGCGGAGGTGGGAGGATCACCAGAGCCAGGAAGTTGGAGGTTGCAGTGAGCCGAGATTGTGTCAATGCACTCCAGCCTGGGTGACAAAGTGAGACCCTGTCTCAAAACAAACAACAAACCAAAACAACCAAAACACCTTTCTTCCTTCATAATCAAATCACCTTTGTAACACTTGTGACAATGAGAGAAATCTGACAGAGAGAAATGATGACAATGAGAAAAATCTGACCCAAATGACTCTGTCTTGCTTCTAACCTTACAAGCGAACTGCCTTTCCTCCTGGGTGTAGGCTAGGCTAACTAGGAGAGGAATTTAGTTTATAGTTTAACTCTAAAACAAAGATCATAACTGCCCCATCCTGAAACTAACCCCCACCTTGCTCAGGGACCAAAATTGCCTGTGTAAAGCTAATAAAAACTTAGCCACGAGGATAGGATGGGGTTTAGTTGTGTGGCCAGAGGTCACAAGATTTGTAACCTCCTCCAAACGCCTCTGTAGAGAACACCACTGTTGTAAAAACTAAAACTGGTGTCTGAGGTACCTTTCAGAACTTGCATTCTGATAGACCAGCTGGCACCACCCGGACCAGTAACCCATACCATGAAACTGGCTCGACTAGTCTTATGACCCCCACCCCGGAATGGACTCAGCACAAGAAGATAGCTTTGACCCCCGTGATTTCAACCTCCAACTTACCAGTCAGCATTCCTCATTCCTTGGCCGCCTGCCCACCAAATGATCCCTGAAAAACTCTGTCCTCCAAATTCTTGGGGAGATGGATTTAAGAGCTAACTCTCATTCTTCCACTTGGCTGGCCCTGTGATTATTAAACTCTTCCTTTGCTGCAAAAGACAACAAACAAACAAACAAACACAAAACCCTGCTATTCTCAGTGCATTGGCTTTGGCAATTACAATGAGTCATTTCGGTGTCTGTGTGTCTTACCAGACCCAATCAAAACAAATCCCTCAAAACACCTTGTTCTGGAGTTCATCTTCTCTTTCATCTACTGTCCCCCTCAACCCTGGCATTTGCCTTCATGTCTATTCTTTGCTCTGAGGATGAGGCTTCTGTTTGTTTAAGCTCCTGCTTCCTGAGCAGGGCTACCACGCACTGTTGTGCAGGTTGCACACGGCAGCCAGTTAGCGCTGATTTCCAGACTGATCCTAGGTCGTCCCTGTGGCCATCTCACCTCCCTAACTCTATCCCTCCACGGAACCCTTCCAGACACATTTGCAGACCCCATGCCTCTGAAACAGAAGGCAGGAGCCTACTCAGGCAGCTGCTTTTGTCATTGCACTGGGTGGATCCTCCTTCCACAGGGAAGGCAGAAAGATGTGCTCCTCTACCTCCTCAGCCTCTCTGCCTGTGGTGTTCTCACCTTCACCCCCTCCACCCCCACTCCCATCCCCATTTACACTAGGGAGGAAATGACTGCAGAGAGCTTAAAGCAGGGTCCTTCCCTGCCTCCCTCCTGCCTGTAATCCAGCAGGGCTCAAAATTTCCAAGATGATTTCCTAGAGTCCAGACTACATCAATGATTCTCAAACTTTAAATTGAATTAGAATCACCTGGAGGACTTGTTAAAATGCAGATTACTGCCCGCTCCCCCTCCCCCCCACCAAGTTTCTGACTCAGAAAGGCTGAGACAAGGCCTGAGACTCTGCATTTTTACCACATCCCAGGTGATGCTGTTGGCTCAGAGACCACACTTTGAAAACCACTGCTCTAGATGCAGTGCTTCAGGCCTCAGCTGCTACTCGAGGTGCCCCGAACCCTGTCTTCATTCCTGAAACAAGCCTCTCTGTTCTGCAAAGCATGGTGCCTGAGCTTTCTGGGGAGAGATTCTGTTCTGAGGTGGATCATTTTGTTCCCCCTCAGCAATTCTTACATGTTGCTCAATGAAAGCTTGTTGGCCAGGAACAAATATCCAATATTGTTCTACATACTCTGTGGTTTTACAAAATTTTAAATTTTTTTTAGAGACAGGTTCTCGCTTTGTCGCCCACGCTGGAGGAGTGGCACAGTCATAGCTCACTGCAGCTTCCAAATCCTGGGCTCAAACGATCCTCCTGCCTCAGCTTCCCAAGTATCTGAGACTACAGGTGTGTACTATCTCACTAGGTTGATTTTTAAAAATTCTTTGTAGAGACAGGATCTTGCTTTGTTGCCCAGGCTGGTCTTGAGCTACTACTGACTTTGAACATCCTCCTGCCTTAGCTTCCCAAAGTGCTGGGATTGTAGGCGTGAGCCACCATACCTAGGCGTCTGTGTTGTTTTTCATTTGTTTGTTTTTGAGACAAAGTCTCACTCTTGTTCCCCAGGCTGGAGTGCAATGGCATGATCTTGGCTCACTGCAACCTCTGCCTCCCAGGTTCAAGCGATTCTCCTGCCTCAGCCTCCCGAGTAGCTGGGATTACAGGCACCTACCACCACTCCAGGCTAATTTTTGTGGTTTTAGTAGAGACAGGGTTTCACCATGTTGGCCAGGCTGGTCTCGAACTCCTGACCTCAGATGATCCACCCTCCTCGGCCTCCCAAATTGCTGGGATTACAGGCATGAGCCACCAAGCCCGGCCACTGTCTGTGTTTTTGACACTCAAGTGATGAGGGTAATTTTCAAAGACAGAAATACTCATTAAATTCCCCCTACCCTCAACTGAGTGAGACCAGGATTCTGATTCTAGGACAAATTAGGATCTTTGGGGCTGATTGCCATGAGCTATAAATGTCCCAGGGAGAAAAATCAAGAAGGGTCTTATTTTAGAGAAACCTGTCTCTGCCTGGCTCTCTCTCCTTTCCCTCTTGATAAAGATATTGGCTTTTCAGAACTCTCAGCTCAGCTTCTGAAAGCCACAGAGGTATGACTGGAACACTGAAAGGAAAAGCAGGGGCCCCTCCCCCACTTGGTGCCAGGTTTCCTTGGAGAGCGGGGAAGCATCATTAAATGACAGCAAGTTGAAAATTGTCAGTGAGATAGGCTGTTTGCATGCGACATTGAAACCTCTATGCAATCGTCATTTCCGAGTTGTGACTGCCTGTCTGCAAGGACACATTGGATGGTTCCCAGATCACTGCAGCCTCCAAAATTGGACCCGGTTTTATGAGCTGACGTCTGGATATGATGTCTCCTGGGAAAGTGGGGGTGGAGGAGAGAGCAGATTTTAAAGAGCTCCTTAAATTAAAACCCAAAGCATCTCCAGTCTGCACAGTGAGAACTGCGTCAGCCAGGCACGCTTTCTCTTTGCACAGCCTGTAAATGATGCTGAGAGATGGTCTCCGGGACTGCCTGTCATTTAACTCTTTCTGCACTGGGGGACAGGGCAATCTTCTGGAGCCAAACCCTGAGCGATGCAGCAGGGAGCTCAGCACAGTTTGAATCAGAGTTTCTGATCCCTTAGAATCACTTGATGACCTTTTAATTGTTTATGTATGTATCTATCATCTATCTATCTAATTTATACCCCAATTTTGTGATTCCAATGAGCTTTAAAAAGTTCCCCATGTCTGGGCTTCCTCCTCAGACCAATTAAATCGAAATTTCTGAGATTGGAGCCTGGACATTAGTAATTTTTACCTTGCCTGCATTTTAGGTAACTCGAAAGTGCAGCCATTATTGAACACCCTTGCTTAAAGTCTTTCTCTTTCTTACTGGCTGGGTGATATTGGGAGATTGTTTAGCTTAACTTTCCCTGTTGATTCAATGTGGTGACTGTTATTTGCCTCCCAGAATTGTCGTAAGTAGCAGAGGAGGTCAATAGGTATAAAGAGTTTAGCACAGTAGAGGGCTCACAGTAAGTGCTCAATAAATGGTGTATTCTATTTGAGCTTAGGTTAGCAATTGAGGGAAGACCTGGAGTCTAGAAATATAGTGAAAAATAAAATTGAAAACAAAGTCTAAGGAAATGTAATGGCAAGCTGTAGTTTAGAAGAAAATATTTACAATACATATATATGATTTAAAAAAAACCTGGTACCCAGAATATAGAAAGAATCACTATAAATCAGTGATAAAAGGATAAACAACATAGAGTCAAAAGACTTAGACACCTCACAAAATACATGAGATTACCCAATTAAGTGCGTGCAAAGATGTTCAACATCACCAGTTGTGAGGGAAATGCAAATTAAAATCACAACGAGAGATCACTCCACACCCATTGTAACAGCTGAAATTCAAAAGACTGACAATATCAAGTATTGGTTACAACAGGAGTGTAATTCAAGTCAGTCATTCCAATGAATGATTGGAATGCTTATTCATCGTGGGTAGAAGCGTAAAATGGTACAATCATTTTGTAAATCTGTTCAGTAGCTTCTCATAAAGCATATACAATGTCTTTGAGAAGTTCCTGAAAAATGCATATTATGAAAAAACTATGCACAGATTTCAAAAAAAAATTTGCCCCCAAATAAACTCATACTAATTTGTTGTAACTTGTCTGAACAGGATCTAGTTTGAGGCATTTAGAAGGATAAGACATCAGTTCAGAAAGAGCCCCTATTAGAGCAACATCAATTCTGTCAAAATTGAAGAAAGAACAAACATCAAATTGATGGTGAGTCTTAGGTGGAAGAATGGTGAAATCATTGATGTTTCATGAAAAATGTATGGGGATAGTATCCTCAAATAAATCAGTTTACAAATATATAACTAAGAAGGGACAAGATGATGTTGAAGATAAAGCCTGGAATAGCAGACCATCCACATCAATTTGTGAGGGAAAAATTCATCTTGTTTGTGCCCTGATTGCAGAGGATTGATGATTATTAGTACAAACAATAGCCAAGACCATTGACATCTCAATTGGCCCAATGTGCACAATTCTGACTGAAATTAAAGTTGAGCAAACTTTCCACTAGATGAATGCCAAAACTGTTGTTCCCAGATCGACTGCAGACAAGAGCAAAGTGTTCAATGGGAATTTAAAACTAGTGGGGTCAAGGTCCTGAAGTTTTTTTTTTTTTTTTCAGAGCATTGTAGCGAGAGATGAAATGTGACTCTACCAGTGCAATCCTGAAAACAAAGCACAATCAAAGCAATGGATACTAAGGGTGGAAGTGGTCCAGTCAAAGCAAAAGCAGACAGGTCAAGAGCAAAGGATGTGGCAAGAGTTTTTTGGGCAGCTCAAAGACTTTTCTTGTTGACCTCCTGGAGAGACAAAGAGTGACAATATCTGCTTATTCTGATAGTATTGTGAGGAAGTTAGCCACAGCTTTAGAACAAAAACACCTGGAAAATCTTCACTAGAGAGTCCTTCTCCACTACACCAATGCTCCTGCTCATTCCTCTTACAAAACAAGGGCAATTTTGTGAGAGTTTCAGTGGCCTATCATTAGGCATCCACTTTACAGTCCTGATTTGGTTCTTCTGACTTTTCTTTCCTAATTGAAAAATCTTTAAACGGCATCCATTTTTTCCTCAGTTAATAATGTCAAAAAGACTGCATTGACATAGTTAAATTCCCAGGACCTTTAGTTCTTTAGGGATGGACTAAATTGCTGGTATCATCACTTACAAAAGTTTCTTGAATTTGATGGAGTTTATGTTGAGAAATAAAGTTTGTTATTTTAATCTTTTGATTACCATTTTTCTGTGGACTTTTTGAAGTCCTTTTGTATTTAAAATATAACTCAATCCCAACCCAAGAAAAATGAAAACATATGTTTCTAAAACAACTTGTACTTGAATGTTTATAGCCGTTTTATTTATTACAGGCAAAAACTGGAAACAACTCAAATGTTTATCAGTTGGTGAAAGAATTAACAACTTGTGGTGTGCTGCTACTCAGCATTAAAAATGAATGAACTACTGATAGAACAACATGAATAAATCTCAAACACATTATGCTATTAAAAAAAGCCAGATACTGAAGAGTTTGTTCTGTATAGTTTTTATTTATGTCACATCCAAAGTGAACAAATCTTACCTATGTGATAGAAACAAATCAATGGTTATCTGAGGGGATGGGTGGGATTAACCAGAAAGAGGCATATGAAATGTTCCTATGGATTGAGATGTTCTGTTTCTTGTTGTTGGTGATAGATACATGGGTTGTGAATTTGTCAAAATCCATTAGCCTATACGGTTAAACCTGTGCATTTATAAATTATACATCAATAAGAAAGAGTGTTTAGGGAAAATAAATATAATCTCATACCAGAGATTTTCAGTGATTGAGTACAAAGAATGGATATAGGAAGGTACTTGGCTGTCAAGTTCATTGCCAGCTGCTTCTGCCTGAATAATTGGAAGTGTCTGTGCCTGAAAGAAGGCGTGAAGTATATTTATATACTTCATATAAATATAAAATATAATTATATAACTTTATATATAGTGTAATGTTAATCAAGGATGCCCTCCTCAGAGGAGTATGATCTACTTTTTACTCATGTAGTCTTCTTGCCAGGTTAAAAAGCTTTCCATTCTCCAAGATTTGTGCAAATAAAGTCTTTTGACAGTATAAAACCATTCCATGTGGATTTTCAAATTGTATTTTTATCAGTCTAACCTCAGAACATGACATTGTGTTGTCTTGTCTTAACCTAGACAGTACTAAGGAGCAAACCAAAAGGTTCCAGCTGGCTAAAGACTGGGCAATTTGAGCATTGCTGAGGATGATGACTATAGTAGATTGAAGCTATCAATAATGTTTAAATCCATGAGTGTATAATATTAAAATAGCAAGGACAACAAAAATAATTAAATTAGACCAGGTGCGGTGGCTCACGCCTGTAATCCCAGCACTTTGGGAGGCCGAGGCGGGCGGATCACGAGGTCAGGAGATCGAGACCATCCTGGCTAATACGGTGAAATCCCATCTCTACTAAAAAATACAAAAAATTAGCTGGGCGTGGTGGTGCGCGCCTGTAGTCCCAGCTACTTGGAGGCTGAGGCAGGAGAATGGCGTGAACCCGGGAGGTGGAGCTTGCAGTGAGCCGAGATCGCGCCACTGATCTCCAGCCTGGGGGACAAAGCGAGACTCCGTCTCAAAAAAAAAAAAAAAACAAATAATAATAATTAAATTAGTCACCACTGGAGGATTCTGGGGGAACTAAGCCATTCTTTAGAAAACTGGTGAATAACAGGAAAGAGTTAAGTATTTATTCTGTCTTGTCTCTCTTTTTTTTTTTTTTTTTTTTTTTTGAGACGGAATCACTCTGTCTCCAGGGGCTGGAAGAACAATGATATGATCTTGGCTCACTGCAACCTCCACCTCCCAAGTTCAAGCGATTCTTCTGCCTCAGGCTCCCGAGTAGCTGGGATTACAGGTGTCCACCACTATGCCCCACTAATTTTTTTTTTCTTTTGTATTTTCAGTAGAGACGATTTTTCACCATGTTGGCCAGGCTGGCTTCGAACTCCTGACCTCAGATGATCCACCCACCTCGGGCTCCCAAAGTGCTGGGATTACAGGCATGAGCCACCATGCCTGGCCTAAAACTATTTTCTTTTCTTTTGTTTTCTTTTTTTTTGAGATGGAATTTCGCTCTTGTTGCCCAAGCTGGAGTGCAATGATGCAATCTTGGCTCACTGCAACCTCTGCCTCCTGGGTTCAAGGGATTCTCCTGCCTCAGCCTCCTGAGTATCTGGGATTACAGGCACCCGCCACCATGCCCAGCTAACTTTTGTATTTTTAATGGAGACATGGTTTCACCATGTTGGCCAGGCTGGTCTTGAATGCCTCACCTCAGTTGATCTGCCTGCCTCAGCCTCCCAAAGTGCGGGGATTACAGGCATGAGCCACTGTGCCAGCACCACCCCCCCTTTTTTTTTTATCTGAGAAGGCGTCTCGCACTGTCACCCAGACTGGAGTGCAGTGGCATGATCTCGGCTCACTGCAACCTCCACCTACCAGGTTCAAGTGATTCTCCCACCTCAGCCTCCGCAATAGCTGGGACTACAAGCACGCACCACCACACCTGGCTAATTTTTGTATTTTTAGTAGATATGAGGTTTTGCCATGTTGGCCAGGCTGGTTTTGAACCCCTGACCTCAGGTAATTGCCCACCTCGGCCTCCCAAAGTGTTAGGATTACAGGCATGAGCCACTGTGCCCGACCCTGTCTTGTCTTTAACTGTATCACTACTGTAAAACAGTAGAAGATGAGGAGCTTACATTTACTGAAGGATTCCAGCTATTACATGAACAGTGGATTTTGAATATCACAATTTTAGATCTAGGCATTGAGCATGATAAGCCATTAGTATCACAAAAGGAAAGACAGCCAAACATTATGTGTACCTTGATGGAGGCACATGCTATCATCTGTCAAGTATTCTTGTCAAAAATATCTAGCCTGAATCTGATCAAGCCTATAGATCTAACTACCAATACAGATGACAGAGGCACTTATCAAATGGCACCCATGGGATGCAATCAGCAAAATCTAGGTTTTATAAATATAAGCAAGTATGTGAAGTTTATGATGACCACCCATTAAGCTAAGCTGTGCAAGCTCTAATCTTTAGCATATGGACATCATCTAGTACAATAGGACCATACAATCACTGATCGTACATAGCACATGTAGGTCAAATCATTTCTCATCAACATTCTTTTTTTTATTATTATTTTTTGAGATGGAGTTTCACTCTTGTTGCCCAGGCTGGAGTGCAATGGCACGATCTCGGCTCACTGCAACCTCCGCCTCCTGGGTTCAAGCAATTCTCCTGTCTCAGCCTCCCAAGTAGCTGGGATTACAGGCATGTGCAACCACACCCAGCTAATTTTGTATTTTTAGTAGAGATGGGGTTTCATCATGATGGTCAGGCTGGTCTCAAACTCCTGACCTCAGGTGATCCACCTGCCTCGGCCTCCGAAACTGCTGGGATTACAGGCATGAGCCACCATGCTTGGCCTCTCATCAATGTTCTTACCACCTCCAAATAAATTCCTTGACTACCAAGCTTTGAGAAACCAACAACCCACTTGGAAAGTATCCCCCTCCTCACTCAGGGCCTGTAAAACTTTGGGGTTTCTAGACTGAAACTATACCTAGTGTCTAGCTCTTACTTTAAGGCTATATTAATGGCACTATGATCGCCAACTTGTTGCCCTTGAATAAGACATCTTGATGGACTAGTGACTATCTGCTTCATGATCACTCACGGAAGTCCTATATAACTATAGAACAAACAATTTGTTTTTTAACAAATGAATTGTAAGAAAAAAAAGACATGACAAGAAATCTATGTGTTAAGAGATGTTAAAGACTTATTAACCAATTGCAATATGTAGACTTTATTTGAATCCCAATTCAAACAAGCTATAGGAAAAAAATTATAATAATATGTATGACATAATTGGAATTCTGGGTATTTACTAGCTATTATTAATTGATTCTTAGGTGTGATACTGTATTTATATATGTGAAAGGAGCCCTTATATCTTCTTGAGATAGATATTGAAAGATTTACAGATGAAATGATATGATATCTGGGCTATGCTTCAAAATAGTGTGGGAGGAGCAAGTGGATGGGGATGTAAACTTGCCATGAGTTGAGACACATTCCTCATGTTTAAGCTGGTGAGGAGTACAGAGGGATTGATTATAGTCATTGATCTACTCTTGTCTATATTGGAAGCTTTCATAATTAAAAATTTTTTAAAAAGGAATGGGACAAATTTTAATAACAATATTACCCTGTTGGAGTATGAATGTTATGAATGCTGATTAATTCTCAACATTGATAGAAAAAATGCATCAATATCATTGTCAAAATGTAAGTGTAACATCAAATAAATAAAAATAAAATATATACTTTTCAAATAATTAGGAGAGGAAAAGTTCTAAGATCTTCGAAATTCATTTTAAGGAAGAAGGGAAATACAGAAACAACACGATGGGAAAGTTTTCTTGTGCTTAGTTAATTCCAAGTGATTCCATTTGTGTAAAGGAGACCCTATGTGTTTATAAACGCATAGAAGAAAAAATTAGAAGCTCAGACCCTTAACTCCAAGGAGGTTATTGGGATTTTAGAGAGAATAAAGGCAGACTCTCATCTTATTTTACCTACTGGTATGATGGATAACTTTAGGTGTCAACTTGATTGAATTAAGGAATATCTAGATAGCTGGTAAAGCATGATTTTTGGGTGTGTATGTGACAGTGTTTCCAGAGGAGATTAGTGTATTAGTCTGTGGACTGTATGGGGAAGATCCCTTTTAATGTGGGTTGCACAATCCAGTTGACTAGGGTCATGGATACACCAAAAAGTCAAAAGAAAGGCAAATTTACTCTCTTCCTCCTGGAGCTGGGGCACCCTCTTCTCTTGGTCTCAGACATCAGAACTTCAGGTACTCCAGCCTTTGGATTGTGGAACTTGAACCAGCAGTCCTCCTCCTTCGGGTCATTAAGCCTTTGGCCTCAGACTAAGAGTTACACCCCCAGCTTCCCCGGTTCTGAGTCCTTTGGACTTGGACTGAGCCATGCTACTGGCATCCCTGGGTTTCCAGCTTGTAGACAGCCTGTTGCAGGATTTCTCAGCCACCATAATCATATAAGCCAATTACCCTAATAAATGCCTCTTCATCTATGTATGTATGTATTTATCTATCTATTTATCAATTAATCGATCAATCCTGTATTCATCCATCCATCCATTCTATTGTTTCTGTCTCTCTAGAGAACCCTGACTAATACAACATGGTATCTCTTAAATTTTTAATATAAAACTTTGAAAACTTTATTAAAATACCACAAAAAGAGATTATAAATTTCAGTCATACATAGGGACTGGTTGACCTTGTTTTCAAACTCAGTTTTCTGGAGTAGAGGCCCATGTACCACTTTTTAGCTCTACTCTGGTGATTCTATGGAAGTAAACCAGCAATCACACTGGAAGAAATCAAGTTGAGGGGTCACAGAACTTGGCAAGGCTGAGAAGAAGAGTTAGTGGAAATGAGGGAGCAGCAAAAGTGACTGGGTGGCTATTGTGATAGGCAGAGAGAAGAATCCTTTTTTTTTTTAGATAGAGTTTCACTCTTGTTGCCCAGGCTGGAGTACAATGGCATAATCTTGGCTCACTGCAACCTCTGCCTCCCAGGTTCAAACGATTCTCCTGCCTCAGCCTCCCAAGTAGCTGAGATTACAGGCGCCCACCACCATGCCCAGCTAATATTTGTATTTTAGTAGAGACAGGGTTTCACCATGTTGGCCAGGCTGGTCTCGAACTCCCGACCTCAGGTGATCCACCTGCCTTGGCCTCCCAAAGTGCTGGGATTACCAGACGTGAGCCATCACACCTGGCCCAAGATTAACATTTAAGTAGGTACACTGAGTAAAACAGATTGCCCTTCTTAATGTGGATGGGCCTAATCCAATCAGTTAGTGGCCTGAATAGAACAAAAAGACTGACCCTTCCCTTTGTGAGAGGGATTTTTTCCTGTCTTCAGATTCAAACTGAAACATTGGCTCTTCTTGAATTTTGAGCCTTGCTGGCCATCAGCTCTCCTGGTTCTCAGGTCCTTGAACTCAGGCTGGACCTACATCATCAGCCCTTCTGGGTCTCTAGCTTCTTGACTCACCCTGTAGATCTTGGAACTTTCTAGCTTCTACAGTTCTGTGGGCTAATTCTTTTTTTTAATCCTGTGGGGCAGGAGGAAGTTGCACCATTCCTGGAGGTACTGCAATACCAGGTTAATGCATGCAGTGGATGGAACAAGCTCCCATTCTATCTCCCTTCTCCAAAAATTTATTTAATTTATTGTGCTCAAATAGAGGACACAACAGATACTAAACTGATAAGAATAATGATATGGTTTGGCTGTGTCTGCACCCAAATCTCACCTTGAATTGTAGCTCCTATAATTCCCATGTGTTATGAGAGGGAGCCAGTGGGAGGTAATTGAATCATGGGGGCAGGTCTTTCCCATGCTGTTCTTGTGATAGCGAGTAAGTTTCATGGGATTTTATGGTTTTATAAAGGGGAGTTCCTACACAATCTCGCTTGCCTGCCACCATGTAAAACGCGACTTTTCTCCTCCTTTGCCTTCCACCACGATTGTGAGGCCTCCACAGCCATGTGGAACTGTGAGTCAATTAAACCTCTTTCCTTTATAAATTACCCACTCTCAGGTACATCTTTATTAGCAGCGTGAGAACAGATCAATGCAATAGATTCTACACTTACTCCTAGGCAAAAGGCCAAGAAGTGATGCTAAGACTTTTTAATAAATCACCCCCTACCCTGATTGTGATGGGTTCTATTTTTCTGGAGAACCCTGACTAATACAGATTTTAGTACCAAGGAATGAGATGCTTCTGTAACAAGTACCTAAACATGTGGATTGGCTTAGGAACTGGGTGATGGGTGATGAGCAGAAGTTGGAAGAGATTTGAGGTGCCTGCTAGAAAAAGCCTAGATTGCCTTGAAGGAACTATTGGTAGAAATATGAATGTTAATGGTGATTCTAGTGAGTTCTCAGAGGCAAAGAAGGAACACACTATTGGAAACTGGATGAAAGGCCATCTTTGTTATAAAGTGGCAAAAAATCTTAGCTGAATTGTATTGTAGTTTTTGTGGAAGGTACCGCTTATGAGTGACAACACTGAATATTTAGCTGAGGAGGTTTATAAACAAAGTGTTGAAGGTGCATTCTGGATTCTCCTTATTATTTATAATAACGTATAAGAGGAGAGAAATTAATTAAAGAAATTGTTAAGTAAAAAGCAACCAGAACTTGAAGATTTGGAAAATTCTCAGCCATCCATATTGCAAAAAAATGAGAAAGCATGTTCCAGAGTGAACACCAAGGGTGTGGCTTGACAATCAGTCCATCAGGAGATTACCCATGGAGTCAATCAGCTATCTCAGCAGAAACCAGGAATAGAGATAGGCATGTACAAGAGGAGACACTGCCAGTTTGGACCAAGGAGAATGGAGATGGGACAAAACAAAGGAAGACTTTCAGACTTCTGGGATTCTACAGTATGGCACAATAGAGCTATTTGTCTTTATCCTTCAAGAAAAGAGCAGAATGACCCTGAAGTTGATTCAGAGATCATCAGGTCTGCCACTCCCACCACAGGCTGAGGAGGCAAGGCTGTTTTCTCCTTGATTTCACAGAGTGGGGCCCCTTCTTGGTTTCTATAGGCCAGGCTGCATGCACCCAGGGCCTCAAGGGCAGGACCTCTATAAAGAGTTGAGGGGGCAACATGGCAGTGATGCTGCTGCCTCAGTGGGTCAGAAGGCAGAGTTTCCAATCAAAGGGATTTATTCTTGAGCTTTATGATCTCAAGGAATTTGACTTGCTAGGCTTTGGATTTCCTTGGGAACCTGTCACTCCTTTCTCCTTCCCATATTCTCCCTTTCGGAAGGGGGTGTCTATTCTGTGCTTGTCCTGCCACTGTATTTTGGAAACACATAACTTGCCTAGTTTCTCAGGTTCAAAACTAGAGAGGAATTTTGCCTCAAGATGAATCATACCTCAAGTCTCACTCATACCTGATTTAGGTAATATTTAGATGAGATATTGGAATTCAGAGCTGAGGCTGGAATGGGTTAAGACTGCTGGGGCTGTTGACATGGGGTGAATGTATTTTGCATGTAAGGAGGACATGGATTGGGGGCTCCAGAGAGTGGATGTTATGGACTGAATTGGGTCTTCCTCAAAGTCTTATGTTGAAGCCCTAATTGCCAATGTGGCTATTTTCGGAGCTAGGGCATTTAAGGAGGCAATTAAGGCTAAATGAGGTCACGAACATGGAGCCCTACTCCAGTAGGTTTGGTCTCCTTATTGGAAGAAGAGAAGTCAGGGATCTCTCTTTCCTCCATGTGTACACACATGAAAGGCCACATGAGGACACAGAGAGAAGGTGGCTGACTACAAGACAGGAAGGGCAGGCTCACCAGGAAACGAATTTGCGGGCACCTTGATAATAGACTTCCAGCCTCCAGAATTATGAGAAAATTAATTTCTGTTGTTCAATTCACTCATTCTGTGGTATTTTGTTAAAGCAGCCCTAGCTGACTGATACAGTTTTTAAGGTTTTTGTTTTGTTTTCCTTTACATAAAAAGTCTGAGGTCAAAGTCTTTTAATAAGTAATTGAGTTTGGGCCCTCCTGTGTACTTGTTCTGGCATCAAAATTTGGAGTGTTTCTTTTTTTTTAGCTTTACTGAGATGTAATAAACAAACAATAAACTATGTAAGTTTAAGGTGTATAATTTGATACATTTTGATATATGTATATACCCATAAAACCATCACTATAGCTTGGCTGACTTAAAAACAAATCAACGTACAGTACCTGGCCCTTTAAACACACATACGCACGCACACATTCACCTGTAGTGCACACACACTCCAATGCTATATGGCTATACACATAGTAGGAAGGACTAAGCTGGTCAGAATTTACCTTCAGGGAAATAGCACATAGGACACACACTACTCAAAGGTTTGCTAGCTTGTCTATTTTGTTATAATAAACTTGTTTTCTTTTTGAGCCTGGGTCTCACTCTGTCACCCATGCTGGAATGCAGTGGTGTGATCTTGGCTCGCTATAACCTCTGCCTCCTGGGCTCAAGTGATCCTCCTGCCTCAGCCTCCCAGATAGCTGGGACTATAGGCATGCACCACCACACCTGGTTAATTTTTGTATTTTTTTGTAGAGACAGGGTTTCATCATGTTGCCCAGACTGTTCTCAAACTCCTGGCCTCAAGTGATCCGCCTGCCTCGGCCTCCCAAAGTGCTTGGATTACAGGTGTGAACCAAATAAACTTTTAATTCTATTATAGTTTTAGATTTACAGGAAAGTTGCAAAGATAGGATAGAGAGTTCCTGTTTTCTGTGTACACAACACCAAGTTTCCTCTATTGTTAGCATTTTACATTACTTTGGTAGATTCATCATAATTAATGATCCAATATGATACATTATTATTAACTAAGCTCTCATTTAATTCCAGTTTCATTACTTTTAACTTAATGTGCTTTTTCTGTTCCAGGATCCCATTTGGGATACTGCATAACATTTAGTCATCATGTCTCCTTAGACTCTTCTTGGCTATTGCATTTCCCCGACTTCCCTTCTTTTTCAAGACCTTGACATTTTTTAGGAGTATTGACAACGTATTTTCTAAAATGTGCCTCAGTCTGGGCTTGTTTATAGTTTGTGCTTCCTTTATGGTTTGACTTGTGTTATGGGTTTTTGAGAGGAAGACCGCAGAAGTGAAATGCCATTCTTGACACATTGCATCAAGGTATAAACTATCGACATGACATCACTGATGATGTTAAACTTGATGATCAGAGGTGTTTTATACCACATAAATTACCCAGAATATATTTCCAGAAGAGATTCTTACACATATTTATTAGCAGTATGTAGTGCCTTTTTTTTTTTTTTAACAAGACAAAAGTAAATTTAAATATTTCATTAAGTTTGATAGAGGTGCAAACACTCTGTGGCTTCGCAGAGCCTAGTGAAAAGATAGAAGAGCAGCAGCCAACAGCTCAGGCCAGGAGCTCAAACTGACCTGAACTGTTTCCCGTAAGTGTATGTTTTCTTCCCTGATTAGATCATAAAACCCTCCAAGTGGGCATCGTGCCTTTGGATTGGTTTGTCTGCACCTCAGCATTAACCCTAAGCTGCTCAGCATCCTACACACAGTAGGTGGCTGATGTATGCTTGGTAAAAAGCTGAGCAGGTGCTTAACTACTGGTCTGGGATGAGAGAGCCCTGTCTCCCAGCCTGGCTTCCTCCTGGAGACTCCTCTCTGTGCTGTCCAGCACATCTCCACCAGCAGGGGCTCTCAGGGGGAGGGTGAGAAATAACCTACAACAGGATGGAGGTTTTGATTGGGTAATTCAAGGGAGGGTCAAGGATTTGGGACTTTGCTGTGACTTGAATGTTACCAGGAAATGGAGGAATTCTGTGGTGAGGAATCTCGATAAATCTTATCTATAGAAAGGACAGAGTGAAGCGAAGCTAAAGATGTAATTGGTAAAAAAGCAGAAGTCACTCATAGCAGAGAGAAAGAGAGGATGTGTGGGTTGCACAGTGATATTGTTTGGGTGTTTGTCCCCTCCAATCTCCAAATCTCATGTTGAAATGTTGGGGGTTGGGCTGGTGGGAGGTGTTTGGGTCACGGGGGTGGATCCCTCATGAATGTCTTGGTGCTGGCCTCCCAATAATGAGTGATTCTCACTCTCAATACATGTGATATCTGGTTGTTTAAAAATGTGTGGCATCTCCTTTTGCTCGCACTCTCCTAGTGATGCACTGGCACCCTCTTCACCATTTACCGTGATTGTAAGCTCCCTGAGGCCCTCGCCAGAAGCAGATGCCAACAGCACACTTCCTGTACAGCCTGTGGAACTGTGAGCCAAAATAAAGCCTCTTTTCTTGATAAATTACCCAGTCTCAGGTATTCCTTTATAGCAATGTGAGAACGGCCTAACACACAGTGCCCTTGCTTTGGTCCCACTGTATCATGGCATCAGAGTGACCTTGTCTGATGTTGGTGTTCTTGAGGTCCTTTATGTCCAACAGGAGAGCAGTGTGGCCCAGTTGTGAGTGCCAGAGGAGCTTCTAACAACCCAGGGGCCAGCTGTGAGCATCAGACCAGTGGATGGGTGCAAGGCTACTTTTGTTTCTTGGTCACTTGGGTACTGATTTTCTTTTCCAAGAGCTTTACATGATTTATCTCCATGAGTTCTTACAACTGCCCTATAACGTAGGCATTTGTCTTAGTGTGGGCTTTCTAGAATGCAGAACCTGAGACAAGGATGTGACTGGAGCTTGTCTATAGGAAAGTGACCCCAGGAAGCAGGAGGGAGGAAGCAGAGAGAGAGGGGAGTCACTCCAGAGACTGCTACAAAGGTTGCTGCTGTAGGCAAGAGACACTGGACTCCTGGGACTCTAAGGAGCACTCAAAGAGCCCATAGAGTCTGTGGCAAAGAAGAACTCACAACTTCCTTCACCCATGTCGGGTTGCCCAGGAAACCCCCATGGCCTCTTTTGCTGACAGCTTAGAGACTGGTTCCCATTGTTTTTCACCCCACACACCTGCTGATCACCAGTAGTGTCAAACCACACTGGCTACTTGGCCTTGGGCTAATGGTTTTTATCCCTCTGAACTTTATTTACCTTTCTATTTTAGGCCCCAAATGCCCAGATGTCATAGGCCATGTCTGTATCTGTCATAAGTGTCACAGGGAAAGAATCTCACTGAATGACCCTGCAACTGAGTCAACTTTCCTGGGTTGGGTCAAAAGATGAGTGGACGGAGATCGACACCAGGAGAGCTATTTTCCATGCCATGGAGCTGACTACGTATCAATTTGTACACTTGGCTGTATCTTGCTATGTTTTTCAAGGTGTGTCTATTTCATTAGCAGTTTAAGGTGAACGACCACATATTTGTTCTTTCCTCTCTATCCCCCACAATATGACTGATAGTGAGACATGGGTACGTGTGGGTGAGGAGAGAGGTGGCAGCCCTCTGTATCATGGTCATTGGCCAATAAGTTGAACAGGGATGGATTACGTCATGCACTGGGCTTGGACTTGGGCAGCTAGCTGATAGGGGGAAGACTGATGGGCTGAGCAAGGAGGGTTGCCGAAGGAAAGCCCACAAACTTAGAGGAGGATGTGTAAAGCTCTGCAAGTCCAAGGGGCTGAGCTCAGAATCTGAGATCAAGAAGGAGGTAATAGAAAAACATGGAGGGGTCCAGCTGGCAGCTGGACTCAGAATCCAGGAGCACCCCAAAGACAGTCAACCATGAGCAGCATAAAGGAATGGGGGCCTGTGCATAGGCCCAGGGCAGAGGCCCCCTCATTCACACTCCCTTCTTTGCAGAGGTAGGGACAGGCTGTCAGGCATGTGCCTGTAACCAGAAGCAGAATTCTGGGCACATTCTTGACTGTCACAGAGGAGGCAGGGCTGGGCGTGAGGCTCTACAGGCCTTTGATCTTCTTGGCTTCTCCATCTCTTGGTCACCTTAGCCTGGCTGTCACTTCACAGAGACCTCACCAGGGTAAAAGTTCGTCTTGGGTAGTTCACTTGCTTGATGGTGAATGGAATTCACAAGAAGGCAGCTGGTAGGGACACGCAGCTGGTAGAAGCAGAGTGTAGGGGTCGGGGCATGGAGAGATCTAGACACTGGTGCCCAGTTGTGCTCCAGAAACCGTTTTTGCTGATCTTCCAAGGCTCAGCTGCCCAATGTCCATTAGAGCTCAGAGCCAAAGAGCCTTGGCAGTTTCAGCAGTAATAATGGTATTGAGGACATGGAGTCAATGCAAGAAAGTAAATTGCTGGCACACTTACTAACATTCCTGTTAAAGAATTTGGAAAAGCATGAGAGCTGCTGAAGCAGTTGAACACTTTGTAATAGATTTTAAAGAAAAGAGAATCAGAGATTGAAGGCTTGTGGGGCTGCCCCAGGCAAAAGTGCAGGTTTTGTCTTCAGTTTCGCCCTTCTTGCTGAGGCCCCATTCCTTGTGCAGCTCTCTCCCGTCCACTATCATCAGTGATGTTAGCAAAGGTGGATTGAGCACCTACTGTGTATGAGGCACGCATGCAGGCTGTGAAGATGCAAACAAAGAAGTGAGAACATCCTAGCCTGGGCAGATGGGAGTCACAGGCAAGGTGTCAATATCCCTCTTACAATGGAGCCTGGACTAGGGATGGGTGAGGGACCGGGACACCGAAGCTGTCTCTCTACTATCCTTGTTGTGACAGATGGAACAGTGTTAGTTCTCTAATTTCAGTGCTGCCTTTGATTGACAGCTCCCATCATGTGACTACCTTTTCTGGTCACAGCAGCACATTGGACATGATTCTTCATGACGGTCCAAGATGTTGTTAGGAGCGTCGATTCAGGAACACCGAGCAACTTGCTAGTCCTCTCCGGCCCTCAGTTTCCTTATCTGTGAAATGATGCAGTTGAACTTTTGCGTGGACATTTATCAAAGGCCTTCTAAAAACTAAGGAGAACAGTGCTTTCCATATGCTACCGTGCACATGATCATCTGTGCATCCTGTCAAAATGCAGATTCTGGTTCAGTAGGTCTGGGTGGGGCCTGAGAGTCTGCATTTTGAACAAGTTCCTGGGTGCTGCTGGTGCTGCTGGCCCGTGGACCACACTCTAGGTAGCAAGAAAGAAGATCATATCACATGGTGTAAAGGGAAGATCCAAGATTTTCTGTCACATATACCTGGGTTTGAAGTCCAGTGCTGCCATTGTGCAGCCTTGGGCAGGTTTCTTAGCGTTTTGGGGCCTCAATTTCCTCATTTGTAAAATGGGGGCAATACGACCCTACTTGCATGGTGGGGATGAGGGATAAATTAGAGAATGCTTATGAAACGGGTTGCATAATGTTCACATGTAGCAAATACTCAATAATTGACAAACTCTGCCTATTCCTATTTTCCAGAAAGCCCTTGGTGCCTAACCCCACCACCAACAAAAAAAGCCACCTACTTTCTCAGGCCTCTCAGGGGAAAATTGCTGGGGCTGGGTGCATGGGGGGTTGGCATTACATCACTGGGGCTTCTGCAGAGAGGCAGGATCTGCCTGATGCTCCTTTAGATTAGATGTCCCCTTTGCGTCCAGGGTCTACCTTCTCGTGTGTAAAATGAGGCACAGTTGCCATGGTGCTCATTCACTGTCTGTAAACCCTAAACCCTCAGGAGGCCGTCACACACAGGCATGGGGACAGCAACCACTTCTGTGCTCACACTCTGACCACTGCTTTCCAGTGTGATTCCTGAATGTCGCCATTACTTGTCGGTAAGCCTCATGCAGTGATGTTGTGGCTGTGCCTGTGGCTAATTTGTCAATTTGTTTTAAATATATTAGAGCAGGACCAATTTCTTTTCCCTCCCTCCCTTCCTTCCTCCCTCCCTCCCTCCCTCCCTCCCTCCCTCCCTCCCTCCCTTCCTTCCTTCCTTCCTTCCTTCCTTCCTTCCTTCCTCCCTCCCTCCCTTCCTTCCTTCCTTCCTTCCTTCCTTCCTTCCCTCCTTCCTTTCGACGGAGTTTTGCTCTTGTCGTCCAGGCTGGGGTGCAGTGGTGCAGTCTTGGCTCACTGCAACCTCTGCCTCCTGGGTTCAAGCAATTCTCGTACCTCAGCCTCCCGAGTACCTGGCATTACAGGTGCCTGCCACCATGCCTGGCTAATTTTTGTATTTTTAGTAGAGATGGGGTTTCACCACGTTGGCCAGGCTGGCTTCAAACTCCTAACTTCAGGTGATCCACTCGCCTCATCCTCCCAAAGTGCTGTGATTACAGGCGTGAGCCACTGTGCCTGGCCAGGACCAATTTCTTAATGCTGTCCTACAGAAACAGAGGCAAGTACTTGTGGCCTCTGTTACTCTTGTCTTGTTTATTCTTGGGTACATCTCCCAATTCCCCATAACCTCAAGAGATCCCACTGGTTGATCTCTTTCCTTTGACATTCAGAATTCAAAGACTTCTTATTGGTTTTGCAGTTTCTTGCGAAGTGTTCCTCAAGCATGTTCCTCAAGCAGGTTCCTGGCAATGAATTCCTATTTTGTTCCTGCCCCTCAAACCCAAGGTATCCGCAGTTCCTGTCAGCTCTACTTGCAAAATTCAGCAGGCATCTGACAGTGTAGTGATGCCTCCCTGAGACCTGATTCTCTGGTGTGGGCACCTGCACTGGTTTCCCTGAGCCTTGCTTTCCTAGGGCTGCCCTAACAGAGCATCACAAACTGGGTGGCTCCAGCAATGTAAATTCACTTTCTACCAGTTTTGGAGTCCAGAAGTCCAAAATCAGGGTACCAGCAGGATCCTGCTGTAGGACAGGATCCTTTCTTGCCTCTTCCAGCTTCAGGCAGCCCCAGGCTTTCCTTGGATTGCAGGAGCGTAACTGCAGCCTCTGCCTCCATCTTCATGTGGCCGTCTTCCCTCTGTGTCCGTGTCTCTGTGCCTTCACATGACATGCTCCCTGTGTGTCTGTCTGTGTACACATTTCCCTCTGTTTACAAGGACGGTAGTTACATTGAATTAAGGCCCACCCTAATGACCTCATTTTAACTTGATTAAATCTGCAAAGACCCTATTTCCAACTAAGGTCACATCCATAGTTACTGGGAGCTAAGGCTTTAGCACATCTTTACTGGGGGACACAGTTCAACCCATAACACCCTGCTCCCCCACTTCTTAACATCCCCTCCTTTTCCACTCATCTTTCAAAAATTGATACATACTAATTGTTCACATTTATGGGATACATGTGATATTTTGATACATGCAACAATGTGTATTGATCAAATCAGGGTATGAGGATATCCATCATCTCAAACATTTATTATTTCTTTGTGTTGGGAATATTTCAAATATTCTCTTCTGGCTATTTTAAAAAAGCAATAAATTATTACTAACTATAGTCACTCTACTGTGCTATGGAACACTAGAACTTATTCCTTCTATCAAAAGGATTTTTTGTCCCATTAACCAACCTTTCTTTGTCCTCCCCATCCAGCTTCCACTCATCTTTTTATAATGCAAATCAGATCATGTCACTCCTTGTTTAAAACCTTCCCATGGCTTCCCATCACATTTAAAATATACTTGACACTCTTACTGCACCCTTTTACCATGTCCTAAGACCCTCGTGGGTGCTCAGGCCCTGCTGACCTCCTAGTCTTGTCACTCTCTGCCTGGCTTCCTGTGCTCCACTGGCCTTCTCACTGGTCTTCTTGCTCTTCCTCATGCTCTCAACTCCACTCATTGCTCCAACAGCCCCTCTGCCTGAGAGGCTCCCCCACACGTAGTCACCAGGCTCACATCTTCTTGTTTAAGTCTCAACTCCTCCTGTGCCATGCCTTCACAGCAGTCTGCTTCACATGTCCAATCA
Source organism: Chlorocebus sabaeus (assembly GCF_047675955.1). Classification (NCBI taxonomy): domain Eukaryota; kingdom Metazoa; phylum Chordata; class Mammalia; order Primates; family Cercopithecidae; genus Chlorocebus; species Chlorocebus sabaeus. Next base: position 36,160,008 of record NC_132913.1, read on the forward strand.
CTAATTTATTTCTTAACCAGCTTCATTTTCTCCCCAGCACTCACCACTGGACCATGCTATATATACAGCTTTGCACACCCATTCATAATCTGCCTTCCCCTACTGAACTGGAAGCTCCATGAAGGCAGTTCTTAAGCACTGCTGTATCTAGGATGTGGATCATGGTAGATGCTCAATCAATATTTGGTGAATGAATTAATAGATTAATGAAGACGCTGCCTCATTTGATGACCTTTTCAGTTTTTCTCACCAGGGCCATCTTTTCCTTTCTTCATAATGGACCCTGCTCTCCTTTCCTAGTACCCTCCCAGTGTTGACAGCCATTTAGTGAATTATTTTAAATACATGGGTTTTGTGTGTGTGTGTGTGTGTGTGTGTGTGTGTGTATGTGGATACTTAAGAGGCATTTTCTCGTACTTCAAGACTTTATTTTTGAAACAGTCTCTAAGCTACTTGTAGTTAATTGACCTTTAAAATTCTGCAAGAGTTGGATTTCTTGTTCTGCAATGACTATTATTTAGCAGTTCATCTTCTATTACCCTCCCTGGCAAAACCAGCATCTTTTTCCTCATCTTGATTTCCATCCTTATTTGTCTCTCCGGTTCAAGTCTTCAGTCTCTTATAGGGACCATTGCAACAGCCCCCACACCTTCAGATTCTATCCATCCAAGTCATTTTTGAAAAAGCAGCTTTATTGAGTTACATGCCTTACATTTACACTATTTAAAATATATAATTTAGTGGCTTTTAGAATATTCACATTGTACAGCCATTATGACAATCAATTTTAGAATATTTTAATTAACCCCAAAAGAAACCTCATACCTATTAACCTTCCCTCCACAAGTCTCCCATTTCCTCACTCCCAGTCCTGGGCAATCAATAGTCTACTTCGTATTTCTCTTTTCTTTTCTTTTCTTTTTCCTTTTCTGTCTTTCCCTTTTTTTTCTTTCTCTCTTTTTTCTCTCCCTTCCTTCCTTCCTTCTCTCTCTCTCTCCCTTTCTTTCTTTGTTTCTTTCTTTCTTTGTTTCTTTCTTTCTTTCTTTCTTTTCTTTCTTTCTTTCTTTCTTTCTTTCTTTCTTTCTCTCTTTTTCCTTCTCTTTCTTTCTTTCTCTCTCTCTCTCTTTCTTCCTCTCTTTCTCTCTCTCTTTCTTTCTCTCTCTCTCTCCCTTCCTTCCTCCTTCCCTCTCTTTCTCTTTCTTTCTCTTTCTCTCTTTCTTTCTTTCTCTCTCTCCCTTCCTTCCTTTCTCTTTCTCTCCCTCCCTTCCTTCCTTCCTTCCTTCCTTCCTTCCTTCCTTCCTTCCTTCCTTCCTTCCTTCCTTCCTTCCTTCCTTCCTTCCTTCCTTCCTCTCTTTCTCTCTTTCTCTCTTTCTTCTTTCGTCAGTTTTGCTCTTCTTGCCCAGGCTGGAGTGCAATGGCGCAATCTCAGCTCACCGCAACCTCCACCTCCCAGGTTCAAGTGATTCTCCTGCTTCAGTCTCCTGAGTAGCTGGGATTACAGGTACCCACCACCACGCCCAGCTATTATTTGTATTATTAGTAGAGACGGGGTTTCACCATGTTGGCCAGGCTGGTCTTGAACTCCTGACCTCAGGTGATCAACCTGCCTGGGCCTCCCAAAGTGCTGGGATTACAGGTGTGAGCCACCAGACTTGGCTTCTACTTTGCATTTCTATAGATTTGTGTATTCTGCACATTTTCTATATATGAAAGCACACTAGATGTGGTCCTTATGACTAGCTTCTTTTATGTGGCATAATGTTTTCAAGGTTAATCCAAGTGGTAGCATTTAACAGTACTTCATTTCTTTTTATTGCTGCTAGTATTCCATTGTGTGGCTCTACTGAAGATTTAAGAAAATTTCTTCTTAGGTCACTTTAAGTAGTTTATGTTTTTATAGGTTGTTCATTTCGTATAAATCAGTTGGTTTACAATTGTCTGTAGTATTACCTTATCTTCTTTTTATTTCTGTAAGATCAGTAGTAATGTCCCTTCTTTCATTTCTGATGTTAGTAATTTTTCTTTCTTTTTTTCCTCGTCAATGTAGTTAAAGGTTGGTCAATTTTGTTTATCTTTTTGAAGAACTAACTTTTGGTTTCATTGATTTTCTCTATTGCTATCCTATTGTCTCATTTATTTCAGCTGTAATTCCTAGGCATTACCATATACATGTTATCAGAATTTACTTGAGTGTTATTCCAACTTAATTCCAGTGAGACGTAGAAATGTTCATTCTAGATAGCTCTATTCCTTCTTCCCTGTTTTAGTGCTATTATTGTTATACATATTATATCTATATAAGTTACAAACCCAGCAATACATTGTTAAAACTATTACTTTATATAATTTTATGTTAATTAAAAGGGCGGACAAAAGAGAGGGAAAGCAAGCATAGTTTTATAGAGGTCGCTTTATTTATCTTCTTATTTATTATTCCCAGTTCTCTTTGTTCCTATGGGTTTGAGTTATCATCTGGTATAATTTCTTCTCTCTTTTTCTTTCTTTAGAGACAGGGTCTTGCACTGTCATTCAGGCTGGAGTACAGTGGTGCTATAACAGCTCAATATAACCTTGAACTTCTCAGCTCAAGTGATCCTCCCACCTCAGCCTTCTGAGAAACTAGAACTACAAGTGTGCGTCATCATGCCTGGCTAATTTTTTAATTTTCTGTAGAGATGGGGTCTCATGGTACGTTGCTCAGGCTGGTCTCCAACTCCTGGCCTCAAGTGGTCATCGTGCCTTGGCCTCTCAAAGCACCGGGATTACAGGCATAATGGTATAATTTCTTACTCCAGTACAACTCTGTTCCCACCCACCTTCTTTGTGTGGTTACTGTCATTCCTATATGTTGTAGGTATGATAATACAGTTATATACATATTATCTTATACAATGACTTTTAAAATCAGAGACAAAAGATGCATTTATACTATCTTTTATAATTACATCATTACCTTTACTGCTGCATTTTGCTCTTTCATGTGAATTTAAAATTTCATCTCAGTTCACTAGCTTTCAGCCCTAGGAACTTCATTTATTTCTTGTAAGAGAGGTCTGCTGGCAATAAAGTCTCTCATTATTTTTTTATTGGGAATTTCTTTATTTCACCTCAATTCTTGAAAGATAGTTTTGCTGATGTAATATTTGTGGCTGGCATTTTTTTCTTTATATTAAATATGTCATTATTTTGCCTTCTAATCTTCATTGCTTCCGCTGAGAAGTCAGATTCTAGTCTTTCTGGGGTTTTCTTGCCTGTGATGAACAGCTTTTCTCTTTATCTTTGACTTTCAGCATTTTTACTATGATGTGTCTAGGTGTGCATCTCTACATTTGTCCTGCTTGAGGTTCATTGAACTTCTTGGATGTGCACGTTGTTTTTCAGCACACTTGGGAAGTTATCAACCATTTTTTCTTTAAATACTTTTCCCGCTCCTTTCTCTTTCTTCTCTTCTTCTAGTACCTCCATTACACATATGTTAGTGTACTTACAGATGTTCTATATTTCTCTGAGGCCCTGCTTATTTTTCTTTATTGTATTGTCTCTCTGTTCCTTTGATTGTATAATCTCTATCAATATATCATTAAATTTGCCCTTTCTTTCTTTTGGCTAGTTCAAATGCTCTGTTGTGCCCCTCTAACAAACTTTTCATTTTGGTTACTGTACTTTTCAACTCCAGAATTTTCATTTTAAAAATTGGCTGGGCATGGTGGCTCTTGCCTGTAATCCCAACACTTTGAGAGGCCAAGGTGGGCAGATAACTTGAGGTCAGGATTTCAAGACTATCCTGCCCTACATGGTGAAACTCTATCTCTACTAAAAATACAAATAAAAGTTAGCTGGCACATGCCTGTAATCCCAGCTACTCAGGAGGCTGAGGCAGGAGAATCTGAATCACTTGAACCCAGGAGGCAGAAGTTGCAGTGAGCTGAGATTGTGCCACTACACTCCAGCCTGGGCGACAGAGCAAGACTCCGTCTCAAAATAAATAAATAAAAATAAAAATAATTTCTATCTGTTTATTGATATTATTTATTTGATGAGACATTGTTTCCTATCTTTCTTCTTTAAGCATGGTTTCCTTTAGTTCTTTGAACCATAATGGCTACTTTAAAGTCTTGTTAAATCTGATATCCAGTCTATCTCACAGACAATTTCTTTTGCCTGTTTTTTCCCCCTGTGCATGGATCATACTTTACTGTTTCTTTGCATGTCTCATATTTTTTGGTTGTTATTGAAAAGTAGAATTTCAGGTAATATACTGCAGCAACTCTGGATATTAATTACCCTCTCCCTTCTTCTGAACTTGATTTATTTGTAGTTTGCTTGTTTCATTATTTTGTGACTTGGCTAAACTGTTTTAGTAAAGTCTATTAACCCTGCAGTGTGAAGCTTTTGGTGTTGTTCCTCAGAGGGCATGGCCTCGGGCATGCACATAGCCAACCTGAAATGAGAGTGGTTTGTTTTTGTTTTTGTTTTTGAGATGGAGTTTCATTCTTGTTGCCCAGGGTGGAGTACAATGGCGCCATTTTGACTCACTGCAACCTCTGCCTCCCGGGTTCAAGAGATTCTTCTGCCTCAGCCTCCCAAATAGCTGGAATTGCAGGCACCCACCACCACACCTGGCTAATTTTTTTGTATTTTCAGTAGAGAAGTATGTACTTTCACCATGTCGGCCAGGCTGATCTCTAACGCCTGACCTCAGGTGATCTGCCTACCTCGGCCTCCCAAAGTGCTGGGATTACAGGCGTGAACAACTGCGCCCAGCCGATAGTAGTTTTATCAGGGCTCTGCCTACTGTCTCTTTTCTTGATCTCTCTTTTGAACTGTGTCATTTGGTATTACATCACTCCGTTAGACTCCATTAATTACTGGCTAACTGCTTTATTGTTTTTGCCATAAATTGCTTAACAGTATGACCCAATTGAATTCTGGCAGGATGAGCTTTAATTTTCTTTCAAGTGTATAGTCCTTTTTATATGAGAGCATACGACCAAATTTATAATATAGTCTCTATATTACATTTGCAAAGTCACCTCTTACAGTGACTATTCTCAACACAGAAAATGATTATCTCGTAATTAATCACCCCATCTACTCTACCCCAATTTTTTATTGTGATAAAGTAAACATAACATACAATTTACTATCTTAACCATTGTAAGTGTGCAGTTCAAAGGTGTTAAGTACATTCATGTTTTTGTGCAACCATTACTGCCATCCATCTCCAGAGCTCTCTTCATTTTGCAAAGCTGAAACTCTGCCCACTAAACATAGCATCTCATTCCTCCCTCTTCCCAGTACCTGGCAACCACGATTCTATTTTCTGTTTCTCTGATTTTGACTACTCTAAGTACCCACTGTAAGTTTCACTTATAGTGGAATCATACAATATTTACCTTTGCGTGAGTGGCTTATTTCACTTAGCATAACGTCTTCAAGGTTCATCCATGTTGTAGCATATGTCAGAATTTCATTCCCTTTTCAGGCTGAATAATATTTCATTATCTGTATATACCACATTTTGCTTCTTTATTAATTTGTTGTTGAACACTCGAATTGCTTTCACATTTTGCTATTGTGAATAATGCTGCTATAAACATGGGTATACCAATTTCTATTTAAGACCCTGATTTCAATTCTTTGGGGTATATAACCAGAAGTGAAATTACTGAATTATATGGTAATTCTATTTTTAATTTTTTGTGAAACTGCCATACTGTTTTCCACAGCAGCTACCTCATTTTACATTCCCACCAGCAATGCACAAAGGTTCCAATTTCTCTACTTCTTTGCCAGCACTTGTTATTTTCTTGTTTATTTGTTTGTTACAGTGACCATCCTAGTGGGTGTGAGGTAGTATCTGTTTGTAATTTTGATTGGCATTTCCCTAATGATTAGTGATGTTAGGCATCTTACTGTGTGTGTACTGACCATTTGCGTATCTTTATTTTTTTGAGACAGAGTCTTGCTCTGTTGCCTCGGCTTGAGTGTAGTGGTGTGATCTCGGCTCACTGCAAGCTCCGCCTCCTGGGTTCACACCATTCTCCTGCCTCAGCCTCCCAAGTAGCTGGGATTACAGGCACCCAACACCATGTCCAGCTAATTTTTTGTATATTTAGTAGAGACGGGGTTTCACTATGTTAGCCAGGATGGTCTCAATCTCCTGACTTTGTGATCCTCCTGCCTCAGCCTCCCAAAGTGCTGAGATTACAAACGTGAGCCACCGTGCCCAGCATTTGCATATCTTTTTTCAAGAAATGTCTACTCAAGTCCTTCGCCTATTTTGAAATTGGGTTGCTTCCTTTTTTGTCACTGAGTTTTAGGGGTTCTCTATATATTCAGACACCCTTATCAGATATATAATTTGCAAATATTTTCTTTTTAAAATTATTTATTTATTTATTTGTCTATCATTTCAACTTGTATTTTAGATTCACAAGGTATATATGGAGGGATGTGTGTGTGTGTGTGTGTGTGTGTGTATTTGTTACACGTGTATATTGCATGATGCTGAGGTTTGGGGTATGAATGATCCTGTTGCCCAGGTGGTGAGCATAGTACACAGTAGGTAGTTTTTCAACCTCTGCTCCCAACCTCTCTCCTCCTCCAGTAGTCCCTAGTGTCTATTGTTCCCATCTTTATGTACATGTGTGCACAATGTTTAGCTCTCACTTATAAGTGAGAACATGCAGTATTTGGTTTCCTGTTCCTGGGTTAATTTGCTTAGGATGATGGCCTCCAGCTGCATCCATGTTGCTGCAAGAGACAGATGCTGTTCTTTTTATGGATGCACAGTGTCCCATGATATGTATGTACTACATTTTCTTTATACAATCCACCATTGTTAGGCACCTGAGTTGATTCCCTGTCTTTGCTCTTGTGAATAGTGTTGTGATGAACATATGAGTGCATGTATCTCTTTGGTAGAACAATTTGTTTTCCTTTCTGTAATGAGATTGCTGGATTGAATAGTAGTTCCATTTTAAGTTCTTTGAAGAATCTCCAAACTGCTTTCCACAGTGGCTGAACTAATTTACATTCCCACCAATAGTGTATGAATGTTCCCTTTTCTCCACAACTTTGCCAGCATCCATTATTTTTTGACTTTTTAATGATAGCTATTCTGACTGGTGTGAGGTGATAGCTCATTGTGGTTTTAATTTGCATTTCTCGGATGATTAGTGACGTTTAGCAGTTTTGTATACAAGTTTGTTGGCCACTTACATATCTTCTTTCGGGAAGTGTCTGCTCGTGTCTTTTGATGGTTTTTTAAATGGGGTTATTTGGTTTTTGTTTGTTGGATTGCTAAGTTCCTTATAGATTCTAGATATTAGACTATTGTCAAATGCATAGTTTACAAATATGGCCTCTCATTTTGTAGGTTTTCTGTTTACTCTTTTGATAGTTTATTTTGCTGTACAGAAGCTTGTTCGTTTAATTGGGTCCCAGTTGTCGATTTTTGTTTTTGTTACAACTGCTTTTGAGGATTTAGCATAGATTCTTTCTCAAGGCCCATGTCCAGAATAGTATTTTCTAGATTTTCTTCTGAGATTTTGGTAGTTTGAGGTCTTACATTTAAGTATTTAATCTATCTTGAGTTAATTTTGGTACATGGTGAAAGGCAGCAGTCCAGTTTCAGTCTTCCGCATATGGCTAGCCAGCTCTCCCACCACCACAGGAAGTTCTTTCCCCATTGTTCATTTTTGTCAACTTCATTGAAAATCAGATGACTGTAGGTGTGTGGCTTTCTTTCTGGGTTAATGTGTCTGTTTTCATACCAGTACCATGCGGTTTTGGTTACTGTAGCCTTAAAGCATAGTTTCAAGCTAGGTAATGTGATGCCTCCAGCTTTGTTCCTTTTGCTTAGGACTGCTTTGCCTATTTGGGCTCTTTTTTGGTTCCACATGAATTTTAGAATTTTCTATTCCTGTGAAAATTGACACTGGTACTTGGATAGGAATAGCATTGAATCTCTATAGATGTATAGATGTATAGATTTTTTGGGGCAGTAGGGCTTTTTTTTTTTTTTTTTTTTTTTGAGACTCTCCTTCTGTCACTCAGGCTGGAGTGCAGTGGTGCGATCTGGGCTCACTGAAACCTCTGCCTCATAGGCCCAATTGATCCTCCCACTTTAGCCTCCTGAGTAGCTAGGACTATAGGTACATGCCACTGTGCCCAGTTAATTTTTGTATTTTTTGCAGAGAAGGGTTTCGCCATGTTGCCCAGGCTGGTCTCAAACTCCTGGGCTCAGGCAATCCACTCGGCTGAGCCTCCCAGAGTTCTGGGACTACAAGTGTGAGCCATGCACCCAGCCCAGTAGGGCCATTTTAATGATACTGATTCTTCTAATCCATGAGCATGGAATATTTTTCCATTTGCTTGTGTTATCTATGATTTTTTTTACTTTTTTTTTTTTTTTTAAACACAGGGTCTCATTCTGTCGCCCAGGCTGAAGTGCAATGGTGTGATCACAGCTTGCTGCAGCTTTGACTTCCCAAGCTCAATCACTCCTCCTGCCTCAGCCTCCTGAGTAGCTGGGAACTATAGGCATGTGCCACTATGCCCGGCTAATTTGTTTACAATTTTGTGTAGAGACAAGGTTTCAACATTTGATACCATGTTGCCCAGCATGGTATCAAACTCCTGGGCTCAAGTCATCTGCCCACCTCAGCCTCCCAAAGTGCTGGGCTATTTATGATTTCTTTCAGCAGTGTTCTGTATTCTCCTTGTAGAGATCTTTCACCTCCTTGGCTCAATGTATTCCTAGGTATTTTTGTGTGTGTGGCTATTGTAAATGGGATTGCATTATTAATTTGGTTCTCAGCTTGAGTGTTATTAGTGTATAGAAATGCTACTGATATTTCTACATTGATTTTGTATCTTGGAACCTTACTAAAGTAGTTTATCTATTCTAGGAGCCTTTGGTTGGAGTCTTGAGGGTTTTCTAGGTATAGAGTCATATCAATAAAGAGAGATAAATTGCCTTCTTTTTTTCCTATTCAGATACAGTTTATTTCTTTCTCTTGACTGATTGCTCTGCGTAGGACTTCCAGTACTATGTTGAATTAGAGTGGTGACAGTGGGCATCCTTGTCTTGTTCCTGTTCTTAAGGGAAATGCTTCCAGCTTTTGCCCAGTCAGTATGATATTGGCTGAGGGTTTGTCATAGATGGCTCTTATTATTTTGAAGTATGTTCCTTCAATGCCTCGTTTGTTGAAAGTTTTTTTTTTTTTATCATGAAAGGATATTAGATTTTATCAAATGCTTTTTCCATATATATTGAGATGATCATATAGCTTTTGTTTTTAATTCTGTTTATGTGGTGAATCACATTTATTAATTTGCATATGTTGAACCAACCTTGCATCCAGGTATGAAGCCTAGTTGATCATGGTGAATTAACTTCTTGAGGTGCTTCTGGATTCAATTTCCTAGCATTTTGTGGAGAATATTTGTGTCTGTGTTCATCAGGGATCTTGGTCTGTAGTTTTCCTTTTTCATTGTTTCTTTGCTAGGTTTTGATATCAGAGTGATGCTGATTTCATAGGATAAGTTAGGGAGGAGTCCCTCCTCCTCCTTCTTTTTTTTTTTTTTTTTCCAGGACAGTTTCAATAGAGTTAGTATCAGCTCTTCTTTGTACATCTGATAGCATTTGGCTGTGAATTTGTCTGGTCCAGGGGTTTTTCTGATTGGTAGGTTTTTTTGACTGATTCAATTTAACTTGATATTGGTCTCTTCAGGGTTTCAACTTCTTCCTGATTCAGTCTTGGGAGGTTGCATATTTCCAGGAATTCATTCATTTCCTCTAGCTTTCCTAGTTTGTGTACATAGAGGTGTTCATAATAGTCTCTGAGGATCTTTTTTGTATTTCAGTGTGATCTGTTGTAATGTTACTTTTGTCATTTCTGATTGCTGACTTGCAAATATTTCCTCTCATTCTGTGGGTTGCCTTTTTACTCTGTTTATAGTGTTTTTAATATATATATATTTTAATATTATGTAGTCAACCTTTATGAAGTCTATTTTTTCTTTGGTTGCCTGAGTCTCTGGTGTTATGTCCAGGTAATCATTGCCAAATCCAATGTTGCGAAGCTTTTCTCTTCTGTTTTCTTCTAAGAGATTTTTAGTTTTAGGTCTTACATTTAGCTCATAGATCCATTTTGAATTAATTTTTCCATATGGTGTTAGGAAAGGGTCCAACTTCATTCCTTTGCATGTTGATATCCAGTTTTCTCAACTCCATTTGTTGAAAAGACTGTCTTTTCCCACATTGGATGGTCTTGGCAGTCTGTTGACAATCATTTGACCATATATACAAGGCTTTATTTCTGGCCTCTCTTTTCTATTCCATTGGTCTACATGTGTCTTTGTGCCAGTACCACACTGTTTTGATTACTGTAGCTTTATGGTAAGTTTTTAAATCAGTAAGTGTAAGTCCTCCAGCATCATTCAAGGCCAGGAGTTCAAGACCAGCCTCACCAACATGGTGAAACTGTCTCTACTGCTGGGCATGGTGGCTCACGCCTGTAATCCCAGCACTTCGGGAGGCCAAGGAGGGCTGATCACAAGGTCAGGAGATCAAGACCATCCTGGCTAATACGGTGAAACCCCATCTCTACTAAAAATACAAAAAAAAAAAAAAAAAAATTCCGGGCGTTCTGGCAGGTGCCTGTAGTCTCAGCTACTCAGGAGGCTGAGGCAGGAGAATGATGTGTACCTTGGAAGCGGAGCTTGCAGTGAGCCCAGATAGCACCACTGCACTCCTGCACTCCAGCCTGGGTGACAGAGCGAGACTCCATCTCAAAAAAAAAAAAAAAAAAAAAAAGAAAAGAAAAAGAAGAAACTCTGTCTCTACTAAAAATACAAAAATTAGTCAGGCGTGGTGGCTCATGCCTGTAATCCCAGCTACTCCGGAGGCTGAGGCAGGAGAATTGCTTGAACCCGGGAGGTGGAAGTTGCAGTGAGCCAAGGTCGCACCATGGCACTCCAGCCTTGGAGAACAAGACTCCATTTAAAAAGAAAAAAAAAAGAGTTTATTGTTTAATTTCTACAAACTTGTGAATATTTTGATTTCTGACTTTATCTCATTGTCAGAGAAGATACTTTGCATAATATCTGTCTTCTAAAATCTATTGAGAGTTAATTTGTGACTTAACATATGGTCTGTCCTGGAAAACGTCCCATATGCACTTGAGAATAATGTGTATTCTGTTGTTTGGTAGGGTGTTCTGTATATTTCTGTTAGATTTAGTTAGTTTGTTGTGCTATTCAAATCTTCTATTTTTTACTTACATTCTGTCTGGTTGTTCTATCCATTATTTAGAGTGGGGTATTGAAGTCTCCAACAATTATTGTAGAACTATTTATTTCTCCCTTCAATTCTGTCACTTTTGCTTCATACATTTCGGTGGTCTTCCATTAAGTACATAAGTGTTTATAATTGTCATTACTTTTTGCCACATTGAAACTTTCGTTAACATATAATGTCATCTTTACCTTTTTTGACTTACAGTCTATTTTGTTTGATACTAGTATAGCTACCCCTGCCCTTCCTCGGTTACTATTTTCATGGAATGTCATTCCATCCTTTTTCTTTCAACCTATCTGTGTCTTTGGATCTTAAGTGTGCTTCTTGTAGATGGGATATACTTAGTTGAATTATGTTTTTTAAATCCATTCTACCAATCCTTGTCTTTTGATTGGAGAGTTTACATTCCATTTGCATTTAAAGAACATAAAAGTATCAGTCAGAAGTACTTTCTGTCATTTTGCTGTTTGTTTTCTATGTGTTATAGCTTTTTTTGTCCCTTATTCTCTATATTACTGTTTTGTGTTTAATTGACTTTTTGGTAGTGAAATATTTAAATTCTTATCTTATAGGTGTGTATTCTTTAGCTATTTTCTTTGTGGTTATTATTGGGGATTACACTGAATATCCCAAAGTTATAATACACTATTTTGAATTTATACCAGCTTAACTTCAATAACATACAAAACTCTGCTCCTTTCATAGATCTGTCTCTACCCCTTTCAGTTGTTGATGTCACACATCTTTATATATTGTATGTCCAAAAACATAATAATAGTTTGTAATACATTAGTCTCTTAGATTATGTAGAAAACAAACTGTGGATTTACAAACCAAAGTTACAATAATACTAGCTTTTAGACTAATAATTGTTTCTTTAAATGCATTAATCCCTAATGTCACCTAGAAAACCAAAAGTGGAGTTACATATCATTGTTAAAATAATACTAATTCCTATAACTGCCAATGTATTTACCTTCACTGAGATCTTTATTTCTTTACACAGCTTCAAGTTACCATCTAGTATTCTTTCATTTCCTATTTTTTTTTTTTTTTTTTTTGAGACAGAGTCTTGCTCTGTTGTACAGACTGGAGTGCAATGGCACATTCTCTGCTCACTGCAACCTCTGCCTCCCGGGTTCAAGCGTTTCTTCTGCCTTGGCCTCCTGAGTAGCTGGGATTACAGGTGTGCCCCACCACGCCTGGCTAATTTTTGTATTATTAGTAGAGACAGGGTTTCTCCATGTTGGTCATGCTGGTCTTGAACTCCTGACCTCGTGATCCGCCCACCTCGGCCTCCCAAAGTGCTGGCATTACAGGCATAAGCCACTACACCTGGCCGTATTCTTTCATTTCAACCTACAGAACTCCTTTTATAATTTTCTTGCAGGGCAGATCTAATTGCAATGAACTCTTTCAGCTTTTGTTTATTGGGAAATGTCTTAATTTTTCCTTCACTTTTGACAGACAGTTGTATCAGATATGGGATTCTTAATTGACAGGTTTCTTTGTATGTATTTTTGTTTTGTTTTGTTTTGTTTTTGTTTTAGCACCTTTAATATATAGGCCCACTTGCCTTCTGTCCTCCAGAGTTTCTGATGAGAAATCTTGCTGCTTTCAAAATTATCTCTTTATCTTGTCTTTCAGCAGCCTGATTATTATGTGCCTCAGTGAGTCTCTTTCAATTTATCCTATTTGGAGTTTGTTAAGCATCTTGGATGTTTATAATCATGTCTTGCATCAAATTTAGAAAGTCATCAGCCATAATTTCTTGAAATAGTCTCTTTTTTCTTTTCTCTCTCTTCTTCTTGGATCCACACGATGAATATGCTGGTGAATGAGTACTTGACGGCATCCTACAGGTCCCTTAGGCTCTGTTTGCTTTTCTTCAATCTTTTGTCTTTCTGTTCCACAGATTTGATTTTTATTGTTCTATCTCCAAATGCACTGATTCTTTCTTCTGCCTGCTCAATCTGCCTTTGAATTCCTCTAGTGAATTTTTTATTTCAGTTATTGTGCTTTCCAGGTCCAGAATTCCTTTTTGGGTTTTCCATTTCTTTATTGATATTTCAATTTTGTTCATACATTGTTTTCTTGATTTTCTCCATGTCTTCTTTTAGTTCTTTGAGCTAATTGTTTTAAAGTCTTTTTCAAGTAGATCCACCATGAGTTATTTTTTTAGAGACAGTTTCTATTGATTTTTTTTTCCTTTGAAAGGGCCATACTTTCCTATGTCTTTGTATACTTTGTAACATTTTTGTTGAAAACTGGACATTTGGATTTTATAATGTGTTGACTCTGGAAATCAGATTCTCCCTTCTCCCCAGGGTTTGCGAGATTTTGGTTTAGTTATTTTATTTTATTTTATTTATTTTTTTGTTGTAGGCTGTCTTTGTGCCAGAGATCAGCTGAAAATGTCAACATAAAGCCTTCTCAGCTGTTTTCCAAGCCTGTGCTTTCCTCTGGCGTGGTGACTTTCTAATTCTTCTATATGTGTGGTTACTCTGGAATATCTCCAGTCTTCAGTGTCTGACTCTCAAAAGGGGAAGAAGAGAGAAATAAAGTGAGGGAAGCACTGACCCTTTCAATCTGTAAGTCACTTTACCTGGAGGGGGAGGGGCCTGCAATACTGGGGTGGTGCATAAACAGCCACTCCTCCTTTGTCTGCATCTCTGTAATCAAATGCAGCAATCAGTGATCAGAGCACAGATCCTGGCAGTTAGAGAACAGTGTCCTTTTGGCCACCTTGGATCCCACTAGCTGTGTGTAAGCTGCTGCTTGAACATGTGCAGGACTCTCTGACATGGGGCTGGGTGTAGTTGATGAGTAGCTACTGACAGCTACTGTGCTTACAGCTGAAATTGGCCAAAATTCACCATGATTTATGTTCCAAGCCATTGGTCCAGAGTTCCAAAATAGTTACAGCAGACATATTCTGTCAGTGTAATTGTTGTCTAGGTGGGGAGACAGATTTCTGGTGCTTCACAATCAATCATCTTCCCAGAATTCTCCCAGGGCTAGCTTTTGAGGCCAGTTTTGAGGCCAGTTTTATCCTGACCCCAAGAGGCACTTCTTTACCTCTCTCTTCCTAATTTTGTTTAGTGAACTAGCTAATCTATGATTTTACTTATTGCTCTTAATTAAAATAAGTTATTGTTATCTAGAGCACCTGTAGGCTTACACTATCCCACACAGTGTTTTAAATGAAGTCAGTTCCTTTGGCCAGACCTTTGAAGTTCTCTTTTTTTTAATGGACTGCCCCTGGGCAGAATCTCTGAACTACTTCTCTAAGCTCTGGGTAGCTGGTGTAGTAGCTTCTAGTCTTGGCTTGCCTCTGTCCTACAGGTGAGCAAATGGATGAGGGTGATCTACAGTCTGGTATTCTTGGTTTTCTATGCCTGGCACAGGTCCTCCATCCTATGGATTAAGTCTGGATGGAAGAATAGAAGAGAGCTCATCAGGAATTTAGCTTCTTCAACTTGCAGTTGGAAGGGATGAGAAATGCTGGTGGCCTGCCTTTTCCAGTGAGATATGATAACCGTTGACTGGGCAGTGAGAGAAGAGGGAGCCCTGCCTTCTTGACCACATCTATTTGCAGTGGAGTTCCCATGGAGCTGAAATGGGGTAGAGAGAGGAAGGGCAACAGGAGACAGTCAAGGCTCAAATGCTACAGATTCTTACCATTCTTACTGAGTTTAACACATTTCTTTCAATAAATATTTCTTTATTTGTTCTATGCCCTTAGAAAAATTTCCAGAGATTTTCAATGGTTGTTTTTTGAAAATAGTTTTCACCAGCTTTGCTTGTTTTGTTGGGGAATGGGTCTGCAGAGCTCTGCATGCTACCAAACTGGAAGTGGCATTTCTGTCCAATCCTCCATTTTATCCTCCACTAATGAGGTGATTTTCTCTAGGGCATTTGGATTGATATTGTTACTTTGTTTAGAAACTTTCAGAATTCCTGCGCCAGGAACCACTAGTTGAGATTTAATATCCATTTTCCCCTTCTTTCTTAAGCACAGAATCTCAGTGTTATTTGGGACAGCAATGTACCCAGCTACAAGACTACAGCAGTGAGGTGTGGCTGTGTAAGTGAGTTCTGGCCAATGAGTTGTAAGTGGAAGTATTGCCTGCATTTTGGAGGGGGCTGCTGAAAGGGAGCTGATTAAGGAAGGATTGTGACCCTTTGCCTTTCTTGTTGCCTAGCACAGGTCTTGAAGGCTGGTGTGCTAGCAGTCATCTCGGACAATGAGGCAACCTTCAAAATGGAGGTTGCTCACTCAGGATGGCAGAGCAAAAATACAGAAAATCTTTTTGCGTTGATTACTAGGTTGTTTGGGGATGCCTGGAGCTGCCATATCCCATATAAGAACATGCCTGGATCTTGTTCTTATAAACAGTATAAATCCTTGTATGTTGGCTGGGTGCGGTGGCTCATGTCTGTAGTCCCAGCACTTTGAGAGGCCGAGGTGGGTGGATCATGAAGTCAGGGGATCGAGACCATCCTGGTTAACACGGTGAAACCCCGTCTCTACTAAAAACACAAAAAATTAGCCAGGCGTGGTGGTGGGCGCCCGTAGTCCCAGCTACTCAGGAGGCTGAGGCAGGAGAATGGTGTGAACCTGGGAGGCAGAGCTTGCAGTGATCCAAGATCACGCCACCGCACTCCAGCCTGGGTGACAGAGCGAGACTCCATCTCAAAAAAAAAAAAAAAAAAAAAAAAAAAAAATCCTTGCATGTTTAAGCCACTATTTTTTCTCAAATGTCACCTCTCCTATGAAGTAATGCCTTATCCCTTGACGGTTAGAAATGGTTCCTTTGGCTTTTGAATTGTCATAAGTTACCTCTAATTCCCTATGGTACTGCTACATAACATTCTCCCTTGTATTAATGCTATTTGGGTTTATGCTGTTAGGGAACCAGACGGCTAGCCTCATAAAATCTAGTGCAGATCCTCCAAGGCTGGCTCTGGGAGAGGAATCACCGAGTAGGGAGTGCTGGCTGGACCTCAAAGCCCTGACTCCTACTCTCAGTAAATGCTCCTACCACCTGGCCTCAGGCTGGCCTCAGGCTTTACTTTTGAAGGTTCAGCCCAAGTACCATAACATATAACTCTTTACTTAATTTGACGCAACTGAGAACAAGCTAGGAGATTATTGAAAACTCAGGGTATGAGAGGGGGAAATAAAGACAGTAAAATAACACTAGGTAATCGATCTTACTAGTCATCTTTGGCTTGGTGTCCCTGCTGCACCCTTTGCTGCTTCCACATAGCAGATCCCTTCTGTGCCTTGTCTAGATTCAGTGGCAGAACTGTTCAGATGAAGCCACCACATTATCTGAAAGCCTTCGGAATATGAAGATAGTGGGCATCTGCATCTGGCATGCCCAAGCTGAAACCTGGATCCTAATACTTTTGAAAACTTGGTCATTAAGAAGACAAAAACAAGCAAACAACTCCTCTCATCTAAACTCTCCCTTCTAGAGGTAATTTATTTGGTCCTGGGATTCCATTCAGGGGGCAATTTTAGTTACGCAAATGTAAAGCAAAGATCCTCTTCTCAATGAAGGTGTTTGAGACTAGTTCCAAGGAGCTAAACTTTCCTAGAATTTAAGATAGTAATGTTGTCTTTGCAGAATGCTGAGTTGTGTCTTTGCAGACTTTTATTGCTTTTGGCGAAAATACTCTGAACTAAGGAGGGGATCAGTAGTGATGGAAAAGCTGGCACAGTGCCTGGGCCTTGGGCTTATACAGAAGCCCTATGTTAATCAAAGGAATGGGAATTAGAAGATAATAGAACTGTTTTCATGGAAGAATTTGTGATACTCAGGGTTTCAGACAATTTTTTAGGGCAGATGACAAAGAGAGAGTTAATAATAGCAATATATAATAATAATAGTATGATGGTTAATACTGAGTGTCAACCTGATTGAATTGAAGGATGCAAAGTATTGATCCTGGGGTGTCTATGAGGGTGTTGCCAAAGGAGATTAACCTTTGAGTCAGTGGACTAGTAAAGGCAGACCCACCCTTAATCTGGGTGTGCACCATCTCATCAGCTGCCAGCGTAGCCAGAATATAAAGCAGACAGAAAAACGTGAAAAGGCCAGACTGGCTTAGCCTCCCAGCCTACTACATCTTTCTCCCATGCTGGATGCTTCCTGCCCTTGAAAGTCGGACTCCAAGTTCTTCAGCTTTGGGATTCATACTGGCTTCCTTGCTCCTCAGCTTGCAGATGGCCTATTGTGGGACCTTGAGATCATGCGAGTTAATACTACTTAATAAACTCATATCTATCTATCTATCTATCTATCTCTATTAGTTCTGTCCCTCTAGAGAACCCTGACTAATACAAGTAGCAAACACTTCTATAGTTCTTCTTCCTTGCCAGGCATACTCTAACACTTCAGGTATATTAGCTCATTAATCCTCATAGTAACTTTGAGGCAGTACAAAAATTATTATCTCTATTTTACAGATGAGCAGAGTGAGGCACAGAGAGCTTAGATAGATTGCCCAAAGTTACTCAGCTGTGAAGAAGCGGATCTGGGATTCAAACCCATGCAGCCTAGCTCCAGAGACTGGGCCTTTACTCTTCTGACTGTTCACTTAAGAAAAGTATCCCTTTCTCTCCACCTCTGTGTGAAACCCTGAGTATCTTAGTTTGTTTTGTTAGCTTCCCGTCATAACAAAATACCATAAACTGGGTGGCTCATAAACAACAGAAATTTATTTCTCATCATTCTAGAGGCCAGAACATCCAAGATAAAGGCACCAGCAGATTTGGTGTCTGGTAAGGGCTTGCTTCCTCAAACACAGTGCCTTCTCTCTGTGTTCTCACACGATACAAGAGGGAAACAAGCTGTCTTGTGCTTATTTTATAAGCACACTAATCCCATTCATAAGTACTCCACTTCCATGACCTAATCACCTCCTAAAGGCCCAATCCTAACAGTATCACCTGGGGATTAGGTTTCAAATATGAATTTTAGGGGGATGCAGACATTCACATCATAGCACTGAGGATTGACAGCTCTTGTCAATGGCATTCCAACTCCCTTATGAATATTCCTGATGAACAGAAAGGCAGATGAAAAATAACAGATGTTATTTTTCATCTGGTCACCTTATTGAAATCTCACATTAATTATATTTGCCTTTCAGCTAACTCTGATTTGGAGTGCTGATGGAGGTAATTGTCTTTCCTGCAATTATACATAATCTGGCTTCCATTTTTTCTATAGCTGTACCTCCCATTTCTGTTTGCTACTTTAGCTCATCAGCTATAATTTATGGAATAATAAAAATGGAATTGGGTTTTCCAGTGGTTCTCAACAGGATAAATATGACATCAGAGAATATGGGGGCAGAGTAAGCAGTGGAGAAGAAATTACAGTAATTTAGGTGTGATGTCATGATGGCTTAGTCTGGTATGATTGCTCAGGGCATAAAAAGGGGGGATATATGGGAAAGATGCTTTAGATAAAGAAATTACTGGACTTGTGATATGGGTGAGCTTTAAAATAAATACATCTTCCCCAAAACCTACTGCTATACTGATGGTGACAATTTGTAACAGATGTTAGTATCCATCGAAAACATATGACTGGTCATCAACAGGAGGTAGGAGGAAGTAAATGAATCACAAGTCACAGTTTATGAGAGTATTAGCACATACATATAATCAAATCTCCATGATGTGTGTGTGTGTGTGTATTTGATATATATATGTGTGTGTGTGTACATATATATATAATAAAATCTCCATGGTTCATTCTTCAATTCTTGAGCTATTCAGTCCCATTCCTCTCTGCCTGCTCCAGACTTAAAATCTTCTCTTTTTTCCTCAAAACCCACTTAGGTCCTTTGTGCATTCTGTTACCTGTTCTTCTCCCCATCTTGGTTTAATGGCCCTAGTTCAGGGAGTCCTAGATTTCTCCAGCTCTTGGACCAGTACCAACGGTATCTCTTAGCATCCTGCACTCTTCTTTCCAAAGTACTCACCACAGTTGCGATTTCTGCCATAGGTCCACTCCTCCAGATATTTGTGTCATTGTGTAATGCCTCTTTCCCTCACTGGGCCATCAGCTCCAGAAGGGCATGGAGCAAGGCCGTATTAGTTTCTGCCATATCCCTCGTGCCCAGTACAGAGCCTAGCATACAGTACATAATCCATAAATGCTTGTTGAATGTACTCATTCAAAAACCTATCTTAAATAATTAGCACTTACATAGTGATTTTCTAGCTTATATACAGTAATATTTTATGTCCGCTATGCCTCACTTGGCCCTGTGCATCAACCGTGTGAAAAGTACAGATATGGGACATCTAACTGATGTCTTATAGGTGTACGGTATTTTCACCTGTGTCATCTCACTTGGTGCTCACTGAGACCCTTGCAATTTACACCCCAGCAGCACTGAGTTCTGAATATGCCATGCTCCTTACACATGTGGGTCCTTTTCTCTGCCAAGCATGTCCCACCATTGCGGATGTCATTGTGCCCCACCCAGACGGCCTTTCCCAGCCTGGCCACCTCTCCCTCAGCTTCTGGGAGCATTGGCTGTTAACAGCTCCTAGCCACTCCCTTCTCTAGAGAATTGTCCCCCTCCAAAGAGCATAGAATGAAGTATCCCACCTGGGAGGGGGCAGCACATAGTCCATGACTGACTGACACAGGGGTACAGAAAGCCATCACTTGGCCTCAAGGAGGTTGCTATGGTTTGAATGTGTCCCCTCCAAAATTCACGTGTTGAGACTTAATCCCCATAGTGGTAGTATTAAGAGATGGGGCCTTTGGGACATGATGAAGTCATAAGGGTTGTGCCCTCATAAATGGATTAGTGCCTGTGAAAGAGCTCAAGGTTGAAGGGATCACCCTCTCGCACTTCTTCCACATGAGGACACAGCATTCACCCCCCTTTCTTTGCCCTTCCATCCCTTCTGTCATGTTGGGACACAGCAAGAAGGCCCTCACCAGACACAAAACCTGCCAGTGCCTTGATCTTGGACTTCCTAGCCTCCACAACTCTAAGAAATGAATTTCTGTTCCTTGTGAATTACTGAGTCTGTGATACTGTGTTTCAGCAGCACAGATGGACTAACACAGAGGGTAGCTTCCTCCTGGGCCTCCTGGAGAGCCCACACCCTCCCTGCCCTCTCCCACACTCCTGCTTCCCTGACTCTCCAATAGATATCTCTGAAGGAATCTCCTTCTCAGCCTTTGCTGCTAGGGAGCCCAACCTAAGACACATTGCCTTGTCCACCTCATGCACCTCTAGCCTCCCTGTAAAGCTTTCCCTGGAGATGTAAGACTGGCAAGTGCAAACAGCATGGGAAGCACCTGTGGCCAAGTGGGTTCCTGCAGTCTGGCAGGTATGGAGGGAGTGCCACAGAGTGGGCATATATGGAAGCCACTCTGCCAGGGCCCAGAGCTGAGGAAGCCCGCTCGTAGCTTTCCCTGGGACACTCAGGCATACACTGCCACTCCTGGGTGAGCTGGCTCTCCTGATGCCAATACTCACTCGTTAGCCTTCCTTCCTTCCTTATAATGCCTGGAGAAAAGTAGGGGGAGCCTTTGGGCTTTGGGTTCAATAGGGGCTTACAACAACAGGGCCTCAGTCTCTCAAGTCCCATTGCCACTGGACCCTTGAAGTTTGGGCTTTTAGAGAGGCCCAGGGAGAAGCTGGAACTTTCTCCCACCTGCCCAAGGCTCACCTCCCTTTCCAGGGTGCTCACAGTAGACATGTATGCCTCCCAACTCCACCACTTCCAGGGGGCACCCTGCAAGTTTCCTGCAAGGTTATGGCTTTACCCTGTGACTGCCACAGGTCCACTTCTCCAGATGTACGTAGGAAAGCACAAAATTCATCTCAGAGATGAACACTTATAATTTTTCCCATCTTTGTTCCTGAACTAGATGGTAAACTCCAGGAAGGCAGGAATCATGTCTTGCTTACCTTAGTAGCTCCCATGGTAGCAAGAATATAATTTATTTTTCTGAATTGGAAGAGTCCTTAGAGAAATGTGGTATAATTTCCTAGGGTAGAGTCTTGTGCTCAATCTTATTAGATGAGTGAAGGCACATTTTCTTTTGAATAGGATCTTGCAATAACTTGAGTCAAAGCACATTAAAGTGGCTTTTTAGAGTCAATTTATATTTGTATGTATATTTTAGGGCAGGGAAGCCTATAGGTATCCTCAAATTCTATTAAATGAGAAGACAACTTTTGATGCTCTGTCTTCCCACTCCTATTCAATATAGTATTGGAAGCCCTGGCCAGAGCAGTCAGGCAAGAGAAAGAAAGCACATCCAAATAGGAAGAGAGGAAGGCAAATTATCCCTGTTTGCAGACGACATGATCCTATATATAGAAAACTCCATAGTCTTGGCCCAAAAACTCCTTAACCTGATAAACAACTTCAGCAAAGTCTCAGAATTAAAAAAAATTGATGCACAAAAATCACTATCATTCCTATACACCAACAATAGTCAAGCCAAAAGCCAAATCAGGAACACAATTCCGTTCATAATTGCCACAAAAAGAATAAAATAGTAGGAATACAGCTAATCAAGGAGGTGAAAGATTTCTACAATGAGGACTACAAAACACTGCTCAAAGAAATCAGGATGCAAACAAAAGGAAAAACATTTCATGTTCATGGATAGGAAGAATCAATATTGTTAAAATGTCCATACTGCCCAAGGCAATTTATAGATTTAATGCTATTATTTTTAAAATACCATTGAGATTCCTCACAGAACTAGAAAAAACTATTTAAAAAATTCATATGCAACCAAAAAAGAGCTTAAATAGCTAAAGAAGTCCTAAGCAAAAGAACAAAGCTAAAGACATCATGTTACCTGACTTTAAACTATGCTACAGGGCTACAGTAACCCAAACAGCATGGTACTGGTATGAAAACTGACATATAGACTAATAGAACGGAATAAAGAGCCCAGAACTAAAGCCACACACCTACAACTATCTGATATTTGACAAATCTGACAAAAACAAGCAATGGGGAAAGCACTCCCTATTCAATAATTGGAGCTGGGATAGCTGGCTTGCCATATGTGGAAGACTGAAGTTGGACCCCTTCCTTACATCATATACAAAAATTAACTCAAGATGGATTAAAGACTTAAATATGAAAACTAAATATATAAAAACCCTGGAAGACAACCTAGGCAATACCATTCTGGACACAGGAATAGGCAAAGATTTCATAATGAAGACACCAAAAGCAATTGCAACAAAAGCAAAAATTGGGATCTAATATTCTCCAAAATTTTGTCTAAAAATTAGACAAATGGGATTTAATTAAGCTAGAGAGCTTCTGCACAGCAAAAGAAACTATCAACAGAATAGACAGAAAACCTACAGAATGGGAGAAAAATTTTGCAAACTATGCATCTGATAAAGGTCTAATATCCAGCATTTATAGGGAACTTAAACAAATTTACAAGGAAAAAAAAACTCTATTGAAAAGTGGGCAAAGAATATGAACTGACACTTCTCAAAAGAAGATACATGTGGCCAATAAGTATATGAAAAAAGCTCAACATCACCAATCATTAGAGAAATGCAAGTCAAGACCATAATGTGATACCATCTCATGCCAGTCAGAATGGCTATTATTAAGTAGTAAAAACAAAAAACAGGTGCTGGCGAGGTTGTGGACAAAAAAGAAACACTTATACACTGTTGGTGGGAATGTAAATTACTTCAACCATTGTGGAAAACAGTGTGGTGATTCCTCAAAGGCCTAAAAGCAGAAATACCATCTGACCCAGCAATCCCATTACTGGGTATATACCCAAAGGAATATCAATCATTCTATCATAAAGACACATCCTCACGTATGTTCATCACAGCACTATTCACAATACTAAAGACCTAAGTCAACCTAAATGTTCATCAGTGGTAGACTGAATAGAGACAATGTGGCACATATATACCATAGAATACTATGCAACCATACAGAAGAATGAGATCATGTCCTTTGCAGGAACACGGATGGAGCTGAAGGACATTATCCTTAGCAAAGTTATGCAGGAACAGAAAACCAAACATTGCATATTCTCACTTATAAATTGGAGCTAAATGATGAGAACACATGAACACATAGAGGGAAACAATACACACTGGGACATTTCAGAGGGTGGAGAATGGGAGGAAGGAGAGAATCAGGAAAAATAACTTATGGGTACTAGGTTTAACCTGGGTGATGAAATAATCTGTACAACAAATGCCCATGGCACAAGTTTACTTATGCACCTGCACCCCTGAATTTAAAAGTTAAATTTTAAAGTTTACATGCACCTGTACCCCTGAACTTAAAAGTTAAAAAAAAAAAAAAAAAAGACATATTTAAAAAAAATCTAGCTGGGCGTGGTGGCTCATGCCTGTAATCCTAGCACTTTGGGAGTCCGAGGTGGGCGGATCACGATGTCAAGAGATTGAGACCATCCTGGCCAACATGGTGAAACCCCATCACTACTAAAAATACAAAAATTAGCTGGGTGTGGTGGCATGTGCCTGTAATCCCAGCTACTTGGGAGGCTGAGGCAGGAGAATTGCTTGAACCCGGGAGGGAGAGGTTGCAGTGAGCTGAGATCACACCACTGCACTCCAGCCTGGTAACAGAATGAGACTCAGTCTCAAAAAAAAAAAAAAAAAAAAAAAAAAAAAAAAAAAAATCTATTACTAAGGCTTGCATGAAATTTTGAGATAGGAAGAGTACTGCAGGCAGAACCAGAACCTTTCACACAAACACCTCCCCACTACCCCTTCCTTTTTCCTTCCTTCCTTCCTTTTTCATTTCTTCCTTCCTTTTTCTTCCTTTTTCTTCCTTCCTTTTTCCTTCCTTCCTTCCTTCCTTCCTTCCTTCCTTCCTTCCTTCCTTCCTTCCTTCCTTCCTTCCTTCCTTCCTTCCTTCGGTACATAGTTTCATGGATGCCTCTTATAAATGGTGTCCATGAGTCCATACCTGTCTTAGTCTGCTCAAATTGACATAACAAAATATTTTGGACTGGGTGGCTTAAACCGCAGGAAGTTATCTTCTTATAGTTCAGGAGGCTGGAAGTCCAAGGTCAAGGTGCCAGCATGGTTAGTTTCTGGGGAGGGCCCTCTTCCTGGCTTCGAGATGGTGCCAGCTCACTGCATGCTCAGCCTGACCCATTCCCTTTTAAGAGGAGAGGCAGTAATTAAATTACCAATGAATTAATTGGTATTGAATCATATGGCAGGGAGAGAGAGAGGGAGGTTTCTTCTTATAAAGCCACAGCCCTATTAGATTAGGGCCCTACCCTTAACTCATTTAACCTCAATTATCTCCCATGGCTTGAAGATTAGGGCTTCAACATATTAATTTTAGAGGGGGAACATAATTTACTCCATAACAACATTCTTTGCCCTAAAACTTTGTGCCTTGATTTGGGCAATGTCAGCAAATGCAAAGCAGAGGTGTGAATGGTACATGCACATTTCCACTTGATCTCCTGCACACTTGGGCCTGTTCACTCCTGCACCTCTACCTTGCCATGGGAACACACCTGGGCCAGCCTCATTGAGTGATGTGAGAGACATGTGGAGAAGAGCCAAGACCATCTGAGAACAAGCTGACGGGCCAGCCAATCCCCTAAAATGTGAGTGAGCCCAGCCAAGGTCACCTTAGCCGGGGCTGCTTCAGCAGAACTGCCCAGCTGACCCATGAATTGGTGAGAACAAAAAAATGGTTGTTTCAGGACACTGAATTTTGGAGTGGTTCATTACACCACAATAGCTAACAAATATCCTTTCTCTGTTCCTTCTTTTTCTTTCTCAAAAAAATTTGTATGTGTCTGTGTACCTTTTTCCTACCTTTCTTTTGTTAGAGTTTAAGGATTGAATCATACCTCCAAATTTCCTTTGATTCCTGACCACCTGAACTAGAATGCTACCTTCCATCCTCTCTAGTCTTTCACCTTTCTTTACTTTTCTTCATGACATTTATTGCTGCTTGACATACTATGTCATGTGCTTATTTGTTCATTGTTTACCTCCTCCAGTAGAATGAAAGTCACATGAGGGCTTGGACCATGTCTGTCTTGTCAGTGTTGCATTCCCTGCCTCTAGAATGTGTCTGGTACTTAGTAGGCACTTTATAGGTATCTGTGGAATGAATGAGTAAATGAGTGAATACATTTTTGGAAACACTAAAACGATATTTATTTGAGATGTGTTTATATATGTTTGTATATGTAAACTGAGTCCTTATGGCATGGATTAAACAGAGTAAAACAGAACGTAGGATTTAAGTTTTGAGGCTGGTGCTAGCATTTTGCTGAGGTACCCAGATGCATGCCAGTAAAAATGGACAAGGAAACAGCACAAACAGTTGGTTTTCACTAACCAGAATGAAGAGGCTGAATGTTGCCAATCTGTGTATTGTAGGAGTAATAAGTCCTTCAAATAGGGCTGGGGAATTGTTTGCCAAGTGGGTTCAAGCTGTGGCCCTGCCCACAAGTATATGCTTGTATTAGCAGAGTCTGGAAGCTTCACTATTTATGAAAGGATTGGGCTTTTTAAGTATTATTTATACCAATTCATCTCTTTTCTGAGTTAGAATGTCTTATCCAATTAATTCATTGGTAATTCAATTACTCCCTCTCCTCTTAAAAGGGAACGGGTCAGCCTGGGCACAGAGGCTCAAGCCTGTAATCCCAGCACTTTGGGAGGCAGATCACTTGAGGCCAGGAGTTCAAGACCAGCCTGGCCAACATGGTGAAAACCCATCTCTACTAAAGGTACAAAAAATTAGGCTGGGCACAGTGGCTCATGCCTGTAATCCCAGCACTTTGGGACGCCGAGGCGGGTGGATCATGAGGTCAGGAGATTGAGACCACGGTGAAACCCTGTCTCTACTAAAAATACAAAAAATTAGCCAGGCATGGTGGCAGGCACCTGTAGTCCCAGCTGCTTGGGAGGCTGAGGCAGGAGAATGGCGTGAACCCGGGAGGCAGAGCTTTCAGTGAGCCAAAATCCTGCCACTGCACTCCAGCCTGGGTGACAGAGCAAGACTCCATCTCAAAAAAAAAAAAAAAAAAAAAAAGATACAAAATATTAGCCAGGTGTGGTGGCACATGCCTGTAGTCCCAGCTACCTGGGAGGCTGAGGCAAGACAATGAGCTGTGATTGTGCCACTTCACTCCATTCCGGGCAATGAGACCTTGTCTCAATAAATAAATAAACAAATAAATAAATAAATAAATAAATAAATAAGGGAATGGGTCATTTAAGGAAAACTAAAGTCATGTTCAGAGTTCCAAGCCATCTGCTGTGCAGTGGGGCCAAGTGGTCAGCTGGCTTCCAAAGCAGAGGCTGTTGGTGGCAGGCTGGCCAACGGCCATATTAATGTTCTATGAGATCTGGATGTTACTGGCTGTCAGTAAGTAATTTGTGTGTGTCTTTGGGAGGTAGGGAATTGGCAGGGAGGAATAGAAAGTAGGGGCATTTGGCTCTGGTAGAATTGAATATGAAATGAGTGATATGGAGGACACACAGTATTGAACATTGCTGCATCAGCATCTGTTTCGGGAAGAATTCCACAGGGGAAAGGATGAGGTCTCTTTCATGCCTCCACTAATCCCCAAGTTTCGTTCATAGCAACACTGTGGTTGTTTTCCCTTTTCTGGACCTGCCTGCCCACCCTCCCCCAGCCCAATTCATTTGGTTAAAGGAGTACTTATGACAGCCATAATTGCTGAACACAATTTTGCTCTTGGTCAGAGTTCCTTTGTCCAACAGAGGCACCTGACCTGGGCTGAGTCCATCAGAGTCCAGAAGTAAAACTGAAACTGAGAGAGAAAGAAAGAGTGCACGTGCTCTCTGATAATTCTCCAAGGGGATAATTATCGGTCTTTTTTTTTTTTTTTTTCCTGAGCTCAGCTGTAGTCCAACCTTATTTCTTCAAGAATTATAATTAAATCCTCTCTGTTTTTTGCTTTAGCTAGCCTAAGTATATTTCTGTTGTTTACAACCCAATACATCCGGATTATGCCCCTCCCTTGCTGCCATTCGTGGTATACCAGTTCCATGCCCTGTGGGGGGTGCTGTCTCTGGCTTGAAAGCCAATGGGTCTCAAATATCAAAGATCAAAGGAGCTCAAAAAGTTGGAGCTATTCACCCAAGTCTCCAATCAGTAAGAAGCTCTACCTGCTTGGCTTTGCTGGACAGTGAGTCAAAGGGGGAGAGTCTGAGATCCCATGGAAAGAGTGATGAGTCTCTACAATTCTGTCCTTGAATTTCCAATCCCATTGGTGTTTCTAACTGTGCTTAGTAATCTTCATTTACCTGAGTACTCTTCTATGTACAAACTTTTAGTGACTTCCCGCTGCTGGCTGAAGGCCACCTATACACTGTGACCTGCTGTTTAAGGCTCTCAGTGATTTTTCAATTTTACTCCCCAGATGTCTCCACACAACTTTGTACTTCTTTAACCCTGAGAGAACAAGTGCTTGCATACCTTGTCCCTTTGCCATTTTGGGCAAGAAGTCTGTACCTGTATGTTTTTCAGGATTTTGATTTATGTTGCCCTCTCAGAAAAATTTTACAAACATATGCCCCTACCATAAGGTAAGAGAAGGCTGCCTTCCTGGTATACTTTAGAACATCAAGCACTATTCTTTGTAATCTTTGCCAATGGAATAGGTATTCCTTTGGTTACTAATGAGGCTGAATAGTTATTCATGTACTTCAGGATAAGTCTTTTATGTATTGTGTTTTAATGGTCTTGGCTAGTTTTTCTACAGTGAATTTACAACTGTCATTTTTCTTGTGAGAATTCTTTTTTTTTTTTTTTTTTTTTTTTTTTGAGACAAAGTCTTGCTCTGTTACCAGGCTGGAGTGGAGTGGGGTGATCCCAGCTCACTGCAACCTCTGCCTCCCAGGTTCAAGCGATTCTCCTGCCTCGGCCTCCAGAGTAGCCCAGGTAATTTTTGTATTTTTAGTAGAGATGGGGTTTCACCATATTGGTCAGGATGATCTCGATCTCCTGACTTTTGTGATCCACCTGCCTCAGCCTCCCAAAGTGCTGGGATTACAGGCGTGAGCCACCACACCCGGCCGATAATTCTTTGTTAAAGATATCAACTCTTTGTCACACACGTTGCAGAAACCTTCCTTAACTGATTGTCTTATTTTGCTATTGCATACAGTTTTTGATGTATAGAACTTTATATTTTTAGGAGGTATAATATATTGCTTTTTTCCTTTGATGGTTGCTGTCTTGGGTTTTTGCTTAGAATGGCTGTTATTTCTCTTTTAATTTTTCTATAGCTTATCTTCCAGCTAGACTGAGGCTTTTTGAGGGAAGGATTTATTTTGTTTCCAAAGTTGTATCCCTTGACTCTACTCTCTGTTCTATTTCAGTGTAAGTGATCCAGAAGGAACAACTAATTCATTTGTTGGCTGCTGTGGCAGGCAGCTTTTTAAGATGCCCCGGATGATACATGACTCTTATTGTTCATACCCTTGTGTAACCCTTTCCCTCTGAATGTGTGCTAGACCAGTGACTTGCTTCTAATCAATGGAATATGGCAAAAATGATGGATGAGATTAAGCTATGAAGAACTGTGGTTTCTGTCTTATTCCCTCTTCTTTTTTTTTTTTTTTTTTTTTTAACCAGGCAACAAAACCCTGATTAACATTTTGAGCAGGTTCAGCTATTACTGAAACTGGTAATTTATAAACTTAAATTGGGGCAAATGGCTTTAGTGCAGACTAGTGCCATCACTGGTCACTACGAATGCAAGACTGAAGAATTAATAGCCACCCCTCAGATGGAGGAAGAGGTGCAGGGCTGACTCTTTCTGAATGTTGTAGTCAGAAAGAGTGCAGCTATCTTCTAGCCGCTTGCCTACAAAGATGAGACTCTGCTGGTCAGTGGGGGATGCCTTCTTTATCCTGGATCTTGGCCTTCACATTTTGGAGGAGGTCACTGGGCTCCACCTCCAGGGAGATGGTCTTGCTGGGCAGGGTTTTCAGGAAGATTTGCATTTTGACCTCTTGGAGGATGCGAGGATGCTGCAAATCGCCAATCACATTCAGCCACTGGAATACCTCCAGATGCTCGCTCAACAAGGCCATTTACCACTCTTCCCTCTTTCTTACTTGTTGCTGGTGATGCCTACAGCTGTATGAGGCCCACGTGATGAAGAATGGAGGGCAGCTTCTGGCCAAACCCCAGTGAGGAACTGAATCCTGCCAACAACCACATGAGTGACCTTGGAAGCGGATCCTTCCCCTGCTGAGCCTTGAGATGACAGCAGCCCTGGCGGCATGAGAGAGAACCTGAGCCACAGGACCTAGAAACATGGTGCCCAGATTCCTGACCTGATATGAAATAACAAATGTTGTTTTAAGCTGCAAAGTGTTGGAGTAATTTGTTACATGGCAATAACTAATACAAGCATTTAGTTCTTCTAGTCTTTGGGTATTTTTCTTTCACTTCTGTTGAAGAAAAGCCCATTCCATTTACTGCTTTTAAAAGTAAAGGGAAATCTCTATAGGGAACCCCATCAACTTTGGAAGTCTCAAGTGTCTTTATTGAACGTATATACAAGGAACTGATTTGCTAAGGATGCGGCTGTGTATTGCCATTGTGGGTAATGGAAAACGTTACTATTCATTCTTCCTTCCCACAACTTCTGAGGAGGATGGAGCTGGTGACTAGAGGATACCCTTTAGTTTTGCTGAGCACAGTGATAGGTTTGGGGCTGCAACCTGGGACAGAGCTGGGATACGTGGACTGGCTCTGTCTGCATCTGGGAGGAAGAGTCCAGGGGAAGTCAGGATGTGGGAGAGAAGAGCCACGTGGAATGTCAGGAGAGAAAGGGACTTTCTGTGGCTGCATGATGGGGATGGGACTCTGGAGACTACAGGTGTGCAGTAGAAATCCCTCATCTGTGTTTCTCAGTGCATTTTAGTAACGTTTACATGACTTCTTAATACAGCCCTGCAAGTGCATGTTTAGAAGAGCTACCAATGTTGAATTCTGTATTCAAATGGGGCATGAATGAGTCAGACAGAGTTTCTGGAAGACGAGGTAATAGCTGACAGGCAGGTCACGCGGGGTCAGCCCTGAGGCAGACAGGGGACTTTGAAGCCCTTTGCCTCCTGTATCTCAGCTCCTCACCGGGCCCAGTGCCTGGTGCCCGCATGCTGCCCTGAGACTGCCAATGCTCATTCACAGGTGCCCTCACCCTACCACCAGGACACAGAGCTTGGCTCTTCTCCCTCCTTTCCTCTCCCTCCTTAGACTCAATGGTTTGCCATCTTATTTTCCATAGCCCTGACTTTTTTTTCAGTGAGAATTAATACTAAACTGGAGGTTTAATCTAGTAACATGAATCTCAGTCAATGTGTCAGCTCTCCTGGAAGAGAAAGGGCTTTTTCTTTCCGATCAGCTAACGTCATGCTAAAGGGATGTGATAATCTTTACTTCTTCCCCACTGAGGCTCGGTTATCTGGCCGTTTTGAACTGAGGCGACAACTTTTGAGAGACATCCACATTTCCTACTCCATGGCAACAGATTATTTCTGCAAGTTTTAAAGGGATTTTTTAAACATCTTTAAAAATATTTTTTATCTGCTCATTTGATTTTTAATCTTCACTAGGGTCAGATTTTTTTTTTGTACTTATAGGAATGGCGCTGGGCCCCGGCAATCAGAAATGATTAGACCCACATGGTAACCTGCAAACCCCAGGGTTTGAGTTAAATGGCCATCCCAGAGGCTGCCGAAGATGGGGAGCTGATGTGAAAATTGAAGCAATTACCCAGATTACTCAGGCAGAAGAATGTCTGAGGCTTTTTTTCCCTTGAACAATCCAGATAATTGCTTCAATTTACACTTCTTACTGGCAGTAGAGACCGGTACAGAGATGGCTCTCCAGGAATGGGCTGAATAGAGGGAAACAGTGCTTGGAAAATGAGTCTGAAAACTCAGGGGGAGAAAAGGGTGGGAAAAATTCACATGCTTTGGCCTTGATTTCTACCAGGTTCAAGCAAGTTCAAGACTGTTCATTGTTGCCTGAGTGATCTAGGTAATTCTCTATTTTGTGTTTCATCTTCACAATGAAGCTTTTAGAGCTGAGGAAGTGTTACTGGTGGAGACGGCTGAATAAATCATGGCCGGGAACTTCAGGTTTGAGACCCTTACCCTGCGCTGTCTAGTGACTTTCCCAGTTCATTAACCATGCTCGAAGGACCTGCAAATCTTTGCTGCGAGGAGGCCTTGCAGGTCAGGAAGGAGAGGGGGCAGGTAGGTGCCTTCCTTGTAGAGCTTACTACACCTGTTAATTTAACTATGAGCACAAATCAAGGTAGAAAGACGTCATCATTCCCCAAAGCAGATGGTTCATTTACTGAGACCCTCAGGGATTCATTTCTGCAACCGAGAATCCACATTTGTTAAAACAATGGAATGAAAAATGAATGTATCGAAGATTTATTGAGTTGCTCCTTTCCGCCTGGCATTATGCCAGACCTTGGAATAATCATGTAATTTCATATTAATATAGAATTTTTGTTTTCTTTTCTCGTGTTTTCTTGGTGGGGGTAGGGGAATGGTTCTTTTAATCTCTTTACAGCCTCTTCCAGACTTTATTTCCAGTGCATTTTCTCAAATATTTCTCTTTTCATTCTCACTTATCCAGAGTAGATAATATTTTTAGCACCGTTTCAACAGATGGGGTAAAAAAATAAATAGTCAGAGAAGTTGAGTACATTTTCCAAAGTCACAACATTTGTTAGCAGCTGACCTGGAATGAAAAATAAAGGATCCTGAACCAAAGGCTCCATCTGCGATGCAACATCATTTCTTTCAGGTTCGTTACTGATTCATTTGTCTTTGCCATTATCATGATTGTGATGGATATGGATTGATCATTCAGAAAGTATTTATCAAGCATGTAAATAAGATATGATACCCACAACATAAAGAAGCAAGACACACACACACACACACACACACACACACACACACACACAGCATGAAGAAGAATACTGTGAGGTGAAAAGAACTAGAGAAGAGTATCGGACAATATGAAAGTGATTGCAGGGCAGGCAGACATCAGGTGCTGAGTCAGAGGGACTGATGACTTGAGAAGAAAGAGAGCCCTGTGGGCTAGAGCTGTTCAGAAAGGTTCCTTTAAATTCTATTTTTTTAAAAATTGTGGTAAAATACACACAATATAAAATTTACCATTTAACCACCTTAAGGTGCACAATTCAGCGGCATTAAGTCCATTCCCAACATGATGCAACCATCACCTCTATCTAGTTCCAGCACTTTCTCATTACCCCAGATGGAAACCTCTGTAATCGGGAAGATTTTGTAGAAAGTTTGGTAGAATCTTGAGGGATAGTTAAGATTTAGAGAGGCAGACAGGTGAGAGGAAATCCACAGGGCATTTTAGAGTGTGAGTCGATAGCACACGTAGACTGTCTGGAGCATGCTGAGGACTGCAGGGCTTTGTGGAGGGGAGTGCTGAGCAGGAGAGTTGGGTGACTCCCGTGGACTTTCTCTGTATAACAGCAGGTTTGCCTTTCCCTTTCCCTTTCCCTTTCAGGATCACCTTCCTCTAACATGTTCGGGGGAAGAAGCGTTGGTCTCACATCCTCCCAAGGGAAGCCCACCTCTCCTCTGTGGTTGTATTCTAAACCCTTTTTCAGCTTTGCGGTGGGATGGCTACTCTATCTGATCTCATCACTGCTGCATCTCTGGGATTCTGGTCCTCCTGCAACAGGATGCTGCTGTTGCTGCTGGTGCTGCCGCCATGTCCATCTCAGCCAGGAGCTGGTGGGGCAGGAGACTGTTTTTGTCTCTGCCTTGGGCTGTAATTCCTTCAAGCACCACTGACAGACTGAGGGGTGCAGAGACTTCACTGGAGGAAACTTTATCATGGGGGAAAATCCTCAAAACTGGATTCCATTTTTCACTTTTCCCAGAGTCCAAGGGTCCAGGATCATCCACAAGACACAATACTCCTCATCAGTACATTTTCTGGATCTTATTTATGGAACAATAAATGTTGAATTGACAGTGCCATCTAGATCAGTGCTGTTCAATAAAAATATCTCATGAGCTACATATGTAATTCAAACGTTTCTGGAAGTCAATTTTAAAAAGGAAAAAGAAACACAGGTGATGTTTTATTCGATTATTTAATATATTTTATTCAACCCAGTATATCCAAAGCATTTCCATTTCAACATGTAACCAACAAAAATAATTATCAATGAAATATTTTACAGTCATTTTCACACTGTCTTCAAAGTCCTGCTTGTATTTTACACTGATAGCCCATTTTGTTATGGACATTAAATTTTTATTAGAAATACTTGATCTGTGTTTAGATTTTATAAAATTTACAATTGAAAATGTGGATTTACCAAGTTTTTCCAAACACACTTAAAAGTTTCTAATAACTGAATTAGGTATCAGCTTCTAAATTTTAATTTTAATTAATTAAATGAAATAAAATGAAAAAATTCAGTTTCTCAGTCATACTCGTCCCATTTCAAGTACTCAGTAGCTATTTGTGGCTAGTAGCTATTGTCTTGGACCATGCAGATCTAGAAAGTCTAAGATCAACAGCACCAACTAATTGCCACAATTATTTGATTTGCTTTGTGTCCAAAGATGATTCCAGGTTAGTCCAATGATAAAAATCCTTCGCTTGACCATCAAGTTTTTTGCATGATTGGATTCCAAATTGCCTTTTGACTGAATTGCTTATTAATTCCACTCTAGTTACTCAGGTTTCCTCACTGTTTTTGGGCACATAAACTTAACCCAATCCCTGCACTGTGACTCTTGCTGTCCCCCACCTTCAAGATTTAAAGAACAGGCAAATTTATTGACTCATGAACAAGAAGTGTAGAGCACAGTGGGCTTTGGTTTTGGTGGATCCCAGTGGCTTAATCATGTCACCAAGGACCCAGGTTTTTTGGCCTCATGGTTTTGTCATATGCATCTTTGACTTCATCTCTGGTCTAGTTTTCCAAGAAGTCAGAGAATATTTCCAATAGCAATTGGAGCTGGATATTTCCCTCCAGCCAGAGATGGAAAGGTAGAGTAACATAATTTCTTTCCACAAATTTGGCAAACTTTTTATTTTGTCTCCTTGACATTTCTCTTGCTCATCCCTGAACCAATCATTGGGAAAAAGAATAGGGTGGTCACGTTTGACTGAGGCTAATCAAGACCCATTCTTGGATGTTGGGACAACTCTCCAAACCACATTCTTCCTATACAAGAGGAGAAGTGGGGAACTCATCATCTCAATGACCAAAACACCTCTTTTCGGCTTTTTACTTCCTTTTTTTTTTATTTAATAAGTTGATTTATTTAATGTAATTTCAAACAATTATGAATAATGCAATGTACAGTAGAATCACATCCTGATTTTATTTAGTAACACTGACCAAGTTTAACTCCATATGAAGTGTAAAGCTTGATATCATTTATGAGGTCTATCAACTGTACCAAAAGTAGAACATTTAAAAACAACCATCTGAATGTCAAGTTTTTTCTCCATAAAGGACTTGCCACCTTAAGGGCCCCACGTCTGCCTGAAACATGAGCCACATCAATGCCAGTAAAGGCCTGTATAACCTAGTCTGCATCCTGGAAACCTCTGCTGCCTGGGGCCCCCCACACTAGCTGGTCTCCTGGGAGAGGGAGCAGGCAGGTTCTGGGAGTCAAGCACATGTTTGAGCAAGTAGCACAATAATCCATCTTAAGAATCTTCATTCTGGGATGGCTCCACAATTCCTAAACAGCAGTCTGCTAACTCCACAAACAAGGGCTCTTGCATGTAGGCTCTCATGAGCTTTGCTTTGTCTTCCCCCTGATCGAGGTTGACCATCAACTGCCTGAGGTGTGGATTGAGCAATAAGCTTCTTAATGTTGCAGATTCCCCTAAATTCTTTAAATTCTGCGAAGAAACTCTGTCTTCTTCCTCATCACTATTGAGAAAATCAGCTATAGAGTCATCATCATCTTTGTTTTCCACAGGCTTTATGGTTTTGGTAGGAAGAGCTGATCTTATTTTTTTCTCAACAGGACGAGCTTCAGGGTTGCACTGTTCTTTGTGCTTCCGGAAGCAGGCTACAGAGCAGTAGGGCACGTGGCAGGCTGGACAGCGGTATTTGGGCTTCTCCAAGCAGATCATGCAGACGACGGTGCTACATCTCAGCGACGCCATGGTCTTGGGGAAGGAGACTTTTACTTCCTTTTTTATCTTTTTTTTTTTACTTCCTTTTTTATCTTTTTTTTTTTTTTTTTTTACTGTGGTAAAACAGATACAACATAAAATGTACCATTTTAACCATTTTAAAGTGTACGGTTCAGTGGCCTTAACTATGATTACATTGTTACGCAGTTATCACCATCATCTGTCTCTAGAATGTTTTCCATCTTCCTGAACTGAAATTTTATACCCATTAAATAATAACTCCTCATTTCCCCTCCCTGCTGTATCTTGGCAACCAGCATTCTGCTTCCTGTCCCTATGAACTTGACTACTCTAGGTACCTCATATAAGTGGAATCATACAGCATTTGCCCATCTGTGACTGGCTTACTTTCACTTAGCATAATGTCTTCAAGGTTCATCTCTGTTGTAGCATGTTAGAACTTCTTTTTAGGGCTGAATGGTATTCCATTGCATATATACAGCATATTTTGTTTACCTATTCATCAACTGATGGACATTTGGGTTGCTTCCATCTTTTGGCTATTGTGAATACTGCTGCTATGAACACAAGTGTACAGATACCTGTTTGAGTACCTGATTTCAATCTTTTTGGGGGTATTAGAAGTAGAATTGCTGGATCATATGGAAATTCTATTTTAAATTTTTCGAGGAACCACCATACTGTTTTTCATAGCAGTCGTACCATTTTACATTCCATTAACCATGCACAAGAGTTTTGATTTCTTTATGTCTGGGCCAATACTTCTTTTCTTTTCTTTCTTTCTTTCTTTCTTTTTTTTGATAGTAGCCATTCTAATGGGTGTGACATGGCATCTCATTGTGATTTTGATTTGCATTTTCCTGATGATTAGTGATATTGCATACTTTTTATGGTGCTTATTGGCTATTTGTATACCTTTTTTGAAAAAATGTCTTTTTAAGTCATTTGCTCATTTTTTATTTTTTAACAGCCAGTAATCAATTTATTAAAATAGTTGACTTAAGCATCTCCAGTGGTGACTTCCACCTCAAACTCTTGGTTCAATACTGGTGGAAGTAATCTGCTTAACAATCTCAGAAGGACTGAGTCAATGAGTTGCTTGTGGATTCTCATCTGGAAATGATCCCATGTCTTAGAACCTTCACCAAAAGGAGTTTTTCTTGTAGCGATTCTCAAAGTCTTAATAGGCATTTGTACTGGTCCTTTCACTTTGAGATTTTTTCCTTTGCTCCTCTGATCAAGTCAGCACACACCTCCTCCAGGGATTTTATGCTGCGGCCCATAAAGAGTGATTTGAATTCAGTGAATTGCCACCTCCGGCTCCACGGGTGTTTTTCCAGTATCTTTAAAAGCCACGGCTGCTGCGCGTCTTCCTGACCAACTGGTTCCTCGGTGAGAGCAACAGCAGTGAGTCAGGAGCAGGAGCCGGAGCAGGCAGACTACAGCTTGCCACCACCTTGACCGTGTTTTTCTCAAAGAGCTTTAATTTCTTTTTCTTTTTCCTTTCTTTTCTTTTTTCTGTTCTTTTCTTTTTTCTTTTCTTTTCTCTCTCTCTCTCTCTCTCTCTCTCTCTTTCTCTCTTTCTTCTTTCTTTCCTTCTGACGGAGTCTCCCTCTGTAGCCCAGGCTGGAGTGCAGTGGCACTCACTATGGATCTCAGTGGATCTCAGCTCACTGCAACCTCCGCCTCCCGGGTTCACGCGATTCTCCTGCCTCAGTCTCCCGAGTAGCTGGATTATAGGCATGTGCCACCACACCCGACTGAAGTATTTTTAGTAAAGATGGGGTTTCACCACGTTGGCCAGGCCGGTCTGGAACTCCTGACCTCAAGTGATCCGTCCACCTCGGCCTCCCAAAATGCTGGGATTACAGGTGGCCTACACCTGGCCTAAGAACTCTAAATTTTAAATAGCTTATTTACAAAGCACTCTATGCCTCAGGTCAAATATTTCTCAAGCAATATGCCAAGAACTATACAGATTTTATTACCTAATTTAAAAGATATATAATTTTAAACTAAGACCCAGAGAGGTAATAGGATCTGTATAAGAATGCTCGAAATAGTGAAAATAGCCCTGTATCTGGAGGTTTAGCTCTGCCACTGTCATGATTTCTAATGTACAACATACCCATGCAAGTCACTTTATATTATTTCATAGGTTAAAGACCTTTTTACCAAAAAAGAAAGAAAAAATTTTAAATCAAGTCCTTACTCATGCCAGGACCTGTGCTAAAGTGTGCGTGTGTATATAACGTTTCTCACTGAAGTCTCCTGAAACCTCTGTAAGACAGGTTCTACAATTATCCCCATTTTACAGATGGAAACATGAATTTAGAAATGTTAGGTCACTAGCTAGAAATAATGCAGCTAGTAAGTGACAGTTATTTGAACAGAGTCTGGCATCACAGACTGTACTCTTTTAACTTAAGCACACATACAGAATTTGGATACTTTTGTGTCACAGATAATATAGGGAATTTCAATATGTAAAACAATTCAATTAGTTCACAATTTTAGTCAATTTGGTACATATCATTCAATGCTTATAAACAGAAAATAATAGGAAAAATCAGTCAACAAACACCTGGGGAGAGACGGAAAAGGCAACTTCATTTCTCTTTTGATAAGATTCTAAATACCACAAATAGGAGAAAACAGCCAAATCAAAAGTTAGGAAATCCGTAACTTCAAGCTTCAAAAAGGGTAAGGTGTGTCTTTAAGAAGCAAAGATTTAGGGAAGTCCCATTTGGGCACCTCTCACTCTGGAAAATGAGACAGCTGTTCTCCTTTCTCTTTCTTTTGCCTATTAAACCTCTGTTCCCAAAACGCACCTCCCCCTTCCCCTCCCAAAAAAAAAAAAAAAAAAAAAAAAAAAGAGGCAAACATTTAAAACAACACCTCTGGTTTAACTCTGTGTTAACACCTCTGGTTTTTCTCTGGTTTAACTTCTGTGTTAACAGGAAAAGACTACTTTATCACATTTAGCTTGAATGCTAAGTAGTAACATTTACTAAGGTGCACAGTTCACTGCTTACTGTGAACTGTGTAGTTTACTACTTTACTACACAGTAACCCACCCTGGACTGATGGCTTCTTCAGGAATGCTGAGGGAATGTGAAACACAGGAATCCTGATAATCCTGCATTCTTTGAGCATCCATTATAATCAAGCTGATGTTTTTATCCGTCATCATTGTGTATAGTTCCTTTGCTGTGATTGCTCCTTTCTCTTTGGTCTCACAGTTTTCATTCTTTTCACCATTGCTCTTTTGGATTTTGTCTTTGGAATCCAATACATTCTCCAAAGAACCTTTAGCCAGTGTGCCACTATTCTCTCTTCCTGTTTCCTGGCTTTTCTGTTGTAGACACTGTGCTTCCTCCTGTTTGTCCTTTTCCTCAAGTTTTTTCCAGACTTCAGCTTCTTTATATCTTAGTTTAAGGCTTTCAGAGAGTCTTTCAGCTTCTTCAATGGCTTTTTTGACGTTTGCAGGTCCAAGTATTGAATGGAAGTAATCCTCTTAGTGCTTATTTTCTCTGGTTTAACTTCTGTGTTCTTATTGAGGTCTTTTAGTGAAGAACTGAGGTAGAGTTCTTTAGGAACTGAAGCCACAACAGGCATGGTGAATTATCTTTAATTTTCCATGTTCACAATGGATGCTACATTTCCTTAAAAGTAGGTTTTTCTGTGGTGTCGGGCACGCTTCACTAACACCAGCCTTCTTGCCAAA
Source organism: Chlorocebus sabaeus (assembly GCF_047675955.1). Classification (NCBI taxonomy): domain Eukaryota; kingdom Metazoa; phylum Chordata; class Mammalia; order Primates; family Cercopithecidae; genus Chlorocebus; species Chlorocebus sabaeus. The sequence continues at coordinate 36,199,290 of NC_132913.1, forward strand.
GGCCCATCTCCCAAGAACTCGAGGGAGAATTAGTCTTGGCTACCAGGATGGAATCCAGCCCAGCTCATCATCCTTTGCCCATTTTTTAAATTTTTTTTTTGGTTGTGAGTTATAGGTATTCTTTTTATATTTTGTATATTAACTCCTTATCAGATGTATTATTCGTAAATATTTTTCCCATTTCATGGGTTGCCTTCTCACTCTGTTGATAGCATCCTTTGATGTGCAAAAGTTTTAATTTTTATGTAGTTAAATTTATCTTTTTTTTCTTCTGTTAACTATCTTTTTTTTTTTTTTTTTCCCTGAGATGGAGACTGACTCTGTCACCCAGGCTGGAGTGCAGAGGCACAATCCTGGCTCTCTGCAATCTCTGCCTCCTGGGTTCAAGTGATTCTTCTGCCTCAGTCTCCAGATTAGCTGGAATTACAGGCACGTGCCACCATGGCCGGCTAATTTTTGTATTTTGAGTAGAGACCGGGTTTCACCAGGTTGGTCAGGCTGGTCTCAAACTCCTGACCTCAAGTGATGCACCCATCTCAGCCTCCCAAAGTGCTGGGATTAACACGCGTGAGCCACGGCGCCTGGCCTGTTACCTATCTTTTGGTGTCCCTTTTCAATTGTTTTGAATCCTACTTAGCCCATTTCCTATATTAAGCCTTCTCAGACATCACTGAGAAGTTCATCCTCTGTACTCCCACTAGTTTCTAAGCTGCCTGAGGGCAATAACTTATTTTGCAACTTCCCTTCAAATGAGAGGCCCTGTGGTATCTCCCTTGAAAAGGATTCACTTAATAAATCTAAATTTACAGAATGACAGCAAATGCCATTTGCTCAGTTAATAGCTGATGGATGAACAGATGAACGAATGAATGATGACTGAACACAGTGACACACAGACACGTCTCTGTCCACTTGACATAATCCTGATCTCTTCAGATAAATCAGTGTATGCAAGGTTCTGGGCATCTTCTGGTGGGCTCAGGGAAACTGAGAATTGGATTGTCCTCTCCAGTATATTATGAAGTTGACTATTTAAGATGAAGGGTCTCTGAGCCACAGCCTGAGAATTACTTAATTTAAAAACAGATGAGAAGGTGGTGCTTTTTAATTTACTTCCACTGCATATCAGGAAAGGAAATAAAACTGGTACTACTTAACAAGGGTTTATAAAAGTTGATTTTAGTAGATCTGTCCTGTCAGCTAGGCAGAGAACACTTGTATTTTCAGGTATTACCCGAATTTAAGCAACAGATGTGTTCCTAAAATTAACTAACTTATTTGTTTTATGATCATTTGTTCAGCACCCAATAACATCTAACGTTCAAGAGCCTATACCATATACATGTCAGGCACCATGCCAGGCGCTTTAAAAGCATCGTTTCTTTTAATTCCCTCAGAAACCACAAGATGATATTATTCCAAGGACAGAGATGAGGAAACTGAGTCTTAAGGAAATTAAATACCTTGCCGTGGGTCATACGTCTAGTAAGTGACTGAGGTGGGATTCACACTCAGGCATTGCTTCTTCCTAGGGTAGAATCCTTATTCAGTATACTGCCCACTATGTGCTAGATGCTACAGACACAAAGATATTAAGCAGATATCTCCGCACAAGTGCAGTGCTAGAGACAGGCACAAGAGATTAGGGGAACATCAAGGAGGGCCACCAACTCTTTATAGGTGTTTAGTGAGCTGGGAAAATCTCTCTGCAGAAGGAGGGTTGAACTGGGTCTTAAAGGAAAAGGAAGTCCTGGAAAAATAGAGCGGACACCCAGTTGTTCTGCCAGCCCGGCACCATGTCTGGGAATACCATCCCTCTTCTTTTGGGAAGCTTCCCATCAGGGGATTCCTCCATAATCTTACAAAGTCCCTGATTCTGGTTGATTAGTTTAGCCCTAGACGCCAACCTAAACCAAGGCCAATCAAACCCAACCTCTGAACAAACATCCATCCTTATCTAGTGGTAGAAGTTGAAGAATGAAACCCAGGGGCTATTGGGAGATGTTTCCCAAGTGATTTTCTCTTGGGAGCAGGATGATCCAGACCTAGTTATCTAGAGATTTTAACCGGAAGTATTGGATATGACCTCCATCCTGTTCCTGACTTGGGCAGCCACATCTGACTTGCAGGCTCTTGGAGGTCGCATCCTGTCCTTCCCCCGGCAGGTAGAGTGACTACAAGTCCCGGGATGCACAGCGTTCGGAGTCGGGCGGGGGCCGGGTGGACCTCGACGGTGACGTCACCGTCCCGGGGCGGGCCAGGGGAGGGCGGGGCGAAGGGGCGGGTCGCAAGGCGGCAGAGAGCGCTGGTGCTGATGCAGGATGGCTGAGCGCGCAGGAGCCCGGGAGGTCTGAGCCCGGCGAGTCTCGCTCCCTGCGCATCGCCTCCTCCGCCCTCCGCGTGGTCGCGGGCAGGTGGGCCGGGGGGCGCTGGGCAGGGGCGGGGCAGGGCCAGGGCAGGCCGGTCTGCAACCGGAGGGGCCGGAGCTGAGAGGCTGCCCACCTTCCCGGGCTCGGAGCGGCCGGGGCTGCCCAGCCGGACGGGCTCGCGATGACCTGCTGAGAATCATCGTCGGAGGCTGCAGGAGGCGGCCTAGCTGTGGGCGGTGCGGCTCGCGGCCTCCTCCCTCGTCGTTCCCGGCCCCGACCCCCCACCCATCCCCGCGCCCCCTCCCTGCCGCCGGCCGAGATGGCGGATCCAGCCGAATGCAGCATCAAAGTGATGTGCCGGTTCCGGCCCCTCAACGAAGCGGAGATCCTCCGCGGAGACAAATTCATCCCCAAATTTAAAGGCGATGAGACCGTGGTGATCGGGGTAAGTGGCTGGGGCGTCTGCCTCCCCTACTGCTCCGCGCCGCAGCTCGGCGCCCCAATGCCCCAGACGCAGTGGAGGTGTTGAGGCCGCCCCCTCGGACATTCCCGCGGGGTTGGCCGCTCGGGTGGACCTGACCAGAGACCCCTCGCTCCCCGCCCTATGGTTCCCTCCCGGGCGGGTGGAGAGGCGGCCGGGGGCGACTGGCCGGGCGGGGGTGGCGGGGGTGGGGGTGGGGGGCGAGGACGGGCTCGGCGCCGCCATTGTTCGCAGGGTGGGGGCCCGGGTGGGCCCATTGTTCCCCACGCTCGCCTCGCCTCGTGGGTAGTGTGTTCAGGTGACCCTCAGACCGGGTGCCCAGGCCCCCTTTAAAGTGTGAGCTCTGCAACCAGCAAATGCTTCTGGGCATCAATCAATTCGATTTACCAAACGCCTTGCCTCTTCTTCTCACGATCTTAACAAAAAAGAAAGAAAAAAAGGTACAGGAAAATTTCTAGCCGCGTCTCGGAGCTCCCGCGGCAGTGTAGACGCGGCTCCCCGCGGTGTTTCACCTTGCTCCACGCGCGGAAGGCGGAGGGTTGGGGGAGTACTGGTGGCCTCGGTGTCCCCTGGAGGCCTGGTGTGTCTCCCGCTTCCTCTCACGCTTGGCTGCCCTGGATGGGGAGTCCCGGCTCGATCCCTCCCCTCTGGGCTGACCTCCCTCCCATGTCTGCAGACCCTCTAGATGCGCCTCACTCTAGGTGGAGAGGAGGCTGTGTCCACATCTGTGGGGCGAGGGGGCTCAGAGCGCAGCCAGATAGCCCTCTGTGCCAAGAGCAGAAGTTACTTCGTGCGGCTTGGACCTCCCCCCGCCCCCGCCGTCTATCTCCCTTCCCCACCTTTTCTCCCCGACCCCCTCCCCCTACTTAGCTTCCTTTCTGGAGCTAGAGCTGCTGGTGGGGGGAGGGAACACCAGTGGATTTTAGTTCTTAAAGGAATCTGTCAGATGAAATAAACCAGCCCGGTCCCCCGCCCGCTGTCCGTAGCGTGTGTGGCTGATGGTACCCCCTTTGTATGCGAGCCGCGTGGGGAGGGACCGAGTTAATGGTAGCCTCCCAGTCCCCGCTGACACGTTCCTGGCAGTCTGCTCCAGGCTGCTGATGCAGCCTTCCCGTCCCCAGCATTGATTAAGTGATGTCATCCTGATCACTGAGCATGCTCCGACGAACCCCCTCCTCCCCTTCCCCCAGTGGCTGGTGTATTTAGGTCAAGTGATTGACAGGTGACAATTTACCGAGGGTATTGCAGGAGTCCGCCTGGCCTTTCTCAAACACTTGAGGCCGACGTTTTCCAGCCCGGGCGGTCCCCAGCATCTTTGCCAAGGTTGTCTGCCGCAGTCCCTGCGAAAGGCCCTGGGGACCAGCAGGTGCCAGCTGTACCCGTAAGGCGGGAGCTCTCCACGCTAAAGGAGCCTAGGCAAGGCTCTGGCCTCAGAGCTTTAACCTGTACTTCGCTTTAAAAGGCTGCTCCCGTTAACGACCTCTTCTCCCCTCCCCATTTTCACAGTCATCAGGAAAGTCTGACCTCCAAACGCTGTGGATGGGTGATCATTCTGTGAGCTGACCTATGAGGGCGGGAAAGCGGGGTTTTCTCTCTGTTTAGTGTTAAACTTGCAGAGAAGATATAAGCTACGATTATTGATGAGGAAGGAAATTCTGCAGTTAATGGCAGATGAGTGTTAGTGACATATACATGGGCAGTACCTGGGGCAGATAGTGACTTATTTGGTTTACAGCTGTCAGTCAGGATCTGCCTACAGCCTGATCTGCTACTTTCTGAGCCAGACTGGTTTAGATAGAGTGGGAGTTACTGGGGACATCTAGTCCCTGCCCCTTGACTTGTAACAATTTTTAAACAAATAATTGTACAGTACTGGAACATGTTCTGGCGACCCTATTTTTTTCCCAGAGGTTTTGAAGAGCCTGAAGAAGTTTTTCTTTTCCCCTCTTCCTTCCTTCCCCATCCCCTTTCCCCTCTCCCCTCTCCCTTCTCCTTTCTTCCTCTTCTCCCAGAACCAATGAAGTGAAGTAATAAATCGTCTTCCTTGACCTGTATGCAAGGCAGAGATCCTTAATTTTAGAATTATCTTTCTTTAATATTATGATGTTGTTGAGTATATATTTCCTTATCTAAATATACATATATTAGTGGCTAAATAAAACCAAGTCACCATATTAAATAAGAAGCTTAAATAAAAATCGTGGATGTGAATGTACACATTGCTTTTCAAGTATGAAGTAATTTTTGCTCATCCTACTATAATCCTTTAATACAACAGTTTTCAGTTTTTCTAAGGTAAACTTTTTATTGAAATGAAGCATTCGTATAGAAAACTGTTATCATAAGTATACAGCTTGATGACTTTTCATAAAGTAAATGCTCCCTGTAACCACCTCACAGACTAGGAAACAGACATTTCAGGACCTCAGAAATCCCCCTTGTGGCCCTTCCAGTCCCTAACTCCCCCTGCCTCGGAGTAACCACGATTCTGACTTCTGATGCTATTAGTTTTGTTTGTTTCTTTTTAACTTTATATTCTGTAAAACCATAGAGTATGTTCTCTTTTGTGTGTGGTTTCTTGGGATTAAGTGTTATGCTTGTCAAATTCATCCTCATTGTTTTGTAGTATTCCATGATATGAATATTCTATAATTTGTCTGATTGTTGATGGATATTTGGATAGTTTCCAGTTTGGGGCTAATATGGCTAGTGCTGCTATGAACGTTCGTTTATGTATCTTTTGGTGAGTGCATGTACAGAATAGAAGACTGCCAGATACTAAAGGGTGTTGGGAGTTGGGTTGGCATGTGCTAGGATCCTTCCCGTTCCTAAGTGATAATGCGGCACTAAAGGCAATGAGGGTTCTGGCAGTCTGTATCATGCCATATACAATGAGTAGAATGGTCCCAAGTCAATTCAATTGGAACCGACTGATATGGCTCAGTTGCAGGTGAAAACTGTCTGAGATGTACACAACCTTCCTTAGTTCTAGGGGCACAGGCTGGGGATGACCAAGCAAGCCCAGATCATCCAGAAATATGTCACCTTCAAACAGAGACAAGTAAAGAATTAATTTTGGTGGAGTTATCTGTTAGTCCAAATGCAGAATCCTAGAAATTCTTTGTGTTTTTGAAAATGGGGTCACTTTTTCCCTTAAAGTTCTGTTTGTTATGGAGATGCATTCCAAGAAAGAGACTCGACAAGTGGAGTTTCTAGATTTCTTTTTTATGAAAATGTCCTGTCTGGGAGAAATGTTCTCCATCACTCCTGCAGTTTTTCAGCTTTGTGCAAAGCTATCTTTCCCTGACCACACCAGCCACAATCTCTCCCCACTTTGAACTCCTATAGCGTTTGTTCTGCGTATGATCTCCTAAGTTTTTAGCCTTGGATTATTATTAGCTTTGGTCATATGTCTAATGACATTGTAAGCCATGTTTAGAGACAAGAGCCATGCATGTTTTGCTCCTTTATACTTCCCAAGGCTTTGTCCATAGAAGGCACTTAGTAAATATTTATTGATCTCTTTGTGAATTCTGGAAATCTTTACTTTGGTATATTTAACACAGTTTATAGTGTTTTTATTGGCTGTAGGCTGTGGGGAGTAGTTAAAAAATAATTTTAAAGGTAAGTGCTGTTTCTCTGAGTGGGCCTGGTAAGATAGTGTATATAATACTTAAAATGATATAAGAAAATTGGGAAAGAACTGCATTCAGCTTTGGCAAAAATTAGAAGAGTTAGAGATACTGATGGTGAGCTAGAAGTGGAGGGTGGGGGTGGGTAAGTTATTAGGAAATAGGCTCCCTCCCATAATACATTAATTTTTCAGCAAAAATATTGGATTTACAGCATTTCTCAGAGTACTCCATTAACTGTTAAAAATCCTGGTGAGTTATCCATTACTTTGGGCTCTGCCTATTGGTTTTGAAGCAACTGTATTGATGGAAGCTCTCTGACTTGGTGAGTTCTCAATAAAGTTCTTTGAAATGGACTTTCACACTTCACTTTCCTCTTATTGGGCTTTTCTCTTGTTTGCAGTCCTGAGAAAGCAGGTGTTGTTAAAGATGAGTGCTTCCTCCTGAGGGAACATAAGTTATGGCCTAAGAGCCAGAGCAAAACATCAGCCACAAACCCTGAGCTGGAAAGTGGCCCCAGTCTTCAGAAGCTTAGATTCTTTCTTGGCAGTGGATGGATGGGGAAGAGGCCTGGACGGAGACCAAATCCAAGCCTGAGTTAGGATTTTAGAGATTAAGTGAAGAAATATGGCTACACCTGAAAACTTCCTTTTTCTGCAGTAATGGTCTTCCAAAGCAATAACATTAAAACAATTTTTTTTTTTTTTTCAAATTTACACGCAGTAATACCACTTTTTTTTTCTTTGAGACTGAGTCTTGCTCTGTCACCCAGGCTGGAGTGCAGTGGTATGATCCTGGGTCATTGCAACCTCTGCCTCCTGGGTTCAAGCAATTCTCCTGCCTCAGCCTCCCAAGTAGCTGGGACTACAGGCACGTGCCACCACACTCAGCTAATTTTTGCATTTTTAGTAGAGATGGGTTTCACCATGTTGGCCAGGCTGGTCTTGAACTCCTGACTTTGAGTGATCCACCTGCCTCAGCCTCCCAAAGTGCTGGGATTATAGGCATGAGCCACTCCGCCCAGCCAGTAATACCACTTTTTTGGTGTATACTTCTATGCTTTGGGCAAATACGTAGAGATTTGTAACTATCTTGTTTTAATTCGTTTTTTGTTGCTGCCGTAACAAGTTACTATAAACATAAAAGGCTTGAAACAACACGTTTATTTTATGTCACAGTCTTTATAGGTCAGAAATCCAGCAGATGGGCTAGGTGGGCTGATGTTTAGAGTCTTATAAAGCCACAATGAAGATATTAGCAGTGCTATGTTTTTTTCTGGAGGGTCTAGGGAAGGATCCATTTCTTTGCTCACCAGATTGGTGGCAGATTTCAGTTTCCTGTGGTTGTAGGACTGAGGCACCCATCTCCTTGCTGACTGTAGTTGGGGGCTGTTCTCAGCTTCTAGAGGCCACTCTCAGGTCATAGCTACTTGCTCCCCTTCCTCCATCTTCAAAGCCAGCAACGGCGGTTCAAGGTCCTCTCTTTCAGGCATGCATGTCTCTGACTCTTCTTCTTCCTTCCTTGAGCTCCCCACCCCATTATCTGAGATAATCTTCCTCCTTTAAGGTCATCTGATGAGCAACCTTAATTGTATCTGAAATTGCATTTGTAAAGTTCCATTTACCATGTAACACTAATATATTCACAAGTTCCAGGGATTAGGGTATGGATGTCTTTTGGGGCCATTATTCTGCCTACCACACACCACCATTATCAAGATTCAAAACAGTTTTATCACTCCAAAAAATAAATAAAATAAAAGCCCGTATGCTTCTCTTGCAACAACTTATCTGTCTTCCTGTCTATAATTTTATAGATTTTACAGATTGTATAATTTTACAGATTGTCATAAAATGGAATTATACATTAAGTATCTTTTTCAGTCTTGGTTCTTTCAGTTAAAAATTCTTTGAGATTTATTTATGTATGTGTATCATTAATTCATCTCTTTGTTTGCTTAGTTGTATTCCATAGTTTATTTATCTATTCAGTTGTTGCAGGATATTTGGATTACTTCCAGTTTGGTATGATTATGAATAAAGCTGCTATAAACATTTGCATATAGGTTCCGTGTGAGTATACATTTTTATTTCTCTTGGGTAAATATACAGGAATGGGATTGCTGGGCTGTAAAGTAACCATATGGTTAACTCTATAAGAAACTGCCAAACTGTTTTCTAAAGTGGTTGTACCATTTTGCATTTCCATCTAAAAGCAGTAACATTTTAAACCAAAGTAAGTTGATTTAGTCACTTTGTCTAAGTGCATTCTAATCTAGTGGTGTCAGGATGTATCAGTTCTTCATTCCTCTGTGCCCTAAATTCAGAGATGTTTATATTACCTGAAATGAGTTAGTGGTTTCCTTCACATGTACCCTGTGAAATCATGGACTGAGTGAACATCATAGAGAGCTATAATCTGGCATATGTCACTGAGGCCACTCACTATTCACAGTGGGCACACAAAAGACAGTGAATGGGGTGGATAGAGGTAGCAGGAAGAGTGAGATAAAACCAAGTATAGATTCACTAGCTCAAAAAAACTAGTTTTTTTTTTATTTTTTAATTTTTTTATTCAAGTTGCTTAGCTTTCCTGGGCATGAGTTTTCTTGTATTGAAAGTGCATATAATAATTACTTATCTCATAGGGTCATCTGGACAAAATGAAATGAAGAGGTGAGAGAGTGTCTGGCACAGAGAAAATGCTCAATAGGTGCTGATTACCTCCTATGTCTCCTATTCCCTTGGTGACCTTCCTCATGTCAACTTAGCTTTGCCTCCACAAATTAGTGCCCTCTTCTGGCTATCCCCTGAAAACCCTTCTTGCATTCCCATTTCTTAGGCATTTGTTCACCCCATTCTCCTGGTTGGAATACCCACTGTTTTCATCTTATTTCTGGTATTTCTAACTATCCTCAAAGGCAAAGTTCGTGTTTCCTTTAGCTCTAAACTATGTTAGCTGTTCCTTTGTGATCATGCATAAGATGTTTGTGTGTGTGTGTGCGTGTGTATATCTTCCCATGTAGCTTTTTCTTTTTCTTTTTTTTATTTAAAATTTTGTCTCCTTTACTGTAGTTGTGTAGTTGCTTAGTAAATGTATCTTGACTGAAGGTTTTTTCCCCCCCCTTTCCCTGCCTGAAATCAAGACTCCATAAATGTCAGTTTCTGCATTTCCATAAATAACTTGCGTACCACTGGAGGCTTCCCTCTGCCCTCACCTGTGCTTGTCTGGCCCCACTCCACTATTAATGATGTTTTCTGTTCTCAGCTCTTCTTCCCATTCACAGTTGGAAACCTCCCCCCACCTTTGATTTCCCTTTAGTCCTTACCTCATGTTTCCCACCTGTGTCTACTTATTTAAAAAAGCAAAAACAAACTGCCTACTCTCTAGTGGTTTCTCTTGAGTTAAAAAAAAATAAGCCCCTTGACAGATCCAGTCCCACCTTACTTTCCCCCAGGTTTTTTTTCATAAAGTTCTAATTTTGTGGCTGAGAAAGCTCTCCGCGTAACCCATTTGCTGCACGTCAACCAAGTTCCTTTTAGTAGGAATTGAGTCATTGAGTTTGAGATTGTTTGTAAATATCATAGAGAACTCGGGAGAAAACTATTTTAGATTCATCATAGTGTCTTCACAGCACTGAACCTGGGGGTAAGTCAGATAGCCAGGATGAACTCTGAGCTCTGAGCTCTGCCACTTCTTAGCTGTGATAACTTGGGCAAATTCCTAAACCACGCTGCGTTCCAGTTTTCTCACCTGTAGAATAGAGATAACAACACTCTCCACTGTCTAGGGCCGTTGTGTGCTGAGCCCAGTGGCTAGTCCATGGCAGGCATCCAGATAAGGCCCAGTAGTGCTTAGTTCTCTGCACTGTTGTCTGGCTGATTAATCTTGGGAAGGTGCAGACCCTTCAGAGGTTTCCCTGTGCCCTCGGGTTGGAAACACCAGATGCTTCAGTAGGGGCATTCCAGGCCCTCCATACTGCAGGCCTGCGTACTCTCTAGCCTTACCCCTCACCCCACATTTCATCTGTGCTTCTGTTCCTCGTCAAGAAGATTAGGCTGCTCAATGCCCATCCCTTTTCCCTCAGCTGCTCACATCAACCCACGTGCCTGGGGTAACTATTCTCAAAGCTTACCTGCATGGCCTGTGAGCTTTGGAAGGGCATCCATTCGCCTTTAGACTCTCAGCCCACAATACCTCCTCTGACACTTTTTCTAATCAGCCACTCTCTCCCTCTCCTGCCAGCCAGGTGGAACCAGCCCCTTCCCCCTAAGCATCACTGTACTTTGCCCTTCCCCAGTAGTGCATTTCATTTATTTGTAAATCTGTCCTTTCCTCCAATTAGGCTGAAAACCTTGAGGGCAGGAAATTGTGTCCCATTTATTTTCATCTCCAAGGCCTGAAACAGAATAGTTACTCAGTATGAGACATCTTTTGAAAAAAATGAAAGGGTGCTGACCCTCCTTGGCTGTCAGAGTTTGGAGTTATTTGCTTGGATTGTCACTTTGACCTCTGTCCAGCTCTGGCAATTTGTCTTTCCTCCTTTAGACATCTTTATGGTTTTGTTATCATTGTCTTAAAATAAATAGCTTCTTTTTGTATATGTGGGGGTCCCAATATGTTGCCTGCTCAGTGAAGACAATTTAGACCATGCAAAAAATCATAAAGAAGGTAAAAGTTACATTTAGGCCAGGCGTGGTGGCTCACGCCTGTAATCCCAGCACTTTGGGGGGCTGAGGCGGGAGGATCACGAGGTCAGGAGATCAAGACCATCCTGGCTAACACGGTGAAACCCTGTCTCTACTAAAAATACAAAAAATTAGCTGGGCGGGGTGGCGGGCACCTGTAGTCCCAGCTACTTGGGAGGCTGAGGCAGGAGAATGGTGTGAACCCGGGAGGTGGAACTTGCAGTGAGCCGAGATCGCACCACTGCACTCCAGCCTGGGTGACAGAGTGAGACTCTGTCTCAAAAAAAAAAAGAAAAAAAAAATTACATTTAATTTTACTAACCAGAAAACATGACAATTAACATTTTATTGTATATTCCAGTTCTTTTCTATTCTTACAACACACTTTGTTTTAAAACAAAGATATTTTGTAAAATCTATTTTAAAACTCTGTTTTACTTAATAGTATAGTATATTAAACTAGATGCTGATGTCTGAAGTCTAATGCACTATACTTTTTCAGCATTTTAAAAGTTGCATATAATTTCATTATATGCCTAATCAATACTTTATTTCCTACTGATGGACCTTTGGGTTTTTCTATTTCTTTGTGTTTTTTTTTCCTATTATAAACAAAGTCATGATATAAACAGTAGTCCACATACCTCCTTGTGGACTTGCCCAATTATTTTGTTAGAATACGTTCCTAGAATTCAGAGTACTGGGTAGAAGTATATACAAGATGATTTTAAGACACCCAGCACAGTTTCTGAGAGGGAGCAATTTAGAAATAGCAAATTATCTTCTGTTTTATAGTCTCACTTCTCTGCTAACCCCATGGAACTGCTGCCAGTTTATCTCATAAGGCATTCCTTCATATTCAAGCTAAATTAAATTCTTACCGAGGGTATGTGCTTTGTCATGCACTGTTAACCCCCAGATCCAGAACATGGCAATGCCTTCAGACTTTTAATGTAAACCATAGGATTTTGTAGGCTGTCTCTTGTCAGTTTCAATATCCTAAATGATGTTGTTTGTTGGAGGTGATCAAAAGCTAAATCTCTCTCTGGAGGCAGACAGAGACAGAGGTCAAGATTGTAGTCTTAGAGAAAAACAGGATGGATATACCTTTTCTTCTTGGCGCTCACATTGAATGGCCTGTGATATCTTCTGGGCAATGGTAAGCTAAGAAAGGAAAACATCCAGCCCCCTTAGAGAAGCCTTAGACAGAACTGCTTTTTCTCTCCCCTCTTGATTCCTAGGTACTCTTTTAGAAAACTTACTATATAAAATTTCAAACATACACCAAAGTAGAAAGAATAACAAAATGTATCAACCAGTTTTAACCATGATCAGCAAATGGCCAATCTTATCTTTTGTATACTCTCCTAACCTTTCTCCCCAACCTCACTAGACTGCTTTAAAGCGAATTCTTAACATCTCATATCTTTTGATCCACAAACTTCAATATGTATCTCTTTATTTTTAACATAACCACAATAACGCTATCACATGTAAAATATTAACAGTAATTCCTTACTATCAAATACCCAGGCAGTTCTACTTTTCTTATTGCAGTTGGTTTGTTCAAATCAGAAGGCTAGGTACTGTTGATTTCCAGCGAGAAGAAAGAAATGCTCATACATGTTGACCTTGAAACAAGAGGAGCTTTTTGCCGTGATAGACTTGTCTAGTGTAGAGTCAGGTGTGGCGGTAGAAGCACGCACGGGGCCATCAGGGCTAACCAAGATTCCCAGCCTATCCCCCCCTCACAATGGTCATGTCCCAATTTATTTTTATTTTTATTTATTTTGGAGACGGAGTCTCGCTCTGTCTCCCAGGCTGGACTGCAATGGTACAATCTTGGCTCACTGCAACCTCTGCCTCCCAGGTTCAAGCAATTCTCCTGTCTCAGCCTCCCTAGTAGCTGGGATTACAGGCGCGTGCCATCACGCTTGGCTAATTTTTGGTATTTTAGCAGAGACGGGGTTTCGCCATGTTGACCGGGCTGGTCTCAAACTCCTGAGCTCAAGCAGTCCACCCGCCTCGGCCTCCCAAAGTGCTAGGATTACAGGCGTAAGCCACCATGCTCAGCCCGGTCATGTTCCGATTATCCTTTGTAATCCACCAGTGCCAGTGTGTCAGGGTCACCTGGAAAGCTATTTAAAGAGCTTCCCGCTCTGTGGCCTTCTCCCTGCTGCTGCTTCACCTTGTCTTAGCTTGTGTAAGCGTCAGGGAAACAGGGAAATGCGTCTCATTTGTCTTCAGTACCCTCTCTTATTAGATTGCCATCAACTACATTCGGAGCAATCTTCTTAAGTGTGTCTAGGTGTATTGCATATTAGCTTTTCCGCCAGTGCATACCCATCCTTGATGTGAACTGAACGCTAGAAAATACGTCCACAGGGCTGAAGAGAAAGCATATATGTGAAAACAGAATTCAGCACCACACAGTACTTTAAGGAAAAAGGTTTGTAGTTCTCTTTATGTTTCATATTCCTCTTCTCATTAAAGAAAAACTTTTGAAGGGAGATGGAGTTGGAGGAAAAGTGCACATAAAAAACAAATCCTGGTGATTTATGCTTTTAGCATCTTTGGCTTCAGGGTATGTTCTTAAGAGCTGCAGATCACTAATATTATTTTAGAAGTATTTTATTTGAAGGTGTTGGTTACACAATTCTGTATTGACACATGGCGGGGACTCTTCTTTTGTCAGGCTTACTCTTTTAGTGGTCTCTCCCATTTCCAGGTCTTATTTTGCCTTATGAGGAAAGGCCAAGCAGTCGGCTTCAATTCTCTGAGGAGGTGGTTATATCTTAGTTTTTCTCTGAGCGACCTGTCTGGCACCTCACTCCTAAGAGAGTATTGATTTTCACCTGGGAATCTGGGCACATAACAACTGCATCCATATTAGAAACTTCCCATAGTCATGGGGGAAGGGACTTCTGTTCCCCTTTCACAGCCACCTCTTGCCCCATAGACAGGGACAAATGCCAATCTGGTCAGTATCCAGACCTCTCCCAGTTCTGGTTCCTGATGGGCAGGATCCCGAGTGGGGCTGTCAGTTCCTTCTGGCATCTCCCCTCTGTGACAGGCTGACCACTGTAGGGTCTGGTTTCCTGGGATGGCTGCCAGGGCCGACTTTTCTCTCTCCTCCCGGAATGCTGCTGAGGGGATAAGTTCAGCTGGCTCCACAGATTCAGGCCCAGCTGGGCTGGTCTTAAGGTTTAGAATAGGTTAGGCTGCAGGATGTTGGGTGTGGAGGTAAGGAAATGGGAAGACTCCACATAAGCCTCCTCACCTGGGACTTTGGCCAGGTTCCGTATTGGGATGACAGGTGTGGGTGCCCTACTTAGGTGGTGCTTGGATACCTGGAGTATCACTATTCTTGTGTAGATCAGACTTGCCCACCCAGCAGGGAAGAGGGGGCTGTTAGGGGAGGCTTCTGGCACTGGGTCCCTGGTACTAATGTCATCATGATAGCATCAAATCCTTCTAACTACTAATTGTTTGTTTATATGATATTTGTTGTAAAGTAGACTTTAGAAGGGAAGGAAGTGGTTAGCTCTTCCAGAATAATTAATTACTTCACTAAAAACCACAACCTGCTAATTATCTGCTCAAACAAGTGAGAGAAAAAACACCCAGACTCCCCTAGGATATATCCTGGAGTAACAGCACTTGCTTGCTCATGTGTTTGTTAAAATTTTCTTAATAAATACGGCTCTTGGTAAAGACTGGCTTGAGGATGTATTTGAAACAATATTTTCTGGTCTAGACAATTATCCAAAAGAGTTTGAAAGGGGGAAATTATACACCTGTTTGATAGCTACTTCCTTAGTAACATTGCACTGTCCAAATGGTAGCTGCACGTGACTACTGGGCACCTGTAATGTAGGTAGTCAAATTGGGATGAGCAGTAGGTATAAAATAGCCATCAAATTCCAAAGGCTTAGTACACAAAAAGTAAAATATTTTACTAATATTTAAAAATATTCATTACATGTTGAAATGATAATATTTTGGATATGTTAGGTTAAGTTATTAAAAATGAATTTCACCTTTCTTTGTACTTCTTTTAATGAGGCTGCTAGAAAATTTAAAATTACATATGTGGTTCACATTTGTGGTTGGCATTGTATTTCTCTTGGGCAGCACGGCTCTAACATTTAGATGTGACATTCTGATTTTTTTTTTTTTTTGCCTTTATTTCAGTTTCACGTTGATATATGGAGAGTCTACTGTGTGCTAAGCTCAGTACTAAGCATCATGGATTTACTATGATAAGTCAGACGAGATCCCTGCTATCAATAACCTAAGTCCAGTTGGGGGAAAGCAAATTTAAAAAAATCGCTTGGTATCAGTGCCCAAAGGAAAATGGAAAGAAGACATGGATGGAGCCAGAGAAAGCACATTCGATTCTGTTCAGGGAAACCTCAGGCAGAGGGACAATTTGATTCTTACTTTGAAGCCGGGGTAGGAATCTGCTTAGAAAATGTAATTTTTTAAAAAAAGTCAACTTCCATTTTCGATGGAGTGGGTACATGTGCAGGTTTGTTACTTGGGTATCTTGCACCCAGGCAGGGACCATAGTACCCAGTAGGTAGTTTTTCACTCTACGCCCCCTTCCCGCCCTCCCCGCGCTAGTAGTCCGCTTCGGTTACTTTGCACTTCTCCGTAGCTGCTTTACATGTTTGCATTTTGAATGTTGTTGAGGAAAGATGCGAGAAAGAATGTGTGCTGGAGGCTGGCCCCTCCCCACCCCTATCACTACCCCTTCCCCCGCAGCAAGGGCTGCGACCCCGCGGGTCCCCGCTGAGCACCGTAGCAATTAAGTACGTGCAAGCCGTTTGCGACAGCGGGTTTGAGATGCGTTCGTAGTAGGTGACATTGAGAACTCCCAGAGGCGACACGGGCGCCTGGTCTCTGAGAGGTGGCATGCTGCCTGCCGCCTGGTGCCTGGCTCCCCCGGAAGGGGCCCCCAGTCGCCAGCCCCGGGAAGGCGCTCCAGGCTCGCCGCTCCTCGGGGGTCGCCTCTGCCGGCGGCCTGTTTCCAATTTCCAGGCGAGGAGCGACGCGGTGATGCAAATCTGCCACTTACCTTCTGTCACCATTCTGTCGCTAACGCTAGGAATGATGAAACCTCCTGTTCTGGAAATGCATTTCCCTTTAGCACCAGCGACTTCTAATGAGGTCCCTCCGCCCAGCGGGACAAAAGCGCCCATTAGGGGGCCCTGTGGTGGGAGGCGGCCACTCCGCTTGGCGCTGTGAGGGGAACCAAGGAAACCGCCTTTGTCGCTCACAGGTGCCTCTTTTTGTCCTGGCCTCTGCTTGTAGAAGAGGTCGCCTTGCAGGTGAAGGCCACACAACTCTTTGGAGAAGGAGTCTGATTCTGTGCTGAAAAATCTCTCTTCCCACCCCCCACTCAGGTCTCTGTTGTCTGGGTTGGCACAGAATTGATTTTTTTCCTCCTTTGTAAACGGCAAAAACGCTGTGATGGTAACATGAAAGCAAGCAACAAACGTAGCCCTAATCTCCCCACCCTACATCTTCCATTTTATTTTTTCTGTCCTCCTTTCTTCTCTTGGTTGGTGCTTAATAATAATAAAAAAAAGTATATCCAACTATTGATACACAGTTCTGCCTTTTTTTCCTTTTTACCTAAATATATTCCATAAACATTTTCCATGTTGTGTAATATCTTCATGTTTCTACTTTTCAGTGATAGCTTAAATGTCCATTGGGCTGATAGATCACAGTTTGCTAACGCATCTCATTGTTGTTCATTGGGATCTCCACTTTCCCTTACTCTAGGTGATGGGCTAATGAGCATCTGCATGCACAGAGCTGTGTTCTTTTGTTGAATTATTATTTCTGGAGGATAAATTCTCCAGAAGCCGATTTCCTGGAACCAATGCTGGGAACATTTTAATTTGATCCTATGAAATATTATCCTATCGCTTTCCATTCAGGGTCTACTAATTCCTACAACCATCAGGAATGTATGAGTGGCCCATCTGGTGGTTAATTCATTTTTGAAATAGAGGAAATGAATCATTTGAAAAGATTTGGAGAGCAATGGTCTGGGATTCATGTATCTTAGACATTTTTTCCCTGTCTTTTCCTCTGATATAAATGAATTGTAAACTAATTGTATAACTATTTAGCAAACTATTTTAACTTGGAATATTGTTGCCAGTCAGCACTCGGGGGCCAGACTGGTGGGAGGGGAGTCTCCTGTGCTATATAGAGGGAGGAAGGACTTGGAGGGGTTGCTGTACCCCACTCCCCAACATCCATCAATTGGCAGAGGAATTGGTTGGAGATGGTGATTTCCACTTGGGGCTAACTCAGGGCTCTTTGCACATGCTCACAGCTGTAATTATTTCTGCTATTGCATTGGATGAGCTTCAGACCTTTGGTATCCCAATAGCAGCACCCATGGGGGGATCCGTTTCACTTAGATGATCTGGCACTGTGTTTGACTGCTTCTGGTAGGAATCCATCCTTCTGGGAGGTGTGGTGACACCACTTACAAGGCATTACTTCATGCTTTGATGGTATGGTTATGGATACTCAGGGATTCGCATGTCTTTAGTTCTGGAAGAGCTCAGCCACCAGGCACATCATCCTCTGGGCATCACTGGCAAGCCCGAGGCCGGGACAGGAGAACCTGAGTAAGGTAAACAAAAGGAAAAGAAATATAAGGAGGAAATTAGGGTGGAAAAAGAGAGGAAAGGAATGCTGTGGGCCCCCTTTCTGGGTGCGTTTTTTATCTTACTTTAGAAGACATGACATGTTTCCTTTTCTACAAAGTTTATTTTGAGTACAAAATGCTGCTCTTTATTGCATAGGTTTAGTCACTCAAATACAGAGGTCCTTTTTGGTGCCTTAACTATCACGTTGAGTACTGTTTACTGAAGAAAGTAATTGATTTGTGAAAAATTTACCTATACTGCTGTTATACGTATTTATAACCTATAAATAATAACTTTTAAAAATGTTTAAATAGAGATACTTTTTGTATACAACTTAAAGAACACGCAAGGCATAAACAGAAAAGGAAAGATGGAATAACAGTTTCTACAGGGGAGAGAAGGTATTCAAGATGATCACTGTTCCAGCCTGGGAAACATAGCAAGACCCTGCCTCTACAGAATATTTTAAAAAATTAGCCAGGTATCGTTGTGCGTACCTGTAGTGCCAGCTACTTGGGAGGCTGAAGCAGGAGGATCACTTGAGCCCAGGAGTTGGAGGCTGCAGTTAGCTATAATTGCACCACTGCACTCCAGTCTGGGCAACAGAGCAAGACCCTGACTCTAAACAAAAAAAAGAGCAATGATCACTATGTGTGAAAGGACAAGGAAACGTGAGCCACTTTCGAGAGGCCTGAGTATAGAGGAGACAGTAAGGTGGCTAGAAAGGAGGGGATTGGAGGTGGAGGGGCTTGAAAGAGGGCTAGAGGAATTGAAATTTGATTTAGTTGAGTTGGTATTCCACTGTATCCTATAGTATCCTATAGCTGGATCAGAAATACTCCTATGAGACATTTCTCCTTAAATGTTGTGTTTTTTGACCTCAAATAACCCTTTTCAGGTTCCCATGAGGACGGGTACTGTTGAAGTTTGCATTTCACAGTTTTATGGCTGGTAGCCCAAATGAGTTTCAACTGTTACGTGTTCTTGACTTAGCATCCAAAAGGATAAATATATGAATATCTTATTTAATTAATTAATAGTTGGAGGACGACATTGTTCTGGCTACAATTTTGCATTGGATTGGACCTGCAGGACAGTTTAAAATAAAATCGGTGATACTTAGAATCCTTGTCTTGTTCTTGATCTTAAAACAAGGTTTGCTTTGTGTTTTTAGTAGATATTTATTGTCAAGGTAAGAAAGTACAGTCTATACCTAGCTTGTTTTGTTTTTAATCATAAATGGGTCCTGAAGACCTTGACTGGCTCTTGCTTGGATTCCAGTAGTCTTGGAATACAATATCCTGTTTCCTTTCTACTCTTTGGTCTCTTTTGAACACTGTTGCTAAACTCTTCTTTCTGAAGTGCCACTCAGATTATGCTAATTCTCTGCTCAAAAGCATGTAAGGCTTCTCCTTTGCTCACTAAAATAAGTTTGAACTCCCCAACTTGGTTTCTGTGATTCAGCAAACCCCTGCACACTATGTTCCCTTTAGCCTTTTGCCTTGATCACTCTACTTCGCTTCAGGACTCTGCCTTTCTCAAACCTAACTATCCACTGTGTCCTAAACTCAGTCTGCACATTCACTCATCCAAGCCTTTGTTGATTAGGTTCCCTCTTCTTGGAGTGCCATTCCCATCTATCTGTGGCTCTAAATTTGTTCTCACCCTAGAAACTCACAGTGAGGTATTTCCATTTCTCTTTAGTCCCTTCCTTCTTGGAATTATCCCACTTGGAGTGTGAGCTCCTCTCAGGTCAGGGTTTGCTTGATTTATTTTCATATTCTCAACACATTCCGAATGGGTACGCATAATACATGATGGAATGAATGAATGGATGAATATTTCTTGTGGCACTTACATTCTCATTTTCATGATTATTTTTAGTCTCATTACCTCCCTACCTCCCATTATCGCTTCCACCTGACGACTAAAGAGGCTGCCTACATATTGCTTTTGTGCAATTCGCTGTATTTGGACCAAACTGCAAATGGAGGCATTTCTTAGGGGAGCGCAGTTCATTTATCTTACCTTCAAGCAACTCACTGTTTAGTAGAGGAGACGTATAGAAGAGCACACACACACACCCCCCACCACACACACACCCCCACCACACACACACCCTCCACCACACACACCCCCCACCACACACACATACACACACTGGGAATACAGTACCACTGACGAGTGATTGAATCGTACTAAAGGATTATGGAACATGAAAGACTTTTAAGGGTTGGGCAAAGCGGTTTTGCAGTGGTTTCATAGTAGTTTGCAAAGTGGTTTCATTTTCCACAGAATGAAAATAGTTTTGTATTGAATATCCAAACTCCATTATCTTCTATTTAGTTATCCAGTTGGCAGTGCCAAAAGGAAAGAAATTAGAGTGAATCTCTAAGTACAGAAAATGATGGCCTTGAAATGATTCCTCCTTCTACCAAAATGTGGAAGCCACATGTACAAAACACCTTTCTCTTTTTGCAACTTGCTGGTCATAAAATTATTTTAATGTGAACTAAAAGCTGGCATCATAAAGAAAGAAAGGTCTGAGAAATTCTACATTGAGGACATTAATATAAATGGACCACACTTAAAATTCTATTGATAGTCCTCAGCTCTGAAAGGGAAATGTCTGTAATTTACCTAAATTGCCTCGAAATGAAAAGAAATAAGAGACTTCCTTCCTTGGATGTCTGTTTCCTGGTGTTTTCCTTATAACCAAGCTCTAACCAGTGATTGAATTATTATTACAACCCTGTGGCGATTATTTTCATTTCAAAAGAGGGCAGGTTAATTTCAGCCGAAGTTTACATTTCAAATGTTTAGTGCAATATATATATAGGGTGGGAGAGATGATTAAATGAAGTATAAAAGTAATCACAAGTGTTTAGTAGTTTCTTTTTACTTTTTTTCTTCACTTTTCTTTCATTTTTATTCCAAATATTATATATACATTTTAGGTTGATTTTTTAAAACTTTAGGAAGTTAAGATTTGGAAAGTAGAAATGCTCCTTATCCCATCTCCCCTCCCCAAGAATAAGTATAACTGATGGGCGTTATATTATTCTAACACCTTACTTTTATAAATTCTATTCTAAAATGCTTAATATATATAAAACAAAAAAATTATGAGATGCTCCAATGAAATTAACACCCATGAGGCCACCTTCTGCTTAACATCACTTTACCAATACGCAACCCTCCCTTCATCTCAGCTGCTAACACCCTCAGTCTGAAGCAAGCACTCCCTGGAATTTTGCTTTTTTTGAGACGGAGTCTCTGCCCAGGCTGGAGTACAATGGAGTAATCTCAGCTCACTGCAACCTCCACCTCCCGGGTTCAAGCGATTCTCATGCCTCAGCCTCCCGAATAGCTGGGATTACAGGTGTGTACCACCACGCCCGGCTAATTTTTGTATTTTTAGTAGAAATGGGGTTTCACCATGTTGGCCAGGCTGGTCTCGAACTCCTGACCTCAAGTGATCTGCCTGCCTCAGCCTCCCAAAGTCCTGGGATTACAGGTGTGAGCCACCATGCCCGGCCCTACTTTTATCATTCTTTATGGTTTTATGGCAAACATTTTTTTGGCCCTAGATGATAGATTGCTTACTTTTTTTTGATCTTGAATCTCCAAAATATTTATAAAAATACTCTATATATTTTTCTGTGACTTCCTCTTTTCTCTTAACATTTGCGTTTCAAATGGATGATCACAAAACATAGCCTATGAAACTCTATTCAATATAACTAGCATATTAGTTTGCCTGAACTGTCAAAACAAAATACTACAGAGTGGCTTAAGCAACAGAAATTCATTTTCTCAAAGTTCCGGAAGTTGAAAGTCCAAGATCGAGGTGCCAAGGTTGGTTTCTGGTGAGGGCTATCTTCCTGGCATGTAGATGACTACCTTCTCACCGTGCATGTCCTCACATGCCTGCTTTTCTGTGCGACACACACACACACACACACACACACACACACAGAGATATGGTGTCTCTTCCTGTTCTTATAAGGACATATGAATCCTATTGAGTCAGAGCCCTTATCACCTCATTTAACCTTAATTACGCCCCCACCCCCCCACCCCGCCAAGGCCCTATCCCCAAATACAGTCACACTAGGTGTTACGAATTTTGCTAACCTCTAATGTGGTGCTTCAACAGTTAAATTTTGGGGTGGACCCAGTTCTGTCTGAAACGAGTATTATATACTAAAGCCATTATATACTGCAAGGGGGTTGAGAGATGTGAAAACTCAGACCCATCCTCTGAAGCCGGGAAACCCATCCTCAGCCCATGAAGGGTTTCCTGGCTTTTTCCAAACAACAAAGTTTAGATTCCCTAGAAGAGCACTCTCGGCAAGCCATCCTAGAGAGTGGCTTGTGTGAGCAGTGAACAACACATACCTGAGCTGAGCCTGCAAACAATGGAGTAGAGGGGCCATGTCAGCGGCATGCCAGCTTTTCCCAGGGAGGCATAGACATTATTGGACCTTGAAGCCTGAGTATTGGAAGATACTTGGATATCCAGCTGCTTCTTTCACAATGGGGTGGATGGCTACATAAAAGGAATTCTACAGCAACCAGACCATTTCATGGACTGCCTCCCCTTTGGAGCATCATGATGCTATTGTGTCTCCTGTTTTATTCAGTGAGAAAAGAGAATCCCAGGCAAATGTTTTGGTAAGGGATTGAGAGTGTGCTGGAACAGAGAATCAAAGGGAGGTATTCTCTTAGCATCATTATGCCTTGCTGAAACTGTCTGGGACAAAAGACAATAGAAACCTAAGAAGTTAAAAATTAGCCATTCAGAACTGAGCTTTTGGTAACTATCATCCTGCGAAAGGCAAGCCTATTCCAGAATTCTGTGATGAGAATATTTTTAGTAGAGCTGCAGTTTTCCACTTTTTTTCACTATGAGATCATGATTCATTTCTCTTTTCTTTCTCTCCCTCTTCCCTCCCTCCCTCCCTCCCTCCCTCCCTCCCTCCCTCCCTCCCTCCCTCCCTTCCTTCCTTCCTTCCTTCCTTCCTTCCTTCCTTCCTTCCTTCCTTCCTTCCTTCCTTCCTTCCTTCCTTCCTTCCTTCCTTCCTTCCTTCTCACTCTGTCGCCTAGGCTGGAGTGCAATGGTGCGATCTCTGGGCTCACTGCAGCCTCCACTTCCCAGGTTCAGGCAATTCTCCTGCCTCGGCCTCCTGAATAGCTGGGATTACAGGCCCCCACCACTACATCCAGCTACTTTTTGTATCTTTAGTAGAGATGGGATTTCACCATGTTGGCCAGGCTGGTCTTGAACTCCTGACCTCAGGTGATCTGCCCGTCTTGGCCTCCCAAATTGCTAGGATTACAGGTGTGAGCCACCGCGCCCGGCCAAGATCATGATTCATTTTAACAAGAAATATAAATATATTGCACCTGAGCACACAGACACACATCTGAAATAATAGTTTTAAGAAATGACACTGTTAATATATGTGATATTCTCTAATATTTTCTATTCTACTCTATCTCATTTTATTTTTTAAAATGCTGCTTATGATCTAATAAGTTTAATTCATGAACCAGCACATAGTAGACTAAGGTTTCTTGAACTTTTGGGAGTTATTATAGCTTCCTTTCAAAAATTGAATTTTCCTAGCACATTTGAGAGGCTGAAGGACATCAGAATCTTATTTTTCCGCATTCTCTAGTCCTGCTCAGCTCAGTGCTCCACCTCACAGGTATTGTAAAGGTATGTGATATTTATTAATGCAGCAAATATTTTTGAGTCCCAGCTCTGGTCCAGACACTATGCTAGGCACTAGTGAAATAAATTTTCCAGATTAGTGGCATGTTTGTTAAGTGTGTATAGAATGCATTTAAAAATCATCCTGTGAGTCAGGTGATGTGGCTCACACCTGTAAGTGCTTTGGGAGGCCAAGGCAGGTGGATCACTTGCAGTCAGGAGTTTGAGACCAGCCTGGCCAACATGGTGAAACCCTGTCTCTACTAAAAATACAAAAATTAGCTGGTTGTAGTGGTGTGCACCTGTGGTCCCAGTTACTCAGGAGGCTGAGGCATAAGAATCACTTGAACCTGGGAGGCGGAGGTTACAGTGAGCTGAGATCATGCCACTGCACTCCAACTTGGGTGATAGAGTGAGACTTAGTCTTAAAAAGTAAAAAAAATAAAAAAATACATATATATAATCCTATGTGCTCCAGGGAGAGGCGGTGCTGGCTAGCAGAGAAAGCTCAGGGTTTGAGTGAGTGGAGAGGAATTGAGCCCTGATTTGCACCCTGTGCCTTCCTCCCATCAAAGACTGGCTCTGAGGCCTTCTGCATGTAGACCACTGTGGGAAGTTCTGTCTCTTTCCTAGCCCTCCTTTCCTGCCAAATGTCCTGTCTAGTCCACGTAGGAATGGAGACCTTCAGGCACCTAGGGAGTGGAGAGTCCTAGATTGAGAGGCTCTCTCCAGTCTGAAAAAGCCAAAGTTGCCAGTTCCCTACAGTAGAATAGGCAGGCTCATGTTGAATGTTACCACCAAACCAGTCATTACATGTAGAGGCCACAGAGCCCTGAAGTGAGTATCTCATGAGACAATTCTCATTTCCTCTGTAGTAGGCAGAATAATGGCCCTGAAAGATTTCCGCTTCTTAATCCCGGAACCTGAATATGTTATGTTTCATGACCAGTGGGAATTAAGGTTGCAGATGGAGTTATGGTTGTTAACCATTTGACCTTCAAATAAAGATTGCCCAATGCAATCACAGGGATTCTTAAATGGGGAAGAAGGAAGCAGAAAAGTTGAAACCAAACTGATGGCCTCATGAGACTTGACGGACCGATGGAGAGGGGTTGTGTAAGGGAATACAGGCGGCTGCTAGAAGCTGGCAAAGGCAGGAAAACGGAATCTCCCTTAGGGCCTCCAGGAAGAAAGCAGCACTGCAGGCCCCTTGACATCAGCCCAGTGAGACTCGAGTTGGACCTCTGATATCCAGAACTGAAAGATAATAAATTTTTGTTGTCTTAAGCCACTAAATTTCTGTTAATTTTTTATAGCAACAAAAGGAAACGCCACCCTACTACATAGTATCATTTAATTTTTTTACAAAGCAAACACAAGTTTTTACCAGAAGTGAATATAAGAAAAAAAGTAATATTTTGAAGTGTTTATGTTCACATTAATAACCAAACATCTAGTATTCAAAGAAAATTTTATATGAAATGGAGACTTTATGTATACAATCTCTGCTAAAATAAGAATTGTATTAGATGCTTACTATATAGGATATTAATTAAATAGTATTTTTTTTTCAGAACTCAGGTTTATTAGCCTATATAGTTCTTTTGCAATAGAACATCTTTTAATCTTTTTTTTAAGCATCAGTGACAAAGCATATAAAACCATATCCTACTGTTTCCTTTTAATGTTATTTTTGTTTCAAGACTACTTGCTGCTTTATTATTAAATACCATTGGCAATGCCAGTTTTTGGAATAATGAAAATGGAACAGGTGAAGTAAAGCAAATTAAAGAGATTTATTTTATTCTCTTAAATGAGAACATCTAGATGTGCTTATGCTTGGCATAAGAAAACAGCTGGGGCCAGGCGTGGTGGCTCATGCCTGTAATCCCAGCACTTTGGGAGGCTGACGATGGCGAATCACCTAAGGTCAGGAGTTCAAGTCCAGCCTGGCCAACATGGTGAAACCCCATCTCTGCTAAAAATACAAAAAATCAGCCGGGTGTGGTGGTGGGCACCTGTAACCCTAATCTCTTGGGAGGCTGAGGCAGGAGAATTGCTTGAATCCAGAAGGCAAAGGTTGCAGTGAGCCGAGGTCGTGCCACTGAACTTCAGCCCAGGCAACAAGAGTAGAACTCCATCTCAAAAAAACAAAAACAAAAACAAAAAAATCAAAAAAAACAATTGGATAATTTATACTCCCCACTTACCAACAGACTCCTTAAAAATGGTTGCAATAGATTTCCTCAGCCAACTCATGGGTATTTCTTCTTCTGAATTCCATGAAGTTAGGCTTTCCCTTCTTATATTTCTGTGTACGTCTCCTGCGTTCACAGCTGAATGCAGCGTATGCCTGGGCATTAAGGCAGCAGAATGATTTCAGATCTCATGGAAAGCAAGTGGGATAACGGCCACTTCATTCTGCCCAACTTTAAGCTGGGCTCGAACCAATGCAGAGACAATTAAGGTTGGTAGCTGCCCCAGAATCGGGCTGCTTGGTCAGCTTTTTGGAACCGTTTTTCTACTCTTCAGGTACCTTGTTTGATTGTTCCTTGGAAAGCTATTCTGCTGATTTTGTGATTTTTTTTTTCCCATTTGCCTTCTATGTGGCTCGATTGTCAGTATTCCCCAAAGACGTCTCTCTTTTGCCCGCGCTTTCTGTTTCTCAGACCTTGAAGCAGATGGTTTTCCTGATAATTTATCTCCCCCTTCATCCTTAAACACATATCATTGTGGACACTCTTTGTCCAATAACCCACACTGCCTCACCATTTTCTATTTAAAGCTTACAGTCCAGTGATCTAGTCATGTGGGGAATGTCTATCTGTGATGGTTTTATGCTAAGCCCAAGAAAGGCCTCTGATTTGTTTTCAAAACCTTGGAAATCAAGTCTTAAAATGTTCCTCATTTTTTCCTTCCCTGAGCGCAGACAGTCAGCTGACACAGGGGCCTCTCCCTGCCTGCCAACAGAACCCTGGGAATGGCTCTTTCTCATCCCACGCTACCCTCGTTTGCCTCTTTACAATCTTCCTGCCTCCTCTCTGACAGTTACTTTAATTGTAAAATGAAGTTTGCATTTAGTCACTCCCATAGCAACACTGGTCAGAGATCGACACCTTTACTCTCTAATCACAAACTGCCTTTGGGAAAGGGTGTAGCAAGTATTTAATCGGTGCTTTGTACTGGAGATGCACTGGGGACAAAGAAATGGAGCTTGGACTTACATACCAGAGGAAGAAAGAGAAAATTTCAGAAGTGATTATGGTTCAGTGTTGGAGGGCAAGTGTAGGGGTGGGGCCACAGGGATGGTTCCTGGTCTAGAAGCAGGCAGGTAGGGTGGGGCAGGGACCTGTGTTGGTGGATTCTTCACAGAGAATAGCTCATGAACATTCAGTGCTGCTCTCTAACAGGAACAGATATCTTAATATCATTATAAAATGCAAAAAAACCCTAACCAACCCACATTGCATTACAGTGACAGAAATAAAAATGGTGGTTGCTGAGATGGGGTTGACCAGAAAGGGACATGATGCAAGTGCCCTATTTAGTCTTAAGTGGTTATTGCGAGGTGTTGCCAGGACATCTAATTGTCAAAATCATCTAGTGGAATACTTCATATCTATACATCATTATATGTAAACGAAAAATAAAGCAATATGAGAAAGCTTTCCATGTACTGATACATGGAAAAGTCTTCAAGATACATTAAGTGGAAGAAGCAAGGTGGAGACAGGTATATATAACCTGCCACCTTTTATGGCACAAAGGGGAACCATTAGGGATGTATAGTTGACTGCTTCTGTGTGCACAAAGAAAGAACTCTGGAGAGAGTGGTGAGGCACCAGCAGCAGTGGTGGGGCTGGGAGGTGGTGAGCAGCTGGCAGGTGCAGGAATAGAGGGCAGGGATGTGAGGGAGACGTTTCACTTTTATACCTTATACCTTTAAAAAATCCTTTATAGTTTTTGGTGTTTGAACTATATGAACATATTTCTCATTCAAGAAAAAGAAAAAAGCAAGCAACATGGAAACTGAACTAAGGAGGTTTTAAACTGAGATATAAGATGCTTTCAATTATTCCTGATGACAGGCTATTTATCAATTTAATATTTTTAAGCAACTTCCTCCCATCAGTGCTCTGGGAACCAGCTGAGCAGATGTGGTGCACCCATGTCGGATACCCCAGTGGCAGGCTCCTGTCACTGTCACACTTGGTCCCTCCATCCCTCCCAGCCTTCCTAGCTCCTTGCTCCTGGAAACCTCCCCCGATCAATCTCTGACATTTCAGAGGAAGTTCTGTTTGTCACCTCTTAAGGAATCTGGAGGATGGCCTATGTGAGATATGGTGTCAGTTACAGCCTCTTCTTAAAGAGTCGATAGCCCCTGCAGAGGCCAGAACCCTGGAACAAATGTAAGGAAGGTATGGTTTTTAAAGAAGATTTTTGACTTGAATTAACAGGATTGGTTACTTCTTGCCCCTCCCAAGGGTGGAATGTGCATGGAAGAGACCTTTTCACCGGGTTTGCTGCTCTTTCTCACACTGTGAGCTTGGGGTTCTAACAGTCAGGTTTGGTCCATGACAAAACGGAAATCCTTTCTTTCCCCTCATGTTAATGCCTCCTTTCTGTGCAGCAACTGCGCAACCAGCACCTTTTGTGGTCAAATTAGCCAGCAGAAGTGCCATTCGTATTCCTGGATTCTCTCTTCTGTGGTTCTATTTCTTTGAGTCCTGGGTTCTCCCTGTGAATGGCTCAATAGGGGGAAAGGCAGACAGCTTCTTCGTGCCAGGAACTTTTTTTTTTTTTTTTTGAGATGGTGTGTTGCTCTGTTGCCCAGGCTGGAGTGCAGTGGTGCGATCTTGAGTCTTTGCAATCTTTGCCTCCCAGGTTCAAGTGGTTCTCCTTTCTCAGCCTCCCAAGTAGCTGGGATTACAGGCACACGCCACCACACCCAGCTAATTTTTGTATTTTTAGAAGAGATGGGGTTTCACCATGTTGGCCAGGCTGGTCTCAAACTCCTGACCTCAAGTGATCCACCCACCTCAGCCTTGCAAAGTGCTGAGATTACAGGCATGAGCCACCGCCCTCAGCCCAGGAACATCTGTAATAAGTACTTTACCATCTCTGTTGCTTCACATCTCTTCTTTCAAATGAGGATGCTGCTAGTTTTTCTTATGGGAGTCCAAGGAAAATGAGAATATTTTGTAGTGCTTGTGTATTCCGGCAAAGAGCATTTCACATTGGTTATGTTTTATAGCTTGGACCCTTTACACCTTTTCCCTGCAACACACACAGATGTATTATGTATTATATTCCTAGCTGTTTTAAATTCAAATGCCTAATCAAGAGAAGCTAAGTAAAATAATTCTCGACCCCTGCTGAGTTTTAGTCCTGTGCCTCATTCTCTGCTTGCCTGCTTAGTCCTCTAATTCCTAAATTCAACAGTTATGCACAGGTAGTGGCTGCATGGAGCACTGGGTTGAGAGGGAATGTAAGGCTGCCCTTGAGCTGTACTTGGGCTCTGCGGACAAGTGTGCTGTGGCTGAAGAGTGATGTCTGCTTGGGGTTCAAGAAAGATGGGTAGCCTCGGTCTGGGTATTTGCCAAGGCTGCTTTGATAGTCCTACCCTAGATTTCATTGTATTCCATACACCTAGTGCTATTTACTAAGTGTATGCTCCATAAATAAATGCTCATGTTGCTTTTAAAAACTTTGTCCTTCTGGAAGCGTGATTGTCTGTCCTGTTAAATAAACAGGTCTGTGCACAAGAGCATGGCTACTGGCACTGAAGCTCATTCCAGCAGAATGTAAGTCTCATGCTGCAAGGCACTCAGGTCTGTTTCCCGTGCCCTTCTCCCTCCTTGAAAGAACCTCAGCTAAACGTCTTTGCTTTCTAGTTTTAGCTCCATGTGGCAGATGTTGTAGACACCCTTTAACTGCTCCTTAGCAGATGTGAACACACCCTTACTGCTGTTTTTAGTGGCTCTGATGAGAACCTGGAAGTATTTCCAAGGCCCGTCATGCAGGTGTGGCTCACTGTCTGAAGCGGTAGTATCTGTGGCTAGATGCAGTGATCGAATGCCACGTGCCCAGGTACTGTTCCAAGTGTTTTACATATATTGCCATTTTGTCCTCACAAAATTTTATGAGAGTGCTGCTGCAGTATTATTATCATCCTGACCTGAGCTCAGAGAGGTTAGATAACTTGCCCAAGGTCACATAGCTACTAAATTGTGAAGGCAAGTTTTTAGCTTTGTTGGTCTGAATTTAACCTGTTTAACCAGTGAAGTGCCTTGAGCTAACTAGAAGACAGAGCCCTGTATATTCTTGGGAAGTTATTTTTTTTCCCTGTTTTCCCATCTATAAAATGAAGATTTGGGCAGGATGGTTTAGATTTCTCTGAGCCCTATCTTATTTGATTCTAAGTTACGTATCAAAGGTATGTATCTTTGAGCCACTCTACTGCTTCTCGCCAAGAAATGTGATGAATAATGTATGTATGTGCTGGAGGCATACAGATCGAAGTGAAGACTTGAACCTTCTTAGCACACACCAGAATTATAGCTTGTCAAGGGCAGGAGATTTATTTTCCCAAACAATTAGAGGACACCAGTAATTATGTTTAATTACATGTTGAATGGTTTTCCTGTTGTGTCAACCCCATTGTCTTAATTGTGCTTAAGAGCAGCAGGCTATTATTTTGAGGTTTGTGAGGTTTAAAATTGCTGTGTGTCGCAGCATTGGGGGAACAAAAGCATTAAGAGCACAGGCTCTGGAATCAGATGATCTTGCTGCAAATCCTGAATCTGCCACTTACAAGAGATCCTTGGCAAGTTCCTTAACTTCTCTAATGGTTCCTCATACTGGGAATAATAATGGCATCGATCTCACGAGGGTATTGTGAAGATTGAACAGCATATATATGAGGTACGTATATATGTGGTGCGTATATATGCAGCATATATATGTGCTGCATTTGGTATGTAAACCTTTCAGATGTTGGCTATCATTTATTATTATGGATTAGGTGTTGATGGTGGGCAGTCTCTGATACGTTCCAGGCTCCAACCCTGATGGATAGAGCCATCTGGGGTAGATCTGGGCTCCGGCTTGGATGGATTACTGCTCTTTTGTACTAGTTTTGACATTTAGGGTGTTTGTTGTCTATCTTGTTTCTAGTTTATGTCTGTAATCTCATTTTCTAAAAGCATGTGGAAAGTAGCTAATATGGCAACCATTGAAGAAGTTACAATCTTAAGTCCCCTGAAGAGAGTCACAGAGGAAGGAGAACTAACTCTAGTATTTAGTAGGAAAATTACCTGTGTAGTTGATAATTTTAGGCAGTACACAGCAGACGTGGCCTTAGATAACATTGAATCAGGTAGTGGAAAGTTATTTTCATTTTATTCCTCTTTCAGCCCTTCTGAATCTATCGAAGAGAAAGCCTCAGTTTGGTGCTAGTGTTTAATCTCTAATACTTTGGAATTTCCTCTTAATTAAAGTAAAGAACAGGTCCTAGTCTTGGAGTCCTTGACACTCAGTGTTTCTAGCTAGAGCTCATTCATACTGCTTTGTTTTCATTGTATCTCTTTTTATTGCCTTCTGTTTATAGCATGTAATACTGATTTTTCACTTACAATAGTAATACAAAAGTTTCATTGAAAGTATATTTAAGGAAAAATAAGCTAATTTAAAGAAAAATATTAAATTAAAGGTAGAGTGGATGGTACATGGTTATGCCAAAAATTGTGATGATGCCACCCAAATCTCTGAGTTAGGACACGTTGGTGTAGAGAGGAAAAAAGGACAAAAACTTAATGCTAGGAAAGGCCAATGTTTAAAAAGAAGAGAAATTAAAGAAGTTGGAAGAACACCAAAAAAATGCAGAGTCGGGGGAGAAATCATTGCAGAAGCGGGAGGGGCAGATGCTTGGAGAGGGTGATAAAGGGATGGCAGAGGAGAGGCATTGGTTTGCTGAGGGGACAGCTGTGGGGGCCTTTGCTGCTTCCCATTTAGCAAAAAGACTGGCATGATGAGGAGTGAGAGGAAGGATGCTGGGAGTGTGTGCTACTTATTTCCAAAAAGCTTCATGTGTGGTGATAGCACAGTGAGTTGAGGTAGAAGCAAGGTGGAGGGCAGGTTTTTTGTTTTTAAGGATAGCACACATGTAGTCATGCTTTTAGCTAATGGAGGAAGCATGCGAGAAGGGAAAGATGGAGCCAGGGTCAAGGAGTGGAAGGATGGCATATTAGTCTGTTTTCACACTGCTGAAAAAGACATACCCGAGACTGGGTAATTTATAAAGAAAAAGTGGTTTAATGGACTCACAGTTCCACATGGCTGGGGAGGCCTCACAATCATGGTGGAAGGTGAAAGGCATGTCTTACATGATGGCAGACCAAAAAAGAGCTGTGCAGGCAAACTCCTCTTTGTAAACCCATCAGATCTCGAGACTTATTCACTGCCATGAGAACAGCACGGGAAAGACCCACCCCATGATTCAGTTACCTCCCACAGGGTCCCCCCAGGACATGTGGAAATTATGGGAGCTACAATTCAAGATGAGGTTTGGGTGGGGCCACAGCCAAACTGTATCGGATGGGTTTACCTAGGAGGGAGGGCAGAGGGAGTGAGACTCCCTTGGGGCCAGAGGGAAAAAGGGGAGGCAGAGGAAAGGGAAGGGAAGCCGCCTCTTCTCTTGCCAGTAAATTCAGCAAGTACATTTTAGCCAATTTGTGATGTCTAAATAATTCAGCAGAAAAAGAGGGTGAAGCGCAAGTATGAGTGCCTTGAGGGAACCAGGCTGTGAAAGTGGAGACCGAGGAATCTCAGGAAATACTGACTCATTGATCATAAGGAAGTCCCACGGGAGGGAGATGCCACAGTTGGCATCTAAGTAACTGATGTGCTTTACCGGAGGAAAGGCTTGGAGCTCAGGGCCTGACAGTGCTGGAAAACTGAGAAGGAGGACACAGAGGCTACACCTGTAATCACGGCTAAGGCAGGAGTATTGCTTGAGCCCAGGAGTTTGAGAGCAGCCTGGGCAACATAGTGAGAACCCCATCTCTAAAAATATAAAATAAAATAAAAATAATTAAGTCAGGCATGCTGGTGCATGTCTGTAATCCCAGCACTTTGGGAGGCTGAGGTGGGAGGATCGCTTGAGCTCAGGAGCTCGAGACCAGCCTGGGCAACATGGTGAAACCCTGTCTCTACAAAAAATACAAAAATTACCTGGATGTGGTGGTGCATGCCTGCAGTTCCTGCTCCTCAGCAGGGCTGAGGTGGGAGGATTGCTTGAGCCCAGGGGGTTGAGGCTGCAGAGAGCTGACATCACACCATTACACTTCAGCCTGTGCGACAGAGTGAGACCCTACCTCAAAATAAATAAATAAATAAATACATAAATAAATACAAATTAAAACAATTAGCTGGGTGTGGTGGCATGTGTCTGTAGTCCTAGCTACTCAGGATGCTGAGGTGGAAGGATCACTTGAGTCCAGAAGTTTGAGACTGCAGTGAACTGTGATCATTCCACTGCACTCCATCCTGGGCGACAGAGCAAGAATCCTGTCTCTAAAAAAAGAAAAGAAAGAAAAAGAAAAAACTGAAAAGGAAAATGAAGGTGGCAGCTGCTTTTCAGACCTAATCCAAGGGATTGATCCAATGTTACCTGTTTTGGTCCCTCTGCTGCTGTCCTGTGAAGCTTCTTTAATTAAGAAAACACTGTAGAGTGAGCCGTCCCCTAACAGTGGCTGACTGGCCATGTCGGGGGAAGTGAAGTCACCTCCACCTGTGTCAAAAGGACCACCTCCTCGAGGATATGGCCTGTGAAGGACAGCCTGCAGTTGCTTCAACTCTCCATTGTGAAGGACACGGACTCCAGACGCAGTGGCATTAATGCACCCAGGTGTGGATTTATGGCCATGGAAAGGGCCCAGCTCACTGCATGACCAGCTGCAAGCTTTGCGCATTAACCTAGGAGGCTGAGGTCTCTTCTGATCTAGCTCCCTGTACCCGTATGTCCCTTAGGTTTTATTCCTGGGTATATTGGATCATGGAGCATGTGGGAGCAGAGCCATTTGCAACAAATCTAATCTAGGAAGAAAAGGGAAGTCATTTTCAGTGTATGGCTCCAAGCCCAGTGCTTCCTGACCTCAAATCCAGCCTGTGGGCATCAGGGGAAGAGTGGGAAGGAGGAGGTGAGGAGAGAGCATGTCTGAGTAGCTGACGTGGAGTCAGCCTTTGTGGCCAACGTAGCCCTGAAGGAGGAAGGTGAGGGGCAGGGAGAAGAGAGTACCTACGTGTCCCTGACTCCTGCCTGACTCTGTGGCTCAGGGGCAGTCAAAGTGGTTAGCGACCCGGACATACATCGACTGGGGCTGCCCAGCAGGCTGTCCAGAGTAAAAGCAATTCCCAGTCATTGGGGTCATCTGGAGATCTATGTTAGAGTCTCCAGACTGGGAGTCCCTGCTGTAGTCCTCTGGCTGTTCCTGTCTCAAATCTGTCCAGCCACTCAGTTGCTTTTGCCACTATTTACCTGAAAAATTTTGGCTAGCCTGGATTTTCTTTTATTTCAGCATTGCCCACAAACACTGATGTGGAATTAATCTGGAAAAGGCATCCTACTCTTTACCAGAGTTGAAAGTAGATCTTTTCAGCTCATATGATTACTTTTAGAAGCACTGTCAACATACATTTTCCAAAGAAATGCATCAGAGACAGACTAAGTAGGTGAGTCCTGCCTCTTTCCCAGCAAGATCCCACAGTCTGCACATTCTTTATCTCTGTCTTCATCTGCCAGGCTGAGGGTGAAGGCCTTTTCTTCTATCATCAGGGATGATGGAGAACAGCTGTCTCCATTTATTTAAAAAATATCCCGAATATGCTTTAATTAATCACCCTCAAAGATTCCTCTCCTCCAGACAAAATAAACCCAGGCTCATCCACTCTGTTTGTTATTTCTAACCCTTTGGTCACCTTAAAGGCCCACCCTTACCTTAGTGTAATAGGAAAGGGGTTATGGACATGGGCTCTTGTTCTATCCCACACTTACTGGGTGGCCTTGTGCAAGTCATGTGGCCACTCTAGCCTCAGTTTCTCCAGTATTACCTATATCACGGGGTTATCTGAGGATTCAGTGAGACAGTTTCTCTAGCATGCTCCCCATTGTACCTGCTTTTAGCAGCCAGTAAATACTCTGTTACTCTCATTCCCCACTTTGTGCTTAGAATCAGTCATAACTGTTTAGTGAGGTACTGATTAGCACTGCTAATATTCTGAATGCTTGCTTAAAATGGAAAAGGTTACTTTGTATGAGACTTTGCATTTTTTAAAGCTGATTCTTTGTTTTTTAATTAGACATCACTTTTACAGAATAATAAGATGGAATGAATCTGTGATGTTATCTATATGATGAGGCCAGTATGGCACAAAAGCAGTGAAGTCCCTGAAAATACCAGCCAAATTTCACCAGAGCATATATTATGGAGCTTTAAAGTACCTAGACGAGAAAAACTGCTTCCTTCCCTGCTTCTTTGCCTCCCCTATTAGACCCTGAATGCTTAGTGCTTGGGCACTATGTCCTTTCCAGTATTGGCTTCCTAGAATCTCACAGATTGCCTGACACAGGAAGCATTAATAATTATATGTTAAATAAATAAAGGTATTTTCATGTAGAGATTTTTTTTTAAAGTAAAAGAGACTGAAGTCAAAGGGTAGAACTCAGAGTAGTTTTAGGAGTGCGTGTGATCAACTCACGGTCACTCCAGCCGCTGTGAGGTTTGCCCTTGACACAGTGACGTCTCTTTGGATTTCATAGGTGGGGTGCTTGAAGGAGCTTGGGCATTGGAGTGAGGCAGACCTGGGCTTGACTATGGATCTACCACTTGCCAGTTGAATGACACTGGAGAATTGACATGTTCTCCCTGTCATGGGGTGGAGAATTGGATAGCACCAATTTCATGGGATTTTTGTGGGGATGAAATGTTGACATGAAACACCCTTGAGTTCTCTCTCTGCCTTGATTTCTGGATTATTTGGACGGCTCCACACTTAGCATGCTCAAAGTTGGAGGTCGAAGGAGGAGAGGCAACCTCTGAAGAGTGTTTTGGGAATAAGAGTGAATGGTCCTTCCTGGTCTGCTCAGCATTGATGTTGGGCTGGCTTCAGTGAGTGATATGTGGCCTGTGACTCAACATGGAGGCCAGTGAATCAGACTCATGGACATTTGCAAAAGCTTATTGTATGGATGTTTGTCATCCAAGTTTGTTCCATGGACCCACCTCCCAACTCTACTCCAAACCCACCCTATACTTTCCATCTTCATTGCCCACTCCTTCCAGGCTGTCCTATGCCTTTCTCAACTTCTATAATGGCCTCCTCACTGGTGTTCACATTTGTCCTACTTCAGCATTGCCTCCCAGGCACCACATCTCCACAGAGCAGCCAAAACAGAAACCAGATCAGGCCATTCCTTTGCTTCAAGGTATGTTACAGATGTATGTGCTATAGGGCTTTGCAGCACTGGGCTCTGCCTGGCTCATCCCCCATCACCTCATCATACCATTCTGCTCCTTGCTCTCTTCAAATACATCAGCCCACTTTTCAACAGACCATGTGCTTCCCAGCTCAAGGTTTCATGCTTTGGGTCACCTCTGCCTGCAGTGCCCTGCCCCTGCTCTTCCCGCAGCTGGCAAGTCTCCAGGCTTCTGCTCTGAGGTCACATCCTCAGAGCCATCCTCCCTGACCCGCATATCACAACACTCAGAGGAGTCATCTTTGTTTTGATTGGTTGTTTATTGCTTGTCTCTCTCCACTCCCTCAGAATGAAAGCTTCATAAGGACAAGGAACCTTGTGTCTCATCCCTGCTGGGTTCCCAGTGTTTTAGAACAGTACCTGGCACATGGAGGACTCTCAGTCAGTGTCTGTTGAATAAAGCAGTAAGAAGAGAAACCCTAAATCTGTAAAACTGTAAGAAAGATGTTTAGTTATGTGGGGCAGAGGGCTGATTATGCCAGTGTTCATGAGGATGTGGTAATTAATGCTGAGCAGAATCTGAAAAAGAGTTCTCAGCACTATGGCTATAAAAAGGAAAATGATGTTTCTCTGCTCACAAGAGATGGGAATCACCTCTGTTGCAGAAATGTTAGATTTTGGTGGGTCTAGGTGAGTTGGATATCTGTGGTCAAGAGTCTTTAATGGTGAGAAATCATAAGCTCTGAAATCAGACCCTCCTGCCTCTCCTGCTTACAGCTGTACGACTATTATGTGTTGTCTCTGAACTCTGATTTCTCCATCTGTAAAATGGGTATAATAATGCTAACCTTGGAGCACTGCTGTGGAGATTCACGGTAGTCTGCCTGGCACTTGGACCTGCTCAATAAGTGGCAGCTTTAATTTTGGAGTAAAATTTAAGAAATTCTATTAATTCAAAATGTGACATCAAAAATCCAATTTAATTAAACAGCTATTAATTTAAGCACTTTTAATACTTAGCATAAATGCTGAAGGGAATCCAAAGATGGGTAAGATAGAAAATATGTCCTTAAATAACTAAAAGTCTATAAAAGGGTAAGATAAGTCATAATGTTAATAACGTACATGCAATTTGTAATTTGCAATTTGTAAAGTAATTTTATATGCCTTTTATTATTTGTTCTCACAACTACCATATGAAGCCAATGTGATATGGGCTTTGTGACCCTCTACAAGCCATGGACATCTCTGAACCTGACCTTGTCACTTGCAAAATGAAGAGTGGCAATTACATTAAAGAATAGTTGTCAGCAATCTCTGTTATGCCCCAGGTAAAACATAGGGTCTAGCATACGAGAATCAGTCAAATATATTAGTCCTCTCTCACCCCAGTCTCTAACTCTGGATCCTGCATTCTTTCCATGACATGGTGCTTCCAGAGGAATGGGTAGTGTTTTGACAGATAACACAGTCAAATCATTGAGATGGCATTCCGGTTAGAGGGAATCATCAGAGCAGTGAAGTCCAGTAGGGAAGGACGCTCCTTTGGGGATTGGTAGGTCCACTGTTGTGGAAGGTGTCTCACTAGGGGGATCATATAGCACAGGGCATCCTAGAAACTCTTTTAGTTGCCGGGCCAGAGGTAGATGGATTTGGCAAAGGATGTAGAGCACAATGGAGAAAAGAAAGACATGTGGGCCACTTAGAAGGCCCTTGCACAAGTCTAGGCAAAAAGTAGTAAGAATAGTTGAGACACAAAGTGAGATAGATCAAAGAAATGAATGACCACTCTGTGGCAACTGACTGGGTGACAGTCGTGAGGGACAACTGTGGGAGAGATGGCTCTGAGCTTTTTATCCTGGATGTTTGGGTCTCAGAGTTCAGGATGGACTTTGTTCATCTTCTGCGTACAGCATGTGGCTAAAACTACAGGAATGTTTGTGCCTTTCCATGCAAGACAGTATGGAAACGGAAGGTGCAAAACAGAAGAGAAGAAGCCCAGTGAGAGATCTGGAGACATTCTTACATTTGGAATTGGCAGGAATGAGAAAAATAAAAATTGGCAGTGACAGAGAAAAATAAGGGGTCAAAGAGGAAGGAAGCTGAGCCAGAGCACGCAGCATCCAGGGGGACAGTAGAGCAGAGTGTCCACAAGGCTGGGCTGGTGCACGATTCTATACTTATGAATATTGAGGATATTGCAGACTATCAAAGTGTCTTAGAATTGAAGATTAAGAGGCCATGAAGCCGTTTAAGAAGGCAGATGAATGAGAGCAAAAATTAGGTGGCAGGATGTGATGGGAGGGATAAGGAAGTAGAGGCATGAGAAGACCAACCTTCTAAATAGTTTGATAGAGAAAGGGGCTAGAGCTGGGGCAGTAGTTTGAGGAAGGACAAAGAGAAAACTGAAGAGAATAAGAAAACATAAGCATGCTTTACGTTAAAAGAAAGGAGCCTGTGAAGCGGGAGATTTTGGGAGGAAACCTTGGATGAATACAGGGCTCCCTTCTTAAGGAAGAGGGTGCCAATAAGTGGCCCTTCAGTACCTGAGCCTGGGTGTATATTAAACAATTATTACCTTAGATTGCTGGGCAAAAGCTGCTTGGGATAGTAGGTTTAAACTTTTATTTGCTGGTCCATCCTAGGCTGGTCGTGAAGGAAATGACATTTGCCTCTGGTGCCATCTCCCTCATCACACTGTTTTTCCCTGCTTGGCTTGGGAAATCCTTCCCTTCCTCCTGCCCCTCCCTCTTTTCTCCCCATCCCCACTTCACTGCTTAGAAATGAACAATTGGTTTATCTTGGTTCTATTAACTAACGAATCTGATAAGCTAATTGCTGCTCCTGGCAGAAGACTAGAGGGCTATTTTTGATAAATTAGCTTTCTGGAATCATGGTCTTCTTTTAAAAGTTATTGAATCCATTACTGGTTCAAATGGTGGAACTTCAAGTCAGGAAGCAGGGCAGGGGGTGGCAGAAGGAAGTACTGGGTGAGTTTGTTCTTCAAATTCCACATGTGTGTGGCCACCTGGCTCTTCCAATACCTAAGCGTTGAAAAATATGGTGTCCCGTCCTCTAATTAAAATTAGAAATCTTTTAAAAGATGCAATGCTTGTGTGTCAACTACACTTAAAACCACTTTTTAAAGATTTTTGGCTTATAAAATTGTGGCTGAATTCAGCAACAAAAAATTTTTAAAGAAAAAATTCTATGTGTGTATATATGCTGTAGTCAGGGTCTTGCTTTGTGGCCCAGGCCTTACTGCAGTGGCATGATCATAGCTCACTGAAGCCTCAAATTCTTGGGCTCACATGATCCTCTCACCACAGCCTGCTGACTAGCTGGGACTAACAGGTGTGCACCACTGCAACTGGCTAATTTTAAAAAATGTTTTGTAGAGGTGTATGTAGAGGTGTATGTAGGCTATGTTGCCTAGGCTGGTCTCAAACTCCTGGCGTCAAATGATCTTCCCACTATGGGCTCTCAAAGTGCTGGGATTACAGGTGTGAGCTACTGCGCCTGGCCTGTATATATATTTTAGTGCTTCAAGTACTTCATCTGCCAATTGGGCAACCCACCATTGCTACTGTGGGTCAAATGTCCCTTCTCCTGTATGACAACTAAGATGATGTGCCCTGGGATGCATGAGCCTTGTAGAGCCCAAGTTCCAGATGGTCCATTTAGGTGTAGTTGACTATTAAAGACCTATTTGGAGTTTGCATCCAGCAGCTCTCATTTATAGTGCTAGTGCACTATGATTGAATGGGAGTGGCGTGTTAAATACCCATTGTGATATAGGCATCCTGAACTTAATGACTACTGCTGGTTTTAGTTAATGTAATTATACTCTTTTGTGGGACATTTTCCTTGTAATTTATGGGAGTTATTTTATCCATAATATGTAGAAGCAAGCCATTGCACTCTAGGTTATATTGCATCATGTTCGAAACCCAAATGTGTGGAATTCTTAGAAAATTTATAGTTGAGGGAACAGTTACAAGATGCAATATGGTGTTATGGGTAGAAGGCTTGGCTGGGAACCAGAAATTCTGGATCCCAGTCTCAGCTCAAAGTTTTGCCTTCCACATGGCCATGGGAAGTTATTCTCCATTCCCAGAAAGTGAAGTTGATATTCTTGTCTCACCCCCAAAATCATGAGGAACAAATGGAACTGAGGGGCCTTAACTTATTATAAAAGTAAAATTGCTGCTCAATACATGGGATAATTATAATTATGTAAGCTGTTTCTGAAGAGTGAAAAAAACTTAACAAATGTTAATTCTATTGGCAGTAAATATTTGCAGTGTTTTTCTGAAGCCTCTGTATGCAACATACTTAGCCAAGTGAAGGCCTGGGGAAAAGCTTTTGTTTTTGATTTTTTAACTAAAGGGAAGAGAACTTTACATGTGTCACCACATGTTCCCGTGTTGGCAGCGCCATCATGAGACTCAGCGTAACTGGGAGAGGTTTGTCGAGCGGCTGTTTGACCTCGGTTGGTACTGCAGTATGCCAGGAAGCCCCACCAGGGCGGTGTGCCCCAGAGAGAAAGCTCAGTGCTATCGTTGTTATCTTCCATTTGGCACAAGAGATCCTCCATTCTACCTTCTGTGAAATGGCTTTTTCACCTCCCATGCAGTGAAGGTTTTCCTTTTCTTTTCTTTTCAGACTTGACTTGGCAGAAAACTAGATCTGCTGAAATAACCATGGCAGCAATTTCTGCTCCTTCCTCTGAGTGCAGAGAACACGGAGCTCTCCCCTGTTTACAGCTTACCTTCTCTCATGCTATAGGTCAAGGCAGAAAGCATTCTGATGGGAAAATCACAGCATTCCTTACTGCTCATCACTGTGATAGCTTGTTAGAGCCAGAACTGTTCAATCTTTCACTTTACAGAGAGGAAGAGGCTTAGAAAATATGGGTAAATTGATCAAGATCTCAAAGCAGCTGAGGGGCCAGTTTCTGGACTAGAACCAGTTGCCTGACTTTTCCTCCTACCCCC
This sequence comes from Chlorocebus sabaeus, assembly GCF_047675955.1. Classification (NCBI taxonomy): domain Eukaryota; kingdom Metazoa; phylum Chordata; class Mammalia; order Primates; family Cercopithecidae; genus Chlorocebus; species Chlorocebus sabaeus. The sequence continues at coordinate 36,240,328 of NC_132913.1, forward strand.
TGTAGGTAAGGGTACGCAGCACTCAAAGGCAAAAGAGCTTGGGGATGGGAGAGAAAGGAGTTCATTGTATTTTGATCTGAAATGAAAATCACATACACATAAGAATCTTATTTTTGAGGCACAGTTTCCATTATTCTCTTTAACAGAAGTAACACTTCTGTCTTCATTATGCCTGTTAGCCAGGCAATGATACTGAATTCCTTCATTATCGCTTGGGCAGTTTGCCTTCTCAGAATGTTCTTTTGTAGCTGTCTGTGATCTTGACAGTGCCTGTGTGTCCACACAGTGGGAATTTTGGCAGAAAGGAAAGAATTCTAGCCTGGTTTCCTGCAGGAAGGCTTACAAGATTCATTCTTGTGTGTTGCCTTTGTTCATTCTTAATACGTGAACTGGTTGGCATTGCCTTGGCAACTCCATTAGAAGCCAGTGGCTGCTTTGTGGACATTTGTTTCATTGCAGATTCTCCTGGGAGCAGCCTTGGCTTTGGCCGGAACTGGCACCAGCTGCTTTCCTTGGGGCATGGAGCCACTGTGGGGAGGGGGAGGGCAATGTCCAGGGGCAGCTCTGGATTAACATTTATACCCCACTGACAGTGTCACTCCACTGTAGACTGGGCAGACAGTGGAGTGGAGAGGAGAATGGGGAGCTGGAGTAGAGGCTTCTGCTGGCTGGAGACATCAGCATGGCCTTAGGGTCTCCCTGTGAGGCTGCCATTGCAAATGAGTAGACCCTGGAGAGGGTATAACGGTGATGGGAAAGAGCTGGTGGTCACTGCCAGGTATGGGATGTTTTGCCCCAATGTGCAAAGTGGGGTTTTTCCTGCCTTGGCAATTTGCAGGTCAGCTTCAGATAAATGGGAAGGTAGGTAATGGGGTAAAGAGGTAAAGGAGTGTAGAAAGACAGAGTGACTTCAGGACTGCTAAAATCTTGGTGGAAGTAAGAATGGTGGGAAATAAGTGAAGTTTCTGACACACTGGAGAAATACAGTGTGCATCTCCTGTATTGCACACCATTTGAGGGTGGCACCCTCCTCTAGCGTCCCTGGGGCCCATCTGGCAGGTATTAGTCATCATTATGATCAACAGACATCTATTGAGCACCTGCCCTGCACCATTAAGGTGCTCTGCTAGGCCAGGGCCTTCAAGAACCTTTGATGCTTCTAGAATTGTGTCAGTAAGGAACTGATAATTCCCTGGGTGGATGTGGTCCTGTGGGACCATTGCTTGGTAAGCGACCAGCAACCATCCTTTTATGAAGAAAAAGGTATACCCCCTTTCCAGGATACTGTACCAAAGCCTCAGCTTGTTGGATTTTAGTAAGGATTTGAATTTCCATTCAATCTGTTGGCTGAGCACCAACCAAATGTGATGGCTTCATATTTGACAGTGACTCCACCAGTCCAGATCTCTTAGGACCTACTGAACGAAAAACCCTTTGAGAGCAAAAGGTCTTGAATTTTGCCTTACTTGGGGCTCCCCCAGAAGCAGACCCTGAGGCAAGGATGGAAGTGCAGGTTTCTTTGGGAGATGATCCTAGGAAACACTGTTGAAGAGTGAAGCTAGGCAGGGAAGTGAAGGACCCGTATAGAGTGCGCCATCACGTGAGTTCCCACTAGGGGTAACGGGAGCCTTATCCCACTAGGGAAGTCTGCATGCTGGTTTGGAATACATGCCTCAGGGTCACCCCTGCACTACCACCCCTGGGCATGGGAACTAAAGTATTGATCTCCCCAACTCTTTTTTTTTTTTTTTTTTTTTTGAGACAGAATCTCGTTCTGTCGACCAGGCTGGAGTGCAGTGGTGCGATCTCGGCTCACTGCAAGCTCCGCCTCCCGGGTTCACGCCATTCTCCTGCCTCAGCCTCCAAGTAGCGGCGACCGCCACCACGCCTGGCTAATTTTTTTGTATTTTCAGTAGAGACGTGGTTTCACCGTGTTAGCCTGGATGGTCTTTATCTCCTGACCTCGTGATCCACCCGCCTCGGCCTCCCGAAGTGCTGGGATTACAGGCGTGAGCCACTGTGCTTGGCTAAGCCCCCCAACTCTTAATAGCCGTTGACTAAGAACTGCTGGGATTGGTACCCACAAGGTCCTTTTGGCCTGTTGAGGGTGACCAAGAGGGCTCCAGCAGCCAGAAAAGCCTTGAGGCAGAGAGATGCAGGAGCTGACCGTGGAAGGTTAGACTAGCCGGTCAGAGAGATGCAGGAACTGACCGAGGGAGGTTAGACTAGCCTACATGGAAGCGGTGGAGATTGAGAGGATAATCAGGCCCCTGACAGCATCTGCTGCAGGTCTGTCATTGGTATTTTCACAGAAGTTTCCAGAGGCTCCAAAGCTGTAACAGTAAAGCTGGTGAGTGTACAGGCACCTGTACCAGACATGGCTCCTCACCTTTCGTGAGTAGACCTTATGATTGAACATTGAAATTTTGTTTATTTTTAAAGAGTGCAGAGGATGGCCTTGAAACAGGGTAAATTTTGCTGGGGCTCCTGGAAATTAAATGGCCCCTATGCTTTGTGGAGCTGAGCTCAGGAGTCACAGGCCTGGGGGCCTGGAGGGGCCCAAGATGTGATTCCGCACTTGGGTGTTGAGAGGGTAGTAGGATGCCAAGTTCCTGAGCTGGTACATTGTGAATGATCGTCACTTTTTCATTTCACTTCATTTAGGGGATAACTGCTTGATAAGTTTAGTGTAATGCAAATGCCTGATGTAGGTTGGTCACCAACTTTTTTTTTTTTTTTTTAACAGAATGACACCAACCACATCTTAAGCAACAACTCTTTGTTCATTGGACTAATTACTTTTGTATTTGAAAATAATTTAGAATTGATTGGGAGGAGAGCAGGGGAAAAAAAGGACCAGAAATTCAGGCTTATTGTTTCCTTGATGTTTGGAGAGAGCAAGTGATTTTAAAGTAGAACTTCTAGGGCACTGGATAGGGAGGCAGGAGGTCCGGATGCGAGGCACACATCTGCTGCCTACCTGGCTGGCTGCATGTACACCATCTACCCTCTCCTGATCTCACTTTATTTATAAAACATGATGATAGGTTGAAATGACCTGGAAGGACCTTTTGGCTCTGAAAAATTGTAGAATTTTAAAAATAACTTCAACTTTCCATAGCAAGCCTTGCATCTGTCTTTCCCTAGCCTCTGATTGGCCTTTGCCCATTTTTAATTCCTTCTGTTGAAAGGAATGCTTGCCATTGCATGCCCTCTGCTTTTTTTCCCCTACACAATCTTGCCTTCTTCCCAGATCTTCAGTTTTTCTTTCCTCAATGGTTTCATGTCAGCAGTACCTTCATGGTTAACACTTTCCTGACTGCCGTAGGCTACAGTAGGGATCTCTGTCTTTTGTTATCTCATAATCACTTTGCTTCAGTCTCTTAGCATGTGTTATTTTGGATGTCTCCTGCTTTTCTGGCAAATCCAAAGCTTTTTAGGAAAACAATATCCGTAAAGGAAGAACACTTGAAGTAAGGGCCTGGCAGTTATTTCCCCTAAGTGATAGAGCAGATAATATGGCTTGGCCTTAGTTTTCCAGTTTGTGAAATGGGGATAATAATACCTAGCTCATAGAGTTCTTTTTTTTTTTTTTTTTTTTTGAGACGGAGTCTCGCTTTGTCCCCCAGGCTGGAGTGCAGTGGCCAGATCTCAGCTCACTGCAGGCTCCGCCTCCCGGGTTTACGCCATTCTCCTGCCTCAGCCTCCGGAGTAGCTGGGACTATAGACACCTGCCACCTTGCCTGGCTAGTTTTTTGTATTTTTTTAGTAGAGACGGGGTTTCACCGGCTCATAGAGTTCTTATGAGAATTAAATGGGCTAGAGTATAAAAGGGCCTGGGTCATCGTGGTTGGTGATGGTGGTGGTGACAGTGTTAAGGTGGCAGTACAGGCTGAAAGAACTTGTCATTTCTGTACTTTCAAGAATGAAGTCATATAAGTGCTTGGAACACAGAGTTAATTATTGTTCTCCATAATCAGTTCCTCTTCTGAATACAGTACTCCTCAGCGTCAGAAGGTAATTCCACAGAGTGAGTTTAAATCTCTCTGTGGAAATTTTAGCCTTTGTTTGTTCTTTCTTGATAAAGAGAGAAGAAAAACCATTCAAATCATTGGCAACCCTATGCCACAACTCGTCGTCAGTCTTAGAGCTTGTTATTGGATTACTTCTTAATGATCTCTTCTTAGGGATAATTAGTTTCACTTTCCTTAACATCCCTCCTGGTGCCCATCTTCGAAATGTTTATGTGAGTCTTTTGTTTTCTGTTGTCTCCCAGAGTAATATTCCTTCCAGGCTGGGAAACAGTTGTTGGGTAATGGGTCAAATGTATTAATAGGCAGGCCATATGGTTCCCAGACACCTTGCACTCAACAACTTGATAGAGTTCTGGTGGTATGATTTTTAAAAATTTTAACTATAAAAGTATAAGAACCATCTGCTGTTATTTTTTGTATGTGATCCTGGTAAGTTATTAATTTTAGTTATACTGCACCTATGTAATTAGCACTGTTCCACATGCAGGCTTCAAGGCAAAGCTTGTATACTTTATTTTCAGTAATAATGTGTGTGGAATGTGTGTGTCTCATCCAGATTCCCTTCATAAATTGAAGCAGGTTTCCCTACATGGGGTTAGGACTTGGGATTTATATGGCTTCTGTTTTAGCTGGTAAAATGCTATAATTGTAGTGGTTAATTAGATTGATTGATAATTAGTCACATACTAACTACTATGGAGCAAACTAAATAGGGTAATGTAATAGAGAGTGATGCCTGGGTGGGTATGGGGCTCCTAGGATCATGAAAGCCTTCAGGGAAGGATAAATTTGAATTGAGTTCTAAAGAGTAGCGATAATGAGACAGGTAAATGAATATCTGCAGTGGGATAATTATAAGGGAAAGGAAGAGTTAAGAGCAAAGGCTCTGAACTGGGGAATAAGCATCATACAGAGAAAAGTTCATGGGGCCACAATGTAGTGAGACAGAGGATAATGCAGGCAGCTGAGGGCAAAGAGGGTCTACTCTAAGAATAATAGGAGGCTGTAGAAGGAATTAGGCAAGGAATTATTATCTGATTTACAGTTTTAGGAAGCTCATTTTAGCTGCTAAGTGGAAATTTGATAGGAGCAAGAATTAAGGAAGGGAGATCAGTCAGGAGCTGATAGCTTTTGTGTAGAAGAGACTGATGGAGAAATGATGGACTAAGTGTCTGTGGTATAGATGGTGAGAAGTGATAGGGTTTGGGATATAGTTTGGATATGGAATCTATGGGACAGTCATATTGAATGGTTCTTAGTTTTCAGTCTGAGTAACTAGGTGATTGGCGTTATAGTTCTTACTCAGATACAGAGGGCTTGATGGCTCTTTTATGGTTGGTTAAGTTTGAGATGGCTCATGGACACCCAAATGGAAATGTCTAGAGGACATCTGAATCTGGATGTTAGAAGAGAGATGAAGGCTGAAATATTGATTTAAATTACATGAAACTCAAGAGTGTAGACAGAAAGGAGGCAGAGGTCTGGGTCTTGAATACACTACCATTTAGAAGTTTGAAAGAAACCCCAACAAAGGACATTGATGGAGGTAGCCAGAGAGGTTGGAGAGAACCATGTGCTGCATAGACACCTGGAAAGGAATCGTGTCTCCAGAAGGAGTGACTGGTGACCTCATCATTAGGTTTCAAGTGTTAGTACCCAGAACCTGCATTAAATGTCATTTGAAAAGTGTATTCTGTAGCTGTAAACTCAGTGATGACTAGAGCAAGTTGGGCCCAGTGCATGCCTGGAGAAACCTTTAGCCATGGTAGAATAAAAAATGGACAATCTTACCTCCTTGGGGGCTCTGGGGCAAGAGTCTTTGTTCAAGTCTCAATTAGGATTTGTGAGATTTTCATACCATTACTAAAGCAGCAAAGAGTAATTAGTGGTTTTTTAAAATGGCAATTATATAGACAGCTGGTACAGCTATGCCACAAGTCAGTTCTTTGAAAATATTCAATAACTAAATTCTGATCAATATCTTCCAAGACTTTAAGGTTGACCTAAAATAAAAACCTATAACTAACCCAGTGCAAGACAGGACACATAAGAATATTTACATTTTTAACTACATAACGTGTTAAACCTGACAAGATAGGTCTCATAACAAATCACTTTCTAAATTTTATCTTTTCTTAGTATCAATCATAATGACTTGAAGGCAACTTCTGTTTGGTAGTTAACTTTAGGTTATGAAGAATCGCTGTATTATGTTTCTCATTTGATAAATTACGTTATTTAAATGAGGAATAGAGACTTCTTGATCTCTACTTCTCTTAAAGTGAAAACATAAAGCATTCTAATAAACATTTTAAACAGAAGGGCAAAACTGAAGAGTCCTTTTTTTTTTCCGTACCATGTGCTACAATTTAATAGGTCATTTTGTCTGCTGTATTAAATGTATTTTCTCTAAAACCCAGAGCAGGATCAAGCTGTAAACAAGATGCTTTATTTTGGTGATTCTCATTGTTTGGATAAATAGTGGATTTGTTTTAAATTAAGCAAAGCTACATTTTTATTCCAGAAAGTTCAATTGATAACAAATACCCAGGCAAACTCTGCAAATATTTATTCTTACCTTTTAACTTACTGACATTTAGTTGAATTTTACAAATAGATAAAGCTTAATAATCATGTAGTAAGCTGATAGTTGGCAATACACTATGGTGAGGAATAGTGTATTGGTTATTCAACCAAATCCTTGATTCACTAACTGAAGGAAACTTACTGCAAACAAAACATCAGAAAATGTTCTCTTTCTATAACTTTAGCAGAATGACTCTGGTTCTGCTGCTTTGCATCAAAACAAAATTTTATAGTAACTGAAAATTCTCCATTTCTCTAAGACCAAGTGGAAGTAGCTCATTTACCTGGTTGGCGCTATCCAGTTTTCAAAGACTAAAGCTTAAGGGCTAGGAATTTACCTCCAGTCCAGCTCTACCCAAGTAATAAATGAGTAGAACATTCAGCCATTCTGACAGCTGTGTACTTACTTTGTGTGAAGGTTATAGGATGTAACAAGCCTTGCTCTTGGATCCCTCATGAGCAATTATCTTTTTGAGGAGTCCTACTGTCCTTGGGTGGTTCCTGGTGTCCAGAGCCACATGTAGGAGGGGCACAAAGGGAGAAAAGGAGGCTCTTGGCTCTCCTCTCTCCTCCCTTCTCATCTTCTGCCCTCCCCTCTGCTATGTGGTGAACATGAAGATGAAGGGCCTCCTGAGTGAGTCTGGCTGTGGAAGAGGGTGAGCATGGTTGCCCCCTGCCTGGGTGGTGGTGGTAGAGAAGAGGTGCCTTCAGGATGGGTTCTTCTAGGGAAGGGGCTGTGTCTGTCCCACCCACCGCTTCTGCAGCACTCAGCACTGTGCCTGGCACCTAAATGCCCAGTAACTCCTTATTGAACATAGAGTGATTGGGCGTCAGGGCTCATGTAGTGCACAGTGGAGTTTCTTCTCTTCCCCTCTATTAGTTATTTCCTTGAAACACATACATTTGAGCATCAAACCAAATCCCAAGACCCCACACCTGGGGAAATCTCTTGATTTACTGTACAGAAGGGCCCTCTTTGTCTTGGAAGCCTCAACCCAGTTAAAGCATCACTTATGCATGAGAAAGAAAGCACAAGAATTCTTTTGGACACAAAGCAATAGTAGCTTTCTAAGAAGAGGAGCTCCTTAAATCTGTTTGTCCCATCTTCCCATTGACTAACATTTAAGCACATCACCTTGGCTAACTGTGCCCTGCATGAACTGGCTCCTGATTTGCTTGCCCTCCAATTCCTTGAACACACCAGGCCCTTTGCTGTCTGCTGGGCTCCTGCCTGGGATGTGCTTCTGCAGCTCTTCAGGAGCCTCCATCTTCCTGATTCTGTAAAGATACAGCTAAGTGGTCCTTCTTCACCAGGCTTTCCTTGCCCTCTCTAGCATTCCCTCTGTCCTGCCATTTTAAACCTAGGCATTTTGCATTTTCCTCTGTGTTTGCTTTCTTGCTTATTAGCTATCTGCTCAACCTAATTGAATGATTCACAAGAGCAGGATTGTTTTGTGTTTTTTTTTTTTTTTTTTTTTTTTCAGCGTCTAGTCCAGTGCCAGGCTCTGTGTAAGTGCTCAGAAAATACTTGTTCGAATGAATGAATGAGTCTCAGCTTACCCTTCATTTAAAAAGTGGTTAAATTTAAATTTTTTAAAATCTCAGATTCTCAACATACAGTGCACATACACGCAATGCATGTGTGGTATATGCTATAAAAATTCCCTACTCTTGGTAATGAACTGCCTTAAAGAATAGGGTTGGTGATTTAGTGCCTATGGCCTAGCTACTAATGTCAGCGCTTTTTTATTCCTAAACGTCTAATGTGTTTTTTTTCCCACCCTTTTCTTTCCTTTGTCTTTCTTTTTTAGCAAGGGAAGCCATATGTCTTCGACAGAGTGCTACCTCCCAACACAAGCCAAGAGCAGGTTTACAATGCATGTGCGAAGCAAATTGTCAAAGGTAAGTGCTATTTCTTTATTTCCTCCTGGGCCATTCAGAGTAATTGAAAACATTAAGTGATATTTGCAGCCTAGGAATCAATGTGCCTTGACTGTAAGCAGAGGCCTGCTAATTGGAAACACTGAATTCTATAGCCTCGGTTCTAGCCCTGATTTGCTATGATGTCAGGCAAATTATTTAATCTCTCTATTTCCCCTTTTCAAGGATATTTATTTCTCTTGCCACCTTTTCTATTTTGTCACCCAAAAGTTTAAAGGAAGGTAAGCTGTATTCACACTATTTCTGTAACCATTTTAAAACACTGCTGCAGGTATGGAACCTCCTTTTTCCTTTGAAGGAGAAAATATATATTCCTGATGCTTCAGTTGTACATATTTGGTTGATTTATTCTGTGCATCTGTCTCCCTTTTACTAATGTCTCTCAGCAAGAAGACTTAAATATGGAAAATTTTTGCCATTTAGAAATTTTCTACAATGTCATAAAATCACATTACTGTGTAGGTTATTGAGCCTGGTCTTGCTATTCAGCATTCCTTAATGATGCTTTCTCCTAACCCATTTTCAACCATCCCACCCAGATCCTGACATTTGTTCCTCCAAACAGGTAGCCTCAAGCCTACATTTACGTCTTAGAGATCAGTCCTTTTCTCTAGGACTGGCATTGGCCCTGGAGGATTCATGTCAAAATAGCAGCAGGGAGATGAAGCAATTTACACATTGCTCTACCTTGTCCTTTCAAATCAGGGGCAGGTTGAAGCTTGCATTGGCAGGCTTGCCATCTGGACAGAGCTGGGGGGCATCTCCTGCTACTTTGCTTTTCATCATCAAATCCTTGCCCTCAAATGTGAATGCTATGGCGATTGTGCTTTCAAATGTCTTGATGCTGCCCCCTTTATAGGCAGCTCTGGATTTAAAAAGCAAGAAGTAAAAACAAAACCAAAATAACCTACCATGTCACTTTGGATCTGCTTGTTTTTAGAAGCTGACTAACCTAAGTATTTGAAATTCATGAAAATCAGCTCTGGGTACATCTGTTCGATTAATTCTGACCCTGGACACCTGTGTGGGAGATGCATGTCAGCATGTAATGTTCCTTGCTGAGGTGGATGGTTATTCACATTCTTGCTGCAGACATCAATTAATTTTGAAGGTCTTCACAGTGAGATTTTTATAGAAACCCAATGAGAAAAAAATATGCCTGAATTTGAGCTCTTTCTGAATTAATAGTATGGACCTATATTGGGTGGTGATTTTTGTCGTCTCTCTACTTTTACTCTTCTGCTTCTCTTTCTATCTAAACATGTTTTCTGTGTTTTTGCAGTATATCTTTCTTGGTTTGCTCCTACTCAGCCCCGCTCCCTATTGTTGGACTCATTCATATATTTTTTATTAAAGTAAGATTAATCACATATGTGCCAGAATTTCTTTTTCTCTCCCCCTTCATTACCACAAACAAATAGTATTTACCACATGCTGTGGTAAACATGAGGGCCATTTAAATACATCCTGTCCTCTGTAAGCTGACATAATTAGAAATGGATGCACTCTGTTAAAAAAAAAAATCCTGTGATTAACAAACTATAGTAATACTCCTTGAGTCCTTATTCACAAAAGAAGTTTGGGCCTCTTTCAATGTTCGGATTTCTCTACAGTATGAAATGTCAGAAATGGGCAGGTCTTGTAAAGATGCGGCCTAACTCTGGATAATTTGAGACCCAGTATATAGTGAGCTATAAAGAAAACCATCTAGTAGAATAAAATCAGGCCCTGACATAATATGACAAAAAGACATTTCTAGGGTATCATAAATATGTATGATCATACATACATGCCTTATTCTCCTTTAAAAAGGAATTGATGAAGGTCTGATTGAACTTTCACAAATATCCACTGAGGCTAATGTGAGAAGTGGCCATGTATTTCAGAATCAGTAAGCTAAAACATAGAGATACAAGAAAGAACTCCTTGGAATAGATGACCAGGTACAGCTGAGGTATCTCTTGCCACGAGGAACCCTATTTAAATCAAGATTGGGAGGTAGTGCTGTGGAGCCCTTTTTTTCTAGAGGCCAACAATTAAATCGCATGGCTTCCTTAGGGTACCACAGTCCCCTTGATTCCTGATAATGGGTGGACTAAGGAGCATTCCTTTCAAGTCCATCTAAACTCTTAATGATTTGGAGCATCTGGGAGGCTCCATTTAACTTGATGACTTTATTCTCTCTCTGGTTTTTCATTCCCTACCACTTCACTGGGTTAAAAAAATACTTTAAATGTTTGTAGAGCCCTGGCATCTCTCATGCTCCCATCTTCGGTGTTTGTTTTTCAAAATGTTGCTTGAAAAGGCATGTAGAATTCTCCTCCATTTCTTCTCAAAGAGGTTGTAGGTTTGTGACTACCAGCACAGTAAATGGGAAGGCTCCTTTGGACACCTAGGAGTCAAACACCATGGTAACTGCATGCTATTATCGAAGTACTATAACTATGTCCCAGCCTACAGAAGCCACGCCAATTATTTGCCTTCCAAAGTAACTAGATACAGATGATCCAGATGCTAGACCGAAGGGGATTTCTTGTCTTCCAGTTCTGATTCCTTTAAAATTCATTCATTCAGTTGTTTCTTTTAATCATTCATTTGTGTAAGTTGTATTTAGTACTTACCATGGGGTAAGCACTGCTGGGACTGGAGTCGCCATGCTATGTAAGAGTGTCTGCAAGGAGCTTTGGGTACAGGGAAAGAGACAGATGTGTACATAATCATCACACACATAGGCATTATGTACTTTAGAAAGGGTGTATGCAAAATGCCACGGGAACACGGAAGAATGTCACTTGTATTGATTTTGGTTGGGAGAGGGAGTGGAGAATTAAAGAAGGTTTCTCTGAAAGGTTGGGTCCTGAGGACTATAGAATATAGCAGGGTTGTACAAGCAGAGGGGATTGTAAAAGTAAAAGCATAAAGACACAAATTCTGCCTGGGCAACTTGGAGTGGCAGAGGGTGCAGAGTGGCATTATGGGAGATGAGGCTGAGAAAGTTAGGCTGGAGCAATTTGATGGAAATGGATGGACTTTATCCTGCAGACAATGTGGACCCAATGAAGAGTGTTAAACTTAGGATGATATTACCAGATCTGTTTTGTTATTATCTTACATATGACTCTGAAGAAGAAAAAATATTTTTAGCTGTGACTTATCAGGCACTGTCTATATACTTGACATATGTTGTTGCATTTTAAATCAACAACTTTCTGAAGGGTGAGCATTATTTTCCTCATTGTACAGAAGAGGAATTTGAGGCTCAGAGAAGTGAAGTAACTTGGCCAGATTGGTTGGGGGGCCATGGACTGGGACTCAAGCCTGGGCTTGTCGGCCTGACTGACTGATGTTCTTCTGCACTCCCCTGCCTCCCTTCCTGGTGAGCACACAGCGAGCATTTGATGACAATTATTTTATGAGCGGTCCCTGTTCCGACAGGCCATATGGACTATTAACTAAGCATTGCAAAAGACAGGGCTGGGAATGGTGTGGGAGGAGGGTAGAGAAGAGGGGACAGGGATGGTGGCTCCCACACCTTGTGGTGGCCCTGGTGATCTGCCAGTGATGAGGCGTGTTTCCATTCTGAAGATGCAGCATGCCCTTGCCTGGGCACAGTGACGAGCCTTTAGTCTGGCCGGCCGGCACGCGGGCTGGCCTCGGGTGGTCAGCAGGACCGCCTCTTCATCCTCTGGTTGTGGCCTGAGTGGTTTGGTGACTGGTGAGGATGGCCTGTCAGCCACTATCACCAGAAACCCTACAGGCCCCCATTTCCCCTGGAGAGTCAGTAGGAAGCCCGATGCCTCCTTAGGACTACTGATGGGTAGATATGATCAAATCCTCCCCCAATTCTAATCTGGAAATGGCATTAACTCTTTTGCTTTAGCAAGACCTGGATTCAGAACTGGGCAAATGGGAGGCAAGGAGCATTTTAAGTATCTACTGCTATCCTTCCTCCCCTGGGAGATGAGAAGGCTCTGGGCACCTGCGGCGGAAGCTCCTTCTGGGGTTCATGCAGCTGCGGGATGGAAGAGTGCTGTGGCCCGAGGTGCAGCGGGCTGTGCTGTACCAGTGGAGGTCACATCACACCAGGCACCAACACAAAGAAACGTTCTGTCTGCGGAGCGTGGCTGAAATGTGGGAACAGTCATTGTTTCTGCAGAGACTCTAAAACAAATGCACTCCGTGGGCCCAGGAGCGGGAAGTGGACGTGATGAAAGTGCCTTTTGTGGGCGCTTCTGTGGGAATCGGGTCGGGGGCGGCGTGGCCCCCGCAGTGCAGAGCGCGTCCTGGCCTTTCCCGCTGCGGCTCCCCCACTGCCTGTGGTCGCGGTGGCCATAGAAACGCGCTGGGCTCCTTCTCCACTTCCCCTCTGTGCCTCCCCTCACCAGCAAATCAAAACACAGACTGAGCAAACAAACAATAAACAGAAAACAAGCCCCGAAAACCTGGAGTTTCGAAGAAAATAGAGAACACCGGCTTCAAAGAGCCTTTTCGTTTAAATTACCTTCTAGTGCAGCGCGGAGCCGATAGAGGGCGACGTCGGCTCCCTTCAACCTTGAGCGCTGGAGCGAGGTTCTGCAGCAGTGAATGAGCTGTAACCTGATTGTAAATACTTCCAGGGCCGAGTGGAGTTTGTTCTAGTGGGGTTTTACGTGTTCTTCTTTTCTTACAAAAAAAGAAGGGGAAAAAAATTGTGCTCGGTGACGAAACGGCAGCAAGAAACAGATTCTCCAAGTACAGTCTCGCACGCTTCTCAGCTCCTTAATCCAAAACAAGTGAAGCCACAGACGAGCTTCTGTTACAGTGATGGACTCAGGGGCGTGCATGAGACCTGGGAGGCCTCTGGTGTGGCCTAATTCAGGAGGAAGCTGAGCTCTGAGCTGAGTTTCCTTGGTGTGGCAGATTGCTCGGTACCACCTCCCCGGGGCCTCCTGCGTGGGAACATCGGCACTTGCAGGGTGGCCAGTAGAGGTCAGGATGGCTGGACCCCTGGCCCTGGCAACTTCGGTGCTGTTCTAACACCTGGGCCAGTGGGTTCCAGAGTGTTTCACACACAGAGGCTTAAGACAAGGAAAGCGCTTTCAGGGGTGTGTGTGTGTGTGTGTGTGTGTGTGTGTGTAGGGGGATGGTTAATTTATAAAAAATGGTAATTTTGAATAAATGGAAACTGTAATATTGTGATATAGCCAGCATTCCAATAGGCTGGAGTTGTTTGTGTTATGAATATGGCATTTTTAAAGTTTAACCTAAGGGTGGGGCCTTGTTCCTTTGGGTCCCTCAAAGCATATCATATTCATGTTGATGTAGAGGTGCTCTGTCTGCTCTGGCCTGAGGAATCTTTTCTTTGAGTAGTTTGGCATTTTTATGGAAACTGAAGCTTGAACCTCCAAACCTTACACTGACTACTTCAAGTTTTTGCTTCCCACTGTTACCAGGGGAACCATTAGCCGAAGTCTGATACCTGTGAACGTTCTCTGTCTCTCTCTCTCTCCTCTCTCTCTCTCTCTCCCTCCCTCCTCTCTCTCTCCGTCCCTCCTCTCCCCCAACCCCCAATATAGCTTGATACAAACTCTTGAGGGCTGCTAGAATTTAAAAAAAAAAAAAAAAAAACCCTGACACTTAATTTTCCTTTTCTTAGATTCCTAAAATAAAATATTGCTTTTCGTTCTTATCCCAGTTCACACTTCAACAACCTCAGATCGGTCAAATGTATATTAAAAATGTTTTTAAAAACATAACAAATCAGAATTTATATAAATTCAAAAAAGCAAACCCATCTAAGCAAAACAGAAGCAAACCAGGATCATAAAATTCAGAGGACCCCCTCTACCATGCCCCCAAAAGAAAAACTCTATTTATAGAGCCTGAAGTAAGCCTAGCTTGGTTTTTCACATGACCCTGAGTAGGACACCTCGGTGTGGGCCCTTCTCCCTGCCTCTGCACCTTGTGCAAATGAAGACTTCCTCCCCTTATGCTGAATGGAGGATCAAGGATATTAATCATGCATTGTTCCTCTTCCAGTGATATTTGTGAGGATGAAGGAGGAAAGCAGGAGGGAAATGAGTGCTAAATATATTTTAATCACCTTTGCTGCTTTGAAAGAATTCCCACAGATAATCTTCAGCTCTTCGGCAAAAAGCAGCCTCCACCCTCGAGCCTCCCATTGTCTCTGTGTGATGTGGCACCGACCTGCAGTGTGGAAGGCTTTGCACAGTGCTCTCATTGTGTAATTAAAAGATGTTTCCTGATGCTGATGGGCCTGGGCTGGCTTGTTAGCACTGTCAGTGCAAACACAGAGACATTAAATTTAAGTGAGGGCCCGGCTAGTTTCTGGGTTGATTGGATTGTCACCGTGAGGCTCTGTTTATAGAGTGGGGCCCTTTTCCTCCCCCGCCTCTGGACTCAAGGAGCTCTGGTAGGGCTTTCAGGAGAAACCTCCCCAAGGAGCTAGCCTGGGCCAGGGTTTAAACTGAGGAAAGAAATTCTATTCTTCATCTCACTCCAGAAACTTAGGGCATAAGAATAGTGTTTTCTTTTTCCCCCAACTAATCTCAATAGATGGACTTCTAGAAGAAAACTCAAATATCCTTCTACTAAAAAAAAGTTTTGTGCTCGATGTCTCTGTCTTCATTTTGATGTCGTTGGGAGAACGTGTGTCTGCCTCCTTCTTCATTAATATATTCTGTGAAGTATGAGTCCGTTTCTTTCTATTTGTAGAACAACAGAGGCCTGCATTTCTGCTCTTATCTCATAATTCTACTTAAAATTCACAAGGAGTTAAAATATATCATTTGTATGAAAAATGAGATGGGCCATTTGGAAAATGTAATTTTAAAATATGCAACCTACACCAGCATATGATCAAAGTAATGAGTTAATTTTAATTTCTTTTTCTTGTTCACAGATGTCCTTGAAGGTTATAACGGGACGATTTTTGCGTATGGGCAGACTTCATCAGGAAAAACCCACACCATGGAGGTAAGATTACAATGTCTAATGCGAATCTCTGAGATGACTGAATGCAACTGACGTTTCCAGCAAAACTTGAGGTGCATGTGGCTTTCTTTACTGGGAAATAGAGACGGTTATGTTTGGCCAATTAATTATGTCTTTGAGAAGTTTTAAAATAGCAGTGAAAAATAAAGTCTCAGGAATTCAGTATTTTTAAAAGGCCTTTATTGATCACTTTGTGATGGTAAGAATACATTCTATTCAGAACCAATCATTGATTAGCTAAGCAGTGGTGTGAACATCATTCTGGACTTCAGCCTCAATCTAACTGGGAAAGCCTATTGGGAAAATCATTTACCTTGATGAAGGCCCCCGGGAAGGTACATCTCTTAGAATAAATGAAAAATCAGAGATTTTTAAAAGTTGGCTTATGGGCCACATTCAGCCCACAGACGTATTTTTGTTTGGCCTGCACATCATGTATATTTTTTAAATTGTAAGCAATGTTAAAAATTGGATGATTTCACACCATTCAAATTTTCCATCTTAGGTTGTTAACATTTCTAGTGCAGGGAACAGCTGCTGTCACCTAGGAGAAGTTTGGTAAAATATCTGTTAGTATTTGTGAAAATGGTGCCTGTGGTCCTGGCCCTGGCCACCCCACATATATGGGGCTGGACTCTCCATTATACTCACACCCAGCCCACTTCATGCACACTGGGGTGAAGATGAACTTATATTCGGCATCCTTCCTTATTAACTTACATACCTGCTCCCTGAAGGCACTTCAGGGTATGACCCCAGCTCCATTTGTTGGCTGTGGAACTTTGTGGCTTCAGTCTGTTTTGCAAACAAAACAGGTCTGCAGGCAAAATTGAACCCCTTTGCCTCCTCTTTTCCTTTTTTTTTTTGTTTTTAAATCACCAAATCCTATAGGGCCTTCAGGGCCTGATAATTCTTCTAAAGGTGAGACCCACCTGACAGGTGAGGAGAGGTGGTAAACATGGTTATTATAAGAAACTGCACAGAGGAAGTTTGGGGAATTCAGCAGCAGGGTAAGATGAATCCTTAATTCTTCCAGCTTAGGGTTTTTCATTTACGATGCCCTCCTGGGAATAGCACTGAGACGGCTGCTGCAGAATCGGTTTAGCTTATGAATCATTCCTATTGAAGAGGAGATTTCAAAGGCACGAGGCTAAAATCCTCAGGGCTCTGATGTTCTGCTCATACTGATTTCAAGTGTGGGTACAGTGCCGGGGATCTCATTTCTGTGGTGTTGACTCTCTTTCACCCGTTTTGCTGAAGACAAAGTGGTTCAGAGACTGCACAGATTAAAGGAAGCATGAGGTTTATTTATCACTTCTTTCTGACTAAGCAGGTCTTTCCCCTGACACCTGAGTGGCCTCAGCCCATCTCCTCCTCTCACACTCTACTGCAGAACGTCTTGGAAACGCCGGCCCTGGTATCCCCATACTCCTGCCCCGGCCCCTCGCCTTTCCCTCTCTTACTGGGCCCCCGACTCTTGACCTTGAGACTCTACAAAAGTGACAGTTCTGCATTTCCTGGGTCCCACCTAGTCCAGTAGCTGTGGACAAAAACTCCCTCATAGGTCAGATGGCACTTGAAAGAGAGATATGGTGTCTAGTGAGGAATTCAATCAGTCCGGAGGTTTTTGTTTTGTTTTTATATTACCAAACGGTATATAATACCAAACAAAAACAAACAAACAAAAGCAACCCGCATTATTTAAAATCCCCCCAAATCTCTTGGAATGCTTACAAGAGTGACCTTTTAAGCTTTGGGATTAGAAAATATAAGGTATTTGCTAAATGCCAGAAATTTAAACTGTAAGACATCAAGAGAGAGAATGCTCCCCAGTGTAACATCTTATTTCGGGAGAAGAGATGGATATAGGGTGATGGCAAAGAGCTATGCCCTGCCTTTAAACCTAATATGGGAGGCCAGGCGTGGTAGCTTATGCCTGTAATCCCAGCATGTAGGTCAGGAGTTCGAGACTAGCCTGGCTAACATGGTGAAACCCCATCCCTACTAAAAATACAAAAAACATTAGTCAGGCGCGGTGGCGCACATTTTGTAGTCCCAGCTACCTGGGAGACTGAGGCAGGAGAATCGTTTGAACTAGGGAGGCAAAGGTTGCAGTGAGCCAAGATTACAGCACTGCACTCCAGCCTGAGCAACAGAGCAAGACTCCGTCTCAAAAAATAAATAGATAAAAATAAATAAATAAAATAAAAATCCAAAAAACAAAAACTCGTATAAGAGATATTTTGCTAAACTAGAGGCTCTCAAGCCCTTTGTGTCTTACAGTGTAAACTCCACAATGCCTGCCCAGCGAGGACTCATGGGGGACCTGAAAGGAACTGGGTTCCGGACAGGTTTCACCTCTGGTTGCCTAAATTCTGTCACCTCTTCATCTTTGTCAGTTTTAAAAGGTCGATTGTAATGAGTTGCTTTTCTTTATTGTGACTTTTGCAGATCACATACCTGTGCCTACAGTTAGAAATAGTTGATGTAGATGGGAGTTTTTTCCTAGTGCCACCCACCCCCTCACTTAATCGAGTTCTTTCTGTAGGGTAATTATAGATTGGAGCAAAGGTAAGGGATATTTTCAGAGGAAGACAGAGGGAAGGAGGAGCCTCAAGCTGAAGTCACAGATACTGCAGGAGACCAAGAAATCCAGGATCCTGGAATGCGATTAAGTCAAAAAAGCCCTATACAGGGTCTGCATTCTCTGAAAGGAGGATTTTATGTATTCAAATTACACATTGTGATCTTCCAAAGGCTTTCGGAAGGGGATGTTAACTCCCTGAGTGTTCCTGAGTGGACAGAGCAGTCACATGTTAAAGCTGTTTTTCACTTTAATCCCCCTGGTTTTGGTCTGACCTCCAGTAATGACTCTATTACCTTGTATTGAGGGGAACTAACAGATAAGCCTACATAAAATTGGAAAGATTAGCTTCTCAAGATGGAGCACTTAAGGTAGGTTTTCAGTAAATATATGACTCACTGGACGGTGTTAATGCTAAGCTCGGTGGACACCGACACACAGAAGGTCCTGGGCTTGTGTTGCCCATACCCAGGGTTGGCGCTGGGGAGGACACAGGGGGTTCCAGCTCCAGCTGAGGAAAAGGGGACGGACTGTTCTTTTTGTTCAGTGTGTGATGCTGGGAAGGGCTTCTCTTGGCCCCATGCCCTACTTTGTGATCCTCTTCTGCACACTGATATAGATGGATGGAGACACTTTGTGTTTTTTCTTTCTGCCCAAAGAGACACTTGGAGGTCATCTGAATGGTACAGGCTTCCCCGTCGCCCCGCCAAGCCTGCCAAGTGATTTCGAACAAGGCTATCTGAACGCACGGTGCTCATGTACTGACGGGCTGACATCTTAAGTGTTTCAGGAAACTCTTGCCCTGCTTGGGAGGTCAAGGAGGCAACTGGGGTTGGAACAAAAAGAGTCTTGTTCAGTGGCTGGTGGCCTGGGTCTTGTTTCTTCTTTCACATGTGCTCCTAAAAGATCACATTCCATGGGAAAAGTTTGTGGATAAAATTATACAGGATGCAGTTATATAGATCTTTCTCCTATTTGCTTTCTGGGAGAAACAAGGTGATGAAGCAGTGGATTTCTTTGCTCCCCAAGTTCATCTTTGATCCTTCAGCTAAAATACACTTTCCCTGTTCTTTCTCAGTTCCTGTACCTTGTTCTCCCACTCACCTTCTCTGCCCACATCCTCTCTGCCCATTCCTAAACTTACTCATTCTTCAAGATTTGGTGTCCCTCAAGGAAGCCATCCCATATTACCCATTTATTACTGGAAATCTGGGACATTTCTAGTCTCTGAATTTCTATAGCTCTCAGCTGTTTTCCCACTTCTTACTGCCCGAAGCAACTGTGCATTGTGGGTCTGGACTGCACATCTCATCTGCAAGGGTCAGTGTAGAAGCAGTGAAGACCTCTAAGGAGCACCTCTCATACACACATACACAGACCCACCACACACCACGCACCACATTCCACCCCCCACATATATCATACACACACACAGACATATGCACACCACACACATATATACACAGACATACCATACACCACATTCCACCCCCCACATATATCATACACACACACAGACATATGCACACCACACACATATATACACCACACACCATACACCACATACCATACACCCCCACATACATTGTATACACACACAGACATATGCACACCACACACATATATACACAGACACACCATACACCACATACCATACACCCCCACATACATTGTACACACAGACATATGCACACCACACACATATATACACACGGACACATCACACACAGACATATTACACACCACATACCATACCCCACATACATTGTACACATACACAGACATATGCATACCACATACATATACACAGACACATCACACACAGATGCACCACACACCATACCTCCCACACACATCACACACACACACACATACACACACAGACACACCATGTACCACATACCCCCCACATACAGGATACACACACAGACATATGCACACCACACACATATACACAGACACATCACACACAGATGCACCACACACCATACCTCCCACACACATCACACACACACACACATAAACACACAGACACACCATATACCACATACCCCCCACATACAGGATACACACACAGACATATGCACACCACACACATATACACAGACACACCACATGCATAATATACGCACAGACACACCACACACCATATACCATACTGCTTAAATACATCATACACACAAACATATACACATCACACATATACCTACACAGACACACCACGCACCACATACCACACACCCTCCCACATACATCATACACATACAGACATATACATACCACAGACATACCTCACACCACACAAGGCCCTCACATACATCATAAACACACACAGACATATATATCACACACATACAGACACACCACACAACACATACTGCACATGCCCCCATACATCATACACACACAGACATATACACATCACACACTTGCACACACAGACATCACATACCACTCCTCCACATACATCATACATATACACACAGGTATATGCACACCACACACAAACACAGCACACACTACACATGTATACCACATGTGACCCCTACATACATCATAAACATACAGAGATGTACACCTCACACACCTACATATGGACATGCATATGACACACTATATACCACACCCCCAGCATACACACACAGACATACACACATACAGACATACCATATACCCCACACCACACATTGTATAGCATACCCCCCACATACACACACACACAGACACCACACACAGACGCTCCCACATATACATGCACACATACCGACAGACCCCACATATATACACATACAACACACACACATACCCCCATATACACACACACACACACCGCATACATCATACAGACACAGACACCACATATCACACATATACAATACACACACACCACAGAATGCCACACGCCACAAGCACTCCCACACTCGCCACACTTCCTACATTCACGCTATAGCACATGCCTGCACACATTCCGTACATCCGTCTCACACACATATATGCCCCACATCACACATACATGTTAATACTCCACGTACATCACACGCCCCCACACATGCAGACATAACCCTCACACCCTACACATGTATCACACACAGACATACACCACACACACATCACACATCCATATGCTCCCCTAACATGACAGACACACACAGACACATACACACACACACACAGGCACGCTCCACATGCCCTACATCCTCCCCTGCATACGCACACCTGCAGATTGTTTCAGCAGGCCTAGTTTACTGCACACAAAGCCCTTACCGCTCTTGGGCATCTGAGCTGGATCAAGCAGGCCAGCTGCTAGGCCTGCAGTGGATTTGGGTATGCGTCTGTTCCTGTGGGGATGGGAGGCATTATTATGAGAACACTCACTTTTCTCACATTGATTTTAGGGTGAGGACTTCAGAGAGACACAAAGTAGAGAGTGTCCTAGATTCATCTCTGGTTCTGCCTTGGTTCTTGCCCTGACAAAGGCAAACAAAGGGATGTCAGCACTTGTATAAGCCAGGAATCAATGGGGAGATAAATCCATTGAAAGGGAAAGCATATAGGAAAATAGATGTGAGTCAATTATAAATGATTTTTGGATTATCAGTCGTTCTTCTCTGGCTATGGGCTACTGAGGAGAAGCTAAAGGATTATCATCAATTATTAAAAAGCTCTGGAGGGCTTGGGTAGGGGAGGTCTTTTGATTGGCTGAGTGGAGTCATGACATTTGACAATACGGAAATGATGTTCTCACCATAGGTATTGTTCCTGCCAGTGATCTCCATGCTTCAGAGCATGTGGGGGCCCATTGTCTAATTTGTTACATGTTTATGATGGAATATACAGTTTAAAAGTTATCAAGATCTGAGATTGTCAGTCTGTCATTTGGCACTGTTTTCTTTCCTAAGATATGTATTAATTGTCAGAGATAGAAATGTGTTTCAGACCCTTCAGGTGAAATAAACTCCAACAACTTGTTCGTGAGAACCTCCTATGAGCTGAGTGATATAATACTAACATTTATTTGAGCCCGTCCCATGTCACTAAGCACTTTATATATCCTATTTAACTTAAATTATACAATAATGCTATGTAATAAATACTAAATTTTGTAAGCAATGGAGAGAAATATACATGCACTGGCCATCCCTATCTTTAGGAAGTATGCAGTCAAACTAAAAAACAATATCAATACATCAAACTATTTAGATTCTTAATAGATAAGGGCATTCCAGAGGAGTACCCATTTTTCCAGATGAGACAGCTTTGCTGGAAGCCAGACTGCTGGATGAGGTGGCTCATGCCTGTAATCCCAGCACTCTGGGAAGCCAAGGTGGGCAGACACTTTGAGCTCAGGAGTTGGACACCAGCCTTGGTAACAGGGCAAAACCTTGTCTCTACAAAAAATACAAAAAATTAGCCGGGTGTGGTGGTGCACACCTGTAGTTCCAGCTACTAGGGAAGCTGAGGTTGGAGGATCACTTGAGCCTGAGAAGTGGAGGTTGCAGTCAGCACTTCAGCCTGGGCAACAGAGTGAGACCTTGTCTAAAGAAAAAAAAAAAAATCTGGAAAATTCTCTGGGTGTACTGTTGGCACTGATCACTTTAAACCTGCAGACCGTGTGTTTGTTCACTGATGGGTTGTTGAACTCATATGAGAACTTAAGTGCTTATTTGATGGTGGGCTTAGGCAAAGGCTCTCTGGAGCTTGTGTGTTGCTTTAAATGCTTCTGGAAGTCTTCATTAGGAGTTGCTGTCAGATCCTATGGCATCTTTTCTAAAATCTTCAGAGGTGGCAAATTCTGGACCTTAGAAGTAGATTTGGTAATATCCAAATAGCAGGATAATTTACCTGTCCCCATCCCCTTAGGTAAAATGAGTAAAGTAGAAAAGGGGGGAAAGAAGAATATAAGACTATTTTAAACATGGATTTAGGTGTTAGAAACAGCTAAAACTTATTTAGAACAATTCAGCCTGGGGACTACAGATTTTTAAAAGAAATTGATGAAGCGTATTTTCTTGATTGATCTGTTAAATGATACTGAAAGTGTTGCCAGAATAAGGTTCTTAGAAATTTTGAAAAATTTTGGAAATCAGTTCTAAAGGTTATTTCATTAAAGAACATTACCTTACTTGGACCTGCAGGCTCAGGTCAGTTTGTAAATACTCAAAACCCAAACCCATATATTCTCATTCCTTCTCCTGCTCCCTTTCCCTTCTCCTCCTCACCCCACACTAGCCACATAGACACTGATTTGCTGTCTTGAGTGGCCGCTGGAGGCAATACTGTGGGCCTCAGAATTTAACAGCACAAGTGCTCCCCTGCTGGATAAACAGATGAACACATTGAGTTTTTCCACCAACTTCTGGTCTGTTGGCAAGTCAGGTAGATGCCCAAGGGAGCCGGCAGGCACACGTGGGTGCTTCCTGCTCCACCAGGTTCTGTCTAAGGAACCCAGCAATGGTTCCTCCTCTCTCTCCTGTGTCTCCCAGCACCCTTTAACGGCCTGTGTTTGTATTTTCACTCGCTAGGGGAAGCTGCACGACCCCCAGCTCATGGGGATCATCCCACGAATTGCTCATGATATCTTTGACCATATCTACTCCATGGATGAGAACCTGGAATTTCACATAAAGGTATGTATTACTGATTGGTCAAGAGAAGACACTGGGCCCCAGATAACATTTCTTATCCCTCCTCCTTTCAAATAGATATAAAAGATGATCTTACTAATTTAAATTACATTCTTGTGGTAAGCAGAGCCCTCTTCCTTACTCACCTAGGCTAACAGGTATCTGGAGAGTTTGCTTGAAATATCCAGATAATGAAAGCAAAAGTCTTCTTTAGCAGGAAATCATCTTGATTGTTGCCCGAATTCTACCCTTTATCCTCTGGATCTCCATGGATATGACCGAAATGTGTTTGTGTGTGGGTTAGGGCAGCATTTCTCAAAGTGTGTTCTGTGGAACACAGTGCCTCATATTATTAATGGTGGGCTTGCAGGGAAAAGGGCTATAAGGCCAAATGAGCTGGGGAAGTGCTTCCTTGAACAGTGTTAAATTTATCACAAGTTTCAACGTGCTCTGCAAAGGGGACATGTATTAGATTATATTTCCCAGCTTCTTTGAATATAGACACATTTCTCCCCCTAAGAGTATCACAGACTTGTGTTTTGAGCAGAGTGTCACAGAGCAGAACTCTGAGAAATGTTGGGAAGAGGAATTCTCCTCCTTTTTATCTTCCTCTTTGTATTTTGTTTTTGTTTTAAACCAGAACTTGTTATGGACTTCAATTTGCATTGAAAGAGAGATTTCTACTCTCTTACTGTAGCTGTTTAATATTAAAATTTGTTATTAGGATATATTCATTGGAACACCTCTTTTGCAAGTGACTGAAAGGCACTTGTTTAAGCAAATAGAGGATATTGTTATAAGATACAGAATCTGACAGTAAGCATTTTGTGGAGGATGAAGTGTGGAGGGCAGGAAATCTAAGCCCTGTTTTTCTTTTTTCTTTTTAAACTTTTTAAACAATTGAGATATTGTTCACATACCGCAAAATTCACCCTTTAAAAGTGTATAGATTGATGGTTTTTAATATATTCCCAACAGTGTACAATGATGATCCTTATCTAATTCTTGAGCATGTCATCACCTCCAAAAGAAACCCCAAATCCGTTACAGTCCCTGCTTTTCTGCCCTCTTGCTTGACTTCTTTCTCTTGTTCTGGAGCATCTTCTCTCTTTTTGGTGGGAGAAGGGGTTGGCAACATGGCAGCTGCTGCTCCAGCATTCCCTTATTTCCAACCCCAAATTCCCTTGGGAAGGGACTCATTGGCCCAGCCTACATAGGCTCCCCCCTGCCTGATGAGCTGTGTCCAGGATGCACATGCTGTCTGGGGGCCCCCACTGTGGCTGGGGAGGGTGAAGGGGCAGTTCTAAGAAGACTTGCTGAGCAGATCTGCTAAGAGATTTCCCTTCAGGCTGGGATCTTAGTGCACCAGGCCCATCTGTTCAGAGATGAGGAAACGGAAGTTTAAAGATGCACGGTTAGTTAGGCCGGGCGCAATGACTCACACCTGTAATCCCAGCACTTTGGGAGGTTGAGGCGAGTGGATCGCCTGAGGTCAGGAGTTTGAGACCAGCCTGGCCAACATGGTGAAACCCTGTCTCAACTAAAAAAAGAAAAAAAAAAAAATTAGTCAGGCATGGTGGTGTGTGCCTATAATCCCTGCTACTCAGGAGGCTGAGGCACGAGAATCACTTGAACCCGGGAGGCAGAGGTTGCTGTGAGCTGAGATTGCTCCACTGCACTCTAGCTTGGGTGACAGAGAGAGACTCTGTCTGAAAAAAAAAAGACGCGGAGTTAGAAGGCCCAACTTAAACAGCAAGTTATTGATAAAGCTAAGAATTGACCCTAGGTCTGACCTAGGTCTAGGCATATGTGATACCTTTTCAATTATATGAAACTTCTCCCCTTACTACTATATACCTTTCGTAAATGACATAAAAAGAAGGCAACAACTGTTTGCCCAACTCTAAATCTAGCAAATCACTTTTCCTTAGGAGTCCTTTTGTTGGCTAAAGCCTGCTTCTCCTTCTTGCCAAGATTCTTTATATCTAAGGATACAGAAGCTTGTTGCTTTGATGGGATCAAGATTTAGAAGCT
The DNA here is from genome assembly GCF_047675955.1 of Chlorocebus sabaeus. Taxonomy (NCBI): domain Eukaryota; kingdom Metazoa; phylum Chordata; class Mammalia; order Primates; family Cercopithecidae; genus Chlorocebus; species Chlorocebus sabaeus. The sequence continues at coordinate 36,266,124 of NC_132913.1, forward strand.
TAGTGCTTCTTTAGGGCTGTTTGCATTTAAATAGCTTAAACTACTGCAGGGTTCTTATGTGATAATCCTGGAATAAGATGTTAAACCAATTACTGCCCTCAAAATAGGGTCTTGTGTTAGAATCTTATTAAGATAAAAACAGCCCTAGCATGAAGTTGGGGGAGGAGAGGAACAACACTCTTAGTCTCTAGGGCTGAATTTTACAGTCCAGATTTCTGTGTAGCATTTGTAGTTATGCTTACTTGTTTTATAAATAATAATTATAAGTGGGCAAATTAGTTGCTGACTACTTCGCATTTTGAACTGAGTAGTGAGAGGCTAAATCAAGAAAAAGAGGACCGATTAAGGCAATATTGAAAATCTGCTCCTTAAAATGAGTCCCACAGACGTTTTAAACTTTATTTCCGAACATCCTATTTCTTAATGCCAAACAATGCCTGTTTATTTTTCTTCCACCTGGTCTCACAAAATATTTGAAATGACAAAACAACAAAATCGCCACCCTCACACACACACCAAAAGCAGAAATTAATAAAATCAGAATCCTGTTTCTACTTACGTTAAATGTGAATATGATTCTAATTGCCAGATTTGCCAGTATCTAGTTTGTGACTTTTTAAAGACATAATTAATTTTCTCTGTAATCGATGGAAATAAGGCCACATGTTTAAGATCTCAAAAATAATAGACAATGGATTGAAAATCAGACAAATCTGAAATAAATAGAATGCACTGAACTAGAATTGAGTTGGCTGCAGGAAGGCCTGGGTTAGAGATGTGCAGGATTGGAGGCCAAACAGACCCATAAGGATTTGGGGAGTGTGGCAGCATGAGAGATTAGACAAAGCTGTAGATGTGAGTCTTTGAAATGTCACATAGATGTGTCCATGAGAGATGGGCCTCAGACTCACTGGGGAGTCTGACAGGTGTTCAAGCAGGCAGATGTTGCTAGGGATACAGGCAGCCAGGAGAGATGCCCAGCAGCGGATTCCAGGGCTCAAGCCAGGACCCCACATCTCAGAGTAGCTGGAATGGTTCCAGTCGGGTGGTTCCAGACCGAGGCACATTAAAAATAATGGATCAGGGCTGAGTCGGAACTGGGAGCAGTGCTGGGTTAGAGTCTTCGCTTCCCCATGACTGGTCCAGAGCTGGGATGTAAGGATGAGGTTTCACCTGAGTAGTCACATCCCAGCTTTACAGCTTTACAACTGTTTTCCTTTCTGCCCATTCCCTTGTTTAGATTTCAAAAGAACTTATGAACATAGGGCAGATAAGTTTATTGGGTAGGCAGAAAGCAAATGTAAACAGAGTACAGAATCCTGGAGGGGGATTTTTGACATCGTAAAGCCCTATGGCTTCATGTGACAGATGGGACAATTGAAGCATAGGGTCTTGGTATGTGTAAATTGGGTCCCTAAGACCTCACATTTAGTTAAAGCAGGTCTCAGACATCAGCCAGCATAAGAATCGCCTGGGGAATTGAGAGCCAGATTCCTAGGTCCTGTTCTCTGGGATTTGGATTCAGCAGGACTGCAGTAGGTTCAGGGTTCTGCAGTTCAAACAGGTTCTTAGGCGATGCTGATGAAGGTGGTGCTGCAGCTGAGCCTTGAGACTAATAGGAAGCCTCCTTTTCTTCTCACAGTCTAATCACCTTTTTTCAAGTCCCATTTTGTTCAGATCTTTCCTGGATGCACCAGAGCTGGCCACCGTTACCAGCTCTTGCCCAGTTACCTTTCTGAGCTCTTGTAGTTCTAAAAACACTGCCCTTGTCCTCTCCCGGCTTCTTGCATGTGAACATTTGGACTAAGTCCCTGCTCCTTCATGATACTGTCAGTATCATGCAATAAGGTGAGGCCTACTGATTGTTTTCTAAGCTTGCTTGGTGCTTGTCTAACATAAAGTCTAGAGTCCTCCTGTAAGTGTCTAGCACACGATGTTAAGAACACCTGAATGACAACCAAAGGGAGCTGTGATGTGTGGGGATGGAGAATGGTCCACACTTAGGGAAGCGTAGAGCTAGCAGGAAGCAGGGGAATCCCAGTAGAGCTGGCCAGATTCTGAGTCTTCACTTTGAACCTCTCTTCTTACTCTTCTTAGCCATGCATGATAAAAGCTTTCATAAGTACTAATAATGGTATTTTTGAAATACACTGTGGCATGTCTATTCCCAACTCAATTTGTTTTTAACTAGGTTTCCTATTTTGAGATCTACTTGGACAAAATAAGGGACTTACTTGATGGTAAGTAACCTCAGTGCTTGTCCTTTATTTGTTCTGTAACAAAAGTCCGGGGAGGTTGAAATGGTTTATCACACTTCTGCTTAAGGAATTAATGAAAAGTTATAGAGATACTCTGTTGCCTTCAGGGTATATGTTCATTCTCAGCCAAGGCTTAAACTTGCGTATTGCAAAGAGATTAGATTTGCCTGTCCTTTGTAACAAACTTCCATTTTTCCTCCAATATAGAGTCTTTAACTTTTATTTTCTTCTTTGCATGCTGTCATTCTCACCTCTGTAGTATCCAAGACCAACTTGGCCGTTCATGAAGATAAAAACAGAGTCCCGTATGTAAAGGTATGAGGAAGATTTGATTGGTGATGCCATTAATTTCTCTGCAGTCTCTGTCATAATAATTATTACATAAGATGCACAGAATATTATCTGTAAAGAGCATATAGGCATTTAATCAGGCTCCTTAAATGTAATATTCATCTGGTTTTAAAAGCTGACATTTATTTTCTTCAATTGTATCTTTGCTTTACGACATTATTATTTAATATTATTCACATTTAAAGAGGCTTTGGTATTGAGTGCAATTGTTTTTACTTTGCAGTTGGAAACGCCTATTATAGCATTATCTGTGGAACATCAAAGTATCTATTATTGGCAGCCATCGTGGTAAATAAATAAAGATAGAAGGCAAAGCAAAACTTCATCCATTTCTTCTCTCATTGATTTTCTTCTTTGATTTTCTGTCTTCTTAAAGTGTTGCTGTTGAGTATGAATATGTACTCAGAAACCTAGGAAAACTTGACAATTCTTTTTCTGGTTTACTTCTGTACTTCCTAGGGCTTGCTCAGACTTCTCTTTAATGTAGAATTCAAGCCCTGGGCAAGGAGGAGAAGTTGTTAGATCGATATTTCAGCTTTTCTATTTATCTGCACCTCTAGAAGATAAACAGGAAAATGTTCCAGCCTTTCAAAATATCGTTGCTTTTCAAATCTTTTAATGTTGAACCTGAACTGATTTTCTTCCAGGGGTGCACTGAGCGGTTTGTGTCGAGCCCTGAGGAAGTCATGGATGTAATAGATGAAGGCAAAGCAAACCGACACGTGGCTGTGACAAGTAAGCATGGTGGGGGTGTTTCCTCCCCTGTAGCTTGGGAGACAGATGTCTGCCTACCAACCTAGGGAAGTGGGGAATGAGGCACAAATGAAAGAATGCATGGGAAGGTGGTTAGAGAGCAGTGCTCGGACACACACGCTAGGGTATGTGTGCTATGAGTGTGTCTAGGCAGTCATGGGAAAGGGTGCCTTCTGCTGTCCACAGGGCTCTGAGGTCTTGGAGATGTTAGGTGAGACTTACTGGACCCTGATAACAGCCTAAGCCTGAACATTAGGAAAAATAAACAACCAGCCAACCAAAGGGAGGGAAAGAGTAAACTCCTCAGTTTGTTTATTTTAATCATGTTATTGTTCAGGTTAAAAAAAATTCCAAACCAACAAATTCTATAATACGTTGCAGTCACACACGTGGAAATAAACCATGTTAGTTTTCTTTCCTCTGTAAACAAGAAAAAGAAAGGGAAGAAGGAAGTCAGAAAGCAGAGCCAGGAGCTTTAGGGAAAGCCTTCCGACGTGTTACTAGCAGACACATTCAGATCGGCTCATTGACTCTGCAGTTCCTTCCTCAGTATATTCATTGCGTCTCAGGGAAGCAGTGCAAATGGGATTTGGGCAGCAGAGGGTCCGTGAAAAATGAGAGTTGTCTATGCTATTAAGAGGGATGTGGACAAATGAGAGTGAGTTCACATAAACAGAAGCTGAGAGAACTAAGGGTTTATAGCTCGCGTGAGGGAAAAAATCTAGAGGAGGGTGTGTGGACGATATAATATATCTTACCGTGTTGAAGGTGCTGACACTAAGAAAGAGGGTCAGCTTGTTCTGTTCCATCTCAATGCTTAGAATACCCATGATTGTTGGAGCTCTAGGGCGGCAGATTTCGACCCCTATGAGGAGAACTCTCCAACCATTATAGCTGCCCCAAGTGCAGCCTGCTACCTAGTGAGGTAGTGAGTTCACTGTTATGTTGTAAAAGAGATTCAGGCATTGGTGGGCTCACTGGTCTAGACTCTTTAAGTCTCTTCTACCCAAGACTCTCTGATTCTGTGGTCCAGAAGTGTAATTCTCAACATTTTCGCTATCTGAGCAATGCATCAGATGATATTCATATATATAGCAACTTTCGTAGGTGAGCCTAGACCTGGATACAGTGTTGTTCAAACTCCACTTCTTTTTCTCTTGCTTAAAACCCACACACACACACACGAAAGAATGTAAGACAGATATTCTTACAGTAGTAGCATCTCTCATTTACGTTATTCACTCTGTTTCTGAAGCTGTTTTTAGTTACAAATTATTTATGGCATATCCGATAATGCATTTTGGTGCCTTGGTTTGGAACTGCTAGTCTAAAAAAAAATTGCTATTATTCTTACCATTCTGGTAAAGTTTTTCTTTTATTATTGCAATAAAATATACTTAACATGAAATTTGCCATCTTAACCATTTTAAAGTATGCATTTATGTGACATTAAGTACCTTCACATTGTGTGCAATGGCACCACCTTCCATCTCTAGAACTTTTTTTATCTTCTCCAACCAAAACTCTGAACCCATTAAACACCAACTCTTTATTCTCCTCTTGCTCACTGTATTTTGTCTCTATGAATTTGACTGCTCTAGGTACCTCATATAAGTGGAATCATAAAGTGTTTGTCCTCCTGTGACTTATTTCACTTAGCATAATGTCTTCAAGTTTCATCCACGCGCTAGCAAGTGTCCTTCCTTTTTAAGACTGAATATTATTCCATTGTATGTATATACAACATTTAAAAAATTCGTTTAACCATTAATGGACACTTGGGTGGCTTCTACATTTTGGCGATTGTGAATAATGCTGTTATGACGAAAGGTGTGCAAACATCTATTTGAGTCCTTGATTTCAATTCTTTTGAGTATATAAGCAGAAGTGGAATTTCTGGATCTTATGGTAATTCTACTTTCAGTTTCTTGAGGAACAGCTACTGTTTGCTATTATTACTATTTTCTACAGCAGCTGTACCATTGTCTATTCCTAACAGCAGAACACCAGAGTTTTCATTTCTCTACATCCTTGCCAACTTGTTATTGTTACTATTTTTTATAATAGCCATCTAAATGGTGTGAAGTACTGTTTCATTGTGGTTTTGATTTGCATTTCTCTAATGATTAGTGATGTTGAGCATCTTTTCATGTGCTTATAGGCCATTTGTATATCTTCTTTGAGGGATGTCTATTCAAGGTCTGTATTTATTTTTTAATCAGGTTGATTTGTTGTTGTTGACTTGTAGGGAGTTCTCTATGTATTCTGGACATCAATCCCTTATTAGATATATGATTTATAAAATTTTCTTCTATTCCATGGATTGCTTTTTTACACTATTGATAGTGTCTTTTGATAGGTAAAAGTTTTTAATTTTGATGAAGTGTCTATTTTTATTTTGTTGCTTGTTCTTTGGGTGTCATATCCAGGAAATTATTGACAAGTCCAATGTCATGAAGCTTTTCTCCTGTGTTTTAGTCTAAGAGTTTTATAGTTTTAGTTTTTATATGTAGGTATTTGATCCTTTTGGAGTAAATTTTTGCATGTACTCTAAGGTAAGGGCCCAACATTAATATATTTTTTGCATGTAGATATCCAACACTATTTGTTGAAAAGACTGTTCTTTCCACATGAAATGGTCTTGATACTCTTGTTGAAAATCATTTGACCATATATGTGAGGATTTATTTCTGGGCCCTTTATTCTGTTCCATTGATTTATATGTCTGTCTTTATGTCAATACCACACTGTTTTGATTACTGTAACTTTGTGGTAACTTTTATTTTTTATTTTTCCATAGGTTATTGGGGTACAGGTGGTATTTGGTTACATGAGTAAGTTCTTTAGCGCTGATTTGTGAGGTTTTGATGCACCTATCACCTCAGCTGTATGCACTGCACCCTATTTGTTGTCTTTTATCCCTCGCCCTACTCCCACCCTTCCCCTCAAGTCCCCAAAGTCCATTATATTGTTGAAGTGTGAGACCTTCAACTCTGTTCTTATTTTTCAAGATTGTTTAGGCTATTTGGGGTCCCTTGAGATTTCATATGAATTTTAGGATGGATTTTTGTACTTCTGCGAAATATGTCATTGAAATTTTGATAGAGATTGCACTGAATTTGTAGATAGCTTTGGGTTATACTGACAGCTTAATGATATTAAGTCTTCTAATCAATCCATTTATTTATGTCTTCTTTCATATCTTTCAGTCACATTTTGTAGTTTCCAGTGTACAAGTCTTTCTCTTCTCTGGTTAAGTTTATTCCTAAGTAGTTTATTCTTTTATTTATTTATTTATTTATTTATTTATTTATTTTGCTATTATAAATAAGGTTGTTTTCTTAATTTTTTGGGTTGTTCATTGTTAGTACATAGAAATGCAACTGATTTTTTACATGTTGATTTCGTATCCTACAACTTTGCTGAATTAACTGTTAGTCTGGACAGTTTTAAAAAAATGAATCTTTAGAGCTTTTTACATATAATCTGGTAAAATGGTTTTGAGAACTGATTGCTGATGAAGGCTGAATAGGATGGTTGCTGGGGTCTCTGTCTGCTTGGCAGACAAAGACGAGGATTTGCAAGCATTTTCATTTCCAGTACCCCATCCTAATGAAGCATATTTAATTTTTGAAACCTTCTTTGCAGTTAGCATAGGTTATGGAAGTGTATATCTTAATCCTTGCTTAGGAAAGTCTTAATCCTTCCTTAAGAAAGCTTATGATATTACTGATAAGGCAAGGCTTATGCACATGACTAAGATAGACTACATCATGTATTAATCATGTTAAAGTCTGAGGAATTTAAAGTGAGGCAGGGGAGGAAGTAGTGAATTCTTCAAGGGGAAAGTCATGCTATAGTAGGAATTTAGAGGATGGGACTTCAGGTAGAGCTAGAAAATCTGATATCTTAGACTGTTGACTAAGATTTTTAGATTAATTTCTTTGCTCCTTGAAGACATTTAAAATCTTGTCTTTCTAGAATGAGCATTGTTTTTCAGAAGAAACAGGGGTCTCAGATAATTTTTAAAAGTAGCTGGACTTACTTCAATGAAATGGAGCTACTAGGCATGACTTGTTATGCTTTTTAGATGAGAGGTTTGCTACCTAAACCTACATGTTCTTTGTAGAGCAGTAAACTATTTTCCTTTTCAGACATGAATGAACACAGCTCTAGAAGTCACAGTATCTTCCTGATAAATATTAAACAAGAGAATGTAGAGACTGAAAAAAAACTCAGTGGGAAACTTTATTTGGTTGATTTGGCTGGGAGCGAAAAGGTAATTGGTTCTTTATTTGTATTATCTATAATTTTCCCCTTTTATTTGCTTCAGTGTGCAATGGTATAATTTTTATGCTCTTCTATTTTCCTGCTTTAAAGAGCTTTTAAAGGTTCTGAGGCTCTGCCAAGGTGTTATTACATTTAACCCTTTTTCCCTGCTTTCTTTTCTGGTCCTGAGGTCTCTTATTGGTGTCGCAGGCAGGTACTTTGCATGCCAACTCTGATTTATCCCTGATGGGCCCTTATGATGATGTTAGGCAAGAGTTGGTTTGACTTAGCCTGTGGCAGAGGCAGCTGCACACATGTGGGAGGGATATTAACTTCTAAGAAAAGAGTAAATCCCATGTTGTACCTAACTCTAATAGGCCAGGAACGAGCTTTGCCATTGGAATGTGGCAGTCCTGCCTCTGCAGGTTTGTTTTGCTGATAGAAGGTCTGGAACCTGGGGCACTCCCTGCATTCCCTGGTTCTCCCAGCAGTAGGCATGGGCTGACGGTATCCCATGTGGGAGTCCTTGGCTGTCTCATGCAGTGCGGCCTGTAATCAGCCTTAGCTGCAAGCGTTTACTGTTCTCTGGTTTTATCCAGACTCTCTTTTGTTGTCTACACCCTGACCCATGCCCTCCCAGGCCCTGGCTGGGGCTGTACTCCAGAGCAATAGGCTTCCCAGAATCTCCAGTCTCACTTCCATAGCACCAAAGACTTCTGCTGCCAAACCCTGTCTCGAGGCACTGATCTCCCTGGAGCAACATCACAGAGCAAGGCCATGTGCACAATGCCCTCTGGCCTCCATCATCACTGACATCATGTTGATTGTCCCCATGAAGGCCAGCTTTGAAGCTTGGTCAGTCTCCCTAACTGTATGATTGATCCCTACTTATTGCACTACACCACTGAGTTCCCATATGCCAAGTTATGGCGACTTACATCCAAGTAAGTAATGGTTACTTGGATTGTCCTCTAGTATGCATTTGTAAAACCGTGAGCGGAAAGTCATCTGTGTATTTCTAGTTGGGAATCTAAAATTTTACTAGTGTGGGCTTGTAACTTTAGTTAAACAGATGCGCAACAGAATGGAAATAATGGAGCATTGTTGTTTATTTAGAGTCTAAATACACCTGAAAACTGCTTAATACTGGCAGACTGGAGTGGAGGCTTGCCTCTGCACAGTGTCAGTGGTTATTGCTAATGATATTTATGAGGTGTTTGAAATCATGTCCTTCACATAGTTTCTTTTGCTCATACACACCTGTTTTCCTTTGCCCTAGATGTGTCCATATGACTGTGTCAGTGTGATCTTGTAGAAGAGAACTCTGGGCTTTAGTTCCCATCTCTCCTGAATGGCGTTCTTCCCTTAGGTTGGCAGTCTGATATTTCTGGGGCTCAGTTTCCTGTCTGTCAAAGGAGGGTGATAGATGATACCTGCCTTGTATATTTCATGGAGTTAAGATGCTCAAATAAAAAAGCATCTTAAAATAACACTGCTTAAAATAACATAGACTGTTACTGTTTGTGACCCGTCAGCTACATGATTTCTCTATGTGTAAGTAGGGGAGCCACACAAACAGTTCCAAGGGAGTTGAGAATCTGTTCTATTTTTGAAATAAACCTCCCCCTGGACATGAATTCATTTCTGTCATCAGGAGTTTCTCCTTTATATGAGATTGGAATTTGCGTAGTTGAACATTGCTTCCTCGCTTCCTTTCTTGAGAGAGCAGCTGCTCCCCCTGCATCATTTGTCCAGTCAGCAGAGACATGAATCATGTTGAGTTCCCTTTTTTTCTAGCATCTGTAAACTGCCCTCTACCTAGAGCAAATGCTGTCAAGATGAAATTACCAGCAATAACACAGCAAAGGAGAAACTGCGTGGTCCCCCTGGCTGCAGAGGAAAAAAAGATAAATTTACAATGCAATATACATTTGACTTTTCATTTCTCTCCCAAGTTTTCTGCTTTTTGGATATTTTTCATTTTTTCCTTGTTGTGAGAATAAGTAGGGAAGGAACAGAGTCTGGATAACCAACCCTACCACATCTAGTCATCTGCCTGAACTTGGAGCTTGTAACTTACATTTTTCCAATATGCCCATTCATTGTGGCTCAGGACAACATTTTCTCTTCATGCTTCCCTCTGGGCTCCCTTCGGCATGGGGACTGCGGCTCAGTCTCCCAGGGCCCGAGCTACCCATGGTGACAGCACTTCTGGAGCCTGGTTTCCCTGGATGGATGGCCCCTGGGGAAGCATCTGCAGCTCCACCACTTGAGGTATTTCAGCTATTCCACTAAAACCCAATTGAGAGGAAAATGATGGCAGGAGAGACCAAATCCCCAGCCTCATACGTGAAGGATGGTTTTTATCACTGTGGGTCTTCTCTACTTTTATTTTTCCTTGCTTTCCAGGAGGCTGTCCCCCTTTGCCCTTGTGTAAATTTGAAATTTCTACTTTGTGCTTCCGCTGTCCTGTGCTGCTCACTGCTTTCTTTTCTCTCTGGTAGGTCAGCAAAACTGGTGCCGAGGGAGCTGTTCTCGATGAAGCTAAAAATATCAATAAGTCTTTGTCTGCTCTTGGAAATGTGATCTCTGCTTTGGCAGAAGGGACAGTAAGTGATCCTGCCCCCATCTATTAAATAATATTATGAGAAACCACCTTTTGGGTCCTCGTAGTCCCTTTGCCACACACCAGAGACTGGTTTGTTTTTCTGTTTGGAAAAGGACAGAGGGAATCCTGGCTGTGGATGCCTGCTCCCTGGGAGTTCCCATCTACTGAAAAGTATGAATGATGATGCCAATTTCCTATGACATAGGTCAAAGAATGGGCATTTTAAACTTGGGCAAGATCCAAAGACCCGGCCACAAATTCTTGTTTTACTCGATTTCTAAGCTCAGTGTCTTCATCCCTGACTTGCTTGCCTCTGGTTTTTCTCAGAATGGGCTGTCAAAACCAATACTTATTCTTTTCCTAAATAGAAAACACATGTGCCATACCGGGACAGCAAGATGACTCGGATTCTTCAGGACTCTTTGGGTGGGAACTGCAGAACCACCATCGTCATTTGCTGTTCTCCTTCTGTCTTCAATGAGGCTGAGACCAAGTCCACACTGATGTTTGGACAGAGGTATGTGTGGTCTCTCAGGACTCATCCTCTGAGCTAGGTCTTGGGTCTTAAGAGTGAGTGGCAAGGCCAGGCGCAATGACTCACGTCTACAATCCCAGCACTTTGGGAGGCCAAGGCTGGTCTCAAACTCCAAGGTCAGGAGTTTGAGACCAGCCTGGCCCACATGGTGAAACCCTGTCTCTACTAAAAATGCAAAAATTAGCTGGGTGTGGTGGCATGTACCTGTAGTCTCAGCTACTCAGGAGGCTGAGTCAGGAGAATTGCTTAAACTCAAGAGGTGGAGGTTGCAGTGAGCCAAGATCATACCACTGCACTCCAGCCTGGGCGACAGAGCAAGACTGTCTCAAAAAAAGAAAAAAATAATAGTGAGTGGCAAGGGGCTATTGTCAGAGAATCATAAAGTAAGGGACAAACAGCCTTTTACTCAATTACATCTAGCAGGTGATACGTAAACTTGAGGCATCACTTATTGAGGCCAAAGCAATAATTATACTTTAAAATAATGGGCAAGAACACGCCAGTCAAAGGTATGGTGTTTAAAACAAAACAAAGCAAAACAGCTAAACTTATTTCAGATGTGAATTGGAAATGCGTTGGGGTGTTACTTTTGTTCTTCATGGCACTGGAGTCTACCTTTTAGGTTCATATTATTTCAAGTTTATAAATCTCAAGATTGATAACTACCTTTAGCTCTGGTATTTAGGATCCATTCCACAGTTGCTGATAAAACACCCAGGAAATTATGTGAATGCAGAATAGAGGTATAAAAAGCAAAGAAGGGGAAGGAATCTTTACCAGCACTGGAGGTAGGAGGTCTGGACTGTATGCTGAGAAGAGACATATATAACAGCTTCCTACCTTTAAAATTACCCACATGAGACTTCCTAGATCCCTGGGAGGTGTCCATAGGTGGGCAGCAGGTATGACTCCATAATCGTAAAGCAAGAGTTACATGTGTGGTTTGGTTCATATCTTCCTTTTTTTCTTGTCACTTTCTTTTTTACCTACCCCCTCCCACTGTCCAAGGCCTGACCTCTTTCAGGCATGTTTCCTCAGTTCCAGTGTTTAGGTTCTATCCTTCAGCCCTCGTGCCTCTGTGTTCATTCCCAGAGTGCTTGGGGTGCTATGGATTGGGTGATCTGAACATCTTCAGTGCTCAGTGAGCTGAGCTTAGGGCTGAGGTTGGATGTGGATTCTGCTGCCATCGGTTCATTTAATTCTGAACAATCATGTGATCTTTAGACAAGTCACCAGTGCTCTGTGGGCATTAACTAGCTCAGTTGTGAATGGATGCACAGAGCACTTCCCTGCCTCCTCCCTGGGAGTGTGTGTTGTGTGGTTATGCCTAAGGAATAGTTTAAGATGAGAGAAAGGACAGATGGGGGTGGGCATTCTGTCTGGGAAATTGTTATGGCTTGTTTAAACTGCATTAAGCCCCAGTCATTTCCTGAGCCCTCAACAGAACATAGAATTATGCAGCCATGGCACCTGTGGGATGTCTAAATAAATAATAATTATATTGAAATGTTATAGAGCTAATATATCTTTTAAACTGGATTTGGGTCCTTTACTTCCTCCCAAATTGCTTCCTTGATTAGTTAAATGCTTAGGCTAAGGGGGTTGCAGTAGGATAACACCTATGTTCCTCGAGGGTCTCAGAAACCCACAAACCAGCATCTGCTTATGGAAAACAAGATCGCACCCTGCCCAGTGTCTTAAACTTGAGCTTTAACAATTTCCTCTGAAGACATGTTTGAGCAAACCAGCTCTACATGCATTTATAAAGGAAACATCTCTTCAAAAAAAATCCTTACCAGCAAAGCAAAAATATTCTGGCTCTTTTCAAGCCACAGTCACCGTGGGGCATTGGCTATCTTTGCAAGGCCCAGTCACCTTGGGGCATTGCTGTTATCAGGAGGTATTTGCAGTGTCTACAGGAAGCATTTTGAATATCAGTTAGTGTCTAATATATGTCAGGTGTGTCAAAATTATAGCACTTCTGATAGCAATTATCTCACCTTTGTACAGAGTATGAAATCAAGGCTTAGGTGCAAAGCCATTGGATACCATACCTGAGACCACACAGCCAGTAAGTGACTAAACATGAAGGATGTCCTAGGCTGCATGGTCTGAGCACAGCCCTTTGGTTCAGTAAGCTCAGTGTTGAAGCTAATTCTGCTGTTGACCCATTCTCTTGTTTACCTCTCCCCTCTGAGCCTCAGTCTTCTCTCTCATAGAGAGAGAGATATAATAATGCCTATTTTCAAGAATATTGGGAGGATTATATGAATTGCTTCAGTTTTTACCTAGCACAAGGGCTGGCATGAGTCCAGGTAAAAAAGTCCATGACCGATGGCCGGCTATCGGTGATTGCAAGTTCTGCTTTTCCTTTGTCTTAAATAATCTCACAGTATTGAGCCTTGAAAAGGTCATAGTAGTAGATGGGACTAGACTGAATGTAATGCACTGTAACGGACAGCACTGTCATATAACGGAGAGGATTAAATAAAGTAGAATTAGAATTACATTTTGGGAATGAACAAATAAAAAATACTGCAGATAATTTGGGCTTCCAGGAAATAAAAAGTAATGTAAATTATGTTTTCAAATGAAATAGTTCGGTCTACATTCTTTTATCAGAGTCATCTAGATTCTGCTCTCTGTGACAGCAGGGACTGAGTTTGTCACAGACATTAGTTTCTCATCAACCACTCTGCACAACTAGTTCACAGTAGGTGGTCAATAAATAAATGCTTATCAAATGAATGAACAGATGAATCTAAAGCTTGTTGTGTAAGGTTATCTAAAGCTTATTTATGTTGGAAAATTAAGGCAGTTGCTGAACTTTGATGCCATTACATCCAGAAGTTTGGTTGGGTTTGAATCTGGTTTGCTTTCCAATCTGTTATTGGAAATGTGTGAGGTTTCGTTCCTTTCCCTTTATCCCCAAGTTAGTTAATGGATTATTTAAGGATGCTGAACTATTCTACAGGGCCAATACCTGCTGTATTGTTAAATATACTCATTGAACCCAATTATACAGCAGACACAAGACTGAACATCAGATTAGACATGGTATGTGGTAGCTAATGAGATTAAGCACTTTGAACTCAGAAAAGACTGCCGGGCACATCCTAAATTCATTGTAATGAGTGTTCATTATATTCTTACTGCAGAGGTGGGCAAACCTTAGGGCAGCATGAGGTTCCTCAGTGATTCCTTTGTGATTCTTTCAAGGACGTGAAGCAAGTACACGTTTGTTGTTCTGCTTGACTGTACTGATGCTCTGAATAACACAATGTAGTATTTGTTTCGAAGCAGTTAAATCTGCAGATCCCTGAAAGCACTCTACCAAGAGTCCTGCTAGCATTCTTCAGGATTATAGGTTAGATACTGGAATTTAAAGTGAAAAATTTACCATGTCTATTTCTTTCTTTTTTTTTTTTAATTATACTTTTAAGTTCTGGGATACACAGGCAGAACGTACAGGTTTGTTACATAGGAATACATGTGCCATGGTGGTTTGCTGCACCCATCAACAAGTCACCTACATTAGGTATTTCCCCGAATGCTATCCCTCCGCTAGACCCCCACCCCCTGACAAGCCCCAGTGTTTGATATTCCCCTCCCTGTGTCCATGTGTTCTCATTGTTCAACTCCGACTTATGAGTGAGAACATGCAGTGTTTGGTTTTCTGTTCCTGTGTTAGTTTGCTGAGAATGATGGTTTCCAGCATTCTGGTTCTTCCATTCAGTCGGGGTTGTTTCCTTTGGTTTCCTGAATGCCCAGCATCATGCCATTAAAGAAGTAAGTGCTGTCTCCTGCATTCTCAAAGAGCTTTTAATCTAGTTGAGGATGCAGCACGTGAATTCCCAGGCAGTAGAAAGTCAAAAAGCCAGACTCAAATTAGAGCACTTTTATTGATTTTTTCTTCTGGCTTCTAGAATTCTATTTTGTAGTCTTTAATTACTCTTCTAAACTACTTTTACAGCACTATTCGAAAAAGATATTTACGTTTTAGAAGTGTGAACTCAAATCCCCCGATTGTGTTGGAAGCCTATTTAATGTACCTTGATTTGGGGTGGTAATGAAGGGAAAGAGGCCCTCTGAGGGGACAGACCAATGTGGTTAGGAAGACCTGAATCAGCACATCTTTGGCACCAGGATTTTTGATTGATCCAGCATGAATAATTCAAAGGCTTTATTTGTATGTTGAATGTGGAAGGAGAATTGATATCTTAGGGAAAGTAATATTCTTTCTTCTTTTCCTGATGTGCGCTTAAAAAAGTCATGTCATCATTTTAATTGTGTCATCTGCCAGTTTCGTGGTAGCTAGATTAGGCAGAGCCTGAATAGTGTGCATATGAAATGTACATCACCAGAACATGAGAACATGTTACCTGTGAGAGTAGAATGAGCATTTTGGCCAAGGCAGATACTTGACTACACTTTGACATGAAAGAAAAAAAGGCTTAAATCATTCCTGTTGGGGGAGCTATTGCTGAAACACCAAGAGGGTTAATTTTTGCTCTTGGAGGGAAGAAATACCGTGGGTGACATACATTTAACTAGATGCCCAGTCCTTATCCATGTCATTTCTGAATGTTTCTCAGGTGACTAGAACTTTTTAAAGGCACACAATTTTAATTTCTCCTTCCCACCCTCCTTCCTTCCCTCACCAGAAGCCGGGAAGGTGCTTTGGAGCAGTGGTTCTATCAGAAGAAGGCTTGGTGTTATAGATGGGAAGTAGGTCTCAGAGTAAATTAGAAGGTTAGTTTCGGATTAGTTTTATGTGTCAACTTGGCTAGGCCGTAGTGCCCAGTTACTTAATCAAATGCAAATCGAGGCATTGCTGTGAAGGTACTTTGTAGATGTGCTTAGCACTTACAATCAGTTGACTTTAAGCAAAGCAGATTACCCTCAATAATAAGGGCGAGCATCATCCACTCAGTTGAAGGCCTTAAGAGCTAAAATGGAGGTTTCACGGAGAAGACAAAAATTGTGCTTCAAGATGGTAACATCAACTCCAGCCTCAGTTTCAGCTGTCAGCCTGCCCTATGGCTTTCAAACTTGCCAGCCCCCATAGTCATGGGAGTCAACTTCTTAATAAAAGAGTGAGATATATAATATATATGTATGTATATATATATAAGATCTTATGTATACAATAGGATATATAATATGTTATCTATATTTATCTATCACCTGTCTCTATCTTCTATTGGTTCTGTTTCTCTGGAGAGCTCTGACTGATAGTGAAGAATGCTATACTTTCTATCCTCTCCTGCTTCCACGGTGGGAGAATCACTGTTTCTCTCTCGCACACACCATTCACGGTGCAGAATCACACATGACAGATTTATTCTATGTGCTGAAGGTGTGAGGTTGTCTAGAGCTCCTTATTCAAATGCCAGCACTATCCTGAACACCTGGTGAGACAAGGAGGATGCTGAAACAAAACGTATGAAGGTACCAAGAACAAACATCTTTGTAGTTATGCCAGGGAAGCCAAAGTAATTAGAAGAAACGCCAATGGTAGGCACTCCTCATGTCTTTTAGAACTGACTGTGGCCAGGAAATATGAGTATAGGAAACCATTAGGGAAGCAGGTGGGGATGAGACTCATCAGAATGCAGTGGTTCTAGGTCTTTTCCCCATTCAAGGAGGGCTTTGTTCAAGTGCCAACTTATGAGGATGCCTTCAGTGCCATCATGTGTGGGTGTTTAACCTCGGTGGTGAAGATGGGTACCATGAGCAGTCTTGGAAGCTGGCCATGTGCTTCTGAACACGTAAACTGCAAATTCAGTGATGGAAAGATTGAGTGGTGCTGGGAAGGAAATAGCAGAATGCTCGAGAATGGGGAGGTAGTTTCCTCTTTCCATTCTTTAGTAGAATATATCTAAGAGAATCTTTTCTGACTTCTCCGTAGCAGTATCTAGATGGAAGATGTACTGTGGCCACTGCTCTTTGTCCACTGGGCTTGGTCTGCCTTTTCTAAGGGTGGTTAACATTCATAAGCTTTGAGGTCTTTAAAAAATTTGGTCCTAATTCCCTCCCTGTGGGGAGAAGAGATTTTATACCCGGGGCACGCCTAGATCATATATCATTAAAGTAGTGCTTGACTTGCTGAAGCAAGCCAAAACAAGGAAAAGATATAAAACAGATACTCTGATAATGGCATACTCACAATTTGACTCAGTTTTAAAAGCAGGTCTTGCTGTTAGGGTATAAATTTAGGACTGAATTAAAATTCTTTCCCAGAGTAGCCTTTGGATTCTTTCTCAGAGTAGCCTTTAGGATTTTGCTCAGTGCCTGCTATGGTTGTAACTGGTGGAACAGACATTAGTATCTGTGTACACAGTGGGGGCTCTGATTGAAAACCCTGAGAGTTTTTAGAAATGAAGAACCCACTTTTGTATTTCTTTGTGAATGATCAGGTCACTTTGGATTAATCAAATAGTATCACAGTCAGTTTGACCTTTAAAAAGGATGAGTGAGCAGTCAGTAAGTGGCTAGAATAAGGCTTCTGTGGGTCATTGGCTTGTTTCTCTATATCAAAGAGATAATGTCCCAGAACTATAAGGCTGGTTGGTATCACAATTGCTGTATAGCTTCTGCTAGACAAAAATCACAAAACCTGCCATAAGAGCACTTCTTAATTTCTGCTGTCTTCTTGATTTTGTGTCTCCCTGTAAGCTCCTACCTGAAATTCTTTTTGAAACAAAGCTGAGCAATAAATGCACACGTGTAGGCCTGTGCTCCAGCTCCGGATCATGTCCACCGGCAGCCTCACGCCCTAGATCCAAACCACAAGACAGCAAAACACTGTGTAACCACATTGATGGCAGTTTCTTTTTCTTTTTTTACCTCTGAAATCAGTTAAAGCTAATTAAGGGAAAATGAATTTTGAATGTCCAAATAGAAAGAAGCTAGTGATCATTAGGCTCCTTCATTCTCTAAATTTGCCAAAGTTAATGGTAGAAAGAAAAAGAAATTGTAGATGTTCTATATCCTTTTACTCTTACTCTCTTGAGGGAATGAGGGACCGAGACCCTCTTTATTTCACTTTGCAAGATTGTTTTTGACATCCTAGATAGGAGAATATTTGTTCTATTAAAAAAAAAACACACACGCAATAAGCCTCGGGGCACAAAAATTCAGTATCTCTCTTGGTAACTCTAGTTTATTCTGCATCTGGAAATTCTTGTGTCTGACTTGATTTCTTTCTACATCAGTTTATTTTTCTTAACTCAATTTTTATTGAATATAATATAGTAAAATGCATAAACTTAAGTGTATGACTGATTTTTTTTTTACAAATATGTATGCACATGTGACCGCCACCCAGTATCTTGGAAGCCTCTCTCTTGGACCCTCTCAGTCAACACCGAACTCTCAAGGGTAATTGTCACCCTAACTTCCATCAACATAGATTAGTATTGCCTGTCTTTGAACTATATAAAAGTGAAATCACGCAGTACTGTTTTGTATCTGGCTTCTTTCATGCAGCGTTTTATGCCTAACTTCATCTACATTGTTAGGTGTAGTAGCAGTTTATTTTTCACAGTTATATAGTATTCTGTTGTATGAATATGGCTTATATGTATCCATTCTACTGTTGATGGATATTTGGATTATTTTCATTTTGGGGTGATTATAAATCAAGTTACTGTGACATTTGTTGTCATGCCTTTGGGTGAATATATGTCCTCATTTCTGTTAGGTGGGAGCGGGTCATAAGGTGTGAAATATTCTACTTTAGTAGATACTACTAAAGATTTTTCCAGAACGACAGTAATAATTCACAGTCTCTCCAGCAGCAGTTGACTGTTACAGTCATTGCTCATTCTCAGCAACTGTTGGCATTATCGGTTTCAAATATTTTAGCCATTCTGTTGGGTGTGTTAAGGTATCTCATTGTAGTTTTAATTTAGCCATTATTAGGCTAATAATGTTAAACACCTTTTTAGGAGGTGTTTTATTGGCACTTCTTTTATAAAGTGCCTGTTGCAAGTCTTTGCCCAGTTTTTTCTTATTGATTTAAAAGAGTTATTTTGGGTAAGTCCTTTGTCAGGTATATGTATTTTATATATCTTCTCCCACCTTGTAACTTGCCTTTTAACTCTCTTAATTGTGGCTTCTAATGAAGACAGGTTTTTAATTTTAATGAAGTCACATTTATTTTTTCTTTTATGTTTTATTTAAGAAATCTTTGGCCAGGCACGGTGGCTCATGCCTGCAATCCCAGCGCTTTGGGAGGCTGAGGCAGGCGGATCACCTGAGGTCAGGAGTTTGAGACCATCCTGGCCAACATGGCAAAACCCCATCACTACTAAAAATACAAAAATTAGCCAGGCATGGTGGCATGCACCTGTAATCCCAGCTACTTTGGAGGCTGAGACAGGAGACTTGCTTGAACCTGGGAGGCAGAGATTGCAGTGAGCCAAGATCGTGCCACTGCACTCCAACCTGGGCAACAGAGTGAGACTCTGTCTCAAAAAAAAACAAAAAACAAAAAACAAAAAATACTTTGCCTACACCAAGATCTTGAAGATTCTGTCCTATATTTTCTCTAGAAGCTTTATTGTTTTACTTTTCACATTTATGTCTGGGATCTCTCTGGAACAGAATTTTTTACATGGTATTGGGGGTGGGGGATAAAGTTCTGCTTCCCCTCAGTACCCAGTATTGAAAGGACGGCCCTTTCCACTCTTCTTTATGGGCACTTTTGTCATAAGTTAGATGACTGTCCTCTGAGTGCGTGTTTCTGGACAGTTTATTCTGTTTTTATTCCAATGTTTCTGACAATTTGATCAGTTTTACTTTATAAGAAAGTGTTAGTATTCAATCCTCTGACTTTGATCTTCAGAACTGACCTTGCTCTTCTTGTTTTTGTTTTTCATTTCTATTATAAATTTCAGAATCAGCTAGCCAATTTGTATAACACATACAGAAGCCCCTTAGTGTTTTCTTGGGGGAAGGTGGGGATTACTTTAATTCTCTAGAACAATTTTAGGAGAATTAACATCTTTCTCAGTGTAAGCTGATTTTTTCATATTCTACCTTTAGTGGATGTAAAAGCCCCGCTTGCCCCATTTGGGCTGAATGAAGTCTGGGGCTCCAGCGTGAGCCACGGATTCCCACTGTTATTTGAGTTCCAAAGGGAAGTTGGGTTGCGCATCTTTTTTTTTTTTTTTTTTTTTTTTTTTGAGACGGAGTCTCGCTCTGTCGCCGAGGCTGGAGTGCGGTGGCCGGATCTCGGCTCACTGCAAGCTCCGCCTCCCGGGTTCACGCCATTCTCCTGCCTCAGCCTCCCGAGTAGCTGGGACTACAGGCGTCCGCCACCTCGCCCGGCTAGTTTTTTTGGTAGTTTTTTAGTAGAGACGGGGTTTCACCGTGTTAGCCAGGATAGTCTCGATCTCCTGAGCTCGTGATCCGCCCGTCTCGGCCTCCCAAAGTGCTGGGATTACAGGCTTGAGCCGCCGCGCCCGGCCTGGGTTGCGCATCTTTAGCGACTCCTGGATCTTTTCTGTGCCATCTCTGCCCTGCTCTGTGACTTAGGAGGGTGACTGGTTTGGGCTCATGCAATGGGCTCCTTTTCCTCTGGCTTCCAGTTATGTTAAGCTAGTGGGGAAGGAACACAGGCAGGCGATGAGAAGGAGAGAAGAGCGTGAGGTTCAGGTATTTATTTCCTGGCTTCCTCCCTGCCAGATCATTTTGGGTTAGCTGTGTCCCTACCAATGGCGGTTACAATTCATACCTACCAGGCAATCTTTTCCTTCTAGCCTTCTCTCTCTGGCTCCCCTTCAGCTTAAGGGTAGTAATGGCTCCCCCAAACCTAATGTGGGTACCACATTAACCCTCGTTATTTCCCAACACCTTTCCAAACCTTTGTTAAGCACTCTCCAAATCATGCAATTCAAGCAGGTCATCTGTTTCCTGCCAGGACCCTGATTACTACAGAAGTGGCGATTTTCTAGGCAATATTAAAAGGTACTTTGAGAATGAGGACCAGTTACACCAATGGTAATAACCTTGCTGAGTCTGCTTACAGAATGTGTCTCTGGCTAAACCTGCCTGAGTACAGCATAGAGGCTTTAGCTTTCTCTTTCTAGTATCGTGTTAAAGTATCAAGGGACTCTTTATGATTTAAAAAGTAAGATTAGTAGCCTTGAAGTGTGCCCTTAAGTGTCCATAAGCATTTTAGCCATGAGTTATTTTTCACTTTTTGCCTTACTAAGTTGATAATAGATGCTTGTGGTGTTTGTGCTTGCGTCTGAGAAATATCCACAGCACTGCCTGAGGATGTCAGTAGGAGAGGTGAGAGTGTCAAACAGGAACAGACTTTATGACTTTAAAGTAATAATAAAATTGCTGCTATTTGAAAAATTAGGCTCGAAGCACTTATAGGGACCTCAGCCTCAAGCTGCAGTGAACAAGAGAGAGTTATTCTAATTCTTTTTTTTTTTTTTTTTTAATTTATTTATTATTATTAAACTTCAAGTTGTAGGGTACATGTGCACAACGTGCAGGTTTGCTACATATGTATACTTGTGCCATGTTGGTGTGCTGCACCCATCAACTCGTCATTTACATCAGGTATAACTCCCAATGCAATCCCTCCCCCCTCCTCCCTCCCCATGATAGGCCCCGGTGTGTGATGTTCCCCTTCCCGAGTCCAAGTGATCTCATTGTTCAGTTCCCACCTACGAGTGAGAACATGCGGTGTTTGGTTTTCTGTTCTTGTGATAGTTTGCTAAGAATGATGGTTTCCAGCTGCATCCATGTCCCTACAAAGGACACAAACTCATCCTTTTTTATGGCTGCATAGTATTCCATGGTGTATATGTGCCACATTTTCTTAATCCAATCTGTCACTGATGGACATTTGGGTTGATTCCAAGTCTTTGCTATTGTGAATAGTGCTGCAATAAACATACGTGTGCATGTGTCCTTATAGCAGCATAATTTATAATCCTTTGGGTATATACCCAGTAATGGGATGGCTGGTCTAATTCTTAAATGGAGTCTTACATTGAAGTTGTTGAACTCCTCTTTTGACAGTTGGGTTATTTAGTTGTCTGCTTTAGCAATGAATTTTTGGAATGACATCTGTAGTGCTGGTGAGGACTGCTGAATTTCTTGCACTGAAATAGAAATCAGGATGTCATTTGCTGACAACGGTAATTAACCCGAATCACAAATCAGATTGTGCTGGCAAATATGATGGTGTAATAACTGCTAGAAGTTCAAAATGAAAAAGTCAATAGCAAATAAAACAGGATATCACGTAGTTTTTAATGAAGCTTTAGCTTCTTAAAAAGCGAGCCTAAGTGGAGTTCCCTTTTCAATTGGACAAGGCTACTTAGGTGTTCGTTTCTGTGCATGCCGAGGTGAGTTGTGACTTTTGTTTTTGGTATCACCTGGTGCAGCTACTGATTTTCTGTCTACAGTAGCCCCTTTGGGTTACTCTCCAGGTAGCATCCCTGTGGCATCACAACCCCCCAGGCCATGTGCCCCAGGAGACCGCATCATCTCCTGTACTAGAAGTGGCAAAATGGTGGCCATTAGGCGTGTTTGTTTGTCCCACACATTACTTTTATAAATAGTTTAAAACTGGGAGACACAAATTAAAGAAAAAACAGTTTCTGATTTTTCTTGGAAAATGGGTTGATCTGAATACTGCGGGGCCTCCTCACCACATGGTGATGATGGGCTGTGATGGGGGGGTGGGGCGCATGCTCAGCAGGGAGCCATGGTATCACCTGGCTACGGTACGAGGCATGTGTTGATGTGTTAAATACATCAGGGGTGGTTCTGGGTACCACAGGTGAGGAAGAGAAATAATTGATTCTATTATTTCTGTTTGTGTATCATTGGTATAAGAAACTCCAAGCTCCAAGAGGCCAGAGACCTTGTCCATCTGTCTTGGTATACCTCAAATTCGTAAACGTTAATTGAACTGAAAAGAACGTCAACTTAGGAGGGTAAATCTGGTGATGGTATTCAGGGGGCTTAAAGGAGGGTACTGAACATTTGAAAAAGGCTATAACCATAAGGATGGCTGAGGACACAGACTAAGACAGTAGCAGAGGGAAGAGGGAAAGAGGAAACCCTGAGACAATTCAAATAAACATTCATTAGATTTAGAGACCGGTAGGATGTGAAGGAGAAAAGGAAAGGATGATCTTGAAGCCTCAAGGGGTAGTGTTGCCATTAGTCCAGTTAGGAGGATGGTTGGTGAAAGCCACAGGATCCTTTCTGCTTCCCTATCTCCAGTCTTTTGACATGAGGAATCTCAGGCTTAATCATACTGATTTAGCTAATGCTAATAATGAGCTGAATTGTCCCCTTTTGTTTTTAATCCCAGAGCTAAGACCATCAAGAATACAGTCTCTGTGAACCTAGAACTGACAGCAGAAGAATGGAAGAAGAAATATGAAAAAGAAAAAGAGAAGAACAAGACTTTGAAGAATGTTATCCAGCATCTGGAGATGGAGCTGAACAGGTGGAGGAATGGTAAGGAAAAGTAAAGAGGAAGAGTGAGGCATGAGTGTGTGCTTTATTTTTATTTTTATTTTTTTTGAGACAGAGTCTTGCTCTGTCACTCAGGCTGGAGTGCAGTGATGTGATCTCGGCTCACTGCAACCTCTGCCTCCAGGATTCAAACCATTCTCCTACCTCAGCCTCCCAAGTAGCTGGGATTACAGGCACGCACCACCACACCTGGCTAATTTTTGTAATTTTTTTTTTTTTAGTACAGATGAGGTTTTACCATGTTAGTCAGGCTGGTCTTGAACTCCTGACCTCAAGTGATCCACCCACCTCGGCCTCCCAATGTGCTGGGATTATAGACGTGAACCACCATGCGTGGCCGAGTATGTGCTTTCTTCTTCTTGTGACTGTTGGCATCCTGGGAGGCACTTGGGAAAGCTGGGACAATGGTACAGCTTGATTCCTCCTGGCAACAACCTGTATGAACAAGCAGAGATTTTCTTAGTCCCTAACACAGGCACCATCCCCATCCCATCACTTGGCTAGCATGCATTGTTAGTGTGGACCAGTGATTATCTGCAAGACTGCCTTAATCTGCTTCCAATGAGATGCCCTCTATCCAATATTGTAATAACTTGCTGGTACCCCTATTTGTAGGTTAGAGGAAAGTGCCTGAGACTTAGTGGCTCAGACTGCTTTTGACTTAAATGAAAAATGTCATTCTCTCCTATGTGAGTTTTATCACTGGTTTGGGGTTAAAAGTCTACCTCTGGCAAATACTTGCATTTTTTGACCGAACTCATCTTCATGCCAGAAATATAGGGCTCTTGAAGGAGCCCTGTGCTAAAATGGAGTCTTAAAGGCTTGGTTCGTGACTCGTTTTCCTTCTTCCCCAAAACATTCTCTTTGGTTTGTTCTACTGGGAGAAAATATCTCAGAGAGCTGACATGCAGTGGGTGGGTGGGTTGTGGGTGAGGTGTTAAGAGGGGTTTCCAGATCTAAGTGCAGACAGATTATTTTAGTGATTTTAGCATTGTGACGTAGGTTAGAAGGTAGAAGGCTTTTTAATTTTTTTTTTTCTTTTTAACTAAAATAAGGCAGGTTGGTGTGTGTGTAGGGGAATGGCGGATAGTTGGAAGTGGTTCTTCAGGTCCTCTGCTGCTGTACTCAGTACTTTAGGTGCTGCAGCAGTACCTCAGCTTTGGTTAAGGGTAGGAACCCGGGGGCTGTTGGGCAGGATCCGGAGGTAACACTGACTGTTCGTAACTGCAGCAGATTGTCTTGTGATTACATGTTTGCCACTGCTTTTTGCTAGTAAGGGTGAGGTGTCAATGAGCTATTGTTTAATAGAAAAACAATTACGTGGCAAACGAGAATTCAAGACAGGTTTCAAAAATGACCTAGTAGCCTAAATAACATGATTCTTTTACTTTGAAAGATTTTCTAGCAGCACACGTGTTTGGAAAGCTGCTAGAATAATTGAATAATTCAGCACCTGAGGCTGGTGGATGATTCTTTGCAATTTGGCAGGAATGGGAGAGTCGGGAGCAGTAGTTGGCAAGGTGGGGAGTAGCCATATGAAGTTTTATTTCGGGAATCCTCCAGGTCAGTTCTCTGTTGGGTGACCAGGACATTTAGTAAAGCCTTTTGGTAAAGGATTGGAGGTGCTGGCTTTAGAAACATTACAGGGTGGACAATGAACCTTTTTTCTCCCATCCTTTTCCATCTCTTGCCAAACTTTAACCTTGCAGTTCTCTATCCCTCATCAAATGCCATTCTCTGGGATCTGCCCACTGCCCTGTTTGCCTGACTCACCGTCATGCCTAGCATCTTTTGGGCACTCAGTCCTGTTTTTGGCCTCTTTACTTGGACATCATTTTAACTGTCAATCTTCAAACACCTTGCAAATCTCCTTAGAAATGTACTGTTTTCTCCCAGCTCTTTGGGAGGACGAGGCAGGCAGATCAACTAGGTCGGGAGTTTGAGACCAACCTGGCCAACATGGAGAAACCCTGTCTCTACTAAAAAATACAAAATTAGCCAGGCATGGTGGCAGATGCCTGTAATCCCAGCTACTTGGGAGGCTGAGGCAGGAAAATCGCTTGAACCCCAAAGGCGGAGGTTGCGGTGAGCCGAGATCATGCCATTGTACTCCAGCCTGGGCAAAAAGAGCAAAACTCCATCTCAAAAAAAAAAAAAAAGAAATGTGCTGTTTTCGGTGCCCTCTTGGATGAGATCCTACACGAGCCCTTAAGTTACATAATTTGGGAAAAATAATGTATGATGATATACTCTGGCACAGAGTAGACCTCCAATAAATGTATGTGAAGCAAACATATGCTTAATGCAGGTGCTGGAGATTAAAGGGTGGGCAGTCAGATGTGGTCTCTGCCCTCAGGACGGTCTGAGCTGGGAAGGAGGTAAATGCCAGTCCTTACCAATAAATGTATGATGGTCATCCATGCTGCATACAAAGAACGGAAAGCACAGGTGTCAAGAGTTATACAACAGGGCGCCCTGACCTTGACTGAGAAGCCAGTGAAGAACAGTTCCTTGAGTATGCAATATGGAGATTAGTATCTGAGAGAAGCAGCAGTTAGCCGGGCAAAATAGGGGACATGAGGTGAGGTGGGGGCTCCGAGAATGGAGGACAGAGGCCAGCGGGGAGCACTGGCCTGAGATGGGCTGGAGGAATAGGCGGAGCTCTCCCGTGTTCAGGATTTTGGTCAAGGGTGTTAAGCTGCAGGTCATACCTTCGAATTTTTGAAGATCCATCGGCTGTATTGGAGAGTGGACTGCAGGTCAGAGAGGAGGGCTGGGAGCTGGGGTGGTCTTCCAGGGATGAGGTGATGGTATTGAAGTGAGAGGGCAGTAGGAAGGGAGAGAAATGGATGAACCTGGGAGGTATTTAGGAGGAGAAATTAGCTGGGTGTGGTGAGGAGTTGGCTATGGGAGAGGGACGTTTCAATAACAGCTGTGAGTTTTCTGGCTTGCCAAGTTGGATGGAGGGCGAGACCATTCCCTAAGACTGGGGATGCTGGAGGAGAACCAGGGGTGAGGGAGGAGGGAGTTTTGGGTTCCCGTGAAACATTCAGGGGAACATTATTCAGATAAGAAGTTAGGTCTGAGGGTCTGGAGCTCAGAGGATCTGCTTGAGTTGGAGTCATCAATCTTTTGGTAGTAATTGAAGGCATAGGTAGGCGTGAGGGCCCTTTGGACTACAGAGAAAGAAGAGAAGATAGAGAGAGTCTGAGAGGCTCCCAACACCCCCATTGCCACGTCACCACTGGTTGTGATGGGAGAAGGGAATTGGAGGGATTCCACAGAGCTCTCCTTTTCTCCCCAGCTAACATTTGTATTTAAAGGTGATTTTTCTGGAGGCAAAGTTCTTAAATGTAGAGAACTGACTCTAGTGATGTAAGTTTCAGGCGAGAAGGAGAGTAGTGAGAGGCAGTGAGGAGGTGGGGAGAGGTCCTTTGTCCCATGGAGGGGGCAGATCTACCTCAAAGAGTAACTCTGCAACAGACCAGGCCAGGCTTTTTGTTATGTTCTGAGTCTGGGCATTTAGCCCTCAAGTAGCCAATATGACCATGAATGACAGGCCCAAAAATGTCCCCAAGTGGATCAGTCTCTGGTAAAGTTGCGATCTGAACAGAGTGGGCCTGACTCTAAAGTTCATTCTCTTTCTATTGTCTGCACAGCCTGCTCATCAAGCTGATTTGTGTGCAGGGCCAAGTAGATGGGTGTAATAAATATCATGCCAAAAAAAAAGGGGGCACTGGAAGCCCTTCCATAGTGTCCCCACATGTCCTAATTCTTCAGAGCAGAAGATAATGAGGGCATGGCTGGTGTGTGTAAACGTGAGAGCTGGGCTTTTGAGATGTGGAGTAAAAAAGCATCAGTGCCCTTCACTAAAACCAGAGCAGCAGGATATTGCCAACTTTCCTTTGAAACTCAACACACACATTGGTTCTAAACTTGCAGGAGGTGGCTACTCAGTTCCCCTCAACATTTCCTGGGTATTGATATTTCCACATTGCGGTCTCAACGAGTTAAAGAGGCCTTGTCAATTGTGTGCACTCTCCCCGGGAAAAAGATTTCTTCCTTTGCATGGTATTTATAATTTAAGAGTTTGGCTGCTATACTTCAGCTGCTGGAGAGCAAGGAAGGAGTGTGTGTAGCCGAGTGTGTGTGCATGTGTGTGTGTGTGCGCATGTGCGTGCGCATGCTTGTGCTTTTTCCTACTTGCTGTTACATAGAATGAAGTAGCAATACAAAGGAGTAGGAAATCAACTACAGATCAGGTGCAGGCAGATAATGGAGGTAAGTGAAAATAGATAAGTTTGATCCAGTGATGGTACTGTGCCACAGGACAGGGCATGCCCTGCCCTAAATCATTCAAAATTGGTGAAATACTACATTATCTATTACATGCCTAGAGGTTGGTCTCACCCTCCCCCACACCTCCACCTGTACCAATTTTCAACCCTTTGTAGCTCAATGGGTGCTATAGATGGAATGTTTTGTGTCTACCCAAATTCATATGTTGAAATATTAACCCCTAAGGTGGTGATAGTAGGAGGTGGGGCCTCTAGGAGATAGGGTTCTGAGGATGGACCCTCAATAATGGGATTAGTGTCCTGTGAGTTCTGAGAGAGCTTCCTTCCCTCTGGTCTCCACTATGTAAGACTATAATGAGATGCCATCTGCAAACCCAGAAGAGGGCCCTCACCAGGAGGGCCCAACCATGCTGGCACTCTGATCTTGGACTTCTAGCCTCCAGAACTGTAAGAAATAAATTCTGTATAAGCCACTCAGTCTATGGTACTTTTCTTATAGCAGCTGTAGCTAAGACAGGGGCCACTTCAGAATGTAGGCCGAGCAGTTTTCTCCTCTGGGCACTGTTGAACCTTGATTCTCAGAAGAAGGCCTGTGACTCATATCACATACACTACACTAAGCTTTAATTCCTTTCTGACATTACCATGGAGGCAGGATAACTCCGGGCATGTGCATGGGGCTAAGGAGAGCCACCCACTGGCCTGGTTCTGTTCCCCAGGGTGCTAGTTAGGATCCTTGGGTTGCAAGCGACAGGAATTGACACTGCCTGGCTAAAGCCAAAAGAGAATGCGTTAGAAGGACACGAATGATTCGCAGACTCCAAAGGATAGCAGAGGCAACAGGTTCCAACAAGTGTAGGCTGGGACTGCTTCAGGGATGCAGGCAGCAGGCAGCAGAGACAGGCAGGTCTCTTAAGTGGACGCACCTGGAATTAACGCTTTTTCCCTTCTCTATGTGATTATGTTGGAGAAGCAGAGGCCCAGGATAGAAGTGGGAATACTGTGCTTGCTGGTGTGCCTTGGCAGGGCACTTTGATCAATTGTCTGATGAAGACTGCACACAGTTGAGGGGGCTAATTCCTTAAAAGAAAGTTGAGGTGCTATTTTGTAAGAATGGGTATCGAGTGGCTGAAAAACAACAAATGTTCACTACAATCTACTAGTGACATCTTGTGGGCCGTAATCAATGGCTGGTCTTTCTTCGAATCTGGAGGCTCTGTTGGATCTTTAGCCTCACAGAGATTCGTTCAGCCTACTTGCTTAAGGAACAGATAGATGGAGTGGGGCAGTTGCCAGAAAATGGAATTTTTTTTTAAAGCTCTATTGCTTTGTTGCTCATATGTGCGGAAAAGACTCGAACAATCCTATATATGGAGATAGAGTTAGATAGTTGGATTCAGAGTGAATTACAGCTCCAGCTCATGCTAACCTCCTCCCAATCCATCAAGAAAACTCTTGACAGGAGGACGGGGAGGGAGGGGTGAAGCCTGCATGCACTGCTCCTTGTTGCTGTCAGGTCAGTCTTCACACGTGCTCTCTTCTGATACTTTGAATTTTACACTTGAAAAATAATTTTTTACAGGGATTTAAGTCAGAAAAAGGAGGACCTGAAAATCCAGGTGTCAGGAGAACAGGGAAATGACTGGCAAATTGGTGTATCTGCAGATTCACTTCTCTTGTATAATTGCCTGTAAGATTAAAAAACTGTGGATGTAGATTTACCTTATCTGCTGAAGTCATGCAAAGAAATAATTTCATCACAGACTGAGAAAGTGTGGAAAAATCGGCAGTCTCTAACGCAGATTTGTTCATCCAGCTCAAAACCCGTGAGGCCAGCAGGCATGGTTCAGTAACTAGCTAAATCTGTAGCCTCTAGTCTGATTTGGGGCTTTGTGGAACTTTGGGACCGCCATAATTGGAACACAATTTGCTTTTGTAGCATTAAATTTTCAAAGATGCTGGCCCCCTTCTCAGATCCATGATTATAATGGACTCTCAGAAATTAACATTTCATTGGAGAGATCTAATTTACTAGGCCCTCTGCTTGCT
Source organism: Chlorocebus sabaeus (assembly GCF_047675955.1). NCBI lineage: Eukaryota > Metazoa > Chordata > Mammalia > Primates > Cercopithecidae > Chlorocebus > Chlorocebus sabaeus. The sequence goes on from NC_132913.1 coordinate 36,295,764, forward strand.
TTTGAGAACACAACCAAACCCTGTAATAGAAATACCTTAGTCTGTCCACTAAGAGAATGTTGTGGCCTGTTCAGGAGGTCATGAATGTAAGGAGGATGCAGAGTCCCAGGTGACCAGTTTATTAGAAAATCGCTCTAGGAGGGATTAGAGGATGTTTTAAGCTGCTTACAGTATTTTTAGGAATGAGGGTGAAAGATGCTATTTGCATGCAAAATAATCTCATCAAGGAATGTTTTTTTTTTTTTAACATCACATTTATATAATGACATCTTGTAGCCAGCTGCTCTCACCCATCTGGCAACTTAAAGATTTCCTTTTAGTTTCTTTGATATAGAAATTACCTACCATTAGGTCTGCCACTGGGCCTATTTAATTGGTATTAAAAGAAAGCATCTCGTTTGCCAGATCTGCTGTGGTTTCTGGCGGAAGCTGTGAGTGACCAGCAAATCTGCTCCAGAGTTACTGAGAGAATGCAATTACCTTTCTGTGTTCTCCTGAGGCTTTAGGAACTCAACTTATGAAAAGGATAACTAGCTTGTTGCTATTTCATGTGTGAAATTTTAATGAATTACTGGCAGTCTAATGGTTTTCTTTCTTTAAAAAAAAAACCCCAAAAACCTATTTTAGAAATTTTAATAGCCCTAATGAGAATTTTTGATTAGTGTGTCATTCTCATCTGTTGCCGTTGATGGATTTCTGTTTTTTGTAGAGATGTTATTTACGCCCTCTGGGAGTTTTTATTTTATAATTAGAATGCTCTGTAAGCCTTACAGGTATGCTTCAGTGAATGCTCCTATGTAAACACAAATCTTTTTAGTCCTTAAAGGTAATTATATCTGACAATGGTAAATGCCAGGATGCTTATTTAAAGAAGGGGAAGGTTTCCAGTCTGTGTGTGGGGGGAGGCCTTTCAGATGCTTTACAATATTATGAGCTCTTTTCCTATAGACAGCAGGTATAAGCCTCAGGGTCTAAACTAAGAGAAATCTGCTTTTAATGCAAAGAGGGAGACTAAAAATAGATGCTAATCTTCCTTTGGTGGTCTTTTTCTCCTTCTCCCACCATCAGAGTTCAGGGCATTATTTCTCTAGAGTCTGTTTGCTGCTGTCTTCCTTGTTCGAATCAGTTATTCCATAATCACCATGTGGGGGCTTCTCCAGGGACTCGGTCCACTGCAGTGCAGGGAATATTCTCCATTAGCGTGGTGAGATTGCCATGGAGACAGATAAGCTAGTGTCAGGTCTTGCCTAGTGTTGGGGATTTACAGTCCCCGGACGTGTTTGTGAGCCGGACGGTGTAGTTACCAGGACGCTTCTGGAAGTCATTTTCTCGGCCCTTTGAAGGGCAGTGGTGTTGGAAAACCAGCTCTTGGTTCCTCTCTGGGCAGGAGATGTGCTGCTTTAGTTACTGCGTGTTGTGGCTTTGTTCTTCTCCGTTGAAATGGCTGCTGTAAAAAATAATCCTGACTGCCTGACCTTTAGAATATAAACTGAAAAGAACTGGTTGTTTAGATGTAGCTTTGTAGGAGACATGTTAATGCTTTGATTGAGAGAATTGTTCAAGAGAAACCACAAAGTCTGCTGTAGGTTTCAAATACTGTTTTAATAATAATAAAAATAAACCTGAAAGGGACTTGCATGGCTATACCATGTTTTATTTTTGGAACTGAGCTCCAGCCACAAAGTTATTGTGAAGATCTCAGAAACACAAATCACAGAATAAGTAAAAATAGTAATTTATCTGCCAAGCCTACAAAGTTGCAAATTTGTCAGGGAGAGGAGGGGATAAGAGATGGACTTTAAACAATATTGCCTTTTGTGCTTTTTACATATGCTATCTTCATTTATCTTTAGAACAACCCTGTGATAAAGGCATTGTTATTTCCTCTCCTTTACAGAAAGTAAACCAAGAGAGGAAGCAGGAGATGGGCTTGTGATTAATGAGACCTGTTTAAAGGTACAATGTGGCTTTAGCATCCTGCCATAGCACTGGAGATGACGGAGTCTCTTGACTACTTTCACAGTGCCTTGTAGCAGCATTGGCTAGCTTGCTGGATTTCTGCCATCTGGGACAACCCTTCTACTTGGTGATGCTGTAATTCCTTAATGGGAGAAGAGGGCAGCTTTAGGGGAAGTCAGGCCTGTGACTTTGGTTAGAACAGGTCACTTGCTGCTAAGATTATAGAAGTCTATCCCCAGCCCCTGCCCACTCAGCTGAATCAAAACACACACTGGGCAGCTCCTTAGCTCACCCTAGCCTCATGATACCGTTGCCTCTTTGGCCATTTGAAACCAAAGAACACAGGGAATATGTCTCTTCCAGATGTTTTTGTATCTTACCTCTTTACTTGGAGTGAGTTGGCCTGTGGATAATGTGACCATGTTCTGGTTGGTGTCTGGTCTAGTACAGCTAAGAATTTCATCTTTGTCATGCCTAAGCTGGAAGATTAAATTCATACTGTATTGGATTGCCCTGTTCCCAAATTTTAGAAGCTAGAGCTCAAAAATTAGAGATACTGTCACAATCCAAGAAGAGGAAGGATATTTACCAAAGTGTTAGTGGTGAATTTCTCCGGGGAAGGAACAGAATTAGAAGGGAGGGGTGAAGGAGGACTTTCAAGTTTTAGTTGTATATTCCACATTGCTTGAGTTGTTTATGTTAAGAATGTATCCTGAATTATTTGTGTGGTTAGAATATCTATCTATCTATCTATCTATCTATCTATCTATCTATCTATCTATCTCCGTCTATCTATCTATCTCTATCTAATATGTTTAAGAAAAAAAAAAAAAACACAATACTGCTTTTATAGCCCATGGATTTAGCAGACTGTAGAGAATATAGATCCTTTAATTGGATGAAATCCAGTCTGCACACTAAGGTTGTTGATGGATATTTTAAGCCAGGAATTGGAACTGAATGAAATATTGATTTGGTTCAGGTTCAGTTCAAAGGCTACTCTGATATTCTGGTTTTGTTTCAGGTCAATAATTTTAGAAAAAAGGCTTAAGTATAGCACAGTCTTGTTGGAAAAGGAAAAAGGGTTGGCTCAATTTTATATTCAGCAAAGTAATAGTTTATTCTATGTTTTGCTTCAAGTTGCTGCTTCAAATGGAACTGTGATACAAAAGTGAAAACATTGGGTGTTAATTTTACTTAACACGGAGGCCCCATGTCGTATTTTGTGGTTATTCAGCGAGATAATGGAGTCATAAGCAGCAGAAGTAAACTATGACAGTGTTTTGTTTATATTGAGATAAATGTGTACAGTGTTCAGGTGGGTTCCTTGAAGCATGATATATATTGTTAATGAAGCCACAGATTGAGATCTCAGTTACTCTATTATTTTTATTTATTTATTTATTTATTTATTTATTTATTTATTTATTTTTTGAGACAAAGTCTCGCTCTTGGTGCCCAGGCTGGAGTGCAATGGCACTATCGTGGCTCACTGCAACCTTCGCCTCTCGGGTTCAAGCGATTCTTGTTCCTCAGCCTCCCAAATAGCTAGGATTACAGGTGTGCACCACCACGTCCAGCTAATTTTTGTATTTTTGTACAAATACTGAATTTTGTATTTTTACTAGAGATGGTATTTCGCCACGTTGGCCAGGCTGGTCTTGAATTCTGGCCTCAAGTTTTCTGCCCATCTTGGCCTGAGCCACTGTGCCCTGCCTTCTGTCATTTATTTTTGAAAAACTCTCTGACTCAACGCAGTTTTCCTGGGGAATTTTTACAAAATGGATTTTGTGGGCTGAGAACTGGGGTGAGGCTTGGAATACTGCAGACACTCTGACTACTGACTGCAGCAAGATGATTGTCGTGTTGATGGTAAACATGGTGATGGAAAAGTATGTTGGGTTTGGTTTTGCTTTCCAGGAAGATATTTGGGAGACTCAGTGGGGCCAGTAGTTTTCTTAGAATCCTTTTTATGCACTTTATGTCTTTGATGTTCTTGTTGGAGATAGCCACTGGCCAGCTTGCGAGCTGTACCTTTTCCATCAATTTGATTGTCAAATTTGGCAATTCTTCCTTTGAAGGCCCCAACAAATGCTACTCTGCAGACTGAGAAGTCGTAGGTAGGATCTCTGCAAGATAGTCTAGATTGGCTGCATTTCTTTCCTAAGACTACCTGATATCACAGTAGATTATTCTATTTGAACTTTCCAGCAGAGGCAATTAATTCTGGCTTCTGGGGGAGACAGTGGTATTGAAATGTGAGCTTTTGCAGCGCTAGTCTTGGATCCAGGGCTACCCTGTCTTCTGACCTCAGATTCAGAGATTCTTGAATTCAGAGGATTTGAGCCTTACAGTGTTCTATCGAACAATGCCAGTGTGTTTCTTTACTTGGCTGTTTCTATTAATGAAACAGTGACATAATTAATTCATAATTAGGATGCCTTAGAGGTCTGTTTCCTTTTTAATCAATCACTAGAGAGAATATGACTCTAGTAAAGCCCCAGGATATTCCTCAACTAAAGCAAAATGAATGTAAAGAATTCAGGCATCTCTGCATGTTGGAGTAGCTTGGAACTGGTTTACTTCAGGGATGCATCTTGAGAGGGGAGATTTTACACAGTTCTCTTTTTTCTTAGACTTGTTTTGGCCAATTCACTAAGACCTTTCTTATCAAATAGAAAGAACACAAACTGTAACCACACAACCCTTTATTGTGTCCTCTGTGTATTTTTCACCAGGACTGGTTATTTTTAGTACTCTTCCTGGAGGGTTTCATACTCAATTTCTTTAATCTCCAACTCTGCTCGGCTATGTTTTGCAGGAGAAGCTGTGCCTGAGGATGAACAGATCAGTGCCAAGGACCAGAAGAACCTGGAGCCTTGTGATAACACCCCCATCATAGACAATATTGCTCCTGTTGTTGCTGGCATCTCTACAGAGGAGAAAGAGAAGTATGATGAAGAGATCTCCAGTCTCTACAGACAACTGGATGACAAGGTCTGTGGCCAGAGATTTATAGTTCTCACTCCGCTACAAAGATGAAAGAGGGCGGTCCCAGCTCCCTGTGGAGCTGATGTAGGGCTACAGCCCGATCTTTATGTCTGGTTTTCTAATACCTACTCTAGCACTTTAATGGTGCAGACTCAGGGAGCTTGATTCATGTGGATTGGAAATGTTAAAGGGAACTTGACTGAAAGAGCAGTGTGTTGGCCTAGACAGACAGGCAGCTGTTACTTAGAGTCTTGTCTTCTAGAGATTGGACTGGGCTGATTACTGCATGAAAGGCGGGGTGTGTGAGTGTCTGTGATCTTTAAGTCTCCTTTCCTTTCTTCTCTTCACCTCTTGGAAACTCCAGCAGTAGCCTCAGCTAGGGGCAAGGGTGGTGACTCCCAAAATTCAAGCATGTACTTTAATCATATAGCTATAAGGCTCTGGGATGAGAAACAGATAGTAGTGTGGTCTGATGGCTTTACCTAATTGGTGAAGCTCTTTTCACGGGTATATTCTTGAATGAAGTAGTTTGAACATGCTAACTGGGGATGTCCAATTTTATGACAAGCTTTTGGGACTCAAATAGTCATGTAAATGCACAAGTTGGCATAGAAGAAAAGAGGCGTTGGAGAACACTGTAGAACCAATTAAAGGTTGGGTTAGGAATCCCAGAGGCATGAGAATTAAATTGATGTTTTATATGATCTTGGCATGTTGCCCTTGGAATATTCTAAATCCTTTCAGTTCAGTTCATTTCATCAAGGTTGCTGATATTTTTAGTCTGATTTAATCTTTTCTATTGTGGTTCAGCTCAGAGTGCTTAGGGACACCTCTGGCTTGTGTGAAACAGCTTTGTTATGTTAACATTGCCATTAATCTTACAGGCCTCTCTCTTTGGGGTAAAGCTCAGAGTCTGGTATAACCTTTGCAAGCCGAATGTGACTGGTTGCCTTAAGGAAGGTAGTTCTGCTTGTTTATGATTCCAAGAGCTTGCACTATAACCACAGTGTTATTCTGGGGTCATCCTACCCTTCTGAAAACACATTTAATAAAATATTCACACCCATGAGATGGGTTACTTGCCCTTTAGGCTCCAAGCATACCGTTATCTTCCATTTCTGTCTATGTATTTTATGCAAAGCTTCAAACAAAGAGAAAAAATAGATCAATAGTAAGTTAACAGTATATGCAATTTCTTGATTTCTCCAAGGAATTGCTATTGTTTAAACAGTAAAGAACATTAGACCATATGCATTTTTTTCTCATTTTAGATCCGATGGGCTCATTTTTAGTAATCGCAGAGAATCCTGGGTGAGAGGGTGAGAAGCTGTTTCTGTGCTCAGTTCTCTATGAATAGATGCCTGCATGGCGGAATCGGGATCATTTACCTTGGCAGCACAAGGAACTTTCATTGATCCAAGAGAGAGACTTTAGAGTCTCAAATCCAGCATACAAAATGTAGTGATTAGGACAGAGAGATGAAAATGCCATGTCCAAGGCATTCAGTTGGTAGCTGAAGAACTGGCTTGACAGTCTCCGTCTCCTGATGGTCAGCCTAGGCCATTTCGTTATGTCATTTTCCTACAGCATGTGCTTTGAAAATTCTGTAAGACCCACTGTTCGAGGCTAGTATTTGTTGTCCACCACACAATGATGCTGAGAGATGTGGGAGAGGACTGAGCCTAAAAACCTTAGCCTTAGGGGGCACCAGAGCTAATGGTTTGCCCTCAGTGACCCTTCCCATAGACTGCCTGATTATGTCTCACCAGCTGTCATTCTTAGGGGTCCTTCTCTGAAATGTTCTAGGAGGCGCTTCCATGTTTCTGTTGACGTAGGTGGTTTGACACTTGAAGAATACATGAGGTGGGATATGGCCCCTTCGTAGTTTACTGAAAGGTAGAACAGGAGGTATTTAGGTCTGGGTGAGGCACTAGCCCAGTGTAGTTATGTGACTTACCCAAGGGTATGTCACACACAGGCGGCAGAGCTAGGATGAGGTTATATATCTTCTGACTCCCACCCAGTGCTCTTCCCATTTCACCCTCAGCCCTTTAAATGAGGACCTGGTCCACCTCAGTGAATCTATTTAGGGTGTGGAGGGAGAAAGACCACACGGTTTCCTCCCAGCTGCCCCTTCTGTCCCTCCGTGCTGCCCCACCAGGGCTCCAAGCACAGGTACTCTCCCGAGGCCATGCTGTGTGATGGGCAAGGATGCGCTGTGGAGTCAGACCTATGACAATGACACTGAGACCCGGGCAGACTTGTGACAATAACGCTGAGTCCTGGCTGATGCCTGGCCCCGCTGAAGGTGCTTTTCTCATCTGTATCGTGGGACTCATATCTGTTACTTCGAAAGGTTGTGGTGAGGATTAAAGGTTTCCAGTACATTGCAGGTGCCCAGTAAATATTAGTTTCCTTCTTTCTCCTGGGCTGGACTGGGCTCTGCTTACTTCTGTGTGTAGTGTGGAAGGGGTGAGGTGCCAAGCGGGCCACCAGCAGAGACACATTGTGAACAAGTTGTCGCTGGCACTCCCTGTCTCTTAGTCCCTGTCCCTCTACACTACTGCTCTGCTCTTGGAGATCCTGACATGAACCAGGCTTAAATAGAAATGAAAGTTGATTATTTTTATGCAGATTGCCATTGCAACAAAAACATCTTTATAATTAAAGGTGACCAGTGACCTGTTGACAACCGGGGTTGACCAGTTCCTCATTTATAAGGGTGTGCATGTTATTTTGTTTTATTTATTATTATTATTATTATTTGAGATGGAGTCTCGCTCTGTTGCCCAGGCTGGAGTCCAGTGGCACGATCTTGGTGCACTGCAACCTCCACCTCCCAGGTTCCAGTGATTCTCCTGCCTCAGCCTCCTGAGTAGCTGGGTCTACAGGTGCACAGCAGCACACCCAGCTAATTTTTGTATTTTTAGTAGAGATGGGGCTTCACCAGGTTGGCCAGGGTGGTCTTGATTTCCTGACCTCATGATCCAGCTGCCTTGGCCTCCCAAAGTTCTGGGATTACAGCCCTGAGCCACCATGCCCGGCCGCATTATTTTTTAATTTTTGAGATGGGGTCTGTTCTGTTGCACAGGCTAGAGTGCAGTGGTGAAATCACAGCTCACTGCAGCTTCAACCTTCCGGGCTCAAGCCATCCACCTGCCTCAACCTCCTGAGTATCTGGGACTACAGGCACATACCACCACACTCAGCTAATTTTTTTTTTTTTGTATGTTTTGTAGAGACAGGGATTTGCCATGTTGCTTAGGTTGGTCTCGGACTCCTGGGCTCAAGTGATCAAGCTGCCTTGGCCTCCCAAAGTGCTGGGATTATAGGCGTGAGCCACTGTACCTGGCCTCATGTTATTTCATGTATAAGAAAATTCAAGTATAAAATACTTTCTGAAAAGTACTTTAAAATCTGTTATCCATGGACTAGATCTTTAGAGCCGGCATCAGAGTGAGCATGCTTGTGCATGTTCTAAGAGATGCAGTTGAATGTGTAGATATAAGCACAGCTTATTATTCTGGAAGTTTTGAAAGACTTTAAAAAAAAATCACAGTGGATCTCATTAATTCCTTAGGTAAGTTGCCTTAATAAAGGGTAAATGTAGTTTGGGAAATGTCTGTGATACAAGTGATCCACGTCTTCTGTAATATCATCCTTGTTCTTCATCCTTCCCAGGTGGGGCCAGGGGCCCTTGGTTTTTCACTGTACCTTAAAAATCACTGCATCCCAGCTTGTCACCTGTTGGGAGGAAGCCTGCATCTTCAGGCTTTGAAATGAGCACAGTGTAAGGACAGAGTTCACTCCATTTCTCTCCTCTCATGGTTTATATCACTTGTAGTGCTTGTTCATTTGTCCCAGGAGAAGAGATGGTGGCTCTCCAATGGTAAACTCTTTGAATCCTTTATGCTAAGTTGTTTAATATTTAAGTGCTCAGGAACATAAACACAAAATCGTTCCTGGTAACTGACATGCTACGTTTATAAAGTAGAAGAGAAAATATATCTACAGAATAGTCTTCTAGTTGTAGAAGTGCCAGTTTTTGGAGGTTTCATTCTGATATAATTTCCCTAACTCACCTGCCAGAAATATGATTCGTGCAGGAAAATAGAACCGTTAAAGAAACATTGGTGTAAAGAGTTCAGTAGAAACAGGATCTCTTTGAGCAGAAAAGCGAAGCCAAATGATATTCTACATAAAGGACAAGGAGATTCAAATCCTTTATGGCTGATTTTAGAATTTTCTTTCTCCATGGAAAGCATTAGTTTGTGACATTAAATTAACATGATTCAAATGTATGCATAGATACCACCAAACAGGCTGGGGAATATCCCGTGGAACATTGAGGTTCTGTGACCCAGGCCCTTAAGTGTGGGTTGGATTTCATCTGTGGAAAAAGCAAAAGGCACAGTACAGGGTGCATTTTTCTGGGCTGCTGATGAAAACACCTAGGCAGGACCTGGCACGAAGAAGTGCCCAAGGATGCTCAATGGAATCTGACGCTGTCTGTTGTTTAGACCCTCGAAGCCAGGTTGTTATCTTCCCAGGCTGTTTTAAATTTTATTTGAAGTCGTGAAAATAATGCAGCGAAGACTGTGTTTTTTATGTAGTTAGCCGTCATCTGCCTGCTGCTTAGCCTGCACTGGGGGTGGACCAAGTCTAAGGGGAGGTGGGGAGATGTAGGCAGCAAATACCCTTGCTTTTGTGGCAGCAACACCTAGTGGCAGAAAATGAGAGAGAGAAGAGCGAATTTGCCTTTCCCACTTCAGTGACAGCCGAGAAAGTAAGCATGAATGCTTCTGCCCCTCAGCTGCCCTAAGGTTTTTTTGTTTTTTGTTTTTTTTTTTCATTTGTTTGTTTGTTTTTAAATTGTGAAGAAAATTAACTTCCAGTTGAGAGGGAGGTCTTCCAGTGCCAAATCTCCAGTTCATGTTTCTCCGGTCTGAGAGGTTTGAAGTGGAAACGTTGGCTCTCCCTACCGATCCGGTGGTAGCACTCCTGCTTACTGATGTGTTTGACAAGACTTGGGACAATAACATATGATAGTGCAGCTAGATAGAAATTCACTCCTTTATTTTTTGAATTAGGAATTTCACTCTTAACATATTTGAATTAGAAGGGATATCTCTAACGTCCCTTTCAGTTCCCAAACTCTAGATCTCTGATTTCTCAATGAGCAGGAATTGAGTTGAATGTGCAGTATATTATATTTCCAGAATATTCAGCTGTTTCATCTGCTGAGAAAGGTGGGTGAAGAGGTATTTTAACTGAATGAGATCTCGGAACCTGTCTGGTTTCTGTGCAGCAACGCCACACCATTCCTTCCTTCTTATTAGCAAGCTTATGGTAGTCGCCTGTCATTGGGAGACTGGGATATCAAAAATGACATAACTAACAAAAAAAACCAAACATGATGTTTCGTTTCAGGATGATGAAATTAACCAGCAGAGCCAGCTGGCTGAAAAGCTGAAGCAACAGATGTTGGATCAGGACGAGGTAAAGAATGCAATATATTTTTTTTCCACAAAGTTCTTCTATTACTCTTTGTTGTTGATGTTTATTCCAGGAATGTAATTGGCAAAGAAGCTTTTCATAATCACAGAATCATGTGGAAATTTCTTGGTAGATTTCCCTTCACTGCCTCTTACAAGCTGATTATCACTGAATTTAGAAAATACATGTCTGACTTTCAAAAACCCCTGATGTTTTGAGATTGAGTAGCCAGTGGCTACACTTCGTCCTGGAAGGGCAGAGACCTTTGGTTGGGTGATCGGGCAAGGATGATCCTTTTTTATTTTTATTTTTTTTGAGACAGGGTCTCTCTGTTGTCCAGGCTGGAATGCAGTGGTGCAATTATGGCTCACTGCAACCTCCAGGGCTCAAGTGATCTTCCCGTGTAAGACTCTCAAGTAGCCAAGACTGCAAGAGTGTGCCACCATACCTAGCTAGTTTTTTAACATTTTAAGACAGAGTTTCTCTATGTTGCTAAGGGTGATCTTGAACTCCTGGCCTCAAGCATGCCTCCTGCCTTGGCTCCCAAAGCACTGGGATTACAGGTGTGAGCCACCGCACCTGGCCTTGGGCAAGGATGATTCTGCCTCCAAATACCCAGCAATACTGTGTCCTGTTGTTTGAGTCCTACTTCAGTTTTGCAATCAGCTGGCTCAGATCTTTGATATACACCATGTTCTCCTGCTGTCCTGTAGGGATACACAAACAAAAACAAAAATAGAAGGTAGAGGAGGGGAAGGCAAAGAGAATGGGGCCCGAGTACTGCGCCAGCATGTATTTAATACACTAAAAAGGAGGCAAATTTTTTTCAGTCTCTCCCCAAAGGCATTCAGTTCTTCAGTAAGTGTTTTTATTACACTGTGTTTCGCCAAGTATTTTACAAACAAGAACCTAAGCAGAGGATAGCCAGCCAACCTATCAAACATGCACAATTAATAATTCCCTTGCTGAGGACCGTTTAAGTTGTTGTTCTCTTTTGTGCTTTAAGCTGCTTTCTGCTTCGTTGCTGAAATGCTATGGATTGAATCCCACTGTGCAATGACAGCAGGTGCCTGGGTTCCTGTCCTCAGTCCCAGGCCTCTGTAGGCATAAAGGACTCTGTAACCATTTCCCTCCTCTTTGTTCCTCTTCATCTCTTTAGGGCAATGATTACCTCCCCTGCCCAAACACTTCCCTTGATAGAGAGACAAGCTACACTTTTATAATCAGGTGAACCATATTTCCTTATTCTCTCTCTCTTAGCTATAGTCGAGGCCTTCCATTTGCTTGAGTTTCCTGCCCTCTACCTCCCATTCTACTCCAGTCTCCCCAACATTGGCACAGCTGCCTGAGATAAACTTTCCTTCTTGTTACTGTTAAAACTCCTTAACATTTTTATTTTTCTATACTATCAAGGCAGTATCTGTTCAATATAGGAAAACCAATATAGGAACGAAGATAATGAGAGCGTCGGCAAGCCCAGATATTTGCTTTTAACTAATGATAATGTTTGGGGTACATCCTTCTGTATCTTCATGATGGATGTTAAAAAAAGGTGACCGATCACTCTTGTACACTGTTTTAGTTGATTGTGAAGTCAACCCGTTTACAATGTGAAATCCTGATAACATGTAAAAACTATGTAAGTGTTATTTGTTGTCATTTCCTTGGAAATGACTCAGATCTTTTGTTTGTTTGTTTATTTATTTATTATTTAGATGAAGTCTCACTCTGTTGCCCAGGCTGGAGTGCAGTGGCATGATCTTGGCTCCCTACAACCTCTGCCTCCCGGGTTCAAGCGATTCTCCTGCCTCAGCCTCCCGAATAGCTGGGATTATAGGTGTGCACTACCATACCCAGCTATTTTTTTTTGTATTTTTAGTAGAGATGGGATTTTGCCATGTTGTCCAGGCTGTTCTTGAACTCCTGACCTCAGGTGATCCACCTGCCTCGGCTTCTCAAAGTGCTGAGATTACAGGCATGAGCCACTGCGCCTGGCCCCATCCTTTGCTTAAAATATGGAATAGCTATAAAATGCAGTGATTTTTGATGTGTAATTCATTCTTTGAGTTAAGGGTATACAGCTGTAAACTAACAACAACAACAACAAAAACAACATATGAAAAACAACATACAAAACAAAACACATGCACACAAAGCAGATTTTTGCAATAAGAGCATATCTGCCTTTTTCTTTTATTTTTTTATCGTCTGGACCATACAGTGGGGTTTCCCATCATCCTGAACTTTTCCAACTTGTTTTCTTATATCTGGCTTTTAAATTACTTACTTTTGGATACAGCATAGAACATAAACATTTGAACATTAGATTCACAAGTTCCATGCCATCTCATTTTCCCAGCTTTTAGCTTCCACAAGAAGAGATTATGAGAAGATACAGGAGGAGCTGACACGTCTCCAGATTGAAAATGAGGCAGCCAAGGATGAGGTGAAAGAAGTTCTCCAGGCCCTGGAGGAGCTGGCTGTCAATTATGACCAGAAATCACAGGAAGTGGAGGATAAGACCCGGGCCAATGAGCAGCTGACAGACGAGCTGGCCCAGAAAACGGTTGGAGCATTTGTGTCTAGGGGGTGGGACTTCCTTGGCTGCCATTCCTGTACTCATATTGATATTCATTGACAGACATGGTATAAGGAGGCAGTAGCTGAATAGTTATTCAGTGTTAGATGCATTCCCTGAGGTCCCTCCAACAATTGAAATACTTCATGCAAGTGACTTTTGTTCACTCATCCTGGAACTGCACATCATGACTGTTTTATATCCAGAGAGTTGATAACATTAGTGGGGATGCTTTGTGGAAATAGTCACAAGAGTGCAGACTTTGGAGCCAGAAAAATCTTAGTTACAAGTCTGACTTCATAACTCTTAGACCTTAGCTGAGACAGTTAAGCTTCGTGAGTATTCATTCCCTTATCTGTAAAAATGGTGATGATAACATGCTGCTTGCATGGTGTGAGGATTAGTGACAGTTTATGTAAAGCACTTAGTGCACATCTGTGCATATGCTACAGTATCAATACATACATCTCAAAGCATTGCTACTGGCAAGAGTGGGGTCCCGTGGAAGATATGGACTTCACTCTTCTTGCTTATACCCTCCTGAATGAATTCCATTCCCTCCAGTCAGCTTCTTGTCCTGGCTGTTACCTTCAGGAGCCTGGAACTAAGCTGCCCTTGTTTGTTTATTTGCTGTTCTGTTTTAAGCCAGTGCTTCAGCCTGCACATTCCCTTATTTCCAGATTCTCCAAATGAAAGACGCCGTAGGTTCTGCAGTGAGCTAGCGGTAGCAGGAGCAGTGAGTGTTTGGCATGGCGGGGTGGGATATGTCCTTTTCTACCTGGAAAATGGGTGGTGGAGAAGCTGACTGGCTCTAACCTGCTGTCCTTAGTACCTCTGCCCAGTGGCCTGGTGTCCTGGGCTTGTGCCCAGCCTGCTTTGTGGAAAGCATCCAGTTTAAAAAGAAGTAGCAGATGGCGCAGGAGAATGCTGATCTGCCGACTGTGAGGCTGACAGGAAATGCTCCTCACGGCATACATTCAGCTGCATGGAGGAAGACTTTTCTAGCAGCTTCCCAAGATGGGGACTACTGCCTCTGAGGATTTTAAAAACAAGATGACATAAGCAGTTGGCAATACCAAACAAAATAAAACAAACTCATTCCGAAGTCGCTTAGGAAAGGGGGCGACTTAGATTTCCTCTGCTTAGTGTTTTCTATCGGATTATTTTAATTAGTCCTTCATATTACTTGCTTCTTAAAACAATGAAACATTTTTCATAATACAGTTTTTAATTTGTCATTAAACCAAAGTATTACTAGATTGGTGTAGAAGGCTATTAAAATTAGACAGGTTGTTTAAAAATGCTGTAGCTGCATATGGGAGAATTTTATAAATAGATAACTGTTTTCCTGATGTTGAACGTTAGTTAAGAATACATACCTTTTGGCAAGATACATGAAGGATGAAAAAGAGAAGAGTTTATTAAAGTTTGACAAGAAAATAGAGCTTCTGCTATATAATGAGAAACCAACTATTTGTTGGTTTTTAATAAGTAACCTATTGTTGGTTTGTAATAAGTGACCTAATTTTGAAAAAAGATGAGTGTTTAATTCAGCTTCACTCTGAAAATTTGAAGACTTTTTTTTTTTGAAGTTGTTTTCTAAACTTATTAAACTACCTCTGGGCCATCTATTCTAGACCCATCTGTCTTTATCAATTTAGGTGGGAATATAGAGGTGGCCCAGGGAGCAGGTTTGTTTAGGAGTGGAGGTGGGGACCCTTGCAGGTAAGTTTAGACCCTGAAATGAAACAGATAGGACTGACATAGCATATCTGGTAAGTAGGAAGATGCAATTACATGTTATAAACTTAAGGACTTCTTTTTTGGCTTTTACTTATTTTTAATAACTTATTTCCCTGACTTGGAATTGTCATCTGATATGTAGACATATAATGTATCAGGCCATGTGATATAACTTGTTGATAAAGAGTTCATCTTCTTATCCAAGAATGCAGTGCTATGCGAGAGTTTGCCTTAAAAGAATTCTTAGGTTGAAGTCATGTAAGTCATGTAAAAGAAATCCATTCTACATGATGGTGTTATGTGTAATGTGGAGTGTATGAAATTGATGGGCAACTCTTTGAATTTGTTGTTGAAATTTGTTTTTCAGACTACATTAACAACCACACAGAGAGAGCTGAGCCAGCTACAAGAGCTTAGCAACCACCAGAAGAAAAGGGCAACTGAGATCCTGAATTTGCTGTTGAAAGATCTGGGGGAGATTGGTGGAATTATTGGCACCAATGATGTGAAAACTGTAAGCCAGCCCTTCTTTTATCTTCTCTACCTGCTCCTATCAAGTTAGCAGGGTCTGTGCTTTACTCTTTTAAGCATTCAATGCTTAGCACTATGCTTCGCGTCTGCCATGTGCTGGTTAATGTTTGAATGAATGAAAAAAGGGCAAATTGAATGACTGAGTGAATTGTTTGTTGGGGTGAGGAGGAGGAGAAAAAAATGATCTTTCAGGTCTAGGCAGTGTCTTCAAATCTTGGTTGGCTTTGTGTAAATTGGTTTATTTCTCAAACTTATTTCCTAATGTTGCAGAAGTTTGGAATTAAATCGCTTAAGCAACAGTTCTAGTCTCAGAATTGTGTTTTTCCTTTTCTAAAAGAACCCAGTGGAGTGAAAATTCTCCAACAAGTCGATGTGAAAGTATTAGGATTCTAACAGTGGCTTAAGCAATAAAATCATATTTAATTATTCACAATATGAGACGTCTAAAATCTTGCTACTCAGGGTGTGATCTTCCTCACCTAGGAGCTTATTGGAACTACAGCCTCTCAGGCCCCACTCAGACCTATTGAATCAAAATCTGCACTTTAACAAGATTCTCCAGGTGATTCTTTATGCTTATTAAAGTTTGAGAACCAAATTTTGGTTTGGTGCCATGGCTCAACAATGTCAAATTCTCAGGCTTTTTCTCTATTTCCTTTCTCCTGTCCTCAGCCTGTTTCCTTTTCATAATCCAGAGGATTGTGCCTCATGGTAGCAAAATAGCTGCTGTAGTACCGATCATCACATCCTCACTCAGCCACATCCAAGGCTTAATCCAGGAAGGAAATGTATCCCAGAAGTCCCCAGGAGACATATCCTTACACTTCATTGGCCAGAATTGGATCACATGACCACTCCACATTTCTGGGAAAGCAAAGGGGAATAGGATTACTATAATTGGCATAAGTCAATCATCCAATCATGATGAATCCCTTGGGATTGTACACATTGTTGTTCTTGGTTTTTTTTTTTTTTTTTTTTTTTTTTAAGACAGTGTTTTGCTTTTGTCACCCAGGCTGGAGTGCAGTGGCACAATCTCAGCTCACTGCAACCTCTGCCTCCTGGGTTCAAGCAATTCTCATGCCTCAGTCTGCTGAGTAGCTGGGATTACAGGCATGTGCCACCAGGCCCTGCTAATTTTTGTATTATTATTATTTTTTTAAGTAGAGGCAGGGTTTCTCCATGTTGGCCAGGCTGGTCTCAAATTCCTGGCCTCAAGTGTTTCGCTCGCCTCTGCCTCCCAAAGTGCTGGGAATACAGGCGTGAGCCACCACACCTGGCCATTGGTGCTGTTGACAGCAAGAAAGTCAGAGATGTGGGGATAATAGGGGTGGTATAAAGCTGTCCAGAAGCTAGGAATAGAAGGAAGAGATAGAATTAAAAATGGTATCAGCCAAGAACAGGTAACAATTTGCTGGAATATAGAAAGGCCAATTGTTGTCATTAACCAAAAAAAAGGATAGAGACATTTTTAAAACAAAACAAAGCTTTATTGAGGCATAATTTACATAAAGCTGCACATATTTAAAGTATGCAGTTGAGAAATTTTGACATATGTGTACAGTCATGAAACCATCAGCACCATTAAGATAATGAATGTGTCCATCTCTCCCAAAAGTATGTGGGGGGGGGGGGGTTCTGGTCTCTCTATTTTGTTTCATGGATCAAATCTTTCTGCCAATACCACAATGTTTTGATCACCATATCTTTATAATAATATAGCCTGTTATACAAAGGAGTCATTGATGAATATATGTTGATTTTGTTGAGCTGGGGAATGGTATTACATTGCTTACCTTACATGTCACAATTTCCTGAAACCAAATTCTTTGAATTTAGCCATTTTATCTTTAAAAGGCTGAACTCTACATCAGTCTGCTTAGTGGGAACACTCAAGATGTGAGTTGGGATTGTTAAATACTGGAAAAGCTCCCAAGATCAGGCTTCTTTTGTAGACTATTTCTGGGAAATGTTGAAAGCCCTTTTTGGATGGCGTAACAGGTCTCAGCTTAGAGTACATGACCTCTCATAAACGTAACCGTTCTTTCATGGAACATTCATTGTAACCGATTATTTCATAAATCCTTGTGAATGAATCTAATTCTAGCACAGACTTCTCAGATACTATAGAGTTAATCTTACTAAGCTTCAGTTTGGTGATTTTGTATTTGAAGATTTAATTTTTTGAACCATACATTGGTGTTGAGCAATAAAATTTGATGTGAGGTGATTAAGTGGCCTCACAATATGAAGGTGGAGTTGATTTATGGGAAGTTGATGCTTGCTGCCGATAACGATAAAGGAAGAAGGTATTTTTATGCTAAGTTCTAAAATAGAGCTGATGAAAATGCTAATGAAATCAGGAGTGTCTGGGTGCTTCAGTATTGAAAAAAGAGTCTTTACTTTTGGGACTCTGAAGTATGATTGAGATTGAGATTATTTTTAAATAATCAATTGCATGTTTTTGAGATTATTTTTGGATTCCAAACATTGGATGTCCTAGTTAATTTCATTGATAGCCCTCATTTATATCATTCTTGTTTTTTTCGTATAATTATGAGTTCATCATTAGGGTGATGAGAGCCAATGGAGTAGTGTGACTTTGGGTGAGTCACTGTACTTCTTTGGGCTTCATTTTTCTAATTTATAAAATGACAAGATAAGCTCAGACAATATCGAAGATTATCATCTCAGAAATTACATGACTTCTGCACATTTGTTTTAGATTTATCCTTATAGGTACAGGTACTTTTCTTATTGGTCATAACTGTGAATTGATATGGTAATTCTTTTGATATAGGAGAATGAACAGATCAAGGAAATTTTCTTCAGTGGTTTTGTATTTTTGTTCCTGAAATGCCATTTAATTTTCACAAGATCCTTCCTGGTAGGACTCTGGGATGGGGGGAAAATGTGGCTATTGGAGCCTTCCCCAGTCCATAGTTCTAGAATATGACAGCTCTGAACAGCCAGAAAACAGAAAAACCCATATATCCTCAGCTCAATCATGTCTTGAAACATTTCCAGAGTCCAGTCATTTTGTCTCATCAACAAAACAAGATGAGTCCAGCGTATAACAAGATGAGCCCCGTGATAGCTTTATCCAAGTTTATGAGTGAGTCTTCTCTTCCTTTCATGTACTGGTGGCACTGAACTGTCAAGAGAAGTATGATGAGGTCCATACATTTGGAAAGGAGAGCTTTATTTTTCATAAAGGGTTGCAGGCTGCAGGATGATCATTCTTACAGGTTGGGAAGTGTAACCTCTGGCCAGAAGCCAGAAATAAGCACTTTGAGGGTGGGAAGAATAAGAAAGGGATTTATGTTTTTCACAGGGTGGCCGAATATACTTATTCAACAGGTTACAGGAGGAGTTATGAAGATTCATGAAGGAGTGGCATGTGCGCGTGTAGTAGGAAAACATGTATGCAACATGAGTCCATGTTCACTTTGGTTTAGAGACTTAACATTTAAATGTATTATAATTAGGCCCTATACATCAAAGAGTGAAGCAGAGGACATGAAGGCTCTCTGCGTGCAGCCTTAGTAGCCTGGCCAGAACCAGAGCCACTTCGTGGTTGGTGGTCTCTTGTTGGGGAAGGAACACTGGTTGGTGGTTGTGTTGAAATTGCAAAAGAGAAGGGCAGGGGCAGGCCGTGGTTGATATCAGCGGTGAAGCAGTGGAGTGAATATTTCAAAAGGGCTGGCTTCTGTTTAACCCTTGGGGAAGAAAGCCTACTGCCGATTGGTGAGGGAAGGGGTATGACCAGGCGTTTCCAATTTCACAATCTGTCATGGCCTGGAACTCGGTATTTAACATTCCTCTGGGGTCTCCTTGGCCACGAGGGGGTGTGTTCAGTCATTTGGGGGTTTAGGATTTTATTTTTATTTCTTGGGGCCTACCTTACCTCGCTACCTTCAAAGGAATCTCGCCAGAAACTGAATAGAAAGTTGAGGTAGAGTAAATGAACTGAATTGGACTCACTGCCTAATTTTCGTTTGGCCCACACTGACTTGTAGGCCTTTAAATGTGAACATGCACCTTACTGACCTTGGGTGTGGTCTAGGAATGGCAGTAGTTCATCATCTTGCACAGCCACTCCATGCTTGAGAGACGGGGTAGGGAGGTGGAGAGGTGGGGGCGACTCCCTGTATAGGCAGGTAGAAGCAGCAGGCCACATCTTCCATACATTTCATGACGGTGTGGTCTTTTCTCGTGGGTTGGTCATTGATACAGGATCCCATGGTCTAGTATGCACTACTGGGGCATTATCAGACTCTGGGACAGTTATAAATAACATTTCAACACAAACTGATTTTTTTTTTTGAAATAACAGTGTCCTAAAATTACTGGAAACCTTTGAACATGAAACTACTAAATATATGAACTTTGTAGTGGTAAGAAACCTCACAGTTAAAAACCATTTGTTAGGGGTATTGTTTTTATCCATCAGGCACAAACTCAAAATCTCCTTTTAGATCTCCAAGGACAAGAACTGGCTTCAGAAGTTATAGCTCTGGTTTGGAAGAAGAAATGTCTAGCTCTCATTTTGGAGGAAGCCCATCTTTATACATATCTATATTTTTACTCTTCCTCAATTTACATGGGATCTGGGCATAAAAGACAAAGTGTCCTACTTTAACAGACCTGGAAAAGAAGATGGATTCATTCTCTTCCCAGGGTGCCAGAGCTGCTGGCTTAGCAGCGTTTTCCTACCAGGATCTGGTGTAGGCTGTGAATTCCATGTGGAAGAGATGGATTTTACCTTATCTTTCTGCAGAAACTGGACAAGATGTAAGATACACCTGGTCAGGCTCAGAAAGGTGTTTCTCATCCCTCACCTACACTGGACTAAAGACAATGGCAGAACACACTGAACTTGAAGATTGCATGCTTTTCTCACCCAGTGTCTCCATGCCATTGGAATAGAAAAGGAACGTGGTGAGGAATGGTGTTGGTAGGCAGATCTTTGGCAGTCGGAAGTAAAATGGGTTTAACAAGGACCTCCATGAAGGTAGAGTCAGAAATAGATACTTGTCCATTTTCTTGCTGTTGACATACATTCTGCAGTATTATTGACACTGGAGTCACTTGACATGTACTATTGTTGAATTTTTTTTAAATTTTAAATTTTGATTTCAATAGATTTTTGGAGGACAGGTGTTGTTTGGTTACATGGATAAGTTCTTTAGTGGTGATTTCTGAGATTTTGGTGCACCCATAACCTAAGCAGTGTACACTGTACCCAATATGTACTCTTTTATCCCTCACTCCACTTCCCACCCTTTCCTCCATGTCCCCAAAGTCTGTTGTATCATTCTTATGCCTTTGTGTCCTCATAGCTAGCTTTCACTTATAAGTGAGAATATATGACGTTTGGTTTTCCATTCTTGAGTTATTAATACTTCACTTAGAATAATGGTCTCCAATTCCACCTAGGTTGCTGTGAATGCCACTATTTCATTCCTTTTTATGGCTGAGTAGTATTCCATGATTTTATATGTATACACACACACACACACACACACACACACTACATTTTCTTTATCTGCTCGTTACTGATGGGCATTTGGGCTGGTTCCATATTTTTGAAATTGCGAATTGTGCTGCCATAAACATGCATGTCTTTTTCATATAATGACATCTTTTCTTCTGGGTAGATACCCAGTAGTGGGATTGCTGGATCGAGTGGCAGATCTACTTTTAGTTCTTTAAAGAATCTCCACATTGTTTTCCATAGTGGTTGTACTAGTTTACATTCCCACCAGCAGTGTAAAAGCATTCCCTTTTCATCATATCCATGCCAACATCTATTATTTTTTAATTTTTTTGATTATGGCCAGTCTTGCAGAAGCAAGGTGGTTTCACATTGTGGTTTTGATTTGCATTTCACTGATAGTTAATGATGTTGAGCCTTTTCCATGTGTTTGTTGGCCATTTATATTGTTGAATTCTTATGGTAAGATTGATGCCAAATTACAGGCACTCAGCAGTGTCTAGTGTACTTCATATTTGCTACCAAATTTCAAGGCTGATGCCTGATTCCATTTTTGTAGCCCTTAAATGTTTACTGAACAGATAGTTATATGATGAGTGAATGACAGCAATAACGACATAAGTGGGCACTCGGGAGCGTACTGTGGAACATCAGAAAACCATGGTTGGAGTCATTGTCTTTCAACCAATGGAAGCCTCTGTTTCTGCGCTGGATTCTGGACGGGGTTCTTTGTTTTCTCTTAAGGTGCTAGGCTGCCCTCTGGTGGCTAAATAAAATATGCACACAGTTACTTGTTCATTTGGTGAATTGCTCTTCAAGACCCTGTTTGCATTTCAGCCGATGGGTTTCTATCCCAAGTATCTTGCTTCAACTTTTGTTTCCAATAGAGCTTTGAAACTTAGAAACCAAATATAGATCATGCAAGAATTCTGGCTGTCAGAATCTTCTCTTCTAAGGTGAATTTAGATTGTTGTTCTCAGAGGATCTTAAATAACTGTCTGCTTGAAAGGAGCAGGTGTGAAAAGGCAAAGGAAAATAGACTGGTAGTAGTAATGAAAAGTTATGCTGAGAAACCTTCATCAAGAAGCCCTCTGGTAATTCACGGTACATTCTTATTCATTCGATTTTCTATTTAATTGAGGACTAAACATGGAAACACCTTTTTATTTCAATCCTTGTTTATAGAAACATATTCAAGGTATTATACTACTTCTCTACCTGAATAAGCACACTGTGGAGAACATTAATGAAGTTTTGATTTGAGTTTTTATAGGAATTCAGCATCACCTTTAGGAGCATTGGGTCTCGCTGCTGTTACAGAGATATAAGGTGTAAGACATTGAATGGAATACCTTTTTGAAGTTATCTCCTTTTAAAAATCTTCAGTGTTTCTTCTTATGCTGTCATCTCTCTAAAAATTGATGGTAATTAAAAACCTAATTAATTGAGGATTATATTTAGTAGGGGGTTTCAACTGAAAGTTTGACCTGAGGTTTAGGAGAACTTGGGGTTGAATGTTTAGTACCTTCCGCTTGTCCTTTAATTGGGATTCTGAACCAGAAATCCATGGACACCTTGGGGATCCAGGGGCGGGTTTCAGGGGAGTCCGTGAACCTACAGAAATTGTGGGCAACATTTTAGTGTGTCCCTCCTGTGCTCAGTTGGCAGATGTGAATGGAGTCATTGAGGAGGAGTTTACCATGGCCCGCCTGTACATCAGCAAGATGAAGTCAGAGGTCAAGTCCCTGGTGAACCGCAGCAAACAACTCGAGAGTGCCCAGATGGACTCCAACAGGAAGATGAACGCCAGCGAGCGGGAACTGGCAGCCTGCCAGCTGCTCATCTCCCAGGTGGGCCCTTCCCTTCCCCCTCATTGTCTTGAGATCTGCTGCCTCCATGCCCTTGCTGGTGCTGATGGTGCGCCATAGGCTTAGTTGATGGACTTTGCTTTGTGTAAGCTTGGCCTCCCCAGGCGATGGCAGCCCAGGTCTCTTCTTAGAGCTACAATTTGTTGTGAGAAATACATGAATTCTGATGAGTCCTTTCCCATAGATGGATGGCTAGCTAGCTAGCTAATGAATGTAAAAGATTGGGTGGAATCTCTAAAATTCCTATGAGTAAGGCAATATTCCCTCATCTTTTAATCTCTACCATAGGTCCACTTTAATATGGAAAAACAGAAACTACTACTAATAGTAGCAGTAGCAAGTGGCATTTTATTGAGCGTTTACTATGTACCATACACCATGCTAAGTACTTCACATGCATTTTCTCACTTAATCTTAAAAAAATCCTGGTAGGCAGGTTTTATTATTCCTCTGTTTCAGACAGGCAGCTGAGATTTAGATTAAATATATGTCCTAACACCTAGAGCCAGTGAATGACAGAGCTGGGCTACTCAAAAAAAATGTGTGTGAACCCAAAGCCCATGTCTTCAGGGGCTGTTCAAGTCCAAGGGCACATTTCACTTGCCTATTGAGTAAGGCTGCTCTTCTTCCTATTGGAGTGGCATTTTCAGTTTAGTAAAGTAGCCTCAGAAAACAACAACCCAGTTTCTGGGCTACCACTGATATCGGAGCTTGGTATTTGGGTCTGGTGTTTCCAGGAGGGGTCTAATTGTACACTACTTACTGCCTTATGCCAGGCATTAAAATAGGCTGTCATTTGGAGGAAACAGGAAACGGATACCAGCATGGATTGGTGTGTCAAATAATACTGAGGCAGACAAAAGCATACTTTGTTCTGGTGTGCTTTTAACCATAATAATGTGTAATCACAGAAACATCTCCAACCTCTCTGTCTAAAATGAATCCACAAGGTTCCATTTTATAACCAACATAATAAGCAGAAATGTATTGAAAAGATTATTCCACGCTAATGTGTGATAGTAAAATCGATATATTCATACATTGTTGAGAAAAGTATAATTTGGTCAGTCCTTTTGGAAAGCACTGTGGAAATCAGAAACCATAAAAATGTAAGTATAATTTAGTCCAGTAATTTCACTGACAGTATTTTTCATTGTTAATGAAAATGAAAAAAAATTTATTTCATATGGTATTCTCATTTCCTGATTAAAAATATTAAAAACTTTTATGCAAAGTATTGAAGACAATGTTATTTTGGATTATAATAAAATAAATTGCCCAAATATCCACTGATAGACTAATAAGATAAAGTTACATGGAATAATATTATACAGCTCTTATAAAAAATGTAAAAACCTAGCCATTGGGAAAGTCTAATTATATACAGTTACGTGAAAATGAAAATGCTGAGTTAGATTTATGTTGTGCTTTGCATTCCTGCAGATAAGACCAAGAATATCAGGGGGAAATAGGCGATACATTGGTTTGTGGTTTACACCACTTTTTCTGGATTTGCTTTAGAATTTTATTGTTTATAATTATATAGTTATTATTTATGAAAAGTGAAAATAAAAATGATGTACATAAGGGAACAGTGCACCTCATATGTGATTTCTAGGTCATCTATGATACCAACAGCATGTGCTTTGACCAGCCTGCCTCTAACATTTGGGGGCCAAGGCAAGGGTACTAATAGAGACCCCATGGCCTGCAGCCCACCCTCTTCTCTTTCAGGCTGGACATACCAACTCCATGTCCAAGTCCCTTTTGTACCCAGTGTGAACTGATGGAACTGTTAGATGCCAACTGCCATTTGTGTAAATGGGTGAGGAAGAGGTAGGGCCAACCCTGGCCTTCAGACCTGGAGTAGGAAGTTTCTAGGTCCCCAGTACTCTGAGTGTGGTCTAGAGGAGACATACGTTCAGGTGGACATGCTCCCTTGGCCTGTGAACTCTTTGCTTAGTGGAGTAGGGTGCAGCCAGAGGAGGGCCCAGTGGGGTGCTCTGAATCATCTGGGTCTCAGACTGACACTGACTTTGCTGTATGAGATCAGAGTCAAGAACATTAGGATGTGTTGAGTTTAAAGAGTACCTGTTCTAAAGTTCTCTTTCTACATCAGCAACAAACACAGGTTCCATTAGGTGGTGGTTTGCACTCTGCTACAATTCATACATTGCAAAGATTCGACCATTATTTCCTGAAGTTCAAAAGTAACAGAAACCATGGCTCTTTATTTTCTGATGTGATCTAAGGAACCTGGCAGTCTTTCCAACTGAAATGCTATCTTCTGTGTTTACATTCATCCTCGTCACCAAAAACTGTGCTTATAAGATGACTGCTCCAACGGAGTTGTGTTTTCTGGAGAAGTTATTTCATTAGATTAGAGCTCAGTCTCCAGGGTCTTCCTGCCTAAAGCTGAGCTCCCCAGATCTGGAGAGGGAAGTGTTCTGTACACATTTTCCATCTGCCTAAAAGTTGGAACAGGAACACTGTCCCTGTTCAGCCAACAAGCTCTCATTCATTCATTCATTTCACTAATATTTATTAAGCACCTACCCTCAGGGAGCTAACAACTAAAAAAGACAAGACAAATGATGTTGACGTTAGGTGCTGTAAGAAAGTGTTGGGGCCTGAGTGATAAGGAGCTAGCCAGGGCAGTGTGTGTGTGTGTGGTGTGTGGTGGGGTGGTGATGGTGGGGAGGGAAAGCTTCCAGGGAGAGGAAAATGCAAAGGTCCTGAGATGGGAATTGGTGTGTCTGAAGGACAGAAAAAGGAAAGACCTAATATTTGAATGGTGAAGATGGAATCCAGAGGTGCGTGTTCAATGAACGAGGCCTTCAGCCCCGCACTTTTCCCAGCCTGTTTCTCTTGTGCGCGCTTTTCTCTGAGGAGCGAAACCTGCTTGGCCTTCGGCATCTCACGTTAAGTGGATGGTGAGGAGGGGCCTGCCATGAGTGGTGTCTGTGGGGAATGAAGCCAAGAAGCACAGGGAAAAGCAGAGGTCTGTCTTGGTGTGATTCTGAACACCGAGGCAAGGGTGAAATGGGCACCATTTGGTGGTGGCACTCAGAAAAGGGACTCAGGAACCCCTCCTGTCTCACATTTTCCCACCAGACAATTCCAGGCCAGCCTGGATGACCACCTGCTAGTCATTCACTCTTCCTTTTTGCTTGTTTAAAGCATGAAGCCAAGATCAAGTCTCTGACAGACTACATGCAGAACATGGAACAGAAGAGGAGGCAGCTAGAAGAGTCCCAGGACTCGCTCAGCGAAGAGCTGGCTAAGCTCCGAGCCCAGGGTAAATATTTGACTAACGCGCAGGTGTCAAACACCTGGCCTAAGGCAGACAGCCTCTGGTTGACTGGAATCATGATGTTTAGTTTTGCTCAGTTGAAGTATTTCTAGGTCTACTGCAAACAATAGCATAACTGGAAAAAAGGGAGAGATTTCTATTTCTTTTTTTCTTTCTTTCTTTCTTTCTTTCTTTCTTTCTTTCTTTCTTTCTTTCTTTCTTTTTTTTTTTTTTTTAGACAAGAGTCTCTCTCTGTTGCCCAGGCTGGAGTGCAGTCCGCGATCTCAGCTCACTGCAACCTCCACCTCCCAGGTTCCAGCGATTCTCCTGCCTCAGCCTCCTGAGTAGCTGGGACTACAGGTGTGCATCACCACACCCGGCTAATTTTTGTCTTTTTTAGTAGAGATAGGGTTTCACCATATTGGCCAGGCTGGTCTCCAACTCCTGACCTCATGATCCGACTGCCTCAGCCTCCCAAAAATACAGACATGAGCCACCGCGCCCGGCTTAAAAGGAGAGATTTCTAAGAGACCGTTCCCACCCTGAATCTGCTTATCTTCCCATTTCCCCACAGTCCACCCAGTTACCCAAATCAGAATCCCCCACTCCCCACCTCCTGACTCTAGTTGGTCACCAGAGCCTGTTCATTCCATCTGCCAGAGGCCTGTCTGGTTCACTGTCCAGGTTAACTAAGGACTGTGGCTATATCCATCTACCCATGCCCACCCTCAGTCTGCTCTGGGCCAGCCACTGTGTGGCATCCCAAGGGATGATCCTAAAATTCACATTCTCTCTCTGTCCAAACCGACACTTCTAACCCCTCCATGGCATCCCATTGCTCTTAATATAAAGTTTGAACTGCCGTGGCTTCACTGGCACCTCCTTGAACAAGCTCTTCCCTTTGCCAGCCAGCCTTGTGATCTCCTGAGCTTAGGGAAGTGCGTCACACATAGGAAGCATTTCATAAATATGAATGAATAGAAGCTGAGATTCAAGAGAAGGGACTAGAAATGCAGAAACTAGAACAGGATTAAGAATGTATGTGCCATGTAATGTGAAACTAGAACATATATATTATGAGTTGCAATGAAAATTGTTACAATTCTTTCAGAAAGCCATTTGAAAATACATACTAATAATTATAACATTTTTCATACCTTTTGATCATCACATCTCAGATATTCATTGCAGAATTTTAGATCAGCAAAAAAGAGGAAGCCATCTAAGTGTCTAATAGCTAACACACTATGGTGTGTTATTT
This sequence comes from Chlorocebus sabaeus, assembly GCF_047675955.1. Classification (NCBI taxonomy): domain Eukaryota; kingdom Metazoa; phylum Chordata; class Mammalia; order Primates; family Cercopithecidae; genus Chlorocebus; species Chlorocebus sabaeus. The sequence goes on from NC_132913.1 coordinate 36,322,980, forward strand.
AATAGAACTTTTTTTTCACATGAAATACGTGAAGGTGTGCTGCAATATTTATGATGCAATGTTAGGTGAAAATCACAATATATCATTGTATCTTTACTATGGTTATAACTATTAAAAATGAATGAATGCGGCTGGGCACGGTGGCTCATGCCTGTAATCCTAGCGCTTTGTGAGACCGAGGTGGGTAGATCATGAGGTCAGGAGTTCGAGACCAGCCTGGCCAACATAGTGAAACCCCGTCTCTACTAAAAATACAAAAATTAGCTGGGCATGGTGGCACAAGCCTGTAATCCCAGCTACTCGGGAGGCTAAGGAAGGAGAATCGCTTGAATCCGGGAGCCAGAGGTTGTAGTGAGCTGAGATCATACCACTGCACTCCAGCCTGGGTGACAGAACAAGACTCCGTCTAGAAAAAAAAAAAAAAAAAAAAGAATGGATGAATGGGTTCCTAGAAATTCATATTTAAGGTAAAAGTGGTTCTGATAGGGTAGTTGGGATGGTGATGCTGTTATCAATTTTTATATTCTTTATTGTTGTTGTACAGTTTGCTCAGTAAATACATTTTGTGTCAGATGCCAAGGCAGATTTAAAAAGAAAGAACATACCCACTCTCTGCTCTAACCTCGTAACATGTTCTTTGTGTGGTAACACGTGCATGTTAGTAGGTGCACCATCAAAAACTGCACATGGAAAATCACGTTTCTCTCTTGCGTTCAGTGGTCTCTGCAGTGGGGCCACTGAGTTGAAATAAAATAGAGGCAAGAAAACCTGAAGTGGAACAGACTAGAGAGAAATAATGAATTGAATGTCACTGTCGTAAAGCACTCTGCTCCCTGGCACCCCAGCTCCACAGCTGGGGCTGCCCATTGCACCTGGCATTCAGAGAGCGCCAGCGACCAAGCATATGCTGAGACAGGAGTGCCACACTGCAGCCCTGCCCCAAACGTGGGGCCTTCTGATTTAATCTCAAAAGTGTTATGCTATCTTTCTATTTCCCATGTTCTCATCCTTAGAGTATGTTTTCCTGCCCCAGATTCTTAGAGAATAAACGCCTACACATGGGAGGTAAAGTAGGTCTTCCTGGAACTCCCATCATGGCATGGGTCCACAGGCCACTTAACAGTCACAGAGGGCATTATCATCTGCAAGGCCCATTTGTGCACATGACCTTGTGCTGCTCACAGCGACCAGGTGGGAAACAAGCCCTCCCAGGTGTGCAGTGACATAAAGCCAGAGTGCAGTCCTAGGAGGACCGCCCCCGTGAGCATTGTCCCCTACAGTTGCTGCACTTCCCTGTGGAAGGAATGCTGCAGGAGGGGGCAGCCTTGGCTTTGGCCAGAAGTCCTTGCCTGTTGCTTTATGCCATGGTTTTAACTGCTGATATAAGCTGATGTTTCACTCTGTTGCCATTTTTCTTGCTTTTTATTTTTTTTAATTTTTGATTTTGGGTGTGAGTCCCACCGGTTAAATCTTAAATCATCATTTAAAATTCAAAACAGAAAAAATGCACGAAGTCAGCTTCCAGGATAAGGAGAAGGAACATCTGACGCGGTTGCAGGATGCTGAGGAAATGAAGGTGCGTGTGACCGCCCCTTCCATTAAGCCCAGTGTGCATTTGATGCATTTGGATTGGAAATGCTTGTTCTAGGAAAATCTGTCACCTTCAGATCTGTGTGTGGCAGGGGAGAGGGGAGAGGAGCTGCTGGGCACTCAGAGTCCATCTCAGAGTGTGGTCTGGCTTAGAAATGAACAAGTCCCGAAACCCCAAGATGTCTGTAGAGAATGGTTAAGTTGCGTTAATACCTTTGTCTTCCTCATTCCTGATGAAGAGGGATAGGGTAGCACCCCCAATCACTGCATGGGCTCTTTTGTCGGAGTTAACTTCTAAGGATTTCTTCCTCCAACCTTTATGAAGAACACACCACATTTGAGTTTCTATCTCAAACACAGAGATTTTTCTTTTGGTCACATTTTAAAGAGTAAAGGAAAATGGATTGGGGAGTAAGACTTTTAGGTGAATAAAATGAGGCAGGAGAAGATGTAGGATTTTGATTAGTTGTAGGCAAACTATGAGCCTCACTGAGTCAAAGTCCACAGTTAAAGTGATGTCCACGGCATGCCCCTACTCCAGCCAGCAGAATAAAATCATGCCTTGTGGGAGTCCCTTTCCTGTCTTCAGAGTGTTTTGGCAGAAAGGTCTCCTTTGGACATCATCATAAATCTGTACAGCGGGCAGGGCAGGGGCTTTTATCTCAATTTTACAGGTGAGGGAGTGCAGCTCACACAGGTTACGGGTTTGTCTGAGGTTACTTGAATAGGGAGAGGTTGGTGCCCTCTGACTGACCTGGCTGAAGAAGCTCAGGGTGGACTGGAGAAGCTCAGGCTGGGCTGTAGAAGGTCAAGGGAACACTTTTAGTTGGTGGACTAATTGGCTCCTAAGGCCCACTTGGTTTTATAACAGATCTTGGGTTTTGTTACCCAATAAAGCAAGGCCGGGTCCTGGCCACACAAGAGTCAGAAATGCCCCCAGTTTTGGGATCTGACATCTGAGGGACACAGGGGAGGAGGTAGGTCCAGATCCAGGGCTTGTCACAGAGTGGGCTGAGTGCCAACGAGTGGATGACATGTTTCTCTTGGCCTGGGATGCAGAAGGCGCTGGAGCAGCAGATGGAGAGCCACCGGGAAGCTCACCAGAAGCAGCTGTCTAGACTCCGAGATGAAATTGAGGAGAAGCAGAAAATCATTGATGAGATTCGGGAGTGAGTTGGCCCAGGACTCCAGGGGTGTGGGGGTGGTCATGCCTCGGTCCTCTTGGGGAAGCCCGGAAGGATGTGGCTCTTAGCCAAGCGCCCTGCTCACCTTGCCCTATGGGCACTGCCCTGGTGACACAGCAGGCTGGGCGGGCTGCTTCCAAGGTCTGTTCTCCCATCTGGAGCTGAGCCTCCTGGAACCCTGGCGTGGCAGGTGGCAGGCGGGCCCAGCTGCCTTTCCTAGTCCCCGAGGGCCGGCCGGGGTCACATAGGTGATTCCGTGGATGGATGCATGCCGCAGTAGATGGGGGAAGCATCTGTAATGAAAGCACCAAAGAAAAGAAAAAAAAAAAGAAAAAAGAAAAAAAACTTGGTCCTGACTGCACGGTTCTAGTAGGTTAATAAACACTCGAGAGAAGACAGCACCACTGCCTCCCCTTCTCCCCCTACATATACACACTCCCTGTGCCACCCAGCCACCTAGTTCCATGTGCTCACTTCTTAGGACCCCACACTGTCATGTGTCTGCACAGGCAGAGGTGCCAGCGACCTGTGGCACTGCCACCAGGATGGCGTCATTGCAGTTTCTCTCTGGTGACACCCCCTCATGCTGTGCTCCTGCCTTGTCACAGCCTCTGACATGCCCTCTGCTCCTTCAGAATAATGTTTTCAAATGCTCTGCATAAAAGACTTGGGATTACAAAGAAAACCAATTATATTGAAATGCTGATCTCCCCACCCCCACCCCACCCAGGGTCTTCACTGTTCTCTTCCCTCCCACTTTCTGTAGATGAAGAAACAGATTTCTATATGGGAAGCAAGGTGAAATGATTTACTTAAGGTCACATTGCTAAATAGGAATCAGATTGGAGTTAGACTTTAATTCTCCAGACTACTGATCCAAGTCCCTTTTCAATGTGTGTGAGCCGCTTGAAAGGTATATTTGCATTTTAAAAGAGAAGAATGGTAACCCAAGCAAAAGTCTAAATGGTGTGACCCAGACTCGGTGCCCAGTCCCTGAAGGAAGGCACTTAGACTCCTCCCTCTTTTTCTCCTCCCGGGCCACCCCCTGCTGTTGCCATGTGCTTTCCCTTTCAGGGATATCTCACGTTTATTATTCTGATTAATCACCCTCACCTATTCACCTGGAAGGGAGGGGGAGGTGGGAGGGAAGGAAGGCGAGAAAGAGGGCGGGTTGGTGAGTGAGTTAGGAGGTGGGGAAGCTTCCTCGGCCTGTGCCCTTCAAATGGACTCTGGGCTTTCCTTCTGGTGGTGCATTAGCTGTTCCTTTACAGGCGCTTAGGCGTGGCTCTAGGAAAGGTTTTATGAGTCCTAGACTGATGTAAATGTTGACCAAACACCCTCAACCAGATGGCAAGTTTCTGTTTGCAGCAGAGCCCAGGCTGTCTTTTCTTCATAATTTCTCTCTCCGTGCCCACTCCTTGAGGGCAGAAACTGCCCCGGTATCAGTGAGGCATTTGGACTTGGGAGATGTTTTTAGAACGTCAGAGCAGAAAGGAGGGAAGGTGGAAATGGCCAAATCAGGTTCCCCGAGTGAGCGCATGCCGTCGGAGGGGCTGAGGAAGCAGAGTTCTTCTTACATGGGCTCTGTGTTTTAAAATATCAGCCCTTCTTCCATCTCATTATTTTTCCCCTGAAGCTCTTGCACAAGCAAACTATAAATACATCCACAAAGCCTTATGTTTCATGACTCTTAGATGCACCCCAGAAATTAGTTTTCACTTGGGCAGGGAGGAAGCTGTGAGGTTGTTCTCTGATCCCTCCAAATCCTGCAGAATTACTGCCTTTATTGTACAGAACTAATGGGGTTGGAACAGAACCACGGTTTTAGCCAGATGACTCAGAATTTCAGACTGATGTGGAATATATTGCTTTTTCCTCTGAATTTCAGTTTGAATCAGAAACTGCAACTGGAACAGGAGAAGCTCAGTTCTGATTATAACAAGCTGAAAATAGAGGACCAAGAGAGAGAAATGAAGCTGGAAAAGCTCTTGTGAGTGCACTCTAAATATTTCCCCTATTTTCTCTCATCCCCGTGATATTCTGGTTAGATTGGGCTAATTTAAAAACAGACAATGGCTATTTGTGTGCTTGTTGGTTAGTTTTGTTTGATTTATCTGTGGATGCAAATAGTATCTGCTGAAATCTCTGAGTCCCCTATGGTGGTCTGTGGTTCCTTTTTGTTTTTCAGATTGCTCAATGATAAAAGGGAACAAGCCAGAGAAGACCTCAAAGGGCTGGAGGAGACAGTGGTATGTCAAGATATTTCCTGATTTATGTTCATCTCCAAGACCAGATTTGTTTGTGATTTGTCGGATTGTTTATTTCAAAATTTTATCCATGCACACCTTTCTGTGTAATGTTTTAGATAAGACATTCTACGGAAAAGTAGGATTTGTAGAATTTAGTCCTCAACTCTTCACAGAATCAATCAACCAATCCACCTATCCTTAGAGCAGTAACCTGGAGCCCCTGAGTGAGGATTAAGCTGAATTGCAACTTAGCAATTTTACAGCCCTGTACTCTGTGACATACTTCCACTCAACATTCAACAGATATTTATTGAGCATCTCCTAATGGCTGGCATTCTTCAAGGTGCCTGAATATATCCATAAACAACAGAGATAAGATCTCTGTCCTTATGAAGCTTACCTTTAGCTGCGAGAGATGATAAAAAGTAAGGAAACAAATCTTGCACTCTATCAGATGGCTATAGAATGTGCAGGGGTTGGTGACTGGGGGAGGCTCCATGAGGAGGTGACCTTTGAGCAGGGACTCGAAGAAGGAGAAGAAGTGAGCCATAGAGATATGTGGGGGAGAGCATTCCTGGCAGAGGCAACAGCTCATGCCAAGGCCCTGAGCTAAGCCCAGGACTGTCATGTTGGGGGCCAGCAGGGAGGTGTGTGTAGCTGCAGCTGAGGGAAGGACAGGGATATAAGGTGAGCACAGAGAGGTAAAGGCCACAGTGATGCAGGCCAGGTAAAACTTTGAGACCTGCAGGGCTTTGGGTGGAGGAGTGATGGGCCCAACTTCCCTTTGCAAGCGCTCGTTATTTGAAACCCTGGTTGGTTTTCTCTGTCCTGTGTCTGGGTTTGTTGGCATCATCTCCTCTGGTCGGCTTCCATTTCAGCTGCTCTGTGGGATAGCTGCCTGGCTCCATGCCCCACAGCCTGCGCTTCAAGACAGACTATTCTAACATAGCCTCTCCATTTGGTGAAAACACGTTCAGGCATTTCACATGATTCAACGACAGGGAGAAACTGTTGGTTAGATACAGTCATCCATTTTGGCTCCGTTCATGGGTCATGTGGATCTGTGTGGGACTGATCCATCTCCAAGGACCTGGTGACCCCACATTGGTGGCAACTGTTTGCTTGGGTCTGGCCCCGAGATTGTGCTCTGGCCCCTGGACTTATAGTATTTGTTGCACCTCAAAGCCAGGGAGCGGAAATGAGGGCACCAGCCATTGGAGACAGAAGATGTCTGTGTCCAAAGGGAGCTGGGCATTTGGAGCATGGAGGAGGAGCCTGTGGAGGGGGCTGCTGCTGGGGAACCTGAAACGAAGCCACACAATTGCTTCATCTGCATCTGTTTTACCAGAGAAGTGATAATCCTAATTATAGATAATTATAGAAATTCAGAAAAATATTGAACATTAAAATTTCACTATATTTCTACCAGCTAGGGATCAGTGATATCAATGAAATATTTTGGGATCTTCTCTTCCTTTACACCTGTGAGCTCTCAGGCACTCTCACCCCACTGTCCCTAGCCATCCACGCCCTCTTTCGTTCTCACTGACATCTACAACTCAAGCACACGAGCACATCATCACACACTCACACCGGGGCTCACACGTCCCTTGCAGTCAGCTGCTCACTGTCATGTTCTCATGCCTCTGCTCAGCCACACTCACTCCTGCATGCTGCTCCATACACAAGTACTTACAACACATACTCTTGTTACACACAGGACATGCGCACTTGCATGCACGCACACAGCTTGCATTCTCACTAACTGTCCACACTTTCTCACTCACACATTCACACAATCACTCTTGTGCAGTTGCTCAGCCTCACTCCCCTTGCTTGCCTTCACTCACACCCACACCCGTGTTCACACTCCCTTGTACACTCTGGCACAGATGCTGTCGCAGGACACGCCCCCTCACATGCACGCAGGCGCGTTCACACATGTCACCCTCATGCACTCTTTCAGTCACAACCACCTCCACTCACACGCACACTCATTTCCATGCTCATGGACTCACATGCTTTCTCCTCTCATACGCTCAGGAGTGTGATATTTAAAGAATGTTTCATCAGCTCTTTTGCCTTTTTTGAAGTTCGAGTGGTCTTTTGCGTCTTTTGTATGACGTATTTTCCTCACTAGCTCCTCTGTCTCCCTGCTCGTCCTCTCTCCCTCCCACGCTGGGCGCGGTTCCACGCGCTCCCTCCCAGGCTGCTCCCCACTCGCACCCTCGCCCAGCCCGTGCACGCGGACAGACCCACTGGCTTCATGGCACCCACATTCTCTCCCTCACTCTCACTTACCACCCACATGCATCGCATGCACGCTTTTAAAATCCAAGATTGGAGCCCTGCAGTGTATGCTGTTTTAGACTCGGATGTTTTCACTCAGCCTTGGAATTCTCCCTGAGCCGTAAATGTTCTTCAGAAATAGACGCGCTGTCCTTGGCTGACTGTTCTGCCGCTCTCCTCAGCGCAGGGCCTGTTCTGCCTCCTGGAGTGTTTGGGTGGGGTGGGTGGGGCATGGAGCCTGCTGACCAGGGGGTGAATGCCCGGGAAGCCCGCTGCAGGGCACAATGGTGGAAAAGGCCGACTGGCCGTCGGGGCATCCCTGGCCCCGGGCAGCTGACTGGCTGGAACAGGACACTGTCTGGGCTTTGGGGCGGGAGCTCTCCTCTGGGTGCGTTGATGAGACTTATATTCCCTCCTTGCTGGTCCCACCCTTGCTGTCCACTGTGACAGGAAGCTGAGCCTTGAGCTTTGGCATGGAGGGTAGCAACCTGTGAAGAGGGACATGTGTGGGGAGGTGGAGGGGTGATGAACGTGATAGAGGAAGGAACACTACCACAGGAGGCCGAATGATAGTTGCCTGAGCACAATGTGCATAAATAAAAGGGACAAGTGATTTTAAATGATTTATACTACCCTTCCCAAACTGTTTATTGTTCAATCTCCCTAAAAACAAACAAAAATGAGAGAAAGTTCCCAACCTCAGGACTCTATATTTAGTATTTACACCCCAGGAGATGCCTGGCCCTTGGACAAAGCACTGTTCTCATTCCGTCCTCTGTTCCCTTTCCGTTTTGGTGTGGTGGTGGTTTTATGAAAAATGTAAAGTGTGATTACAGTTCAATCAGTAATGAAACCACTGATGGGAGAGACAGTGCATGCAGGGCGGGCGCAGGTGTTAAGGAGCAGGGTATCCAGGCTGAGCTCCCTCTGGCAGGGCCTGGGACAATGTGTAACATAGAGAGTACTGCACCCCTGCCCCTGGGCTGAAAGGCGGCACAGCCTCAGACAGGTCCTGTGTGCACATTATTCATAATCACAGATCCATTTGGTTTCCTGCAGAAAGTAATTTACCTCATCTGAGGACACAATTGACTTCAGGTGCTTCTTATTTCAACACAGAATTGGACCCAGTAATAAGACCTTAAATTAACAGAGAACTTTTATTGCAAGAAGCTTAGTGTTTGTATAGCTTTATAGTATGTTTTTTTCCTTTTAGATGTGAGCGTGTGTGAGTTGCGTCCCTTGAAATTCTGTGTTAAAGTAGGTCAATTTAGACAAATAAAAAAGTTTGCATGCAGAATTTAGCTCTCTCCTCTTCCTCTATAGGAAAATATTTTACAAGGAACTAATCATATCTCCTATAGTAAACACATGAAGACTTGAACAGACAGAAATATTTGATCTTCTGATCTTGTTAACAAAGATCACCAGATCTGGCTCAGGCTCTTGTCTCAGCAATCTAATTCCTAAGGTTTCATTTGTAGAAAGTAATCCAAAATGAAGGGGAAAAATGTCCCCAAGATTACAGTGAAAGTTTTAACAACAACAATAAAAGGAAGCAATACAAGCCTAATGAAGAAATGGCTTTTATGATATGAAATATGCATCAATAAATTCATACTAGTCACGTTTATTGGGCACTGAATATGTACCAGAAAATTTTCTCAGAACATTATAAGGTTCATCTCATTTAATCTTGACAGCAATGATGAGGCAACTACTGTTTTTATTGTCGTGTTAGCAATAAGAAAACGGAGGCACAGAAAGGTTAGATAACTTGCCCAGGGCCACCCAGGAGGAAAGTCCACGGAATGCCCCATCCATAAGCTCAGTGATGTAAAGCAAACAAGCGTGTGGACTTGCGCCTGAAGCAGGTGTGGAGACGTGAAAAATGTGAATCAGTTACAGTGAGATATTGTGGCTAACTTTTCATTTAAGCTTGTTGGTATTACATTGTAACATTTATGTAATAAAAAGAAAAAAGGAATTCATCCTGATACAACGTAGCCCAATAGGAATTTTTGTGAGGAAACCTTTTGAATTTTTGTGGGTGAGGAAATGTGTGGTTCCACTGTGAACAGATGAGCAGGCTTTGTTCTAGTTTACAATTTGTGGTTTGGGTTCTCAGGCTGTGCACCTCAAGGTGCTCCAGTAATGACACTAGGTCCAGCAGTGGGCATGGTCAGGGTGGGGGTGTCACAGGGAAGGGGGCGCACCAGCGGCATCCATGGCTGGCTCGGGAAGTGTCTCAGGGAATGATCTGGTGCCAAATGTGCCATAAATTCAGTGAATTGCTACATTTAAGTGACCTTTAAAAATCTTCTCTTCCAGTCTAGAGAGTTGCAGACACTGCACAACCTTCGGAAACTCTTTGTCCAGGATCTGACCACCCGAGTTAAAAAAGTGAGTTCTCTTTTGTCTGAATGGGACTGAGAAGAAAATCAAAGATGGCAGGGAAGAATCATTTTCAGTTGAAATACCACTTGCTTAAGTCGGAGCTGGTTATGCTTAAAAATTAATTACTTCACACCAGAGAATGTTATTAAAAGAATGTGCTGGAGGCAAAAAATACTTGGTAACATTTTCCCATCTGATTTTTCCTTCTTAGTAAAAGGAAGTCAGAATGCTTTCCCTGGCCTTCATTTCAAATGAACACATATTTTTCTGGCCCCCACTGTGTGAGGGCGACTGCTCTTGACACAGAAACATTTAGAGCAGTCGCTTCAGAAAGCATTGCCCGGAAGCCTGGAGACGCTGGACCAAGAGAGCCTCTTATTTATTTGTTAAGAGGCCATTAGGGGCTAGGTTAGAGTTTGTGAAGCACGTCAACATCCAGTATTTATTTGCTTTTCCCAGCAACCATGTAAGTGGTGCTTAGTGTTCCTGTTTTTGCAAATGTGGAGACAGGCTCAGATGTTAAATAACTTACCCATATTGCACTGGTGGGAAGAGCCAGAGATGGGTCTGGAACCCAGGCCTGTGGGGTCTCTGGATCTGAGCTGCTTCTGTCCTCTTGCTACACCAGCAATCTGGAGACGCTCTGTAATGGTGACTCACCCAAACAGCTTGCAGAGGTTTAAGGAAGGAGTAAGAGGTGAAGGCAGCAAGAGGGCTACTCTTTCAGTGTTTAAAAGTGATGGACAACACAATGGGCCATGTGTAGAGGGATGGTAGGATTGAAGGAGGGTCTGTTTAAGAAAAGTGTGTGCATGTGTGTATGAATGTGTGTGCATATTTGAATGTGTGAATGTGTGTCAGTGTGAAGGAGCCAAGGGAAAGAGGTCAAATGCCTTATAAAGATAGGGTCGGGTCTGAGAGGGAGAGGATTAATAGTGTAGATGGATGTATTAGCTAGTCTTGGTAAGGAGAAGGGACACACATTCCTAAAGGGGAGGAGTGGAGAAGTCAAGTTGGAAGGATCGGCGGGGAAACACATGAGGGTGGAAAGAAGCCACATTTGATGATTTGGGTCTTCTTGGTTTATGTGTAGGCTCGGTCCTTGGTGGGGAAGTAGGGAAAAGAATGGGAAGCCCAAGGAGACTAGACATGGTTCAGGCAGCCGAGGTGGGCGACTATGGAAAAGTAGAAGGATTGCTGAGCAGTGGTGTTGGTGTTGAGTCAGAAGCTTGTGGCCCCTGACAGCATGATTTAAGTGAGTTTAGAATCCTGGAAATGAAAATAAAGAAGGCAGAAAATGATGGGCAATTTCAAGGCGTGCATGGCAATGGCAAGGCAATTAGGTAGTTAGTAAGCACGGTCCAAAATACAAATGACCGTGGGGGCCTGGACCTGGCAGGAGAGTGAAGCCAGAGCAAAGGTGATGGACAAGGAGACTAGACGGGGAGGGCATCTGGCCAGAGGTTATGACATGGACTGAAAAGGTTCAGTCCGAGGAAGGAGGTGGAAGCCATGACCATACATGGGAGGCTCTGGTCCTAGGGAGGGTTAGGAGCTTGAGATCAGACTTCCGGATTTAATGATAAAAAACTCTCTAGGAAAGCCCTGCTTTTAGACCAGTGGTTTTCTTCGGGTGGTTCTCTGGCCATCAGCCTCAGCATCACCTAGGAAACTGTTTAGATATGCAAATTCTCATACCCGACCCCAGATCCACTGAATCAGAGACTAGGGTTGGAGTGTGGCAATCTAAGTCTCAACAAACCCTCCCCTGGGGAGCCGGGTGCTAAGGCTCAACTTTGGGGAGCTCAGTTTTAGACTGAAGAGCTGCAGGTTTGAGATGCTCATGTAGCCATTACCTTTCAGAAAAAGGATGATGATCTCTTCTATAATCAGACCGAGCAAACCTGCTTTTCCACCTTGGAACACCAGGATGTGTTTGCACCTGTACTTTCCAATTTATCTGTGCCACTTGGCTTGCCAGGAGTGCAGCGTTGTGCCAATTTCAAGATTTGATAAATTTCAAGAATTTACCCAGCACCCAGATGCTATGATTAATTTGAGCTTGATTCATTAATGAATTTTATAGATTTGGAAGCTGAAGGGACAAGCAGAGGCCATTAAGACTTCCCAGTGGGACCACAGACATTTGCTTACAAGTTTGGTGACTTGTTATCCCATCATGATGGCTGAAATCAAATTTAGGTCCTGGGTTTATGTTTTCACAGTTGTTGTTTCTTAATGAATTTTGGAATGCTTTCTTTTGAAAAGAAGTCTCTATTTACTACACGCAAGGGAGACATATATTTTACTGAAGATAAATCATCTGTAACTTTCAAAAGCAGATTTTGAAGTGTTTTGTTTTGTTTTGTTTTGTTTTAGCTCCCTAAAAAATAGCTCCTCCTTAAATCACTTTTCGTACTAATAAGGGAAATTAATTGGGGGATTTGTTGAGTCTAAACTTTTAGAACCTCTCTCTATTTTCACTTTCAGAATACCCTTTGGTGGGAATGGGGATTCTTTTTTTCCATCCACATTATCCTGGGGTGGAGGGTGGGTGGATGACAGCCCGTCCTGCTGACCCCTTGGTGTCAATGCAGAGTGTGGAGTTGGACAGCGATGATGGAGGCGGCAGTGCTGCCCAGAAGCAGAAAATTTCCTTCTTGGAGAATAACCTGGAGCAGCTCACCAAGGTTCACAAGCAGGTAGGAAAGTTCTGCCCACTCTCCTCTGCTTCCCTCCTCTCTCCCGAAAGAAGCCCCACCAGGTTTGGCTGTGGTGTGCGGAGAAGGCACTGAGATTGAAGGTAAAAGAACTGTACTCCATCAGAGGACAAGAGGGCTGGAAAGGTCCTTACAAATCCTTTAGTTCTCAGTGACTTCCCATATATATAAAGGACTTTCTTTTCTCAAAGCCAAATATAAAGCATTGGGTTTGAGCTCTCTGGGTTTGGAGAGGGAAGTGTTCAGAGGCCTGTCTTTTCATCCTGCCTCCACCCCTGACTTTGGACACCAACTAGCCTCCGTGTCTCCCATACCACCTCTGAGGTACCTCTGTGGACCTGAAAGCTCCACAGAATGCAAAGTGGACCCCACTGAGCTGGTTCAAGTCCTTTATTTTTACAGATGGGGAAACAGACTGGTGCCTTGCTTCATTGCACCGTGAGAGGACCGGGACTGGAGCCAGCACCCTCTCTGCTCAGCTGCCCATTCCTAGCGATCTCAGATGCTCACTCGGGTGCCTGCGATGCGCTGGCATTTGTCTAGAGTGACAGAGAGTGATAACTGTGTCCAAACTCACCAGTGATTTCAGCAGGTCATTTGTCTTGGATACTTTCTTTTTAAATGTTGGTGTGTGCATGGCTGTTTTCCCTCTTTAGGAATTGGGATGTGATGGAAATGTCCCAAGTTTTTGGACCACATGGCCAAGGAGATGTCATTTCTCTTTGACTTGTGAAGACTTTTTCAATATTACTGATGATGGCGTTTTTTCCCCAGAGGGAGGATAATAGATTCTAGAGAGTTGAAGCTACTCAAATTGTCGATGAGAAATACAAAAGCAGGAACTGCCAGGGAGCTTGAAATAGGGCTCTGAGATACATGTTTTACAATTTATTTTTAATTTTATTTATTTATTTTTTGAGCTGGAATCTTGCTCTGTTGCCCAGGCTGGAGTGCAATAGTACGATCTCTGCTCAGTGCAACCTCTGCCTCCTGGGTTCGAGCGATTCTTCTGCCTCAGTCTCGCAAGTAGCTGGGATTACAGGTGTGCGCCACCATGCCTGGCCAATTTTTTGTATTTTTAGTAGAGCCAAGGTTTCACCATGTTGGTCAGGCTGGTCTTGAACCTCTGACCTCGTGATCTACTCATCTCAGCCTCCCAAAGTGCTGGAATTTCAGGCGTGAGCCACTGCACCCAGCTGAGATGCATTATTTTATTCATGGATTGAATGAGCATTTGTTAAAAACGTACTCTCTGCCAGGCACTAGAGCTGGTGCTAGGAGAACAAAGCAGGAGATCCAGCAGTAGCTCACTTTGGTGTAGCACTTTCTGATTTTCAAAACTTTCTCCGTCCACCTGGATCCCCTATTATGTAGTACACTTGTGTTATCGATGAGAAACTTGAGACTTGTGGTGGTCAAATGACTTACGCCAAGTCAGATGGCCAGGACATAAAGAGCTGACCTTTGAACCCACTCCTACCTAGGGCTGGCCTGTTGCTTCTTCAGTCAGCGAAAAGGCGCAGTCTCTTCCTCTTAGCCTCTGGATGTGTTGCAAAGCTGGGTCCAAACCCCATGCCAGTGTAAACGGTGGGTTCTGCATGGAAGGAGGCCCTCTGAGAGCTCAGGAACATGCTTGTTTTTCACTGAGTCCTTTTGAACCGGCTTGAAGTGTCTCAGCTTTCTCATGCTAATTTACTATTCTCATAAAGTGGTTGATTGTCTCACACAATTCGCCTTTCCTCTACACACACCCAAACAAAAGAGGAGGTAAATCCTGCCTCACATCGAAAGTTTCTTGTGGTGGGAAATAGTTTTTAGTTGTATCCCCACCCCACCATTCCTTGCACCGCGTGAATCACGTGTTCACTGGAGTCCACAGTCTGGGTTTTCCTTTCCTCTCTGTGATTGTACGGAGTGCCAAGGACGACCTAGCGGGGGTCGCCTGTTCAGCAGCAGGGGCTGCTTCTGGCTGCTCTGGTTTGCGCAGTGCAGCCTGCCTGGTAGTAACTCCCCTCCTTTATCCTCCTGCCCCAGCTGGTCCGGGACAACGCAGACCTGCGTTGTGAACTGCCCAAGCTGGAGAAGCGGCTGCGTGCCACGGCGGAGCGCGTCAAGGCGCTGGAGAGCGCGCTGAAGGAGGCCAAGGAGAACGCCATGCGGGACCGCAAGCGCTACCAGCAGGAGGTGGATCGCATCAAGGAGGCCGTGCGGGCCAAGAACATGGCCAGAAGGGCCCATTCAGCCCAGATCGGTACGTGTGTGCACCGTGGCGCCCGGGGTTTGAGAAGCTACTGCGGCCTCCCAGCTAAGATTTGCTAAAAAGGTGAAGACAGCGCCAGCCCACTCTGGAACATCTGAAAGACTGGGATGGAGCCCGCAGGCCGCGGCCCTCCCTGCACCCTGTGCCCACCCTGGGGGAATGGGAATGTCAGGCGCCCCCGTTTTCCTACTCAGATATTCCGGCATCCATCGTGGTTTCAAAACTTCTGAGCTGGGCAGAGAGAAGCCAGCCAAGGCCGTAGGCCCAGGTCTTGGGCTATAAATGGGTACACTCTTAGAAATACTGGAATAGGAGGATATTTCTCTGCAAGGTGTGAAGGGCCCCTGTGTTCTGCACCCGGTGGGACCATGAAGGAACCCGTATGTAGCCAGAGCCCCAGGGAAAGCCTCCAAGTGCAGGTTTGGAAATACCCCGGGAAGAGCCAGGCTGGCATCCGTGACAGGGTGTGGCTACAGGCTGGCACAGAACCTGGGGAGGTCTGGAGTCTCAGCCCCTTCAAGACCTGTATGGATTTGGGCATTTTGCCCGTGTAGGAAATGAGGGTGTAGCCAGAGGCCTATTTCCCAGGATAGAGCCATAGGGATAAAAACAATTTAGAGATATTCTCTAAACAGCTGCTTCTCCTTTTTTTTTTAAATTGAAACATCTGCAAAAACATGTAATTTATTTCCCATCAGATATTGCTGTGTAGATGTATTGTAAACCAGCAGCTTCATGTTTCTAGTTTTAAATCATACCTTAGATTAGTGGTTCATTGCATGTGTAGGATTTCATACCCTTTGAGAATCTATTAAAAGCTATGGACACTCTCCCCAGAAAACAGCATCACAGGCAGATTTCTGCATCCAATTTCAGGGGCTACACAGATGCCCTTGAAAGTCATGGGGAACCTATGATCCATTTCAGATAAAACAAAATCTTTTTTTCTAACTTTTCTTGGCCCAAATTAGAAATGAGCTAATTGATGTTTAAGTTCTTTCTGTCCCCTAAATATTTGGATGCCTTGGATTTGCTAACTATACTGATCGTTTTCCCATTTCCAGAGAGATCTGGTGGTTGATAAGAATAGTACTGTTGATAAGAATTGTGACTTTTCGTTGTCACAGGTGACCTGTAGGTATCAGGATTGTTGTTAAGCCTTTTCTAAATGTCTATTCTCTCTTCTTTCTGTTGGTTGGATACAGCCAAGCCCATCCGCCCCGGACACTACCCGGCCTCATCTCCAACAGCTGTCCATGCCATTCGAGGGGGAGGAGGCAGCTCTTCAAACTCCACTCACTACCAGAAATAAATACAAAGTGAGTCCCATGTCAAGGGTGGTTTCTCTATCTGGAGACAGAGGCTTCTTGCCTTTCCAAAACCCCTGCCTGGCAGTGGACCTTCAGTAGAGAGGAGTTGGGCTCTATTCCAGCACACGCCCTGGGGGTTCCAGGTAAACAGAGACCCGGACCTACCCTCACTCAGTCTAGAGCCCTGGGGTCTTCTAGCTGAGGCTGCCTGGGGCCCATGGGACCTGGAGCCAGGCCGGGCCTAATCCCCTCCAGGGGTAGGTGTGGTGAGTGATTCAGCTGAGCTTTGTTTTTTTTTGCCTGTGGGACTCACCTCTGTAGTTGGCATCCTGTAGGGCATTACCTGTTTGTCAACTGCTTTTACCCAGAGCAGACAGAAGTTGGGGGTTGCTTTAAGTCTCAGGAACAGAATATAAAGAAAGAGCCAGATAATAGAAGTGATGTTTTTATGTTTAGTATCTGAACTCAACAAATGGGGATTTTAAGAAGATACCTAGGTGGGTCCAGGGCGCTTTTTTCTTTGAGATGGTGGTCTGCAAGCTTCTCTGCCCACAACCCACATGCCCAACATTTCTCTCCTAGCAAAAAGAAAAGGAATGAGTGATATACTTTACAAAAGCGAAGAAGCAGAGAGCGAAAACTGTCATCCTGTGTGATGGAAATGGAGAAAAGAGGTTACTAGTTGGGCGGGCAGAAAGACTACTAGGTGACCAGAAAATTTCATTTAGAAAAACTCTGACTTTGAACATGCAGATGGGAAGAGGTGACTCTGAACATTGTCCTTGGACTCTAAGCCCTTGCTAGGGTAGCTGGCTCCCAAGGCAGGCAAGCATGTAAGGTGTGAAGCCTGGACCCCTCCTCATCCAGTCCTTTCTGCATCAAGGCAAGAAGGCGAGCAGGAGGGGCTGGAGCCATCACTCAGGGTCCTGTCATGGCCCAGGCTTAGGCTAAAACTTCCAAGGGAAATGCTTTGGTGGCTGTCCCCACACAACTTTCACCTGTGCTGCCCCAGGCAGTGCCAAGGAGCAGGCCAGGGGCTGGTCAGAGTAGTGGGAACAGGAGGGAAGGCGGAGGCAGCCCACGGGCGGGCAGTGTGCCTGCCATCATCTGCCATCTTCTAGACAGGAAAATGGGAAATGGTCTTGGCAGTGGGCCACCCCATTCCTATCTAATCTCTGCTTCCAATCAGAAATGGAATGAAACTGGAAGTTAGAAAGTTGCTTTTGACTACATGTTGTCAGTATCGAGGCTGATACCTGAAGGGAACTCTGAGATCCAGCTGGGCAGCTTAGAACAGAAAAGCCTGAAGCAGTGGTCCTGGAACTTTGGTGGATGTGAGCATCCTTGAGCACCCAGAGGCCCAGGCTCCTTAGAGGAGGGAGGGCCTGGGTTTTGTTTGTCTTTTTAACCAAGTACTCCAGGTGATTCTGATATTCATCGAAGTTTGAAAACTCTCCATGGTTTATACAGGATGGCAGTTTACTTCTGTCTTATGTAAAGGAAATTGGAAGGTGGTACGTCTGTAAAGAATCTCCACAGTGATAACAGAAATCTAGCCTCTTAACTAGGTTAAGCAAGTGCCTGCCTCCCGAACTCAAGGCCAGCTCAAGGTCACCAAATGACTTCAGTTTCAGCCATCATGCCTACATTCCAAGTTTAGCAACCAGAGAGGAAGCAGAGAAGAGGCAAAAACAGCCATCCTAAATGAATCTCCTTTAAGTAGCCTTCCTGAAGCCCCATGCGATGCTGATGCCTCCCTTTCCCTGGGCAGCACTGGGCCATGTGGCCACATCTAGCTGGAAAAGGTAGTCTTTTAGCTGGGCACATCACTGCCTCAAAGAAAGGTAATGCTCTTTGAGCAAGGACAGGGAGAGTGGATGTTGGGGTGGACAGCTGACACACTGTGCCTTATGGATCACCTAATATGCCGCAGCACTGGCCTAGATGCACTACAGGCATCACCTCATTTGATGAAAGCACAGACACATGTGTATGTGTGTTTCCCAGCAAGACCTTACTAAATATACTGGTCCAGGGATTCTGGGGTCCAGAGATTATGCAGCGGGACAGTCACCTTCTTCATGGGTTCCAACAAAGGTCTGCCAGTCCCATATTTTATGTAGGCTCCAAACAACCAAATGCTGGCCATTCATCACCAGTGTAGCCTCTTCTCATACAGAAGAGTGAAAATCAGTAGGTCTGGGGAGACTTTCAACACCGTTGGAGTGACAGAACCACCCTCACCCATTATGGCATTTTTTTAAAAAATTTTACTTAAGTTCTGGGATACATGTGCTGAATGTCCAGGTTTGTCACATAGGTATACATGTGCCATGATGGTTTGCTGCACCCATCAACCCATCATCATCTTTTTGAGATGGAGTTTTGCTCTTGTCGCCCAGGCTGGAGTGCAATGGCATGATCTTGGCTCATTGCAACTTCTGCCTCCTGGGTTCAAATGCTTCTCCTGCCTTAGCCTCCCAAGTAGCTGGGATTACAGGCATGTGCTACCACGCCTGGCTAGTTTTTGTATTTTTAGTAGAGACAGGGTTTCAACATGTTGGCCAGGCTGGTCTTGAACTCCTGACCTCAAGTGATTCCCCCCACCTCAGCTTCCCAAAGTGCTGGGATTACAGGCATGAGCCACTGCACCCAGCTGGCAATTTGTTTCTTTTCTTTTTTTCTTTTTTTTTTTTTTTGAGACGGAGTCTTGCTCTGTCGCCCAGGCTGGGGTGCAGTGGCCGGATCTCAGCTCACTGCAAGTTCCGCCTCCCGGGTTTACGCCATTCTCCTGCCTCAGCCTCCCGAGTAGCTGGGACTACAGGCGCCCGCCACCGCGCCCGGCTAGTTTTTTTTATTTTTTAGTAGAGACGGGGGTTTCACCGTGTTAGCCAGGATGGTCTCGATCTCCTGACCTTGTGATCCGCCTGTCTTGGCCTCCCAAAGTGCTGGGATTACAGGCTTGAGCCACTGCGCCCGGCCAATTTGTTTCTTTACTCAAAGTTTTAAAAGTGGTTTTGATGGTTTTATCTGAATTCAGAGCCTCCTTAACACACCTTCTCCACATAGCTTCTGTAACTAGATGCTTCTTTCATCAGGTCACAAAATAAACAGGCCCCCTCTTACAGTTCTCAGGATGGCAGTGTGGCTGAGGGGACTGGCATTGGACAAGAGACCTGGGTTCAGGTGTCAGGTCTTCTACTTCCTTCAAGTTACTTAACCTCAGAGTATGTTTCCTCATCTATGAAATGGGGAAAATCTTTTATTTTGGTCATTGGCATTGACAGAAGGCTTAAATGAGGTCATACTTCTAAGCACATAACAATTGCTCAATAAAAATGTTAGTTGCCAGTAGAGATGAGCACTGCAGAACATGGTAGTTGATACATGTTGGTTTATAGTGTCCTTTAATTCATATAGTTGTTACTAAATGGTTTTTAGTTCCTCTATAGCAGTAAATCCTAGCCACTGGGTAGGGAAGGCTTATTTCTAACTGAGTATCCTAGTTGTTGCTATGAGCTGATATAAGGGCTTTTAAAGATAATAGGCTGGGTGCGGTGGCTCAAGCCTGTAATCCCAGCACTTTGGGAGGCTGAGACGGGCAGATCACGAGGTCAGGAGATCGAGACCATCCTGGCTAACACGGTGAAACCCTGTCTCTACTAAAAAATACAAAAAAAAAAAAAAGAAAAAACTAGCCGGGCGACGTGGTGGGTGCCTGTAGTCCCAGCTACTCGGGAGGCTGAGGCAGGAGAATGGCGTAAACCCGGGAGGCGGAACTTGCAGTGAGCTGAGATCCGGCCACTGCACTCCAGCCTGGGCGACAGAGCGAGACTCCGTCTCAAAAAAAAAAAAAAAAAAAAAAAAAGATAATATTGGCTGGGCATGGTGGATCATGCCTGTAATCTCAGCACTTTGGGAAGCTGAGGTGAGCAGATCACTTGAGGTCAGGAGTTCAAGAGCAGCCTGACCAACATGGTGAAACCCCTTCCCTACTAAAAATAGAAAAATTAGCTGGGCGTGTACATGCACACCTGTAACTCTAGCTATTTGGGAGGTTGAAGTGGAGAATCGCTTGAACCCAGGAGGTGGAGGTTGCAGTGAGCCGAGATCATGCCACTGCACTCCAGCCTAGGTGACAGAGTGAGAGCCTATCTTATTTTTATGTGTGTGTGTGTATGTATATATATATATATATATATAAAATTTACTTATCTACAAGCTATGACTATTTTTAAGAAATGACTGGGCATTTGTCAGTGGAGATTAAAAAGGGGTAGTAATCAACAGATTCAGGAATTGCAAATGAAAAGTAAAGAAATGCTAAATCATTTTTTGAAAAATAATTGGAAATATGGAATTCATTGCTTAGATGACAGCAAAGCCTTTTTGAGACAGTCTTTCCTGACCTTTGGGATTTTCATTCTGAAGTGTCTCTTCCCTGGGTGGAAATTATCTCAATGGTGTCTTCCCAGCCCTCCTGTGGAGTCAGAGCACATACTCTTACAGCTGGATATCTTTGGAATTTCCTTCTGCTTCATTTCAGGGTTCAAGAATTATAGCCATAATGAGTATTTTGGTTTATCCTCAAGGTTTCAAAGCCAATGAAGATGCCAATGTACAAAAATCAAAAGAACCCAGGATAATGCTGGCTTTGATCTTATCTGGTTCAGATCCACAGGGGGCTGCCTCAGGAGGAGATGATCTTTTTCAAACGCTAGAGCTACCTATGGGGCAGTGGAGTGCAACCATGTGACATCGGGCACGTTGCTTGATTTCTGTCAGCTTCAGTTTTTCTCACCAGCCAAGGGGGTTCAGGCATCAAGAGCCTAGCTCTGTACTTGGTTTCACAGAATGCGACAAGAAGGCTCTATTCTTGTGCAGTGATATGCTTGTTAGGGGAAGATGGACAGAAAATAAACAAGGTAACTTCAAGTAGTGGTAAGTGCTCAGAAGAAAACAGAAACAGGCTAATGGAATAGGAACACTGTTTTAGAAGAGGGGGTGACATTTAAGTTGAGACTGAGTGATGAAAAATGCCAGGCACACAGCAACCTGGGAGAGAGTGGTTTGATGATCACTCAAAGGTAGGAATGAATGAGGGTTATTCGAGGAACGAGGAACGTTAGCAAGGCTGATAAGGCGGTACAAGGCTGATAAGGCGGTAGCTCCTGATCTGGGAGAACCCATCTTCATTAGAGTGGATGGGGAGGGAGTTGGGCCCAAGTAAATGAAGGTGTTGAGGCTGGGGGCAAGTTAGATTGTGACCTAGTGCGAGGGGTCACCAGGGCTGTGGGCATGGGAGCAGTGGGAGCTGGTTCATGATTAGACAGGCCACTCTGGGCTGGACCCTGGAGAAGGGGTAGGAATGGGGCAACAGTAAGCACTGGGGATTGTCTAGGGGGTACCCTAGGTGGCCATGGGGGAGGGTCCGGTACCAGACCCGGGTGGTGGCAGCAGGGGAGAAGTGGCTCGAGTTAGTGCCTGCTTAGAGCTGATTCAGCTATCAGGCTTACTGATGAGCGTTGAGAGCAAGAGGACGAGGAAGGAAGGGAATCAAGGTAGTTCCTAGATTTTTGTGGGCCCCAGCAATTAGGAGACATTGGTCCCTTTTTAACCATGCCAGGGGAAATCGGGGGTTGAGCAGGTTTTGTGGGAAAGCTTCGTTTCCATCATGTTGCTTATGTGCTGCCTCTCAGACATCCAGCTGAGCCCACCACCCAAGTGGGTGTGTGGAACAGGTGGCTGGATCCGTGGGTCTGGAGCATAGCAGAGAGGCTGGGGCGAGGCCAGGGCTGGAGACTTGTGACCTGTAGATTGTGTTTATGGCCACGGGTCTGAAGGAGGCAACCTAGAGAAAAGGTGGGCCCAGCAGAGAGGAGAGCTGAGGGGTGAGTTGGACCAGGCCCAGGCACTGGCAAATGGGAAGGTCAGAGAAAGGAGGTGGCACCAGCCGAGGGGCCTGAGGAACATGTGGGGGCACAGAGGTCAAGTGAAGACCTTGACCCTAGAAGGAAGGTGGTCAGCTCCGAGCTTGAGTAAGATGACAACAGAGACTGGGTGGTTGAAGAAGGCCAGATGGCAGTGACCTTAGCATGGACTAGAGAGAGAAGGTGAGGAAGGAGAGCCAGCAGCTGAACCCACTTTGGGGGTTTTATTTTAAGGAGATCAGAGAAATGGAGCGACGTGGGGTTAAGGTGGGGCTGCGTTGCTTTTCTGTCATGAGATGGGAGATATTACAGCATAGCTGTGTGCGATGGTGATGGTATAGCCCAGCCGGGCAGAGGAGGAAGCACAGATGCAGGTGGGTGGTAGATGGGGTGCACTGGGAGGCAAGATCCAGCTCACCTTAGTTAGAACTTGTTTTCTCGGGCAGGCAAGAAGCCATATGATTAGTGAGAAAGAGGGAGGAAGCAGGGTCTCGTTCTTGAGACCAGAGATGGTGTAAAATCGACCTCTCAGGCAGTGCTGAGTCCTTCTTTGCAGCCTCACACTTAATGCAGACACCTGATTAAACGTCTGCTCAGCTCCCTGGTTCTGAGGGCCCTGGAGATCCACTTCCTTTCCAGGCAGTGCTTTGGCAAGCCAGGGGACTTGTTCAAATGTCTCCACCAGATGGCGCCAGTGGGGCATTGCTGAAACTGCAGATGTTTTCTGAAAGACTGAAGGCAGAATGGTCTTTTTTCTTGGTTTTCGTATATTTAGACCATTTTATCTCAAACTTGAGTAGTAAATAGAGTACTTTAAAAGGAATACAATTCTCACAGATCCCCAGAGTTGATTTAAATTATTGTATTATAATACTTAAGTATTTGCACATTGTAAACAAAAACAAATTTGGCAATTAAATTGAAATAAAACCACAAATAAAAAGTCCGAACCACAAAACCCACTTCACATAATTTAATGAAAGAAGGGCTTTTTCTGAAAATAAAGAGCTAGGTGCAATGCAACCCCGGAGTGCGTTGCTTCTTGTAGAGTTTGGGATGCCTGTTTTTTGTGTGTCGTGGTGTGTCTCAATTCTTTCACTTCTGTACTCCCAGCACTCTGAGAGGCTGAGGCTGGAGGATGGCTTGAGCTCAGGAGTTTGAGACCAGCCTGGGCAACTTAGCGAGACCTTGTCTCTACTAAAAATAAAAACATTAGCCAGGTGTGGTGGTGCATGCCTGTAGCTCCAGTGACTTGGAAGGCTGAGCTGGGAGGATCATTTCAGCTGGAGAGTTCGAGGCTGCAGTGAGCTGTGATCATGCCACCACACTCTAGCCTGGGTGACAGAGCAAGATCCTGCCTCAAAAATGAATAAACAAATAAAAACAAATACATGAAGATTAGCCTAGTGCCTGACACTGAACGAGCACTCTGTGCTCATCTGTGTTGTCCTCATCACCTGATCCCGTCTCCTCATTCTACATCCCAAAGAGGCGGGATGAGCTGTCAAGATCCCACACCTACGAGTGGTAGATCCTGGGCTAAGAGCAATGATCTTCTCTGCAACAGTTCTCAAAGTTCTTGGCCTTAGGACCTTTACTCTTCTTAAAAAGGATCAATGGACTGGGTATGTGGCTCATGCCTATAATTCCAGCACTTTGGGAGGCCAAGGCAGGAGGATCACTTGAGGCCAGGAGTTTGAAACCAGTCTTAGTGAGACTCTGTCTCTACAAAAAATAAATAAAATAAAATAAAATAAAAATTAGCTAGGTATGGTGGCATACGCCTGTAGTCCCAACTGCTTTGGAGGCTGAGGTGGGAGATTGATTGAGCCCAGTAATTTGAGGCTGTGATGAGCCATGTTTGTGCCACTGCACTCCAGTCTGGGTGACAGAATGACAATCTTTCTCAAAAAAGTGGACCAACAAAAAAGGATCAATGAATTTATATATATTGATATGTATCATACTGGAAATTAAAGCAAAAAATTTAGAATACTGTCAGATTCATTTAAAAAATAGTAATAAGCCCATACATGTTACCATAAATGTGATTTGTAATGAAAATAACTGTTTTCAAAACAAAAAATAGCCCAATGACATTGTTTTACATTTTGCAAATCTCTTTGACACCTGGCTATCTAATAGATGGCAGCTGGATTCCCCCCAGCTGTTTTTGCATTCTGTCTGTTACAGTGTGCTGTTTTGGTTGAAGTGTATAAAGCGAATCCCCCCTTGTCACACCAGACAAGATTCTTGGCCATTGGACAGCTAAGAAAACTGTGGAATGGGGAAGTTGGGATCATAGTGCCCATATCACAGGCTTGTCTGGGATTGAATGAGAGAATGTGAAAGAAGAGAGAAAAAAGTCTTAGAAGAGTACCTGGCAAAAATTAGGCCCCCGTGCATGTTAGCTAATGTTAAAGTGGTCATGGGGACAGACCTGAAAAGGACAGATGAGGTGGGACTGCAGAGAGAGAGGACAGAAATAACTGTAGGTGGATGCTGCTGAGGCAGAGGACTTTGAAACTAGCATTCTCAACCCAAAAGGAAGGAATTGTAGAGCATCCGGAGGCAAGAATTCCTGATTCCGTCTACAGCACAGGAGGCTCCAACACTTCGATACTCCTCAGCTTCGTGGTTCTCAGAGTCATAAATTCAGAGCAACTAAAATTGTTCCTCCATAGCAGATTGTACCAACGCTCCAATGAGATAAATCCACTTCTATTCAGCAGTGATAAGTAGAGTACAATTGGTAATTCTTATAATGTGGGGATTGAATTATAAAAAGGCAAAAGAAAAACTAAAATTATGTACTGTTTGGATTAAGCTTAAATCCACTGCAAGCAATTGCAAAAGCCCAAGTTGGGGGTGAAAACGGTCTCCAAATACTTCTTGCAAAACCCTTGTGTAATTAACTTCCTTCATTAGCCTTCCCCACCCCTTCTGAAGAAAGGTGATTTTATTTCCTCCTAAATCTGGTCACACGTTGCCCCTTTGAATTACCATCTCCAGTTTGGCAGAGCGCCAGTTTGGCAGTCCTAGAGCAGGTCGGTTGGTCCAGTCCCCTGCCTCTAAGTGAGTGACTGGCTACTTGGAAGAGAGTCAACAGGACTGGGTTTTAAAGATTCTCCAGACTCCCCAGTTTCTCTGGGATTAGAACAGTCAGAAATGCTGTATCTCATTTACCTTTGAAATTTATATCTATTTTCTCCCATGAATTTATCTAAGGAGATGAAGATCCCGATAGTGGGAAGGATGGATGGGAGCATCCTACTGGAATCCTTGTTTCTTGGGCCTGCTAGAAAGACTTCTCAGCAGACAGGCCTGTAGAGATCCTTAACTGGGGATGAAGAGGAACGCTGCATCCTAGTAAAGAAAGGACCCTTTATTGGCAGAGTTCCTGTGCTTTTCCCTTCAGCAACCTGTCACAATCTCAGTTCTCCTCCCTCACGCTCCTTGAGGTGACTAAACTAAGCAGGTAGGGCCTCCTTTGTGGCCCCGCATTTCTTCCAAACTATCAGCCAAAACCTGCTGAATCTTGCCCAGCGGGGATCGGGGGTTTTGACTGAAGGGCCTTCCAGGGGGAAATCATGTCACTTCATGGTCTGCTGGAGTTACTGAGGCCGCCCCATTGCATTTGTGTCTAGTGCTTGCTGTGTCAACACAGTTTGGCTGCAAACATTGCGTCAGGTCATAATCCCACAATCCAAGGTATGTGCCGGCACCTCCCTGCCTCCAGGCACGCAGGACGGCCATCTCATCCGAGCAAGGGGATCTCATCTGACCAGGGCGACGGCGTGCGTGGAGAAACGACCTGGGAGAAAGTGAAATGGCAATTTCAGTGGTGGCATTCAGGCAGCACTCCTATTGGTTTTCAGCTCAA
This sequence comes from Chlorocebus sabaeus, assembly GCF_047675955.1. NCBI lineage: Eukaryota > Metazoa > Chordata > Mammalia > Primates > Cercopithecidae > Chlorocebus > Chlorocebus sabaeus. The sequence continues at coordinate 36,348,792 of NC_132913.1, forward strand.
AATGGATTTTAAATAACAACTATGACCGTGCTTTTAGGTTTTTCACTCCTAATACTGACAATAAGCCCAAAATTTCACCAGAAAGGCCATGTTCTTCCCAAAGACATCTTACTCTCTGTGACTTCTAAAAATGACAGGAATATCACCCTCTAGGGTTGTTTAAGCCCTTCTTAGTTTTGTAGCTTTGCCGTTGTGGGAGATTATACCAAATGAGTTCTCTGAATATTTTTTCTTGTCAGTGAAGAGGTGGTTTTGTTTTTGTTTTTGTTTTCATTTTTTTGAGACTGAGTCTCACTCTGTTGCCCAGACTGGAGTGCAGTGGCATGATCTCGGCTCACTGCAACCTCTGCCTCTGAGGTTCAAATGATTCTCCTGCCTCAGCCTCCCAAGTAGCTGGGACTACATGTACATGCCACCATGCCACACTAATTTTTGTATTTTTAGTAGAGTTGGGGTTTCACTGTGTTGGCTGGGCTGGTTTTGAACTCCTGACTTCAAGTGATCCACGTGCTGTGGCCTCCCAAACCAAAGTGCTGGGATTATAGGCATGAGCCACTGCACTTGACCAAGAGGTGGTATTTTTAAAAAGAATGTGTGTGGTTTTTTTTTTCTACTCAGTTTCTGTTCTGTATTTCGTCTCCCTTTTTCTCGCTTTGCTTTTTTTCTACTTTTATAACCCCTTTCTAGACAGAGAATTTTTCTATTTATATGTAACTTACATCCTGTTGGTTTATACAAAATATGTGAGGTTGTTTACAATATTATAACATATAAATCAGGAGAGTGAAGAAAAAAAAAGAGCATGGTAGCGGGAATCTGAGATATTACCACAGTTGGGTACCAAATGTTGATATAAGCCTTCTAGAGGCAAAACAGAAAGCGTGTGTCAGGTTACGGAGGGCTCTTTCTTTCTTTCTTTCTTTCTTTCTTTCTTTCTTTCTTTCTTTCTTTCTTTCTTTCTTTCTTTCTTTCTTTCTTTCTTTCTTTTTTAATCAAAAGAGAATTTGGGCTTTTCTTAGTGGCGGTTGTATTTTCCAGTACCAGATAATTCCATGTTTTTCTCAAGGATAAGGCTCTACCTCCCTCTTTTGTCATCCCTGTCCCCATCCCCTAGAGTACCATGAGCTCTGCACAAAACCCATAGCAAGGTCTCAGAGCTAGGGCCTCCAGCTGGTGACAGAAAGCAGAGCCTTTCAGTGTCTTCTGAAAGTTGAGCTTACTGGTGTTGGGTACAGGCTGACAGAGGCCACTCAGACTGGTCTAGACGTTCATCCTGGAGATGTGCCCAGCACCAGCCGAACCTCTGGTGGGAAGTGGAATAAAATGGAAGGCGGTGGTCTTTTGGAGAATCTTATTATCCGATGGAGACGAAGCATGCCTTTGGGAACTGGGAACCTCTTTCTACAGAGAGCCTGGGTTAGGGCCCTGTTGCACCTGCTTGCTATCCTCAGTGCAGGCAAATGAGAAATGTTTTAATTCCCCCTTAGGAATGAGAAAATACATTATGTTACTTTGAATATCCATAGCCTCAACAAATACTAATTTATGGAAGAGAACGTTGAGACTGTCAGGACTAAATACTTAAAGCAAAATCAGGAAATAGGAGGTTGTGCTGTTCATGTGCTGCTATCCACATGTGTCTTTTGAGCTCTCAAAATATAGCTAAGTCCAAATTGAGATGGGCTGAAAGTGTAAAATATACACCAGATTGCAAACACTATTGTGTGGGAAAAAAAAATCTCAGTAGTAATATTGTAATGTAAACGATCTCAATATGTAATACCAATTACATGTTGAAATGATACTATTTTGAATATATTAGGCTATATAAAATATATTACAATTAATCTTACCTATGTCTTTTCACTTTTTAATGTAGCCACTAGAAAATTTAAAATTAAATATGTGGCTTGGCCAGGCATGGTGGCGCACACCTGTAATCCCAGCTACTTGGGAGGTTAAGGCAGAAGAATCACTTGAACCCGAGAGGCAGAGGTTGCAGTGAGCCAATATTGTGCCACCGCACTCCAGCCTGGGTGACAAGAGTGAAACTCCGTCTCACAAACAAACAAACAGAAAATATGTGACTTATGTTATATTTGTTGCTGACAGCTCTGGTCTAAACATCTAGAATTAAACAAAACTTTTTTGAGAAGTAAATTTCTACTGTGTTCTCTAATTCCTATGTTTTCTCTTTGGTTCTCTTTCAACAGATATGACTCCACATAGCATGTCAAGGACTACATTAATCACCAATTCCTTTATTTTTTTCCCCCCTACAGTTTCCATTTTTTTTTTATACTTGCTTACTCCAGCCATCTGCAGTACACCAGTTTCAGGTCTTTTGAGCTGTGTAGAGTTTCTGTGTGTACAGATGTGTGCTCGGACTTTTCTCTTTTTGAGAAATCTGAAGGAGATGGTTGCAGAAGATCCACTTACTACTCAGAACCATTGCTGCTGACTCGGCCTCCGGGGTGTTGGGTGGTTTCTGGGTGGTTCCTGGAGCCTCCTCTGGGCAGTGCACTGTCCCATCTGTACACCCTAATGTGCCATTCCCTGGAGGGGAACAACCAAGTACCGTAGAGGCGGGAGACCATGCTCTGCCTCAACTGTCTGGTTTCCTGTAAAATAAACACATTATTTTATATTTTTAGGGAACAAAAAGTGCTGCTCTAGGGTTCAAAGTTTTCATTCTGAACACTTTTCCGAAACAAATTACCCCGAAGACACATTTTGAATATCCTGGTCACATCTTTGGATCTGTAAAATATACCTTTTAGTAATGGCACCTGTTAAAATGCAAAGCAAATTTCTTTGGGGCAGAAAAACAATCTGACAGTAGCAGTGTAGAAATTGTTCATTCAGATACATCTGTGTCAATGCAAAAAGTAATAAAATTCACCTCCGAGCTGCTTGCTTTTCAACCTGCAGCAACTAGTCTCGGCTGGCCGGTTTGAACGTCATTCTTTCAGAAGTGCTGAAAACGCTGCAAAGTTTTAAGTGGAAATATGGCTGCCCCTCTCCTCACTTCTTCCTCCCTGATCGTTCTGGAGCTGGCATTGGGAACGGCTGCTTTCTCTAACCATTTTCAGCTTGAGTGGGTATTGCTGAAGAAATCCAGCATCATTCCAGCAGTTGAAAAAGGAAGCCTTGGGGAGAAAGTACTTGACACAATTTTGTTCTTTGTGCTTGTGTATGAATAAGTTGTCATGAATAAGTTATTATTTCAACCCATCATTGCCAACTGTTTATATGAGTTCTTTCTTTGGCACCAAATAGGTTTCATCTTCTTAGGCACAATTAGAAAAAATCCATATAAATGGATATTTTACATTTAGTTATTGCTCTATCCAAATACATGAATCTAAAGCTGAATCAACCCTTGCTTCCAGTTGTACTTATTAAGAAGATCAATTTCCAAGTAGTAAAGTTTTCAGGGAAACTGACAAAGATTCAGTTAAATTGGCCTTGTGTGCTGCTATTTGTTTTGACAAATTTGGGGGTAAGTCAATGACAACCAAACCAATCTCGGTGAAAGCTCCTATCCTATCGTGTTGTGTGCCCAAGATGAGGAGCTGGCACTGTGCCCTGAAGCTTTCACCACTCTAATGAAATATATGCTAGGAGACTTTGGGCTTTTCTCATGACTGTGTGAGTCGAAGGTAGTTCAACTGTGTGTGTGTGTGTGTGTGTGTGTGTGTGTGTAAGTGCTAAGAACTGTGCATTGACATCCAAACATTTCTTGTATAAAATTTCCCTAGCAAAGCAAACCTGCTTTGACTTAATTTATTTGTTAAATGTTGCACTTTGTTTATGTATGTTTTGTTTTTGGGGGGGAATAAGGAGAGGTAGGAGGACAAACTATTGAAGTATTTATTTCGTGAAGATGGCAATTTTGCATTTGTTTAAATTTTTTTCATTCTTTAATTTTGTTATCAGTGCCAGCCCAATATACCTGCTCCATCGTTATTTGCAGTCTGATAAAAGGGTCCTTGTGGGGCAGGTTTTGCAAAGTTTATCAGGTAATAACATATGCCACATAACCTTGTTAATATGTTTGCTTCTGATTTGGGCAGCTAAAACATTGGTGTTTGAGATGATTGCCAATTAGTAATTGTCATTACCACTACTCTCCATTACTTTTTGTTTGGAAATTGAACAAAGGTCAGTAATGGTGTTTGGCTCTTGTTAATATCCATCATAAAATAGATTGTTTTAGATTCTCTCCAGAGTGATTTTTCCCTGGGTACCCCCTTTCTACTTCTAAAGAATTGCTTGGCACTTTCATGTTTCAAAGGGAAACATTCACTTGTAGTTCCATTTTGCTTGATCTCTACAAGGGACTGACAACATTCGCTTTACTTTTATTCACAAAGAAAGTTGGCTTTGATGTCTCTTAAAGATAATTCTGCTAGTTGCTGATCAGCCAGTCAGTTCACCTAGCTTCAATCTTTATAGGACTTCTAATCTAATTTTCCTATACTGTGACTAAAAGGAAGGCAAATTATTGGAATGGATTATTCAAATGGATCCTTAAATATTGCTATGTATAATAAGCCAGTTATTATATCAGGACCATGTTCTCTGTAGGCCACTTTCTAAAAAAGCCACGTATGTGCAATTTTCAGGTTTTTAGACTATTGCTCCCTGTACTTTAAGTGTAGAAACCACATTTCTGAACAACTAAGCTCGTGATTATGATTTTGGTTATATGCAGCTTTTGACTAGTGGGTATTGTGTGTTTTTCTCCTCTATGAATAATTTTATATTTCATGCTACTTCTTCAAAGTTTACTCTTTGATGCTCTAAGAGAACAGCCAGATGGTTTATACGAATAATCTTTATCTGCAGGGTGGTGGATTGGTAAATTAGGAGAATGTTGTTTGAGATATCAAGATTTATGGTTGGGAACTAAAATACATAATGCCAAATGTGTTTTTTGTCAATTACTAGAGAATTCTGTGCAAACATATCATCTCTTCAAATGCTGCACACTTCACTTTTGTTAAACAGCAGGTAGTAGATAGAAAAATAACAGTTTCACATTAAGACTTTTAAAGGAAATAGAACCATGTGATTAAGAAATCAGAATTTATAGATACACTGGGATAAATGAAGAAATAAAAAGGTTTGCTTAGAATGTAGCATCTAGTGACTTTTTTAAAGCCCTAAAGTTTACATAAAGAAGCTCTAGTTCCTATAGAAATAACTGAAAGCAAATAAAAGTTCTTAACAACCCCCTCTTTTGAAGTGCATTTTTTAAAGCAGGGCAGGAGATATTTGGACTCTAGCTATATGACATACTGGGAAAGGCCGAGGGTGGAGGGAAGATTTCACTTCATTGTCTAGCCCAGAATCTTGAGCAAGCTAAAGAAACCATCATAATCTAAAATTGCTTCATTTAACACTAACAATTTAGACTTTTTAAACCAAGCATTGAATAATGGCTGGATAACTGCCAAAGGAAGCGCCGCTCCATGAAGTCTGCTTACTTATTTAAAAATTGTGTATCAATTTTAAATACTGTTCATTGTGTGCAGATATAAGGGGAATAGGGCATTCTGTAGAATTATCCATGTCTAGTTTGTAAAGTGTGTCCTGTGTACTGCAGATGTGTGTTCTCTGGGCTTTATGTATCTGTACAGTAGCTTTCACATTTAAAAAATTGTGGACAAACTTGTCTGGGGGGTTTGAGGGGAGAATGGTGGTTTATATCAATAATGATGCTGTACTATAGTCCATGTAACAAAAGATCTGGAAGTCACCCTCCTTTGGCCCACGGAAAATTTTGGTAATCTTCTAGGTTCTAAAATGAAGATGTATGGGTACTCTGGCAGACTGCATGTTGTATAATTTGAAAAATACTAGAAGTGGAAAATAAAATTCAATTAAACTTTGACTGGTCTGTTTCTGCTTATTTGAGTCATCCTGAAGATATGGTCATTGGAGATGTCAGTGCCTGGGTGAGGATGAGCCATTTTCTGGCCTCAAAAGAGTTCACTTCAAGTAAGCAGGTGCCCCAATACGCAGCATAAGCAAAGTCAACCTTGACCATTTTTGCTTTTACTTTGCTTAAATATCCGCTCTAAACTTTTTTTTTCATTTCAGAACTAAGAAAACTTGATGTTTGTCACTTCAGTTCTGAAAAGATAGCAACTGATGTAAAAAAAAAAAGTCTTACTAGCTTTTTTAAAAGTAGGAATGACTGAAAGCTCAGTAGAGCAGTGTATTCACTGAATATCTGAATCTCTTCTTGCTTGAGAAGGGCATTAATTCTCCACCAAATGAATTGGAGCCCTATTTGCATATGTTGAAAGATTATCAGCATCTTTTGAGGATTTGGGGTGTTTACATTCCTGTTTAACCTACTGATTCTTAGTGTTAATGTACAGGTCTGAGATCTTGTGAGAGGACACTGGAGCATGAATCCTTTGGAGGCTAACCAGTGCCAGGACACAGGATAATTTCTTTTCTGCTATCATAACAAGGAGACTTCCCTACCTTGGGTCACTAGAATCGTGTGACCATGCATGACATTGTGTATGTAAAGCATCCTCATTCTTGTGCTTGGTTTGATTAACGGTGCATGAGAGCCAGACAGTAAACCTCTTTCCCTTAATTGATTAAAAATGGAAAGGATAGATGTCAAGTGAACATGTAATTAAGGGCACTGCAAATGGTGTGCTTTTATGCTGTCTTGCCCATCTTTTTCGAAATTGTTATTCTCCCAAGAACTCTGAAGAAGTTTCCAGATACCAGATTGTTAAAAGTGACTTATGTAGTAAACTTCAAACGTGGTAGTTGAATATTCAGCTGATGCCTGTGTGTTATAGATGGGAAAGCAGTTCTCTGAAAGAACCAGATTACAAAGCAAATTTCAATATCAATGGGAAATGACTCCCACAGATCCCAGAACACAGCGGCTCTGCGATGCAATCGGACTGCATTGATACCAGTGTTCTCTTGGTTCCTGCAAGACTTTCTTGAGGTTTCTTGTTTCGCCAAGCTCTGAACTGGCCTCTGGCTTTGCCTCAGAAGCACCGAGCTGGAGTATCTGTGGGAGAAAGTGGAACTGGAACAATAATCTGCAAAGGCAATTACTGGTGATGTGTGTATTGGCAGGTTTCATTCTAGCATTTGTGACAGGTCGTGTCTTGTTATTTGTCTTGTGTACATAATACACTGAACAGAGGTAGGAGTCACCTCTTGGATGACACATTAGTTGAAAATGTGGGTTTACTTGACAAAAGGCATCCCGAGCCATGGAGTTTTCACTTTCCTTTTGGTGTTTGGTGGTTCTTCGTCCAATTTGCAAAGAAAACACCAATCTCTCTGTGTGGTTAGTTGGGTTCAAAATAATGAAAAAAAAAAATCCTATAGGTAACCACTGTTGGTGGTCTTTCTGCCTCCAGTACCCTGGATGGCAAAGGCTGGGATTCTCCATCTGCTTTGCTTCAAGAGCAGTTTGTTCTGGACTTCCAGGAGGCCCTCTTTGCCATCGAGCACCTTTCAAACCTTCACCCTTCCCCATGCCCAGATCGCAAATGATTATCATAGTGTAGTTGTTCAAGATTTACCTACAACAATATTTTATTCCTTCAGAATGTACATGAAATTAGAGAAATTGACAAATTGTTCTGGATGAAATGAAACAGCATCAGAATCTCGTAATGCTCAGAAAGCTACAATAAGCAGTCAATTATTTCCAGGGCACTATTCTGGCTGTGTGCCAGATACTGTTTTAAGTGCTTTACATGTATTAATCCATCTAATCCTCCTAATAACCCCATGAGGAATGCACCATTATCTCTCCTTTACAGGTAAGGAAACAGGCACAGAGAGGTTAAGTAGCTTGCCCAAAGGTCTCACAGCTGGCAAGAGGAGGCACCAGGATTGAAACCTACACAGTCTGGTTCTAAGGTTCATGTTCTCAACAGGTAGTAATACTGCCTCTCTGAATAGTGATTGGGATATACATATATGTGTGTGTGTGCCTCTCTCACTCACTCTGTCTCTATAGTGATAAGCAGCAGCCAACCTCAAAAACCCTTTTGTAAAGAATTTATACAAAGCTTTATGCCTTTGCAACTTTTCTGTTCTCTCCTTTCATTGGAATCTGAGACCTCATTGTTATTTGAATTACTTTAAGCAATCAAATGCATCTAGGAAAGAAAGAATAATGCAGGAGGATGCCTCATAGCAAGGGTGCCTGATGACACTGAACTCTACAGGAAGGCTGCATCTCAGTAGTGCCCTTGTCAGAATCTTTGTCATACCTAACATACCTAGAAGAAGTGTAGCCATTACTCCATGTCAGTTTTCAAATTGTGTGTCATAGGAATTTAACTTATCATCCATGTGGATTTATTTTTCTTTAAGGTACTAATTCTTTCTGTCTGCATTAAAACATGTATAACCTATATTCTTCTGCTTCTTCAGTAAAAAGCTCTCAGTACTCTCTTGCCCCACTTGAAATGGCTCTCAGGGAAGGGTTGAGGGGCACTGGATGGGTTTCCTGTCATTCCCAGGGATGTGTGAGGCCTCAGATGAGGCTGTCCCTTACCTCACCTCTGGCCCCATCATGATGACTAATAGGATCTTGTTTCAGAGCTCTAGGTTTTAGAAAAAAGAAACATGCCGATCATACCATACATGCATGTGCAAGTCCAACCACAGAAGGCTAAAAACAGTGGGGTTCCCTTACGAGCTCCTCCCTTTACCTGTGCTTCTCTTGTCTGAGGGTATTCTGATGGGCTACCGGGGAGCAAGGCTGGTGGCAGATGTATCTAGGTGACACGATGCTGACTCCGTCAGCCAGCGTCCACCTGGCTGCCTGCCTGCAGACGGCAACTTCCAGCCCAGTGTCCTTGCTGCCCTGCAGCACCTTTCTGGGACCTACATGGAACAGCAAAATACCTCTGGAGTATTGGTTGGCAGGCGGTGGTACTGCTGAGTAACTTCACATGGAAAGAATGATGCATGCAGAACCTGGATCCGACTCTCAACTTCCCATCCACCAGCTGGGGGGTTGTGGTTAGTGGTTTAACTATGCAGAGTCTCAGTGAGCTCATCTCCATACCTGAATTTAGCTCACGATGCTCCATTCTTCACAGTGCCTTTCGGGGATCAGATGAGAAACTGTAGGAAGACATTTTACAACAGTGCTACTCAAATATAAGGGATTGTTATTGTCAAAAACTTCCTAGGAGAAAGTATGTTCATCTTGGACCCCAGCTATTGCCTTCTACCTGGCATCACCAATATTTAGAGTAGAAGAGGAGAGAATATGCGGAGACATTGGGAATTGTCTGATTCTACCCAGTGACATCAAATCTCTTTGTAGCTCTCCATATAGGGTTCTTTCTTTTCCCACGGTCTTGGTCAGCCGGGGCTGCTATAACAAAGTGCCATAGACTGGGAGGCGTATAAACAACACACAGCTAGTTTTCACAGTCCTGGAGACTGGAAGTCCAAGTTCAGGGTGCCAACCAACACAGTCAAGTTCTGGTGAAGACTTCTTCCTGGTTGCAGATTCCTGACTTCTTGCTGTGTCCACACATGGTGGAAGGGAGGAGAAAGTTCTCTGGGGTCCCTTTTATAAGGGCACTGGACTCATTCATGACTAATGACTACTAAACTCACCGTGATGACCTAATCACCTCAAAGGGCTCTACCTGCTAATATTGGATTAGGATTCCAGCATATTAATTTTGGGGAGACACAAACATCCAGTTCATTGTACCCACTTCACCCTCTTTCCTCTTGGGGGAAAATACACTCTTAGGGTATTTCATGAGTAGAGAATATGACCTACCCTCTGAAGTGTGGTGTAGGGAATAGGGTTTCAGGCTAGTTTCCATGCTTTATGCCTTGTGGCTTTTCACACCAGAGGGCTCAGGTAAGTGCCCTTCACTCAATGTCCTGGCGCTGGATCATGAATCAAGTCCATTCAGATTCCCATACATGGAGGCAGAAGCCCAGTAATCACGGTTAATGCTGAGAGCCAAAATCCTGGCAGAATATTTGTAAGAGCTTAACAAGTTCCCCAAAGGGAGATTAGAGATGCTCAAGGAGTCACTTAGCCGAACCAGCACACAAAAGCACACTCGGCTTCTGCCAGCATCTGGAAACAAGGTGTCTGCTTCCCTTCCATAACCCAGGTTTTGAAAAGTTCCTGTCCCAGCACACACAGCAGAGGCAGGAACCCACTGTTCAGTGCAAGATGACTGTCCACATGTGGGCCTGCTGCTCCTAAACACCAGATGACTGTGATAAGGGCTTCTGCTTTAAATGCTTTGTCTCCAGACTGTCATAAACCCACGAGAACATCAAAATCCAAAGAGTTGAAGTCACGTGTCCAGGACCATTTTGTTAGTTTTGACTGCAGAGCTCAGGTTCCGTCTCTTACAGTCCTCTGCTTGTCCATCTCAGTGGTACGGGTTGGAAGCTGCTACAGAATCCCGCCCCCAATCTTCCCTATGAGTTGTTGTCAACAAATAGTGCTTTCCAAATAGCTTTCCCTTTCCTATATTGAACAAATAAATTGGAAAGTTCTTAAAGAAATAAAGAGTACACCACCAGGACTTAGAAGAGAGGACTGTGAGGGACATTGGATATCATCTGGTTCCACCCAGTGAGGTCAAATGACCTACCTTGCACCATGCACACCGTCAGGAGAGAGCCCAAGCCCGGCGCGCCACCCGCCTCCTCAGGGCTCACTCTGCTGGACCAAGCCTGAGCAGGCAAAGACCAAAGCTAGTCACAAGAATGGCACTAGCAATGCACCTTCCTGACTCCATTAGCCGAAGTATTGACATTAGTTGTGTGGAAATGTTTTGCTACAGTCATCTGTTGAGTGAGTACTGTGTGGCAGGAGCCGTGTGATCAAGAGTGAACTTCGGCAGTGTAGACTGGAGTTCCAGTAGTTCCAACCCTTTCTTTATCAACCAAGTGCCTCAAACAAGTTATCTAACCTCTCTTAGTATCGCGCCTGACTCACAATGCATTCTGGAATGGCTAGTCCTTCACATGCATTCTGGAATCTCTTCCAAGGAATGAGTGAGGGTGGCAGTGGCACTGTTATTCACCCCAAATACAGATGAAAAAACTGAGGTGTGGAGATGTTAAGTGAGTTGCCCAACATCACAAATCAAGGTAGAGGTGGAGCTGGCTCCAGAGTCCACATTCTTAACCAAGAGGCTGAGCTCTCCTGGGGTCACATGGCTGCTGAGGAGTGCAGAGAGACTGGGTTCACATCCTGCCTCACTTCCTGAGCTGAGTTTACTCCCAGATCTAAGCTGCTTCGTATGGAAGCAGCTGAAATCATCATGTGATGAACCGAAAAAGCCTTTTGTAAAAACGTTAGTGTTCATTCATTATTTCAATAAATATTTAAGCACCTATCTTATACCAAGGATTGTTTTCAGAGCTGGAGAGAGAAGTGAATAAGACAAGATAGAGTCTTCATTTCCTTAGAAGCAAATTATAAACAAATGAACAACACTTTCTAAAATGACTTAGTATATTCAAGTGCTATGAAAAGAATAAACCAGGGTGCTGTGATGGCAAGTAACTCCAGTCTAGTTTTGACTGGGTGGTCAGGGAAGGCCTTAGTGAGTGAGGGAGGCAGCCATGCAGAGACTGGGAGACAGCTGCAAACAGATGAACAGGAGCTGCAAAGTTCCTCAGGAAGGATTGTGCTTGGTGTTTTAGTGGTAATAGAACTGATTTTACACAGATAACGTCCTCCACACTGGCATTTCTTTCCCTCATTTACCTATCAAAAGGACAATGAGGGCTGGGTGCAGTGGCTCACACCTATAATCCCAGCACTTTGGGAGGCCAAGACAGTAGGATCATGTGAGGTCAGGAGTTCGAGACCAGCCTGGCCAACATGGTGAAACTTCATCTCTACTGAAAACACACAAAAAAAATTAGTTGGGTGTGGTGGCACATGCCTGTAATCCCAGCTACTTGGGAGGAGAATCGCTTGAATCCTGGAGGCGGAGGTTGCAGTGAGCTGAGATTGCGCCGTAGCATTCCAGCCTGGGCAACAGAGTGAGACTCTTTCTCAAAAAAAAAAAAAAAAAAAAAAAAAAAAAAAAAGACAGTGAGTATGTTTGTGTTGCCTTCAGAAGCAAGAAGCAAACTGGAATAATCAACTTCTTCTTTCCTGGAAATACAACGCCAAAGGCATTTGCGCATTTTTGTGGCCAGCAATGTTGTGGGCAGACCCATACATTTGTAGCCCACGCTTCAGTGCCTGCTCTGAAACCCAGGTAAAAGAGGACAATTTCATCCTGGCTGATGTGTTTTAACCAGCCAGGCAAATTCACATGGATCCACAGGCCCCGAGAGTGTAAAAAATAATAGTGAGGGCTACATAGGGAGAAGCTGATTTGCTGCCCAACCTCAGAGTCAAGCACAGGTCTGAGCGGGCCACCTGTATCTTTCTAGAGTCGTCTTCTCAGCGAAATGGAGCTGCTGCTACCTGCCACCTTGGAAAAGCTGCTTGCTGGCCTCGTACGTGAGAGGTATGCCCAACTCACTTCAGGGAGGTTATTTCAACTTTTTGCTACATCAGGACTCTGCAACTGGTGAACATCAAAAACCCGAAGAAACACACACATCCTTGCCTGCCCTTGGTAAGCCTGGAGAGAATTTCACTGGTCAATAAGAGATGATTCTGAATTTTGTCGGATTATTCTGGCGCTGACATTTTTGGGCGTCACATTTAACATGGACATTTTTGAAGCATAACTCTGAGAACCACTCTTGCTGAGGCAGCTGCCTGCCCTGTTCTTGCTTCAGATTCAGTTCCTGCCGAGATCTGCGTGGAAAGAAGTATTTCCCACTATGGGGCTCACACAACTAAATGGCACCACTGAAATCCCCTGTCAAGTCCCCTGGTTGGTGTCTAATTAGTGTGTGGCTTTAGGAAGCAGGACAACACGTTTACATTTTTGCAGGCTATTACCTGAACGTGATCGCTGAATAGCCTCTGCTGTTCAAATAGTAATGCTGCATACAATGAGAAATGTGTGTGTGTGTGTGTAGGAGGACACACCCCTGCTCACTGGCAGAAGTGACATATCTGCAATCCTGTGTCAAGAGGGGGGTCTAGGCTTCCTTAAGATTTAAGCAGTGAACACAGAGGTGGCTGCATTTTTTTTTTTTTTTTCTGGGGGATGGGGGGCAGGAATGGAGTCTTGCTCTGTTACCCAGGCTGGAGTGCAGTGGTGCGATCTCAACTCATTGCAACCTCTGCCTCCTGGGTTCAAGCGCTTCTCCTGCCTCAGTCTCCTGAGTAGCTGGGATTACAGGCACCTGCCACCATGCCCTGCTAATTTTTGTATTTTTAGTAGAGATGGGGTTTTGCCATGTTGCCCAGGCTGGTTTCAAACCCCTGACCTCAAGTGATCTGCCTGTCTCGGCCTCCCAAAGTGCTGGGGTTACAGGTGTGAGCCACTGTGCCTGGCCGGCTGTACTTCTTATTATCCTCCTACGAGAAGCCCGATTTTGTTTTCGGAGTGCTCCTTGTGTGAACTGGGGTTGTGGGAAGGAGTGACATTTCCCCTCCTTCTTTCAGGTGAGGTGAAGACTTGACTCAGAGGTGAGGGAGGCCCTTGACTGACGTGGGGTGGGAACTGTTTCGAGCCGTCCTCATCTCTGGGCCTGCTTCCTGACCTGTGAAATGAAAAGGTTGGGTGGGATCAGTTTCCCAAGCTTGCCAGTAGTGAGGAGCCCCTGGAGCGCTCATTCAAAAGCCGCTCTGCTCTCCCGAATGAGAATGTTTAGGGGTGAACTCTGTCATGAGCAGACATCCAAGTGATCCTCCCCTTCAAGGATATTTGGAAATGGTGGTCTGAGCAGTCTCTAACAGATCTTCCAACTCCAAAACTCCTGTCTCGGCTATGTCTGGAACGCAGTGACTCCTAACCATTCCTCAGACCCAAATGGCTTTGCAAGTCTAACGACAGCTGTGGATGCGCTGTTTAGGAAAAATGGATACAGACACAGAATATCAAATTCAGTTGCAGGGTCTGTGGCTCTCGATTAAGAATTCCTACTCTAAGGTTAACCCTTGAAAGAGAATGTAAGCATTCACTTGAGCCAGGCATGAAGCAGCTGCTCACTAAAGGGCAGTTATTCTGCTATTTCTGTCTCTCAGCTTTTCTATGAAATTCTAGTATTATTATCTCATTGTACAGATGAGGACACTGAGGCATAGTGAGATTAGCATACATTGTAAGTTGTGGCTGAATTTGAACTCAGTCTGATTCCAGAGCCAGTGTGAACTTAAAATCTGGGCTACCTGATAAAGTGGTTCTCAGTTTTGCCTACTTGAATTCATGGCACTTTCTGCTCCTAATATTTCTGGCCACTTCCCTATACATTCTTATAGTAGTCATAATTAACTGAGCAGCTACTATGTGCTAGGAATGCTACACACATTGTCTCATTGAAAAATGTCCTCAGAAAATGATATACAGTTTTTTTGTTTTTTTTTTTTTGAGACGGAATTTCACTGTTGTTGTCCAGGCTGGAGTGCAATGGCACAATCTCAGCTCACTGCAACTTCTGTCTCCTGGGTTCAAGCGATTCTCCTGCCTCAGCCTCCCGAGTAGTTGGGATTACAGGTGCCCATCACCATGCCTGGCTAGATATACATTATTAATGTACATGTTGAGTCCTAATTAAAAACAGGAAAAATTAGGAAGGTAAATATATCCTAAGACTCAGAAGTTTTTTGGATTGTTGTTTCTTTGGATAATTTATATTTCATTATACTATCAGAGAACTAGAGATAGAGCAGAAACTGAAGATTTTCTAGTTCAAATATCATTCTCCTAGAGACCAGTAGAGAATAGCAATAAATAGTTATTTGCAAGGATTAGTTAATTCATTCTAGAGTCTTATGAAGTCTATCAATGGTTTTGTCCCTATTTCCAGCATTTTAATGTTGATCAGATGTGGGCTGGCTCTCTTTGCACTGCTAGGCAGAACTACTATTCACTGAGCAGGTGCTTTGTGCTAGCGCTGTGCTTGAGCACTTTACATGGATTATTTAACTTCAGATACCCCTTTTAAGCAAAAAAGTTCAAGCAGAGATCTTTTCTGATTTCATAGCTGCACATTTTCCAAGTAGGAGAAATATACAATTGAGGAACACGCCCAAGGCTGCTCAGCAAGCCCAGGAGAGAGAGTGGGGTGGGGAGGGAGAGATCACGTGCAAGCAAGCACTGGGACAGAACCTGTACCCTCCTGATGATTCTCAGGCCTGTCTGGGTGGCATCACTTGGCAGACTGGCCCAGCCCAGATCACACACACAGCAGGAGGAGCCTCAATCACAGGGGATCACATGCTCTACTGACTGAAACCAACACATAAAAAGGTCTAGGCCCATTTCACGTGAGACCCAGAGGGGCTCCTTTGCTCAGCCCTACCTGCTGGTGCAAGTGGCTGTCCCAAAGCGCAGGCCCCACCACAGCCCCACCCTGGGACACCAGACTCCCTGCCACCATAGAGGGAGCAGCAACAGGTAGGGCACACCTAGGTAGGGCATCCCATATAACCTTTTCTAGGTTGGCCTTGCCCAGTGTGACGTAGCCAGCCAGGCAACACCTGATCTGAAATACCCATCTGTACAGAACCCACTGAAGGGGTTGGGTGTCTAGACCTTAAGAGTGTTAGGCTTGTTGTCAGTGGGGGGGTGGAGCAGGCTTCTTGGCCCTGACCTCACCTTAATAGAGATCCTCCCATTTTGGCCTCGGAGGTTTAATACATAGTCACAGAAGTGTACTGAAATAGTCATAAGAAGGAATGTTCTCCATATAACTTTCATGTTGTACAGTGCTTTCTGAGTGAAATGAATTTTTTCACGGAATGGATTTTTTTAATGAGTCTTGAAATTAACATGTGAGTAGCAGCATGATACATTACCTCGTGTGTGTGTGTATGTGTGTGTGTGTGTGTGTGAATCTGTTAAATGGAACACCTAAAAATACCATTGTTTTTGTTTTTGCAGTTGTCAAGGGCCTCAATAAATGCAAGCTGGCTCAGGTGATGCCTGACCTGAGAGGTCTGGAAAGACAGATTAGAAGTCTCAGCAGAGGACCAAACCCAGACCCCACTTCTGCAGAAGTTCTGTACCCAGGTTTCCCCACTGCAGGCATAACCAGCAGCCCCTGAAAGGCCCCAGAGCAGCCCACTGTCTTCAGAAATGCAGACCCAGGATCAGCTCTGCTACCAGCCATGGGATCTTGAGTCAGTGGCCCATACTTTGAGCTGTGTTTCCACAGTGCAAGCCTGGCTGGACAGTGTTATTTCAGAGTTCTCCTGTCTGTGGCATCTCCAGAAGTTAAAGATTTGCTTGACCACTATAAGGTGCCCTGGGAGTGTAGACCTCCCACAACCCAGCTGCCTGGCTGGCAGTGGGTGGGCAGTAAGCAGTAGAGAGAGGACAGGTGGCCTGGAAGCGGACAGCTTGCCTCTGGATTCTCCCTAGTAAGCTTGGAATGACGCTGGAGCAGCTCTGGGCCGAGGGGACCAGCCTAAGGCTGGATGGAAAAGACTGGGCGCCACCTAGTCTGCTCATCAGGTATTAAGTGCCCTGAGTTTTCAAAGCTCCGGTAATTCAGTAGTGGACAAGTAAGGTTCCTGCCTCTCCTGGGGCTTCCCGTCCAGGGGTGGGGAGGACGTCACTATATGAAATTATCTTATTTATAGCTTAATGTCATTATTTAAAGGGGGGACATTAAATAATAATGTCATTATTTAAAGTCCCACCCTGACTTGTTCATGGTTAGGCTTCCTCCAGGATGCCTTACTTGCTGACATCATCACAGAAGCCAAGATTAGGCCTTGCCACTTGAGGGGTGGGCAAGGTGGGGACGGGGTTGGATGGAATGGTCAAAAAAGGTCTTTCAGAGTTTTTCCAATCCTGAACTAACTCACCTGCACCCTTGACCCAATCATTTTCACTCCCAAGGGTCTGCACTCTTCGTTTCTACATTCTAGGAAGAAAGGGGTTGGACCCTCCCTCTTTAAGCTGGGTGGGGTCCGAATCCCGTGCTTCTTTCACTTCCTGAGCCGGGCTGGCTGGGTGGGAACAGGCTCCTCGCTGCCTCCCAAGCGCTGGCCACTACCACGCGGCCGCCCGTCCGGGCCTCCCTTCAACCTCGTGGCAGAGCCCTGCGGTTTCCCCGCGGAGCCGGGCCCGGGACTGCTCCCTCGCGGGCGGGGCTCACCTGTCCCGGCCCGGCCCCCTCCCGCGCCCCAGGTGGCTCAGGGCGGGGAGGAGCCGCGCCCCGCCCCGCGCGGCCGCAGCCAACGCCGGCCCCAGGCGGGCGCGCTGGGAGCCGGTACCGGGAGCCGGGCGAGGGCGCCGAGAGGCCCGGCGGGCGCGGGGGGCGAGGTGAGCGGGGCCAGCGCAGCAGGCGGGGGCGGTGGTGGGTTCCGGACGGCTCACCCCGCGCCGGAGCGAGTGCCGGGCCGCGCGACTGCGGCGGGAGATGCGCTGCGCCCCTGCCGGGCGCGCCAGGGCAGTCAGGAGCTCGCGGGGCCGCGGCGCAGTGGCGGCGTCGGGGTCTCGTCGCTGCCTCGGGGCTAGCAGCTGCCAGCATCTGGACGGGGCGGGAGCAGGGGGCCGGAGCAAGGCTGGAGCGGTGTGGGTCTGTAATCGTCCAGAGCCTTGTGGGGTCAGAGACTTTCGGCAGAGCCGAGAGGAGAGGAGAGACTGGGGGCCAAACTGCTGGAGAGAGCGCGGAGCTGGGGCTGGGGTTCAAGGCCGATCGTGGGGCCAAGAGCGGGCGAGCGAGCTCCAGTGTTTTCCTCTGCGCGCTTCACGCGGGGCCAGCGCGGGTGCCGCCGCTTCCCCTGCCCCGGCTCTTTACTTTTATTGTTGAATAACCGACCTTACACATTGGTTAGTTACCTGGGGCTTCTCAAAAGCTGGGTCTGGAGGCTGCTCTGACTCCAGGGGGCTTGTGTTGTCAGGCTTCAGGTCTGTATGCCCTGCGGCGTTTGCGGGGAGCTGGTGGGTGGAGGGGTACTGTCCACCTCCCAAAGCCTGGGGATCAGGAGTGGGAAAGTGGGAAAAGTCTAGAATGCTATTTAAATTCCAGTAACTAGCTATATGACCTTGAGCAAGTTACTTAACTGCTCTGAGCCTCAGTTCCCTTAAAGTAAAATAGGTATTATTAATATTATAATCATGACAACAGCCTTAGATTATATGATGTTCATGGAGTACATAGCATACTGCTTGATTTTTTCCCCTTTGTGTTGATGTGGTGGTGTGTGTGTTGTGGGGTGGGGGCATTCTTTCCTTCCCTGACTTGTTCATGGTTAGGCTTCCTCCAGGATGCCTTACTTGCTGACACCATCCCAGAGGTCAAGATTAGGGCTGCCAGTGCACAGGCCCTGCAGATGGAGGGGGTGTTATCAGACTGCCCTCATCATTACCCGTCGTATTTGTCAGAATTGCTTTCTTTGGGTTGGGTTTTGGTCACTTGAAAATTGCCTTATTCTATGTAGAAATTGATGGGGTCACATAAATGAAAAGGTCGAGGATTTTAGCTTAAAGCTGTAGCTAGTTCCAGAGGCTCATATAAGGTTCCAGGGCTAGTTCTCTCTTGTGTATATCTTAGCTGTTTTTCTCTCTGTGTTGACTGGTTCTTAGTATGGACTATAAATAGGGCTTGCACCTTCAGGCTTATCTGCTCCTTCAGAGAGAGAGACAGAGACAGAGAGGGAGAGAGAGAATCCCATCTTCTCTATCCATATAGCAGCCTCTCTCTCTCTCTCTCTCTCTCTCTCTCTCTCTCTCTCTCTCTCTGTTTTTTTCTTTTGAGACAGAGTCTCACTTTGTCACCCAGGCTGGAGTGCAGTGGCATGATCTCGGCTCACTGCATGCAACCTCTACCTCCCAGGTCCAAGCGATTATCCTGCCTTAGCCTCCTAAGTAGCTGGAATTACAGGCGTGGGCCACCACGCTGGGCTAATTTTTGTATTTTTAGTAGAGATGGGGTTTCACCATGTTGTCCAGACTGGTCTCGAACTCCTGACCTCAAGTGATCTGCCCGTGTTGGCTTCCCAAAGTGCTGGGATTACAGGCATGAGCCACTGCACGGCCCCTTATAACAATCTTCTTGACATACTGGACCACAGCAGAGCCAAACCATCTCAGCAGATAGGAAGAGGTTTCCACAACAGGAATGGGCACATGACCGGCTGTGATTAATAGACTGGCCCACCTCAGCTGCAAGGGATGTCGGTAGGGGGCGCAATTCCCAATGAGAAGTCTGACAAAATAGGACACGCTCATTGTACTATCTCTGTCTTTGCTCACCAGCATCTAAAGGTAGTCTGCAGTAGAATGTAGACACCCTGGGGGCCATATTCCGTCAGTCAAGTCTTTATCTAATGCATGGAAGGCATCCTGTGTGTCCATCCTTTCATTCATTTTTTGTTTATTCATTCATTCGACATTTAATAAATGCTCAACATATGCCAGGGCCTCTGCCAAGGGCGAAAATGCGTGCATTTGAGAAACTCACAGTCTAGTTGGAAAGACAGATATGTAGATAACATCGTCGAGGACTCATCTGTCTGGGGACATAGTGAAGACTCCCCAAAGAAAGTGTAGCTGAGCTTTGAATTGAAGATGAGAAGGACAGGTCTAGGAGAAAAAGTTGAGAGATTTTCTAGGCCATGTGGTAGGATTCTGGAGGGACACTTTTTGTTGTAACATTATTTAGGTTACCCTACTGTCTTGCTTAGAACATCTGAAGGTAGGTCGTTCAAAGTGGCCACAGCTCTTGGGTGGCTTCTAGAAAATTATCTTGGTTTTCCAGGGTGACTAGAGCTCCATCATGCCTTCACATGACAACATCCAAAGCAGAAAAAAGAAGGTCAGGGATTGCTGCTTAGTCTTTCCGTAGATAACAAAGAACAAATTTTCCCCGAAGTGCCCTGTGTCACTGGCCAAAGTGGTCTCATGCTTACCCTGAAACCAGTCATTGGCAAAGGAGAAGAGGGGCCTATGATTGCTTTGCCCAAGCTATTTTCTGGACTGTAGGAGGGGCTCACCTACTCTGAGCATCCATGCCCCATGTCTGAACACAATCAGAATTCTGTTAGCAAGGAGGAAAGTGAGACTGCCTGTTGGGCTGTTTATGTGGGCAACCAACTGTATCTCTCCGAGGTGGGGACAGGTGATGCAAGGTCTGGCACAGATGGGTAATCAGAAGTCCAATACCATGGGAGACGCCTAGGGTGTGGCTGAGGGGAGGAAAGGAGCTGAGGTTGGAAAAGTAAGTAAAGACAGGACTGCCCTGTATTAGATTCTGTGGATGTTACTAAGAAGCATAGTAAATCTTGGTCCTATTCCTCTACGAGCTTACACTTGAAACCTGGAAAAGCTTTTCTGAGTTTTCCATACTCCCAATAGTAATAGCAACAGTGGCTCACTTTATGGTGGTAATTCTCAAGGGGTGGATTGGGGTGGAGGAGTTTCAGAGGAGTTTCAAACCCTTTGTAGTTTGAAAAGCCTCACAGATGATTTTTCTGGGCTACCCACTGCCTACCTTCCCTGGTAACTCCCCATCCCTCTGTTGAGAACACTTACTTGCTCTAAATCATGTCTTTGTTTCAGTGTTGTTAACTGTCTTCAAACTAACAGGCTGGGACTTGGTGAAGATGCAATTAATGGTAGATCCTGGACTAGAAAACAATTCTCCTGATGCTAAGTCCAATGAGTGATAGCTTTGATAGTTGCATTTAGTAGGAAACCAGCCTCTACCATGAACTGCTTTGAAATCATTTATCCTATTTTCATCTGAAACATGAAGTGGGTGCTGCCCTTTGTTTCTGCTTTATATGGTAGACATTGGTGGACATTGGTGCTGGACTTTTGGAATTAGATTGGGCAACCAGGGATGCCGCTTTTCATCCTCAATATCTAGTTAGCAAAGAAATTGGCAAAAAGACATGGTCAGTAATCCTGGAAGAAAGCAGAAGTGCAGGGCAGCATATTTTCCTATTTTCAGCAACAATACTGCCATGGGCTGGCCAGGATCACTGGAAGAATGTGAGGGAATGAGGTAGAGAGAAATGCCTTGGGCAGTCATTCATTTCACAAATATTTATTGAGCATCTACTGTGTGCCAGACACTGTTCTAGGTGCTGGGGATTGGAGCTTACAGTCTACTGGAAGGAGACATTTATTTATGTTTTGTCTAATAAGTCAGGCAGTGAGAAGTACTGTAATAAAAAATAAGATAGATCCAGACAAGAGTGCAATCATTAGAAACAAACTGGATATAGTGCTGGAAATCATGGCTTATTCTCTCTTGTTTCCAGCAGAGCAGTATGGTCTAAGCAGGTAGGGTTTTGGGCAAAAAGGACAGGTGTTCACTTGGAAAAAGAGAGTTACATATTAAATAACTCAATTTTATAGGATTTCTTTCATGCAGAATTTCTTTGGTTGTTTATTATACCTCACAGTGTTCCTAAATATGATTTATAATGACTTTCAAAAACGTGGTACCAGGTCATGAGAAATAAATGAAGAAATATGAGCAAAGGGAAGATAAGGGTCATTTCTTTCATCATTATGTTCCAGAATTGTTTAGTTTTGGTAGCAGGGAAAGGAGAAAATACGGTGATTACAAATGTGGTGATTCATGCTAAGGGTTCGTTATTTATTTATTTATTTATTTATATTATTTATTTATTTATTTATTTTGAGACAGAGTCTCACTCTGTCACCCAGGCTGGAGTGCAGTGGCACGATCTTGGCTTACTGCAAGCTCCACCTCCCAGGTTCACGCCATTCTGCCTCAGCCTCCAAAGTAGGTGGGATTACAGGCGCCCGCCACCACGCCCAGCTAATTTTTTGTATTTTTGGTAGAGACGGGGTTTCACCGTATTAACCAGGATATTCTCGATGTCCTGATCTCATGATCCGCCCGCCTAGGCCTCCTCCAGGGGATTTTGAATTTATCTCCTGAATTCAAAGAAAACTAACCTTTTTTGGGGTCAGTATAAAGTACACCAAAAGTTAACAGATCAAAAATCCAATTCCAAAGTTAAATAATGTGCTACAGATACAAATTGATGAGAGGTTATGTTTGGACCCATTACTGCCTGGAAGAAACAGAAATGCAAATAAAATTTTAAAGTGTTGAAGTGTTATGCAGAGGTAATTTTAACTCCCTGTTTTTATTGAGTTTTCTTGTTCAGTGTAATAATCTGGGTATAAGTCTTGTGTCACAAATGTAGTTTGTAGATTACTTCTCCCAACGACTGCCTTGTCATTTTTATTCCCTTAACAGTGTCTTCTGGGTTAATTTTGATAAACCAATTTATCAATTTTTTAATGCATCCAACTTTTGTTGTTGAATTGAGGAATTCTCTAACCAGAAAGTCTTGAACATTTCTATTTTCTTCTAGAAGTTTCATGTTTTATGTTTCAGTTTTATGTTTTACACTTAAGTCTATGGTCCATTTTGCTTTAATTTTTGTATAAGGGATAAAGTATGAGTCAAAGGTCTTTTCTTTTTGGTATGTGGAAGTCCAAATGTTCCAGCACCATTTGTTGAAATGACTGTCCTTTCTTCCCTTGAATTGTCTTAGAACTTTTGTCACTAATCGATTAGCTAAAATGTAAGGGTTTTATTACTAGACTCTCAATTCAGTTCCATTGATCTGTGTGCTTACTTCGTGCCAACACTACAGTATCTTGATTACTGTGGCTTTAAAATACATTTTGGAAGCACATGATGTAAGCCCTCCAACTTTATTCCTTTCCAAAATTGCTATGACTCTTTTAGTTCTTTTGCCTTTCCATATGAATTCTAGAATTAATTTGTCAATATCTACAAAAAATTCTCCTGGATTTTGAATGGAATTGCATTGAATCTACTGATTAATTTAGGAAGAATTGACATCTTTACATTATTGAGTCCTCTAGTTCATGAGCAGGATATAACCATCCATTTATTTAAGTCTTTGATTTCTTCCATCAGCACTCTGTAGTTTTCAGGATATGGATCTTGCACATATTTTGTTAGATTTATACTTAAGTATCTCATTTTGGGGATTGCTGTTGTTGCTGGTGTATCGAAATACAATTGATTTTTGTATGTTGGTATTGTATCCTGTGGCCTTGCTAAAGTTACTCATCTGTTCTTAGATTCTTTGGAATTTTCTACATAGACAATCGTATTATCTGTGAATAGAGACAGTTTTATTTTTTCCTTTCTAACCTAAATGACTTGTCTTTCTTTCCTCCCTCTCTCCTTCCCTTCCTCCAACTTATTACACTGGCTAAGAATTGCAGTACAGTGTTGCATGGCAGTGATAAGAGAGAACATCCTTGCTTTGTTTCTTATCATGGAGCAGTCAGCAATAAATCTTTCACTGTTAAGTATGATGTTAGTTGAGTTTCTTGTAGATACAATATGATGTTAAGGAATTTCCCTTGTATTTCTAGTTTATTGACAGTGTTTTTTTTTTTTTTTTAATTATACTTTAAGTTCTAGGGTACATGTGCACAACGTGCAGGTTTGTTACATATTTATACATGTGCCATGTTGGTGTGCTGCACCCATTAACTCATCATTTACATTAGGTCTATCTCCTAATGCTATCCCTCACCCCCTCCCCTAGTGACAGTGTTTTTTTAAATTATGAGTGGATTTTGAATTTTATTGAATTCTTTTTTTACCATCAACTGACAGAATCATATGACTTTTCTTAATATTTAATATGGTGAATTGCACTGATTGATTTTCAAATGTTGAACCAGTCATACATTCTCTGGATAAATTCCACTTGATTGTAATGTATTTTTGGAGGGGATTATGTAGGATTGGTATTATTTATTCCTTCAGTGTTGTGTAGAATTCTCTAGTGAAACCATTTGGTCCTAGAGTTTTCTTTGTTGGAAGGTTTTTAGCACAAATTTAATTTTATAAATAGATATAGGACTATTCAGGTTATCTATTTCTTCTTGATAAGTTTTGTTAGTTTGTATCTTTCAAAGATTCAGTCCACTTCACCTAAGTTGTCAAATTCATTGATATAGAATTTTTTATGGTATTCTTTTATTAGCCATTTATGTCTGAATGGTCAGTAATAATACTTCCTCTTTTATTCTAGACATTATTAATTTATGTCTTCAGTCTTTTTCTTGCTCAGTCTGTCTAGAGGCTTATCAATTTTGTTGATCTCTTCAAAGACCCAGATTTTGGTTTAATTTTGTTTATTATTTTTCTGTTTTCAATTTCATTGATTTCTGCTCTTATTTTATTATTGCTTTCCTTCTCTTTGCTTGGGTTTAATGTACTCTTCTATTTTTTAGGGGATAAGCTTATATTACTGATTTTTGTTTTAATAGAAGTATTTAATGCTATATATTTCCCTCAAATGCTTTAGCTGCATTATACAGTTTTGAAATGTATATTTTAATTTTCATTTAGTTTACATATTTTAAACTAAATAAACTAAATAAATGAAATGAAACTAAATAAAATAAATTTTAAACTAATTATTTTAAATAGTTTAACTATTTTAACATTTCTTTTGAGACTACTTATTGACCTTAAATGATATAAAAGTATATCATTTAATTTTAAGAGATTTGGGGGTTTTCTAGAAGTTTTTCTGTTAGTTTAAGTCTTTTATTATCCTAGAATATGACTTGCATGATTTCTGTTTTTTTAAATTTGTTCATGTTTGTTTTATGACCCAGAATGTGGTTTATCTTGGTGAGTTTCAATGCACACTTGAAAATATGTGTATTCTGCTATTGATGGGTGGGAAGTTGCAGAAATATCAATTAGGTCAAGTTGCTTGATAGGGTTGTTCAGGTCTTCTGTGTTCTTATTAATTTTCTACTTGGTTTCTCTATAACCAAGATAGGAATGTTAGTGTTTCCAGTTACAATTGTGGATGTTTCTATTTTTCTTTTTAGTCATATCACTTCTTACTTCATGTATTTTGACTCTTTGTTATTAAGTGCATGCACATTCAGGGTTGTGATGTCCTCTTGGAGAACATCTTGATCCCTTTCTTATTATGTAATATCCCACTGTATTTCTGTTAATATTCCTTGTTCTGGAGTCTACTTTGGGTGTTAATAATATAGATACTCCAGCTTTTTTTGATTAATGTTTGCATTGTGTACCTTTTTCTGTTCTTTTACTTTTAACTTATATTTAGGTTATAAAATAACCTGTATACTTAAGGTGGCTTTCTTGTGGCAACATATACTTGAGTCTTGCTTTTTCAACTAATCTGACAGTATCTGTCCATTAACTGGTATGTTAGACCATTCGCACTTAACTGTGCTATTGATATGGCTTAATTATAATTGACCATCTTGCTAGTTGTTTTCTATTTGTTCTATCTATTCTTTTTTTTCTTGTTTCTTGAGGTTTTTTTTGTTGTTTTTGTTTGTTTGTTTTGGGACAGGGTCCTACTCTGTCACCCAGGCCAGAGTGCAGTGGCGCAATCTTGGCTTACTGTAGCCTCGACTCCCTGGTCTTGAGCATTTTTTTATATTTTCCTTATCTCCACTATGGACTTCTTATCTATGCCTCTTTAAATTTTTTTAGTGATTGCTCTAGAGTTAATAATATGTATCTTTAATTAATCAGAGTCTACTTTCAAGTAATATTATACTATTTCATTTGTAGTCTTATAGCAGTATATTCACAGTTCTCTTTTATTTTTTGTGCTATTGTTATTATCATTTTTTATATCAGCTATAAATAAAAGATTTTTTGCTTTAGACCAAGGGTCAACAAACTTTTTCTGTAAAAAAGCCAGAAAGTAAGTATTTTAGGATTTGAGGCCATAGATGGTCTCTGTTGCATAAACTTTTATTCTTAAACAATTCTTTAAAAATATATTTCAAAAAACGTTCTTAGCTCATTGGTTATGCTGAAATAGACCAAGGGCTAGGTTTGGCTTGTAGGTTATAGTTTGTTTACTCCTGCTTTAGATATTCAATTATCTTTCATAGCAATTAAAATTAAGAGAAAAAAGAATTTTGATTTTCATTTATATCATTTCCATCATTCATTTCTTTGTGTAGATCCGAGTTGCGGTCTGGCAACATAGTCCTTTTGCCTGGATAACTTAATTTAACATTTATTGTAGTGTCGGTCTCCGGGCAATGAATTCTAAGTTTTTGTTTGTCTTTGATGTCTATTTTTCCTGCATTTTTGGGAGGTATTTCACTGGGTATAAAATTCTGGGTTGACAATTTTTATACTTGATCTTAGCTAAAAGGCTGAGAAGCAATGGGTTGACATTTGTTAAAAAATTTCAGGACTTTAAAAATGTTGCTTCATTCTCTTCTTGTATGCCTCTGACAAGAAGTCTTCTGTAATTCCTATCTTTCTTCCTTTTTATTGATGTTTCATTTTTCTTTTGCTGCTTTTAAGATTTTATTTTCGTCTTTGGTTTTCAGGTCTTTGAATATGATATGCCTAGAAGTGTGTGTGTGTGTGTGTGTACACATGTATGCATGCATGCACACTCTTGATATTTATCATACCTGATGTTCTTGAGCTCCTTGGATCTGTGATTTGGTATCTGTTATTAATTTTGGAAAATTCTCAGCAATTATTTTTTCAAATATTTATTCTGCCTATTTTCTTTCTTTTCTCCTGAAATTTCAGTTACACCTAGGTTTGAATTTATGATACTGTCCCACAGCTCTTGGGCACTCCATTCTTTTTTGCTGTTTTATTCATGTTTTTTTCTCTTTTTATTTTAGTTTGGGTAATTTCTACTGATCTATTTTCAAGTTCAATGATTTTTTTCCTTTGCTGTATCAAGTCCACTGAAGAATGCCTGTTGAAAGCATTCTTTATTTGTTACTGTGTTTAGCCTTTCAAATATTTCCATTTGATTCTTTCCTGTAGTTTTTCTCTCTGAAAACATTTTCCATTTAATCTTTCAGGTTGTCTACCCTTTCCACTAAGGACTTTTATAATTAATTTGTTTATTTAAAATTCTTTGTCTGATAGCTTCAGTATCTAGGTCTGGTTCTATTCATTGCAGTGTCTCTTCGCAGTATGATCTTTTCTTGCTTTTCTCATGCCCTATAATTTTTTTTTGTTGATAACTAGACATCTTATATAGGACATTAGACACAGAGATGGGCTTTATGCATGAGAATAGGCATGCCATTCCTTTTTACCAGGCCTTTAGTGTGAAGATTGATCAATCTAATCAGAAGATGAACTGGGTTTGAGGGTTCTCATTCCTCTGGTTATTCTCCGTGTGCCCCCAGACTTCAAATTCCTCTAGTGATACCTTGTGTTTAGGATTGGAGCTGGCTTGCCAAAGGCCTTTGCCATTCCCATTTTTTGATCTTCCTGTGGTACTGGGCCCCAGAGTGGTCTGTCTCCATGCTCTTTCAACTCTCTCAGTGGTAGTCCATTGTTACTTGTGACCTGATGCTTGTTAGTCAGTGTCTAGGTACATCTGCCTCAAGTGCTCATGTCTTGTCTCTTCCTGCAAATGCCTCTCTAGATTTTGGGCTAGTTTGTTCTCCTTTGCCTGAGTTTTCTCATGGATTTGAGAAGATTATGATCTTGTGCTTTACCTGGCTTTTTATTTTTTGCAAGCATGGTAATAATGTTCTTTTCAGTTCTCTACATCCTGAGCAAAAATCAGAAGCCCTGATTTCATGTTTTCAAACTCTTTCTTTTGGTGATCTTTTAAATACTGGTGTTGTTTCCCTTCCCCTTATGCTTTATCAAATATAATTTACACATTTGGTACATATAAATCAATGGTTGTCCGCCCTTACTTGGGAAGCTTGAAAAGGAAACACAAATTTTGGGCCCCAGTGTTTCAATTGATATACGTCAGGATTAGGTATGGATATTATTTATAAGCTCCCCAGGTGAGTCTGATGTTCATCTGCATTGAAAACTCCTGGTCTAAGTATCACTTTCAATCTTGCCTTTCACAGAGGTGCTATTCCAATATAAATGGCCAAATGAAATCTCAGCCTGTATACGTCCACCCTTTAGAATCAGTTCTCTCCTAATTGTGCCTTCAGTGGTACACAGTGGCTGTGATCTAAGCTGATAGTCTCATAGAATGGGGAGAAAACTTAAGAGTTCTCCTCATTTAACTTTCAATGACTCTCTCATCATTGAAATGTACCCGTCTTTAATCTGTTTATGTAACTCACTACCTTGCAAACTGTTTTGAAAGAAATTAGTTTGCATGACTCAGTATATGAGCATGCGTGCATGCACGTGCATACATACACATACATGCTCTCATACACGCGACAAGCACTTTATGAAACAGCAGTTACTCTTACAATAAGTCTTGTACCTCTAAATTGATTACATGATCGCCCATGTGTTGCTTCTTACAGTATGAAAAACGCTTGCTCAGTCCATCTTCCAGTGGACAAGCTTTTGAAGGTTTCAAAACAGGTTCCTTAGTACCTCAGAGTGTTCTTGTGTCTGGTGTAAAGCTGATTTCTCCAGCAGTGTTTCCAGCTTCTTTACTACCCTGGCCAGTTTTACGCACTAGATACTACAGCCGGTGCTAGGTAACATGCCCAGGATTTCAGAGCTTATGGCTTGTTTGGGGACACGTGACATGCAAAGTGAGTATCAAAAAGTTAGTTATGTCGTGGGTAAGTGCTCTTAGAGGTCACAGATGAAAGAAAGATCAGACACGTGGTCAGGAAAGACTTGACTGGGGCCTTGAAGGTAAACATCAGATATGTATGGAGTGGAAGGTATTTGGGGATGGGGAAGATTCAGAGGGAGGAAAAAGCTATGTTAGCAGTCTCCCAACACCTTGGCTGTCTCGAGTGACTTGGATTCATAGTAACTAAGAGAAACTGTAGGTTAGATACAAAGGGGAAATCTAATTTGAATTGTTTCTATAGCAGAGGATAGACAAAGTCCACAGAAGGTACTAGACTCAACTCCCCACATTCCCCTTGCCCCCCAAATCGGAGTCTTCAGCGGCTGTGACTCGGACAAAGGTAGTTTGTGTGTTGCTCTGGATTCTGTTTCTTGTCATGGTGAGGTTCAGCTTGCAAGGGGTCAGTTCAAGGCTGGTAGATTTAAGACCTGCCTTTTTGTGACTTCCATCAAGTTTTGGAGCAATCACCCATAGTTACTGACCTAGTTTTGTCCACCTTCTCTTCTCGGGGGCCCTTAACCAGCTCTATTACTAAGAAATGTAATTCTCAAAGTATGCTACACCTACTGCTCTTCATGATCCATTTCACCCTGGAGACAGTCTTCTGAGCATTCTTGCTCATTGTGAAACCATGTCACCATCAAAATATTGCACAGAAGCCAGATATTACATCATTGGTGTCGTGTTGAAAACATCTCCTGCATTTTGGGACTATTTCACTAGGGTAAAAAACAGAGAATGAAGTACATTACCGAAAACTAGGCACAGTGTGTTTTATTTGTCTTTTAGTAAGGTGTGGGAACCACAGTTTTTAGGCAACTACAGGAAAGTTAGAACAAAGACGAGGGCCGCAAGTAACCCCCTGCTGTGCCAGCACCATAGAGGTGGCATTCGTGTTACTGAGAAGTGTGCGTTATACATTTCTCCTAGAATTTGGTGCCGGGATGGTAGTTTGTCTCCTGAGAAGAGCCAGTGAATCAAACAGGGGACGCCTCTGTTTTATATTTCTCTTTTTGTCGTGGCACCCAGGAAGTCCAGAGCTAGTTGTAGTGATAATTTTATTTCAAGTTATAAGTTCAAAGATTTCCTGTCTTAATATGATTTCACCTTTTTAAAAACAATAACTTTTTTCTTATTACAAAGATGATATATATTCATTATAAAAGATGTCTGAAATAACATGTTCCCACCCCATCCAGATATTTTCCTACCACATAGAAATAGTCACTGTTTACATTTTAATCTTAACCATTCTAATTTATTCTAAATGTATATGTATATATGTATACATATACATATAACAAAAATGAAATACCTTTAACATTACAACTCATGTTTAAAACATAATATTTATCAACATTTTCTATGTCATTAAATATCCCTGAACAACCTTTTCTTTTTGAGATGGAGTCTCGCTCTGTCACCCAGGCTGGAGTGCAGTGGCGTGACCTCTGCTCATTGCAAGCTCCGCCTCCTCGGTTCATGCCATTCTCCTGCCTCAGCCTCCCGAGTAGCTGGGACTACAGGCGCCCGCCACCATGCCCGGCTAATTTTTTCTATCTTTTAGTAGAGATGGAATTTCACCGTGTTAGCCAGTGTAGTCTCGATCTCCTGACCTCGTGATCCACCTGCCTCAGCCTCCCAAAGTGCTGGGGTTACAGGTGTAAGCCACTGAGCCCGGCCAACAACATTATTTTTAATGTATTTTATATTTAATCATGAAAGTATATCTGTTGCTATACTTTCAGCTAGAATTCAGCTTTTTGCTGTTACAAACAGCTGTCATATACATTCTCGTAGCTGAATCTCTGAGCACACCCATGATTATTTTAATAGAACAAGTTTCTAGAAATGACGTAATTAGTAAAGGTCTATATATTATTATTATTATTTATTTTTGAGATGGAGTCTCACTCTGTTGCCCAGTCTGAAGTGCAGTGGTACAATCTTGGCTCACTACAACCTCCTCCTTCTGGGTTTAAGCAATTCTCCTGCCTCAGCCTCCTGTGTAGCTGGGATTTCAGGCATGTGCCACCATGCCCTGCTAATTTTTGTATTATTAGTAGAGACAGGGTTTTACCATGTTGGCCCAGCTGGTCTGGAACTTCTGACCTCAAGTAATCTGCCCGCCTAATCCCAGCACTTTGGGCTGTATTATTTTTAAGGCTTTGGATATATATTTCCCATGTTGTCCTCCAGAAAGCATGAACTAATTTATTTTTTCACCTGGGAGTTTGAGAGTGCCTCTTTTCCTAAGCCTCATACAATACTGGGATTATTATTATTATTTTGAGATGGAGTCTTGCTCTGTCGCCAGGCTGGAGTACAGTGGCACAATCTTGGCTCACTGCAACCTCCGCCTCCCGGGTTCAAGTGATTCTTCTGCCTCAGCCTCCCGAGTAGCTGGAATTACAGGCACACCTCACCACTCCCAGCTAGTTTTTGTATTTTTAGTAGAGATAGGGTTTCACCTTTTGGCCAGGATGGTCTCGATCTCCTGACCTCGTGATCTGTCTGCCTCAGCCTCCCAAAGTGCTGGGATTACAGGTGTGAACCATGCGCCCGTCCAGGATCATTATTTTCTAATTCTATGTTAGGAGTCAGGACTTCTGGCTTATGGCCAAATGAGGAGGTCGGCAAGTTCTCTCTCCCAGAAAGCTACTATAAATCCGGACAAAATGAACAGAAGCAGCCATTTTATCACTCTGGTAATCTATCAAAGACGTGCAACAATCTGAGAAGATATTTATTTGTGGAAAATTGCTGAACTTCAAGTAAAGACAGTGGGAGTCTGTGGTCTTGTCTGGGGCTGCTCCCTGTACCCCACCACCCACAGCTCGGTGGGTGCAGAGGTGTTGACTGGGCAAAGGAGATGATGAACACCAACCCTACTGCTGTCCAGATGGAAGGGACTTGCTCAATTTGCAGCACACCAAGTGGGTGACTATCCTGTGAGTGTTCTTTGAGTCCCCTTCTTCCCTGTTTTAGTTTACCTTGACTCTTTAAGAAAATAAAAGAACAGTGTTATTTTATTCTAAACGTTTATGTTTATTAAAGAAAAAGGGGAAAACAAACATAAAGAGAAGAAAATGAAAAGCCCCCATAAGCCCATTTGGTGTTCATTCTTCTCTATTGGCTTGTTTCAATGGAGGCTTCTGCCATGATGGAAATGCTGTCTGCCACCCAATACGGTAGACATTGTTCTTGGGTGGTTATTGAGCACTTGACATGTGGAAAGTGCAACTGAGGAGTTGAATTTTTTAATTCTGATGAATTCTAATTAATTTATATTTAAATATTCACACGTGGCTACCAGCTACGGTGTTCGACAGAATAGTTTTATGATTTCTATAATATGGGGGTATGATAGATACCTTTCATACATACATACATACATACATATGGAGATAAGATAGGTACATAGTTAAAAACAAACAAAAATAGGATCATACTGCACATTGTGTTTTTATACTCCCTTGTCTTGTTAACAGTATATCATAAACATAATTTTAATGACTGAATTATATTCTGTTGAATGAATGTACCATAAATAACTTAACAAAGTCTTGATTGTACCTTTAGTATATTTCCAGTGTTTTGATACTATAAACAACATTGCAGAGAACGTGTTTACAGCTAAAGTTGTAACATTCCTAATTATTTACTGAGGTTAAATTCTTAAATTTGAACTATTGCGTCAAATATAATACCCATTTTCAAACCTCTCGTCCAGGAAGTTCTATCAGTGAACATTTTCACCAGTAGTATTTGAAAATATCTCACTATTATTATTTAATTGAGATATAATACATATACTATAAAATTTACCTCTTTAAAGTATATGATTCAGTGGTTTCTGATATATTTAAAAAGTTGTGCAACCATCATCACTATCTAATTCCAGGAGGGTTTTATCACTCCAAAAAGAAATCTCATACCCATTAACAATAGCAATTGTTCCCACCTCCCTCCATTCCCTGGCGACCACTAATCCACTTTCTGTCTCGGTGGATTTGCCTTTGCCTACTCTGGACATTGCATATAAATAGAATCCTATAATATGTGGTCTCTTGTGTCTGGTTTCTTTCACTTGGCGTATGTTTTTGAGGTTTGAGGTTCATAATGGTTTCAAGGTTATAATATAAGCCAATATTTCATTCCTTTTGATGGCTGAATAATATTCCGTTGTACGAATACACCACATTATGTTTATCCATTCATCAGTTGATGGACGTTTGGGTTGTTTTCACTTTTGACTATTACAAATAATGCTTCTGCAAACATTCATGTATAAGTGTTTGTGTGGAATGTTTTCAGTTCTCTTGCATATACAATTAGGAGTATAATTGTTGGATCATATGGTAACTCTATGTTTAACCTTTCAGAAGTTGCCAAACTGTTTCTAAAGCAGCTATGCCATTTTACATTCCCACAAGCAATGTGTGAGGGTTCCAATTTTTCCATATTCTTGCTGATGATTTTTTTTTGTCAATCTTTTTGCTATAGTCATTCTGGTAGGTGTGAAGTAGTATTTCTTTGTGGTTTTAATTTGCATTTTCCTAATAACTAATGAGTTGGGAATTTTTTGATATGCTTACTGGCCATTTGTATATCTTCTTTGGAGAAATATCTGTTTAAATACTTTACCATTTTAAGATTCTTTTTTTATTCTAAAGTTATAATCTTGTTTTTACATATTCTGGATAGTAGACCCTCGTTGGATATAAGATTTGCAAATATTTTATTGCATTCTGTAAGCTGTCTTTTCATTCTCTTAGTAGTATCATTTGAAACATGAAACACGAAAGGTTTTAATTTTGACCAGTGCAGTGGCTCACACTTGTAACCTGAACAAGCCAAGGCGGGAGGATCACTTGAGATTAGAAATTCAAGACCAGCCTGGGCAATGCAGCAAGATTCTGTCTCTACAAAAGAGAAAAAATAAAATTAGCTGGGCGTTGTGGCATGCACCTGCAGTTCCAGCTACTCAGGACGCTGAGGCTGGAGAACCTCTTGAGCCCAGAAGTTTGAGACTGCAGTGAGCCATGATTGTAGCACTGCATTCCAGCCTGAGTGACAGAGTAATACTCTGTTTAAAAAAAAAAAAAAAAAAGTTTTTAGTTTCGATGAAGTCCTATTTATCCATTTCTTGTTCTTTTTTCGCTTGTGCTTTTGGTGTCACATCTAAGAAACCACTGCTCAATCCAGGGTCACGTAGGCTTCTTATAAGAATTTTATAATTTCAGCTCTTCTATGTAGATATTTGGTCTGTTTTTAGTCAATTCTGTATACAGTGTGAGTTAGGACTCCACATTTATTCTGTGGCATGTGGCTTCCCAGTTGTCCCAGCCCTGTTTGTTGCCAAGAGTGTTCTTTCTGCCATTGAATTGTCTTGGCAACCTTGTCAAAAGTCAACTGACCATAATAAATACATGACTTTATTTCTAGATTCTCAATTGTATTCCATTGATTTGTGCATCTGGCCTTATTGGCAGTACCAGAAAATATTGATTATTGTTGCTTTGTGAGAGTTTTGAAATTGAGAAGTGTAAGTGTTCCAACTTTTTTCTTCTTGTTCAGTATTATTTTGGCTATTCTGGGTCCCTTACATTTCCATGGGATAAGCTTGTTGATTTCTACCAAAAAGGCCAGCTGGAATTTTGCTAGAGGTTGCACTGATTTTGTAAATCAATGTGAAGAGTATCGCCATCTTAACAATGTAAGTCTTCCAATCATAAAAACAGGATGCTTTTCTGGTTATTTAGGTCTTCTTTCATTCCTTTCAATGATGTTTTATAATTTTCTATGTAGAAGTTATGCACTTCTCTTGTTAAGTTGATTCCTGAGTGCTTTATCTTTTCTGATGCGGTGTAATGACATTGTCAGTTTCATTTTGGGGGTTGTTCATTGGTAGTGCATAGGAATACAGTTAATTCTTGTGTTTTGCTCTTGTATCCTGAAATCATGCTGAACTTGTTGATTAACTCTAACCGTTTGCTGGTGAACATATTAGAGTTTTCTACATACAAGATCATGTCATCTCTAAATGGAGGTAGTATTACTTCTTTCTTCCAATCTGAATGCCTTTTATTTCTTTTCCTTACTTAATTGCCTTTGCTAGAAA
The DNA here is from genome assembly GCF_047675955.1 of Chlorocebus sabaeus. Taxonomy (NCBI): domain Eukaryota; kingdom Metazoa; phylum Chordata; class Mammalia; order Primates; family Cercopithecidae; genus Chlorocebus; species Chlorocebus sabaeus. The sequence goes on from NC_132913.1 coordinate 36,383,615, forward strand.
AGACAGCACATAGTGCTGAGAGCAACATCCTTGTCTTGTTCTGTCTGACATTCCTGATCAGTGAGATGGCCAGTGTGATTTATGCTGTTTTTCTATGATTACTTTTATACTCTTAAGGATCTGAGTGATAGAGCAGGAGGTACGGGCTGATTTCTCTTAGGGAATATTTCCTTTGTCCTGTGCATAGGGAGACTTGGTATAATGGCTACTAGAAAAGACGTATTTTAATTGAAGAACATATTCATGTAACATATAGGTGCCAAGGAATTTGACTAACATTATCTAATATGTAAACATTCAATATTTTAAAATAAAATTTAAGTACTAGCTTTCTTTCCTGCTTTTCCACAATCTGGGGTGCCCACTGTATGCTTCAGGTACTGTGCTGGGATCCCAAAGATAAATGAAACACAGGCCATGTCCCCAGGGTGCTCACGGAGTGGAGACACACAGGGATTATGAAGTTACATATTCTGGTAAGTGGTTTCCATTAAAGAGTAACCACTGTCAGAAGGAAACAGGTGATCGGCATGGGCTTCACCATCAGGATTTTGCGGTCTCAATGTGCTGTTGGAAGATTCACTTTCTACCTTGTAGAATCAAAGAATTGTAGAACTGGAGCCTTGGAAATCCTTTTTTCCAATAAGTCCACATTTTTCCAAGAGGAGGAACTGCTTACCTTATTTAACAATTCTTGTTCTCTCTCATCAGTAACTCTTATTTCTCTGAAATGTTTTATCTTACACAACGCATGCACATACACGCATGCACACACATACATACATCCTCTGTAGGGAGGCAATCTGTGTACAGCCCACTCCTGGCTCCATTTGTTGTGAACACCGGCCGCGGGTTCATCTTCAATATGACTCATCTAGGATTCCTGCTTCTTCTCGCCTGCGAAGACTTCTCAGCATTGTCCATAGATGCTTATGACCGGGAACTGACAAGGAGCGGGACGTTATCCGACTCCAAATCTGAGTTACCTATAAAGCTTTGGGGATCCTTCCTGTTCTTATTAGTTGTATGTTCAACTTTCTTTCTCAAGAGTATACCCCATCTATTTTAAATTTGTCAATTCAGAAGATTAACTAGGATACCTATAAAGTCAAGCCAAGCCTGTGTGCTTACTGCAAAGTCATCTTTCCAGAAAAGAGTGAAAGTAAAGCAATTGCATAGGTCATACCTTAAAATAGTTTACATAGTTTTTTGGTAAGTCAATTCAGACTTGTATGCTACATGTGTTTTTGTTTTTACTTTTCTATTTAAAAAGAAACTCTTTATTCTAGTTTTATTATATATTATTTATTATTAGGATGAAAATAACATCAGGTTACTTTTTATCATTCTGTTGGTAAAATGGAATGCAAACTTTACGGTCTTAGGCTACAAAACAAAATGAATTGTCTCCACAAACCTTTCAAGTTTAATTAACTTTTAAATAAGTACAAAGTTCTAGTCTCCCACCCTGACCCTGTCCTGCACTTTTTTTTTTTTTTTATTACAGTGCATTTTTTCTTTTGATTGTATGGGAGGGTGAGATAAGGATGTAAAAATGCTTTCGGGTTCACATTGTTTACTGCATATGATACAGCAGCCAATTCAATCAGAAGGGAAATAGGAAAATAACTACTCTATTTGTGCCTTGTAAGCGGCTTGTAAAGTCCCCTCCAGTTCCTACGATTAAATATTGGCTTCTTTCTTGCAGCTCTCTAAAAGGAAATTAAAAGTGGAGCAAATAGCATTTTAAAACCAAACACAAATACTGTGTAGGGACGAACCCAGCAAATGGAAGAATTACAGCATTGCAGGCAGTCCTTTAATTCAGTGTTGTAAGAAATGCAACAGAAGAGGAAAGGGGTGGAAAGGGGATCCTGAGAAAGTTGCAGGTCATCGCAAGCCTCTGATGATTTGACCATGTCATGGGTGAGCTGGGGTGGGGATTGGTGGTCATCGCAGGGCTTTCCCTGTGATGTGTGATGAATGCATCCGTAAGACGTATTGTTACTCAGTTACTGTTTTTCATAGCCTAAGCTCTCGAGTGGCCTGGGACTTGCTAATGGGGACCAAGAAAGGGAAAGTATGGAGGTCCATTCCTAGGAAAGGGGTGGCATTCAACATGTAGAAGAAAGGGCATTTGGACTGGCAGCCAGGAGCCTGAGTTCTGTTCTTGGTCCTTTCGCCTTCTGACCATGTGACCTTGGATGAGTCACCTTGGCCCTCTGAACCATAGTTTTCATAGCTGCAAAATGCAGGTTTGGACTAAAGCCATGATTTTCCAACCAAATTCCCAAGCCTCCATCAAGCCATCTCAGAGGTTGTCCCTGCACTAACAACTGGGGTTCCTGGCCCCTGCACCCCAATGGGAGCAGTCTCAGTGTCCTCTCCTATACTTATCCTTTTGTAAGCTTTTGTTTGAACAAAGTGTTTTTGAAAACTACTAGGTGCCCTGATCTCAAAGATCTCTTCTGATTCTTATATTCAATTGTCTGTAACTCTGCATTTTGGTCTAAGCTTAATGTAAAAGAGACCAAGAAGCATCCATTATTCTGGGGTTCCCCATCTTTCTCAGGTAACACAAGCAAGGAATGTGTGTTTTCAGCAACAGAAACACTGCTCATTAGTGATTATGAAGCTGTCAGTGGGGACAGGAATTTGTGTTTATAGAGTCTCAGCCTCTGACTCTAGAAACAGTCCATTTCACATTTTATTTTTTATTTTATTTTATTTTATTTTTGAGACGGAGTTTCGCTCTTGTCACGCAGGCTGGACTGCAGTGGTGTCATCTCAGCTCACTATAACCTCTGCCTCCCGGGTTCCAGCGATTCTCCTGCCTCGGCCTCCCCAGTAGCTGGGATTGCAGGCGTCTGCCACCATGCCCAGCTAATTTTTGTATTTTTAGTAGACACGGGGTTTCAGCATGTTGGCCAGGCTGGTCTTGAACTCCTAATCTTAGGCGATCCACCCGCCTTGGCCTCCCAAAGTGCTGGGATTATAGGCATGAGCCACAGTGCCCAGCCAGTCCATTTCACTCTTCTTGGATATAGTTCCCTTTTTGCTCCGTGATTGTGATCTGTCTCTTGTAAGAGGCCTGGAGATGTGAGATTTTGAGGGCAGCCATGGTCTCCATCTTGGGCCCTGTTCAGCTCTCTGTCAAGGGAAGTCTGAGGGCACAGCAGTGATAACCACCTGTCAGCTGCACAGGATTCTGAGTGTTGAGCCTCCCCATGAGTCACTTGCTCGCTTCTGTTAAATAAGTCTTTTTGACTCCATATCTAGTCCCTACCTATCTGTTCTCTGTCATGGGAATCTTTTCCTTTCACTCCTTAATAATGTGCCTTCCTTTGCCACACACTTTCCTCCATTTCCTTTGGAAGCACGGTACGGGGACTTTTGTGTTGCCAGGAGTGAATGTTTAGGAAGTAGGCCTTCAATTCCTTCTGCGGTTCCAAGCCAATATAGTGCCTTTTGTCACTTGTCCCAAGACACTCTGTTGAACACATCAGCCTGCAAGGAAAGGCTTGGCAGAGGAAACCGTCATGAAAGAAAGATTCCAATTGAAGAGTAGATAGCTGAGACCCAGGGGTGTTGAGCAGTTTAATTAACGTTATTAGAAATGAAGACTTGGTTATTTTAAAATGAAATTTCAAATCTCCTGTCTCCCTATCCATTTCTTCATTACAACATTGTTCCTTTCACCTGCCTTTTAATATAGCCAGTTTTTACTGCGTTCTCACTATGGGAGCGGGCATCCTGCTGACCCCTGGGCTGAAAGATGAACAGATCTTAGGCCATGCTCTCAAGGGGCTTTCATCCTGCTCAGACATGAGCTAAGCAGACAGCCACAGCCTGGAATCCTTAGTGCTCCGTAGAGAAGTTTCTGGAGCCTGGGAGAACACTCAGAATAAGGCAGCCTGTGCACTTGTCTGGGGACAAGAAATGGTTCCTTCAGAAGTTTTCCCTGGGCCTGTGTCCCAGAAGGTGGCCTAAAGGTGGTCCAGGCAGAAGGAGTGGCTGGTGCAAAGGTTTGAGGAAGTTGGTGGATTTGGTAAACTGTAGGCTCAGCAGGGTGGGAGCAGGCCTTGAGGGAGGGGTAGGGAAGGAGAAGGAGGAGGAGGAGGGGCAGGAGTCTGGACAGGATAATCAGGCACTGAGCTATGCAGGGCCTTGACTACTGTACTAATTACTAGTGCTGGTCAGGTCAAATGTTATCCAGAGGGCATGGGAACCCACAGCAAAGGGTTAGACAAGGTGGGCTCCGCACTTTGCAAGGCCATTTAGCCCAGAAGTTATGAGCAAGGGCACTGGGTCCAGGTGACTGGGGTTTGAATCCTGCCTTGACCACTTTCCAATTGTGGGCAAATTACTTAACTCTCTCTGCTGCCATATCTTTAAAATAGGGATAAAAATCCTATCTGTCTTGTAGGGTTGTTGTGAGCAATAACTAAGTAAATTCACTTAAACCTCTCATAACAACAGCACATACAAAAATCTAGTTATCCTTTTTCTGGGACGGGGGCATATCATATTTTCTATGAGCAGTCTCCTACACTATGTATTAGTTAACTACTCGCATAATAATACCATGTAAAAATACTGTAAAACACAGTGGCTTAAAACAACAATTATTTATTATTACTCCTGCAATTGTGAGTTTCCTGGGGTTTGGCTGAGACCTGGCTGGGCATACAGTTCGGTCTCATGCTAGGCTGAGGGCAGTGGCATCCTGGGGCAGCTTCCCAAGGCAGTGGTACAGCTGTCAGGGGTAAGAGGAGACTTGCAATCCTCTTAAGGCCTAGGCTTCCACCCAGCAAAGCCCAGAATCAATGGGCAGGACTTTATATTGCTCTCCTATAGTAGGAGGAGCTACAGAGTCACTTGTAAAAGGGTAGGAGCACAGGGAGAGGTGAAGGATCGGGGTCAACAATATGGGGCACAGGCTGCATTTAATGTCTCCTGATCTGCATCTTTGTAGCTTCCCAGAGGGAACTTCCATGAGGGGCAGTTGACACCCACCTTGAGCATGCTTGGCACCCCAAGGGTCTGGTTTCAATTAGTGACCTTCCTACAGTCATTTCGGACTTAACCTTTGGGCCTAGCAAATGTGTTCTTCCTCTTGCTTTCAGAGCCTTTGGGAGAGAAGGGAAAATATGCTGTTGTGGATTTGGATCTAGACTCTGTGGAATGATATGGGGATGGTGGTATCTCCAGTGATACTTAATGGAAAGCTTAGAGATAAGCAGAGGTATTTCTGCAGCCGTGCTCTGTAGCCTTTCTCAGACCTACCAGTCGGCAGTGCATTTTTTTTTTTTTTTTTTTTTGAGATAGGGTCTTGCTCTGTCACACAGGATGGAGTGCAGTGGAGCCATGATAGCTCCCTGCAGCCTTGACCTCCTGGGCTCCAGCAATCCTTGCAGTGCATTCTTGAACATGTGAATTGCTATGATAAGAGTTAATGTTTAGATTTAGTAATAAAATATGTGTTTGTTTATATATGTTTTTAGGTGACTCTATCCCAATATAATTGAAGGAGTTGCATTTTTGGTGGACTCCTTGGGGTTCTCTTTCTAGTCCCTGGGAGTCCTCTGTGAGGTAAGCCTGACTCTCAAGTTGACATCCTTGGCAAATTCTGGGAGAGAGGACAGGGGAGGTAGCCCGGTTAGTGTTTATTGGTGTGTAACTCTACCTCTCAGTGCTCCTCGATTCCCCAGGGCTTGGGAAGATGGGGGCAGAGATGGAAGGAGTCAAATACCATTCTTTTGCCAGCATGTAAAATAATCTCCCTCCTTTTCCCTGGACTCCTTATGCTGTGTGACAAGCATATCCATTCTTCCCAGACAGAAAAGAGAGAAGTGGGGACGGACAAGACATTCTTATAGGGTATACTTTTCTATTTTACATTGGAGAATACAAGTACCTTATAAAAGTAAGCATCAAATTTCTTATAATGATAGTTATTTATTAGGTAAAAAGTTAAACAGTATCTGTAAAATTATACCTACTAATTAAGTGCAAGATTAAATTGAGCATTTTTTCAGGGATAGGAAGGAGAAACATCGTAGAATCTTTTGGATAACAAAAAAAGCACTGAAAATCACATGTAAAATATGTAGCAGTGTGATTGGCATCTAGAATATGCTTAGTAAATTGTAGCATTGATGACGATGGTGACGATGGCAGTGATTTCTCTAGCCCATTTATTGGAGAAAGGGATTAAAAGCAGAGATTACAAAGCTGAGGACTTCATCAACTCTGTTGATCCAGAGGAACCTCTCTCAGGCATTCCTTCCCTACATGGAAAAGCAGCAGGAAAATGAACCCAGAAGAGCTTAAGTTATAAAATCAAGCCAAATGTATACCTGAGAAGTGATGATTTTTTTTTTCTTAAAGTAGTTGCTTCTAAAAGGCAAAATTCAAAATAACCACGACAAGAATAGACATGCCGAAATCTTAACGGTGCAATGTTATTTTGTTGAGTAAAAAATAGGGCTAGATAATGACGAATCATAGCTATGCAAATGAAAAGAAAGATCATCATGTCCTGTGCTTCAGGGTGTGAATTGATGGCAAAAATCTGTCTATATTAGTCAGTAGGGGAGATGAATTCAAATGAAAGCTTTCAGTGATACATGTTCTCTTTTTTTTGGGTTAAGTATCATTTGTGGCCGAAGTCCTGAACTAGTTGTCTAATGGCAGATTTTCCTGAGTGTCCCCTGTAAGCAAGGCTCAGTAAAGAAGGAGCTGCAAGTTTCACCAAGTCCCTCCTTCCCTCTCTCCCTCTCTCTCTCTCTCCCTTCCTTCCCTATTTAAGCACAGCCTTTGCATTTCAGGAACTTATATCTTAATGGGAATGGCAAGATGCAGACATTAGAAACCTAACAAGAAGTGCAAATTTATATGGTACATATCGTGTATGTCAGGTTTCTAATATATCTGGAGGAAAAATTGATAGAGTGAAAATGATGGTGCCAAATCTTGACCAAATTAAACAATGAATTTTACTTCTTTACTTTTATTTTTTTCAGGCCAAAAGGTTTTATTTTCAGTTGTTTCAGGGTTAGAATAATATTGCCACCCAAGAAGTAGCTCCTCCCCATAACACTATTGAATTCAAACAGTAGTTGATGACTCAGCTACCATATACTTATAAACCCTACAATTACATTGTCAAAGTCTTCTGCTGAATAGGAAGGACTGATTTTAACAGGAATTCTTAGCTGACTGATGCTCCACTGAGGTAGAAATGGCTTGATGATGATTTGATTTGTTGATAATGTCTTACTGAGATTTCTTAAAAAGCTGCCATGTATATTTGAGTTTTTACTTTGAGTTGTTTATGTCTTATATTTTAAAAGTGAATTAGGATAATTTGCCAACTACATGTAGCTAAAGTTTTCAAAATAAAGTAGTGAGAAAGGATTATTTAATACAGGGGTTTAACATAATAAAGTATCAATTTAGAACCCACCAAACATGCCATATCCCAGAAATAAACTCCCGAGGGTTGAATATTGCAAATCAAATTATAGAAAAAGTAGCAGAAAACATAATATGTATTAAGTTTGTACAGGCGTGACCATTTCTGACTTTAAAGCAAAAGAAGCAACTAGCAAGGAAAAAATGAACAAGTTTGAATATTTTAATGTAAAACTTCTATATAAAAGACTGGGACAATTCACAGTAAATTTGTGACACATAAATGATTAACAACATGTTGTAACTGGAATATATTGCTAACCCAAATGCAGAAGTAAAGGGCCAGGGCCATAGCAGATAACTCTGGAATTTAATAGCTGCCATTTACTGAATATTTTTCCATGCCCATATAGATTTACAAAATCTGATTGTACTGATGGTTTTTTATACAAAATGTATTGTAACCAGCTTTTCTGATATAGCAGCACAGACTGTGTTGTTAACTAGTCTTCTAAAACATAGTTTTAGAAGTACAGTCCTATTTTGCCTATGTTCTCAATGCTGGATGTTAAGGTTATGGAAAACTAACTTAGGGTGACTTTTCCAGTATCTTTTCTACTTATGAAGTCATGATTAGAGTTATGGTTATGAACACCCCCTTGAATGAATCAATGATTTACAAAGAAGCACATTCAATACCGCTTTTATCAACAGTTTTATAGGTAGTATTTGCCACTAAAACCTGTTTTAACAAAAGAGAAAATGTCGTTTGAGATCCCACACTTTTGACAACATGTCATCAGTTATCTTTAAAGGCCTGAGTAAAAGAGACATGTTAATTACAATTCCTGTGAGCATCTTGAGGATAGCAGTGACTCTAGTATTATATTAGGGCACTTTGTCAAGCATGTCTTTCCCTTATCTTGCTTTTATAGCAGAAGAAATAAAGGCACTAGAGACATATCTTTGAGGTCACACAACAAGTTAACAGCGGATAAACATTAGAACCGGCAGCTCCAGAATTCCCACTGTGTGTAATTAGCTCACTGCAGGCAGGAAATGACAGCACTGGGACTAAATGGCAGATACGGTGTTTGGGGACCTGGAGGCTGGTGGGAATTCTCTGTGCTCATCTGAATGGTTAATTAAGTTAGTTCCTCTCAGGGGCTGTCACTCTCTGGAACGTGGAGGCCTCTCAGCCAGGTACCTTCTTCCTTAGGGTGTAAGGAAACATGATGGTCACCCTCTGGTGCTTTGATGGGCTGGCCTGGTGGAGGAGTTTGAGTGGGGCCTGAGTAATTTATTAGGCACTGCATTGTATTACTGAGGTTTTTTGGAGTTTCTGAGTATGATTTTTGGCATTGGCTCCCAGAGGACTGCGATGTGTCTAAGGAGTGCATAGTTGGGAGTAAAAGGACAGGGACTACCTGGACTGTTTTGAAGTTCACCCTCCCTCCCTCTTGGGCAGCTCATGAAGTGTGTCTGCCTTCTTTTGTCTCCTTATGAGTGATAGATACTGAATTCATGGACTACCTCCTATTCTTAGACATCCAACAAAATCATTTTTTGGAAATGATGGAAATAGTAGGAAACAATGTGGTGTTTGAAAACTACTGTCAAAATACTTGCTAAGTGTGTGACGAACTCTAGGGAGGGCAGAGGCAGTCTGCCACGTTGATCCAAAGGCTGGTTCCATCAGATGCTCTAACAAGCTTGTTAGTCCTGGAATCATGATTATCTTAAATTTCATTGACCCGCTAGTAAGGACATGACGAAGCATTTAATCACCAAGGGTTGATTAGAGAGAAATGAATCTGTGCTCCTGCTTTAGAACTCTGAAAGAAGGTGGAATCTTGAGTTCACTTTCTCTTCTGCCCAATCTAGAATAAGCGTGGCATGCTTCCTGGGAGAGAACCCAAGCTAGACTCCAGTCACTTCCTGCTACATCAAACCTTGTTACTCAAAGTGAGCCCGGTTGATTGGCAGCATCAGTACTACTTGAGAGCGTGTTAAAATGCAGATTATCAGGTTCTATTACCTGTGGGGGTCTTCTGTGTGTGCGTGTTCCAATACAACTTATTTATTTATTTATGTTTGAGGGAAGGTCTCACTCTGTTGGGCAGGTTGGAGTGCAGTGGCACTATCTCTGCTCACTGCAGTCTCCACCTCCCAGGCTCAAGCAATCCTTTTGCCTCAGCCTCCCAAGTAGCTGGGACTACAGGGGCATGCCACTGTGCCTGACCCCTTTTTTTTTTGTATTTTTCATAGAGACTAGTTTTCGCTTTGTTACTCAGGCTGGTTTCTAACTCCCGAGCTCAAGAGATCTGCCCACCTTGGCTTCCCAAAGTGTCTGGATTATGGGTCTGAGCTACCACACTTGGCCCTCATACAATTTTATTTACCAAAATAGGCTGTTAGTTCATGGGCTATATAGTTCACTGGCCCATGGTACAGATGGGGCAGTACCATTTTTGGCTATTTGTGTCTTGTGTCTAGAGACACTATGTTCTATTAGCCATTATTTGTTTCCTTTTTAAAATAATTTCAACTTTATTTTAGATTTAGGGGGTATATGTGCAAATTTGTTACATGGGTATGTTGTATGATGCTGAGGTTTGGGGTACAATTGATCTTGTCACCCAGATAGTGAGGATAGTACCCAATAGTTAGCTTTTCAACCTTTACCCCCTTCCTTCCACTCCCCTTTAGTAGTCCCGTGTCTATTGTAGCTATCTTTACTTCCATGAGTACCCAATGTTTAGGTCTCACTTCTTTTTTTTTTTTTTTTTGAGTCGGGGTCTCGTTCTGTTGCCCAGGCTGGATGGAGTGCAGCGGCGCGATCTCTGCTCACTGCAAGCTCCGCCTCCCGGGTTCACGCCATTCTCCTGCCTCAGCGTCCTGAGTAGCTGGGACTACAGGCGCCTGCCACCACGCCCGGCTAATTTTTTGTATTTTTAGTAGAGATGGGGTTTCACCGTGTTAGCCAGGATGGTCTCGATCTCCTGGCCTCGTGATCCGCCCACCTTGGCCTCCGAAAGTGCTGGGATTACAGGCGTGAGCCACCGCGCCCGGCCTAGGTCTCTCTTCTAAGAGCGCATATGTGGTATTTGGTTTCCTGTTCCATGTTAATTTGCTTAGGACAATGGCTTCTAGCCACATGTATGTTCCTGCAGAGGACATGATTTCTTTATTTTTTATGGCTGCCTACCATTCCTATCACCTGTATTTCAGCACACTCTCCAGGTGGTTCTTATGCCTGCTTCAGTTTCAGAAGCACTGGTATATAATATGTAAATGATTTATCTGGGAAAGGTGGCATGGTCAGTGGTGAATGCTTTTTCCTGATCATATTTTATATGTATACATTATGACCCTTAATAAACATTTTAATCTTTGAGTGTTTTAATAATTTAAACATCCTTTAAAAAGTTGTTTTCCGGCTGGGCGCGGTGGCTCACGCCTGTAATCCCAGCACTTTGGGAGGCCGAGGCGGGTGGATCACCTGAGGTCAGGAGTTCGAGACCAGCCTGACCAACATGGAGAAACCCCGTCTCTCCTAAAAATACAAAATTAGCCGGGCATGGTGACGCATGCCTGTAATCCCAGATACTCAGGAGGCTGAAGCAGGAGAATTGCTTGAACCCGGGAAGCGGAGGTTGCAGTGAGCCGAGATTGCGCCATTGCACTCCAGCCTAGGCAACAAGAGCAAAAAACTCCATCTCAAAAAAAAAAAAAAAAAAAAAAAATTTGTTTTCCATTATAAATTAATACATACCATGAGAGCTTCAGAAAACACAGAAAAGTAAAAAGTAAAAAGGAATTTACCCCTCTAGTATATTTATTGATAAGATTTGAAATATGTATATATATATTTCGTATCTTTTCTGTATATAATTTTTTAAAACTTCCTTTTTTTTTTTCCCTGATTGTAGACATTATATATTATCCTTGTAGGGCGATAAAGTGGTACTATATAGTCTTTGCTTTTTTCCTTTGGTTTAAGGCAATTCTCTTAATCTTTGTCTTGAAAGAAAAGTTTTTCTCTAATTTTTATTTAAATTTTATGTAATTTAGGAAGATTCCTGGTATAATCATTAATGTCTCAAATAGTTATTTTACAGTCTGAATGGAGAATTTATTATCTTCTTTGTGCAACAGAAAAATGTAATTGACTACTCACTGGTAGCATGTATTCTGTATTATATATGAATCTTCTTTGACCAAAACTTTCTAGAGGGTAGAAAAGCTTTTGCTTTGGAAGAAGGCGTGACCACCCTCCTCTCAAACTGGCCTGATAGGAGGGGAGAAGGAGGGAGTGCTCTCAACAGAAAGTCCTGTTTTTCTAAGGTGAGTGGGGAACATCTCACCACTGTGAGGAGGGAGGTTTTTGTTTCTTGGGCTTCTTTGCTGAGACTGGAAAAATCTTTGCCCAAATCTCTGCTTTGTTAGGCAGTTTGAGAAGACATCAGCATGTAATTTTTAACCTTTGTAGAATAACTGGCTTCTGTGTTTGAGGTAGGGCAGGAGAAGTCTGGCCGTGACTTTTCCTGTAGCCCCTTTACCATGCTTTGTTTTGGAACACATCATTGCCCTCAATAATGCAGAATGTATTATGTTAAGTGAAAAACTTGGTGCATTTCTTTTTTTTTTTTTTTTTTTGAGGCGGAGTTTCGCTCTGTCGCCCAGGCTGGAGTGCAGTGGCCGGATCTCAACTCACTGCAAGCTCCGCCTCCCGGGTTCACGCCATTCTCCTGCCTCGAGACTCCCGAGTAGCTGGGACTACAGGCGCCCGCCACCTCGCCCGGCTAGATTTTTGTATTTTTTAGTAGAGACGGGGTTTCACCGGGTTAGCCAGGATGGTCTTGATCTCCTGACCTCGTGATCCGCCCGTCTCGGCCTCCCAAAGTGCTGGGATTACAGGCTTGAGCCACCGCGCCCGGCCTGGTGCATTTCTTATGTCCACGAGTTAGACTCTTTCTCCAAGTCCAGTTGTTCCTAGAGTAATTGATACAACTTAGCATTGAGAGGAACACAGTTCAGAATCTAAAGTGGCAAACAAGTATTTCTGAATTTTCAAGCTTCATTTGCATCTTTCAGAGAACATTAGTAACACTTTTTTTTGTTTGTTAATATTTTATTGTCACCCAGATGGCAGTTGGGTATATAGTTTCTATATACTTTTTGTAAATAAAAAATTACAAATTTTAAATAGCCAATGGTTGGTTATGTTCTCAGAAAACATGATTAGACTAATTCATTAGTGGTGGCTTCAAGAGTTTCCTTATTATTATAGCTCCAGAAAATTCACCTACCTTTTCTCCCTTCTTAAAAAACTAGGTTGGCATGCATTTGACTTCATACTCTGAAGCAACATCCTGACAGTCACCCACATCTACTTCAAGGAATATCATGTTAGAATACTTTTCAGAGAGGGAATGAAAGAAAGGCTTGATCGTTTTGCAAGGCCCATACCATGTGGCTGAGAAGTCAACTACTCCAGGTTTATCACTTGCAGCCTCCAAGGCTTCCTGAAAAGCAAACTTCTGCTTAATTTGCTTCACCATTTTGGCTGCTGGGGTCTTCTAAGAAACATTTCTAAAAAGTATCTCCTCTGTCTCTTGTTCCATACTGTTCCACTTCTTCTTAAAACTCATTTTTACTTCCCTATCCATACCTTTCTGACGTTTCAACTGCTTTCCCCCAGCCCCCACCCCGAAGTTCTTTATTATGTAGACTTTTTTTTTTTTTTTTCCAGTTTTGGTATAACTTCTAACCAGGGAGAGCCAGAAAAGTGACCCAGCCACAGGAATTTGTCCATTTTGTGGGTGGGCTGGTGGGGGTGGCCTTGGGAGAACTTGATGGAGGCAGGATTATGACTGGTCATTAATAATCATAACTGTTTTTTATATTTTTAGTTTTTCTTATTACACAAAATATCCATGTAGCATAATAGCTAGTTTTTGTTACACAGGACATGCCTTGTAGTTGTGCTTTTTGCCTTGGCGACATAGACCGTCTATACCTAGGTACATGGAAGCACTGCAGTGGAATTGTTTATGAATGTTTGTAATGGAAAACTGTTTATGTGATAAATGAAACTGGGTTGATTAGGATTGAATAGAATTGGAAGATAGCAGATCTTAAGGTACCACCCCAAACCCTGCTGTGTCACAGATTTTGGCTGATAGCATCTTATTTATGTTGAGAAGCTGGTTGGGCAGGAAGGATGTGTGGTCTGGATACTGCATGAGCCAGCTTGGCATTTAAATTTGCCAAAGACTTTGAAGCATTGCCACATTAAAAAAAAGTCCCTGTGGTAAATTTCAACATTCCCGTCTACTGTAACTCTGCATGTTATTATTTTTAGCCAGCGTGACATCTTTCCACAGCATCACTGAGTGCCCAGTTGTCCATGGCGCTGAGCAGTGTCCACTACTGTGAGGCCTGGTTCCAGTCCTACAGAGGCTTACACTCAAAGCCATGAACAGTTTTCATTTTTATTAATAGAAGCTTAAGAGTTTTCCCCAGCCAAATATGTTGGCTAGCTGTACAATTTTTTTTTTTTTTAATTGCAGGGGTGGGTGGTGTGTGTGTGTACGTGTGTGTGTGTGTGTGAATCATTTTCTTGAAATACATAAATTCTTAGAAAAATAATGGCTGGAGAGTTGTGAGTAAATGAAAATTTGGTAAACAGGTGGCTTTTCTGTGATGAATAAAAATGCATATGTTTTGGAAGCAAGGCGCTATAGGGTCTTGCCCCCTGCTTCTCTTGGGGCCTATTCCTTCCATGTCTCCCAGTGAGCACGAGGCTTCACCACACTGGCTTCCTTAATGTTCCCCAACACGCCAGCCATGCTTTGCCACAGGACCTTAGCATTTCAATTTCCTCCCCCTGCAAGACTCTTCCCCACTAAGCTACAAGGCTGGCTTTCTCACTTTCTTCAAATAGTGGCTTCTCCCTGAGGATGTTTTGGGCTACCCATCTGCAAGTTTATTCCTTCTGCTGGGGCTTCGGGATTTCATATTCTGCTTCTTAATTTTTCTTCTCTTTAGCACTTATTAATATCTAGCACACTATAAAATTTTAAGCTCTTTATTTTATTGATCTCCTTCCTCCCTCATATAACCTTCCTAATACTATGGTAATTGTAATTTTTGATGGTATTCCCAGTGCCTGGAAGAGTGCCTGGATCATCACAAGTGCTCAATAAATAATGGCTGAATGGAAGGAGGGAAGGAAGAAAGGTTGTGAATGACTCTTGTTGGCTTCTATTCATCATAACTGACCTTCTCCATAATTAGACAACCCATTGTAAGCTAGCAATCAGCTTCTTCACTATGTAGAACAGCCTGTGATTTTGAGGTGAATTTTGAGGTGTTCTGGCAGGCTTCTTGATTGGTAATCATAGGACGTAAACTTTCATTAGTATCTGCTGTAGAGAGGCATGTTCTGTGAAACCAGTAAACACCTCTCTCTCTACAGGATTCTACTATTTCATACATTTCCAAGAAGTCAACAGGTAGTAACAGATGCAGCCTGATTGATTTCTGGGAGGGTAATGACAGAGCATATTTGCCGTGGGATAGGTAAATGGAATCCTTGGCATTGAGATTCCATTCTCTCTTGTCTACGGATAAAAAGTGTATGACTTACTTATCATTTAATTCCACACCCGGCATTAGCAGGACTGATAGGTGAGGGGCTAGGAAGAGAGGGACTTGTGCGTGGCTCTGTAAATAGTGATAAAGCAGTGGGAATGTAAAACGCAGCTTGGCAGGGTCTGCCTGGGATTTTGCTGAGTCCATAGCAATACTTAATTAACTGTGTAAACATTCTATTCAAGATAAGACTATAACAGTTGCCTTGGGGAAAATTCTTTTAGTCAATATTTGTTTGATCTTTTGTATAGTATTTTGGCTTTGCTGTTCATGCTATAGCAAAGCTCCTGTTATAAATGCCGTTTTCAGGGATTTGCTGTATTTGCATACCAGGTCAGTCCTGGGAGAGAGAAAGGATTGGAATCACTGTTTAAATAGAGGTTCTAAGGGTTTTCAAGCAAATCTTTAAAAGTTGAAATACTTTGTTTCAATCAGTTGTCAAATAATTATTGAAAACCTGGATTAAGTACTCTGGGAAATCTGAAAACATAGGATAAGATCTTTGCCTTCAGTTTGCTTATGCTCTAGCTATAGAAATAAGACTTGAATCAGTGGATATAATAGAAGGTCCATATACTAAATAATAACAATGGCTGTAATTTCCTGGACACTTAACAAGGACTGAGCACCATCCTAGTACTTTTCTAAGCATGAATTAACTCATTTAAGTTCTCCAGTAGCACAAAGAGGCAGACGCTTTTGGTTAGTGTGAAGTTTTGCACAGAATAAACAATGTCATTTGGAGAAAGAGAAGAACAGGGAATCAAAGAGCCACGAAGGAAAACTTCAAGGACAAGGTCTCTCAGTCCAGATGTTAAAGATTGGGAGGCAAATGGCTTTTGCAATGGGAATAAGAAAAAGGGCACAATGGCATTGGTTGTTTTGCTGGTAACATTCCTTTTCTCTCTTGAAAGCTGCTTTACCCCCCTTTTTTTTGAGCTAGAGTCTTGCTTTGTCACCCAAGCTGGAGTACAGTGGAGCAATCTCATTTCACTACAACCTCTGCCTCCCAGGTTCACATGAGTCTCCTGCCTCAGCCTCTTGAGTAGTTAGGATTACAGGCACACACCACTACACCTGGCTAGTTTTTGTATTTTTGATAGAGACAGAGTTTTGCCATGTTGGCCAGGCTGGTCTTGAACTCCTGATCTCAAGTGATCTGCCCTCCTCAGTCTCCCTATGTTTTACTGTTTCTTGATTTTCAGCACACGTTCCTCTGGTGAAGAGGATAATAAACAAATACATAAGTAAACATACAGGAGGTCAATATAGTAAATGCTGTGAAGGATAACACGGGAAAGGGAGAATGCTAGAATGGTGAAGGAGGGGATTTGTTATTTTATTTTATTTTATTTTATTTATTTTTTTTGAGACACAATTTCACTCTGTTGCCCAGGCTGAAGTGCAGTGGCATGATTTCAGCTCACTGTAGCCTCTGCCTCCCCAGTTTAAACGATTCTTGTGCCTCAGCCTCCCGAGTAGCTGGGATGACAGGTGAGCACCACCATGCCTGGCTAATTTTTGTGTTTTTAGTAGAGATGGGGTTTCACCACGTTGGCCAGTCTGGTCTCAAACTCCTGACCTCAAGTGATCTGCCCACCTCGGCCTCCCAAAGGGCTAGGATTACAGGTTTGAGCCACCGTGCCTGGCCTGGATTTGCAATTTTAAATAGGGTGGTCAGGAAAGCCTGAGACATTTGAGTCAAGATGGAAGGAGGAGAGAGAAAATACTGTAAAGGTACTTATGGGGAGAGCCTTCTAGGCAAAAGGAACAGCAAGTGCAAAGGCCCTGCGATGGGAACTTAACCTCATTTATTCAGGGAACACTAAGGAGGCCAGAGTGGCTAGAGAATAGTGAGCAGGAAGAATAGTAAGAGGTGATGACTTCATGGGTACTGCATGCCCAGTCACTGCTGGGTTTAATGATGATGATAATGGTGAGGTAGGCGGAGCTGTTGAGAGTTTTTGAGTGAGTGGAATGGCAGGCTAGCAGCTGTCACTTTTTTCTGCAACCCCGTGCAGTTGTAGCTTCCCTTGCTTTTCACTAGCAGGCCCAGCCCAGCATATCTCTTGGTCTCTGAACCATTGTTGATGTGGGCAGAGGCGCCCTGAGAGCTTCACACCCATTAGCTGGCAGGTAGAAAACCAGCTGAAGCCCTGAGTGAGAGAAGGCATGTGCCCTGAATGACACCCTTGCTTCCACCCTCATGGTGTTTTCTTGATCTGTGTTTCTGAGTTTCTTTGATTTCCTGCTGTTACTGATATGCTGGCTGGGTCCTGGGATCTGCCTTGTTGTTGCCGTCGTCCTGTCCAAGCCCACTGCCATGATGCTGGGAGGCAGTGTTGGTTCTGGGCTGTGTCCTGCAGCTGTTTGGGGCTCTGTGCTGAGCAGAATGTTAGGAAGATCCGCTGTGTTGCTGAAGCCTCCTTTTCTTCCACTTAGTGCTTTTGCTTATCATCCTACCACTGCTGTGTCTTCTTGGATAACAGACTTGGGGACCCAAGTGGGCACGGGTGCCTGCACTTCTATAAGTACCTGCTGGACCATCGCCAAAACTCTGCAAGCAGGGTGATGCTCTCAGGTTCCCTCCAGCCTGGATTTGCCTGTCTCTGATCCTTTCCCTTTAGCCCATGTTGCTGATCCTCTGAGTTACAAGCAGACGCTAAATGAGAGAGGGAGAGGACAGCAACCTCGGGTGAGGGCGTGGAAACCCAGACCAGGGTGACGGTCGTACGAAAGGAGAAGGAGGGCGGAAGTGATGGGTCTGGGGAAGGAAGCCTCGACAGACCATGCTCCGTTGGCTTATGGAGACTCAATAGAAAATCAGAACCCATACAAGCATCTAAGGATCAGTATAAATCCAGAAGTTTCAAATGCAATGAGTGCTTTCAGAGGATCTTATAGCCAAGACATGACCAAATTACATAAAGAAGGTGTCTGCTGTGGAGCCCTGTGAGTGTCCAGGTGGGGTGGGTCAATGTGGGTTCAGGTCAGAGGCTGAAGTGAATGTTTACTCAAAGGGTTGACCACAGGGCCACTTTTGTGATGGCACATGTGCACACACACACACGTGCTCTCTCACTTATTCTCTCCTTTTGTTTTTGATTTTAGTTGCAGTTATTTCTATATAGATCTAAAACATCAACTTTAATGCCATTAATAGGAATAATTATATCATATAGGCCTGATTCTTCAACCTACAGAGTAGAGGTTGTTCTCTGAGGTTTTCTCCCTGCTTCCAGCAACATGAACCTGACTTCTAAGGGCACGCACAGAGGCTTTTGGCAATCAATTGTGAATCAAGGTGTGCTGGTGGGCCCTTCCAGCCTCAGAGAAGAGTAACTGGGGTGAAAAAATGTTATTATAATAAAAATATAATATTGCCATGATCCTAGAAGGTAGCTAAATGAAGGGAGGTTCCTTCTTTGAAGAAAAATGTTAACTAAGTGATCTCTCCGGGCCTACCACTTACTTTCCTGGGAAATTGATTAATTTGAGTTAACATTTATTGAGCTCCCAGAATATCCTATGAAATGCTTTAAAATTTTAAAATACAATTTATTTTCTGAATAGGTAATTTACTCATATTTAACATTTAAAGGCGACAAAAGAATGTACAGTGAGAATCCCCCACCCCATTTTTCCTCCTTTAGGCAGCTAGTTTTTTTCCGCAAGGCAACCCATATTAGCAGTATCGTATATATTTTGTTAATATACAATACAGTGTGCTCAATCAGTGTTAATAGTCTTAGAGAAAACAAGGCACCTTTTCTCTTTTTAAGGACTTCGTATTTTATAAAACACAGTGAGCCAATCAGTCATATAGAAATGTATTTTAGAAACTTTTACTATAAATCCAGTGAGTATATAATTCCTAGATGCTCCATAAACTTTATGCTTTTGATTTTTAAATTCAGAAATCTTCCTTCCCCTCTATTTCCCTCCCATTTTATAAATTGTTCTCAAATCTTTGGCACTTGCTGTTGCTTCCTTATGGGGCAGTGCCAGTGCTGATTGGATAGGTAGTAAACAAATATTATAGTAAT
This sequence comes from Chlorocebus sabaeus, assembly GCF_047675955.1. Classification (NCBI taxonomy): domain Eukaryota; kingdom Metazoa; phylum Chordata; class Mammalia; order Primates; family Cercopithecidae; genus Chlorocebus; species Chlorocebus sabaeus. The sequence continues at coordinate 36,402,736 of NC_132913.1, forward strand.
AGAAAAATGTAGACACAATCAAGTGTAGATTGTTTCTATTTAGATGGGTCTATATGTTTATGGCTGTGGTTTTACATTGTGTTTTGCAGTGTGTATATTTTATTGAATACGTTTCTGACCAATTTAGACTTAATGTGTATGTTTGTATTAAATCTGTTCATGTGATGAAGTTAAATAGTTCATAGGATACTGAAACAAACAACAACCAACAAATCATGCTTTTAAACTGTTTAAAAGTTGTCAGACTTCTCTTGGAGAAAAGAAAAAGGAAAACTCATTTATTTTTTGTAAGTGAAGGAATAGAGGGCAGAAGTTAGAAGAACCTGTAACTAATGTGCATAGTTTGAATATGACCTATGTTTGACTACAGGTTTGTGGAAAATCTTAACAAAAAGGAAAGTATAAAGTTGGTCATATAACAATCCTAGTTTTGTTTTTCTGTGGTACATACCCAATAAATACTTCTGATCACTAAATGTCATATATTCTGAAAAGCAGGTAAGATAAATATGTAATCCATATAATTTTAAAAACAATGTTAGCAGAGTACTTTTCTGAGTGTGTTCGGCAGTGTTGGTGGATGAGTGAAAACATGCAGAGACCAAAGCAAAGACAGAAAGCCTTAGAAACTATGGCCAGTGCTACGGCTGATGAGGCAGGAGGCTGACGGAGTTTAAGGCCAATCAAGGAGAGAAGGAGAGCCCGGAGAAGAATCCAGAGGAGCGGGAGAATGGGTTTTGAATATAGGAAAGTGAAATGTCAGGATTTAACGCTGGAGTAACTTACTAGCTACCAGAGTAGCACTAGAGTAACTTACTAGCTTTCCTGCAGCCTGGGGAGGTGAGGGCTTTATTTCCTGGCATGCCTTATATAGCAACCTGGACGGAATAGATTAACTTTGCAAATATGATCCCTTTGTATTTGGAAACCTTATTTTTATACATTTTGATTTTTTTTTTCTTAAAGAGAATGCAGCATATAATAAGAAGTGATAACTATAGTTTAAAAAAATTTCCCCAGGACTCAGAGAACAGCTCTTGGAAGTTTTCAGCCTAACTCTAGAAATCTATTTCCAAGGGAATGGTTGACACACAGAAAAAGATTTGTCATACAGATGTTCTTTGAAGTGTAATTCATAATAAAGAAAAATTGAAAGTGAGTTATTTGTCTAACAAGAAGGGAATGGATAAGGAAATGGTAGTACTATGTCCATTTTACCAGTAAAATAATATTTAGAGTATGTTTTAAGTTAGGTATGAGGCAGAATAAAATTCTATGAAAAAAAGACAAGAAGGGAATGTTAATGGTGGTTGTGTGTATGTGATGAAATTTTATAAAAACTGTTCTGGATCTAATATATGGGCTATAATGTGGATATATTACCTTAAAAGGTAGAGGAAAAAAATCATCTCTAAAGAAGACCAAGAGTTGAAAGTGGATGGAAAACTTGGTTGCCTTAATTCAGTGGAGGTTGTTATGAATATTTTAAACCTCAGATGTTCAGGCATTTTTGTGAATTCCTTGGCTGTGTAGTGCTGAGATTAAGATGTGCTGGGGTTGGAGTAGGTTCTGTGAGGAGGAGGAGGAAACTCTTAGTAGGGAGAAGTGAAAACATTCCTAACCCGGTAGGTGCAGGGTTTGTAGCCCCGCAGCTCCACATGCACTCCTGGTATTTGTAATTTGCGGTGATGACAAACTGTGCCTCCGGCCATAGCCGAACTGCTGTCTGTTAGAATGCATGGCCATGGACGACTTGGTGACCAGTGGCCTGTAAAATGCCACAGAATGCCCTGGCAGCTAATTTTTAATTCCCAGGAAGCTGCTTGCAACTTTGCAAAGATAAGGCAAAAGATCAGACTGGGGACATGCCCAGAGCACAGGCCGCCCCCAGTCATGTCTTTGTAGAAAAGTCTGGAGAGCAGTGAAATTTCCTCGCTTTCCTGCAGCCTGGGAAGGTGAGTGCTTTGTTTTCTGGCATACCTGAAATAACTGCCTGGACATGATTGATTAACTCTGCAAATATGATCCTTTTGTATTTGAAAACCTTATTTTTATACATTTCGATTTTTTTCTTAAAGACAATGTGGCATGTAATGAGAAGTGAGAACTGTAACTATAGTTTAATTTCTTTTTGTAATTTCCCCAGGACTCTGCTGGAGCAGGGCTTCAAAGTGTTTGTTTTCAGCCTGCTTTTAAAGTGATTTGAAGAGAGTGGCTTTGAAGGTTTCCATCCTTACTTTTTCATGTGTAGTATCTTGTTTTTTAAAATTGGTGAGCTGAGCACATCCACATAAATACATACAATTATAATTGCCCCAATTTTAAGCTCACTTGTGCCACAGTGAAAACTCAACACCAATTAGCACAGTGAGCCAGCTCTGATCCTCTGAAGTGCTGGGCATCTTTTTAATGGACAAATTGCAAATTTAATAATATAAAAACTGAAGTTAATCACACTGGCATCTATTCTTCCAATTTGTCATTTGGCTAAAAGTGATCTGATGTCATTCAGAAAGAAAGCAAGTTGGAATGGCCTCAAGTCCTAATGGTGTAGCTTTGGGCTGAAGCTGAGTTGCCTCCTTGAAGCAACTGCTGCTGTTTCCTGGAGGGCAGACTTTGTTAAAGTGTCTGTTTCTGAATTGCTCAGAATCTTAGGATTCACTTGAGGAATGTGACAGTCAGCACTGTTAATTCACCTGCTAGGCTGAGGATGTCAGGTCACAGTGCCACATTGTCAGGGCAGGGGTCACAGTGCCACATTGTCAGGCCAGGAGAGGGTTCCTGAATGACTGAGGGAGTCCCACTGTGGCAGCAGAAGGAACGCCGCCATCACCTTGCACCCCTGCCTCCCTTCAGAAGACGCCGTGATCTCTGCACAGAGGCCTGAACATTTCCTGCTATAATGGGGTCTTTATTTGTGTTTGCTTTTGCTTCCCTTCCCATTCATAAAATGTTCTGCACATATAGCATCTGAGTATTTTGGACAGCATAATGTCTTCCTATAAACCATTGGCTTAAAACCTGGGGTTGCCAGCCAGGATAATGAGTAGAGTCTCTAAAGTTACCTGGTCCTTTGGGGGTTAAATCAGTGACCTTGGTTTTCTCAAGCTATACCTTTGTCTCCTTCCATGGTTGCCACACAACACAAGGGAGAACACTCTTCCCATACAATGTACCTAAGAGGAACTCATTTCAAAGATAGCTATGGAGGTCTGGCCCGTTTTAAAATTTGAAAGAACAAATAGAAATTTCTAAGATTGTCATCACTGAATTTTCGCTTTAATGAGACTGACCTTCTCCCTACTGTGCTAATGAGGCACCTAATTTCTACCTTTAAAGACCAACCTATATAGCCAGCATGGTGACTCATGCCTGTAGTCCCAGCAGCTCCAGAAGCTGAGGTGGGAGGATAGCTCGAGCCCTGGAGTTTGAGACCAGCCTGGGTAGCATAGCAAGACCCCCTTCTCTAAAATATTTATAAAAATCGGCAAGGCATGGTAGCTTGTGTCTGTCGTCCCAGATACTTGAGAGGCTGAGGCAGAGGATCACTTGAGCCCAGGGGTTTGAGGATGCAGTGAGCTATGATCATGCCACTGCACTCCAGCCTGGGGCAACAGAGTGAGATCCTGTCTTTTTTTTTTTTTTTTTTTTTTTTTTAAAGACAGACCTGCAAATATTACCATGGTGTGAGTTACCTCTGAAGTCTAGTTTGTGAGCTCAACTCTAAGCTCTATGAGGGTGGGACTGGTGTCTGTTTTGTCCTCCAAGGGTCTAATTTCAGTGCTTGGTGCTTGGACTGGTATCCAGCTTATGGCAGGTACTTAGTTAATGTCTCTCAAATGAGAGCATTTCTGTTTCATAAAATGTAACTCTTGCTGTACTGTTCTAGCTAATACTAAATTGAATCCAGATATTACTATGTTTAATGTAATTTGGACTTTTGCCATAGCTGATCCATAATAACCAGAGATCAATTCATAAAACCCTAACATAAAATCTCACATTGATCACTTTTAGAGGTTCCTTTTTATTTTCTGTGGCTGCGTTTGAAATGGACACCGTTGTGCAAGGTTTTTGCTGGACTGCTGTTTTTGGAAGACAGTGTAGATTAATTCTGTATTAAAGTTCAGAAGTGATTCCGAACTACCAGCCTCCCTTGAAGTCTCATTACTTATTAAAATGCCATTTCTATTCATATTCTCTTTTTTTTCTTGCCTCATTTTCAGTAACTACATTCTTTTTAGCAGATTCAGGCGTTTGAAGAGTAATTCGTTCTCGCAGTGGGAATTACAAGTCTATGGGGGAAGGTGTGCTGGTGTTGGCTTAGATTTCTAGGGGTAGAAGGCACCTTCCGGGATATGCTTTAGCCCCCAGAGTTCCCTTTAGACATCAGCATCTTAAACCAATGGACCCAGAAGGGTTAGCAGGCCTCCAGAAAAGGGGAGTGTGTCGTTTCTTTCCTGCTCACAACCTTTTGCAACAAAATTTATCTCATTCCTGAATTCTAAACTAGATGGCTTTGTGATCTCAGGCAATGTGCTCTATTTCTCTGCACTTCTTTCCCGATCTCTGAGATAAGGATAGCACTGCTTTGTTTATCAGCATCGCCAAAGGGGCTATGTAGGTGTGTTTTTGTTCGAGTTGCCATAACAGAGTAACAAACTGGTGGCTTAAGCAACATAAATTTATCATCTCACTGTTCTGGATGCTAGACTGAAATCAAGGTGATGGCAAGGCTGGGCTCCCTTGAAGGCATTAGGGAAAGAACTGTTCCAGGTCTCTCTCTCCTGGCTTCTAATACTTCCTATGCTTGTGGCCGTATAACTTTATAACTTGTGTTCTTCCTGTGTGTGTGTTTGTGTCTGAATTTACCCTTCTATGAGGCCACCAGTCGTATTGGATCAGTGCCCATCCTACTCCAGTATGACCTCATTTTAACTAATTACGTGCACAATGGACCTGTTTCCAAATTCTGTTGAGGTACTGGGGGTTAGAAGTATAACATGTACATTTGGCGGGGGGAACACAATTCAACCTGTAACAGTAGGCAAGAAAGTCAGATAGAATTGGGAGGTCTGATGTAGCGGGCTGTTCTATTTCTCTCAAGTTCTCTATTCTTTCTCACTTTTAAGAATCCAGTATATTAGCTGGACATGGTGGCTCATGCCTGTATCCCAGCACTTTGGGAGGCCGAGGTGGGCAGATCACCTGAGGTCAGGAGTTTGAGACCAGCCTGGACAACATGGTGAAACCCCGACTCTACTGAAAATACAAAAATTAGCCGGGTGTGGTGGCGTGCACCTGTAGTACCAGCTACTAGGGAGGCTGAGGTAGGAGAATGGCTTGAACCTGGGAGGCGGAGGTTGCAGTGAGACAAGATCACGCCAGTGCACTCCAGCCTGGGTAACAGAGCATGACTCTATCTCAAAAAAAAGAAGAATCCAGTATATTAGGCAATGCCAACTTAGGACACATAGATTTGCTATCTGACCAGGGTCCTGTTTATAAAGAGTAGATGGGAGTTAACTTATATGAAGGCAGTTTAAGTCATGATGTTCTTATACTAGGACCTTAGTAACCTCTAGGTCCTTTCCTGAATTTAGTTGCTCCTGTGGAAAGGTGACTGGATCTGGGCCTGGTGCTGTAAACAGATGCAGACAGGTGGCACTGTCCGAGGACTGCTGGGCCTTGTTTGTTTACTGGCTTCTTGAGATCTCAGATAGAGGACATGATAGAAGATCAAAGGCCTTTGTAATTACTTCCCCTAGCAATTGTTGCTAATGCCTGCAGAGTTATTTGTAAGACTGTGGCAGAAGCTGTGTCTAATTTCACTTTACACACAGACTAGATGTGAGCTCCCAATTGCCTTGAGCTCTTCACTTTCTTTAAGTTGATGATTTTAGGTAATGCCACCATTTCTGAGGTTGTTTCAGAAGTAGAAGTCAGAGGTCTCTTGGGGTGGGGACATTAAATTGTTTTCATATTTTGAATTAAACTTTTTATTGATGTATATACATCTGGAAATTTAATCTAGATATTACTGATGTTTAATGTAAAGCTCGTCGGCTGAGCCTGCTTGGGTATAGCCAAAATTCAGGCCTCCTTTACCACCACATTGCCTGTAGGAAACAAGGAACTCAGTGTGTGGAACAGCTTTCTGTGTATAGATAGAGGCATACAGTTTAATGAATTCTCACACAGAACATATCTGGGTAAGTGGCATCTGGATCAAGAAACAGAACCTGACCAGCAAGCCTCTCTGTCGTGCCCTTCATGATCCCTACCCCTCCTCACTATTCTGAAGTCTATCAGCATCAAGATTTTTTGCTTGATTTGGATTTTATGTACATATTTTAAAACACATTTAATTTTTGTTAGTTAAAAAATTAAATAAATATCATATAGCCCTAGAGTATGTACTTTTTAGTGTCTGACTTCTTTAGCTCAACATTATATGCGGCTTCACCCATGTTGCCTATAGTGAGAGTTCGTTTATTCTAATGGTTATGTGGTATTCCAGTGAAGACTTCCTGTTTGAGTAATGCAAAATCCTGTCTTCTATGAGGTATTGTGTAGTTAAGTCCTGGAGTCACTTTCCACCTGGTTTTCCACACTTCTTTTTTACACATGTTCATGTTGCTGCCCTCACAGATTCAAATGCCTAACTTCCTCGATGTTTGCAGGTTTCCCCACCCCACTTTATTCTCTCCCCATGGGATATTTGAAGCTTATTTTCTCCCCCTTAATAACTGACTGCAGTAACTCTGAGCAGGGAAACATCTGGTTAAGTCTTTTGAACTTTCTGACATTAATGTGAAAAGAGAGATATGAGCACTGGCAAAATGGCCGATTAGGGAGGCCCCAGGAGGAACAGCTGGATGAGGTCATAGATCTTCACCTCTCTTGCTTTCACTGCTATGATAGACAAAACCCACGTCAGGAAGCAAGCTGTGATTTTGACTGTGATATATTCTTTCTCACGATAAATGATTATAGATGCGTAGACATGCAAGAATTTGAAGGGGGCTTGTATTAATGGTTTTTAGGAGACAAATAGTGAAGTTCTTCCCACTCCCTGTACCAATTCCTGCTTTTTGTAGCAAAGATGACTTAGCATTACGAATGTAAATTATATTGCAATTTTTTTTTTCGCCTTTGCCAATAGCGTTTTCCATTCAGTACTTGATAGTATTACTTAATGATACTATGGTAAAGATTAACCCCATCTGGAAATCCATGAATTATAGTAAATGTGAGACACTTAGAATGGTGTCTGGCATGTAATGAGTACTGAAGAGCTGTGGTTGGCACTGTTATTATTTGAAATCATTTGGGGCTCCTCTTGTGGCAGTGGAGGGCCCAGGCTGGGTGGACTTCCATTGTGTGGTGAATAATCACCATGTAGTAAGGCAGCTGGAAAAGCTTGTCAGCGTTACCTGGCTGGGTACAGCCATAATTCAGGACTCCCTTTCTACCCCATTGCCTGTAGGAAATAAGGAACTCAGGGTGTGGAACAGCTTTCTCACTGACTCCCTGGCTGCACCTGGGTGTGCCTCTGGACAGGAAACCTGATACCAGCATGTAGAGCAGATGCTCCTGCTGTCAGATAATGAAGCTAACGCAGAAATCCATGTCTCTGGGCTAAACTCTGGAGAGGTTGAATAAAGTACCCTTGAATGAGAATAAAATGGCACAGGGGGGCATACCTGCAGAGCAGTTTCTAAAAAAGGAAAGCGCTTCATGCATACCATGCCTGTGTGTTGCAACAGCATACAGTTAGCATTTTGCTGTGTCTGCTCTTCTGTCTCGCTCTCTTTCTTAAGTTTCAGACATCATAGCATTTCACCCCTAAATACTCGAGATGCATCTCCTGAGAACATTCTCCTTACATTACCATAATGCAATATTGTACCGAAGAAAACTTAACAATGATTCTGTTTTATTATCTAATAGTATCTAGCACATTTTCAAATTTCCCTGCTTATTTGAAAACATAGCTTTTTTCCAACACAGGGATAAAAATCAAGATGCATGCGTTGTATTTGGTTATTCTTCTTTAAGCAGTAGCAGTCTCTACACCTTCCTTTTTAATTTTTTGAAGAGTCTAGCCTAGCTGTCTTAGAGAACGCCCCGTATTATAGGTTTCTTGATGGTTTCTTTACATGTCATTTACTTGTTCCTCTATCCTGTGTATTTCCTGTAAACCGGAAGCTAGGTTTACAGGCATGAGTAGATTCAGGTTAAACATTTTTTGCCAAAGCTACTTCATATGTGATGCTGTGAACTTCGTATGGCACGATGCCCTGCTGTCTCAATATTACTGATGTTGAGCTGATAACTACTAGATCTTTCCACTGTAAAAATACACTTTAGGCCAGGCACAGTGGCTCCTGCCTGTAATCTCAGCTCTTTGGGAGGCCGAGGAGGGCGAACACAAGGTCAGCAGATCAAGACCATCCTGGCTAACACGATGAAACCCTGTCTCTACTAAAACAAAACAAAAAAAAAAAATTAGCTGGGTGTGGGGGCATACGCCTGTAGTCCCAGCTACTTGGGAGACTGAGGCAGGAGAATCACTTGAACTGGGAGGCAGAAGTTGCATTGAGCCGAGATTGCACTGCTGCACTCCAACCTGGTGACAGAGCGAGACTGTGTCTCACAAAAAAAAAAAAAAATACATTTGTAATTGCAACTAGTAATAGTTTGTGGGGTGATGTTTTGCAAAGTGCAAGTATGCTGTCAAATTTCCAACCCAGTTTTTAAGTTTCCTTTAAGTCAAGTAGCCTGTATTAGCTACTCCACTAGAGTTGCAAAATTAAGATTTTGTGATTCTTTTACTCCTTCTACCTTGAGTTACTGGCATTCCTCTGTAAAGAAGAGTTTTCTTCACTCACCCTTTTTCTGAGTATCATTATGGAGCCATGATTTTTATTTATTTAATATTTATGATCAGTTAGAGGCATTATTATTTTTGACACTCTACTTGTCCTTCAAATTGAGCCCCTGTGACAAATAGTGCCTTGTTTTCTGGCACCACCAGATGTCCTGGGCTCATCTTACACGTTTCCATCCCAGATACTCCAAGAATCCCTGGGTATATTTTGTGGAGGATGCATTAAGAATCCCTGGGTATATTTTGTGGAGGATCCATTAAGAATCCCTGGGTATATTTTGTGGAGGATGCATTAAGAATCCCTGGGTATATTTTGTGGAGGATGCATTAAGAATCCCTGGGTATGTTTTGTGGAGGATGCATTAAGAATCCCTGGGTATATTTTGTGGAGGATGCATTAAGAATCCCTGGGTATATTTTGTGGAGGATGCATTAAGAATCCCTGGGTATGTTTTGTGGAGGATGCATTAAGAATCCCTGGGTATATTTTGTGGAGGATGCATTAAGAAACCTAGATGTGGATGCCTGGTGGGCTTGCTGCTAGCAGGAGTCATCATAGGTTTGTTCAATGGACAGAGGTAGGAAATAGATTTTAAAAAAACATGAGTTCATTCATATTTTAAAATCTAAGATGATACAAGGAATGTTCAGATTAATAAGGACATTCTGTTGACCTGTGGTGTTATGTGAGCTGTTCTGCCTGCATCTTCTCCCCTCTTAGGCGACCTTTCCCATAGACTCCTAGCCTTGTCTGCCTTTGAGTTTCTTCTGTTGATTCATTTTGTCTCAAAGTTAGTTGTGGAATTCTTGGTTCTCAAAGTCAGCCTAACTGTGATTTAGTGTCAGTGACTGGGAAAGAGTAGCCATAGACAGACATGGATACCAACTCCAGATGAAGTACAGACTAGATCTCAAAGATATGGGAGGCAACAACAGCAAAAACAACTAAAATTGCTTACCAGTTAGTATGTGCCAGCCAGCATCTCACACTCTTTGAGCTGTTTGTGCATTGATCCTCTTGGCCTCTGACACCTCTGTCACAGGTGCTGATGTGTCATAGTCCCCATACTGATGAGAAAGCTGAGCCACCATGAGGTTGTCCATTGCCCAGTTACACATCTCAGACTTGCCAGAACTGGGTTTGCAAACAGGCCATCTGTCTCTGGACTACATGGTCCTAACCCCTACATGTTTGTGCCCCTCAGTATCCCCAGAGAGTGTGCCTTTGTGTGGCCTGCTGTTCATCTCTTTATGTGCCAGGTCCATCTGCTACATGTCCTTTTCACCCTGAGTTGGTGGCAAAGCCCTTGCAGTAGGAACCCAAACCCAAAACTCCAAAGAAATGAAGGGAAGACTTTGGCCCCCTGCCTCAACTGGAGTGGGAAGGGGTGGCTTAAGAGAATTGTTTATTTTTTTCCAGTTTTGACATTTCTTTGGGATTTCTTTTGCCTTTGAGGAAGTTGAGTTAGGTAAGTTCTGTTTACATAAGAGTTGAGTCCTTTAAAGTAGTTTCTTAACTATTGGCAACAAGCTTAAAGACTGGAATGTCCCAGCAATGGGCTGTGGATGTGGAGAGTTAGTTCTCTTTAAGAATCAACATTCTTGGCCAGGCGCGGTGGCTCACGCCTGTAATCCCAGCACTTTGGGAGGCCGAGACGGGCGGATCACAAGGTCAGGAGATCGAGACCATCCTGGCGAACACGGTGAAACCCCGTCTCTACTAAAAAATACAAAAAACTAGCCGGGCGAGGTGGCGGGCGCCTGTAGTCCCAGCTATTCGGGAGGCTGAGGCAGGAGAATGGCGTATACCCGGGAGGCGGAGCTTGTAGTGAGCCGAGTTCGTGCCACTGCACTCCAGCCTGGGCGACAGAGCAAAGACTCCGTCTCAAAAAAAAAAAAAAAAAAAAAAAAAAAAGAATCAACATTCTTTGAGCCAGTTATAACATTGTAGAATTTAAGAAAGAATTTGGTGATAAATAAATATTGCTAAAGTGAAGAGGAGACTGAAGAATTCTTCTAGTAACTTGTATGTTAAGATAACTTTTCTTAAGACATTTTTGTGTGATTTGAAACATTATCCTTTCTCCAACTTGTCTATCACTGATATGGGAGAAGAATGATCACAGACTAGTGGGAGAGGATGGGAAGGCAGCTCTCTGCTCAGAAGGCTGATCAGTGAGGACTGGGATTACCTGCAAGAGGAAGGTAGGCTATCTATGCCTCAATTACTGCAGGCAACAGAAGAAAGGTCCATTAAAAACAACTCCGTCAAAATCCAGAGCATTGCCAGGTGGAAGGCTCAGCTATTTCAATGCATGGATGCACTTTCGATGAAGTGTTTTGACCAGGATGGAAGATGGCCCATTTTCTTCTTCCAAAATCAAAGGTTTCTAGAATGTACTCCCCCACTGCTATACACATAAACACTTCCCCAATATGCAGTCGTCCCAGTGTAAAACAGCCTACCAGCATTTGTATACATTTCATAATAATAAAATCAAAGGAGGCTACATCTAGAAAATAGAAAGCAGCCATCCATTCTTTCCCTGATCAGAAAGGCAAGGAGAAGAGTGGGCTGGTCTTTGGACTTGTGGATATTGGGTCTGGTTTCATAGCAGCCTTCACCTCCCCAGTCCTCATCTTGCTCTTCCAGACTGAAGAAAGGAGAAGCAGCTGCAGGAAGTTGAACAGCCATGGTCCCATGAGCTTCAAAGTATCACAAAGAGATAATTTTAAATCTGGTGCTACTCTCTCTTTCCTTTTGCTGAGTCTTACTCTGGGGTGTCAACTTTGAGCAAGGCTGGCCTCCCATCAGAACCAGGACAAAGGGTAAGGGGTCATAGGCTGTCCTAGGGAAGGTATTGGATGAACAAAGACAGCTTCCCTTTTTTCTATGGGGAGATGTATTAGTTTGCTAGAGCTGCCATGCCAAATATCACAGACCCAGTACTCTAAACAATAAAAATGTATTTTCTCCCAATTCTGAGGCTGGGAGTCCAAGATTAAGGTGACGGCAGGGTTGGTTTCCTCTGAGGGCTATGAGAGAAGGATCTCTTCCAGGCCTCTCCCAGGCTGGCTGTCTTTTCTCTGTATTTTCACATCAACTTTTCTCTGAAACGATCTGTGTCCAAATTTTCTTTTTGTTAAATAAAGATATCAGCCATATTGCATTAAAGCCTACTCTAATGACTTTGTTTTAATATAATTACTCCTTTAAAGACCGTATCTCCTATCAATGAAGTAAGATGGTATTTAAAAAAGGACCCTATCTCCAAATGTTATATTCTCATATATATTCTCAGTTATATATTTTCATATATATATATTCTCAGTTATATTCTGAGGCACTTGGGTATTAGGACTTCAACATGTGAATTTTGCGGGCACACAATCAGCTCATAACGGGAGCTAAAGAAACATATCCTATTCTTTGTTTCAAATATTGACAATCATGAATATACTTGTAACCTTACACTGTTAAAAGCAAGTTTCCTAAACAGTGCTCTGGTGTGCCACTTTCCCTTCTCCCTTCCCCTGAAAAAAAAGTATCAGAAATAAGAACAATCGTAAAGTTAAGGAGTGATCTACAATAATTGAGTTTAGTGAGAAAAAAATACTTACCTCATGCTCTCCTTTTCTTCTCCAATTTTTTAGATTTTCAGGTATGTAAAGAAAGCGGTCATTAAATAATCTTTAATAGTTGTAATATGGTTGCGTTTGATGGTTCATGCCTGTAATCCCAGTGCTTTGGGAGGCTGAGTCAGGAGGATTGCTTGAACCCAGAAATTCAAGGCTGCAGTGAACTGTAATTATGTCACTGTACTCTACCGTGGGCAACAGAGTGTGACTGTCTCAAAAAAAAATTATACCTCTCCAACAGGCAGATTGTGTATTTGTTGTGCAAATTCTCCATATATGAGGCACTTTGCCAAAATTTTGCCCACCTACTAACAGGTACTCACAATTACTTGGTGCAGCTAGCAGAATTGGGACCTAGTGCCCAAAGGAAATTCTGTGCCTCTCAGCCTGGCCCACCTGCATCAGAATTACATGCAGTGCTCTAAAACATGTTCATCCCTGGGCCCTTTATTGTGCATCTACTGAATCAGAGCCCATGTAAACAGAGCCCAGGAATTGGCATTTTCAACATGTGCCTCAGGAGATTTTAGGCACATGGAACTTGAAAATTACTGCTTTATTGGCAGGGTTGATAATTCTGGGCCATCACTAGGGGGTAATGCTCATCTCACATCTCTCTTTGCAGGTAAAGAATTTAGTGCTCTGGTTTCTGGTGCCTTTCAACTCCCGTCAACATTCGGCCTCGTAAACACAGGATTCATATCTCCTTGCTCCCTCCCCTACAGTAACCTCCTCCTGTTGCCCCTCCCCCACAACTTTATGTCCCCTACTGTCCACCTTTGGAATTGTTATGTTCTCTGTGGGTGTCAAGTATGTCCTAAGCTGCTTCTCTGTGATGGTGAGTGGCTTCTAGAACCTTCTGAGACATCTGGAAAACAGACTAACCTAAAGTCTTTCAGAGGTTTTCTTTGAAATGTTTAGGATTTGGGGATGTTTTCTTAATTGCTTGTGGTCTGTGTTTTCAGTGTAGGCTAGGGTACAACAATCCAGAATATAGTTATGCTGGCAGGGGGAGGAAAATTCAAACAGATACATTCATATCATACATGTTCTTTTGTCCAAGTGTTTTGATTTTCTAGTTTCAAAATTTAGTTATGTGAATGTGTGGTTGTCTTCTTGGTATGGTTGCTTCTTTCTTCTTTGGACCAAGGATTACATGGAAAGTGCTGTTTTCCAGGAGCAAATCCCAGCCATGCTGTCTTTTCTCCTGCCGCTTGCTGATGGTTCCCATTCCACTTTTAACGATGTAGGGACACAATAATTTCTGCGCAGCTCTACCACATGACAATCTTCCTGAAAGTTTATCACAAAGGAATTCTAAGCACGTGCAATAACATTCAATGAAATTTAAATGCAATAATAAGAGATTTAGTGGTAGGACCATTGTGCAACAACTAAACAAAAATGTTGTGGCATTGACAACTTAGGGGATTTTTGCAGTAGTTTAACTTTGTTAGGGCCAAGAGACACAGGACAAATAGAGTTTGTGAAATTCTCCTGTTAAAGGTTTCATAAAATATACAATTTGAGCCTTTGAGAAGAAAAGGGGAGACAGTACTCAGAGTGCTGGCTAAAAGCACAGTTTTTGGAATGAAGACTGGACAGAGCTACCACATACTTCCTTTTGAAGAGTTTTCAAAGACTCAGTTTCCTCTTCCTTAAAGTGGTGATAATATTAGTACCCAGTATAATGAGGATGAAAAGATAGAATACATGTAAAGTGTGTAGTATAGTGCCTAGTGTACTATACATGAATTTGTGTGCAAGTTCAGACTTCTGTGATCGTTATTTTTCAGTATTGAAAGAGTCATTTGACATGTGGTGGAACATGAAAGAGTCTTGCAAACATGGATGAACATTCCAGGAAATTAGTTCATCTTCTGTTGTGTAGAAATCTATGGTGAGTCAAAGTTGGCGTTGATTAACCTATTTGATTTCACATTGGAAGGGGCCAGTTGGCATGCTGGGCTGAGGATGGGGAGGCTGCCTCTGGATGCAGTGGGAAGTGCTGGGATTAGCTGGGTCTGCAGGTTCTGGAGGGATGATTGGTAACATGCATTCCATGCGTTTGCCAGCCCTCTACTCTAACTCATAGCTAAGCTCTTTAGTAATGTTTTCTTCCATTCCTTTTTATGCTTAATATGGACAAAAGAATCTGTAAAATAATTAAAATACTCAAATCTGATGCTAATATATTTTCAGGGATGATCAACTCATATTCTGTGTATTTATTGCTTGAAAATATTATGCTTCAATGGATATGGTAGAAAATTTAAGGAAAGCATTCATTTTAAATAAATAGAGGAAGTAAATTTCTGACAGCTTCTTTTGTCTATTAACAATTCCTGGTTTTCTGTGTGCTGGTTGGTTTTAATTGTTGCTGTGCAGTCTTGTTCATCCTGTAGCTGTAAGGCTTTTTAAAGCATTTATTTCAAAATATTTTGATGGTTCACTAAAAAAGCATTAACAAAGTAAATTTATTTAAAAAATCAGAATTGCTTAATTGTGCAGAGGCTGGATGGGTGAGTGTTTGGAGTGTTGTTATTGCAGCCAAATGTTTATTTTTCACAGCTGTGGTAGAAATCTTGGCCCTTTGTGCTCAGATCTTACCTCACGTTCTTCCTCTATTAAATACATCTAAGAGTGTGTAATGGGGATGGAGACAACCTATTCTGGGAACCCAAAATCTATGGCTCTGCCTTGATTTCTGTATTGGAAGGGTCAGTAAATTTTGTAGTTCTCTCTGTGTATCTTTCCATTACTTTAGTGTGGTGAGGATTTTGTGTCATCACAAGATGTTGAATTAATGATAACAGATGATATCCCTGAAAAAGACTTTGTATTTCAGAAATATGTGAATTCACCTTTTGAAGGGCATAAATCCAGCTAACCATTAACATAATATGGACTGCATACAATTATATTCCCTTTTTGGCAAATTGACTGATTTTCCAAGAATGGTTCTGACATAATTTTCAACTGAACAGAGGGTCATGGTGACTTAAGTGGCAGAATGAAATCAATGTGCACTTAAATAATACAATTGAATCAGCTTTTCTGGATCACTCCGTTCCATTTTAGAATTCTTTTCTTTGAGCTCAAGTGAGAGAGGTCAGAGGTAGTCATAGAATGTGAGGAAATGATCTTTATTAATATTGTCAGTACTTTTAGTCCGTTCCTCCAGGATTGTTCATATTAAACCAGACTTACCAAAGTTCTGCTTATAAGAATTACATAAATGGAGATATATAATATATTTTAGTTATTTTGAAAGAACGCCACTTTTCTTAAAAATAAATCTCAGACTCTTGGGGGTGATAACTCAGGCAGAGGACCCAAAGATATTGGTTACATTAAGCAAATAGAAGGGTCTTAAATCTTTAAAAACTTGATATAAGAGCAATAAGCATTTGTCTTTATTCATTTAATTATTTAACAGATTTCTATTAAGCGACAGGCATTGATCATTTTGAAATCACAAGGGTGTAAAACCACAGCATTTGGCAATGTTAATGCATTAAGTGTAGAAACAGCTACAACAGTGATTCACATGCACACTTTTCCCATGAGTTTTGTGTGGTTACTTTTTTTTTTTTTTTTTGAATTTGTTCTGGTCCATTCAAATTATTCTGAAAACACGTGAGTGCCCTGAATTAAAAATAGTGGTTAAAGTGTGATTATACGCAGACTAAAGTAGGTCTCACTTCTTGATGTCTTGTGTCTATTAAGATAGAATGCAGTAGCGTTAGCTTTTGGGGAACTCTTGATTTACACTCAACTTTGCAATAAAATGAAACCTTAACAGATATATTTTCATGTGTATAATTCTGTTTTTCTATTTTGTTGCTGCCTCTGTGAAGTCGGGATTTTGGATCTAAGTAAAGGACCTAAATGAAATGAAGGACCTTACTTTTATCCTTATTTTAATATATATAAATTTATATGTAAAGATTATATAAAATAAAAAGGTTATGTATAAAGATTGAAAGAGATTATATATAAAGACTATATAGAATACATATATATTTATATATATAAAGAGTAAAGTTCTGGACCATTATTCTAGCCTAGTGAGAGCTTTCAGATCTGGCTCTGGAATACCACATTTATTTCACTCTTTTAGTGTCACATCTTTGGTATTTTTTAATAACCATGCCAACGATGTTCTCATTCATATTTCTAAGTAGGACAAATACAAGGATAAAGTAATGAACAATACCTCTCACTCCTTCCCTTGCGTTTATATTAATCATGATTGGCATTCTTTTTTGAAAATGTAGGTACAAATCTACACGTCTACCTAAGTATACTACAGTCCAGTTTCTGTTCTTCTTGTCCTTAATTTACTTATCCATCATTCCACCCATAAACCAATCAACATTTATTAGATGTCTCCTGTGAATCACATACTGTGCCCCTTTTAGAAATAAAATGTAGAGAAGTTACAGGCCTTCGTAGAAGAGAAAGTGGCATAAAAGGATAATTTTAAGATAATGTGACAAATTTAAGCCAGTTTTGAGGACTACTGCTTTAGAAATAATCAATTGAAGATGGAGGTTTGCTGGTAAAGTGCGGTGTGATTCTATGGGAATCTGGGCTGCTGGTGATAGTTCTTGTAAACAACTGTGTTGTCCAGATTGGGCTGTGGGTGGAAGGGTGGGTGGGGGATGTGGGAAGGAAGGAGAGGGAGAAAGAGAGAGGGAGAGAGTACAAACCCAATAGACTGGGAAAAATGTAGCTCTCAGAGGAGTAGAGGTCTTGATGTGTGTCAGGGTAGAGAGTGAGAAAGCTGGAAGGATAGGAAATTGGGATTGGTGGTTGCGATCGTGGTGATGGGGGGTGAATTTAAGATATCAAAGGTGATGACAGGGTTTAATGTGTGGATAGGGGAGATGATGGAAGAGCTGGAGGGGAAGTGGAAGTCTCAGCATTGAGGAAGTAGAATAATTGTGATGCAGGGGTGCTGAGTAGGCTCTGTGAATGTGGTGAGAGTTGCCTTAGACTTGAAATGTCATGAAGACCACAGGCCAGGTATCAATGAGTATGTGGAAGTGACTAGGCGATCTTTATAAACCAAGACAGGCATACAATCTGGAAGTAGCCCAGGGAGTAAGATATTCACATCTGAGACAGAGATTGTGAGTTGACTTTCCATATCTGCTCTTCCTTATAACATAATTTTTAGCTGAGCATGTGACCACCCAGAGCAAGACTACATTTCCCAGACCACCTTGCAACTACTGCAACCATGTGACTAAATTCTGACTAATAGAGAGTATAAGTGGATGTGGCACATGCACCTTAGTATAAGTGGCTATGGCATATGCACCTGACACAAAGCCTCCTTAAAGAGAGAAAAAAGAAGCCCTTTGTCTTCTTGCTAACTTCAATATGTTTGTGCTCTCTTGTGAAGTGACAGCCTTCTTGTACCATGAAGCAAAAGGCCCTCCTGAGGATGGTGGGCCAGTAAGATAATAGTAACCTGGGTTCTTCCTGAGTCTGTGAAGCCCACCCCAAGGTATTTTTTATTTTTATGTATGAGAGAAATACATTGTCTTATCTTCTAAAGCCGTTGCTATCTTGGGGATTCTGTCACTCACAGACAAACTAATCCACATGTCTTGGATTGGGAGAAGGGAATAGTTGGCATCAGCAGGGGAATAGGCAATATCTCTAAGAGGCAGTCAAATTTCAATTTAAGTCAAATGTTGGAAACAGTATTCTGAGAAGAGATATAGATGCTTAAGGGCTATTTGACCTGGAACAAGGCTGTCAGAAGGTACAGTGGAAAGGTTTGGAGGGCAGGGAGCAGAGGAAGATGGTTGCCAGGGAGAACAAGGATGAGGAAGAGTTTGGGAATGCATAGGTAGGAATTTACATTTTTGGCAGAGATCAAAGAAGTGGGGATGTGAGGCATTGGTGGTGGAGGTTGGTTTCCAAGATTCAAGCAGATGTTTGATGTAGTCTGTATCGGTCCAGATGCACATGTGGAGGAAGGGCCTGTTGGTGCTAGAACCAGGGCAGGAATAGGCCCTGGTCTAAAGGGACCTCACAATAAACTGTCAGATGTCCTGCTAGTATTGCCATTAATAAGACTGGGCATGCTATTCCAAAAGGAAATAAGAGTAGTGTACTGTCCATCATTCTGAGACAATCCATGGTGGTTTCTGATGATCTTTACTTTTCCTCTAAGTGCCCATGGGCCATCTCTTTAAACATCAAATTCAGGAATTTTCCTTTGGATTTGAGATTTTGAGCTGTACCTGTTCACTATCTGGACAGAACTAGATCTCTTTATTACCTGTTTCTACTTGTATGTTCCAGTATCACATTGTCTTCATTACCTGTGATCGTTAACAAACAATTTGTGAATTTCTGTTCCACCTCAAATTTTCTTCTACATTTCTTGCATATATTAAGAATCTGCATTTTATTTTGCTTATTCAGCTTTTGTCTTTGAATAATCTGGTTTTTTTTCCAATTTATGATGGTTACTTTAAATTATTTTCTCACATTTACATCCAGCTCTTCTACCAGTTTGTTGATGCATTTGCTTCTTCATCTGTAATTCTTATTAACACTTTGAAACTCCTTTACATCAATTTTGTCTTTATGATTATAATGAAACAAGAGTTTTCTTGACTTTTTCTCCTGGTGTATTCAAATAGAATATGACTTTGATATTATGGAATGGATAGAAAGTGGTGGAACAAGAAATGGATAAAATAAACATAGTATAATAAATGAAAAGAGTTTCTCCAGCAAATAAGAAAATAATTATCTACTTATTTTTTGGTGCTGGTTTAATTATTTTTGATCCCTATGTATGAATGAGTAGACATAATCAATAGTTCATAGAGTAAAACTTTTTTTTCTTTTCTAAATGCTTAAGAAAGGATTTGACTGTCGGCATACAATTTTACTAAATAAATGTGAGTGAATGACATAGGAATGATTGGACTCTGGAAAAAATTTGAAAAATTAAATAAAACCTTATAACTTGACTTCTGGAATGCCAGGGACATGATATAATCTTGGGGAAAATATTGTGTGCATAAAGATCATAATTAGATTTGCTAAACCAAGTATCTAAAGGATTGCCTGAAAAATCTTCCTGAACCCCAGACTGGTGGAAATGAATAGGTTGTCGGGAGACTGCTGCCCTGTGGTTAACCACTTAGGGATTAGGTTCTGGATGTGGTGCCTGTTAGAGCAGTAGAATAATTATGCATTTCCTGTAAGACTGGGATTCTTGAGAGCACTCATTAGCTCTTAGACAGATTCTTGTTTGTGAAGAAGAATAAACAAAAATAGATTTTATTTTAAAATATTTAAAGCTAAATATAGAAAATATGAACATAAGCACCATTAGCATTCCCAAATTTCATTTCTTGTCCTTGTCAATAGACAGATCTACCTTGTTACTCAAAACCCCTGCCATATTATGGCTGCTTTGTTTGCTTGGTGTTGCTTTGCCTCTTATCAAAGGAATTTTAAGGAGGATGAGGCATGTATCAAGTAGCAACTCCAACAGTTGCTATCAAAACAATAAGAAATTATTATTATATCATTATTCTGGCTTGTCATGGAATTTTTAATGTTTAAGAATTTTTATTTTACAAGACTATGGCATGGAAACCAATAATATATTAAAAGAAAGGTGGCCGGGAGTGGTGGCTCACGCCTGTAATCCCAGCACTTTGGGAGGCTGAGGCGGGTGGATCACCTGAGGTCAGGAGTTCGTGACCAGCCTGGCCAACATGGTGAAACCTCGTCTCTACTAAAAATATAAAAATTAGCTGGGCACGGTGGCAGGTGCCTATAATCTCAGCTACTTGGGAGGCTGAGGTGAGAGAATCGCTTGAACCCGGGAGGTGGAGATTGCAATGAGCCGAGATTGCATCATTGCACTCCAGCCTGGGCGACAGAGCAAAACTCCGTATCTAAATAAAATAAAATAAAATAAAGGCAAAAGTTAGAAGGACTTTTTTGAAAGGGTAGTATGCACTCCATCCATTGTGATACTGTGCTGTCAGATAAATACAGTTGAAGACATTTAATTTTCACAGTGAAAATTAGTAATAGTGTAGCTGTGTATTTCCCCCACATGGGAGTTTGGTTAAGTATAGGAATACTTAGAGATTTGTATGCATTTAGATCAAACAATAAAAATTATTTACTCTTAGCTAATCTAGTTAATTGTTGCTTTTTTTATGTTTGGTGCTGAAGCTGTTGGATTCCGTGGGGCTGGAGAGAGGGAGTGAGAGCAAAACCATGAACTAGGCCATGTGAGAGGGCACAGGATGGAGCAAGAGATCTCAAGTAAGTGAAAGGGAGAGGGTGCAGCTGTGATGCAAGGGGCTGAGAGAGTGAGCCAGGGAGAGTGTTAGAATGAGGGAGAGAGAGAAAGAGGCAGGAGACAGAGAGTGGGAGACAGGAGACAGAGAAAGAGATGGGAGACAGAGATAGGAGACAAGAGAGACAGGAGACAGATGAAGAGACCCTAGGCAGACAGACAGAGAGATAGGAGACAGAGACACACAGAGGAAGATGCACATACAGAGAGAGAGAGAAAGAGGCACACATAGAGAAGAACAGTGAGAGAGAAAGAGAGACAGGAGACACAGACACACACAGAAAGACCCACGTAGAGAGACAGGGAAGCCCGGCGAGAGACAGAGACACACACAAAGATACACAAAAAGAGTGATGAGAGAGACACAACCAGAAGACAGAGAAGAAGAGAGAATGGCTCACAGGGAGACAAACACAGAAAAAGAGAGACAAAGACAACGAGATACAGAAAGAGACACGGAGAGACTGAGACACAGAGAGAAAAAGAGAGAGACACACACACGGAAGTAGAGAAGATACAAAAACAAGCATTAGAACCAGTGGGGAGGGACAGGGAGAGAGAGAGAAATGGGCAGTAGGATGTCAGGTCTGAGGAGGTCATGTGTTTGTGATGGCATGAGGTAACTGTCTGAACTCCCTCTTTGTGAGTTATCACAGCACAAATAAATGTAAGTTTGTTGAATGTTAGTTATTGAATGGAAGTAGCAAATTTACACTTGTGGGTTAAATTTCTTTCATTTCTACTTGGGTCCGAATTGGGTCCTGAGCCACATTAATCATTACTTAATATTAATATGGAAATGAGTTTACTCTGTTGCAAGCCCCAGTTTCAATCAGCAAGTAATTATGAAAATCAGTCTTAAAGATGTTGTGAAAGGGTGTTGCTTTCCAGGCAATAATTAAACCTCTGAATATCCCTGGGTGGTTGATTTTTTTTCTCTTCTTAGTTGTCTTTTTCCTAAACATACTCTCTGCAGGTGGGAAAAGATAGCAAGTTGCTGACTGAGGGATTCATTAGTTGTGGGTAGGTAAAGGTCTCATCAGGAGCAGAAGGGAACAAACAAAATGTTGTAGAGGTCAAGAGGAAGAAAAAGAAAGATCAGCTGCTTTTTCCAGGCCCAAAGGAAATAATTTTTTAAAATTGTGAATAGAACCTCTAAAACTCCAGTTGTTTTTATAGGAGTATTTTTGAGCCACTTCTCAAAATGTGGAGCTAAATCTCCATTCTCAATGGGAGGCATCCAAACATGCTTGCCAATTTCAGTTTCTGGCCAATAGTAACCAGGTGCTCAAAAATAGCAACACATTATATTATGCATAAAACGCCCTAGGAGCTGTGCATTATTAGAGAAGTGAATCCTGAAAGACTTGTGGGCACACTGCTTCCATGGCACCATGCGCTACTGTCTTCTGCTCCTGCCCTGCGCCACCACCCCCGCAAAGAGAACCTCTCCTACTGGAAGTGCAGGACAAAGCCACTGTGAAAGTCCTTAAAGTATGAGGCCTTCAGGAACAAGATGCAGACAATGGGAATGTTCTTCAACTTTTTATCTGCTTAAATTGCAGTCTTCCCAACAGGATGCTAGGAAGGAATATCCTTTTGTGTACACCATACCTGGAAACACATTGTGGAGGGAAGTAGGGTTGCCAGATAAATGCCAGGACACCCAATTAAACCTGAATTACAGTAACTAATGACTAAAAAGTTATTTGTTGCTTTTCTGAAATTCAGATTTGACTGAGCATCCTGTATTTTTATTTGCTGAACTAGCACTTCAGGGAGAGTCACCTCCGTTGGGGGCTGCTGGGCCCTAGCAGTCTCAGCCGGGTAGGAGTTAAATGTGCCATCCCCAGCCTGTGACACGTTCCTCTGGCCTAGGATCCTTGTACTTTCTTTTGGAAGATAGAGTAGATGTAACCAGGCATAATTGTAAAAGAAAGAAAGCAGAGTTTTTGGATTCCATATTATCAGAGATTTACACAAAGTTACAGAGTAGGCAATAAAAAGTCTTAAATACATTCAATTGCTTTACCAGCTTTGGAAAAAGTCAATGGCTGTTGATCCATCAGTTGGAAATATGAGTGTGCTTGAATCTAAACATCAACAGATTTTTATGGGGTATTTTTGTCATTCCATCATGTACTCAAATGGTTTTTAATGCATAGACATACAGTGTATTTAGAGAAGAAATAGAAGGTAATATAATAGAAAAATAATCATTGAGTGAAATCTTACACTTTTTTATTACTTTGGGCAGTATCTTTTAAAGATCTTGCAAATAAAAATGGTGAATAATTACTTGTTATAACTTTGTCTTTTGTTCACTTTTTGAGGTGGAAAATCCTACGAGATAATAGACCCAGCCCTCATGTGCTCCCTGAATGATTTCAGCACACCTTTTTGAGCAAGTGCCTATGTTTATACATTCTTAGTTCAATTTTGAATCTCTAAGACCTAAATTTTCTTAAGTTTCTGTAACTTTTACATTCTTAGACTGAGTTTGATCCATGTTGTTGAAATCTGCTTTCCCCACGTGAATTGTATAGGATATGACCAAGGAGATTTTTAAAAATGGCTTTGGGCCGAGTGTGGTAGCTCACACCTGTAATCCTAGCACTTTGGGAGGCTGAGGAGGGTGGATCACCTTAGGTCAGGAGGTTGAGACCAGCCTGGGCAACATGGTAAAACCCTGTCTCTACTAAAAATACAAAAAAAATTAGCCGGGCATTGTGGCAGGCGCCTGTAATCCCAGCTACTCTGGAGGCTGAGGCAGGAGAATCGCTTGAACCCAGGAGGCGGAGATTGCAGTGAGCTGAGATCGTGCCATTGAACTCTAGCCTGGGCAACAAGAATGAAACTCTGTCTCAAAAAAAAAAAAAAAAAAAAAAAAAAAAGAAAAGAAAGAAAAAAAATGGCTTTGGTTTCTTGCATTGCTTCTGTAAGTTAAGCTTGTCTCTTGTATGAGTACCTTGGAACTTTGTTTTGTATATCTACTTATGTATATATACATGTGCTTTTTCTTTTCTTTCTTTTTTTTTTTTTTTTATCATACTGCCTTACAGTGAAGAGTTTAAGACAAATGCCTGATGACGGGACTTTGATGCACTGCCACATCCTACACTTTCGCAAGGCTCCCAGATGCCTTTCCCACATATTGAACTGTCACAGTAATGATCAGTGGCTTAGAATGCTTCCTGAATTCCTGACCAGCTGCCAAAACAATTGCTTAAGTAAATGTTTCCTGATGTCCAATGCCCATTAACACCCTCCATGTACAACAGTTGATGAACTGAGCTTTTGCAGGTCTACTGCCCATTCTTAGTGAAATCTGCAAAGAAACCAAGCTTTGCTGTTGTGGCCCATTGGATTCGGGAGGATAGGTAAATCCCTTCAGGGAGGGACAGAGGCACTTGTCTTAAATCTGTTTCTTCACAGACCAGAGTAGGTCTCTGAACTGCCAGATAAATGCCAGGTCATCCATTTAAACCCAAATTACAGTAAATAACAACTAAAAAAAAAATATGTTGTTTATAATTCAGACTTGACTAAGCATCCTGTATTTTTATTTGCTAAACTAGCAACTCAGAGAGAGTCACCCCCATTGGGGACTGCCAGGCCCTTTACAATCTCAGCTGGGCAGGAGTTAAAGGTGTCATCCCCAGGCTGTGACAAGTTCCTTGGGCCTAGGATCCTTGTACCTAGGATCCTTGGCCCCCTCATGGTAGGGTCATAGCAGGGTCAGCAGGAGGCAATCCGTGTTCTGAGATCCTTCTCCCTGGAACCCAGTGGAACTCTAAAACTGTCAAATACCACATTTTCTGTATAATGAAGTGAGTCCTAATAACCAGGAGGTAGCTAGGTCCGTCTTGGGCCTCCAAGAGTTCTCAAAAACTTTGTCCGTGGCACCAGGGCAATGCATGGTCTAGGGTCAAATGCCTCCTTTTCTAGCGGGCTGATATTCATGAATACAAGTTTTAAACTCAGAGACCTTTAAAATCTTGTTTGTCTCAGAACTGAGAATAGAACTAGCACTTAAGGTGAGACGACACCAGATTGTCTATGATTCGAGTTAGACCATTCATAAGCTTGTTGACACAGCAGTGTGATATTTAAAAACTAGGCAGCCAGGGGCTTTGGTTAGGAAGTGTTTTCTGGGGTCACACAGGCCTCACAGAGCTGTTCTGGGCAGCCCGAGGGGTCTCATCATTGTTTCAGTGATGCTGTTCTGAATGAGCAGTTTGTCCTCATCATGTTCAGTTTCGTGTTTTTGTTCTAAAGAGAACATTTATACCAACTTACTTCCTCTTAGGAAAAGATTGATTTTTTGATGCTGGCCAGGGGCAGCTGGAGAGGGATGGGCTGTGGTAGCGTACATGATGATCTAAACTGGGTCATCCTGTATTTTCAAGTTATCATCAAACATAGCCCCTTGTCTTTTGGTCCCAGGTGTAACCCCAGAATCCTTCTTAACTCAGTGTTCAAAGCAATCACTCCTCATCACTTGGCATTGGCTCATGAACTGATGCTGGTTTGACACTTTTGGTTTAGACAGATTATTTTTTCTCCTTCCTTCTTTCAAAATTAGTATTCAAAAGCAGCCCCTTTTGGATCTTCTAAAAGCGTAAGTTAGGTTGATATCCTTTGACTTTGGCAGAAAAAAGCCCGGACTGGAGGCAGAAGGGGTCGTTTGCCTCTGGGTATGGGGCATTGTTTTGGTAGGGGTTGGCACAGAGGACCTTTGCTTTTATCCTCTGGATCCCCTTGCCCTGTCACCAGTTGGCATGGGTCCTAAGACTGAGCTAGAGGACCTTTTAGATTTACCTTCAAAGAGGGCTAACCAGTCAATGCTCCTGTACTTGGACAGGGTTAGTTCCTTCTCATCAATCCCTCCAACTCCCACTGGTCTTTATGAGCTAAGTCTGTCTTATTTATGTGGACTTGTTAAGTTGGTAGCTTTATGTAAGCTATAGTAAAAGGCTAAACAAATTCACCTTTGAACTTATGTTTTAAAATCCTCTTTTAAAAATTATCATGCAGGCTGAGCTGTGAGTGACCTAGAATTCAAAGTGTAAGAAGCAAAACAAATTTTTAAAAATCTGCTTCCTGTCTGTGCTAATATAACCCAGGCCCTCCTGCCGTCAGCTCTCTGCAGCATTTTAAATTCACCTCTTGTTTCTTGAACCAACCCCTGTCAATGTTCTAATCTTGCAGGTCAGAGCTGTGTCTTCAGACAGTCAGAATGCATTTACTTAAACAATAGACCCTCTTGTTGTCAGTTCTGCTGCTTTCAATAATTTACCTTGACTTGATGTTCACCAGTATGTGCCGTTGGCAAAAGAGGCATACCTCCAAATACAGCTAATTACTCAGCTATTCAATATCAGCACGACTGAAAGGAACCTAGCCGTCTCCATAAGGGGTGCTTCTCCTCCAGAGCCAGCCTTAAATGTAGCAGGTGACAAGGCAAGCAGGAATGAGCCCAAACCAGGGAACATCTGGAACCCTCAAGGGAACTGCAACTGCTTCCTTTTTTTCCAGTAGAATCCCCTTTTGCATCCCCGTATTGAGCAACTGCACATGCCAAAGGCAGAAAATAGAACACAATTGGGGTGCAGTGGGGAGAGACATCACAAGTAGCCCTAAAAAGTCCTAAAAGACACAGAATTATGAATGTATAGTAACTAGTGAAAATGCTGCAGCTTAAGTAATGCTTGGCAAACCCTCATGTATAGTTGTGCCTATTGATCACTGCCCAAGGGCACCCAGCCAAGAGCTGAAGGGGGGCCAAGATCCACCTCATGTGCTGTCTGGCAGAAGGCTATGTTGGCCTGGAGCAAGGGAGACCTTTTCAAATACTGCCACAGGCACCGTCCTTTCTCCAAACCTTGAACACAGCAGGGCTCATCTGCCGAGAGTGGGCACTTTTTTCATTTGGACAAAGGTGCCATATGGGTTAGTGGGGCCCTGACGCTTACAACCGGGTCCTCAGAGTAGGTCAGACTTTTATGTGAACTCTGAATGCATCTTGGCCTCAAGGCTCAGAAAGACAGGCTCTCAATGAGATCTCAGAGGCAGGAACTCGGATGGCTTGAGATGATTTCAGGTAGTGCCCACTCAAAACATGTAACCAATTACTCTCTTTTAAAAACTCTTTCAGTCCCATTCATTAGTTAAGAAGAAAATAAAGTATCCCTTTGTTAGAAAAGGATATCAGCAAGTGCTAGAGATGCCTTAATTAGACATACCAGCCACAAAGAGAAAGCTGCATGTAGACCCAGAGGCTTCTGGGAAATTCCGTAGGCATTTACTCACAGCGTTAATGTTCATTGTATTTCTTTTTAGAATTACCTCTACCTTTACCAAGGGCTACTAGCTTCCTATTCAAAGAAGTAAAGGCACATTGAAAAAATAAATTAATATAGAAAATGAACGAATCACTTTTAAAAAGTAGTTGGTAAACAATAATATGGGCCATCTTCATTGTTTTAATCAAATCCAAGTTACTACTGGCACAGCTGAATTTAGGAAACTGAGTTAGTGTAAAGAGACGCAGTGAGATGGAACTATTGAGCGTGAGGAAGAGGGGCCTCCACAATAATACAGGTTTCTGACAACTTCTGCTAAGAAGCAAATAAAAGGAAACATTTGCACTGTTTTTGGAGGTATTTGGGGTTCAGATGCACAAGTATGCCCGTGTATCTGTTGTTTGTATACTCGTTCCATAAGCAAAAGCTGAGGAATCAATTTGGAGATTTTGAATTCCTGAGGGTGGGACCAGAAGATGTAGGAGGGAGGACAGCTATTTGGAAGTCAAGTGATTGGCCCCATATTTTTTCTGCGAGGAAGGGTTGTTTTGTTTTGTTTTGTGTGTGTGTGTGTGTGTGTTTTTTTTGAGATGGAGTCTCTTTCTGTCACCCAGGCTGGAATGTAGTGGTACGATCTCAGCTCACTGCAACCTCCGCCTCCTGGGTTGAAGCGATTCTCCTGTCCCAGCCTCCCAAGTCACTGGGATTACAGGTGCCCACCACCATGCCTGGCTAATTTTTGTATTTTTTTGTAGAGATGGGGTTTTGCCATGTTGGCTAGGCTGGTCTCGAACTCCTGACCTCAAATTATCCACCTGCCTTGACCTCCAAAACCCACCGTGCCCAGCCAAGGAAGAAATTTCCAGAAAGGGAACACATCTGTTAATTAATATTTGACTCAGGGTCCTCTTATGTGTCCCTCTGTGTCCATGTCCTTCACTGTGTCTCAGTCTTCCCACACATGAATGTACTCTAGGTACACATACACCACCCAGTCCACCTGTGGTTCAGATCTACTGTCTCCCTTGAACTGTTTCCTGCAGAAGTCATGCTGTATCGTGACAGGCATGACAAAGGGAACTCAAGGCATTGTTTTCGGTCCTCTTTAGATGAAATAACACATTCAGCAGTTGGCACAAACATGGTGGAGATGAGTACAGTGAAAGCGTTGCATGATATCTAGTGGCAACGTTAACGTATGTTTACATAAAGAAGAAAAGTGTCCTCTGATATAATCTCAGAAAACTGCTGCCACAGGCTTTTGAAACAATTAGTTTAGACGATTTCACAGAGCATTAAGCTTAACAATGTCAGTCTGTTCGTAAATGCTGTTCAAGAAAATTTTTGCAATGAGGCCAAAATTTAGGTTGGCAAAGGGCACCCTCAAGTAGGCAATCTCATCTTATTATTTATAAACAACTTTTTTGAGATACAATTGACCTACAAATACACCGCACATATTTAAAGTGTACAGTTTGCTAAGTTTGGACATATGTAGTATAGATCTGTGAAATTATCACCTCAATCAAGATAATGAACACATTGATCACCCCCAAATGTTTTCTTGTGCCCCTTGGAAATCTCTACCTCCCACCCATCCCTGCCTGCCCTGTTGCCCAGGCAGGGAAGTACTTTCTGCCAGTATAATTTGCGTTTTGTCTGACTTCTTTCACTCAGCATCATTTTCGTGAGATTCATACACATTGTGCATATCTTTTTTTTTTTTCTGAGACGGAATCTTGCTCTGTTGCCCAGGCTGGAGTGCAGTGGCATGATCTTGGATAACCGCAACCTCTGGCTCCCGGGTTCCAGCGATTCTCCTGCCTCAGCCTCCCAAGTAGCTGGTATTACAGCACACGCTGCCACACTTGGCTAATTTTTTTAGTATTTTTGGTAGAGATGGGGTTTCACCATGTTGGCCAGGCTGGTCTCAAACTCCTGACCTCAAGTGATCTGCCCGCTTCGGCCTCCCAAAGTGCTGGGATTACAGGCGTGAGCCACCATGCCCGGCCATGCATATCATTATTTTTACTGCTGAATAGCAGTCCATTGTACTGTTATGCCACAATCTGTTTATCTTTTTGCCTGTTGATGGACATTTGGGTTGGCTTTAGCTTTGAGCTATTACAAAGAAAGCTAGTATGAACATTTGTGTACAGATCTTTGTACAGATATATATTTTCTTTTCTGTTGGGTAAACAGCTAGGATTGCAATGGCTGGAACGTTTGGTAGTTGTGTAGACAGTGTTTTTCAAAGACTGATACCATTTTATGTTCCCACAAGCAGTGTATGAGAGTTCTTGTTCCTCTGCATCCTCACCAACACCCAGTATGTTAGCTATTTTATCTTCTGGGTTTAAGAGATAAAATGGCTAACATACTGTGTGTTGGTGAGGGTGCATCTCCCAAGTGCGTAATGATGTCAAACGTTCTTTATGTGCTATTTACAATTTATATACCATTTTCTTTGGTGAGGTGTCTGCCCATTTGAAAATTTGGGTTGTTTTCTCATTATTTGTTTTGAGCATTCTTATGTATTCTGTATGTAAATCCTCTATCAGATATATACTTCGCAAATCTTTTATTATAATCTTTGGCTTGTCTTTTTATTCTCTTAACAATGTCTTTCAAAGAACTGAAGAATTAAATATTGATGCAATTTAATTTATCAAAATTTTTACTGGATCTTGCTTTTAGTGTTGTATGTAAGAAATCTTTGCCTAACCCAAAGTCATAAAGATTTTCTCCTATATTTTCTTCCAGAAGTTTTATAATTTCAGGTTTTACTTTTGGGTCTGATCCATTTTGAGTTATTGAGTTATTGTTTTTCTTAATTTAAATTTTAATTAAGAAATTTTAAAATTTATAATTGACAGATAATTGTGCATATTTATGGGGTACGATGTGATGTTTCAATGCATGTATATATAGTGTAAAGATCAAATTGGGATAATTATCATATCCATAATTTTAAACAATTATCATTGCTCTGAATGGTTCAACTTTTTGTGAATATACATCCAGTTGCTCCAGCACCATTGCTGAAAAGTCTATCCTTTTCTCCATCGAATGGCCATTGCACATTTGTCAAGAGTCAGTCATTTATATTATTTGTTAATGTATGTCTATTTCTTGACCCTATTCTGTTCCATGGATCAATGTGCCGCCCTTGTCTTGATTACTGTAGCTATGTGCTAAGTCTTGAAATCAAGTAGTTGATTTGGCTATTCTGAGTCCTTTTGCATTTTGATATGGATTTTGGAATAAGACTCAGCCTGTTGCTTTCTACAAAAAAAAGCTCACTGGGATTTTAATTGTAGGGTGTATATAATGATTAAGGGAGGGTTGCAATTTTAATATAATAATATGTGTCTTCCAATCCATGAACAATGCAGTAACTCAGTATTTATTTAAGTTTTCTTTATGTATTTCAGCAATGTTATGTAGTGAATGATTCTTTCAGATTGTTGTCAGATTTACCTCTCAGTGTTTCTATTTTTGGTGGTATTTATAAATAATAATGGCTTAAAAAAATTTTAATTCCTGATTGTTGCTGGTATGTAGAAATACAATTGATTTTTGTGTATTTATCTTACTATATCCTACAGACTTACTAAAGTCATTTAGTAGTACTAGTAGCTTTTTTGATGCTTCCATCAGATTTTCTACATAGATTATCATGGCATGCTCCAATAAAGATAGTGTTACTACTGTCTGGATGCCTTTTGTTTCTTTGTCTTGACTTATTGCACTGGCTAGATCCTCCTGTGCAATACTGAATGTTGTGGTGAGAGCAGACATCCTTGTTTCTCCTCATAAGGGAAAGCATTCAGTCTTTCACTATTAAATAATATATTAATTGTAGGTTTTTCATAGATACTCTACTCTATCAGGTCTAAAAATCCCATTCTATTTGTAGTTTGCTGAGAGTTTTTATTGGGAATGGATGTTGAATTTTGCCAAATTATTTTTCTGTGTCTCTTGAGATAATCATATGATTTTTCTTTTTAAGTTTGTTAATATGGTAAATTACATTGACTATTTTTTTCATGAATTTTAAACCAACCTTGCATTCCTGCAATAAAACCTATGTGTTCATGATATATTATTTTATGTATTGTTAGATTCAATTTGCAAAAATTTTGTTTTGGATTTTTGCATCTATATTCATGAGGAATATTGGTTTGCAATTTTCTTTTATTATAATGTATTTTTCTGCTTTTGTATTAGAGTAGTGCTGATTTCATGGAATAAGTTGGAGAGTATTTCTCCATTTTAATTTTCTGGAAGGTTTGTATACAGTTGGTATTATTTCTTCGTTACATTTGGTAGAATTCGCCAGTGAAGACATCTTGGTCTGTTGTTTTCTTCATGAGAAGATTTTTAACTACAAATACAATTGCTCTGATAGAGCAATATAGATATAGGGCTATTCAAAGGTTGCCAGTTTTTCTTGAGTGAGCTTTGGTAGATTGTATCTTTTAAGTATTTTTATATTTAATCTATGTTTTTGAAATTATTGATGCAAAGTTGTTTATAATATTACCTTACTACATTTCTAGTATCTGTAGAATATGTTGTGTTGTCAGCTCTTTCCTTCTTCCTTTTTGATACTGATAATTTGTGTTTTTTTCCTTATTTTCCTAATCAATCTGTATAGAAGGTTATGAAATGATTGGTCTCAAAGAACCATCTTTTGGTTTTGTTTATTTTCTCTATTGTTTTTCTGCTTTCTACTTTATTTATTTCTGTTTTGTCCTTTTTCATTTCATTTCTTCTGCTTATTTTGGGAGCAAATTCCTCCCTTCTTTTTTTTTACTCTCTTAAAGTAGAAGCTGAGGTAATTGATTTGAGAACTTTTTTTTCAGTATCAATGCAGCAATCCCCCCTTATCTGCGAGGGATATATTCCAAGGCCCCCAGTGGATTCTTGAAACCATGGATAGTGCAGAATCCTATAAACACTATTTTTTTTATTATACATACACACCTATGATAAAGTTTAAGTTATAATTAGGCACAATAAGAGATTAACAATAATAGATTATTATTAATAGAGATTAACTAATAATAGAACAATTATAACAATATACTATCATAAAAGTTATGTAAATGTGGTCTTTCTTTCTTAAAATATCTTATTGTGCTGTACTAACCCTTTTCCTTCTTGTGATGATGTGAGATGATAAAATGCCTATATGGTAAGATACCATAGTAATCAATCTGATAACTGAGAAGGGTACTAAGTGACTAATGGACAGGTAGTATACACAGTGTGGATATGTGGGACAAAGGGATGTTTTACCTCCCTGTTGGGATGAAGCTGGACCGTGTGATATTTCATCACTCTACTCAGAACAGCATGCCATTTAAAACTTATGAATTGTTTATTCCTGGAATTTTTCATTTAATATTTTTAGATCACAGTTGACCACGAGTAACTGAAACTGCAGAAAGTGAACCTGAGGATAACGGGGGACTACTGCATAGATATTTAGTACTATAAAATTCTTCCTAAGTGCTTTAGGAAGATACTTTAGCAATATCCCACAAACTCTGATATGACATGTTTTGATTTTTATTTAATTCAGAACAATTTTAAATTTTATTTTAAACTTCCTCTTTGATGCCTGGTTTATGTAGATGTATTGCTTCATTTCTAAATATTTGGGGGTTTTCTAACTATCTTTCTGTAACTGATTTCTAGTTTAACTCTATTATATTCAAAGAACATATTTTCTATGACTTGAATGTTTTAAATCTAGTTAGACCTGTGTTTTGGCAGAGAATATATTCCATCTTGGTAATTATCCACATATGTGTAAAAAGAATGTGTATTCTGCTTTGGAAGGGTGGAGGGATCTATAACTGCCACTTAAATCAAGTTAGTTGATAGTATATCCTTACTTATTGTTTTTCTACTTGTTCTATCAATTATTGAAAGAGGGGTATTTAAATTTCCAATATAATGGTAGATTTATTTCCATCCCCTTTGTTATGATTTGGCTGTGTCCCCACCCACATCTCATCTTGAATTCCCATGTGTTGTGAGAGGGACCCTGTGGGAGGTAATTGAATCATGGGGGCAAGTCTTTCCTGTGCTGTTCTCGTGATAGTAAGTCTCACGAGATCTGATGGTTTTATAAAGAAGAGTTCCCCTGCACAACCTCTGTCTCTTTGCCTGCTGCCATTCATGTAAGATGTGACTTGTTCCTTCTTGCCTTCCACCATGTTTGTAAGGCTTCCCCAGCCATGTGGAACTGTAAGTCCATAAACCTCTTTCTTTTGTACATTGTCCAGTCTCAGGTGTGTCTTTATCAGCAGCATGAAAATGGACTAATACACCTTTGCAGTTCAATGAGTTTTTGTTTCACATATTTTGAAGCTCTGTTTTTAGGTTCATAATGTTTAGGATTGTTATATCCTCTTTATCTTTATGAAATGGCTATTTTCATCCCTGAAAACCTTCGTTGCCCTCAAATATATACTGCCTAATGTTCATGTTGTCACTCCAGTTTGTTTGTTGACTCGTGACAGAATTGTGAATCTTTTACCATCATTCTATTTTTAACCCTTTTATGTTTACATTTAAAGTATGTTTCCTATAAGCAGCATATAATTGAATCTTTCTTTTTTATTTAGCCGACAACTTTTGACTTTCAGTGGGGGTGTTAGAACACATATTGAATGTTATTTTTGATGTGTTTAAGTTTTTCATCTTGCTATTTATTGTATAATCACCCCTTTTGTTCTTTGTTCCCCTTCCCTTATTTTTCTGGCTTCTTTTGGATTGAGTTTTTAAAGAAAATTCAATTTTAGCTTGTTGATTGGCTGATTAGTTATGCCTGTTTGTTTTATTTTGATGGTTGCTTTAGAGTTTATAGCATACATCTTTAACTTACATTGTTTACCTTAAAGTGATATCATTTCACTTCACTTAGAGTATAAATTCCTTCCCACTGCCCCTAGCCTTTATACCATTTTTTGTCATCATATATTTTACTTATACATATGTAAGGGTCCCCACAATACATTATTATTTTTGTTTAAACAGTCAGATATTTGTTAAAAAGAGTTAAATAATAAGAAAACATATTATGCATTTATCTATGCAGTTACAATTTCTGGTACTTTTCATTCCTTTATGTAGATTCATATTTCCACCTGGTGTCAGTTTATTTTAAATTGAAACTTCCTTTGATAGTTCTTGTAGTGCAGATCTTAAAGCTTTTGTATGTCTGAAAGTCTATTTCACTTCGGTTTTTGAAATACATGTTAGGTTGATAGTTTTTCTTTTTTCTTTCAGCACTTTAAAGATATTGTTCCGCCATCTTCTTGCTTACATTGTTTCTGATAAGAAATTTGTTTCCTCCTGATCTTTGTTCCTCTGTGCATAATTTGCCCTTTTTCTCTGGCTACTTTTTAATTCTTTTTTTAATCACTGGCTTTGATTAGTTTTATTATTGTGTGCCTTGCTGTAGTTTTATTCATGTTTCTTGTGCACAAGGTTTTTACTGTCTCAAATCTGTAAGTTTATAATATTCATCAAATTGGAAACATTTTAACCTATGTATCTTCAAATATTTTTTCTGTTCCCCATTCTCAGTTCTTAAGGTAATTCCAATTACATGTAGTATTTTAGGCTACTTAAAGTTGTCCTTCAGTTCCCTTTATTTATTATTTATTATTATTATTTTTTGAGATGGGGTCTAGCTTTGTCACCTGGACTATAGTGCAGTGGCATGTTCTCGGCTCACTGCAACCTCCGCCTCCCAGGTTCAAGTGATTCTTCTGCCTCAGCCTCCCGAGTAGCTGATATTACAGGTGCATGCCACCATGCCCAGCTAATTTTTGTATTTTTAGTAGAAATGGGGTTTCACCATATTGGTCAGGCTGGTCTCGAACTCTTGACCTCAAGTTATCCACCCATCTCGGCCTCCCAAAGTGCTGGGATTAAAGGCATGAGCTACTGCACCCAGCCATGTTCTCTTCTTTTAAAAAGAGTCTTTTCCTTCTCTGTTTTATTTTGGATAGTTTCTATTGCTATGTTGACAAGTCACCTCATCTTTTGTTCTGCAATATCTAATTAGCCATTAATCCCATCCAATGTATTTTTTATCTTAGACATTGCAGGGTTTTTTAATTTGCAAATGTTTGATTTGGGGCTGTACATTTATAGATATATATATTTCTACTTAACTTTTCAAAATATATGGAGTACAGTTATAATAGTTTCAGTGCCTTTGTCTGATAATTCTAACATCTGTGTCTGTTCTGGGTGGTTTTGATTCATTTTCTCTTTTCATTATAGATGTATTTTTCTGCTTGTTATCATGCCTACTAATTTTTGCGTGGATGCCAGATATTGTGGATTTTACTTTATTGGGTGCTGGATGTTTTTGTGTTCCTGTAAATATTCTTGAACCTTGTTTTAGGATGCAGTTAAATTTCTTGGAAATTTTGACATTCTTTTAATGTTTGCTAGGCAGGACTATAGCAGCATTTAGTCTAGGGCTAAGTACTCCCCAATATTGAGGGAAGTCCCTTCTGAGTACTGTATTATAAGACTTATGAGTTATGAAGTTTTTCAATCTGACTACTGAATATGGCAACCTTATGTGTTATGTAATTCCATTTTAATGTAAAAATATACATAGATTAGAGATATGTTTCTCTCATTTATTCAGTGACTGTTTTTTGAATACGGACAATGTAAGGGATATCAAATATAGAATAGCAAATAAAACAAAATCTTTCCTCTCAAAGAGTTTATATTCTGTGTCTGGAAACAGACAATAGTTCTATGTCAGGTAGTAATATGTACTTTGAAGAAAAATAAGGCAGAGTAAAAAGAGAGAACAATGGGGAGTGGAATAGGATACAGTACTCTATATGTGTCTGGGAAGAACTCTCAAAAAGGCGATATTCAAGCAGAGACTAGAATAAAGTGAAGTAGCGTGGCTGGTAGCTATCTGGCAGAAGGACATTACAGGTAAATGGAATACGAAGTGCTGAGGTAGAATAGTAGGAGGAGAGCATGGTCTTAGCATTCTTGAGGATGGACAAGGAAGCTAGTGTGTTGAGGTGTAGTGAGAAAGTAAGGGAGAGAATAGTAGGAGGTGAGGTCAGAGGGACCCCCAGGAGGATGGGGGATCATGTAAGGCTTTGCTGAAGGTGGTAAGAACTGTAGATTTTATTAAAAGCAGGACAGAAACCATTTAGTGGTTTTGAGAAAGGTAATGGCATGGCCTGACTTACCTTTTTAAAGGGTACCTTTGTTGCTTTGTGGAGAATTGACTGTAGGTAAGGGGTAGAGCAGGGAGACCGGGTTGGAAGTTATTATAATCTTCCAGGCCAAAGGAGTTGGGAGTGGTGAAAGTGATGAGAAATCAGTCTGATTTGGGATGTATTTAGAAGTTAGAGCTAGGAGGATTTGCTGATGAATTTGATGGTAGGATGAGGGTGGGGAGAGAGAGCTTAAGAGTGATTTCAAGGTTTTATTATTGTTGTGTGTCTCTTCGTCTGACATTTACTGGGATGGAGAAGATTGGGAGTGGAGAATTAGAAGTTCAGTTTTGACATGGTGAGTTTGAGATTTTCTATAAAGTGTTAAGGAGGCAGTTGGATACACACCTCTGAAGTTCAGGGGAAAAGTCTGGCCTAGAGATGTAAATTTGAGTGTCATCAGCATATAGAAGGCATTTAAAGGTTAGGTCTGGATGAGACCACATAGAAAGTAAGTATGGATAGAGAATGAGAGATGACTAAAGATTGGGGTTGTCCAACATTTAAAGGTCAGGAAGATGAGGAAGAGCCTTTAAAGGAAACCAAGAAGAAATGGCCAAACAGGCACGATGAGATCCAAGACAGTGATATCCTAGGAGCCAAGAGAAGAAAGTGTTTCAAGAAAGAGGGTGTGATATACTATGTCAGTTGCAAGATCTTAGAACTAACTTTGGGATTTGACAGTATGGAAGACATTAAGACCTTAACAAGGGCAGTCTGGTTGAAGTGGTAAGAATGAAAGTCTAATTAGAGTGGATTCAAGAGAGAATGGAGGAGAGGAAATGGCAACAGAGAGCATAGGCAACTGTTGAAGTTGTGTTGTAAAGGGAAACACAGAAATGGGTTGTAAGGAGATGGATGTCTGACTGATTTAGGTGTCTTAGAAGAGATATGAAAAGAAGTTCCCTGTAGTTACCTCTGAAAGACAGATTGAGTGGACCTTGGTATGGAGAGAATAGAGGAAAATTGTACTTTGCCCTTTATAACTTTATGTGCTGTTTAATTTTTTTCCCCAATCAAGTTGCAGTGCTCTTGTTCAGATGCAATCCTCACAAGGTTTAATATGTGAAAATACATATAAAGATAGAATATGGTATACATAGTATGTTTAGGTTAAACAAAAAGCTATGCAGAGAAAAGACAGGAAGAAATGCATAAAGCCTTAAAAATAATATTATATGGTAGAAATAGAATGAGTTTTGGAATCTGGAAATATTTGGGACTAAAATCTGGCTCCCATACACATCCCTTAATGTCTCTTATCCTTGGTTTCCTTTTTTGTAATATGTATATAAAAATACTACCATCATTAATGGTTAGTATGAG
Source organism: Chlorocebus sabaeus (assembly GCF_047675955.1). NCBI lineage: Eukaryota > Metazoa > Chordata > Mammalia > Primates > Cercopithecidae > Chlorocebus > Chlorocebus sabaeus. The sequence continues at coordinate 36,440,539 of NC_132913.1, forward strand.
GCTTAAATGGAATGACTTAAATGTTAAGTGCCTGAAAATTAGTAAGTTCTTGGGCCATTATATTATTCCTCGAAACTTTTTGTTCCTTTTAAAAGGGACAGAAGTACTCATATGTTACTAGTGTAATTAATTATTGAAAACGAACTGGAACAACTGTTGCTGAATTGTTAGCAGTGTTTGGTTCTAGGTGATGGGAATATAACTGATGATTATTTTCCATTCAGTAGAGTTTCTGTGTTTGTAGAACCAATAAGCCAAAATAAACAAAGAGTTCTTTTAAGTAGAAACACCCGGTGATATGTATTTTTTCTTCCCAGTTTACTGACTTGTTGAACAGGAGAAGAAAGCAGATAGAAGGTATAGTAGGAGAGGAATGAAAGTTTACATGGTACCTACCATCGGAAAAATCAGGTGGAGAAAATGGAATGCATCAGAAAAATAAATTAATGAAAATGTGTTTTTATTTATAGATATCCTTCAAGGTTTCATCTGTTCCCTAAGTTGTACCTCAGCATAGACCTTTAGATTTGTAAGGAGGTTGGCTTGTAAAGACAGTCTTAGTTTTTCTGTTGCCTTTGTGTCATTATTTACAGAGTTCGCTTTCACTTTCAGAGGGGTCCTAGTTTGGATGTTGAAGTATGTGATCCCCCTACTTTAAAGGATGTGGAACCCTTGAAAGTTTTCAAAGGACCCAATAATGCTCTTGGATGCTTTTGCTCAAAGATTTGTGTATTACAATGCGGAGAAGGATGGAAGACCAATGAGATTGAAAGGATATCAAGGTCAACTTTTAGGTGCAAAATTCTTATATGAAGTCAAGAAAGATAAATAGCATTTGAGATGTGAAGAGACTCTACTGCAAAGTTTTCTGTCCTGGCTCAGGGGGCAGTATAAGGTTGAGTTCTTCATATATACCAGGGGGAACAATATTAAGTAAAATACATTGCAATCTGTAAGGCACTATTCAAATGTAAAGTGCTTTCATGTGTATATGCAGTTCCATTTGAGTCTCAATATAGTCTGTAGTGGGTTTAAAAAAAATAGATATGGAAATTGCTAGTAATTGATTGGTCTGGGAATAAAACCCAGATTTCATGCTGTTTTAATTGGAACACTCATCTGGCACCTTCTCCACACTCTCTGGGTAAGGCTTTTTCTGACTACCACAAAAACTGAGTTCAGTTGGCTTCCTGGAGTGAGCTGCATGGTTACTTTTCAGGAGATGAAATTATCTTCACTACATAAAGTGCCTTTGCTATGTAAGGTATTGACAAGATGGTGTAGAGTTTTGGACTGAAAACACTTGTCCATTTCTAAGATGGAATATTAGGTGGTTGACAATTGTTAGATTTGGGTATATGCCATTTATCTTGACATTGGACATTCCATTCCTTCCTCTTTCCCTCTGAAAGCTCAATAAAGCAAAGGGAAGGGAATCTGTGGACAAAACTTCAAGGGCTTGACCTGATACTTGTTGAGGCTCTTGTTTGGTACTTTACTCACATACCAGCCTCTAGATTAAGGATTCATGTATGGAATTTAAGGATTGAAAAAAAAATAAGAGCTTATAACTAATCACTCTTTCAACTCTTTCTGAATATACAACCTTTGGAGAAAAGTCTTATAATTATAAGTAATGCTTTTATCTCAATGCCAAGTGATATTTCATTTTGATCTAGGAATCCAGGATATACATTGCTTTTGGAAAAGTGTTAGCATTTTGTGCTGCTGAATTAAATCACTCATGATAAAGGAAATCCCCAGTGCAGTTCTTCCCTGCTGTCCTAAAACCATATCAAGACCCCACATATCTGAGAAAAGGAAATTGTACCTTAAGGCTTAACACAGAAGTCATGAAGACTGGTTTCCATTAGAGCTGGGCTGTCAGAAGCCTCCAAATTAAAACTGTTGGGAAGTTGAAATTTAAAGTTCAGTGTTAACGTGAAGGGGGTTCACATACTACTGTTCTAAGGGCTAATCTTTAGTGATAGATGCAGAGACAGGAGATTCAAGTGTTCTTAGGGAAACCAAAGTGTTCTTCCATCCTAAGCGTTTTGGCTTTCATTTTCATGTCAGTCAGTCAATGCCAAGACTATGTTTGAAAGGACTAATTCTAGCTATTTCAAAGGGTCTTCTTTTGTCTAATGTTCTTAGAGAATCATGTAGTATTCTATTCTGTGATATATTTTAGATAAACCATAATGACTACAGATATCAGTGATCCTAATTTTTCCCCTAGTTAATGTCAACATGGACTTGGGGGGGGAAAAAAAAGCTCATAAAGCTGGAAGGCAGTCCTCACCATAGTGATTTAAATAATAATAATTATTATTATTTTGAGGTGGAGTCTTGCTCTGTTGCTCAGGCTGGAGTGCAGTGGCATGGTCTCTGCTCACTGCAGCCTCTGCCTCCAGGTTCAGTGGATTCCCCTGCCTCAGCCTCCCAAGCATCTGGGATTACAGGCATTCGCCACCACACTCAACTAATTTTTGTATTTTTAGTAGAGATGGGGTTTCACCATGTTGACCAGGCTGGTCTTGAACTCCTGACCTCAAGTGATCCTCTCGCCTTGACCTCCCAAAGTGCTGGGATTACAGATGTGAGCCACCATGCCCAGCCTACAGTGATTTAAATTAAATATTACCACTAATTAGATAAGTTGTTTAAATTTTTTATGCTTCAATGTCCACATCTGTAAATGGAAATTCTAAGCAGCTTTCTATCTACCTTATTGGGATGTTTTCATGGTCAAATGAATGATTAGATGTCAGATCCTTTGAAAAACTAGAATCCTGATTATAGTAGAAATTTAGAATGCTCACCCATGTCTAGTTTATCTTCATGGGAAGAGTCTAGGTTATCTTCATGGGAAGATTCCTCTTCCCAACTCCCCTTGCAATTGAATAGGTCTTATGATTCTTGCTGGCCATTGAGTTGTGCTTGAACATGAGCCACTTTTGAGCAGATCACTTAATTGCTTATGTGAGACCTGTTAGGACTCTCTTTCTCTGCTGTGGTGATTGTGGAATGTTTAGAGTTGGGAATGTTTCACAGTTTAGATCTATCTGGAAGCTAAGGCAACACATGGAAGATGTTTATCCAGGAGAGGTGACTAGACCCATCGTAGACTTTGAGGAAGCAAGAAAGAAACCAGTATATCAGCCTCCTCTTATCTGTGGTTTCACTTTCTGAGGTTTCAATTACCTATGGTCAACCTCAGTCTGAGAATATTAAATGGAAAATTCCAGAAATAAACAATTTATAAAATTTAAATTGTAGGCAGTTCTGAATAGTGTGACACAACCTCTCACGGTCATGAGTCATTTCTTTGTCCAGCATACGCATGCTTTATATGCAACCTGCCTGTAGGCATCTTGGTTGTCAGATCTACTGAGACCGTATTGCAGTGCTTATGTTCAAGTTAATAGTAGCCTAACATTACATCACAAAGCCTATGTCATTTACCTCATTCCATCTCATCATGTAGGCATTTTGTCATCTCACATCATCACAAGAAGGTTGAGTATAGTACAATAAGATATTTTGAGAGAGAGAGAGACCATATTCACATAACTTTTATTACAGTATATTGTTATACTTGTTATATTTAATTATTATTGTTTTACATATTTTGTTGTGCCTAATTTCTAAATTAAACTTTATCATAGTTATGTATGTATAGGAGAAAACATAGTATGTGTAGGGTTTGGTACTATCCGCAGTTCCAGGTATCCAGTGGGGGTCTTGGAATGTCTCTGACAAAAATAGAGGAGAACTACTGTACTGTGTCAGATCACTGAGATTGAGGGGTTGTTTGTTATGGCAGCAGAACCTAGCCTAACCATACTGTTCTAGGTATAAATAATTCTTAAAATTGTTAATTGTAATTATTAGTGAGATATTTCCTAACCCTCTGCTAGTATTTACTACTAATTTGCTGTTGTGCCATTTTCTGACACCTAGTAGATTTGAATCTGACCACTTTGACTCTTTTCTCATGCCCCACACCCAAGAATCTGGAAGTCATGTCCTGGAAGTAACCTGAAGGAACGAACTGTATTAGCAGTCATAACATATTGGCAGTTACAACATAAAAGGATAGAAGCTAAATTCAAGAAGTACTGTGCCTGACATGTAATGGGCACTCAGCAAACATTTATTGACAATAGGAAGAGAAATTGGATGATATGTGGCTGTTACCAGTGATTTCATGTGGCAAAATCTAGTAAATGTTTAGTTCTCATCTTCCTTGACCTTGTAAACAGGGTTTGGAGCTTTTCATCACTCTCTCTTTCTCAAAATTCTTTGATCCTTGGCTTCTTGGACATCAGAAGCTTCTAGTTGCCCCCCATCCTGGTAGCCGCTGCTTGGTCTCCTTTGCAGAATCCCCCTCTTCCTAATATCTAAATACTCTAGTGCCCTAGAGCTCAGTCTTTGAGCTCAGTCCCTTCTTGTTTACTTGAATCTCTCAGTCATATCTGCTGTTTTACTATTGAGTGATTTCCTTTTATTGATTTATACATTCTCTTTTATATGGAGAGTAGTAACCCTCAGTCTATCCTACATTGCTGATAATGTTCACCATTTGTTATTAGATTTTTACTTTATAGTTTTTAATATACTACGTATTTACTATATTTATAGTTTTTCATAGACAATGTACATTTTTATATAATCATATATGTCATTCATCTGTTTTTATTATACTTTAAGTTCTAGGGTACATGTGCACAATGTGCAGGCTTGTTACATATGTATACATGTGCCATGTTGGTGTGCTGCACCCATTAACTCGTCATTTACATTAGGTATATCTCCTAATGCTATCCCTCCCCCCTCCCCCAACCCCACGACAGGCCCCAGTGTGTGATGTTCCTCACCTTGTGTCCAAGTGTTCTCATTGTTCAATTCCCACCTATGAGTGAGAGCATGCAGTGTTTGGTTTTTTGTCCTTGCAATAGTTTGCTGAGAATGATGGTTTCCAGCTTCATCCATGTCCCTACAAAGGACATAAACTCATCTTTTTTTATGGCTGCATAGCATTCAATGGTGTATATGCGCCACATTTTCTTAATCCAGTCTATCATTGATGAACATTTGGGTTGGTTCCAAGTCTTTGTTATTGTGAATAGTGCCGCAATAAATGTACATGTGTCTTAATAGCAGCATGATTTATAATCCTTTGGGTATATACCCAGTAATGGGATGGCTGGGTCAAATGGTATTTCTAGTTCTAGATCCTGGAGGAATTGCCACACTGTCTTCCACAATGGTTGAACTAGTTTACAGTCCCACCAACAGTGTAAAAGTGTTCCTATTTCTCCACATCCTCTCCAGCACCTGTTGTTTCCTGACTTTTTAATGATTGCCATTCTAACTGGTATGAGATGGTATCTCATTGTGGTTTTGATTTGCATTTCTCTGATGGCCAGTGAATGATGAACATTTTTTCGTGTGCCTGTTGGCTGCATAAATGTCTTCTTTTAAGAAGTGTCTGTTCATATCCTTTGCCCACTTTTTGATGGGGTTGTTTTTTTCTTGTAAATTTGTGTTCTTTGTAGATTCTGGATATTAGCCCTTTGTCAGATGAGTAGCTTGCAGAAATTTTCTCCCATTCTGTAGGCTGCCTGTTCACTCTGATGGTAGTTTCTTTTGCTGTGCAGAAGCTCTTTAGTTTAATTAGATCCCGTTTGTCAATTTTGGCTTTTGTTGCCATTGCTTTTCGTGTTTTAGACATGAAATCCTTGCCCATGCCTATGTCCTGAACGGTATTGCCTAGGTTTTCTTCTAGGGCTTTTATGGCTTTAGGTCTAACATTTAAGTCTTTAATCCATCTTGAATTAATTTTTGTATAAGGTGTAAGGAAGGGATCCAGTTTCGGCTTTCTGCATATGGCTAGCCAGTTTTCCCGGCACTATTTATTAAATAGGGAATCCTTTCCCCATTTCTTGTTTTTGTCAGGTTTGTCAAAGATCAGATGGTTGTAGATGTGTGGTATTATTTCTGAGGGCTCTGTTCTGTTCCATTGGTCTATAGCCCTATTTTTGTAGCAGTACCATGCTGTTTTGGTTACTATATCCTTGTAGTATACTTTGAAGTCAGGTAGCTTGATGCCTCCAGCTTTATTCTTTTGGCTTAGGATTGTCTTGGCAATGAGGGCTCTTTTTTGGTTCCATATGAACTTTAAAGTAGTTTTTTTCCAATTCTGTGAAGAAAAGTCATTGGTAGCTTGATGGGGATGGCATTGAATCTATAAATTACCTGGGCAGTATGGCCATTTTCATGATATCAATTCTTCCTATCCATGAGCATGGAATGTTCTTCCATTTGTTTGTGTCCTCTTTTATTTCATTGAGCAGTGGTTTGTAGTTCTCCTTGAAGAGGTCCTTCACATCCGTTGTAAGTTGGATTCCTAGGTATTTTATTCTCTTTGAAGCAATTGTGAATGGGAGTTCACTCATGATTTGGCTCTCTGTTTGTCTGTTATTGGTATATAAGAATACTTTTGATTTTTGCACATTGATTTTGTATCCTGAGACTTTGCTGAAGTTGCTTATCAGCTTAAGGAGATTTTGGGCTGAAACAATGGGGTTTTCTAAATATACAATCATATCATCTGCAAACAGGGACAATTTGACATCCTCTTTTCCTAATTGAATACCCTTTATTTCTTTCTTCTGCCTGATTGTCCTGGCCAGAACTTCCAACACTATGTTGAATAGGAGTGGTGAGAGAGGGCATCCCTGTCTTGTGCCAGTTTTCAAAGGGAATGCTTTCAGTTTTTGCCCATTCAGTATGATATTGGCTGTGGGTTTGGCATAAATAGCTCTTATTATTTTGAGATACATCCCATGAATACCGAATTTATTGAGAGTTTTTAGCATGGAGGGCTGTTAAATTTTGTCAAAGGCCTTCTCTGCATCTATTGAGATAATCGTGTGGTTTTTGTCTTTGGTTCTGTTTATGTGATGGATTATGTTTGTTGATTTGCGTATATTGAACCAGCCTTGTATCCCAGGGATGATGCCTACTTTATCATGGTGGATAAGCTTTTTGATGTGCTGCTGGATTCGATTTGCCAGTATTTTATTGAGGATTTTTGCATCGATGTTCATTGGTGATATTGGGCTAAAATTCTGTTTTTGTTGTTGTTGTTGTTGTGTCTCTGCCAGGCTTTGGTATCAGGATGATGCTGGCCTTTTAAAATGAGTTAGGGAGGATTCCCTCTTCTTCTATTGATTGGAATAGTTTCAGAAGGAATGGTACCAGCTCCTCTTTGTACCTCTGGTAGCATTCGGCTGTGAATCCGTCTGGTCCTGGACTTTTTTTGGTTGGTAGGCTATTACTCTTTTTTTTTTTTCTTTTTTTGAGACTTTTTGAGTCTCCCTCTGTTGCCCAGGCAAGAGTGAAGTGGTTCGATCTTGGCTCACTGAAATCTCTGCCTCCTGAGTTCAAGCGATTCTCGTGCCTCAGCCTCCTGAGTAGGTGGGGCAACAGGCAGACACCACCATGCCTGGCTGATTTTTATATTTTTAGTAGAGGTGGGGTTCCGCTATGTTGGCCAGCCTGGTCTCAAACTCTGGATCTCAAGTGATCAGCCCGCCTCGGTCTCCCTAAGTGCTGGGATTACAGGTGTGGTTTACTGTGCCTGACCTCATTCCTTTTTTTTTTTTTTAAGGCTTTTCGAATTAGTGTGGCACTTTGGGGATTTGTCAGTATGTGAAGTGGCTATGCTTAATATATGTGCATGTATGTTAAAGCCACTTTCCTTTGTATAGCAGGACCTGGTTGCTTATCTGTCATTTTTGTCCCTGCTCTTTGGGTTACGTAGCTATATGGTGAAGGGTCAAGTTGTTCCAATTTAGTCTTGCCAAATTATCCTCGTTATTATAAAAATCATCTATTGTTATGTAACAAAGTACTCCAAAATTTACTGTTTTAAAATAATCATTTAGTATCTTTCATGATTTCTCTGAATTCAGGAATTCCAAAGTGGCTTGGCTGGGCAGTTCTGGGTTAGGGTCTCTCACCAGGTTGTAGTCACATCTAGGCTATGGCTGCAGTCATCTGAAGGCCGGAGGATATATTTCTAAGCTGGCAGTTGGTGTTAGCGAACTGGTCCTTCTCCATGTGGATCTCTTTACAGAGCTGTTTGAGTGTCCTCATGATGTGGTGCTTGGCTTTCCCCAGAGCAAGTAATCCAAGAGACCAAGGCAGAAACTCCAGTGTCTTTTATGACAGCCTCAAAGTTCCACATCTTCATTTCCACCTAATTCTATTGGCTGCATAAGAGACTAGCCAGTCTTCAGTGTGTGTGCTGGGGCTGGGGCTTCTACATAGCTGTGACTACCAGCGGGTGCAGTCTCTGGGGACCACTACCGAGGCTGGGTACCACAGTAACCAGAGAGCACTTTTTATTTGAGAAGTTTTCTTGGGTTTGATATGTACTTTTAAACGGAGAACACAGGAATGCCAACCAATAAATACTGGATTTATACAAAGCACAGTTAACTTTACATTCTGTTAAGCAGAAAGAAAATGGATGAGTTTTTGCAGACTGTTTGCTCGAGTAAGGCCCTCAGGGCAGAGGACACCTGAGATTGCCCCGGTGCAGTTCCTTCTGGTACACATTTTGGTACTAATATGAATATTTCTTGATTTTCCGCATCCTCCATCTGTCTCTGAATCCAAATATTTTGAAGAAAACAAATAAGAGGGAGGCAAGAGGCCGGGCGCGGTGGCTCGAGCCTGTAATCCCAGCACTTTGGGAGGCCGAGACGGGCGAATCACGAGGTCAGGAGATCAAGACCATCCTGGCTAACACAGTGAAACCCCGTCTCTACTAAAAAATACAAAAATCTAGCCGGGCGAGGTGGCGGGTGCCTGTAGTCCCAGCTACTCGGGAGGCTGAGGCAGGAGAATGGCGTAAACCCGGGAGGCGGAGCTTGCAGTGAGCTGAGATCCGGCCACTGCAGTCCAGCCTGGATGACAGAGCGAGACTCCATCTCAAAAAAAGAGGGAGGCAAGAAAATGTTTAAGACAGAGTAGAAATAGCTGCTAATAACAGCAATAACTACTTTATTTCTTGAGTTCTTGCTATGTGCCAGATATGTCTCAGACCTTTTGCGTGATATCTTATTTAGCTCTTCCACTGACCCCATTTTAACTATGACAAAACTGATGCTCAGAGTAATTTATTCAAGGTCATGTAGTGAATGGTTGGGCTGAGATTTGAACCCAGGTCTGTCTGTTTCTAAAGGCTGTGGTTAATCTACTGCCTCTCACCGTATTCCATTGTTATAAACACACAAACACAATGTTTGGGCGTCAGAAAGTTGAAAAGCGGTAGAGTTGTGTATTATCTGGTAGGATCTGTCAAAGGTAAAAAATGCAGGAAAGTGTAATCCCAGATACGAAAATACTCTGAAACTGAAAAGTGCTTTATAAATGTAAGGTGGCAGTGTTATTAATATTATTCAGCTCAGAAAAGTAAGAAAATGAATCATGTATAATTCCTCTATTTCTTTTCATTCAGATTATCGCGGAACACCTGCCCATTAATCTTGACCCTGTTAAAACAATAACTGCCTGTCCAAGTAATACATTGGAGTTAATGTGTAATTAAAGAAAATTATTATCACTTGGCTATGAAATGGGAATAGCAATATTTCAAGTTAATATGTATTTTAGACCAACAAATGTTTTAGTTTAAAAAACTCTGCTAAAATGTACAATTTAGGAAGATATCAAACCATCAGTTTAAAATTAAAGCATAAGAAGCTTTATGTCTGTAAAACTATTTTGTTGTAATGTCAATATGATATCATATTTGTCTTCCACACGAAGACATTGTCTTTCTGACAACCACTGTTTAAGAAAATAGGCCTTGGGAATGGGGAAAGTACATTTCTCTTGGATTTTCCTGTCTTTTGACATGTACCTTGGTGGCGTGAACACATTAACGATGAACTCAGTTGACGGTCTTGAGGGTGAGGGATGATATGTAGCCTTCATTACATTGCCTTGGCGCTGGGCCCGTAGGCACCAGCAGCAAGAGCTTTGATTTCATTTTAAAGGAGTTAGAAGAATGTGAAGAAGGTCATGGCCATCAATCTGTTATCACTCTGCTAGATAGGATCTCTTTAAGGAGGAGTGTGAAACATATTTTAAAAGCTCCAATGAAGGCCCCCAAATGGCGATGTTCATCCTACCACTTCCTAATGAAAGTGTGCAATCTCTGAAACAGAGCTCACAAGCACAACAACAAATTGTCTAAGGAAACGCTTTCATTTTAAATTTTCCCAGCTAGAGCCAGCATATATAGACAGTAGTTATAGTGGGGCATATGGATGAAAGCAAAAAAAAATCTTGCAGTCCAGTTAGCTTTATTAAATGCACATTATTGTGAGTGGGTCAGTAGTCATCCTACTGCAGAGAAAAGGAATGGACACTGAAGTTAAATGTTCTGCTTAAGGCTGCTTATTGATTGGAAGGCAGGGTATATAGTCTTGGGGAGCCCTGAGCTCCCAGAATGCACCTCTGCTGTCACAAGCTATAGCCATGAGGTCTCTGAATATCATGTCCTTTGTTTTATTTCTTTTGTTTCATTTTTAAGGATATTTTAGAAAAGAAATGTATAGTACTTAGAATTTTGAGTTCTCCAACATAGGATTTAGTTTTGTGAAATGTCGTCTAACTTTTAGGGACATGCATATATATTTTTATGTAAATAAAATTCTGATGCATGTCCAAATATCTGTCCTACTCATCATTGTTAGTATAGACATTTTTTGCTACTATGCTACAAAGCCTTTTTTTTTTTTTTTTTTTTTTGAGACTGGGTCTTGCTCTGTCACACAAGCTGAAGTGGGCGGTGATGTGATCTCGGCTCCTTGCAACCTCTACCTCCTGAGATCAGGTGCTCCTCCTGCCTCAGCTTCCCAAGTAACTTGGACTATGGGTGCGTGCCACCATACGCGGCTAATTTTTGTATTTTTAGTAGAGTCAGGTTAGCCAGGCTGGTCTCAAACACCTAACCTCAAGTGATCCACCTGCTTCAGCCTCCCAAAGTGCTGCAATTACAGGTATGAGCCACCCCGCCCATCAAAGTCTTAATAATATTTCAAGATGGCATCATAGTCCATTAAGTTGATATGTCATAATTAAACAATTCACATCCTGTTGGACATATAGTTTGTTTCTAAAATTTCCTCTGCTGTAGATGACATGATACTAGTTTTCTTCATGAAGATAGCTTTTTTATTTCCTAAGGTATTGTTTTCTGAAGCTAAAGTTTTTCAAGAGTGGATTTAGAGGGTCCAAGTTCACTTTTGTTGTTCATACAATTATCTTCATGGGTTTGCTTCCCTGAGAGATGGTGAGTGCTTTTTCTACTTTTTTATGTGGTTAATTTTCAAAACTCTAATCTGGATTCAGGAGTTCACATAGTGCTGATTTGACTGACCAAATCGGATGACTGTAGCAGTCCCAGCAGAACACAGAATTCATCCCATTGGTTCAAATGAAGAGGACGTCCTGAAGGGCTATACTCACAGAAGTGTGTGCAGGGTTAAAGAGCAAACAAGGGACTCCAACAGCGGAAAGTCACGTCCAGCTCTGGGCTGAAGGGATGAGAGAGGAGTATGGTGTTTCCTGAGGGCTCATGGCCAGCCCTGGGCTGAAGGGGTGGTGGAAGGAAGTAATGTTGCATGAGCACTTAGAGCTGCAGCCATGGAGAAGTAGGACCTGCTGGCCCCGGGGCTGTAGGAGGACAGAGCTTTCACCAGAGATGCCGCAGTGAAGCACCTGAGCAGTGGGAGAGAATTTGAGGCCAACCTCCCATTCCTCTCTCCCTCCAGTCTCATGCTAGTGCCTCCCACTGGCAGGACCCAACCAAAAGTCACCTGGCACGGGACCCTGGGTGATGCTGCCTTCAGGAGTCACCCTCCTGGAACACAGAGCAGGGCCAATAATGGATTCAGTGCTGGTGGAGGTGAAGGGGCAAATGGAAAATCCCCCAACGAGAAAGAAACAGACCAAAACAAACTATCACCGTAATTGTGGAGGTTTGTTTCAGTAGCAGCACTGGGGACCTATTTATTGGAATCTCAAGCATGGTTTGTGTTTCACACACCTCTGGACTGCGAGCTTCCAGAAAAGCCTTAAATAGTGCATCAATTTTATCATGAAAACTGCGTCACAGTGGGAGAGCTGGGGGCTCCCGAAAGAACACTCAGCACTGCCAAGTTCGTGTCACAAGTCTGTGGACGCCGTGCTCGCTCTGTGGCCATCTTTCTAGTCATCTTGCGTTAGCTCTGATTTTATTCTTTATAATAGCTGTCTCAGTTCTGCTCCAGCTCCTAACTCAGTGCCTCCAGGTTTTGATGGAAACATGTTTCTCATTTCTTTTTTTCTTTTTTGAAAAATTATTTTTTTTTCTTTTTCTTTTCTTTTCTTTTTTTTTTTGAGACAGAGTCTCGCTCTGTCACCCAGGCTGGAGTGCAGTGGCCGAATCTCAGCTCACTGCAAGCTCCGCCTCCTGGGTTTTACGCCATTTTCCTGCCTCAGCCTCCCAGGTAGCTGGGACTACAGGCGCCCGCCACCTCGCCGGGCTAGTTTTTTGTGTTTTTTGATAGAGACGGGGTTTCACCGTGTTAGCCAGGATGGTCTCGATCTTCTGACCTCGTGATCCGCGCGTCTCGGCCTCCCGAAGTGCTGGGATTACAGGCTTGAGCCACCGCGCCTGGCCTTCTTTTTTTTTTAATACTTTAAGTTCTAGGGTACATGTGCACAGCGTGCAGGTTTGTTACATATGTATACATGTGCCATGTTGGTGTGCTGCGCCCATTAACTCGTCATTTACATTAGGTATATCTCCTAATGCTATCCCTCCCCCCTCCCCAACCTTCCGACAGGCCCTGGTGTGTGATATTCCCCACCCTGTGTCCAAGTGTTCTCATTGTTCAACTCCCACCTATGAGTGAGAGCACGTTTCTCATTTCAGTACATACTCAGGGCAGCTTGTCTGTGTAACCACATCGCCAGACAGCATTCCACAGGGCGATTTCTCACTTTGGGGGCTGAGGGCCTCTGAACATTTATGGACTTTGGGGATTTGTGAGTCCCCTATAGAGATTTTCACATGTCGCTTTTATTTGGATGGCAACAAGAATTTAAGATAGGCATTTTCTGGGTCATTTGGATGACTACCTTATAACTGAGTACTGTGACATGGTTTCAGTGCCTGCACCTATGTTAGGTTTGTGTTCAAATTAGTGTCAAGCAGGACCATTTTCATTGTGGAGTGTTCTTAAGAAAAAATCATGGTACATTTAATTTGATCCCAAAGCACTGTTTACATTCAGAGAGCAAATGCCCATACAGCAGGCTGATGAAGAAAGGTTTCACAGTAGTTCCAGAAGGGAAGGTGGCAGGAGAATTCAGTCATCACATGGAACAGGAAGTAAATGCTTGCTGAGCTCTGGAGAATCCATGCCACAGTGATCAGTACCGTACAGCTCCTCATTTGGGCAACAGTGTGGTTTCAGCAGAACATCATCCAGCATGTTAAATTAGTGCTTTTAACTTGAATGCTATTGGCTTTATGGTTTGGGTTGTCTTTATTTATGCATGTTCTGTGGTGTGGGTAGATGAAGGGTAGTATGTCTGATTTTGGACCTGAGTTTATGTTGGTTGTTTTCTAAGTAACACCCTAATAATGATAATTAGAGTTAACATTATGAGACTTCAAGAGAAGATCTTTAAAAAAAGATATGTACATGACTAAAGGTGGACAATTACTATGTGGAGGAAAGGGCATTAAACTGGTAATCTTGGCCTTTATGTCTTCCTCGTGAGAAAAGGGAAGAAAAGAGAAGGGAGGGAGGAAGAAAAGAACTATTTAAAAATGCTGTACACACCTGTAATCCCAGCACTTTGGGAGGCTGAGGCAGGCAGATCACAAGGTCAAGAGATCGAGAACATCCTGGCCAACATGGTGAAACCCTGTCTCTACTAAAAATACAAAAATTAACTGGGCGTGGTGGCACGCACTCCCAGCTACTCATTCTGGAGGCTGAGGCAGGAGAATTGCTTGAACCCGGGAGGCAGAGGTTGCAGTGAGCTGAGATTGCGCCACTGCACTCCAGCCTGGCCGACAGAGACAGACCTCGTCTCTAAATAAATAAATAAATAATAAATGCTGTAAAAAACCACAATTCTTCACCCCAAGAATTCATGAAGTTTTGGATGATTTAGTAGCACATATTTAGGAAATGTAATACTCACCTGATGTTATCCAAGAAGGCACCACGGGCTCCTTTGCTGTATGCTTTTCTAGTTAAGGACCCACTCCTATGGAATCCAAGGGCCATTCTTCCTGTTTTTACCATAACCAAACAGCATACTGAACTCTCATAAATATTTACTCACTAATTTTTCTGAAGTACTAATTCCCTTTGTTGAAAATATTAAAGAATGTCTTGTCCTTTTAATTCCTCACTGCACTAACCCCTCCAAGAATATGGCTTATGAATACAACACTTCTTGGAGGATGCCAATATATAGTCCTTTTTGGGGGCTGAGACCAGCTACCTTGTAATTATCAATGACAGTTTTTCCGCTGGGCAGAGAACATTGTCTCCTCTTTGCATATAGCAGATAATTGTTATCAATGCTCAGGGCAATTATGTGCATGTGGGAAACCCAGGTAATGGTGAGTTTGGTGGTAAGTGCATGGTCTGTTTTTTTGGCAGGGGTTCTGAAACCCATGATGTTAAGTGGGCATCACACGATACCATGAACAAGTGTGCATGTTGGAGTAGCTCAGCATTCTTAACTAGGGTTGTCCTTAGCAACCCACAAGCGTAGCATCACTTCTAACAGTTCTGAAATTGCATTAGCCGGGCAACTATTAGCTGTTACTGCCACTGTTCACTAATTCCTCTAATGGAGTTCATCAGAAATAGAGCCCCATGAAAATATTAGATAGTTCATAAATAATTTGGAAGTGGCACTTAAATGTGTTACACATTTTCTCCCCGGCCAACTGACCTTTCTACTTACTTGATTTAGGATTACATAAAAAGGAGCCTGAATTCCACAAGTTAGGGTTCCAATTGCAGTGTTGCTCTTCCCCAACTGTTTTCCCACCTCCTGCTCCCTGTACCAGCCCCACTGTCCAACTTGTCAGGGAACATGATGAAGAAATGGCCACAAGAAGCTTCTGTAGGTCATTTTCCTAGAGCCCAACCTTTAGGTAGACCCAGGCTCAGCAACCAGGTTACAAAGAAGCCTTCGAAGGATGGTCTTTCTGTGATTTATTATTTTCTAAGAAGAAAGGTCATGTGGGTCGATGTGGTCAGACTGTGTCTAGCAGAAAAATTCCAGGCGGAAATTGGGTTCTCCCAGTGAAACAGAAACTTTTCGTGTTGCCTCATTTCCGCCATCCTAATCCTCTGGATTGGTAAAACCCAGGAACTCAAACACATCTTACCTCCCAGTCAGTGCTGTAACTTCACAAATCACTAATCACCAAGCCTGTTTGCCAAAGTCAAACAACACCTAGCCCGGACAAAGCCCTTCACAAACAAAGCCACACCTGCCCTGCAAGTTAGGATAAGTAGATTACTCTCTAGACACA
The DNA here is from genome assembly GCF_047675955.1 of Chlorocebus sabaeus. Classification (NCBI taxonomy): domain Eukaryota; kingdom Metazoa; phylum Chordata; class Mammalia; order Primates; family Cercopithecidae; genus Chlorocebus; species Chlorocebus sabaeus. Next base: position 36,456,179 of record NC_132913.1, read on the forward strand.
GCTGAAAGTTTAAGCTGCCAAAACGCACTTCCCTCCTCCTGGAGGATTTTCTTTGCTCTAAGCCCCTCTTCCACCCAGGGAAGCCACCCTGCCTCCAGGGGCCATGGGATTCCTCTGGAGAGTTTAATTCTGTCTGGAAACCAGTCAACCTCTTCCCCATCACAAGTGTGGAGGGCAGGCTTGGCTGGGATGGATTAGGTTAGGAGGGAAAGTGGTGAGGAAGTCCTGGCTGGAGGTCTTGGCAGATTAGGGCTATGAAACCACTTTCTCCCACTGTGAATAAAGTTGCTATCCTAACCCCATTTCCAAACAACTCAGGCATCTTAGAGTACTTTAACTCCAATCACTCTCCCTTGAATTATATGCTATTGTTGTCCGATATTTTAGTTCTGACTTCTTTTACCACCACAGTGTAGATATCTTTTGTTTTACAGAGACAGTTTAAAAATATTCATTAAAATTACCTACCTATATACCAACTTTTCTGCTCCTTGACATTCCTTATCTCCTCCTTGCTAAAGTAAGGTCTTTAGAAATTCTTGTGAAGTTTTGTTGATAGTAAACTCCCTCTGTTTTTGTTTATCAGAAAATATATTTCTCATTCTTAAAAAATTTATTCATTGGGTGTTCTAGTTAAGACTTATTTTCTCCTACCACTTTGAAGATAACTACTGTCAGTTTATAGGTAAATAAGTACAACTGACCCTTGAACTTGAGAAGAGATACTTAAACTCTTCATAACTAAACAAATGCAAGTGAAAATGAAAAGAAGATGACTACTATCTTCTGACTTCAGTTGTGGCTGTTGAGAAATTAACTATCAGTCTAATTGCTGACCTCTTTCTGGCTGCCTTCATAATATTGTGGTTGCTTTTGGTATTCTGTAGTATTATTTCAATGTCTCTAGATGTGGAATATAGTTGACTCTTGGACAATGGTGGGGTTAGGGGTGCTGACCCCTCTGCATGGTTGAAAATCCATGTATAATTTCTGACTCCCCTAAAACTTAACTGCTTAATAGCCTACTGTTGGCCAGAAGCCTTACCAATAAAATAAACAATCAATCCATACTTATTTTGTATATGTATTATATGTTGTATTCTTACAATAAAGTAAGCCAGAGAAAAGAAAAAGCTATTACGAAAATCATAAGGAAGAAAAATATATTTACCATTGATTAAGTGAAATAGACAGATAAAGGTCCTCATCCTTATCTTTACATTGAATCAGCTGAGGAGAAGAAAGAGGAGGGGTCAGTCTTACATCTCAAGGGTGGCAGAGGCAGAAGAAAATCCACGTGTAAGTGCATCCACGCAGTTCAAATCTGTGTCGTTTGAGGGTCAACTGTACTTTTGATTTCTTCTGCTTGGGATATAGTGTGTTTCTGCATCTTTGGATTGGTGTCTTTCACCAGTTCTAGAAAAACCCTGGCCATTGTGTCACAAAATTGCCTCTCCATTCTCTATTCTCTCGTTCTAGGACGTCTATTAGGCTTGTGTTCAACCTTCTTCTGTGCTTCATGCCTCTTAATAGCCTTTTAATAATTCCCATCTCTTTATCTTTCTCTCTGTACTGCATTCTGGTTATTTTTTTCATAAGCCTTGTCAGGTCAGTAATTCTCTATTCAGCTATATAAATCTGTGGTTTAGTCCGTCCATTGAGTTTTCAGTTTTAATGATTTTATACTGTTGTTGTTTTGTAATTCTCTTTGGCTAGTTTGCAGATCTTTCTGGTTATTTTCTTAAAGTCTCTTTTTGTTTGTTCATTTTAATATTTCATATTTTATTATATGAAATATTTTTTATATAGTAATATTATTTGTCTGAGAATACTAGTTATTTGGTAATTGAGGGTGTAATTCTGTTGTTTGTCATTTATGCCAACTCTCATTTTCATTGTTTTCTTTTCTTGTGTTTTGAGAAATTATTTGTGTGAGCTTATATTTGGTAAAATTTAGTAATATTGACGGCTCAAACTGAGAACTTTCCTCCAGAGAAGATTTAAATTTCTTGTGTCCTGGAACTTGGGATCAGGACTGATCTGGGACTGCGTTCGTAACCTTTAAGGAGCTTGACTTATTGCCCAAGTCTCAGGTTCAGCTGCCCCACCATGCAAGGGTCCCATTGCTCAGTCTCTGGTTCCAGAGGTCTTAGCAGCACCTGCTCCCAGGGCAACCCTGACTTGGTGTATGCTTGCCACTTACTATTTTGATTTGATATTTCCTTCCTTTCCTCCCCTCTTCCTTGTATGTGTGTATGTATGTATGTGTATATCTATGTACTTTCTTGGGACTTTGTCTTTAATTTTTTGATGGTCATAAATGTATTATAAGATTGTTATAATTACCCAGGATCCCGTTATATTGTATCAGGAAGACCTTGCAGAATATGTGCTAGATGCAGAAAAATGGATTTCTTATAGAATACCCCCAGTTCCTCGTCTCCTTTCAGTTATAGCTAACTTGGGCCTAAGTGTCAAATAAGACCTGGAAGTACTCTACTCTTGGTTTGGGGGGTACAATGGTGCCCTAATACCCAGCACCATTTCACATTCTACCTAATGATCTTCTTTGTTGGACTGATCACCTTGAGGTCATTGGCCAGAGGTATGTCTTCAAAATATAGTACTGCATAGGTAAATGATGATTTTTTTTTTTAAAGAAACAAAGTGGACCCCATATTTGGGTATTCAGCTCCTTTAAAAGATATGTTTTCAGCTAACATATATCACTTATATGATTTCTTAAAAGGAAAAATATAACCTATTGCTTCTAAAATCTTTTTGTTTTTTTTCTTCTTGGATATGATGTTGCCATCATTTGCTTCTTGAAAATCAAGCTTGAGTCTAATATTTCTTTTTGTACCTAGTCATATCTATCATGGAATAAACTTTACTGGAATTGAATTGCATTTTCTAGATGGTTTGACAGAGACCTGGATATGGCATTTAGGGATGTTCCATCAAATAGCATTTTAAATCTCCTGACAGGCCAGTCTTTAATTAGTAGAGCAGATTATTTGGTTCAAATTATAGATCTAAATCATGGGCTTTAGGGATACTTTATGAAAACTACTTTCTTGCCCTAGTTCTAATCATTGGCACTGCATCTTTTCCACATTATTGTTGAGCAGTTACTGTAATTAGATGAGAGAGTCTCACAAGGATGGAAGGTGGAGATAGAACTGGGTTTTATTTGGTGTTAATCAAGGCAGTCTTTAGTGTTTTTATCTCACCTGGATAGAGACTATTGAAAGAAATGTGTAAGGCACTAAGCAGTTCACAATGAATAGTGGTAACAGGGCCTTTGAATGTGAACGTTTCCTAAATTTTATCTCTCAAAAAATAACAAAACAAGTCAAAATTTCTTAGGGAAATTACAGAGCCTTTGTATCAACAAAATAGCAACAGGATGTGTTGTAGAAGGTTATGTATCTGTTCATTGCTCAGGTGCACAAGAAATACCAGTAAAGAACATATCACCTGCCTTTTCTTTGCTTTTGAGAGATTGCTCTATTTTTTATCTTGCCTAGTGTTCTGATCCCCTTGGTTGTAACCATAAGAATATCTGATGAGAATTATGTAGGCCATATGCCCTAACTTCACAAATGAGAGAAAAGGAGACTTTGCCTGGGGAACCTCATCTCTTTTCTGATGAAAAATGATGAGTAATCCGTGGTTGCTTGAAATGTAATGCTGAGTGGGTGAATAGCAAAGGGCATGTGAGATTTGGGGGGTCGATTGCATGCTTTCTAAAACTCAGCATATATGGCACATCCTTTAAACACAAAAAGGTCCTCTGCTGGTTATCTGCCAGGGATATGCAAGGTAAGAATGACCAAAATCCATATGTTTAGGACAGTTCTTGAAAAAGTCATCTCCTATAGACTTTTAAGATGCTAATAAGAAAGCAAATAAATGTAAGAGCTCTAGCGGGTAAAGTTGCTTAGGGTATAAATGATTTCAACAAACTTGGGAATGTACAAAATATAGGAAGCAGGATGTTTCTTGAGAGTGTGGCCCAAAACACTTTGGACAAGTGCCAGGCCTGGGCTACCCTCTGCATATGTGTCCCAACCCATACTTCTTTAGGGAACCCCTCCTCAAACTCTCTATCTGAAAAATCTCATCTTTGGGACGGATGCAGTGAACTCCTTCCTGCTGAAGTATAAGTGACTAATAAGCGTTGTGGGTTTCCTCCTCCTGGTTTATAGCTGGAGATAATCTTTAAGTCAACAGGATGCAGCCTCAGTTGTGTAATAGCCAAGGGTATCTCCTTGGAGGAAGTGGTAAGGAGTTCTAAGTGCTGTTTAGAGTTATAATGCTTTTCCTATGGTGTATGCAGCATCCCCAGCTGCTGGTGCTATGATGACATAGGTGAGACTTATGGTGGACTTTATGCAGACTTCTTGATGGGGCTTTGTAGGCAGACCAGAGAGCCTGTATAACTCATCTTTGTATTGTTCATTTCTAATTCAATGCCTGGTGCAAGATAGAAACTCTATAAGTATTGGCTGTTGCATGGAGGTCAGCCTGGGACCTTCCTTCCCAGACACAGGGCCGTGGTGTCTGGGAAGGAAGAAAGAGGAGGTATTCACACAGTGCCTGGACTTCTGCTTCCTCTTCATCCCAGGTCCTCAACTTTGGTCCAGGAGCCTGGGTACTGCAGGCTTTGTGCTCCAATTAAGTGGGTACACCCCCCTCTTTCCTGTAGGCCCCTGAGAGGCCAACTGGACCACAACTCCAAATGGCAGCTTTTCTCCCTCCAACTCTTAAGTCTGGTTTTCCGAGCCTTGGATTGGTCAGGACACAGAGGGAAGATTTGTTCCCCCATGAGGCTGTTGCTGAGGACAGTTTGTGCCAATCAACTGATCTGTCCTCCAGCCTTTGCTCTCAAAATGGCAAATTTCCAGATGTATGACATTTTTATTATTCTAGGGGAAAAAAATTCTTTAAATGCCTTTTGAAGGGGAGGAGAAGAGAAGTCACTAGTTTAATTTGGACAGAGTGGTTTGGCTTGGGTCCTATAGCCATATCATAATGAGTCTTTATTTAGGCACACATCCATGGAGTAATTAATCCAGGAGGGGCAGAAGCTGGTTATTTATCTTAGGTACCTGACAAGTTCTGTTTTATACCTGGTGGTAAAGTTGAAGATGCATGTTCAAAACCAAAAGATTCTGCGTATTACAGAGGGTATCAGGCCTTGTCCCACTAACTTACAACAGAGCTAGATTAAGTGATTTTCTGTGACTGAGGAAAGGAGTATTGACTGCATTCCCCTTCCTAATTCCTGCAGACACTAAAAATGTGTATCCACTCCATCTGTGTCCTGCCAAATATTTCTACTCAAGGACAAGTGTACAAAAATACAAAATCTGGGTCTTTCTTGTGCCTGGTTTGTGGTTAGGAAAGGTTATTGAGCCTTAGGACCTCTTTACAATGTGTCCCCAGCCTAAAACCCCCTACTTACTTAAAATCCCTTTATCCCAAATGTCTACAATATCAGTCATAATGATACCTTTTCATGTTCATTTGTTTAGATATGCCACACTTCTGCCTGCTGTTGGCAACCCTCCTGGACTAGGCTGCTCTTGTTAATCACATGGATGTTGTGAGTATTATGTTCACAAGTGGATGTAGAGAAGATATTTTTATTTAACTATAAATCCTCACCACATGACCTACTCATGCTTAGCAAAAATATATTAAACATTTGTGATCCGGAGTTTCATTAATCTCAGGGATTACACTGCTTGTTCATTGGTTAAATAATGTGGTTTCAGTATCTTCCCCTAATCATATTGACTTTTTATGAAAGAACTTTTGACACAAAGCTGTGTCTCAGAATGTTTTGACGTAAAGGTAGCTGCTGATCTTAATTTGCGATTGTGGATTCATTTCATCTTGTATGCTTTTATGTTATAGGTTTCTTAATGTTGCCAACATGAAAGTGCTTCAGATGGCTTTGAGTCCTAATCTTGTGGTTCTGTTCACTGAAGATAAGCTGCAATTTTTTGATTATTTTATTTTCCTATGGATCGCCAATAGATCTAAATAACCTCCTTAGTTGTACTGGCAGGACTGAGTAAAAAGACAAAGGATAAGAAAGAGGGAAGGAAAGAAAGGAAAGAAAGAGAGAGAGAATGAGCAAATATGAGAAAGAAAAAGAAGAGGGAAAGAGGAAAGAGAGAATTGTCTTGGGAAGGTGATATAGGCCACTAATTACTTTAGAGCTGCAAGCCTTCTGCACAATAATTTATTTGTAAGCCCAGAGTTAGAAAGGGCCCATCTTCAGAATCCCAAAAGAAATATATATGTGGGCCTGTATGGTTGGTCAGCACCACTTCTCTGCTCCCTAAGTTTAATGATCAAAGGATGAGAAAGTTGTCAGATCCCTTCCTGGATCTTAAGTCAGTCTCTTGTGTGACTGACCTGAAGAGTCACAGTGAAAATTTCCTAACATAAAGCGAAGGACGTCTGACCAGCAAAGTCTTTGGGAGCTAAAACAGAATGAGAGGCTAGAAAGAATTGATGATGAAAATACTTCTTTCAAAGAGAGAAACACCTCAGAAAAATCCACAGAACCACAGAATCTTAGACAGCACTCTCAGGTGATCATTTTAGTCTTGTCATTTGTGCTTTATTTATGGAGAAACTGAGACTGGGAGAGGGGAAGAGGCATGCCGAAGTTAACCCAGTATGGAGCTGAGCAAAGCCATGCATCCTGGGTCCTTTTTTATACTGTCGTGCTCCCTTTTTTAAAAGAAACAATCATAGGCAAGTCAGGGCTGGTTGCATAGAATCAAATGAAATAGGGCAGACAGAATTTATTTCCCTGCATGCTTAAAGAAGAGCCGTGCCTAGAATGAAGTTTATTTTTTTGAGGTTTTGAAAATGTAAATTTTCCAGGGCCATGCCAGATTGCCTGTGTGCAGCAAACAGAAGCAGCATTCTAGATGGAACCCAGGGAGCCTGGGACAGATTTACAAAGGGTTCATGTGGAAATGGACTCACCTTTCATGTACCATGATTTGGTTTCGGTTTGGGCAAAAGTAAAGGGACATAGAAAGGCACATAGGTTACTGACAAGTGGAACATGATTGCGTAGGTCCTTTCTCCTGGGAAGGGGTTAGATGCAGCTCGATTTCTCAACCTGGCAACTCTAGTGGGTGTGGGGCCAAAGCCCCACATTCTGGCTCCCTCTCCTTTTCCGCAGATGGAAGTGAAATGAACTCATTGGCAGCTACACACCGAGAAGGAGAAAGGCTTTGAAGCCTTTTTAGAGCTACTTAGCAAGGAGTCTTACTGCTAAAGACTGGGGACAACCTATTTCCATTTTACAGATGTGCAGTTTGTTAACTGTGCTTGGCCCTGCCCCATTAAATTAGCCTTCCACTCTTGGTAGCTTGTTGAATGAATTGCTAGGGCTCTGCTTCATTGCTGCTTGGCAGGCAATTTATTAGAACACTTTGGTAGCAAGCACCAACACAGAATACTGAGACTTAGAATGTCTCAAAGTCTGTCCAAAGCCCTCAGCTTCTGGAAACTGATGCTATTATTTATTTACTTATTTTAAAATGTTTTTCTATGGTGCATTTCATTGTAGCAACAGACCAAGAACAATTATGGATCGAGAACTGTAGTGCTTATTTAATCATATTTCAGAGTTTTGTTTTTACTAGGTTCTAGATCTCCAGTGAATTATGTGGCCCACAGCCTCTCATTTCTGTGTACCTCTGGGTTGCTTCCTCTTTAGCCAGACTTAAGATTTAAAGGGCCCACAGACTCATATTCAGGAAATTGAATGTCTTTGGCTAGTGCAATTCTAATCTGCAAAGTAATCTTGGGAAACTGGGGCTATGTGATCGGTTTAATGAGGTACTAAGACCCAGGAAAGGTACTAAGGCTCTGTGGTCAGTTTAATGAGGTACTAAGATCCAGGAAAGGTACTAAGACCCAGTGGTTATCAATAAAACACTATATTCATTAGTATAGTTTCATTGATAATTAGTGGGTCTTAGTACCTTTCCTTCCTCCCTGTCCTTTGACTTTAGGTGCTGGAAAGGGTGTAGGGTAGCCAGCGTAAATCTGCTTCACTTCAAGATCATAACTAGGCATTGCTATTGATTTCTCCTCCCTTTGGGAATATCTTAGAGAATAGTTTTGGGAACCAGGCAGAGTTGGGCATATTTCAAGAGTATCAGAACCACTAAGTCAAAATACATTCACATGTCAGTCTGTAAGGTATAATCCTAGATGTATTACTGCAAGATTAGCAGAACTTCTTGGGGCACTTGCTTCAGTTGGCTTTGACTTTTTGTAGAGTCCTTTCCTTTGCTAGAATCAGGGAGAAGAGAAGGTTAGAGAATGTTCTTTCTACCTTCATTCAGTGTGCTTCGGTGTCAGTATGGAGATGCACAGAGAGAATGTGTGTGAGCTAAAAGAGTGAAATAAAGAAAATCCATGTAGCAAATATGTATTGAATGCCTACTTGGTGCTAGATGCTGTAGATACAGTAGTGAACAAACCATGGTTCCTGTTCTCTGGGGATATGTTATATTGAGGGGAGAGGAAAGACCAGCAAGCAATATGTTTCTAGTGGTGGCACGTGCTCTGCATAAACAAATAAATGAAGGAAGGAAGGGAAGGAAGAAGGAAGGAAGAGTAAGCAAAGCACGCCAGCAGGGAAGGGGGCTGGGGAATGCTTTAGGTATTATTTTATGAAGTGTGGTTCCGAGAAGGGAACATTGAGCAGAGACCTGAAGAAAGGAGAGAGAGCGAGCCCTGTGTACTTGAGCTGGAGAAGGACCGGACAGAAGGCTTAATGGTATGGAGTCAGCTTCTCCCTACGCTCTTCTCTGCAGTCACATCTTACTACCTTGGCTGCTTCTGATTTACAAGTTGGCTATTCTCATTTTAACCGTAGTTTTATGAGGTGGCTGCTATTAAATGAGAATTATGCCTAGATTGTACTTTATTAAGGCAGTTGTTGTTGTTGTTAAGCACCAAATTCATTATATTTCAATTACATGGAATTCTGATTCTTTAGAAAGCCACAAAAAAGACTCTAGCCTACTAAACTCTTTATCGCTTCTAAGGTATCTGTACACCTGGAAAACTATTCCTTGGGGGATGGGAATGCTTACATAAATGTAGAGTTGTTTTACTGCCCCTGCAATTCAGATCACTAGAGAATATTCATCTGAAATAAAAGTAGGTTTGCTTAGGATAGATTTGAATCAATGATATAACTTGAAGCTATGCCAACAACCCCATTCTCTCACAGTATATGATGTGGCAGAGGGAAAAGTTGGTATAAGAGGAGGCAGTGGAATGCAAGAGCTTTGCATTAGCCATATTTGGAAGCAAGCCAAGATCCATCCTGAGACCACGTAGTCAAATCTGGGTTGTCAATCACTGTCTACCAGCCCAGGGCTACTTGATCAAGATCTTTGGAATTGGTGTGCTGGAATAAAGAGTAGCGAGGCATGCAAGGTTAAGAACATACTATATTCATAAAATAATATTTAAAAACCAAAGTTATTTTAGAATCATGGGAAATATTTACAGGAACCATCTTTGAAGATTACTTGTAGTGCCGGGTGTAGTGGCTTATGCCTGGAATCCCAGCACTTTGGGAGGCTGAGGCAGGTGGATCACTTGAGGTCAGGAGTTCAAGACCAGCCTGGCCAACGTGGTGAAACCCCATCTCTACTAAAAATACAAAAATTAGTCGGGTGTGGTGATGCACGCCTGTAATCCTAGCTACTTGGGAGGCTGAGGCAGGAGAATCACTTGAACCCGGGAGACGAAGGTTGTAGTGAACCAAGATTGCGTCATTGCTCTCCAGCCTGGGTGACAGAGCAAGACTCTGTCTCAAAAAAAAAAAAAAAAAAAAAAAAAATTTACTTGTGGTTGTGTCTGATTTTCCCAGGGTCCCTTTGTAATGTCAATTGTAAACTATTTTTTTTGTAAGTTTTGAGAATTCCTTTAGGTTAAAAGGCTATTGTTTAATGAGCTTTGTGTGCATATTTAAATATGTGTATGTATGAATAAAGAAATGGGTATTTTTGGCTGGGCACAGTAACTCACGCTTGTAATCCCAGCACTTTGGAAGGCCAAGGTGGGTGGATCACCTGAGGTCAGGAGTTCAAGACCAGCCTGGCCAATATGGTGAAACCCCATCTCTACTAAAAATACAAAAATTAGCTGGGGGTGGTGGCAGGTGCCTGTAATCCCAGCTACTCAGGAGGCTGAGACAGGAGAATCGCTTGAACCCAGGAGGTGGAGGCAACTGTGACCCAATATTGTGCCACTGCACTCCAGCCTGGATAACAAAGTAAGACCCTGTCTCAAAAAAAAAAAAAAAAAAAAATGCGGTTTTTTTCCAAACTATTTCTAGAGGCTTAAAACATTTTTAAAGAAAGAATTAAGAAACCTCATAAATCAAATGAGAGATAATTTACTAAGAACCAGAGCTGATATCTTATGTTACATTAAGGGGATATTTTCCTTGATTCTCCCTGCCATCCCTCCCCACCCCAGGCTGGGAGTTGTACCCTTTCTTTGTGTTCCCAGAGTATCCCATGAATGTCTAATCATAGTCATCGCTACCTGCTAATTCATATCTTTTCATGGCTTTCTGGCAGGCTGACACTGTGTCCTTGAGCTTAAAATTACCAGCAGTTTGCATGGTGGCTGACATGTAATAGCGGCTCCGTGTATGTTTATTGACTACGTAGAAGAATGAATGAGTTATTAAGATTTGTATCTTATTCAGAACATTCTGGCAAGCAAAGCAAAAAGAAAAATATATTAGTTTCACAGTTTCATATGCATATAAGCCTAACAGAGCATTACTTCGGAAGTTGCATTTTTATCCCCTTGGTGCCAAGTGCCTGAAAGTATTTATCTGATGAAACAGTGAGTTTCACAGGAAACATTATTTTCAATATTTCATAAGCTACCAGTGCCCTGGACTAAATGAAAGAATTACCGTGGCTTTTGGTAGAACCTGACAGCCAGAGGCCAACTCTAGCATCCAGAGATTCCGAGTCTTCATTAGCTTCTTAGCAGATTTACTGGTACAACGTCTCACTCGCAGATGGCAGTGGGTCACAAGCCATCTTATTGTATGCCACTGGATTTTATTTTCATGATTGCGAGTATCTAATAGATATTCTGCTGAAAGATTTTTCTGTGCTGAAGCATTAAGTGAAGTGTGTGAATTAAGGAAAAACATCCAATAGAAAACAAATTGTGAGGGTGCTGCCGTTAGTTTAGAAGGGTATGGTTCCTCCAAATTCCGCAGAGGCGTTTGTCCTTGCTGACTTATAAGCTTTGTGAGAAAATAATTATTTTGTGAAAAAAATGTGAATACTGGTGGAAGTAAGCTAATGAATATTGGCCTAGTTAAAAAATGTTTTTAGGCAGCTTATTCTGTGAAGAGGGAACAGTGCTAAGGAGTACAAAGATGTGGTTGCTGAAGGAAAGAAGATTGATTGATTTTTGCTGTGTATATATGGGCCAAGATAGAGAAAGAGGACAGAGAGGAAAATTAAAAATCCTTTGATCCAGCAACAATAATTCTTCATTTAAATGTTTTGGATGGATGCATTTCCTTTTAAGTTGGATAATAACTTAGTAAAGAAAGGCAGTGAGAAGTTGTGTTTTGAATGCCAAGGCAGTCTAAGGAGAGAGTGAAGGCAGCAGATATTTATTGAGCATCTGCTGTTTTCTAGGCATTGTGTAAAGGATTTTAGGTATTTTTTTTTCTTTGAACTCTTATAGTAATCCTGTGAGTCAAAGAGGGGGAACTGGATGAGTGAGGTTAATTAAATTGTTAAGATCATGCAGTTAGTGTGTATATCAAAGCCATGAGTGAATCCATTTAAGTGTGTTCCAAAGCTCAGGCTGCTATTATTTTATTTTTAAGATACTCCAGTGGTTTCCCATTTGCAAGTAAGGGACCCACAGGGGCTTCAGAGAGATTGCAGAGGGTTCATTTAAGGGCACATCTGGCTTATCTATGTTTAAGAAAATATGTATCTCTGAAATATATGTATGTCTCTATTTCAAAAACATGTAGGTATTTCAAAATTTACCAATTAAAATTTTATTCAAAAACTTTTGTCTGGAATATAAATTCAACAAGGACAGAGATTTTTGTATATTTTATGTGATATAACTCGTGCTTCGAACCACGCTCGGCATAACAGATGCTCAATAAATATTTGTGCATACAAGAGTGAAACAATCATTATAGTTCTTTAAATATGCCAGGGCTTATTTAATCAAATTTTCGTTAGTAGACATTTAGATTTTTTCATTTTTTCTTTCATAAACAACACATCTGTACTATAAATAAATCCCTATACATATATCTTTGTAACTTACAAAGAAATAATCTATTATTTCATTATAATAGATTACTGGAAGTAAACTTGCTGGGTCAAAGGAATACATATTTTAAATTTTAATACAATCTTTCTGGGGCAATTTGGTATGATGTGCCAATACCATTACCTCTAATACCATGTAAAATTATCTGTTTTCACGTCAACCCGGCTAACATTAGGAGTTAATCTTTTCACTCTTTATAAAGTATCATTAAATTCCAAAATTCAGAAGGCTAATTGCTTCCTCCAAGTTTCTATTTATCCTGCTTAGAAGCTAGAATGTCCTGTGGCTTCTTTCCTGCTGAGTTGAAAGAGTTTGTGTGATGACATTATTCATTGAAATTACTTTTTTAAAAAACACAAATTATGTTCTCTTTTCTACTCTCTGAACTCCTGTTTGAATATATGGATTCAGACTCTTGTCATTGATAAATATGAACCTAGAGAGGGAAAGGAAGTCTAGAATTAGTTGCACATTGTTAGCAGGTAGAATCTGACCACTTGATGAGAAACAATTTATTGCTGAATAGTACTCCATGTGATTTCTTGTTCCAGGCCCAACAGTTTGAATGAGTGTGACTCCATAGTATATTCATGTTGGCTATTAAAGATGTAGAGAAGAAGCTACTGACTTTTATTTTTGCTGTATAAGCAGGTGCAGATGTGGATGGGAAAATCCATGTGTGACCAACAGATCTTTCCATTAGCAAATAAAGAATAAGAGCACTGACCTTTTGCAAGGGTTTTCAGCAGAGGAGGTTTTCTTTTTTTAAGTAGACACAGGGTCTTGCTCTGTCACCCAGGCTGGAGGGTAGTGGTATGATTATAGCTCACGGTATCATTGAACTCCTGGGCTCAAGCGATCCTGTCACCTCAGGCTCCCAAGTGGCTAAGACTACAGGTATGTGTATCACACTCAGCTCATTTTCAATTTTTTTGTGGAGATGGAGCCTTGCTATATTACCTAGGCTAGTGTTGAACTCCTGAACTCCTGGCCTCAAGCAATCCTCCTATCTTGGCCTCCCGAATTGCTGGTATTACACAGGTGTGAGCCATTGCACATGACCATCAGCAGAGGACTTTAAGAACACACAGAAGCGTGTGTTCAACATTCTCCAAAACAATTTTGGCAGTGTTATATTTTCTAAAGTAATGTTCTCTTCTGTCTTATGCACATGAAAACTACGTGAACTGGTATATTCCTCTTGCTGTTTACTAGGAAGTTCAGAACCAAATGTAAATCTTAATAACTCATTAATTCATTTATTCAATAAGGATACATGGAAACGCTATGACATGTAGCACCGTGAAGTGCTGGCAGTCCTGAACTCAAGGCCACAGTGTCAGCCCTCCAGCAAGGTAGTTCAAGTTCCAACTTGGGAAGGAATGGTTTATTGCCTCCTGGAGCCCCTATGCTTTGGATGCTTGCCCTGGAAGGGGACAGCATAGCTCTTCCCATGAAACATAACCCGTTCTCCACTAAGCTTATTAGCACTAGAAAGGGGGCAGCTCATTTTCCTCTCAGGTGTAGTCAAAGGCTACTGTTGTCCAAGGGTGAAGGGCCCTTGGTGGCTTAATTAGCACACAGCCTGGCCTGTGCCCATTTTCAGATGGAAACCATCAGATAGAATCTGCCGCTTCATTAGGTTGACACTCTTCCTGCCCCCTCTTGTAATAATGTCACCAGAGCACTTAATAATTTTAGGTAAATGCTGTAAGCATACACTTCAGAGGCAACCCAGGGTCGGCAGTGACAGATGCTAGCAAGGCAAATCTTTTCGCATTCCCTGCACTGTTTAAAATATAACAAGCAAAGAGGTATCATAATGGGGGAAGTTTAAGTATTACAGGAGCAGAACTTGCAGCAACATAACTACTTTAAAAAAAATCTCTTATTCAAATTTGCAGTGTTTCAAGATCAAGGGGGCCATGAAATAAATCGGATTTTTATTACAGACTTAAAGAAGAGAACTTGTTTATCTTAGAGAACAGAAGGCGGAGAGAGGCCCTGAAGTATTTGAAGATAGGTAATCCGGATCATAGTTGTGAGCTCCTCTCCATTTCCCATGAAAATTGGAGACATATAAGTCTTACATTGGTTCAAAAAGAAATTAGGTTAGACTATAAGAAGAACTTCCTAGAGACTGGAAAAGCCCGTAGGTAGGAAGAATAGAAGACTCACCTCTTTTTAAAATTTCTTGCTTCCTTCCTTTTTCATTGTTGCATGGGGGTGGGTTTTATTTATTTATTTTTTTCTTTACTGGAACTGAATTCCAGAAGTAGTTTATTGGCCTGACACCAGGCTGTGTATAAATTCACAAATGTATATAACCTGCTTCCAGAGGACCTTGTGCGTGTGGGAGGGATTGGAAAGATTTGTTCTCTATTTCCTGGGTGACAGGCTGTGGTGGGAAAGGGCTGGGGACCCTGAGTGTTTGGCTTGTAGCCTACACCTACCACCATCTTTTCCCGGTCAGTGCTGGTGACACCAAGGCAATGAGCGAGCTTGTGGCTCAGTGCTTTGCATGATGTGGGGCTCCCTTAAAGAACCAAAGTGTGGGGAGTTCCTTCAGGGCAGGGCTGCTGGGAAGTGGCAGGGCGAGGAGGCTTCCTTCTGTCCCAGTGATTCCCTCACATAGGTTAGCACTAAGTGAGGTCCAGAGAAGGTAAATGGGAGAAGTCTCCTAGAGAGTTGAACTTGTAGGAATCGGGGGTGTCTGTTCAGGGCATGGCAGCTGAATCCTTGATCCTCGGGGAGTTAGCTAGATCTGACTCACACCTGCTGGACCATGAGAACCAATGTCCCTCCCACACTCTTAGATTCAAATAATTTCTTTAAGCTCATCGTTGCATTTAGAATGCCAGTACTTTTGTAGCATTGTTGTATTCCCCACACTGGCTGAAAGAAGGTTTTTTCCTTCACTTTTATGATTGGGTGACCAAGGAAATAAATGCCTAGTGAATTTCCACAAAATCCAGCATCATGGTGTAAATTCTTCCTCTCCATCCTTGAATTTTCTTTCTCCAGAGAAAACTTTTTTCCATTTGTCCTATCTTTGATCATTAGTTAGGCATAAAAGGAGAGAGGAAGCTGCAGTTTGCAAAAATAAACAAACACTTTAGAAGGGGTTTGGCCAAAACATAAAGAAAACAATGTTTAGATTTCCCATCTGCAAATTTTATGATAGAGGCACATATTTATATGGTGCCTACTAGGTGCTATAGGTACTGACAGATAACAGTAAAAAAGTCCCTGTCCTCATGGAGCTTACCTTCTAATGTGAGAGGCCAACAAAAATCATCAAGTAGTGCTTAGTGATGAAAAAAGCACTAAAACCAGGTAAAGAAATAGAGATCGACAGGGTAGAATTTTTTTTAGATAAACTGGTCAGGGCAGGCTTTTGTGACTAAGTGACATTTGGGCAGAGAGCTGAGTGAATCCAGGGAGTAAGCCATGTGACTGTCCGGGGCAGAGCATTCCAGGAAGTAGGAACGATGCATGCAAAGGTCCTGAGGCAGGGCCACAATTGTACTTGGTGCATCCACATGGGGTACAGCTGGGAGAGAAATCAGGGAGGTAGCCAGCATTCATCACATTGCTTTGCTAGGGAAGTCTTCCATTTGTCTGCACTGTTCTTGCCCTGCAGTTTTTACTGAGTACGTTTGCATGTACCAATCAGGTAATGACCTCCTTGAAAGCCTTGTTGAACGTGTTTGCTGGTTTCATTGCAAAGACAAGTTAGCCCTGACAGTTCATCAATAAGTGAATTTAAAAGGACTGTGCAAAGGAATTTGGAATATCTGCAATAAGTTTATTAGGCTTATCACCAGAGACTTCATTTTATTTAGATGTTTCATTTTAAATGAATAAATAAAATGACTAGAGACTTCTGCCTATTTATTATTTAAATAGTAATTCATAAACATGGTAAAAATGCAAATACTACAAAAAGGTATTTAGTGAAAGTAGGTCTATCCTGTCTCCCTGTACTTCTTTTCAGAAGCACCTAATGTTAGCAGGTTCTTGGTTATGTAATGTAAATACTCCTCTCCTTGTAAACACTAAGATTGTGACTATATATGTTGCTTTGCACCTTGCAGGTCTTGGAGCTCTTCCAATTAGTGAGCATGGAGCTGCCTAATTCTTATTAATATTTAACTATAAGAGAAAACTGCAATTAAGTCATTCCCACTTTGATAGACATTAAGGTTTTTATATCTTTTGTTATAACAATCAATATTGTGATGACAATCCTCATACATTTGTTAAGTGTATCTGTAAGAAAAATTCCTGGAAATGGATTGGAAACAAAGGGGGAAATGTATATTTTAAATTTTGACAGATACTGCCAAATACTGTCCATATACACTCTGCCATGGCCAAGCACCCCATTTTCTCCTATCCTTGCCAACACAGGATGTTACTGTTCTTTTGTATTTGCAATGTAATTGAAAAATCCAATTTCATTTTAGTTTAATTCGCATTTCTGTCAAAGTTAAGTTGAATTCAGTGATAAAAAATATTGTATTTTGGTCAAGGAGTGTTGTCTGTAGTAACCCGGATTCTTTGAAATGTATTGGGACTTCTTGGAAACCTGTACATGGTTCATTTTATGAATACTCCAGGTACTTAAAAAAAGAGAAAAGAACGTGAATTCTGTTCACAGGGAGTAAAATTTTCAGCGTATTTTTAGAATCATCTTGCTGGTCATGTTCACATCATCTGTAGCCCTACTGACTTTCCACTGTGGGATTTTCCATTTCTCCTCAGAGTTGTCAGTTTTTCCTCTAAATTTTTGTAGGCTGTGTTGTTTAGGGACATCTTCTTGGTGCATTGTCACTATGAATTGTTGCCTTTTGCCTCTGATATCAGTATTACCATCTCAGCTTTTTTTTTTTTTTTTTTTTAAAGTTGTTTGGTGTGTCTTTTCATCTTCTCTATTTTTTATATATTTTCTATCATTTTGTTCTGTTATTCTGGAAATGTCACTAGGAATTACATAGCAATGAATCAGATTTGTAAAGCCATTCAACGTTTTGCATTCCAAGTGAATGTAATGTGTCCCTAGTTTCTGAATTACTGATACATTGAATTTATTTCTGCCATGTTATTTTGTATTTGTTATATGAAATCTTTCTTTCTTTTTTTCCTTTTACTATTAAAAAAATTCCAACCTTCTATTGGATTATGAAGTTTTATCTTATTCTTCTTTTACCCCCTGTACCTAATTGGAAACTGTATTAATTTTAATTTCCTAGGTAAGCTGTAACAAAGTAATACAATCTGGATGGTTCAGAACAACAGAAATTTATTGTCTCATAGTCCTGGGTGTTAGAAGTCTGAAATCAAGGTGTCAGCAAGGCCATGCTTCCTCTAAGATCTGTAGAGAAATCTTTCTTCTCCTCTTTCCAGCTTCTGGTGGCTTGCTGGCAGTCTTTGGTGCTCCCTGGTTTGCAACTGCGTAACTCCAGTCTTGTCTGCACAGTGAGTTGGTAGCTGCTGGAAAGACGATAGTACTAATTTAGAACTCTCACACCTGTACTGTTATATTGTTAACTGATAACATCGAGACTTAGTCTGCTATCACTTACCTTATGGATTCCTGTATAAGAAACCCTGCTGCATATTAAAAACTTCTGCTCAGCTTTTAAAAAATACTGGTGTTCTGGCTAACTTCACTTAAGACGAGTTAAATTGGAATCTTGTTTGGCGTGGCTCTGGGCATTGGCGTTGGCGTTTATTAAAAGTTCCCCAGGTGATTTCATCACGCAGCCAGGGTGCAGACCCAGGCCGGGGAGACAATCTGGACCAATGTGTATTGAGCACTGCACCGGGCTTGGGAGGTGCCCCTGAGGAAGACCCATGGGGCAGCTGCCTTGCTTTTTTCCAGGAATGGGGTCATGTAGCATTTACTGAGGATCTTACACCAGCACCAGGGGCTCAGTGAATATTTGTTCATTGGTTGATTGAATCGCAGATCACTGATAAGGGGTCTGGGATACGAGTGAAAGAAGTTTTGAATGAGAAGGGAATTGGAGAGTGCCAGCCAAATATTAAAGTAGGGGAACAGGACAGGAGATACTGCATCCTTAAAATACAAACCTTGCTTTTGCCACTTTCTTTTGTGTGTGTTGTATATAATGCTTATCAACCTCTCCCCCCATAGACAACTTTTTCTTATTTCCTGTCTTTTTTAAAATAAATGTTTTAATTTTAGAGACAGGGTCTCACTATTTTGCCCAGGCTGGCCTTGAACTCCTGGTCTCAAGTGATCCTCCCTTCTTAGCCCCCCGAGCAGCTGGGACTACAAGGGCATGCCACTACACCTGGTTTCCTGCCCTCTTGAACTAAATATTTTTTTAAACCTACTTTTTCCTCCTTCATCTGATTACAACCTACATATCTTAATTGTATTCTTTAGGGAATACCCTTAGTTTTAGAAATTAATAAACTTTTAACTTTAGAACAGTTATAGATGTATGGAGAAGTTGAAAAGATAGTACGAAGAGTTCACATATACTCCACACTCAGTTTCTGCTATTATTCACATCTTACATCAGTATGGTACATTTTTCACAATTAATGAGACAATAATGATATGTTATTATTAGTTAACGTCCATATTTATTCAGATTTCCTTAGATCTTTTCCTTTTGTCCATTATTTCCCACATGATCCCATCTATGATATTACATGTATGGACTACACTTTTAAAAAGATGTATAAATCCACTTATTTCCCAGGAAAGTTTAATTTAATTGGTAGTTTCTATTTGTACGAGATGAGACCATTAGCACACTCGAATTCCCCTTTGTTTTTCCATCTCAGCTTCTTGGGTCATTGTATGTAAATTTTAGTTCCAACTTTAAGACAATGAGTTTATGATCTGGGCAGGGACCTTTGGTGAGAAATGGTGGTTCTTCTTGGTCTTGCTATGCTGAGGATGTGAGAGAAAACTACAGATCTACACCATGTTTTGACTATACCATTTGAAAAGTTCAGAAATTTGTGTTCTAAAATTGTAACATGTGATGCAAAACAACAACAACAACAAAAAAATCGTCACACCTCCATCACCCTAAAACAATGACAAGGGAAATTAACTATGGGTGACAATAACTTGTCTTATCAATCTCAGCAGATCTCTCCTTCCAGTTGTCTCCTCTGAGGAGCATAAGGACAGAATCACCACGAGATGCAGTAAATAACTCCCACAGAGTTTAATTGTTTTTAAATTGCAATTATAACTAATTAAATGCTAAGATGTGAACAGCTGCACACGAATATTTAACAGATTTCTTGGCATCATCCCCACTTCGAATATTACTTTTAAAAGGCTAGCTATGGAAATAAGTAGTGAGTGGTTATTTTATGCTTTTCACATCAGAAACTGAAAAAACAACCTGAAAATTGGCAAAGAAAGGATTCTCTGGTTTTTTTGTTAAGCCTCTCAAGTCAGTGGACAGCCACTGCACTCCACATAATTGGGTAAGTGTGGTCAGCAGGTCCTGAGAGATGAGATGAGATCAGTTCAAACTGCATGATAAGGGAGGTCTTTGTGGCGGATTCTTTCATCTAACATACATATATTAACCTTCGACTGTGTACTCATCACTATGTTAGAACTGGGGCCCCAGGGCAAAATAAATGATGACTTCTGCCTCAGAGGAGCTTGTAGTATGATGGGGGAGATGGACTGGTTCATTAGTGGCTTCAGCTTAATGCAGAGGATGGCAAACTATGGCCTGAAGCCAGCCTCCTGCCAGTTTCTGTATGGCGCACAAGCTCAGAATGACTTTTATGAAGAAGAAAGAAAACTAGAATGGGGGTGAGGTCTTTGGGCACTGTCTTTTTTGACATTTCTGTCCAAAGTGGAACCTCTATCTGGCCCTTTAGATGAAAGACTAGGTTTTCTTTGTTTTGTTTTATTTTTTCGTTTTTGTTTTTGTGTGTGTGTGTGTGTGTGTGTGTGTGTGTTTTGTTTTTTGGGTTTTTTTTTTTTTTTTAAGACAGAGCCTCCCCCGTCACCCAGGCTGGAGTGCAGTGGCGTGATCTTAGCTCACTGCGCTTTCCACCTCCTGCCTTAGCCTCCCAAGTAGCTAGGATTACAGGCACCCACCACCACACCTGGCTATTTTTTTTATTTTTAGTAGAGACAAGGTTTCACCGTGTTGCCCCCACTGGTTTTGAACTCCTGAGCTCCTGCCTTAGCCTCTCAAGTAGCTGGGATTCTCCTGCCTTAGCCTCCCAAGTAGCTGGGATTACAGGCACCTACCGCCACACCTGGCTAATTTTTGTATTTTTAGTAGAGATGAGATTTCACCATGTTGGCCACATTGGTTTTGAACCCCTGGGTCAAGTGATCCACCTGCCTTGACTTCCCAAAGTGCTGGGATTACAAGCGTGAGCACAGTGCCCGGCCAAAACTAGTAGTATTTTATAAGTAAGAATTACAGCATACTCATGAGGCTAGGACAGCAAAACCTTTCTGTGGAAATTAGAGAAGTCACCCCCAGAAGAGGAGATACTATAGGAACAAACATTTAATGGCTTTTCCACTTGACATGCCTTCAAATACACAAACTTGCACCTCTTCCACCCCTGATTTGTATTGAATTTGTTCTTTCCGCTGTTCCCTATAAAACCTGGTGTCAACTGCTCTACCTGTCACTGCCCATTGATTGTGTTTCCTAATACGAAATCTACGAATGGGGTTTCAGAGGTCCTGAGAACCCCCTAAACTGACAGTGAACAGATGCATATATGCATTTTTTCTGGGAAGAGGGGTTCATAGCCTCCATCAGATTCTTTAAGCGGTCCATCATTTGAAAATGTTGAGAAACACAGTTTTAAATTAGACTTCTCAGAATTAAAATCAGTGCTACTGATGGTGGGTTCTGACTAGAGCAGATTCAAGCAGAGGCATTATGAGTTTCCTTCTGTTAGTCCAGGCCAAGTTTCCAATAGCCTCATCCTTTCACAGGATATTTAGAGAGAAACCCTTCTCAAACTACTGGATTGTGTGCTTGGACGATAAATGCAGTTGTGCTCTTGAGGGGACCTGGGGTATCACAGGATATCTGCCTGGATGCTCAAGAGAGCAGAGTCTGAGAAAAAGATTAAGATACTAACAATTTATTCGGAAGACACAGCCCAGCGGCGAGAGTGAGGGAAAAGAGAAGTGATACAGGGGAAGATACAGTGAACACACTGGGATACTTTATTGTGCTGACTGATGCCTTCCGGCAAGCCTGAAGAACCACATCTGTCTCTTCTGCACCTAATGCAGGAGGATCACAAGGAGGGGCCACATGTTGAAACAGCCCATAGAAGAGAGAAAGAGGGGTGGATGTATCTGCCAGTCTCCCTCTCTTCTCCCTTTTAACATCAGCAAAATTTTGTCCCATGAGCTGCTAATGCTACTTCACTTGAAGTTGGCATCCTCCACCCCCAGAGACTTCTCAGGAAGCTCCGTGGTGTGGCATTCTGGTCAATGCAAAACAGAGTGGTGACCCAGTGAAAGTGAAGGTGCCAATCAAAAGAAATAGAAATAAAGGCAATGCTTTAAGGAATCCAGGAAGGTGCACAAGGTTTGTTCCTCATAGTAGGGGAGGCAGACCTCTGAAAGAAAACAGGTGACAGTTGGGGGAAAGGAACTTCTGGGCAGAGGAAACATATGGCCAGAGGTGAAAACTGGAGAGGATAAGGTATGCAAACTAGGGCAGGGAAGAAGACAGTTCTGCTGAGATGGCATATTCATGCCTCCATCTGCATGTCCATCTGATATTCATTAAAACTCTTCTGTACCAATGATGATATGAGTGAACAAAAACAGACACGGTCCTATCCTCGCAGAGCTTAATATCCAATGCAAGGGACAGATATTAATCATGTCATTATACAAGCACATGCAAGATTGCAATGATTTGGCATGCTCATGGGAGAATGAGGAATGGACTGTGCTGTGAACCTTTATTAGGTGGAGTTAATCTTGGTGAGAGAGGCCAGGTTCTCCAGGCTGAGTGGTGCATACACTGAGATAGAAAGAAAGACTAAGAGTTACGAGCAAGTGAAAGGGAGGAAGGGGCACCATAGGGGAGGGGCGGGATGCTGTATCCAGAGGCTCTGCAGAAGGATGGAGCGTGGCAAATATGAACCTCAGAAAGAAGGCCGTGTGAATGAGGGAGAATGGCAGTGGCAAGATGGGAGGTAGGCAGCAGGGCCGGGCCACAGCAGGCTATGTGAAAGGAGTTTGCATTTGTCTGAGGAGCAGTGGGAGCCTTTGGAGGCATTTTTGTAGATAAGTATTATAATCAGGTTAGGGGTCATTTGGAAGGCCCAGTAAAGAGAACCCCTAGATCTTAAAGACCCTCTCAGTTTAGACAGTCTTGGCTGAATTATGGCTGTTAGAGACCACTCCCCAGAGACTCCAAATATTAACAACCCCAAGGATGTGTGAAGGAAAAGCAACTCCAGGAAAATTCTGATAGTAACGAACAATAGGCATTGGAGACTTTAGGGCTGGTAGCTGTGGAATTAGAAGACCCTTGTGCTTACCTGCTGGAACATATTTCAAACACTGTAGAATCTTCTATAAATTATTTTTATTTTTTATTTCTTCACAACACTGTCAGGTAGGGCACAAGAAACTGGAGGTGCACACATGGAAAGTTCTAGAATTGTATCACAAATACAGGCACTCTCCTGAGGCCTCATCCCTCCAGTGGGATTGCTGGGGATGGTCAGATGAAGGGCTCCTCCCACACGGTCTGAGACTCCAGGGCAGAGAAGCAGAACCCCAGCTTCTCAGCGGTTCCCAGAGCGTTGACTCAGATTCTCTTTGAGCCTTGCTTTGCCCAAGGCCCTGATGCCTACTCTGCTTCCAGGAGGTTCGGGGGTAGATGTGCGGCCCCAGACTCTACATGTTCAAAAGAAAACAAAAACAAAACAAAAAATGAAGCAGAAACCCCATGGTGAAGCAATTTGAGGAGGAAGAGCTATTATCAATCCAACTACTAAGTTACCTTAATTTGTGATAAACAGGGTAACCCAAGTCATTAATCCAGGGGAGGGTATTGCTGAAGAACAGGTTTTTCTGCCTCTTGAAAAGCTTTGAGAGGAATTTAAATGAATTCTCATCTGATAGGAATTTATTTATGTATTGTGACTACCTCCAGTCAGATCACACTGTGTGATGCTTTGTTTGAGGGTTTGTTTGTTTGTTTGTGTGTGTGGTTTTGTTTTGTTTTGTTTTGTTTTTGTTTTTGTTTGGAGACAGGGTCTCGCTCTGTCACCCAGGCTAGAGTGCAGTGGCATAGTCTTATTTCACTGCAGCCTCCACCTTCCAGGTTCAAGTGATTCTCCCCCTACAGCCTCCGGAGTAGCTGGGATTACAGACGAGCGCCACCACGCCTGGCTAATTTTTGTATTTTTAGTACAGACAGGATTTCACCATGTTGGCCAGGCTGGTCTCAAACTCCTAACCACAGGTGATCCACTCATCTTGGCCTCCCAAAGTGCTGGGTTTACAGGCATGAGCCACCGTGCCCAGCCTTGAGTGATGCTTTGCTGTGACTACAAGAAGCTTCAAGATTGAGTAGGGCAGGTCTGGCTGATTGGCTGATTGCAAATTTATGCACGTGGGCCTGTGTGTGTGTGTGTGTGTGTGTGTGTGTGTGTGTGTGTAGGGTGTTTTGAGTTGTGTGTGTGTATAGTCAGAAATGATGGTAGTCATGTGTTCTGAGCTATGGGTAGTTTCCATTCTTCTGTTTTCAGGATATTCAGGATGGCTAATGGAGCAAATCTCTCTTGACCCATTTGCCCGTCAGTTCAGTACACAATCAGGCAAAGGAAATATCTCTACGCAATATCCCAGTGCCTCCCGTTCTCTGGAGTGCCCTGCATTTTCCTTTCTGAATTGAGCAGCTGCATGTGAAAATTGATTTAACATGTCAAATCTTGGATATTTCTTCTAAAAGCTTTTAGGTGAACCCTTGCTTAGTAATTCTAAACTGTGTTACATCTTTCCAGGGAAAAGAAATGCAGGACTTCACAGTTGGATTTGGACAAATTGGAGGCTTTTAGGAAAGAGTCATAAAAGTCATTAAGGGCTGGAGGCAGTGACTGAAAAGAGATTAAAGGAGTGAAATTCGGATCTTTGCCAAACTACAGATGTGGGGCGAGCAGAGGGCAAAACACTTAGAAGATGATAAAATGTTGGGGAAGGAAGAGGGGCTGTTTCAAGGCTCTTAATCTCTTTTTGGGTCATGGACCTTTTGCAAATTCATTGTAGCTCTGAACCATCTCCTTAGAGGGATGTCCAGGCTTATACATTTTTGGCCTCTTTTCTCACTCTAGTTCCAGACATGTGGTGTTATCATGTAAAGCAGAAATGGCCAGCCCTTTTGTTATTTCAATAGAGGTTAGAAATATAGACTTTAGTGTGAATATTTCCATTTAAAAAACTGTGTTAGCCAAACTAAACACCTCTCTGGGCCATTGTACCCTCTAGATTGCCAGTTTGCCTCCTCTTATTTAGAGCAGTGCTGAGGAAGCCTGGATGCAATGGCTCACAGGTGTGACAAGAGCCCTTGGCTGACCTGAAAAGAGTAGGATTATGGGACAGTGGATGAACATGTGTGTTACAGACTTCTACAACCTGCAGTCTTATTGAGCAAACAGTAGTTGCAACACCAAATCAAATATGTAATTGGAAATGATGCTAAGTGCTGTGAAGAGGTGGTGAGTGCTGTATATGAGGGAGAGTACCCAGGGAACTAACCAAAGCAGAAGAGGGCGTGGAAAGACCTTTAAGAAAGAAGCTAAACTCAAACCTGAAGGATACGTTGACAAGGGGTGGGGGTAGGAAGAACATTCCAGGCATTTGGAGTCACACAAGAATGACCAGAGGTCTATGAAGTTGATGAAAAAGTAATTGCAGTTTTCACCATTAAAAGTAATGGCAAAATTGCAATTACTTTTGCTCCAGCCTAATAGAAGGAACTTGAATTATGTGTCTTCACATGTTATTTTCTTCATTTATAGGTAAAAAACAAAGCCCAAACCAAGAAACTAAGCTCTCTAGAAAGATTTCCAAGAGTTAATTTTGTGTGTGATTTTTATATTCTATTTTTCTTTCATTCATAGTTTATTGAGCATAAATTACATAAATTAGTCTCCTCCTGTACTCAAATCCTACACACACACACACACACACACACACACACACACACACACACACACACCCCTATGTCCTGTCTGCATAGTAATTGCTGGCCCTATTAATCTTAGTTGATTTTTCAAACATTCAACTTACAATTTTAAAATAACTACTGAATGCAAATTCCTGTAGAAGGTACAAAGGAAGTACCTGCCTTTGAGGAATTCATATTCCAAGCAGCCAGGGAAGACTTCTGCACAAGGAACAAGAATGTATCACATGCACCATAATATGGGTTCCTTGATTAAATTCTTTTCTCACCCTCCCTAACCCCCTGATTCATTCCCTATGTATAACCAACCTCCCCTACTTCTAATTGTAGAAGAACATCTTCAACTTTCCTTCATATCATCTACCCTCAGAAAGTATCCATGAATCAATCCTTCCCCTTTCTTTATCTCCATACAACCTCTAGAGGGCATATAATGGAAGCCTTGTGATCCACATCCTTTAGTCCTGCTCTGTAGAGACCACCTTCCTTTATTGTTGTAGCTGTTTCTTTTGGTATTGACCTCTGCATTTCTAAATAACATGCATATACCACTCTTTCTTGTCTTACCAGTTTTAGATGTTATGTATGACCTTTTGTTATATCAAAAGTCTCTAGTTAAATTAGTGGTAACAATTGACATTATAATTCTGCAGTTTGTCACTGCTTACCCAACATGTACTGTGATCACCTACTCCCTTTCTTGTATATCTTCTCACTTTACCTAGAATATTATTGACTGACTATATGTAAACATCATTGCTACAAGCAGCTTGGAACCCTGAGTCCTCTTGCGTTAATGTGGATGGGTTGCTCTGTATGCTTGGTGTGGAGCTGTTGTATTGCTATTTCCCTTTGTGGTGGTTCTTTGTTACAATATTCTTGTTTTCTGAATCCATCATCCTCTTTATTTGCTTACTCTTTTGTTTTGCTGGTGCACACCCCCTGATTTCTTCCTAGGCATCTTTTAATAGGAGGTCAAATTCTTGACCCTTTGCATATCTAAAAGTATCTTTAATTCTGTATCAGAAAAATTATCTCTCAAGTTTAAGGGCTGAACAAAGAGTGAAATAGTTTGCTGTTTGTTTGTTTGTTTTAAGATTTTGTAGTTACTTTCCATGCTTTTCTATATATGTGGCTATGGAAAAGTCTGATGTCATTTTGGTTTGTGATCATTTATTTGTAATTTTTTCCCCTTCTCCAGAAACTTTTAAGATTTTCTCTGGTTCTGAAATTTCACAATAATGTACATGTATTTTTTTCATTCATTTTGCTGGGCCTTCTCTGAGCCCTTTCAAACTGGAGACTCATGTATTTTAGTAGTAGAAAATTAAAAATATATATTTGTTTGATTATTTCTTAGCTTACGTTTTTCTTCCCTTTGATTGTTTCTAGAACTCGTTTGGCTCGTGTACTGATCTGTGCCTTTATCATTTCCCTTCACAAATGTTTCTACTTTCTGAAAGATTTCTTTGACATCATCTTTAACCCTTCTACTGATTTTTAAAAAATTTCTAACTTCTTTTTACTTCTAAGAGTCCTACCCTATTCTCATTATTCCTTTTATAAAGAAATATTACATCTATAAAACAATAACCAGATGACATTTTTATCTTTTGAGAAAAAAATACATAGTTTTCATATGCCTTATTGTCTCTGAGGTCCATGTATTATTTGTTATTTTTGGGCCCACTTTTTCATGTGGGAGGTTTGCCTCCAATGTCTGGTGATCCTGGGCTGTCTTTAAGCTGAAAGTTCAGTATGAATAGGTGGGGCTCTCCTGTAGGTGCTGTATGGTAGGTATGTATGGTATCCTCTGGGACCCTGAAGTTTCTCCAGAGAAGAATTCTCCAGTCTCCTGGAGGAGAGAGGCCAGGTGGGAAGGAGGACACAGGGAGAAGGCTTGTGTTTCTGCAGCTGTATAGGTGCGGGGTGCTTCAGTGTTCAGACTGTGGCTGAATCTCCCAGTTCTCCGTGCCATACTTTATCCACTGCTTCATTTTGCCTGATGCTTTCAAGTCCAGAGAACCCTCTAGTTAAATTTTTCAAAAGGAGGAAGCTCTAGTCTTCTATAGGATCAGTGCCGTGCCATATAGGGCTCAGGAGATGCTCTGGAGGTCTAAGTTGTTCTGTCTACTTTTTAAAAATCACCTTGTTTTCAACCTAAGATTCACTCCTGCCTTCTTGCCAATGGATGTCCTTAGGTGCCAAACTCCTCAGGGATTCTATAGAACAAGTTAGCTTGGTTCTTGGTGTCTTGTTAGCAAGCTGTTGGAGAATGGAGAAGTGTTGTATTGTTATTTGTACTTTTCTGTATATATTAAGCAATTTGGAAACTCTCCAGGTGATTCTGATGCACATCCCAGCTTGGTTTCTGCGATGCTGTGTAAATGGTCATCTGAAAATGCAGATGTGGCTACATCACACCTCTGCTCCAAAGCCTTCCGTGGCTCCTGTCTCCTGCAGACTCAATTTCAAATTCCTTACTGTGGTATTCCAGATGCTGGCCTCACTTTCTGGCCTTGCCTTCCACTACTCACCATTCTGTGCCTTTTGCAGATGCTTTTGGTTCTGTATTTAACTCTTTTCCTTCACTCTCTGACATTTGCTCACCAATATATTGTTTCTCCTTCAAGATCTATTTTAAGTTCTACCTCCTTCATAAGACTCCTTTCTTTTGAAAAGCTTTCTTTTTTGTGCTCCCTACATAATTTCATTTATATTTCTTTTATGATACTTAGAATATTATGGTATAGGTCACTGTTACTCACTTTTATGCTTATCGCATTCTCCCCGGTCCCCAAATGCAAGCTCCTTAAAGGCAGGGGCTGTATTATTCACCTGTTCTATATATCTTTTATTGATCAAATATTTATGAGTGCATGTCATATGCAAGGCCCTGTGCTAGATCATGGGGTATGTATGTAACTAAAGCAGAGTTCTGTTACCCGGGGTCCTGGTTACCCCAGAAAGGGGCTCTTTCCTGTTCATTTTCATGAAGCCAACACACAAAACCAAAAGTGAGTGTCAGGCACCACAGGCTTTAGTCAATGGCTATGGAATTGGACAAGTGGGAGTGTAGCTCACAAATCAACTTCTGGGTTCCTACGAACTGGAAGTTACGGATATGGGGCATCCTTAATGAAGGGGCTGGGCATTAAGAACAGTGGGAGGCATATTCATGCTTTTTCTTCGAAAGGGATAAAGATTTTCTAGGAATCAAAGAGTTTCCTTTATTTTGTCCTTTTTTCGTCTCATCCAGTCATTGTCATTGTGATTGTCAACCGTCTTAGCACTAGTGGGAGTGTCATTCAGTATGGAAATTGAATTATAATGAAGCTAAAGGTTCTTCAGAGGTTGAGTAAGCTGCCTAAGAAGGACTTCTGACCCCAGACATCCTGTTTCCTAAAAATAAGCAGGGTTAAAGCTCAGTAGGCATTTAGGTATGTTGCATAAACACTGGGCAACAAAAGTAGGGTAGGGGTCCAGCTAAGTCACCTAGGCATTGCAGTGGGTAACAGTTCCATCTATATTCTGCCGTGAGGCTTATGGCAAGTGCTCTAAGGAAGCACTAAGTCCCCTATTGGAGCAGTAAATACCCTAAGGGAGGAGAAAACAAGAATCCCTCATCTGTCAAGCATGCTGTTAAATTTTAAAAGGAGGAATCCAGTGTGGTTGATAAAAGCTGAACAGGGTCTTTTAGATGAGTTGTTTTGAGCTAGGCTTTTCTGTGTAAGATATTAACAAGGAACACGGGTTGAGATAGGGGCTTCTTGAATTAATGAATAAATCCCAGGCAGAGTCCTCCAAGACTTGGAGGCTCTCTTTAAGGCCAGTCAGTCATCTGTTTTGACGAGGGCTTGGACCAAATGGAGGACAGCAGTGGAAAATAAGCTTGTGAGAGGGGTTTGGGACCCATTCTAGTGGGCCTGGGTGCTTGGTTATAAATAGATTGGGTTTTATTTGGTTCAATGCCACTGAAAGCTTTTGGACAGTGTCATGGGATCGTCAGTAGTATGTGGTATGATCAGTAAAGGAAACTGGGAGAATAGTTAAGAAGAAGTCTTAGCGGGATGCGGTGGCTCATGTCTGTAATCCCAGCACTTTGGGAGGCCGAGGAAGGCAGATCATGAGGTCAGGAGATCGAGACCATCCTGGCCAACATGGTGAAACACCGTCTCTACTAAAATACAAAAAAGTTAGCCAGGTGTGATGGTGTGTTCCTGTAGTCCCAGCTACTTGGGAGGCTGAGGCAGGGAAACTGCTTGAACCTGGGAGGCAGAGATTGCAGTGAGCCGAGATTGTGCCACTGCACTCCAGCCTGGCGACAGAGCGAGATTCTGTGACAAAAAGAAAAAAAAAAAAAAAGTCTTGACCTGGTCTAAGACAGGTGATCCCAGCTAGGGCCAGGGTGATTGTGACGGCAGGCATGGAAAAGAGAGGACAGGCGTGATCACTTTTGCAGGGCACAGCTGATTCAGTTGTCCTTCATTACTGTGGATTATGGAATTTATTGGCATTGGGGAGCAACAAGGTGAGAGCCCTTGAAGATGACTCAAGAATTCAGCCTGGCCCCTGACTAGGAGGATGGTGATTCTAATAATATGAAGAGAATGGGGAAGAAGATGGAGTTTTGTGGTAAAGATGACGTCTTCTCATTTTGAATATTATATGAATTTGTATCTCCTCTCCCCGCGGCTCCCCCCCCCACCCCCCGCAAAAAAAAAATCCAAGTCCCAACCTCTGGTATGTTTGCAGATGTGATTAAGAATCTCAGGATGAGCTCATCCTGGATTGAGTATGGACCCTAGGTCCAATGACTGGTGTCCTTATAAGAGAAATGAGGGGACACACAGACCCAAGGGGAAGGGCATGTGAAGAAAAGGCAGAGATTGGAGTTATGTAGCCAAAGCATGGCAATGATTATTAGAACTACCAGAAACTAGGAGGAGAGAGGCCTGGAACACATCTTCCTCCGAGCCTCCAGAATGAACCAACCCTGCTAGCACCTTTGACTATGGCCTTCTGGCCCTTCAGAAGTGTAAGAATCGATTTCTGTTGTTGTAAGCCACCTTTTTTTTTTTGTAATTTGTTATAGCAGACCTAGGAAACTAATTCAGATTATGTTCAGATTTAAACATAGAGCACAAGAATTTACCACCAGCTCCATCCTAAACTTTGTTATTTTATGTGATCCACTGAAAAGATAGATATTCTTTGAGAAGATCCTGTTGCTGATGTTAGCAACATTTGGTGATGTGGATGGGGTGGGGTGGGGAGAGTGGCGGAGTGATGTTATTCAAAAATGAGGCAGGTACAGTAGATTTGCTTCCCTACAGGAAAAACTATTTCAAAAGCAAGAAGCAATCAGTAATTGAGCATTTATTGAATTTCTATTTTGTGTCCAATGCTATATGCTAGGTACTGAAAGAGATACAAGATAATATGATTCCATATGGACTTCCCAAATACTCACAATCCAACAATTGGAACAAAACCATTTAGCAAAGCTAATACATAACCAATTGGTAAGGGAAGTAAGGAATATTGAACTGCATATGGAAGCTTTTTTCTTTTTTATTAATTGCATACTTGATTTTTTAAAAAAATCTACCATCGAGTTTGAGATTCTGTTACAAAGTCACTCAGTGTCAAGGGTATGTTTCTTGATCCCTTAAAGTAAAATTACCTCTTGGTTTGAGGCATGATGGATGCTGAATTACCACAAGAGCCCTGGAACTTGCAGGCTGAGAAATCATCCTTTTGCTTCTCACTTCCTTGCTAGGAAAATGCTCTGCAGCCTGCAGAATCAGCAGCCGGCAGAAGCACAATCACCCTCTGGTCATGGGAACTGAATGCATTCATGGACTGTCTTATCTAAATGGTTTGACAAGTTCTCTATTCACCTGGCTAATTGCATCAGGCCCTCTCCTTTTCCTTCCACTGCTGCAACTTGGCAGGTGCAAGTGTCAGTATTGCCCTGCGGCTGCAATGTGCCCTGGAGAGAACTCCCAGCCCATCACTGCAGCCTGGAGAGATCCAAGGGCCTTGTTTACTGCCCCAGGGAGTGCTGTGGGCATTACTTCTAATAACAAAGGAAATTTTGTATTAATTTGTGGATACTTCTGGGTAAAACTGCACTCAGCTTGTTTTGGCTTTGTCCGGAGGCTGGGGAGCAAGACCAGGGAGTGTAATGGATGTAGGACATGAGGACAGGTTAAGTGGTCCCTCATTCTACCACTGTCACTTATGACTTGCCTCCCAGCGTCCATTTTATTTTATTCCCCCTCTGAATACACTGCAATCTCCTTTGAGCCATAGGATTGGGAGTCGGACCTAATGCCCACCTATGCTATAGGTCAAACATTGTCTGTGGAGGCTGTAGAAATTAACTATGGTGTTCATGGCTCCCAGCACTGACAAAGGACATCAATCACTTCTCCTGTGTGAACTCTTCCAGTGAAGGAAAAAGTGATTACTTATGAATCAAGCCTTGAGGCAACTGGGAGTCTTTTTGTTGCTGATAATGTCTTACTCTGGACTTGCTTCTGTAATGTGCAAGGATTTTTGCCCCTACTCTTCCTTTTCTTTTCAGAAAGGGAGGAAACTATGATTGGTTAAGGCATCTGAGCCAGCCCTGGGTGTCAAGGTAAGAGAAGTGAGGATATGATTTTTGAAAACAGCATCCCAAAGATGCTGTTTGCAGTGGAACCTCTAGTCAGCGCAGAGCATTTGAGAAGGGTGCGGAACGGTCCCATGCTATGGAGATCAGAGGGCATGGGGCAGGCAGTGGTCTCCTGTTTCAGAGTCGGGATCTTCACGATGTTTATGAGGTGTTCCTGTCTGTCACTGTCTTTGGATTTAGAGATTACCCTGCTTGGGGATAAGGGAATGAATGACAGTGAGGTCTTTGAGTAGGACACAGAGTGTCCCTGTGACCTTTCCAGACTTTTCCCTGGGAATCCATGCAATCGGAGGGGAAAGAGAAAGGAAGGTGTATTAGCTCAGGCTTCCACAACAAAGCACCACAGATGATGTGGCTTAAATAAGAGAAATTTATTTTCTCATACTTCTGGAAGCCGAAAGTTCAAAATCAAGGTGTCAGGTCAGCAAGGTTGGGTCTTTCTGAGGCCTGTCTCCATAGCCTATATCTGGTCTTATCCCTGTGTCTTCATATTTTCTTCCATCAGTATGTCTGTGTCCCTATTTCTATTGGACACCTATTGGATTAGATTAGGGCTCACCCATATGACCTCATTTTAAATTAATTACCTCTTAAAACTCTCCAAATACAGTCACATTCTGAGGTACTGGGGATTAGGACCTCAACATATTAATGTGGTGTGGTAAGGTCAGGGTACACAGTTCAGCCCACAACAGAAGGGAATTGTCATTCTATAAGTTCAAGTTCAATTTCATAACTGATAAACGTTGATTGCCTTATTGGGGTTCTTACCTTTGATAATTGGATTCAGGCCAATGGGACTTTTTTGGGAGGAGTAGGGGTGTGGTTGTACATCAAAAAGGCCTGAATTAACTTAATTACACTTGGAGGGTAGGAATGGTATTCACAGTTAAAAGTTTAGCGCTCAAATTGTGCATCTCATCTATCCAGAATACATATTACTGATGTCCTGAGATGGGGTAAGTAATTACTTGGGACAGAGAGCTGAGTGCCTTTTTCATTCGGGGGCTCCTGATTCGGCTAACTTGAGATCCTTTGTGTTAGCATCCTAGTTTCAGCCTGTTGGGGTCCAGCTTCTGCAGCCTGTGAGAATGTCTCCTGTTTTAGAGGTAAAGGACTGCTTGCTTATATACTAAAAAGAACAATCTTAACAGTATTCATTTTGTCTTTAAAAAAAAAAAAAAAAAAAAAAACCTGTTGCTCTAGAAGTCAGTCTTTAAAAACACACAGGAGGAATTCCAGACTTAATTCTCTATAATTTTCTACGACAGCTTTTGTTGTTTAAATGGCATGTTCCCAACTACCTGAACACAAAAGTAGTGAATGAACTTCAACTCAGCCAAGTGCTAACAATCTGGGATGACAGCAGATCCTCCCAGCTGAGAAGTTTATGCTGAACAAAGTGGCCTGAATCCTTTATGGCTATTGATTTTGCTTGCAATTCCCTTGCCAGTGTGCAAAAATGGTTGTTTTTTGTCGAATTCCTCTGGACATCTTTAGATGACTCACACTGTGTCAGTTTTGTGAACTCAGGTGTGCATTGACATGCCTGCTTCATGCCATCTGCCCTTCTATACACGTTGAAAGTGAAGACCAGCAGTAGAGCCTCTTCTTTTCTTTCAACTATTAGATTCTCTTGCTGAGAGCTGTGTTCTTCTGAGGACTTATGTTTGCACATAGAAGGCTGGTTACCTTATTTATATACCCTAGAAGTGAAAAACTTTTGGATGATATTTTACCAGCAGGGATAGAAACCAATGCTTCAGGTTACTGCAGTATCTGACTTCTTGACATCAGCTTTTTGACAGAAGCTCATTAACACTGGGTAGGGGGTCAGAAATGACACATTCTAAGCTTTAGGCACATGGTATGAAGAGTTAGACATAGCAGGGGATATTGTAGTTTCGCTTCAGCTTTAAATATGAAGAACATTAATTAAGATTGGGGTGGGGAGATTTACCAAACCCTTAGGGAAGAAAAACTATTTAACAGACTTTTGTTTTCTTGCTGCTACTACTGATTCTGAAACTAGGATTTGTATGATAAACTGGTTTCTTGTGGAGTAGCTCTTCTACCCCTTATATGCAGTTCTAAAGAATATAGTTGATATTTTTAAAAGGCTTTTCATATTGTAAGTACTCTATAGTTACTTGGTGAATTAACTATATAAAAATTTATTCCAGGGTGAACAAAATGTGGTATATACTTACAATGGAATATTATTCAGCCCTGAAAAGGAATGATATTCTGATATATACTACCAGATGGATGAAAGTTGAAAACAATGTGTTAAGTAAAATAAGCCAGACACAAGAAAGGACAAATATTGTATGATTCCATTTATATGATGTACCTAACATAGACAAACTAGAAGAGACAGAAGGTAGAATAGAGGTTACCAGGGGCTGGGGGTAGAGGAAATGGGGAATTAGTGTTTAATGGGTACAAAGTTTCTGTTTGAGATGCTGAAAAAGTTATAGGAATGGATAATGGTGATAGTCATACAACATTGTGAATGTACTGAATGCCACTGAATTAGACACTTTAAAAATGGCTAAAATGATAAACTTTTTATTATGCCTGTTTTACCATAATAAAAAGTTTTAAAACATTGATTCCAATGCAGAAAGCATATTTCAGACTTACATGCATACAAACATACACAATTTAAACTTTGTATTCCTTAGACATATATTACTTGAGCTTAAAAACCTGCCCGAGGGCAGTTTTTCTATGGATTTGCCACTAATCAGCAATAGAGAAAACTTCTACTCCAGGCTGTTGCCAGGACTGTAGTCTCAGACAGTTATAGCCCAATTCCTACCCAACTTTTTGTTGCAAGAAATAATAACATTTATGGAAAATATCTCGAAGGATATGGAGTTCATTAGTGTTTTCAGAAATTCTAACTTTTATCCCTGGATCAAGCCAGATAATCAGATTTTTATGTGTTTTTTTTCCTTGCCAGATCACTTTAGTGAGTTGTACTTTGGTGTCATATTTCATGTTGTGGGATGCAGTAAGAAGACATTATAGGAGACCCCCTAATGTGTATACTTAGAGACATTGTTAATTAATTACTGTCCTCTTCCTCCCCAAATGTGGATGATAAAGGATCCTGTAAGAATTTGCCTGAGGTAGGGACACCTTGGAAGACATTTCTCAATGACATGAAGCTAACACTCTTGAGGAGTATGTGTATGGTATTTTATATTTTGTTCAATGTGACCATAGTGTGTCTATTTTCTTCTTTGCTTTGGCTACTAGCATGCTCAGAGCCTAATTTATGAACCACATCTAGTAATAATTTAGCACCTTACAACATACATTTCTGTGGACTTTTTCTCGTGTTCTTATAGCCTCTTTTTATGTTGTCTTCTCTACATAGTATATATGTTTTGCAAATGAACTCATTCTTTTTTGAAATTAGATGGCATACTAGCACTAATTAGGGTTCTTCAGAGAACCCTGACCAAGAGAGAGTGTGTGTGCGTGTGTGTGTAGAAAGAGAGAGAGTAGGGGCAAGGAGATTTATTTTAAGGAATTTTCTCATACAATTCTGGGGCTTGGCAAGTCTGAGATTCATACGGCAGGCTACCAGGTTGGAGATCCAAGGAAGAGTTACTGTTGCAATTTTGAGTCCAAAGAGAGGCTGGAGGCAAAATTTCTTCTTGGGAGTCCTCAGTCTTTTGAAGCCTCAACTGATCAAGTGAGGCCCACTCACATTATGAAAGATAATCTGCTTTATTCAAGATCTACTGATTTAAATGCTAATCACATCTTAAAAATACCTTCTTGGCAGCATGGACTGATGTCTGACCAAACAGAGGGGCACTATAGCCTTGCCAAGTTGATGCATAAAATTAACTATCATAGTAGCCAGGTGTGGTGGTACATGCCTGAAGTCCCAACTACTCAAGAGGCTAAGGTGGGAGGATCGCTTGAGCCCAGGAATTTGAGGCTACGGTGAGCTGTGATCATACCATTGTATTCTAGCCTGGGCCAGAGTGAGATCCCATCTCTTACAAAAAAAAAAGGTATAAATATATAATAGAAAAAATTGGGCATAAGTTTTGTCTTTTATATTTGCTCATTTGAATGCATATATGGAAACATTCCAGTTCCCTCCCACCTCCTCATCTGGGTTCAAGACTCATGTTGTCATTATTTCATCAGCTGGTAGGACTGTCTTCCAAACAGGTTAAATGGCACAGAGTCTTCATTGTGGATATGTTGAATGTGTGAATGCTACAGCCTGCCAAATACCCTGATATATGCCGGTGTTATAGAGAGTTCTGCCAGCTCTTTGGTAAACAGCCATTTTTGTGGAGTGATGTGATGAGGTGTATGATTTCACCAATTATTACCATTCTTAATTAGATGGGGCCCAGGTGTGTGTTAATAAAACACTAGCTCACACTCTCTGTAATGTTAACGGCCCCACCTTGACTTGATTCCAGGGATTTCATGCATTTGATATTGTTCAATTGACTGTATTGCTGTTCTATTCTGAAACGTCTCCAAACATCCAGAAACCTGCCTTTTGTTAGAAAACATTCCAGTTGTTCAAGAACGTTACTCATCATCAGCAGTGGCTCTTACCTTATCTTTTTTATCTCTGGTAGGCTGATTATTCTGAGTGCAAACCTTTTCACTGTTCCAGAGAGGAGCCTGACAACCACGTTCTCTTTCTTAAGGTAAGAATGGCAGCTGTTACAGCAGCCTTCGGCTTTTCATCTGGGAGCTCCGGTTAGGTTGTTGGGAATGGACTCCTGAAAGTCCTGGGATCGTGTCTTTTTCCCATCTCCTCGGCAGTTTGCTGGGTTTCCCATCCTAAGCCCTCACTGCTCACTGTGATCCTGCGGTTTGGAAGCCTGGCTTGAGCTTAAGTTACAATTCTGGTGAACCAAAAAGGGGAGTCCCCATGCTCAGCGAATGGTTAGTAGATCAAAGACTTCTCTGCTTACCACAGAAGCTAATTTGGTCAATTGAAAGAGAACTTCCTCAGAGTAGTCTTCTCAGTGGTGGATAGGGGGTGTGTCGGGGATGTGGAGCAGTGTTCAAAAGTGTCTGCATTAAATGAAATGCATTGCTAAATACACT
Source organism: Chlorocebus sabaeus (assembly GCF_047675955.1). NCBI lineage: Eukaryota > Metazoa > Chordata > Mammalia > Primates > Cercopithecidae > Chlorocebus > Chlorocebus sabaeus. The sequence continues at coordinate 36,493,574 of NC_132913.1, forward strand.
TAGAACACATGTGCACTAATTATTGAGCATTTGTAGTTATAGGACCTTTACATGTTAAGCCTTAGAAAATATTTAGTGATCTAAAACAGGACAAGAGTGTTACCCCAACAAAGAAGAGAGACAGGATGGATGGACGTGGGCACATTGAAAGTTATGTGTTTAATTGATGATTGCTTTTTACTTGATGCATTTTGCCTTTTGGTTTTAGATGTGGTGCTTATTGCACAGGCTGACCAGGTTAGTGTGTCAGGCCTGACTCCATTGTTTTAGGTGAAGACATCAAATCAGAGGTCTGGTTTTTCTGAGAGCAGGTGGCAAATGCCAAGGAATGCTTGTGTGAGGCTTCAGGGACTGGGCCTGGTTGTCTCAGTGGTCTTCTTGGCTATCAAGACTATCAACTACAAGCCAAGAGGCCTTCTGCCTGTCAAACAGGCCTCCCACTTTGCATCTGATGGCTGGAAGAGAGGGAGGAAACATGCAAAGGAAATCATTTAAGATTATGTGCTGATCTGGCCAGGGCCATGTTTATGTTCCTGTTTCTTGCCTAAAGAGCAGATTGAATTGTTAGCCCCTGTGTGTGTTAATTATATGTTTCAAGTACAAAGCAGCATTCTGTAAAATATCTACTAAGATGCCTTTCTAAATGGATAACATTTTATGACGCTAATAAGGTCCAAGGCAACAAGCAGGAATTTGTATATTATCATCACTCTTTTCCCCAGGGCATATTGGGTGGTATGTGAGCTGTAACTTCCACTTGAGAATCTGCTAGTAAGAAACCCAAAGGACATGAAGATCAGAGGAATGACGGTGTAGTCATAAGACATATGGGAACATTGGGTCGTTTTCCAAAGCAAGGAAACGTAATTCATTGTTAGTTACAGTGTTAAACAATGTCAGGATCATCATCATCATCACCACCACTGTGGTGGTAAGATGTAACTCTATTATTAACCATCTCTATCACCACCATCACTACAGGTAACATTTATTCATTCTTACTGTCTACCAGGCAACACCCTAAGCATTTTGTACGCATTCTATCACTCAATCTGCACAGCACTCCTGTAAGGAAGGGTCTATTAATATCCACCTTTTACAGTTGAGGAAACTGAGGCTTACCTAAGAGATTAGTAAGTTGCCCAAAGTTAGACAATCAACCCAAAAAGTGGCAGAACTGGGATGTAACCAATTAAACGGCACCGAATGGGGCCAACCAACACGGAGTATTTACGACTGGGCTTTACTCAATGTCCACACTCGCCCCTGCTCATGTTCCCTTTTGCCCCAACCACCACCTACTATTGACACTCTAGCTATCTCTTCTGCCTGAAGGTAGCCAACAAATTCAAGAGCATTTTAGTAGTTCAAGATCGTTAAAGTATATTTGGCCTATGGAGAACAGCAGAAAGAATTAAGAGTAAAAATCACTCAATTTTAAAAGATGCCACTTTAGTCATGAACACTTTAGTGCATTTTGCTGTTGTTTTCCCCTTTATATTGACTTTCTTCACATAGTCTGTATGTACTTAAGTTTTGAACTTTAAATGTAACACAAGTCGTTTCTTGTGCTTTTGCCTATTTTAATGGCTGCTGAGTACTCTATTAAATGTGTGTGGTTAGAGAGCCTTAAGTCTACACCACAAGAAGTTATATCCTTGACTTGCTCCTACATGATAAGTGTGGAGCTTCTGCTCACCGTATATGATAGCTAATTTCTGTTTTCTGGGCAACTGGGTTGGAATTGTGGGGTGCCTGTATCCCCTCACATTGTAAATACCTTGCGTCTTGAGAGGGGTCTCTGTGGGGTGGGGCAGGAGTCCTGCTTGCCTGGAGCCCAGATTCAGCTCCGCGCCAAAGCTAGCTGCAAGTTCTTGGGTAAGTTACTTTATTTTATGGCATCTTCATCTGTGAACATCTCATCAGCTCTGTGATTCCACACAGTCAGGAGTTTTCTGAACCCTCTTGATTCATAACCTGAGGAGTTTCAATAGATGCAGCAATTTTGGTTGGGCTGAGTGGAGTTACTCTGAGATGCTTAAGCAGGGAATTTTGTTTTTCAAGATGATCAGACCTGTAAGCTCTTGGAAGGAGAGGTGTCTTACTTTTATATAATTCTTACCATTCTCGCTTCTGCACCCTCAACAAACTTTTTCCTCCATGCTGACATACCCACAAAATAGTACAAGGTATGAAATCAACAAACAGATGAATAAATAAGTAATGCACAGACAAAGGCTACCAGGCTTGTGTAATAACCTTTAGCACCATGGCTGTCCAGCTTATCAAATAATTGCATAAGATTGTTTTCATTTCAATGTGGTAGCTTTGTTTATAACAAATGGAGACTTAAGCTTCCAGAGCCTCTCATCACATATTTCAGAGTAATTTCCCTATAAATTTGGGTATCAGTTCTTCCCTCATGTTACAGGTGAGGGAACATTGATTTATGGAACTTGCTATTTTTACCCCTGTGCCCTGGAGTGAAGTAACCTTTTGCTTAGGTCACAGTAAAATCAAAGCTTAAAATGTAATCATTCTCTTGTGTTGGGAAGGGAAGACTTTCACTCTAACCTGTGGGGTCAACAACTGGGTCTATGAAATAAACTGACAACAGGCAGATTACCAGGAGAAAAGGTATGCAAATTTATTATATGCATGAGTGCATCATAGGGAAAAAAAAAAAGTCAATATCCAAAGATACAGTCAGATTTAGGAGCTCATATATTCTCTTTGCAGGAGAGAGGGGAGGAGGGATGTAGGCAACTAAGGGAAGAGTAAATGATTTTTTGGGAAGATGAATGGGCCCGCAGAAGAATAGATGGGAGATACGGTAGTTTGTGACAGAGTTTGTCTGGGTGGGGTGTGTGTTCTAGTCTCCTGACCTGTGATAAGAGTTAATCTCCCCTGGTTGATGAAACTTCTGTAGAGGGAATTGATGACAACCTAGTTTCTTTTAGAGTGTCTGTCTGTCTTTAGGCAGATAAGGGGAGCTCAGAGAAAGCCTCTCTCTGCATTTGCTGTTTTTCGAATGCCTTCAGCTCAAAATAATCATACTAATACAGCCTGTTTTGGAGTGGCATATCCTGAAGTCCTTCACTTGCTTTGACCAGCAGAATAAAATGAAGGCATTCAGGGCTTCCTGCATTCTTGGAACCACATATCTGGACCATGGAAATGACACAATTGGTTCTGACTTGGCTCCCCTGATTCTCCCTTAGTGATGCTGACCTTGAATTTTCTGACTCATGCCATGAAGGTATCTACCCACACTGTTGTGCAATATCCAAGACCCAGGAATAACACTGCTTCTAAGGAAGCCAAATTCAGGCATTTCTGGCTTTGTATTCTATTGCAGACTAAAAGGAACAAACAAAATCCTGTATTCCCACGATATCCCTCTACAAGGATCTAACTTGGCACCCTACCTTGGTGCTGAAAGCTTGCCTCCATCTTCCCAAATGTGATCAGTAATTGGTCTTCGCTTTTTCCAAGTGAATGTGCTGCCTCACTGGCCCTAGGTCAGTGAGATAAGAGCTTGGAAGCACCATGTGATGGTTGGTAAACCTGCTGGCAAATAACCAAGTGGCCTGGTTTTATGTGTGTGTGTTTGAAATGCTATTGATAATAAAGCCTTATTTGTATCAGCGAGGGCTCTGCATCAGTTATTTATTGCATAACAAACCACCTCAAACATAGTGGCTTAAAACAACAACTGTTTAATTTGCTCATGATTCTGTGGGTCAGCAATTTGGGCACTTTTACTAACATTTCCATTTGGGCTCAGCTGGGTGATTCTTCTGTTAGTTTCACCTGGGGTCACTCATACCCCTGCGCTCAGCTGGTACCTGGAAGCTAGGTGATCCCCTCTAGGGGATCTCAGCTGGGATGACTCATTTCTGCCCATCGTCTCCCCCTCCAATAGGCTAGCTCAGCCTCCTTCACATGACAGACTTTCTGGCAAGAGGACAAGAGCAAAAACTGTAAGTTAAACTCAGAAATTACACAGCCTCTCTTCTGCCACATTTTGTTGGTCAAAGAAAGCTACAGGGCCAGCCCAGATTCAAGGGGAGGGGACTGGAAATAGACTCCACCTCTAACTTGGAGTAGCTGCAAAGAATTCATGGCCATTTTGAATTTATTGCAGGCTCTTAACTTTGTTATAAAAGCAATCTGAAATTACTTTAAAATTATTTTATTTTGTCTTTTAAAAATCCTGGAATAGGGATGGTCTTGTCAGCCCATCTGAGAGAAGTCTGGAAAGTGGAGGTCTTCATTAATGTACCTAAGAATATAATAAAGTTAATAACAACACAAGCAGGCACTAATATTGTTTTTACTATATGCCCAGCACTACTAGAAGTCCTTTACATATCATAATTCATTTGATCATTACAAAATCTTATGAATAGGTATGATTTTTATCCCTAACTTATAGGTGAGGAAACTGAGGCACAGAGAGGTTAAGTAACTTCCCTCAAAGTCATACAGCTAAGTGGTAGACCTGGGATTCCACTGCAGGAGGTCAGGCTTCAGAGTCTGCATGTTAACCTAATGCTTCTTGAGTTAATGGAAATTACATCTTCCTGACTCTTAGCAGAGTTCTGTCTTGGACTGTGTGGTTTTTCTAGAGACAGGGGGATTGGCTATTTAGAGATGGTTGCTAGGCCTTTCTGGGTACACCCAAGTGACCAAAAATGGTTATGTCACATTATAGGAGACCCTAATTAGATGTAATAAAGACACTCATTATGCCATGGAACACAGAGTAATGAGCCCAACGGTATTTCCTGGGGATAGGGGTGGGGGTAGAGGGTTCTTATTCTTCTCTTTGGTTGACAGGCATTTGAAGAATGAGGATATTTAATAACGCCCTCTATAACCTTTCAGATAGCCTCTTATTTTTTGGCTTCAAGTAATCCGAAAGACTTAGCCCCAAAGAAAAGAATGTTGTGCTTATTTAGCTTTTTGTTTAAGGACTATCCCAAGGAAAGGGTGGGTTGATAGTCTTTTTAATCTATGGTTTGTTGAACTAAATTCAGTCCAGTGTCCAGGTAGAACAGGTGGTTTATCTAAGAAAAATGACAAATTTTGCCGACATTTTTGAGGTCATCCTTGCAGCCATGAATAAAGTGACTCATAGTACCAATATGAGTTACAATGAGAAGTTACTTAACCTCTCTGTGCCTCAGTTTTCTCATCTATAAATTAGGGACCCTTTCTGTTTGAGGGGCATAGAACACATATAGGAGCCAGAACTAGACTTGCGTCTCCAGGATGGCCATGTCTTACTCTCCATTTAGCTCTGGAGTGAGGGACAGACTGCCAATCTAAGACTTAAGGGAAGTCACTCTGGCTGTCTAGCATCTTATCTCCCTTAAATCCCATCCTTGTCTCTTGACTCTACAACTGGCCTCCTTCTGACACCCTCTTCGTCTTATGTGGGCTCAGGTTGGCATCAATGTCTGTTCCATTGCTACCAAGAGTGTTTGCTACAACTTTGCACTCGTGAGAACTTTCATGTTCACCCTAATGTGAACTCCAGCTAGAATCTGACCTGGAAAATGGGCAATCTGGACATGCATGGCCCCACCAGAGAGGAGAGATCACAGGTTGGGGACTAGGGAGACCCAGGCTGCAGACTGCCCCGCCCGTCCCATCATCGCTCACCTTCCCACACTAAAAACTCCTCAGAAGGACAGCTTTCTTGCTTGTCGACCACGACATCCTAGGGATATTTTCCCCATACCATTGGAAACTCTGTTACCTTCATAATCTTTTCCTTCAACTAATCTTGAAGAGTTTACAATCCTCTCCTGCATCAAGTACTTTTTTTTTTCTCTTGTGGATGCTCACTTTCCTCTTTTCTTATTCAAACCAGCTGGGACAGTTTATCCTCTAGCATAGAAATGAAAACCTGACAGGCAGGTCTCTGCAGTAGAGATCGGGATGGTTCTCTCTCCAAACAGTGTTTTACTGTTGGCTGCTGCAGCTGAATAGCTCAGCCTGCCATTATGACAGAATGGCCCAGAACAGACCACAGGCAGGAAGCGTCTTTTGTTTCAGAGGGCTTTGGAGCTGTTTTTACCCTACCATAAACTTAATTGCTTTCTGTGATGTATCTGGCAAACCTACCAGTGTCCTTTTTGCTGCCTCCTGTTTGGTCAATCAGGACTACCAAAGCCTGCAGCTTTGCTTTTTAGGAGGTTTGGTTGATTAACATGAGTTTGCCTTTGGCTTTTGCTAACATTGCCTATTTTGGGGCACTAGTGCTGCCCAGGAGAAGGATGTGAGTGTGGTATGTGTGTGGTGAGGTATAGATGAGAGACAGCTGGGTCTTCTGGGACAGTGGGGGAGCAGGCATGATTTAGTGGGCTCAGAAAATTGTGGTTTACCACAGGGTCCTCAACGTGCATGAGTAAGTCATCGTGCTTCCTGAAAGGGAGGTTTTATTCACCTTGTCCCCATAGAGGATGTTTCAGATGTGGCAATTCCTTTAAATCACTGCAATTCTGACTCACCCTAGGATTTCTGGGTTTAATTGTTCCCCTTTCTTGTTGGTTTTATGACCAGTGTTGCAGGAAAGACAATACTTGAAACTCTGTGGGAGCCCCTTCTTTTGATTTTTTTCTTTGCAGTGATGATGATTGCTTAACAATAATAAACATAGAAAGAGGGGTTTTTTTTATGTTTGTTTTTTGTTTTTTTATAAAAGAACTTTGGGCCAGGTGTGGTGGGTCATGCCTGTAATCTTTGGGAGGCCTAGGCAGGTGGTTCACTTGAGGTCAGGAGTTCAAGACCAGCGTGGCAAACATGGCAAAACCCCATCTCTACAAAAAATACAAAAATTAGCCAGGTGCAGGGGCATTTGCCTGTAGTCTCAGCTACTCAGGAGGCTGAGGCAGGAGAGTCACTTGAACCAGGGAGGCGGAGTTTGCAGTGAGCCAAGAGATTGCACCACTGCACTATAGCCTGGACAACAGAGTGAGACTCTGTCTCAGAAAAAAAAAAAGAACCTTGCTCTAGGCTGGCTCTTGGCGAGGAAGACGAACTGGGGATGGTGCTTTGAATGGCTAAAGGCATATTTACACATTTGCACATGCACCCGTCAGATTCCAGTCCACAGTAGCAGCCACTTTAGCAACGTTCTCATAATCCTCAGTGGCACCTTCTTTAAAGCTTGTTATCAACAATCCAACCAAAGCATTGCATTCAAAATTTAACCTTAAGCTGCTCTTGAAATTTTATCCTCAGGAAGTCTTTCTAGAATGGAGATGAAAACCTCTTCTGTGTCTCAACATGGCAAGCCCATGCATGATTTGCCTGTTCTCACCATAGTCATGTCCATATTTAAACTGTGAATATTGAGGTCTGTCTGCTATCAGCTGTGTCTCCCCATGCCTGTTCTCTGAATGTAGGTCCTTGCTAGAAGAAAAAGAGTAAAGGTTGTTACTCCTGGATGGCAGATGTGTGTAACCGCCAGATAGACGATGAATGAATGTGTTTGGACAATAATGTAACCTGCAGCACACACTCTGATCATAGGGGCCTAACTTCTCTTTTGCATTAAGCCTCAGGTATGCTTTGATCAAACGTGTGGTCAAGTCTTTTTAGGTTTACTTTGGGGCCTTAGCAGGGTACCCAAACAGACTGTTGCCAAAATCACACATGGTATGAGCCTATTAGGTATTATCTAACAAAACTCTCATGGACAACAATTATGTAGACAGTTACTTGTCATCTATTAAATCAGTGTATTTTCTATAGGTTTTTAAATAGTGCTTCATTTGTAATTAAACTGTATTTTAACATATCCCCTCAAAAAGGGTAAATTAGAGTAATGCAGCATGGAAATGGTAAGGAGATTCAGATTAATTAGGAAATGATTAATTCAGATTAATTAGGAAATACCCTAATTCATTCATGGACCTGCTCTTGGGGGTCTAGGTGAGAGACCCAGCTGTCTCTCACCTGTCCGTCTTCAACACACACATCACACTCACGTCCTTCTTCTGGGCACCACTGATTCCCCAAAACAGACAATGTTAGCAAAAACCAAAGGCAAACTCATGTTAATTAACCAAACCTACTAAAAAGCAAAGCTGGCAGGCATTGGTAGTCCTGATTGACCAAACAGGAGAAAGTGGTACTCTGGAAGTCTAATTGGAGCATGACCTTGAAGGGGATAAGGTTCTCAATTGTCAAGTCTTTAAACTGGACTGCCATTTTAGAGGCTTTTACTGTTCCTTGTCAACGTGTGTGTTTGGCTTGTTTCAAAAAGACATTGCATTAGTTGTATGCAAGGGATTCCTAAAATAACCAAGGGAGTGACCTAAGAGAGACAACCAGCTAGTGTTCCCATAGGATTTCTCTCCTGAAACTAAAGTTACACATCTCTTCTCTTCCATTTTTCACCTATCTTCAGTCGATCCCTGTTATCACCAGAGGCCAAATGGATAGTTCTGGGGATTGTTTTTCTTGAGTTGTGAGCTGAAATGCAGACTTTAAATACAGGGTTTTAAGATGTTAGGGAGGAAAGCGACATTGATTTATTTGTTCTGTTCCCTGCCAGCCTGAGAAACCTGTCCCGTCAGGTAATGAACAACTGTTCTTATCCTAACTAGCAACTTCAAGAGAGTGATTACTCATCCCATCATTACCACTCCCCCTGAGTCATCCAGGCTGGTGCATTTTGGTTTCCACTGAATAAAAATCTCCAGGCAATGGGAGTCTAGGGCCATGGTTTCTATTTAGTAATGTGAATTATATAAATGTGCCTTGGACATGGAAGCTGTGGCTCCTTCTAGAAAGATATTTCATAGGCCCAGGTCTTCAGCCATGTCTCTATTTGAGAAATTGTATTGGTCAGTATTGCCAAAAGTGGACATCTTAATGGTGAGTACAGAGTGATTATATGAGTGACCAGCTGATACAGCTAGTCTGGTTGGTCACAAGGGCAAAGATACAGCTATGAAAATGGATAGCTATTTGCCTGTACCTCTTGCCTGTAATTTCATAGTCATGTTGCATGTTAGCCACTCAGTATTCATGGGGGATTTTAGTAAACCTTTTTTCAGGCCTTGTTCTGTGACAGTGCTGAGAGGGCATTCACACTTGACATGTGCCATCATAGATGAGGAGTATTGAAAGGCAGCTGGAGTCATTTCCATTTTACAAATACCATCTGTCTTCTATCACGTCACTGTTCTCTGTGCTATTCTTAGGTCCTGTTGTGCCTGATTTGGGAGACAAATGTGAGACTGCATTGTCCTGGATTGAATTTGGATGTATGGGTAGTTATAGAAATCATATTGATAGCCATGTGTGTTCAGTTCATTTCAAGGTTCAGTTTATTTCAAAAGTCTTAATATTTATTACAGATCTAGAGACACATAGCTTTGAGTAGGGGCTGTATTTTGAAACATCATGGCTTATGGGAGAACCTGGCATGTAGAAAATCAAAAGGAAATACTCAAGGCAGAATGCTGAATGTAAGTTTGTGGGTTAATAGAAAATCCTACCTTTTTTCTACAGATTCTCAACTAATCCTTCCTAGGTTTAAATAAAACCAACAGTCACTGTTATAAGAGCTATCCTGTCACCTTTCTGTGTCTTCAGGCACTTGAAATAAATACATCATTAAACAACATCAGAATTAATCCAAGGCCCTTTAGACTTTAGACAGAGCTCCTTGGGGCAGGAACCTTGTCTTCTTCATCTTGAATCCTGAGAACTAAGAAAAATAAATGTTTTATAAGCAGGCATATATGAAATAATTAGTAGCTGTGAAAATAAAACAAATGGTGATCCTGAAGCCCTGGCGGTTTGCCAGCATGTCCTGTTGGATCAGTGTGAGATAGGACCTGGTTGCAGGTGGGAGCAGCCACTCTGGTGCTCTCGGATAAGGCCTGAATGGAAAGGCAATAATGTGTGCCCAGGAGCGGATTGACTTTACCATTGCCTGTGATTCCTGTGTTGAAATAGGAAGGCTCAGCCCAGGTAAATGCTAAGGAAACAACACCAAGTCTTTTATTACTCTCCACAACATTTATAACCAAGTCCTATTCCATGCTCTTGTCCTTGAGGCATTCTGACAGTCATTTTAATGATTTATTTTCTTTTTCATAATCAAAAAACAAATAAAATATTTTATTACCTTTTGGGTAAACTTGATGTCTTTCTCCTCATTTCATCACTTTCTGGGTCTACAAAATTCCCCTTCCCTTTCAATTTTTATAACTCAAGGATAGGAATTCTGTTTTTCTCATTCCTTATGTGAGAGCTTTTTTTTTGAAGTCAGATTTTTTTTTTTTTTTGATCCCATATCCCCAGTCTATTTTCTTGTTGTTACTTTATATCTGTGAGTGGGATGGGTGGAGAGGAAAGGAGTATATGGAAAAGAGGACTCAAGAAATGCCACATGTTTACAATAACATATGGATGGCAGGGAAAGGGTTTGAATGAGAAAAATATTTTTTCAACGCTCTTCTCCACTATTTAAAGATGTAAGAACATTGGCACTATGCTGCTGAAGATGTGTTGGTTTAGGGAGAAAACACTCTACTACTGAAATTTGCTCTGTGGTTTCTTTCGCAGGATCTACAATAAAAACTGGTGATCTATGTGAGAGCCCAAGGCATTGTGATTCCCCTCCATCCTGAATTGCATGTCTTCAATTCAAGCACCCTGCTTTATGGCTCCCAGGCCCCTGGTTTCTACCCTCTGCCCTTTTGGCTCATTTCCTCCTCAATTTCCATATGCTTCTGTATTAGTTTGTTCCCAGGCTGCTAACAAAGATATATTGAGACTGGGTAATTTATGAAGGAAAGAGGTTTAATTGACTTATAGTTCAGCATGGCTGGGGAGGCCTCAAGAGACTTACAATCATGGCAGAAGGGGAAGCAAACATGTCCTTCTTCACATGGCAGCAGGAAGGAGAAGAATGAGCAAAAGAGGGAGAAGCCCCTTATAAAATTACTAGACCTTGTGAGAATTCATTCAGTATCACAAGAATAGTAGCATGGGGATAGCCACCCCAGTGATTCAATTACCTTCTACTGGGTCTCTCCCATGTCATGTGAGGATTATGGAAACTACAATTCAAGATGAGATTTGGGTGGGGACACAGCCAAACTGTATCACCCTCCTTCCATTAAGGTATCAGCAGCAGGATCTCCTCCTTCAGACCAGTCATCATGGGCTTCAAAACCTACCCGACCACATGCGTGGATTTGTAAGGGCAAAGCTCTTCTTGGAGAGGTGATTTCAGGTCAGAGTTGATACAGCATGTGAGTTGATACATGCCTTGTTCAGTGGTCCAACCAGGACATCTGTTCTGTGAACCTCCTAATCAGAACTGGATGTAATATTCCAATGGTGATCACACTCATCATGAAGGTCTGGGATGCCTAGATAGCTAGTAAAACAGTATTTCTGGGTGTGTCTGTGAGGATGTTTCTAGAAGAGATGAGCTAAACTTTAATTGGTAGATGGCCCTCCTCTATGTAGGTGGGTACTGTCCAATCCATTAAGGGCCTGAACAGAACGAAAAGGCAGAGGAGGATTGAATTAGCTCTCTCTGCCTGACTGCTTGAGCTGAGACATGGATCTTCTGCCTTCAGCGCTCCTGGTTCTCAGGCCTTCAGACTCTGACTGGAATCAACACCATTAGATCCCAGCTCTCCAGGCTCCAAACTATACCACCAGCTTTCCTGGGTTTCCAGCTTGCAGATGGGGTTTTTTGGCCTTTCTAATATCATGAACCAGTATCTTTTAATAAATATATATATATATATTCTATGGGTTGAATTTCTCTGGAAAACCCTGACTAATACAATTGTGAAGAAGAAGAATTTTGTTTGATTCAGGATGAGGTTCCATTGTGCATTAGTTTCTCTAAGCAGCAGTACTATTACTGTGTTTTTAAAAAAAAAAAAAAAAAAAAAGAAAGAAAAAAAAAGACACGGTGTTTGCAATTATTTATAATTCATATAGATGAATTGCTAACTAGCGAGGTCTTGGTTACTCTTTGCTTGTGCTGTTGATTATTTGAACCATAAGTTTATCTTTAACATCTTGTTGATTTCAGCTTGATGCTTTAGTCTATCAGGCCTTTTTTTTTTTTTTTTTTTTCATCTTGATTCTGCTATGAAACATAGTAGCTGCTATTCCTGGCTTTGTGCCATCAGTAACTTTGATAAAATGTCTTATCTTTATTCAAGTAATTGATAAAAATGTTAACTACAGTAAAGGACAGAGTTCCACAGGATACTGTTAACACATTAGGGTTGAGACTTATCTATTAAAAAAAATTATTTGGCAGCTCATAATTTGCTATCATTTCCCTAAGGATAGAATGTTCTATTTATTGCTTTGCCAAAATCTAGGTTGTGTATGGAATTTAACTGATGTAATATCTTGTCACAAAAGAAGGGAGATTTGTTTGACTTGACTTTACATTATGATACACATCCTGGACCTAACTAATCACTTCCTTTTTTTTCTCTTTGCTTACAAACCAGCTACTTATCTGCACATTAATCTGCACCTTTATTTATTGATTCAGAGATTTGTTTATTTGTGAATGTTCAGTGTTGTGTCTAGTACTCAATTTGCAAGACATGGTTCCTGCTTTCACAAACCTTATAGGCTCATTCTGTGAAGAATGTCAGTGGTAGTTTAATGGGAATAGCATTGAATCTATAAATTGCTTTGGGCAGTATGGCCATTTTCACAATATTGATGCCTCCTATCCATGACCGTGGAATGTTTTTCCATTTGTTTGTGTCATCCTTGAGCAGTGGTTTATAGTTCTCCTTGAAGAGGTCCTTCACTTCCATTATTAGCTGTATTCCTAGATATTTTATTCTTGTTGTAGCAATTGTGAACAGGAGTTCATTCATGATTTGTCTCTCAGCTTGGTGTAAAGGAATGCTTGTAATTTGCGCATTGATTTTGCATCCTGAGAATTCGCTGAAGTTGCTCTCAGCTTGAGAAGCTTTTGGGCTGAGACAATGTTTTCTAGAAAAAGCATCGTGTCATCTGCCAACAAAGATAGTTTGACGTCCTCCCTTCCTATTTGAATACGCTTTATTTCTTTCTCTTGCCTGATTGCCCTGGCTGGAACTTCCAATACTATGTAAAATAGGAGTGGTGAGAGAGGGCATCCTTGTCTTGTGCTAGTTTTCAAGGAGAATGCTTCCAGCTTTTGCCCATTCAATATGATATTGGCTATGAGTTTGTCATATATGGCTCTTATTATTTTGAGGTGTGGTCCTTTAATACCTAGTTTATTGAGAGTTTTTAACATGAAGGATGTGGAATTTTATCAAAGACCTTTTCTGCATCTATTGAGATAACCATGTGGTTTTTGTCTTTAGTTCTGTTTGTGTGATGAATTGCATTAATTGATTTGTGTGTATTGAACCAACCTTGCATCCTAGGGATGAAGCCTATTAGTTCGTGGTGGATTAGCTTTTTGATGTGCTGCTGGATTCCTGGTTGGGGGTTGGGAGGAGGGAGAGAATCAGGAAGAATATGGATACTGAGCTTAATACCTGTATGAATGGATGATCTGTGCTGTAGACTGCCATGGCACACATTTACCTGTGTAACAAACCTGCACATGCTGCACATGTACCCCTGAACCTAGAATAAGAGTTGGAAATAAAAAAATAAAGTTTATAGTCTAGGGAAGGGAAGAGATATATAATTATAATACTCTGTGCATAATCTCTTTCATCTCTGTGTGTGTGTGTGTGTATGTGTATATGTGTGTATGTAGTCAGGTGTCACTTAATGATAAGAATATGTTCTGAGAAATGCATCATTAAGGAATTTTGTCATTGCGCAAACATCACAGAGTGCACTTACACAAACCTAGATGGTATAGCCTACTGTACTCCCATGCTATATGGTATAGCCTATTCCTCCTAGGCTACAATTCTATACAGCATGTTACTATACTGAGTACTGCAGAGAGTTGTAACACAATGGGAAGTATTTGGGCATCCAATATATCTAAACATAGAAGAAGTACAATAAAAATACTGTATGAAAGATAAAAAGTGGTACACCTGTATAGGGCATTTACCATGAATAGAACTTGCAGGACTAGAAGTTGCTCTGGGCGGGTGAGTGAGTGAGTGGTGAGTGAATGTGAAGGCCTGGGACATTATTGTAGACTTTAAAAACACTATACTTAGTGTTTTTATACTTTACAGTGGCTACACTAAATTTATTAAAAATATGTTTTAATAACTAATTTTAGTTTACTGTAATTCTTTATAAACCAAAACATTTTTAATTTTTTGACTATTAAGTAATAACATTTAGCTTAAAACACATTTTGCAGGTATACAAAAATATTTTTTCTTTATATCCTTGTTCTATCAGTCTTTTTTCTTTTTTAAAATTTTTAATTTTTTTTTTTTTTTAACTTTCTAAACTTTTGTCATAAAAACTAAGACACAAACACACACATTAGCCTGGGCCTACACAGGGTCAGGATCATCAATATCACTGTCTTCCACGACCACATCTTGTCCCACTGGAAGATCTTCAGGGGCAATAGCATGCATGGAGCTGACATCTCCTATGATAACAATGCTTTCTTCTGGAATACCTCCTGAAGGACCTGCCTGAGGCTGTTTACGGTTAACTTTTTAAAACAAATAAATAAAAGTATACTCTAAAATAATAATAAAATATAGTAAATACATAAGCCAGTAACATAATCATTTATTATCAGGTATTATGTACTGTACATAATTGTCTGTGCTATAGCAAGCAGCACAGTAAGGTTGTTTACACCAGCATCACCACAAACATGTTAGTAATGCGCTGTGCTATGATGTTATGACTATGAAGTCAATAAGGGATGGGAGTTTTTCAGCTCCATTATCATCTTGTAGGACCACTGTTGTATACGCTGTTCATCCTTGACTAAGCCATCATTATGCAGCATGTGACTGTATGTGCGTGTATGCACACACGTGTGTGTTTGTGTTACTTGTATAATAAATATGGAGTTTTATAAACGTAAGAGAGTAAATCATACCTAGTAAATATATGTCCAAGAGAGCAGACAACCACCTGGTGAGCTCAGGACAAGGGAAGTAAAATTTGAACTGGGCCTTACAGAGTAAGGAGTCAATCACTAGTTTCAAAAAGTGCGGCAGGGTATTGAAACAGGGGAATAAAATCTCCATTGATAAGCTCTCTGGAGCTGGACTGCAAATGCCTGCAAAGACCCCTCTGCCTGCCCCCGTGACTTCCTAACCCCTGACCTGTGGCTTGTACTTGGTCATGTTATCTACTGACTTTCTTGCCCTTTCCTCAACCATTTGATTCACAGACTTCCAAACTATGTCTGATGTTTTTCTTTGGTGGGGCATTCGGGCTAAACAGGGGACTACAGGCAGTTGATAAGGCCTGCCTGAGGGCCACCTACATGCTAGCATGGCAGCCACCCCAAAGACTACAGAAGGCAGTGGATTTGATTCTAAAAGATGTCCCATGCAGCCATATAGTATGCATACCTGACAAACTTTAAAATTAGAGTAGCACCTGTGCTTTAAACCAGTAATAACTCTGCTAGAAAGTGCCTCTCCCCATACACACACCATCCCCATGTACCTGGTCATCTAAACATCCTCACTTTGAAACGTCTTACCTGCTTTCATCCTCAGTTGAATTGTTTATGAAGATTTGAAGTGGATCAATTCAGCTGTGTTTGCATTCTGTAGGGCATGAAAAATGGTGTTTCAGTTATTATTGTTGCAAACTGAGGAACCGAATGCACAGTCTGGGTTTTTAGATTGCAGGTGGAACTGGCAGCATCTGTGGTTAGAGAAATGGCCCCCAAGCACGTGAACTGGGTAAATTTGATTAGCGTTGCCTGGAGAGAGGGTCAGCCTGGAACACCCCAATGCCATTCTTCTTCAAATGCATTTCCAGCTACTCATTTGGTGGGGAAATGCTTTTATTTTTCCATTGTTGGATCTCTGTTTCCATCAAATATGTAGCCATGTGGCTAAGGTGGTAACTCACAAAGCTGGCTGGGATTATGTTTTTAGTATCTTGGCAGTAAAGAGAGATGTTTATTTGGTTACCTTAGCTCTGCTCCCATTTGGCTATTTCCTCCTGTCTCTTATTCCCCTTCACCTTGTTACTTTGGCAGCCAGTAGCATTGCTTTTTGTAAAGAAAATGGATGCAAATTACCCGGGGCAATGAAACAACTCATACATTGATTTTTGGCTTAGAGGCCCGACATTTTGGGAGTCAACAGCAGGATGCTTTGCTATGGGATCTGCAAGGGATTGGAGTAGATGGCTAATGCTCTGTGAGCAAATCTCATGCCTGCCGGTGCTTCATTATCCATTCTCTGCAATGAGCAGCTTTAGCAGGCGATGTGCAGAGCCTGTTTATAGGACTGATGGTGGTTCACGAAATCTGCTGCCCAAACAACAAGAAAGCTCAAACTGCATTTCTCCTACACAACCTGGCACTGTATCCCTTCTGCAAGAGCTTTTTTGTTTTTGTTTTTGTTTTTGTTTTGTTTTGTTTGTACTATTGAAAGTGAGTAGAACTGGAAGTAAGGTAATGTTTGTTGAGCACTTATTATATGCTAGGCATTGTAAAACACACTTTGTACTTATTAATTTTATTTTCACTGTATTTTTTCACTGCATTTTTTATAATTTACTCTGTACTATATCCCTAACATGGAAGTATTACTGTCCTGATTTATAGATGAGAAAATTGAGACTCCAAGAAGTATTTGTTTTTTTCAGGTTAAACAGTGCCTAATAGTTCTTAAGTTGAGGATCTGAGAAAAATATCCTTGAATCCAATTAAATCTAAAATACACTAAGTCTTAAGAAGAACTCGTGTTCCATTAGGGGCCAGAGGTTTAAATGCTCAGGCTGAGAGGTAATTAGGCTTCCAGCACGATCTTTCCATGTGGATTCAGCATATAGACAGTGTCCATTGTTCTTTTCTCTTTCGCCATCCCGTAATTTCAGGGTTTTCATATTTAGTTTTCATCTTTTAGAAATCTATTTTAAAATATTATAAAGACAACATCTTGTCCACCACTGTGATCTAGAGGTCAGTGCAAAATTAACTAAAAGTCAATTTCCTATCACTTTACTTCCCCTACCCCCGTGAGACTAAACAGTGCTACCTGAACGGTCTGTCCTTTCGGCTGACAACAAACAACGAAGTGACTGACGCCATGCAGTGTGTAGTCCCTGTTCACAGAGCAGAGCCTGTCAAAGTCAAGGGACTCTGCGTCTCCATCAACTTCAGACACTGGCAGCTAACTCACCTTGCTTTTGAAATTTTGTTTTCCGTTAAACTTGAGAAATGCCTTTAATGCTCTCTTCCTGATACTAATACATTGTAGACATGATCTTCTAGGCCTAACGGCTGTTTTATGAGCTCTTGAAAACCTGTCAGTGGTATATATTCTTCTCTTTCTCAACAAATGATGCATCCCTGTACTTACTCTAGCCAGTGGGTCTTGTCAATAAATCTGTCAAAGGCCAGGCTAGTCTGCACAAACGTGCTCTCCACCTTCCCCGATGGAATGAGAGGCAGCCCTTTAGAGCTTGGTGGAATGGAGATTGCTTTTAAAATCGAACTCAAGAATAACAGTATATATCAGTTTTCATTTCTGTCTACTACCATGGTCATGAGATTTCTTATTTTTCCTTCATTAGTCAATTTGTAGATTCCCAAGTTTGGGAGTGGGGAAAGAAAGTCGCAGCGGTACACACTGACTTCAGAATCACCAGCTAGCTGCAGGCAGGAGACGAGGGG
Source organism: Chlorocebus sabaeus (assembly GCF_047675955.1). Classification (NCBI taxonomy): domain Eukaryota; kingdom Metazoa; phylum Chordata; class Mammalia; order Primates; family Cercopithecidae; genus Chlorocebus; species Chlorocebus sabaeus. The sequence continues at coordinate 36,511,398 of NC_132913.1, forward strand.
ATGCCGGCTGGCTGGCCCACTGCCACCTCCCACCGTGATGCTGGTCCTTCAGGAAGAACCCGAAGGGAGGCTTGTGTATTGCGTTATCAGGCTGGGGACCTGAGAGCCTCAATTTCTCCTGACATAATGATGGGTCTTCAACGTGAATTAGAAAGCTCTGCAGTTACGCAGATGATTTTCAGAGACAGCACACGCACTGTTTTAACCCTCAAACCAAGTCTACTCATCTCAATAACTCTTAGCAGCTAGCTGGCAGTGCCGATAATGGTGATAAAATCTGTAGCTTTTATGTTGGTGAATTACTCATGATGTATAGAGAGCTGTGTGACTTATTTTCAGGAGATTTTATATTCTTAACAGGGGTGATTAAGGAGACAGGCTCTATTGCTCAGATCAGCATATGTGCTGCAAACATGTTTTCCACCCAGATTTCTAACTGGGATGTTTCTGTTAGCAGTGTTGGTGAGTGCCTGAAAGGTCATTTTGATTTATTATTTTTTAAACCAGGCATTCAGAATATCCAGAAGTTAATCAGTTCATAGAGATGTGCTAATTCATAATATACAGTCTCTTGCCACTAATGTCACTGCCAGCAAAGTCAGTCCCCTCAGCATCCTCCATCCTGAAAGGTTAGTATGCCGCCCTGCCAGCGGAAAGCTCACCTGGCACTGTTGGTCTGTGTAGCATCTACATTCTCCCCAGTTTTTCTAAATTAATAGGAAGCCTCATTGGTTTAGGAATTCTTTTAGTTAGATTAGATAATTCACAAAACCGGTAGGAAATCATTCAACCTAAGTTAAAACCAAAACCACCATATCTTCAGGAGACATTTTCTACAAAATTCTGTCACTTTTATTTCTTTATTTTTCCTGACCATAAGAAAAGGAAAGGAAATATCGGAAATGGAAAGTCTGTCCCTTTGTAACTGGAGAGAAACTGGGTTTGGGTTTGCCTAACTTTTCTCCCGGAAGATTTAATCAGTATTTGCTGTCAAAGAAGAGAAATGCTGTAGCATCTGCGAAGACACTTTGTCTCGATAAACATAGTTAAGGTGACGGTAAGCCTTAGGTGAAGAGGTGTGGGGAATACTTTTTTAGGATTTGAATACAAAAAGACAGATTTACTAGAGGCTCTGCTGGGTTTTTTTCTCCCTAAACTTCCTGATTCAGCGGGCAGTGCAGGAGCTGGTACAATGTTACATGCTGTTATACGAGTGAAACCAGCCGGATTTAATGATTCCCTGCTTCTGGGTCATAATTCTTTGGTAACTGTGAGAATTCCAAACTTGCAGCTCTTCTTTATCTTCCCCAGGGCATGACAGCCCTTTTCTTAAGGTGGTTTTTGTTGGTGGTGGTGGAGGTGGATTTTTACTTTGTTTTGGCCTTAGTCTTAGCCCCTCCAAAGGAGACTGAAGTGAGGAAGAAAAGAAATTATCAAGTGTTGAACTATGAATGAGTCAGAGGAAGTGTTAACTAGACCCTCTTTCCTATTGGAAGCATCCTAAGCTTAATTTGTGGGCAGGAGGCTCAGCCCTGAGACAGGCTCCCGGTCTCACTTCCCGCGATCTGAGGCCCAGCCTGGCTGCTGGTGGCCGAGAGCTGCGTCCTGATCCTCCATCCTGGCTGTGTGTGCTGTCCTCATTAGGACATCTGGGAACCGGCTCTGCCACAGGCACAAAAAGGGCCTGGAAAGAATCCTGACCCTGGGGCTTCAAAGTACACGAAATGATTTTTGTTCTTTCAGTCCTCAGTTGCCCAATTTGACGTACTTTAAAAAGGCCTCTCAGGGGGCCTCACCTGCTCTGTGACCTGAGACCAGGCCCTGCACTTCACTGGTCCTGCTTCCCACTCTGTCTGTGGCTGGGGATGGACTAGATTGTTGGCTTTTCAGATGTGTTAAGCTATGGAAGCCTTTACCCAAATAAAATTTTGTGAAAGATCCTAAAAGAAGCAATTTTATAAAATCAATTCTATTCTCATTTAAAGGGGGTGAGGGACCCAGAGTACCTACCCCTCAACCCCTCTCAAATCCCCTTCATCCGTTGGAACTCCAGCAGGGTTGTAAGGCCCCCATCCATTCCAGCCTAATAACAGATTGGCTGAGTTCAGGAAGTCACATTAAACAGAGGCCTGAAAATGCAGGTAATTTTAGCTTTGTTAATCCTGAATCCTGGAGACAGCGTATCTTGCAGGTTTTAAGGGAACCAACCTAAAATGGCTTAATCCATGTTAAGTTTGTAAACACTAATCATCTCCTGTCCCTTGTAGCCAGAGTCATTCAGCTTTGATGTTGTTCAGTGACATGAAATGACAAAGGCATCTGTGATGAATTCTGCCAGGCATACCCACCTTGATATCTCAGAACTACATCAGGCCCCCAGCCACTTCCTGCTGGATTCCAGAAGCCCAGACTCTTTGCCTCCCACCTGCCATCCCTTGAACCTGTCTAGCACAGGAACACCATATCAACTTCCTTAAACTTTGCATTGATCCTGGCAGTCTCCTTTGCAAAAAAGTCTCATTGCTTGAAAGACTCAAACTCAACTCCTGCCTTTCTGAAGCCTCCATGGATAATTCCATTTTCCTATCACACCCTGTTTTCCTTCTAATACACTTCCTTCTAATACATATCCATTTCACGAAATCATTCTTCTAGTCTCTGCCTCTAAACCTTTGGTCATGCTCTTTGCCCCTCTCACTATTTGCCTTTCCCCATGAAAAATCTTACATCCTATTTTTCATTCAACAATATCCTTTACAGTTCACCCTTCAAGTTCTTCTTTCTTCTCCCTCCCACGGCAAGGAAAAGGCAGCGTGATGTGGCAGCAAGATTAGGGAACCAGAAGAGAGCACCATGGCTGCCCTCTGGAATTCTGCCGTGTATCTGCAGGGTGCTATTGCCTAAGCCCCTTGACCTCTTTGGTTATAGTTTGCTCATCTGTAAGTGGGGTTAATAATATAATATCTGCCTCACCTACCTTACCACGTGGTTATAAGAGTCAAAGAGGTATTGTATGTGAATGCATTTCATCTAATTTAAGCACTTTATATTTTATAATTTTTGTTTTTTGATAGTAAGGTATTTATGAGGTATAATCATAATCATTTTCTGTACCCTATAGCACTCATTTTAATTCTTTATTATACGCTGCTCTGTGCTTACTCCAGTTATTTAATGCATCATCAGTTTTTTGGGTCGAAGAGTTTTCATATGGTTTAAAACTCCGTGGCTCTCACAGAGTCAACCACACAATACATACTTCATATGGATCTGTTTAATAGAACTTTGATTTCTGATATCCTCCAACACCTACTATTTTTGGTGTGCTGGCAGTAGCAGCCATTTAATCATCAGAGAAATACTTGAAGTTTTGGCAGTCCTCCCACAGCAAGATTGAAATTCTAAGGATTTAAAACAGACATGGAACACCTGAAGAAGGAGCAGTAAATAAGTTGCTTAGGTGAGATACTCTCTTGAAAATTAACTCAAATGGAACTCAGTCCTAGCACTGGTTAGAATGAGTCCAGCTGTCTGTCCCTTGAGTCAGCATTGCCTCTCTAAAGCTCTGTGGATGCTCACAACCAACAAGGAGAAAGTCCCCTTCAGTAGGAAAGCATCTCAGACTGTCAGGATTTGCTGTTATTTACCGAAGGGGCTGCTGCTTCAGAAATAGCCAAAATGCCCTTCGATAGGGTCAAGGGATTATATATTTTAACAGCCCACATTACTTTGCATTCGATTTTTTCCTAGTCAAATACTTTCCATGAGAAAAGATTCCTGCATTAAGTTATGTCCATTATAAAAGTGAATGCTCTCAGTGCTTCAGTAAGTGGATGGCAAATACTTCTTCATGTAAGTGGAAATTATTTCATTTTGGATCACAGAGAAATATACCATTTCTTTTAGATAACTAGAATACCTTTAGGAAAATAAGGTGAACCTGTTGTGATAAATTCTTATCAGAGAAGCGGGCATTCTGGGTACCATTTAATACACTGAAGATTTAATTTGCAAAGGGTAAGTTGGTGATCAGTAAAATTTAATTTTTTTCCCTTTCAAGCTTGATGTATCTACTGTACCTTACGCTTCTGGAAGAAGTAAACTTTGCTGGAAGGGTGAAATTTCTGAACCAAAAATGGAGATAGAGCTATGGACTTTGCTGGAAATCCTCTAAGTAGGAAATTGCCCAATTCCTAGTTTAGGGTGTGTAGGCTGAGCCTCAGCAAGATACCTGGTCATACTGCAAACCTAAGCACTTGTCTGTACCCATCCATTTATTCTGATGACATCTGCAGAAAATCCCAACCAGTGTGCATGCTTTTTTTGTTTTTTTAAGAAAAGAATTTTTTTTTTTTTTTTTTTTTTTTTTCCCTGAGCCATTTGTTCTACTTGGCCAATCTACAATGTGTGTAGATTTGTTTTCTGCAGATGTGCTTATTTCTGGGAACATCTCTGCATGGTTTCAGCATAAATAATATGCTTCCCTACCTACTATAAGTTACAGAAATTGCTGGCATTTTAGAAAATTTCATGTTGTAGAGTTAGTAATGCTCCATAACTCGTTGTCCCTATAGCAACTGCCACATGGTTGTGGTTTGTACATGGACTGCCTTCATCACTACTTCAAATCACTTTAGGACATGGGCCATGTCTTACTTAAATTTTTATTTCTAGTTCCTCATATAGCGCACAGTAAGTGCTCGAGAATGTTTATTCAGTGAATAAAAGGAAAATACATATACATATATGTGTATGTATATGTATACATATATATGTATATGCCTGTATTTTCAGTTTTAAAAGTTTATTTGGCCAGGCGCAGTGGCTCACGCCTATAATCCCAGCACTTTGGGAGGCCGAGGCAGGCGGATCACCTGAGGTTGGGAGTTTGAGACCAGCCTGACTGACATGGAGAAACGCCATCTCTATTAAAAATACAAAATTACCTGGACATGTTGGCTCATGCCTGTGATCCCAGCTTCTTGGGAGGCCTAGGCAGGAGAATCGCTTGAACCCAAGAGGTGGCGGTTACAGTGAGCCCAGATCGTGCCATTGCACTCCAGCCTGGGCAACAAGAGCGAAACTGTCTCAAAAAAAAAAAAAATAAAATAAAAAAAGTTGATTTTTTATTTGATTAATGCTTTCTCCACTGAGAGAAACTCCAAAGGTAAATTTGGATTGATGATGCCAAAACATGGCTTTTCTAATCCAGTGTGCAACATAATTATCTACATGGAAGGAAGCCAACAACATGGGATACATTCATCAATGTGTGGCCGTGGAGCAGCTGTGAACTTTGCCAAGTTTTCTTACATCTGTCCTTCTGCAGGGCCCAGGGAACTCAGCCTCATAAAGAAACTCTTGAAACATCTCTCAGTTTTCTTTTATGAGCTACCATTGCCAAAATATGTAGAAAGTTAAGTAGAAGTATAAGAAGGGATAGCAATTATTTTGATATACCACCACCTAGTAGACCTCATTAAGGTATTATATTCCTGAAGTTCTAGAATTTTCCTTGAAGAATTTTATAACCAAATAAAGCTTGTTAGAATGTTGATTGTAGCTTGGCTGTTGTTTTCCTGATGGAAGCTTGTGATTTGATACCAGCTTGGTACTTCTCTTCTGCACTCCAGCCTCTTTCTCTTTCTTTTTCTTTCTCATACAGACTTGCCACCTCTGACTGTTTTGAGTTAATGATGAGAAACCAGATATGCATTGCTGTCAGGTGTGTATGGAGTGGTGGCCACGTGGCTTAGAACACTCCTAAGTCTCTGTCTTCTCATTTAAATGTAGTATGTGTTCTCATTTAAATGTAGTATGCGATAGGCATGCTCCCTGTACAAGCATTTTTTTCTTATTAAATCCTTTTTCCCATAAAGTGCCTCTTGAAAGAAAATATGACTTCGCTTTCTCTTCTTTGTTCATTCCAAGATGTTCAGCAAACATTTGGGTCTCTGCTCCATGTCAGGCTCATTTCTAGGGATGAAAGATTACTCCTGCCATCAGGGAGCTCGAATACGGTAAGAAAGGGAGACCGGCATCTCCTCCTATACACGTATTCTTCTTCCTGAAGAATCTGGCACCATGCCCAACTGTTGCATGGGCTTCTGGGGCACTCAGGGATTAAAGGCAAGATTTTTTCCAGTGGACCAATTAAAGAAATTGAAAAATAATGAGGGTCTGAAGCCCAAAACTAGAACAATCTCACATTAAGCTGGTGAAATAGCAGCAGTGATTGCCATCTGCTGACACACCACCCACCAGTAGAAGCAAGAGTTCTAGGCCAGTCAGGCCTCCTGTGAGCTGGGAACCTATCCCTGATTAGAGTAATTAGAGCGACTCCCTGAGCTGGCTTATAATTTGCTTAATCACACTCATTTCACTGAACTATGGTTTTGGCATAGGTGGTTTTAGTGGGGAAAAATACAAGGTTTGGAGAAAAAGGAAAGAAAGCTATTAGGGAGAAGGAATTCCAATTGATTCTCCTCCCTAGTTAGTTTAGGGCTGGCAGAAAAGGAGGCAAATGACATCAATGACCTCATGTAAGTAGAAGGAGGCTGATTTGGAAAATACTGGCCTACATGTATTTATTGCATCTGGCTTTATTGCCTTCACAGAGATTGCGTTTTCTGCAAATGGAAGGTTTATGGAAAGGTTTAAGCAAGACAATCAATGCCATTTTTCCAACAGCATGTGCTCATGTTTTGTCTCTGCATCACATTTTGGTACTTCTCATAATATTTCAAATTTCCTCATTATTATTATACCTGCTATGGTGATCTGTGATTAGCGATCTTTCATGTTACTATTGTAATTGTTTGGGGGCACCATGAAGTATACCCATCTAAGATGGTGAACTTGATCCATCAATGCTATGGATGTTCTGCCCATACCAGTGATTGATCATTCCCTCATCTCTCTTCCCCACCTTGGGCTTCGCTGTTCCTTGAGACATACAATATTGAAATTAGTTCAGTTAATAACCCTATGGCCTCTAAGTGTTCAAGTGAAAAGAAGAATCACATATCTCTCACTTTAAATCGGAAGCTAATAATGATTAGTCTTACCTAGAAAGGCATGTCAAAAGCTGAGACAGGCTGAAAGTTTGGCCTCTTGTGCCAAACAGCCAAATTGAGAATACAAGGGAGAAGTTCTTGAAGGAAATTAAAAGTGCTACTCCAGTGAACTCATGAATGATAAGAAAACAAAACAGCCTTATTGCTAATACAGAAAAAGTGTGAGTGGTCTGGATAGAAGACAAAACTAACTACAGCTTTCCCTTAAACCAAAGCCTAATCCAGAGCAAGGCCCTAGCTCTCTTCAATTCTATGAAGGCTGAGAGAGGTGAGGAAGCTGCAGAAGACTTTGAAGCTAGCAGAAGTGGGTTCATGAGGATGAAGGAAAGAAGCCATGTCTATAACATAAAAGTGCAAGGTGAAGCAGGAAGTGCTGATGGACAAGCTGCAGCAAGTGACGCAGAAGATCTAGCTAAGATCATTGACGAAGGTAGCTACACTAAACAACAGTTGTTTGTTTGTTTGTTTGTTTGTTTAGAAAAAAGTCTCACTCTGTCACTTAGGCTGGAGTGCAGTGGTGTGATCATGGCTCACAGCAGCCTCAACTTTCTGGACTCAAGTGAGCCTCTTGCCTTGGCCTCCTGAGTAGCTAGGATTTAGAATATTTCAGAAACTTAATTGGTAAAACAGCAGCAGGCTTGAGAGGATTGGCTCCAATTTTTAAAAATGTTCTATGGGTAAAATACTGTTAACCAGTATCACATGCCACAGAGAAATCTTTGATGCTGGGAAGACTCAATTGATGTAGCAAACTTTATTGTTGACTTAAGAAATTTCCACAGCCACCCTAGCCTTTAGCAACCATCACCCTGATGAGTCAGCAGCCATCAACATTGAGGCAGGACCCTCCACCAGCAAAAAGATCATGACTTGCTGAAGGCTCCGATGATTGGTAGCATTTTAAAGTATTTTAAAATTAAGGTAGGCACAACTTAATAGACTCCAGTATGGTGTAAACGTAACTTTCGTCTGCACCAGGAAACTAAAACATTTGTGTGACTTGCTGTATTGCAGTACTCTGGAATCAAACCCACAATATCTCTGAGGTATGCCTGTAAGTCCTTTGAGTCTTGTTTTTCAAGAATTACTGAGCTCACAAAAGGAAGCAGCTGGTAATTTCCGGAAACATGTTTGTATAAGCCCAGAATTTGAATAATGCACTAAATGAAGTGTATTGCATGTATTTAAATATTTATGCCCAAATGGCTATGATTTCTTAGCCTGCTCTGTCATGGTCTCATGACTTGATACAATTGTTATAAGATTATAATTTTCTAGATGTGAAAGACATTGTACAGAAGAAGATGAGAATCACAGTAAACCAAACAAAGGAAATGCAGAAGAGACATTTCCAGCAGAATATTGCAAAGTAAGATTCCCTGAAAGCAGGAACTCAGGCAACGTCAGTGAACAAAATGACGCCTGACACATCGTAGGTGCCCCGTAAATACTGGTTGAGTAACTGAATAAACGTATTTAGTTACTTAAAGCAGGCTTCTCCAATCTTTTGGATTCTGTGGGCTACATTGGAAGAAGAGCTATCTTGGGCCACACATAAAATACACTAACACTAACGATAGCTGATAAACTGAAAAAAAATATTGCAAAAGAAAATCTCAAAATGTTTTAAGAAAGTTTACAAATTTGTGTTTGGCCACATTCAAAGCTGTCCTGGGCTACATGCGACCTGTGGGCCATGGGTTGGACAAGCTTGCCTTAGAGGGTATAAATTGGATTATTTTATGAAATTAATTAAAATGTGGCTTTTTGGTAAGGAAAGTGTAAGGAAAGAAAGAAGTGGGTGAAGATTTTGAATGTGGCAAAGCATATTTTTCAAACTTTTAGCTGGGAAAACCTTAGTTATTCTTGTCATTTCCCATCAGGGACACAGTTTGGTTCCATTTTCTTCCCTAAGATTCAATGACTGGGGGAGCATTTTTGTAAAATTGTCTTTTCCTGGGTACAGCATTCCTAGTTTCTTTTGCTCACCTCTTTGGATGTTGTGAAGAGACAGTATAGGAGAGAGACAAGTGCACATTTAAACTACTGATTATACACATTATTTTCTCTCATTTACTTCTAGATCATGAATTTAATATCCCCTCTGTGATGCAAAGTAGAGACTCAGCGGTGTCAGATTCTGGAGGCAAATTGGAGGCCTTGTTTTTTCACTTATAAATAGGCCCTACCTTGGATCTCTTCTAAACTCTTTTGTCAAGCCATGGACTGGTTGGTTCTGACTTTATCTGAATGTGATGTCTTCCTCTGCTCCCATGTTCTAAGCCCTTGCACCGAGGGTGGGAAAAAGGATTGACATTCTTCACCTAACCCCAGCCCAGAGTCATTACTCAGACAAGATGTGATGAATAAATATTACCTTTGGAGGAAGACATACAAATTTGCCAAAGAAAGGAATGCAGTTCTGGGACTTCCTAGCTACAGTGTTATGTAAATCACTCAACACCCAGTAAAGTTGAGGTTGTGAAAATCAATCATTTTCCATTTGTATTATGGCTAATTAGTCTAAGGAAAATGGTGACAGAGGATATATTCCTAACATCTCAGGAGGTCACCTGGCTCCAGAGAGGTAGTTTTAAACCTACTTACCTCTAAGATGTCTCATGTGGGTAGCTAGTATTTATGGAGTTCTTTTTCTCTTCCTGCCGTTAGTCTAAGTGCCTTGAGACAAATTAACTCACTTACTTGAGGTCATTGTTTTCTATTATTCTGTCATTTTTGCAATGAGGAAACTGAGGCACTGGGAGATTCAGTAACTTGCCCAATGTTATACTCTAACTTTTAAGACTGATTCTACATGTAAGGAAACTGAAATGCTGAGAAATAGCCCAGGTGTGGCAAAATATTTAGCTTTTTCACTAAGCTAAATAACAGGAATTTCCCCCTTCATATATATGTACAAGAAACTATTGCTTCCTTTCCTATTGGAGTGGATGGTAGCCCCTCTTCCTATGAAGACTTCATACCAGGGGCTAAAGGGTGAGAATTCTCAGGCCTCCTTCTCTTGCCTACTCAGCAGCCTGAAATCTGGGGTCCCAGAACCTCAAATGTAGTCGTGGGAGATGGAGCTATTTTTAATATTTCACAAAGCATAAAATAAATTGTCTATTCAAGGGCAATAAAACAATATGGGCTAATGAGTGTATAAAAACAATTTTTTGATTTGTCCAACATTATATATATATCTCATGTATATATGTATACATCATGTTAAATAGTAATTATCTCATGTGGATCACTTTTTATGGCAATTATGTGCTTTTAATCTTAAAAATGGATAATGAATTATCTTCTACGTAGAGTTTAGATAAATCCTTCTAAACATGGAATCTGAAGTTAGGCACAGGGGCAAGATAGAAATAGATCTGGGAGACAGAAAAGTTGATGCCTGTTGGTCTATAGAGTAAGGGAGAAGTGCTGCTAATAGCCAGCACATCACAACACTGTATACATACATGGAAATAAACCTATTGGGGAAGCAAGGCAATGCTTCCTGGCTGTTGATCTTCCTTACCTTCATTCTTAATTGGCTTTTATTTCAGACAACTGTGAATGTGTTCTTACCAGGATCTCAGGGGACGTTATCAGTGCAATTTGCAAAATGTAATTAGGATGGTGAATTGTCAGGTACCCCTACACCCACCTCCAAATGATGCATTTCAAAGCCAAACAAAAAAATGCTATTTTGTACCATCTGCTGTTTGAATTTTCCAAGTCATTGGTCCATGAGAGAGAACTGTTGAGCTTTAACCATAAACTATAGAGCCAATTGAATTGTTTTGTTTTAATTTAATTTTTGAATAAGTCATGCATTCACATGGATTATAAATCAAAACAATGAAATGAGTTATACTCTGAGAAGTCCTTTTCTCACTTCTGTTCCCTTGTACTATATTTGTTTTATCCCTGGCTCTCCACCTGTAGGCCATCACTTTTATTAGTTTCCTAAGTATTCTTACGAGTATATTTATCCATATATGAGTAAACACATATAGTGTTTTTCATACTATTTCCTCTCTAACACAATAGGTAACATATGAAGTAACATTGGTAACACAATAGGTAATGTGTGTGTGTGTGTCTGTGTGTGTGTGCACATATCTGTATTCCTTTTAATGGACACTTGGGTTGTTTTCAGACATTTACTATTACACACAGTGCTACAATGATATGATGCCAATACATCGTTGTACATATATGCAAGTCTACCTGTAGAATAAAACTAGAGTAGGATTTTTGGGGTAAAGGGTAAGTACATCTGAAATTTCAGTAGTGTTGCCAAATTGCTCCACAGGGTTTGTATTCCCCCAAGCAATATATTAAAATGTGATTTCCCATAGTCTTCTCAAAAGGAAAGTGTTAAGCAAACATGTTCATCTATCAGCCTGGCCAAAATCTAGAAGTTATGAAGTATAATTTTAATTTTCATTTCTCCTATTCAAAAAGATGCTCAACTGTTCTCATGATGTTTAAGGGCCATTTGATGGATTTTTCTATGAAATGTGTATTTTCTTTGCCAATTTTTCTATTGGATTTCTGATGGTTTTCTTATGATTTCTAGTAGCTATTTCCATACTAGTGAGATTATCTATTATTTTAAATATGATCGGAGTTGAAAATATTTTCTCCAAGTTGTTATTTGTTTCTAAATTTGCTTATGACTTTTTTTGTTATACATACAGTTGTCTAATATAGTTGAATTTATCAAACTTTAATTTTATACTTTCTGTGTTTTGAATCATAGTTAGAAAGACCTTTCCCCACTCCAAGGAAGTCACTCATATTTTCTTCTGGCACTAAAAAGAACACATTTTATCATGAACAATTTTAAGCATATACAAATAGAGAAAATAGTATCATAGACCCCAGCTATCCATCATTCAGCCTCAACAATTAGGAATATTTTGCCAATCTTATTTTATCTATTTTCTAATACCTATTTTGAGAATGTTTAGAGCAAACTCCAGATATATTATTTTCTTCATAAGTGCATCTATATATGTACCAATAACATATAAGGATGGACTTTTTAGAATATACCCTCTAAACCAGTAAGATAACAATTCCTTAAAAACTTAATTAAATAATGTAAAATTACTTAATAAAATTATTCTGTGTTCAAATATTCTTTTTGGAAATGCTTATGGCTTTGTTTTTGTGTGTACAGTATGAGGTATGTATCCAACCTTATTTTTTTCCTGGTCACTCAGTTGTCCCAACTCAACTTCTTTAAGTGTATATCCCTACTTTACTAGTTTATGTTTGTGACACAACGAATTCTTATATGTATTTGAGTCTATGTCTGGACTTCCTATTCTGTTTCATTTGTCTGTCTGATCATATGCTAGTCCTGTCTATACTGTTTTAATTATTGGCACATTACAGAGTTTCACTATTAGGACTAGTTATTCTCCAAACGAAATAGTAAATTACCTACTCCAACTCATACTATATAAAAATTGAAGAAAATTATAATTTACAATGCAGCCTTTTCAGGTCAGGGAGAGGCCTGGTGATTTAGAAACCGGCAGTAGAGAAATGGGAGTCAAATGTGTGACAGTGAATGTGGTCCCTAATGAAAGTACTCGTAATAGCATCCTCCTATTATATAGTTATATATTAGTTATATTCTAATATACCATGAGAAAGTAAATAGTAATAACATAAAAGCCTGAAGCTTGGGGCAGGTGGGAGGAAGAAGAGGAGCCAGCAAAGGAAAAAGGATACGGTTTTGGTGGTTGAATTGGAAATCACCAATCCTGGTTCTTCTTCATCAAAGTGAGAAAGGTCTAGGATAGAGATGGCTGAAATATTTGCTTTATGCCATTCTCTGGGGAGCTGCTGAGAGACACGCTGCAGAGAAGCAAGGCCTGGGTAAAGTGTGTTGAGGAGGGCTATACTATCATCCTGCTCCGGGCAGATCACAGGTCTGGACAGGCAGCAACCCTGAACCTCAAGGCTGCCAGTGGGCTGGCTTGTGCCTCTGAAGACGTTAGAGTGAACCTCACTGTGTGCTTCCCAGGAAGACAGATGAAGATGTGTTTTTCTCAGCCTTCTTTCCGGGAGACAGTATTAAATTTACCTAACGACATATTTTTATGGAGAATAAACTAAGAGAAGTGGCTTTTTTTTTTTTTTCTTGGATACCATCTTTGATATTAGCAAAGAAGTGACTTCTAATACCAACTTATTGTAGGAAAGACATCTCAAGTGTTTAGCAGGGGCAAGTCTTTTTTTTTTTTTCCCCCGAAATGCTCATGTCTGTTGGACTCTGTCTATGTCTTCACCAAAACCCAGAGAATGTTCAGTCGGTCAAAGCATGCTGAAAGGTGGAGGAATGGCCTGGGATTGGTATATCATGACTTCATTCCCCTGCAGACACCCTTAATTACCCTTGGCACAGCTTGTAACCTCCTCATCCCCAATTTCCTTATACCCTGGAGATGATCACACCACTCTTACCTCACAGGGATGTGGAGAGGATTAATTAGTTTCGGATGGGAAAGTTCTTTAAAGATGAATCATGTGGTATAGGGAATGTGTTCATTTGAGGCCTCTCAGCCCTCAATTAGGAATAACTGCCCACTGTCCAAACACAGACACTAAAGGGTAAATGGAAATTGATCTGCCTTAGAGCCAGGGGAGTGGGGTTTGCAAACTGAAGAGAATGGTGAAGTCAACCTCAATCAAGCGTTTATTCAATGATTATGTTCCAAGTGTTTATCCTGTACAAACTGTAATGGGCAATCTTTGGGGGACTTTGGGGGAGTGTTAAGTGGGAGAGTGATGAGCTGTGCTCACTGCTGGAGTGATTATTACCTACAGCAGAAGACAGTTGCCAGACTTGTGAGTCTGTGGACTAGAAGTCGTCTTTCCCGTCAGTGGATGTGAGCTGGGCATTGGGTACAGTGGGCTCCACATCCCATACACTGTGAACAATTAGGGTCATTGGTGCTTCCCCAGTCCTCTCACCTTCCAGATGGCCACCTCACCAAGTACTTTGGCCAGTCTCTCTTAGGCACTTTTAGTGAGAAGAATCTCTGCATTAATTAAAAAAAAGGAATAAAAACGAGATGAATCCTTTTTCTTGGCCTCTTTCAGTTCTGTTGTTATATGCAACTCCTTTTAAAGGTACATCCAAGGTGTGCTTTTTTCAAAACACAAGCTAAAAGGGGCTATTTTAGGCATTATCAAAGAACACTTTCTCTAGGAGTTTTATGGTCTGGAAATCAGTGCAGAATATGAATGAGATCTCAGTGTGCGTTTCCAGCTTCTTTTTTAAACGTTTTTTTCTCTTTGAGGTGACCTTGAGTGAGGGTAGCAGGGAGAAGAAGAGGGTGAAGAGGAAATAAAATTGATTAAGAAAGGGGATACAGTAAATTTGGAAGGTGCAGGAAAGGGCTTCCCTGGACACATGAGGCTCCTGAGAACATTATCGCAGTGAAAAGGTCTGGGACTGTGGAATATGAGAGGCCGCCAGAATAATAAGCAGTCAGCAGTTCAAGAGTAGTTTCTTAATTTAAGTGAGAAGCCTTTTGTCAAGTAGGAAACTAGTGTTATTTCTTGAAATACTCGATCTTAGAAAGGAAACTATAGGGCCAAGCATCATCACACAAATAGAGGATTCCAGTTTTCAGTGAATTTATTATATTCAAATAAACTTACATCTCTGTAGATATTGATAGGTATAATAATGCAGTAAAAGGGTACAGCCCAGAATATAGTATAGCCTCAGTGGGCTTCAACGCTATGTCCATACCAACATGTGCCCATCTTTCTGAGCCCTTTTATTAAAGTTTGAGAATCTTGCCCATCTCTCTCTGCTTATTTAATGATGTGCTTTAGTGATGGTAGAAGCAGAAAAAGCTAAATTTTTGAGAGGGTGGTGATATTTGTATGAAATTATAAAATATTCTTCAGCTAGATTTATTTTCTGGTGTACTGCTCATTCTCGTTTTCTTACTAATGTCTTCCTTCTTACCCTGATTGGTTTGTAGCATAAATCTAGTTGTTGGTTTCCTATAACTTAATAGATCATAACAATTGCCCTTACACTTCATAGTAAAGAGGCTACCCTTTATTCATTGCAACATTGCCTGTAATACCTCTGCTAAAACAAGCCATAATGCTTTGGTCCAGAATGGCTCTTTTCCTGGTGTTTCTAGCCAAGATTCAAGGCTCAGTCAGGGTCATGGCAGAAACCACCCGGTATAAACAACCTGGCGTTATTTAAGAGAGTTAATAAAGGGACTGTTTACAATGATGTGGGCCAGATTTAGGGGTAGTAACAGATTCCAGAGTTAGCAACAGAGAAAATCATTTCCACTGTATTGTTGTTTTTTTTTTTTTTTTTTTTTTTGAGACGGAGTCTTGCTCTGTAGCCCGGGCTGGACTGCAGTGGCTGGATCTCAGCTCACTGCAAGCTCCGCCTCCCGGGTTTATGCCATTCTCCTGCCTCAGCCTCCGGAGTAGCTGGGACTACAGGCGCCCGCCACCTCGCCAGGCTAGTTTTTTGTATTTTTAGTAGAGACGGGGTTTCACCGTGTTAGCCAGGATGGTCTCGATCTCCTGACCTCGTGATCCGCCTGTCTCGGCCTCCCAAAGTGCTGGGATTACAGGCTTGAGCCACCGCGCCCGGCCCACTGTATTGTTTTATAGGCCTAGAAGACAGGAGAAAACAGTTGCCAGAATCCAGGAGATGGGAGCTGCAGAGTTGGCCCCCTGCTAGGATCTGTGGGGCATGATGATAACCTGATGGGGAGGGAGTCAGGGGAATAAATGCCCAATCTCACTGTCTTTCCATCTTCCAATCTACCAGCACCTGCTATTGGCAAAACCAAACCAGCAGCCAGTGGAAGGGGAACCGTGTGAGTGTTCTTTAGCTCAGCTTCCCAGAGCACATTGTAGGGTGGAGAGGGATAGAGGGTGTTTCTGGAGAAGCAAAGAGAGAAGCCAAGCAGAGTTCATTTCCCTTTCACCGACTGGGATAGCTTGGGAAGGTGGTGTGGTTGTAGTGTATTTCAGGCCCCACACAGTGTGTGTTGAATCACAGGCGAATGTACTAGGCCATTGTTGAACAGACCTTCAGTTGCTGAAAATGGAGTTCTCATAATCCCCACGTGGGTAACTGAAAAGAGTGTTGTTAAAAGATTGTCACAAAACTTAAAAGATTATTCACTTAAATAAACAATCAAAATAGAAATGGCAATTATGATGGTAAAAATGTGAAAAGTCATTTTTAAAAATTCGCAATATCTGCAAGTGTATGAGGTCTGTGTTCACTTGGAGACCTTCAGCCCGTCTCCAAACATGGACTGGGCCTTCTCTGCCCAACCCATAGCCAAGCAAGGGAGGACAGTCTGTGTCCACAAGCAAACTCCAAGCTTTCTTCAGGCTAGAGAGTACCTCATGGGCTGGAGTAGGCATGGAAAGATTTTGTGAATGAAAAGTATTTGAACTGGACCTTCAAAGCAGAATGGGGAGTGTGACACACACTTGAGGCAATAAAACAGTGATACGAGTGAAAGCACAGAGCCTGTTGCTTTTTAAAACAAATGCTATTACAACTACTGCATGTTATTTATGAGTATAGGCAAATCATATAGATTTACTAGAAGGCTGATAAATGGAAACACTCCAGTGAGGCCTAAATATCACTCTCACATGTATGCTAGAGTAGTTTTCTTAAAATTGGTCTTCAAAGGAATTTTACATTCTGCTGTCATATGTGCTCAGATAATCATAGAATTTGAGAGCTGAAAATATGTATATTGAATTTCAGTCTTAAATCTTGTCAGCTATCGTATGGCCTTAATAATATTGGCCTGTATGATCATCCATAGAGGAACAATAAATCTCTGCATTAAGCTTTCTAATTGATTTAATAATTTGACAAAAATGGAAATAAGTAGGGGCTTATTTTTTATTCTCCTTTAATTTCCACAAAACTCTCTGTAATATAGGTATGTGATATCTCCATTTTACTGATAGGGAAACAGACTCAGAGCAATCCAGTGATCACCTAGAGGCAGTAGATCCTGGACAGAGCTAGAATTTGCCCCCAGGCCTGAGCGCCTCCAAAGGCCGGTTTCTCCCCATTATACTAGTCAGCATTTACACTTGACTTTACCCTTGTGGGACCAGGAACCATATCATGAACCATTTAATGTAGTTTTTCATGTTGCAATTAAAACACTAATGTACATAATTTTTCAGTTTCCTCTGGGAATATGAAATTATGCACATATATATCTTTATCTATGTACAGTTCTTTCTGCTCCAAGTGGTAATAGTGGCAATTTATGGAGCAAGTGACACTCTGTAAACTTTGTTATATATGCAGAACGCAGAAATTTTTTATTAGGATTGCTTTTATAAGCTTGTCAGCTTCCAGAGAGTTCTTTGAATAATCTGTTCTGGATTTTGTGACTATGCAAAAGTCAGCATGATATTCTTTTGCCGTAGCATGCAGTTTATTGTTCATTTTTAAATGCCCTCCTGTTTCAAAATGATAGATATCAATAAACATGTTCTTTACTTGGTTAATATATTTCTAGATGTAGATTCAAGAATGAAGTTGAGTGAGTGGGGGCTTTATAAACAATGGTCGGTGACATAAAACCCTGGGACGGAAGTAAAAAGACGGGACAGATGCCTGGTAACAATTCTGCATTGTGCAGCTCTCCCACTTAACCATGTGGGTGCTGAAGGCAGCTGAGATGATAGGGAATACTGTCTCTTAAACAGAGTTCTAGGGACAATTTTGTAATCTGGCACATAGATCGTGCTTAAGCAATGAATTCATTCAATAAAATATATATATGTATGTATGCACATATACACCTATCCAAACACACATATACAGAGAAATTTCTCAAGTGAGAAACACATCTGTATGAAAACTTTATTTTTACAATCATTTTTCTATGTCAGCTGAGGCTAAATGAAGTCAAAAAGCGCTAGCTGTCACCTTACACACTGATTGACGATGAATGCTAAATTTCCTCAACTGAGTGTCATGTATTAGACTGCATTTGTGGCATGATACACTCCTCTACTCAACCAATGTCAAGTAATGGACCTTTAGCCAGCTGCTGGACATTTCAGCCTCGATTTCTCTTAGGAGAGCTTTGATTGGTTATTGAAAGAAATGAATTCAGTAAAGAGAGCAGCTCTCCTGCAGAACTTCTGTCCAGCTATATCTTTCTCTCAAGTATAAAGACACTCCTCTTCCATGGAAAAGAAAAACAAATCTTTCATTTGTATACCTGATAGGAGAAGTATCTGTATAGAATTACCTTTCAATGTTATGTCCTTGGCTTTTTCAAAGAAATGGCCAGGCTGGGCATGGTGGCTCACACCTGTAATCCCAGCACTCTGGGAGGCTGAGGCAGGCAGATCACAAGGTCAAGAGATCGAGACCATCCTGGCCAACATGGTGAAACCCCTTCTCTACTAAAAATACAAAAATTAGCTGAGCATGGTGGCGTACCCTTGTAGACCCAGCTACTCAGGAGGCTGAGGCAGGAGAATCGCTTGAACCCGGGAGGTAGAGGTTGCAGTGAGCCGAGATCGTACCACTACACTCAAGCCTGATGACAGAGTGAGACTCCGTCTCAAGAAAAATAAATAAATAAATAGATAAATAAATGGCCAAATGACGAATGCATCTGGAGGTCCTCAAAACAAATTTCAGACATTATTCATACGTTGTTTGGTGCCCCCTATATTGTAATGGTATGACTCATTAATTAGAGAATTAAGTATCAGGAAGAGTTATCTTTTCTCAAATAATGAGAATCAGTGTGTCCCATGTCTCCCCTGGCTTCTAGGAAGTGCAGAGCAAAGGGAAACCCACAGCTGAGTGCTTTGTTCCTAGAAGGGATTAGGATCTTTACTATCCTCTCATCCAATATGGCTTTTATTCAGTATTGTAAGAGCTTTAATGCATACATGACTTGGCATAAGCCTCCTAAAAATCATTTATAGAAGCAAAGAGGGTAAAAATTATGCCACCTGTGTGAAGGAGACTCTCAAATTTGATCAACGCATTCTTATTAGGTTCCTACCATTTGTCCAAATAGTTGCATAAAACATGACAAGCCAGTCTTGACTCTTTTTAAGGGAGTTTCTAATTCCTAAACATCTAAGCTTTTGTTTATTTATTTATTTATTTGTTTTTATTTATTTATTTTTTTGAGACGGAGTCTCACTCTGTCACCCAGCCTAGAGTGCAGTGGCATGACCTCAGCTCACTGCAGTCTCCACTTCCCAGGTTCAAGCGATTCTCCTGTCTCAGCCTCCTGAGTAGCTGGGATTATAGGCATGTGCCACCACGCCAAGCTAATTTTTGTATTTTTTTAGTAAAGATGGGGTTTCGCCATATTGGTCAGGCTGGTTTTGAACTCTTGACCTTGTGATTTGCCCACCTCGGCCTCCCAAAGTGCTGGGATTACAGGCATGAGCCACCATGCCTGGCTGCTCTTAAATTTTGTCTATGTGGACCTCTTACCTCGTTGCCTTTCTAATGTCATGAAAGGCTTCTCCAAAAAGGTATAAAATCCTGTCTGTGACAGAAATGTAGCTGAAGAGCTGTTACCTTAGAAGAGTCTTTTAGCTTTTTCTTAAAATTTGAATCACATTTAAAAAGATGTCTTTAAAATTGATTAGACT
Source organism: Chlorocebus sabaeus (assembly GCF_047675955.1). Taxonomy (NCBI): domain Eukaryota; kingdom Metazoa; phylum Chordata; class Mammalia; order Primates; family Cercopithecidae; genus Chlorocebus; species Chlorocebus sabaeus. The sequence continues at coordinate 36,531,164 of NC_132913.1, forward strand.
GTTTCTCCACCCAAATTATACACTTATGGGCCATGGATTAATTCATGATTAGATTTAAAATTGATTTGCATAATGAAATTATTTTAACATCGGTGCTGCTTTAGACATTCTCTTTGATCAGGTTGCATGTAGTAGAAAAAGCTCTGTTTTTGGCATTGCAAAATGTACACCTTTATACTTAAAAAATGAGTTACTTGTTTCTCTGAGTTTATGATCCTGTGCTTGATGAGATTTTTTGTAAGTTTAGATTATTTAAAGCAGTACAGCAGGAATCTGAAATGTGATGGGACTGCTGTATTACATTTATGACTGTATGCAATAACTAGAATTCTTCATTAATCTCTTTCCGTAAAAAGTATAGAATATTAGAAGTGGAAGGGACTTTGGCAGTCATTCATTCCAACTTTCCTTTGGTTGCAATAGAGAGAATTTCTAAATCTTCTTAAGAAATCAGTGAACAGAACTCAAGCCTGTTGACCAGGTGTACTCTAGCCAGTATGCAATGAAGCTGAACATTTATGCCACTTGATCTGATTTCTATTATGCTGCTAATAATGTCTAAAGCAAGGGTGAAGGAGGGAGAAATGGGGGAAGCAGGCACCTAAGATTTCTTGAACCCCACCTAAGTGAAATGTATTTTACTTATGTAATTGTGCTCAATCCACACCACAACTTAGAAGTTTCCTGCGTGACTCTAAGACTCACTTTTCTTACTGGCAAATGGGCACAATATTTGTTAACTCTGTGGTCACCTGGTTGGTAAATGTAGAACCAGAATTTTCTTCTAGGTATTTCTGAACCTAAAGCTCATTGTTATTCCTCCTCTCAAAGATGATTGTTATTAATTCTCGTCAGTCACATCTTACCAGTGGCTCATATTGACTTTTGGTCCCAATAATTTTTGAGCGCACGGGGACAGTGTGCTCAGTACGGTAACTGGTACAAATGCATGACTTTTAATTGCACTACTTTCAAGATTCAGACAAGCTATAATGATGGCTAAGCCTGAATCATGATTTTATTTTTCCCTATTGAATGTTGTTATCCAAGAGTAAAGTCTTGTGCTCGATGGATCTGGGGTTGATTGTAAGCTCAACTTCTCTCTCCTATTCTGCTTCAGGCACATAGAATGCTAGATTAAATATATTAAAATTAAAATAATTCATATTTAAACTTGTGGGGGAAAACAACCCTCCATGTACCAGAAATAGAGAACCTATTGGCAAAGAGAAATTGAAGCTGTAGGAACTAGGTTCCCAACGCCCAGGGAAGGTTAGGAACTGGAGCCTCAGTTCCCCTGCAAGGAAGGGAGTGAGCACCTGGTCTTGACTAAGCCCCACCAGTGTTATTCCTAAATTTAATGGGAACCAGCATGTCTCCAGTTGCCAAGCTGGCCTAACAGCCAGAGGCAAGTAGCACAACCCTTGTTGTAAATGGTAAACTTTTCTGGCTAATTTCCCTTTGGAAGAAGAGTCTTTTTGTCTTTTCCACTCTTTCTGAGTAAAATTTCAGCTTTCAGTTTGAATTTCCACTTTGCCTTCTATTCTTTTTACAAGGGAAGGCAGGCCTGTTAAAGATTGTCATTAAAGTGTCTTACTGTGAGATAAGTGGTGCTTGCAGGAAGGTGTGAATGTGAGTGTTGATAGGCATGTTGGACTTACCAGAGCTGTTCCCCTTACATTATCTATTTCATTTATTTTATTGGCAGCTGAAGTTGGCCTTGTGCTTGCTGACTCATTTTTAGCAATTGTGCAAGAAATGCCAGCATTTACCACCTTTGTTTAGTCTCTTCTTTTTCAAATCACCTTTCATCATTTCTTTATCATCTTTGGACACCCTGCCAATTCTAAACGGCCCACCACTTTTGTCTTGCTTACTAACTAAGGCAGTCTTTATAGGTCATAGCTAATGAGGTTGGCTCTATTCCATAAAGTATTTGCTGAGTATCTAGCATGCACTGAGCATGGCCTGGGGAATATAACAAAAAAATGTGGGTCATTTTCCTACCTCAAAAGAGTTTATGATGTCAAAGATGTGCTGCTTCCTGAAGACCCCATCAACTTTCTGTCTTTTCCCTGGAAGTGTAAAATGCCACATGTTGGATGAGGTGATTATCCAGACTCAAACTTGGGAAATAGTCATGCTTCTGGACCAAGTGCCAGGTAAGTCCTTGATTCTGGTCAGTAATAGGCCAAAGTCTCAGGTGGGGCTTCCTAAATTTACAAATCTGGCTACCTGCGATTCTCTGGAAGCCTGAGAGTCGCCCATCCCTGCTGTATCCCTATAAATATGCCTTGCAGAAATCCCTTCCTTCTGGCAAGGAAGCACTCTGTATTCTGGAGCAAGTATTAATGTATCTTCCAAAGGGAGGACTCATAAAACACAGGAAAGATCAGTATCATCGGTGAGGGATTTCTGACCAGGCCTACTATGTGGGAAAGATGGATGAAGGTAATAAGCTCTGTGTTGGGAAAAATGTTTTGAGCTACCCTTGAGTTCACGAAGTGGACCAGATACCTAATATATATGTGGAACTTTCTCTCTTAGTGTCAAAATATGAAAATGTCTAAGTCACAGGAAGCCAAATTATTATAGCCATATTCTGAAACAGCAAGAAGTCGCTCTTAACCATTATGTAGGTCTCTACAATCAATTATGTGGATTCCTTTGAGATACTCCACCCAGAGGGAAAACATGTCTAGACACATAGTTTTGCAAATAACCTAAAGACACTCATAGGCCACCTGTCTTTGCGTATGAAGAAGTAACACTGCTCTATGTGATGGCTTTGGAGAAAATAACCTGAATGACTTAATCTAATCCATATGAAAGATTTCTCTGCCTCTGGAGCAAAATATAAGCTCTCTCATGACCTTGTTCTGCCACAGAGGCTGCAATGAAAGCCTACTCAGCAAAGTCTCAGCAGATAATTTTTAGTTCAGAGTCTCTGTGAAATGATTCTAAATGTAAAACAACTGTCAGCTACTAGAGTTAGTCATTTACTTTTTCATTATCCTAATGTGTTTGAGTTGTGAAAAATAAAACAGTCATGTTAACACAAACCTACACACTGAAGAATAGATAGAGATAGATATAAGTCCTCAGGAAGAAGCAGTAGATGGTAAGAGATTAGAAAACATGCTCTGGAAATAGAAGACATTTTTATTTAGTACTTTCCTCACTTGACAGGCAAAACTTTGGCAGTTTTGCAGAATTTTGATAGAATAAGTCTATGCTGTTTTAGTTAAAAATGGAAATGAAAATACATTTTGTCTATATGGAAGCAATTTTTTTTTGTATACTTCTCATTAGCTTTCAAGTTTAGCAGGCTAGGCTGTGCTATGTGGAAGTGTTTTGAGAGGATACTATGTTCTGAGAACTGTGTTGGGATCATTACATATGTTGCCGCCAAACCACAGTTTCCTCACTTGTACAATGATAATGAAGCTAGGGTTCCTACGGTGCTATTTCAAAGGATAGAAAAACCAGAAAGAAGCCTAATCCTTGTGTTTGTTTTCGATCAGTTGTTTTTAAGTTGTCTGTCATTTATTCTTAGAGAGACTTTTGCAGTGTATCTGAATTCCATATTCCTCTATGTTCACTATCGTTTGTATCGCTTTGTTTCAGGAACTAGAGATAAGGCTAGGAATCTGGGACTAATTACTTGATAGAGAAAAAGCATTCTTGGCATTGTTCACGATTAGATGTTCTAAATTAAACAATATCTTGATTTTGCTAGACTCAAAATTCTTGCCGTGGCAAGTAAGCATCTGTGTGATCTGGCCCTGCCGACTCCCTGACTGTCCAGTCCCCTACTTCTTCATGTTCCAGCCACACTGGCTGCTTTTTTTGAGTTCTCCCCATGAGGCAAGCTTCTTCCCATCTTAGGACCTTCGTTACTTTTCCCTTGATTCTTTACTTGGCTGATTCTTTCCCATCATTTAATTTACCTGTTCGAATGTCACCTACTCAGAGAGACACACTGGGTCCATTGTCTGTGTAAAGTAGCACCTTCTCTTCACTATCGTCTCGCCTTATTGTGTTTCTTTCATGAAACTTATGACTATCTGAAATTATGTTTTGCCCACATGTATTGCCTGTCTTCTCCCTCTAAAATGCAATTTGCATTAGAGTCAAGACCTTGTTGGGGAGTTAGTGATAACAATAACTTGTTATTTATTAGGTATCAATAACAACATGTTGAATGAATGAGTGGGCTTTTGTCTCACACTGAGATTACATGAGGAAAACCAAACTTTTTACTTGTGGTACCAAACTGGGGATTTGTTCATAATAGTAAGTGCTTACTTAGTAAAAATTAGTAAAATCCCACGCATGTAACTAAGTACTTTACAGGCATTAATTTAATTCCCACAACCCTATGAAGTGGGTATTATTACTCCCATTTTATAGATGCAAAATTTTTGGTACAGGGAAGTTAAGGAGCTTGCACCAAATAGCAGTTTTGATTGCAGGTATTTGAGCCAATGCTCTTTACTATTGAATAGAAAGTGCTCAATAAATAGAGCTTTAACCATGCACTCAGCACATGTGCTCAGCTCAATGACTCAGTGCATGCGAACTATGTGCTTCGCTTCCTATGCACTGGGTCGTTCAGTCCTCGGTTCAAAACTATGAGGTAAGTACTATCCTATGCTTGTTCTAGAGATGAGGAAGCCAAGTCTTGGAAATTCAGCAACTTGTCCAAGGTCCCATAGTTGCTTAGTGGTGAAAAAGAGATTTGAATATAGACAACACGACACTGAAACCTGTATCTTAGGCCTTCTCTCCATATTATAAGAACACTTGAGGATTGCTACTGGAACAGTCATTCTGAGACTGTGAAAAAGGGATTAATTAGTCTCCCCCACTCAAAGGGTCTCTACTGGTATAAAGAAGGGTACAATAATGACTATGGAATAGACCAATTCAGAGAAATGAATAGGAGAAGCAGAATCTGTATCGGTACAACCACTTGACTGTAAGGGATAATATTTTTTGCTAACTGTCCATTTCTTCAGAAAGAGCATAAGAATAGAATTTAGAAATCCAATAACTGAAAGGCCAATCTTGGTTTCTAAAATGAACCAGGAAAGATTTATATATATTTTTATATATCACTAGGTATGATTATGTACATGAGCTATAATGCAGGTAGAAAGTCTCGCTATTGTTTTTTGAAACATACTCACACAAGTTGTTGTTGTTGTTGTTTTATAATTCTGAGTACTTTCTTAGCAACTCAGTTCTATTAGTGGCAAACGCCGTCAATAGGGATGATAGGATGTTGTGGCTACATATTGTCTAATAACTTAGTTCCATCCCCATAGGCAGGCCTTATTAGCGACACATGCAAAATCAGTATACCCACAATAAGAGAGAGAAGAAAATTCATAGAATCTATGCATTATTGCTCTGGCTTCAAACAAAATGTGCATGTGAAGGATTATGCTTGTATATGCAGAGATCGAATTTTTTCCTTTGAAAAATTCCCTAAACCCATTGAAACCGGTTGATTCAGCAAGAAGGAGTTCAGCCAATATTATTGAACTCTAGTATTCCAGTATGTTCACAGAACTTTTATGATGAGTTCTTTTATGTACACAATCCTATGTGATTCCTTCTGAACCTACATTTGATGCTCACATTTACCTACATATGTGGGCAGTGTAGGTATTATTAAGCCACTTCATAGATGAGGAAATTAAGGTTAATAGAGTTTAAAGAGCTTCCCTAAGGTCAGGCAGCTAATAAATAGCAGAGCCAGCACCTAAACCAAAGTCTTTGGGTTCCCAGTTAACATACTTTTTCTGCTGCCCACACCTCCCCCTTGTCAAAGGAAACCTGTCAATGGTGACATTATAAATGTTCTTGCTACCAGGTCTGCCTCTGGGGGAGCAGAGCCAGGGGGCTTAAGATGTCATAGCTTTTCCTCAGTGCTATGTACATGTCTGTCATTTTGTTGGGATTTTCCCCTGCCTACTTAAAGTCTATAAACACAGTGAGTAGTATTTGTGGACCAGGACTAACATTATATGGTTGTCAGTTTTTCAGACAACTTTTATTCTGTTTCCTCTAGAACCTCCTGGCAGCTTGTTGTGTCCAGGGTGACAGAAACAGGAGGGGCTGGCAGTTTACAGCGACTCTTGTCTCTCTTCTTACTATCAGTGTGCTCTGGGATCTAGCAGAGATTTGATTTCTCAGACTCCTTGTCCTTTCCCCTGCCATCCTTCTCACTGCTCCCACTTTTATTGTTTCTTCCAGGTTTTGAAAGAGTTGCAAAATTTATCAAATGTAAATGTTGACTCAAGGAATAGAACTGACAGATAGGTGGTCCAGTGACTTTGGCTCAACATGCCTCAGAACCACAGTTGATTTAAGAAATCCGGTGATTCAGCACAGAGGAAACCAGCTAGCCGCAGGCACTGAGGGAATGGGGTGCAGCAAGGCCAGCTCTGCCTGCTTGTCCTTTCTGAACTCAAAAGGCCATCGTGTGTGCTGCTAAAGCCTACCTGGCTAGTGCAGAGGCCTGACCAGTAGAAGGAGGTCATTACTCACCTTTCATCTGATCAAAAACAATGCAATTTACTCACAGGTCCTGGCCCTACAGAACAGGTTAGATGGTTGGATATATTTGAATAATGGAGCTTTCCAAACAGAAGCAAAACAAACACCCACTGATGTGTAAAATATGAAGAAACTGAACCAGTGTGTCTTTTCACCATAGATAGAAGAGTTTGGACCGCCCAGCACACAAGGTCAGCATGCTGCTCCTCTGTCACACTCTCGCTATAGCTGTTGTCCAGATCGTTATCTTCTCAGAAAGCTGGGCATTTGCCAAGAACATCAACTTCTATAATGTGAGGCCTCCTCTCGACCGTAAGTAGTGGTGGTTGCCATCCTAGTTCGTGGCTGTGGGGTCAGAGTGTTCATATGAAGCCCCCTTTTCCATTTATTGTAACTTCGTCTTTCCCAGAACCTTTGGTTTATCCCTAGAATAAAACAGAAAGTCTCCATTACTTCTATGGGTAAGCGTATGGTAAGTGAAAGTTTCTCCATTTCTTAAAATGGTCTGGCTTCCTGCTGAAGTTTTAATAGCATTCTTGTTTTAAAAAACACTTTTGGGGCCAGGCACAGTGGCTGACGCCTGTAATCCCAGCACTTTGGGAGGCCAAGGCAGGCGGGTCACGAGGTCAGGAGATCAAAACCATCCTGGCTAACACGGTGAAACCCCGTCTCTACTAAAAAATACAAAAAATTAGCCAGGCGTGGTGGCGGGCGCCTGTAGTCCCAGCTACTCGGGAGGCTGAGGCAGGAGAATGGCGTGAACCCGGGAGGCGGAGCTTGCAGTGAGCCGAGATCCGGCCACTGCACTCCGCCTGGGCGACAGAGCGAGACTCCGTCTCAAAAAAAAAAAAAAAAAGAACGCACACACACACACACACACTCTTCTGAAACACCATTCCTAATCATGGCATAGTAGAGGAAATTCATTGTTCTTTGTGTCTTCCATGGAGAAGGAAATTGGCTGTTGAATGTTTCTGCATAAATGATCTATTAATTTTTTCAAATGGCCATTAAGGATTTTGAAAACAGATTTATTTGTTTGAAATTTGGAAGGAAATATCACCTGGATTTTCATTACTACCACGCATAATCACCATTAGCAAAGGTTACATAAGACTCAACTTTCCCACTAATAGTTTAAAAATAGGCAAATATTAGTGTATGTCATCTACAGGACATATATGTTAATACATTTTACATACATATGTATAGATACATGTTTGTATACATATGTCATTAACCCTCCTTTCTTTTTAGACAAGTAAAACTTCTTTGATGTACTTTATTAAAGAGTGATTCTTATAAATAAAAAATTATTTGGTATACATGTGAGTGCCTGTAGTTCCCATGCCTGGAAGAATATCAGAATCATTATGAAAGGATTTTTAACTGCATATCCCTAATCGCTTCTCCAGAGATTTAATAGTCAAGAGGGTGAGATGCAGAATATATTTATTTCTTTTTTTCCCTGCTTTTCTTTTTTAAGAAGCTCTCCTGATACTGTTGATACATGGTCAGGTGTGAGAACCCCCTCTTCTTATACTACTCCTAAATGAGATCTATATTATTACTGTTCTTTACTTTGTGTTTTATTATTTGGGATGGTTATCTCTGTGTGTGTGCATATATACACATGTATACTACACATGTACATATACATACATATACTACACATATACACCTTGAACTACCGTTATACATTCCTAAATTGGTAATAATTATATACTGATAGCTGAAAGACATGGCACAGACATCATTTTCATAGACCCTAACTTCTTTACAAATTTTGAAATTTTTAAGCTTAGTACAATTTTATGATGAGAAAAAAATAATTTTAAAAAAGAAAAAAAAGTAATACATGTTCATTATAGAAAATTCCTGAGACAGAAAACATATAGAAGAAAATAAAATTTATTCATAACCTCAAGATTCAAAGGAGTTTTTCTTTTGGAATATTTTCCTTCCAGTATTTTTTCTATGTATGTGTATTTACATATGTGATATACTGAGATGGTACAAATTTAGTTTTACACAGTTTTTCCTCTGTTTATACATATTTTGAATATTTCCCAATGTCTTTGAAGATAATTTAATGTCTTCTACATTAAAAAAAAAAATCATAAGGCTGGTCTGTAGCTTATTTCACTATTCCCCCACACTTTATATCAGAAAGAAAAATAAATCACAAGCAACCTAAATGTTAAATAATTCTTCACTGATTATCTTTTTAAATGCACTTTCTCTTCAGTTGGCTAATGACCTTAGAATAGATTTCCTGGAATTGGAATTACTAAATCAAAAAGGTTGTGCCAATTTATACTTTAACCATTTAGCTACCAGCATTGAGTATTAGTATTTTTTAACTGTACTGATTTAATTGGTGAAAATGGATGTCATTATTTATTTATTTACCTAATACACTTTCGAACATAGGCAAAACTGAAATATATCCTCAGTATTTAACTTCTTGTCCTCCAAACTTTAGCTTTTGATATTTTGTTCTTGTTTTATGCTACCATACATATCCTCCCCTTTATCTGAAATTCCCACTGCTTTCTGATTGTCACCCCAACTTCTAGTTATATTACTAGGATGGTTACCATCTTACTAATAGAATGAAGAGGATGAAACAGTGTCTTTGTCTTACAAAAATGGGAGAATTGAAAGTTGTACACAGGGTCCTATACCTGGTCTACACAGAAATGTCAAATTATTTTAGTTTTTTCTTCTTGTCCACTAAAGTTACAAGATACAAGAAGGCAAAAAAAAAAAAAAAAAAAAAAAGGCGTAAAGACAAGTTGCTCTCAGTCCAGACTGCCAGCAACTCAGAAATCCTTCTTTCCATAACAAACTAGTCTAATTATAAGGGCTTAAGAATTACTATCATCCTCATATTAAATGTTATATTCCTGGCCAAGGTCTAATGTTGTAATAATTGGCATATTATCAGATGAGATTACTTGTTTGAGGTTAAAGGTAGCTGTATTGGAAGTGCATATGGACAGAAACCAGCATGATCTGATGTGCTAGAGACTACAAGGTATTTGCTTGCAACCCCCCATTTAATCATTATACTTCTGCAAGTCATGAGCATCTTCATTATTAATATAAATATTATTATAGCTTAGAATTTTAAAAATCACACAACTAATCTGTGGGAAGAACAGAATTCAAACTCAGGTTAATCTGACTCCAGTTCTTTTCAGGGATGACACATGTGTTCCAATACCTCTCCCACCCTCATTCACCCCCTCAGCCCCTACTTATTCCCAAATTATAAATGATAATAGAACAATACTATGCATCTTTCAAAGTAGCTGTGGGACCACTTTCATTACTCTATAGTGGCAATTCTTAGAAGACATTTAAACAAAAGGGAATAAAGAAAAGTCCCCAAAAGCCTGATGGGTAAATCTAGCTCTCTAGAAACAGATATTTTAAGGATGAAAGCTTGTAAGTTTTGTTTCATCTGTTAAAGTTGCTAATTTTGTGCCATATTTGATGTTTGAAACTTTTGTCTTCTGTAACTTACTGTTTCACTTTGCTTTTTTCTTTAAAGCTACACCATTTCCAAATAGCTTCAAGTGCTTTACTTGTGAAAATGCAGGGGATAATTATAACTGCAATAGATGGGCAGAAGACAAATGGTGTCCACAAAGTAAGTGTGCTGAGTTTGGAAGACTTCTGTGATCTCATTTCTTTTGAATCTCTCCCGATTTGATGACGTACTTTAGGAATCAGATGTATTTTTTTCTGAGACTATCCGAACATCAGACTATATTGAGAGTTCTTGGAAGCTGGTGTCAAAGCCTCAAATTGAAGTTGAGTACCTTAAGAAAGAGTTTCTTAAATGTTATTTACCAGGGAGAACACATAGACCACAATATTGATTAAGTCATTCTCAGAATTTCAGAAATACTTGATTATACATCTAGAAAAGTCATACTTACCGTCTCAAAACAAAGGATGATTTCTGTACTCTTGAGATACATTGATATTTGGGAAACTCATTCATTCATTTAACAAACTTTCAAGTATCTTTTTAGTTTGTTTAGTTTACTGATATATCCCAGTGCCTAATCCAGTGCCTGGCCCATGTTTTCTCAGTAAATATTTGCTGACAGAATGAATGAAAGTCTCTGATTAGATAGTCAGGGAAATCTTCTCTGAGAACTGTACCTTAGAACTAAGACCTGAGTGACCACAGCAAGCTGCCATGTGGAGATCTGTAGGAAGAACATACCGGGAAGAGGGAATCACAAATGCAGAGTTTTCAAGGTTGATAGTTGGCCTCTTCAATGAACAGGAAGGAGACTGGCTGCAGAGGCTTAGTGGGAGATGGAGGAAGGATCTGAGAAGGAAGCAAGGGCCAGGACATGCAAGAGCTTCTTTTTTCTGATAGTTTGGATTTTATTGTAAAGGTGATGAGAAGGCAGTAGGGAGTTTTAAGCTAGGGAGTACACAGCAGTTGTGTTCCAAAATATTGCTCTGGCTGCTGTGTGGAGAATGGAGGGTTGAGGACAAGAGTAGAAGGGAACACCAAATGACGACTCTTGTCTTCAGACAGAAGATGAGAATTTGAACTAGGTTGGTAGGAGCAGAGGAGGTGGGGAGGTGAATGATTGAATGCATATGAACTTGGAAGTAAAGCAGACAGACTGTGCTGATGGATGAATTGAAATGTTAAAACCCTACTTCTGAGGAGATTGCGTTGTTCAGATTTTAGGATGTACTGTGTTTTAGGTTTTTCAGATATAAAAGGCCAAGAAAAACAAACTCTTACGGAATTAGAGATAACTAGTTTTGGTCTACTGTTGCCAGGAATCTTTTGGAAATTCCAATACCACATTATTTATAGCAGTGGCATAGCCTTATCTCTTCCAGTTAAAACCAATGTGTGGAGCCAATAAATACTACACACTGGAGACCTCTACTATGCCTGAGAATCTTATGCCATAATTTAGCACAAATGGCTGTGACATCCATGTGGACAGTGTTTTTTGTTATTTATTTTCAAGAATAATTAATTACCAAAATATGTTTTTCTTGAGGTTCTTTTACATTTCTGTCAAGGGACCGTACTTAAGTTGTGTGTGCGCTTATGAGTGTATGTGCATGCGTGATTGTATATATTTGGGGATTTATTTCTACATTTTCAACAGAAATGTATCTTTATTTCAAAGTTTTCAAGGTTTGTTGATGCTTCTCTTTACTACTTTGTTTCAGAGAGTATCATCCTTTAACAATTTGCTTTAAGTTGCCTTGAAAACTGCACAGCAAGGGTTAGAACAGTAGTAAACTGCGGCACTGATGTCCAGCCTATTAGGCCTTATCTTCATGGATCATGCTATTGTTTTGAATTGTACCAAAACACTGTTCCTACTAGGTCTGTGCGTAATGCTCCAATTTGTCATTAACCAAAGCCATTTTAGCATGCAGGCAAAGATGATGTGTGGCTGTTTCTGGGTTTTAGGATTTCTTCTCTGTTGAAACATGGCTGAACCAAAGGAGAAGCTGCAGCTTTCCATCACCAAAAAAAACATCAGAGCTGGGAAGGGTGGAAGAGAGTCAGCTCTGCGGCATCCACCTGAGAGGCTGACTCTTAATGGGCTCAATACGGAATGGCCCTGCATTCCAGCATGGCATAACAGGACCATTCTTGACTATAGGCCAGGCAGGTCCCAAAGACACTAACCACCTGGAATTCTAATTGAGGGTGTAACTTCTTACTTTTCACTTTGTCATTTCAGGGAGAGATAGTCAACCATTTCTGGGGGCAAATAGGCCTACGGCTATTGTTCTTTGTCATCTCAGGTTTCCTTTTCACTTTACAGCTTCACTTCTGTGGTCTGTTGGGGTTGTTAAAAGAAGTTCTCTGTGTAACAGGATATGACAAGAATGACATTTCTTGTTTTATTTACCCTGGCTTTTATGCTGACTTTTTAGGGCTGCCTTAGCATATGTGCTGTTCTGTATGAACACATGCAGCTACCAGTTTTCGATTCTTCTTTTTTTGGAATAGAAATTGAAATGTCTTCTCCAGAACTTTTAGTGGCTCCCTTTCCTTTTGAATCTGGAAGTCAACTACTCTTGTAGGGCACTCTACATTATATCACTGTATTAGTCTGTTCTTGCATTGCTATAAAGAAACACCTGAGACTGGGTCATTTATAAAGAAAAGAGCTTTAATTGGCTTACAGTTCCATAGGCTGTACAGGAAGCCTGAGGCTGGCATCTTCTTGGCTTCTGGGGAGGGCTCAGGAAACTTACAATCATGGCAGAAAGCAAAGGGGGAATGAGGCATCTCACATGGTGGTTGCAGGAGCAAGAAAGAGAGCGGGGAGCTGCTACACAGTTTTAGATAAGCAGATCTCATGAGAACTCACTCACTGTCACAAGAACAGCACTAAGGGGATGGCACTAAAACATTCATGAAGGATCCGCCTCCATGATTTAATCACCTCCCCTCTCCAACACTGGGGCTCACAGTTTGATATGAAGTTTGGATGGGGACACAGATTCAAACTGTATCAGTTGCCACGTGGTTAAATATTAAGTATACTGAGGAGTAGAATCATGTTCTGGTTAAAAGTGCAAGCCCTAGAAAACCTCCTGGGTTAGAATCCTACTCTTCACCATTTTCTTTCTATGTGACCATAAGCAAGAAATTGTCCTCAATTTACTGTAAAATGAGGCTGTTAATGTGACTTACCTTAAGGCTTATGGTAAGGATTGAATGCTTGAACACAAGTTAGAGGAGTACCTGGCTGATGGTGCACATTCAGTATGGGCTTGCTACTGCTTGTATTATGTAAAGCTTACCACCACCCTATCAAAGCACCAAGACACTTATTATCTATCATCATTTTCCTAAAACCAAAAAAAAAAAAAAAAAAATGAGCTCAGAAGATCTAACATGACTTGCTCACCTATGATAGAGGCAGTTCCATAAGCCCAATCTTCTCAACTTTAGTCCAATTTTTTGGACTTGCTGTTGTAGTCTCTGATCAATAAACTAAGAAGCATTTCACTGGCCTCCAGTATAAAAGAAACACAGAACCAAAGAATAATGTCCTAGGATATTGAATGAAACTTCTCGAAAGAACCCTAAATAATAAAATGTGAGTGGCATAAAGCCTTAAGGATAATTCTGGGTAGAAATGAGGTATTGTAGCTATACTAAGCAGGAGGTGGTGGGTGGGAAACAGGGAAAGTAAGAGTTAATTAAAGAGGAGGAGAAAAATGGAAATACATTGATGAGAAAAGTCTAACATATTGGTAGGATTAAAACCAGAATAGAAATTATTAGGTTGGTGCAAAATTAATGCAGTGTTTGCAATTAACAGATGAGTGAAAAAGGTGATCATGATGAGTAATTCAAAGCACCTGCTTTTCACCCCAGCTCACCACATGGCCTATTAGTATATAAGAGAAAAATGATGAATAATGAAACAAGTGTTCTGCCCCATTGCATTTTACCTTCACAATTTTCATTTTATTTTAGATTTCAAGAACGTGCTTCAGAGGGAGAGAGAGAGGGCCAGAGACATAAATATTTTCATAACAAATGAGCAGACCCATGGTTTGATAAAATAAATGCTTTCAGTTTTTCCTCAGCTCTAACCGAAACCACAGGATGAGTGCCCATTTACATTCATTTTCAAAACACGCATGTGCTTCAGAAGCTGGTGTCTTGAAAAATATCCCCTAGAAACTTCAGAGTTCACTGCTATGAAATGTCTTGCCTAGAAACCCCAGGACTGGCCTGAATTTGAGTCCTTTCTGCATTAATTGTTGAGCGATCTCTTTTGTAATGTGGATAATGAAATTACCTTGTTTCTCGGTTTTGTTTTTTTGTTTCCTCTTGCCTAGACACACAGTACTGTTTGACAGTTCATCACTTTACCAGCCATGGAAGAAGCACATCCATCACTAAAAAGTGCGCCTCCAGAAGTGAATGTCATTTTGTCGGTTGCCACCACAGCCGAGATTCTGAACATACGGTAAGGATTGTGTGTGTGTGTTATTGTCTAAACTTTCATGCTAGTAACGTAAGTCGTAGATCAAAGGAGAGGCTGGAAGGATAGTAATATGTTGACCATGTTTACATTTTGAGGAAAGACTCCATACAAAGATAAAATGCAGACCAAAGAACAGTTGGACTTTCTGTCCTTCAAAAAGAAATAATGTTACTATAAACAAGCGGCATTTCCCAGACTCCAGAGCTAGACCCTAGACCTCAGACTGTGGGTGAATGATGTAAGGCCAACTCTGGTGACCTGAGAGCAAACAATCCACAAGAAAATGGCAAAGCCTGCTCTGCTCTGTTGGTGGCCAGGAGTCACCAAGAACACTGCAAAGGGACACTGGAAGATGACAAGAGGACTATGGTGACAGTTTTTATGAAGGAAACCTTGTCTTATCTGCTGCTTCTGCTTAGATTAGGAAGGGAGTCTGAAGGATTAGCCTCAGTTTAATATGATGAACTCTAGGTACCTTTTAGATCAATTGATCACTGTAATGTTCTCATTCTATCATTCTAAATGAGCATTTCACTCCTCTATATGCCTGGAATTCTGAAATGCTTAAAAAAGAATTACTTGAAAGTACGTTCATTTCATGAGGTTTTAGAATTTGATTTACCCTGTAAGTACAGAAAATGATTCTTAAATCAGTGGCTTTTAGCTCTAGCTACACAAGAATCACGTGGGTAGCTTTTACACACTCTGCTTGTTGTTGAGGGATGTGGGCCGGCAGGCTTTCCAGACCAGTTGAAATGGAACCTCAGAGTAGGGTCCTGGGTGTCAGGATCTTTTTAAAAAGTTCCCCAAGGTGATTCTGATGTGCAGCCAGGGTTGAGAACCACTGATATGGATGCCTAAAGTTGATGCCTTTATCATACCTAGTCATCCTGGAAGCCTCTATGAATGGCTGGGTTTATCAGGTTGAGGCATTGTACCTGGCAAGGTTTGGTATTACCTGAAAACATCCCCTGAAAACACCTGTTAGGGACAAGCTTTTTTTTTTCTTACACCACTCAGCAACCATAATTAGCAAACCATTGTTGCTGTAATGATAAGAATCAGGTGTTAGCATAGACAATACAGAGTCATTATTATCCCCTAACAAGTAGCACTAGGAAAGAAAATCAATGACTAATCCCAAAGGTTCCTAGCTTTCATTTTTGTCTGAGTGTTTTCCCTTACAAACCTTTAGAAGATTTGTGGATTCAATCAAGCACTCTTATTCAGTTTTTCTTCCTCTTTGCCTTGCTAATGCTTGGGTTGGGTTTGATGCAGATAAATCACAGTTAGGATAAAAGACTTTCAGCATGGTTTTTCCCTTCCATTCCATTGGCATTCGTGGGGGAAGGGTACCCAAGAGCCTAGATGACGCGAAATTGGATAACCAACTCCAATTGTCTGTCTTTAGATAGAGCTGAAGAAGCTTTTCTTTTATCTTTCTTTCTTTTTCTTTCTTTTGCCTCTTCCCTCTTCTTCCTATTATTCACGGTCCTTTCCTCTCTCCTTTTTGTAACAGGAGTGTAGGTCTTGCTGTGAAGGAATGATCTGCAATGTAGAATTACCCACCAATCACACTAATGCAGTGTTTGCCGTAATGCACACTCAGAGAACATCTGGCAGCAGTGCCCCCACACCCTACCTACCAGTGCTCGCCTGGGTCTTTGTGCTTCCATTGCTGTGATGCCACCGTTCCTAGGAGAGGCAGAGACCAGCCTCTAAAGCACAAGCCAAAAACTGTGTGAACGGCGAACTTTGGAGTGAAGATCAATCTTGCACTTGGTGAAGAGTGCACATTGGACCCCAAGGCGAAAGCCAGTGGTTTGCTTTGATAAAATGTTCCCACATGAGGCCACAGGACTGAGGATGGGAATTTGGCAGGGCCTGAGAAGATGGTCTGACTTCCAGGCTTCCTGGTCAAAGAGAACTACATTTGGTCAGTTCTGCAGAGTGGATCCTGGCAACTAGTCCCACCTGACTAGGCCTTTAGCTGAAAGAATTTCTTGACCTCCTTGACTGCCTCAGAGGCTGCCAGGTCAAACCCTCCTGTTTATGTGATTAGCTCAGAGCGTCTCTATGAAATCTAACCCTTCCCCTCACGAGAAAGCAGTTTTCCCCACCAACAGACTAGTGAATGAGAAAGGCAACTGCCACGAAGAAAACTTCCAGTTGAACTAACATGAAATCTATTTGCTAATTGTGGGGGGAAATAAAGCTTTTAAATTATACAATGTAAATGCATGCTTGTGTGTTTCTTGACTGATGTGGAGACCGCTGGTGAAACAGTTACCAGGACCATAAAATAGGTCACTGACATTTGTGTCCATGCACCGTTGGTGATATGTATTATACTATAAAATTCTATGCTAAAGCTACTTAGCTTTTATCTTTTGGGGGAGAGATGCATTTTAGGATGCTAATACAAACTTAGTGACCTGAGAATATCTGGGAAACCTCCCTGATAAAGGAAGATGACACCTTGTCATATGATGCACCCTTAGCAGTAGTAGCTTCAAAAGTTCTAGTCAGAGAAAATGGCAAGGGGGGTCCCTTTTCCTCCTTCAGTCATATTCTTTATGCATGGCATGTCTACCAAGAGAACTTCTGTAAATACACGCTAAACTATTTGGTCCCATTCTCTTCTCTTTCCACTTATAATGCAATCTCTGAATTTCGAATGAGCATCTTCTTCCTGTTTCTAGAATTCTGATTTCCTGCCTTCAGTCACACTTTGGGATGACCTTTAAACACTCTGCCCTTGTATTTATAGTGATGAGTTAATGGAATGGGTTTTTTCCCCTAATTAAATATCCATCATTAGAATGCTGGGTGCCCTGTACACTCTATTAATGATGCTATCCTTGCCACATGGGCTCACCTATGACATGATTTGGCAAATTATGGCCCACAGGCCAAATACATTCCACCACCCATTTCTGTGAATAAGTCTTTATTAAAACACAGCCATGGCCACTTGTTTATGTATTGTGTGTGTCTCCTGTTGTGCTACAATGGCAGGGTTGCCGAGATGCAGCAAAGACTGTATAGTCTGCAAAGGCTAAAAGCTTTACTATCTTGCCCTTTTCAGGAAAAATTTGCTGACCCCTAATCTATGGGATGTCAAGACTGCTTAAGGAGAAAGAAGCTTTCTTTGCAGGGACCATGGTGCTAATGGTGGTTACTCAGCCTGAGCAATGGTTGGCCAAATCACTTCCCTTGTTTTCTCTGTCTTCTGAGTCAGTGAATTTGTCTTCTGTTTTGATTGTTTCATGTATCTGATTCCATCTTAGTAGTTACGTACTAATGTCAGGGGCTGAGCTGTATTTATGTTTTTTCTCATCGTTGATGCACCGGGAGCATTTCGTCTTAAGGCTCCTTAGCGTCCTATCAAACAGGGAGGGAACAGACATCATTATCTTCCTGTCTCTGGCCCAAACTTAGACTCACCTGGTAGCATCAGTTTTGAAGCCTAATATAGATTTATCCCATCTTTCACTCAACACCTTGAAGTATTTGAGTTTTCATAGCTTATACTTGTTTGAAATTAATTATGTAGGGCTTCGCTTGGAAATTTTAATAGCATCTTTGGCATCTTTTTATTCCCCAGGGTTTCTTTAGACTGTGTAATTGACAAATTGTCTGGTGTAAAAAAAAAAAAAAACCATTAGCAGACAGCACTTTTTTTTTTCCTGATTTTGTTTCTGCTGTATAGATTAATGAAGTTTCTTTTGTGTGTGTTTTTTTCTTTCCTGAGGAAATATCTAATTTCTCTTCTTTACCCTGAATATCAAGTTCATATGGATTTCACGTCTCACCTCCACTCCCTTAAGCATTTAAAATCGGGGTATGTTGAGCAAAGGAAGGAGTGCAGAGGAAACAAGCTTCTGGTAAAGGCAGCTGAGTGAACAGGGAATTACAAATAAAAATATGGGATGCCGCATCAAATTTGAATTTCAGATAAAAAATAATTTTTTGTGTAAGTTATTCATGAACTCACAAGACTGGCTCATCTAAGGAAATGTTTTCGAATCCTTGTAATAAAATCTTCTGAGTAACTCCAAAACAAAACAAGTCCCCAGGGCATTCTGGAGCTGTTGATTCAGTAGCTCTGAGATGAAGCTGAAGCCTACCCCCAATAGCTGAAAGTTAAATTTAAACAAATAGAAAAAAAGCTCTCAGGTGATTATAATGCTCATCCAGGTGTTACCTCTGATGTAAGAGGATCATTCCTTTTTCTGAAGCCTGGTCTTTGGGCACATAATAGGTATGCTGATGAGTAATAAACACAGACACAAGCAACCTCGGTTACAGGCATGGCTCTAAAAGTGTGGCCCAACAGCATCACCTGGAAACTTGTTAGAAATGCAAATCTCAGACTCCGTCTCAGACCTATTAAATCAGAAACTCTGCGGGTTCAACCTGTGATTTAACAAGGCCTCCAGGTGCTTCTGATGCATGTGCAAGTTTAAGAACCCCTGTACCAGATAGAAGTGCTCCCTAAAAGCCTTCAGTAAATGTGTCCCTGATATCTGCCTGATTGCTTGGGGGATATTGTAAAAAAAAAAGAAATCTGGGCCCCAACTTCACAAAGTCAGATTCGCTGCGTTGAGTCAAAAAATGTGTAGTTAAAAAAAGTTCCTCAAATGATTCTGAAACACAGCCACTTGGGGAGCCACCAAAGGAAAGAATAAAAGATGGATGTGATGTTGGTGATCAGAAGGCCCAGACTCCAACACCTGACCTTTGAGTTCTAATCTGAAAGCCCTATGCACTCTAAGTTGACTCTGTGATATCTTCAATGTTATTTAAAAACTAGAATGCAAAAAATAAATTCAATCATTAGAGTTCACTGCATAGATATTTAAAGTCCATTGCATAGGGACCTGGAATGGCCAAGCATCCCAGGCCTCAGATTAATTTAATTTGCCCCTTGTGGGTAAGAAAATGAGAAATACTTTAGTGTCAAAATGTCCAACGAGAATCCCAGTAGTGGAGTGAAGAAAGATGGGGAACATGTAGATTTGTTAGTATAAAAGAGACAAGGGGATTAGCTATGAATATGAGGAAGATCTGAGGGAATGGCCTGTCAAAGGTCCACTTTCAATAGATCTACATCTAGAATAAACTTTGAATTCCATCCATCAATCATTCCTTGAAAAAAAAAGTCACCTAACACCTTTTCCTCACCCATGTGTAAATGCTCTCCCTAAATTCAATTCTGCGTGAAAGCAGTCAGAAATTATCGGCATTACTTTCTATACAATCTGCATTCTGTCATGTCAATCACTGGGTGGAATATATTTCATAAGAAAAAGGAAGAAGGCGAAGGTGAGTTGGTTTCTCTTTCTCACTGGAAAGGAACTTATGAAGCCACGCAAAGCATGAAATGAACAATGAGGACACGCATGGACATGGGAGGTGAGGTGTGGCATGAAATCGGAAACTATGTTTTACATTCGTGAAATGATCCTTAGGCAAAACTTTTATGACATGTAGCTCACCAGTTACAAAGTTTGCTATGACCTTTGGATCCTGGACGTTTTATTTTATTTTATTTTTGCCTCATTATGTGTTGTCAACTATAGGATTTGTGGAGGGTGACATGGTGATGGTGGTTGTGTCTGGGTGCAAATCATGCCAGAAGACAAAGGCTAACAAATGCGCAAAGGTGAAAGTCCAAGAAACTGAAAAACAGTTGTTGTGATTTGAGTCCGCCTTTAGGCACAGTTCCTCTACTGTGTATCTGAAACAGTGCAGCATCTTTCTATGACTCTTCCCACTCCCCTTTCATCTTCACAATTCTGTCTCCTGCCCAGCCCCCCTCACTCCTTGCCTTGGCTTCTCTTTCATCAGATACTGAGACTGGAAGCTGAGCTGTCTTTACGGTGATCCAGAGTTGAGATCATTCTGGTTGGGGCTGTGAAAAATAGGGCTTTTGCAGCTCAATGCCGGAAATGCTATTTAGCAGGTCTGAGAATCTTCATTTTTAACAAGCATCAGATTCTGATATTGGTGATTCTCACCCTGGGAGTCTTAGGGCATCATTTTTTAGAAAAAAACAAACCCAGGCCCTCAACATAAGCTCTGTGTTGAGAGCTCACAGTCTCCTAAGCCACTACACAAGGAATTTTTTAGTTCATGAAAAGTGGTTCCAGCTAAGGGTCTGGGAACACATGGAGGACATTGTGGATTGGCAGAGCTGACACATTGAGAATGGCCCTGAGTTGCCTACGACAAGTGGGAGCTCCAGGAAGGGATTCTGGGGCCCTTCCAGGCAAGCGGGATGTCAAGGGTTCTGAGCACTGACTTGAATCCCTGGGCATCATAGCTGAGTGCGGCAGTAAGAAGCCATGGAAAGCAATGCGCAAGGTGAGTCCATCCACAGGACCTAAGCACAGACTCAAAATCAGTTCCAATGCAAATATTTTCCAAATATTTGGAGGACAGGCAACATGGGGCAAGCAGGTCTTGAAGATAAACTCTGATTCAATTTTTGAGTATCCTCAGTCAGGGAAGGCATCTTTTATAGAATGCTGTAGCCATCAGATAGCTTCAACTACAAATAACAGAGAGTCCCAAATTGGCATAAATGAATTTCTTGGCTTACATTACTGGAGGTTCAGAGAGAGAGACAGGGCTTCAAGGTGGACTTAGTCCAGTGGTTCCAGCCCCATTCTGTGCTGTTCTATCGATTCTCCCTTCCCTCATATCTTTTGGTAACTAGATGGCTATAGCTGTGGCATACTGCCTACCCAGTGTCCAGGGAAACAGGCAGGGGGATGCCTCTGGAAGCTCTCCAAGCAAAGGCCTTTGCCCAGCTTTCCAGCAAATCACAAGCCAGAAAGCTGTGTTCACCCTTGGCTTACTTCAGCTAAAGGAAGCTCAGTGTCCCCGAGGCATGTGTGGTGCACGAGGCATGTGTGGTGCACGGTGGAGGCTAGATATGTGAACAAAGCAGGAATGAGAAAGGAGGCAGGAAGAAATGCATCTAGATAAGCAACCAGAACTGTCTGCTACAGATTCCCACAATGTGAGGCTGTGTGGCGAGGCCATTGTTAAGGTGACTGAGGCAATGCTATCATGTCAGAGATAAGAGAGGGAGCCTTTGTCTTTAAGAGCTGCATGGACTTGCCCGAAGCACACAGCTAGCGAGAAGCAGACACTGATAAAGAAGCTCCCATGCCTACTGTAATTCGCATTGTGCTCCATTGTGATTAATGTACATTGTAAATCTGCAAGGGCGGGGAAAGAGCACGCAGCGCTTCCCAAACTATTCCATGAGAGAAACATTGTTTCACCGAGCATCTGGTTTCCACAGAGTACACTTTTGTGTACACAACCTTACAAATGTAGACAGGTATCAGGGGAAACCTGCAAAGCATGGGGGTGGGTAAGACATTGACTCCTAAAACACATGGTATATCCTGGTACTTAATAAATGCATGCTGAATGAATAAACCTTAAACATTCAGAAACACTCACTTCTCCGAGATCATAGGCTCCTACCTGTACAGACCTGTTGCCATCATCCTCAGGTGAGCAGAAGCAGAAAATGTAAAAACTGCCTTAAAAAGGGGAAGCTTCAAATACTTTTTCTTTGGTTTTGTCCTTATGTTTGTTCACTGTTCAGTGTCTAGAATGGATATTAATCCCACTCATGCCCACCACTCCTTAGGGCTCAACTGTAAATCAATCAAGAAGTCAATGGTTCCTGAAGATTGTATGTTCTTGTTTCCTCTCTTTGCATATGTCTTCTGAAGAATTCTCTGAAGTTGTCAGTCATTTGTTATGTCTGTATATTACTAGATTTACTATGAAATCAATCCTGAGTCAGAGATGAGTCCTGAATATTAAGATTTATCCTCATTGTAACTAATAAATTTAAACCAAAATTCATTCATGGACTGAGAGAATGCCTCCCTTCTGGACAGATCTTCAAGGAAAGTCCTTTTATATCTTATCCGACAAAGGAAATGAATACATAATTAAGTGGAAATGTAAAATAAGGAATAATGAAGTATTTTAACTAACATAGGTAAACCCACTGATATGATGTGGTTTGGCTCTGTGTCCCCACCCAAATCTCACCTCGAATTGTAATCCCCACTTGTGGCGGGAGGGACCTGTAATCCCCAGGTGTCGAGGGAGGGAGGTGACTGTTTGTGAGGGTGGTTTCCCCCATGCTGTTCTCATGATAGCAAGTGAATTCCCACGAGATCTGATGGCTTTAAAAGCGGCAGCTTCCCCTGCTCTTTGCTCTCCCGCTGCCTTGAGAAGAAGGTGCCTGCTTCCCCTTCCGCCATGATTGCAAGTTTTCTGAGGCCTCCCCAGCCATGCCGAACTGTGAGCCAACTAAACCTCTTTCCTTTATAAATTACTCAGTCTCGGATATTTCTTTGTAGCAGTGTGAAAACGGATGAATATGCCCACATTTGTTTTGGTGGTATTTTTTCTTATAATTAATCCTAAATTGAATGTCCAACATTGATTTTGGAGGATGTTTTTTTCACCAGTATTTAGGATCTGAGCATTTTTCTACTTACCTGGCTTTAAGAATTCTGGAATTGAAGAAAGACAAGAGAAAGATTTTGATTATAATTGTAACAATGTCTCGTTTTTAACTATGTAAGGGCAGGGAACTATTATTTGACTGATAGAATAGTGGAATAATTCTACAAGACTTCTGTATTTTTCTTTTTAATGTAAAGTTTCAAAATGAAAAGTGAGTTTAATTAAGTGGAAAGATAATCCATGATTAAATAAGATAATAAAGCAGATATTGCAAACAAATGAACATGGTTAAAAACTTAGAGCTCATGATTAGAGAGAAAACAGTCAAATAGTTTAAGGCAAAACTTTGACGGATTATTGAAGGGAAAAAAAGCAAAAATGCTGGATTTTTATCTACTTTTTGAGTGAGGCAAGGGATAAGGCTAAATCTTCCCTGTTTCATTATCAGCTGCTCTGGAAATGCAATTACCTGAAGTGGTTTGATGTCCCTTGTCAGACGTGGGTAAGTGTTTGTGCTAACGATGCAAGGACAGCACCGTGGTATGTGGGATGCAGTTCCCAGGGTGCACGTGCAGAATCCTAATAAGCATTTAATTCTTTTACTGAGAGAAACCCGCAGTGCCTTGAGGCAAAGTGTAATCGGAGATTTGCACAGATGAGAAAGAAAACCACACAGACGGAGGGGCTTGGCAATGCTTGCTCTCTTGAGATCTCTGGAGTGTTCAGCAGTGCCTTAAATCTAGGGGCAAGCCTGGCCCAATAGTTTACCCTTAGGGAGCCAGCTTTGGCTCTTGCAGCTCTGTTCTGAGAGTTTGTAAGTAGCTAGAGTTTAAATGACTTATGCCCTAATGTACTAGATGCTTGGTTCAGAGTAGGTGTTCGGGATCAAGTAGCTGAATGAGAATAGCTTACTGCTTGTGGTTTTCTTGAATGGAGGAAGGGTGGATGGTGTTGTGCAGGTCAATAGGTGTGAAGGTGAGTAATTTATAAGATGTGACTAGGAAATGGTTTTGCAATCTCATATGTTATCCCATTTGAGAGGCAGGTTCTTCCCGCTCCCAGTTTTGCCCCATGTAACTGAAGTTCTGCCTTTTTATGATACGTTTCTAAGACTCTGTAATTTTAGCCAACTTTTGATATATTCATCCTTTGTAGTTAGCAGTTAGAAACCAAACTCTGTGGAATCCTTAATAAAGATGAACAGACAGACGAACAGGAAGAACAGAGAAAGAAGCCCAGAGTCTAACAGTCATGAAATCCTGTACCTCAGTCCTGGAAGAAGTGAACATGGCCTGGGCATATGATGAGATATGATTATAAACAAAACATTGGGCACAGAGGGTCTTCAACTCCCTGTTCCTACACCTCCCACCATGCCCAGCACTGATACCTGTACTAAGCCAACAGGTAAACCATGGCTTTGCCCAACAATCAATACCTGTTTGAATTGAATCCATGAAATATTTTTCACAAGGTACTTAACTCATTAGCATTTGGTTTCCCAATTGTACTTATTATTTATTCTCCATCTCCCTCCAAGGCATTGCAGGAGGATCCAGAAATGACTATTTGAAGTATTTAGTAGTCGGCAAGTGCTGCAAAACAACTACAGACATAAATTATTTCCATTTCATTTTAGATCGGTTATATTTTATTCACTACCTTTTATATTTTCTGTGGTTTTGATGTCACTAAGATGCCCCTTCCACACTCCATTAAATTGACTTCATTTTCTTGACAATGAGATTTCCATTTAGTTTTCATCAACTGCTTAGATTTCCTCATCTTCAAATGCCTCATTTTCAAAAACAATAGGAAGTCTGTATGCTTCACACTATATAATGTGCAAGGCTTCCATTTAATGCATTGTTTGGCTAATTTTTTTAGGCAAATAAGCACATTAATTTGTACAAGCTATTAATACCAATTATTAATGCTTTTCATTTTGTTGGTTTCAGCAATCTCTGCATGACACATAGTGCAACAAAATGGAAATTGATTTCACCAAGTTTGGCAACTCTGCAGTGTTTTGTAACCTTTGCAACGCTGCTTATTTGAAAGGCTGGGTTTAATTATCCTTCTTTTGCCTGCTTCTCAAGATGTTGATGGGTAACAGTTCTATTGCACTTGACAGTTAAAAGTAAATTCATCTGGAGTGTTCCTATGCTGTCCTTGATGCTTGTTACATAAGGAGACTTTAATATGCCCACCAGAAAAGCATTAGCCCAGCTTATCTGAGGCTTAGTTTTTCTATGTGGGGAAAAAAGAAAGCGAGTCTCTCAGCTACAAGGCAATGTAGAAACCAGGCCTCCTGGGCAGAACAGAATGTGGTTCAGACAGTTCTCTCTGAGACTGGAACTAAAGGCCCACTGGGATTCAAGACCCTTATAAAGCACAAGAGCTTGGATCTTCTCTCTACTGCAATACCTTTAATGTGACTTTCCAATTATACTTCCTTTGGGTGTCTTCTCATTTTAGCCCTCCTCCCAGGAACTGGCTCCCTGACCCTCTCTCTACGATGTAGCTTCTGCTTATTCAGATGTTCAAATCCCTCATAACTCTGGCTCTTTTGGCCTTTGTCACTTTTTTACCTTACACCCTTTCTGCATTTGCTCCTACTGCATAATTTGAATTGCTCAGCGCTTTCTTGTTTTGGAAGTCATTTCCACTCTAGGCTCCCACAGAGGACCCTGTCCAGCCTAGAAGCTGGCTGCCTCTGCTCCAGGAAACTGTGGTCCAAGAGTGGGGATAATAGCATGGCTTACAGGCAAGGGGGTATGGGTGCCTGGTGTTGCCCATAGCAGCTAGGTGGGCAATTTCCTTTAAAAGTGGATGTGGGTGGGTTAGGTACTGTGATTGGCCAGCACCCCAAATAATATGTGGGGACACACCTTTGAGGTACTTTTTAAAGCTAAATGTGGCAATGTGGGGACACTTTTCTCTCTTGGTCTCTCTTCTCACTTCCATACTCAAACCTTTCCTATCTTTAAATTTATTCTATCTGCATTTGAATTTCAAGTAATAAGACCATGACTTGCTTGCTATCAGATTTTCACTGACTTGAAACTTTGAAGATAAGTTCTGGTGGGGAATGCTCTTTGTTCCACTGTTTTGGCCTGTGGGGGTTGTGTTTATACAAGGGTAAAATCCAGAGACACAAAGAAGGAGGTCAGAGAGGTAACAGCCCAGAATGCTTGCTTTTCCGTGGGACCAACCCCTTTTATTAGTTGCTCTTAGTTTTCACATCAACACCTAGTCATGAAATGGAGCAAGAGGCTGCAATCCAGGGGTACCCTGCCTGGGATAGAGAATTAGAACATGTGAGATTATTTATATGTACAGTGACTAATTAACTCTTAAGGAAGTACAGTCCGTCTTGGATGCATTCAAGTTGTAACTCACTGCATATTTGCTGGTGTTTCTGTTATGCTGATGTAATATTCATCGGTCTTTCCAAGCCTTCATTGAACCAGCAGACAGATGTGGTTCCAGTTTTGGAGACTTATGATCTAAATATCCTAATGCAGCATTTCCAATTTCCTGCTGATCTTGCTGGAAGATCTAATGAAAAACTGACTAGATTGCTTAAATTTGCTTTAAGAAAGAATATGAAAGTAAGGAATAAACAAGATAGCTTTTATGTGGTCAATATTCAATTAGATCTTTTGGTCTTTATCCTGAATTTTTGGATGGTAAGGTTGTATTTCTTTAATAGTCAGGTAGAATTTTTGTATCCTAGGGGCAAATTTCTGAGAAATGTTTGAGACTGCAAGATAACCACGTTTTTTAAAAACTCAAGCCACAGGGGTAAAGGTATTTAGTAAAATGATAGAAATAATAAAAGACAAAACCTGATTTAAAATGCAAGTATGCTTTAGTGGAGCTTCGGGACAAGGTCCCGAGGAACAACCTGGATTCTCAAAGCCAAGTTTGCACTGGAAACGCTCTCGTCAGCATATCTCATTTCCGAGGGCACGATCTCTTTCTGCCCCCTACCATGATATTACAAGGTCTTCATGTCGTTAAACACTGGGCATGCCTGGCTGGGTTCCCTCATTCTCCCTGGCCCTGCTCTCCATTGTAATAGATGAGGGTCCTCCCTGCCCTTTGAATTTGCCAATGGGTATGGGGGAGCTGGCAGTTCAAGTGGAGGTCTCACATAATCCTGGTTTTCTGGATCATTTGATTTATTTAAGTACCTATGATGCCAAGGTCCCTGGGCATTCTTCCAACCAACCGCTTATGTTGCCATAAATAATGTCAGCTCTGGGGACTCAACTGAATTAGGCCAAGGGCTGGCTACAGGGTTGTCTCCCATGTTTCTTGAAGGTCAAGATATTTGGACTATCGGTGTATAAGAGCTTCTTTGGAAATGTGCCCTAATATAAAAATTTCAGAAACATAGTCTTATTCAATATTCAATTTTTAATGCATTTCAGTATTCTACATGTAGGTTTTGTTTTGGTTGGTGTAGAGAAAGGGGCCCTAGAAATCGATATGGTGGAGAACTAGAATTTAACATCCATGGATTAACCCTAATGGATTTACATTAAAAGGCAAAGTCCAACAGGCTGATGTCCAAGTGGCAGAAAAGAATTCAGAGACTGATGAATTACATTTTGAAATGCCAAGATCAAGGAGAAAATTCAAATTCCATAAAATTTGCTCCTGGACCCTAATGATTAATGTAAACACATCAGTCTGGTTAAAATGAACAAATCATTAACCTTGGTCATTGCAATAAACTAGCACTGTAATCAATAAGTGATATTTATTCTTTCCTGCCAAATAGTTGGGAGATGAAAAATGTCTGGGCAATATTTGCAATGGACTCTCAAGAGAAGGAGAGGTCACTTCTAGCTAGCCTGCTACCATGGGAGTCTCTCAAGGAATCTGGTGTCATCATCATCACACAGAACAAACAGATTCCCACTGCACATAACTGAAGACTTCCGTGAAGGGTCAGCCACGACCACGTTAAAAGGACCTGGGGGCTAACAATCAAGAAGTGATTCTTGTCATTTGTAAAAACTGTCCTGAGTGCTGTTTTCTGTAGAAACTGGTTCCCTGGGTCTTTTTGCTCTGTTTTCTCCATTATTTAAACACGCTGTCTTCTGTTCTCCTGCTGTTTGCTCCTGTTAACACCACTCAGGACTTAGAGAGCAGGGCATGGCCTCCCCTACGTTAATCCTCTCTCTTAATCTCTGCTAGCTAAGGCTGCACTGCAAAGTTTGAACACAACTTTACTGAAGGTTAGGTCATCTTGAAGAAGTAGAGCACAAAATAACTGACCACTGATTCATAAAGTGGTTGCACAGGGTCACTCTACAAAGCCCTGACACCCCCGGCCTGCCTCCCTGTGCCAGCAGCCAGCTGACAATTCCTCCCCATTTGCCACTACTCCTCCCTTTAGGCTAAATTAACTTTAGCCTAAAACTGCCTCTTTACATATTGTAAAGGTTTCTTCATACGTAGTGAATCTAACCTAAATGGATATGTAAACAGACTATACTCCGGTGCCAACCACTGAGTTTCGGCCAATCACAAGTGGCCGAAATCATGTTCAAGTAAGGCAAAGGCTGATTAGGCTAATCTGGCTGTTTCTGTACTTCACTTCCGTTTTCTGAACATTGCTTTCCTTTTCCTATGCATATAAATCTTCTTCGACCACGCAGCAGGGCTGATCTCTCTGAACTTGGTTTGGGAGTTCAACTCACAAATCGTTCTTGCTCAGTTAGACTCTGTTAAATGTAATTTGTCTAAGGTTTTTTTTTTTTTTTTTCCACCCCTAACCAGCAGGAATTTATTGAACATTTTAATGCTTTATTTGAAGTCCCATCTGTAGCTGACACAGAAAATAAGAGGAGTTTCTTCCCCTTTGGGTTCCTAGCCTGTCTCCCAGCCCTCTGTTCCTACTCTAGAAGCTGCCTCATCTCAGTATGATACTGCACTGGAATATCCACTTCATCCAAGAGACTCACCTCCCACCCCGATGGTATGTTATGGCTTCTTTACCTCAAAAATGATTATACAAAAAATAAGACTGAAAAACATACTGATGTCGGACCATACTTTGTCCTATTAGAGATGTAGTTAATTTGGGGTAGTGGTAGAAAAAGAAAGATACAAAAGTTAGCAGAAGAAGTAAGGGACAGAAATACATTTGGAATTATTGTCTTTCAATGCGGGGTCTCAGATATTTTTCCATTTTGACAGCAGCTAGTTGGTTCTCTTAAGTTTGTTTCACCAGTCTGGATGGACTCTGTCAAATGTTTTTGGGTGGATGAAAAGGCATTTTGCCTGAGCTGTGTTGTTTCTCTTCCTGACATGCATAGTATTGGTATTGCCTTGCTGGGAGAAGTCGTGTGTGTGTGTGTGTGTGCATGTATATATGGGTATGCAAGCATGGTTGTATGTATGTGCATGTGTGTGAGTGTGTATGTGTCCTTGTGTGTGTGGTGGATAATTCTTCAGTGAATTCTTGGTAGGCCTAGCAAAAGATGCCCATTTTGCACTTAGCATAGTGAGTTCATCTTTGTTTCTCACTATGCTAAAAGCAAAAATGGACATTTTATTTAGAAGTAGATACCATTCATTGGCTATCATAGTTGTCACCAATTTGATTTTACCCAATAAACTGAACACATTACTTATAGGATAGAAAATGTGGTAGCTTACATGGACTTTTTCAGGTATCATTCATTTGCTCGATAAATATTTAAAGACCTGATAAAGCCTTTTTAATTTTAAAATATCAGGATGTGGTAGATGCAAAGAATACTGAGTCCTTTTCTCCCAAGAGTTGAGTCTAGTAGGAAGCCAGATGTGCAAATAGATTAAACAGAAGCGTCCCTCTTCATAGTGTAGGCTTGTTTCAGTTTTGTTTCCCCCAAAGCAAAGCCTGAGGCAAGGATTTGGGTACAAGTTAGTTTTTTTCCCCCATCTCTGTCTCTTCTTTGTTTGAGGGGAAAAAAGTTGTAGACAGTACCGTGAAAGAGTGAAGAAGCAAGATAGGGTAGGGAAGGAAGGAGATTGCAAATGAGTAGGTTACTGCCATGGGCACCTGAGGCTCAATCTTCCTAGGGCCTTTTGAGATACTGTGGACCACAACTACGAACTGTCTCCTTGAGAAGCAAGAAAGTTGAGACATTTATCCACGAATTCCCAAAGGGCTGAGGGTTGCTTCTGGGTTGTTAACTCCCAATTTTTCTAGGCTGCTGTTCACTAGCTGAACATGCTCCTATGGCTCCTTCTAGAGAAAGAGAGAGAGAGAAAGAGAGAGAGATAAAGGGGATTGGGGGGAGAGACAGAAAGAGCTGCAGGCACTTTGGTGTGTGCTGGAATTGTCTGCATGTGACCTCTGGGTTGGCTAGGGGCAAAAATTGCTTCAGCTCAGGGCATAGAACAGCAGCTCGTTACTTTTAATATTCACATTAAATGTCATGGAGTCCCATTCTGTCTATCACACATAATATCATTCTTCCCTCCTTGATATTCTCCTTCCTGGAATTTTTCTTTTTTTTTTTTTTTTTTTTTTTGAGACGGAGTCTCGCTCTGTCGCCCAGGCTGGAGTGCAGTGGCGCGATCTCGGCTCACTGCAAGCTCCGCCTCCCGGGTTCACGCCATTCTCCTGCCTCAGCCTCCCGAGTAGCTGGGACTACAGGCGCCCGCCACTGCGCCCGGCTAATTTTTTTCTATTTTTTAGTAGAGACGGGGTTTCACCATGGTCTCGATCTCCTGACCTTGTGATCCGCCCGCCTCGGCCTCCCAAAGTGCTGGGATTACAGGCGTGAGCCACTGCGCCCGGCCGGAATTTTTCTAAGAACTCCAGCAGTGTCCACATTGTCTTAGGATCTAGGCCTAATTTGATACCATCTTTTACTGACAGAAATCCAGGAAACCTTCTCAGTCAGCTAACAGTCCTCTTATTTTTTGGTAGTTGCTGCCTTTATGCTGCTGAAACACTGATTTTAGGCCATCAGGTGCCATGCCAGCCTGTAGCTAGAAGCCCTGCAGTGATGTGACACTGAAATACAGTAGCCTGGCAGCTTGGGGTGACATATACTCACTAAAGAAGAAAATGTGGGTTATCTAGGGCCACTGACTACATCAGTGGTCCTGGGTTTAAGGTGAAAGTCTTTATCTTCAATTATTTTGCTCATTTAAACTCATTTCAAGCTTTCCCAGAATTGGACTTCCAAAGTTACCAGCTACTTTTGGTCTTAAATACAAACATTTCTCCAGGCATTTGTATGCTGTGATAGCAGATAGATGAGTCTGAGGGGTTTCTAATCTTGGCTACAAACTACATCTGGAAAGAGCCCTTCTTCTACCTCTTTGTATAAGCTCTTGAGGTCAAATTTGGTCCCTGACTCTGCAGTCTCAAGACCTGACATTGTTTTCTTGCCCCAGGTAAATGGCACAACTTTCAAGGTAAACCATAATCTTCTCATAACTTTCTGTGTCTCACAGAGATGCACCAAAAAAGAAGTACAATGAAGTTAACTACATACCCTCCAAGACCAATTCTTACTATTCCTTCTGCATGGAAGGTTTTTCCCTTTACCCAAGAAAGTTCCAAGACTATGAGAGAGCCTGGAAGTTAAGGGTGAGGGTGGGAATAGGGGAGTAAATGAGGAGACATATAAAGAGACATATAAATTAATATAACTCCTTCAGAGACTAAATAAAGAGAAAGTTAAAAAGAGATGGAGAGAGAGAGAGAGGCAGAAAGAAAGGCAGAGACACAGAAGAAAAGGAAAGAAGTAAAGAGCATATTCTTTTGTAAATCTTTACTGTAATGATAAGAACAGAACTCAGATGTGAAAAATCTTAATGTCCACAAAGGAAATACATAAAGCAGTGCAAAGTACTATGGCTGCACAGGGCCATGCAGGGAATAGTTCAGGGATCACAGGTATGTGGTAGGGTATAAGAAGTGTATTTCCATTGCTACTATTTGGGCAGATTAATTATATCATTTTTGGAGACAAAGTCTGGGTGTTTTCCTTTAAGAGGGCATTTGCAGGGGAACTTCCCTTTGTAAAACCATCAGATCTCCTGAAATTTATTCACTGTCACGAGGACAACACAGGAAAAACCTGCCCCCATGATTCAGTTGCCTCCCACCAGATCCTTCCCACGACAGGTGGGGATGATGGGAGTTACAATTCAAGATGAGATTTGGGTGGGGACACAGTCAAACCATATCAGTGTATGAGATTATCATCTTACTGTGTTACCTTTGTGTAATGAAGGGATTTTTCTTTAAAAATGATGCCACAGTTTGCTTGTTTAGCTTACAAGCATGAAGGAGGCTGGGATAATTTCCTAAGGAGCTGTGCTGGACATGTTGAGTTCAAGTTCTAACATCCATGTTCTTCTTCAGTACTACTTCATTTGATCCAAAATCTGGAGAGTATTGAAATTTCTCCAGACTACATTTGTAAATCACACTTGAGTGTAATAATCCCATTGTAAAAAGAACATGTTTCTACTTTGTCATGATCAAACTCAGATGCATGCTGATTGACAAAAAGAGTTCTAACATTCATTTCTTCTGTAAATTGAAAAATCATCTCCATCTATACATTTATACAAGTTATTATGTTGAGTCGATTTAGGTATAGTTGGTGAATACCAAAGCTAGATAGAAATATGACATGAATTTTGCAAAAAATATTTGGGCAGAGTAGATATTGCTATTGAGGTAGAGTTTATCATCAGCCTATCCACGCCTATGTCAGAGACTTTTGGGAGAGTTGCATATGGTTGGTGCAAATCATTTTACTGCCAGAATGCTTTGAGCTGAAAGAAGTTAAATATGCAATCCATTATTCTAGAACTATATTCTTACTCTCCAGGGAAGCTTCAAAACTTCTACAATGTTTCATTCATGTTTATTTCTGTTCTTCTAATAGTCCCACTCTTTATTCCAGGTATCCATCATCACCTGGACTATTTTCTGCATTGATTGGTACATCTCCTATTCTCTCTCCCTGCTCCAAAGTTCTTCGTTTGGTATAAACTGGTATCCAGTTTATCTTTAGATTCATAGACTTTCTCACCTTTCTGAACTCTATTGATGCCCTAACATTTCAGTTCTTTGACTGTCTCAGCCACAAACTTCTCCCACAGTTCTAGCCAAAAGGAAAAGCTGCCAAATTAAGACTCTCAGTTTTTAACATCATACCTTTTGATAACTCTCAACTCTATAGAAAGCTCATTGGAACTAAAGGGTACAATAACTGACATTAAAAATTCACTGGGTGGACTAAACAGCAGATTGGAGGTAGCAGGAGTCAGTGAAATTGAAGACAGATTAATAAAAAGTATTCAATCTAGAGAAAAGAGAGAAAAAAGATTGAAGAAAAATATATAGATCCTTGGGTGCCTATAGAAAATATAAAATGGTCTAATATATGTATAATTGGTGTCTAAGGAGAAGACAATATATGGCAGAAAAAAATTTGAAAAAGTAAATAGTCTAAATTTCTCAAATTTGATAAAAAAACCTCAAATTAGATGTTAAAGAAACTCAGTGATTCCCCAAGTAAAAAACAAAAACAAAAAAACAAAGAAAATCACACCCAGGCATATGTGGTAAAACTGCTAAAATTCAAAGATAAGAGATAATTTTGAAAGCAAACAGAGAAAAATGTCACATTATGTAGAGAATGAAGGTATGAATTATGGCTGGACACTCCATCAAAAACAATAGAGACCAAAAGACAATGTAGTAATATTTCGAAAAAGCTGAGACAGACCATCTGAAGGAAGAGGACTGACACCCCAAATACTGTGAGTACCCAGCTATGGAAGAGGGAAAGGGAGACCCTCCTCTCCCGAACACACATCCCCACTGGAAAATCTGAAGGTCTGTTTGTGGGAGAAGTTTCTGACTTTACCTGGAGCTGAGTCAATTTAGAAAGCCTAGTGGAATACATGGGTAGAAAAAGCAGCAGAAAGGCACTGGGAGCTCGCTGTATCCCCTAGCAGACCATTCCTGCCTTGCACCACAGGGATCCATCAGGAGGGTGACCAGAGGAGCAGGGGGTAAAACTCCACAGGGAGAAGGAAATCTCTAGCTGTAGTTTGTGGCAATTTGAACAGGGCGAGAAGCCTCCTGGCCAGAACTCAGCAGAAGGTGCAAATCAGGTATGCAGACTCTACAGGTAGGGGAAGAACCAAGCCCTTTTCTTTTGCAGCTCAAAGGTGGGTAGCCCAGGGCAAGTTTTCAAGCCTTCACCTGGAAACAGACCTCAGGGATGTTGTGGTGGGGGGCGCAGTGACTCTCTATCCTGCTGTGTCCAATCTGCTGGCCCTTCAGTTTGCATGGGAGCTGGGTGAGGCCTATGACTGCTGGCTTTCCCTACTTCCCTGACAACCTGAACGACTCAGCAAAGGCAGCCATAATCCTCCTAGGTACAAAACTCCAGTAACTTGGGAATCTTACCCCCATTTCCCACAGCAGCCACAGCAAGACCCACCCAAGGAGAGTCTGAGCTCAGACACACCTAGCCCCACCCCCACCTGATGGTCCTTCCCTATGGGCCCTGGTAGCAGAAGACAAAAAGCATATAATCTTGGGAGTTCTAGGGTCCCACTCCCCACCGGTCCCTCTTCATACTACTAAAGCTAATGCTTTCTGGAAAGTGCCACCTCCAGGCAGGAGGCCAACCAGCACAAACATAGAGCATTAAGCCACCAAAGCTAAGGACCCTCATGGAGTCCATTGTACCCTCTGCCACCTCCAATGGAACAGGAGCAGGCATTCATGGCTGAGAGACCCATAGATGATTCATATCACAGAACTCTGTGCAGACAACCCCCAGTACCAGCCTGGAGCTGGATAGACTTGCTGGGTGGCTAGACTCAGAAGAGAGACAATAATCACTGCAGTTCAGCTCACAGGAAACCACATTCGTAGGAAAAAAAGGAGGGTAATACATCAAGGGAACACCCCATGGGACAAAATAAATTGAACAACAGCCTTCAACCCTAGACCTTCCCTGTGATAGAACCTACCCAAATAAGAAGAAAGCAGACAACCAACCTGGTAATATAAAACAACAAAGCTCTTCAACACCCCCAAGAAATCATACTAGTTCACCAGCAATGGATCCAAACCAAGAAGAAACCCCTGATTTACTTGAAAAAGAATTCAGGAGGTTAGTTATTAAGCTGATTAGAGAGGGGCCAGAGAAAGATGAAGCCCAATTAAAGGAAATCCAAAAAATAATACAAGAAGTGAAGGGAGGAATATTCAAGGAAATAAATAGCTTAAAGAAAACAATACAAAATTCTGGAAACTTTGGACACACTTTTAGAAATGTGAAATGTTCTGGAAAGTCTCAGCAATAGAATTGAACAAGTAGATAAAAGAAATTCTGAGCTCAAAGACAAGGTCTTTGAATTAACCCAATCCACAAAGACAAAGAAAAAAGAATAAGGAAATATGAACAAGCCTCCAAGAAGTCTAGGATTATGTTAAATGACCAAACCTAAGAAAAATTGATGTTCCTGAGGAAGAAGAGAACTTCTAAACTTTCCAAGCTTCTAAAAGCTTGGAAAACATATTTAGGGGAATAATTGAGGAAAACTTCCCAGTCTTTCTAGAGACCTAGACATCCAAATACAGGAAGCACAAAGAACACCTGGAAAATTCATCACAAAAAAGGTCTTCACCTAGGCACATTGTCATCAGGCTATCCAAAGTTAAGACGAAGGAAAGAATCTTGAGACCTGTAAGACAAAAACACTAGGTAAACTATAAAGGAAAACCTAATAGATTAACAGCAGATTTCTCAGCAGAAACCCCGACAATCTAGAAGGGATTGGGGCCCTATCTTCAGTCTCCTCAAACAAAACAATTATCAGCCAAGAATTTTGTATTAAGCAAAACTAAGCATCATATATGAAGGAAAGATACAGTTGTTTACAGACAAAAAAATGCTGAGAGAATTTGCCATTACCAAGCTACCACTACAAGAACTGGTAAAAGGAGCTCTAAATCTTGAAATAAATCCTAGAAACACATCAAAACAGAACCTCTTTGAAGCACAAATCACACAGGACCTATAAAACAAAAATACATGTTAAAAAGCAAAAATGAAAAACAAAAAATAACAAAGTTCACAGGCAACAAAGAGCACAATGAATGCAATGGCACCTAACATTTCAATACTAACATTGAATGTAAATAGCCTAAATGCTCCACTTAAAAAGAGATAGTACTACAAAATGGATAAGAACTCACCAACCAACTATCTGCTGCCCTCAGGAGACTCACCTAACATATAAGGACCCATATAAAATTAAAGTAAAGGGGTGGAAAAAGGTATTTCATGCAAATGGACACCAAAAGTGAGCAGAGGTAGCTATTCTTATATCAGACAAAACAAGTTTTAAAGCAACAGCAGTTAAAAGAGACAAAGAGGGACATTATATAATGGTAAAAGGCCTTGTCCAACAGGAAAATATAACATTTCTAAATAGATACACACCTAACACTACAGCTCCCAAATGTATAAATTAATTACTAATAGACCTAAGAAACGACATAGACAGCAGCACAATTAGAGTGGGGGACTGCAGTACTCCACTGACACCACTAGACAGGTCATCAAGACAGAAAGTCAACAAAGAAACAATGGATTTAAACTATACCTTGGAACAAATGGATTTAACAGATATATACAAAACATTTCATCCAACAAACACAAAATACATATTTTATTCAACAGCACATGGAACTTTCTCCAAGATAGATGATATGATAGGCCATAAAAGGAGCCTCAA
Source organism: Chlorocebus sabaeus (assembly GCF_047675955.1). Classification (NCBI taxonomy): domain Eukaryota; kingdom Metazoa; phylum Chordata; class Mammalia; order Primates; family Cercopithecidae; genus Chlorocebus; species Chlorocebus sabaeus. Next base: position 36,568,063 of record NC_132913.1, read on the forward strand.
TAAATTTAAGAAAATTGAAATTATATCAAGTCCTGTGTCAGACCACAGTAGAATAAAACTGGAAATCAACTGCAAAAGGAATCTTCAGAATAATGCAAATACATGGAAATTAAATAACCTACTCCGGAATGAGCATTGGGTAAAAAACAAAAATCAAGATGAAGATTTAAAAAAGATTCAAACTGAATGACAATAATGACACAACCTGTCAAAACCTCTGGGATACAGCAAAGGCAGTGCTAAGAGGGAAGTTCGTAGCCCTAAACACCTACATCAAAAAGACTAAAAGTGCACAAACTGACATTCTAAGGTCACACCTCAAGGAACTAGAGAAACAAGAACAAAACCAAACTCAAACCCAGCAGAAGAAAGGAAATTACCAAGATCAGAGCAGAACTAAATGAAATTGAAACAAAAAAATACAAAAGATAAATGAAACAAAAAGTTGTTTCTTTGAAAAGACAAATAAAATTGACAGTTCATTAGCAAGATTAACCGAGAGAAAAATCCAAATAACAACTGATACCACTGAAATACAAAAGATCATTCAAAGCTACTATGAATACCTTTATGCACGTAAAAAAGAAAACCTAGAAGAGATGGATAAATTCCTGAAAAATACAACCCTCTAGCTTAATTCAGGAAGAATTAGATACCCTGAACAGACCAATAATAAGCAGTTAGATTGAAATAGTAATTTAAAAATTACAAACAAAAAAAAATGTCCAGGACCAGGTGGATTCACAGCAGAATTCTACTAGACATTCAAAGTAGAATTGGTAGCAATCCTTTTGACACTATTCCACAAGACAGAGAAAGAAGGAACCCTCCCTAATTCATTTTATGAAACCAGCATCACCCTAATACCAAAACCAGGAGAGGACATAACCAAAAAAGAAAACTACAGACTGATATCTTTGATGAACATAATGCTAAAATCCTTAACAAAACACTAGCCAACTGAATCCAACAACATATCAAAAAGATAATCCACCATGAACAAGTGGGTTTCATACCAGGGAGGCAGAGATGGTTTAACATATGCAAATCAATAAGTGTGATACTCTGTATAAACAGAATTTTTAAAAATCACATGATCATCTCAATAGATGAAGAAAAAGCATTTGACAAAATCCAGCATCAGTTTTTGATCAAAACTCTCAGCAAAATCAGCATACAAGAGATATACCTCAATGTAATAAAAACCATCTGTGACAAAACCACAGCCAACATAATACTGAATGGGGAAAAGTTAAACACATTCCCTCTGAGAACTGAAACAAGACAAGGGTGCCCACTCTCACCACTCCTCTTCAACATAGTACTGGAAGTCCTAGCCAGAGGAATCAGACAAGAGAAAGAAATAAAGGGCACCCAAATCAGTAAAGAGGAAGTCAAACTGTCACTGCTGACGGTCTGATCATTTACCTTGAAAACCCTAAGAACTCCTCCAGAAAGCTCCTAGAACTGATCGAAGAATTCAGCAAAGTTTCCAGATATAAGATTAATGTACACAAATCAGTAGCTCTTTTATACACCAACAGCAACCAAGTGGAGAATCAAATCAAGAACTTAACCCTTTTATAATAGCTGCAAAAAATAATAATAATACTTAGAAATGCACCTAACCAAGGAGTGGAAAGACTTCTACAAGGAAAACTACAAAACACTGCTGAAAGAAATCATAGATGACATAAACAAATGGAAACACAGCCCGTTCTCAGGGATGGGTAGAATCAATATTGTGAAAATGACCATACTGCTCAAAGCAATCTACAAATTCAATGCAATCCCCATCAAAATACCACCATCATTCTTCACAGAATTAGAAAAAATGCTTCTAAAATTCATATGGAACTGAAAAAGAGCCTGCATAGCCAAAGCAAGACTAAGTGAAAAGAACAAATCTGGAGGCATCACACTACCTGATTTCAAACTATACATAAGTCCATAGTAACCAAAACAGCATGGTACTGGTTAAAAATAGGCACATAGACCAATGGAACAGAATAGAGAACCCAGAAATAAACCCAAGTACTTACAGCCAACTGATCTTTGACAAAGCAAACAAAAACATGAAGTGTGGAAAGGACACCCTTTTCAACAAATGGTGCTGGGATAATTGGCTAGCCACATGTAGGAGAATGAAACTGGATCCTCATCTCTCACCTTATACAAAAAATCAACTCAAGATGGATTGAGGACTTAAATCTAAGACCTGAAACTATAAAATTTCTAAAAGTTAACGCTGGAAAAACCCTTCTAGACATTGGCTTAGGCAAGGATTTCATGACCAAGATCCCAAAAGCAAATGCAATAAAAACAAAGATAAATAGCTGGGACCTAATAAAACTAAAGAGCTTCTGCATGGCAAAAGTAACAGTCAGCAAAGCAAACAGACAACCCACAGAGAGGGAGAAAATCTTCACAATCTGTACATCTGATGAAGAACTAATATCCAGAATCTACAACAAACTTAAATTAGTGAGAAAAAAGCAATCTCATCAAAAAGTGGGCTAAGGACATGAATAGACAGTTCTCAAAAGAAGATACACAAATGGCCAACAAACATGAAAAAAATGCTCCACATCACTAGGGATCGGGGAAATCAAATCAAAACCACAATGTGATACCACCTTATTCCTGCAAGAATGGCCATAATAAAGAAAATGTGGTATATACACACCATGGAATGCTACTTAGTCACAAAAATGAATGAAATAATGTCTTTTGCAGCAACTTGGATGGAGCTAGAAGCCATTATTCTAAGTGAAGTAACTCACACATGGAAAACAAAAAATCATATGTTCTCACTTATAAGTGGGAGCTAAGCTATGAGGACACAAGGGCATAGGAATGATACACTGGACTTGGGGGCCTTGACGGAGAAGGTTGGGAGTTAAGGGATAAAATACTACATATTGGGTGCAGTGTACACTGACTTGGTGACAGGTGCACCAAAATCTCAGAAATCACCACTAAAGAACTTTTCCATGTAACGAAGAACCACCTGTTTCCCTAAAAATGATTGAAATTAAAAAACTAAAAAAAAAAAAATCTTGCTGAGATTTTGATAGAAATTACAACAAACCTGAATATCAAACTGGAGGGAAAAACAAAAAAATTAAACATTCTAGTGTTTCTGGATCAAAAACAAGTAATGTTGAGGTTTTGAAGAATATGTTTCCTATACAATTTTCTAAATATATGTGGATTCTGTTATAACTGAGATAATATTACAGATTTTATTCTGTAACCTTTTCTCAATTACTATAATAGGAAAGGATTATATTCAATATCACTGACTTTACTTACACAATGGGTTTAGTTGCTGTGTAGTATTTTGTTCTATGGTTATTGAAAAATGTACATAATCTATCACCTAAACAAAAGAATATGGTTTTCCCTTCTAATTTTCTTAAAAGACATCTGACTATTTAAAAGCAAAAACAGGCTGGGTACAATGGCTCACACCTGTGATCCCAGAACTTTGAGAGGCTGAGATGGGTGGATCACTTGAGGTCAGGAGTTCAAGACCAGTCTGGCCAACATGGTGAAACCCTGTTTCTACTAAAAATACAAAAATAAATTAGCTGAGTGTGGTGGTGAGCACCTGTAATCCCAGCTACTCTGGAGGCTGAGGCAGGAGAATCACTTGAACCCGGGAGGTGGAGGTTGCAGTGAGCCGAGATCACGCCACTGCACTCCAGCAAGACTCTGTCTCAAAAGTAAATAAATAAATTAACTAAAAGCAAAAAAGTAACATTTTAAGGTGGAGTTTATTATGAATATAGAAGGAAAAGAGATGACAACAATGGCACATAGGATGAACGGGAAGGCCAATAGAATTACACTGTGGTAAACTTTTCCATTTGTGAATGGGAAACAGGAAGCGTGAAGTGAGGAGTGTGAGGAAGGAAATACCAGGTAAGGAGTGTGAAGTGTCAGAGGTGAAGTGTAAAGGGATACAATATAAACGCTAATGAGCAGCCAGTGTTGAAAACCTGCTCTCTCCTAGGTAGTTGGATCTACTTCCAAGGCTTTACAAGTTATCTCTATGTTGCTATGCTTTTAAATACATCATTTTAAAAGCAAATGCACACTTTTAAAGCAAATTAATGATTAGGCTGAGCTCATACGGAATAATGTCATATCCTTCTCTTCCTTGGCACAGCATTTTCCCTCTATTACAATCTCCTCCTCTAGCCTCTGAGAGCATGAGAACATCCTAAATCAAATACCCTTGAAGTTTTCCCTAAAAACAAAACAAAAGAAGGTGACACGGAAACCAAACCCAAATACAGTAGTGGAGAAAGGTAGATGATGATTCTCTTAGGAATGCCTCTCAGATTTTTATTTCTTCGGGATTTATGAATTTGTAATTATTTCCATGATTGCACAAAGGCTTATAGTTACAACCATGGAATCCAATTAACAGTTGAGACTATTTAGAATATCAGATATATATTTTTAAGTTTAACCATAAGAAACTCTTACTAAAATTTCACTATGTAGAACCCGGCTTCTAGGTTTTCCCTTTATGCTTCCAAGATAATAAATGTGGTAATGGTTTATTCATTCAATAAATATTTATTGAATGCTTACTATATTCCAGGCAGTGCTCTCAGGTGCTGAGCTTACAGCAATGAACAAGTCAAAGTCCTTGCTTTATGGAATTTATCTTCTAGTACAGGGAGACAGTAAGCAAGCAGACAATCCAGGAAGAAATATTGCCAGAAAGAAAAAGCAATATGAGGGGAATGAAGAGGAGGGAAGCGTGTGTGAGTGATCAAGGGGATCTGTTTTAGAGAGGGGTTCAGCAAAGGCCTCTTTGAGGATGTGACGTTCGATCAGAGGCCATTAAGGTATTTTGCCTTGAAGTCTACTTTGTCTTATATTTTATTTCCCAGCAGTCATAGATTGGATTTTCTGGAAGCAGAAGCTGAAACAGACTTTGAGGTGCACAGTGTTAACCAAGGATCAATTCCTGTGAGAGGAAGGGCAGGGGGAGCAGGATTGGGCAGAAGGAGATGTTGAAGTGTCATGCCTTGGCTAATCTGTGTCGGTCACACAGGTCTGATTTAAAAAACATTTTCCTGGTAATAGCCTTGTTCATCTAAAAGTTCAAATAATCAATTATACTGTTAAGTAAGTTTGAATAAATACTTGATAAGTGTTAACTATATACTAAGCACTCTGATAAGAACTGGGCAGGAAGGAGAAGGAGAAATTCTGTCCTCATGGAGCCCTCATGTCCAGAGTGATAAGGTGTATGTGAATAATTTCAATTCAATGTGGAAACTGTATTTAAAAGGGCTCGCTGTGCATGCTTAAATGATTTACCTGGAAGTACATTTGTAGCTAACTGACCTGGCAGGCTCATTGGTATGCAGTCTTCCTCAAAAAACAAGTATTCCACTGGCACAATCTTAAGGTTATATTTGGAAGCAGCAGAAGGTTGATAGACCTTACTCTCAGAATAGCCCAGATAGAGGACATCTCTTCCACACTTTATCAGTCAGGACTCTGGGACTTCAGCTGATGGGTTTTGGGAACATTTGAACAGATAATGGATAAATAAAACTTTCTTTCAAGTAAGAGAATAGGCCCGTATTACTTTTCCACTTAAGCCCTCATAGTTACAGCTGTACACAATGCATAGAAAAATAATTTCCCTACCTTCAAGAGATTTTTCTGTAAAGGAACAATACATAGATACTTGGAAGATATTTATATGTTACAACACAGTATATATAACTTATTTGTATTCAACTAATGTCTAAACGTTCTGTTAAAGAGGATCAAAGAGAGAACCCTTTCCAATGTAAGATAAAAGAAAACTGGAAATTCTAATGAAATGAAAAAAAGTAAAGACAAAAGTTGAATAGGAAATAAACCTCCTGAAGAGAACTGCATAAAATTTTCATTTAGAAAAATACAGATACTTGGCCGGGCGCGGTGGCTCAAGCCTGTAATCCCAGCACTTTGGGAGGCCGAGACGGGCGGATCACGAGGTCAGGAGATCGAGACCATCCTGGCTGACACGGTGAAACCCCGTCTCTACTAAAAAATACAAAAAACTAGCCGGGCGAGGTGGCCGGCGCCTGTAGTCCCAGCTACTCGGGAGGCTGAGGCAGGAGAATGGCGTGAACCCGGGAGGCAGAGCTTGCAGTGAGCTGAGATCTGGCCACTGCACTCCAGCCTGGGCCACAGAGCAAGACTCCGTCTCAAAAAAAAAAAAAAAAAAAAAAAAAAAAAAAAAAAAAAAGAAAAATACAGATACTTTATTTCAGAATGAGAGTATATCAACAATATAATTATTGTGACTATTAGTTTTTATGCATTTATTTTTCTTTATGCAAATAACATAGGGTTGAAGAACCCTAGGAATAGTTGAAAAGGAGAAATAGTACTACCCACAGTACTAATATTCACACCTCAAGAATAACTATTATTGCCATATTTCTGTGTTTTGTATTTTTTTCATTTAACTTTTATAACCTACCTTCTTTTCATATCACGATATAATACTGGGGTGAAAGGGGATCTCAAGTTCTGGGACAGAAGAATCACATAGAAGCAGAGAAGCTTTATTTCAATAGCTTTGAGTGTGAAGGATGACTTTGCTATGAAATTCTTAAATGTTAGTGTTGCTAGCTCAGAGCACCCCAATCTATAGGAGAGACTTATTTTATACACAGAAGAGGATAGAGTGATTGTATACTGAGAACAAATTTACTTATTTAGGGAATTGTTTCTTGTTATTGGAGTTATTTTGCTTTCTAATCCTTTTCCCTTGAATGCTGACTTAGGTGTGCTTTTCCTGAGAATCACCATTGAGGCCTGTGAAGCATGGGGCAAATAATCCATTGTCTGATGGAATTTGTCCTCTGACTAAAATTATCTGCCCATTTGCTAAGTAATGTACAATTTTAGGCTACATAAATGAGGCATGTTAAAAGCAAAGAAGTAAAACATGTCCCTGTGGCTTTTTGAGGCCATCTCTGAATAAGAAAATTTTTACCTGCGTCTTTTTGACTGTTTGTCAACCCTCTAATACACTTGGACAGGATCCTGACTGCATTTCACTTTGGTGCTCTTCCTGGGATGATATGTTTGACATGTGATCTCTGCATGAGGAACTGCAAAGCAAAGAAATCAGCTAAGCCTTCCGAGGTAGAAGGTGGACTTTGTGATGCTTGTAGGGTTCAAACTGAGATCTTAGTAGGAGACTGTACAAATTCACTTTGCAATGTACTGAAGGAAAATTCTTTTGTCTGACAGGTACAAAACAGCCCCTTTCCTTTCCCCTCCAATTACTGGCAATAATTTAAATTCAGAAAGCTGCTATTCCTGAGAAGCACTTCTCTATTTAATATCTTCTTCATTGCATCATTTCTTGTTGTTGCATGAAAAAAAAAAAAAAAGAGCCATGAAGGAGACCACTACTAAGGTAGCATTGCTCTTTTGTTTAATTCATGAGAAATATAATGTTTTTCAATGTTTGAATTGATTTCTTTTTTGTTTTTAACTAATTCAATGTGGCTGAAAATAATAGTGAAATATTAGTGATCATGTAAAAAAAAAAATGAACTAGACTGATTAGGAGAGAATATACACAACCATTGGGAAGCATGTTAATGAGAATACCAATTTTCCTTGGTAAATGCCCACAGAAGCCAAAGTAGAGTTGGGGCTCTCTCTTTTCTTGGGCACATTATACATTTATGGAAAGAGAGATGCTGACCAGGTGCAGCGGCTCCTTCTGGTAATCCCAGCACATTGGGGGCTGAGGCAGGAGGATCACATGGGTCAGAAGTTTGAGACCAGCCTGGGCAACATAATGAGATCCCATCTCTACAAAAAATACAAAAATTAGCTGGGTATGGTAACACATGCCTGTAGTCCCAGCTACTCGGGAGACTGAGGCAGGAGGATCCCTTTAGCCCAGGAGTTCGAGTTTGCAGTGAGCCATGATCGTGCCACTGCACTCCAGTCTGGGTGACAGAGCGAGACCCAATCTCAAAAAAATAAAAATGAATAAGAAAGAATGGTGCCTCTTTACCACACACTAAAAACTAAGTAGAAGTTATCAGTTTAGAATGATGGGGTTATAATTATTTTAAAAATGGAGAATCTTACCTGGTTTCTATTGCCTTCCACTTAATTAGAAGTTTTCTGTATTTCACAAGCTGAGAGGATCAGTAGTCGACATATAGGTTAACTTCCTGTTTTCAGGGATCTTGGAACTGATGCTCTTAGAGGTGTGGCGATTAAGTCAGAGTTCTTCCTGAGTGACCAGCATCATCCTGGAACATGTACGCATGCAAGCACATGCATCCTACAGCATTCTCTTCATGACCATTTGCTCTAGCCAATGGTCTTCATAATCTCAACTTGCCTTCTTACGTCAGGCGTCAGAGTTAAGCAAATGTAAAAATGTTTCTCTTCATTTCTACTTTTCATTGCCAATTATTCCAGATAGAAATGAAGATTGAATAATAGAAATCTAAGGGTTAATAGTATTATTTTCATCCTGAATATAAAAGCCTTGGCTTTTGGAGCTTAACCATCATACTTTATAAATGTGAAGGGAAGTCAAGATCTGACAGCAAGTATTTCCCCTTTGGTTGTGAACATATTGAACTTGAATTGGTTCAGTGCTCTCAGCATTTAGTTTTTAAGGCATGTTATATACGTGTTCACACCATAAGAAACAAAGTCTTAGAACAGAATGTTGATTTTGTGTCCTTTTCTGATGGCATCTGAAAAGGACACCAAAGATGTTAATTGCACATCTGTTTGACTGCTTCCAAACTTTTCAATAACCTTTCAGGACTTCGATGCTTTTTGGTTTAAAGTTGCATCAAATGATTTTTTTTTAAATAGGATGGTTAGAGGTTATATAAGAGGCAATATTTTATTATTATGACTTGGAGAATGACACTAGAATAAAATCTTAAAATATTTATTCTGTAATTCTCAACTTTGAGAATATAAATGCCATCCAACCTGACAGTGAGAGTGAAATGTGTCTCTGCTTGCCTGCATGTGCATTCATGTGCTTTGGGCTAGGGAATGAATGTCCACTTGGAACAGGAATTAAAAGAAATTAAAGAATGTGTAAGCAAAAACTCAGTTGTATGTAAGAAAACCCAATTCCCCCGGAAGAAGAGAAAGAGCTGGAGTCCTTTAAAATTAACTGCCTGTTTTTCTGTGGCTAGTGAGCCTTATCTCTCCCTTTCCCAGGCATTGTGAAGACTCTGTTTCTCTGGCTGTGCAGCTGCAAGATCACTAGACAGATAATCTCAAGTCATAAAACATGTTCCTTAAAAAGTAAGAAATAATGCAATGCATGTCTTAATTGAATAACTGTCTTTGTTTCTCTTTTCTGAAGTATGCTCCCCCCTGCACAAATCTCCCCCCACCCCACAAAATGCTTAAAAGGTAGCTTGAGTCTTTGTTCAGGGCTCAGTCCTTTGGATGTTAATCCAACTGGGTCGGTGCACCTAAATAATTAAATAATTCCTCCTCAACCCCTCGGTCTCTCTGATTCCATAATTATCCCACTGCACACTCACTGAAAAGCCAAGTGCAGGCATTGCCAAGGATAGGGTACTGCTCTTCACACCATGAGAATACTAACTCAAATAGGACAGTGGAGGGTTTTGTGTCTAATAATGGGATTTGTGAGGATTTAAGCCAGGAGGAAGAATGGTTACCACCATTAAATATCTATCTCTTCCTCCTACAGCTTTGTTCTCAGAAAAGCAGGCAACCTTTTTTATTTCTAGGACTTGAAGAGCAAATTCAGTTTATTATCATAGACCTGGACTGAGGGCTGGGATTATGGTGTATACAGTTTGTTGCCTACTCAACAGCAAATCCATCTTCTTCCTTGCTAACAGAAGCATATATAGGTGACAAAGTGCTCAGAGAAGGAGAGCCCCCTTCAAACTCCCAGGGATTCTGGGAAATGCTTTTGTCTCTAATAAGTAGGGTGAGCATATATCCCAATTTTCCTGAGATGGCACTGGTTTATATGTGTTGTTCTTGTATAATTATGAATAGTGCTTCATTCACTTTTAAATATATTCTAGTTTGTGTTGGCGTGGATGTGATGAAAAGGGAACACTTTTACACTGCTGTTAGAAATGTAAACAACCACTATGAAAAACAGTATGGAGATTCCTTAAAGAACTGAAAGTAGAACTACTATTCAATCCAGCAATTCCACTACTGGGTATCTACCCTAAGGAAAAGAAGTCATTATGTGAAAAAGACACATGCAAATGCATATTTATAGCAGTAAAATTCATAATTGCAAAGATATGAAGCCAATGTAGGTGTCCATCAACCAATGAGTGGATAAAGAAAATGTGGTATATACACGCCATGGAATGCTACTTAGCCACAAAAAGGAATGAAATAATGTCTTTTGCAGCAACTTGGATGGAGCTGGAGTCCATTATTCTAAGTGAAGTAAATCAGGAATGGAAAACCAGACATGGTGTGTTCTCACTTATAAGTGGAAGCTAAGCTATGAGGATATAAGAATGCATAAGAATGATATAATGGACTTTGTGGACTCAGGGGGGAAGGTTGGGAGTAAGGGATAAAAGACTACATATTGGGTATGATGTACACTGCCTGGGTGAGGAGTGCACTAAAATCTCAGAAATCACCACTAAAGAATTTATCCAAGTAACCAAAACCCACCTGTACCCCAAAAACTATTGAAATGAAAAATCAAATAAAAGAGATAAAATAAAAGTAGCCTAGTTTGAATGATAAATCATATGATTTTCTCTGCCTCCAGTAATGTAAAGTGATTGTATGATGATTGGAGCTCAGTCGTTGAGCTATTTTATGACTATGAAGATAAGTGCCAATAAAGAATCAGATCTAGAGCCAACTGATTCTGGAAGTTCAGTGGCTCTGGATTTGATGGTGAAAGTGAAGGCTTGTTTTTCTCATTTACTTTCAGAAAAACATTCTGTTACTTGTAGGAAGGGTAGGAAGGAAAGGAGGAACAGGCATATGGCCTTTCCATGAACTTTTACTCAGCAGTAGACAGACCATGGTTCTTCTATTTTTTACCATTCCCATTCAACCAAATGTAATTTCCAGAATCCCTAAAGAGGAAACATGGAGAAAATAATAAAAAATATAACTCAGAAATCTTACCCAGAATCACTTTGATTCAAAATCTGCCATTACTCCTGCAAAGTGATGAGTCAGTATCATCCCTCCCCCTGTTGTCACCAGATGGGTCTGGGGACTCAATAATTTGACTTTTACATCACTGAAGTGACAGAATAGATATGACATTCCTGGTGTACTATTTTAGTGGTGGATATTTTATTTAAAAACTCTGAAAATTATTCTTGATTCTCTTTAAATTATATTGAAAAGAGAATACATTTGCATTTACTTACTTGAAATCACTTTAGAAAAAAGATGAGTGAAACAGAAAATTTCCAGATGGTTTTTATTGAAAAAATAACTTGTTATCTAACTAATCTATGTTCAGCCAAAGCAAATGAAAATCCATTTAAGATTGTTTTAGTATTGATACTAAACACCAAATTGTTCATATTTCTTCCAGTATATATATAGATAAAAATTGATTATAACTTATGAAACATACCTACTATCTTTCAAGAAAGAAACATACACAGGGAGAGGATCACACATAATTCCTAGCACATTATTCAGTGAGGCACTTCCTTTTGACTTTCTTCATTACTGTGTTATTAGATAATGACATCGTTCTATGGGGTTTTGGTTTGATAGGAACCGGACACTTACAGGGTAGTTTTATTTCCATTGCCTTAGATAGTGCATCTTTTCTGGCTTTGTCTCTTTAAAAAGAAATGTTCTTTTTCTTGCTCCTTCTCCAAAAGTCCATATGTACTTATGGCCAATTGAAGAGTGGTAGATCAGTCCTTGGGTCACTGATTTGTCTGAATTAGTTCAATGCCCTTATATATCTGTAGTAATCTGCATCAGGGAAAGAATTAGTCTTCCAAGCACAACTTCTTCTCTTCCTTCTGTTGGATCCTATGACCATCTTGGGTTTGTCTCTGTGGCAGAAGCACGGATATTGTAGTTGACAGCTCTATGAAGACTACGTGGTGTGAAGAGAATACTTAACATCTGACACTCCTACTAGCATCATATAAAAGTGCTCATCTCCCTGTACACTTGCAAAAGTGATTATTGCTTTTTTGCATCCCAATGGCAAAGATTTAAAAAAATTGGTATCTCATTTCTGTTTTAATTTTTTTTCTTTAATGCAGAGGGTGTATTTTTTTGCTATTTCTCTTCTTTTTTAAAAATGGTCCATTCCTATCTTTTCCCTTTCCACCAGAGTGTATTTTTTTTAGCTTGAATTTCTTGCAACAAAAATGTGTGTCTGTGTGTGTATGTGCATAAGACAGTGCTCCTAAATTGGGCTTGGGGTTGAGGGTGTCAGAATCATCTTACCTCCGTGTAAATATGGCTGATGAGGAAAAGGAAGCTGGATATTAATATTTCAACAAAACAAGATATTCTGGTACCCTAGCTAATTAATTAACTCAGCAATTCACTCATTTGTGCAGTCATTTCACAAATATTTATTGAGTGCCTACTGTTTTAGGCACTGTTCTAGGACCTGGAGCCACAGCTGCAGTGAGACAACACCCCTGCCTGCATGGAGCTTGCATTGCAGTGGAGAAAATATATGACAACCAGCACATGACAATGAGCACTGTGAAAAGAATAAAACAGAGTAAAAGAATAAAATGTGATAGTGGTGGGAAATTTAAATACCACAGTCTTAGCCTCACCGTAAATGTTAGATAGCCTTTTGGACAAAGAAGGAAGAGTTATCCTTTGGCAACCTTTCCCTCCCTCCCTTCTTCTTTTCCTCCCTCCCTTCTGCTTTTCCCTCCTTCCCTCTTTCTTCCTTTTACAACTGCAGTTAGGACAAGTAAGGCAGATGCAGTGAAAAGATCTAAGGTTTTTTTTTTTTTTCTTTTTCTTTTTCTCCATGGAAAAGCCTATTCCTGGTGAATATTTTATCATCCCCTCCAAGGAGACAATTCAACCTTGGTGAAATTGGCTTATACTTGAGATGAATAGATGTCTTTTAGGTCCCATCAGCTCTCTTTCTTCATTGCCCAATTCCCAAAGGTGACTGAGGTATGCACAGAGTATTCCATGACCTCAGAACTTTCGCATTAACACGCTTGGCTAACGAGCTTTTTCTTGGCCTGTATGTGTTGGCTTATCTCCATTTTTGAATAGAGGAGTAATTAATTTTCAAGCGTTCTTCTTGATTCAGTCACAGAGCTAATGATGTTGAGCATAAAAATACTTCTTCTAAAATGAAATTTATGCCAGTTCACTTCTGTCCAGCAGTTCTTCACTCTCAAGCTTCTTTTTTCAGCTTGTTTCAAATTAAGCCTTTTAAAATCTCCTTGTCCTCATTTGAGCCTGTTTTAGAGGAGCAGTCTTAGAGGAACATTGTCATAGTGACCCTCACTTATCTTACCAATTCAGTTCAAAGCTTCTAATTTAGTGGATTCTGTTTATGAGTATTTGTATACATTAGCATAATGTTCTCAGTGACTCCTTGGCCTTTAACTTTTCCTCTGAAAATTTAAGTACCACTTTCTTGAGATTTCTGTAGACCAGCATCTGGGCATTTGTAATGGTCCTTTAAAATTAAAGTACAATTCATATATTAACATTAAATAAGTGGCTGGCACACTAATCCCATTGTCTTCTTACTGGAGAAGAGAGAACAATAGTGAAACAATAAAGTAGCAAACATAAAGACATCGAATATGCCTGCCTACATATTTGCTTGCTAGCAACATCTCCAGTGCAATGGAATCACATTCGCATGCAGCAGGGAAGTGGGACAAAAGGAGGGATTCCTTCTGTTCCTTTCTTTGTACCAAAACTTTAAGTCAAATGTTTTTTCCAATTACTCTTTTAATTGTTACTATTTACATTCAAATGTGGATTACCAATGCTAAGAGTGGCAGATTATTTAGGAGTGTTCCTAATCCAAAATTGACTTCAATTTAGCTTTGAAATGCACTTTGGTGCTTTAATTTTAAGATGGGATCATGAAGATATTTCACACAACATGTGGTATCTAGTTCAATTATTTAAGGAAGTAAGTAAGCTGAAAAGGGGGTAGTAATGTGTTCAGAGTGTGGACAGCATCAGACATGCCAGAATTCTCATCAAGACTATGCTGTTGGAGAAAAAGGTGACTTCAGGAATGGTGACAGTACTTATCTCATCAGATATTTGAAAGGATTAAAAGAGAGAAACGCATGTAATCACTTAGCGAGGGGCTCAGTACGCGATAAGCTTCCAATGTGAATTATTATTATTATTGTCACTATTTGAATGCGTCAACTACTGGATGTATGTATTGGATTTTGAAATGTCAGACAAGGTTTCATGTGAAAATCTTTTAAAAATGTATTATCATAGGCTTTGGAAAATATGTTATCAAGGATAAGAAACCAGACGAATGCCAGCAAATGTAAACTAAGAACTACAAGAGTACTTCTCTGGATCAGCAAGGCCAAATGTGAGGTCGTGTAGGAGCTGGTGCTGGGCCTATATATTTTTATGTCTTTTGTAATTGTTTTGAAGGCAGGAGAACAGAAGTTGCCAACTTTGCAAAATTACTCAAACTCAAGGAATGTCTGGTAGCTATTTTTTTTTTTAGAAAGCTAACAGAAGGATCTGTTCTGGAGTGTTTCAAAATGAGGCAGATGAGCTTCAATGTGGCAAATATACAAATAATGCATTTTTTAAATAACATGTATGAAAGGTGAGCTAACAGCTTTGGTCCCGGCCAACCAGACCAGTCGCTGTCTTCCTTAAAGCTGCCACAAAGGCCCAGGAAAGGCTGGGCAAGAGATGGAGGGAGTCTCCTCACTGCAGAGCTTCCTCACTTCCTATGTAATCACTGCACATTGTGAACTTAGGAAAAACATAATGAATATGGACCCAGTCCAAAGAAGGCAACAAAAATGATCAGGAAGCCAGAAGGACATGTATAAAAAGAAACTCCAACACTGGCGTTTCATCAGCAGCTTCTGAAACCTTAGAAATGTTGAAGCTGGGAATATTCAGAGAGAATATACCAAACACGTTAACACAATTATGAAAAAGGAAAATGAATTTGTTGATTAAATTTTGGCCTATTAAGATAGGTGGGATACTCCTCAAGGTTTAAAAGAGACTGTTAGTACATATGAAAAAAAATAGTTTCAGAGCAATAATGAATATCTGAAACTTATCAGATCAAATAAAAATAATGAAACTTAAAGATGGTAATAATGAATTATTAGATTAGAGCTTCAGATCAGGTTATTTGGACAAAAGAAGGAAGTTTAACTTAATGATAATGCCCCGGTTGGCAACTTCAACACATGGTTTCATTTTCTTGGTTTCATTATAAGAAAATTAGATTGAATTGTTCATCAGTCCTATACAGTAAGGCAATATCTCCTTTTTTTAAGGTGTTAGTCAATTTGATAAATGTGCTGTATTCTTTTATGAGATGGTCAGTTGGGTGTGACCATAAGAAGAGAGATAGGAGAGGTTCAGGAAAACAAAGTCTGTGATGCTTACAGATCCTAAAGACAAGAGGAAGTCATGCCACACCTCACAGGGCCACATGAGAAAGACACCAGATGGTCAGAAGGAAGAAGAGTTTAGGTCACTGACTTTATTGTGGTTCCCCAGAAAAAGACAAGGCAGGGCCAGGTAAATAGTTTTGGACTGGTTAGCTTGAATAATTTCCATAGGCTTTAGACTTAGGTGTGGTGCCTAGTTTCTGGCACCTGGCCTGGGGAGGATTAAACAAAAAAATATTACCCCCTGGGGTGTATGGCCAGATAGAGGAGGTGTGGCTCTGGATTGGTTAGTTCGCATATAGATGTGACCCAGGCTGGGCCCTTTTCTACCTGTAAGAATTGACCAGCCCCAAGAAGGGCAGCTTCTCCCTAGCCAGAAAGATTTTTTAAGACATCAAAACATAAAATACAGAAAATTTTAAAAATTACAATAAAATAAAAATCTATTTTGGTAAGAATTTTAATTGAAATATAATATGCATATAGAGAAATGCACAAATCAAAGTGTTTGATGAATTAGCACAAAGTTAACACACTCATTTATTACCATCTAGATCAGGAAATTGAACCTTCCCAGCATCCCAAAACCTCACTGACACTTTCCCAATCCCTAAGCCCTTCTTCCCCCTGCCCTTTCCCCAGCCAAAGGTGACCACTGACATAACCTCCAATACCATAGATTAAGCTGCCCTATTTTTGAGCTTTTTACAAAAGCAATTATATGGTATATATTCTTTATTTGTCTGACTTCTTTATTCAAAATTATGTTTAGGAGATTCATTTATATTGTGTACTGTGGTAGTTTATTCATTTTTGCTGGTTATTATTCCTTTATATGAATATACTGTAATTTATTTATCCATTCCAATTGTGGACATTTGGGTTGTTTCTACCTTGGGGCCATTAGGAACGAAGCTACCATTGCTCTCTTGTACATGTATTTTGGTGCACATTTATAGCCTGTCTGTTGAGTATATACCTATGAGTTGGAGTCTGAGACAGGGTATGCCTGTAATGAACAAATTTGGGAAAAAAGAGAAAAATTCCACAACTTCCGTTCTCTACATCAACTCCTCAATGTTTTCTGCATGTTGGAAACTATCTTTTCTGCCACATGAAGCAAGGAGATGACCTTTACTTCTGGGTCAATACTAAAAGGAGAAACATGCATTCTGAAGCTGCTGGGTGTCATGGCTTATTGGGCAGTTTCAGACCCTTAGAATTTAGTAACTCTGTGAGTCTCCATGAAAGGTGCTGCTTTCAGGGCTCCTGCCTTCCTCAGGCCACAGAATTCGCTTTCACATGTGGATAAAGCTTCTTCGCATTAACAACTCTGTAACATCTGGAAGTGGACTTTGATATTTTCCTTTGCTAATAGATACAGCTATCTAATGAAGGGTGAATTGCAACCTGACGTTTTCTGAGACTTCAGGTAGGGCTGCCTGGTACATTGCTTTATTAGTGTTAGATAATTAGAATTTTTGGATCTGCACCTAGGGGACAGTCAAGGCTTTAGAGTAGAAGGTATGGGTGCTATCCTTTCACTGACTGTTTGAATGCAAACAAAGTGCTGCTTTTGTAAAATATTTAATATCCCTAAAAAAGGACTCAGTCAGCACCCCTTCGGTGAGTATGTCGATTCCCACAAGATTGATATGACTTGCATATTCTGCAGAGACCTCATTTAGCCTTTACGTTGTATTTGGTTATGTATAGAAACATAGTGCCAAACTTAATTTCATATCTGCTGTTTTTGAGCACTTGCTGAGTGTTTTATGTGTATGACCTCATTTGCTTTTCCAAACAACCCTATGAGTAAGATGCTACTATTATCTCTTCTTATAAATGGAACAATGAAGACTTATAAAAGTGAAGTACCAATGGTAAGTAAGTGGCCCTCATTGGAGGCAGATTCAGAACTCAAACTCAAGTTTTCATGAATTCCACTACTGAAATTGTGGGCCACTTTGTACACAGTCTCCTTGCTCCCTACCAGACTCTTTTGGTCTTTGACTTGTGATCAATCTAGTCTTGTTTCTTGGTTAGTAAGTTGGCAGGCTTCAGGTCTCTGTCCTGTAGGAGTATTTTCATCATTACTGTCTTCCTTCAGTTATTGCCTCAGAATTCTTTCAGCCAAGGAGGTAGGTACTGCCTCTGCTCCCAACCCCATCAGATTATATTCTGGCAGTTTTGTACAAGGCTATATCCAGCACATAGATTTTCCTCTAAAGCTTTCTGTTTATTGGTTGATATTTGAATACCAATGCTCATTCAGGAACCGTGCTGCAAACTATGGCATGTTGATGGTTTGCAATGCCATAGTTATTCTACATGGCATGTTAATACCTGAGAATGGTGTATAATGTTAAATGGAAAAGACAGTATATAAAGTGGCATGCAACAGCTAATTATAATTAGAGATTTGTGCCTGTACATTAATAAAGATTGGGAGATAGTTTTCATAAGGCTGGTATTAATCACTTATTATAGTCTTCATTGTGTGCTAAGTTGCTTAAAAGAACTAATAAATAATAGATTGATTTGGAAAAGTGATGTAAAAATAATTGAAAGAGAACATAAACCAAGGATCGTAAGTGGAAATTATACTAATACCTTCTTTGAAATCACATTTACAGTTTATAAAGTATATGCACATATATTTTCTTATTGGAGGCTCCTAACAGTGAAATAAGGGAACAGGTATTATCTGCCTTATTTTATAGAAGAAGGATTTGAGACTTAGAGAAGTTGTTTGATTTGCCCTGGGTCACAAGGGGTAGGACAAGGATTTAGCCCAGATTTTTTTGTGTGTTTTTGAGATGAAGTCTCACTCTATCACCCAGGCTGGAGTGCAATGGTGCGATCTCGGCTCTCCACAACCTCTGCCTCCCAGGTTCAAGCGATTCTCCTGCCTCTGCCTCCCAAGTAGCTGGGATTACAGGCATGTGCCACCATGCCTGGCTAATTTTTGTATTTTTAGTAGAGACGGAGTTTCACCATGTGGCCAGGCTGGTTTTGAATCCCTGACCTCACGTAATCCTCCCACCTCTGCCTCCCAAAGTGCTGGGATTATAGGCATGAGCCACCGCACCCAGGCTGGCCCAGATTTGACTCTAGGTTTAATGTTCCTTTTATCATATCATGTTTTATAATATCATGTTGCTTTCTTTTTTACCAGAGGACATAGCTACTAGCATTGGCTGCATAGCAGTAAACTTATATGCCATATGATATCCATTAAAATTTAAAACCAAATCAGCATTTGCAAACTACATCTTCAAAGCCATCTTCATCGAGAAACTCTGGCCAGTTACACATCTCTAACCAAACCTCAATCCAATAAATTACTTAAGCTGTGAAGAAGAAAAAATATAATGTGACCTAAATCCAATCTTCCTTAATCCATTCTTTTGGGCTACAAAATAAATTCTCAAGTATATGGTAGGTTTTATTTTCTTCCTTTTAAAAACTTAAAAAAAATTTTTTAAATTGTGGTAAAATCCAAGTAACTAAAAATTTTCCTTCTTACCAATTTTTAAGTGTATGATCTAATGATACATTAAGTGCATTCACATTGTTGTGTGACCAATGGCTAGAACTCTCTTCATCTTGTGAAATGGGAAGTTGGTACCCATTAAATCACTACTGCCCATTTGTTTTCCCTTCTCTGCAGGCCCTTGCAACCACCATTCTTTCTGTCTCTATGAATCTGACTACCCTAGGTGCCTCATATAAGTGAAATCATATGCTATTTGTCTTTTGTGACTAGCTTGTTTCATTTGGCATAATGTCCTCATGTTTCATCCATTGTATCATGTATCAGGATTGCCTTCCTTTTTAAGGCTACACAATATTCCATTATATGCATATACCATATTTTGTTTATTCATTCATCTGTTGATGGACATTTGCGTTGTTTCCACTGTTTGGGCATTGTGACTAATGCTGCTATGAACATGAATATACAAAGGTCTTTTGAGACCCTGCTTTCAACTCTTTTGGATGTATATGCAGAAGTGCAATTGCCAGATCATGTGGTCATTCTATTTTCAGTTTTTGGAGGAACTGCTATATATATAGTTTTTCATAGTGCCTGCACCATTTCCACCAACAGGAAATGAGGTTTCCAATTTTTTCTTATCCTTGCCAACATTTGTTATTTTGTGTATTTTTGTAGCAAACATCCTATGGCTACAAGGTGACATTTCATTTGGTTTTGATTTGCATTTTTGTAATGATTAGTTATATTTTTTTGCAAGTGGTAAAACTATTTGAAATCTTTTTCTTTTTCTTTTTTATCATACTTTAAGTTCTGGGATACATGTGAAGAATGTGCAGGTTTGTTCCGTAGGTATACATGTGCCGTGGTGGTTTGCTGCACCCATCAACCCATCATCTACATTAGGTATTTCTCCTAATGCCATCGCTCCCCTTTCCTCCCACCCCGATAGGCCCCAGTGTGTGATGTTCCCCTCCCTGTGCCCATATGTTCTCATTGTTCAACTCCTACTTATGAATGAGAACATGCAGTGTTTGGTTTTCTGTTCTTGTGGTAGTTTGCTGAGAATGATGGTTTCCAGCTTCATCCATGTCCTTGCAAAGGACATGAACCCATTGTTTTTTATGGCTGCATAGTATTCCATGGTGGATATGTGCCACATTTTCTTTATCCAGTCTAACATTGATGGGCATTTGGATTGGTTCCAAGTCTTTGCTATTGTGAACAGTGCTGCAATAAACATACTTGTGCATGTGTTTTTATAGTAGAATGATTTTTATAATCCTTTGGTTATATACCCAGTAATGGGATTACTGGGTCAAATTTTTTTCTAGTTCTAGATCCTTGAGGAATCGCCACACTGTCTTCCATAAGGGTTGAAGTAATTTACACTCCCACCAACATTGTAAAAGTGTTCCTATTTCTCCACTTTCTCTCCAGCATCTGTTGTTTCCTGACCTTTTAATGATGGCCAATCAAACTGGTGTGAGATGGTATCTCAATGTGGTTTGATTTGCATTTCTCTAATGACCAGTGATGATGAGCTTTTTGCCATATGTTTGTTGGCCGCATAAACGTCTTCTTTTGAGACGTGTCTGTTCATATCCTTTGCCCACTTTTTGATAAGGTTGTTTGTTTTTTCTTGTAAACTTGTTTAAGTTCTTTGTAGATTCTGGATATTAACCCTTTGTCAGATGGATAGATTGCAAAATTTTTCTCCCTTTCTGGAGGTTGCCTGTTCACTCTGATGATAGTTTCTTTTCCTGTGCAGAAGTTCTTTAGTTTAATTAGATCCCATTTGTCAATTTTGGCTTTTGTTGCCATTGCTTTTGGTGTTTCAGTCATGAAGTCTTTGCCCGTGCCTATGTCCTGAGTAGTATTGCCTAGGTTTTCTTCTAGGGCTTGTATGGTTTTAGGTCTTACCATTAAATCTTTAATCCATGTTGAGTTAAATTTTGTATAAGGTTTAAGGAAGGGGTCCAGTTTCAGTCTTCTGCATATGGCTAGCCAGTTTTCCCAATACCATTTATTAAATAGGGAGTACTTTCCCCGTTGCTTGTTTTCATCAGGTTTGTCAAAGATCAAGTGGTTGTAGATGTGTGGTGTTATTTCTGAGGGCTCTGTTCTGTTCCATTGATCTATATACTTGTTTTGGTATCAGTACCATGCTGTTTTGGTTATTGTAGCCTAGTAGTGTAGTTTGAAGTCAGGTAGCATGATGCCTCCAGCTTTGTTCTTTTTGCTTAGGATTGTCTTGGCTATATGGGCTCTTTTTTGGTTATATATGAAATTTAAAGTAGTTTTTATCTAATTTTGTGAAGAAAGTCAATGGTGGCTTGATGGGAATAGCATTGAATCTATAAATTACTTTGGGCAGTATGGCCATTTTCATGGTATTGATTCTTTCTATCCATGGCATGGAATGTTTTTCCATTTGTTTGCATCCTCTTATTTCCTTGAGCAGTGGTTTGTAGTTCTCCTTGAAGAGGTCCTTCACATCCCTTGTAAGTTGTATTCCTAGGTATTTTATTCTCTTTGTAGCAATTGTGAATGGGAGTTTGCTCATGATTTGGCTCTCTGTTTGTCTATTATTGGTGTATGCGAACACTTGTGATTTTTGAACATTGATTTTGTATCCTGAGACTTTGTTCAAGTTGCTTATCAGCTTAAGGAGATTTTGGGCTAAGACGATGGGGTTTTCTAAATATACAGTCATGTTATCTGCAAACACAGATAATTTGACTTCTTCTCTTCCTATGTGAATGTGCTTTATTTCCTTCTCTTGCCTGATTGCCCTGGCCAGAACTTCCACTACTATGTTGAATAGGAGTGGTGAGAGAGGGCATACTTGTCTTGTGCTGGTTTTCAAAGGGAATGCTTCCAGTTTTTGCCCATTCAGTGTGACATTGGCTATGGGTTTGTCATAAATAGTTCTTGTTATTTTGAGATATGTTCCATCAATGTCTAGTTTATTGAGTGTTTTTAGCATGAAGGGGTGTTGAATTTTATGAAAGGCCTTTTCTGTGTCTATTGAGATAATCATGTGGTTTTTGTCATTGGTTCTGTTTATGTGATGGATTATGTTTATTGATTTGCATATGTTGAACCAGCCTTGCATCCCAGAGATGAAGCCGACTTGATGGTGGTGGATAAGCTTTTGAATGTGCTGCTGGATTTGGTTTGCCAGACTTTTATTGAGGATTTTTGCATCGATGTTCATCAGGGATATTGGCCTGAAATTTTCTTTTTTTTTTTTTTTTGCTGTGTCTTTGCCAGGCTTTGGTATCAGGATGATGCTGGCCTCATAAAATGAGTTAGGGAGGAGTCCCTCTTTTTCTTTTGTTTGGAATAGTTTCAGAAGGAATGGTACCAGCTCCTCCTTGTACCTCTGGTAGAAGTCGGCTGTGAATTCGTCTGGTCCTGGGCTTTTTTTGGTTGGTAGGCTATTAATTACTGCCTCGATTTCAGAACTTGTTATTGGTCTATTCAGGGGTTCGACTTCTTCCTGGTTTAGTCTTGGGAGGGTGTATGTGTCCAGGAATTTGTCCATTTCTTCTAGATTTTCTAGTTTATTTGCATAGAGGTGTTTATAGTAATCTCTGATGGTAGTTTGTATTTCTGTGGGATCAGTTGTGATATCCACTTTATCATTTTTTATTGTGCTATTTGATTCTTCTCTCTTTTCTTCTTTATTAGTCTGGTTAGCAGTCCATCTATTTTGTTAATCTTTAAAAAAAAAAACAGCTCCTGGATTCATTGATTTTGTGAAGGGTTTTTCATGTCTTTATCTCCTTCAGTTCTGCTCTGATCTTAGTTATTTCTTGTCTTCTGCTAGCTGTTGAATTTGTTTGCTCTTGCTTCTCTGGTTCTTTTAATTGTGATGTTAGGGTGTCAATTTTAGATCTTTCCCACTTTCTGATGTGAGTATTTAGTGCTATACATTTCCCTCTACACACTGCTTTAGCTGTGTCCCAGAGATTCTGGTATGTTGCATCTTTGTTCTTATTGGTTTCAAAGAACTTATTTATTTCTGTCTTAATTTCGTTATTTACCCCAGTAGTCATGTGGAAGCAGGTTACTCAGTTTCCATGTAGTTATGTGGTTTTGAGTGATTTTCTTAATCCTGAGTTCTAATTTTATTGCACTGTGGTTTGGGAGATTGTTTCTTATGATTTCCTTTCCCCCCCCCCCCCTTTTTTTGCCTTTGCTGAGGAGTGTTTTACTTCCAACAGTATGGTTGATTTTAGAATAAGTGCTATGTTATGCTGAGAACAATGTGTATTCTGTTGATTTGGGGTGGAGAGTTCTGTAGATGTCTATTAAGTCCACTTGGTCCACAGCTGAGCTCACGTCCTGGATATCCTTGTGAATTTTCTGTCTTGTTGATCTGTCTAATATTGACAGTGGGGTGTTAAAGTCTCCCATTATTATTGTGTGGAAATCTAAGTCTCTTTGTAGGTCTCTAAGAACTTGCTTTATGAATCTGGGCATTCCTGTATTGGGTATATATATTTAGGACAGTTAGCTCTTCTTGTTGCAATAATCCCTTTACCATTATGTAATGCTTTTCTTTGTCTGTTTTGATCTTTGTTGGTTTAAAGTCTGTTTTATCAGAGACTAGGATTGCAACCCAGTTTTTTGTTTTGTTGTTGTTGTTTTATATTTGCTTTCCATTTGCTTGGTAAATCTTCCTCCGTTCCTTTATTTTGAGTCTATGTGTGTCTTTGCACCTGAGATAGGTCTCCTGAACACGGCACACCGATGGGTCTTGACTCTTTATCCAATTTGCTGGTATTTGCCTTTTAATTGGGGCATTTAGCCCATTTACATTTAAGGTTAATATTGTTATATGTGAATTTGATCCTGTCATTATGATGCTAGTTGGTTATTTTGCCCATTAGTTGATGCAGTTTCTTCATCATGTTGAAGGTCTTTACATTTTGATTTGTTTTTGCAGTGGCTGGTACCAGTTTTTCCCTTCCATATTTAGTGCTTCCTTCAGGAGTTTTTGTAAGGCAGGCCTGATGGTCACAAAATCCTTCAGCATTTGCTTTTCTGGAAAGGATTTTATTTCTCCTTCACTTATGAAGCTTAGTTTGGCTGGATATGAAATTCCAGATTGAAAATTCTTTTCTTTAAGAATGTTGAATACTGGCCCCCACTCTCTTCTTGTTTGTAGGGTTTCTGCAGAGAGGTTCACTGTTGGTCTGATGGGTTTCCCTTTGTGGGTAAACCGACCTTTCTATCTGGTTGCCCTTAACATTTTTTCCTTCATTTCAACCTTGGTGAATCTGACGATTATGTGTCTTGGGGTTGCTCTTCTTGAGGAGTATCTTTGTGGTGTTCTCTGTAGTTGCGAATTTGAATGTTGGCCTGTCTTTCTAGGTTGGAGAAATTCTCCTGGATAATATCCTGAAGTGTGTTTTCCAACTTGCTTCCATTCTCCCTGTCATTTTCAGCTATATCAATCAAACGTAAGTTTGGTCTTTTCACATAGTCACGTATTTCTTGGAGGCTTTGTTTGTTTCTTTTCATTCTTTTTTCTCTAATTTTGTATTCGTGCTTTATTTCATTAATTTAATCTTCAATTTCTGATATCCTTTCTTCTGCTTGATCGATTCGGCCACTGATACTTGTGTATACTCCACGAGGTTCTCGTGCTGTGTTTCTCAGCTCCATCAGGTCACGTATGTTCTTCTCCAAACTGGTTATTCGAATTAGCAATTCCTCTACCTTTTATCAAGGTTCTTAGCTTCCTTGCATTGGGTTAGAACATGCTCCTTTAGCTCAGAGGAGTTTGTTATTACCCACCTTCTGAAGCCTACTTCTGTCAATTCATCAAAGTCATTCTCTGTACAGTTTTGTTCCCTTGCTGGTGAGGAGTTGTGATCCTTTGGAGGAGAAGAGGCATTTTGGTTTTTGGAATTTTCAGCCTTTTTGTGCTTTTTTTTTCCCACCTTCGTGGATTTATCTACCTTTGGTCTTTGCTGTTGGTGACCTTTGCGTTGAGTTTTTGTATGGACATCCTTTTTGCTAATGTTGA
Organism: Chlorocebus sabaeus; assembly: GCF_047675955.1. NCBI lineage: Eukaryota > Metazoa > Chordata > Mammalia > Primates > Cercopithecidae > Chlorocebus > Chlorocebus sabaeus. The sequence goes on from NC_132913.1 coordinate 36,593,261, forward strand.
TGCTATTGCTTTCTGTTTGTTTGTTTTTCTTCTAACTGTTAGGCCCATCTTTTGCAGATCTGTTGAAGTTTTCTGGAGATCCACTCCAGACTCTATTTGCCTGGGTATCACCAGCGGAGGCTGCAGAACAACAAAGATTGCTGCCTGCTCCTTCCTCTGGAAGATTCATACCAGAGGGGCACTGACCAGATGCCAGTCAGAGCTCTCCTGTGTGAGGTGTCTGTTGACCTCTGCTGGGAGGTGTCTCCCAGTCAGGAGGCATGGGGGTCAGGGACCCACTTGAGGAGGTAGTCTGTCCCTTAGCAGAGCTTGAGTGCTGTGCTGGGCAATCTACTGCTCTCTTCAGAGCTGGCAGGCAGGAATATTTAAGTCTGCTGATGCTGTGCCCACAGCCACCCCTTCCCCCAACTGCTCTGTCTCAGGGAGATGGGAGTTTTATCTATTAGCCCCTGACTGGGGCTGCTGCTTTTCTTTCAGAGATGCCTTGCCCAGAGAGGAGGAATCTAGAGAAGTAGTCTGATTACAGGGGCTTTAAGGGGCTGCGGTGGACTCCGCGCAGTCTGAATTTCCAGGAGGCTTTTGTTTACACTGTGAGGGGAAAACCACATACTCAAGTCTCAGTAATGGTGGACGCCCCTCCCACCACAAAGCTCGAGAGTCCCAGGTCGACTTCAGACTCCTGTGCTGGCAGCAAAAATTTCAAGCCAGTGGATCTTAGCTTGCTAGGCTCTGTGGGGGTGGGATCTGCTGAGCAAGACCACTTGGCTCCCTGACTTCAGCCCCCTTTCCAGGGAAGTGAACGGTTCTGTTTCACTGGCATTCCAGGTACCACTGGTGCACACACACACAAAAAAAACCCCTGCAGCTAGGTTGGTGTCTGCCTGAACAGCCGCCCCATTTGGTGCTTGAAACCCAGGAACCTGGTGGTGTAGGCACCTGATGGAATCTCCTGGTCTGTGGGTTGCGAAGACCGTGGGAAAAGTGTAGTATCTGGGCCAGATAGCACTGTCCCTATGGCACAGTCCTTCATGGCTTCCCTTGGCTAGGGGAGGGAGTTCCTCAACTTCTTGTGCTTCCTGGGTGAGGTGATGTCCCACCCTGCTTCTGCTCACTCTCCATGGGCTGTACCCAGTGTCTAACCAGCAATGAGATGAACCGGGTACCTAAGTTGGAAATGCAGAAATCACCTGCCTTCTTCATTGCTCTTGCTAGGAGCTGCAGACCAGAGCTGTTTCTATTTGGCCATCTTGCCCAGGAATGGTTAGTGATGTTAAGCATCTTTTCTTGTGCTTGTTGGTCATTTGTATATGTTTTTGGAAAAACATCTATTCATGTTCTTTGCTCATTTTTTAGTCTAGTTGGGTTTTTTGTTACTGAGTTATAGGAGTTCTTTATATATTCTGAATGTGAATCCCTTATCGGAACACACAATTTGCAAGTATTTTCTCCCATTTCATAAGTTGCCTTTTCACTTTGTTGATTGTGTCCTTTGATGCTCTGAAGTTTTAAGTTTTGATGTGGTTACATTTTTCTTCACTAGTTTTTGGCTTACGTTCCCTTTGAGAAATCAATAAAATAAATAGACCATCTCCCAATAAAAATAAAACAGATACATTTGAATGAAATCTCACATGCTAGCTCATGAGGTTTTCTGATTCCCTGGCATCTATCCAGGGGGCTCTAGGGAAGTTTTTGTCATTTCTCTGCTGAGTTTACAATGACTTGGCTGGGGTTAGGCACAGACGCTGGGTGCTGGAGAGACAGCACCTATTCTTCTGTGTTCTGAATCCAGACCTGCTTGATTCCAGACCCTGGCCTTGTATTTCCTCTAGTGGAGAAAAGGTAGGTCTGCAGTTCTTGTAATGACAGGAATTGAACTAGAATGACAAAAAGGAAGGTGTGGATTTGTGTAGGTGGTGCCTGAGTATGTGTGTGGGTGTGGAGTGGGAGTGTTAGAGGAGTGGAGGTAGGCAAGAATGGTGTTGCCTGTTAGGGAAGTGGCTGTTCCTAAGGAGTAGTATTAAGGTCAAGGTCCAACTAGAATAATGGAAACCATTGTGAGCACTTAAAACAGAGGGAATTTGATTCAGGAGATTGATTTCACAAAAGATGGAAGAGGCTAAAAAACCAACCAGGGAGTGGATTGCCAAGCCAGAGTTCTGTCTAAAGCAGAAGAGTAGCGGGGAAAGAGTTCAAAGCAGATAGGAAACGGGAGAAACATACTGGCATCTCCTTCCTCCAGACAGTGTCTTCTATTGGCCAACCCAGCCAGAAACCAACTGACCTGAGAACCAGGGAAACAGAACAGAGTGGGGAAAGGGCAAGGAATCAATCTAAGGCAAAGAGAACCAGGATGGCAAAGTGTACTCAGTACCGCTGTGCCATGGGATACCAACAATCCTCTCCTGCTTTATTTGGAAGATCCTACCTGTTTTTATGCATGCCATTTGCTGGCCGTGGCAGTAGCTCTTGAAATCTGCTGACTAAGCTTTATGGCTTAGGCTACTATCAGTTGGAAGGGATACGACTGTCCTCCTTAGGTTCCACCAAGGCTGTGAAAATTTGGAGGGTAGATAGTGCAGCTGGAAGATAAAGGAGGGGTAAGCAGCCCAATGGCCAAACTCATGACCTTGGCTGAACAATGCAATTAAATGATTTATGGGAATAAGTCTGGCCAGTTGGTTTGGGAAGGTTAAGAACAGGATGACTTTCGTAATGCACCCAAGGAAGCCAAGGTGGGGAATCTTCAAACTAGTAATTTTGAAATGATGCCTTCCTCTTTTGCACACAATGAAAACAAAGGCTTATTTTTCACTTTACTTTCTTTTGTGTATATTTTCTTACATATAGCTCTTAAGTGGAGTGAGCCACAATGACTTACAAAAAACACTTAAAAAATAAATGCACTTTAGTACATTTTAGAGAATGGAGAGAAGTGATAAGACAGGAAATGGAAAAGAAAGGGAAAACAGCCAAGAAAAGGAGCAAAGAGAGAAATGTAAAAGTATATTTTTTTTTAAAGGAAAGAGGTAATGGGAGAGTCAAGGTATTAAATGGAAGATAAATAATGGAGAAAAATGAGAGACAATCGAGAGAAAGGTGGAAATGGGTTACAGGGAAGCAGAGGTGTTTTGAAGGAATCTTTAGTTGTGGTTCACTATCAGGTACATTAAACAAGGCATTTAAAGTTTTGATTTTATGGATATTCAAATTTCACAAGTCTAGTTCTCTTCTGCAATCTGTGAGCCACTTGCTTCTTAGATTCAGCCAGGATGAAGTGGTATAGTTGTAGCAGCTGTTGTAATATTGAGTTTGCAGATGGTCTCAGCCCAGAGGTACACCTGCCCACCCAGCCCTTTTTGCTCCTGATGTCTCAGCCCCTTCTCAGGAACAAAACTCCTCACTGTCAGTGACCAAAGGGTTAATCTCTGGACCAGCAGAGAGTCTTCAGATCCCTGCTTCAGGGATCCATGATGACTGGTTGGCAAACACTTTGAATGTCACCCCTGTGTTAATGGGGTTGTCACTACACCCAGCACTGAAGGGTTATTCTCTGGGTTTCAGCTGTACTGATAAAAATTTTGTCATCTGGTAGGCTGGAAGAAATGAGTACAAGGATTAGATGTGGTTTGAAGGCCAGCCTTCCTGACTCTAGCTTAAATGAAAGAGAAAAATTGAGTCAATGATATAGATATTTCCCAGATATCAGCATAACTTTGGGATTAGATTGCTATGCTTGTTTGGGGCACCCTGCCTAGTAAGGAGCTAAGGTGAAAAATAATACTTCAGTTGAGCATAGAACTTTGGCAGTGTTGTATCTAAACAACAACTTGATCCCATGTTATCTGATGATTTGATCTCTTTAAAAGATTCAAGCTATTGATCAAACCTCTTTTTTTGTTTTTTGTTTTTTTCTGAGACGGAGTCTCACTCTGTCACCCAGGCTGGAGTGCAGTGGCATGATCTCGGCTCACTGCAAACTCCGCCTCCCGGGTTCACGCCATTCCTCCTGCCTCAGCCTCCCGAGTAGCTGGGACTATAGGTGCCCACCACCACGCCCGGCTAATTTTTTTGTATTTTAGTAGGGACAGGGTTTCACTGTGTTAGCCAGGATGGTCTTGATCTCCTGACCTCGTGATCTGCCCGCCTTGGCCTCCCAAAGAGCTGGGATTATAGGCATGAGCCACCACACCCGGCCTGATCAAACCTCTTAAACAGAAACTTGCTCAACAGAGTTCCAAATCTGGGATAAGCATACATTAAGAGTTACATTACAGGTTGGCCGTATGCTTCGAAAACCCCATACCAAATTCAGATATCGCTTAGTGTGTAGGGGGCAGGCAGGGGGTGAGGGGATGCTTGGCCACCAGTTACTTTTATCTCTGCTTCTAGCTGTGTATTATGAGTAAAAACTTACAGTTATTAGTATTTCAGTAGTCTCAAACCCCAGCACTTTCATATAGTCACACCTCCCTAGTACTAGGATGTTTGAGATCTTAAATTTACACTCTTAGTTTTTTGTTTATGTATTTTTTTTCCCAGAAGTTATCACTCTTTTTACTTGATGTCCCAAAGTTACTTTAAGTATAAGAATTTAATTGCTAGTTTTGCTAAGATATTTTCTCCTTTCTCTGAGAAGTGCCTGGGATTATTTATTTCCTTACTGCTTTCTTTTTCTTCAATGAAATCTTTTTTCTCTAGTCAAGTAGTTCTGTTTTCTGTCCATGCTGTGATCATGGGAGAGAAACCTTGCACTATGTTCTCTTAAACAGAAGTGACTTTCTTCTGGGATGTGAGGTGAAGTTGGCCTTTTCCCCACAGCATTGGAGCACAAGCCTTAGGACATCTTTCTCTGGGTGTTCAATATCCTTTTTAGGCAATCCTGGCAGCGGCAGCAACAGCTGTAGTTTGGGGATATTTCTCAACCACTACTGAGTAGCTTATATTAGCACCAATCAAAAGGAAATTCCAAGAGCACAACCGGATCACATTGCACCATTTCTTTGTTATTTACTTGACGGCCTTCTCTCTCAATTCTATTGGCCAATCTTCATGAATATTTGTCCAGCCTTCCCTTAGAGAATGAGCTGACCAAAAAGTCACCTTGTTCTATTCTCCTGGAAGGGGATTTTTGGGAAGATAAAAATGAGGGACGCTAAACTTCAAACTTAGCCTCTCTACAACCTGAGCCGGACACCTGCCTCGTGCACTGTTCTTTCTGGCAGAAAATTGGGAAGGCTGTGGTAGCCTGAAAATGACGAGACACTGAGAGACACTGGGAGATCTCACTGTGGAAATGGCTCTGACTGTGTGTTTAGCTGTGCAGGTCACAGATTACCAGGTTGCAGTCGTTTCTAGGAGGCCTGGGCTTTCTGCAGAGGAGGCCCTGCTGAGAGAACAGCTGAAGTTTGCCCCCAAGATCAGAGAGCAAACTTGTTTAGGTTAAGGCTTCAAAGTACCAGCTTTTATTACATTTTAATGATCAGAGTCATATTTTATTCATAGGGCTCAAGCTGAGCACCCCGGAGTTAGTAAAGCACAAGGTTTCTATTTCACACTCAGGCCAGTCTACGAAAAAGTTTGAAATAGAAGGAAGCTTGGGGATTGGGCCTCATTATTAAATAATGAACATAAAGGATTTGCTGAACACTGACAATAAAATATCTAGGATAACAGACTTATTATTTAGCTTTCCATGGTTTATGTTGAAGATGTAAATAAGTCACATCTCGTTTGGTAGAGAACTAACCTCTCGTTAATTTGTATTTCCACACCTTCACAATACACCTCTAGCAGAAATGCAACTCTCCCTGGAATTCCTCTCCAACTATGAAAATGTGAGAACATTCTCTGTGTTTTACCTTTTGCTTTCTGAAAAAGAAAAAGAAAAGAAAAGAGAGAAGAATTGGGTTGTGCTCCATTTCTACATATAATGTGGAGAAGATTGAGTGAGGTTCTAATTCATTTTGTAGGAGAGAATGAAGAAGAATTTAATTTCCTTTTTACCCTGCTGCTAGATGTGAGTAATGATAGAGGGTGATTAACTTTTATGTTGCTGGAGCATTTTCACATGAAAGTCATTTTCAAAGAAACAGCAAGTAAGCCTAGTAATTGAGAGAGAGTTTAAGACACTTTCAAAGTGACCTCTGTATTTTGGGGGATATTAGGACGACACCAATGGTGTGTGAGACTCAGTGGTATAATTGGAATCAGTTGTGAAAGATTTATCTGTAAATCCGCCTTCAACCCTCTGACCAAAAGATAAAGCCCTAATTGTGGCCGATGTTGACTTTTCTCTTTCTTTTTTACTTTTTGCAGCTGTATTTGGAGATCAAAGGACACTTCTAGAAGAAACTTCAGGTTAATCATGATAACAGTTGTTCAACATCAATTCAGCATCGTCAGTTTTCCGTGATCTGCCTTAATTCAGGGTCATATTCCTGCATATTTGGCAGGTTCCCTATAATTATGAAATGAATATGTAAATGAGTAAAGAGAAGGCAACATGAGCAAAATAATTCCTAATAGCAGATAATCCAAAAGCCATTTTTCTTGGGCACTGCAAAATATTATACGGTTTTCTTTTTTTCTGGTGTAGATTTACTTCCTTAATTACATTTTGTTTGGGTTAATACTAAAGTTCATGTTTTTATTTTTGCACTTTCACACTAATTACGTAAATTTACAAATGTCGAGGGTGCTGAATAGCAAGAAGACATCAAGAGTAGAGTAAAACTGTCCCAGTAAGAATTCTTAAGGGGGTAATCCAGTTAATTTTTCTAAATGACAACAATATGTTATTTACATATTTTACCAACCCCTGATTCCCCGAAAAATTGGGGCTTCAACAGTAAGAGCTATTTCATATGCATATTATCAATACTTCGCCTGAAAAAAAGGTACATTTAATTTCAATGTTTTCAAGCTGTTTTTTGTAGACTTCTTGATTCTTGAAACACTGCAGTGTTGGAAATTCTTCTATTTAGATGACAATAGATCCCATTCTTAAGTTTGAGGTTTCTTAAAAATTATTTTTATGGGTACATAGTAGGTCTATATATATTTTGGGAGTAGGTGAGATATTTTGATACAGGCATACGATGTGTAGTAATCACATCAGGGTAAATGAGTTATTCATCATGAATCATTCATCATTTCTTTGTGTTATGGACATTCCAGCTGTATTTCAAGTTTCAGTTTTCTTATTTGTGAAATGGAAATACTAAAGAGGTTGTTATGAGGATTAAAGGAGGTAATCTACACAAGATATTGAGACAGTTGTGGCCTCACTATAAATGGTCAACACTATTGGGCATTTTCATTATTACTATTGCTATGTGCTCTGCATTGTAAATTAGCATCAACTTCTGCTTTCTTATAAAACTGTTAGTGGCTGGGATATCTTCATCAATGCTAAGCACACAGGCTAATGGTTCACAAACATGTTACCACTAAAGAGCTTTCCATATCTCATAACACAATAAATTTTATTAATTTTGAAACATTAATCAAAGATGTTTAACTGCTAATTGGAGCTTCTGATTGATGTGACGTAGTCAGTATTATAACAGATTGATGTAATTCCTGCTGTTTGGCAAACTAATAAATATTTTCTTTTAGGCTTTAAACACTTCGACTTATAGCTCGAAGACCTGATTATTACCTACTGTAGATATAACCATATTTAAAGACCCAGATTTATCTGTTCTTTTGCATTTCTCCAGGGCATAACATTGGACCGAAAAGCGTATATAGCAATAAATAGTTCAACAACTTTAACAGATGGGGACGCTGAGGCCCAAAATGATTATGTGGTTAGGCAGAGTTGAGACTAGGATGAGATCTCCTGATCCCAAGTACTACACTTTTCCCAAGATGCCATGTAAATGTCCACATAAAGACAACCTAAATCATCCTGTGATATCTTAGCATGTTTTTTATTCAGAAGGTAGAGAATTAAGGTTCTTTGCCCATAACAAGGAGAATAGCCAATAGCTGAGCAGTTCCTATGTTATCAGTCAATTGTGCTAAGGGCTTTATAAACATGATCTCATTAAATGTTCATAGGAAATTTAGAAGGTAGTTAATAATATTATCCCTATATTACAGTTGGGAAGGTAAGGCTCAGAGCTCAGATTGTGAGATTAAGAGCTCAGATTGCAAATTGCGAGCCAGGATTCAAAATGAGGTAACCATGACTCTAGAATAGTGTAGGCCCTGTAGTTTAACCACTCCACTGAACTGCCTCCACACCTTTGTCTCTGCACCAGTGACATGGAAGACAACGTTTGGTGTCTGTCTATGGCTGTTTGTCTTAGTGAGTTTGGGCTGCTATAACAAATTATCACAGACTGGTGATAACTGCAGACATTTATTTCTCATCATTCTGGAGGCTGGACGTCTGAGACCAGGACGCCAGCATGGCCAGGTTCTAGTGAGGGCTTGCTTCTTGGATTGCAAATTGCCATCTTCTTGTGTCCTTACAGAGTGGAAAGAAGACCAGAGAGATCTCTGACATCCCTTTTAAAAGGATGCACATTCCATCATGAAGGCTCCATCCTCATAACTTAATTACCTCCCAAGGGCCCTTACTCCTAGTACCATAACATTGGGGGTTATGATTTCAACATAAAAATTGTGTGTAAACACATTCAGTCCATAGCACTGTTTATTTTAAGGAACGTAGGCCAGTTACATAAATGAGGACAAAACCATGGATTCTAGGCTGTAAACACAAAGGAACTTTTATCTACTCCATGTTCATGATCTGCATTCTTAGCCTAAGCTACTTGTCTTATAAGTGTAGTCTTAGATTAATGGAAACCCAGTGAAAATGCTGCTTCATCAATAAAAATCCTTCTCTACCTCTATACTTTTAACTGGCAAATTTAACCATTCAGGGACCAAGAAGGGGGCTAGGAAGACCATAACATTACCCAGATAGTAGTCATAAATCCCAGGTCCACGTGCCTCTTTATTTAGGAGAGTCTCTCTAATACTTACTCTTGGCAGACATATTTCCTTCATGCATTGCCCTTGCATGTTCTTTCTCCATTTTTCATTTGGGTGATTTTTATATTGAATTTTTGAACATACTAAACTCATTAATCCTTAGGCTGCCATAAATGTATAGCTATTTTTCTATCTGTTTATTGCCTTGTAATTGTATTCATTCTACACGGATAAAATCGTTAGTTTTATGTTGTAAATCAATTACCTTTTTCTTTATTTCCGCCTTGAGTATGATAGAAAGTACACCTTCATCCCAAGAATATCTTAATAGTCACCTATATTGTTCTGTTATTTTTATGGTGTCTTTTTTGTACATTTAAAACTTTAATCAACTTGGAATTCATTTTGATATAAATAGGGAGACGTCTTTATTTTTCCTAAATTATTAGTCTTTTAACCCTACCTATGTAATAAATAATCCACCCCCTTTTCATTTATTTAAAATATTTAAAATTCTTATATATGCATTTTCTTCTTCAATTTCTATGCTGTATTAATGAATACATTTCTGCATCAATATTATACTAGTTTCAATTATTGTTGAATATGCACTTAATTTACACAATGCTTGACTGGGTTTCTAGTTTCCTGGCCCTTAGCAAATTATAGGAAGTAACCCCAAGGGTCTTGGAAGCATGAATATATCAAGAAATGATTTTGTGGAATATTATTCAGCCTTAGAATAAAACAAGGAAATCCTGCCATTTGTGGCAACATAGATGTACATGGAAGACGTTATGCCAAGTGAAATAAGCTTGACACAGAAAGACAAATATCTGAAGATCTCACTTACATGTGGAATTTAAAAATGTCAAACTTGTAGAATCAAGAGAGTAAGAGGAGGGTTACCAGGTTCTGGGGGTGAAAGGAACAGGGAGATATTGGTCAAAGGGGACAAAATTTCAGTTATGCAAGATAATTAAGTTGTAGAGATCCAATGTATGGTATGGTAATTATAGTTAACAACACTGTACTACATGTTTGAAATTTGCTAAGAGGGTAGATCTTAAATGTTCTCTATAAACATACAAAAGGTAACTATGTGAGGTGATGAAATGTTAATTAATGAAGTAATCATGTCAAAATGTATACACCTACTAAAACATCATGTACATTCTAAATATATACAATTTTTATTTACCAATTATATCTTGATAAAGTTGGAAAAATAGAAATAATTGTGATTAGCTTGACTACAAGGTGAGAGACAGAAAACACTACAAAGTAGTATTGGAAATTCAATAAAAATTATTTGGCATTACTAAATAAAAGTCAAACTTCTTTAAAGATCTCCAAAACCTCTGAGACTTTCACTAAATGATTGATATTCATAAAGAATTCAGTCTATAAAAAATAAGCATTCACATATTCTTAGAATCAGAGTCTGTCTCTCAGACTGAACTGGGTTATTGTGAAGAATGGAGAATACCCAGACCCTGTTCTACCAGCTGGATGTTATGTAGTAAATTTCAGCCCTTATTTGTGATCTGTTCAAAATATAGAAGAACTAAAAAGGAATACAAATTTAAATCAGCTCACAAAATAATGAGCCAATTACTTAGCAAGTGTGCGTTCTTCTCTTTGGAAAATTGCTTGTGGAACATGCAAATTTTGTAATATTGTTCTGCAACATGCATAACTACCTAAATCAGGTTATTTTTAACCTTCGGTACAACTGAGAAAGGTAAAATCTTGGAAGAAATAGCTCTGACATATCTATAAACATGAATTCTGCCTTTTCTATAAATTCTTCCCTCTCACCCCCAACATCTCAAGATCTAAGAAGAAGTAACAGTACCTAAAAGGGCTTAGGAGGCTCACACTCTGCTTGTGGGTTCCCTTGATTTCTTTGAGGAGAATCTTGTGATAACATGGGAGAACAGGGAGGAAAACTGCTTATGTGGAAGACAGGGAGGATGACTTTGACCAGCTGTACAGAGCAAATTTATTTTAAAATCAAGATTACTTTTTATTCAATAAGACATAACAGAACTCAAACAGCTTGATGAGTTGTAATAAGTGAGTATACCCATTTAAGTAACACCCAAACCAAGAGAGAGAACGTTTCTGTAACCTCAAAAAATTCTCTCATGTTATTTCTGGTCAACCCTATCTAATTAAAGAAGTAATAATCACGGTTCTGGTTTTCTAACATTATAGGTTAGATTTCTCTGTCTTTATAATTCATACGAATGGAATATTATTATAGTATGTACTTTTTTTGGCCTGACTTCTTTCAGTCAGCAAAATGATTTTGATATGCATCCATATTGTTATGAGTCAATAATTGTTTCTTTTTTATTGGTGAATATAATTTCATTGTATGAATATTTCACACTTGTTTTATCCATGCACGTGTTCATGCACATTTGGGTTATTTCTAGAGTTTGGCATCTTTCCTAAAATTTGGTATTAACAGCCAACATTTAATTTTAGCTATACTATGAAGGACACAAACCATATGTTTATTTCAATTGATGCTGAAAAAGCATTTGATAAAATTCAACATCCTTTCATGATAAAATCCCTTAACAAACTGGGTATAAAAGGAACATACCTCAACACAATAAAAGCCATATACAACTGACCCACAGCTAGTATCATACTGAATGGGGAAAAACTGAAAGCCTTTTATCGAATATCTGGAAAAAAGACAAGGATGCCCACGTTTACCACTATTATTCAACATAGTACTAGAATTCCTAGCTAGAGCAATCAGACAAGAGAAAGATATAAAGGGCATCCCAATTAGAAAGGAAGAAGTCAAATTATTTTTGTTTGCAGGTGATATAATCTTATATTTGGAAAAAACTCAATACTTCACTGAAAAACTATTACAACAGATAAACAAATTCAGTGAAGTTGCAGGTAAAAAATCAACATACAAAAATCAGTAGCATTTCTATCTGCAAGAAGTGAACAATCTGAAAAAGGAAAAAGATGGCCAGGTGCAATGGCTCATGCCTATAATCCCAGAATTTTGGGAGGCCGAAGTGGGCAGATCACTTGAGGTCAAGAGTTCAAGACCAGCCTGACCAACATGGTGAAACCCCATCTCTACTAAAAATACAAAAATTAGCTGGATGTGATGGCATGTGCCTGTGGTCTCAGCTACTCAGGAGGCTGAGGCAAGAGAACCACCTGAACCTGGGAGGCAGAGGCTGCAGTGAGCCAAGATTGTGCCACTGCACTTCAGCCTGGGCAACAGAATGAGACTCCATCTCAGAAAGAAAGAGAAAGAAAGAAAGAAAGAAAAAGAAAGAAAGAAAGAAAGAAAGAAAGAAAGAAAGAAAGAAAGAAAGAAAGAAAGAGAAAGAAAGAGGGAAGGAGGGAGGGAGGGAAGGAAGGAAGGAAAAGAAAGAAAGAAAGGGGAAGGGAAGGGAAGGAAGGAAAGGGAAGGAAAGAAAAAAGAAAGAAAGAAATTCCACTTACAATAGCTACAAATAAAATAAAATACCTAGGAATAAATGTAACCAAATAAGTGAAAGATTTCTACAATGAAAACTGTAAAACATTAATACAATAAATTGAGGATGACAGAAAAATGGAAAGATATCCCATGTTCATGGATTAGAAGAATCAATATTGTTAAAATGTCCATACTACTCAAAGCAGTCTATGGATTCAATGCAATCTCTATCAAAATACCAATGATATTCTTAATAAAAATAGAAAAAATAATCTTGAAATTTATATGGAATTATAAAAGACCCAAAATAGCCGAAGCCATCCCAAGCAAAAATAACGAAACTGGAGGAACTACATTATCTGACCTCAAATTATATTACAGAGCTACAGTAACCAAAACAGCATGGTAATGGCATAAAAGTAGACACGTACACCAATGGAAAAGAAATAGGAACCCAGAAATAAATCCATATACCTATAGTAAACTAATTTTCAACAAAGTTGCCAAGAATATACATTGGAGAAAGGACAGTCTCTTCAATAAATAGTGCTGAGAAAACTGGATATCCATATGCAGAAAAATAAAGCTAGATCTCTATCATATATAAAATTAAATCAAAATGGGTTAAATACTTTAATCTAAGAGCTGAAACTATGAAACTACTAAAAGAAAACATCAGGGAAGCTATCCAAGATATTGGTTTTAGCAAACATTTTAGAGTAATACCCCAAAAGCACAGGCAACCCATGCAAAAATGAACAGATAGGATTACAGGTTAACAAGCTTCTGCACAGCAAAGGAAGCAATCATCAAAGTGAAGAGACAACTCACAGAATGGGAGAAAATATTTGCTAACTATCCATCTGACAATGAATTAATAACCAGAACATATAAGGACCTCAAACAACTCAATAGGAAAAAATCTAAAAATCCAATTAAAAAATAGGCAAAAGATCTGAATAGATATTTCTCAAAAGAAGACACACAAATGTTGAAAAGCTATGTGAAAAGATGCTGAACATTATTGCCCATCAGAGAAATGTAAATCAAAACTACAATGAGTATCATCTCACCCCAGTAAAAATGTCTTTTATCCAAAAAATAGGCAATAACAAATACTGGCAAGGATGTGGAGAAAATAGAACCCTCATACATTGTTGGTGGGAATGACAATTAGTACAACTACTATGGAGAACAGGATGGAGGTTCTTCAAAACACTAAAAATTGAACTACCATATGATCCAGCAATGCCACTGGATATATCCAAAACAAAATAAATCAGTGTATCAAAGTGATATCTGCACTCACTCCCACATTTGTTATTTATTCCCACTGGATATACCCAAAAGAAACAAAATGAGTATATTGAAGTGATATCTGCACTCCCACATTTATTGCAGCATGATTAGGAATAGCCAAGATTTGAAATCAACCTAAGCATCCATCAGCAGACAAATGGATAAAGAAAATGTGGTACATATACACAATTGAGTATTACTCAGCCATAAAAAAGAATCAGACCTTGTCATTTCCAACAACATAAGTGGAACTGGAGGAGATTATGTTAAGTGAGATAAGCCAGGCACAGGAAGACAAACTTGGCATGTTCTAACTCATGGAAGCTCAAACTTAAAACAATTGAACTCATGGAGAAAGAGAGTAAAATGATGGTTACCAGAGTCTAGGAAGAGTAGTTGGGAGTGGGAGATGGGGATGTCTAATGGGCACAAAAATATAGTCAGATACAGTAAACAAGATCTAGTATTTGATAGCACAACAGTGTGACTACAGTCGGCAAAAATTTGTTGTACATTTTAGAATAACTGGGAGTACAATTGGAATGTTTGTAACACAAAGAAATGATGAATGCTTGAGGTGCTGGATGCCCCATTTACCTTGATGTGATTATTTACACATTGTATGCCTATATCAAGATATCTTATATACACTATGTACCCATAAATGTTAAAAATTATTTTTTTAAAAAAAGTTTGCTTATAGATAATCTAATAGGTTTGAAGTACTAACTCTTGGGTATTATAATTACACTTTCTTGATGACTAATGATGCTGAGCATGCTTATTGATTATTTTTGTATGTTTTTAAATGAAGTGACTATTCAAGAGTTCTGTATAAAAATGTGGTTGTTATTTTATTATTGATTTATAAGAGATCTCTGTATATTTTGGAGGCATGCTATTTATCAGATATATTGAAAATATTTTGTCATTCTGAGACTTAATTTTTAGAAGAAGATTAAAATTCTGATGAAGTTTGAGTTATGAATTTTCCACATTACACTTGGTGTTTCTTTTGGTGTCTGGTCTAATAAATCTACCTACTTCAGGGTGGTGCAGATATTCTCCCATGTTTCTTCTAAAAGTTTTTAGTCTTTTACAATTAGATGTATAATCCATTTCAGATTGATGTATAGGTATGGTGTTAGGTAGGAACCCAAGTTTACTTTTTTCTATGTAAATACTTACTTCCTGCAGAAACTATTGAAAATATCATTTCCCTATTTAATTATTTTAATGATTTGTTATTGGTTATTAATGTGAGGGGTTGTTTCTGGATTTTTCTGCAAAACTCCAGACTCATTTTCAAATGCCCTACTTGACATTGTCTATTGTGTCTAATAGACATCTCAAGTTAAACATATTCCCGGACTGTGCTCCTTCCTCCCCTTCAAATTTCTTCTACATGTAGTCTTCTCCATCTCAATATATCATATTTCCATTCTTCCAATCATTCAGGCTAAAAATCTTGGCATGATTGTGGATACTCTTTCTTGCATCCTACACCAATTCCATCAGCAATTTTACTTTCAAAATACATCGAGAATGTAATCACTTCCCTGGCCACACCATCTCCCACCCAAATGACTATACTGATCTCTGTCCCCACCCGTTTCCCCAGAGTCTATTTTCAGCAGCTGGAGTTTCAAGACCTTTTGAAAACTTAAGTCAAATTATTTATCTGCTCAAAACACTGGAGGGACTTTCCCTTGGTTTGGAGAAAAGGCCAAGGTCCTGAAAATAACCTTCATATCCTACAAACCTTTTCTGACCTCATTTCCTACCACTCCCTTCTGTCTTATTCATCACAATCCCCTTCCCTGCTGCTGTTCCTTGATGGCAGGTGAGGTTCTACCTACCTCAGGGCCTTTATGGCACTGTTTCCTCTGCTGGAATGCACTTTCTCCATTATTCTATATTCCTCCTCCTACATTTCCTTCATGTCTTTGATTGCTGTGATCTTTTCTAATTGGGTCTTGAGATCTCTCTCTTGAGGGTAGCCATAAGCCCAGATAGTCACTCTCCAGGAGAGACTGCGGGGGTGGGGACTAGGTTCCCGTGTGTGTGTGTGTGTATGTGAGGTGAAATGCAATGAGGTGATGAAACCAAAAGACTTTATGAAACAGAATAAATTTATTATGCATATGACCCAGAGAGGTTAGGGGTGCTGATGTGAGGAATCCAATGGTGGCAGGGAATGCAACTGGTGTGAAAGAGAGAAAGAACCTGTGGAACTATGCCTTTCTTAATGTCCATGGTATTATCCCTTAGGCTTTCCTTCACATGTTGTGGATTGGTTAGTTTAAGGAAAACATGCACAAGGCGGGAACTTATTGACATGACTCTAGCATTGGCCATTAGGTTTTTATCACGATCAGCAGCTGTGGGGAGTGTTGAGTTTTGGGTCAGTGAGATGAGGAATAAGCGGGCTATCCAAAAACAACCACACGGGAGGGAACATTTTAACCAGGGCAAAGGTGACAGGGTATACCTGGATTTCAACAATTTATATCAGGCCTAAAATTGGATACCCAGGCAACAACTATATTAAACAAATGTATGACATTAATCAAACATCACTTTACCAGCGAGGGTTTGCCTGACTGCTTACTGAAAAGTATACCCCCTACCAACCTACCCAGTACTTATTACCTTTTACTATCTGGCATTTTGTTTGTTTATCTGAATAAACAGGGATGTTTTTCCTGTTTTATGTCCTGCTATTTACTCCGCATCTAGAACAATTCCTGGCACAAAGTAGGCACCCAATAGATATTTGTTAAATAAACAAGCTAATTCCTTCCCTTCAGGGCTTGAGAGGTGTTTGGGGAGGATGAAAATAAAGACTAAAATTGAAACAAATTTGTTATTAGTCTTGAAATTCTTAGTCCTTGTCAGCATCATCTTGGGGTCTAATTTTTTTTAAACATACAACAACTGAAAATCCAGGAGGTACCATATCCTTCCACAAAGCCCCTCTGCCCTTTTCCTAGAATGAACCTTACTTATCTTATGTAATTAAGAAGAATACAAATGTATGAAACACATTTTAGAAATACTTTCAACTAAAAAAAAAAAGGACATCTTAAAGTTTTAATACAGAATTAGGCTTTAGTCACTTATAAAATACATTGTATTTCCAAACAATGAGCAAAAAAGGGGCTATTGTATGCACTATCAATAAAGTTAGGTAGCTTCTCATAATAAAACACTTACCATGTCCCAGAAGATGTGCTCAGGTTTTTGCATGTATGATGTCATTTAATTCCCACAACAATATTATTAGACCACAGTACTATAATTATACATATTTTATTGTTGAGGAATCTGGGACTTAAAGACTTTAAGTAATTTGACAGAGCTCACCAGCTATGCCTATACATTTCCTCAAGAGCATCACACTAGAAAATAAACCTTTTGCTGAATTCCCAATGTTGACTGCAAAATTAAGAGGCTCTTTAAAACTCCTGTCCCAAGTTAGAATACAGCCAGTCCTAGACTGGTTAAGGCTATTGTTAGAGATTTAGTATTTGTGGACAAACTTCTGGACCCCACTTTCTCTTACCAGAGAAGATGTTGGGTAATAATACAAATAGCAAATTTAGGATTATTTTGTTGCCATCCAAATACTCCAAAATGAAATTCCCCTTGGCACTCTGAAGCTCTAGGAAGATTAATTTCTACCCACAGATCTCCAGATTCATATATAGTTGAATAAAAAGATTTATGAGTTTCAAGAGGGAAAAAAAATTCAAAGACCTGGTTTTGGCCTAGCTCTGCCAGCTTTAGGATTTGTATTAAAGACCATTCCCCTGCAATCACACACTTACATAAGCGAAAATGTAAGTTTCACATAAGCTTAGAAACTGTTCTGGTGTTACAGGGAAGATGTCGAGCATTGTAAGACTGAGCAAACGTGCCCTCTGTGAAAGGGGGAATTAGTCTCATATCATGGTCCTCTTTAAAGCTGCTGAATTGCCCTTGGGAATTTCAATGCTGTGATGCTCTACTTGGTACCCTGATATGATCATTTTCTGATCTTTGCAGCCTTGAGTCACCTTGCCCACAGGTATGGGTAAGTCTGTCTTGAGAATCTAAACTCTCTGCTTCTACACAAGGAAAATAGAAACTTTTCCAGTTAGTTCATTGACATCTGGTGATCTCCCATTAGTTCCTAAAGTCCAGAAATGACTCATGCTTTACTTCTTCAAGACCCTTGTTCCAGTAAGGGTAACACTGGTTTAACCCCTTTTCCATAAGTTTCCTCCCTTCTTTCCACTTCTTTCTACTCCTCATCCCTCTCAGGTCCATTACTGGTGCTCAGTTTCCCTGGCAGGACAGCTCCCTTTACCTTCTCCAGGCTACCTGGTGTCTTTGATCTTCATGCTCTGGCTGTCTACCAGCAGTTCATTCCATCATATGCACATCCAGTTATACAACAGGAGTAGGATGTGGAGAAGGCTTTAAATCAAGGCAGCCACATGACATTGGCTCAGATCTGGGACTTAGGCTATATAGCAAAGACTCATATGGAACCCAAAGAAAGAACTAGCCTAATCAGAGTGAAGGTTTTGTGCTGAGGAACAGTGAGAAAGGAGTGTGATGGGAGCAGGGCACGATTTCTGAGAGCTCAGCAGTTAGAGAAATTTCATATTTGATGAAACAGGTAGAAATTGGAAATGCTTGTTCAAGGGGGTAAAAGGATGGAAGCAAAGCTTTAAGAAGATTACAATGGTTATTATGGTATGTCAGATGAATTAGAGGCAGAGAGAGGAAGGTTTTATAGCAATAAAAGAACAAAAATCCATGGAATAAGTTTATGGGAATGGACTGAAGGAGGCAAAACCAAAAAAAAAAAAAAAAAAAGAAAATTCTATAAAGGAAGAACAAATAAGAGATAATGACAGGCAGAATTTATATGCTTAACAGCTGGGAGAAAATGAAGACATGTAGTCAAAAATCCAGATGCTTTCAAATACATATTCAATTATTTAATGTTAGATGAATCATAGAGATAAATTTTAAAAGTTTTTTTAAATTTTCTAATGGTCAATGCTTATTTTGTAGACACAAATATGCTATATATACTCAGAATCAACAATGTTTAAGAACAAGCTAATGATTTTTGGCTTAGTTCAAGGAACTAGGTGTTGGTGATACTAAATTATAAGAATAGTATGAATAGAGATCTAAATAAACTTTAGGAATTAAAGGAAACAAATGATTTTATAAGAAGTTTTTCTAGCATGAACACTTATGGAATGACTTGCTTGCCCCAGCTCGCCTGGGAATAATATATGGTGAACCATTACAAAAAACGTGAATTGTATTTATTTATTATTCTGACGTGGGGAGAAGGTTGGTTGGTAGGTCTTGTTCTTCTGTTTCTTGAAAGGTAGAATTGGTTTAGAGACAGAATGATATATTGTAGACAAGGCAGCAGTTCTGAAGTCAGGCTAGCGTGGGCACTAATTCCATCTGCTATTTAGCAGCTATGTAATTTGTGCAAAGTCGCTCCACCTGTGAGGTGGTCTATTTCCTATTTGCAAAATAGGAATAATAGTACATAATTCATGAGTCTGTTGGCAATAATTAAACGAGTTAATGTGGTATAATGACAGATGCAGGGAAGGCACACAGTAAATGCTAGTTCCCTTCACTGGAAAACATCAAGAAAGGTTCATTTGTTCAGCCAAGAACTAGAAAGGTTATCTTGATTAAACCTTAGGGAACGAGTGTAGAATTTATTGGGTGAGAGAAAAATGTGTGTGTAACCAGTGCTACCTGACTTTTGTCAAATTACTGTAAGGTGTTGACTCTAGTAGACAAGCAAGGACAAAGAGATGATGTGAAATATCCACTACTCTTAAAGAAAAGTAAGAAACTAATCAAGGAAGTCAACTGAAAGAATAAATTATAATTCCATCCCAAGTTTGGGCAGATTTATTTCCATTTTTGAAGGAAAGTAATTGTATCAGTGAATAGATGGAAGGGTCAACAATACAAAGATGAAGAAGGGACCAAATCATAGTAATGGGGCAATAAATCCAGAGCATCTGAGAAAGCCAGAAACAAAACTATAAAAATCAACAAAAGTCATACGTCTGACTTTGTTTTTGGAAGCAGATATTATTGTGGATAGATGGCAAATCATCAGCACAATGTGAATAGTTGCGTCTTTTGCTGCATAGGAAATGCTGATTTAGTATTTGGGAGATTTTTATTAAGAAATTTAATCTAAGTTTGGTGGAAAACAAGGACAAGTGATTAATAATCAAAGTGAAGGATGAAAAAAGGGACAAAGCAAGTTTAAATAAAGGAAGAAAAATGAGGCAGAAACTTATTTAAGGAATCCAGGCTAAATTATGACCTTCAAGCTTGCATAAATAGCTCTAAACAAGAATAGCAATTAGTGAGGTAATGCCCTAGTATTTAGAAAACCAATAACTTTTCTTCTGTGTGTATTCTGGGGGTATACATACCAGCACAATGATATAAAATAATTAGTTGTTAAAACTGAATGCGTTTTACCTTAAAGCAAGGACAAAAATAAGCCAAACAGCTCATGCATATATGTATAGTTTGTGTCATTTAATTTGTACATGAATTCAGCTTGGAAAAGAAAAAGGAACAACACTAAATGACTAGGGGAAGTTTGTAGGAAATTAGAGAAGCAGAACATAATAGAAATGGTGAAGACAGTGAAGAAATTTAAGAAAGAACAATTCCTGGAAGACATTTTAAGTCTGAGATGAGATCCCTGATGTTGTATACATTAAGGGAGGAAGTCAATGTTACCCCTTGAGAAAGGCAGATGAGGGCCAAGAAACAGAAGATAATGATTTGTGAAGATTTTATGGAAAATAGTACAATTGACTGTTCTTTGAGAGCAGAGATCGTGAACAGTACGTGGTTGGTGTCTCATTTGGTGCTTTTTAAGTAATCCTAATCCTAGAAATTAAAACTGAAAGGAGATGGTACAGAGTAGAAAAAAAAAAAAAACTGTAGTTCTCTATTATTTAAATAATTTTTTAAAAAATTTATTTATTATTATTATACTTTAAGTTGTAGGGTACATGTGCATAACGTGCAGGTTTGTTACATATGTATACTTGTGCCATGTTGGTGTGCTGCACCCATCAACTCGTCATTTACATCAGGTATAACTCCCAATGCAATCCCTCCCCCCTCCCCGCTCCCCATGATAGGCCCCGGTGTGTGATGTTCCCCTTCCCGAGTCCAAGTGATCTCATTGTTCAGTTCCCACCTATGAGTGAGAACATGCGGTGTTTGGTTTTCTGTTCTTGTGATAGTTTGCTAAGAATGATGGTTTCCAGCTGCATCCATGTCCCTACAAAGGACACAAACTCATCCTTTTTTATGGCTGCATAGTATTCCATGGTGTATATGTGACACATTTTCTTAATCCAATCTGTCACTGATGGACATTTGGGTTGATTCCAAGTCTTTGCTATTGTGAATAGTGCTGCAATAAACATACGTGTGCATGTGTCTTTATAGCAGCATAATTTATAATCCTTTGGGTATATACCCAGTAATGGGATGGCTGGGTCATATGGTACATCTAGTTCTAGATCCTTGAGGAATCGCCATACTGTTTTCCATAATGGTTGAACTAGTTTACAATCCCACCAACAGTGTCAAAGTGTTCCTATTTCTCCACATCCTCTCCAGCACCTGTTGTTTCCTGACTTTTGAATGATCGCCATTCTAACTGGTGTGAGATGGTATCTCATTGTGGTTTTGATTTGCATTTCTCTGATGGCCAGTGATGATGAGCATTTTTTCATGTGTCTGTTGGCTGTATGAATGTCTTCTTTTGAGAAATGTCTGTTCATATCCTTTGCCCACTTTTGGATGGGGTTGTTTGTTTTTTTCTTGTAAATTTGTTTGAGTTCTTTGTAGGTTCTGGATATGAGCCCTTTGTCAGATGAGTAGATTGCAAAAATGTTCTCCCATTCTGTAGGTTGCCTGTTCACTCTGATGGTAGTTTCTTTTGCTGTGCAGAAGCTCTTTAGTTTAATGAGATCCCATTTGTCAATTTTTGCTTTTGCTGCTGTTGCTTTTGGTGTTTTAGACATGAAGTCTTTGCCCATGCCTATGTCCTGAATGGTACGACCTAGGTTTTCCTCTAGGATTTTTATGGTATTAGGTCTAACATTTAAGTCTTTAATCCATCTTGAATTAATTTTCGTATAAGGAGTAAGGAAAGGATCCAGTTTCAGCTTTCTACTTATGGCTAGCCAATTTTCCCAGCACCATTTATTAAATAGGGAATCCTTTCCCCATTTCTTGTTTCTCTCAGGTTTGTCAAAGATCAGATGGCTGTAGATGTGTGGTATTATTTCTGAGGACTCTGTTCTGTTCCATTGGTCTATATCTCTGTTTTGGTACCAGTACCATGCTGTTTTGGTTACTGTAGCCTTGTAGTATAGTTTGAAGTCAGGTAGCGTGATGCCTCCAGCTTTGTTCTTTTGACTTAGGATTGTCTTGGAGATGCGGGCTCTTTTTTGGTTCCATATGAACTTTAAAGCAGTTTTTTCCAATTCTGTGAAGAAGCTCATTGGTAGCTTGATGGGGATGGCATTGAATCTATAAATTACCTTGGGCAGTATGGCCATTTTCACGATATTGATTCTTCCTATCCATGAGCATGGTATGTTCTTCCATTTGTTTGTGTCCTCTTTTATTTCACTGAGCAGTGGTTTGTAGTTCTCCTTGAAGAGGTCCTTTACATCCCTTGTAAGTTGGATTCCTAGGTATTTTATTCTTTTTGAAGCAATTGTGAATGGAAGTTCATTCCTGATTTGGCTCTCTGTTTGACTGTCACTGGTGTATAAGAATGCTTGTGATTTTTGCACATTAATTTTGTATCCTGAGACTTTGCTGAAGTTGCTTATCAGCTTAAGGAGATTTTGGGCTGAGACAATGGGGTTTTCTAAATATACAATCATGTCATCTGCAAACAGGGACAATTTGACTTCTTCTTTTCCTAACTGAATCCCCTTGATTTCTTTCTCTTGCCTGATTGCCCTAGCCAGAACTTCCAACACTATGTTGAATAGGAGTGGTGAGAGAGGGCATCCCTGTCTTGTGCCAGTTTTCAAAGGGAATTTTTCCAGTTTTTGCCCATTCAGTATGATATTGGCTGTGGGTTTGTCATAAATAGCTCTTATTTTTTTGAGGTATGTTCCATCAATACCGAATTTATTGAGCGTTTTTAGCATGAAGGGCTGTTGAATTTTGTCAAAAGCCTTTTCTGCATCTATTGAGATAATGATGTGGTTCTTGTCTTTGGTTCTGTTTATATGCTGGATTATGTTTATTGATTTGCAAATGTTGAACCAGCCTTGCATCCCAGGGATGAAGCCCACTTGATCATGGTGGATAAGCTTTTTGATGTGTTGCTGAATCCGGTTTGCCAGTATTTTATTGAGGATTTTTGCATTGATGTTCATCAGGGATATTGGTCTAAAATTCTCTTTTTTTGTTGTGTCTCTGCCAGGCTTTGGTATCAGGATGATGTTGGCCTCATAAAATGAGTTAGGGAGGATTCCCTCTTTTTCTATTGATTGGAATAGTTTCAGAAGGAATGGTACCAACTCCTCCTTGTACCTCTGGTAGAATTCAGCTGTGAATCCATCTGGTCCTGGACTTTTTTTTGGTTGGTAGGCTATTAATCATTGCCTCAATTTCAGAGCCTGCTATTGGTCTATTCAGGGATTCAACTTCTTCCTGGTTTAGTCTTGGAAGAGTGTAAGTGTCCAGGAAATTATCCATTTCTTCTAGATTTTCCAGTTTATTTGCGTAGAGGTGTTTATAGTATTCTCTGATGGTAGTTTGTATTTCTGTGGGGTCGGTGGTGATATCCCCTTTATCATTTTTAATTGCGTCGATTTGATTCTTCTCTCTTTTCTTCTTTATTAGTCTTGCTAGTGGTCTGTCAATTTTGTTGATCTTTTCAAAAAACCAACTCCTGGATTCATTGATTTTTTGGAGGGTTTTTTGTGTCTCTATCTCCTTCAGTTCTGCTCTGATCTTAGTTATTTCTTGCCTTCTGCTAGCATTTGAATGTGTTTGCTCTTGCTTCTCTAGTTCTTTTAATTGCGATGTTAGAGTGTCAATTTTAGATCTTTCCTGCTTTCTCTTGTGGGCATTTAGTGCTATAAATTTCCCTCTACACACTGCTTTAAATGTGTCCCAGAGATTCTGGTATGTTGTATCTTTGTTCTCATTGGTTTCAAAGAACATCTTTATTTCTGCCTTCATTTCGTTATGTACCCAGTAGTCATTCAGGAGCAGGTTGTTCAGTTTCCATGTAGTTGAGCGGTTTTGATTGAGTTTCTTAATCCTGAGTTCTAGTTTGATTGCACTGTGGTCTGAGAGACAGTTTGTTATAATTTCTGTTCTTGTACATTTGCTGAGGAGTGCTTTACTTCCAATTACATGGTCAATTTTGGAGTAAGTACGATGTGGTGCTGAGAAGAATGTATATTCTGTTGATTTGGGGTGGAGAGTTCTATAGATGTCTATTAGGTCTGCTTGCTGCAGAGATGAGTTCAATTCCTGGATATCCTTGTTAACTTTCTGTCTCGTTGATCTGTCTATTGTTGACAGTGGAGTGTTGAAGTCTCCCATTATTATTGTATGGGAGTCTAAGTCTCTTTGTAAGTCTCTAAGGACTTGCTTTATGAATCTGGGTGCTCCTGTATTGGGTGCATATATATTTAGGATAGTTAGCTCTTCCTGTTGAATTGATCCCTTTACCATTATGTAATGGCCTTCTTTGTCTCTTTTGATCTTTGATGGTTTAAAGTCTGTTTTATCAGAGACTAGTATTGCAACCCCCGCTTTTTTTTGTTCTCCATTTGCTTGGTAAATCTTCCTCCATCCCTTTATTTTGAGCCTATGTATGTCTCTGCGTGTGAGATGGGTCTCCTGAATACAGCAGACTGATGGGTCTTGACTCTTTATCCAGTTTGCCAGTCTGTGTCTTTTAATTGGAGCATTTAGTCCATTTACATTTAAGGTTAAGATTGTTATGTGTGAACTTGATCCTGCCATGATGATATTAACTGGTTATTTTGCTCGTTAGTTGATGCAGTTTCTTCCTAGCCTTGATGGTCTTTACATTTTGGCATGTTTTTGCAATGGCTGGTACCGGTTGTTCCTTTCCATGTTTAGTGCTTCCTTCAGGGTCTCTTGTAAGGCAGGCCTAGTGGTGACAAAATCTCTAAGCATTTGCTTATCTGTAAAGGATTTTATTTCTCCTTCACTTATGAAACTTAGTTTGGCTGGATATAAAATTCTGGGTTTAAAATTCTTTTCTTTAAGAATGTTGAATATTGGCCCCCACTCTCTTCTGGCTTGAAGAGTTTCTGCCGAGAGATCTGCTGTTAGTCTGATGGGCTTCCCTTTGTGGGTAACCCGACCTTTCTCTCTGGCTGCCCTTAAGATTTTTTCCTTCATTTCAACTTTGGTGAATCTGGCAATTATGTGTCTTGGAGTTGCTCTTCTCGAGGAGTATCTTTGTGGTGTTCTCTGTATTTCCTGGATTTGAATGTTGTCCTGCCCTACTTGGTTGGGGAAGTTCTCCTGGATGATATCCTGAAGAGTGTTTTCCAACTTGGTTCCATTTTCCCCCTCACTTTCAGGCACCCCAATCAGACGTAGATTTGGTCTTTTTACATAATCCCATACTTCTTGCAGGCTTTGTTCATTTCTTTTTCTTCTTTTTTCTTTTGGTTTCTCTTCTCGCTTCATTTCATTCATTTGATCCTCAATCGCTGACATTCTTTCTTCCAGTTGATCGAGTCGGTTACTGAAGCTTGTGCATTTGTCACGTATTTCTCGTGTCATGGTTTTCATCTCTTTCATTTCGTTTATGACCTTCTCTGCATTAATTACTCTAGCCATCAATTCTTCCACTTTTTTTTCAAGATTTTTAGTTTCTTTGCACTGGGTACTTAATTCCTCCTTTAGCTCTGAGAAATTTGATGGACTGAAGCCTTCTTCTCTCATCTCGTCAAAGTCATTCTCCGTCCAGCTTTGATCCGTTGCTGGCGATGAGCTGCGCTCCTTTGCCGGGGGAGATGCGCTCTTATTTTTTGAATTTCCAGCTTTTCTGCCCTGCTTTTCCCCCATCTTTGTGGTTTTATCTGCCTCTGGTCTTTGATGATGGTGATGTACTGATGGGGTTTTGGTGTAGGTGTCCTTCCTGTTTGATAGTTTTCCTTCTAACAGTCAGGACCCTCAGCTGTAGGTCTGTTGGAGATTGCTTGAGGTCCACTCCAGACCCTGTTTGCCTGGGTATCAGCAGCAGAGGCTGCAGAAGATAGAATATTTCTGAACAGCGAGTGTACCTGTCTGATTCTTGCTTTGGAAGCTTCCTCTCAGGGGTGTACTCCACCCTGTGAGGTGTGGGGTGTCAGACTGCCCCTAGTGGGGGATGTCTCCCAGTTAGGCTACTCAGGGGTCAGGGACCCACTTGAGCAGGGAGTCTGTCCCTTCTCAGATCTCAACCTCCATGTTGGGAGATCCACTGCTCTCTTCAAAGCTGTCAGACAGAGTCGTTTGCGTCTGCAGAGCTTTCTGCTGCGTTTGTTATTGTTTACTTTGCCCTGTCCCCAGAGGTGGAGTCTACAGAGACAGGCAGGTTTCCTTGAGCTGTTGTGAGCTCCACCCAGTTCGAGCTTCCCAGCAGCTTTGTTTACCTACTTAAGCCTCAGCAATGGCGGGCGCCCCTCCCCCAGCCTCGCTGCTGCCTTGCCGGTAGATCACAGACTGCTGTGCTAGCAATAAGGGAGGCTCTGTGGGTGTGGGACTCTCCCGGCCAGGTGTGGGATATGATCTCCTGGTGTGCCTGTTTGCTTAAAGCGCAGTATTGGGGTGGGAGTTACCTGATTTTCCAGGTGTTGTGTGTCTCTGTTCCCCTGGCTAGGAAAAGGGATTCCCTTCCCCCTTGCGCTTCCCAGGTGAGGCAATGCCTTGCCCTGCTTCAGCTCTCGCTGGTCAGGCTGCAGCAGCTGACCAGCACCGATCGTCCGGCACTCCCCAGTGAGATGAACCCAGTACCTCAGTTGAAAATGCAGAAATCACCGGTCTTCTGTGTCGCTCGCGCTGGGAGTTGGAGACTGGAGCTGTTCCTATTCGGCCATCTTGCTCTGCACCCCCAATAATTTTTTTTATGATGCCACCTATATGTTTAAACCAAGTCTTGGGAACTCAACTGTCTGATATTTCCAGATCCTTGCTTTATGCTATTGGTATGTTTCTTTTTCTACTTTTTGTCCACATGAGACTGAAAAATTGATTAAGAGAATCACTGTTTAGACAAATACTTGTGGAGTTGTGCACAAATGTGGTGCCATGCCTGTGACAAGGTTTTTTTTTTTTTTTTTTTAAGAAGTTAAGCATGCAATTAGTAAGGGAAGAATATGGAAGGTGCTGAGGAGTTAATAATAAATGGGCTTAGTGAACACCAAATGAGTGGCTGTCAATATCTGCCTTCGTCATGCCATGTGAAGGACATTGAGCTACAGGTACTTACACTAATCTCTGGTACCTTCACATTCTCCTCCCCCCACCATCTAGTCTTTTAACGTTTCATGCACTGACCCACAGGCAGGGTAGGAAGTCATGGGGAGCCACAGGTAAACCCCTCTCAGGTAAGAGAATATTGACTTAAGCCATCAGAGTCAACTATTAGCTCACAAAGTTGATGGATATTAACCTAGTTCAAGACCAAAGCCTCTAAAGAACTTAGTTGAAACCACCTCATACAACTTTTAAGAGAAGCTGGGAAAAGCCAGGTCTGAAGAGCTTTCATGATGGATGATAAAACAGTGCCTTGCACGGCCCTAAGGAAAACAAGTGAAAGATCTGGCATGAGAACCATCACTGTGTGCCACTTAAAAGGGAGCAATGAAAATCACCCCACAAACTCCAGGAGACGTGGTTGTGGTTTAATGGCTTGTTTATGATGTTACACGGTCAGTCACGTTGACTCTGCCCACAGTTATCGTCATTATACAGAGAAACTCAGCAAATGAATTCTTCCCAGTGGAGAAACAAACTCTTTTGCCAAGTGGGGTAGTAGTTTATCTGTCATCGAGTTGCTGAAACCGATCATTATTTTTAGGCCTGCTGAAATTATTTAGGAATTCCTTGTTCCTGGGTAGACAGACCTGAAGCTTTCAGCTGACCTTCACCACTTCTACCATTAGGACCATAAATCTCCCCCGAAGGCAGACAGCACTTGGGTAATTTCAGAGAGGGCAAAGGAACAGAATTATAGGTTGTCTGGGAAGGGTTGAAAGATTAGACTTCTGGAGAAAAAAATAAAATGAATCATGTTGAAGAGTAACTATTTCTTAGGGTCAAAGTTTAAATGTCTGTAATCAGTGTTTTAGTTTGACTTGCTGCTAAGATAACTAATGCTCTCAGGTCTTGGATTAATTGAAAATAAAGCATTACATTCAGAACAGATGATATTTATTTCAAAAAACAAAGAGAACACTCATTAAAAAAACAAAAACAAAACAAAAAAAAAAACCCTGCCTATGACTCATTAAAAACATGAAGACAAAAATGACCTAACTTTACTTTTCTGAAATGAGTAATTTTCCTTTTCTTTAATTAATTATAAAAGCACACAATAGATTTCTTTAAAACAAGAATGATAGATTAATATTAGGGTAGCTCCTCAACTTCTTTTTTTTAAATGCCTCTTTCTGCATGTAGCTTAATTTGTATTCTGTCTAAGCTTTCATTTAAAGAGCCATAGAAGATTTTGGAAGAAATTATAGGCTTCTGATCCTACTGTCTAGGGAGGTAGTTGTAGGCCCTGTGCTTAAGGCAACTTTGAAGGAATGTATGTCATGTGTGATCTTGTATACACATGACTTAATCAACCGAGTGGCATGTTAAAATTGCTTTTGTACTCAGCAGCAAGTACGCCAGCATTGCATGTTTAACAATTCACTTAAATATTAAATATTTATGATTTTAAAAAAAATTAACACAATGTGCAATAATTGGAGAGAAAGCATATGGAATATTTTGTTATATCAGAAATTCTTGTTATATACGGATGTTTCTGTAGTCTGCCTACAATATGAGTATTTGAATCCTAGTTTTGTCTATTCATCTGATTCAGTTATACTGGGAAGAAGATAGCATGAACATTAGTGCTTGGGAATGGGAAACTTTAAAAATTCAAATCTTCCAGATATCACATCTAGAATTCTGTAAGTACTTGTAAGCAATTTGATATTGCATATAAAAAAAAGTATAAGGTGGAAATGAAGTAGAAATCTATGACAAAGGAAGATACTGGTGAATCAGAGAGAGACACAAAAACATGACTATTTTCAGGTGCTTGCTGAGAGTCAGTTTCACTGAAGAACAGCGGGCGTCTTTGTGGCCGGCTCATCCCAAACACTTACACTGACAAGCAGGCTCTACTGCACCTGGGCGAGGTGGCTCTGTTTCTCTGATAGAGAAATAGTTCTTCAACTGGCAAGCAATTCTTCAACTTTGACTCAGTTTCCTCATTATTCAACTTCTCAGAGCAATTGTGCCTTTCAAATGTCATGTGGGAAAGTGCAGTGTAAATAAAATCTCTCGTTCTTACTGTTGGTCTCTAAAGTGCTGTTATCACTCCTTCTAAGCCAGGAAAGCTTAGGGAATGGTGGCCTTGATCTGAATCAAGTTAGCTGCTCCTGTAACAACTCTGTTTTTTTTCTTTTTCTTTTGTTGTTGTTGTTGTTTGTTCATTTGTTTTTGAGATGGAATCTCGCTCTATCATCTAGGCAGGAATGCAGTGGCATGATTTTGGCTCACTGCAACCTCTGCCTCCCGGGTTCAAGAGATTCTCCTGCCTCAGCCTCAAGAGTAGCTGGGATTATAGGCACGTGCCACCATGCCTGGCTAATTTTTGGTATTTTTAGTAGAGACGGGGTTTCACCATGTTGGCCAGGCTGGTCTTGAACTCCTGACCTCAGGTAATCAGCCCGCCTCAGCCTCCCAGAAGTGTTGGGATTACAGGCATGAGCCACCGCGCGCAGCCCAACCTTGGGTTCTAACGAGATCTTTCAGGACCCTACGAAGGGCCCCGACATCTAGTGTATCACCACCAAGGCCAGGCAGATCAGAAGCAATTATGTGGATAAAGCTAAAACACAACCCAAAACAGCAAACCAAAACAAAAACACACTACATTCCAAACAAAAAACAAAAACAAAAACCTTAATTTCTGCTAATTTTATCAGCTATCTTGAAAGAAACAATCTTTTTTCCATTATTGTTATATCACTTGCGTTCTTTGCCTTGCTTATGTTTATATTTTTCTCAAAAATGAGCCCTCTGACATCTTCATTTTAAAAAGTAGCGGCCAAAGTAGAAGTTTTGGGAGGCCCCAGAGCAGAGCTATTTCCTTGTGTGAAGACACACCTCTGGGGAAAGACTGCTCACAGAGTGACCCAAACCCAGCCATAATGAAATAGCCAGATGACTGCAATGATCTCAGCCTATCCACAGGTTTAAATTGTTGCTTGAATGTGTTCACGTGGCAGAACTGGTAGTAGGGTTTGGTTGGCTGGGCTCGTCATGTGTTTCTTGTTCTATTCTAACTCTTACTTCATCGTGTTATTATAATAATCTTCCAAATAGTATTGTACTTCCAAGAATCTAGGTTAGATCTCTGGCTCTGAGTGACTTGATCAACATGCAAGTTCTGTTTGTTTGAAGATTGCAGAGTGAAGCTCTCTATGCTTGTTAGAGCCAATTGTACATGCATACCTTTTTTCTTTTTTTTTTTGAGACAGAGTCTCACTCTGTCACCCAGGCTGGAGTGCAGTGGCACAATCTCAGCTCACGGCAACCTCTGCCTCCTGGGTTCAAGCTCCTGCCTCAGCCTCCCGAGAGCTGGGACTACAGGTGTCGCACCACCGCGCCCAGCTAATTTTTGTAGAGACAGGGTTTCACCACGTTGGCCAGACTGGTCACAAACTCCTGACCTCAGGTGATCCGCCCACCTTGGCCTCCCAAAGTGCTGGGATTACAGGCATGAGCCACTGTGCCTGGCCTATGGATACTTTTTGTGTGTGGTGCCTGAAGTGGGGGGTGATATTTAAATCCTTTGGTAGCATGATTACTGAAGATTTAAAAGTAATTAAAAAGACTTTCCATGACTATCAGTTCATCGACAACACTGAAGGAAGCTTGCTTTCTTAAAGGCATAGAACCATATGGCAAGAACTCACAACTACCGATGTTTAGAGATCTGCTGGGATGGGTAAACTGTCTCCCCTCCCAGAGCAGCGGATAATGTCATTTGTCTGCCTGCGGGTCTTTAATTATGGTGAGGCTGCTCAGTGCACCCCAATGACCTTACTGCCTGCTCTTTCCCATTAATTTTGAAGTTGTAACCCAAGTCAAGGCATGTTTCAGTGTGACCCTGAGGTTACTTTAGTTTCCCATTTGTGTTTAAGTAAATAACTGTGATCAGTAATTTCCCTCTGGAACTGTAAGAGTATGGCAATTACATGAAATTTGCTTGGCTGTTTTCATGCATGCCTAGAGTTAGAAGTAAGTGCATAAGGCACTTGGAATGATAATTTTTAAGATACTCATGAGACCCTCAATAGTTCTGTGTTCTCTCTCTGGCTCATCAACAGTCCCATTGTCACTTTTAACTGCACAGACTCAAGAAGATACTGTACGTGGAGGGTATATTCTTTTAACCCACAGAGAAGAAATGATTTCTATTTTCTCCTACCAAGTTGAAACCATATATTTTCTCTGTATATAAAAGCTAACACTTGGGCAATATTTTCTTACTTGAATTTTTTTTTTTTGCTGAAACAATATTTTGATATTTCTAAACTAAACTATGTTGTAGTTGGCTAGGAGACTGGTTGAATTTTGGAAATGAATTAAATAAAGTGTTATGTCTGTGTAGCCATTTAGAAAAGTATTCACATTCTCAATAGCTCTTAAGGAAAGGCAATACATAATCAATAATGATGTACTGTTTGGTTCTTCTGAAAACCAAACCGTCTGTGTAGGGAATGCACTGTTTTCTAAGAAATCAATGGACATTAATTTTATAGAACCACAAGTCAAATTTATAACAAGTGGAGAGAAATAAAAATTTTGACACATCAACTTCCTAGAAATAGGATAAATGTTTGATTATGCAGTCTGTTTTGTTATGCCATAGAAATTCTAGAAGGTCCTGTGTTCTAGAATACAAATAATACTACAGAGTTTTATGATGACTAAATGATACACTGATGTTATAAGGTCTAACAATTTAAGAAATGATACAATGTGACAAAGTAGATAAAATAGGCAATAAAGTAGAAAGCCTCAAAATTTGCTAATAAAAAAACTCAAATTTTCACTATGCAACTTAATCACTATTAGACATTGACCAAGTCCCTTAATATTCCTGAACTTCAGTTTCTTCATTTATAAAATAGAGATTCCAATACTTTACTCCAGTCACACGGTTACTGGGAGGATGAATAAAATATTTATGATAGTGTATTATAAATCATAATATGCAATGCAAATGCTTATATATGCTAACAATATTTAATATGTGGCAAAGATTCTTTAAGGATTGTAACCTTTGCTATCACTTTAAAGAGTTTACTGGAGTGCTGGTCTTGGAAGTTCACATTTTAAATTTTCTTCATAGATATTTATGTCTATAATTTGCATCGATGGTCAACAGAAGAATCATGACAAATGATCTGAACAGCTTAGCTTCTCATAAATGTGGATAATAGATGTGGACAATAGCTTCTCATAGGTGTGGAGAACGCTAGTTCAATAAGCTTTTCTGCACATATATTCTTTTTGAAGATAAATCAAAATGGAAAACTATTAAATGAGCAAATGTGTTAGATCTCCATGGGGCAAATGAAAAGACCAGTGAGCACAGTATAAAGAGGCTGATGGTGTCTTTCATGTCCTGGCATTACCTTGCTGGGTGACTTTTTTCAAATCTCTTCTGATTCGTTTCCTGTGGAGCCTGATGAAAATAGGGGACCACAACTATGGAAAGGCTATTTGGGAAGAATTTATGAGGGAAGGAGCGAAGGAGAAAGAGTCAGCAAGGATGTGGCCCAGGAAAAGCGGAGGCTTGGCCTGATTCACTGGCACCTCTGGCATAAAACACTCAAGAGCACTTGCCCCTTGGAAGAGGGGAGGGCAGAGGAGGCTGGAGAAGGGGCAGCTGTGAGCTCTTAGGAGGCAATAGTAAGCAATACTCACAGCTGGGGTGGCGTGCACAGGCCCAGTAAAGAGAATGGAGGTGGGGCACCAAATCACATCTGTGACAAACAAGCCATACATTTTCTTGTGAAGACCTTTCTAACGAAAAGTCATGTACATGTGTGTAATGAACAAATGACCCCAGACAGTTGCTTTCTCCGTCTTTGTTGAACCCCTGCGGACTTTACTTTAAAACCTGGAAGTAGGTTTACCTTCTTCATGCACATCCACCCTCATGCTAACTTTAGTAACAATATCACCTTGCCTTATAGGATGGACTCCAAGGAAAAGTCTACATTGCAAGAAAAATGCTAAGTTGATTTAAATGGCTTTGACAACTAAGATTCTTCTTTTATGTGTTCTCCTTTTTTTGCCTCTCCTTTTTTGTGTTATCTTCCCATTCCCCATTTTCCGTAAGTATCAGATTTGCTCTTTGATTGACTGTGTAGGGCCAGCAGGGTGAAAAGCTGTTATCAAAAACTAGGTGTCCAGCATTTAATCATGTAAATTCCAGACCAAAATATGTAACCAATAGTTGATAAAAACTTAGAGTGGTCTTTCTCAAAGAGAGTCTTTCACGTTCCAAAAGATTTCCAGAAACAAAGATTTATGAAGCTAAATAATGTATGAGATATGCTGCACATTTCATTCCCATTGGGAGCTTCATCAGACACTTTATAATTAATTAGTTTTTGGTTTACTGCTTATTGTCTGTGCTCCACTTGTTTGTGAGTCCTGCAAGTGTGGGTATCTGTCCTATTCATCGTATCACGAGCTAGGCGCAGAACCTGGTTCATCATAACTCTCAATAATTATTGTTAAAAAATTATGTACATAGTACAGCTTTGAAAATTCCTTGAGTAAAGAGTTCTGTTTAGTGTGAGTTTAATACGTTAATCCAGTGTTTCCCAAATGAATGTATGCACAAGAAATTCTCCTCTCCCCAAATCCCCCCAACACAGAGCACCCATCTGGAATATATTTGGGGAAATACTATCTTAGAGCAAGAAAAGACAGTTCAATAGAGGGTGGCATTTTGTGTTAGTCTAGATGGTGATTGTGTTGGTCATTCACCTTTTGCCCTTCCTCAGATCCATTCTCTACCCTCCTCTATCCTGACCTCCACAGGCTCCATCATCTGGGTTCCATTGCCCTCTGGTTTCCGGTTGGACTTGGCCAGTGGGAAGCAATGCAAGAGATGGAAGAGCAGGAAGAGAGAGGTCAGAGTGTGTCTTCCCCGCTCCCTTTGCTTGGAACTGCAGCCGTAGCGCTAAATGCATCCCTCCCTGATGATCTTGCCTCCCCAGCAAAGCCCCTTACTCTCTTTCAGCTCTCCCAGGATCCAATGACATGTATCTTCCCTCACTCTGTCAGGGCTCAGGTCTCAGGGTGGTACTGACTTGCCCTGGTACTATCCTTGGAATCCTCAGCTTTGCCTATAGATTTCCTTGATCACACCCAAACCTCTGCAAAAAAGTCTTTCATTACAATCTCTTCAGAAACCCCATCAGAGCATGCCTTCTCTTTTCTGTGTGTCCCAACGAATACAGGGATAGCTTCCTCAGTCTGAAATGAAATACCAAGAGGAAACTGAACAACTTCCTGGCAGAGACAGAGCTTCACATAGTGGTTTTGTTATTTTGATTACAGTTTTATGAATTCTCAAAATCTTATCCACACCTCTACAAGTTAGTAAAGAAATAAACTCCAGAATCAGTTATAGTAGAGTTATCCATCTTATTAGTTCACAGTTGGG
Source organism: Chlorocebus sabaeus (assembly GCF_047675955.1). Classification (NCBI taxonomy): domain Eukaryota; kingdom Metazoa; phylum Chordata; class Mammalia; order Primates; family Cercopithecidae; genus Chlorocebus; species Chlorocebus sabaeus. The sequence goes on from NC_132913.1 coordinate 36,628,042, forward strand.
AGGTAAACTATGTATGGGATAGTTTTAATCTATTCCTCACACAGATGTTGAGCTTCAAAGAAAATAGGAACTTACTCCACAGAGCCATCAATCATCATTTTTAATATAGTTCAGGACACTGTGGGCACTCATTCCATGTTAATTCAATTCTTATATTCATTTAGATGATGGTCACAGCTGCTGAGAGTAGACCAAGTAGAGGCACATCCATTAGCATCAGACGGAAGTATAACATTTGGCAGCACTGTGAACAAAGGCAAAAAGGGACACATTTGTGAAAAGAAGTGACCAGTTCACAGGTGTAATGTTTAGCATTTTTTAATGTGATATGAAGCCTGAACTAATGTACTTACTTTTTATTATTATAAACTTGGCAATAATTAAGATCTATCCAGTGGTGGTAGAATAATACCTAATATTACCTAATAATACCTAAGAGCATATGCCCTATAGATAGGGGTGGTTTTGTAACTGCATGAAGTGTTGGTTTTCTAATGAGCTTTAGTAGGTTTATTTGCCTTGGAAATCAATGCAGATGGGACACTGAAAATCAAATGATGTCATAAAACAAAATTCCTTAAGAGGCATGGAGAGAAAATTCTGCATTCTGATAATGGGGTTGTAGAAATTCAATGCCTTACACAGGCCGCTGATGGATCCCATGAGCAGTAGGAGGGGGTTATTACTAGAGAAGATGCAGACAAAGGCCTGTCCCTGCAAGTTAGTTCCCTGAGCTGGTCAGTAATAACCTACTATAACCTCAAAGAGCCTCCAGCAGCATCACTAGAAATATTTGACTGTCCATGGAGAGTTGGTCTTTTCCATCAAAGATTTTGAGACGAGTAAAGTCAGTGTAACCACTGCCTTTTTTTTTTTTTTTTTTTTTTTTGAGGCGGAGTCTTGCTCTGTCGCCCAGGCTGGAGTGCAGTGGCACTATCTCGGCTCACTGCAAGCTCCGCCTCCTGGGTTCACGCCATTCTCCTGCCTCAGCCTCCCGAGTAGCAGGGACTACAGGCGCCTGCCACCACGCCCGGCTAATTTTTTTGTAGTTTTAGTAGAGATGGGGTTTCACCGTGTTAGCCAGGATGGTCTCGATCTCCTGACCTCGTGATCCACCCATCTCGGCCTCCCAAAGTGCTGGGATTACAGGCTTGAGCCACCGCGCCCGGCCAACCACTGCCTTTTTTTTTTCTGAGCTCTTTTGCTTATTCCTCTATCCTTGACCTTAGTCCATTTCTTCTTGGCATAGTTTCTATCATCTTGGAAATTATTTTGCAGGATGAAACAGTTGCTTTTTAGTTGTGTGGGTCTTTGATAAGGGTTGTGTGTTTCCCTTCTGTGGAACTGGTTCATAGGATTGCAGGCTAAACCTGCTTGGGCAGCTAAACTTGTGATGAAAAGAATGATAACTCAGTTCTGTTTTTTTTTTTTTCTTATAATTATTTATTTTAATAATCACTACTCATATGCTTATCTTCTTCTCAAAGTATTATGTCCTTGGAAACCTGTCTATAATCTCTATCTTGTCCTAGGAGCTGACTCTTCCCAGGATGACTGAGAGTGGAAACAACCAGTCCCTCAGGGAAGGCCCAACCCTGACTTTTTATCACCACCGGAAAATGATATCAGAATACGCAAGTGTGGCCAGGTGCTCATGTCTGTAATCCCAGCACTTTGGGAGGCTGAGGCGGGTGGATTGCTTTGAGCCAAGACAACATGCCGAAACCCCATCTCTGCAAACAATACAAAACTTAGCTGGGCATGGTGGCCTGCACCTGTAGTCCTAGGTACTAGGGGGGTGGGGGGTTGCTCAGGCAGCAGGAGAATCACCTGAGCTCGGGGAAGTTAAGGCTGCAGTGAGCCCTGATCTCATCATGACACTGTACTCCAGCCTGGGTGACAAAGCGAGACCCTGTCTAAAAACAAAACAAAACAAAACAAAACAAAACAAAAAACACAAGTGTATTTCCCTAAGTCTGACTTATTCAGTCTAAATACCATGTGTAGGATATACAGTCAAGGTTAAGCTTTATCCAGCCTGGTCCAGAAGTGACCACAGCTACTTCTCATGAATAAGTTTAGGACCTAGGCTTTCACCACCATTCTTGCTTCTTACTTTGAGGTCCCAGCCCCTTACCTTGCCAGTTTTTGCTGCTTCTCACATAGGTAACTTTTCAACCATTTGACAATGTATAGCCAGAGCATTTCACAACCCTTATATTTCTAGTAATGGTATCTATCATTTACGTAAATCAATGGTTGATTCTTGTAGTTTTCTCAGATCAAACCATCTAAGTGGATCCAAGTCTCCAACTCTTCCCTGTTGAAAGCAGCTGTGTTTTTCATTCCTAGTATCTCCATTAAGATGTCAAAGATTCTGTAGACAAGCTTCAGAGTATAAGCCCAGGGTACTGCATTTAATATGCCAACCTAGCCCTTGAAAAAAATCCAGGTAGATCATGGCAAATTATGGTTGACCACTGTAAGCTTAATCAAATAGCCTCAATCACAGCAGCTATGCTGGATGCAGTGTCGTATCAGTGTTGACATGTTCTAGAACATATCTACATAGCATCTCACACTTGGGCACTTGGTATGTGGACTATTTATTTGGCATATATACCCTTCAGGTTGCATCAGGAATTAGGATCAAAAGCAGCTTCCAGTCACCTGGGATGAACAGCTGTACTCAATCAGAACCTTACCCCAGGGTGGTGTTTACTGCTTTTTGACAGCATATAATCCAAAGGATCTTGGTTATCTTGACATTCCAGAGAACATCATACGAATCCACTGCTGCCTAGGCATTTTGGTGCCTCCTGCCAGTGGTCTAGCAGGCAGAGAAAGGGGTTCTTAAAGTCACTTGCTGACACTGACATTTTGAGGGGTTAGGGTGACTGCTACAGCATGGGAGCTGGAAAGAGGCCATCTGACATATAAGAGGCTCCCTGGGGAAACTTTTAGTACTTCCCTACAATAAGACACCATGGAAGGATGCCCCTCCCATGCTCCTAGGACCTCAGTATGCCCTTACATTTCCACAGCTTTCTATTGCAAGACCTGCAAGACTTTCTTCTGGCTGAGTGTTTTTGTTTTTGTTTTTTCTTGCAGTGGGTGGTCGGGGGGCAGTTGGTGGGGGACTGAAATCATTCTTGGTCAATTCATGGGGCAGGCCAACATGCCAGGGAGCCAATGCTCCCAGAAGCAGCTCTCAACCTGTGCTACATGGGAGTTAGTGGGCAAATACCCCAACTTCTTCTCCCTTGGACTGGAACCAAATAGTGCTATGGAGAAGCAACTGCTACAGAAGGTTAGAGAGGGAATAATCACAATGGCTGAATAGAAAAGGCTTCACAGAAGAGGTGAAACTTTATCTTTTTTTAAAAAGACCATATTTTGACAGGCAGCTAAGAGAATGGAGTACATTACATAAAAGGGAAGATACAGGCAAAGGTCTAGGAGTATAATAGCTTTATTTTATCCCAAGCAGAATAAACTAATATTTCTTATTCTCCCCTCTATGTACCAAGCACTGTCTAGGTCATTTACCTACTTTTTTAGGGGGAAAGAAGATCAATTCAACTGAGGCAGAGGCATTTGAGTAGAGGAGCATTCAAAATATATTAGAAATATGGCCTACAAGAGTTTGAAGGAATACTGGTGGGATTTGAGTAGCAAAAGTGAAATATACAACTCTTAGAGGTTAATTTGACAGCGTGAGTAGCAAAGACTGGAGTAAAAAGATATTGGAGGGTGGGAAACTAATTGGGAGACCTTTGCAATAAACCAGATAAGGTATAACACGATGAGGGCCTCACTAGGACAAAGGCCATGTGGGATGGATAAGAGACTGTCAAAATATGCGAAGGGAAGAGGGAGAAATTAAGGATGTCCTGCTTGGTGGTGGAGGGTGGGTAGAGGGAGAGACATTAAAGGAAAGAGAAAGAATCAGCAGTCTGGAAGGTGGAAGAAATTATTAACTCACTTCACCACACCTCTCTTCCTTTTGCTGTAAACTCTTGCAGCTAGGAGCTTGTGAAACCTAATGCCAAAATCAGTGTTTGTGTACTGGATTCACCAGGGGAGAAAATGTTGAACCAGATTCTCAGCCTGTCTGAGCCTCCTGCCTTTTGTATGCTTTATGTATTGTAATATTTAATAAAAGGGAAACTGTATTCTTTAATTCTCGTTCCAATTTGCTGTCCTCGTGGAGAATCTTATTTTCACAACACCAGGGATTGTAGACATCCTAAATTTGGAATTTCCCAACTCTCATCAGGGTGTCACATCTTTAGTGGTTCTTAAGTATAGTGTTTGGGAATTTAATTATATTATGCAAAATTAGTAAACAGCTATTTCAAGACAAGGCTGATTAAAATGAATCTGCAAGGTATGGTATTTATTAGTATATTTTCAAAACTAAGCGATATAGTGTCCTAGCTCTTGAAGTTGAAAGATGAGGGGTGCCTACAAAACGATATAACAGGGATGATGGCTGGTGTTTAAGTTTCAATGGAACAGTTGTTTTGACAATTTCCTATGGAACTGGTTAGCCCCCTTAAGGGGCTGGCTGAGATAGACACCAGCACTCTACCTTTCCGCTGCATCACTTACATAGCCCTGTGTGTTTTTCTCACCTATTCTGGACTTTTTGATCCTTTTCACATCGTTAGATGTCTTGTCCACTGAAAGAGATTCCCAGCACTATGAGGATGGCTATGGGCAAAGGACTGGGGCACTGTGAAGGAAAGATGATAACCAGAAATGCTAAAAATCAGAGGCATCTTTCTGCTGGTCCTTTGGCTAAAGCCATGGGGATCATCCCTCTGTGATGAGGTCACTATGTGCTAAAGGAGGCCCTTGGCTACTGTGTGCCTTATGGAGTTCTATACATTCCTCTCTTAAGTTTCTTTGTTTGTGTAAATAAGGTGCTAGGTGCAATATATTCCCCAATCCTTTTCTCATTCTCCCTCTGTATGTTGTCCCTATCTATATGCCCTTTCCTATTTTTAAGGAATTCTGAAGTGAAGTCACTTACATACTTAATACCAGATCATGTATAGCCTATGAAATCTGCCTTGCTCCCTGAGATTGCTTTTTAACAGGATTCCACAGTCAGGCTGCTGTTCCAGAGACTGACTGGCTGAGATATCAGTTGGGCCTGATTACAAACTTTTGGGGTCAGATGGCATCTCAAGATCATCATCAACACGCAGTTTCTTTCTCTCTGTCTTTGGCCACCCTAAATATTACATGCAAACACTCATGTCACTTTGATCATATGTAGATCCCCTGGTATTCTGCTTTAGGGAAAGTAGTTGCTGTTAGCTCAGAACTCGTTCAAATATTTAAAAATATGGATACTCTGCCTAGAAATTTAATTTAGAAGAAATAATAGAGGACAAACCTAACATCTGTGATTGTTTTTTATGGACACCTTTTCCCCCTTGCATCTTAAATTCCAATCTGTGACTAGTCTTTGTTTCTCCCTTGGTTCTGAAGGGAATGACATCGTCTCAGGTTGTATCTCTCTGGGCTTCAGCTCTAGGAATCATTTCTGTATCTTCCGGAAACCATGGACACTCCTATTATTTGTGGTATATTTTCAATTGTGTGCCAGCTCCTTGGTTATTTTGGAATCAACACATTTTAACCTTTTTTCTGCTTCTTGTCATCCCTTTTCTTCTTTTAATAAGGGACATATGCTTCTTTTTTGTCAGTCCAACATGATTTTCTTTCAGGACCTACCTGCCTGGAGGGGCTGTCTAATTGCATTATCTCCCCTCCTCTGGTACCCAGCTCAGGTTGGCCCCATCCTGTTAGCCTGAACCCTGATTGGTTCAGGTGGGGATATGTGACCTAAACCAAGTCACCCCTAAAGCCTCTCTGGGATTTTTATGGGAGCTTTTAGGAAAGTGACCCTTTCTTATACTTCATCTGGAATTGCTATCTGTAAAGAGAGTAAAACTTAGGATTTGCAAGGACCATCTTTGCCACAACATGGGAGAATCTGCCTAAGAAAGAAGCCAGCACAAAGAATAGCAAAGCCAGGAGAGAGGGGTGGGGGAGCTTCATGGAGTGCTTGAGACATTTGAGCCCCAGGCTTCTAGCCTTTCTAGGCCAATGGGCCAAAAAATTCCCATTCCTGCGTAAGCTAGTTAAGTTGGATTTCTGCCGCAGCATCTTAAGGGTTTTTGACAAAAATACAAACACAAAATTCCAGTTATAGTAAAAAAATGTCACCTTAAACAAGAAAAGTTCTCACTAGCCTGTAACCAGAAATATAATTCCACAGATATTAAGTAATGAATGAATGAGAGAGGCTAGATACTTGTTATATCCAGAAGTTGGGGGTCAAGAAACCAAAGTATCTCCAATTTCTAGTTTCTCCAGTCTAAGGCCCACCTCCCCAAACATTACTTCCTTTTCTAGAAGCAACCTATTTCCAAGACAGTGAACAGTGGAAATGGCTTCTCTTGTGGAGGAAGCCCACCTCATCCACAAGAACAAGGTGTTGCTCACCAGTCCCAGCAGGCTGATGGCTCAGCACATACTGGTTAATAATGCCTTCAGCCTTTAACAACATCTTGTGTAGGACAGTGCCCTACCAGTCCAGTCCAGTTGAGTTGTTTTTGTTAGTGTCTCTCTTCCAGCACGTGGTGAAGGTCACTCCTTAACCTATGACATTCCTTAACTTATGGCACTTAATGCTGCCTAGTTAACACACTCCTTAACAGTGCCCAGAATTCAGCTGAATGTCTGGCTTTGCTGCTAAGCAGCTATTTGATTGCTGCAAAAGTAGCTATGGAGTGGGTGCCATTACTTTTAATTTCAAAAACTGCAGTTACTTTTGTACCAACCTAATAAATCACAGTTTAGGAGTAAGTCAGCCACAAGAGCGAGACTCCATCTGGAAAAAAAAAAAAAAAAAGAGTAGCTCGGCCACTCTGAGTCTTGTTTTATTCAAATATAAAATGGGGCAAAGAGACTACTTAGCTCAAAGACAAGTCAAAAGATAAACTGAGACAATATCTACCAGGTTCTTAGCCTAGTGCCTGACTTGTAGTAAGTTCTCTACATAATAGAACTAGATAATAGCCTCGCTATTGACTTTCTACAGTCGTCGTTGCCTCAGTGAGCTTCTGTTTACAAAAGAATGTACCCAGGCCTTTTGAAGAACAAGAGATAATTGCAGGCAAAGTGCAATATACAACCTACCTGATAAAACACTTGTGCCCTAACCCATAAAAAGGGGTGAGGAATATTTTCTGCAAAGACATCCCTCTGCTTTAATTATTCTTAATGGTTCAGATTGCCTGGAGCACTTAGCATCCAGACTAAAGTATGTATGGTTTAGCTCAATGAGGACTTCAAAGTTTTCCCAAACAAAATTTGGTAAGAACCTGATTTACTTATGTGAAAGCAAAGGTCCTCTTCTAATAGTTCTCCCAAATTGAGAAAACTGCCTTCCCCAAGATTAAAACAACCTACTACCCCTGGAGAAACAGAGCACTTTTTGCAATCATTAAGACATTTTCTTTAACTTCTATCCATCCCAGTTTCAAAAGCCTTTGCTAGGGCACTCTGTCCTATGATATTTAAATCATTATCAGTGTAAAAACACAATGATAAGCAATATGTTGTTGTTATTTTTGTTGTTGTAAGGATGGAGATAGTTGGATGGGTGAGCTTGTTCATTATTCACTGGCACAGCAGGAGGTACCAGATTTACATTTTATTTGGGAATAAAGAAGGTACCACCTCTGCACTCATGAAGCTTACGGTCTAGTCGGTGGGTAAGTAAGCAAATATGTACATATGAAGTGCTGGGAAGTAAACAGGGTACAGTGATAGAGAGTAAAGGGAATGAGGGACAGTATTGAAATATGGTGGTCAAGACAGGGTTCCCTAAGGAGGAGACATTTAAGTTGGTCCCTGAAGGATTAGAAGGAGTGGGGAAGAGAAAACAGCATGTTTCTGGATATAGAAAAGATTCAGCATTTTCAAGGAAATGAAGGGAAGTAAGGTATAGAGGGAGAAGAGGAGAGTAGCAAGAGGCAAGAGTCAAATATACATACACTTGCAGAGGCTTGAATTTTATTCTAAATACAATTAGAAGACATTGGAGTCTTCTTTTCACTGCCATTTACACAGTTCAGGTACTTTTAATCAGAGTTATGATTTTAAAAGACTACTTAGGATTCCATATGAGAGTAGACTGGAGGAGGCAAAATTGTAAAGAAGGGAGAACAGAGGAGAGGCTTTCGTAGTGTTTCAAGTGAGAGGTGGTAGTGACTTGGTTGGGTGGTAAAATGTAGAGCCCAAGAGATGTAGACTATTTGAGACGTGTCTTGAAGGTAAAATAGTTCTTAATGGTTGATACGTTGTAGGGTGTGAGGGAGAGAGGGATGAAGAATAACTCCTAAATCTCTGCCTTACGCCACTGGGGGGCCGGTGTGCCCTCTATTGAGATAGAGAAGACTGGGGGAGGAAAAGGTTTTGAGAGGTGGGAGTGGGAAATAAAGTGAGCTCAGTTTTAAACATGACAACTTTGAGATGTTAACAAGATATTCATATAGAACTTGTCACATAGCAGGTGAATATTCCAGTAAGGAATTCAGGGCTTAGAGATAGACATTTGAGAAACATAAGCAGATTGGTATTTAAAGGCCTGTAGCTGGATGAGATCACCTGGGGACAAGGTAGAGAAGGATCAAGGATCAAGCCTTGTGAACCCTTATAATTAATGGAGAGGTAAAGGAAGAGAAGTTGGCAAAAGAGACTGCAGAGGAGCCACCAACGAGGAAGGAAGAAAACCTGGAAAATGCAGGCTCATAAAGGGCAAGGAAAGAATATATACAAAAGAAGAAGTACTCAACTGTGAGAGATCTGGAAGAAAAAGCTCAAAGAAGGGAGGGTTTTGCTATGTAGGGGAGAATAAGTAATATATTCTCTCCACCCATCACTAGGTTCGTGGCTAAGACCCCTATAATAAAAGACAGATTAATAAGAGGAAAGCATACACATTTATTTAAGATAAGTTTTATACAACATGGGATCCTTCAGAAATGAAGACTCAAAGAAACAGGGAAATTGTGTATTTTTAATGCTTCAGTTTGATGAAGAGTGCACAGTCAAGTAGATGAATGATTGGACCAAAGGGGTATGATCTAATGGTACTAAACTGGAAGAACCTGGCAAGGCCTGTTTCCTCAGATTCTTCTGTGTTCCCATGTCTTCCTTCATGAATAAGAATGTTAATAAAAGGCCTTAAGACCTACTTTGTGGGAGAAGGGAGAGAGAAGGTCAGATTTTCTCAGTGATTTTCTCAGTGTCCTTCAGCTTCAAATATTCAGTATGCCCAGGCACCACAATTTGGGGTAGTATGTTCTGAGCCCTGTTAACTACATGAAGATGAGAAATGACCCGGACAAGGTTGTTTTGGTAGAGTAGAGGGGACAGATAGCAGGTTGAGTTATGAGTGAGTGGGAGCTGAGAAAGTGGAAACAGCACACTCAGAAAATATCTCAGGGACCTGGTAAAGGGAATTAGGGAGACAGAGTAGTCATTGGAAAGGACTGTTTGGTTTTCTTAGATATAAAAATTCAGACACTATTAGTTTACTGATAGGAATCAACTATTGTATTACTAGGGGAAAAGTAAATGATGACTTAGAAGAATGAGGATTACCAAAGGCATGAAGTTCTTAAGAAGGAATAAAGTCAAGAGTAGTGCTCTCAAGTGTTTGTGTACATAAACACAGAAAACCCCTGGAGAGGTTGTTAAATGGCAGACTGTGAAGCTGTAGGTGTACGATGGGGCCTGAGAGTCTGCATTTCTTGCATTTTCCCAGGTGATGGTGATGCTGGTGCTGCCGGTCCACAGACCACTTTGAGTAGCAAGGGTAGTACATAAAGGGTTATGCCTTTAATTGAAGAAATGACATTTCTTCAGTTGCAAGAGGAGGGAAGCCAGAGAAGATGGGTAGCTGCGGAGGTGGCAGGGACGGGGGCAGTTACCTGATAGTTTCTAGTTGCTAAGTAAACTCTGAGAGTGAGGGAGGGGGAAGTTGAATAAGACATTTGAGAAGATAAAGGCATAAAAATTATCTTAGAGAGTAGAAATGTAAGCCCTAAAGAAACATAACTAGGTTTGGGGGCAGAGTTGTGGACCCATTTGAGGTTTTCAACTATGACTTGACATGAAACCAATCTACAGTATTTAGCAGCTTGGGTGCCTACAAGAAGAGGATGGTTGGATCTCACTATTATTGAGATTTTGCCAATTGATTGTGAAAGAGGGAGTGAGGGGTTAAAGAGGGGAAGGTCTTTTCAAAAATTATTATAACAATGACCATGGAATCTAAACTTAACTAGAATGGAAGTGCGCTTATTGTTCTTGCCAAACGCGTGTCAGTTGAGATAGGAACATTAATTTCTGTGTAGAGATATGTCAAGGTATTCTGGAAAAAAATACTGGCTCATTATACAAGACATGCTATTATCTTAAAAACAAAAGCACTAATTCTAATTGAGAAATGAGAGGTATCAAATATCTTTGGTTTTTCTGTTATTCCTGTGTATTTGTTAAGAATATATTTAGGTATAAGAGCAGATTGCTCAACAAATATTAGCCTCAAAGAATCTAACATAACAAAAAATCTGGAAACATTGCTGTTGTTCTTTTAAATGCTTAGTAATGCCATGCTGGATTCAATCTCTTTGTGTACTTTTTTTCCTCCTAGTCATTACCTTGTGCTTACAAGATGGCTGCTGCTGCTCCAGACAGCCCTTCCATGTTTAAGTCAAAATGAAAGGAGGAGAGGATAATGCTAACTATGATTGTCTCTTTTTATCAGAGCTATAAAAGCTTTTCCAGAAATCCCTAGCAGATTTCCACTTACATTTCATTGGCTGGTCATCATTATGCAAGGGAAGTGTGTAAAATGAATATTTAACTTTTCTACTCTCTATGATAGAGGCTGACGGGGGAAAAATGTTGTGAATGGGTGTGAATCAGCCCACCTACAATATCTGTTTCTTTCAGGGCTGGCCGGAGAGTTTAAGTATCTCTGTTTTAGAGCAATCACTCCACTAATACTATCCTATTATATTAACTATACTGTGCTTAATAATAAGTAAAGAACTGCCTTCTCCTCCACTTGGCTCTTCTGCTCTCAGCTAGCAAGAAGGTCTGTATTTGAGAAGGAATATGGAATATACTGAGAACTTTTATTCTCTGGGCTTGCAATGACTCTCTCATCTGACTAACCTTTCCTACATAATTCTGTGCTGGTTTAGGAGAAAAATAAAAAGTGAAGAACAATGATGTTGAATTCTAGGGAAACACTCAATTCTGGATCATCTACCAGAACATGATTTGTTTAAGGATTATACATATTGGAAGGGGAAAGCTACTACCTTCAACCAAATCCTGTGTTCTCATTCCTAAGAGTAATTCACAGGGGTTTTTGGCAGAAAATAGAGGAGTTCTATTACTTTTCAACCAGGTTATTTGAAAGCTGTGTTCTATAATTCACAGGCAGAGAAACACTTTTAATCTAATGCCATGATAATATAAGATTTTAAGGAATTTTGAGGATTTGTGAGGAAATCACCAGAAAAGTCAAATACATGAACACCAGTTGTATTAGCAGAGTCTCTGGGACAAAGCCTCTCACACATAGCACACCAGGCTCCATGCGACCTGGCCCCTGGCATCCTCTTCAGCTACATCTCTTGCTTCTGCTTCTTGAGCTCTGCCTACAGCCAGTGAACTAATACTAGCTCCCTAACTGAGCAGTGTCATTTCATATCTCCTTTACATATACTATTATACTCAGAGTGCTATATCATGCAGGGTCCCAACAGGGAACAGGTGGTGCACCCAGAAAGGTAATGGAAGGTAGTAAAGTAAAGGGATTCTCTGTAGAGATGTGGGCAGGATTAGTGAAGCCAGTAAGGGAAGGTGCCTACCCTGGGGCCAGCAACAGCAGGCAGCTGCCAACCTTGGTCCCTTCTAGTAACTGTTTCCTTCTCTTGCTAGAACTTGGGAGGCAGTCCTTGTCAGATGGAAGAACAAAGCTACTATCAAACTGGATGGAGAGGGAGGTGGAGGAATAAATATCTCTCTTTCCTCTTGCTGGCACCTCCCCTCAGAAATGTAAACCTGAAAGGCAGGGAACAAGAGGGAACGCAGTCCATAGAAGTCAAACTCACAGCATACTAAGAAGGGAGAAGCCTGGAGATTATGCTGGGCATTCTCCATTTACCCTTACAGATCCAAATGCCCGGCCTCCCATCTGTTGTCCTAGCAAATTCATTGTCACCTATTATGCCCTGTGTAGCTCACCCACTATGCCACGTTCTGCAACTTCTCACCAGCCCCTTCTTTGCTTCTCCCTACACATGGCCGTACCTCTCTGTGACACTGACCACTTCACATCCCATCATTGCTTAACAGATTAGTGCCCTGCTAACCTGTAAGACTGTTGAGATCAGAGACTACACCATCTTTATTTTGATGTGTGTATTTTTATATTTTCAACCCCTGGCCTACTGTCAGACATATAATAGATGTTCAATAAATGTTTGATAAATTAAGAAACATGGAAGCATATGAACTAAAGAGGCCCCCAAAGACATATCTACTGAAACATAACTCTGTCAGCACTCCTTTACAAATAACGAAGACTGCATTCATTGGGACTAAGATTGAAGTGTTACATATGGGCCAGGCTAGGTGGTTCATGCCTGTGATCCCAGCACACTGGGAGGCTGAGGCGGAGGTCAGGAGTTCGAGACCAGGCTGGCCAACACGGAGAAACCCCGTCTCTACTAAAAGTACAAAAATTAGTTGGGCATGGTGACAGGCGCCTGTAATCTAGCTACTCAGGAGACTGAGGCAGGAGAATTGCTTGAATCCGGGAGGCGGAGGTTGCAGTGAGCCAAGATCACGCCATTGCACTCCAGCCTGGGTGACAGAGCAAGACTCTGTCTCAAAAACAAAACAAACAAACAAAAAACCCCAAATGTTATATATGTAGCTTGTTAAGTCCCAGACTTCATACAGTGAGAGTGTCACATTTATAGTAATAGCTGGAATCTCAATGCTTCAAAGCCCCTGCCTGCCTAATTGATAATAAGTCATCTCCTCTCCCCAAAGACAGTGGAGAGTCCCCAGGTGTGCCTACAGGTGTATTCTGAATGATTCTAGCTTCCTCCTTACTCTTCCTCTAGGATTTAGGGGTTCAGCATGGAGTTAGTCTCCCTCCAGGAGTCCCAGGTTAGGGTATCATCTCCCAGTGGATGCAGTTTTGCAGAACTTTCACCTTTCTGCTGCCACTTAGCCACCCACTGGACACTGCCCTTGCTGCTACCCATATTACCGTCAGTTTTCCTCTAGACTGGTGTCTGCACCACCACAGGAAACTGATCAAGCTTGAGCCTGCTGACTATACTGCTGATCATACCTGGCCTGCCCTAGAAACCACTGGTCTCTATGCTGTCAACAGGTTCCTGTTGCACAGCTCCCAACTTCCTCTAATTCACCAATTGCCACTGCTGCTCTTCCCCATAATTTACTAGGGAAGTACTTTCTCATTGACTGACCAGATTTTTCAGAAGGGCCTCCTATAGCAGAACTGTAGGGCCTCTAAAGACAAAGTTCTCTATTCCTCATTCCTCTCTTTTGCAGAGCCCCCAGGCATTCTGGGGTTGGGGTTATATCTGGCTGTGTACGTGAGGGCCTTAATCCCCACTCAGAACTAAAGTGTTAGCCCTTCTTGCTTAGTTAGCCTCCCTGACAGGTTTCATCTTTCAAGATGATTTTTTTTCCAGGGGTCCAGGTTCCATTTCTTATAGCTTGCTTCTCTTGGAAAATACTTAGTTCATCCAATGGGTCTGTAATGTCTGAAGCCACATTATACAGAGGATGCAAGTTATTTGACATAGGTCTCCAAGTTTCCATAAAATTCAAGTAAAATTAGTGGGGATCTGTTTTAAATATGTTCAGGTACTCTAAGTTAATTTAAAAAATTCAGTAAATATCTACAACAGGGGGCTTTCTGCTTAGAAAACCAAAGAGACTTTCAGGAAGTTGTATTGTTTAACCTCACACTCTACACAGACAGTCTCACACCCAGTCCAGACAAGATACCCAACGGTATCTGGCAGGGACAGCACTTTTTTATTTGACACATAAAACATTAGTGATTTTATTTGTCACTAGGCCATGGCCAGGCCTGCTACAAACCCAGTGATGCAGTAAGTGATAGAACTTAGAAGCAGAGTGGTGCTGCAAGAAATTCCTAATCATTTTTTTAAAAAATTAACTGATCATGATGGCATACACTAGTAGCTATACTCCTAGCTACATGGGAGGCTGATGCAGGAGGATTGCTTAAGCCCAGGAGTTTGAGGCTGCAGTGAGATATGACTGTGCCATAATAGATGGCACTTGTATGGGTATTTGACCCAGTCCAGGGCACTCCTGAATAATAAATCTATAAACCCATGGGTCTATGTGTTCCAACACAGCAGAATCCTCACTCCAGTGGAACACTGAATTTTACAGAAGGAACTGGAGAATGACAGCTATTTGCTTTACTCTTTAATCTTGTTGTTTTTCTTTTTAAAATTTTTATATCAGAAACAAGGTCTTGCTCTGTCATCCAAGCTGGAGTGCAGTGAGCTATGATTATGTCACTTGAACTCTAGGGCTCAAGTGATCCTTCTGCCTCAGCATTCCAAGTAGCTGGGACTACAGGCACATGCCATCATGGTGGCTAATTTTTAGAAATATTTGCAGAGATGGGGTCTTGCTATGTTGTCCAGGCTGGTCTCAACTCCTGGCCTCAAGTGATCCTCCCACATTGGCCCCTCTAAACACTAGGATTACAGGCATGAGCCACCACACCTAGCTAATCTTATATATGTTATGTGCACTGCTTGTTTGCTGGTTTGGTAGGCAAGAGAAATGAAAATCAACTTAAACTGAGGCAGATTCATCATTCTTGCCTTGATTTATTCATCTATAAACTGGAAATGATAATCATGTCTTTCCTAGAGTGTCATTTACATGATTGAATGATTTAACATATATAAGGAGCTTAGAACAGTGTTTGGAAGTTAATACTATCTACATATTTGCTATTATTTTTACCATTATTAAACTGTTACTGCTACTACTATTATACTTATTTGTAACTTTCAACAATAAGATAGTGCCTTAGACCTAAAAGAGGGATACAATAAACATCTGTTGAAATGTTTTACGAAGGAAGGAAGATGAGGGCAGTTAGCTGGTAGGCGATAAGACTTGTGATCTCTATTAAAAAATGACGCTAATTTTTAGCCCAATAAACCAGAGTCAGTGAGGAAACTGTATGTGAATACATTAGAGAGAAACAGAGACTATCTTCTTGTTCCCTAATTTAGATGATAGTCATTTGTATTCAGATAAATTAAGTCTTGGTGCTGTCACTTGATGGATCACCAAAAATCCTCTAGAGTGGTGACTTTCGCACCTCCAATCCTGCAATTACTTTGAGACTCATATGGGCTACTCCTGTGGGGAGGGGAAGCACTACTAGTGAGATCCCTAACTCAGCCACTGTCACTCTACTTTCAGCTGATTTATATATAGTGGTTTCACTGCTTTAAAAATGTTCTCCCAAATCACTGTACTAGATGAATCAAGAAAAGAACCCATGCACCCACCTTTAAGGATTTCTAGTTCAGCCAACCCAGACCTGTCACATCATGCTATTTTCCGGTAGGTCTGAGTGGAGTGATATGTGAATTGTCCCCCGAGTTAAAAGCCAAGAAAACAACATGCTTTTCTAAAGACCTTTCTTTCTGCCTTCTCCCCACTTTTTATTTCTTGCCATCCTTTTGTGCACCAGTTATGCTATATATTTTCTTTTTATGCTTTTATGGCTGCTGGGGTTACTTTTGGAGGGATACCATAAGACAGCAAAGAAATTAATGCATCAGGGGACTTCAAGCAGAAAAATCCATCTGACCTGGTGACAGTTGGTAAGCATTAGAGAAAATCTCATTTACTTGAGAACCATAACTTTGGCAATTTCATTTCGGCTTACTTCACTGCCCTTCCCAAAGCTCTGGTACAATCAAAGAGGAGGAAAAAGCAACTTTGATGAACTTGGTCACAGAGAGAACTTTGAAGCCCACTGCAAGACTGTCCAGGAGAAAGGAACTGTAAGAAAAATATCTCATGGTTGTTGGTCTAAATCTGACTTCCTGATGCTCTGTTCCATTTTAATGAAAATTTTAAGCCGTGTCCCAGATTTTCCTTTTTAGCTGATGGATGGGGAGTATTGCTCCATAAGAAGGCACAAATTCTTTCTGCCTTTTTCTGCTTTCAGTTGCTTTATTGGGTGCTTTATCTCAACCACTTACAGTTGTTTTATGATGAAGGCTATCTTCCAGTTCATCTTGAAATGGAATGTGCTATTATAATGGGTTGGGCTGAGGAAGAATGTCTTTCTCAAGAGAGAAAAAGTGGAATTTGTCAGTGATGCAAACCAGACAGGAAAGGAAGGAAGGAAACTCCAGTTATTCACAAAAGGGTACCAGGATGATGAAAAGTGAGCCCGACAGATTCCATCAGTGACTGGGGTCATCAGCCCACAATTCAGTGATCTTGTCAACTAATCACAGGGCAGATACATCTTGGGGCCTGCTCTGGGCTGTGTACTGTTCTGTGCTTTGAAGATAGTGACAGGCAGTAAGGGTTTCATCAGGCAGAGTCATGAAGCCTCTCTCTGGGGAAGACCTTTGACCTGACTCCTGTTTTTGTATCCTTAGTTTTCCTCCTACTCCAAATTTGACTCTTCTGAACATGCCTGAGGAATGGTTCCATCCTTCTTAATCTAATTAGTCCAATCAAAGATGCAAATTGGAAATTAAAATAATTCCCTAAGAGAAAGTTCATTTTATCCTCACTCTCCTATGATGTCCCTATGTCTCTGGGGTGTTGCATTTTTCTGACTAGCTTACTAAGAGTGACTTTAAAAAAAATGGATTTTATAACCAAAAAGTCTAATATTTTGTAGTGCCTCTGAGGTAACATCTAATTCAGAAGGAAAGAAACTAAGAAATAATCCAATTTTGTTTTATTTTTGATGTGTGATTTAAACCTGAGAGTCAACCAATTATTGATCATTTAATTAGGTATTTATGCCTATATTAGTCATTATAGCATGCCAAAGAGTTTCAATACTCTTTGTTCACAAGAAGTTTAAAATTTAGTTGGGGAAACAAAATAATCTCAAATAGCAATTAGTGAGAAGACAATGTGATAATTAACTATATTTTATATTGACAAAACAAAGTGCTAAAGAATCAAGTCCAGAGAACAAAGTGGGGTAGAATGAGGTGTTAATTGCATAGTATAGATTAGAAATGAAGAAGCAGTTGCAGAGAGATGATTAGGGCACAGCTTTGTTAGGTAACTATGGAGGAGGCAGCTCTTAGGCAGCATTTTAAAAATCTTGTTCTTGGTTGTATTGCATTGTTCTGGGACCACTTCATGATTGTTGATATCAGATCCTATTAGTTACTCTAGTGTCAGGGAAGAAAAAAGAATATACCAATACAGTTATGATGTGTTAGGCTGAATTTGAGGGCGATGGGGAAGGGTTACCATGGGGAAAGGGGTGCTAATTTAAGCTTTTACCTGGTAGCTTTTATCCCACTGGCTAAACTCATTCTTCTCTCCTAAAAATGTTTTCTAACTTTTCCTAAAATGTCTAACAATGTTCATGGAGACTAATGACGGAGATTTTAAAGACAGTAGATTCCATTACATGATTTCATTTACCATCAATCCTGTTACTATTTTATGTGGCATAGTGGTTGGGTCTTCATGTCACGCACTCTAAACCCTGAGGTGTGTTAGCATTTTCTTGTAATGAAGATCCTGCTTCAGCTGCGTTGCACTCTTTTTATTGGGGAAGCTGAAGGAGATGACAAGATGAGTGATATTGTGTGAGGAGACCTCTTGTGCTCTTCTGCAGAGGTCACATTGGTTAATGCCTAATGCTACCTACAAAACACCAAGGGCTTATCTCCTATACTAGTCCTTTCTTACACTATCTCATCTTATTCCTCTGGGCATCTATTCCAGCAGAGGCTTCCTGGTAAGCTTGGGTTTATTACAAAGGATCCAATGGGTTTTCTGTAAAAGTCATAATTAATCTTACATTTCCAATTTGTGAACTGGTTGGAAACAAAGTTGCTTACTTGCTTTTATTTATCTGAAACTGTTGAAACACATGCAGCTGATTTGATGAGCTGCCAGGGACCACCAGTGTTCTTTGGACCACACTATAAAAAACACTGCTTTAGGACCATTGAGAGAACGGGCTGCATTGTCTGAAAAGAGAACAAGATGGGGACTTGGTGCTGTTTAGGTGGAAGAGGAAAGGGGCCTAAATAGGAAAAACAAACTGTTTTTATCTACTTTCACAACACTTCTCATACCAAATGTGGGAACAGGGCATTCTCACACCAACCAGTACTCTAACTCTCCAGGGGCCAATTGTGCCCTACAATTTAATTATGACACTAAATTACCTGGAGTTAGTGCAGACCCCACAGGTTAAGTGGTCACTTTCACAAGACTGTCCCCCAGCTTGGATGCAAATTACAAGTAGTGAGTCCCAGGTTACCCACGCTTTTGTCCAACTTGGCTACAAACCGAGGGTTTTCATGACTGCCTCCTCAGGTCTGATCATTTGCTATAATGGCTTTGAATTCAGGGAAACATTTACTTGCATTTACTGATTTATTATAAAGAATATAACCAAGGATACAAGTGAACAGCCAGATGAAGAGATACAGAGAGTAAGATCTGGAAGGATCCCAAGCCCGGGAGCTTCTGTCCTGTGAAATTGGGATGCATCACCCTTCCTGCACATGGGCACGTTAATCAACCTGGAAGCTCTCTGAATGCCACACTTTAGGGAATTTTAGAGAGGCATAGCTGACCATTACCTCAATCTCTAGCCCCCTTTCCCTTCCTGAAGAATGGGGAGTAGGACTGAAAGTTCCAAGCTCTAACCATGGCTATGGGGGGTACCAGTTCCCATCCTGAAGCTAGCCAGAAGCCTATCCAAAGTTGCCTCATTAGAACACAAGATACTTTTATCCTCCCCAGGAAATTCTAAGGGATTTAGGCCACTCTGTGTCAGGAACCAGGATCAAAGACCACATTTTACAAAAGATGTTTCTAAAACTTCTAGCACTTAGGAAATTACAAGGGTTTTAGGAGCTCTATGGCAGGAACCAGGGGCTGAGACCAAATATACTAGATTTTATTATGTTACAGGGTCTGACCCTGGAGTATGGTAGTTTTCTTGCAACTGGGCAAAGCGATGAGGTCACTGCATTACAATATTCTAGAGATGGTAGAATCTCATAGAAATGACTCTGTGAAACTGGCAGCCAAGCAGCATAGACTTGGAGGTCCCAGCAAAGATTTCCTTAGCTGAGCTTAGTGGGAGTGTGGAAGAATGCTGGAGGGACTGTATGCAATGCTAGTTGTTGGTATACCCTTAAAGGCCTGAGAAATAAGAGAAAATAGCTCCACCTCAACTCGGTTATCTTCCATTTTTCATGGCAATGTAAGATTGAGGTTCTTGTAAGATTAAGAGTGTCAACTACGCCCTGATAGTCAATCTTCCCATCAACCTTGGTAAAGGGGTGTAGGAAGCAGATTTCTTTTATTTACAAAAATTAAGACATGCAAATGTCATTGCATTCTGGAAGCTATGGGGCAATTCGGATCTGTTAAGTCTTCGGGGCTCCCGGAGGCTGTGGCGGCAGTGCAGGCCCAGAGCTAGGGAGGGACAGGCCCTGTGGAGGCCCCTTGGCCGTCAGTCCATCTCAGGCCCATTGGCTGCCCCTCCCCTCCTTGCTCCCAGTCCCCAGCCGCCGCAGCCCACTGGCAGTCCTGCTAAGGGAAGCTGAGAAACGGGGTCCTGGGGAAGCTTTCCCAGTGCTCCTGAGGAAAGCCGCGATGAGATGGCGGCTCCCAGTGGGAAATGGAGGCCGAATCTCTCTGCTCTCAGGAGGCCAGGCCACTGTTTTTCTAATCCAATCATCTGGCTCTCAGCCCTCACCATCATGGCCGCTGTCACCAGGCCTGCTGCCCACACAGACTGTGGTGTTCCAGGGAGCTGGATCCTGGCAGTCCCAGTGGCCTGTCTTTTTGGAAAGAGCAGGGCGGAGGGCGGGAGCACTTTCTTAGTACATCTGTAAGGGATTCCGCAGCAGGTGCTCATCCCAGCAGCTTCAGGCTTTCGGTTGTTGCTTTTACATCTGTCACAAATGACATGGCCAGACACAGGGTAATGTCTGAAGAAACCTCTGTAGAAGAGCAGGATGCATGGGGCATGCTGCAGCTCACACAGCAGCTGCCAAGCACATGGGAGCCTGCACCCACCCAATTTGGCCAAAGAAGCCTCCATACTCTCTGTGAAAAAGATTTCCAGAAGCTGTTGTGTCAAAGTCTCGAAATACACAAACTCACAGAAAAAAACAAACAAACAAAATACACCAACACTAAAGGTCATTCTTGAGTCTGATTTGAAAACCAGAGTCAAATTCTGCAGAAACATTCACTTGGCAAGCAAACATCCTAATAGCCACATCTGTAGGTCCTATCCATCATGCCAGGGAAAATGCCCCATTCACAAGTCCTCAGCTTCTGCTTCTAATTTCAGGGTTTGCTCTATAGTTAAAGGTAGAAGGTATGTTACCCACTTATTCTTATTCACAGATCTCAATATGGAGGTCAAGAGGGGAAAGTGACATGTCATACGTCAGAGTAGAGTCAAGAAAATAAGACAAACAATAACTGAGCCCCTAATGTATACTGGGCATTGGTGAGCTGCTGGAGAAAACATAGTTCCTTCTTCAAGGAGCTCCATTCCCTTTGCAGGCAGGACCAGGCTTCCCTGCAGCAGAAGGAAACTTGAAATTAGGGTAATGAGGTTGAGCAGGGAGGGGCCACCATACTGCCCTGAGAGGATCTTGTATGGACACAGAGCTGTGGCATGGCCCCGCTTTGACCCTCCAGCTGTGTTGTGGGGCCAGGTAGGGGCTGGAGTGGCCTCCTGCTTAAGATGGAATAACGAGGAGCAGATTTACCCTCCCACCTGAAACAACTAAAATCTTGAACAAAATATGTGAAGCAAACATGTTCAGGACATTGGACATCAGGCAATGAAGGCTAGTGATATCTGAGAGACAGGAAACAAATGAGGTGAGCCCTATAAGTGCCCCCAACTTATTGCCTAGAAACAGTTTCCCAGTGTGGTCCAGGGAGGGTAATTTCCAAGTATTTGAAAAATAAGTGACACACCTATACATTATCTATGGATCAAAACAGAATTTGAAATGGGAACTAAAAGGTATTTTGAAGTGAAAGAAAATGAAAATATAAGATACCAGTATTCGCGGGATTCCATTAAAGCAGTGCATAGGAGGAAGTTTACAGCACTAATCCCCTATATTAGAAGAAAGGTCTCAAATCAATTACTTCAGTTTCCACCCAAGAAACTAGACAAACAGGAGAGAATTAAACCCAAAATGAGCATTAAAAAAAGGGTTGGGCTTTATTATAACAACAACTAACGGTGTGACCTGGGCAAGTATTGTTCTCTCTGGTTCTGCCTGATTTCATCACTTGAAAAATGGGGATTATAAACAGTATTAGTGTTTTCCAGGTTATGGGCCTGCTGCACAAGAATCATAAGGGAATTTGTCAGAAATGCTAATTTCTAAGCAAGCCCTGCCCCAGATCTGGGGAATCAAAATTTCTGAAAACCTTTCTCTCTCCCCTACACACACACACACACACACACACACACACACATTATATATATGTTATATATATGGATATATATCTGATATATATAAAATATATATTGGAGACAGGGTCTCACTCTGAGGCCCAGGCTGGAGTGCAGTGGCACAAACATGGCTCACCACAGCCTTAACCTCCTGGGCTCAAACAGTCCTCCTACCTCTGTCTCCCCAAGTAGCTAGGACCACAGGTACTGGGTACTGGCAACCTCCCTTGGTTAATTTTTTTTTTTTTTTTTTTTTTTGGTTAGAGATGGGATCGCTCCATGTTACCCAAGCTAGTCTCAAATATCTGGGCTCAAGTAATCTTCCCACGTTGGCCTCACAAAGTGCTGAATTTACAGGCATTAAGCCACCAAGCCCAGCCTGAGAAGCTATATATTTAAATACAGTAGTAATGGAATGTTCTAAGAGAGAAAGTGTCCTCCTTCTTGGTGGCATTCTGTTCAGTGACATGACTTCTGAGGTAGTCTCAGCTGTGAACAGGAGGGGTCTCAGCTTCAGTATAACCTCTGCCCACCTGTAACTCAAGTAGCTCAGTCATCATGGAAGACCATAAGAGCCTAGACACGAGGATAGTAACAATGACCAGGACGGACTAATCATAGGGATCATTCACTCATCTTATAATTTAGGTAAGCCTCATAGATTTATCGTTCCTTCCGAGGTAGGGGAAGGAGTCTGATTATTACATAGGCTGGTTCCCAGCTCTTCCAACAATGTAGGAACTGATGATGTGATTTAATATTTCATTTCTGCCTATTTATGTTCCATAATTTATTTCTTTAATGTAAAAATGCCTTTATTATGTCTTTGAACCACCTCAACAAATTTATTCTGGCCTATTTTCAGGCTATTCTCTAAAATAAATTTTATCTGGGTGAATTACTCTTTCTGAACTATCCTACCAAGTCTTGTTCTTTGGCTGTCCTTTGAGAAATTAGACTTCTTCATGTGTTTTGGAACTTTGGTTTGCAGGCTTATTTTAAGCATCCCTTTCAAACTTTTCCCTCCCTAAGAATTTGGTGGTTTTCTTTACCTAGCCCAGCCCTTTTACTCTAAACCAGAATCAGGTTTACAATCCAGCTTGGGATGTACTGCCCCTAGGGGACATTGTGGAGTATAGCAGATCCATTACTGAGTGCGTGGTGCTGGCTCAGTTCCTGGGAGTCACACTTCATCTTCGCCCTTTGTCTCTTCAGGCTTGCAGCTTCATCTGAAGCCATAGTCATAATAGAGCAGCGAGCCTTGTTCGCCTCTGGCATCACATAGGAAGCCTGGCTCTGCTCCAGGTCTCACTCACATTTAAAACTCCTTTTCCCATAGGGACCAAACTCTCAGTCACCAGTGTCTACTTCCAGAGCCCAGACAACCCATGATTTATGGGATTTTTTTTTGTTTCTGGTCCACAGAGATGTTTATCTTGAACCAGAGCCTAGTTAGATTTTCCTGCTTTTTAAAAATATTTCATCTGTCATTGCTATGTGTTCACAGAAGAAAGGTGAATTCACTGGCTTTTGATCATTATAAAAATCTGAATTAATTCATTTGAAAATGGTAAATAAATGACATTTCTTTCAAGCACAAGTCTCTGGAGTGAGAGCCACATCCTCTACAATAACATGAGAAATCCTTGTGGAAGACAGCTCTGATTAACTCCTATTTATTCCTCCACTTGACAGAGCCTGAGCATTGATATCTTCTATTAATACTGCGGTATGTTGTACAAGTTGGTACTCGTTGATTTGCTAGAAATGTTATGTGTGTGCATGCACCATTTCCAAATAATCTGCCAACTGCTTAAAAGCAGGGACCATGACTTGTCATTAAAGTATTCCCTAAATGACATATTTTCTGGTAGCCACACACGGTAAGCTTCAATATAAATATCAATTATCCGATTGATTTACTCCAGGTATCCCAAATTTTCTTAATTACTTAATCAAGTGTACCATAATGATTAATAAAAATATATCCAAAGGTAATGTTGAAATAAAAAAATGGACAACTATATACAACATACAAATGTGTACACATATTTGACACTTTCATGGGGGGATTTCCTTGCTACGTGCTTCGAGAGTTAGTGCCTATTGACCTTCAACTTGGAAAACATAATACAGTTATCTACAATCCATTTTGCATTTATATGGAGAGAGAAAATTTCCCCATGAAAGGGGCCTCCAGCCTTGCCTATCAGGAAGTCAGCTACCTGTGACCAGATAGCCTGAGTACATTTTTTCTGGGAGCAGGTGTTAACCCACCCCCACGAGTTAAGAGCCTGCAGGGCCCCTACCTTTGGGAGATAAAGAGGCAGTCTGTGTGGGGTCCCTTCTCCTCCACAGAGCCATTTGTTCCTGGGGTTACACCCCCT
The DNA here is from genome assembly GCF_047675955.1 of Chlorocebus sabaeus. Taxonomy (NCBI): domain Eukaryota; kingdom Metazoa; phylum Chordata; class Mammalia; order Primates; family Cercopithecidae; genus Chlorocebus; species Chlorocebus sabaeus. The sequence goes on from NC_132913.1 coordinate 36,652,309, forward strand.
GCAGGAATCTTTCAATGCTCTTTAAATCGTGGGCATGCACAATGCACCTGACCTTGTTCAAAGACAGGGGCTGCACTGCCCCAGGCAAACACTGAAGAAATCCAACAAAATACATCTTACCAGGCTTTCTCTACTCTGTTACATGGAAAGGCTCCTGTGTCTGCTGACCAAAATACTTACTAGTTTTCCCTTTTTTCTTTTCACTCCAATAACTTAATTAATGCACACCATCAGTTGTTCATAATTCAGCAGTAAGAATCTTTCCTTTGATAAGATGCAGCCAGTGGGAAAAACACAAAACTTTGTATCCTCTGTATTTTAGATCATTTATTTACTTCTAAGAAGAATGTTTTTTTTTGGCGTGTGTGCCCATCATGGAATCAGGAATGGACTTTTCACAAAGCATGTTTTATCCTGTAGAAAGAATAAAACACTTTGGAGGGTGGCATTTACTCAAAGGGAACAGATGCCTGCAGGGTGTTCTCACAGTGGGGGTGGCTGGTGACAAGGTGTGACATCTGCAGAAGAAATACAGGCAAGCACTTTAGCCCCCAAGTACTTCCCAGTAGAGAGTGGGCTTACTCACAACACAATAGTCAAAATCTGGCTCATGCTTGATAAGCAATTCACTCAGAACTTTACCCACCCAATGGTACCTGCATTTTAACTATAGGAAAAAGGACTTGAAATCTGTGGGAGGTTACCACTTCCACCGCATACTCATGCACACACGCGCAGTTCCTTGCTGACAGTAGCAAAGACGATACAGGAATTCACTGTAAGAGGTGTGTCCATGTATCTGTATGAGATTATGAGGGATACTTAACAAAAATGGAATTTGTGACCAGGTGTGGTGGCTCATGCCTGTAATCCCAGCACTTTGGGAGGCCAAGGCGGATGGATCACGAGGTCAGGCAATCGAGACCATCCTGGCTAACATGGTGAAACCCCATCTCTCCTAAAAATACAAACAAATTAGCTGGGTATGGTGGCAGGCGCCTGTAGTCCCAGCTACTCAGGAGGCTGAGGCAGGAGAATGGTGTGAACCCAGGAGGCACAGCTTGCAGTGACCTGAGATGGCGCCACTGTACTCCAGCCTGGGTGACAGAGCAAGACTCCATCTCAAAAAACAAACAAACAAACAAAAACAACAACAACAAAAACTGGAATTTGCTAAGTGATTGAAAGGTTATCCTTATACTCCAGGTTTCTTTTCAAGTTTCAGCTTAGGCTTACAAAGACAAACTAGATAGTTCCTGAATTCCTAAAACCCTGTGAAATGGACTGGTTGGAATGGGCAGTTTATAACATGATACTTTTAGATTGGAAGGCCCAGTAAGGTGAGGATCTTGAAGTACTCACACCATGAGAAGCTGTTATTCTCAAAATGAAAACAGTTTAAATAGGTGCACAGGAGCAGGTATTTATGGAGCAAAGAGGTAGGCTAATTTTTGCTTGTTCTCAATCATATTTAACATAGGGAGAGAAAAGTATGCCTGATCCCAGAAATGGCTAGCACAATACAGGGGAATTCTATTGGTTTCAATTCTTGGGTTTGGGAGAGACCTCAGGAAGATGGCATAATAGCATTCTCCAGGTCCATCTCCCGGCAGAAACATCAATTTGAACAAGTATCTATGCATGAAAATATCCTCACAAGAGCTAAGGAAACCAGGCAAGAAAATACAGTACCTGGGCATAGTGATTACTGGGACTCATGAGGAAAAAATCATTTTAAAGTTTATTCCTGATTTTTTCTTTCTTTGTCCAACTTAAATAACGTGGTCAGTCACTTGAATAATGATCTTACTATCATAAACACTTCCTCAACTACTGTCCTGTTGTATTAGCCCCCAGAGTGCTAAACATGCAGTAATTCTAAACCACAGTTACTTTTGCACCAACCTAATACAACTTGTAATGAAGATTGTTTTTCATATCTGATTCTAACTATCTGTTGGTGGTGGCTTTGATCACCAGTGTACAGAGAAACAAGCTGGACTCAGAAGAAACAAGTGCATGAGTGGCTCACCCTGTCTATTACGGATAGAAGTGGAGAGTAGTGAGAGGTTCAACTTTATACTTAAGTCTCAAATGTCTATCTCTATTGTCACTATTGAACTTTGGACCTGCATATTCAACTGCCCACTGGGTAATCTTACCTGGATACCCCAACTACCTCAATCTGCACATGCCTAAAATTAAAATAAAAGTGGGTTAACTGATCCATCAAATTGGCCTCATGATCCCTACAAGCACTGTGTCCTAGGCAGCCATTACGACATTTCAGATTAGTACTCAATTCAGAATAAACCCTCTTTGCCATCTGACTAAGGAAATTTGCTCTGATGGCAGAATTATAGGCATCCGCAATGGGGGTAAAGGAAAAAGTTGATGGGATGGCGGAAACACAGTGTCTTAAAATCTTACCCATTTTACCTTTCCTGGCTCTAGTACAGAAATAAGATCACAGAGAAAAATTCAAACTATACTCAATCTCAAGTGCAATGATAGAAACTGGAAAAAATAAAGGTAATAAAACTTTTAGATTTTCTTTACAATATCCTATTTAGCTTATATATATCTGCCCATCTCCCTTAACTTCCTCACCTTAACCCCCAATATTTTTATTATCAGATGGTCATTAGGACAAAAGCTTATTTAGCTGAAGAATTACAGTGTCAATCCCATGTAGGATGGTCTATGTGTTTACGCAAAAGTGCTCTGTGACAGAAACAAGTTATAAAACATTGATGTCTTAAAGCAACTAAGGGGTCTCTACTGGTAGCCAGGATTACTGTTTCCTAGTAGGAAAACTGGTAGAGAAAATTGAGTTCTTATAATAAATTCCATAACAGCAGCTTAGCTGTAAATGATTTTTTAAAAGTCACTTGACTGTGCAAACTGGTTAGAGCGGAAATATTTTAATGATATTTCAAGAGCTTAATGTCAACCATCAGTGTCCAATAAATGAAAATTACTTTTAGTGATACATCTGGAAATATGATGGTTTTTTGAGCCAAAGTCTCTCAAGCTTTGCATAGAATCTGAATTTTTATTTTTACTCTTGCCTGTTATATAAACTTCTTATATTTGTTAGAGAAAAAGAAGATAAATTAGACACTACTTGGGATATTGAAAAATGAATAAAATGTTAAGACATGTTAAATTTATTGTTGGCTCATTGAGAGAAAGAACGAAAGTCAATAATTTATTTAAGAAAAACAATTTTACTTAAAGAAAGGGCAATATTTTAATAAGCAGAAATAGGAGAGGGAATATATTTTCAAATGAAAGCAGCATCACTGGAATGAAAAATGTAATGTGCCAAAGTCGCTACTTTGAAGGGGAGCATGCTCATCTGAATGTAACATTTTGTTATATTCTTATAAAACCCTAACTTTATTTTCATTCTTATCTGTTTAATCATTTAACTAATATTTATCGAATACCCACTCTGTGTGATGGTGTTGTGGGAGGAAATTGTGATATTTGTGAATAAGATAGTCACAGTTTCTCTTTTCACAAAGCCTACATTTAGTGGAATTTTCGTTAATTGACTACTTCACACACTCATTATATTAGGTAAGATAAGGTATAGCTGTGTCTGGCATGAAATCTGAAGTGACAATAATTTAAACAATTGCCTAATGCAAATATAAATCTTTGGAACTCAAAGAGTGGCTCCATCATTATGAAAAACCTTGAGTCCTTTTATCTTGCTGCTCTGCCATTCTTAATCAGTGTATGTGTTTAGTCTTTGGAGTCTATTTCCTTTCACCTAGCATAATGCAGCTGAGATATGTAATGTTATTTATATCAATAGTCCATTCTTTATATGATTGGGTAGTATTTCATTCTATGCATGTACTGCAGTTTGCTGATGTATTCTCCAGCTGAGAGAATTTTGGTTTCAAAATTTTGTTGATAAAATTGCTATAAGTATTTGTTTACAGTTTTTTTGTGTGTGAACATAGGCCTTTTATTCCACTTGGGTAAATACAGAGATACCTTAGAGATACTGTGGGTTTGGTTCTAGACCACCTCAATAAATCAAATATCTCAATAAAGCAAGTCACACAAATTTTTTGGTTTCCCAGTACATATAAAAGTTATGTTTACACTATATGGTAGTCTATTAAGTGTGCAATAGCATTATGTCTAAAAAAGGACATACTTTAATTTAAAAATACTTTATTGCTAAAAATTGCTAACAATCATCTGAACCTTCAGCAAGACGTAATCTTTTTGCTGGTGGAGGGTCTTGTGTCAATGTTGATGGCTACTGACTGATCAGGGTGGTTGTTGCTGAAGGTTGGGGTGGCTGTGGCAATTTCTTAAGACAACAGTAAAGTTTGTCAAATAGATTGAGTCTTCCCTTCGCAAAATATTTCTTGGTAGCACATGATGATATTTGATAGTATTTTACTCACAGTCAGTCCTCTAAAACTCTACTGCTGCTTTATCTACTACATTTCTGAACTATTCTAATTGTTTGTTGTCAGTTCAACAACGTTCATAGAATCTTCACCAGGAGTAGATTCCATCTCACATAACCACTTTCTTTGCTCATGCATAAGAAGTAGCTCCTTATATGTAAAAGTTTTATCATGACATTGCAGCAATTCAGTCACATCTTCAGGCTGCACTTCTAATTCTCTTGCTATTTTCACCACATCAGCAGTTACTTCCTCCACTGAAGTCCTGAACCCCTCAAAGTCATACATGAGGGTTGGAATAACTTCCAAACTGCTGTTAATGCTGCTATTTTGACCTCCTCCCATGAGTCACAAATATTATTCATGGCATCTAGAATGGTGAATCCTTTCAGAAGACTTTCAATTGACTTTGCCCAGATCCATCAGCGGAACACTATCAAAGGCAGCTATAGCCTTACAAAATGTATTACTTGAATAATAAGACTTGAAAGTCAAAATGATTTGTTGGGAGAAAAGCTGAGTGTTGGGAGAGAAGCTGAGGCAGGGCTTGCATGTCTGCTAGACTTGCTGGCTCCTTGCTTCTAGCACTCCCATTATCTCAGGCAGCCATATTTTTTTTCATTCACTTGATACACTGTTTCCTTTCAACCCCCACATCCTCACCACCTGTTTGTTTGTTTGAGCACCAATAAATAGCATGGGCTCCCAGAGCTCGGGGCCTTTGCAGCCTCCACACTCGCGATGGCCCCCTGGTCCCACTTTCTCTCTCAAACTGTCTTTTTCTCATTCCTTTGACTCCACTGGACTTCTTCGCCCCCATGAGCTGGTGTTGGGTCTGATCACCCCAACATTCCTGGCTGCCCAACATGGGGTGACAAAGATCCCAGTGAAAGAATGCCAGAGCATGTGAAAGTGAAGGATACATCATCAAAGGATACCTGAGGACGTCTAAAAAAAGCTCCGTGGGAAAGCTGAGCACTCAGAAGAGCCAGGGTAACAATGGGACAAAGTGAAAGCAGACATTCTGCTTACTTAAGTTTTTTTAAAGTGTTTGTTATGAAGTTGGGGAGTAAAAGTTAGTACTCAGAGTTTGTTATCACTTTTTAGTACAGTAAAGCAGTTTAGCCCATGATTCCTGGAACGGGGGACTATGGAGTTGGATGAATGGGAGAGAATTGGAAGAGACTTTTTAAAAAAGGTGTATAAAGACCAAGCAATGACAGGTACCGTGGAGGGTGCTGCTGAGGCGATGATGGCAGAGGGACCCAAGGAAGCCAGAGGCTGCCCTCCCGGGGCACCATGAGGGCATGGGGACCACGAGCTCTTCCCTTCCCTGAGCGGTTCTCCTGCTGCCGCCATCCCATGCCCCTGCAGCGGCCCCCAGGGCCACAACTGCTAACAGGTCAGAGCCACCTGGCAGGCTCAGGAGGAGCCAGGAGGCGACCTCTAGCTCCTGTGCGGGGCTGCAGGAGCAGGCGGGGTGTGAAGCATCCAAAGCCGTGGTGCTGCAGGAGAGCCAGAGCAGCTGAGCACCTGTGGGTGCTCCCGGCAAGAGGACGAGTGGCTGCAGCAGTCCTGTTGTGGCTACCTCACCTGGCGCAGTGGCCCGGCCACCTTCCCCACCTGTTGCAGCCCCCAACCATCCCCACAGAGCTTCCCTTCATGTGGCGCTGCTGTCCCCTAGGCCATGGTGCCGCCATTCCCGTGGCTGGGCTATTGCAATCCCTTCTACTTCCTGAGCCCTGGGCTGTGGGGCCTGACCCCGGGGCAGCTGCTGGCATCAGCACCCCTGCTCCAGTCGTGGGCCTGGGACCCCGGGATCCTCATGTGCAGGCATCAGTCTGGGCCACTCCATTGAGGAAGGTAGGATCTGCAGCCCCTTCATGAAGCCCAAGTGAGACTGGGCAACAGGCAGGCAAAGAATATGTTATTCCATCATTGGACCACAGATTTATGGCAAGGATGGTGGATTTCTTTATTCTCTTCTTTGTAAAAGCAACCATTATCTTCAGCATTATGCACCACAGTGGGATAAAGGATAGCTCTAAGTTTGCTATGCACCATATAATGGAAGAAATAGATGAAGACACATCAATGCAAGACTTGGAGAAAATGATGGTTATGGCTCTTATATACAGATTATTAATTTGTTTGTTTTTATGAGATAATTTGCATTTGGGGAGCAGGTGGAGCTACCCCAGGGAAGTTCCTGGTGGGGCTTTGAGTTGTGACATGTGATACATTAGTGCTTATTGCACTAAGTTGGGTTTTAGTGATTCCTTTCTCAAATGCATTACAATGTCCACTATACGAGCTTTGATCAAAATTTTTTTGATTGCTTGTTTTTTCCCTGCTTTCATCACACTGCTGTTTTTCCAACTTAATCAAACAGTCTATGACAATGTAGCAGGAACCATTGTGGTAAAAAGAAATGGGGTCAGATGTTTCCCCCCCAAAGATCTGATTTCCACACACTATGATGACAAGACTAAATTATGTATCAAGGCCGTCAGTATCCCTGGGTTACACTAATTGATGATTTAGAAATTAAAGCAGTCATTCCAGTGTGATGCAGCTGACTATTCTAAAAGTATTGATTTTACCTGAATACCAAAGAACTTTTCCAGAAGAAAAACCTATTAAATTCAAGTATTAAAATTTTTAGATCAGAAAGGCAAATGATTTTATAAACAATGGACAATACATACTTTCTTAAGATCTAAGGCACTTTCTTAAGATCTAAGAATTTGCTGAAAGCATTTTCAGCTTTGAAATCTCCAGATGAAACTTTAAAGTTTATTTTGGTTTATCCCAAAACAATGAAAAATGTCCAGTTGTGTTTTGCAAACATCTATGTAACTCATCTTTTAGCTCATACTTCCTGGGGAGCCACCAAAGAAGCTCCCCATGAGAGTTAGGGGACCCTTACCCTCAGAAACAGTCAGTCTACTACTTGGAAGGTCTAGTCTAAATTTAACAGGTGTAACTATACATACAGGAATAATTGACTCTGATTCTACTGGAGAGATTCAATTAATTATTAGTTCCCTGACTCCGTGGTCTACCTCCCCAGGAAAAAGAAGTGCTCAGTTGTTGCTGTTACCTTACATAAAATTAGGAAGCAGCACAGTGAAAAGAACAGGAGGCTTTTGTAATACTAATCCAGCATGAAGGGCTGTGTATTGGGTTAATCAAGTGTCTGACAAAAGACCTATTTGCACAGTAACTATTCAGGGAAAAGATTTTGAAGTAGTAGATACTGGAGCCGATGTCTCTATTGTTGCTATAAATCAATGGCCCCAGCATTGGCCTAAGCAAAAGGCATCCATTGGTATTGTTGGAGTAGGAGCTACCTCGGAAGTTTTTCAGAGTTCTTTGATTTTACCATGTCAAGGGCTAGATGGTCGGGACTGGACAATTCAGCCTATCATTACATCTATTCCTGTCAATTTATGGGGTAGAGACTTATTGCAACAATGGGATGCTGAAATATCTATTCCTATGGATCAATATAGTAATCATAGTAGACAAGTGATGAAAAATACAGAATATCGCCTCGGAAAAGGACTAGGAAAAGATAAAAATGGCCAATCAGAACCTTTAGGATTAAAAGGGCAAACAGATCGGACCAGACTGGGGTGTCATTTTTAGGAGCGGCTGTTGTTGAGCCTCCGGCTCCCATTCCTCTTATTTGGCTAACTGCCAAACCGGTTTGGGTGGAGCAATGGCCACTGAAACAGGAGAAACTGGAGGCTTTAAAAGAACTGGTGCAGGAACAATTGCAAAAGGGACATATAGAACCTACTTTCTCCCCTTGGAATTCTACTGTGTTTGTCATTAAGAAAAAATCAGGGAAATGGAGAATGTTAACAGATTTAAGGGCTCTTATTGCTGTGATTCAACCCATGGGCATGATATAACCAGGGCTGCCCTCCCCAGCAATGATCCCAAAATACTGGCCTCTCATAGTGATAGATCTGAAGGATTACTTTTTTTCTTACTATTCCTTTAGCTGCCCAAGATTATGAAAAATTTGTTTTTACTGTTCCTGCCATAAAATTAAGAACCAGCAGACAGATACCATTGGAAGGTACTACCACAAGGCATGCTAAATAGTCTGATTATTTGTCACACTTATGTTGGGAAAGCTATTAAGCCAGTTAAAGAACAGTTTAAAAAATGTTATATCATCCATTCCATGGATGATATTCTGTGTGCAGCTGAAACTAGGGAAGAACTGATGTTGTACTACAAACAGTTAGAAAAGGCTGTAAATGTAGCAGGGTTAATTATAGCCTCCAATCAAATCCAAACTTCTATTCCCTTTCAATAAAGCCAAGGCTACATTTTTTTCAACAATGGAATATTACCCATACTATGGGTATTCCATATAACTCACCAGGACAAGCAATAGTGGAAAGAGCTAATCGTACTTTAAAAACTCAAATACAAAAGCAAAAGGGAGGGGACCAGGAATATAAGACACTGCATATACAATTGCGTTTAACTTTATTAATATTAAATTTTTTAAACTTACAAAAAGATCAACCCATGACTGCAGCTGAACAACACCTGACAGGACAAAAGAAGAATAAAAAGGCTGGACACGATATATGGTGGAGGGATGCACATACAAAGAACTAGGAAAAAGGAAAGACAATTTTATGGGGAAGAGGATTTATGTCTCTCCAGGTGACAATCAGATGCCTGTGTGGGTGCCCACCCAATATCTGAAGATCTATCATGAACCACAGCATCTAGCACCTGTACAGTGCAAATTGAAGGTTGAGGGATTGCTTTTAAGCCTTCATTTGCTTACTCTGTGCCTTCTGTTATAAGGGACCTGCTTCTTGTTGTCAATAGTAAGTTTTACCCTGGTAATTAACCAAAGAGGCAGAAACTGAGTTACAAAGGTTTCAGCAATGGCATGCCTCCCAGCTACAGCCACAAAAGTTTTTGCTTCTGTTTCAGTAGATTTACTAACGTGGGGGTGAGGGTATGCTTGTGTTTTTGCAGGAGATGAACAACCATGTAGATACCCTCAAGATGTGTACCACCATAGAACAGGAGACTGGAAGGACCCATGGATCCCAACCATGGACTGGGTTCCCCCAGTATGAGCCATGCTGAGAAACTGCTGGAACACCAAGGTTTTACCTATAGTTGCTTAACGGACCAATGCTTTCTGACTGAACTCCTCTCTACCCTGAATACAAGAGACCCTAATAGGTAGGCAGGAGTATCATCGTCCTTATTCAGCATGAAGAAGTACAGAAGATGGACCTTCATCCTTATGCAACCCCTAGGATTAAGGGTCTTCTTGTAAAAGGGAAAGAGGAGATATGTGGGAAGCATTTGAACCACAGCAACTCCATTTTGAATACGGGCTAAGAAAAATGAAGCTGGATCACCAACTGGCAATTAAGGGCTATACAGCCTGCAATTGCCTTGCTCAATTAATTATAAAAGAGGCCACCTTATGCTAGTAATAATGATAGCTGTGGTGGTTTTTACAAAAAAGAGAAGAGGGGGCATGTTGGGAGAAAAGCTGAGTGTTGGGAGAGAAGCTAAAGCAGGGCTTTCATGTCTGCTAGACTTGCTGACTCCTTGCTTCTAGCACTCCCATTATCTCAAGCAGCCATGTTTTTTCATTCACTTGATACACTGTTTCCTTTCAACCCCCACATCCTCACCACCTGTTTGAGTACCAATAAATAGTGTGGGCTCCCAGAGCTCAGGGCCTTTGCAGCCTCTGCACTCTTGATGGCCCCCTGGTCCCATTTTCTCTCTCAAACTGTCTTTTTCTCATTCCTTTGACTCCACTGGACTTCTTCGCCCCCACGACCTGGTGTTGGGTCTGATCACCCCAACAATGACTCCCTGCTCTATGAGCTGCAGAATTGATGTGTTATCAAGCAAGGAAACACATGAATCTCCTTGTACATTTTCATCAGAGCTCTGAGATGAGTAAGTGAATTGTCAATGAGTAGTAGTCGTTTTGAAATAAATCTTTTTTTTTTTTTTCTAAGCAGTAGGTCTCAGCAGTGGGCTTACAATATTCAGCAAACCATGCTGTAGACAGATGTGTTGTCATATAGACTTTGTTGTTCTATTTAAAGAACATAGACAGAGTAGATTTAGTATAATTCTGAAGGGCCCTAGGATTTTTGGAATGGTAAATAGGGTAGCTTCACTAGCTGCATCAGCCCCTAAAAAGAGAGTTGGTCTGCTTTGTGAAGCTTTAAAGTCAGGCATTGACTTCTCTATAGCTATGAAATTACTAGATGGAATCTTCTTCCTATGGAAGGCTGCTTTGTCTATATTGAAAATCCGCTGTTTAGTGTAGCCACATTCATCAATGATCTTAGCTAGATATTCTAGATAACTTGCTGCAGCTTCTCCATCAGCACTTGCTGTTTCACCTTGTGCTTTCATGTTAGGGGCATGGCTTCTTTCCTTCAACTTCATAAACCAATCTCTAGTAACTTTTTTTTTCCTGCAGCTTTTTCACCTCTCTCAGCCTTCATAGAAATCAAGAGAGTTAGGGCCTTGCTCTGGATTAGGCTTCTGCTTAGGGGAATGTTTTAGCTATCTTTAATCTGAACCACTGAAACTTTCTTCATATCAGCAACAAGACTGTTTTGCTTTCTTATCATTCTTGTATTCACTGGAGTAGCATTTTTAATTTCCTTCAAGGACTTTTCCTTTACAATTATAATCTGGCTAATTGGCACAAGAGGCCTAGCTTTGGCCTATCTCAGCTTTCGATACCTTCCTCACTAAGCTTAATCATTTTTAGCTTTTGATTTAAAGTGGGAAACATACAACTTTTCCATTCACTGGAACACTTATGGGGAATTGTAGGGTTATTAATGGCCTATTTTCAATACTGTTGCACCTCAGGGAATGGGGAGGCTGGAGGAAAGAGAGATGGAGAATGGCTTGTTGGTGTGTAACAGTCAGAACACACACATTTATCAATTAAGCTTGCTGTCTTATTTGGGCACGGTCCATGGCCCCTCAAGACAACTACAATAGTAACAACAAAGATCACTGATCACAGGTCACCATAATGAATACAATAATAATGAAAACGTTTGAAATATTGTGAGATTTACTAAAATGTGACACAGAAACACAAAGTGAGCACATGTTGGGAAAATGGCACTGATAGACTTGTTCAATGCAGAAGTACTTCAAACCTTCAATTTGTTAAAAAAAAAAATGCAGTATCTTTGAAATGCAATGAAGTGAAGTGAAATAAAACAATATATGTCTGTATGTAGGAGTAGGATTATTGGGTTATATGGTTAGGTGTATATTGAATTTTATAAAAGTGGCAAAACTATTTTTAGTGTGGACATACCATTTTGCACCCTCCCCAGTGCTGTATGAGAGTTTCAGTTGCTCTGCAGCCTCATCAACACTTGGTATTGTCAGGTGTTTTTTTTTTTTTTTTTGACATTCTAATAAGTGTCTAGAAGTTATCATTGCAGTTTTAATTAGCATTTCACTAAAGACTAATGATATTGAGCATCATTTCATGTGCTATGTCACCCATATATCTTCTTTGGTAAAGTCTCTGTTCAAATCTTTTGGCCATTTAAAAAAATTTGGTTGGTTTCTTATTGTTGAGTTTTGAGAGTTCTTTGTATGTATTAGCTACAAGCCCTTTGTCAGGTGTATGCTTTGCAACTATTTTCTCCCAGTCTATGCTTGTCTTTTTATTCTCATAACCGAGTTGTTTGCAGAGAAAATGTTTTAACTTTTAGAAAGTCCAACTGATTTGCTTTTTGTTATGTATTGTGCTTTTGGCTTTGCAATTTCAACCTTCAATTTTTATATATTAAAATTTCTAAAAAAAAGAATTCCTCCTAGCAATAACAGATTATCTACATGTATGTAAATAATAATTACCTATATCTCCTAAATGTGAAATTAAATAAGAAGACATTAGATAATTTGTGCAGAAAACACAGATTAGAGTTGAGAAAGATGAGACAAGGATCTAATAATTTTTAAAACACGGAACTAATGTCTTTTCAATTTTGGGTAATAGTTGCGTGTAAACACATGAAATAAAATGCCTCGTGGGGTTTCAAATACCAATTCATTTATTTACCCATTCATTTTAGAATATTTACTGACACCCACTATAAACCAGGCACTGTGTTCTACATGGGGGTATATAGATTCATATGATGGGACCAAGAACTTGCAATAAATAGATAAATGGATAACACAATGTGGTAAGAAGTGTGATTGACACATGTTCAAAATGAACCAGGTTTCTATTTGTACGTGTAGTAGTGTCTTCATGCCTATCTCAGTTTGAAATTGTTCATGTGACTATTTGATCTAAAGTGTTTCTCTCCTACTCGGGTGATGGGTACACTACAATCTGACTTCACCATCATAGAATTCACCCATGTAACCAAAAACCACTTGTACTTCCAGAGCTATTTAAATAAAAATATACATTAATTTAAAAAATCAGAAAGGGCTGCTTTTAAAATAATCAATAAACAAGGCTGGGCATGGTGGCTCATGCCTGTAATCCAAGCACTTTGGGAGACCAGGATGGGCGGATCACCTGAGGTCAGGAGTACAAGACCAGCCTGGCCAAAATGGTGAAACCCCATCTCTTTACTAAAAATACAAAAATTAGCTGGGCACCAACAACTCAGGAGGCTGAGATATGAGAATCGCTGGAACCTGGGAGGCAGAGGTTGCAGTGAGCCAAGATTATGCCACTGCACTCCAGCCTGGGCGACAGAGCGAGACTTTGTCTCAAAAGCAAAAACATAAACAAAACAACAACAAAATAATCAATAAACAGATCTGTAGTGAGAGCTGGGCAAGTTGGGAAGGTGCAGGGTGAGACCAACTGTGGTAAATGTGAGCTGGCAGACTCAGCAGCAGTGAAACAGAGGATGGCACTCTGCTGTGTTGGGCAGCGGTGAGGAGAGGGCTTAACATAAATAAAAAAAAAATTAAGTGCATCTCTCTCTTCGTGCACTCCAGGAGTATAAAGAAGGCGTTGCTTAATTCTGCCCTGGCAGTTTCGAAGACTTGATTTTTAAAAAGGTGGGATTTGAAGTGAATCTTGAAGCAAAGATAGGAATTGCTGTTGAGGCAGGAGATAGTTGAGAAGGAAGAGAAGGACAGCATTCTAGCACTGTGAAATCTTAGACACGGGTGTGTGAAGGTCCATGGACAGACAGTTGTATGTGGAGTAGAACCATCCTGCCTGCATAAGTGTGAGGACAGAAGACAAGACCAATGTGGAAGGCTGGGAACAGACTGGGAAGGAAACGCCTTGCCAACCAGGCTCTATTTGAACTTCCTAAAAGTGGGGTTGGGGGACTGAAGAATTTTAAGCTTGAAAGTGACATGATTACATTAGTGATTCTCGAATAGAGAGGGCACCGTGTGGCCGACTGGAGAGCAGAGCAGTGAAAGCCTGTTGCTGAAGCGCTGGTAAGGCATGATGAGGTCTGGCAGTGAAATAGAGATGCTGGGAGGGATGGATCTGGAAGTCATCCTAGGAGACAGAAACACAGGACTGGGCGATTGATAAGATGTGAAGGGAAAAGCAGAAGGAAGATTTAACATTTTCGCTCTTCTGATGACTGAGGAGTGTTGCATGTTGGTAGTCAACATATTTTTAAAATTTTTAAAATTAATATTAATGTTCTTTAGAAAATACCATAAAGAACAAGAAAACCATCCATTATCCCAACACGCAGAGATAACCACTGCAGACATTTCATATGCATGTATTTCTAGCCTTCTTTGAAAATATATTTCTGAAAAGAGATCCTAAGGGTTCCATCTCTACCAGGAACTCGGCTCTCATAAATTGCATTAATACGTTAACCTTCACTTTGAGCCCAAATATGAGTATTTTCACTAAACTATACACTGATTTTTTTTTAATAAAGTAAGTACATGGACTGGAACTGCCAACTGGAAACTAAATGAGTGTCAGCAGTGACACCTGGGACATGCCCTCATTAGTAGATGCTAACCCGCAGAGGTAACCTGCCTAGACACAGAGGGACATTTCCAATATCAGGTTAATTAATATTCAATTCATTCACCCCGCTGAGCCCTGCAGGAAGACAGCCCGGCAGCGATCTCCACCTTGAGGGGGCGCTGTTTTTTGCCTACCTGAACCCTGAGCTTGGGCAAGCCTGTGCACATACACTAACAGAAAAACTTTCTGAGGTCTACCAGCTGTCGATCAAAAACAGGTTATCCTAGGCCCTTCCAAAAAGAGGGACTGGGGAAGGAAGTTTAAAAAAAGAATAAGAATGCTTTTATGTCGAGATGGATAGATTATTTGGAAGATCGAAGGCAGGGTGGTTCAGGAGAGGCCTGAGAAAATGCTCCAGGGGTAGAAAATCCAAGGAGAAAGTGAAGGGGTCTCAAGGATGGACAAATAGCCACAGGGCGGGCCGCCCTCACGAAGGTAGACTTGCAAGCCATGTTCAGGGCGGCGGTGGGGACGCTGGTTCCGAACTCCCGGGCATACCCGCGGAGTCCTTCCTCCAGATCTTCCCGGGGACCTGGTCACCCCGGCTCCCCGCCGGGCCCCCGCGCTGCTCTGAAAGTAGGACTATGACCCACTTCCACTCTAAGACTCTAGATCGAAACGTCCAGGGGGGTCAGACAGGATTTACAACAAGGAAGAGAAAAACCAATACGTCCCAAGAGGGCTGCAGGGGCTTTACCTGGAGAAAGGCTTGGGCAGAGGGTGGCAGTATTATGCCCTGGACTTTTTTTCACCAAAACCCATAACCGGATTCCCACTTCCTAAGACCTGCTTTCCTGGCTCTTCCCACCGTCTCCATCCTCTGCCCAGCAGCCTGGGTCTTTTACTGCAAATGTCAAGTGGTCTCTGCCTGCCCTGGGTTAGGAGCTTCAGTTGCTCTTGAGCTCTGCGGTCCGACGTATTTCGCTGGGCCCAGGGGATGGCTGGGGTCATTTCACACTGCCGGGCCTCCTGCCACGCACGCAACCGACTGGCTGGCGGCCAGGGAGAGGCGCAGGGGGTCGCGCACAGGAAGGAATCGGTGCACCCTCAGCAAACACTGCTCGCTTCCAACGCTCACTGGGAACAGGCTTCCCAGGCAGGTCCCAAATATCTCCAGTTCCGCTCACCCTGCGGGCAGGAGCGCGGCGCCCCGGTGCCCCACCTGCGCCGGGCGGTCGGCTCCCGCGGGCCAGAGTTTGCAGACTTGGCGCTCAGGCCGATTCTCCTGGAGTTGGGTCGCGCGCGCCGGGCCAATGAGCGCGCCCCGCGGAGGGCTCCGCTCCCCCCGCACGCGCTGATTGGTCCCGCGGCCCTCGAGGCCGGGCCGGCCGCGGCTGCGGGCGGCGGCCAGTGCCCGGCGCGAGTGGGAGTGGCGCGCGCGCCCCCAGCCGCCCCCCGCCTCTCCCCGCCGAGCTCCCTCGCTCCCTCCTACTCGCTCCCTCCCTGAGCTCCCGGGCTCCGGCAGCGCGCTGGCGGGGCTCCGCATTGCACACTCTGGGGGCGCCGCAGTGTTCGTGGGATGGGGCAGCGGGCTGCAGCTGGCGGCCGGAATCCGCGCGCAGCCCGGGTGAGTAGAGGCGGGCTTCCCGGGAGAGCACAAAAGAACAGGGGGTTGGTGCCAGCGGCCCCGGCTCAGGCGGGGCCTGGCCAAGCCAGGGAGTGCGCTGAGTCGCTGGAACTACCCAGTGTTAGGGCAGCCCCCTGGGGCCAGAGGAACTGGGGTCCCGGCCTCTGGCGTTTTGCTCCGAGTGGGCAGAGAGCCCAGCGCGCAGCCTTAACGGATCCAGAGGGGCGTGTGTACTCGTGTGTGTTGGGCTGGCGCGTGGAGGGTGGAATGGAAAGGTCAGGAGCTGCCAAGTTCAAGGCTGGAGGAACCTTTCCCAGGAGTAGTAATTCTGCATCTTCCCACGGCCCAGCATGCGTCCACCAGGAACTCCAGCTGGAGGGAGTTCCAGGGCGGCGGACTGGCAGCACCCCACATGTTGCTGCGGTGCGGGGGGCGGTGGTGGTGGCCCTGCTGCGCTCACCCGGAGCTTCTGAGGGAGGTGCAGTGTGCTGGGGGTACCTCCCCGCAGCTGCAAGACCACGCTAGGCCTTTCAGCCATTCACCCCGACGACCCGGGGAAGGGGCCATCCACCCACAGAGTTGGGATTTGGCTTTGGGCTTGACTTGGCGACCTGTTTTACTCTCTGGTAACAGCAGTTCGGTTGATTCACATTTGGCTAAGCGTTCAGCTACAACCTAAAGCTCGCTGTCTGACGGTGTGACTCACTCCGACCCCCACCATCTCTGCGGCTGCCCTCCTCCAGTCCCCTCTCCCGCCCCAGTATCTGCCCTGCTCCTCACTGCGAGGCTCAAAACTTGGTGTTTGAGCATGATTGCCTTCGGTGTGGTCCTTGGCATTTTCAAGTGTCACAATCACATCCCGTTTCCTAGAGGACTCCGAAAACTTGTTATAATGGGATAGGGGGAGAGAATTGGGTGGGGGTTGGGGGGATGGAAGAGGGTCTTTGGTAGTGACTTGTTGGAAGAACAGCATTGACCTCCCAGAGCATATGACAAAAAGAATGTTAAGCTTCTTTCTCTGGTAACCTACCCAAGGTGTGACCTCCAAAATTCAATTTTCTTTGTGGGAGGCAAGGGAGTTTAGATTCTCCAGGGGGAAGCTTATTTCTTGTTAAATTGACTTGCGGTGACATACACTCTGTTCTGCTCTGCTCTGGCCAGCCATTGCAGATGCCATGATATTATTAGAGCAATTCCCTTAAAGCCATTACATTTTCTTTCGAGTGAGAGGAACTTGAGCTAGCTGTTTAAAATTTGGGATCTGCACCTTATTTCTCTAGAAGACATTAATGGTTACTGTATATGCGCTCACGTGTACCAAGTTTGCAAAAGATATTTGTGCAATCGCCCATGAAATGGCTTAATGCACATTTATGTTAAACCCATTTAAATGTAAAACATCTATCTGTTTTCAGTTTTAGTTTCCACCTCGACCAAAGGCACCAGACTGAAATAGGACTTAAAAGAGGCTTAAATAGATGTTTATAGAACTCTGGTCCTGAGAGCACACAGTAAGCTTGCTGAGCTTGTAGGCACACAAAGCTTGTTAAAAATTGTAAATTGGTTCCTTGGGTTAAAAATAAAGGAAATGCTTCCAGACCAAATAAGACAGACAGTTGATGAAGCTACACTCTGAAACTGTTGACAGTCTTTGTAAGGTGAATGTTTATAGTACCTAATGAATAAATGGGGCTGATTTTAGGCAAATAATGTCAAGTAAAAAACCATACCATGTGTTGTATCATACTGGATAGTTTATATGGCACATTGAAATCTGCTGTTAAAGTGTCTGAGGAAATCATATCTTTATCATCCCCATTTCACAGATGAAACAACTGAGGCTTTCAAAGTTTGACTTTTCCAAGATCAATAGAAGAGTTTAAAGTCAAGTGTTTTTCAAATTCTTTCCTCCCTCACTCCTCCCCTTCTTTCCTTCCTTTTTGGTGTTTACCTACTTCTGATTTCCTCACCTTTTTAGTGTGTAACCTGTGGCTTGAGGGACCAGTATGAGTCATCCCCAAAAGGCTTTGCTGTCTGTAAATATCACTTAGCTCCCACCAACGTGAGGGCTGATAGAGATTTAAGGTGAAAACTAAGAATGATTTTAGAGAGCTACCCTTTTTTCAAAGAGATACATTAGTTTTGCTAATGAGTTGTTAAAGGTACATACAATCAAAACCCTAAAGGACGATGTCCTAATGGTAATGTTTCAGAAAAACCCAGGAACAGTAGGAGAGATGCGTGAGAAATAGGTAAGTCTCCTATTTTATAAACACACTCTTTGTAAGCTCTGTAGACAAGTAACAATAGAAACAATAAATGAGTATCTCATTAGTGCTATTATTTTTAAAGAGAATTGACAAAATTGATGACTTAAATAAAATCAGAACTGCTCTGGAAACACAAAAAGCACCCACTTATCAAAAGTCCTGAAATCCTCATTGACTTGTGTACAAATGTAGCAGAAGACATTGGTTAAAGAGAAATCATATTTTTACTTGCAAAGCTAGTAATAAGAAGCATAAAGATATCTGTCTCTCTGATTATTTTTTAAGGACTCATCATTTGCAAATCTTTTCTTGGAATATGATTGCTTACAGTATTTACTTGTGTCATTGCATAATATCTATTAATGGGATTAATTTCATTTGCAATAATGTGGTGAAGTGTTGAGCTTACTAGTAGTAAGTCTTGTAAGTATGCGGGCTTTGGATTCAATTCTTGTCTTAGCATATACTAACTGTGGAACTTCAAAAGATGATTGAACTTCTCTGTGCTTTGGTTTTCTTATGTGTAACGCATGAATAATGCACCTACCTCATGCAGTTTTTAAAATTTATTCATGCAGCAAATATTTAGTGATTGCCTATTATGTACCAACTCTGCTCTAGATGCTAGGGATACATGTGCAAACTCCTTGCCAGTGAAGTTTACCATCTGGTGCCTGACATCTAATGACACAATGCATTTAAAATGCTTGGGATGGGACCTGACACCTACCAAATGCCCCGTTATTGTTAGCTGTTGGTATCACACATTCTTTCAGGAAATGTTCAGAGTGCCTACCAGATGTAACACAGATTGCAGCATGTAATGATGAATGATATGTATTTCAATTCAATTAAGACTTCTAATGGAAGAGGGGACTCCAAAGAAAGACATCAAGAGTATAATCAGTCTCTAAAAAGGAATTCAATGCTGATATGTTAGGGAAGAAATGAAAAGAAATAATTTACCCGTAAGAAAGTGGGGAGCGTATGAATTACCTTATAGGAACCCAAAAGTGGTAAGAAAAACAAGTCTTGTACCCAAGCTCTGTAAAACACTAAACACATAGGGAAAACATGCAGGGAAAGTAAAGAAAAGAAAAAGAAAGCTTACTTGGATACATATAATGAAAAAGGAAAACTCGAAAGGTCAGTTTATTAAATTGACCTTATGAAGGGCAACAGATCCCAGGCATACTAGAAATGGGGTAACCAAAAGTGAATTTGTTAAAAAAAAAAATCCTTGCAATGGATTTCCAAAACAATAATGAAAGTCCCTTAAATACTGTGAAATAAGGATTATGGAACTACTCGTCTTTCATCATACCAGAGATGTACTGGGAGATAAAAAGAGATAAAACAGAGTGTAAATGAATTCTTTGCTTCTGTTTTTGCTGAGTAATATTCCTACACCCAGGCTTTCTCAAGCAATACACACATTGGAGGTAATAGATCAAGAAGTGGCAAGTGCTGAGGATATTCCAGACCTAATCAGCAGACTAGTTAGAGATAAATCACCGAGACTAGATGGCCTTCACCTAGGTATATTGAAGAAGCCTGGTGTATGTGACAGCAATCTGGGGTATTGCTGGGGCATTGGCTGGTGTCTTTAGGGGATCCAGTCAGGGGGAGGGTTTCCAGAAGGACTGGGGGCAAACATACCAGGCCAGTGTCCCTGTGGATGATTGGGAGATGGATATTCAAAGTAAACACAGATTACAGCAAGTCACAGTTTTTTTTTTTTCTGAAGAAAAGAGGGATTGACGTATTAGAGTTAAAGAAGGAAAATACAGTCATGCACCTCATAACAATGTTTGGGTCAAGAATGCACTACTTATGTGATGGTGGTCCCATACGAGTATAATGGAGCTGAAAAATTCCTATCACCTAGTGACATCTTAGCCGTGGTGATGTTGTGGCACAACACATTACTCACCTGTGGTAATGCTTGTGTAAACACACTTACTGTGTTACCAGTGTTATAAGAGTATAGCACATACAATTATGTACAGTACGTAATCCTTGAGAATGATATTAAATACCTATGTTACTGGTTTATGTATTTACTGTTAATGTGATTTATCATTATCTTAGAGAGTACTCCTACTTATATTTTTAAAAAGTTAACTGTAAACAGCCTCAGGCAGGTCCTTCAGGAGGTATTCCAGAAGAAAGCATTGTTATCATAGGAGATGTCAGCTCCATGCATGCTATTGCCCCTGAAGACCTTCCAGTGGGACAAGATGTGGTGGTGGAAGACAGTGATATTGATGATCCTGACCCTGTGTAGGCGCAGGCTAATGTGTGTGTTTATGTCTTAGTTTTTAACAAAAAAGTTTAAAACATGTTTTTATTTAATAGCAAAAAAGCTTACAGAATAAGGATTTGAAGAAAATACATTTGTACCATGTGTTTGTGTTTTAAGCTAAGTGTTATTACAAAGGAATCGAAAAGTTAAAACATATAAAAATTTGTAAAATAAAAAAATTACAGTAAACGAAGGTTAGTTTATCATTGAAGAAAGAAAAACTGTTAAAATGAATTTAGGGTAGCCTAAGTCTAGTATATATAAAATCTATAGTAGTCTACAGTAATGTCCTCAGCCTTCACATTCACTTCCCATTCACTCACTTGCCACTCACTCACTCACCCAGGGCAACTTACAGTCCTGCAAGCTCCATTCATGGTAAGTGCCCTATATAGGTGTATCTTTTTTCTTTTATACGGTATTTTTATGGTACCTTTTCTATGTTTAGATACACACATGCTTACTATTGTGTTACAGTTGCCTGTAGTATTTAATACAGTAACATACTGCACAGGTTTGTAACCTAGGAACAAAAGGCTATACCATATAACCTAGGTGTGTAGTAGGCTTCAGGCTTGTGTAAATACACTCTGTGATGTTCACACAGTGACAAAAATCACCTAATGATGGCTTTCTCAGAACTTATCCCCATTGTTCTGTGATACATGACTATATGTTTGTTGCTAAGTGTTACAGGAAATATATTTTAATGTTTCAGAAAGCCTAACCTTGTTTCCAATTCCAGTTCCCTCCTCATTCATGACCGTTTCTTATGAATGGGAAATTGGCTAAGGAAACAAGAAACAAAAAATGGAGATCAATAGGTATGTCTCTGAGTGGACAAATAGCCTCTTCCAAGAATTAGTTTGGGGATGGTCTAATTTAACACTTTTATAAATGTTTACGGGTGATATGCAGTTCTTATGGTAAGTGAAAACCAAGCTGCTAAAGTTGAACTATAGAAATAACTTAAAAGACAATCTAAATAGGAAGAAAAATAATAGAAGATTATAGTCAAAATGGAAGATCGAAGATAAGTGTACTTGGAAAAAGCAATCCCAAGAACATTTATAGGAGATACTTTTAAATTCTGTTCCCATCAGCAGACAACATAGCTGGCTAATAGTCTCTCAGCGCTCTAAAAACATGTGTCCACCAAGTTAAAGTCAATGTTAGAAAAAGGGTAGGATATAAAACTGTATTAATGTGGTGCTATTTTAAAAATATATATGGTTGAATAAGTTTATATAAATAAATCCTCTATGTAGAAGGAAATATATCAAAATATTAACGTGACTATCTCTAAGTATTATGGGATTAGAAGTGATTTTTATTATCTTCTTTTACCTGTTTTCTCCAAATTTTCTACATTAAACACATATTATTCTTATAAGACAAAACATTATGAAAATAAGATTTAGTATTATAATCTCAGGATTCGTGTAGTCTTAATAGAAAGGCTCAATTGATTATCATTTCTTTGTCTTCTGAAAATCTGTAGTTGAAAATGTTGCCTTTTTCTCCCCTCTGAATTCCCCATGTGAAAAGGGCAGCATGTTGAAATAACTTTTTTTTTTTTTTTTTGTATTTAGTGTTAGGAAAAAATGTGGTTGAAGATGAACACCTGTGCTTTTTAAAATAGAACTAGGAAATGTAAAAAGATTTTGTTTTTGCCGTAACTCTTAGGATTCGAAGAACCAAGTTATAGAAGCATTGCTCATTTCTTTCTAGACAGTAAGTGCTATGAGGACAGGCACCAAATCTGTTTCTTTCCTTTCTATGTAGTGCTTGCCTTGGTGTCTAGCACAGAAGACTCTCCCAGTAAATATGTTTGAATGTTTTGAATTGAATGAAAGGATTGAAAACTCTGATAGGCATGTAGAAATTTGAAATAAGAAGAGTTTTTAGGGCCCATTGTATCCTCTGAGGTCATATGATTCACTCACGTCTTAGTTTAATTGTTTCTCTGTAAGTTATCTTGGCAGTCTTTGTACCATATGACCCCAGGGCCACGAAAGTGGTTTGTGCTGGTCATCTGGGATCCTCTGGCTTATTCTCAATTTTTGATCCAGCTCCTGCCACTGGCATCCATCTCTCATTTCAGTTTGTTTTGTGCTTTGAGGCTGGTGTTTTGTTTCTTTTCCTTGGCTCTGGATTTTATCTCTCTTTCAGGCTTTGCCTTGGGTTCATTATCTTTTTCTCCCACTGTGGACACCAGTGTATATAATCCCAGTTAGCTCAGGCCCCCTTTTAAAAAAACTTTAATTATTGGTTCAGGGGTACATACACAGGTTTGTTATATAGGCAAATTGCATGTTACAGGGATTTGGTGTACTGATTATTTCCTTACCCAGGAAAGAAGCATAGTACTCAATAGGTAATTTTTCATTCTTCACTCTCCTCCCACCCTTTACCCTCAAGTAGACCCCAGTGTTTGTTGTTCTCGTCTTTGTGTCCATGTGTTCTCAATGTTTAGATCCCACTTATAAGAGCATGTGGTAATTGGTTTTCTGTTCTTGGATTAGTTCACTTAGGATAATGGCCTCCAGCTTCATCCATTTGGCTGCAAAGTATGTGATCTCATTCTTTTTTATGGCTGCATAGTATTCCGTGGTGTTTATGTACCATGTTTTTTAAATCCAGTTTACTGTTGATGAGCATTTAGGCTGGTTCCATGTATTTGCTATTATGGATAGTGTTGCAGTGAACATACACATTCTTGTGTCTTTATATGGAACAATTTGTATTCGTTTGGGTATATATCCACTAATGGGATTGCTGGGTCAAGTGGTAATTCTGTTTCAAGTTCTTTGAGAAATCACCAAACTGCTTTCCACAATGGCTGATACAATTTACAATCCCACCAGCAGTGTATATAAGAGTTCCCTTTTCTCTGCAACCATGTCAGCATCTTTTATTTTTTGACTGACCCTTCTTGATAAGCTAGAATCTTTTACAGAGTGGTTTATACCACAAACTATTAAATATTAACAATTGAATGTTACTATGGTCTGAATATTGGCATACCTCCAAAATTATGTGTTGGAACATAATCCCCAATGTAATAGTGTCAAGAGGTGGGGCCTCTTGGACCGAGCCCTCGTGAGGGGGATTAGTGCCTTTATAAAAGAGGTTGAAAGGAGCTCCCTTGTCTCTTCTGCCATGTGAGGACACAGCAACAAGGTGCCATCCATGAGGCAGAGAATAAGCCCTCACCAGACACCAGATCTGCTGGTGTTGTCATCTTGGACTTCTCAGCCTTCAGAACTGTGAGCAATAAAATTCTGTTATTTATAAATTACCCAGGCTAAGGTGTTTTATTATAGCAGCCTGATGGACTAAGACAAATATTAACACCTGATCCCCAGAAGGGATTTAGGAGTCATTGTAGATTATTCTCCAATATTAGCTTAATAAGGCACTGTGGTCAAATTATTCAGTAATATCACTGGTATTGTCAGAAAGAATCTTGGCAGAAGAACAGAAAATTTTATGTTGTTCTTACATAAAATCTGATATATATGTTACAACATGCAACCCTTATTGTCATTTTCAAGAAAGACAGATAGGGAGGAATTGTATAAGAGCAATAACATAGTCAAGCCAGTGCCCAGGATTTTGAGTGAGGACTTAGGGGAAGTAGTTATTTTCTGATGACAGAATGTAAAGAGAACTCTGGCTTGGAAGATAAAGGCTCAAGGGATAGGACCTTGTACATTATGAAGGCCACTGCCTACTAGAGAGTCTTCTTTAACTAATCTGACTCCAAGACTAACATAGACCAACCCAAAGGCTACATATAACCAGAAGGCCCTAGGGCAGGAACTCCCGCTTGCCATCAGGTGCTTCTCTTTGAGGGAGTTCTTGAAATGGTCCACGACTCAGGTGTGAAGAAGTGAGATCCATATTGGACAGGTGCTGGAGCCATCCTGACTTAGAAGCCTCATACCCCTAGGAGCTGATATCTCTTGTAACTCCATAGACAAAGCTTCCAGAGTCTCATAGGGGATGTGCCCAGTTTACAGAATCATGGCCCTCAGGGAAGCGCCAAGCATGATGTCCTGTCAAGTAATTTTAGTTTTCACCCAGCCTACCAATTACAGTCATAGCTGTGACTTGTTACTATGACGTTTTTACCCTTATCAGGTTGCTACAATAAAACGGATACCCAAAGTCAAATTCTCATGCACAGTTACAAGTAGAGTGAATTTGCATTATTTTTCTCAAACATTAAAAACTGGAACTAGAATACATCTGTTGATACCTGAAAACAAGGGATTTTAGACAGAAAGCAATAAGGTCAGACTATGTGATACCCCTACCTCCTGTCCTGCGTTCCCACCTGCTCATCCTTCTTCTCTGTACAAGAGGATGCAAAGCAACATTAAAAATAGGTTCAAAAGTGTTTAGGTGTATGCGTGAGTAATTACCGCGTAACAGATTGTTAGGCAAAATGAAAGTATTGGGTGTAAAATCTTCATCTTTTGCTAGAATTTTTGTTGAATTCTTCTAATTCAAATTTCCGATCACCTAACCGAATGAATTCACAACTACTTTTGCAGCAGTTGTGATTTGTTCTCAGCCCTAGATGTAGGAATTCATAAACCCAGGATTGTCCTACTATTTCTGCCTATTTTTTTTTTTGGAAATCATTATTGTTACTTGAACTATCAAAAAAGTACATTTAAGCATTCCAGATGATTAAATAACAATGCAGTCAGTGTGTTTTGGTAGTAGGATTTTGGGTAAACATTTTCAAAAAATATTTAATATTTTGATGACCTAAAAAAGCAGGAGAAATAAAGGTGGTTTTAAGCACAAATTTTAGTACCTTGTAGTGTAACATATTAGCCCAAATGTACACATTACTTAAATTTCTATCAAGATATCTAGAAATACTAGTTATTTTATGCAGTTACAGAACTTTAGATAATATATACATTTATTTGCACTTATAATAACAGCATTTATTACCCTCTACTTTTACTTGCATGGTTTTTCATCCACAGGACTCTACCTGCTTGTGAGAGATTATGTTAATTTTTCATTGGCAGAGAGGCAATGTAGAGGGAAGGTTGGAGGTCTGGGCTCTCCTGTGATGTAATTCTGCCTCCACCAGTTGCTACCTGTGTGACCTTGGGCAAGTTATTTAGTTTCCTCCAGTTTTACCGACTACACCATTAACTAGCTGGCTGACCTTTAGCCAGTAGGTTACCCACTGCGTGGGCATCATTTGCTTCAGCTACAAAAATCAAAAGGCTGCACTAACTTCTGAGACGAGTGGGAACCAACGTGTATTTTTTGACACTTAAAACTACCCATTAATGCTGATCTAATAAAATTGCTTTGATTAACTGAAAGTGTGGCATAATATTGGTATATAGCCTAAAATAATTAAACATTCAAGAATTCTTGTCTTCTAAGAGCATGATACCTCTAATAAATAATTTAAAAGATGTAGCACATTCCCCCAGAATATATTTTCTTGCTATATAGATCTTCACTGTTCTTTGACTCGCCATGTGGAATACATTTAATTTCTTAGAAAATTTTCAATCGTGGAGAAAAAAATTCACTTTCAAGTGTTCTGAAAATATTGCCACTTAAAAATACTGACTTTAATAGAAGTAATATCCTGCGTTTACATAGTGGCTTTTCATGGAAGATCAAAGGAATGGCATTAGAAGTACATGGTTTTTCTTTTATGTATAACTTCATAGGAGAATTTTCTTTTATTGAGTTCTTTTAATTCAGATTCCCGATCGCCTACCCGAGTGAATTCACAAAAAGTTTTGCAGCAGTACTGACTTGTTCTCAGTCAGGTGTGTCCTTGGTCAGGGGTCTCCTTCCATCCATTATTCTACAGTTGACAATGCTTTTCATCCTTCAAAGCCTAGTTCAATGCAGCCTCCCCAAAGACACCTTTTCTCCTGATTCCCTCATCAGTGTAAATTTTGCTCTTTTACGTATACCTGTATTTTGTACTGACATGTTCTTTGTTACATTCTATACATTCTCTTCTTTGTTACCTGTATTGACAGTCTTATTTCTCATGAATGCCAGCATGAACATAATGTTTTGCATAGAGTAAGCCCTCAGTAAATATGCTGAATAGAAGAATACCTTTCATAGAGAAAAGCTGTAAAGATCTGGGGGGAGTCACAAAGGGCTGCATCTTAGACTCGTTGTGCTACTACTATAACAAAATACCTGAGACTGGGAAATTTATATCAAACAAAAATTTATTTCTCACATATCTGAGGCTGAGAAGTCCAAGATCAAGGCACCGACTGGTGAGGGCACAGTCTCTCTGCTTGTAAGATGGTACCTTGTTGCTGTGTCCTCGCATAGGGAAAGGCAGAAGAGCAAGTGAGTTAAGGCCACGTGAAGAAGCCTCTTGTACAAAGCCCTAATCCCATTCGTGAGGGAGGAGCACTCATGCATAATCACCTCTTGAAAGTCCCACCTGTCGGCCGGGCGCGGTGGCTCAAGCCTGTAATCCCAGCACTTTGGGAGGCCGAGACGGGCGGATCACGAGGTCAGGAGATCGAGACCATCCTGGCTAACATGGTGAAACGCCGTCTCTACTAAAAATACAAAAAACTAGCCGGGCAAGGTGGCGGGCGCCTGTAGTCCCAGCTACTCGGGAGGCTGAGGCAGGAGAATGGCGTGAACCTGGGAGGCGGAGCTTGCAGTGAGCTGAGATCCGGCCACTGCACTCCAGCCTGGGCGACAGAGCGAGACTCCGTCTCAAAAAAAAAAAAAAAAAAAAAAAAAAGAAAGTCCCACCTGTCTTGTACCTAATGTAAATGATGAGTTACGGAGTGCAGCACACCAACATGGCACATGTATACATATGTAAGAAACCTGTACATTGTGCACATGTACCCTAGAACTTTAATTATTAAAAAAAGAAGGGTACTGGGGAGGTATTGGTCAAAGGGTACAAAGTTTCGGTTAGAAGGAATAAGGTTTTGAAATCTATTGCACAGCAAGGTGACTTTATAGTTAATGATAATGTAATGTATGTTTCAAAATTGCTAAGAGAGCAGATCTTAAATGTTCATACCACAAAAGAAAAATATCTGAGGTAATGATAAAAAAAAAAAAAAAGTCCCATCTCTTAATACTATCACGTTGACCACACCTGAATTTTGGAGGGATCACAGTGAAACCATAGCAGATTGGTTTAGATGGAAAGGATAGGTTTTGCATTATATGACAAACTGTCACCTAATTTGGGTCCCTGGATGTCCAGGAAGAACAAATGAATACCACAAGCTATACACATTCTTCTTAGAGACTGTACTCTGCCGCTGTGTCCTTGGAATGAATACCTTTTAGGTATTGAGGGTATTCACAAAACAGACTCTAAGCCCTGAGTTGCCCATGACCTAGGACTTTGGAAAGTTAGGTATGATATTTTTACCATTATCCTGGGGGGAGGGGACACCAAATCATTCATGGAGGATCTGCCCCCATGACCCAAATACTAGGCCCCACCTTCAACACTTGGGATCACATTTCAACATGAGATTTGCATGGGATACACCACCATATCAGTGGGTAATTTCTGGTTTTTAAAAATCACAAAAGTTTAAGGAAGAAAATAATCATTCCCCATTTTATCACACTGATTTAATTATTCATGTATAATTTCTTTATTATTTTAGTGATATTCTTTTTCTGTATATCACATGGTGGCTGCCTAGTTATGAATATAGCATATGTTGAATGTATTTGATCCTTATCTTAATAGAGTAAACCAGAGGCCAATATAGCAAATTGACTATGTATAAAGATGTACACTGTTCTTCTATGCTACTGAAAAACACTTTCATCAGTGGGCTCCCATATGGCCTCCTATTTGTGGAAGGGACTAATGTGCATAGTTAGGGCTGGTGTTTTTTAAACAAAGAAATAGACAAGGCCAGCTCTGTTTAATCTCTAACGGCCAATGTTCTTTCTGTTTATTTCCATAGATTAGAATCAGAGCCAGCTGGCTTAAAATGTTGTTTTAAGGAGCACCAGGTGAGAGGTGGCCAGATCAGCATCAGCTCCCCACAGTCCTGATAAACTACTCAGGGTTCAACTCCTCCTGTTGCCAATGTTGTTATTCTTTGGTAAGGTGAACCAGGCAAGCAAAAATCAACATGGTACAAAAAAATTTTTCTCACCAAAGCTATTCGGTGGCTCAGCTTTCTAAATGAAGGGCACTGCATTTCATTGATAGAATAGCATTTTAAGGACATGTACTGTCTATAATGGTACTTTCTTCTCAGTTGGGAACGGTCTAGGAGAGATCTTTGCTAGAGGAGACAGTTTTCAGCTAGGACATGCAAATTCAAGAAAGGTACGGTGCCATAGCGTCTACAAGACACTAGAGAAGTGAGCAAACTCATTTCCTGTAGCTTCTGGGCAGTTCTGGCATTGCATGTGGGTTTCAGATCTCTTCTGGAGAAGCAGTGTACTGAATAAGATTGAACACGGAAATGGAAAGGAAGAGTGGGCAGAGAAGGTGGAGCTAAAGGACTTTTAGTAAATAAATTATCATATGCTTTATAATAGATTAAAAAGAACTTTTCGATCCTATCTGACTCCTGTCCTATCAGGGAAATACCTAAAATAAAGAAATTTGAGGAGAACGACAAACATCCATCTGCCTTAAATTATCTCCCAGATTTCTGCCACTCCCACCTTCAAAGCCACTCCTTTGGCAAGTCATTGATTCAGCCTTAGAAGATCACTGTTAAAAGTCTTCCCTGAGGGGAAAATCATGCTCTTTAATGAATGAATCTAAGCTGGGTAACATACTCTTCCAGTAGGCAAGTGAAAGCTGGGGGAATATGAGTCCAAGCAAGGGGGCTGAGATGGGGAAATAGAGGAGGTAACTTTTTCCTTGTAAGGTGTAGGTGGAAAGGAAAGATGTTGAGATCTTTGCTTGTTTCCCAATTTTATCTAAACTCTCATCATGCTGTTTGCTGAATTATCAGCCACCAATTAGTGGTAGGTTTTAGGCCAAGCCAGTTAACATCTTTGAACCTCAGTTTCCTCAAAATGATTGCATAAGATCAGCACTTCCAAAGGAGGATCTGTAAGGAAAAACACTGGTTCTGTGGGATATTGCAGGAAGATAAAAAAATGGATTGAGAAACAATGGATTAATGATGTTTTTGCTTTTTGAGTTGCAGGACTTTTAGAATATTTAGTAACTGAATGTTCACTCTGTATATCCGAAAGAAGGTGTAATATATAATATTCAGTGACTCCCAGACCTGTTTGACAGTGATACTCATTTTGAGGGTTCATCTTGAGGCTCAGTGTTTTCTGCAACACAAAATAATGGACTATCTGGTGTCTGACGTCCTTCTGAGTTTTAAATTCTGTGAATATACAATTAGTTTATCTCTCCTCCTATTTCTTTCCTAGCCAACCCCCTTGCCTCTTATCTAGAACAGTTTTTGTGTTGTGTGTAAACCATTTGATCATAAATGTACTCTGTTAGAAAATCTCTGCATCTGCTTTAAGAGAAGTGCATGTTGAGGTAGTGCAAACCTGCAAGCTATGCACTTTTCCCTTTTATTTTTATATTTGAGACTACAGTAAGTCAAAGGCAGTCAAAAAGCAAACAATACATTCCCCAAGTGCTGTACACCCTCCCCAATATCCTAACAAAAATATTGAAACATTTATACTAATAGAGGGCATAATATTTCAGAAAAGAACAATTTATAAAGACCCAGATTTTATTCCCACAGAGGCATTTCTAAGCAAAGCAGGGCAATTAATCATAGAGCTATAACATAAAGATGAAAAGATGAATACTGAATATATAGAAAATGTGCACTATTCTTCCTTTCATCTTTAGGATTACAAAAGATCTTTATCACCCCTTGCCTTATGAACATCAATCTTGGATTTTTTGTTTGGCTTCTGTACCAGATTCACCCTTGACTTGATGAGGGGCAAGTAAAAGCTGAGGTGCTTTGTGGGAGTGGGTGTGGGAGTGGAGAAAGGTATAGACATCTAGGACGTAGGATGGCTGTGTCTGAATTAGACCTCCTCCTACAGAAATAGCTCCTCTTCCAGAGGTTTTTTAAAGTGAGGGAATACAGGGTGCTCATCTGTAATCTCCTGGGTCAGAAAGGGAGAGTAAGAGGTAGGTGTAGTGTCTCGTGCTTATAGTCCACCTACTTGGCAGGCTGAGGCAGGAGTATGGATTGAGTCCAGGAGTTTGAGGCTGTAGTATGCTGTGATTGCACCTGTAAATAGTCACTGCATTCTAGCCTGAGCAACACGGTGAGATTCCATCTTTACAAAAAATAAAAAGAGGGAAAGGATTCTCACTGAGACACCGCCTGACCCCATCTCTGAAAAAAAAGAATGAATAGAGAGTAAGGATTCACACTATTTTTCATATACTTATTTTTGCATGTCATGAATTCTCTGAAATTAGAGCAATCTGAATATCTACAGGTAAGCTACAGCAGACAGCTTACTGAAGGCTGTGTGTTTGGTTTGATTGTGTGTCGTCCACCCTTAATTTAAATTTTTAAGAATATTTGTCAAATTTTCTGTTATTTGAATTCAAGCTTACCTCTGATGAAACATTAGTATTTCTATTTAGTTTTCCTTGTCTTGTTTAAAAAATTGGAATTTGTTGTGTACATTTGATTATATGTATTTTAAAACTCCAAATTGCATTTTGAAATTTGGTAGACAACCGATAACTATATTTTTCTCAAGTGATGCAAGATATATTAATAATATTAGCTTTGTTCTGAGGTCTCGTAGGTCCACAGCCTCCTTGAGTTGCCTTAGAGAGGCTTCCAAACTGCACTGTGCTCCAGTTTTTGAATCCAACCCTTCCATTTTTACAGGCCACCTTTACTATTCTCCTAAACGTATAAACGATGCTTTAGTTTACTAGTCTCGAGACCTGGCAGAGAATAGATGCCCAACAGATATTTGGTGAGCAGACTCTCCCTACTTGATCAGTGTTTCTTGAATAAATGAATAAATTGTTAATGATAAGTGCTTACTATAATTGTCACCACTTTCATTCCAGTAATGTAGCCACTTCTTGGCATCTAACACTGTTTTTTAAAAACAATTAAAAAATAATTTTTTTTGGTAACTCACAAACTTGATGCTAATTAGTATTTAATGTTTGTTTTTCTATTTAAAAAATACATAAAGTTAAAATTATTGTACATAAAAGTTTTTTACAGATTTCACAAAGCTGAACATATGTATCCGTGCAGTTGGTTCTGTACTGCAGCAGCTCAATGAACTTGGAGGAGACCTGAGTCCTCTCACGTAGTACTGAGTTGCTCTTTATGGGACTGAACATAAGTGCCATAAAATCACTTGGTAGGGTTTGTTTTGGCATGTTACAGCATTTCCCCTCGGGAATGCTCAAACATTTTATGGATGGAAGATTTCCATAAAGTCTTCTACATAACCTTCAAGTCATCTTGTGTGAAAAAGAACTTAGTTTGCATTTGTTCTGTAGATAATTGTTGATGTTTTATAGGTAACATTCTGGATGTGTAGAAAGATGAGGCTTTCCAGCCACTTCTCAGACTTACTGACTACTACAGAAAGAGGAGGAGGGGGGAGAGGAAGAAGAGAGAAGAGAGAGAAGCTAGCTCTTCTCTGTCTCCTTAAGAGCACTAATGCTGTTCAAGAGAGCCCCACCTCATGACCTCCCAAAGGTCCCATCTCCAAATACTATCGCATCACATTGAGGTTTAGGGTTTCAGTGTATGAATTTTGGGGGACACAGACTTTCAGTTTGTAGTATATATCTTTCTTTTTTAGGATGGGCAGGGGAAAGCCTCCTCATCTGTCTGTGGCATTCCCTCTATTTCCCCAATTTCCTAACAGTTTGACCAAAGCTATGACCAACATCATCACTTGACAAAATGGAATTGATTTATTAAAGCACTTGTTCATTTTAATAATCAACCTAAAGGAAAAAGAATTCAAGTTACTTGTTTTGGAGTCTTGCATTGAAATTTATTTTATTTACTGTAATTTTATCCCCAAAATGACAGATTCCTTTTTCATATTTTTTGAGTAGGTATTTGTGTCATTTTTTTGGCAACACTTAAGAAACTATCTCTGATTGGTGATTTTGAGAATTGTTCATACTTGAACAGAGATTATGAGCTTAAGTTTAAATAGCTTTGAAATCTTTAAAAAATAGTTACATCTTTTAATTGCATCAACACTGTCTATATTTAACATGTCCAACTATTTAAATGACCTAATATTTTATATTTGCCAATGCAAACATAACAACAATCAGGCAACAAGTACTTTTTTTCTGGGCCCTACCCAGGGACATAAAAAAATAGAGTGGAGCTGGGCGTGGTGGCTCAAGCCTGTAATCCCAGCAGTTTGGGAGGCTGAGGTGGGTGAATCACCTGAGGTCAGGAGTTCAAGACCAGTCTGGCCAACATTGTGAAACCCTGACCCTACTAAAAATACACACACGCACACACACACACACACACACACACACAAAAGGAGTGGAAGACACGGCAACTGTTCTCATGGAACTTGGCTTCTCTCCCTGTCTCTCTCTTTAAATACCCAAGGGCCACCTCATGCCAATCATAGTTCTAGGTGGAAAAACAATAATAAATGAAATGGATAAAAGTCTCTAGGGATAAAGCAGTGAACAAAAACCACAGAAAATTCCTGTCCTGGTAAAGCTTACATTCTAGAGGAATAGAGGCAGAAAATAAGGAAATAAATCAGAAATGTGCAGTATGTTGGGCGGTGGTAAGTGCTATGGAGAAACTAAAGCAAGGAAGGGGAAAGGAAGTGCAGGGTTGGGTGGGAGGCAGCTGGTACCTTTACCTGTGGTTGTCATGGATGACTCCACTATGAAGGTATCACATGAGCACCTGGACCAGGTAAGGGAGAGAGCCCTTAGGACCTCTGTGGGAAGAGCCCTCCAGGCAGAAATGCAAAAATGCTGTGGTGATCTCATGCCTGGCTTGCTCTCCAAGAAGGCCGGTGGAGCAAGCCAGGGGGAATGTAGTAAAAAGTCAAAGATGTAAAGGGCAGGCTGTCTAACATTCAAAGCCTCAGAGGTTATCACACTATGTTGACTCTTCCCCCACTTTCTTCCTTCTTTCTTTGTGAGTTGGGGAGCCATTAGAAGATTCTGCACTGAGGAATGACCTGATTAAATGATTTTAAAGATCACTGGTTATTGTGAGAATAAATACAGGAGGGCAAGGTTGGAAAGAGGGAGACTTAAGAGGCTGTTGTAGCAGTCCAGATGTTGGCTTAGATGTGGGTGGTTGCAGTGGAGATGCTGAAAAAGGGCATTCTTTGTCTATTTGGAAAGAGTGGAGGAGAGGATCTCTGAAGGATAGGATGTGAAGTATAAGTGAGAAAGCAGTGTCGAGCATGCTTCTAAGGTTTAGGGGACTGATAACTGGAAGGACAGGGCTGTCATATACTGAGATGTAAAGGCTGAAGAGGAACAGATTTGGAATAGGATCAGATATGGTGTACACACCTTAAATTTGGACACCTATTAGGCTTCTAAATGTAGAAATGGAGTAGGAGGTTGGGAATGTGAATGTGAATTCAGGGGAGACATCTGGGCCGAAGATATAATGCTGGGAGCTTCATGATCTCAGTAAAAGCCATAAAAGGGGAGCAAATCCACGAGAGTGAGGAGATGAGATCTGTCTGTCAGAGACAGAGTGAAGACAATGAAGTTGCAGTTGTGTGCTCCATTATTATTTGCTGTAGGTACAGAGAGAAGTAGGAATTTGTGGGCTAGAATAACTGAAGCAACTTTCATGAAAAGTGTGGGACTTGGACTGGTCCTTGCAAATGGTTAGGATTTGGAGGGGTAGAGAAAATGAGGAGAGGGCATTTTGGTTAAAAGTTACCAGAGTTAAACACAATGCAGTATGAGGTAGTAAGGGAAAACATACCGAAGTCATGAGGGGATTTTTCTCATGTGTGGAAGGGGTAGTACTTGAAGGTTTTGTTCAGTCTGTTTCCAAGGATCATGATATGCAAATGGTAAAGAGACTTGGGTCCCATTAAATTTTTTAACATTTCCCAATACTTTGCTAACAGCTTTTCCTCCTTACCCTTGCAGCTGGTGCTGCCTTATATTTTGTAGTAACTTGAAACTGACATGTGGGGAATTTTAAGTACATATGTTATCAAAACAGATGTTTCACAGACTTCATAGACTATCAGGAGGTCATCTTGTCTTTCAAAAAGCAGCCTGGAATTTGAATTTAGTTCCTCTTATAATTTCATGCTCCAAAGTAACTATATGAGAAATTTAAAATTTATTAGCAACTTTCTCTTGTTCTTAGATTTTAGAGAGATGGCAATTTCATTAAACCTGAAAAAAAAATATATATGCTATGTTACCTAGAGGCAGATTATTGAATAACTTTACTTGCCTGGTGATAAATCTAAGGGACATGAGTATTTTAACGCTTTCCCAGCAACTTTGGAGTTATATCTGTAAAGAGGAAAAACATCAACAACCCTGCAGTCCTTTTTGATGCAAAGTACAAAGCAAAAATGAACCTCATAAAAGAATACAAAGGATGCTGGCTTCAGAACAAATGGTTAGACACATTTTGCCTCTTGTCTCCTCTTCCCACTTTTTCCTAGAATCTAGATGAGAATCAAGTATCGTTTTTATTCTGTGTCAAATTTTTTCATGAAGTTGCAGAAGCTAAGGACTTTGGCAGAACTCCCCGAAGTAAGAGCAAATTATGCATTTTGTTGTTCATTTTCCTTAACGAATGCCTTCAAAATAATGTGGTGTTAATTGTTTGGCATAACCAGGCGTGACATTCCGTATCCCCATTTGTCCTTTGGGGTTTCAGAGAGGTGCAGAGTACAACCCCTGCAGGACTTGACAGTTTATCTGTGTCCCTTGAATCCTGCAGGTGTTGGCTGGAGAGCAGCAAGCAGTTAGTGGCAAAGGGGTTTGTAAAGAAACCCCGTGGACCCTCTAGTGCTGTCCAGTAGAATTTTCTATCCTATTCTTGGTGACAGGAATATTCTACTTATGTACTTTCCAATATGGTGGATGCTACCCATACTGGCTA
Source organism: Chlorocebus sabaeus (assembly GCF_047675955.1). Lineage (NCBI taxonomy): Eukaryota > Metazoa > Chordata > Mammalia > Primates > Cercopithecidae > Chlorocebus > Chlorocebus sabaeus. Next base: position 36,688,042 of record NC_132913.1, read on the forward strand.
CTGAGTACGTGAAGTGTGGTTAGTATAGTTGAGGAACTGAATTTTAAGTTGATTTCATTTTAATTAATTTAAATGCAAGTAGCCACATGTAGTTAGTGTCTCCTGTGCACTTGTTTTTATTCTGTAGATAAAATAGTGACTGCACAGCCAAAGCTGACAGCTCATCTTGGGTTTTCTGGAGCACAGAGTGGACAGATGCCTACACTACACTTGCCGGGGCCTTTCTGCCATCCTGATGAGTGTCCACCGGCAGATCTTTCACACAGGGACACGACCCTCCTGATTATTTCCAGGACAGTATACAGGACTTTTTGAAAGTCCTCTTTGCCTCCCTCTTGTCCTTACCAGAAGTGGGGAGAAGGAATAAGGAAAGGCAGAATGACATTAGATGAGATGAGGTCATTGTTATGGTCTTAAAGACCTTTTTCTCACAGAAATATTTTTTAAAAATAGCCTAGGCTGGTTATGGTGGCTCCCGCCTGTAATCTCAGCACTTTGGGAGACCGTACGGGTGGATCACTTGAAGCCAGGAGTTCGAGACCAACTTGGCCAATATGATGAAACCCTGCATCTAATAAAAATACAGAAATTAGATAGGTGTGGTGGTGCACACCTGTAATCCCAGCTACTTGGGAGGCTGAGGCATGAGAATCCCTTGAACCTGGGGGGCGGAGGCTGCATTGAGCTGAGATCATGCCACTGCACTTCAGCCTGGGTGACAGAGTAAGACTCCATCTAAAAAAAAAAGAAAAGAAAAGAAAAACAAGCCTATTTGTATATTTTATTACTGATTGAGAATTATCCTGGGCTGTAGATGTTAGAGGAAACATTAGTACATTCTCATCTTGTCTTGAAAGTAAGAATTCTGTGAAGAACCCAATTTCATACCTGGAGGAAGATTGTGTGTTCATAAGGAATATTCTCCAGATTATTATTTAAAAAAATTAAAAGTGGATTATTGAAGGTCTGCCATGTGCCTTCACGTAAATACAAAATGTGTATGTATTGTTCCAGGAAGGGGATTATTAAAGAAAGGCATAGATAGCACAGGGCATAAAAATGATGAAGATTGGGTTACTGTAAGCCAAGGAAGGACTGAGTGTGTGACAAGGACAGGCAATGGGCCCTGCCCTGGGATTTTGCAGAAGGGTGTTGCTGTTACAGAAATGCTGGTGAAAATCACACTCCAGGAGCACGATAGGTGATGCAGGATAAAGGAGGTCTTTTTGCCTCTCGGTGGTCAGTCTTTACACTGAAGAAGTTGGCCACAGTCTTACTGCTGCTGTGGTGAGCTGCCCCCGCCCTGCCCCAGTATCAAAAGCTGTCCCAGTTGAATTTGCTGAGAAAGGTGTTTAAAAAGATTTGTTGGCTGATATTTCCGTGGACATTCTGCCACTCTCACTCATAAAACTAAATGGAGCTTATGTGCCAGGGAACATGCTTCACTTGCCATCTAAATGAGGAAGGAAAAAATGTGTACATGGAAGAAGAAAACTAATGATAAAAAATACTACAAGATAGATCCCCAATGAGTGGTGCAGACAGTGACTGCCATATCCGATAGTTGTCTTCAAATGCATAAAGGGCTGTCAGGTGGAAGAGGTGTTAGACTTACTCTCTGGGGCTCCAGAAGGCAAAACTGGTGGTATTTCTCTTTAACTAAAAAAATGATTTTTGAAGGCCTATTTGTGTAGAGTACTCTGGGGAGAGAGAGTGATTTAGGAGAGAACAGCATATGCAGGATATGAAGATATGACAGTGGTTGCAAGTTACAGGGAAGTTCATTTCAGTAAATAGAAGGGAGAGCTTCAGAAAACAGAACAGGCTGCTATGAGGAGGTTATCCCCCTCCCTCGGAGGTGTTCACAAAGAGACCTTGAGTACTGGCTGAGAAAGGGGTTTCATTCTGGTAGAGCAGGGGTCAGTCAAATCTGGCTGGCTACCTCCTTTTGTAAATGAAGTTTTATTAGAACTCAGTCATTGCCCATTTGTGTAAATATCCTGCATGGTTGGTTTTGCACTGCAATGGTAAAGGTGTGTAATTGGGACAGAGATCATTTGTCCCACAAAGCCTAAAATATTTGTTATCTGGCCCTTAGTAGAAAAAGTTTGTTGGGCCCTACATAGGGTTAGATTTAAAGATCTGTAAAATCCTTTTTAGTTTTCTGGTTGTAAGGGATTTAGAAAAGAAGACAAAAGCCTTGTGGGAAGTCTGAAGAAGGTTTCTTGCAAGATGGGAACTTTCTGTTGAACCTTAAAAGAAAGCACTTGCTGGTCCTGGCAGAGGAGACCTGTCTACGTGGAACACTTGGACAGATCTCAAGAGGACTACATCTCTGGTCCTTGAATGCGGTGTACAGACGCATTCCAACATTCGACATTCATGCATTCATTCATGCATTGTGCCTCCAGCATATTGCAGGCCAATGTAGTCATCTATAAACACTCCTTTGCCTGCTCTTGGTAAAGTAAGCACAAATTCTGGCATGAGATGTTGGCATTTTGATACTAACTTTGCCAGAATGAAAATGCTCATGAAGTTCAATGTTTATCATTGAGTTTTGCAGAGTTATTTTATTCTAAGCATAATTGTCTCACCTAGACACAACTTAGAATTTATTTACATATTCTGCTTAATTGTGGGATGTAAGAAATGATGGTTCCAAAATGAAAACCTCACTGTATTTGCAGGAGATGCAACTCAGAGTGTTAAGGATAGGATGATGCACATTACTATTCATGCCTTTTTAATTGATTAGCCTTTAAGGCTTCTGCAAGCCTTTAAAAGTTGTTTTGTCAACATTAGACCAGCTGCTGTGTAATTATGGTAGCTCTTCTTGCAGTTAAATTCCTTTAATAACGTGTTCAATCTGCCGATGCCAAAGTGCTTTGAACCTGTGATATATACTATGGAGAGCTTTTGTTTTACTTACAGATGGTCGGTGCCATTTTCTGGGCAACTCTAGAATTTTCACAGAAATTTTAAAGATGAATTACTTCAGAATGGGAGGCAAATGAATTTGAACATCAGGTTACTCCTCCCCCTATAAAATTTGTTCATATGTGACTTGAATTTTGAACTTGGCTCATAACATCATAAATGTGCTCATTAAAAAAAAAATTCCACCTTGAAACCTTTTTAAGGCTCTTTTCTCTGACTCTTCAGCTTGTAAATGGAATCACATCTTTCTGGCACCAGATAGATGATGGTGGAAACAGTGGGCCTGTAACAAGGATCACTGCTTAATGAGGAGTCACAAAAGGGTGGTTCTGCCTTCCATTCAGGGGCTGAAACTTCGCTCAGAAACTGAGTGTGAATTTAGCAGTGTGTGAAGTCTGGCATGAGAACCTATCACTAGGGATAGGGTCTGGTGTCAGAAAGATACAAACAGAAGATGTTGTGTGTGTCTCCTCCCCAATTCACCCTTCCTTTCCCCCACATTGCATTGTACTGGTGGATAAGGCATGAGGTGGGAGCAGTGATGATGGTGGCTGTAGAGGCTGCCCCTGTTAGTTCAGGCCGTTTTGGTGGCTTCTTTCCTATAGCCTTTCTTTCCTCCCCCCCCCCCCCACAAGATGGAGTCTTGCTTTGTCACCCAGGCTGGATTGTAGTGGCACGATCTTGACTTACTGCAACTTCTGCCTCCTGGGTTCAAGCAATTCTCCTGCCTCAGCCTCCAGAGTAGCTGGGATTACAGGGGCATACCACCACATCTGGCTAATTTTTGTATTTTTAGGTTTTAACATGTTGGCCAGGCTGGTCTCAAACTCCTGACCTCGAGATCTGCTCACCTCAGCCTCCCAAAGTGCTGGAATTATAGGCATGAACCACCGCGCCCGGCCTCCTACAGCATTTTAAAAGGCAAACCATTCAAAACAGAGGCGCAGAGCATCAACACATGAAGGAATAAGAGATTAGACCAAGCTACAGCAGCTTTCTATGGCCCCATTATTTAATTTGTATTAAGGAATGCACCTATGTTTTTGGAAGACCATGAGACGAGTCCCTCAACCACCTGTGCTCACCTTTTCTTTTCATTGTACAGCATAAGGGGGTGTGGAATGCAACTGACCTTATACATTGTGAAAAAGCCGACATGCTTCAAGCTTGAATAGAAGTTCAAGAATATTAATGACCTGCAGAATTTGGAGAAGCAGCTAACCTTGACGATATTGGCTTACATAATGGTAGGGCTAGCCAAAAATTGTGTCTTGTGTACTCTCTCACAATGTGCAGATTTGTTTGCCTTGAAAGCTCGTGAGCCCTGAGAATTGGGACATTTAAGAGTTTGAGGAACCATAGACTTACAAGCATAGAGCACTTGTGGTGGTATGAATTCAGTAGCCACTGGACACTCAAATGAAGAAAACTAGAATTTATGTAATTAAAAGTTGTTTAATTAATTATATTTTTTCCTGTGGGATAAAACTGTTCCTGGTAAATGGCTTAATCTTTTCAAAGTTACATTAAATGTTAATCTGGAGTGTTTTTAATATTGCAGGCTCATAGAGTTGTGTACCAAGATGTGCCCAAGAAAACTACCATCAGTCTCAGCATTATATTTTTAAATAACAATACTTGCTAGTGTCAGTAGAAGCATACCTCTTTTTGGTAACATCACCTTTTGCTAAAATGCATAGTTTACACTGATATGATAGGAATTAAATCAGCCTCAGTTGTCAGTTCTGATCAGCTGCATGAGACATGGTCTTCAATTAATCTTATAACCATTAGCATTTTATATACTTTGTCAAAGTCTTGCATACAGTTTTAGAAAATTAGAAACTTTTAGAACTTCTTTGAGGACTTCAAAATCATTTTTGTTACCCTTCCAAAATAATCTTATGTTATCTTGAGATTGCATTGAATCAGAGAGGAGATGTTGGCTTTAGCCTCTGGTGCTAAGACCCGATAGTCATAAACCTACATACATACATATGCACATATATCCACATACATGAGTAATCAGTTCTCAAGGAACCCAGCGGTCAGCAAGACAAGGGACTTGTGTATACTCCCAAATATCATGGAGGTCTTTACTTCTCTAGTCATCCCCTTAAGTCTCCTCTTATGTTCAGAGGTACCCAGGAATAAAATCTTTTTATTTTTCTTATCAAGTATTTAGAATCTTGTTTGTAAGCAGCAAATACGTGGCTCAAATTAACTTAGGAACATTTATCTCATGTGTCTTTCTCTTTCACTTGGCTTACTCTCTGTGGATTCTGTGAGGATTGGTCCTTGTACTCCGGGTCTGTGTGCTTACCTAGGAATAAATTTTTATGGTGATGAACTGTGCCACCCCTGTCTTATGTTATTAAGTGTAAAATAAATTGAAAGAAGAATTAAATAGTCAAAATGCTGGAAGAACAGGGCAATAGCAGGGACTTGAGAGCATTTAATACTCTTTCCCCACCTTTTTATTTTTTTCTATCATCTTACTGGTTTCATTCTTTCTTAATGCAAAACAAATATGCAAACAAGGTGGGAGTGATATCCTCAGATGCTCCTGAAATGTACAAATGTCATAGTTTATGCCATCATTTAGGACTGACTGATGCTTTTTCCAGTACCAGACTCAACAATCCTAGGGAAGAGAGCTTATTGGCCTATTTTGGGACAGATATCAACATGGACCAATTAGTTGTGGCTGGAGGTAGGACCACATTGTACAAACTTGTCATTGGTGACCCCATTTCTATGTATTAGTAAAAGAAAAATCACTGTGGGCTGGAGAAACTTCAAACACACGAGATGTTTTCCTTCCCTACGTGGACACATCACCTCAGTCTTCCCAAGTATGACTACTGGCCTCTTCTGGATATCTTCTTTCTTCCCTGTTACCTCTAGCCTGAGTGCCATTTCTTTTCATGATTTGGTAAAGAACTTGGGGCAAGACATACTGTAGACAGGAGGAGAATTTCTGTATTGGTGATTTAGAGCAGATCTCTTCTGATCCTTTCTCCTGAGCCCAATGACCCTCATCTTCCTTTTTGTCATGCAGGAGGAAGTGGCAACTCAGGAGAAGGCAGATGGAAAGGTTAAATGGTGAAGCTCACAATCTGCTTGTCCAAGGAAATGATGCCCTTTTCTTAAAGGCTAAATGTTTTTTCAGGATGAGTGGTTCAGTCAAGTCCAAATATTCTTGACTACTATAGGAGATATTTGATTCTTTAAGTATGTATAACGTTGTGTAATAGTTGTAGATAAAGCAATTTTGATTTTTCTTTGTTTACTAATTTGTTTTCATTATCCAAATTCACTCGTATGTACTTTTAGGCTGAGAAAGTTTTACAAACCATTTTAACATGCGACTCTTCAAAACTTTAATGGGATTCTTTGTGTTTGCTTAAATAGGAGCCATTCTGTTTTTTTTTTTTTTCCCCCAAGTTAATGGTGCTAACACACTTATGTTCTAATTCTGACAGCCATTCAGTAGTAATGCATTTCCAAAGGAGTTGCAGTAGATTTTTAAGCCTTGTGTTTTCAGTTCCTGCCTAGTTATCTACCCTGATTGGCATTTAACCATTGAATTAGATTTTTCTTCTACTAAAGAGAGCTTTATGAGCTTTAACTTCAAGTGCCTGTGTCACAGTGTGATTTGTTTGCATTGTGATTGACACTGAGTAAGCACTTTTTGCAGGAAAAGGCATTGTCTTTTAGGATTGAGGGAGGATTTGGACACATAGTCTCCTGACACTTTTTTCCAGGGTTCCATTTAATAGTGGGCACATCAATAACAATCTCACCTGGCACATGTTAACATGGTTACTTTGTTTTTGCCATCAGTAACTATCATATTCCCTGAGAGCTGTTTCTCTGGGCCTGTTGACTGACATGGCCATAAATATATCCCCAAAGGCTAAAACTGTACCTGTTTCAGCACAGATGAAACAAAAACAAATGTCCCACTGTTTTAGGATTACAAATTATAATCTCACTACAGCATGAACTTTAAGGTGGTGATAATTCAATTTCTACTCTTTGATTTTGACATGATGGTAGAATAAATACAGTTTAAAAACACTTTATTCAATTAATTTTCGTGACCATTTTGTGTGCCTGGTTCATTCTGTGCTCTCTAAATCATGAAATACATTATATTTCTTTCTTTTCTTTTCTTTTTTTTTTTTAATAGACGAAGTCTCACTCTGTCACCCAGGCTGGAGTGCAGTGGCACGATCTCGGCTCATTGCAACCTCTGCCTCCCGGGTTCAAGTGATTCTCCTGCCTCAGCCTTCCCTGGGGTTACAAATGTGTGCCACCATGCCTGGCTAATTTTTGGATTTTTAGTAGAGACAGGGTTTTACCATGTTATCCAGGCTGGTCTCGAACTCCTGACCTCAGGTGATCCGCCTGCTTCGTCTTCCCAAAGTGCTGGTATTACCGGTGTGAGCCACTGTGCTCGGCTGAAATACATTATATTTCAAAAATAGTACTACCCTTAGAAGTTCTTACCTTTAACTGTTAATAGTAAATAAACAAAATAATGTTTTCTGGACCTATAAGTTGATTTTGAACATATCCTTGCCTTAAAGAGACCAAATAATACACTTGCTGTTTCTTCCTATTATATTATCATATTCATTCACTCAATCAGCAAACATCGATTACTGTACCTCTGGGAACCTAAAACATACTAGGGACATATAGACAAGTAATAAGTCTTTAATAAAGAGTTAGATAAATCATGACATGAAGTACAGTGGGGACACAAAGATAGGGACTGGCTGGTTCCATTCGGGGATTGCTTTAACTAGAAGATAACATTTGAAGTAAGCCACTTATGCTAACTGGGAGTGCCCAGAGAGGGCCAGAAGGAAGGCCAAAAGAATGTGAATCAAGTCTTAGAGCATAAAGCAGCATGTGCAACTGGGGGAAGTTGTTTGTTGAAGTTTAGAGTCAAATGTGTAAGGGAGTGAGTATCTAGAAGTGGGACACAAAAAAGGTGGGATAGAGCCTAATCAGAGATGAATATGCAAATATATATATTTTCTATATATATATATTTGATTAGAATTTGAATTTTATTCTAGATATTAGTAGTATTGCAGTGTTTTTGGTTTACAATATTAAATTTTAGAGGAGGATGAATATTCCTGTGATCGTCAACTTGGGGAAGTATCAGAATCTTGTTGGGTGGAGGAAAGGGGCACATTAATAATTTAAAAAACCCACGAGGTGATTATGATAAGTCCTTGCTTCCTCCCCATTGAGAATTATTGCTATTGGTAGTGGAAACCACTGAGTTTTAAGTGGAGTCCTTAATATCAGTGACCTCATTACAGTACTATCTCAATTTATTATTCTTTAAATAAAACGATTGAAAAATATACTTACCTCCTCCATCTCTATGCTCCCATGATCCCCTATGTAATTTTTCAGTATCAAATTAAAAAAAAACCTCATTTGTTGTGCTGCTGGCATAAACATCTTTTAAAAGGAGTGTTTGGGAATGGAACATAAAACAGAAATGGAAAACAAAATTGACATTATATGTGTCTATCTTTTGATTTCTATGACTGCACATCTTTGATTTCCATGCACGTCTTCAGTTTTCATGACTCAGGGCTTTTCTGAGATTCCTTTGGGGGTGTCCAGGCTAATGGGAGAAGCAGCTGGAGGAGAGTATGGCAGGCTGAGTGCCCGGCACGCAGTAGGCATACAGTGATTGCTAGTGTTTTTAGCTTCTCCTTTTAAATTTTAGCTCTTTAGTTGAAAATTAGGAGCCACTGGATTTTCTGTTAGTGGCTAATGTCAAGAGTGGCTGAGAAAAACGTTTGAAACTGAGGAGAAAATAATGACTCAGATATTAGACACATATAAATATTAGAAGGGAATTTAATGATTATCTCATATCCCAGCCTGCAGCTTCACAGATGGTGAAACCAAGGCCTTGAGAGGTTGAGTGACTTGACATCACAAGGCTATTAAATGACAGAGAAGGGCCAGAAGCCAGGTCTTTTAACTCCTTCATGTCTCTCAGATATGTAGATGGCATTTCTTCCTGTTTTTTCTTTTTCTTAGAGTTAACTCCATGAAAGGTTCTAATCAGCATATCTAAAACATAGCCCTTCATGAACTTCTTCCTCTGCTTTTTGTATCCCTCTATTACCAGAAAGGGGTCCCAATCCAGATCCCAAGAGAGGGTTCCTGGACCTCGTGCAAGAAAGAATTTGTGGCAAGTTCATATTGTAAAGTGAAAGTAAGTTTATTAAGAAAGTAAAGAAACAAAAGAATGGCTGTTCCATAGGCAGAGCAGCAGCATGGGCTGCTCACTCGAGAATCCTTACAGTTACTTCTTGATTATATGCTAAACAAGAGGTGGATTATTCATGAGTTTTCTGGGAAAGAGGTATGCAGTTCCTGGAAATGAGAGTTCCTCCCTGTTTTAGACTATATAGGGTAACTTCCTGATGTTGCTGTGGCTTTTGTAAACTGTCATGGTGCTGTTGGAAGTGTCCTTTAGCATGCTAATACATTATAATTAGTGTATAATGAGCAGTGAGGATGATCAGAGGTCACTTTTGTCACCATCTTGGCTGTGGTGGGTTTTGTCCAGCTTCTTTACCACAACTTGTTTATCAGTAGGGTCTTTGTGACCTGTATTTTGTACCAGCCTCCTGTCTCATCCTGTGACTAAGAATGCCTTAATTTTAACCTCCTGGGAATGCAGCTCAGTAGGTCTCAGCCTTATTTTACCCAGACCCTATTCAAGATGGAGTTACTGTGGTTCAAATGCCTCTGACACCTCAGTGGCATCAGGCATCTACCATGCACTTGAGCTAGTCATTTCAGCATCAGTTTTGTCTCCATCTTATACAGCATTCAGCTAGTCATCGAGTCCTGTTGGTATCACTTTGGAAATGTCTCTCACATCTATATTTGCTTTTATTTCCTACATTACTTCCTTAATTTAGTCTTCCCTTGTTTTGTTTTTTTTTTTCCCCTCTGGACTATTAAATTAGCTTTTTAATTGGGTTCTGCTTTCTGCAATCCACTGTCTCCACTGCCTCTGGAGTTTTCTTTTTGAAACATAAATCTGAATGATGGGTTTACCAGCCTTCAGTGGCCTTTCATTCTATTGAAAAGTCCCTTTCTCTAGCTGTAGCCTTTCACAATATAGCTTTGATGTCCCTCTTCAACATTTTCTTCTGACCATTTTCTACTCCTTTTATCTGCCAAGACTCTGATCACACCAACCCATTCAATGTTCCTAACTTTCCAACGTACTTTCCTGGGACGCCCTTCATCGCCTCAATTTGAGCACACATCAGTGCTCAATTCTCTGCATGTGTAGGAGAAGAAAAGTTGTTTTCCTTTGTTCTTCATAATTCTTAATTGGAGTGGACCCCTGTAACAAAAGACAGATTAAGATGGGAAAAACAAACACAAGTTTATTAACACATATAGTTCATATATACATGGGAGATAAATGAGTAAATCTCAAAAAGGTAGATTTGAATTCAGTCTTAAATTCCATCTTTAGCTAAAACAAAGAAAGCTGTTGAGGGATATGGTTATGGGAGGTAACCAGGAAAAGCATGAGACACAAGGGTAAGATTCCTTATATAGATTTAAATTGGTGCCTTCTCCATTAATACGAGTCTCTAGTGATTTAGAGTCATCTTTCCTGATGCAGAGAAGGTGACACAGTTACAAATAGAGATTTCCTTTACAGATGTAAACTTTCCTACAAAAGGGTAACTTCTGCCCTGCTTTTAGAGCTTCTCCTGTATTTTCAGTGTTCAAAATAATCAGCTTGAAATAATCTTTATGCCAAAGAGGCATACTTTGAGATGGCGTATTCTGGTCTCTTAAACACATCACTTTCTTTATGAGGCCTCCTTTCCTTTCTTGGTCGAGATAAACAGATGGATCCTATTACCCACAGAGCACTATGTTTCTTCTCTAACCATACTGAGTGCTGTAGTCTGATGTGCATAAGAATTAATTTTCTTTTTGAATATGTCTGTTTTACTCAATAGTTCGTGAAGTCCTTGAGCTCAGCAGTTGTATCAAATTCATTTTTATATCCTTGGTACCTGTGGTAGACTGAATAATGGTCCCCTATAGATTTTCATGTTCTAATTCCTGGAGCCTGTCAGTATGTTACCTTACCTGGTAAAAGGGATTTCTTAGATGTGATTAAGTTAAAGATCCTGAGATGGGACTATTATCTTATCATGGTGGAGAAAGGCAGCAGGGTTGGAGCAGAGAAGATGATGTGATGAGAGAAGCAGGGGAAGAGAGGGGATAGTCAGAAGAAGCAGAGGTTGCAATGATGTGCTTTGAAGATAAAGGAAGGCACCATGAGCCAAGGAGTGCATGTAGCCTCTGGAAGTTAGAAAAGGCTTAAGGAAACTCATTCTCCCTTAAAGCCGCCATAAGGAATGAAGCTGTGCAGATGCTTGATTTTAGCCCAGTAAGACCCATATTGGATCTGACCTTTAGAACTTTGAGATAACATGTTTGTGTAAGTTTCGAGCTGTTAATTTTGTGGTAATTTGTTACAGCAGCAATAGGAAACTAATGCAGTGGAGGAGAGGAAAAATATTTTTTTCTCTACCCATTGTAGGTTTATGGATGAGGCCTCTATAACAAAAAACAGATTAACAAGAAAAAAAAACATACAAATTTATTTAATAAATTTTTATGTGATGTGGGAGCCTTCATAAGGAAATTGAGTCCCACAGAAATGGGTAAACCTGAGTATTTGCAGGCTAGGTTTGATAATGAGTGGATAGTAGTGGAGAAGTATGATAGGATAAAAAGGGCATAATGTAATGGGAATAAATTGAGGAGAACTTAGAAAGATCTGTTTGTTCAGATTCTGCTCCGTAACTGTCTTAATCCATTTTGTGCTGCTACAACAGAATAGCTGAGACTGGGCAACTTACAAACAATATAAGTTTACTTGTTTCATGGTTCCAGAGGCTAAGCAGTTAAATATCAAGGATCTGGCATCTGCAGGGGGCCTTTTTGCTGCATCATCCCATGGCGGAAGGTAGAAGGGAAGGAGAGGGCTTGTGAGAGAGTGAGAAGTGAAGGGGGCTAGAACTCATTATTTTCTTAGGAATGTACTCTTATGATAAATAACTCACTCTGAAACTAATGGCATTAATGCATTCCGAGTCACCTCTTAAAGATCCCACCTCTCAACACTGTTGCATGGGAGATTTAAGTTTTCAACACATGAAGTTTGGGGGACACGTTCAACTCAAAACAGTGACCCTTCATCTTCAGAGACAGGAAGTTCCTTTTCTCCTGGTATAGGGAAGCACCTCTTAGATGAGGGTCAATGATCTCCTTCAAGGGAAGGTCAGTAAGTTCTTCCTAGGTTCCCCTCTTTAGGGGAGAAGTATGGGGGCAGGTCAGAGAGACCTTCCTGCTACTGAAGGAATTTTTCTGACATTCCTTTGGCCTTAAAGTTTCAGTCCGCCACAGTGCCATGTTTTGGGTTAGTATGGTCTGAGCCCCATCAGCAGCACTTACACACATGTAACATGCAGTTGGGCTCAGTGTATTTGCATCTGACCTTGACTAATCAGAGAATTGTTCTCGATGCCCATGATGATCAAAGCTAACATTTGTTGAACCTTTTGCTGTGTGCCAATCACTGTGGTCACATTTATACATGATCCTCATAATCATGCTGTGGCACCGCTATTATCCCTATTTGGCAGATGAGGAAACTGATGCACAAAGTGTATTGATAATTTTCCCCCAATCACACTACCCAATAGGTGATGGCACTGGGACTTGGAAGTGAGCAGTCTGGCTCCCAGGTCTGTGGCCACAGCACTCTGTCCTGCTTAGTCATGTTCTCATGTCACATATATAGAGTTCATGTGTGCTGTCCTAGTGTGGTATGTTGTGAAGAAAATTGGAAGAGCTAGATTTGAATATTGATGCCTACAGTAATCAGTTGACTCTGTAAATGTGGGCAAGTCAGCTAACCTAGATCTGTTTGCCTGTCTTTGTTAAATCATTCTTTTTGTGCTTACCTTATGGGGTTAATATGAAGACTGAATGATAAATCACATGAGAAAGTACTTTGAGAAACAGCAGGCACTACACATATGCTATTTATCAGTGTATATTTGCTTGATGTCTATCTTCTGCAGATTTCCCCATACCAGGATTACCTGGCTGGTCTGACTCATTTGGTGACTAGGGGCTTAATAATATTTGCTAAATGCATTTGATAAAAATGCTCTTTTGTTCTCATTCTTATATTTTGGGTTGTTGACACTAAAAATCTGAAAGCTCAGAATTTAGTCTCCTTCATAGAACTTTATTTTCTTTCCTACTTTAAAAAAAATGAGGCTTTCTTATCTCACTCCTGAGCTAATGTTTTTATCTTGTAGCCCATAGGAAGGTGGGACTTACAGAAGATTTGCAATGATTTCAGCAGCTTTTCAGAAGGGCTTTGAGTGAACAGTTAATCTCTTGAGAATGCAAAGTCATTTGTGGCAGAGAGTCTTAGGCCAGTGTTGAGTTGCAAATCCTGGGGAGTCCTGACTCAAGAAGATAGGGAATTTAAAAAGAAAGCCAGTGAAATACATTTGATTCTTTTTCTCCCTGTCCTGCCTTAGCCTGCAATGTTACTTATTCCTTTAAGATGCTTTAATTGCTAATTGTCTGCTGTTTGATTTTGAGGTTAGTTGAGATCACCAGGATGATGGAAGGCCTGACCTGACCAGACCTGAATTCATTGGTACATTCTCAACTTTTTGAAAAATTAATGAGTTTTGGCTGAGACACACCTGACTTTTGCAGCATCTTGTTTTTATTTATTGTTTCTTTTGTTTACTTGTCAGATATTCCCGCCCACAACATGAATTTACAGAGTAGATTTTTTTTTTTTTTCTTGCATGTTCAAAGTAAGTCAAGCTATCCTGATTGGTGCAACATACAGACATAAAATGCTACTTTGAGGGGCATCCTTATGGATGCATTTTTATTCCTCTCTCATTGTTTCCCTGATATGAATTCTTAGACATAGAATTACTCCAGGAAGGGTACCAACTTAAAACATTACAATCAAACCAAACCAAAAAAAGATGCATATTAGTGGATCGTATTCCCTAAAGGCTGTACTAATGAACACTCCCACCAGTAGCGTATGAGAATGGAGATCTCACGGCAACTTTGTCAGTGTTCACTTACTCCGTAGCGTCTCTGGAGTACTCACAATCTTCCAGGTTCAGACATTTTTCAGAAGTTTTCCAAGTCACCCTAGGTGATTTGAAGCTGAAACCACTGGTTTAGTTAATAGGAGAAAAGTATTTTCTCACTATCTCTTAGTGGTCTGAATCTCTCTCACTATCCCCTTAAAATAGATCAGTTGCTTTAGGTCATTGGTGTGTTTTGCTATACAGGACATACTATTCCTAATGAGCAGCCCCTTCATCAGTCTAAACCTCTCTTGAACCACTAATTCACAGTAATGTCACCTCTAGGCTTATTAACATAATCTTTTGCCCATGCAAAGCTCTCCAGTGTTCAAATAATTCTGCTGGATGATGTTACCTTTCAACTGAACCGCATCATCTTGTTGGCAAAGCACTTCACGAATACTATGATTTCACTATTGCAGGGACCTTGGAATTAAGACATCTTCGTTCTATTTTTACAGAAAAACAAAAAGGAACTCAAATAAGTAGCTTTTCTCTAAGGTTGTGCAACTTATAATCACATGTTAGGACTCAATGTAGGTCTTCTGACTTCAAGTTCAGAGTTTCCAATGCTGTGTCAGAACCTGTCTTTGGCCTTCTCTAGTTCTGCTGCTTTTTAAATATGCAAATGGATCTGGTTATTGGATTGTTATTAAGGTTTTTTTTTTTTTTTTTTTTTTGGTGTCTGCATTTCTTATGCTTATTTTCTTCTCTGTATGCTCATTTAGAATTCTACATATTTACAGCTGTGTTTCTCAACTTTTTTTTATTATTGCTCCTCCTTCCCTAGGAGAAAAATTTAATTTAAATTACATTCTTCCTAATGATAGAAATTAAATATTAAACTGATAAGAGCAGATACTATACTTGATCTTAGCCAAAAGGCTGAGAAGTGAAGAGAAATTAAATATTAAGGAATAAGATTTTGACAGGTACAGTTGAACCTTGGAGGACCACAAACTATGATGTCTTATACTTTGTTCCTCAACAACCAATTTTAATCTTCTTGGGAGTTCAGAAATGCTGTTAATGGACACACCAATTTAGATGACTTACCCAGGCTATCAGGGCAGAGAAGAGAGCTGTTGAGCATACTGATGGATGGTATAACCATATGTGTGTAACTAGTGGAACACATGACACTGACATTACTCTCAGCTCACATCAACTAATGACTTACAGGGAAGCTGTGCTTTAGTGTGGATGGCTAATTATTCAAACATGCATTCTGTATGATTAAACCACATGGAATTTCACATTTGCTTTTGTTTTCCATGTATTTTATGGGTCATATAGGTTATATCTCCACCTTTCACCCACTGCCTGCCTTTTTTTTTTTTATTAAATATTAGCTTTGTATGAGGCTTTTATCTACTTGTGGTCACAGCTCTGGGCTGAACTTTTAGATTCGTTAGTTTCTGATTTGTGGCAGTTACCTACATTTTTACTTATACTTTTAGATAAATAAATGCTGGCATATTCACAGGCAGGAAAGCACTGCATTGGTAGATAAGGGCCATTCCATGCTGGGCTTGACTGGTTGCCACCAACTCTGACATCCCTGACCCCTTGGCAGGGAAAGAATGTAAATGAGTGAGAATAAAGAGCCCCAGGTAGCTTCTGTTTGTTTTTGCAAGAGAGCCAGATCTAGGTGATTTGGGAGAATGCCAGATACTATAAACACAGAGCCAGAGAAAAAGAAAAAGGATGGCAAGAAGAGCCCAGGGACTGGGGGAGGTACACTTGCAGGGAGTAGAGGTTGGCCCTGAAGAAGGTTTTCATTCATTTCTATGTGTAGAATTTTTATGATTAACTTGCTAATTTTTTTTATTGAAGTCAAGCAAGATTTTAAGTCATTTATCAGGGCTCATAGAGTATCTATTTATAGAAGTCAGAATAAAAGTAAATGAACCATGAATGCTAACACGCATCTTGCAAATTTAATAAGATTTAAAAGTTAAATAAACCAATGAGCCTGCGGATTTTCTCCAGGGCCCCTTTACAAGTTTTAACTTTGTTTCCTTTCCACCCACTTCATTTTACACACTGTCTTGTGTGATTCTTTTAGCCTTAGCTTGTAGAATACTAAAATGATTTACAAGCCTGCTTTTAGAGGGTATTTCATTTTTAGTTAAACATTTACATGATGATGGTTTCCTGTGTAACCTGCTGAAAAACAAAGTTTTTTCTTTTTTCTTTTTTTCAAGTGCTAGACTGTCAATCAGGATAAAGGAGATTGTATGAATTATTTGTTGTTGCATAACAAACTGCCAGAAGTAAAACAACAAATATTTACTATATCAAATGTTGTATGGCTTAGGTGGGTCCTGTGCGTCAGGATCTCTTACAAGGCTGCAATTAGTTGTTAGCCAGGACAGGGATCTTATCTGAAGGCTCAACCAGGAAAGATCTACTTCTGTGCTCCCATGGTGGTTGTATAATACAGTTTGTTGAGGGCTTTTGGACTGAGGGCCTCAGTTCCTAACTGCTTTGGAGGCCACCCTCAGTTCCCGGTTACGTGGGCCTTCTCGACATTGGAACTTGGCTGCTCAAAGCCAGCAAGAGATACAGTCTGCTGGAAAGACATCCACCATCTTTGCCATATTATGTTGGTTGGAGAGTCATTAGACCAGCCCACACTAAAGGGCAGGAGCTCACACAAGCGCATTAACACCAGATTGAGGGGCACCTTAAGATCCTAGGCCAAGGAGATACGTGACTCCATCCCAACAAGCCTTCAGGACCTTTTTTTCAGAGTTAAAATATTTACAAAACCTTTGTGAGGTGGTAGCTAGCACTCTATGCTGAACTGGATTGTGGAGCCGTGGGCTGGGACTGTGTGTGGCATTAAAGACCAACCACTCTGTAAATGCACGTAGAAAACAACCTCCTTGAGCAATATCAAGCAAGAGAAAGAAGAGGCCTCAGAGCGCCAGCGAAACAATGGCAGAAAACATATCCTTATCTTTTCCTTCTCATTTTCAAAGCTGTGTTAGAGGGAAAGGAATATATTCTGGTTCTGGAGATTTTCAGTTTTCTTTTTATCTCATTAATTCCTGGCTGGGTGCTCCAGGACAAGATATCCAAAAAGCCTTTTTTGAATCGCAGGTACTGTGAATATAAATAGAAGAAAGACATCATCTCTTCCTTTAAGGAACTTACAGTCTTGAGGAAGAGACACAGATGAAAGTGGACAATTACCAAATATCATCAAAAAGCCTGAGAAAAAGTTATGCGAAAGCTACTGTGTGAGCACAGAGGCTGTAAACCTAATCCTAAGTTGCAGGTGGGTGAGTATTAGACGTCACTCAAGAAAGGCTTCATGGAAGAGGTGACACAGAGTTGAATTAGTTGGACTTAACCTTTGAAGAAATGAAGGCAGGCTTTGCTGGGAGGCATTGGAGTATTAGATATAAAGGCTTAGAAGCAGGAGAGCATTTGGGACCTCACAAAACTGCAAGTTGTTCAGTGTGGATGGAGTTTAGGGGCCTTCTTGGGAAGTGGTAAAAATTGAGACTGGAGCTGGGTGTGGTGATGCCTGAAATCCCAGCTATTCAGGAGGCTGAGGCAGGAGGATCACGTGAGCCCAGGAGTCAGAGGCTTCAGTGATCTATGATTGCACCACTGCACTCCAGCGGGGTGACAGTGAGACCCTGTCTCTACAAATAAAAAATAAAAAGATGAGACTGGTAAGGTAGGCAGGAATAAAATGATCATCAGAGTTCTTGGATGTTGTTCCAATGATTTTGGACTTTACCTTAGAAGAATTAGGGGATAATTCAATCAGATTATGCTTTAGAAGTAGAGAAGTATTGGAGGGGTGTTAGGAGACAAGAAGACCAAATAGTATGTAGGCGAAGGGAGAGGGGGTCTAAAATACAATGAAGTCAAAGGGAGAGGAGACAGTGAATTTGAGATCCTAAGGATGCAGAATCCTCAAGACAGCGTGATGGCACTGGTTGTGAAGGGGGAAACAGGAAGAAAGGAAGCTTGATTTAGATTTCTGACTTCAGTGACTGGGTAGACGGTGGGGTGACTCGCCCATCTACAAAATACTGGAAAGTGATACGTTTTGGAATTGTGCATTATAGGGGTTTGTAGGAATCTGAGCAGAGATGAGTAGTGTTTCAAGGTGTCCAGATCTGGAGCTCAGGTGAATATGGAGGAGACCACCAGGGGAGAGTATGCAGACCCAGAGGAGAAAAAGAGTGAAGAGTGAGTGCCTGTGACATCTGCAGTTAGGGGGAAGAGGACACTGTAGGAGAGGAGGAGAAATGAGTGGTATGATAATCGAGATTCCCGGGGTTACAGGCCACAGGAGCCAACACAAGCTAGCTCAAGCAAAAACATACCTTTTAGAATTTAGGATATCAGGCACTAAAGGTTCTGGAACTAGGACCCAAAAAGTCTCCAGGAGCACAGCAGGCACTCTGTCACACTAAGGTCCTCATATTGCATCAAAGCTCTTTCCTTTTTCTGTCTAAATACCATCTTCCTCCACTGCTTTGTGTGAGTGACAAACCCACAGCTCCTGAGTTGAAGCCCCCCCTCCCCCGAAAAATGAGGTCACCCATCCAACTGACTGCCTTTTGACCTCAACTCCAGTTTTCTGGGAGAGTTAGTCTAGTATTTCATCTTGGAAAGGTGCCCATGGTGTCATGCAGTACAAATGTAGCTAATGAGGGCCCACCCTGACTGTAGTCAGCCCTTAGAGAAAGAAGGATGTAGTTAGAGTCATATCTACCATGGGCAGCCAAAATGATAGGAAGACAGTGGCAGGAAGAGGGGTCAAGAAAGCCAGACAAAGAGAGAGATTCAAAGAGGAAGGAGGAAGTGGTCCACTGTGCTAGATGCCGCTGACCCAACAGAAGGATTGACTTCAGAAAGAAGAGGACTGTGAGTCCACGACTGAGTAGCTAAGTTTGTGAAAATAAGTGGGCAATTGTTGGTTTTCATGTTGATAAGGCATAAGTATGCTTCTCTGTGGGGGAAGAGGAGGAACAGACATTAAATTGGGAGGGTAGAAAATACAGATGAAGGAGGGCATAACGGATGAGATTCCCGAGGAAGCAAGAGGGAACACAGTGGAGGGATTAGCAGCAGACAGGAACAGACCATGGCTGTCACCAAGGCAGGCACGAAAGTGGGGTGCAGATGTAGATAATTGGGAGGGTAGGCTGCTAAGAAATTAAGTCCAGATTCTGATGACAGGAATTATTTACTCTTGACAAAACCCTGAGTTCTTCTCTTGCTCCTTAAATGTATTGAATAAATGCTGCAATTTAAAGATCTTTGACAACTAAAGAATCAACTAAAGAATCTGGTATTTCTATGCCAGGGGATTGACACAGAGAGCTTAGGCCAGGCCAGGACTCTTTATAGGAGCCCCCAGCTGGGTCCAGTGTCCCTGTGTAAAGTAAATGCTCCTGTGTTCCTGCTGTGGTCTGTGTTCCCCCAGAATCCATATGTTGAAACTTAATTTCTAGTGTGATAGTATTAAGAGGTGGAGCCTTTAGGATGTGATTTAGTCATGAGGGTGGAGCCCTCATGAGTGGGATTAATGACCTTATATAAGAGGCGTGAGGGTGCTGTTCATCCCTGTTCCCCTCCCATCTCTTTTACCTTGTGAGGGTGCAGCAGCAAGGCACTATCTTGGAAGCAGAGAACAGCCCTCACCAGACAGGGAATCTGCTGGTGCTCTGATCTTGGAATTTCCACCGTCAAGAGCTGTGAGTAGTACACTTCTGTTGCTTGTAAACATATCACCTGGTCTGTGGTATATTGTTACAGCAGAACAAACAGACTCAGACAATTCCTAAGTAAGTTCAGGAACATCTCAAGAGAAGCAAACATAAAAATATAAATGTATCACTCCAGCCTGGGCAACAGTGAGACCCTGTCCCTGCAAAAAATTAAAAAAGTTAGCCGGGCATGGTGGTGTGCACCTGTAGTCCCAGCTACTCAGGAGGCTGAAGCAGGAGAATTACTTGAGCCTAGGAATTCGAAGTTACATAAGTGAGCTATGATTGCTCCACTGTTCTCCTGCCTAGACAACAGAGTAAGACCCTGTCTGTTAAAAAATAATGAATGTAGTTAATGACAACTGTACACAAATTAGAAAACTTCGAGTTTGTCTTTCTCCTGCCTTCTTGCCATGGCTTTCCTCTCCTCACTGAGGCTGACTTCTTTTTATAAGTGACAAGATCCCACTCTGTTGCCCAGGCTGGAGAGCAGGGGGCGAGGCCATGGCTCACTGCAGCCTTGACCTCTCAGTCTCAGGTGATTGAGGCCGACTCTTGGTTGCATGAACAGTATAGGGCTGGGATCCTGTGCAAGATGGCCTTGCTCCCAAGTCTGTCAACTGTCACTGGCAAAGCACGTATCTAAGGATGTCTGGCCATAACTGGACTCATCTTCCCACCCACCACCCCATTTACCAGAAGACCTGGAAGGTTTTCTTCCATGCATCTTTAGCCAGGCTAAGTGAGAATTACTCACACAGGATTCAAGAGAAACTTAGGTTTAGTAAAAAAGAGAAAGTGGAGTTATATAACATGAAATATTCTAAAGCAATATTTTTTCCTCTAAGAAATCTTCTGGTTTAGTTTATCAAAAAGAGGATGGGATGATGGTGATTTTACTCAAGTTAATTTATATTTCAAATGGAAGAAGCAAGCATGGTTTTTAATTTTATTTTTATTTTTATTTTTTGTATTTAGGAAGCAGAAACCATGATTTATGGGAATTCTTTCATGGTAATAGTCACCAGCATTTTTTGAGTGCCGCACATGCGCCTGAAATCGTGTCGTTAGAACCGGTGCCTGGCACTTAGCAGGCGTCAGGAGGCACGGGTCTGCTGATGCACTTAACTAGTGTTTGTGTTACCAGAAGATGCAG
Source organism: Chlorocebus sabaeus (assembly GCF_047675955.1). Taxonomy (NCBI): domain Eukaryota; kingdom Metazoa; phylum Chordata; class Mammalia; order Primates; family Cercopithecidae; genus Chlorocebus; species Chlorocebus sabaeus. Next base: position 36,709,116 of record NC_132913.1, read on the forward strand.
AGGGCAGACTTTCTAGTACCAGGGATGAGCTATGAGAGTAGCCTTGTCAAATCTGCCAGACTTCGCTGGAGTAGCCATAGTACTCCTATGTAATCCTGATTTTAGGCCTAGAGATTCTCTGCTTGATCTGAGGGAGGGGTATTGGACCATCAAGGGAGCAAAAACAAGTCCTTAAGCCCTTCTGTCTGCCCATCCACAGAGGCTTCAGAAATTCCAAACCCAGGGGAGATGGCTCTTTGGGCTTCAGGTGGCAGAATAACTCATAGGAGAGCTGAGGCATTCCAGGGATTTGCTTCCCTGGGGTATTTATTTGAATAGGCCCTTATTCTGGACAGAAGGACTACAGGATTGTGCCTTGAAAATAGAGGTTTGTTAGCCTTCTTCCTGGGTGAATAGAATGTTCAGTGGGTGCAGATGAGGCTTTATCAGACTTCAAGCTGCCCTACCAGAGCCCATCCTCATTGATTCCTTATACTTGCAATACAACTCTATCAGTGAGACCTTACGCCTGATAAAGTCCCATTCCTCTCCTAAGACTATAGCCATATACTTTGCTCATGCTATTGTATTTTTGTCACTTTGAAGTCTCTGTTTGAATTTAAAGAGTGGTCTCTTTGACTAACTTTCCCTAGCAGAATATCCAGATTGGTTCAAAACCCGTGAGTAGAGGCAGTAGGTCCTCTTAAATACTGTTGTCTTAAACGCTGAGGGACAATTCACAAGGACACCTTCATCTGGAGTGTTGGGTGCATTTAATTCTCACTTTTTAATTAGCAGACTATTTTGGGAATTGAGACATTTGACATTAGATGACTCCAGGATATCACTGTCTTAAAGCTGGTCTAATAAACTTGCAGAGCATTCGAAAAATTTGGTTTAGTTTAAAAAATTATTGATCTGGCCTGGCACTGTGGCTCACGCCTGTAATCTCAGCACTTTGGGAGGCCGAGGTGGGTGGATCACGAGGTCAGGAGATCGAGACCATCCTGACTAACATGGTGAAACCCTGTCTCTACTAAAAATACAAAAAATTAGCCGGGTGTGGTGGCAGGCACCTGTAGTCCCAGCTACTTGAGAGGCTGAGGCAGGAGAATGGCGTGAACCCAGGAGGCGGAGCTTGCAGTGAGCCGAGATTATGCCACTGCACTCCAGCCCGGGCGACAGAGCAAGACTCTGTCTCAAAAAAAAAAAAAAAAAAAATTATTGACTTCTATGAGCCAATGTATATAATGGTCAAGAAAAGACAATACTAATCCATTGTAATAAAAGCTAGAGTAGTAGTTTCCTCTGAAGAGGGTGGGGACAGGACAGGGCATAAGCTTTCTAGAATGCTGGAAGTGTTTATAACTTGGTTCAGGTGTGAGATAGAGGGATACAAACATGAAAATTCATAGAGCTTTATTTATAGCAGTGAAAAAGAACACAAAAATTTTCATCTCGGGAGTTGATCCCATCATTCCCTAAGATTGCAGGCTTCATTTAAGTCCTTAGTGTAAACCTTTGTGGGGTTTTAAGACCCCATAGGGAGTTACAGGATCGGATTTATGCTTTGAGGAGCTCTCTGGTTGTTGCTAGAGAAGGGGTTGGAGGGGACTGAGTGAGAGCAGTGGCCATGACTGGGAGGCTGATGCTGTGGTCAGTAAGAGAGAGTGGGCCCTTGATTAGAGTGCAGGCAAGGGGCTTTGTGGGGTTCAAGAGAAGGTGTTGAAGGTGACTCCCAGGAGTCATACACGAGCAGTTGTGTGGAGGGAAGGGCCATTGCCTGGAGATAAAGAATTCAGCTGCAGACATGTTTAGTTTCTAATGCCAGTGAGCCACCCTTGAAGATGACAAGTAGGTAATTAAGTAGATGAGTCTGGAGTCAGAAAATCGGTCTGAGCTGAAGTTATAAATTTGTGAGTTGCTGGCATGGTATTTAAAGCAATGGGAATGCATGAAATCATTTTGGGAGAGAGCATAGAATAGGAAGGAAAGGGGTTCCAGGACTGTGTCCTGAGAAATTGCCGCATTTGGAGGTCTGGTAGGGGAGGAGTCAGAATAGGAGGCTGAAGAGGAGTGAAAGGGGAGTACAAGGACAGCAAGGAGACTGGGCTGTCCTGGCATCCAAGGGAAGAATGTTACAAGAAGTGGTCAGCTGTGGTGAGTGCTGTTGAGTAGTCGAGTAAGTGGAGGACTGAAATCCTCAGTGGGATGTCATAGCATGGAGGCCATCCGTCATCTCTGCAAGAATGGCTTATATGGAGGTGTGCTGGTAGAAGCCACATTGCAGTGAAGCAAAGCTGTACTTTTTTTCTTGCAGGTTATTTGTTGCTTTAGTCATGTATTCAGAATATCAATCCTGCATGTAACATTTAATTATATAAGCTTAATTCTATTGTGTAATGTAAAGGGATTAATTGGAATCCAGTTTCTTTAGCTGTTTTAGTGAAATAAATTGAAGATAGAAAATTGCTGTGGGAAACTATTTTTGAGGCTTTGTATTTACTCAGTTGGATTTTTAAAGAGGTCATTTTATGGTCCATTCCTGCCCCCATGCGGGAATGAACTGGACAATACTTGATTCATATTGCTTTAAAGGGCAAGGTATTGAGGGAACTTCTTGGGACATTTAGAATTTCGCTAGCTGATCCTGAGGCTAAGTATCCCTGGAGGCTAAATGGCCATCATCTTTTCTTAAACCAATCATGGGCCACGCGCAGTGGCTCATGCCTGTAATTCTAGCTCTTTGGGAGGCCAAGGTGGGTGGATCTCAAGGTCAGGAGATCGAGACCATCCTGGCTAACATGGTGAAACCCTGTCCCTATTAAAAAAAAAAACAAAAAATTAGCTGGGTGTGGTGGCGGGTGCCTGTTGTCCCAGCTACTCGGGAAGCTGAGGTAGGAGAATGGTGTGAACCTGGGAGACGGAGTTTGCAGTGAGCTGAGATCGCGCCACTGCACTCCAGCCTGGGTGACAGAGCGAGACTCCAGCTCAAAAATAAATAAATAAATAAATAAATAAATAAATAAATAAATAAAAAATAAAAAAAATAAGAAACCTATTGTGGAAATCCTAATAATGGAAAGAAACCAGGGCAGGGAGGGCTCACATCACTTTATTTCAGAAGTCAAGCATATGGTTTTGTTGACTAAAATACACAGACTGAGAAAAAAGAAAAACAAAGAGAAAAAGTCTCAATTCTATTCAGGTCTTGAGTGTAGGAAGTGTTTTGTGAATACGATGCATCTTATAGGTTTGTATTTGATATCGACTCAGTATTTAGTCAAGGTTGAAAAGTAGAGTAGATGTGTGACTTTCCTACTTCCTGGGTCACAGTAACATCTAGCCCTGGATCCTGGTGCTCCATGATACTGGGAACGAAGGCAGCAATTTGAGTATTATCTAGGTAGAGCCCAACAAGTAGTGGGTGCCCGAGTGATATTACGTTGAATAATGTTACACTGAGGGAAGTCTGTCCCTGACAGTCTCCCTTCTTTTGTTTGCTGAGTCTCATGCTCTTACGAGAAGTGATCTGTATTAATTTTCTTCTTATTCCTGTACTTAGGAGGTTCTGCTGAGAATCAAGAGGTTCAATCTATAATCTCTAGGTTTCTCTATGCTGTTGTCAACAGGGAGCGTTAACATCCTGCCTCATAGGAAGGCAGCACATGTTAGGCTTTTACTATAGATGGTTAATATTTTCAGGATGAAGTTTGATTTTACAGCATAGTCATATTTATGCAATATGATATTATAATACAATTATGAGGAAAAAGTCGCTTTGTTTTGTTTTGTTTCGTTTCGCATGCAAGGAAATGTGCTGGGATGACCAGGAAAGAAAACAGTGAAGGAAACAACTTCACTCCCACTATTTGTGGAGCTTGTTTCATTCTGGCAGGAAGTCAGGGTTTCAGAGGAGATGGGATGTTCAGTTTGGTCCAGGTGATCTTCAGTCTTCAAGGATCTAGAGAGACTTGGGGAGTTGTCCATGATTCATCAGAAGAACTGTTTCACAGACCCCAGGGTTTGTTTTGGTTTAGAATCACAGTGCCTTCTTAAATTTTTCTTAGATTGAGGTGAAGGTATGAGTAGGCTTATTTTGAAGGTAGACAAACCAGGATTTACCTTGATTTCTTGAGTATTTTTCGTCAGCATAAATGAACCCAATAAGTAAGTGCCCATGGGTGGCCCTGTGATTTTTGATACACAGTTGTTATCAAACTAATTGTAAAGGGTCTTGGTGAGATGAAATCATGGACTGTGGGAGGTAGATGGGGTGTGAGTGGGGAATATTTGAGTGAGAGATTTCTTTTCCTCTGAAGGAATGATGATGATGATAATGATGCCTACTGTTTATTGAATGGGCACAGATGTGGTCCTGCCCTCTGTCTTGGCATGATGAAGATAAAGCTCGGCAAGTTCTTATGTGTTCTTTGACCCTGAAATCCCAATGGTCTGAAAATAGATTGAGAAAATACCTTTCCTAAAGAGAATCAGAAAAATGTTTGGGGTTCTCCCAACATTTTCTCTTTGTATATTCTTGTTTCTCTGTTTCTTCTACTATGCTTTTTTGTGGGCCCATTTGCTATACCTGTTACCATGACATTTGAAATTCCCAAGTGCTATACAGAGACAGCGTTGTTAGTATTGCTGTTTGTTGTTATTTTTATTATTGCTGTGATTGCAGGGAGGGAAGGAACTGGGTTTGACAGGTGGAAGGGGGAATTCCAACAAGAGTACGTCTGGGATGATGGGAAGCCGAGGACTGGGATATTGAGAGAGTTAGACAGGATGTGACTAGTGAGAACAATGCCATCAATATGCAAAGCATACAGAATTGCAAGTCTGGTTCAAAAAATGCTACCACTGCAAAATTACAATAGCAGCGTTTTCTTAGTGCATATGCCAAGTGTTATTTTAGCCTGAGAGGAGGCTGCTGAACTGGAGATAGTGAACGCACCTAAACAAATGTGGCCTGGGATGAAGCTGCAAAAACACAAAAGGGCTGCGTGCTGGCATGGAAACCGCCTCAGAGCTGAAACAACAGAAGCTGAAGTTGAACAGTGTCAGCCCGGGATGTGTGGTTTGCCCTGGGTCTGTTTTGGAGGCCTTGGGAAAACAGCCCCACAGATAAATTCTCCAGATTTGCGGTCTAAAACTGGTACAAAAGAAACAGCTCTGTCTAACTTGGCAAGATTGAAGAGCTTTCTGGTGGTTAACTTGCACTGTGCATATCTATTTGTGTGCCCTGCATTTCATCTGAATACTATTAAAATAAATGGAGTTAGAAGTCCCTCACCCACCCCATTCTGACCCAGAACATTTTTTTTTTCCATTGCTTTCTGAACTCCGCTCAGTAGGGGGGTCCTCCTAGTTTGGAAAAACCACTGCTTGGGTGTTCTGTAGGAGAGGATAAAGAACAAAGTCGGATAAACCTGATCTCCCATCTGTAAAATGCTGCTAATAATAACTACTTCATAGGGTTGTTGTGAGAATTAAATGCAATTAATAATATTGCAATTTAATATAAAATTCATTATCATTAAATTCCATACATGTGTAGAAGATCTAATAAAAATATATTACTGGGTGCTCATCGTGTCTTACCCACTGTTTCACTGTCTTTATATGCAATTTCTCATTTGGGATAAGCACCTTAATCCAGGTATGCACATAAAGCTTATAAAGCGTAGAAAGATTTGAAATCCTCAGAACATGATGGCAAAGCTCACATGTAACCATTGCTACTGTTCCCTAATTTGGAAGCTGGCATTTTGTAGGTGTAGTACTGACTAAATTCATTTAATTAAATATGGAGCAATCCAAAGTTCACATGTTCTTTTCTCTTGGTTTCATGTAAACTGTTGACAGTGCAGTCACCAAACCTTTGCATCTCCTTTGTCACTGGGACCAAGAGATAGCATAAAAACAGACTTCTGCTGTATATGGTTATACATATATGAGCCATCTCACTATAGGACTCAGCCGTCTTAACCAGGGTCTGGACTGTTGCTGCTAAGAAAATTGATGACCCCTGGTTTAGAACTTTGTCTAACAACATACGACTTTGAATAGGCAAGTGGTTTTTTGTGGTGAAGTGATTGACTCTTTTTTTTTTTTCTTGGAAACATGCTGAGTCATGTCTCTCAGGTCTGCTGGCAGGTTTTGTTGCAAGGAGACTAGGCAGGAATCTGCCTGCTTGGTTTAATCACTGGAAAAAAAAAAAAAAAAGACAGTTGCTGAGCAAGTCCCAGGTTGAAGTGGGCGCTGTGTACAAGAACTGCTTTATCAGACTTAAAGGGATGCTGCGAGAGGCAAGAGTACTTCTCCCGGGTGTAGGCTCTAACCTTGAAGGAACAGTGGCTCTCACAGGCCCGGTAATAACATGGGCATAAAAAAGCAAAGTGGCCGGGCGTGGTGGCTCATACCTGTAATCCCAGCACTTGGGAGGCCAAGGTGGGTGAATCACCTGAGGTCAGGAGTTCAAGACCAGCCTGGGCAACATGGTGAAATCCTGTCTCTACTACAAATACAAAAGTTAGCCGGATGTGGTGGCACATGCCTGTAATTCCAGCTACTCGGGAGACTGAGGCAGAAGAATTGCTTGAATCTGGGAGGTGGAGGTTGCAGTGAGCCGAGATCATGCCACTGCATTCCAACCTGGGCAACAGAGTGAGACTTCATCCCCACCCCTGCACCCCTCCCTCCAAAAAAAAAAAAAAGCAAGGGAAACTGTTAGGACGCCTCTGATCCTTCCAGTGTCTGTATCTGTGTTTGCTGGCTTTATCATTACCCTTGCCCTGGAGCCTCCTGCAGGCCTCATGTGTATTCATCGCAAATATACCATCTCCAATGTGCCAGGCATGAGTCAGGCCCTGGGGATCCAGTAATGAGACATAGTTCCTATCTATATATTTTCTCTTCCTTTTTCTATGTGCCCTCTAAAGCTGGAGATGCCATTTTACCTATTCTTGGAAAGACTTTCGTAGTTATGTGTAACTCATAGTAAGAATCAAGGGAGTATCTATGATTAATAATACATATATTTTGAGACAGGGTTTTACTCTGTCACCCAGGCTGGAATGTAGTAGCATGATCACAACTCCTTGCAGCCTCAACCTTCCCTGGCTTAGGTGATCCTCCCACTTCAGCCTCCTGAGTAGCTCGGATTACAGGCGCCTGCCACCACGCCCAGCTAATTTTTGTATTTTTTATGGAGACAGGGTTTTGCCATGTTGCCCAGGCTGGTCTCAAACTCCTTGGTTCAAGCTGTCCAGCTGCCCTGGCCTCCCAAAGTGCTAGGATTACAGGCATGAGACATTGTGTTCGGCCCGATTAAACTTTTAAGAGGACTTGTCCCATCGTTTCATGTTAATTCTCCTGTTTTTAAGCAGTCAGTTTAACAGCAATATTTTAACTTACTCTAATACTCATTAATGTATTAGCAAACATTTTCGGATGTCTCTTATCTGTAAGGTGTGATGTGGTTCATGTTTTTGATGAGTGGTTATTTTTGTTTGTACAGATTTTTAAAATGAGAATTTGCAGAAGTTGAAAGGGGAGTCTTGCATTCAGCAATTTGCCCTGTATTTAATGAGCCAGGCACCTTGTGTCTTCCCCTCCTATGACATAGCCCTGCAGCTCACCCTCCAGTTGACACATGAAAACTTCTTTCATGAAACGCACAATGTCAGTATCTCTCAAGTACTCTTCTCCTCCACTTCTGGGGCATGATCTTGCAATGTACTCCTTACTGCCCCATCCTGGAAACTTTTACCTATATCCTTGTTTTCTATACAGTGTTTAGCCAAGGTCCTCGACCAGAATATAGATCACAAAAAGTACTGGTTGTCAAATGTCGTAGTAACTGACATTTGACAGAGAGATATTATATTTGAGGATGCCAAGAATTAGCAAACGTTTTTTTCTGATTATCTCAGGCTATTTGAAGAAGTTATGAATTCACCGAATTGACTGAAACCTGCCCTCTAAATAATTCTTCAGCACTATATAAACCAAAGTTTGTGTTGGTTCAAGCAGGCAGGAGGGCTGTGCATCTGTGGTATGGGAGTTCCCTCAACTAGAGGCTGGAAAAAAACAGCATTTATGCTGCAGCTGGTTTTGGTAACAGATGAGCAGCTTTAAATTGGGAGTCAGGAGAACTGGAAGACTGGAGCCCATGAGGAAGGTAATTGAAGCAGAGATGGCTCAGAGACCACTAGGACCTGTGCATCAACACCTGCCTCAGGTCTTTATGGACACAACTGCTAAACCTTTGGAAGCCTGAGGTTTACAAACCACTTACCTTAAATGTCTAACACTTAAATTTTGAGAAAAAAATTTTTAAAAGTTTACCAAAGGATGCCCAATGCCTGAAGTAGAAGAGACCTTCATTTTACAATTGATGTTTGGAAAAATTTCCGGATTAGTTCATATTAGATTCAATGAAAATCAGCAGTGGAAGAATTTATTCTCACGATCATGACTGAACTTATCTTGGGTGGGTGCTTCAGTTCTGTCTTTGTGTCAGGAAAGGCTGTGGGCTGGAAAGAGCCCTGAGCTCAGCTGTGTCTCATGTCAGCCATGCTCCTTCAGAACCACAGAATAAGGCAAGGACTAGACATCTGAAATCACTCACAGCTAATAGCTGTAATTCCATCATTTAGTTCATTAATTCAACAAATGTTTATCAAGCATTACCTACTAAGTGCCAGGCATCTTCCTAAGTGCTGGTTTACAGCAGTAAACAAACCAAATCCCTACCCTTGAGAAGCTTCAATCTGCAGCATGGGTGAGACAGACAGTGAGCAAGATAAATCAGTAAACAACAGTAGATATCAGAAGGTGAGAAGGAAGTACTGTAGAGAACTCCCTTGAAACAGAGCAGAGGAATGGGAAGGATTTAACTCAGGAAGGGTACCCTGTTTTCAATAAGGAAGGCTTCCCTGAGAAGGTGACCTTGAAGAAAAACTCGATGGAGGTAAGGAGGCAAATGCTGTGGGTCTCTGGGGAATCTTCCTGACAGAGGAAAGAGCACATGCAGATGCCCTGAGGCAGAAGCTTGTTGGCAAGTGTGAGAAATAGTGAGCAGTGGAATGATCCTGAATAGGAGATAAGGTCAGAAAGGGGGAGAGGGGGCGGCTCTTGATTATATAGTTTCTTGAAGGCCTTTGTTATACTTCTGGATTTTCTTGAGTGAGGAAGAAAGCCACAGGGGGTTTCTAAGCAGAGCGAAGATATAACATAACTTATCTTTTAAAAGAATCACTCTACATGACATGCTAAGAAGAGGCTATAGAGGTGAAGCAGGGAGCCCAGGTGGGAGGCTATTGCAATATTCCAGACAAGAATTGATGGAGGTGGTAAAGGGGTGATCCATTTGAAAGATTTGCATATGGTAAGTTGTGGGTATGGGACAAAGTGTAGAGTCAAGGATAGTCCAAGCATTTTGGCCTGAACAGCTAGAAATATGGGAGTGGCCATTAACTCAGGCAGGGTACCCTGTGACCATAGCAGATGTTTGGAGACTGACCAGTTATTCTGTTTTGGACATTGTAAGTTTTCTAAGAGCATGAGACCTCCAGGAGGAAATGTTGGGTAGACAGTTGGATACAGAAGTATGCAACTCAATGAAGACATCTGGGATAAAAATATGTAGTTGAGAGACATGAGCATACGGATGGTATTTAAAACCATCAGCCTGGATGAGCACACCAAGGTATGAGTGAGAAAGAAGGTATTGAATGAAGGGTTTAAGGACTGACCTTTGGGGTACTCAATTTTGAGTCTGGGACACAAGGACATAGCACAGGAAGGTGAGAAAAAAACAACCATTAAAAAAGAAGGAAAGCCAGCCCGGAGAAGAGTCCCAGAAGCCAACTGAAGAAGAAGATATGAAGATGTGATCTGCTGTGTCAAATGCTGTAAATAAGATGACAATTGAGAACTGAGCAGTATATTCAGCACCCTGGACGTCATCGGTGGTTTTGAGGAGAATTGTTTGGGTGGTGTAGTGGGGCAGATGCTTTTTGGAGGGAGTTGAAAACAAAATGGAAGAAGAGGAACTGGAGACAAGTGTAAAGACTCTTGAAGAGTTTTGCTGCAAAAGGAAGAGAAGAATAGTCTGGTACCTTATAGGGGAACTTCAGTCAGGAGGATTCTGTTTTGTTGTTTGGTTTGGTTTTTGCTTTTAGAGGGGCAAAACAACAGTGTGAAGGTTTACTGCTGGTACTGATCTAGTAGAGAACAAAAAGTTAATGATATGGAGGGGAGAATTGCTATTGGGTTGCTGAGTAGGGAGGAAGAGATGCGGTCTGTTGACGAGGTGGCCCTGTTTTAGGAATATAGTTCATCCTCTGTAGCAGGAGGTAGGCAGAGTGTATGGGCAAGATTCTCACAGGTAGATAGAGGTGGTGGTGAGACCATGTGGCAGTTCTTTTCTGATTTCTTCAGATTTTTTAGTGCAGTCAGAAAATAGGTCACCAACAAAGAGTGATGCTTGGATAGAAAATGATGGAAATTTGAAGATAGAGAAGGAAGATAGAACATTGTCATCAAAGAGAATGAGAGCATGAGTGGACTAATGTCTAATACTGCAGACTAAATTTTGATGGTAACAGTAGATTTTTATTAACCTACATTTGTCAATGCTTTTCCATTTACCAAGTGCTTTCTCATATGTTGGTTGCCCCAACAACCCGTGAAGTTGGCAGAGAGTTGGGTGTTCTAAAATCACACAGCTTGAAGTCAAAGTGTGGTTCTCAAATCCAGGTCATCTGAATTGCAGTATAGAATTCTTTCCTTCTGTTAATATTCTCTTTTTAAATGACTGTTAATTCGTGATGATTTCCAGGTCTGAATGTACTCATAGGATCTCTTTTTTCCCCTTATGTGTTTTATTGCTCTGAATAGTCCTAGAGAGACAAGATCAAATTAAATATTTTTTGTTCATTACTATTAAATGTTGAGTTTCACCATTTTTCAGTTATAGTTCAGTGTATAGCAAGTTTTAATGGGGAGAAAGTCCTTGTGGAGCTTAAAAATGAAACCTTCTTAATAGGAAAAACATAACCTTGTTAATGGAAGTTTTGGTTGCTTTCCAGCCCTAAAATACATTTTTAGAAATACATTAATTAACATGAAAAGTTATAATTTCCTTAAGTGCAAAGTATTATTATAAATAAGGTTGAGGTAGATGGAATTGCTCTTCTTACCTTGCAGTCACATCTCATACAATGCTAATTGTGCTGTACGCATAAGTAATATTGGGTCAAAATGTCTCTCATGTTCCCTTAGAGATGATTAGAATTTTTAGGTGGAATTATTTTCCTGTTGTATTAGAAGTCGTTTAATCAATTTCAACTCGTACATCTTCTCCTCAAAATGCCCACTCTTAAAATGAACTCTTTGACATACTCCACCATCTGAATATTTGCCCATTTCTTTCCACCCTTTTTTCCCAGACTTGATTCTATGGCCCTAAATCATGTTTGTGAAGCTCATGTTGACATCAGTCAGCATTTCAGTTCAGTATTACTGTCTATACCATCAATCACTGGAGTTTCTAAATCTCTCATCAGCTTGATTCAAATCTTGCATAAGATTTAGTTAGTGTCAGAACAATTCAACTGTGCACAAATTCTCGTCAAACAAAAACTGTAAGAATTGAGATCATTTTAGAACATCTGTAGAAAAGTAGTAGATTTGATAGCATGTTTGCTATCAAATTGATAGCTATTATAATTCTGTTAGCTCATTAATGTAACAGAAATTAATGAAAATATTGTGGACTCTTCTCTAGAATTCTTTAAGATAGATAAAGTTTTCTTATAGTACTTCATATATGGTTTTGCCTGGATAAAAGGCAATATATCTACAATCTTTGATATCTTACAATACTCTCCAAGGAAAGTGGTCAGAATAAAAACTTCAGATGTCAATATCTGTTCTATAAAAAATTCTAATAAGTGCTTTTTTAATAAAATATTTCTATAGGGTATTTTTATTGTAGTGAAATATATATTGCATAAAATTTACAATTTTAACTAAAGTATGTAATTCAGTGGCATTAATTAATTCAACGTTTTGCAACTATCACCACTATTTCCAAAACCTTTTCATTACCCAAACTTAGTAAGTGCTTTTGAAATTACATAAAAATGTTAAAACTTTTCTATGCCGGTTGACTAACCCTGAATAATGCCTTGAGTTTTAATAGGTCAGTAAAAATGTTTTGGGTCAAAAACTGAGTGTTCATTTTGTAATATTTTTGTTTCTTACTAGGATAAACTTAACCACATCTTTTGGCTCATTGATTATTGTTAAAATTCAGTTTTTTGGGGGGTAGGGTGATTGCTTTTGTGAGCCTTCTTTTAATCCTTTTTATCAGAGTACCACAAAATTAAACTCAACATCTGTTTAACATCAAAGAGATTTGATGATCATGTGCGTTGCCACATGTACAGTCCAAAGATGAAAGTCAGTTCAGTTTAAAGAGACTCCAAAAATAGCTGACTAAAGGAAACAGTACATGGAAATGGGAGTGAGAGAAGCATTCATCTTACTGAGTCATTATGGGTCAAAGCCTTCCATGTACTGTATAAAAACCATAGAAAGAACCAGTTTGGTAAATTCCAGTGAAGTGATCATACGTTGAGCACATTTATAACTTTTCAATTTAAAGCATTGGTCCATTTACTTTTAGATGATAGTGGGGATGATTTCCTAGTAACCGATGATATGTACTAGTAAGTAATAAAACTGAGTTTTCCTACATATGGTGTGTTTATTATAACCTACACCTCTTTCTTCACCTATAAAACACATATTCGTCCCTAAGGATCTAAATTAAATACTTTGTTTTGTGAAGTCTTCCCCAACTCCCATAGACAGTCAGTCAATCTTCCTTTGGTGTAATAATATGCTACAAGAAATACATATTATAGCAAACCTCACATTAAATTCCTGTTTTTTCTACACTGTAAGCTGCTCAAAGGTGAGGGCTATCTCTTATTCCTGCTTATATTCTCAGTATAGTTCGTGTCCCATAGTAGCATTCCATTAAATATTTGTTGACTCACTATTTGAATGGATGAACTGATCAATGTAAGCATCCATACTGCAGTCTTCATTTTTTAACAGCATCTCAGTTATAAGATATTCATAGTTTATTTACTAAGGCAATCAGCAAAATATATATAGGGTTCAATCGTATGCACTGAGGCAGCAGACATTTCCATTTGTAACATAAGCTGAAGGCACAGTATTCTTATCACAAACTCGTGGGCATTTGTCAGTGCCTATAGAAAACTCAAATGACATCTGCAATAGAAATACCTGGATGTCTGTGTGGGGGATGTGTCTCCTCCAATTTGCCTATGCTAGACTGTGAACTCTCCGTCATCTGCTTTGTTCCTGGGCAAAGGCTCAGCACTGGCCCCAGTCATGGGCACTGGTTGGGGGAACATTCCATCTGACATAGCGCCTACCACAGTTGTGTGCTTGTGTTGGCACTATAGCTATTAATAGTACCACAGTGGTAATGGCACAGAGGGAAGAGCCTGACTCAAGGTGTCACCATGCATCTTTGTGACTAGACCGTGGGACTTCCCTTACTCTTCTCCAGGCTCTGTTTGTGGATGTAGACAGCATTTCTCTACCTTCAGTAGCTTCGTGGGACCATCCTTTCATTTCCTCTCCTTTCATTTTCTCTCTCTTCCCTTTGTTTCCCTTCTGATTCCTCCTTCACCCTTAAGGAAGGTTATGAATCTCTAGGTGGCAGAGTGCAGATGGGGAAAGATGGGGTGTTCATTAGTGCCTGATGTATTCACTGTGTGTAAACCCAGCCTACCCATCTCACAGACCGCCTTTGCCTGAGATCCTTTATTTAACATGTGGCATTCAGAGCAGAAGAATCTGAAAGTCACATTTCTTCCACTAAGCCTCCAAGAGGACAGACCCAGCAAGGACATACTGGATTTATCAGAGTTTAATGGTATTAGCCTGAGACCAGCCATCATGTGCCAAAGACACTGGCCATTTGGAAAACTACCAACAGGGTCCTAATGTCAGTCATGTCTGCATAGGGCTACCTTGGTGACATTTTTGCTAAAATTCAGGGACTTGGCTGGTCTCCTCAGCCAGGCATTTGGAGTGATTTGTTTTCTGGGACTGAAATGACCAGTGGATTCAGTGAAAGCAATTAGACTGACTCTGTATAGATACTGAAATTTTCCTTTCCCATGATTAACAAACAGAGTAATTAAGCCTTGTTTGTTTGTGCTCATTCTGGAACAGAACAGCTATGGCAAAGGGGGAGGGGAAAAGGGTTGACTTTTCTTTGGCACTGGAAATCAAAATGCACATTTGTCTTTGTGTATACAGAAAGAGAGGGAAAAAGAGAATGATGGGGCAGAGAAGGAGAGAGGCAGAGAAGGAGTGAGGCAGAGAACAGGAATTACCTGCTTTAGAGAGTGGAGTGGGGTTGGGACACCCTTTACAGGAGTTGGAAGATTAAGGCAGCACTTGGGTCTAGAAAACTGCTGCTGTTCCCCGGGTATGGTTAAATAGATACATCTTGACAAAAGATTCAGAATTTCCCCCCAGACCTGTAATTAACCATTACAATTGCCTATGTTTTACAAAATGAAAATTTCCTTAAAATTTAATCCACATATTTTAACCTTTTAAATCTTTTGTAAAGGGATAAATAGCATGTGGGGGAAGTTACCCGTTTTTGAAGAATGACGATTAACCTGAACTCAGCTATAATTATAAGGAAAGGAGAATCTTTAGAAAAACAATGGCAGGGTGCTAGGTTTTATATCCTGTTGTACCTAGATTTAGAGTATTTTGGTTTCCATTACAGCTGCCTGAGCATTTCTTCCTCTGTGTAAGATGATTTTTAGATTTCTCATTCACCACATGCTTTAAATTTTGATAATGTTATGGACATGGAAAGTCCTGATTTTCTGCTGCTTACCAGTCTCATCCTCTTACCTCAGCTGCTAGAAACTGTTCTCTCCACAGTAAGCCTGTCTGCAACCTAAAGCCTTCAGCAGTGAGGGTGGAAGTGGGTTCTTGAATATGAGGCTCAGAGTGGGGACCTGTGACCTGCTTTCCAGATGGAAACCATGAGAGCCGTGCATGTAGACATATTCCCAGCTGCTGAAAACAAGGAGGTGTGGTGAGCACAGGATGGTGCTGGTGGTGAAGAACCACGTCTTCTCATTTAGCAAAGACAGATATTCAGAAAATAGACATTTTAGAACAAATCTGAATGCTAATAGAATTTCTGAAGAGGGAGAGAATGGATGTAAAGTATACTGTAATCAACACTGGGAAGTTCTGGTAGACCAAAATGAATGTACAGTTTCTGTGTGGCAGCCTGTAGCCAAGCAGCAGATGGCTGCCTGTGGGCTTTACCTTCACTACCTCTTGAGTATAAACAATGAAAAAAAATTGAGAACATGGAAAGATGTTTTATCAAGACTTGGAAGATCTTTCAATCACCCTTACATGTAGTACACATTCATGGCTCTCTCACCAGCTATCATGCTTCCCAATTATGAAAACAGAGCACTCTGTCCTCACCCCCAACATGACCCACATGACTCTTGTGTCTCCTGGAAAGGCTGGGGACTGCAATGGCCATTGAACCAAGTGGGGGAAAAAAAAAAATTTCAGTCCACCCAGCAGGCCACTTCCCTCTAGCAATATCGAAGTGTGCTGTTTAGGAAAGCCAGCCTCTTCCTTAGTTTGTGATCCTCTATTTTCATGTAATATTAACTCTCAGGTCAATGTGAACATCTGAACAAAAAGTTTTTCCAAATGAATAGAGCCAAGGGGAGATATTGTATTGAGTGTGGATAGCAGAATGAGAAAGAAAATGTTTTAGTACTTCTAGTTCCATAAATTTAGTCTTTTTGATACTTTTCTCTTAGGCCAAACCACTTTGAGTAACAGAGGTCCTTGGCTAAGTTCCAGGTGGAAAGAGGCAAACTGGCATTCAATTCCATTCTCTTTCTCACCTTGCCCTTTTTTGAGGTAGCACTGACTGGTATGTTAATTTCACTGATTCATTTTTCATTTAATAAATATGCACCTAAGATTTACTGCATGGGAAGCGCTGTGTTAGATGCTAGTGATGCAAAGATTAATAAGACAGTTTGCAGCCTGGAGTGACTCCTTGGGTGGAATTAAGGAAGCATCAAAGAAGTTAGCAACTCAGCAGGAAAGGATTGGGGTGGAGCTCTAGAGGGGGAATCTGCTTGAGCTGAGATAGGGCAGACGATGAGCAGGAGACGCTCCCAGCAAGGGGGATAGGTCAGAGAAATGTGGGTGAGTGAGAGAATGTAGAGGGAGCTATGAGTGTAAATGATGAAATAAATGGAGAAAATGGGAACGTGTACTTTATCAAGAGTTGGAGCACGTTCTCAATTGTCTTTGAAGTAGTACACAAAACTAAGGCTCACTCTTGGCCTGTGGAAGGTGGGGTCTACGTGAAATATGACCTCGTTGTTATACCAAGCAGTTTTGACTTCTAAGTATTTGGTAGGGAACACTGAAGGATTTGCAATTGGGACTTACATGTCCATATTTTCATTTTGGAAAATGTATTGTGACCCTCAGTTCTAAATGACCGAGCCTTACTTAAATTACCTTATGCCAAAATGAAATTTTAAGTAAAGTTGAAATACTCTATGTCTTCTAAATAGTAACCTAAATTTCATTTAAGTAATTAAATATGTGTAACTACCTTTCTCTCTCTCTCTCTCTCTCTTTTTTTTGGGGGGGGTCTAAATTGGTCTACAGTGTCTGAAAGAGTTGAGTGGATTTCTTTAGAAGCAGAGAGTAGTGTACTTTGATACTGTCGGTGTGCCGTGGATATACAAGGGCACAGGGTTAACCTGGGATGATTCATTTACATGAATTCAGAAACATTGCTATTAAATGAAAAAAAAATGTATATATTATGGAGTAGAATGCAATTGGCATGTTTTAAAAACAAACATGAGGCATGAAGGAAGTTTCTACTTTGGGCTGAATCTCAAGCCCTCTTGGGTGGGCGCCTGCTGTGCTCTGCAGTAGGGTTGTCAAGAAGACTGAGAAGCACTGGGCTGTGTTGTTGAGCCAAGCCACGCACAAGGAGGTCCTTATGCAGAGATGGTGTGTCAGGAGAACATGTCTGGGTGTTAGTTAATGCTCATGGAACTCTCACAACTCCACCAGGGGGATGAGGAGCTGAGAAAGTAGGGGGTGTGGTGGGAGGGAGAGCCATGTAATTCTTGTTTCGAGGCCTGGCTTCATTTTTACAAGATGATTAGCTACATTTAAAAACCTGTTCTTTACACATTCTTAATTTCACTGGAGTTGTAATATCTTTTCCTCTTCTCTATGTTGGTATTTTATGAGCAGATCAACTCAACCTGTTTTCAGTAACATTCAAGTTAATAGTATTATGAGTTAGATTAAAAGAAAGATAAAAAATTACCAACAGCTTGGTATACTTAACCCTTCCTAATGCTGGATACATTAGCTCTCCTTTCCTGGATGGACTGGGGAAATTCTGGAAAGGAGTTGCCCAACAAAATAGGTTAGTACTGTACTGCACACTTTATTCAGCTTTACTGTGGGCATTGTCAGATCAAGTTACAGCATAGGATTTAAATTATGCCATGACTTTAGGGGAAAGGGAGAGTGGCTAGAAGTTTAAAAAAAAAATCCTAAGTTTTGGCTTAAAGACTTATGAAATTGTATTCCCTTTGTGACATCTGATGAATCACTTTTCTTAATTTCCATTCTGATAACAATCTCCCTAACCTTTTCCTAGGAAGCTCTTTCATGGCAAAAGTACTATTCTGTGGATGCCTGAGAGAGTTGGGGCCAGTTAATACAGGGTGGGGGAGAGTTTCGGGAGCTACTTCTGTCTTTCCTAGTTGATTTGATACTGCTTCCTTGAATTTACTGAAATCAAGACACCTGAAGAGATTAAAATTTTGTGGCATAAAAACAGTCACAGCTAGGCATGGAACCGGCTTCAGGGAGAATGACCAAGTTAGGCATTTAGATGATGAGAACCAAATTAGAGATATATGAAAATTAGAGAAGCCAAAATGACCCCATGCATTAATGAATGGCCTGAGGGAACATTTGTGATTGTCTGTGTCTTAGTTTAGAAACTGAATCCAGGGACGTTTTTCATCACAATGGCTGCACTTGAATAGCATGGAAGGTCACCAGGATTAAGAGTTTTGACCTGTCACTGCAATGGGGTTTAGGTTTGGTATCTTTATTTTTGGTCTGTAAGCTCTTTTGTTCAAGGCAAAGTTGATCTCTCCCTGAGTCAGGCCTTGAGTGGAGGTGGACTGGCTTCATGTTTCTAATTAGTCAGACACTCCCCCTGCTGCTGACTACTGATGGATGTCCTGTTAGGACAGGACCCCCAAGCCCTCTCTCTCTTTGAGCTGCAGTGCAGGGATCCAGTTTAGTACTGAACTGTCATTTGCATGGTTAGCATGGTAGCCGGCTCTCTTGAGATTATGTTAGCAGACCCCCTCCCTATCCCTGGCTCTTGACCTTTCAGCATACAGCCTCTTGGCATTTTCCCAAATGGAATGATATATGTGTAAGCACATTGAACAGCATTATATTCTGTTTTCTAATCAGATGTGGTTGACTATAATTATTTTGCATTCAGTTCCTTGTTGGTAGATATTCTGTACAGGTAGTTCATTTGTATTTTGGATCTTGATTAATTTTCACAGTGCCATATGTTGACCTTGAAAGAAATCTTGGTCAGTTTTGAAAATCTTTAGCCATGCAATGGTTAGTCCTTCAGCCCCACCATTTAGTTTGACTTTCTGGCCTCTTACCCACAGCATCTTATTACTTCATCTCTACTTTGAATGATCTCTTGTCCATCCTTTGGGAGGACAGTGGCCCTTGTCCCTCAGGGGAGACCCTCCTACATGCTGTAGCTATGAAGCTAAATGCTCACTGGTTCTTACTGGTTTAGGGGATTTGAGGAGGCCTGGTTTGTCCTAGGTCCCTATCTTCCACTCATGCAGTACTTACTGTGGTTCCATTTAATTGTACATTTGTATATTGGTCATTTCAACCTTGCTTAGTGGCCCTCTGTCCTACTTAGAGACAGCTAACTTTTTTGGCTTTCTGGAAAATTCCTTGGGATTTGTTGCAGCAGTGCCCACTCCTCAGTTATGTAAGCCTTGTCTGTACTGCTTATCCTAGAACATCAGGGTACATATCCTAGCTTACATTATAAATCTCAGTACCTCAAGTCTTATAATAGCCAATTCTATCTTCTTAGTATTATGACTTCTTGATGTCCAGCAGAAAATATTGCAATCCATTAATGCACAGAATAGTATGGACAGTTAATTGAATGGAAATATTACTAGATGCACTTTATAGATGATGAACAGATTATGACATCATGTAGTAGATATAATTGGGTTCTTCCTTGGAGAGATTCATCAATAATAAAAACAACTTTTATTTATTGAGAACATATGCTGGATTGCATAATGCTCTATGTATTTCCTCTAACGCTTTCAACGTGTATAGTGAGCATTGGTATCTCCAGTTTATAGAGGAAGGACATGAGATGCTTGCCTGAGGTGGAATCAGTGTTACTGTGCAGGTATATCTGACTCCAACGTCAGTTTTCCATTAGGCTGTGTGGTTATATATTCACGAAGAAGACTCCTAGTGGTGATAATTAGTGACCTACTATTGGCAGGAGAAGACACTAGCGTTCTATTTAATGTACGCCATGTTTGCTCATTGACTGACTGATCCTTTTTTGTTATGTGCCAGGCGCTGAGATGATCTCAAGTTTTAAATGTAAGTAAGACTTCAGCGCTTACCTCAAACGTTTCTTAGTTGAGTGGGGGAACCACTTGTTTAATGTCACTGATTTTTTGGTCTGGTGTAGAAAGGTCATGAAACTACTGCCTTTGAGCTTTTTCTTATTCCAACTCCCTTATTTTCCCCTGATAATGGAGAAAACTTCTTGCCCTAAAGAAACACACCTTAAGGGATGGCATAGACTATTGTGAATCTTCATATGCTCGTGGGTTTTTTTTTTTTTTTCTTTAAACTTATTTTGTTACTGGAGCTGTGCGATCTTTACTTTGAGGTCAATTCCACAAAAGGAGCTAAGATTGTATAATTATGTTTCCCATCTATAGGGCCCCTCATGATCTATAAAATGCCTTCCATATACATTATTTGATTTGCTCCTAGAAGGGCAGATATTTGATCCCTGTTTCACTGTGGTACACTTAGGGGCCACTCAAGGGTATGTGATGAGCTGGACATGACCCTGAGTTCTCCCTGCCTGTGACATACCTCCCTTCCAATAAGAGGAAGAGGTGTTGCTGGCAGAAGTTTTCTGCAAGAATAGAAGATATATTAGAAGGAAATGTGACTATGTGTATCCCTATGGGTGGGGAAATAGAAACTAATTGATGTATCTCAGCAGGACAAATGGTTTGGCCACCTGGGGCCCAGAAACAAAGCAGGGGGAAGCCATAGAAGTTGGTGCCTGAATCAGCTAGGGCTGCCATAATGAAATCCACAGACTGGGTGGCTCAAACAATAGACATTTATTTTCCCATAGTTCTGGAGGCCAGGAAGGCCAAGATCAAGGTGCCTGCCAATTTGGGTCTTAGTGAGGGCACACCTCTTGGCTTACAGACCTTTGCCTTCTAGTTGTGTCTTCCCATGGGGACAGGGTGGTTAGGGCAGACCCAGTTCCATGGTGCCCCTTCCTATAGGGCACTAATCTCACCATTAGAGTCCTACTCTCCTGAACTCGTCTCAACCTAATCACCTCCCAAAGGCCACATCTCCAAATACCATCACAGTGGAGGTTAGGGCTTCACCATGAATTTTGTGGGGTACAATTCAGTACATAGCATAAGGGTGGAGAGGTTAAAACATGTGGAGGAAGATCGCACTCCAGGATGGTCAGGGCAAGTATGTGGGTGTTTTAAGCGTGGACATAAGAGGCACAATCAAGAAGATTATAGAAAACAATCGATCAGTGGTCTGTTTGGACTGCAAGTAAGAGGAAAGTGGGACTTGTGAATGCTTGGCATGCCTCAGCTCTTCTCTCAACTCTTGGAAACTCATAGGGTGACCAGTCCCCCTGAGGACCAAGGAAACTGTGATGGCATGGGAGAGTGTTGTCCCCATTGCCATAAGCAGAATGTAGACATGTTATTTATTTATTTTTGAAGCTATATGAATATCTGTTCTTTTGAAATACATTAGGTTCAAATTTGACACCCTGGGAAAGTTTTCTGTCACTTTAGAGGATACTGCTTTATGTATGACCCCACTAGAAAGACTAATCCTTGGCTGGGCACAGTGGCTCACGCCTGTAATCCCAGCACTTTGGGAAGCTGAGGCTGCTGGATCACAAGGTCGGGAGTTCAAGACCAGCCTGGCCAATATGGTGAAACTCTGTTTCTACTAAAAATATGAAAAAATTTAGCTGGGTGTGGTGGTGAACGCCTGTAGTTCCAGCTACTTGGGAGGCTGAGGCAGGAGAATCGCTTGAACCCGGGAGGCAGAGGTTGCAGTGAGTCGAGATCGCACCACTGCACTCCAGCATGGGCGACAGAACGAGACTCTATCTCAAAAAGAAAGACTAATCCTTGTACTTTGGCCCAGGTACGTGGTGAAGTGTATGGTCTTGTGTTCTTTTGATATACTCACCTGATTGAGCAGAATCTCACAGAAGTCTTTCCTTGCTTCCAAAGTTACAATGACTCAGTGACATCTATAAAAGCCTTTTTTTCATGGTAATTATAATCAGACATCTGAATACATTTATGCATCTGTAGCTTCTCAGTTTTACACGTAAATAGATGCCATCAGAAGTATTTTGAGGGCTGATTTAGCTGGAAGACGGTCCATTTAGAACCTATTCTCGTGTTCCCATCATTTTCGGCAGCCAGGCAGCTGAGGTCAGTGTGGTCATAAATGGCTTTGGGTGAGTGTGTGAATTAAAAGCTCTTCTCTGTGTGACGGTAACAGTGTATTTTCTGCTCACAATTACAGAAGCATACATTTTGAAAGTAAATAGCCTCATAGTTGTTCTTTCAGGTACTAAAGAGCCAAATTTATCAAGAATTAAGGGCTACTGAGTGAGGGGGCATAAAAACAGAGTGGACAGGGCAGCCTCACCAAGATAGAGCTTGAGCCAAATGTGGTCCTCCTGCCCTGTGCGGGCAGCCAGCAGGCTACTGACTCCGTGCTGCACTAAGGAGCTGCCTTTTTGGACTGTATTACTTAAACATCAGAGGGTAAGTATTATGCACAAATCTGAGGAAGATTAAGGGATCTGGGTTGCTCTGTACCGTGAGAGAAGATGAGATTAGCTTTCCCCAGCTAGAGAGACTGGAGACATTTTACAAAGCATTTTAACCGGAGGGTTTTCTAAGTTCTCCTGGAATCCATTACCATCTATTAGCTTTGAAACACTGACTGCCAAAAAGATAGGGCAGTGACAAGGCAATTTGCTGTCCTTTGTGGTGGGGTTTGAATCCCAAGGTGCCAGATGAGACTGGAAGGGCTCTCCAGACCTGCTGATAGAGGTAGGGAGATATTACACAAAGCCCGCTTACAAATCGGGCAGCTCGACAGTCTCAAATATAAAATGTGGTCATTAGCTTACACTGTCACATTTCTAGCTGGATGACAAGAGGACTTAAGACCTTCTGTTTGGAAAGTCAGAAACTAATGTTTTTGCTTCAACTCTCAGTTCCCAATAATGTCATCTCCTGTTGTTGCACAGTCCTGTGGAGAAAATCAGCCCATATTCTTGTTTTCCTCTGGATGGAGGTGATTTTAGAGCCATTAGTGCTTCTAGAAACTTCCCTCCACTTTTGGTACAAGTAGACAGAGTTGTCAACAGGTGATCACAGACCTCTGAAAATAGTAAAAGTAGCAATCATTATTCTGTGTGTCAGGCACTGTGCCATGGGCTTTTATTCTCCACCGTATTTAAACTCCTCAAAATATAATAGGAAAACCCACCAACTTGGAATCCATTTTGGATATAGGTTAAAACTAAATTTTCACCCATGCATTTATATTTTATAATTTCAGTACATTTGATAATGAAATTTGTTTTTTTGATCATATAAAGTAAAAACTATTTGACATTTAATCTGTCTGTGATGACCACAAATAACATTTTGGTACTCATTCTTTCATCTCTCTCTCTCTCTTTCTGTCTCTCTCTACACATGCACTGGTGTGTGGCATAGGCATAAAGAGATTTTCACAAATTATTATACGTTTTGTACTTATTGTACATATCTTTTAAAAATTGTATGTTGTTCCTTTCCTCCCCTTGATACTCACTCCACGCTCACCACCATCAACCAGTGTTGAACAGCCTGGTTTGTAGATGTCCACATTTCTATCCATGTTTTTGTAGCCATCTATAAATGTATATATTTATGTTTTGTTTTCTACAAAAAGTCACCCTCCAAAGCAGTATTTGTCATGTGCCCAGGATCCATTATTCACAATTAAAAATGGTGGACAAGATATTCCAAAAAATGAAGAGATTATTGTAACATATATTCTCTGCATGTTACTTTTCTCACTCAACAATCCCTCATGGACTGCCCTTCCTGATGGTTTAGGGCTGACTCACTCTCTAATGGCCTTGGAATACGATGTGAGGTGGGAGACCAGCCATTTTCTTTTCCATATGAGTAGTCAGTTGTGCATGTGCCATTTATCAATAAGCTGTTCTCTCCACCTTGGATCACAAGACTCACCTTGTCACCTAGAAGGTTCTGTTGGTACTGGAATTGATTTCTGAGCTCATCAGTCGGTTCTGTTGTTTATTCCCATGCCATGTTTTCATTTTAATGGATTTCAGTCTGATATGATACTCCCCTCATTATTCTTTTTCAAACATTTTCTGCCAATTTTTGGATATGTGATGTTACCTAAAAATGTATTATATCCACATTAAAAATTTTGGGATTCTAATTAAATGTATATGTGAAATTTGAATTTGTATGCTTTAATTTTTCTTTTCCTTTTTAATGACAGTATAATGCTATTGTAATTTTTTTCAGTTTGCATTACAGATATTTTTAAATGCCCTAAACTTTTCCTGCCACCTGATTAAATTCCTTCATTGATTTGAGTACTTTTTATTTTTAGAGTTGGTGTTCCTAGGAGTATGAATATATTATTAGCAAGAAGGGAAAATTCTGTCTTCTCATTTACTCTGTTTATAGAAACTATTTTTCCCCCTCAATTTGAATTATAATGATAACAGCAGGTATCCCATCTTATTCCTGGCATTTGATTGTTTGGAATGATGTTTGCAATTGATTTTTGATGAATCCATATTCAAGAGGTTTCTTTTATTTCTATTTTACTTGAAGTTTCATTAGAAATGGCTGTTGAATTTCACCAAATGCTTTTTAAGAACCTATTGATGTAACCAACCACTTTTACTCTATGCATTTGTTGCTCTCATGAATGATGGTAATGGATTTGCTGATGTGAAAACTGCCTTTCTGGAGTCGTCCTCGTTTGATCATTGACGATATTCATTTGATATAGTTTTGGGTTTTACTTCATAATGTTTTATTTAGAATTTTAGCAAATATTTACGAGTAAGATTGCTCTGTAGTTTTCTTTTATTGTACTGTCTTTACCAGTTTTGGTTTTAAGGCCAAACCAGTTTCATAAAATGGACTCGGGGATTTTCCCTATGTTTTTGTTGTCTTGAATAATTTAAATAACATTTCTGTCCTTTGTTATATAGACCTATCCATGAAATCAACTGTTTTTGCTGTCTGCTTTTTTTTTTTTCCTCTTAGTGGTAGAAAATCTCTTCTCCTGTCTTTCCTGTGGTAACTGGCCTATTCAGTTTTCTACTTGAGTCACTTTTGTTCCTTTATATTTTATGGAAAGTCACACCAAGAACTTCAGAATGCTCTTCTTTCTCCCCCTCCTGCCTGCAGCCCTGCTTCTTCCTAATGCCTATGTTTTCTTTTGTTCTTGAGTATTACTATATCCTTGAAGTTTGTCTCTTATTTCAGAAATCTTTAATATTTATTTACATGTTCTCAGTCATGGTATCATTATCCATTTAGATTTCATAATGTATTTGCAAGATACCCTTCTCACCACTCTTTTCTCCTTTCCTCTCCCCTCTCCCTGGGATCTCTGCCCTGATTTATTTTTGTTGCATTAGAGTCTTTCTTGATGTTTTCCTCAGATGAAGCCTAGGGTTGATTTACTATTGAACCTCTGCATTATTCCAAAGATTTTCTTTCTGATTGTATAATCTTGAGAGTGTTATTTAACTTCTCTGGGCCTCAGTCTCCTTAACTGTAAAATGGGAATACTACGAACAGAGACCTTACAGGAACTTTATGAAGATGAAATGAGTTAATATATGCATTCTGGTTATCTATTGCTGCATTGTCTCTCAGTAACTGTGGGGGACTGGTTCCAGGACACCCTCTGCCCTCCCATACCAAAATCCACAAATGCTCAAGTCCCTTATGTAAAATGGCTCAGTATTTGCATATCACCTTTGCAACCCTCCTATATGCTTTAAATCATTTCTATATTATAATACATAATACAGTGTAAATGCCATGCAAACAGTTGTTATACTGTATTTTTTATGTTTTAAAAATATATTCTATCTGTGGTTGGTTGACTTAATCGATGTCAAACCTGTGGATATGGAGGGCCAACAGTATATAATGAACTACCTTAAAACAGCAGTGTAACAACAATGTATTATTATCTCTCATGGGTCTATGAGTTGGCTGGGTTTAGCTGGGAAGTTCTTGCTTGGGGGCTTTCATGGTTGGAGTCAGATAGCAGCAGTGGCTGGAGTCATCTAAAGGGTCAGCTGGGCCGGGAGTCCCAGATGGTTTTTTTATTTATTGTCTCAGTGTTCCTCCATGAGGTCTCTGTCTCCATCAGAGTAACCTGGATTTCTTACCTGCTAACTCAGGGTTCCCAGAGGCAGAAAACTGCTGATCTTCATAATGTCTTGGCCCAGAACTGGTATAGCAGTGCTTCAGCCATATTCTATGAGGTGGAAGAATAGACTGTACCTTGAGTTGGAGGACTGGCACAAGTAGAGAGGGAGGGAAGGAATTAATGATAGCCACATTTGTAGACAAACTACCACAAAAAGTGAAGCGCTTAGACGAGAATCTGGCACTGAATAAGTGCTATAGAATTATTAACTCTGATATTATTGCAGTTGTTCAATTACCTTCAGAATTTGCTTTTACTCGGAGAGCTGAATGGTGTCTTTTATGAGTATAGAAGTCTAGGACTGCAGTTCTTTTCTGTAAGTAGTGTGCAGATGAAGTGTGATGCCAGTCTAATGACTTTTCCTTGTAGGCAAGTTGTTATTTTTATCTAGGAGCTTTCAGGATTTTTCAGTAAAAGCAGAAATAAGATAGTTATCACGATTTGTTAACAGACCTTTGGAGGTTCTAGAAAATATAAGACAAGGAAGAAGTCGATATTGAAAAAAATAAAATTTCTTCTCTGTGCTGATGATTATTTTTAGCAAACCCAGGAAACTCCATTAAGAAAAAAACAACTAACTAGAATTAAAGAGGGAACATGGTAAGATGAGAGATTACAAGATAAACATGGAAACACAATAGCTTTTTTTTTTTTTTTTTTTTTTCCTATTCTAGCAAGTACCATAGTTTGGATTGATAGAAGTCTTTATTATAATCTATTCTTAACCTGGAACTGGATGAGCTCTTTCAGTTCAGTTGGATGAGACTTCTTATGCCAACTGAAGTCTTTTTAAATAGTAGGGAATTTGGCCAGGCGCAGTGGCTCACGCCTGTAATCCCAGCACTTAGGGAGGCCGAGGCAGACGGATCACGAGGTCAGGAGATCGAGGCCATCCTGGCTAACACAGTGAAACCCCATCTCTACTAAAAAAACACACATACAAAATTAGCTGGGTGTGGTGGCGGGCACCTGTAGTCCCAGCTACTAGGGAGGCTGAGGCAGGAGAATAGCGTGAACCCGGGAGGTGGAGCTTGCAGTGAGCCAAGATCGCGCCACTGCACTCCAGCCTGGGCAATAGAGCGAGACTCTGTCTCCAAAAAAAAAAAAAAAGGAATTTTTCCTCTTTTATTTTTTCAGTTACTGTCTCTGTCTCTCTTTCATATACTCCTTTTTCTCTATTATTTGCTTGGCTGTGATATGACGATTGCCTTTTCATGGGAAGATTTGTTCTTTTGTTATAAAGTTCTGTTTTTCCTATTGTAGAAGATTATCCTTTATGATATGATGGGAATAGCAAAGATGGCTGTGTGTGTGTATGTTTGTGTGTGTGTGTGTGTGTTTGTGTGTGTGTGTGTGTACGTAGGTGCGTATGCACTTTGTTGTTTTTGTCTCCTGGCTGTCCTGAAAGTGTTTCCAGCAGATTTTCAGAGGGATGCTGCTTTCCTTACTTTCTTGTTACTGAGGAGGCTGGAGTGGGGAAGGGATGGGGGTAGCAGAGAAGCTTTCCTGGAGACCTCAACAAAGGACAGGCAGCTAGACCTGCTCCAGCCCTAGCCCCTCTCATGAGGTTGTTGCTGTTCAGAGTGCCCAAATAGTTTGACCTGAATTGAACTCTGAGGGCAAATAGAACCATGAGAAGCCTGGAAACCAACATAAGGGGAACTCAGCCACCAGAAAATAATAAGCAGAAGGTAAGTGGTGCAAGTCAAACAGAATGGATAGAGGAGAAGGTTTAATCCTAACAAAAAGGTATAAAATAATTCCGTTGCAAAAAATAAGTTTTCTAGAATTTAAACAAGTAGTGTAAAAATGAGACATTCAATATATGGAAAAGATACCCAAGAAATTGCTAAGAGATTACCTCCAGAGGGGAGGCAGAGGGATGGCTGGGGACCAAGGTGAGAAGATGACTTCCTTTATTCATTGACATTTGCCACTATGCCAGAATGATATATCATGTATGTATGCAGTTATGTAGTTGAATGGAGAATGAAGAGGAAGGTGTTTTAAAAAAAATCAAGCAGTGGTGTTAGGCCAGGGTGGAAATTTCCTGTTTATGAATTATAGTAGAATACAACATTTAATTTGGAAGTTAAAAAATGCATCTTTATTTTCATTTTCTTCTAATGAAACTGCAACAATGTTATTCGTACATGTAACTTTGTCAGCAATAGAAATCAAAAATATTTTCATATAGTATTACAGTCGTTTCAGACATTTGAATATCAGTTATGTTCATCAGAGCCTAAAGTTATAATTGTTCATAGTACCACCACTAGAGCTTGGTATTTAATGTCATAATAAAAGCACATGTCATTGAGTTTGTGCATTTTAGTATTTTGATACTTAAATAGGATTGGTTTCCTTAGTAATCCTATGGGTTTCACTTTATATATTTAAGCACATTATTTTTGGGATAGGGTCCCTAGCTTTCATTACACCACCAAAGGGATCATGCCCTCAAAAAGGTCAAGAAACCTGTGGGATATAGGGGCCACTGGAGTAAACTATTGGCCCAGAAGATCAAGTGGAAAAAGAAATTTAAAATACAGACCAAAAACGTATAAAAAATATAAAAATACAAGTGGAACAAAAACAAAAAATAAATGATAAATTATAAAAATATATAAATTATAAATAAGTATGTGGATAAATAAAAATAAGTACCTAATGAAATAAAATAAAATCATTAGAGGGACATAAAGAGACTTAGAGGACAGTCTAACACACCCAAAATGGGAAGAACAGAATCCTTCATAATAAAAGGATAAATCTTCCCAATAAAGGGTGATTGGGAACATTATGTCTAATAAGGCTTTGTCCTTTATTGTTGCTTTATTTGGATGCTCATTTTAAGAAAAACACAGCATTGGCAAAGCTTTGTTGGACCACACTTTTACTGGTCCACAAAACCCTCCAGCTGACAACCCACAGACGCAGGGTGGAAAAGCCTGTGTGACTGTCAGAGGGGAGCAGCTGGGTCCTTCCCAGCACACTGCAGCTGGAGAGTGTCCTGGCAGTGGGAAGTCTCAGCACAATGGCCTGGTGCTTTTACACCTGCAAGAACAGCTAGTGATATGTGCCCTGCGTGGGCAGAAGCAGCAGTAGTGTGTCCACTGTCTGAGCACTTCTTGCCGCTTACTCCACCCTCCTGGGTTGCCCGGCTCTTCCCATTCTTACAGGGGTAGTGTAGATGTGGATTTGAGAATGCTGGAATTGTTTCCTGCTGACCATAGGTCGCAGATGGCTGTTTATGTAGCAAACGGAGAGCAACATCAGTTCTTGGGACTGGTGACTGTATGTGAGGAAATGATAAAAGGATGGGGGCAGGGTGTGTGTGTGTGAGTGAATGCTGCATTGATGTGTTTATAGTTCAGTGTCTTTCCGGAGCATGAGAGAGGAACAAGTATTGTTTGAACGAATGCTGTTTAAACCTTGGGATTGTATAGTCACGTGAACTTTTTTGGAGGACACTGCAAATGTTGCTAGCCATTGTAATTGTGTTAGTTCCTGACTAAATGTCGTATAAACTTCCTGGTAACACAACTGTAATAGCGTTTGCCACTTAATTATAACAGCATTTTACAAAAGTGTCAGGGCATCCTTAATTTCCATCTTGATAAGAGTGAAAGATTCAGAAAGTTTGCTTTCAGTTATCTAAAACTTGGGGCCTTCTCCAGCATATGCCACCAAATAGTAATGCTTACATGCACTATGTATATGAGATGGGTTTTTGTTTGTATATATCTAGATGGATCCTCACTCCAGGGGCTTAACTAAACTGGGATTTACTTTTCTCATTAATATGAAGACTGGTAGTGGGTAGCCAAAAGCAGGTGTGAAAGCTCTGGGATGCTAGTCTCATTTCATCTTTCTGTACCTCATGCTCCCCCAAATGACAGCCATGCCTTTGGGCTTCTTGTCTGTATTTCAGGCAGCTAGAAGGCTGGAGGACAAAGAAGGAAAAGCAAAAGTCCAGTGCAGAGCTTTCTTGGAAGGCCTGCTAGTGGCTTCCACTTACATCTCATTGATCAGGAATGCACCACATGACCACCTGTATGGAATTCTGGGAAGTGTATTTTGGGTCAGGCCAGTAAAAATTTTGTTACCTTGAACAAAATTTTTCTATTCATAATAAAGAAGGAGTGATTGGATTTGGGATATGTAAGCAGAAGTGCCAGGCACAGGAGCCTTCACCATTCCCCTCTGTCTTTGTTGCAGCTGATTTCTGCTCATCTGGAAGGCCTCTGTGTCATCTCCAGGAAGCCCCCTGTGAGCCCCAGGTGTGGTTGAGTGTCCATTCTTCGAGCATTGATGGTACTCTGTATCCACGCATCTCATATTCCCTATCCTTTTCCACATCTAAATTTTCTGTATCTGGTGGAAATCCCTATTTTAAGAGTATTACCTCATTATACTTGTAAGTGCCATGAGAGTAGGATTTGTATCCAATGTTTATTCCCAGCTCTTTTATTTTTAGTATTATTTTAATTTTTAATTTTTAAAATCTCATTAGGTTTTTGGGAAACAGGTTGTGTTTGGTTACATGAGTAAGTTCTTCAGTGGTGATTTCTGAGATTTTGATGCACCCATCACCTGAGCAGTGTACCCTGTACCCACTGCGTAGTCTTTTATCCCTTGCCACCCCCCACCCCTTCCCCCGAGTCCCCAAAGTTCAATGTATCATTCTTACACCTTTGCATCCTCATAGCTTAGCTCCTACATATGAGTGAGAACATACGATGTTTGGTTTTCCATTTCTGAGTTACTTCACTTAGAATAATAGTCTCTGAATATATAATTCGTGAGGGGCTTAAAACCTCAATGACGGGTTGATAGGTGCAGCAAATCACCATGGCACATGTCTATGTAACAAACCTGCACATTCTGCACACGTATCCCAGAACTTAAGACCAAAAAAAAAAAAAAAAAAAAAGAATTATAGTCTCCAGTTCCATCCAGGTTGCTACAAATGCCATTATTTCATTCCTTTTTATGGCTGAATAGTATTCCATGGTGTGTGTGTATATGTGTGTGTGTGTGTGTGTGTGTGTGTATCACATTTTCTTTATCCACATGTTAACTGATGGGCATTTGGGCTGGTACCATATTTTTACAATTACAAATTGTGCTCCTGTAAACATGCCTGTGCAAATATCTTTTTCATATAATGACTTATTTTCCTCTGGGTAGATAACTAGCTGTGGGATTGCTGGATCAAATGGTAGATCTATTTTTAGTTCTCTTAGGAATCTCCACACTGTTTTCCATAGTGGCTGTACTAGTTTACATTCCCACTAACAGTGCAGACATTTTCCCTTTTCACCTTGGCATCCACGCCAACATCTATTATTTTTTGATTATGGCCATTCTTGCAGGAGTGAGTTGGTATTATATTGTGGTTTTGATTTGTATTTCGGTGATGACTAGTGATGCTGAGCATTTTTCCATGTACTTGTTGGCTGTTTGTGTATCTTCTTTTGAGAATTGTCTATTCGTGTCCTTAGCCCACTTTTTGATGGGATTGTTTGTTTTTTTTTCTTGCTGTTTTGTTTGAGTTTGTAGATGCTGGATATTAGTCTTTTGTCGGATGTATAGATTGTGAAGATTTTCTTCCATACTGTGGGTTGTCTGTTAACTGTGCTGATTATTTCTTTTGCTATGCAGAAGCTTTTTAGTTTAATTAAGTCCCATCTATTTATCTTTGTTTCTGTTGCGTTTCCTTTTGGGTTCCTGGTCATGAAGTCTTTATGTAAGCCAGTATCTAGAAGGGTTTTTTTCCAAGTTATCTTCTAGAATTTTTATGGTTTCAGGTCTTAGATTTAAGTCTTTGATCTATCTTGGGTTGATTTTTATATAAGGTGAGAGATGAGGATCCAGCTTCATTCTTCTACATGTGGCTAGCCAGTTATCCCAGCACCATTTGTTGAATAGGGTGTCCTTTTCCCACTTTATGTTTATGTTTGCTTTGTCGAAGATCAGTTGGCTGTAAGTATTTGGCTTTATTTCTGGGTTATCTATTACATTCCATTGGTCTATGAGCACCTGTTTTTATACTGGTACCATGCTGTTTTGGTGACTGTGGCCTTATAGTGTGAAGTCAGGTAATGTGATGCCTCCAAATTTGTTCTTTTTGCTTAGTCTTGCTTTTGCTATGCAAGCCCTTTTTAGGTTCCATGTGAATTTTAGGATTGCTTTTTCTAGTTCTATAAAGAATGATGGTGGATTTTGATGGGAATTACATTGAATTTATAGATTGCTTTTTTCAGTATGGTACTGACAACATTGATTCTACCCATCTATGAGCATGGGATGTGTTTCCATTTGCTTGTGTTGTTTATGATTTCTTTCAGCAGTGTTTTGTAGATGGCTTTTATTACCTTAAGGTATTTCCTTCTATGCCAATTTTGCTGAGGTTTTTAATCATAAAGGGATGCTGGATTTTGTCAAATGCCTTTCCTGCATCTATTGAAATGATCATGTGATTTTCATTTTTAATTCTATTTTTGTGGTATATCACATTTATTGACTTGTGTATATTAAAACATTCCTGCATTCCTGGTATGAAACCCACTTGATCATGGTGAATTATCTTTTTTATATACTGTTGGATTTGGTTCACTAGTATTTTGTTGAGGATTTTTGCATCTATCTTCATCAGGGATACTGGTCTGTAGTTTTCTGTTTTTGTTATGTCCTTCCCTGGTTTGGGTATTAGGCTGATACTGGCTTCATAGAATGGTTTAGGGAGGATTCCCTCTTTATCTTTTGGAATAGTGTCAACAGGGTTGGTACCAATTCTTTGAGTGTCTGATAGAATTCAGCTGTGAATCTGTCTGGTCCTGGACTTTTTTTTTTGTTGGCAATTTTTTTATTACCATTTCAGTCTCACTGCTTGTTAGTCTGTTCAGAGATATCTTCCTGGTTTAATCTAGGAGAGTTGTATATTTCCAGGAATTTATCCATCTCCTCTTGGTTTTCTAGTTTATGTCCATAAAGGTGTTCATAGTAGCTTTGAATAGTCATTTGTATTTTTATGGTATCAGATGCAGTACCTCCTGTTTCATTTCTAATTGAGCTTATTTGAATTTTTTCTCCTTTTCCTCATTAATCTCACTAATGGTCTATCAATTTTATTTATCTTTTCAAAGAACCAGTTTTTTGTTTGATTTATCTTTTGTATTTGTATTTTTTTGTTGTAGTTTCAGTTTCATTTAGTTCTGCTCTGATCTTTGTTATTTCTCTGCTTCTGCTGGGTTTGGGTTTGGATTGTTATTGTTTTTCCAGTTCCATGAGGTGTGACCTAGATTGTCTATTTGTGTGCTTTCAGACTTTTTGATGCAGGCATTGAATGCTATGAATTTTCTTCTTAGCACTGCTTTTGCTGTATCCCAGAGGTTTTGATAGGTTGTGTCACGATTATCATTCAGTTCAAAGAATTTTTAAATTTCCATCTTGATTTCATTGTTGACTTGATGATCATTCAGGAGCAGTTTATTTAGTTTTCATGTATTTGCATGGTTTTGAGGGTTTCTTTTGTAGTTGATTTCCAGTTTTATTCCACTGTGGTCTGAGAGAGTACTTGATATAATTTTGATTTTCTTAAATTTACTGAGACTTGTTTTTTGGCCTGTCACATGGTCTATCTTGGAGACTGTTACGTGTGCTGAAGAATAGAATGTATATTCTGCAGTTGTTCGGTAGAATGTTCTGTAAATATCTGTTAAGTCCATTTGTTGTAGGATATAGTTTAAATCTATTGTTTCTTTGTTAACTTTCTGTCTTGATGTCCTTGCTGTCAGTGGAGTATTGAAGTGCCCCACTCTTACTGTGTTGCCATCTGTCTCATTTATTAGGTCTAGTTGTAATTGTTTTATAAATTTGGGAGCTCCAGTGTTAGGTGTATATATATTTAGAATTGTGATATTTTCCTGTTGGACTAGTTCTTTTTATCATTATATAATGTTCCTTTTTGTCTTTTTTAACTGCTGTTGCTTTAAAGTTTGTTTTGACTGATATAAGAATAGCTACTCCTGCTTGCTTTTGGTATCTATTTGCATGGATTATCTTTTTCTACCCCTTTTCCTTAAGTTTCTGTGAGTCCTTATATGTTGGGTGAGTCTCCTGAAGATAGCAGAAACTTGGTTGATGAATTCTTATCCATTCTGCCATTCTGTATCTTTTAAGCGGAGCATTTAGGCTATTTACATTTAATGTTAATATTGAGATGTCAGGTACTATTCTATTCAATGTGCTATGTGTTGCCTGAATACCTTGTTTTTTATTTTCATTGTGTTATTGTTTTATAGGTCCTATGAGAGTTATGCTTTAAGGAGATTCTATTTTGGTGTATTTCAAGGATTCATTTCAAGATTTAGAGCTCATTTTAGCAGTTCTTGTAGTGCTGGCTTGGTAGTGGTGAATTCTCTCAGCATTTGTTTGTCTGGAAAATACTATCATTCCTTCATTTATGAAGCTTAGTTTCACTGGATACAAAATTCTTGCCTTATACTTGTTTTGTTTAAGGAGGCTAAAAGTAGGACCCCAAATCCCTTCTAGCTTTTAGGGTTTCTGCTGAAAAATCAGCTGTTAATCTGATATGTTTTTCTTTATAGGTTACCTGATCCTTTTGCCTTGCAGCTCTTAACATTCTTTCCTCCGTCTTGACTTTAGGTAAGCTGAAGGCTATGTGCTTAGGCAACGATCTTTTTGCATTGAATTTCCCAGGTGTTCTTGAGCTTCTTGTATTTGAATATCTAGATCTCTAGCAAGGCTTGGGAAGTTTTCCTTGATTATTTCCTCAAATATATTTTCTAAACTTTTAGATTTCTCTTCTTCCTTGGGAATACCTATTACTCTTAGATTTGGATGTCTAACAGAGTCCCAAATTTCTTGGAGGCTTTTTTCCATTTTTTAAAATTTTTTCTTTGTCTTTGACAGATTGGGTTAATTTGAAAGCTTTGTCTTCAAGCTCTGAAGTTCTTTCTTCTGTTCATTTGATAATGTTGTGAAGACTTCTCAGTGCATTTTGCTTTTCTCTTAAGTGTGTCCTTGATTTCCAGAAGTTGTGATTGTTTTTTATTTATGCTCTTCAATTTCACTGAAGAATTTTCCTTTTGTATCCCGTACGATGTTTTTGATTTATTTAAGTTGGACTTTGCCTTTCTCTGACGCCTCCTTGATTAGCTTAATAGTCGACTTTCTGAATTCTTTTTCTGGCAATTCAGAGATTTTGTCTTGGTTTGGATTAATTGCTGGTGAGCTGGTATGATCTTTTGGGGGTGTTAAAGAACCTTGTTTTGTCATATTACCGGAATTATTTTCCTGGTTCTTTCTTATTTGAGTAGATGATGTCATAAGGAAGATGTGGGATTCAAGGGCTGCTGTTCAGATTCTTTTGGCCCATGGGGTGCCCCCTTGATGTGGTGCTCTCCCTTTTCCCCTTGGAATGGGGCTTCCTGAGAGCCACACTGTAGTAAATGTTTTTCTTCTTCTTGGTCTAGCCACCTAGCAGAGCTATGAGGCTCCAGGCTGGTACTATGTAGTGTCTGCAAAGAGTCCTGTGATGTAATTCATCTTCAGGTCTTGCAGCTGTGGATACCACCACCTGCTCTGATGGAGGTAGCAGGGGAGTGATGTGGGCTCTGAGAGTCCTTGGTTGTGTTTTTGTTTAGTGCACTGGTTTTGTGTTGGTTGTCCTCCAGTCAGGAGGTGGCACTTTCAAGAGCACATTAGCTGCAGTCCTATAGGGAGAGGACGCACACTTGCCCTAGGGACACCTGGTTAAGTATTCAGGTTTCTCTGGTGGTGAGCAGGGCCATAGAACTTCCAAGAGATTATGATCTTTGTCTTTGGCTAACAGGGCAAGTGGAGAAAGACCACCAGGTTGGAGCAGGGATACGCATGTCTGAGCTCAGCATCTCCTTGTGTGGGGCTTGTCGTGGTTGCTGTGGGGGATGGGAGTGTGGTTCCCAGTCCAGTGGAATTATATTCCCAGGGGGATTATGACTACTTCTTCTGAGTCATATAAGTTACCAGGGAAGTGGGGGAAAGCTGGCAGTCACTGAGCTCGCCCTGCTTCCACACAGCTGGCAGTCCTAAAGGCTGGTCTCACTCCTACCATGCCCCCCACCAACAATAGCACCAAGTCTATTTCCAGGCAGCCAGTGACCAGGGCTGAGAACTTGCCCCAGACCATGAGCCATCGAGAAAGCAAGCAGCAGACTCACAGTTTTTCGGCATTTCAGGGGGCCTGCAGCAGTGATCCATTCTCCATTTCCTTCAAAGGGCCTGTGGATTCTCTCGGCTTCCCTGGTATGTTCCTGCAGTAGTTCTTGGAGCAAAAGGTCATGATTTGCATAGCCACACACTGCTGTGTCCCTCTGAGCAGAAGCTGCAAGCTAGTCCTGCCTCCTATGTGCCATCTTAATCCCTGGTTCCTGTCTCTTAACACTGCACTTGGCATACAGTAGGTGCTTAGCTGAAGTTTGTTGACTTGAACTGTCAAAACTAGTAAAACTTACTGAAATTTAGGGGTCTCAGAATACTTCTAGTTTTGTAAAAATTCTTTTCTCATTTTTCTCTTTTTTGAGTGTAATGCATACATTTATAAGTGTATCTGTTGGATACGTTTTTAGTTGTTTTTAATCTTGTAAAACATGCTGGTTGTTGGTGCCAGTATACATGAATATTTGTATGCGTGTGTGATTTGTATCTAGGTGCAGTTGTTAAATACATGAGCTATTTCCTATGGCATCAAGTGCTTTCGACAACTGTGAACCAAGTAGGAGTTAGAAGTGATGGTCTCAGACGTAGGATTCTAGTGCTGTGACTAAGGTGCAGTTTACCCCTCAGGGATGTTGGAAAACAAATGAGGTTGTTACCTGAAAAGTAACTCTTGCTTCTCTGGAGAGAAGTCCTATGCCAATTTCTGGTACAGTTAATCCTCCATTCCCCATATTGATAGAAAAAAATAAAGAGTGCAGATTGTCTAAAGGTCATTGATTCCTGATTTTGAATTGAATTATAATGTATTTTGGATGTTGGCAGGAGATCAGCCTTCTGTGTGGATAAAACAAGGCTATTGTTCATGCGAGTCAGTATTCAATAAATCTGTATTATGAGCTCTTGTCTAAGCCCTATCAGGGGCAGGTGATGTGTAATACATTTGCATTATGAAGGGCCCAGGCAAGTACAATACATTTGTATGTATGGGTGTACTCCAGTTCCATCTTTGTTTTCTGGTTAGATCACAGGAAAGTTGTGTGGCCTCATTAGGTTTGTAAATGCTTTCACCATGTCACATTTCATTGTTTTACTGAAATGCTTATGTGAAGAGTATCTCCAGATCTTCAGCAGAACTACTGATGAAGTCATCAACCATTAGGATTAGTACAGTGGAATGGTTGGTCTAAGGTCCCAGTGTCTCAAAGTGTGGTCCCAGATCACCAACATCAGCATCACCTAGGAAACTGTAAGAAATGTAGTCTCAAGCTCCATTCCACAGACCTAATGACTCAAATGAGAGTGGGGTACAGCAATCTGTTGTAACAAGTCCTCTGATGCAGAGTCAAGTTTGGGAACCACTGGCTAAGCCATAAAATCAAGATGTTTTCAAAGTGTCTTGCATAACATCTCAGAATTCAGCACCTGGTAAAAATGTGTGTGTATTTTTTTTTTTTTTTAAATAAATAGGCATGAAGTCTTTTTCCAGACAACAAGAGTGACATCACTCATCATGTTTCCATTTCTGCCTTTTCCTTCAGGAAACTTGGAGCTGTGCTTATTGCTTAATCATAGGCATTCCATTTATTCCATTTGCCTGGGCTTTTTATTTCCTTTTCCTTTCCATGAATTTTATTGGCTTGTTTTATTTAACAGGCTTTCTATGAATCTTTTATTATAGGCCTTCTCAAATCCATTTTGCTAGTAAGTCGGTTGGCAGTGTAGGGTGGGATATAATTTGAAACAAATTGACTCACTCACATGATATGATTGACAGTGGAAGTATTTGACAAAGAAATGATAGTAGGGGAAGCTAGCATGGAATTGAGCATATCTTGCAGCAAATACCGTGTATGCCCTTGAATATTTATACATGGTAAGAAAATGCATACAGTATAGAGAAATATAAAATGAGAAGTTTAAAACCTCCCTCACTCCCCTGGTGTTGGCTCTTTCCCCAAAGATTAATGCAGTTTAGAAAATAAAGGTTAGACAGAGCCCACATATATATGTATGTGTATTTATGCATTTGCCTTTTAAAAATCACAAAAGGGACCTAGTGTACATTCTTGTTTGCATCTTTTTTCCTCATAATATAGCATATGGTCTTCTCATTAAAGTCTGTATGATATTCTTTTGTATGATTGTACTTTATGAACCTACCTCCTATTATCAGGTATTTAGATTATGTGCATTCTCACCTGTATTATCTTGACACACTTTCGAAATTTATCAGCTAGGAAAATTGTTGGAAATGGAATTTCGGGATTAAAGAGTACATACATTTAAAAAATGAATAGGTGCTGCCTAGTAACTTTCCAGAAAATATAAATTAATTTGCTTTTCAAATGAGACTCTCTTTTCCCATAGGATATTATCAAATGAAAACCTTTTTACCAATTTTATAGATGTACAAATCGAATCTAATTGTTTTCACATTTCTTTAACTCTGATAAGGTTGAGCATTTGAAAAGGATTTATTAGCTAATTTCATTTCTTTTTTTTTGTGGATTGGTCTTTAGAGATGACACTTATCTATGTTTTTCATGATCTAATCTTAAAGTTCCCATGCCTGGAAAGCCTTAGACTCCACCGGAGAAGCTGTTTTGGTTTATTTTTTTGATATAGATTTTCTGATTCTACTCTAGAGTTCCTGAGTCTGTTTCTCAACTCGAATAGCCTGCTTTTACAGATTTCTTTTGCCAATCAGTCAGGTGTAGGCTGTGGTCCAAGAGCAGCATAAATATACATCTAAGGGAGCTTTCTCACACCAGCAGTGTCTCTGCTGTCTATATCCAATTGACTAGAAATCAGTTTTCAATATTGCATTGTGAGCGAGATTATCATTGGAAGCCAAAATACTGTCAACTTTTTTAAGCCAAAAAAGCATATGTAAAAAGTAATTTCGTATTAGGATCCAAACTGTCTTTTGTGGCAGAAATGGACATGGAAGGTAGAGAATAATTATTTCTAGGAGAATTCCCATTTGTGAATGATGTGCTAGTTCAGTGTTTTCCTTTTATAATCATTAACTCATCATGCTCTCCATACTACCTTTGAGCCTAGAAGCCCAGAACTGAATTTTAAGACCAATCATAGCGCCTGTACTTTGATAGGTTTCTGATATTTATATGTTTTTTCGAATTTCTGTTGTTTTTGAGAATGTTACACTCATCTCCAAAACTCCACTGGGGCTTGTGTTTTCCCTTCTTCTTGACTTTATAAAGGATTAACACATCTTTAAGTATCGTCTGCAGTTGGCCTTTTCCTCACCCAAGGCAAACCGAGGATATTTGGGAATCCCCAACTGGGTCCTCCAGACACCCTCTGTTACTCAGTAATCATGGCACCAACATCCTGCCAGGCAGCCTTTCCTTGCCCAGGAGAGACTAAGACAGGGGAAAGAGGAGGTTGAGTTTGTGAGTTACTGGATACATTTTCTGCCTTCTGATTTACTGCAACATGATAGAGAAACATGGATAAATAAATCAGCCCAAATTTTCTCATGTGTAAAGAAAAATGAAATGACGAGAGAGAGAGAGAGAAATTAGAAAAAAGAAGAGTTTCATCTTTCTACTATGTTACAGACTTATCATACTACGGTTTATCTGGCCCAAAATTCTTTTAGTTGTTCATCTCCCGCTTATTTTATTCTCTTTTCCACCTCATTTCTGTGAGATTTGCACTTTCCATTTATTCTTGAAATCAGTTAACAGTTAATCTATTCCCTGGCATTAGCACTTCCCCCGGGGACTTACCTATTGATTGGCCTTTTAATCTAGTTGTTAAAATTCTCCCAATACTCACTGACATGGAGCCGTTTCAATTTGTGTGTTTTAAAGTATTGGCCAGGGTCATTAGAAAAGCGAAGTTCACATATCTACTTTGAGGCACCAGGTACCTGGCAGTTGATTTGCTGTGTGACTGTGGGTTTTGGGGAAGAAGAAGAGAAGAGGTATTGGGAACAATTGCCAAGTGTACTCTAATTCTGGGGTCCCTCCGCATTCTGCACCATGCAACGCAATCAATAAGAATATATCTTATAACCTTTACAGGTTATTGAAAATGTGCATAAGTTAGGGATACTGGCCAAAGGGTGGCCACTTACATCTTTAAAATGTGTAGGTGGTTCTTTAGCAATCCCAGAATCTATGGCCACTTTTCCCTAGAACTAGTTGGTGTTGTGTTTGTGTATTTTTACAAATTTACATAATTAGAAATAGGACTTGATAAGCAATGGAACTTTGATAGAGTAGATATTCAGTTAAGAAACTTGTATTGTACCTGTTTTCTTCCCTCAGATTAATTTGTGTTTTATGCCACTATTCAGAAAAAGAAATTTCAGAGTATTAGAATAAGATATAATTTTAAAGTGATTTTATTAAAGCATTTGTTAAAACATTTACTAAATGTTCCCTAATATATTTTTAATACTCACTGTTAATATTTCTCAAATTCTTTCTTTCTACAATTTTGTCATGACAAGATTTCTCATCCATTAAAATCTTTCTTTGGAAATAGCTTATGTTTAAAGGTGTTTCTAAAAAATAGTATTTTTAAATTTGCATTATATTTTTGTTTGAGATGGTACTATTCTTTGAAAATCAAAACATTGGCCTTTAGTAGAGAATATGTGTATTAAAATCGCCTCAAATAATATAAAATTATACTTTTAACATTTCTGTCTTTCCTATTAAATTATTATTTTCTGGAGGATAAGGATCAACTCTTATTCAAATCTGAACCTTCCTAACTAGCACAGGGCTTGGCCCGTATTGAATGCTCAGAAAATACTTGTTGAATAAGACAATAAATTAATTGCCTCTTTGGTGAGGTTAATATATTCTGTAGTAGCCTGAGGTTATGAAATACCCCATGAACTGAAAGGACAAAATCCAAAATATAATGACTTAGTTTCTTAAAATTGTGGCAGTTCAGCTTCTTAAGAGGCATTCTGTGGAGGTCATGTTGAGGCTGTGGGAGCATTTAGAATGGTGGACACCAGCTGGCAGGCAGGAACCAAAACAGTCATTGAGTGCATTTGTCCTCCTGTTATGTTTTGTTAATTTTGAATCCGTTTACAACATTGAAAATGCAGTGATCTTACAATAAAAGTACAGACTTCTGAGGTTTCTTAAAAACTCAACAGAGCCAACCTCACTAGCCCTTGTGGCAACATTCAGCCAGAGCTGGTAGTGGGTGTTCCTTATAGATGGACTCACACTCTAGATTTTATCACTGTCCAGTGGGAAAGAGACATTTTGTGGGATGCGTGCTGTGTAGTATAAATATATAGAACCCTACAACTTGGTGTAGGATGTGGAGGAGTCTGTGCTCCACAGTCAGGCAGATCCTTTTGAATGGCCATGCAAAACCAATGGGAAAGCTGGGCCAGAATCAACTCTCGTCCTTAGGCTGGCTGCCAAACCTCAGTTCCTGGAGAGAAAGCAGAGGGAGTAGTACAGATCCCCCTCTGCCTAGCTGAGAAAGGAGGACCGCTCTTTAGTGTGGAGTCTGTGAAGCACATGGCAGAAGGCAGGGGGCTTGCTAGGGGCAAAGAAGTGGGGGCTAAGTCTAGCGATGGTACAGGCAAATTAGGAAGGACCGAAGCAGACACTGAGAGCAACTGACGGAGAAATATCTCTAAGGGAAATGGTGCTAGAGCTGGGGAAGGCTTGGAGAGCTATCAGACTGCAATGCAGGTCTCACCCTTATGAAGGAGAGAAGGAAGGGAGGAAGGAAGGAAGGAAAGAAAGAAGGAAGGGTTGGGTAGAAGGGCCTTACACTAAACTATAATTCTTTTTTTTTCTTTGAGATAGGGTTTCAGTCTCTCCCCCAGGCAGGGGTGCAGTGGCATGATCATGGCTCACTGCAGCCTCAGCCTCCTGGGCTTCATCCTTCCACCTCAGCCTCCTGAGAAGCTGGGACTACAGGTGCACACCACTGTGCCAGGCTAAGTTTTGTAATTGTTTTTTTTGTATTTTTTGTAGAGACGGGGTTTCTCTTTATGTTGCCCAGGCTGGTCTTGAACTCCTGGGTTCAAGCAATCTGCCCAACTTGGCCTCCCAAAGTGCTAGGATTATAGGCATGGTCACCATGCCCAGCCTTACCTGTAATTCTAAAAAAGTTTGACAAAGCTAACAATCTCGAGTCAAAGTTGCCACAGTTGTGCCTTAAAGACCTCTTTCTCCACTCAAGTTTGAAGAGCAGTGCCTCCATGATTTCCATGGACTGCTTTTCCTAAGAGAGAACTCAGAATAGTAAAGTTAGCACAACAAACTATATCCCTTCCTCACCACAGTTAGTTTGGGGTCTGCAGTGGGTACTCATCTTCTCCTTCCTGAGCTACCAACTCTGAGTTCTCTGTATCCCTAATTATCACCTTGGTGGGTCTTGCTGGCTTACTTAATGATGT
Organism: Chlorocebus sabaeus; assembly: GCF_047675955.1. Taxonomy (NCBI): domain Eukaryota; kingdom Metazoa; phylum Chordata; class Mammalia; order Primates; family Cercopithecidae; genus Chlorocebus; species Chlorocebus sabaeus. The sequence continues at coordinate 36,751,801 of NC_132913.1, forward strand.
GACCCAAATCCTCTTTCCTGGGGGAATGAAACCTTGTAGTCATGCCCTTCACAGGCTGGGTTTGCTGCATGTGTCTGTTCAGTTACAGTGGGGTAAGGGAGTATCAGGAGGCACCCAATCGGTTTCATATGTATTCGTCTCTGCCTTACTTGGGTAAAAACAGCCCTGCCTCTTCCTGCCAGTTAGGGCCAGTTATCTCTGCCAGTTGGTCCCTGGACACAAAGAGTCCAAGGTGCCCTCATGGCAGCTGTAACTGTAGTTCAGTGGGACCCTTGGTAAGTTCTTTGGTAAGAGGATAAGGAGACTAGGACCTCCCACCTTACAGAGCCTGGAGTTTTGTGAAGGGGAAGCATAGAATCCCCTGGTGAGTTATCAGGAGTGCTAATAAGCAGGGCTACTCCTGTTCTTGCTTTTGGGGCCCATGTCATCTTCCTATTCAAGACATAGCACCCTGTGGAGGACTCTGATGCAGTGCGTATGCTGCATCCTGAAGGACAGCACCACATTCTTTCAGAAGATCGCCTCCTAGGTGGTGCTTCAGCTGCACATTTAGAAGGCAGTTCTAGTGTTCTGTGAGGCCTGCCACTCCTGGGTGGTGCGGTATGTGATAGAACACTGGATTCCATGGTCTTGGGCCCAATCCTGCATCTCTTTTCTATGACAGCATGGGAAGATGTCATGCTGTGCAGGATCTCATGCCTATGGACGAGGCGGTCCACAAGCCCCCAGGTAACAATGCTGGCTGGGGCTCTGCTGGGTGTGAGTGCCTTTATGACTGGGCCTGCCCAGTAGAACCTAGCTCATGATGGGTAGTTCCAGATTCAGGATCACTCATTATCACATGGGTAACACTCCATTGTTGGCAGGAATCAGTAACATGCCAAGGGTAGTTTCTAAAAGGGCTTTACTCTTCTACTGCAGATGGCATGGACTTGCTCCAGAATCCCAGGGCCTATTTTATGATTCTCCCACTGGGGCTCCCTACCAGCTCTATACTGCCTTGTATATACTGATAAAGCATTTACTCTTTATCCTGTGAGCAGTGGGAACCACAGTTTCTAACTGTAGAGCTATATTATTAGATCTTTTAGAGAACTGTAATACAGAATGTTTGGAAAGAAAAGAAACAGACCAGCAAAAATTAAGGATCTAAACTAAAATTTAGGCCATAGGCATGATGAAGAAAAGGGGAGTGATTTGAAGAGTATTTAGAAAGTAGGATCAGTAAAATGGGAAAATTCCATGTTGGGAGGGAAAAACTGTCTAGAACAATTCTGGGGTTTGGGGATCTGCAAAGTAACCAGAAAGGATTTCATGTGTTAAATTTTTGATGCTGCATTTTAGAGTAAAGAGTTCCCAAGGACTATACCACTAAAAGAAACTTGGACTGTGTTGAGCTGTATTTAATCAGCTAGATTTTTAAGTGAATCCCAGTATTAATTCATATTGAATTAATTTTTCTTCCAAAAAATACTGAGCTGGGATAAACCAGAAATATAATGAACCAGAATACCAAATATTGTTTTCACCTCTTTTGTTTTCTTTGTAATACCAGAACCTATAGCAGTACCTAATACATATTAGACACAGTAAATATTTATTAAATGAATGAATTCTCCCAACTAAACCAATAATCCGAAATTTGTGATTCATTTTTGCCATGAGCATTGAGTTACTACTGGGAGATGTTGAACTTGCAGTGTAATAAATATTGGAGGAGAAATGCTTTGTTCACTCATCTTGTGGTAAGTGGGACTGGTTGTATTAAATTACGGACAACTTGGATGTTTCTGATTTTGCATGGGCTCGATCTTTATGGCCTCATCAAATCTTTACATCAGGAAGGGACCAAGAAAGATCCTCTTTTTTTCTCCTGTTGATTATAAGCCGAAGGGAACAAAGATTTCCAGACAATATGGAAATCCCTTTGTGACACAACTGTAGGGGAAGGGAAACCCCCAAATTCTTACTGTTCCAACCAGTGCAAACTGGGATTCGATCATTTCCTTTCCTCCCTCCCATGTCTAGGAGTTTATTCTGAGAAAATAATGGGACATAGACCATATAATGTAGTAGCAAGGATGTTGCTCATGCATTATCTAGAACATAAAAGTTTGGAACTCTCTGAAATGAGTAATAATAAGAGATTGAAATGGGGGACATGGCCCTTTAAAATAACCTACATTTTGTTCTGTACTGATAAAATTTTATAGTTAAAGCAAACTGGGTTAAAGAGAAACCAACTTTTAACATATAAAAACACTTCTTTCCTCTAATTCTCTCAAGACTTGCGCTGTTTCTCAGATACCTGTCCACAACCTTCCCATTGACTTTAATAGCTTGAGGAGAAGCTAGCAGATTCAGAGAAGGCCTAGAGCAATTGGCCAGTTGGCAAAGTGCGAGTCCCCCAGAGCCCCAGGTTTCAATGTCTGCTTCCTTTTCTTAACCCTTCTTCAGCACCCAGCTTTCACATGCTTGCTTTATACTTCTTAAAACTGAAATGATCACTTTCCCCTACAGTGACACAGTCTTAGCATGTCCAGGATACATTGAGCATGCCAGCCTCCTCTCAAAGGCAGTTCTTCTGTTCACCCTATCTTCTAACTGACTGAAGACTTTTAAAGCCTGGCATATGAAACCAGGCAGCTTCAATTCAAATTTTGAGTCTGCCACTTTCTATAATACAATTATAGGTGACAATTGATCTCAGCTTACTCATCTGTAAAAACTGGGATTAAGATAATAACCTACCTCAGAGGGTAATTGACAGAGTCAAATGTAAAGCATGGAATGATTCTTTTCAAATAATCTATCACTGTCAGCCATCAACTACAAAAGAGGTGAGGGGTAGTGTAGTACTTCTGCAGGTATGATGCCTGGTCTATTTCATTTCCTTTTGATCCCCTTTTACTGGGCTCTAATGATCGGGCCCAGAGTATCTCCCGTAGAAGCAGCTGTGCTATATTTTCTGATTTAATTAACGTTGATGTGTTGGTATTTCACTGGGTAATGCTCATTCTTCTTCACCCTAGTCCTAATTGGTTCTGAGGTCACAGCTTTAAGTGATTGAATTTTATTCATTTATCATTAATTAAGAACTCTACTGTCCAGTACTGTGGCCACTGGCCACATGTGACTATTTAACTTAAATTTCAATTAAATACAATTAAATTCAGTTCCTCAGTCACACATTTCAGTTGTGGCTAGTGACTCCCAAATTGGACAGCACTGACATAGAACATTTCTGTCATTACAGAAAGTCTTATTGGACAGCACTGACTTAGACCCTTTCTTTTGCTGCCCTTGTTATAGAGAATCATTGTAGCATTTATCCTCACTACCTGCGTGCTCCTGTGCACAGACAAGCCGGCAGAAAGCTTCAGATACCTATAAGCATAAAAACAGGAATTAGAACAACCAATTATCTCATATCAAATGCCAGTCCTTCAAAGACTTGATCAAATTCCTTTGCCTCTTGTAGGATAATCCTCTACAGCATGTGCTCAGGGGTGTGTGTGTGTGTGTTTCCGCTCATAAGGAAAAAGACCTTGCACGTAACTACAGAAATTGTATGGTTTTGATATTGGAACTATGTTATTCTACGTTACAGAGTGAAATCAGAATGAATGTATCATTACCTTTCCTGTTGATTCCTGACTACATTACTTGTATTTATTCCCTTTTGCCTTATTCCCAGGCCTGCCTGCCTGCTTTTCCGGTATGAATAACATCAGAACAAGTGACTAGAAAGAGAAGACAGGAAGTATACCACCTTTAGAGAGGGGTCACGTAATCAAGGCTTAGTTCTCACAAGCATAGTTACTCACAGTCCAGATGTCAGGGCGGGGGTCCCGGTGAGCTGAAGGCATCTCAGTGTGCCACTGCAAACGAGGACATTGAACTGCAGGGAAGTTTTATTGCTCAAGTTCACCCTGCTCTTTGTAGCAGCGCAGGAGTCAAAGTTCAAGTCTGCAGTCTGCAAAAGCTGTTCTTTTCTGGTCACTGCATGCTGCCTCTGAAAATGTTGGTGTCTGTGTATGTTTCATTTCTCAAAATCTGACCCGTCCCACTGGCTACTTTTAGAGTAATGGGTGTGAATGTATGTTCGTCCCCGGAGGAGCCTCAGGACATTTTCTCTTTTGTTGTCATAAAAATCGAGAGTGTACTTCACCTGGAGTATTTCAAGGGTAACACCAGACAATCATTTCATCAAGAGGGTGAAAAACACTTTAGGGAAGTTATTGCCAAAGAAGTGACGAGAATCCCATCAGGTTTAGGGCTGAGCATTGTTGAAACCAGGAAAGATGCCGTGGTGGTTTCATAGGTCAGGGCCTGCCTACTTCCTTTCCCCAAAGACTCGGAAAAGCCACAGGCAGGATAGAGAGAGGAGACCTAGTGGAATACATCGTGCTCTGATTATGTGGGACTGCTAAGAGCCCCTTCACTGGGCCATGTGGAGAACTTCTCAGTGCTGTTTGCCGTGGCCTGTGGGAGAACAGAACACATTTCGGGCTGTTTCTTCCCACTGGCAACTTTGCAGAAGCATTATAAGGCTTCCCAAACTGTGCTGCAAATTAGAATCATGTGGAGGATTCTTAAAATCCCAGTGTCAAGGTCGCATGCCATAGCAGTGAAATGGTAGTAGGGGAGAGCCATCATCAGTTTTTCAGGATCCCCAGGGGATTCTGATGTGCAGCAAATTTAGAAACCTTGGCCCTTTTTGACACCCTCTTTCTTTCATCTCCTTCTCGCCTTTCATCCTTTCCCCCTCCTCTTCCCCTTTGCAGGTTTTCCCGTAACTGTTGTTCCCTACTGTGGACCAGCACTTGTCTTCCTGGGACGTACCAGGGAAGCCCTCTTTCCTCCCCACCCTGAAACAACAGGAAAATAAGCAAAACCAAAAGGAAACCAAGGCAAGGTGGTCTTCAGTGGTCCCACCCTTCCAGCAGAAGACACTGCTCAGGGTCTCCGTGTCCTTCCAGTTCACACGGACCGCCCAAACTTTCATCTGGGTCTATTTCTCTATCACCTCATCCCCAGGATGCTTTATTGCTCCCAGGTCTCAGGCACCTGCCAGCTTTTTAGATTTAAAAATGTATGTTTTGGAGTTGGATGTGGTGGCTCATGCCTGTAATCCCAGCACTTTGGGAGGCCGAAGCAGGCAGATCACTTGAGGTCAGGAGTTTGAGACCAGCCTGGCCAACATGGCAAAACCCTATGTCTACTAAAAATACAAAACATTAGCCCGGCATGGTGGTGCATGCCTGTAATCCCAGCCACTTGGGAGGCTGAGGCAGGAGAATTACTTGAGCTTGGTAGGCAGAGGTTGCAGTGAGCTGAGATCATAACACTGCACTCCAGCCTGGGTGACAGAGCAAGACTCCATCTCAAAAAAAAAAAAAAAGTGCATTTTTATTTCTTGATGCCCAGTTTCCGTATCTGTAAAATGGAGTAATAATAATTACCCCTACTACACTGAGTGTTGTGGGGATTCACAGCAAGCACTTATGGAAGCATCTTGCACATACTAGGTTGAGCCATATGAAGTTGCTCTTTTTGTAGGTCAAAAATGATGGAATAGTGGCAATCTTATATTGTTCAGTCCTATAGTAAGTGCTCAATAAATGTTAATTGTTGTTATTACTTTCCATGTAACCAATGTATTTTATTTGAATATAATATTTGTATGTGGCAATTTTTATTTAGTTTTAAAGCCATATATGGGCTTTAAAGCGTAATCCCAGTTTTCTGTCTGTATTCATAAGTAGTATCATAATATTCATTAGTTAACGGAGTGGGAGAGGTTCTGTCTGTGAAACTGTTTTCTCCTTTTATAGGAGAAAATACTTTTCAAATTTGAGAAAGTCTGCCCCAGACCTCCCCTAACTAATCTGTCTCGCTTCTGCCTGTGTTTTTATCCTCACCACAAGATGCTGATCTTAGCTTGGGATCAGCTAGGAAGTCTGACAGGTGACCCAGGCTTTTGACTTCTTATAATAGAGCTTGGCACGCCATGGCGCCTTTTGGAAGACCTTTCAAAAGTCGTTTCTGACTGGAAAGCAAACGTTCTTGGGCAGTGTCTTGACCTAGATGAGTAACTGGGTGCCTTCTTTGCCTACTGTGAGCTGATTTTGAGGACTATATTAGCTATCAAGCATGTGCCAGCATTGTTCAAAGTGTACTGTCTGCTTTAAACCTCCTAAGAGCCCTGTGGTTTTAATTTCCCTATTTTGCAGTTGAGGAAACTAAGGCACAGAGAGATTAAGCAACCTTCCCAGTAGCAGTCAGCATGCTAGGCTGAGCTGGCCCACTCCAGAGCCTGTGCTACTGTACTGCACCACACTGCTTTCGATGCATTACCTATTCTCCCTCACAGTAATCCTAGCAAGTGGGTAATGGGGCCTGGGGTCTCTCTGCTCTGGAGCCCAGCACTTCATGTCCTTGCTGTAGTGGTTCCTAGTCAGCCTGCTTGTGGCTATTGGGTGTGGCTGCCCTATTACCCTTAGAGGCATTCCTTTCCAAGGCCAGGACTCTGCCCTGCTTAGGGTGATGAGATGAAATGGTTTCTTGGAGCCTTCTTAGAATAACTAAAAAACACGTTATCTGCTGCTGGAGCCTTCTCTTGACTGTATTTACCTTGGTGTCCCCAACACCCTCTCCCCTTTGAGTGTTCCAGGGCAGTGCTGGAGGAGGCTCAGAGACAATGGGGTTATTCAGTGGGTTAATAGTTTTCTCCAGCTGTAACTCTACTTCCCCAATGTTGAGAAGGCCTGCCTTTGTTAGTATGGCATCTTTCCCTCTTTGTTTCTTTCCATGAAAATACGATGACAGCATGTATTCTTACTTATTAATCCTTTCTCAGAGAAAAGAATATTATTATTAATCATAAAAATTGTTATTGCATTTTTCTGGCCAGGGGTGATGGATCCAGGTTTTTAGAGAGTAGGACCCTCCTTAAGGAAAAGAACACACAATTACAGCCATAAAATTAGGAGCAGGGTCTTGTCATGCAATCAGGTACCCTGAAGCTTAGATTCCACTAAACTCCATGATACATCCACCTCTAGCAATGGTGTTTGTGAAGTTTTTCCTTTTATTTATTCATGTAATACCTATTTTATTTTATTTTATTTTTTAGGGATGTCACTCTGTTGCCTGGGCTGGAGTGCAGTGGCTCCATCGTAGCTCATTGCATCTTTAAGCTCCTGGGCTGAACAGATGCTCTTGATGTAGCCTCCTGAGTAGCTGGGATTAGTATTTTTAAAATTATATATATTTATGGTATACAACGTGAAGTTTTGCAATATGTGTACATTGTGAAATGATTAAGTCAGGCTAATTATCAGTCACTTCACATAAGATTTTTTAGTGATGAGAACATTTAAGAGCTAACTATTCTCTTAGCAATTTTCGAGTATATGATACACTGTTATTAACTCTAGTCACCATATTGTACAACAGATCCCCAGAACTTATTCCTCCTATCTCACTGACATTTTATACCCTTTGACCAACATCTCCCCCGCATCTACCCATCTTCCCCATCAGCTCCTGGCAACCACCATTCTACTCTTCCTCTGTGAGTTCAGCTTTTTTAGGTCCTACATATAGTGAGATCATAGAATACAGTGTTTGTCTTTCTGTGCCTGGCTTATTTCACTTAGCATAATGTCCTCCAGGTTCATCCATGTTGCTGCAATTGAATTTTAACATCTTTTTCTCTAAGCCCTTTTATTTCCAGTGTCCAGTAATCAAATAAGTATACCACTGGTATGAATGAACATAGAGCTTTATCTGATCTTTATAAAATGTAATGGATCCTGAGCTGGGTTGGCAGTTGGAGGCAACACCAAGACAGATAACCACCTGCCCCCACAGGGCAAGGAGGTACAGGGTGACCTCATAGGTAGCTGGAGGATCAGCTGGACTGCCCTGCCCATCTCCCAGCCTCTGTCTTCCTCTCTCATCAGCACCGTGGGGGCAGCTGTATCTCAGGTGGGATGTGGAGGTCAAGGAATTAGATTGGCCTGAAGCATTCAATAAGGGAAGGTTCTCTTAAAGTAAGCTTCTGGGGTATTTGAATTTTAAAAGAAAACATTTGTGAACCTTAAATACATTTCCATTTGGTGATAATATCAAGCTGCATCATGAAGGGAGGAAATTTTGATAGGTGGGATGCAGATTTGGGATAGATTTTAACCACCCTGTACATTGCAAAATGAGACGATTGCCTACTTTCTCTGTTGAAGCTAAGCAAGGTTTAGAGTTGCCATGTTTCTGCTGACTGTGACATGGCATGCTGGACTGAAAAGTCCTAGCCAGGGTGGCAGGAAAACGAGGCTGCCCTTGAAGCTCTAATTGTTTGCCAGCTTTTTTCTGTGGCTAGATACCTGAAATACTCTGTGCCTCAATTCCTTCATTTATAAAATGACACACTTTGAATAGGATATTGAGTCCCCAAACTACTCCTCAGAAAACTGGACTGGTTAATAGATGTTCATGAGAAAATAAGCTCTCTGCCGGCAGGGCGGCAGGTGTCACTGTTCAAATAAGTGTGGGGAAAATGCTGGCTTAAGCAAAACCAAAGAGATTTCCTCACTGCACTACTTTTCAGAGCCTTTAGTATGCTCATGTGTATTCTGACTCTTAATGCACAGTATTTCCCATGGACGCCTCTGAGTAAGCTTGATTTGGGAGATGTAGGACACAACATGTTGCTGGTCCATCCAGCTTTGATAAAGTATTACTCAAAGACTTGAAGATTTCCCTGAAAGATGCTATCCTCTCAAGATAGCTCTATCTTCTCACTGTCCTCACCAGAAACACCCCAAATTCTTTAATTTCTCCAGGTTCCTGTAGCATGCATACACAGGTCAATATGCACACTATACACACACACATACACACACACACACACATCCTTCTGTTATAAAAGCAGTTATCATGATTACTTCTACATAAAATCCATGTTTTCAACAAATCTGCTATCAGAGACCTCCTATGTCATAGGGGCGGGGGACCTAAAGATAAATCAGATCATGTCCATAAAATTTAGGCCCTTAAGGGCTCAAAATTTAGTAAAAAGTATGTCATCTTAACCGTTCTGCTACATGTTGGCAATCATAATAACTAATAAAAGCTATATGTGGTATATTAATTCGTATCATGTCCCTACAGCATAGAAGCTATCAGTCTCATTTTAGAGATAAGGAAAGAGAAAGTCACCTGTCCAAGGTCATAGTCCTAATAAATGGCAAAGCTGGGACTTGAGCCCAAATCTGTCAAAATACAAAGCCCATTGTCCTTACGAAATAAAGCCTGTAGCCACCTTAGATAGGTAGAGGCCAAAACACCAGCAGAGAAGGTGGTTTCTAATTGATATGGTGTGAGGAGAGGGGTTGGGAGCCTTTCTAAAGAAAGTGAACTGAGCCTTCAGTAGAAAATTGAAGGAAACCAAGGATGACAGCAGGAGCCAAGCACTGAATGAGAAGCAGCTTGGTGCACTAGACACCTAATGCACTGTGGCTCTGTCAGTTGAGCTGAGATGTCAAGGGGCAAGTGGTAGGCAGGCGCCAGATCATGGGAAGGCTTGTATTGTAGACTTCCGCTTCTACCCAGCACTGATGCTTCTCATTGCTGCTGGAGCTCCCACTTTACTTCCTCCCCCAAGGTTCGTCTTAGGGTTGTTTTGGAGACAGAATTGGGCCCTGCTTGCCAGTCTGGTCAGAGACTGGAAAGCTTCAATGGGATCACCTTGGATCTGGGAGTCCAGGGCATTCCACAGCTCGCACCTGCCCCTCAGGTTGTGTGTCGTCTCTCTCTCCATTTTTTTCCTTCCTTTTTTCTTCCAGATAAACCGCCCTAGTTGGAAGGAAAGAATATGGACGTCTTACTGGTTTTCGTGCGTAATGCCTGTGTAGGGTTGATGCAGTCATGTCACCTGGCTCCTCTTCCTGCATCTCACGTGTATGTGGCCTTGGTTCTAAGGATGGCACATCAGCATCACAGCATGCTCACTCTTCACTAAATGACTGAAGCCAGCATTTCCTCCCATGCTCTTAGCAGCCTCTGTGGGGACTTTTATTTTAAGAATAACATTAATGATTTTACTAAGAGAGTTCAAGAATTTGAGTATTATGCTAGAACTATTAACAATAATGTATATAATAGATAATGTTTTCTATGCCTGCCTTGTAGAGCATGATGAATGGGTGAATGAGTGAACATGTAAAATAGAAAACAAGGAGGACAATTTTCTTATCCATAAGAGGCTACTCAGTACTTTTTTCTCTAAGAAAGAAATTAATTTTGATGCAAAAACAAAAATTTTCTGTTATCAAGGAAAACCATCTTTTATTAATAACCCCTATATCCTTTTCTGCCTGAATGAATGCTATGTAAAATCTTATTATATTCTGCTTTGCTACAATAACACACTTCTTTAATTATCATTGTTTATAGAGACTTATAAATGAAGATGGTGCATTACAAAGGAAGAATTCCTGCCTCAATGATACAGAGTTGGGAGCTTATTTGTTACTTTTTTTTTTTTTTTTTTTTTTTGCCTTCAAATGCAGGATGGGGAAATCCTCCTTTCCTCTAAATAAGTGTGCTAATTAGTTAAATGTGTTTGAAAAGTCAGATTATAGTTTAGGTTGATTTAGCCAATCTTATACCCTTTCACAAAAATAAAACTGTGATGGTCTTTGAGCTGTCAGGAGACATACTGTGTGTAGCTGAAGGTATTGGTTGATCACAGATTTGGAGGATATGTACATGCATAGATTTGTTTTTAAAACATATTCATTGTCAAGTGAGAAATATTGGTTAAGATTTAGAAGTTGGGTGCTAATGAACCCAGTGGTTTGCAAATAATGGTTTAGCCATAGGGTTTTTACATAAGCCATTGTTTTGTTGTTGGCTGTTTGATTTTTCTTTTTCTTTTTCCTACAAGAAAAGAGAACACAGGCTGGCTCTTCTCTGCTGTAAGAAATTCTGGAAGGACTCTCCACACCTACCAGATTAGTAATTACAGCTCTTTCTTGAACTTAAATTATTTCAAAGGCCAAATGGAAACAACTCTCAAGGTTTTTTGACAAACATTTGGTCAGGATTCTTGGAACCATGGGAAAAACCCTACTCCATGCCAGGTAGGACATGAGATTCAGCATGAGTTGGTTCTTCCCAATCTTGAGTGAGAATCAAGATGAGGCTAAGTGCTTGTTAATGGTTGAAGGTGAGCCATATTGTTCACATTCTCTAACCCCTTCTTGACAGCTAGCTACAAGGGCAGATGGTGTAGGCTTTGAGGTAAGGAGGATAATTTGTGTGGAAAGAAAGGGCATGATTTGTAAACTACGGTGGGAGGGAGAATTCTGACTTCCTCCTGTCCCCAGAATCCATGGGACTTGAAAGAGTGAGTACCCTCTACTGGACATAGCTCAAAAAGGAAGCAGCACTTTTTTTGCTGTGAACTGGGCTTCTGTCAATACAAAGCAATGGAAGAAACATTTCATGAAGAGGTTAAAGATTTCAGAGTGGTTTGTTTACATTTGGCTTTCAGACAGTGTGGTGAGAGGTGTCAGGAAGGGCAGAAAACCCTTAAGAATGTGGGCGAGCAGGGCAGTGCCAAAGACATTGGATGGGGTGGGAGAATGAACCGACCTCAAAGCCTCAAACAGAATCTTCATGCCAGCCCTCTAAAATGATGACAAAGTGGCCCAAAACACCTTTCAATGGGCACTGCCAATAAAACTCAGTTCAAATAGCGCAGAATATCTTCATGGGTGCATGGCCGGCAGCGTCTGCTTTATAATTGATTACTAGTACTTCTTGTTTCTGAATATCTGGAACCATGAATAAAAGAAAGGTAAATTCATCACTCCAAATACAGAAATGACTACCTCTGTATAGTGCCAAGATAACTCTTTTTTTTTGATTAAAGGATATAAAACATATGCCTAATAATCTAATGTTAGATTTGGAACCAGGTTATTTTGAATGTAAGAAGAGACCTGGCTGCAATTTAGTTCACTTAGAACTATTATATTGTTTCTGAGTACGTTTTATACTTTTACAATTTTGGAATATCTCTAGGGTAAAAATTCCTGAAAAAAATAAAATGAAAAATGGCATTCTGAAACATAAAAAGAGTTTAATAAAAGACACAAAAACAAAAATTTCTTCAGACAACCACGCCCTCCCAATAAATAAAAATGACAAGCTGTAACTGAAATGTACCTAATGTTCCATTGCTGCCTGGGAGTTCCTTGACTCCTTTCCTTTCTGGCTGTTTGCACTTGAAAATGTCTCCTTGTCAGTTCTCAAGAACCTTCAGATTGATGGAGAAAGCAAACAAGCATACAACCAACAAGCTGAATAGCTCCTAGAATAAATACATCCTTTAGAATTGTGAATACAGTCATGCACCTCATAATGACATTTTGGTCAACGATGGACTGCATATCCAGTAGTAATCCCATAAGATTATAATGGCTATACTCAATAGCCTAGGTGTATAGTAGGCAACCATTTAGGTTTCTGTAAGTACACTCTATGATGTTCACATAACACCAAAATCACCTAACAATGCATTTCTCAGAACATATCCTCGTTGTTAAATGATGTACGATTGTATATTACTAGACATACACAAAAAGACATCATCTGTCCTTCAGAAATTGAAATATTTTGATGCAGTTGAACTTTAAATCAAATTGGGGCAAGGCAGCTTTTCCCTGTAACTCTAGCCTTGCCAAGGGGCTCCAGAAAGAGAAATGAACTTCTTTAAAAAAAACCTTGATTTTTATGCAGATGGACTCTCAGTTCAGATTGGGTATATGTGAATAACTTTCTCCTTCTAGGTGTAGAAATAAAGCATCAGTGTCTATGAAGTCCAAGAGAGATCATCTCTGCCTAGTTCTCTATTATTGACATTTTTAAAACCACCTTTAACCTTTAGTTGATACGCCTTAAAGAAATATTAATGTAAAAAGCGTATTTGTCTACCAAACAAATTTAAGCTGGTGGCCAGATCCTCTTGGAGGACTCTTTTGGAGCCAGAATTCCTGACTGCAAGGGACAGAATGCCAGCTCAAACTAGCTTGGGCAAAAGGGAGATTTATTGGATGGATACTAAGGCTTCTATAATAATTAAGGGAAGAGTTAAAAATCAGCCAGAATGCAAGAGTTGGGCCTTTTCTGACTCTTTCTCATCCCTGTTTCGCTTAGCCAGCAAGCACCTTCATTCTCTTCTTCCTCCTCCATGATGGGAGGAACATGGCATACACATGTTCCTGCATGTCACACCTTGGGGGCTCCTGTACCAGAGAAGACTGGTTTATTTTTCCATTCTCATTTGAAAAATATTCAGAAAGACTTCTAATTGGCCAGACTTGGCGAAAATGTCCAACACTGACCCAAATAACAGTAGCCAGTAAGATGGGCCATGTAAGAATGTGAAGCTCTTCAATAGTAACATATGACTGGTGTTAGCAGAAGACTCATTCCCATAAGAAGGGGGAAGTATAGAGCAGAATGAATTGCAAATGCCCCCTAGAACTTTGGTTTTATTGTTTCAACCTTATATATTGATTTGAAAAATTGTAATGGAGTGGTATTCAAGTTTTAGAAAAGAAAATAGGTAACATTCCTACTTATCAATAGGTAACATGTCAATAAGGAACACTTCTATCTTCTGGTGTTTGCAGAAATATTCACCAGAGCAACCTTTAGCTTCATTTGCATGCCTAGGCTAAGGAGGTTATTCAAACTCTGTATTGTTGTTGTAGTGGTCATCTGTGGTTTTGCTCTCCCAGCATCTAGTCAGTCCTTCTGCTTCAGCTTTGAAACACTTAGGTTTTCCTGTGGGAAACCAATACCTCCTGCGTTCTCATACCTTGTGATTTCAATAAAAATTACACCTTTGCTCTTGTTCCAGCTACATGCTAGTGATGCAACCCTGGGCAAGTGGAATGACACATTCCTCTGGCCAATTCTTGGTCCAAAGATGGGCCTCCCTCCTTTGTTAGAGCTTTTCTTGAAACATTTTGGAAAGAGACTTCTGGAGAATGCTTTTGGAACTGCTGGTGACTGTAGTTTGGGAGGACCTGATGAGAATAAAGTAAAAGAGGGGGCAGAGCAAAGTTGAGGGATGAAAATTCCTGAAAACAAGGCTAAAAGTCCAGCCATGTCTAAACTAGATGGTTAGGTGAGACAGTAAAATGCTTCCCCTTCCATCCCAGTTGCAGTTTTAGTTACAGCCTATTTGATTGGGATTTCTGTACCTTACAACCATTGTGTTCTTAAAAATGCGATTGTCTTCATGAGCTGAACTGTAATTTCTAGTTAGCTCTTTAGCTCCACTTCCTTGTGTTTAGGTATCTGTAGCTGCTTTGCAAGTCACCACAGACCTTAGTGGCTGGAAGGCAGTAACAATCATTTTATTTTCTCTCATGATTTCTGTGGGTCAGGAATGTGAGAAGGGCTAAGCTAGGCTTTTCTGGAAGTTTCTATGCAGTTTCAAGATAACTATGGCTATGGAATAAAAGGGAGGAGCTGGGATTGGAGCCCCTGGGGGTTGGCTGGGCAGCTCTCTTTTTTCATGAAGTCTCAGTAGCTCCTTGTGGACTACTTGGGCTTCCTCATAGCATGGAAGCCTTAAGGCACTTAAGCTGCTTACATGGTGTCTCAGAACTTCAGCATAATTATTCCAGAATACCAGGTGTAAGTTGCATAACCCTCTATGACCTAGCTTTTGAAATCACATAGCATCATTTATACCACACTTTGGTCAACTAGTTAGTAAAGTTGACCCAGAGTCAAAAATGACAAGATGTAGACCTCACATCTCAGTGGAGATATGTGAAATAATTTGCAGACAATTTTATTTATTTATGTATTTATGTATTATTTATTTATTTATTTGAGATGAAGTCTCACTCTGTCACCCAAGCTGGAATACATTGGCGTGATCTCAGCTCACTGCAACCTCCACCTCCCGGGTTCTAGCAATTCTCCTGCCTCAGCCTCTAGAGTAGCTGGGATTACAGGTGCCCGCCACCATGCCCAGCTAATTTTTGTATTTTTAGTAGAGATTGGGTTTTACTATGTTGGCCAGACTGGCCTCGAACTCCTGACCTCAGGTGATCCTCCGGCCTCGGCCTCCCAAAGTGCTGGGATTACAGGCGTGAGTTGCCACACCCAGCCACCAGACAAATTTTTAAAGCAGGGCATGTCTTGAGCAATTTCCGAATTGCAAGAAAGGTGCCTATGGTCAGAGTGATATATTTAAGGAGACTTAGCTTTAGAAAGACCTACCTTTAGTTTATACTTTTGGAAACTGTATTAACTTTTTCAGGTAACTAAGGTACCACCATATTAAAAATTAAATCAAGATTGATTGTGATCTTTTAGGCTTCAGATTTCCATTCTGCTCTTGTATTAGGCATTTTTAAATTTCTGTTTAAATAGCATTGAAGTATTTAGATTTGTATTTGTTTGCCACTTTATAATTGCTTATGTGTTGATTTAGTCCTGAGGTTTTGGAATTTAGTACTTGTTTCTTAAGATAGCTTCCAAAGTGCTTAATTTTCTACTAGTGACCAGTTTAAGTAGAAGTATCTCATTTTATAGACTGTACATGAAGTAGTAATTAGGGTGTAGACTTGTAAAACTTGACCTGGGTTATGGTCCTAGCACTTTGCCTGTGACTGATGTAGAAATCCTCCTTTATATTGTCTAGTACCATCCACAGAGTGAAGGTTCAGAATGAAACATTTCTCAACTTTCTCTGAAGTGGAGGAAGTTCAATAGATCTTGAACTAATTTTTTTTTTTCTGTTTTGGAATGTAGCAAGTAATCCATTGGAATAAAACCAGCAGTTGAGTAACTCATGCAAAGGTAATTTAGAGCACAAATTAAATCTGTCAGAGTGGCATTAGATTTGCAAAAGCTCATAAATAACAAATGAAAGGTCACAGAGCTGTGAAAATGAAAGTGTACTTCTTCATAAAGAGAACCGTATTCAGGGACAGGATCCGCAGTGCATATTCAAATAGCAACATCATAAAATGGAAACACAATGTCTTTTCTAAATGTCTAAAACAGTCCAAAGTCACCGCAGATTCTGTGGAAAAGCGTCAAAGTTCCGGGAAAGACTTCATATCTGAACATGTCCAGCATCACGTTTGTGAGGTTTGTGGATTAAAGCCCCATCAACTACTGAGAATCTGTGAGGAAAAGATACATCCCCTCAGCAGAGCTTGTATTTCAGTAGCTATTAGGTTAATTGTGAATGCATGCCACTCATCTTTCATTTTTCAGTTCCTAGAAAATACTAATAGAGTGAGTGGTGCTCCATGATTTATTGCAGGAATGTAAACAGTCAGTGATATGAATAAACAGTCCTGCCCATCCTGTTTTTCTCATGGAAAAGAGAGGTGGAAAATACAGTCTTGTCTACTAAGTTCTTTTACTGTGCATTGTGTGCATTTTTTTAGTCCTGTGTTGGTCGTGACTTTCATAAGGGAACAAAATCTATGTTTATAAAAAATAATGTGTGGGCTCTATCAAAATTAAGAACTTTTATAGATCAAAGGACTCCATCAAGAAAGTAAAAGACAACACAGAATGGGAGCAGATATTTGCAAGTCATTTATCTGAAAAGGATCTAGAATCCAGAATATAGAACTCTTACAACTCAAAAATAATTAGTCAATATTCGAGCAAAATATTGGTCAAAGGATGTGAATAGACGTCACTCCAGAGAAGATGTACAGATGGCCAATAAACACATGAAAAGATGTTCAGCATCACTGGTTGCTTGGAAAATACAGGTCAAAACCAGCGTGAGATAGACTTCACAGCAACTAGGATGGCTATAATTTTTTTAAAAAAGAAAGGAAAGTGTCAGTGAGAATGTGGGGAAATTGGAACACATACACTGCTGATGACAATGTAAAATGGTGCAGCTTCAGTGGAAAATTGGCAGTTCCTCCAAAAGTAAAACATAACACAAGACCCGGCAGTTCCACTCCTGCATATATACCCAAGAAAAACAGAATGCATATGTCCACACACAAACATGTTTGTGAATGTTAACGCAGCAGTATTCACAATAGCCAAAAAGTGAAAATCACCCAATGTATGTCATCTGATAATGGATAAACATAGTATGTTCGTACAATAAAAGAAACCTCAGATTTCCGTGCCAGGTGCTTGCTTTCTGTTTCCTGATCAGAGGTCCATCCACACTGGGCTATGGCCATCCATTTTGGCTGCCGAAGTGTAGGGGAGGGAGGGAGTTCCTTGTGGAGTGAAGCTTGATCAGTGGAACTGGATCAAGCAGGAAGGAACCAGGCAGATGACTTCTCCCTTTCTCCTTCCACGGGCTACACAAAGATGCAGGCCTTCCTCTTAATCTTCTACCGTTGTGACATGATTTGAGGTGGTGAGCAGCATAGTACCCTACGAACACATTGCCTCCCGTTTTCTAGATTCATTTCCATCTCTGTTTTCCCCCTTTGCCTCTTTGTCTTAGGCGTGCATCTTCCAAATAGTGTTAGGACACCAGGGAAGGGCATGGTAAGAGAAGAGAGAACATTCTGTTTCATATTGAATCTATTATTTTAGAAGACATATGACTATTTTGAGGTTATGTTCATTGGTTTTAGGTGAAAATCTGACTTGTGCATAAAAAGTCTGTCAAACTCATTCTTTGAAAAATGTTATTAAAAGTTTTTTTCTCTATGAAATAATACCTGCTCATTAAGATGTTTTGAACATGTAAATGAATATTAAAATACTCCCTAAATCCTACATTATTTTGGTGTCTATCCTTTCAGTCCTTTTTCTAATTATACATAAACCTAGAAAAGACATACTCTTTTTTTTCCAAAGAAGAAATGATTTTACAAGTAAAAGGTATTGGGAGAATTAGAATTCGAGTACTTTAAGAATTTGTAAATTCAGCATTAAACACATGAAATTCAATGTTAAAAAATTATTTGAATCCCCCAAATTTGAAAACTTGTGCTAAACAAATCAGGCCTAAAGAATTCAGCTTGCTCTTTCCTATGATGAGTAGAGGTGGATCTCTTGTAAAGAATGAAGTAGTTGCTTTAATTTCATCTACGCTGATCCACCATCCTGTGCACACACAGGACGTGGCCTTGGAAGGCGATACAAGGCAATGCGCTCCTGACCTCCATCAGCATCTTTTATACAAGTAATAAAAAAATTTTTTTTGATGTCGAGATATTGCCATACAGTCGGGAAAGCTGTGGGGGACTTGGTTTAGTTCCTGGCTGCAAAGCAGGAACTTCGTTTTCTCATGAGGCACCCTGCTTGTTATGAGTCACAGCTTCAAGCAGCAATCGTAGCCGCTTGGGATTTTTGGCCATTTGGGTTTTTTAGCTTCTATAAGCAGAGTGCTATACTCCAGTCCCTAGTTTTATGCTGTGAGCCTGGTTTTAGTTCCCTATCTCACATGAAAACATGTAAGACTGTTCTCCACAGAGGCCAAGTTCCTGCTGCCACATCTCTGCTACTGGGTCCATTTCCCTGCAGCCCTATGGCGTTTTCCCCACACCGTGTATGTACTCTGTGACTGCTCTGTAAAAATATCCATCTCCTTTTAGACCTGAGCCTTGGCTTTTTGGTATTGTCCTTTAATATATTATTAGCATTAGTGTATAATTTTATCAGAAAGGGTGTGGAAGCATGATATGTTGTGAAGACATCGCCCACCATTTCTTGTTATATTATTATCATACTTTAAGTTCTGGGATACATGGGCAGAACGTGTAGATTTGTTACGTAGGTATACATGTGCCACGGTGGTTTGCTGCACCCATCAGCCCGTCATCTATGTTAGGCACCATGGAGGTACCATGATCACTCTTAGTCCTGCACATAGATATTTGCAAACCAATTAGATGATAAATAAGTGGTATGGTGGAGGGAGGGGAGAAGCATGTTTGACAATTTAAACACACTATTAAAGGCAACAAAACAAAAATGGAAAATGCTTCATAAAATTACCTGGAAGAGTAAGTTAAAAATTGAAGTGATGCCACATAGTTTTATAAGTCGTTACTTTTTTCCAAAAAGTAACCAGAACAAAAGCTCTGCTATACTTAATCCTCATCCATTTAAACTTTGCCATGAGTTTGCTTTACTGTTCACTTTACTATGAAGATAATTTTTCATATTCTTGATACTGTGAATTTTTAACGATGCCTTCAAGACATTTCTCACTCCCACTTGCTCATATTTTTGGTCATAAAAGATATAGTATACATGGCTTCAAATTAAGTCTTTTTCTATAGCATGGATCTGGATTTTTGTTTTTAGCCAATGTGATGATGTTTTTATCACTCATCTCTTATGGCAAAACAAAGGATGAGTTGACAAAGAAAAGGAGTGGAGGGCAAGAGGCCACCCCTGAGGTATTAGAATAGTCTGACATAAATGTTCCCATCCACTCCACAGAGGCTCTCGGAGCCCTCTCTGTGGCCAGGGTCTGAGGCAGGGAAAGTAAGGATAATCATGGCAAGTTCCTGTCATGAGGACCTCATGGTCCTGTAACCTGGGAAGGAGTTTACAGTACTCTGTGTCACCTCAGATCAATTACACTCTCTTAAAATTATGAAACATTATCATCACTGGGACATGTCATGTGGGAGGAAATGTTACCTAAAAAACAAAACAACAACAACAACACAAAGCATGCAATGGGCTGAAATGTGTGCCCCCAAAATTCATATGTTGAAGCCTAACCCCTGGTACCTTGGAATGTGATTGTATTTGGAGATAGAGCCTTTCAGGAGGTAATTAAGGCTAACTGAGGCCATAAAGCTGAGATTATAATCCAGTCTGACTGGGTTCTTATGAGTAGAAGTGACACCAGGACTATGCATGCAGGGCAAAGCCATCAGCAAGCCAAGAAGAGAGGCCTCAGGGGACAGCAGCCCTGCCGACACCTTGATCTTGGACTTCCTAGCTTCCAGAACTGTGAGAAATCTCTGTTGTATAAGCCCCCCAGTCTATGGTATTTTGTCATGGCAGCCTGGGCTAACTCATACACCATGTCTTTGCTATCTTAATTTTGTATTTTCCTCTCTGGTCTTTTGTCCGTGCTTTTGTTCACATTTTTGTTTATAGTTACACACATAATGTTCATGCCATTTTGATCTCTGACTCTCAATCTGAGCCCTGCTACATACAGATTGGGAGGAGATGGGGGTGTTGGCCATGGTGCTGCCAGGTCTCCATGGGGTGCTGTGCAGACCTGTCCCAGAGGTGCAGCCTCACCTTACCAACCTCACCATGCTGGCAGAGAAAAGCCAGATGGATGTGGAAAGAAGCACTGTTGCATTCTTTCAAGATGAAGTGATGTTTGTCTCTGTCACTTGGCTGCTAACTTGCAAGGGAAAGATACTGGTGGATATTTGTTTTTTCATCATATTGTTCAACCAAGTGCCCAGCACAGTGCCTGGCAGTCACACTTACTAAGTGATTGAGTGGCCCATTCTCTTCCTGAATGCCAGGTTTGCTTGGGGAATTAAATTGTAAACAGAAGATGGCGTAGTGAGCGTGAAATTAGCAAGGTTGGCATTAGCAAGCTGTTACAAGTGATAAGAGAGCTCTACTCTGTTTTCTGACAATTTGCCAATTAAAAAAGAATAATCAACACATCTGGAAGTAATTTAGCATGTTATGCATTTTATGGCTTCAGCTATTTAAAAAAAAATTTAAGAAAGTTATAATACTATTAACTTAACCTGTGTCCCATTCTGTAATTTTGAACAATTGCTTGCACCCTATAAACAGTTGGGTCTATTTCTGGGCTCCTTAGAGTGTTCTTTCTAAATTCATTTTTACACTTTCTATCATTGTGTTTTGATTGATTTTGCTTTGTAGTATATTCTAGATCTGATTGGGTCATACTGATTTTTTCTACTGAGTTTCTGTTTCATAATATATTTCCTTGCGTACGTATTTTGACAAATTTTGGAATTCTTTTGTTATGCATTTAAAAAATCTTGTTGAATATTTATATTAAACAAAATATCAAAATTGTTGGTTTTCAGCTAGGTTAAAATAAAATGAATAACCTTGACTCCTGGCAGAGGAATAGAGATAATGGTACTTAGAAAAGTAGTAGAACATGAGGAATAAGCTTTATAGGAAACCAAGAAGATAGCAAGAGAATAGCACCTATATAAAAATTAAGACAGATCTCTGCATTCCCAGTAAGCAGAGCAATTCATCCTTATTACAGATTGTCTTTTCCTCAATTTTGAGTGAAAAAAGGACAATCAGAATAAAGGACAGAGTAGATAATAATCACTTCGTGCTATAGCGACAACACGATCTTATCAGTTTTTTTCTCCCCCCCGAGATGGAGTTTCACTCTTGTTGACCAGGCTAGAGTGCAAAGCAACAGTGCAAACTCAGCTCACTGCAACCTCCGCCTCCCAGGTTTTAGCGATTCTCCTGCCTCACCCTCCTGAGTAGCTGGGATTACAGTTGCCCACCACCACACCCAGCTTATTTTTTGTATTTTTCGTACAGACAGGGTTTCACTTTGTTGGCCAGGCTGGTCTCGAACTCCCAACCTCAGGTGATCCACCCACCTCGGCCTCCCAAAGTGCTGGGATTACAGGCGTGAGCCACCACGCCCATCCAATCAGTTTTTAAAATACACCTTAAGTCAGTCTTGAGAACACAGAATTACCTAGTGTTTAAAAATGCAGACTCCAAAGCCACATGGCCTGAGTTGGAGTCAGATCTGCTATTTGTTTGCTGAACCCCAGTTTACCCAAAACGGGTTAATAATTGTGCCTACCTCATAGGGTTGCTGGGAGAATAAATGGATATACATAAAGGACTTCAGTAGTACCTGGCCAACAAATATTAGTTACATTAAGGAGATTTTGTGTTACGGAGGCACTTTTTAATTTTGGAGAGACCAGCTTTCCTGTATTTGTTTGTTTTCCCAAATCTGAAAGTCTGCCCTGTACAGGTTTGCATGGACACCGTGGCCCAGTACGGCTGCATTCCCTATCTGACCTGCACCATTCTCAGGGAAATGCTTCTGAGCTTTTGCTCCTGTCTTCTTTATCGTACTCTGACAGCCATCCCGTGGCCTCCTTAGCTGGATTTCATTAAAATTCAGTCTCTTGATACAGTCTTTGCTGGATGTAAGAGGGGATGGCTACCAATTGAGCCTTAGCAACCTGATTAAGACTGTCTCTGGGCTGGAATGTTCTAAGTTCTCTAAAATTACTGTTGATAAAGTTTCTCTCCATGTCTACCCACTTCCTTATGCCCTGTTCCTCTCCATCCCATCTTACCAGCATGGGAGCTCAGCCAAGCCTCCTGTGGCTTTCTGCAGTCGGTCACTGAGATGATTCTTCATTTTTCAGGTGCAAGCTCTCTGCTGTCGTCCTGAGTGCCCGCTCCCAGGCCCTCTGTATGAGTGACGCTTTGGTCTGCCATGGAACCTGGCCCTGCTCTGGCCTGGCTCCTGCTCCTGAGCCTGTTGGCGGATTGTCTAAAAGCTGCTCAGTCCCGAGACTTCACAGTGAAAGACATTATCTACCTCCACCCTTCAAGTAAGACTGTTCTCTTTGCTGCAGAAATATCACTTTATCTCAAATGAGAAGTGGTTCCAAAACCAGCCAGGAGAAGGCATCCTTCAGTATAGTGAAAACCTCTGGTGATTTAATTAGGGGGGCACGGCAATTTACAAAAGATGTTTTATGCTTTACCCTCACCTTTTCACAAGAAGATTTTTGGTGGTGGTAAGGCAAATGATTGGGCTTGTTTTCTCTGTTCCCTACACAATCACTCTGATTCTGAACACTCTTCCCCTTGTACTCATGCCGGTCCTAAGTCAGCTGTTAAAGTGAACCACCATATCCCAGAAGGAGGATTGTTTGTAAAAGATCAGTCCTTTATAGGTGAGATAATAGCTGGTCTTCCTCTCTGTGCATCTAATTCTCAATTTCAGCATAATGTCCTCCCACAGCTTTCAATGCCCTCTGCCTCCTTTTGGTTTCCTATATTTAAGAATTATCTAGGAAATGCATAATAACATAGATGCCCAGATCCCTGCCCCAGAGTTTCTGATTTGCATGTATCTCAGGCTGTACCTGTGGATTTTTGCTTTCAGCAAGAACTTCGAGTACTTCTGCTGCAGATATTCTAAGGATCACACTTTAGGAAACACAGCAGTTTGACTTCCTCTTTCGTTCTCTATCTTTGTATTTATTGTGTCTGTTTGTATGAATCGTCTTCTCTATTGCCCCTGTTGAGGTGAGAGCTGGTTGTTTTGGTGTATTCTGACCTTCAGCTTTTGCCCCAAGGTGCATGACTCTTGAAATTCTCTGCTCAACACATATAGTTTGAGTGTCCACTATGTGTCAAGGATTGTGATAGGCTTGAAAGCATAAAGGCAAATCAAACACAGTGC
This sequence comes from Chlorocebus sabaeus, assembly GCF_047675955.1. Taxonomy (NCBI): domain Eukaryota; kingdom Metazoa; phylum Chordata; class Mammalia; order Primates; family Cercopithecidae; genus Chlorocebus; species Chlorocebus sabaeus. Next base: position 36,775,280 of record NC_132913.1, read on the forward strand.
TTGCTTTTGAGGATCGCATAGTCTACAAAGTGAAGGCAGCCATGTGGACTCCTTCAATCCACGTGGTTGGAATATTTAATGTCTGCATGTTCTGGGTTAGCTGAGAGGTGGTATGCAGAATGCCCTGGGGCTTGGAGTCCACCCACTAGGGTCAGCAACTAGCTTGGCTACTTTGTGGCCTTTTGACTTAAAATAAATTCCCTGTCATTGTGAAGATTAAATTTAAAACGTGTATGAAGCACTTAGCACTGAGTGTGAGACGTAGGAAATGCTCAATCAATGTTAGGAGAGTTCTTTGTGTTAATTTTGTCTTTTCTAAAGTGATAAAGTAATATAGTACATACTCTGTAGCATTATTTTATGGAACAGAAATAATATCTGTAAATCACTAGGCCTATACCACACCAGCAATCAAATGGTTGTTTACATTGTTGCTTTTATTATCATTGGTTTAGTAAACTGGGGGTGCTGAGAATACACTGCTCCAGTGTTGTATAACTCCCATACACTTTTAATAGGCAGCAGATAATTTCTTTAGATTTCTGTTGTCTCTGTACCCTCTTACCAGTATAGTCTGGTGCCCACTGGTTAATCATATGGAAGACTTATATGACTGCTTGTTTCATGGGGCTTTTTATTTTAATAATATGCATGAAGAGAAGGTGCTTTCATATTTGTTCTGTTTTCTAGATTGCATTTTGCTGTTTTCTCCAACCAGGCATGCTACTTTATTAGACTTGGTGAATCAAAAACCTAGGTTTCTGTCTCTTAGGGTTGATTGCCAGAGTTTTCAACTTCTGTGTGATTCTTTCTCAACTTCAGTGACAGACTCAGTAGTAACTGGGCTGCAGAAAAGGTCCACACTGGACCTACACGGAGGCTGTGATTGTACACACAGAGTGGGAAGGAGAATTAAGGTGATTGGATTTAACAACACACACACCACTTCTGCCTCAGTAGTGTAGTGGGTCAGTGCCCTGTGTGGTGGGCCTCCATTTGGAAAGTCAATTTCAGAAGGAGGTCTTGAAGGCTGAGTCTTGCAAGCCAAGGGAAATCACTTCTGCTCTTGAAAAATTGATGGAAAAGTTCTGCTCATATGACCAATGTTAATTAAATAAAGCCATGGCCTGATTAGAAGAAACTCGCCATATGTAAAGAATTAGTAGGGCTTCCTCTTCCCCTCACTGGCCTGAGGTGATCTGTAAAAATGGTTCACTATAAACTTGACCTGGAAAACCAAATCATGCAAATCCGGGTTCAGATCTTCATGTTCACTTTAAGAACGCCTGTGAAAGTGCCCAGGCCATCAAGTGTATGCTTGTGCAAAAAGCTACTAAGTTGTCTGAAAGATGTCATTTTACAAAACTAATGTCTACCATTCTAACATTACAATGGTGGAGTTGGTAGGTGGGCCCAGGCCAAACAGTGAGGCTGAACACAGGATCAGTGGCCTGAAAAGAGTGCCAATTTTTTGCCGCCCATGCTTAAAAACACAGAGAGTCATGCTGTACTTAAGGGTTTAGATGTAGATTTCCTGGTCGTTGAGCCTATCCAGGTGAGCAAGGGATCCAAGATGCATGGCTGAACTTACTTAAAGAGCCGTACGTGAGCTCCCCCTGTCACATCGAGGTGACCCTTACTGAAAAGAATCAAATTGTTCCTAAACCAGAAGAGGAGGTTGCAGAGAAGAAAAAGATATCCCGGAAGAAACTGAAGAAACAAAAACATATGGCATAGGAATAAATGCAGCATAAAACAAATACAAATAAAAGTAAAAGAAAAAAGAATTGGTGAGGTTTTCTGATATGATTTTGAGATATGGAGAAGGACAGAAGTTGTTCCTAGGCCGGGCGCGGTGGCTCAAGCCTGTAATCCCAGCACTTTGGGAGGCCGAGACGGGTGGATCACGAGGTCAGGAGATCGAGACCATCCTGGCTAACACGATGAAACCCCGTCTCTACTAAAAAATACAAAAAACTAGCCGGGCGATGTGGCGGACGCCTGTAGTCCCAGCTACTCGGGAGGCTGAGGTGGGAGAATGGCGTGAACCTGGGAGGCGGAGCTTGCAGTGAGCTGAGATCCGGCCACTGCACTCCAGCCTGGGCGACAGAGCGAGACTCCATCTCAAAAAAAAAAAAAAAAAAAAAAAAAAAAGAAGTTGTTCCTAAGGGAGATTATAAGTAGATGATTCACCAGCAGATCAGGGTCCAAGTTCTCGTTATGAGTCTCCCTCCATAACTTATGATGGGAATACTGTATAAATTCTTGTTAGAGTGAAGTTACTATGAATGGCTCCTACTTGGCAGGAACTTTGTTTATTCTGTCAATTTATTTTTATTTTTATTTTTATTTTTTGAGACAGAGTCTCGCTCTGTCGTCCAGATTGGAGTGCAGTGGTGCGATCTCGGCTCACTGCAAGCTCCGCCTCCTGGGTTCACGCCATTCTCCTGCCTCAGCCTTCCAGGTAGCTGGGACTATAGGCAACCACAACCACACCCGGCTAATTCTTTTTTTTTTTTTTTTTTTTTTTTTTTTTGTAGTTTTAGTAGAGACGGGTTTCACCGTGTTAGCCAGGATGGTCTTGATCTCCTGACCTCGTGATCCTCCCACCTCGGCCTCCCAAAGTGCTGGGATTACAGGTGTGAGCCACCATGCCCGGCCTGTTCTGTCCACTTTTAAATCAGCATTAACTTCTAATTTCTTTGAATTATTTTAGAAGTTTGTGGTGTGTGTGTTTTCACACTTTGATTTTTTAAATGGCATGGTTCTCTGTCCTTGAGCAACAGACCGTAGTAAGATGTAGTCTCTACAAATAAGCAGGTATCTGTTGAACATAGACGGTAAAAAATATATGAGGGAAGTCTGGGATTAGTTTGATTTTGAATTATTTATGTAGTCACCTCACTTTGTAGATGAAGGCACAAACAGGGTTCTTCTGTGAGTGAGCCACATTTCATTAATGTTACAATGTGTAACATGAAGCTCAGAACCTGCTGAAGGAGGAATACAGTGATGCTGGAGGCATGAGAACACACACACATTTTCCGTACCAGACAAACAGAAGCTAGTTTCTCCTCATTCCAATGCCCAGAACAGCCATCACTGACAATAACTGGGGAGAGATTGGAACCCAGGCTGGGAAAATTCAGCCTCCCATGACTAATCTTTTTTGCTCCCTGGTTTCTTAATCTTTGAAGTTTCTGAACATTTAAAAGAAAGAAACTTCATGGCTTTCAAATCTGAAGCACTGTCGTCAATAATGTTCTTTTCTATAATCCTTGTGTCATTTGTTGTTGTTTTCTTTGCTTGTGTTTATGTGAAAAATGAATTTCTTCCCAGCCTATGATTAAAATACCAAATCAAATAAAAACTTTCAAAACAAGAGTTAGTATTAAGAGAAATGGAGCTGCTTATTTGGTAGTCAGACATCACAAGAGATAGCAGAATTTAATATACTAAGTGGCTGCAACCTATTCTTGGCCTCTGTTTCTTTCCTTAGAATAGAAGGAAACCTTTCCTAAGAATATCCAATTTTCCTCTGGTTGCATGTTTTGAATCTTTCCTTAATCATGTGCACCAAAGAGCTGTATTCCTGTGGGGGCTTGTTTGTGCCCACGTAGAGAGCCAGATAAGTTTGTTCAGACTATATTACGTAAATCTTGGAGAATAAGGGGACTTTCTGGGAAGGTACCAGATAATGTATTTATTTCTGTTAGAAATATGTCCCTATTAAAATTGTACTCACAATATTTTGTTGCCAAGTGGACTGAGAAAAAAACATTTATTAGATTTCTAGAATTTTTATATTTGCATCCAGTTTTCAGAAACAATGGAAGTTAATTTGGTAAGAATCAAAAAATGTTTGGATGCGTTACACATCAGCGTACCTTTCAAAACAAAAGTCTATTCTCACCATGGTTTTGGTAACTGAAGGCCTTTGTCTAGGCAAAAGTTCCAAGAGGTGGAAACAAAGACTAAATCTTTTCTGATACCGTACAAATGAATTATGGTCGGTTGAACTATGGCTGACCATGAGAGTTAATGGACAGATTATTTTACAGGAAGTAACTGGGCACTTTGGCGTTTCTTTTTTTCTTTACAATCACCTTCCCTTAAGGGACCAAGGACTTATGCCCTGAAATACAGAGTACTGAGCTTATTAACTCTGTGATCAAGAGCCAAATTAGATTCATTCACAGCTGGGGCCACAACAATTTGAAACTCCGCTTGCTCTGCAATGCTTTGAAGTAACAAAGAAGCAAATAGCACATCTCTTAGGAACCTCTTTCCGTCCTTTAAAAAAAAAAAAAAAAAACCTCTTTATCAGATGCAGTGTCAGTTAGCAAGTTACTGGAGATAGTGATAGTTGTTCATCTGTAGACCTCATTTTTGGCAAAATATCTCAAGAGGGAAGAATTTAACCATTTACTTGGTATTATACCTTAATTATCCACTTAAAGCAGTATGTTTGCAGAGATTTGTCATTAATCAGGGTGTGATTATTCACTAATTGGTATTACCTGCCAAGATGTCAATAAAAGTTCCTACAAGCAAATATTAAACTGTAACCATTGAGACTGTGCACAGATAATGGAACTGTAGATTCTAAAAGAAAATTCACCCAAAATGAGATAATTTGGTTAACTGTCAGTGATACATGCTGATAAACTCAGAGATAAATGAATTTAAGCAAAGCTTCATTTTGCTGCCATAGTATTATAGTCCCCATTCCTGTTTAAATTTCAGTATACTTTGGGTTAATTTCAGAATCCAGGCCTGCTTATGTAAGAAATAAGTGTTTGATTTAGTATGTCACTTGTCTCACAAAAGATCATTTTGAAAAGTCTATTAAGTAATTCAAATTTGGGAGCACTACAACTTACTAAGGTTAGGGTCTCAATAAGTTTGTTCTTGGAGTAGTTGGATTGCCAGTCTTCATTCAGAATTCTTAATTTATCTCTTTGATGGGAAAATTTCCAGGAATAACTAATTCAATATTCCATCCAAAAATTTTACTGGCTGCAGAGACAGAACAGATAAAATTTGATGCCCCAGTGAATTAATCATGCAAACTGAAGTGGTACGGGTAGCTTGCAGCCATAAACCTTGGTGAATATGATGATCATTTTTTTGAGAAATGCTGTTCTTTGACAAATGCTTTATATCTTTTTTTTTTCCAAAATGTCTACTTTGATCATTCCACTTCAAATTTTACAAGCTATTTTAAAGTCCAATCTTGAAAGTTGTTTATGTATTGAGTATTTTAAACTTGATAGGGAAACTATTTTTTAATGTATCCAATCAGGACAATTTCCTAAAATATTTTATATGATTAGTTAAAATATCTGCAAGAGTATTACATGACTTTGGTGTTTGAGAACCTGTTTTGTTTTTGATATTTTAATTCTTCAGACATGTACAGGAATACCTTAGAGATTATTGCAGGATCAGTTCCACACCACCACAACAAAACAACCACAATAAAGCAAGTTATGCAAATTTTTTGGTCTCCTTGTGCATATAAAAGTTACATTTACATTATACCATAGTCTATTAAGTGTGGAATAGCATTATGTCTAAAAAACAACGTGCATATCTTTTTTCCTTTTTTTTTTTTTTTGTTTTTTTTTTTGTTTTTTTTTTGTTTTTGTTTTTTGAGGCAGGGTTTGGTTCTGTAGCCCAGGTTGGAGTGCAGTAGTGCAATCTCGGTTTACTGCAACCACTGCCACCTGGGCTCAAGTGATCCTCCCACCTCAGCCTCCTGAGTAGCTGGGACCACAGGTGTTCACCACCACGCCTGGCTAATTTTTGTATTTTTAGTAGAGACAGGATTTCTCCGTGTTACTCAGACTGGTCTCAAACTTGTGAGCCCAAGCTATCCACCTGACTCGGCCTCCCAAAGTGCTGAGATTGCATTGTTGGCCACCATGTTCCGCTAACAATGTATGTATCTTAATTTAAAAAGACTTTATTGCTAAAAATGCTAAGGATCATCTGAGCCTTTTGCTGGTGGAGTATCTTGCCTTGATATTGATGGCTGTTGAATGATCAGGGTGGTGGTTGCTGAAGGCTGGGGCAGCTGTGGCAATTTTTAAAAATAAGACAACAACGAAGTTTACCATATCAGCTTATTCTGCCCTTCACAAAAGATTTCTCAGTAGCATGTGATGCTGTTTGACAGCATTCTACTCACAGCAGAACTTCTTTCAAAATTGGAATGAATCCTATCAAAACCCTGCCACTGCTTTATCAACAGTTCTATCATGTTCTAAATCCTTTTTTGTCATTTCAACAATGTTCACAGCATCTTCACCAGGAGTAGATTCCATCTCAAGAAACTGCTTTTTTTGCTCATTCATAAGAAGCCAACTCCTCATTCATTTAACTTCTATCATAAGATTGCAGCAATTCAGTCGCTTTTTCAGGCTCCACTTCTAATTCTAGTTCTCTTGCTGTGTACACCACATCTGCAGTTACTTTCTCTACTGAAATCAAAGTCATCTGTGATGGTTGGAATCACGTATTTCCAAACTGCTGTTAATGTTGATATTTTGACCTCCTGTGAATCACAAATGTTCTTAATGGTACCTAGATGATTAATCCTTTCTATAAGGTTTTTAAATTTACTTTGCTCAGATTCATCAGCGGAATCATGATCTATGGCAGCTATAGGCTTACAGATATATTTCTTAAATAATAAAACTTGAAACTCAAAACGACTTCTTGATTCATCAGCTGCAGAAGGGGTGTTGGGTTCACAGGCATGAAAACAGCATTAATTTTCTTGTAGATCTCCATCAGAGCGCTTGAGTGACCAGTCGTATTGCCAATAAGCAGTAGTATTTTGAAAGAAATATTTTTTTCTGAGCAGTAGATCTCAACAGTGGGCTTACAATATTGAGTGGACCATTCTGTAAATAAATGTGCTGTCATCCAGGCTTTGTTGTTCCATTTATAGTGCACAGATAGAGTAGATTTCACATAATTCTTAAAGTCTCAAGGATTTTAAGAATGATAAATTAGCATTGGCTTCATTTTAAAAGTCACCAGCTGTATTAACATCTAACAAAAGAATCAACCTGTCCTTTGAAGCCAGGCATTGAGTTTTCCTCTCTAGCTATGAAAGTCCTAGGTGTCTTCTTCCAATATAAGGCTGTTTTGTCTACACTGAAAATCTTTTCAGTGCCATCATCTTCAGTGATCTTAACTAGATTTTCTGGATAACTTGCTGCAACTTCTTCATTAGCACTTTCCATGTTACCTTATGATTTTATGTTATGGAAATAGATTTTTTCCTTAGACTATATGAACCATTCTCTGCTAGCTGCAGACTTTTCTTCTGCACCTTCTTCATGTCTCTGAGCCTTTATAGAACTAATGACAGTTAGGACCTTGCCTTGGATTAGGCCTTGGTTTAAGGGAATGCTGTGGCTGGTATGATCTTCTATCCAGACCACTCAAACTTTCTCTGTATCAGCAAAAAGCCTGTTCTACATTCTTAACATTCATGTATTCATTAAAGTAGCATTTTAAACTTCCTTCAAGAACCTTTCCTTTACATTTACAACTTGGCTAACTGGTACAAGAGGCCTAGCTTTCAGCCTATCTCAGCTTTCAACATGCCTTCCTCACCAATCTTAATCATATCTAGGTTTTGATTTAAAGTGAAAATTGTATTACTCTTCCTTTCACCTGAACACTTAGAGGCATTTGTAGGGTTACTAACTGGCCTAATTTCAGTATTGTTGTATCTCAGGAAATATGGAGGTCTGGGGCAGGGAAAGAGGGAGAGAGGGAGATGGAAGAATAGCAGGTTGATGGAGCAGTCAAAACATACACATTTATTCAGTTCACTATTTTATGTGGGTGCAGTTTGTGGTGCCCCCAAACAATTATAATAGTATTTCAGAGATTACTGATCACAAGTCACCATACAGACACAAAAGTAATGAAAAAGTTTGGCATATTTCAAGCATTCCCGAAATGTGACACAGACATGAAATGAGCACATGCAATTGGAAAATGACACCAATAGACTTGCTTAATGCGGGTTGCCACAAAACTTCAATTTGTAAAAATACAGTATCTGCAAAGTGTGCTAAAATGAATTGTGATACAACAAGGTATACCTGTCCTTAGCTAAATAGAACCTTTCAATTCAAGTGTAACCCATTTTTCTATAGGTGGGTAATGTGAAGATATAAAAAGTAGTTTACAAAATACTTCTCTTTATCACAATTATATGACATTTTCCCCCTATTAAAATTTCCTCATGAAAATGGAGTGGTTGGATGGCTGTGTCTAAGCTGCTTTCCATCATTTTGTAAAATGATCTATGCACTTTTTCTGTCATTCTGTTTACGAATTTGAGTTACTATGTGAGAGACTTAGAGCATGCAAATGGGCCCATAAAAAGTTCTGATTACTTGTCTTTTAGACTGCTTATGACTTTTGATTATGATACATTATTTGATATTGTCACAGTCAGGTCTGTGAAGTAATGCAAGCATGTGCATAGATGGGCAGCTATTCTTGGCAAGGTGAAAATCAAAGTGATATCTGGTCCATCGTTCTGGCCTTAAGCTGCTGCCTTCTCCTTCATTTATTTTTGATAACATATCTAATTGGTTCCATGTGGGCAGAGCAATTTACCCTGAGATGATTATTTCCGCCAGTGGGATATGCAGGCTCAGCCATCTGCGAGGGAGAACAGTTGGCTCCTGCAGATGAAGTGTTTGAGTGTTTGCAGCTTTCAAATAGGCCAGGTAATTTTACAAATTAAACAACACAAGTTTTGTTTATGAAAGGCAAAACTCTAAGTAGTGAAGCAAGCAAATGATTAGAGCTAAGAAGCAATTAAATGCACATCAGTGGTAAGGACAAAGAACAGCTGGGCCTGACATTCTTCGGTGATCCTCATCTTTTTGTGGAGGGAAGGTCCTGGGTGCCCCTGACAATCTCCAGAACTCGAATCTCATGTGACCCCTCCCCACCTGAGCTTATAGGTAAAGAATAAAAGCCCTTGGAGGTTGGTTCCTTCTGAAGGCAGGAAGAAGAAACTCACCAGTGGGAGCGGTGGGAAGAGTTAAGTGGGGTTTCCTGGAATGGCCTAGTCCTCAGGCTAGACCTGGTAGCCTCTGGTGCCTTATCCCCACGTCCCCTCAGCATCCGGCTTCTATGGACATGGGTCCAAAACACACCTGAAGAGGGTCACCTCTGCATGGGCAGCATATATTTGAGCAATGAAGACTCTTCTCTTAGCTAAGGCTCACCATCTCCAGGGATTCATAACGACATCAGGTCTGACTAGATAAAAATTTTACAGTGTGCCAGAGAAATTGCCACTTTTATAGATTGAAATGCTTAAACATCAGGAAATTTCGTGATGATTCAACCCAATATTTTTATTTGCATGTTGACATCTGTGTATAATTTGACATGAGTAAGTTATTAGAAATCCAGAGAATGCCTTTTTAATTAAAATTTTTATTGAGATAATTTTACAGTCGTATGCAATTTCAGGACATAGTACAGTGATGCTGAGTGTGGTAGTTCATGCCTGTAATGCCAGCAGTTTGGGAGGCCGAGGCTGGAAAATCCCTTGAGGCCAGGAGTTCGAGAAATAATACAGTGAGATCCCATGTACTCCTTATAGTTTGTCCCAGTGGTGACATTTTGAAAAACTGTAGCATAGGCCGGGTGTGGTGATTCATACCTGTAATCCCAGCACTTTTGGAGGCCGAGGTGGGTGGATCACCTGAAGTCAGGAGTTCAAGACCAGCCTGGCCAACATGGTAAAACTCCGTCTCTACTAAAAATACAAAATTAGCCGGGTATGGTGGCACATGCCTGTAATCCCAGCTACTTGGGAGGCTGAGGCAGGAGAATTGCTTGAACCCGGGAGATGGAGGTTGCCATGAGCCGAGATTATGCCACTGCACTCCAGCCTGGGCAACGAGAGTGAAACCCAAAAGAAAAAAAAAAAAACTATAGCATAATATCACAACCAATATACTAATATCAATACAGTCAATCTACCAATGTCATTCTGATTTCCCCGATTTTACTCTGTGTGTGTATGTTTAGTTCTACCTAATTTTGTCGTGTGTAGGTTTGTGTATCCTCCACCACAGTCGAGACACTGAAGACTTTCAGTAGCACAAGGGTTCCTCCTGCTGGCCTCAAACCCACCTCTCTCCCCACCTGTCCACACCTACTCCCATCTTTGCCATCCCTAACCCCTGACAACCACTAATCATTTCAAAAATGTCATATAAATGGAATCATGCAATATATAACCTTTTGGGATGGGCTTTATTCACTCCAAGTAATTTCCTGGAAACTCACCCAAGTTGTTGAAAGTAGTAACAGTTCATTCGTTTTTATTGCTGACTAATGTTCCATAGTATGGATGTCCAACAGTTTGTTTAGCCATTCACCCACTGAAGAACATCGAGGATATTTCCAGTTTTAGGCTATGACAAATAAAGTTGCTGTTGACATTTGTGTACAGATTTTTGCATGAATACAAATGTTCATTTCTCAGGGATAAATGCCCAAGAGTAAAGTTGCTGGGTCATATGGTAGTTGAATGTTTAAGAAACTGCTAAGTTGTCTTGAGAATCCTTTCTTTAAAATGAAGAAAACATCAAACTTCACAGGATTCTGTGCCTTGTCTAAAAATTAATCTTTTCTCTTAATCCTTTTTTTTTTTTAGCCACACCATATCCTGGTGGATTTAAATGTTTCACCTGTGAAAAGGCAGCAGACAATTATGAGTGCAACCGATGGGCTCCAGACATCTACTGCCCTCGAGGTAAACTCTCAGTAGACTGATTGGGATCCCCTGGGCTGTCTGTGAGTGAACAGCCCTTTTGATTTTGGTGCATGTATAAAGAGAGGCATGCTTGCAATCTCAGCTGCTCCTCTTTTCTAACGCTATTAGATCTTTTGTACCTCACCAGTAACATATCAGAGATTCTCAGAGACATAAACTGAGCCATAGGATTGTTTCCTTTCTCATGAAATATTTTTGGTACTCCACAGGAGGTGATACCTTCCCCTGTACCCCCAGGTCCAGTGAAATGTAGGACAAGACAACAGCCAGTCTGTCTGCCACTCTTTGAGGCATTAGTCAGTGCATAGTAACCTCTTTGATGTAATGTATGAATTGATGTTCATATAAAGATTCCATTGATTACATATCTTGCCAGAGACTTTCACGCAGTCTCTAAAATTTAGAATTCTAAATGTCATCATTGCACAAATAAAATCCCTTGAGATTTTTAAACTAGTAAGTTTTTTTTTGAAGGATGAGATGAACACTGAACTGAAGCATGGAATTTTGACCCAAAGGCTCATTTCAAAATAAAGAAATACCCATTATATTCATGTCTCTTTTATCCTATAAAAAATAGATGATTATATTTGGCTACAGAGTCACTGTTAACTGGCTATTTTACTTTGGAGGAAAGTGTATTTGGTGGGGGTAGAGATGATGAGGACAGGGAATTTTACTGACAAATGTTTGAGTGAGTAGTTAGATGGGTTTCACTGCTGATCTAATTCAGTTGTTAAAATGGCTTGGACACAACACCACCAAATCCATTATTTTTCAACATAACACGGGAATTATACAAGAGTTCTCATATTCAGCCCAGTGAGTGGTATTCTGCTTCTCATGGAGGATTGGAAATTGAGAGAGCATGAAAACCAAAATTAAAGGAAACGTCAACTATCCAAGCTAGTACTCTTTAACCCAGGAACCTCCACCTAGGGTGTGCAGTAGAAACACCTGTGAAACTTTTCGAAGAAATCACTGAAAGCTTTGCCCTGCCTAGACCAGTGGTTTTCAAGCTTCAGCAGCATCATCATTTTCCAGAGGGCTTATTAAAACATAGATTTCTGCTCCCACACCCTTCTACACCTACATTTTTGATTCAGTAGGTCTGACATAGGGCCTGAGAATTTGTATTTCTAAAGGGTTGTCAGGTAATGAGTTAAGAATCACAGCTGTACACAAATTGAACCAGCATTTTGGAGATTAGGGCCCTGTATTGGTACTTTAAATATTGCAGTTGATTCTAATGAAAAGTCAGGGGCAAGAACCACAGGGAGCTCCTGTACATAAGAGAAATGTAGTGTTGTCATTTCTAGACTCTTCTTGTTTACTTTTAGGTAGAGATGATAATGGGGTCTACAGGACAGAAAAAAACATGGAAGCACTAAAGATTGGCTTAACTGAAAACTAGATATCCAGCCATCTGAGTAATCAAAAATAAGTTTTATTGCCGCCTATAGTCACTGTTCATTTCCAAATGGGCCAGTATTTTCTAACATTACCCACTGTGGAATGACCATTGCTAATAGATCTGGTTAAACCACTGCTTCTCAAACTTGGCTGTCTATTGAAATTACTTGGTAAACTTTCAAAAACTCTAACACCTAGATTTATTCCCAGCGATTCATATTAAATGGTCCAGCTAGGCATAAGGATTTTTAAAAGCCCTCCAGATAGTTCTAATATGCAACTAAATTTGAGAACCATTATGAACAGTGACTTTAGGCAAAACCAAGATGATTTGCTTTGTATATGTAGTTGTGTTTGGGCGGCTCCTGTGGCGATAAAGCTAGCTGACTTGCTTTTGAAGCTGGTACCCCGTTGGTTAGAGCTAGTGTATGGGAAGGGTGTTTTAGTCCACTTGTGATGCTATCACAAAATGCCTCAGACTGGGTAATATATAACCAATAGAAGTTTATTTCTCACAGTTCTTGAGGCTGGGAAGTCCCAGATCAAGGTGCCGGCAGGTTCTAGAAGGGCATCGTCTCTCTGCTTTCAAGGTGACACCTTGTTGCTGCATCCTCTGGAGGGGAGGAACACTGTGCCCTCACATGACAGAAGACAAAAGCGGGGGAAGGGAACAGACCCACTCCCTCAAGCCCTTTTATAAGGGCCCTAATCCCATTCATGAGGGCTCCATGCTCATGACTTAATCACTCCTTAAACACCCCGCCTCTTAATATCCTCACATTGGTGATTAAGTTGCATATGAACTTTGGGGGGCACATTCAGACCATAGCAAAATGTGACTGTGCTTCTTCTGGTACTGACTGAGCTTTGAGGTAACCTTAGTGGAGATAATGCAGAGGAAAAAGGAATGTGAACTGGTATTCTGTGTAGGCTCTGGGCCACGTTTGATGGTACACAAGTATATCCCTGTCGAAAAGAAAAAACAAGGGACCAGAAACACTGCTTGAATGCCTCTCAGAGAAAAGAGGAAGTTCCATCTTGATGCTTTCTTTTGAGGTCATAATCTATCATTTCAAAGTCCAGATACCTAAAGGTATTGCAGAGTGGTCTCTACACAATTTATCCTTTTCTCTTTTTTCCCCTCTACTTTATCTTTTTGTCCTTCAATTTAAAGGGATAAATAGAAAGTCATGCACTGAGGTTCAAAATACAAAACAACCATGCTAGGCCCCTTGGGGAATTACAAATTGAAAGATAGGAATCTGGTTTCTTCCTTCAGGGATCAGGCAGTTTAGTTGGGCCGATAGGATCTGAACATATCAGATGTCAGAATTAGCAGGACAAAGGTAAGTGCCAAGTGGAATCTGGCATTAAGCGCTGTGGGAGTTTACAGGAAGAAGAGCTACTGGGGACTGAGGTGGCCAGCGAAAGCATCACGTGCTGGGAAGATTGCAGTAGCTCAACAACTTGGAACTGGAGGTCCAGCATTGAAGAGAACATGTCTTCCAGGAGCTCACTCAGAGCAAAGGTGTTAGAGACAAGACTCCCCGGGTGTGCTCAGTGGATAGGGAGAGACCTGACCTGGGAGTAGCAACTAGTTTGTATGAGAGGATTATGAACCCAAAATAGTGGAGCCAGGTGATTTTTGTAGGGCCTTGAGCATCAGGTAAGGAGTGGGAACTTAAAGCTGTAACCTGAGGAGGGGTGAGGCCACACTCAGCTTCCTGTTAGGCCAGCCCTATTTCCCATGAGTCTTCTGCTCTTCAGGTTTTCTTCAGATTTTTCTAACAATGGAAATAATGCCATTTTATTAATAAAATAGAAAATGTATTTCACTAGTAGCTAACTCTAGATTTTTCTGTTAGTAGTCTGAAGCAGCTCTAGGACTACCAATGGGCTTAGGAAGGGCAACTGAGATATGGAAATTCTAAGACATTCCTGGTTTTTTGGTTTGTTTTGTAACATAGTTAACTAGGTTTAAATTATCACCTGATGTGAAAATAATTTGTTGAAAAAATCATCTCACCTAAGTATTCAATCTTATATACACGGAATAAGTGCACACCCCAAATTGCTTAGGGGATTCACTGAATGTCATGCATTTTCTAAAGCTGACCTCAGTCACATGCATGTGCATAGAGACATAGTGTATCTTAGCAATTGACATTCAGGGATTCAGACTTGTTTTGAGTTATTGTTTGGCCAAGTAAGTGTCAGGAAAGCTTCCTCCTGACTGGAATCACTCTTTTGGCAGTGGCGGCATCAGCTGGACACACCTGTAGCTAACTCAGGTTCCCTGTCCCTCTTCTCTTCAGAAGATGTGTGATATAAGTGCGTTCTCCTCCATTACATTATTTGTGCCTCTGGTGCTTCCAGATTCATAGTACCATACTTCCTTCCCAGAAATGGGAACTTAAGATGCTCTCCGTAACTGACTCTGGTTGCTTTACTTGCTTGGCTTCCATTTCATCTTTGGTCTCTGAGCACTTCCTTTGCAACAACTTTAATTTCATCAGCTATTCATAAATCTGTCCAATTTTTCTTGACTTTGTGAGCCAGAATGGAAAAGGATCTTGAAATCATATTATGTGAGGGGCCAGTTGAAGGAACTGATGATCTAAAACAAGAGTGTTATGTGCTTGGATCTACATTTGCCCATGACTTCTCTGTGCTGCAAGATGAAAAGGTCCTAGAGAGATGGACTGTATAAATGGTTATTAAAAGTCTGTGGAATTAAATGTGAAGTCAAAGACATTACAGTGTTTAAAAAGGCCTGTTTTGTGGAGGATACCTAAGCCAAAGACATTATGTTCCTTCTTAATTATGGAGTACAGATGCCTCCCTCTAAGGCAAAATCTCCATTTGAAAGTATTGCTGATATATAATCAGGAAAAGGAAATTTTTGAGTTAGAGGACACATACTCTTTTGGCTCCAGCTTCTATGCTCTTCACTGTTTTTCTGTAAAAGTAAAGAAAAAGCTGGACATATCCCTTGATAGCTTTTTCCAGATCAGTTGCCTGATGGTTCTTGCTACAAGCAAGAAATGTAAATGTGATCCTCAGCTCAACTGAGGACAAGACCATGGTTACAAATTTTCAGGAACGATTTCTTTATTACTGACTCTTTACAGACATAGCCCAGGCTGAAACAGACAACCTTTGTGTTTGACTTAACCTAAGGGTGGAATTTTCTTCCTTTTAGGCAATTTTACAGTTAGAATATAGCCCTCCAATTTTTTTTCATTTATACAGGAGTCTCTGTTCTCTCTCTGAATCCCATGGGGACCCAGCACCTTGCAATTTATTATGGCTTATCTTTTAACATTGTTCTTTCCCTAGGAGAAAGAAATCAGTACCTTATCCAGTGTTGGCCCTTGACACTTTCCTTTTGGGAGAATTCATTTGTACATTTACAAAAAGTGTTGGTTACATTTTATCCAACACTTCTGGCTGCTTTGTAATAAGATGTTTTCAGATGATGTCTCTTATCATATTATTGTCATATTGCTCAGTGAAAGTCTTAGACTTCCTCCTTTTTAAAAGTAATTTTAAAGTAAAGTTGAACATACATACTGCAAAGTGAAGAGATTATAAGTGCACAATTTGTGAATTTTTGCAAAGTGAACATGCCGTGTTTTCATCCATAGCAATAGAACCCCAGAGGCTGCTGGGGTGCCCCAGTCATTATACTCCATCCCCAAAGGTAACAATGTTGAGACTACTATCACTGAGCATCATATAAGTAGAGTTGTATAGAATATACTCCTTGCTTTCAGACATTATGTATTGAAATTCCTCTATGATTTTTGAGCAGCACAGTCATGTTTTCTCAGGGATGTGTAGTAGATCATTCTATGAATATACTAAAATTCATCTGTTCCACTATTGAAGGACATTTGGATTGTTTCCAGTTTCTTAATTCTATGAACATTCTTCTGTATCTCTTTCAGTACATGTTTATATGCGTTTCTGCTGGGTCTTTCCCAGAAGTGGGATTGCTAGGCATGGGGTATGTAAGCCTTGCCTTTACTAGATACTGCCTGACTGTTTGCAAAATGACGGTACCACTTATAATCTCACCAGCAGTGCATGCAGGTACTAGTTGCTGCACAATCTTGCCAACACCTAGTATTGACAGAAACAATAGAAGGTAGAAGTTAACCAGATGACATTTTTAAAGTGATGAAAGTAAATAACTGCCATCCTGGAATTCTATGTGGAGACTATCAGTCTCGCTTCTCTGAACCTCCTTTCTCCTGCGGCTGCCCCGCTAGCTCTGATCTCCTGTTTGTGCTCCCAGTCCCCTAGAGACTGATGAAGGTGCTGCCCTACTTCTCTGTCCCTTAGCAGAGCTTTCTGCTTGGTTTCTCAGCCTCTCCACCTGTGCAGTTTTTGAATCAGCAAAAGCCTTGAGGGGGGAACAGGTATAGAATGTCAGGCACCACTCAGGGGGCTTGTCTTTTCTCTGGTACCTTGCTCTTTAAATCCAGTCCACAACGGCAGTCCCGTGCTTTCACACAGATTTTTGTTGTTTACATTTTAATTGACTTTTTAAATTTTGTTCTGTTTCTTGGTAAGACAATGTAAGCCAGTCCATTTCAGCTGGCTTTGTAATTCTCGGAATTAGTCTTAGAACTTTTCCAGCAAGTTTTTACCCTTAAGTTCTATCAGCCTATACAAGGCATTTTTCATACACTGAGAGCATCTAACCTTCTCCAATTCGCAATGTTTTGTCCAAATATTTTTTACAAATCCAGTTGCCTCAACTGGGATGCTTCCATTTGATGGTCTGCCTTATCACTTTTATTCTAACCATTGTTCACCATAAAGTCCTGTCTATCCTCACTACCTTTGCATACCTTCCCAACTGCCTTTTTGGAGTTGGCCTTGGTAATAAGTACATTGCCTCTTGAATTTCAGTGATTAGTTTTAAAAGAAGTTCCTCAAGTGAGAAGTTCATTAAGAAATGTGGAGGAATATTTTTTTAAAAAAGATAGGGAAGTCTCCATTTGGCAGCTTCCTCAAGAGGTGCTGACTTCAGGGTAGAGGAGACCAGCTATGATTTAGTTAGGTTGATAAGCATTTATTTGTTTTTAATTTCTGCCTTGAGGAATTTTTTATTTGGGACAAGAGGAGAAAACACATCTTTTTAAAAGATCTATGGAGAGTAATTGATAAGAGCAGAAAAGCCAAAAGAGCAATCTGGTGCCTGAAAGCAGAGACTGTAGTAATTCCTAATTAGGGTAAGTTTTAAATAATTCAGTTTATCTGCAACTGAATTTGTAGTTCATCCTTTTCTTGAGTCTCTTTTCTTTCATCTTGGGCTCTTTTTTTCTTTTGCTTTCAATTTTACTGAACTTTGAAGTATTTTATATATATATATATAGAATAGTAAATAGCGTGATGGACTTTCACAAATTGAACACTCCATGTAAGCAGCACCCTGATTAAGAAATTGCCCTGCATTTTAGAAGCTCCCTGCATGCCTGTTTCCAGTCACTTTTCCTACCACCAAGCGTCGCAGTTATGGACCGACTTGTGTCCTCCCCACTTTTCCCCCTACCTGCTCTCAAATTCGTATGTTGAAGTCCTAACCTCTAGTACCTCAGAATGAGACTGTATTTGGAAATAGGGTCTTTAAATAGGTAACTAAGTGAGGTCATTCAGGTGGGCCCTGATCCAGTCTGACAAGCATCCTTGTAAGAAGAGATGGGAACAAAGACAGGAACTGAGGGAAGCTGATGTGAAGACACAAGGAAAAGACTGCCCAAAAAGAGAGGACTCAGAAGAACCAGCCTTGGCCAACACCTTGATATTCAATTACTAGCCTCCAGGACTGAGAAAACCTTTGTTTAAGCACTCATTCGATGTTTTTTTTTTTTTATGGTAACCCTGGAAACTAATATAGTTACCCTCCTAATTTCCAGTAGTGTAGGTTAATTTTGCCTCTTACTGGGTTCTTTGTAGAGGTGGAATCATACAGTACAATTCTTTCGTGTTCGACTTCTTTCACTCAATATTATGTGAGATTCATCCATTTCTTTAGATTTAGTTGGAATCCATTCATTCTCATTGTTATGTGAACAGATGCCATCATTTATTCATTCCGACACTAACTGACATTTTTTACACTATGTTTGTATGAATAGTTCTTCTATGCACATTCTAGGACTTACCATTCCTGTTGGATGTATATTGAGGAGTAGAATTTTAGCTTCATAGAATATCCATAGGTTTACTTTTGGTAGTCCTGGCAAATAATTTTGAGAGGTGGTGATAGTATGTGAAAATTGCACTACTGGTAGAAGTGTAGTATTATTTCTCTTTTAAATTTGATGAGACTATTCAAAATACAGCAATGGAAGATACGTTATAGACATCATAGAACTAAATTAAAATGTTTTAATTTGGTTCACCTTTGAATGGAAGAGCTCAGCTAGATATATTCTTCGCACCCATCCATCTCTGCTGGTAATACAGAGTTTATTAGAGATTAAATGCCTGCTATTGTGTGCAAGGCCCTGTGTTATATGTTGGAGGGAATGACACCCACAAGAATGGGCCTGATTCTCAAGATTATAATGTACAACACAACAGTAGATCTCAACCAGGAGCAATTCCCTCTTCCCTGCCCAAAGTATATTTGTCAATGTCTGGAGACATTCTTAGTTGTTATTGTCGGCATGACATTGGCATCTAGTGAGAAGAGGCTGTTGGATGCTGTTAAATGTCATACAATTCACCGAGCAGTGTGCCCAAAACAAAATTAGCCCAAAATATCAAAAGCTGAAAACTTCCATTTCTGGAAAGATGGAGCAGATGTAGTTTTCTATTCCTCCTGCTAAGTACAACAAAAAATTCTGAACATTATTTATTAAGAAACAAACCAAAAACATGAAAAGACTGAAAGGGGTAAAGAAAATGACAGACTAGGGACTTCAAGACTCAAGGAACAACACAGTGCTTAGTTCACTAGGTTTTCTTTCAGTCTCATATATTCTAGACTTGAAGCTGAGGAAGTTAGCATTCTAAAAATGCGATAGGCACTGGGAAAATAAACCTCCAACAAAAGTTTGCTCTTTGGCAAAAGGACTAGGAAGGGGGAAGCCTAGAAAGGTAACTTTTAGACAATAGCTGTTCTACTTCAGCAAAACACTATGGAAAAAATTGTAGCCCCAACCCCATACCAGCAGAGGCTGAATGGAAAGCTTTGACTTCATCCTCAACAGGCTGTAATGAGATGTCCCAACCTTTCTGCTTGGGATTGTATCAGAGAAGGACAAGTAAAGGGGATTTTTATCCCTCCCCACCAAGCAATAACAAGGTCTCTTCCACAGTGTCGATGGAGACTATGTTAGGGAGCCTAGACTTTACCTCCACCAGCAACAACGAGATGCCTCTACTTTCCCCTGACCACAGTTGTGTCAAAGGAGGCTTAATGGAGAGTCAAGACTTCACCTTTCACCACCACCCACTGGCAATGAGGCTACAACACATCTCCCACCCCATGGCATCAGTAGAGGCCACAGGGGAAGCATTAATGAGGCACTCTTGCCACTCTCAAACAGGGAGTGTAAGATCAAGAGTGTCCTAACATAATAACAATATGTTTAGACTTCAATTTAAAAAATCGCTTGTCATACCAGGAAGATCTCAAACTGAATGAAAAATAGCAATCAATAGATACCAACACCAAGATAAATAGGGATGTTAGAATTATCTGGCAAGGGTTTTAAAGCAGCCAGAATAAAAATGTTTCAGTAAGTAATTACAAACACACCTGAAACAAATTTTTAAAATCTCATCAAAGAAATAGAAAATATAAAGGAGAACCAAATGGAAATTGTAGAATTGTAACATAATGTACCTGAAATAATCTCAATAGATGGGCTAAACAGCAGAATGAAAGGAATAAAGGGTAGAATTAGTGAATTTGGAAAATAGAGCACTAAAAGTTATCCAATCTGAACAACATATAGAAAACAGTCTGAGGGGAAATAAACTTCTACAGAGCCTCAGAGATTTATGGAGCTGTAACAAATGTTTTAACACTACATCATCAGAGTTCCAAGAGAACAGTAGAAAGAGGGTGAAGCTGAAAAAAGTACTCAAAGAAACAGCAGCTAAACATTTTTCTAAGAAGCTGAGCAAATCCAAAGAGGATAAAACTAAAGCAATCCACACAAAAACACATAATCAAACTTCTAAAAACAAAAAGTCTTGAAATAGCAAGAGAAAAAGAACATCTGATATGAGAAAAATCAGTTGAATGAAATGTTTTCATCAGAAACTATGGAGACCAGGAGTCAATGGTACAATATTTTTCAACTGTTAAGAAAAAAAAAATATCAGTGCAGAATCTTACATTCAGAGAAAATATCCCTCAGGAATGTGAAGAAATTAAGACATTTTCAAGGGAAGAAAAACTGAGAGAATTTGTCACTAGCAGACCTACCTTAAAAGAATGGCTGAAGGAAGCTCTATATGAAGAAAGGAAATGATAAAAGAAGGAAACTTGAAACATCAGAAAGGGAGAAAAAACTTAGTAAACATACTTTATACTACAATACAGTACAATGGAATGTCCTTATTCTCTTGAGTTTTCTTATGTTTGACAGTTGAAGCAAAAATTATAATGCTGTCTGATGTGGTTCTAATAAATATATTGTAGTGGATTATTTAATATAATTATATTATGGCCAGGCACAATGGCTTATGCCTGTAATCCCAGCATTTTGGGAGACCAAGGCAGGTGGATCACCTGAGGTCAGGAGTTCAGGACCAGCCTGGTCATGTTGGTGAAACCCCATCTCTACTAAAAATACAAAAATTAGCCAGGCGTGGTGGTGGGTATCTGTAGTCCCAGCTACTCAGGAGGATGAGGCAGGAGAATTGCTTGAACCTGGGAGACAGAGGTTACAGTGAGCCAAGATCAGATCACACCACTGTACTCCAGTCTGGGCGACAGAGCAAGACTTTGTTTCAAAAAAAAATTATTACAAACAAGGGAAGGTATTAGGGCATTAAAAGAGGTAAGTTTTTTACACTTCACTGTAATTGGTAAAATTACGATGCCAGCAGAATGTGATAAGTTTTGCATATAATTTAATACCTAAGCAACAATTTTAAAAAGGGATATACTCAAAAGCACTGTGCAGCGATATACTCAAAAGCACTGTAGATAAATCACAATAGAATTCTAAAAAACGTTCATGTAACCCATAGGACTGTAATAAAAAGAAAACAAAAATAAGACAGAAAACAACAAAATTTAAGTCTTACCATATCAATAACTACCTTAAATGTAAATGGCATAAATATACAAAATAAATGAAATGTATTGACAGAATATGTTTAACCATGACCCCAATATATGTCATCTGTAATAAATTTACTTCAAAATAATTATATAAGCAAATTAAAAGCATAGAAAAAGATAATGTGGAAACATCAATCAAAAGACTTCAGTGCAAACAAAATTACCAGAGTCAGAGAGGAACATTATAGCATGATAATAAAAAAAGTCAGTCCACTAAGAAGATACAGCAATCTTAAATACATAAGCATCAAATAACAGAGCTGAAAAATATGTGCAACAGAATAATATAAATGAAAACAGGAATAGATAAATCTGCAATTATGGTTGGAGACTTCAACAGCACTCTTTCAAAAACTGGTAGAATTACAGAAAAAATAAGCAAAGATATGGAATTCAACAACACCATTAACCAACAGAATCTAATTGACATTTACAGAACACTCCATCCAGCAACACCAGAATATACATTGTTTTCAAGTGACCATGGAACACATACCAAAATAAACTATATCCTGGGCCAGAAAGCAAACCTCGACAAACTTTTAAAAATTGAAATCATACAGAGTGTTTTCTGACACACAAAACTAGAGATCAATGACAGTAAAATAAAAGGAAGATCACCAAACGCTTGGAAACTAAACAATGCACATCTAAATAATCCACAGATCAAAGATAAAGTCTTAAGGGAAATTAAAAAGACAATGAATAGTGCTGAGACAGAAATTTATAGCACTATATGCACTCATTTAAAAACAGGAAGATCAACTCCCTAAGCTCACACATCAAGAAGGTAGAAAAAGAAGAGAAAAACCAAAAGTAAAAACAAGTCTAAACAAAAAGCAGGAAATAATTATAAGAATAAAACTCAATGAGAATACATATACTAAAACATTTCATTGTACACCATAAAGACATACAATTTTTTCAGTTAAAATCATTGGAGAAAAACATTAAGGTACTAAGAAAAGGAAAATAAGAGAATAGTATGAACAGCTCAAAAACATAAGTTTGACAGCTTAGATGAAATGGACCATAACTCAAAAAACAAAGTACCATAATTCACTTAAAATGAAATAAATAGTTCTGTAACTACTAAGAAATTTTTTTATATAACTTAAAAACACCCATAAAAGAACTCTTCAGGCCCAAATAATTTCACTGGAGAATTTTACCACATTTTAATAGAGTAATTAACACCAATTCTACACAAAATCTTCCAGAAAATAGAGGAGAAGGGGGAATACTTCTCAATTCATTTTATGGAGCCGGAGTTACCCTGATACCAAAACTAGATCAAGACAGCACCAAACCAAAAAAAAAAATACAATACAAAATTCCAATCTATTATTTTTTATGAATATAGACACTAAAGTTTTTAACAAAATATTGGCAAATAGAACATAGCAATATGTGAAAAGAATTGTGCACCATGACATAGTGGGGCTTAATCCAGGGATGCAAGGCTGGTTTAATCTCTGAAAATCAACCAATATAATTCACAGTATTAATAGGCTAAAGACGAAAAATCACATGTTCGTATCTTGGCAAAATTAAACATCATTTATGATTAAAACCTCTCAGAAAAATAGGAATAGAGAGAAACTTGTTCAACTTGATAACATCAATAAAAAACCTACAGCTAACATTATACTTAATGATAAAAGACAGCGTGCATTCCTGCTAAGACAGAGGACTAGGCAATTATGTCTGCTTTCACTACTTTTATTTAGTGCAGTCCTGCAGGTTCTAGCCAGTGCAATAAGACAAGAAAAATAAATAAAAGACATACAGATTGGAAAGGAAAAAAAATGACTGTCCTTTTTCACAGATAACATGATTTCTATATAGAAAATTCCAACAAATCTGAAGAGAATTCCTGGAACTAATAAATGAGTTTAGCAAGGTCATAAGATATAAGATAAATTCAGAACTCAATTGTGTTTATATATGCTATCAATTAACATGTGGACACTGAAATTTAAAATGTACCATTTATATATACCATTTAAAATACACCATTATATTGCTCAGAAGAATTAAATACAGGTAAATCCAAGCACAACATATATAGGACTTGTATGCTGAAAATTACAAAATATCAATGAAAAAATAAAATTTAAATAAATGGAAAGACCTTGTTCATAGATTGAAAGCATAGTAAAATGTCAATTCTGTACAGATTGTTATATAGGTTTAACACAATTCCTGTCAAAATCCGAGGAAGAGTTTTTTTTTTTTTTTTTTTTTTTTTTTTTTTTTTTTTTAAGATATAGACAAAAGTGTTCTACAGTTTATGTGGAAAGGTAAGAAACTGGGATAGCTAAAATGATTTTGAAAAAGAAGAATAAAGTGGGAGGAATCAAACTACCCTATTTCAGGATTTAATATACAACTGTAGTAATCAAGACTGTGGTATTGGCAGAGAAATAGACATATATCAGTTAAACAGAATAAATAGACCCTTAAAAATATGCCCAACTAATTTTTAACAAAGGTGTAAAAGCAATTCAGTGGAGAAAAGATAGCCTTTTTAACAAATGGTACTGAAGGAACTGGACATTCACAGGCAAAAAATGAATCTTAGCCCAAGTCTCACACCTTTTACAAAAGTTAAAGCGAGTCACAGACTTAAATGTGAAATATAAAAACATATCTCATTTAGGAAAAAATAGAAGAAAATCTTCATAAGTCTAGGGCTAGGTCAGGTTCTTGATGACTCATAAAAGAAAAAGTAATAAATTGAACTTCATCAAAATTTAAAACTTTTTTGCCCTGCACAAGACCCTGTAAGAGAATGAAAATGCAAGCTATGAAATGGGAAAAATATTTGCAAATCACATATCTGACAAAGAACTGCTATCTAGAATGTATAAATAATTTTCAGAACACACCAGTAAACAAAATACATAATTAGAAAATAGGAAAAGTATGAACAGACATTTCACCAAAGAAGATAACCAGATGGCACATAAACACATGAAAACATATTTAACATCATTAGCCATAAGGCAAATGCAAATTTCAAGCATGAGATATTACTGTACTTCTATCAGAATACTTAAAGAATAGGAAAAATGCCACATGCTAGTAAAAAGGAGGAGAAACTACATCACTCATACATTGTTGGTAGGAATGTAAAATGGCATAGCCACTCTGGAAAGCAGCTTGACAGTTTCTTAAACAACTAAACATGCAACTACCATGTAACCCAGCAATTTCACTTCTGGTCAGTCATACAGAGAAGTAAAAACTTATATTCACACAGAAACCTCTACACAAATGTTCATAGTAGCTTTATTAATAATATCTCTAAACTGGAAACAAACCTGGATGTCCTTTCAACATCTATACCATGGAATACTACTCAGCATTAAAAGTTAACAAACTCTTAAAGATTAACAAACGCAGTGAATGAGATTGAGTGAAAATGCCCAATTCCAAAATATTACATGTATGTGACTCATTTATATAACATTCTCAAAATGACAAAATTATAGAAATGCAGTACTGTTTAGTGGTTGCCAAGGCTTAGGGAAGGGGTGGGGGCAGGAGGGAAGAGGGTGTGACTATAAAAGGTCAACATGAGGGATGGTTATGGCTGTGAAGATGTTCTTTATCTTGACTGGGTTAATGTTAGTATCACAGTTGTGATATTATACCATAGTTTTGCAGTTGTTACCATTTGGGGAAACTAGGTAAAGGGTGTAGAGGATCTCACTGTTACTAGTATTCCTTACAAATGTATGGGAATCTACAGTTATCTCAAAATAATAATAGGTGAAATTTTAAAAAAGGTTTAAAAACAAAAGGTCAACTGTTTTGATCAGAAACTTTGATCTAAAAGGAAAGCCAGATACCCCAAATAAGAAAGTTAAGAAGGACTGGGGCAACATGGAGAAGAGAGATAACACTGACCTGGTTGGGAGGAAGATCAGGAAGGTTTCACAGAATTTATCACATTTGGATTGAGCCTTGAAGAATATCAGGCGTCCAGGAGTAGAAGATAGGAAAAAATATGCAGACCAAGCTAAGGATGCACATTTTTCATCGTGCATGGTCAAAAGTTGTGGTACTATGTCTCAAGGTATATATGAGGCAATGAGATAGTTTGGAGCCTCCATCAAGGAGAACCTTGAGTAATGAGGGCTAAGTTTCAAATGCCAGGCTCTGAGTTAGAAATGAAATTAATTGATGATTCTATCAGGGAAGAGCAGTTACTCCAATGCACTTGACACACAGCTTCAAGAGCAGAGAGAGCAATGGCCTATTCCCAAGCCACTCAGGTAGGCCAAGTAGGCATAGTAATTCAACAATCAGGATTCCTTGACAATTAGGTGGCATTCATGCTTTCATGTGTGGTGAGTTGCATGTCAGAGACAAAGAAAACAACAAACGATGAAGTCCTGAATTGAGGAAATGGAAAATGGAACAGGAAAGACCAGATGGATAATGGAGACATTTCAGAGGACTTGGAGACTCCCAGATTAGGTAGAAGTCTGAGCTGATTCCAGATTTCTAGTTCAAGTTACTGGAGAAGGGACCAGGAGGTCCCTTCCTGAGATAGACACATGTGAAGATAAAAAGATGCAAAGGGGAGGGAGATAATGCATTGGGTTGAGACACATTAGGTGTGCGGTGATCCTGGCAGTGTCCAGAAAATAGTTGGTAATTTGGTTCTGCAGTTCAGGAGAAAGAGTCAGACTGAAGACATGGCATCAGAAGTTTGATGAGGCCACTTGAGTGAGAAGAGGTTCAAGGACAGAACACGGGAGAATATTGACTTTCATATTAGGGAAAGTGTTGAAAGTGGAGAGACCAGAGATGAGGAGAACATCTGTAAGATGGAACTCTGAAGTCTAGGATGGAGAGTCCCACAGATGAGGTTATCCATAGTAGAGTCCCAGAGTCACAAAGAGATCCTGCAGGGTCAGACATGGGGAACGGGCATGGAATTTGATGCAGAAGGAACAGTCGTTGCAGGGAAGTAGGTGGCAGAAGTGAAGAGCTGTGTGAACAGTAAGGAATGGTGGCAGGGAGAGAGCAGGCAGCTGTGACTGGCTTTTCATTTTTCAATATAATTCTTAATATTACTATTAAAGTATTCTCCACCCATTAATTTTCTTGCACGTGAAGAATTATTCTCTAGCATCATTTTTATCAACCTGTATGTTTATGAAGAAACTAAAACTAGCAGAACCGTGAAGAATAATTGAGTGGTGAGAAAACCTTTTATAAGAAAGTTGGACATTTGTAATGTCTCAATTCAAATCATCTTATGTATGTTTTGTTTAAATATAGTTTCTGTTATTAAAAACAATATTGGTGGGTAAATGAAAGTTTGCAATTTAGCTTTGGGTTGCTTTTAAACTTCAGAACTAGATTATGAACTCTGTGTGCATGCGTGCACATGGGTGTGAATTTCATAAAAATTACATTTTCCAATTGTTGATGAAGTTCTCTTTTCCATTTCTGATTTTAGTTGAATGCCTGTGAATCTAATAGTAAAAGACTTTTGTTTCACAACCTCTGGGAATACCGTGTAGTTGCAGAATATGAGATTTTAGAGACTGAAACTAACCTGGTGGAAATTCAAATTCATCTTTTTATCTTTTAGATAAAAGCCTTTGAAATCCTTTTAGTGTGAAGTTATCAGCAGGCTTGATTCTCATATTACCTCATTACTAACCCAAGGAGTTTTCGAAATGCATGGAGAACAATGCTCTGTGGCTGAAACTTGGTTTTTATCCTTACTCCAGTCCAGTGATAAGCCAAATGTGGCCCACCTAGTTCTACTTGGGAAATTCTGCCTGTTCACCCCAATATACCTTTGGAGATCACAAGATCACAACACATATAGAAGGTTCTCATAAATTGTGCACTGAAGAAACCTGTTCAACTTTGAGCATTTTCAAAACTTCTTAAACCACAGAACCTTTTTCCACATTAACATTTCATAACTCACCTAGGAGTTTTGTAAGATAAGAAGTGGAATAAATGCTTTTGAGGGGTTGATGCTTCAGCACTGAGGTCTGTACTGCTGGAAGTGAGGGCACTGTTCTCTGTATATTTTTGTTTCATGAATTGGACTGGGTGAAGTAAAAGAAAAAATTCTTACTGCACTGATCTCCCTTCTACCCCCAGAATGGCAAAAAATCAGCTTATTAGGTATTAAGCTTTTGCATGTTTTCCTGAAAAATTATTTTCATCAGTTGTTGTATCTACTTTCATTCAATGGAATACGCTGTCCATTAATAAATGTATAAGATATTTTGTTAAAGATAGAAAAGTATGAACAAAGAAGTAGTCATATCAAGTTCACCAATTGTTATTTTAAGGCTTACTTAAAACAGGATAATTCACTACTTGGAGGAAAAGGCTGATTTCCAAAACTGCAGCTATGTAGTGATTTACTTATTCCATAAGCCTATGATCTTATCTGTTCGGATTTACATTTGGAGCAGTAAAACCTCTGGCAGCTGCTCTTAGCTGTCTGCATGAAGAGGAGACAAGAGATAAGAACATTCCTGATTTTATTGCTCTCTAGAACATTTGAAGTTGGGGTGGGGGTGGGAAAGATGAACCTATTGTGACCATAAAGCGTCCATCGAGTCTGATACCAAAGAAGTAAACCAGTCCTCTTAGAAGATGTGGTAAATCTCCCAAGCCACCGGCCTCCATTTTTCAAAACCTGTCAAAGGCTTAAAAAAGAGGAGAGCTGCTGCCTCATCTTCATCGGAAAAGCTATCGCTCCAATGTTAACATAGTTTAGGGCTTTGGGAGAATTATTGCCAGGTAGAAAACTTTCAACTATTCTTATTGTGAGCTCCCCAGATGACCTTACCGTACTCCCAAAGAGCTCCGTAGGACCCTTAGCAACCTTGGAGCAAGTCTCAGCCCAATCCAACTAACAATTCCAGCTAGGATGCAGTGTGGGACAGCATTTAGGGGAGGGTGTTGACACACGCTCTGCCCAGGCACACCCACCAATAGCATCACCACTGGGAATGTGGCAGCTCTTAGTACGATTTAATTGGAAACCATTTGGGATTCCTGTCAGGTGAGGGTCTCTAGGAAGACTTAAAACCCCTGAGTTTTGATGACTTCCAGGATGTGCTGATGGGTCTGTATTAGCTCATTCTCAGGACCTAAAATTTTCTTACGCTTTCTTCTTTGGACATTAGTTCTTCAGTTAAAAGCTGCCAAAATCATGACAGAATCTGGTAGGGGGGAAATTTTTATTGCCTAATAAATAATCTCATAGGAGGTCATAATTCCATATTAGCCACTAAATATCTGAAATGTATAAAGCATGCAAAGTTGGGTCCAAGATGTGGATGAAAAACAGTTCGGTGACATTTCTTAAGACTTATTCATTTTCTTTTTTAATGTGAAAGGAGAGTAAGAACATTCTCCTAAATCCCATACTTAGAAAGCTGAACATTGCCTGGAGGTCTCAAAGAATTACATTGACAAAGCCATTTTTCTTTAGTTTTTAAATTACACATAAAAAGTTCCCCCAAAGAATTTTGGAAGAAATCACAAGCTTTCAGATTCATTAGACATAGAAGGACCTCTGGAAACTCCCATCATGATCTTCATCTGTCGTCCTAGGAAGACACTGAAATCATGCTAGGGAGAAACGAAGCTCCTCAGTTTTGGAAAAAGGTTCATTATTGTTTCGGTCTTCCTCTGTAATGCACCCTGGACCCCGCTGTGCTCAATAGCACAAAGTTTTAAATTGTTCCGCTCTTGTGAATGGCTGCTTCCCCCAACACACACACACACACACACACACACACACACACACACACACACACACACACACCAGCCACTGCTGTAGTGTTTTATCTCCTTGAGGACCGCTGTTACCTGCCTAACTCATTTTAACCATGAGTTCTTTGAACCTTATTGTCCTTTCATCTTCCTTAAAATTGCTATGACTTATACCTCTTAAGTCATCCCCCACAAACCACTCATCCCCTAAAAATAAAAATCAGTCCAGTGGCAAAATTTGTTGAAAGGCAAGGAGAAACCATTGTGTCTTGGTTTATGGGAATAATGCTGGGCAGAGAAATCAATATTCTTTGAAGACTGTCCTCCTACCATGGCACAGTGGAGCTCTCCAAGGAGGTCTTTGGGGGTGGACATAAACTCAAAGCAGTGCACATCTTATGTGCTATTAGGTCTTTTCTGAAATGATAATGCTGACACTTCTGTTATTTTCCTTTTAGGCAAGTTGGGCCGACATTTCCCATCTCAAATAAAATATATTTTCTCTGTTGACAGAGACCAGATACTGCTACACTCAGCACACAATGGAAGTCACAGGAAACAGTATCTCAGTCACCAAACGCTGCGTCCCGCTGGAAGAGTGCTTATCCACTGGCTGCAGAGACTCCGAGCATGAAGGCCACAAGGTCTGGGCAACAGAGCAAGTGACCAGTACTACATAGCCAGCTGCTTCTCTTCAGACATCTGCCAGTAATCATGAGCAGATTCTTATTCCCCCATGAAGGCTGCCTTTTGACTGTCTTTATGCTCTATGAAAAGACTCTTCCTTTCGTGTTTGCTCTAAAAGAATACACATATATACCAGAGCATAGGACAACTGATATAAATTGTGTAAACACACATCAAGAGGGTATTCAGTGTTATTGTAAACCCTTTCTTCACTCAGAGGAAAGTAATAAAGCTACTAGAAAAAAGAGGAGCGAGGGACCAGTTATGCCCGTCACGGTGAAGCTTTGCAGATATACCCCATTCATTCATCACAAGGGGACTGAGGCAATTCAGCTTTGATAACTTTCTGTAAAGTAGGGCTCATGTTGTGACTGGGATGTCAGTTTGGCAAGGGTCCATTGGCTCTTGAGTCATTAGATAGGTGACAAGAGACCCATCTTGTGTGTTTGCTTAAGCTTTTTCACCTGGTACCTGTAGAAGCCTGTATACGGAAACACCTGGTGCCTACGTACAGAAGCGCTCAGTGTAAAATGAGCTTGGGAGGTAGCCTTGAAGGGCCATATAAAGATCACAGAAAGGCAGCCTCGCCTTCCTGCTGTCTGTACATGTGACCTTAACATATCAGGCCTTGGCCTTTATTTAGCAGCCGAACACTTCTCCTGCAGGTGGCCTTCCTGCTGGTTTGGGCAATGTCCACTCTGAATACCTGGGAACAGCACTGTCAGTAAGGGCTTCTTTTTCTTAAGGCAGACACCTAATTTTCAAGCAACCTCTTGAATACACTAATAATTAAAATTTTAAATATAATCTGCCTACTCTGTTCCTGGTTCAAACTGAGTAAAACCAAAGGCTTTCCCTGACCTCTCCAGCAAATTGGACTTGATTCTGAGGAGTTACTGTGGCCTCTTTACTAAGGAGAAAGTTAAGGATTAGAGAAGTTGGGTCATATGCTCAGTCACACAACTGGTAAGTAACAGGCACAGAATTCCAACTCACCTCTGGTTTGGAGTCTATCTCTGCAACATTATACTGTCTTCCTGGCACGTGTCAACTGTGACTAAAGACTCAAATCCCTGCAGGATAATGACTGTATAGAATATTATTAATAACCATCCCATGACTAGGAATCACCTGGGAATCTTGTTAAAATGTAGTTCTAATTCTCCGTCTGGGGCAAGGTTGGAGATTGTGCACTTGTAACAAACTCCCAGCTGATGTTGGAGCCGCTGGTCTATACTTTGTGTAGCCCCAAGACAATGTTTGCACTAACTCTGTGGGTTTCTTTCTTTCTTATGATCTACAAGTAAGGTGGTGTAAAGCAGGAATAGCTGCATGAATGAAAACCCTTCAAACATTAACTCACCCAATGAGAATGGAGACACTTATGCAAACAGTTCTATGAAAGTCAGTACACAAGTTGAAATTACCTGGGTTGTTGCCACTTGACTCTCACTTGAAAACTTAGCAAATGAAGGCTTACCCTCTCTTCCTCAAGTAGTCAGAAAGAGCCTCATGGAAAAAGGACGAGTTTCGTTATTCCCTTTTTAAGGGCGAAATAACTGAGGCCCAGGAAGGCTACACACCTTTCTAAGAATCGTATCAGTAGAGGGGTGTCAGAAACAAAACCTAGATCTCTTGAAGTTTAGCCTGGGGAGTTTTCCTGTTGACCAGATTGCTTGTAGATGAAATATTATCCCCAGCCTTCCTGAACATAGAGTTGGCATCTCCTTCATAGATCAGGTAATTTTTACTTGCATCTTGCCATGTGGGTGACAGTTCCTTCAAAAACCCTGCCTCCTTCCAATACATGCTGGCTTTTCATTATCTTTTTTTCTTCCTTTCTTTCAGGTCTGCACTTCTTGTTGTGAAGGAAATATCTGTAACTTGCCGCTGCCCCGAAATGAAACTGATGCCACATTTGCCACGACGTCACCTATAAATCAGACAAACGGGCACCCACGCTGTATGTCAGTGATAGTGTCCTGCTTGTGGTTGTGGTTAGGGCTCATGTTATAGCAGCTCCGTGGCTCCATGTGTTAATAGCGATCCATGGGGATCTCGATGGTTCACAGTCCTGCATGAGTCATTGGCCTGACAGTAATTACACACATGTGACACAACACTCTTGGAGGTCATCACAGCCAAGCATTGCCACTTACCATGAGGAATAAATGTTGCTTCATTGTAGCCATTTTGAGTCTAACCAGGACCCATCAAAGCCTTCTCTCAGTACTGCCCAAGTTCCATACCATAAACCTTTGTTTTCATTCCAAGAAGTAGTTCTGCATTTATCGAGATCTGGTGTTCTTAATTTGGAAGAATACGTGCATGAAATGCAGTAGGTCCTGAGACTCTAAGATATTAGGAGTATGTTATAGGGGCATGTATAGATGTGGGCTTTTCAGGAGAAAAGTAAAGAACCATTGGTTTAAATATAATCATGAATTCATTTGTAGCTTTAGAATTTTAAAACATTGACTCCAAAACGAATGGACTGTTTCCTTGGAAATTCTGACTGAGTCCCTGGAATAGTAGTAATTCCAACAATTCCAGCCATTTGTTCAATTAATTTTCTTAACATTCTTCTCCCAGTGCTGGGAATTACATTCCCTCTGTTTCGTGCAGAAGACAAAAAGGCAATCATAAAAGTTCGCTACATTTGTGGGGGTGCCTGGAGGAGGATTTTCCCCAACTTAATGGAGCCAATGTCCATAAAGTGGCTGTGTTATAATATATTCTTCATATAATATACTTCATGTAATTGGTGAGATCGGCCTTCTCCTTGACTTGGCACCTAATTCTGCTTCATGAGATCCTAGAGTCCACCTGAGTCAATTGTGTCCAGAGCCCCAAACCAGGATGGAGTTGTTTTCCCCAGATATGGGGCTCTATTCAGCCATAGGTAATCTAGACAGAGGATTTCAGAATGAAAGGAAAATGTGTGGAGATTAGTCCTAGTTCATTCTGAGGGCCAACTAAGTGGCCCAGCCAGCTTCTTACTCCATCAGCAGTTCGTACTGCCTAAGAGCTCCCACTTCCAAATCCCCAGTGAGTTTATGGAGAAGAATCTACATTAAATTGTCTTTAGAATGATAGGGAAGCAAGGCATAAAATGCGATGATGCGGAGAAAGTAGACCAGTGGGGTGATTGCAAGACTAACAAGGAGACTCAATGGGAAATTTTTATTTCTTTTAGATATTGTTTTTGAAGTAGATGGTAAAGTTTTTGTCATCCTTCCTGTATTTTTTTGTACCCCAAGTTATGATTTTTCTTCTTCCTTGTAAATAATTTAAACAGTATTTATTTTTGTAAGGCATAACTAGAAACTAAAATATATTCTAAACAATTCATTATTCTGAACAAAGTGATCAAATTAGAATACGTATTTTTCAACAGTGGTAGAGCTTTTAATATATGTTTATTGAAAGTTATCTATAATACTTGCACCGGTGTTGAAAAAGTTAACATGTGAGCAAGAGCAATATGTCTCAAGGATTTTTCTCATGGTTTCCTCAGTGATGGTGTCCAGGAATCATTCAGGTGGTGACCATCACTGGTCTAAGTTTCTGTGCAGGGTTTTGGGATGTGTTTGTGTGAAACTTGGTAGAACCATGGCTAATAAAGAGGACAGTGTTGTCAGGGTCCATCTGCCCTCCATAGAAAAATGTCTCTGGCTCATAAAATGAGACTCCCTCAGGGACTAAATATGAACTGACAGCAGTAACTCTGATACAGAATAATCTAAATTGCATCAAATGGCCTTAATTCAGAGTTTGTTAGGCTTATCAATATGTTACTTTTAATTGGGGTAGGAAAGTAGAGGGAGAGAAAGCAAGACATTTATTAAGCACCTCATATGTGCCAGGCACTATGCTAAGCACTTTACATAAGTTAGGATTAATCCCTGCAAGAATCCTATAAAGAATGTTACTAGTATTTCCACTTTCCAAATGGAGGTACCAAAACTCAAACACAATGTTGTGAAGCCGTTTCCTTCAGATTTAGGTTATGTGGGATGAGGTGGGATTGAAGAGGAAAGGTGGAATTATCCCCGTAGGAATACTTTCAGGCCTGACTTCGTGGGAGTTCATCTATCTTATCATGTGGAGTTTATCTCGCCCTGCTGTTGCAGGATGCCATTTGCATGTGTCCCCAGATGATGTTTTTTCTTTGGGGAGTAGGGGTTTGGCTTCCTCATTC
Source organism: Chlorocebus sabaeus (assembly GCF_047675955.1). Lineage (NCBI taxonomy): Eukaryota > Metazoa > Chordata > Mammalia > Primates > Cercopithecidae > Chlorocebus > Chlorocebus sabaeus. Next base: position 36,809,510 of record NC_132913.1, read on the forward strand.
ATCCCTCTTGCTAAAAGAGGAGATAGTTGATGTTGCATCTAAAGATGCTATAAGACAATGAGAATTTGATGTTGTACATACCTACAAGTACCATTTTTGTGCATGATTACACTCCACTGACATCTTCCAAGTACTGCATGTGATTGAGTAAGAAACAAGAAAGTGAGCACACCAAAGCCTCCCTGGCTGATGTACAGGGATCAGCTCCACAGTGGTGCAGATTCAACTGCCACCCAGGGAGTGCTTGCAGACTCTGCATAGATGTTGCTGCATGCATCCCGTGTGCCTATCAGAATGGCTTGTGTTTAATTCTCTTGAAAGAAAGTGATTTGCTCACTATCTCCAGCCTCAAGGAGCCAAGGGAGGTCGTTCATATGGAAGGTCCAGGACTGGTCAGCCATCTGACTTTTCTAACACATTAAATTCTCCATTAAATCTCACCATTGGTAATGGCTTAAGTGTAAAGAGCCATGATGTGTATATTAAGCTATGTGCCACATATTTATTTTTAGACCCTCCACAGCATTCATGTCAGTATGGGATTAATGCCTAAACTTTGTAAATATTGTACATTTTGTAAATCAATGAATAAAGGTTTTGAGTGTATCTTACCAGGCTCCTCCCTGCAAATGCACCTGTCAATCAATGATTAATGCACCCAGGTTATGTACAAGGCACTGGGCTTATTAGCACCACAGGGAACTTGCTTCCGGAGGCTCGCTTTCTAGTTGTATAGACAAGAATACACGCATGAGAAGATACAACACAATTCACCAATGCCAAATGATTCATACAGTCTGTTTACTGCAGAAAATAAAAGAAGGAAAGACGACCAGACTTTTCAATAAGGTCTACAGCTTCCCAAGAGCATGTCTTTGTTAAATCAGGAAATATAAAAATTATGTGTGTGTATGTGTAAATATACCACCCTATTAACTATTTTTAAATCTTACTCTATTTTGGGGGTTGTGTTAATGATGATACACCAGAAAAGATTTCCTCTTGATGGTTTCTCCTGCAATAGGAAACAAATATTGGAATAGTGTACATGTCATTTTTATCTATATAATGAATTTATTATATTTTTCTTAGTAAAGTGATAGACATCAAAAGCAAGCTTGAAAAATGTCAGCTTGTTTGTGATTCCTGATTATTCTCCTCCTCCTTGTTTTTGTTTTGTTTTGTTTTGTTTGAGACAGCAGGGTCTTGCTCTGTTGCCCAGGCTGGGATGCAGTGTCACCATCATGGCTCACTGCAGCCTCAAACTCCTGGGCTCAAGTGATATCCTCCTGCCTCAGCCTTCCGAGTAGCTTGGACTACAGTATAGGCATGTGCCACCACACCTGGCTAGGTTTTAATGACATTTCTTGCAGAGACAGAATCCAACTATGTTGCCCAGCCTGGCCTCAAACTCTGAGGCTCAAGCAATCCTCCCACCTCAGCCTCCCAAAGTTCTGGGATTATACATGTGGCCACTGTGCCCAACTTCTGGTTGTTCTTTAATTACTTATGTTTTGAAATTTCCAGGGAAATCTTTTCCACAAATTAATATGTTTTCTCTTGGTCTGAATCAGTGACACAGTTGGTCACTGATGCTCCTTAAAAGTGTGGTACTTACGTGAAGATAGCTCTTATTGCTGATCTCCGTGAATAGTTACGTCTTTTTAATGTCAATGGTACTACAGGTGGACTGTGCTTTTAGAAAATTTGATTTTGAAGATACAGACTTACATGTTTACTTAATGTGAGTTTTTTGTTTGTTTGAGACAGAGTCTCGCTCTTGTCACCAGGCTAGAGTGCAATGGCGCAATCTCACACTTACTGGGACTCCTGCCTCAGCCTCCCGAGTAGCTGGGATGACAGGTGTCCACCACCACACCCAGCTAATTTTTGTGTTTTTAGTGGAGACAGGGTTTCACCATGTTGGCCAGGATGGTCTCGATCTCCTGACCTCATGATCCACCCGCCTCAGCCTCCCAAAGGAGTTTTAAAGAAATTCTTCACTTTATAAATGTATTTCATATCCCTTTCCTAACACATTTATTTTATTTACAAACAAGATTTAGGGCATGCCAGCTCTGTAAAAGTTAGAAGTCCTGCCTTGGCTGTGTTACAGTATCTTTTACCTGAAATACTTACAGAGTGCTTACAAATGTTTTTATAACTTTAACTTACCTACTAGGAGTGAAGTACATGAAAACACTGAGAATCTGTTATAAATTCTCGTCATAACCGGGGGCACTTGAACTAAAGATTCAGATATTTTTCTAAGATTGCACCTGAACTTGGGGCAGGAGTAAGGCATGGACATGAAGCATCATGACTACCTTGGGGCACTCTTCACTGGAGTCTACTAAAAACGGGCCTATAATTTAAAAAAAATAAAATAAACATTTCTGACATAATTTGGTGTTACAAAACCAATGCAGATTTCCAAAATGTCTTTCAAATGAAGCCGTCACTTTTAGCAGTTACTCTCTCTAGCTATTTTAAAAAATTATGGCCTGTCTCATTAGCAATTACTATTGTTTTGCTGTTTATTGTCTTTGACAAATTTTAACTCCATTGTAGTTGCTGGAATTGGATTGGGGGACCTCTACATAACTGTATTTTAAACTGGATAAAGACCTAAAATCTAGAGCCTAAGAAATTTATCTGGGGTCCTCTTTTCTATTACCCCAAAAGAATAATTTTTGTATATGACTATTTGCAAAGCACTTTTATATACCTTGCTTCAGTTGATCAGCATGACCCCGTTTATAGCTTTCATAGTTAAAGCTTTGGAGTGATTTTGGGAGGCCCCACTGGTGGTTTATACTACAAGGATTTTGATCCCTGCTCCAGGACTCTGTTCCACACACACACACACAGACACACACACGTCACCAGGGTGACATGCATAATGGCCTCATCCTTCTCTGGCACTTTTACTAGAAAGCCATTTCTCAGGTCACAAAGAGTAAGTAGAACCTTAGAAAACATCTGTTTTCTGGATAGTCTACCCCCTTAGATTTATACAGGAGAGAAAAGAACCCTAGAGAACCCAGATCATTTGTCTCTGAGAATGACACATTGCTTGTGTTAAAAGATAAAGCTCATCAAAATGTCCCTTCTTTGATGCTCAGAGTAATTAAGACATGGGTGATAGAAAACAATTTAGAGGCCTCCTCTCCCTTTACTGTGGGATTGGCAGTCTCATGAGGACCATCATGGTAGTGAAGGGCAGAGAATAAAAGGGTGAGGTTTTGCAGGACAGCAAGCTAGCCTAATGGAAACACTTTTTCATTCTAATTTGAGAAGAAAAACATTCTGGGAAAATAATCATTTTCAGAATCATGGCCTAAAAAGGTAGAATGATGTGTCTGAATTAGACCTTATCAGTTATTCAGAAGTGGTTTTCTCAGGGTTTATGGCATGTCCCATGTCAGAAACTGGCCTCCCAAAACCGTGTGTTGTCTCTATGCTCAGAATTCAGGCCTCCATTGATGTCGGTGACAGTGCGACAAAGTGTATTGTCAAAGTGCGAAAAAGTGTATCTGAAAAGCAACTGTTGGATTTAGGCAAAATGAACAAAATGCCACCAGGATGTAGCCATGATGCAAAGAGAAGGGCTAAAAATAAGCCATGTTCTCAATAAATCCATTCATCTTTGAGAAGAATTCAAAATAGACTTAGTGTCTTGCTGCTCTTCCATCTCCAGAGAAGCGTGACTGGGTCCCCTGGAGTTTGCACCCAGAGTCTGAACACATGCCGTCCGCCCCCCACTGGTGTGCCCCTGGCGATGGCTGGTGGTCCAGCTTCACAGCTACCTGCCGGCTAAGCTTTCCCCTGACCCTAGTTTCTCCCAATTATGAAAAAGGTCTGTGAACAGCGAGCAACCCACATCACACAGTGGCATGTGAAGACCAGTTGTTTGGGGAGAGGGATCATGCTTGAGAAGCTTGGCACTGAGGTGCTTTGGGTGGAAAGGGGCTGAGTAGATGTCAGTGGTGGGAGAGAACACTTCTGGACTCACTCATGACTCAGCCTGGCTCAGTCCTGGCACATGTCGGCACTGGGTTTGTCCCTGCCTTTAAAGGCTTTAAACACTCAAAGGGTTGGGCCCATCCTTGACTTTAATATGTTTAATTACTTAATAACCTTGTGTTAATACCTAAATACCAAGTGTGCTGTGTAGAGACACATCTTCCTTAATGTGAGACAGCCTGAGACCAGGTGAGATGTACCATCAGACCTCCCATGAATGCCTATTCTTTAAAGTCAGATCATCTTGAAAAAACTGAAAGGTCAGCCGGGCATGGTGGCTCACGCCTATAATACCAGCACTTTGGGAGACTGAGGAGGGCAGATCACCTGAGGTCAGGAGTTCAAGACCCAGCCTGGCCAACATGGCAAAATACTGTCTCTACTAGAAAAACAAACAAACAAAAAAATTAGCCAGGCATGGTGGGACACACCTGTAATCCCAGCTACTTGGGAGGCTGAGGCAGGAGAATCACTTGAACCTGGGAGGCAGAGGTTGCAGTGAGCCAAGATTGTGCCACTGCACTCCAGCCTAGGCAACAGAGCAAGACTCTGTCTTAAAAAAAAGAAAGAAAGAAAAAAGAAAAAAAAAAAAAAAACCCTGAAAGGCCTATTTGGAGTATTTAGGAAGAAAAACATAGTGGATGTTTCAGCCAGGCTAGATCTGAGGATCTTAAAAACAATCAGAGTATAGGTCTGGCTTCGGATTAGAGGTGAGAGAAGATTCCCTGGGGAAAATAATATTTAATCCAATACTTGGAAAATGAGAAAGTGTCAGACTAGTGAAAAGAGTCTCCTTCTCAGACAGGCATCAAAAGGTCACGGATGTGGAATTTTAGGAAAGCTGTGAGGTCAGTCTTGAGAGAAATCGGTAATTAGCTGTAGGCAAATATAACTTGCCAATAGACTCGTCCGTGATTAATTTTTATAGATTGGTCTTCACTAAGGCTGCTTCTTCACTAAGGCTGCTTCTGTGATTATTATTGTTCATCTTTGATGGTTGTTGCCCTTCCAGTTTGTTAGCTAGTATCTGCCTGTTAGAATCACCTGGGGGTAGGGGAGCTTTCAAAAACTACCTGATGTTTTCAGAGCACTCCAGACCAACTTGATTAGCTGGGCTCATAACCACTTTAATTTTAAAGACAGTGGGACAGCGAGGGTTTCTCTACGTACTCACCTCGAGAATTCTGGAGTACCAAGGCAGCCTACTAGGAATATGATTTTCACTAGGGTCCTCAGAGCCCTGTTCAGTGGTTCTAGCCACTGAACAAATAGGGTAGACAAATACCCAAATTCTCAGAAGACAGGGAATTCACCTTTTGGTATATAGAGACTGTGTGTGTGTGTGTGTGTGTGTGTGTGTGTGTGTGTGTGTGTGTGTGTGTGTGTGTTTTAAAGATAGGGTCTCAACTCTGTTGCCCAGGTTAGAGTACAGTGACACAATCATGGCTCACTGCAGCCTCCAATTCCTGGGCTCAAATGATCCAACTGCCTCAGCCTCCTGAGTAGCTAGAACTACAGGTGTGTGCCACCACACCTGGCTAACTTTTTACTTTTTTGTACAGATGGGGTCTTCCTATATTGCCCAGACTGGTCAAAAACTCCTGACCTCAAGTGATCTGCCAGCCTCAGCCTCCCAATGTGCTGGGATTACGGGAGTGAAGCACTGCACTTGGCTCTGGAAATGAACATTTGATTCAGTCTAGGAAGTGCCTCTTTTGAGCATAACTCTGGATACTTTTACTTTATTTTTCCACCTGCTACCTGGGGCATTTTACCCCTGGTACTTACTCGAAGGGAATAATAAAGTTGAAAGAACTGGATCTGTCCCACCCACATTCACACATCATAAAAGCAAAACAAAGGAAAATTGACCTAAACCCTACTTCTCCATCCAGCTACCCCCTCTCTTTAGTACTCTCTACAGCCAAACCTCTTGAAAGACTTTTGTGCTCACTGACCCCATTTCCTCACAATCCACCCACTCATTATACCACTGCAGTCTGTCCTCGGGCTTCACAGTGTATTCACCGAATTCACTAATGAAGGACAAGTCGCTCAGCCAAACGGTCACTTCTCAGTCCTCTCCTCACCTAACTTCTCAGCTTCCTTCAACACTTCGCCTAGTTCCTCCTTCTTGAAATACTGCCATTAACTTCCATGAACCACCCACTCCTAGGAGCTTTCCTACTTAGAAAACCTGCTTTCTTTCTATACAAATTTAAATGTCAGTGTTCCTCAAAGTTTGTTGCTAAGATTCCTCTCCATTCTATAATCTTTCCTAGTTGATTCCTCCATACCTGTTAAGTTTCCAGCCATTCATCAGTGACTGACAAATAATCTCTCCCCGTCAGATTCCTTATATGAATTCTAGAATGCTCTCCCCAAATCATCTACTCAACATTTCATTTGTATGACTCCTCAAACTCAAGCACCTCAAATGCAAGAGTGACCAAAATGAAATGTATCATCCACGCTCAGGCTCACCTCGTCTAGTGTCCCCATCTCAGTGAACAGCATTGACATCATCTAGTTGTGTGGACCAGAAACCTGGGTTTCTCCTTCACACTTGACCCTCTACTTCACCTCCCAGGTCTAACCTGTCAAATCCTGTCCATTTTTTCTCTTTCAAGTCTACCCACTCCTTTCCATGTCCACTTCCACCCCTCTGGTCCCAGCTATGATGACATCTTTCCCAGCATCCTTATTGATCTCACCCATCCTTTCTTGCCCTATTTCAATCCATTTTTCATAGCCAGAAGTAGATTTTAAAATGCAAACCTGATTAAGTTACCCATCTACTTAATACCATTCAAGAAGTTCACATTGTTCATGGGGTAGAAAACAAGCCCTCCCTATGGGCCAGCAAGTTCCCCTGCACTGGCCACACAGCCTTCCTCCATGGCCTCATGCCTGTTACATGCCCTTTGACTTGAAAGGTACCTGCCACTCTGTTTTTATTCTTTTCTTTTCTTTCTTTTCTTCTTTCTTTCTTTTTTTTTTTTTTTTTTTTTGAGATGGAGTTTCACTCTTGTCGCCTAGGCTGGAATGCAATGGCTCACTGCAACCTCCACCTCCCGGGTTCAAGTGATTCTTCTGCCTCAGCCTCCCAGATAGCAGGGATTACAGGCGTGCACCACCACATCCGGCTAACTTTTGTCTTTTTGGTAGAGACAGGGTTTCACCATGTTAGGCTGGTCTCAAACTCCTGACCTCAGGTGATCAGCCCGCCTCTGCCTCCCAAAGTGCTGGGATTACAGGCGTGAGCCACCACACCTGGCCTCTGCTTTTCTTTGAACACTGTGCTCCCTCCAGCCTCAGCTGTTTACATAGTGTTCTTTCCTCTGCCAGGTGTACTCTTCACCCTCTCTCCATTGACCCCCTTTATACCCTCCATATCTCAGCTCATTATCACTTCCTCAAGAACATCTTCCCTGACACCCCCAAATTAGATCAAGCCCCCTTGTTGCCCACTCTTACACGACCCTGAACTTTCCCTTCACAGTGCTTTTCAGTTTGTCTTCATGTGTGTGGGGGGTGTTTGTGTCTGTAATAGCAGTGCCTGGCTCTCCTTCTAGCTCTAAGTTCCATGGGGCCAGGACCATTGTCTGCTTTGCTCATCACTTGCAGTGGTATTGCCGTGCATCACCCAGATTTCCCTTCAGGAATGATTGTTTCCTCGCTGCTGGGGGAGTGTTGCCCCAGCAGCCCTCTGATAGTAGTCCTCCTTGTGAAGTCATGGGGCTGAAGAGAGTTGCCTCACCCAAGGCCATGCCCCCTTCCCTAGGCAGCCCCTACATGCAGCAGTCATGAAGCAAAGTAAGAATATAAAGGCCCAGCCCCCATCACCTCCCTTGGACACCTTTGAAGGTATATCCCATCTTCAGAGCTCACGTGGGGTTCACTGAGACTTCATTGCAGCCCAGCTCCCCTCTCTGTTCAAGCCTGCATCTGTCACCTCCCTTCCACAAGTGTCGATGCCAAGAACAGTCCCTAATCTCTTGCACACTAATCTCCATCTCAGAGCCTTCTTCTCAAGAGTCCTGACCTATAGCAATACATATTCCCAGCATGGAGAACAGTGCCTGGAACATAGGAGGTGCTCTGTAAACATGTGAAGTAGACCCATAACATGAGGAAGACAGAGAACCTGACAATCTCAAAGCATCACAGCTAGTAAGTAACACAGCAAGAGTTAAAATTGAGGTCGTGTTTCTGCTAGTCCTGGCCTACTTCTGACACATCTTCATATATTTAAGTTTGCACTAAAAAATGTATAATGTCAAATGCTGTAAAACTAGCATCTCTTTCTGGTTGCCACATAAATTGTTAAAGCTCTTTCACAAAGCAATTTGGCAGTATGTGTTGAGTGCTATGAGAATGGACACATTCTGACCCCATAATCCTACTTCTGTAAAGTGTCCTGAAATATTAGAAACAGTGTTATGGACAAATTTGTTCCTTGAAGCATTATTTGTAATTCCAAACAAAAGAAAACAAAAAACAAATTGTGACAACCTAAATACACGAAAGTAAGGGAATAGTTAAGTCAGTAACAGCACATCCACTTGATATACTATCAACAAAAATGATTGCTCTACAGACATTTTCAAGTCAAATGAAAATAGTGCTAAAGCCATATGTTCAATGTGTCATACTATGTAGGAAGCAAATATGTACATTAAAAAATGCTTGGAGAAGGCTGGGCATGGTGGCTCATGCCTGTAATCCCAGCACTTTGGGAGGCCGAGGTGGGTGGATCACCTGAGGTCGGGAGGTCGAGACCTGCCTGACCAACATGGAGAAACCCCATCTCTAATAAAAATACAAAATTAGCTGGATGTGGTGGTGCGTGCCTGTCATCCCAGCTACTCGGGAGGCTGAGGTAGGAGAATCACTTGAACCTGGGAAGTGGAGGTTGCGGTGAGCTGAGATCACGCCACTGCACTCCAGCCTGGGCAACAAGAGTAAAACTCTGTCTCAAAAAAAAGCAAAACAAAACAAACAAACAAACAAGAAAACACCAAAAAAAAAATGCTCGGAAAAAATAAACCAAAATCCTTTCTTTGTTTATGTTATGGTAATAACGTTTTTCTTTTAAAAAAAAAATTCCAATTTTATGCAATGTGGTTATATTACTTTTATAATGAAAAACATAAATATAATAAATGCTTAAGACTATATATGTTAAGTTTATGGTTGTTATTACTTTAGGGGTTCCTCAGAAGCGTTGCGTTTAACCCAGTTCAGGGCTCAGACCCTGGGAGCCTGGTTTCCAGCTGTGGCTGCCCAGTGCAGTCCCTGGGGAGCTTTAAAATCTACCAGTGTTGGAATCCTACACCCAGAGATGCAAATTGTACTGATCTTGGATGAGACAATCTGGAGAAAATGACTTTAAAAAATACTTCTTTTAAAACTACTTACTTTAAAATAATTCCAAATGTATATCAAGACACATTAATTTTTAAATTTTGCCACATTTGATTTATCATTCTCTTTGTCTCTAATAATATATTACAGTTTGTGTTCTGAACCATTTTAAGGAAGGTTACAAGCACCATGCCTCCTTATCCCTTAATACTTCAACATTCCTAAGAACAAAGGTATTCTCTATCATAACCAGAATGCAGTTATAAAAATCAAGAAATTTAAGATAGACACAACAGCTTATTCATATTCTAATTCTAAGACAAGCATTTGACAAAGAAGGTAGTTATTATGGAGGAACTGGCTTTCTTCTAATTGTTACTCTGACTACACAGACGATCAGCTACAAAGCAGAAAGAATCAGCCCTTATACCAGGAATCAGACCTGTCCTTTCTCATGTTTCTTCAGACTCCTTCCATTCTCTGAGCTCCCATATATCATTCTAGCCAGTCCCCTTTTATTCCAATAAGTTTTATGTTATCTAGGGTCAGTTTCTGTTGCTTGCCACCAAAGAACCCTGCTAGTTTAGAGTAGTTGAGCTGGGACTGTTGCTAGAATACTTGAGTTCTTCATGAGTGTCTTTAAGCTTATTGGGCTGTTCTAGGACATTCCTCCTCTCCTTTTTAGGACACAGAATGCTTCAGGATACAGAAACTGGTGGAAGACAAGTATCATTCCTGTCCACAGGAGATCTGACCACACCTGACTGGGACTCCAAGGATCAAATCCTGACTTAAGAAAAATCCTAGAAGGCTGAGGCTCTGAGTGAGCAAAAAGCATTGCTAAAAGCTGCTGATCCCAAGACTAGAGGAAGCTATGGCCAGGGACCTCCTGCAGACATGGGACTCCAAAGGTGACTGCTTCAGTTCCCTGTGTCTGGAGAGTCCTCTGGATGGGAGCCCTGTGGAGGTTTGTCAAGACTGCACCTGTCATGGACACCCCCTCAGGTCTTAGTGGAGGAAAACCAGTTGTCTGCGGGCCCAGGGGACCCACCAGCCTCCAGGCAGGATGTCAGGAGCTGCCTTTGTCTGGCATTCCAGCATTGCGGCATTCAAGTGTAGGGCTTTTGCCTGCTCCATGATAAGAAAACCTTTGACCAGGGAACTTCTGTCTGGGCAAGTCTGCTCAACTCCAGGAGTTGTGGGCTGCATATTTCCCTGGAGGAAGAAAGGTGCTGAAAAATGCGTTTTCTGCTTCTCTGCTTCTCACTCTCTTATCTATGTTGATTGAATATGTGGGATTGTGCTAAGAAGGAAGGGAGGTTTTAATGCTCCCATTGAATACTAAAGCATGAGAAGGTCTCTCCTTCTGCTCTCTTTCTCTTGACCTCCTCCTTCTTTCAAAAGTTTGTGGCTCACTGGTCAAGAATTAGTTAGAAGACTCTAAATGGGAAGAAGGCTTAGACTCAAATTCTGACTATAAATAAATGCAATTGAGGAGGTGAATATATGCTATTTGCAATTGGTTAAAAAATAGATTTTAAAAGTTCTCACTGCAAAACATTGATAAGTCTGTTAAGTGATATGATATGTTAAGTGATGGATATGGTAAGCAGCTTGATTTAATCATTCACAATGTAAGCATATATCAAAGCATTACATTGCATCCCATAAATTATATAATTATTATTTGTCAATTAAAAATAGAATTAAATTTAGAAATTTTTGAAGTATACTTTTTTCTGAAATGTTATTGAACCTAACGGCACATTTTACAGTCAGAATAAACAAATCCAGAAAATGCAGTGTATATTGTTGTGACAAGAGATGGAATGAGCATTAGCTTGGGATCAGTAGGTTAGGTCTCCAGTCATGGCTCAGCCCCCCAAAAAAAGTGGCCTCAGTTAAATTTCTTCACATTGTGTTGAGGCTCAAAAGAGATCATGGAAAGCTGTTAACTCTGGGCACACAGTGAGCCCACAACAAATGTTACTAGATTTGTGTATGGGTTGCTCTCTTTCAACTGCTTATTCAGTTTCCGTTGACTTGAATTGGATAAACCTATAGTACTGTCATCTGATTTAGGTTGAAGTTTACCAAACTGTTTGACATTTCAGATCATAGAGAAATGGATTAGAATAGCAAGGGACCCAATGTTGACTCTTGTATTGTGAACTGATTATCCTTAACCTATACCTTATTGAAAAATAAGTCATCTAGCATCAGTGCCAGAGGACTGCAGCTTGCAGTTTTATGGCTGGGATAAGTTTAATTTTACACAGGAATTGTCAGGTTGCCAGGATTTCTGTCCAATGGGAAATCCATTTTCAGACTAAACACTCAGCATAGATTTAAAATGCCTTCCATGGGAATAGAGAAGAGAAAGCTTGGATCTTATGGAAAGACCATAAATGGCAGAGAAAATTCAGATACAAACACAGAACTTCATAGATCCATAGCTACCCCCATAGTCCATGCACACCAGTCCTTCAGAACGTGGTGGATGCGGGTAAAGCTTTCCTTAGAAATTAATGTGTCAAGGCTTTCGGGTTGTTCTTCAAGCAAATGGATAAGCAAGGATTAGAAATGAAATTCCAAATCAAGAAACGAACATTCCAGCTTAGGCCAATCCTAGTGGGACCAAAACAAGGTAAGATAAAAAGAAGCACACCTAAATCAAACCAGTTGTAATGAGCAAATGAGTAGTTTAGGTTAAAAACAAAAGGTGGGATCAAAAACTGCAAAATGTGCTGCATTTTTGGTGTTATTTTTTTCCCGTTTCCCTCTAAGGATGTCTTTAGTACTGCCCGTGTCCAGACTATACCAAAACAAAGGTGGCAAAACCCAACAAAAGTTGGAAACTTAGCAATCTAGCAATATCTACTTCTTAGCCTTGTTCTGTTTCTTGTCTTGGGATATCTGATATCCAGCCACAGTGTTTTGACTATGCACGTGGAGTGCCTGATATTCATCCTTCCATAAAGAGTCCTGTTAAGTGGGTCATCACGGGCCCCTCAGCACAGGTCAAAAGGATTCATAGCACAAGTGATCGTAGTTAAGGGCCAGGGAGGGATGAAGTGTTTACATCTCGAGATGGAGAAAGGGAGGACATACCTTATGCTCCTGAGGGGAGAAAATTTTGTAGTTCTGTAATAAAATGGTACGTTGGTAGATAAAAGAAAAGCAACAGTTTTTACTCAGCATGAAAATGAGCAGGGTAAGGCATTGGAAAAAGCATTAAGTTGAGTCACAATTACAACTTTCTTATCAATTTAATACACCTGTTGAGGTTGCAAAAGTGCAGGTAGAGCAAGGATTGGAGTTGAAAGGGAATTGCTTTCAGGCGTTTGGAGGACAGTCACGTGGGATGTTCCGTAAGTACTCATTGCCATGTTGCATTGCTGGTGCGGTGCCACATGCTTTCCTCTCTACCTGTGAGCCATTTAGGGATTGGAAACATTTTTTCTAAGCTGTCAGCATATGTGGACCTGGAATTCTCACTCTCCAGGTCATGAAATCTACTCTGTTTGTCTGACTCTGAGCCAGTGACTTTGGATCCAGCCAGAGCCCAGCAGCTCATCCTATATTAATAGCAAGGCAAGTCTTAGGGGATAGAGCTTCGGTATTTATAGGTTTTATCTTTTCAAAGCACTTTAAGATAATTTCATTCCCCTAATGGCCCTGTCAGAAAGGTGAGCTCAAAATTAGCCCCATTTGAAAGATGGGAACATTAAAACACAAAATGTACCTGAGAAGCACAATATGGAGCCAGGTTCTGTAGGCAGACACTGTGGCCTAAAGGAACCACCAAATCCCGCCAGACCTCAGGGTCACCAACTGGTGAAGTAGTACACATCGAATCAGGAGTTTTAAAACATTTCTGGCTGCCATTCATACTAATAGTTTGTAGTGTGACTCAGTGCACATATTTCTATGTATATAAAAACGCAACTGAAATACATTTCACAGAAAGATATGGACCTTCACAATATTCATTATTATATTACACTTGAATATTGTCTCTATTCCATTCTGTTCCAGTTTACTATTTTTTTAAAGTCTTATAATTTCAGCACACCAATATTGATTTCATGACTCCACTAATGGGTTAAAACTTATAGTTTGAAAAACAGTGAACTATATGATTATTAATGACCCTTTCAATATTTATTTCCAGTTACATACCTGAAGTCAAGAAATCAAGAACTCAATACCTGGTCTAAAGACCATGCCCTGTCACTGCTCAGGTGTTTTGATAAGGTAATGATCTCTTCCTGAATTATGAGTCCCACATTCACTCTTGTACTAATTCAAGTGTAGTCCTGTAATCTTTCTGCAGTTCATTCGAATGTTTTTTGATGTGTTGATTAATTGTCTCACAAATCTTCTTGTTTGAAAAGACAAATCTAGGTTCAGATTCAAGCTTCGCTAGTTAAAACACTCTCCCTAATTTTCTTGAATCTTCTTCTTGTAAAATGGGATAAATGAGCTTGTTGCAAGGGTCAGCCATCAGCAATGTAAGCCCATAGCATGTGCAGGTGCAGGTGCAGGTGTGTGGCAAGCATCAAATAGGCAGTCCTTTCTTGATGGGTGTGCTGGGCACTGTGCTGGTACTGGTGTGACAAAGACCATGACCTGGAATGCACCCCTAAGGGGCTCCGGTGCTTCTCAGGCTCACCCTCTTTCTCTTTTTGTTTTGTAAACTGCCTTGAACATTTACCAATACATCACAAACATTTTTCTGTCAGCAAGTAGAACTGTAGGAAATAATTTTTAATGGTTGGTTAGAATTACGTTTTATGATTGCACCATAATTTATTCCATCATTTCCTCCTTATTTTTTAGGTGCTTCTAGTTTTTTACTTTGAAAATCTTTTTATATAAAAGCAATGCATGAGGACTGAAATTTGAAATTGTTCTGTAGAAACGTAAAACCATTCTCCCTTTCTACTCCATCTCTTCCCATTCTTCAGCAATAACTACTATTAATAATTTCTTGAGTATACTTTTTAAATATTTTCTAATGCATATACAATTTTGCATATATTTATATAATTATGTGAATGAGTTAATATATATATGTAGAAAGCAAGATCTGCAATATGCCTTTTAAAATTAGTACATTTGGAACACCTTTTGTTGCTAGCATATGTAGATTCATTTTGTTTTCTAAGTGGCTGTATGTATTCCATTGTGTAGATGGGCCATAATTTATTTAACTCATCCCCTACTTATTCAAATTCAGTGTATTCTAAAAGTTGTGCCTAGATTTTGCTATGATAAACAATTATGCCATAAACATCTGTGCACCCTCTTGAGATAACTGTGGGATAACTAATAGAAATGGAATTGTTTTATGTGTTTATAGTTGTGATCTATGTTACCAAGTTACTCTCCTGAAAGATGTGCCAATTTATGCTTGTACCAGCAGTGTATGAGAATGTCTATATCTGCAAAACCTCTCTAAACTTGGTATTCCATCAATATTTTATCTTTGAGATCTCTTTTTTTCTTATTTGGAAATATTAACAAGAATGTTTATGTTAACTCAGTGGAGAAAAGTAGGAGACATTTGGATAAGAGGGGTTAATGCCCCTGCCCATTCAGGAATTATTTGGGAGGAAAGCTGCTCGTGGGACAAGTCATTTTACCTTCCAGGAGAGATTTGACACTGGCCATTGACTATATGTGCAGCAAACATTTTTCTGAAGGCTCTAGGCATCCACCATGTGACAGATCGTGAATCAAATGACCTGCAAGGCTAGATAGCCTTTCTCAGCCCTGCCACAGGCAGCTAAGTTGATGCTGATGTGACTGATTTTACTTCCTCCCCTTTATTCACCAACAGAGAGGTCGCTATCTTCTGTGGCTTAGGTCCTGGCTTACGAAGAATAGACTCTGGGAGCACATTGGAAATCAACACTCTTGCCTTATGCAGGACAGATGCCTAAATTCTCTTAAGAGTAGCTTCATGATCATTTTCTTTGTAAACATGGATTAACTCACTTGCCATCTTCAGGCAGAAGAAAATCCTCTTCCCCTCCCCACCCCACCCCTATACCTTTTAGACTCTGCAACTCTGTATTCTGACTTTTTTAAAGAAAATCTACAAATTAGAAATATCATTTTAGGGACAATCAGTATTAGGTTTCAATGTAACAGCAACTGTTGAATAAGAGAAAATACCTACTTTCAAAGCCCACATGTCAGTAAATAGTAATAATAAAGAAGTAGTAAAACTGGCTCAAGGAAAACTAGCAGAAGATTCAAAACTAGCAGATTCAAATGACCAAATGTACACAGAAGCAGCAAGATTCATATTGTTGAAATGTGACAGTGGACCTTAGAAATAATTAAACGAAACATCCTCAGTTCATGTGATGAATGAGAACATGGATACACAAAGAGGAGATATGACTTAGCCCAGGTCACACAGTATGTTAGAGGCACTGTCGTGACCTGTGATAACAGCAAATAAGAATGGCGTGTTGAATTCTCAACAGCATGTACATTTGGCATTGAAAGGGAATTATTTTTATGTACAGAATGCTCCTATGTGAGCTGAATAATGTCATGTATTGAATGCACTAAAACCAAATGGATGCAATATCCAGTTTATTCTACATTTCCAGTGTTAACAGAGCATTTTAATCACCTTCTCTAGTCGAATTTGTTTCCTTCAGAACAACACTCCTGCTGAGCACCATGTTCCCGTGAAACTCTGTTGTTTTTTTCTCTGCAACTGTGAAACTCTTGTCTTGCTCCTCTGAAATAAGATAACCACAGGCAGGCTCCAGGCTACACCCACATTCTAGAAATATTTTATGAAAGGTTTTCTAACTTCTTGGAGAAGCTGCTGTTGTCTCTAATGGCAAAATCAATAGGGGGAAAATAAAAGCACTTTAATTTGGGAAATTCTAGCACTTCCAACCAATGAGACCGGAAAGATAGGAAACAATCTGCTCTGCCCAAACATAAAAGTTCTCCCTGGGAAGTTCAGTGGAACACGGCAGCTTGTCTTAGACTCAGAAAATTCTGGGTCTTTGGGATGAAAAAAAAAAATTAAATTAAATTAAAAGTCTTTTTGTTGGCTTGTGTACCAGAAACAGAACATTCACTACATGTGGGCTTGCAGAAGAAAAGAGGCCAACTCTGGGCACAGTTTCCTCCCACCTTCCAGAGAAGCCACCAAGCCACACCCTAGTGCCTTCGGTGTGGGGCACAGTTTTAGTTTATTATTATTATTAAACTCACTATCTGTCATCTTTCAGTAGGTTATGCTATGGTAGCCACAACACTAAAATCTTAGTGGCTTCAAAAAGAAAGGGATTTTATTGTTGTTGTTTTCCCTCCTTGCTCAGACTATCAGTTGCAAGTTGGCACCACTGGTCTCCTTCATTCTGGAATTCAGGCTACAAGCGCAGCCTCTTTCTGGAGCTTGTCATTCTCTTGATAGAGGGCAAGGAGAGCAAGATCACTGTGGGGAAGCCACAATGCCTCTTAACGCTTTCTGCTAGAACACACACGTTCACTTCCACTCTCATTTCATTGGCCAAAGCCGGTCCCTTAGCCAAGCTGTTGTCAATATGGCAGCGCAGAGCGGCACACTCCTCGTCTTCTCCGACTGGGGACTCTGCAAGTCACGTGGCAGGGGCAAGCCAAGTGGGGAAGGGGCAGAGAAAACTCGGGAACAACTGCACAGCCTACTACCCAGGCTGAGTCCCAGAAACGTTGTGCTCCTGAAAAGTCAGAGGGGACGGGGTGTTCTGACCAATAGCTCTGAAGCCAAGGGGCATCAATATTTAGTCATGATTCTAAAAGTAGGGATGGGTTAAGGTCAAAGTTCATGGGAGGTGTGGTTTCACTCTATGCAGCCCACATTACCCACCCGTCCCACCCTCGTCTTTTCCTCCTTACTGAAATAGGTAGGTTTGATGTGGTTTCTTCCTTTTCCAAAATTGGATAAGATGGCAACAACAGAAAAAGTCTATTAGGATGTTTTCTATATGGCTGAGCCTTGGACTTTTTTTATGTGGAAAAATGGTTTAAGTGGGTGATTTTGAGTGGTGGCTGTAAAAGAAAAATCTAATTTTGAATCATTTCTGAGCCAATTTTCCCTACTTGTGTGTTTAGCTAAAACAAGGAAAAAAAGCAACACTGAAGATCAGCTGCTTTTCAAAAATGAAATGAGTCTACTTTTTTTTTTTACCTCATGAAAATCAGTTTTCGATGTTGATTCTGAAATGCAAGTCCAGCTCCAGCAAAGGGTTTTCAGTGGATGGTTAGTCTTGCCTTTTTCCCGCTGGGATCCTCAGGCATTCAGTACCCTCATGCTGCCCTCTGCAGCACTCTGGGCCAGGAATCTCCAAAATTCAGCAAAAATGTAGGACACGTGTACTCAGGGCTGGGAACTATGCCAGCTAGAGCTGAAACGATGGATTCCACACCGCACCTCCCTTCAACAGCCAGCAATCTCAGAGGGGAGACAAACAAGTAAACAAGAAATTAGACTAGAGTGATGAATGCTGCAAGGTTGAGGTACACAGAGAACTTTTCAAGTGCAAAGGAGGGAAGTATAACTCACTTTTACAAAATAGGAAAGGCTTCCTAGAGAGGATGATTTATAAACTGAGAGAAGAAGGATGAGTGGAGCCAGCCAGGTGATAGAGAGGAGAGGAAATCCTTTCTGGGACTCAGGCTGCACGCCCCTAAGTAGGAAGCAAAGGGTGAAGGGCTTTGTAGTTTACTCGCGGCAACATCCCTGACCACTAAGATAATGGGATGACGATGATGATTGTTAGTATTATTATGTTGAGACAGGGTCTTACACTGTCACCCAGGCTGGAGTACAGAGGTGCAATCTCATCTCACTGCAGCCTTGACCTCCTGGGCTCAAGCAATCCTCCCACCTCAGCCTCCCAAGTAGCTGGGATTACAGGTGCGTGCCACCATGGCTGGTTGGGTTTTGTGTGTGTGTACTTTTTCATAGAGATGGAGTTTCGCCATGTTGTCCAGGCTGGTGAGCGTTTTATAATGGTGATTCTCATCCTGTTAACAGTCTTTTTTTTTTTTTTTTTAAACAATAAAAAACCGATCTCAGCTCCTGTTTTTGTGTTTTTCCAAAATATTTATAAACTGTTCTAATTTATTTTTGATTTTGAATAACTAAAGACCAAACAGTTAAAAAAAGGATAAGATAAATGCCAGTGTACTTCCCATCCAGAATTAGCAAATATTTGTATGTCATATTTCATTTGATTTTTAAAGAAATAAACTATTAACAATAAAGTTGAGTTCTCTATCAGCCTTTCTCTGGTTATATTTCTTTTTATTCTTCTCTCCTCAGAGTTAAATGCTATCATGAATTTTGTGAGTCTGGTTTTATACGTTTACTAAATATATATTAATAAACAACATTGTTTTATGTATGTAAATTTTACATAAATTATTAACTGTACATAATATTTTGCAAATTGAATGTTTCTCAACATGATGTTTTCAAGATCTACATATATACTGAGCTTCATGATATAAATATACCAAGATTAATTAGGTTGTACCACTGCTATGAAAATATGGGTTGTTATGAAGTTTGTTTTCTTTCTAGGAGGACTGCAGTAAAAGTGTTTGAATGAGGCTATTTATCTATTTACTTATGTTTACACATTTAAGGGGTATTATCTCAAAATGTGATTACTGAGTCATTGAGCACACATATTTTAAGTTTTGCTAAATGTTAATGTCTCAAATTGTTAGTTTTCATTTGTTTTCTTCTTGAAATCTTGGTGAGAATATTTCTTTCCTCTTGATCTTTAGTGATTATGTGAGGTCCCATGTTAATTTATTTTAATTTGCAATTTATCCAGTGAGGGAAGATCTATGCAGATATACTCTTTGTTGAATGATTGGATGTGATGTTTCTCCTCACCACCTTCCCTTGCCTTGGTGCTATTAAATGCATTTCTCATATTTTCAGATCCAACACTGTCTTCCCTCCACACTCTCAATAAATGACTTCACTTCTTATTTAATGGAAAAAATATAAATAATGCGAAGAAAATAACCTGAAGAAGTACCTCCAGATTCACTAATGTGCGATTTGTATACCATACCTGCCTTCTCCAGTTACAGAGGGGAGGTGTCCTTGCTTGTAGTTAAGGCCAGTGCTTCCACTTGTACCTTGAATCTCGTCTCTCTTAATCTCTTCAAGTCCACAGTTCCTCCAATCTCCCCTGACCTCCTGCCTCAGGAGTCAGCACACTTTTTCTGTAAAAGACTAGATGATACGTATTTTAGGCTTTGTAAGTCTCATGACATCTGTTGCTGTATTTCAAAAAAATTTTACTTTGAAAAGTAGGCAGAAGTCTGGATTTGTTCTGCAACAATTGTTTGTCAATTCCTGTCCTATGTCATCCATAATTTCTCCAGCTCTGCTAGGGTTTTTTCCCTTCAGCGTACAAATGTGCTGCAATACCACCCATTTTAACAAATAGTCTTCCAACTGTGAGGTTCATCATAATTTCTCCTCTCAGTTCCAATGAAGTGAGAATCCATGGGGTCAGATGGAAAGTGCTTTGTGATAGGAGTGAGGAGAACTGATCTTCCCTCTACTTCTGATGCAAAAAGAAAGGAAAAGAAAAATATTGACTTAAACCCACACCTCCCTCTAGCTACTGCCCCACTTTTCCACTTCCCTCTACAATAAACTTCCTAAAGGGTTGGTCTGTTCTTGATATCCCCACTTCCTTTCCTCCCTTTCTCTCTTCAACCCGCTCCTATCCATGTTTGGTCGACCCTTACATGAAATATTTTTCCCAAAGTCAGCAGCCCCCATCTTGCCAGCTCCCAGGGCCAATTCCCAGTCATCTTCATCTCTTGGCAGAGTCTGAACTGTCTTCCATTATCTTCCTTTTCTGGGTTCCTCTCATACCTTCTTGCCTTCTCTCTCTGACTAAATGCAGGAATGCCCCAGGCTCAGATCCTGGCTATCTACTTTTCTGAATCTACCCTCATTCCCCAGATCTTATGCAGTCTCATAGCTTTAAATTACAGTTCTTTACAGATGACCTTCAAATTCATGTCTCCTGTCCAAATCGCTCCCCTGAGCTACACACACATCTTAGATTGGCTGCCTAAAACTTAGCTCTAGTAAACATATGCAAGGCTGGGCACGGTGGCTCATGCCTGTAATTCCAGCACTTTGGGAGGTGGAGGAGGGTAGATCACCTGCGATCAAGAATTCAAGACCAGCCTGACCAATATGGTGAAACCCCATCTCTACTAAAAATACAAAAAAGCATAGCCAGGCTTGGTGGCGTGCACCTGTAGTCCCAGCAATTCAGGAGGCTGAGACAGGAAAATTGCTTGAACCTGGGAGGTGGAGATTTCAGTGAGCCGAGATCATACCACTGCACTCCCACCTGGGCGACAGAGTAAGACTCTGTCTCAGAAAAAAAAAAAAAAAAAGCAAAACAGAACCTCAATTTCTACCTTCTCAACTGTATTCCTCCCCAGATTTTTCCATCACAATGGCACCGTCACTCATCCAGTAGTGCTGATGCAGGACCAAGGAGTCATCTTTAATACTCTTTCTCTCACATACTACATCTAATTCATCAGAAGACTCTATCACCTCTGCCTTCAAATTATATCCTGAATATGACCACTTCTAATCACGTGCATAGCTGTTACCCTTATCCATGGCACCTCCACCTCCAGGCTGGATGGGTGCAGCAGCCCCCTAATTGGTGTGCCTCTTCTACCTTTGTTCACATTCCATAAATTCTCGACACAGTAACTGAAATTATCTTTAGATGATGTAAACCCAATCATGTCATTCCCCTTTGGAATAAAACCCAAACCCTCCACTACCTGCCCCCTGGTCACCTGTGTTCTCTTCTCTCCCACAACCTCTCAGTTGATTGTGTTGCTTCCCTGACCCAGGCTCTGCATTCATTTCTGCCTCCACTTCTTTAATTTTCTTTGTCTCTGTAATGCTCACCATGACCTTCACACTGGCCTATTTCTTCCTGGTCTTTCTTCAGATGTCACTTCCTCAGGCCTTTTGAGACCCCCATCTCCACTTCCTTATTTAAATTAATTTTCTTTTTTAAAATTATACTCTAAGTTCTGGGATACATGTGCAGAATGTGCAAGTTCGTTACATAGGTATGTATGCGCCATGGTGGTTTGCTGCTCTCATCAACCCGTTATCTAGGTTTTAAGCCCCACATGCGTTAGGTATTTGTCCTAATTCTATCGCTCTTCTTGCCCCCCACTACCTGACCGGCCCCAGTGTGTGATGTTCCCCTCCCCGTGTCCATGTGTTCTCATTGTTCAACTCCCATTTATGAGTGAGAAAATGTGTTTGGTTTTCTGTTCCTGTGTTAGTTTGCTGCGAATGATGGTTTCCAGCTTCATCCATGTCCCTGCAAAGAACACGAACTCATCCTTTTTATGGCTGCATAGTATTCCACGATGTATATGTGCCACATTTTCTTTATCCAATCTGTAATTGATGGGCATTTGGGTTGGTTCCAAGTCTTTGCTGTTGTGAACAGTACTGCAATAAACATACTTGTGCATGTGTTTTTATAGTAGAATGATTTATAATCCTTTGGTTATATACCAGTAATGGGATTACTGGGTCAAATGGTATTTCTAGTTCTAGATCCTTGAGGAATCACCACACTGTCTTCCATAAGGGTTGAAGTAATTTACACTCCCACCAACAGTGTAAAAGTGTTCCAATTTCTCCACTTTCTCTCCAGCATCTGTTGTTTCCTGACTTTCCCTAATGATGGCCATTCTAACTGGTATGAGATGGTATCTCATTGTGGTTTTGATTTGCATTTCTCTAATGACCAGTTATGATGAACTGTTTTTCATATGTTTTTTGGCCGCATAAAAGTCTCCTTTTGAGACGTGTCTGTTCATATCCTTTGCCCACTTTTAGATGGGGTTGTTTTTTGTTGCTGTTGTTGTTGTAAATTTGTATAAGTTCCTTGTAGATTCTGGATATTGGACCTTTGTCAGATGAATAGATTGCAAAAATTTTCTCTCATTCTGTAGATTGCCTGTTCACTCTGATGATAGTTTCCTTTGCTGTGCAGAAGCTCTTTAGTTTAATTAGATCCCATTTGTCAATTTTAGCTTTTGTTGCCACTGCTTTTGGTGTTTTAGTCATGAAGTCTTTGACCATGCCTGTGTCCTGAATGGTATTAACTAGGTTTTCTTCCAGGGTTTTTATGGTTTTAGGTTTTACATTTAAGTCTTAATCCATCTTGAATTAATTTTTGTAGAAGGTATAATGAAGGGGTACAATTTCAGTTTTCTGCATATGGCTAGCCAGTTTTCCCAACACCATTTATTAAATATGGAATCCTTTCCCCATTGCTTGCTTTTGTCAGGTTTGTCAAAGAGCAGATGGTTGTAGATGTGTGGCATTATTTCTGAGGCCTCTGTTCTGTTTCATTGGTCTATATATCTGTGTTGGTAGCAGTACCATACTGTTTTGATTATTGTAGACTTATATAGTTTGAAGTCAGGTAGCATGATGCCTCCAGCTTTGTTCTTTTTGCTTAGGATTGTCTTGGCTATATGGGCTCTTTTTTGGTTCCATATGAAATTTAAAGTAGTTTTTTTTCTAATTCTCTGAAGAAAGTCAGTGGTAGCTTGATGGGAATAGCATTGAATCTATAAATTATTCTGGGCAGTATAGCCATCTGCACATTATTGAGTCTTCCTGTCAATGAACGTGGAATGTTTTTTCATTTGTTTGTGTCCTCTCTTATTTCCTTGAGCAATGGTTTGTAGTTCTCCTTGAAGAAGTCCTTCACATCCCTTCAATGGTTTGTAGTTCTCCTTGAAGAGGTCCTTCACATCCCTTGTAAGTCGTATTCCTAGGTATTCTATTCTCTTTGTAGCAATTGTAAATGGGATTTCACTCATGATTTGGCTGTTTGTCTATTTTAGGGTATAGGAATGCTTGTGATTTTTGCACATTTATTTTGTATCCTGAGACTATGGAAATTGCTTATCAGCTTAAGGAGTTTTGGGGCTGAGACAATGGGGTTTGCTAAATATACAGTCATGTCATCTGCAAACAGAGACAATTTGACTTCCTCTCTTCCTATTTGAATATGCTTATTTCTTTCTCTTGCCTGATTGCCCTGGCCAGAAGGTCTAATACTATGTTGAATAGGAGTGGTGAGAGAGGGCATCCTTGTCTTGTGCCAGTTTTCAAAGGGAATGCTTCCATCTTTTGCCCATTCAGTACAATATTGGCTATGGGTTTGTCATAAATAGCTCTTCTTATTTTGAGATATGTTCCATCAATACCTAGTTTATTGAATGTTTTTAGCATGAAAGGGTGTTGAATTTTACTGAAGGGCTTTTCTGCATCTGTAGAAATAATCACGTGTTTTTTGTCGTTGGTTCTGTTTATGTGATGGATTACATTTATTGATTTGCATGTGTTGAACCAACCTTGCATCCCAGGGATGAAGCTGACTTGATCGTGGTGGATAAGCTTTTTAATGTGCTGCTTGTGGTTTTGGTTTGTCAGTATTTTACCGAGGATTTTCGATCAATGTTCGTCAGGGATATTTGCCTAAAATTTCCTTTTTTGTTGTGTTTCTGCCAGATTTTGGTATCAGGATGAAGTTGGCCTCATAAAAAAGTTAGGGAAGAGTTCTTCTTTTTCTGTTGTTTAGAATAGTTTCAGAAAGAATGGTACCAGCTGCTCTTTGTACCTCTGGTAGAGTTCAGCTGTGAATCTGTCTGGTCCTGGGCTTTTTTTGGTTGGTAGGCTATTAATTACTGCCTCAATTTCAGAACTTGTTATTGGTCTATTCAGGGATTTGGCTTCTTCATGGTTTAGACTTGGGAGGCTGTATGTGTCCAGGAATTTATCAGTTTCTTCTAGATTTTCTAGTTTATTTGCATAGAGGTGTTTATAGTATTCTCTGATGGTAATTTGTATTTCTGTGGGATTAGTGGTGGTATCCCCTTTATCATTTTTCATTGTGTCTATTTGATTCTTCTCTCTTTTCTTCTTTATTAGTCTGGCTAGTGGTCTACCTATTTTGTTAATCTTTTCAAAAACCAGCTCCTGGATTCATTGATTTTTTGAAGGGTTTTTCATGTCTCTATCTCCTTCACTTCTGCTCTGATCTTAGTTATTTCTTGCCTTCTGCTAGTTTTTTAATTTGCTTGCTCTTGCTTCTCTAGTTCCTTTAATTTGACGTTAGGGTGTCAATTTTAGATCTTTCTTGCTTTCTGATGTGGGCATTTAGTGCTATACATTTCCTTCTATATACTGCTTTAGCTGTGTCCCAGAGATTCTAGTATGTTGTGTCTTTGTTCTCATTGGTTTCGAAGAACTTATTTATTTCTGCCTTAACTTTATTATTTACCCAGTATTCATTTCATTCAGGAGCAGGTTGTTCAGTTTCCATGTAGTTGTGCGGTTTTGAGTGGGTTTCTTAATCCTGAATTCTAATTTGATTGTACTGTGGTCTGAGAGACTGTTACGATTTCTGTTCTTTTGCATTTGCTGAGGAGTGTTTTACTTCCAATTATGTGGTTAATTTTAGAATAAATGCTAAGTGGTGCTGAGAAGAATTTATATTCTGCAGATTTGGGGTGGAGAGTTCTGTAGATGTCTATTAGGCCCACTTGTTCCAGAGCTGAGTTCAAGTCCTGAAGAATCTGATTAATTTTCTGTCTCATTGATCTAATATTGACAGTGGGGTGTTAAAGTCTCCCACTATTATTGTGTGGGAGTCTCAGTCTCTTTGTAGATCTCTAGGAACTTGTTTTATGAATCTGGGTGCTCCTGTATTGGGTGCATATATATTTAGGGTAGTTAGCTCTAATTGTTGCATTGATCCCGTTACCACTATGTAATGCCCTTCTTTGTCTTTTTTGATATTTGTTGGTTTAAAGTCTGTTTTATCAGAGACTAGGATTGCAACTCCCGCTTTTTTTTTTTTTGCTTTCCATTTGCTTGGTAAATCTTCCTTCATTCCTTTATTTTGAGCCTATGTGTGTCTTTGCATGTGAGATGGATCTCCTGAATATAGCACAGCAATGAGTCTTGACTCTATCCAATTTGCCAGTCTGTGTCTTTTAATTGAGGCATTTAGCCCATTTACATTTAAAGTTAATATTGGTATGTGTGAATTTGATCCTGTCATCATTATGCTAGCTGGTTATTTTGCACATTAGTTGATGCAGTTTCTTCATAATGTCGTTGGTCTTTATATTTTGTTATGTTTTTGCAGTGGCTGGCACCAGTTTTTCCTGTCTATATTTAGTGCTTCCTTAAGGAGTTCTTGTAAGGCAGGACTGATGACAACAAAATTCCTCAGCATTTGCTTGCCTGTTAAGGGTTTTATTTCTCCTTTGCTTATGAAGCTTAGTTTGGCTGGATATGAAATTCTGGGTTGAAAATTCTTTTCTTTAAGAATGTTGAATATTGGTCCCTACTCTCTTCAGCTTGTGGGACTTGTGCAGAGATCTGCTGTTAGTCT
Source organism: Chlorocebus sabaeus (assembly GCF_047675955.1). NCBI lineage: Eukaryota > Metazoa > Chordata > Mammalia > Primates > Cercopithecidae > Chlorocebus > Chlorocebus sabaeus. The sequence goes on from NC_132913.1 coordinate 36,835,435, forward strand.
GATGGGCTTCCCTTTGTAGGTAACCTGACGTTTCTCTCTGGCTGCTGTTAACATTTTTTCCTTCATTTCAACCTTAGTGAATCTGATGATTATAAGTCTTGGGGTTGCTCTTCTCGAGGAGTATCTTTGTGGTGTTCTCTGTAGTTCCTGAATTTGAATGTTGACCTGTCTTGCTAGGTTGGGGAAATTCTCCTGAAGTGTGTTTTCCAACTTGGTTCCATTTTCCTGCTCACTTTCAGATATACCAATCAAATGTAGGTTTGGTCTTTTCACATAGTTCCATATTTCTTGGAGACTTTGTTCATCTCTTTTCATTCTTTTTTCTCTAATGTGGTCTTCACACTTTATTTCATTAAGTTGATCTTTGATCTCTGATATCCTTTCTTCTGCTTGATCAATTTGGCTATTGATACTTGTGTATGCTTCACAAAGTTCTCGTGCTGTGCTGTGTTTTTCAGCTCCATTAGGTCATTTATGTTCTTCTCTAACCCGGTTATTCTAGTTAGCAATTCCTGTAACCTTTTATCAAGGTTCTTAGCTTCCTTGCACTGAGTTAGAACATGCTCCTTTAGCTCAGAGGAGTTTGTTATTACCCACCTTCTGAAGCCTACTTCTGTCAATTCATCAAACTCATTCTCCATCTAGTTTTGTTCCCTTGCTGGCGATGAGTTGTGATCCCTTGGAGGACAAGAGGCATTCTGATTTTTGGAATTTTCAGCATTTTTGTGCTGTTTTTTTTTTTTTGTCATCTTTGTGGATTTATCTACCTTTGATCTTTGATGCTGATGACCTTTGGATGGGGTTTTTGCGTGGTCATCCTTTTTGTTGATGTTGATGCTATTCCTTTCTGTTTGTTAGTTTTCCTTCTAACAGGCCCCACTTCTGCAGGTCTGCTGGAGTTTGCTGGAGATCTACTCCAGACGCTGTTTGCCTGGGTATTATCAGTAGAGGCTGCAGAACAGCAAAGATTGGTGCCTGTTCCTTCCTCTGGAAGCTTCATCCTAGAGGGGCACCCACCAGATGCCAGCCAGAGCTCTCCTCTGTGAGGTGTCTGTTGGCCCCTGCCAGGAGGTATCTCCCAGTCAGGAGGCACAGGGGTCAGGAACCCACTTGAGGAGGCAGTCTGTCCCTTAGCAGAGCTCAAGTGCTGTGCTGGGAGATCTGCTACTCTTTTCAGAGCTGGCAGGCAGGAATGTTTAAGTCTGCTGAAGCTGTGTGCACAGCCACCCCTTCCCCCAGGTGCTCTGTCCCAGAGAGATGGGAGTTTTATCTATAAACCCCTGACTGGGGCTGCTGTCTTTCTTTCAGAGATGCCCTGCTCAGCGAGGAGGAATCTAAAGAGGCAGTCTGGCTACAGCGGCTTTGCAGCACTGTGGTGAGTTCAACCCAGTCTGAACTTCCTGGCATCTTCGTTTATACTGTGAGAGGAAAACTGCTTGCTCAAGCCTCAGTAATGGTGGATCCCCCTTCCCCCACCCAGCTCGAGCGTCCCAGGTTGACTTCAAACTTCTGTGCTAGCAGCGAGAATTTCAAGCCAGTGAATCTTAGCTTGCTGGACTCTGTGGGGGTGGGACCCACTGAGCAAGACCGCTTGGCTCCGTGGCTTCAGCCCCCTTTCCAGGGGAGTAAATGCCTGGGGTTCCAGGCACCACTGGGGTATGAAAAAAAAGAAAAGAAAAGAAAAGAAAAAACCTGCAGCTAGCTCAGTGTCTGCCCAAACAGCCACCCAGTTTTGTGCTTGAAACCCAAGGCCCTGGTGTTATAGGCACCCGAGCGAATCTAATGGTCTGCAGATTGCAAAAACCATGGGAAAAGCATAGTATCTCAGCCGGATAGCACTGTCCCTCATGGCACAGTCCCTCACGGCTTCCCTTGGCTTGGGGTGGGATTTTCCTGGCCCTTTGCACTTCCCAGGTGAGGCAACACCCCACCCTGCTTCTGCTCTGCCTCCCTGGGCTGCACCCACTGTCTAACCAGTTCCAATGAGATGAACCAGGTGCCTCGATTGGAAATGCAGAAATCACCCACCTTCTTCATTGATCTCCCTGGGAGCTGCAGACTGGAGCTGTTCCTATTTGGCCATCTTGCCAGATCACTAGATTAATTTTCTTCACAGCACTTAATGTTAAAAAGCAACATTTGTTCTTTATTTCCTGTGTGAAGGTAAGCTGCTTGAAGACAAGGAGTTTACCCCATTGCCAGGAAGAGTGTCTAGCATATAGTAGCCACTAAATAAATAGTTGCTGAGTGAATGAATAACTTTACCTCAGAAGAAAGGAAGGATTTTAAACACAATCCCAAGGCCAGTTCCTCTCACCCCACATGTTTCCATGCTGTGACTCTGCTGGACGGTGGCAAGGTGCTCTGACACTCAGAACCTCTGGAATACATGTGATATTGCCACTCCCAGATTTTCCCACTGTCATTCACTCCTACGCTGTCCTTCTTCATCATTAGTCAACAGTAGTGACACTCACCCTCTCCACCTTTGTAGTGCAGACAATTCCCCATTTCTCTGGCTGGTTCAGACCTTGTCTGCTGGGCCAGTGACAAGCAGCAGGGACAGGAGAAAGGCTGTCAGATTGCTCCCTTTCTGGAGGTAAAAAATGAGAAGGTTACAAATGTGTCTTTCAATCTAATTCCACCAGTCTTGTAGTTTATAAAAATTCCTCCTAGAGTTGGGCAATAGCTTGACTGTCAGTGCTAGCTCTGGCCAGTGTAAATACTTACATTTCATTCTGGATTTTCTTGGATTTTTTTTTTTTTAATATATTTATTATTATTAAACTTCAAGTTGTAGGGTACATGTGCACAACGTGCAGGTTTGCTACATATGTATACTTGTGCCATGTTGGTGTGCTGCACCCATCAACTCGTCATTTACATCAGGTATAACTCCCAATGCAATCCCTCCCCCCTCCCCCCTCCCCATGATAGGCCCCGGTGTGTGATGTTCCCCTTCCCGAGTCCAAGTGATCTCATTGTTCAGTTCCCACCTACGAGTGAGAACATGCGGTGTTTGGTTTTCTGTTCTTGTGATAGTTTGCTAAGAATGATGGTTTCCAGCTGCATCCATGTCCCTACAAAGGACACAAACTCATCCTTTTTTATGGCTGCATAGTATTCCATGGTGTATATGTGCCACATTTTCTTAATCCAATCTGTCACTGATGGACATTTGGGTTGATTCCAAGTCTTTGCTATTGTGAATAGTGCTGCAATAAACATACGTGTGCATGTGTCCTTATAGCAGCATAATTTATAATCCTTTGGGTATATACCCAGTAATGGGATGGCTGGGTCATATGGTACATCTAGTTCTAGATCCTTGAGGAATCGCCATACTGTTTTCCATAATGGTTGAACTAGTTTACAATCCCACCAACAGTGTAAAAGTGTTCCTATTTCTCCACATCCTCTCCAGCACCTGTTGTTTCCTGACTTTTGAATGATCGCCATTCTAACTGGTGTGAGATGGTATCTCATTGTGGTTTTGATTTGCATTTCTCTGATGGCCAGTGATGATGAGCATTTTTTCATGTGTCTGTTGGCTGTATGAATGTCTTCTTTTGAGAAATGTCTGTTAATATCCTTTGCCCACTTTTGGATGGGGTTGTTTGTTTTTTTCTTGTAAATTTGTTTGAGTTCTTTGTAGGTTCTGGATATTAGCCCTTTGTCAGATGAGTAGATTGCAAAAATTTTCTCCCATTCTGTAGGTTGCCTGCTCACTCTGATGGTAGTTTCTTTTGCTGTGCAGAAGCTCTTTAGTTTGATGAGATCCCATTTGTCAATTTTGGCTTTTGCTGCCGTTGCTTTTGGTGTTTTAGACATGAAGTCTTTGCCCATGCCTATGTCCTGAATGGTACTACCTAAGTTTTCCTCTAGGATTTTTATGGTATTAGGTCTAACATTTAAGTCTCTAATCCATCTTGAATTAATTTTCATATAAGGAGTAAGGAAAGGATCCAGTTTCAGCTTTCTACTTATGGCTAGCCAGTTTTCCCAGCACCATTTATTAAATAGGGAATCCTTTCCCCATTTCTTGTTTCTCTCAGGTTTGTCAAAGATCAGATGGCTGTAGATGTGTGGTATTATTTCTGAGGACTCTGTTCTGTTCCATTGGTCTATATCTCTGTTTTGGTACCAGTACCATGCTGTTTTGGTTACTGTAGCCTTGTAGTATAGTTTGAAGTCAGGTAGCGTGATGCCTCCAGCTTTGTTCTTTTGACTTAGGATTGTCTTGGAGATGCGGGCTCTTTTTTGGTTCCATATGAACTTTAAAGCAGTTTTTTCCAATTCTGTGAAGAAGCTCATTGGTAGCTTGATGGGGATGGCATTGAATCTATAAATTACCTTGGGCAGTATGGCCATTTTCACGATATTGATTCTTCCTATCCATGAGCATGGTATGTTCTTCCATTTGTTTGTGTCCTCTTTTATTTCACTGAGCAGTGGTTTGTAGTTCTCCTTGAAGAGGTCCTTTACATCCCTTGTAAGTTGGATTCCTAGGTATTTTATTCTCTTTGAAGCAATTGTGAATGGAAGTTCATTCCTGATTTGGCTCTCTGTTTGACTGTCACTGGTGTATAAGAATGCTTGTGATTTTTGCACATTAATTTTGTATCCTGAGACTTTGCTGAAGTTGCTGATCAGCTTAAGGAGATTTTGGGCTGAGACAATGGGGTTTTCTAAATATACAATCATGTCGTCTGCAAACAGGGACAATTTGACTTCTTCTTTTCCTAACTGAATCCCCTTGATTTCTTTCTCTTGCCAGATTGCCCTAGCCAGAACTTCCAACACTATGTTGAATAGGAGTGGTGAGAGAGGGCATCCCTGTCTTGTGCCAGTTTTCAAAGGGAATTTTTCCAGTTTTTGCCCATTCAGTATGATATTGGCTGTGGGTTTGTCATAAATAGCTCTTATTATTTTGAGGTACGTTCCATCAATACCGAATTTATTGAGCGTTTTTAGCATGAAGGGCTGTTGAATTTTGTCAAAAGCCTTTTCTGCATCTATTGAGATAATGATGTGGTTCTTGTCTTTGGTTCTGTTTATATGCTGGATTATGTTTATTGATTTGCGAATGTTGAACCAGCCTTGCATCCCAGGGATGAAGCCCACTTGATCATGGTGGATAAGCTTTTTGATGTGCTGCTGAATCCGGTTTGCCAGTATTTTATTGAGGATTTTTGCATCGATGTTCATCAGGGATATTGGTCTAAAATTCTCTTTTTTTGTTGTGTCTCTGCCAGGCTTTGGTATCAGGATGATGTTGGCCTCATAAAATGAGTTAGGGAGGATTCCCTCTTTTTCTATTGATTGGAATAGTTTCAGAAGGAATGGTACCAGCTCCTCCTTGTACCTCTGGTAGAATTCAGCTGTGAATCCATCTGGTCCTGGACTTTTTTTGGTTGGTAGGCTATTAATTATTGCCTCAATTTCAGAGCCTACTATTGGTCTATTCAGGGATTCAACTTCTTCCTGGTTTAGTCTTGGAAGAGTGTAAGTGTCCAGGAAATTATCCATTTCTTCTAGATTTTCCAGTTTATTTGCGTAGAGGTGTTTATAATATTCTCTGATGGTAGTTTGTATTTCTGTGGGGTCGGTGGTGATATCCCCTTTATCATTTTTAATTGCGTCGATTTGATTCTTCTCTCTTTTCTTCTTTATTAGTCTTGCTAGTGGTCTGTCAATTTTGTTGATCTTTTCAAAAAACCAACTCCTGGATTCATTGATTTTTTGGAGGGTTTTTTGTGTCTCTATCTCCTTCAGTTCTGCTCTGATCTTAGTTATTTCTTGCCTTCTGCTAGCTTTCGAATGTGTTTGCTCTTGCTTCTCTAGTTCTTTTAATTGCGATGTTAGAGTGTCAATTTTAGATCTTTCCTGCTTTCTCTTGTGGGCATTTAGTGCTATAAATTTCCCTCTACACACTGCTTTAAATGTGTCCCAGAGATTCTGGTATGTTGTATCTTTGTTCTCATTGGTTTCAAAGAACATCTTTATTTCTGCCTTCATTTCGTTATGTACCCAGTAGTCATTCAGGAGCAGGTTGTTCAGTTTCCATGTAGTTGAGCAGTTTTGATTGAGTTTCTTAGTCCTGAGTTCTAATTTGATTGCACTGTGGTCTGAGAGACAGTTTGTTATAATTTCTGTTCTTGTACATTTGCTGAGGAGTGCTTTACTTCCAATTACGTGGTCAATTTTGGAGTAAGTACGATGTGGTGCTGAGAAGAATGTATATTGTGTTGATTTGGAGTGGAGAGTTCTATAGATGTCTATTAGGTCTGCTTGCTGCAGAGATGAGTTCAGTTCCTGGATATCCTTGTTAACTTTCTGTCTCGTTGATCTGTCTAATGTTGACAGTGGAGTGTTGAAGTCTCCCATTATTATTGTATGGGAGTCTAAGTCTCTTTGTAAGTCTCTAAGGACTTGCTTTATGAATCTGGGTGCTCCTGTATTGGGTGCATATATATTTAGGATAGTTAGCTCTTCCTGTTGAATTGATCCCTTTACCATTATGTAATGGCCTTCTTTGTCTCTTTTGATCTTTGATGGTTTAAAGTCTGTTTTATCAGAGACTAGTATTGCAACCCCCGCTTTTTTGTGTTCTCCATTTGCTTGGTAAATCTTCCTCCATCCCTTTATTTTGAGCCTATGTATGTCTCTGCGTGTGAGATGGGTCTCCTGAATACAGCAGACTTATGGATCTTGACTCTTTATCCAGTTTGCCAGTCTGTGTCTTTTAATTGGAGCATTTAGTCCATTTACATTTAAGGTTAAGATTGTTATGTGTGAACTTGATCCTGCAATTATGATATTAACTGGTAATTTTGCTCGTTAGTTGATGCAGTTTCTTCCTAGCCTTGATGGTCTTTACATTTTGGCATGTTTTTGCAACGGCTGGTACTGGTTGTTCCTTTCCATGTTTAGTGCTTCCTTCAGGGTCTCTTGTAAGGCAGGCCTAGTGGTGACAAAATCTCTAAGCATTTGCTTATCTGTAAAGGATTTTATTTCTCCTTCACTTATGAAACTTAGTTTGGCTGGATATAAAATTCTGGGTTTAAAATTCTTTTCTTTAAGAATGTTGAATATTGGCCCCCACTCTCTTCTGGCTTGAAGAGTTTCTGCCGAGAGATCTGCTGTTAGTCTGATGGGCTTCCCTTTGTGAGTAACCCGACCTTTCTCTCTGGCTGCCCTTAAGATTTTTTCCTTCATTTCAACTTTGGTGAATCTGGCAATTATGTGTCTTGGAGTTGCTCTTCTCGAGGAGTATCTTTGTGGCGTTCTCTGTATTTCCTGGATTTGAATGTTGGCCTGCCCTACTAGGTTGGGGAAGTTCTCCTGGATGATATCCTGAAGAGTGTTTTCCAACTTGGTTCCATTTTCCCCCTCACTTTCAGGCACCCCAATCAGACGTAGATTTGGTCTTTTTACATAATCCCATACTTCTTGCAGGCTTTGTTCATTTCTTTTTCTTCTTTTTTCTTTTGGTTTCTCTTCTCGCTTCATTTCATTCATTTGATCCTCCATCGCTGACATTCTTTCTTCCAGTTGATCGAGACGGTTACTGAAGCTTGTGCATTTGTCACGTATTTCTCGTGCCATGGTTTTCGTCTCTTTCATTTCGTTTGTGAGCTTCTCTGCATTAATTACTCTAGCCATCAATTCTTCCACTTTTTTTTCAAGATTTTTAGTTTCTTTGCGCTGGGTACGTAATTCCTCCTTTAGCTCTGAGAAATTTGATGGACTGAAGCCTTCTTCTCTCATCTCGTCGAAGTCATTCTCCGTCCAGCTTTGATCCGTTGCTGGCGATGAGCTGCGCTCCTTTGCTGGGGGAGATGCGCTCTTATTTTTTGAATTTCCAGCTTTTCTGCCCTGCTTTTTCCCCATCTTTGTGGTTTTATCTGCCTCTGGTCTTTGATGATGGTGATTTACTGATGGGGTTTTGGTGTAGGTGTCCTTCCTGTTTGATAGCTTTCCTTCTAACAGTCAGGATCCTCAGCTGTAGGTTGTAGCTGTAGGAGATTGCTTGAGGTCCACTCCAGACCCTGTTTGCCTGGGTATCAGCAGCAGAGGCTGCAGAAGATAGAATATTTCTGAACAGCGAGTGTACCTGTCTGATTCTTGCTTTGGAATCTTCCTCTCAGGGGTGTACTCCACCCTGTGTGGTGTGGTGTGTCAGACTGCCCCTAGTGGGGGATGTCTCCCAGTTAGGGTACTCAGGGGTCAGGGACCCACTTGAGCAGGGAGTCTGTCCCTTCTCAGATCTCAACCTCCGTGTTGGGAGATCCACTGCTCTCTTCAAAGCTGTCAGACAGAGTCGTTTGCGTCTGCAGAGCTGCTGCGTTTGTTATTATTTACTGTGCCCTGTCCCCAGAGGTGGAGTCTACAGAGACAGGCAGGTTTCCTTGAGCTGCTGTGAGCTCCACCCAGTTCGAGCTTCCCAGCAGCTTTGTTTACCTACTTAAGCCTCAGCAATGGCGGGCGCCCCTCCCCCAGCCTCGCTGCTGCCTTGCCGGTAGATCACAGACTGCTGTGCTAGCAATGAGGGAGGCTCCGTGGGTGTGGGACCCTCCCGGCCAGGAGTGGGATATGATCTCCTGGTGTGCCTGTTTGCTTAAAGCGCAGTTTTGGGGTGGGAGTTACCCGATTTTCCAGGTGTTGTGTGTCTCAGTTCCCCTGGCTAGGAAAAGGGATTCCCTTCCCCCTTGCGCTTTCCAGGTGAGGCAATGCCTCGCCCTGCTTCAGCTCTCGCTGGTCGGGCTGCAGCAGCTGACCAGCACCGATCGTCTGGCACTCCCCAGTGAGATGAACCCAGTACCTCAGTTGAAAATGCAGAAATCGCCGGTCTTCTGTGTCGCTCGCGCCGGGAGTTGGAGACTGGAGCTGTTCCTATTCGGCCATCTTGCTCCGCCCCGATTTTCTTGGATTTTAATGAAAAATTGGGACACCAGGCATCAGTCTTCACACTACAGTCTGCTGTCAAATAGAATTTCCTTTTTTCCTTTATTTTACAATATACGGCCTCAGTCAACAAATAAACACATTTGTCTTCTTCCCCAACCCCCTCATATCCACCAGATGCTAGAACCCAAAGGTAATGAGGAATTAGGCAGAATGTATAATTTTCATTAAAATATTTGTTTACCCATTTCTTGAAAGCTACTTTCAGAAGTGTGAGGTTCCCACTAAAAGAAGTTAACTCTGATGCTGACTTTTTAATAATTCTAGGTTTGAACTGAACACACCTCCCATGGGGAGAATGTGGAGTGGCAGGTGGCACTTCTGGAAGGCTGGCCATGTTCCTGCCTGTTTGTCCCTGCTCACCCCTACCCCCAACTATGAATATAGCAGTTCTGACCTATAAATATGTATGACAAGCAGAGACATGGCATCTTTCAGGGCTTGACACTGAGGATTTCCACAACTGGGGACCCGACAGAGGGAGAGGCAGCTCATTCAAGGGAAACAACAAGTTCTCTTGACATAATGGGCCTGGAATGTAGATGTGGGATCTGTCAAAGGAGCTTCTCTCTTCTCCATATTGACAGCTCGTGCTTGCTCCATGACATGCTTGCTGCAGAAACATGACCTGGAACTGATGTGTTCTGACAGAAACAAGCTGGGAGATTTCAGGCATGCTCTCTCTGTCTTTCTCTCTCTCTCTGCCTTTTTCTCTCCTCACTGATGGTGCTGAACTGTTGAAGAGGAATGGGGCCATGTAGCTGTCAGAACAGGGTCCCCAGCCCCACCATCATTGCCTTCCTGAAAGCCGTGCTCCTTGTCCTATTAAATCCACATGGAGGCTGTTCCTGGAAGTCTTGGAAGAATGCGCTGTTATCTGAATGTGGGATTTTACTGTACATAGAATACAACTCTGTTGTGATATCTGCAAAACAGGGATTGAAAGAATGAAAAAAAAAAGAAAGAAAAAGAAACCCACTTGTAGAGACAGGTAGTGTGGTAACCAAGATGACAAGAACTTAATATAGAAAAAGGACACTCTTAATTTTGATGTTGAAAGATAAATAATCTATTGTGATCAGTCTTGATTGCCTATATCGGTACAATTGAACTCTCTTTGTGTAGTTTTAAAATTTCTTTTTGGGAGTGAGGATTAATCAAATTTTACTTTGAAAAATTCTACCCAGATGATCAAGCATTACATTAATCAATTCATTCAACAGGTATTGAAAGAGTATTTACTATGTGTTATGTACTGGGAATATAATGGTGTAGAAGAGGAGGGTGTTTCCCATCGGGTTTGTCTTTATCAAAGGCTTGGACTGATCAAAACAAGTACACAAATAGGAGAATTACAACATCTGATAAAGTATACGAAATAAATGAATGAGGGGCTGAACCAGAGAATATGAAGGGGGGTAAGGGACTGAAGCTAATATTTATAGTGAGATTCCAAAGATGAGATTAGAATATTCACATGAGGAAGTGGGAAAGGGCATCCAGGAAGGGGTAGCAGTGAATTCAAAGGCCCTGTGATAGGAGAGGGCAGGATCTGTCCAAGGAACTGATGGAAAACCAGTGTGGCAGAAGTTAGGAGGGGTAAGGGAGCAGAGGAGCTGGAGAAATGGGCAAGGGCAATATGGAGGACATGGCAAGGAGTTTGGATTTTGTTCTACATGTGATGGGAAGCCAGTAAAGACATTTAAGTTGGAAAGTGACATAATCCATTATACACACACAGGCACACACTTTATAAAACAAAAAACAAAAACTTAAAGTACAGCCTTTTCCCCAGAACCATCTGAGAGTAAGTTGCAATATGATGTCCTATATTAGTTATCTATTGTCTAACAAATTACCCTAAAGTTTAGCAGCTTTAGGAATGAGATTATATATTTAGAATGTACTTAATTCTAAAATAAAGGGAGAAAGGAAATTCTATTTGATTGCAGACAGCAGAATGTAGTTTGAAGACTGATGCCTTGTGTCCCAACTTTTCATTAAAATCCAGGGAAATCCAGAAAGAAATATAAATACTAAACAACATTTATTATCTCAGAGTTTCTGTGGGTCAAAATCCAGGTGTGATTTGGCTGGGTCATCTGCCTCAGAGACTCTCAGAAGTCTGTGAACACGGTGTTGGCTACGGCTTCAGTCTCACTCAAATACTCAACTGTAGGAGGATTCACTTCCAAGCTCTTTCAAGTGGTCATTGGCAGGATTTAGTCCCTTTCAGCCTCCTGAGCTAAGGTCTTCAGTTGCTTTCTGAGGATTGAGCTCCTCACTGGCATGTGGCTGGAGGCTTCCCTCAGTTCCTTGCCATGTACTTCTCTCTATGGGGAAGCTCACAGCATGGAAGCTGACTTCTCAGTGTGAGTGTGCAAGAAAAGTAGAAAGAGTACCCAAGATGGCAGCCATGATCTTTTTGTAACCAAAAAGGCTAATCTCATAAGTGATGTGCCATCATTTTTGCTGTGTTCTATTATTTGGAAGTGAGTCACTAGGTATAGATGTAACTCAGCGGGTGGGGATTATATGAGGGCATGAATGTCAAGAGGAAGGGATCATGGAGACATCTTAAAGGCTGCCTACCACGTGACCCATCAACCCAACCACTTTATAACAAGGACATTCTCCTACTACTCACAATGCGATCCCACAAATCAGGAAATTAAATCAATACGTTATTTATTTATTTATTTATTTATTTTTAGACAGTATTGCTCGGTCACCCAGACTCTTGGCTCACTAAAACCTCTGCCTCCCAGCTTCAAGCGATCCTCATGCCACCCAAGTAGCTGGGATTACAGGTGTTCACCAACACGCCCAGCTAATTTTTGTATTTTTAGTAAAGATGGGGTTTCATCATGTTGGCCAGGCTGGTCTTGAACTCCTGACCTCAACTAGTCCACCCACCTGGGCCTCCCAAAGTGCTGGGATTACAGTCTATTAACTAATCCTTGGACCCTATTCAAGTTTTGCCAATTGTCACAATGATGTCCTTTATGGCAAAAGGATGCCATTCAAAATCATGCTTTGCTTTTAGGTAGCATGTCTCTTTAGTTTTCCTCAATCTGCTATAGTGCCTCACCTTTCCTTGATGGCCATGATCTTGACACTTTGCAAGATTCAAGGCTACTTCATAGACATCTCTCAATTGTGGTGTTTCTGATGTCACTTTATGATTAAATTCAGGTTATGTATACTTGGCAGGAATATCATACGCATGATGCATTACATCCTACAGAGTGGCGCATGGTTTTGAGCAACCTATTTAAGCCAGTGATTTTAACTTTGATCACTTGATTATGGCCAGGTGAGAGCTAGACCTCTCCACTGAAAAGTTACCTTTAAAATTTGTATTTTATTTAATGAATATTTAGTACGATCACTAATTTTTGGTGCTAAAATAGTTCCAGATGTGACCAGTGGGAACCCCTTCAAGGTGGCTTCTGTGTTCTTTTGATATGTTTCCATCATTTTATGAACACTTTCTCAATTTCTCACACAAAACATTTTCCATAGTCATCGAGTACTTCCCTTGCCCCAGGCTTGGGATGATCCATTTCAATTAGGAGCCCTGGTTCTTTTTAGTAGAAAATGGTATTTGGACACTTGCGCTTATTGTTACTTAGTTGTCACTGCTCCCAGGCTTTCTCAGTGGACGGAGTTAGGGAGCTATATGTGTAAGTATGTGTGTATGTTTACACATATTTACCTCTGTTGATTTTTATGTCCATTGGTATATATTGGAATCATGAATTCATACTGCTATCTCCAATTCCAATGCAACACAACAGGGTAAGTCCTGTTTTTGTACCTTTCCATATTTGTAGCCCTTTTCTCCCACAGTGAGCAATATGGCTTCCATTACCCTTAATCTATTTAACTTATTTGATCAGTATCCCTGCATATAATTAGTCTCCCATTTTTGCTGCCAACCAGCTGCACCTTCTGGCATTGACAATCTCACCCACTTAGGCTCCAACAGCCATACTGGGCTATTGCCATCTCCTCGCCCTCCTATGGGGATATCCTTCTCACCCACCCAGGCTTAGGCAACACCCACCAAGCTGTCTCTCCACATGGATGCCCTCCTGAGCTCTCCCTGGGTTCTGACCCCCGTTTCTGGGTCATTGTGGCCAATCCCCCACAACATGAATGCCTATGTTGTTTAACACCAGTGAATGGCTTAGGGGCTGAATTGTTGAGGAAGGGTAAGGAAACAAAGGAAAAAGAAAGAGAAGGAGAAGGAAGAAGAGCTGTAGTATATTTTAAACCAACATCCCTTACATTTATCTGGAACATGAATTGGAGAAGACAGGAATTGAAGCAGGGAAACTAGTTAAGGGGCTAATGTGCAAGGTCTGGTGAGAGATGATTGTGGCACAATTGTGGTATGATTTAAGGGACAGGCAGAGGAGAGAAAAATACATTTGGAGAGTTGAAAGCACTTTTTCTTGGATTGCATGCAGAAGGTAAGGGAAAGGTAGAAATTAAGGAAAATTCCTAGATTTATAGCTTGAGCAACTGTTAGAAAATGATGCTCTTGGGTCAGGCGCAGTAGCTCATGCCTGTAATCCCAGCATTTTGGGGGGCCAAGGTAGGTGGATCACCTTAGGTCAGGAGTTCAAGACCAGCCTGGCCAGCATGGTGAAACCCCATCTCTACTAAAAATACAAAAAAAAAAAAAATAGCCAGGCATGGTGGTGGGTACCTGTAATACCAGCTTCTTGGTGGGCTGAGGCAGGAGAATCGCTTGAACCCGGGAGGCAGAGGTTGCAGTGAGCCAAGATTGTGCCATTGCATTCCACCCTGGGCAACAAGAGCAAAACTCTATCCCCCCACCTACAAAAAAAGGAAAAAAAAATAATGCTTTTTAATAAGAGAGGAAGAAATTGGGGTTGGGGTGTAGTGTGTTATGAAAAATCAAAAATTATTTTTCAAATATGTCAGGCTGAAAATACGTGTATGAAACATTCAAAAGATGTTAAGTTGGCATATGGCTATGGTAGCAAACTCAAACCAGAAGTCTGGGTTGACAATATAAATTTGAGAGTCATGAACATAAAAAAGGATAGAGAGAGGGAGGTCATTCAGGACTGACCCTCAGCAGCCCCCAAAATCAAATGCCAGACCTAGCAAGCAAGCTTGAAAAGGACAGGCTAGTGGCAGAGGAGAAAGCCCAGAAAAAACAGAAGTGGTAACAGAGAACTAAGAGAACAATGTGTTTTAAGAAGGCAGTCATAACTTCACATTTCAAATATCATTAAGAAGACAAGCATGAGAACCCAAATCTTTCTTGGCTTTAGCAATAAGCACATTGCTATGGACAAAACTGTGTTCTCCTCCACACCACCCCAACCCTGCAAAATTCATCTACTGAAGCCCAAGCTTCCAATGTGATTGTATTTGGACACAGAGCTTTTAGAAGCTAATTAAGGTTAAATGAGGTTGTAATCGTGGAATCCTAATCCATAGAATTGGTGGCTTTATAAAAAGAGGAAGATTCTCTCTCTCTCTCTCTCTCTCTCTCTCTCTCTCTCTCTCTCTCTCTCTCTGTCTCTCTCTCTCTCTCTCTCGCTCTCTGTATCTCTCTCCCCCCTAACCCTCGACCACACATACATACAAATAAACCAAGAAAAGGTCATGTGAAGACACAGTGTGAAGGTGGCCATCTGCAAGCCGTGAAGAGCTCCCTCACAAGAAACCAAACCCTGTTGGCACCTTTATCTTTGATTTTCCAGCCTCTAGAACTGTGAAAAATTAAATTTTTGTTGTTTAACCCACTCAGTCTATGATATTTTGTTATGGTAGCTGAAGCTGACTAATACAAAAGTCATTGGTGATCTTGACAATATTAAATTCAGTGGAATGGTTCAGGAGGAAATCAGATTATAGTGGATTAATAGTTAGAGAGAAAGAAAATGGAAATGTGGTATGAGACAGTTTTGAGAGGTTTGCTCGGAATGACGGGAGAAATGGCGCTGTCCTGGAGGAGCATTTAGAGTCAAGAATGAGTCAAATGGTGGGTGATTTTGGAATCTGATCATATGTGGAGGGTGATGATCTCAGAGGAGGAGACCGATGAGGCACAGTGAGGGGAGATAACCTAAAAGGGAAATCCTGGAGGGTGCTTGTGGTTGTTGACAAAGTGGAAGATTAGCCTTTTATATGAATAGTCTCCGTGGTGATGGAAAAAGATAAAGACACTATGGATTAACAAATACATTTGTCATGTAGAAGGATGGACATCTAAAAACCATAACCTGACTTTTTTTTTCTTTGTTATGTGGGTTTCTTTCTCGCTGACCTTCTACTATAAGGTTAAATTACACATATTATTGCCCCAAGGAAGAAGTGGAGGGTACTGCCTTGAGTAAAACATAAAGAATAGAAGAGGAGGAGAAAATGATATGAGGGGACTTCCTGCCAGGCAGGCAAGGGGAGGACAAAGAGAGGAGACGCCAGAGAGAAGAAATGTGAAAGAAAGAAGCAGCCACACGAATGTTCTTGAGGTCTAACTTGAGAGTATGTTATATTGGAAAGTTCTAGATAGATTTGTAGAAAACAAAATTTATATGGCTAGTACTTACTTTCCTGAGACACAACCTGGGGTGGTTGAAATCCTCTCAAATGAGCCCTACATTTGAGGCAGCATCATCTCCAAGAAGGCAAAGGAATGGGAGATAAATCAAGGCTGAAAGAGATGCTTGAGAGATGCTTCAACAAACATCTCCATCAACACAAAGCCACTCCCACAGATTTGAGAAAGCAGCTGGTTCCAGCCCCCATTGGTGGTGGAAGTGCTGAGAGGAGCCAAGGCTCAGAATAAGGCTGAGGTTGAGATGGAAGTCTGTGATGTGGTGAGGGACCAGAGTATCATCTGTGGAGGCTGCTGGATGGCCAGAAGCCCACTAGAATGACTTATCCCCTAGTGGGACTGGGAGCTCAAAGGAGAGGAAGTGGACGAGAGGCCTCTCTCCCACTGCTGTGAATTCACACAGGATTCCACTATGTCCAGATGCTACCGAAGGAGAAGAGAAAGACAACAAGAAATGGAAAACACTTTGAAAAATTGAGTATTTAACTCCACAGAGACTATTTAACCAACAGCTTCTTTTAAATGGAAAGAAACCAAGTTACTCTTAGTAAACTTATTATCTTTTCTTTTTTCATGGAAATGAGAACTCCAGAGAAAGATGAGGTCAATTAGAGATAAGGAAAAAAAGTCACCCTTTCCCTAAACATGGCCTGTGATATAAATATTGACAGCAATACAGTAGGTTTATTGGTGAGAAGATGAATGAGGTTGCATTGAATGGCTTCTATGTTGCTCATGAAATGTGAGGTGTGAGTGACAGTTTAGAGGAAGGGCTCAGAGAGAGGTGTGGGAGTTTGAAGAAAGAGGAGAAGGTATAACATTGCTATCTCAGGGGGATTCAAAATGCACATCAGTATCTTTTTTTTTTTTTTTTTTTTTTTTTGAGACTGAGTTTTGCTCTGTTGCCCAGGCTGGGGTGATCTTGGCTCACTACAACCTCCAGCTCCTGAGTTCAAGTGATTCTCCTGCCTCAGCCTCCTGAGTAGCTGGGATTACAGGTGCATGCCCGGCTAATGTTTGTATTTTTAGTAGAGACGGGGTTTCACTATGTTGGCCAGGCTAGTCTTGAACTCCTGACCTTGTGATCTGCCCGCCTTGGCCTCCCAAGGATTACAGGCCTGAGCCACGGCGCCTGACCTGCACATCAGTAGCTTAAAGTCTCTGAGAAGCCCTATTTTGTGAAAAAGACACCTACTTAAATTTATATACAAGCTGAGGAAGATTCAGGTTTGATGGGTATCAAAGTTTATACAATTTGAAGGTCCTTTTTAAGAAAAAGAACACAAAATTATGAACACAAAATTCAGAACAGAGCCTTGGAAGGGACCTATGAGAACAGAAGATTTAGCTTCCTTAGCTTTACCATAAACCCACTTCTGTCTACATGTTACAATGCCTGTATTTGCTCACCTGAAGAATTTCCCCTCCTCACGCCTACTAATAACTCCCAGAATAGGCTTCATTCACAGCAATTTGGGATATGCTGGCATAGACTGTTGCAGCTTCCCCTAACTTGTTTCCTTTCTCCCATTCCTCATCTCAAATGTAAATACATCATCCCATAGTGTTATTTTTCTGGACATGATTTTTCTAGGACACCAGCCTCATCCCCACACTGCATCTCTCTTCATGACTTAGGTTCCAACCTCTCTAGATGAGCACCTTCCGCACTTTTTAGACCACAACCCACAATAAGAAGTATGTTTTATATTATGACCCAATACTCATACATATCATTGAAAAACATTTCACAAAATCAACCTTAACTTTTCTATGTGTGATGTACTCTAATATTGTCTCGCTGATATACTCAGTATACAAACAGAATCCTGGTAGGGCCACAGTAAAATAATTCTTACAGTTGGCAGGTTGAGAAACACTCCCTGGGCAGCATCGCACCCCGAATGCTTTTTTATGCTGCCATGCTTTGCTTTATAGTCTGCTGTTTATTTTTCTATGTGGTTTGCTTGTGTGGTTCCCTCACTTTTGTGGATCGTCCTGTACCTCTGTTATGACTCTGCAAATTCTTTTCACCCCTCCAGTTTCAACTCAAATTCTATCTTTTAAATAAAGTCATCCATTGAATCCTCTGTGCTCTCCATCATTTTGCATTCACATTGCTATGGGAAATATTTCATTCTGCTTTTGATTATAATTAATTATTTACAAGTCAGTCCTTTTTACTTCATTGTAAAGTCCTTGAGGGCAGGATCAGGTCATTTACAGACATGATCATTTCTATAAATCCTTCCGCATCCAGCACCCAGTATCTTGCAAAGTTTTAAAGTTGGAAGAAATAATAGTGGCTCACAAGGTTGTTGTGATGATTCAATGAGATAATACATTTTAAAAATAATGGTATAACTAATATTTATGATAACTTGTTTTAAACTGAAGTAGCTGGCTTATGGTTGCACAAATAATAACTGGTGTTGCCAGGACTCAAGGCCAGCCCGATATTGGCAGTCACCACATTACAGTCTTATTCAAGTGCTTAGCCCATAGGAAGCATTCAGTAACTGGTAACTGTTATTGTCACTTAACAAAAGGGTGTTGAATCAAAGCTGAATGAATGAATTAGACAGAGACTGTAGATTACATATAATAGCCTTTGGGCCTAGGGATAATTCCATTCATCATTCTGCTATTAGTTTGCTATTTAGTCTGCTGTTTTATTTTTCCGTGTGAGTGGTTGTGACTATATGATTAAAAATCACCAGATCAGGAAAATGAATTTACTGTCTTCAGTAGTCTTAATGGCCCCATCAGATTAACTGCAAGACTGATTCAACTATGAACAAATTAGATATTAAGATAGATGAAAAAAATCCAATTTGATAAAAAATAATTTTGAGACTGCATAGATAAAACTAATTTTCTTCCTTTGTGCACTTTAGTTCAATTCAATCTTTCAAATATATGGTGTAAGGCACTGCAGGAGATAGCAAAAAAAAAAAAAAAAAAAAAAAAAAAAAAAAGCAATGTCTTCTGTTACCAAGGAATTTATAATCAAGTGTGAGTATCTTGGGGGTGGGGGTAGAAGGAATATGATGTCTATCTAAATAAACAACCCTAATAGAAGACAGAGCAAGAGCTGTTTCATGAGGTTTCAATGAGCTCTGAGGCTCCAAGGAGGAATGAATTGTTTCTCCAATGAGGGAATTGTGGAGAGGAAAGGTGTTAAAAAAGTGGAATGAACAAATGTGATTCTGGTTCTCAAAATGAAGCAGCAACATTTTTTCACTAAAGATCATTGGGAATTATATAGATTCCAAATAAGATTCTAGTATTAATTATTAACAGGATGGTGGTGAGAAAGGAATCTGGTGATCATAAATATTGAAAAAGTCTTCTATGAAGACTTCAATCCTATTGACACTATTTGACAAGATAAAGAGGGAACCCTCCCTAATTCATTCTCTCAAGCCAGTATCACCCTAATACCAAAACCAGAACAGAACAGAACCAGAAAAGGAAACTACAGATAGATATCACTGATGAACATAGATGCTAAAATCCTCAACAAAATACTAACCGAATCCAACAATATGTCAAAAAGATAATCTACCATGATCAACTGGGGTTCATACAAGGGTTGCAGAGATGGTTTAACATATGCAAGTCAACAAATGTGATACACCACATAAATATAATTAAAAACAAAAATCACATGATCATCTGAATAGGTGCAGAAAAAGCATTCAACAAAATCCAGCAATGCTTTATGATTAAAACCTTTAAACAAAATCAGCATACAAGGGACATACCTCAATGTAATAAAAGTCACCTATGACAAACCCACAGCCAACATAATACTGAATGGGGAAAAGTTGAAAGCATTCCCTCTGAGAACTGGAACAAGACAAGGATGCCCACTCTTACCACTCCTCTTCCACATAGTACTGGAAGTCCTAGCCAGAGCAGTCAGGCAAGAGAAAGAAATAAAGGGCATCCAAATCTGTAAAAAGGAAGTCAAACTGTCACTGTTTGCAGATAATGTTGTTTACCTCAAAAACCCTAAAGACTCCTCCAGAAAGCTCCTAGAACTAATAAAAGAATTCAACAAAGTTTCCAGATACAATATTAATGTATACAAATCAGTAGCTCTTCTACACACCAACAGCGACCAAGCAGAGAATCAAATAAAGAACTCAACACCTTTCACAATAGCTGAAAAAAAAAGACAAATACTTAGGAATATACTTAACCAAAGAGGTGAAAGACCTCTACAAGTAACACTACAAAACACTGCTGAAATAAATCATAGATGACACAAACAAATGGAAACACATCCCATGCTCATGGATAGGTAGAATCAGTAGTGTGAAAATGACCATACTGCCAAAAGCAATCTACAAATTCAATGCAGTCCTCATCAAAATACAACCATCATTCTTCACAGAATTATAAAAAACAACTCTAAAATTCATATGGAACTAAAAAAGAGCCTGCATAGCCAAAGCAAGACTAAGCAAAAAGAACAAATTTGGAGGCATCACTTTACCTGATTTCAAACTATACTATAAGGCCATAGTCACCAAAACAGCATGTTACTGGTATAAAAATAGGCACATAGACCAATGGAACAGAATAGAGAACCCAGAAATAAACCCAAATACTTACAGTCAACTGATCTTTGAAAAAGCAAACAAAAACATAAAGTGGGAAAAGGACCCCCTTTTCAACAAATGGTGCTGGGATAATTGGCTAGTCACATGTAGGAGAATGAAACTGGATCTTCATCTCTCACCTCATACAAAAATCAACTCAAGATGAATTAAGGACCTTAAAGAGACAACCCACAGAGTGGCAGAAAATCTTCACAATCTGTACATCCAACAAAGGACTAATATCCAGAATCTACAACGAACTCAAACACATCAGTAAGAAAGAAAAAAAAAACAAAAAACATAAAATCCCATCAAAAAGTGGGCTAAGGACATGAATAGACAGTTCTCAAAAGAAGATATAAAAATGGCCAACAAACATATGAAAAAAATGCTCAACATCACTAATAATCAGGAAAATGTAACTCAAAACTGCAATGTGATACCACCATACCCCTGCAAGAATGGCCATAATAAAAAATAAAAAAACAGTAGATGTTGGTGTGGATGTGGTGGTGGTCAGGGAACACTCTACTCTGCTAGTGGGAATGTTAACTAGTACAGCCACTATAGAAAGTAGTGTGGAGATTCCTTAAAGAACTAAAAGTAGAACTACCATTTGATACAGCAATCCCAGTACTGGGTATCTACTCGGAGGAAAAGAAGTATTACACAAAAAAGATACTTGCACACACATGTTTATAGCAGCACAATTTGCAATTGCAAAATCATGGAACCAACCCAAATGCCCATTAATCATCGAGTGAATAAAGAAACTGTGATATATATATACACACACATATATACACATATACATATATATACACATATATATACGTATATATATGATGGAATACTACTCAGCCATAAAAAAATGAATTAACAACATTTGCAGCGACCTGGATGAGATTGGAGAGTATTATTGTAAGTGAAGTGACTCAGGAATGGAAAACCAAACATCGTATGTTCCCACTGGTATGTGGGAGCTAAGCTATGAGGATGCGAAGGCATAAGAATGATACAGTGGACTTTGGGAACTTGGGGGGAAGGGTGGGAGGGGAGTGAGGGATAAAAGACTACAAATAGGGTGCAGCATATACTCCTTGGGTGATGGGTGCACCAAAATCTCACAAATCACCACTAAAGAACTTACTCATGTAACCAAACACCACCTGTTCCCCCAATAACCTATGGAAAAAGAAAAAAAAGTCTGCTGTAGGTGGAATGTTTTGGTCATCTCCAAACTTACATTGAAACATAATTCCCAATACAACATTATTGGGAGATATGGGCTTTGGGAGATGATTGCGTCATGTGGGCTCCACCCTCAAGAATGAGACTAGGAGGTCTCCTTGTAGAAGGGCTTGATGGAGGAAGTATGCCACTTTTTCCCTTCTGCCTTCTGCCATGTGAAGACATAGTGTTCCTCTTCTTCAGAGGACTCAGCATTCAAGATACCATGTTGGAAGCAGAGAGCAGTCCTTACCAGATGCTGGCATCTTGATCTTGAACTTCCTAACCTCCAGAAATGTGAGAAATTAAATTTCTGTTCTTTATAAATTACCCAGTCTGTGGTATTCTCTTATAGCAACACAAGTCATATCAAACTAATTTTTTTCAAGGGGGCCTTGATTATTAAATTGGTACAAAGAAGAAATGCAATATATAGAGGCAGCATCCAAATTTCATGATAGCCTTGGGAATGGAACAGAAGAAAAATGAGGAACATTAAAATTGATGAATTGAACAATTTTATCCAAAGGATGCTGATTAATAGATAGATGTTACCCTGAAGGACACTCTTTAGTGTCTTTTCATAGGCCTCTAACTTTAACACTGCTTGATTCATATTTAATCAGAAACTTGGATAAAGATATAGAAGACATGATCATTAATCTGCAGATAAACCAAAGCTGGGAAGAATGGTGAACAGTGACAAAATCAGGATCTAAATTGACCTTTGTTAGGTTGAAGTAATGACTCAAATCTACCAACATATGGTCAGTAGCCTTGATCTTGGTCCAAAAGGCAACAGTAGATTGAAAAGATGATGGAAATATGACTTAGTAACAGCAAAACACGCTTTTAGTTTTAATTAATTCACTAAATCAAGAGTATTACATGATTACTGAAACTATCACCATCTTCACCACACCACTATCACCACCACCACCACCACACCACCAACTCCACTACTACCATCACCCTCCTTACCATCCCAACCACCACCATAACTATCACCACCACAACCATCATCACCACCACTATTACCACCATAATCACCATCACCACCACCACAAGGACTTGCTGTGTTCTTAGGCTGTATTCATGGAAAAACTGTTTCTGGAGTGGAAGGGGTAGCACCACTGATCACATCACACTGAGAACTGAACAATATACAGTCTTACCACATGCACAGCCTAGAGATTATTCTGGGGGAGAGCAATTATATGAGTGAAGAAACCTTAAAGTGTGTTATATTCACAAAACTAAAAGGCCCTGGAGTTGATGAGCCTGCAGTAGAGAAGTCTTAGCAGGAATATGATAAAACTTCCCAAATGGTTCAAGGGCTGTGATATAAGAAAAGCAATGTAATTTCTTTTATAGAGCTTCAAAAAGCAGGACTAGACAAGTAACATTGATGATAAGAACAGAGGCTTCAGCTTATTAAAACATTTCTCATTGATAGAGATGTTTGAAAATGGAAAGTATGGCTCCTGCTGTAGTGAATTTTCTTTTTCTTTTTTTTTTCTCCTTCAACTTTTAAGTTCAGGGGTACATGTGCAGGATGTGTAGGTTTGTTATATAGGTAAATGTGTGCCATGGTAGTTTGCTGCACAGTTTATCCCATCACCTAGGTATTAAGCCCAGCATCCATTAACTATTCTTCCCGATGCTCTTCCTCCTCCCAACTACCCCCCGGACAGGCTCCAGTGTGTGTTGTTCCCCCCATGTGTCCACGTGTCTCATCATTTATCTCCCACTTATAAGTGAGAACACATAGTATTTGGCTTTCTGTTTCTGCATTAGTTTGCAAAGGATAATGGCTTCCATCTTCATCCATGTCTCTGCAAAGGACATGATCTCATTCTTTCATATGCCTGCATAGTATTCCATAGTGTATATGTACCACATTTTTTTTATCCAGTCTATCACTGATGGGCATTTAGATTGATTCCATGTCTTTGCTATTTTGAATAGTGCTGCAATGAACACACATGTGCAAGTATCTTTATAATAGAATAATTTCCATTCCTTTGAGATTATACCCAGTAATGTGATTGCTGGGTCTAATGGTATTCCCGCCTTTAGGTCTTTGAGGAATCACCATGTTCTCTTCCACAGTGGTTGAACTAATTTACACTCCCCCCAACAGTGTAAAAGTGTTCCTTTTTCTCCGCAACCTCACCACCATCTGTTATTTCTGACTTTTTAATAATAGACATTCTGACTTGAATGAGATGGTATCTTATTGTAGTTTCAGTTTGCATTTCTTTAATGGTCAATGATGTTGAGCTTTTTCTCATGTGTGCTGGCTGCATGTATGTCTTCTTTTGAGAAGTGTCTGTTTGTGTTCTTTGCCCACTTTTTAATGGCGTTGTTTCTTGTAAAATTGTTTTAAAAGTTCCTTGTAGAGTCTGGATATTAGACTTTTGTCACATGGATAGATTGCAAAACTTTTCTCCTGTTCTGTAGGTTGTCTGTTCACTCTGATGGTAGTTTGTTTTGCTGTGCAGAAGCTGTTTAGTTTAATTAGATCTCATTTGTCAATTTTGGCTTTTGTTGCAATTGCTTTTGGCGTTTTCATCATGAAATATTTGCCCATGCCTATGTCCTGAAGGAAAATCTATTGCCTAGATTTTCTTCTAGAGTTTTTATAGTTTGGGGTTTTACAATTAAGTCTTTAACTCATCCTGAGTTAATTTTTGTTTACAGTGTAAGGAAGGAGTCCAGTTTCAATTTCCTGCATATGGCTAGCCAGTTCTCCCAGCACCATTTAATAAATAAGGAATCATTTCCCCATTGCTTGTTGTTGGCAGGTTTGTGGAATATCAGATGGTTGTAGGTGTGCAGTCTTATTTCTGAGTTCTCTGTTCTGTCATTGGTCTATGTGTCTGTTTTTGTAGTAGTACCATGCTGTTTTGGTTATGGTAGCCTTGTAATATAGTTTGAAGTCAGGTAGCATGACGCCTCTAACGTTGTTCTTTTTGCTTAGGATTGTCTTGGCTATTTGGACTCTATTTTGGTTCCATATGAATTTTAAAATAGATTTTTTCTAATTCTGTGAAGAATGTCAATAGTGTTTTAATGGTAATAGCATTGAATCTATAAATTACTTTGGGCAATACGGCCATGTTCGTGATATTGATTTTTCCCATACATGAGTATGGAATGTTTTTCCATTTGTTTGTGATCTCCCTGATTTCTTTGAGCAGTGGTTTGTAGTTCTCCTTGAAGAGGCCCTTCACTTCCCTTGTTAGCTGTATTCCTAGGTATTTTATTCTTTTTGTAGAATTGTGAATGAAATTTCATTCATGGTTTGGCTCTCTGCTTAACTGTTGTTGGTGTATAGGAATGCTAGTGATTTTTGCACATCGATTTTGTATCCTAAGACTTCGCCGAAGTTGCTTATCAGCTTAAGAAGATTTGGGGCTGAGGTGATGGGGTATTCTAGATATAGAATCATGTCATCTGCAAACAAAGATAATTTGACTTCCTCTCTTTTTATTTGATACACTTTATTCTTTCTCTTGCCTGATTGTTCTGGCCAGAACTTCCAATACTATGCTGAATGGGAATAGTGAGAGAGGACATCCTTGTCTTATGCTGGTTTTCAAGGGGAGTGATTCCAGCTTTTGCCCATTTGGTATGATATTGGTTGTGAGTTTTTCATATATGGCTCTTATTCATTTGAGGTATGTTCCTTCAACACTTAGTTTATTGAGAGTTTTTAACATGAAGGGATGTTGAATTTTATCGAAGGCCTTTTCTGTGTCTGTTGAGATAATCGTGTATTTTTTTTATCTTCAATACTGCTTATGTGATGAATTACATTTATTGATTTGTGTATGTTGAACCAAGCTTGCATCCTGGGGATGAAGCCAACTTGATTGTGGTGGATAACCTTCTCGATGTGCTGCTGGATTTGGTTTGCCAGTATTTTATTGAGGATTTTTGCATCAGTGTTCATCAAGGATATTGGCCTGAAGTTTTCTTCTTTTGTTGTATCTTTGCCAGATTTTGGTATCAGGACGATACTGGCCTCATAGAATGAATTAGGGAGGAGTCCCTCCTTTTCAATTATTTGGAATAGCTTCAGTAGAAATGGTACCAGTTCTTCTTTGTATCTCTGGTATAACTCAGCTGTGACTCCATCTGGTCCTGGGATATTTTTGGTTGGTAGGCTATTTATTACACCTCGATTTCAGACTTGTTATTGGTCTATTCAGATTCAATTTCTTACTAGTTCAGTCTTGGGAGGATGTATGTGTCCAGGAATTTATCCATTTCTTCTAGATTTTGTAGTTAATGTGCACTGAGGTGTTTATAGAATTCTCTGATGGTTGTTTTTATTTCTGTAAGGCCAGTGGTGATATTCCCCTTATCATTTCTAATAGTATTCTATTTGATTCTTTGCTCTTTTCTTCTTTATTAGTCTAGTTAGCAATCTATTTTATTATTATATTTTTAAAACCATCTCCTGGATTCGCTGATTTTTTTTGAAGGCTTTTCATGTCTCTATCTCCTTCAGTTCCTCTCTGAGCTTGGTTATTTCTTGTCTCCTGCTAGCTTTGTTTTGTTTTGTTTTTTTTTTTTTTTTTTTTTTTTTTTTTTTTTTTTTTCCTCTTGGTTCTCTCGTTCTTTTAGTTGTGATGTTAGGTTGTTAACCTGAGATCTTTCTAGCTTTTTGATGTGGGCATTTAGTGCTGTATATTTCCCTCTTAACACAAATCTCTGTGTCCCAGAGATTCTGGTATGTTGTCTCTTTGTTCTCATTAGTTTCAAAGAACTTCTTGATTTCTGCCTTACTTTCATTGTTTACCCAGGAGTCATTCAGGAGCAGGTTGTTCAATTTCCATGTAGTTGTGTGGTTTGACCCTCTTAAAGTCTGGCTGCTTTTTGGTAGAGCAGGTGTGTTTTTGGCTGCTTTTTGGTAGAGCAGGTGTGCTGTATTGAGGGGGACCCTTCCTCATCCGGACTGTTTAGATTCTCCAAAGTTGGCAGGCTGGAACGGCTGAGTCCACCAAACCACGGAGATGGTGGTCTCCCCTCTCCCAGGGAGCTCCATCCCAGGGAGGGATCAGAGCTGTGTGCATATAACCCTGGCTGGAGTGGTTGAAGCCCCTGCAGGGAGATTCTGCACAGTGAAGAAGAATGGATCAGGGTCCCTCTTAAAGAAGCAGTCTGGCCACAATCTGGCAAGGCAGCTGTGCTGTGCTGTGGGGACCCTTCCTTGTCTGAACCATTTGGATTCTCCAAGCCAGAAGGCTAGAATGACTGAGTCGACCAAACCCCAGAGATGGCAGCCACCCCTCCCCACAGGAAGTCAGTCCCTCTCAGGCAGACTCCAGCCTGTTGCTGTTGGCTGGCTGGAATTCCAAGCCAGCGGGTCTTAACTTGGGAGGTACCATTGAAGTGGGGCACACAGAATGACACTGCTTAGCTCCCGGTATTCAGTCCCCTTCCTAGAGGTGTGTAAGGGACGGATCTGCAGCCTCGCCAGGGGCTGAAGTATGCAAAACTCCTTGGTTTCTGGGTGTGCCTGAACAGCTGCTCTGCTGAGACTCCACCAGCTCTGTGTATTGGACCCAAGGCCCTGGTGGTGTGGACTTATGAGAGGATCTCCTGGTCTGCAGGTTGCAAAGATCTGTGGGCCCTGACGGGGCCACACAATCACCCACCACTTCCCCTGGCTGGGGATGGAGGTCCCTTTGGCTTCCTGCACTCCCAGGTGGGCCATCCCACCACCCTGCTTTTCTTTGTTCTCCATGGGTCGAGTTGTTTGCCTCGTCAGTTCCAGTGTGAAAACCTGGATATTTCAGTTGAAGGTGCTGAATTCACTTGCCTCTTTCATTCTCTCCTTGAGCGCCTGCTGCAGACCCAGCTGCTTCTAATCAGCCCTCTTGACCCCACTGTAGTGAATTTTCTATTGCTCTCTTGGGGCTTGAGCTAGTCATTCAAGTATTTGATAAGTAATTTGAGTCTGGCATTGCTGGTTCCTAGACAGACATCACTGAGCGTGATGGAAACCTGCGGGCTCAGAGAGGCTGATGAGAGGATGTGATAGTTAAACGGTGGGATCATCAAAAAAGGGAAGTTCCTCCAGTGGTGGAGGGAGGGCATGGGACAATGATCTGGAGGTGGCTGTAAGGGATTTGCTGACCAGTACCTAGGGTGTGATGATGGGGTACAGGATGAGAGAAATGGAGAGAATGGTACCACTAGACAGATCCTGCACTGTTATGGAGGATAAAAATAAAAGCACATGTTAGTGGATGATATACAGAAAAGTTTGATAACAAAGTAGGCTGTTTGTAATCAAATGGAGGAACAGGAAGAAGCTAGAGGGATGGTAGAGGGATCTGAAGAGGGGTGGGTTTGATTTGGAAAGCCTGAGGGTCCTGGAGCAGGTGGGAGAAGTGTTAGGGATTGCGGCAGCAAACACAGATAATGATAATAAAGGAGGAGTTGGAAGGCCAATCTGACTTTCATGTAGGTAAGAAAAGAAGGACTAAGAGGCAGGATTTAATTAATGAAGATGCCTCTAGGACTAGTTCCCCATTGTCTACCCGCTCCCCCTCCCCGCCCCTACTCTCACCCTCAGTTCTCCTGCAAACAGAGAGGTGAGGTATCACTTTGTACTAGACTGCAGAGTGCACTGAGCGCTTGGCCTGTGTAAATACTGGAACAGATCCTGAGTGCACACACTGCTCCTTCCTCCTTTACAGGGTTCATATTTGTTTTTCTAATCTCTTTTTGGGGAACAAAATCTAGAATATATCCTGAGAGTGTTTGGCATTCTGGCAACCCCTTATAGAAGATTCCAGACACTGGAGAAAGGAGGAGGAGCTGGGAGCTGGGAAGTGCCCTCATCACGGGGGTGGATGATGTGAAGCATAGACTCTCAGAGTCATGCAACCTTTCTATAAAGAACATTTGAACCGTTTGAGGGTGAATTTTCTGGTTTTGTGTCTCTAGGGTCTAGCCCAATCCTTGTAAATAGTAACTAGACGTTGACAGATGTTATCTGGTTGACAGAGAGCTGGATCAATGCATGAGGTTGCCATTCCTGGAAGGTTGACTCCCAAAGCAGGTCAGCTTCTGGCCCTGTTCACCCTTCTCTTTCCCACTCTACTTTAAAGAAACGCGGACTCCACAGTCTTAAGTGCTAGATATGAGGCAATCCTATTTCTGAGGCATAGATTCTGAAACAAGAAGAACTCATGGGTAAACAGGATTTTTTCTCTTTGCAAATAATGAGAAGTTCTGTCTTAGTAATAGCTGGATTTGGTAGCAAGTAAAGGATATTTATAAGGATATCTTTCTTAGAAGTGTATCTAAATACTTTAACACATACATGGTCTTCAAAAAGTCCTTGTTCGGTATATGACATTGTAAAATAGCTGAAGGCATGCTAGAAACCATCTGTAGATGACATTTAAAGAGAAGTTGAATTTCATTTTCACATTCCATTTAGACTTCAGTTCTTAGCCATAGGGTAGAATTTGCCTCCTGTGCTAAATAGCCATATTTTGCTTGTCATGGAATCTGAAATAAGATAGCTCTGTGTACAACGTGTAATGCAATTGTCCTAGACTTGAATACATCTTATTTAAAATGCTATTTTTACAGATTGTTCCCATCGTTCCTATGGCTCCAAATAGCCAAGTTTAAAGGTACAGAAAGGCTGTGTGAAGACCTGGTGTCACTTTACTGTCTTCAAAAGTAGTTTACATCAACACTTCACTGAAGTAGTCTGTTCTGTGTACTGGGCGAGCAGGAACCACCATTGGCTGTCAAGAAAAAAAAATTTCCTAATGTCACTTTGCCTTTGGCAGAGCAAGGACAATACAAAAGATTACTTCCTGTCTCTCTACTGCCTGTGCACTTTTCAAAGAAAGAAAAGCATTTTCTTCTCTGTGGCCAAGGCCACGAACGCTAAGAGGTGCAGCCTGTATGCACTCTATCCGTCATTCCCTCTATTATTCTATGCCCACTGGCTGGCCCCGCACTTGGCACATAAGCGGTTTGAGTAATATTTATTTATGTTGAAGGAATCTTACTAGATCAGGTTCTACACAGGGGAGCTTTTTTGATTAATCAAGAAACTATTTTCATTATTAAATTTGCATGAAAACTAGACTTCTCTTGAGACTTAAGTTCAAGAGAAAGAAAATCTATCCTTTCATTTATTCAGAGTCAAAGAGCCCTGACTTGGAATAAACCTAATAAATACCATCCTACGAAAGTGGCTTTGTTGGTTGTTACTTTGAATCATCTCGTGACTGCTAGGAATCACTAAGCCGCACATATAGAAAGAGCCTAATAAGATGGATAGCAGAAAGCAGAAAATCTGATTAGAACGACCCAGCACAATCAGAAAATAACCACATGGGCTGAACACAGGCCTGCTGTTCTCAGCTGATTGCTGCTGTGCCCTTCCCCATGGGCTTTTTCTTTTCCTCACTTAAGCTCCATTCATTCATTTTCTCTCTCTGTCTCTTTCCCCCCTTTTTCTCTTTCTCAATATCCTGGTCTTACATTTCTAACAGGGTTGGTCTGTGATAATTGTGATTTTGTTACAAGATGTAAGTGCAATCCTGGCTTTGTGGCAGGCCTAAAAAAAAAAGACATCTGTGTAAATGTTTGGATTTGTAATCTTATCCCACTCCCAGACTACAAGTTTTGATAGGATTAACTGAAAAACTAGCGCCCAGGTAAATTCACACTGACTCAAACCCATCTGAGCCCCTGGTGGGTTAATGAGACCATTGTCATCAGCTTCCCAAGCATGAGAGGTGTGTTCTTTGGAAGGCACTGTGGGGTGAGCATTCTCTTTGTGCACAGGGGGTAGCAATAATCACAGGAGAACTTCATGTCTTTCATCACTGGATCGTTTTCTGAAATGAACCATGTGCAAAGTGATCCAGCAAAGCTGGGAAACAAGCTGACCTGTGGGTTAGGCCTGGCCAGGGATGAGGAAGTATTTAGCATTCTGGCAAATGCAAGAAGCCTCTAGCTAAGGCAAGTCTATTGCCCAGGCTTCACCCAGAGGTGGTGGAGACAGGCTTGTCTGCACACAAAGGTCTTTCCCCACATCCCCCTACACCTCAGTGCGTCTTCTGCTGCAGGGCACAAACAGGTGGGCACTAGATTTCCTGGCAGTTGGAAGAACGTGGGTCCCAAATATATGTTACTGACTTGTTGAGCCTCTGTCAACACCCTTCAAGTGAAGATGAGGACTGATGCCATGATCCAGACATATCAAGACCCCAAAGGTCTATTAATTGCAATATCCAATTAACTGAGAGTTAGCCAGGTAGGCTAAAGGTCCTGGGTAACTGTCCCTTCTCTTAGGATGTGCAGATGAGCTGACTGCAGGGCACAGGTTCTAAGCTGCACACCCAGCCCTGGCCTGCCGTGTTGGTGGGAGAGCTTGTTGCAACGGCCAGCAGGATGCTGCACTCCAAGAAAAACAAGACTGATGACATTTACCATTGCCATGTGTACTCTGACCTAACTCACTGGAAGGGGATTTGTCTGTGTCTTTGGCCTCATCATGTGTTGGGGGAATGTTCAGCTTTATAAGACCTTAAGCTTATACATTTTTAGGGATCCTCTTTAAGAGAAAGCATACAAAATTGGGTGTAGGAGTTTCTAATAAAGTTAACCATACATGTACTCTGTGACCCAGCAATTCTACTCTGACTTATATCCCCAAGAGAATTCTTGCAGATGTCCACAAAAAGACTAATGCAGGAACGCTCACAGCAGCTTTATTCATAATGGCCCCAAACTGCAGAAATTTTAGCTATTTGAGATTGCAGGCTATCAGTTTTCCACTTTAGAGAGTGGTTCTAATGCAATTCCTCTGTTTAATCAAAAATTTTGATTTTTCTTGCTTTTAGCTGGAGAAATAACCATCCGCCAACTTTATACAGTCTTTACTTGTTTTTGATCCAGAGAATATAGCACATTCCTTGTGCAAGTTGTTGATTCAGCAAGGCTAACAACAACAAAAAGATAAGAAACTACTGAAGAGCTTGTAATTGCCTGTTTCTGTACAACCCAAATGTCCATCAACAGATGAATGCATAAAGGAAGAGATATATATTTATACAATGGCATACTACTCAGCAGTAAAAACCATGAATTACTGTATGTGTAATAACATGGATGAACTTTATATACATTATGCTAAGCAAAAGAAGCCACATAAATGACTCCATTTGACTTTCTAGGACAGGCAAAATTAATCTCGGGCACTATCTATTAGAATGAGCAAATGATTAAAAAAATCTGGAACTCTGGTGGGAATGCGAAATGGAACAGTCACTTTGGAAAGCACTTCAGCAGTTTCTTATAAAGTTTAACATACATTTAGCCCACAACCCAGCAATCCCATTGCTTGCTGTTTACCCAAGTGGAACAAAACCTATGTTCATATAAACACCCATACATAAATGATTATTATTATTCATAATAACCCCCAAGCTAAAATCAGCCCAAATGTCCCTCAACTGTGGAATGAATAACCACATTGTAATATATCAATATAATGAAATACAACACAGCAATAAAAATAGATCATTGGTATACACAACAACACAGGTGGAGCTTCAGTGCTCCATGTTAGTAGGGGAAACCACACCCAAAGGATACATACAAACTCTGATTTCATTTCTGTGACATGCCACAGAAAACAAGGTCAATGATTGCAACTGGTTGGCTACAAAAGGTGTGAGGAAAATTTTGGCGGTGATGAAAATGTTCTCTGTCTTTATTGTGATGGTAGTTACATGACTGTTTATGTGTGAAAACTCACAGAATTGTGGCCTTAACTCCATGGAGGTTTCTCCTTCAGCAGAAGTTATATATGTTATGAAAACCATGTGAGAAACAGCCCGGGGAGAAAAATCAATGAATTAAACTCAGAAATATCCAGCAGGAGACTTAGCCACGAGCATCCACATAAAACTCTTTCCCATCTCTTAAAATCACAAACTCTATGGCTAGTAATATAGGTAGCAGTGTCCTTTTCTCTCTCGGAATCCTGCTTCTCACCTTGGCAGCCTGGACATCTGCTTATTTTCTTGACTGAGAAAGACCTGACTCTAAGGGAGAGAATTCTTTATATTAGATAAGTTAGACCAAACTGAGGTAAGAAATAGACTCAAATATTTAATGGCTCAAACAATAGAAGTTAGCTGGAATTCAGTCACATCACCTCACCAAACTAGAAGAGAGGCTGTAATATCAGGTCCAGGTGCATCCCAGGAAGATGGGGAAAATGGAATTGGGGGCACAACCAGCAGTAGCTCTGATGCTCTGAAACCATTTAAAATAGCAAGTGGTACTTTCAACTGCTTTGCTTACCTAGGGTTTGGCTTAAACATAGGCAACTATTCACATATCTACTTTGTTTTGTTTTGTTTTGAGACAGGGTCTCACCCTGTTGCCCAGGCTGGAGTGCAGTGGTGCAATCATAGTTTACTGAAGCCTCAACCTCCCAGGCTGACATGATCCTCCCACCTCAGCCCCCTGAGTAACTGGGACCACAGATGCATGCCACCATGCTGGGCTAATTTTTTTATTTTTCATAGAAATGGGATGTCACTATATTGCCCAGGCTGGTCTCAAACTGCTGAGCTTAAGTGATCCACCCACCTTGGCTTCCCAAAGTGATGGGATTA
Source organism: Chlorocebus sabaeus (assembly GCF_047675955.1). Lineage (NCBI taxonomy): Eukaryota > Metazoa > Chordata > Mammalia > Primates > Cercopithecidae > Chlorocebus > Chlorocebus sabaeus. The sequence continues at coordinate 36,868,527 of NC_132913.1, forward strand.
CAGGCATGAGCCACAGAGCCCACTACAATTTTTACCAAGGCTTTTGACCATTCATAACTCTTTTGATAGAAAGATAGAGAACAATGGCAAAGAAGATAAAAAGTCCTATTAACAGAAGGTCCAATAGTGAAAGATCTTATAATTATGGTTTCAATTGAAGCTGATGAATTACTTGTAGATTTAATGATGACACCACCCTGATCTTAGGTAATTGATAGGAGTCAAAATTATTAATATAATTAAATTTGTATTTGATATAATACATAATAGGCAAATCAATAACTACTAGGTGTAGCTGCGTTTGAGTTGACCTGAACTTAGAAGGCAGGATAGGCTGGAATCTTTCAGACAGTAAGAAGCTAATTAGGGAGATTTTTCTAGGCCTTGTAATTTTTTTTTTAATGCCAAATGCATTTCATTATGAGCAAGGGGGAAGGTGATGGCACTGGGGAAAATACAGTTATGTAACACCTAATGATAAAGACATGTTCTGAGAAATGCATCATTAGGTGAATTCATCATTATGGAAACATTACAGCATGTATTTACACAAACCTAGATTGTATGGCTTACTATACACTTAGGCTGTATGGTACAGCGGATGGCTCCTAGGCTACAAACCAGATAGCATGTCACTATGTTGAATACTATAAGCAGTTATAACACAGTGGTATTTCTGTGTTGAAACACAGAAAATGTAGAGTAAAAATATGGAATTATAATCTTATGGGACCATCATCCTATATGTGGTCCAACATTGACCAGTATTGACAACATGGTCCAATGCTGTCATGGGGCACATGACTGTACTCCAAAGGATGATATAACCCTAAACACTCAAGCATTACTCATGGAACAATGCTAATAATGACTACTGGCAATGTGTACTAAATAGGTATATTTTACAACAAAGAGACAAAATGTAGGCCATGATTGGAAGAAATACTGGGAACCAAACAGAATGGTTTCCTATCTTTGTTTCAGAAATGCTGGGTTCTGTGGGAAGCGCTAGCTGTGATTTATTAAGTAAGACAGAAAGCTACCTGAGGTATCACAGGTAAGGACAAGTGGCTAAACAAGGAGAGTAATATCTAGCTCTGTGAAGGTAAACTACAATATAAAAAGGACTTTTGTAAAAAGTAAATGATCTTTAAATATTTGTTAAATAAATACATAAATTAATCAAAATCTTATAGGGTATAGAACATAGACGTATTTGCCAAATGCTGGAAGTAAGGATTAAGAAGATAAATTTAGCACACTCATAAAAAAGAAAGAAGAACTTTGCACAAGAGCAGTAAACTTAAGGAACAAGGTTTTTTAAAAAATTTTTTATTTTTATTATACTTTATGTTCTAGGGTACATGTGCACAACGTGCAGGTTTGTTACATATTATACATGTGCCATGTTGGTGTGCTGCACCCATTAACTCGTCATTTACATTAGGTAGATCTCCTAATGCTATTCCTCCTCCCGCCCCCCTCCAACAACAGACCCTGGTGTGTGATGTTCCCCTTCCTGTGTCCAAATGTTCTCATTGTTCAATTCCCACCTATGAGTGTTTGGTTTTCTGTTCTTGTGATGGTTTGCTGAGAATGATGGTTTCCAGCTGCATCCATGTCCCTACAAAGGACATGAACTCATCCTTTTTTATGGCTGCATAGTATTCCATGGTGTGTATGTGCCACATTTTCTTAATCCAGTCTATCATTGATGGACATTTGGGTTGGTTCCAAGTCTTTGCTATTGTGAATAGTGCTGCAATAAGCATACGTGTGCATGTATCTTTGTAACAGCATGATTTATTATCCTTTGGGTATATACCCAGTAATGGGATGGGTGGGTCAAATGGTATTTCTAGTTCTAGATCCTTGAGGAATTGCCACACTGTCTTCCACAATGGTTGAACTAGTTTACAGTCCCACCAACAGTGTAAAAGTGAGGAAAAGTTTTCTTAAGAGGCAGAACATGAAAAAATCAGTAGGACTGAGAGTGGATAAATAAATTCATGAACAATATATCATTAATGGGTTGCTAAGGGAAACAAGGGATGTTTGAAGGTTATTTTTTGAAACTGTTGCTAAACTATGGTGTAACTTGGGGGAAGTTCTCCAAACTATGCTTTTCTATAAATTGTCCCTGGATGTCACTATCGGAAAGAGGATAGTGGGATGAGCAGTCTGTGCGTCCAGTATGGTTCTTCTTTTATAAAAACAAGCTTTTAAAGTAAAGCCAGAACAACAACAACAACAACAAACACCCAGGCATTTGTTTCTGTCCACAGCATTTGCAGATGGAGCCTGCCTGCTCAGAGATGCGGTGGAGTGCTCTGTGACTGACAGCCATTATCTAAAAACACATCCATGACACGAGAAAGGAGTGGCCACTCAGGAAAGGGCTCTGGGCCCATTTGTGTTACAAGACACAGTCCAAGGAATCATAGTGATGGAGTTTCTGCAGCCTTAAAGAGTGAGGGTAGCAATTAATTAATGTTCAAAAAAGTGGAAAGCATGCTAGCTATTTTTGGCTGCTGTGTCTTCTAGAGTAGAGGCTGAATGGACAAGGAAGCAGGAGGTAGACAGAAAAGAGCAACGAAGAGCACCTGGAGCCACTCCCAGAACACAAAGCTTTTGTGCCAGGGAGCTAGCCTCCTGGGAAACGTGTTGTCTTTTCCTGTAAGCAGAAAAAAGCACTTAGGTCCATAGGAGCACACATGCCCTTATGCCAGAGGACCACAGCCAGAGACAGTCTGTGTGGCATCCTGGAAAGGCCAGGATGGGACTGTGAAACAAAGGAGTCACCCAGGCCCATGTGCACAGCTCTGGTGACATCCTTTGAAACCTGGTTTCTGTTCTGAGATTTCCTCTTTGATCTCTTCATTCAAAAGTCTGATCTGCGGGAAACACAAGTCCCTTGAGCTGGGTTATCTCTCCGTCCATCCAGTTCCTCTTCCAGGCAACTTGTTTCAGGACAAAAGTGCCAGAGATGACTGCCAGTACGATGACTTCTGGGGCTTCCTGGCATGAGTGATGCTGTATCGCTTGGGTATAAGCATGGCTTGGATGCTACATCATGAGGACAAAATGTACTTTTCGTCTCCCTGCTCTGGGCTCGTTGTGGTTTGCTCTCTGCCTTTCTCTCTATACACCTGTCTCTCTCTCCCTCCTTCTCCCCTGCCCTCCCTCTCTCTATTGCTCTCCCACCGAAGACATTTTTCATTCTAAAAAATGTAGCAACACATTTAGTACCCCTGGGTAACTCCACAGACAATCAAGAAAATGCATTTCAGCATGATGAAGTGTCACGCACAATGAACATAAAGCAAAATAAATTACCCTATAAACGAAGAAAAACATTCACCAATGCACGGTTCAGAAATATCTGAAGGTAACAATTTACTTCAATTAACAACTATGTGGAAAAAAACAACAACCCTAAGTCAGAACCTGATATTTATAAAGGGTTTCAGACTTGTGCAGTGCAATTATTTAGCCAGTGAGTTTGTTAAGGTGGAAGGCAGGCTGCCAACACCGAAGTCTACTCATCCTTCATGTCTCGTGATCTTATGAGACCCGCCCAGGTCTGTGTTGGTGCCCTCTGACCTCTCATTACCCACGCACATAACTTTATTTTGCATCTAGTGCATTGTTTTGGGATTGCCATTTCATGCACCTGCACCTGTGGCTAGGTTGCAAGCTTCTTGAGGAACAGGTAGGACCTCAGCTGATTGAACTCTGCTGGCACAGGGCTCCCAGCATGATGGACAATTAATACATGATTGACAAATGTACAAGTGAATAATTGATACCAGCTCCAAGATCTTGATTGATTTCTGCAAGATGGCAGCGTGCAAAAACTAGTGTGTGGCTTCATGTTCTCTTGAGATCCAAGAAATATGAGTCAGGCCAAGTGGTCTGCAAGAGCAACTACCATCGGGGATTGCCTTTAGATGGCCTCCAGGCCAACCTCACATAGGGTGGGACTCAGCAGCAACCTTTTACAGTGAGTCTATCCACCATTATTGTAGCATTGGCTCACCTTCGAGTCTCTGCTTGTATCACCGTCTCAATGAGGCCTCCTCTGACCACCCATTTACGGTTGCCCCTGCCCCACCCCACACCAGAACTCCTGACTCCTCTGGCTCTGTCCACCATTTTCCTCTCTAGCTCTTACCTCCTTAATGTATTACCTGATTTACTCTTTCATCCTGTTTATTGTTTACTGTTTCTCTTTCCCACTAGAATGCAAACTCCCCTATGTGCTTGGCACATAGCAGGTGCTCAATAAATATGTGCTGAATGAATGTATACTACCTTATGACACTGGCCAAGATATATAAACTAAAGCAATGGGATTTTATCTATGTCCTTTGGAAAACAGAGTTCTGCTAAGATACTTCTGGCTGCAGGACGCTGAGAAGGAGGCCAAATAGGCAGGGTTTAGGGGATCTTCCTTCTATGTAGCCACTTTTGCCTGTTTTTTACTTTACGGTTTTATAAAATATTTATTTTGAGAAAGGAATTCTGCTGCTCTTAAAACATGTCTGAAACCTGCTGATGTATAGCAAAATATACATCGCTCTGTATTTGAATAAAAGTGTACCAGGGAGGATCTTTATTTGATTACCTATATTCTGAACCTTATGTAAAAGTAGAATAAGTTCTTATTTATTGCTTGTCAAGGTGTACCACAATTTGCCTAAGCCTTTTCTACTCAAAATGTTTGGATCCATGGACCAAAGATGATAGTATCACATGAAAACTTGTTGGAAATGCAAAATAGGGCCGGGCGTGGTGGCTCACGTCTGTAATCCCAGCACTTTGGGAGGCTGAGGCAGGCGGATCACAGGGTCACGAGATCGAGACCATCCTGGCTAACACCGTGAAATCCCGTCTCTACTGAAAAACTACGAAAAAAAAAAAAAATTAGCCGGGCGTGGTGGCATGTGCCTGTAGTCCCAGCTACTCAGGAGGCTGAAGCAGAAGAATGGCATGAACCCGGGAGGCGGAGCTTGCAGTGAGCCCAGATCATGCCACTGCATTCCCGCCTGGGTGACAGAGCCAGACTCCGTCTCAAAAAAAAAGAAAAGAAATAGAAAAAAAAAGAAATGCAAAATCGTAGGCCCCACTCCAGACTCACAGAGTTAGAATTTGCATTTTAACAAGATCCCCAGTTGATTCAGAGCCACCTCTAAGGACTATGTCTTTAATACTGTAATTTCTTGCTTTTTCTAGAATGCTGTGAACCCATTGGGAAGCTAGACTTCACTGTGCTGTCTTTCTTTAGGTTGGATTTAAAGCACAGGACTGCTGACAAAGTTGGGTAGATAGAGTGGGCGAATATGGGGGAAGCAGTGTATGTGGACACACCACACTCGAGATAATAAAACTTGAACAGCTGACTGCATGCCTGGGACTGGATTATTTGGCTAAAGAACAGAGTGAGAGCTCAGGTAATTGAAATATACTATATTCCCTGAACTTCATTTCAGCCAATACTTTCAACATCTTCCTGTAATAAATCTTCTACCATTGCTGCTAGCAAGAGGTAAAATGAATGGAATTAAGTTTCAGCTCCTTTCTCTGCTCCTTTGCCAAGTGGAAGCACTAACAAGGGATGACATATCTGGAAAGTAGGCAGCAGAAAAAACAAAGAGGAGAAAAAGGGGAAGGGAAATGGAGGCTCTATACAATCCCAAAACATTATTACCAAGCTATGGCCTCTGAAAAAGTTAGGACTCACTGCACATTAATTTGAAATTATGCACACATTCTGTAAGCCAAACTTTATTAATTACATTTGGGAAGAGAAGTTTAGTAAGGTAGCTGAGCTTTTACCCACAGTATACTTTTAAGTTACCTGCAATCAAATTGAAAGATACTTTAATATTTCTTGAGCAATTGCAAGAGATCCTATAAATACCTTTCAGTTTCATTTTATCTTCCCTGTAACTTAGGGTTGTGGTTCTTGATGAATGATTTGGCATCTTCCTATATGACTTTGATCATACCAGTTAGCAGCACTGTAGCAGGATACTTATGTGCCTTTGCTCTGAAACTACCCATTAAGAGATGAATAAAAAATCAACATTACCCACATCATTAGTTTATGTAATAAAAAGTGATTAAATACAGCTAGCTTTCAAATGCATGTAAAATAGATCTAGCTGAAAGCATAAATTTTCATAATGTTTACGTTCTGCTTGGATTGAATTACCTTAAATAACAGAAAATCACCATCCTACCTCACTGATAACAGTCAACACTGAAGTCATTACTGGATTATGACAATTTTGCAAAAATGGTTGGATGATGCTATAGTTTACATTGCTAGTATTGTTATAGTTCTAATTGGTTAAATCCCCCAAAACTGACCAATTATATCTTCAGCAAAAAGAAATGAGAGCATGAATTTTTAGGTGTTGGAAGTGGAAGTGGGATATGTGAAAGAGGGAAAGATGAACTTATTATTTAAGAAATATACATGGTTGACCAGGCACGGTGGCTCACGCCTATAATCCCAGCACTTTGGGAGGCTGAGGTCAGGAGTTTGAGATCAGCCTGGCCAACATGGTGAAACCCCATCTGCACTAAAATACAAAATTAGCCAGGCATGGTGGTGTGCACCTGTAATCCCAGCTACTTGGGAGGCTGAGGCAGGAGAATTGCTTGAACCTGGGAGGCGGCGGTTGCAGTGAGCCAAGTTCGTGTCACTGCACTCCGGCATACACCTAGCAAGACTCCGACTCAAAAAAAATAAAAAAAGAAAAGAAAAAAGAAAAAGAAATACATGGCTTTGCCCTACGAAAAGATTTGATGAGTCAAATGTGTGTGTTTACCCTCTCTGTTTTTAGAGATTAGCAGGATTATGGGCATTCCCAGCTCATGTCCACATTCCTGGACTTCTTTGGGTGGAAGTTCTAGGAGCCAGGGTACTATGGGTTTGGAAACTTCATCTCTAGAACACCCTTCAGGTGGGTGAGTCATGGCTTATTACTAACGCTACTTGGAAGGCCACCAAGTCTCAAGTTCCCTAATTGGCATCAGGCACTTCTTTTAACATTCACAAATAGTGTTCAACAGCACTCAATAGTGGTCACGCCTCCTCATTAAAAGTTGTGTCTGGATGTGAGGTTTGTAATTTAATCTCTTTATGAAATACTTTTGACATGGAACCATATGAAGTTTCACAACGGACATTTTTCAGTCTTTATCCTTACTGAGTTCTCAGCAGCACTGAAAGCATTCTTCCGTGCTGGTGGCTCCTTTCTCTTTGAAACACTCTCTTGCCTTGGTTTCCATGATGCTGGATTATGCTGATGTTCCTTCTACTTCTATGACGAACTCTTCTGTCTCTCGTTTAGTGGCTCATTCTCCTCACGATGGCCATTAAGTACAGATGTTCTATAAGTTCACTGTGGCCCTCAGTCTTATAGTCCTAAACTGGTCTTCTTTGCTTCTTGCTCTATTCTCTCTCCCCAATCAATCTCATTCACTCCGAGGCTTCATTGACCATCCATATGATGATGACCCCTAAATTATTATCTTCAGCTCAGAACTACTCTACCACGAACCTTGTCCAACTTATGAATAGTATCCCCCACCAGGATTATTTTGATTGAAACCTCTCCAAATTATTCTCCACACTATGGCCAGAGTGATTGTTGGAAATTCAGATCTGACTGTGATGCTCCTGGCTGAACAGTTTCATATTGTTCTTAGGTGAACCCTGCCTTAGCCTTGCCTACAAAGGTTGTAGGAACTCACCTCTGAGGACTCATCATGTCTCACCTTGTCCCCTGACATACCTCTGGGCTCTACCACATTGGCCTTATATTTTAGGTCTCCATGTGTTCTAGGCTCCTTCTTTCCACAGGCCTTTTTCAAATAGTTCTTCTTTCTGGAATTTCGTTTTCTCCCTTGTTGCCTTCCTATAGCAATTTTCAAGATTTTATCTTGGCTTAGTCTCTTCTCTCTGCACTTTCTCACTCAGAGTTTTAGTTTTTATCAGTTTCCGTGGTTCCAATAACCATTTCTGTGTTGACAATACTCATGTCTACCTCTTTTTAATTTTTATATTTTTTCCCACTTAGAACCACGTGCATTTGAAGAGCTACCTCTTCAAATTACACTTTCAGTAATGAATATTTCTATCTACATGTCTTACAAATGCCTTAATTTAATATGTCTCAAAATCACTTTTTTTCCTAAATCTGCTCCTCCTTGTGCTCACTGTATCCTGGTAATGGTATCAGCAGTCTTAAAGTCACTCCCTTTTTAAAATAACATCTTCATTGAGATAAAATTCACGTGCCATGAAATATGTTATATTTATATTTACATGAATATAAAAACCCTTCAAAGTGTACAATTCAGTGCGTTTTGGTGGATTCAAAGAATTGTGCAATCATTACTAATATCTGATTTTAGAACATTATCATCATCTCACAAAGGAACCTCAAATCCATTAGCACTTATTTCTCACCTGCCTCTCCCCCTAGTACCTGGGAACCACTAATCTACTTTCTCTCTCTGTGGATTTGCCTATGACAGACACTTCGTATAAACAGAATCAAAGAATCTGTAGCTTTTTGTGTCAGGCTTCCTTCACTTAGCATAATGTTTTCAAGGTTTGTCCATGTTGTAGCAGGAATTAGTACTTTATTCCTTTTTAAAGCTGATTAATATTCCATTCTCTGGATATACCACATTTTCTTTACCTACTCATCAGTTGATGGATATCTGAGTTGCTGCCACTTAGGGCTGTCAGGAATGATGCTGCTGTAAATATTCTCACGCAGGTTTTTGTGTGGACGCATGTTTTCCATTCTCTTGTATATCCCTGAGAGTGGAATTGCTGGGTCTTACGCTAGCTCTATGTCTGACTTTTTGAGGAACTGCCAAGAAGCTTTCCACAGTGGCTGCACCATTTTACATTCTCATCGGCTGTGTAGGAGGGTTTCAGTTTCTATACATCTTTACCAATAAGGCCACTCACTTTTGAAGCCATAGTCATGCTTGGATGTAGAAACAAAGAAGGAGTAACTGATTAGCTGCCTCATCTCACTTATTCAATCTCTGCAATGTCTCCTGAATCTGCCTTCTGCTTTCCACGAGCACTGGTACTGCCTTACACCGTAGCTTCATGACTTTTCCTCTGGGAGACTGAAAGGTGTGCAAACTCCTCTTTCCTTCCCTGTTTCCCCTTATTTTAGCTCTGCCTTTATCAAATTAATAGGAGCCAAATTAAAGCTCTGATTCTGTCACTCAAGTGGCAAAACATCCTCAATGACTTCCCAGTGCCAACTGAATTAAGCCAGACTCCTGGATGGGCATTAGGGGCTCGCCATGGTATGCCTCTTGCCTGATGTTTTGGTCTTAACTCCATCTACTCTAGCATAAAAGTTGATCTATTTGTAAAGCCTTTCCTGAATAATCACAATCACATTCCAAGTGGAAACCAGGTGACCTTTGTTAATCCTTTCCTAATACTTCCATAAGCACATCCATTTGTATTACAGTAAAAGGCTTCTTAGAACAATGTGCAAGTTCTAGAGCAATACACGTAGCAGGTACACAATAATGCATCCAACAATTTTTTGAATGAATTTTTAAAATGTATGAGTATTCATTTTCTTATCTCTCTCCAATATACTCATTGAATTCATTCAACACCACTCTAGGGCAGTAAAGTTCCTGAGGGACAGGGCTGTATCTTAGACATCTTTGAATCTTCATCAGGCAACACATGACCTGGCATACACTAAGTTTTCAATAAATACTTGTTGAATGAATGAATGGATGAATCAACCAATGAAAACCACACTGCACTGTGTCCTGGTCTTTGGACATGGTCTGAACCTTTCCATCACCTTGCCTTTGATAACAGTGTTCCTTCTTCCTGAAATGCCATCTCTCTCCAATAAGACTCATTTCAGAAACCTTCCTCCATTGAGCCTTTCTTCCTGCTTAGTCCGGTGAGAAACAGTCTCACTCACTACTCTTGTAGCACTTTATTAGTACCTCTCTCGTGGCAAATCCTAGCCTGTCTTTCCTCATAGTCGTTTTTGAACTCCTCTTCTTCAATACTACCTGGGCCTAGCCCCTCCCTCAGTTATGATCCCTGGAAGAGGAAGAAATAGATATTATAATTCCAGGCAGAATGTTTTACACATAAATAAATAGTTAAGGACTGAATCACGGAGTAGAACACTGATTTTTAACTGAGGAGAAAACTCCGAAGATACAGTAGAAGTCCGCTTTTCCCTCCTTGAGTTTTCTCATTTCAGTGTATGGCACCATTAAGCCAAAATCTGGGGATAATATTTGATTTCTCTGTTTTTCTTATCCATACATCCAATCTATTAGCAAATTTTATTGATTTACTCCAAGGTAGATCCTGAACCCATTTATTTTATTTTTTTTTAAGTCACCTTGGCTACTACCCTCGTCCAGGCTGCCATAGCTTCTCTCCCCAACTACTGCAACAACCTTGCAATTGGTCTCTTTATTTTCACTCGTGCATCTATGCAAAATTAAATTTATGTTAAAATGTATACATTTAAAAACACACAGCAGACTTTTGGCTGTCTGTTGTACTTAGGTTAAATCCAAACTCCTGTGTGTGGCTGCCCCTCTCTTCTCAAGGTGCTTGTCCCCTCGCATTCTCCCCCTTCTCACCTCTGCCAGCAACACTGGCCTGGAACACCAGGCAGGAGTTCTATTTCACTTCCCATTCTGCTACTAGAAATGATAACTTTGGACAAGTCTCTTTACCTCTGGGGCTCAATCTCTTATCTCTAAGATGAAGGGTATGGACTAAAGGCTCATAAATGCTTCTTTTAGTTTAATTATCTTCTGAGTTTCTGAAGTTATTTGTCTCTATAGCCAGCATGGATTATTAGTAGGAATAGGTTTTAAAACTGCTAAGCAGTAAAAAAAAAAATTGGTTGTGCTATGCCATAGTAATTTATTATGCTCAAGTTTTTTGACATAATATTTTAAGACATGTTTTGAACTCCTCTTATCCAATACCACCCATGCTTAGCCCTTTCTTCAGTTACAATATATGTAAGAAGAGGGAATACATATTATTATTCCTAACAGAATGCTTTACACATAAGTAATTACTCAAGAACTGAATCAGGAAATAGTATATATACAACAAATACATCTTCTGAGACCAGGAAGATGAAAACAAGTGCTTCATAAAGTATATAAGTGGTTGAATTATTCTTCCTTTTTAGTAAATGAAGGTTTCAGATAGTCCCTAAAGTGACTGTAGCTAGTTCATACATGCCATGTTGATTTATTTTGTTCACATATTACTTTACTAGAAAGTGTGTAGTTTGTTTTTTTCTCTTATTAAAAATATTTTTTTGTTGGGTAGGATGTGTATTAATTTTCTGTTACTGCTTTAACAAATCGCCACACATCTGGTGGTTTAAAACTACACAAATTATGTAACTTAGTATTCTAGAAGTCAGACTATTGACATTAGTGTTCTTGGGCTAATATCAAGGTGTCCCTGGTCTGGTTCCTCCTGGAAGCTTTGGAAAACCATTTGTTCCCTTTCCCTTTCCAGTGTCTAGAGGCTGATGGCAATCCAAGGTTCATGACCCCTTCCCTCTTCAGAGCCAGCAATGGAAGGTTGAGTTTTGTTGACCATACATCATCTGACAGAATCTCTGCTACCTCCTTCTTCTACACTTAAAGGCCTCTTATGATTTAATTGAACCACCTAGATACCATCTCCTTTTTCAAATTTTTACTTTTTTTGAGATGGAGTCTCTATCGGTCACCCAGGCTGGAGTGCAGTGGCGCAATCTTGGCTCACTACATCCTCCACCTCCCGGGTTCAAGCAGTTCTCCTGCCTCAGCCTCCCGAGTAGTTGGGACTAAAGGCATGCACCTCCATGCCCAGTTAATTTTTATATTTTTAGTAGAGACAGGGTTTCACTATATTGGCCAGGCTAGTCTCGAACTCCTGACCTCAGGTGATCCATCTGCCTCGGCCTCCCAAAGTGCTGGGATTACAGGTGTGAGCCACTGCGCCAGACTGATAGTCTCCTTATTTTAAGTCAGTTGGTTAGTTACTTGCCCAAAGGCAAATGAGATAAATTTTAGTTTTGACTGGAATGGATCACAAAATCATCATAAAAATGATGAAGCTCAACACTCTTCTTTTAGATAGGTATAATCTGAAACCCAAGAGAGGTCACACAATTTTCTCAAAGGTACCTGTGAGGTAGCCACCCTGTGAGGTATCCAGGACTGAAACCTATACTTTCCAACATTCGACCCAGTGTGCTTGCCAATGCAGTGAAGATTTGCATGAAGACTGCTCCTATGCCTCCATTCAGTTCTTAGCCACTACCATTCTGTTTTTATGCTTGACATTCAAATCTTGGTTTCATTTACATTGTAGCCCATTATTTAAAGTAGTGTTAATTTATTCAAGCAAAGAGATTACAAATCTTTTTTAAGATTTAAGAACGTATTCACTGAATCAATCACTCAAAACAAAACTCAAAAATTCCCTCATTCTTGGACATGCTCTGAACTGTAGGACCTTTTAATAAGTGTAGAGCCCCTGTTATGTGTATACTAATGGGCTAGTTTAGGAAGATGATGTGAATAAATGTACGATGACACATCTCTGATAATTCAGGACAAGACAACAATAAGGAGACACATAATAATGCAAGTCAATGGGGGATTAGTTGCCAAATGAAATGATGCAATAAAAACATTGATAATAAAGTTCAGAGCAGAAGAGACCAATATGGACTGTTTAGACATGGAGAACTGGATCTTTCTTGCTGGAAAGGACAGAGATTAAAAAAAAAATGCAGAAGGAGATGACAGAATGCTCTAAGAAAAGAAATAGTATGAGAAAAGAATTGGAAGTAAAACCTAACATGTTGTTCATAAATATAGTAAGAAAACTGTCCAGCCTGGAGGAAGAGATTAGCATCAGGAAACGGTGGATGACAAAGTTGAGTGGAGAACATAGGACAGTTAGTGGAGAATTCTGAATGCTGTCATTTGCTTTTGCAAATACGAGAGTCAAGAAATGCTTGTCTCCGTCATTTTTTGCAATGATTTTCAATTTTTCTCCAGCAAAAGCAAAATATCTCACGTTCATTGATAAATTTCAGAACAGCTCTTTGTTTTGACAAAATTATACACAGAGACACAAAATGATCCGCTATTAAAAGAACACCAAAAATAAAACTATGCACTATATATATTTTGTCTAAGTGCCAATAGAATTGAGAAATGAAGAGTGGAGATAATGTATACTGTATCTTTAGGGATGCTGTTCTGAGATAGCTCAACTCATGCTTCGTCAATTCATGGAATCAGCAAGTCTGGAATCCTGCTTTGTACCAAGTGTTCTACTAAAAGGAGGGATTGTTAGGGCTGGGAATAATTACCTGCAGAAATTGAGGACTAAGAGTGTACTTGAGGGATAAGGTGGTGGGGAGGGGGGCATTCCAAGTAAAGGGGAGCAGATATGCCAAGGAAAATCTTTGAGGTTAGAAAAATTAAATGGGCAATGCCAGTATTCAGGATGCCTGAAGACTACTAGAAAACAAAACTGAAAGTAGGAAGGAGGGAGATAACGAAACGCCTTACATACCATGCTAATTACTTTGAATGTCAAAGCAGTGATTTTTTTTCTCTTTAAAAATGTTTTAATTGACTAACTTCTGTATACTTATGGTTTGCAACATGATATTTTAATAGATGTCTCCATTGTGGAATGGATAAAGTGAATTATCGTATGTATTACCTCACATAGTTCTATTTGTAATGAGAACATTTAAAGTCTACTCTCCTAGCAATTTTCAAGAATATATTTTATTAACTATAGCTACCCTAATATACAATAGATATCTTAAACTTATTCCTACTGTCTATCTGAAATTTTGTATTCCTTGACCAACATCTCCTCAGCCATTCGCTTTCCCTAGCCTCCGGGAATCACCATTCTACTCTATGTTAGAAGTTTGACTTTTTTTAGACTCCACTTATAAATGTGATTATGTAGTATTTATCTTTCTGTGTCGGACTTATTTCACTTAAAATAATGCTCCCCAGGTTTATCCATGTTTTTGCAAATGATAGAATTTCTCTATTTTTAAGGCTGAATAGTACTCCTTTGTGCATATGTGTGTGCGTGTGTGTGTATATATATATGATATATATATATATCTCTCTCTCACATTTTCTTTATTTGTTTATTTGTTGGTGAACACTTAGGTTAATTCTATATCTTGTATATTGTAAATAATGCTGAAATGAACATAGAGGTGCAGATATCTCTTCAACATATTGATTTCAGTTCTTTTGCCTACATACCCAGAAGTGGAATTGCTGGGTCCTATGGTAGTTCTGTTTTTAATTTTTAGAGAAAATTCCATATTTTTTTCTGTAATGGCTGTAGTAATTCAATTCACACTTCCATGAACAGTGTATAACGGCTCCCTTCTGTCCACATTCTTGCCAACACTTGTTATCTTTCGTTTTTTTGACATTTGCCATTCTAACAGGTGAGAGGTGATATCCCACTGCGGGAAATGCATTTCCCCAATGATAGTGATATTGAGCATTTTTTTTCATATACCTGTTGGCTATTCATTTGTATGCTTTCTTTTTCTTTTTTTCCAACTCTTATTGTAGGTCCAGGAGCTGCAAGTGCAGGTTTGTTACATGAATAAATTGTGTGTCACTGAGGCCTAACCCTGTCACCAAGGTAGTGAGCATAGTACCCAATAGGCAGCCTTCCAAGCCATCCCCCTTGCTCTGCTCCCACCTCAAGTGGTCCTCAGTATCTATTGTTCCCACCTTTGTGTCCATGCGTATTTAATATTCAGCTCCTACTTATAAGTGAGAACATGTGGTATTTGGTTTTCTTTTTCTGTATTCGTTCACTTAGGATAATGGCCTCCAGCTGCATCCATGTTGCTGCAAAGGACATGATTTCACTCTTTTTTATGGCTGCGTAGGATTCTATGGTGTATGTACCACATTTTCTTTATGCAGTCCGTTGGTGGGCATTGATGGGCATCTTGGTCGATTTCATGTCTTTACTATGATGAATAGCACTGCATGAACATAGATCACATGAACATAGGACACATGAACACATACATGTGTCTTTTGGGTAGCATGATCTATTTTCCTTTGAGTATATATCCAATAGAGGGATTGCTGGGTTGAATGGTAGTTCTGTCTTCAGTTCTTTGGGAAATCTCTACACTGCTTTCCACAGTGGCCAAGCTAATTTACATTCCTACCAGCAAAATATAAATGTTCCCTTTTCTCTGCAACCTCGCCAGCGTCTGTTATTTTTCGACTTTTTAATAATAGCCATTCTGACTGGTGTGACATAGTATCTCATGGTGGTTTTGATTTGCATTTCTTTAATGATTAGTGATGATGAGCATTTTTTCATATACTTATTGGCTGCATGAATGTCTGCTTTCGAGAAGTGCCTGTTCGTGACCTTTGTAGGGCGGTGATTTCTATACAGGTTCCATGGTGTTCTGGAAGTTTCCTTATTAAGGGGGCACTGTGTAGTGCTATGGGAAACAGTGCAGGTTGTGGGGAAATGGAAGAGGGTTCTGAGACTCTCCCATTGCTCAACCAGTGCTTAATATAAAAATTTTTATTTGCTTATACTCTTACATAAGTATGTAAACAAAAGTTTTCAGGGCCAAAATGGTTATAAACCACTGGAGGAAAAAGGAAGCTATAAGATTTTGAAAAAGACAAAATCAGGTGCAATTTGAGAAAACTACTCTGAATTCCAGAATAGAGTATTAGTCTCCAATCTTAAGTGGCTGTTCCCCAAAGTATATTGGATTGGATCGATTTTTGTCACCTGGCACCATCAGCTCCAGTGTCTTCTGAGGCTGGGAAATACATTTCTTGGAATTGTCTTCTCAGTAGAGTAATGTTTTAGAGTTTTCTGAGGAGAAGAACTTGGGGAAATTGAGAAGGTAGAGGTGAAGCAAAAAGCATCATATGCAGAAGGTCCTGGGGTCCCCAGAGATGGTGCCACACAGCAGTTTTCTGAGAATTCTGTAGGAGCTCCCACTTCACTGTCCTTATTTGTGGTCAGATCTACTGTTTCTGAGACTTACCTACAAACTCTAACTCTTCCGTCAGCGTTTCTACTTCAAGCTGAAGTTGTTAGTGTTTCTCCAGTCCTGACTCTCCCCTTCTAGACCCACCTGGGCTTCCTAACTTCTCCCACATTCAAGTAAGCTGTAATTCTTCAGTGACTCCTCCAATGCTTATAGCATCCTTTATCTTGACAGTACACAGGATGACACATGTATGTGTCAAATAATTCATTGAATGGGGAAGATCGTCTTAGAACTTCTATCACATTTATCTTTTAATTTGTCCATTTAAACATTTTTAATGTGTATAAACATCTTATTGTATACATATAGTGAAAGTATACATACTTAAAAGAAATCAATGTGCAGGTATGGAGGTGTGTGCTCAATGTTTTCACCCACAGGGGTGTGAAGTTTTAAAAGTTTGGAGAATAGTGGTAGAAAAATGACCTTGGGAGGGAGGACAAAACTGAAGGCAAAACATTCCATCCATAGGCTATTACAGAAGTAGTGCAGGAGAGAATTTATGAGCATCTGAAGTAAGGCAGCAGCAGGGGCAGTCCTGATTAAAGTGGTATTTAGGATGTTAGATAAATAGGAAGCAGCAATTGATAGATCACCTTTGAGGAGTCAGAGAGAAGGACACTTTACACAGCTCGCATGCTTGCAGTTTAGCTGCTCCTATTCACAGAGCAAAGGCTGATGAGATTTTTGTTTGTTCTTCCCAGCTCAACCATTTAGAAAAGCAGCCAGTCTGCCACAACCAAGTAAGATTTATCTTAGGAATGTGAGGGATGATATGAGAAAAACACTCTCTCAAATCTATCTCATAAGAGCTTTAAAAGAAAATGATTGTAGGAACAAAAGCTAATTTTCCAGCCAAATTTTGTCTTGGCTTTTAAGTTGGCTTGACCCAGAAATGGCTCACATCACCACCACCGCTTATTTTTTCCCCACACTCTTTCCGCTCTTGTCAGTCCAATGTAGACCAATAAGGACTTAGGAGTTAATACAGATATAAGGTGGAAGGAGTCTGGGTCCCTGAATTACCTTCTGGAGGAGAGCCACCTGCCTTCCTGTAATACGACTGAGAAGTAAGACTTCCATTGTGTTGGACGCCAGAATATATATCAGTGCAAGCCAATATAGTAGTTTAGTCTACCTTAAATATGACAGGGATTATTATAATATGAGCCCAAAAGTATGCAATAATAGTAAATAATCATTGCTGATACAAATTTGTGGAAAGCAGCTATCTAGTTACTTTCTTAACAAGAGGTCCATGGACTTCCAGGGGTCCACGCATAGAATAAAATTTGGTTGGAAAGAAAATTACATTTTTATTTTGGCATTCCTTTCCATTATGACCGCAGGCAACAAATCAAGTGTTATTAGCAGTTCTTGTGACTTGTCACCAATAGAAAACACAGATTTTTCACCATCATATTACAGCCGCTGTAGATATCTCATAAGATCATTTCTCATCACTAATTCAAAATTATAGCAGCATTAGAATGCTGTTCGATTTTGTAATTTAATGCATTAATAAAAAGTATATATGTCACAAACTTTAAAAATGTTTTTGATAAATGTGTTTCAAAATAATTGGGTTTTGAGTAACTATATGTATTTTATGCTTTTAAAAACATAATTCTGAAAAGGGGCCCATGGCATAAAAAAGGCTAAGAGCTCCTGAAAGATATCTTTTCAATGTAGCAATGAATAGCTAATGTAAACAAGAGTTGCTGCCTCTAAATTTCATATTTCTAGTTTGAATAATAACTAAGATGTAATAAAGAAACATAATTATAACAGTTAAAAAACTCATAGTATTTCTTAAGTACCAGAATAATATTAATTTGTAATAATATAATATAAAATAACAAAAATTTTAAAAACCTGTGCATATCTGTGTATGTTTGGACATATGCACATACATGTTTGTAACTTTTTTATCGAGGGCAACCATAGCCATTATACCTATTAAGACTTCTTTTGGGATGTTTCTTTCTAATTCATTCATACAATCACTTTATAAATAGTAGAATTCAAGTTAAAGTATTTACACTATTCTTGAGCTTCACCAAACCATATAAGCAGGTGCTAATAGACACTTTATTCAGGAATCATGCTGGGGATTGCAATACTAAAATTTTTAATTTCGTCTAAATTTTATGAGTCTAAAAATATACTAGTGCACTCTTTCTAAATCCAGAATTCAAAGGCTTCTTGAACTTTTATTTTCAAACATAGCAGAACATACTCTGAGCCACCTGCCATATAAAGACTTGTATTATCAAGGCTTTTCATTTATGACTTTGGGATACCTAAAAAAAATCATTTATCAAAATCACTTTAAATCATGCTCCAATCACTTCCTTATAATCAACAGCCCCTCCCTTCAATAAAATATCCAAAAATCATTTCCAAACGTGAGAAGCTTGATCAGGTTTTCATGAAGCAGTAGGGCATGAAAGATTGGAACTTTCATATGAAAAAGACCTGAGTTTGGATTCCTAGTCTGTTACTTAGAAATGTTGTGAACTTAAATCATTTACTTATTTTTTTCTGAGTTTCGATTTCCTCCTCAAGAACTGGGGATACTATCACTTATCTCATACTGTTTTTATGACTATTAAATGAGATACAGTACTTCTGTAAATTTTAACAGTTAATGCATGTGAAAAAATGGTTGATTTCCAATCTCCTACTGACTCGTAAATGGAATCATGACAATAGATGTGAACAGTTTGACCTTTGCGAAGACCTAGCAAAATCTCTATGGAGGGAACTATTTTGCACTAACGCAGGATTCTTAAAAACTTAGCTTTCTAAACACACAGTATCTGTCACTATAAATGCTGATCCTTTGAAGACCTGTATTCTCTTACAGTGCATGTATATAAGTTTTTAAACTATTGAGGTGGAATTCTGTTGGATACAGTGTTTGCCTGTTGGGTTTTGAGGTACTGTACACTTCGCCAACAGGAAACCATTTCAAATGCCAATAAAAACTTTCCAAAAAAACATCTCTGGGCATGTAATGGCTGATTAAGTCTAAAGCAGTGAATTCCATGATTACTTAACACACTATCTGTGTATGAACAGCTAGTTGGAGTGCTCCATTTATTTGTTTTGGACGTGATGAATTGTTTGTGAAGGTATTACTTTTCCTTTTCCAAAGTTGTGGTGAGATCAAATACTAAAGTGTTCTGCCAAACACGTCCTCTTGAAGAGGTTTGTATTATAATTTTAGGAAAATATATTTGGGGGTAATTTTTGCTGTTTAGATGTCCACAAAATTTGTACACATTCAGAGGTCAGATAATAAGAACAGCTAAAATTTACTGACCTCTTCCACAGGAATAGTAAGAAATGGCTTGCATATGTCATCCCTCCTAAACCTTAAACCTTCTCATAAGATGGGTATTAACAGAAGTGGAACTTGCCGAAGGTCAGGAAACCTGTAAATGGCACAACAGAGATCCAAACTCAGGAGCTTTTTTCCAAACCCCAGTCTCTTAATGATGCTGTACAGCCCTTTGATTTTGGATGAGTATCTGGATAACTGAACTAGTCATGATATTTCATGCATGTTGAGAAATTTCAGAATCCTAAAACAGTTGTTAAACATTGGAACATAAGAATGAGCATGAAAATATTATAAGCAACTTGATTTCCTAGAACCAAATGGAAATTAAAATAGTACATGATGACGTAGCAAATTATTTGCACACATCAGAGAACAAAAGATAAGCAGAGCATTGCTACTGAGAGCTACGATGACAAAGCCTGTCAAAACTCTTTCCAATGGGTCTGAAAATCTTTATTGTTTTGATCCCAGCCCTACCACACCCTCTCTGCTGAGCTGTGGAAAACCAGGGGGTTAAATTCTATCATCAAATGCAGTAATGGAGTTTCAAACATTCAAGTTGAGTGAAGTATGCATGTCATTCAATTGTATATCCTTTATCCTGAGTACTCTCTGAACTCTAGGTTCCCGACTCTAAGTATATGCAGATATTCACCACCATTTTAACTTTACCACATAAATTTAAAAGGGCTATATGCTACAAACTAGTACTTGGTAGTGAGACCACCAGGCTAGGCATTAGGGTCCAGGGCCCAGTTTCTTGTGTTCCAGTCCTGGCTCAGCCGTTCAATATCCATGCGACTTTGAACACATCATCCGGCTCCTCTCTGCTTCAGGTTTCTGATCCATGAAATGAGAATAATAATACTTATTTCATGGGGTTGTTATGAAGATTATATGCATTAAGTATAAAGCACTTAGATAAGTGCTGGGCACCGTAAGCACTATGAAAATGTTGGCTGTTATTATTATTACCAGTGCTATTATTATTATTCTTTTAATCATCCATGTTGAAAACTGCAGTCTTTTGTTTGGATTGCTGGAAGTGGGATTGGACAACAAGACCTAGGGAGCAGTCAGTCCCTGCTTTAATTTCTCCTTTAGAATATTTATGTCATTCTTACGGCCACCACCCTAATTTAGGCCTCTATTACCTTTGAGTTACCCCATTACAATAGTAGTCTTTTTGTTGCCACTTACTTTTTGCCTACAATTTATATCCTATATCACCAGGAGATCTATCTTTCCAAAAGTTGATTTAATCGAATTTTTCTCCTACTTGAAAACCTTCAATGTTTAATGCTATAGCATATTGGCGAATTCCTTATTCTGGAACTAAAAATTTCTTCAATCTAGCCCCAACATTTCTTTCTAACCTCATTTCCCAAGTCCTTGCAGTCAAGGAAATTCTAGGTAAACCAGTCCACTCTCTTGTGTTAGTCTCATATTCCTAGTTCCTGGAATATCCTCTGCTCACTATTCAAATCCCACCTGCCTTTCAGGGGCCAGCTCAGATTTCCTCTCCTCCAAGAGTCTCTAGACATGCCATAAGCTCTACGACTTGGAACAGACTTAAAGGACGTCAGCATCAAACATCAAACTTTACTAATTCAGAGTGGATGTATATTGGGTATGATTAAGTAAAAAGCAAAGGAAAGGTGTAGAGTTTGAGAAAACTCTGTGAATCTTAACATTTTAAATGATTTAATTATTCTTATACAGTGTTAGTCCGTTTGGGTTCGTTTAACAGAATACCACGAACTGGGTAATTTATAGTTACAGGTAAACTTGAACAATACGGGTTTGAACTGCCCAGGTCCACTCATATTCAGATTTCCTTCTGCCTCTGCCACCCCTGAGACAGCAAGAACAATCCCTCCTCTACCTCCTCCTCCTCAGTCTTCTCAACATTAAGACAGTGAGGATGAAGACCTTTGTGAGGATCCCCTTCCACTTAATAAAGAGTAAATATATTTTCTCTTCTTCATGATTTTTTTTTAAAACATTTTCTTTTCTCTAGTTTATTTCCCAGCACTTTGGGAGGCTGAGGTGGGCAGATCACGAGGTCAGGAGATTGAGACCATCCTGGCTAACACGGTGAATCCCCGTCTCTACTGAAAATACAAAAACTTGGCCGGGCCTGGTGGTGGCGCCTGTAGTCCCAGCTAATTTGGAGGCTGAAGCAGGAGAATGGAGTGAAACTGGGAGGCGGAGCTTGCAGTGAGCCGAGATCGTGCCACTGCACTCCAGCCTGAGGAAAAAGAAAATACGGAATGTAATACATTTAACATACAAAATATGTTAACTACTTATGTTGCCAACAAGGCTTCTAGTCGACAGTAGGCTATCAGTAGTTCGGTTTCTGGGGAGTCAAAAGTTGTATGTGGATTTTTGACTCAGCATGGGTTTGGGGTGGTTGGCACCCCTAATCCCCCTCTTGTTCAAGGGTCCACTGTAGTAGAACTTTCTCACTGTTCAGGGTGCCGGCAGATGGGGTGTGTGGTAAGGGCTCTCTCTCTGCTTCCAAGATGGTACCTTGTTGCTGCACCCTTTGCAGGGATGAACAGTGTCCTCACATGGCAAAGGGAGGGAAGGGTAGAAGGGTCAAGGTGCTCTCTGAAACCTCTTAAAAGGGCATTAATCCCATTCGCAAGGCAGAGTCCTCATAACTTAAATCACTCTCCCAAAGGCTCCACCTCTTAATATTACCACCTTGGCGTTTAAGTTCCCACCTATGAATTTTGGAGGGACACGTACATAAAACCATATGGTGATGGCAGGCAATGCTAGAAGTAGCAAAGGGCTTGCTGTAATCTATTTTAATAAGTAGTTGGCATTGTGTGCAACAGAATGCCTGACATAATTGTTCAAGATCAAATTAATAGCCCCATCATCTCAAGTATCTATGCTGCTCTGTGACAGATGCATTCCTAGGAAATCTTGCGTGATAAAAAAAATAGCCCAAACAGGAGTTTCAAATGCATACCATTATTGTTTCTGAAGAAATTTCAGTAATAAAGGTGCTTTCTTATACCCATAAGTGTATAACTATGAAACCTAAATATTAATGAGCAAATATAGTATTTTATCATATCAAAAGGCCTTTCTGTATTAGTTCTGGCACTCCCACTAGCCAGAACTTCTTGCTATTTATATAAGCACTGATATAATAAATGGAGCAGAGCTGCTCAAATAAAGAGTACAATGAGTTTCCCCTTTCAGAGTGGAGAAGCTTCCTAATTAAGACTGCACTGCAAATACATTATCATGTAATGCAAAATTGATGAAATTATAAAAGTCTATACTGTAATTAAAAAATCTTTTCATAAAAAATAAAATGTTAAAGTCACTTCCCTGAATTATCAGAAATTGCCAATTAGACAAGAAGTAGTTCATGGACTAACACCCAGAAAAGCTGTATTCTAATGCAACCTTGGGCAAATCATTAAACTTTTCAAGGCTTGAGTTTTCTCATCCAAAAAATAAAGGGCGGGACTACACAATTTCTAAGACCTCCCAAATCAATACTCTTTTATTTTTCTTGTCTACAAGGCTATTATTTGTGTAAAGTTCTATTACTTACTTACCTTGACCTTGAAGTTCAATGTGTCTATTCCCACATAACTTATTTTTCAAATAATTAGAATATAATTTCTTAATATTGAAATAATTATAAATTTTGAGTTTTCTTTTACTATTCACAAGACACTTTGGATTTTGCCACGGTCTGTTCTAAATACTCCATAGTAACATGACAAAATTGAATTGGTTCATTTTTTCATGCATTTTCTCTGCGTTTCACATAGTATGTTTTTAATGACTCTGTAAAACCATATCATGTCAGAGCCACAGTCCCGGTTTTTTGTTTTTGTTTTTTTTTTCAGGAATGGGAGGCACTAAATAATTGCTTAACAACTAAAAATTAATTTTAAATCTCAGATCATGTCAGATCTTTTGACTAAACACAGTGCTCTCAATTCCAGGATTTCTTGACTGCTTTGCTGGTGAGAAAAAATTCACTATCTCACACCAGGTCTTTTTGCTGCGTCTTTCCTTATTTCCCTAAGTGCCTAGGAGTGCTCCCATATCTTTCTTCTGATTCAAGACACTAGATTGTATTGTAACAGACTGATACTTTTCTAGAAACTCACAATTTTAAAAATGATAAAAATTACATGTATAATGATGGAACAACATGACACTGCATCAGGCATTCGTTTTCTATTTCATAGTCCAAGTAATGGCATCTAGGAAATACCACTAGAAAAAAATGCTAGTTTCTAAAAAGCCACAAAAAGAAGTAATTATCAATGTGCAGGAACTTTTCTAATAGTTTACATTTCAAACATGCAGAATTGATAAGGTAACTTTTTTTTTTTCTTGGCCAAACAAGTCTCAAATTTGAGGAATTTCAAGGTAATTAAATGGTGCCACCTATTGGCCAAATGTATCACTGCAGCCTGTCTTTTTAAATATAGAGGATGTTCAATGAAGTTGGCAAAATCCTAAGTGCAAAATTAGAGGTTCTTATCCATTTGAGATAGTCACATTTGTGAATAAATTTTAGTGCAACATAGATAACATATCTTAAATATATAACTATTTTTGTTGTTAGAAGGTTTGTCCATAAGGTGTGTGTATGTATAAGAAATACATATATATGCTCATGAAAAGGATGCTCATTGTAGCATTAGGTTATTTTTCACTCTGAAATGGAGGGGCATACTGGAAAAGCTAATAGCTAAAGGCAATCCTGAACTTACAATAGCTCTTTCTGCTGGTTGAGACTAAACAGTACTCACAACACTGGGGATCTAGTATTTGAAATGACTGTAATTTTTTTTTATACAACTTATGGAATTAGTTAATCTCAGTGATTTTCATATCTTTCATAATGCAGTATCAGAAAAGGGGTTATCATAGTAGGGTTCTACAGAGTGTTTAACTTGCCCATGAAAATAAACGTCACTTTAAAATGAAAGCCAGAATTAATTTAAGAAGCAGGCCATGAGTTCTGATAGCCCTAAAGAATAAACTGCTTGTTTTTTGCCTTATTGTGACTCCCCTACTTTGTTGAGAATCCGGATTTTTAGTTGTATCTCTATTTTAGATTCCATGACCAACTTGCAGGTTTTTTTTTTTTTTTCCAATATGCTAAAATATTTTTTGCTTCTTAGAGACACTGTCTTGAATTAACATGGACTTTTGGCTAATCTACATAAAACTACACTGTAAGTTAACCTACATTTGATTCGTGAAAAACTGTAACGTAAATAGAGAGCAATCTAGAAGCCAAGTGCTCATTCATTTGAGATTAATTGCCTCTTCAGATCACTAATTCATGCTCCAGTGTCCCAAGAGAGTTAATTTATTTCCCATGAGTGACCACTTGACTCAGAAGGTATTTTAACTCATCCAGGCTTTGTACAGGACAAATCTTGTTACTGTAACTTAGTTACACTGCCATAAGCATAGTTTCCCTTTCTCTTTCTAAGCTTGATTACTTAGTACCAGAAGAAAGTCTTCTCTGTGACCACTGGTGACTTAACTCAGTTTGAATGGGCACAAATCCAGCAACTGACAACGTGTGGCACGTGTGTTCATCTTATTTAAAATAACTTTAAACAAGGGTAAATGAAGTCACATTCACTGTAAGCAAACAAGGAATAGACCTCATGTCCTACTGCAATCAAAAAGGGATGTGAAAAATAAAATTCTTATACAATTATTGTTGATTTCAATGTTGAGGATCTTAGTCACAAATTTAAAACAAACAGGAGACATAAAATAGCAATTAATGAACAGTAACCACGAACCTTCAAAGGCAACAACCTGAAATTATAAACTGATGATGAGCCATGGAGGCACTGTTTAACCCGGAAAGTGCTGATTTTCTAGAGTACTCAAAGCTTGTACCCTTTTTGGCTTTAGCATTTTTTTTTTTTTTGAGTCCCTCTACAATTTTACTATTAAAAATAACTGTCATTTGATAGCAATGTTGTCATTCACACAGAGTCATTCAGCAAATACAAAAAGGAAGACACTAAGATAAATTTGAATATCAGATTAAAAAACCTTTTTTAGTATATGTGCTATTCAGTATTTGGGAGACAAGCAGTGTATTTCATTAAATATACTATCACAATTGTGCTGATAAAATAGTGCTACAATTGTAAAACAGGCTAAACTAGTCTGAAACTAGTCATGCGTCTCTTAACTACAGGGATACACTGAGAAATGGGTAGTTAGGAGACTTCATCAATGTGTGAATATCAGGAGTGTACACAAACCTGGATTGTATAAGCTACTATACGCCTCGGTTCTAACGGTATAGGCTATTGCTCCTAGGCTGCAAACCTGTACAGCATGTTACTGTACTGAATACTGTAGGCAACTGTGACACAATGATACGTTTTTGTGTATCTAAACATAGAAAAGGTACAGTAAAAATATGACTACTATCATATTTGTGGTCCAAACTTGACAGAAACGTCGTTATATGGTGCATGACTTCAATTAAAGATCTCTACACCAGGTTTTTGGATTGAAGCGGATACATGACACAGCTCCAGTTTGACCTCAACAAATCTAGATTTACTCTTCTGAATCATCATTAAGTTAATCAGCATCTAATTCACATCTGTTACTGAACATCTATGTGACAGGAACTGTGCTCAACCATTCTTCCAGTAACAAAATTGGACTTTCTGGCAGGCACTTTTTCATGAAGTCTGTGACAAGGATGACATTAAACTATTTAAAAACTACTAAAAATTAAATTTGTAGCAAAATGGCATATACAGCTACAACATAAGCTATGAGTACAAACCAGTGTTTAAAAAGTTTAATGTCTATTTTTGTACTACTGAATTGTCACTCATTTTAAATAGTGGCAATGACACAAAATCTTTATACTAGAAGATATAAGAAGTTGTAACTTAAATATAATCCTATCTACATAAAATTAAAGCAATTAGAGCCTCTGTTTTTATATAGAACAATGAGATCAAAGCAGATTATAGCATTGCAACCTTACCAGTTTAGCCTATTTTCATTTAAAGGAAACAAAGTTAGTGACTATGCCATTTCATATGAATACTCTGTGCCCAAGATGCAACATTTCATGAAATAACTGAAACAGTGAAAGAATGTTAGATTGATAGAGAGGAAATCTACATGGATGACTCAATGTTAGGAACCCTAAGCATGATTTAACTATCCAAGGATTAAGAGGTTCTGGGAAAACTCTTAAAGCTCTTGGCAAAAATGATCATGCTATAAAGAATGTAAAATATGTCTAACAACAATATTAGTAATAAAAATGCTTTGAAAACTTGTTTTATATACTATAAGCATTAATGTATAATTAAAACTTTAAATATTTAATAAGAAGATAATTTTGCTTCAAAATTTCATTTACCTATAAATTTTAGTTCCTTTTTAAAAACTGGATTCAGTTTAAAGGCCCTTTGCTGGCATCATTTATTTGTGAATAGGTTCTCCCACTATTTTCAGAGTGGATTTGATTGTATTTTTCAAAACTTTATTGGACTATACTATACATACAAAAAAGTGCACGTTAAGTTTGCACAACTATATTCATCGTGTGGTCAATACTCAAATTCAGAAAAACAAAACAGAACGCAAAACATTACCAACATTCTAGAATCCTCTTTATCCTTTCTTCCAGTCAATTCTTCCTTTCCGAAGGGTAAGCACTATCCTGACTTCTAGAAGCATAGTTTTGTTTTTGTATTTCATATTAATAGAATTACATAGCACATACTCCTGTGTCTAGCTTCTTTGGTATATTATTACTTTCATCCATTTTGTTGCTAGTCATAAAGCATTATTCTCATTATTATATAGTATCTCATTATGTGAATGTGACACAACTGATATATAAATTGACAAAAAAATTTCTAGTGTGCATCTGAGTAGTTTCTTACGTTTGGTTATTTAGCACCGGTATAGACTTTTACATGAGTAAGGTGAATATATACATACATACACACATACATGCATTTCTGGTTGGTCTATACCTCAGAGTGAAATTGCCAGGTCCTAGGGCGCATTAAGCCTTAGAACCGTCAGTTTTCTGAAGTATTTATACCACTTTACATTCCCATCAACAGAATTTTAAGTTGTTCTACATCTATACTATAACTTGGTATTATCTATTTTTTCATTTTTCATTCTGGGAGAGATGTAGTGGTATGGCATTGTAGGTTTAATTTACATTTCCGATGATTAATGAAGTATTTCACCTTACCATGTTTACCGACCATTTAAGTATCTTTCTTTGTAAACATTTATCTTTATTTTTCTGCTGGTTATTTGCTTACTGATTTTAGGAGCCTTTATATATTTTGAATACAAGCTCTTTATTGGATATGTATATTGCCGGATTGTTGGTATGTACTTATCTTTAACTCTGTTAGCTGCCTTCTCTTTCATAATGTCTTTTGATGAATTAAGAGTTCTTTGTTGTTTTGTGTGCGTGTGTGTGTGTTTTTGAGACAGTTTCGCTATTGTTACCCAGGCTGGAGTGCAATGGCACGATCTTGGCTCACTGCAACCTTCACCTACCAGGTTCAAGCGATTCTCCTGACTCAGTCTCCCGAGTAGCTGGGATTACAGGAATGCACCACCACACTCGGCTAATTTTTTTGTATTTTTAGTAGAGATGGGGTTTTTCCATGCTGGTTGGGCTGGTCTTGAATTCCCAACCTCAGGTGATATGCCCGCCTTGGCCTCCCGAAGTGCTGGGATTACAGGCGTGAGCCATGGCGCCCGACCAAGAGTTTAGTTTTAACATGATCCAATTAATCATTTTTCCCTTTGTATGATTATGTTGTGTTCTCTTAAAAACAAATCTTTACTCCAAAGCACAAATATATATATATTTTTCCCCTAGAAGCTTTAACCTTTCACATTTAGACTTGGAATCAATTTAGAAGTAATTTTCATGTATGTGTCATGTAAAAGCAAAAATACATTTTTTCTATATGAATATCCAGTTGACCCAGCAATATATACTGAAAAGATCATTCTTTTCTCATTGCACTGCAATGTCACCCTTGTCATCAATCAAGTGACCACTTTATGTGCTTTTTATAGTAGTGACATGGTTTTAACTGATAATTTCCAGTAATGAATGGAAGTCAAATGCTCAAAGTCTCAAAATACAAAAAATGCTCAAAGCCTTAATTTAAGTCTAGGTAATTTATAGTTTACATGTATTCTGAGAGGGCAATGAAAACCCTATGAAAAAGTTTAAAATATCCTGGTTAGTAATGAGAGGATAAGAGGAAAGTTATTACTGCATATTCAATGGTGTGTTTAAGTTTAGTGGGAAATTGGGTCCTTACTTTCCAAGTATGGGAGGCAAGATTTAAGACAAAAATACAAAGGAACTGTGTACAAAATCGTTTGGTGGAGACTAAGACACAAATGAAGGAAAAAGACCAGTGAGGGATGGAAGAGCCAGGAAAGGTTTCATAGAGGAGTGCGACTCAAATCCTTGAACTGATTTAGGCCTGATTAGGTCACTCTTAATGCAAAATATTAGAGCCTTCACTTTTGTTTTCTATATACATGAACTTTCTTAATACATGAACTGGATGACCAAATCTTACTCTTACTTCCTTAGATGCTGCTAATCCACCAATTACTACTGAGTTTTAGAAGAGACCAGAGGTTCTAACCCTGAATGCACCCTGAAACACCTGGGGAGCCCTTAAAAAGTACTTACATCCAAACTTCATCAGACTAATGATATCAATCTGTGGGTGTGAGGCCAAATCATCATTATTAAATGCCCTCAGGGGATCTACATGTTCAGTTAAAGTTGAGGACTTCGAATCAGTGGTTCTCAACCCCAGTGAAGCGAGTTGTCAGATAAAATTCAGAACACCAGGTTATATTTGATTTCTGATAAGCAAGTATTTTGTCCCATAGGAGAAATATAGCAGTAACTGAAGACATTTTTGTCATAACCATGGATTGCTGTTGTTATCTAGTAAGCAGAAACTAGGGAATGCTGCTAAACTTCCTACAATGTCTAGGACAGCCCACACAACAAAGATCTGGTTCAAGACGTCAGTGGTGCAGAAGTGGATAAACCCTGCTTTGGAGCAACAAGAGTCACAAGGAGAATATAGAGTTGGAACTAAAAAGAGAGTTTTGTTCAAATGTAATAGCAATAAGGACTAGGGTGATATGACAAGTAACAGAAGCCCAAGAAAGACACGAAGATTTTAAACTTGAAGCTAGAGAACTATTGTTTGAAGTCAAGCATTCTATAATTGAATTTTTAGATACATGTTTCAGTAAATTTTCAAAGAAATTTGGAACAGATAGAGTTCAATGTAATGAATTCCTAAGTTTATGAAGTGGCAGCATTAGTTAACCCAAAAGTTCTTTCACTTTAAATTCTTCAACTCTTTGATATTTTTGATCAGACACTTCATAGACTTCTTGATTATGACCCATGAAGAGTGAATATGGAAAAATATATATAACTATTGGACTAACGGTCAAGTCCCAGTGCTGGGTCTTAACACTAGCTGTGTGACCTGATGCATGCTCCTGTTCCCATTTTGTCTATTATAAAATGAGGAATGTGGATCACATGATCTGAAAGATCCCTTTCAGCATTTAATTTCTATGTGCTTGATAAATTTTCATCTATGTAATCAGCATTCAAGAACAAAAATTCCTAAGTTCTTGTGAAAACATAAATTTAACAACAAACTTTTCTTCAGTGATAGCTCTAATAGTAATTTCAATGGCTCAGTCTTATTTTAAAAGGTAGCAAATTTATGTTTTTAAGATACATAATTTTGCAAATTCTTTCTTGTCCACGAGGTCCTGATCAAGTGAACAAAGTTACCTGAGGTGTTTTTTTCCTGTGGTACATAATAGTCAACCACTTTGTATTATTATCATTCAGTAAAAGTTCCTTGGGTTATATTTCTAAAATCTGAATCTTGCCATAATACTTCAGAAAAAAAAGTTTTTATAACAGTTACTGCTGATCATGATGTTTGTTTCTGGAAATCCTGTTAAAAAGCAAGTTGATAAGGAGTCTCACCACCATGTACCCTTTCTCAGTATAACAGAATGCACCGAGTTAGCCACCTAGAGGGAATAAGCATCATTTTCAATCAGTAAGTGACATTTCATAATTGTTAAAGCAAATGTTGAAATTTCAAGGGAACTTGTCTTAAAGAATGGTGCAAGGTAGGAAATGGCTGAATAAGCAAAATACACATTAGAAATAACGAGTGGTACAAGGTACTTGACCAAATTCTGTATTGCATAAAACTGTCCTCTGTACTGTGGGATGTTCAGCACTAACCCTGTCCTCTACCTACTAAGTTCTGTAGCACAACTCCCCCATATCCCTCCAAATTGTGAAAACAAAAAATGTCTCCAGACATTGCTAAATTTCCCTTGAGGGTCAAAGCTGTCCTAATTCAGAAGCAATGAGGAAGCAAAAACTAGGCAAACAAGTTTGATACCATATATGATAATAGAAATTAATTTCACAATGTTGAGTAAAAGCAGTCAGATATTGAACACATTATACAGTTTCATATATATATTATATATATATAATTTGTGTGTACATATACGTGTGTGTGTATATCTATATATAAAGCATCAAAAGAGGCAAAACCAACCTGTACTAAGGAAATCTGGACAGTGGTTCCTCATGGAAAGGGCAAGGGCTGGGGCATGTTAAGTACCTAGAAGGGAGCAGGATGAGTATGTCTGAGGTATTCTGTGTTTTGATCTGGGTGCTGGTTACATAGATAAAAATTTATTGAGGACATATGACACGTGCATATATATACATACACTTTAATAAATGTTATTCTAAATGCTGTGGCAATCACTACACTTCATCATTTCAAAATGAATGAAAACTTCCTAGCTCTAGATCATAAGCAACACCTCTTATCAAATGACATGTTAACTAAGCTAGGGGTTTTAAAACAAGGTGTGATTAAAAAGTTATCTCCATGTAGTCCTTTTCAAAACAGGCATTTCATGAAAAGACAGAAAAAATCTATTTCAATTCATTTTGTAGAAGTTACTTTTACTCCTTAGATCTGCCTATTTCTATTAGAAAAGGTTCAAAAATGAAAGATAATTCTTTTGAAGTTTCTAATGCTGTAAAAACAAGCCCCATCTCAAATGAGGCACCTCTGTAAAGTACCGCAGTTTCTACCTATTGCTAAAATTGAAAATAAATTTGGCAGTTAAGGCATAGTTTTATTTATCTGTTTCAACTCAGGAGTTAAGAGAGAATTACCTTTTTTAGTAGGGATAAGGACAAGACTCGTGTGTTTAAAGATATATTATCCTCCTTCTTCTTTTCCTGAACATAAATTATTTCAAAGTAATACTCAGACTGGTACCACAACACTTTAATAGACAATAAAGATAAAAGAAAATCTGAAAAAGTAAAGTCTACAATAAATCCAAAATTTTCAATTGCATTATTAAAAAGAACTTTAAAAAGATTAATACAGAAACTTAAGAATCAATAATGATGGTATTTTAGAAATATTGTAATGAAAACACACATTATTGTAACCAAATGTGTGATTTATTTTGGGAAGAAAATAATTAAATTTGAGGCCTTTTTCCAAAGACGGGGAGAAATAACAATAGCAGATCATACCCTGGTTACAAGCTAATTACCACATCCCATACAATGTGGATGTGCTCAATGTGTAGTCAATGATATGAATAACGAAGATTTGCAATTTTAAAGTCCCAAATCACTTGCCAATGTTGTAAATTCATAAATGCTGAAATAAATACTTAGAAATAAGTCTATTTTAAAAACTTTAATCTGACAGTGTTTATAGATCAATCCAAAGATCACATACAAATAGTACAGCAAATAAATGGACATTTCTGCTAATTTCCACTTAATTTCTTCATAATATGGCTGTCTGGTGTTGCATTAGTGAAGATACTTCCTACAACTACATGGGTACCCCAGAGACTATGACGAATCACTTTACAGCATCCAAGGTCATCGACAGAGAATCCTAAATGTCGGTAGCGTTCGTCAGTTTCAAAAAGAGTGTTGTTTGTATATGGTCCAAAAAACTGAGGAAATAAAAATGAAGTATTTTCATTAGTAAGAAAGACATTTTAGTAATAATTTTTAGGTAAACATGACACCTATCTACTTTAATATTCCAAATATTTTAAAAACTAAGTAAAAAGTCACATGCAACACTTAAACTGCCTTAACACCCCTTTTCCCCAATTCCTATGCATTCCAGAAATGTGAAATGATCTAGCAAATTTCATGTTACCTAGAATCAAACGCGTACTATTGCACATCCTTTAAAGATGGAATAAACCTTAGACAATTATCTACAGTTCACCATCATTTTCAAGACAAGGAAACTAAAGACCAAGCAAGTTTTCCATTTCTCGATATCTTATTTGACTTTGAGAAGAAATGGTATATATTCCTATCTTAAGATTCAAAAAATGATTTGATTACTACTTGTTACTGAAAGATATATCCAGAATTTAAAATGTGACTACAGTGGTAG
Source organism: Chlorocebus sabaeus (assembly GCF_047675955.1). Classification (NCBI taxonomy): domain Eukaryota; kingdom Metazoa; phylum Chordata; class Mammalia; order Primates; family Cercopithecidae; genus Chlorocebus; species Chlorocebus sabaeus. The sequence continues at coordinate 36,901,625 of NC_132913.1, forward strand.
TTCAGTTATTTCTTCAAAGTATAACCTTATAAATGTTAATTTCCAAAAATTTACTGGTCTAAGTATTTATTTTTACCACCTGTATTTTAATCAATTAATTCTAATAATAATTATTTCTTCCTTACAGAAACTAGACTGTACCAATTTATAGTTTTCAACTTATAAAAAGTAAACACACTAATGCAATGCAACTCAAATATATAGTATCTACTAGTGAGAACAGAAAGTAAAAACATTTCTAATTAAAAAAATTAAAGTGATGGAGAAACTTAACTGTGAGTAATAGAGGTCTCTCAAAAGTTGTGAATTCCAATGACTCACAGTAGTATTTATTTGGGTAAAATTGTGAGATTTTTAAAAAGTCTTAATCTATTACCAAAGTTATAAACAAATTTTATAATAAAAATCATCTCTACTTCACATAATTTGATTTTCAAATGATAATTACTCACTGCCAAACCAGATGATGGGTCAATAAAGTCAGCCCAATATCCCTCAGCTCGAAGAGCGTAGCAAATTTCCTTAGCACCGTTGATGAACTGCATTGAAAGTCACAAATAATATGCTTAAAGATAGCATTACTAGAGATTGTTTTATTTTTAAATAAAATTTTAAGTGACTATCTTGTTTCAGAAAAGAACTCAAGATTAATAAAAAATAAAAACCAATAGCAAATTAGACTATAAAAGCATAAGATTATTTTTACCATTCCAGAAGATTGTTAATACACTTTATTTTAAAAAGACTAAATTCTACACATTTTCTTTTGAATTCTTTCTTACTTTATGAACTACTTCTAATCAGTTCTATGCTACTAACTTCTGAATCTGTCATAAACTATCAACTATGGTTGCTATTTTCTATTATTACGGTGATAACAGATACAGGTAAAATACTAAATAGGTATTTTAATAGAAATAGGTAAAGGAAAACAAAATGCTCTTAGTGAAAAGATCTGAAACATTCATTCGTTTGAATGAAAGTTGTTTAAAAACATTTACTTGTTTGCGTGTCCTTCAAAATACATCTATCTACTCACATAGTCATGAAATCATTCTGAAAAAACACATAAAAATAATATAACCTGGTAAATGGTGTAGAGTTAAACAAGGTACTTGCTTTTCATTATATACTCTTGTCCATCTTTTGTATAGTGTACAATTACTACTATCATGTGCATGTATAAAAATTGTGGTCTTACCATCCTAATTTATAAGCTATTTTATTAGCTTTATCAGAAGTCTAAGTAGTGAAAAGACAGTAACAAATATTAAGACCAGATTACAATGTTGAAATAAAGAAGAGATCATGAATGTTTAAAAACAAGGGCACACAGCTACTCGGGAGGCTGAGGCAGAAGAATTGCTTGAACCCGGGAGGCAGAAGTTGCAGTGAGCCGAGATCACGCCACAGCACTACAGCCTGGGCGACAGACAGACTCCATCTCAAAAAACAAAACAAAACAAAACAAAAAAATCAAGGGCACAGTTCCACTTCTGGCCGTAACAGAGTTAACAGGTACTGAACTCGCAATCCTGTTGTAAAACTATAAAACTGATCAAAATATACAAGGTAACTACTTTTAGACCCTGAACAACAGGTGAGACAAGACCTTTGAGAGAAGGGAAACAAATGAAAAAATCCCCATATTTGCTCCAGCTTTCTGTCTGTGGACATTTGCCTGTCACAGGGCAAAGAACTAGAGCCCAAGCAAAATGATGCTGTCACTGGAGCTGAGGAGGTAGAAAGCAAGAGTTCGAGACAGCTGAGGCACCTGGGATTTGTAAGGCAAGGTACTGGAAATGAAGGAGATACATAAAATGGGCTCCTGAGTTAGGCTGCAGAACTATTCACCATAGTTTCTTAGCTAAGGGCTGAGCTGTGCACTCATGAGGCAAGATTCCGAGAGGCCTAGAGATCCATGTGACATGCAGTGCTGGGAGACATGGATTTCCGACCCACCCAGAATGAAAAGACCTTACTGACCAATTGTGGTATTTCAGCTGAGATCTCCAAAAGTCCAAGCCTTAAATCAAGACTTTATTGTAATTCAGAGGTTAGTAAGCTACTGTCCAAGGGCCAAATCTGATCTGGTGCCTGTTTGGATAAACAGTTTTAGTGGACACAGCCATGGCAATTCATTTACATATTGTCTACAGATGCTTTAACAACACAGGGGTAGAGCTGGGTAGCTGAGACCCTAAGGCCTATAAAAGCTAAAATATTTACTATTTGGCCCCTGTTAAACAAATTTTATGGGAGCTCCTTGTTTTGGACTAGCCGCCTGCACTAGGTCGCAGGAGATGAGACCAAACCAGAATGGAGTCACTCATGCTAGGTACTGCCTAATCTAACTGAATTCTGAAACAGACTAGTTTTCAAACAAACGAACAACAAAAAAACCAAGATTCACAGCAACCAATCAGAATGGGCCTAGTTTACCTGAGCCAGCATAAGAAAGCCACCTGTGTTTTAACCCTATAAGGAAAGTAACTTTGAAAGGAATAATCTGCTTCTTGTTTCCTATTGCTGCTTTCTCCAGCTCTTTGCCGTATATAAAGCCAGTCTCCTCTGCTTAGCTGTTTGTAACACTCAATCTATTTTACGGAATGAGGCGTTGATTCTAGAATTTCAAATCAAAACCAATTAGATCTTTAAATTTGTTATAATTTGTCTTTTAACACCCTTTCCAGAAAAAGTTAGTTGATCTAAGGTAACTTTTCTCTTAATACTTTATTGTAACCATTAAGATAACCATTAAGATAATACTGTATTCTTTAGGTTATCTTCCATATTTAATATTTATTGCTGTATTTTATTAATCCTCACAATTCTTAAAAATAGGAAAACTACTGAATATGGCTTAGAAAACAGTCATTAGGATGTATTTCAATTTAATGAACAGATGTATCATACATAAACTACAAGGAGAGCAAAACAATGCAATACAATCAAATGTTTACAAAGGTTAACTGAAAGAATCTCAAATTAACACAAAGCTGAAGTATTTTTCTTAAGATTTCTGTTCACCAACACTGACATCTGCTGGAAAAAATTAGAATAGATTTAAACCGTAAAATATCAAATATTTACTTGGAGAGCTAGGTGTGGTTCCAAAATAATCACGAAGAAATCTTTAATCAAAAAAATCTTTTTTCATAGAAAATAAAATAGCTTCAGTCATTATAAAATTAAAACTCTCAAGTTGAAGCATGTTGCCATTCAAAGCCCTGAAACTGCTTATAGGAAACTAACTTAGAACTATACTGGAGTCACTATCAGATTAGGTTCAGAATCTTAAACTGACCAAAAATTAAAACTAATGCAATATACATGTGATAATATTCTAGCACTTCAATGATAGTGATGAGTATATATTTACTAAGCATTATTTTAATATGTAAATAGAAAATATCCTACGCCTCTCTATAACTCTTTCGTTAATCACTATATAATATGCTTGTGATTGTTAAAAACCACACAAAATCTATTAGCAGCTATATGACGTTTAAATGTGAAATTATAATATTGCTGAATATGTAAATTACAATACTTTTACAAATAAAAACCATACATCTAATCCGAAAGAAAACATAAAATAATTCCTAATATCCTGCATAGAAATCACTAACGGGATTTTTAAATTCAAGTTAGTGACTGGAACCCCTTAGCTAACCTGAGTTGGAAAGAACTGCTAACACCCAGGGTAAGCTAGCATGACAGTTTATATACTAGAACAATCTTTTTGGTGGGCAAATTGGAAGTGTCTTATCAAAATTTAAAAGGTAGATACATACTGATTCAGCAACTCTCTATTTAGGAATCTATAGATATTAGCATGCATAAAAGTATTTGTAAAAAGATTGTCACTGCTTGTTGCCTATAATAGCAAAAGTTGGATTTTAAACTTATAAATGACTAAGAAACTTCTTTTATAAGAGATGGGAGGTCTCACTTTGTTGCTCAGACTGAAGTGCAGTGGCACCATCAAGGCTCACTACAGCTCGACCTCTCAGGCTCCAGTGATCTGCCACCTCAGCCTCCAGAGTAGCTAGCACTACAGGTGCGCATCACTACACTTGGAAAATTTTTTTTTGTAGAGACAGGGTCTCAAAACATTGCCCAGGTTGGTCTCAAACTCCCGGACTCAAGCAATCCTCTGGCCTCAGCCTCCCAAAGTGCTGGAATTATAGGTGGGAGCCACTGCACCTGGTTAAAATTCTTAAATAATTTAAAAAGTTTATGGTTTACCCATGTGATACAATGCTATGCAGATTTTATAAAGAATGAAATATATCTATGTGTAAGTATGGAAACATGTCAAAGCATACTTTAGGTTAAAAGCAAAACACAGAAAAAAAGTGGGTAAACATTATTATACTGTTATTGTATTGCATACTGTTACTGTTTACTCTTGGAGAGAGTTGGCATAATTTTCACTCATTATTTGACATGTTCTAAGCCCAGGAGAAAGGGAAGATGGGGAGATAAAGGGGGAGATGGAGGAGGAGGGGGAGGGGGAGGCTGAGGGGAGAAGGATAAAGAGTTAATTTTACCTTTTTGTCATTTTCCAAATTTTCCAAAATAGACTTTTAAAAAATAAATTGAGGAAAGTAATAAACAGAATCTAAATTTTTAAGGATACTAAAAAAGCACTTTTATTCTCAAAAAATATGTAAGTCCTTTAGCATTACAACACTTTGGAGGAAAATGAATAAAGGGTGGAAACGACAGTCATCATTTTAAGACACTGGTTCACTGTTACTTAGTGACCATAAAATTGAATTATTAGCAATTGAAAGAATTACCTTTTCTAAGAGCACTTCTCTTTCAATTTCTACTTCTTCACTCCAAACAGTCATATCATTCTTAGTTTTCTGTGTTACAGTCAGAATCAGTAGTTTGCTATTAGCTACTTCTGGAAACAGTGATTCAAAATCTACAAATAAGAATAAATATTCCAGGTAGAAAAGAATTTGATTTTTAAAGAAGGTTAAAAGTACTTCTTTAGAAAAATGCTGATTAAGTAAAATTACTGTGGCATTAGATTTTTATAAATGTGTATTATTTTTGAAAAGGGTAAAATTAAACTTAGTTTTGTTTACTTCTGCTTTTGTTGGATGAACTGAAATATTACTACCAACAATCCTGAAGGGTAAGTAGGATTACACATTATTTGGGGTTAATATAATTTTCAAAAATGCTTACTAAGATTTTTCAGTATTATATTAACTCATAAAATTATAACTCTAATAATCACCCAGGAGTAAAAATGACTTTAATTTACCCTTAAGAAAAAAGTTATAAAAATTTTACTCTTCCTATCTAATGGCAGCATGAGGTCAGATGTCACAGGACATTTGAAAGCCTTTATCTCGGTCATGCAATCACTTCCAGCCAGATACAGTAAAATATAATATTAAAGTATAGAGCATTCCAATTTCTATAGAGGACATTATTCAACATATTAAAAAATTAGTAACAGTGTTTCAAAATATAAAGCATGACGTACCTTTTCGCAGCAATTCTGGACATGTTTGTATTGCACACTCTACTCTGGCACTTTCAAAGTAAGTTTCTGCACTGTTAATTTCTTGTTCAACAGGTGCATCATTACCCTAAGGAGAACAAGAATGTAAGTCAACAAAATCTGGAGTTCAAATAGAACGGTATCTTGCCTGTTATAAACTTGTCTTCCTTAGAATGCTTTTTGTTTGTTTTTACAAATAATTATAATCTATCTGGGAGGTGAGGTAATGATGTTTTTTCATTTACTCAAACTTTTCTCTACAATGAATATAAGATTTGAAAGTTCAAAAAATGTGAATACAGCAGAGCATGACTATATAAATATACTGATATTCTAAAACTTGCTATGAATAGAAATTGGCTAAGTAACTAAAATGCCATAATGTGTCTCATAATGTTACGTCTTCTATTTTATGGTAATATATTTAATTATCTTTTCTTCTATAATCTGTAAAATGGGGATAATGATACTAACTTACAAGATACATGACTAAATAATACAGCCTCTCCTACAGGAAGAGCTTAGAGGCTTTTATTCAACTGAAATTTACTGAGAGCCTACTATACATCAGGCACTATGACAGGAGCAGGCACTGCAATGGTAAAAAATTCAATCCTCACTTTCAGTGATTTCAGGCCTAATAAAAAAAAAAAGCACAAGCAAATAAATGCAATTCAATATGACAAGTGCTATCGAGTTACGAATAAAGTCTTCTAGGGGCACAGATGAGGAACAAACACTTTGCTGGGAAGAATCAGGAAATGATTGAAATGGTGATATTTGAGCTACAAGTTAATATATCTGACAGGTAAAAAATAGGTGGTATAGAGATTATGAATTCAGGAGGAAAAACAGTGCAGCAAAAGACAACAAAGTGCAAAGACACAGAATGTTGTATTCAAGAAAAATGGCAAGTATGTTGTGGCTGGAGTACAGAGGGAATAGGAAGTAGTGGCAGATAAGGTGGGAAGGATAAGGGATCAAAATTGTGAAATGCCATTTATTCAGCATTAAGAAATTTGGACTTTACAGGCAATGAGAAATAGCAATATCAAATGCAAAAATTAGCCAGGAATGGTGGCATATGCCTGTAATCCCTGCTCGTTGGGAGGGTGAGGCATGAGAACTGCTTGAACTTGGGAGGCAGAGGTTGCAATGAGCCAAGATCGTGCCATTGCACTCCAGCCTGGGCAACAGAGCAAACCTCTGTCTCAAAAAAAAAAAAACTCTTGTGGGCTAGAGATTATTACTATCCTCATTTGACATATAAAGAAACAGGAGTGGCCAGGCATGGTGTCTCACGCCTGTAATCCCAGAACTTTGGGAGGCCGAGGCAGCCGGATCACGAGGTCTGGCGATCAAGACCATCCTGGCCAACACGGTGAAACCCCACCTCTACTAAAAATACTATAATTAGTTGGGTGTGGTGGTGGGCGCCTGTAATCTCAGCTACTCAGCAGGCTGAGGCAGGAGAATCACTTGAACTAGGGAGTCGGAGGTTGCAGTGAGTCAAGATCGCACCACTGCACTCCAGCCTGGTGACTTCATCTCAAAACGAGATGAAGCGAGACTTCATCTCAAAACAAAAAAACAAACAAAACGACAACAACAACAAAAAAGAAACAGGAGCTTAGAAAGGTTAAGTAATTTCCTCGAGGTCACAAAATTAAGTAAGCTGCAGAGTCAATCTTTGAACCCAGATTTATTCTATCTTCATTGTGTGTCATGCTATAATGACTCTAAAAATCCAGGTAAGACAAACAGGCCTTGAACTCTGGCAAAGAATTGAAAGGACACTAATATTTTAGGAGCAACTTGAGAGAAAAAAGCAATGTGATTTTTATATTATTTATAGTGATATGATGGAGAGAGAAGGTTGGTGCTAAGTTTTATCTTAGGAGAAAGGGGAGGATGGTTATTCCACTAACAGTATTGGTTATACGGGAGTTAGAACAGGTTTTTAAGGGAAAAAAAAAAATATTACTTCAGTATTAGACACACAAAATCTGGGGACTTGTGAGACATCCAAACAAAGATGGTTCAGTAGGCATATAGAAATATAGAACCGGAAATGTCAGAAAGAGAAATACTGAATTAGAAATTATAAAAACATAGACTGTGGAGGAGGCCAACGGATTAAGTGACCAAGGGGTGATTCAAATGAGAAGCTGTAGGACAGAAACTTAGGGGAAATGTAATTTAATTGACAGACAGGAAGAACAAGAAGCCAAGAAGGCTGAGAAGGAATTACCTGATAAAAACATAGGACTGGTCAACTGTGTATCAGTGTCAGGTCATCTAATATAACTCAAAAGTAAGGAATTGCTGCTGCTTATAATATGGCTTTGATTAAAAAAAAAAACTCAGCCTAAAACTATGCAAAAATAAGAAAAATGATAAACATCAGGGGTTTGACAGGAACCCTGAATTGCATGTAGCTTTCCACTTTAAACAATCACAAATGCAAGTTAAAAATGTTTAAAAATGAAAAAAAAAACCAATCTTAAGAAATTATTTAAGAAAAAATAAACTCATGAAACTGGGTCCTTTATATTATTATATCTGAACAATTTCAGAGATCTCAAATTTTTCTTAAGCTTTTAAATGGCTAGAGGAATACAGAACCAGTTGGAATCAGATCCATGTACAAATTTAATTGCCATTTATTAAAAGTGAAAAACAGGAAACCTAAATTTCCAGTATATAGATATACTTACATTATATCTAGTTACTTAAAAACATATTTTTGAAGAAATATTTTAAAAATATTATAATCTACAGTACAAAAATTATATAGCAAACACTTTGTAGAGGACAATGCCAAGTCTTCCAAAGCTATATATGCTGTTTTTGTATATACAGGTATTGGAATTGATTTTTAACTTTTTCAACAAAAGTAATATGCTTATAATAATCAAGAGTAATATAGCATTAATAATCAGGAAACCACAATAAATGTTACCAACAATTTACCTGAAATTCATTCACATATTGTGCCATCACAAACTCATGTCTTTCACTTGATAAAGGTTCTGCTAGAACATCAGGCAAAGTTTTATGAACCAGGCTTTTCTTCTGTGAAGAAGTCCCATTGAGGTGACAATCAAAACCTATGTTCCCAGGAAGCTGGAATCTCTGATCTTGAGGTCCAAAGGGTCCCATAGTTTCATCAGGCCACACTGTTCGAGAGCCTGAAGAGAAACAACAAAAGGAACAGTTTCTCCTTAATAGTCAAGTATATTGGTAGACTGAAAGAATGTTCTTCTTAAAATTATGTATATTTTTATCTAAAAGATCTTTAAAATCTGTTTTCCCGTGTGAATATAGATAGTTTCCTATTGTTTCCAAAACGCTAATCAAAGCAACTGATTGACAGATTACAGGAAAGTCTGTTATTAGGGGAAAGACTGAACAAAATAATCCATACTAAGAAATCCTTGAATGTCATTAAAAAGAAGACAATAAACCTTTACGTACTGACACTGAATGAAATCCAGGATACAATGCATTAAAAGAAAAAGCTAAGTCAAAGAACAACATGTATAATAACATTTACATCCTCATATTTGTGTATTGTTTTGTTCTGTTTTGTTTTTGAGACAGGTCTCTGTCATCCAGGCTGTAGTACAGTGGTGTGATCGCAGCTCACTGAAGCCTTGACCTCTGCGGTCCACCTCAGCCTCCCAAGTAGCTGGAACCACAGGTGCACACCACCATGCCCAGCTAATTTTGTTTATTTTTGGTAGAGACAAGGTCTCCTCCTCCCTCAGCCTCCCCAAGTGTTGGGATTATAGTCATGAGCCACTGTGCCAGGCCCATGTTTTTAAGTAAAGAGAAGATCTAAAATGAAAGATGCTAAACTTAGTAATGGTCGTCTGGAGAGGGTCATTTTGCTGCTGTTATCTGGTGGCACAAAACATGAATGGGGAAAAAAATTATGCATCACGTGACCTAATGCTCTGTTTACCAGCCACGTGAGTTAACATGGATTGCAAATACAGAACAAACCACATTACTTTATTCACTTAAAACTTAAAAACAATACTAACTTACAAAAAATTCAAAAAGATTCAGAAGAGAATAAAGTAGAAAATTAAACTAATAATTACTCAGAGTAGCGATTTGGGCTTACAGAAACAGGGACAACTGCTGTGCATATTACTTAGCAATAAAAATAGATATTTAAAAATATCCTGTCAGAGAACTAAGTAACTGAAAATGGCTATGTCAGTATGGCTGCCTCATTCCTAGATCATGAGCCACCATATCCCTCTTCCACACTTAGGGCATACATCGCCCATCAATCATGGAACCATTTCCTGCTGAACCCAGACGATGTCTCAAGATTCTCAACATAAACTCTAGTCCAATGCTTCTCAAACTCTACAGATGTACTTAAGATACATCTGGTTTCTAGTTTAAATGCAGATTCTGATTTAACACGTCTGGAGTGGGGCTCAAGATTTTGCATTTCTAACAAGCTCCGAAATGATACTGATGCAGATCATGTTGAATAACAAGGCTCTATACAGACAGCCACTAATGACTACTCAAGTCACTTCCCAAGAGAAAACCTGTTAGCTATTTTTGAACAAGATGGTTTTTATTTTTTTATTTTTTTATTTTATTTATTTATTTATTTATTTATTTATTTATTTATTTTTTGAGACGGAGTCTGGCTCTGTCACCCAGGCTGGAGTGCAGTGGCCGGATCTCTGCTCACCGCAAGCTCCTCCTCCCGGGTTTACGCCATTCTCCTGCCTCAGCCTCCGGAGTAGCTGGGACTACAGGCGCCCGCCACCTCGCCCGGCTAGTTTTTTGTACTTTTTAGTAGAGACGGGGTTTCACCGTGTTAGCCAGGATGGTCTCGATCTCCTGACCTCGTGATCCGCCCGTCTCGGCCTCCCAAAGTGCTGGGATTACAGGCTTGAGCCACCGCGCCCGGCCCCAACAAGATGGTTTTTAAAGGTCTAACAATCTCCAGTTCTCTTTACAGAAAACACACGTCCCATATTAATAGTAGATTTGGGCAGTGGATTTGACCGTATGTTTACTGGTCATTTTAGGTTTTCTTTTCTGGGAAAGGCCTATTCATGTCCTTTTGTTTTCTGATTTTTCTTTCGGGTTGTCTTTTCCTATTGATCTATTACAAATTCTTTATATATTCCAGATACTAATCCCTTACATAATTTGAATGGCAAATCTTTCATTTATTATGAATATATGGTTAGTCTTCGGGTGATGTAAATTGGGGAGTAGTCAGAGAGTTAGAAAACTTGAGCAGGATGGATGGCTTTGAATGCTCAAGTGAACTTAAATTACACTGTAAGTAATGTGTGCCATGAAAAAAGGATTCCATGTCCAATATCTTTGGGACACATTAGGTTAAGTTTCTAAGACTCTTTAATATTTTAGTGTGCATTATAAGCCTCCAAGACAGGAATATGGCATATAGCATTTCTCAAACGTACTTACCACAGAGACTATCCCCTCTACCCCTACTTTTTCTTTTTAACCTTGAATAATGCTTCATGGCTTGACGTTAGTCTGGGAACTACTGCTGAAAGCAATGAAAGGTAACAGGTTTTTCAAGAAAGTGACGTGGTTAAAATATTTTAGAATGATTAGCAAGGTAGCGGTGTACCAAACAGATGGGAAGAAATAGACTTTGTAGAAAGCAGGTAAGTTAAATAAACACTAACACATAAAAAGTACAAGGTACACTTATGAAATTTAGCAAAGAATGGGAAGAAACAATAATATGGTTTAACAGGACCAAAAGGAGATTTGTTTCAGGGAAGACTCTATGTTTGAAGATAGAAAAAGTTTAAGAAGTTTTAGAAACCAGTACTTATTCTTTCTTCCTTTTTTATACTGTAGCTTTCTGACATAAATATATTTAGGCAGAGCTGTGATTCATTTTCAACAGAATAAACACAACTTCAGAAAAATCCATTAAGCCTTAAGAAGAAATATTAGAGGAAATACAACTAGAAATGTTTTGAAACAATTATAAATAAAGCAATAACAACTTTCACTTACATATATCTGGAGGTGCAGCGGCCACATGAGACTCATCCGAACCTGACGATCCTGCAGTCGAAAAGGCTCTGGGATTGACAACCCTTTTAACTAAAGAGCAAAATCCTGGGAGATAGGAAACCAGTCTGGCTCTGTTACAAAGCACCTAAAAATGACACAAAATTAAAATTATTTCTTCTGAATATAAATGTTATACTTACATAGATAATCTCTGGCAAATCTTCACACTGCAAGGTTCTTTTAAAAACCAACATTCTACTTTTACTGAACACCTACTATATGACAAGCATTATGTATATTTGTAATTTTAAAACTAAAAATAAATATTAAAAAAAAACAAGTAATGAGTTAGTTTGGGTAAAAGTCTATGTACTTTTCAATAAAGGCTAGAATTCAAGAGTGTCACACATGAGAGAATAGACATCTAAAAGTTGTCTTACTTAGACACACTAAAAAGGTAGCACAATCATGAAGATTCTTCTATCCTCAATAAAGAACTCTCAAAACATCTCTTTGGACCAAAATCTGTTACTTTTGAACTTTCCTCTCTTCTTTTACTGCTATAAATTATGCTAATTCTCTCCCATACTGTCCTTTCATTGTGGTTTCATGGCAACGTCTGCTTTTCTCCATTTCAGCACATATCTTTGTGGTACATTTTTTTCTACTTGTATGTTCACTTACTAGACTGTGAGATCACGTATTACAATGGATGAATGTGTAAATATCTTTCATTCATAAATTTTTTCACAAAGTACTTGGGTCAGAACAATTTAATGCAGGGATTGGCAAATGATTTCCCAATACAGTCCACTGTTTTGGTAAATAAAGTTTTACTGTAACATAGCCATACTAATTTATGTATTGCCTATGGTCACTTTCCCACCATAATGGCACAGTTAAGTAGTTACAAGAGAGATTCTATGGCCCACAAAGTCTAAAATACGCACTATTCGGATATTTGTATTAAAACACACACACACACTGGCAACTCTCAGTTTAGTGAAAAAGATATTAAGAACAAACACCAAATCATCTGTGAAATGCTATGAAAGGATTTGAATAATTATTAAGAAATCTTTGGGAGAAAAGGTAATTAATTTCATGGAGGATATACTAAGCTTTGAAGACAATAAAAATTTGCTTGGGAAAAGGTGCATTTCAACCAGTGACTTTCAGGAACAGAGGAATAGAGACATATTTCAAAGAGTGACAAATTCAGTGAGGGTAGGTATAAGAATGCAATAAAAAAAAGGTTTGAAATTGAACTTATGGGCAACTATATAAGACTGTATATTTAACTCAGATGGTAAAGGGCTTGTTACATCAAGATAGTCAGAATTTTAACTTGTAGGCAGGAAAGAGTCAGAGTAAACTGACAAAAACAAAGGCTGTTTCAAGAAATGTACCACTAAGGGCGGTATAAAAAATGGACTGGAGGAGCAGTAGAGAGGTGGTGTGAAAATTAGTTACTAGGATGTTGGAAAAATCCAGCCATCTGACACCTGAGAATTATTCTATTTCCCTTTCACAAAGTACAGTATTCTAAAATTCAACCTATTTTTTCCTTCCACCTTTGTCACCGTTAAGTATAAGAGTGCATCCTAACTGGTCTTTTTGTCTTTCTGACATAATTTCCTACAAATTTACCCTCACTTCCCTTACTCTACTTTTCAATCACATAAAAATATCTCCCCAACATTTCCCATATTCCTCTTCATTCTTTATACTGCCGTAAGATTTCTTCTAGAAGATACTGTTTCCTTATCGTTCTAGAAAATTCTAGCAAATTCTTACTTTTTAAGACCTGTATAAATATAACTTCCTTGGTGATACGTGTCTCCAAAGAATTCTGTCTGCCTAAAATTTAAGCAGCCTCTCTTGGGGTCTGTACCCAACTTGCCCAAAGAAACAAAAATGGTAATTATTTGGCTTTTTACTTACAAACAAACTCAGACTTTTGGGTGTTTATATATTACAAATTTACCTTTACAACTAAGGATATTTAAGAGAATGCACCCAAGATCTAAAGGAATCTAAAATTTCAAATTCCAAAAATATTTTCAGCAAGGGCTCAAAATAAGCAGCAGCAAAATAAAAGATTACCTGAAGGGGACAATATTTGAGAGCATGTAACAGTAATAATCAATTGATGTTGGACACTATGGGTCCAAGTTCTATAGTAAGTGCTTTATATATACATTGTTTTATTTACTTTCCACAATTCTATACACTGTTATTAGAAGTAGTTCCAGGATGATTAATCTACAATCTGCGATCATTCACATCGTTTCACAAGCAAAAAACAGAAGCAAAAGGAAGATCATCCAAATTATTTCAAAAATTGCCTATTATTAATTATTATTTCAGCCTGTCTATCAAGGCCATTAGATTATATTTTGACATTCTTTTCTTGGTGACACAACTTTTAACAAAAGTTATATAATACTAGTTTTGTTCCTAGCCTAAGAAAATCCAATCACCAAATTTCATTTTAATGGCAAAATAAACCAGTATCTAAATTGCCCACTGAAAGGGACAGTTGATGACAGTACTAATCTGTTTCAAATCTTACCCGTTAACCTGTAAGATTCTCAAATCTTGGCCGGGTGCAGTGGCTCATGCCTGTAATCCCAGCACTTAGGGAGGCAAAGGCGGGTGGATTACCTGAGGTCTAGCCTGGCCAACATGGTGAAACCCTGCCTCTACTAAAAATACAAAAAAAGACAATTAGCCAGGCGTGGTGGTGAGTGCCTATAATCCCAGCTACTCGGGAGGCTGAGACAGGAGAACCACCTGAACCCGGGAGCCAGGCTTGCAGTGAGCGGAGATCCTGCCATTGCCCTCCAGCCTGGAAAACAAATGTGAAACTGCATCTCAAAAAAAAAAAAACAACACCTCAAATCTCTAATTGTGGAAGTGGAGTATTTTCTGACCACCTGACAGATTTTTATGACTGGTTTAGCTGGTGAACATAATAAAAAGTAATTGCCAAAAAGCAAGACAAAATTACAGCAGAGAGTTCATTCTAGTTTGAGGGTAAGTACATATTTTATATATGATTAAATTCAAACTTCTAGACTTAGGAAGATGACATGCTATTATGTTTTAACTTTAAAATCCTTATTAGTATATAAAAAGAAAGTGCCTTTTGTGCACTGCCTTCGGACTAGGTTCTGCTTTTGCTCATGTGAGAAAATACAGTCTGTACAAAAACTAAAAACTGGTAGTTTATGTAGTGCATCCATATCTATCCAGATATTTTTTGCAGCCCCCAGTGTTGCAAGATATTTGAATTAAATACAAACATTGAGTAATTGAAATATTTACACAAAAGGTCCAGAAATTTGGCTCTTCCTGAAAACTCAGAAGACCTGGCAGTATTGGACTCACATAACCAAATGGCATTAGTTAGCAACAAATCACTGTGGCTAAGGGAAGGCTGCTCCCCTTTTAACAGAAAGGCTTTGTCATAGTCCCCATGAAGGCATCTTAATTTACCTGTCTAGACTCTGAAACATCAACATTTTTGCCCTTTGTTATGAAACACCTATCTGCATATTTCATTAGTAACATCCATCCAGAATTTACAATCCATATAAATTAACACAAAAATTGTTAACGTACATTTGGATACTGAAACTTAAAATTTACTTTAATATGAACTTCTTTCTAACAAAAGACTTACAAAAGGATCTTCCCTACTGAACTATTATAATTTATTCATTTAAACCAAAATAAAACCAGGTCAAATAACAGCTTTCTATTCTACTTCAATTAATTTCTCTCCTTTGAAAGTGCCACATACTTCTTTTACAGCATTCTTTTTCTGTGCAGGTTACGGGCAGGCAAAAATTCACCGTAGAACTTGGCCAAGACTAGTAATCTACTCTTATGACTTGTCTCTATAGTCACACTTTAGACTTAATATATCATGTTCAATTACAGAAATACCATCCTGGCTAACTGCTGTCATATAAGTCTTCCTAGTACACAGCTCTAAGTGAATAATCACAATTTAAGGAATAAAGTCTAAATTACTGAGTTCGGCATTCAAGGTTCTCATTTACTTGGTACCAACCTCACAATTCAACCTTATCTCCCACTTATCTCTTTCACACATCTTACATTTAGGGTAGCAGGGAGCAATGACTTTTTAAATTTTCAGAGGGGTAGGCAGGGTGGGGAGTTCTATGAATATACCTTCCTGTCCTTCCCGCTCATATTTTAGACTATACAAATCTCACCCATCTTTCAAACCTTTCAAAAGTTAAATGTTTCCCTCATGAAGTGATCCCAAACTCCTTTCCACAAAGCCTTGAATCTGCATTGCACCTTTGTGTAGGTTCTAAAAAAAATTATTACTTTATACTTTAATTGTAGCTGTTTTTATATATGTCTTATGACCGCTACATATGAATTCTATAGATAGGATGTGTCTAATCACTGGAAAGTTACAGTCAATAAATATCTTTGGTGTGTGAGAGTATCTCCTGTTCTTATTTTGTAGGATTTGGAAGGTCACTTCCAATACAGAAACTGTTTAAAAGAAAAGAAAAAAACACCCTTCAGTTTAGCTAACCCAAAAGATAAAAAAGGGCCTAAACATAGATTCTAATATTTACTGAAACGCTGTATTTAAAAATACCGAAAGGGTGCTTGAATTTCCACATCTCTACAAGTCAAATTGTATAAATAAGTGTATTTGCAGTGAAAAGAATGCTACCACCTTCAAAGCATAACACAATTTCACACCACTTGCTTCCCCTGACATTTTTGATACATTATGTCTAACACTATGCCCACCCAATGCCATCATAATTAAACCCGTTCTTTCATTTCCTAACATTCCCAAACTAGTTTACTATGCTGATTCTTAGGAGATAATGTACTCACATTGGCCATCTCCACTGGAGAGGAAAGTTCGCAAAATAGCTTTCCTTTGGTAAAGTTATTCCTGGGAAAGAACACAACAAAACAGACGAGTGACCGATTAAACTCCAACAACAGACAACTGAGGTAACGTCCACTCTTCGGAGGTGTGTTCTCCACCACGTCAGGACCAAAGTCCACGCTCTCCCCGTACCCTAAGGAGGCCAGAACTCGTCCCCATACCGGGCACAGATCCCCCAGCCCGGAGCGGGCACTGCAGCTCAGAGCCCTTCCGGTTTACAGCCGCGGAAAATAAACTCGGACCAGATCGGGGCGGGGAATGGGGGCTGGGCGGCCACAATTCAGCGCCGGGAATCGAAGCGGCTGCTTTAATAAAGGTTGGGGCTGCATAACAACAGCTACAGGCAAAGCTTCCGGCTAAGCTGAAGGATGAGGAAGCAGAAAAGAGACTAAAGACAGAGGGACAGGATGGCTGGGGACAACGACAGGGACCCAGTGAAAATACAGGCAATACCGAGGGCTGTAGACCTAACACGAGCAAGTGTGGAGGGGCTAACGTGGGCGGAAACCGTCCGTACCAGGCACCACCACTGTCCCCAGCTGTCCCAGAACCAGACTCTTCCTGCCGTTAAAATGGCGGCGGCGACTGCAGCTGTGGTAGCGCCTACGCTGGCGGTGACCAGGCAGAAGAAGTTGCTTCTGAGCGCGTCGATGCGAAAGATATCCGAACCGATGATGCGCACGCACAAAGTAGGCCTACGTGGAACCGACCTGTCACTGGGTTAAACGCATGGGAGGAGAAAAGGTGGGGCGAGGGTGATTTGGGTGGATGGAGAGGAGAGCTCCCAACCTGCGTTAGGCGGTCAATTAACCTTCATGAACTCCCTGATGCGTTTGATAGTCTTCCCATCTTAAGCCTTTCTTACTGCCTCCAGGAGATACAGTCTTCTGTTCTTTTTGTCATAGTTGTTTATTTTTCATGACTCGCTGTTTTTGAGCGTAGGACACTTACCTCTTTCTGTGTTCCCATCCCTACCACAGTGCCAGGCTCTCAATATGCTCAATACATAAATATTAGGCGACAGATTTGTAAATCGTATATCATTTTCATGTATCTAATATGTTTTTAAAAAATTGACTAAAGCCCATAAGCCTATATTTTATTTCAGCTGTCCTTAGTTTTCGGCCTGGTGTTCTTTTCCGTTCCAGGTTCCTGTCCGGAATACGTCACCATGTCGCCCCAGGCTTCTCTGGACTGTGACCGTTTCTCAGACTTTCCTTGTTTTTGATAACCTTAATAATTTTGAAGCGACTTATCGGTCATTTGGTCAAATGTCCTTCAATTGGGTTTTGCCTGTATTTTTCTCATGCATTGACTGAGGTTATAGGTTTTTTTGTTAAGAGGTAAGGTAAAGTGATCTTCTCATCACGTCATGTCAAGGGTATATATTATCAGCATGACTTATTACTGTTGATGCTAACCTTTATCACCTTGTTAATGTAGAGGTTGTCAGGTTTCTCCACTGTGAAGTTACTCTTTTTCTTTTCATTTCTGTGCTATACTCTTTGGAAGGACATCACTCTGTGCAGCCCAACTGTAGAAATGGGAAATTGTTATACTCCACCTTTATGAGGACAGAGTATCTTCATAAATTATTTGGAATTCTTTTGCATGGGAGATTTGTCTGTACTCCTGCATTTCTTTAAGTATTCAATCATTTATGTCAATATGGACTCATGAATGTTGATTTTACATGTTGGGTTATAATCCAATACTACTTTATTTTGTTGTTCATATTGGTTTCAGCTTTGGCTATTGAGATTTCCTTTAGTTGGCATTTGTATCTTTTTGACACACCCTCCTCTTTTTATGTTTATGGATTTTTTTCTTGAGCATTTTCTTAATTTCTATAAGATGCTCCAGCCTCATCTTGTATATTCCCTGCCCCAATCCTAGCATCAGCTACTTCCCCAAAGAGCCAAGGGTCCTTCTAATGGAAAATGATATTAGAAATAAAGATTTGGACATTTGGGATATTGTTGCCTCTAGACCCTCTCAGCTGACAGAGCAAGGAAATGTTCATGCATATGCTAACCTGACTAAATACGCATATCTGTAAGTATTTATATATGTATCCATCTGTATCTTTGACAGCTACACAGGAGTTCTAGGTTCAAGTATTAGAGCTGTTATCTTCAGTGCAATTCCAGCACCACATGGATCATTGTAGCCTTCTCCCCTTGCTTGTCTGTAACCTCCCACTCCAGTGTGAGACACTTGGCTCTCATCGTCTGCCATCCATTTACCTAATTGTGCAATTACAGGTTACATGTATAATGGATTCAGAACTGTTAACACATATTCAGAGTACATGTATAGTTGTTTCTGAATTGTTATCAGGTATACCTGTGAGAAACAGATTTACTGATTAGAGTACAATGCTTATGGATAGTTCTTTTGCTTTTAATCTTATAGACTCCACTTATTTTCAACTGAAGTCAGCAACCCTCCATCCTACCTCTACCTGGCTTCGGTGAAGTTATTTTATATGCTCCTAATACAGTTGTAATCTTTTGCCACAATCTGCATTACCTACTGGGATTCTTTGAGTTCCTAAGATTTTTAAAAAAATCTTCCTCCATTTAAGTTCTCTTTGTGCAATCCTCATATTGCACATTTATTTTTTTCTTTTCCTGTACATAGTAGCAGACAGCTGGTCAGTAGTTGGATAGAAGTAAAACATTTTTTCACTTTAAATTTTCTTTCTATGGGGTTTGACAAATCCATACATAGTGTCATGGATCCACCATTATAACAGTGTCATACAGAAAGGTTACAGTTCTAAAAAGATCCCCTTTGTTTCATCTAGTAAACCCTCCCACCTTTCTATACCTCTAGCAACCACTGATGTGTTTACCATCTCTATAATTTTGACTTTTCTAGAATGACATAGAAATGGAATAATACAGTATGTAGCATTTTCAGACTCGTTTTCTTCACATAGTAGTAGCTACATTTAAGATTCATCCATGTTTTTGTGTGCCATAACAGTTCATTCCTGTCTTTTTATGGATTCCTTTTTAAGATGATCTGATAGCTCTGTTGCCCAGGCTGCAGACCAGTGGCACAACCATAGCTCACTGTAACCTCAAATTCCTGGGCTCAAGCAATCCTCCTGCCTCAGCTTCCCAGGTAGCTGGAACTACAGGCACACACCATCATGCTTCACTAATTGTAAAAACTTTTTTGTAGAGAAGGGGGCCTCAAACTTCTGGCCTCAAGGGATCCTCCCACATCAGCCTCACAAAGCATTAGTATTACAGGTATGAGCCTCCATGCCTAGTCTTTATTTCTCCCTTTTTGATCCCTGAATGGTATTCTAATATATAGATGTACTACCATTTATACCTATTAAAGAACACTGTGATTCTTCCAGTTTTTGACAATTGTGAATAAAGCTGCTATTAAGTATTTAAGTTCAGGTTTTTCTGTGGACATGTTTCAAATCAGTTGAGTAGATATCTAGAAGCATAATTGCTGGCAATTGTATTTTTATAAGATATTTGAAAATAGTTCTGCTAGGTTATTTGAGCATTTCCCCACAATCATATATACAGTTAATTTAAGAAATGCTGTTCTATGTTAATAACATAGAGCAAACTTCATTCCACTCCTGTCTGGTTACCACAAATTGGTGATGTCCGAATGAGTAGGCTTTACAAATCACAGGCTGACACTCCTGCAGCTGTTCAAATCAATGAATACTCAATCACAGATAAAGGAGAATATCTTGGAATGTCTTTCTTAAGGATATCCAGAGAAGGAATTCTAGGACTTTCCTTGGAAACCATCTGATAACTCAAAGAACCTTAATCTTAGGAAATTATCCCTGCCCCAGAATCCTCATGTTATACATTTATTTCCTCTTCCTGTATGTAGTAGGAGACAGCCGGTCAGTTGTGGGATGGAAGTCAAAACATTTTGACTTCAAATTGTCTTTTTCTTTAATTGATGCTTTTTTATGCTGGGAATTTGTTGCTCCAAAAGTAGGCCAATTACTAAAGTCATCAGACTCTCAATTTCTGAGATGTGAAATTGAAGGAGAGCAGCATATTTTCTTACAGAAAACGCTAGATATAAGGCACAACCAAGGAAGGGGTGGGACCTCTGTTTCTCTGTTGTGACTTCATGATTCCTAGTTAAAGTCTGTGGGTGTCAAGTTGTTCAGTGATGAAGAGAGCAGAAAAGTGCCAAAGAAGCTGGTGATTTGAGACCTTTACTTTGCAAACATTAGTGATAGGAAACTAGAGTTGAGAAGAAATTCTAAATTTGAAAAGCGAATTCTAGATTATCCTTCCAAACTAACTATGTCCAGGAGTTACTAGCCTGAAGACCTCTACCACCACTACTGATGCTATTTTATAAAGGCAGAATGTTGTATGTAATGGTACAGGTATAGACTAACACTATATGGCGCTGATTGGATTCTTGAATCTGACATTTCTAGTTGAGTCATTGTCTTAGTCTATTTTATGTTGTTATAATCCCACAGACTGACTAATTTATAAAGAAATTTATTTAGCTTATGGTTATGGAGCTGGAAGTCCAAGAGTATATGCTAGAATCTTCTAAGGACCTGTGTGCTTCATTATCCTGTGGCCAGAAGAAATGTAGGGGGTTGAGAACATTTCAGGCAAAGGAAGCAACATGAATAGAGGAATAGAATCCAAAAGACTGTGGGCAGTTGGAGAGATCCACAACTAGTTCAAGGGATTGAGTTGGAGGTAGATGGGGACCAGATCATAATTGGTCTTCAGTGCAATGCTAAGGCGGATGTAATCTGGAAGCAATGAGAAGTAAGTGAGCAGGTTTAAGCAGTCATGCCATTATTAGATTTGTGTCTTGGTAAGATCCTCTGGCTACAGCTCAGAGAATAGATGGGAAGGGTGTTGGGCTGCAATTGGATCAACTAGTTAGGAGACTCTTGTAGTATCCATGAGGAAGAACACAAAAAGCCTGAACTAAGGGAAGGGGAGAGTTAAGGAATCAATATGGCATAACTATCCATGGGTTGCTGATGAGAAAAAGAGGACAAGTTGAATCTTCAGCTTCTACATTTTTGATTCAAGATATGTGGCAAATGGAGTTCATTTTACTGAGATTGGGAATCCAGTAAAAAGTGGATATTTGTAGAATATATCCTATGTGGATAGGCATTTTTTCAATATCTATTTTAATCCTCAATAATGCAGAAAATTGAGATATTATTATCTTCATATTATACATGAAAAAACGAAAGCACAAAGAGGAAGTATATTACTGAAGCTTCTAGGGCTGGATTTAAATCTGGGTCTGTTTGGTTTAAAACTAGTATTCCCTTTTTCATAGGATACTTCCTCCCAGGAAGAAAGCAAATTTAAGGAGAATAATATGCTTAGTTTGAATTTTGAATTTTAATTTAAGATGCCTGAGAGCATTCATGTGGGTTTTTGTCCAATAAGTCATTTGAAAGGTCTGTTGCTCAAGAAAGTTGTTTGTTCTGCTCAATGAAATAAAAGATGACACAAGCAAATGGAAGAACATCCCATGCTCATGGATAGGAAGAATCAATATCATGAAAATGGCCATACAGTCCAAGGTAATTTATAGATTCAATGCCATCCCCATTAAGCTACTAATGACTTTCTTCACAGAATTGGAAAAAACTGCTTTAAAGTTCATATGGAACCAAAAAAGAGCCCGCATTGCCAAGACAATCCTAGGTCAAAAGAACAAAGCTGGAGGCATCACGCTACCTGACTTCAAACTATACTACAAGGCTACAGTAACCAAAACAGCATGGTACTGGTACCAAAACAGAGATATAGACCAATGGAACAGAACAGATCCCTCAGAAATAATACCACACATCTACAACCATCTGATTTTTGACAAACCTGACAAAAACAAGAATGGGGAAAGGATTCCCTATTTAATAAATGGTATTGGGAAAACTGGCTGGCCATATGTAGAAAGCTGAAACTGGATCCTTTCCTTACTCCTTATACGAAAATTAATTCAAGATGGATTAGAGACTTAAATGTTAGACCTAAAAACATAAAAGCCCTAGAAGAAAATCTATGCGATACCATTCAGGACATAGGCATGGGCAAGGACTTCATGTCTAAAACACCAAAAGCAATGGCAACAAAAGCCAAAATTAACAAATGGGATCTAATTAAACTAAAGAGCTTCTGCACAGCAAAGGAAACTACCAGCAGAGTGAACAGGCAGCCTACAGAATGGGAGAAAATTTTTGCAATCTATCCATCTGACAAAAGGCTAATATCCAGAACCTACAAAGAACTCAAACAAATTTACAAGAAAAAAACAAACAGCCCCATCAAAAAGTGGATGAAGGATATGAACAGACACTTCTCAAAAGAAGACATTTATGCAGCCAACAGACACATGAAAAAATGCTTATCATCACTGGCCATCAGGAAAATGCAACTCCAAACCACAATGAGATACCATCTCATACCAGTTAGAATGGTGATCATTAAAAAGTCAGGAAACAACAGGTGCTGGAGAGGATGTGGAGAAATAGGAACACTTTTACACTGTTGGTGGGACTATAAACTAGTTCAACCATTGTGAAAGACAGTGCGGGGATTCCTCAAGGATCTAGAACTAGAAATACCATTTGACCCAGCCATCCCATTACTGGGTATATACCCAAAGGATTATAAATCATGCTGCTAAAAAGACACATGCACACGTATGTTTATTGTGGCACTATTCACAATAACAAAGACTTGGAACCAACCCAAATGTCCATCAATGACAGACTGGATTAAGAAAATGTGGCACATACACACCATGGAATACTATGCAGCCATAGAAAAGGATAAGTCCATGTCCTTTGTGGGTACATGGATGCAGCTGGAAACCATCATTCTCAGCAAACTATCGCAAGAACAGAAAACCAAACACCGCATGTTCTCACTCATAGGTGGAAATTGAACAATGAGAACAACTGGACACAGGAAGGGGAACATTATACACCGGGGCCTGTTGCTGGGTAGGGGGAGGGGGGAGGGATAGCATTAGGAGATATACCTAATGTAAATGACGAGTTAATGGGTGCAGCACACCAACATGGCACATGTATACATATGCAACAAACCTGCACGCTGTGCACATGTACCCTAGTACTTAAAGTATAATAAAAAAAAGTATATAATTTAAAAAGTAAAAAAAAAAAAAGAGAAAGAAAGAAAGTAGTTTGTGTATGTGAGAGATCAAGATTTGAAATTTTTTGGTTTTTTTTTTTTTTTTTTTTGACAAGAGTGCCTCTGATATCCAGGCTGGAGTGCACTGGAGTGATCTCTGCTCACTGCAACCGCCGCCTCCCAGGTTCAAGTGATTCTTCTGCCTCAACTTCCCGAGTAGCTGGGATTACAGGCATGCGCCACCACGCTGGGGCTAATTTTTATATCTTTAGTAGAGACCGGTTTCACCATGTTGACCAAGCTTGTCTTAAACTCCTGACCTCAAGTGATCTGCCAACCTTGGCCTTCCAAAGTGCTGGGATTACATGTGTGAGCCACCGTGCCCAGCCAGAATTTGAGAGTCTTTAACAAAGAGTTAAAGCCATTGGAATCCCTTCAACTGGAGTACAATGATGGGTTTTGCAGAGAGTGAAGAAGATTTGTAAAATTCCTGAAAATGCATGTAAATTCCTGTATATTTATAAGTAGGTTCTCTTCCCCCTCAGAGGGAGCCGAGCTTCTTTAGGTCTTTGAAGGAGTCTGTGCCTCTGAAAAGATCAAGGGCTGCTAGTGGAGAGTGTAAAAGAAAAAGGGCAAAAGTCAGAGCTCTAGGAACTATCAATTAAAGGAGTAACCGAAGAAGAAAACTAGCAACAGAGACTGAAAAACTTTAGTCAGTGGGTAGACAAAAATCAGGAGAAATACATATTTTAAACATCATGAAGATAATTGCTCAACATTATTAGATGCTACACAATGGTCTTATTAAGGACCAAAAAGAGATCATCATATTTGATAGGGCAATGGTGACTTTGCTGGAGGAATTTCAGTGGAACATTAAGAGATGAAATTGTGATTACTGTGATTTTCAAAGGATGAAACATAAACCTCTTGAGGACAGAGATTTTTTTATCTGTTCACTGTTCTTAAGACTTCACTATATTCCTGCCACAGAGAGGTAATCAATAAATATTGTTGAAAGTTGAACAGATGAAGAAGTGGTGGCAGCGACCATTAATAACAGCTTTTCTTTGTTGTTCTATTTTCAGGCTCCATACCTACCTAACATCTATCTTCTCAAGAGCTCTGCCAGGGAAGGAGTAGTTTCTGTGTTCCATAAACAGACTGAGACTCAAAGAAGCTAAGTAAACTACCTGAAGCCATATGGCAACACAGTGACGGATGTGAGATTCAAACTTGGATTAATCTGGCTCCAAAATTTCTGTTTGTTTTTTTTTTTTCCCCACTACAACAAGACTAAGGAGAAGAGGCAGAGGTGAATGGCTGTCTCTCAGTGGTTATTCTGTTTTCCCTTATCTACATGTTTTCCTCCTTTCACTCTCTTGGTTTTTTCTTATCCTTCAGAGGTAAAGACGAGCCTTCAGAGAGCTATAAAGGTTGATCAAAGTACCAGATTATGAGATTATTTGGAGGCTAATATGTAATCCTTGGGGTTTCCTTTCTCATCTCACTCTTACAGCTGCCTGTATTATTGCTTTCTGATTAACATATGGTCTCCTTTTTACTCTAGAAAACACTGGATCTGAATAACAAAGGATGCATACTTAAGCAAACTAAGGCATATATAGTTATCACTAAATGCTCAACCTGGAAAGAATATTGGATTGCAGTCTGCTCTTTCTGTAAAGACAATAGTATTATAAAACCACAAGAGACTAGAGGGAATATTTTCTACTCAACTAAGCATATCTAAAAGCACATTTGAAGTTTGGAGACAATATTCTATGTTATTTTAAGAAAAGATTCTATAGCATTATTACCTGGTGGTAAGAAAATAACACGGCACTGGGAGTTATACCTGATGTAAATGACGAGTTGATGGGTTCAGCACACCAACATGGCACAAGTATACATATGTAACAAACCTGCATGTTATGCACATGTACCCTACAACTTAAAGTATAATAATAATAAATAAATAAATAAATAAATAAATAAAAAAGAATAAAAAATAAGTAAAATTATGTGAACATACTAGACCCGGTTATACAACTCAACTGTTGAGAATACATTTTTTTAAAGTTGCCTGCATGGTTGCTCCAAGAGTTCTTCAGTATTTAGTATATGAAGACAGGCATATGCTCTGGCCATTTCCAGAAAAGCCAAGGCTGTCCTGTATGTTCTAGCCATCCGTTGTTAGGTGAAAATGCATGAATGGTATAGAGAAATGTTATGGAGAGTGAATGTTACATGCTTCTGAGATACAATAGAAAAGAAGCCCTTGATTTAATATTTTGGTTCTTAGTTTGACTGTGACTCACAGGGAGTGATCCTGACCTGGGCCTTTCTGTCTCCTTTGTATCAGGAAATGATTTAGTTCAGAGAAAAGCAGGCATAGGTTTTAGTGGGACTCCCACCAGGATAATGGCCTTCTTTGTTCCTAGCTACTTCTTGAGGTGACTGTGGCTATCCTTTAGGCCCCAAGCATGTGGACAGAGTCGAGAACAGGGTTAAGGAGAAGACTTAAGCAAAATCTCTTTAGCCACTGAGCAAGAAGCACTTGTAAGTTGCATTTTGTAAACTCAGAGGATTTTACAAATATGTAGTCTGTGGTGATTTAGCTACATAAGAACTGGAAATGCCTAGGTTTAAAATCAGGGTATCAAGCAACCCAGAGCTTGTTAGATATGCAAGATCTCTGGCTCTATCCCTAAACTACTGTGCCGGAATATGCATTTTAACAAGATTGCTAGTTACTCATGCTCAATAATGTTTGAAAAGTCCTGCTCCAGACTATTGAATAAGATTGGCCAGGAGGTGGGAAAAGGGATGGTAGCAGTGGTGCTTGCAATGTACATAGCTCCAGATATACAGAATCAGGATCTGTAAGAGTAGGGGCTTAGGAATCTATGTTTTAACAAGCTCCTCAGGGAATTTTTATGGACACTGGAATTTGAAGATCACAGGTAAGAAATAAACACAGCTCAGGGGAGAAGTGCGATATACACTGTGAACACCAGCTGTCACTACTCTACAATTTAAAAATGACCTTGATAGTTAACAGTGAAACGCATTATTACAAGAACATTTTCTAAATTTGAAATGTAAAGATCTAGGGAACATGAGCTCTAAGTTAAACAGATTTGAATTATCCTGTGATTTTATTAAAGATCTCTAGACATATAAATAGTTTACAGAGAGTAGTGGTTGGAGATTTAGAGATTTTGGGTACGTGTGACTAAGTCCATGTCAGAATAATGTCTTACTGTACTTGGGGAAATAAAGTGAATGCTTTTGTGGTTTAAAACCAAACCGGACTCTACAGTCTGAAAGTATGTAAGGCAGGTCAATGACTTTCTGAGAATATCTTTTCATTTTCTTGGCATTATGTCATGATGTTACTGGGTTTTTCAGATACTTAATTTTCATATGCAGCTCAGGGATTAAAAGTCTTGTACAGTATTCACAGGAACTTTTTCTGTATTTGTAGATACTGCACCACACTGGCAGACTTGGATTTGAATTCTGACTTTTCCTTATAGCTTCATGCAGATTACAATGACAATTCCTTAACATCTCTGAGCCTTTAAGTATGCATAAAAATACCCACATAAGGGTTGTCATGAGGAGAAATATGAAATGCTCTACCAATTGAAGCATTAAATAAATGCAAAGTAGTAGTTGAATGCTTATGGTGTTGGGACTTCACTTTTATATTTGATCTTTGGAACCCCACTATAGCACCCATTTCCATAAAAATGACTCAGGTTTCACTAGGAGTCTAGTTACTTTTCCTAGTTAGGTCTTTTTTTTTCTCCACCCCAAATAGCATTGCCTGATAAAATACTGGACAGCTAGGTAAGTTTGATGTAAAGTTTGATTTCATGTAAACAATGAATTTCTTTTTTTTTTTTAAATTCTTCAGCTAAGACAGCAGAAGAGGTGATTTATTGTATGGTTGTTATACTCGGCCACAAGTAAACACAGAAGTAGGCCAGAATGTCACAGGTCCAGGGCAAAAGACCAACAAGGGCAGTTTTGGTTATGAGCAACGTGGGTCTTAGAGGTGATTGGCGATCAGAGGGCAATGAAGTTCTAGATCATGAGATAAGCTCTGGACAGTAGGATGCAGTCCTACAACTTGTACCAGCATCCCCAGCGTCTAGCATTCCATGTTTCTGCTCCTGTGGCCTCCACGGTGCAAGAAGCTAGTGGTTTACTTGGACATCCGACTCAGCTTTCTTTTGCGCTTCAACCTGCACATTTGCTTCTTCCTCCACTTGGCTTTCATGGCACAGAGGTTTCTAAGAAAATGGTGCTAAGGCCGAGAGGACAATGAATAACTTTTTAGTATGACTATGTCCCATGTATTGCACAGCAAACTGGAAAATGTAACTCCAAGACCAAATGCTATCTACATTCATGCATCTTCTACTCACCAATGTCATCTAATTACTTACATATTCTATTTTGCCTGTATTGAAAAAGTCTGACTCAAAGACAGTAATATAGATCTAAAAATGCTCTTGAGAGAAATTATTGCTATCTGCAAGCGCACATCTTCAAAAATTTTTACACTTCCTGTCTAGAAATGGCTCCGGCTTATCTCTAAAGATTGCTTAGAATAAAATAGAGTCTCTTAAGTAGTTACTCCTTGGGATTATTTTTGATTTTTGTTACATTCTGTTATTCTGTTGACTTTTGGTTATTTATTAACATCTCTTTCTCTGTCTCACTGTGTGGTTGTGGGAGTAGAAGGAAGGAAGAGGTGAATCTCCAAAATGCAATAATGCGAAAGCCACTTACATGTTGCTATTATGAACAATTCTGAGGCATTTTTGGTACAGCTTTCTCTTTCCAATTATCTTTGGTATAGCAAATTATGGTATTAAAATATATAGACTTTATATAAAGAAAGGCCACATCCTGATACTGAAGGAGAGGAGGAAGAAGGAAAGATGGGAGTTTGCTGTGTGCTCAGTAGAAAGAAGGGTCGTCCTGGGGAACACTTTGCAGTTTCAAAGTACTTGAGGAGGGTAGGTCACAAAATGGGAGTTTAACTGCACTAAAATAAATTCTTAATGACACTTTCACGTGGATGCCCTGAAGTAGAGTGAGGAATCACACCAGGAAACCTGATGTGGGAGAGAGCCACGTCCCACAGTTGGATCGAAGAAAAATGTCACCTTTGGGCTCACCTAACTCCGGACACTAGGTGTCAGTATACAGCAATGTAACGATTTTAGGATGCGGGATGGATGTGCTGATTTAGTGGAGGAAGAGTTGTGAGATGATGTTTCGTTTCCTGCTGTTAACATAGGTCCTCGATTTATGGTAGAAGGTTCTTTCAGCTGTGATCTTATGAATCATCAATTGAGACAGGAACTGTGTTAGAGTCACCTCTGGGGGTTTCCTTCTTATTTTCTTTTTCTATTCTCACCGACTAGGACTGATTACTTCTTCACACCTCTGTAAAGTACTTAATTAGTCTCATCAGGCAGCTGAACTTGATACCTTTGTCCAATTTTAGATACAGAGATGATGAAGGTGTTTCATTGGCAGTTGGAGCCATTAGAGGGACCCTGCAGGGCAGAGAGACATTGCATTGAGGCGATCTGAGCTGAGCACAGGGGTAAGGATATATTCCTGGACTGTGCGCTGCTGTCACTGAGAACATTTGCAAATCTGCTGACACATTCCAGTGGGAATATCCCCTGGACGCATGGAAGGCCCAGTGCCCTGTCATTTGAGCAGTGCAGGCACGTCACCAGTCCATGGGAATGTCAGTGTTTATGCTGCTCTTTGATAGAAAGTTCGCATTTTCTATATGGTTTGATGACGTTTAGTGGGATCAGTGATGCCTGTTTGTTAATTGCTTACAGGAGATTTGGGCTTAAAAATAAGATCTTGGTAACATTCTCTGTTTTAAATTTTATTGATATTTCTGAATTCCAAGGAAATTACATACATATCAGATGATCTTTGAGACCTCATTTTTTTCTATTATTTTTAGTATTCTCTGCACTCTCTCTTATATTTCTACCCTTTCTCCTGCATAAGTAAAACAGAATGATTTGGTTAGAATTTGAGGATGAAAATTATCAAGCCTATATTCTCAACAACAATCTGGGATTTGAGTTAATTTTAATGTCCAATTTGCATCCCACTTGCCCCCTTTACATGTGTGACTTTATTTTCAGCTTTTAATATTATTCACTCTTAGTCATACGAACTATGCTTATCCCTACCTAAGTCTCTCATCTTGTTATCACCAGCTGGTAAATTCTTCCTGCTTCCTTTACTTATATAAATGTAGCTGCTTTTTCAATATTCAGCTCCAAGCCATGTCCTCCGTGAAGCTATCTGGGTAATTCGTGGTAATCTGCTTTCCTGAATCATAGAGCATTGCTCAGTTTAGCTCATGATTATAACCTAGTCTCTGTCACGTTTTAATTAGTTTTATTCACATGTACATATACACACACATGCCCCCACATACGACCAACTAGATTACAAGCTTTTCAAAAGTGGGGGCTGTGCCCCAGTGACATCTAGTAATATGGTGGGTATTATATATACATTTTCAATAGATAGCCATTTTTTGTTTATCTCTTTGATTACGGAGGCTAAAACATAATAGGTATTTAATAAATGTTGAGAGATCTGAGGAATTGATTTAAACTACTCTGCTGAAGTACTAGATCTTTGATAATATTAGATTGTGACATTTGGTGTGACAAACCTGGTAGTTATTAGCATATACCTTTGCAAGAGCTAGCTCAAGTCGTATGCCTTCCGTGACAACTTCTCTAGGCTAATACAGTCCTCATTGCTCCTCCTGGTCCTGATTTTCTCCTTCTCCTGTTTCTGAACTACTAAAGCATCTTATCATATCTACATTGGGCAAGTGCCTTAGGACTATATCTGTAGAATGGATTTAATAATAGTGCCCATCTAATTGGAACTATGATAATTAAATGAATTGATATATATAAATTACTTAGAACATTTTCTGGCATATGATAAGTAATCAATTTAGTCATGGTTCTCCAGAGAGGCAGAACTGATGAGATATATGAATTAGCTCAGTTGATTATGTAGGCTGTGAAGTCCCATGACAGGCATCTGCAAGCTAGAGAACCAGGGCAACTGGTAGCATGGCTCACTGGGAAGTGTGGAGGCTGCAGAACCAAGGAAGCCAGTAGCATAACTCTCAGTTCAAGGCCAAAAACCTGGGAGCCTGGGGGTTGCTGGTGTGTTTCTCAGAGTCCAAAAGCTAAGAAGGGGAGTTGTAACATTCAAGACCAGCAGGAAGTTATCCTAGCTCTAGAAGACACAGCAAGATTTTGCCCTTTCTCCACCCTTTTATTCCATCTGGGCCCCCAGCCAATTGGAAGGTATCTGCCCACATTGAGTGGGGAAGATACCTTCCCCACTCAGTTCATAGACTCAAATTCTAATCTCTTCTCAGAACATTCTCAGAGACATACCTATGGTGGCCCAATAATTTTAGTCAAATGCCAAATCACCTGGAGTTTCCTTTCAGCAGAGCGAAGGACTTTAATTTATCACAATCTAGCTGGAGAGATTGTGGAGAAAAGGGAAAACTTATATACACTGTTGGGGGGAATGTAAATTAGTTTAGCCACTGTAGAAAGCAGTTTGGCAATTTCTCAAAGAACTTAAAACAGAATTAAGATTTTATCCAGCAATTCCATTATTGAGTATACACTAAAAGGAACATAAATCATTCTACCATAAAGACACATGCACACATATGTTCATCACAGCACTATTCACAATAGCAAAGACGTGGAATCAATCTAAATGTGCATCAGTGGTAGACTAGATAAAGAAAATGTGGTACATACACACCATTGAATACTATGCAGCCATAAAAAAGTACAAGATCCTGACCTTTGCAGCAACATGAATGAAGCTGGAGGCCGTTACCCAAACAGCAAAACAAATACTGCATGTTCTCACTTATAAGTGGGAGCTAAACATTGGGTATGGACACAAATAAGGGAACAACAGACACCAGGGTCTATTTGAGGGTGCAGGATGGGAGGAGGGTGAAGATCCAAAAACTACCTATCAGGCATTATGCCTATTACCTGGATGATGAAATAATCTGTACACCAAACCTTGTGACTTGCAATTTGCCTATGAAAAAAACCTGCACATGTACCCCAAACCTAATTTTTTTAAAAAAGTCACGTATTGATGTAAAAAATATACAAATAATTTTTATTAGAAAAACCTTATCCCAATCTACCTTATACCTCTTCACATATAGTATAAGAACATCACGACAGGGTGCTTCCATCTCTATATCCTGATGGCTGCTGTTCTCATGTATTTTACTTCCACATTTGCTGTGAATCCCATACTACACTGCTCTCATTTTTGCTTTAAACAGTCGATTATGTTTTGATGATATTTTTTAAAATGAGAAAATTGTTTTTTCACATTCCCTTACATACTTACCATTTCTGGCTTTTGTAATCCTTCGTGTAGATTTAATTTTCCACCTGGTGTTATTTCAGCTCTGCCTAAAGAACTTCCTTTAGCACTGCTGGCATGCAATTCTTTTGGTGATGAATTCTCTTTATTTTGTTCTTCCAGAAATGTCCATTCATTCTTCACATTGGAAATATATTTTTCTTGATAAAGAAATGTAGGTAGACAATATTTCCCCCTCTCAATACATCTGGCTTGCATAGTTTATGGTGGAAGTCTACTGTCATTCTTCTCTTTATTGCTTTGTTTGCAGTGTGTCACAATGTATCTTATTTTTATGACTTAAGATTTTCTTTTTATCATTAGTTTTTGGCAATTTAATTATATAGTGCTTTGGAATGCAATACCATTTTCAGGCTTCTACTTGATACCTTATATATTTGTTTTTTGGTTTTTAAAATGTTGTTGTGGTTGTTATTGTTTCATCTTGGCTGGTGGGAATATGAACAATTCCTAGCCTGCTGTGAGCTCCAGGAATATTTCTGACTACACCTTTCTTGAGGTTCTTTCCCAAGCTTGAGTCGTTTCCTCTTATGCATGCACAGATCAGTACTTAGGCAAAGTGTCCTCCAGACCCCACTGCAGATCTCCAGAGTTCCTTTTCCGTGCAGCCCCTTCCTCTGTGCTACTATGCCCCACAAACTCCACCTTTCGTAATATCCCTGAATTCTAATCTCTCTTTCTTTAGCTTAAAAACACTGCCTGACTCTGCTGTTGCCTGGAAACTGCCTACAGGAAGTAAGATGGTACAGGTTAGCATTTCATCATCTGGTTTCTTTCTCTCAGGGATCACAGTCTTATAATGCCTCTTTTCAAATACCTGTAAACCACTGTTTCCTATGTGCTGTCTGATTTTTTCTAGTCGCTTACAGCATGTGATGAGGTGATAGTGCTAAATCTATTCCATTTAACTCTATTTTAACATGCAACAAAAGTGTCCATGGAGATGGAGCCAGTTTCTTACTTCCTGAATTCTTATTCCTAAAGACTAATAGAATACTCCAGAGTTTATGATAAAAGAGAATAGCCATTAAATTAATGATAAGATCAGTGCATATATGAATACTTCAGTAATTCCCAGGTGATAATAAATAAAATGATCACAAAGAGCTGCAGAATTAGAAAGCTATCTGAACTTTGAATCAACTATGTTGAAGCAATATCATGAAATACAGAGTCTTTTCTTCTAAAGACTCTGTAAAGTCATAGAATTTTAGAAAGTATTGTTCTCATTATTTCTGATACAGTAGTTAAAGTTTAAAGAGGTAATTACGTTGCTTTCTGGCAGACAATTGACCAGAAAGGCCAAAGTAGAACTCATAAGCCAACTGCCTTAATGGTTTGGGTAGTGGTATAGGTAAATGAAAAGGCAACTTTAATCTTCTCACTTCAAATTACGAGATTATATATTTAACTTCCTAATAGATAAACATGTTATTGCCTTTCAATTCATTTTTGTTTGAAAACAGCTTCTTCTAGAATTCTGTTTTGGTGTATTGCTTTAGCGTGGGCACAAATTCCCAAAGATTCCATGAAGAATTTAGTATATAATCTCCCTTAGAAAAAATACAGCATTCTTATGAGCAGAATAATAATATTCAGAAATGATATAAATGTACACACAGGAATATGTGTGTAGCTTCAGTCTCTATAAGGAATTATAATTTTAACATTTTCTTTTTATTGATCTTTTAAGGTGTTTTGAGTTTTCAAATAAAATTACTCTTTATTATTGTGCACTTAGAGATACTTTTCCAGGCAATAATATGTAATTTCATTGCCTTTTCAGGCTGTGCTATGGTTTCCCATTGTACCATGGAATAATATATTGGGAAGATTTTTCTGTTTTGTGGCAGTTTTAACTATCTTTTAAAAATGGTTAAAATCTCCAGTTGCAATATCTTAGCATTAAATTATTTAAAAACTGTTATGAACAAATATATCTCAAGATTAATAGAAAATATTTCTTGTATTGGCCAATTTCAAATTTAACCACAATTCTTAATACATTTCTCTTTGACATGAATTTATAAATACCAATTATAATGAGTATGGTTCTCTAAATCAAAGAACCTGTTAAAACCAAATGATCCAATTACAGTTTTATATTAAAAATGAATGAATAAGGAAAGCTTTTTAGCCCTTAAGATGCTATCATTCCTTTTATAGAATGTCAAGATTTACAGAGTACCAGGAAAGCAATCAATCTTCCTTTGATTAGGCTTGTATCTTCTCTTTCTCTGAAATTTCTGCAGACTTTCCTTTTGCTAGGGGGAAAAGTGGAAAGCTATGGGACAGTGAAAGATGACAGTTAAGAATTTCGAAAGGATTCAAGGGTGTAGAAACAGAAATGACTCAGATGGTCATTGCACTTCAAATTCCATCAGAAAGGCTGAGGCGGTGTAGTCCTATCCTGAACTGGTCCTAATATTCTACCTTCATATATGATTTTAATTTTTATTTCATATAGAATTCTAGGTTGCAAATAATTTTCCATAAAAATTTTGAAAGCATATTTCTATTGTTCTCTGATTTCAGATTGGAATTAGAGAAATCTCTGCCATTCTGATTCTTGAAACTTTGTTTGAAACTCCTTCCCTTTAAACTTGTTTCTGGACTCTTACATTTTATTATTTTAATTATTACTAATAATTTTTTTAGATATGGGCTCTCCCTTTGTTGCCCCAAACTGGTCTCAAACTGCTGGGCTCAAGCAATGTTCCCATCTTGGCCTCCCAAAGTGCTGGGATTACAGGTGTGAGTCACCATGCCTGGCTTCTCTGGACTCTTACTGGATTATCTAGTTCCTACTCACCCTCCCCCCGACAAAGTGTTTTACAGTTTCATAGTGATGGCATTTGGTGTAGGCCTAATTTCCTTCATTATGCTTAGTACTGACTGGATCCTTTCAATCTGGAAACTTTTGTCCTTCAACTCTATAAAATTTTCACGGATTTTTTCCTTGATGATTTTCTTCTCTCCATTTGTATTTTTCTCTGAACTCCTATTATTGAAATAGGAGTTGTATTGTTCTATTTTTTTCTTTCCTGTTTTCCATATTTTGACTTTTTGTCTTATTTTTGGAATATGTACTCAATTTTTTCTTGCAGCCCTTCTATTAAGATTTTGCTTTGTTCTGTTTAGGTATGAAACGAATGTCTATTTAGGCTAAGAAATTCCCACAAATTACAAATTTTAAAAAGGTGACAAATATTATAAGCATTATTTTTTGCTATGCTTTTCAATAATATTTGTTGGTAATTTGAATTAACAAAGTAGATTAATAAAGATCATAAAGGCAAATTAAGTATATTTTTCTGCTACTGGCGTTACTTGTCAAATTCAGCAGTCAATTTATTATCTCCTCTTACTCAACTGTTCTACAGCATTTGACAGCGGTGACCACTGCATACCTCTTTTGACACACTTTCTTCTTCAGCCTCAATTACACCACAGTCTTCTGGTTGTTTCTTCTACCCTACTGGTTGGTCATGCTCAGTATCTTTTGCTGGCTTCTCTTCCTCTGCTGAATTTCTAGATAATGAAGAATTTAATAATATGCTGAGAATTTAATCCTAGACCTCCTTCTCTTTTCTTATTAACCCTGTACGTGATTTTATTTTTTAAATACAAACTTTATTGAGCTATAATTCACAGACCATGAAATTCACCATTTTAAGTTGTTTAATTCAATGTTTGTTGTACAATCATCATTACTATCTACTTCTATTTATTTATTCAAAAATATATTTTTATTTTTAAATGTTATTTTTACTTGAAAAATTATAATTATATATATTTGTGGGCTATGATGTAATGTTTTTATATATGTATTCAATGTGAAATGACTAAATCAAGTTAACTGACCTAGCCATCACCTTACTTACCTATTGTTTTTTACAGTGAGATAGTTGAAATTTACTGTTATTTTGAAATATGCAATACATTTTTATTGACTATAGTCACCTGCTGTGCAATAGATCTCAACATTTATTTATCCTGCCTTTCTGAAACTTTGTACCCTTTGACCAGCAACTCCACATTCCCTTCCTTCTCTCAATCTCCCAATCTGTAGTAACCATCATTCTACTCTCTACTTCTATGAGTTCCACTTTTTTAGGTTCCACATATCCACACGTCTGTCTGTACCTGACTTATTTCACTTAGCATAATGTCCTCCAGGTTCATCTCTGTTGTCACAAATGATAGCATTTCCTTTTTTTAAAAAAAGTCTGCATAGTTTTTCATCATGTACACATATCATGTTTTCTTTACCTATTCATTCACTAAGAGATACTTAGGTTGATTTCATATCTTGGCTATTGTGAGTAATGCTGGAATGAATGTGGGAGTGCAGAGATCCCTTCAATATGTTGATTTCAATTCCTTTGATTATATACTCAGGAAGTGAGGTTGTTGGAGTATATGGTAGTTCTAGTTTTACTTTTATGAGGAACATCCATACTGTTTTCTTTATAATGTCTCTACTAATTTACATTCTCACCAGCAACGTGTAAGAGTTCCCTTTTTGCACATCCTTGCCAACACTTATCTTTCATCTTTTGAATAAAAGCTATTCTAACAATTCTAACAGGTATGAGGTAATATCTCATTGTGGTCTTAATTTGCATTTCTCTAATGATTAGTGATACTAAGCATTTTTTTCATGTACTTACTGGCCATTTGTATGACTTCTTTTCAAAAATATCTTTTCAGACCCTTTGCTCGTATTAAAATCATGTTATTTGTTTTATTGCTGTATTAGGTCAATCTTGCATTGGTATAAAGAAATACCTGAGACTGGGTAATTTATAAAGGAAAGAAGTTTAATTGGCTTATGGTTCTGCAGGCTGCATAGGAAGTGTGGTGCTGGCACCTGCTCAGCTTGTGGGGAGGCCTCAAGGAGTGTTTACTCATGGTAGAAGGCAAAGTGGAAGCAGGCACATCGCATAGCAAAAGCAGGAGCAAGAGGGGTGGGGTGAGGTGTCACACACTTTTAAACGAACACATCTTCCGAGAACTCACTATTGTGAGGATAGCACCAAGTCTTGGGGATCCACTCCCATGATCCAATCACCACCCACCAGGCCCCCCCTCCTACATGTTGTGGGAGGGGTCCAGTGGGAGGTAATTGAATCATGGGGGCCGGTCTTTCCTATGCTATTCTTGTTATAGTTAATAAGTCTCATGAGATCTGATGGGTTTATCAGGAGTTTCAGTTTTTGCTTTTTCTCATTTTCTCTTGCCACTGCTATGTAAGATGTGCCTTTCACCTCCCGCCATGATTGTGACGTCTCCCTAGCCATGTGCAACTGTTGGTTCAATTAAACCTCTTTTTCTTCCTAGTCTCAGGTATGTCTTTATCAGCAGCATGAAAACGGACTAATACAGGTGGGCACAAATACTCAAACTATATCATCCTGCTCCTGGTCCCCCAAATCTTATGTCCTTCTCTAATTGCAAAATACAATTATACCTTCCCAATAGTTCTCCAGAGTCTTAACTCATTCCAGCATTAACTCAAAAGTTCCAAGTCCAGGTTCAAAATCTCATCTGGACTCATTTGCTTCTATTTATGAGCCTGAGAAATCAAAACAAGTTATTTACTTCCAAGATACAATGGGGGTACAGGCATTGGGTTATCATTCCTGTTCCAAAAGGGAGAAATCAGCCAAAAGAGAGGGGCTACAGGCCTCAAGCAACTCTGAAACCCAGCAGCACAGCCATTAAATTGTAAAGCTCAAAAATAATCTCTTTTGATACCATGTCCCATGTCCCATGTCCAGGGCACACTAACACAAAGGTTGGGATTTACAAAAGTGGAACTCATGGAGATAGAGAGTAGAATGGTGGTTATCAGAATCTGGGAAAAGAAGAGGAGGAGGATGAAGGGAAGTTTGTTAATGGCTGCAAAAATACAGTTGGCTAGAAGGAATGAGTTCTAAAAATCAGTAGAGTAGTAGGGAAATTATAGCTATCAATAATTTATTGTATATTTCAAAAAATAGCTAGAAGAGAAGAATTAAAATGTTCCAAACACAAGAGATAAATATTTGAGGTAATGGATGTTCCAATTACCCTGATTTGATCATTACACATTGTATACATCTATCAAAATACCATCTGTATCCTCAAAATATGTGCAAGTATGATATATCAATTTTTTTTTAAAAGAAACCGTTATCTAAGGTCATAAAGATTTGCTGTTATGTTTTCTTCTGAGGTTTTTATAGTTTTTGCTCTTACATTTCAGTGTCTGATCCATTTTTGGTTAATTTTTGTGTATGGTGTGAAATAGGGATCAAACTTTATTATTTTACATGAGGATATCCAGTTATCTCAGCACCATTTATAGAAAAGACTGCTTTTTCCACATTGAATTAACTTAATATATGAAATTCTGATTATGTAATCACTTTTAAGTTTCAAGAACTCTGTTTTCCTTTCAGAATAGTCCTATTTGGTAATATCCTGTTTTTGTTTTTCTCTTGTTTTCTCTGAGGGTATTTTGATATGACTCTCTCCGCAGAAACCTTTTGTTTCCCTTTTAAAAATCTCCCTCCTCTACTCTCTTTTTGGTCACATCTCCCATGTTACAATATTTCTTCAGCTATCTGGTAATCCTTGGTTCCTGGTTCTTGACTAATATTGGTGTCTTATTTGGGGGGCTTGTGAGCTCAATTGTAGGGTGATTTGAGTGGGGTTGTTTTTGATGAAATGCTGATACCAGTATATGTTAAGTCTTTTTTCTTGGGTTGGTCAAGTTCTGCAGTGAATATTCCTCTAGTCTCTTTCCAGGAGGGTAAAGGTCTGGCTGCCAGTATTCTGGAAGCTTTGTGGAGGAAGAAGTTAGGGGCCTCATTATTCCATCTCTAGTATGATTGCTGTTACTTAAGCCTCCTGTGTCAGGTCTGGTACCACACATTCAACTATTCCCAGTGAATTCCCAGTCCAAGGACTTTATCTGTCAGAGAATAAATTCCCAGTTTCCTTTCTGAGAGGTGATGGGTCAATTTCACAGCAACAGGAATGGGGAGGAGATCTAGGGTTCTAACTATTTATAAGCAACTTGTATAAAAATATTTGTACAAGTGTAAAACTATATACATATAGTTTCACACATATAGTAACCTTGCACATATAGTTCTGCACTTAGTGCAATCTAACCTTGCACATATAGTTTTGCACTTGTACAAATAACACTTCAATATTATTTATAATCCAAATACATTGGACACTATCTAGATTTCTAGCAATAAGATAAATATACACATTCCATACAATAAGATATAGTATAAAAAAGATTAGGTAGAATGTATGTTAATGTGGAAAAAAATTTCATAAAATATTGCTAATATAAAACAATTGGAATAACATGCTCCAATTTATGTAAAAATGTATACAAATGTTCATATAATGCAGTCCATGCATGCATAGAGAAAAGTCTGAAATAATATACACCAATATGTTAATGCTAGTTGACTATATGCCAGAATTAGAGGTGAATATGATTTTGTCCCCTTTATTTTTAGCTGTATTTCATACTATTCTGCAAGACAGATCAGTTACTGACAAATGATGCTTTTGTAAAGTGTAATTCTCAGTTCACAGGTGTGAGCTCCTTTCTTAAGCAGGAACTATCATTTTTGAACTCGTGTATTGTAAGTAAACAGTACAGAGCCTGCACCTAAGTACTCACCAAACCTGTGTGTAAGGAATTCATTCCATTTGCTTTCTTTCATGTTAATAATTTCTCCTGTATTCAGTGAAATCTACTTTACCTTGATGTTCCTGTTTTCTTTTGTCCTCATCAGTGTAAATGCTAAGGGAATGTGTGAATGTAATTTGTCAAAGTGGTCTGATGAAACTTTTGACAAAATTGATATAAGCTTGTTTACAAAAGATATAACAATGTGTTAAACTTATAAGTAAGACTGTTGAAATGACATTTGACTTAAAATTGAAAAGCTATCAACTCTGAGTTACTGTTTAGAGGGCCGTCTGAAGAAATTGCTGCCTCCTAGCCCACAAAAGAAGAAATGATAGGATCATTTTATACTAAGTCCATTGGCAGACATATAGAGTGGGGGCAGGAAGACAGGATTGCTTGCTGATTTTGGAAAGTGTTCCGAACATTTGATTTGAGGGTTCTGTCTCATAGGAATCACTGGAGAAACAGCAGGAGTTGTGTTTGATAAATCACTTAAGAAATAAATTCTATTGTGTATATTTAAGGTATACAACATGATTTTATAAGATACATGGATAGTAAAAAGATATATAGAGCATTCACAAATTTGCATGTCATTCTTGCATGTGGGCATGCTGATCTTCTCTGTGTTGTTCCAATTATAGAATATGTGTTGTCAAAGCAAGCACTCATTTTTTTTTTTTTTTTTTTTTTTTCAGAGGGAGTCTCACTCTGTTGCCAGGCTGGAGTACAGTGCCACGATCTTGGGTCACTGCAACCTCCGCCTCCCAGGTTCAAGGAATTCTCCTACCTCAGCCTTCTTAGTAACTGGGACTACAGGCGCGCACCGCCGCGCCCAGCTAATTTTTTTGTAGTTTTACTAGAGACAGGGTTTCACCGTGTTGGCCTGGATGTTCTCCATCTTTTGACCTTGTGATCCACCTGCCTCTGCCTCCCAAAGTGCTGGGATTACAGGTGTGAGCCACTGTGCCCGGCCTAAATCATTTTTATTTATTTATTTTCCTGCTAGTTAGAAGACTTGATAGGGAGAAGCAAGGAAGAGGAGGAGAGCTCTGGTCACATCCTTCATTGGCTCAGCACTTGAGCTGCTCTTTAATAGGCCTTAGGCTGCCCTTGAAACCCCAGGATGAGAGGTACTTTACTTTGCCAGATTATCCTGTGTATCAGTCAGGTTCCAGCCAGAAAAATAAGTCAGTCTAGGTCTTTCAGTAGATGAAATTTAGTCCAGGAAATAGATTTTGCAGATGATGGAGAGGGAGTTTAGGGACCAGAGATAGGGCTTTTGTATGGGAACCAGAACTGTGGAAGAAAGGATAACCTGGAAGGAGGTGCAGCTTCTGGAGACATCAAAGGAGACAGAGGGAGAAGGGAGAAAATTCGCTTGCCATGCCCTTCCTTGTGGCCTTCATCTTCTAGCTGTGCCTCCCATATGCTGAAGCCAGAGGGCAAAAGAGCCTGGAAGCGTCGTTCCCTGAGATGAAGAGCAGAGCACGGCAAGGCAGGGAAGAGCACAGAATGGCAGGGATAGGCACATTGAGTACATTTTATGAAGTTGAGATTGTATGAATTAACTTACTACGCCTGCACCTCTGACATGTTCTTACATACCCACACGCACCCAAGCATTTTCAGCGTGTGTGTGTACCTGTGTTTGTGTATGCATATCTCTGAGATCTTGGTTGGGCTAACGTCCTACTTATGAGAAAAGTGCAAGTTCTCATTCTAAGATTGTATGCAAAATGACAGTGAGCACTCCTGTTTTCAATTGGCACTTAGCATTTACATAATGCTGAAACATCTGGTCTTTCCCATCAACCCGGGCATGAAGTTAGTCCAGTTGATTGCCTGGCATTATGTACAGACAACAGCTGGCTGGTTAACTGGAGTTTTGATTATGACTGAATTGGCTGGATGTTTGGTGTCACATAGACTGATGTTATGACTGGCTAACGACGGAACAGAGCCAGTTACAGGGAAGATCAATGACAAATTTGTGAAATCAAACTTTTGTATGGAATTTCACCGGAAACGATAATTATTTATTTCCAACACTGAGTTTCAGAAACTCACTGGAATTTCACTGGAAAAGATAATTATTTGTTTCCAAGACAGTTTCAGAAACACTGAGACGTGGTTTAGTTTATCTCTGGTGTCTTTTCATTCCCATTTCATCTCCTTGTACCCAAGTGTCCCCTGCCCATGTACCCAATGTCCTCAGGTGCCCTTGGCCATTCACCCTTAAGGCACCTGGCTCCTGGGCTCATCACCCTGGGAACAACCTCCAGATTCTGAATTTTTTAGCCTTTATGTCTCTTTCCCCTTTGTCCCTTTCATCAAATCACATTTGTCCTGTCATTCAGAGATCTGCTGTCTGTTGCAGGATCAACTGATCTCACAATCTAATTTTCATGAAGATGTTTGTAGATGATACTATGCTAATACTTATCTTTTAATCTTTCCATATGTGGAAGTGGTCTCAACTGAGACTGAAATTCAGGCATACTTGGCACATTTTTATCTTGTGCTTGCCAGAAGCATGTTTGCACAAACACTGAGGAATGTCCTGGGAGAATAAGCAGCCAGGTTGGATAAGCTCTCAGCAGAGGGCCTTGCCTGTCAGGGGGTGCTGAGCCAGCATGTGCCACGGTTTCAGGCACCTAGAGCTGTCTCCCTGCCCTAATGGAACATA
Organism: Chlorocebus sabaeus; assembly: GCF_047675955.1. Lineage (NCBI taxonomy): Eukaryota > Metazoa > Chordata > Mammalia > Primates > Cercopithecidae > Chlorocebus > Chlorocebus sabaeus. Next base: position 36,944,228 of record NC_132913.1, read on the forward strand.
TCTGAGTTTTGTGGAGAGCAGAGGAATTCTAAAATTTTAAGGGAGGTTAGGGGTGAGAAGAGAGAGAGATAGAGAACTCTGTAAAGTAAGTTCTGAGACCTAAGTGATCATGCTTGAGAATCTCTCCAAAGCAAAATGGAAGTAAGATTTCTTTCTTGTGACAGAGTTCTTGCATAGATTTGATTTCTGGAGAGCCCTAGGAGGAACTGGGGTACTTGCAGGAATGATGGCTAAGCCAAGCTGAGGTCATCACAGGAGCCAGCAGAAATGGGATTATTTAGCAGCCTGTCTCAGACTCAGAAATATTGGAAAAAAGTTTTTGAAGGGATCAGGGCGAGTAGTGGGGTGGGGAAGGCTGAAGGCCTGAAGGCCTGTCAAACACAAATGGTTATACAGACTAGAAACATTTAAATTATTCCATTAAATAAAACTTCATTTTAACCCACACTTTTAAGGTCTAAGGAAATTCAGATGGTACCTGTAGCATATTTGCCTTTTACCAGAACCTTTGAATGTTTTGCATCCAATACGTGATTGATGGTAGCAACTTCAGATCATACCAATGGTAAATTGGTGAAGGAAAAATACTTTTAGGCAATCATTTAAGTATTCTTCAAATAATACTCCATAAATTTGCTTCTTAGCCCCCTGGTTTTATTTGTTAGCTTAAGACATGAGGACTTGAAATGTCACTATATGATTATTGACAGAGACTTGGTTGCTGCTGGGTAGAAGAGTGTGAAATCCAAACACATTTTAAAAATCTGAGTAGATCTTTATTAGCTCATAACTAGCAATATTACAATGGAAATTATTTTAGTTTATGTAAATAAGGTAAAACTTCAGTTTTAATGATAGGTTGCTGATTGGTCTTACTATATTAATTCATTTAACAGACATTTGCTTGGTGCCTATAATGTATTAAACAGTTTGCTGGGCTTAGGGTGAACTTTGGTGAATGCAGCAGATTTAAAATCTAATATAGCTAAATCAGGCTTAACTTTCTTTGTTGTCTAGCTGAGACACCAACTGAAAAGATTAAGGTATCAAAACAATAAATTTTCCCTAAGAAAGATTATGCTCTATATCATCAGAAAGTATGTTCCCTGTCCCAAGATCTGGACATATGAATATATATCAATGTTTAGTGTGTGTGTGTGTGTGTGTGTGTGTGTGTTTAGTATAACTTGTGTTCATATCACAGAACCTCATATGGCTAAAGAAAAATTACAGAAATTTAAATATCAAACATGTAGGTTTCATCTTTAGAAAAAAATTCCAGATTTTATTTAAACCACCAAAATTGCAGTCAGCTGCTGAGAGAAAAATAAAGGCAAAGATCCTGTTTACAAGGCACCTAGAGTTCAGCCATCAGATGGTTTTGGTTAAGATGTAGTTTCTTTTCATGCCGATGTTTCTATAAGACATTTTTGTGAGTCAGTCATCACCCAACTTCCTAGTGTCTTTCTTTCCCTTGTGTAGTTTCTTTCTTTCTTTCTTTCTCTTTCTTTCTTTCTTTCTTTCTTTCTTTCTTTCTTTCTTTCTTTCTTTCTTTCTTTCTTTCTTTACAATACCTTTATAGCACTGCTTTTAATTTTTGACATTTACTGAAAACTTACTCCCTTGCAGCTTTTGTGGGATTTGTAGAATTGCGTTCTATAATAGGCAAAATTCTGATAGGGGTGTGTGTGTGTGTGTGTGTGTGTGTGTGTGTGTGTGTGTGGTGGGGGGAGCGGGGATTCCTGTTGTTTCTTTGTGGCTCTTTCTGTCCAGCTTTAACTTCTGCTGGCAAGATGCTGGTGTTAAATCTTTCCCCCACTAAGTTGTTAAGTATTTAAGCTTTTAATAGACTTGTCCTCTCTACCTTGTCTATGCATTCCTGGAATGAAAGTACATTAGAAGGTTTACAGATTGTAACTACCCCACCATGCCTAGAATAACTAGGTGATAAGCCATCTCATGCCAAGCTAATATTCTGCCCTCTGGGAAGTTTGCTATAGGTATTGGGGTGTACCCCACTACACCAAAGGTGAGGGAGTTAAGCTGTTTGTTTGCCAGAGGGTCACAGCTTTCCCATATATGTGTGCCAGGATCTGCTGATAGGGAGTCTGTCTTGATGAGCTGCACTGCACTCTCAATGCCTCCAGTGCTAAAGCATTCAATGAAAATCTTTTTGATTGACTGTTCCCACTATGGCAGTTTTTGATTTCGCAGTGGGTTTGGATTTAAACCTGTTGTCCTCATTTTCTGATAATGGGAACCCCTACATGCTCATTGCCATAAAAGGAACCCAGTAGACACACCTGTGAATTATATTTTGCATGTTTTCTACCAACTGGTAAAGCCACTTAAAATATTTAGATTCATTTGTTTTAGATGTAGAAAAAAATCTCTCTGTGTGACTACAATTGCAAGTCCACTATGTGTGTATTTGTTTTTAACCATTCTTTCTGAAATGGAAACTGATCATTCTGAGTCATAGCTGAAGAAGTACTTACCCCCTTTTCAGCTGGAAAAAATATGCACCTGAATTATGGGAGAATAAAAAGAAACCTTCAGTTCACCATTCTTCTTGGCTCCTTTCCTTTGGTAGAGAGGTAGGGTTGAAAGGAAGAAAAAAAAAACACACACACACCAAAACCTCATGGACTATTCCCTTAACTTCTTTCCCTGGAGTCATTCACTACTAACTGAATCCATTCATTAAAGAAAATTTTATTTGCCTATTTTAAAAAGCCTATTTTTCTGTATCTCTTATTTTTCTTTAATTCTGAAGAGTATTGAATGGTAAATGTGCATTTTCTTTTTTTTTTTTTTACGTAGTTTGTGAACAATTTAAAGAAAACTGTAAAACGTTATTATGTTTTAGCTTGTGACTTTGTACAGATCTGAGTATTGTGTGTTCTTCATAATGTATTGTGTAAATGATTAGTTACAATCACAACCTACTCTTTTGGCTCTGACAGCAGATATTTTTGTTAGATTTGAATTAGGCAACAAATGGAATGATAACTCTTAAGTTTTTTTTGCTGTAAGTGTTTTTTTTTTTTTTTTTTTTTTTTTTTTTTTTTTTTTTTTTTTTTTTTGAGACAAACGCTTGCTCTTGTCACCCAGGCTGGAGTACAATGGTGGGATCTCGGCTTGCTGCAACCTCCGCCTCCCAGGTTCAAGCAATTCTCCTGCCTCAGCCTCCCGAGTAACTGGAATTACAGGCACCTGCCTCCATGTGCAGCTAATTTTTCTATTTTTAGTAGAGACGGCGTTTCACCATGTTGGCCAGGCTGGTCTCAAACTCATGACCTCCAGGTGATTCACCCGCCTCGGCCTCCCAAAGTTCTGGGATTACAGGCATGAGCCACCATGCTTGGCCGCTCTAAGCGTTTTCTATTATTTGTAATAAGACACTTTATTTATACAACAGTTTATAAAACTTCATTGCCTTCTTTGAGTCTCAGCTCCCTAAAACAGGTGCCATTGTCTCCAAATTGGGAGCCAGAATGTATTCATGACTTGTTTGAGGTCACACATTAGGTTAGTGACAGAGCCAGAACCCAAATTGAAATTCTTTCTACAAAGGCTGGACACCTTGACCAAGTATATTAGTTTAGCTAGAGCTTTGGCATAGCTAGAGCTTGTCTGTTGTTCAAAATGCAATTTTTCTCTCTTCTCTGCTTCTATATGAAGACAGCAGTCTTATCTATCTTATTCCCAATTTCAGCCCCAGCAACTTGCACAGAACTTTGAATGGAATAGTTAATACATGTATGTGAATACATATATGTGAATGAATGAAGTACAGAAGATGCTGAGGGTTTACTTTGAATAACAATGCAGTATGCCTCCCATCCCGTTTCTGCATGCTTCTCTTATGCTAGAAACAATATTTGAAGTTTGAAATAATGGAGTTCGATGCTGCCTTATTATTTAAGGATTTGATATGGTAGTCAGGCAAAAATAATTTCATTTTAATCCCCTATTTCTTGACTTACTCTGCTATCTTAGAAAATTAAATTAATCTCTCTGCTGGGTCTTGAGATCCATCTAGAACTTGGCTATAACCTGAGAACGTTTTGTGTTCTGTTTTTTTCTTCACTGTTGGAGTCTGCTTGAGAAGGCTGGAAATGTATTTTCATTCCATTTTTCGGTATAACACATTGTGAGTCTTCACGGAGTTAGATTCTTCCCCCTGAAAAAGCTGCCCCTGGAAAGATGTTGGGCACTTTTGGATATTGCTCTTTTTTTTTTTTTTGGACCCCCCAGGGAACCATTTAGTAAAAATGAACCATTATACTCAAATCCCTGTTCAGCCACTAGAAGAACCATTGCCCATGACCTCCCATTCACAAAAACCATGCTCCAGCATACGTTTCTGTCTGAAGTGCTTTCTAGTTCCAATCCTATGTCTTCAGAATATTTCAGGCATGAAGGAGATCTTTTCTAGAGGTTTTACTGGAATGATTAGTTTGTGCTTGAAACAGGAGAAGCAGCTAAGGACGAGGCCTACTGGGACTCTAGATGCCATGGAGACAAGCAGGTATTAGTTATGATTTCCATCATTTTTTCACTACATCTCTCAAAGTAGTAGATATTGTGATAAGACCTCTCAAGGAAGGGAGGACAATTATTCTCTTTCTCTCCCCTACCTCACCTTTCCACCCTATAAAAGTGTGGCAGACTCAAACCAAACTTGTTGGCTGGAAGCCTAAAGGGATTCCTCCTCATGTGGCAGGCTGTCGTAGCATTTTTATGATAGCTAGTGTTTCTTTTGGTCTGAAACTCTGGTATGTGAAATATAGGTCAGGGGTTGGAAAGTAATGCCTGCTTTTCATGTGAGAAGGAATAATTGGCATGAAATGTAGTAAAGAATGCCCGCAAGCCTGGCGGTGTTGGGTCATTTTTTTTTTTTTTTTTTTGTTATTGGTTTTGGCTGCTATTCCCAGAAAAATAATGGGCAGGTTCACATTTCTTAGAACATATCTTTATCAACTCTGACAACTTACTGTGTCTTGGACCCCCAAGAGACAGTCAGCCGGGAAGTCTTTGCTTGTGCCATTTCTGTGCTGGATCCTTGGCTGTACACACCATGATAAATTAATACAGATGGAATAATGAATTTCTCTTATCCCTGAGACCAGACCTACTGGGGAAAACATCTATATCCTTTGAGAGATTTGAAATTAGTATAACAAGTTCTATACAGATATGACCATGTTGAATAAAGGTTTTATTTTGCTCTTACTTATACAGTCATCACTGGAGTATGCACATATTACAGGGAAGCTTATTCTCCAAATGGGTTGAGTTCTAACCATTAATTTTGGAATGTTGCAGACATTTTCCTTTATGAAGAATGTTATAAGTAGTGTTTCAGATCCTAGGTCTACCTGACTTAAAAATCAATAGGGGAGTAAAAGTATAGCGCATTTTCAATGAAAAACAATAGAAAACACACAGTTTTAATACTATAAATTAGGCAAAACAGAGGAACAACACAATCGAAGAATAAATAGTTTTTGCTTTTCTCAAATGTGGGTGCTTGCAGTTTGATTAGGGGCAGATGAATCAATGCCTTTTGGTGTTTTAAAGTGGTTTTGAAAACATTCAAGGACTTGAAGGGTTGGAGGCCAATCTTTTTCTATTAAGTCTGCGACCATTATAGTTTAAAAAATCTCATTAGAAAAAACAAAAACAAAAACCTGAAGCAACTTTTTTTTTTTTTCCTCATTGTCTCTTTAACACATTGGGTTGAATAGCTTTTTTCCTGATTCTTGGATGAAATTTTGAGCAGATCTCAGAGTTTTAAAAATTACTCTCTCTTTTCTGGCAATTAATAATCTTCTAGTTACTTTAAAGCTTTAAGCAGTTCAGTTCAGTATAATAATAGAAACCCATTGTCCTCTTTAAATTTTCTCCCATTTCCCAGCCACGGCCTGACCAAGAATTGGTAAGTGTGTGTGTGTGGTGTGTGTGTGTGCGCATGTGTGTGAATGCGTGTGAATGTGTGTATAAATGCGTGTGTATGAGAGTGTATGTATATGAATGTAAAGTGTGTGAGTGTGTGTGAGACGTGGCATCTCCTCTTCCATCACTAACTATGGCTTCTAGTGCCTTCAGCACTGGAGGGGGATGAGGGAGAAGAGTTAAAGGGACAGCAAATATCTTACTGATGTGATTTGGATTTGCTGTCATAGACGCTCAAAGCTGACTTTATCACAGGGGTGTTTTTGGAATGATTTTGCCCCGGGAGCCTCAACTGCAACTATAATTCCTGTAAGATAGGTGACACCTCTTGCAGTTTGTTACTTTTGACACAGTCCTTGATTCCTGGCCGTTTGCTTTGTCTTTCCAGGCAGTCCTTTCAAGAACTCTAGGTTTGATCCCTCCTGTGTGGCACACAGTTGGTCTGCAGAAAGTTTGATTCCTGCCTTGTTCTCTGCATTGCTCCTTCAGGCCAGTCTAGCCACACTGTCTTATACCTGCACTAACTTTTTTTTTAAACTCTGGGAGATATTTATCAAACTCTTCAAGTGTCTCCTCCTCTTGAAGTTCCTCTCACTTGGCTTAAAGCAAAGAAGTAGGTTTTCTCCCTTGGGGGAGCCATACTGCCAATAACTCAGCAGGATTCTTCTCCAGTTCTTCCAACTCTGGAGGTTTTTTCTTTCTTTCTTTCTTTCTTTCTTTCTTTCTTTCTTTCTTTCTTTCTTTCTTTCTTTCTTTCTTTCTTTCTTTCTTTCTTTCTTTCTTTTAATTGGTTAGGGTTCATTGATGCTGATAAAAATGGTTTTACAAGAATCTTAGCAGTTCTGCACAGAGCTCTCTTCTTACCTCACTGCCATATGATATCTAGGCCTTATGAGCCTAGAAAAAGCTGAAGTAGAAAGAATTTTATTTATTATTCTGTTGAATGTCCAATTTTACTTCAATACGTGAATTCTTCTTGGCTTTTGCTGTATTATTAATATTGCCCCAATCAGCCCAAATTCAGGTTTTTTATGCTCGCAAATAGCGTTATAAGAAAAACGAAAAGAAAGGTATTGGTAAAAAAGATATTGTTTACTCTGAGATAAATTTGACAGTGATATATGACAGGAAGAAATGCAAATTGCAAAGAAATGCTAAAAACGTAGTCTAGCGTGAATTCTAATGTAGAAAAATGGTGGTGAGGAAGGGAAGTTTCCACTAGGGGACGAGGTCAAATGGAGGACGTCTTGGCACCTCCAGGGGAGAGAAGGAGCAGAAATGGTATACAAATGACACTGTTCAGTTTACCTATTACCAACCTGGACATTTTCTTTATTCATAGAGAAAACTATTCTTCAAATTAATCTCTCGATTCTTTCTCCTTGTTCTAATGCAATCTCATACCCTATTCTATACCACTAACCCATCATATGCCCAGGCTACTGCCAGTGTTACCCAGGTGAATCATTTATTCAGCAAAATAGCTATATAGGAGGCACCTGTTAAGTACAAGGGCCTGTGCCTGGTGTGTTGAGGATATACTATGTTATGGCATAACCCACTCTCAAGGAGATTGTAGTTGAGGTGGGAATGCATGATTGTATGAAGGATGACATAGAATTATAGGCCTGTTAGCATTAGAACGTTATTTCATGTGCTCCTGTTATTGTATAGATGAGAAAACTGAGATCCAGAAAGGTTCAGTGGACTTAGAATCAACTAGTTATGGAATGACAGAATGAGGGCTAGAACTTGGTTCTTTTTACTTTTGCTCGGTGCTGCTTCCACACCTCTTTTAAAAGTACAATACCTTGATACAGTCTTACAAAGCTATGGGCCATTTGTTCCTTAAAAAAACAATTGTGTGCTGGAGCCCGCTTTCACCAGCTCTTACCAGCAGATTGTGAGCACTTTTTCGACTGGCCATGGTAAGAGAGTTTACACCACAGAAATGGACAAACACCACAAATCTGGGATCCTCTTCCTTCCAGGGAGAGCCAGTTATTAAACATTTACCAGCATACCACTGCTTATAAATAACAAATGTGATAAGCTCAGACACTCCCTTATGAAGTGGTCATCACGTGAATGGATTTTGTGGAGAAATGAACGTTAGACAGGGAAAGGGGAAATGAAGGAGGCTATTTGAGATTGGAATTATGGAGTGAACATAATTCTGGGATATCAAATAGAGAAATTTGGTGGGGTGGGGGAACATAGGACAGGAATCCCTAAATCACATGCCTGCAAAGACCAGGCTGAAAAGATAAAGGTGTAAATCAGGGTAGAGTTATGAATATTAGGGCATGAGGAGTCTGTGGTAAAGTGAAAAGTAAAAGTCTCCCTAAAGGTATTTAAAAAAACAAAAACAAAAAAAAAAAACTTGCTGTATTCTACCCACTTTGACTTTCCTGTAAAGAACTAACAAGAGTAAGCCTAGACAGCAGTTCACATCAAATAGGGCCCTGAGAAGGGATTATCATTTTCCCTCTTAAATGATCATTAGTTTCCCTGACACAGTGAAGGCAACATTTAGCATCCTAATTTATTTCTCTTTTCTTTCTTACTTTGCTTCCATGTTTTCACTGGGAAATATCTGTAAATCATTGCTTTTTGGTATGTGTAAAAAGTCGTTCAACCAGCATTTTCCTTTGTTAATGTGGGTTATTTATAGTTGAGTTTATGGTGCTATTCTCAGCTTTATCATCCTGTTTCAAGGGTAGTGATACTCCCAAAGAAATAAAGACTCAGTTATGTTTCTAAGGATGTTCATTCATATCTCTAGGTATCTGAAAAAAATGTCACTATACAAAATGGAAAGTTTGTGTATTTTATGAAAGGATCTAGAATCACATTATTTAATTGATTTTTCCTTTCAAAGTGTCCCCAAGTTAATTTCAAATAGTGTTTTAAACATGTTTCTTTTTTACATTAATCTGTAAGGATAACTCCACATTGATCAACAGTCATTTTTTAAAAATGAGAATTGCCTTCTGCAGAGATATCTTTATTCTAACACATTAAATCCACAGGGACTTATAAAAAATGAAAAAAATCAATAAAATGAATGCTGTGACTCCTAGTGAAAAGTTGTTCTGTATAAACCAAATACTGTAATTTTCATCTGAAAAAGTCCTAAATTCTTAAAATTCCCTAATTATAATTGCAACTGCAAGAAGCCTAACAAGAAAAAATATTGCTCTTTGAAAATGTTCTGCAAGCCCCTCTAATGACAATGACTACCGTTGTGTTTGACAAGGATCCCACTGATGTCTGCTGCCAGGGGTACATGTTGTCTCTAGCCTCAAAGATGGACTTCACTGAGGTGCCCTCTGGGACGAGCTGGTCAGAAGAAGGGCAAGGGTAGGATGGACACCGGTTTTGGCATTCAGTCATCAGAAAATAATAGACAATCTAATCATGACAATCTAGTCTACAACTTTAGCCTCCTTAGCACAGATGGACTAACTGGCAGAGTGTATTAGAGGGGTTTGGGGATCCTGGCCTGCTTGCCCCTATAACTCTGCTAGAGATATAAATGAGAAAAAAGTAGGTGCTTAATAATTGTTTGCTGAAGGAATCAGGAACTGAGAGGTCAGGTGGTGCAAGTTCTCTCACAATTTTCAGTCTACTTCAGCCTAGACTCTCGGCCTCAGCCCATAGCCCCAGGTTTCTCTCTGGATCTCTGCTGCAAAGGAGGACGGCACCCAACAAATTCTGTGCAGAAAGCCAGGAGAGTGCAGAAAATGTCATGCTCATGAGCAAAGTTCTGTGTACAAAGGATTTGTGGCATCTGGAAATACCTGAATTTTCCTTGGAAAGATTAGGCCTGACTAGGTGTTCCAAATTGGACCCCTCCTCCCAAAGTGTGTCTGAAAAGTGTGTCTGGGATGGCAACATGCATGGATGTGCTTTGAGAAGTACTGCATGTTCAACAATAGCCAGTCACATTAAAAGGTGAGCCCATAGGCCCAGAGCTGCCCATGTGCCATGGGAGAAGGACCAATAGCACCATGAGCTTCCTGCTAGGGCACACCAAAATGAAAGTGTTTGGTGTGATATGTGTACTACACCCTCCAAGTCAAAATTCTGACTTTCTTCTGGACTGCCAGCTTTTTCATTTCACAAAAATTTCAGCCTTTCACTTCCCTTGCTCAGATTCTTTTTACCCTGGGATTTACCCTGGGAATTTTTACCCTGTAAAAAAACTACTCTGTAATTTTTTTTTTTACCCTGAGATATTACCCTGTAATGTTTTTTTCCTGGGATTTACCCTTTCACAATCCATAACTTGGTTTTAGGTCCTGTTCTTCTGGTTTCATTTAGTCCTCAGTGCCCTGAAGCACATGCCATCAGTGCCCCCTTTTTTCCTTTCTGTCATCATCCAGTGGGCTTTTCCCTGACTTCCAACTCTCAGTATTTTCATCTCAGTATCTCATTTCTTTTTCAGCAGAAGCACAGAAAACAGCTTTGCCTATGATCCATGATCAGTGAGCCAGAAGTGCCTGGGAATTAACAAACCCTGGGAGCAGCTTTCAACAATGATCTCAGGACAACTCCTGAGATATAAATACCCCAGCTCCCCTGCCTCTTGGATGCAGTAATTCAAAGGGGTATGTTCCCTGGCTCTCAGAGTTTCCTCAGTGAGATTAAACTCAAGTTGCATACAATACTAGTGGGACTGGTAAGGAACCCCTTTTTTTTGTATTCCTTCCCTTCTTCTTTACCGTTACACCCAGCATTTCCTAAAATTGCTATTTGCACTCAAATCCTTGTCTCAGGGTGCTCTGGAACAATACAAACTCCGGCACATGTCTAACATTAGGGGCTCTACCTCTACTCCCTTGCCTTTTCTGTCTTTTTAAAAAACCTCTTGCTGAATCACCTAGATTCTGTTTCTACAAAAGGATGGGCAATGGTTTCGAGATAAAAAGGAAATTCTAGAAATGTCCAAATAATTTATACTTATGCTAGCTATTCAGTGCTTTTAAATCGTTAGAAACCAACGTTGTTGGCTGACCACATCAAGTGAAAGAATTCAGTGAAACCAGGATGGAGGTAGAAAAGGGTACCAGTATTTTTAGGAATGGTAATAGCTTATCATTTATTGAACACTTATGTGCTAGTGACAATGTTTAACTATGTGTGTATGTTACTTAAGTTTATAATAAACCTGCGAGGTAGATATATTTATTCCATTTTTACTGATGATGAAAATGAATGGACCAAAGTAATTTGCCTTAAATCAGTCAGCTCATAATGGGCAAAATCCACATTTAAAGATCTCACTTGTGTCAAAGTCCATTCTCTTAATTAGTCTACAGTCTTCCTTGTAAGTTTTCTTTGAAGTAGATGGGAGATACAGAATCAAACCTACTTACTGATTCTGAAATGCGATTGATCAAATCATCATTCTGAAGGTGTATGATTATAGCTTTTCTTTAAAAAGGATTGAGCTGGATATAAATTGCAGAATAAATTCAGATTTATTGTGTTTCATCGTTTAATTATTGGAAAAGACCATTCATAAAAATTCTTGCATAGCATTATTGTTATTATGCATTAAGAGCTAGAAAAATGGGTCAAAGTTTTAGATGTATTTCTGGTGGCGCATTTTGCTATTAGTCTACAAGGAGTATAGCAGATCACTATCTTTAAATGACATTGCAACTTGATGCTCAAATTTGATGATCCTGGAAAAGTTGAAATTTAGTGCCCTGTTTTGAGGTTAAACTATGGCTGCAAGTAATTTGTAGGAAACTGACATCCTGATAGACTTGAAAAAGAAAAAAAAATAAAGAGGAAACAAATTAAAATTGTCTATCAGGCTTTGCCAGGGTCTAGAAATTTTGATTTATAATGAAATTGAAGGTGAGTTAAGATAGGAATAGAATGAGAAGATAGGAAAGGGAAGAAATCGACTGGGAACAGTGAATATACTGCTTACATTCTCTTACATCAGAATTCAGGAGTCTCCAACATTCATTAACTAAATTCTCTCTTTTGTGTTTACTCTGATAGTTTTGCAGTTGTGATAATATTATAGATATAGTCTAGTTGTTGACATTTGAAGGTGAGAGTATCTCCAACTGGGTCAGGTAGCAGTTTAGTAAAATATTTTCTCTTCATTAAGATGAGAAGTGTTATCAAATGGAATAAGTATTTGACTTTTCAGTGTGACCACATGATATAGGTGTTAAATAGGTTTGTCTTCAGGTGCAAACATCAGAAAACCTGACTAAAATCCGTCAGGATTAATGGGGTGTACTTTTTCTAAATAGTACTAAGTCTGAAGGTAGGTGACTCTGAGCATTTAGGGGTTTAGACTTGAGAACTCTCCTTCCTGGTTGCAAGTAGCAATCCTGGCTTAATCAAGTTTATACTCAAGGCAGAAAGAAGAGGGAATGGATGACAAAAGCTTCCCCAGAACCCACCTGTGGAGTTTTCCTATGTCTCATTAGCCAGAACTGGGTTACGTTGGCAAGCCCTTGCTGAAACAGAGCCCAGGAAAGTGAAGATTTAGTTTTTCTGCTCGTATTGTGGAAGGTGAAAGGAATGGAGGTTAGGAGAGGGTATAGAATTAGCAAGCCAAGAGTTCCTATGTAATGCCAATGTGTAAGTACGATCTATAAATATTAAATCTAAGAAAACAAACTTTAGTAGAACATACCAAGAAGGACTAACTAATCATCACGGCTGCCCAGAACTGAAACGGGCTCCCCACTAGGTAATTTATTCCCTATCAGAGCATATGTTTAAACACTGGGTGAATGAGCATTTGACCGATTTACTGTGGAGAAGATTTAAACATTAGATAGCTAAGTGGTTGAATTTTATGTCTTTAAAGTTGTCTTCAAATTCTCAGGATTTCGTGATACTCTGTAAACATTCCAATTGCTTGCACTTTGAAAATTGTTTTTTTTCTTTGTGATTCACTTTTCTGTCATGTCCACTGGCACAAATCTGCTTTGCTTTTATCTTAACATTAATACCCAACAGTGAGATATCTAGTCTCTACAAAGAAAATGTGTTTATCTCTGACTGTGTTCATATCTTAAATAAAAACCTTTTACTTCCTTCCAGGAAAGTTGACAGAATAGCTGCTGAAATAATTTTTTTCTAATGCATATGGTTTTTAATTTGATGCATTTTAAGCTTTCAAAGGCTTCATTAAAGCTCACACACCTTGTCTTTAAGATGCGCAGTAGGACTGTACATTTCTGTAGTAGTCTCGAAGCACTTCCCCTATTTTTGTATAAACTTATGAGAGAATCTCTATTTGGAATTAAGTCTATGTTCATGAAAGTCAGAAGTTGTTCAAAGAGAAAAATCATGTAAGTAGTGAGTTGAAATTTTGAACTGGGTAATACTGAAAGTTTTGAATTTTTGCCATATACAGGCCAAACTGAAATGTATCCTAATCCCAATACTTTATATGAAATAAGATTGATTTCTGCTTTGTATGAGAGAAAGCTAAACTAAAGATGTTAGAAAAAATGCTAGAATGAATAGTCTACCCAAGAGCACTGAATTGTATTTGCCAATCCCTGGAATCAAATGAGTATTTAAAATATACCTGTAAGTCTCAAGACAGAAAACTTTTATTATTATTATTTTCCTTTTCACAAATAGTATCAGGAAAGACTAATTAAACAAGGATGTGGAGAATACAGGATTAACTTAAAAAGAAAAATCCTCAACTTTGATTTGTTAAAAATAATCCAAATTGAATAAAAGTTGAGATATATTCTTCTTCTCTGGTCAGGCATTATTAAAATAATTGATAGCACTCAGTGATGGTAAGGGTGTAAGAAAACAGGCCTTATCATTTATTTCTGATGAGAGTGTAAATTGACTCAAGTGATTTGGAAGGTAATTTTTAAAGTATGTGTAAAAAGCCCTAAAAATGTAATGATCATTGACTCAGAAATTTCACCTTTAGCTATTTATCCTTAGGAAATTCTTATGTAAGTTCCAAAATATAACCAAAGAATATTGCTGTGGTATTATTTGTAATAGTGAAAAATTGCATATAACCTAAATAAATCATCATTGATACAATGGGGTTGAGAAAACTATGGGACATTTGTAGAATGACAAATTATGTGGATTTAAAAATATAATAAAGCCTGAAAATGAAAATATCTATAATATATTGAAAAAAGAAAAATTTAGAATATTACACATAGCCCAATCTCACTTTGATTTTAAAAATTATATGACTGCATCCATCTTATAAAAAGTTTTGAAGGATATATCATTAACTGTTTAATAGTAGTCACATTTTGGAGCTGGAGTTCAGCATGATTTTATAAAACAATGTCTTAAAAGTTGAACTCAGCCTGAGCAACATGGCGAAACCACTTCTCTACAAAAAATACAAAAATTGTGCCACTGCATTCCAGCCTGGGCAACACAGGGAGACCTTGTCCCAAAAGAAAAAAAAAAGAACTCCATTTGAGGACCATGTATCCAGTAAAGGCTCTGTTAAGAGTATTTATTTCATGTTAGGTATCTTAAAAGTATTCATGTGGTCCTAGGAATAGTGAGTCTTACAGCCAGGATGTATGGAGAAGAAATTGTCTGAGAAATTAGTAAAAAAAGCAATTGGAAATAAATTTACTTCTAGTTCTGGTCTTTACACAGGCTATCTATAATTTAGGTCGCATCAACAAAATTCAGTGCTTCAGTTTGTCTATCTGGAAAATGGGAAGCTTAAAGAGGAACTGAAACTGAGTAATTCTAAATGCTTCTGTATATAAATGTCAAGCAATATTTATTTACCTCTTCGTTTTCTTCTTTGTGAGTTTTTTTTTTTTTTAACATGGGTATCTTTAAGATTAAGTTATTCTAGGGACACTATCTTTGCATTATTAAATTCATGGAATGGTTTCTTCTTATTAAATTTCTTCTTATTTGAAGCTTGTCTTGGAGAAAAATAAGTTTTTCCTTTTCTGAATATCCTGTCACAACTATAAGGTACACTTCCTTAGGGAAGGGTAGGAAAATTATGCAGAACAACTTTACTAATGCAGCTATTCTCTTTTTAAGTCTTTGTCAACTCCCTCTCTTGCATGCTGTCTGTCTTTTTGCAGGTTTCCCATTTCCTTTGCCCAAATGGGATCATCTTGGGATTGTAGGTCCTTTGGACTCAGTGATATTTAATAAAGGTCTTACTGTATATTCCAGATCAGAAGGACAGTTCTTTTCTATGGTTAAAAAGTTTTTTTTTTTTTTTTTTTTTTTTTTTTTTTTTTAAATACTTCTTACTTTTCAATGCAGTGGCTGGAATAAGTGGCCATGGAGGGTTGGTTGGTGAACTGAATTTTGTTGTTGTTGTTGTTGTTTTACACTTGGCCTTTTCATCACCCATTTTTTCCCTTAGTTTCCTTATGAGAATTTTCTCTTTTGTTTGTACATCACAATTATAGTGGTCACTCATTTTAAAAATACCTCTCACATACGTAGGTGGTTGGTCATACGTCATATATTACATACATAATGAAAGCTGAGTGTGAGAATAGATCACAAGTATTAGCATCAAATCTACTTTCCAAATGTCTTATATTCTATTTCATGATGCAGTTTTAAAGAAAGTGCTATGACATTTGCCGAACACATCTATCAATGCATGTATTATAATGTGTCACTTGCTGTCTATTCTGCTCAGTGAAGCTCCAAGCTGAGGAGGTCACCTCTAGACAAGAACAGCATTAGAGCATTTCTGGTTCAGTATCATTTGGTATGATACAGAGCCATTAATGCAGGTGTCTAAAGGGCTTTGAAAGCACTTGGCAGGTCAGTGCCTTTTAAACATGATTAATAGCCGTTAATTAGTTTTATTTAATTTACTATTATATTCTAGTCAATCCTAGAGGTAAGATAATACACAAATTTTAAATAACCCAGTAAGAAAGAATACATTAGAATTAAATAACCAAGACTAATCCAAGTCATTAAGAATAAAAATCTTCAGAAAACTTCTGAACATCTAGATCAAAGTTGTCCAGTAGAAATATAATGCAAGCCACATTCATAAGTTAAAATTTTCCGGTCACCACATTAAAAATAAAATGAAACAATTGGTATTAATTTTAAGAATATATTTAATTTTACTCAATATAATCAAAATATCTCAACATGCAATCAGTTTTAAAAATTAGAGATATTTTGTATTCTTTTTTAATAATAACTTTTTGAAATCTGGTGGTGTGTATTTTATGCTTACAGCATCTCTGAATTCAGATTAGTCATATTTCAAATGCTCAATGGCCATATGTAGAGGCTACCATATTGGACAGTGCAGGTCTAGGTTTTTAAAGTTGAAGCTGGAGCACAAGTTCCTTTTTATTTTATCTTAATGAAAGAAATAGAATGGCTAGTAGGTTATAATTAGAGTAACTAATAAATGCTTAAAATGACAACCAAGTCTAAAGATATACAGCAAACCACCACTTAATCTTAATAAAGGAAGTGCAATGGATCCATTGCTGATTCAATGCCAAGGTGTAAAGAAACATACAAGCTGCTAGTTAGTGGCTTCTATTATGCAACAAATAAAACTGTAACCCACAAATCCAAAGGGAAAAGTAAAACTAATGAGCTTTGGTTGGAATGAGACCAATGGCGGAACCAGTTTGACCACACAAGCCTTTCCTGCAGTGTCTTGGGGAGATGGATTTAAGGGCCACTCTCTAGGCCTGAGGGCAGAGAGCCAAAGGGCAAACGTGAGCTCTTACAAATATAAGCTTTTATATGTTGCCCATCTGTTAGTCTCCTAATGAAGCCTGGTGAACTGACAGGCAGACTGACTGGTGCACGTATGGTGAGCTGTTTTAGTATCATATTCCAGTTAATAGTAGGAATAGCTTGTATTTATTCAGCATTCATTCTTTTAAAGAGCATTTCCATTTATTATTTTGCAACTTTTTAAAGCAGGTTTTACTAATTATGGCACACTAAGAAACTAAGGCCCCAAAATTTCATTTTAACAAATGATATTGAGCAATTAATAGCAAGGAATTATGCTGGGCTTCAAGAGATAATGGTAATTGTTACTTGAGAATATAGATATATAACATCTCATATATCTAAGTCCTGAAAATGACCTTTTGAATCATTTGGTTTCAGGGTAATGTGTTCAGGTCTCCTTCAGGCAAATGCCCAAATCTTGCTGTGTAGCTAAGTCTATCTACTTCTTTATCCTGGCAAACTGGATTTACTATGCATAAGCCTCAAGGAATCCTTTTCTCAGGCTGAGGTAGAGCCACCAAAACTTTTTTTTTTTTTTTCTTTTTATGGGTTCTTTTTAGCCTTCCCATCAGCTTTCTAAGGGGAAGATAAAAGGTAATTAAGAATGAGTTGCTTTTGAACTCTTCATTTTTCCAGCCAAAGCTGTACTTAATCTTTAAGACTCTTGGACCTGTGTCAGAGCTCTGCTTTCAGGAAGTACACATATTCTGTGTGGGTGATGGTGACAATGACTGTGAAAAGACAGGTGCCACCTGAAATTCTCCCTAGAGTTTAACATGAGATAGAGCAGAGTATGTAACTAAAGCATTCCCAATCTTGTATTTTTCTTCCCTTGAGTCAATTGACTTAACTTCCAAATCTAGTGAACCAAAGATGTTGCTACCTCTTTCAAGAGAGATGAGTGGAGGTTTTTTGTCAGTTGTGTGTGTATGTGTGTGTGTGTGTGTGTGTGACTTCTGCAGTCCTTGGCATTGCTTCTGTTTATCTTGAAAAAAACATGATAGGCATTTTTATCCATATGGCTATTTATAAGCGTGCTACTTTTATTGCCCCCAGAAACCACTAAAATATATGATGTAGTTACTTAAATTGGCAGCAAATTCATTCTAAAGCCATGTTGTAAAATGGGCAAGAATTTCACCTTAATTATTCTCTCAAATTGTGCCTAACTATTGTTTAACCAAATTTACAAGCTTGATCTATATAGTTATGTGTCACTTAATAATGGGGATATGTTCTGAGATATATAACCTTAGGTGATTTCATTGTTTGAACATCACAGAGTGTACTTCACAAATCTAGATTATACAGCCTACTACACACCTAGGCTATATGGTACAACCTATTGCTCCTATAATACAAACCTATAGAGTATGTTACTGTACTGAACATTGTAGGCAATTATAACATGGAGGTAAATATTTGTATGTGTAAACATATTTAAACATGGAAAAGGTACAGTACAAACATGGCATAAAAGATTTTATTATAAAGTACACCTGTACAGTGCACTTACCATGAATGAAGCTTGCAGGACTGGAAGTTGCTCTGGGTGTCAGGGAGTGAGTGGTGAGTGAATGTGAAAGCCTAGGACACTACTGTATAATACTGTAGACATTACAAATGCTACACTTAGGCTACACTAAACTTATTAAAAATATATTTATTTCTTTCATAGTAAATTAACCTTGGATTTTTGTAACATTTTTACTTTATAAACTTTTTAATTCTTTTTCTTGACTGTTTTGTAAAAACCCTTAGTTTAAAGCATGAACACATTGTATACCTATACAGAAATATTTTCTTTATATCCTTATTCTATAATCTTTTGTCTATTTTAAAATTTTTATTTTATTTTACTTTTAAAGGTCTTTGTTAAAATCCTAAGACACAAACACACAATGAGCCCAGGCCTACCTCCACATTTTATCCCATTGGGTGGTCTTCAAGGGCAATAACAAGCACAAAACTGTCATCTCCTATGATAACCATGCCTTCTTCTGGAATAGTTCCTGAAGGACCTGCTTGACGCTGTTTTACAGTTAACTATTTTATATAAGTAGAAGGAGTACACTGTAAAACAATGATTAATAGTGCAGTAAATACATAAACTAGTAATGTAGTCATTTATTATCAAGTATTACATACTATACATAATCGTATATGTTATGCGTGTATACAACTAGTAGTACATTTGTTTATACCAGCATCACCACAAACACATGAGTGATACATTGTGCTATGACACTAGATAGCTATGACATCACTAGGCAATATGAATTTTTCAGCTCCATTTTAATATTAGGGATCCACCATAGTATATGAGGTCTGTCCTTCACAATGTTATGAGGTGCACGACTATGTATTTTGTGCCAGACTTGTATTACAAGTTTAAACAAATAATACAGTATTAGTAGTATAAAGGTGCCTGAAATTTGTTCTATCATCTTTTACATACGTATTTAATATTACAAGAATTTGTCATCTTTTCAGTGAAATGTTTGTTCTTATATAATGTGTGAAAGTCTCTCCTTTGGTACAAAAATACTGGATTTCCCTCTCTGACTCTAATGGGAATGAGGTCCTTCTTCTGGGGCCTGACTAGAGTTTGTGGAACAGGTTATTTCTCTTTGGCTTTTTCTACTTTCCAAAGTTATTAGGGACAATCAGGAATCACTGCAGCAATCCTGGCCCCCAAAAGACCTTATTATCCAAGAAGTTTGTTGTTGAAAGGTAGGAAATTGATATGGTTTGGCTGTGTCCCCACCTAAATCTCATCTTGCACTGTAGCTCCCACAATTCCCACGTGTCATGGGAGGGAACAGGTGGGAAGTAATTGAATCATCAGGGTGGGTCTTCCCCGTGCTATTCTCGTGGTAGTGAATAAGTCTCACAAGATCTGATGGTGTTATAATCACCTGCTTCCTCTTTTGCTTGGCTCTCTTTGTCTCTCCTGCCTGCTGTGATGTAAGACATGTCTTTTGCCTTCTGCCATGATTGTGAGGCTTCCTCAGCCATATGGAACTGTAAGTCCATTAAACTTCTTTTTCTTTATAAGTTTTCCAGTCTCAGGTATATCTTTATCAGCAGCATGAAAATAGACTAATGCAGAAATCAATGGAGAGTTACCTCTAGGGTTAACAAGGTTCTTGGAAATTCCTTTTGTTTTGGAAGGTCTTCTGTTTTTGTTTTTATGGTGAGAGAGACTTCACATGGTTGTGATCAGAAAGAAAAGTCCACTGAGAAGAGGAGATGATGGTTTTATCATCGTTATTTTCAGTAACCCAGGTGAGAATGATGGTGAGGTTGTGACGATAGAGATGTTTCTTGATCAAAAATCAAAGTGATAGCAGACAAAAAGAAAAAGATGATAGAACTTGTATCACACTCCCATAATCTATGTTAGGTAAAAGACATGGTTATAGTTAAGAGTAGGTTTGAGGCCAGGCACGGTGGCTCACGCCTGTAATCCCTGCACTTTGGGAGGCTGAGGCGGGTGGATCACAAGGTCAGGAGATCGAGACCATCCTGGCTAACATGGTGAAAACCTGTTTCTACTGAAAATACAAAAAATTAGCCAGGTGTGGTGGGACGTGCCTGTAGTCCCAGCTACTCAGAAGTCTGAGGCAGGAGAATTGCTTGAACCTGGGAGGCAGAGGTTGCAGTGGGCTGAGATTGTGCCACTGCACTCCAGGCTGAGCAACAGAGCAAAACTCCACCTTAAAAAAAACAAAAAAACAAAAAAACAAAACAAAAAACCCCCACAAAGTGTGGGTTTGGAGAAGTAGTTCTGAAACTAATGGAGAAAGTAGAGAGCCTCTCTGGGAGGTTTGGCAGTGGTTTTGAACTCTGGAAATCACCTGTGACCTTTAAAAACACCAGATGTCAGGACCCCACCTTGGACTAAATGAATTTCTGGAAGGTGGGACTAAGGCCTGGTGTTTTTTAGAAGTCTCAGAAGTTTCTAATGTGCAGCCAGGGTTGAGAATCTACTAGTATGGTATTGCCATGGAATGTACTGGCAAAAAACATAATTACTTTTGCACCAACCTAATTCTAAGGTGGTAATTTCCCATTCAAGACCAGTTAAATTAGAAGTTCAGAGTGTGGGGTCAGGATCACTGTTTTTCAAAAGCTTTCCAGGTGGTTCCAATGAGTAGCTCTGAGAATCACTGCACTGGAGAACCTGGGTGAAAGAATACAAAAGCAGGAAGGGTGGCAGATGGAGGGATTTGCCTCTAAAACTCAGGATGCTCCTTTGTATTTTTCCAGGAGTTTCTCTTACTTGATCTCTACTTCCTTGGTGTTGATGTTTAGCCTCTATTGTGAATTTCCATCATATTCACCCATATTTGGACCCAGAACAAATATGTTTGCTATTGTAACACATCTAATGATGTAAGCCTGCCCCACATGGTTTCATCTCCAAATCTGCCTTAAAACTTCAGACAGCTGGGCGCGGTGGCTCACGCCTGTAATCCCAACACTTTGGGAGGCCGAGGCAGGCAGATCATCTGAGGTCATGAGTTTGAGATCAGCCTGGCCAATATGGTGAAATCCTGTCTCTACTAAAAATACGAAATTAGCTGGGTGTGGTGGCGCATGCCTGCAATCCCAGCTACTCAGAAGGCTGAGGCAGGAAAATTGCTTGAACCTGGGAGGCTGAAGTTGCAGTAAGTCAAGATTGTGCCATTGCACACGCCTGGGCGACAGAGCAAAACTCCGTCTCAAAACAAACAAAAAAACAAACTTCAGACTAAACCACTCTTTGTTCCCGTTGGTCTCCCACAAATCTGGGAAGGGAGATTAAACCATTACTCTCTGTACCCTAGATTTTTAAGAGTTTATTCTATGGACTCCTGCTAAAGAAGCCTCAATTCACTTTGACTAAGATTTGACCCGTGATTCCAATCTACTCTCAGTGTAAAGGGAGACCAGACACTACAAAGGGAACCACATGCACTTCAACACCAAAATCCTCGACTGAACTGTTTTCTAACTCATTCGAATCTGCCTGTTATGCTATATTCCTTATCTAAGTGAATGGCATCGCTATTCCACCTTATGCTGAAGTTTAAACCTTCCAGCTTCATCCTAAAATTTACAAAAGTTGTTGTTATAAGACACAGAACATACTTACTTAAACTGAAAATGAATTCACTAGTCCTGTGTAATTTTTAACTCTTTGGAGTTTCTCTTGATGATTAGAAAACCATTATATCCACTTAATTCTCCAATTCTATTTCTTTGTCCACATCTTAATTTGTTTCATCCTCTTTTCTCTATCTTGATCATCACTAACAAAACTCAAGCTACCATCTCTACTAATGCATTAATTCTCATACTTATCTGCCAACCTCTAGTTCCATTCCAGTTGCCCCTCCCTCCTCCTTGCCCTTAATCCATCTTTTTCATTGCTGCCAAATTGGCCTATCTCCAATGCAAATGTGATGATTTTACTTCCCTAATCAAATTCTTTTAATGTCTTCTATAGGCTCAAGTAACATCTGGTGGTGGCTTTCAAAGCCATCATGATGTGGTTCCTGTCTACCTCTCCTGTTTTATTCCTGCTGTTGTCCCTCTTTCCATTCCATAGTGTTCTGTTTTTGCCCATGTGGTACCCTGCCCAGTTAGTTCACCTGATACATTGCTCATCCTTCAGGTCTCAGCTCCATATCTTCTATTTGAAGCTACCCTTCCTTGCCTAGGCAGCCTGAGGCAGCTCTTTACTTGATAATGCCATCATGCTTTAGAACGTTCTTCCACTAAGTCATTTTCTTCACTCTAATTGCTAATCACATATGTCTCTAATCCCATTAGACTATATGCTTCTTGAAGGTGCAGCTTTTATGTTTGGATTTGAATCTTTAGATAAACTAATAGTATAATTTGAGTTGGCTGAGAGAAAATTAGTGTTGTAAATAATAGCAGAATCTTCACAGTCCATTTAGCACTGAATCATATTAACTCAAAGCTAGTGAGGTTATTTTAAGTGGTAAATCCAATTTCTTATGACATATATTTTGTAACTAAAGTTTCACTATTATATTGGCATTTTTATTTAACAGTAAAAAGATTTTATTACTGAGTTTGCACATTTCAGTCTGGAAAATACTCTCTTGTTTCAGCATTCTTGGTCTATAGTCATGATCTATGATCCTTTGGTCATCTGTTTCAAAATGCACTTGCTAGCATTCTAAAGCTCCTTGACTTGTTTATTAATTCATTTATTTAATACATGTTTGTTCAATATGCACTAAATGTGGAAGACTATGCTAAGGCTGAAGGACTTAAAGACATAAAAGCATGGTTTACCCCTTGTGGAATTAGAAAGTATATAGGCTTTATTTATCTAAATTAATTATCATAACAGCCTGACAGGCAATTATTATCTCTGTCTTATGAGGATATTGCAGAACAGTATTTATAATTTCCAAAGTGTCTTAGAATACGCATGTTTGTCAAATATAAAATGTGCAAGTCTCTTGTTTTGGAGATTTTCTTATAGTTTACAATGGTGGATATATTTTTTCTTTTTTTAATTACACTTTAAGATCTGGGATACATGTGTGGAACGTGCAGGTTTGTTACAGAGGTATTCCCGTACCATGGTGATTTGCTGCATCCATCAACCCCTCATCTACATTAGGTATTTCTCCTAATGCTATCCCTGCCCTAGTCCCCCACACCCAATAGGCCCTGGTGTGTGATGCTCCCCTCCCTGTGTCCATGTGTTCTCATTGTTCAATTTGCACTTATGAGTGAGAATATACAGTGTTTGGTTTTCTGTTCCTGTGTTAGTTTGCTGAGAATGATGGTTTGCAGCTTCATCCATGTCCCTGCAAAGGTTATGAACTCATCCTTTTTTATGGCTGTGTAGTATTCCATCGTGTATATGTGCCACATTTTTTTTTTTTAATTATACTTTAAGTTCTAGGGTACATGTGCACAATGTGCAGATTTGTTACATATGTATACATGTGCCATGTTGGTGTGCTGCACCCATTAACTCGTCATTTACATTAGGTATATCTCCTAATGCTATCCCTCCCCCTCCACATAATAGGACCCGGTGTTTGATGTTCCCCTTCCTCTGTCCAAGTGATCTCATTGTTCAATTCCCACCTATGAGTGAGAGCATGTGGTATTTGGTTTTCTGTTCTTGTGATAGTTTGCCGAGAATGATGGTTTCCAGCTGCATCCATGTCCCTACAAAGGACACAAACTCATCCTTTTTTTATGGCTGCATAGTATTCTATGGTGTATATGTGCCACATTTTCTTAATCCAGTCTATCACTGATGGGCATTTGGGTTGGTTCCAAGTCTTTGCTATTGTGAATAGTGCTGCAATAAACATATATGTGCATATGTGTTTAGTGTAGAATTATTTATAATCCTTTGGGTATATACCCAGTAATGGAATTGCTGGATCAAACGGTATTTCTGGTTCTAGATCCTTGAGGAATTGCCAGTGTCTTCCACAATGGCTGAACTAATTTATACTCCCACCAACAGTGTAAAAGCATTCCTATTTCTTCAAATCCTCTCCAGCATCTGTTGTTTCCTGACTTTTTAATGATCACCATTCTAACTGGCATGAGATGTTATCTCACTGTGGATTTGATTTGCATTTCTCTAATGACCAGTGATGAGCTTTTTTTCATTGTATTTGTTGGCTGCATAAATGTCTTCTTTTGAGAAGTGTCTTTTCACATCCTTTGCCTACTTTTTGATGGGGTTGTTTTTTAAACTGTAATGTTCATATGTCATCCCAGGATCTTGTTAAAATATAGACCTGAGTCAATAGGCCTGGGGCAGGATCTGAGATTCTGCATATCCAATAAACTCTGAGACACCATGCAACTGCTCTATGAACCATGCTTTAATAGCAAAGATTTAGAAATTGTCATTTGTAGAATTCTGTTGCATCGAACATTGTTCTCTTATTCACTGAGTCTTTTGTATTGAAGATGGAGTCAGCACTACCTCTAAAAATTTGTTTAAAAATGTGGGCTGAGTATTAGTACTCAGATCCTTGATTTTCCTTAGCTCTGAGACCCGTCAATGTGTTTCTACCATAAATCCTCTTTAATGGTTCTACCCCACAACAATTGATTTATCCTTCCAAATATTGTTGTGATTATTAATAGTTACATTTTCATACCTACTAGCTTTGTTTCCTAACCTGGACTCTAAGCTCCTTAAAGGCAGGACCAGATCTTATTCATTCATTAACCCCCATACTGCTAACATAATGCCGTACATCTGATACGTCTTGGGTCCAAGATGTATTTCTGTGAATAGTAGGAACTTTTATTTACCAAGGAATCTAGTATGTCCCTTGGACTGAACTTCATCTTTTGTATGCATTTTCTCATTTACTATTTCACAAAACCTATGAAGTTCTTACCATTTTGCAGATATACAAACTGAGACTCAGATAGTTTAATGAAATAAATTGATGTACTCAGTAGTGGCATCAGAATTTGAATGCAGGTTTAATTCCCCAGCCCATGTTCTTTTCTTTCTAACAAACTACACCGTTTCCCATTACAGTAGACACTTAATTATACTTGAACTGATGACTAATCCTATGAGCTAATTATTGTTTGAAGCAGAATTGAATTAGAAACTTTATTTGACTTTGTTTTATCCTTCTTTTTTATGGTGAGAACCTCTGTATTAGGAATCAACAGGGGAATTTCAGCAAATGATTCTGATTTAATTACTGTTATTTTTCAGTCAGGTGAGATTCCTAGACTTTGGCAGATTTCAGGCTGAAAGTGCTATTAGCTTTAAATTTTATGAAAGATTGGCAGCCCTGACAAGGCCATTGTCAGTGCTTCTACCCAGATTAGTGGCTACATGGTTGCCCAATCCTCTTCAGTTCTTTACTTCATTTATTTCACTTCCGGCTTTCTGTCCTCCCAAGCTGAGGAAGACTGATTTGGTGGACATGTATTTATTCTGCTGAGTACCAGTTGATGTGGCAGTAGTTGTTTTATAGTTCAACATGTTTTTATGACTAATGATCTGTCTTACGACAATTTCACCTATAAGAGGAAATATACTTAGTCTAGATGGACTCCAGTGTGTCTCTGTTTACTGATACTTATTTATTTATTATTTTCAAGTAAAATGTAGAAGTGAATAAGTTAAGTTTTATGAGAAAAAAATACCCACTTTCTTTTTATTACTTTGTTCCTCTAGAGGTTCATGAATAACATATTGAACACGTGAGGAGTGAGGCCTATCTAGCTCTTTTCCTAACATTTCCACTCCTGTGACCTCTTATTAGATTCCTTTCTCAGTGAAGATACACAATAAGAACTTTGCATGCTTATTGGGAATATATCTGTGAAAAATCACTCAAATGTCATTAAGGCTTTTCTCACAAACCGTAATCATCCAACAACCAGAGTATTTCTTAAAATAGCTGCTCTAGAAGAATGCCATAGAATGAAGTTGTTTCCTAGGATGGCAGTCAAGGAGCCTGGTTCCTTGCATGAGCTCTGAAGAAGACAGACTATGTTCACCACTTACTATATCTGAGTGCCCTTGGACAATTCATTTAAACTGCTCCTAATTTTTTTCCCATCCTCTGTAAAATGAATGTAATAATAGCTCTTAATGGGTATAAAATTAGATAATAAGGGCACTGGAATTTAGTAAGAACTTAATAAATGTTAGCTTATATTATTTTACATTTTTCCTTGATCACTCCTACCAGAAATAAAATTCTGGAAGGTATAAGTAAGTAGTGAAGTGCTAACTGGTCTGGTTAATTGTTAGAGTTCTGTTAAAAAAAAAATTATTTGAAAAAAATATTTTGGAGCTAGGATCTAGTTTATTAATGTATCTGGATTTTCTTTTTCAATTTTGGTGTCCATTATTCACATAAGTAATTGTGGTTTTGCTATATTTTTTCCTCATGAAAAATTAATCATGGCTGTATAACTAATCTTATTGTATACTGAATTTTGGAATTTTTTAGGATTTGATGTTCTTACTGGGGAGAGGATTTTGAATTATTTAACCACTTTACCTTTGAGCTTCTTATCCACAGATGGATCCACTTACAATAAATGAGGACTACACCAGAATGAAAAGGGCTAGAATAATGACACTTTGCATAAGAAACTAGCAATAATACTTGGTAGTTTTTAAATACTTTTCTTCCACATAGATTTGGGTTATCTTACACTACATTGTATTTGGTTGGAAGCTTAATAAATAACCACCACAGGACATTTATATCTTTTCAGCATCCATTTTTTTCTTGGACACAAGATTACCTATATAGCACTTAAGTTAAACTTCTACTCTCTTTATGTGCATACTTAGACATTGAAGCATAGACCATTTATTCTTATAGGTCAAGACCCTATAAAAATTAATGAGATGTGTCAGAATAGTGCCCTTGGGGATGACAAAACTAGTGTGCAATTCCAGATGGAAGACAAGGCAGGTTCTACCAGTGGGGGGCATTAGTGGCCTAGTTCAGTAGGAAGAGTTTTTCAGTCCTGGAGATCCTCTGTTATGGACTATCCATAAGGACAAACTCAGCATATTTTAATAAACTGGGATAGCTAAAAATACAAGATTATATTAAAAATATTTTTAGACCCCTTCTACATTGTTCCAACTCTCAAAGTGGGCTCTGCTTTTCGGAGTATCATCTACAAAATGTACATATAAAGAATGAGTGTTTTGCTTTACCATAAGAGTATTTATTCACTAGAATATTTTATGTAGGATTATTTTAAATCAAGGCTCACAAACCCAAGTGTTTATAGGGGTCAGATAGAATATATAAGTAAGTAAAGGGGGCTGGATGGAGAACTAAACAGTTCAATCCACTTGCTAGAACTAGTCTCATATGTTCATTCACCTATCTCTAGCTGGTGTGGTAAAAGTAACAATGGCCTCAGAGTCTACAGATTTGAGTTTTGGGTTGAGCCCTTTCACTTATTGGCTCTATAACTTTGGATATCAATGTCTTCATTGACATGAAGACATGTTGCAATACACGCTCTCTAAGGTGACTTCCAGTTTTGAGTGATGGAAGTTTGTGGACAACGATCACCTCAGCCCTCTACCTTACAGATTTCTAAATCATAGAGGAAAATCACAAGGAGCCAAATGGAAATAAAATATCAGCTTTAATCAGAAGTCTTTGATAGTGGCTAGATAGAGGACACTGAAGGACTTTCTACTTCTCTCTCCGAATGGAGACCTCAAGAACCATTCCCTTAGACTTACTCCCCACTCCTGTGACTGCCCCAGAAAAAAAGCCAAAACAAGCTGAACATGATGAGGTGAGGAGGCCCTATGTGAAAAGTGTAAGTGCAAAGTCTAAAACTTGAATACAGACAGGTGGAAGAAAAATACAGAAAAAATAAATTAGCTGTACTTAAAGACGTGGTGGATCACACCTGTAATCCCAGCACTTTGGGAGGCCAAGGCGGGTGGATCATGTGGTCAGGAGATCGAGACCATCCTGGCTAACACAGTAAAACCCTGTCTCTACTGAAAATACAAAAAAACAAAAACAAACAAACAACCAACAACAACAAAACTAGCTGGGTGTGGTGGCGGGTGCCTGTAGTCCCAGCTACCGGAGAGGCTGAGGCAAGAGAATGGCGTGAACCCAGGAGGTGGAGCTTGAGTGAGCCGAGATCGCGCCACTGCACTCCAGCCTGGGTGACAGTGTGAGACTCTGTCTCAAAAACAAAACAAATGAACAGACAAGAATGATCTTTTCTTCTGAATCTCGCCCAGAAGAGAAACACCAACCACCCAGTGCACGCTAAGCTCACACTGGCCTCACAAAGTAGACATGAGGGGGGCAATATTTTCCAAATTAAATGGAAGTATTTGACATTAGCCCCATGTTTGTCATTCACACACGCTTATACTAATAAGGATTTTTAGCCACAGAAAATAGAATTTTTAATCTAACTAGTTTAAGCACAAAGGATTTATTGAGTGTGAAGACAGCTTGAAGAATTTTGGAGAAGAGTGAGGCAGCTTCCAGGTATGATTTCAAAAGTTCCTAGACTGCCCAGGGAGCTACTTCCCCTGCTTGATTAGGAAGTTGCCAGCTGCCAACTCCAGAACCTTACCACCTCTGGTAATTTACCATCAAGAAGTTACCAAATCAGAGAGCTACTTCTACAACTGTCAGCTCTAGTACATACTTTCCCTTCCAAGGTTCCTGCTGGAAAAATGAATGCCTTGCACTCTGCCTCCCTCCCCAGGCAGGTCAGTGTGAACCAAAGTTTTGTGTCAGCGCATTTGATGGACAGAGGCCAGATCTCATCCAGAACCTACCTGCAAGGGAGTCTGGGAAATGTAGATTTTAGTTTTCTAACACCTAATGTTTTTAGACTGGAAGTTGAATGAATCACTTCATCATCCAGAAAGTCATGTTTCCTATCAGCCTTTTTCCTCAGAAGGATACAGGAAGCTTACCACAGACAGGGCAGGAGGAGCTGGTATTTGATGTATTTAGCAAAGCAATAGTCTTAAAGGATTAGAAGTTATTTAAAATTTTAACATTAGGCACAGTCCCAGCTACTTGGGAAGCTGAGGCAGGAGGATTGCTTGAGCCCAGGAGTTCAGGGTTGTAGTACACTGTGATCATACCTGTGAGTAGCCATTGTACTACAGTCTGGGCAACATAGCAAGACCCAGTCTCCCAAAAGAGGGGGAAAAAGGAGAGAAAACGGGGGAAGCAGCCAAAATGGCCAAATAGAAACAACTCAAGTCTGTGGCTTCCACTAAAAAGAATGAAAATTGCAAGTGAATTCTACATCTTCTATTGAGGTACCCATGTTCTCTCATTGTACCTGACTCGGTGGTTGGCGCTATCCATGGAGATCAAGCAAAAGCAGGGTAGTGTGAGGTTCCACCTGAACGCTGCACGAGACAAAGGGATTTCCTTCCCCCAGCCAAGAGAGGCGGTAAGGGACTGTGCTACTCTGCCCTGAAAACCATGCTTTCTCCAAGGATCTTTGCAACCTTGTGTATCAGGAGGTCCCCTCATGAGCCCACGTCACCAGGGCCTTGGGTCCCAAACACAGATCTTTGCAGACTCATGGTGGCTGCTCAGGTGGGCAGGCACTGAGACACAGGAGTTTTTGCATACTTCGGCTCCGGGAACTCCCGTGAGGCAGGAGATCCATCCACTCCCTTGGGAAGGGGTCTGAAGCCAAGGAGCCAAGCAGCCTCTTTCAGTGGGCCCCACTCTCATGGAACCCCACAAGCAAAAACCCAGTGGCTTGGAATCCCTGCTGGCCAGTGCAACAGGCTGGGCACTGCCTAAGAAGAATGAGTTCCAGTGGGAGGGGTGGCAGCCATCACTGCTGCCCCAGTTGGCCATTTTCCTCTGCGACTGGTGCCAGTGAAACTAGGCAGTTTGGACTGGGAGCAATTCCACACAGCACAGCACAGTGGCTGTGACAATTCATGGCCAGACTGCTTCTTTAAGTGGGACCCTGACCCATTCTTCTTCAGTGGGTGGGGCTTCCCTATGGAATTTTTAGCACTGTGAGACAGGGGTTTATGGACAAAACTCTGTTTTCCCTAAGAAGAGCCCCTAGGAGGAAGGGTGGTGGTAGTATAATGGATCGGCGGTCTTAATCTTTTTTACCTGCTGTCTCTGGAGTCAGGGGAGCCTACATGAGGGGGATTCCCTCTGGTACAGCACACCTGCTCTGCTAAGGGGCAGCCAGACTACTTAATTGAGGGGGTCCCTGATCTCATTCATCCTGACTGGGTGAGAACTCCCAACAGGGGTCTCTAGACACCTCATATGGATAGTTCTGGCTGGCATCAAGTTGGTGCCCTTCTGGTACAGAGCTCTTAGAGGAAGGAGCAGGCTGCCATCTTTGATGCTCTGCTGTCTCCACTGGAGATACCTCCAGGTGTGGGAGGGACCCAGGCAAGTAGGATCTGGAGTGGACTCCCAGCAAACTGCAGTGGCCCTGTGGAAGAAGGGCCTGACTGCTAAAAGAAAAACAAAGCAACAACAACAACATCAACAAAAAAGACCCCACAAAAAACCTATCCAAAGGTCAGCAGCCTCAAAGATCAAAGATAGATAAACTTGTGAAGATGAGAAAGAATCAATGCAAAAACACTGAAAACTCAAATAGCCAAAAGTCCAGATGATCGCAACATGTCTGCAGCAAGGGCACAGAACTGGGCTGAGGCTGAGATGGATGAATTGACAGAAGTAGGCTTCAGAAGATGGGTAATAATGAGCTTTGCTGTGCTAAAGGGGTATGTTCTAACCGATTGCAAAGAAGCTAAGAACTATGATAAAACATTACAGGAACTGTTAACCAGTTTAGATAAGAACATAAATGACATGATGGAGCTGAAAAACACAACATGAGAACTTCACAATGCAAACACAAGTATTAATAGTCAATAGACCAAGTAGAAGAAAGGATATCAGAGCTTGAAGACTATCTTGCTGAAATAAGACAAGCAGACAAGGTTAGAGAAAAAGAATGAAGAGGAATGAATAAAACTTCCAAGAACTATGGGATTATGTGAAAACAAAACAAACAAAAAAAACAAACTATGACTGACTGGGGTACCTGAAAGAGACAGGGAGAATGGAACCATGTTGGAAAACACACTTCAGGATATCATCCAGGAGAACTTCCCTAGCTTAGCAAAACAGGTCAACATTCAAATTCAGGAAATCTAGAGAACCCCAGTAAGATATTCCATGAGAAGATTAACTCCAAGTCACACAAACATCAGATTCTCCAAGGATGAAATAAAAAAGAAAACGTTAAGGGCAACCTGAGAGAAAGGCCAGGTCACCTATAAAGAGAAGCCCATCAGACTAGCAGCAGACCTCTCAGTGGAAAGCCTACAAGCCAGAGAATGGGGGCCAATACTCAACACTCTAAAGAAAAGAATTTCCAACCTAGAATTTCATATCTGGCCAAACTAAGCTTCATAAACAGAGGAGAAATAAAATCTTTTCCAGAGAAGCAAATGCTGAGGGAATTCATTGCCACCAGGCCTGCTTTGCAAGAGCTCCTGAAAGAAGCATTAAATATGGACAAGAAAAATCATTACTAACCACTAGAAAAACTCATTGAAGTACACAGACCAATGGCACTATGAAGCAACTACATAAACAAGTCTACAAAATAACGAGCTAGCATCATGATGACAGGATCAAATTCACACATACCAATATTAGCCTTAAGCATAAATGGGCTAAATGCCCCAATTAAAAGACACAGAATGGCAAGCTGGATAAAAAGTCAAGATCCACCAGTGTGCTGTATTCCAGAGACCTGTCTCATATGCAGAGACACACACAGACTCAATATGAAGAGATAAATGAAAATTAACCAAGCAAATGGAAAGCAGAAAAAAGCAGGGGTTGCAATCCTAGTTTCTGACAAAACAGACTTTAAACCAACAAAGATCAAAAAAGACAAAGAAGGGCATTACATAATGGTAAAGGGGTCAAGTCAACAAGAAGAGCTAACCTAAATTTATATGCATTCAATACAGGAGCATCCAGATTCATAAAACAAGTTCTTGGAGACCTGCGAAGAGACTTGGACTCCCACACAATAATAATGGGAGACTTTAACACCCACTGTCAATATTAGTTCGTTGAGACAGAAAATTAACAAATGTATTCAGGACTTGAAAGCTCTGGATCCAGTGGACCTGATAGATATCTACAGAACTCTCCACCCCAAAATAACAGAATATACTTTCTTCTCAGCATCACGTGGCACTTACCCTAAAATTCATCACATTATTGGAAGTAAATCATTCCTCAGCAAATGCAAAAGAAGTGAAATCATAACAGTCTCTCAGACCACAGCATAATCAAATTAGAATTCGAGATTAAGAAACTCATTCAAAACCACACAACGATGTGGAAATTGAACAACCTGCTCCTAAATGACTCCTGGCGAAATAATGAAATTATGGCAGAAATCAAGAAGTTTTTTTAAAACTAATGAGAACAGAGAGGCAATGTACCAGAATCTCTGGGATGCAGCTGAAGCAGTGTTGAGAGAGAAATTTATAGCACTAAATGCCCACATCTAAAAGCTAGAAAGATCGCAAATCAACATCCTGACATCACAACTAAAAGAATGAGAGAACCAAGAGCAAACAAACCCCAAAGACCTCTTCAAGCAGAACTACAAATAACTGCTGAAGGATATCAGAGAGGACACAAATAAATGGAAAAACTTTCCAAAGCTAGCAGAAGACAAGAAACCAAGATCAGAGCAGAACTGAAGGAGCTAGAGACAGGAAAAACCCTTCAAAAAATCAATGAATCCAGATGCTGGTTCTTTGAAAAAAAAAATAATAAAATAGATAAACCTCTAGCTAGACTAATAAGAAAGAAGAAACAAATAGACACAGTAGAAACTAATAAAGGGGTTATCACCATTGACCCCAGAGAAATACAACCATCAGGGAATACTATAAACACCTCTGGGCAAATAAACTAGAAAATCTAGAAGAAATAGATAAATTCCTGCATGCGTACACCCTCCCAAGATAGAACCAGGAAGAGGCTGAATCCCTAAATAGATCAATAACAAGTTCTGAAATTGAGGCAGTAATAAATAGCCTACCAACAAAAAAAGCCCAGGACAAGACAGACTTATAGCTGAATTCTACCAGAGGTACAAGGAGGAGCTGATACCCTTTCTTCTGAAACTATTCCAAACAATTGAAAAGGAAGGACTCCTCCCTAACTCATTTTAAGAGACCAGCATCATCCTGATACCAAAACCTGGCAGAGATACAAGAACAACAATAAAAACTTCAGACCCATTGTAGAAGGCAGATATAATGGAAGGACAGGGAGAGGGGAGTGAGTCACAGAGAGGTAGAGGAAAGTAGATGTCAGGATCATTTTTTTTTTTTTCCTCCACTGTTAGAACCAAACTGGAGAAATCCTGGGATTCGACTTCCTAGCAGGTTCCTCTCTCACCCAATAAATTCAGTGGGGCAGCATGGATAAGCTGAGGGACTGCTGGAGTACAGCTTTCCTAAGACATTGCATTTCTGTGTATTGTGTGGTTATGCAAACCAGATTCCTGTGTGGCCCTGAGTGGAGAGGATATGAAAGGCAGGTATGTTGAATATCAGCAGACACACTAACCAGAGTCACAAGGAGTGAGTCACCCTTCAGCAGAGCTGAGAGCTGACAACCCAGGCCATGGAACTGTATGGAAACTGTGGAGACTTTTAGAGGGATGCGTAGTGTCATGGAAAGCTGAGATGAGGCTGAATCAGAGATGAGGCTGAGTAGCTGGTGCCAAACCACTGGGCAGAGAAAGACCCGCTCTTCACCAGAGCCTCCCATTATCTGTGAATTCCAGCAAGATGAATAGCAACTGAGAAGACAAGCAACATTGCTGAAGAGACCAGGGGACATAGAATACATCTATGGATATGAGAACTTCTTTATGCCTAAGGCCCTAAAGCTTTAGATAGCAATCCTGGTGTGAAACCCAGGGTAGGAGGCTAGGAATCTAATCGACTGAGTGCATTCTACCTTTAGAGACTACACTTTATTTTTTAAAAGTGCTTAACATATCATAAGGTTATTGGATTGAACTAAATGTTAACTTCATCCTGTTACTAACAGGCTTTAAGAAGAAGATCCAGGCAGTTGTAACCCAAATAATGATGTAGATTTTCTTTGTACATGTGGTTTTAGAGGGAGTAACTTTGTGGCACTGACAGTTATCTCTCTTTTTCTGACAGAAACAGCTTCCCTATCACTTCACTAGGAAGTAGAAGTATTGCTTCCCTGACTTAAAGCAGGGATGTTGCCAGAGTGGGAGATGGGTCTACATCCCCACACTTAGAATCTGTGCTTTTATTGAGATAAACTTTACTCTGTGCATTGCAAAGGGTTAAACCGAAGAAAACACCACCACCACCACCACCACCAGAAACAACAACAACAACAACAAACAAACCCTAGAATACCTTTTTTACTGGTAGAGCAGATGTCAGGAAACTACAGCCTGTGGGCCAAATCTGTCTTGTCACCTAAAGTTTTATTGGAACATAGCCATTCTCATTCATTTACATATTATCTATAGCTGCTTTGTCAAACTTGAGTAGTTGGAACAGAGATTGTGTATGTCCTACAAAGCCTAAAATGTTTACTATCTGGCCTTTTATGGAAAAAGACAAAGCCTGCCAATGTCTTCCATAGAGTATAAAAAATAATTACATACTAGTGGGATGCATTTTATACTAAAGGAACACAGAATTGGAGGGGAGTCATCATGGGATAGTGTTCACCAAAAATGATTTTCTAGAACGGCGGGATACATCTGGCTGGGCTTGTAAGAGAAGGCAGGATGGCGTTCATTTTTTGTTCAACAGGGGCTGGATGAAAAATGTCCCAAAGCAAGCCCTAAGATGTCATCATGGCTTAGCTACTTTATATTTGGGTGACTGGGAATGAAGTGACTGGGTAGTTACTTTAATAATAAGATTGAATAATTGGCTAATAGTTGTCATGCTCTATAGCAGAGACACCTGTCTCCCAAAGTTATTCTCACTCATAGAACATTCTTACCCACTCCCTCTTGGTCATCTGCAGATGAGCATGATGAGCTTGGGCCAAAGGTGAAGATGATGCAACCACAAGATGGGAGGAGCCTGTGATCCTAAATCTCTGCTTAGAGGAGAGGCTCCTGCTGATAATGAATACTGATTTTGGACTTCCTGTGAGAATAAAGAAAACTTTTAATATGTGTGAGCCATTTTATACTTCTAGGCTCATGTTTGTTATGTCAGTTGATACTATTTTAATGCCTGAAATTGTTATTGGACGTGGAGTGCTGCAAAACCAAACCAAAACTAAACTAAACTAAAATGTATTTGAGCAGTGGGGATGGTGAGGGAATTGATATCAAGCCTGGAAAATGAAGATCCACATTACATAGCTTCAAAACATTTGGAAAATCTGTTCCTTTCCATAATCTGCAAATAAGACCCCATCAAACCTACTGAGTCTATAACTTGGAGTGTTGAGAAATGCCAGAATAATAGTGTATATTGTGTTTTAGTTTTTTTTGTTTAGTATTGTATTATGAGATAGATGAATTCAGGAGAAAATTTGCAAATCTCCAGTATAAATTAAGGTAATAAAGAATGTCTAGAAATTTGAGGTCTTGAAAATTGAGAAAGCCAACTATAAGCAGCTACTGGGTTCCTATCAAATTCAAGTATTAGTCATGTATCAGGCACTGGCTGGTGGCTGACTTGTCAGCATTCTAATCCTAGCCCTACCACTCATTGTTCGTGTAACAGTAAGTGTGTTATTTAACTTTTCCAATGGAGAGAAGTTATGAGGTGAAGTGGCCCTGAAGGTTAAAGCAGGTCTTTAAGAAGCTGAGACTATGAGGAAGCAGAAACTATCAGTGAGCAGGAATATGAGACAGAGAGAAAACCTGCACATTTGTGGTGAGGACTTCAGTGTGTGTGGTTTGGAGAATGGAGCAGATGAGCACTTGTGGGACAGCCAGATCCCTTCAATGGTAGATAAGAACTTCATGAACTTTCCCTGCTAAGGTTTTGAGAAACGCTGTTGCTCTAGAACTCCAGTTTCTACGAGGCCTCATGCTAGTATACTCTTGCCGAGTCTGTCCCTCAGACTGTGGCCAAGCAACAGATGAAAGTAGTACACAGACACAGGTACTTTGCCTGAGAGTGTGGCTAGGGGACTGCACGGCTTAGCATTGCCTATGAGAGTGCAACCCTAATAAGCTGGAGCCGTTTGTATTTATTTAGTACAGATTTAATGACAAAGGCCTGGAGCCAACACAACCTGTGGATAATTAATATTGTCATCCCCCCTTGCAGGGAGCAGTCTTGCAGATGATCAAAGGTCGGTTTCCAGACAACAAAAGTAAATAAACTTATCTAGATAAACTCCCTTACATTCCCTTATACTCACTTCTTGCCCTCTGCTTCAGGGTGATAGAATTAACTGCCTTCAGCTTTTATTCTCTCCTGGATCTTTGCAAAACCTCCCAGCCTTCCAAGAAGGTTTGCATTTTTCCCTATAACTTTTCCCACCACCTTGACTGATCTCCTGCACATTCTTCTTGTATTCTATGAGATTTGCCATCCCTCATTTTTTCTTTTTATTCTAAAATAACTCCACCTTTTACTTAAGATAAACTGAGTGAACCTAGCAAAAACACCTATGATTAAACAAATGTTTAACTTTTATGTATCTATATTGGGATGGAGAATTTGGTTTGGTAATGGAATAAATTGTCAGGCAAACCTATCAGCCTACTCTGTAGAGATACTTTTGCAAAAATGAGATGCTTGTGCTCAGATATTCAATTATAAGATGCTTCTTTCACACCTCCCTAATTGCTAACTTCTTTGTCTATTAAATTTGTGATTACGTTTTAACAAAAAAGTATATAGTGAAATTAAAAACATACAGTAAACAAAATTATAATAGTCTTATGGGAAATTTTCACTGTTCTTGAGTGAAGACATGTCACAGTGTCCCCAAAAAGAAAAATCCTGCTCCACAAAGTATCTAATGATCCCGTTAAATCCACAATTTTGTCCTCATCAATTTTTTTTTCCTGAAATTTGACCCCTTTAATTTATCTTGGGATAGCATTTGCTGTAGAAAGGTAGAAAAGGTCAATGAGAGCTTGTTAAAAAGATTCTGTTGGGAGAGGGTTGTTGGTGCCAGGCCAACTCCCCTGTTCCTTACCAGCACCAGCCTTGAGTTGCAACTGCAGCAGCAGAATGGTCGCTGGGAGTTTCATGAACATTGACTTTTCCTACCTTCCCCTCTTCTGCCCTAGTAAAATTAACTTTCTGTGAGTCCAGGTACTTCAGCTGCAGCTTTTTAATGTTAGCTGGATCACCTAGGGCCTGAAAGGAGGAACATTTATCATGTACCCGGTTCCAGATGCTTTTAAATACACTCAGCTAATACACACTGTTGTTATCATCTCTATTTTACAGATAAGGAAGTTTAGAAAGACTTACTGGCTTGTGCAAGATCATCAATTTTTCAAGTATCAAGATTTTCTGATTCCAAAGCCCATTTTTCTCCCACTTGCTCATGTTACCTCTTGGGCAAATTCTTTAGGAGGCAGAAACATTATTGGGAAAGTTACAAGAGGCAGTTCTTTCTATGGCCTCATGATACACAGGATATAACTTATTCCACTAGACCACAGTGCATCCTATCTAAAACACAAGATATTATAAATGTAACTAGAAATCTTTTAGATAGCAGAGATGTTTAGTTCAGAAGGGGAAAGAGGGAGGAGGGTTGCAATCTCTTTGTTCTGTGCATTTTGACTTCATTTCATTTCTCTTCATGCTCCTTGGTATGCTTTGCTCAAAAGTAGCTCCTAACCACATTTGCCTGTAGTATGCCTCATAATAGCAAGGGCCCCAGAAAGCCCAGAATGCTCAGAGTTGAGGCTGAGGTGCTGATGATAATGTTCGTTTTGTAAGCGGCCACCAGAGCCTCATCGGCCACGCATCATCAGGTCTGCATCAGATCTGGCTATGTAGCAATTTAGCTGTGCTGGTTCCTTCTTGCTCTTCCTCCACTCCAATAACTTACAAAAATAAAAACATTCTTCAGTTTTAAAATTGCAATTTTATAATCATGGAAAGGAAGACAAAGGAACAGGGATTTTTCTGTTAGGAATAACTGGGGGACATACTGGACTGCAGCTGAGAATTCTAACTTAAACTCTTCCAGTAGAACTCTTCTACCTTGCTGTATACAAGGAAGTTGCTGAATAGATTACTCATTGGTGCCTCAGCTGATTTTATAATTCTATGACTATGGGCTAGTGAGAGCCCACAGATATCTCTGTCATGGGCTAACATCAAATGTACCATGTTATTC
Organism: Chlorocebus sabaeus; assembly: GCF_047675955.1. Taxonomy (NCBI): domain Eukaryota; kingdom Metazoa; phylum Chordata; class Mammalia; order Primates; family Cercopithecidae; genus Chlorocebus; species Chlorocebus sabaeus. The sequence continues at coordinate 36,982,882 of NC_132913.1, forward strand.
TTTGAATAACTCATTCATTCATTCACCAAATACTTGTTGAATGCCAGTTGCATGCTAGGTACTGTTCTAGGCACTTGAATTACAGGAGAAAGCAAGATAGCTAACCTCCCTTCCCTCGTTGAGCTTTTTTTCCTACCGGGGAGGGAGAAAATAGACAAGTAGACACAGGGAATAATTTATGATAGTAATGACTATTCTGAAAGCTGTAACACTAGCAATGTGATAGAGATGGGAAATAGATAGAGAGAATAGGGAGACAAATCGGGGTATAGAGATCTCACTGAAATCTAAGGAGTAAGATTTGACCTGAGACCCGAGTGTCATGAAAGGGGTCTTTTGTCTGGCCAGCATCATCTCCCACCTGGATTGTTGTGACACCATCTTTATGGGCAGCCTGCCTCCAGTCTTCCCCACCTTCAACCCACTTCACTCACTGCTGTCAGATTGTCTGCTGAAATTCTATGTGACGAAGTCACAGCCTGACTTCAGCCTTTCCAGAATTCTCCTAGACCTGAGGGATAATGTGAAAACCTTGTGGCAGAATTTGTCTAACCCTTTATGATGTGTCCTCTAGGTAGTTTTTTAGACTAACTTTTAGTCAATGGAGATAAAGCAGACATTCAGCCAATCTTTGGCAATGCCCTGAATCTGGCTGTTCCTGGCTGGGTTGTGCCATTACCTCTACCTCGGCCCTCTAACCACACTTGGCTCCTACCAAGTGTGCATTCCTACCCGTTCCTTATCTTGAAATCCCAGGTCAGACAACCCCTCCTCCATGAATTCTTTTGAATCACTTCTTTCACCATTATCACCTGGCACTTCAGATAGAAATATTTTCTCTCTGTCAAGTTCCTATAGCCTATTGTGCACATTTCTGTGATGCCACATTATATGACATTGTGGTGATTTATTTGCATGTGGGTCTTTTTCACTAGATTATGAACTCTCCAACAGGTAGGGCTTTAAATACCAATATTCCTAGTGCTCTGCACATTTGCTTGCATATACTAAGGGTGCAAATAACATTTGTTTGATGCATTAAGATATATTCTTCATCCTATGTGCTAAAGTCAAGGTATTGGCAGAGATGTATGTGCAGTTAAGTTTGGCCTAATTGTGCCACAATTCATATTGTATAATACTTTCAGGGGAAGATATGAGGTATAAACTTTTAATATGGGTGTAGCATCCTGTAATGTAGGTGCAGAACCAGGAGGTAAGGAGAGGGAGTGGAGAGAATAGGAACTTGAAGGGGCAGGAAAAAAAAAAGAATGAAATTTCTGTAGAAAGTAACACTTTTTTTTCTGATCTTCTGACTACCTCAAATATTTTTAAAAGAATAAGAAATAAAATTCTTTTTTTTTTTTTTGAGACAGACTTGCTGTGTCGCCCAGGCTGGAATGCAGTGGCGCAATCTTGGCTCACTGCAACTTCTGCCTCCTGGATTCAAGTGATTCTCCTGCCTCAGCCTCCCAAGTAGCTGGGATTACAGGTACACACCACTATGCCCGGCTGATTTTTGTATTTTCATTAGAGACGGGGTGTCACCAGGTTGGCCAGGCTGGTCTTGAACTCCTGACCTCAAGTGATCTGCCCACCTTGGTCTTCCAAAGTTCTGGGATTATAGGCATGAACCACAGTGCCCAGTCTTTTTGTTTTCTATTTTGAATTGTATTATTAATATATAAATGCATTCCAATTATACAACTCAAGCACTATTCAAGAGAGCTAAAGTCCTTTGTGGTATGCTGAATAATGGCCTCTCTAAAGATGTTCGTAGCCTAATCCCTGGGTCCTGTGGATGTTACTTTACATGATAAAGGGAGTTAAAGATTTTGAGATGAAGAAGTACTCTTGGATTATCCAGGCAGGCTCAAGGTAATGACAAGTGTCCTTCTGAAAAGAGGCAGGAGGATCTAAGTCAGCAGTGGAAGATGTGGCCATCAAAGCAGGTGGTGGGAGTGAAGCAAGGAAGAGGCTGCAAGTCATCTAGTGCAGGTAGCCTCTAGAAGCTGAAAAAGGTAAAGAAATAGATTCTGCCTTTAGAGCCCCAGAGAGAACCATCTTTGCCAACACCTTGACTTTAGCTCAGTGAAACTGATTTTGGATTTCTGTCCTCTAGAAGTGTAAGATAATCAATTCATGTTTTGTTTTGATTTTTCGTTTTCAACTTTTATTTTAGAATCAGTGGGTGTCATGGGTGTAGTTTTGTTACATGAGTATATTGTGTGATTCTTAGGTTTGGAATATGATTGAACCCACCTACGTAGTGAGCATAGTACCCAATAGGTAGTTTTTCTGCACTCACCCCCTCTCTCCCCTTCTAGTAGTCCCCAGTATCTATTTTTCTTTATGTCTATGTGTATCCAATATTTAGCTTCCACTTGTGAGAACATGCGGTATTTCATTTTCTGTGTCTGTGTTCGTTTGTTTAGGATTATGGCCTCCAGCGGCATCTGTGTTGCTGCAAAGGACATGATTTCATTCTTCTTTATGGCTGCATAGTATTTCAAATTCATTTTTTTTAAAAGCCACTAAGTTTGTGGCAAATTACAACAGTGGCAATAGGAAACTAATATGGTCTCTCAATTTCACTCTACCAAATGTAACCCAAAGTTATTAATATGGTGTGTATCTTTCCAGGCTTTTAAAAACAAATAACATAAAACTGTGCATGTGTAAATAGTTTGGTTTTTGAATGATTTTTTAAAAAATTTTGCTGCATATATATTCTGTAATTTTCTTTTTCACTTATCACTGTTTCTTGGGTATTTTTAAAATCAGTATATTATAATGTATTTCTTTCCTTTCAACTACATTTTGATTCTTCTATGGATCTTCCATAATTTATATTACATTTTAGTAATTATATCATTACTAAATTATAATAAATTGTTGAAATTTACCTTTCTGGTTGAAAAGCATAGTTAGGTTTTTGTTCAGGGTATTAAAAACCCAAATTTAACTGTACATGATCATCACTGGAAATATTATATTTCCCTCAAATGAATGGTTACATCTGAATGCACCTTGGAGAAAGCAATGTTAACAAATCCTCCCTGATCCAAGATTTTCATTTATGATTTTTTTAAAATCTTGAAGTTTTATGAACAACTCTATTTCATTTGCAGATAGATTATATATAGCTTTAACAGATTAAAAATAATAGTAAAAAAAAAATTCCACCCTACAAAACAGTCTTTTTTTGAGGCAGACTTGTCAGAGCAGGTTACAACACATAATGAGATGTCATAGCCTGGTGAGATATGCAAAGCAGGTTCAGAAAAACTGTCAATACTGCATAGTGCCTTTAATACTGAGGATAGTAGATCTGGGGAAAAAGAAATCCTTTGGCTGCCATTCTATTTAAATGACTGGAAATATGTAGTTATCAAAGCTCTGATAAATGTTCACTGTAGGTCAAGTTCTTTCTTTTAAAAAAGGACTACGGTTTTATAGAATTGTTTTGGAAACTGAATGCACTTTGCTACCCAAGCCCTACTCAAAGCACTTGCTGTCATTCAGTAGAAAAGATTTGGCCACCACCTTTGTGTTAAATATAAATGTAGTCGAAAGGTTTAACGGATTAAAACTGTGCTGTTTAATTTGAAATGGAATTTCCCACCATCCTAGCTTAGGTAGTTAGGATTCTGTAAGTTTGCTTTTCATTCCAGCCTGGTTTATAGGCACAATAAAGAAAAGGCAAGCAATGGACTTAGAATGCAAGTGTGTCAAATTGAGGAGATAGGCCTCCTTTTGGTAGAAGGAGAGGGGAAAATCACCCCATTAACTGCAACTTGTTAAAATTTACGAAGTCTCTATAGTTTATTAGCCCTTTTTTCCCTCTTCACACCAAAAGAGTAGGTAAAAGGTAAGCAGCAACAAGGAGAGACATTATATGCAGAAGTGAACACTGATATGACAGAGTCTTCTTTTAATAACAAACAGTGTTAGCTCTCTAGGAGGCAGACAGTATGAAGTGCAACAAAAACTGTAATTATGCTCTCAGCAGGGAACCTATATTTAGAGTGACAGTAAGAGTGTCTCTAAAAACCTGCTAGGTTAAGGCTGCTAGTCTTAATTACATGTATTAGGAGTTTGTGTCTTTACTTTTTTCCTTTTAAATTTCAAAGAAAAAACCTAATTATAACTTGGACCCTAGTAAATTGGGCCATATTTAAACAATGAACATTTGGGCAATCTCATCATGCATCATGATGCATCTGACTGGTACAGCTGCTGTAGAAGCCAAACTGGCTCCCCCATATAATTTGTTTCTGCTGCCTCCATGACAGAGGAACAACAAACAAAAGCTAAACAAGGGAAATAATGAAATTATGCTTCTTTTCAGTCAATGACACCTAAGCCTTCTGGAGGTGGGGATCATTCCTTGGGTAGATTCTTACATACAGAATTACAGGTCGTTCATATGTTGTTAATGTGTATGTTAGCTAGATGATAGTGGGATAAATCTTCTTGGTTGGATTTTTGCTGCTATTTTGGTCCTAGATATAACAGTAGCTCACAATTGCTTCTAGTTGACTTTAATGGAAGTGTATGAAGCCCAAAATTTTAGGTTTTGCAAGGAGTGCAGCAGAATGTGTTATAACTGAACAACATGTTTCAGAGTTATAAGGACTGGTCCTGTGGCATTCATTATAAAGATGGCTCCCGAACATGGAGCTGACTACATTTGACTTTTCCATGTATGTCTTAACCTTCACTTGGTTTATTCCATACTAGCTTCTTATGCTTGTATACAGTGTGCACTGGACTTCAAGAAAGAAGAGCTCAATCTGCTAGGCTTAGATTATAATACTATGGATAAGTGTATGAATATGGGGGATTGTGATGCCCTCTTAGTGGGGTTACTTGTCATTAAGATGACACTTTGTAATTTTGCTAAGCACTCAATAAATATGTTCATTACTAATTCTCATTGCTCACATGTAGATTAAAAAAGCTGAGTATTACAAAGTTGTGGGATGAACTGAATAAAATTAATTTGTTGAGTTTAATAGGCAAAAGTTATGCTGATATGACTGAGCTAATGAATCAAGCTGTACAAAAGTGAATTTAATTTATTTTGATACTATTCTTTTCTATGGCTCTATTTCTGGAAGTTCTGATGGGTTCTATGACTCACGTGATTTTAAGATAGTCTGCACAAAATTGTGATGACTAAAACATTTTCTTCTCTTTGGAATTTATGTATAACTAAATTGAATTTCTATTTGCTTTCAAATAACTATCAAAGTAAAATAATAGTAGTTCTGAAAGGATTTAAATAAATGCTGAAAATTTGGAAACCATTTGCATATTTATTGGTGCCCCCATTGAAGTTTTATCTTGGGCAGCCCAACTTTCAATTTTGCTGAAATACTAATTTAGTCTTCATTATTGTTGGCTTGAGGAAAGTAATCACTGGTTCTAAAGTTAATAATAGTTTTATAGTAGAGTCTTGTGGAATTTTACAGTGATAGGGATCTGTAGTCTAAATAATAGCATTTTTCTAATTAAGCAGCAATTGAATAAACAATAAAAATCAAGGATGAACTATTCATTTATTTTGATGTGTTTAGTTCAATTTAGATTATACTTCATAGCGTATTTGTTATTGCTGTGTTGAATAATTTATTAAAGTAATGAGTAACATGAATCACTGGGACAGTTTTCTATATTTTATCAGAATAAATTGTTAGATGAAAAATTGAGTAAGGTTTATAGAGGCCACTTGAAACATTATTGGATATTACTAACAATAAGCATTAGTTATTATTGGATATTACTAACAATAAGCATTAGGTAGTGAGCACAATAATCTTTCATATAATCCGTCCCTAAAGTGTGATCAGTTCAAGCAAGAAGTTAGTGAATATTATTATTAAAAGATGACCAGTTGCCATAATAGTAGAAATGGTGGCAAAAATACAACACAACAGGGTCCCATTGATTTAAGAATGACTTTTAAAAACATCACCAAAAAGAGTTAGATTCTTTGAGCATATTTTAACCACATAAAGTAGTAATTATGTTAAGTGTTCCAAAATTGAGCCATGTAATATTGGAAGTGAACCCACAGATCTTTATAGCAGGTTTTCCCCTTTTTATAGAAGCAAAATCATAGAAAAGATAATCACTGGAAAACCTGAATAAATAATTTTCATGGTACTATCAAGGAGGTCTTAGAACTGACATTCAATGCATTTGTTTCCCATCCCTATGTATGTCCATTATTGAAGATGGTGAATGACTAGCCTTTCTATAGAATCTCAAAATATTACCATATGTTACCATATGCTTCCAAGACAAAGGAAAACCTGAATGGCCATCTCATCAATTTCACACCCTGCAAGGAGATTCACATAAGTTAGTTAATACCAGTGAGATATTACCCAATTTTAAATTTTCTCTAGCAAAGCTCTGCCTTCTGTAACCCCACTTTGAGTGGGTTTAGCTAATCTCATAGTCTGGAAAATCTTCATAAATAACATCCATTTAAGTCAGACCCATTTTGTGGTTCTGTCTCCACAGAAATAAATGACAATTGATTTAAGCATGTTTGCCTGTGATTCTTGATTGACTTTTGACCATTTCAACGTCTATTTTCATTTAGAACATTTTGTTTTGCTCCGTCTGTTTTTTTCTTTCCCTTTCTATCAAAAGCTTTAAATGTCATTCTGGCCTTTTATTTTTCTTTAGGTTAAACTCATTAATCTGAGGTGGGATTTGAGAATATTAGGATATTAGGAAAGTGTTTGAGATAAATTGAGTGTTTGAGATGAATTTAGACTTTCTATGATATTTCACAATTAAGCTTGGAAATGATTCTTTTGTGTGTAGTAATATTTTGAATTCTTAAAAGTTGTCAGTCATACCTTATAATTTACCCATTTCTTAGCCATATACATTTGTTCTTTCCCAATGTTTTCCACAACTGCATAATACTACAGCTGACCCTTGAACAACTCTAGGGACACCAACCCCAGTGCAGTGGAAAATCCGTGCATAACTTTTGACTCCCCAAGAACATTAACTACTAATAGACTGCTGTTGAATGGAAGCCTTACCAATAACATAAGCGTTGATTAACACATAGTTTATATGTTATATGTATTACATACTGTAGTCTTATGATAACATAAGCAGGAGAGAAGAAAATGTTAAGAAAATCATAAGGAAGAGAAAATGTATTTACTATTAAGTGGAAGTAGATCATCATAGAGGTCTTCATCCTTGTTGTCTTCATGTGCAGTAGGCTAAGGAGGAGGAGGAGGAAGAAAAGGGGCTGGTCTTGCTGTCTCAGGGGTGCAGAGGCAGAATATGTAAGTAAATCTGTGCAGTTTAAACCCATGTTATTCAAGAGTCAACTGGTCTACATATTATGTAAGTGGAATACATGTTATTAATATGAGTAAAAACAGAGTGATATTTATCTCTTAAGAACTGTCAGACTAAATGTATTTGTAGATTCATTGATTCAAGTGATAAATGTAGGAATAGTGATCTTTAATATGTAAATAAATTATATTTGACAGCAGTAAATACTCAGCATAATGTTATTTCATTTATTTATTTTTACTGTTTGACAATCTAAATAATACCAATAAATTTGTTCTTAAAATGTTGTAATTAATCTAGTTGAGGAAAATGTCATATAAGGGAGTCAAACTTTTAAAAATGATTGTTGTTATACTGTGTTTCACAATTAATATAATTTTTTTTAGCCTAAGAGAAGTTTTACACTAGCATAAAATGGAATTGTTTAGACTGGTACTTTGGTTTAGCAATGGTAGGTAATACAGTGCAGTCCTCATTTTACTATAAGAAAGTCCACCTAATGTTTTATCTGTGACCCCTGATACCATTGCTTTAAAAAGATTCAGTCCACTTAATTTGTTAATTTGTTAAAGACCAGATCATAGCTGCTCATTCATTTGAATCTTACCATGTATCTCAAGTGATCAATTCAATTTGCATGGAAAAGACACAGGGCAGAGAAGGTTTGTGAAAATTCTCGTGAAAGAAGACTGGTGAAGCCAGAATTATAATTTATTCTGATTTAGCTCAATCTCCTTCAGTATGGGAATATTAATGCTGCTTTTCTCTGTTCACCCCCAAATTATGTTTTAAGCATAAGTCCAAATACAGATTTAGAATAATTTCTGAGTTTTAAAGATCAGGTCTGTGTTTTTCATCTCAGACATTATATTCATAAGAAATCTGGGGCAATACCACTTGAAAATAGGAATTTCTTAACTCCAAAATTTATGAGACTTCTGTCTATTAGAAGAAAAATATGGAATTTTCTTTCCTTAAGACATGTTTTTACTGGGACAGCCTGTTTGCCATTGCTGCTTAAAACTGATCCCAAAGAGAAAATCCTCATGATTCATTGGATTGCTTGCCTTGGAGCAAGGCCAGGAGCAGTAAGTTTTCAAGATAAACAGTGCTCAGGCTGAAAGAATGGCACAGACGATTTCTCAGGTGGAGTGTTCCCACTTCCCTTCTGGCATGTACTGTATTTCATAGTGTCTTACAGATAAGGCTTGAGGGGAATCCAGTATGAAATAAGTTTGTCATAATACTGATTTCCTGGCAGTTTTATCAAACTATATCTTGAATATCCCAAAGAACATGGTTCTAAATTTATTGGCATTTATGGATTGAAACCTATTTTCATCACAGTTTAACCGGGGACCCTGATGTCTGTTTTGTTCAGTGTTGTATCAGTGTTGGCATAGCATCTTGCCCAGACCAGGTGTTCAATGAATATTGACTGTACAAGTTGAATGAATGAATTCAGGTTCACCTCAATTGAAATTTGATTAATAAAGTCCAGGATGATGTAAATGTAGCCAAGTCATACCAGACTGAACATTTGGTCTTCATAATTGGCCATGTTTACGTCTTCTGAATAATCATACAATGCCATTTGTTCATTTTTGTTCATTCAAAAGATATCTATTAACTATCTTGGCCATGATTGGCATTTCACTAGGAGTTAAGATACAGCAATAAGATAGACTAGGCCTCTGAGCTATATCAGAATGCATGAGGTACTTGCCCTGCCTTGCTTGGTGTTGCCATTCTGTATTTGACTTGAGGCAAGCACAAAAATATTCACAAAATTGAATAATGTGCAGACTAACATGGTCAGAGTGGGAAGATAGGACACGGTGCTAAGGGATTAAAAAAAACCTTCACAGAGGTAGCTAGGGCTCAAGGATAGGTAGGCATTTGGAAGGTAAAGTTGGTGACACAGAGTTTCCTAATATTGCAAGAACTGTGTGTGTGTGTGTGTGTGTGTATTTGTACACTTGACTAGAGAGAAGAGGAAATGGGGGAAAAAAAGAGACACATGGTCCAAGAGAAATTAAAAAGAAATATTTTTTTTCCCCATGTTTGCACTCTACTATTCTATTCTCCTATTTACTGAGATTGGAGCCCCATGGGGTGAATAATTTCGTCTTTGCTTTCTACATTGCCCTTCATCAGTACACACTCATGATCAGGTTTCTGGAACTTAATGGCAAACTTGTTCTGATTGAGAGTGCAGCTAACTGGTATAATGGTGCATTGTCTGAGAGACCAAAGTTAAAGACATTTAGTTGTTTCTGCACTCTGATATCACCAAAATCAACCATTAATCAGAACCTCATTCAGTTTCCTAAGTAAAAATGTTACTCTCGGATGTTATTTAGGAATCTTATGTCTTAGAGCACAAAAGTATCATTTAAAACATAGAAATTTATAGAAGGTAATTTTGTAATTCTAAAGAGTTAATGCAGTACCAAGCAAGTATCATGCATCCCCTGAGCTTTCATATGAAAGTAAAATTGATTTGTCCACCTAATTTCTTTCAGATCAATTTTACTAATATGTATTTATCGGTCATTTAGGAATTTTGTTGACCTTTTCTTTCTTATTCAAAACTATTGCTTATTTTAGAGTTCAAGTATTCTCCCAATATTCAGGAAACTATCTGTAAAATGAGTTGATCTAGATCAGGCTTTTTAAAAGGGACGATGGGTGGACTTGAGAAGTTCATATATCCTCTGGAATTACATGAAGCCTTGTGTACACATAGTTGATTCTTAGTATTTGCAAATTATGTATATGCAAATTTGCCTACATGTCAAAATTTATGGGTAATGCCCGAATTAATACTCACAGCACTTTTGCAGGCCTTTATAGACATGTGAGGAGCAGTGAAAAATTTGAGTTGCCTGACATACACCTTCCCAGCTGAGATTAAACCAGGTAGTGCTTTGCCCTCGTTTCAGCTCATGTACTGTACACAAGTGTGCTTTCACAGTCCCTTTAGTGACACATTTTTCACATTTGTACTTTTTATTAGTGATTCCCATGTTTGAAATGAACCCCAAATGTGTGTTAATGTCTTGTCCAGTGTTCCTAACCACAAAAAATATTGTGCTATATCATATAGAGAAAATGTGTGTCATGTAAGCTTTGTTCCAGTATGAGTTACAGGGCTGTTGGCCATGAGTTCTATGTTAATGAGTCAACAATGTATATTAAATAAGGTGTCTATAAACAGAAACACACATAAAACAAGGTTATATACTGCATTGATGAAAATGTGACCAGTGGCTCATAGGAATCTAACCCTGTATTTCCCCTAGGAGCAGAGGTTCCATATTATCTGCCCTAGTGTTCATGGTGACTTTAAAGAACATAACTAACATGAATAACCAGAATTGAATGTACACATGTTTTTTGGAGGGGATAAGGGGGCACAATATGCATCAGATTCTTAGTGGGGACTACAATTCTGCCAAGGGTTAAGAAATATTATTTCTTTATAAGAGTTGTTTCCATGCTAACATTCCTAAACTCCTAGGCCCACCACATAGAAACTGGGACTAGTGTGCTGGCATTGAAGTGTTAAAGAAAGAAAGCAACACAGATAACTGAAAAATGGGGATTCACATCTTTAACTTGCCATTTACTGAGCCATCTCTTCATTACTGCCTTTGCAGTTAGAGCTAGTTTGAATCCTGTTTTTCAGTTTACTAGCTAAGTGATCTTGGGAAAACATTCTTTTTTTTTTTCTTTTTTAATTATAATTTTAACTTTCATTTTAGATTTAAGAGTTACTTGTGCAGGTTTGTTACACAGGTTTATTGTGTGACACTGAAATTTGGGATATGAATGTTCCTGTCACTCATGTAGTGAGAATAATACACAATAGTTTTTCAGCTCCTGTCCCCTCTCTCTCTTCCCCCTGTGGTAGTCCCTAGAGTCTATTGTTCCATCTTCATGTCCATGTGTACCCAATATTTAACTCCCACTTATAAGCGAATACATGCAGTATTTGGTTTTCTGTTCCTGCATTACTTTGCTAAGGATAATGACCTCTAGCTGCATCTGTGTTGCTGCAAAGGACATGCTTTTGTTCTTTTTTATGGCTGCATAGTATTCCATGGTATATATGTACCACCTTTTTCTTATCCAATCCACCATTGATGGGCACCTAGGTTGATTCCATGTCTTTACTATTGTGAATAGTGCTGCAATGAACATATGAAAGCATGTGTCTATTAGGTAGAATGATTTGTTTTCCTTTGGGTGTATACCCCATAGTGGGATTACTGAGTTGAAGGATAGTTCCACTTTATATTCTTTGAGAAATCTCCAAACTACTTTCCACAGTGGATGAACTAACTTATATTACCACCAACAGTATATGAGCATTCCTTTTCTCTGCAGCCTTGCCACTGTTGTTATTTATTTATTTATTTATTTATTTATTTATGACTTTTTAGTCATAGCCATTCTGACTAGCATGAGGTGATATGTCATTGTGGTTTTGATTTTGAGAAAAAATTCTTAACCTCTCTAAGTTTCATTTTTTTTTGTATGTACAAAGGCATACAATAATACCTAAGAGAATTATTTTAAAAATTAAATTAGATGATGCATTTAAAGCACCATGTAAAGTATGTGGGAATAGCCAAAACCATTTCTATAAATGTTATTATAGTAGACACTTGATAGAAAACTGTTAATTTCTTTTTCTCTTTCCCACTTAGAAATAGTGTAAGACCCATTTTCACCGATGAATTAGTAAATGTACTTTGGCATTGCCTCTTTCCTAACAATAACTAGTGGAGAAAGCAGCACAGGCTCCCAGGGTCTCTGGTTTTCTTCCTCCTGATCCCTCTGGTCTGTGCTCTGTGGCAGAGAAGGATAATTGGAGCACTGTGGCCCTGGTGGGGAGCAGTGTGCTGTCTCTTGGTTACAAGGGGAATCACCTGTCTCCAACTCTGGACCAAGGATGAAGGGCTCATGCATCAGCGCTCTCCCAGGTGCTTGTCTCCTGAAGGGAATGTTGACTCTAGCCATTCAGAAGCCTGTGAATGACATCTAAGTGCCCACTTCATATCCACTTCAAAGGGACTCTTAGGATTTCACTTTTCTAATTTGAAAACCTGAAACCCCATTTTCCTCAAGAATTTTAGACTAATCATTTTCCTTAACCTCTCAGAATTCCCCTGACTTATCTTAAATATATAAAATAACGTAAGTGCAATGACAGATTATTGAAGAATGAGGCATTCTACACTAATGGATTTTCCAGGTGAAATTGGCCCCTTGCTGTGTTTTACTTTAATAATTTCATAGAATTGGCCATAAGTTGTATTATATGTTCTTTTGAGTTCTTAGATGTGTTTCTAGAGGGTGGATAATTTAAACTTTTCTTAATAACTATGAATCAACTGCTGTGCTATGTTATAGAACACAGCAACTCCCTCAGAGCCTGCTAACACAAGTAGATTAATTGTCTCCATATATTAATAGTTCCAGTTTTGTTGCTTTTCATTTGTTGTTGTCCTTGTCATTGGATTTTTTTTTCTTGATGATGTAAGTATGTGAGGAATGCCATTGTAGCTCACATTCTAGACTGCATTAAAGGATAAATCAACTAATTTCTAATTGTTTGCATAACAATACAGATGCAACCATTTGTGTACGTATTTGTTTAATAACATATTGTCATTATTCACTAGTTATAAATATGAATTGTGGCATTATAGTAGTACATTTTATGTTTATATTGAAGATATAAAACATATTTGAATGGACTAATATATATATACACTTCTGTAAATATTTTTCTCTCCCTTCTGTGAATTCTTGCTCTAGATGAGTCAATGTAATAGAACTATTTTTTGGGGGGGCCCAGGATAAACTCCAAAATAACCTCACATTACTAAGAATTAAATGTTTTAGTTACAGTTATGCTTTGTTTCAATGTAGTGCATATACATCCATTCCTGTATAGTTCTAGGCTCTCTTAACACTTAGGCATCACTGTTTCCTGTCTAGAGGTGGCATTTTATCCATGGACTTATAGAATAACTTCAACTCCTTTCAACTCTGGCAAAAGTAATCTATTGTTTGCAGTATAATCTCACTCTCATTTAAAACAAAAACAGAATGTAAATAAACAACATCAGGCTTTAGTGTTCAGTGTCTCTGTTTTGCCCTGTATGGAAATAACCCAAACCAAAGCCTCTGTGTCTATTTATTTACTTTGGTGCTAGTTGAGATGGTTAGTGAAGTGGGTCATACAGTCAGCCTCTCAGTTTCTCCACCACCACCACTAAAAGTGGCCATATCTGCCTAATTTGAAAACGACACATTCAGTAAAATAGAGATAAAGAAATGTAATAGCTATGAAATGTCTTTCACAGACAGACAGCAAATGTGAGAGAAGGTGTATTTAATGTAAAAAACACAACTGGGGTGCCATTCTTTTTCAAAGCACCCTAAGTGGAGAGTGCAAATGTAATGCATGATAATGAAGGTGCCCAATTTTGGAAAGTGGTTTTTAAAATGCTGCTGCAGAATGCTATCTAGAGTCTCTTAGGAAAAAGCAAAATCTCATCAGGGACCTTTTCAAGCATCATTTTCTCCTGTTTTAAATGATCTCACGTGAACTTGCCGTTAGTCGGCTTGGCACAGTTTCAATTATTCATTATTTTTGACCGCTTGCAAAAGGAACAAAGGGCTTGTTATTAGTGATTTGCCAGTTGGTTGCAAGACTTAATCTAGGTATTTATGGAGCTCTTTGCCTCATGTTTATTTTGTTGTATACAGTTGTATGATCTAAAGGATTTCATAGCCCCTTGATCCTCAATTTAGAAAATCTCTTCTCAAGTGATTAGTGTGGAAGAAACTATAGTCTTTGCACACCAGGTCTCTGCTCATAATGAAGTTTCGCTGAAATCTTTTCTCCTAGCATAAGAGAGTTTGAGATAAAGAAGTGTACTCTCTTTGATTATTTGTGCAAAGATTCCTTTCTTCCGTGAGGTGAAAATGCAACTTTTCATGTACTTCTTTCTTCAAATTTCATTTTTTATTATATATATTTAAGGTATACAATAAGACGTTTTGATAATACGTGCAGTTAATTACTATAGCCAAGCAAATTAACATATGTATCACATCATATAGTTACCTTTTTCTTTGTGTTTTCATGGTAAAACCCCTTAAAATCTGCTCTCTTAGCAAATTTCCAATATGCAGTATGATATTATAATCCCCATGCTGTATATAATATCTCTAGACATATCTCTCTAAGTGCAAGTTTGTATTCTTTGGTATATCTCACTATCCCCACTTCTGTTCCACTACTGGTAACCACCGTTCTGCTCTACTTCTATGACTTCAACTTGTTTTAGATTCCATATACAATAATGAAATATTTTTCTTTCTGTGTCTGGCTTATTTTACTTAGCATAATGCCCTCCAAGTTCATCCATATTTTCACAAATGGCAGCATCTCCTTCTTTGCTAATGTTGAATTGTGTATATGTACTGCAATTTCTTTATCCATTCACCTGTTGATGGACACAGGTTGATTCCATACTTTGGCTATTGGGAATAATATTGCAACGAACATGAGAACACAGATATCTCAATCAGGTGCTAATTTTATTTCCTTTGAATATATACCCACCAGAGGAATTAGTGGGTCATTTGGTAGTTCTGTTTTTAATTTTTTGATGAAGTTCCATACTGTTTTCCATAGTGGCAGTACCAATTTGCATTTCCCCCAACAGTGTACAAGGGTTCCCTTTTCCCCCACACCCTTGCCAACTTTGTTAGCTCGTATCTTTTGGACCCATCTTCACAGGCAAGAGGTGATAACTCCTTGTCATTTTGATTTCCATTTCCCTGATATTAGTGATGTTGAGTACCTTTTCATATACCTGTTGGCTATTTGTGTATCTTCTTTGGAAAAAATGTCTACTCATATCCTTTGACCATATCAAAATCAGGTTATTTTGTTTTGGTTTTTGCTCTTGAGTTGTGAGTTGGGAAAAGTGGATATTCACATGCAAAATAATGAAACTGGTCCTTTATCTTCAATACAAAAATTAACTCAAATGGATTAAAGACCTAAATGTAAGACCTGAAACTGCAAAACTCCTACAAGACAACAGGAGAAAAGCTTATCGATGTTGGCTGTAGCAATGATTTTCTTTGATACCACACCAAAAGCTAAATAAAAATAAAAAAGAAACAAGTGGGAATCCATCAAACTAAAAAGCATCTGTACAGCAAAGGAAAAACTAACAAAATCAAAAGGAAGCCTGCAGATTGGGGGAAAATATTTATAAACCATATAGCTGATAAGGAGCTAATATTGCATACTTCTATGCGTACATCTTATTAATTGGGTCATATGTTACCTACTACACTGTCTGTGGTGCTGTGTAATATATGGTTTATGCTGTATTATTACTTATATAAAGTATAAAAATTTCCAGCTAAGGAATTTTGGACTTAGAGGGTAAGTAGAATACAGTAAGTCACATTAGGAGATAAAAGCTGCATGGGTACACAGGAGGAAGAAATCTGAGTCATGAAACATCAGCCCAGTCTCCATGGGGGAGGGAAAAAGTGCTATTTGGAAAAGGATGAGTATAGTTTTACATGCAGGAATCATAAGGGACTGTAGGGTGAGGTTTTCTGTGTTTTCAATGTTTACGCTCCCCCAAAATTAATATGTTGAAACTTAACCCCCAGTGTGATAGTATTAAGAGGTGGGACTTTTAGGAGGTGATTAGGTTAACTAATGGGATTAGTGCCCCTTTTAAAAGAGACTTGAAGCATCCTGTTTGTGTACACACATAGAAGGTGCCATTAAGAGAAACAGGCCCTCGCCAGGCACTGAATCTGCTGGTCCTTGATTTTGGACTTTGCAGCCTCCAGAACTGTGAGAAATAAATTTCTGTTGTTTATAAATTCTGCAATCTAAGGTATTTTGTTATGGCGGCTTGAATAGACCAAGACAGAGTTTATAGTCAGCATAAAGAGTATGAGCAAAGAAGCAGAGTAAAAATGTACACATTTCTCTAGGAGAAATCAGAAGCAACCTAACTGGAGAGTGTCCTAAAAAGATTTTAACTGATCTCCTTGGTAATAACACACATTCCTGTGGTTGATGTGGGTGGGGTTTGTGGGCTGTGAAGAACTGTTTGATAGGACCGTGTTGCCCTGATTGAGTCTTACAATGATGGTGCAGTGGCTGTGATCCTAATGGACTGTTGAAGTCATGCTACAGCTGTATTTCATGGTAACATGCTAGTTGTAATTGTTCTTGGTCATTTGTCTGATGTATAATGGCTCCTTTGAGATACTAAATTATGATTATGCATATATGTATTTACACATGATTTATAATGGAAGGAAATTTGATAGGCTACATACAGAATATTTTGGGTCTGAATGAAATCTTTTATGTACTTTTGGAGTTCAAATTTCTTTATCTAGAAGTATCATTATTTCAGAGCAGATTTGGAATAAATAGTATTCTACCGTAATATAGCATAGGCTGAATTGAAAGAGAAAGCACACAAAAACCCCAATAAGTTATAGTGTTTGGGTGTCTAAAGAGTTAGTATTTATAGGGAAATATAGTAGGTATGCCGGTATGAGGATCAGATTAAATTTGCAACAGTGGGCGCACACACACACAGTAACTTCAGAAAGGTAAAGCTATACAAGAATACACTGGAAATAGCACATACTATCTTTCAACCATTTTTTTCCTTTGGACCTGCATGTTTTTCAAAACTAGCTTATAGAGTGCAGTGGGTTTCACAGATAATTCAAACAACCCAGCATTTTTCAGAATACAATTTCAGTTCAATTGATCAGCACTTTCTTTTCTGGGTGGGGTGGTGGTGAAGAAAGTGGGAGGGTTGGAAGGATTGGTTTGTCACTATCTCATAAGGAATATCCTTTTTGGTACTTTCATGTCAGTCCCCATCTGGCTGTTTCCAGCCCTCTGGCTTTGGGCAAGTTAATGAAATTTTCTACAACTTGATATTCTCATCTACAAAATGGAGATAAGATGCCTATGTGACAGGTTTGTGATAATGTATGGAAAACATGTAACTCAGTGTCTAGCACATAATACATGCTCACTGTTGGCCAGTGTTGCACACCCTCTATGAGAAAGGCACTTTGACTCATGCTTCTCATGTAATCCTCGTGGTAATCCTGTGAGTATTATGATTCTAAATTTATGGATAAAAATCTTGAAACCCAAGAGAGTAAAGTGATTTCAACAAGGTTAAGCCAACTCAAGAATAGAAGTCAGGAGTTTAATTTTGACCTTGCAATGCCAAGCCTCCAACATGCGGCTGCATTAAGTTCAATCACTCCCTCTTCTGTTTTCTCTATCTCCCCCTTTCCTGTTCTCTGCAGTTCAACCTTCTTCAATATCTTTGGATTTTTTTTTATACTTTAAATTCTGGGGTACATGTGAAGAAAGTGCAGTTTTGTTACATAGGTATAAATGTGCCATGGTGGTTTGCTGTACCCATCAACTTGTCACCTACATTAGGTATTTCTCCTAATGTTATCCCTCCCCTAGCCTCCCACCCCGCAACAGGCCCCAGTGTGTGATGTTCCCCTCCCTGTGTCCATGTGTTCGCATTGTTCAACTACCACTTATGAGTGAGAACATGTGGTGTTTGGTTTTCTGTTGTGTTAGTTTGCTGAGAATGATGGTTTCCAGCTTCATCCATGTCCCTGCAAAGGACATGAACTCATCCATTTTTATGGCTGCATAGTATTCCATGGTGTATATGTGCCACATTTTCTTTATCCAGTCTATTATTGATGGACATTTGAGTTGGTTCCAGGTCTTTGCTACTGTGAACAGTGCCACAATAAACATAAGTGTGCATGTGTCTTTATAGTAGAATGATTTATAATCCTTTGGGTATATGCCCAGTAATGGCATTGCTGGATCAAAGGGTATTTCTGGTTCTAGATCCTTGAGGAATTGCCACACTGTCTTCCACAATGGTTGAACTAATTTACACTCCCACCAACAGTGTGAAAGCATTCCTGTTTCTCCACATCCTCTCCAGCATCTGTTGTTTCCTGACTTTTTAATGATCACCATTTTAACTGGCATGAGATGGTATCTTATTGTGGTTTTGATTTGCATTTCTCTAATGACCAGTGATGATGAACTTTTTTTCATATGTTTTTTGGCTGCATAAATGTCTTCTTTTGAGAAGTGTCTATTAATATCCTTTGCCCACTTTTTGATGGGTTGCTTTTTTCTTGTAAATTTAAGTTCTTTGTAGCCCCTTGTCAGATGGATAGATTGCAAAAATTTTCTACCATTATTTAGGTTGCCTGTTCTTTCTGATGATAGTTTCTTTAGCTGTGCAGAAACTCTTTAGTTTAATTAGATCCCATTTGTCAATTTTGGCTTTTGTTTCCATTGCTTTTGGTGTTTTATATATGAAGTCTTTGCCCATGCCAGTGTCCTGATTGGTATTGCCTAGGTTTTCTTCTAGGATCTTTATGGTCCTAGGTCTTACATTTAAGTCTTTGATTCATCTTGAGTTGATTTTTGTATAAGGTGTAAGGAAGTGGTCTAGTTTCAGTTTTCTGCATATGGCTAGCCAGTTTTCCCAACACTGTTTATTAAATAGGGTTCCCTATTGCTTGTTTTTGTGTCAGATTTGTCAAAGATCAGATGGTTGGAGATGTGTGGTGTTATTTCTGAGGCCTCTGTTCTGTTCCATTGGTCTATATATCTGTTTTGGTACCAGTACTATGCTGTTTTGGTTACTGTAGCCTTGTATTATAGTTTGAAGTCAGGTAGCGTGATGCTTCGAGCTATGTTCTTGCCAAGGATTGTCTTTGCTGTACAGGCTCTTTTTTTGGTTCCATATGAAGTTTAAAGTAGTTTTTTTCCAATTCTGTGCAGAAAGTCAGTGGTAGCTTGATGGGGATAGCACTGAACCTATAAATTACTTGGGGCAGTATAGCAATTTTCACGATATTGATTCTTCTGATCCATGATCATGGAATGTCTTTTCATTTGTTTGTGTCCTTGAGCAGTGGTTTGTAGTTCTCCTTGAAGAGGTCCTTCACATCCCTTGTAAGTTGGATTCCTAGGTTTTTATTCTCTTTGTAGCAAATGTGAATGGCAGTTCACTGATGATTTGGCTGTTTGTCTGTTATTGGTGTATAGGAATGCTTGTGATTTTTGCACATTGATTTTGTATTCTGAGACTGCTGAAGTTGCTTATCAGCTTAAGGAGATTTTGGGCTGAGACAATGGGGTTTTCTAAATATACAATCATGTAATCTGCAAATAGAGACAATTTGACTTCCTCTGTGTTGAGTAGGAGTTGGGAGAGAGGGCATCCTTGTCTTGTGCCGGTTTTCAAAGGGAATGCTTCCAGTTTTTTCCGATTCAGTATGATATTGGCTGTGGGTTTGTCATAAATAGCTTTCATTATTTTGAGATATGTTCCACTGATACCTAGTTTATTGAGAGTTTTTAGCATGAAGGGGTGTTGGATTTTATCGGAGACCTTTTCTGCATCTATTGAGATAATCATGTGATTTTTGTCATTGGTTCTGTTTATGTGATGGATTACATTTATTGATTTGCATATGTTGAACCAGCCTTGCACCCCAGGGATGAAGAGGACTTGATTGTGGTGGATAAATTTTTTGATGTGCTGCTGGATTCAGTTTGCCAGTATTTTATTAAGGATTTTCACATTGATGTTCATCAGGGATATTGGCCTGAAATTTCTTTTTTTGTTGTGTCTCTGGCAGGTTTTGGTATCAGGATGATGCTGGCTCATAAACTGAGTTAGGGAGGATTCCCTCTTTTTCTATTGTTTGGAATAGTTTTAGAAGGAATGGTACCAGCTCCTCTTTGTACCTTTGGTAGAATTCAGCTGTGAATCTGCCAGTCCTTGACTATTTTTGGTTGGTAGGCTGTTAATTACTGCCACAATTTCAGTACTTGTTATTGGTTTATTCAGGGATTCGACTTCTTCCTGGTTTAGACTTGGGACGGTGTGTGTGTCCAGGAATTTATCCATTTCTTCTAGATTTTCTAGTTTATTTGTATAGAGGTACGTATTGCATTCTCTGATGGTAGTTTGTATTTCTGTGGGATCAGTGGTGATATCCTCTATATCATTTTTCATTGCATCTATTTGATTCTTCTCTCTTTTCTTTTTTATTAGTCTGACTAGCAGTCTATTTACTTTGCTGATTTTTTTCAAAAAAGCAGTTCCTGAATTCATTGATTTTTTTCAAGGGTTTTTTGAGTCTCTATCTCTTTGGAGAATTTTTTAAAGAGTTAAAAATCATGGCATACCAAATCAAATGGAATGAAACAATATTTTTATTCTAGTACATTAAAACAAATATGATGCCATCATTATATCTCATAATGCCATTAATTTCCATTATTTTTATTGTTTAAAAATGCATACTCAAGTAATACATATTGATTTCAGATATTAGGAAGTATAAATCAACATAAATTTCATGAATACCAAATACTCAATCACAGGCAACATTATATTGTATTTCCTACAATTCATAGCTATCCATATAAATTTTTTCTTCTTATAACACTATCATATTATAATTAGGTTTATAATGTGCCTTTATCAGTTAATCATTCAAAAATATCTTTCCAAGTTGGCACATATGCATCTAGATAATTATTTCTATTGACTACATAACATTCCATTATATAGAAGCATTTTATTAAAATAACTTTTATTATTGGACACTTATACTGTTTTTAATTTTTTGCTTTTGTAAACTATACTCTTGCATATGTGTGTGTATGTATGTATGTGTGTGTATATATATTTATACCCTCGACCAATTATCTCCTTAGGATAATTCCCTAGAAGTGGAAATTATGTATTGTTGTTTACACACTTCTCTGGCTTTAAATATATATTGCCAAATTCCTTTCCTTTTAAGAATGAACCAACTCATACTCCCTCTAGTAATGTATGAGAATGCCCAGTTTCACACTCCCACACTAATGATTATCATTCCTTTTAATCTTTGAGAACTCCATTAGACAAAAAAAGTAACTTTATTGCTTTTCTTTGCATTCCTATGTCTATCCATTCTATAAAACAATCACATTTCTCAGACTACTATCTAAACAAAATGTAAACTTCCTTGGGTCAAAGACACAATCTCAAAATAATGAAATATTTATATCTGCCATCCTTCTAAAATAGAATAACCCCCCAAAGAGGCATTTGAGGCACTACGTGGCAGAAAACCATGGATTAACAGCCTTATTAAGAACATCCTTGAATTTTGTTTTTAAACCTCGAGCTCATTGTTCTCAGAACTCATCTGCTGGGGTAACCTTGTCTTGACTATTTGAGGGCAACATTTTTCTAGGCAGAATCTCAATCTCAAAACATAGGAGTGGAGAGGGTTATGACATCTAAGCCTGGCATGTCCTGATTTTTGTGTTCTAGCCTGGACTGATGGAATCCAAGTAGCACTAAGAAGATAATAACCTTTAGGGTCTGTTAATTCCTTAAACAACTATCCTCTATTTGGAAACTCAGCAAGACCAAGCTATGTTTGGCTCCACATGGTTTTCTACTTAATTTAACTGTCCGTCTGTATTATTTAAACCAACATAAATTTTAAAATTTCATATCAAAAATTAATTTTTACTTGAATAAACAGAATTTTATTTATTAAGAAGCATGTACTGTTTAAAGAGACTTCCTTAAAATAGCAAGTTTTATTTAACTAAATATAAGGAAATGGAGAGAATCTACTCAAATCTGTGATTATAGCCTGGCCTCTCACATTATCTAAGAGCCTTCCTTGGCTAAACCAGATACATTTTAATGATTGGTCAAACCTGGTTCAAGAGAAAGGTACTGCTGTGTTATTACAAGGAAACTTTAATGATTGAGTTGCCATTGGGAACGTCACAAAATCCACATTAAAGCTCACATTATGCACTGATCACAAGGCACTTGATCTTGGCATTCAGTGGTGTTTCGCATAATTTAAAAGTTGACAGCAAAGTGAAATTTGTTCAACAACCTTTGTCACCATGTCCTGGAAGTGAGACAGATTAACTCTTTGATATCCACTCAAAAAGAATCAGAATGTGAGTGAGATGGTAGAGAGTGGTTTGTTTTTGTTTTTCATATATGAAAAAAGGCAGCTCTTTCAATTACTCCCAATGAGAATATTCAAATGAATTGGAGAAACACTACAATATGTACACTGTAAGAGGGTAAAGGATTATAAAACACTCAGGATTTATGAAGAAACAAAATATCATATTATAGGGTGATACCTCAGATTCCTTGAAGACAGTGAGAAAGGAATGGAAGGGAGAATATTAGCTAACATTTATATGGCATATAGAATCATGCAATTCTTATGTGCCAAACACTGTTTTAAGTGTTTTTTATGCATTAATTCTTTCAACCCTCCAAACAGCCTCATGAGGTAGTTATTTTATTTTGCAGAAGATAATGTTAAGATACAGAGAGGTTAAATAACTTACTAAAGATTGCCCAGCTGGTAAGTGGCAGAGCTATAATATGAATTTTCTTTTGATTTAAGATAGTACATCTAGATGCCCAGGTTAAAACAGTACTGCCAAGCATGCCCACAAGGAAATATACAACATCACCAGGGAGTTTTATGATGGGCCTGTGAGGAAGTAGTATGTTTGCAAACATCACAAAATGAAATATACCCTTAAGAACTAGTATGACAGCTTGGCATTGGAGTAGAAACTACACTCGTTTCAGAAAACTGGTTTCTAAGATCTGAGTCTACCACTAAATATCTGTAGAATCTGAGTCAAAACGTGTCATTTTCTGGGGCTCAGTTTCCTCTTCCTTAAAACAAAAGAGATGGGTGACATACTCAAAAAGACATTCTACAATCCTTTTATAAGACAAACATGTACACTGTAGTCTGGTGGGCGGATCTTTCTGTCAAGACCTCACAGACGCACAGTGGTAGGGTTGTCTGACATGAAATGGATTCAGTACAAAATGACTTGCTCATATTCTGAGATACTTCTACATCTCTGCGTTCTGTAGATTCCTCATCTGGGAGACAAGCTAAAACAGAAAGCAAAGTGGCATTTGTGGGTTCAGGATACTGTGGAGCAAACCCTTCTTGTTTCTCTTAGAGATAAGCTTCAGTGATAAGGCAGACGGTATTGATACCAGCAACAGAAAATCTATTCCTAAATGAAATTCAAATCAAATGATTCCACCCTTCTGAGAATTCTCCAACAGGGGCTTTTCTTTGCAAACGGAGTGCAGCAGTTAATTTCAGTCTCCCAGCTTTGCCCATATAACTGTTCCAATCTTAGATTTACAAAGCCATTTCTGATGAAGACAATAAAAGCCTCCTTTCCTTCCTGTGTTGCCTTGTGCTCTGACACTTTATCAAAGCACACAGACAGGGGGATGTTCTTAACTATATATGAAACAAAGCAGTCTCACAAATCATGTTTTACTATTGCACTATGGAAACACCAAGGTTAAAAGGTAAGTCTGTGGCATAACCATATTGATTAATTGAGGTAGGAAAGTCAGGCAAATCTTTATCTTGCTTGAAAGACTCTAGTTCTACATGGCAGGTGTGTTCCTGTGTGAAAAGATAAAAAGGAAAATATGGAGCCCTAATACAGAGAAAATGGGGAAAATCTTATCAAACATCACTCAGAAGAAGGGCAGTGAAAAGAGTCCTCATGCAAAGAAAATAGAGAAATCTTGTTAAACAATATTTCAGAAAGGCAAAGCACTAACATGGGACCTGGAAAGTGGAAGTTATTTAGATTTCCCTTTATTTTTTAGTAGGCTTTATAGGAAACACCTTCACCAGTGAAAGAATCATAGAAGTACCAGGGCAAAGGTAGTGACTTTAGATAATCTCACCCTCTTCCCTGATCCTTGAGAACAGAGCTTCACACCTCTCTTCTCAACAAGACTGGAATCTGCTGAAGTAGCAAACCTAACTTCTCTGACGAAGTCCTGCCTAGGTGAAAAACTGACATAACACTGCCTCTCACAACGTGGCTTCTGTATCCCCAGGATGTTGGAGAACGAGGGAATTATCCCTAGCACACGTGGAGATGCACACATATCTAAGAATGGCTTGTCCAACTTCATTTCTGGCCTGAAAAAGATAACAAGGTTTGACAGCTGAAATTTAGAACCCTGAGAAAACAGAAAGATACAAGTGCAAGTGAGGAAGGACTAAAGGCTAAATATGTGTAAGTGTGGAGAGAGAGAAATGATCTAGGGACCATAAAGACACAATGCGAATCCTGAAATACACTGCTGTTGAATGAGAAGAAGGGACTAGGCTGGCACAGGGAGGGGCCTGGAAGAGGGTGGAAGTGGGAGTGCATGTTGGAAATTTTTTCTCATTATGGTTGTATTAGGGTTGTCCGGAGAGACAGAACCAATAGGAAATATATATGTGTGTGCATATAGATGTGCGTGTGCACATACACACACATACACACACACGAGGGAATTTATTAGGGGAACTTGCTCAGGTGAGTATGAGAAGTCCTGCGACAGACTGTCTGCAAGCTGGAGACCCTGGGATGCCCATAGTATGGTTCAGTCGAAGTCCAAAGGACTCAGACCCCAAGAAGCCAATAGCATAACTAAGTCCAAGGATGAAGGCCTGAGAACCTGGTGTAGAGGATGACTGCTGGTACAAGTCCCAGAATCCAAAAGCCAGACAGCCTGGAGATTTGATGTCCAAGGTCAGGAGAAGGAGGGTGCCCCCAGTGTCAGAAGAAAGAGTGAATTTGCTTTTCCTCTGCCTTTTTGTTCTATCTGGGCCCCTAGCTGATTGAATGGTGTTCACCCGCACTGGTGAGGGATCTTCCCCACTCAGTCCGCCAACTTGTAACACCAGTCTCCTTGGGAAACACCTTCACAGACACATCCAGAAATAACACCTTACCAGCTCTCTAGGTATCCTTTAATCCAGTCAAGTGGACACCTAAAGTTAACCATCACAATGTTGACACCTTAAAAAGACCTGTAGTAAGTGTCTGAAACTAGATGGACTAGACTATAATGTAGTCACAAGCACACCTCAGAGGCTTACTACAATAAAAGTTTATTTTTGGCTCATGCAAAGTCCAATGCAGTTGGGTGACACTTCTTCATCTTATACCTCTGGCATTTAGAACATGTGGCCTTACCACAGCTGTGAGGAGATGCCTGGAAGGTTTCATGAGATACCTTGAAGGACAGATCTGGAAGTGGGTTGCATCATCTTTCTTACATCGTGCTGGTCTGGGTGTAGTCACACGGCCCTCAACCAACTGCTAGGGAGACTGGGAAATATCCCATTAAAAGGTGATTTGTCTAGGTTTATCTTAGAACACCAGAGATTTAAGTTTTCCTAAAGAAAAAATTTCTCTATTTTTTTCTGCACTATTAAATATCAGAAGGAGTTACCAGGGGATGTTTGGAAACTTCACTGCTATTTTAGACACTAGAGATAGGAGACAAGACTCATCTTTAAGTTCTACTCTTTATATACAATGTTATGCTTTTATTACTGTGTAGGCTTTATAGGGAAAGCATGAAAAGTAAGCTAGCTATTTGAAATTATTTTCTTATTAAACTGAGTTTAATTCTTTTATTCACTGATCATGGCTACTACTTACAAGTAGGTAGTAGGCAAGGAAATGTTTATATTAGGGAAGTAAAAAAAGAAAGGGTGGAATAGGAGATTAAATGTATTTTATTCACAAATTTACGCATTTTGTGGCAAAAGAGCAACATGATTAATAATACTTAAGGACATAAATCATAATACACTACTAATTCATATGTAAAATATAAAGTCTAACCTTAACATTATAGTCATTGAGATTCTGGTAGGTTCTGTGAGAGACATTTTGCATTTACATGTCATTTGCTTCAATGTATGTTAATAGATGATAATTATATGCTTTTAATTTGGACAGCCCTTATCCAAAAATGATTTAATATTTGCATGTCTAAAGGGTTGCACATGGCTATTGATCATTTGGATCAGAGTTCAATTGAAACTGCTGCTGGTTAGATTGGGAATTGTAATCATGGTAAAAAGTAAATTACAAGGTCTCTGCAGATCAGTTCTGTTTTCAGAGTAGATGTGAAACACCAAATAGAGAGATTAGAGGAGATCTCTGGTGTATCATTCCATGGGCTTTCTGAGAAATATATCCACGGATCATCTGTAACCCCTCCACAATTATACCGGCAATATGAAATTTATAGGGAATGATATTTTACTATATAAAGATAGTGACAAATGCCAGTAAGTTGTTCGTGAATTATAACTATAGGCAAAAAGGGAGACATAATTTATAAATATAAATTTTGATGTAATAAATAAAATGTTGTACTCTTAAAATTATGTGATTTTCAATATAGAGAGATTTTGTTTGGATTAGAAGACATCTAAGTGAATATTAATTTAGATAAAGCAGACCTCTGGAGGCTTCAATAGTAAAAGGATTTTATCTTTGCTTTGAAAACTATTTTTAATCTAATTACAGAATAAATACATTTCTCATTGTAGAAAACTTTGAAAATTTAGAAAACTCTATTCAAGACAACAAAGGATACTCACCATCCAACAGCCCCGATATATTACTATTAATATCTAGTTCAGGTCCTTCCCTTTGAAATATTTTGGTCATGAGATATTTTAGATAAATAGAAACAGAAAACAATATAAGAAAGCCATACACATCTACCATCTAGATTTAAATATGTTAACTTCTTGCTATATTTACTTCTGACCTTTCTTATTCACACATAAGTAGATTACAGATATAAATACTCTGCTTCTTTTTCCTCCCTCCTTTTCCTGGAATTAACTGTTGTGAAATTTCTGTTTTGTGATTTTACTGTGTATTATCTATAAACAATATATAGTACTGTTTTCATGTTTGAAAAGTAAATGTTATTATCACCACCTTCAACATTGTGATTATGATGGTGAACACGTTAAGTACCTGCTGTCTTTCAGGCAGTGTTCTAAAGAATATTACATATATTACCCTCAGAAAGTGGGTGCTATTATTATCATCATTTTATAGACAAGAAAACTGAGTACAGAGAGGGTAATTACATTACATAGGGTTATACCACTTTATATTTTTTTCTCACTTATTCTTTTATTTATCCATAATGATATGTATGACTCTCATTCATTCAATTTAACTGTTGTATAGTATTCCAGTATATGAATGTCATAGTTTATCTGTTCTCCTATTGACAGACAGAACTTTAAATGTCCTTTAGGTATTTCCTCGTGCCTGTTGGTGGGAGTTTCCTTAGAGTGGTTACACAGAAGTTGAATTACTGAGTTATAAATAATTCACATTTTATATTCTGTGTGATATGGAAAAATATATATGAATATTACAGCTCTCATTGCTTTTCTAAACTTTCTTATAAATTCTAATTATCTGTATTTTTTCTTCTCTGCTGATAGTTATATTTTCTGTAACAGTTGAATGACCATTTTCTTCCTTTCACTCTTTACATAGTTCATTTCTTTTTTTTTTCTCACTGCATAGGCAAGGACACCCAGTTCAATATGGAGGAGGAATGGTGACAGAGAGAATACTTGTCTATTTCATGATTAAAAAAAGAGTACTTTGTAAGTGTGCATGGTAAAAATGTACATGGTAGTTGGCTTTCAAGAGCCGAGAAAGAGGGCAATGAAGGACCATACCTACAACTGGCCTGGGGACACTTTCACTATATTCTGTTGGTCACAGAGTCTACCCAGATGAAAGACACCAAAAATAAACTCCCTTTACTGATGGGAGTGGGTCCTTGATGGGGAGGTCAGATTGCAGAATAGCATATGGGTTGTTATTAAGTGTGCATTGTTAAGTGTCTGTATTTGTTGTACATATGCAGTGAGTACCCCTTATCAGTACTATTTTGCTAAGTACTATTCTCTAGTACTATTTTGCTAAGAAATTTGTTAAATCTTATTTAATGCTTTTCTTCACCATTAAGAGAATTACATCGCTTTTCTTTTTTAACCTACGAATGTGGAGCATCACATAGCATGATGTCTAAAGTTTAACAATCTATGTATTTCTGTGGCACCACATATTTAGTCATGATATTTTAGTTTTTGGCAGTGCTGGTATATTGTTTTCTAATATTCAGATTTTGTACATCCATATTCAAAACTGAGGTTTGTCTATAATTATTTCTTGAATTATCTTATACATTATTGATACGAAAGCTTTTAACTTTATGGAATGAGTTGGAGACTTAATTTTTTTCTATTCTTTTGAAATAGTTCCTGAGATTTTGGTAGAACTTGCCTGTCAAACTACTGGGACAAGATCTGGGGGGGATGCCTACCAGTGGAAATTTTCAGTTATTGGTCTGTTTGTTAGGTGGTTATAAGGCTATTCAGTTTTTCTAATTATTATCAAGTCATCAATAGTAAGTTACAATTTCCTAGTTATTTTTCTATTTTGTATGAGTTTTCTAATTTATTGGCAGAAAAGTTTTCACAGTACTTCTTTTGCAATTTTTAAGAATCATTACTCTATCTGTGACTGTACTCCACTTTTTCTTCCTGACATTGATGTGTATTTTCCCTTTTATTTTTAATAAGTCTTGTCAAAAGGTTGTCTATTTTATTATTCTTAGATATGGCAACTCATTAAGAATGAATTGTATGATGAAAAACAATTCACACATGGCAGGTTAAGGCTCTACTTTATCCCCCAAAAGAGTTATAGCCTTCTTCATAGTCGTTCACATTCTTGAGTAAGTTCACAAACCCAGAGCCCCTAGAACGGAGGAGAGACTTGATACTATGAACATCATAAATAGTGTTGCAGAGTGCATTTCCTAGAAATGGTTGCCCTTCAATGGCTCCCAACCCACGTGTTATTCTGCAATCTGACCTCCCCATCAAGGACCCACTCCCCCATTAGTAAATGGAGCTTATTTTTGGCCCCTTTCATCTAGGTGGACTCTGTGACCAACAGAATAAAGTGAAAGTGTCCCTCGGCCAGTTCTAGGTATAGTCCTTCATCGACCTGTTTCTTATCTCTTGAAAGTCAACAACGGTATAAGAAATGTGACTACTCTGAGACCACCATGCTATGAAAAACCAAGAAAGGCCAGGGAGCATGGCGGTGCCAGGCCTGTAAATAGAAAGCCATGTTGAATGTCCAACCCAGTTAGGCTTTCAGTTGAGTCCAGTCCAAGCTCTATGTGACTGTTATGCATGAGAGACTGACTCTAAGAAAGACCTTACCCACTGGTGCCCATTCCAACTACAGAAATAGAGAGTAATTTATTTGGCTCTGTTAAGCCTCTAAATTTTGGAATTGTTTGTTACATAGCCATAGATACCTAGACCAAGTAGACACCATAAACCCTTCCCTCACCTTTAGCCTTCTCCCTAAGAAAACTCTTGTCTTTAACATAATGCATATTATGACGTATACATAACATATGCATTAGGTAAATATGAATAAGATAATAGAGACACCCATATTATTAAGAGATTGTTGGACACCAGCTCTGAGGTAACACTGTTCCCTGAAGGACCCAATATGCCACGGTGGTTCCATTTGGATACCAGGTGATAAATATAGTATTGACTCATGTTCACCTAACAGTGAACTCATGTTCTGAAAATTATCTGAATTTATCCTAAAGATACTCAGTGTTTTTTTTTTTTTTTTGCATATAAGCCAATGTAAGTTGTTTAAAGCTGATAAAGTGGTAAATATAAAAATGTTATATAATACTACAAAAATGAATTATCTCAAGGTATAAGGAATGTAATAACAACCAAGATCAAAAAGAAAAAAGGCAACTGCAAGGAAATAGAGTAATAGGAATTTTTAAAATCATTTACAACAGGAAATAGATGTAGATTAAAGAAATAAAAGATTAAGATAGTATATGTCATTAGATTAATACTTAAATAGGGCTTGCTAGGTACAAGGCCCTATTATAAGTGGTTTACAAATATTAACTCATTTAATATTCAGAACAATCCTTTTAGGTAGGTATTATTATTTATCCTCATTTTATAGGTAAGGAAACTGACCCAGAGAGAGGTTAAATATAATTAGCCAAGCCACCAGCAAGGGTGCAAATAGTTATAATGATAGCCATTACAAGAAGCTGAAACAAGACTACGGAGCTAGCATCCCAGACATACTGCACATATTCCTGTTCATTTCTTTCTTTCTTTCTTTTTTTTTTTTTGAGATGGAGTCTCACTCTGTCACCCAGGCTGTTATGCAGTGGCATGATCTCGGCTCATTGCAACCTCCACCTCCCAGGTTCAAGCGATTCTCCTGCCTCAGCCTCTCAAGTAGCTGGGATTACAATCATGTGCCACCACGCCTGGCTAATTTTTGTATTTTTAGTAGAGATGGGGTTTCACCATGTTGGCCAGGCTGGTCTCGAACTCCTGACCTCAGGTGATCCACCTATCTTGGCCTCCTAAAGTGCTGGGATTACAGGCACAAGTCACCACACCCAGTTGTCCATTTCTTTTCAAAGAAGGATGTTTCTCTCTATGCATTTTCAGACCATCCCATGTTGTAAGATGGAGCATTATTTAGGATTGAAGAGTGGGAGTATTTATTTCCACTTTGAGGGAGGAGACTACAAGAATAATTTCTTTGGTAAGTGGACTAAAAACACAAGGCAGATTTAAAAATAGGCAATAGAAAAAATAGACATTTTTCAAAAGAAGACATACAAATGGGAAACACTCATATGAAAATGTGCTCAACATTATTGATTATCAGATAAATACAAATCAAAACTATAATGAGATATAATCTCACCATGTAAGTTAAAATGACTTATATCCGAAAGACAATGAATAACAAATGCTGGTGAGGATGCGGAGAAACAGGAACACTTGTGCACTGTTGATGAGAATATAAAGTAGTACAATCACAATGGAGAACAGTTTGAAGCTTCCTCAAAAAACCAAGAATAGAGCTGTCATATCCAGCAATTCCACTACTGGTATATACCCCAAAGAAAACAGTATATCAAAGAGGTATCTGTACTCCCATGTTTGTTGCAGCACTATTCACAATAGCCAAGATTTGGAAACAACCTAAGTGTCCATCAACAGATGTCTGAATAAAGAAAATGTGGTACATATACACAATGGAGTACTACTTAGCCATGAAAAAGAATGAGCTCCAGTCATTTGCAACAACATGAATATAACTGGAGGTCATTATGTTAAGAGAAATAATCCAGGCACAGAAAGACAAACATAGTATGTTCTCACTTATTTCTAAGATCTACGAATCAAAAAAACAATTGAACTCATGGAGACACAGTGTAGAAGGATGGTTACCAGAGGCTAGGAAGGGTAGTAAGAGATGGTGGTGGGGATGATTAATGGGTATAAAAGATAGAAATAATAAGACCAATATTTGATAGTATACCGGAATGACTATGGGAATAATAATTTAATCGTACATTTTAAAATAACGAAGAGTGTAATTGAATTGTTTGTAAATGCTTGAGGCTATGGATACTCCATTTTCTGTGATGTGATAATTGTGCATCGCATGCCTGTATCAAAACATCTCATGTACCCCATAAATATGTACACCTACTATATACCCACAAAAAAATTAAAAAAATAAAAAATCAAAAAAATCTGAAAGCCATGTGATATCAAGTGATAATGAGTTTGTGACCACACTTTCATCACTGCTATGACCAAAGAAGGGAATTTTTCCTTTTTCTCTGTGTTTTGAAATGCTTTATAGTTATAGTGAAGTAAACTCTTTGTTCTCCATCCCTGACATTAAAACAATAAAGAAAAATATGCTTTGGTGCTAATCCTTGAATTGATCTTTTAAATGTCTCTCTAATTGAAGTAAGAAAGGTATTAACCCTGGGGAAAATGTCATGGACAACAAAACATTCTTGGCTTTGCAGTTCACAGGATGTGTTGGTACCAATTATAGCATTTTTTTTTTCCCCAACAGAGTTGAATGTAGTGGAAGCCAAAGGACTCTACCAACTCAATGTGCTTTTTCAACACATTAACTGAGCCAGTAGAATTCATTTCAAGTTCATTTCTGCATGGATCATTTACAGTGTTAATTTGTGGGTTTGGATGATGACTGCTTTTTTTAAATTCTTTTTTTTGTTTCACAGTTATTGGTCACAAAATGAGTTAATTAATTTTGCCACTTAATGGTTGCTATACTTTTCTTTCTGTCTTTCTTTCTTCAGCAATGACTGTTTTTTGTCATCGTTTGCTGGACTAGATCAGGTCTCCCTCTATGATTTTTTTAAAGACCTCAGTGCACACAGCTGCTTTGGCAAGTCAGGAATCAAACTGACAGCCTATTGGAAAGGCATACCCCGTCACAAGTCTAAAGAGACACAGAGTGACAGTTCACAGGCGCGGGTGCAAGGCCTGCCTCTCAATCTTCTTCAGCTGGCTAGGATCTTGGCTGATGCAGGGCGCCCATGCCAGACGGCAGAGAGCCTGAAGTAACAAAAACAGGCCCAGTGAGGTAATTAGGACTGACAGAATGTTTGCCTATCCACAGACTTCTTTGCAACAGGCAGCCAAATTTAATATATCCTATGAGAGTCTGAATACACACGGTTTTTGCTGTGTCCCTGTTGAGATCCTTAAACTTTCATGATTATTTTGTTTTATTTTTGCCACAGATTTCTCAATCTACTCTTTTTTTCTGGATTTGTGGCCCAAAGCGTGTCACAGCAATCATCTTGTTTCCTTTTCTCTTGTGTTAAAACTCATCATGAACCATGAAGCCCGAAAACACATGAGGTAATGCAGACTCGATTAGAGCTGAAGAGGCGAGAGTGCTATTGGATGTCTTTGAGGCGTTATTCGCAATCAATGTTTTTAGCTGCTATTATTGCTGTACCTGCTGCTAAATGAGAAGGGCAGTCTTCAAACTTTGGTTCAGGTTTTTCAAAGTGTGCAGTTAGCTGGCGACATAGAATCTAATCAAAGATGTGCTGAGCAGATCTCAGAAATAAAGGGCAAGTACGAATTTTCAAGAGGAATAGCCTGGGTAAAGGACAATGCTATTTCTACCAGTAGCAAGAGGCAGGCCATATGACATTCTCTCTGTTTATCCTTCCCCCATCTTCACTATGAGAAGGTAATTTAGATTTTAATAAATTTCCAGAAATACAAGCTTACTGGGCCACCCTGGTATTATTGTGTGTGTGTGTGTGTGTGTGTTCTTTTTTGTAAGTTCAGGGTTATTTTTACCCATCAAAATAATGTAGGATTAG
The DNA here is from genome assembly GCF_047675955.1 of Chlorocebus sabaeus. Classification (NCBI taxonomy): domain Eukaryota; kingdom Metazoa; phylum Chordata; class Mammalia; order Primates; family Cercopithecidae; genus Chlorocebus; species Chlorocebus sabaeus. Next base: position 37,016,571 of record NC_132913.1, read on the forward strand.
AATCTAGGATATGATCTTAAATGGCCAGGAATATGGAACTCAGGCAGAACTGGAATCTGATTTATTTCAAAAGGGGGAGGGGTCTGTAGTAGTGGAATTATTTTTTCTTAGTTCTATTGATGACCACATTTATGCCAGAAAAAGAATGTATCTGTCATAAACATGTGGCAAATAAACTTCAGAATAGTGAGAGGTTTGGGGGAGCCATCTGATACTTAGCAGATGTTCATGCAGAAAAGTGGCTGTATAGAGCTAAAACTTTTCAGAGTGGTTTATTCAACAGCCATTTCTTTTACTTCTTTTCACAGTAAGTTAATTTGGTTCAGCAATCAGATGGGCATGTCACCAGGAGAGTCTAGCCCCTTCCACATCCCCAAGGAAGTGATTTGGATAAATCTAACCCTGTCATGATAAGCCCATCCACCTTACCATTGTTCAGTTTGGAAATAGTGCACGTGATATTGTCCTGGACAATGAGTACATACATATCTGTTGCAGAGGCTTGGGAGAAAGATGCTTTGATCTTTAAAATAGTCTCAGGAGAAAGTTTAGCTGCTTAGCTATCTCTAGTTAAATTAGGGTGCGGAGAAGATGCTGGATCTTCTGAATCTATCCTGTAATTAAGGAAGTAGAGGACCAAGACAGCATGTTGAAGATGGCAGAGTGGACAAGCAAAATATGGCTAACTTGAGGATGTCACTGCAGAAGCAAAATAACCAACCCCACAACCACTCTGCCTCCCAGCTTCTTGTTACATCAGACAACAAATTTCCTGATGTTTTAAACATATTTAGTTGGGTTTTCTTCATCTTTTCTTTCTGTCTTTTTTTTTTTTTTTTGCCAAAACGGATGCAAATATTACTAGAGATAAATTATATATTCCATAGTTAAAATCAAATCAGAAACCTACAAATATAATCACCAGTCTGTTTTCTTAAAGTTAATTAATTCAGTTGACACTGGTCTAGAGATACTCATTCATGAATTCATTCAATAAACAGTTATTGAGCCTTTATTATGAGCCAAGAACTGAGGATAGAGTCATAAACCAAATCAACATTGTTGTTCCTTTCATGGAATTTATAATCTAGCAAGAAGTAAAGATGTTGAACAAGTGTAGTTAGCGTAAAATACCTTGTGGGTTCAATGATGACTTGACCTGCAAGCATTAGCATCTAGCATTTCAGGATGCACACTCAGCCAAAGCGATTACAGCCACGGCTAAAGGTCAAAGAGAATCTGGCCTCCCTGTAATTGTACTGCAGCGATTGCTAGGCTTCGCAGATGGAGCTGTGGGGTGATAAGAGGAGAGTGGTCACTAGGTATGCAGTTTCATACTTTCTTCTGTTCAGTTTACTAATTTACAGCACTTTCTTTCATGTGACTTTTTATTTATTTATTTATTTATTTATTTATTTATTTATTTATTTATTATTATTATACTTTAAGTTGTAGGGTACATGTGCATAACGTGCAGGTTTGTTACATATGTATACTTGTGCCATGTTGGTGTGCTGCACCCATCAACTCGTCATTTACATCAGGTATAACTCCCAATGCAATCCCTCCCCCCTCCCCCCCCCCGATAGGCCCTGGTGTGTGATGTTCCCCTTCCCGAGTCCAAGTGATCTCATTGTTCAGTTCCCACCTATGAGTGAGAACATGCGGTGTTTGGTTTTCTGTTCTTGTGATAGTTTGCTACGAATGATGGTTTCCAGCTGCATCCATGTCCCTACAAAGGACACAAACTCATCCTTTTTTATGGCTGCAGAGTATTCCATGGTGTATATGTGCCACATTTTCTTAATCCAATCTGTCACTGATGGACATTTGGGTTGATTCCAAGTCTTTGCTATTGTGAAAAGTGCTGCAATAAACATATGTGTGCATGTGTCTTTATAGCAGCATAATTTATAATCCTTTGGGTATATACCCAGTAATGGGATGGCTGGGTCATATGGTACATCTAGTTCTAGATCCTTGAGGAATCGCCATACTGTTTTCCATAATGGTTGAACTAGTTTACAATCCCACCAACAGTGTAAAAGTGTTCCTGTTTCTCCACATCCTCTCCAGCACCTGTTGTTTCCTGACTTTTGAATGATCGCCATTCTAACTGGTGTGAGATGGTATCTCATTGTGGTTTTGATTTGCATTTCTTTGATGGCCAGTGATGATGAGCATTTTTTCATGTGTCTGTTGGCTGTATGAATGTCTTCTTTTGAGAAATGTCTGTTCATATCCTTTGCCCACTTTTGGATGGGGTTGTTTGTTTTTTTCTTGTAAATTTGTTTGAGTTCTTTGTAGGTTCTGGATATTAGCCCTTTGTCAGATGAGTAGATTGCAAAAATTTTCTCCCATTCTGTAGGTTGCCTGTTCACTCTGATGGTAGTTTCTCTTGCTGTGCAGAAGCTCTTTAGTTTAATGAGATCCCATTTGTCAATTTTGGCTTTTGCTGCCGTTGCTTTTGGTGTTTTAGACATGAAGTCTTTGCCCATGCCTATGTCCTGAATGGTACTATCTAGGTTTTCCTCTAGGATTTTTATGGTACTAGGTCTAACATTTAAGTCTCTAATCCATCTTGAATTAATTTTCGTATAAGGAGTAAGGAAAGGATCCAGTTTCAGCTTTCTACTTATGGCTAGCCAATTATCCCAGCACCATTTATTAAATAGGGAATCCTTTCCCCATTTCTTGTTTCTCTCAGGTTTGTCAAAGATCAGATGGCTGTAGATGTGTGGTATTATTTCTGAGGACTCTGTTCTGTTCCATTGGTCTATATCTCTGTTTTGGTACCAGTACCATGCTGTTTTGGTTACTGTAGCCTTGTAGTATAGTTTGAAGTCAGGTAGCGTGATGCCTCCAGCTTTGTTCTTTTGACTTAGGATTGTCTTGGAGATGCGGGCTCTTTTTTGGTTCCATATGAACTTTAAAGCAGTTTTTTCCAATTCTGTGAAGAAACTCATTGGTAGCTTGATGGGAATGGCATTGAATCTATAAATTACCTTGGGCAGTATGGCCATTTTCACGATATTGATTCTTCCTATCCATGAGCATGGTATGTTCTTCCATTTGTTTGTATCCTCTTTTATTTCACTGAGCAGTGGTTTGTAGTTCTCCTTGAAGAGGTCCTTTACATCCCTTGTAAGTTGGATTCCTAGGTATTTTATTCTCTTTGAAGCAATTGTGAATGGAAGTTCATTCCTGATTTGGCTCTCTGTTTGTCTGTTACTGGTGTATAAGAATGCTTGTGATTTTTGCACATTAATTTTGTATCCTGAGACTTTGCTGAAGTTGCTTATCAGCTTAAGGAGATTTTGGGCTGAGACAATGGGGTTTTCTAAATATACAATCATGTCATCTGCAAACAGGGACAATTTGACTTCTTCTTTTCCTAACTGAATCCCCTTGATTTCTTTCTCTTGCCTGATTGCCCTAGCCAGAACTTCCAACACTATGTTGAATAGGAGTGGTGAGAGAGGGCATCCCTGTCTTGTGCCAGTTTTCAAAGGGAATTTTTCCAGTTTTTGCCCATTCAGTATGATATTGGCTGTGGGTTTGTCATAAATAGCTCTTATGATTTTGAGGTACGTTCCATCAATACCGAATTTATTGAGCGTTTTTAGCATGAAGGGCTGTTGAATTTTGTCAAAAGCCTTTTCTGCATCTATTGAGATAATGATGTGGTTCTTGTCTTTGGTTCTGTTTATATGCTGGATTATGTTTATTGATTTGTGAATGTTGAACCAGCCTTGCATCCCAGGGATGAAGCCCACTTGATCATGGTGGATAAGCTTTTTGATGTGTTGCTGAATCCGGTTTGCCAGTATTTTATTGAGGATTTTTGCATCGATGTTCATCAGGGATATTGGTCTAAAATTCTCTTTTTTTGTTGTGTCTCTGCCAGGCTTTGGTATCAGGATGATGTTGGCCTCATAAAATGAGTTAGGGAGGATTCCCTCTTTTTCTATTGATTGGAATAGTTTCAGAAGGAATGGTACCAACTCCTCCTTGTACCTCTGGTAGAATTCAGCTGTGAATCCACCTGGTCCTGGACTGTTTTTGGTTGGTAGGCTATTAATTATTGCCTCAATTTCAGAGCCTGCTATTGGTCTATTCAGGGATTCAACTTCTTCCTGGTTTAGTCTTGGAAGAGTGTAAGTGTCCAGGAAATTATCCATTTCTTCTAGATTTTCCAGTTTATTTGCGTAGAGGTGTTTATAGTATTCTCTGATGGTAGTTTGTATTTCTGTGGGGTCGGTGGTGATATCCCCTTTATCATTTTTAATTGCGTCGATTTGATTCTTCTCTCTTTTCTTCTTTATTAGTCTTGCTAGTGGTCTGTCAATTTTGTTGATCTTTTCAAAAAACCAACTCCTGGATTCATTGATTTTTTGGAGGGTTTTTTGTGTCTCTATCTCCTTCAGTTCTGCTCTGATCTTAGTTATTTCTTGCCTTCTGCTAGCTTTCGAATGTGTTTGCTCTTGCTTCTCTAGTTCTTTTAAGTGCGATGTTAGAGTGTCAATTTTAGATCTTTCCTGCTTTCTCTTGTGGGCATTTAGTGCTATAAATTTCCCTCTACACACTGCTTTAAATGTGTCCCAGAGATTCTGGTACGTTGTATCTTTGTTCTCATTGGTTTCAAAGAACATCTTTATTTCTGCCTTCATTTCGTTATGTACCCAGTAGTCATTCAGGAGCAGGTTGTTCAGTTTCCATGTAGTTGAGCGGTTTTGATTGAGTTTCTTAGTCCTGAGTTCTAATTTGATTGCACTATGGTCTGAGAGACAGTTTGTTATAATTTCTGTTCTTGTACATTTGCTGAGGAGTGCTTTACTTCCAATTACGTGGTCAATTTTGGAGTAAGTACGATGTGGTGCTGAGAAGAATGTATATTGTGTTGATTTGGGGTGGAGAGTTCTATAGATGTCTATTAGGTCTGCTTGCTGCAGAGATGAGTTCAACTCCTGGATATCCTTGTTAACTTTCTGTCTCGTTGATCTGTCTAATGTTGACAGTGGAGTGTTGACGTCTCCCATTATTATTGTATTGGAGTCTAAGTCTCTTTGTAAGTCTCTAAGGACTTGCTTTATGAATCTGGGTGCTCCTGTATTGGGTGCATATATATATAGGATAGTTAGCTCTTCCTGTTGAATTGATCCCTTTACCATTATGTAATGGCCTTCTTTGTCTCTTTTGATCTTTGATGGTTTAAAGTCTGTTTTATCAGAGACCAGTATTGCAACCCCCGCTTTTTTTTGTTCTCCATTTGCTTGGTAAATCTTCCTCCATCCCTTTATTTTGAGCCTATGTATGTCTCTGCGTGTGAGATGGGTCTCCTGAATACAGCAGACTGATGGGTCTTGACTCTTTATCCAGTTTGCCAGTCTGTGTCTTTTAATTGGAGCATTTAGTCCATTTACATTTAAGGTTAAGATTGTTATGTGTGAACTTGATCCTGCCATGATGATATTAACTGGTTATTTTGCTCGTTAGTTGATGCAGTTTCTTCCTAGCCTTGATGGTCTTTACATTTTGGCATGTTTTTGCAATGGCTGGTACCGGTTGTTCCTTTCCATGTTTAGTGCTTCCTTCAGGGTCTCTTGTAAGGCAGGCCTAGTGGTGACAAAATCTCTAAGCATTTGCTTATCTGTAAAGGATTTTATTTCTCCTTCACTTATGAAACTTAGTTTGGCTGGATATAAAATTCTGGGTTTAAAATTCTTTTCTTTAAGAATGTTGAATATTGGCCCCCACTCTCTTCTGGCTTGGAGAGTTTCTGCGGAGAGATCTGCTGTTAGTCTGATGGGCTTCCCTTTGTGGGTAACCCGACCTTTCTCTCTGGCTGCCCTTAAGATTTTTTCCTTTATTTCAACTTTGGTGAATCTGGCAATTATGTGTCTTGGAGTTGCTCTTCTCGAGGAGTATCTTTGTGGCGTTCTCTGTATTTCCTGGATTTGAATGTTGGCCTGCCCTACTAGGTTGGGGAAATTCTCCTGGATGATATCCTGAAGAGTGTTTTCCAACTTGGTTCCATTTTCCCCCTCACTTTCAGGCACCCCAATCAGACGTAGATTTGGTCTTTTTACATAATCCCATACTTCTTGCAGGCTTTGTTCATTTCTTTTTCTTCTTTTTTCTTTTGGTTTCTCTTCTCGCTTCATTTCATTCATTTGATCCTCCATCGCTGACATTCTTTCTTCCAGTTGATCGAGTCGGTTACTGAAGCTTGTGCATTTGTCACGTATTTCTCGTGTCATGGTTTTCATCTCTTTCATTTCGTTTATGACCTTCTCTGCATTAATTACTCTAGCCATCAATTCTTCCACTTTTTTTTCAAGATTTTTAGTTTCTTTGCGCTGGGTACTTAATTCCTTCTTTAGCTCTGAGAAATTTGATGGACTGAAGCCTTCTTCTCTCATCTCGTCGAAGTCATTCTCCGTCCAGCTTTGATCCATTGCTGGCGATGAGCTGCGCTCCTTTGCCGGGGGAGATGCGCTCTTATTTTTTGAATTTCCAGCTTTTCTGCCCTGCTTTTTCCCCATCTTTGTGGTTTTATCTGCCTCTGGTCTTTGATGATGGTGATGTACTGATGGAGTTTTGGTGTAGGTGTCCTTCCTGTTTGATAGTTTTCCTTCTAACAGTCAGGACCCTCAGCTGTAGGTCTGTTGGAGATTGCTTGAGGTCCACTCCAGACCCTGTTTGCCTGGGTATCAGCAGCAGAGGCTGCAGAAGATAGAATATTTCTGAACAGTGAGTGTACCTGTCTGATTCTTGCTTTGGAAGCTTCCTCTCAGGGGTGTACTCCACCCTGTGAGGTGTGGGGTGTCAAGACTGCCCCTAGTGGGGGATGTCTCCCAGTTAGGCTACTCAGGGGTCAGGGACCCACTTGAGCAGGGAGTCTGTCCCTTCTCAGATCTCAACCTCCGTGTTGGGAGATCCACTGCTCTCTTCAAAGCTGTCAGACAGAGTCGTTTGGGTCTGCAGAGCTTTCTGCTGCGTTTGTTATTGTTTACTGTGCCCTGTCCCCAGAGGTGGAGTCTACAGAGACAGGCAGGTTTCCTTGAGCTGCTGTGAGCTCCACCCAGTTCGAGCTTCCCAGCAGCTTTGTTTACCTACTTAAGCCTCAGCAATGGCGGGCGCCCCTCCCCCCGCCTCGCTGCTGCCTTGCCGGTAGATCACAGACTGCTGTGCTAGCGATGAGGGAGGCTCCGTGGGTGTGGGACCCTCCCGGCCAGGTGTGGGATATGATCTCCTGGTGTGCCTGTTTGCTTAAAGCGCAGTATTGGGGTGGGAGTTACCCGATTTTCCAGGTGTTGTGTGTCTCTGTTCCCCTGGCTAGGAAAAGGGATTCCCTTCCCCCTTGCGCTTCCCAGGTGATGCAATGCCTCGCCCTGCTTCAGCTCTCGCTGGTTGGGCTGCAGCAGCTGACCAGCACCGATCGTCCGGCACTCCTCAGTGAGATGAACCCAGTACCTCAGTTGAAAATGCAGAAATCACCGGTCTTCTGTGTCGCTCGCGCTGGGAGTTGGAGATTGGAGCTGTTCCTATTTGGCCATCTTGCTCCGCCCCGCCTTTTCTTTTTAATACTTTAAGTTCTAGGGTACATGTGCGTAATGTGCAGGTTTGTTACATATGTATACTGGTGCCATGTTGCTGTGCTGCACCCATCAACTCATCAGCACCCATCAACTCGTCATTTACATCAGGTATAACTCCCAATGCAATCCCTCCCCCTTCCCCCCTCCCCGTGATAGGCCCCTGTGTGTGATGTTCCCCTTCCCGAGTCCAAGTGATCTCATTGTTCAGTTCCCACCTATGAGTGAGAACATGCGGTGTTTGGTTTTCTGTTCTTGTGATAGTTTGCTGAGAATGATGGTTTCCAGCTGCATCCATGTCCCTACAAAGGACACAAACTCATCCTTTTTTATGGCTGCATAGTATTCCATGGTGTATATGTGCCACATTTTCTTAATCCAGTCTGTCACTGATGGACATTTGGGTTGATTCCAAGTCTTTGCTTTGTGAATAGTGCTGCAATAAACATACGTGTGCATGTGTCTTTATAGCAGTGTGATTTATAATCCTTTGGGTATATACCCAGTAATGGGATGGCTGGGTCATATGGTACTTCTAGTTCTCGATCCTTGAGGAATCGCCATACTGTTTTTCATAATGGTTGAACTAGTTTACAATCCCACCAACAGTGTAAAAGTGTTCCTATTTCTCCACATCCTCTCCAGCACCTGTTGTTTCCTGACTTTTTAATGTTTGCCATTCTAACTGGTGTGAGATGGTATCTCATTGTGGTTTTGATTTGCATTTCTCTGATGGCCAGTGATGATGAGCATTTTTTCATGTGTCTGTTGGCTGTATGAATGTCTTCTTTTGAGAAATGTCTGTTCATATCCTTTGCCCACTTTTGGATGGGGTTGTTTGTTTTTTTCTTGTAAATTTGTTTGAGTTCTTTGTAGGTTCTGGATATTAGCCCTTTGTCTGATGAGTAGATTGTAAAAATTTTCTCCCATTCTGTAGGTTGCCTGTTCACTCTGATGGTAGTTTCTTTTGCTGTGCAGAAGCTCTTTAGTTTAATTAGATCTCATTTGTCAATTTTGGCTTTTGCTGCTGTTGCTTTTGGTGTTTTAGACATGAAGTCCTTGCCCAGGCCTATGTCCTGCATGGTATTACCTGGGTTTTCTTCTAGGATTTTTATAGTATTAGGTCTAACATTTAAGTCTGTAATCCATCTTGAATTAATTTTCGTATAAGGAGTAAGGAAAGGATCCAGTTTCAGCTTTCTACTTATGGCTAGCCAATTATCATGTGCCATTTTTGCCCTTTGGACTGGTTAATTGGTGGTAAAACAATAAAAATCAAAATGTATTGATATAAAGATATAAATGCAATTCCCAGGAAACAGTATGTCAAGTACAGGAATATTTACCTCTAGTTATTCCTAATTAGTATTTGGGAGAGACCATGAGCCAGATGTTAAGTAGGTACTGTTCTTCACTAGTCAGGCTTTTTTTTTTTTTTTCCTGAAACTTTTCCCACTCATGGCCTCTTATTCCAGTCTGCATACATTTATTGACATTTTGCTGTGCCCTGGGAATGCATTGAATAAGCCAGACACAAATATAGGAGTCTCCTTTTTATTCTTGAAGAGTTTAATTTTAAATTAAGAGCACAGGTTTGGGAGACGGACAGGGGGTTTTGAATACTGGCTCTGCCACTGATTGTGAGGTCTCAGGTAAGTCAAGAGATCCGTTTGACTTTAGACTCTTTTTATGCAAAATTATCAATAATTATAGCACCCATCACACAGGTGTTTATAGGGATTCCATGAGATAATGCAGGCAAAGCATTTAGCTGAGTGTCTGGCGCATGACAATTTTTCAGTAAATGGCAACCCTACTCAGAGCTTAAGTACGTGCACAAGCAAGTGTAACAAGCTAGCAGGCAGTACACACCATAAGATGCAGAGGAAAAAATGCTGCATGAATTCAGAGGAAGGAGCCTCTGAAAAGAGGATGGGGAGGTGCCATTTGACTTGGGTTATTCCAGTCCTACTTTGACATTGGCTTTCCTTTTGGTAGTGGTTCACCTTCTGTGAGAAGCCTACTCTACAGGTTTTCAGGGGCAGACTCAATCTTGATGAGGACCAGATCTTCTTTGTTCCCTGTTCACACCACTGACTCTAAGAAGTCACTCCCTGAAAACCAGCCCTCGGCACCGTGCAGAGATGGAAATATGACAGAGCAATCTATCTCCACTTAGTAGTGAAGTAGTGAAAGTAGCAGTAGTAGTGACATAGTGAAAAATACCACTTGTTTTCTCCTGGATTGCTCCACAGATAGTGCCAGATCCAAACCTGTGATTTCAAAGAACTATGTGATATGAGCTGTGTAACAGGTTATTTTGTTTTTCTAGGCTTAATTCAATCATATTTAAATAGAGACACTGGACTACACAATCTACTGAGGAGACACTATGGCAAGGACTAAATGGAATGCAGTACATAATTGCTTAGCACAGTGCTTTGAACATAGCAGTCACTCAGAGGGTATCATCTAAATTTTTATAATAGGTTCTACAATACTATTGTATCAGCTTGCTATTGCTGCTAAGTTACAAGTTACCATAAACTTTATGGCCTTAAACAACACAAATTTGTCATCTTATATTTGTGTAGATTAGAATATGGGTCTCAGGCCAGGCGTGGTGGCTCACGCCTGTAATCCCAGCACTTTGGGAAGCTGAGGCAGGTGGATCACTTGAGGTCAGAAGTTCAAGACCAGCCTGGCCAACATAACAAAACTTCATCTCTATTAAAAATACAAAAATTAGCCGGGCATGGTGGCGCACGCCTGTAATCCCAGCTTCACTGGAGGCTGAGGCAGGAGAATCACTTGGAACCCGGGAGGTGGAGGTTGTCGTGAGCTGAGAACATGCCACTGCACTCCAGCGTGGGTGATAGAGCAAGACTCCGTCTCAAAAAATAAAAAAATGAAAAATAGAGTACGGGTCTCAGAAAGCTATGATCATGGAGTTGACAGAGCCTGTGTTCCTTTATGGAGATTCTAGAGAAGGATCTGTTTCCCAGTTATTTGGGTCATTGGCAGCATTCATTTTCTTGTGGTTGTAGAAAGAAAATCCCTTTGTCCTTGTGTGCTGTCAGCTGAGGGCCTTTCTCAGCTTGGAGGAGACACCCGCATTCCTTGGCTCTTACATCCCTTCCTTCATCTTCAAAGCCAGCACCATGGGTTGAATTCTTTTGCTTCCAATCTCTCTCTCTTCTGTCTTGCCTCTTAACTCAGCCTAGAAAAGTTCTCTGCTTTTGAGGACTGATGAGTTTGGACTGGATCCATCCAAATAATCCAAGATAGTCTCTCCATTCCAAAATTTGTATTCTTACTTATAGCCACAAGTCCCTTTGCCATGGAAGATGTCCACTGGGGCATGACCATCTTTGGGGAAGGGGCATTACTCTGCCTTCACACTGATCTTTTCACATTAAGGGAAGCACTTTATGATGAGACCTTTTACTGTTTCATCTTGGAGTGCTCATTTTCTATTTCATTTTTTATCCCCAGAGCATCCAACATTTTGACAGATCTTTGTTTCCATGCAACAGTCTTCATAGCTGACTTCTCTTTTCATGCACGAATGCCTTTTCTTTATTTCAACTTTTCCTTTCCTTTCCCTTCAAACCAATAATTTTCATACTTACCTAATCTGTGATTACAGATATCATTTCCATATCTGTTATATTTAGCTTTTGTTTCTACTTTTCCTCCAACTGGTATTGTTACCTTCCTTTTTTTTCCATTTTCATTAGTGTATGGCTTCTGCATTTTAGGCTCTTGAAAATAGTCATTATTTTAAGTTAAACAGAAATGGATTGAGAAGAAGAGAAGAAATTCAATAATTTAGGAAATGTTCTGCTTTCCAGGAATATATTATTTTATTAAGTTTTCATTATAAGTTTTTCATTACACTTAATAGCTATTCATTGTAACAATTAATGCAATATCAAATGTGTGATCAAATATATAATAAGTACTCCTCAACCTTAGCTAATCACGTGCCCATGAAAGTTAACAGTTTGTGCATCCTGTGTCTACTTCTACCTCTTTCTCTATGTAAATATAACTGTATACAAATACAAAGACCTTTTTCTTTTTCATTTACTGTAGTAGATTGTATTATATCCTTCCAAAATTCACATGTTGACATTTTAGCCTTCAGTACCACGGAATGTAACCTTATTTGGAAATAGAGTTGTAGATATAATTAGTTAAGATGAGGTCACTAGGCTGGGTGCTAATTCAATGTGATTGTATCATTATATAAAGAGGAAATTAGGACACAGAGATGTATACTCAGGGAGAGCGCTCTGTGAAGGTGAAGGCAGAGATTAGGGTGATACTTCCGTAAACCAAGGAATGCCAAGCTTGCCAGTAGACCTCCAGAGGCCAGGCAAGAGGCATGGAACAGATCCTCTTTCACAGTCGTTAGAAGGAACAAACCCTGCTAACACCTTGGTCTTGGATTTATAGCCTCCAGAACAATGAGACAATGCATTTCTCTTGTTAAACCACTCCATTTGTGGTACCTTGTTAAGGTAACCCTAGCAGACTAATATATCTGCTTTCCAAATATAGGGTCATATTGTAGAAATTGTCTTATGATATGTGTTGTTCACTTTAACATGTCATGAGCATCTCTTTAGATCGTGTATTTTAAACAAGGGAATTGCCATGCTGTGAACAGGAAAGTGGAATGTGGGGCTGGAGCTACTCAAGGCCCCCTTCCTTGGAACAGGCTGGGTCCGGGAAGCTGTAGAAGTCGTGGAGTAGTTCTGGCTATGGGATGTGACCAACATGCGTGCTGGCATGGTGGGCAGGGACTCAGGGCAGCTCTTCACTGGGTAACTCCTGGAAGCCCCTCAAATACCAGCATGCACAGAGCTTTACTGTAGGAGAAAAACATTTTCTCCCCCAGTCTGTGTGATATGAATAACATAAGCACTGGCTGAATAGCTAGGTCTCTGTTAAGTTTTAGGAAATAAAAACAAATTCAAACAAATAAGCAACCACATTTGAAGAGTGGAGGAGTTTCCACACTCTAGGAATTTCTTTGACTTTCTGGTGCTTCACATAAAACTCTATTTTTCCCTTTTTATTCCCTCAATATATTGTGTATGGGAGAAAATTCATTACATGAGGCTTTGTGATGCTCGTAACTTCTCAACTATGGATCTGGTTTTCTGTAGGGAAGGAGAGAAAGGTCTTTTAAGGAGACTAGTGCCAAGAGGCTAAGGGAACATTGAATGTGCCAGTGCCTGAGCCAAACTAAGCCTTTTGCATTTTGTAAAGTTTGCAAGCCCAGTTTGCAAAATCTGGGCTTATGTTAATTGTCTTTCTTACATGATCAACCTATAATAATGGGAAAACAGAAAATAAGTAATAATTTGTGCAACGTTAGAGTAATTCTTATTTCATCTCTGAAATTATGTAACTATAGAATTTTTATTTCTTGGCTCACTTAGTCCATGGAGATGTAATTTCATGGCCAGCTCTGAGGAAATTAAGGAAGGTTTTGGAGTAAGCACAATTTCAAGGAACCAATTTAGCCGTTTTGCTTGGTGCTTAGAATTTGAGAGTGACACATGAGCCATAAATTCAACTTGGGCTGATTAAATATCTGCTGTTATGGGATAAACTCTGAAAGAAAAAATAATTATTTCCGTAGCGAAATATAGAGGTGAAGGAAGGTGTATGAGTGAAGGAGTATGATAGAAACTTTCAGACAAAGGAATTCTATTTTGCCTTAAAAGAACCTAATAATTAGAGAACCCAATAGTATAAAATCCACCACGGGAAAATTTGAGGTTGCCATGTAATTCAGTCTTCCATTTTCCCACATATTTCATTCCCTTTACTTGATCTGTGAAAGTCAAATGAGGTTGGAGTAGGGGAAAGTGGAGATACTTGGGTTTCATCATTTCTAAGATTACTAGTATTCTCTGCTTTTATATTTAACATTTAAGTACATTAAATGTGTTTTTTATAATATTTGAGAGAATGTGGAAACTTAGTCCACAATAGCTTTTTCTTCCAAATCCACAAGCATTAAGTTAATATAGGCTAATGGCTATAACAAATAGCCCCAATGTTTAAGTGGGTTAATATACAAGAAGTTTATTTTTCTTTTGTTTCATAGTTCTATATGAATCAGTGTAGAGCTTTGCTCCATGTGGTCACTCAAGGACCCAGGCTCATTCCTTTGTGTGGCTCCACCATTTTCTAGGGGCTCGTCGTCTTCTGCATTCAGCTGCACATATAGGGAGAGTGATGGAATGTGGAGAAGGCATATTCACTCTTAACTGCTGTGCCTTGGAGGTGATGCACTTCACTTCTACTTACATTGCATGGCCTGGAACTCAGTTCAATGATTTTCTCTAATTTCAAAAGAGGTAGGAATATAGTCTGACAGCAGGACCAGAAGAAAATACCCTCTGCCACAATATGCAGTAATTTTCAAATAAATATAAAGGAGTGAAAGGAACCTGACATTAAAGACAATATAAGATATATTTAATATTTAGATTTTACAGTGATTATTGTTATGAATATGAAGTCTCTTTGTACAATAGGTTCATTCATTTATTTATTCATCAAATATTTACTGAGTGTCTGCTGTGTGCCACTGTGCTAGGCACTGCTCCAGCGTGAGCCAGATGGTCATAGTTCCTAAATTCATCAAGCTAACAGTTTAATGGCAGAGACATATGCTAATTAATGTATAATTTCAAACTATCCAGATGCACTTTTGTGGTAGTTCTGGGTAGCACAATGCCACATGAAGAATGTTCTCTTGATTTCCCTTTAAATATCTTTGTCACTTCTCATCATAATTTCTCAGTTATTTAATTAATTTTATATTTCTCTATTGCCATTTCTTCCATTTCTCCAGACTCAATCATTTTCAGAGTATGTAGTAGATGATTGTCATTCCCTAGGGATTATTAGTGGAAATGGAGAGTTGGCTTTACTTGGAGTTGCGTTTGAGCCAATTGTGTCATTTTATACCCTTTGATAAGTATTTTTAAATGAAAATCCTTTTACTCTATTCCCTTTATAACTCTTACTGTGAACATATAAAAAATATTCTATTCTGTAATTTGGGCCTCTTCTTGCACAAAACAACCTTAAGAGGTGAATAACTCAAACTGCTGGGACAGCCTACTGGTGATTCTGGCAGAACAAAGCCTATCTGGGAACGGGCCAGTCAGCCTCCTACCCTAGCACAGGTGCTAAGAAGCCTCACATGACTGCATCTGCCCTAGACACAATCCGCCACAACTGCTGTAGGTGAGGTTTACTCAAGGAATACCCCAGTGTGAGAAGGGATTCAAGGGCATTTTTCCACAGCCCATAACTCTACTGTCTGATTTCACTATTAGAACAGGGAAGGTTGTATTAGTCCAGTTAGGTATACAAGTTCGGGAATGGGCTAGCAGTTCAGGTGCCTAGTACCTTTTATTTTTGGAGGTACCCAGATATGAAGAGACATCCCCAGGTAACTATATAATAAGGGAAAGATTGCCTTTTCTTGCAGACTCTTCCTGACTGTGTCCAGGCTCCCCAGGGTGAAGGGGCTTGGGATGTGGGTGGAAGCATCTGTAATGTTGAGTTCAAAATTAATCGACTCTCTCGAGGTCCCAGCAGCCTGGAGGCAAAATTGGAATCTACGAAGATTGCTAGATAATCTTCTCTCTGGGACCAAATGAGAAACTAAATTTACAATAATAATCCCAAGAGCCTTTGATCCTTTGTACAATTGGAATCACCATAGAATAAAAAAAATTAAATATTAAGAGTTCAGTGACCTCAAACTTTGCTGACGTTCTCAGCTGACACTGAGTTCAAGCAAAATAAGCAAACCTTAGAAAAAAGAAGCCCTCTGCAAAAGTGACCTTAAGATGGTGGTGACCTCTCCTTTTTCAGAAAAGCTAGAAATGAATGAAACTATAGCTTAACTATTAACATTTCATCATGAGCTTTGTCTCTTTGACATATGGGAATTATCATTTATGAAAAGATGCCCATCTGTAAGGAATGAGATAGATTATCTGTGGAATATTAAAGGTGATAAGACTATGTCTGGTATTAATGGAAACATTTTTGGGCTACATCTCATCTCCAGAGAAATAACTTTTTTTCTGTAGCTTCTAGAGTTGCAACTTACTTTTATTACATATATGGGGACATACACACGCACAGACACACATAATATATTTAAGTGAGGGAAATGGGAATTCCAGTACCTGGGGTGTTTAAAAGATGTTTCCAATAAAAAATTTAAATTCCTTAGATGCTTCTTAGGTATTTTTGGGAAAATCAATCACGTGGTAAATGGCTTCATACTGGAATAATATAATAGTTGGCAACTTGCAACTATTTCTGTCAAAAATGAAATGATAAATGTTTTCTATTGGAATTTTTTTTGTTGCAAGGGATTTTTTATTTTCTTTTTGTGAAGAATAGCCTCTCTAAAATCTAAAGTAAAATTCAGAATAAAATCTTTCTGAGTGCGAAGAGACTAAATTTTACTTGGTATAAATATGATTGCTGTTTTTGTTTAAACAAGACTATTAAAATCTATGTCCAGTATTACTGGGGCCCTAAAGTTGTGATTTTTGCTCAGATTATAGATTATTATCATCATCAACAATTGGGACATTAAAGGGAGAAAAATGGAGAAGGCAAATGCAGGGTTTGTTTTTTGTGTTTTGTTTTCTTAATTTTTTATTTAGCATAATTAAGTCCTCTCTGGTTTCATTAATGTTTCCTTTTTTTTTTTAAGCACATGTTATATGATTTTAAGATTTGTTAAAAAATTTTGTTACTTAGATGATTTTGAAAAATTGTTTGCTATCACTATTCCTACTAGATGTGTTATTTGTGGGCCTATAGAAGACATTACGTAAACAAAAATCTGATATGATCTATGATGTGTGTGTGTATGTAATGTGTGTTTGTGGGTATGTATGTGTGCGTGTGTGTGTGTGTATGTGTGTGTGATTTCTGGTAGCTAAAGCCCAAAAGTGGAAAATTTAATTTTTATATTTATTGATATCCATTGGCTGCCAGGTGGATGGCCAAGTCTTTTGAATTATAAACTTTTGTATGTAAGTTACAATAAACTATAGAGCTTTTTCTCAAATTGCTCAATATTTAGGTTTTCTGCTTGCTGGTTTAGTCAACAGAAAATCTAGTCAGAAAGGTCACAGAGGCTCCTAAAGTGGACCAAGGAACCTCTGTCCTAAACCCTGAAAGTGAGTCTGCACATGAAACCTGCCCCTCCATCAGGCACCGAGTTTCCTCAGACTCAGAAAGGCGTCCATTTTCAGTCAGCCCCTTGAAGGAAGCAGTGCAGTAGTCTCTGGCTTTAGAGCTGAAGGCCTGGTTTTGAGAATTGCATCAACATTTTTATTATTTACATATTTTAGAAAATATACTTATTTTTAGTTCTTTTCAATTGAATAAAACTTTCCATAAACCATAGATAATGATAACTTACTGCACAGAATTTTATTAGGAATGCATGAAACAAAGGTGGTAAACATATTATAAAGTTCTCCAAAGATGCTAGATGTTGTTTTGTTTTGTTTTGTTTTGTTTTAAAATGTAGTATCACCTCTTCATTGGCCCTGTTTGGTTTCTATTCATTTACTCAGCAGAGATATATTGAATTTCTACTCAGTGGCAGACCCTGAGCAGGTCCTGGGTTGTGGTGGCCACCCCCAACCCAGAGCTAATGGTCCAGGGGGAAATCTGACTGTAAAGAAACACATTAGTCAATACATAGTCACACCTGGTGATAGAAGATGAGGTGGAAAAGTGATCAGTTTTAGGAGAGAGTGTAATAGAGACTTAATTTGGCTTGTGAGTCAGGGAAGGCCTGTTTGAGGAACTGACATTGCATTTGATGTTGGATTATAAGGAAGCCTTGGGTGGATGAAGAGCAGGCAGAATGTCTTCTCACTGGAGGAAACATCAAGTGCTATTACTCTGGGATGGAAAGCAAGTTTAAAAGGCTGAAGGGATACAGAGGCAGCCAGGCAGGAGTGGCTGAAGCATAGTGAATTAGAGGGGGCTCGGGGGTTGAATGACAAAGGATAAATCTGCAAAGACAGTCATAGTCTAGACCATATTAAAGATTTGGGTTTTATTGCAAATTCAGCTGGAGGCCATTACAATATCTGGAGCAGGTGAGTAGCACAAGCTGATTTATGTTTAAAAGAGTATAAGCCCTAAATATAAGCCATAACATCAGCCATGCTGTAATACAGATTATTTAGTAGCTTAATGACTCTTGTAGAAATATAGATACTCATCATAAACATTCAAACGATTTACAAAAGTCCACAAAGGAAGGCAAAATAAATTGTGAATACCAGGCCAGGCGCAATGGCACATGCCTGTAATCCCAGCACTTTGTGAGGCTGAGGCGGGTAGATTACTTGCGTCCAAGAGTTCGAGACCTGCCTGGCCAACATGGCAAAAACAAATCTCTACTAAAATTCCAAAAATTAGCCAGGTGTGATGGTATATGCCTGTAATCCCACCTACTTGGGAGGCTGAGGCAAGAGTATCTCTTGAACCCAGGAGGCAGAGACTGCAGTGAGCCAAGATCATGCACTGCACTCCCACCTGGGCAACACAGTGAGACTCTGTCTAAAAAAAAAAAAAAAAAATCATTGTGAATCCCATCATTCAGAGAAAATCACTGGTAACATTTGCACACATGCTTACAATTTTATATTCGGATGATCAAAATTATATTGTTTTATTCTCCACTGACCTGAATAAAAACTCCACGTATTGTGGTCTTATTTCCATGACAACAGTGAGGTACATCAATATGTCTGATGGATGCTTAGCTGTGAATTACTCTAATTGGTTTAGTCAATTCCCTATTGATGACTTTCAGCTTTATCCTATTTGTTGCTAATATACTGATGTGGTGAAGCATCCTTGTGCCTCTTTTGTGCGTGGATATAGTTCGTGTATGCAATTATCTAATTAAAGCAAACATCTAAAAGGGAAAATGCTGGATTAAGGAACTTGTGCATTTGAGGTTTTCATGCCTGTTGCCAGTCATCTGGAATTTACTTTAGGAAATCATGTGAAGAAGAATCAGATATTTTTCTTCTGTAGATGAAGAGTCAACTGTCTTATTCACTGAAAAAGTAGGGTGCAATTTTACAGCAACACAATTATCAATTTTACTCTTTGCAAATTTAAGACTTCTTTCATTCATTTTCTCTGTGTACAGGTCCATTTTTATCACTGGACTATAAGCTTCTTGCAATCGTAGTAATGTATGCTTTAGGTCAATCCCAAACTCCCATCCCAGCTTGGACTACTTGACAGTTGTAGAACCAAAGGCAATGGATTATTAGAGTAGCTGTAATTTATCTTTAAGATACTTCAGCATAGATGATACCATGGATACCACGTGTGAATGAGTGTGAATTGGTTTTAATCCATGCTTAGTTAACATTTAAAATATTATAATTCAGAGTACACACCAGAGGGATGCTTAGTTAGCATGTGAAAAACTGTAGTCGGAATTTCACTTTCTGAAGGCCTTGGCTACAAGCCTTCAACTACCACTATCTCAATTCACATTAGAGTGTTTTCAATTAATATAATAATGTAGAAATTCTATTCCATTGGTGAAACAGATAAACAGATACTGTAGTAGATATGTGGATAGGTATGCTGTGAGATATATGAGAGCCCTCTGGCACATTTACCCTCAATGCACACTTAGAGGCACTTGGGTCCTCCAGTTCTTCTCTGTGCCTTCCACTGTTGAGAATTCCTGATCCAAACCTGATGCACCCGATGAAAATAGAAGCTTAGTTGAATCCTGTTTCTGTGGTATTGCCTTACTGGTCTGGAGTGGCTCTTTCATGCAAAGCCCACTCTTAAGAGTCTAATGGGTTCAGAGTTGGGACAAGATCAATCTTCCAATAACAGGTTTTACAATGGTTTCTGTAGCCATTTGGTAATAACTGTTTGGAAGGATTGCTGAATTTGGTCTGAGACTTGCTTTGTTTGTACCATATGGTAACCTGGAATAAGATATCCACTAGAAAGAATCTACTGGCTGTGCAGATCAATTCACAATGCTGGGAATACCTTGAAAGTCTCTTTCTCTCTTTTTATGGAAACATTCAGCCAGGGGACTTTCAGCAACTCAAAACTGCTGAGCCCCTTTGTAGCCTTGGGCAGCCAGTTGGCTGAACTGAGGTTGGTCACAAAACTCTCCCTGTGCCCCTTTCTTCTTAAAATAAAAAGCTCATACCGAAAATCATGGCAGGTATGCAAATATTACTACAGTTTTTACAGGGAGATGCGATTTTAAGTCACAGGCAGTTTAGGCAAGCTTCCCTTTAAACACTGTTCTCTCTTGCCGGTCTTGTCTCCACCCTCTCTCTTCCCTTTCTCATTTTCCATTGACTGTTTGATTTTCTTTCCACTTTCCTACTTTTCTAAGGCCTCAAAAATCCCATTTATTTATGGTCCACACCCTTGCAGCAAAACTAAATTGTTGCTCATAAATGCCCATTGGAACCATGGAACTATTCTTGTGTGAAAGAGCAGAACTAGAGTTATTTCATTATTTCCCCTCAGGCAAGAAATTTCTGAACGATAGAGCGTTCATTCCTCACGCAGGGCATGTTTTGCCCAGAATTTTGCTTCATCGCCGCTCAGCCCACCATGAAGCCCACTTATGTTGCCTCCTCACATCTTAGGGCAACTAAAGCCTGTTTAGCAGTGTTGAAAATGGGGCAAAGGAAATATGTACCGCAGGAGTGTGTTCCAGGGAGGGGAAGTATTTCCTAGAGCATAGAGTCTGCGTTCCACTTTCTTCAGAGTGGTGTCAGCAAACGATCCAGAGTGTGAAAAAGACATTTTGTATGATGTTTACAGGGCCCCTGGATGCACCTTTTTTTTTTTTTTTTTAAAGGGGTATGAGCTTATCTGTCCTTAAGATCTTTTGATTAGCACGTGGAGCCCGAGGCACTTTAGGCCTGGCCTAGTGCAGTCTATAAAGAACTGACCGTGGTAGGAATGTTCCCTCCTTGACTCCTGCGGCATGCTTTAACATTTTTAATTCTGTGCTGCTCACGCTCACAACAGTGACTTCTCATGAATAGTAGGCGTCTCATGAAGTGCAATATGGTTTGCATTTTAATTATAATAGCTACCTTTCTTGACCACTTGGGTTCTTTTTGATTCTCCTAACCTCGCAAGTTCGATAATATGTAATGTGTGGAAGTAGTTTGCTCTAGTGGTTAAGGACGCAGGGGAAGAATCCTAATTTTGTCACCCGCCCACTCTGTACCGTTTGATGATTGCAAACACTTCTAAATCTTAGTTGCCTCATCTGTAGAATGAGTGTATTAACAATAAATTATAGGATGGTTGTGAAATACAAATTAGATAATATACATGAAATGTATACATAATATACGTAAAGTGTCTGATAAGTCAATAAATGATAGTTATCATCATCTTCATCACCTAAGATGACAGAGTTGAGAACAGGATTCCTGGGATTCAAACCCTGTCCTAACTTCTAAGTTTATGTATTTGGAATTGTGTTTTATGACAAAGACAACAGTGAATCAGAGCTAACATTTTATATTGAGCTCTAAAAAGGCTTGCTGGGTACTATTATAAGCACATAAACCTGTTAACCTCTCTTGTAGTCATGACAACCCTATGAGACTGGTATAACTGTCATCACTTTCCATATTTGGAGATGGAGAAACTGAGGCCCAGGGAGGTTAAGTAACTTGCTCAAGATTCCTGCTGGTAAGTGGCAGTAGCCAGCCACCACCTGCCTGGAGAGTGCACGCACTGAGCCACTTGAAGTGCTCTGCCACCTTTGTGAGGCCCATTCTTGGACTGGACACTGCATTGCTCAGAATTCTTTCCTGAAGTAGGGATGGTTTCTGTGCAGCATGATGGGGACTTGCAGTGTGGGAGCTTGAGCCAAGTAAGCAGGCCTCGAGTTGGCAGGACGGTGTGTCAGGGTTCTTTTAGGAAACAGAAAGAATTTACCCTCCTGTTGGAAAAACGAAAGATGGGGAATTCATGAAACACAAGTTGGGTCCAAAGCTGGTGACCACTAGGGAAGGAAAATTTTGAGTAGAGTTATTGTGTCAAGTAAGTGGAATGCTCCCTGACTTAGCTTGGGCTAATGCCTGCATGGGAAGTAGGGACCATATAAGACAATGAGATTAACAGCTCACATTTATTACAGCTCTGTGTAAGTGATCTTATGTAACTATCATGACAAGCATTTGAAGTAGTTGTTATATTTGTACCCATTTATCAGATGGGAAACCTGAGGCACAGAAAAGTTTAAAATTATGCCCGTGGTCACAGCGCTGGAGTGAGGGTCTTGACAGACAGACTCCAGAGTGCGTTCCACTTCTGTGAATGTGACGATGGCACAGGGAAGCCACCTGGACCACAAAGCATCGGAGCAACCACGCCATGAGGGACATGACTTTTCCAAGCAAGCATTCCAAGGAATTTTCTGCAAGAGCCAGGAATTGACATAGAGGTGGGGAAGTTTTGCACATTCTGAGGTCTTATCAGTAAGAGAAATAACTAAATGAGCTGAATAAAACTTTCCCTTGTTTCTCTTCCATTCCAAGGTGGTGAGGCTTGAGGAAACATGTTAGAGAGGAAATGATTTAGTCAGAGGTTGTGCATGGATAATCATACTTTTGTTTTCCTCAAGGCCATGTCATCAGTAGATGAAGCACTTAAAGAGGGCACATCCTGTATATCTTTCTACTTTCAGGGAGAAAATTTTTTTCAGGGCAGAAAAATTATAATGGGGATTCTGCTATCCTTTGTAGGAGGGAAATGGTAATGATTTAGTGACTTGGCTGGAAGGATCATGTGTCTTTTCTCTGAGGCATCGTTCTGACTTAAGTGAGGGGAGTTCTTAATTATTGAGATAATGCCAGACCAATAAGCCAACTAGCCCTAGCATAGTCAATAATAATTCTATCAGAAAAGCTTGAAATCATTTGCTGTTTGTGATTTCATAGCAAATAAAACTTTTCCCATCAGGTGTTTTAAATAACTTAGTTTGACTCCAAGGTCTACATACAATGTTTTCTTTATGCTAAATTAGTTTGCTTAAGAAGTGTCCAAGATAGGTAAAGTGAAAAGCATTGCTCCCAAGAATCAAACCAACACAACCACTTAAAACCTAATAAAAATGTATTTGACTAAGACAGGGAATAGAACCTCATTATTCTAGCAAAAGTTTAGTTTGTGTTTTATTTCACTTAGCTTCATCTTTCTGTGAACCATAAATAAGAAATGCCAAGTAATAAATACACTATACAAAATGCATTTTAATAATCCTAAAGGGCTTCATTACTGTAGTTACAACCTGCAGATGTAAATTATGGCTGATACTCTAGCCTTCATTTATCAACTGCAGAGGTTCTGTTTTTGCTGCTGTAAATGCTATAGGATTATGCTATTTTCAGAATAAATTAACTTGATGTAGCTAAATGGAATTTCATTGCTTTTAAATATCTAAAAGATAATATCAAAATGTTCAAGGAATATATCATAATACCTAATTTTGTGTGGTTTTGGATTTTTTTAAAACTGAAAACAATCCTTACTGCAAGGTAATAGATTGGGAAATTACCCAAGAGAAACCAAACAGCTGTTTTCAATAACGCAGGTAAATTCTAGTCATGGGAAAATCTCTATTACTGCCTGAGCTGTTGGAAAAATTTTGTGCATTAAACAGGCCTTGAGACTAGCAGAGAAATCCCTTATGCAATCTAGACCAAAACCACTGTTCTTTTTTTGTTTTGTTTTCTGGTTTTCATTTTTACCTTCCATTTCAGTGAATCTGGAATTTGGAATAGTTGGTGCATCAGGAAAAACAAACAAACAAACAAACAACTATATGCCACTGCGTATTTTTGTTTTTAATCTTTTAAATTATTTTGCTTTATTTTTTTTGGTTATAACTAACACATAATTGTACATGTTTATGGAATATGGCGTGAGGTTTCAATATATGTATACATCGTATAATGATTAAATCGGGGTAGGTGGCATGTCAGTCACCTTAAATCTTTATCATTTCTTTGTGGTGATAGCTTTCAAGATCCTCTTCCTAGCTATATTGAAATATACAATATATTGTTATTAGCTATAGCCACCCTACTGTGCAATAGAATACCCGAATTCATTCTTCCTATTTAACTGTAACTTTGTACTCATTGGCCAGTCTCTATCCATCTTCCCCTCCTCCCTTCCCTTTCCAGCCTCTGGTAACCACTACTCTATTCACTACTTCTATGAGATCAACTTTATTAGATTTCACATATGAGTGAGATCATGCACATTTGTCTTTCTGGACCTGGTTTATTTCATTTACATTCTATCCTCCAGGTTCATCCATGTTGCTGCAAATGACAAGATTTTCTTCTGTTTATAGCAGAATAGTATTTCATTGTGTGTGTATCTATACATTTTCTTTATTCGTTCATCTGTTAGTAGACACTTAGATTGATTATATCTCTTGGCTATTATTCATAATGCTACAATAAATGGGAGTGCAGTTATCTTTTTGACTTATTTCAGTTCTTTTGGATATATGCCCAGGAGTAGAATTGCTAGGTTATATGGTAGTTCTATTTTCAATTTTTGAGGAATCTCCGTACTGTCTTCCATAATAACTGTACTACTTTACATTCCTACCAACAGTGTATAAAAACTCCCTTTCCTCTTGATCTTTGCCAGCATTTGTATATATTTTTTGCCTTTTTGATAACAAACATTTTTACTGAGGAGAGGTAACATCTCATTGTGGTTTTGATTTGAATTTCCCTGATGATTAGTGATGTTGAGCATTTTGTTATATACCTGCTGACTGTATGTCTTCTTTTAATAAATAACTATTCAGATATTTTGCCTATTTTTAATTGGATTATTTCTTTACTTATGTATTTGCTATTGAGTTCATTACATACCCTGGGTATTAATCCCTTGTCAGATGCATAGTTTACAAATACTTTCTCTCATTCTGTAGGTTCTCTTTGCTTTGTTGATTGTTTCCTAATCCCTACCAAAACACCAATGACATTCTTCACAGAAATAGAACAAACAATTCTAATATTTGTGTGGCACACAACGGACTCCAAATAACTAAAGTAATCTTGAGCAGAATAAGAAAAGCTAAAGGCATCAGGCATTACACTTCCGGACTTCAAAATATACTATAAAGCTAGGGTAACCAAAACAATCTGGTGTTGGCAAAAGAATAGAAACATAGATCATAGAATAGAGAGTCTAGAAATCCATGCATTTACAGCCAATCAACTTTTGACAAAGGTACCAAGAACACACACTGGGGAAAAGACAAGTCTTTAATAAATGGTGCTGAGAAAACTGTATATCCACATGCAGAAGAATGAAACTAGACCCTTATCTCTCTCCTTACACAAAAATCAACTCAAAATGGATGAAAGACTTAAATGTAAGATCATAAACTATAAAAACACTAGAAGAAAACACAGGGGTAATACTTTATTGGTTTGGGCAGGGATTTTTTGGATAGGACCTCAAAAACCCAGGCAACAAAAGCAAAAATAAACAAACGGGATTACACTAAGCTAAAAAGCTTCTGCACTCCTGTATATTTTTACTGAAGTTTGCTACTGATCTGGAGTGCCCCTTTGAAATCTCTACCCTCCTTCAAATCCAAACCAAATGCTGCCTCTTCCATGAAGTGCTTAAACAGAATAATTATTAGACCCTTTTCTGAATCCTTTCAAAATGGTTTGCTTGGATTCACATGTAACAGACATTACAGAAACTTTTTATTTGTTATATCTGCATACAATTCTGATCTTCCAAATAAACTGTAATTTCTGTGAGGACAGAGATCTTCTTGTCTTATGCTTGTCTGCATTTCCCAAATGGCTTAGCACAGTGCCTTATATGCTTTGGAGATTCAATAAGTATTTGTTGACTGTACAGATGAGTGGCTTTCTAATGAACTGGTCTGATCCAGGAAATAATTTGTTTACCCTGCGTAGGTCTTGATTTTGCTGTTTTAAATGCCCCCAGCTACTCATGGAGTAAAGAAAAATCCATGAGAAATGAATAATGCATAATGTTTGTGACCTATTTTTTCAGTATATGTTTTACTTCTGTCCCAAAAATGTTACATATGTATGTGTGTAAAATTGTTTCTTATTACAAAGTAGTGACATTTGTATTCCCTATCCTCATCACACAGTATCCCGTTTCAACCAAGAGTACAGCTCAGTTCTTTTTCTGTGCATGATAGAAGAGTGGAGTTTTTTTTATACAAATACAGAGCTACATTCTTATATCATGGTACTCAGTGCTGTTTCCAGCAAGACCATTTTTCTTTCCTAGAACACTGGCCATGTGCCACACTGATCTGAGGCCACCATTTTATTCATGAACCAGCTCAAAAGTTACTTCTGCCTAAATGCTTTTCCAGCCTGTTCACGTATGTACCCAAAGTTCCTTCAGTATTTATGTAGGTCATGTACAGTTTATTATTTCAACATTCATAAGTTTACTTGGTCATTCAGCAAATATTTACTACATTCAAGCCCTATATTAGTGAAGGTGAAGTTACTAAGGTGCCTCAGACACATTATGTCTTCAATAAATGTACAATTTAGATTGAAAGATTAAACACACCTGTGTGCCCAGGTAGTAGAGATGAGAACTACAAAAAAGGTATAAATGAAACAATATAGTTACTCAGAGGAAAGAGAACCTAGTGTAAGCTGTATATTATTGGATTGGGTTGTAATTTGAATGGGCAGGTGGAATTTGAGCATTTGTTAACTTATTGCTTTCTTATAAGTCATTGTAGACTAGAGAACAAATCTATATGATTAGCAAAGTCTTTGTAATTCCTCCAAAGAAAACCTCCTCCTCCAAGCATTTTTGAGAAATGAAAATTATACCAATAGTCACATAGCAGAGAAGGAGGTGGGTTTTACATTGCACAAAGAGATTCCTTCAGTCCCACCAACCCATCCTCTTTGTCTTATTTCCTGTCTCTCTTACCCTAAGGTCCCTTCTCAAGTGCTCCTTCCTGATGCACCCAGCCTTGCTGGCTCTAGCCTGTCTCCCTGCATCTGTCCTACTGCTTTCCCATCTCCCCTTCTCACAAAGCACTACTGTTCTCCTTTAACTGTTCCTACCCACTACTTAATGCTACATTTGTCAAAGGCCATTATTATAAGAGTAAAGATTTTATTGCACTCAATGGTTCTCAGCATCCTCTCCTTACAATTCAGTGAGAGATTATAAATAACACAATTTTTGGTTATCCTATAATTATTTCATGTGTGTATGTTCTGCCTCTCGATCACATTTTAACTCTCTCATGGGCCACATCTTCCAATTCTTTGGAAGCCCTCTCTTTCTTTTTCATAATACCTGGCATGATGCTATGCGCACAGGAGAAGCAAAGCTCCTGTCACTGTATAGGGCCATAGTGCTTGGGCACTACTCTGCCAGGTGAATCAGTAGCTGCACATAAGTGGTGTTGTTGCTGCTGACATAATAGCTGGACACCCAGTCCCCAGGAATCGGGTTTGCTTCTGTTGACTTAGGGGAGACCCTTGGAAGCTTTTTTTGGTATCTCAGACTGCATACCAAAGTTTGAGTGAGATATGATACTCTGCATCCGTTGAGAATTATCATGAAGGAATGGGAGACTAAGGAAGATGAGACAAGGACAAATTTATCTCTGTCCCTAAGATGTCAGCCACTGTTAGCCATGCTAATATTTATTATGACAATTTGACTCTCCCAGGTACAAAAGGAAGGCACTGCGGCAAATTCTATTCATTAACTCTAGTTGTGCATAATAAAACATGACAGCCAAATATTTCCACCATCTTTGTCAGAATTTATTTCCATATGTTATATTTTACTGACATAATAAATGTACATATGGCCTGTTTCCCTCTTTATGGCCTAATTGCTATAAATAGCCTAGAGCCCTTTCAACTGTATTGAACCATCATGTATTACAAGATTGTTTATTCCTGTCTTCTGAAGAAACATATGACATTAAAAATTCTGGAAATGAGAGTTTAGAATTCAATGAAAAGAATACTGTAAATATTTCCTATGCATAACATTACAACCTATAAAAAAACATATATCTTGAGCTGTAGTCACATAGGGAAAAGAAAATATCCACCAGTTTATTTCATTCCTGGATTAAAACATAAATGAATGACAGAAACAAAATTAAAACCATTTAAACTAGATGTATTACCCCTGCTCAGAGGAAACTACAGGAAATACTCTTTAACGGCTATTTATTCTTACATTTGTTTGGAATGTGGATGTTGGAGGGCCAAAGGTATCTCTAGGTCTTTAGCTTCCAGAAACAAACAAGCAAAGAAAAAGAAAATTAAAAAGGAAAAGTGAGCAAGGGGACAGTGTTTGAAAGAAGGATTATTTAGGAGGATAATTTTTTGAAAAAGGAACAAAATACACCCCTTTTAGTTAAAAGTCCCTGACTGTGTCCTGTGTCAGGCAAATCTTAGATGCACTGCAGAATGCAGAACCAAAGGTTTCTTTGTGGTCATCAAGCACCACCAAAAAGCAGGGATATGATATGATTCATGAAGCTAATTATTGGCAAAACTGAGTCTGATGCTTATGCCTCTAACTGCTAATCCAGTGCTTTGTCAATCCTTGCTCTTCAACATCCATGGTAGCATTTCTGATGGCTGGAAGCCATATTTGGAGTGATTATTTTTTACAATAAAAGTTGTGATTTGTAGAAAGTTTTGTCTCACAATGAGTAAATTTTGCCCCCATATATCCACTCAAATATTCTCACTCTGTCTGCTAAACCTTCATTGTCTGTTTTCTTTCTCTTTTATAGAAGTGTCATTGAGGTATTTGTGTTGGAAACAATGCCAGGATTGAGGTGTCATTGGATAGACTTTGGCCTGGGGATTTCAGGAATACCCGAGTCCAGCCTTGGACTGGACCAGTCAGCTTTCCTCCCTGTAAAGTCTTCAGGAGGTAAATATAACAAAATAGAACAGTGAGCTGCTTTATTATTAGCTTTGCTTCTTGCCAAAACACTATTGGAAAGTTCTAGTAATTTGGCCCAAAGGCATAAGGAGACCTCACCCTCTCCCAAGCCCCAAATCCAAATCTTACAAGTAGTGAACAAAAGAGAGAGAAGGAGAGAATGGCAGAACTTGAGCAAGGAAGGAGAACTGGGGCAGCAGTGTTGGAGGGCAGGATGGTGCTGGTTGTTTTACTGCTTAGGGCAGGATGCTGCTGGAAAGCCATCACGGAATGCAGAGAAAGAAGCCAGAGCTGGTTTTCTTGCATCTGCTTATGAGGAACTTTCAGTTTTGATGGCAGGCAGGCATGAGGAATGACAAGCCCTATATGAGCAGTAACCCTTAACACTACAGTGTTGTTACCTTCCAGGAAATATGGCTCAGTCTGGGTTGTAATATATTACTAGTCAGTCTGGTATTTTGCCTATGAATGAGAAGGACAGAGCGACATGTGCCAGAGAAATTGAGAATGGCCCCCGCCTCTATTTTGAAGGTGGCCCTTTTGTTTTCCTTATGTTTTGCATGCTCTATCTTAAGTACCCACAGTTATATGATCTTCGTATCGTCTTTCAGCATCCTAGTCATCCTCTTCTGAATGGGCTTCGTTAGTGAGTATTCCCTAGAACTCTGTGAGAATCTTCAGATACGGTCTGACTTAGAGGCTTTGAAAGTTTGTCAAGATCCAAATAAACCATATCTATGGAACTTCCTGACTTACTGCTTAGTAATTTTATACAAACAGAAATGAAAATTCATTCACTCACATATTCACTCACATTCATTTGACACCTGTGCTGGCTCTCCTGGCCTCCTACTGGGAAGCTCACTGTAGCTGGTGACTCCACCATCAACCACCCATTCTCCAGGATAATAGCTGGGGATTTATTCTCAGCCCTTCCCTTTCCATGTTCTTTTCCATCCAATCAGTTACCAGACTGGCCATGCTGCCTCCCAACTGTCTGCTGTTATGATTGTTGTAGTAGCAGTCTTGATCATTTCTTAATTGGGTGCCACAGTAATTTCCTCATTGATTCTCTTCTTCACCACTGCAAGTCTAGCCATTTCACCCTCCTACCCTTCTGTCATTCCCCACTGCAGACAGGACACAGTCCAAGTTCCTTTGTGTATCTCTCTAGGACATCATCTAGCCTTGTGGATGACCTTTTTCCTGACCTTTTCATGTTTTTTGCAAACAGCTTTTTTCCTGTCTTGGGCTTTCACATTCAGAACACCACATGGCTTGTAACTCTCAGTACTTGGTGGCATTCCTACACCTCTGCAATTTCCGTGTCTTTGCTCAATGATGTCCCCTGACTGGGATATCACCCCCGACTTCTATTGTTGTGAGAATTAAATTAGGTAATACATATACTTGGAACACATTGAATAGGAGCTGGCATATCACACATGCTCAGAAACTGTTGGCTCTGAGAATGTAACCCAGTGGTTGAAGGGCAGAAGCTGAAGCCAGACCAGCCGTTTTGGAATGCATAATTCACTCAACATCTCTTTGTCTTCACCGCCTCTTCTGTAGAAAGAGATAATAATTGTGCCTATCTCATAAGTTGTAATGAAGATTGAGATCATAAATGCAAAATACTTAGAGTCATGCCTAAGAAATAAATTCTCAATTAGTTACTATTATTATTAACCTTTGAGCTTTAGTTCAGGCAACATCACCTCTGCCTATTGCCCTTATTAGCTGAGTTATTGTTAGGTGCCCTTCTTCAGTGCTTTTACATAGCACTCACTTCATTCATTCATTCATTCACTCACTCACTCACTCAATAAAGAAATATTTACAGAAAGCATACCTTCTGGTAAAAATGAAGACACAAATAAGACTACCTTCAAGGAAATCTCAATCTAATGGAGAAGACCAAACCACTGATGTTGTATAAGCAATATGACAAGTACAGTGATAGGAACAAAAGTCCAGAAATGTAATGACAAGACGCAGTAGTTGCAAATGAGCACCAAAGTTCCCATTACTACTTTGTTTTGCCCATCTTCTAGTTTGACAATGAGAATTAGAAAAGGTCCTTTACTTTCTGTTTCACTGTACTTTTCTAAGCAATCCTTTTAGGTGTGACTTTCCTTTTAGTTTCACCAATGGTCTTCATTTTGCCTTTCCCTTCAAGCTTGTGCTATGTCCTACTGACAGGTCACAGACTCAAATATGAGAGGAGCTAGTGTGCTGGAGACTGGGGCACAGCTGAACTCATGGCATGGCTGTTCAACACTGATTAGAGTGAGAATGTTTAAGAAGGTCTAGGCTGGGCATGATGGCTCATGCCTGTAATCCCAGCACTTTGGGAGGCTGTGGTGGGCAGATCATGAGGTTGGGAGTTGAAGACCAGCCTGACCAACATGGTGAAACATCTCTACTAAAAATACAAAAATTAGCCGGGTGTGATGGTGCATGCCTATAATCCCAACTACTCAGGAGGTTGAGGCAGGAGAATGGCTTGAACCCAGGAGCAGAGGTTACAGTGAACTGAAACTGTGCCACTGCACTCCAGCCTGGGAGACAGAGCAAGACTCCATCTCAAAAAAAAAAAAAAAAAGGTCCAAATGGTTAAAGGAAGTTTCAGAAGAGTGGACTTCACTCCTTCTTGACTGTGTTATGTTGGATAAAGTGCTGGAATAACATCTTCCCAAGAACTGTTATAATTTTGTATTTAATGACACTTGAAAAGTGGACTCTTCAGTTAGATTAGGGAAGAATACCAATGCTGTCAGAAACAGCATTGCACATTTGGGTTCTGTCCTTTTTTTGACCACATATTGAGAGCATTAAAAGAAAACTGAAAGTTGTTTTGTGTCAGGTAATGCTTATGGATGCAGTGGTTCTATACTTTTGACACATTGGAGGCACTCCATAAATAGTTTCAAGTCCTAATGAAAAGCTCTTTAAGCTTCTGCAGAGCAAACAAAAGTGTCATCAGAGCAAATAGACAACCTACAGAATGAGAGAAAATTTTTGCTATCTATCCATCTAAGGTCTAATAATATCCAGAATCTACAAGGAACTTAAGCAAATTTACAAGAAAAGAAACAACCCCATTAAAAAGTGGGCAAAGGATATGAACAGATACTTCTCAAAAAATGACATACATGTGGCCAACAAACATATGAAAAAAAGCTCAACATAACTGATCGTTAGAGAAATGCAAATCAAAACCGCAATGAGATACCATCTCAGGCCAGTCAGAATGGTGATTATTAAAAAGTCAAGAAAGCCGGGCGCGGTGGCTCACGCCTGTAATCCCAGCACTTTGGGAGGCTGAGGCAGGCGGATCGCCTGAGGTCAACAGTTCGAGAACAGCATGGCCAACATGGTGTAAACCCTGTCTCTACTAAAAATATAAAAATTAGCCTGGCGTGGTGGCAGGTGCCTGTAATCCCAGCTACTTAAGAGGCTGAGGTAGGAGAATCGCTTGAACCTGGGAGGCGGAGGTTGCAGTGAGCCAAGATCATGCCATTGCACTCCAGCCTGGGTGACAAGAGCAAGACTTCAGCTAAAAAAAAAAGAAAACAAAAAACAAACAAACAAACAAACAAAAAACCCTCAAGAAACAACAGATGCTGGTGAGATTACAGAGAAATAAGAACACTTTTACACTGTTGGTGGGAATGTAAATTAGTTCAACCAGTGTGACGATTTCTCAAAGATTTAGAAGCAGAAGTACCATTTGACCCAGCAATCCCATTATTGGGTATATACCCAAAAGAATATAAATCATTCTGTTACAAAGGTACATGTATGTGAATGTTCATTGCATCACTATTCACAATAGCAAAGACACGGAATCAACCCAAAAGCCCATCAACGATAGACTGGATAAAG
Organism: Chlorocebus sabaeus; assembly: GCF_047675955.1. NCBI lineage: Eukaryota > Metazoa > Chordata > Mammalia > Primates > Cercopithecidae > Chlorocebus > Chlorocebus sabaeus. Next base: position 37,049,150 of record NC_132913.1, read on the forward strand.
AAAATGTGCTATATATATATACCATGGAATACTATGCAGCCATAAAAAGGAATGAGATCATGTCCTTTGCAGGAACGTGGATGGAGCTGGAAGCCATCATCCTCAGCAAACAAATGCAAGAACAGAAAATCAAACACCACATGTTCTCACTTTTAAGTGGGAGCTGAACAATAAGAACACATGGACACAGGGAGGGGAACCACACTCACCAAGGCCTGTCGGGGAAGGGCAAGGGAGAAGAACATTAGGGAAAAGAGCTAATGCATACTGGGTTTAATATCTAGGTGATAGGTTGTTAGGTGCAGCAAACCACCATGGCACACGTTTACCTATGTAACAAACATGCACATCTTGCACACGTGCCCTGGAACTTAAAGAATAAAAATAGAAATTAAAATTTTTTTAAAAAGAGAAAAGCTCTTTAAATTGCTTTGCCAAGGCAGTAATAATTAACAATCATATTGCAAACTGAGGAACTGACTCACTCTTCTGAATCATCAAAAAGATTTAATTATATTTTATTATTATTTGTACTGTATTGTATTTTTTGGAAACTAGAAATAATTGTTTAGTAATTTTTCTGTCTATTGCCTCTAATATTTGATCCATGAAAGCATGCTTTCCCCATCCTGTATCATAAAAATCATCATCATGATTGTAATCATCATCGTGATCATCTTAGCTTTTATGACATAGCATTTCACAATTTTCAAAGAGCTGTTTTGTATTATCTAATTTGATTTTCATATTCCCCTTCTGAAGTAAACCAAAGGGATACATTCTCTAAGACTTTGTTTTCTTTCTTGTAAAATTGATATATTCATACTTATGTGGATGTTAGAGTAAACTGCATGTGGCCCCTGCCAACCCTTTGATGGTCAGGTCATTTTTTACAATGCCCGTTATATGAGTTTGCTGTGGCTGCTGTAACAATTTACCACAAACCAGGTGACTTGACATAACAGGAATTCTCTCACGGTTTGGGAGCCCAGAAGTCTGAAGTTAGAGTGTTGGCAGGCCTGTGCTCCCTCCAGAGGCTCCAAGGGAGATTGCATACTTTGCTTCTTCCAGTTTCTGGTAGCTGTCAGCCTTCCTTGGCTTGTGTCGCACTCCAGCCTCCTCCTCCATGGTCACATTGCTTCCTCCTCTTGTCTGTGGGTCTCTCCTTGTGTGTTATAGGAACACTTGTTTTTAGATTTATGGCCTACTCAGATAACCTAGAAGGATTTCCTCATCTTGAGATCCTTCATTGCGTCTGCAAAGACCCTTTTTCCACACAAGGTCACATCCACAGGTCCCAGTGATGAGGATTGTGGGCATATATTTGGGGGATAGGTGGCACGCAGATTTTTTCCTCTGCCACATAGATCTTAGGTGATTTGCGTGGAGCTTATGTGCTGTAACAGATCTCTGATGCAGGGGTCTATGTTCACTCCACAACCATGCCTCTGAGTTTTCTGACTTTAACTTTTTTTAGGTATATAAGTGATTTTCCAAGGTCACGACAGTGAAACCAGACCTTTGGTGTTTTAAATTTTGGGACCCAGTGCTCTTTGCAATAACCACATTATAAACACGGTTTACTGTAAGAACAAAATAGGACATTTGAAAGGTCTGCCTGCACTGAGAGTAATATACCTCATTGGGATTGTGATTATCCATGTTTAGCCTCTGGAAATGGTGAACAACTGAATGAGTTCAGGGTAGTTGAGTAAGAGCCTGGACTGAACTCTGCAGCCAGGCTGCTTGGGTTCAAGTTCCACTTCTCCCATTTGTTAGCATGTGACATTAGACAACATACTTTACCCCTGCATTCTCATCCATGAAAAGAGCTTGATAACAACAACAGACTGCTGATTATTAAGTGGCATATGTAAGAATGTCTGGTCTGAGGAAGCGGAAGTGCTAGCTTCTGTCATCATTATCATCACTGTCACTATTTGTATTGCATTTTTGTCATATGAGTGTGTAATAGGAAATAGGCTTGTCTTTGAAAGTAAGGTTTTCTGTCACTTAGTGAAGAACATGCAAAGTAGAAGTTCATGAAGGGGCTGATCATTCAGTTTAAGAAAAACACAAGAAACTTAAGAAACAAAGCCAGTGGGTGCCAAAGAAAGGATTTTGGAACTAAAAATGTCACTTACTGTAAAATGGCTTAGAAACGGAGCTGCTTTTTCACTACTGAATAATAAACTGTCAAATTTTGCTACTGGCTGCCTGCCCTGATCAAAGATTTGGAAAAGTGTGGTAAAGACAGCTGGTTGTTAAATAAAACTATTTACAAATGCTTTAGTTTTCCCTTAGATAGACACATATGTGGCTTTTACCTGACAGAACCTCGGAGGTAATTCCGCCCTTCCCACCTTTTTGATTCGCTGTAGAAATCAAACAAAAATGTTAGTAGGGCAGCGAGACAGGAGAATGTCAGTTACCTCAATGGTGCTACAATGGAAGGAGTCATAAGGCTACAGCAGTCAAAGAATCGGAAGCGTTCAGCCAACTTAGAGGACCTGGTGGGAGGCTAATTCAGGATTTCCTTGCAGAGGGACCTTGTATAACAGCAAATATTTCATTGGCCAACTTTGTATTCATCTGAAGCCTGTTTATAGAGCAACTAGAAACTTGGGCAGCCAGGCTGTAACAGAGCTTTGGGAGGATGAAAGGGACTCACAGGTTACTGTGTGCTCTTGGAAAAGGTTTGTGACTCCAGGCTCTTGGCAGGGTTAAGTAATTTGTCCATGATCCACAGACAGTACAGACCAACACTTTGTTCTCTGCTAACAGTTTTTTCATAACATGTTTGGGGATAGAACCCGACCTGAATCGACATGAGGCTATTTAACATCTTAGTGTGTGCATTAGTTTGCTGGAGCTGCCATAACAAAGCATCACAGACTGGGAGGCTGAAACAGTAGAACTTCATTTTCTCACATTTCTGGAGGCTGAAAGTCTGAGATCAACATGTTGAAAGGGTTGGTTTCTTCTGAGGTCTCTCCTCGGCTTGGAGATGGGCATCCTCTCCCTGTGTTTTTACTTGGTCTTCCCTCTTGCCTGTCTGTGCCCTAATTTCATCTTATAAGGACAGTAGTCATGTTGAATTAGGGCCCATGCTAATGTTCTCATTTTGACTCACCTCTTTAAAGACTGTTTATAAAACCAATCACATTCTAGGTACTAGGGGTTAGCACTTCAACATAGGAATTTTGAGAGGACACATTTCAGCCACAAAAATGTGAATAATAATGTGTTTCTTGCAGAGATATTTACCGAGTTTGATCATGGGGTGTGGCTCCAGACTCCACTGGAGGCGTGGTTTTTTAATAGGTTGTATGTACTCTATTTTTTTATTTTATTTATTTTTTTTGAGACGGAGTCTCATTCTGTCGCCCAGGCTGGAGTGCAGTGGCCGGATCTCAGCTCACTGCAAGCTCCGCCTCCCGGGTTTACGCCATTCTCCTGCCTCAGCCTCCCGAGTAGCTGGGACTACAGGCGCCCGCCACCTTGCCCGGCTAGTTTTTTTGTATTTTTTAGTAGAGACGGGGTTTCACCGTGTTAGCCGGGATGGTCTTGATCTCCTGACCTCGTGATCCACCCGTCTCGGCCTCCCAAAGTGCTGGGATTACAGGCTTGAGTCACCGCGCCTGGCCGTATGTACTCTATTATAATAGCTTCCTAATGTGCCCCCAATTCTGAACTTCAAAATATATCTTGCCACAAAGGTTTCAGAAAAGGAGCTGTGGACCTGTAACAGTTATAGCTGAGATTCCACCTGAGGCCAGGCCTCTGCTCTTACCCACAGAGCTAGACTATAAAATGATGAGATGAAGTGAATGGTCCCCAAGGTCCTCCCAAGTATTAAAATACCATTAACTCTATGACAATGAGCAGAGATGATTTAAAAATAATTTTTTATCTCTTAAAAATTGCTGACATTCTTCAAGACTGATTCTTCTAATGGAGCACATCTACTTGATGACCCGCAAGACAGGACTGCATCATGCTGTCACAGAAGATGACTCGAAGGCTGGGTGGGGTGGCTCACACCTGTAATCCCAGCACTTTGGGAGGCCCAGGAGGGTCGGTCACATGAGGTCAGGAGTTCGAGATCATCCTGGCCAACATGGCGAAACCCCATCTCTACTAAAAATACAGAAATTAGCTGGGCGTGGTGCTGGGCTCCTGTAATCCCAGCTACTCAGGAGGCTGAGGCAGGAGAATCACTTGAACCCAGGAGGTGGAGGCTGCAGTGAGTCGAGATCACGCCATTGCACTCCAGCCTGGGTGACAAGAATGAAACTCTGTCTCAAAAAAAAAAAAGAAGAAGAAGAAGAAAGAAAAATGGCTTGAGCTATTGGGCATGAAATTCTGGAGTTCAAAGTGCCTAAAGGGTAGTCTAGAAGGGTGGAGTGGGCATCTACCCAAAGAGGTCGCAATATTCTCTTGCTCTGTGAGGAGTGGTCAGGCTGGAGGAGGGCCAGAATGGAGCCTTCCAGAGCACAGGCCAAAAGTGGCATTGTCTGACAGCTAGGCATTTTAGGGGTTGCATGAGGAAGACAGAACCAAAGAATTCCCATCAGACAAGAAATAGGTTGAATTGTAAATCTTATGGGGCATGGAGTACTGTTTTTCCTTTTTTTGTTCTTGCATATGGAGAACTTTTTGCTCTTGAGAACCATTCCTCAGGAGACAGGAGTGGGGCAAAAATTCTCTGCTGTTTCCAAGTCAACATACAATTCAAAATAAATCTTAAGAAGCTCTTAAGATTTATTTTAGTAAACTTTGAAGAGCTGGCTAATGCCGTGTGAGGTCTGAAGGTTTTAGGTTTTGGAGGATAAAAGCTTTGCTTTTTAAAATAGTAATTGCCGTTATGGGGCATTAGACTTTGAAAGTATGTTTTGAAGCCAAATGTTTCATTAAAAATAAAATCTAAGAAGGAATACCTAAAGAGAGAGTTGCTTTCTTGTATTTGATGCCTTTCCATAAACTGAGATGAAAGAAATATTTCCCCCAGTTTTGAAAAAATTTCTATTTTGTAAGAGGTTTGGTGGTTTCACTCTGTTAGGACTTTTTAGAGACTCTCTAAACACATGGAAGCCCTCATGTGAAGGACTTTGGGTCCTATAATAAAATCTGTTGTTATCTATTCTGATGTCCTGTCTTCTCTGGGTTTGAGTTTCCCTGGGTCAGTGGGCAGTACCTGGTGACTGGAAACACAACACCAAATTTCCCAGATCAAGGCTAAAGACCATGGAGGGTCAGAGCAAGTGAACTTACTTGGTCTCCAGAGTGGGTATGTCACCTTGTGCTGGCTGAGAACCACGAATCCAGTTTCAAAGATTATTGTGGATGATACCCAACTCTTGGTTAAGGTCATTTTTGCTTCTGTTTGCTAGATCAAACCTACAGATGGTGCAAAGGGAGTATGTGTGAATGAGGATGTGAGTGAGTGGACAGCCCCCTTAGTTGTGAAGACATACTCAGGACTCAGTAGTCAACACAGAGGAATCTGACATGTAAGAAAAGCCCAGAACAAAGAGTTAGCTGCAGTTTATGCCACATCAAGAATTTACCCTTTCTAGTAAAAATCTCTTCTGTGCCCACTTCTATATTCTATTTCTCATAGATTCATCAGGGCAGCGACAGGCCTGGTCACCATACCTCTGGGAATCAAGGCAGGAACATGGGGTTGTGGTCCAGCCAATTCTACATGAGGCTGAGACAAAACAAACATTTGGCCAGTGTGAATCTTGTTCAAATAATGTCTCAATATATCCTCAGGCTTCTGTTTCTGACCTCACGGGGACCTCCAGCAAACATCTACCCTTCCAAGTCCTGCTACATACAAAGCTGACTTCAGTTTTAGGGCAACCACATGCAAATCTTTGCAAGAGAGCAGTGGCTCATGTTTCTCCATGGCTCTTCTACTGTCCCTTTTTATACCACACAGGGTTTGAAGTTGAATTGATTCATCCACATATCAAGGAGAGCACTTATTGCACCGTGGGCCTGTATATAAGCATGGGTCTTAACGCAGAAGATTTTCCATTCTCTAGTTAGTGACTTTAAAAGTAGTATTCCGCATCTGAATGGATGGGGACAAAGTCTGTGATACAACCATCATGCAATTAAGCAGTCAAGATACACACTTTGAAATGATGTTACAGTGCTTTGTGGAATAAACATGGGACACATGAGTGGCTGACAATGAGTGATATGGAGGTTCCAGAGGGGAAGAGAGAACAGAGAGGAGTTGTCCAGGGAGGTACTTTGGAAATGTTGAGCTCTGAAATGAGCATTGCAAGTGGGCAGGGAAGGCAGCCAAAGTTGGGGAAGGGGGCCCTCCTTGATAAACAGAACAGCACAAACCAAGGTGTGAAGTTGGACCCAACAGTGATTACTGGGGACCAACGGTGGGCCAGGCAGACAGGGAAAGTCCTTATCATTAGAACTCTGTCATGTGGTCAGTCTCCCTTCAGGCACGGTAATATACTGCTGGTTTTTCTTTTGAAATACTTTTGGGTAATTTTCTTTCTCCAAAATTCTTACAATCAGAAAACTGCCATCAGCAGGTTCTGGGCTGTAACTGCTTCATCTGGCCTCAGGATCAGTCAACATTCATGCCTGCAGAGCAGGAGACTGGACCCCACTGACTCCTGTGTTGTTTGCGCAATTTCTGCTGTAGCCTCTGATCCATGCCATGCCCCAAGGACTGCGTTTGGAAGGCAGCCATACTCTTTTCCCCAGAAAAGATTCCTACCAACAGCCTGCTCCATATGGTAGAGAGAGAATGGGTGGGGAGGGAGAGAAGACTGGGCTAATTTCATCCTTTCATACAGCATTTTTTATATGCAATAACTTTTTCTACACAAAAAAAGTCATTGTGTTTAGGTTATTTGCCCTAAAAAGCACATTTCTTTGGTAATTTAAGTGGTAATTGGATTTATCTGAAGACTGTTCAGTCACATATTATCTGATCCCCAGTGTTTAATTGTGTGGGTGCAGTGAAGTCTCTTTGTGAGGAATAACTTTGCAGCTTCCCTTGGGAAGAAATGCATCCCTAAATGGGTTAATTCCACTCAGCTACATTATCTTTTTAATGTTGGAGTAAGCAACTTTGTCTTCTATGTCCTAAAAAGCTTCTTTCAGGAACACTACACATCTAAATAGCCTCCTAGATTTATTGTTTATTCAGCTGAAAAACAAAACATTATTGGCAACAGAACAAACTCAAAACTAATGAAACAAGATTTTTTTTTTAATTGGTGGAAGATTTATCTAATTGGAGTATGTATCACAGCCCTCATACTTAAAGAGATATTGTAGAAAATGCTGCAAATCAAGGGATATTGTAGAAAATGCTGCAAATCAGACATACAAAGAGAATAAAATAGTTTCCTGTAGGGTCAAAAAATCCTTCTCACTGGGTATATGAATGCTGGTTCTCAGTGTCCTAGGGAGCTTTGCCTCTTAAATAACAACACAGTTAGTGTTTGTGCCTGAGCTGTCTTAGAGTAGCAAAAATCAGTGTTTAATGAGGAAGCTTCTTCCTGGACACCTCAGGAGGCCACATCAGTCCTCTTGAGCTGTCTTAGGTGGGTTGGAGGAATGCTCCCCAGATTAGTTCAAATACCAAAGGCTGGTCTACCTCATAAGAAATGAAAAATTTCTCTCATGCCTGTAACCCCATATTTCTAGAATGGATGAAGTGCAGAGACTTGACCGTATGTGCACCTACCTCTTCCCCTTACCATTATTCAGAAACAGTGTTTGGCCATCAGGTCCTGTGTGTTGGACCTCATTCACCTCCTTATCCAGAGGTAGTTCAAGGCTAAGAATTTCAGCAACACTGTTGCTATCACTTTTGATTTCCCTGACCCGTTGACCGTCTGCTATTCCCACCAGCAAAAAGGACACTGGGAAACAGCAGCACACAGAAGCTAATAGCTCTGCCTTGTCAGTTTGGGGATTTTTATTCTCTTTTGTTTGCAGGCTGCTGACAATCCACAGAGTTAAGTCACAAAGCAAATCCCAGAGCTTAAATGAAGGTGTATTAAATACATGGTCTGTCATGGGGCCTTCCGTGCTGCTGCACAGTGCTTTGCCCTCTCTTTTACACTCCTTCACACATTCTGCTGAGTCTTGATTCTAAATCATCTCAAAGCTCTGTGAGCTCTCTGAGCCTGGGCATCAACCTCTGACTCTAGAGGTGAATTGAGCCTTCTCTACCATTGTGAGTGAGGGACTTTCTTCTCTCTAGTATTTCCCATCATCTTCACCCATTTTTTGCTCTTGTCTTCTAGTCCCTGGAAGAGGGGCATTACTCTATTTCCTTATTAGCCTCCTTAATCTCTATGCCTTTCTGCTTCTCCTGAGATCTTGCTCTCCTGCTCCCTTTACATTTTATGTCAATAAAAGTATCTCCAGAACTATGGGACTCTTCTTTCTACCTGACAAATATGGACATGTTCTCATTAACTAAAACAAAAAAATAAGTGAACAAACATCAAAGAAACGTGTTTCTCTGGACTCCTTGCCCCAGACACCACTTCTCTTGTTTTCTTTTGGTAACAAACATCTTAGTCTGCATCTGCTGTCTTCATCTCTTTAGCACTCACACACTCCCTGGGATTTGGCTCCCAACCTCAACATTCTGTTCAGACTCCCCTCTTGGTTACCGATATCTCATGGACTGCAACTCAAATGACCTCATCCTAGTTCTGACGTCATTACTGTCTCTGCCATGTGATGCACAATGACCACCCACACCTTGAATTTTCAGGTGGATTTGGTGATGCTGCACATTCCTTGTCCTCCTCTGGGTCTTCTGGTGACTATTAACATTTGGCCTTTGGTCCTCTTTCTTCTTCCTAAATGGGAAGCTCTTTCTTCTCTTTTTGGTCCTTCTTGTTTCTCCCCTAGCCATAGTCTTTCTCTAAGTGATCATATCTATTCACATGAATTAACAAACCACTTTTTGGAAAATGCCTCCATATTCTATGTCACAGTAATGACCTCTCTTAGACCTGCATTTCTGATTGTCTGCAACAGAGCTTCACCTGAAAGATGACCTGTGGACTCAACTTCAAACTCAACATGATCAAAACTAAACTCGCTATTTTCTCCCTATTACTACTTTACTTCAGTCCTTCTTCACTGCTTATCAAGAATACAGCAGTATCTTCCTACCTGGTTGCTCTAATTCCCAGGTCACCTGCTCATAATTAACATATGTGGATATATTTATTAATGATGAATTTTCCTTCAAATATTGGTTCTGTTTAGAAACTCACAGTAGCAATTTTTGCCTACTGAATTGAACCCAGTCAGAGCCTTGCTTTTAAGACTTCTCTACAATCTGGACAGACTCTACATATTCCTTATGCTATAGATAAAACTGACAACTTATGGTTCTATGAATTGTTCTCTCCCATCTCCATTTCAATAAACTGAGATGAAAAATGGTAAATTTAACAAGTGGATAAGTAAATCTACCTTTGTTAGTTGAGTTCATGAACCAAGAGATGATATATAATTCTAAACTATCAATATAGGTTAAAAAAGGTTGAGTGGGTAGGTACATCTTTGTTATTATAACTTTTGCAACTTGCTTGTCTTTGATCATAATCATATTTCTTCTGTATATGTTGTCTCTTTCCAAAGAAAAAGAAACAGAACCATGAGCTCCTTGGAGACATCAATATGAACTTATTCTTCTTTATATCTTCCAAAACATGAAGAGCACACCAAATATTCTACATATATTCTACAATGAAAGGATACATGGATGGTTAAGAGTGGACACTATGCATATTATCTTTTGAGAGAAAATGTCTACTATTTATCACACAAGACTAGTTTCCTGTTGTCAAGTGAAAGTTTAATGGTAAACATCTGAAAGCCTAGACAAATGGAAATTAAGCTGTTCCCAAATTTATCTAGAGATTACAGGGCACTTTGTGATGCTTTTCCCATTTTATCTTCCAGCTTAATTTTCATCTGGAAGGCAATAGTCCATGAATGGCTCTAGCAAGTTGCAGATGCCAGCTGGGAGAATTTGCCATTTATAGCATGAGCCATTAAGCTTTTTCACAAAATTTCCAAGTTTTTTTTTTTGAGGCTGGTGATAACTGCAAGGATAATGCGTATTTTCTATGCCAAAAGATGTGAATTAATGAGGTAAAGGAAACATTTATCTCTTGCAAATGACCAGACAAGTCTTGCCAAATCTCTTCAAGTTGTCTCTTTTCTCTTGGCATTTTCTTGGAAAGAGTACATCTTGGTAATCAGAATCGCATGTGATTAAAGAGACCTTTATGAACTGATGCAGCCTTACATAGCCACAATTAGTGATGTGGGGATATTGGAAGTTGAAATAGCATTTGAAACACATCCAGAATTTATATTAAAATGTGATAAATAAGAAATGTCCAACATCTAAATTTGGTCCAATGCAAAGTCTGTGTGTGTGTGTTTGTCTTACATGTGAAATAGCAACTAAAATGTTGAAAATAAGGTTGAAAATAAGGAAACATTCTAGAGAAAAGCCTATCCTGGTGAAAACTGACAGAGGCTGATATCTCTAAAGTAAAATTTTTGGGTGACTGATGATGTGGACGGTTAGTCTGGGTACTCCTTATTCTCTGGATAAGAAAGAATAGAATTTCAGGGCTTTATGCTCTTTACTCTGGATGATTCCTATAGATGTTATTAGATAATAGACTTTACTTAGGCTCCACATGAAGATTTCCTTATGCTCATTCTGTCTTCAACTTTTAACGCATTCATAACAAAGTGGAAACACTTTGCACTCTACTTCCTAGACCAAATAGTTCTTTATTCAGTTAAATACTGACCTCTGGCCTAGAGGACTTAGACACAAGTAGAACCCTTTAAGTGGTTTGTTATGCAGTCTGTTTAGTACCATCCCTCCCAAATAGCCAGAGCACGCTTATTCATTTTGGGGCTTGATTTTGCTTTTATTTGCTTTTTTTTGGTTCTGTGTCAGATCTTCCCCTCTCCTACTCTTTACCTTTCCTGTTCTCCTGCTTCCCTTGTTTTTGATTATATAATTCTAGATGCCTAGAAGTTAACCTGACTTGTTAAATATTCTCTGCATAGAGTTTAGAGCTCTTTAGTGGAAAAGTGCTGTGTGTGTCATGCGAATAATGATAAGGAATAAAATTCCTCTCTGTGCTTTTGTGACTGTGTGGTAATAAGTTACATAATAATGCACTCAGCGATCAATTGGCAGCCTGGTTGGGTGAAGGCACTTCTCTAAATGCCTCGAGAATGTGCTGGGAGTGGCTTAGATACTAAGAAGAACAAAACTCAATAATACATGTCAGCACTGATCCACTTGAGAATTAATGTCTTGAGAAATTTCAATGGAAAAAAAATGTAATTTCAAAGCCACAATGGCATTTGATTTGCATTCAAAGAGGGATACTATTCTGGTCTGTTTGCTCAGGGAGGGAGCAGAGAGCTCAGAAAACCTTTTAAGTCCTTAACTTTTGTTCATTTCCCATTACCAGTGAATTCTCACTAAGTTCATGGCACTGCCTGCAAGAACAGCCAAGTTAAGAGCAAGACTGGTCTGGTTGGTGTCTCTGAGATTTTTATGGCCCATAATCACCAAAAATGTCCCTTACCTGGAACTCAGCTAAGGAGTTCACTCAAATAGCTAGTATCCTAATCTATGAAGAAAAAAGCCTGTGGTCTGTCATGCATTGGTAATCCCGAACCCCAGCTCTCCAATATAAGGTACAATTCCTGGACACAAATTGTCTACAGTTGAGTTGAAGAAACCCATATGCTTGTTGTAAAACAACTGGTGAGCGTCATTGTCTATATCAAAGTTCAGGGAATAAATAACAGGAAAATTAGAGCAAGTAAGATCTGTACGGGCTGCAACTATCAGATGGAAGCCTCGTGAGGACATTTTGAAATAAAGAAGGACTCTAACTACAAGGAGCCAGTGTGCTGTAGCAGAAAAAGAAGGGACTTTTGGAACAAACTGGCCAAGTTTGAATTTTGTTTGTCACCTCAGACTAGTTGCTAAACTTTTCTGCATCTCAGTTCTCTCCTGAACAAACTCTGCTGACATGCATAATGGGCACAGTGTAAGTCAGACTTAACAAGGTGGAGGGCATGGAGAAAAGGCAACTGAAGGAGCTGAGCAAAGGTGCAGAGCATGAGGGGATAAGTCTGTGGGGTAGCAGCGCGGTTACTGATTGGAGATTGCGAAAGGTAATCTAGAGAGAAGTGCAAATAAGGTCAGATTATGGGAGGAAATAGAAAATGTGTAGGTCAGATACTCGAGTTATTGCAGTTAACCAGAAAATTGTGTTCACGAATGCACTCAGTTATCTGGTGTGAGGGAATTTACTGTAAAATTTGGCACTCTCCTGGGTGTGCTTCAGGTCTCGGTTTTGGTGTTACCTCCTAGGGAGGCCGTCCGGATTTTCTAAGGCTAGTCTGTGTATGTACTCCTATTATGTTGCATTGCAATTGCTTTCCCCCATGACTATCTCCTACTCTAGATGGGTATGTTTCTTGAGAGTGGCTCATTCTGTGTCCATTTTATTCACTGCTGCCTTCGCAGCACTTAGCACAGGACGTGACACAGAGTAGGTGCTTACTAAATATTGATAGATGGAAGAAAAGAGGAAAAAGGGACAATAGAAGAAAGAAGGAGGGAAGAGAACTAATCAATAAGCTGCAAGAAAGAAGATTCTGGTCCAATGAAGACAAATGCTTTGAGAGAGAGTTTGGTGAGCAGGGAGTGAAAGCTGACCTGCAAATTCCTATCAGTGGGTTTTGTTTGGAACAGGCAAATAATTTAACTTTCCAATACCTAATTGATTCAGAGTCAGTCTGCAGCTACTAGAAGTGCATTTTCTTTAAAAGCCCTACTCCTCTCTTTTCTGCAGTTATTTTCAATGCTTAAGTACAACTGCAAAAAGAAGTCAACAATAAAAATAGTCATTTCTCAAAAAGGACGAGCAACCAGACAGGATCACTTTCAGAAATATCTGTTTTGCTAAGCCCCTACCTCTCAATTATACCATTTATCATTGATTCTAAGATGTACTTTTTTTCATATTTTAAACATCTCTGCAATCAGAATGCATTTTATAATTAATGCATATTGCAATTCTAAATGACTATTTTTCCTGGTGATCAATAAAATCGTGGTTTGTCTTTTAATCAATTCTATCTTGCATAAGATGAAGAAACCAAGACCTCGGTTAATTTAGAGATTTGCCAAAGGTTATCCTAGAATTTGGAAATAGTGCTTATCTGGTACGAAGGGCCCTGATCTCACATTAAGGTCATAGCTCTGCTCCTATACTTCCTTCTCTTTCTTAAAAATTCCACACATCAAAATGGTATATACTTCATGGTAAAATTGCTTTTCCATCTCAGCTGCAATAAATAAGCCAACTCCAACCCAGGACTGGGAAAAGACCACATGGAAAAACTGGAGAGTCAGAGTTTATATAACCAGTGTGAGATGCAGGAGCATCCACTCTTGATCTGAGTCCTGTGAAAGTTAAGCAGAAGACGTTTACCACCAAATTGGTTCAAAGAGACTCTGTTCCACTCCTGTGAAACAAGGGGATGCAGCAGGGACGCCATGACAACACACATTTCCATCTTTGTTCTCCTGCCTCTTCTCAGCCCTGAGGGTCTGTATAATGAGACCTTGACTCGCCTGGACTGGATCAAATTATTAAGCATTATATTGTTCAGTGACTATTTGGATTTTAATGCCATCATGCCCTGGGTGGCCTTGCCTGACAATCTGGAAGCCTAAGGGAAGTAAGTCTCTTTGTATTATGCATGCTTTGAGGGTCCCACCGTCAGGCAGCCCCTGCTCCAGATAATGAATGAGCAGATATAAGTCTCTGCGGGAAGCAAAATTTGGTATCCCAAGGTTTAGGTCAGGCTGTTCACAGGGAGTATCTTGCTGTAGAACACTCATTCAGTTTCATTTAGCTATTTCCCTCATGTGTATATTTTCCTGGTCTCACAAAGAATATTTCTCATTCTAGAAGTTTCCACACTCAAAGAACATTTGGCTTTTGTGTGCTTCTTGTCCGTTTATCTTTGTGTTTTTTGTGGAATGTATTATGCTAATATATGTGAGTTGAGCTCTAAGACAAGTCCTTAGAATTCACCTGGCATTTGTCATTAGGATATTTTCATGGGGCCTTTATAAAACTCTTTGCTCACATGGCTTTGAAAATATAACAATGGCTGTTTCTCTATGTTACCTTCTGATAGCAATCTGTGAATCTTGCTCTCTGGCTGCATCTACACTGATGGTATTATCTAATTCTCTGGTGAATTTACTGATTTTCCCAGGATTAGACTTTATCTTTAGGGTTCTAGAAGAGAATTAAATTACTCATTGGGCAATCAACTAGTTTAAAAAGAAAAAGCTGATTAGGGTTAGGATTTGCAGACATTTCCACCCCCAAATAAAATGTTGCAGGGCAAAAGTCTAAAAATAAAAAAAAAACAAAAAAAAAACCTGATTGTTCATTAAGACTGTAATGACCTGCATACGTTTACTAAATAGTTTCTTTTCATAAGCAATAGTAACAGCTAACATTTGAACACCTCTTTGTGCAGGAAATAAATTGTTGGGGCTTTAGTCTCTGAATCAAAATGTAGAGAACTGAGTATGTATAGTCATAGATATTATACTAGATTCCCATTGATTTTTTTTTTTCTGTCTAGATCTGATTTTCTTTTTCCCCTGGGAAATTATTTTCATCAGTTTCTCTCCTCTTTAGAATGAAAATAACCAATATTTTACATGAGCATCTGGTCACAGTCCAGGGGTTGTCAGAAGACTCAAGCTAGGTCTATCACAGTCCCTTACTTAGAAAATTTGGAATTGGGATCAAGAGATTCACTCTGTTTCTTGCGACGTGTAAACTAGGTGTCTGTTGGCCACCTTATTTTCTACTCATATGGCTCTCTGAAGGAGAGAGAACTATAGAGCTAGAAATGAATAAAGTCTATGTGTAAAGCGGGCAGAGAGGAGAGGTGGCAGGCCTTTCTGATGGTATCAGAGGCCTTGTTTTTGGGACCTCATAGTAATTCTATTATGTTTTTTTCTTATTTAATCATGAAGGAGTTTCTGTTGATAACCAAAAAGTTTAAAGCAACATAAGGACAGATGTTTAAAGTGCATAGATATCATAAACACTGTATAAGATAACCCAAATCCAAAACTGATTTTAAATCCTACTTGAATTAGTTTTGAAAAACTGTGGAGTAGGTGGTCTTGCTCAATTAAATGAAGAAAAAAAGATACATAAACATACTTTCTATTCTACTTTTTATTTTGTGGATTGTCCATTCAACAACTTTCACTGAGCACCCGTTATCCGCAAACCAATGCAAAAAGTAGCAAAAACAAAGTAATGTGTACTTACTCCCTGTCCTTGAGGATCCTGTAATCTAGTTGAGGGAAAATATATAGAGGAAACATTCCTAACTATTCTACCAAAGCAACAACTATATAAATACAAATTAAACAGAGCAAAGTAATTGCATAAATGCTGAGGGGTGACGGAGTAATGAACAGGTTCAAGGAAATGATCTCTAAGGTCTGTTTCAGCTACAAAATGTCATGAGGCTGTATAGGACTGATAATTGGATAAGGCAGCACTTAGTAGTCTTAGGAAGCTTCAAGAAATCAGGCCAAAAACAAGCAAGGATTTGAATGAAGCTTGAATGTTGGGAATGCATGCTGTTCTGGACGATAGCAGAAGCTTTCGTACATGATTACAGTAAGGGGACTCCTGAGAGATATTTGGAATCTGCCTCAAAGGGATGAGAGACAACAAGTTCTCCTCCGGAAGCTTTTGGCCAGGAGAGAAAGGGAAGGCCATCTTTGCCAGACTATCTATGACTGCTCACTAAGTTTATCAAGAGAGGGCAGTTTGACTGGTCTTCTAGATTATTTCAATTTGGGTTTCAAGTCAGCATATGTGTATACTTTAATTATCTCATTTTCTGTTATCCACTTAGATTATTTCCTCTGAAGATCCTTGTTTTAAATACATTCTATAGAGGGAGAGTCCTTGGCATCATGTATTAAGAGAGTTTGATATGATGAGGTATGGCAGTATAATAACAGCTATGTTTCTGGAATTAATAGATTTATTTATAATGAGATGGTTATTTACTGTTTCTCCTTCCTAAACTGTAAGTTCCTTGACCACAAGGAATATAGTCATTAAAAACAAATCTTGTTCTCCCTTGTTCTTAGAACAATGTATGACACCTAAGAGTACTCAACAGAGGCGGATAGCTGAGCTGGCTCTGAAGTCAGAGATTTGGTTTCAAGTATTGACTCTGCAAAATTGAGTGAGGAACACTGGGCAGGTGACCATTGCTCAGTCTTCCTAGTTGTAAGGTAGGGTAATAGTAGCATGCACCCTATATAGTCGTTATGAGGAGTCAATGTGATAAGGTAGAGCACCTAGAATAGTATGCTTAGAGAGCATAGCAAGCTCTCAGTGAAGCATAGCTTTCTATTTTCTATATTAATATCTGCTGTTGAAAATAACAGATTACCAGATGAATGGTTTGGAAGCATTCTGTGATAAAGTGGTCTCAATAAATATTTTGGCCCCTGAAAATAATGAAATAATTAGAAATTTTTAAAAAGTCTCACTGTAATTAAAGGCTGTAAGATTGATTTTATCCTCTATCCCAGAGAGTTACATTTCACCTATATTATTAGAAAAGATGGGAATAGGGCTCCACATTTTTAATTCACATAGACTTGTGGGTAGCTGGGAACACTGTCATGCCTGCAGGCATATGGGTTACAATGTGGAGATGGATCTTACTGCTGCTAGAAGTATCTCTGAAGCATAGAGATATCCTTTGCTCTCCTCTGCATGTAGTCAGTGACAAGCAGATTTGCAGATGCAAGATGGTATTGGCAGAGGCTGAGCTGTCACCTAAACAATGTCTTTTGTCATTTAAACTCTCATTCATTTTGAGGGAGAGGGAGGAAGAATTGCCTTTTGCACTAAAGCTGTAATGCCAAGGCATTGTATGAGCCAGAGCTCTGTGGATCTTATCACTAAACTTCCTTAGGTCTTGAAACACAAAATGGGGACTTCCTTTAACAGTGAAACTCTTTTCTTACAGCTTCATTTGTAGCAGCAATGAACTAAGATTAAATTCCCTCTTTGAAGCCAAGAAAAGATAATTCGTCAAAAGAGAATGTCAGAACAGCCATTCAGCTGCAGCCAGTCAAACTCAACATAATAATGAAAGGAAAAAAAGGAAACCTGAAGGAGGCTTGGTTAATGTATTTGTTTTCTAGGGCTGTCATAATGAAGTAGCACAAACTGGGTGTTTAAAACGTCAGAAACTTACTGTCTCCCAATTCTAGAAGCAAGAAGCCCCCAATCAAGACACTAGCAGGCCATACTCCCTCTAAAATCTGTAGGGTAAATTCTTCCTTGCCTCTTCCTAGCTTCTAGGGGTTTACCAGCAATCTCTGGCATTCCCTGGCTTGTGGGTACCTCACTCCAATCTTCCATTTTCATGCGGTGTTCTCCCTGTGTGTCTTCCTGTTATCTTCCTCTGTGTTTGTCTCTGCGTTTAACTTTCTCGGATCAGGACCCATCCTAACGACCTCACACTAACTGGTTACCTCTATAAAGATCCTATTTCCAAGTGAAGTCACATTCTGAGGTACTGAGGGTTACGGCTTCAAGAAACTTTTCTTTGAGAGGGGTGCTCAATTCAACCCGTAGCAGTTGATAAGACAAAGTGTAAGTTTTTGCATATCAAGAAGGGGTCATGCTTACTGCATTAAGCATAACACTTAAGCTCAGTAATGTTTCCTTCCAATTAAATGTTGAGGAATGACCAACAATGAAAGGAGTCAGCTTGAACTCTGGGATACTAGGATGCAAAGGAAAGAAACTGCTCTTGAACGGTCTTCAGTGAAGAGACACAAATGTTTGGTTTAACGGCAGGCAGGATGAGTCATATTTCTATTAAGTGAGTTAGCCTGTCTTTTGCACCTCAATGCCTAAGTGTGGGGGCAATCTAGATACCATCCTAGCTGCTGTGACCACACAGCCCACCTGACAGAACCAGGCTGCACATGTAAATCACCTAATGGGTTCTTTCTGCCTGTTTCAATGATAAAACCAAAGGTAAGTAAAGAAAGAGTTTAATTAATGCAAGGCAGGTCACATGGTAAACAGAGTTTTAACTCAAATCAGTCTCCCTGAAGGCTTGGAGGTTAGTTTTTATGGACAATTTGGTGGGCAGGATGCTAGAGAAGGGGTGTTGCTGATTGGGTGGGGAATGGAGTCATAGGGGTGTGGATAACGTTTCTCATACATTGAGTCTGCCTCTGGGTGGGGGCCCAGGACCAGTTGAGTCATGAGTCACGAGTCTGGGTAGGGTCGGTTTGAAAAACATCTCATAAAAAGTCAATCTTAGGTTCTACAATAGTGATGTTTTCTGCAGTAGCAATTGGGGAAGCCACAGATCTTGTGACCTCTGGCCACATGACCCCTGAGCAGTAAAGGATTACAGAAACTTTGTTTACATTTTAGCAGAACTCAGGCTCTTCCCAGAATCCTCATCTTGTGACCTTTCATTAGTCTTACCAAGTCAGTTTCAAAGTCAATTTCAGCCCTCAAGTAGTGGCGGGGGTTGGAGTGGGGAATAGGGTTAGTTTTAAGGAGGGACTACTATCATACTTGCTTCAAAGTTAAAATATAAGCTAAATTCCTCCCATGGTTAGCTTGGTCTGTGCCCAGGAATGAGCAAAGGCAGCTCAGAGGTCAGAAGCAAGATGGAGTCCACTATGTTAGATTTACTCTCACTGTCATAATTTTGTACAGGCAGTTTCATGCAGAGCTGCTGAGCATCTCAGTGGGGCAGCTGTGCCCTCTTGGGCCCTGTCCCAGGACTCCCCACCACTTTATATTTTAGTCTTTTTCATGGGAATGTGTGGGATAGTACATGTGAGAATCTTATGGAATTATTCTGAGGGTTACCTTATATGCAAATACACAAATATACTAATCTTGTAAAGTGGTTGTAAGAATTCCATGACTTATTTCATGTAAAGCTGTTAGTATAGCGTCTGCCAAATAGAAATGCTCAACATTTGAGGGTAAATTTTTAAAATATGATCACTATGAAAGTAATCAAACTAGACTGAATTCTTTTAAATGAAAGAATATTTTAGTCAAAACATAGGAAAGTAATCAAAATAAGGGCATTTAAGAATGGCTATACAGAGTAGCTTAAGGGGCCTTATATTTGAAATGTATTCTAATGTTTTAAAAACTATAAACCATTGCATAACTATTTCTTATTACCTATGCTGTAAATATGAAAACTTGCAAAATCAGTGTAGGAAGATGATTTAAGGAAGTAGTCGTTGATCGATATACATTGAATTTTAAACCCATTAAGCACAGTAGATTTAATGAGGAGGAAAATAGAGCTTCCCATTAAATAGAAAAGTATGGAAAAGTGGAAGTTTTTCAGAAACAACCATTAAAATATTATAATGATTTATTCTTAGCCACAACACTAAATGTATTATCATAGCATGCTCTCTGTATTTCAGTTAATTAAAGCTTTATGGATTATGGTTTCTTGTTTATTTCTAGATGGCAAATGTTAAATATGTATCACTATTTAGAGAAAAATGCAACTTTTTGATATTCAAACTAGTTCATATATATGTAAAATTCTGACATAACTCCTGTAGATTTATTTTAAAATGTCAGTAATACAGGAAATGAGAAATGAAGAGAGAAAAAGGAGAGAAACAAAGATAAATAAAGGGAGTGGGCCTGGGGAAATTTTCTCATTTTAAATGCTTTACATTTCCTGCCCTGGTGGAATGTGCTTTTATCTGTGCAGTTCTATGTTTTCTGTAATTTGACTTATCATTTTTTCAGTAGATTATAAAGCATTGTTTCCTTTGTCTACAGTGTTGAGGCTGTTGCCCTTACCCCCACCCTAGGAATTCTGCTCATAAATCACTGCTTACAGTCACTTTCTCAGACTGAGTCTAACTTCCCTTCTATCTATATTTGCCTGACCTTTCTATCAGAGGATGGAAAGTTTTCGGCAACAATTTCTTGTGCTCTACAAAGAACCAAGTTGAGATAAAATTTTAACTTCTCAGGGCATAACTTTCAAAAGGGTTCTTTTATCTAAGTAATTTAAATGCAGCGAGTCAACATGTGTGCTTGGCAATGGCAGGACTAGTTGGGCTATGTGCTGAGGGATGTTGGAAAGTGATGTTAACATGGAGACTCTTGGTAGTAAAAGTCCATGAAGTCAAACTAATATCCTTTGTCTTTGTGCCTGCTCCTAGAATTCCTGTCTTAACTCTACTTCCCATTATTCTTCCTCATGTTTACTTCAAATTCCAGTCAACACAGCAGACTGCAGTTCCTTTTTTTATGCCCTGGTTCATGGCGTTGACTGTCAAAATGAAAACCTAGCATCCTGCTCCTGGAGGCTCCACGCAATGCACTTTTCCACCTTTCCAGTTTCCTGTGTCTCTCTCAATGGGCTTCTTAAGCTTAAACGTATATCCTGTTAGCTTTGAATTTGAAGGGTGCACCTGCAGTTTTGGGCATAGCTAAGGACAAGTGTCTTAATGAGAGGGGAGATACTTGAAAGGGCTAGGAACAGCGGAGCAGAGGACTATATTAGAAAGTAACTAAATCAGTTACACAGTTTTATTTCTGCCTCCCACTAACTATATTTTCCTTTTTTTTTTTTTTTCTTTTTCTCTTCCTGAGGCAGCCCCGGCCTCTGGATGAACACTTAGGCAGTCCCTTGACTTTTCTGGTCACTCTTAGTAGCAAAATGTCTTACGAACAAGACATAAAACACAGCCTGGGATAAGTATGTATAATGTCCAGTCACATATAATTAACACTCCCAACTTGATTGTTAGTTGAGGCATCTTGTCTTTCTCTCCAGTTTGGTTGTGTTTCAGGTGGAAAGTCTATGGTTGGGGAAGCGTGGTTATGTTTAGCTACTTTTTAAAAACTAGTAGTTCTAGTCTTTCCACTGCCCCATATTCCCACAGAGTTTGAAATTGGGTAAAGGTGAGAAAGAATAGAGAATAATGCTTTTACTAGTACATACTGACTTCTGTGAAGGGCGCCAGTGTGTTCTGGACTTGGCAGATGTCTAGACTCTGATTCCCATAGTTCCTTTCTAAAGGCTCTTTAGAAATCCCCTCCCCATTTCCTCAGGCATTTGGTGGTGGCTCCAAAATGTTTCTGTTATACTCTTAACCCTACATTCTTTCATACTTTTCTTCCTTTTATTTACACATTATATAAATGGAATTAGAACAAAATGTTCAACATAAATGATAGGAAAATAAGTCAGCTCTTGGGCACAATATAGAAAGTGTCTCAGTTCATTTAATTGTCTTGAATTCTTGTTGTTGTACCTCCAAGGTCTGTGTCCTGCTGCTCACTACCCAGCATGCCAATCATGGAGTCCATGAGTATTGCCAGGGAAGAAGGCTTTAATTGGGTGCTGCAGCCAAGGAGAATGAGAGGTCATTCTCAAATCTGTCTCCCCGAGTGACCAAAATTGGGGTGTTTATATACTGGGGAAAGAGAAAAACAGGAATTAGGAAGAAGTCAGGAAGCAAGCATGCTAAACGAGGTGTCTGGCATCTGTTTGGATGTGGTGATCTAGTGAGTTTCAGTCCCTTGCCTGAGGGTTGGTTTCCTGAGGAAGAAACTCAGTTAAGACAAATATAAGTGTCAAGTTTTAATATGGAGGGTCAATTTCTATGTTTGTGAAAAACCTGTAAATATTATTTCTGTGGGACAGTTGGGCTGGTTTCATTCTCATAAAAACAGTGTCATTGCCCTAAAGCCTGGACTCAAGTATATGAAGAGTAAACACTGGATCAAAAGTGACCAATAGAATCAAGATGCTTTTGATTCTAAAGTTAATGTGGATTAAAGCACAATCAGTCCAGTTAGTTGTGCTGTTAAGGCAGTTGAAAACTTTAAGTATAATAACAAAAAATTAGCCAATGTTCATGTGAAATAGTCTTAGTAAGATTAGCGGCAAACAGCCTGTGATTTAGGCATCATAATTTCATTTGATAGACTATGAAACTGAAACTCAGAGAGATTAATGACTTAGATGGATTCAGCAAGCAATAGTGAGGGGCAGAACTAGAATTCAGATCCAGATCCTTCGGACTCCAAATTACATATTACTTATACTACATTCTGCAGTGTCCTAGAATAGACCAAAATAATATAAACTTTTAAGATGGTGAAGCTGGTCAATAATTTCAAGTATTCAGAGAGGTAAGGATGCAGGGGGAGAGAGGTTAAGAAAATGCCTTTGCAGAGAGGGATGGTGTGGTTGTGACCATTTGAAGACCAATCAATTCAGTCTATCTGGCTAAGTAGGCAGGTGGTAGCTTCCTCCCTTCACACTGTCTCTGACTGTCCTGAAAGTAGATAAGGACCATTCTTTTGTTAAAGGGGTGGGATTCCTGCATAGTACTCCAATAAGTTCTCAATAACTTTCTGTGGAATAAGCTAAAGAACAGGGTGTTTGATGTGGCATTGTCAGTGGGAAACTCCAAGACAGCAATTACAATACAGTGTTGAGTACAGAAGGAAGAAAATGTAGCAAGTAAGGACTTTCCTTTAGAAAGTTTTCCAAATAAAATAAAAGGGGGAAAAGTGTTCAAAGGGAGACGTGCATCTCAAAATAAATCTTTCTGAATTCTAATTTTAGATTTTGCAAGACCTGGATACATTCATAGGCACGGGAAGAAGGATCCTAAGGAGAGGGAGAGAGATGGATTTTGTAAGGAAGAAAAACTGTAACATAAATTTGTCATAGTTTAAAGGATATTGTGTACAGATGAAAGGACTGGCCATGAAAAAAGATACTTTTTTTTTTTTTTTTTTTCTTTCTTGGTCAGGGTAAAAAAGAGTGAGAGAAAGTCACGTGAAGAAGTTAAAAAAATGTTTTAAATTTCTGTATAATTAGAATGATTGTAAAGTTTATCATTTAAACCAGATCACTTTGAAGGGGAAAGGGACATTGGGGGGATGTGGAAGAGCAGACATAAGCCAAGGCTAACAGCGATGTATGGTCACCCTCTGATGACTTCAATCTTCTTATTAAAATTAAGTTAAGGCTGTCTCCCCTACTCGATGTTTTCCAAACATCTCTCACTCTATGAGGTATACCTCATGCCTATGTAGTATTTTTTCTTCTATTTATTTGCTTAAAAATACTTATCAATAACTTTTAACATGCCACACCATATTCACTACACTCTGATATGTGGTGGAGCAGCCAGCAATTTTTTTGATAACACACTCTATCAGATTTTTTGAACATATATTCTTAAAAGAAATAAATTTATTTTTATGAATTTCATATATATCCCATTGAATTAATATATTATGTCTATTTTATTCCAAAAGAGAAAAGTTTCAAAATGGAACAAAGATGAAATATATAATATTTTAAAGCTTTATATTTGTTGATGACTAATCATTTTGTTCTGCATAAAATACTAAACTTACTAGTACTAAACTTTATTAATATTAAATTTATTCCAAATAGTTCATTGTCTTTGAAATTATTTGTTTAAAATTTGAAACAGTGTTTCATGGATTGGCTTCTAAGTGGATATACTTGGTTTCAATAATATTCATTACTGAAAAAAAAAAACCTCCAAAAGCACAGTGCATGCAAATATGTAACACAGGCAAAGGCAAAGTTTAAATAATGAATACCAACCCATACCTTAAATAGGCTTGATAATTAAAAGAATTTTTTTGCCTGACTTTGAGTCAGAGTCTATTGTGTCATCATTGTTTCTCTGTTTTTGTGACTGTCAAAGAGATCACGCTCACACGCTTCACATGTGTATACACCATTAGCGTTTACATCAATCTCTTGCTTCTTTAGAGGGATGTTTTGGAGCCATTAGTCTATTCTCTGAGGTATATTAGTTAAAAACTCAATATAAGAGACTTTACTGGGCCACATAAACTACAGCACATCATAATACACTAAAAGCTGACCAATGAATGAGGAGGACGCTGCCATCCTTCTGTCAACCCCTCTTAATTCAGGATAGTTTGTGAACCAGATGTGGTATGTCACTCCCTGGATTGGATTAAAATGATCTTACTGGTAAGCATAGGTCAAAAATAACAAATCTAAATAGGAATTTTAATGTTTTCTTTCTGCACCCCAGAGTGTTGTCTTGCTCATGCTTAGGGGTGCAGGCATAGGCTTTGATATCACATAGACCTTGATTCAAATTTTACCTCCAATGCTTAGAAACCGTGTGGTCTTCCTTACAAGTTGCTTCCTATCTCTGAAACTCATCTCTTCCTTGTAAAATGATGATAATAATGCTTGACTCAGTTTTTTTCCTTTTGAAGATCAGCTAAAACAATGGCCATGAACAAAAAATCCAACAAAGAGCCAAGAGCACACAGTAGGTGTTTATTGAACCATGAACTACTTCTCTCTCTCTCTCTACCTTTCTTCCATCTTTCTTGCCTACCATGATTAGCTCACACCCCATGCTTTGTACTTAAGCTTGAAATATTAAAAAAAAAAAAAAAGTAACTTGGTATATTTCATTAGTCATTTGGAATCCTCAAATTTATTCTCCTACAATGTTAGTTTACAGACATCTGTTTTATATTAGAGAAAGGGAAGCTCTCACCAGATTCATATATACCGCACATTTCTCCTAGGACTCATCAGCTATGTGAGCTAATGATCACATGAGGTCACAATAAGAACAGCTCAAATTCCACTAGTTTTGCTAGCCTTTCCTACTTGTTGGTAAAGGACTTTCGGGTCCCCTGCCAGACCACCCACCAGCATTTCTGGGGCCCTCTAAAGGGTGCCTCAAATGTCCTTGCAAGCAGTTTCACCCTGGAGGCACCCAGCAGCCCTGCTCAGTTTGATCCTCTTATTGCTCTTCTGTAAGCTCTGTCCCCCTGACACTGCTCTGTATCTGCTTTCCTGGTTTTGGACCCACCTGCTCCTTGCTCCCCCACTGGCCATTTCAGTCTTTCCTGTTTATCTGCTCAGCACCGTTGGCAGCTGGATTGATTCACCATCAAGGAAGACCTGAGCTGACATCATAACCAACCTGCCTGGGGTTTGTGTCAGGGGAGTGGGATGAGGTAGGAAATGAAAGAAAGCTGGATTCTCTTCCCTTTGCCTCATGTTCTGGTAGGGTAATCGGAACAGAAGGACTACACAATTTACTAAACATAATTATTTTGATTAGCAATTACAGCTCTATCTCCCTCTCTTGGGCTTATACACGTGTCCAGGAGGCTGCGGCAGGAGCAGCTCTGAGAAGGTTTACCATAATGTACTCAGGCTTCCCACCCGACTCTGATAACAGTCTTTGTAATTGGACCAGCAGTTGAACACAGTCCAAGATGAATTTCTACTATGTCCAATTCTCTTTGTCACCCCAGGCATTAACAGCACATGCCATTCTGGTGAGACAGGGCTTACAGTGAGGAACAAGAGGCATAGGATGTAGTAGTATGGACTGGGGAGACCATTGCATAACTCAAATAGATTTGAGCCACTGAAAACATGTGTGAAAAGTGACAAAAAATGTGCTGTTATCTTTAAATGGTAAAGCCTTCAGTTCCACTATAATTTTCATAAGTTTGTTCTTCATAATTCAGTTAAAGGACAAAAGCAACTTATTTTTTGAGCGTTGTGCATTTTAATGAAATGCCCTAGAAGCATTAGCATCTCCTTATCTTTCCTTCCCCTGGAAAGAGCAATATATAATGAACATGCTGACATTGAAATGAGTAACTAATATGCAGCTTGTTTAGTCAGTATGAATCAGCATTTTGATGATGTCTTTTGAGGATAGGATTATAATTGGCAGAGTTTCTGCCTTATGGGTGATAATTCTGGATTCTAGAAGGAAAAAATGCATTAAATGGTACTGTTAATTTGTCTTATAGTAAAGCTTACAGCTTTACAAGGGAGAAGTAAAACTTAGACAAATGAATAAAAATGAATTAAAAATGTGCTAGCTTTGAAATATTGAGGTCATTAAAAATTTGTGGCAACTCTTGAATTATTCAGGACAACATTTTAAAAAACCAATTTAAGAATTCTCTTCTGTGATGTGTTATCTATAAGGATAATGGATTCTTCAAGATTTACCTGCTGTCTTCTCATTGACCTCTTAGTACTTATGATTCAAAGTGCTGGTTGACTTTTCTAGTTACCCAATATGCTAGGACTGCTGCAGTATTCTTAGAGAAATCTCCCTGAACCAAGCCTACTTTGGAATTCATGTTTCTTCTGTGAATGTAAATTGTTCTCATCCATGCCAAACGAGTTCAACCTCCAAGCTGTGGCATGATCCTTCAGCCTAACATGCCTTCCACTCACTTATCCACCGAATTATTTACCTCTTTCTTTCCAAACTCTGCTCCAGCTTCTCCAAAGCTGTGTCCTAATTAATCCTAGATGAGCCTAATCTTTACTGGAAGGATTTTTAGCAAGTGTGTGTTTTTTTTTAAATGCAACTCTTTTGAAATGCTCTGGGTAAAGGGTTTCACGAACAAAGAATTTAGGAAAATGTTGCTTTTATTGTAGGCCTAGAGCACATTCCATAGAACAATAGTTCCTAGGCAGGGAAATGTGTGATCAAATAAGTTAATCAAGATAAGTTTCTTACAGCAGAACTTTTAATAAGTGTTCTAGGAATTATGTACTCTAGCTGTGATAACTTGATATTAAGATTATGTTTGCTTATGTTACTTTCAGATTATTTACTAATTTCTCCTCCATTTTATTTATTTATTTAGTCTTGCTCTGTCACCCAAACTGGAGTGCAGTGGTGCAATCTCAGCTCACTGAAACCTCTATTTTCCAGGCTCCAGCAATCCTCCCACCTCAGTCTCCTGAGTAGCTGGCATTACAGGCACACACCACCATGCTCAGCTAATTAAACTTTTTTTTTTTTTTTTTTTTTTTTTTTTTTTTTTTTTTTTTTTTGTAAAGTTGAGGTCTTACTATGTTGCCCAAGCTGGTCTTGAACTCTTGGGCTCAAGTGATCTTTCTGCCTCGGCTTCCCCAAGGTGTTGGGATTATAGGCATAAGCAACTGTGCCTAGCGTTCTCCTCCATTTTATGTAAAGTGCTTCAGTCTTATTATCTCATCTGTCCAAGCACCCATATATACTCTGCTCAAAGTAGACTTTTAATTCACATTGACTGAATGTAAAAATAGAAGATTAATTGTGGTAGACCTGGAAGTTACTATCCTATCTTGATTTGCAAAGATTCCTCATATTTTTAAAAATAGTGCCTAGCAACTTTGTCTTATACTGGCCCTGTCCATCCCTTCTTCTAATTCTGTAGTCACCACCTTAGTTAAAAATGCTGCTACACACATTCAACTTCAAAGCTATATCATGGGCCTTTGATTTTAGTTCCTATTGCTGAAGTCTGGTCTTTCCCGGGTATGCAAGTCACAGCTGGTAATGATGGGGACCAGATGATGCCCTAGCAGCACATTAAAGGTTTTTACCAGGATGTGGTTTGATGGTTTTGCTTGGGTATTTTGTTGTTGTTATTCTTTCCTTTGGAATGTGAGTTGTGGCCAAGAATTATTTCCCTGATTGCATTTTTGCTATCCCTACACATTTGGAGAGTTGGAAAGTATACAGAAACACAAGGAACATGCTTATAAACCACTTCTCAAGCTAACAAATAGGCTCTTATAGGGTGACTTTTAACTGTGACCTTTCGTTTATTTGATAAATATGCTTCTATTATGTCCAAAATGCCACACTGTGCCACACTGACATCTTGGCCTTAGACTTTTAGAACCACTTAAATGCGTATAGACATAATTCATTGAATATCACAAAAAAGATGTTCACCTTTACAGTGTATGTTCACATCATAATGTGATGGGGTGTGCATGCTCTTATGATGGTTGAGATGCACTGTAAACAATATATAGGCTATTAAGATTTAAAATGTTTATTGTATTTGTTTCATAACATTGTCATGTGTCCACTGTAGAGAATTTGAACAATATAAAAAAGGATAAGAAAGAAATGAAAAATCATCTATAATCTTACCACCTTAACGTAACCATATATATCTCACTCTTTATTTTATGGTTGGGGAGAAACAATAGGATTAATAAAATTGACACTCCAACCATTAGTGTCAGCATCATAACTAGACAATCTGCCTGTTAGTACCATTCACCAGACTCAGAACCTACTGATGATTTTATATTCAGCAATTCTAAATGCTAGAGCTATCTAATCCAAGATGACTTTCTTTCCTAAATTTATACTCTCTTTCTCTTTATTAACTTAATCCATTTCTGCTGCTATCACAAAATACCTGAGACTAGGGCATTTACAAAGAATAGAAATTTATTTTCTCCGGTTTTGGAGGTTGGGAAGTCCAAGATCAAGGTGCTGTCAGGTTTGGTGTCTGGCAAGGACCCCGTTCCCTGCTTTCCAGATGGTGCCTTGTTGCTGCATCCACTGGAGGTGATGAATGTTGTGCCCTCACATGATGAAAGGACAAATGGCAAAAGGGCTTAAGCTTTTTCTTAAGCTGATTCTTCCCAGCCTTTTTAAAAGGCACTAATTCAATTATGAGGGCCGAGCCCTCCCAACTTAATCACTTCCCAAAAGGTGCCGCCACTTAATACCACAACAATGGGAATTGAGTTTCGACATGAATTTTAGAGAGAACACATTCAAACCAAAGCAGTTATCTTTACCGGGCCGAGGACTTAGAACTATTTACCTGTCCCAAATGCACATTTCTAACCCTGGTCACTCCTTGGAATCATAACTCCTATCATCAACTGTCATATGGACAAATCCATTTAGATGTGTAAGAGGCATCTCAAACTTAACAAGGCCAAAGCTGAACCCCTGATGTTCCTCTGTATCTCTAGACAGTTTTTTTCCTGGCAGTTTTTCACGTCTTAATATGGAGCATAACATCCACCCAGGTGCTCAGGTCAAAATCTTCACCTCATTTAGCTTATATGAATCTGGAGAAAGACCTGGGGTAATGCCAGATTTCTCTGGGCAAAGCCATTATTAAAGAATGTAATTTATAGAGGTCAGTTCTTCCCCTGCTAGAAGCAAATGGAATCCTGTCAACTCCCATGCTGGGGGTAGGCATGACTTTGGCAGAACAAATGTTTTCCATATTGGAAAAAAAAAAAACCCTTATGGATGACCCAGTAATGTGTAGCAGACTTCAACAACTGCTGTTTTTGGCAGCAAAAATCAACCCCAAGGGCTGAAATTTTCAAGCAGTGGCCTTCTGAGTAGCTGCCAATAAAGAGTATTCAGCAGGTTGACTGAATACTGTGAGCCAAGAAATTGGGAGAACCTGGATCAGAAGAGATCACAACCCAGAACAGTAGATTGTCTTTTAGGGGTGATATGTTAATCCACTTCCTCTCTTCTCCCACAGGGCACCTGATGGAATAAATTGTTGTGAGAGGGAGTATTGAGAAGTACGTGAAAAAAAGAAGGGATGGAGGAAGACTCTTCATGGATTCAGTGATATTGGGGAGGGACATTTTGTATTTATGCAGATGGCCCCACACATTGTAGGGCATTTAGCATCTTTGGTTGGGAATGCCAGAAGAGCCCACCAGTCACTGGGATAACCACACATGTTTCTGCATATTTCTATGGATATGGAACAGTTCCAACTTTTCTGTAGTCTCTCGAGAGCATCTATTAGGAAGGAAAGAACTCTTAAGAATCGAAGGAAAGGAGTGTGTGTGTGTGTGTGTGTAATAGAGAGGAGAAAGCTCTTTTACCTCCTGCGGTGGTTAGAGTTAGGGAGACATGGTGACACACTGGATCGAGGGCAGCCCGTTTCAGGATCCTCAAGGATTCCTCAGACAGGGCAGAGTGCCCATTGCCAGGGTCCTGCGGGAGAATTCTTCCATCCTGAACTGAACTGACAAGGAATTCTGGGATTTGTTTTGCCATATGCATCCAAACTCCTGTTGGAGTAGGATTCTATCACACAACCTTAAATAACCAGAGTGTATGACACACTGGAGCATCTGTGATGTCATTTTCTCTGTGATACATTCTAAGGGCCTGAGTAATACTAATTAAAACACATATGTTCCATCTCCCTGCAGCCTGGGGCCAGAACTGGCTCTGGTGATCACATGCATATAGGAAGAAGGGTACAAAAAATAATCTCAGATGATTTAGACTCATCTTCCATGAATATTTCATAAATTTTATAAATGCACTAACATACAGCATGCCCTTGGGCTATTTATTTCACTTCTCTTAACCTCAATTTTCCTGTCTGTAAAAGGATAATGATAATTACTTATAATGTTTTAGGAAAGAATGGATAAAATAATTGTGTGAAGTATCTGATCCACATTTCATGGCTAAATACTTAATTCCCCATCTAGCCAGACAGCCTAGATAATTAATTACCTGAAATAAGGAAAATACTTCTGACTAAATTAACTTACATAGTATTTTAAAAGTTTGCCTTTTGTAGGTACTTTCCAACCTTCCTCTTGTCCATCTCATGCTTTTACACAGCCAGCACTAGACAACTGACAAGAATGCATCTACACATTACCCTGAAGTTTAAACTGAAATATTAAACCTATGAGGATGTAAGCAGGAAAGGGGGTTCTGTAATTTTTCTAGAGCCAAAGAGAAGGTATGATATACACTTCAATCTGGGCATCGAGTGCCAGTTGTGTTGTAACAAATTGGTGGAAACAAAGAGGGAAAAATAATCCACTTGGAACTGATGTATGCTGCAGGCAGCACCAGCATTTATACTACTCATGGCATGACTAAGCATTTGTTTGCTGTCATGTAACATAACCTTGAAGCCAGATACTTTTAAATATCTGCAAAAAACTCAAATAATTGGAGAGATTCCTTAAGAGGCATTCAGAAGTTACAGGAGTCAGGGATGTCAGTAACGACATGAACATTAAGATGATAAAAATGAAGCTGGGATATGTATAGTCAGACATCAAAATGGAACAGGCTGTTCATTGTGCTTCCTTTTGCTGTTGTTCATTCTTTAAGACATCCTTTCTTCCTCAGACAGCTTCATCTTTTTTCCCCAACCTCCATCTCTTCTGTTTCTTTCAAATTTCTCTGTAATACAGTCTGTATACTTCCCCTTCCCCAAAATGTCCGTTCAACACCATGAATATTCCAGTTATCTTTTATCACAGGATGGATACATAAAGCTGTTTTTATATGTTTATATACAGCATGAACCTAAGCAAAATAATTACAAGAATTGCTGAAGCAAAAAAAAAAAAAAAAAAAAAAAAAAAGTGTTAAAGTCCCAATGTTCTCGTATACTAATTAACCCAGATAGAGGCATACTTTCCAAAACTGCTTTCATTTCATGTAAGAGTGCCAAAATTAATGAACTATTCAAGCTCAGCTGGAGTCTCAAAAATGTGGTACCTAGTTCTGACAGGAAATGCTTTTATTTTTTCCATTAAAACAGAAAAACTGGGAAATGAGCCAGCGGCTTCTGCTTCTCTTCCAATATCTTCTGCCTTGGCCCCAAGGTTAAATATACTCATCACAGACACAGGTACAGACATAGGTGACCTCATAGGGGCTGAAAAAGAAATTAGAAACAGCAAGAGAGGCAAAAATAAATAAACAGCGGTCATTTCTGACACGCGTGTCATATTTGAGCAAAGTAATGATAGCTTAGCATTAATTGGGCACTTACTGTCTATGTGTGTGCCCCCATGATACGTGCTTTACAGGCGTTATTTATCTATTCCTCACAGAGCTCTAAATGGTAGCTAATGACAACCACAGCGGTCATTCAAGTAACATTTACTATGTGTTAAGTACAGTTCTAAGCACTTTGTAAATGATAACCCATTTAATCTTTGTAACAATCGTGTGAGATAAATACTACCAGTATTCCTATTTCACATGGGAGAAAATTGAAGCACAGAGAATTTTAGTAATCTGCTCAACATCACAGTTAATAAGTTAGAGGACCTATGATTTGAACCCGAGGGCTGGTACCAAATAGTAGTAACCACCACTAAAGCTATAGGCTATTTCTCCTGGGTTAAAGGATGCCTGACACTTGATGTGCACAGTGTTTGCAGACTTTATACCCAAAGTTTCTGTTTTCTGAGTAGCCAACATTAGGACTGCTGAAGAGAGAAGGGAGACCAAGGTGATCCCAACTAGGGAGGGAGTAGGGGTTGGTGTGTGGAGATGGGCAAGAATGTGCCCTGTGAAGGCACGAAACAGGGAAGATAAGAGAAAACCAGGAAACATGCCTGAGTGAGGACCCACTCCTGGCGATTTTAGTGAGAGATGCACTTCATGACATGACAATGTCTTTAGCTTTGGACCTGCAGGGGTTCATTCCCAGGCCCTCGGTGGCAGCAACCATGTCTGAATAGCTATCATCTTTTATGAAGACTACATTTCTGTCTGCCGTTTTGTCCTTCTATGATCCTGTCCCCCATCTAACAGCCAATAGGGAGCTTTTAAAAGTGTAAATCAGATTATGAGGCCTCTTGCTGGAAATCATCCAAATCCTTCCTTCCCTCTTGGAATAAAATACTCCTCACCCTGGTGTTTGGGGCCCTAGGTGACCTGCCTTTGCCTAACTAGGTGGAAAACTTTGCTCTTAAAAAGAACATTCTGCACGGGATGTACATTACTTGACTGAAAATGTTTTCCTTAATATAATATTTTGTGCTATCAAACATGATTGGGAAATTTACATTTATAGGCTTAATAGTTTTCAAACATATCATTTGTCTTCAGCAAAGATATAGCAGGTGGAAGAACATCAGAAACTGGGTTCTACAAAGAAACCATAAGTGAAATTCATAGGAGAGAGTTGGTTTTCAACACCTACTGCATTTTAAAAGCTCTGATGCTGGATAAACACAACAGTACGAATCAAACATAAACATTCCTGTGCCCCTTTGCCTTTCTTCTATTTGGCTGCTCCTTCTCTAAATATCAGAAGCCGGTCAGCAAAATGTATAGGAAAGAGGAGAATCTTGACTACTAAAACTTTTCAAACTAAGAGAGCAATATGGACTCCAAAGAATCAAAGCATGAAGGCAAGGCCTGGAGTCAGGGAGGCATGTATACCAAACTTTGGAGAGAGTCTACCCACAAAGTAGAACTACCTAATTGTGTAAATGCTGTTTATATAAAAGTCCTATCAAAATAAATATAAAGTTTTAATATGTATGCAGCATTTTTATTTCATTGTCAAAAATATGAAGTACCTTTTAATCACTGCTAAGGTCTTGCCATCTGTTTATTTCTTGACACCACAATAGAAACATGATTTTCCTTTTTTGTCTTGTTAACGTCGAGTTAGAAATAGTTCAAACTATCTAGAAAACTAAAAAGAACCATGGAGGTCACATCAATCAAAGGACTGAGTCATCCATTAAAATCCTCAAATCTTTTTGAATGCTTTTGGCTAGCATCCCAATTAACAGTCTGATAACTCATTGCTTCAATTCTTTTTCTGCTATACCAACTACTCCTAGGATTGCACCTCTTAGAAGCTTTCTCTGGCCTTTCCTATAACACTTTGAATTCTCAACATTGATTTCTGCCTGAAGGACTTCCTTGAGATATCATGCTAACCCCATCCTGTACAAACACCCAGTTCACTTGAGGACAATCGATGATCTATTCTAGTCCTGATCAAATCACTTGCCGCTTCTGTGATTATTCAGGCTCTTGGGCTGGGTGCAATCAGGCAGAGAATTATTAGAACATTGACAGATTAGTCTCATCGGTTACCTGCTGTGACCACCAGCTTTCTGTATATTAATAAGAGAAAAGGGAGCCTACTGATTGCCATTAAATTACATGAGGATATATTTGTCTTTTGGAACTCCAAGGCATTTAAACGTGATGTAAGATCAAAATTCATTAAAGAAGGCAAAGAGATGTCCCAGCAAACATTTCCCAGGAGGTGAAAGTATAAAACTTGCATAGTGGAGAAGATAAGTACATTTTATGTTTAATCATTTTTAGTGTGAAACACAGTTTAACAGTTTAACAAATATTTATTGAACACTTACTATGGGCAAAGTACTGTGTTTGGCTCTGGAAAAGAAAGGGAAGTGAGGACCCCTCATCTCAAGGGTCAATTGTTGAAATCAACATATAAGTAAACATAATCCAAGAAAGACTGTAACATGTGATGCACAGAACTTCCAACATGAAAAAGACCACATTACAGGGGCAATAAGGAAGGTCTTCATAGAGAGGGGAGAATGTCTATGTAAACTTTTTTTTTTTTTTTTTAAATGGAGTCTCATTCTGTTGCCCAGGCTGGAGTGCAGTGGTGTGATCTTAGCTCCCTGCAACCTCCGCCTCCCAGATTCAAATAGTTCTCCTGCCTCAACCTCTCAAGTGGCTGGGATTATAGGCACCTACCACCACACCCAGCTAATTGTATTTTTAGTAGAGATGGGGTTTCACCATACTGGCCAGGCTGGTCTTGAACTCCTGACCTCAGGTGATCCGCCCTCCTCGGCCTCCCAAAGTGCTGGGATTACAGGCGTGAACCACCATGCCTGGCCTGAGTAGGCTTTTTAAAAGATAGAAAAGAGGGAATTACAAGTAGAAATAAGTGCAACAACAAACACATAGAAGTGGGTGTGGGAGATACTGAAGGTTTTCCTGCCATCCTATAGACCTGTTGCTTCTTGCTGCAAGCATGGCAACTCTACCAGATAGCCTTTTCTGGCTATAGAGGTGTGCTCAGTGGGCATGCAGGGTGAGATTGTTGGGATCAGGGAGTTGATGCCCCTGAATGCAATCCCAATCAGTGACAAACAGTGGCTTCCTTGTCCCTCAGGTGGGACAACTCCAAGGTGTGCTTTATTCCAATGTCCTGAAGATACTCAGTGGGGCTGCACCTCAGTTACCCAGACTGGCTAATATTCATTAACTTTATATTGGTTCTCTTCCCTTTTCTGCCTCATTTCTATGTTCTCCTTTTCTTCATGGGATCACTTCCCAAATGAACTATTTGCCCTCAAATACAATCTATGACAATGAAGAAGCACAAGCCATGATAAATAACCAGCAAACTGCCCAGCTTGTTTAAAGAGGGGTAGGTCTATAGGACAAAATAATAGCAGGGGCATCAGAGTTTTTGGCATTTTACTCTGTGCCAGGAATTGTGTAAAGTGCTTGCATGTATTCTATCTCATTTAATAATCAAGAAACCTCTATGAGTTAGATACAACTATAAATCAGTGGCACCAAAAGGTTAACTAAGTTGCTCAAGATCACACGTCTGTCACATGGGGAAACCAGAATCCAACTCTGATCTCTGAGATGCAGAAACCTGATTTTGAAATCCAATGCTCTTCACCTCCCTAACGTTGTTGAGGTTATTGAATGCCAGGCTGGAAAATTTCTACTTACCTAGGAGAACACTGAGTAACCATGGAAGTTCCTGAGGCAACTGAGGTACAACAGAGATGCCTCTGGTTGGTGACACTAACAAGAAAGAAGAGAATGTTTACACTGTAAGCAAAGCCTGGTCTGGAAACATCAGAGGAGCTCAGCCATCTAAGGCCCTGCTTAGATGCTCCTAGTACATGGATAGTCAATGCATGGTCACTGGTTGGGGAGCTCTAAAATTGAAATTCAGGTTCCAATTCAGTAATCGGACAAACCTTGGGCAGAGTCCTGGCCCCATGATTAGGTTTTTTGGATTTGAGTGAGTTACCTCCATTCTCTGAGCCTCAGGCATGTTGTTTCTAGCAACTGAAGTTATTTCACAGGGTTGTTACAAAGATTAGGAGAGCTAACAGGTAACTGCCTTTCACCTGACATGTTCAATGTACATTAGCTGGTATCAGGGAAGCCTGGAACTGTATCTTGGGCACACATGGTCTGACCCTTTTTAAGGGCCTACAAAAATGAGCCTCTTCACCAGCTTCCACAAAAAAATTCAAGCATATCAAGCATGTTGTTGCTTTATTGAAGATTTATGGGGCTAATATACAGCGTGAATATGGAGGTGCACTCTTGGTAATGTATGTCCTCATAAGACCTTCTCAAACTCTTTCTTACTCTGCTGTCAGAGTTTTATAAGAGTAAGAGATGAAGAACAGTGGTTGTAGGGCCACAGTGGAAATATACTCTGGCATGTGTGGAACAAGACCTGCTTTCCTCCTGCTTTGGAAGATGTTCTAATGGAAGTCCCACTGAGGACCAAGTTCATGGGCGCTGCTGCTGCATTTTGATATGAGCAGGATTAAACAAAAGGCAGAAAGGACATGTTTAACTACTAAAAGGCAAGCTCATAGAGTAATCTAGAAATTAAGGGAGCCAGCTGCACATGCCTTGGATTTTTACCTATTGTAAAATATTCTTCTATAATACCCTTCATATTCATATAGTACCTTTTTTGTTTTTAGTACACCTTGGAACATAGTATTTTTCCAAATTATCATCCATATACTAGGCATTTTTCATTGCAGTGAAATTTGATTAGGTTTAAAGGGTGTTTTGCACTTAATCCCAGCCTTGTTCTTGGTCTTATAGGGGAATTCAGAGAAATGTAAGCCACATTTCCTTCCCTAAGTAGCTTATAATTTCATCAGTAAGAGGAAAAGAAAGTACTAGCATATGGTCAATGTAGAGAAGGAACGATGTGGCTATGGGTGGGAATGATCTAAAGAAGTGGGGAGATGGAACTTGAGCTTGGATGTATAAAATGGTTGTGGTATAGGTAAATGAAGAAGATGGCATTTGTGAAGAAAGGAGCAACAGGAACAAAGGTAGAAGGAAGACTAGGAATAATTTGGGTAGATGATAGTGAGAATATTTGCCTATCAGAGTGGTAATCATTGAAAGTAGATTTGGAAAAGAGAAGTATACTCAGATTGGAGTGGGTTTTGGCTTCCAGGAGGCTGTGTTGTCCTCTGAACCTTGTTCCAAGGTTCTCATCTTCTCACTTATGCTGATACAACAAGATCATAACTTGTCTCCTGAATCCAGTTTGCACGACTTATGGCAGGCAAAGTGATACTCTTAAAAATGCTGAATTAGCCATGTCACTTCCTTGCTACAACCGTTTCCCAGGGAGAAATTCAAAACTGTTAACATGGCCCATGAGGCTTTGGATGCTTGTGATCTGGCTTCTGCTGACCTTTAAACTTCATCTCGTTCTCTGCACATTCCCCACTCCAGCTCCTTGTTCAGCCACACTGACTTTGATTCTGTCCCCCAGTGATCCCTCCCACACCTACTGGAAAGCCTTAATTTGTGCTAGAACGTTCTTCCCCTCCAGTTCTCACCTTCACCTAATTGGTTGGTCTTTATCATGAACTGCAGCTCACAGCACACATAAGACTTGCTAGGGAAAGCTTTCCCTGATTCCCTAGAGTAAATCCTCTATATATATATATATATATATATATATATATATATATATATATATATATATATAAAATCACAAAACACCTACATGTCTGTCTGGTTTTTTTTTCTTTGTTTTTTTTTTGAAATGGAGTTTCGCTCTTGTTGCCCTGGCTGGAGTGCAATGGCATGATCTGGGCTCACCGCAACCTCCACCTCCCAGGTTCAAGTGATTCTCCTGCCTCAGCCTCCTGAGTAGCTGGGATTACAGGCATGCACCACCACGCCTGGCTAATTTTTTGTATTTTTAGTAGAGATGATGTTTCTGTATATTGGTCCGGCTGGTCTTGAACTCCCAACCTCAGGTGATCCACCTTGGCCTCTCAAAGTGCTGGGATTACAGGCATGAGCCACCACGCCTTGCCTACAAGTCTGTCTGTTAAGACTGAATCTCAGTTTGTGCTTACGTATCTATTTATATGACTATTTAAATGCTGTCTTCTACTGGACTATAAACACCAGGAGGAAACAAAATAATTGGTTTGCTCATGGCTGCATCTCAGCAATAGCACAATACTTGACAAAGAATAGACACTGAATGGAGATCTGTTGAATTAATAAATGTTCAATGAATGAATTGGTGAATGAACACTAAGCAATGCTATCACCAGAGTTTGGGCCATATTTGATATCTGCTTTCTCATGATCAAGTTTGAGGAGTATTAGTTGCTTGTTTTAAGAGCTTCCTATGTTTCTCTTCAGCCAGTTAGCTTATTTTTAGAACTCCCATACATAAATTGAGAAATCAATTTTATACCAACCCTTATCTTTTATTCCTCTGAGTCCAAGTTGTTTTTAAAATAGAGAAGTAAACACTCCAATTTTGTTGTTCAGTTCATAATTCAGTTTTTCTCTTCTTTTATTCTGAATATTGTAAATGGTTAGAAAAACCAAACTTTTGCATTTATATTGCTCTATCAGCAGATTTCTCAGAGCTTTAAAGGCATTTATTAATATTTATGATAGCATTTCAACCTATAAAAATTATCCACATTAAATCTCCTTGAAGACACAGATGCTGCAGTGGTTTTACAATATGCAGCAAAAATTTCAAATACGAATTGGATGTTTTGATTAAACCCAATTAACTGACTAATGGTGAATTCCTACAGGAAGAACCCATCATTCTAAACTCAACAACAACAACATCTCTTGAAAGCATAGGTGAATTTAGAAGGCTGCTATTTCAAAATTCAAGGATTTGAAATACTTGCAAAAGAACAGGATAACATTTGCTCAGCTATTTCTAACTTCTTGAGAAATGTAATTGAATCTTTAGCCCTACATTTTTTCCTAATATATGTATATAAAGCTATAAATTTTTCTTTAAGCACAAGATTTTACTATACCCTGCATATTTTGATATGCTATATTTTAGTTATTTTTACTTCAAAAATATTTTTAAATTTCCACTTTAGTTTTTTCTTTGACCCATGGGTTCTTTAGAAATGTGTTGCTTAGTTTTCACATATTTGGCTATTTTCTAGTTACCATTTTTACTGATCTCAGCTTTAATTCCTCTGTGGTAAGAGAATATTATTTATATGGTTTCTTAAGAATAGCAGTATGGTCTATATGCACAAAATTTCCATTTTTGTGAATGTTTGATGTGCATAAACTGCATATTTTCAAATGTGTGTACTGTTTTATATATATACACATGTAAATTAGATTGAATTTGTTAATCGTGTCATTCAAATATTTTACATCCTTTTTGATGTATTATAGGCTTTTAAAATCAGTTACTATTGTATCAACAATTACTAAAGTCTTGAACAATAGTGTGGCTATGTCAAATTTTCCTGTTAATTTTGTCCATTTTTACTTAATGCTTTTTGTTATGGTGCTATGAGTGCATATTGAGAATAATTGCATTGAGAATTATTGACCTCTTCAAGGAGAACCACAAACCACTGCTCAAGTAAATAAGAGAGGACACAAACGGAAAAACATTCCACGCTCATGGGTAGAAAGAATCAATATTGTGAAAACGGCCATACTTCCCAAAGTAATTTATAGGTTCAAGCTATTCCCATCAAGCTACCAGTAACTTCCTTCGCATAATTAGAAAAAACTACTTTAAATTTCATATGCAACCAAAAAAGAGCCTGCATAGCAAAGACAATCCTGGGCAAGAAGAACAAAGCTGGAGGTATCACTCTACCTGACTTCAAACTATACTACAAGGCTACAGTAACCAAAACAGCATGGTACTGCTACCAAAAAATAGATATAGACCAAACGGAATAGCACAGAGGCCTCAGAAATAATGCCACACATCTACAACCATCTCATCTTTGACAAACCTGATGAAAACAAGCAATGGGGAAAGGATTCCCTATATAAATGGTGTTGGGAAAACTGGCTAGCCATATGCAGAAGACTGAAACTGGACCCCTTCCTTACATCTTATACACAAATTAACTCAAGATGAATTAAAGACTTAAATGTAAGACCTAAAACCATAAACACCCTAGAAGAAAACCTAGGCAATACAATTCAGAACATAGGCATGGGCAAAGACTTCATGACTAAAACACCAAAAGTAATGGCAACGAAACCAAAATTGACAAATGGGATCTAATTAAACTAAAGAGCTTCTGCATAGCAAAAGAAACTATCATCAGAGTGATAGGCAACCTGCAGAATGGGAGAAATTTTTGCAATCTATCCATCTGACAACAAGCTAATAACTAGAATCTACAAGGAACTTAAACAAATTTACAAGACAAAAACAACCCCATGAAAAAGTGCGCAAAGTATATGAACAGACACTTTTCAAAAGAAGACATTTATGCAGCCAACAAACATATGAAAAAAAGTTCATCATCACTGGTCATTAGAGAAATGCAAATCAAAATCACAATGAGATGCCATCTCATGCCAGTTAGAATGGCCATCATTAAAAAGTCGGGAAGCAACAGATGCTGGAGTGGATGTGGAGAAATAGGAATGCTTTTACACTGTTGGTGGGAGTGTAAATAAGTTCAACCATTGCGGAAAACAGTGCGACGATTCCTAAAGGATCTAGAACCAGAAATACCATTTGACCCAGCAATCCCATTACTGGGTATATACCCAAAGGATGGTAAATCATTCTACTCTAAAGACACATACTCACATATGTTTATTGTGGCACTATTCACAATGGCAAAGACTTGGAACCAACTTAAATGCCCATCAATGATAGACTGGATTAAGAAAATATGGCACATATACACCATGGAATACTATGCAGCCATGAAAAGGGATGAGTTCATGTCCTTTGCAGGTACATGGGTGAAGCTGGAGACCATCAGTCTCACAAATTAACACAGGAACAGAAAACCAAACACCACATATTCTCACTCATAAGTAGGAGTTGAACAAAGAGAACACATGGACACAGGGAGGAGAACATCATACACTGGGACCTATTGGGGAGTGCGGGGGTTGGGGAGGGATAGTGTTAGGAGAAATAACTAATGTAGGTGATGGGTTGATGGGTGCAGCAAACCACCATGGCACGTGTATACCTCTGTAGCAAACCTGCACTTTCTGCACGTGTATCCCAGAACTTAAAGTATACATATAAAAAAAGAAATAGAAAAAAATATTCAAACCCTAAAAAAAAAAAAAAGTTGTCTCCTGAGAATGTTGGCACTTTCATCACCATAAAATGAAATGTTACTCTTTATCCACTTTTTAAACCTCTTTTTCTTCTTTTTTTTTTTCCTTTGACCCAGGATCCAGGGCAGTATAACTTCTTTTTTAAAAAATGATTTTAACATAGCTATATTAGGGTTTCTTATTTTGTGAGAAGATAATTTTATCTATTTCATTTTCATTTCCATTCCTTTCCTTTTTTTTTTTTTTTTGAGACAGTCTCAGTTTTTCACCCAGGCTGGAGTGCAGTGGCATGATCTTGGCTCACGCAACCTCTACCTCCCCAGTTCAAGCAAGTGATTTTCCTGCCTCAGTCTTCCGAGTAGCTGGGATTACAGGTGCCTGCCACTGTGCCTGACTAATTATTGTATTTTTAGTAGAGATTTCGCTGAGTTGGGCAGGCTGGTCCTGAACTCCTGACCTCAAGTGATCCTCCTGCTTTGGTCTCCCTGGGATTACAGGTGTGAGCCACCATACCTGGCCCATTCTTTTATTTTAAATTTGATTTTTTATATTTAAATGTGTCTCTTCTAAGCAGCATATAGTTTTCTCTTCTTCATTCTTGTGGTCCTCATCTTTTTATTAGAATATTGTTCTGTTTATATTTAATATATTTGTTGGTATATTTTGAGTTTTCTCTTTGTCGCATCTGATATTTGGTCTTTTCTATTTATCTTTTCAGTAAATGCAGTATTTTCTTTTTCCAGTTTTTTTCTGTTGGCTTGTTAGTTACATCTTTTTTCATTGTTTCTTTAGTAACTGCACTGGAAATAATACACATCCTTAGGCTTTATTAGAGTCATCTGTAATTTAATACTTTTAAAACTTCCTGACAGTGCAAAGACATTAAAACTCTTGAACTCCATTTAATTCCTTCCTCCTTCTTATGCTATCTTTGATATGCATTTCAATTATATATATGTTTTTAAACCCAATTATTTATTTTAATTATATTATAAAAGTAATATTAACTTAGATTTTCTTGATATATTTACCCCTTTGTTCTTTGTTTCCTCCAATTCCATGTGTCCACTGAAATAGTTTTTCCTTTATTTGGAGGATATTCCTTAGTCTTTCTTTCATTGTGGGTCTTCTGGTAGTACAAAATAATTTTGATAGAAAATATATTTGTTTATATTGTTTTTATTTTTTCTTCCATGCATTTTTAAAAGCTTGTTATTTTGAAATAATTACACATTTACAAGGAGTTGCAAAAATGGTATGGAGGGGTTTCATGTAATCTTTACTCAATGTCCTCCAATGGTTATATTTTGCACAATTGTGATAGGCAGAATTCTCAGTCCCCGCAGGATTCCCATTCTCTGATTATTCAGTCAAACACTAGTTACTACTGTAAAAGAACTATGCAAATGTCATAAAAGTTATGGACCTTAAAATAGAAAAAAAAAATCCTGGATTGTCCAGGTGGACATAATCTAATCACTCGAGCTCTTGAGAGCAGAGAGATGTGGTAGAAGAGAAAATCAGAGGACAGATGAAGCAGAGGGAGCGGTCTAAGAGGTTTAAATATGAAAAGGACTTGACTTGCTATTGCTAGCTAAGATAGAGAAAGGAGGTCATGAACCAAGAAATGCAAGCAACCTTCCGAAACTAAGAATGAGCCTGGCCAACAACCAGCAAAGAAACAAAGACATTAGTCCTACAACCACATGGAACTGGGAGTCTACCAAAACCCACATGAGTTAGGAAGCAGATTCAACCCCAGAACCTCCTGAAAGAAATGCAACCCTGCTGTCACCTAAATTTTGGCTCTGTGAAACCAGGAGCAAATAGTCAGTTGAGCCACTCTATGCCCAGACTTCTGACCTACAAAATTCTGAGATAATGCATTTGCAATGGTTAAGACCCGTAAATCTATGGAATTTCTTGCCAAAGCAATAGAAAACTAATACAATATCTATAGTACAATATCAAATCTGGAAAAATGGTGTTGGGACTGTGTGTGTGTATAGTACTATGCCATTTATCACATGTGTACAGAGTCACAGAACCACCAATGCAATCAAGATACAGAACTATTCAATCATGACAAAGATGTCCCTCATGTTACCCCTTTATAGTTACAATTCATTCCCACACACATTCCTAATCCCTAGCAAGTACTAATCTCTTTTCCACTTTTACTGGTTTTAAATTGTGAAAATGTTATATAAATAGAATCATACAATATGTGACTAAGGATGGTTTCTTCACTCAGCATAATGCCATTGAGATTTATTCGATTTGCTACACATATCAGTAGTTCTTGCCTCCCACAACACCTCCTACCATGACTTTTTTTTTAACTGTGAAAACACAATAAAATGTACCATCTTAACCTTATTTTTGTATTCTTAAATTGATATATCAGTTTTACATATTTTGAGGGTACATGTAATATTTTGATATATGTATATAAAGTATAATGATCAAATCAGGGCAACTGGGATATCCATCACCCCAAACATTTATCTTTTCTTTATATTGAGAATGTTACAATTCTTCCAGCTATTTGGAAATATATAATAAATTATTGTTAATTATAATTTTTCTACTCTATTATCAAATACTAGAATATATTCCTTCTAACTGTATTTGTGTATTCATGAAACAATTTCTTTGGTTGGGCACGGTGGCTCACCCTGTAATCCCAGCACTTTGGGAGGCTGAGGCGGGTGGATCACCTGAGGTCAGGAGTTCGAGATCAGCCTGGGCAACATGGTGAAACCCCATCTCTACTAACAATAGAAAACTTAGCTGGGTGTGGTGGCATGTGCCTATAGTCCCAGCTACTCAGGAGGCTGAAGCA
Source organism: Chlorocebus sabaeus (assembly GCF_047675955.1). NCBI lineage: Eukaryota > Metazoa > Chordata > Mammalia > Primates > Cercopithecidae > Chlorocebus > Chlorocebus sabaeus. The sequence continues at coordinate 37,093,180 of NC_132913.1, forward strand.
TAAGAATCGCTTGAACTTGGGAGACAGAGACTGTAGTGAGCAGAGATAGCATCACTGCACTCCAGCCTGGGTGACAGAGACTCTGTCTCAAGAAAAAAACAAAACAAAATAACTTCTTTTATCCCTTCCTCCCTAATTTTCCTAGCCTCCAATAACCACCACTTTACTCTCTATCTCCATGAGATTCACTTTTTCAGCTCCCACATATAAGTGAGAACATGTGAAACTTGTATTACAATAAGTGGGTTATTTCACTTAACATAATGACTTCTAATTTCATTCATGTTGCTGCAAATGACAGGGTTTCTTCTTTTTATGGCTGAATAACATTCTATTGTGTATATATATATATATATATACCATCTTTTCTTAATCCATTCATCTGTTGATGGACACCTAGGTTGATTTTATATCTTGGCTATTGTGAATAGTGCTGCAATAAACATAGAAATGCAGATATCTCTTCAATATACTGATTTCCTTTTTTGCTGGACATATACCCAGCAGTGGGATTGTTCTATCTGATAGTTCTATTTTTAGTTTTTTGAGGAACCTTCCTACTATTTTTCATAATGGCTGTACTACTTTACATTCTCATTAACAGCATATAAAAGTTCCCCTTTCTCACCTTCCTTGACAGCATTTGTTATATTTTATCTTTTTGATATTAGCCATTCTGAGTGGGGTGGTATGACTTCTCATTGTGGTTTGGATTTGCCTTTCCTTGATGATTAGCGATGTTAAATTTTTTTTTTTACAAATCTGTTTACCATTTGTATGTATTCTTTTGAGAAATGTCTATTCAGGCATTCAAAATGTTTATTTTGTACATTCTTAGTTGGCTTATTGCTTTTTTTTTAATTGAGTTGTTTGAGTTCCTTATGTATTCTGATTATTTATTCTTTGTCAGATGGATAGTTTCAAATATTTTCTCCCATTCTGTTCGTTGTCTCTTTGTTAATTGTTTCCTTTTCTGTGCAGAAGCTTTTTTGCTTGTTGTAATCCCGTTTGTCTGTTTTGCTCTTGTTGCTTGTGCTTTCAAGGTTTTATACAAAAAAGTCTTTGCCCAGATCAATGATTTTTAAAAAATTATTATTATTATTATTATTATTATTATTATGCTTTAAGTTTGGGATACACATGCAGAATGTGCAGGTCTGTTACATAGGTATACACATGCCATGGTAGTTTGCTGCACCCATCAACCCATCACCTACATTAGGTCTTTCTCCTAATGCTATCCCTCCCCTAGCCCCTCACCCCCTGACAGGCCCCAGTGTGTGATGTTCCCCTGGGTTCTATTTGTTCAGCTCCCACTTATGAGTGAGAATATGTGGTGTTTGGTTTTCTGTTCCTGTGTTAGTTTGCTGAGAATGATTGTTTCCAGCATCATCCATGTCCCTGCAAAGGACATGAACTCATCCTTTTTTATGGCTGCATAGTATTCCACGGTGTATATGTGCCACATTTTCTTTATCCAGTCTATCGTTGATGGGCATTTAGGTTGGTTCCAAGTCTTTGCTATTGTGAACAGTGCCACAATAGATATATGTGTGCATGTGTCTTTGTAGCACTTCTTCAGTGTTTTACTTCTAATAGTTTCAAAGTTTCCTTTACATTAAAGACTTACATTTAAATCTTTAATCCATTTTTGATTTTGTTTGTGGTAAAAGATGGAGCTCTAGTTTTATTTATATTTATTAATTTCTGGGTTATAGGATTTATTTCTCAGTTCTCTGTTGTGTTCCATTGGTCTATGTTTCTGTTTTTATGCCAGTACCAAGCTGTTTCTGTTACTTTAGCTTTGTAGTATATTTTGAAGTCAGGTAGTGGGATGCCTTCAGCCTGGGTTTTTTGGCTCAAAATTGCTTTAGCTATTTGAAGTTTTTTGTGGGTTCCATATAAATTTAAAATTTTTTTTTATTTCTGTGAAGAATGTCATTGGTATTTTGATAGGGATGGGATTGAATGGGTAGTATAGACATCTTTTTTTTTTTTTTCCCAGGCGAGTTTTGCTCTTGTTGCCCAGGCTTGAGTGCAGTGGTGCAATCTTGGCTCACTGCAACCTCCACCTCCTGGGTTCAAGCAATTCTCCTGCCTCAGCCTCCTGAGTAGCTGGGATTACAGGCATGTGCCACCATGCTCAGCCAATTTTGTATTTTTAGTAGACAGGGTTTCTCCATGTTGGTCAGGCTAGTCTCGAACTCCGAACCTCAGGTGATTTGCCCACCTCGGCCTCCCAAAGTGCTGGGGTTACAGGAATAAGCCACTGTGCCTGGCCTACATTTTAAGAATATTAATTCTTGCAATCAATGATCATGAAATTTCTTCCAATTTTTGTGTCTTCTTCAATTTCTTTCATCAATGATATATGGTTTTCCATGTGGAGATCTTTCGTTTCTTTGGTAAAATTTATTTCTAGGTATTTTATTTTATTTCTGTAGCTACTATAAATGGTATTGCATTCTTGATTTCTTTTTCAGATAGATTGCAGTTAATGTATAGAAATGCTACTGATTTTTATGTGTTGATTTTGTATCCTACAACTTTATTAAATGTTTGTTTCTGTTCTAAGAGTTTTTATTGGTGAGGTCTTTAGGCCTTTCTAAATATAAAATCACATAGTCTACAAACAGGAATAATTTGACTTCTACTTTTCCAAGTTAGATGCCCTTTCTTTCTTTTTCTTGCTTAATTGTTCTGGCTAGGACTTTCAGAACTATGTTGAATAAAAGTGGTAAAAATGGGCATCGTTGTCTTGTTTCAGATCTTAGCAGAAAGGTTTTCAATTTTTCCTTATGCAATATGATATTAATTGTGGGCTTGTCATATGTAGCCTTTATCGTGTTGTGGTATGTTCCTTCTGTACCCAGTCTGTTGAGAGTTTTTATTGTGAAAGGGATGTTGAATTTTATTGAATGCTTTTCAGCATCTATTGAAATGATCATATGGTTTTTGTCCTTGATTCTCTTGCTATGATTTATTTTGTTTATTGATTTGTGTATATTGAATCCTCCTTGCAACTTTTTTAAGTATATATTTTTAAGTGTATAGTTCAGTAGTGTTACAAACGTTAACATTGCTGTGAAAGAGATCTCTAAACTTTTTATCTTGCAAATCCATTTTTTATTTTTACTTATTGTATTATTATTTTTTGAGATGGAGTCTTGCCCTGTCCCCCAGGCTGGAGTGCAGTGGCACCATCTCGGCTCACTGCAACCTCTGCCTCCCGGGTTCAAGCAATTCTCCTGCCTCAGCCTCCTGAGTGGCAGGGACTACAGGCGCCCCCCACCACGCCCGGCTAATTTTTTGTATTTTTAGTAGAGACGGAGTTTCACCGTGTTAGCCAGGATGGTCTCGATTTCCTGATCTCGTGATCCGCCCACCTCGTCCTCCCAAAGTGCTGGGATTACAGGCGTGAACCACTGCGCCCGGCCGCAAATCTAAAACTCTATACCCATTAAACAAAGCTCCCCTCTCCCGCTGTCTGCCACCAGCCTCTGGTAACCACCATTCTACTTTGTGTTTCTTTAAATCTGACTACTTTAAAAACCTCACGTAAGTGGCATTATACAATATTTGTGTTTTTGTGACTGACTTATTTTACTTAGCATAATTCCCTCAAGGTTCATCCATGTTGTAAATTATGTCCTTTTTATTGCCGCATAGGATTTTATGATACGAATATACCACAGTTTGGCCATTCACCGATCGAAGGACATTTTGGTTGTTTCTAGGTTTTTACTATTACAAATAAAGCTGATAGGAACATTTGTGTACAGATTTTTGTGTGGGCATATGTTTTTATTTCTCTGGAATGAATGCCCCGTTGTGAAATTGCTAGGTTAGATATTAAGTATATGTTTCGTTTTGAAGAAACTGCTAACATATTTTTTTGAGTAGTTTACCATTTTACCTTCCCACCAGCAATGCATAAGAGATCTAGTGTCGGCCGGGCGCAGTGGCTCACACCTGTAATCCCAGCACTTTGGGAGGCCGAGGCAGGCGGATCACGAGGTCAGGAGTTTGAGACCATCCTGGTTAGCACGGTGAAACTCCGTCTCTACTAAAAATACAAAAACTTAGCCGGGCGTGGTGGCAGGTGCCTGTAGTCCCAGCTACTCAGGAGGCTGAGTCAGGAGAATGGCATGAACCCGGGAGGCAGAGGTTGCAGTGAGCTGAGATCGTGCCATTGCACTCCAGCCTGGACCACAGAGCGAGACTCCATCTCAAAAAAAAAAAAAAAAAAGAGAGATCTAATGTCTTCACATACTTGCCAAAAGTTGGTATTGTCACTGTTTTTTAAAATAAATTTTAAATGTTCTAATAAATGCATAATGATAATTCATTTTGGTTTTAATTTGCATTTCCCTGATGGTTAGTGATGTTGAGTATCTTTTCCTGTGCTTATTTGACATCTGTACAACTTCTTTGAAGAAATATCTCATCGTGTCTTTTGTCCATTTTAAAATTTTATGTTTTCTTAATTTTCAAGTTTTGTTAGAGTTCTTTACATGCTGTAGATACAGGTCTTGTGAGATATTTTCTCTTAGTCTTTAGTTTGTGTTTTCATACTCTTAACAGGGTCTTTCTAGAGTTAAACTTTTAGCTTTGATGAAATCTAATCAATTGATTTTTAAAAAATAAATTTTGCTGTTGATAACATGTCTAAAAACTCCCTGCTAAAGGTCATACAGATTTTCTCCTACATTATATTCTAAAAGTTTGTAGTTTTATAATTTCCATTTAAATCTATAATCCATTTTGAGTTTATTTTTGTATAAGATTGTCATTTAGGTTAAGATTCATGTTTGTGCCGATGGATATCCAGTGTTTCTTCAAATATCTTTTAGTCACACCCTCTTTCTCCTCCACTTTTGCTACTCTTATAATACATATATTTGATATTTCTTATGGTCCTATAGGTTTCTGGGTATCTGATTATTTAGGTTTTTTTAAAGGTCTATTTCTCTCTGTCCTTCAGATTGAGCAGTTTCTATTGTTTTATCTTAAGTTCGTTGATTCTTTCCTCTGTCCTCTCCATTCTCCTATTGAATCTATCCCATGAGGTTATTATTATTTTTTAATTTGGTTGTTGGTTCTTCATTTCTTTTTTTTTTTGCAAAGGAAATACTTTTTCATTTGTTTCAAACATGCTTGTAAATTACTTAATAAAACATTTTTATAATGACTGCTTTAAAATCCTTGTCAGAGATTTTCAGCATCTATGTCATCTTGGTGAATTATTGACTATCTTTTCTTATTTAAGTTGCAATTTGTCTGGTTCTTGTTATGACATCAAAGTGATATTTTTGTTGTACTGGCACATTTTGGGTATTTCGTTATGAGACCATGGATCTTAGTTAGATATTTGTTTTAGCTGGCGTCCTTTAAAGGAAGGTGTTACATCATTACTGACAAATGGTAGTAGAGTCCAGGTTCTCTCTTCAACCTCTTGTGACACCTCAGTTGGAGAGAGATTCCTCATTATTGTTAGGCAGAGTTTGAAGTTCTGGCTCTCCATTAAGTCTTCACTGATACCACGCTGCCTGGGAAGGGAAAAAATGCTTTATTACTGCTTCTTTCTAGCTTCCACTGACGCTGGTGGGTTGAGGGTATGGGGAGGTTAGCTTTATCATATCTGGGAGATGGTGAAATTTCTGATTCTCCACTAGGCCTCCTCTGATACCAACCCTATTGGGAGGACACTTCGTTATGGATGGGTGAGAGTGGAATTACAGAATCACCCTTTGCCCTTCTGTGGTCTCTACTGATGCTACAACTGGAAAAGGGCTTGCTACCAGGGGTAGAAATAAAAGTTTCTGCTTACCCCTTGGCCTCCTTGGGCACCACTCTGGTGGGGATTGGAGGGACACTTAGTTAGGGTTGTGTGCGGGTAGAAGTCTAGGCTCACCGATTAGTCTGTGTTTGTAGGGATGCGTTGAAATTCAGGTTTTCCTGTGGTGTTTGGTTTGAGTAGAGTGTTTACTGTCTAAACATTTGCTGTATTGTTAGGCTGCCCCTGTCCTGATCACTTGGCTAGGAGGAGCAGGTTTTTCTTGAGACTCTGTTGCTTGTGGCTGTTGGTGTGCTAGGTTGCTCTGTAGATTGCTCGTTTTATTTATCCCCCAAAACTTGTTATCACTTTAGATCTTGAATATTTAAAACATAGATTTCTAAAAATTGAAAATAAAAAAAGCTTTATTCTAATGTTGTTATGAAAAGCTAAAGAAAACATTTTCAAAAAGTTGTCAACGATCTTAGCTATTTGAAAGACAAAACTTTACTAGGATCAAATCCTTCTATTTTATGTTAAAAATGAATACCATCTTTTTATTTTAAGTCCATGAGTCATTCGGATTATCTAAAGTCTTTGTTTTCTTACCCCTACTGTATTATTTAAGCATATAATGCTATGTAAATTATTATAGAAACTTTATTGATATACCTCAGAAATAATGAAAGAAATAAGGCAACCTAATAATAAAAACCTTCTTGGATTCAGTACTTGAAGCCAAATAAAATTATTCTTTTCATTTAATATTTACAACAGAGCTCCAGGATCCTATAAGTGATAATGGAGAACATATGGAGGGTAGAAAGATACGGCATATCACCTCATACCATGTTCATAAGAACCTTTTCAGCAGGGTATTCTCAAATATGAATTACATGCTTTTCAGGTATTTGTTTTAGACTTTCAGGTAGCAAAAGTTCTGCAATAGGTAATTAAGCTAGCACTTAAAAATATTAGTCATACAGGACTCATTCAAACAATAGACAATTCATAATTACTTTAGAGATTATTCTCTGAGGTAGGAAAAAAGCAGCAATCGATGCCAGATTCAGCCATTTAGTGCTCTTCCCCATCTCCTAAGTTTCTCCTAGAGTTATCCCCATATAGGGTCAGTCATAGTTGGCTGAAAAGCAAATCACCTTATGTTGTTAAATCTTTACAGATTAGTGATTAGTGATGCAGACTTTGGAAACAGACAAAACTTGTTTTGATTCTGAATTCTAACACTTACTAGATGCTTGACCTTCAATAACTAATTTAGTCCGTCAAAACCTGTTTTTCATCTAAAATGAGGCTTACCATATTTAATTAAATGTTACAATAATTAAAACATGAGAAGTGTTGCATTTAGCATACTATGTGATGCTTTTTATTTTTTATTTATTATAAGAACAAAGGAAAAAATGACTGTCTTGCTTAGAATATACCTTTCTTTGGGATCTCCTAAATTTCAGGTAAAAGAAAAATAGCCCCTACAGATTGGTTTCTGAAAATTTTCATTGATATTGAACCTACTTTCCTGGAGACTCACATATTAGTACCATGCCTGGCACTTTGAGTCAAGGTAGCCCATAATTCTGCAAAGACAAACAAATTAAGACATATGGCAGACAAGGGAGACACCTGTTGATGGCAGGTCAAAGCCTGTTCACTTATTAAATGACAATGCACTGTAGTGTGGTGGGTAAAACTGTGTAAACTAAGGACAGACTATTTAAATTTGTGTTTAGGTATACCTACTGCTAGCTGTACAACTGCAGATAAGTTTACCTCACTCTCAATATCCCAGTTTCTACATATGTAAAATGGTGTTAGTAACAGAACCTATCTTTTATGGTTGTTATGCATATTAGAAACAAATAGTGGATATTAAGTTGGTAGAACATTATTACTTACTATTTAACTCTGACTACACAGAGTTTGATGTTACAGCAAAGCCTAGGCTGTTCTAGGCCTATCAGATAATTTATTTAAGTTTTAACTTGGTGGGGAAAAAGAATGAAAGAAAAAACCTTTCTACAGCCTTTATATTTTGTATTAGGTGAAGCCAATTTTTGTATGCTCACTCCTTTGTTGTATTTTCATTAGAGAATAGGAGAAACTTGCCTTTCAATGTCCAAATTGAAAAAGAAATTTATATAATTTAACATCATAACTGTCAACTATTTTGTTTTTATTTATTTGTTTTTGCTAACAAAAGAAACAGATAATCTCATGGGGAAAGTGTGGCTACAGTGTCCACAGAGCTGACTATGAATGCACGTGTTTTTGTCTACACATGTTAGATGGGGGGTGGGGCTGGTTTCAGTGCTTCCAAATATTCTCAACAGTTTGAGCAAAGACGTGTCCCAAGAGAAGGCTGAGAAACTAATGTGTGTAACATCTAATTATTGCTTCATAATATCTTGAGTAGAAAATGAAGGACAGTCTGTCTGAAAACTATCTCTGGAAGTTCCGTTATCTTTTATTCCCTGCCTTACAGAAAAGCTATTTGCCCATCTGGAGCCTGGTGAAGAGAAGGGAGTCTTCTCTTTCTTTTGGATAAAAAACTCCACATAAAGCAACATCCCAGTGGCTTTATACAACCAATATTCTGACTATATTTATATTTTTACCTATACTTATTGGTACAGGCATAGGCTCTAAAGAGAATATCCAAGTTTTAGGCTTGTTTTTTTTCCTTCCTGCATGCATGGCATTAAATATACACTTTATTGAAGTATGTTTAATTTTCATGCAATTGAATACACGTCTCTTAAATGTGAAATTGAGTTTTGACCAATGTTTATACTCTTATAACCACTGCCATAATCATATATATGACATCTCTATCAGCTTTCCCAAAATTATCTCATGTGCTTTTGTGATGAATAGTAGCTACCCTCTCTCCCCAACCAGCCACTGATCTGCTTTCTCTCTTAAAGATGGTTTTCTTCCTAAAATTTTATGTAAATGGTATTTCTTTTGTAATCTTTTTGTCTGGCTTACTTCACTCAGGATGCTAATTTTAAAATACATCTGACACACGTCTTTGCATGTATCAGTGGTTTGCATACTCCCTCATTTTGTTTGTTTATTTGCTGTATATATTTCATTGTGTGTATGTCCTATAATTTGTTTGTCCATTTACCTATTGATGGACTTGGGGGTTGTTTCTAGTATGGGGCTATTATGAGTAAAGCTGACATGAACATTTGTATACAAATTCTTTTGCTATTGCATATTTTTTTCTCATTGGCATTTACACACATTCTATATTTGTATGAAGTACTTCATAGACATATGAGAGGAGAGAGATATACATGATGTAGTTACAGCTCTGTTGCTTTTGTTATTTTTTTCGGTTTCTAAAGATGGGGTGATGTTATCCTTTAAGTATCTGGCATGTGACATCATGTAATTTGTTTGATAGTTACTGTGTTCTCAGTTTCCCAGGACACATGGGAGTGGCTAAGTATTTTTAATGGTTGTTTCCACTTTTTATTTTATATTTCTTTTTTTCCTCTGTGAGATGGTGAGTAATGCCATGGCTGAGAGGGGAGGGGAGGGGAGTGCTATGTGGATTCAGTATTTCCTTGAAGATGAGATTTTAATATTTTTTTTTTTTGGTAGAAGACTTTCTCCTCTTCCTCCATTCCATCTTCAGACTTTGTTCCCTTGGCAAGCTCTTACTCCCTGGCCCCCTGGTGTTTCCTTTGCCAGTAGCCTCAGCACTGAAGCTGCTGGGAGGAGAGCCAAAAAGAAGCAGCTATGACAGAGACAAACATTTTCAACCTTCCTGCTTTTACCTTAGCCCATGAAATATGTGTGCTCAGCCTCCACGTGAGAAATGGTTTGATTCTAAGAATCCTGTTCAATGGGTTCTTTATTGCCCTTCAGATTATGGTGGAATTCCAACCTTTTCTCAAATTTGAACTTTTCCTTTATTCAGTTCCTTTGAGCTTTTACAATCACTTGAATTCTTTTTTTTAAGAAAGTTTCTGTTACAAATATTACACTGAAATGCCTTTATACTCAATATCTAAGTCTCAAATACAGTGATGTTCTTGGAAGCTATGCAAACCTTCAATAATACAAACTCTGAGAATAAAGACAAATAGATATGGCAGCATTCAGACCTTCAGCTGTGCTTGTGAAAGAGTCAAAGCATTCAAAGCAGAAGTGTCTCCCAGCAAGGTAGTAATTACTGAGCTCAACAGCTTCCGTTTTATTAAATTAAGGCCAAATAAGATACCTAACCAAACTGCCTCTTAAAAAGAGTGACTCGTAGCCTAATTGATGTGAGAGTCGAATAAATACCATGGAACTCCAGGAGGAAGAAATTCCTTTTAATTTAAGTTCCATTTTAATGGAATTCACTGAACCTCTTCAAAATTTTCCATAAATGGTTCAATAAAAAGCACAAAGTCTTGAAAGAGTTTAAATCATTGTTTAAAAAGGGATGGTGAAACTCTTTTCCCTTTCCTCCCACCACATGAGAGGAGGAATGTGGTGCTGTAAATTCCCCTGTAATTTTAACTATGAGGACCTGGATCTAGAGGAGAATGTCTGGCTAAAGAGTTCAAGCTGGCATAAAACTGCCCAAAGCATACAAGGAATTGAGTTTCCAAGAGTACTCATCAGGGGACAGTTGACTGGATGGGGTTTTACTCTGACACATTAAACAAATCAGTCCCAGAGTAAAGGTTTGTTCAGTCAGCCTTTGATTTTGTTTTCCTTATGTCAGAGTTTTGGGTTGGTGGTTTCTTTTTAAAAACTCAGTCGCCAGGTTTTATTTATCTTACAGATTTTCCTTGCAGATTGCTGACTATTGTACATAGGCAATTTAGAAGAGTTTCTAACTAAATTTCAGACAATCCTGACTACTTTTGTAGCTACAATGGGATCTGGTTCAATTCTGTGTAGAGAGGGTTAGCAGAGTCTTGTAGTGAGGAGGCATGAGTAGAATATTTGGCATCACAGAGCAGGATTTGAATTTCTTCTCTGCTGCATACTAGAGGCATATTTTTAATTAAATTATTGGCACTTTGATCTTCTGGTTTCTCCTCTTGAATAAGAGGATAAAACTACTTTACTTAAAAAAAATACCGTTTAATTACAAGAAATAATGTATGCAGAATAAGGTATATAGGAGATGGTGACTCACACCTGTAATCCCAGATGCTCTGGAGGCTGAAGCAGGAGGATCACTTAAGTCCAGGAATTTGAGATCAGCCTGGGAAACATAACAAGAATCTATATAAAGAAAAAACAAAGTTTACTTCTGCCGCTATATTTGTAGAGGACCATTTCTAGCCTTCTCCTCCTTGAAAATTGTTGATTTCAGATTGAAAGTGCTCATAGGTATCTGCTAGAGGCAAATTCTTCTTACAAAAAGGTAATATATGCAATACACAATCCTCAATTAAAACTACAAGTCATGTAAAGTAATGAAACAGTAAAAGAAAAGATAAGAAAATAATAACACAATAGAAAAAGACCCATCGGCCTCCAATTAATATAGCAATCAGACATAACACTTAAAATAACTATGCTTAAAGTATTTAAAAAGATAAAAGAACACACTGAGGATTTTGGGAGAGGCCTAGTAACTCTAAAACTTCCAAGAGAAGTTATAAAATTGGAAAACCTAATATCTGAAATTTAGAACTCAATGTATGGGATTAAAAGCAGATACAACTGAACTTTTTAAAAAATGTAGCGACTGGGAGTTAGACTATAGTAAAATGTCTAGAATGAAACCCAGATAAGCAAAAAAATGGGAAAATGGAAGAGAAGGACTGGCATGTAGGGATATGGTAAGACAGTCTCACATGCATGTAACTGGTATCCTAGAAAAAGAGGCAGAATAAGGCAAAAGCAACATTTGAAGAAGTAATGCCCGAGAATGTTCTAGATTAATGACAGACATGAATCCTTAGTTTCAAGCTGTATACATTATATTCCCAAGCATTGTCTGGTTTCCTGAATGGCTATCAAGGGATAAGGTAACACAGTTACCTAGTCATAGAGAGTTAGCTCTGTTCTTTCTTCCATGGAATGTTCCTAGGTGTGGTTCCCTTTTGCACCCCTTATTAAGACGTTATGTATGCCAGAAAGTAAACTCAGCTACTGAGCAGCTACCATGTTTCTTGGCAGCTTGATGTAATAGTATAGTAACACATTTTATGACATTCCTTGCATATTTTCTGTCTCATTTCCCATTTTCCATACCTATACTACCCTGGGTTTGCACTTCTCAAATAAAGTAATGCCACATTCGTCTGTGCCACAGTGTCTGCTTCTTGAGGATTCAAACAGAGGAACACTTACATAAGGAGTGAAAGTGGCAAGAAAGCTACATCTAGGTACCTCAGAGTGTAACTTCAAGAAACCAGGAAAAAGAAAAGAGAGCGATTATGGTCAAAAGACTTTCACTCAGAACACACTCCTCACCAGAACCTATGGAAGCCAAAATACAAGGGAGCATCTTTACATTGCTGAAAGAAAATTCATGACATCTTAGGTGTTTATGCATATACAAAATGTTTTTATGGATAAAGGTGAAATATATATATTTCAGTCAAACAAGACTAAGAGAATTTATCAATGACATATAAAAAGGAAACATTCACACTAAAGAACCAAAGGAAATATTAAAACTTATATTTCTGGTAGGAGAAATATCCCAGACCGAAGTTTTAAAATGTTAGAAGAAATAAAGAACAAAAGTTTGTTCAATGTGAGGACAAATCTAAATGACAATTGTCTGTATAAAACACTATCTGAATATTGACTATATGAAATGATAATGTCTTGGTGATTTAAAATATATATAAAATTAAAGCAGATTGTTGGGAGGTGGGTAAATGGCAACAAAGTGTTTTATTAACCTTGCCTTGCTTAGGAACAGCTACCATCACATTCTAGTAAATAACAGATTATAATCTCTTTGTTCACTACTAAAATACAGTAAAAGAAACCTTTTATTGGTGAAGGGGAGGGGAAAGGAGGGTGAAAAAGATCAATCTAGATGAAGGGAAGAAAAGAGAGGAAAATGTTACATTACAAAAACTGGTGGGGAAAAATGGAAATCATGGTAAATTATAGTAGATTTAGTCTCTATTATATTAGTAATTATATCACAGGTAAATGGGCCCAATTCTATAATTAAAATGTAGAGTTCAGTTAGATGAAACAAAAGCAACCCTATATATGTGCTGCTTGTAAGAAATGCCTCAAAAATATAAGAATACTTAAAATACAGGCAAAATCGTTTTAAAAAATTAATACCAAAAAATGTTAACCAAGCAAAAACTGGTGTTATTGTCTGACAATGAACAGACTATATAGACTAAAGCATTTCCAGAGATAAAGAATGTCATGATAAATGGTGATAAAAGGAACTCACTAAGAAAATGTAACTATTATACATTTAAAAAAATGTAGCCTCAAATATATGAAAAAGTTGACAGAATAAAAGGAAAAATAGCCTAACATATCATCATAGAGATGTATTTTTAGACACTGCTCTCAATAGTTAAGAAATCAAGCAGTTAAAAAATAGATTGCTTAACCCATGGATCAAAGATTCCAAATGAAAATTATGAATATTTTGAATCAAGTGACAGTGAAAGAACTTATCTAAATATTATGAGATTTCAGATAAGGAATATTTAAAGAGAAATTTAAGCATTAACTGGATATATTTGAAAAGTAAAGGCTGAAAATCAACAAGCTAAGCATGTATTGCTGAAAGTTAGAAAATAAGGAAATAGGCCGGGCACGGTGGCTCATGCCTGTAATCCCAGCACTTTGGGAGGCCAAGGTGGGTGGATCATGAGGTCAGGAGTTTGAGACCAGCCTGGCCAAGATGGTGAAACCCCGTCTCTACTAAAAAATACAAAAATTAGCCGGGTGCAGTGGCCAGTGCCTGTAATCCCAGCTACTCTGGAGGCTGAGGCAGGAGAATTGCTTGAACCCGGGAGGCGGAGTCTGCAGTGAGCTGAGATCATGCCACTGCACTCTGGCCTGGGTGACAGAGCAAGACTCTGTCTCAAAAAAAAAAAAAAAAAAAAAAAAAAAGGTAGACAATAATAAAGGGCAGAAATTAGTTTAGAAGCAAACATTCATTAGAGAAAATTTACAAAGATAAATTTTATAATATATACTATACATAAAATAAAACTCATTGAAAAGATTGATAACACTGGTAACAGTGATCAAATTCATGTTTAGAAAACAATTAGGAAAGAAGTGACAAAAATTCTAGGAAAAAACCACAAATCATCAATGTCAGGAATGAAAACTGAACATTACTATATACTCTGTATATGCTAAAAATAAGAAACTGTCAAGAACAACTACATTTGAATCCATAGAAAATATAGAGATGATGTGTATATTCCTAGAAAATCATAATTTACTAAAAGTGACAGGAAAGAAAGAGAAAATATGTGTAAATCCTATAACTGTTAAGTACCTTGAATCTTTTATTAAAAACTGAAACCTTTTTCCACATATAAAATGCTAGGCCAAGAGGGTTTCACCACTTAATTTTATTAAAAATTTAAAACAAGATATAAAAAGGCTTGTACAAACATGTCTAAGAATAATGAAAAAGAAACATTTCACAACGTGTTTTATGAAGGCATCTTTGACACTCAAATCTGGCAATAATAAAAGGAAGAAAAATTACAGCACAATCTCACTTCTGAATGTAGATGAAAAAATCCTAAACAAAACATTAGTAAACAAGATCTAGCAACTATGAAAACAGATAATCCAACAAGTTGAGTTCTTTACCTTTTGAAAAGTAGCCAATATACCACATTATCAGAGTAGAGAAGAAAAATAATGTTACCATAAAATATGCAAAAGATTTCTGATAAATCATTCCTTCATGACAAAAAAAAAAAACGGTTTGGTAAATTGAAGTCAGATGATCTCATCTGTAATCTGATAAATAGGGTCTGAATAAAACCTATTGTAAATATAATACTAAATGATGTAGTTAAAAGCTTTCCCTTTGTTATCAGAAATTAGGCAAAGATGGCTACTATCACCCTTACAATTCAACTATATACGGGAGATCTTATGCAATAAATCAACTTACAAAAATAGGAAAATACATAAGGTTGGGAAAATTAGAAATAAAACTACCATTATTCTCAGATGACATGATTTTCATACAAAAATAATCTTTAAATTACAAACAAGTTATTAGAATTAGTAAGTGAGTTTAGCTACTTGCTGAATATTTGTTAAATATAAAAATTTAATTACATTTCTCTCTTTTGGGATAAATAAGTTTTTAAAATTTTTTTTGACTTTTCATTTTTTAAAAACTTTTATTTTAGGTTCAGGGGTATGTGTGCAGGTTTTTTACAGAGGTAAACTCGTGTCATGGGGGTTTGTTGTACAGATTATTTCATCACCCAGGTACTAATCCTCGTACCCAATAGTTATTTTTTCTGATCTTCTCCCTTCTCCCACCCTGCACCGTCAAGTAGGCCGCAGTGTCTGTGGCTGCCCTCTGTGTGTCCATGTGTTCTCATCATTTAGCCGCCACTTATAAGTGAGAACATGTGGTATTTGGTTTTCTGTTCCTGCATTAGTTTGCTGAGGATAATGGCCTCCAGCTCCATCCATGTTCCCACAAAGGACACAATCTCATTATTTTTTATAGCTGCACAGTATTCCATGGTGTATATATGCTGCATTTTCTTTAACCATTGACCGGCATATAGACTGATTCCATGTCTTTGCTATTTTGAATAGTGCTGCAGTGAATATACATGGACATTTGTCTTTATGGTAGAAGAATTTATATTCCTTTGTGTATGTACTCAATAATGGGATTGTTGGGTTGAATGATAGTTCTCTTTTTAGCTCTTTGAGGAATCACCACAGTGCTTTCCACAACGGTTGAACTAATTTTTACTCCCATCAAAAGTGTATAAGCGTTCCTTTTCTCCATAACCTTGTCAGCATGTAATTTTTTGATATTTTAATAATAGCCATTCTGACTAGTGTGAGATGGTATCTCATTGTGGTTTGATTTGTATTTCTCTAATGATCAGAGATATTGAGCTTTTTTCGTATGTTTGTTGGCTACATGTATGTCACCTATTGAAAAGTGTCTGTTTGTGGTCTTTGCCCACTTTTTAATGGGGTTGTCTTTTTCCTTGTAGATTTGTTTAAGTTCCTTATAGATGCTAGATAGTAGACGTTTGTCAGATGCATAGTTTGCAAAAGTTGTCTCCCATTCTGTAGGTTGATGTTTAGTCTGTTGATAGTTTCTTTTGCTGTGCAAAAGCTCTTTAGTTTAATTAGATCCCATTTGTCAATTTTTGCCTTTGTTGTGATTGCTTTTGTCATCTTTGTCATGAACTGTTTGCCAGTTCCTGTGTTCAGAATAGTGTTGTTTATGTTGTACTCTTTCCACAATAAAATTTAAAATACAGTTTATCTAGAAATAAATTGAGGTAATGATGTGCAAGATTGCTTCAAAGACAACTGTAAAGCATTATTCATAGAAATTAGAGAAGACCTAAATAAATAAATCGACATGTCATTGTAAAGACTTGATATTGTAAAGATGTAATTTCTTCTCAAAATGATCTATAGTTTGTATGTATTCCCATAAAATACCTCAATAATTTTATATTTGTATATACGTTGTATGTCACTCAACATGCTAATTATAATATATAATTGGAAATACATACATACAGAACTAAAATTAGCTGACAGACTGATATAGTGGAAAACAAGACAGAAGGACTTTCTCACGAAGACATTAAGAATTAGTATACAATTTCAGGCTAATGTGGTATTTATTCAAGTACTGATAAATAGGCTAGTAGAATAAAATTGAGAGCTCAGAAACAGACTGAAACACAAATGGACACTTAATTCATGACAAATTCGCTAGTGCAGAGCAGTACAGAATTTCTTTAAATGGTGTTGAGTAAATTGAATATCAATATAGAAAATATAAATTTGATCTTTACCACATACCATACAACATACATGAACATTAATTTCAGAAAGATAGTAAACTTAATTGTAAAAAACAAATTATGCTTCCAGAAGATAATAGGAAAAAGTGTTTTATTCTCTTCAGTAGAGAAAGATAACTACAGAGGAAATACTTATTAATTTACCTCAATTAAAATTATTTATTTATCAAAAAATACAGGAAAATGTAAGTTCTGAAAGGAGAAAAGATATTTCCCACAAGTATATCTGATAAGGGGCTTTTGTGTCCTGAATATATATAGAATGAGTACAAATTGGTAAGCAAAACATAGATAACAGTGAAAAAATTGGAGCGACTTGAACAGACATTTCATAAAAGATGTACAAATGGCCAGCAAGTTTAGGAAATGGCCAATATGCCCAGAAAACCTTATTAGTCTTAAGAAAAATGTGAATTAATACCAAATGATGTACCACTGCATATGTATTAGAGTAGATAAAAATCAAGATATCAGCAATACCAAATGTTGGCAAGAGTGTAGAGTTCCTGGAACTGGTTGCGAGTGGGAGTGAATATTAGCACACCCACCTAGAAAACTGCTGTTTGATATTATCTACTAAGAATAGATAATACATATATACCATGAACAATAAACTTTATTGTCAGATTGTTATACAAAAGTAACACCAAGAGTTGGATACATGAGGGTTTATAATAACATTACTTTAAAATCCCCCAAACTAGAAATAACTCAAATATCAATCAACAGCGTCCTGGATCAATAAACTGTTAGTTTATTTATTTATGGAATATTGACACAAATAAATGTTATACAGAAATAAAAATTTAAAACTATAGCTACATACTGTAACATGCATATGTTTCATGAACACAATATTGAGAGAAAAATGTCAATTATAGAGGAACATCTACTATAGATTCTATTTACATAACACTCAAAAACAGGCAAAACTAACTTATAATGCCAGAATTCAGAATAGTGATTACTTTTGTAAAGGAGGAAGATAGAGCTGGGGGCTATGTGGGGAAGTTCCTGTGGTGCCTGTAAGCAAATACAGCACTAGCACCAGTACCCAGTACCCAGCACCCAGCATTCAGCATCCAGCTGTTTCTTTGACCAGGGTGGTGGCTACATTCATGTTTACTTTACAAAAATTTATTGAATGATACATTTAATTTTGTGGTATTTCCTGTAAATGCTTTATAATCCACAATAAAAAATGTAAAATACTACATTGAAAATAGTTTTAGGTGTCTTTCAAAATATACTAAGGGACAGGTTTTGTTTCCTTGTAGTTTCCATGTTTTATTTCTTTTTGCTTATAATTTAAATACTTGATTTAGTAATGTATTACTCAGGGTTGTGAGATAACCTAATTCAGAAGCCTACTAGACATCTTGGGACCAGCCGAGAAGAAGTCCTTGGATACTGAAATTAAGACACCGAGAATGGGAAACTTCTGTCCCCAGCCCACTAGGGGTTCTGGTGCTCAGGTGGGCATAAGCTGGTGGGAGAGATGCTTCCTTAGCACCTGCAGTGGTGGACAGCAAAGGCAGCACCAAACAGGCATCTTTGTTAGGACTACTGACCCATGACTTGTACAGACTTTTTCTAATTCTCTCAACATTTCTTCAGGTTAGTGTTGCCACCATTTCATCAGTGAAGAAAGTACAGTTCAAGAAGTTAAGTGATTTCCTCAGTGTTCTATAATACAAGGTGGGATCTCAGCAGGTTATAGAAAAGGCAAAATGGAAATGTACACTTATTGGGCCAGAAAACGACATTAATTTGGTCTTCAGTTCACTATGTATGCCCTGTTACCTAAATGCACAATGTTTTAGAAACAAAATATGTGTGTGTGTGTCTCTCTCTCTATATATAATATATATATTTTTTAATCCCTAGAAGTTCAATTTTTGTCTGTTTTTGAAAAATACCTTCCATGTCCTATAATCTCAAGTTTTCTTTTCACTTTTTTTCTTCCTTTTACAATTTAAACATATTTAATACACTGAACAAGTCAAAAAAAAAGAAATATTCATAATATAAAAGTGAACAAAGAACATAATCTAGGTATAAACATAAATGATGGGTGTACAAATTCTTGATAAAATATACATAAAACACGCAACTAATCCCCAAATTTGAATAAAAAATATTTTGCCTATCAGTTCACTAAAAATAAAAGCAATTGATAAGACTGCTTTTGGTGAGGGTTGGGGCAATGGCATTGTTTTGTACTCTGTTATAGGAATATAAATTGGTCAAATGTGTCAAATATATCTTTAATATTTATATCCTTGGAGTCAGTGATCCCACTCCCATATGTCTACTCTAAAGGGATAATTGCATTAGAAGATGAGTATTCATTCATTCATTTAGCTGATAATCTAGGGAAAAAGAAGATAGGATGTGCTGCTCCTACAGGGTGATTAGGAAAGCCTTTTCTGATAAAAAGATATTTGAGCAGAGACTTGAAGGATGTAGGGAAACACGGCGTAGATTTACCAGTGAAGGATGATTCCAAGCTGAGGGAACAGAAGGTGCAATGGTGGGGGTGTGTTGGTATGTCTCAGGACCAGCGAGGAGGCCAGCGAGACTGGAGCAGACAGAGGAAGGAATAAAGTGGTGGAAGCTGAGGCAGGTTGGGTTGGGTGGAACTCGTGCTCTGAGATTGAGCAGGACTTTTTCAGCCATTGTAAAGCCAGTGAGATTTTACTGTCAATGAAATAAACAGTGTTGGAGGGCTTTGAGTGGAGCAGTGATGAGCTATGACTTGAATTTGTAAATACTTTTTCCGGCTGCTGGATGGTAAACAGGCTGGAAATAAGCAAAAGTGTAAGGAGAAAGACAACTTTGGAAGTAATGACAGTAATCCATATGCTATATATTGGGGAGGGGACAGTGGAGGTGGTTGAAAGTGATTGAATTCTCAGTACTCTTTGAAAGTGGAAGCATCAAGATTTCCTGGTGGAGCAGATGTGAGTTGTAAAAGAAAAAACTCAAGGATAACTGAGACTTGTGGCTGAGAAGACGTATGACATGTATTGACATGGGAAAGCCTATAGGAAGAAAAGTTGGGCAAAGCTAGGTCAGAAAAATCAAGTGCTTTCAACTTGTGAAGTTTGGAATATCTATTAGACATTTAATTAGAGAATTCAGGAATTTAGAAAGATATCTAGGCTGGAGATGGAGATGTACATTTGGGAGTTTTGTGGATGGTATTTAGTACTGAGACCAGATAAGATCATCTAAGGAATGAATATAGATAGGGAAGAAAAAAGACCTGACAACTAAACCATGGAATATTCCAAAATTTAAAGGCCAGGAAGATGAAGAGAAACAAGCAAAAAGGTCAGAAGAACAGTAGCCAAGAAAATAGGAGAAAACCTGAGCGAGTGGTGTCCTAGAAGGCAAGTGAAGAATTTCGAGAAATAAAGGAATGAACTAATGTGTCAACTGCTGCTCATGGGTCAAAGAGAATGAAGATGGAGGACAGACCAAGGGCATGACAACACAGAGGTTATGTAAACTGATTGGAGTGGGTTTGAGAGAAGCAGGAGGAGAGAAAGCAAGGATGACAAGTATAAAGAACTCTTTCAAGCATCTTAGTTGTCTAGGGGGAAGAAGTCCTTTGCCTCCTCAAACATACAGAATACAATTATAATAAATGAATGTTTTAACATCCTGTAACTACTAATTCAATCATCCGTGTCACTTCTTGGTCAATTTCAATTGATTGATTTTTCTCTTTATTATGTGTAGTATTTGCCTGCTTCGTTGCATGCATGGTAATTTTTAATGGGATGTAATACATTATACATTTTTCCTTTTGAGGAACTAGAAATTTCTGTATTACTATACATGTTCTTGAACTTTGCTCTGGGGCACAGATAAGATAAGTTGTTAGTTATTTGATCCTTTGAAGCTTGCCTTTAAGCTTTGTGATGCAGGACCAAAGTAGTCTTTAATCTAGCTTTGCTTAGACTACTACTGAGGCAAATCCCTGAATTATGAGATTTTCTGATTCTCATTGACTGGTGGGAATACAATACTGGAATACAAACAATTCCTATTTATGTGTGAGTTTCAAAGATTTTTTCCTTTTCTCCTATTGAGTGGTTCTTTCCCTGGCCATGGATTATTTCCTTACGTAAATACAGTGATCAACACTTAGTTCAAGGCCCAGGGGAGAACCTCTCCTGGTATGGGGAGCTATCTCTCTGTGTAGCTCTTTTCTCTTCTTTTCTCTTCTCTTCTCTTCTCTTCTCTTCTCTTCTCTTCTCTCTCTCTCTCTCTCTCTCCTCTCTCTCCTTCCTTCCTTCCTTCCTTCCTTCCTTCCTTCTTTCCTTCCTTCTTCCCTTCCCTTTCCTTCCCTTCCCTTCCCTTCCCTTCCCTTCCCTTCCCTTCCCTTCCCTTCCCTTCCATCTCCTCCCCTCCCCTCCCTTCCCTTCCCTTCTCTTCTTTCTCTTTCTTTGATGGAGTCTCATCTGTAGGCCAGGTGATCTCGGCTCACTGTAACTTCCATCTCTTGGGTTCAAGTGATTCACCTGTCTCAGCCTCCCAAGTAGCTGGGGCTAGAGATGCCCACCACCAAGCCCGGCTAATTTTTTAATTTATTTTTGTATTTTTAGTAGAGACAGGGTTTCACCATATTGGTCAGGCTGGTAAAACTCCTGACCTCAGGTGATCCACCAGACTCAGCCAAAGTGCTGGGATTACAGGTGTGGACCACCGCGCCTGGCCAGCTTTTTCTTCTTCAGTACCTTGCCTTGTAAATCACAGTGCCTTGTCTCTTTGGACTCCCATGTCATCTCAACTGTCTCTTTGGACTCCCATGTCATCTCAACTTAAGGAGACTATTTGGGACTCCCCTACCTGCACTGTAGCCTGGAAACTTTTCAGGCTGTAAGAGGGTAATCATAGGACTGACTTCTTATGTCTCCCTTCTCTTGAGAATGATTATTTTGTGCTGTCTGGGAAAAGCATTGTTTCATATATTTTGCTGTTTCTTTTGTTGCTTGCTTTGTTTAGGGCTGACACGTAAATCTGGTTCCTTTTATCTGTTTTGGCTGGAAGCAGATGCCAAATGTTTTCCTTTTATTGTACCTTTTTCTGTTTTCTACAAGTGAAATAAATCTAACATATGTCTTTGTGTTGCACTAACTTGGAATCATCCATCTACCTATTAACGAGTAGCAAGTATTCTAAGTGAAGTCATAGTTCTTTGAAAGAATGGAAGTCTTCATGCACTTGACCTGTAACACAGACTTTTCTGTATTGACAGCAGATAGTCCCATTCCTTTCTCTTCCTCAACTACTGCAGAACATTCACCTATTACTCTCCTGCAAATACATGAAACCTCAGCTTCATTTGATCCTTAGTGAATGAGATGATCCATCTAAACTGTTACACAGGTCCAGACTGTAGCCATAAAACAAGCATAACTTACAAAATGTTTTAGAAAGAAAGCCAACATTTATTCAACACACAACATCTGTTAGGGACTGCACCATGAGCTCTTCCATACATTATCAATTGACATTTCATGACAACCTTATTAGATGGGCGGCATTATCTCTATTTTATTTTCATTGATATTCATGTAAAATCCTGCAATAGAGGATAAATGCTTCATATATGACAGTTGTTACAATGCTTGCTACTGAATTGATGGTAAACAAAGTTATAGTTATGTCTTTATATGCTTTGATTTTCTACATCAGAAAAGTGAGCATCATGATACGAAAATTACCTCAAGGACAATCTGAGGTGAGAAACCATAAGGAAAAAAATAGTGTGCATTCATGGTACAATTATTTGGATCCCATTTACACTATTCCCTGCTGCTGTTTTTCAAGGAAGCTAGTTTGAGAAAAGAGTTAATCCCTCCTTTAAGAGAGTTTATTCTCTCTTACCATTGTTTTTTCCTTTCTGCTGCAGAAACAGACCTATTCATCATCATTTTAAATCAAGGTTATGCAAGACCAGGGAGTTCCAACTTGCAACCTGAAGTTTGGCAAACCAGTCCAATTTCTAGGATAGCTGTAAGCAGAGCACACCTGCCTGTACCTTCACCTGAATGCATACTTTGCCAAGTCCATTCACTCAAACTTTGTAGGGATGACAACCAGGACTTGGATACCTTCAAATCCAAAACAGGCCTTTTTGCTTATAGAAATTCCCTACATGCATACTTACGGGCATTACCACATAGGTGCAGGTGGCCCTTGCGTGAGACTGAAAAGTGAGCTGGTATTTCCTTTCTTGTTTCTCTTCCCTCTGGCTTCAGCATGCTTCCCACCTTCACCTGCAATGTGCAGTGCTTCCCTCTGCTAATTGTCTGCCACAGGTCTTAGTTCAGCTAGGTTATAGCGTTTAGAGACGGATTCACTATGGAGGAAAATCTAACTCCTGTTTGTATGTTACCTACTTAATAGATTACTAGGTGACACATTGAAATGAGTTAAAGGGAACATTTCTTAAGGAGGCCAAGGGGCAGGCTAAGATCTTTCTCACATTCCACTTTACCAAAGTAGGTGCCATCTCTACTATTTCCACATGGAAGGCCAGTCTTGGTTTTATTGGCAGTTTTTAAAATGTGTTCTGATATCTCACATATATTTCCTTTCTGAATATTTTAAAATCAGCATTTATTGTGGGCTTATTATGTGCCTGGCACTGAGTAAGTAGTTTTACAAGCTCTTATATCTCATTAAGCCACAAAGACAACTTTGTGAAGTAAATACTTTAATCCTCACTTTATATAGATAAGAAAACTGACACTCAAAGAGGTTAAGTGGTTGTCAACGTCCTCCTTATAAGTCATAGAACCATGATTCCAACCCCCATCTAGTTCTTTCCACTACACAGAGTTTGGGAGCAAAAGTAATTAATATGAAGATTCACAGGCTGTGTGCATTAAGCTGGCCACTTACGCTCAGCAGGTCTGTTATAAGATCATTATATTTATAAAGTACAGGATTATACACACAGTTTGCAGTCAGATACATACAGAGATCAAACTACTTAGTTTGTAGTGCTTTGATCTTAGCAAAGGAAAGACTTTCACTGAATCCACAGAGCAGAATGTGAGACATACATGTACTTGGAGGTAAATATGGAGAGAGAGGTGATGTTAGTAAACTTTTAAAAACTAGATATGAAGGGAGAATATTGGTGATAGAATTCAAACTTTATTAGAATGAAGGGGTGGTTTAGTGTAAGTAAAAATATTACAATAGGATGACTTCATGATTGTTCATGAATGCATTCAATTTCCGTCTTGAGCATGTGCTATTTTCACTGCATGAAGAAATCTTGGTGCTATTTTAGCCTTCTCATGTTCCACTTGCCTTTACATATTCTTATTTTGGGGACTGATGTTTGCTAGAGATAAAGTTGTAGGTGTTTGCATGGGTTTTGCTTGCTTAATCTGTATAGCGGTATATAGCTCAAGGAAATTCCTTCTGTATGCTCATAAGCAAAATGTTTTAGGAAAAGTTTAGATTTCCTGAGAAGGCTGTGTTCCATTTTTCTTAAGTAGAGGTAAGATGGTAGAAAGGACTGCACACATAATCTTTGTCTTTATAGTGCTCCAAAATTTAAAATGTAATGTTATAAAGTAATTCAAATAAATCAGAGGCATATCTCAGAAGGTATATCATACCATCATATCATCCCTCCCTCTTTCTTTATCAACTTCTTTTTCTTTCCCAGAGGTGATCTTTGTTAACAATATGGGGTATAACATTCTAGCCATTATTTTTCCTAGCAACTCACAAACCACACACACACCCCACCCCTAAAAAACCCACACACAAACACCAGACACAACACATATCATTTAATCAGACCTTGCTATTCATAATAAGGCTTCAACACAGCATTGATTCATTCGTATATCTTACTGTTAACGCTATTAACCATCTCTCTTGCTCATAAAAAACTCTTAAGGAGTTCTATGGATCAAAATTCCTGAGAGATTGCCAGGTAGTTCAGGCCTGGATTATTTGATCCATTTGCTTTGATGACTCAGCAGATGAAGTTAACAGGTTATAGTAATTTATCTGATTGTGGTGTTGTTTTGTTCTTATATTCTCAGTTGTAGTGATTTTCAAGTTTTCTTGTTGCCAGTACTGCCATTATTGTTGATTCGAGGAAACAGATTAGAGTTCTACATATCATGGCTTTACTGTGTGTGTTTCTATATAGAGAGAGGTCTAAAAGATCAATCTGTCTTATGGGCATTTCCCAGCATTTTGGAGCACTCACAGAAAATGGCTGGGATGAGATGGTCACCTGCTCAGGCTCTGTTGTCAGGGTCAGCTTCTCTACTCATGAGCTATGGGACTCAATCCTTTCACTTGGTTATGCCCCAAAATCCTAGCATCATCTTTGACTGATCTCTTTTACTCATTACCCCACACCCAATACATCTAGAAATTGTTTGGCTCTACTTTTCATGTAAAAACCTACAATTTGGCCACTTCTTACCACCATCACTGTTGCCACTGTAATCTGAAGCATTGCCTGCAGTTGCCTGCATATTTACCATCACTTTCTAACTAGCCTCCCTGCCTCTCCCTAAGTTTCCCTGCTCTTTCTTCTCAGCCCAGCCCTACAGTGATTCTTAGATTTGCTACTCCGTGGACTAGAAGCAGAAGCTTTACCTGGGAGCTCATTAGAAAGGCAGAATCCCAGACTCTACTCCAGACCTGAATAAGAATCTGCCTCTTAATAAGACCTTCAGGTACCATAAGACTATCTGTGGTGAAAGATCATTAAGAAAACTGAAAAGAAAAAAAAACACTCTGAATCATCATGAACCAAAACTTTTATAAAATGTTATAAAAAATGAGCTACCCAAAAATAGAATTTAAAAAACACAGGAAATAGATAAAAAATATGCATGCCCCAATTTTGTGTTATTTGATTCAACAGACCTAAAACTACTCTGTCATACTGTCATAGAAGTTTCCAAATGCTTACCCCCATGTCAGGACTAAGCTTTTCATAGAGCGGTTTGTGGACAGCTCCCTGACCAAGGGCCACTCTCTCCAGTTTCTGCTCTGTCTAGCCTACCCTCCTTGATGTTCCCAGACCTCACAGGTATGTTTGTCTTTCCCCGGGATCTTGGTCTGCCAGTTCCCTCTGCCTGGAGCTCTAGTCCATAATTAGCCACTTGGCTAAAACCATCACCTATTCAAGACTTTCAGTCAGTGGTCACCAATCCATGGCCTTTGTTTTCAATGATCCCGTCAGTTTTGAGGAATACTATTTAGATATTTTGTTAAATGTATTCTGCCTGGGAATTTTCTACTGTTTTTCTCATGATTATACTGAGGTTACAGGTTTTGGAGAGGGAGACCACAGAGATGAAATGCCTATGTCTTCACGTCATATCAAGGGTATGTATTATCAACCTGACTTATCACAGTTGATGTTAAATTGACTGCTTGGCCAAGGTAGTGTTTGTCAGGTTTCTCCACTGTAAAATTCTTTCCAATAGCCTAGTGCTGACCCCTTTCCAAGCTGTCAGAAGAAAGTCATTTTGCAGTGCCCACATTTAGGTGTAGAGAGCTATGCTTTACCTCCTTGAGAGTGGAAGATGGACATAAACAATTTGTATTAATAATTCATCTGCATGGGAGATGATCTCCTTTCTTTCAATTATTCATTCATTCATTTATATCAGTATCAACTCATAAATATTTACTTTATGCTTTGAGTGATAATCCACTTCTACTTTACTTTGTTGCTTCAGTTCTTACAGCTTTGGACCATTGGGAGCTCATTCAGTTGGCACTTCTGTCCCTTTGACCTGCCTCCATATTTGTTTGTTTGTTTTTTCAGCTGTTTCTTACTTTCCAGCATTATAAGATGCTCCAGACTCATTTTTGCATATTTCCTGCCTCAGTCCTCGAATCAGCCATTTCTCTAATAAGCCCTCATTTCTTTTAATGGGAAATGGCATTGAAAACCAAGATCCAGGTGGTAAGGGTGCTTGCTGCTCCTGGAGTGCTATCAGTCTTTTTCATCTTATTGGGATTTAAATTTTCTTTTCCTGATGAGTAATGAGGTTGAACACCTTTTTACATGCTATTTAGCTATTTGTATATCCTTGTTTACGAAGTGTCTGTTCAAGTCTTTGATCCATTTTTATTGCTTTTCTTTTTTTTCTTAGTTTTAAAAAACGAATTGTAGGACTGCTTTGTAGTCTGAATACAATGAATGTGAAGCTTTGTCAAATACATAGACAGGCATATCAATATATTGCAAATATATTCTTCAAGTTTGTGGCTTGTCCATCTACTTTTAAACTAATATGTTTTAAATTTACACATAATGAAATGAACTCATTTTGATAAATATATAATTTAAATTTATATTTAAATTTGTCACTCTATTATTTTTCTTCGACTTGTTTCTTCTGTCTCCTGTTCCTTGGTTTCTCTTTTATTACCTTCCTGGGAGTTATATGAATTTTTTTTGGATCCCATTTTCATTTATAGTGTTTTTAAGTATACCACTTTGTACAGTTTTTTTTTATGGTTGCTCTAGCTATTAGAATACATGTTTTGCTTGTCACAGTCAGCTGTTATCAATGTTTTACCACTTCAAGTAAAGTGTAGAATTATTACTTTAATTTCCTTTACTTCACCACTTTTAAAATACAACTGTCTTAAGAATTTTCTCTACATTCATTGAGCACGCCATCAAATGTTAAAATTTTTTCTTCAGTCATCAAGAAATTCGTAAGGAGAACATATCATATTTATTTTATTTATACCTCTGATTTTACCCATTGCAAAGTCATTATTTCTTTTCTGACATTTGAAGGTTTCTTCATTTCATTTCTTCAAATTATTTCATTTCTGTTTAAAGAAATTTCCTTAGTCATTCTTTATGGGTAGATTTATTAGTGACAAATTCATTTAGTTTTCTTCTGCCTAAAAATGTCTTTAATTCCCTTTTACTCCTGAAGGATATTTTTTGGCAGATACAAAATTCATGATTGACAGTTCTGTTCTTTCAGAGCGTGAAAAATGTGGTGCCACTTTCTTCTGGCCTTTTGGCTTTAGATGAGAAATTGCTGTTATTCAAATTGGTGCTCCTCTATAAGTAATATGTCATTTAAAAATTGTTTTGTCTTTAATTTTCAGAAGTTTAATTATGATATGTCTCAGAATACATATTTTCTGTGTGTGTTTACCTTGAGTTTTTTTTTTCAGCCTCTGAAATCTTTAAATTTATATCTTTTCAAAATTGAGACGTTTCAGTCATTATTATCTTTGAATACTTTTTTAATTTCAGTTTTGCTCACTCTCTTTTTTCCTTCTGGAACTCCAATGATGTAAATATTGGCTTTTGTTATTATCTCATAAGTACCTGAGAACTTGTTAAGCTTTTTCAGTCTATTTTGTGACTGTTATTCAGGTTGGGTTAATTCTGTTGATCTGACCTGAAGTTCACTGATTCTATTCTCTGTTATCTCCATTCTACTATTGAGCCCATCCAGTGATTTTCTTTTTAATTTTGGTTGTTATATTTTATAGAGACATAATTTTCACTTGGTTATTTTTTCTAACTCCTATTTTTTTTGGTGTTGTGATTTTCTTGTTTTCTATTTGAGGAGAATTTCCAAATGCATTTCAAGGTATTTTTATATCTTTAAAATCCTTGTCAGATAATCCCAACATCTCATCCCTTTCAATGTTGGCATCTGTTGACTCTCTTTCTCATTCCAGTTGTGATTTCTCTGATTCTTGGTGTGATGAATAACATTTGGGTATCCTGGACATGTTGGATGTTGTATTTTGAAACTCTGGATTCTGTTCTGTAGAGATATGTCACAAGGGCTGAGTTGGCACGTATCTTCAGCTTCCCACTGTGCAGATGTGGGGCACTGATTCACACTGCTCTGTCGCAAATGAGTGGGGTACAACTTTAGCTCCACCCTTGTTCCCCGTGATAGCTTGCCAGTGCAAGGAGGCATTGGCTCAGACCAAGTTTTGCCCCCTAGAGAGAGTAAAATCAGCTCCTGCTGAGTTTTGCTGACACCAGGGAAAGGAAAAAGGGGCAGGAAAGGGCAGATCTGTGCCACCTCCCACCACTTGTTTCCACCACTTGATGTCAGGTGGAGGTGAGAAGCTGGTCTCCCTTTCGGGTCCCACAGATACAGGGGTTGGAGGTGTACAGCAGAGGGGTGATGAGACCCACCTCTAATTATGACCCACCACCTAATTAAGTCTCTTTGTTGCCAGGTGGGAATGGAGGCTCAGCTCAATTCTAGATCCCACTGATGCTCCCTCGATGGGGCAATCAGAGCACCTCCCGTTTTTGCTGGGCAGGAGAGGAAAGATCAACTCCCCAATTGGCCTTGACACCACTAACATGGCAGGAGAGTCAGGGCTTTGCCTGCTCTAGGAAGAACAGCTCTCGGCTTGGTCCTTCCAGCACCACTGCGTCGGGAGATTGGAGAACGAGTGTCTGATTTCACTGTGCAAGGAGCTGAGGGAGTGAAGTGATGAGCAAATGGAGAGAAGATAAACTGCTTTCTCAGCCCAACATGGAAGAGTGTGTGTGTGTGTGCGCGCGCGCGCGTGTGTGTGTGTTGAAAGTTGGCTTTTTTATTGGTATTTGGTTTGAATGGAGTGGATATTGTCAAAAAGTTTCTTTGTTCTGTTAGGTCACTCTTTACTTGATGTTTTGAGTGAGTATCACCTTCTCCTGGAGCTTTTTGTCAGGGTTTGTGCCTGTTAGCAGTTCTGGGTTGGAGGCTTCTGCAGTGTTTTTTCTGGGATGTATGGGAGGTAGTATGGAGACCCAGGGAACTCATCTCCCTGTGATTCTTTAAGTTTCAGGATTCCCACACATTCTGCTTTCTTCTTTCCACCTTTCAGAGTCTATAATTATTCGTTATGTGATTCAACGGTAAGATGGAGGACTTGGGAGGAATGGGCTAATTCATCTTGGTCAGAACTCAAAGTCACCAACAGTATCTTTTGAAGAGTCAAAGTTTTCAAGTTTAAGAGATTCCAGTTTTCTTTTTTTTTTTTTTTTTTTTTTTTCCTTGCTGGATCATAGTCTCACCACTAAAAAATATGTTACCTGTTAATTTTTTTTTTTTTTTTTTTTTTTTTTTTTTTGAGACGGAGTGTCACCCTATCATCTAGGCTGGAGGGCAGTGGCATGATCTTGGCTCACTGCAAGCTCCACCTCCCGGGTTCACGCCAAGCTCCTGCCTCAGCCTCCCGAGTAGCTGGGACTAAAGGCGCCTGCCACCACGCCCAGCTAATTTTTTGTATTTTTAGTAGAGACAGGGTTTCACCCTGTTAGCCAGGATGGTCTTGATCTCCTGACCTCATGATCTGCCTGCCTCGGCCTCCCAAAGTGCTGGGACTACAGGCATGAGCCACCACACCCGGCCTGTTAATTTTTTATAAACACCATCAGGTTGAGGAAGTTCCTTCTATTCATTCTTTGTTGTGAGTTGTTTTTGTTTTTGTTTTTTTTCTTTAATCAGGCATTAAAAAAATACCTGTATGTTGAATTTTGTCAACCTTTTTGTTCTACATCTATGGAGATGATTATAAAATTTTTCTTAGTTTTTTAATGTGCTGAAGTACTTTTATTAATTTTTGAATGTTAAACTAGCCTTTTATTTCTGGTGCAAACCTCAGTTACAATTATACTTTTTGTATTTGTTGGATTCAACTTGCTAAAATTTCATTTAGAATTTTGGCTGCATTTTCATTAGGGATATTGGTCTAGAGTTCATTTGTTCTTACAATTCTATGTTTGGTATTGGTATCAGGGTTTTCATAAACATGTAACCTAGTAAAACATTTGCTAACTTTTCTAGATCTTCTTGGTGCCCATAAACTTTATGTATATTTTTTGTTTCAGCAGGTCTTCTTTTGATATATTCCTCCCTTGCCAACAATAATGAAAGAATCTGATGGTTAGTAATTAACTCCAAGGTCAAGAATAAATTAGTATACACTTGAATTACAATCTTTTGATTTATGGTGACCCTAAAGTAAAGGTAATTAAATGTTACAGCCATAATCTCTGATCAAATCTTTAAGGATATATATTTAAGTAGTTAATCTAAATAAAAAACTAGTTTTTGTAGGAACTCTAACTACCATTACCAAATCATTTTTTAAAGTTGTTTTCCATTCTGAAACACTTCAGTGGCTATGAAGAATGCAAACATGGAACACTTCTAAACTTGTTTCTCTTTTTCTCGTTTAACTTTACCAAACTATTGTGAGTCAATTATGCAAAGTGGTGGTAATCTATTTGCATCTTTAGACAAGTGAAAGCTTTTTACAAAGGATAGTTATTTAATGTTTGGTATTTCTAAGGAGGATGGAGGAAGAAAAAAAATGAGTCCTTATAATTAGAAGAAATATGGGGTTTGCAGAACAAAAGAATGCAAATACGATTCTTTGACCCTGGCTCTGTCACCACAAGGAGATACTGGTGTATACTTTCCTTGCACTAGTTCCAAATGGTGCAATTCCCTTTATCCTTAAATGTGGCAACGCCTTACATTTTATATTTGAATCAGACAATTGTTAGAAATTCAATTTTTATTTTAAAAATAAAAACTAGATATAACATTACCTGATAAGTAGAAAATGAATCTTTGAACATTTTCTACTTTGGTAAGTAGGAAATGAATCTTCAACATTTTTAATTGTTTTTCTTTGCTCATGAAAAGATTAATGCAATTTTAAAAATTCTGATAGTTTTAATAATGATAATTTCAGGGTTACTCTTTCCAGAAACAATCTTATTTGAAATGTTTCCATTTTCCAATAACTGTGTTTTCCATCTCCATTCTATGCTTTGAAATGTGTCAGATATTTCACGAGGTTTAAAATGCTCTTACGCAAGGTTATGTGACAGTACAGGATAACTTAAATGAGAGCATTACCACAAAATAAGCTGTTATTGAAATTTTGCATCTCCGTAGACCTTCTCAGGTATTTCAATAGAAACACAGAGAGAAGGAAGTTTTCCTTAAGGCCTTTCCAATTCCTTCCATTTATTGGCTTTGAGTGAGGGAACTTGTTCCCTCAGACTGAATTTTCAAGATAACAGATCCCTGAAAGCTTTCTGCTTTTTAAGAGTAACTCCAAAGTTTGGGCTTTCTCATTAAACTCTGTTTTCAAATAAATTTTTAAGTCTTTAGAAAATGTATTTTCTGTCTTTTCATGGTATTTGAGAAGATGAGTCGTTATATGTACTATCATTATAAAATATTTATCTTCTTTAATATTGACCGTAACTCTGGATGGTAGATTATATTATCTAGGCTTTCTATAATCTGAGAGAGATGAAAGTGACAGATCCAAGATCACACAGCTCATAGACAGCAGAGCATATCTGAAATCCCAGCTGTACTTGATTCTATAGCCCATGATCTTTTCTTGAGCAACAGTCAGGATGGTCTAGTGCCCATTCAGAAGAACGTTTAGTTGAGGTGGGGATCATGCTCTAACATTTAAGAGACTGTGAAGACATATTCAGAAATCCTTTGTGACATTACCTAAAATAGCAAATGTTCAATTATGGCAGATGCATAATTGACTATAAAGTTAGTGAGTGCCATTTTGCTACTTGCATGAGTTATAGCAGATCTCCTTAGCAGAACTTGAGAGATGTAAGTGAAATCTCAGCTTTCCTTTTCTACCTAATTAAAATTCCATCAGCTTTAAAATTTCATAAATAACCAATACTGTATTTTTTACATGAATAGGTAGTAAAATTAAAATGGAATTAGAATAGTCTGAAACCCTTAAAAAATAGTAAAAGCTACCCCCAAATATCATTTATAACTTGAAAATCTCTTTCTTGTCAAAAAGTATACCTGCATGGCTCACATTAATAGATAGTTTTGTATTTCTTATACTTAAAGCTTTTGTGTTAGTTATTTATTTGTTTATTTTTGAGACAGAGTCTTGCTCTGTTGCCTAGGCTGGAGTGCAGTGGCACCATCTCTGCTCACTGCAATCTCCACCTCCCAGGCTCAAGTGATTCTCATGCCTCAGCCTCCCAAGTAGCTGGGATTACAGGCATGCACCACCACGTGTGGCTAACTTTTTTTTTTTTTTGTATTTTTAGTGGAGACAGGGTTTCACCATTTTGACCAGGCTGGTCTTGAACTCCTGACCTCAAGTGATCCACACGCCTCAGCCTCCCAAAGTACTGGAATTACAGTCTTGAGCCACTGTGCCCAGCCTTTCTTCTTTATTGAAAGAAAACTATACTGTCATTTTTAAATCATTAGACAATTGATTTTGTTACCCAAAATCTTGTAGAAAAATGGGATCGTAGATAGGATTGGCAAGATAGTCAAGAAAGTTATAATCTTTTATGTCTACACATATCTCAAATGGCCTAAAGGTTCTCATTAGCCTTTAAGTTTCCCAGGCAGTCACAAAATTTGTTTGATATAGATTGAACACTGGTTCTTAATAAATACCATAAAAGAATCTTATAGTTTAGTGTACGCTATTGTCGTCTCTCTCAGAACCTGGGGCTTCCTTTGAAGGCTGCTGTTGTTGCTGCTGCTAATACCTCACATGAAATCCTTTGGACAACTGGAGCCATCTAATTCAAAGGAGGCTGAGGGGTATCCAAGAGTTGTTTCTTGACTAGTAAATACCTACTGCCTTGCCTCCAGGAGGGAGATAGCAGCCTGGTACAATTATGGAAGCAGGCTGAGGCTAGGTGCACCAGAAATCAATTCCCTGCTTAGCTTAGCTTTTACATCTTACTTCCTTAACTCCCTGTGTTCCCCTCAAGAGCATTTTCTTAAAAACAAACAAACAAAATCCTGCCTAAGAATCCTAGCCTCAGGACCTGCTATTAGAGAAGTAGACCTAAGGCATGTCACAATTTAACCAACAGGAATTATCTCCCTTGCTTGTGTTTCAAGAGTGCGCCTGTGTTGAATTTTGGATTACATTGATAAGTATATATTAATTTAGCTTGCTGGGTGTGTTACTTAACTCTATAGTTCTCTTTTCTTTGCCCTCTTCTTCCAGTGGTGGAGGAATACTAGAGTTATATATTGTAAACATTATAATAAATTTCATAAACAGTTGACTATGGAAAGAAATGACCTATTATTGGTATTTGAGAAAAGTTACTAAAAGTATGATGCATTGGAAGGTCACAATTGTAATCACCTTTTCCCTTCTTGTACGCTTTGGAAAAAATTTTATAATCACGTTTATGTCTTTTTGCTCCAGATTTTATTGTCTCCCACCCATCTCTCCTCTTGGCAGCATCTCACTGTGTTTTATGATTGTCAGTTGTACCAGACTGGAAATACAACAGATAAGAGACAGAAGCCTATGTTTTTCCCATCTGATATGGGCACTGTTAATTCATAAGAAAGCTGTTTTGCCATTACTAGAGGAAAAAAATAAATAAATAAAGCAAAGCAAAGCAAACAGCTGGTTTGATGGAAAAGCTGCCCTAATCCCTGGAGAATGGGAAGTTCAGACGTGATATCAACTGACAGAGGGTGGAAAAATAATCTTCAGGCTGACAATTTAGTGCAGCTATGATGGGCGGGACTGGGTGGCATTTGCCACAGCAGAGAAAACAGGGTACCCTGTGGGTGTACGGCATACTTAGAAAAGGTGACACTGGGAAATGATAATCAGCTTACCAATGTTTACGGTAATGAAAGAGTGACAAGGAATGGAGAACTGAAATTTTGGAATAAAGTTGATATGTAAAGGAGGTTTGCCTGCTTAGGATCTTTCCACGATTATTGTTCTGTCTCAGTTGATATTTTCCTAAACACCAGTAGAGGCCTCCAGACACTTCATTAAGTAAACAAACGTACCAAGATGCTAACACCATTCACACGCGGGGAAGAGCTGACACCCGTGCGTCCACTGACTCTGCAGAGCGCAAATAAAATCTTTGATGATGATTTCAGTGAGAATCAGCTATAATTAAGGAAGGTGCTAACCTTTGTGGTAAAACCTGCCCAAATATCCATTAAAAAAATACTTGGTCCAGAATGGAAGGACGTCATGGTAAGTATGATTGTTACTTTAGATCACATTTAACCCAATATCATAATATGAGCATTTTTGTTAGGCTTTCTATAAAGCCTATTTTAGATCACATTTAACCCCATATGGTAATATGAGCATTTTTGTTAACAATTTATTGTGTTGTTAATAACAAGTTGTTTCAAGCTAACTAATATGTTCAGCATTGGAATCAAAAGACCAGAAGGGGAGAAGAATCAAAATGAGGTAATGCCAAGACCCCCAGCCTGAGTTATTTAGCAAGTACTACTTTTCTTCAACACATTTTGAACTGAGTATAATCCTGGCGAAAAAGTTTGCTAAATAGTGACTAGCTGTGACTGCTTTATAGAAAATATAACTAATGTAACTCATAAACAGCTTACTAGTAAGTAGTCTAAGGCACCTATTTTATTTGTGTATATATAAATGCATTTATATGTGTGTTTGCAAATAAGCACCAAGATCTACATGATGACTGTTGACCAACTAACTACATGTTTTAATGAATAATCACAATTAGAATCATCCAAGTTCCACAACACCCCAGGGTGTCTGCAAGTACAGGACAGAGGCTGCCTCCAAGGTAAATCTCCATCAGATTCTGGGTGCCATTGATAAAATTCTCAAAGCATCAGCCCCTTCATAACTGCTTTAAGAAACTCCAGCAGCTTCTTTATGTGTTTCCCACTTGTCTGGCTATACCTTTAGCTGACAGTATAAATACATTCATTTTGCTGTCACATTAATTGATTTTAGCTAATTAGGAGCATTTTTGGCCCTAATTTGATAAGGAAGTGTGAATGCATTTTTCCCCCACAGCAGGCTTGTTATTTGCTGAAGTATTAGGAGAGTGTTAATTAGGCACAGTTCTTCTGTCACCTTGATGGTTTTTAAGCGGCATTCACCCTATAGACTAAAGCGATCAGAGAGGAAGCTGGGTTGCAGCCATGGGTGATAAATGTTGAATTAGGTTAGTTACCTATGGAATAGAAATCTGAAAGAGGGGACTATGTGTATGACAAAGAAATACCATATTTTTTCTTTCTATTCACCAATGTTCCTCATGGCTGACCTGCACACCCCCACCTGCATTTCGGACCCTCTCAAGAGGCTGTAGGAATCCTCCTCTGTCTTCAGTCATTGTCATTCTGTCAACCCTCCAGCATCCAGTTGGGTGTTCATCCTGACCCTTCTTAATATTAAAGCAAAAGGCACAGGTTTTGAAAATCCACTGGCCCTGAAGTGTTTGCAGAAGGTCTTTTGAACAGTTTGGACCCTGGGATTTCTTTGTTCAATCTCTTCTGCTGCAGGCAAAGCTGGGCCGACTGTCTGCTGTCTGCTTGCAGCAGCGAAGCAAAGGGAAACAAACAACAGAGCAGTTTGAAATTCCTGCTAGGAGCTTGTTTGGAGATAGAACCTCTACAGTGTCTTTTGTTTATTTGTGGAGCTTTTGGTAGGGAAGAGCTGGGATATGCATAAAAAGGAGCTTGAAACAAGTAACCATTTAGGAAAGGAGGAAAAGATGTTTGACAACAATATTTTTAATTTTAAGGTGGAGAGAAATGCTCGTTTATTTAATGTGAGTCTTCTGTAAAAATATAGTTGCTCTCTGAGGCATGTGATTTGTTTTTTTCTTATAGCTTTACACTAATCATTTAAACATTTGCCTCCCATCCTGCTTGGGACCAATCTATAAATAATAGAAGTAAATAAAATAACCGAATGTCCTCCGGTTTTTCCATTCCACCATTTTGATTCCACAAATCAAACCTTGAATGTTAGTCCCACTACCGAAAGACCAATTTGATTATTACAGTGTTCAGGCTGTTGCCTGCCGTTTATAACTATCTTTGAATCATAGAAAATAATAGGATGTAGGGTGGAGCCCTTTAGCAGAATACATGGTTTTCAGAAAGAAGTGATGAAGTGGAAAGAATATGATATTTGGAGACTCTACCTGTCACTTGCTTATAAACTTCATTACCTGGTCTTAATGAGTCTTAGCTGTTTCCTTTGTAAAATGTAGATAATAATGCCTATCTTCTAGCATAGTTATATATATATATGTTTTTTTTTTACCATGCAAGTTTTTACATGAGTATATTGCATGATACGGAGTTTTGGGGCACAAATGATCCCATCACCTAGGTGCTGAGCATAGTAACCAATGGTGAGTTTTTCAACCCTTTCCCCCATGTGTCTTTCACCCCTAATAGTCCCCAGTTTCTATTGTTGCCATCTTTATGTCCATTAGTACCCAGTGTGTAGCTCCCTATTAGTAGTGAGAGTATGTAATATTTGGTTTTCTGTTCCTGCATTAATTCACTTAGGATAATGGCCTCCAGCTGCATCCATGTTGCTGCTAAGGACATTATTTTATTCTTTTTTATGGCTGTGTAGTATTCCACAGTGTATATGTAGCACATTTTCTTAATCTAATCCACT
Organism: Chlorocebus sabaeus; assembly: GCF_047675955.1. Classification (NCBI taxonomy): domain Eukaryota; kingdom Metazoa; phylum Chordata; class Mammalia; order Primates; family Cercopithecidae; genus Chlorocebus; species Chlorocebus sabaeus. The sequence goes on from NC_132913.1 coordinate 37,130,482, forward strand.
GTCGATGGGCACTTAGGTTGATTCCATGTTTTTGTGAATAGTGCTGTGATGAACATATGAGTGCATGTGTCTTTTTTGGTAAAGTGATACGTTTTCTTTTGGATACATACCCAGTAATGAATTGCTGACTTGAATGATAGTTCTGTTTCAATTTCTTTGAGAAATTTCCAAACTGCTTTTCACAGTGGCTAAACTAATTTACATTCCCAACAACAACATATAAGCATTCCCTTTTCTCTGCTGCCTCACCAGCATCTGTAATTTTTTGACTTTTTAATGATAACCCATTCTGCTTGGTTTGAGATGGTATCTTGTTGTGGTTTTGATTTGCATTTCTCTGATGATTAGTGATGTTGAACATTTTTTCATGTTGTTAGCTTCTTTTATGTCTTTTTAGAAGTATCTATTCACGTCTTTTGTCCGTTTTTTTTTTTAATGGGGTTATTTGATTTTTGCTTGTCCAATTGTTTACATTCCTTATAGATTCTATATATTAGGCCTTTGTCAGATGTGTAGTTTGCAAATATTTTCTTCCGTTCTGTGGGTTATCTGTTGACTGTCTGTTCACTCTGTTGGTAGGGTTCTTTTTTTTTTTTTTTTTTTTTTTTTTTTTTGAGATGGAGTCTCGCTCTGTCGCCCAGGCTGGAGTGCAGTGGCTGGATCTCAGCTCACTGCAAGCTTCGCCTCCCAGGTTTACGCCATTCTCCTGCCTCAGCCTCCTGAGTAGCTAGGACTACAGGCACCCGCCACCACGCTAGGCTAATTTTTTTTTTTTTATTTTTAGTAGAGACGGGACTTCACCGTGCTAGCCAGGGTGGTCTCGATCTGCTGACCTGGTGATCTGCCTGACTTGGCCTCCCGAAGTGCTGGGATTACAGGCCTGAGCCACTGGGCCTGGCCAATAGGTTTTGTTTGTTTGTTTGTTTTTTCCCCTGCAGAAGTGCTTTAGTTTAATTGGATCCTACTTGTCAGTTATTGATTTTGTTGCAATTGTTTTTGAGGACTTCCAAGGCCATTGTCCAAAATGGTGTTTCCCAGGTTTTCTCCTAAGAGCCTTATAGTTTGAGGACTTATGTTTAAATCTTTAATCCATCTTGAGTTAATTTTTTTAATATGGTGAAAATAGGTATCCAGTTTCATTCTGCATATGGCTAGCCAGATATCCCAGCACCATTTATTGAATAGGGAGTCTTTTTCCCATTCTTATTCTGGATGACTGTCAAAGATCAGATGGCTGTAGGTGTGCAGCTTTATTTCAGGATTCTTCTGGCACTTCTTAATTTTAAAACAAAAGTCACAACCATTTAACACTGGTTGTCAAGGAGTAGATAATCAATAAACATTTGCATGTGTAGCATCATCTCATGTATTTATTTGTTTGCTTATGTGATTATTATCCTTTGTCCCCCATTAGTACAAGCTTCATGAGGATAGGCCTGTGTCTTATTCACCACTGTGTCCCCAGCTCTTGGCCTTTGACAGACAATAAATATTTGTTGTATAGTTTGATGAAGTGTCAGCCATTAGGAACCTAATGTTAATATTGTTGTTATCTTTGTGGTTAAAATTCACTAACTAAATAATTTCCAATACAGATGCAAATTATATAAAAACATAAGCGGTATTTCCTAACAGAAAGTTACTGAATAAATGGAAGGCTAGAAATGAATTCTGTAAACTTCTATGTTAGGAACACAAGAAAAGCAAAGTAAAGCCAAAGGAAATAGAAAAAAGGAAATTCTAAAAATAAGAAATCAATGAAGTAGTGTTTTTATAACAATCAAATAAAATTTGAGAAACCAATGAAATAGAAAACTAATATGAAACAGAAAATCGACAGCCAAATTAGAGTTATTGAAAAGGCTAATATAATTGATAAATCCTTAACAAAACTGACCAGGAGAAAAGAGAGAAAAAATTAGCAATTTCAGAAATTAAAAGGTGGTTATTAATATGAATACTAACAACATTTAAAAAGACAATATTGAAAAACTTTAGTCATCTACTGTGTCGATGAAGTGGAAAAATTTTACAAAAAACAATACTTACCAAAAGTGATACATAGTCTAAATGATCTGTTGAGGAAATTGAATATATTATTATCTTTAGTGATCATTATGAGATCACTAAAGTAATCATTATTTAGTGCTAATAAGTAAAAATACATAGTCATGCATTGCTTGATGGTAGCAATATGTTCTGAGAAATGCATCATTAAGCAAGTTTGTCATTGCGTGAACATCAAAGAGTATACTAACAAACCTAGATGGTAGAGCCTACTACACACCTAGGCCAGATGATATAGTGTGTTGCTCCTAGTCTACAAACCTGTACAGCATGTTACTGTACTGATTACTGTAGGCAGTTGTAACACAATGGCAAGTGTTTGTGTATCTAACTCTGTCTAAACATAGAAGAGGTGCAGTCAAAGTACAGGGTTGTAATCTTATGGGACCACCATTGTTAACCAAAATGGGATGCAGCACATGACTATATTATAATTTTCAATATCCAAAGAGTATTATATGTATTATTAGATATATTATAAGCCATTTTTAAAAACCACTTTCACTAAGACATTTTAGGTGGTTTTCAAATTGCTGCCATTCTAAACAGTACCTACATGGGCTCCCTTTAAAATGACTATGGTGTTCTGCTTCTGGCTGTCTGTCATACATGTTCCATTCCACCATCACTCCTTGCCAGTTGCACACTATTCACATGACAGTGAGAAATGCCCTCCCAATACATGCAAGGATGTTACTCATCTGAGAAATCCTTTTTCCCAAGATGGCATTTCATAAGCTTGTTCTAAAATCATGTTCCTTGAGACCATTCCTGTTCAGAAATTTTAGAAAGTCCAGGTTAAAAAAAATTAAAGATTTATTATTTAATTTCCTCTGTATTAACTGAGGAAGCTAGGAAACCATGGGGCAGTTGTTCTAAAACTTTAAAGTAATTAATATTTTGTACATTTTTTAACCTAAACACTGTAAGGTGTTTCTTTCGTAAGCATAATTTAAATATTTACTAATGCTTAAAGTTTTCAAGTTTTCTTATTCTAATAGAACCACCAGATTCTGGTTAAGAAAAGAAAGAAAAACAAATGTCTGAAAACATATGGGCTCTTCATTTTTCTCAACACTGTACTTCCCTCTAACTGAATGCAGATTAGACTTTCAAAGTATTAGATAGATGTTCATAATTTATTACTTTATAGTTCAAAAGCAAGGGCAAAATTTATTTCTGCAGCACTATATATGTAAATGAGAGTAAAAGAGGGCAATTCTGAGCTCACTGCAGTGAAATTATTCACGAAAGGAAAACAGAATGGTCCTTCTTCACTGGAGATGCAACATCCACACTTGTGAATGCGGTTGACTCCTTGTACCTCTCTAAGATGGAGATAATAAAGAGATAAATCTGTTGAGTGAATTGCATGAAACAAACCTGGTCAGGGACTCAAACCCTGTACAATTTCATTGGAGTCATGCAGGGAGAGAAACTTCCACCTCAAAATATATGGTAGATGGTATCTTCTTCCTTTCAAATGTTTTGGTAAGATAAGCCAATTCATAACAATGTTCAATGTCACTTTCCCAGGAAAATATGTCTTGGGATATGATTAATTCAATTGCCTTTTGATAAATAAAAAGTGATCTTGCATCCATTTCATTCCCTTTAATCTGTCATTTTACTCTGGTTTATAGTGAGTCCAATGTTTGGAGGTATAAGACAAAATTTATAAAAACAAAAGGAATAGAGTGGAGATGTGTCATCATGCATTTTTATTTTTCTATGCTTTTAAGAGAAGTTCTTAATGACTTTGTACTGTAGTACCAAAGTAACATTGAGTAGCCATCATTTGGGGGCAATTTGCTCTGGCAAACTTGCCCACTAACCATAGACATTTGCTAAGGTGTTTATTTTTTTTTCCTCTAAAATTGAAAAGCCACAATAGGATTTTCCTAATGTAGAGGTAGAGCTGCTTTAAGTCCAAAGAAAGGTGACAGTATAGTTGGATAAATTCACTGATTGTTTTCTAAATAAAATCTGTGAGAAAAAAATTTAAATGAACATCTGTTTGAAGAATGGAGCTATTAAAGGGAATGTTCTGCACAAACAATATGCCATACAGAATAGTTGTACAAATAATGCTGTGAAATTGTTTAATTAACTCATAAAAGAGGGAATCTAGTAGAGGGAATGTATGCGCTACACTATGGAGCTGTTTGACAGTCTTCAAGGGCAGATGTGATTATGATTATAATTATTTTAGTAAATTGAGCCATAATTTCTCTTTCTGTTGTAAAATAAGGTGAAGTATATTATGAATCCTAAGTAGGATCAACCTTTAGGCATAAATAATTCATGGAAATTCTGACTTTTGTTGGAGCCACAGCATTGCTATCATTTCCTTCTTTTCATTGAGGTGTATCTTTGTAAATATAATGGAGAAGAGCAAGTATTCAACGTGTGGCTCAGAGGTAAAGAGGTTGAATTTTATGTGTGCTTTGTGGAAATGAGTTTCAATATCTTATAGATATATATATGCCTTTCATCATAGATTTGAATGTCCACAAAGCAAATGTTTTTGCTTCTAGGAAGTACCAGTTACTTATAAAATCATCATATGTAGTGGGCATGGAGTAATTTTATTTGCTTTATTATCAGGAAAATGCAATCAGAGACCTTACATTATTGAACACAAAGGCTACATCAGCAGTTTTGTGTGTGTGAGGTCAACCAGTGTTACTTGAAGTAGATTCATTGACCATATATTACATATTAAGTTTGTTTAATATTATTATGCAAATTTATCAGATGTGTACAACTCCATTATTTTTCATCCTTTCCATTTTGGAAATTGCATAATTTTATATTCATAACTTTAGTTAGTAATTACGGGAATTTTAGGTTTTCTGTGTATTGCCTTTATCACTCTTATTAACTGAAATTACTCCTGGAAGGAAATTAATCAGACAAATTAGTATGCTTATTCATGAAACCTAGATTATCGCAAACCCTAAGATTAAGACCAATGAAACAATCACTTATTTAATCATTAATGAAAATAGGAATATTGCTCAGATATCTGACAGTAAGCGTAACAAGCTTTGGAAGTAGACAAATGAATGTGTTTTTTTGACTGCTCTTTCATGAAAGTAAGATTATTATCACTTGCTGGGAGTTTTGCTCTCATATGCAACATTTTCCCTAGGAAAAAGTCTCTTCTTACTAGTAAAAAGAGAAATCCAATTTCTCCAGTAGACACTTCTCCATGAAACTTAAGCTATTCTGACTCTTACATTTCAAAATTTAAGATATATATGAAAGTATTCGTAAGCCGAGGTTATATACACTTATTATGGGCACAATTCTTCTGACACTTTATAACAATAAGCACTGTGAACTCAGAAAATCTGAACCAGGTCTCAATTAATTTAGAAAGTTTATTTTGCCAAGGTTGAGGACCCACCCGTGACACAGCCTCAGGAAGTTTTGACGACATGTGCCCAAGATGGTCAGGGCAGAGCTTGGTTTTATACATTTTAGGGAGAGAGGAGACATGAATCAACGTATGTAAGAAGTACGTTCCTTGGGTCTGGAAAGGTGGGACAACTTGAAGGAAAGGTAGGAAGACCAGACGAGGGGAGGGAGCTTCCAGGTCACAGATAGGTGATACACAAGCGGTTACTACATTCTTCTGAGTTTCTGATTAGCCTTTCCAAGGGAGGTAAATCAGATATGCATCTATCTCGGTGAGCAGAGGGGTGATTTTGAATAGAACAGGAGGCAGATTTGCCCTAAGAAGTTTCCAGCTTGCGTTTTCCTTAGTGATTTCGGGAGTCCACAATATTTTCCTTTCACAACAGTGTACTAGAAGTAAAATTATTCAGTCAAGACATTTTTAAAAAGCAAATTTAAAATTTTTAATCTAAGTTAATAGCATATTTTAAAAAGCAAAATATGCAGCAAGGGTAGCATGAAAAATCCACAATCTTCTTCTCTGTATGTCATTTCAACCAACTTTTTGGTGCCCAGAAACAATTATTATTCCATTGTTTCTCCGTTAAGTTTTCCTGATGGTTGCCATGATTTTGGGCTGCTCTTCTTGTTTCTAAACTTTAGATGCTAACAGAAAGTTAGTGACTTTCTGCTATAGTAGCTGAAGATATTATTCAAAGCACTTTCCACATCCTGTTCTATTTCTAAAAAGTTCTGGATTAATAACTTTATTACCTGATTTAAATATTATATTTAAAATATCAATTCCTTGTTCTCTCAAATCCAGACACCATCTCTTGATTCTCCACATTGTAAGATGAGAATGTCAGCATTTTTCCTTAACCTACTTTCCTTACCCAGATTTTTCTTAACATTTCCTTATCCTGCTTTCCCTCATATTTGGGTCACTGAAAACAATTTAGGACACCCAGTTAGATTTGAATTTCAGATAAACAAATAATTTTTTAGATAAGTATGTCTTAATTTTGTATGGCATACACTTACATTCAAATATTTTCATTTGGAAAATAATAAAGAGATAAGCAATATTTGATGAATTACACCTAAGAAAGAAGAATTTCTTTGGAGGTATGTTAAAAACAAGTCCACCAATTCATGTTACATAACTCCCAAAGTCTTAGGATATTTTAGATACTTCTAAACTGAGCTTAGACACTGAAACCAAAATCCAGAAGACTGGTGGAAAGTTCTATATAAGGAGGAACTAGACTCTCAGATTATTTCCCCAAGCTTTCACAACTAGGTAGAATTATAAGTCCCACCCTAGCAGAGAAAAAGAAGTTCCTCTTTCTTTTTTGCAAAGTCAGTACAGGGAGGCTTTTATTGTAGGGACAGCAGACAAAGCTAAGGGCAAGGTGTCACCCTGAATTTGAAAGAAGACTAAATAAAAGTCTGTATTCTGTCTGGAGAGTCCCATTTTCCTTTTTCACTATCAGGATGCTGATGGCAGCATAATTTAGCAGGAGGGTTCCTATCCTTGCCTCAGAAGATTGGGTCAAATAAAAAAGCTTATAAAAACTGTCAATGGGACTCCTCAAGTGAAATAGCATGGTCCCTACCTTATCACTCATGGAGAGACCTATCAATCCATAACTTTTGTTACCCAAGCAGAGTTTTCGATTCTTTTTTTTTTTTTTTTTTTTTTTTTTTAAGGACTGCATTCTTAAATATAGATTGCTGGCCAGGGAAAATCAGACACTTGAAGACTCTAATATGAAAGACAAACTCCAAAATTTAAAAGTGGAAAAGGAGGACTCAGAGGAAACAAAGTTCATAAAAGAATAAAACTTAAAAAACTTAAAACTTCAAGACAAACTTAAAGTTATCAGTAAGATAAGATACTGCATTCAAAACAAGAACAGGATCTTTTAACAAGAGAGCATTCCTGAGCAAGATAGATCTCTTGCATACTACGTGCAGGCTAAGCGAAACCTTCAAAGCAATTAGAAGTTTAGAATATATGTATTTGAGGTAATCTTCCCAGAAGAAGAATCAAAAGACAAAAAATAAAAAATTTGGAGGAAAACTTAGGAAAATAATATTTTTCATAAAGATACAAAAACTGAATAATACGAATTCCAAAAAAGAAACCAAAAAATCAAAGGAGAAAAGTTTTCGAAGAAGTAATATATTTCCTACAATTGATGAACACAAGTTTTTAGACTGAAAGAGTTTACCAGGAGTTTAGGAAGAAACAAAAAATCCATGAAAAAAACCAATACTAGAGAAATGGATCATGAAATGTCAAAACATCAAGGAAGAAGAAAATAAATCTTTAAAGTTCTGAGAAACAGTGAAGGAAAGAGGAAGGGGAGAGAGAGAAATAAACAGAAAAAGAGAAGAAAAAAGAGGTGGAGAAGAGAATTATATCAATTCAAGTATGAATAGCGTTAGCTTTTCAACAGAAATATTGAAACCTAGAAAACAGTAGAGCAATGTTTAAAAATCTTGAGGGGAAATAATTTTCAACCTGGAATACCATATTCAGATAAATTATCAATAAAGGGTAATGGCAGAGGCCAGGCGCGGTGGCTCGCACCTGTAATTCCAGCACGTTGGGAGGCCAAGGTGGGCAGATCACGAGGTTGAGAGATCCAGACCATCCTGGCCAACATGGTGAAGCCCCATCTCTACTAAAAATACAAAAATTAGCTGGGTGTGGTAACACGCGCCTGTAGACCCAGCTACTCGGGAGGCTGAGGCAGGAGAATCACTTGAACCCAAGAGGCGGAGGTTGCAGTGAGCCGAGATCACGCTACTGCACTCCAGCCTGAGTGACACAGCGAGACTCAGTCTCAAAAGAAAAAAAAAAAAAAAAAAAGTGACAGAAATGAAAACTTTTCAGTCATTCAACATCTCAGAAATGTACTTAGCATGCAACCTTTTCCAGGACACCATTGAAAGATGTGCTAGCAACAAAGTGAAATAAACCAAGAAAGAGTGAAACAAGGGATCTGAGTGAAACATGGGATCTGAAACACACGGGCCAAACAGAAGGAAGAGGAAGAGAATTTCCAGAATAAAGATGAAAGAAAATCTGAGGAAAACAATGTTTTAGCAAATCCAAATTGGAACAAGGGAGAATATTCTAGTAGGTATTGAAAGCTTATCTGTTAACTAGCTTGATTTAGCCATTCCACACTGTATACATATTTTAAAACATGTTGTACACTATGAATTATATAATTTTTTATTTGTCAATTTAAATAATAATTTTTTAAAAAGAAAGCTTGCCTAATTTGTGCGACCCTCATAGTTAAGGTATACTTTTAAAGTTCTGTTTGAAAATTTGTGAATGAACTAGTGTTACTTTAAAGCAAAATGAAATTTAAAAAAAAAAAAAAAAAAAGATGCAATTACTAACTCTAAGACAAATAAAATGTTGGCCAGGTGGGGTGACTCATGCCTGTAATCTCAGCACCTTGGGAGGCTGTGGTGGGCAAATCACTTGAGGTCAAGAGGTCAAGACCAGCCTGGCCAACGTGGTGAAACCCCATCTCTACTAAAAATACAAAAAAATTAGCTGAGTGTGATGGCACATTCTTGTAATCCCAACTACTTGGGAGGCTGAGGCAGAAGAATCACTTGAATCCAGGAGGTAGAGGTGATAGTGAGCCAATATCAAGCCACTGCACTCCAGCCTGGGTGACAGAGCAAGACTGTCTCAAAAAAAAAAAAAAAGTTTATAACAAAGGAAATACATACATAGTATGTTGTCTGTATGAGCTATAAAATATTTATAGAAATGATCGGGCGTGGTGGCTCACACCTGTAATCCCAGAACTCTAGGAGGCCGAGGTGGGTCGATCATGAGGTCAGGAGTTCAAGACCAGCCTGGCCAAGATGGTGAAACCTTGTCACTACTAAAAATACAAAAATTAGCAGGGCATGGTGGTGGGTGCCTATAATCCCAGCTACCTGGGAGGCTGAGGCAGAGAGTTGCTTGAACCTGGGAGGTGGAGGTTGCAGTGGGCCGAGATCGTGCCACTGCGCTCCAGCCTTGGCAACAGAGCAAGACTCCATCTCAAGAAAAAAAGTATTTATAGAAATGATTATAAATTAAATACTAATTTGATAAAATGATGATATAACTAGATTGAAAAACTGTTGACAAGGTCAGAGAGAGGGAGAGATAAAAGTGAAAGTTTGCGTAACAGAATCAAGTCCTCCTCTTGCATTATTGAAAGGCCTTAGACAATATTAAAAAAACTGAAAAATCAAGATATAGGTACATATTTTGTTTGTAAAGAAGAGGCATAACGTGGTTTGGATATGTGTCCCCTCCAAATCTCATGATGAGATGTGATCCCCAATGTTAAAGATGGGGTCTAGTGGGTGATACTGGATCATGGGAGTGTATACCTCATCAGTGGCTTAGTGCCATCCCCTCGGTGATGAGTGAGTTCTTGCTCAGTTAGTTCATGCATGATCTGTTCATTTAGAAGAGCTTGGGACCGTTCCCTTCTCTCTTTCACTCCCTATTTCAGCATGTGTTACATCTGCTCCCCCTTCACCCTCCTCCATGATTAGAAGCTTCCTGAGGCCCTCACCAGGAGCAGATACCAGCACTATGTTTCCTGTACAGCCTGCAGAACCATGTGCCAAAATAAACCTCTTTTCTTTATAAATTACCCGGTCTCAGGTATTCCTTTATAGCAATGCAAATGGACTAACACAAAGTGAATGCCAGAAAAAAACAACTCCAACAAAGAAAATGATGGCTTGTGCTAATCAGGACTTGGGATAAGAGAGAGGTGGAGCAGAAGTCAACTTTTTTCTTTTGTTACCTGTAAAGGTATTTGACATTTATTATTTTATATACATTAAAATAATGTATATAATATATAACATACAATATATAATATACATGAACAAATAGAAGTATTACATGTTCTTTTTTTATAGAAAAGGAGAAAAGAAACCAATTAAGCCATATAAACCCAGTAAAATAAAGCATCAGAGTAGCTCCAAGTGTGGACACATGGACATTTTATAGCTATCTGGAACAATTCATAGTATAATTTGCAAGCTTATTAGAAACATGAGGTGAGCCATAGACAAGGCAGGTTTCTTCTTTGTGTTCACAGCCCTAAAGCTTTTGAAGGGAGCTGTGACAGGCTTATATGACAGATCCCTGTTGGGAGCAGAGAGGCACCACAAGGCTATTGTGGTAATAGCCATAGACACTCATGACCCAGAGGTTGATGCATTGCCGCCGCCTCTTCCTCCTCCTCCTTTTTTTGTTGTTGTTTTTGTTTTTTGAGACAGGGTCTGGCTGTCTCCATCACACCCGACCTATTGCCTCCTTCTTGGACACTGTTTTAAGAGCCTGGAAAATATACCACTACCAAAATAAGAATGACATTGTGACAATTTGCAGACTGACATTGTGACACTTTGCAGACCAGGGCAATTCTTTTGACTTCCACCATCTGAAGCGATCATCAAACATCATAGAAAGACCTAGTTTGGGGCTGATCATGGTGACTCAAGCCTGTAATCCCAGAACTTTGAGAAGCTGAGGCAGGAGGATTTCTTGAGGCCAGGAATTCATGACCAGCCTGGGCAACAACAAAGTGAGACCTTGTCTCTAAAAAGAAAATGTAAAAATCAGCCAAGTGTCATGATGTGCTCCTGTAGTGTCAGCTACTTGGGAGGCTGTGGGAGGGTCTTTTGAGCCTACAGAGAGGTATGATTGCACCACTGCACTTCAGCCTGGGAGACAGAACAATATCTCATCTCTAAAACAAACAAACAAAAAATAGAACTGGTTTTATTTGGAAAAGCTTTGAAGGCAAATAAAAATCAGAAGGAAAAGAAGAGGGAAAAAAATTCCTGTATTTTGTTATGACATAGGCCCTGTTTAAGACACTTACACATATACTATGTCACACATATATTTTGAGTCAATAGGAATTAAATATAGTTACTTACATACAGCAAAGAAAAGTCATAGATTTCCAGGAGCTATCATAGCTTTTATAGGCATGTGCCTAGCCCAATAGGATTCAATTTTTTATAGATTTAGTAGGACATCACTAACAATGCAGAGGTAAACTACACTAACAAAATTATGGGTCCAGATCAAGGATGATAATGGTTTCACTCTACTTTGCCTGTGTCATACCACATTTGGAGTACTGTGGGATTTGGATGTCATATGCAGACACAAGCTGATTGAGAAACAATGACTGAGGAGAACCAAACCAGACTGTATAAGGAATAGGTGAAAGGATCAAGGCTTTAGGCCTGGAGGAAGAGAGGGCTTACTACCGCACGTTATGGCTATCTTGCCGTATTTTAAGTACTCTTAATGTAGGAAAAGGAATGTATTCCTTCTAGATTGTTTCTGAGGTTGGAACTGGTACATGGATAGAAGTTATAGGAGGCATTCAATGGAAGTATTTTCTAATAAGTGGTGAATGATAGAATATCATGTCTCACAAATTACTGATCCTTCATTGGAAGTGTTCAAGGAACAACCAGATTATCCTCAATTAAGCACTTTAAGAGAGGATTCTTGCATTGGAATTTAAGTTGGACCAGTTTGGATTTAAAGTCTGATAAAGGTCTAATACTCTTAAGTTTTTAGATACATCAATCTTGAAATTCGGTCTCCAAATACTGATTATACAATAAATAAACATTGGCAGCTTTCTACGTGTCAGGAAACAAGAGACATTGTTCCTGCCTAGTGAAGCATTACATCCAGCAGAGGGAATAAGAATTAGGCAGATGATTGGATAAATAATTGTAATTGTAATAAGCATGATGCAGAAATAAAGATTATATGGCAACATATTACACAGGCTCTAATATAGGTTGGAGGGTAAGGGAAGGCTTCTTTAAGAAAGTGACGTTTAAGTGTAGACCCAAAGGCTGAGTTAGCTACTAGGAAACAACTTTTGATTCAGTGTCAAGGTATAGAAAAGTGTCTTTTATTAGAAAATGGCACATATTGAAAAAGAATTCTGCCTTAGCATTCAACCAGTCTTGAAATGTCCTTGAACACCTCCCATACTTATTAACTATTGGCATGCTATTAGTATTGGCTGAACGTTGATTTTCTTCTTTATAGGAAGTTTTCCTTTGCTTACAACCCAGTCAATTTGCTTTGAATTTATACTTTGGGTCCTTTTAGTTTGAGTGAGTGATTTGTGTTGTTGTTATTGTTGGCTCTGACTGATACCAGGACTCACTATTCTATACTTGTAGGCACCCAAAAGTGTCAGATTCTGAATTATAGTCACAGAGGTAAGTGAAGTTGCTTTTTTGCCCTTGACTTTAGAGCTCAAAAGACTGTTTAAATGCCACTTGAAAAACAAAGAAGTGAGTGAAGAATGGCTCTAGGAGTAAATGAACTCATCCTTCTCCCGAGCATATTTCAAAAACCTACAGAGAGAAATCTTTTATCTAAATTAAACATGGACCCTCATGAAACCTCAAAGAGATCTGATGATATAAAAGGAGTATACAGGGCTTATGAAGTGCCGGTGGCTAATTACAATCTGAGATTTATTGGTGACCACTCTTGTGTCAGTGAAAGGTTGGCTGACCAGATAAAACCAGGCATTGGCTAGAGGGAGGACTCTTGAACCACTCAATCTTTTGAAATTTCTAAGGAGTTTTCCAAGGGGAAAATCAGCATTCACATGCTATGTAGGAAGATCTTTACATACAGCAAATGGATTCAGCTGGGTTAGGTTGCTTCACTTGACAACGTCCAATTTAGTGTCTGAGAAATGTCATCATGCTTTAGGTCTTAGGGATATCCATCGTGCCTACTAAGAGCGAAATGAGCATTTCTATGTCTACAAGGTATGTTATTGAATCCATCATGTTAGTTATCTTCAGATCAATTAAGGAATACAACACTGGCATTTAACATGGATCAAATCAAAGACCATGTAATCAGTGTCACCTAAAACATGATTATGAGGACAGTCTTGAATGAAGTTGTAGTTTTCATAGTATGAGTCATGGTAAAACACTAAGACGGTGGCTTTTGTTTAACACTTGTTAATAGTGAGGCTACTAAGATGCTATCAGCATGTAGTAATCACTTGGGTCTTTTCCTTATCATAATTACTCTATCTTCTAGTTAATACTAGATCTGTAGACCAAGTAGATTGTGACTATGGCAGGTAAATGGATGAATTTAGGGGGGGAAATTATGAGCATACTTTTTAGGAATAGTTAGGTAATCAAGACTAAAATTTTCAGGATGGGAACTTCTGTTGGTCAACATGCCTGTACACTGAAATGTGTCTTTGGGCTTTCAGAAGCATGGTATAATTTCTTCCTCAGAGATCTGCTTGCTATGTTACATGGGTACAGAGCCATGGGAGTGAAGATGACAACCATAAGAAAGAGACAAAAGAATCTGGCAGCAAAATCAACCCCAGCAAAACAAAGTGGAAATTAGAGAAATTAATAAATGGAATGAAATTATATTACTCAAGTTCTTCAGTTTCTAAATAGGCTTTTATATTCCATGAAATTACTTTACAGTTTTAACTTTTTATTGTACTTTTATCCAAGAGGCTTTGGCTGGAAGTGTGCCCTGATAGGTCTAATGTTAATCATTTGAATTCTTCTGCATAACTTTCAGGTTTGGTTACTCACTGATTGACTCTTCATACTTAAATGAATAGTTGAAAGAATAAGGCAAATTGTATTTTTTTTCTTTTTTTTTTTTTACCAGACATTATTTTCATTATGGTACTATGTGCTATGATGTCCTTGGGCAAGGAAACATTGCCTTGCTATTTCATCAGAGTAAAATAATTATTGATTAGGCATTATTGATTTCTCAATTTCTGCAAGGAATTTGAGCCTCATTCTTGAGGAAAGAGGTGACAGAAAAAAAATAATATTACATAAATGAGGTTTCTGAGTCAAAGATTAGGTTCATGCAAGGATCCCTATTTTAATTTTTTATTGAGTGTCCAAATTAATGTCAATATAACAGAATTCAAAGGCAAAGATAAAAGTCCACAGGCTCAATTTAGCTACAGCACACGTCAGTAGTGCAGTGTCTGCTATGTGGAAAGACTGAGAAAGTGTCTTAATCAAAATTTCTACAAATCTTTGATATCTGCTTATTTATTTTCTGCAGAACAGGAGCCTCTTCATGTTTGATGTCCCAGAAGCAAGGGCCTGTTTCTGTTGAGTTTGATTATAGAAGAGAGGTCTCCTCCCAGGGAGCTCAGCTGGATGTATCCTGCTTGCTGCCTTAGTTTCTTTTATGGAAGGAGATAAAGGAGGAAGAAGACTACATTAGAGAATTGGTAGTTGTTTGTAGTGCTGGCAGAGTCTCAAATGATATTTGTTCTGTTACAGTCACTTCCAACCAAAGGATTCATTTTTGCTACAGATGAAAGATGGACAGCATGCAAATGCTTGGATTAGACACATTCCAATGCTTTGAAATTCCATGCATTGGTGTCTGTTATATGTGTTATTTTTCGATATATTTTGCTGCTATTACATGGGTGCTTACTTAGAACAATTAGTAAGAAAAACCAACAGGATTTGTTTGTAGTCCTTAACAAATATTTGAATAGGAGTCAGGTGACTGTTAGAGTGGGAACAAAAAGTGCAGAAGTTTAGGATTTGGCCTTGTTTCAAAAACTGTTAAGTTTTAATGACTCTGATAATGTGTTCAGTCTCTTAAAGGTTATGGGGCTGACATTTTCCACTTTTTTATGGAAAGAGAATTAGATTAATTGTTAGGGTATGTCACTGGGGATCTTTTGCTTAAGGGCTACTTTTGAGTTTATTCCTGGAAAGGAATGAAATTGGCAGAAACAAGGTCAGTTTTCTATTATGTCTGATGACTGTTTCCAGGAAAGTTTGGTTAGCCAAACCACATGGATTCTTGGTCTCTATTGTAAATTGCCAAAAGGGACATCCACCCACGGAAATTATTACACTTTCCTTTTAAATATTGGCATCTGTAAGCTCCTCATGGTAAGAGGAGTAAAATTTTGAGAAGTCTGAAAAGATATAAATCCTGAGATCCAGCAAATAAAAAACACTGTCTTTCATAAGTGGAAAGTCTATCCCCATTGGATATGCTAGAAGGTTGGAAAATCATTCTCGAAATGAGAGAGACTTTGTGGAGGTGACTCAGCCCTCATAATGGTCTCTGCTGAAGCTGGACTTGATATTTATAATATATACTAATTTAAAATGATACTCTTAACAAATCAGCCATTTATATAGTCACTTAACACCTGAGACATTACAATTAAAATAAGAACGGCATTAACGGTGCTGCAGCCGCTGCCGCCGATTCCGGATCTCATTGCCGCCTGTCCCCGATGATCGCCTGACGTGCATTCTGGATTCCTTTTGGTTCCAAGTCCAATATGGCAACTCTCAAGGATCAGCTGATTCATAATCTTCTAAAGGAAGAACAGACCCCCCAGAATAAGATTACAGTTGTTAGGGTTGGTGCTGTTGGCATGGCCTGTGCCATCAGTGTCTTAATGAAGGACTTGGTAGATGAACTTGCTCTTGTTGATGTCATCGAAGACAAATTGAAGGGAGAGATGATGGATCTCCAACATGGCATCCTTTTCCTTAGAACACCAAAGATTGTCTCTGGCAAAGACTATAGTGTAACTGCAAACTCCAAGCTGGTCATTATCACGGCTGGGGCACGTCAACAAGAGGGAGCAAGCCGTCTTAATTTGGTCCAGCGTAACGTGAACATCTTTAAATTCATCGTTCCTAATGTTGTAAAATATAGCCAAAACTGCAAGTTGCTTATTGTTTCAAATCCAGTGGATATCTTGACCTACGAGGCTTGGAAGATAAGTGGTTTTCCCAAAAACCGTGTTATTGGAAGTGGTTGCAATCTGGATTCAGCCAGATTCCGTTACCTGATGGGGAAAAGGCTGGGAGTTCACCCATTAAGCTGTCATGGGTGGGTCCTTGGGGAACATGGAGATTCCAGTGTGCCTGTATGGAGTGGAATGAATGTTGCTGGTGTCTCCCTGAAGACTTTGCACCCAGATTTAGGGACTGATAAAGATAAGGAACAGTGGAAAGAGGTTCACAAGCAGGTAGTTGAGAGTGCTTATGAGGTGATCAAACTCAAAGGCTACACATCCTGGGCCATTGGACTCTCTGTAGCAGATTTGGCAGAGAGTATAATGAAGAATCTTAGGCGGGTGCACCCAGTTTCCACCATGATTAAGGGTCTCTATGGAATAAAGGAAGATGTCTTCCTTAGTGTTCTTTGCATTTTGGGACAGAATGGAATCTCAGACCTTGTGAAGGTGACTCTGACTCCTGAGGAAGAGGCCCGTTTGAAGAAGAGTGCAGATACACTTTGGGGGATCCAAAAAGAGCTGCAATTTTAAAGTCTTCTGATGTCATACCATTTCACTGTCTAGGCTACAACAGGATTCTAGTTGGAGGTTGTGCATGTTGTCCTTTTTATCTGATCTGTGATTAAGGTAGTAATATTTTAAGACGGACTGGGAAAACATTAACTCCTGAAGTTAGAAATAGAATGGTTTGTAAAATCCACAGCTATATCCTGATGCTAGATGGTATTAATCTTGTGTAGTCCTAAACTGGTTAGTGTGAAATAGTTTTGATGCACCACTGCCGATTCTGTACATGCTGCATTTGCCCCTTGAGCCAGGTGGATGTTTACTGTGTGTTATATAATTTCCTGGCTCCTTCACTGAACATGCCTAGTCCAACATTTTTTCCCAGTCAGTCATATCCTGGGATCCAGTGTATAAATCCAATATCATATGTCTTGTCCATAATTGTTCCAAAGGATCTTATTTTGTGAACTGTATATATCAGTAGTGTACATTACCATATAACATAAAAAGATCTACATATAAACAATGCAACCCACTATCCAAGTGTTATACCATCTAAAACCCCCAATAAACCTTGAACAGTGAAAAAAAATGGCATTAACTAATTCATGTATTTATTTCATGCAACAAATATTTATTGAGCACTTTGCAAGGGGCAGAAACAGTGAGAAAAGTGACCAAGATAAACATATTTCTACTTTCATGAAACTTTCACCTTAATGAAGTAATACATTATGGGAAAATGTGTTTTTTTAATGTTATACTTTATATTTCAAAAGGAAAGTATTTGGATAACTTCAGCAGATCATGCAATCATGATATTTTTGTATTGCTTGGGATATACTCTTGTTGATTCCTGCATGTTCTTCATTTTTGCAAACTTGTGATAACATAAAGCTTTTTTGAGACAGGTGGCAGACTTTGCCTAATGTTAGTCTTGAATGCAATAATGTTAACTTACTTACGAAAGATTTAACTTAAGGATGCTACTCACTTGCAGTACTAATTGGATTTCTTTCCTGACCCAGTGAAATTTAGAATTTACTAGATACTCATGATTATACAAAAGTATATCAGCCTGTTCTTTAAATATTATATTATCCCTTTTGTGGAGATACAATCAGGCATTTTGTATCTACTCATTGTGGATATTCTTACTAATCTGAAACTTATTAGTCAAATAGTTGACACAATTAATTTGTTTAGGTCTCAAAAGAAAGGCCAAGTTTTGATAGTTTGCAGAGCATTTTAGCATTATTGGTCATTAATTTCCAGATGTTATTACTCTTGAAAACACATGTGACCATGGCTATTAGCATATAATATATTGTACTTCTAGTTTATTTTTATGATGCTGTTTAAAAACCACACAGGTTACATCTATGAGTTCAAAGTGAGATAACAACTCTGACAATTATATGGTGCCCGCAACTAGAGTAAGCCAGATATTCTCTGTTATACTACATAAATGAGTCTTTGATTACTTGTTACCTCTGATGCTACTAATTGCTAAAATGAAGTATCGAAAGTTGTGAATATTTAATCTTTAAGACAAATTAGAAGAATTCAAGGCTATCCATATAATATCACTAATTGCTATACATTATGCATTATGATGTATTTCTTGAAGAGGCAGAAATGAAATTGTTTATAAACCTGGGAATGCCTATGGGAGTGCATGAATATGTGACTTGCATTTGTCCTATGTATATGGTGGATACTCATATGATAGGCTTTAGTCCAGGCAGACCTTGGCCTGGCCCAAATCTTAGCCTAGTGCTAAATGATCTGCTTCTCTGACTGTCCTACAGCCTCTACTTCCACCAACATATTTTCATCTCATATTGTTGTGACAAATGTATTTCAATTATTTTCATTAAATATTCAGATTCAGAGTTAAAAATTTAATTATTTAAATTAAATTTAAGAGTTTAAAAATTTATTTTTATTAACTAGTCAGATTCAGAGTTAAAAATGCCCCTTACAAACAAAACCCATTTAATTTGCAAATTTCAAACCTTGTATATGTCTGTTTTTCAGTCACCTTATTTACCTCTTGACTTAAATATATATTAATTTTTTTTGATAGAATGGTCCTTGCCTTTATTGTAAGCTGCTGCAAATCCCTTTGGGGAAGAGGTTATTTATTTGTAGCAGCAGTCAGAGTCTAGTCAGGAAAACACACAGTACTCTAGGTATTTCAAATAGAGGGCCTTTTTCCAGGCAATTAGTAACACAGGTGAAAAAAGAACTAGAAAGCCAAACAAAGAACAGAGGAAACCCAAGAATTTGCAGCAGCAGGAAGTAGCTACCATGCCTAGGTCTGAAGGGTGAAAATGCACGGAGCGGGTGGTTTACCAGAATCCAGGTGTCAAAGCCATCTGGCAAACCTGTCTAGTAGAATCTGAAGCAATGCAGGTTGCCAGAATTTCTTCTTGGGAATGGAGAGAGGAAAATATCCTGATTTCTCCTGTCTTCCCACCATCCCCTTCCCTAACTCCCTAATCCATTTCCAGTACCTCCTTTTGACAAAATCTGGCAAGAAACTAGCACACACAGTCTTGCTGGGGTCGACTGTGACGTGACACAGAACAGAGCAGAGGAAGACTAAGAAATGGTTCTGTAAGCAAACAGGACAAAGACAAAGATATGGGTCAAGCAATCAAGACAAATAACCTTTTATTCATATTTATGGTATCCCCCAGAGAAAATAAACTGATAATTGCTAATTAAAAAAAAGCACTGTATTCCTTGATTAGCTTGATTCATTTGATTAGATTACAACAATTTTGTAATCTCAAATTATTAACAGGAAAACAATAGGTTTTATTCACCTACTTTCTAATATAGCATCTCTTAGCTGAACATAAAACTCAGAGAATGTATTTCTGTGGAAACTGCGTTAATTTTTTTTTTCTTCTGAAGATGTTAGAAGAAAAGTTACAGAGGTATTTGTTTAAGCAGTCTAAATATAATTCTACTTAGAATCCAATTGATCTTCAGAGATGGTCATTCTAGCACTATAAACATATGTTATATCCACTAATATAAGTTTGTAATTTGATGATTCTTAGATCTTTACTTCTAGATAGGAATCAATTAGATAGACCTAAAGGAGTTAGAAAGTATTCTGAATAATAAAGAAATATATATGAAATAAGTCTGGATTTGTTACTTTCTTAATATAATGTAACCTGTCTAGAGATTTCCAGAATGAAAAACATAAAGTTAGAATAACTTTCAGTACTTATTTTTAGGAAAAATATACCTCTTATTAGTTTAATAAGAAAAGATTTATCCTATAAAATATGATATACCGAGTTTTTATGAAGTTTGAATGATTAAAATTAAGCCTTGGTTGGATTTCATCAAATTCAGTGTGGAGCTTTGGAAACTCATTGAACAGTTCTTTCCTTAGATAATTACCTTGCTTAGAAGTGCTTCCTGTCCAGACAGAATTCCCGATTTTTTTCACTTATTAAGAGAAGTCGATGCCTTCATGCCTTTATAAATGGAGTAAAGCATGAATACATTTTCTAGGAAGAGTGATCTTGTTTATTGAAATCAAACTATTTTAACTAGAATTATAGTAAGAAAAATTCCAACCACAGTGATATTTAAAATGGTTTTATTCTCTTTCTTTCTTAGCTTTTTCCCATCTCTTTTTGTAAGTCATATACACTCGAACAAACTAATAATAATAGTAAGATCTAGTTTCGAGGTAGTGGACTGCAACATTGAAGTCTGTAGACTTCTTTGCAAAGAAAAATGTTTCTTGGCATTAAAAGTTTTTCTATCCAGTACAAAATTCTGAGTGAGATACATCAATAGAGTGTATAGGAGTTCCTCCACTCTGGTCAGCTTGTTCTATGGAGTGAGACTGATACTGCTGCTTATCTCACAGTTTTGTTATGATAGTTAACATTTATTAAACTCAGACTAATGTTTGACACATAGTAAATAATAAATGCTTACAGAATAAATAAATACATTCATAAATAAGTTGATCTCTGTTCAAGTCATGCCATATTAATTACAATCCACATGCTAGAGTGTATGATATTCTCTCTGCCTGGTTCCCCACCTCTCTTTCTATTATTTAAATCCTATTATTCTTCAAGGACTGTGCAGATCTCACCTGTCTAAGCCTTTCAGGACAGACAGCTCTGGACTCTGCTAACTATGTTTCTCCTTCAGTCATTTGCACTTCTGCACCAATATCCTATTTGCTTTATTTAGCCTTTACCATTGGTTGTTAACCAGGCAAGGACATTAGAATTCCCTGGGTTGCTTTTCTACAATGTATATCCCTAGGTCAAACACCTACGATTTTTAGAGTCAGTGAGTCCTGCCTGGCACCAAAACATGCACATTTTGATAGGGTTCTTCAGCAAAGCCAATATAAGCCACTAGTCAAGATACACTGATCAAAATTATCTTTTGTTGCCAGTATGTAGATTTTCTTTATCAACACAAATGTAAATATCTTGAAGACATAGACCATGCTTTGTTTTTCTTATGTAAACATAACCACTACTGAATAACAGTCCTCTTTCATGTTTCATTGTAAGATCTCTGAGAGTGGCACCCAGATTATGCCTTGCCAATGGGTTGGGGAGTGTATTAGTTCTCAAGCTGCTAATAAAAACATACCTGAGACTGGGTAATTTATAAAGAAAGAGAGGGTTAATGGACTCATGTGGCTGAGGAGGCCTCATAATCATGGCAGAAGGTGAAAGGCACATCTTACATGGTGGCAGGCAAGAGAGAATGTGAGCCAAGCAAAAGGGGAAACCCCTTATAAAACCATCGATGACTACCATGAGAACAGTATGGGGAAAGCCACCCCCATGATTCAGTTATCTCCAAAATGAGTCTCTCCCACAACACGTGGGAGTTATTGGATCTACAATTCAAGATGAGATTTGGTTGGGGACACCACCACACCATATCAGAGAGGGACAAAGAGAGCCACAGGTAGATTATTCAACTGTTGCCACAATTATGCTATGTCCTGAATAACCACAAATCTTCAGTGATATACCAAAAAGGCACTCTCATTCATGTTTCTGGAATCAGCAGGAATAGCCTAGGCACCTGTGCTGATCCTGGCTGGGGTTTCTCACATGTTTGTGGGGTCAGCTGACTGCTGGCTGGGCCCACCTAAATGTCGCTGTTCAACAGCTCACTCATGTATCTGTGAGCTGACACTGTTCCATGTGACTTTGGTCTTCCTCCTGAGACCAGAAGGCTAGTCAATGCAAATTTTGTCTTGGCAATAATGGAGGACAAGAGGGCAAATGCAGATGTGTAATCTCATTTCAAGCCTTTATTTGTATTGCATTGGCCAAAGCAAGTCATGTGGTAAAAGCCCACTCATGCAAGGTGAGTACTGCACATTACATGACAAAAGCTGTAAATATGAGGAGGTGGGAAGAGTTGATGCCATTTTCTCCGCATGAAGCTCTTGTTAATGTCTCTCTTCTGCACAGCACCCACTCTGGTGCCTTCCTGAAGCTTATTTCTTATTGCTTATAATTCTGATGTAATGTCTTTAAAAAACAACCTTATCACCCTGAGTAAGCAAGTAAGGAATCTTGTTCAGAGAAAAATGTTGCAAATAAACCATCACATTAATGCTATTTCATTTGCCATTAAATAGAAAAATACCACCTTGTGTTCCACAGACTTGACATCACCAGAATAATATGTCACATTTCATTAGACTAGAACATCAAATGCAGAAAACAAAATATTTGCTGTTCAGTAGGATTATCTGCTACTTGAACAAGGTTTGAGGAATTGTCAAGATGATGTGTTTGAATCCAGGACATTAAAACAAGAATGATGACTGAAAAATATGTTAAAAACCCCACACATTTGCTTTGAAAGGATACAGCATCTTGTTATCACTTGTGATTTGATCGTTGGTTCCATCTTTATTACCTGTGTCGTTGCTTAGTGAACTGTTGTAAAGCAACCTGTGAAGTATGCTATAAAAATTCAATTTACTAATACCAGAGAATCACCATGGGGAAGAATGGGAGTTTTTGCTAAGTTCCCTGGGATCTAACAAGGACATGCCATGTTTTTGTCTGAGGGACTTTGTCTCTTAACAGATCAAAACCTTACAATATAGTATGGCATAACCAACTATATCTATAGACAAACAGTAAATAGCCAACATAATAGATAAATAACTATAGCCATTTTTCTGAATTAATATGCTCATTTTCTATATTTGATTCTTTACTTGCTCTCAGGTAGGTACTTCATTGGTTCCTGGTGAGAGATTGATCAGATACATGAATATTAAATAAACTATTGGAAATTGCTTTACAACCCTGCTTTGTCCTTATTCTTCTGTGGAATTTTAGGCAAATCACTTAGCTGATTGATATTCTTGTCTAAAAGAAACAATACAATTTGGATATATAGTTAGCAAGGGCCCTTGCCTATGTAGCTGAACAACAGATAATGGACCTGAAGTAAACTCTAAGTCTGTCAACTACACACCTTTGTTCAGAATCACAATGTGTGCGTAGGTTTATATTTTATGAAAGTTGTGCTGTTTGATTTCTCTTTCTAAAAGGAAGAATATTAACTTGTAAAATAAAGAAAACAAAAGGCAGCATAGAGAAGCAGACTATGTGGTTTGGCTGTGTTCCCACCTAAATCTCATCTTGAATTGTAGTTTCCAAAATCCCCACGTGTCGTGGGAGGGACCAGGTGGAGATAATTGAATCATGGGAGCAGTTTTCCCCATCCTGTTCTTGTGATAGTGAGTTCATTTTCACAAGATCTGATGGTTTTATAAGAGTCTTCCCCTTTTGCTGGGTACTCATTCTTCTCTCCCCTGCCACTTTGTGAAGAAGGATGCATTTGCTTCCCCTTCTGCCATGATTGTACATTTCCTGAGGCCTGCGGAACTGAGAGTCAATTAAACCTCTTTCCTGTATAAATTACCCAGTCTAACGATGTCCTTACAGCAGCGTGAGAATGGACTAATATACTAGGGTGTGGGCTTATGCAACGTACCTAGTCCAGTTCAATCTCATTACCTTGCACTGATGATGAGATTCTCAGTCACAACTACAGAAATAACTAAAGCAGGTGGTGATTTTTATATAACTGAAAAGTTTCTTCTCAGACTATAATTGCTAGAGGAGAAAAAAACAGAGAAGCATGAGAATTTTACATGTGTAATTACAAAGGAACATGAGAACAAGTCCATTTTCCTAGTAAGTGAGAAACCATAGTTCTCCACAGCATTAAGAACTCTCTCCCTCTTGCACAAATGCACATATATATGTCCACTTCGTTTTCAGGCAATAGCCCAGCGGGATCAAGCTGGGCACAAAGTTGGGCCCTCAGGAGAGTGGGTTAAAGGCCTAGTTTCCCTTTCTTAAATGGAAAATGCTGTGGAACTAACATTGTAATTTATCTTGCAATCAGAAAGGAGAAATAATAGCTTTGGGATTCAGTTCTTTTATGAACTCTTTGGTAAACTATGCAAGTAGTGTGAATTGCAGTAAGGAAAATGTAGCCAGCACTAGGATGAGCTACACTGGACTTAGGGCACTATATAATTAAGATATGTTAGCAGAATGTTTCTACAGGAGGATGAGGGGAGCAATGGCTGGCCCTGACTTGGGACCAGCTCACATTCACCTTGGGAAAGGGAAGGTTATAATGGAAACAAAGCTAGTGGTGGAGAATAAATTATTTCAGAATG
This sequence comes from Chlorocebus sabaeus, assembly GCF_047675955.1. Taxonomy (NCBI): domain Eukaryota; kingdom Metazoa; phylum Chordata; class Mammalia; order Primates; family Cercopithecidae; genus Chlorocebus; species Chlorocebus sabaeus. The sequence continues at coordinate 37,155,094 of NC_132913.1, forward strand.
TTTGTTATCAAGAGAGTTTGAATCTTTGTGTCTTGTATGTGGATAAATAGGCAATGAGTAGAAGAGCACAGTGCTATGAATGTTTGGTAGCCAAATGATAGCTTGATGTCAAAGCTACTGATAAGTATATGCCATTTTAACTTCATTTGATTGCAGCAGTAGGACAAGCTAAAACTGAAACACAATAATTTTCAGGATTTAAAAGTTTAAACATTCAAGCTGCATGGTATTGTCTTCAATGAGGACAAAGTCATTCTTGTAATGGCAAAAAAAAAGATGAGTCATGGAAAAATGGTTAAAGCTTAGATTCATAATTTGATGCTCAGCGGTGACAAAGATCACCAATATATTCTACAAGAAAAGAGAATAGCATATTTTTAGGAGGCATCCTGTACATGAGGAAAAGTGTTCCATTTAATTTTGGGTTCTTGTTTCTATAAAAATAAATATTATGAATCAATATAGGATTGATGGTGCTGTTGAGAACATTTGGTTATGTGACTCATGCTTTAGAACAGCACTTTCCTATCAGGCAACTAGCCAGAGATCCTCCTACTGCTGGAAAATGTGTTTAATCAGAAGACAGGCTTTAATTAGATAGGATCATGCAGCTTGCTAACTCTTCATCTTTAATTTTCCAGGAGCCATTTCCTCATCATAAGGATGCAGTAGCCATAATTATTCCAATCATCCAAAAGAGAAGACTTTAAAGTACAATAGTTAGCCAGCAAAAAGAGAAGGCTAATTTCCAGTTATGAGAGCATTTTCCCAAGGCAAATATTCCTTTTGTTCTGGATAGATGTATTTTTGCCTATTTCTACCTTTGTTGGGCTCCATTTTCTTGCCCTTCAATAGCTAAGTTCTCTGCTAACTGTTCTGAATTCAATAACTTTCTCTACTCCAGAAACCTTTCCAGTTATCTTTTTAGCTCTAGCCAAATTGTCTACATTGCCTAAATAAGTAAAATGACGGCACATGAAATAAAAATGCCCAACAAAAAAGTTTGGAGAAATCTCTCATGATATGTGGAATTTTAATAGATGTAAAGTAAAAAAATGATTGTCAAATATTTGGGCAATCATGAGCTAAATGAACAGAATTTTTTGCTGTAGGATTTATCAGTGTGTTTGCTCTACTGATATATGTAGGCATATTTATGAAGCAGGTTCACTGTGCATTGGTTACCAACTTGTCTGAGTCTGGTGAGGCCCAATACCCACACACACAGCAAGTTGATTGAAGTGGGTTTGTTGTATATAGATGGGCAGCAAGAGACAACAGAATTCTAGTATTCATTGCCAACTAATCCCAGAAGCCTTAGGAAAGCTGCCTGGGGTAGATGGAATTTTTACAGCATGTGTCCCACTTGCATCACAGCTGATGGACCCCAAAAAGCAGCCCATCCTGGGTAACATGACATGCTGGGCTAAAGCACTGAAGGACATCCTGTTTCAGGGTTGGGGGTAGTAGGGAACTGGAACAGAGCCCAGACTGTTCCAGCCAATTTCCTCCTTATCTCAGGATTTTGCATTCTTGCACATACTGCAGTTATTCTTGAGAACTACACGAGAAAAAGGGAGGAGAACTGGATTGGGTCCCTGCCACCTGGAGAGCTGTCCAGCATTCTTGGCATTAGACTTCCTGGTCTTTCCACTTCCATGATATTTTATTGGGAAAAGAGGACATGGGGGAAGGAGTTTTCTCATTTGAGTAACTAGTAATATTACCATTTTATTTCAAAACCATTGTAAGATCATACTTTTCCACCATGTTGCCTATTAAAAAGTTTGAAAATGGCTTCATGATTCCCACTATAAAGGAGAAAGAAAACCTGATTCCATATGACTCACAGCATACATTAAGCTTTATGTTAGTCAAAATAAACTAGGCAAATAGAAGTGCCCAATCTCTAAGTTTTAGCCCCTCAGTCTTTAGATACTTTGATGATAGAGATAGTCATAGCCTAATGGACTAAGAATTGTTCATTACATTTTAACATTTTTTGAGGATTATACATGTAAATGAAAATAAAGCTGCTTATTTGACATTATTTTTTAAACTAGAGCATATAATATTTATTGATTATTTGACTGGTATATACTGAAAACTATAATCCATATAAATATTTGGCTTTAATCCATGCTATCATCTCATTTGCTAAGCCCTAGCTTAAGCTACTATCATCTCTTTCCTGACAATTTTAATCACCTCCTGTTAGTCTCCTTGTTTATACCCAGGTCAAATTACAGCCTATTCATCACCCAGCAGCCAGGGGCATTAATTTAAAGCATAAATGAATTCAGACCATGTTCTTTGCTGCTCTGAATCATCAAATGATGTCCTGTGGTATGCAGAATTCAAAGATGGCCCTCAGATTTCCATACCCTCATGTAAAACATCTTGTGTAATTGTTTGGAAGAATAACCTCTTGAACGTTAACAGGACTTGCAAATATGATGGGATTTCACTCAAGATTGTTACAGTATATCACAAAATGGATTTTGTAAATGTAATTAAGGTCCCAATTCAAACCTTGCCTTCAGCTAATTAAAAGGGACATTATCTTGAGCAGGCCTGAGCTAATCAAATGAGCCCTTCAGAGGGATCCAGGTCTTCCTGGAGGTCAGAGAGATTTGTTGTCAGCAAGATGTTCCCCTGCTGTCCTGGAAGAAAGCAGTCATGTTGATGGAAGGAGGGGAGGAGGAGACAGTTGGCAAAGGTTTGAGAGCAGCCTCTAGGAGCTGTGAGTGATCCTTGGCTGACATCCAACCAAAAGACAGAGACTTCAGGCCTACAACCACAGGGAAATGAATTCTACAAATGACCTGAATAAGATGGAAGAGCACCCCAAGCCTCAGATGAGAGCATAGTCACTGCCAACGCCTGGCTTGTAGCCTGGCCAGATTCTGAGCAGAGAACCTTGCAATATCATGCTAGATTCCTGACCCATAGGAACTGTAAGATAATCAATTTGTGCTGGTTTAAGCTTTTATGTTTGTAGTAATTTGTTACGTAGAAAAATAATATACTTTCTATCTCTAACAGAAGAATATATGCATGGCTTTAGTAAGGATTTTGGATTTTATTCTGGGTTCTGGCCTTCTCTTTGTCATCATCTTCTATTCTGTCCATGGTTCACACTGCTTTAGCCATACTGCTTTCACAGCTCTTGGAACACTGTGGTGTGCTCTTGCCTAAGGGCCTCTGTTCTTATTGTTTCCTATTCCTGGAGCCCCCCTGCATCAGGGCATCCACATGGCTTCCTATCACACATCATTCAGATTAGTGAGAATAAGCTAATTTGTCTAGTCAGGATAGGCAGGAGTTCCGCTGTGCCAATAAATAATCCCTAAATCTCAATGACTTAAAACAACAAAAGTTATTTAAAAGTTTGTTATTCCTTTTTCCTATATGTTTAGTATAGATCAATAAAATGGCTTTCCTCATCACAGGCACGAGAGTCCCAGGCTGACTGAGGCTTCCCATCTTGTAATGGATTTTTTTGATTAATGTTAGCATAGTATATATTTCTCTATCACTTTACTCTCTTGGATCCCATTACATTTAATCTATTTGTGTCTTTATATTGAAAATGGATTTCTTATAGACAAAAAATAGTTTTTTTTCCCTTTTTAAGTCCTCTCTGACAGTTTCTTTTAATTGTTATATTTAGATCACTGACATTTAAAGCAATTATTGGTATAATTGAATTAATATCCACCATGTTTGTTACTATTGTCTATTTATGACTTTGTTCTGTGTTTCTTTTCCTTTTTTATATTTGTCTTGTATCTTCTTCTGCCTCCTCTGCTTTTAATATATGATTTTCTCAGCCTATCAGTTTTATCTTTTTTTTAACTTTCTTTAGTAATTTTCCTTGAGTTTGTAGTATACACTTATAACTAATACAAGTCTGCTTTTAAATAACAATGTGCCACTTCATGGGCAGTACAAGTACTTTATAGCAAAATATTCTCAAATTCTTCCTCCCACTCTGTAATATTACTGCTATTCATTTGTCTATAAGCTATAATTACTGAATATATGGTAGATATTATTTTAAACAAGCTTTTTAGTTAAATTCAAATAAGAAATTTTACTGTACCTTTATTACTTCTCTAATGTGCTTCCTTTTTTATGTAGATCTGAGTTTCTGACATATTTTTTTCCTTCTTTCTGAAAAATTTCTGGTTTATATTCATTGGAAAGTAGGTCTACTGGTGAAAAATTTCCTCAATTTTTGTTTGTCTGAGAAAGTCCTCATTTCTCCTTCACTTTTGAATGATAATTTGATAAAATACAGAACTCTAGAGACTTTCTCCAACACTTTAAATATTCTACTCCAGTCTCTTCTTGCTTAATACCTGTGTGGTTTCTGAAAACAAGTCCATTATGATTATTGCCCTTCACCCTGTATAGATAGGATGTTTTTCTCTTTGGCTTCTCTCAAGATTTTTTCTTTGTCTTTGATTTTCTGTAGTTTGAATATGATATGCCTAGCTATGTGACTACACACACACACACACACACACACACAGACACAGATGCAGGTGTGTGTGCGTGTGTGTGTGTTTGTGTGTGTGTATTCTCCTGCTTGGTGTTCTCTGAGTTTTCTGGATCTTTGATTCCGTCTCTCTCATTTGTTTGGGAAAATTCTTAGTCATTGTGCCTAGATTTTTTCTTCTGTTCTATCCTCTTTCTCATATTCCCATTATGCGTATATTACACATTTTGTAATAGTTTAACAATTCTTGGATATTCTGTTCCATCTTTATCTAATCTTTTATTGTATTTTAGTTTTAGAAGCTTCTTTTGACACTTTCTTCCTGCCTATCATTCTTTCTTTGGACATATCCAGTCCATTGATGAGCTTATAAAAGACATTTTCATTTATTATAGTGTTTTTGATCTCTAGCATTTACTTTACATTTTTTCTTAGAGTTCCCATCTCTCTGCTTTTATTACCCATATGTTCTTGCAGGTTGTACACTTTTTTCCCTTATGGCCCTCAGCATATAAATCAAAGTTTTAAATCCCTAGTCTGATATTCCTACATCCCTGGCATGTCTGCATCTGTTCTGATGCTTGTTCTGTCTCTTCAAACTGTTTTAGCAAGTCTTGTGATTTTTTTGTTGTAAGCTAAACATGATGCACTGACTAAAAGGCACTGAGGTTAACTCTTTTAGTGAAAGGTTTATCTAGTTAAGAGGTAGATTGTATTTACTGTTGGCTGTAGCTGTAAGTGTCGGAGGCTCAAATTTTCTTTGTTCTCATTTTCTCTCCCCTGTTGCCTTTGCGTTTCCTTAGAAACTTCTAAAATGAGGTCAGAAGCATGCAGTTCTTTCCATTGTATTCCCCTGTGTTATATGGGAGCCCTATTGATATGATGGTGAGGTGTGTGGAGAGAGGAAGCATTCTCTAACTCTATGCTTTGCTCTCAGTCCTTTAGTGAGCCTGTGCCTGTGCAAGTGCTTCCCAGCCTCCCTTCCTTTTAGTGGATGTGGGAAAGATAAAGGGGTCTGGGGTTGGGTATTTCCATTTTTCCAGGTCAGTTAGATTCTGGTAAAACCTTAGTCAGTTAGGCCCTGCTAAAAGATGTTCTCCTGAGGGCATGCCTTGTTAATAAGAGCAGAAGGCTCTCAGTATATTTCAAAATAGCTACTCTCTTCTTCCTCTGCAGGAAGCACCAGAGGATTTTTCTTAGATATTCAGTGTGAAAACGTGGTGAGTCTTGTAGGTAAAATTCCCTGAAGTGTGGAGTGCCCCTAAGACTGAGCTTTGCTGGAGTTTTTAACTCTAAAAGTTGCTTACGTTGTGCCTCCAGAAATTCCATCAATTACCATTCAGGTTTCCCTACCCCAGTACTAGTTCACATGGAGATTTCTACACCTTCTGTAAGTTGTAGTTCTCTGTATCATCTATCTTTCTCTCCAGTTCTGGGGACAGGTGTTTGCCTTGTGACCTCAGTTTTCTGAAGGATCTAAAAATAGTTGTCGATTTTTAGTTTGGTCAGCTTTCTTCTTGCTGAATGGACAGGAGGAATGACTTTCAAGATCCTTTCCTGCTGGACTAGAAACCAGAAATGGTAATACCACTATGGGACTGAAAGCTATGACACAGCATGGGGAAACACCTTAGAGAACTGCACACTGGCTCCTAAATTCCTTAGCCTGACAGTGACACATCATTTCTATTCGTATTTCATTGGCCAAAGTAAGTCATATTGTAACATCCAATTTTTAAAGTGTGAGTAATCTAACCCTCCTGTGTTTGTGGAAAAAGAGAACAAGAAGTGCTGGGGAACATTATTAAAGTTGAGCAGAGGACTCTATATAGGGTATTGCTAACTCGATCTACCACTTTGCTTTCTTATCATGTAATATTTTCTCCCTGGCATTTGACAATACCATATTTTACGGTAGGATATTACAAAGAAACCTATTATGCCAGATACTCTGTTTGTTGCTTGTCTCCCCACTCCCATCTACACCAATGTGAGCACCACAGGAACAGGAATTTTATCTCTATCCCCAAAATAATATCCCCACTTTAATCCCCTGAACACAGGATATTCTAGGCTCTGTACACATTGGGCGAATGGCTTAGTGAATGTTTGTTTGTTTAAACCCTGAGAACCCTGAAAGATAAACTCTTGCTTGAATCCACTATAATAGCCAAATCAGGCACAGAAACTGTCTCTATGACCAGAATGAAGCTGATAGAACTTGTGCAGAGCCTTTGTCACACTGGCTGGGTGCATCCTTTGCTATCAGACAGCAAGGAGGGAATGAAAATGCTTCAGAAGTTCCTTAGGAATATGGTGCTATTTTAAGGTAAAGGCATAGAAAAATGAGATTGAAAATAAGCTTAGAGTTTTAAGTAATGTAGTCAAAAGTGTCAATAACTTGAAAAAGAGACAATTCTCAATTTAAAAATCTTCCCATCTCAGTTTTATGTTGATAACCAAGGATATGCAGCTTTCATTTCTCACTAAAAAGCAAAAAGCTAAATCATGTCTTGAATATGAAATGTAGATGCAGTGCTTGGAACACTCTCCTTCTCAAGGAACAGACCTGCCAGATCCTGGGGTGCTTGAAATGCATGCTTCCTGCTGGTTCAGTATCACCATCTTTGTGCTTCTTTATGCTTATTGTTCACTCTGAGCTTAATGAGTGCATTCAGGCATGTAATGAAGAACAACACTATCAGACAAACACTTTATTGAAGTCCAAAGATATGGTGGTTTTATCAATTATATTATTCAGTAGAATAAATTTGCAATTTATTTAAAAATACATCAATTGGGTGACATCTGGAACACTGGTGCATTGACACTCACAATATTAGCAGCCATGCTATAAAAGAAAATCTTAAATGGATGGCATTTTGTTACAGTGAGTGTACAGTTTTTGTCTGTCTACGTACTAGAGGAAATAGATGAGAGCAACGCAATTGTGAATCACAGGTCCTTTTGGTGTGAAATTCATCCTAACTAAGCTTAAAACATTTGATAGCCAAAGGCATGAGCCTCCATGGCAAATAGTTCTCATTTTCACCTCTGCTAGTCTCGGTTAATGGAATGAATATATGACTAGAGGGCAGGTGAACCCTGCTAGCTATCCAAGAGTAACTTTATCTAAGCAATACACTTGTCTTATGTTTTTATCTTTCTTTTCTGTTTGGGTTAATTTTTATGTATTTATTTTTATTATTGCTTTTTTTAAAATTATACTTTAAGTACTGGGATACATGGGCAGAACGTGCAGATTCATTACATAGGTATACATGTGCCATGGTGGTTTGCTGCACCCTTCAACCCATCATCTACACTAGATATTTCTCTTAACACTATCCCTCCACTAGTCCCCCACCCCACAACACGCCCCAGTGTGTGATGTTCCCCTTGCTGTGTCCATGTGCTCTCACTGTTCAACTCCCACTTACGAGTGAGAACATTCAGTGTTTGGTTTTCTGTTCCTGTGTTGGTTTGCTGAGAATGATGGTTTCCAGCTTCATCCATGTATCTGCAAAGGATATGAACTCGTCCTTTTTTTACAGCTGCATAGTATTCCATGGTGTATACATGCCACATTTTCCATATGCAGTCTATCATTGATGGGCATTTGGGTTGGTTCCAAGTCTTTGCTACTGTGAATAGTGCTACAATAAACATATGTGTGCATATGTCTTTATAGTAGAATAATTTATAATCCTTTGGGTATGTACCTAGTAATGGCATTGCTGGGTCAAATGATATTTCTGGTTCTAGATCCTTGAGGAATCACCACACTGTCTTCCACTATGGGTTAACTAATTTACACTCCCACCAACAGTGTAAAAGTGTTCCTATTTCTCCACATCCTCTCCAGCATCTGTTGTTTCCTGGCTTTCTACTGATGGCCATTCTAATTGGCATGCAATGGTATCTCATTTTGTTTTTGATTTGCATTTCTCTAATGATCAGTGATGATGGGCTTTTTTCATATACTTGTTGACCGCATAAATGTCTTCTTTTAAGAAGTGTCTGTTCATATCCTTCACCCACTTATTGAAGAAGTTGTTTGTTTTTTTTCTTGTAAATTTCTTTAAGTTCTTTGTAGATTGTAGATATTAGCCCTTTGTCAGATGAATAGATTCCAATTTTTTTCTCCCATTCTGTAGATTGCCTGTTCACCCTGATGATAGCTTCCTTTGCTGTGCAGAAGCTCTTTAATTTAATTAGATCCCATTTGTCAATTTTGGTTTTTGTTGCAATTGCTTTTGGTGTTTTATTTATGAAGTCTTTGCCCATGCCTGTGTCCTGAATTGTATTGCCTAGGTTTTCTTTTAGGGTTTTTAGGTCATACATTTAAGTCCTTAATCCATCTTGAGTTAATTTTTGTATAAGGTGTAAGGAAGGGGTCCAGTTTCAGTTTTCTGCATATGGCTAGCCAGTTTTCCCAACACCATTTATTAAATAGTGAATCCTTTCCTCATTGCTTTTTTTTGTCAGGTTTGTCAAAGATCAGATGTTTATAGATGTGTGCCATTATTTCTGAGGCCTCTGTTCTGTTCCATTGGTCTATATATCTGTTTTGGTATTGGTACCATGCTGTTTTGGTTACTGTAGCCTTGTAGCATAGTTTGAAGTCAGGTAGCCCATGACGCCTCCAGCTTTGTTCTTTTGGCTTAGGATTGTCTTGGCTATACAGGCTCTTTTTTGGTTTAATCTATAATTTAAAGTAGTTTTTTCTAATTCTGCGAAGAAAGTCGATGGTAGCTTGATGGGGATAGCATTGAATATATAAATTACTTTGGGCAGTATGGCCATTTTCACAATATTGATTCTTCCTATCCATGAGCATGAAATGTTTTTCCATTTGTTTGTGTCCTCTCTCATTTCCTTGAGCAGTGGTTTGTAGTTCTCCTTGAAGATGTCCTTCACATCCCTCATAAATTGAATTCCTAGGTATTTTATTCCCTTTTTAGCAACTGTGAATTGGAGTTCACTCCTGATTTCACTCTCTGTTTGTCTATTATTGGTGTACAGGAATGCTGGTGATTTTTGCACATTGATTTTGAATTCTGAGACTTTGCTGAAGTTGCTTATCAGCTTAAGGAAATTCTGGGCTGAGATGATGGGGTTTTCTAAATATACAATCAAGTCATCTGTAAACAGAGACAATTTGACTTCCTCTCTTCCTATTTGAATAGACTTAATTTCATTCTCTTGCCTGATTGCCCTGGCCAGAACTTCCAATACTATGTTGAATAGGAGTGGTGAGAGAGGGCATCCTTGTCTTATGCTGGTTTTCAAAGGAAGTGCTTCCAGCTTTTGCCCATTCAGTATGATATTGGCAGTGGGTTTGTCATAAATAGCTCTTATTTTGAGATACGTTCCATCAACACCTAGTGTCTTGAGAGTTTGTAGCATGAAGGGTGTTGAATTTTATCGAAGGCCTTTTCTGCATCTGTTGAGATAATCATGTGGTTTTTTTGTCATTTGTTCTGTTTATGTGATGGATTATGTTTATTGATTTGCATATGTTGAACCAGCCTTGCATCCCAGGGATGAAGCGGACTTGATCATGGTGGATAATCTTTTTGATGTGCTGCTGGATTGGGTTTGCCAGTATTTTATTGAGGATTTTTGCATCGATGTTAGTCAGGGACATTGGCCTGAAATTTTCTTTTTTTGTTGTGTCTCTGCCAGGTTTTGGTATCAGGATGATGCTGGTCTCATAAAATGAGTTAGGGAGAAGTCCCTCTTTTTCTATTGTTTTGAATAGTTTCAGAAGGAATAGTACCAACTCCTCTTTGTACATCTGGTAGAATTTGACTGTGAATCTGCCTGGTCCTAGGCTTTGCTTGGTTGGTAGCCTATTAATTACTGCCTCAATTTCAGAACTTGTTATTGGTCTATTCAGGGATTTGACTTCTTCATGGTTTAGTCTTGGGAGGGTATGTGTGTCCAGGAATTTATCCATTTTTTCTAGATTTTCTAGTTTATTTGTGTGGAGGTGTTTATAGTATTCTCTAATGGTAGTTTGTATTTCTGTGGGATCATTGGTGTTATACTCTTTATCATTTTTATTGTGTCTATTTGATTCTTCTCTCTTTTTTCCTTTTTTAGTCTGGCTAGTGGTCTATCTATTTTGTTAATCTTTTCAAAAAAAAAAAAAAAAAAAAAAAAAAAACCAGCTCCTGGATTCACTGATTCTTTGAGGGTTTTTTTGTGTCTCTATCTCCTTCATTTCTGCTCTGATCTTAGTTGTTTCTTATCTTCTGGTCACTTTTGAATTTGTTTGCTCTTGCTTCTCTAGTTCTTGTAATTGTAATATTAGGGTGTCAGTTTTAGATCTTTCCTGCTTTCTCCTGTGGGCATTTAGTGCTATAAATTTCCCTCTAAACACTGCTTTAGCTGTGTCCCAGAGATTCTGGTATGTTGTGTCTTTGTTCTTATTAGTTTCAAAGAACTTTTTTATTTCTACCTTCATTTCGTTATTTACTCAGTAGTCATTCAGGAGCAGGTTGTTCAGTTTCCATGTACTTGTGCAGTTTTGAGTGTTTCTTAATTCTGAGTTCTAATTTGATTGCACTGTGGTCTGAGAGACTGTTATGATTTCTGTCTTTTTCATTTGCTGAGGAGTGTTTTACTTCCAATTATGTGGTCCATTGTAGAATAAGTGCAATGTGGCGCTGAGAAGAATGTATGTCCTGTTGATTTGGGGTAGAGAGTCCTATAGATAACTATTAGGTCTGCTGGTCCAGAGCTGAGTTCAAATCCTGAACATCCTTGTTAATTTTCTGTCCCATTGATTGGTCTAATATTGACAGTGGGGTATTAATGTCTCCCACTATTATTCTGTGGGAGTCTAAGTCTCTTTGTAGGTCTCTAAGAGCTTGCTTTATGAATCTGGATGCTCCTGTATTGGATGCAGATATATTTAGGCTAGTTAGCTCTTCTTGTTGCATTGATCCCTTTACCAGTATAGAATGCCCTTCTTTGTCTTTTTTGATCTCTGTTGGTTTAAAATCTTTTTTTTTTTTTTTTTCTTGAGACAGAGTCTCACTCTCTTGCCAGGCTGGAGTGCAGTGGTATGATCTCGGCTTACTACAACCTTCGCATCCCACATTCAAGCGATTCTCTTACCTCAGCCTCCCGAGTAGCTGGCACTACAGGCGCATGCCACTACGCCCAGCTAATTTTTGTACTTTTAGTAGAGACAGGGTTTCACAATGTTGGCCAGAATGGTCTCTAGCTCTTGACGTTGTGATCTGCCTGCCTTGGCCGCCCAAAGTGCTGGGATTATAGGTGTGAGCCACCATGCCCGGCCTCAAGTCTGTTTTATCAGAGCCTGGGATTGCAACCCCTGCTTTATTTGCTTTCTGTTTGCTTGGTAAATATTCCTCCATCCGTTTATTTTGAACCTATGTGCATCTTTGCACATGAGATGGGTCTCCTGAATACAGCACACTGATGGATCTTAACTCTTTATCCAATTCTCCCATCTGTGTCTTTTAATTGGGGCATTTAGTCTGTTTACATTTAAGGTTAATATTGTTATGTGTGAATTTGATCCTGTCATTATGATTCTAGCTGGTTATTTTGTCCATTAATCGATGCAGTTTCTACATAGTGTTGATGGTCTTTACAATTTGGTATGTTTTTGCAGTGGCTGGTACTAGTTTTTCCTTTCTATATTTAGTGCTTCCTTCAGGAGCTCTTGTAAGTTAGGCTTGGTGGTGATAAAATCTGTCAGCATTTGCTTGTTTGTAAAGGACTTTATTTCTCTTTCCACTTATGACGCTTAGTTTGGCAGGATATGAAATTCTGGTTTGAAAATTCTTTTCTTTAAGGATGTTGAATATTGGCCCCTACTCTCTTCTGGCTTCTAGGGTTTCTGCTGAAAGATCTGCTGTTAGCCTGAAGGGCTGCTCCCCTTTGTGGATAACCCAATCTTTTTCTCTGGCTGCCCTGAACATACTTCCTTCATTTCAACCTTGATGAATCTGATGACTTGTGTATGCCTCATGAAGTTCTTGTGCTGTGTTTTTTGGCTCCATCAGGTTATTTATGTTCTTCTCCTAACTGGTTATTCTAATTAGCAATTCCTCTAATGTGTTTCAAGATTCTTAGTTTCCTCGCACTGGGTTAGAACATGCTCCTTTAGCTCAGAGCAGTTTGTTATTACCCACTTTCTGAAGCCTACTTCTGTCAGTTCATCAAACTCATTCTCCATCCAGTTTTGTTCCCTTGCTGGCGAGGAGTTGTGATCTTTTTGAGGAGAAGAGGTTTCTGGGTTTTGGAATTTTCAGTCTTTTTGTGCTGGTTTTTCCTCATCTTCATGGATTTATCTACCTTTGGTCTTTGTAGTTGGTGACCTTTGGATGGGGTTTCTGTGGATGTCCTTTTCGTTGATGTTAATGCTATTCCTTTCTCTTTGTTAGTTTTTCTTCTAACAGTCAGGCCCCTCTGCTGCGGGTCTGCTGGAGTTAGCTGGAAGTCCTCTCCAGACCCTGCTTGCATGGGTATCACCAGTGGAGGCTGCTGAACAACAAAGATTGCTGCCTGTTTCTTCCTCTGGAAGCTTTGTCCCAGAGGGGCACCCACCAGATGCCAGGCAGAGCCCTCCTATATGAGATATCTGCTGACTCCTACTGGGAGGTGTCTTCCAGTCCGGAGGCACGGGGGTCAGTGACCCACCTGAGGAGGCAGTCTGTCCCTTAGCAGAGCTAAAACGCTGTACTGGGAGATCTGCTGCTGTCTTCAGAGCCAGCAGGCAGGAACGTTTAAGTCTGCTGAAGCTGTGCCCACAGCTGCCCCTTCCCCCAGGTGTTCTGTCCCAGGGCGATGGGAGTTTTATCTATAAGCCTCTGACTGGGGCTGCTGTCTTTCTTTCAGAGATTCCCTGCCCATAGAGGAGGAATCTAGAGAGGTCTCTTTTTCCTTTTAATAAAGTGTTTTATGGAGTTTGTGGAGCATGCTCATATTCATCTCATTTGATCTGTACAACATCTCAGTGAAGAAAGTTAGTCAAGGTTCTCACTTCCATTTTTAGATAAGGGACACACAGTTCTTGGGGAGTTGAGTGGGATAGGGGCCCAGGGTTTTGACTCTAAGTCCTACGCTTTCTTTCTTTCTTTCTTTTTTTCATTATAGTGCAATGATGGTTTAGGCCTCAGTTTCCTTACTTCAAACCAATGATAAATATACCTAGTTTGCCAACTTAGCAAGTTGTAGGAATGACAAGACATTGTTGAGTTTAAAGAACTATGACTAATCAAAGCCATATGTAATTGTGAAATAATTTTCTTGCTTTTGTCAAATTCAAGGGATCGTTTTTTCAGATCAAAAAGTCTTCCTCTACTTTCTTCAATAGAAAATGGCCAAAACCGATGCATGTGTACAGAGTTCTGGAATTCCCCATGTGACAACATTTAGGAATAAACTCTCTTAAAGAAAAAATGGAAGGTCATTAAAAAGCAACCAAATAGTAAATCCGATTTGACTTTCTACAGAGACTGTGATCCAATTTAGTTTTTAGTAATGAATGATTGGTTTGCTTGAATGTTCTGTTAGTTCTATTTTCTCACTCATTGATAAATATGGCCCTCTTACTTTTGAATTAGTTCTGCTATATAGGACTATGATTTTTAAGAAGTACAAAAATAAACAGATATTTTATATTCCAAAATTGGTTATGACCAGAGCCTTGTTTTCAAAATATAGAGCATAAACTAGAGAAATTTTCCAGTAAAGGACCAGAAATATGGTCTCTGTCAAGAATTATCATCTCTACCATTGCAGAGTGTAAAAATAGCCATGAGAAATACATGAGTGAATGGGCGTGTTCCAAAAAAGCTTTATTTATGAACACTAAAATGTGAATTTCATAAAATTTTCGTATGTAATGAAATACTATTTATTTTTTTGACCACTTAAAAATGGAAAAACCATTCTTATGATCATACAAAAACAGATGATGGGCTGGATTTGGCCCATGGGCCATGTTCAACACCAAACTAAAGCACCAAGCACTCATTGCTGCTGGAGACACTGCTCAGTTCCAGTGATTCTTGGAGCTGGAAAAGCATTTCTAGGGAGTTTTTCCTCACAATACAAATTTTCGGCACTGATGTCAGGAAAAGCAATACTTTTAAAGTAGGGGTCTAGAAGTCATCTTGTCGTAAGAAAAGTAGCAGTATTTCCTTGTCAGTAAGTTAGAGATCCTGGCTTTACTTTCAAAAGAGAAAGATTATTGACCATAATTTGGCATAGAGCTGGCAAAATCTTGGAGCCAAGGCTTTAACAATCTCACAGGGTTTAGTGCATTTCCACTCTCAATTTCGTCCTCAATAAGTTTTTGTTGAATTGGAATTCCCATGAAGTTCCTAATTTTTTGCTTATAATGTAGAATGAAGTGAATATAGACTATAATTGTCTGTTTAGAAGAGAAAGTGTTAATGAGCCTTTTAGTAGCATTCTTTACTGCTACTTGATGAAGGTTGATTAAGAAAGACTTAAATGACAGTGAGGTTTTACAAAAGTGCTGGCAGTAGGGCAAGGTGTGCACAATATCTAAATGATTAGCTATTATGAGCATGATAATACCCATGACTAAGCTAATTTGTGCTATAAATTGGATATTTATGGAATCTGTTAAATTATTTCAGATCTCCAGTGTGTAATTGAATCACAATGAAGTAGCTAATTATTGCTATGTCCTATTATCTAAGAAGTTCAAACCCATTCCAAACTTCTTTGACTCACAGTCAACACCATGACATTTTAGTACCTAACTTATCTTTGTGTTTTTCATGTGTGTTACTTTCATTTGTTCAACTACATCACAAGTTTCTTTTGGGCAGGGTCATGTTACATAAATAGGAGCAACATGATGGTTAGGAGCAGGGCTGTAAACTCAGATTGCTAGGGTTCACATTCTGCTTTGGCATTTACTAGCAATGCAATCTGGAGTACATTATGTAGTCTCTCTTTGCCCTTAGTTTATTTATTTGCAAATAGCAATAATAATAAAGGTATCTACCTGGCTGAGTTGGACTGCTGGGAGAGCTGAATGAATCCATGCATGTAGGCACTCAGAACAGTTGCTAATACACAGTGAGCCTTAGATAAATGCCAGTTAAAAATATGCCTTTGGGTCCTAGTCTGAGGCTATAAAATCCTATTTATAAGCTGATGATTTCTCCAGTCCTGATCTTTCCAGTGAACCCCACATAAGTTATCCACTTGGAATACTTACACATCTCCACTTGGAAATCAAATACCATCTCAAAAGTACCATGCCCACAAAACTCACTTGATTTCTTTTCCACCCCAAACTTATTCACCCTTAGTGTTTCCCATCCTGATATAAAGACAAGCTTTAGACTTCAGGCTAAAAAACAAATACAATCCTACAATCTCCATCTGTAACCTCTTTCTTTTTCACATATTTCATGTCCTCTCCATTAACCTGTTCTGTGAGTTCTATAACATATATCTAAATCCAGCTAACCCATCAGTTTGCCTGTTCTGCTAGTCTGTATCATAATGATCTCTTTCCTAGGCTATGATTGCAGGCACCTCCTAACTGGTCTTCCTTCTTCTGTCCATAATCCTCTACCATCGACTTCCCACACACTAGCCAGAGTGCTGCATGCACAGCACCCACACAATTCCTGGTACATGGTAAGAATTCAATACATAAACTAAAGGGATGTTTGATTGGAATATTTGGAAGCTAATTTATGTATAACCATATGATAGGCACTAAGAGAATTTGATTAAAAGTGATGTAAAATTCTCAGTAGTCTCTGCCTTTTAAAATTATCGAAATAAGTAATTCCTTTACAAGTGAAGTCAGAAGAAGATGGGAATGCGTAATTTGGAAGGTTTCTTCCAACTATAAAATTCTGAGTCCATGATTGGTTAAAAGCCATAAGGTTAAGAATGTGACAGATAATTCAACCTATTCCCAAATTTTTTTATGAGAATATTCTTGAAAAAGTATTGGATTAGGAAGCTTTTGTTTAACAAACTCTGCATTTGTACCAGAAAGGTTAATTTGTGAGTCCTACACTTATACCAAACATATATATTTTATATTCATGCAGTTTGTCAGGACATATTATTTCATAAAAAAGAAAAGAAAAACACCTTCCTTAATTAGATCTTTCAGAAGTTAAGGTAGAAAAACAATTTGTGTCAAATTATGAATCTCCAAATATTTTCTTTTGCAGTACTGCTCTAGCCTATAAATCTTTTATTCAAGTATCTTTTTAAAAGTTAAAGTGTTTAGTATAATTTTTTAATTGTGAAGTTTTTCATTTTTATGTATTTATTTTTAAGATGATGTTTAAGCGTTTAGAGGCTTAGACCTAGGATGTTTTAAATATTAAGCCCTGATTCCTCTCATTTCTCTGTACAGAATTTTGACCAGACTGAGATATACTACAAAGGATAGTTGCCAGAAATAACACCCAAAGGTATATTTTAAGCTGGCATTTATTGATGGCTAGAGAACAAGGGGCTTGTTAGGTCATAGCATGCTGCTGAGGGCTGATAGGTCTATATCTCTTCCTGGGACACTTTCAGTCTGCAGCCCCTCTCCTATCTATCCCATTTTTTCTTCAGTGCCAGAGAGAGGTACATGATTTTTGTATCCAGAAAATTCAGAGACCCTTTTCTCTTGACTATAAATAAGGAGACTATGAGTAGACATGGGGAAAAAATGAAAATTAAAGGAAGAAAGAATGGAAAAAGAGAAGAAGATGGTGGCCAGAAGAGGAAAGAAAAACAAAGAAAAGGAAGAAAGAAAATAGATTAACTCTCAACTTCTGAAAAATATAGATAAAACTAATTATATGTTTGTGTGTATATACGTATGTGTGTGGTGTCTGTATGTGTGCGCGTGCACACAAGTAGCCTACCTCTGTCTGCCTAGAGACCTTGAAACAATGCTATACCTATAGCAAAGCATACACCTAGAACCCAGATGATCTTGATCTGTAATCATAATCTCCACTAAAAGGAATCAGATCTAGGGCTTCTTGGAGAGATGGCTGCTTGTGGAATTTGGGAAGGAAAGAGCAAGATAAGTCTGGAATATTTTGTGACAGAAAGTAAGTTGTCCAAGGAATGACAGACCCATGTCAAAAGAACATAGGAACCAGCTTGAAGAGACTTCCACTGGACAGATTTAAGAACTATTTCAGCATCAGAATATAACAACAACAATAATAATTGTAATAATTACAATCCATTATATAAAATAAGAATTCACAAGTCCATTCTTATATTAATTTTCAAACCACGCAGACAGATAAGTGAAAACTGCTTTTCTTGACAGTAGAGTGCCAACCAATTAATGTAGAAGAAATGGTGGATGCTAAAACTGGTGGATAAAATTTTGACAAGAACTGTTATATTTGCATAGGCTTAAAGTATCCCAAACAAATTCTTTATTAATTACAAAGACAAAAAAGCTTTTCAGTGGAAAAAGTGCTGTATACCAAAGTAAGTTTCATTACTACTGGTCCCATGAACATTAAATATTTCCAGATATGATCAAGAGAAGGACAAGCCATCACTTCCACAGAAGTCTTGCCAAAGTCAATCACCTGAATTTAATCATGAGGAAACATCAACCAAACCTAAAGCAAGAAGCATTCTATGAAGTAATTGACAAGTACCCTTCAAAATTGTCAAGGTCATGAAGGATTAAAAGACAGAGGAAAGCTTCCAGATGTAAGGAAATTAAAGGGATTTGACAACTAAATAAAATATATGTTCCTCGGTTGGATCCTCAACTTAAGGAAAAAAATGACTGTAAAGAACATTATTGGAACAACTGAAAAAATTTGCATATGAATTGTGGATTGGTATCTTAGTATCTGTGGGCTGCAGAACCAGATACCATATTCTGGGTCGTTTAAACAACAGAAATTTATTTTTTCACAATTCTGGAAGCTATAAGTCTAAGACTAGAGTGTTGCATGGTTGTTTTCTGATGAGGGCTCTTCCTTTGGGTTACAGACAGCCACCATCTTGCTGTGTGCTCACATGACCTCTTCTCTGTATGCACAGGCGCGCGTGCACACACACACACACACACACACACAAGGAGAGAGAAAGAGAGAGCAAGAGCAAGAGAGAGAGAGTCCTGGTTCACCAATCTCATTGGACGAGGGCCTCATCCTCATAATCTCATCTAAGCCTAATAACCTCCCAAAGGCCCCATGTCCAAACACCATCACATTGAGGGTTAGGACTTCAACATATGAATCTGTGTGGGGGACACAAGCATTCGGTACATAATCTTCAGGTATCAAAGTTAAATTTCTTGATTGTGATAACTTTGCAGGCGTTCTGTAAGAGAATGTCCTTGCTGTTAAGAAAATCACCCTAAAATTTTTAGGGTTAAAGAAACATATTGTCTCCAGGTTACTATCAAATGGTTCAGAAAAAAAAAATGTACATATACATACACAAATAGAAAAAAAGAAATTAGGCAAAATGTAAATACTTGTAGAATCTGGGTAATGAGTGTAATGGGATTTCCTTGTACATCAAACTAAAAGATACAAAAAATTTTATTCAAAAGGATTCTTGGAGCTACAAGGTAGATTCTTATTATCCTTCATTAATCAACCTATTACTACTTATCCAGGGAGTTAGCAAGCTTTCTCCATTTTACTTAATCTTCTTTCTGAAAATGGTAATTAATCTTCTGACTTTCAAAAAATAAAAATCTGAAAGTCCTCAGGTTCTCAGCATCTGTAACATTAGGTTAACATGAGTAATGCAACATTTTTATAAGATATAATTTAATAGAAAAAATATAAAGTCCTGTATTTGAATTTTAAAAAATCAATTGTTTTGGAACAAAATTAAAGATAGCTAAGAACTGCTCACCTGAAAAATCAGAGTTGATAAACAAATGCAATATAAAATATTAAAACGTATATGTAATTGTACATGTGAATGTACATATATGTAATTGTATATGTGAATGTAATTAAACTTAGTAACAATTTTTGGATCTTCTTTTAAAGGCATCAGTTAGTACTTAACAATATTTCTTTATGGCAGCATTGTTTAGTCTTAATGTGATTATTCACATATTTCTATTTTCATTGAAAATGTAATTCTTAATAAAGCACCGTTCTTCCAAAATATAAACATTTTTTCTCTTTCTGTAGAAAACAATAACATACAAAAATAGGGGCTTACTTTCACCTTTTTTCAAAATCTTAATGACTTAAAAAATTCCATAGGTTTATTTTCTATGTGTTTTCAAAATACGTGAACTTGAAATAACAAGAATATATGTATTCACATTTTCTATTTCACATAAATGTGTTGAGTCTTAAAAACATAGAATATATGTATTAAATGAAGTATTTATATGAGCGACAGATAATCATGTTTATGCCCACACATGGTGGACTACTTGAAAAAATGGATTCCTCCCTAGGAGGAGAAACGAATGATCGTTCTAGATTTTCCCTTAAGTCAATAGTTTCAAATACAGTTCTCCCTTGTATTGTCCTGAGGTCCTGAATGCTATGCGCTCAGTACAGGGTTAGCTATTGAGGAGGTTTGGCAAATAGTGAGCTACTTTTTGAATTGAGTGTTGAAAATGATCTCAGCTACCCCAAATATGGCCTATGTTGCATTCCTCTTCCAATCACCTTGCAACAGACAGAGTTTTATTTCATGGGTTTGAGACCTTGGGGAGTTAAATGCAGAAGGAGACGCAGTAAAAATTAGACACGGGGGAGGGTATCCAGAAATGGCAGGATGGGTGGATGTGACAATAGTGTGAAGTGTGTGAACAGCAAGAGGACAATTCAGAATGTCCAGGCTGGCCAGGAGGAACCCAGTGAAGAAAGATGGAGGTGGAATTTGTGCAGGGTTTGCCCTACTGAAGGGCTTGTGGAACAGAGACACCCCACATCCAGCAACTTTTGTGCTTTCATTAATCATGTAGTCAGATGCTACCACTCATGAAGCATTGGCACCGTTGTAAATACATTGCCTACTGTGCATGATGCTTTGCTAAAACATCATGTGCCTCTCAGAAGTAGTATTTTATCTTTAAAATGCCTGTCCTGTCAACTTTTTCTCCTTAAACTTCCTATCACGTCTTAAAATTTTTGCTACCATCTTTATTAGGCATAAATATCAAAGTTATACCTGCCTTATAAAAATATTGAACAGTTTTTCTTGGCTTTTAATACCCAGAGACAATTTAAAGAACATCGGGACTATCTGGTCTTGTTTTTGCTTGTCAAATCATAATTGCATAAATTTATGAGATGTAATGTGATATTTCGATGTCTACATACAATGTGGGATGATTAAATCAAGCTAATTAACATATCTAGCACCTCATTTACTTGTCCTTTTTTATGGTGAGACATTTAAAATTTATCCTGTTATTATTTTGAAATACTATATACAAGACATTCTTCTTGACTATAGTCACCGCGCTATGCAATAGATCTCAAAGCCCGTTTCGCCTGTCTATCTGAAATGATGTAACTCATTTTCCTTCTGTTTTTGCAGATACTTCTCCCCTGGACCTTGTTCCCAGGCTCCGTCTGAAGCTGAACACTCTGCATGATCTCCCTGCCACCACAGCAAGCTATGAAGTTCATTACACATGCAGGTAGCAGACAGTACAGCTCTGCTTCCCTTTCTGAGCACCTAGGGTAGCCCACAGTTATTCAGTGTGCCAGCCTGTTTCCAAGCCTACAATATATAGTCCTTCTAGTACATACTCATTTTTTTCTCAGAGAGCCAAGTAGGGACATAGGCAGTTTTCTTCTCAAAATGTGCCAGAAATTCCAAAACAATCTCAAGGCATTAAAGGCTATGTGCAGAAAGCATGCAGTTGTAGAGTCCGTCCTTTGCAGAACCTTGTACCTCAGCCTACCAGCATTTCCTTGCTGCTTCTCTTCCTGACCCTCATCCTCATGCACAGACCATTGGATTTTACTGCACTCACGTACTTGTGTACTTCTTTCTAACAGCTGACTGAAATCCTTCCTACATTTTCAGGGTGGTGGGCAGAAAGTTTTTCTCAGGAAACATTGTAGGGAAGCTGGCAGGGGACAGAAATATATATGGGGAGGGTCACATTCTATTATTGATGGGTTTCCGTGGTCACAGGGAGTCAGGGCTGGTTGGAAATGGAAAGAAACAAGATCATGTTAACACAGCTGAGTGCAAGGCTATGGCCTAAAGACCTGAGACGCTCCAGGAATAGGTTCAGGATGCTTCCTTGTTGTCTTCTGATGAAACTAAAATCTACCATTTCTGTTTGAGAGTTCTGGGAAAGAGATGGCAGGTGAGGAGGTTAGGGCATAGATGTGTGAATACTGCCACTATGAACTGCAAAGCACATTTGCCATGATTGGTCTAAAAATAAGATAATAATCCAAACATAGCTAAATATAGACTACTGTCTAGTTTCTCTCTTTTACACTCTTTGGCTACCAGTGATCCTTTATGCCTGTCCCTTGGGGGACTTAGGAAGGACAAAGAAGAGACAAGAATCAGTGTAACATTTAAACAACAGTGCAACCGTGCTGTGACAGCCATCTCATCGTGATGTCCTAAGTAGCCAGTGTTTCCTTCACAACACAACAATGGTAAACAAAGATGTTTTCTGGATGGCTGAAGCAAATGTGATTTTTATGCTCAGACCATCCCCCTGCCCTTAAGCCCCTACCATGGTTAAAAAAAAATTTCTTTTTTTTTTTTTTTTTTGCTATGAATTTTCTACATGGAGATAGGTGAAATGAGACATTATTTTCTTCTTCTGTTTATTTTCTATGTTACACAATTTCAAGATGCTGGAAATTTTGTTGAAACACTACTCACTGCAGAGAATATAAGCTTGCATATTGAATTCTAAAATCCCCCTGTTGTGTGGCATTGCTAAGAATGCAGGAGGGGAAGTGCTGTTGTGTGAAATCCCAGGGTTATGACAAGTTTGACAAGATGAGCTTGATTGACCTTACCTCATGTGGTCACACGGGCAAATCTACCATCGAGGTTCTCAAAAACAGATAAGGCAGATGAGGAATGGCCCTCTAGAGATGAACACTGATTTGTTGTAACCTGAGTAGAAAAAATAAATCTGAGAGATTTTAAAACATTGTTTAACGAGTAAAATAATGCGATGTGAAGAATGATGGGGTTTTATAATTCCTCTCTAAGCCCCACGGTAAAAATTACAAATCATCATTATTTAGTAAAAATCGGATGCATTTTTAAAAAATTCAACTGGAGCAGGAGGATGGGAAGAAGTAAGTATATTCATTAAAATGTTTATTGGTGAGCTGTGGCTGTTTTTCATGAGCCACTGACATCTATTCTAATACACAGACAAAGAAAATCCTCAAAGGCAATGCTCAATGAGATCTTGGCAATATTTTTCACTTAGGAAGGATTAATTTCTATGAAGGAAAGCTTTTTAGAAACATGAAATAATGAGCTCTAAATGTATGTCCTTGTCAGGCACATTAGCACAAATGGCTTGGACTATTTCCTAGAGGAAATTAGATGCTTGGTGGGATGCAGGAGTAGAGGGAGTACATTTTGATTGGAGTCAAGATTGGGAAAAAATGATTGGGATTTAGGATTGAGTGAAGGTGAACCTGAATGATCCTCAACTAACAAGGTTGAGTCAAAGACTCTGATCTGTAGAGAGAATAAACTGCAAAGGAGCAACTAGAGACCAGCGTTGTATAAACCCCCCTGTCCAGGATAGAGCTAATTTCTCTGCCTGCTGAATTACAGCCTAAAAATGCAAATTCAGTTATTTGCAAGCTATGTTTCCCAGTCAAACTACTAAAACCCAATTCTGTGATTACAAAGAAAGGGAGAAAGACAGAGGTTGCCTTTTGGCATCTAAAAACACATGTCTTCCACTAGTCAATTGTGACTGCTCAGAGAGAACAACTCTCTGTCAATGGAAACTGAGAGGTTGTGGGAAAAATAATGTGATGATGGGCAACAAGATGGCAGAAAGGAAGAGAGCAGTTCATAGAGATAAGAAGTGATCAGAGAAAAGAAAAACAAGAATTCAATCGTTTCCAAATGTCTTGTCTGTTTCTCCTTTTATCCTGTCTCCTCTCCACCTACCCTTCCATGATTGCTGCAGGTATACAATAGAGTACTTTAATTTGTGAACATCTGTTCATCCGATTTGAATTCCATATTCTCTAGGGGAAATTCTGTGATGCAATGAGCATAAAATGAGTTGCAGAACCATTAGTAGCAACAAAGGTGGGGAGGGGGTCTCTTACCTGAGGTGCTGCTTTGAAAACATCTCCTGATATTCTTGGCTTTCCTAACGAAGTGCTATCACCCCTGCAGATGGGAAAATTATGTATGTATTTTGTGGAATTCCCTTAGCAAGGACGCTTTCATTGGGGGAGTTTAATAAGAATGATATTCTTCGGTGGAAAAAAAAAACACTGGCTACTTATGATATCACATTGAGATGGCTATAGCACGATTGCAGTGTTGTTTAAATGTTACATTGATTTTTGTCTCTTCTCTGTCCTTCCTAAGTCCCCTGAGGGATAGGCAAAAAGGATTGCTGGTAGCCTTTCCCCACTGCAACCTGTAAATTTAATTCAATAGGATCTCACTAAATCTGAACATTTAAGTCCAAGTAAATATCACCTGAAAGTTATTTTTAAAGGGCTACATGAATTTTTAAATTACGCTAAAAGATTGAGAATCATAATGAAGAAACATGTTTTTAAGGGAGATTTAAAAGGAGGAAACATTGTCTAGTCCAACTCTAAACTCCTGCCCTTCTCCATAGTCAACACATTTACCAAAAGCCAGAAGCATACATAATTTCTACTAATTTTCAGAGAAAAAATAAAAATTCTTACTACAGTTATATAACTTATTATCTAAATTTGGACATTAAAAAATATAAATAGGAATTTTTAAAACATCTATTAAAACAACAGGCATAACCTAGAACTGTCCTAAGCAAACTAGATAACTAGAAGTATAGCCGCCCTACTTACCTTCATCCTATAGATGTGCACAGTTAGTGCTGGAACCATTGCTACAAATCCTTCTCTAGCTTGGTGGAGAAATCACTATGGAACTGGCACATTGCTGCTGAGTCATCCTCTCCTTCACTTCATAACTCATCATCTAAATGTGTTTCTATATTTTCAGAAAGTTGAGGCTCAGGAAAAGTAAGCAACTTTCTCTCCACCTCACAGCAACCTATGCACTATACTTCCCTTATCTTTTATAAGTATCCATCCTAGAGTTTCTAGATCCTCGGGAATGTTCCCCATGGCTCCCCTGACATGAATTATGACATCACTAACACTCCCAGGGATGTAGTTTGAAGAGTATAATTTTTTTCCCCTAGCACTCAGTACTTATACTAATTTCTAGATCTCAAGACCTGATCATCTTGAGCACTGTCATATTCAGAGTGATCCTCAACAATGAAGTTTTAATATTTCTTTCTTGATAATAGGAGATAAACTAAATATGTGTTTCAGTATACTCATGGAGGTAAAGTCTTTTAACAAGCCCAAGTTAAGGAACTGTGGTTATCAACATTGTTTCTAGATGATGGCTTCTTTTTCTCCTTCTTGAATGGAGTTTAATGTTATTAGTGTTCAGAGAGAAAGGTCTAACATTTAGGACTCTTGGCCCTTCCAAACTTCCTTCCCTTAAGAGCAATGCTAGGAATAAACTTTTAAGAACAGAGGGGCAAACTAACAGTAAAGGCACAAGGGGCAAAGCTTAAGCTGAGTCTTAAGGGACTAATTTTCCTCATCTTTAGAATCCTGCATAGACAGAGGTTCCACAGCATTTAGGAGAATATTGAAAACTGGGAGCTTCTGCAGGATGGGTGAGGAATTTGTGAGGACTGGCACCGAAGGAGCCCGAGTAACATGCTAAAGAGCTAGACTTTATTCTGTGTCCACTAGGGAATAACTGAAGAATGTTGAGCAAGAGAGAGATGTATATATAGTAAGCACCTTTTAAAAAGAAGTCAGGTGACTTTGAAGAGCTGGATTGTAGGGTGTAGCATGATGCCAGAGGAGTAGCTAGGAGGCTCTTGGCAAAGCTTGGATAAGAGGACAGATCTGAGCTAAATATCTGACTGAGAAGATTGATAGAAATGCATGAATCAGCAAGAGATTCAGGTACTAAACTTATAGGTCTAGGTTTCTGCAATATATATATGTGTGTGTGTGTGTGTGTGTATAAAATATAGAAACTATACAGAACCACTTAAGGAAGCACTGTATTACCAAAAATAGAAAAGGAGATGACTAGCAGATTTCTGGCTATGGAAACAGGGCAGTTGGTGGCATTTTAAACTGAGGTAAGGATTACTGAAGAAAGAGGGACTATTGGTAAGGAATGAGTAAAAATAGTAAGTTAAATATGAATGTATTTCATTTGTTCATATGACACTGGACACAGATGTCCAGAAACTTACTAATAAGTGTCATCAAGTAAAATGCTCTTCATTAAATGCATGATAATACTAAGATTAAGAGGAATCGAGTAAATTTAGAAAGATCACCCAAAGTCTTACAGAGCTGGAATTGAAACACGAAGCTTCTGAGAGTCAACCCAGAAACTTTTTCTGAGTCAAAGCTTACCATGTCTTGCTGTTGTTTATTTAGTTAGTTAAAAGAAAAGTTGGTTGACTTAATAACAGGATTTTAATTCCAGGAAGAATTTTGCTTGAGTGTTGCCTTTTTGCCTGAGTTATTGCTATGTATGCTAGCTGTGTTTCTGCATTAATTGCATTTAGAAATTGTATAAATCCTGCTTCTGGAGCAAAATTCTATAAGAAGATGACACACCTCTGTGCTGTCAGAGGATCCTGAGAGGGTTTCTAAAGGCTATTGCTGAAGGCAGTCATAATGTTCAGTTTGGGTGTCCCCATTTCCTCTTTTGTTTTATTCTGTTCAGCTGTGTTGGAATCAAGCAGAGGAAGTAACCCAAAGTGCATCTGGTTTAGAAGGATTCTCAAACTTCCCTCTCCAACATCTGCCTTGCGATGGGATCATTAAACAAAAGGTGACCTCACAAATAGCCCTTTGTCAAACAAGCAGCCTGTTTTTCTCATGAGAAATGCCCTTTTGCCTAATGTGGGTGTTGAAACTGTCGCTCATCAAAAGTAAAGTGTCTGCCCCTCATGGGTGAGCACTAGTGATGGGAATGTGACTAGTTCTGCAAAGTGAAAGCAGATGTTTGCAGAGAGGAGTCAACATTGAGAAAGTGTTTTAGGATCACATAAAAATATTGTTAATAAAATATTACTTTTTTAAGAAACAAAAAGTCCACAACTGATCTTTCAGGCTTCAGTGAGGGCTGTTTATAAGATTTCAAAGGGTATTTTTCACAGTTGTTTCCATCCCAATGATTCTAAAATGATCCTTATTTAAAGTTATGGTGACTCAATGACATTTCTTTGGTTGTTTTGTTGTTTGAAGGTTATTAGAAAATGGCAACATCTTGGTATATTAGGTTCGATTTTAGTCAGTGGTATATTTTCATCATCCCGTTTTTGTAAGTATCAAAACATGTTCTAGATATTTAGATTGATATCAGACAGTGGCTTTGTTCAAGTTGGATAAGCCAAACAGGACTTGCACATTTTAAGATGTTGGTTTTGACTTTTACTTTGTAAGTCTCTTTGTCTTTGACTTTTGCCCATGAATTTCTGCTTAGCCAGAAAATATTGTGTGTTTGGTATTTTGTTGTTGTTTGGTTTTACTTCGTGTCGTTTGCTATAGTTAAGACAAACCTAGATGTTCAATGTATAACCTTGTTGTTTTGGGGTAAATTCTTTGGCTGAATCACTGCATACCAAATGCACAAACCTGTATATATCCACCCGGAAGCATGTCTCTACTTTAGAGTGATACAATCTTGACCTGTAACAAGTCTTTCTTTCCACTCGTGACATCAAGGTTATGAGTCCCACAATCACTTTAGTTGATGGAGTTCTCCACAATGTGTTTCAGGGCCTGGTAGTTAGGACTATGTTCCTACAGTAGCCTCTGTGAGTGGCATGCTTATTGAAATATGCTCTGATCTCTTTAATCACATGAGGGAAGGGAAGGGGAGAGAGAGGGAAGGCTCTGTGATTATCTGATTCCCATGGAAGTTTTCCTTGTTTTGTTGCTGGAGCACTACAAGGCAAATGCTACTCACTTCTTTTAAGAAATCCCAGCTGCAGAGGAGCTGCTGACCACAACAGGGTCTGTTGCCAAAACACTCTACTGGAGTGCTGCTGTGGCCTAGAAATAGCTGCAAATAATGAGAAGTTCTCAGAAAAAAAGAAAAAAGAAAAATGAAAGCTCATGGAAATATTTTAAGATAAAAGGAGTCTTATCTGTGGTTATGTATATACAAACACAGTTTGTGGGTTTGGAGACCAAGGCCATACTTTTGTTCATACTGTTAAGGCTCCTTTGTTCTAGCTGGATTAGGGAAACTTTTTCTCTTGGCTTAGATGACATCAGGTCTTAACTGGTGGATCTGTAGTATTTTATTTTTAAAATGCACAAACTATAAAAAGGTAAGCGGCACTTAATAATTTGGTTACTGTATTAGTCCATTCTCACATTGCTATAAAGAACTACCTGATATTAGGTAATTTACAAGGAAAGGAGGTTTAATTGGCAAACAGTTCCACAGGCTGTGCAGGAAGTGTGGCTGGGGAGGCCTCAGGAAACTAACAATCATGGCAGAAGGCAAAATGGAAGCCAGCATGTCCTACCTGACTGGAGCAGGAAGAATAGAGAGAAAGGGGAGGTGCTACACATTTTGCAACAACCAGATCTCAGGAGGACTCACTCAGTGTCATGAGAAAAACAAGGGGAAAGTCCAGCCCTGTGATTCAATCACCTCCCACCAGGTCCCCCCTCCAACATTGGGGATTATTATTCAACATGAGATTTGGGAGGGGACATAATTACAAACCATATGAGTTACTTTTTATAGAGAAGGTAAACTTTGATATCATAGCTGTGGTTAGAATATACAGGTTGTTCAGTTGTTTTGCTCTAATCCGTGATGTTATATCTCTGTGTTGCTGGAAAAATTTCTTCAGATCTTGACCTGTAACAAGTCTTTGTTTCCACTTGTGACATCAAGGTTATGTCTTCAGTTTACTTTGACTCTAAACATGTCATTAATCCCAGCCTATAAATGGAGTATGGATGGGGAAGAAAAATGTATTTAACTGGATGCATCACTATTATTTCTCCAAGCTGTAGGCATGACCTTAGGATGATGACACCCAAGAACAGGAGGATGAAAAGCTTCCTCCGTAAAATATACAATAATAAGAGTAAAGTTTTTGATGAATGGGTACTTGGGGGCTTTTAGGAAATCGATGAATAACATCCTTTTTTTTCTCCTAAGTTTGGAAAAATAAAACAGAAGCCAAACAAAAGAAGAACATAAAATTACTTTCATTATTAATAAAGATTGCATCAGAGAATACATTTTAATATGTAGCAAAGTGGACATCTAATATTTTCTGTACTTTCCATAATGGATTCAGTCTAGTACTCAGAACTATAGGCATTCCTTTTGCAGGAATGGGGGCAATCCACATGGTTGAGAGCAGGACACAGTGCCCTCTCTGTACACATAGCCCATCCCTATAAGAGATCAAAGCCCACAAAGCCTTCCTTAAAACTCACATCACATCAACTCATTCTTCCACAAGGCAGTATGGAAAAGATTGGGAACAGAGGTCAGAGGAAAGCATAGAAAGTCCGCTATGGAAATACGAGGCAAGGGAAGTTGAGACTGTTTAAACATTCATTAGCAGCATTAAGATAGAAGTGAATTATAGTTGGTAAAGGGAGAAAAATGTCAGCGTCTTAGAAGTTCTAGGAGTGAGATAGACAATGATCCTACTAGGTAAGGAGGTTAAAAATGGAGGAGAATGGCCAGGCGTGGTGACTCACGCTTGTAATCCCAGCACTTTGGGAGGCCAAGGTGGGCGGATCATCTGAGCTTGGGAGTTTGAGACCAGCCTGACCAACATGGAGAAACCCCATCTCTACTAAAAATACAAAATTAGCCTGGTGTGGTGGCGCATGCCTGTAATCCCAGCTACTCGGGAGACTGAGGCAGGAGAATCGCTTGAA
Organism: Chlorocebus sabaeus; assembly: GCF_047675955.1. Classification (NCBI taxonomy): domain Eukaryota; kingdom Metazoa; phylum Chordata; class Mammalia; order Primates; family Cercopithecidae; genus Chlorocebus; species Chlorocebus sabaeus. Next base: position 37,184,770 of record NC_132913.1, read on the forward strand.
CCTGGGAGGCGGAGGTTGCGGTGAGTCAAGATCAGGCCACTGCACTCCAGCCTGGACAACAAGAGTGAAAATCCGTCTCAAAAAAAAAAAAAAAAAAAAAAAAAAGAGAGAGAAAGAGGACAACAGAAGATGGTGAATAAAGGCTACTTTTTAGCGCCACCTTTGCTGATTCAGATGGGCAAGTAGGAGGCTGAACTGATTGATAGATTTAAGGGGCTAAGAGTACAGAAGTTGGAGTCCAAGTTCTGTTGAGGGGCAAATCCAGGTAGTCCTTGCTTTTTTCAGGTTTGAAATCCCTGAAGGGCTGCACCCTAGGAGAAAGGATAAACTAAAAGTAAACAGATTCTCACAGAAACTGCAGCTTATCTTAGAATTCTCCTAATTCCTATACTTAAATTGAGATGATTTTAATTTGCACATGCTCACAGGCATGTGGCAGAAATAAATAAAAATACTCCCTTATGGATGATAACACCATATTACTCTTGAGTTTACTTTCACAAACAATATTACAAATACAATTTCTGGCTGATAATAAAACATGCATGGAAATATGAGGCAAGGGAAGAGACACAAATACAAAGAGACAAGATAGCATGAATGAGAACTAACTGGAACACAGAACAATATAAGTATATCTTCAAGTTTCCAGACATTGGTGTTATCAGATGCAGACCTTAGCAGAACTATGCTTTCTATTGCTCAAGGAAAAAAGAGACAATATGCAGAATTATGGCAAAAGTAAAAAATAAAAAAGTTTACAAGGAAACAATAGTGAAGTTTTAAATTTAAAAAATACAGTAATCCAAATTAGGAACTCAATACATGAGTTTAGTAGCAGATTAGATGCACCTACAGAAAGAATTGGTAAAATGAAATACAGGTCAGGAGAAAATATTCAGAATGAATAGAGAGACTAAAGGAACGGAATATAGAGAAAAGAGAATAACAGAGTACACAATGAGAAAGTAAAATATTTGTAATTGAAATCTTAGAAGAAAAAGAGAGAGAAAACGGGAAAATAAATATTTATAAAAAGAATGGCTAAGAATTTTCAAAAAGTTGATGAAAGATACCAAGCCTCATCCACAAACCCTGAAAACCCAATGTACCATAAATAAAAAGAAGGCATATCTAGATAAGTAATTATAAAAGTATTGAATAAAAAGGCAAAGAAAAAAACGTAAATTGTCTAGGGCAGGATTGTTGTCATTGTTGGTGCTAAAAAGACAAAGTAAATGTAAAGGAACAACAACAAGGCTGAGAGCTGATCTACTTAAACAATGCAGCCAAGAGGAATTATACCTTTAAAGTGTTGAAAGAAAATAACTCTCAACCCATAAACTGATAATTAGTGAGAATGATGCTTAAAAAAAGAAGGTAAAGTGAAAACATTAAGGTGCTTCTTCATCAGCAGGCCCACAATAAAATAAATATTAAAGAGTATACTTTAAGCAGAAGAAAAATGACTCCATCTGGAAGCTCAGAGGTGCTTCCAAGAGCAACAAAAATGGCAAATATATCATTCAATAAATTAATACTCTCTATACAAAATAATAATAAACTCTATCATTTAATATTTATACGTGACAGATTTAAAAATAAATGAAACTATGTCATATGATATGTTTAGGTTTTGTGTCCCCACCCAAAGCCTTTTTTGAATTGTAATCCCCAGTTGTTGAGAAAGAGACCTGATGGGAGGCAATTGGATCAGGAGGGCAGTTTCCCCCATGCTGTTATTGTGATAGTGAGGGAGTTTTCATGAGATCTCATGGTTTTATACGTGGCAGTTCCCCTGAGCTTTTCTCTTTGTTTCTCCAGCTGCCTTGTGAAGAGGTGCCTGCTTCCCCTTTTGCCTTTCATCATGATTGTAAGTTTCCTGAGGCCTCCCCAGCCATGCAGAACTGTGAGTCAATTAAACCTCTTTTGTTTATAAATTACCCAGACTCAGGTAGTATCTTTATAGCAGTGTAAGAATGGAATAATACAACATCTAAATTGGGAGAAATCAAATAGAAATAATATACATTAAGATTTTTACAGATGCAGAAAATGCTTTTGACAAAGTTCAATAGCCCTACATGCTAAAAACTCTCAATAAACAAGATATTGATGGAACACATCTCAAAATAATAAGAGCTATTTATGACAAACCCACTGCCAATATCATACTGAATGGGCAAAAACTGGACGCATTCCCTTTGAAAACCAGTGCAAGACAAGGATGCCCTCTCTCACCACTCCTATTCAACATAGTATTGGAAATTCTGGCCAGAGCAATCAGGCAAGAGAAAGAAATAACGGATACTCAAATAGGAAGCGAGGAAGTCAAATTGTCTCTGTTTGCAGATGACATGATTGTATAGTTAGAAAACCCCATCATCTCAGCCCAAAGATCTCCTTAAGCTGATAAGCAACTTCAGTAAAGTCTCAGGAAACAAAATCAATGTGCAAAAATCACAAGCATTCCTATACACCAATAACAGACAAACAGCCAAATCATGAGTGAACTCCCATTCACAACTGCTTCAAAGAGAATAAAATCCCTAGGAATACAGCTTACAAGGGATGTGAAGGACCTCTTCAAGGAGAGCTACAAACCACTACTCAAGGAAATAAGAGAGGATACAAACAAACGGACAAATATTTCATGCTCATGGATAGAATTAATACCATGAAAATGGCCATACTGCTCAAAGTAATTTATAAATTCAATGCTATCCTCATCAAGCTACCACTGACTTTCTTCACAGAATTGGAAAAAACTACTTTAAATTTCATCTGGAACCAAAAAAGAGCCTGCATAGCCAAGACAATCCTAAGCAAAAAGAACAAAGCTGGAGGCATCATGCTACCTGACTTCAAACAATACTACAAGGCTACAGTAACCAAAACAGCATGGTACTGCTACCAAAACAGATATATAGACCAATGGAACAGGACACAGGCCTTAGAAATAACACCACACATCTACAACCATCGGATCTTTGACAAACCTGACAAAAACAAGCAATGGGGAAAGGATTCCCTATTTAATAAATGGCACTGGGAAAACTGGCTAGTCATATGCAGAAAGCTGAAACTGGACCACTTCCTTACACCTTATACAAAAATTAACTCAAGATGGACTAAAGACTTAAACATAAAACCTAAAACCATAAAAATCCTACAAGAAAACCTAGGCAATACCATTCAGGACATAGGCATGGGCAAAGACTTCATGACTAAAACACTAAAAGCAATGACAACAAAAGCCAAAAGTGACAAATGGGATCTGATTAAACTAAAGAGCTTCTGCATAACAAAAGAAACTATCATCAGAGTGAACAGGCAACCTACAGAATGGGAGAAAATCTTTGTAATCTATCTGTCTGAAAAAGGGCTAATATCCAGAATCTACAAACCACTTAAACAAATTTACAAGGAAAAAAAAAAACCATCAAAAAGTGGGCGAAGAAAATGAACAGACAGTTCTCAAAAGAAGACATTTATGTAGCCAATAAACATATGAAAGAAATCTCATCAACACTGGTCATTAGAGAAATGCAGATCAAAACCACAATGAGATACCATCTCATCCCAGTTAGAATGGTGATTATTAAAAAGTCAGGAAACAACAGATGCTGGAGAGGATGTAGAGAAATAGGAATGCTTTTACACTGTTGGTGGGAGTGTAAATTAGTTCAACCATTGTGGAAGGCAATGTGGTGATTCCTCAAGGATCTAGAACCAGAACTACCATTTGACCCAGCCATCCCATTACTGGGTATATACTCAAAGGATTATAAGTCATTCTACTATGAAGACACATACTCACATATGTTTATTGTGGCACTATTCACAATAGTAAAGACTTGGAACCAACCCAAATGCCCATCAATGATAGACTGGATTAAGAAAATGTGGCACATATGAACCATGGAATACTATCCAGCCATAAAAAAGTATGAGTTCATGTCCTTTGCAGGGACATGGATGAAGCTGGAAACCATCATTCTCATCAAACTAACACAGGAACAGAAAACCAGACACTGAATGTACTCACTCATAAGTGGGAGTGGAACAATGAACATACACATTGGGGCGTGTAGGGGGTTGGGGGGTTAAGGGAGAATAGCTTCAGGAGAAATACCTAATGTAGATAATGGGTTGATGAGTGCAGCAAACCACCATGGCACATTGTATACTTATGTAATAAAACTGCACGTTCGCACATGTACCCCAGAACTTAAAGTATAATTAAAAAAAGATTTTTACATTGACTAGGCAATAAGTCAAAATACCACTGAATTTAGCCTTCTTAAGCTCTGGGGTAAGCACTAAAAGAAGAGTAAAGTAACATCTAACTTTCAACCTAATGAAGGAGGTAAGAAAGTAGTACAAAATAATATAAAAAGAAAAAAGAAAAACCCAAATCCAAACAGAACGATAATAGAACGTGTGGGATAAATAGTAAGAAATGAATAGTATAGTAGATTTAAATTTTACCTGGAAAGGTTAAGTTGAATAGCTAAAACACTTCTCAGAAAGAGAAAAGTGGGAGGTATCATTTTACCCAATTTGAAGAATTATTAGATAGCTGTAGGTAACAAGACTGTGTAGCATTTGCAAAAGGATAGACATAGGTCAGTGGCACAGAATAGAGAACCCACAAACAGCTCCACACAAGTGCAGTCAACTGATTTTTGATAAGAGTGCAAAGGCAATTTAAAGGATGAAGGATAATTTTGTCAATAAATGTTACTGGAAAAATTGGATATCCATAGCTGTCTCCCCTCCCTGCTAACCTCCACAACCCTGCCTCCACAAAAGGAATCTAAACCTCAGGAAAAATTAACTCAAAATGGAGCATAATATTAAGTGTAAAACTTATAGAAGATACCACAGGATAAACTCTTCAGGACCCATGGCTTGGTGACAAGTTCTTAGACATGACATCAAATGCAAGATCTATGAAAGGAAAGTATTCATAAATTGTTCTTCATCAAAACTAAAAACTTCTGCTGTGCAAAAGACTATGGTGAAGAAGATGAAAGGACAAGGACAGACTAGGAGAAAATATATTCAAATCACATATGTGTAGAATTGTCCAGACTCAACAGTATGGCAATAAACAATCCAATTAGAAAATGAGAAAAATATATAAAGGGATATTTCACCATGGAAGATATAAAAGTGTCAAATAAGCACATGAATAGATGTTCAACATGACTATCCTTTAGGAAAATGAACATTAAGAGCAAATGGTACATTATTGTATACCTATTAGTATTGCTAAAATAAAAAACAGTAGTAAAATGCTAATAATGCCATTTTTTAAATGGGCTAAAAGCTGAAATAGAAATTTCTCCAAAAAAGACATATGGCTGGGCATGGTAGCTCATGCCTATAATCCTACCACTTTGAGAGGCCAAGGTGGGCAGATCACAAGGTTAGGAGTTCGAGACCAGCCTGGCCAATATGACAAAACCCTATCTCTACTAAAAATACAAAAATTAGCTGGGTATGTGGCATGTACCTGTATTTCCAGCTACTCTTGAGGCTGAGGCAGGAGAATCTCTTGAATCCAGAGGCAGAACTTGCAGTGAGCCAAGACTGCGCCACTGCACTCCAGCCTGGGCAACAGAGTGAAACTTCTTCTAAAAAATAAAATAAAATAAAATAAAAAAAGACATACTAATGGCCATCAAATATATGAAAAGATGCTCAACATCACTAATAATCAAAACTAAAAGTAGCATTTCATACCTGTTAGGATGACCATTAGAAAAAAAAAATATGGTGAGAATGTGGAGAAACTGGAATACTTGTACACTTTTACTGGAAATGCAAAATAGTGAGGCACTATGGAAAACAGTATGGAAGTTCCTCAAAGTGTTAAATATAGTGCTACCATATGATCCAGCAATCCTAGTTCTGGATATTTATCTGAAGGAATGAAATCAGAATTTCAAAGAGATATTAGCACTCCAATGTTCACTGAAGCAGTATTCAAAATAGCCAAGATTAGAAACCACCTAAATATTCATTGATGGATGAATGACTAAAGAAAAATGTGATATATACATACAATGGAATAATATTCAGTCTTAAACTAGAAAGAAATCCTTCAATGTGACAACATAAATAAACCTTGTCGACATTTTGCTAAACATAATAAGCCAGTCACAGAAGGACAAATACTGGATAATTCTACTTATATGAGATACCTAAAATAATGAAACTCATACAATCAGTGTGTAGAAGGATGATTACCAAGGCCTGGGTGATGAGCGAAGTGTGAAATTGCTAATCAATGGGCATAAAGCTTTAATTATGAAACCTGAATAAGTTGTAGAGATCTATTGTACAACATTATAGAAAACAACACTATATTGTCCACTTAAAAAGGTGTTAAGATGGTAGAGCTTACATTAAATGTTCTTGCCACCATGAAATAAAAACTTTAAAAATAGTAACAATATCAAATGTTGGCTAGTATACAGAGAAATAAAATTTCTTACACATGGAAATGTAATCTGGTAAAGCCACTCTGAAAAAGTTTGGCAGTTTGTAAAAAATTAAGCACACATTTACTATTCAAACCAGCAATTGCATTGTTGGGCATTTATCCCAGATAAATGAAAATATATGTCCACAAACTACTATACATGATTGTTCATAGCAATTTTGTTTGTAATACACCAAACTGAAAACAACAAAAAATGCTGATAGAAGAAAACCAATCTTAGAAGATTGTATACTGTATAATTTCAATTCAATCTCAGAATGACAAAATTATAAAGATGGAAAACAGATTAGTGGTTGTCATGGGTTAGGGATGGTGGGGTGAGATTATGAAGGGGTAGCATGAGGGAAATCTTTGTGATGATGGAATAGTTTTTTATTTTGGTTGTAGCAGTGGTTACACAAATATACACATATGTGGAAGTTACATACTATAACACACATTGTGCCAATGTCAAATCTTTGATTTTGGTATTAGACTACAATTACATAAGACACGAATTGAGTGAAGAATACAAGAGCTCCTTCTGTACTATCTTTGTATTTTTCTGTGAATCTATTGTTATTTTAAAATATAAACATTTTCCACAAATGTATTAGTAATTATATTACATGTAAATGGATTAAATGCTCCAATTATAAGACAAAGATTACCGGATTAGATTTTTGTTTTTAAAAGCCAAATTCTGTTTATAAGATATGTTTTTAAAGCATTAGGATATAGGAAGTTTGAATAAAAAATGATAGAACTGGTAACCAATGAAAGGTGTTATAAAAATATTAATATCAAACAAAGTAGATTGAAGCCAATACTGTTTATGAACTATCACATGGTTTGGGAGGTCTGTTTTTTGAGTATTTTCTTAGTGTGCTAGAATCACCCAAACCAGAATATCACTACAACTGAGATAAAGACAAAATAAAAATTTATACCTCATTAATGATGGAATAGAACCATTGCATTCACACACACACACACACACACACACACACACACACACACACACACCACATTGCAAAAATTTATTTTAACATCAACTTAATTTAAGTAACTTTTTAAAAATGGTAGTACATTTTTGTAGTTCATCTCATGACTACTGCAGGCACTCTCACCAACTTATTATATACACTTGGTGTTGTTTTGTTTTGTTTTCTTATCTGATTAGTATGTATCTTATTTTTCTAAGGTTGCCTATTATCTCATTAGTAGCCATGTCTAGATTTCATAAATATCTCAACTGATTTTGTACATCACTCTCCCAACATCATAAAACTCCTCAGAAAACAGGCAGTATTATTAAAACACGGAAAGTAAATGGATCTCTCTGGGAAGAAGAATATACAGTGGGTGGCTAGAGAAGGGAATACAGAGTCTTCATAACCATATGTAGAAGTAGAAATAGCCATTTTGCATGTTAAAATCAGCTTATTCCATTTCAACCTCTACCATGGATAACTTTTTTCCCTTGCTGAGACACTCTTTAATAATGATCCATCATGAAGAAAGCTTATTTGAAAATGAAAACACAACAAGTTCCTCTGAGATTTAGATACCATTTAAATTTATTTTCATGCTTACACTGTTTGAATGCTAATAGTTGCCTGCCTGACTCAAAGGCAAAGTGTTTACTCCTATTATTAAGAAATTTAAGATAGTGATTAATCAGACCATTTTATATTCATTTATATTTCATAAGACAATACTCATACACATTTTTATGTTTGACCTTCACAGTTGTTCTCTGAATTTTCATAGCAATAATTTTTACTCCTATTTGCAGAAAAGGAAACTGAGGCTCAGGAAGGCTGCGTGGCTTACCCAAAAGCACACAACTATTCTACAGCAAAGATTGGTCTCAAACCTAGTCTTCATCATTTCTTCGAAGTGCTACTTTTACCCTGTCATGCTGCCTTCCTTTCCATACTGATGGCAATGCAGTGGCCTATGCCCTGGTGAAAGGGATATCTCAGGAAAAGTATACATACCCTCTCCTTGGCACCTTCCTTATTCTGTGCTCATGCCTCACGGGGGCCAGGCTGCTGCAGTCTGTCTGCTGTGAATGTGTCTTTCCTCAGCAAAAGTATAGGGTAGTTTCTGCAACAGTATGTAGTCCCATGGCAAATTCATGGCAGGCTGATTGCTGGTTTTCTTTGCCTGTCAATGTTAGTTGAAGCCAAAGAGATTAAATAGAATCCAAATCAGGCTAAGTGCATTGCCAACCACAGCCCACATGAAAAGCCTCAACTTTAAAAATAAGATTGGCAGCATTATCAGTATTGAATATTCTGATAAAATTTTACTGATAAATAACAACTAAAGTCTGTGGAAGAATATAAATGAAAACAAAGTATTGGTTTTATTCTTTTAATTTTAAGAAGGCATTTTTCATTTGGATTCACATTATAGTCTAATTATTGATTTCATCACCGCAAATGAAAAACAGAAACACTGCAGGAAGGCAAGAGCCAACAAAAATATACCAAAAAGTAGGGAGAGAGTAGAAGGAATGTAGGGAAATTGTATACAAGGGGCTTAAAGAACCACCACCTTAGGAAAAGCTTTCTGGAACTAGGAAAGATGGAGCCTACAGCCACTTGGATTTCAAAAGCTCCCTTGGATTCAAAGTCCAGTGCCTGTCTTGAAGTAAGCTTGAGGGCTTCACAATGACCTGGTTGTAAGCTGAGCAATTTCTGGCTGATTGGATTCATCTAGCATGGCAACGTGGTCTTGTGCACACAAAAACATTTTAAATCATTTTTTACTCTGACTAATTTATGCATTAAAAATAAACTGCCTTAGAAGTCTTTGCTTTTTTGATGACTTTTGGTTTTAACCACACCACAACAGAATCTGCTCTGTTACACAAAATTGGACTTTGATATACTTAGGACTTAGAGAAAGTCAACCTGAGAACTCCAAAGAAGATAATCAGAAAATACATTTAAGATAGTAGGGAACAAGGTTTAATAAAAGAGGCTGCGATTTTTTTTTAAGGGATATTGGAAAAGAAGGAAGATTTGGTCGTGGGAGTATGATGAAGAGTGGGTTAGACTAACCACTAAACTGGCCACTGCCCAGATCCCTTTGCTTAAGCAGTGTTTTCCAAGATTCAGTCATTCTCACGTGTTCTTGATTGTTCCCATATCAGCCTCCAACTATTCAATTTTTAAAATATTTTTAAGTTATGTTTCTTTTTAAACATTTTATATGACACACCATAAATGGAAAACCAACAGCACTAGTCATAAATAGAAATCAGTGTAAAAGGAAATATAATACAATCAATTTCATTGAATTCTAGCAGTAAACGATTTTGTTTACTCAAAGTTCTAAGCTTGAAGCCTTATTTTTTATTGTCGTTGGAAAAGGAGATTAACAAGTATAGGGAGAGTTTTAGTTATGTCATAATAAAAGTGGTTCTATCCGATAGTTGAAAGGAAAATTGTAAATTTATGAGTATTCTTATTTTGTGAATGAATGCTAATAAATACTACGGTTGCTGTTTGATTTATTTAGCTGCAAGCAATAAAAACCAATATTAGGAGGAAATGAAGTAGGTGACATGAACTGATCACTATGAGTCATTTCCTAGGGTCGTTACGTGGTAAACCAACTCCACACTCCAGCCCTCCCCACACAGTTTGCAGCTGTCTGGGGGAGACTGAAAGATTCAGAACAGGAAGCCTAATGGGCTTAGAGCATGTGTCCATTCCTTGAGTGGTGATAGAAAGGTGCTTGAGCTGCAGTTCCACAAGAATGTATGCAATGGGAGAGAGGTCATTTCTCCAAAGGAAACTCTAACTCTGGTACCACCAGAAAGGGAAATAAATGTTGCATAATCAAAAAAATGATAAATGCTTGCTGCACATGTTTGACACCCTAGATGAACACCATCAGTGGTTTACCACCACCCGAACTTCAAACTCTGGGAGCCACTGTGCAGAGAAGATTACTGCCCTAAGAAGCTGTAAACACATGTTTTAGCTCCCAGGAGCCACAGGAATATGTGATACAGGATGAGACTAGCCTGAAATTTATAAATTAAAAACACAATTTCTGGTTTATGTCTTAATCTGCAATGAGACATTTATGAAAAATGAGCCTTAGGGCTCTGGGTAGCACTTGACCAATGAGCAGAATTTTGACAAAATGGTTGGAAAAGTTGAAGAGGTTCAAGGTCAGGTTCTGAGTTGAGAGGAGATATGTCACCCAGGGGAACCTGGAAAAAGGCCAGGATCACTAAAAGGTAGCAGGTAAGGAAGGGCATCTGTGATAGCCTGTGTTGGGAGCAGGGGACAAAACAGTCTGGGCACTATAAACCAGATGGAAGGTTTTAAAAGTAATCCTAAGGACAGTGAAAGCAGGTTGATGACATAACAAAAATAATAAAATTCATCTTTTTTTAAAAAAAAAGATCATGCCACAGGAGAGGCTTTCAGTAATGGTGGTCAGGATAAACAATTAATTAATTAATTATTTTTCTTATAAAGACAGGGTTTCCCTCTGTTACCTAGGCTGGAGTGCAGTAACATGATCATGGCTTGTTGCAACCTTGGACTCCTGTGCATAAATGGTCCTCCTGCCTCAGCCTCCCAAGTAGCTAGGGCTACAGGCATGCAGCACCACATCCAACTAATTTTTTATTTTTTTATTCTTTGTAGAGATGAGAGTCTCACTGTGTTGGTCAGACTGGTCTTGAATTGCTGGGATCTGGCAATGCTCCTGCCTTGGCTTCCCAAAGTGATGGGATTACAGGCATGAGTCAGCCCACCCAGCCTTCAGGGCAGTTTAGACAAATTCTCCCACTGCTCATAAAAGCTGTACGAAAGTAGAAAAAAAATCTGACTAAAATAATTGGAATGATGACAAGGCTGTAATAAATTAAGGGGCCAACATCTTGGAGAAGAAGGAAAACTCCATAGAAACATCTGATGATTCTGGAAAAACAAAACCTCTGTGGAGTTGAAATACTGAGCAAAGATTTCAGTAGATTTACAAGGCCAAAATGACCACAAGAATCCTTGAAGCTTAGAGCCTGGGGGAGTGCCCTTCCCCCATACTGCACATGAAACATACATAAAGCTTGAGACTGATTCTTTCACTTAGCATATTGTTTTCAAGTTTTAGCCTTGAAATGTATTAGTGCTTCATTTTTATTGCTGGATAATTTCTTGCACAGATAAATGACGTTTAATTTATCCATTCATAAATTGATAGACATTTGAGTTGTTTTCACTTTTTGGCTGTTACGAACAGTGCTTCTGTGAACAATCATGTACAAATTTTTGTGTGGACATATTCTTTTATTTCTCTTGGGTATATCGTAGGAATAGAATTGCTGGGTCATTGGCATCTCTATGTTAAACTTTTAGGAACTGCAAGACTGTTTTCCAAAGTGGCTGCACTATTTTACGTTTTCACTGGCAGTATGTGAGGGTTCCAATTTCTCCTTATTTTTGCCAACAATTGTTATTTTTCTGCCTTTGTGATTATAGACAAACTAGTAGGTATAATGTGGTATCTCACTGTAGTTTTGATTTGTGTTTTCCTAATGGGTAATGATGCTGAGCATCTTTTCATATGATTTTTGTCCATCTTTTTTGGAGAAATGTTTATTCAGAGCCTTTGTCTACTTTAAAAATTGGGCTATTTGTCTTTCTGTTATTGAATTGTAAAAGTTCTTTATATAGTCTACATACTAGTCCCTTAGCACACATATGATTTGCAAATATTTTCTTCCATTTTGTGATTATTGTTTCACTTTCTTGATGCTATCCTTTGAGGCACAAAAGTCTTCACTTTGCTGAAGGCCAGTTTATCAATAATTCATTATTGCTTGTGCTTTGGGTGCCACAAGTAGGAAGTCTTTGCCTAACCCAAGGTCACAAAAATTTACTCATATTTTCTATGTGCTTTATTGTTTTAACTTTTACATTGAGGTTTATGATTTATTTAAAGTTAATTTTTGTGTATAACCTAGGAAAGGGGAAGCTGATTATTTACACTACTATTTGGATCTAGAAAGTTTTAAGAGATAGGGAAAATTGCAATGTGTGTGATAACAATTTACATTAAGAAATTAAAATATTTTGTAATGTTTTCCCATTATAATCTATTAAATATAACTTCATTATAATGCTTGAACGTTATATATAAAATCCTTAGATAAATTTGACAATTGGTTGTTCTATTTGCTATAGTCTCAGCAGAGCAAAATTTCTCCAAATTGATATTAAAATCACCTAAGACCCATAATATTTCTTTAAATTTGCCAATAGACAACTAATTTTATAAAATTTTTAATTACATTATTATAATTATTTTGCTGAAAAGAAGGTAAACCTTTTAATGAAAAAATGTAAATGAGGGATGAATTTATACTTATAAATGAGGGATGAATTAATTTTATTTCTATTCCAAAAATTATCGGTCCAAAACAGAATGTCCAGGTCATGTGTGATGATAAACTTAGGCATCTTTGTATTTTGCTAAATTTCAGTCATAAAAACCACAGTTTTATGGTTTTATAAATATTTTAAAATATCCTTTAGAAAATGTAATAATTCACTTGCTATATGTTAGTCAATAGATAAACAGCTATTTATGAGCATAAATTGTAAATCTGTAGCGCCCTCAAATGTTTGGAGTAGAACTATAGAAACAGAACAGCAAATTGAATGCAAATAAAGTAAAACGTAGAAAAGAATGGGAAAAGAAATTACCAAAATAGAAAACAGGCATACAATTGAGAGAATCAAGAAAGCAAATGGATAAGAAAGTCTGTAATAGGACAAGGAGTAAGAATATTGGACGGACACATAGAACATAGATAAATGATTGATAATCCCATCAGTAATAAGGAAATGCAAATGAAAACTACAGTGAATAATGTCCAACTGGCCAATGGATACACAGATGGTAGTACATTCCTGCAATGAGATATAATTTAGTAATAAAAAGGAACAAACTATTAATGCCTACAACAACGTGGACAAACTACAAAAGCATCATGCTGGGTGAAATAAGACAGAAAAAGTAACTATATACTGTATGATTCCATCTCTGTAAAATTCTAGAAAGGGCAAAATTGTAATGACAGCAGATCAATGGTTTTCTGGGTCTGTAGGTTGGGGAGAGGATTGACTACAAAGGAACATGAGAAAACATTCTGGGGTGTTGGAAATGTTCTATGTCTTTTGTCTGGTGGTAGTTACATGGCAACTTATTTTTGTTAAAACTCATTGAATTTATCTATACCATGAAAAATTATAAGAAATGGAAATGAATGAATCGCTGCACTAACATGGATGAACTTTTAAAGTATGATGTTGATAAATAATAATAAAAGAATGCATATGATCAAGTTGTATAAACAGGCAAATCTAAACCGTAGTGTTCTGAGTCAGGAGAGTGATCTCCCTTAAGCAGAAGCAAGGAAATAATGATTGCAAGAGGCCACAACAGGGTGAGGGGTTTGTGGCGAGCTAGCAGTGCTCTGGTTCCTCACCTAGCTGGTGGGTACATGTGTGAGTTATCAAACTTTGTATTTATGTTTGGGGTCACTTTTCTGATGATATATGACCTGAGTCCGGCTTGGGCAGGTGTGGGAAACAGGGGCGTGATAAATGTGTTGCTTTATTTTATTTTTTTAGATGAAAGATATTTGAGAAATACTACTTTTATTTAGGACTGATTTCATAGGAAGAGAAGCAATAATTACTAGTGCAAATCTCCTGATAAGGAGGGAGGACTTAGGATCCAGTTAGAAGAATTGGTTATAAGCTAATTGGAAGGAGGAGGAGAAAACGTGGTACATGTGTAGGTTTGCAGGTGGAAAGTGAGTTATGGACTGAATTATGACCTGGGTATGGTTTGGCTGTGTCCCCACCCAAATCTCATCTTGAATTGTAATCCCCATAATCCCCACATGTCGAGGGGGGAACCCAGTGGGAGGTGATAGGATCATGGGGGCAGTTTCCCCATGCTGTTCTCATGATAGAGAGTGAGTTCTCAGGAGATCTGATGGTTTTATAAGTGTTCAACAGTTCCTCCTTCACATGCTCACACCCTCTCCTGCCTGCCCCCATGTAAGATGAAACTGCTTTCCCTTCTGCCATAAGTTTCCTGAGGCCTCCCCAGCCATGGGGAACTGAGTCAACTAAACCTGTTTTCTTTATAAATTACCCAGTCCCAGGTATATCTTTATAGCAGTGTGAAAACAGACTGATACAGACGCCCCCCCCCCCCGAAATGTGTATGGTGAAGTCTTTACTCTCAGTACCACAAAATGTCACTGTATTTGGAGATAGGGTATTTTAAAAAGTAATTAGGGTAAAATGAAGTGATATGGTTGGAGCCTAATGCTAACTGATATCCTTATAAGAGAAAATTAGGACACGAACACACACAGAGGAACACCAGAAGAACACAGGAAGATGGCAGCCATCTGCAAGAAAAGGAGAAAGGTCTCAGAAGAAACTGAACATGTGAACACCTTGATCTCAAATTTCTAGCCTCCACAACTGTGAGAAAATAAATTCCTATTGTCTAAGCCAGTCACTCTGTGACACTTTGTAATGATAGCCCAGCAAACTAATACAGATGGCTTCTATTGTCTCTAGATTGGAAACAGAGTTCCTTCTTTGGAGGAAAAAGGGAAATTAGCAATGCAATTTGATAAACATAGAGAAATTGGAACTATTAATTTAAGAAAGTGGAAGGTCCGCCTGAGCTGTAATTGTCTGAAGCATTGCTTGTCTATGTTGTGGGGCCCCGAAGAGCATGGTGAATTGAACTCACCCTTATGAGAAGAACTTCTGTTCTGAACTCAGACCATGGCAGTTTGTAGTTTGACCTCTTTGATAACTCACAATGGCCAAATTCTAGATCTGAAGAGAAACATGAATATGTGAAATTACTGTTGCTTTAAATAAGTAGCCACACTGGCTCAGAGTAGGTCATAGAGGTGGAGTCACAAATGAAATCTGCACCTGGTATGGGGAAGGAGACTAAAAAGAGGGACATTTGCCAATAATAACAGAAATCATGACAATGGGGTATTCTTAAGAACTATGGTATATATAAAATTAGAGGAAACATCCACATATCTCAGCTTTTTGTCCAAGTCATAGGATTTAAAAACAAAGAGCCATAAAAGTATGTATCAAAAACGGTTGAGTGTACATCTTATTTTGCTAAATGCTGATTTCAAATCTAAAATGCAAATTAGTGAGAGAATGTGAATGAATCAGCATGAATTCACTTCTACTTTCTGAAATTAACTCCAAGTATTTGTCATAGAAAGGATTGCTCAGTAGTAGTAGTTACTTGTGTGTAACTGTGTCGAGAATTGGTGGGTTCTTGGTCTCACTGACTTCAAGAATGAAGCTGTGGACCCTCGCAGTGTGTGTTACAGTTCTTAAAGATAGCGTGTCTGGAGTTTGTTCCTTCAGATTTTCAGATGTGTCTGAAGCTTCCTCCTTCCGGTGGGTTTGTGGTTTTGCTGTCAGGAGTGAAGCTGCACACCTTCATGGTGAGTGTTATAGCTCTTAAAAACAGCATGTCTGGAGTTGTTCATTCTTCCCGGTGGGTTCGTCGTCTTGCTGGCTTCAAGAGTGAAGCTGCAGACCTCGATGTGAGTGTGACAGCTCTAAAACACAGCATGGACCCAAACAATGAGCAGCAGCAACATTTATTGTAAAGAACAAAAGAACAATGCTTCCACAGGGTGGAAGGGGACCCAAGCAGGTTGCCACTGCTGTTTCTGGAGGCCTGCTTTTATTCCATTATCTGACCCCACCCACATCCTGCTGATTGGTCCATTTTACAGAGAGCTGATTGGTCCATTTTGACAGAGTGCTGATTGGTGTGTTTACAATCCCGGAGCTAGACACAGAGTGCTGATTGGTGCATTTACAATCCTCTAGCTAGACATAAAAGTTCTCCAAGTCGCCTAGACATAAAAGTTCTCCAAGTCGCCACTAGGTTAGCTGGATACAGAATATTGATTGGTGCCTTTACAATCCCTTAGCTAGACATGAAAGTTCTCCAAGTCCCCACCAGACTTAGCTCAGCTGGCTTCACCCAGTGTATCCCACACCTGGGCCACAGGCGAAGCTGCCCGCCAGTCCCTTGCCATGCCCCGGCACTCCTCAGCCCCTGGGTGGTTGATGGAATCCAGCGCCGTGGAGCACGGAGGGGTGCTTGTTGGGGAGGCTCCGGCTGCTGCGCAGCAGCCCACCATAGGGGGTGTTCAAGCATGGTGGGCTGCAAGTCCCAAGCCCTGCCAGGTGGGGAGGAGGCTGAGGCCCAGCAAAAATTCAAGAGCGGTGCATGCAAGCCGGCAGTGCTGGGGGACCCGGCACAACCTCTGCAGCTGCTGGCCGGGCTGCTCAGCCACTCACTGCCCCAGGCTGGCGGCGCTGGTGGGCGTCTCCGAGTGCGGGGCCCGCCGAGCGCGCTCCCGCCTGAACTTGCGCTGGCCTGTGAGCGCCGCGGTTGGCCCTGGTTCCCGCCTGCGCCTCTCCCTCTACACCTCCCCACAGGCAGAAGGAGCCGGCTCTGGCCTCCGCCAGCCCAGAGAGGCGCTCCCACAGTGCAATGGCGGGCTGAAGGGCTCCTCAAGTGCCACCAGAGTGGACGCTGAGGCCGAGGAGGCGCTGAGACTGAGGGCTGCTAGCACATTGTCACCTCTCGTAACCACTAAATATTGTCATTTAATAGCATTTAGGCTAATCTTGTACATTGTAGAAATAGTTTCTTTAAGGATAATTACAGTACTTTGTCAAAATAAAGTGACACACAAGTTAAGCATAAATAAGAGAGATGGGCCGGGCGCGGTGGCTCAAGCCTGTAATCCCAGCACTTTGGGAGGCCGAGACGGGCGGATCACGAGGTCAGGAGATCGAGACCATCCTGGCTAACACGGTGAAACCCCGTCTCTACTAAAAAGTACAAAAAAACTAGCCGGGCGAGGTGGCGGGCGCCTGTAGTCCCAGCTACTCCGGAGGCTGAGGCAGGAGAATGGCGTAAACCCGGGAGGAGGAGCTTGCGGTGAGCAGAGATCCGGCCACTGCACTCCAGCCTGGGTGACAGAGCCAGACTCCGTCTCAAAAAAAAAAAAAAAAAAATAAGAGAGATGGAAGTTTGACATACTCCCTTAAAAATGAACAGAAACAAGCAAAAAGTGTAAATATCTTGGAATTGAAACATTATTCTGTATTTTGCTTAATTTTTTAAAAGCATGTGTATATTTTCTTGGTGAATATCAAGAGAAACAAAGCTAAAACTAGGTACTCAAAAGAACAGTAGGCAAAAATATAAACATTTTTCTTTTTCTTGTCTGCTGTTTATTGTGCTATTGATAAATGAAAGAAAAAGAAGTTTTGGAGGAATTTAAAACAAAAAATTTACCTTTGGGCTCAGGTAAAGAACAAAGGTTGGTAGACCCACTTAAGAGTGTTAATACCAACTACATATTTAAGGTCAACTATTGAAGTATTATACTCAAAGCCTGTGTACATAATTAGTGATTAACTGTACAGTTAAAGGTCTTAGATACCCAATGAAATCTTGTTAAATGGATTTGTTTTACTTCACCACAATAACGAATGATTAATTTTTAAATTTAAACAGTACAAATATATAAATGAAAAGTTAATATTCTTAAGTCCCTTTGTTCTACCTTCAGCTAACTAATGTTACAATTTGTATCTTTATTTTTATATATTTCAGGTTTATTCAATTATATGCAAACGTGTTTTTTCTCTGTGTGCATGTGTGCAAAAACAAAAATAACATCCAGCTAAACAGGTTACTCTGCAATTTGCTTTTAGCACTAAAAAATATGGCATGACCATCCAGTCCAACAAATAGATATAATTATACTCATGCTTATTGGCAGATGCAGATAGTTGCATACTATGTATATGCACTCTCATTTACTTAAAACATTCTACGAATTGACAATTGAAAATAAATTGAGGTTATTTGCAGTTGTTTGCTACTACAAATATTACTATAACACATATCCTTCAATGTATGTCCTTACATAATACTGCTTTTGGTTTTGTGTGTGGATAGAGTCCTATTATTTTCCCAGAAGTTTGTGCGAATCCACGCTTCCACCAGCAAAGGATGAGGGTGCCCTCTTCCTTTTAGCATTGCCGCCACTGGAGGTTTTCAGTCTTTCTCAATTTTGTTAATTTGATGGATGAAAAATAGTACCTCATTCTTGAAGGATATAGCGGGAAATGTGTTCCATAGGAATACTGGCTTTAAGTTAAAGCAGGCCTTTGGGACTTTTAGCCTATTATTTTGTTTATCATCTGCTAAATAAGACCTCAGAGCACCTAACAGAAAAAGTAAATTCATATTTTTTAGTATTTTGGCCACATTCATTCATTATATGATCTAGTCCTCAAAACTCTGTTATAATCTCTATTTTGTAAAGGAAAAATCAAAGATCCACAGAATCATTAATTTCAAAACATACAGATTTTAGGGGTAGCTGGGATGGAAGTTCAATCCCACTTTGTCTTAATCCAAAAACCATGTTTTGGTTTTCTTTTTTAATTACAAGGCCTATCAGTTGGGAATCCTCTCTGTGGTCAGTATAGAATTTAAGCATCGGATAAAACCATGTAGGTAGGTAGGTACATAGGTAGGTATAGATATGTAGGTAGGTAGGTACATAGGTAGGTATAGATATGGTTTATTTTAAGGAATTGGCACACAATGTGAGGCCTGGGAAATGTGAAAACTGCAGAGCAGGCCACCACCTGAAAACCCAAGAAAGAGTTAATGTTGAGTCCAAAGTCAGTCTGGAAGCAGGATTCCTCCTTTCTCAGGTGATCTGCCTTTTCCCTTAAGACCCTCAATTGACTGCATGAGGTCCACCTGTATTCTGGAGGGTAATCTACATTGCTTGGAATGTATGGATTTAAATACTAATCACATCTAAAACATACCTTCATAGCAATATCTAGTCTGATGTATGACCAAAAACTGGCTACTATAGCTTAGTTAAGTTGGCACATAAAATTAGCCAACACACATAATATCACATAATGTTAATATCACACGTGTATTCCTGTAGGATTTGCTTTTTAAAATTTCACATTTTGTTTTTGTCATTCTTACAGACTACAGTTCTTTCAATGTCTCTGCTAAAGAGCATTCTATTGCATGAATGTATCACTATCCACCTGTTCCTGTTGATAAATATTTGTGTCATTTGTTTTTCCTGTTACAATGTAGGTTATGACTCCAAGCGTTCCTGTGCGAGTTTTTTTTTTTTTTTTTTTTTTTTTTTTTTAGGCGGAGTCTGGCTCTTTTGCCCAGGCTGGAGTGCAGTGGCCTGATCTCAGCTCACTGCAAGCTCCGCCTCCCAGGTTCATGCCATTCTCCTGCCTCAGCCTCCCGAGTAGCTGGGACTACAGGCGCCCGCCACCTCGCCTGGCTAGTTTTTTGTATTTTTTAGTAGAGACGGGGTTTCACTGTGTTAGCCAGGATGGTCTCGATCTCCTGACCTCGTGATCCGCCCGTCTCGGCCTCCCAAAGTGCTGGGATTACAGGCTTGAGCCACCGCGCCCAGCCGCGAGTTTCTTTAGAATATATCTAGGAGTAAACTTTGAGTCATGGTCTATACACATATTTAACCTACAAGATAATTCCAGATTGTTAAAAGTGATGTGCCAGTTCACACTTCTACCAACAGTTGGGTGAGAGTTGTGCCCTGCTATGCCCCATTTTTGTCTTGTAAGACCTTTTAATGTCTGCCAATGTTTTAGTCAAAAATAGGAATTCTGGATTCTCTCATGAGCTCTGTTAAATACTAGCTGTGTGGCCATCGTTAAATCATAACACTCGAAGACATCTGTCAGTCTTAGATTCTACTGTCCCAAGCAAGCTCTTCTCTCAAACCAGATAGATCATGTTAGAAAACAAATCAAATTCACAATTTACTGTGCTCCAACACTGAAGACATTTATTTGATTTAACTTGGTTCAAGGTGTTCACTGGTCAAAGAACCAAGCAGTTGAGTTGTCAGTTTCTGAGTAAGGAACCTAAGCAGTATGACTGTTTTTGCAGAAGGACAGTTGTGTAGGAATGGATTTACAGTATGCCTAAGGCAGTAGGCTGATTGCAGCTGAGTTTTTCATGTTAAAGTAGACAGATTTTATAAAGTTACTTACATAGCACATTCTACTATGAGCCTCTTACTATTTAACATATTTTCTATTAGAGGGTTGTGAATTTGGGGGAACTCAGGGCAGTGGGATGGACCTTGAACATTTGAGAGCTTTTCTTTATCAAATGTTCGTTTAAAAAAGCCTTTTTTGAGTTCTTCAAAAGCAATTTTCTACTCAGATCATTATTATTTCAGAGGCTTAATTTAATAACTCTTTTTTTAAAAAATGAAAGCTTATGCTGTTCAAACACACAAAAATAGCTGCTCTAAAAGCCACATTTGGCCTCATTTTTTACTTCAAAAAGAAACAAC
Source organism: Chlorocebus sabaeus (assembly GCF_047675955.1). NCBI lineage: Eukaryota > Metazoa > Chordata > Mammalia > Primates > Cercopithecidae > Chlorocebus > Chlorocebus sabaeus. The sequence continues at coordinate 37,205,784 of NC_132913.1, forward strand.
AATTTCATTTCCATTTGTTCTCAATAATTTTATTTTCATCCCTTATTAGAGTCAAATAGAATTTGGAATCAAAAGTTTCTGTATGAGTAGTAACTATATGCATGAACATCAAGAACTCAGTGTAAAAGTTGCTAAAAGAAGTCTACTGCTCTCTTAAACCAAGTTGTTCAGTGATAGACCAGAGTTGGTACATCTTTTTCCTTTTCTCTTTTTTTTGAGGCAAGGTCTTGCTTTGTTGCCCAGGCTGGAGTGCAGTGACATGATCATGGCTCACTGCAGCCTTAATCTCCTGGCTCTAGTGACCCTCCAACCTCAGCCTTCCAAAGTGTATGAACCATAGCACCCAGCCACTTTTTCTTTTAAGGGACAGACAATAAATATTTGAAACTTTGTGGGTTATACAGTTTCTGTTGTATCCACTTAACCCTGCTGTTGTGGCATGAAACGAAAGCAGTCATATGCAACATATAAACAAACGGGCATGACTGTGTTCCAGTAAAACTTAACAAAAACAAGTGATAGACTGCATTTAGCTTGCAGGTTGCAGTTTGCTAGTCACATTTAGATCAATAAGTAAATTACACCAAGTAGTAAACATAATGTACAAACATTTGTTATCATATTCTTGCTTCTCTTGCCTAAAGACTCTGGTGTTCCTCTAACATGAGACAATGCCTGCCATCCTCCTTATTATCATTTATTCAGAGGACAATCACAATGGGCTTTTTGTTGAGCTATTGGTACTGAATTTAAAAAGGTTAATGCATTCTTTCTAAGGACATGGTGCATTTCATGGGACTGTTTATGGGAAGTTTTGATTGATTGAGTCTGTTTGTTTATTGATTGTAATAGTTCTTCCGGCAGGTGGGAGGAAGGGCTGCTGAGCTAGGCTGGGCCGGTTAAGTCTACGGATTTGGCAGGTGTTTAAAGCTTTTAAACCCAGGGCCCACAGGGAGTGGGTGAGTCTTTCATTCTGCACCTGTGGCCTGCTGGCACTCAGCATTCCTCCCACTGCCTATCATGTGCCAGCTCCAGGAGGAGGCAACATGCACATGTTGTGACACACCACAAGCTGTTCTTCCCTGACCTCTTAGGAAATCAGCTGAGCACAGCATGGAACATGGGGTATGAACCCAAACCAACAAATCCTGCATATAGCTAATAACCATGAAAAATGATGCTGGACTTACATGGGCATTACACACCAGCTAGTGGCTGTATTTGGAAGGACCACGATGCACATGCCTGGAATGTGGTCGGGGAGGAGGGCGATATTCCCTTTTTTCCTCTCGATCCCATCATTTTCTTCCCACCTCTACACCATTACTGCAGGGCAAGTTACCGTCCTATCTCTTGGACTTCCACAATTTGTTCCTGATGGGATTCTTTAAATCGTCTCCCTTCACTCTAATCTGTCCTCCAGAATGACTTAAAAGGTCAGTTTTAAAAGAATGCAAAGCTGATCATGCCACAGCATGATTTCACTTCCTTTAAGGCTTCACATTGCTCTTAAGAGAAAGCCAATATTATTGTCATGACTTTCTGTCAAGTCTATGTATAGCCAGGCCTCATTCACCTCTGCAAACTCAGCTGAACCCACTCTCCGCCATGCTGTGTTCCACTCACACTTGCATTGTTTAGATTCTTGAACTGCTCTCCATGCTGCCTCTCACTTGGAAGGCTTGCCTCCTTTCCACATGCTTATCATTTGTTCTGGAACTCTCTTCCCTTCCATCCTCAGTGGATGCCTGACAATTAGGTGCCTCTACTCACTGATTCTCCGTCAGTGGAGGTGTTCATACCTTGATCAAATCATTAGAAGGATGTGGGAGCCAGGCGTGGTAGTTCATGCCTGTAATGCCCAGACTTTGGGAGGCCAAGGAGGGCAGATGGCTTGAGCTCAAGACCAGCCTGGGCAACATGATGAGACTCTGTCTCTATAAAAAATACAAAAATTAGCTGGGCATGGTTGCACACATCTGTAGTCCCAGCTACTTGGGAGGCTGAAGTGAGAGGATCATTTGAGCATTGGGAGGTCAAGGCTACAGTGAGCTGTGTTTGCACCACAGCTCTCTAGCCTGGGTGACAGAGTGAGACCCTGTCTCAAAAAAAAAAAAAAAAAGAAGAAGAAAGGTTGTGGGAGAGATTTATCTATTATCAGATTGATAAATGAGTTAAGTGAATTTTAAGTCCCCTTAAGAAAGCTGTGATTTTTTTCTTTCTATGACTCATCAATTTAACCTTGTCTCTAAAGTATATAGATACAGTAATACAGATATAGTAATTCTCACCCCATCTGTATTGGGGAAAAGGAATATATAGACACATGATATAAAAAGAACTATTGATCTTCTCTTTATAATTTTGATTTCTTAAATGGATAAAAGGCAGTACAATATGATATAATCTGTTCTATGACAAGTCATATTTTTTGGGGTCTCAACTTGTTCTAACAATTGATGCAAGTCTGACATGTTGCTTATTAAATTTAGTCATTGTTGTTTTTGGCAGTGGTCTAGAAACATAAAGAAGAAATTCAGTGATTTTAATCTCAGGTTACATACAGCTAGTCTTTTGAAATACCAATTAAAGGGTCCTTAAAACAATAGTGTTGCCAATGGCAATAATTTCCAAAATTTGGCAAATTTGGAAATTTCCCTGATAAATTGAATTGAAAAAAATCTACTTTCATGCTTTCATATAATATATAGAGAAAATTAAGTCAAATGTATATATGTAGATGTTGGTTATGATTTGCCCTGTATGTGGCTTAATTCCCTTATCCTAGAAACAAGTATGTTACCCAAGCTTCTCCATCCCTAAATATGGGGTTCAAGTTACTTTTCAACAGTTCCTTAAGTTCTATGTAGGCTTTTATGAAAGCATAGTGATTTCAGCCAACATAATTTCCTGAGCTTCCATTTATGCAAAAGATAAATGGGACAGGTGCAGTGGCTCACGCCTGTAATCCCAGCACTTTGGGAGGCCAAGGCAGATGGATCACCTGAGGTCAGGAGTTCAAGACCAACCTGGCTAACATGGTTAAACCCCATCTCTACTAAAAATACAAAATTAGCTGGGCGTGATGGTGCATGGCTGTAATCCCAGCTACTCAGGAGGCTGAAGCAAGAGAATCTCTTGAACCCAAGAGGCGGAAGTTGCAGTGAGCTGAGATCACACCTTTGTACTTCAGCCCCTAGGTGACAAGAGCGAAACTCTATCTCAAATAAATAAATAAATAAATAAATAAATAAATGATTAATTCTCACTAGGAAGAACTCCATGTATAGCAATTGATATCATTTATTTTTTATTATGATAACTAGCAGTCTATTCAATTGGGGAAAAAAACAAGATAATAATAAATAAAGAAAATGCTTAAACATGCTTAGGCTACTTTATAAGGTTTCGTGACCCCCTAATTTTATGTCATAATAAAATAACAGATTTGTAAAATTCAAAAACTGACATTAATTTTAAAAATATGTAATTACACCAATCCTCAAAGGTAACAAAATTACAAGAGGAAAAGTGAGACATGAACATATGATGAAGAATAGTAACGCTTCCTTTGTTCATACATTTAACAACTGTGGTTTTTTTTTGTTACCACCAAAATGTCATTTTTATCAATGCCAAAACTCTAGTCTCAAGATCCTGAGATAATTTCTTGCATCATAGTATTTAACTTAAAACCTTCCATGGATTTTAACTGTCCCATGGGGCAGAATAAAAAGAAACATGCAGTCTTACTGCCAGCAGGTCTAATTTCAACTCACAGCTTTTACATTTATTGCTGTTGCCCTCCAAAAACTCAGTTAACTCCTGTAAGACTCATTTTTCCCTTCTGTAGAATGAGGACACTCATGCCAACCTCAGAGAGTGATTTATACATTAGCGGAGCTAATGCATGAAAAGTTTATTTGTAAATTATAAAGTACAACGAATTTAACAAGTTACCATCTCAAAAGAAGCAAAAATGCTAACGTATTTTTTTTAGATATTATCAAAATGGAAAAAGTCAAAATATTGATCTAAGAATGGTTAGTTGGTAATACAAAGAGTAGATAACTCAAGTTTTGCTAAGGTCTATAACATCTTTCTCCAACATCATGAGATGAATCTCTAATCTGATCAACTCTTAATATCCACATTGTTTGAACAACCAGTAAATATTATTGTGACTTTTAAATTGCAAATTCTGTTATGCTATACATCTTTTCTATTGAAATTGAAAGAATAAGGAAACAAAGTATGTTGTTATAACTCCTAACATCTTTGCCCCATGAGTAAGTTTGTGTACAGAATAGAAAATGTTAGGTAGGATTATTTACCTTTCTTTCCATACTGAGAACACTAGTCCCACACAAATCCATTGAAATCTGATGTTTGTTGCTCTCTTATAATTTATTTGTTTTCAGTTGACTTCACTTGATCTTAGCCAAAAGGCCGAGAAGTGATGTTTTGCAGTTGACTTAATGCATAATATTTAGAGTTCTTTTAAAAACTCAACAGTAAATTTTTTTTAAAATGTATTCTTTGCTATTGTGAATAGTGCTGCAATAAACATACGTGTGCATGTGTCCTTATAGCAGCATAATTTATAATCCTTTGGGTATATACCCAGTAATGGGATGGCTGGGTCATATGGTACATCTAGTTCTAGATCCTTGAGGAATCGCCATACTGTTTTCCATAATGGTTGAACTAGTTTACAATCCCACCAACAGTGTAAAAGTGTTCCTATTTCTCCACATCCTCTCCAGCACCTGTTGTTTCCTGACTTTTTAATGATTGCCATTCTAACTGGTGTGAGATGGTATCTCATTGTGGTTTTGATTTGCATTTCTCTGATGGCCAGTGATGATGAGCATTTTTTCATGTGTCTGTTGGCTGTATGAATGTCTTCTTTTGAGAAATGTCTGTTCATATCCTTTGCCCACTTTTGGATGGGGAATAGCAAAGACTTGGAATCAACCCAAATGTCCATCAGTGACAGATTGGATTAAGAAAATGTGGCACATATACACCATGGAATACTATGCAGCCATAAAAAAGGATGAGTTTGTGTCCTTTGTAGGGACATGGATGCAGCTGGAAACCATCATTCTTAGCAAACTATCACAAGAACAGAAAACCAAACACCGCATGTTCTCACTCGTAGGTGGGAACTGAACAATGAGATCACTTGGACTCGGGAAGGGGAACATCACACACCGGGGCCTATCATGGGGAGCGGGGAGGGGGGAGGGATTGCATTGGGAGTTATACCTGATGTAAATGACGAGTTGATGGGTGCAGCACACCAACATGGCACAAGTATACATATGTAGCAAACCTGCACGTTGTGCACATGTACCCTACAACTTGAAGTTTAATAATAATAAATAAATTTAAAAAAAAAATGTATTCTTTAACAGTCTAATTTGAAGAGTAAGGAAAGATACAGGAAAAATACAAAATAAGTTCAATGTTAATGGCATTAAGCTTCCAATGGTAAATGAAGAAAGCCACATGACTTTCCAAAATTGTTCTTCTAAATCTCTTTAACCTAAAGGAAGAGGCTTAGAGACTACATATGTTGGAGAGGAAGGCAAGCTTGTTTGCTGGAAATTAGAAACTAGACTTTTTTTTTCCATTATTGTCATTGACTGTCCTAGTCTCTGGTATATATTTAATGCTTAATGAATATTTTTCAATTAATTACCAAGTTCAAATCCCACCTACTTTCAGAAGCCTTCCCTGATAAATCCAGCTGGAACTAATACGTGAATTATTTTGCATTTTTAAAAGTACATGTCTTATTAATTCATTACATAAATATTTAGAGAGTACTAGATATATTCACAGCACTGCATAAGACACTGAAGTTACAGCAAAGAAAAAAATGAGACAAAAATCACAGTCTAGGGATATTTCATTCTAGTAGAGAGAGACAACCAATAGACTATAAAATATGCTAGTGAGTTATATTGCTGTGAAAAATATTAAGGAAAAATAGGAGGATAGAAAGAGCCGATGGTCCAAGGACAGTTTACACCTTAAACAGGTCAGGGAAAGGCTCTCTGAGAAAATATTTGGAGAAAATGAGAAAATATTCCTGGCAGGGAAAGTAAAAAGTGCAAGTATCCCATGGCCGGAGGGTTTCTTGCTTGTCTAAAAAATAGCAGCCAAGTCAGGAAGGTTGGGCAATGAGCAGAGGAGAGAGAAGCTGAGGTAGGAGAAGTAATAAGGACCCAGATCCAGTCAGGTTTCCTGGACTGCTGCTCTAACAACTTTGGCTTTTACTGAGTGAGATGGAAAGAATGGCACATTTTGGGCAGAAGAGTAACACAATCTTACTTTTTGCAAGTGAGATTTTTTGTTTTAATTAGCAGATCACTGAGGAGGCTCTGTTGCTCGTTGGTTGAAGAGAAGTCACACGTGGAAGGGGAAAGACCAGTTAGAGGGCTATTGTAACAAATCCAGTAAGAGATGATGGTGCCTCAGTGAAAGTGATAAAAAGTGGGATAATTCTCGACCTATTTTCAAGGGAGAACTGGTAGGGTTTTTAAAATAACGTGAATGTGGGATATAAGTAAAAAATAAAAGGAGTCAAGAATGTCTCCGAGGTTTTGGGCATAAGCAACTTTAGTTTCCATTAAATTAGGTAGTAGATATTTTATGGATAATAGTTTACATATTATTTTCTGCATGATTGTCCATGCAGAAAGTCCAAAGAAATATATAGATAAATTAATATAATTAATACATAACGTTAATGTAGGGCCAGATGCAAGTCAATCTATAAAAAAAATTGTATTTATACATGCCAAAAACAAAAATAAAACTTTAAAAATACTATAATTGCATAATTTGTTAGGAGTGAATATAAATTAAATGATCTAAACAGCTAGGGTTAAATCCATATAAAATAACTTAGATATAATTGCATTAACTCTAACAGTTTTATGGTCTTTATATAAATATTTTAGACATTATCACAGGTAATTAAAGATGACCTCAATCAATGAAGAGTTATGTCAAATTTTGAGAATTCTCTCCCAAATCTATCTATGAAATTAATGAACCCCCTACAAATCTAAGCAGAATTATTTAATGAAAATGAGTAAATGGATTCTAAAATTTATATGGAAAACAAAGAACCGAGAATAGCAAAGATAATGTCGAAGAAGATAATAAAAAATCAGAACTTGAAAATAGATAAAGAGATGAAGATACAATAATTAAACAAATATACTATTAGTGTGAGAATAGACAAAGACCCAGAGGAACAGAATAGAGAGGATGAAAACTCACCCAAGTGTGCATGAATACTTGGTTTATGACAAAACAGTTCGGCAGAGCAATGAAGAAAGGAAAGTATTTTCAGTAATATCATTTGGATATTCAAATGAAAAAATAAAATTTAACCATTGTTTCATAACACTAGTTTGAAACTAATGTTTCAAACATTAGTTCTATTTAACTGAGAAAGGTAAAAACAATGCACTTTAAAAAGTTACTTAGGATAATATGTTTGTGTTATTGGGATAAAAAAGAATATAAATATAATGACCATCAAGGGAAGGACTGACATTTTGTCAATATATTAAAATTAAGAACCTCTCTTTATCAAACGACTCCACTAAGGAGTGAAAAAGTAAGTCAAAGAGAGGGAGAGAATATTTGTAACATATGTAATCTGAAAAAGGACTCTTCTTCAGCATTCCTTCAAATCAATAAGAAGATAGATAACCCAATAGAAAAACGGGAGAGAAACTGGACTATTATTAGAAGGATATTCAAAAGGTCAACAAATATGTGGAAAACTCCCCCAACTTCTTTAGTCATCAGGGAAACACAAATTTAAATCTCTGGGAGTTGTAACTACATGACCACCAGAATGATGAAGTGAATGAACCAAACTCCCCTTGGCAGGCAATGGTGAAGAGGTGGAGCATGGGAATGCCCGTGAACTGCTGGAGAGAGTGTAATTTGTATACTTACTTGAGAAGATCATTTGTCATTGTCTACTCACAATGTTGAATGTGCTCATCCACGAACCCGCACTTTTCCATTTAGGTATATCTTCTACAGAAACGCTTGCACACGTCCTCTGAAGACATGCACAAGAATATCACAGCAAGACTATTTGTGTAGTATTCCCAAACTGAACATAGTCCAAATGTCCACCAATGAAAGAGTGACTAAAGATTTTTGTATGTTTATAAAGTAGAATATTTTTCAGCAGTGAAAATAAATGAACTATGTATGTACAAAAACAGATGATTTTCATAGCTACACTGGTGAACAATAGAAGTCAAGCACACAATCACATACACTGTATGACTTGATTTATAGAAAGTTCCCAGAGAGACAAAAATAATCTATGGCATTAGAAATAAGACACTATTACCTCTGAAGAGAGAAGGAATTACTTACAGGGGACACAGAAGAGGCTTCTGGGGGCTGATAATGTTCTGTTTCTGATGGAATCGACTTTGCATGTTCACTATGTGATAAGTCTTCAAGCTGCATATTTACAAGGCGTACTCTTTTTAATATTCAGATAATTTAATAATCAAGTAAAAAGATAAAGCAATATCTGAATCCTAGATTTTGGTATTTTGTATAATGGGTAGTTAATTGTGTACTAAGTAGATGGAATGAAATTGATTGTCCTTGGATGTTCAGTCAAGTGATGGCACATTCCCTGACATTTGTGCTTGAAGGTTAAATTTGAATTGAGATCTGCATCCATAAGCTCAAAAACACTTGACTGTATGCAGGTTTTCAATGTTTTTCTGTTATTTATGCCATTTCACTCTTTTTCTATTTCTTTTAGTCAATAATTTTATGAAATGATTGACACAAAGACCTAGAAAATCTTCCTGTAAACTGAATTGATGATTCTTTCCTAGCTGTAATAGAGGACATCATTCTTCTTTTATAATGCTAAATGCCAGCTGAAGACAGGAATATTTATGCTCAGGAACGCAGCAGTCAGTGCTGTTACAGGTTCAGATTACTCCTCTCGTCTCTTAAAGGTTATGGTCTGGACGTGGGGCTCTTTCCCAAGGCATACATCTTGAACTGTCTGAAATAATTGCTAAACCAAATGATCATTTGCCAACAAATGCTCTGAAGCCTAAACAAACAAACAACAACAAAACTGGTTTTGTTAAGACAATTTTTTTTTTTTTTTTTTTTTTTTTTTTTTTTTTTTTTGAGGTGGAGTCTCGCTTTGTCACCCAGGCTGGAGTGCAGTGGCACAATCTCGGTTCACTGCAACCTCCACCTCCTGGGTTCAGACAATTCTCCTGTCTCAGCCTCCCAAGTAGCTGGGACTACAGGCGCCTGCCACCATGCCGGACTAATTCTTGTATTTTTAGTAGAGACAGGATTTCACCATGTTAGCCAGGCTGGTCTCCAACGCCTGACCTCAGGTGATCCGCCCACCTTGGCCTCCCAAAGTTTTGGGATTACAGGTGTGAGCCACCGCGCCCAGCCAGACAATGATAATTTTAATTATAAAGGCAGAGTTGAATTTAAACAAAACACTCCTAAACACCTGAATTTTTCAGGGGAAAATTATCCTGTAGAGTATTTGATTCCAGATGGAGTAGATCATGTAGCTGGAACTGTTTCTTCTGTTACAGTGCATTTTTTTTCAAATGATAATGTCCAAGATAAGCATCACATAGCCTATGAACTACTAAAACATACTCACTGACTGGTTAACCTCTGAGATATCAGAACTGCATTTGCTGCAGTACCTCATAATATTATCTCTGGCAGTCTTCAAATTTTTCAAAAAAGTAATGTACTTGATAATGTCTTCATATGTGGTAATTTGGAAGTATTTGGGGCTGTGAACAAGTACAAGGCATAGGTAAAAGAGGCAATGGCTATTTAGTGTGATTTTAACAGTGTTGGAAGAAGGTCTCCTACAATCTCTCTCTTTTTTTCTTTTTTAGACGGAGTCTCGCTCTGTAGCCCAGGCTGGAGTGCGGTGGCGCGATCTCGGCTCACTGCAAGCTCCGCCTCCCGGGTTCACGCCATTCTCCTGCCTCAGCCTCCCAAGTAGCTGGGACTACAGGTGCTCGCCACCACGCCCGGCTAATTTTTTTATATTTTTAGTAGAGGCACGGTTTCACGGTGTTAGCCAGGATGGTCTCGATCTCCTGACCTTGTGATCCATCCACCTTGGCCTCCCAAAGTGCTGGGATTACAGGCGTGGGCCACCGCACCCAGTCACAAATCTTAACCCAAACTATTAACAAGTTGTTTTTACTTTAAGTTAAAACAGCATATACAAGGAAGGTCACTATTAAAATACGTTCTCATTTAGAAGGTAGCATATTTGTTTATTTTCCTTACAATACAAATCCAGTTTATAGATTAGAATAAACAAAATAGGCCAAGGTGAGGCCCCTGTTGTCCCCTCCTGTGTTGGATCTTCGCCTTGTCCCTCTCCCATGGGTTCTTGGGAATCCACCTGCAGCGTATTGCTGTCCACAGTGGGTGTAGGGCAAGGGGAGGGGAGAGCTTTCCTTATCCTCTGCTGCTTTGCACTTGCTGGGATCTCGACAAGTGATGGGAGTGATAATATATAAATATGAGAAATCAGAATACAGAGAATGAGTGAGTAATGACAGCATTCCATGGTTTTAACTCAGATGACTGGCATTGTGCATTTCAGCACATCGGACTAGAATGTTTTGCCAGTGTCTTAGTACTTGTTTACTCTCATCCTGAATAATTATTATAAGAGTGGCTGACATTGATTGGGTGTTTTCTATATGCCAAGCATGGTGCTAAGCTCTTTTTCCTTGCCTTTTTATTTCCTTAAAAACAAACAACAAACAAACAAACAAAAACTCTGGGATCATCACTCCCATTTTACAGATGAAGAAATTGAAGACCCAAACAGTTAAGGACCTTTAAAAATGTTCTGTAGCCAGTCAGTGGGGAGCAGGGTTTCAAGCCAGCTCTGCCTCACCAGAGCCTCAGTCCCTAAACACCATGTACTTCTGTTCCTCCTGTTCCTTTCCCAGCACTTCTTTGCCTCCACCAGACCCAATCCCTTGAAGGCAGGTGCTGTACTTCCTTTTTCTTTACATATCTAGCACCTGACTCGGTGGCTGAAGCAGTTCATGCTCAGAAAGTGATTGATGAAATGCAATCTTGTAGAGAGCTTGCAGCTGTCTGAATGTGAAAAACTGCTTGGTTATGGTTCATCAATCGTGTTCTGTGGTTACTGCGGCTACCCTAACTAGGAAACACTGTGTGTGAAACATCCCAGTGGTGCAGGTTTGGTGTAATGGCTCACAAGCACCAACCAAACACTTCCCCATTTCCCATTCAGCACAAAGGGGTGGCATGGAGGTTCTAGAGGGAATAGGGATCCAGTCTCCTTCCTTCTTATGCATTTCCAGTGAGGGCAGTGGGAGAAGAAACATGGAGCAGGTGGAGTGGACGGTAACACCCTGCGAGCTGTTTGACCCTTGCTTTTTAGGCTGGGGAAAGGTCATTTCATAGGGCAAGACATGCAGCTGAATCCAGGGTGCCCAAGAACGCTTGGATTGGCAGGGCTGAGGAGCAGTTATCTAAACAGTTTGTAGTTATTTAAGTTCCAAGTGATCTGGTTACAGAACATTGATGACTTTTCCACTTCCATGCCTCCTCAAGCTGTGGCTCTCAGAAAATAGAATTCAAGAGTAATTATATGTTAGAAATACCTGGCTTCGCAGTGGGGTGTGATGGAACCTGTGCACTGCACCTTGACCATTTAACCTCCTTTTTCTCTTGGTTGCATGAAGTCATGCTCCCTGGAAGAGCCTTTCAAGCCATTCCCTTTTATCCCCTTACCTTCCTATCCTCAAGCTAACAATCCTCTTTTCAGTCTCTCTCCTCTTTGAACTGTGCCTCTCACTACCTCAAAAAGGAATATTTACTTCATACTCAACCTTTCAGAATTACTCTTGGGCAAATAGAAGTTTAGAGACTCTCCATAGGCACAGCAATTATAGGGATATTAATGAGACGTGGTGGAGAAATCCACTGGAATACACAATGGATATGTTTTAACCTGTGTGGTTTAATTCTGTCTTTGAATTTTTTTTCATGAAACAATCCTTTATGTACAGAATTCAACTGATACTCAACTCTGATAAATATAATGGTGATTTGTTACCAAGTACAACTGGGTGGGCTTATTACCGTAGTGAGATTAAATTTAAAATACATGTAATAAACGAGATCGTGTCCTTTGCAGGAACATGGATGGAGCTGGAGGCCATTATCCTTAGCCAACTAACACAGGAACAGAAAACCAAATGCCACATGTTCTCACATATAAGTGGGAGATAAATGATGAGAACACATGGACACATAGAGGGGAACAACACACACTGGGGCCTGTGGGAGGTTGGAGGGTGGGAGGAGGCAGAAGATCAGGAAAGATAACTAACTAATGAGTACTAGACTTAACACCTGAGTGACAAAATAATCTGTACAACAAACCCCCCCCCACGACACAAGTTTACCTGTGTAACAAAACTGCACATGTACCCCTGAACTTAAAACTCAAAATAATTTAATGCATATATATATATACACACACACACATTCATATATACATGTATATACACACACACATACACACATGTAGTTCCCCTCTGTGTCTCACAGTAAGAAAGGACATTAGCATACTCAAACCCATAGAAGGCTGGGTCTAAATTTAACTCCTGGGGTAACTCAAGCCCCAAGACCCAAGAAAACCTTTAAAAAATGTGATGGTAGGAAAGAAGCTTTGGATGATGTTTTATATAGAAGCCATGACTGAGATGAGGTTTGGAGGCCTCCTTCTTGTTAAACTCAATTTGATCCATGGAATTTTTTTTCCAGGTGGTTATCTTAACCTCTCTCCTCCAAGTGAGTGTATGCCTTTCTTAGATTCCTCAGAAAGCAGGCTCTCTGATGGCGACAGGCATGCAGAAAGTCGACAGAAGGGTGTGCTCAGCAGCAGCAGCTGGGAGGAGGCAGGGGCAGTAGCACTGGGCAGTTGAACTGTGATGCAGTTCCATAAAGGCTTCAAGCTGAACCCTCAAGGAGGCTTGGAATGAGATAGCCCTTCAAAGTGGTCCTGACATGGTGTAAGATGCCCCCAGTGAGGGGCATAAAAGTGAGCAAGGAAGCTTTCTTTCAGTTTTGGGGAGAGATTCAAGCTATGAGCCCTCAGGGCAGCACCCCCACCTGTCAGGCAAATGAGCTCCCCAGACTTTAGAGAGGAAATGTGGATAGGGCCCCTTGACATCCACCACAGTCCCTCCTGTGCTGCTGGGATCCACTTGCTTTAATAATCTCACTCCAACTGATCGCGTAGTAGAAAAAGAAGTTCAGGGGGCAAAATAGAGTGCATCTAACAGTCAGTGTTCTTATGGCCACAACTGATACTCAACATTACTGCTCATTTTAGATTTCTTTGCCACTTCTTAGGCAGCACCTCCTCTGTCCAGGTGGCTTATCTGGTGGGATGCCCCAGAGTGTCATCTACGAAGGGCCTGTGCCCTTGATCCCTAGGCCCCTCTCAGGCTATAGCTATTGCATTTGTCCATTTAATCAAAAGTAGGGCAGAGAAGTAACAATAAATGACCATAGTATTGACTAAAGGAAACTGTGATAACAAAAATAGGTCTGTTTCCTCATGAACAACAGTGCTATCTCCTTCTGATGATCAAGGTTTGTTATCACTGCAGGTAACTCTCTTTCTTGCCTGCTGGTCTTTTGGCACCAGGTGCCCTCTGTGACTAGGAGACAGCTAGGGCTGGAAGTTTAATGAGACTCTTTCTGTGTGCCCTGCAGAAGCTTTCCCCTGAAAACCCATAGAGCCCAGAGCAGCAAGTACGGAGAGGACACATTTCCCAAGTGGTCACTGGAAGTAATGATAAGCGAGGCCACACTCACTTTCACCACTTGTTTCATGGCTCATGTTTTCTACCCACTGAGGACATGTACCATACAATGGCCATTGGCTTAGGATCCTGTAGAAAGGCAGCCAGTTGTCACAATTTCTTCTCCAAGGTGATAGCTCAGTTGTGCCTTCAAAAAGCCAATCTTTTTCTCTGCCAGGCCTATGGCTTCCAGATGGTACTGTATGTGATGAAAATTTTAGATCCTGTGGGCATATGCCTGCCTCTTTGCTGTGTAGTAGATTCCTTGGTTACATGTGTTGTTAGGCAAGATTTCATGTTAGTGAAGTTAACACTCTGTAAATCCTCAGAGAGTGGTACTGAATGATGGGAAGTGCAAATTGATACCTAGAATATGTGTTGAATCCAGATAAGTGGCTAATCTTTCCAGAGTAAAAGGTTCTTAATGTAATCAACTTGTCACTAAGTGGCTGGTTCCTCTCCTTGAAAAATGTAGCCATATCAGGAACTCTGCATAGATCTCTGTTGTTAGCAGGTTGAGCATTCAGTGGCAGCAGTAGCTAAGCTAGTGGAGTCTATGTTATATCACTATATATGGCTTCCCTTACCATGGTTACTGCAGTCATTCATCCATGTGCCAGCCCTAGAGCAGCAATGACAGAGGTTGGCGAAAATCAACCGCCTAAAACAATGTTTCTAGATGATTGTTTGATAACCCTTCTAAAGCTATTTCCTGGGTGTGTGAATGCAAAACAAAATTCTTTACAATTGGTGCTCATTTGCAAAGGTCCATCCACATGACTGTTTCCCAGACCCCAGACCTCCTTGTCCCTGATCTTTCAGTCTTGTTACTTATAGGGCCTTAGAAGACGTTACAGGCTGAATTGCATTCCCCCAAATTTATATGTTGAAGTCCCAGCCCTTAGTACCTATGAGTGGGACTGTATTTGAAGATAGGGCCTTTAAGAGTTGATTGAGGTAAAACAAGCCTATTAGGGTGGGCTCTACTTCAATCCAACTAGAGTCCTTGTAAGAAGAAATTAGGACACACAGAAATACCAGGGATGTGCATGCACAAAGGCACAACCATGTGATGAGCAGCAAGAGGGAGGTTATCCGCCAGCCCAGGAAAGAGGTCTCGGGAGAAATCATCCCTGCCGGCACCTTGATCTCAGACCCTTCCAGAACTGTGAGAAAATACATTTCTTTTGTTTAAACCACCTAGTTTGTGGTATTTTGTGATGGCAACCCAAGCAGACTAAGAGACAAGCTCTGCCAACCACCCAGGTCATTCAGAATACTGCCCATATATGCCCCAATCCATTCATAGGTTACTTGTCTTTCCAAACTAAGTGATTAGTTGCCTCACCCAGAGCTAGGTCAATGGGAAGACTTTCTCTCACTGTTGCTAGTCAGGGCCACTCCTGTACAGTTCTTTCTCACTTTGCACCCAATGTACTGAACCAACACATTTATTAACCAAGCTTAGCATGTTTTCTCCTTCTATTGGTTTGTCATAAGGGATCCTCCATTCAGTCACAGGTATGAGCTGAAGTAGATGACTTGGAGGCAGATGTCATGGGAGTCTGGGTACTGCCAGTACAGCTTACTGGCTTATTGTCTCCTCTGGCCATGCGTATGCCAATCCCAGATAAATCACTAAGTATATCATTAGATTGAACATACTTGACATTTGCCATTATCCCCACATCGTTTCTTTTAATCTGGAGGAGTAAAGCCTATTGTCATGCAAAGATCTGCTCCAGCTCCCCTTCCTGCTCTGCATTCCACATAGAGCTTGCAGTCTTTCATGCAGCTTAGTGGTAGGTGGAGGATTCTCAAGCATAGAATATGTTGCCTTCAAAACTCAAAGCGGCCTACCAGATATTGTGTTTTCTTCTTCATGGTGGGAGGCATGGGATGAAATACTTTGTCCTTAATTTGGAGTGGATTTCCTGGCATGACCCAGATTGCTTGACCTTCAAAATCTTAACTGATTATTGAGACTCTGAGTCTTTGGAGAGTCTATTTTCTATTTTCTGCATCGTACATGTCATATGAAAGTCTTTACTATACTTGTCGCTTCTTGCTCATCCAGTACAATTAACATGATCTTGAACCTCAATCCAACAGTCCTTGAAATGTCTGAGTATTGCTATCCCCCAGTGAATGGTTATCCAAATAAATAGTCTTAGGTCCCAGTGATTACTTATCCGGATAAATAGCCATAGGACTCTTGAGGAAAGACTGGAGATGTCATGGTGATTCACGGTCCTTCTACTTAAGGAATCTGCTGCTCTTTCAGTCAATGTGTTCTGGGTCTGAACACTGGTTCGGGTTCAGAGACTGAAGTACGAATTATGACTTTTTATTGGGCTGGCTGCTCTCAATATCTTCTTTAATACACTTGATTTCTTTTGAGTTTTCCATTAGTACCTTTGTTGATTGTCCATGCATCTTGCCCCTAGGAAAGCCTTGTACTAACTCTCTTTAGTTCAGCCCCCCTTGAATGCTATTCTAATATCTTTATTATAATTGCATTCATTTTGTCTGATGGCTAAGCACTGGCACTTAGCCTCTGTTAGTCTATATACTATAATCCAATGGTTCCCAAACTCTGCCAATATTAGAATCACTTGGTAAATTTTTAAAAAATCCCGATGCCCAGTTTGCAACCTATCCCAATTAAACCACAATATTTGGATGGAAACCAGGCATCAATCATTTTTAATGATGCCCAGGTGCAGCAAAGTTTGTAAACTCCTGCTGTAATCCATACTGCTGTTTTGAAGCCCAGTTTTGTAACAGAATATCCTACTACCAGACACCAGTAAACCTCTCCATGATGCTGGCATTCTGCTTACAAAAACATTGCTCATCCCTTTGATAAACAGTACGTCCTCCAGGTCCTCTGCAGGAATGTATCCAGCTGATTGGTTTCTCATGCCTTCAATATCATGCCCATTTCTCTGAGTAATCATGCCCATTTCTCTGAGTAATTTGATCGTTTGTTCTACCATCTACACAGCTATTCTGAAATTTCTACTTTACTAGTGTGAGCCATCCCTTCCTCCAAACTTCTAGGAGCTATATTCCAGCAGCATGTTATTGTAATTTTCTGAGGTCCTTGCTGTCCTTGCTAGGGTGTTAAAACCTGTAGTAGAGAAAACTTTTCTCCTAACGATAAAATCTCCTTCATTCAACAAATATCCAAATGGTGATTTGGATAACCATTCACTGGGGGATAGCAATACTCAGACATTTCAAGGACTGTTGGACTGAGGTTCGAGATCATGCACCTTTCCCCCACATTGACCCAACACCTTCAGGATCCAGTTCCATGGATATTCTTCTAGTTCCTACTAGTACACACTGGCTAGTTCCTGCAGCTCCTTCAGCGTATCATTCCTTTTCTCCCTTAGTGTGTCCAACATTTCTCTAGCTTGGTTATATTGTGACATGATGCAAGTTACTGGTTCTGGCAGCAGGGAGAAAAGAGGTGGGTTGATCCCAGTGGGGTAGGAGCAGTAGGGCTGTGTTTTCTTGCAAGGCTGAGGCTCTGTATTGTTTTCAGTCACAGGGGAAGTGCTCACCTTTGAAAGGGAAAACTCCACTTCTATATGTCCAAAAGGGTGAGGAGACTCTGGGATTTCAAAGCTCTTAAGTGCATGAATCAGACATTCCTTTTGCAGTCTCAGGGCCCTAGCTCTTCCTGCCCCTTCTTTGGCCAGCAGAGTGAGTGGAAATGAGAATGCAACCTTCCCAGTGCTCCACCACACTTAACTGAGCCCTGAGCCAAAGGCTCAGCTTGTTATGCCCTTCTGGAGGTCAGAGTCTTTATATGTTGCCAAAAGGCCCTTTGATTTTTCACACTTTGCTTTAAATTGCTGATTAATCATGAACAGCCTGTATTTGTGTCTTTCTGATGTATAGATGGCATTCTACAAAAGTGTTCAGATTGTTCAGTAATTAAAGGACAAATGTGTCCTCATAATTATTACTTTCCCTAAACCTCTTCATATCTCTGATACTGCACCCACCAAGCGCCTTCTCTTTCGAAGGCATCGCATCCCAACACCAGTGAAAGTTGCAGCAATCGCACTGCTACAGTATGCCGTGGAGTGACTATCAACACTTTAAATGTCCCAGTAATGGGGTCCTCCTTGCCCAGTCAGAACTGGACTCATCTTAAAAATCTAATTTTAGGGTTTGCTTCCTTGAACCACTCCTGGCGCCAGCCTTCACAGTGGTTCCCTGGGAAACAAACTCCAAAGAAGAGAATCACACTCATTGTTTCAGGAGGTTTATTGGCACACCCTCAGCCATGATGCTCATGAGGAAGTGAAGGAAGCAGAATTCCACAGAAGCAAAACTAAAATATGGTTGCAACAAAGCCTTGATCCCTAGGATCTGGGTTTGGGCTTTAGGGTAGTCCTGAAGTGAGGCACGGGGCCAAGCTTTCCACCCCTGCACTGGCCAGTTGTTAGAATTAGGGTGTATTTCCCTTTGGCCAAGGCCTATCCCGGGGTGGAGCTCAGCAGACACCATTCCCACGAGGGAAATGAGTAAGTCCATTTTAAAGTGGGGGATCAGTCAGCTCACTTTGGCCATGGTTTGTGCTGTTAAGAGACTGATCAAGTCTTAGGTGACTTTCAGGGCCAAAAGGAATTTTAGCCACCATGTAGTGCTATCTCCCTTACTTTGTAGCCTCTGGATTAGGGGCACATGCAGAGCAAAAGTAAGATTCCTGATTAATAATCTAGGACCCCTTCTAAAAAAAATTTTATCTCATCACCCTTACACTGTATTCTGGTATGTTGTGTACCATAAATATAGGAAAGCAGAGGGAAAACTGAAATAATTATGTAAAAATATTCTAGCTTTTGCCATTGATAGGTATACTTTAATTTAGGCAACAGACATGCTTCTAAAACACCTAAGCAAGAAACACATTCTGAAACATCCTTCTCTACTAATCTAAAGAATTTCTCTAAGAGAACCATTATGAAACAAACAAGCAAAAATAAATATGAAACTGGGTGCTTTAGGACACATTTTCCAACTTTATTCCAAGGACAAATCCCAGTCATTCAAACTTCCTTGTCTCTATTCTTCTCTCTTCTTCTCCCCTTTGTGAAAAACATCTCCTTTAGCACTTTTGAAAATTTTAAACTTTGTGCTCCGATTTAAAATTTGATCATACTGAAATTTGTTTGAAAGTATTTAATTTTTTAAAGGAAAATACTTGTTGGACTAATGACAATATTAGCAGTTGTTCTTTACTGTGAACTAATTGAGATCGCTGTTCTCGACACATGGCTGAGGCTCTCTACACTTAGAGAGTGGGACTTTGATTGCAAGAAGGGGCTTGCTTATGAGCACATGTTACAGCTGAGAGACATGAAAAGGGTCTCGGAAAAGACTAGAAAGCCTGCACTATGACAGAAGTTGGAACCCAAGGAGACAGATGGCCAGTGCGAAATTTCAGGCTGTGGTGACTGTGGAATATTAGCACTGTGATGTCTAAAATTTAAGTGTCCTTTCTTACTCCTCAGTTATACTAAACCCTCTGTAAAAGATTATTATATACACTAGATTTGTGTAGGGGTTCTTTAAGAGAACTCAATGGAAAGTCAGAGGAAACAGTGAAATAAGGACAGCAGTTATAGAAGATAAGCCAGGAAGAGAAATTTGGAATGAGTCAGGAGTATACAAGCTCCTCAGAAATTCTGAAAGTGTGTTGACACACTGACCTTCCCATAGCGCGTGGGAATGAGCTTGAACCAGTTTCTTTTGGACATTCAAGCAAATCGCAACCCCAGGAGGCTGAAGACTTGGAAACACAAG
Source organism: Chlorocebus sabaeus (assembly GCF_047675955.1). Classification (NCBI taxonomy): domain Eukaryota; kingdom Metazoa; phylum Chordata; class Mammalia; order Primates; family Cercopithecidae; genus Chlorocebus; species Chlorocebus sabaeus. The sequence continues at coordinate 37,225,547 of NC_132913.1, forward strand.
TCACACTTTTTTTTTTTTTGAGACAGAGTCTCGCTCCATCGCCCGGGCTGGAGTGCAGTGGCGCGATCTCAGCTCACCGCAACCTCCGCCTCCTGGGTTCAAGCGATTCTCCTGCCTCAGCCTCCCGAGTAGCTGGGACCACAGGCACATGCCACCATGCCAAGCTAATTTTTGTATTTTTAGTAGAGATGGGGTTTCACCATGTTGGCCAGGATGGTCTCGATCTCTTGACCTCATGATCCACCCGCCTTGGCCTCCCAAGTGCTGGGATTATAGGCGTGAGCACTGCAGCCAGCCGAGTCACACTTTTATGTGTTATTTTCAGGTATTGTATTTTCAGCATTAAAAAACTGTTTGATTATAAAGCCCACATTTCTCCATTCATTTTCCTTGGAATCTCTTCTCTAGAAGATATTTTCTAAAAGCTGTGACTTCCAAATTCCAGGCCATGTGGATTATTTCTCTGCAGTCAGTATGGGCGTTTGCTTGACATTTGCTTAGCGTTTGTGTGTCCCACCCCCCACCATATGGTGAGGCCCTGTATATCTATGTGTTCAACTTGACACCCAGCACTTCCTGTTGGGCAGGTCCAGCATGCTGTGAGGCAGCCCAGGCAAGTGGTAAACAGCACAGGCTCTGGAACCGGACAGCCTGTGTCCCTTTCATCTCCTCTATTTATAAACTGCAAGCTTGAGCAAGTTACTTAACCTCTGTGCCTCATTCATAAAAGAGAATCCTAAGAGCACCTGCGCTTAGAGTGAGGATTAGATGAATGATAAATACAAAGTACATATAAGAACATCAGACATATAGTAATTGTTAATTGCTGTCACCACACAGAAGTTTTATGGAAACATTTGTGGAATGGATGAGAACAGGAGCAATTGCTGAGTTCCAAGGATTACTTTCTGTCTCTGTGAAAACTAAGACTGGGCATGTAGATCCACAAATATGTTAGATGAATGAAGAGATCCCTGAAGTTGAAAACTGCATCTTCCCACAGCTATTATTACAGGACTCAGGGCTGCTATGCACAGAAAGGAGACTGCCGTAGCATGATGATGCAAGTAGCTCAGCTTCAGCCTGTTTAGTTTTGATCTTATGGAATGTGCAGAGATAATACATTATTTACTATAACCCAGAACTCTAGAAAAGTATGATGGAGAATAATATATAGTCCTTAGAGAGTAAGATGGTCATGTTTTCAAATACTGTTTCCATATTCCATAGGCCAAATTCGAGACAATCAAAATATGGGGAGAATAGAGTATAAAAGTGTGGATGTTGCAAAAAGACCTGGATTCAAATTACTCTTCTGCAATTTAAAAATTCTGCATCCTTGTGTCTGTCTACCAACCTATTCCCTCATTCAGAAATGATTTAGAAGCAGCTTACAAAGTAGCATTTAAAAGAAGTCAAGGTCAAAAATGAAGGATATACTAGGAACAATTGTTGTGATATAGATGACATACAAAGAGCTATCATCAATAAATAAATTCGACTGGGTGCGGTGGCTCACGCCTGTAATCCCAGCACTTTGGGAGGCCGAGATGGGCGGATCACGAGGTCAGGAGATCGAGACCATCCTGGCTAACACTGTGAAACCCCGTCTCTACTAAAAAAATACAAAAAATTAGCCGGGTGCGGCTGCGGGCGCCTGTAGTCCAAGCTACACGGGAGGCTGAGGCAGGAGAATGGCGTGAACCCGGGAGGCAGAGCTTGCAGTGAGTGAAGATCATGCCACTGCACTCCAGCCTGGGCAACAGAGCGAGACTCTGTTTCAAAAAGTAAAAAAAAATTTAAAAAAAGTAAAAAAAATAAAAATAAAAAAATAAAAATATAAATAAATGCTCTTACAAATTAATAAGAGAATAAAGAACTCAAAGGGAAAAATAAACAAAAGACATGAATAATCAACAAGAGAAGATATAACATATAAACTGATAGCCACTCTCAATAATAATAAAAGAAATGCATATTAAAGCAAAAATGACATTTCAATTTTTCCTATAAATTGGCATTGACTTAAAAAATGAGGAAAAACTAATGACATACCCATCTAGGGAGAGGAAACAGAAGAATAAACACTCACAAACCACCAGCAGGAATAAAAATTGTTGCAACTTTCCTGAAAGATAATTTAATAACATTTATCAAAAGTCTTGAAAATCTGCATACAATTTGACCTGAAAATTTCACCTCTAGGAATTCTTCTAAAGAAACAATAGGGGCTGGGCACTGTGGATCATGCCTGTAATCCCAGCACTTTGGGAAGCCGAGGCAAGTAGATTACCTGAGGTCAGGAGCTCAAGACCAGCCTGGCCAACATAGTGAAAACTGGTCTCCAATAAAAAAATAATAATAATAAAACAAAACATATATTAGCTGGACATGGTGTCATGCGCCTGTAATCCCAGCTACTAGGGAGGCTGAGGTAGGAGAATTGCTTGAACTCAGGAGGCGGAGGTTGCAGTGAGTTGAGATTGCACCACTGCACTCCAGCCTGGGCAACAGAGGCAGACACCGTCTCAAAAAACAAAAAACAAAAAAAAGAGAAGAACCAATTGGGCTAACATATAAAGCTAATTATACAAGGGTATTCACTGTAGCATTGTTTAGTTATTAAATAAAAATTGGAAATAACCTAAATGTGCATTATTGGGATATTGGATAAATTATGGTATGTTTGTACAAGTTTAACAACTATGATCGATATAGATATAAAGATATATAAAGGCCTTACTGCAATAAATGAAAAAATATTATATTACAAAGTCATATGTATAATATTGTCCTTTTTTATCTAAAATGTGTGCCCATACACAGAAAAATGAAAAAATTTAGTGCTTCTGTTATAATGCTAATTTTTTGGTAATGGGCTTAAAGACAATGTATTTGTTTTGGTTTTGTTTGTTTAAATTACATTTTTTACAGGATGCATAGGTTGCTTTAATCAGAAAAAATAAACTACTTCTATTTTGATAAAGCAAAAAATTCATCAACTTATAACCCAATCCTAGTTAATAAAATATCATATTGCTAACTTGGTTAAAAACCACAGTGGCACCAATGATCACCACTAGTCAACAGAATCTTGTTTGAATATCTTATACCCTAGCATGCATGCTCCAGTCTAGAAAACAAAACAAAACAAAACAGTTTTACTTTGAGATCAATTCTGAATTTCCCAATGAAGACGCTGCCACTCAATTATGCAGAAACACTGTTTTGCTTCATCTTTATTAACAGCACCATTATCCTTCTCTTCAGTCAATTTTTTTCTCCGCACTTGCTAAGGTAGAGAACAATTCACCACAAGATAATAATTTCTTTGTCTGCAATGGGCTCCTGTGTAATGCGGCTTATTCACATGAAATGCGAATTCACGTGAAACAGAGGAGGGAAAATCTTTAAAACCAAAATAAATACAACTTATTTCCTGCTGGAATTTTAATCCCCTCTGCAGGGCCATTAGTACACAGCCTTGCTAGCGTCTAGTGGCATTTGACCTAATTTGGCTGGAGTCCTGAGCTCAGAGACCCTGGATGCTGAGAAATTCTGCGGAGACCTTCTGTTTCTCATTTACACAGTCCACGACTGTGAAAGTAGAGCGCTTTAAACATGGGTTCAAAAATGGCATATTGAAAATTTTAAGTGCTTAGACAAGGTGATTATCGTATTATTTATTTTAACAAAATAAGAAAGACTCTTAGCATTTTACAACTCAGAAGTCCTCTGTACACTGGAATTACAGCCAAATAGTTTGCAGAGATCAGAAAGCTGACACTAATGGAATAAGTTCAGTAGTTTTTAGGATAACTACTTGGTTATCCTAAATAATACTGCACACAGTATTTTTAATGATTGAATTTTTCAAAGTTATGCCTTAACTGTGTGATGAAAGAATTTAATAAAGGGAAGGCTGAAAGTAACATGGCTTTTTAAAATGTAGTTTCAATTGTATGCATTTCTCGGACATTGATTGCTATGTACGTACTGAAAGGAAATTCCTCATGCCTCATGAGAAAATAAATTTTGTGTGCAACCAATATTGGCCAACATTTGTTTGGAAATGTTCTGTGGCTTAGAGGCAATTCTCTATATCTGTAAGAACTGATATTAATTTTTAGATACAAATAATTAAAGAATTAGCTTAATTTCAATTATCCTTAATGCAACCATGCTTTCCTTTTTTATTTTTTTATTTATTTTTTTTTGAGACGGAGTCTCGCTGTGTCACCCAGGCTGGAGTGCAGTGGCGCGATCTTGGCTCACTGTAAGCTCCGCCTCCCGGGTTTACGCCATTCTCCTGCCTCAGCCTCCGAGTAGCTGGGACTACAGGTGCCCGCCACCTCGCCCGGCTAGTTTTTTTTTTTTTTTTTGTATTTTTTAGTAGAGACGGGGTTTCACCATGTTAGCCAGGATGGTCTCGATCTCCTGACCTCGTGATCCACCCGCTTCGGCCTCCCAAAGTGCTGGGATTACAGGGCTTGAGCCACCGCACCCGGCCCATGCTTTCCTAATGAGCAGATTTCTTTTAAAAAATCAGGCAATTTATGAAATCCTACAGGATAGCAAATATTTGCTAATTTAAATGTGAATAACATCTGTAGTTATTTGGAATATAGGCAGATAATAAACAGCGCTTCCAGGAAAATCCAGAGTACAACTACTACTCAAACACAAAACTGTTTTTTAAACTAAGCTGTATGCCAGTTGGTGCAGCAGATTTGGAATGCAAAGTCTGCTTGCATTTAACTTAAAAATTTGTTTTTGAGTTGATTTTAAAATTGGCATTTTAAAATTAATATACACTCAAATAAGAAGCTTTTCCATACTCGTTGAATTGAGATGTCATTAGAAAAAAATTTATCTTGTAAATTCCGTAAGTTTTAAAATACTTTTTTTTTACATCGTAGATACAACGATAACTGCGAAGCTTTAAGTCAAAACAAATTTTTTTTTTTTAATTTTCTAGGTCTGTGAAATGTGTAAGTTTGAAAAAAATGTCTCCTTCTTTGCTTAAAATGTAATGTAACCTTGTTCAGCTTTTCTGAATTATACACGGATTCTAATCTTCTGGGATTTGTTTATTTGTAGCAAATACAGTTTCTTTGTTTGGAAGACAGAGTTTATAATGATTTATGAGAAACTCACAGGTTTCTAGATCACAACACAGGGCTGTTTTAATGGGTTTAGATGAACTGAATTTTCTGTAAAAGCCAATAGAGATAGAAAAAGGAAAGAGGAAAGGGAGGAGATAATATTTTATATTTTCCTGACACATATGTAATTCTTAACAAATGATTACTAATATCTGATAAGTTCCAAATATAGAGTGAATTGTTTATCTCCTAATTTGTACATGTTAGCTTCGCAATAAACAGGTTGTTAGCTTCGCGTTAGCTTCGCATTATCTTCGCAATAAACAGGTTGTTTTTATTTTGTCTTTCCCTGATTTGTGCATCATTATCAGAAATATTGTTAAACAAGCTAAAGATAAGATAAAAATGAAATATCTTCTCTAAGTGAACTGACTTTGTCTTAACAGGACATGACCATTTTAAGACTGTTAGTCAGGACTGTTACGGTTTTGCAAACTGGGAAAAATGCCTATCCTGGTCTTTGCACCAACTGTTAGAAACCCTACCTCTTAGGCTGGAATTACTGTGGGTGAGCCCATGCATTAATCAGTTGAAGTGGAAGAAACTTGGAATGAGCTTAGGGAGAGAGCAGTCCCCATTTATTTTCAAAATGTATTAGCTTCCTGCATGATGGGCACATTTCCAAACCTTCAGGCAGAAGTCCTTGGACACGGACTTTTATGAATTGATGCCCCCATGACCGGTAACTACTTTTGAGAGACCATGATAGGGCGAGGCAGAAGCTTGACTTACTGCTGCTTTTAGCCTTCAACTGCTGGGAAAAGGTACTCTGTATACAAAGAAAATACAAACATTTTTTCCAGATCATTGTAAAGCAGTAATGGTTTAACAGTTTCCTCTATGGGTCACAGACATGCTTCACTAGAATTAAGTTTTCTATCTACATGAGGACCTGGCGAAACTCTCTTGTTTGTATCTCTCTAGGTCTTTTGTCTCAGACTACAAACCTCAATTAGATATCTGCCATGTACAAGGCAGTATGAGTAGATTTAAAGACGATTACACCACGGTCGCTATCCTAGAAAATGTTCACAATTTAGACAGGGAGATAAGGTAGACACTATGATGGGGTAGTGTCATGGTAGACACTATGATGGGGTAGGTAGACACAACTCCCAGTTTTGGTGATTTGCTAAGAGAACTCACAGAACACAGTATACAGTCATATTCACTGCTATGATTTATTACAGTGAAAGGATACAAAGTAAAATTTACAAAAGCAAAAGGTGGGTGGGGCAAAGTCAAGAGGCAATCAGACATAAGCTTCCATGAGTCCTCTCCAGTGCAGTCACCCAGGATGTGTTTAATTTCTCTAGTGATAAATTGGGACAATGTGCCTTATATGCCTACCAGGGAAAATCATTCAGGACACAGTGCCCAGAGTTTTCATCGGAGGTAAGTCAGGTAGGCGCCCCCTGCTTAGCACATTCCAAAATCCCGGATTCCCAGAAGGAAATCAGGTGTTCAGTAAACCACACTGCTTGTACAGTTTGGGTGCAGTAAGCCACTCTTCTCAGCTAGGAGTGGTGGCAGTGTTTCTGAAATCCAAGTTTCCAGATGCCAGTCGAGGGCGAAGCTTGCAAGCAGGTTTTTCTAAGGATAGCCATTTCAGGTCTGCTATATTATCTCTTTTCTGCACAAAACCATATTGTTTTAATTTTGGGAGGCCAAGGTGGGCAGATCACTTGAACACAGGAGTTTGAGACCAGCCTGGGCAACATGACAAAACACTGTCTCTATAAAATATACAAAAAATTAGCCAGGCACGGTAACACATGCCTGTAGTCCCAGCTACTTGGGAAGCTGAGGTGGGAGGATAACAGGAGCCTGGGAGGTTGAGATTGCAGTGAGCTGTGATCGTACCATTGCACTCCAGCCTGGGCAATGAAGTGACACCCTGTCTCAAATAATAATAATAATAATAATAATAATAATAATAATAGACCCAGAATTTAAGAAAATTAAAAACTGTATAGGAATTAAGTACAAGATAAATATATGAGGAACTATTGGCAGTAGGAGAGGTATGTAGATCAATGTAACAGAATAATGAGTCTAAAAATAAACCGAGAAGCTTCAGGGTGATTCAGTAGCGAAAAGAATAGTCTTTCAATAAATGGTACTGGAATAATTGGACATTTGTTTGGAAAATTAAGACCTCCCTTCTTACCTGGTATCATATATAAAAATAAACTCAAAATGAATGAGACCACCATATAAGAATTAAAACAATAAAATTCCCTAAAGAAAATACACACAAAAAATTTTGTGACCTTGGTTAGGCAAACATTCCTTAGCAAGAAATGCTAAAGAAAAAAGACTACTAAAGAAAAAAGATAACTTGGATTTCATCAAAATTCAAACTTCAGCTCTTGAAAGACACTGTAAGGAAAGTTGAAAAGGCAAACCACTAGAATTGCAGACAATATTAGCAAACACACAGTAATATGTATATCGTGCAGGAAAACTTTCCTTAGAAATTTACCACTCAAGAAGATAATGTGATTAAAAATGTGCAAAAGAAGAAGAGAGAAGAATCAAATAGATACAATAAAAATGATAAAGGGAATATCACCACTGATCCCACAGAAACACGAACTACCATCAGAGAATACTATAAACACTTCTACGTAAATAAACTAGGAAATCTAGGAGAAATGGATAAATTCCTGGACACATACACCCTGCAAAGACTAAACCAGGAGGAAGTTGAATCCCTGAATATACCAATAACAAGTTCTGAAATTAGGCAATAATTAATAGAACAGCCTATCAACCAAAAAAAAAAAAAAAAAAAAAAAAAAAAACCCAGGACCAGACGGATTCACAGCTGAATTCTACCAGAGGTACAAAGAGGAGCTGTACCATTCCTTCTGGAACTTTTTCAAACAATAGAAAAAGAAGGAATACTCCCTAACTCATTTTATGAGGCCAGCATCATCCTGATGCCAAAACCTGAGAGAGACACAACAAAAACAGAAAATTTCAGCCAATATCCTTGATTAACACCGATGCAAAAATACTCAATAAAATACTGGCAAATTGAATCCAGTGGCACATCAAAAAGCTTATCCACCATGATGATCAAGTCTGCTTCATCCCTGTAATACAAGGCTGGTTCAACATATGCAAATCAATAAACATAATCCATCACATAAATAGAATCAATGATAAAAACTACATGATTATCTCAATATATGCAGAAAAGGCCTTTGATAAAATTCAACATCCCTTCATGCTACAAACTCTCAATAAACTAAATATTGATGGAACATATCTCAAAATAATAAGAGCTGTTTATGACAAACCCATAGCCAATATCATACTGAATGGGCAAAGGCTGGAAGCATTTCTTTTGAAAACCAGCATAAGACAAGGATGCCCTGTCTCACCACTCCTATTCAACATAGTATTAGAAGTTCTGGCCAGGGCAATCAGGCAAGAGAAAGAAATAAAGCACATTCAAATAGGAAGACAGACAGCCAAATTGTCTCTGTTTGAAGACGACATGATTCTATATTTAGAAAACACCATTGTCTCAGTCCAAAAACTCCTTGAGCTGATAAGCAACATCAGCAAAATCTCAGGATACAAAATTAATGTGCAAAAATCACAAGCATTCCTCTACACCAACAATAGACAAGCATAGAGCCAAATCATGAGTGAAGTCCCATTCACATATGCTACAAAGAGAATGAAATACCTAGAAATACAACTTACAAGGGACATGAAGGACCTCTTCAAGGAGAACTATAAACCACTGCTCAAAGAAATGAGAGATGACACAAACAAATGGAAAAACATTCCATACTCATGGATAGGAAGAATTAACATTGTAAAAATGGCCATACTGCCTAAAGTAATTTATAGATTCAATACTATTCCGATCACGCTCCCAGTGACTTTCTTCACAGAATTAGAAAAAACTACTTTAAATTTCATATGGGACCAAAAATGAACCCGTATAGCCAAGACAATCTAAGTGAAAAGAACAAAGCTGGAGGCATCATGCTACCTGACTTCAAACTATACTACAAGGCTACAGTAACCAAAACAGCATGGTACCAATACCAAAACAGATATATAGACCAATGAAACAGAACAGAGCCCTCAGAAATAATGCCACACATCTACAACCATCTGCTCTTTGACAAACCTGATGAAAACAAGAAATGGGGAAAGGATTCCCTATTTAATAAATGGTGTTGGGAAAACTGGCTAGCCATATGCAGAAAACAGAAACTGGACCCCTTCCTTACACCTTATACAAAAATTAAATCAAGATGGATGAAAGACTTAAATGTAAGACATAAAAACCCTAGAAGAAAACCTAGGCAAAACCATTCAGGACATAGGCATGGGCAAAGGCTTCATGACTAAAACACCAAAAGCAATGGCAACAAAAACCAAAACTGAAAAATGGGATCTACTCAAACTAAAGATCTTCTGCACAGCAAAAGAAACTATCATCAGAGTGAACACACAACCTACAGAATGGGAGAAAATTTTTGCAATCTATCCATCTGACAAAGTTCTAATATCCAGAATCTACGAGGAACTTCAACAAATTTACAAGAAAAAAACAAGCCCATCAAAAAGTGGGCAAAGAATAGGAACAGACACTTCTCAAAAGAAGACATTTATGTGGCCAAAAAACATGAAAAAAGCTCATCATCTCTGGTCATTAGAGAAACACAAATCAAAACCAATGATTTTGATGATGAGATACCATCTCATGCCAGTGAGAATGCCGATTATTAAAAAGTCAGGAAACAACAGATGCTGGTGAGGCACTGGAGAAATAGAAATGCTTTTAGACTGTTGGTGGGAGCATAAATTAGTTCAACCATTGAAGAAGACAGTGTGGCAATTCCTCAAGGTTCTACAACCAGAAATACCATTTGACCCAGCAATTCTATTAGTGGGCATATACCCAAAGGATTATAAATTATTCTACTATAAAGACATATACACACATATGTTTATTGCAGCACTATTTACAATAGCAAAGACATGGAACCAACCCAAATGCCCACCAATGATAGACTGGATAAAGAACCGTGGCACATATACACCATGGAACACTATGCAGCCATTAAAAAGAATGAGTTCATGTCCTTTGCATGCACATGGATGAAGTCAGAAGCTATCATTCTCAGCAAACTAACACCAGAACAGAAAACCAAACACTGCATGTTCTCATAAGTGGGAGTTGAACATTGACAACACATGGACACGGGGAGGGGAAAATCACACATCAGGGCCTGTCAGCGGGTGGGAGGCAAGGGGAGGGAGAGCATTAGGACAAATACCTAATCCATGTGGGGCTTAAAACCTAGATGATGCATTGATAGATGCAGCAAACCACCCTGGCACATGTATACCTATGGAACAGACCTGCACATTCTATACATGTATCCCAGAACTTAAAGTAAAATAAAAACAAAACAAAACAAAAATGTGCAAAGGATTTAGCTTCACGGAAGCAGGTATAAGAATGTGAATAACCACTTGAAAAGTTGTTAATGTTATTAGTCGTGAATAAAATGCAAATTAAAGCTAAATTGAATTACCACTTTACATCCACTAGATTGACTAAAGTTAAAGATTCACGTTACCAAGTGCTAACAAGAATCCAGAGAAACTGGAACTTTTATACTTTGCTGATGGGGTTGTAAAATAGTATAACAACATGGAAAACAGTCTGGCAGTTTCAAATAAAGTTAAAAATATGTATACCATCCAATCCAGAAATGTCACTTCTATGTATTTACCCAAGAGAAGTGGAAACATGTATCTACACAAAGACTTATATGCAAGTTTTCATTTAGCTACTTTATTTGTAATAGAAAAAACCAGAAGGAACCCAAATGTTCACTTGGTTAATGGATTAAAAATATGGTTTATTTATACAATAAAATATTACTCAGTAATCCAAAGAAATTTTAATTGACAAAATAACACAAATGAATCTCACAAGCATTAGGATGAATCAAAGAAGCCAGACCCAAAAGATTTCATGATATATGATTCCATTTATATGACATTGTTGAAAAGACAACATTTTAGAGTAAAATTGTTGCCTTGAGTCAAGGGTGAGGAGAGAATTGTTGCAAGGAAGCATGAGATAACTTTTTGAGATGTTGGAAATATTCTCTATCTTGATTATGGTTATACAAATATAAATATAAAATTATGTATTTATAAAAGTGATGAATTTTGCAAGTATTTATTTTTCAAAAATGCTTATATTATACAAGATTATTGTCAAAAATATGCCTTGTACTACATGCATTTATATTATACAAACATTTATTACCTTTAAATATCACCTTATGTGCCAGATGATAAAATAATGCAAGGGTTGTCACATTGCAGCATATTGTTATTCAGAAATTAGTCATATAGGCCCTTAATGCTTGAGGAGTTCAGAGCAAAGAGATCACCACAGCCCCTGTGCTAGAGAGGATTTCAGTCCAGAAAATGAACTTGAGTTGTATTCTAAGGAATGTGAAAGACTCAAGGAGGCAAAGTGGAAGAGAGAGATCATTCTGCCTCATCTTCCTCCAAATATTCTCTCCACTTCCAAAGAGATCTCTTTTGATAATCCCACAAACTCAGGCTTGTCACTCTCCTGCTACAAGACTCTGAACTCTACCTTTCCAACTGTAGATTCAGTTGTTCTCCATCAGCTTGAGGATCCCATCCAAACTCCTTAGCATGGCATGCACAGTACTGATGACCTGGCTCCTGTCCATCTTGAGGTCCATTTCCAACAGCACTACCTTCACTTCCTGAATTATCCATAGGTCAACATCCCAGTCAGCAGCCCTGCCTGGGCCCTGCTCAAGAGGATCAGTGTGCCAGCCTCCAGAGCCTGGGAAGCCTGGGAAGGCAGAAAAAACAAAGCTACCAAGTCAGAATTCTTGGTAGGAAATGAGACAGATTGTCTAGCAAGGAATTTAGAATGGCATCAAAAGAGACAATGAGTCCTACAATGTGGATCTTTAGAGAGAATTCTGGCTCAGAAACTTTTAGCAGGAATCTCATTAATAAAACAAGGGTACTGGAAGAGGGTGGAGCTATGTGCGAAAAGGTCAGTTCAAAAGCTCCTATTCCAGGTCCTCACAGCAAAGCCATTCAAACCCCGAGAGTGAGGCAGTATAGCCCAGTGGCTAAGAGCGCAATTCCCAAGACTCTGAATTCTACCTTTCCACTGTAACAACTGTGCTATCTTGGGCAAGTAATTAACCTTTCAAAGCCTCAATTTTTAATCTGTATATTGATTAAATGCAATAATACATGTGAAACTATTAACACAATGATTGGCAAATGGCAAGTTCTGAGTAAATGATGTCCACAAGTGTTAAGAAGAGTAACTGAAGCAACTTGAGTACTTCTTGATTCTAGAAGGGGTATTTGAAAGGCAGGAAGTTCTTAAACTCACCTGTGGAGAATGGGATAATGTAGCAGTCAAATGAATTAAAGTTACGTTTAGATCATGTAAAACTAGAAACAATGAACAAGAAACAATGGGCTACAAAAGCTTGGACGAATCACTTTACCTCTCTGGACCTCAGTTTCTTGTTTGTTTAGTTTTTTACCTATAAATCTGGATTTGATGATATTTTACAAACCTTCCAGCTCTAACATGTTATGACTCTATAAAAAGAGATGGATTGTTGAATTATGACAAGAGGACTCTTTCATTTTATATGACCTTAGCAAAGAATGATGCCCTCAGATGATCTGACATTTTCCAGCTCTAACTTGCTTCATTAATTTAGGATTGAAGCAATAACATAAGATTGACAGTGAAATTGAAATTGAAATTAGCACATAAATTATATAGAAATGTATTAATTTGGTATAGCAAAGTTTGAGATAATAGTTTTGCTGGAGAATATTTATGCAGTGGTTAAAAGCATACTGAATCAGTTCTAAAGAGGGTATTTTCAGTAAGGAGGATGTCTAGGAAATGACTTCAACAGGATGAGGAGATGGGAACTTATTATTGTCATCCCTCTGCAGAAGTATCAATCTGGACAACTACTCACACACAGAGTGTCACTGTGGGATTCCAGGAGTCCAGTAGAGAAATTCCAGAACACTGTTGGAGCAAAACATCAAAGAATAGATACATTGAAGAGGGTAAAAAGAACATTTTCACTTTACCTGCATTACATGTCCCCCAAGGTGGCTTGCTGAGTGCCGAGAGAGAGCTCTTTGACCTACAATTTCTCTGACAGGGGGAAGTGAGAGCATCGTGAGTGAGTACCCAGCTTCCCCAGATGTGTGGAACACTCCCCAAGAGGCCCATTTTTTTTCTCTCATCCAGAAAACTGAGCGTGAATTAGGAGATGCTGGGAACAGGACAGACAGGACACAAACCCTAACTGCTCCACCAACTCCATCAGGAAGCTCACTCACAAGTCACTTGGGGCACCTCACCTGTGGACCCTCCAACTGGCCCATAGGCACTCCAGATATTTTATATGTCTCACTTCCCCTGCACCTGGGTTGGTTCCTCAAGTGTAACTTCCCTGAAATTACATTTATGTCTTGTAAAGCTAGAACAATGAACAAGGAACAATTGTTCCCTGAGTGTGTTCTCATGAACGGTGAGTGCAAGTATCTTTTATAGACACCCAACTCATCTCTATGGGATTGGAAAAAGCCACACAAACTTAAGAATTTCAAGGCACCACCAGGGAAAGCAAACAGGAGGCTGTCAACACCTGGCTTGGCTTTGTGTGACCTAAACAAGACAGAGAATCTAAAGCATTAATCCCCAAGAGGGAACAAGAGGTATGGAGCAGGTACACTCATAGAAAAGATCTGATCTAGTCTCAGAATCCCTAGCTGGGCTAATTGGTGAAGATGTTTCTTTCCTGAATCCAGTCAGTAAAAACTGAAGGAGATGACTGCTTCTTCAAACATGAATATAGCAATGTAAGACTTTAAGGAACATGAAAAATCAATGGAACATGATACCATCTAAGAGGCAAAATAATATTTAAGTAATTTATCCCACAAAGGTGGAGATGAAGAAACTGCCTGACCAAAAATTCGAAATAATTGTTTTAGGGAAACTCAGTGAGCTAGATGAAAACATCAATAGACATCTCAACAAAATAAAAAAAAAAAAACATAGAAAGTAAAAGGTTTAATAAAAAGATATAAATTTTTTAAAAGATCAGAAATTTTCGAGCTGAAGAATGCGATGGATTAATGCAAAAAATGCAATAGAAATCAACAGCTGATATGATCAAATAGAAGAAAGAATCTGTGAACTTGAAGATAAGTCACTTGTATTTCATCAGAGGAGAAAATAGAAAAGAGAATGAAAAAGGATGAAGAAAGATTATTGGACATATGATACACCATCAGAAAAGCTAACTTTTGCATTATGAGTATTCCAGAAGGATAAGGAACAGATAAAGGGGCAGAAAACTTATTTAAAGAAATAATGGATTAAAACTTCCCAAATCTGGGGAAAGATATTGACATCCAGGTATATGAAGCTTAAAAGTCTCTAAATAGATTCAACTTTCAAGAAGCCTTGATGGGATATATTATAATCAAAGTGTCCAAAATCAAAGACAAAGAGAATTTTGAAAACAGCAAAGGAAGGTGGCTTATAACATACAATGAAAGCTTCCTTGGGCTAGCAACATATTTTTTTTTAGCAGAAATTTGGCAGTATAGGAAAGTGAGACAATATATTCAAAGTGCTAGAAGTTAACAAATTGTCAGTCAAAAATACTTTATCTGACAAAACTGTCCTTCAGAAATAAAGGAGATAAAGACATTCCCAGACAAATAATAAATGCCAAGGGGTTCACCACTATTGGACCTGCCCTATAAGAAATGCTACAGGGTATTATTCAGGCTGAAATAAAAGAATGTTAATTAGTACCATGAAAATATATGAAGTATAAAACTCACTAGTAAAGATAAGTATGTAGTCAAATTCAGTGCACTCTAATACTGTAACAGTGGTATGTAAATTTTGTTTGGGATGATGAAAATGTTTTGAAAATGAATAGTGGTGATGATGGTTTTGCAACACTGTTAATGCATTTGATGCCACTGAATTGAATAGTCAATAATTATTAAAATTGGAATTTTATATATACCACAATAAAAAACCAAAAAAAAACCTTGTAACTCTAGTATAAAGATTAAAAGCAAAAAGCACCCAAAATAACCATTAGCTGCAATAATTTGCTGAATACACAACATAAAAAAGATGTAAATTTTGACATCAAAAAATAAAATATGTGGAAGAGAAGGGTTAAAAGTGTAGTTTTGGGATGAGATAAAAAAGTTTTTAGATTAAAATAGACTGTTATAACCATATGATAGTTTCTGTAAGCCTCACTGTAACCACAAAGCAAAAACATATAGAGGCACAAAAGATAAAGAGAAAGGAATCCATGCATACTACTACGGAAAATTATCAAAATACAAAGTAAGACAGCAAAAGAAGATAAAAGGAACAGAGGATTTACAATACAGCCAGAAAACACTAAACAAAATGAAAATACTAAGTCTTTATCTTTCAATCATTACATTAAATTATATCGATTAACTTCTCTCATCTAACGACTTGGAGTGGCTGCATGGAAAAAAATAAGACAATACTCAACTATATGTTTCCAGTAAGAGTCTCACTTGAGCTTTAAGACCACATATAGAATGACAGTAAAAGGCTAGAAAAAATATTCTATGAAAATGAAAACCAAAATAAATCAGAGGTAGGAATATAAGTATCAGACAAAAAGACTTTGAGTTCAAAACTGTCACAAAAGACAAATAAGGCTATCATATAATTATAAAGGAGTACATTTATCATGAGGATAGAACAATTTAAGTATATATGTATCTAACATTTGAGTAACTAAATATATAAGACAAATATTAAAAGATCTGGAGGGATAAACAGCAATACAAAATAGTAGGGGGCTTCAATTCTCCACTTCCAGCGATAGATAGACTATCCAAACAGAAAACTAATAAGGAAATATTGGACTGGAACTATACTTTAGATGAAATAGATCTAACAAAGTTATTTAGAAGATTCTATCCAACAGCAACAGAATATACATTATTCTCAAGAGCACATGAAATGTTTTTTTCAGAATAGATCACATGTTAAGCCATCACACAAGTATTAAATTTAAGATTGAAATCATATGAAATACTGTTTTGACCACAATTATATAAAACTAGAACTCGATAGCTTAAGGAAAACTGGAAAATTCACAAATATGTGGATATTAGATAATACGCTTCTGAACAACCAAAGGACCTAAGAAGAAATCAGAAAAGGCCTTTGACACAATTCAACGCCCTTCATGCTAAAAAACTCAATAAATTCGGTATTGATGGACTGTATCTCAAAATAATAAAAGCTATTTATGACAAACTCACAGCCAATATCATACTGAATGGGCAAAAACTGGAAGCATTCCCTTTGAAAACTGGCACAAGACAGGGATACCCTCTCTCACCACTCCTATTCAACACAGTGTTGGAAGTTCTGGCTAGGGCAATCAGGCAAGAGAAAGAAAGGGTATTCAGATAGGAAAAGAAGAAGTCAAATTGTCCCTGTTTGCAGATGACACGATTGTATATTTAGAAAACCCCATTGTCGCAGCCCAAAATCTCCTTAAGCTGATAAGCAACTTCCGCAAAGTCTCAGAATACAAAATCAATGTGCAAA
Source organism: Chlorocebus sabaeus (assembly GCF_047675955.1). NCBI lineage: Eukaryota > Metazoa > Chordata > Mammalia > Primates > Cercopithecidae > Chlorocebus > Chlorocebus sabaeus. Next base: position 37,242,440 of record NC_132913.1, read on the forward strand.
AATCACAAGCATTCTTATACACCAGTAACAGACAAACAGAGAGTCAAATCATGAATGAACTCCCATTCACAATAGCGTCAAAGAGAATAAAATACCTAGGAATCCAACTTACAAGGGATGTAAAGGACCTCTTCAAGGAGAACTACAAACCACTGCTCAGGGAAATAAAAGAGGATACAAGCAAATGGAAGAACATACCATGCTCATGGATAGGAAGAATCAATATTGTGAAAATGGCCATACTGCCCAAGGTAATTTATAGATTCAATGCCATCCACATGAAGCTACCAATGACTTTCTTCACAGAATTGGAAAAAACTGCTTTAAAGTTCATATGGAACCAAAAAGGACCCCACATTGTCAAGACAATCCTAAGTGAAAAGAACAAAGCTGGAGGCATCACGCTACCTGACTTCAGACTATACTACAAGGCTACAGTAACCAAAACAGCATGGTACTGGTACCAAAACAGAGATATAGACCAATGGAACAGAACAGAGCCCTCAAAAATAATACCACACATCTACAGCCATCTGATCTTTGGCAAACCTGACAAAAACAAGAAATGGGGAAAGGATTCCCTATTTAATAAATGGTGCTGGGAAAATTGGCTAGCCATAAGTAGAAAGCTGAAACTGGATCCTTTCCTTACTCCTTATACAAAAATGAATTCAAGATGGATTAGAGACTTAAATGTTAGACCTAAAACCATAAAAACCCTGGAAGAAAACCCAGGTAATACCATTCAGGACATAGGCATGGGCAAGGACTTCATGTCTAAAACACCAAAAGCAATGGCAACAAAAGCCAAAATTGACAAATGGGATTTAATTAAACTAAAGAGCTTCTGCACAGCAAAAGAAACTACCATCAGAGTGAACAGACAACCTACAGAATGGCAGAAAATTTTTGCAATCTACTCATCTGACAAAGGGCTCATATCCAGAACCTACAAAGAACTCAAACAAATTTACAAGAAAAAAACAACCTCATCAAAAAGTGGGCAAAGGATACGAACAGACACTTCTCAAAAGAAGGCATTCATACAGCCAACAGACACATGACAAAATGCTCATCATCACTCCCCATCAGAGAAAAGCAAATCAAAACCACAATGAGATACCATCTCACACCAGTTAGAATGGCAATCATTAAAAAATCAGGAAACAACAGGTGCTGGAGAGGATGTGGAGAAATAGGAACACTTTTACACTGTTAGTGGGACTCTAAACTAGTTCAACCATTGTGGAAAACAGTGTGGCGATTCCTCAAGGATCTAGAACTAGAATTTGATCCAGCCATCCTATTACTGGGGATATACCCAAAGGATTATAAGTCATGCTGCTATAAAGACACATGCACACGTATGTTTATTGCAGCACTATTCACAATAGCAAAGACTTGGAATCAACCCAAATGTCCATCAGTGACAGACTGGATTAAGAAAATGTGGCACATATACACCATGGAATACCATGCAGCCATAGAAAAGGATGACTCCACGTCCTTTGTAGGGACATGGATGCAGCTGGAAACCATCATTCTCAGCAAACTATCACAAGAACAGAAAACCAAACACTGCATGTTCTCACTTATAGGTGGGAATTGAACAATGAGATCGCTTAGACATAGGAAGGGAAACACCACACACCGAGGCCTATTGTGGGGGGGGGAGGGGTAGCATTAGGAGATATACCTAATGTAAATGACGAGTTAATGGGTGCAGCACACCAACATGGCACATGTGTACATATGTAACAAACCTGCACATTGTGCACAGGTACCCTAGAACTTAAAGTATAATAATAATAATAAGAAGAAGAATGGCGTGAACCCGGGAGGCGGAGCTTGCAGTGAGCTGAGATCCGGCCACTGCACTTCAGCCTGGGCGACAGAGCGAGACTCCGTCTCAAAAAAAAAAAAAAAAAAAAAAAAAAAACAGATAATAATAATAATAATAATAGTAATAATAATAAAGGAAATCAAATGGGAAATTTTTTAAAATTTTGAGAAAAACTGGGGTGGAAATATAACACATTAAAACTGGTGAGATGCAGAAAAGCAGTTCTAAGTGGGAAGTTTATAGTAATTAATACTTACATGAAGAAAAAAAAAGAATCTCAAATAAACATTCATCCTAATTTTACACCTCAAGAAAGTTGGAAAAGAACAAACTAAGTCCCACATTAGTAGGGAGAAGATAACAAAAATCAGAGCAGAAATAAATGAAATAGAGACTAGTAGAACAATAGAAAAAATTTAAAAACCAAGACCAGTTTTTTTGCAAAGGTAAACAAAATCAACAAATCTTCAGCTAGGCTGAAAAAAAAGGGAAGACTCAAATAAATAAAACTAGGAATGAAACAGGAGACATTATAACTGCTACCACAGAAATACAAAGGATGAGAGACTGAACGTTTTATGCCAACAAATTGGATACACTAAAATAAATGAATAATTCCAAGAAATATTTAACCTAGCAAGACTAAATTATGAAAAAACAGAAAATCAGAACAGATCAATCATAAGTAAGAATATTGAATCAATAATCAAAAATCTCCCAACAAAGAAAAGCCCTGATGGCTTCTCTGTTGCATTCCACCAAATATTTGAAGAATTGATATCAATTCTTCTCAAATTCTTCCAAAAAATTGAGGGGGAGGTAAAACTTCCAAATTCATTTAATGAGTCCAGCATTACTCTGCTATCAAAGCCAGACAAGAACACTGGAAAAAAAAAAAAAAAAGAAAAATACACGTTGATACCCAGATGATAATAGATGTAATATACCACATTACCAGAATAAAGTTTAGGCCGGGCGCGGTGGCTCAAGCCTGTAATCCCAGCACTTTGGGAGGCGGAGACGGGTGGATCACGAGGTCAGGAGATCGAGACCATCCTGGCTAACACGGTGAAACCCCGTCTCTACTAAATATTACAAAAAACTAGCCGGGCGAGGTGGCGGGTGCCTGTAGTCCCAGCTACTCGGGAGGCTGAGGCAGGAGAATGGCGTGAACCCGGGAGGCGGAGCTTGCAGTGAGCCGAGATCTGGCCACTGCACTCCAGCCTGGGCGACAGAGCAAGACTCCATCTCAAAAAAAAAAAAAAAAAAAAAAAAAAAAAAAAAAAAACAGAATAAAGTTTAAAAATTATTAATAAATGCAGAGAAAGCATTTGAAAAAATTCAATATTCTTTATACATCTCTCAAAAAATTAGTTACAGAAGGAATGTATCTCAACACAATAAAGGTCATAATGGAAAGCCCACAGCCAACATCATTATGAAATGGCAAAAAGCTAAAAGTGTTTTCTTTAAGGTCAAGGGACAAGACAAAAATGGCCACTAGGCAAAATAAATAAATACAATAAGTAAAAGACATCCACATCATATTGTAGAAAGGTAAATCATCTATGTTTGCTATGATATACTCTTCACCAAAAAAACTGTTAGAACTAACAAATGAATTCAGTAAACTTGTAGGATAAAAAGTTAATATACAAAGATCAGTAACATTTTTATATACAAGCAAAAACTATAAAAACAAGAAATTAAGAAAACAATTCCATTTACAATAGCTTCAAAAAGAATAAAATTATTTGGAATAAATTTAACCAACGAGGTGAATGATCTGTACACTGAAAACAGTAAACATTGATGAAAGCAATTGAAGAAGACATGAATAAATGAAAAGGTTTTCCATATTTATGGATTAAAAGAATTAATTTTATCAAAATATCCATACTACCAAAAGTGGTCTACAGATTCAATACAATCAATATCAAAATTCAAATGACAGTTTTCACAAAAATATTTTAAACATATTAAAATTTGCATGGAACCACAAAAGACCCTGAATATCTAAAGCAATCTTGAGCAAGAACAATGCTAGAAATATTATACTTCCTGATCCAAATTATATTAAAAAGCTATAGTAATCAAAATAGTATGATACAGACATAAAAACGCACAGACCAATGCCACAGAATAGAAAGCTCAGAAATAAGTCCTCACCTATATAGTCAACTAATTTTTGACAAAGGGTCTGAGAATGCACAATGAAAAATGTATAGTCTCTTCAAAAATGTTGGTGGAAAAACTAGATGTCCATATGCAAATAAATAAATAAAATAAATAAATAAATTTGATCCTCATCTTCTATACACAATAGTCAGCTCAAAATTCATGAAAGACTTAAACATAGTACCTTAAACTATAAAACTGTAAGAAAATATAGAGAAAAAGCTCTATGACATTGGTTTGGCAAAGATTTTTGGGGATATGACATTTAAAGCACAGGCAACAAAAACAAAAATAAACGAGTGGAACTGCATCAAACTAAAATGTTTCTGTGTCTCAAAGGAAACAATCAACAAAGTAAAAAACAAACCTACAGAAAGAAAGAAAATATTTGCAAATTATATATTGGTTGAGAGGTTAATATCCAAAATCTATAAGGACTGTATATAATTCAATAGCAATAAACAACAAGAACAACAACAAATAACCTGATTTTAAAATGTTCAAAGGACCTGTATGAACATTTTTCCAAAGAAGCCATACACATGGCCTGATATATGAAAAGGCGACTAACATCACTAGTCATTAGGGAAATGTAACTCAAAACCTCAGTGAAGTATCATCTCACACCTATTAGGATGACTGTTATCAAAAAGTCAAAAGATAAATAATTATTGCAAGGATGTGGAGAAAAGGGAACTCTTTGTTGGTGGGAATTTAAATTGGTGCAGCCATAATGAAAAATGGCTTGGAATTCCCTCAAAATAATTTAAAAAGAAATACCATATGACCCAGAAATCTCATTTCTGGGTGGATATCCAAAGGATATAAAATTACTGTCTCAGAGATCTGCACACCAATGTGTCACATGCACGAATCTGGAGGATATTGTGTTAAATGAAATAAGCCAGGCACAGAAAGACAAATACTGCTTCATCTCACTTATGTGGAATCTAAAATAGTCAAACTTAGAGAAACAGACAGTAGCATAGTGGTTGCTAGGGGAAACAGACCAGGGGAAATAGTTGCTGGTCGAATGCTACAAACTTTCAGTTTTAATAGGAATAGGATCTGGAGACCTATCATATGGCATAGTGACTATAGTTGGTCACGTATTATATACTTGAAATTTCCTAAGAGCAAACATTTTAAGTATTTTCACCACACACACAAAAGGTAACTGTGAAGTGATGGATATATTAATTTGATTGTGGGAATCATTTAACAATGTATATGTATATCAAAACATGTTGTACACCATAGGTATGTTCAACCTTTGTCAGTTTTACCTTAATAAAGTGGGGGGAGGAAAGATTATATCAGTTTGGTTTAAACCAATTTATTTTAATGAAAATGGAACTGAGGAGAAGTGTTCTGTGATTATTAAAGACTTTATTCGGATCTAACACACAGAGAACTCAGTAAATGAGCCTTCTGCTTTCTTCTTTTCCTTCTCATTCCATAACAGTTCCCAGCTTAGTAACATTGAAGTCTTCAGAACATGTTAGTTTACATGACCTACTGCTTTTGCTGAGCTCTTCTGCACAAGGAAGAGAAGCTTCAGGAATGAGCTTAAGTGACCAAAAGCCCCTTCCCAGGATTCAGCTGGGATCTGCAAACCATCAGAACTCTCCAGTAGGGGCTGTGAGCTAAAGCTTGGTCAAATCCAACTTTCCTAAACTTTCAAAGAGATGGTCTGCAGGACTGTAACTCAGAGTAATACTTTTACTGCTTAGGGAATCAATCACTTGCCTTTAAACGCTTTGCATAAAGATTAGTTACCAATGTACTTCTCTCATAGCCAAAAAATTTACAAGAGCATGGAATATAGCAAAGAAAATCTGATATGAGGAAGTGAAAAAAACCATGATTTCTCTGTTTCAGAAGTATCTGTTGTTATTACAGATTCAAAATAAGGTAAAAAAAATCTGGATCGTCCTCTCAGTTGAAGGCTTTTGTCATTGTGTTTACAGAAATTTAGCTGAGGAAAGTCTCTTAGAGGTATGTGGTCATGTGTAGCAAAAACAATACTGGGTATAATGTAATTACATGGTAACATCATGGTGCTCTTAACTAGCTAGCAGGGCATAATGATGCTTATTAATGGCACATAGGAAACATCGTGGCACAGAACAATGGGAGAAATGTTTTACAGTTTGACCTCAACAAAGAAAAGAAAGGGTTTCAAAATATCCACTTCATCAACTACACAGAGGACAGAGAGAATGTCACTTGTAAGAAGAACCAAAATTTACCAAAATTTGATGAGGTTAATATCCAAAATATATAAGGAATTTATACAACTGAATAGCAAGAAAACAAAAAACTGATTTACAAGCTGGTAGGTCTGCAGGGTCAAATAAAATAACAAAACCTTTCTCAAAAATCGACAGGAAAATCAGGAAGTCCATATTTTGTATAAGAATGATAGAAAGAAATGAAGCCTTCAAAAAGAGCACTCACAGTGAGTTTTGAGCACAGGCAGAGGCAAAGATTAAGGATTGGGTAAATATTATCACCAGAGACCTAAAATGTGATAACAAAGACTTACCACAAAAGGAAAAACTACAGACAGTAGAGGACTCACAGAACAGGATCAGCAACAAGGGAAACAAGGGAACATGAGGTATGGAGGTTTTCATACAAAGTCCATCCCTTACCCACCGAGGAGCAAGCAAAGATTCATTCCAATGTATGAATTGGAATAAGATTTTTAGTCATGGTGATTGTGACCAAGTTGATGAATAATAAAATAAAGAGCTAGTCGGGTCTCACTGGGGAAGGAGATCAGGCATTTGTATATGAGGGAGATTTCTGAAACTGCAATTCAATTCTAGAAGGATATCTAGTTGCAGTTTGTTGTTGTTGTTGTTTGTTTTTTGTGTTTTTTGTTTTGTTTTGTTTCTGAGACAGAGTATTATTCTGTCCCCCAGACTGGAGTGCAGTGATGCAGCCATGGCTCACTGCAACCTAGAACTTTCAGGCTCAGACAATCCTCCTACTTCAGCCTCCCAAGTAGCTGGGACTACAACCACATGCCACTACTCCTGGCTAATTTTTAAAAATGTTTTTGTAGAGATGAGGTCTAGCCATGTTGCCCAGGCTGGTCTTGAACCCCTGGACTCAAGCGATCCGCCCTCCTTGGCCTCCCAAAGTGCTGGGATTACAGATGTGAGCCATTGTGTTCCACCTAATGGCAGAAATTCTTAAATGAGCCCTATGGAGTTTTTGTGTATAGATGAGTCATCCCGTGAGCATACCTGAGTAACAATCAATATTATAAAAATGCTGTTTTCTAGTTTTGCAAATGAGGTATGTGAATTCAGTGCTAGAGATAAATTGCAGGGATCACAGAGAAGGTATCACCAGTGGTTTTCTTTCTCTAATCTTCCTTCATATTGAAGGAAGATGTTGAACAAATATTTTTAAACTATCTACTTGAAGTTGTACCAGGGCATTAGTCTGTCTGAGATACCTATGTGTCTCTGGGTAGTCCATGGAAAATACAAACTGCTCTCAGTGCAAAACTCAGGTTGAGTCACTCTCAAAAAACACTTGATCATTGTCATGAAGATTTTTATATTAAAAATTTCTTAGAGGTCTTGCTTAGATCCCGTCCAGTGTGATCAGTAACCCTGATTAGCAGAGTTAGAGTTCTAGCACCCAAAAAAAGACAACTCAGATAAAAAGCACTATTTACAGACTGTTTCCTTCTGGATAAGTTATAACTTTCATTTGCATTTCATAACACTAAACATACCGGCAGTGATTCTATTAATCATGTTCTTTTAAAAAGGATAAATATTTTGATAATATCTTATCTAGAGGAGGGAAATATCTAGTATATCTGATAGCCAATCTATACAACCTGTTTCCAATATCTAGTTGATAAAAGATGTCAGTAATACATTATTTGTTTCTACAAAGGCTTTGGTAAACATATTGCTATGAGCCTATATGGTATGTGTGTGTGTGTGTACATGTGCAGCACTATACATTGTAAAAGAACATGAACTTGCATACAGGATTATATGTTACAGAACAATGCCCTAAATAATTAAAAATAACACAATATTGTATTATGCTTAACATGATAGTGTATTTCAAGTTACTGTAATCTTCATAGGCCATCCTTTTGTATATAACCAGTGGGAAACTCACTTACTCTCAGGTGGACTTATCACCCCACTTTGACAGGATTTCTGCCCTCTGTGTGCCAGGCTTCCCAAATGACGAGAATATGGCCATCTCTATGAATTACCTCTTCAGATAGCTAGAAAGTTTCTACGAGGCATATATATGAAACTGCCTCAAAAGCTCCAAAAGAGGAGAAGGACTAAAATAAATCTTGGCTGAAATGTAACCAGGTAAACACAGAGATGCTCCAAGGAATCAACACTAGGAAAAATAGAAGTGCAAGTTCTATTCTCCACTTACGAGAATGAGTGGAAAATAGAGCTTGCACTTCTATGAGAAGCTTAATCTTTTCTCCAGTCTCATGCTTATGATCAATGAATGCAGTCGTAGAAAGACATTAGCTTTCCCTACCCCTAGCCCACATGGCCTGAATGTCACAGTATCTCCAAGTTACTGTCCTCAGTGGGAAACAGGTAATTCAATGTCACCTACTTCATGGATTTCTAAAAATGAGAATAATAATTGCGTCTCTATTTACATAAAGAGTTCATTAGATTAGACGCCATTCCCAGAAAGAAGAAAAGCCCACAGTCCTGTGGTGTGAGGAAGCAGGCAAGTGCTGAGCTCCGCTCCGTATTGCTTTGCTCAGCTCTGTTCCTCAGATGACTTTTTCTGTTGAGGGAATTTTAAGTCTTACGTTTCACTAGGAAATTTGTAATCCCATGAGAGGAAACAAACTGCAGTGGTTTAAGAGAGCATTCCGAAATTAGACTGACCAGTTCAAATCCAAGCCCCACTACATCCTAGTTGTTTGACCTGGAACATTTACTTAACTTCAATTTCCCTACCTCTAAAATGTAGATACTCTTAGCATCTGCCTCTTAGCATTCATATGAAAATTAAATAAAATTGTCCATATAAAATGTTTTGTACAGTACTGAGCACATACGAGAAATGCAGTATGTTAATTGCTTTAATTATTTTCAACTAGGCAATGGGTTTTATATTTTTATACTCAGTTTTTAACAATGATTTGAAAATTCCAATAATGAAAAATCTGCGGGTCAGGTGCGGCGGCTCACGCCTGTAATCCCAGCACTTTGGGAGGCTGAGATGGGTGGATCACCTGAGGTCAGGAGTTCGAGGCCAGTCTGGCCAACATGGTGAAATCCTGTCTCTACTAAAAATAGAAAAATTAGCCGGGCATGGTTGTGCACACCTGTAATCGTAGCTACTCGGGAGGCTGAGGCAGGAGAATCGCTTGAACCCAGGAGGCGGAGGTTGCAGTGAGCCGAGATTGCGCCATTGCACTCCAGCCTGGACAACAAGAGCGAAGCTCCATCTAAAAAGAAAAAAAAAAAAAAAAAACAAAACAAAACACGATTTTTAAAAATTATTGTTACCTTTTCCTCCATCCAGTAGCTTTTGGGCCAAAAAAAAAAAAAGAAGAAAACCCCCAAAACACCTAAATTTGAAATCAGGTTTGAGACTGCACCAATCTTTTTCAGGAGGAATGAGCACCAATAAATAGCACATACTTTTTTTATACTATTTTGTTTAATGCTGGTTTTTGACCTAAGTATAAGAAAAGATTACTTAGTTTTCATTCATGAATGTTTACTTTCTAAATATACTTTAGATGTTATGTCCTCAGTGTAGTCTGGATTTTTTTTCCCATTCGAAATAGCATTCACCTTCAAAGCCTGCATGTGAGACACCAGTTTTGTTTAATTTATTGGAATATTTATTTCATAGTCATTCCCATTTTGTTCGACAACTGCATATAATGTAAAGGATAGAAAAGAAAAATCTGTTTCCTTTATAAAGTGCAAAAGCAAGTCATGGCATCAACAGCTTTTCATCGTTTTGAAAATGGCTTGTTTACATTACTCTTGTCTGATACAGGCGGAAAGGTATTCAGGTTTAAAAAATAGTTGTTTTTGCTTCAAAGAAAGGGGATTATATAACTATTTGTGATATGATTAATTAACCTGATCTGAGGATACTTTTTGATAAGGAGAGAAATAGTAATGTTGCAAAAGGCAAGATCTAGGAAATGTCAAGGCACAAGGGATGCTCCCTTCTGAGTCCTTTCTCCTTGGGGGAGGATCCTACATTTTTGCCCGTAAGAGAAAATAGTATTGTCATTCTTATATATTAGATAACCTAGCCTTTGAGTTATTGAGCACAATATTTCCTATGCAATACGCATGTATGTATCTGAGTGTGATATGATTTGCCATGACTGGCACAATTCTTCAGTTGAGATGTGTTATTAAAAAACATAGAGTGGCCATTTCTCGTTATTGGCAGTTGACATTGATAGCGTACTATGGTTGGAAATTTTGGTAAACTCACTGGAATAAATCCCTAAATGCTGGTAGACTTTAAAATTGACATTTACAGAACCTGAGATCACTTCTGCTACACTGTAAAAGCCCAGCAAAATGCATCAATTACAGAATAACTCGTTTAAAAAGTCCTTTGCCAAGCAAATTTCCCCATCTGCTACCCAGCCAACAAGCTGTGTGTAGCCATCATTACTGCCAGCTGCCAGACTAGGGTGTGTCACATCACCTCTTTTCAAAGTGAGAGGAGTGTCACAGCAGCTGGAGATCCTTTGCTTGGTGCTGGCATCATGAAACTCTGCCCTCTCAGCTCCTCACCCCTGTGGTCATTCCTATGGTGATTTGGAGGCTTGCCCATCAGACAATCAACCTGGCTCAGCTGCTTAGGCACTGAAAGGCTGAGTGAACCCAGAACCTTCCATTCCATGCCAGTGTCTTGGATTTCACTCATTTTTCTAATTCATCTATTAGATGTGTATTTATTAGGTACAAAGTACTCTTCTAGGCATTTGGAGCATTAACAATCAATAAAATAGAAGAAAAAAAGTACTGCTTTCATAGAGCTTATATTCTAGTGAACTGACATTTCAATAGTTTCTCTTGATAATCAGGGCATGTATTGGATCGAATTTGAATGAGAACTTTTAAAATATATGAATAGCAAGATCCCTTACAGACTATACAAAAACCTTTTGCTATAAAGTTTGGGAATACTTTGCTTGCTTTTAATTTTGTAATAGTATTAGATCTATAACAGAGCAGCAAAAATAATAGAGATGTCCTGTATCCCTTTTATCCAGCTTCCTTAAATGTTAACATCTTACATAACCATAGTAGAGTTATCAAAGCTAAGAAATTAACTCTAGCACAATACTATGAAATAAACTATAGACTTCATTTCTATTTTACAAGCTTTTCCACTAATGGCTGTTTTATTTCTGTGCCGGGATCCCACATAGCATTTCTTTGTCATATCTCCTTGGCCTCCTCCAATCTATGACAATTCTAATCTTTCTTTGTCTTTCATGACCTTGACCTTTTGAAGAGTACTGGCCACATATTTTAATAGAATGCCTCTTAATGTTGTTTTCATGGTAGTTTCTCAAGATTAGTTTGAGTTATGCACTTTAAAGAAAAATACTCAAAAGTCATGTGGCCTTCCCACTTCATCTTATTAGAGGGGTGCATGTTGCCAGTATATCTTCTTATTGGTGATGTTAACCTTGATTACTTGAATAAGGGCTTATCTGACAGTTTTTTCCATTGCAAACTGACTATATTTCCCTTTGAAATTAGTAAGTGTTTTGGAGGGAATGTTTTGAGAACATGCAAATATCTTGCTCTTCCAAAACTTTTACCCACCAATTTTACCATTTATTGGTGGATTTTTTTTTTCAGGAATTATTACTATGGCATACTAAGGATGATTTTCTATGTCACTTGTCCCTTTTTATATATTAATTAGAAATGTTTGGTAAGGAAAGGCTATCTCTTATCTGTCAATTATTTATTTGTCAATTTATTTAATAATTTAAATCACTATAGATTTATATATATTTATTTTATTCTTTGGTTTATAATGTTATTATTTTACAAAAATTGTTCCAATTTTGGCCTTTGAAGGCTCTTCCAGATTGGCCCTTGTGTCTGTTGGGCCTTTTGGGTAGGTCAGTGTCTCCTTAATGTAGATAGAAATGAGGAAGATTTACTTCTATTGATTCTGTTTGCTTATTTTACATCTGCTTGGACATTTTATTTTTAAAGAAACTTTTTAATACATATTTTAAAAATTGCTAAAACGTATACAAAGGATACAACATGAAACGTGTATTAAAGAAAGCCAAGCTACTCCACTAATATGTGACTGTTTGATCTCTCCCAATTTAATCAGGAATTATGACTAAGACTGGGAGAAAATGCTCCCTAACAGCATACTGTTCAGTGATTGAGAATATACCAAAGCAAAGGCATCATCTAATCAAATATGGACAGCTGAGCAGATATATTCAATCACAACATATTGTAATATTTCCCACATTCCCATAGTATCTTAGCTGTTATAATTAAGGCATGAAGACTGACCATCTCTTTGTTCTGTTTTAAGAATTATATTCCTCTGTTCACAAGTTGAACTATATTATTTACATATTTTTAAAATTTTAAAATCTATGAGTCTTATAAATAGAATAAAATTTGTTTTAAACTCTTAATTTCCTTCAGTTCCATCATGTTGCCATGAATGACAGGAATGACAGGATATCATTCTTCTTTATGGCTGAATAGTATTCCACTGTGCATATATATATATATGTGATATATATATGTGTGTGTGTGATATATATACATGTGATATATATATATATATATATATATATATATATATATATATATCACATTTTCTCTATCGATTTATTTGTTTTTGGACACTTTGCTTTCTTCCATATCGTGGTTATTGTGAATAGTGCTACAGTAAACATGGGGTGCAGATAGGACATTATGTTAAGTGAATTAAACCAGGAACAGAAAATTAAGCACTGCAAGTTCTCACTTATATATGGAAGCCAAAAAATATTGATTTCATAGAATCAAAAAGTAGAACAAAGGATACTAGAGGCTGGGAAGGGTAGAGGGAAAGGAAAGATAGGGAGAGATTTGTTAAAGGATACCAAATTACAGCTAGGTAGGAGGAATAGATTCTAGTGTTCCATACCACTGTGGGATGACAATATTAATAATAATATATAGTTCCAAATAACTGGAAGGAGAATATTGAATTTGCCCAGCACAAAGAAATGACAAAACTTTGAGATGTTGGATGTACCAGTTACCCTGATCTGATCACTATACATTATATGTATCAAAAACCACTATATACCCCATAAATATGTACAATCATTACTTGTCCCTTAAAAATAAAATTTAAAAAGTCTTAATTTCAATGTCCTGTCACATAAGTACTCTAAGAGATTTTTTTCTATTTATTACTATTTTCTTGAGGCTATAACATCATAACTTTGGTAAAAGAAGCTTTTGGACAAAATAAAATCACTTTTAAGAAATGCTCTATCATGGATGCTCTAACAGTTAGAAGCCGTTATCCTAAGTGAATCACAGGAACAGAAAACGAAATACTGCATGTTCTCACTTAAAAATGCGAGCTAAGCAATGGGTACTCATGGACATAAAAATGGCAACCACAGACACTGGGAACTGCAAGAAGGGGGATGGAGGGAGGGAGGCAAGGATTTAAAAGCTAACTATTGGGTACTATGCTCAGTACCTGGGCGATGGGATGAATCATGCCCCAAACCTCAGCATCACACAATATACCAGCTAGCAAACCTGCATGTGTACCCCTGAATCTAAAATAAAATTAGAAACTAATAGAAAAAGAAATGCATGGAAAGGATCCCAAATCTTTGTTGCTTAGATGATGATTTCTCTGCACCAGCACACAGAGACTCATGCCATCAGGAACACTTGACAGATGTTGTGTTGTTCTCATGCTATGCTGCTGTAACCACTGGCCTCCCACTGTGCCCTGGGCAGTACAGCACAGATAGCACCTGCAAAGGTACAGAAGCCAGGGCTCGTGGGAACACCTATCAGCTGAGAAGAGTCACAATCTCACTCGATGTAATTAAGATGGCATAGATTTCAAGCAGTAATTGGTTTATTCTAATAGCTCCCAGTCTGTATTATCCTTTGTTCCCCTCCCGCAGACTATTTCTCCCTAATCTAGTACATCTCACCCTCAGCTTCCAGATCCTTGAAAAGGGAAACTTTGTGTTTTTTTTTTTTTCTTCTCTGCCCTAGGATCCCTAAACCCCTCTCTGCTTCCTGCCTTATCCACTTTGAAACTCTTCCACTATCCTTCCTAACATGGCTGATAGCAGTGCACTGTCTACCACACACATCTCGACAGCTTGGTCCTTGGTTAACATCCTCATTTTCTTATTATCTTATATTTAGAATAAGAACTTGTCACCATCTTAGACCAGATTCATCTCATTCTCTTCTGATTTTTATATTGATGTCTTTTTCTAATATGCTAATTATCTAATCCTTCTCACTCTCATTAACCTAATTCTGTGTACTCTTAAAATTTATATTTGAAAGATCCATAAGAGGATCTCAAGATCCTTAAGAAGCATTTCTTTATTCATTGCCTCACCCCCATCTCCTCACCTCCATCTCTCTCTCTCTCTCTCTTTCTCTCACACACACACACATATACACACACAAACACAATCTTTTCTTTTTTTTACAACTCTGACGCCTAATCCAATTAAGTCACTTTCATGACTTGCAACACAACCTCTATTAGGAAATATTGTCCCCTTTCCCCATCCCATCAATTAAATATAACTTATGTTTCCTAGATTTTTAAACTCTTCTAGATTCAAATAGGCTGACAACTTTCAAATTTACCTAGAACTCTTTCAAGTATTTGGGATAGGGGAGTTTATTTTCACCACAAATGTGATAATGGTTGTCTTCCCCATGTGAACCTCTAAAAGGTTCTGAAAGTTTAGTATAGTACAATAGCTTCCATTAACGATTTATTATCATTATGAAGGTATGCAAACCTTATTTGAACAAAATTCCATGTTCACTCTTTTAAGATTAAAGTATTAGTTTTTCCTTATGGGAAAATTTTTCATGTTCTATATGTTCATTCTTCATATTACATTCTTCCAATTTTTAGCAAACTATTTGATGCAGCTTTCCTCTTTGATTTTATTTACTTACTAGAACAAATTTAGAGCCAAGGATTGCAAACATTGCAACAAACTCAAGAATAGCATTCACATTTCTGCATGAAAATCTGAGGTCTTAAACATAATTTCTTTTAAGTGAGGGAGATTTCCACTTAAAGAGAATTAAATGCAAGGGCACAATAAAATATTGAGGAACACAAATGTTATAACTCTACAAATGCAAAGAGAAGGTGGGAGAAGACATCAGTGGTGTGGAAGTTTCAATAAATCTTTGAAAAAACTGAAAGGTGATGGAGAAATTATAGTTGATTAAACAAGACACATTCACAGGAAGCCAAAGCTTAAAGGGTGTGCAGAGGGGAAAGAAATGATACGAGAGTCAGCTGTTCATATGGAATACAGAGAGGTGATGGGAAGCAAAAGGTATGGGGACATGGGGTGAGAAATGCTGTGGAAAATTGGATGATTTGGATGTCTGTATTTGAAAAACTTATCAAACATCCCTCAGCCCCATAACTCAGAATGCCAGGCAGATAGCTGTAGGTCATTTAGGATGTTAAGCAGGATAGTCTTAGGACTCAGGGACAGTAGAGCTGATGAAGGAAAGAGATAACTCAAAGACTGAAAACTGAGTACAGGGCATTCTGTGAAGGTAAAACCTAGGAACCTATCATTTCCCAACTGTAAATAATTTACTCTTCTCAGCCAAGCAGTTGTTGGAGTCAGCAGGTTGATGGAGATTGAAGTCCAGGAACAAAGACCTGGACTTTTTAAGCAGCTCCTTGGAGAAAGCTCATGAAGGACTGTCTCAGTTCTGGATTCAATGGGGGACCTGACATCCCATGTCAGAAAGTCCACGCTAAACACAGCACATGGCAGGCTTCTAATGGCTCCTCAGAGAGAAGGCCATCAATCCACACAACTGTAATAGATGGGACTGGAAACTGTAGAGAAAACACTGAACAAGGGACCAAGTCCTCTCAATTCTCAAACCTGCAAACAAACATAAACAAGCAAACATACAAGACAAGGATGACAAAGATTGCCTCTTGTTGTCTAAACAAGGGATTATTATATTGGCTAATTCTGTACACCAGTCCCTAGAAGCAAAAACCAGTGTAATGTCAACATTTAAGATAACTCAGAGACTCAACCTGACAATGTGAGCCCCAGTTATTACACAAAGAGTAATAACTCACCTAAGTAGTCAAAGTGCCACACAAACAACAATAAAACAACAGCAAAAAACCAGAACTCTCATAAGAAGCGCCTGGGATCAGCACACAACTTGAATAAAAAAAAAAAAAAAAGAGAGAATTTAATGAAATTCGGATCAGTGTAATTCCAAGGCCTTCACTTCAACAGACTGTGGTGGACAGATTTTTAGGTGGCCATCATGATTCCTGCTTTTTAGTGATTGCTATTCCTTCCTCTTCTGTGTGGGTAGAACCTGTGATTTGCTTCTAACCAGTAGAAAACAGCAAAGGTGATGACATGTATGTGACTGCGTTACCCAAGGTTGAAGTGCCCATTTCTCTGCCATTTCTCTCACCCTTACTGAGTGTGAGGAGGAAAGCAGCCCTGTTGGGGAACCCCACATGGCGAGGAACTGCAGGTGACCTCTGAGAGCTGGGAATGACCTGTGACCAACAGAAACTAAAAGCTCCCAGTTCTACAGTCACAAGGAACGTAATGCTGCCAGCAACCATGAAAGCAGGGAAGTGGCTAATTCCCCATTCAAGCTCCAGATGATACTGCAGCCCTGGGTGTTCCACCTTGATTGCAGGCTTGTGAGACCCTAAAGCAGAGGATTCAGCTATGCCATGCCCAGGCTCCTGAGCCACAGGAACTGTGAGATAATTAATTTGTATTTGGGCCTCCAAGTTCTTGGAAATATTCTTATGCAGCAATAGATAACTAATGCATAGATCTCAATGTGATCTGATGTTTGCAATTCGCAATTTGCACAGTCATGCCTGGTAACCCTGGGTGGAAAGGAGGAGGGGGACAAGATGAAAACAGATACAGGCAAAAAAAGAAAAGACTTTATAAAAATATTTTATACAGTCCCATTTGTATTAAAATTATGTATATTCATTAATAATTGGAAAATATGTTATTAAGTGAAAAGCAGATGGTGTAGTAATGAATATATTCAGTAATTCTTTTTCATTAAAACTAAACACAATCAAGCACATCACAATTTTCCATATGGGTAAATGCATTTATAGATTATTGTGCATTCTTTGGCTCCATGACTATTAGCTCTTTATAGCACAAGTATTCTGCCTTTGCAAACAAATCTCTAGTTTCATATATGATGAAAATTTCTGAAGAATTTGTTTCAAAATCGAAGATGCAGTGGTATTTTAGGGTTTAGTTTTCACACAACAGTATGGCTCTATGCTCCTCAGTTTTCTTCGTAAAATGTGCTTCATTAAATATTATTTTTCTATTGGTTGCTCAAGTTGATCCTCTACTCATTACCCTTCTGCTTTCCCTGTCATTAACAACACTTGCAATCTAAGACAGATGCAATTTAAATAGGCTGCCAATTACCTTTAATTTTCAAAGTGAGATGATGATTGAATTGTGAATTTTTTGTTCAATTTTAATCCCCTGGATTTGGAGAAGTTAATGATTCATTTTGATAACTTGCATTATTTCTTATTTATCATCCTTCAAAGCACTTCATGAATAGGCTGTTCATTTAACTCATCTTTTACAAAGGTATTAGCATTTTTACTCTCTTTTATAAATAATCTTGAAATGACATTTTATATCAAAGCAATTCTTGGAAAATCACAGTAGGATAAAACAAAAGAAGGGTCTCAATAAGATGAAAGCATTTTCGTAATAGATATGTTTCTAGATTTTTGAGTTCACAGATCATTAGGTTTGTAATCATGACTGCTCTCTGGAAAAAAGAAAGGAAGGTTTATATGTATTTTTTAAACAAACATAGAAAAATAATTTTACAATTTTTCAATAGCGTTGAAATATTTTTGCTATTCAGAATATAGACTCATATCATTCATTAGTTCATCTATCCACTAGCTTTACCACACATTTACAATCATGTATATGTATAATAAACGTATACATGACTTGCAACTAAGGCATATGTGACTTTAAAATGTTTGCTGGTTTTAGGTCTTTAGGTGTTAATTATTCATTCATTTGGCAAATTAGGCAACACTGCATTAGTTGAAAACTATGCAATACTGAGTAAGAAAAACAAAATATTCCTTTATCCCATGGAGCACACAATGTATAAAAGAAAGAGTTTTATGGAAGAATCGTACCAATAATTAACCTGTCACAAATATCATAAGAGCTATTAAGATACATCTGTTGCCCTAAGTTGACATGTGGGAGAGACTTAGGAAGGTGGGTCAGGGGTTCCTTGAAAAAGTGAAGAGTGAGCTGACTCTGAAGGCAGAGCAGGATGACCCTAGTGAAAGTGTTTGGGGAGTGTTCCAGGATGGAGGAAAATCCTGTGCAAAGTCTTGGAATGAGAAGGAGCCTGACAGGTTGGAGGCACAGGAGATCTGTCTGTAGCGCTGAGAGTGAAAGAAAACAGGGAAGACTTGAGCTGAAGGGGCTACAGGGACAAGATCAGGACTTCTGCAACAGGGTTGCCTTGGAAGTCACCTGGGTAGTGCAGGCCATGCAGACCCAGTCAAGGAGGACCTCTAGGGCAGGACTTGTGCACTAGCATAAAGTGCCCCAGAGATTCCCAAGTCCATCCAGTGTTCAGAGATGCTTCACTCAACCAGGCAGGACCCTCATCCATGTTTGGATTCTAGTTATTTTCCTAAGAACAATGTGTTTTTATTAAAACATAACAAGTTCAGATTTGGGGGTTGAGAATAACATTTAAGCTACTATGTGGAAAATATATTAATGGCTCATGATATAGTGGATGCAAAGAGAAGCAGGAGACTATTGGAATCACCCCCAAGAGGAGGAAATAATGAGATGGCTAGAGTACTGAAGAAATAAAATGAAATAAAAAAGTAATTTTTTTTTTTTTTTTTTTTTTTTTTTTTTTTTAAACGGAGTCTCGCTCTGTCGCCCAGGCTGGAGTGCAGTGGCCGGATCTCAGCTCACTGCAAGCTCCGCCTCCCGGGTTTACGCCATTCTCCTGCCTCAGCCTCCCGAGTAGCTGGGACTACAGGCGCCCGCCACCTCGCCCGGCTAGTTTTTTGTATTTTTTAGTAGAGACGGGGTTTCACCGTGTTAGCCAGGATGGTCTCGATCTCCTGACCTCGTGATCCGCCCGTCTCGGCCTCCCAAAGTGCTGGGATTACAGGCTTGAGCCACCGCGCCCGGCCCTAAAAAAGTAATTTAAATACTGCATTTTGACTGGGCACAGTGGATCATGCCTGTAATCCCAGCACTTTGGAAGGCTGAGGCGGGAGGACTCCTTGAGATCAGGAGTTTGAGACCAGTCTGGGCAACATGGCAAAACCTTGTCTCTACAAAAAGTATAAAACTTAGCTGGGTGTGGTGGTGTGCACCTGTAATGCCAGCTACTTGGGAGGCTGAGATGAGAGGATCACTTGAGCCTTGAGGCAGAGGTTGCAGTGAGCTGAGATCCAACCATTGCACTCTAGCCTGGGTGACAGAGTAACAACAGTTTTTTTACTTTGTTTCATGTGAGATTAAAAAACGTTTAAATAATTGTAATGGGTTTATCGGAGATATTACTCCAGTCTTTATGCATCCAGTGTTGCTGTTGAAAAGTCATACTCTTGTTCATTTTTAGGTGATTCCCTTTTTCTCTTCAGAAAATTTTAGAATATTCGCTTTTATGTTTTCAAGTCACAGTACAATGTGCTTAGCTGAAGTTTTAATATTTTTAATTTTATATAATTTTTTCCTAATTTATCCTGTTTGGCACTGTATGAATTTCTTCAGCCAGAAGAAATTCGTTCTTTAATTAAATATCTTTCCTTAATTCTAGGAAATTCTGGTTAATTATTTTTTCAACTCTTCCCTCCTTTTTGTAAGATTATATTAAATAATGCTGATGCTGCTACTTCTAATTTCTCACTCTTTCTGTCTCTCACTCTGTAATAAGTATGTTTTTAAACATATATACACTTTACATAAATATATACATATGTGTTTTATATAGGTACATAAAATATACACACATATATAAACATATATACATATATGTAAACATATATACATAATATGTGTGTCTTTAACATTTGTTTCCTGCTTTTCATTATTTTTATCCCTTGTTGATTCATTCTGAGAGTTCTTCAACTTGAGCCTACAGTTTAAATCATTTTCAGTGGTTTACATTCTTCTATTGTACCCATCCATTGTGTTCTCTATTTCAATAACAATAGATTTCATCCTAATATCTCCAACTGGATCCTCTCTGTAATTGCTTGCTATTTCATCATGTTTCCAATATCTCTTCCTATTTCTCTGAGAATAGTATGCTATTTTGAATATCTGTTCTGTGCATTCCAAGAGTTGGTTTTCCAGTATAAGTTGTTTATTTATAGTGTGGCTTTTTTTGCCTGTTGTGCTCTGGCTTCATAAGTGTGTTGAGTGCTAATATTGCTTTGGAGAAGGAAAAGAAAAAGAGCAAAAGTTTAGGTTTTGCTTTGTGCTCTTAAAAATGCCCTAGATGTGCATAAGAGGTGTGCACCTTAAGACCTATAATTTTGTAATCTGGGTTCTGCCATTCCCTGTTCATCCATCTACCTCCACTCTCAGTTCCCCTGCACCCCCCAACCAGTCTAGTCACCAGAACTCTTTCCAGGACTTCAGCCCTGCTCTTCTGGGGCAGCTGCTTGTAACAGTCAATGGGTTGCGCTGTTCAGAGGCCAGCTAGGCAATCAGGACTCCTCGCATAAGGCTCCCAATTTAAGCTCACATGTGGCACTTCCTTGTGTTCTCTCTTATCCTCATCTGCTGCTATTGCTTTCTTGTCCAGTACCAAATAGATGGAAAATAATCTAGGACTTTGGATTTCAAGGCAGTAGCATGGGCCTAGCCTGGGTAAAGAAATGAATGCAATTAGAATACTCTTCTCTTGCGACCCCCGCTGGAATTCAGGCCACAATTCCCCAGCTATGCCAATGCTCCTACACCACTAGGAGTTTACTCTCAGTCTTCTCAAGGTTTCCTCTCGGCTTCTTAGTAATTTACTGATTAGAGTTCTAAGATCTATCAGCCTCCCTTCTTCTGCTCTGCAACCTCCACTGTTAGTTATATGAGTTAACAGCCATCAGAGCTTACCATTTCCTTATCGAATGATCCCTAGTAATTTAGAATCTCTTCTTATCTTTTACCAAGACCTTTTATCAATATATGCACATGATTAATTTGCCCATTAACTTCTTCCACAATTAATTTTCAATCTTCAGAAAATTCTCCTTCTTTTTCTGGACTATTTCTAAATACCTTCTCCCTGATTGCTTTACTTTTAGAAGACTGTAACCACTATGATAGACTTCCCAAGCATAAAAGCATTACATTTCTTATAAAATTACACTGCTATCAATTTTTCTTATAGTTCCAGTTTTTACCTCATGTGTTTAGATGCTCTGACATGTTTTGCACAAAAGTTTATGACTTTATGTGGTATTTGAAAATATTATTTTTATGTAATACGAAATCTTGAATTTAATACTGTGACTATACTTACAATATTTGTCTAATAAATCTTTTCCTATTTGCTTTATATTTTACTTTATTTTATTTTTTAGATATATCTCAGGTATAGATTAAATATTTTTAAAGATATTACATAATCTTTCACTTTTATGGAGGAGTTCAAGCTTCCTATATTTCTATATTTATTAACATAATATACTTAGTTTTACTTTTGCCATGTTTTCCTAATTTTGTTTATATTTCTTTATTTTTTTATATTTTATTGTCATTTTGTTTTGTCTTTTGCCATATGGATCTTTTTATTTGCTAGCGATTCAGCAATTTGAGCATTATATGTTATACTTTTAATTAATTGTGAATTTTTAAATAAGGATTTTCCTATTAAATAAAGGAAAACTATAAGGTGATTAACATATCTTTATTCCTCTTATAGTACAAGCTCCCAGTAGTTTTAATATAATATGGATTTTGTTTTAAACCACTATTCCTTGTTACATTCTACATCCTCTCCTTGAGCAGCATTTTTTAGCATTAGTAATCTTTTCGGATTTAAATTACAACAATGATTTCATCATCTCAGTTTTTAGCTGGTATGAATGCCAATTGCCAACTGTTTTATGCTATGACTTTTTTATTCTTGATATTCATATCAAATCAAGATGCTAACCTTGATTTTCAGGGTTGTAAGCATTAGAGATTCTCTAGTTGAAATGAAAATATAGATTTGGCACAAAGTAATCATTGAATAAAACTAATAATTGTATTTATAGTCTTACGTTTTGGAGTGCATGAGAAGATTTTTTTTTTTTTTCCTGAGGCAGAGTCTCACTCTGTTGTCCAGGCTGGAGTGCAGTGGCACGATCTCGGCTCACGACCACCTCTGCCTCCCGGGTTCAAGCGATTCTCCTGCCTCAGCCTCCTAAGTAGCTGGGACTACAGGTGCCCGCCACCACGCCCTGCTAATTTTTGTATTTTTAGTAGAGACAGGGTTTCACTATGTTGGCCAGGCTGGTATTGAACTCCTGACCTCGTGATCCTCCCGTCTTGGCCTCCTTGGGAGATTATAGGCATGAGCCTATATACTTACTTACTTACTTACTATATACTTACTTAAAATGTCTTCTCGGCTGGGCATGAGTCACCATGTGCCCAGCTGAGAAGACATTTTAAGTAAGTAAAATAGTTATTATTCAAAAACTATTAATGACATTATTTGTAATTCATCACATCAAAAATACATCTTCTGTAAGTTTTTTCCCAAGTAAAATTCACAGTAGAATTTCTGTATCCTTGCACAGATAAACGTTTTTTTCTGTCATCTGAATGCACACATTTGATTAAGTGTAATAGATTTGTAGCATATTTTTAAAAATTGCACATTTTTATCTTGAATTTGTTTCTGTGCTTAGTTTTTTAGAAGAGAAATATAGGTTACCTCATTTTATCACCATTATAGCATGTTTTCTCTCCTCATTCCCCTTCCTCTTTCTTTTCCCTTCCTCTTTCTTCTCTTCCTTCCTCTCTCATCTGGTTGCCTCTAGAACTTTTTCTTTGATGTAGTTTATGCTTTCATCTAGATGTAAATATATTTCTATCAACTGTGCCTGGGATATGGTTGATCCATTCTGGCAATACCTGCATCAGTGAGCCTTTGATTATCATTTCTTTTCAATTATCTTTTTTGTTGCACTTGTTTCAATATTAGAAACCATGATCAAGACCCAGAAACCAAAGTCAGACTCCTATCTTCTCTATCCTCCAAATCCATCATCTTTTCTATAATCACATCCTGCACCTGTCTTTGTATTCTACATTCCTGGAAAAATTTTCAGAACAATTTCTGGTCAGTGTTCAGATTTTCTGTTATCACAATAGTGTCCTTTATTGTATCTAAATAATTACTTAAACTTTGAAGTGACATTATTTTTTAATGATTTTTTTGGCCTATTTGTATCTACTCCTATTTTATATATTTCTTCCTGCTTCTCTCATCAGTTTCCTCCCCCACCACTGATTATAGGTGTTTTCATTCAGTTGCCAACATGTAAAAACCAATTTCTTAGAAATTTCATATTCTAGCTTTTTTGGAAGTAAGAGCTCTGACAACACTGTATCTCACATCCCACCTGTAACCATTGGCTGAGGCCTCCCTCTTTAGCTAGAACATTTTCTCTCCAATTTGTCACTGACTCCCCACTCCTAGACACTATGTTTGAGTTGTATTTTATTATTATACTTGTGAGTTTTTTCTTAAGCTAGTGCTAAATAGAAAATAAAATATTTTTATCTTATTTTGGACTCAAATTTCCATCAAAAGAGAGGAGAGGGGGATGAAAGACAGAGTGAGGAGCTGCTTACTTAAGAAATAAATGATAATGGATGTTTTCTTCTGTGGATGTGAAGAATGGTCCTTCATGGATCCTATGCAAGCAAAAACTATCTGTGCCTAAAGAGCATGTGTTCAGACATCTTTATAAAACAAATAAAGAGACTAGGTAGACAATACAGAAAAAAAGCAAATGAAAAATTTAATAAGCTAAAAAAACATTTAGCTAAAAATTGATATTCATATTGTAATATGCTAGAAGGTTTATTTCTAAAATGTTTTGAGTAATAAAATTGCCCCCAAATTAGAAGTTTCTCACAATGTTATGTTTATTTTTTAAAATGTATTGAATGCAGAAAGGTATGTTTTCCAAACAAGAACAAGCATTTACATTTATAAATATAATTATAATTCTACTGATTAGAATGTTTAATCTATGGTTTAGAAAAATTAAAGAAGAAAATGTGAAAATTTGGGGTATTTTCCATTGCAACTGTTGAAAACACAGATAAAAAATATCACTGAGTTAGCCACATCTATAACCTTGATAAAAAAAATTTAGTATGAAAAATACATTTGGACACTAGGCTATGATAGGCAAAATTCTAGAAAATGCTTTCTTTGTGTTAAAAATTTTGAAAAGGTTTAATGTCCTTGCAAAATTATTAAGTTCATATATAAAGGATATTTCTGAAGTTGTTGATCTCAACACTGTAAGAAAACTTATATTCAAGTTGGTACATTTGGCAAGAATAGAGAACTTCAATTTAAAAATGACATAGGTAAATTTATTGACATAGGTTTGTGCTAAAAAGTTGAAAATGGAATACATAATGGACATAATAATAATGGACATATTATTTCATTATAATATTTCATAAAATGGAATGCATAATGGACATAATATAATGGACATCTATAATTATTATATTATATGTAATATAATAATAATAATTCTGTTAACATTGTAAATAGAATTAATTCTCATGTCTTGACCCATCCATGAATTAGGTGCACAGTAGAGTAAATAGTTGTGTTGCATTGAAGCCAGATCACAGACGGTGATGATGCTTTTTAAACCATTGAAGCAAATTAATTTGCTCATGTCTTCCAAAGAAAGTTCTTGCCTCAGCTTCCCAATGGAAAAATAGATCATAACTTTCTTTTTTAGTTTAATGTAATACCTCAGCAAAATTTCTTTGAATATTTCTATGCAAGCAAATTCATTATTAATTATGAAAGTTCATGATTTTCTCATTTTAAATGAAAGCATGTTGTATTAGTTTCTTATGGCTTCTATAATGTATTACCACAAAACTTGGTGGCTTAAAACAACAGTAATTTATTCTCTTACAGTTCTGGAGGTCAGAATTCTTAAATCTGTTTCACTAGCCAAAATCAAGATGTCGGCAGCTCCATGCTCCCTCTGGAGGCCCTAAGGGAGCACCTGTTCCTTGCCACTTCCAGCTTCTGGTAGTTTCTGGTAATCTTCTGTTTGTGGCTACATCATTCTAATCTCTGTCTTCATGGTCACATTGCCTCCTCCTCTTCTGTATGCCTAATCTTCCCCTGTCTCTCTCTTATAAAGACACATGTGATAGCATTTAGGGCCCAGCCAAATAATTCAAAACAATCTCCCAATCTCAAGGTCCTTAACTCTAATTAAATCTGCAAAGATACTTTTTCCAAGGTAACAATGATAGGTTCCAGAGATAAGGACTGGGTATCTTTGGAGCCACTGTTGCGCTTACTACACATGCCTTTGGGAAAGACATTTGGCAAAGCAAAATCTGGCCTCTTTTCCTATGCTGAAATTAGTTTCAAGAAATAAAAATAATTTTGTAAATTACATTTCCAATATTGTGGGGATAAAATTCAAAAAAAGGTTGTATAGTCACAGACGTTATGAAAATGAAGTAAAATTGATTAGTTCTCTTTCCCAATAAACACTAATGGTATGCATGAAAAAATACAAATAAAAATTGTTGCACTGGAGGGCAAAATGGCACTGAAAAGTCACAGAAACAAAATGGATATTCCTGATTGATCCACAGCTTCTCTACAAGTATTGATACAGGGACCAAGGGTCCTTCTGTCTCGTGACTTCATTATCTTCAAAACACAGCTTCCTGCACTGCTACAGAATAGAAAAGAACATGGAAGCTGATAATGTGGGAGAGAGTTTTCTAGGCCAGGCCTGGCAGTGGTAACCCTCACTTTCTTTTATATCTTACTGTCTGTAACTCATGCTATGAACTGAATACTTGTATCCCCCGCCCCTCCCGCAAATTTACATGTTGAAATCCCAACTCCCAAGATAATGGTGTTAGGAGGTAGAACTTTGGGGAGGTAAACTGGTCATGAGGGCAAAGCCTTCATGGGTGGGAATAATATTCTGACAAAAGAAACTGTAGACAGAACTGTCACCCCTTTCACCATGTGAGGACACAGCAAGAAGGTGCCATACGTGAGGACGTGGACCCTCATCAGACATGAGATCTGCCAGTTCCTTGATCTTGGACGTTCCAGCCTCCAGAACTGTGAGAAATACGTTTCTGTTGTTCATAAGCTACCTAGTTCAAGGTGTTTTTGTTGCAGCAACCCAAATAGATGAAGACAACTCAGTTACACCTAAATTCAAATGCATATGAAAACTATTATCTAACTGCTATCCCAGAAAAAAGAAGAAATGGATAGGTGAATAACTAGCCATCTCTTCCACATCTTTTCTTCTTAACCTATAAACAAATAGAAAAGAAATTAAAAAACAATAAAAACAATAATTAGATCTTCAATGAAACAAGAAAATGTCCCAACCTTAAATCATAAATCATACAATATCTGTGCATCAGTGATCATATAGAAACAAACATTGGTAAGAACACAAAGAAGTAACATATGTTTTTAAAGTCTACATGCTTTTGTGAAAGAAGTTACAGTAAACAAAAGCATAGAATAGGATGACAAAATTTTCAACCAAGAATGAACCATTGAAGAACAAGATATCTCAGTCAAAACCCAGTTCATTTGTATGATAGCAAGAGAAGAGTAGTAGCTGCAGAAGAAGTCTAAATTATAAACCATCTTTATTGCTAAATCATACCTCCTTTGTTTAAACAAAGCACAGAAAATGAATCAATTTTTTAAAAAAAGAAGAAAGGAAAGAACTTAAATAAAAGGCAATGCAAACACACATTACAAGAAGAATATAAGAGTTTCCCAAAGAAAAGGAGGCGTTCAACAAAACAATTTCCACTATTCTCAAACAAACTATACACAACATGATTGCTTTTTAAAAGAGAGCTTTAAGATCACATGATAATGTCTAGGAAAAGATTGTACAAAAGAGAAAATCAGAAAACTGAACTGGGAGAACTTAGAAAAGAAATGGAAGTATATAATGGAAGCATACAAAATGAAAAAATTAAAATAGTACAGATTTTAAAGACATATTTGAAATAATAAAAATACAATAAACCTGATTGAAAATGCCATGGACATGGTGAATTGATTAAAGATAAATCAAACAAAAGTGATATTGCAAAGAGGGTAAGAATATTTATAAGGGACAGAATAAATATTAAAATGACCATAAAAACAAAACAGAAACAAATAATCCAAGTTGTGGTATAAAAAAATACTTTCTTGAAATAAAGACAGAGAAGAGTTTTGAAATCTGAAGGGCCAAGACTTCCATTTAAAAACAACTCAGAGCATTGAAATTGCTGAGCTTAAAGGTTTCTTTTTTTTTTTTTTTTAAATTTTTGATGTTGTATAAGAACCCAAACATATAAAGAAAATAGCACAAAACAGACTAGCGGGCTGCCATAACAGAATGCCTGAGACTGGATAATTTATAATGAACATAGTTCTCATAGTTCTGGATGCTGGGAAGTGCAAGATCAAGGAATCAGCATCTGAGAAGAGTTTCTTCCTGCATCATTACATGTGAGGGAGAAAAAAAAGCCAAAGAGAGCAATGGGGACAAAACTCACCCCTTTACAGTGGCATTAATCCCACCCAGAGGCTAGAGACTTTATGGACTAATCACCTCTTCACAGTACCACTTCCCTATACTGTTATATTAGCAATTAAACTTCAACATGAGTTTTGGAGAAGACAGACAAACAGATCATATCGTTCTCCTTTAGCCTCCCAAAACTCATCTCCTTTTCTCATACAAAATACATTCATTCCATCCCAATAGCTCTAAAAGTCTTAACTCATGAGAGCATCAACTCAAATCTCCCAAATCCAGAGTCTCATCTAAATTAGATGTGAATGAAACTTAAGGCTTCATTCATCCAAAGGCAAATTCCTCTCCAGGTGTGAGCCTGTGAAATCAAAACAAATTATCTCCTTCCAAAATATAATGGTGAGATACGCATAGGATAGATATATCTATTTCATAAAGGAGAAACAGGAAAGAAGAAAGGATAACTGGTCCCAAATAAGTCCTAACCCCAATAGGTTGAACGACACTAAATTCTAATGCTTGAGAATAATGTCCTGTGACTCTATGTCCTGCCTGGGCACACTGGGGCAAGGGTTGGGCCCCTATGTCCTCAGGTGGCTCCACCTCTGTGACTTTTCTGGGCTCAGCCCATGCAGCAACTCTCACAGGTTGGAGTCTCTCTTGCCTGCAACTCTCCCAGACTGGCATTGTATGCTGATGTTGCTACAGTTCTAGGATCTCAGTAGTGGCCCAACTCCCACAGCCCTTCTAGGCCCTAGTGGATACTCTCTGCAGCAGCTGCACCCCACTGGCAAGTCTCTGTAGCAGCTTTTAAAATCTAAGTGGAGGCAACCATGCCACCATAGCTTTCACACACCCTGTGCCTGCAGATTTAGTAGTGCCACATGGACACTGCCAAGGTTTATGGCTTACACCTCCTGGAACAAAGGCCAGAACTGCATTTGGATTTGCTTGAGCGACAGCTGGGAAGGCCAAGGGTTGCTGTTTCAGAACACAAGGGATAGAGACTTGGGTCATTACAGGGCAGAGAATGCTCTGGTCCCGCAGACACCATTAGCCCTCCTCTGGAAACCTTTCTACCCTCAGTATCCTAGCATTCTGGCCCTGTGATGGGAAGGCAGCTTCAAATGTATCTGAAATGCCTTTGGGATCGTGCTCCTCTTGTCTTTATGAACGGCACCTGGCTATCTTCTGTCTATACTAATCTGTTTATCAAGCTGTCACTTGGCTAGTTTCAGACTTTCCCTATATCTCTCCCCTTCTCCTGAGCCCTGACCAGAATCACTCTTAAAGCTCCATTAATGGCAATCTAGGCTTTTGAGGCTGCCCTCAGACTTCTCCACAGCCATGCTTTCTACCAGAAGACATATCAATGTGTTGCTCCTCCAAATTCTTCTAGCCTCTATGCTTTACCCAGTTCCAAAGCTGCTTCTGTATTTTTATGTATATGTTACGGCCATATCCCACTTCTCTAGCATTGATTTCTGTCTTAATCTGTTTAGTACTGCTATTACAGAATACCTGAAACGGGGTAATTTATAAGGAAAGCACATTTATTTTCTTACAGTTTGGGAGACTGGGAAGTCCAAGATCAGGTGCTGGCATCTTTCATGGGCCTTCTTGCTGCATCATCATATGGTGGAAGGCATCATATGGTGGAAGAGCAAGGAAAGAGCAAGAGGGGGTGAACCCAGTTTCATGATAATGGACCCACAATAATGGAATAATCCAGGCAGAGCCCTCATGGCCTAATCATCTCCTAAAGGTTCCACTTCTAAGTACTATTGCAATGGCAATTACATTTCCACGTGAGTTTGGTAGGGGACAAACATTCAAACCATAGCACACATGGAAGAAATGTAGGTTGCTCTCAGACTTCTCCCCAGCTATACTTTCTAACAGAAGACAGATATCAATGTCTAAAAATGATGAGAGAAACCATGACCCAGTAACTTGGTACTCAGTTAAATTTATAAAGACAACAGAAAGACATTCCCAAGGATGGCTGAGGTCAGGGAATAAAATTACCATGAGGCTCTCTTGAAAAAAAAGATGATAATATCCAGTCCATCAAGAGTATATTAAAATTGAAATGTAGAAAAGATATGGTTTAAGGATGGTTGTTGTATCTATCAAGATATATTAGTTTGTGCTGCAGTAGTAAGCAATATTTGAATGTCAGGAGCTTAGCAAAACAAAGTCAGTTTTTTCCCCCACAGAATACATCTCTGCAGGTAAACATGGGTGTTATCCATAGATAAGGGACCTAGGGTGGCAGAAGCTGCATCTGCTCATAGCTGAGCTGTGAACATGCAGCCTCCTCAGTTATTATGGCATGAGAAGAGACTGAAGAATCATATGTAGTCTTTTCATTGCCTTTGCTCAGGATTGACACATGCTAGTTTGCTCAGAGTCCATGTTCAGGGTCAATAGTGCCCTATAGGGAAGCTTGCAAATGAAGACTGAAACATTTTTACTTCAAAAGCAAGGTCACAAGGCTGAGTGCTGGGTGTGGTGACTCATGCCCATAATCTCAGCAATTTGGGAGGCCAAGGTGAGAAGATCACTTGAGTCTAGGAGTTTGAGACCACCGTGGGCAACATAGTAAGACCCAGTCTCTACAGAAAGAAAAAAAAAAAAAAAAGAAAAGCCAGGTGTGGTGTCACGCAGTTGTACTTCCAGCTACTCAGGAGGCTGAGGTGGAAGGACCACTTGAGCTAAGGAGGTTGAGGCTAATGTGAGCTTTGGTTGTGCCACTGTACTCAAGCCTGGGCGACAGAGCAAGACTGTCTCAAAGGAACGAAACAAAACAAAACAAAAGAGCCAAAAAAGAAAAAAAAACCCAGCAAGGTCATTATTTTCTCAGAAATGTTAGTGTAGATCCCTGATTTTCACTTATAAATTCAAACACAGAGTATGTAGGCACACGTACATATGCATACATATGAATATATGACAATGTATACTGTATATACATATACAAATATAAAATGTATATCATTTACTGATGCTAAAGGATTTTGGAAGCAAATAAGTAATGTATAGAACAGTAGCTACAATATGATCTATTTTGGGATTGTGTGTGTGTGTGTGTGTGTGTGTGCGCGCACATTTCTTCATTTGGAGATTATAAAAAATGTTGGATTGTTCTCTCTAGGTGTTAAGGTTATAGGCAAACTGAACGTTTTTCTCACTTGTTTTCCTCAGTTTTTCAAATTAACATGTATTATGCAATGAAGATTTTTTTTTAAAAGAAGAAATGTATCAACTTATATTAATTCCTAAATAATTGAGAGAAATACGTATGGTTTTTAAGAACTGCTCAGTTTCCTACTTTGCACATAAAAATGTACTAAAGTAAATTAAGTAATGTACCCAATACCCTGGTGTCCTAAAATTGTGCTTTTACAATGGGCAAAGCAAAAAATTGCCTAACAAATAAACCCATTAGAACTCTTTGCAGAAAGTTTCCATTTTCTCTACCCTTTTCATAATAAGAAATGTTTTAGCTCATGTGAATAGGCAAGAAAATTTTCCCAGCTGTTCAATGCCAAAAATTTTATGAAATCTCATCAGGCCAACCTATTTGTTCTTTTTTTCAGTTACATTGCACAGCGGTTTGCATTATTATTTACTAACTAGATTACAGTCTGCAGTTCTTTTCAACTATTTTCCAGTTTTTTTTTTTTTTTTTTCCATATGGGGATTTCTTCTTTTCTCAAATGCTAGCAATTCATTCATTCAATTTCTGTGCAGAGGGTGAATAGCTACATAGCAATTTCAAAGCCACAGGAGAATGTCAAAGGCATTTCTTAATCTGTTTTACAAATGATTATAACAGCTGAGAAAGAAGTCAAGGGCAGGAAATCATGTTCTCCAACTAGGAATTTATTGTCCATTTAGGTCTAAGAAAAATCTAACTCAGTGGGGATGATTATATTTTCTTTTATTTTAAATTTAGAAGATTTAGAAAAGACACACAAAGAGAAGTACTTAGAGTTATTGTATGAATATTTCAATCTAGCATGGTTTAGATAACTGGAAATTTACAAGAAAATACTGCTGTAAGAAGACCCA
Organism: Chlorocebus sabaeus; assembly: GCF_047675955.1. Taxonomy (NCBI): domain Eukaryota; kingdom Metazoa; phylum Chordata; class Mammalia; order Primates; family Cercopithecidae; genus Chlorocebus; species Chlorocebus sabaeus. Next base: position 37,274,688 of record NC_132913.1, read on the forward strand.
TAGAAATATAGACATGGGAACAGCCAGCTAGATTCCATTTTTCTTCCTTGAAACATATTGCTTGTTTCTTATTTATTTTAGATGATACCAAGTCAGGTAGACCCACTCAGTGAAGGCCTTACTTTCTCACCTGTGACTAGGAGCAATAATTCAGAAGTATATCAGAGAGATGGGAAAGAACATCTTATTTCTGTAATACTGCTCTGTACAGATAAAAGGTATTTTTAAATATGACATATATTTAAATATAAACATACTTGCATATTAAATGCCTTTTAATATTTGAAAATTGGTAATTCTTTTAACTCCAGGGTATTTTATCTCACAAAATAAAATGGGGTTTGCATATTCTTCAGATCCTCTCAAGCCTCCTTTTTGCTCCAGCCATTGCTTCCCTAACCAGTTCTGCACCTGCTTGGATGCATCTTGCACAGGTGTAACCTGACAAAACTTCTCTTGGGCCTACACGACTTATTTACTTATTGCTTTCTGCCCCAGGGCTTCTTCAATAGAGTGATGAGGGATACCTGTGGGAATTTATCTAACACTCAGGCATGTGCAATGAAGTGTTAATACCCAAAAGTCATCCTTGACCAATGGAAGATGGAATCCAAAAAGTGTGTTACCCTTTCTCCTCTAAAGAGGACAGTTCAGAGACTCATTTCATTATACTCCCCAAGGGGTCTAATTGGTATTAGCACTAGTCACTTGTAGTGGTATTCAATGCAATTTGCTCACTGTTCTTTTCTTTTTTACTCTCCCTTTCTCTCACTCTTGCCTTCTGTGATTACTTTTCTATTAAAATATCTGCATATCAAGCTATGCTTTCACGGAAACCCAGATGAAAATAGAGATACCAAGAGCAACTTCAGAAAGCTATCAGGATAGGATTTTGGAAATGGTACTAAGGACAAATTGCTGATGATGACTGAGGTAGATAGACATCATTCCTAGGCCACAGTAGCATCACAGTGATAAAGAATTTCACCTGAGTTGGGCTGCACTGAGATCCTGGTGGAAGGAAAAGCATGGAATTGCATTGGAGCTGTGGCACTTGAGTGAAATGGAGCTGACAGTAATTATAAAATTATGGAGTTGCTTATTTTTATTTTCTAGTTTGGAAGACTTGAAAAATGAAAATAATAAACTCAGTTTAGTAAATTTTTAACTCAAGATATACCTTAAAACCAGAGGCCTTCTATGGTAAGGAAAACCCTCATCTCCTACCACTATGTGGCAGATTGTGCCAAAAAGTCTGCACGCCTGTGATTTAATTAGATGGGTGGAGAAGCTGCAAAGAAGAATCAGTGCATGATCTCAAAAGTCGCGTATATAAAAGACATCTCTTGCAAGGAAAAGACCAAGACTTTTGGTCCTGAGATGAAGACATTTAGGTGGACAAGCTGGAGAGTCTTGAAATCTCAGATTGCCCAGAATCCTATGAGCCCAAATGAGAAGCACCCTCATTCTTGCTGTCAGAATCATGTTTACCAGTACTGCAAAGACCTCACCTGAGACATACTCACACAAGAAATCTTTTGTCCTTCCTAATATCTACTCCTGCTACTCCAAATGGCTGAGGCAAGCTAAGATAATTTACTTTGCTTTTAGTGGGATACATTTATGTGATTAACTGTTCCATCCATGAATAGTTATGTTACTGTAAAGCATCCTGGCATAAAAAGTGTTTCCATGAACACTCTTGCCATGTGATCTGTTCAATCACTAAAAGTCATGACACAAAAATGGCAGACTGTCAGAGGTTGAACTAGCATGTGAAAATGTCTTGTGGTACTGGCACTATGTGGGTGGCAGAGAAGATGCAAATTTAAAAGATATCAAAACACAAATGGATCTGATGAAAATTCTTTCAAATTTTTAAACTTACATATAAAAGAAATTTGATAGAGGTTTTCATGTATTTGTTAACCATCCTAAAAAAGCCATAACATTATGAATAAATTATATAACTAACCGAAAGATACATTTCTAATCTACCAATAATAAAAAGCATCAATTATGCTGAGAAAACATTTATTTTTCTATTTTCTTTATAGAAAATATTACAAAATTGTCATATGAAGAAGTGATCAAAGAATATGTAGTCAAAAAGAGTAACAGTGTGATAGACGTGTGGTCGAGCACAGATTTGTTTTTTATTTTATTTTATTTTTTCAGGTACAATGGACACTTCTATTGAATTGATTAACTGGCATATTCCATTCCATTTATTTTTTTTCTTTTTTAAGTTCTGGGATACATGTGCAGAACGTGCAGGTTTGTTACCTAGGTATACATGTGCCATGATGGTTTGCTGCTCCTATCCACCCATCACCTAGGTTTTAAGCCCCACAGGCATTAGCTATCTGTCCTGATGCTTACTTTCCCCACGTCCCCACCTCCCACCTCAACCCCCCGTCTATAGGTCCCAGTGTGTGTTGTTCCCCTTCCTTTGTCCATGTGTTCTTTTGGTTCAGCTCCCAGTTATGAGTAAGAACATGCAGTGTTGGGTTTTCTTTGGTTTTCTTTTCCTGTGTTAGTTTGCTGAGGATGATAGCTTCCAGCGTCACCCATGTTTCTGCAAAGGACATGATCTCATTCCTTTTTATGACTGTATAGTATTCAGTGGTGTATATGTACCACATTTTCTTTATCCAGTCTATTGTTGATGGGTATTTGGGTTGGTTTCGTGTCTTTACTATTGTGAATAGTGCTGCAATAAACATACATGTGCATGTATCTTTATAGCAGGATAATTTATATTCCTTTGGGTATATACCCAGTAATGGGATTGCTGGGTCAAATGGTATTTCTGGTTCTAGACCCTTGAGGAATTGCCACACTGTCTTCCACAATGGTTGAACTGATTTACATTCCAATCAACAATGTAAAAGCATTCCTATTTCTCCACAGCTTTGCCAGCATCTGTTGTTTCTTGACATTTTAATAATAGGCATTCTCACTGGCATAAGATGGCATCTCACTGTGGCTTTGATTTGCATTGCTCTGATCATTAGTGATGTTGAATTTTTTTTCATATGTTTGTTGGCCACATAAATTTCTTCTTTTGAGAAGTGTCTATTCATATCCTTTGCCCACTTTTTGATGGGGTTGTTTGTTTTTTTCTTGTAAATTTGTTTTAAGTTCCTTTTAAATTCTGGATATTAGAACTTTGTCAGATAGGTAGATTGCTGTGATGGCTAATACTGAGTGTCAATTGATTGGATTGAAAGATACAAAGTATTGATCCTGGGTGTGTCTGTGAGGGTGTTGCCAAAGGAGATTAACATTGAGTCAGTGGGCTGGGAAAGGCTGACCCACCCTTAATCTGTGTGAGCACAATCTAATCAGCTGCCAGTGTGGCTAGAATATAAACAGTCAGAAAAATGTGAAAAGAGAGACTGGTCTAGTCTCCCAGCCTACATCTTTCTCGTGTGCTGGATGCTTCCTGACCTCGAACAGTGGGCTCCAAGTTCTTCAGTTTTGGAACTTGGACTGACTCTCCTTGCTCCTCAACCTGCAGATGGCATATTGTGGGACCTTGTGATCGTGTAAGATAATACTTAATAAACTCCCCTTTATATATGTAACTATTCCATTAGTTCTGATCCTCTGGCGAACCATGACTAATACAATTACAAAAGTTTTCTCCCATTCTGTAGGTTTCTTATTTACCCTGATGATAATTTCTTTTGCTGTGCAGAAGCTTTTTAGTTTAATTAGATCCCATTTGTCAATTTTGCCTTTTGTTGCCATTGATTTTGGTGATTTCATCATAAAATCTTTGCCCATGCCTATGTCCTAAATGTAATTGCCTAAATGTAATCTTTAATCTGTCTTGAGTTAATTTTTGTATAAGATCTACATAAGATTTGTATAAGATCTAAGGAAGGGGTCCAGTTTCAGTTTTCTGCATACAGCTAGTCAATTTTCCCAGCACCATCAGTACCATGCTGTTTTGGTTACTGTAGCCTTGTAGTATAGTTTGAAGTCAGGTAGCGTGATGCCTCCAGCTTTGTTCATTTTGCTTAGGATTGTCTTGTCTATGTGGGCTCTTTTTTTGTTCCATATAAATTTTAAAGTAGTTTTTTCTAATTCTGTGAAGAATATCAATGGTAGCTTGACAGGATTGAATCTATAAAGTACTTTGGCAATATGGCCATTTTCATGATATTGATTCTTCTGATATCCGTTATTTCTTTCTCTTGCCTGATTGCCCTGACCAGAACTTCCAATATGATGTTGAATAGGAGTGCTGAGAGAGGGCATCCTTGTCTTGTGCCAGTTTTCAAAGGGAATGCTTCCAGCTTTGCACATTCAGTATGATATTGGTTGTGGATTTCTCATAGATAGCTCTTATTATTTTAAGATATGTTCCATCAATACCTAGTTTATTGAGAGTTTGTAGCATGAAGGGATGTTGAATTTGATCGAAGGCCTTTTCTGCATCTATTGAGAAAATCATGTGGTCTTTATCATAATAGCTCTGTTTATGTGATGGATTATCTTTATTGATTTGCATATGTTGAACCAGCCTTGCATCCCACAGATGACGCCAACTTGATCATGGTAGATGTGCTTTTTTGATGTGCTGCTGTATTTTGGTTTGCCAGTATTTTATTGAGGATTTTCACATCAATATTCACCAGGGATATTGGCCTGAAGTTTTCTTTTGTTGTTGTGTGTTTGCCAGGTTTTGGTATCAGGATGATGCTGGCCTCATAAAATATATTAGGAAGGAATCTCTCCTTTTCAATTGTTTGGAATAATTTCAGAAGGCATGGTACTAGCTCCTCTTTGTACGTCTGGTAGAATTCAGTGGTGTATCTGTCTGGTCCTGGGTGTTTTTTGGTTGGCAGGCTATTAATTACTGCCTCAAGTTCAGAACTTGTTATTGGTCTATTAATGGATTTTACTTTTTTCCTAGGTTAGTCTTGGGAGAGTTTATCTGCCCAGGAATTTATCCATTTCTTGTAGATTTTCTAGGGTTTTTTTGTTTTTGTTTTTGTTTTTGTTTTTGTTTTGCGTAGAGATGTTTATGGTATTCCCTGTTAGTTTGCATTTCTCTGGAGTCAGTGGTGATATCCCCTTTTTATGTTTTCTTGTGTCTATTTGATTCTTCCCTCTTTTCTTCTTTATTAGTATAGCTGGCAGTCTATCTATTTCCTTAATTTTTCCAAAAAACCAGCTCCTGGATTCAATGATATTTTTGAAGAGTTTTTTCATGTGTCTGTCTCCTTCAGTTCCACTCTGATCTTAGTTATTTATTGTCTTCTGCTAGCTTTTGGATTTGTTTGTTCTTGCTTCTCTAGTTCTTTTAATTGTGATGCTAATGTGTAGATTTGAGATCTTTCCTGCTTTCTCTTGTGGGCATTTAGTGCTATAATTTCCCTCTAACCATTGTTTTATCTGCATTCCAGAGATTCTGGTGTGTTGTCTCTTTGTTCTCATTGGTTTCAAATAACTTCTTGATTTCTGCCTTAATTTCATTATTTACCCAGGAGTCGTCAGGAGCAGGTTGTTCAATTTCCATGTGCAGTAATTGTGCAGTTTTTAGTGAGTTTCTTAATGTTGAGTTCTAATTTGATTGTACTGTGGTCTGAGAGGCTGTTTGTTATTATTTCCATTCTGTTTCATTTGCTGAGGAGCATTTTACTTCCAATTATGTGGTCAATTTCAGAGTAAGTGCCATGTGGCACTGAGAAGAAGGTATATTCTGTTATTTTGGGGTGTAGAGTTCTGTAGATATCTATTAGGTTCATTTGATCCAGAGCTGGATTCACATCCTGAATATCCTTGTTAAATGTTCTGTCTTGTTGAACTATCTAACATTGATAGTGGGATGTTAAAGTCTCCCACTATTATTGTGTGGGAGTCTTTAAGTCTCTTTTTTGGGTCTCTAAGAACTTGTTTTATGAATCTGGATGCTGCTGTGTTGGGTGCATATGCATTTAGGTTTTATATAGTTATATAGTTAGCTATATATAGTTAGCTCTTCCTGTTGAATTGACCCCTTTATCATTATGTAATTCCTACTTTGTCTTTTCTGATCACTGTTGGTTTAAAGTCTGTTTGTCAGAGACTAGGATTGCAACCCCTGCTTTTTTCTCCTTTCCATTTGCTTGGTAAACTTTCCTCCATCCTTTTATTTTGAGTCTATGTGTGTCTTTGCACACGAGATGGGTCTCTTGAATACAGCACACTGATGGGTCTTGACTCTTTATCCAATTCCTCAGAGCTAGCAGCAAGAAAGACTAAGTCTGCTGGTCCATGGAGACTATGGCCACCCCTCCCTCTGGGGCCTCAGATGCAAGGAGATCAGCATTCTGTCCCTGAGCCCCTGGCTGGAGTTGGAGTTCCCGCAAGGAGACCCTGCAGCCAGTGTTGGCTGCCATCCCTCCCCCAAGAAGCTCAGATGCCTTAGACCACAGGCAGCCACAGTAGTGTTGATGGCTGCCCCTCTCCCTGGGAACTTGGCAAGCTTAGGCAAATTCTAGCCAAGTGAATGTTGAAAATCTGCATGGCTCTGTGATTGGAACTGAAGACCCTGGTGTTGTGGGCTCCTGAGTGGGATCTTCCAATCTGTGGGTTGCACAGTTTCATGGAAAAAGCACTGTTTCCCAGACTGGGTAGCGTGCTCACTCACCACCTCCTGTGACTGGGAATGGGGGCTCCCCTACCCTCTGTGGCTCTCAGGTGAGCCACCGCACCACACTGCTCTTCCTTCCTCTCCATGGGTCATGCCAGCTGCCTAGTCAGTCCTAATGACAGAACCTGGATACCTCAGTTTCTGGTGCAGGATTTGCATGGTGCAGGATTTGCATGGTGTTTTGGATCTTTTCGATGGGAGCCTCTGATCGTCACTGCTTCTAGTTGGCCATCTTGGCCCCTATGTTTTTTATTTTCTTGTATTTTGTAACATTTTCTCAGGGATTCGTAAGTGACCTCAGCTGGTCACATTTGAATCTAAGAATTCATAATGGTGACGGGACATTTTTACAGGGTTTAAACCTGGAAGAATATCGTCCCTGGAGCTATAAGCTACTGTCTTTCAACCATGTGGAGTTGGATAATGGATTCAATACCAAGGAGGCAATGCCTGATAATTAAGAGAAAGATAAATTATTTGAACCCTGGAATGAACCATATCTGAAAGCACTTTTCCATTATATAAAGCAAGATATTTCATTTTTCTTAAACAAGTTTGAAGGGTTTTTCATCACTCAAAACAGAAAGTGAAGGTACACATGAATCACTGTCATCTTGAACACAATGGAAGACAGAGCTTTTTGCTTTCTGATATAACAACCGTATCCAATTATTCCCAATGTTGCTTCATACATGACCCATGAGATCCTAAAGAAAACCTACATTTTCTTCATTGTTTAGATTTCTTGTCACTGCCTCAGAAAAAACTTTTTATGTTCTGAGTAGTTTGTTTTCCATGGTTTGCATTCTCACAACCTTGTATTTCTTTTTCATGTTACATACAGATAAATGAGATATATAATAGATATAGATAAATTGATGAGATATATAATAGATACACAATTTTTTTAATGTCTTTCTCACAAGACGTTAAGCTCCATGAAGGGAGGCTTTGTGTATACCTTTATTTTCAGAGTTATATCCCTATCACCTAGCCCAATGTCTGGCATAGAAAGAATATCACTTGACTGGGGAAATACTGCCTGATGGAATAAATGAATTATTAAATTCAAATAAACATGAAAACCCAAAATCATGTACTACTACTATGCTCTCTAATTAAGTACATGCCTACATACATATGCGTGTCCTTTTTTGTTTTCTTATTTTTAGATAGAGTCTTGCTCTGTTGCTCAGGATGGAGTGCAGTGGCGTGATCTTGGCTCACTGCAGCCTCTACCCTCTGGCTTCAAGTGATTCTCCTGTCTCAGCCTCCCAAGTAGCTGGGATTATAGGTGTGTACCACCACGTCTGGCTAATTTTTTTGTATTTTTAGTAGAGATGGGGTTTTGCCATGTTGGCCAGGCTGGTATCAAGCTCTTGGCCTCAAGTGATCTGCCTGCCTTGGTCTTCCAAAGTGCTGGGATTACAGGCATGAGCCACCATGCCTGGTCCATATACATATCCATGTATACATATTTACATGTGTATGTATATATATGTTTATATGTATGTGTATGTATATGGATATATACACATATTTGTGTATATATGTGTGCGCACACACACACATGCACATATACAGATATTCAGGAATGCAGAGGGCAGATTTATTTAGGCCTGAGACTCATGGAACAGCCACAGGGTTAAGATCTCTTCCAAACCCCACTTGATCTTAGAGTGAGATAGTGAGAAGAGTAGTTGACAGAGAAAGACCAATGTGTGCACTGAATGCAATTAGCAAATTGCTATTTTATTTTATGTTTAAGTGTTGTATTTCTTTACTAATTACATAAGAAAATGTTTAAATTAGCTTGGAATAGTGTGTGATAAGAATAGCTAAACATTTGAGACAAGAATGTCATTAAGATCCTAGGGTAAATGATTTTTTTTTTATCAGAAAATAACACTGAGCTTCTTGCTGAGTGTGGATGGCATGAGAAAAGGATTACTTTTTTAAAAAATCAGGAAATAACATTGACCTTGGTGAATGCGGATGACATGGGAAAAGAGTTCCACAGAAAGAGAAATTATTTGCTAGAAAGACAATTTAAACCCAGGGGAGTGGGAGTGGGAACCTATCTTATCACTATTATAGTTAAATAAAATTCCTGGGATGTGCCAAATCAACCCCCTTACACACACACACACACACACACACACACACACACACACGATTCTATTCTGATGCAGTCAAGAAAAAGTAGTCAAGACTTGGAGACAAGACAAAAGAGAGTACAGCATTGTTGTTTAATGACGCTCTGGAGCATTTTGTTAATAGGTTCATCTGAGATTATTAATTCCCTTAGAGAATGTACCTGGGTTTCACTTTGCTATATTCTGCTTGATTAAAACCCAGAATTTCTGAAGCTACATATTAACCTGGAGAATTTTTTCCCATAAAATGTCCAGCCCAAAGTTTGTGGTGTTATTGGCCTGATGAACCTGAGCAAGCTTTGAATTTTACCTCGACAACATGTTCATGTTTTAAATGTCCAAATAACTAGTTCCTGAAATATTCTTTGAACCAGCTTTGGCATTCTACTGATTACATAATTAAGTGAGTTAACAAATAGGTGGTACATCTTCATTCTATACTTGTATAACTTTGTGTTTGATTTTTTGAAAATTATATTTCTAGAAAGTCTATGCTCTTTGTTATTTATCTAGCATGACAGTTTTGAGAAATAGTTAAGCTATTAGTAAATGTATTTTGGAATTATCATTTTTCATTAACTAAATGAGAAAAAGTGTTTTATTTTTTGACAGCTAGGGCACTTTTTGTCTTCAGGTGGAGTGGACCGTATAAACTAGTTCTTCCATGTAACAGGGCATCTCTCTTCTCATTGAAAATAGGTAAATTTCCCAACCAGTGTCTACACATTTGACACTCACATAATAGGGTTAAACACATTATACAATCCTAATCACCCTTAGATACAGGCTGTGGGTGTTGGAAACTTTAAATGTTGGCCACTCTCGGCCTCCTTTTTTCCACTTTGGTATTCTTTTTCAACTTTTAAAAGATCAGAAACCAGTAGGCAGCTCAAGGAAGTGACTTAGTAAGCGTTTGGAACCTCTTATTTCTAGATGTTATGGAAGCAATGTGAAATGTGACAGGGTCGCCAACATGGGTGAGTTGTTACCAAGGCAGGAGGCCCAAGGGGGTGGTATTAAAAATGTCTTCTAAAGCCCTCTTTCTGGCGCCTCTGTCCCTGTGAAGCCAGTACACCATCTGGCATTTAGGCACTGTGCCATTTTAACAGATGGGACTGAGTATTGAAGGCTCTCAGACTATGTACTACTATCAACTGGGGTGTTGGAACAGACATTTCAGTAGAAATACCCAACCAATTCTTTTTCACCTCATCTTTTAATTCTGCAGTAAAAGAAGATGATATTTCTTCCTTAGAGTGAGGAAAAGACCAGAAAGACCTTTCTCTTAGTGTCTGGCGCTATCAGAATACGAGCTGATGCCAAATTTTGCACATGCTACATTATTCACATAGCTTTAACAAACTGACTCTTCCTTTTTAAAAAAAATTCCTTTCAAAACAGTTTACGACAGCCTAGATTTTACCCTTATAACTTGGTAGATGTATGGAAGCTTTTGGATGTGAATTAGAAACAAAACAGATTGAGTCATATTTTTCCCTTTTCGATGTTCTAGAAAGTACTGAGAAGGAAAAACCTATCAATCATCTGCCAGTTGAAAAAATTTTTATTGGACACTTAATTTAGGCATATTGATACATTATGATTCAAAGGACTAAATTGCACAACTCTTTCCCTTAAGAAACAAGTTTGCTGGAGAAATAAAGTATATAACCAAAATGACAGTATTTCTTCTTTCATTGGAAAAATACTGAAACTTTTCTTTGGTATAGAGCATTTGGAAAATAGAGAAATGTGGAAGAAAAAAGATCATTGATAGCCTCATCATGCAAAAGCAATTTCTACTAACACTTTGGGAGCATCAATCTCCAGGGTATGTGTTTTTGTTTTTGTTTCAATGCATGCTGTTTCAGTACTCTTCATGTATTCACGGTCTATTTATGGCATATATCCGGATTTGTGTAATACTCTCTCTTAATATGCTATATTGCAAGCATATCTCATGTTATAATAAATACTTTGTTAACATTATTTTTAAAACTGTATAAAGAGTAGATTAATTGAATGTACCATAGTTATTACATCTACATTTTGTTTTCCGCTAGTAATATATAAGGCATTTATATCCACAAACCTTTCCTTAATATTCAAAACTACCAACCCGGTTACACATTTTAATTCCAATGTAATTGACAAGGCAACTAAGAGAGCCAGTAGTGAGTAACATTCAAGGTCTACAAAGTTTGCCTTTTGACTCGTAATACAGTTCTCATTCCTCCACACAACCCTGACTCCTTTAGATTGGATATGTTCAAAGGAAGTAATGTTTATTATTTATCTTCCTTCAAAAATGTGTAGTATAGTTTAATCATAGGCAAATATTTACTCTAGTGGGTTCTAATGACATTCCTACTTCTCTGTGTGAAGCCCTAGTCTTCGATCTCCCTAAAGATCCTTCTTTAAGTCTTTTAAGTCCTATCTTATGTCCAGGGGTTACTCCTGATGAAGGGAAGGAAGAATTATTGCTGGCAACAAGTAGTTTGCACCCTGGTTGAGGAGTTCTCTGGAGAATGGAATCATAACTGTACTCTGGCAAATTAGTCTATCTTCTCACTTGGTGACTTGGAAATACAAATGTGTTATGAGAGCAAGAAATCTACAATGATGAGGATTCTGGATGTATCAAGTCGGAGTACATTTTCTGTATTTCAAGTTTTTCAAAAAACCAAATCAGAAAGATGCATCTGATTTATTAGTTTTGTTATTTGTCATGTTTTAATATGCGGTTTGCATGTACATGACTCATCTTCCCACCTCATTTTAAGATCTTTGAAGTACAGAATCAGATCTCAGTTTCCTAAATATAAGAATCACTACAAAAATCCCATAAAATGGCATGCATTATTTACATGTTATAAACTACTTTTCTCTGGACAAAAAGGTAAACAAAATGTTGCTCCACTAAATTATTCAGATATTCTTCTGGCCATGTTCATACTCCTGAAAATTCATCAGGATGCATAAATATTCACATATCTTTATGAAGAAGTATTATAGATTATGTATATTTATGGTAGTGAATCTTTTTTTCCTACTATATAGGATTTACACTGTCCTTGAATATCTCATAGCAAAAGTATGGTATTTTGATAATACACAGAGGGCCAACTGTCATGGCTTTGCCATATTATTTTATTTGAGGCCATTTCATGTGTATTCATATTTCAGAGACCAATCTGTTGAAAAGTACTATTGGTGCTAGAATATTACTACACCAAAACCTATCTTGGTAGAAAATAATTCTGCAAATAAAATATATATTTGGATCTTTTCTTTCAGTTATAGAAATTATATGAACCAAAAAATATGTGAGTAATTACTGATGGATCAGAGATTCTGGTTGGGAATGTAATGAAATAAAGAATTACTCATTTCTCAAGTGGGATAAGTTTATAGTGGCTATTACTCTTCCATGACAGAAATAGCCACAAGCTTCAATTTTTAATGACCTTGACAGAATAGCTCCCTATGGTTCAATTTTAAAAATTTACCGAAAATACATTTTTGCTAGTGGGAAAGAAGATTGTCACTCATATTCTTGCTATTGCAAGCAAAATTTTAAACGTAGGTTTTATTCTAAATGACTCAAAATATTGACATAAAAAATTACAAGAAAACACAGTAGAGTCTTCTTCAAGAAGAGATGAAGCCAAAATGCTAGTAAAGAAAGATATGCACACACACTATCTCTCTGGCAAAATGAAATTCTTTCTTAGCTGTACACCCTGTGTCACTGATGAATGTAGAAAAATCAAGCGAGGGACTTGCTTGAACAATAGTGCATCCTCTGTTACAGGGTTGTTACAATTCTCTCACCTAGTACTTATTCATATGGACCTTATAAAAGAACTTGTTTAGTCACATTTATAAATGCTATCATTGATTTCTATGGTCTGTAGTGAAAGCTCTGAGCATACTCTTCAAATGTCACTTGAGAACTTCTAAAAATCTCTTGCATGTGTATACTCCATCATATGTACAAAAATCTTCACAGTTCATGACAGATAAACAGGCAAGTAACCACAGAAAAATTTTTAAGCCCAAACTGACAACAACTGCAAAATACATTTACAATGAAAACAGAGAAATTAAAATAATGGTATATTCATTTCAAAGAAAACTACACATTGCTGAAAAGCAATGACCTACGTTATACACATTAACATGGATAAATCTCAAAAGTTTTTTTTCCTAAAAAACAAGTCATAGAAGAATACATACAATACGAATCCATTCATATAAACTTGGGAAATAGTAATACTTAACAAGTGGTAAAAATATAAAGAGAAATACGAAATAATTAACTCAAACAGGTTTTTGGTTAGGTTAAATGCAATCTTATTTTTTTTTAAAGTTCTGTTAGGCAATCATATAAGCTTTTTTAAAATTATTACTTAATCTACATAAATTTTATAGAACTTCTATATGTATGATACTTTCACAAAAGGCAAACAGTTCAAAGTCTTGTTTAAAATAAATTACAAAAAATGCTTTACTGTAATAATATTATTTAGAATAATAAATAATACAAGGGCATAGGAATCATGAGAAATTCTCCAGAAAGCTAGCGTTCGGACCCAGGTTGAAATTCCACTGCTGCTACTGATAATAAGAGCTTTGGGCAATTTATTTAAATTCACTAAAGACAGTTTTATTATATTTAACCTAAGGATAATTCACAGTCATTGCTCTACGATAGAATTGTTGTTAGGTTCAAATCAGCTCTTGAAAACATTGGTTCATATGCAGTTCAAATTTAGAGTTTAAAAAATTTTGAATTCATAAATGTTAAGAGAATATGGATTATACAGTCAAATTCTATAATATTGAAAACAATGCTTCTTGAAAACTTGGATACATCTTCAAATCTAAGTCACAATATGCCATGGGTTTTTCAATTATTGCATTTATTTCTAACATTCTCAAGTGTCAAATGCCATTAAGTCTTTGATATTGATGAATTAAAAAATAGCTTTCCACTATGATATCAATTATAAAACTCAGGGAAAAGCAGAAATTCCAGAATTATAGCTGATCAATATACCCAATGGCTGTTTTACTAAAAAGCAATTTCCTGAAAATGTCTTTACTGAGGGTTCAATATTCAAAATAGCAAATTCATGAATTGACAAAATATTCCAACTTGCCAACAATGTAGCTTTACCTAATGCACTTTTTCTGTTCCAGAATCCCACCTAGGATACATGACATTTAGTTATGACGTCTCCAATGCTCCTCTTGGGTGTGAGTTTCTCAGACTTGCCTTGTTTTTGATGGGTGTAAGAGTTTTGAACAGTTCCAGTCAGGTATATATTATACGATGTTTCTCAGAGGGGATTTGTTTGATTTTTGTCCCATCATTAGACTGGTGTTAGGAGGAGGACCACAGAGGTAAAGGGGCATTTCCAACACATCACTTCGAGGATACACACTATCAACATAACATTACTGTTGATGTTGAACTGTCAGGTTTCTGACCTGTCAGATTGTAAAATCACTCTATTTCTCCCTAGTTTCATACTGTACCCTTTGGAAAGAAGTTACTATGTGCAACCCACTCTTAATGAGTTGGGAGATATGCTCCACTTCCTTGATAGAAAATTCTCTACATATCATAAATTATTTAAAACTATTTTACATTCTTTGTTTCTTTTTGTATTTTGTATTCTTTAGAAGTTTGACTTTTTCAGGATTCCATGTAACTGGAATTATATAGTATGTAACCTTTCCTATTTAGTAATATATATTAAGATTCAACCGTGCCTTTTTGTGGCCTGATAGCTCATTTATTTTTATCTTTTGTGACACAGTTTATTGATAGCTCATTTCTTTTTATGTTTTGTGACAGAATTTATGTATCTAGTCACCTACTAAAATACTCCTTTATAAATAAAGATTCTATAAACATTCACATATGGATTTTTTGTTGACATAAATTAACTGGATAAATGCCTAATAGAACAATTGTATCAAATGGTGAGATCATGTTTAGCTTTGTAAGAAAATGCCAATTTGTCTTCCAAAGTGACTATACCATTTGGCATTCTCGCCAGCAATAAATTAGTTTCTGTTGCTATACATCTTCATCAGCCATTAGTATTGCCAGTTGATTTTTTTAAAAAAAATTTACCCATTATAGTAGGCATATAGGGGTATGTAAAGGACAATTTGGAACTTGTTTCAAAAATTCAAAATTATAAGCAATTACACAGCCACCAATGTATCAAGTACATAAGCTTGCAAATACATAGATAGATAGATAGATAGATAGATAGATAGATAGATAGATGATAGATGATAGATAGATAGATGAATTGATAGCTTTATTATTGATATCTGTATCTATAAATAGTTATGAGCTGCATAACAATGTTTTGGTCAATTATTGATCACATATAAGATGATAGTCTCATGAGATTATGATGGAGTTGAAAAATTCCTATTGCCTAGTGACACTGAGCCATTGTAATACCCAAGTACAGCACATTACTCATCTCTTTGTGGTGATGTTGGTGTAAACAAACCTACTTTGCTGCCAGGAGTATAAAATGATAGCACATAAAATTATGAACGGTACATAATACTTGATAATAATAATAAACAACTATGTTAATGCTTTATGTATTTAATACACTACACATTTCATCATTATTTTAAAGTGTACATATTCTACTTATAAAATAATGTTAACTGTAAAATAGCCGCAGGCAGGTCCTTCTAAAGGTATTCCAGAAGAAGGCATTACTATGATAAGAGATGACAGCTTCAGAGTGCCTGTCTAGATTCCTCCTCTTTGGGCAGTGCTGCTCTGAAAGAAAGGCACCCACCCCAGGCAGGAGCTTATAGATAAAACTCCCCTCTCCCGTGGACAGTGCACCTAGAGGAAGGGGCAACTGTAGGCACAGCTTCAGCAGACTTAAACCTTCCTGCCTGCCAGCTCTGAAGAGAGCAGTGGATCTCCCAGCACAGTGCTCAAGTTCTGCTAACGAACAGACTGCCTCCTCAAGTGGGTGCCTGACCCCCATGCCTCCTGACTGGGAGACACCTCCCAGCAGTGGTCAACAGACACTTCCTAAAGGAGAGCTCTGGCTGGCATCTGGTGGGTGCCTCCCTCTATTCCAGAGGAAAGAAGAGGCAGCAATCTTTGCTATTCTGCAGCCTTCACTGGTAATACCCAGGCAAACAGGGTCTGGAGTGGACCTCCAGAAAATTCCAGCAGACCTGCAGCAGAGGAGCCTGTTAGAAGGAAAGTTAACAAACAGAAAGGAATAGCATCAACATCAACAAAAAGGATGTCCACACAGAAACCTCATCTGAAGATCACCAACATCAAAGACCAAAGGTCTTTTGTCACAACATCAAAGACCAAATTTACAAAGATGAGGAAAAACCAGGGCAAAAAGGCTGAAAATTCCAAAAACCAGACACCTCTTCTCCTCCAGAGGATCAAAAATACTCATCAGCAAGGGAACAAACCTGGACAGAGAATGAGTCTGATGAATTGACAGAGGTAGGTTTCAGAAGGTGGGTAATAACAAACTCCTCCAAGCTAAAAGAGCATGTTCTAACCCAATGCAAGGAAGCTAAGAACCTTGGTAAAAGGTTACAGGAACTGCTAACTAGAATAGCCAGTTTAGAGAAGAACATACATGACCTGATGAAGCTGAAAAACACAGCACAAGAACTTGGTGAAGCATACACAAGTATCAATAGCTGGATAGATCAAGTGGAAGAAAGGATATCAGAGATTGAAGATCAACTTAATGAAATAAAGCGTGAAGACAAGATTAGAGAAAAAAGCATGAAAATGAATGAACAAAGCCTCCAATATGGACTATGTGAAAAGACCAAAACTACATTTGATTGGCATACCTGAAAGTGTCGGGGAGAATGGAACGAAGTTGGAAAATGCTCTTCAGGATATTTTCTAGGAGAACTTCCCCAACCTAGTAAGGCAGGCCAACATTCAAATTCAGGAAATACAGAGAACACCACAAAGATACTCCTCGAGAAGAGCAACCCCAAGACACATAATCGTCAGATTCACCAAGGTTGAAATGAAGGAAAAAATGTTAAGGGCAGCCAGAGACAAAGGTCAGGTTACCCAAAAATGGAAGTCCATCAGACTAACAGCAGATCTTTCTGCAGAAACCCTCCAAGCCAGAAGAGAGTGAGAGCCAATATTCAACATTCTTAAAGAAAATAATTTTCGACTCAGAATTTCATATCCAACCAAACTAAGCTTCCTAAGAGAAGGAGAAATAAAATCCTTTACAGACAAGCAAATGCTCAGAGATTTTGTCACCACCAGGCTTGCCTTACAAGAGCTGCTAAAGGAAGCATTAAACATGGAAAGGAAAAACCAGTACCAGCCACTGTAAAAACATACCAAATTGTAAAGACAGTCAACACTATGAAGAAACTGCATCAACTATCAGGCAAAATAACCAGCAAGGATCATAATGACAGGATCAAATTCACACATAACAATATTAACCTTAAATATAAACGGGCTAAATGCCCCAATTAAAAGACACAGACAGGCAAATAGAATAAAAAGTCAAGACCCATCAGTGTGCTGTATTCAGGAGACCCATCTCACATGCAAGGACACACATAGACTCAAAATAAAAGGTTGGAGGAATATTTACCATGCAAATGGAAAGGGAAAAAAGCAGGGGTTGCAATCGTAGTCTCTGATAAAACAGACTTTAAACCAACAAAGATCACAAAAGACAAAAAAGGGCATTACATAGTGGTAAAGGGATCAATGCAGCAAGAAGAGCTAACTATTCTAAATATATATGCACTCAATACAGGAGCACCCAGATTCATAAAGCAAGTTCTTAGAGACCTGCAAAGAGATTTGGATTCCCACACAATAATGGTGGGATACTTTAACACCCCACTGTTAGTATTAGACAGATCAACAAGTGGGAAAATTAACAAGGGTATTCGGGACTTGAACTCAGCTTTGGAACAAGCCCCAGTAGACATCTACAGAACTCTCCACCCCAAATTAATAGAATATACATTCTTCTCAGTGCCACATCACACTTATTCTAAAATTGACCACATAATTGGAAGTAAAATATTCCTCAGCAAATGAAAAAGAATGGAAATCATAACAATCTCTCAGACCACAGTGCAATCAAATTAGAACTCAGGATTAAGAAACTCACTCAAAACTGCACAAGTACATGGAAATTGAACAACCTGTTCCTGATAGACTACTGCATAAACAATGAAATTAAGGCAGAAATACATAAGTTTTTTGAAACCAATGAGAACAAAGACATGATATATCAGAATCTCTGGGACACAGCTACAGCAGTGTTTAGTGGGAAATTTATAGCACTAAATGCCCCACAGGAGAAAGCAGGAAAGATCTAAAATGGACACCCTAATATCACAATTAAAAGAACTAGAAAGCAAGAACAAACAAATTCAAGAGCTAGCAGAAGACGAGAAATAACTAAGATAAGAGCAGAACTGAAGGAGATAGAGACACGAAAAACACTTCAAAAAATCAGTGAATCCAGGAGCTAGTTTTTTGAAAAGATTAACGAAAGAGATAAAGTACAAGCCAGACTAATAAAGAAGAAAAGAGAAAAGAATCAAATAGACAGAACGAAAAATAATAAAGTAGATATCACCACTGATCCCACAGAAATACTACCATCAGAGAACACTATAAACACCTCTACACAAATAAACTAGAAAATCTAGAAGAAATGAATAAATTCCTGAATACATACACCCTCTCAATACTAAAACAGGAAGAAGTTGAATCCCTGAATAGGCCAATAACAAGTTCTAAAATTGAGGCAGTGATTAATAGCCTGCCAACCAACAAAAGCTCAGGACCAGATGAATTCACAGCCAAATGCTACCAGAGGTAGAAAGAGGAGCTGGTACCACTCTTTCTGAAACTATTTCAAACAAACAAACAAAAAAGAGGGATTCCTTTCTAACTCATTTTCTCAAACCAGCATCATTCTGATACCAAAACTTGGCAGAGACATAACAAAAAAAAAGAAAACTTCAGGTCAATATCCCTAATGAAAGTCAATGCAAAAATCCTCAATAAAATACTGGCAAATAGAATCCAGCAGCACATCAAAAAGTTTATCCACCAAGATCAAGCCCGCTTCATCACTGGGATGCAAGACTGGTTCAATATATGCAAATAAATAAATGCAATTTATCACGTAAACAGAACCAACGACAAAAACCACATGATTATCTCAATAGATACAGAAAAGGCCTTTGATAAAATTCAACACCCATTCATGCTAAAAACTCTCAATAAACTAGATATTGATGGATGTATCTCAAAATAATAAGAGCTATTTATGACAAACCCACAGTCAATATACTGAATGGGCAAAAGCTGGAAGCATTCCCTTTGAAAACCGGCACAAGACAAGGATACCCTCTCTCACCACTCCTATTCAACATCGTATTGGAAGTTCTGGCCAGGGCAATCAGGCAAGAGAAAGAAATAAAGGGTATTCAAATAGGAAGAGAGGAAATCAAATTGTCTCTGTTTGCAGAAGACATGATTGTATATTTAGAAAACCCCATCATCTCAGCTCCAAATCTCCTTAAACTGATGAGCAACTTCAGCAAAGTCTGAGGATACAAAATCAATGTGCAAAAATCATAAGCATTCCTACACACCAATAATATACAAACAGGGAGCCAAATCATGAGTTAACCATCATTCACAATTGCTACAAAGAGAATAAAATACCTAGGAATACAACTTACAATGGATGTGAAGGACCTCTTCAAGGAGATCCAAAAACCACTGCTCAAGGAAATAAGAGAGGGCACAACCAAATGGAAAAACATTCCATGCTCATGGATAGAAAGAATCAATATCGTGAAAGTGGCCATACTTCCCAAAGTAATTTATAGATTCAATGCTATTCCCATCAAGCTACCATTGACTTTCTTCACAGAATTAGAAAAAACTACTTAAAATTTCATATAGAACCAAAAAAGAGCCTGTATAGCCAAGACAATCCTAAGCAAATTAAAAAAGCCTGAGGCATCACACTACCTGACTTCAAACTATACTACAAAGCTACAGTAACCAAAACAGCATGGTACTGGCACTAAAACAGATGTATCGACCAATGAAATAGAACGGAGGCCTCAGAAATAACATCACACATCAACAACCATCTGCTCATTGACAAACCGGACAAAAACAAGCAGTGGGGAAAGGATTCCCTATTTAATAAATGGTCTTGGGAAAACTGGCCAGCTATATGCAGAAAACTGAAACTGGAATCCTTCCTTACACCTTATACAAAAACTAACTCAAGATGAATTAAAGACTTAAACCTAAAACCATAAAAACCCTAGAAGAAAACCTAGGCAATACCATTCAGGACATAGGCATGGGGAAAGACTTCATGACTAAACACCAAAAGCAATGGCAACAAAAGCCAAAATTGACAAATGAGATCTAATTAAGCTAAAGAGCTTCTGCACAGCAAAAGAAACTATCATCAGAGTGAACAGGAAATCTACAGAATGGGAGAAAATTTTTACAATCTGTCCATCTGACAAAGGGCTAATATCTAAGGTCTACAAACAACTTAAACAAATTTACAACAAAAAAGTAAATAACTCCATCAAAAAATAGGCAAAGGATATGAACAGAAACTTCTAAACAGGAGACATTTATGCTGCCAACAAACTTATGAAGAAAAGCTCATCATCTCTGGTCATTAGGGAAATACAAATCAAAACCACAATAAGATACCATCTCATACCAGTTAGAATGGTGATTATTAAAAAGTCAGGAAACAGGCCAGGTGCGGTGGCTCACCCCTGTAATCCCAACACTTTGGGAGGCTGAGGTGGGCGGATCGCAAGGTCAGGAGATCGAGACCATCCTGGCTAACGTGGTGAAACCCCGTCTCTACTAAAAAAATTAGCCAGACATGGTGGCAGGCCCCTGTAGTCCCAGCTACTCAGGAGGCTGAGGCAAGAGAATGGTGTGAACCAGGGAGGAGGAGCTTGGAGTGAGCCGAGATTGTGCCACTGCACTCCAGCCTGGGTGACCGAGTGAGACTCTGTCTCAAAAAAAAAAAAAAAAAAAAAAGGAAACAACAGGTTCTGGAGAGGATGTGGAGATATAGGAACACTTTTCCACTGTTGGTGGGAATGTGAATTAGTTCAACCATTGTGGAAGACAGTGTGGCAATTCCTCAAGGATCTAGAACCAGAAATACCATTAGACCCAGCAATTCCATTACTGGGTATATACCCAAAGGATTATAAATCATTCTACTATAAAGACACATGCACATGTATGTTTATTGCAGCACTGTTCACAATAGCAAAGACTTGGAACCAACCCAAATACCCATCAATGATAGCCTGGATAAACAAAATGTGGCACATACACACCAAGGAATACTATGCAGCCATAAAAAGATGAGTTCATGTCCTTTTCAGGGACATGGATGAAGCTGAAAACCATCATTCTCAGCAAACGAACACAGGAACAGAAAACCAAACACCACATGTTCTCACTCAAAAGTGGGAGTTGATTTATGAGAACACATGGATATAGGGAAGGGAACATCACACACCAGGGCCTTCTGGGGAACTGGAGGCTACTGAAGGGATAGCATTAGGAGAAATACCTAATGTAGGTGATGGGTTGATTTGTACAGCAAGCCACCGTGACACGTGTATACCTATGTAACAAACCTGCATGTTCTGCACATGTATCCCAGAACTTAAAGTATAATTTAAAAAAAAAAAGGAAACAACATTAGCAAAAAAAAATACAACAAAAAAATGAAAAGAAAAAAAGGAGATGACAGCTTCATGCGTGTCATATCCCCTGCAGATTTTCCAATGGGACAAGATGTGGCGGTGAAAGACAAGGAGATTGGTGATCCTGACCCTGTGTGGGTCTAGACTAATGTGTGTGTTTGTGTCATAGTTTTTAACAAAACAGTTTTAAAAAATTAAAAATTTAAAAATAGAACAAACTTATAGAATAAGAATATAAAGAAAATACTTTTGTACAGATGTACAATGTGATTGTTTTAACTGAAGTATTCTTATAAAAACATCAAAAACCTTGAAAAAAACTTTAAAATTTTATACAGTAAAAATGTTACAGTAAGCTACGGTTAATTTATTTTTGAAGAAAAAATTTTTTAAATAAATTTACTGTAACCTAATAGTACAGTGTTCGTCAAGTCTATACTAGTGTACAGTAATGTCCTAGGCCTTCATATTCACTCACCATTTATCCACGGACTCACCCAGAGCAACTTCCAGCCCTGCAAGCTCCTTTCATGGTAAGTATCCTGCACAGACATACCATGTTTTTAATCTTTTAATACTATATTCGTACTATTTATACTGTATGTTTAGACACACAAATAGTTACCATTGTGTTATAATTGCCTATAATTTTCAATAGAGTAACATGCTAAACAGGTTTGTAGTCTAGTAGCAATAGGCTATGCCATATAGCCTTGGTGTGTAGTAGGCTATATGAGGTAGGTTTGTGTAAGTACACTCTGTGATGTTCACACAATGACAAAATCTTCTAATGACACATTTCCCAGAACATGTCTTTGATAGTAAGCGATGCATGACTCCCTCTCTCTCTCTCTCTATATATATATATAAAATATATGACTATATATATGTGACTATATATACATATATGTCTATACACATATAAAAGTGTCCTAACTGGAGTATTATTTGTGAGTAAAAAAATATAAACTAATAATGCCCATCACTAAGAGGTTAGTTAAATTGATAACATATGTATTTAATAAACATTACATAGTGTTTAAAATAAGGTGTATCTGCATATGATGACAGGAATATATATTGAAAATAATGATGAGATGATAAAAGATCAATTCATAGAATTATATGCAGAGTATGTTTACATTTGCCTAAAAAGATATCTGTGTAAATGCATAGGACATATCTGCAGGGGTAGATAGCAAACCATTACCAGGGTTTTCCTCTGGAGATATTGAGAGCATTTAAGTTGGAGTTGTGGTTAGAAAAGAGGCAAGAACAAGAGAATAATTACTTATTACTTTGTACCATCCTGTAGTGCTTCAGTTTAACAAAAATGTATTATCTTTTTAATAAAAATTCAAATGCCTTACATTGGCTATAACTTCTAAAAAAGCAATATCTCCCTAGACTCTGAAAAATATGGACTGAGATTATTTCAAAGTAATTCACTTCTTACATTTAAAAAATTAAGCTGAATTTCACTCCAAATTCAAATTCAGATTCCAATAAAATTTATTTTAAAACTAAGAATAAATGTTAAAATGATATGTGGACAATATTCTTACAATTTATAGTTTATTCCTAACTTCTGATACACTTCCATCTTTTTTTTTGAGACAGAGTCTCGCTCTGTCGCCCAGGCTGGAGTGCAGTGGCACAATCTCGGCTCACTGCAAGCTCCGCCTCCCCAGTTCCCGCCATTCTCCTGCCTCAGCCTCCCGAGTAGCTGGGACTACAGGCGCCCGCCACCACGCCCGGCTAATTTTTTGTATTTTTAGTAGAGATGGGGTTTCACCGTGTTAGCCAGGATAGTCTTGATCTCCTAACCTGGTGATCCACCCGCCTCGACCTGCCAAAGTGCTAGGATTACAGGCTTGAGCCACCGCTCCCGGTCTCTTCCATCTTTTTCAGAAGCTCCCTCCAATATCTGTGGCAATACTGCAAATCAAATCCATCATTTTTAGAATTCAGAAATAATAATTGGAAGATTTGTAGATGGATGACTGAATATGTAAACGAGGTTGGGCAAGCCTGATGAAATACCTGTGCAAAAGAACTCAGTGTAAAGTACTTTATAGAAAAATAGACTTGGGAAACCTTTTCCAGAAACAAACAAGAAAAGTAATCAGTTAAGCAAATGAGACCATCTCAATCAGTCATCTATTTGGCAAACTGGTTTCTTCATGTATTTTCGATGATGCTTAAGTGTCCAAGGATTCATTGATTTTTCTGAGTTTAACAGATTTAATTCTTGATTTCCTGTGCTTACTCTTTTGTCCAGGCCAATTATAAAGAGAAACCGGCCAAAGATGAAAGGTTAGGTCTGGAAGTTAATGTGCTTTTAAGAACAAACCTACCAAACAAAAAACATCATTTCAGTTAATAGTAAACAGTAAATCAGAGCAGACATCTCAAAATACTGCCAGTTGCAACCAGAATTTCTTCCTGAGTTCTGGAAGTGTTTGAGACTGGTAGGGGAATTCAAATGATTCTCTGTAGAACTTGCATGCAGCTTCCAATACAGCAAACTTTATACGTGAGACAAGTACTCAGAAAATGTGAACATTTGCCGGGAAAATCAATCTCAGAATTTTTAAAATAATAAATACTTGTAAATAATTACAATCATAAATGTGCAACAAGCTATCAATTTTTCTTCTTTTTC
This sequence comes from Chlorocebus sabaeus, assembly GCF_047675955.1. NCBI lineage: Eukaryota > Metazoa > Chordata > Mammalia > Primates > Cercopithecidae > Chlorocebus > Chlorocebus sabaeus. Next base: position 37,298,980 of record NC_132913.1, read on the forward strand.
TCCTTTTTTTGCCACCCATTTTTAAAAAAATGTACCTTTTCAAGTTGCAGGTAGCAACTAATAAAGCTGATGATGTGAAAATGTCACTGTTATGGAATTAATTGTATCCCCTCAAAGTCCTTACTGTGAAGTATCTTAGAATGTATGTAACAGACTATATTTAGAAACAGGACATTTAAAGAGATAATTAAGTTAAAAAGAGGCTCTTAAAGTGGTCCCCCAAGTAATCTGACTTGTGTCCTTATAAGAAAAGGAGATTAGGAAAAGAAAAAGAGACACCAGAAACACATGCACCAAAAAAGGCAGTGTGAGGGCACAGCAAGAAGGCGGCCATCTGCAAGCCAAGGAGGGAGACCTCAGAATGGGCTTGGTCTTCCAGGCTCCAAAAGTGTGAGAACATAAACTTCTGTTGTTTAAGCCACCCCGTCCGTGGTATTTTACTGCAGCAGTAGAGCAAATGAATATAGTCACAGAAATCTCAGGGTCTTTAGGAAGAATTCTAATTATGAGTCAGAGGGTGCGAGTACTTCTGTGTAAATGTCTAAGAATAAAATGCATTTTTGAAGAAGATTTTTAAGGCAATACAAGTGTTAAGAGAACAAGCCTGACTTGATACCCAGTGCTGTCTTGAAGGAAGTGGGAAGCAATCCATTGTGAGGGGCAGAATACCAGGGCGTGAAGGTGAGGATACTTCAGCTTACAGACCCGAGTGTCCTGGGTATGCACCCCCGTGCCCAGAGCCCCTGCACAGAGAAAAGGCGAAGCCCAGCTACCTCCACAGAGAAGGCCAAAGCCAATAATTCCAAAGGACACAAATGTATAAATAACTCAGCAAAGGCCCCTTACTGTGATATTTTCTAATTATAATTTCCAACATGAAGGCTGCACACAGTGTCAAGGTCTGAGATTTAATATTCACAGAAAGCATCTGAGAAGTAAGTAGTATGTTTTCTCATCTAGCCTGTTCCTAAGCAGCTTATAGTTTTGGTATCTGACATTCTCAAGTTCAAAGCTAAAACCAGATCAAAATTTTCATTGTATTAAATGGCCTCAATCATCATAATCCTGGCAGATTTTAAATATATCAGTCCCATCGGAGTAGCTTCCCCTGACCAACACTAGAACTTTAATCATCTATAAAACTAAACTAGGAGGTGAACAAATTACTTAGAAATGACACTGGAGGTGGAAGACTAAAGTAGAAGCCATGCATGGGTTAACCAATGAAGCAGGACCACATAGCAGGATTTAGTCAACTGCTGGAGAATGGAGAATGTCTGCATAGAACACTACTTGTCCAATTTATCTCAGTCCATTTCATATGGAGGCTATGTCCACCAGCCCTGGTGCAAATGCTTACGAATGATTCTGCATAGAACCTGTGTGCAGTTTCCAGCACAGCAAGCTCTATACGTGCAGCATTACTCACACAATTTGAACATTTGTCAGGAAAATCAATCTCAAAATTCTTGAAATAATAAATACTTGTAAATAATTACCATCATAGATTTCAAAGATTTCAAAGATTTTGATTGAGTTCAGAGTAGGGAAGGAATGATGAAATCAGAGAAATATGGCTATAAGTTGCTTTTGGAATAATGAAGGGTTTCCATTAGCCAAGGCACTTCTGTGCTACCATGAGTGATGCAAATTGTCTCTTTGTAAACACACATCCTGTGCAGAGTACCATAAAGTAGAACCGGTATGCATTATCAGCAATTGGAGTGAGGTTGGTAAAGTTGTGGTTGTGGTGTGGGTTGGGAAATGATTCTGGAACTTTAGCCTGCCTGACTCTTTTAGGAAATCTAAATTTATTGAGCACTGCTACGTGCCAAGGCCTGTGATAAGCACTATGCATATTGCTTGATTTAGACATTGGATGAGGAAATGAGCTCAGAAAACTTGGATAATTCGGCCCAAATGACCCATCTAGAAAGTTGTGAATCCAGAAACTGCACCCAGGTCTATTTGCTCCAATGTGTCCTCTCTTGAGTATTTTACTGTATTTTTGTCTTTTTACTATGATCATTCAATTTATTTTAAAAATTCAACATGGTTAGAAAAAAAAGCATAGACACATATGAGAAGGTGAAACATGAACTCTACTGCCAGCATATAGGCAAAGTAGCTTAGAAGAGTGGAAGGTTGCTCACCTGTACTGACAAGAGAGGTGGCCAAAGAAAATGGAGCCTGAGGACAGATGGACAGCAGCATCGAACAGAAACTGATTGCCTCACTCATTTCTTTACCCACACTAGTCTACCTGCTCATCTCCACTAACGCCAGCCTCCTCATTCAGGATCAAATATGTTGATCATGCTCTCACTTCAGGCTCTTTGTCCTTGCTGGTCCGGTTGCCTGAATCACTCTTCCCCTAGACAATCTCAGTGCTCTTTTTCTTGCCTCCTACAGATTTTGCTCAAATGGTAGCTTCTCCCAGGGCATTATTTGACCTTGTATCCCTCTGGCATTCCCAGACATCTGCCCTCCGTAAATATTTACTAAATAAATTTACTAATCAACAAATATCACAAAAATAATTCTTATGACAAAGTGACATATTCTGGGGTGGCATACCCTGATCCCCGTCAGCTCCTTCCCCCATACTAAGCAAAGGTTGCTATTCTATATGGCTGCAAAAACATCACCCAGTGAAAGAGCAGTCATTCTATAGGCAAGCAGGCACATTCCTAGTGTTCTTTAAGGTGGAAGTCGTTCACTAGAGCTGACAAATCTTTGATTCTTTGAACTGGGGAATCATTGCTTTGATTTCTAAGTCCTGCTTGGATTGAACAAACACATACCTGGCTTATTATCAATAACTTTCTTAGTTAGGCAAATAGGTGACAACGTCAATAGGAATTTCAAAAATATGTGTGCTGGCAAAATAAACTCTGCCTTTGGAAACATCATCGCAATTTAACTGGTTCTAAGTGACTCAGGCAGCCTAGGTCATTGTGTGCCACTGCACTGAAATTGCCCTTCGACAAAACTGGCACTGGCAGCTAGCCGTCAAATTTGAAATGTTTCAGCCAACAGAGTTGCTTTGGAATCTTTCCCACATACCAATAAATCTCTTGATCTTGGGAAAACATTTCCCGATATTCAGGAACTTTTCTATTGTTCCTTGCAACTTTCCCCAGAGGACACATAAGGCTTTCCTAGACCTTTTGACGCCCACATAACCTTCATATACTAAGCGCTCAGGTCAGAAGTAAGCAACATTCACTGGGGGCTGTGATTTGAACACTAACTTTCTGCTTTTCTAAAATTTAGGGGGTGAAGAAAGGGCTTGAGAATTTCTCTGCATTGAGGTGAAGTCTCATGTATGGAGTTCGAGTCTGCTCTGTCTTCATAGCGATGTCACTGTAACTTTGTCCCTAATGCACTCTCAGTGAGGAGCTAACTGCTACTGAAAGTTTCAAATTTTATGTAAAAATAAATCTGTGATAATCATCTTTCTCCTGTTAACCAGCTTATTGTTGAAGTTAAGCATTCTTGAAGACACACACATTTGGTAATCTAATGTATGATCAGATTTTGGTACTCTAAACAAATCATTTTTCCCACAGTATGTTCCTTGAACATTAACTCTATAGGGTCTCATGAAAAGGGAAGTTTTCTAAGATGAAGTGACTTACGAAATTCTGTATCTAATCCTCTTTTGTAGAGTTGTCATATATATTAGTGACCTGAAAAGGGCTACAAAGACTAAATATGTTTCACTTGGCTTATTCCAGAATTTGCCAAACTTATTTGACTGTAATTCCCCTTCTCTTCTGTTAGATCTAGTGACATTCTGCAGAACTAGCAAGCATTCTAGGAAACTCAGCTTGGACAACACTATTCTAAATACAGCAAACACAATCAAATGTTGTTCAGAAGTCAGAGTTCTTAAAACTTCAGCCTTTGGCTTTTTGGCAGTCCCCATATGGGATTATTTTAGAGTAGGGCTCTTCAAACTTTTTCTGTAAAGGGACACAGAGTAAATATGTTAGGCTTTACAAGACACATAGTCTCTGTCCTTTGCAACTAGCTACTCAACTGTGCCACTGTAGTGTGAAATTAGCCACATATAATATGTAAACACATGAGTGTGGTTGTGTTCAAACAAAACTTGATTATCAAAAACAGGCCACAGACTCAATTTGAGCCATAGGTTGTAATTTGCAGCCCTCTCTTTTAGAGTGGGGCAGCCACCTGTCATTCATACCTAACACCTAATCAGTTATTTAATTTATATCTAATATCTAATTCACATCTAATATCATATCTAATATCTCTCATTCATATCTAATACCTCTCATTCATATCTAATACCTAATCAGTTATCTAATTCATATGTAATATCTAATCAGTTATCTAATACCTTAAGTTATCTAATATCATATCTAATATCTAATCAGTTATCTAATACCTTAAAAGTACATGTAAGATTAAAAAGAAGGTCATTGTGACTTTGTTCAGCAGCCAAACTTGGCCAACCTTAACTTTTAAGAGACTGCAGCATAGTTCATTTAGGTCAGTATATAAAATCTCTCTCATGGTAATCACAACCAAGATGAACCATCATCCTCAGAGAAGATCCATAACTCGTCTGTCGTTTGAAACTAAGAGAACAAGCAAGATACAGGTAAGTGTCCCATTGCTTTGATAATTTACTTTAAAACAAATGGCCAATTTTAAATGGCAAACTAGGAATTTCCCAGTAAAAAGCAAGCTGATTTACCAGCAGAACTCCAAACTTCCTTTTGTAGGTTAAGTAAAACAAGGAGGTTCTTAGAAAAGGAAATCTGCCATAAGTGCTAGAAAATTCCAAACTCATAGTTATTTTAAGTTAAGCCCTATTGCGGAATCAACAGTCTCCATTATGCACAAGGGAACACCCACCAGAAGAGCATCCAAAGATAATAATCTATGAGAAATGAGACCACAAAAATGTGGATACTGAATTTCTGGCAGGACCTTGGAGCTTATGTTTAAAGAAGTGATTGTCCCTTAGATACCAAGGCCATTTCTCTAGCTTTATGCTGGCAAGGTTTCTATTTATTGATGCTTTATCTTTGTGTGACTCTTGTTGTTAACTCTTTCCAATGCAAGCATTTTGGTTCCTCTGCAGTATCAACAACAACAACAACAAAAATTTTTTTTGGAAAAGCTTTACTTTTATTTGTTTTTTTGAAAAGCTTTATAAAAAACTTGTTGATTAATAGAATAATAGGATTTTAGCACTGGAAGGAATATAAAAATACCTAATCTAACTACATTGAAAAGATCAATGAGGGATCTGGTCCAAGATAGCAGATGATCATCCATGACTAGCCATGAGAGCCAGGTTTCCTGGGTCATGCTGAAGGCTATTCAGAGGACAGATTCTCAGAGCTGACATTCTAGACCTTGTAAAAGTTCATTGTCAGGTTCTTGACTGGGCTTCTTTTCTCAGAATAAATGACATGTGCAACATCCCAAGGTAGGAAATGTTATAGAATACAAGTACATTTGCTTCTACTTTGTTATAAATTATATGCACACTTTGAAAATAGTTAAGGCTTAGTGCCTAGGATATATGCATTCTCAAGTAGCAGGGACATTTTGGCTAATACTTAACTGGGAAAGAAAATCTGGCTGTGCCTGCAAAACTAATGATCTGTACATCTTCTGCATGAGTTGATGTGCATTGTGAAGAGATGATGCTATTGAGAACTTGGGAAGAGTAAGTTTTGAGGGCAGTTCCCTGGAGGGGAAACAGGAAGTACAGAGGTTTGTATTTGTCTCCGTCTCCTTAGATCACCTAGACTAATGCACGAGCTTTCTGCAGGTAGAGGCCAAGAGGATTTTTTCACAAAAGCCTTTATAAAATTTGGGTTAACTGTGCTAACTTGAAGTCCAGAATTGGGGAAAATGGCTTTCTTTCATTTTATCTTCAGCATTGTGAAAGTTCAAGAGAACCCAGGGCATTTGGAACCTTGAGGGTTTTACAAGCCTTGGTAGCCCAAGAAGATGGCAGGCAGGCAGAAAAGCTGTTTTTCGTAGAGTTGTTGGCAGCTGTGAAGTGTCCACTCAACTGAGCTTGAAGCATGTAGGGGAGAAAAAAAAAATGTCTTTTCTTTCAATCTTAAGGTCATAGCTGAAACTCCCAAAAGAAAAGATTGACAAGTGAGAAGCATGAAGATTTACTTAATAAAAGCTTTCTGTGACATAGGAGGCTTCAGAGATGAAGACACAAAGACACAGGGAAACATAAGGTTTGATGAACAGTGGACAGTCATAGAGAAATATGATTAGACAGAAGGGTATGGGAAAAAGCTAAGGGCATCATAGCAAGGCCTGTTTGTATAGATTCTCCTCTGTCTTCAGGATAAGGATGCCCCTTTCCTCTGGGTATAGGGAGGACACCCTCCATTGAGGGTCTTATGACCTGCTTTAGGGAAGAAAAAGGATGAAAGAAAGGTGAGAGTGGCCTTCCTGCTTCTGCTATTTCCTCAAAAGCTGAGTTGCCATATTTTGGAATAGCGTGTCCTGAACCCACGAGAAAGCCAGCATCTCCAGTCCCTGTGGCCTTGTGAGAGATCTGTGCTTGGGGCAGAGCACCAGGGGATTTGGGAAGGAGAGGGCTCTAAGGCCAGCCTACATTATACACTTGGGAATGAGGTGCCAGCAGCACTGGAACATTCATATCAATGGGTTCCTATTTTAAGCCACAGACTACAGAATTCTGGGAAAGTTTTGGTTATACTTGGCAATATTAAGACTTAAACTCCACAAAGGAATTTTAAAATACTTTACTCAAATAAAAGAGAAATTTTAACTTTCTGCAAGTTATGATTCATGTACTGTTGTTAAGCAGCCACTAAAAAAGAAAAATGAAATAAAGGGAAAAACCCACTAAACTTAAACTAAAACTAAATATCTTAATGAAAACAGTCTATGGAAAGTGTGTTTTGTCTGCTTTCATGTGTTCATTCTGTAGAACAAATATCCTGTGGTTAATGTTCCTCTTCTCATTTACATGCTAAAACACCCTCCCCACCAACAAACACCAAAGTTTTTCCCTAAAGCAACATGGTCTGTCTATGGTGTTTATAGCACAGTACATCAATTAAAATATAGAGAAACATTGCTTCACCCAACCAATGCAAGAACATTAAATTCCAGCAATTCAGAACATCGCTTCAAGTAGTATATGCAAATTAAGGATATTGTGTGTTTTTATTTTAATTGTAAGTGCTAGAGTCTTTTGGTAAGGTGACATTTTGAAATGGTTCTTCTGTTAAATGCTCAAGAAATTTCTTTTCAAAGTGAATAATGATACTTTGCCCAGGTGGTGAATCTCTACACCCACTAGACTTTTATATACTCCATTGTTTTCGCCCACTCACTCAGCCACCCACCTACTTGGGGTGGCTCTTCCTCCAAATATTCATGACACCCCTTGGGGCACTGAGAGGTTATTATGGCCATCCTTGGCCTTGCCTCCCAAATGAAGAATGTTCCTGACTGCATCGCTCTTTCCATATTTCCATCTACAGCTCTTGCTTATTAGTGTGCACATCCTGCCCTCAATATTACATCAATTTCTGGAGCTGTGTGTGATCTGGAGGTGGCTGACTGGGTGTCTGTCATGTGATACATCTAAGTATTTCAACCCCCAATGGCAGCCTTCCAGCAGCTGGGATTAACTTTCACATTTTGAAGATCAGTTTTCAAAGGTGGAAACCATGGGTGTGCCTGCAATACTACCACATTTCTCATGCTCATAGAAACCTGGGCTTGCCTGGGCCATAAACCCTAACAGTAATGAAAATGCCACACATTCCAAGCCTGTCATCATTCCCTAGCTTTGATTATACAATTGCAGCCTATGACTGGCCTCAACCATCCTGTCCATCAAAGGACTATTACCCACCATTCTTTGAGTAGCCACATGCATCTCTACCTCCCTTTTGGCTTTTGGTCACATTATCACTTGAACTAAAATGTTATCCCCAGCTTCTATGTACCCACATTCCATGGTCCCTTCAAACCCTAATTCCAGGTCTACTTCCTCTGTGAGTTCTTTCCTAAATATGCCACCCACCGGGGCCCCACTTTCCTAGAACTTCCTTTCACTTACTGTCTCAATGCAGAGTTCTCTACATTCCCATTTTGCTTGATTACTTGTTTATTTTTCACTCTCGCACTTTTATGTGGCCTTTCTTGTGATTACGGTTTATGTTCACTGTTGTAAAACAGTTGGTTTACGTGTTACTCTTCAGGGTTTGCTAAGTACCTTATCTCATTCTGGTAATCAGAACACTCAGTATGGATTTGGGCACAGAGTAGGTGGTCAGTGAACACAGTTTGAAAGATAGTCTCTGTATTTCCCACTAGGAGGCTAGAAAGAAAAAATAAAATCTGGATATTCCTTTTGTAAAATTTGTTGATTCCTCAGAATTAATTACTACTTTAATATCACATGATACAAATGGATCAAATTCATTTAATCCTAATCTAGTAATTAATTCCTCTAGCAAATAATGTGCCAAATATGACATTACTGAATTGCAGAGTTTTGATGATAAAGTCGACGTCACAGTTTTTACTTCTCTAAATCACAAACAGTTGCTTAACTGTTTTAAGCCACAGCTTTTTTCCCTCTCTATCTCTCTTTCTCTGTTTGTGTATTTACTAGAAATTTAAATTATTCAATATAAATCATAGCATTTTTAAAACAGCATTTTACAAACAACAAAGAAACATTTTTTGAATCAATTTTCTACACTAGGCTTTATGGAGGTACAAACATGAGCATTTAAAAAATTAGTGAATTCAAGGAAATTCTTCTTGTGAGTTAAGAATTTTTTATCTTTGCCTTCTTACAGCATATTCTTGTGTTTGCTTGTGTTTTCATTATAACCCATGCACATTAATGCTGCCCCCAATGCCATTTTTTCACTTCCAGGAAAGCAACTTAATTCATCGATAGCTATTGTTGTTAACCCTTGTGTTCTGAAAGTGCATACATCTGATAGGAGTATAACTTTGCACAATTGTTTTGAAAACCTGTCTGTCAGTATCTAGTAAAGCATACCTTTGACTTAATAATTCCACTTTTAGGTATATGCTAAGCAGAAATGCACACGTATATTCACCAAAAAAACATGTTTGTGGCAGCTTTATTCATAATACTTTAAACTGAAAATTACCCAAATGCCTATCAACAGTAGAATGGATAAGTAAATTGTGGCAGATTCACACAATAGAAACCTACACATCACTGAGAATAAAGAAACTACATCCATTAGCAGCATGGATGAAGTTCACAAATAGAATATTGGACAGAAGAAGGCAGACACAAAAAACAGTGTACTGTAGGATTACTTACATAAAATAATTTGAAATAAAGGCAACATTTCCCATGCCCCAGGGAGTTCCTCTTACTGAGTAAGGACGTAGTGATAGAAAGGGGGCACAAGAAGGCTTCTGGGTTGCTGGTAATATTCTGTTTCTTGATTTGGGTACTGATTTCAAGTATGCAAATTCACTGAGCACTTTCCTGTATGTATATTATATTTGAATAAAGTTTTTTTTTTTGTTTAATCTTCTAGTCTTCCCAGATACTGTATGTTCTGGAATCACTCAGCACTTGCTGGCAGGCCACTGGCACTTCCTTTGCTGCTCTTCCATCTCGCTGGCATCTCAGCCACTGATCTGACTCTTGCTATGCCTACCTTTCCTCAAGACTCCACACAGGAGGTAATGGCTGGTTGTCTCTCTCTGATTGTCCCAGTGGATTATTTTGAATTCACTTCTTGACTTCTATTAGCATGAATTCCAGCATTGTTTAGTTGGTGCTTCATTCTTTTCTCCATTTGCTAATTTTTTACAGTAATTTATCTTCTTCAGTTGCTCCCCTTTCTTTTATATCCTTGGCTGTTGTGAGATGCCTCTCATCTTTTGCTTTACTTGCATTTGTCTTTTCTTTGGATTGTTACCTTTCCGCTTGCCGTCATTTCTCTGGTGACCAAGAGTGTTCTATATATCTGCTGTGCGAATGGCACCATGAGGTGTCAGAGGTGTTCCAACCAGCAGCTGAAGACTCTTGGCTTAAGGAGTGTGTCATCTCCTCATCTAGCAGAGTACATGAACTACTATTTCTGCATTTTCGTGCTTAGACTCCTCTATATCACATCTGGAGCTATTAAGTATGGTCACATTAAAATGCTGAATTTTTGATCTTTGCCTTCTTAAACACATTAAAATGCTGCTTAGAACTGTGTTTGTAGCCAGCATATGGCAGCCCAATGTGCAAAGCCTCCTTCTCCTGGGAAAGGCATCCAGGCAGGTAGATACTTCTATCATCCTGCGTAGTCTTGTTCATTATTATTATCCCTTGAGCACATCCTAATCTGTCTTATACAATTAATTTAAAACATGGCAATGTCGCCACAACTAATTTTGTTATTATATTTCAAGAAACAATTATATTACACAAAATACAGTATGTAAAAATCTTTCCTCATAATGACAGTAAGGGATTATAACCCACTGAATAAAATAAGAATGTGTGGACCCACAGAGTGAACACATATACCTATACACAAGTACATGAAAGGAGGGAGAGAAAGTTCTTCCCTGTGGGAGAACACCACATAATAAATATGAAAAGAATAATGGAGGTAGAAAAAAAAATCAGTGTTTCTAAAGAAATAGAAAAACATTTCATGCTCATGGAGAGGAATCAATATCATTAAAATAGCCATACTGCCCAAAGCAGTTTATAGATTTAATGCTATTCCTATCAAAACTGCAAATGACATTCTTCACAGAACTAGGAAAACTATTTTAAAATTCATATGGAACCAAAAACAGCCTAAATAGCCAAGGCAATCCTAAGCAAAAAGAACAAAGTTGGAGGCCTCAAACTACCTGACTTCAAATTATGCTACAGGGCTACAGTAACCAGAGCAGTATGGTGATGGTACAAAAACAGACACATAGACTACTGGAGCAGAATAGAGAGCCCAGAAATAAGACTGCACACCTACAACTTCAACAAAGCTGACAAATACAAGCAATGGAGAAAGGACTCCCTATTCAATAAATGATCCTGATTAGTAAAACTGGCTAGCCATATGCAGAAGGCTGAAACTGGATACCCCTTCCTTACACCATATACAAAAATTAACACAAGATGGATTAAAGACTTAAGTGTAAAACCCAGAACTATAAAAACCCTAGAAGACAACCTATGCAATACCATTCTGGATATAGGAACTGGCAAAGATTTCATGTCGAAGACACCAAAAGGAATTGCAACAAAAGCAAAAATTGACACATGGGATCTGGTTAAACTAAAGAGCTTCTACCCAACAAGAGAAACTATCAACAGAATGAACAGATAACCTTTAGAACAGAAAATATGTTTGCAAACTACGCATTTGACAAAGGTCTAATATCCAGCATCTATAAAGAACTTAAACAAATGTAAAAGAAAAAAGCAAATAACCTCATAAAAAGTGGGCAAAAGACATAAACAGACACTTTTCAAAAGAAGACATACTTGCAGTCAACAAGCAAATGAAAAAAAACTCAACATCACTGATTATTAGATAAATGTAAATTAAAACTACAATGAGATACCATCTCAAACCAGTCAAAATGGCTATTATTAAAAAGTCAAAAGAAAACAGATGCTGGTGAGGTTACAGAGAAAAGGCAATACTTATACACTGTTGGTGGGAGAGTAAATTAGTTCAACCATTGTGGAAAGCAGTGTGGTGATTCCCCAAACCTTCTCTCATACTGACCCTCATTACATGATGTTTTTCCAAAATTCAATGGGGTGGTTTTTGGCCTTTGCTGGTCTTTGGCCTTACTGAATTATATGTATGTGTAATACATATTATCTATTTGTGTATGATATATGTATATATATTTCCTTCAACTGGTTTCCTAAGTATAATTATTCTTAACAGCTAGACAGCATTTAATAAATACTTGTTTTCTTTCCTTCATATCAAAGCAAGTTGGGATCAATCTGCAGAAAACCTGGGAGATTCCAATTTACCTAACCCATCATCAATCATGGGACAAACTCAGTCCACGTGCCTTGCAATGTGATGTGTGGGGGACAAAACACCACTTAAATCCCTGCCGAAAATCTACAAACTGAGTCTAATCATGAGAAGGATCAGATGAATCCAATTGACACAGTATGTTCTCAAAAAATTAGTATTGGCCGGGCGTAGTGGCTTATGCCTGTAATCCCAGCACTTTGGGAGCCTGAGATGGGAGAATCACTTGGGCCCAGGAGTTAGAGACCAACCTAGGCAACATAGAGAGGCCACTTCTCAGCATGATGGCCCATTCTTACTGTTTCAGCTATTTGGGAGGCTGAGGTGAGAGGATTGCATGGGCCCAGGAGGTCAAGGCTACATTGAGCCATGATCACACCATTGCACTCCAGCCTGGGTGACAGAGTGAGACCCCATCCCCCCAACTAAAAAATGTACATAGAAGAGAAAGAAAGACAGGAACTTTTCCAGATAAAAGGAGACAAAAGAGACTGAATAATCGAGTATGATGTATTATCTTTGATTGGATCTGAAATTCAAGAAAAGAAAAATAGCTATAAAGGGCACTATAGAGATAATCTGCAAAATTTGAATATGGATGGGATATTAAATAATGGCATTTTTATCAATGTCAAATTTCCTGTATTTGATAATTATACTGTGATTACATTATAAAAGGTACTTGATTTAGGAAATATTTGTTGAAATACTCTTAAAAATTCTCATAATACATAGAACTTACTCTAAAATAGTTCAGGAAGGTAGATAGATTGATATAGATAGATAGATAATAGATGGATAGTTGATAGATAGATGAATAGACAAATACTAAAATAGTAATAACTGGTGAATTCAGGTGAAGGCATGCAACATTCTTGGGAACACTCTTTCAACACTTCTTAAGGTTGATATTCCAAAATAAAAAGTTAAAAATAAGAGTGGCACATAGCCTTTGAAATTTTTTTATAAGATGGGGCAGGTATAAGTTTAAGAAAAGCAATACTTTTTCCAATATATTAGAAATTATCTGATTCCCAAAGATTCCTGTTCCTGATATCTGAACTTCAGACAGCACATTGCTCTGTCATCTCTACTGAGGTTATAATCAATGAATGTCCCACAATAAGATTCTAAAGTGGGTACTTTCTGATTGCCTTCTCTCATGCTGACCCTCATTACATGATGTTTTTTTCAAAATTCAATGTGGTGGTCTTTGGCCTTTGCTGGTCCTTGGCCTTACTGAATTTTATATATATATATATATATGTGTGTGTGTGTGTATAATATATATTATCTATTTGTATATGATATATGTATATATATTTCCTTCAACTGGTTTCCTAAGTATAATTATTCTGAATAGCTAGACAGCATTGAATAAATAGTTGTTTTCTTTCCTTCATATCAAAGCAAGTTGGGATCAGCAATTTATGAAATTTGGATGCATTTTCTAATTTTTATTCTTAAAGCAGTCTTAGGAAAATGATGTAGTGGCTTGTTTGGAGTGGGGCTAAGAGTTTGGCCATCTGAGCTTATCTATCAGAAATCCTCCTTGTGTGGCTCTTGCTGGAAGGCTGGCCTAAGCCTCCCTTTGAGATAGCTGTGAAGAGCTGGTAAGAGTTCTTCTTCTAGAACTTACATGCCTGAAACATGTGGTCTAAATTTGACCAATCTGATGCTTCTGCCAGGAATTTGGCTTCAGGACTAAGCACTCCCAGAGGAGCAGGAACGGTGGAACTTATTTTGGTGGCAGCATTTCATGTCCAGTGTACAGGAGCAGTGGTGACCCTGACAGTCCTCCAACCACGCAATATCTTGGTTTGATGTGTGTTCTCAGACCCCATCTTTCTTGCTTTCTTTCTGTTTCCAAATATGGGTCTCCAGACTCTAAGCTGAGTCTGTGAGCTTCCTTCCCTTCAGCAAAGCAATTTCTGACCCCTGTTACTGAATTTGCTGTGTGCTGTTTGTTTGACAGGTCTAGTTTATATTTTAACAAGGAATCGGAGGTTCCCAGGTATAATAGACTACCCAAATTTGCACAACAGGTGCACGTCTAAGAAGAATTTTACTTCCAGTTCATTGGCTTCAAAACCAGTTTTTATTTTGTATTACTAAGTCATTTTCAAAACATGTTTTCATATTATTAATACTGCGGAATTTGTGAGCCACTCATCAATAATGAAGTTACCCACTAACTGAGAGACAGGAGAGCCGTGTCAGTGTTCTCCAGCCGAAATCCAACTGCCACACTCTTTGTTACCTCTTAGCAAACAGAATGGACTGCTTTTTGGACATATGTCATTGTGATTTCTTTGTACTGGTGAAAAAAAAAAATCATTCTCTCTGCTTTCCCTTCAGGTGACCTTGGAGCATGTTGCATGTTATTCTGTAGCTGCAAATCTTTCTGCAAAGAAGATAAAGATGTTTCATAGTGTAGATTTTCTATTTAGCAGGGCTACCTCTATATTTTGACCCCGGTCTTTGTAAGAATAGGTTTTTTTTTTTTTTCAATGTGGAAAAATAAGTCATTGGTATCAGTAAAACAAACAAACAAACAAACAAACAAAAAAAAAACGTGCTTTAGAATATGTTTGATCAAGGAGCTGTGCTTGTGTGCTCTTCTTTCTGTGTGAGAGCTTGTGTAGGTGTTTCTGGCCCAAACATATTTGACATTCTGATAATCTACAGGATTGGAAATACTGCTTCTGAAAGAAATACATTGTAGAACGATGAAGAATGCCCTATTCAGGTCTTAAGTGGCACCATCTGTGTGTCTCTTAAAATATGGGTGCCCTGAAAAGCTTTGTCCCCTGAGAAAAACGTGGCTTCCCACAGGCCCCTAAGTACAGTGATGTGTGAGGTATTTTTCCTCATGCCCTTGGTTGTCACTCTTTGAGAGGCTGACTTGAGAAGAGGCAAGCTCCATTTAGTTGTGCAAACCCTGGGAATAAAGATACACTGCCTGATGAAGAAGGCAAAATCCCAGCTGTCAAAGCAGAAGTTCCAAAGTGGACAGAGCCCTTCTTCATTTGCATGTAAATAGGTTGAAATAAACATCAAAAGGCAGGAAGAGTGCCTACATGGTCGCTGATGAGAATTTTAATTTTTGGTTTTATCTAGCTTGTCTTCTTGATTCCTTTCAGATGTGATGAGGGTCAGAGGAGACTAGATGAAAAGACTGAATGTTATTCTAGAAACTGCCCCAAATCTCCCGCGGATGCTTCTACTACTGCACCACTCAAAGTATTTTCCATTTGCAATTTAAGATTTTCAAAAATAAATGTATATCTATCTAAACCAATTATACATCACAACCAAATATTTCAAAGAAATATATTTAAGCTTTGTTATTTTAAAATAACATATGCGTAGACATTAATAAAATTTAATTCTAGTAAATGCCTTTTTTCTACTTCTGCTTTAGGAAACCAATTTCTTATTGAAATAGTGCAGCAGCCCCTAAAACCTAAAGATAGACAGATAATATATGATATTTATTGTACCAATTTCAAATTGAATATTTGAATATTTGTAATTATTCCCAGAACATATTTAATACCACCAACTTCCCTGAATGTAAGTTCAGAAAATAGAATCTAACCATGCTGAATAAAGAAAGCAAGTCACTTTCCACTTCTGACAATAAAACCATTGGTATAATTTAATTTACAAAATTGTAAATCTTGATTTTGATATTAAGATGTAATACAATTTCTCCTTTTGTCTGATTTTGGATTGTAGAATACTTAGAGTGATTCTTCCTTGATTAATCCCAAGAGCTCCAGGTCACTGTTTGCACACTAGTAAGGAATCCCTCAGTGAGGTCTGTTCACATGGCACTGGACTGCCCTCTCAATTAGAGCACGACACTTCCCCAGGCACATGGTGTCTGCATTGTTCCTGTCTTTTGAAGCGTTGCACAGTGTTTAGTGTGGTACTTAGCACACAGCAGGCATGCCATGTTGCCAGTGGCCAGCATTTACACACTTCCCACACTGATGGACAAAATCTTGCTGAGTCTGGATATTTGTATCAGTCAACCCCGAGTTATCTTTGCTTAAATATCTATCGGCAGATTTTCTGGATTATCTTTATAAGCTTTGCCATATGAGGCGAAGAGCTAAGACTTCAGTTTTCTTGTTTATAAAATGAGGGAGGCATACAAAATGATTTCTGAGCACTCTCCTACATTGAAGTGCTGGGATCCTCTTATATCTAATGACCTACCAAATATCTGTCTCCACCAGGTGTCTCATTGGCATGTGTAATTCAGCAAAATACAAACTAAACTCCCTTTCCCTCCAACACCTCAGTCTTGTCCTCATTGCCTTTGGTGGAATTGAAAGCTGTTTTCCTCTTTGAATCCCTCTTCTCCTATGTGTTCATATCCAATCCATTGCATGGCTCTCCATCTTCTTTTGACTGTACTTTCTTTCCAGCGACACACTCCCCATTAACACCGAGACTGCCTGGCTCAAGACGTTATGACTGCCTTCAATAACTATTAATTTTTGTGTCTATGGTTTTTCTACCAATTAAGTAGATACATATTTGCAACCACTACCCTTTCTAACAATGTCCCAAACTATCTTGCTAAGTATTTGACTCCTCTTTCCAATGTTTTCTATACTCCAAATAATACTCCATGCTGTTCCATAACGCATTCCAAGTTTCCTTAGTCCAGCCATTTATTTAATACTTCAATTGAAGGTTTCTGTCATGTCTTCCTCTCAAATTTTGCCTGTCCTAAAACTTTATTGCAATTGCCATGACATCTTTTTTCATAAAAAATTCCTGATCCTTTAAGATATGATCACACTATCCTTTGAATTGCCACAGTATTTGATGTACATCATGTATATCTTCACATGGAAAATTTTACACTTATCTCTCTAATAAATTTTTAAATACCATGAGTCCTGTTGTGTCTTATTCATCTTTGTATGCTTTTAGGACTCTTAATATCTTGTACATAGACATTTACAAAGAATTTGTTGATGGAAACTGAATTTAAGTTTAAAAGGTTGTCTAAAGTATCATTTCGTTGCAAGTTATAAAAACACACATAAAAGAGCTCAAGAAAAGGAAGAATTTTCTGGATAGGAATATATTACAGACCTTAAGGGCAGACAGATTTCCCTGCTTCCAACAGTATATGTTTTTCATTACATTTTTCTCTCTCCAGAACTGTTGGCGTCTCTAAGCCCAGGATAACATAACCCAAGGGATGCTCTCCTTGTTCAAACCTCTAGAGTATGAGTTCACACCACATTCTCAGAAAGAAATTTGATTAACTCCTCAGTTCAGGTGTCTACCGCTGGCTCAATAAACTTTGAACAAGGGAGATATTCTTGTCTAGCCAGCTGCCCTCTCATTAAGAATGTTTGAATCAAAGTCTCTGAAAAGAGAACAGAAAAGAAGTGGCTTAATGTGTTATCAGAGAAAGGGACACAGATTGGCACACAACCTAAGAAGAACCACTCCAGAACACTGGCAGAACCTAACTTTGACCATGTAGATATACAGGGTTTCAGAATTATTCTAAACTTCATGTAGACCCACAAAAAGACAATAGTATCTGAATCCCCATATGACTTCTGGAGCCTTCTGTCTTATTCTGCATAGCACACTGTATCATTGCCCCCAGTTATTTGCTCTATCTAAGTCTTATGAGAGAGATATGTCTTAAAAAGATACACAGGTGTGGCTGTCTGTACATGATACTGGCTGAAATTAAATTTCTCTAAAACTTAAGTTTTAGAGAAATTTGTATTATCAAAAGAGCCACTGGCCCACATTAAAAGAGATTGTAATTGGGCCAGGCATGGTGACTCATGTCTGTAATCCCAGCACTTTGGGAGGCCAGAGCGAGTGGATCACTTGAGGCCAGGAGTTTGAGCCCACCCTGACCAACATGGTGAAACCCTGTCTCTACTACAAATACAACAATTAGCCAGGTGTGGTGGTGTGTGCCTGTAATCCCAGCTTCTCGGGGGGCTGATGCAGGAGAATCGCTTGAACGTGGAAAACAGAGGTTGCAGTGAACTGAGGTCATCATGCCACTGCACTCCAGCCTGGGTGACAGAGTGAGACCCTGTCTCAAAAACAAAAACAAACAAACAAACAAACAAACAAAACTCCACTCTAATTGTTTGAGATTTAAACAACTTTTCTCTCCCAATCTTCAATAGCAGGAAGCAGGTTGAGGAAGTTACACAGCTTTCAAAAAGGTCCATTTCCAATGCTATCTTCATATGTGGCCAAGAATGATCATGGGAAAGGAAGGCCCTCTCAGTGTGGAGTTAAGAACCCATGGATAAAAGGTCTGGCAAGTGACTCCCAGGCAGCATACCCAGGAAGAAGGCCCTTGCAAAGCTTAGCCAAAATTACTGAAAAATTTCAGAATTGCTGTAGACAGTGACTGCTGTGAGCCTCACATTTTCCTCTTTTTTAGTGGGACAATTTATTTTGGTTATTTTGCCCCTTATTTAACTGTTGTGCAAGTGCGATGGTGAAGATAGGTAGCTATTATTCAATTTTTGTTTGAAACTCATAGGTCTCTGGATCAAAAGAACCCCCATCTGTCCCTGATATAGATAACATTGTAACATTTTGGACACTGAACTGATGCTATAATTGGGTTGGATAGGATTTTGGAATTTCTTCCTTGGAAAGAGGGAGAGCAAATTTTATTTAAGGAAGAAACAGAAACAAAAATTTGTGACCAAAGAGTAGAATGGGTAAGTCGTGTAAAGAACATGATCCTTGCTAATTATTTGTTGCCACTTTATGTACAAAGATAATTTCTCCTCATCCTTGCCTATTAAGCCTGGCCATGTGACTTCTTATGGTCAATGAAATGAAGTGGAATTAACACAAGTCACTGCTACCCAGAAGATTTAAACAGCATCTCATGGATCTGTCATTGATTTTATTTATTTTTCCGGCATAATACTGTATGTCCCAGCTAGGAGTTCCTTCTTCAATTTGGGTCCCAGGATGAAAACAGTGTTGTGCGTAACCATTGCCAAATCTGTGCTGAACAAGTAATATCAGTAAGAAGTAAACAACATTAGTTACTGTAAGCTACTGAGATTTGGAAATCGCATCATGAAAGTTGATGTATGCAACCTGGTGCATTAAGTAATTTATAAAATGGTTTACAAATGTGCTATCTCTTCTAGATTTGCCCCATTAAAGAGTGCTAAAGCTCTCAAAACCCTAGGAGAGGATATAACAAAGTCACACAGTGGTTTTCAATTTATTTTATTCCTTCCACTTTCCTTAATTGTTCCTTTCTCTATTCTCCCCTATCTCCCTCCTTTCCTCCCTATTTAAAGCATTGATTGTATTAAAAAAAACTTACACACCAGTTAGAATGGCGATCATTCAAAAGTCAGGAAACAACAGGTGCTGGAGAGGATGTGGAGAAATAGGAACACTTTTACACTGTTGGTGGGATTGTAAACTAGTTCAACCATTATGGAAAACAGTATGGCGATTCCTCAAGGATCTAGAACTAGATGTACCATATGACCCAGCCATCCCATTACTGGGTATATACCCAAAGGATTATAAATTATGCTGCTATAAAGACACATGCACACGTATGTTTATTGCAGCACTATTCACAATAGCAAAGACTTGGAATCAACCCAAATGTCCATCAGTGACAGATTGGATTAAGAAAATGTGGCACATATACACCATGGAATACTATGCAGCCATAAAAAAGGATGAGTTTGTGTCCTTTGTAGGGACATGGATGCAGCTGGAAACCATCATTCTTAGCAAACTATCACAAGAACAGAAAACCAAACACCGCATGTTCTCACTCATAGGTGGGAACTGAACAATGAGATCACTTGGACTCGGGAAGGGGAACATCACACAGGGGCCTATCATGGGGAGGGGGGAGGGGGGAGGGATTGCATTGGGAGTTATACCTGATGTAAATGACGAGTTGATGGGTGCAGCACACCAACATGGCACAAGTATACATATGTAACAAACCTGCACGTTGTGCACATGTACCCTACAACTTAAAGTATAATAATAATAAATAAATTAAACAAAAAAATCTAACAGTTGAGCTGTTCTGAAAATAGAGGAGGGGAGTGAGGGAAAGTAAGGACTAAACACTTTCTCCTTTGCTTCCTCACAGACCCTCTTCACACTTGATATGCTTGAGGTAAGGCTTTTTGGGTTCCTTCAGGTTAGAGATAAAAGAGGTTTAAGCCCCAAGATAGGAACGTGCACAGAGCCTCACAACTTTTTTGTGAGCCAGGCAGGAGGCCATAAAGTGCAGTGGGTTGCAGAGTAAGACAGATATGGGTTTGATTCTCTGCTCTGTTACCTATTAAATATGGTTCTGGGCTGCCTCTTCAGCATCTCCAAATCTCTATTTTCTCATTGTAAAATGGGAACATTGAAATCTGCTTCATAAAACTATTGAGAGGAATCGATGAAGCAGTAAGTTTGCATGCAAAGTATTATTATTTTTTGTTTGTTTTGAGCCTGTTTTTGTTTTCTTTCCAACATACATGTCTTCACCAGAAGCTTGGAAATTTTAGTAGAAAATACATTTGAAGTGGTTTAGTTCTCACCTTTATTTTATAAGGGTGGACACTGGCTTGCCCATGGTCACCTTGCTAGACCTAAAACCTGGGTCTCCTGTCCCCACGTGTGGTATACTGCTACTGAGTCTCTGAAGGTCTCTGGGTTAATGGTTGCATGCCTTAGAGCTGTGTGAAATCCTTGTTGTATTTACTGAAAGTTCCTCCTTATGTTGGAGTAAGCAACTGGTAGGTTTCACTGACATTCCAGGAGTGAAATGCTTCCACTTAGCTCAGCAAAACCCAGCAAAGCATATCAGAAACTGAGAAAACTATACTTTCAGGTTCAAATTGTAATTGATTCTGAAGAACTGAAAAATGCTAGTGTGAAAGATCCAGTTCCTCATTTCCCTGAAGACTTCTCATACCCAAATGACAGACAGTTGTTATAAGACGTGAGGACTGAGACTAGCCATTTAGAGAATAGCTATCACATCTCTTCTCTGGGATAAGAGAAATGGATGTGACTTCAACATCAAACATTTTCCAGCTAGCAGCAAGAGGGCCCAAGAAACGTACTGAGCAATGTAGCTCTGACTTGTCAGTTTTATGAAAAAGGTGCACGACTTGCAGGACTTAAAACCCAAGTATGTCCCTGAACTGCAAGGCTTCTTAATCATGTAATAGCAAGATTTTACTTCCAAGGCAGGAACAACCACGTTTGGGCATGATCAATCAGGCACTACTTTGGCATTTCTCAGCTTGCCATTTTAGTAAATTTGTACAAATATCTTTGGGGCTGAGAAGGTAGCTCATAATAAAACCACTTAAATTGAAAGTTCTTTAGAGGATGCAGCCTCTGGCTACTAGTCTTAAGATTTTTCTTTCCACAGGACTTAGTATAATGCTCAGAAAGCCAGGGCAGCACTAAACTAAATGTTCTCTTGAAGGCTTTCATGTCCAAATCTGTTTACTGATGCAAAGGGAAGACATTTAAAAGGTCTTCGCTTTTACTTCCATTGCAGCCCATTGGAATACTAAATTGGAATTGAGACTCTTGCATGAAAATACATACTTAATTAATTCTCTACTTTCATTTTGAAAGTGGGTTGGGATCCCAATAACTTGGTGTTCTTCCCTAGAACTGGTGGTATTTCTCTGGCACACTTGGACTGACGTGATGTGTTAGTACCTCTGGCTCTTGAAGCAGAGTGAAAACACTGGGCCTGGGGGTGAGATGGCACAGAGAGGTGCAGGATGGGGTGCCCACCCTAGTTTAGTCCATGGAAAGTGAGTTGGGAGAGCGGCATGATCTCCGTCTCTTCTGAGGCCCTGCTAGCATATCCAGCGAAAAATGGCTGCCTTCCGGTATCTTCCTTCTCACCTTTGACACATAAGGGTGAGGTGACTTTGTTCTAGAGTTCCACACTGTGGCTAGGAGATGTGAATAGACAGCCCCAAAGGAAGTAAATGTTGCCAACGTCAGCATTACAAGCAGGTTTCAGTGTTTCTGGAGAAAGTCTAATAAGTTTGGAAGAGTTCCAGTAGGTTTCATTTAACTTTGTATTTAACTTACCTCAAGAAGCCTTTGTCTCCTCTTTGAAAAGAAAATGAGAAATTACTCACTCATACCTCATTACTGAGTCTACCTGATAGACAGTGGGTGTTTAACAGCTATTAGTTTCCTTAACACTCCTTAAATGATTGAAATAATTCTGGAAGTCTGGAAGGCTCAGCTTACCATATTTTCAGAGTTATCTGAGAAAAAAATTATTTTTGGATTGCTCCTTTTATTGTCTTTGCCTTTTTTCATTTTAGCACTATTTTATTATATACTTTTATGTGTTTTTAAAATATTCTTGCATTTAGTATAATTTGTTTTTATAATACACACAGTTCCACTGGCTAGTGGTTGTAGTCTGAGTGCATTAATATTCACAGTCCAGAAAATATGAAAATTCTGGCTGCTTTACCTGGAGGTGTTTCCATTTGTGTTACATCAAATGTTGCAGAGATATAGGGTCTAGGCAGCTTCAGAGTTAGTGTGTTAGACAATGTAGTAGAATAAAATAGGAATCGTGAATCGTGCGGAATTACCCATTGTCTAGTGTTTTCCTGGGACTTTCTCAGTGTGGGAACCACAGAACACCAGCAGAATCACTCATGTTTATTTTTTTTACTGTCAATTCCATGAACACGTTAAATTAAAATAGTCTCTATGGATGAATCCTGGGAATCTGATTTTTACTTTTAATAACTCGTGATTTTTGTGAATAAGAAAGTATCAGAAAAAGTACCTCTGTTATATTGTTAACATAACAAACGACCACCCATTTGGTAATTTCCCAAATTACTCCCTTTGGCTAACAAAATAGAACAGTATTGGAGGCTCCAAGCAAAGTGTGCTTGGAGTTAAGCAAAGTGTGCTTGGAGTTAGGCCAGAAAATGAACAAGAATTCACCTGAAAAACACGATGCATTTTCCTGATATTTCAGATGTGTGTGAGGATTTGGGAGAAAAGTTAAGGAATTCATAACAATACTTTGTAATTTTTTAAATGAATGTATTATGAATCAGAATATAAGATTCACATGTCTTAAATAAATACAGATGTCTTCTAAGAAATATAAATATCAAGTTGTGGTAAGTTTCTATGGGCTTCTTGCCAGAAAGTCTGTTGTAGCCACTCACCCTCCTCCTGTTCTGGACACTTTGCAGATAAAGAGCAGGGGATTTGACTGACAGGATCCAGAGAAATAATAGCAATTGATTCCTTTGAAATAGAGCAAAACCTTTATTAATAAAAACACTGTTAGTTTGTCTACATTCCTCATTTATTAGAAAAGCAAATATCAGGTACTTAAATCAGTGACAGATTTTTTTTTTAATTTAACTTTCAAAAGAGTTGGCCTGGAGATAATCCAGTATCATCTGTCTTCTACATCTGTATAGCATTTTCCAAAGATAACTGAGGCTTCCATATCTATAACTGAGGCTTCTGCAGATGACTCTGAAGATGTGCAAAGTCCTCATTTAAACCAGAGGCCTCTCCCCTCTCAGACCTGGAATCCTCCGATTTATTGTTAGCATTTTCCTACGTAACTTTAAATTATCCCTCTCTGTTTTAAGGAGCTCATTTTTAAGTGCAAATCTGATGTCTTCCCACTTTCTTTCACCGTGTTTATCACCTCCACAGTACAAGTCAGATGACTCAATATTGCATATGTGCTATGGCTCTGTCTTTTCCTTCCTAGATTCACTTTCCATTGGTGTTCTAAATTGTCTATTTGTTCTAATGGTGCTAAACCAATTGTAGCATCTCAAATATGCCATGCACATCCACCCCTCTTTACCAAAGCATGTGTTCTTTTCAATGAGCGGATAACTTTCTCACTGATAAACTCAACTAAAAGGCCTTCCTGAAGCTTGTTTTCATGTCATCTTCCCACTTGCAGTTAGTAGTAATACTCTTGCTACTTCGTCCCTATAGTACCATGAAAACAACTATTGCATAGAAATAAACACTGTATTCTAAACGTTTACGACTAAGTAACAACTATTCTGCTGAATGTTTCTGGAAGCCATTAAATTCACCTTTCTGTCTTTTACAGTGAGCCCAGAGATTAGCACTCAACAGATGCTCAAAAATACTGATTTGAGAAAAATTCAAATATGTTAGTTATTTTAAATCTACACATACAAGCAAATAGAATTTCCTGTAAAAATATTAGGTGGACATGGTTTGTTGTAGGCAGATTGACTTGAGTTTTAATTTTATATTTTCTGAACACTAACATAGTGGTTTAGAGCAACTTACTTTATCCTTCTGTGGCTGTTTTTTCCTCTGTAAAAATGAAAATAATACAGACACACAGTAACGATAAATAATATTTTTTAAATCCACCAAAATATTTGAGACAATAGTCAGTAAATTAGTTTCTTTTCTCCACTTTCCAAAGGTTTGAATAAAGAAAGTGCTTTTGTTTCTTTGATTGTTTAATACCAAGTCAACCAGAAAATCTAATTAAATTAAATGGAAAACCAAACCCCAAATTCTCTAAGCTTTGCAGTTGATTATTGCTGCCATGTATGTTCTGATAAACAACAAAGGCCAAGGGTTTTTGTTTGTGCTGACAAGGAATTGGAACTGGTAAGTTTCAAAATAAGAAGTTTTCTAAGATACATGAGAGCATCCTTACCCACTGCCCAGCAAACTCATCATGTTTTCTATAATCTGGCCCAGATCCCAGAGCTCACAAGATACATATAATAGTTAAGCCTGCTGGAAATCTGTAATATTTCTACTGTAGCTGGGTAAAAATGACTGCACAGCTGGCTTGGTAACTGTGATACACTGGGAAATTTCTTCATCCAACACGTTTACAAGCCCACTTCCACCCGTGGGGACAGGGGGAGTCAATCCGAATGGACTGATATTAATCTTGACCATGTGGGAACATGAAGTATCTCAGAAGTTAGAAATTCTCCACACACAGGCAATTCAATTATTTTGCTTATAGGTTAGCACAGGCTATAGTTTTGGTCTGTTTTATTTTTAAAGGTTAAAAATGTACTGTTTCGTTTTTCAAAAGAGCATATGAATTTCCAAGGATTTTCTAACCATGTTAGTTTTGTTAATGGGTTTGGATACTTGTGTGAGAATTTCAGGCAAGACCTATTTGAAATGGGAGTTCTGGTCTCTGAATCTTGTTGGAAAGCTAAACACTAAGGTCACTGTGCATCTAGTGAAAAGTAGTTTGGTGAAGCTGGAGGTAATGGGCTTTTATCTTAAAGAAGGGACTGAAAATATTTTTGCAACTGATTATGAACAATCTAGATAAACTATAAACTGTTAAAGAACTTGCCGAGCTAAGGTTTAACTAAAGGAAACGAAGGCAACGAGAACAGGACGATGATCAAGAACAATACGTTGACTTGTCATTGGAGCCCTGACATTTTGACCCTGACATTAAGATCTCATGACAATTCTGCTCACACTTTTCTTCACATTAAAGAAGTGAATGCCTTAGAAAATTGAGCTATTGCGAGACCCTGGGGATTGGCAGAGACAAGACCCAAACGCCAGAGCACGAAGGACTGATTCTCATAGTGCAGAAGCTGAGACTTCATTTCAAATACCTTTTTTATGGAGAGTTATACAAGGGAATGTTCCCATTATGTTGCATGCTCAACTATAAGTGGGAAAAAGCGCTACCAATTTGATTTATTCCTTAATGCAAAACCATTTAGCCATATAGCCTCGACCATATAGCCTTGCCAGGCATAATATGTTTATTTGATTGATTATTTACTTGATGGATTGATAGTGATGTTTTGCTGCAAGAAACTGAAGAGTATTTCCTATTGAGAAAGTTTCATGTTTGTCTTTCCAATAATTCTTTTGAATATAAATATTATAATTGAATACTGAGAAAAGGGTCAAACCGCGTGAAGTCTCTTTGCTGTCGTAACCCCTAATTCCCTAGGAAAGATTTCACTCCCAAATGAGTGGTTAGGACAGTGTACCTGGTAGCATCTGTGCTGTTGGTTCTGTTTCATCAGACAGTACCATTTACTTATATTGTTAATTTACATTTGTGGTTGCTCTGTGTTCCTAAAATCACTGTAATTAATACTGAGCTAGGTCAAAGGAGGCTGCTTCTATGTAGACCCCGCCCTACACCTCCTCCACTGGCAGGGAAGTTTCCATTTATTTATTTATTATTTATTTATATTCCAAAATTATAGTAGGTGCACAGGATTAAAAGAAAAACAAACAGTAAGGGTATTAAGATTTAATTTTTTAAAAAAATTAAAAATCTTCTTCTACCAACCACAGCCTTACAAAGGATAACGACTTCAGATTTTGTTTTCCGTGGTTAGATTCACAACACTAAATTACATATTCGTAACTCAATTTATTAATTTGTCAACCTCAGACTTTATTTACTTCCAAATATGAAAGATGAGGAATCTAGCCCTATTTCAGTCTCCCCTTTCATTCTCTCATGCTTTTTACTTTTAGTTCTTCTGATGGTTAACATTACAATTGTTAAACACACATAAATATATGTTTCTTAACCCATCAATTTTAGACAGACTCTATTGCCTTCACACTGTCTTAGATGAGAAAATAAATACACAAGCATTTACTCCTACTTCTCTTTTTCCATATCTCCATCTCAACCTTGATTGGTTGTGCATTTGCTTTTTCATGGCCAAAAATTTATTTCATGTATTCTTCTCTGTAACTGTAATAAAGTTTTCTACTTTAAGTTAGTTGAAAACCAGTGAGTAGTATTTACAACATGTTTGTATTGCAAGAACCAAATAGTGTGATTATACTCATAAGAAAATAAATATCATTGGTATTATTCAGCTTTTCACTTGAATAACAAGGTTCCAAATTTAAAGTTAAATAAATTTTCCTGCTGTATACTCCATGATTGGTGTAAAGTCATGTGAAATTTTACTTAACTTCATATTTAGCCCATGTCTTTCTTGAACAGCATTTTACTTTCTTTCATACAGAAGATGAGGAAGAATAATTTATTCAAGCAATTCCACAGACATGCCATTGGTGATTGTCCTGATTATAGCCCCTTCCTGTTTTCTGGCTTTGGGATCAGCTGAACCTGCTGAGTCCTTCTAAGTGAAGATAACTGTCCTTCCCAGTGTGACTGACTTGTGAGCAACTTTGAAGTACAATCTTCTCTGTAGAGTCGATTCATTAATATGAATCTATGTACATTATTTATTCTAGGACCTTACCAACATTTCTAATCTATGGATGAATCCTGTATGAGTATTAGTTTGGGTTCTCCAGATAAATAGAACCACGAAGATGTATATATATATAAAAATATATGGAATTGACTCATGTGATTATAGAGTATGTGACATTTTAAGAACTGCAGTCAACAAGTTGGAAACCCAGGAGAGCTGATGTACGTGTAAGTTCCAGTCCCAGTCCAAGTCTGAGGCCTGAGGCAAAGGAAGACCCATGTCACAGCCCAAAGATGTTCAGGCAGAAGGAGCCAGTTCTCTCTTATTCAGCCTTTTGTTGTATTTAGACCTTCCACAGATTGAATGAGGTCCACTCACATGAGGGAGGGCAATGTGCTGTGCCCTGTGTTCTAAATCAAATGTTAATCTCATCCAAAAACACCCTAAAAGACACACCCGGAATAACATCTAGTCAAATATCTGGGCACCCTGCGGCCCAGTCAACTTGACACATAAAATTAACCATCACAGATTTTGTTCTCATTTTCAGTTCCATTATATCTTTCGCGACATTTCCATGGGATTTTTGCAAGAGAGGGAAAATAAACACAGTCTATCCCTTTGAAACAGAATTATTGTCAGCTTCCTGGTGCTAGAGTCGTAACTAACATGATTATTTATTCTTCTAGGTAATGCCTGCTACTTCTGGCAAACAGTAGGAGTAATAGTAATACTCCTACTTCTGGCTAACAGTAGGAGTAATAGTCAACAATTACAGGTGACTGAGGGTGACTATGATCTCCAGCAGTCAGCAGATCTGGGAATAGCAGGAGGAGGAGTGGGGATGGCAGGTGACCACAAGCTCCAGTGGCATTGATGGCAACTGTCAATAGCAAATGCATATTTCTGGACTTTGGATAGTGCTTTTTTTCCTCTTTACTCCACACAATGAAAATCTTTGCAGCCAATTCCATGTATGAAAATCACCTCTGTGTGAAATATTCAGAACATTTCTGTTTTCCTGACTAGACCATGACTGATAGGCTCACTAAGATTATATTTCTTGCTTTTCTTTGAGATGATATAATATATCTTTAAACTACAGTATCAGTACAAATGAAAAATTAAAGATAAGAGATGATTATCAACTTTTATTTGATGCTTTCTACTCAAAATAACCCGGTGGTAAATATTATTATACCCATTTGATGGATGATAGCACAGATTTGAATATATTTATTTGGCCAAAATCTCACAATACAAAGTGCCTTCCAAATCAGCTTCTACTCTTTTAATCTGAGGAAATTACAGTGATGTGTTTTACTCCATTTTGCACCACTATGAAGAGATATCTGAGGCTGGGTAATTTGTAAATCAGAGTCTTATTTTGGCTTATGGTTCCACAGACTGTACAAGAAGTATGGTGCCAGCATCTGATTCTGCCAGAACCTCAGGAAGCTTTTAGTTGTCGTGGAAGGGAAGGAGAGCCAGCATATCACGTGGTGAGAGAGAAAGCAAGAAAGAGGGGGTAGTTTCCAGACTTTTTTAACAACCATATCTTTTGTGAGCTCATTATCATGGGAAGAACACCAAGCCATTCATGAGGGATTCCCCTGCCATTATCTAAACACCTTCCAGTAGGCCTCACATCCAACAATAGGCCATCAAATTTCAACCTGAGATTTGGAGAGTACAAACATCCAAACCACATTACAATGTTTGATACAAATCATAAGAAGAGGAGACAGCGTGTGAATAGCTTGAAAGTTCCTTCATACTTAAATTGTCTTTGTCAAATGAGAAGCCTTCTAATCACCTTGTATTCTTAGACTTTGGAAAGGTGGTTGGCCTTTGATTAAAATAGCCCAGAACATGAGCTTCAGCAGAGCTCTCAAAGACAGACAATTCAGGTGGTAGATATGCTGGTTGTTCTAGTATTTTTTAGTCATTGATTTTTTTTAATAGCATGGTTTCTATTTTTGTTGTCTGAATAGTAGATTTTAAAAAATCAAACCTTTCCTTAGAAGATGTTGCTATTTCCATTAAAGTACTAAGGGAAAGGAGAAGGGGAGAATCGTCTTATACCTCACACAGTAGCACCACTGTATGCAACTGAAATTAGCAAAGTTCCACCCGCTTGTAGGTTTCAGGCAGTAGTCAAGCCAGTGACCTTGCTTATGCCAAATTAGAATTATCTTTCCTAACTGAATATTCTTTCACCAACAACTGAGGAAGGAGATCAGCTTAGGGAAGGTTTATTCCTTGGAACCATTTTTACAAAAGTAAATTCCAGGAAATTACCAAGCATATCTTCTACTTTCCAGCATTTAATGTGACAGATTTTTATCGATTGCCACCTTCCCTTTAAACTGTAATGCAAAACCAACAGTGTTTTTAAGAGCTCCTATGAACGTTTAAAAGAATAACCCATTTTAGACATTGCTATACCTGTACTTGTAGTTGTTTCCCCCTACAGACAGCCACATAACCCAGGTGGAAGAGAAATCATGCTCTGCGCAGGAATGTAAGGATTTTCTTGTGCATGACTACTGGTCCTTTCTCTGCTCGTTGACAGCCTTCCCTACTGGGAGAGCCTGAGTTAAGTAAGGAAAGATTAGAGTAAACACACAGGGACCACTGTACCCCGAGAAGTACACCAGGTCCCTGGAGTCATTGCTCCTGGTGCTGACTATGAAGCATCTGGATCTCCTACTTCCAAATGAGTACTTCTAGAGATCATACTCCACTGGCTACCACTTTATTTAAGTTTTAATATGGTGCCATATGTATCATTGTTTTACTTATAAGGAAAGGGAAAATGCTCTCTTCTGAGACAAATAATGGAGCCTTGATAACGGGTTTGCATAATATGTATGCAAGCAAAAGTCACTCACCACTTGAGAAGAGTTCCTTATTTACAAAAGCCTGCATTCAAATAGTCACAAGTACCTAATTCATCCTAGTGTGCACCCAGATGGTTTTAATTTTGACAAAAATAAATTAGCAAGAAATTAAGTCTCAAATTAAATGATTTAAAATTCAGTGACTTTTTACTTTTGAAGTTCCATTACCCTTTGCAGAATCATAGAATCACAAGTGCTAGAAATGGGAGAAATTCTAACAGTACGTTTTATTAAGTTGATAGTATTACCAAAAACAATTTGAAAAAAAAAGGAGGAAAGGCAAAGGCTCTATTTAGTAATGGAGCATTTTCCAGGTTTGTTTTTCTATCCTTTTAAATTGAAGGAGAGGCACTGAGGTTCAATATGTGTCTCGATCAACACACTTATCTGGCTTTGGTTGAGTTTTCTTTGACATCAAGGTAGTAGTTTTTAAAATAGCAGCAGCCTTCACTTGCTAGGCAAAACTCTTATTTAAACATAATGTGCTTAGTTAATAGCCCAGACTTTACAAGACTTTTTCCCAAGTATGATTAGTCAGACTTATGTAAAATTTGTTCCTTAAATAGTGAAACACCTGCAAGATCCCATATTACAAGCAGAATGGTAAAGTTGGACAGTTCCTGTGCACTTACTTATTATAATACCTTCATTTTGCGACTGTAATAACCAAGGCCAAGCAGGATTAGGTGGCAATTCAATACCGCCCAACTTGTAGTAGCAGAGCTCCTTAAAGCTGTATTTTCAAATTAGTACATTATTCCTTGTTAGTGTTTATGTGGTTCTTGAATTACCCAGAGCAAACTCTGTTGGAGAGGCGTGGGAGCTCTAGAGGGACAAATACCAAATGCAGAGTGTGCACTGAACACCAATCAGCATCTTTCTGCTCCTGGCCACTGCAGGTTGCCCATTTGAAAGTACATATTTAGTGTATGAAGATACAAGTTTGTAAACAAGGTTTCCTAATGTCCTTTGTATAAGAACTAGAGAGAAGCTCTGAGTATGGCAAAGATTTTTCTAACTCAAAATGAAGATACATGTTGTGAAGGATAATGAACATGTCTAAGGCTATAATAAGACCATACATGAGAATCAGAACTTTCCTCTACAATTGAGG
Source organism: Chlorocebus sabaeus (assembly GCF_047675955.1). Lineage (NCBI taxonomy): Eukaryota > Metazoa > Chordata > Mammalia > Primates > Cercopithecidae > Chlorocebus > Chlorocebus sabaeus. The sequence continues at coordinate 37,330,334 of NC_132913.1, forward strand.
ACAGAGAAGTTGCTTTACTATAGAAATAATCTTTTGTTACAATTGAATATTGCCTAAATACTTCAGGAAAAAAAATTGCTGCTAAGAATAAAAATCAGAGGATGTGAATCCTATTCACTGTTACGTTCCCAGTAACCAGCAGTGCTTTACAGTCAGGAAGCTCACTTGTTACCATTGATCCTGGGGTGTAGAATTTAGGAAGAGGTGGTTAGGAGGGGACACCACACAAGAATGAAGTAATTGAGGTATTTACTATGAGTGCAAAATTAAAGAGGCACCAAAATTTCAGAAATTAAGCTAAAAGAATATTTTGATGCAATATTTTCAAAAATAAAAGTTAATGAAATAAATTCATGTTGAATAAAATATTCATGTTTTGGGTGAAGACAAGATCTGACTCTGTGCCTGCATGAATTTATCTCATTTGTGTCACTTCAATTCTGGCCTTGCCATATCCTGTTTTTAGGTATAATTTTGATATTTTGTTAATCGTGGATTCTTTTTGCATGATTTTTAAAATATTGCATTGAAATATTATTTATCTTGATTACTGAGTTTTTTGGTGTCCCCTTAAACTTTGCACTGTGGTGAATGTCTTACACTACTCACCTTAGTCCTGGTCTTAACTAGCATGCTACCTTACATATAAGTAAAAGAAGGAAGTTGTTAAAAGAATCATTGTGTGGTGAATAAATTAATGAATCACTATGAGAATATCTTGTTTATTTTTCCAATGACCTCTCTACAAATTTCTCATTGGAAGGGACAGAAATACATGATATGTTCCAGACTTCTTATGTTGACAGAGCCATCTTTCTCTATGTTTTGAAATAATATAATACATGCTAAAAACTTTAATATTTTCTTGCTTAAATTATCCCGTTATAATTAATTAGCTATCCTCAGGATATTAAAGGCACATATGAGAATTTCCATTCAAACCACAAGGACTCCTTAGCATATTTCTACTGTATTCTCCAGAAAACAGTCCCTTAAGCTCCAGCATGTGAGAGCTGTCAGCTGGATGGTGGGTAGAAAGCCTAGTTCATGAAGCACACTCAGGAGTCAAAAAAGTGATGCAAGATTAAAAATGGGAGCATGCCATATACAAAATCAGGAATTTAGAAAGGAAATAAGGAAATAAGGCATAAGGGAGCTGAGATAGATACTCCACTTGTATGTGCATGTGTATGTGTGCTTTTGTGTGTTTGAAGGAAGAATCTTTTTCACTTCAGCTGTGTATTCACTTCATTCACCATGTACCAAAAATAATAATAACAACAACAATAATAATAATAATAATAAAAATAGGTGCAAACTTTTCAATCTAAGCTTTGCAGCTAAAATATTTTTCCGCTCAAGTCTTTGAATGGCTCAACTAAAATCCTGGTTCTCAGATCTGCTTCTATATGGGCTGAGGAACAGGGAAGTAGTAATAGACTAAGTAGAAACAAAAGCAAAACCCAAAACAAAACACCCTCTGTGCTTCCCTCAGGACATGCAAGTCCAGTTCACTGTGAATGAAGTACATGTAAGGTGAGAGTGGAACAGAGTGAGAACTGAAATCCAGAATATCAGCTTTTCCCTTTGTGCTGAGTTAAGCTCAAGAGGGGAGGAGGAGGAGTTCCTTCTGAACTCAAAGGTGTACTCCTCCTCAGTGCCACATTTCAAGCTTTGTAAAATCATCCGGAATGTGATTTGTGTAAAGCAAGGCCAAAGCCTCTTGACAGTCACAGTGAATGGGGTTTCTTTTATCATTGATGATAGCAAGACCTACTTTCTTGCTCTGGACAGCTCCTGTGAAAATATGGCATTCAGAACCACTTCCCTCTTTTGCATTTCTTCCTCTTTACCTTTCCTTTGCAGGTCAATTTCTTTCTCCCTCTGGGTAAGAGACAAAGTTGGAAGGCTTTGGCTGGGCAGTAATTGAAGGAAGCAAAGAGCTAGAAAATGGGACAGAGAAGTAACTTTTTGGGAACCCCCATGCAAAATCCTTTGCAGGAAATAGCATTTTAGCAAGCCCAAGAAAGAGTTTAGGTGTCTTCCTTTTTCTGTGGCTTCATCTTACTTATTTGGGCTTAGGCAAGAAAGAGCATATATAATGCCATTTCTGCTTCTGTCTGTTACATAAGTACAAAGAACGAGTTTAGACCTAAATCGGAAAATGCTTAGGATTGAAAGAAAGTGAGAAAACCAGTCAACCCATTTTTCTATAGAACTAATCATCTCCACATCAGAAAAGAAAACCAGATGATTTTCTGAGAACTCTAACATGCAAGCTAATTTTTCCAAAATTGTTTCATGGAACAAGTCTGTCCAGAGATTAATATGGTAAGATGTGATTTTTAGTTTTCCTCCAGTTATTATTGTGTTGTACAGATCAGAGAACATACGGTTAAAGTTGTCATACTTTAGCTGCTGCAGAGCAATTCCTCCTTCTCCCTAAAGGACATAGGAGATAGTTAAAGTTGTCATACACTAGCCGCTGCAGAGCAATTCCTCCTTCTCCCAGTGTGTCTGTCTAAAGGAGTAAGGTCGCTTGTTAAACCAGAAGCATATCTAGGGATCTAATTTAAGTGCATCAGCCTCCTAGCACGTTGATTTGAAATTTTACACTGGTGGAGCTGAAACCACAGGGACGTTATGAAATTGCATTTAATTCTAACTTACATTTTGAAAATGATCTCTCTTGCTCTTTCTCTCCTCCCCTTATTAACAGACGCATACTTTTTGATACTTTACTATTCCATTTCTTTTAATACTTTGAGTGATTTCGCTTTTTTGTCATATTGCTCATATTCTCCTGAAGCTTCTTTTATGTTAGTAAAATGTTACGACTGTTGTGGTGGATGACATGTTAGAGACAAGGTCCTTGGCTTACTTGTTCCTTATTACTCCTGGAATGTGGCAAGCTTTAGTTTTATTCAATAGAGTTTACACAGCTGTGCATAAGGACACTGCATGAGGCCCCGCAGTGCAATCACTCAGCAAAATAAATCAATTAACAAATATTTATTAGACATGGACTTTGTTGGTAGAACAAGGTATCTAGAGTTGGTGTTGGAATATATAGCTAATCCACAGAGAAAAAAATTTAGCTCAAGAATTCTCAGTAATCATTGAATATTCTAGATTATTATCTAGGAGGTGATCAGAGGAGTTGGCTATGTTATGGAAGGTCTATGTAACATTTTTTTTTAAGGGTTTGTGGAGTGACAGACATAAGTTTAAAATAATCTGCAAGCCAGTATCAGGAGTCACCCCACATCCTCAGAATTGAACAAAACCAAATAAACAATATGTAAACAACAAAAACAGCAAAAGACTTTCTTTGGAAATACAGGATTAATGTCTTTAAGTGAGTTTAACTTCTTGAACCATACACCATACAGACATTCTTTGATTAAAATGTAGACCGGATTAAACAAACCAAACAGCTGTCTCAGTGAGTCAACCTAGAAGCATAGCACAGAGCCAAGCCACCAACTCCATGAAAGTTGAGGCAAGGGTTCTCAAGAAGTGTTTGTGCTGCCTGTGGTCTGGAAGATGCATTTTGGCACTTTCCATGCAACTTGAGTGTAGTGCTAATTCTTACCTGTCATAATAACAGCCACCTTCTGAGGCATTACCCTGCCAGGCACTGTTCTAGGCAGCTTACTATTTTAATAGATTTATAATTTTCTCAGTGTCAAACAGCTAAAAAGGTGTTGTTAGGACTTCAGTCTCGTTCTTGACATCCATGCTCATATCCACAGCACATACTTCCATCAACTTGTAGAAGCTTATCCTTCTTGACATCATTTGTGGTTTTATGGGCAGGCTCTTTAGATTTATACATGGGTAAAGTATTTTAGAAGTGTTTAGAAATATGTTGCATGTCCACATGAATTTGCTGTCATTTCGCTCCCTTTTTGATGCTCGCTTATATTTTATTTTTGTATAGTTATTACTTTGCATGCTGTTATTGCCTACCTTGACTCTATTTTCCTGATAAATAAATGTTTGTTGAGTGACAGGATGAGTGAACATTTCCCGAAACCTGCAACTCTAACAGATCCTTATCCATCATTATTAATACTACATTAAATACACACACACACACACACACACACACACACTATATACATTTATATTTAGTGTTTGGCCACAAGACAAGATCAATAATGATTAGGTTCATTGTGATTTCTAATCTAACTTCTGGATAATGCAAAAACTTCTCAAAGGAGGCAGAAAATTATGTCTTAATTCATGACTCTGTTCCTACCATATGGTAGTGTTTGACAAATAGTATACCCAATAATGATCTGTCGAATAATTTAATCATTATCATTACCTAAACATTATGAACATACATAAGAGTATACATAAGATACTAAATTAGGTAATGAATGAAATTCAGAAAAGCATAATTTCAACAGTAGCAATATTTACCATGCCAGGCATTGTGCTGAGTGCTTTCTTTTGATGCATTGCATCTTCCTAATGACCTCATAGGTATTATCAATACCTTATTTTTGGTAATAGAAAACCTGACTACTAGAGAAGTTAAATAAGCTATTTTCCCAGGTTCCCAAAGTGGTAGAGCCTGGATTCAAACCTAAGGCAGGTATTCATTCCAAATCTATTTCAAGTAGTCTTTAGTATGACAGAAACCCTCTTACCTGGTATTAAAATTTTTATTTATTCAAATAGCCATTTAAAAAATTCATAATGATTAAATATGTTTTCCTTCAGCTTAAAAATATAAAAGTCTATTATTTTGCCAAACTTTTGCTATAAAACCAAGCCTTGCTATTGAGTATGAATCATTCCCTTAGAATTCTATGTTGTCTTTCTTATACAAGCCGCCTCTACAGTACATTGTCCACAATTTCCAATTCCAGTTTCTATTCAGTGGGGCCAGAATTTACAGACATCTGGAAAATAATTTCTGGTTTTTCCTCAATCTGTTCATTGCTCCAGTAATACCTAATCCAAGGCATTTAAAAACAACAACAACAACAACAACAACAGCAACAACTTATCTTTATCAAGGTTCTCCAAAGCCTTTGACCTGGTTCTCATACAAGCAACCATCTTTTGAGTACATATTTAATAGGCTTACTTATAAGATTTAGTTACATAATAACAAAACAAAAGTAACTGTCATATATAGGGAATAAACATAATGAAGTCTCGACAGGCAAATAATTCTACTGGTGAGAGCAGTGGTAAACAAAAGAATGGCCTAATAACCACGAGTATTTAGGGTCTTAAAGCACTGACTACTGCTTTTTAGAGCCAATAGGACATTAATTAATTGAGTGGAGTTTACTTAAGCCAACTTCTACTATATTACTTACATGTATTTTTCTTTATCGAACATTGATCCAGCACTTTACTATGTGCCAACCACTGTTCTAACTGCTTTAAAAATATTAACTTATTTAATCCTCAAAATTACTCTCTGGGGTACATAGTGTCATTATGTAATTTTACAGAAGAGGAAACTGATGGTCTGAGAGGTTATTTACCTTGCCCTAAATATACACCTTGCATGTGGTGAAGCAAGGATTTGATCTTAAGTGCATACTCTTAACCCCGTGCCTACCAAACAAAAGTCATTGTACCTCCTTTCCAAAAGCCTGCAATCCAGATAGAAGAGGCCACACACATGTACTCCTCATACAAACTTGTAAATGATAATTATCTAACAAGGGGTCCAGGAGTAGACAAACATCCCTAATCACGTCAACTAAAGCATGGAAATGAATATTCAGTCTCCATATGGAAAGCGTCTCATCTATAGGAGCCAGTTTCCATTTTTCTTCTCCCTTTTCCTTCCCCAAATGATTATAATGAATAGGGGCTTTGATTTTTCTTTTGTTAAGACATTTTTGCTTATCTCTTTACAACCATTTCCTGTATATGTTACTATTCTTTATGGCTTCCAGGCCCTCGATCGCTAATGCAGACCATGTGTAGGAGACCTGCAGGCCAAGGAGCACCCTGGAAATTCTCTGGAATGTGTCCTGGAGGAGCACTTCCATCCTTTTATCTCAACTTTGTGGATTATGTATGATAATCTCCACAACTTCCTAAGATTCTGGGCTCAAGATTATAGAGTAATTTTCCTCTCCCTATCAAACCACACATTTTAATCTGATCCAAACATCTTTACTTTTGATATCACAGAAACTACTTCTATGATCTACTTTATTTATAGGCTTTTGAGAAAATGAAAATGAATCTGAATTCTTCACAATTTTATATTGTCAATGACCTCCTCCACTTAGAAAGTAGTTTTGACCATCAGGACATATGCATAATTTATATCAAGAAAAATGTGTTGCATTTTTTAAAAACATGTAATGTTTCTTTTAAGAAGGTCATATATACATGGTTCAAGTAGCAGAAGCACAAAATTTCTATAGAAAGCCTTCCTCTTCACTCTGTGCCCCAGTTACCTATCCCATGTATGGGAGGCACACACTATTCCCTAGTACAAGGAACATTTTAAAAATAAATATTTAAATGGCCTGAAATGTGTTAGTTAATCAATAAGATGACTAGCTTTGATTAACTAAGAAAATAAATATTTGGTGCCACATTTGAACTAAACTATTTATTCAAAATATCAGCTTTTCTGAAATCCTCTTAATATCCTATTAACACTGAGAGTAGCTTAAAAAGTAAGAATTCCAACATAAAAATACAGACATGGAATAGCATTTGTCTATGAGAGATGACTTTTCTACCCAGAACATATATTAAGATATATTTTTGATTATTATAATAACTTGAAATTAGATGTTGATAGTATTATAAAGGGAAGAGAACTAAACTATTATTTAATGCTACTTCTAAGAAATCAATTTTCATTCTTGTATTTTGACTCAATCATAAATGTAATCAGAGGTCTTTTGAAAGTTCATAAAAACAGAACTCAGCACAGAGACGCTTTGGGATAAGAAAGGAACAAAAATTGTTTCAAAATGGGGCAGCAATGACTACACCCAAAGATAGAAGCTCCCCTTCCCAAGCCATGCCACCCCAGAGATGTGTAATGCCACAGCCCATCATTTATTACACTTAAAAACAATCATACGGCCAGGCACGGTGGCTCATGCCTGTAATCCCAGCACTTTGGGAGGCGGGCAGATCATGAGGTCAAGAGATCGAGACCATACTGGCCAGCATGGTGAAACCCCATCTCAACTAAAAATACAAAAATTACCTGGGCATGGTGGTGCATGCCTGTAATCCCAGCTACTCAGGAGGCTGAGGCAGGAGAATCGTTTGAACCTGGGAGGTGCAGATTGAAGTGAGCCAAGATCGTGCCATTGCACTCCAGCCTGGTGACAGAATAAGACTCTCTCTCAAAAACAAAAAAACAAAACAAAACAAAAACAATCACACAAAGAAGCAAAAACTCACAACTACTGCAACCTCTGTGACTTATAGAGATTAGCATGTGAGTAGGGTTGAGAAGAGCCTTAAACATGTCCCCCGTAAGAATCAAGATTAAAAGTTGCTTTTGAATAACGATATACATCCTTATATATACATTTCATTGGTGCTTTAAAATAAAAACTAATTTGTTGACTTTTTCAGAAATTCAGAATTCCAAACTTCATCTATATTCAGTTCTAAGTCACAGAAATTGAAAACTGGGAACCAAGTTCTAAAACATTTTTAGGACTGCATTTGTTTTTAATTTTTGGCGCATGTTCTTACAAGGTCAAGATAAAGATAGTTTGGTGAGAAGAGGGCATAAACACCAAATGGCTTCTCTAAGAGGTTGCGTATGAATATTTTAACACTAATTTCCAAGGAAAAAATATAGCTGGAAGTGTTCTTAGCTGATATCACAATGGTTTGCTATAGCATGAGTTTCGTTGAAATATCTATGCATTATCATTAGACAACAGATACAAGGTGAGGACTTGGTTCTGATTTCAAGCAAGTGAGGCTCAGGTCAATCTCATCAAGATTTCCATGCACATATTAAGTCAAATGAGTTTGCTTTCAATGAGCAAATCTGCTAATATCATAGAATAAATAGATTACTCCCTTTGCAGGCATCCTGGGAAAACTGGGTTGTGCTCAGTTCTGGCATGAACTTGCCTGTTTTTCACTGTGTATTTTCTTTCACCTTTGCTGTTCGTAAAAGCACAGTCCTCGGGTAGTGCATGCTATAAGGTGCTTACAAATCTCCATTGTATAAAAGAATGTGACAGGGAGCAATAATTTATATTTTATTCTCAGAGAGGGCACTGGATTTCTTCAGAAAAACCCTCAAGTGATATATGTATATTTGGTTTGTGAGTCAGGGTTGCCTGTACACAAAGGCAAATCTAACTTATAACTTATTCATGATTAATTGTCCTTCTGGGGGACAGGAAGAACATAATTGAATTCCAAAAAGAGTCTCTCAAACTCATTTATTGATTATCTTATTCCTGCCCACCTCACCCTCATCTTTTTGAAAATAGAATTGCCGTAAGCAAAATTAGAAGACACGAACTTCATTTCCTTTCATTTCTCCTGCTCTTCTTAGCTCCTAGCTACTAAACAAGAAGCAGAGAGGGAAACTGTGAGTTGAACGTGCTTAAGGAAGCCACAAACTAGATGTTTAAAATGCCTCTGAATATTTATGATTTGATTAGGATAATGACCCTCATGCTATTGATACTATATTCTGAAAATAATATGTTATGAGTGTTGCTGATTGCCAGGTTGAAAATAATAACCTATGTCTGGTCTTTAGTGCTAGAATGACATTTATTTTAGTACGGCCATCATTATCATCATCACCGTCATTATATAAAATCACAGTTTGCACATGTTTTATATGACCTCAATTTAGGCCTTGCCCAGGCTGAATGGCCCCTATCCATTAACAGAAAACCATTGTATCCATGTTCCTATGTTTCAGTGTTCAAATATTGTTTTCACGACTCTAACAAACTGATCTTATAATTTAGGGTCAATGACCCCTAGTAATCACTGAAGCTTCTATCATGTTTTATGCAAAAACATAGTCTATGTGGGATGCAACAAATAAAAATGGAACAAATGAAATGATATGAAAACAAAACAAAACAAAACATAAACAGTTGCTGAAAACCTACTATGTGTCAGGCATCCTGCTAAGGGTGAGATGCCAGGCTATACAAAATCTACACTGTCTCTGTTTTTGTGGAGATTAGGTACCCTTGGGAGAGATAGAAAGAATAATGAGGGCTGTTTAGGGAAAGTAAAGATCTGTGCAAGTACATAGCAGGGCACTTTACTCTGGCTCAGCAGGTAGAATATTAGGGAAGACTTCCCCAAATGCTGCTGATTTGAGACATGAAGTCTTTACATAACAGTCAGCCAAACATGAGAGGCTGGGGAATGAAATGGTAGTTCTAGGAAGAAAAGTCCTTTTGTTAAAGGTACAGGGCCCAAAGGGAGCAGGAGTGTCCCAGAAAAGGAAAGGTATTCAGTATTATGAATGGCAGGGCAAGAAGAGGAGAAAGTGATGAGAGATGAGGCTAGAAAGCAAGGTAGAGTCCAAAGCAGATCACACAGAGACTTATTCAACTTATCTGTGAAACTGGAGATTATCCTAAGAGCAACTGGAAAGCACCAAAAGGGCTTTGAAAATAAAATTAATACAATTATGTTTGCATTTTTGAAATATCACAGTGACTAGTGTAGAGAGAACAGAACAATGGTAGGCAAAACAGGAAACAATTACAGCAATTCAGCTGAGAGATAATGGAGGCAATGATGGCAACGATGACAAAAAGGACTAAATGGTTACTTAGATACGTATAGCAAATATATAGAATTATTAATTCCCTTGGTGAATAAGCAGCTGTGATGAATATGAAACCCAAGTTCCTGGTTGGCTCACAGAAAGATGACCCAGATTGGGCAAAAATCAGATGAGTTCTGTTGTGGCAATGTTACAATTCAAGTGTCGGTGGGAGATCCAAGTGAAACGACTAGATGACTGCTAGATATAAGAATCTCAAATCATGTGGCAAATCTGTGAAAAGCTGTATAATTGGGAACAATTCACATAGAGCCTTAGATGGAGTTATACAAATGGTATTTGGTGAGAGAAAGAAGCAGCTCTGAACAGACTATTGAGGGATGGAGGGAGAAGAGGAACCCAAAAAAGAGATTGAAAAGGTCAGAAAAATGGAAGAAAAATCTGAAAATTCATAGAAGGTGGTACCAAGAAAGCTAAGAGATTAGGGCATTTCAAGAGAGAGCATTAGTGCTGCAGGGAAGTCAAATAAAACTGTGAATGAGTTATGTCGATTGCATTTGGCAACAAATAGGTCACTGGTGACCTTGGCAATAGCAGTCTCAGTGAAGTGGTTTTAATAAAATCCCCATGGCAGGAAGTTGAGCTGTAAGGGGTGCAGGAGTAGTGACAGTAAGGATATGTAGCACTTGCAAGATGTTTGGTTTTGAAATGGAAGAGAGAAGTAAAACAACTTTCTTTACAAAAATAAAATTCTTTATAGCAGTTAAACTTAAACATCATTTAATATTGCACAGTATTGTTGTTAAAGTAGAAACAGTTCTAGAGAACATTTCAAAGGAAATGCCTTCGTCTCCAATTCTTAAATATTTTGAATTTGTGCCAGTGCTTAGTGTTCAAAATTCTTGTTTAGCATATTTCTTTTCAATGTACTCCATTTCTCTTAAATGAAAGAAGTCAAATATCTCTCCTAAGGGCATATTTGACTCCACAACCATGTGGCTTTCAGCCATTTATGTCATCAAAAGCCCTTTAGATTGCTGGTTTATACAGCCAACTAAGAGAGAGTACTGTACACGAACGAGGGGGAAAGTCTAGGCTTTTACACCTTCTCCAATATTTTGTTGCTTTTCCCAAAGAAAGAATTGAGTGTTCAACTAATTTAACCTTGTTTTAGAGATGGGGAAATAGATGCTTATAGAATTATTGTATATTCAAAATATAGAATATGTAAGTGGCAAACTGAAATCCATGACACTGATTTCAATGATTTGGCTGTATATTCCATCTTTTCCCATTGAATCCAAAGCGTAAAGTTTAAAAATATCAGGTGAATTTTCTCTCCTTTATATTAATAACTATTAGTGGTTACTTGAAATGCCAGACTCCTCTATGTCATCTGCTCATATGAGGGACCTCTATATGGGATCGGATATAAACTACTTCACTAAGAGTGCCCCTTAGAGTTAATTTTAACAAAAGTTTGGTTTCCTACTAAACTAAAACATGTTAACACTCTATTTGATAAGTTAACCAAGAGTGTAGAGATCTAAAAGAATTCTGTGATTCCAAGTATTGAACAAGTTTTCCTAAATGTGTCGGACAAAAACTTTGCCAAACACTGTAGATATTGAAAAAATTCTGTTCCATAATATGAAGCCACTCTAGACATTAAGCAGAAAATTTGATTGCTCAAAATCCATCTGTTGCTGTGGTTTAAAAACGGGGGTAGGAGGGGGTGGGGGGGAAATATTGTTGGAAGAAAACTAGTGAAGAAATGATTGAAGAAAATAATACCAGAACCTAAATAAAAGCATAAAAGCCTTGGCTATTGCAATGACTATATTTGGGGGAAACACACACGTGCGCACACACACATGCACACACACATGCGTACGCACACATACACACACATCTTTAGTTGCAAAAAAGCGATAACCTAAAACTATGAGGATCATTTTCTTTTAAATCTTGGGTACAAAAAAAAAATGTTTTCAGTACGTTTTCTTCAAAATGACTGGTTCCAAATTTTTGGTACACCATTTTTTCACCCCATGAAATAGTGTATTATTAGAAATGCCTTTTTATATCATAGTGGCAGCATCAGACATGCTTCAAAATGTAGAAATTGACAAAACTTTAATGCATTTTATCTACTTTCTCTTCATTTTTACTTTGATTATATAATTTAAACTTACTATACTCTTTCTTATCAAATATTTCTAGAAAATATTATTTTATCATGAAAAAGTGAATAAAAATAATATTTATATGGATAAATGTAAACAAAACAATATACAGTATGAAAAATGAAGCTATTTTCTAAATGAAAATATGAAATAAAAGATGTCAAAAATTTAAAGTTCAATCACATAAAAATGCCAATGAAATTGGACTAATTTTGGAAGCATAATCATGGTTGCATCTGTATCATTTAACTCAAAGTATATTAGATAAAATTAGGAATAAAAGGGGGAACAGATAGTGTTCTTGTTTTTTCTATAGAGGGATTTTTTTTTTTGTTAAGTATATACTAGGATACTAAACAAATATATGACAGTAGATTATTTTTCCTTTCCTTTTTCTTTTCCTTTTCCTTTCCTTTCCTTTTAAGACGAAGTTTCGCTCTTGTTGTTGCCCAGGCTGGAGTGCAATGGCGCGATCTCAGCTCACCATAACCTCTGCCTCCTGGGCTCAAGCAATTCTCCTGCCTCAGCCTGACAATAGGTCATTTTCTAAAGGGCTGAATGTAGACAGCAGGATTTTTGTTTGTATAAATTTAGTTCAATAATAAAAATAGAATAGTCTCAGAAACAGATATAGTCTGAGATTGAGGAAATAATGTAAAACTAAATCCTTTTACAGAAACTGCTAGTAACATTTTAATACGTGTAAAAATGTCCCATTAAAAGTGTTTTATTGTATCTTTGCTCATTGTTATTATAAAATATGGGCTTATGTTGTACACAGGTTTACAAGGTTCCAAATGCTTTCACTTGCTATATCTCTTAATCTCATAACCATCTTGGGAAGTAGTTAAAAAGTCTTAAGTATTTTTTCAAATGAAGAAACTGAGGCTCGAAGGTTAAGGATTTTTAAATGGTCACTTGAATCTTAAGACAGAATTCTTTGCATTTACCACTGAGATACTAATCTGAAAAGACTCATATTCCTCTTGACATCATTTACTCTGATTTTATTTATTAGATCAGAGAATGTATTCACATAAGTATTAAAGGAAAATATGTAAATACTTACTAATTATGCTTTAATGCATTCTACTGTTTGTTTTTAAAACACTAAAATTATATCATAAAATAGCAACCATAGTCTTCAGATATTTTTAGTTTACCCTCTCATGAGCTTTTAGCCTAGATTTGAGCCCCTTATCTCAAGGCAGGAGGAATTTCTGAGGATAGATATTAAGAGAGTGTATTATCTGTGGAAGGCTTAAAACAAGATTACAATAAGAAATCAAACTACAAGTTAGTCTTTCTTTTATAAGTCATATGCTACAACAATTCTAAACAATGTCAGTTTTAAAACAATACCCATTGCCAAGGTGTACTATCCCACTGTCTCAACTGACCCTACCACCATTCTCCACTGTTATAGACCATGAATCACATGTGACACTTAAACTTCTTTATCAGAGCCACCCCAAAATAATCTGTGGTGTGTAAATTGGCAAGTAGTATTCTCCATTAATTTGCCATGGCAGTGAAAAGCGGGAACTCATGGTAGCACATGTGTCCACATACTGTCTCCTCAGTAATGGTTCCCCCAGATACACATTTAAAAAACATTGCTGTAGTTTAATTTCATAGGAGAAGCTAATAATACTGCTTATATGAACACTAAGCTTTACAAAGGTGACAGGAAAAGTGAATTTTATGAATTATGCAGAATCCTTGTTGATGGCCGTTTGGTACATGGCATATTTTTGTTATCAAACCCACCACTTGAAGGAAAAATGAGCTTCAATTGGTTAAGTGTGAATAACACGAATAAAACCTGTGAAAGAGCACCATTTCACTATCTATCTGCACACACACACTCTATAACATTGTGATCAGTGGAACTTGAATAAAATCACTAAAATAAAGCCAAGTGAATTTAATCATTTTCTCTTTTCATGAAAACTAACTATTCACTTGTCATTGTGAAAATCATTAATAAGTCTCTTGATATCAGGAAGGAGTTGGCAATGCCTCTAGCTGTACCCATGGATAGAGAAAAATATATAAATTGGGAGATTTCTGTATCTGATAATAGCAGGGTAGGTAATTCAATGAGCACTCCTGCCAAAGACTGCTATCAAACTGGACAAAATATTTTTAAAAAGATCTTTGATGACACTGGGAAGTTAACAAAAGGATAAAGAACTACTGAGTATTTTGGAGCTGTTTTTCTCTTAGTACACTTTCTCATTTCAATGGTAGTAGGTGAGAGCATAAAAGTCTTCACGGTGCTTTTAATGCCTCCCTAAAAGGGCCATCTCATTAGTGAGAAAGGGATTGGATTTCAAGGCTACACCGGGAGCCCTGAGGAAAGTCCTTTGCCTACTGTTGGAATCAGAAACATCAGAATCCTGAGAATTATAGTAAATTGCAAGTAGACAGGTTGTACTGAAGACCACAGCATAGTATTTAAGCATCTCGATTCCTGAAATTGGATTGATGGAATCAGAGGGACCTAGCAGGGTAGAATATAATGTCATTTAGGCTTCAAATTATTTCTACAAACTATTTTGCTAATACAATGACTAACAACAAACCAAAGTAACAAAACACTTTTAAAAAAACAAGCCAAGATGAGTAAACAACAAATAGAAACAGAACTGAGCAACCACAGGGGCTCCAGATATTAGAGTCATCAAAAACAGGCTTTAAAACAATTATACTTTTTTTTCCCCTTCAAGATGACTGACAAGGGATATTGTATACTAGTTATTCAGAAGGAAGATTAAAGTTATTAGTGAATTGCTAAGGTTTGAGTGGAAAACAGAGGGAGGAGAGCCAGGACCCACCAGAGAGCCCATGCAAAGATGCTGGGATAAACAGTGAAAAAAAAAAAAAAAAAAAAAAAAAAAAGCAGTCTGCTGGGATAGATCCCCGAGAAGCTCAGAGCCCAGTAGAAAGGGTAGGTGGAAACACTTCTCTGCTTCTGTCACCCTTCTGACACTCTGCTTGCTAACTGCTAAGTGAGGAGCCTACAACCTAGGGCAACACTATTGGTGGCAATTAGAGATCTTCCTGGGAACAGAGAACTGGGTGACCAGCTCGTGTAGCCATGCCACACTCTTGTCACACACAGGCTGAAACAATGGGCAGCATGCTGGCTGTGTACCCATGGTGCCACTCTCCTCCCTGGGAACAGTCTACTCTTGAGCCGTAGAACCAGCCGGCCACCCACAGATGCATGCCGCAACCCGCTCTGACTTTGGCAAGCCCAGAGAAGCAGCGGATCCTCTGGGAGCTGTGGGTCTCTTGGAGATCTAACACTTAGTGTGAACTGCCCCTAAGGGAGGAGGACTGCAGCCTACGAAAGCCCCCCTGGGCCACAAGAAACATGGATGCGGTGCCAACTGCTGCCACCAAAGCCCAGGAACAGACATGAAGAGGGGGTCATCTCTTCCCTCCCGCGCCCCGCCCCAGTGCACTGTTGCAGACATGGCAGGTTTATTCCCACTGGGGACTATTGAGCATGCGCTGGATGGAGGGACTTTTTGTACTTCTCCAGTGGCTCTACACCCACTGAAAGCAAGGGCACACTGGAGGAGGGTATTTTCTGACGTTTTTTAGCAGCTCTGCCCTCACTGAGGGCAAGCACATGCTGAGAGTCTACCTGACGGTGGTTACATTAAGGGCCATCTATTGAACTGCATCCTGAATTACACTACCGGAAAAAAAAAAAAATGCATTACCTCAACAAGCAGTACCTGAAAAAGCCACTGCGCAAACTTATCTGCAACCAAGGAGCCTCTACAGAGCCTTGACACTCTGAAGGCACCCAGAAACAAAGCCAATCAATCATACACAAAGTACACCACAGTCATAAACTCAAGGGAAGAAAAAGAATTTAAAACTCAAAAAGTCCTATCCAAGTGATAGCATATTCACAAAAAGAAGTATCAACTTCCTCAGATGAGGAAGAATCAGTGCAAGAACTCCAGCAATACAAAAAGCCAGAGTGTTTCATCACCTCACAAGGATCACACTAGCTCCCTAGCAATGGACCTTAACCAGATTGAAATGTCTGAAATGAACAGATATAGAATTCAGAATATAGTTGGCAAAGAAACTCAATGAGATCTAAGAGAAAGTTGAAATCCAATACAAAAAAAAAAAAAGCCAGAGGGAAGATCCAAGATATGAAAGACAACATAGCTATATTAAGAAAGAACCAAACAGAAATTCTGGAATTGAAAAATTCATGAAAGGGATTTCAAATACAGTTGGAAGCCTTAACAACAGACAAGACCAAGCAGAAGAAAGAATTTTAGAGCTTGAAGACCAGTTTCTTGAATTAACCCAGTCAGACAAAGACAAACCTTCAAAAACTGTGGGATTATGTAAAGCAGCCAAACCTACAGCCTATTGGCATTTCTGAGAGAGAACAATAAAAAGTAAGTAAATTGGAGAACATATTTCAGGTCATACATAATTCAGGAAAATTTTTCCAATGTTGAAAGAAAGGTTGACATGCAGACACAAGAAATTCAGAGTACACCTGCAAGATACTACATAAGACAATTATCCCAAAGGCACATAGTCATCAGACTATCCAAGGTGAAAGTGAAAGGAAAAATCTTAAAATCAGCTAGAGAAAAGGGCCAAATTAACCATAAAGGAAATCCTATCAGATTAACAGTGGACTTCTCAGCAGAAACCTTACAAGTCAGAAGAGTCTGGGGGCCTATTTTGAGCCTTCTGAACAAAATGCCAGCCAAGAATTTCATATCCCACCAAACCAAGCTTCATAAATGAAAGAGAAATAAAGTCTTTCCCAGGCAAAATCACAAAACAAACAAACAAAACACTAAGAGAATTCATCACCACCAGACTGGACCCACAAGAAATAGTCAAAGAAGCTCTAAACATGGAAAGGAAAGAATGATACTTGCTATGTGATACCACAAAGCACACATATATACAAAGCCCAAAGACCCTATAAAGCAACTACCCAATCAAGACTATGAAACAACTAGTTAACCACATTATGGCAGGAACAAAACCTCACATATCAATATTAACCTTGAAAGTAAACAGCCTAAATGCTTCATTTAAAAGACAGAGTGGCAAATCGGATTAAAAAAATAAAAAGACTCAACCTCATTCTGACTTCAGTAGACCTATCTCACATGTAATAAAACCTATCGTGAGCCTAGGGTTGGAGAACAATCTGTCATCCAAATACAAAAACAAAAAAGAGCAGAAGCCACTATCCTTATATCGGATAACATATACTTCAACAACAACAAAAAAGGACCAAAAGGGCATGACATGATGAAAAAGGGCTCAATTCAACAAAAATATTTAACTATCCTAAATATATGCACACCCAACTTTGAAACACCCAGATTCATATAACAATTTCTTACAAACTAGGACAAATCTTAGACAGCCACACAATATTAGTGGGGGACTTCAGCACCCACTGACAGCATTAGACAGATCATCAAGACAGAAAACTAACAAAGAAATTCTAGAATTAAATTGGACACTTGACCAATTGGACCTAATAGAAATCTACAGAATACTCCACCCATCAACCACAGAATATGCATTATTCTCCTCTGCACATGGAATATACTCTAAGATTGGCTACATGCTTGGTAAAAAAAAACAAGTCTCAATAAATTCAAAGAAATCAAAATCATCCTAAGCATCTTTGCAAACCATAGTGGAATAGAAATAGAAATATAAATCAATACTAAGCAAAACTCAAAACCATGCGAATCACGGAAACTAAACAAATTCCTCCTTAATAACTGGGAAAATAATAAAATTAAGGCAAAAATTTAAAAAATTCTTGGAAACTAATGAAATTAGAACCACAACATATCAAACCTCTGAAAGCAGCAGAAACAATGTTAAGAGGACAGTTTAGAGTCCCAAAAATCTATATCAAGACGACATAAAGATCTCAAATTAACAACCTAACATTGCACCTGAAGAAACTAGAAAAACAAGAACAAACTAAACCCAAAGCTAGCAGAAGAAAAGAAATAACTAAAATCAGGGCAAAAGTAAATGAAATTGAGACCAAAAAATAAACCATACAAACTATCAATGAAACAAAAAGTTGGTTATTTGAAAGAATAAACAAGCTTGGTGGCTCCTAGCTAGATTAACAACAACAACAAAAAAATCCAAAGAAGCACACTCAGAAATGACAGAGGAGACATTACAACTGATCCCACAGAAACGTTAAAAAAAAAAAAAAAAAAAACCAACAACAACAACAAAAAAACCTCTAGAGACTACTATAAACATCTCTATGTGCCCAAACTAGGAAGTCTAGAGTAAATGGATGAATTCCTGGAAACATACAACCTCCCAAGGTTAAACCAGGGAAGAAATTGAAACTCTGAACTGACCAATAACGAATTACAAAACCAAATCACTAATAAAAAATCTACAAACAAAAATATCAGTGGACCAGATGAATAAACAGACAAATTCTCCTATACATACAAAAAGAGTTGGTTATCAGTCCTACTGAAACTATTTCAAAAAGTCTAGGAAGAAGGATTCCTCACTAAGGCAGTCTACAAAACCAGTATCATCCTGATACGAAAATCTGGCAAGGAGGCAAGAAAACAAAACAACAGGCCAATATGTCTGATGAACATAGACCCAAAAATCCTCAACAAAATACTAGCTAACCAAATCCAGCAGCACACCAAAAAGATAATTCATCACAATCAAGTGGGCTTTATTCCTGGGAAGCTAGGATGGCTGAATGTACACAGATCAATAAATGTGATTCACTACGCAAACAGAATGATAAACAAAAGCCATATGATCATCTTAAGAGACTTGAAAAAAAACTCTAGAAAATCTAGTAGCCCTTCATGATTAAAAAAAAAAAAAGAAAAACAGCAACAGCAACCTTCAACAAACTAGGCATTGAAGGAATATACCTCAAAATAATAAAACCCCTCTATGACAGACCCTTAGCCAACATCATACTGAATGGGCAAAAGTTGGAAGCATCCCCTCTAAGAATTGGAACAAGACAAGAATATCTACTCTCATCACTCCTATTCAACATAGTACTGGCAGTCCCACCCAGAGCAATCAGGCAAAAGAGAGAAATAAAAGGCATCGAAATAGGAGGCGAAAGCCTAATTATCTTTGTTCACTGATGATATGATTCTATACCTTGAAACCCACCAAAAGACTCCTAGACCTGATAAACAACTTCAGGAAAGTTTTAGAACACAAAATAAATATACAAGAATTAGTAGCATTGCTATGCACAGATGTTTAGACCGAGAATAAAATGAAGAATGCAATCCCATTTACAATAGCCACATGTACCTAGGAATACATCTATCTAATCAGGGAGATGATTAGATGGAATTGCCTACATCTAATCACCTACAGAAAGGACTACAAAACACAACTGAAATAAGTCATAAATGACACAAACATATGGAAAAACATTCCATGTTAATGAATTAGAAGATTCAATATCATTAAAATGTTCATATCACCTGAAGGAATCTATAGATTCAAAACAATTCCTATGAAATTACCAATGTCGTTTTTTCACAGAATTAAAAACTATTCCAATATTCATATGGAACCACAAAAGAACCTGAATAACTAAAGCAATCCTAAGCAAATAGAACAAAGCCAGAAGCATCACATTACTTGACTTAAAACGATACTACAAGGCTACAGTAAAAATGTTTACTCTACCTACTGTGAAAATGTTGGAGGATTTTTTTTTTTTTGAGATTGAGAACAATCCAATGTTTCTTGCTATTACTACTTCTATTCAACATTGCACTGCAAGTCCCAGTCAGTTAATCAAGAAAAGTAAATTAGCTATATGAGTTAAAAATAAAAAAATCAGAACATATTTTCCCAAAAATATCTGCAAAAAATATTAGAATTCAGAATTGAATTCTGCAAGGCTTCCAGATGACAGGGTAGTGCTGCAAAAATCAATTGCATTTCTATATACAAGAAAGAAACAAAAGTTAGAAAAATATATTACTTGCACCCCCAAAAGAGTATGCAAATATCTTGAAATAAATTTAACAACTTGTGTGCAACTTCCAACATGGAAAACTATAAAATATTAATAAGAGAAATCAAGGATGTTCTAAATAAAGTGATATGTCACATTCACGGTTTGGAAGACTCAATATTTTAAAGATATTAATGCACCTATGTTGATTCGACACAATGCTAAATAAAATTCCAACATAATTTTGTTTGCATATTTGTATTTTTGTAAACACCGTTGTTTTGAAAAACTGATTCTAAAATGTGTATGTCGATGCAGATGATCAAGGGTAGGCAAGTTGCTCTTGAAGAAGAAGACAAAGGTGGGGAGTTTTGTTGTCTCAAGTATCGAGTCTGTAAAGTTGTAGTAACTATGACACTGTAATCTTAGTACAAAGATAAGTAGACTAGTATAACAGACCAGAGAAATCAAAAGCAATCTCCTCATACACGGATGCTTCATTAACAACAAAGGGCAAATACAAAGCACTGAGAAAGCAGAGCTTCCCAATAGACAGTTCTGGGGATACTGGTTCTCCGTAGTGATAAAATGAATCTTGGTCCCCTACATTACACCATGCAAAAGATAATTAATTTCAGATTCATTGGAAAGTTATGAGTGAAAAACGAAGCTAGGTAAAGTTTCTAAAAGAAAAAATAGAAGATGATCTTCATGATCTGGGTGGAGAAAGAATGTTCCTCACGTAAGAGGAGCATGTAAGAAAGAATGATAAATCAAACTATATAAAAATTAAGAACTTCTGTTTTCCAAAAGAGACCACCAGGAGTAGTAAGAAGACATGATAATGATTTCATCTACATAGACTTCAAAACACAAGCAAAATTAAACTCTTGTACCTAAGGGTTAAAACTATAAAGCAAAAACAGTGACATACATAAAAATCTGGTGTGAGAGGAAAAAGAGTAATGACTAAGTTCTGTCGGAAGAAGAGTTTCTATTTCCCGAGGAGGGTAGAAACTATACAGTTTATTTGTGAAAATTTATGAAGCTGTTTATTTTTGTTTGGGGTACCTTTTTATATATTTTATATTTTACAATATAAGATGCTAAAAACAACAATCAAAACATATGGACTAGCTGAATGGTCACTACAAAACAGAACTACTTAGTGTATTGATACTCACTTAGAGGTGTCTGAAAGTTTCTCAATTTTCTGTGTTAATTTGAATCTGTCAGTGTTTTGATTCAGGATTTATATGATATTGAAGGAGCCACGACTATGAAATTTTCAGATCGTTTATAGCTGAGACAGATGACAGAACTGAGATTTAAAATGGTCTTGATGGACTTGTAATTCTAGCCCCCAATCAACAAAAGGAAATGTATCAGGGATAATATACGCAGAGCATACCAAACACTGGCTGTCAGGGGGTTAGGCAGAGAGGCCCCAGGGCTCCTGCTGCCAAGAAATGTTTCACAAGGTCCCCGTGAGAATGTCAGACAGAGCTCCATGAGTTGGCCTAGCTTTGGGATGCCATTGAACAATGGCTCTTGGCATCCAAAAGAAATTTTTAAAACCCACCCAAATGCAGGAGCACATACAACAGAGAGGGTCAGCAAAGGAAACAGACAAAACACAGTCTTCAAAACCTAAAAAGAAAAAGCAGCAGCAGCAGCCCACACTTCTTCCCACTATCTGACCAAACAGACAACCCGAGCTTGGGAGGAAAGCACAGCTCAGTACTGCAGAATGGTTCTTTAAGCAGCTGCATGAATAACAGCTCACTGAGAATAGTCATATATGCTGAATCACATCCCAGACACCTCATTACAGTCATGGGGGAAAGGAAGCGAATGAAAGAGGATTCAGAGAAACCAGAAGAGAAGTGGTTGCCTCCACCACTCTGAAATCCTGACTGCAGAGTATAAGACCGTATAATGAAATGGTTATAGATCTCACTACATAGCCGAAGTCCAGTCATTTGCATCAAATCCTATTGCTATACCTGTAACATTGCAACTTACAGAACCCTTCCGGGTGGTGTTCAATATCAATACCAGAACCTACCCCATTAACACAGGCAAGATTCCTGCACTCCAGGTGAGCAAGATGAGTTCAGCTGTACACCTTCAAGAATCCTGTCCACAGCCCCAAATCATTTCTGGATCAAGTTAGGGGTATTCCTAAATCATTCATTATGCTGGAACAGCCTAGGTTAGAACTAGTCTAAAAGTATAACTGTGGCTTTGCTTGTCTGAACCCCAACTCTGGTAAGGCAGGGACGGGGTCTGACATGTTTCCTACTGGATTTCTAGGGCCAAATCCCAAGTAACATTCTGTGATTCTTGATGGAAGGAGACAATGCTTTCAGGCAGAAAGGCAGGAAGGAAAATCCAGATAAAAAGCCCTAGGATTTATGACTAGCCATACCTTTGCCATAAGACAACAGTAGAATATGATTATGTAACAAGCAAACATATTGCTAGACTGCAGCAATAGAAGCTTACAATCTAGATAATGAGGGAGAAAAAGGTTTCCATCCACTCTAGTCATATCACATCTGCAGCATTGAGTTCCACACCCAGTAGCCACATTTAAACAACACATTAAGAAAGTTAAGTTCAGGGATGGTGACCAGAGTAATAACAGATGTGTAAAATAACCCCACGGTCAGTTGAAGAAGCCAGAGCTGTGTGCCTTGGAAAGGAGGGGGAACAAAATGGTCATCTTCCATGGAGGAGAAGATGTAGTCATATATCTCAAACCTGACTGTGTAGCCGTGTCCCCTATCGGAGCTATGCAAAAATACTGGGTCCTCAGGCCACTCCAGACCTGTCGAAACTCTCAGGATGATACTTGGAGCTGTGTGTTTGCACGAAGCAAACACACCAGATGACGCTAATGCAAAATCAGCATTGAGAACCACTGATGTAGACCTATTCTGTTTTTCTAATTGAAAGTCTTAAGATCAATGTGTACAAATTGTAGCGGAATGGATATAGACTTTAAAAATAATACATAATATTGTTAACAAATACTCCACAATAGAAGATCTAGGTTGGCAACAAAGTTGTTTTAGCAAAGCTTTGGAAATATTGAGAAGAGACATCAGCAACAGCAAAATCTTCTGAGGATCCTGCCAAAAAAAAAAAGAAAAAAAAAAAGAAAAAAAATTCCCTGTACAAAAGGAGGGCTATTAAAGAAATCTGATATCCTTTCTGAGGTGAAGGTCTTTGAAACTAGGTACAGAGCAGCCTCATTTAAATTCAGCTAAAATTCAGGTTTCTGGCAACTTTAAGCTTTCAAATGCAGTCATTCAGATATTTAGTGGATTTTACTGCAAAATTTGACAGTAACAAATAATCAAGCTTACCAAACCCTTGATTAATAAATGTGATTATTTGTCTTTTTTCCAGCCTCCAGCAGATTAGGAGAAAATGAGAAGTGAGGATGAGAAAGCTATTACTGCATGGTCTATTCATAAATGTTCGAAACGATGTCCCTGAGTTGCTTAAACATGTTTGACTGATGGTGGGCATCCTCTTATAAAAACGCAGTTTTCACAGAATAGTAGAATTTGGTTTTAAAAAAGGGACTATCAGAAAAATTTACTTTAACCTCCTTTCCTTTTTTCTAACTTTTTAATGAAATACAATATTCATGCAGAAAACTATCAAATTAAAGTGTATAGCTCACTACATTAAAAAAACACACCAGGTGTATTGCAATCAGCATCCAGATTAAAGAAAGATTATTTCCAGAAACCAGTAACTCTCTTACCCTTTTTCAATCACCACATTCCCCACCCTCCCAAAGATAGTTGCTGTCCTACTTCTAACAGCATTGCCTTTGCATTTTATATAAATACAGTATGCACCCTTGTACTACTTTGTGTCTGAATTATTTTAACTTTTAAAAAAAATAATGACACCCAGGATGTGACAGTCACACAAATAATGATCAAGCAAGGAATACAAGAAGCCACAGGTCTTCATCTTTGGAGTAAAACAATTCTCACTAGCTCTTTTAGAAAGTTTTTGCTCCATAAGAAAGACTTTAACCCATTTTCATCTTAAAAGATGTTTCAACTATATGACTCAACAAAGAAATAAAGATATAAAAAACAATAAAATTAAGCATATAAGTAAATAATTTATTATATGCAAAATGAGTAGCTGCAGTGTCAAATTTTGTCTGCTTTATCTCATGTGTAGTCCAGATATAAATAAGTTATTGTTTTGAAAAATAACTTCATTTTTATTTCCTCTATGCCTCCACAAAATTAATTGTACCTAATTGGCCAATTCTCAGAAGGTTAACCTATCTCTATCAATAGATAGCTTTAATAATTCTCATCTTTGCATAGATGTGCGATGATCAATGTGGAAGTAAAAATGGCTGAAAAAACAAACAAATTAGTAGATTGACTCCGGAATACTAATGCCGTGGTCCTTTGCATCAGAGATTAAGTATGCCTTCACTAGAGGTGTGGAGGTAGGCCAGCTGAATCCTTGTGCTCACTTACCAGCTGAATGCCCCCAACCCTTGGTCTTGGCCTGAAAGTTATGTTATTTTTCTTTAGTGACTATTGATAATATATTATTTTGGAGACAACCTAAAATCAGTAACAGAAGTTAGTTATGTCTATAAATAAAACAGATTTATTTGTGAAAAAGAAGTATCCCAAAATGGCATACATATTTAGAAATCCCTAAAATTCTTAAAGAAAAATGTTTGAATTAATAATGTTCCATTTTCCCTAGCGTTTCTATTTCCTGTTTGGGGAAATTAGTCAATATGATGTCCTGCAATGCTGTTTTTTAGGTTTGTGATTAGTTTTTATAATGCTCTTTATTTTTATCTGGTCTAATGTAATGCTGCACTTAGCATGAACTACAAATTGTTATTACTAATGGACTTAAATTAATTTCATAGGCATTATATTGCGTAATAAAATGCAGTACAAATTGTGTTCTCTCTATATCTAACAACTCAAGTTTAGGGGAATAAATTTAGCAAAGGCCCATACAAATCTATAGGTCCTTTTTCCAAATAAAAATTTAGAACTCGAAAAGGAACAAACATGTAGCACATGCATAAAATGTAGAAAAGCGTAACTTTAGCATGCAATTGGCTGATATCTAAAAAAACAGCCACCCCCATAAGATATATAAGCAAGTGAAAAAGGAAATGATATTGTTTCTAAACAATATCATTTCCATTCTCAGCTCAGAGGCCACATGTGAAAGATTATTAAAAAGAAAATTGTTTGTTAGTTGAAATTAACCCTTCCCACATACCATGTCTGTGTAATGTCTAAGTTGACACATTGTAATTATGTGAAAGCCATATTTAAACATGAAGTTTTCAAATGTATATTTTTATGAATCACTTTGAATCACTCTTCTGTATGAAACATTCATTTGAAAGGCATTTAAGGTAAGATTTTCAAATCCATTTTAAGAGGTGGTTGACTTTAACCAAAGATTTAAAATTAATTTCACTTGCTATTTGTCTTTGAAGCCCCCATGGTGACCTCAGAATGTCCAGACTTTCTACTCAAACATGACAGGAGATCTAAAATTATCACAAGGGTTTCACAAAATTTAAAATCCAGATTGATTTGAATTTGGAAAAAGTCAATACTTTATCTTCTGAATGTGAAAACTTTAATTAGACTGCACAGCACTGAGTTACTTAAACGAGTTGATTTAAAATATGGAACGAAGGCTTTTCTTTTTCACTCATGGGCATTGCCCATTTTGGAAAATGGCTTGTGACTGAGGCAGCGGAACCTATCTTGGTATGACAAGAACAGTGGTGTCAAGGAACAGTGCTTAGGAAGACGCCAGTACCAGTCTTGGAAAGCAGGCCATTTGTATGTGCGTTGTGTTTTTTAACAAAAAGTGTATCTGCCTCCCTGTGGGAGTGCCCCGTGTAGGTGTGTATACTGCACATCATTTCACTGTGTCTCAATTTCCTCATCTATGAGATGGTTGCAGACACTGCCGTGAGCATTCCTCAAATTCCTAAACCTAGGCTTTTGGAAACCAGCTAAGGATTCCAAAGTAAATGGTGGGGCTTGGAGGTATAAAGAAAAATGAAACTGAGCTGTTTTGTCTCTTTTCCCATGTTTCCAAGCTTGAGCACACCCATTCCCGACCAGATCCCCTTTCCCATAATTTCCACTTCTAAGGTTGGACCATGACTGGAAAAAAAAG
The DNA here is from genome assembly GCF_047675955.1 of Chlorocebus sabaeus. Taxonomy (NCBI): domain Eukaryota; kingdom Metazoa; phylum Chordata; class Mammalia; order Primates; family Cercopithecidae; genus Chlorocebus; species Chlorocebus sabaeus. The sequence goes on from NC_132913.1 coordinate 37,356,504, forward strand.
GAAAGCCGGAAGAAATAACTGAAAAATCCAACAGCAAAGAGTGAAACTAAATCTCCTAATAGAAAAAGTGGAACATGATTGTCCTAATTTCCTAACTGTCTGCTCCTGAGTTACTGGTAAAAGCACTCAGAGACGTCCCAGATATTATGATCCTTTTACACAGCTTGCAGATGGAAAATCAGGGTGGGATAAAGGAAGAGAAGAAGAGAGAAAAGGCAGATTAACAGAATCAAATTCCAGATGGGAAAGAATGGAGAAAGGCAAATGGCATTCGGACTCTCCCTCTCAACTATTCATACCTTTTCCTATGGGAGAAAAAGGAGGTGGTTTCTTCTGGATGCTCTAAGTCTAGGCAGACAATAAAACATCAGCACAGTAGACAGCCGGGTTATTACTTTCCAGCTTGTGACCAAAACGAGCCCCTAGTGTGGCAGAACTAAAATTCACAATCTCATCCATGAAAGGATTTTCTGTACCAGACATTTTGTTAAAGGTCTTTAAAAAACAGCCTAATGTGTTAATATTGAAAATAGATGCATGTAATTTGAGAATGAGTATAAAATACCATGTGTATTGAATTAATAATGTTTCATTACTCACCCATCACAGAGTCATTATTTTAAATCACCATATTTCATTTCAGTGGACAGAGTGTAAATGAGTATGTATTTTTATGTAAAGTGGACCTGCATCATTATTTATTCATGAGTTTTAAAAGGATCATTATTTTTGACAGACAGCTCCTGTCAAAAGATTTATGCATAAGAGCTCATGTTTCCCCACAATAATCATCAATCAATAAACTTTGGAATTTGGTACTTAAAATTCAGTGTTACAGAGATGCACATTTTGTTCTAATTAAACATATGTTTGCGTTTGGAAAATAAACTGCAACCTCAGTTCAAATATATAAAATATAAAGTATCAATATTGCCTGGGCAGGGTAAGTCACGATTTTAGTTTGGGAATGTGCCTTGTTTCATTTTAAGTAATTGCTTTGCTTCTGCGCATCAGGCTTTTTGTGTGTGTGGCTGTGAGGCAGATGGGGAAGCTTAGGAGATCTGGCTTGTAACATTGTGATTGGTTATCAGTGATGGTAGTTTTCTGAGCAATGATACTATAGCTGCCTGCTTTCAGCCTTATTTGAAGGGAACTAGGAACTAGGAAGTAGGAGGGCATAAACAAGGCATACCAGTGGAACAGAAAACATCACATGGCTTTCAGTATGGGGCTTGGAAGTCAGTTCAGAAGATGGGGTGACATGATGAACAGATGATAACATATAATTGCAAAACAGCAAAACTGCAACTGTAACTGATGACAAAGCTGAAGGAAAACAATTTCTGAACTTCCAAGATGAATCAAAAAGTATGATGCAAAGATTTACTGCTCAGAGAATTCATAGTGGTGACACAGCCTTAACCTCAGAGAAAATAACTGAAAGATTTGAAAGTCTCTTGGGACCAGAGACTTTCTGGTCTCTGTGTAATGTCCCTCTGTGTAAAATCCCTTCAGGATTTCCATAGACATTCCATTAATGTGCTATCCCCAAATCACTCTGTCTCCAGATAAGCTAATAATGCTGAAGATGATTATTATATGAAATGCCGTTTTGAGTAATCTGAATCTAAATGCCTGAATTAAGTAGAATTTCCTACTTGGCAGAGTCCATTTTCATATCTGGATTTTTAGAATTTAGATTATCCGTTATTTTGATATATCACTTTACTATCAGACACTCAACAGCTAGTTTCCTTTCTGTCAGAGTTTAGAACTGGGCAGTGGTGCATCCATCTCTCATGCCTTCCCCTATGAGCAGAGCAGTCAGGTAAAGCTTGGGGCACAGACAGGAAGAAGCCCAGGTACAGGACACTTTTAACCTTTGTCTGGAAGATATGCAAATTATATTTCTTTTTGATCAAGCAACTAAACAGCTAAACTAATGAAGAAAATGTCAGGCCTTTGCTTGATGGGGAGTGGTTGGAGAGAGAGACAGGCAAGAGGGAGAAGGGAGATGGGAGATGTGGAAGGTCAGCAGAGACAGCCGACCACTTTGTGAACAGCTGGTGAAAATAAATGAGTCCTGAGAATTGATGGAACGAAGGCATTATAGAACAATTGCAAAGATAATGTCATCCCTATTTTTTTTTTTTATTAGAAGTTTAACTTTCAGAGCTATCAACAGACTTTCAGGAAGTAAATTGTCAGCTTAAGAACACATTAAAGGGTGAATTCAGTTTCTTACTTAAAGCTCTCTGGACAATGCTGAAACAAGTTTTGGGGGAAGAGGTGGAGAAATGGAAAGTTGAACTTTTCTCTCTGGGAAGTGAGTAGTTTTGGAGCAATACCAGAGTGATAGACATGAAGCCAACTTGGGGAGATGTAGGAGAAGTCACACTGCTGGAGAATCGGAGGCTTTAGTAGAAAAACCTTCCAGTGAGAAATACTCTGAGTTGGGAATGTCTGAGAGCCAAGAGTTGGATGTTTAAGGTTATGAACAGACTTTCAACAGACTTTAAAGTGTGTTTTAGGGAAAATTAGGAAAGGAGCCTCTTCCACCAGTTTGTATTACACAAAAGAGAATAGCTGCAGAGGTAAGATTAAGAGAATGGGGGAAGCAGAAATGAGAGAGAGGTGATCATTACAAAATATGCCTCAGAAATTCACATTCTGAGAAAGCTTTTTGTAGACATGGGATTGGAGCTGTAGGTAGGGATGCCATAGAGAGAATGATACTCCAAGGTATGGTGCATTGGTATGCTGAGCACTTGAAATTAAAAGAAATTGGAAGGACTCAAAAATTCATCCCAAAACCAAGGTCTACCAGCCCCTGTCTTTCTGAATCCTCTTTCTTTTTCAGAGAGGGATTCACAGGGATTCTCTCTGGAGTTTTATTTCCTGACCAAGATAATTTCTTCCCAAAAAAGAAAGCAACTGTCTTAAGACTCTTTCCCTGGGAATCGTATTAAATAACCAGGAAAGATTAACCCTTTTCTCATTTAGAAAAACAAAGTGCAGCTCGCTGCCAGTACTCATTTAATTTTACATAAACACACTCTTTGAGGCAGAAGCAAATCTGACTGATTTTCAAAGTGAAAATAAAATACAAAAACTGTTCTTGGAGTTATTTCTAAACAGAACTAACATCAGCATCATCTGAATCATCAAAATCATCTATTTCAGAAAAATCGGATCCATCGACTGAATCTTTGGCCAACAACTGTTGGAGAACAATGTTAACATCACACGTGGGCATGCCACATTTTCTAGGATTTGACATTTTCAGCAATCGAGAATTACTATATTTTGTAAAAGGAAATACCACTACTAAAACCAGAATACCATAAATAGGATGATGTCTTTTGTTTTAAGTCAATACACTACAGCAATGCAAAAATAATAAAAGTGAGACATTTCATGGCAAAGTTATGTCGGGATAAACGCTGCAGCTGCAAGGGCTGCCGGCAAGTTTTCTCAGGGCAAACAGGAAAAGGGTTAACTACAGAAAAGAGAAAAAACTAAAAGTCATCACCACACCCAGACAGACTTTCCATCTATCCTGAGGGCAGCTCTGAGAGATCGCCTGGGAGACATTGTCTGCATAATAAGACAACCTTTATTCACAATGCAGTTCCACTCCTCACCTTCGCATAACTTGTAAGTCCCATTCCGATTCCAAAGAGAATCATTTACAAAGCATTGTCTGGTCTTCTGGATCCATTCGTTCCCTCTAAAAATTATTTACTAGCCCTCTAAAAATTGCCTACAGCGCCCCCCTATCCTGCAACCCCCAAACATTTCCCTCTTCCTTGAAGAAGGTATTTAAGCCCCAACCATCTGGCCTGTTTGGAGTCTCATATTTGAGTGACTTCCATGTTCATATTCACATTAATACATTTGTTATGTTTTTTTTTCCTGTTAATTTGTGTATCGTCATTCATTTTAAGGGATCTTCAAATAAGGTAGAATGGAAGTCTTCTCTCCATCCCTACACTACAAAATATGTTATTGAGAATTCTATTATACTTCATGCTTATTAATAAAGTCTTAGGTCATTATTAACTTTTTTTTCTGGGTAAATTTCCAAGAGATAGATTACCATTTTAAGAAATATGAAAGCTAGCAGATGTCAACTTGATGTGGAAGGAAAGGAAGATGCCAAGGCTCCGGTAATTTTAAGTTACTAGTATACCTAGTCATTTTCCAGGCCAAAAGCAAAGATCCACTTCCCCCTCATTAAAAGAGAACAATTGAATCTATAAAGGTGTTTAGGGTCTAATTGGTGAGAAACCTAGAGAGTCAGTATTTCTGAGAAGCTAGAGGTTATAGGTTTCTGTTTGTCAATACCAGAAAAGATTTTATACCCTGCTTTTGGTCTGGTAGCTAATTGGTCAATACTTATGTATATTTATAAAGCATGAGATATAAATAGATGTGTGCCATATGTGCTTTAAGTCACTTAATTATTTTATATTAATGTAAAATATATACCTGCATATGCATTTGACAATATTCTGAGGTGGGGTCATAGCCTTTTCTTTGAGTTCGGATTGGTTTCAAAGCCCCCTTTTATACACAGATTTTATTTATAATACATTACTTTTCAGTTTCAGTGACTTTAAAGTGGAGTGAGAAGATACAGATACTTGCTTAACAATCTGAGTGTTGCAACCATCTATGTTCATATTTTCTGCTTGTTCTTTTCTTGGTTGTTGTTTTCCACAAAACTTATGTGAAAGTAATTCTTTTTAAGTAAGCCTTTTAATTGAATACGTGGATAGACTATACTCAATTTAAGTGTGAGTATAATTTTTCGAATACATTTTCTGCAAGTGAACACACCTTTGTGACTGCTACCTAGATCAAGAAATAAAACACTGTCAACATCCCCAAAGCCCCTCCCAGTCACTTTCCTACCATCCACCCCCCAATTTAATCAATATTCCGACTTCTGTCATCAGAGATAATCTGTTTTTGATCCTTTACTTAAATGAAATTGTATTGAACATACTCTTTTGTGTCTTGCTTCTTTTGCTCAACTTTCTGTTTGTGAGATTCATCCAGGTGGTTAGGTGTCAACATCATGTGCTCATTGTTATTGCTCTGAACTATGCGATTGTATAACTAACCCACCATTTCATTTGACTTCTAATAGACATTTAGGTTGCTTCTCATTTTTTGCTATTATCATAGTTCTACTATATAAATTCCAGTATGTGTCTGCTAGTAAACACACGGTATCTTTGTCTTGGCTACATACCTGGAAGTTGAATTGTTGGATCAGAGTATATAATTTTCATGACTAGTAATGCTGTCAGTTTTCAAAAGTAGTTGCATTAATTTATACTTCCACAGCACGTGAGAGTTCTAGCTACCCTGTATCCACCATCACTAGCTCTATGTATTGTCAGTCATTTTTATTTTAGTCATTCAGATACATATGTAGTGGTATAGCATTGTGGTTTGAATTCATATTTCCCTGATAATTAATGTGGTTGAGTACCTTTTCATATTTTTATTCTCTTTTTGTTAAATGCCCAATAATGTCACACATTTTAAATTAGTTTTCTGTCTTTTCTCATTGAGTCATATTGATTCTTATTGATATACACCGACACAGTATCTAAGTGGTTTACCTGGATAGAGGCTCTAACAAAGCAACTGATATGTTTTTGACAGAACAAAAACTACCTGTTTTTTGCACTCATATTTCAGTTGTTTTCTTCATAGTTAATAATTTTCACAATTACAATAAGAACACCTATAATAAATATTTAAAAGCATATAAATTATAATACAAAAGTGAGTTGTAAAAGGATGATAAAAAGATAAATAAAGATAGAAGCTCTGAAGTTTTACTGCTGCAACTAGGTGCTTCATTTTGTGCAACTTAAGGGTACACACATCCCACATATCTTGGAGTGTTGAGCATTTCACAAAATACTGAAAAAGCACTAATATCCTAATAACAGTCTTCCTGCTGTGCTAACACAGTCTCTTTAAAATGCCGAACACTCAGCCCTAAAACCAAAGGCTATTTGTCCATGAGAGCAAAGGACAAATTTTACCACAGCAAAATGATGCCTAAAAAATTTCATCTGGATCCACCCACTTTTACTTCTTAATTCCTGTATCTTGTATTTTCTTTTTCCATCTTTACTTGCCTGTTTTGTTTGCTTGCTTTGGTTAAACTTTTCATTGAGGCATAATTTACACAAAATAACATGCGTGTATTTGAAGTGTACTGTCCAACACATTTTGACAAATTCATATACCCATCTAACCACCAACCTAATCAATAAATAGAACAGCTGTATTAAGAGGGAAAATTCCTTTGTGTCTCTTCCAAGTCATCACCCCCTCAGATTGTCACTGTTGTGATTCTGTCACCACAACTTGATTTTTCCTGTGCACTGACTCGGCCAGCCAGAATATCATGTGTATGTCACACAGTGTTTTATGTGCTCACCCTTACTCAGGCTTGGCAAAGTCAACTGAGGCCTCTGTTTACTCACCTGAGTTCCCTCATGCATTACCCTGTGGTTTCCTAATTGCAATTGTTGGCATTAATTGATGCTGGTACCATTTTTGATCATATGGGGCTGTCTTGAGTGCCTTGCATTTCCAAAGGGCTCAACATTCTGAGAGCCACAGCATGTTTGAGTCAAAGTTCTCACAAGATATACCATGTTTGTATGAATTACATTTCTGATTAAACTAAATGAAATGTGTTAAAATACGTAATATTTTATATCATGATGCTGGTAATAATAAAATGATGATTATGGTAATAAAAATACATTGATACAGTTTGGTACCTGCTTTGACTTTGCTACTCCTGTCTTGTCAAGGACATCTCTAAGGGTAACTATCCTGTAGCGGGTGGGAAATGAAACTCTCTGAGAGTTATCATACTTCACCAGAGGCTCCTTCCAGACTGCAAAGGTCAGAGTCTTTGTATTCTACTCCCAGATATTTAGTTTTACATCTTTCTGCAAGAGGAAGAACTACAGTGTTTCTTATATAAGTTACATTATGGAGTCTTGTTATCACTAGGAGAGAGTAAAAGATTCATGGTTGAGCCTGTGCTACCAAACCATTTGGAAGAAATAAACAATCATAAGATCAGCAATCATTGTACATCTAGTATTGCCTACAGACTAAAACAGTAACAGCGCAACAAGAACTATTCAAAGTTAAAGTTGGTGCCATGGGCATAGAAACATTTAGGAATCCACACTCCAAAGTACGTGGGATGTACGTGTCCCCGAGTTGCATCAGATGATACACCTAGTTGCAGCAGTAAAAGATGAGTTTCTATTTATCTTTACCTCACCTTTTTACAACTCACTTTTGTGCATATATGTTTTAAAATGTAAAAACATAATGCCAGTAAAGGACATCTTGTGTAAACAAGGACATTCAAAAAGTATAGGCTTCCTATATTATGATAGAAAAGGGTTGGCAAGTACATCTGGTAGACCCAGGTGTGCACTTGCTGCCTCATCTGAAAATTTATTTGGCTCCACAGGGTTGAGTGATGAGGTTATTCCTTTGATGGCATTTACTGCCTGAAAGTTTCCTCTCTTCCTGGTCAGTTTTGAAACAAAGATATACCTTAACTACTTCCGTGTGCTGTATTTTTGCCTTATCTCAGGGCAGAGGGGACAATGGAAACAGTTTGGAGAGGTACACAATTTTACATTTTCCCAGTATCTCTATTCTAAATTTTATTAATGTTTTGGGAGTCTAATTTCCCCAATCAATGGTACCTGTAAAATTGTCACTATTTTTTTTTTTTTTTTTTCACGTATGCCACTCAGCTTTTCCAATGTCTCTTTGAAACCTCTTCCTGGAGAGAATTTACAAGTTCCAGCTCAGTTCCTCAAGGAAGAAAATGATGGAGGAAATCTTCAAGAGCAACTACTGCTGGAGAGGAAGAGAGATCAGGAAAAAGGGCTGAAATTCTGTTGAAACAATCACTAATATTAGACATAAATGCATCTATGGTGGTGAAGGATGGAACCTAGAGGGTATTCAAAAAAGTTACAGAATTAATTATAAAGGAGATGAAATTGATACCATGTCAGCCAGATTGTTCTTTCTAGGAGAATTGGTTCTTCATACTTGTTGTAGTCTGTTCTCATGCTGCTAATAAAGACATACCCAAGAGTGGCTAATTTATGAAGAAAGAGGTTTAATTGACTCACAGTTCCACATGGCTGTGAAAGCCTCATAATCATGGCAAAGGTGAATGAGGAGCAAAGTCATATCTTACATGGTGGCAGGCAAGAGAACTTGTGCAAGGGAACTAACTCCCTTTTATAAAACCATCAGATGTTATGAGACTTACTCACTACCATGAGAAAAGCATAGGAAAGACCCACTCCCATGATTCGATTACCTCCCAACAGGTTTCCCCCACGACGTGGGAATTATGGGAGCTACAATTAAAGATAAGATTTGGGTGGGGACACAGCCAAACCATATCAATACTGAACTATCTATTCACAATTTCTATCTGTTCTTCCAGGAGAACATTATTCTGTATTTGTACTCTTTTAAATTATGTATATACTAAATCTTTGTTGATGTATACATTCATGAAATATATACTTTGCCCTTGATGTGGTTTGGCTCTCTGTCCCCACCCAAATCTCATGTTGAATTGTAATCCCTAGTGTTGTTGATGGGGCCTAGTGGGAAGTGATTGAATGATGGGGGTGGACTTCCCCATTGTTGCTGTTCTCGTGATAGAATTCTCACAAGATCTGGTTGTTTGAAAGTGTGTAGCAGCCCCCACCACCCCCTCCTTCTCTGGTAGTGTAAGACGGGCTTGCTTCCCCTTCACCTTCTGCCATGATTGTAAGTTTCCTAAGGCCTCCCCAGAAGCAGAAGCCCATACAGCCTGCAGAGCCATCAGCTGATTAAACCTCTTTTCTTTATAAATGACCCAGTCTCAGGTATGTCTTTACAGCAGTGCAAGAATGGACAAGTACAGTCCTAAAAGAGCAGATTTGCTAAAACACCTAGTTATTCTGACATAAAGATATATTAAAACTTGTGTTAACGTGACTGCTCACACAACTAAAATCTCAGCTGAGTTCAAATCAAAGTGTCACAAGATATGTTATGTTTGTATTAATTACATTTCCAATTAAACTAAATGAAATGTGTTAAAGATACGTAATATTTTATATAATGATGCTGGGAATAATATAATGATGATAATGGTAGTAAAAGTACATGGTAATTAATTTCACTGCTACTGATGGATGTAGCTGTTATTCTTTATTATCTTAAATGGCAGATATAACAGATTAGACATGCAGAGCCACTGGCAAGGAGAACATACAATTGTAACCCAGGACCCCAACTTTTTAATTGCATTATGCAGCATTCAGTGCTGAAACAATGTTAATCCATAAGCTCTTGGTTCAGACAGAAGACAGTAAGCCACTGCCCTGAGTCCTGTGAACTGTATAAGTCTTCAATAGACCCAATAGGAGGTCACCCATGGTTAGTGGAGCTGCGTATTTCATGAGATCTGCATTTATATGTTTCCTGAAAAACAAGTGACATTTGAGGATAAGTTCCTTTGCTTAAACACATCAAAGACCAATAGAAAAAGCTAAGTGGGCTTCCTTTTTTCCTTTATGACGAACTTGTATGCTGCATCTAAAAAACCATAGATTTACTCTGCCCTTAAATAAGAAATCTTATTTTGAACTCCAAATACTGTTTTCTCATTCAAGCCAATAAAAACATTTATTAAATGCAATTGCCCCCTGGAGCATACCTAAAGAAGAGTATTTTAATATCATTTGGGAGAGAAATTGCTATTAAATATATAGGTGTGATTACACAACTTCACAGCCATACTGGTGAATTATTACACTCCCTGCAACTCTTACAGGTATAGGAAAGATAGGCCATTAATGGAGTCCTCAGTGGCATGTATCATTTCAAGGGGTGATGGATTTTCCAGGCTGATTTCACTAATGGCCTTCAGGAAGAAGATCCTTGAACATGGCATATTGAAAGCAAATTTGACTCAAACATGCTGTGGCTCTCAGAATGTCAAGCCCTTTGGAAATGCAAGGCACTCAAGACAGCCTCACATGATCAAAAATGGCACCAGCATCAATTAATGCCAACAATTGCAATTAGAAAACCACAGATGAGTAAGGACATGAGAAGCTCTAATTTCCTGTTGCCTGGGATCTCTGTTTCTGGTGACACCTGTCATGTTTCATTGATATGAATACTTTTGGAGGCTAGTCACCACCTTCTTGAAAATTGCATTTCTGACCAGAGTTCCCAAGGCACAGTGTCAATTTATCTTCATTTGCAATAGCTCCCTGGACAGATGCTGAGCACTCCTAGAGACAGAGCCTTTATATTTGTAGAAGGGTACAAAGCAATGACTAGCTGAAACCATGTAGTTAAATCCAGTCGTTGGGGAAAAATAAGATTAGTTAGTATGTAGGGAAATCAATGTCACAAGTGTTGAGAGAAAATAGGACAGTAATACTTGGAAATGCCTTCCTATCAATATTCAGTAAATTAGGATCAAGAGAAGCAGTCTTACACTTTGGAAATGTAATCTAAAAGACTGAGAAACAATGTAATTTTATACTCATTTTAAAAATGTCATAAGGAAAAATTATGCAAGGATGATCAAGACAGAATGATCTCTTACTATTTGCCTGTTAATTTTTTTAAAATGTAGTTCCTGTTCATAGTTGCAAACATGTCAGTTTTTAGGGAGAAGGAGGGCGGCAGTTAGAACGAAAGGTTTTTACACAAACACACACACTTCACATTAAATAATATTGTATAGGTAAAACATCAATTATGGAAAAGCATCTTCAGATCTACTAGTACTTAACAAACCCCAGAAACTAATTGTTTCTGTCCTCAACTTTCTCATGAAGACATGCAAATTCTGAAGATGGAGGTATATTTTCTTGATATCTTTCTCTTTAAAAGAACTTGGAAATCTTAGCTATCAATCCAAACGCAAATGCAAGTTTGCCCCTGGCAAAGTTCAAATATCAGCTTCAGATAGACAAATTTGAGAACTATACGGTGGTTTGGTGTGATGTTGTTTTGGTTTTCTTTCTTTTCTTGTAGGTCTTTTGAGACAGCATTTTTCTGGACCTTTAGGTTTAACTGAGAGTGTTCAACAAAAGTTGTACTACAAGGAAGCGTATTAAGAGCATAATTTTATACTGGGTTGGTGTTTTTTTTTTTTTCTTACCTAATAGAATGGAGTTTAACGCATGAAATCTTGATGGATGATCCTAAGTGTTTAATCAAATCTCATCTTTTCATTAATCTAATTTTATTGTTATAGATGTGGTCTCAGCAGTTTATCTGTAGTCGTAATCAGGTTTCATTTTTAATCCAAATAAGTTCAATTGGGTTTTAACTTTTATACATTTTTCTTGTTCTGCCAACATTGATCTAGAGATGATTAGGATTCTACCAGGGCCTCCTACAAGGCTTCTTTTGTATTGATATTATTTAATTGCTCCTTTTTATGTACTATACAGGTGCCCCATAAACAAGATGAATATGCAGTATAGGTAGGAGGCAATGACAGGTTTAGAAGCTAATGACAGGGTACAGAGGTACAAAGAGCTGACGACCTTGAAGGGAACCAGTCAAGTACCTCATTTGTAAAATGGAGGTATATTAATATTTACCTAACAGGACTGCGGTGATAATGAAATGAGATGGAAGTTTGACACAGAGTGCAGACATTGAGAAATGGGTGTTACTCTCATTATGAGGTTCTAAAGTCTGAATGCTGATGTTAAGCTGGTATTAGTAGATAATATTTAATAACGCTTCAAAGAAAACATGATAATTTTTTAGAGAAGGAATTCCGATGTGTCTTTCCTTAGTATTTGGGAAACCAATGATGTGTGTGAGTAAGGATATTTAATTTTACGTACATACAATATTGTGGTGGACAGGAGAAAAGATTGTTCCACAAATGAGCATGAGTACTGGTGGAGAATGCTGCAAAGTAAACCAGGTCTACTGCAGACTTAGGGGAGTGGCAGGCACCCTCCAGTACACTCACTCTTCAACCTTGAAAGGCACTCCTGTCTGAGCCTCACAGCCAACCATGAGTGAATTTCATCAGAAAAGAATAAAAGATGATACCCATCAAAAATCATTCAGTCCAAGTGCCATCTTTGTTAAGTACACTGTGGTAGGTTTCCTCTGATTTCTAATTCTTTTTTGTTTTAGAGTCATATTGGCTAATACAGTATTGACTAATACAGTATTGACTAGCCAAGTGTGCGTCCATTTACATCTAAATTAACTAAAATTAAATAAAAGTAAAACTTTGTTTCCTCAGTTGCGCTAGCCTCATTTCAAATGCTCAATAATCACACGCGATGAGTACCCAACATTGGCTGGTGCAGCTTTAGAACATTTCCGTTTTCACAGAAGGCACAGCGTTGCCAGACTGTTTCGGAGGGCAGAAGAGATGGGGATGCAGTGACGTGGCATCAGTTAGACAAACATCAAGGTAGGTGTGTCGATTCTAGCCCCAAAGTTAACTTGCTCTATGGCCTTATGCTGCTTATTTAACCTCTCTGAGCTTTATTTTCCTCAACTCTTAAGTGAGGATTAATAACACCTATTTTGTCAACTATCATGATTATTAAACGTATGAAAAGTCTATCTTGGTGCCTGACCCAGAGTAAGTGCCCAATAAATGGCATTTGTTATAATTATTAATAACAGCAAATGTGGATGGGCACAGTGGCTCACTCCTGTAATCCCAACACTTTGGGAGGCCGAGGTGGGCGGATCATGAGGTCAGGAGTTCGAGACCAGCCTGCCCAACATGGTAAAACTCGTCTCTACTAAAAATACAAAAATTAGCTAGGCATAGTGGCAGGTGCCTGTAATCCCAGCTATTTGGGATGCTGAGATAAGAGAATCATTTGAACCCCGGAGGCAGACGTTGTAGTGAGCTGAGATTGTGCCACTGCACTCCAGCCTGGTGACAGAGCAAGATTTCGTCTGAAAAAAATAAATAAATAGAAATAAAAATTAACAGCAAATGCTAAAATAAATACATTAATTAAAGGCCCTAAATAATAATCACTAAATTGCGACATTTCTGGTGACAAGGTAAATATTTAGTGAGATCTTGCCAGCAACATTTCAGTTTTATTACAGTGATGTGTGCTTTCCTCAAATGCCACTAGTTATAATGGATCTATACTTCTGCATGTCTGTCCTGTATATATAGATTCCTTTGCAATTCAATTTGGAAGTAAGGGAAAAGAATAAGGAACTAGGTGATGTTTTAAAAGAGAAAAGCTTTAGATGTAAATGTTAAATATCCATTGTCAATGCATGATCAATTCTAAGCATGAAAGCTCCTTTCCTATCAAAAACATATCCTTTTGTACAGTTGTTAATGTAAGATTAGTTTTTTCCTATTTAATATGCAAAATGTACTGTGACAAAAGGTGGCCCCAGGCAGAACAAAAAAAAAAAAGGCCAGAATTGCTCATTACAATGACATTGAAATAATGTTTTCTAGAAAACAGTGTTTTCCTTTGTTTTCCCTATCCTGATAGGAAACTGTGAAAATTGAAGCTCTATTCAATTTATCCTTTAGTTCCACTTCAAACGCATTTCTGACAGCCATTTAAAGGCCTTCCCTAAACTGAAATGAATATTTTCCAGACTAGTTTTAAGAATAGAAGCTTGTTTGTCTGATTCTCTAGCAACCAACACAATAACTATCATTGCATAACAAAGCCAGTAGGGATGTGCTGGGGCACAGAGGGGCTGGTGATAAATAATTCAGATTCCTGGGTTGTTTCTGTGGGATCATCAGGCAGTAATCCTGCATTTGTACTCTAGTCAACTCCAGTCATTCTTTTTCTTCTCCAAGTAGCTTCCTTTTTTGAAGAATGCCAAATTCCTTTGCAAGATATTATCTTTTCTTCTCAAAAACCCTGAGGGATGTTGTGTATTCTATAGCTCTGGATCCTGGTCTGGGATCCCAATGGCCCTGATGGGTGCAATTCCAGTTCCATCTGCTCTGAATTGAGCAGAGGCTGTTTGATCAAGGTAAGGTCATGTTATGCCAGTACTGTTGACTGGCATATTGTCAACATTATGCTTGAGAAACATATTTGTCCTGCTGGTGATAACGACAGTTTATGAATGAGTGGATTTTGATAGTAGTTAATTAGAAGAAACTTTATTGCAGCATCTGTCACTCAACAGCAAACAATTTTTTCTGTGTGTTGTTCAGATAATTTTCCTTATGGTATAAAAGCTGGCTAATACAAGAGTGTGTCAACAATCAAGAGATTAAGAAATACACCATTTTTTCCCCTAGAAAACGTAAGGTATGTTTATATGATGTCGTCTAATCAAAACTGTACATAATTAGTAATAATAGAAATGAAGTGAACATATTGAGTCTTATAATGTACCAGCTGCTCTTCTAAGTGCACTATTAGAGTTTATTCAATATAGGCATAAGTTTTCTAATTATTCTAAATGTCCAGAAAGTAAATAAATTATCTTGAGAAATAACTCCACCTAACTTTGAGGAAGACAATAAAAAAACTCCTGAAATTTTATAAAAACTGTAAGATGGGGTGATATGCAGAAGTATTACTTTGACTCTCTGAGCTCTAAGCCAATTTTCACAAAGCAGGTTAGGGTGTTTCTGTAAAAATGTAGACGATTAAAGATCCCTGTTCTTAAGGTTGCAATTATAGCAAATTCCTCCACCTTCAGAGGTTGTCCTTTTTCTCTCTTTTTTTTCATCCTACTTGCTATACAGTTGATTTTACAATGAAGTGTGTGTCAAAGCCTAGCAGTATCATTATAATAATAAGGTTAATAGTAAGGTGAAATCTAATAGCATAAGCAAACTAAAGTAGATTCAAGTAACAAAAATGGCCCCCGGTGAGGAGAAAAGCCCTTGGTAGAATTCTTTGAAACTCCTGAAATCAGAATATACATTTTTTTCCCCCTCATTTCTCATCTAGATTCACTTCCTGAACCAAGGTTCTGGGATCCCTTACAAAAAACTGTGGTGTGAAGTTCTATCAGTGCCCCTGGACGACTTGCCACACTGACCACTGGGTGCCGTATTCACCTCCTCAGATCCCAGAGCCTGCCTGGCTCCTATCTGTCCTGGCTCTGCCAATTCCTTGCTGCCTGGCCTCAAGCATATGTCCTGATCTTTCTATGCCTCCATTTTATCATCTGCAAAATGAAGATGATCATGATAGTATTTATCTCATAAGGCAGTTGTGAGGATGAAATGTACGTAAAGGACTACTACTGTGAACAGTGCTTTTTTTGGATCATGAACTATACCTCTCCTCTGTTTCCTGGACTGACCCTAGTGTCCTTGGTTTCTGTTTCAAGTTGATGTCTTCATTTCACCAGGGACAACAGTGGAAACCACAGCTTGGGTTTTTTTATAAACACAGCAGCCAAAAACTTTTGGGATTTGGAATACAAATGCAGCTGTCATTTTTGTCTCCAGAACTACTTTTTTTTTCCAAATTAAAATAACCCTATTGACTTTACTTTTTTTCTAACTTACTTTTTTATGTTTAACAACTGTTCAAAAGAAGAGTAGAAAATGCTTAATTAGATATAATTACCCAGATGCAATATGTGTGTGTGTGTGTGTGTGTGTGGTGTGACAGAGAGAGAGAGAGAGAAGAGAGAGAGGTAGGAGGAAGAAAAGTTTTTACAAAAAGAAATAAACATAAAAACAGAAGTAAGGTGAGACAGCCAGGCAAAGTAAGTATTGAGCACAGGGGGAAGATAAACAGATGTGACTTGAATATTTCTCATTGGAAAATTGGTGTCACGAAGCTGGGTCATTTTTAACCTTTTTATAACTGAGGTTTTGATGGCAATAGTTCCAACGAGATTTGGTGACAGAAAAGCATTGCCAGTCACAGAATCAGAAAAGCAAAGGAGGTAGTAAGGGCTCAATATTAAACATGTCACACTATCAGTAACATAATTTCTCCAGGCAGGGAATTCGTGATAAATATATATCCACTAACAGTAAACTGATAGACGTTGACTCTTTCATAAAGCCCACCCTCATCTCCCTACCTCTTCTAAGACTTAGATGCACACTCCTTCTCTATTTGTCCATGATACTCTGGGAATATATCTTTGTATAAGAGACACCATTTTTAACACTGCATTATGACTTATGCTTATGCTTCTTGTCTTGTTTACTAGATGGTGACAGATGATTCTTGACCACATAGCCTATGACTTACTCCCTTACCAACCATTGTCTGGGCTCAGGAAATGTTTGTAGAGTGAATAGGATGTGCCGTCATGTCTAGTCTCAACTTCATGCCTTGTGCACATAGTATACAGCAGAGAGACTTCAAGTTAAGACGATAAATTGTCATTAAGAATTTTAAGCAACATGAGATTTCTGAAAAGTGTTCTCACTGCCTTAAAGGGCTACCAAAAACAGGGTTTGCCTGGGCAAGAGCTTCACATGTATTCTATGATTCCTCCAAATAGGCTTTGGGATGATGGCCAGAATGACTGGTTGACCTTAAATGCATATGTAACACTGTTAAACAAAGTAGGCTGGCCTGCATAAATGAGGCATTGTGCTAGTCTTCTGTTTCTCCACGCTGCATTCAGAGTTGCTTAGATATTTCAATATAGCAATCTTTGCTCTTCACATGTTCTCTTAGAGGAGACTTGTTTGATCATTTCTCTCTTCCACCCTCAACAGGGGGTATACACTAAAAGGTTTTCTTCACAATGGCTCTCCCATCCCCTGGCCCCTTTCTTCTGTGGCTCACATCAAATCTACTTGAATTATACAGATGCTCTGGCAATCAGAGGCAGAGAAAGACGTCCTGTGGCTGGTGGGCAGGCCTAGGAGAATGAGATGGCAGCATTTACATAGGATGCTGTGCCTCTGCTTCGAGTGCAAATGTCTTTACAATGGACCTTTGTCAATTAGCGTAGAAGAGACTTTAAAAGACTGCTTTAAATAGATGCAGATTCTCAGGGTGAACTCCTATTTCAGGACAGCTTGGCTGGAGCTGCTGAGAAGCTTCTGGGAGCAGATTGAGGATATGATGATGATTTCCCATCTTGGCTGTAATGTAGAGACGGGGAAAGCCTGATGCAGGTTTGTTTTTATGGGGCCTAAAACTGATGCCAAGATAGAAGTTCCTGGTGTTCTATTTTCCGTCAAATGGCATCAGTGCTGTACATGTAGCCAGGCAGAGGAAAATAAATAGGAATAAGAGTATTTACCTTCAATGACTAAACAATCATTTAAAAAGAAGAGGGTAGGTAGTATTGATGTAAGTTGCACTGTAATAGTTTAGCAGAATCAAAGCAACAATGGGATATATAGCAAGAAGTTGGCATGACAGGTGGTAAGATATCATTTGAAATGCTTTTGCAAATATGTTCCATATTGAATGAGAAACAGACTGATCTAAGACATCTCACAATCAATTCCATAGATAAAAGTATATATGACATGACACTGACAGTCACCAAGACTATCGCAGTCATCATGGCATGGCCATCTGACAAAGCAGAGTGTAGTGGTTGAAACAAGTACAGATTCTAGAGCCAGATTTCCTGGGTCTGAATCCGGGATCTGTTATTTGTTATCTGTTAACAATAATACTTCTTCGTGCCTCAGTTTCTTCTTCTGTAAAATAAGAATGTTAGTAATAGAATTTATCTAATTAGATTCATACAAAGATTATATGAGTTAGTCTATTTTTCAAATATATTAACACATTAGTGGTTGACACCTAGTAAGAATTATATGGATATTTGATTACTAAATAATGGAGTCATCAAATACTGCCCCAATATTTTACTGTACATTCTCTGAGAGTAAAAGCCTCTGTGAATTAAAGCGTTTATTATATTTTTCTTTGTTGTTGTGGATGTGTAGGGAGACATACAAAATGGACTCTGCTCTCAAAGAAATTAGAGTCTAGTTGGAAAGCAGGACATACAGCTATGAAATGTTGAACACTCATAACAAGAAGAACATTATTAAACACAACGCATTAAAACACATACTACATGAAAATAATTTCTGACTGGACACTTAATAGTCATGACAAGAGATCAGAAAAAAAAAATCTCTTTGTTTCTAGATTATTACATAATGCCTGTTAGGGAATGTTCTGGAGGGGGTGGGGGCAGGGTAGCTCCACCTGAACCAGCTAATTTCTATCTAAGAGTAATTTACATTCTGAGGAAAATGGAAGGCGTGCTTTGGGATGCGATATATACCCTTGGCTGTAAGTCTCTTTTTACTAAAAAGCATATATTACCTTGGTCATTCACACATATGTAGTCAGCAAGATATGCACACATTACTTATTTAGTAGTAGCACATTTTATTCCATTTTTTTCTTAACAGTTTGTGAGCACAGAAAAAAGATTTACTGTTAATCTTCACAGGTTTTCTCGTACTCCATCCAAACAAGTACATCTGGTTCATATGATACCAAGCTTTGCTTTCCACACTATTAGAAAAAAAAGGTTGTTTTTTTTTCTTTTTTTTTCTGTTATACAATATGTTTGGAATCCAAACCTACTAAAAATAAAACCAGTTATGGCTACTAGCAAATAGAAGACAAAATAATGAGTAACACACAGTTAGAAATTATATTTGTCCCCAAATATCTGAGTTGTTCACATAATCAAACTAATGCTCATGATAGCATCATATAATGAAGCAAAAATACTGAACTTTGATGTTTTTGTTGTTGTGCTGCTGTTTCCTCTTCCCCTCAACTTTCATTCTCCCTTTTTGTATATTTTCTTTTGCTGCTTTTCCTCACTTTCTCTTCTATTGTTTTTGTCATTCAACATTTTTGCATTTTGCAAAGCCATCATAGATAACAATGTTGCAATCTGAGTTTACAGTGTGTTAGTTACCTGTCATTTGTTTAATCTTGGTGCATGTATTTATTTCATAATTAAGAAAGAGAAAACATGGATAAATATTCTTGTTTGTAAGTGTGACTTACAACATGTATGGTTTTTCTTGAGGTTCTGATTAGTGTGATATAGACAACAGTCTGTAACAGTATGTGCCCATAAGATCCATTTTCATAAATATCTCCATGACATTGTGATAATAGTCTACAGAGAAATGCACCTAACCTGAAGACTAATCTTGTTGGAATTACTTAATGGACTTAAAATGTTATGCTTTGTGCATTATAGCCTTAGCTGGATAAAAAAATGCTCTGTGTATCTAAAGCTCCATATATCCTATTAAAGTAGAATCATCTTAGTTATCTTGTGCTCACCTTTTAGGATATTACCTTATCTTTAAAAGAGGCTTTTGAATTCACATTTCTCACAACGGGAGCAACTAAAAGCAAGGCAACAAAATCTTAATATATAATGACGAATACCATCAATAGAGCCAAAATGAAATGGAGAAATGGCAATGACCTAGAATCAACAGTGATGAATCATTTAAGCCAAACCATCTACTCTAGGTACTGAATGCTCTTACATGAATATTTATTTGGAGTGAATTCACTAGAGCAATAATTTCTTATAGCAGTTCCCATAGAGCTACCCGATGAAAAATATTTTATTGTTAAATAAGATGGAAATTATAAAATTCTGTATCTATATCTTAGTAATTTACAATGCGCATGAGCCAAAGAACTCATTAAAGTGATCCTGAAATTTTTAAACATTGAGATATAATTCATATACTATCAACATACCATTATTAAGTATACAATTCAGTATATTTTAATATATTCCCAAGGTTGTAACCATCATTACTATCTAATTTCAGAATATTTTCATCACCTCACAAATCTGCACACTTTAGCCATCCCTCCCCATTCATCCCTTTCCCCCATCCCATGGAAAATACTAATCTACTTTCCCTTTCCATTGACTTGTCTATTCTAGAAATTTCATATAAATACAACCATACAATATGTGACTTTTCATGTATAACTTCTTCCACATAGCATAATATTTTTGAAATTCATTCATGTTGTAGCATGTATTAGTATTATAATATATTCCTTTTTATGGCTGAATAATATTCCATTGCATGGATATATCACATTTTGTTTGGCCATTCATCATTTGTTGGAGATTTGGGTTGTTTCCACCTTTGGGCTACTATGAATAATGCTGCTATGAACGTCTAAGTTTTGCGTGAATACATATTTTCAGTTCTCTTGAGTTTCTACCTAAGAGCGAAATTTTTGGATGACATAGTAACTGTTTAACTGTTAAAGAACTGGAAATTTTTTCCTAGCAGCTGTACCATTTTACATTCTTGCCAGTAATGTATGAGGGTTCCAATTTCTCCATGTCCTCTCCAACACACATTTATTTTCAAGTCATTCTGGTAGATATAAATTGGTATATAACTGTGGCTTTGATTTGCATTTCCCAGAAGGTTGATGATGGTGATCACCTTTATATGTGCTTAGTGGACATTTGTATACCTTCTTTGCAGAAATATTTATTCAAATCCTTTGTTCATTTTTAAATTGGGTTGTCTTTTTTATTCTGAATTATAAGTGTTCTTTATATACTATAGATAGTAGATACTAGACATTTAGCAAATATATGGCTTGCAAGTATTTTATCTTTGTATGAGTTGTCTTTTCACTTTTTATTATTTTATTTTATTTTACATATTTATTTATTTATTAGAGATGGTGTTTACTCTGTTGCCTAGGCTGACGTGCAGAGGCACAGTCGTGGTTCACTGTAGCATTGATTTTCTGGGCTCAAAGAATCCCTGCTTTAGCCTCTCAAGTAGCTAGGACACCACTGTACTTGGCTTTTTTTTTAAATGTTTTTGTAGAGACTGGGTTTAGCTCTGTTGTCCAGACTAGTCTCAAGTTCCTGGGCTCAAGCTATGGTCCTGCATTAGCATCCCAAATTGGTGATATCACAGGTATGAGCCATAGCACCCAGCTTCACTTTTTTATTAGTATAATCTTGTAGTTGATTTTTAACAAGTATTCATTTATATTTAATCACGAATTTTCCAATTACAGTTGACAACAATAAAACAATCTTTTTAAATACCTTGGTAAATGCTGAGGTAGGCCTATGTTCAACTTTCTCTTTCTTTGGATTATATACGTAACATCCTAGCAAAGGACATCAATACATAGACATACAACAAAGGACAAAAATGTTCACATTTCAGCCTTGATAAAAGAGTCAAATAGTTATGGTGATCTGTGTATGTAATAGTAGCACACATTAAAACATAATTCTAGACTATCTTAAATTGATTTTTCTACTAGTCCATGACAATAAAGTGATGTTAATGGAGAGATCATATATTGCCCTAGTCATCCTATAAATCTCCAGCAGGGAAGGGGTTGAATCAGTCTTTCATGTTACAGAGCACCAATAAAACATGCATCACTATTTTCAACCTATAGGTCCTGGTGTAAGTAAGGTATGATAATCTCAGGGACAGCAAAACAGGAAGTAGAGGAGAGAAGGAGATCCTTTCCAATGCAGGCCTTGGTCTGAGAATTTTTCACTCTGTAAATATCCATGTAGCAGTTTCCTGAGAAAAGACACTGTGAGTTCCAGGTTAGATGACTCTGGGTGGTTACTTCAAACTTGTGGAAGCTGAAAATATAAAAGGAGCTGTAGGTTTTTACATATGGTAGCTACCAATCTTGCAACAACTTTGCTAGGCAGGTGGCACTGCTTCCATTTTACAGTGGAAAATACTGATGGAAAAAGAGGCCAGTGATTTTCCTAAGCCAAACAGATAAAGGGTATGACTGGAATCATTATCATTTGCATAATAAAGAGAAGACAAACAATTCTACCTTATTGTTCCAGACTAAGTTCTAAGTGAACAATCTGAAGAATAAACCATTGTCCATCATCATATATGTAAGGGAACTGTAAGTTAAGGATCAGTTTGTTCTCATCGGAACCTGAGAAGTAATGATTGCAGGAACTCCTTCTCTGGGCCTCCAAAGTACGTTTTACTTATAGCGATTACTAAACCCCTTACATAATGCTAGATAATTTTTACGTCAGTTTTTTTCTCTTCTTCTGAGAGTTCACGGATGCTATTAGTCTTATTCTCTACTGTGTTATCAGAGTTTAACATAGTGTCAGACACGTAGTAGAATCTTCTAAATAACTTAGCAAAAGAAGTACATAAACAATTGCATGGATAAAATAATACAGAAATAATAAGAGTTAACGTTACATATTCTTAATATGTGGAGATATTAATCTAAACACTTTTTATCTATTTACTCACATAAATCATATGTCAAAAAATAGATACACTTCGACCAAGAGGGAGTAAGAGATACCAGCCTTCATCCCCCAACAAAAAGCAAATATAGACCACTATTCATAAACCAAAACAGTCCTGAGAGGGCTTAAGAGCCTATTAAATAATCTACATCAACACAGTGGAGCAAAAAAATGGAGATTATTCTCACAGAAAGGACCACCAGTGAGATGAGAAATGCCGCGATGACTGGGAACAAAGAAGATAGCTGGAGGATATTGGTATCAGCTACGTGGCAGACACCACTGTGGTTCCCAGTAGCCTGCTTTGCAGAAGACGTCAGCATCTTTTGCCAGTGAGATAATCGGCAGTTATTTTCACTGGGGAAACTCAGAGAGAGAGAGAGAGAGAGAAAGAGAGAAAGAGAGCGAGAGAGACATGGCTATGTACTTCCCCTGGCTCAAGAAGCAGCCATTGTTGAAATGCTTCAGATGTGGAACCACCACTTCTCCCAACTCTGCACATGCCCTGATCCCTAAGCCATGCCCACCCCACAAGTGCTGACACTCTATACCTGGGTTTTCTGGCTGTACTATGCTTTCCCGTGTCTCAAAAAACTGGGGCCATCACCGTATCAAGCTAGTTTGCACTCTGGATCCCAGATCCAAGGTTTCTCTAAGCATGTTTGTACCCCAGGTACCAGCTCAGCTGCCACAGAGAGCTAACCTCGGCTATGATCCTGAAGCTACTGTAACTCTGCACACACTTGTGTTCTTGTTATGGCTTGTTGGCTGCTTCATAAGCATAGGTGCCTTACACTCCATTACCAACAAAGAAACTGGGATGCTTGTATCCCAGACACCATTGCCATCATCATCCCAGAACTCAGAACCTTAGAACTCTCCAGGCATGCTTGTGCTTCAGACCTTGGACGTGTGACTACTCCATGAGTGCCACTCATTAAACACTGGTGCCATTGTTACTGCAAGTGGATCCACAAATGAGATCCAACCCCTAGGGGGATTCCTTTAACCACAATTTCCTTGGTGGGAGAGATTGGGAGAAACTTAGAAGCCATTGTCATCAAAGACCCCAACAACACTCACCATCACTGTGGCCATCTACATTGATGATCACCAAGATTCCTTAAAATCTTTATTAACATTGGCCTTAGTTGACAGAATGGCATGGAAACTACATAATTGCATTCTGACTGGTGCCAGAAATGTTGCCCTCCACACAGTGAGCATCTTTGCAACCCTGCTTTTCTTCCCAGAGAAAAGTCTTTCCACGCTGAAACTCACCTGTAAAGTCAGGAAAAGATAATTGCTGCATCAAATGTTCAGATATCAGTACAAGGTAACAAGAAACAAAAAAAACAAGGAAGCATATTACCACCAAAAGAACACAATAATTTCTCAGTTGCTGACTCCAAAGAGCTGAAGATATATGAACCACCTGACAAAAATTCAAAATGATTGTTTCAAGGAAGCTCAACAAACTTGAAGAAAATACAAAGGAAAAATTCAACAAAATCAAGAAAACAGTAGTGAACAAAATAAGATATACAATAAATAATAAGAAAATACAATAAAGCAAATTTTAAAATGCCATAGATGGCACCAACAGCTAAACTGATAAAGTAGAATAACAAAAGCTACAGGCTTGAGGTTATCTGAAGATGTAGAGTCGGAGAAAATAAAGAAGTAAATTAAAAGGAATGAAGAAAGTATGAGGAATGCATGGGATAGCATCAAGAGAGCAAACATTTGAATGATGGGGTGGAAAGAGACAAAGTGACAGAGAACTAATTTAAATAAATAACTACTGGAGAATAAATAAATATCCAGGCACACAAAGGTCAACACTATCCAATCAGATTCAATCCGAACAAGACTATTCCAAGGCATATTACAAGCAAACAGTCAAAAATTTTTAAAAAAGGAAATCAAGAAAGCAGCAAGAGAGAAAAAGTATATCACATAAAAGCAAGTTCTGATAAGGTTAGCAGTAGATTTCTAAGCATAAATTTCATAGGCCAGGAGAGAAGGAAATAATATATTTGAAGCACTAAAGAAAAAAAAATTACCAAATTAGAACACTTTACTTGGCAAAGGTGTCCTTCAGCTTTGTCCTGAATATATTTGTTAGTTTTCTGCCTTGATGATCTGTCTAATGCCATCATTGACTTTCCCTAACTCATTCTACAAGGTCAGCATCAACCTGATACCAAAACGAGGCAAAGACACAACAAAAAAAGAAAACTACAGGCAAGTACCCCAATGAACATAGGTATAAAAATCAACAAAATACTATAAAACTAAATCTAGCAGCACATGAAAAAGTTAACAATTCACTACAATCAAGTGGTTTCATTCCTGCATACACAGTTGGTTCAGGATGTGTGTAAATCAACAAATGTAATTCACCAAATAAACACAATTAAAAGCAAAAACCATATGATTATTTAAATAGATATGGGAAAAGCCTTCAATGAAATCCAGCACCCTTTCACAATCAAAACCCTCAACAAACTATGCATCTAAGGGACATACCTTCAAGTAATAAAAGCCATCTATGACAAACCCATAGATAACATCACACTGAACAGGCAGAAGCTAGAAGCATTCCTCTTGAGGACTAGAACAAGACAAGGGTATCTACTCTTTTCACTCCTATTCAACATAGTGCCAGAAGTTCTACCGAGAGCAGTCAGGCAACAGAAAGAAATAAAAGACATTCAAATAGAAAAAGAAGATGTTAAACTGTCTCTGTTCATTGATGTTATGATTCTATAGTAGAAAACCCCTAAAGACTTCACCAAAAGGCTCCAGGAACTTACAAACAACTTCAGTAAAGTTTCAGGATACAAAATCAATGTTCAAAAATGAGTAGTATTTCCATACAGCAATAACTTCCATGCTGAGAGCCAAATCAAGAACACAATTTCATTTGCAATAGTTGCAGAAAAACAAAAACAAACAAACAAAAAACCTAGGAATATATCTAACCAAGAAAGTGAAAGATCTCCATAAGGAGAACCACAAAAAATAGCTAAGAGAAATCACAGATGACACAAACAAACAAACAAAATTCCATATTCATGGATTAGATGAATCAACATCATTAAAATGGCCATACTGCCCACAGCAATCTACAGATTTAATGCTATTCCTACCAAACTACCAATGCCATTCTTCACAGAATTAGGAAACACTATTCCAAAACTCATGAACAGCCAAAAAACAGCCCGAACAGCCAAAGAAATCCTAAGCAAAATAAACAAAGCTAGAGGCATCCCACTACCCAGCTTCAAACTATATTACAAAGCTAGAGTAAGCAAATTGGCATGGTATTAGTACAAAAATAGAGACATCAGTAAATGCAACAGAATAGAGAACCCCAGAAATAAAGCCACATGCCTAGAACTAACTGATTTTTAACAAAATTGACAAAAATAAGCAATGAGGGAAAGATTTTCTATTCAATAAATAGTGCTTGGATATTTGGCTAGTCATATGAAAAAGAATGAAACTGAACCCCTACATTTCACCATATTCAAAACTTTATTTAAGATTGATTAAAGATTCAAATATAAGACCTCAAACTATAAGAATCATAGAAGAAATCTTAGGAAACACCATTGTGGACATTGGCCTTGGGAAAGAATTTATGACTAAGTTCGCAAAAGCAATTGCAACAAAAACAAAAATTGACAAGTGGGACCAAATTAAACTAAAGAGCCTCTGCACAGCAAAAGAAACTATCAACAGAGTAAACAGACAACCTACAGAATGGAAGAAAATATTTGCAAACTAAGCATCCAATAAAGGTCTAATATCTAGAATCCATAAGGAACTTAAACAAATTAACAAGGAAAAAGCAAACAACCCCATTGAAAAGTGGAGAAAGTACATGAGCAGACCCTTTGCAAAAGAAGACATACAAGCATACAACAAACATGAAAAAATGGTTAACATCACTAATTATCAGATAAATGCAAATCAAAATCACAATGAAATAGCATCTCACAAGAGTCAGAATGGCTATTACAAAAAAGTCAAAAAACAACAGATGCTGGTGAGGCTACACAGAAAGGGGGATGCTCATACAATGCTGGTGGGAATGTAAAGTTGTTCAGTCACAGTGGAAAGCAGTTTGGAGATTTCTCAGTGAACTTAAATAGAACTACCACTTAACTAAGCAATCCCATTACTGGGTATATATCCAAAAGAAAATAAATTATTCCACCAAAAACACACAAGCACTGATATATTCATCACAATGCTATTCACAATAGCAAAGATATGCAATCAACCTAGGTGTTCATCAATAGTGGATTGAATAAAGAAAATGTGGTACATGTACACTATGAAATACTATACAACCATAAAAAAGAAAGAAATCGTGTCTTTAGAAGCTACTTGGATGCAACTGAAGGCTACTATCCTAATCAAATTAATGCAGGAACAGAAAACCAAATACCACATGTTACCACTTATAAGTGGGAACTAAGCATTTACTACTTATGGACATAAACATGGCAACAATAGACACTGGGGACTGCTAGAAGGTGAGGGAAGAAGAGTGGCAAGGATTGAAAAACTATTGGGTACTAAGCTCACTACCTGTGTGACAGGATTACAATTGGAACAAAGACCTGATTATCTTTCCCAGAAGAATACATGCAATGGCCACAGGTATTTGAAAAAGTGCTCAACATCACTAATTATCAGAGAAATGCAAATCAAAATCACAATGAGACGGTACTTCATACCTGTTAAAATGGCTACTGTCAAAAAGACAAGAGATTACAAGTGTTGGCAAAGATATGGGAAAAAAGGAGACCATTGAACACTTTGGTGGAAATGTAAATTCAAATCGTCATTATGGAAAATAATAGTTGGACATTCCTCAAAAAAAATTACAAATAAAACCACCATTTGATCAAGCAATCTTACTACAGGGCATATAGCTGAAGGAAATAAAATCTGCCTGTCAAAGAGATATCTGCACTCTTATGTTTACTGCAGCATTATTTATTATAGCTAGAATATGGAATCGACTTAAGTATCCATCAACAGATTAATGAATAATGAAAATGTGGTATATATACACAATGATATACTACTCAGCCTTAAAACCGAACGAAATTCTACCATTTGTGACGAAGTGGATGAACTCGGATGATGTTATGCCTATTGAAATAAACCAGGTGGTGAAAGACAACTATCTCATGATCTTATATGTATGTGAAATCTAAAAAAGTGTAACTCCTAAAACAGATAGTAGAATAGTGGATACCAGAGGTTATTGGGTGGAAGCTTGAGGAGATGTTGGTCAGAGGACACATTTTAGTTAGCTAGGAAGAAGAAGTTCAAGAGATCTATTGTAAATCATAGAGATTATAGTTAATAATAATATATTTGCATGTTTAAAATTGCTATGAAAATATATTTTAAATTTTCTCGTCACAACAAATAAGTATGTGAGATAAAAGCATGTTAATTAGTGCAATTTAGCCATTAGCAATGTACACATATATCAAACATCATGTTTTACACCATAAATACATACCATTTTTATTTGTAAATTAAATAAGAAACACATGTAAGTGCCTTCATTTTACAAACGAGAAAACTGGGATTCAAGAGTCCAGATATACAGCCTATGCTCTTAATCACTATGTTGACAAGCTTTTCCCCAAACTAAAAAGGAAAACAAAACAAAAAACCTGTTTAGAGTTGTCATAAATTATTCAGGATCTGAAAAGTAATGACCTCACAACTCAGACTTTGGGACCTTATGTAATGGCATTTCTTAGCAAATACACATTCAACTGAAGGCAGTGCGGTGAATGCTAAAGAATAGAGGATAAAGGATATATAGATAGAATAGATGCTAAAGGATAGAGATACACTGTAAGAGATTTATTATGAAGGATTAACTCACTCAGTTACGGACATTGAGAAATCTCACGATCTGCCTTCCATAAACTGGAAATCCAGGAAAGCTGGAGATATAGACTAAGCCCAAGGCCAAAAGCCTAAGAACCAGCAGTCTAAGGGAAGGAGAAGATTGGTGTCCCATCTCAAGCAGAGAGAACAAATTCACCCTTCTTCCACCTTCTACCTTTTTATTTTATTTGAATCCTGAAGGAATTAGATGATATCCACGCACATTGGGGGTCTACCAATTCAAATGTCAATCTCTTCTGAAAACACTATCACAGTCACAGCCAGAAATAATATTCAATAAGATGTCTGGGCACCCCATGGCCCAGTCAAGTTGACACATAAACTTAACCACAACCAGTTCTCTGGATTTTCCTTTCCCCTTCCTCCGTTGATGACTGTTGCAGGCAGCAGGAAGACCAGGGTCACTGTGGACTTCATCCATGCCTGCTTCTGAGAGCAACACAGAAGCCAGAGTTGTTCATAGAAAGACTAGATCCCCAGAATGGCAAAGGAAGCCGTTCAGATGACTCAGCAGATGAACAGCACCCTCGCAGCAGTGACTGAATGTTTTAAATATATTTGTTCTGACTCTGAAACTACACATCGTCTTTGGTAAAGTGATTCAGCCTTGACATTATGCCACTGTCTAATACATAGATAATATAAAACACAGACTAGCATTTCTCCTGCTTACTTAGGGCAAATGCTAACTGGGAAAGCGGGTTTAAGAGGTACAGGATTTGTTCTGTTCTCAGGATATCATAAAAACATGTGGCCAAGTATCTTTATGTTAGTGATCTCCTGAGGGAAACAGTCTAAGTCTGAATTACTTAAAGCAAGCACAGCAGATGATCTTTCCACTCTGACATGGTTGCAGATGACGACTGTGTTGTTAATTTCTCTCTCAGTGTAGAAAAAGTGCAGCCCTGTTTAAGACCAAACAGATATATCACGGAGTGTTCAGCTTCTCAACTTATCATTGGTATTATAAATCTACCGATTCACACATTTACTTAGCTGCTTATTGGAATTACGCAGGGAGCTTAAAAAATACTGATGCCTGCATTCTTCTCTGGCACATTCCAATTTAAATATCCTGGAGTGGGGCCTGGATACAGAGATTACTGCAAATTCCAAAATGGCTCTACTATGCAGTCACCACTGAGACCCACTGTCTTGGAGTGCTGTTTATAAACTGCTCATGCCCAAATAAGCATGTTTACTACATACATTGACAAACTTTTATTTATTTATTTTTTTTGATATCTTGCAAAGTTAAGAGTCAAATGAGATAATGTCTGCAAATTGCTCAGCAAAGTTTCTGGTAAAAATAAGATACTAATCCTTATTTGCCCCAAATAGGAATCCTTATTTTTGCACGAGTGCACACACACACACACACACACCCAGCATCACTACCCTACAATCAAACCGCAAGTTAATAACATTACAGAAATTTTTTAGTATAAACAGATATATATATATATAAAAAGTTCACTTTTGTTTGTACTAACTGTATAAAATTGTTATAAATTATAGCTCATTATTTTGCTTAAGGATGTGAAGTCTAAATAACAAAAACATATCTTCTTTAAATGTTTGGGTGTTGCTTTAGAATTTTTAAATAATTCATACATTTTTTCAATTTTAATAATATATTTAACCCAAACTATCCAAAATATTATCATTTAAATATGTAATTGTCTTAAAATGTGATCACAGGTATTTTAGATTTTTCACACTAAATTTTCAAATTGGTATGTATTCTACATTTATAGCACATCTTTTTTTCTTAATTATACTTTTAGTACTAGGGTACATGTGCACAATGTGCAGGTTTTGTTACATAGGTATACATGTGCCATGTTGACTTCCTGCACCCATCAACTTATTATTTACATTAGTTATTTCTTTTACTGCTATCTCTCCCTCAGCCCCCCATCCCCCAACAGGCCCCAGTATGTGCTGTTCCCCACCCTGTGTCCATGTGTTCTCATTGTTCAGCTCCCACCTGTGAGTGAGAACATGCAGTGTTTGGTTTTTCTGTCCTTGTGATAGTTTGCTTAGAATGATGGTTTCCAGCCTCATCCATGTCCCTGCAAAGGATGTGAACTCATCCTTTTTCATGGCTGTGTAGAATTCCATGGTGTATATGTGCCACATTTTTTTAATGCAGTCTATGATTGATAGACATTCGAGTTGGTTCCATGTCTTTGCTATCGTGAATAGTGCCGCAGTAAACACATGTGTGCATGTGTCTTTGTAGTAGCATGATTTATAATCCTTTGTTTATACCCAGTAATGGGACCACTGGGTCAAATGCTATTTCTAGTTCTAGATCCTTGAGGAATCGCCACACTGTCTTCCACAATGGTTAAACTAGTTTACACTCCCACCAACAGTGTAAAAGTGTTCCTATTTCTCCACATCCTCTCCAGCATCTGTTGTTTCCTGACTTTTTAATGATTGCCATTCTAATTGGCATGAGGTGGGTATCTCATTGTGGTTTTGATTTGCATTTCTCTAAGGACCAGTGATGATGAGCCTTTTCATACATCTGTTGGCTGCATAAATGTCTTCTTTTGAGAAGTGTCTGTTCATATCCTTTGACCACTTTTTGGTGGGGTTGTTTGTTTTTTGTCAATTTGTTTAAGTTATTTGTAGATTCTGGATATTAGCCGTTTGTCAGATGGGTAGATTGCAAAGATTTTCTCCCATTCTGTAGGTTGCCTGTTCACTCTGATGATAGTTTCTTTTGCTGTGCAGAAACTCTTTTGTTTAATTAGATCCCATTTGTCTATTTTGGCTTTTGTTGCTATTGCTTTTGGGGTTTTAGTCATGAAGTCTTTGCCCATGCCTATGTCCTGAATGGTATTGCCTAGGTTTTCTTTTAGGGTTTTTATGGTGTTAGGGCTTACATTTAAGTCTTTAATCCATCTTCAGTTAATTTTTGTATATTGTGTAAGGAAGAGATATATATTATATATAATATATAAAGTAATTCATAGTATTTTCTACACATGAATAGTACTAGAAAGCTTAAATATGAGAATTCAGGCCTTATTCAAAAATTAATGTTCTATTTTAATAAACTCTAGTTATTTAATTTTTAGTAATTTGCCTCTTATCACTCACTATGGAACATCAAAAGAAATTTGGTCAATTTAAAGTCCTGGAGATTAGATTATTATTATTTTAAATGCATTCAAATTGAAGAAAAAGAAGTCAAATTGTCCCTCTTTGCAGATGACATGATTTTATATCTACTAATTCTAATAAATGTTTAAATTCAGTAACATGGCAGGATACTAAATCAACATACAAAAAATCAGTAGTGTTTCTATGCACCAATAATGAACTGGCTTTAAAAGAAATCAAGATGGCGATTCAATTTATAATATCAGAAGCTAAAAAATAAAATAAAATGCCTAAGAATAAATTTAACCAAGTAGGTTAAAAACATCTGTAAGAAAAATGATAAAACATGGATGAAAGAAATTAAAGAGGATATAATAAAGTCCTTTCTTCTAGCTATTTTGAAATATACAATATATTGTTAACTATAGTCAACCAGGACCAAGGCATTCCATTAGCTGAGAAGGTAATGGCTATGTTAAGACATTCAATAAATGGATGGGAATGGGAAGTAAGTTGTTTCAGAGATATGTTTTTTTTAAGCATATGCTTTTTGTATATGCTTTTTTGACCTTGATGTATGGAAGTGCTTGAGATATCCAAAAACCAGAGGTAGGATATTATGACAGACTCAGAAACCTAAATGCAGCTTATTAGACAGTGAAGCTGGAGAGACAGGTAAGTTTAGATCTGTATCTTTGTGGAGACTTGATTCTTCATGTTGATTCTTTCAGACATCTACTCAACTCCAATCTGATTTGGCTTTACAGTAGAGGTCAACTATTTCCACAATAATTCTGTTAAACCAGTCAAAAACTCAGTGGCTTAAAACACAATTATTTATTCTCTCTCACACATCTGCAAGTTGACTGGAAACCATCTGCTCTGGACTGGTCTGGGCTCTAAGCTTCCAGTCAGGGCGAGGTTTGTTCCATGAGTTTTTCTTCTTTCGTGGACCAGTCAGCTACCTTGGTAGTTCCTCTCATGGCCATGTCAAAGTGCAAGTGGGTAAGTCCAATTACCAAAGCACATTTCAAGCCTCTGCATGAATAATGTCTGCTAATGTCTCATTGCTTGGTCAAAGCAAGTCACATGGTGTGTTCTGAGTCAAGAATCAGGGAAGTGGCCGGGCGCAGTGACTCACACCTGTAATCCCAGCACTTTGGGAGGCTGAGGTGGGCGGATCAAGAGGTCAGGAGATCAAGACCATCCTGGCTAACATGGTGAAACCCCATCTCTACCAAAAACACAAAAAATTAGCCGGGCGTTGTGGCAGGTGCCTGTAGTCCCAGCTACTCGGCAGGAGAATGGAGTGAACCTGGGAGGTGGAGGTTGCAGTGAGTCAAGATCGCACCACTGCACTCCAGCCTGGGTGACAGATCAAGACTCCATCTCAAAAAAAAGACAAAATGACAAAAAAAACAAACAAACAAAAAAAAGAATCAGGGAAGTATACTCTGTCTATAGTAGGAGGAAATACAAGGTTATATGAGTTAAATGGTTAAAGGTATGGATGTAGAGGAAGGTAAGACATTTGGGCTAAAAATGTAATTTACCATACTTACTAAGGTGAGGTTTTGGTGATTCATTATTTTACACTGTATGGGTAACCCAGTGTATATCACCCATATTGTCTTCCTGTTAAGGGGACAACTTGGCCTTTGTTGACACTGACATTTCATCTGGTCCTTTTCCTCTTACGCTGCATGAGTTAATCCCCAAAAGAAAGAATAAGAACAGTAATCACTATTCATTTACTTAGGGAAAACATCTGGAGGATTGTTTTTGTTTTTCTTCAGTTTTCATCTGGATGTCTGGCATTGTGTCAAGGTTTTACTCTGAGAAGTTTTAAAAAGCGAGTCCAGTTAGTGTGTTACTTCCTCTCCACTTTATAATAATACCCTAGAGTCTCACTCAAATGCCACCCCTAGGATGCATGCTGGGAACCACATTATAGAGGAAAGAGCAGGATAAATTCCTTCTGATGTTCATTCACAACAGTAAATTCTCTCATAAACCTAAACCACTGGCCCACTTTAGAAATCATCCTGGGCCTTACTTTGTCACATTACAATGAGATTCTAATGTGCAGGAGACCCTGGGCATCCTCGAATTTAACTGTCACAGTTTCTGCTACTTGCTAATTACCCATGGGAGCACAGTGTCATTTTTGTTGTGATATATATTTGAGTGCCCTTTGTTCCCATCTTGGTGCCACAGTTTTGTTCTCTGATTGTTGTTTTTCTTCTTAGGGAAAATTAACTTTACTAACAGTATTTCAAATTTGGAAAATTTCCAGGTATCTTAGGATATAACTCTTTTGATTCCTGGAAGTCTTTCTTGATCTTTTTTTTTTTTTGGAAAAAAAACACAAAAAACATGATTATAAATTCAAGTTCAATGCTTCAAATAAAATAAAGCAAGGAAAAAAAAAATAACACTTCAGGGCAGCTTTGGTATATATTTAGTGAATAATAGATACGCATGTGCTATCTTTGCTCCTGAACTGGTTTTTCTGCACGAGCAAAACACATATAAAATTAATGTGTTAAAGGGCTAGACATGGCCTGTGGTATAATCAGGTATAGGGGGAACTGCAGCAGAAGGAGCAATGTATGAGAAACCAAGACCTGACAGGAAAGAGGCAGGTGTTGAAAAAACAACAACAAAAAAAATGGGGGGACAGATCAAGTTAAACAAGAGGGAAAGTAAAATTAGGAGATCATGGAAATATCCTACACGTGACCACAAAGGTAAGCAATTAGCAAAACCATCAAGAAGTTTCAGGATGCCATATAGGAACTCAGCACTCAAGAATCTAGATTCAGTCATTGCAGGTCCATGTCAGCGGGTCACCTTCCACTACATTGTATGCCACTAAAAGGAAGGAACCATATTCTGCTCGGTTTTTTTTGTTTTGTTTTGTTTTTGATATCTCTGCTTTCTAGCACACTATTTGACTCGAAATAGGTACTTTATACATGCCTGATGAATGAGTAATGTGCATAAAAGAACATATGAAAATCTGTCAATAAATAACAAGGCCCAACCTTTCAGGATGGGGTGAAAAGCAGAAGTCTCTTATCTGCTGGGCAGTTTGGAGAAGGCCATGGAGATCAAAGCAGATTGACCTTCAGTGGAGTGTGATAGTAGACATGGGATCAAGAGAAGTGGCCAGGCACGGTGGCTCACGGCTGTAATCCCAGAACTTTGAGAGGCTGAGGCAGGCGGATCACGAGGTCAGGAAATCGAGACCATCCTGGCCAACATGGTGAAACCCCGTCTCTACTAAAAATACAAAAATTAGCTGGGTATGGTGGCGCGTGCGTGTAGTCCCAGCTACTAAGGAGGCTGAGGCAGGAGAATAGCTTCAACCCGGGAGGCAGAGGTTGCAGTGAGCTGAGATTGCACCACTGCACTCCAGTCTGACAGAGCAAGACTCCATCTCAAAAAAAAAAGAGAAGTACTAGAGTCCAGGCATTAAAAATGATCTGCTGGCAGGTCTGAGGAACAACGCAAGAATGTAGCATGGCAAGAGATGTCACATTAGAATGGGGTTGTAAGGTGGCAGCAGGGCAAGGAGGACTTCCTACCGCATGCCCTAAGAATTGAATTAAAGTTTCTTAACATCCCCAACCAACTACACTTACCACGCCACAGCCAGAGGTAAGGGTCAAGTGACCTGCAATGATGGAAAGAAAGGTCTATTTGGTTAGGAGACTTGTGAGATCACTTAACTATATATTCTTTTTGAAATATCAATACATGTTGAAGAAAGTATAATTTTCTTAAAGTCAATTTGAATAATGCTAAAAACCCAAATCAACCCACGCTGTCTGATTTTGTTATGTGATACATTGAAATGAGAGCAGTTCATCAAACAAGAATAAATAAAATATTCTGAATTCTTACTTAAAAACCTCAAAGGACACTGTAGAAAATCTACTTCATACTGTATTTTTACGACCCTCTTTTTCTACAAAAATAAAACTATTTTTTCACTTTTTCCGTAAAAAAGTGAATAAAGTATAAAAGTTTTAAAGTTGAGAAAAGGACAACAAAATAAATGTTAAAAAAAGGAAGAAAGAAAAATAAAATAGTAGAAATAAGTAACTTAGAAAACAGAAAGCAAAGGATAAAACTATTAATTGAGTCCACAATTTGATTTCTGGGGGGGAAAAACAGAGAGACATCATGAGAGCAAAAGCGAGAGGAACAGAGAGAAAGAGATAGACGAATAGTGAACAAAAGGTAGAGGGAAGAGAGAGAGAGAGAGAGAGCAAACGATTAGCTAACCTAATAAAAAATAAACAAAGGTATGGTGTATAAAGAAAGAAAAAAACATGAATGTACAAAATTTTCTACTAGAATAGAGAAAATAGGCACAGAAACTAAGAAACTTTACTTTGCTCCACTCTGTAGAAAAATATTTGAAACCTAAGTTCAAAGGAACAAATTGCCAAAATATATCCTGGTAAAAATATGAAATTAAAATGAAAAAGTTGTCAGGAGAACATCAAAAACAAAAGTACTTGGTTCAGACATTTTTTACAGTTGAATCTATAAAATCTGTAAGAAATAAGAAATCTAATCTTTCTTGAAAATGTTTCAGGCTGGACACGGTGGCTCACGCCCGCATTTTTGTAAGAGCAAAGAAGCGCTAAATATCCAATAATAAGAGAAATAATAATAAGAGAGGGAGAGGTGGAGGGAGTTGAGGATAGAAGATGTCTATCTATATATAGACAGAAACTCTATATAAGATCTCTCTATATAGATAGCTATCTCCTATCTCTCTTTCTCTCTCTCTCTCTCTCTCTGTATGTATATGTGTGTGTGTGTGTGTGTATATATATATATATAAAACTTTTCCTTATTGGATATTTAGCACTTCTTTGCTCTTACAAAAATGCTACAATAAGCATTCTTGAGAAAAGAGTATTGAACTGCAAAGACAATGTATCCATATATCTGTAGTATAAATACTTAGATCCGAAAATATTGGTCAAGGGGTATGTAAATTTTTACTTTTCATAGAAATTGACATATTATGCTAAACATAAACTTGCTGATTTATGCAACCAGTAACAATGGGTAAGAATTTCTGTTTCTGCACATTTCTGATGACACATTTTTATATATATAATATTTATTTATAAATATATACTTATATATTTATATAACTTTATATATAAATAGTACATAATAACTTTTTATATAGAGAGAGAGAGTATCTTTCTATATAGGTAGATATCTCCTATCAATTCGGTTTCTCTGGAGAACATTGACATAGTATGTTATTATACCTTTTAACAAAACTTGAACATGTCACAATTAGGTAGTCACCATCTGTCTCTAGAAGGACATTCTGGAGTGTGATAATAGTGCTTGTGTAAATTTGTTACTCAAAGTTTGGTTCTAGCAGGGCAGCATCAGGTGGAAGTGTGTAAGCAATGCAGACACCCAGGTCCCACCCACTCCAGACCTGTGGAATTGGAATCTGCATTATAATAAGCTTCAGCCTTTGAGAAGCACGAGCATGGGGAATGGGGCCTGGGAGATAAGGGTTCAGATGAAACGTGGCAACTTCTTCAGCCTAGACCCTCATGCATTTGCTGAACTTTCCTCTCTTCCCGTTCTTCAGTCCCCTCCCTCCCTAACTTGCCAGGTTCAAGGGGCACAGCTACTCTCTAGTCCCTCTCCTTTCTTACTTTCAAACCATTTCTCACATGCTGCCTATCGTGACATTTTCTCTTAGCAATTTTCTTTCCCTCTTTTGGAAGTAAATCATAGTAGTCCAAATTAACTTCTTCTAATTTCTGGGATTTCCCCACACTGAACCCTTGATGACCCCATCTCCATAACCCTTAGGACCATGGGGACAGAGGGCTTGGGGTGCATAGAGCAGACACTGCCTACTTGGCATTGCTCACTTTCCCCAGCAGTTGTAGGGTAGGGGTGAGTTGTCCAGGAAGAGGGGTGGGATATTTTGAAAAATTTTGTTTTCATTTTTGCTTTTGTGTGCTCATATTGTGTTTTAGGTAGAAATTCTCTCTCTCTCTTTTTTTTTTAACAAGACAAGATTTTATTTAATGAAGGGATTTATCTCTTGAGGCTCACAGCAGATCTTGAAAATTTTTAACTTTGGAAGCTTTTAAAAATAGCATAAATGGTTGCAGAAGTCAGTGCAAGATAAATTGATCTTATTAGAGGATACATTACTCAATAGAGGCTCACCTGGTTTAGAGAAAAACTATAACCTAAACAGAAAGAGAGGAAAGAAATGCAGAAAAATGGCCTTGGAAAAAATCTGTCACTGATAACACCTGAAAACTTTGCTTGTTCACACTATTGTTAAGCTATGGCTCTTGTAATGTTTCCAAAGAATAAATAAGCCTAAAGTCTGCTGTAACTCAATATGACCTTAAACACTGTCTTCTAACAACTCTTATGGCTATTCAAACTACTCAGCATTCAAATGGATGCTTTAGGCTGCTATGTGACTTAGAAAAATGAGCTTCATTTTGTAGGCAGCCCTTGCTGCTTCTGAGCTCTCACTTTGATGCTCAGACACACTCTGCCGTGTATCACCTCCTCTATCCAAATAACCACCCTCAACATCAAAGGCCTTCCTATCTCTACTTGCCGAAACATTTTCTAAGCGCTTTAGGCCTGTGGGCCAATCAAATTCCATCTGTCTAGCAGAGTCTAATGCCACAGACATAACTCTGCAAAGCACTTCTTACTGCAGGCAGAGAAGGGCAGATGGGACTCTGCTAATGCCAATTTTAAATATTATTTGTCTGATCCTTTTCACTCCCACAACCACAGAAAGTCAGGGCCAAGTCACGACTTAGGTATAAAGTTGCCCCCGATAAATTTATGTTCATATTACTAGAAAAGAAGATTATTATAATGTTGTAGCCTATATAACTGCAGGGATCCTACTAGCCAGGTAACTAATAATAACTTCTAGTTGGACTAGAAATCATTGGTGTTTCAGAGTACTAATTCATGAATTGTTCTAAAGCATGGAGGAACCCAGTATTTTGATATACTCCTATGGTATATGTGAAGTTCCCCAAATGTGCTTTATAAATTTTATTTTCATAGAAGTAAATCTGTTTTCGAACTGTAATTTAGGTAGAATCTCCACATTTAGAATAGAAAAGTGGGATTTCTATTAAAGGAGATAAGTAAGCCCAAATGTTAAGACAGCCTGTGACCCAATAATATACTCTGAGGTAAAAATTATATAATCCTGGAGCTCCACAGAACATAATTTGCTACTCACTGGTCAAGATGAAACTCAAATTTAATTTTGTATTCTCAGTTTCCCTGTGTTATTTTTAGCTCTCTTGCTAGATCCATATCCTCTTGAATTCATGAGTAATTAAAACTCCTAACAGTTGGAGTTTTTCTTGATTTGAGGGGACCCATATTTATAAACACCAAGCTTTTAATTTTGACCTCTTGGGTTAGATTGGGTTAAAATCTTTCTAAAGTAAAATATATGTTTCCTAATGCCCTTAAATGGTGTGCTAAATACATTTTAATCTTTTTGGCTTAAACTATAATATATGTTATTGTAGTTTAACATTTTGGAAACTATAATATATGTTACAATACTAGATAATTAATACAATACAGTAGAAAAAGGATGAGCTGTGGAGTCCATGGCATGCAGCCTCCTTAACAGGTGTGTGATCTTAAGAAAATAACCTATCCTAGTCACTTTAAAAAAAATTCCTATCAGAATGATACCTAATTTGCAGAGATGACTATAAAAATTACTTAGAATAATGCCTTTCCCTTAGTCAGTATCAAATAACTTGGGGATGGGAGGCAGAGAGGGGAATTGATAAAGACTGCTGGTTGTCCACCCCAATCCATACTCCTCATTAGCGACTGAGTTTCCCTAGGGAGGATTTACCTTCACCACCTTTTCGGGCCATTCTTAAGTGGGGCTGTAGGGCAGCTACCAGCTATTTCTAGCTAGCACCTAGACAAAAACTGACCCTTTTCTGTTGCAGGCCCACATTTCTTTCCTCCCCTGTTAGTTGGGTGCTGTGACCCTCTATGACGCCAGAGGTGTGAGGTGAGAGGGAGGCAGTAATACAACACAGGGAAGTGACATAAGAGAAGGATCACCTGCTCTTCAACTTACTTGTGTCCTCCAGATCTGCCAGGGTCCAATGTGCATAGGTGCCATTTCTACCAAACGATGGATTGCTGGGGGACTGCCTAACCTTGGGACTTGGGAGATCTGATGGGATCATGTAGACTCAGGTTACATAGTTAATTGATATCCCATCATCAGAAGTCCAGTCTCTAATAGGCAAGGAGTTCCTTTGCCAACAATGAGCAGTTTTCTGTCACACAAGGACCAGCCTTGCTCTAAATTGCTATTTGCTCCTGTCACGATTCTTTTATTGAGGCTGGCATCCCATCACCATGGAAACCTCTAATACCAATAGATGTGCTGAATCTTGTGAGCTGAGTGACAGGGCAATTGTACTGCGGCTAGAAGCCAAGTGACCTGATTGTTGAATCCCCATGCTGAGAGGCTGTGCTATAGGGTCATTTCTAGGTATCAACTGTCTTAGTACAGCTTCTCTGGAAATCAGAGTCTGAAACAAGGGCTTGTACGCTAGGTATTCTCTTTTTTTTTTTGAGACATAAACATTGTACATATTTATGATGTCAAACATGATCTTTGGAAATATGTGTACATTGTGGAATGGCTAAATCAAGCTAATTAGCATATCTATTACCTCATGTACTTATCAATTTTATTTTGTGGTGAGAACATTTAAAATCTACTCTCTTAGCAATTTTTCAGTATACAAAACATTGTCATTAATTATAGTCATCGTGTTATACAACAGATCTCCTGAACTTATTCTTCATATCTGACTGAACTGTAGTGTCTACTGACCAATATCTTGCCAGTTGCCACCCACTCTCCAGTTTCTGCTAACCACCATTTACTCTCTGTTCTTAGGAGTTTCACTTTTTTAGATCCCACATGTAAGTGAGATCATACAGTATTTGTCTTTCTGTGCCTAGGTTATTTACTTCATTCAGCATCTTCTAGGTTCATCCACGTTGTCACAAATGCAAGATTTCATTCTGTTTGAAGGCAGAATAGTATTCCATTGTGATAGGTACAACATTTACTTTATCCATTTATCTGTTGATGGACACTTATGTTAATTCTGTATTTTGGCTATTGTGAATAGTGCTGCAACAAACATGGGAGTGCAGATATCTCCTTGACACACTGATTTCACTTCCTTTGGATATACACCCAGTCGTGGAATTGCTGGATCACATGGTGGTTCTATTTGTAATTTTTTGAGGAAGCTTCATACTGCTTTCCATATGGCTGCACTAATTTACATTGCCACCAGCGTTGTAGAGAATTCCTTTTTCTCCACATCTTTACCAACTCTTATCTCTTATCTCTTTGGTAGCAAGAGATAAGAGACAGGTAGCCATGCTAACAGGTGTGAGGTTATATCTAATGATTATAGTTTGCTTGCTTTCTGCTGACTAGAGATAGTAAGCATTTTTCATATATATACCTGCTGGTGGTTTGCATGCCTTCTGAGAAATGTCTTTTCAGGTTATTTGCCATTTTTTAATTGAGTTATTTATTTTCTTGCTCTTAAGTTGGGTTCCTTATATATTTTTAGTATTAACCTGTTAACAGATGTATGACTCGCATTTTTTTTCCCATTCTGTAAGTTGTCTCTTCACTCTGTTGATTGTTTCTTTTGCTGTGCATAAGAGTTTTAGTTTGATGAAGGCTCATTTATATATTCTTGTTTGTGTTGCCTGTGATTTGGGGGTTATATCTAAAAATATATATATATATATTTCCCAGGCCAAGTTCAAGAAGTTTTCCCCTTATGTTTTCTCTTATGTTTAAATCTTTAATCCGTTTTTAGTTGAATTTTGTATATGGGATAAGATGAGGGTCCAATTTCATTCTTTTGTATATGAAGGTCCAATTTTCCCAGCACCATTAATTAAAGAAACTGTTATTTTTCCCATTATATATTCTTGGGAACGTTGTTGAAAATCGGTTGCGTATAGATGCATGAATTTATTTCCGGGTGCTTTATTCTGTCCCATTGGTCTAGATGCCTGTTTTTGTGACAGTACCATGCTATTTTGATTACCATAGCTTTGTAGTAGATGTGAATTTTGGGAAGCAATCCCAGAAAACGAAGGTTGAAGTCTGAAAAGAATGAAACTGGGAAGTAGAGAAAGGCAGCCCATGGGTCATTCTCAAGCTACTCCCCACAGTGGGCAAGTAGGTATGATTTTGGCAAGGGGCCCTCTCAGGATGAACTTCAATATTGTTTAATATTTGAACTTCTGTCCAAGGAACAGAACAGGGAATGTTATATCCACTGGCTCCTGCCACATGGGTCAAGGGTGGCCTCCAGGTATGTTGTTAAATCCAGATTTGCTCACACATAAGAATGGCCAAGCAGGCTCCTTTTGGCATCCAATGTGGTAATAACACCAGAGAAGACTTGGAGTAGAAAGAGAGATCCATATAGTATAATCCAGGTAAGGAGCTTTCAGGTGATACCTGCCTGCAGCTAGTCACTACGCCTACTACTAGAGTAAAAAGGCAGGGCACGGCCGGGCGCAGTGGCTCACGCCTATAATTCCAGCACTTTGGGAGGCCGAGGTGGGCAGATCATGAGGTCAGGAGATCGAGACCATCCTGGCTAACATGGTGAAACCCCGTCTCTACTAAAAATACAAAACAAGAAAAAAATTACCTGGGCGTGGTGGTGGGCACCCACAAGTCCCAGCTACTCGGGAGGCTGAGGCAGGAGAATGGTTTGAACCCAGGAGGTGGAGCTTGCGGTGAGCCGAGATCGCGTCACTGCACTCCAGCCTGGGCAACAGAGCGAGACTCCATCTCAAAAAAAACAAAAACAAACAAGCAAAAAACAGGCAGAATACAAGATGTGCCCCATGCAGGTATGCTATTTTCATTACTATTGCTTTTATAGTTTTTGTAACATTTTTGCTGTTAGATATCATTTCTCACCGCTATTCACATTCTTTCCTATGGCACTATTTCTAACTCCCCCTAAGGGTCTTTCTCTTCCACCACATTCTAAAGCAAATTAGTTAGGATTACACATAAATTAAGAGTAAATCAGCTCTGAGTGAAATCCTGAAATGATCCTTAAAAGCACATGTTATGACTTTCAATATGTCTATTTAGTCTACACAGTGTCCACTTATTTCTCCTTAATTTCCCACTTTCTTTTACATTCTGGTTGGGTGAAATAATTGGAGAGCCAAGTTATAAATTAACATGGACTATTGTTATGATCACATGATATAACTTATTGTTTTTTACTGTTAGTTTTTAATGAGATCAAAAAAGTAAAACCTTGTCTCATAGCATTTTGCTAAGCATTATAGTTTTATTTTGTTATTCAAGGATATACATTCATACAAATATATGAAATTAGTACCAAATTAGTACAAATTTGTACCAATTGCCTTTGGTTTAGGTTCATCACATTAAAAAAATTAAGACTGTTAAACCACAAAAAATAAGATGATATATTTTGAACAGAACTTCCAATATATGTTCCCAGTTTTAAAAAAAGGAATTTATTTTGAAAATAAAACACTTAAATCAAATATCTGCTTCCTCCAAAGTGTTTTTTTAAAAAAAGTAATAAGGACAAAAATAATAATGGAGAAAAAAACAAATTCAGCTTCAGATGGCTTTTATCTTTGATGCAGGCTCTAATAGTTCAAATTAAGCAGAGACTAAAATACAAATATTGATTTTGGTGCTGGCTACATTTCCAGGGTCTTTGAAATGTTTGGAAAACAGTCTGCACATTTCATTTCCTTTTTGTTTGGACAGCACATTGTTGCCAGTTATTTCTTTGATTCGAACATCTGGAATCGCTAAAACATACAGCTGGGCAGAGCTGCGAGTGACATTTTGTTTTCTTGACTAAGAATCAGAACCTTGACCTCACCCACGGGTAATTATCTGGGCAAGTTTAATGATGAAATCCTGAGGAGAG
This sequence comes from Chlorocebus sabaeus, assembly GCF_047675955.1. NCBI lineage: Eukaryota > Metazoa > Chordata > Mammalia > Primates > Cercopithecidae > Chlorocebus > Chlorocebus sabaeus. The sequence goes on from NC_132913.1 coordinate 37,399,997, forward strand.
GTGACAATGTGAAGGCCCAGGTACTGGTGACCATGGAATTTGGAACTGAGTTTGTTGTTGCACATCTCTGAGTTTTATGAGATGCTGTTGAAGACATCACACTGCCTTTGTCAAGCCTCCTGGGTCTCATGTCTGCTCACACATAGGGTAAGTCATGGCCCTCCCTCTCTGATGCTGGTCAGGGTCTTATCCACACACGCAGTAGGAGAGAGAGGAGCGTAGCGCACACTCTTGCCAGCAATTCACCCCCAGTGCACATACAAGACACACGAATTGCCAACAGTGAAGTGCCATAAAGGAATCATCTTGTATCTGTGGAGAAAACAGCAAGAACAAAGATGGAGCCTCTCCAAGTCCAATGGACTAGAAGTAGTCCAAGAAAGCAAAGAGGAGAATAAAATGGCAGTAATTTTGTTTTAATCTCAAAGTCAAAGCTTCCATTAAAAATTTCATGTAAAGAAATACTTTAATGATAAATATAGGATAGTAAATTACTCAGATGATTTTACCTTTTATGTCATTTAAGAAACACAGAAGCGTAATTTGGTACAAACACATTAGAAAACATTTTGGTAGGGCTTATGAAAGCTAAACATATGCATGGCCCAGGAATTCTACTCCTGGCAATACACCCCAGAGGCATATACAATAATGCAGGTACTGTAACAGCCCCAAACTGTAAATAACGCAAACATACATCATCAGTAGAATGGGTCAATGAATTGAGGTATAATTAAGAACAGAATATTCAAAGTAACATAAAGAACAGAACATCGTTACATACAACACAATATATGAGTCTTGTTGACGTGTTGTTAAGTGAAAGAAGTCAGATACGAAACAGTACAATCTATGATTCCATTGATATGAAATTTGAAAGTAGGGTAAACTAATTTCTTGTGATTAGAGGTTAGATCAGTGGTGATCCTGTGGCCAAGATACTGGTTGGTAAGAAACATAGGGAGCTTGTGAGGTGCTTGAAATGTTCTATATCTTGATCTTGGTTTTGATTACACAGAAGTATACATGCATATGTTAACATTGTTCTTGCTGTACAAGTATAATGGGTGTCCTTTATTGTAAGGCATGCTTCTATTTGAAAGAAAAACATCACAGTGGACAGGGTACAGTAGCTCACACTTGGAATCCCAACACTTTGGGAGGGCAAGGTGTGCAGATCGCCTGAGCCCAGCATGGAGACCAACCTGGACAACATGGTGAGCCCCTGTCTCTACAAAAAATACAAAAATTGGCCAGGCGTGGTGGCTCATGCCTGTAATCTCAGCATTTTGGGAGGCCGATGAAGGTGAATCACGAGGTCAGGAGTTCAAGACCATCCTGGCTAACACAGTGAAACCCATCTCAACTAAAAATACAAAAAATTAGCTGGGCATGGTGGTGGGTGCCTGTAGTCCCAGCTACTTGGGAGGCTGAGGCAGAAGAATGGCATGAACCCATGAGATGGAGCTTGCAGTGAGCTGAGATTGCACCACTGCACTCCTGCCTGGGTGACCGAGCAAGACTCCATTTCAAAAAAAAAAAAAATTAACCAGGCCTGGTGGCATGCACCATAGTTCCAGCTACTTGGGAGGCTGAGATGGTACAATTGCTTGAACTCAGGATGCAGAGGTTACAGTGAGTTAAGACTGTGCCGCTACACACTGGCCTAGGTGATAGGTAGAGACTCTGTCTCAAAATAAAATAAAATAAATCGCAGTGGTGGACTCTAATAATACACAAAGTGTGAAATTGCTATTACTACTGAAATTAATGACACATCAAACCATTAATGCATTCTAAGGAAGTTCTAGTATAAGAATACTTTTAAGACAGAGTCTCACTCTGTTGCCCAGGCTAGAGAGCAACAGAGCAATCTCAGCTCACTGCAACCTCCGCCTCATGCCTCAGCCTCCTGAGTAGCTGGGATTACAAGTGCACATTACCATGCCTGGCTAATTTTTGTATTTTTAGTAGAGACAGGGTTTCACCATGTTAGCCAGGCTGGTCTCTAACTCCTGACTTCAGGCGATCTGCCCTCCTAGGCCTTCCAAAGTGTTAAGATTACAGGCGTGAGCCACCGTGCTTGGTCTACTATGAGAATAATCCTTAAATTATATAAATGTTTCTGGACCCAAGCATCCAAATGAACAAAGTCACTTAAAGCAGTGAATTTGGAGGCCACGGTTCAAATTATGCTGACATTGCTCTCTAATTGTTGGATTTTCGTTTTAGAAACTATCTTCCTACATTATGGGATATAATTTTGAATATGCATACAGGGCAGATATTTGTTCTTTGAAGATGTCCTAAGTTTTTGCTAGATATACATAATTTGAAACTCTGGGATGTACAGAGATTTGCAATGTGACTAATAACATTTTTTTTGTTGTTGTTCAGTAATCAGGTGTGGTTGGCTAAAAAATAATGAGAGTAATTATGTTGTCTGACTCCGCAAATATTCCTAAGGCTGATTCCAAAGAAAGGTTCCTAAAATATGCAGACCTTTGTTAGCATCAATGATTAAAGGCTTATCAAAGCCTGACAGCAAGTTTGCACAGTCAGAAAGAACTTGGCTCTTGGAACTCAAACAAGTTCAAATTCAGGAAACTAAGCAACTTTGTATTTATTTCAGCAATACAGACAGGAATTTGCCATGAGATAAGCCTATTCTCAGGAAGTATCACCACCTTAACTTACAGAAGGGTAGGGAAACAACTCTACGATCTTCATCTCTAATCTGAAAAAGTTCTCTTCCCTCTTCTGATGAGACCAGTGCCTCCTCTCTGTCTTCAGAAGGGCTGAGGTTTATAGCAGTGACATGTGAGTCACTTTTCTTCCAGTTTCCAAATCATCTATTTTGCTTAATCAATGCCTTTTTTATGCTCACATTTTTCACCTCCCTAGCCATTTCCATTCTTCTATTTGAAAAAGCATTTGATAGAGTCAGCACACAGGGCCTCCTGCTTTGCTGTCTTCGTCAGGGTGATATTGAAAGAGTTGTCTGATCTTGCTAAGACTCAGTTTTCTTGTTTGTAAAATGATGATGAAATAATGCCTACCTCGCTGACTTGTTGGGAAGTGTCTGAGGAACATTCTTGGCTAAAGGTCAGGGGAAATTCCCTTCTCTTTGCCAGGCCCTACATTAATTAATCTATGTTAATTAATCTCTTTGCCAGGCTCTACGTTAATTAATTATTTCTAAGCATTGAGGGAAACATTCAGAACTCCAGGATGAGACAAAAGGGATATTTTTCAAGTCCTTTTAGTTTCTACACTAGATAATATTAAGTATTATTCACATATTTCTCACTTTGGAGTCTCAATCGTCTTTCTGTTGGAAACCTTCTTTAAATTATATCAAAAAGGTTAAAGCAGTAAATAAATATGACACAGGTCCCTCTGGTCCCAATTCCTTAGGGATCAGATAACCCATATCCCTTTTCTGTGTCAATGATGATATCCAATCCTATCTCTTATTTCTTACATAAGACCTGAAATGAGGACTTCCTCTCCTTTTTAACAGAAGTATAACCAATTATCTACATTTACGTTCCTCATGAGAGAGCAAGATATAAATATTTTGATGAATATTTTATGTTTTATATAACTCATATAAAGCGTTTTTATTGATCGAGAATAGATGGATATAGTATTATTCTTTTTTTAAATTGAAACGGAATTTTGCTCTTATCATCCAGGCTGGAGTGCAATGGTGCGATCTCAGCTCACTGCAACCTCCACCTCCTCAGTTCAAGCAATTCTGCTCCTCAGTGACCTCCTGAGTAGCTGGGATTACAGGCACCTGCCACCATGCTCAGCTAAATTTTGTGTTTTTAGGAGAGACAGGGTTTTACCATATTGTTCAGGCTGGTCTCAAACTCTTGACCTCAGGTGATCCACCCACCTCAGCCTCCCAAGAGGTGAGATTACAGGCGTGAGCCACCACACCCGGCCCCTGATACAGTATCTTAAAAGTCTAACACATTTTTGTTTTGGACTGTTTGACTCAGATACATCATAGTAAAGGTATAATTTCCTAGGCATAAATGTATTTAGATCACCCATTCAGTGACCATCATTTACAAGTATTACACTGATCACTAGGAGATATTTGCCTTGTTATTGAGTGTACTTAATTTCCAAATCTATGATCTTCCTTTCTTTAATTAACTTCTTAAACAGTGTTAGATAAGATTGTTTCATTCTATTTGTTCCAAATTAATACTATCCACAACTGAAGTATGTCCCAATCTGCCTCAGCTTTTTGGAACAAAGGGTAACACTCCTGGAGATTGTAAACATCAAATCAATATACGATAAGCTACTTTTGAGGTATGATATCGTCCTTCCTAGGAGAGTGGAATAGATTTTGGGCTTCCTGGTTGTATAGCTTCTAAAGGGCACTAAGAGTGTATTAATTGGTTTAATTAAAATGGCACACATGTAATTTCTAAACCCGATGCTAAAATGGTGCAGTCTTTTATTATACTCAAAGCAGTGGTTTTATATGTCAGCCAGTGTCCCTTAAAGCAATACTAAGATTTTTATTTGTTTGATTTTTTTTTTTTGTTTTGGTTTTGGTTTTAACAGCAAATGCAATAAAATCCTAGGACTCCCAGACCAAACCAGTGAAACAAAACAACTGTAGCTATTGGTATACAAGCAGAGATGTGCTGACAAGTTAAGGCATACAAACGTAACAGTATTTGTATGAATAAATAAATAAAAATTGTAAAAGTTATTTGAAAGTAAGTGAACGGCCACTTTTAAAGGTAGCAATTGGGCAATGTGACTTTTCCAGTAGAACTTAACTCTTTGCCAAAGTTGGGATGTTGTATGTGAGATTATTCTATAAATCCAGTAGCACATTTTTAGTTTTTTATATTCATTCTCTAGCCATTGCCAATTCTTCCTGCATAAAATTGAAAGTTAGAAACCATGAAACAAGTCAAAGAAATGTTTTACTTTTTATTCACTTGAACAATGCATCGTGGCTGTGCTTATCTGCACCCGTTTCACATCTCCACTTCTTTGAACAAGAATGGCTTGTTGAATCACCCGGTGGCCTGCATCGGTGGATGTGAAGGAGTGAACGCATTGTGCTACTAGGCAAAGGCCTCCTCATGGGTTTTCTTGATTTCCCTCTCACTGGGGTGGAGCTGATTCTTTCCCACAGCAAGTGAACAAGGCTGCCAGGGTTTATTCCAGTTGGATGGCCTCAGAGCAATTAGGGTACACTTTAATTACTAATGAGCCATTTAGATTTATGCAGAAACTTGAAAAGAAACTTGAGTTATTTTCTTACTTTGCATGCTTCACATGTCTTGGCCCTTAAAAAGCTCAAAATATTGAGCCTTTCTTTCTCCATGCAATAGTCCAAACAATCCCGATCTGAAGCATAAAAAAACTATTTCTTTGAGATCTTTACTCCTCAAAATGCTAGTGAATAACATTGAATATTCTGCCATGTTCATAGAAACATATTATGTAAACTTGGCTAATTCTGAACACTCTTTTACCCTGTTTTTATAGTATTTAGTACTGATGTAGAATGTATATAGACATTTGATTCAATTTACTGATTATCTTCTATAGTTAATAAAACAGTTGTTGTCTTCCATAGCAGACTGTGTTTGCATACAGTCTAGTCTCCACCAACAGATAATGTCCAAGCACATTATTTGTTTTATAGGAATATATATTGGAAATCCTTGGCTGTTCTCCACGTGCAGTCCTCTCCACAAAGGACTGCTAGTACAAACCCAATTTCCTCTAGACTTCTGCAGAAGAGGCTAAAGTATGCTAAAAGCTAACTTGCTTCCCACCAAGTAGAGAAGTCTTACATTTCAAGTTCTATGTAGTGCAGAAGGCCAGAGAGAATCTGGAGAAGTCACATTGTAACTTCAGCCTTGGGAAATAATAGCCTTCATCAGAAGTAATGGAATTATGAGAAACAATTAGGAAAAGAAAAATTGACTGAAGTCCTTGGGACTTGGGTCCTTCTGGGCTCTATTTCAGCTAGAACCCAGGAGACATCTAGTAACTATGCCCAAATGGATGATGTTCTAGAAATACAGCTCAGATAGACCCCAGAGACCTTCAGAAAGCCCCATGCTGCCATATGTGCTTGAGCGCAATGACCTGGAGAAGTGCCTCTTGATTTGTGTGTTATGACCAAAAGGGTTTGAGGCATGCACAGTGGCTGGTACAGAACCCAAATAAATTTTCTTCATTAAGATCTACACAAATTCTGATGCCTTTGTAATAATCTGATAAAAGGCCCACCAGCCAGCTGTGGTGGCGTACACCTGTGGTCACAGACACTCGAGAGGCTGAGGTAGGAGGATCACTTTAACCCAGGAGTTTGGGGCTGCAGCGTGCTAAGATTACACCTGCGAGTGCCCATTGTACTCCAGCATGACTGGGCAACATAGTGAGACCAAATCTCTAAAATAAATACATAAATAATAATTGTAGAAATAAAAATGTTAATTAAAAAATAAACAAATGACAATTTTTTAAAAAGATCCATCCAACTAATGTCTATGCTTCTACTTTAGAGGCAGTTAACTTCCCAAACAGGAAGTCTAATAGCAGATCTCCTTTTAGACTTATATTCAATAGAAGACAGAGCTTCAACCACTCCTGTCTCTGAATTGCCGCTGATCACTATGCATCTAATACCCTGAGTAATAGCAATACGTTAATCAAGTCTCAGCCACCTGTTTAAATCCCACCATAATGAGATAACATATGCAAAGACTAGCACAGGCCAGGAAGTGTTGGCTCTCTTCCTTTTTTCCCAGCAAGCACACAGAGATGATGTAAGTTTTGTTATCAAAATGAGCTTATGTATGTAAAAGCACTTCACTGAATACATCAGTATTGAATTTTAAAATAGTATTATCCTGCTGGTTTTTATCCCGTGAGACTAAAAGAAAGCAAGTATTTATTAAACAAATTTACCTAGGCTCTTTCGTGTCAAGCCCAATTACTAGTCAATTTTATCAATATAATTCCAGCAAAAATTCATTTGGATTATAATCAAAATGTATAATAACCCCTTAGTTAATGAAATAACATCATGTTGACAGGAAGTCCCTTCACTCATACTGAACGCCTTACTTTAAAAGCATTTTTCCATGCCAAGCACTTGGGGCCAAGCCTAACCCCATACACTAGGGTTTGGTTTCTGTGTAGCCATGAACCGGACAAAATTAAAATAAGGACATGGACAAAATTTACGTGTAAGATTATTTATCAGTATTTTAGATATTTATAGCTTTGAAAATTTGAAGCAGTTTAGCTATACAACAACAGGTGATTGTTGAAAATTATGGTGCTATTCAATAATTAAATTCATGCTGGAAAATAATATTTAATAACCTAGGAAAATAATTATAATTTATTTTTAGCCAAGAGAAATAGGTTATAAAATAGTATGGAGAGAATATATGTAAAACTACAAGCACACATACATATACACAAGAGAAAGATATGGCATTTATTTAAAGGCTTGAAAGAGATATACAAAAATGTTAACAGTATGGGAATTCTGGATTCAAAAAACACATTTGTACTAAATTGTGTATATTTTCTGCAGTGAATATACATTATCCTATAGGGAAAAAAGCAGTTATTAAAATGAAAAGATTCAACATAGTGAAAACAATTAGTCAAACTGGCTATAAGAGATTATGCAGGCAAAACACCTGGCTGATTGGATTTTCCAGTTTTCTGCTAGCTGTTTTGATTGTGTGTAGGCATAGCCTCTTTTGTTAGTTTAGAAGCGCAGGCTTGCATACAGTCCAAATGAAGAGGATATAGACAAGAATGGCAGAGTTTGTTAATGTTTCCATTAGACTCACCATCTGATTCTCTTCAGGCTCACGTCTCTTGAACCCAGGATGAATTTCATAGCTCAGTATATCAGTTAACTCCTAGCAGGGCTAGATGTTATTTGTGGCAATGGTGGTCTCCTGTTTCTTGTGAGTGATGAGTAGTCTAAGGCAGATGTCCAAGAAATCCAGATGTTAAGAAATATCACTGATTTTAAAGATACAGGAGTATTTCATATTCTTATAACAGGGGAGACACCAAAAGCAATAGGCCAAAAAAAAAAAAAAAAAAAAAGGCTACAGAAAATAGTCATTTGCAGGGTAAACACAAATCGCCTTTGTATATTATAGAAAGTCAAGACTCTTAGCCATTCTCCAGGCCTTCCCCCCGCCCCCCCCCCCCCGGTTTTCCCTTACTGCGGTGGCTCACACCTGTAATCCTAGCACTTTGGGAGGCCGAGGTGGGCAGATCAAGAAGTCAGGAGATCGAGACCATTCTGGCTAACACAGTGAAACCCCATCTCTACTAAAAATAAAGAAAAAAAAAAATTAGCCAGGAGTGGTGGCAGACACCTGTAGTCCCAGCTACTCCTACTCAGGAGACTGAGGCAGGAAAATGGCAGGAACCTGGGAGATGGAGCTAGCAGTGAGCTGAGATCGCACCACTACACTCCAGCCTGGGCGACAGAGTGAGAACGCTCTCTCAAAAAAAAAAAAAAAAAAAAAAAAAAAAAAATCAACATAAAGATTAAAAATTTCTGAGATGCTGGTCTCCCCTTCTTTTCATTTTTATTTTTTTCATTTTTACTTACCAATTTAAACTTGGAAACAGCCTTTGGATACACATTTTCTAGAGATAGTCACAATACTTGCTACCAAGAAATGTTGGTAGTGAGAAATCCCAAGGACATCTTTGAAAAATGCTTCATTTTAATAAAATATTGCCATATATTTATCATATTTTTCATTTTTTTGTCTTAAAGAAATCTTATATAAACCACGTGGCCATAAAGACTGAGCTGACCATGTCCTGGTGTCAACAAAACATGAGGCTCTCCTCCCGTGCTTGCTGCTTCTGCAGGCATGGGAGCGTGGGGGTATGTAGACAGTTCCTGGCTACACAGAAACCAAACCCTAGTGTGTAGGGTTAGGCTTGGCCCCAAGTGCTTGGCACGCAAGATTGCTTTTAAAGTAAGGCATTCAGTATGAGGGAAAGGACTTCCTGTCAATATGATGTTATTTCATTAACTGAGGGATCAGTAAGTAATAAACTAAAGAATATTAAAAGAATCTTAAAAAAAAGGACTGAGGTTCAGGCACATCTCTGCTAGCCAATAGCGAAGAATTCCAAGATGTATAGGATGGGGATAATAATGTTCTCCTTGCTATTCTGAAATGTGAACATATAGCTACATATGTCCAGTGCCAACCTTACCCCCAGGATCCTTGGTGTCCCTTGTGGAAGTCCACATTTTTGTTTAAACCACAGCACGTGCCAACTTATAACAGAGAATACAATATACTTACTGTCTTTAATAGTTCCCTTCCACTAGAGTATAGTCCCCATGAAAGCAGGGCTCTTCTCTACTTTGTTCATTAATTTACAAACCAGCACCTAGAACCATGCCTCACTCAGCAGGTACTCATTAAATATTTTGTGAATGCATGAATGCCATATGTACATCCCATGCTCGAGTGAGATCATATGAGTTTGTAAACGTAAATCATTGTGTGCGCGCAATTGGTTCCTTCGGATGGATTCTTGGTCTCGCTGACTTCAAGAATAAAGCCGTGGACACTCATGGTGAGTGTTACAGCTCTTAAAGCTGGTGTGTCTGGAGTTTGTTCCTTCAGATGTTCAGATGTGTCCGGAGTTTTTTCCTTCCGGTGGGTTCGTGGTCTCCCTTACTTCAGGAGTGAAGCCGCAGACCTTCCCAGTGAGTGTTACAGCTCTTCAGTGTGGCACCTACGGAGTTGTTTGTTCCTCCCTAGTGGATTCATGGTCTCACTGACTTAACGGGTGAAGCTACAAACCTTCACAGTGAATATTACAGCACTTATAGGTGGCACAGACCCAAGAAGTAATCAGCAGCAAGATTTATTGTGAAGAGTGAAAGAACATACCTCCCACAGCATAGAAGGGGACCCAACTGGGTTAGTGCTGCTGTCCCAGGTGGCCAGCTTTTATTCCCTTACTTGGCCTCGCCCATGTCCTGCTGATTGGTCCATTTTACAGAGCATGGATTGGTCCATTTTACAGTGTTGATTGGTCCGTTTTTACAGAGTGCTGATTGGTGCATTTACAAACCTTTAGCTAGACATGGAGCACTGATTGGTGCATTTACAAACCTTTAGCTAGATACAGAGTGCTGATTGGTGCATTTACAATCCTTTAGCCAGACAGAAAAGTTCTCCAAGTCTCCACCGGACCCAGAAGCCCAGCCAGCTTCACCTCTCAATTGTATTTTCGCTTAGAGAGTTAACTGCTAAAAAAAAATTATCTTAGGTGACTGCCCTCACTAAGTTTGCTAACACATACTCAAAGAAGGTTTTATTATTTTCTTCCAAAATTTCTAAGCACCTTATTTCTGGTCGTGTGTATTTTTACCCTACTTTATGGAGGCTCAGAGCAAAATTTCCTAAATCACCTCCTGCTTTAAACTGTGTCACACTCTACTGCCTTGGGCTGTGTGCTTACAAAAGATTTAGGGAAGTTCGTTCTTTCTTTGAGGCAGTCAGAGACTTCTGTTTATGCATAGTGGGATAATTTGTATTTATGAAATATTAAAATATTATGTTGTGTATATTTGTGAGCTTTTATGGCTCATAAACAATGGGATCTATTTATGTTTTTGTCCTCATTGTTCTCTCACTCCTGATTTCAAGAAGGAAGCCAGGTCTTTTGCCCTCCTTTTCTCAGGTACTATGTAATGTAGCAAATTCTGCTGATAAACAGCCTTTTCCTAAGATGTTTTGAAAGCTGAAGTTTACTGTGGAGCTTATGCCAGATGTCACTGAGGGAGTGGGAGGAGAGATTGCCATTGGGTTCAGGAAAGACTGGAGGGACTAGATGAAGAGGAATGCAAATGGCCTAGAGTATGGACTTTGGCTCTTACTTGGAGTTGGTTGGGAAGCCATCAGAGAGTTTTGGGCAGAAGAGTAGTATGTTCTGACTTTCATTTTAACGGGATCGCTCTGCTGCTTTGTTGCAAATAGTCTGAAGAAGGCAAGGGATGTGGCAGGGACAAGAGCTGGAAGCTATTGCAATAATCTTGGCAGGAAATAATAATGACTCAAACTAAAGTGGTGGCGGTGGGGTTGGTGAGAATGTTCAGCTCTTGGGAGAGCAGACCTTTCAGTAATATTTCTTAAGAATTAGGCAGCATTTTAATTCATTTAAACTCTCTCTTCACTGCACCCCTTTGGGATATATTCCTGAGACTGTTGGATTTGAGTATAGTCTGCAGATGTGGACGTAGCAAAGCTAGCTGACCCACACAGGAATTGAACTCATAACCTTGATCTTAATACCTCTGCCCTAATCAATTTAGCTAAACATGGGCCAAGAAACTATAGAGGCTCATAGACCTTCCTTCATCAAATCCTATATAACCTTAGAATTATCTGCCAACCTTAGATAAAATCCTTACAGTTTCCTTACTTTTGTTGTTGAAACAGTGTAAGTGCCTATAAAACTGACTTTTAAAATAAGGTAAAGTTCACAGAGAGTTCTGCTTGTAAAACAGCAAGCCCTGTCCTTCATGGATTCATATAGCCATTCTCAAAAAGTCAATTTTTAGATGTCCATTTTGATGGTCTTTCTTAAATTGGAAAATAATTAAGATTTTCTGAATTTGCTCATTTGTCCACAGGGATCAGTTCACCTTCTGGGCACACAGTTGAACATTCTAACAGAATTACACAAGGCAAAGAAATACCATACATTACAGCTCAAATGATAATAAGAGATGGAAATAACCATCTCTTGAATAATAATTTTTAAACCCTTCTTTACCCAAGGCACAATGTTCCTTCACAGGAGAATAGTCATGTGGGAGAATATGCCAATTATAAGGCAATTGGTTTGTTTTTCTTGTAGACTTGCTTTATTAGGAGTCCCCTAATGTGTTACACATTCTGTTACAAAGTGTGACAATTTACAGTGCATTCTGGGGATTTCAGAAAAGGGAAAGCTTTTGCAAATTATTATCTGTGACAGAATTATAATTTTACAAATGATTAATCTCAATCATCCATCTCTTTTTCCTCTTGGGTTAAGCAGGAAATATTATATCCTGCAAAATTAGCTGTCAAAATGTGAGCTCGTGGTTTTGGAGTATTTGTACATCAGGAAAATGAAAAGAAGATCTTTATTAATGAACTGGATTAAATAAATAAAAGGGTTTTTGTAGGAGACATGCTACTCTGTTGCTACAACATGTCTCATGATTTCCCAGTAGCCAGATGATATTTACCAAATTAAATCAGGACACAGTATGACTATATTACTGATTTCTGGGGTTGCCTTTCCACCTTAGTGTGTGATTTTTACATATGCCTGTCTTTTGAGCTGGGTACACATGCTAATGCATATTATTGTCCTTTGTTATTCAACTTACACTAACTAGAGGTAAATATTTTGATGACAGAATCATTTGGAAAGTATTTGGGAGTGGCAAAAATTGTCCATACATCACCAAACTGGTGTTGAGGTCAGAAAGCAGCAGTTCAGGAAAGAGGAGAGAATTTAAAGGGAAAGTTACAAATTGAGAGCCATGGAAACAGATGAAGCAATCTTGAAATCAGGCATTTTACCAAACATTATTTTGTAACTTCCGGATAATTAACTTGAAGTTGCCATTATGCTTATAACATATGTCACCTACAACTTTAGCTTGTAATTATGTATATATGTGTGTGTGTCTTCATCCCAATAGCTAGGCTGCAAGCTCAATTCCTTTAATATAGTAGACATTCAGTTAATAGAAAGAAAAGGAAGAAAGAAAGAGAGAAAGAGAGAGAGAAAGGAAGGAAGGAAGGAAAGAAGGAAGGAAGGAAGGGAGAGAGACAGAATGGAATACTGAGAAAAGCAGATGATTAAAAACAATGGTGGCTCCTAAGTTGGGCTGTTCGGATACCTAATCACAGGATAAACACCACAACTGACATCGTGACATATTTTTTAACTTGGAAGAAAGAGTGAGAGTCTGAAGCTTTCCAAGCTCACAAAATAGAGCAAAAAACGGAGCTTTTGCAAAGGCTAAAGACATTCACGGTTGCTTCATATACAAAGACATAGCTACTGCATTCTTCTCACCTCTGGCTATGCTGAGAATTCCTCTGATCCCATTTTGTTTTTTTTGGGTTTTTTTTGTTTTTTTTTTTGTTTTTTTGTTTTGTTTTTAAGGTGAATGTTTGGACTCCACCTTAGATCTACTGATTTTTAAACTCATCAGAATTTCCAGACCTCAGTATATTTTAAAGTTGCACCAGGACAAGTAACCCTGAGGGTTGGCCAGAGGCGAGGACCCTTGGCAAGGGATTGTTGCTGTCCTCTTTTCTGAGGAAGGGCAAGAACTGCTGGACTCTACTCTCTTTTCTCTTTAGGGCTCTTGTTTTCGCCTGTATCTTCAGTTGAAGGACAGAAAGCCTTGTACCTGATACCTTATTAAGAAAGGGAGTTGATAATAAGGATACATATGTGCCAGAACTGGAACTGTCACAAGATGAGGCCACTCCGGAGGCCATCTACAAGTTCCTCCATTATCCTGAGCCACATGCTTGCTCTCTCTGTCTCTATAAATCTCTCTCAAAAAACCGTGCACACAGTGGCATGTCTCTTCTTCTCTCCATTCTCTATGGAAATGTTTCCTCATTCTTTATCTGCTCAGTTTTGGGGTTTCTTTTTGGTATATGTGGGAACCTGTACTTCCTCTTAATTTCTGCTTTTCATAACTGCAGTTTCCTCCCGATCCAGGAGACCTGCCCAGTCTCTGGCTGTAATGTCCTGTCAGCCTCAGCTCCCCATGCTAGCCACTTCATCCTTTACAGAGACTGACTGGCTCAACTCATCTTTGCACAAAAAGCTACATCTCAGAAGAAATGCCTTTGGGTCAAACACCTCTTCTAATGCAGTTATCTCAGGCTAGATGTTTGGAATCACGATGGCAAAATATGTCTGCCTCAGGGTGGTCTCTAAAAGGAACTGTGCATATGGAAGATACCTAGTATTGTATATACTATGACTCCACATTAGTTGTGTTTTAGAGATTTTTATATACACGTCTCCTCTTCTGATTTTTAAGCTCCTGGGGAACTAATGCATTTTTATATTAGTAGTATTTAGCAGCATGATTGGCATATTTTCTATATTCAATGCATATTTCATTGATATGTACAATATTCCTCTCACCTTCTTTCCCACCTTTTTTCTTTTTTGCCTCTCTCTTCATTCCTTCTTTTATCCCTTCTTTTTGTCCTTCCTTTTTTTCCACCACATAGAAGGATCTGTTATGCCAAAGACAACACGAGGCACCTTCATATCAACAATTTTAAAGATGTATTTACCACTATCAAGATGCTCCGGGTCTAGCAGGGCAGAGAGAGCTATAGTAGGATGTTATGTTAAAAATAGTTTGTCCTCCTCATATTTTTCCTTCGCCTGTTTCACATAGCTTAGTCATTCCTTATCCTTTTTCTGCTTTGTGGACTTTTTCAGGGTGGAAAACAGAAGAAGCAGATGTTAATGTTTCTTTTTGCCTTTTCTAAGACCGAAACTCATCGAAGGGATGTTGAGTGTCCCAGAGGGGAAGTTAGAGAGGGTGTTTCTCTGAGGAAACAAGACACAAGAGGAAGAGAGACTCCTACAGCTGGGAGGAAGTGTGTGCCTGGGGCGGGGTTCCCTGGAGGAGTGGCAATCTTGCCCTCTCTTTGGCAGCACCCCAGGGAGGTGGCAGATCCCAGAGCAAATGGTTTTGTGCTGCTCCCCGGTGAGGCTCCCAGCTTCACCACAGCATGGGAACAGCAGAGTCTGTCTGCCTCAAGCAGTAGGCAGGACATTAATCACAGGGAGGTAACCAGGGTCCAGAGAACCCATTTTACATCTTCAGAGGGACAGGACACAGGGATTTCTATACAGTAACAGGCAAGGAGGATTTTTCACTGGGGAATGAGATAGAACTTGACACTGGCTGGGTCAGATGGGGATTGAAATGAAATTTAGATACCTTTAAAAGACAGAAAGAACTACTATTTCTTATGAGTTTGTGAAACTCGTATATAAGCAAAAAAAAAAATTACTAGAAGGTAATAAACTAATTTCTTATAGCAGTCGTTATAACATACTCTAAGACCATAGAAAGGAAGGAGCATTAAATCTAATTTAGGAAAATCCTTGCTGCTTGGGACCGTTAGCATGGCCTTGTGGAGTGTGTCTCTGACTTTAGGGGCAAAATTAAAACAATACACCAGAAAATATAAACAACAGACCTACACACTATGCGATGACACTCATGATGCCTCATCCTTATCAGTCATGTGAGATGCCAGCTGCCCCTTGGAGGTCGCTCACTGTCTAACCAGAAGGCAGTGCTCATTTTCTCACTGTTCTCACAAGTATTTTATTGTTCAGCTCATCCGTTTCACCTTTTGACATCTCATTCAGTTTCCTTTTTCGAGAACTGAAGGTACTACTTTAGAGAAATTTAGGGCAGGTTGAACTTGTATATAGAAAAGTACTTACAATTTACAAAGCATCTTATTAAAGTCTCGTACATAAGCAGTTTTATTGGCATAAACAATTTAAAGCGTATCAGCATTTCTCCCAACAAAGTATCTCAATTATGTTCTAAAACCTCATAAAAGAAAGAGGCTATTTATTTATTTATTTATTTAGAGACGGAGTCTTGCTCTTTCGCCCAGGCTGGAGTGCAGTGTGGCGCGATCTCAGCTCACTGCAAGCTCCGCCTCCCGGGTTCATGCCATTCTCCTGCCTCAGCCTCCCGAGTAGCTGGGACTACAGGTGCCCGCCAGCTCGCCCGGCTAGTTTTTTGTATTTTTTTTTTAGTAGAGATGAGGTTTCACCGTGTTAGCTAGGATGGTCTCGATCTCCTGACCTCGTGATCCGCCCGTCTCAGCCTCCCAAAGTATTTTAATGAATCAAAAAGCATTTTTTGCTTAAGTGCTATCTCATTCACACAATTATATATTTTTCAATAAATATATGAGGCCAGGACCTATGTTAGTGTTGTGTGTATAGAAGTAAATAGTAGAAAAGGCTCTCACCTTCAGTGAGATTGCAGTCTAGTAGGGGAGATCAATATTACACAAATTTGAAAAATTGTGAGACATGCCACCAAGGTCAAGAACAGGGTATTGAAGAGGATCAGACTATGCTACCCTAAAATAAAATACCCTAAAATATGGGGTAAAAATACCCCATAAAACAGGCCTAAGGGAGCTGTTTGCCCCTTTGTCCCTGTGAAGACACAGAAAAGGCATTTATGAGGAACAGGCCCTCACCAATACTGAATCTGCCGGCACCCTGATCTTAGACTTCTCAGTCCCCAGAACTGTAAGAAATAAATTTCTATTGTTTAAAATGTGCTACCCTAAAATACCCTAAAATATGCCACTTGGCATAGGATGATTTTGAGCTAAAGGCAATCAAGAATCAACAGAGGCTGGAAGAGTTCTCTGCCCTCCCATATTTGCCTAAAAGCACAGAATCAATTTTTGAACTACTCCTCCTTCCTCCCACGACATCACCCAGAGAAGAAATACTCTTATCATCAAAGACAGGGAGTCAATACCAAGACGAGTATGCATAAATAGACCTTACTAAAATAGCCCTTACCTTCAATTAGTTCCTTCACATATATCCTAGTCACTTCCTCATAATTTATGGTCTCTTGAAGTCCAAACCTTCTTTCCTTTGTTAAAAAGGTATATAAGCCTCTAAGTCTATTTATTTGAATTTCTGTAAACTGCCATGCATGTAAATATTGATAAAAAATTTAAATTTGCATGCCCCCAGGGACTAAACATAAGCGGGAGAGAAAAAAGTTTTCCTTCTTGACAGAGTTTAAGAGAGAGTAAGTGTGATGACCAATATAAGAGTGAGCCAAGGAAACATTTGTTGAGAATTGAGGGTTGAGCTGAGTCCTGAATGATGAACAGGGGCCAGTGAGTGTGTGTGTGTGTGTGTGTGTGTGAAAACTTTTTAGACAGAGGCATAGCATGGGTAAACATGTTTGAGTCATGAAAGCTCTTGATTTCCTAAAACACAGAAATAGAGCACATACTTTTCTTGAGTGTGAACATTTGAAGAACCTTCCCAGACATGGCTGCATTAAGATGTTCCAAAATAACAAAGGACCTGTGAAATAAAGGGAAGTGGAGGAACATATTTTATAGGAATCAATCCTAAAAATTGTGTATATCCAGTATATATGATCATGTTCTGTTACGTTTTGTATGAAAATTAGGCTGATTTTGGTAACTAACTTTCATCTCCCCAGGTAACATTTCTTTAATGCAATATTTTTTTCTGCCAAAAACCATGCTACTATTTCCATTTCTTCTTTTTCCCTCTCTCATAAAAACCAAGTACCCATGTTGTTTACAAGACCTAATTTTCATACTTGATTAGCTCACTATGTGAAAGTTAGTAGTTCACGTGTAGGACTGTAAGTTACAGGTTAGTGTGTTCATTGTTCCAATGATAGAAATTTTCATTCTCAATATATTGCAATGAGTAATAGTAAAATTGAAATTTATGTTATATATTCTTTGTGTTAATATTTCTCATCCATTTAGGTAGGCATCATCTTCAAAGCAGTATAGTCTAAAACACAAACTTGTCGTCAGTTGGTACAAAGCTTCCTTCCAATGTGATCAGATGCAACATCAGCTCTCCATTGCATATCTTACTTTTTATTACCTTCATTAAGGCATGTAACCGTCACCACAAACTGCTGCTCCACCACTGAGTGGTACCTATTGTGCAGCATCCTGGCTGCACTCTAGGAGTTTCTCTTATAGAAATTTGCTCAAAATTTGCTTTCACTTCACTTCAGTTACTACAATTATTGGAGCCATGCTACAAAAGACACTCTTAGAGTTGTTGCAATTGTACACATCAACACTATTTTTCCCAAGGCCAAGGCTAGAACAATTTGAGTAACAAAATAGGTTAGTATTAGATTATAATCCAAAGTATAAAATATATGCATTTACATATATGCATCTATACTGATATAAATAAGTCATTGAATAAATAAATACACAAATGGGGAGAAAGTGACAAATCTTCCTTACAAAAGAATTTCAAAAAATATTTCAAAAACTAAAAACTCTAGAATGTGGAGCTTAATTGTTCTCTCCTTAAATTTAAGCTGGACTTAGTGACTTCTTTACTAAGAAGACAGTATTAAAAGGGGAAACAGTAACTTCACGCTGAGGAAATCAGAAAGACACTACCTTAATCAGTGATCAATGTTAACTTCACCAGTTGAAACCCCCTTTGCAAAAATTACGTTGGTGAGAAAATTACAACAGTAAAAGAAATCTGAGTTAACCCACTCCCCATCTTGCCTCTCCCTTAATTATTCCCGGACTTAGCTAATAAATGCTACAAAATTCCATAAACATTAGAATCCTCAGAGAGACCAAATTATTTTCATAGCATTGTAGTATTGGATATTGAAGCTCTATAGTATTTAATTTATCGAGAATCTGAGAATGGACAAATTTCACTGGGCAGAATATTCAATTATCAAGAACAATCTATTTTCTAAATCACCATACGTGTGTGTGTATGTGTGTGTGTATACCTGTGTGCTGTAAAACCAAAACTGTACTGTCCCTGTGATATTTGTCAGATCTCCACCATCAGACACTTGATCTCTGCAGGTGGAATACTAGCTACTGTGTATTATCTCCAGTGGGTAATTCACCCCTGGTCCCCAGTCCTGGGTCTGCTCTTGCTGCCCAGAGGGTGGCTTATTATGTGCAAGAGCCTGACTGTCTGAATGGGCTGCTCCAGGAAGGTGGGTCCAGATCAATCATTTCTGATGTTGAAAATTTACATTTGAAAAAGGGCTGTTTCCCAGTACCATGGGACACAACTATCAAGAGAGAAAACCCAGTGAAATGCCAGGATTGTTGTTGTGTTGGTGTTTTGTTTTGCTTTTTGTTCCATAAGTCTAAATAATCAATTTAAGCATTTTCATTCTGAACTGATCCAATTAATTAATTATGTTATCTTTGTATAAGAACCGCTTGGGAGAAATCAAAATAAAATCAGAAGCACAGGCGAGAGAGAGAGAGAGAGAGAGAGAGAGAGAGAGAGAGAAAGGGGGGGGGGAGGAAATCAAGTGTGGATAGTGGAAAGATAAAAGAGATAAAATTAAATTTGCACCGAATGTGTTCCAGGTCCAAATTTCCTCCAGGACACATCTTTTGTAAGTAGCTTCCACAGCCCCTGAATGTGGCCAATGAGTGTTCTGCCAGATTCAATATAAATATAACAAGAGTCTTCAAATATTACCCTGCTGCTTGCCTCACTGGGCTGTAGTAGCTGTTTACATAGCTCATAGATAAATAGAAAACTCAATCTGCTTATTTCCAGCTACCATATTCGCAAAAAAGAAAGTTAACGAAGGACACTGCAAAGGAGTGTGGTGTGTTTAATAAAACACTTTCCCCAGGAATTGAAAGAAGCCTCTGCATGTGGGATGCAGCAGCTCATCACTAATTCAGAATCTCCCTTCAGCCTCAGACTTTTGTCTTTCTTCTTCCAACTGCCGCACTTTCAAGCGTGATGGCTTGCTGAGTAGGCTTCCCTACTCTGGAAGGGAGCTCAGAGGGAAGGGAGCCAGAGAGTTCATTAGGGGTATTTCACAGTCACTCAGATCCCAGGGTCTCTGTCTCATCTTTGCAGATCACACTGCTCATAGAGAGTCTTTCTTTATTTTGTTACTTATCCTTGTACTGCCAGAAGTCTACAAAGACGGGGCTCCTGCATGTCCCCATTCACATCAGTGGGATGTCAGCACAATTCAAAGCCTATCCTGCACCCGTGTACATTCACTGATTGCAAATCAGCTTATTGTATTTTAAAAATTCAACATTTTCTTGAAAATGCAGCATTTGAAGATGAAAATCTTATTCTAAGAGAAGCATATTACAAAAAGGAAGAATAAAATAAAGAGATGAGAGAGAAAGCAGGAGGGGGAAAGAGAACAAAGAAAACACGAACAAAGAGAATGATCAGGTAGGATTATGTTTTCAAATCCAGATAGCTGACCTATGAAACCAAATTTTGCTTAAGGTTTTCATTTACTTCTATGCATGTATTTCTTTTCAGAAACCTCTCATCAAAGCCAATCAGCATTGCTAATATATTGGTCATATTCAAGCCTTGAGAAGTCAAACTGAGCCAACATTATTAAAGTCCTGAAAAATCAAAAGAGTCAAGGCCCTTTCTCCACCAAATGGTCCTTTTTTCCTTCAGTTGTCTGGATATGGAGACTTGATTACAGCACATTCTCCTAATTATAAGGTCTACTTTGAACACATTGCTTTATTCCTACAAAGTCAATGGCCATTAATGATTTTATCACTGAAATTCATGGTTACAGGTGGGCATTTGTAGTTTCAACGTGAGCTATCTTTCAAAAAGAACATGGTTAATATGACTTAATAGGAACTACATGTTTTTATGAATCCATAGAATTCTTCTCATTTCCCACTGATGAAATGAAATGTCTGAAGCTTCGAAGAATCGTTAAGTGAAAAATGGGCTGAATTCTCCTATTTGGAAACCTGTAGGCTGTCATTTCTGCCCAGGTGCAGTATTTATACCACTGAATCTATATTCAATCTAATTTCCACTCAGTCCAAGCTGATCTTTAGGGCAGGGAGGCTAGCCTAGTAATGTAGAAGCTAGCTACATATACTTTTTTTTTTTTTTTTTTTACATGGAAAGGACAACTGTTTCAAAATTTGAGCAACCCTCTTAGGCTTGGTCCTTTGCCTGACTGGTTGGCGGTTGTTTCGTGTATTTGGTTGGTATAGAATGCATAGGCAGAGACCACCTTGCACATCTAGCCTACATGTATGCTCATGAACAGAAGTAGAAACATGTATGTCTTTTCTCACTAGTTTAGAATCCAAAGAGCATTTATTCAAAGGCAGCTGCACTGTGTTTAAGGTTTAAGGACTTTTCTTTCCCCCAGACCAATAAAGCAGGCATGATCCTTGACTTTAAATTGTTTAGACTCTATACGGGAAGACATGCCATGAATAGGATAAAATAAAACGGTGATTTAAGAGCTAAGTTATGATATATGAGAATATGTGTCACAAGACACCTAGGGGTTCATTGTCAAATGTCTGCATAAGTAATGAGTGTTATAAGATCAGATGAATGGTGTGAGCACCCATTAACTATTGTATCTCAGAGACAGTGTGAGCTGTCCTCATTTCTGAGGTGTTTTTTTTTTTTTTTTTTTTTTTTCTGGAGAGAGAGAGTCTTGCTCTGTTGCCCAGGCTGGAGTGCAGTGGTGTGATCTCAGCTCACCACAACCTCTGCCTCCAGGGTTCAAGCAATTCTCCTGCCTCAGCCTCCCGAGCAGCTGGGATTGCAGGCACCCGCCACCACGCCCAGCTAATTTTTTGTATTTTTAGTAGAGATGGGGTTTCACCATATTGGTCAGGCTGGTCTTGAACTCCTGACTTCTTCATCCGCCCACCTCAGCCTCCTAAAGTGCTGGGATTACAGAAGTGAGCCACTGTGTCCAGCCTGATAACTATTTTCTACAAGTGAAACGTGTGCTGGTCCCTTGGGTATACCAGTGAAACCCACTGGTGTCACACTACAGGTTTATTATGCTGAGCCATTTTCATTTCAGCTTTGCTGCTCATTCTGTGATACTTTTTTTTTTTTGCTCACCTATACTTTGAAAGCCTGATCTTAGACTCTGAGCTTTAATACTCTGCATTTCCAATTCTGTTAGTTTTCTCTGCAGCCAAATGTGCGTACATTCTTCTTCACCCAGTATTAATAAAAAGGATGTTTGCACAGCAGGGAAGCGTATTCTCATTTATCTGTGACCAGAAATGTGAAGAATGAAATGGCCTGATGGGCATTATCTTAACCCTGTGTGACCGAAAACATTCTGAAGTAGTGGAAGAAACAATTGGACCACAAAATCCTCATTAAAGTTTTCTTCTATCAGCATTAGACTGCAGATTAAGTCCCCAGTCACATTTCTCATAAAGGACTTTTTTTTTTGCAATAAATAAATATATTATTTTGTAGTCAACAAAATAGAGTCATCTAACTTGAAAGACTACAAAACTCATGAGTTCAGAGCGCTCAGTGGGAGTCACTTGGCATATCATTCCCTGAAATTCCTCCTACCATCCACCCCATTAAAGAGGAACATTAAAGGTCATGACTGTGTTCCTCTGTTGTGATGTCCCAGTCATCCCTTGGAAGAAAGTCAAAGCCATGGAAAGATGTTTCTATTATTTCTGCAGTGACAGGAGTTTCATATTCAGTTTGCTGCATACAATATCTAAACATAAATGAAAGAAAAGGAATGAATGTATTGGGTTACTTCTCAGACAACATAAATAATTCTGAGACTTTTACTCTTGTAAGAAACTCTTCAAGAGTAAGAAGCAGTGACACCCACACATACACACGACTAGTAAATATTTCTAAGCAAACTCTAATCAACAGAGCATGATCACAAAGAATCTTTAAGTCGATTTTATTGCTGATGGCTAGTCCCTCACTTATAGAAAAGCTTTTCAGTATTTCTGAATATGCACATGGGTTTAGTCAATACATGGCAAAGGCCAGATTCTCTATACACTATTCCCCCTAAATTAATGGGTTGAGCACAAATTAATCTAGCAACTCATATTTCTTGGATATCTCTATGTATCTAGCACAGAAGGAAAAAAAAAGGAAAGGCAGGTCTTGTTTGCTGCCTGATATCCTTGAAAGACAATTAAGCAATTAGTAAAAAGCCTGCACTGAATACCTATAACAAAATGCCAAGGAAATGAAAGGCTAGAGCAATGTGAAGGGGAAGCTACTTGGCAAATGCAGTTATCCAGTGGGAAAGAAGTCAGGAAATGGCAACATTACAGGGGCGTTTCTGGAGAGGAAATATAGCTTCAACAGAGCTTTGAAGGATGAGATGATGAAGGATGACACTAGAGGGGTACTATTAAGGACTTGGGTCAAAATGCCAGAATAGTTGTTTCTCTGGATCACTTCCTACCAAGAACAGTGCTGAGACGCCAAATTCTCATCGAATTCCTCCTGGCCCCTGGAGGGGTTACCAGCATGGAACGGGAGGAAGTTGGTCTCCTGGTCCCACATATCCCACAGGGGATCTTGACTCTCCTCCCCTACCACTCAGGGGACCTTGGGCTCCTTTCCTCTGACTCTGAGTTAGTGAATGGCACTCTTCAGGAGGGCTGCATACTCTTCCCCTCCCTTCAACCTTAATGCCATTACAGCGATTCCACGGAT
Organism: Chlorocebus sabaeus; assembly: GCF_047675955.1. NCBI lineage: Eukaryota > Metazoa > Chordata > Mammalia > Primates > Cercopithecidae > Chlorocebus > Chlorocebus sabaeus. Next base: position 37,423,388 of record NC_132913.1, read on the forward strand.
GTCTTCTCTGAAGAAACATCTACTGAGGATTGTAATCCAGGTATAAACTATTAAAGTACTATATCAGGACAAGGAATTGAAGTCAATCTGAAAGAAGTGATTCATGCAACAAAAGAAGACAAAGTATGAAAAATGATCATATAAATTGACACTTCAATAAATAGGGAAAGCCAACTTGGTGTATGTTGGATGACTGTAGCTGGAGCAGTAAAAAAGATGCTAAGTTTGGTTTAAACTATCTAAGGCAATAGAAGTTGAATTGTCCCTAGGCAGCTGATACCAAGTGGGTGTGTTACTTCTATTCCCAGCACGTAGCACAGTGTCTCATATATAGTAACTACTCGAATGTGTTGAGAGAATTGTATTGGGGCCAAAAATAGTACTTTTTAGTAGTTAGCATATAGGTGATGACTCAGAAACTACAAATAATTCCAAGTAACCATGATTAATTCCAAAGTGTCTTTGCTGTCTCCATATTGTAGAAGGTGGGACTTGGAAGGTGGCAGACAGAAGTTATAACTTCTTTTAATACTCAAGTATTGTTTAGGCTTTCTTTTTCTTTAAATGAAAACGTACACCTAAGTCCGATATATATTAAAACAATACTCATAGCTATAATTTTGAAAGCGCTAAGCGGGGTTGTTCTGATTAAAGTGGGTGTGGGGGTTCCAGAACTCTGCCTCTCTACCCAATTCCCTATGGCGGCCCTGTCACTCTTCTGTAGGGCTTCATGGAAAACCACTAACTCAGGCTTAATGCACAGTCTGTTGTGTTTACCCTTGTCACTCTGGGTAGTTGAAACGTGTGGTCAGAACAGACACTTTGTAGGCCGACTATTGAAGCACTATTTACTAATTTGCAGTAGCCGCCGACTTCAGCAGCCACATGCCAGTTTTGCTGGGATATGAAGGGCTTCAGAACATTTGATGAAAGAGTGAGGGAATGTCGTGAAAGGGTGGAGCTCTTTACACTCACAGATATTGTAGGGGTGGGGGTGGGGTGGAGTAGAACACAATAAAAACATGTGGCCTGAATGGTTAGCCTAGGCCCTATGTAAACATCTTGCCCTGGTGGTTGAAAAGTTATCTTTTCTCATCATTTTTATGTACCAGGGGTTCGAATGAGCCACAGAGAAGCCGCAGCAGCAGATACTGTTCCCATGAGATTTCTGGAATCCATTTGGCCGCTGTTCACCTCAGCAGCCGGGCATTTGGACGTCTCAGAACAGCAAGCTTGGCATTGAAGCGTCTGTGGTACTCGTTTTGATGTGCACCTGGGCTTGAGCTCCCTGGGCCAGCTAAGAGCTATTTCTCACACGTCCTCATTGTTTCACACTCTCTCTCCTGGGAGAGAGGACATTTGTTAACCACTGGGAAGACAGAGGCTTTGAATCGCGCCTCTCACCCACAGTGACATGTGGACTCTAAGCCCTGGCACCTCGTAGTGTCCAGAGGAATATGAGCTTCCTCTTTTCTATGCAGCACGTTCGCTTATGAGACAAAAAAAATAAACAAAACTGGCCAGTCTTCTCTCTCAAAGATGAGAGGAGCAGGCTGAGGTTACTTCTGCCAGACACAAGTTCCTTGTTCTGTGGTGCTCCTTAATAAACGGGTTCATGCTGCCACTTAACTAGATGCTCTGCAGAGAACAGAGTTGATACAGAAGAATTTCCCAGAAAAGTTCTGATTTAATGGAAAATAAGATTTTTTAATACATTTTATTTTATCAAAAATAATATTTTATTTAATTGCATTTTATTAAAATGTAAATTTATCATTATGTTTATTGTATTAAAATATGTGTATTTATTTTATTTTATTAAAAATAATGGGCATCTGAATCGTCCAGGCAACCACAAAGGAAACAGACAGTTGTTCAACTAATGTCAGGATGGGTCAAGCGCTCAAAATGCGACTCAGGTTATGGCAACTACCAGGCAATTGTCAAGTTTCCCCGGTACCTGCCCCTTGGTTCATGGGGCTGGTCCCGGGTTTATAAGGTAGAACAATAAAGTGCCTCTCTCTTCAGCATAGGAAAGCACATAGGATTTGGTTGGCTACTCAGCTTAATTTAGCTATGTGCCATGTTTCCCTGGCATGTCATGTGGGGCACACGGTTTAAAAATGGAATAAGGAAGCTGACGCTTGCTTAACTCGGGTGTGAGATTTAGTGCCGAGGCTCCTGTGAGATCTCGAACCTGCCAGAACTGCACTGTGCTGCCCTGGACCCCTTCTAACCTGAAAGACAATGTGTGAGGCCGAGCCTAGTGACCTGAAAGGGGCGCTTGAGCATAGGTGAACTGTGTTCTGAGGAGGTCAGATACTGTGGAAGGAAGGGCTCCCATAGTAATGGCACCACACACAAACTTAACTGCACTCACTACACACATCACTTATTACCACTGTCACTTAGGGGACAGGTCTCACTGACCTTGTGCAAATTATAACTGCCTCTGTATGTGGCCATGGAAAACAGAGGTGACAACCCTTAAGAGAACAGGAACTCATCTAATGACCTCTAATTACAGACATCAAACAAACTGAAAGCAATTCCTCCCCCTGCTTTCCTGAGATTCCCTGGGCTTAAAAGGCCTACAAAACATTTCCTTTCACAAATGTCACCAATGCAATAGCAAATGCGCATCACTTACACTGACAATGTTTATAAGTATGTCAATCAAATTATATAATAATTTTATAAATTATAAAATAACAATGCCCTAACTAGTCACTGCCACCACTGACATTTTTTCATCAAAGCTAAAAATTATAGTCAAGGTCCTAAGGCCACAGGTTGAAGCCAGAAAGTGTCAGAGCCACCTTAGTTTACCCCAGCCTGCTTCAAACTGGTTCCCAAGAGCCTGTGCTTCTGATAGTAGAAGCAGCATGCAGTTCCTTAATTACTCACACCTCGTGAGAGTGAGATATTACTAGGTCACATATGCAGCCTGCTCTACCCTAATCCCCACTACCCCCCAACACTGTACCCCATCTCTCCCTCTCAGGGACTCTGAGCCTGGAGTCAGGGCCCATTTACAGCATCTATACTTGGCTTAGCTCTTCCTCAGAATTTCTGGAATATCCAAATCTAAGGCCTGCCAAACCTTTTTTTTTTTTTTTTTGACTGGAAGGAAAACTGGATTAAAATCATTTCTACCTTCCCCTCAGACTCTCAAGAGAGAAGGCGCTGACTCAAACAGTGATTCAGGAAAAGAGAAAGCTGTAAAATCCTAGTTTATGGCACTGTGCTGCATGAAATAAATTACCTGTAAATGTGTTGGCCTGCACTGCCTACCTGGTGTTTTAAATTTGAATTAGTTGTCAATATTAAAAAATCAGGAGCTGTCTCATAAAAATCAATTTATGGATTCTCTTAAAAATGTAGAGTATCTGGCAACACTGGGCCTGCAATCGTGACTGGTGATGATTAGCTGGAATCTATTGACTCTGCACAGGGCAGGCTCCCGTAGACCACCATGGCCTCCACCGTGCCCCAATATAAAGTCTAATATCTGAAGCTATTTAGCACCTTGCTCCGAATCGCCTTCATTCACTTACATTATCTCCCTCGCTGCTACATAAACTTGAACTTGTGAGCTCCACTTCAAGTCGCACAGTCTACTTTTATGAATCACTTCCCCTGCTGCCCATGATAACTGGCCTGGATTTTCTTAAAACATCCATGAGCAGTCTTTGAGAAGAAGTGATGTAGAGCCATTCCTTCTTCATGAAGATTCTTGACTCAGGTTCCAACTGAATATCTGTGTATGCAAAGAGAATGACCAAAGGTGTGCAAATTAAGACTCTTGACAGCAAGTAGAGGCATCATAATTCCTCCAGATAAAAAATGTTGCCATAAGTTTCGTAACTAATGTAAAGATATGTGACAGAGTTACTCAAATAAATGCAGTTTCTAAATACAGTAGGAGACTGAGTAATGTGGGTTCCTTCAAAAAGTAGTGAGTGCATAGGAGCTCAGAAAAAGGAGAGGTAATTTAGAGATGGTGTCACCCAGGTAGTGCTGCTCATGGAGGTGGCATTTCAGCTGGGCTTTGAGGAGTGAGTATATTAGTCCATTTTGATGCTACTAATAAAGACATACCTGAGATGAGGTAATTTGTAAAGGAAAAGAGTTTTAATAAACTTACAGTTCTACATGGCTGAGGAGGCCTCACAATCATGGCAGAAAACGAAGGAGGAGCAAAGGCATGTCTTACATGGTGGCAGGCAAGAGAGTGTACAGGAGAACTGTCCTTTTTAAAACTGTCAGATCTCATGAGACTTATTCACTATCACAAGAACAGCAATGGAAAAACCCACCCCCACAATTCAATTACCTCCCACCAGGTCCCTCCCATAACACGTGGGGATTATGGGAGCTACAATTCAAGATGAGATTTGAGTGGGGACACAGCCAAACCTATATGAGCAAGAGTTGAACATATAGGAAGAGAAGGGAGGAACCATTTGAGAAAAGCACAGAGGGTGGGGAATATGGGCATACTAAGAAAGAGAGTGGTTCAGTTTGCCTGGAATATAGCTGCATTCTCATACTTAAGAATCATAAACTATTTTAAATGGAAAGTTCTCATGTCCACCTCCAGAAATTATATTTCAGTGGGTCTGAATGCAGCCCTAGAACCTATCATGAACCATCATCACAAGTGATACTGTTGTGAAGGGGGCACAGTTCATACTTGGAGAAAAACTTGCATCAGGTGTACAGTGGTGGATGCAGGAGAGGTGGCAGGGTCTGGACCACAGACAGCTTTAATTTCAGGTCACAGAGTTTAGAATTTTTCCAGGAGCCACAGAGACTTACTTTTCCTGCCATTCAATATTAGCATAAAGAAGGGGAATTTCTTAAAGAGGACACTCAACTTTAGATCCTAGGAGGCACCGCTAACCGAAACAGGGAACATGAAGAGAGAGATTGTGCATGGTCCTCAGATCAGTTTATAACCCTCAGGTTTTGTCATCATCAGCTTTCCTCTGTCTCTAACACCACCAGCAATGGTGAAGCAGATACCCATAGTCCCTGGCCCAGATCCCTCTGATCTTGGCCTCCAGGTACAAATCTTCCAGAACTCAGTTCCTCATCTGTGAAATGGAGATGACAATAATATATTTCCATATCTGTTGAGGGTCTAAGTTGGTAAAGTATCTGAAAGCCCTTTGAGAACTACAAACATGTAAGAAATTATTTTCTTAGGCAGAAGAATAGATTTTTGAAGTTCCTAGCATGGCTAAACGAATGCCAATACATATATGCCATGGTTTACATGTGTTTTCAGAGCATGTAAATGTAATGCTCATTATGAAGTACTAAGAGGAAAAATATAAGCTGGATATAAATTATCTAGAGTGATTACATTTTTTTTATTGCCATAACATATGTGGGAGATATAGTAATGTGTAAACAGTGGTTTTCTCTAGTGGTGAGATTGTACATAAAATTATCTTTTGCTTGATATGTTTCCCTTGTATTTTCAAAATCCTCTTCACAGTCATTTATTACTTTTGTAATCGGAAAGAAGAAACTTTACTTTTCAGTCTAGTAAAGCCATTCTGAAACCAATGACACTGGGGAGCAGTGTGCTCTTAAGGCCTCTCTTCAAAGACCTTAGTCTACTTTTATTTTGACGGTTCCTGCCTTGAGCACAGACCTATTTTTTAAAATTGAGTGTGTGTGTGTGTGTGTGTGTGTGCAGTTTAGATAGAATCCACAGGGTAAATGAAAAGAAAAATGCTAAAATGCATGCTTTGAGTATGTGAAGACTAAGTCAATATATCTCAATTAGAACCAGGAATCCTTCCAATATTTACATTGGATTTGCTTCCAAATGTTTGGCTTTTAATGGGTTGTAAATAAATTGGGAGGGACGTAACACTGGAACATAATAAACACAGAGAATGCTAACGTCTGAAGAAAAGAAAAGAAGGGAATTTGTAGGAATAAGCCAATGCTAGTTCAAAAGGGAACATAATCTTGTTTAGAATTTCTCTGATTTTTGAGGGGGGCACAGAAATAGAAAAGCAGGGATACGTGAGAAGAGACTTGAGGCATTGTATTATATCCAGGGCTTCCAGAGAGACAAGAACTGGGTGTCTCTAGGATGTTTAACATAGCTTGAAGCCAGAATAAGATCAAACTGCATACAAAGCTAGGACTTACTAAAGTCAATATGGCAGACTTCTAAGGTCTGAAAATTAACAAGATCAGAAGAGAGGGAGAGGATTGCGTCTGCTTTATGTGCATTACTGAAATTATCAGAATGAAGGACAGAGACAGAGACCAAATGGAGAATAAAGTACAGGTAGTGTGTGTTTCAGAGGATGACCCTAAGGTAGAAACCATGATCATTCAAACTGAATTTCTAATTTGCTAATTATTTATTCAGAAAATTTATTCAAATCAATGAGGTAAAAACAAAAATTATCGTTTCTCCCTTATAGTTAGTGCTGACTCTTTTTCTTCAGAAGAATGTGAGAAATTTATGGAAGCTAGAGTGACTTGGGTAGGAAAGAGAGCACGTAATAATGTAGGTATAGCAGTTTGTATTCTGTTAATAGATTTGCAATGTAAATTGCAAAAGGGAATTTTCATTTATCAAGAGAAGAAAGTACGTAAAGCAATATAAAGCTGAAAACCTAGTTTCTCATCAGGGTTTCATGCCAACTCCATATTTACTTATTGTAGAAAAGCAAATGAAAATATGTGTGAATGTGACCTAGAAGTGTCATGAAATATTTGAATCTTTGTTGAACTTAGTCACTAGCTTTCTTCTGGTCATCACAAGAATGTTTTTTTATAAGAAATAAAGCACTTCATTTTTATTTCAAAGGCCATTTATTTACCTATTTAAGCAAATATAAACACTAAACCCTCAAAAATGTCTGTCTTCTGGAAATGTTTGATGATTGAGATGTAAATTTGGTATTTGCATTTATATGCTTTTGTTTTTATACTTATGTTTATATGCTTTTGTTTTTATTCTTGGAGGTAGAAGATAGAATGGCTTTATTCAAGTCAGTAACTAGTTTGGTTTTCCACTTTACCTTGTTGGTATCTGACTGATATACTTATTTTCCTAGAAACTTTTTAGCGATAATCCCTATTTTCCAGGACAAAGATACGTGTAAAACAGATATCTATTTATAACTATAAATCTCTTGCTGGTTTGGCTATCTTTTGTTTTAAAATATTAATATCACCATTTAAATGCTTTTTGGATTTACTTAATTTCAATAATCTCTTATTTATCAAGTTATTGCATTGTTCTCCTTAGGCATAGTCTCATAATTGTATCACCAAATACCACTGGTATCTGGTAATAATAAATAAATGCAATAAAGACAAAGTTTAATGCTGCCATGTTTTGTTTTTCTTCCTATTGGATTCATCCTGAATGTTTTGGGGTTTTACAGTTATATGGTCATGGCTGGTTTAGCTGATAAAGAATATGCCAGTCTATACTTTAAAAGTTCAATACCATGCCAGCTTAAAACATTCAAATAAAAATCCTTTGAAATCGTCGTTGTTTCTTCAAGAATTTATGAACTATTAGAAAAACTGTGTTCACATTGTTTCTAATTTCATTCATCAAACAAAGTTAACTGGTGACAGAGATAAGAAAACACGGCCTCCTCATAGAGTTCTGACCCCTGTCATAAGTACCTGAAAAGATGCATAAGGCAAATGCAAGGCTATTTTTTTTTTCTCTTCTTTTTCCTTAGGTTGATTCGGTTTAAATTGTGGGGGATATGATAGGGGATTATCTTTAAAAGAAAGAGAAAAATTCAGCGCAAATCAGATATCAGAAACTTATGTTTATTAAATTTTTAAAAACTACATTAGATACATCTTCTGAACACTAATGAAACAGAAAAAGTTCATAGGAACACACTTATTTGGAAATCAGCCATTTGCTTTTTAAAACATTTTAGCTTGACTCTCTAAAGGAAATTACCAGAGATACTGAAGACTGAACTAAGACAATCCCAATAACAAACCACTCATGTAGTAATTAATAAATGATAATTGGAATGAACAAGAGACATTTTCTCCTCCTGAAGTGGCAAGTTTTATGCCTTTTAAAAAACTTGCTGTTATTTTCAGTGAAGAAAAGGGAAGAGAGGGGTCATGAAAAATTAGACAAATCTCAATCAGAAGGGATTTCAAACACCTGGCAGGGCCCTGTAGGGATGACATTTTAGCCTCTCAAAGCTACTTCTCCCAATAGCAAATCTGTCCAATGCATGTCCCCTCTACCAAGAAGCATCCTTTGCCATGAATTTTGTTTTTTCTCCATTCCTCAGGAGAGGACTGAGTCAAATATACTCTACATACTTTTTTTTTTTTTTTTTTTTTTGGAGACAGAATTTTGCTCTGTCACCCAGGCTAGAGTGCAATGGCACGATCTCAGCTCACTGCCACCTCTGCCTGCTGGGTTCAAGCAATTCTCCTGCCTCAACCTCCTGAGTAGCTGGGACTACAGGCATGTGCCATCACGCCCGGCTAATTTTTTTGTACTTTTAGTAGAGATGGGATTTCACCATGTTGGTCAGGCTGGTCTCTAGCTCCTGACCTCATGATCTGCCCTCCTCGGCCTCCCAAAGAGCTGGGATTACAGGTGTGAGCCACCATGCCTGACCTGAACTTTTCTAAAAAAAGGAATATTTGAGATTTCACTAGGTGGAAGAACAGTTATTGTGATAAAGGTTTACATCCTAAATGGATAGTTCAGCCACGCACTTTTTAGTCCACAAATAAATAAATAATAAAAAGCTGAGTTTTTAGATGAAACATGAGTTAGAAATCATTCCCGTATAGGTAGCAGTGTGGAATCTTTCTTTCTAGGAGGTATTCTATACCTTTAACTATTTTGCAGTAACATCAAACATGAGTCTCTGAGTTAGAACTCAAACCAATTTTCTCATCAAAATGAATGTTTGCAAAAAGTAACCTTGATTTTTACCCTTCGAAAGGAAATAATGAGGCTCGCACCTTCTCTTTTCTTCAGGGTTTGACTGTTTGGCGGAGGAAGGGCATCCATGTTTATTTTCACCTGTTTTCTGCAGCATCCTGCCGATGACATCAGTGTCCTGTCTGCCGTATTAAGGGCAATGAAGGTTATGAAACTAGAAATGAATCTAGTCTGAGAACAGATCACGCAGTCCTTCCATAGGCATTGTCTTTGCAGTGTTATGGAAGTATGAGTCAGTATGACTCACTTGGCTTCTGGACCTAGCCAATTGTCTGGCTCTCCACATTAAAACAGTCACCTGAACCAGCTTCTCTGTTCATTTGTGTGACCTCCTGGTTTTCACCTTTCCTTTGCCAAGCATCAACCTGAAAATTTTCCTCACACATTAAGATGCATTCAAAACCTTGATATTTAGGACGATACAGACACAATTTTTGAAGTCTCTAATATTATAGCTGAATTTTATGTTTTTATAGCAAAATGTTAAATTCTTTGGAATCTAGAAGGCATTTAAGAAACAGACAGAAGTTTTTTTTTTTTTTTAAATACAGATTTTTGGGGAAACCTACTCTCACTGTAGCCAAAGGGCCTAGGTTGGGAGAGCTTTGAAATAAAACTGTAACACCCTATTTTGTACTTATTTGATTTATCCTCCTCCCATTTCCCAGGCCATTCCCTGCTTTGTATCAGAAATGGTAGACTAAGGAATTTCAGAGATCATCTCTTCCAACACCTTGTCTAAAGGAGGTCATTGCAAGCAGAAAGGTGAAATGCCTTGTTTCAAGTTGATTCAGGTCTGAAACCTTGTCCGGCTTAACGACAGAATTCCGAACAGAGTTCAGTGAACCCTGTGTAACATCAGCTTTGGAGTGGTGGAAGGGTGGGGAAACTGAACCATTGGCAAATGGGCAAAAAGTTTTCTGAAGCAGAGAGAAAGCATTTCTACAGCCAATTAGACAAATCACCCTTAAGAGAAAACATATTTCTCCATTAAAGCCTGCCAGCATGCAATATTTCCCAATTAGTTCAAAGAACACAGTCGCAGATGTCAGCCAAAATATGCTACATTCTTTAGAAATCCTCCTATCAATGCATAGGATCTCTTTGATTTTATGAATGAGTTTCATGGTGTGTGTGCGCGCGCCCACGTATGTGTGTGTGTTCCTTTAAAAAGAAGAAACTTGTAACCTCAGAAATGTAAACACAAACACACCCACTGAAAGCACATTGGTAGCATGGCTGATGTTTAACACTAGAGCACTGAAACGGGCAAAGTAATAGATGCAAGTCCAAATTGTCAGTGTTTCAGTTTATGAAACCTTTGACCTAAATCCCACTCAAAAAGCTAAACAAAATATTATTTCTTCCATGAGTAAGGCTGCCATATTTATCAAATAAAAATTCAGATAGGGAATAATTTTTTAATATAAGGATAGCCTGTGTAATTCCTAATTTACCTGACATTTAAATTTAACTTCAACCCTGTGTTTCATCAGGCAACCCAATTTAGGAGAGCATCAAACCGTGTATCTCAGCATTTATAAAAGTATTTGTGAAAAACAAACACATATATGTGCAAATCACTCTTCCACTTCTTAACAAACTTTCCTACTTGAGGAAATTGCTAAGTCCAGAAGACAGGCCACTGGAAGAGCTGTAACCAGCCACGATGAAAATTCCATCTAGAAATCTTGGAGGCTGAGACAATCTGTGAGAGAAAATACATTGCATGAAAACATGCTGGAGCAATGGTAGCAAAATGTTTTCTTGCCCACCTTTTTGCAAATTTTCGTCTGCTGCCAAGTGACCAGCTGGTACGATTTTCTTTTCCTTTGGCCAAAGTCCATTTACAAGACCTACATTGATCTTGGTTTATGTCATTGGGCAGGTAACATTAGAGTGTGCCACAGAACATGTTGAAAATTAATCCCATTTGCTGGGAGGGTGGGGGAAGATTCATATTCTCATGACTTTTAGACTCTTGGAATGTTAGAGCTGGAAAAGCTTTATTACTTAGAAGACCATTTAACCCCTTCATATCGCAGACTTGGATCCAGGTAGCCTAAATGATTTTTCCAAGGACTCATAGCAGGAGCCAAGGCCAGCACCATGGATGCTGACTCCTGGTTTCAGCCACTGTTCCACACCTCTGCTATAATCAATCGGATACCAAAATTGGGGTTGACAATATGTGAATGAACTACAAATCTCTTGACTAGTATTTCCAACACTAGAGACCCTGTTGTTCTTTCATTCATTTTACTCTGCATCAATAGGAAACATAGCAGTGATGGCTACTGCTACTGACTGGCTGCAGTAGTATGGCATATTGGGCAGATCATGGGTTCTGGACTCAAACACAGCTGCCCAGCTTCTGCTCTGACTCCTTCCTAGCAGTGAGGACTTGGGTAGGTTAGGGAACCTCTTGGAGCATCTATTTCCTCATATGTGGAATAGGGGATCATCGTGGTACCAATCTCAAAGGATTCTTGCTGGGATGACATGAAATATGCAGGTAGAGTTCTTAGCACAGGGCTTGGCACAAAGTAAGTCCCTGATGAATGTCAGCCTCTATTCTAAATCATGAATATAGAGTTTTTGCTGCATTCATGTTTCAACCAGGAATGACATGCATCTCTACTTGAAAATAAATATTTGAAGTATTTGCTTTTAGATCAAGGCATAATATTCCATGAAATACACAGATAGCTTGAGCCAATTATCCCACGAAGCCAGTAAAAAATCCTATCTTTATTATTCAGAATTTGAGTGAAATAGGTTGAACAGTGGTGTGGGGAGTAAACCTACCTATTACAAATGTTCTGTCTTTCTCACCCCTCCAAAATATTCAAATGGATAGGGCTGATTATTTTATTTGGCTATTTTAGCAACTGCATCCAATTACATTGCTGACTCATTTAAAGATGATTGAATATAGCAGAAGCAAAACTACAAGTCAGCGGAATATCCCTTTGACAGTGTCTCACTTCTCATACTCCAGTCTTCTCTCACTGCTCCACACCCTAAATATTGTTTCCTTTTGTAACTAGGATTCCTAAAAGCCTAACTCTGTCACTCCCATATACACTCTGACAGGCCACCAGGGGCAAAAATGACCTTTCTCTACACTACCTCCCTGCACGTCCATTAAATTTCCCATTTCCTAAGTTGGCTGATCACTTTAGGAGTTTTGAGAAAGAAAATTGTGCTGATTCAATCCAAAATGTACCAGATGGATGGCCCAGTTAATTCAACCCAGTGTTTTTACTTTTTTAAAAAAGATTTAAAGCCCCAAATATAGTAGCTTTTTCTGAGTTGTAGTATACGTTGAGGTAGCAATGTCTAAAGGAGAGAATTTTAAGCCATGTGACTTAAGGAGGGTAACCCAAATGTCCCCAAGTTTTCTAGGCTTCAGGGATCACTCATCCTGTTAATACCAACTGACATGGAATGTGTCCTATCTTGTACAGCCATGGGAAGTCAGCTCTCTCCCCCTTGTATTTCTGTAAATCCTAAGGAATGCTGACATGTTAGACAAATCCATCCTGTAGCGATTTGTCAGCTCTTGTTGTGATCTGCTGCTCTGAACATCTTTGTTGGATACCTCTTTCCACATCATAACTCTGCCCTGGGTTGCTGCCATTCTGCCTTATATGGCTAGGCACCAAACATTGAACCAGTATCCACTTTGAAACTCCCAAAGTACAACAAACACCAGGTTATGGTTTTCAACGACATTTTACTATGGCTTGAGATGATCTGAGGTGAACTGCAATGCAAAAAAAAAGAAAGCAAAACAAAATTAAAAATTCACTACTCACAGAGAATCCAACCGAATATTCTTCCCCCAAAAGATTTCCTACCATCTCTCTTTCAAGTCTCCTCACTCCACCCCATCCCCTGCTTTTAGCTTGTACCACATTCCAGGAATCAGGTCATCTGCCAAGTCTATAGGAATTACAGAAAAAAACAAGAGAAGTGTCTGCAAGCATCTTGCTCCAGGTGGTGCCCCAACCCAATGGAATGAGGTGGACTGTGGTGATTAATGGACACGTGAGTTAACCAGGAGAGAAACTGACTTATGACAACTGAATTCTTCTCCAGGGATATCCTAGGAGGACATGCTTGTCTCAGAGTAATGCTGGGCTCAGGAAAACGGACATCTTCCAGGGTCCATTTCTGAAATACATGCAGTTGAGGGAAAAAAAAATGTTTCTCATGGTAAACCTTTTATCAAAAGCACTGTCTACATCATCCGCTGTTTCTGCTCGGTTTTTCCTGTTTGCACTCTTCTCAGAGACAAGCACACAGCCATTCACTTATTTATTCATTCAGTAATTATTTACTAAGTACTTCTTGTATACTGGGTGCAGTGCTAGTTGTTAAGGACACAGGAATGGAAATAACATCTTTGGTTCCTCCCTAAGGACCTCAGTTAGCAGACGGTAGGTGATACACAACTAGAAGCAACCCTTACATATAAAAATTGCAAACTGTGCTCAGTGCCGTAAAGAAAAAGGACATGACTTTCTGAGAGTCATTGAAAACTGTCTTTTAGGTTGGGGGCAAGAAAACACTTTATGGAGAGGTGATGTTTACACTGAGAAAGAAGGATGAGAAGGAACTAGCCAAGTGAAGACAATATATAAGTATGGGCACGAGTGTGGGGTGGGAGGAGAGAAAAAGAAGATGAAAAACATTCATATCAAAGAAACACTGTGTGCAAAAGGCCTTAAGGGCATTTTACACAGGAGCTCAAAGAAGCAGCAGCAACAACAACCAAAACCAGCTGACAAAAAACTCAGACACCTGGAAGCAGTGATGCAGAGAGCAGAGATGAGATTGGAGGGTGGCCAGGGACCACTTTTTAAGGGCATTCATTGTAAGCCCTAATAATGCACTGCATTGCCCTCTTATTTTAAGTGTAAAGGCAAGATTAAGGATGAAGGGGATGAAATGATCAGTGTTGTAGTTTTTTAAAAAAATGACTCTGTAGAGATAATGAATTGGTGAAAGTAAAAGTGGGGAGATCATTATTGGAGTGGTCCAGGTGAAAGGTAATCATGGTGAAAGCAGAGAAAATGAAGAAAAGTGAAAAGGCTTGGGATAAATTATGGAAGAATAGCAAGAGTGGAAAGCAAGAAATCAATGACTCCCAGAGGGTCACAAGAGAACCTTCTGGCATCTTGGAAGTGATCCAAGTGGTGGTTACACGGCGTATTCATAAGTAGAAGGTGGTTGAACTGTACGCATCAGATATGTGTGCTTTATGCTCTTTTTTCTCTGTAGTCTATACAACACAGGAATAAAAATGTTTAAATAAACTTTCTGGCTTGTCAACTGTGTGGGTATCAGTGCCTTTTTCTCAGTTGGGAAAGCCTAAGGGAGGAGGTGAGGGCAAGGAATCAAGAGACTCATTTTGGTGTGTGGGCACTGAGGTCCCTGAGTGTCACCCAAGTAGACATGCCACTTGGTCAGCTGTGTTTATGCATCTGGGACTGAGAGGAGCGACCTGGGGATAAATATCATGGACCCTTCTCATTTTCAGAATTTACTGCTCCATTCTGAGGGAAATCAGATAGGAAATAATAAACACATCGTCTGAAAAAAACAAATTGTAGGAAGTTAAACGGGCTCATAAAATCTTAAGAAGTTTTTACACAGACTGTCTTTCGTTTCTATTGAAATTCCAAAGGTCTGATGGTAACCAGAAGCACTATTGGGCTTTCACTCTGTGGAATATTTCTGAAGTTCTGGCAGCAGAGAAAATATCCATAAAAATTATTTCCTAAAAATCATGATTGGCCTAGATTTTATTATTGTTCAAAATCTTTCACAGAACTGCAGTACAACTGCTTATGTGGATGATTTTGAAGTGATTAGACAAAATACAGGCATCTATGCCTTCCAGACTTTTGGAAAAAGTAACCAAAAAGGAAGATTCCAATCAAGCATTTTAATACCTAAAGGGTATGGTAAGTTACACATGTTGACTTTGTTAATTTAGTATATACTAGTTAGCAATCAGTGACAATATATCTGCACCCACATCTCCCAAAGTCACACTCTTTTTCCTGGACTTGGAGTTATAACAAGAGGAATTGCAATTATCCAGGTAATCAAAACAAAATTACCGTATTTTTTATTCTTATAAATACATTAGATAACCATTTTCTCTGAAATTGACTAAATCACTTAGTGTCTTCATTATATATTACTCTGCCTCCTTGATCCTTTTTTATTTTGAGACAAATGAATCTCAGATGATACAATGAAAACAAAAATAAAAGTAGATATGTACCCTTGTGTTCTACCCATTCTCATACACACACACACACGCATGCACACACAGAACCTTTGCTACTGACATGCAAATGCAACTGTTATGGGGTGATGTTTACTATAAACAATAGTTAAGAAATATAAACCCTACTAGGAATCTGCTCCATGAAGAAATATGTTTAGAAACAGATCTGCCACCCACTGAATAGAGTACACGTCCAATTTGAAGGTTCATTATAATTATTTCAGAATGGGTTGACAGCAAACTGCATTGAAATCAAACACAACATTTAAACTGCCTCCAAGTTAATCATGGCGGGAGTCACACAGTAATTTCTGCGGGGCTGGGAGGATAATTTTCTGGACCATCACCATCCAGTTTACACCAAGTCACTGGAGATACAAAAACATTTTTGAGACTCCTACATCCCAATAAATTATACAAATTGTCTGTCAAAAGCAAGTTTGATTTAGTAGGCACTAGTGCTAAGCAAGACACCCAGGGGAGCAAACCAGAAACCACTGATAGAAAATACAGAAAGCCTGGAGGGCCCAAATGCAATGGGAAAAGATGCAACAGCCATATGGCACTATACAGCCCATGTGACAGTCATTTCTTGATGTGTACTTATGTTGTGAGCACGCCTTAAAAATTCACTCCAGACTCTTTTAGGGAAGGAGGCAAAAATAATGTAGATATTCAGCGCTTAGAATAGAAGGAGGCATGGACCAGGGTTTGCAATGGTAAAGTGATAATTGAGTTACAGATTACAGAGGTAATCAACATCTACATTCTACATTCTAAATAACTGTTAATATTCTAAGGATTAGAACTAAACTAAAAGCAGCAAAAAAAAAAAAAAAAAAAAAAAAATCCAGATTCAGTTTATTTGTGGGAGAAAGATGAACAAGTTAATATTAGTGGCTACACAAAAAGCTAGTACCACGTAGGAAGAGCTGGTGATCTGGCTGGAGTGAGAGACTGCTGCGGAACGAATCCAGGCTCAACCTCTTCCTAATTTTCTAGCTGTGGGAAAACCATGGCAAGTCTCTGTGCCTTCATTTCCTGGTATGTAAAATAATAATAATGGACCTTTCTCATGAGGTTATCTTGAGGATTAAATGAGTTAATTCTTGTTAAACCACTGACAATGCTTGTTAAATAAGTAAGCTCTTAATAAATGTTAGCTACTGTGATTTGCAGATGATGAAACAGTTAGCTCAGTAAGACGTTTTCCTCTAATCATTATTCTCATGCGCTTATTTCATGTTTCACAAGAAGGCAAGAAGTAATTTATGAAAGTTTGTTCACATCCTTACTTGCCTCATTTTCTAGTAAAAAGCAAAGGTGACCATACCTCAGACAATCTTATTCTCTCTTTTTGTTCAATGAACTTGGAGGAACTCCGGTAGCGGCAGTGTCTTTGCTGTCTCAATCAGAAGCTAACATTCTAGAGATACGCAAATATTTAGTACAAGAGTGTTTTTACAAATTATGTACTAGGCTACGTGTGGGAGTACAATGCACAATAAAACTAGGCCCCTGCCCTCAGGCTCTTACAATAAATTTCCTGGCAGATATTTGGATCCTAGGAAGAGTAGGTAGGTAAGAAGTAGGCAGGTGCCAGGCTGTGCTGCCTGACATGCAATGCATGCTCAGTAAACACTCTCTCTTCTCAGTCTCATTTTCACAATGTTTAAAAACTCTCTAGAATGTCTTTCAATTTTTCAGCCCTTAACAGTTGAATCACAGAAAAAGTAAACCAAGATTTTCCAGTGAATTTTCTCATGCTTAAGCCCTATCACTTACTGTTTTCATGAATTAAAAACAAAATTCTATTTTTCATTGTATTAAAGACTTCCGTTGGTGGTTCCCCACACAGAGAGGAAATGCGATGCATCTATGGCCCATTATGTCATTTTATGGCTATTTTTTGCTCATATTCCCCATAGGATGATTGCTTATCTAACTGTAACTGACTCATGTCATGATGCTTCCTGCCCTAGCTTTAAAAGTTTAAATGATGTCAGATTTTATGATTGAAGAATTTTACCAATAATGAATCTAGTTTGTAATAGAAAATGACAATTTTTAGTCCTGTAAAACGTACTCTTACATGACACAAAAAATACAGAAACATAAGTAGAAATCAAATTGTAAAATGCGTCCCTATTGTCTCAGTCTGGAACTAACATTTCATATTGTCAGAATATCAAAAAGCTTCCGTTCACAATCATTTTTCTATTTCAGAATATCATAAATGCTTGCTATTATATAGATCAACATCAAAACCACACTTTAGACATTTCTTACAAATGAACATTGCAAAGCATAATTCTAAGAAGAAGTGAATGACTATTGATTGCTACAAGAAAATATTTTATTTAAACACTGTATTCACTTGGTACTTTAAATTGTAAAAGTGGTAATTGTTAGATTAAATTAATATTTTGTTATGTAAAATTCCCCAAATATGATACATTTATTTTTGAAATGGAGTTTGATTACACGAAGTAAGACCATCATCCTTGATTTTCTGTTATTTTATGTCTAATGTCATAGTCCATTTATATTTTTTGACCACATATAATTCATTCATTCATTAGTTCAGCAGATATATTTACTATCTGCTCTATATAAGGCACTGCAGTGGGATGTGAATTGTAGAAGAGAACAAAGCAGACAAAATTCTCTGCCCACCTGAAGCTGCCCTCCTAGTTTCTGAAACTGCTCTAAATCCTACAAGAAACACATAAAAATTACTCTGTACTTAAGGATGATAAAGAATAGTCAGGATAAAAGCCTTGGCAAACATTATATGCATTGTTATAGCAATATCATAGAAAGAAAAATGATTCATAATAGAAACATTCTTCATCTATTGAACACGTAGTATGTATAGGTCATGAGTTAAGCATTTTATAGGCATTACCTTCTTAACCTCAAAATCTGATGAGTTGTACCATAACTATTCCCATTTTACATATAAGTATGTTTCACTCAAGATGACACAGCTCTTAAATGATAGGTCTTCATTTCAATATAGGTCTGGGGTCCAAGTCTGTGTTAAACATTATGTTCAACAAATTCTGGGTTATGCAAGAGGCAGTTGTAATATAATACATTCTAGAAAATTAAGCCCATCTAGATTTAGGGCTGATGAGATATTGAAAAAACAATAAGTGTTCAGAAACTCTATTGGAAATCTGGCCATAAGGCTGTAGAATTAGCATTTGCACAAGGAACTAAGAGTGGTGCTTCACAATCTTACTGATACATATGATCGTAATACTTAACACGTGGAAAAGTTGGGTGGCCCAAAAGGAAAGCATTGTTCAAGAGGACCAAAAGAGGATGCAACATTCCTAAGCTCTGTTTCACTTTGATGTTCACCATTCTATTGCATTAATTCATGACATTGTGAGTCATTCAGAGGTCATCTGATTAGAGAGTTGCTTTCTTAGAACTTTTCCAGACAACTTGCATTAGGTATTTGTAGCTGATTCCTTGTGGAAAGAAGTATGAAAATAATCTCATTCTTTTCCAGTCTGAGAAAAGATGCCAAATGAAGGAGGTCAGTAACACAAAGGACATGGGACAGCTGGGAAACAGGAGACAGGTGCTTGGTGAGTCAGTAGTAGCTGGATTCTGCTCAAGAGTTGCATTCTTCAAGATGTCTAAATATTTGCATCATGATGGAGTGTATTTAGTTTGGAAACCATATAAATTAATACAGATCATACATATAAATTAATGCAAATGAAGTGCTCATTTTGAACACTTTTAAAGAACCTCTTGATAAAGTCAACTAAAATTGTGGATAATTTAAAAACAAAACAAAACAAAAAACCTTTTGAAGCAGCATGAAAGCAAGAAAACTATGGGTATCAAAAACAAAGAGAAGCCAGGGATCCTGGGAGTTGTTCAAACACCAAAGACGTCTTTTATCCTAAGGGCAGAAAATGGGAGACTGGAGACTTTCATTGTAATGGCTGCAGAGAGCACAGAGATCAAGAGATAAGATTTAGGATTGAGATTGTTACTCTCTACTCCCAGACAATTACTACAGACACAGAGAGTTCCCAGTATTCTGGTCTTGCCATTCCCTTCCTCAAACAAGTTCAAGTTATAGCCAGACAGCAAAGATAGCAAAGAGGAGAGTGTGGAGAACAGTGTATGTGGGTCTGGGATTTGTCTTTTCCTTCTTCTCATCTAGATGGACAAAGAACTACTTAGATCTAAAATCTCACCTTCCCCTCCCTTGGGGTCACAGGAAAGCCCATCAAGCTTTCTGACAAATGCACTGCTGAAAGCACATTCATAACCCTGTCCAGAAGTGAGCACAAGAATGCACAGTCATGAGCAATAGATTCGCTCTTGTCTTCCCAAAATCCCAGAGACAAGCCCGGGTGCTTGTCATCTGCTGATTGGAACAAAGGCAGTTGCATGAAGGGTGTGCTGATTGTTAAGTTTATTTGCATGCTGACCAGTGTTTACTCATGGTCTATATTTCCTTGGGCAATGCCCTCAGATTCCTGGTGAAGTTAGTTTTAGGACTTCTGTAATTTGCTCTAGCCCTCACTTTAGGTCTTTGGACTCCTTCTAGGCAACTGCAGATGGAAAGGCAGAGAGGACCAGAGACTGCCAGTAACACTGTCTCAGGCCATTTACTTACTTTGGGCTAACACTGCTGGGTCCCAAACACATGTGGCAGGTACTATCATCCCCATTTTGGGAATGTTAAAACTGAGATTGAGACAGGTCTAGGAACCCACCAAAGTCACACAGCTAATAAGTAAGTCAGGATTCAAACGTTGCTCTGTCTGACCCTACCGCCAGCTCCTTAGAGCTCTGTCACACAGCCTCTGCCTTTGTGGCGGCCGCATTATCAGCTGCTCAGTTCAGGAACTGGCAGTGAGGCTTCTAGAAGCTATGAAGAGTGGCTGTTCCTAGTGTTAATATCCCAGCAACCTGCCTCGTGTTTCAATTATGGCAAGAGTCTCAATCAAGCTAGGACTTTTAATTGGACAGACTCAAAGCATTTAGAACACTATAGAAAAATAAGATTCTTAAAATTCTAAAGTGTTACTGTTTCTATTTTATTATTCCTTTAGCAGCTAGATGTCTTATAAAAATAGCTCAGTTATAATGATCACAAGAAAAATACTTTCAATTTTATTGAATAAGGACCATGTATAGTAGGGTGAATAATCTCTAAGTCTTCACGCTCTCCCAGAACACAAGATTACTCATGATTCATAGGGACTGTAACACAGGGTCCTTGGGATCTTATGAATAAATCACTTTCTTTTTCTAAGTGTGTTAATATTCTAATATTCAACTCTTATTGAGAAAGTCAATTCTCTCTCTGCAGCCATTAGCTTCTTAAGGCCATGGAGCACATTTCTGGAAGCCTACTTACCTTTACTCATCACCTTTTCTCAAAAAAACCTGAAACTGGCTCGAATATAATATATTGAATTATGTTTGGGAAGAGTGCTGGGAAAGCTGAACTGATGATCCTCCAAAATACGCTTGTCACCTGCTGTGAGTTTCTGAATCATGCCATGAAGAATAAAGTACTGCCAGGAGTGTCTCTGAGAAAGTGTCAAAAGTGTCTGATTTAATTGTTAACGTAAGGATTTAAGATGCTGTTTTTCCCTGGTGCTAACACCTCTCATTGATTCTGGAGCATTTCCATTTGTTGTTTAACAGAAACAGCCTCGGTATTTATAGCCCTATCACTCTAGAAGGGAAGCATTTGCAATTTGCACTTTCAATTTTGACTCCTAGACTTCTTTTTCTTTAAACACCCTTCAAATGAGTGTCAGACTGCAATTCAAAGAATGCTTTGCAAGAGGTTGCATAAAGCAATTCTCATCCCTATAGGTGAACATTTCAGAAGAACCCCCATATTTCTTTGCTAATTGAAATCTAAACTCATGAGCCCTAGTTATCCTCAATCCCACTATTGTCAGGGCTTGGGGGAAGATTTGTATGTGTGTGTTCTTGTGTGCATGCTGTGACTGGAGTCATACCCTGTGGCAGATTGCTTTATCTAAAAGTGGTCACATCCGTACGTATTTATATTCCATTCCACATGCTTTTCTTACGATGTGATGTTAGCATTCCTCCATCAAGATATGGGGTCTTTGTTTCTTCGTCTTGAGCTTGAGGGGATCTTTACAAATCCTTTGATCAATATAATGACATAGAAGTGGTGCTGCATGATTTCAAAACAAAGTCATTAAAGGCAGGACATATTCTACCTCTCTATTTCTCTCTGTCTCAATGCTGCCCTTTAGCCACCATGTTACGAGGAAGCCCAGAACATGTGGAGAGGCCATAAGTGGATGTTCTAGCCAAAAGTCCCTGGTAAACATTAGCTGATACTGTAACCATCCAATGGGTTCTTTTTGTCCACTGCCTGGGTAGACCCTATTTATCAAGGCAGGGGAATCACAATAGAGAAAGAGTTTAATACACATAGAGCCAGATGATGGGAGACTAGAATTTTA
Source organism: Chlorocebus sabaeus (assembly GCF_047675955.1). Taxonomy (NCBI): domain Eukaryota; kingdom Metazoa; phylum Chordata; class Mammalia; order Primates; family Cercopithecidae; genus Chlorocebus; species Chlorocebus sabaeus. The sequence continues at coordinate 37,445,175 of NC_132913.1, forward strand.
TTATTACTCAAATCGGTCTCTTCAAAGGCTCAGAGGCTAGGGATTTTTTCAAAGGTATTTTGGGGGAAGAGATGGAGGTTGCTAGGCAATGGGTGCTTGCTGATTGGTTGGGGCTGCAGTTATAGGGGTGTGGGAAATGTTTCTCCTATGTGCTAGGTCACTTCTGGGTGGGACCACAGGGATGGTTGGCTGGTCCAGGTAGAGTCATCAGTAGTCAGACATGCAAAGCACCTGAAAAGGTTGTCTAGGAAGGCCAATCTTAGGTTCTACAATAGTGATGTTATCTGCAGGAGTAACTGGGGAACTTGCATATCTTGTGACCCCAGGAATAATGGCTGGCAATTCTTTATGTCTATACCTTAGTAGAATTCAGTCTCCTCTATCCTCCCAGCCTGGTGCTCTTTCATTAGCTTTGCAAAGGCAGTTGAGTTTTGGGGAAGGGCTATCATCATTTAAACTAGAAACTAAGTGTCTCCCAAGATGAGTTTGACTTAAGCTTAAGAATAATTAAGGGCAGATTGAAGGCTAAAGGCAGGATGGGGATTGGCTAGATCAGATCTCCCTTACTACCATAATTTTATCACTAATAAAATTTATGCAAAGGTGGTTTCAATTTCATGACTTCAACCTCACAAGAGACTTAGTCAAAACCAGTCATAGGTCAAGCCACACCCTAATGTAACTGCTCAAGGGGTTCACCTTGCCTGCTGCCTAGGGACAGCCAATTTACCAAGACAGGGGAATTGCAATAGAGAAAGTAATTCACACAGAGCTGGCTGTGTGGGAGACCCAAGTTCTATTACTACTCAAATCAGTCTCCCCAAACATTTGAGGTTCAGGATTTTTAAGGATAATTTGATGGGGGTGGGGTGGGGCACTGAGTCAGGAGTGCTGATTGACTAGATCAGACATGAAATTATAGGGAGTTGAAGCTGTCTTTTTCTTGTGCTGAGTCAGTTCCTGGGTGAGGGCCACAAGATCAAATGAGCCATTTTATCGATCTGGATGATGCCAGTTGATCCATCAAGTGCAGAGTCTGCAAAATATCTCAAGTACTGTTCTTAGGTTTTACATTGCTGATGTTAGTCCCCAGGAGCCATTTGGGGATGCATGACTCCTAAATATGACTCACAAATATATTTGTGAAATGATTGATCTCTAAATCATGCCATAACAAATCTTCCCAAAATGTAATAACTTGAAACAGCAATAATCATATATTATCTCCCACAATTTCTATGGATGAGTGAAACCACCACTGAAAAATTATAACTGAGACAGTGAAAGAGATCTGACCCGGGCAACGTCATCTTGCTTCTAACCTCCAAGCTATCCTTGTTCATGTTGCTTTTCCGAAGGAAAAACAAGGAGGAAGGTGATTTTTGACTGTAGAACACTTTTGAGCATGGAAAGCGCATCTGATTAGAGACTTTATCCAGTCAGAGGGAAACTGGGGACATAGGAAACCATAGGGTATAAATCAGAAGGAAAAATGGGAAAAATCCAAAGGAACATTTTGCTTCCCTGGAAATTATGCTGAGTCAGCTCTTTTGAAGACACTAACGGCTACAAAAATCACAACCATTTCTAAGTCACCCCAGAGCTCATATAAAATAGCCAGATCCTATGACAGGTTGCCTGCATTGTTTCTTTTGCTTAGTTCTGAGGGTTTATAAGAGGAAGAGTGAAACCACCAAGCCTAACTTTTCTCTAAGGCGGGTCAATTGACTGCTCACCATAGGCAAACTGCAGATTTTGCAGGCCCCTGGAAAGTTGTAATTGCAGATTGACTCCTCCATCCTAAGAGGAGGAGGAGCAAAGCTGCTCACTAGGCTCCAAGCTGGGTAGAGAGCCTGGTCAAACTGTTGGTGCCTCATGACTCAGGAGTCCAACAGCAAGACACCTTGTGAGAAAAGATTGGAAGCACTGCCAGAGCCCTGAGGACTTCCGAGCAAGCCTAGGCATGTGAATGCCTAGGAGATGGCCAGCTGGAAAGCAATCTTGGGTCTCAAAGGATTTCTCTGCTCTCTTGGGAAAAATAATAATCTTCACTTCGGGCAATGACCCTATTAAAAATTTCACTTGGGTGGTCTCTAAAGTTCTTTCAATATCTAAAAAAATTTTGGTATAGTCTTATATCACAACTATGGCTAAGAGGAAGCAAATAAAGTCTGGAAATCTTAATAGGTTTTTTTTTTTTTTAAATTAAAGAATTTCTAAGATTAACTTCTCTCTGCAACTTACAGCTTCTTAAAGTAGAAAAGATAAAAGTGTCATCTAAACAAAAATGCCCCAAACTAAAGCTGGCTTAAATGGGGAAAACTCATAGAGTTACTTGTGTTTTAAACACATATACAATATAAATGGTGTCAAAAGTTTAGAATCTAGAATTTTAAAGTCTCTTTAATGTTATCTACAGAATACATTCTAAATCTGAAAGCAACACAAGAACAATATTTCTCTTAGTGTTTATTTCAGGTTTCTTTTGCCCCAAATTAATTGGGAAGCAGGGAAAAACAAAAAGAATAAAAATGCTTCATCCAACCACAAGGAGACAGCCAAACACTCTTGGCCAAGCTATTTACCTGGGCAGCCTGCACGTGGAGAGCGGAAATGGCTCTCTCTTCTTCCCTTTTCTCTGATAAGAGAATACTGAGCTTTTCTTTGAATGAAAGAAGAATCTCTACCTTCATAGTGAGACATAACTTTAAGGAGGAAAATAAAAATACTCCCTGGAAAGTACATAGTTATATAGTTAAGGGGTTTTTTTTTCCCTTAACAGAAAATTTATAAACCTACCAAAACATGAACATTATCAAAAGATCAGGGAAAAACATCTTTGCCATATTTATAGATTTTTTAAGAGACAGCTTATTCAAATCACCCAAAAGAAAAATGACTTACAACCTAGTAGAAAAAATGGCAAAAGAATGTGAAGTGGCAATTTACAGAAAGCAATATAAATAGTTATCATACAAGAGATGTTCAGTTTCACTCATTCATGAAAACGCAAATAAAAAAATAAATGGGATATCACGTTTTACTTCTCAGGAAGACAAAAAATTAAAAGTTTGAGGTCATCTGGTGCTGTTAGATATCTGGAAAATGTCAACTGTCATACACTGTGAGATAATAATTTGGTATAATTTTACAACAGGAAAATTTGCCAATACCTATCAAATTATAACATAAACATACTTTTGACCTAATAATTTTACTACATATACACACACTCAAAGTTTATTTCTAAAAATGCCCCTGAATATACATGAAAAAAGTTTATGTTAATATGTGTGTTTAGGCCGGGCACAGTGGCCCACGCCTGTAATCCCAGCACTTTAGGAGGCAGAGGCGGGTGGATCATGAGGTCAGGAGATCAAGACCATCCTATCTAACACAGTGAAACCCCGTCTCTACTAAAAGTACAAAAAAATTAGCCGAGCCTGTTGAGGCGGGTGCCTGTAGTCCCAGCTACTGGAGAGGCTGAGGCAGGAGAACGGCGTGAACCCGGGAGGTGGAGCTTGCAGTGAGCCAAGATCGTGCCACTGCACTCTAGCCTGGGGGACAGAGCGAGACTCCGTCTCAAAAGAAAAAAAAAAAAAGTGTGTTTAATTATGTGTGTGTGGCATGGCCTTATCTTCACACATGCGGGTGTCCATTGCAGCCCTGTCTGTAAAAGATTAAAACTAGATACAACGAAAGTCCATCTGCAGGGATTAAACAAATTGTGGGACTGTAAAATAATAAATCACTGTAAAGTCATTAAAAATAATAAATTAGATTTGTATGAAATTATTTGGAAATATCACATAATGCAAGTGAAGAAAGCAAAATGTAGGACAGTCTATCTAGGATGATCATTTTGTTATAAGGTAAACATACAAATGTGCAGGGAAAAGAAAGATACAGGTACATGCAATACCCCGGCTTCCTGCACCCCACTGTAAGATATATAAAACTGTCAATCAGTTACACTTTGGAGAAAGTCTGGGAGGTGGGGACGAAAGAAAATAATTTTATTTTTTTGATTTGTACATTTTTGTATATTTCTAGCCTCATACATCGTTGATTTTATAAAAATACCAAAAAGTTATCTGACACGGAAAATTATCCAACTCTTGTTTTCTCCTTTGTACTTCTCTGCATTAAATAAATATTAACTAGTACGTTAATATATATATTTTTTCCTGGCTCTTTTTCTTGCATGTCGAAAATCAAAGTTAAATTTCCCTGCCAGTTATATAATTAAAGCCTGTCAGATTCAAAGAGAAATTACGAAAAGTGATTTTCTAAGAAAGGGAGGACGTAAGGATGCACCACTGATGATCTTACTCTTAATAAATCCCTGTCTTTAAACAGCAATAGGTTTTCTAGCCAATCTTTTAATGTGATTCTTCTGCTCATGCCAATTCACGTCTGGGGATGGTTTTGCTGCCTTTAAACACTAAAGAGTTGTCAGGCAAAGGCTCCAAGTCGGGTGTCTTCAGGACAGACATTGAAACACAGAAAGGACCGAAAAAACAGAAGTAAAATAAACCTGAGAACGTAAATAAAATGGACAAATTCCTTTAAAGGTAAAAATTAGCAAAACTACAACATCAAAGAGAAATTCTGAATAGTTTTATAGCTATTAAACAAATGGAATTACTAAGTAAAATCCACTAACAACTACTATACTATTATATGTGCTAAAATCTAAAAACTGACAATAGCTAGAATGATCTATATGGTAATTGATTAGGAGACATTAATATGAATTCACATTAGATTAATGTAGACATAGATTATATGTAGAAATATTTATCGATTATATATGGCCGGAGTGAAAGCACACAGACATCTGTATAAAAAGGATCATTATCTCTTACATCATGGCATATTAAAAAATGAACTTAAAATAGATCACAGACCTGAAGGTAAAACTTAACTATAAAACTTCTTGTAAAAAAAGAATAAAAATCAAAATCTTTATATCCCTGGGATAGGCAAAGATTTTTACACAGAACACAGAAAGCACAAAATCATAAATTGCAAAAATAAAAAAAATTGTATTTTATCAAATGAAAACCTTTTTCTCTTTGTAAGACAACATTATGAACGTTAAAAAGTAAGCCACAAAGTGAGCGGAAATATTTGTAATATGTAGATACGACAAAGGACTTTATTCAGAATACATAAAGATATATCACAACTTAATAATGAGACCAACCAGCTGCTTAATAAATGAGGAAAATATTTGAAAAGACATTTCAAATATGTGGGGGCAAAGGGTATACGGGACATCTCTGTAATTTCCTTTCAATTTTGCTGTGAACCTAAAACTGCTCTAAGAAAATAACGCCTTTTTTAAAAAAGTAGGCATTTTATAGCATAGGCTAAAACTGCATATGCAACCATGGCATAATTCTATGGATACACACACATCATATGGAAATGTTCTTTGACTGGGTCTTAAAAAGTAATATGAAATGGAATAAAGAAAAATCAAATAATTTCTAATCAATCCATTTACAATCCTGGGGATTTTTCATTTAGCTAAACTTACTGCAGAGATAACATAAGCTGCAAGAGACAAACCAAAAAAAAAAAAAAAAAAAGAAAGAAAGGAAATAAGAAAGAAAGTCCGTTAAGCAGAATTTAAGTTGTCACACATTTATAGCCCCACCAAACGGGTACATTTGTTAACAGCCGATGAACCTATGTTGACACATCATAATCACTCAAACTCCACAGGTTACACTGGAATTCACTATTGCTGTTGTACATACTATGGGTTTTGACAGATGTCTAATGACACATATCGATTATTATAGTGTCATACAGAGTAGTTTCACGGCCTTAAAAATCCTCTGTGCTCCAGGTATCCATACCCCAAAACCCAACCCTTGGTAACCACGGATCTTTTTATGGTGTCCATAGTTTCGTCATTTCCAGATGTCATGTACTTGGAATACAGAGTATGTAGCCCCTTCAGATTGGCTTCTTTCACTTAGCAATATGCATTTAAGTTTCCTCTATGACTTTTCACGGCTTGATAGCACATTTGTTTTTTGGGGCTGAATAATATTCCATTGTCAGGAGGCATGTACCACAGTTAATTTATTTGTTCACCTACTGAAGGACATCAGCATCATGGTTACTGCCAAGTTTTGACAACTATGAACAAAGCTGCTGTAAATATATATATACACAAAAAGAAAAGACATTTCAGAGAAGAACATATGACATCCAATAAGTACATTTAAAAGTATTCAACATCATAAGTCATCAGGGAAAAAAGTTAAAATCACAATGAGATACCTCTATATACTCATTAAAATAGCTAAAATTAAAATGACTATCATCAAATGTTGGTTGGAATATAAAGCAACTAAAAATGGTATCTATTTTCTTAGGAATATAAAATGGTAAAACCATTTGGAAAAATGTTTGACAGCTTCTGCTAAAGCTGAACATATATCTACCATTAAACCCAGACATTCTACTCCTTGATATTTGCCTAAGATGAAAACATATAGCCACACAAAAACTTGTACACAAATGTTTATGGCAATTATTTTTTGATAATGAAAAATCGGGGGGAGGGGACCCAAATGTCTATAAAACAGATGAATGTGTAAACTGCAATGTGTCCACACAAAGAAATAACAATTAGCAACAAAAAGATCAAACTACTAATTTAGCAACATAGATGAATCTCAAAATTATGTTGATTGAAAGAAACAGTGCATTCTGTATTTTTATACTTTTGTACAAAATTTAGAAAATGCAAATAATCTAATAATGACAGAAAGTAGACCTGTGGTTGCCTGGTGCCAAAGGCAACGTGTAAAGTCAATTTTAGAGAGGAAAGAGGATTTAGGGAGGGAGATGGTGATAAAAATGCTGTCTCCATTGTAGTGATGGTTTCTTGAGTGTATAGGGGTGTCAAAACGCACGTAATTGTATTTACTGAACATAAATTATATTGCAATAAAGTCTTTTAAAGAGTCATTTACCTGCTATTTTAGACAAAAATCATCAAGAATTGAGAGAAACATACGCAAGAGTTGGAGTAAAAGGTGGAGCCAAGGTTTAGTCCTAGCTGATAAATATCAGGAAGACAGAATCAAGAGAAAGATATCTTTGGTCTCAACTGCAAGAGATGGCGACTTACCAGGTCTGACACTGATGTGTTCAAAAGTTCTGGAGTCGTGATAGGAGATGTTATCTCACTACGTTGCTTTCTGTGATCCATTCCTTCTTTAACTGATCCCCATACTCCCTGCCCCCAAAGCTATGGATTCCAAGGTTAACACCCACCTTAGAACTCTACCAAATAAATAGTAAGATATTTTCTGTTAAGCCAATGTTTCAAGTAGTGATGTCTAAAAATCATTTAATGTCCTCTTCCTTCAACACCCCCACCCCAGTTGAGACATTTGACTTTTAACAGGGTGCTCCCACATTTACTAGAATCCACACTGTAAACTCTCTAAAGGTGTGAGTCACGGCACTAAAGCTGATGAAGGGCAGGATGAGTTCAATCAATGGAGCTTTTAGCTTGGCTGCTGAAACCATGAGATATTTTCCCCTCTAACAGTAAAGTCAGCCCTACCAAACTGTAAAAGAATGAAGACCAGGACTTTTAGCAAATGCAAAATCACCCACACAAAATCAGAGTGTCCCCAGGACAAATGGCACCTTTGCTGGACATCTTCTGAGTTCTACCATTGTTGTCATCTTGTGCTTCAGTAGGGGACTCAGGTGCAAAGGTAGGGCACACCTGCCCCAGGTGACCTCCTCAGAACCCTGCACTATGTCTTTCAACGACTTGCCCATATGCAAAGGCAACCTAGTAGAATCAAAAGAGTTTCTTTTTAAAGCAGGTGTGTGACTTTGTGTGGGCAGCTTTTTAACTTCTCCCTGTGAGAAATGCTAACATCTTGAGCAATCAAAAATTATATAGCATGTGTAGCAATTGTTTCACAAGCTAATAATTTTTCTCCTCCTCTCCTTTTCCCTTCCTTCAGTGCAAGTTGTAGTGGCTTGAATTGTGTGCCACAAAAAGATACACTGAAGTTCTGATTCCCAGTACCTGTGAACATGACCTGATTTGAAAACAGGGTCTTTGCTGATGTAATTAGTTAAGGATCTCCAGATGAAATCATCCTGAACTTAGAGTAAGCCCTGAATGCAATGAGTGGTGTCTTTATAAGAGGAAAGGACACGCAGAGACACAGAGAAGAAGGCCATGTGAAGATAGAGGCAGAGAGGAGTGACGCAGCTGCAGGCCACGGAGCACCAAGGACCACTGTGAACCACCAGCAGCTAGGAGGAGGCAGGAAAGATTCCCCCCTAGAGACTTCTGAGGGAGCATGGCCCTGCTGTCACCTCGATTTCTGACTTCAGGCCACCAGAACTGTGAGAGAATACATTTCTGTTGTTTTAAGCCAGCCAGTTTGTGGAAATTTGTTATGGCAGCCCTAGGACAGAAAATATACAGGCCAATCCTATATTGGTGCACCCAGTGCACCAATAATATTTAATTTAGATAATGTCCCAAAGCTATGTCAGAGGAGCAAAGAACTAAAATTATAATCACTAATTTTTCATGCTGGATGCAGTGGCTCATGTACTTGGGGAGGACGAGGCAGAATGATGGCCTGGGCAACATAACAAATTCTTTATACAAAAATATTTTAAAAAATAAAAAATTTGCTGGTTGTGGTGGTGTATGCTGGTAGTCCCAGCTACTCAGGAGCCTGAGGTGGGAGGATCACTTGATCTTGGCAGATCAAGCCTGCAGCTGCAGTGAACCAGATTATGTCACTGCACTCCAGCCTGGACAACAAAGTAAGACCCTGTCTCAAAAAAAAAAAAAAAAAAGTGTAAATCTAGTTTAAGGTAGAAGCCAAATATTAAATGATATCATGTAGAGAAAAACCAAGAGCTGTTAAAATTGCATAGTGGTACAAGTATTTTGAAAAACAACCTGGTGTTATCTTGTAAAGCTGAAGATGTGCACATCCTTTCACAGAACATGACTGCCGTAGAGAAACCGTTGCACATATTGACAAGTGTAGGAATCTTTCTCAAATGTTGTTTCTGATAGCCACAAACTGGAAATAATCCAGATGTCCATCAACAGAATAACAGTACACAAATACACTGTATATTTACAAATAAAGTGTTCTTCTACAGTGTATATTCATAAAATACAGCTACATGCAACCAACTGGATGAGTTTTTCAAACATGATGTTGAATCAAAGGCAAGAATATATATATAGAGAGAGCATGATTTCATTTATATAAAATCTTGAAGATAGTTATCAAATGTAAATTATGTTATCTGAAGATGAATACTTGGGTAGCAAAACTATAAAGCAGAACAAGATAGCGATTAATATAAAATTCAGGATAGTAGCTAACTCTAAGAGGGAAAGTCAGTGGTTATGATAGGGAAGAAATATACAGGGATGAAGGGAGGGGTGGGCTTTCATTGCATTGGTAACTTTCTTTTTATTTGGTTGGGTGGTGGTTTCGTGATTATTTATGTTTTTTCTATACCTTTATTCATTATATTCTTTTTCTTAATATAAAGTATTTTTAAATAATTCTTTTGAAAAATGATAAAGGATAAAAAAGGAATGAAGCATATCAGCAGAAGCATAAAATGTTCCTATTCACGTTGAAGAAATGTGTATGTTTTCATGTGGTTCTTTCACATTATCTTTCCCGCTCTGGTTTCCAGTCTGTCAGCTAAACTCTTATCAAGGCATTTTCTACTGAAATCCACGGTTCTGGAAAAGAAAGGAATATGATGAAAAAGCTCAGCAAATCTTAACCGTTACCTTGGGCTCAGGGCTCTATGGAGAATGTGGTTTAGCTTTACCACAGACTACCTCTCCCAAAGCTGCTAAGTGGTGACAGAGCTTGGTTGGGGATTGGTGTAGGTGCGGAAAGATGCCAGCTAACATGTAGCACTTTGCCAATTCAGAACGGATTTTCACATGGTCTTGTCTGAGCCTCACCCTAGATCTGTGAGAACACCTTACTGCTGCTGTTATACTTTTGTTATTGTTAATGCTGTCGAGAAATTAAGGCACTTGTGCAAAGTCACAAATTAGGGAAATGACAGGGCCAGAATTGGAAACCAAGTTTTCCCCAGTGGAATTTGATGACCTTTAATGGGGTTCTGCAGCAAACTTGCTGACATCCACATAAACGTGGCAGGAGACTCTGCAGTACTTAACTGATTTGATGCAAATGTCTCATACTCTGGCTGTCATGGTGGGCTGTGAGCCAGCAGGCTCTGACGGGCTGTGCAGAACACAGACATTGTTTAAGCTAATCACAGTATATCTGAAGACATTAGTCTTTTGTAAGGCTTGTACATATGGCATAGTCAGAAGACAACATTAATATTGCTCATGAGGGTTTGTACTGCTTAGCAAAGTCCTTCGTTTCTCTTCCATATGGTTGATATTCCATCCCCCCAAATATTACACACTCCTAGTCAAACCTCAGTTCTTTACAAACTCAAAACAATGAATCACTTAGTAAATCATTTCAGATAAATAGAAAGAATCAGATCTCTATTTGGATTTCCTGCTAAAGAAAGTAGTGTGCCGACCCTGGCTGTTTCATATTGCTGCCCTCCATGCCAATAAATCGACCATTTGCAATATTGCTTCTGCCAAGAAATCCCCCAGGTCCTCATGAGGTTTCAACAGAGGATATATGAAAAGACTGAACAAATATCATTGTTTCATCCTCATTTCTGTCCTCAAAGCTTTTGCAAATTTAAGCAAGCCATTTTTTATGATCTCCTCAACAAATTGTAGAAGTCTATTGAAACCATTCCTGATATTAGTACTTTGAGTTTCGGTGTCAAAAGGTAAAGTTTGCATCCATTAAATGCTTTGATAAAGTAACTTTGAAATAAAATACAAGCTAAAATAAAATCCAAACTGAGGTCCCAGTCAGCATTAAGTTGGATATTTCTCTTGCTTTTTCAAGATGATTCTATCATACACAATGCACTTGAGACGTACGCCAATGTAATTTTGCAGAATGGTAAAGCTTCGTTAAGATCACTAGAATCTGGTAGACAGAGACAAATCAAAGATGGCATTGTAATGAAAGAGCGCATGGTTGCAATGGTGTTTGCTTATTATCTATTAAGCTGCATGTGATGCTGGATTTAGGTATAATTTACTTCCTATTCTAAGATGGGACTGGTCACCTTGTGGATATGTAAAAGAGCATTCAGATCACCTCCTTTTCTCTCCTCAGCCCTGCGTGAGAATTACCTTCAGAGTACAATTGCACAGGCCTTCATCACCTAAAATAATCTCTCCAATTCAAATGAAAAACAAGAAGAAAACGAGTTGGAACCTTAGTACAGTATACCTCATTTGAAGAATTAGGAAACCCTACATCTAGAGTTTATCTTTTAAGTTAAGATGGCACACGTATCACATAATCAACATATAAGAATATGGCAATTATTTTATTTTTAGAGTCTGGTAGAGTTCAAAGAAAGGCCATGGAGAGAATGACTGTCATCTGGAGCTGGAATCTAGCGTATCTGAGGTGCATGACTCTGGTGAACCAAGTAACAATGGCATCTCTTTTCTGAGTGCTCTCACTGTGCATCTACATCTAAATGAAATTGTCTTGGATATGAGAATACACAAAGATATAAAGAAGAACAAATCAGTCTGGATTCTTAGACCAAAAATTGCAGAAAAATTTAAGTATTTTTATATCTACAGGAAACCCTCACTTGAAATTGCTGGAAGACTTAAAACTCATAAACCTCAGTTTCCAAATCTGTAAAATAAGGATAATAACTGTACTTTCTTTACTGGGTTGCTGTGAAGGTTTAATGAAATCATGTAAAGTACTTAACAAGAAGTTGAATATCTAGTAATTGCTTAATAAAAGTTACAATTAATGATTATATTTACATTATTTCCCAGCTAAAATATTCATTTGCATATAAAATTTTAAGTTTAATAAGGTGAAACAATAATAAAAATACCATATACCAGAGTATGGTGTTGCAACCTAAAAATCAATTTTTCCTCCATTATGTCATTTACTGTTCACAGACATCTCAAGGTTCTATATTTCCATATTCCAGAAGAGAAAACCAAAACTAATCTCTCTGGGGAGTTCATACACAGAAAGCAGAAATATTGCCTTGCACTTGTATAAATCTATCGTGTTAAAGACTGTCTCACACATTTCCCAAAATTGGTTTCAACTATTTTAAACTAATATGACTTTGAACTATATTTTTATAATTTTGATCATGACAAAATGTTCTTAAATTATACTCTGACCATCCAGTCAGAAGTGCCATATTCAAGTAAGCCTTTTTCATTTTCCTTTTGTGTCTCTTTCTTTAAAAAGAAGGAGAATATTAAAGGTATGTGAGGAGGAATATGTCATGTATGCAAAGGCACCTCATGGGATTTTAATCAGCAGGTATCTCAGGGATCTTTTGCAAGCAGGATGAAATAGAGGTGTAAATAAGGTAGTAGCTTTATTTCGTTTGCTTGTTTTCAACAAAGGCTTTATCCAATTAACCATGGGGTAGGTTAATGATAATTTATTATAGAAAAACTGTGTTAAATCTATGAAGTGTTGTTATTTTCATGGGAGTTGTGGGGTGATTAGAAAGATTTAATGGTTCCTTAAAATAGCAAATGACACCTATTCTAGGTAAAGCAATGAGCTAGCTCCCTCCTGGCTGAACAATAGAATCACCTGGAGCTTTCAGAAATGACTCAAGTCTGCAACTCACCCCCAAGAGATGGTGACTTAATGGGTCTGCAGTGGGGCCTAAACACTGTATATGATGTAAAAGCTCTTCAGGCGTTTCTAGTCTGCAGCCATGGTTGAGAGTTACTTTGATATTACTGTGATAGATGAATAAAAAACAAAATTTAATGTCCTAACAAGGAGCTTCAAATCCTGCTTAAGGAAAATATACTTCAAAAATTTATTGATATACTTTCACCAGGTGCTGAATGACCTGATTGCTGATAAATTTCATATTCCTTTCTCTCCTGTCTCATCTATCCCTCTAGCAATAAAATGATAAGGACAGAGACATAGAGAAATTACACCTTAGAATAAATTGTAGAAATGTCAAGGGCCACTTAATAATGTTTTGTTGCAGATACCCTTAATTATTCAGAAAGGACAGTTTTTTGAAAAAGAGTGCCCGACAAGTATCCCCAAAAAGTGTGCCCAAAAAGTGTCCAACTGTAATTACACATGCTTGGGGAGTATGCTAATTGTGAAAACTGAGCATTAAGAATGGATTGTGCTGGCTTTATTTAAGGCTCTGTTGATGCTCACGTGTTTGGTGATAAAAAGGAATCCAGGGCTTTCCCATTAGTTTTATCTTCGTCCCTGCCGCTCTCACTAAACCACATGAAGCTATAATGTGAATCCAGTTTTGTTATACCATGAGGAACGAAGCTTGCCTTGTTCATAGGCTATGCCAAAAGCTGGAAAAGTCCCAGTGGAGGAAATCTGATTCCAATTTGGGTATGAAAGTACAATTCCCCCCTGCCAGGTTTAAATTGAGAGCATATTACTCATTTTTAGTTAATTTCTCAGCCTACAGAATAATTTGGCACATGTGTGCAGTATATGTTCTCTCAGCTGCTTCCTTAGGGACCCCGACCTTGATGGGATAGTCGTAATTGGGGGGAAAAGTTAATCAATGAGAATCGTGGTTAAACACCCTATTTATGTAAGAAAATACATGTATTAAAATTAAAAGCAGAGCAATCAAAACAAGACGAGCAGATTAATACATTTTTCTTGTCTCTGACAATCTTTTTCTTAATGTCAAGGCCTGAAGCCCATGAGGGTAGAGAAATGAAATGCAATGGTTCTCAAAGCACGTGTACTGAGAAGAAAGAGGATCATAGCAAGTCAGCGTGAGGGAAGCCATCCTGTTCATGGGGAAACCAAATCTTCCCATGGATTTTAAATCCAGATCCTTTCTTGTAGATTTCTTATTGGTGTACTGAAAACTTCAAAGGAGATTTTTCAGGCTTTACATCCCTTTTAAGTGTATTCCTTTATAACATGAAAAATTATTGCCATCACCTATGTGATTGTAGTCTCTCTACTTCAGAAAAATACACAATGCTCAAAAGCTCCTATGTTATGTATGTATGCATAATACACATTTATATATTATATATACTCTAAAGTGCAATTGCATTTACATACATTTGAAAAATAGTGGTGGATACAAGGTCACCTAAGTTTCTCCCCATTTTGTAGTCAATAGTCATTCTTTCCTTTGACAAACAAAATACATCCCTAGGTCACCATCCTAGGTGTCTGCAGTTCGCTCACTATGTTCTGAAGATTATTGAGTAGGATGCTTCTTCCTTCTGACTCGGTTTCTTTTTCCCTGCACCTCACCTGACCTTCATGACTGCCATCCTTCCATCTGATTTCCTCACCCCAGGCACGGAACAAATTTCTCCCCTTCACTGGCTAAAATGTTACTCGTACAATAGTGTTGTACATAAATAAGACTTTCAATAAAAATCTGGAAGTAACAGCAGGGTGCTATCACACCACAGCAAGGGAGGCCATTTAAAATTGAACATCACATATTGTGTTGGCCAGTCATGTGTCAAGCAGGCCTTACCAAATATTGTTTCCCACTCCCACCCCCTGCCCCTTTCTTCTCAGGATCTAGCTGGGATCTGCTGTCTTCTTTTTGGCAAATGGAGGAGTTGGGGTGCAGTGGGGAGATCAGAGTTAGCTACAGTCTCGAACTCCTGGGTTCAGGTGATCCTCCCACTTCAGCCTCTCCTGAGTAGTGATTTGCTCTCTTCTAACCAATAATTATTTTAACTAATAATTTCTCCTACCTCTAGCACCCCTTTATCAACAACCTTTCCTCCTGCCTCAGACCCTCCACCACAGCAATGAGGATTCCAGCCTAGCTTGTCTCTGACATCAGGGGTAAATGGAAAATCTCTATTATTTCATTACACAGAAACATTTCAATCTCTTTGTTATTATTGTGTGTTTTATAATTAATATGATTAATATAATTATATGATTAATATAAAAAGTCCCATTATGTGTCTTTCTTCCTGCCCTTTAAGAGCAATCTGCCCATACTTCAGTCAATTGTAGCACAGTATCTTTTTCTCCCTGTAATAACTATGACTGAAACTATTTATCTGGCTTACAGCAGCATTGGTGCACCTCTTAGAACCCCCTTCAACATGCCCCGTTAAAGATCTACAGTCACCCCAGCTTGGAAACAGCTGATCTCCACATCAGTAAAACTCGGGAGTGGCAAATGGGGTCTTTGACACAGTTCACTTTTGGTGAAAACATGCTTTATCATGAATTTTGCTCCTTGTCCTTTTCCTCACCTGCTTTCTTTAATAAAGACGACGAACACTTATGGAGACAAAAGTAAAGGAAGACCTGTTGTAAGGTGTTAACTCTCCCTGAAACACAGCATTCGAATGTGCAACACAATCTTAAGCCAAGACAGTTTAAAGGAAGAATGAGTGTCTCTGGCTGTGAGATATTAATCATCCCAAAACAGAGGGAGAATATGTCTTTGGGGGAAAGGGGCCTTCCCAGCTTCCTGGAACTGTACAGTATCACATGACTTCCTATTCCATCTTTCTATATGCCTCCCTTTTATACACTAGCTTACTTTAACAGAAGAATTGAAATGGATGAGGTCCTAGTGAAGTCATACCTTCCTCTTCTCCTCTATAGTACTGGATTAATAGCTCCAGCCTGTGCTTCTCTCTTTATCCTCCAAACTGCCCACAGCCCCTACTTCGTACTAGGTATTCAACAGATAACCGGTGCTCAGTGCGCGGGTCTTATAAAACACTGATTGATTTCTGAATGTTAGAAATATGCATCTCTCTTCCTTACAAAAGTTAATTAAATTGTAAACCCGCCAATCATGCTGTACACTTGCATTTTGGAAGAGTGCCAAGTTAATATTCAGTGACTGGCATAATGTTGCAGTGGTTACAACTGTGAATCAGAATCAGACCCCCGGGGTCTGCAATTCAGCTCTGACATGTACCAGGTGACCCAGGGCAGGTTATTTAATACGTCTGGCATAGTTTCATCATATGTAAAATGGGAATAATAAAGTACTGGCTTCATGGGTTTGCTGCAAGAATAAAACAAGACAATTTCTGTTTAATGCTTAAAATGGTGTATAGCAAGAAATTCAAACATGGCTTTGTATATCTGCTTTCACTGAAGTATCTGTGTGATAGATGTAGGTTTCAAGGTAATGGTGAAGCTGAACTTAGAACATACAAAGAAAAGTGCAATGAATTGGTTACACAGCTCTAGAAGTTCCAGCCTCTTTGAAACTATAAAATGCAGAGGGGAGAAAAAAAGGAACCAGTTATGAAGAGATTTCTTTAGAAAGATCTGTAACTGACTGAGTCCCTAGAATCTGTCTGGGAGTAGATGGCTGAGATGGGTGGTCTTGTTACCTTTTAGCCCACTGTTTTGTAAATTTGAACTGAGAAAGGGATTCAATGGGAGTATTCTGAGACCTCTCTATACCGTGTCTGGGGCTGAAGAACATTGTGGGTCTCACTCCTGCTTCAGGGATCAGGAGAGCTGAGTAAACAGAGATGGGCTCAGTGCCTGGGAAACAGAGGCAGGACCATTTTGCTGGGTTAGAGACAGGCTGCAGAGCCAGTATTTGTCAGAGCAAAGGGTTTAGTTGCTTTTCTGAGGAGCAGATGCTGACTATTCAGGAGAGAGAAAGTTACCTGGTACGTGTACAGTCACATAGAGTTTCCTGAGAGGGATGGAGGACCCCAGCAGCTAAAGCCAGAGGGGAACATCAATGTTTGAAAGGAATCACATGCAACCACCCAGTGCAAGGATGCATCGGTGTGTTCAAAGTTATTGCAAAAGGGTGAGTGCACCTAGCTTCTGCAATGAGATTTGGGAAGAATCAAGCAAGTGTTCCAGAGAGAAGTAGACAGCTTTTTCAACATTTGCCAGGCTGGAGACTCAGCAAAGAGTTTCAGTTAGAATCCAAAGACAGTCTGCTGGCAGAATTCCTCCTGGCTCGGGGGAGGTCAGTCTTTGTTCTATTAGGGCCTTCAACTGATTGGATGAGCCTCACAATGTTATGGTGGTTAATTTGCTATACTTAGAATGTACTGTTTTAAATGTCAATCTCATCTAAAAAAAATATCTTCACAGAAACATCAAGAATAATAATTGGCCAAATGTCTGGGTACTATGACCTAGCCAAATTGACCCATAGATTTAATCATCACAGGTGAGGTGCAGGGAAGAGTATGCGAGCAAGTGAATGAAAGAGGAAAGCCAGACACATCCCTTTCCCACTTTGGGTTTGCACACTTGGGAAAGTGGGGAGGAGACTTGACGTTAAATCACACGGTAACTCTGATTTATTATGTACTAGATCTTCTGATTGTTCACATAAAAGTATCTGTACAACCCCAAGTAGACATAGGATGCTGGGAAAGAAAGTCACGATACTGCCTGAGCAGGCTAAAATATTAAACTTTTTAAAAAGAATAGCAGTATACCAAAAGAACAAAACAAGTTTTTCGATTAACCTGTGAGTATTCATGCATAGTATACCAGTTACATGCCCCTGGTACATGGTAAACATTCAGTAAGTACTCACTACTATTACTACCTATACATACACATATGATAATTTCCAATAAATCCCACACAAAGTCTATATACTTTTATATATATGCTTTTTGGATGGTTCCACATAAATTTAGACTGATGGCCTGAAATAGCAGCAAACATTTAAAAAACCAATTTTTAAATATATTTACTTCTTTTATAAAATTATATTCCAATGACTGCTTTATGTTTTGATGTTTCACATGAATATAGTTCCTGAACTTTGTTCTGTGGTGGGATTTACATATATAAACTTTAAAACTTAAACATATTCATGCTATGGCAAATATAGTGATCTTTGCTGATGTTCATCATTGTCTGTAGTCTTGGAGCACTATTGACTCTTAGGTGAACCAATAATCATCTTGCTCAATTGAAGTAGGAAGTTGTAATTAAAGAATTTGCTTACTACTCTACCTTCCCTTGCTCCTTCTCCCCTGAGTTTCTCTCTTCACAATATACCTGCCTTCTCTGCTACCCTGGATTTCAGAAAACATAGTTGTGTGTGGTACTCAAAGTAAGTCGATCAGTCAGAGACATCAGTTAGCTTGACCCAACGCTGGCATTCAAAGGTTCTTTTTTAGATGTTATTCTCTAGGCTGTACAAACAGCCTTTTAAGAGATGCTTTTAAGGTTGGAGATGAAGATCAATAAGAATAAATTGGATGCCCAGATCTAAGGATGTAAAAGGCTTGCATTAAGACAGAAATTGGCTTTCTTACACAAACAAACCCTTTCAGTTATAGCTTTAGCGGGTTTAATTTAGCCATGGGCTTCTTGATAATCATTTTTTTCTTGTTTTTTTCTTGTGTTTGTTTGTTTTATTATCTTTTATTCAAGGGAGTTAGGACTGATTACACCACACTTAACCCAAGATTGTTATATAAATTTTGACTTTACTTTTAAAAATTTCTGCTAAAGCACTAGCTGAAGTAGTTCTTATTTCAAAATAAAATGTATGTGTAAACTCATGGGACCTATAACCCAAAATAAATTACTGCAGTGGATCACTGGTTAAAAAGAGTGGTGGACTGGGGATGGCATTGTGTTAAGTCTTACTTTCCTGAACAATAAAGGGAAAGACTTGGCTGCATCCTTTGGCAACATACTGCATGTTCACTAATTTGTGGTTAAGGTTTAAACAAAATTCATGCTGGAAAATCAAGCAGTTTCAGAAGCCCCATTCTCATTCCATCAGACCACTTTGAAAATAACATACTGCCAAGTTTTTGAAAGTGGGATAGAAAGAATGTCTCGCCATTGACTTTTCAATGCTGAATAAATCAAAAGGCTTGCCAACTGGAAGACAGAATGAACACCAGCATCCACAATGAGGCCGGCAATGGCCCTGGTAAATGTTGAGTCTCGGAAATTGAAATTGTGACACTGTACTCATATTAGGCAGCAGGAAGGAGATGATCCTCAGAATTCTGTCAATTTAAGTGTCTGATACCCTTTCAGTAACCTGTGCCTTTTTGTTAAAGCTCAGAAAAGCACTTTATAAAAAAAAAAATATATGTGTTTTTTTAAATCAGTTCTCTAGGCTGTAAATCATAACCAATTCATATTTCTTAAACATCTGCTAGGAGCTTTAACAGACATTAATAAAATTGGGTAGTAAATTTACCATAAAGAAGAGATACGAAAAAGAAGGCACACTTACATGAAAATATAAAAAGAAAGAATGGACTTGGAGAGAAAAATGCGTAGAGAGAAGAAAACCGCCCATCCAGTTT
This sequence comes from Chlorocebus sabaeus, assembly GCF_047675955.1. NCBI lineage: Eukaryota > Metazoa > Chordata > Mammalia > Primates > Cercopithecidae > Chlorocebus > Chlorocebus sabaeus. Next base: position 37,464,625 of record NC_132913.1, read on the forward strand.
CCACCCTGGTGTTGCCTGTGATTGCATCACATTGCAAACTCTCATTGGCAGGCTTGTCGATTTTCTTTTTGGGTCCTGAGATCATTTTATCACAATTTCTAAGATGCTACCTTCTCCCTTCTTTCAGGGAAGGGCTCCCCATGCCTCTGAAAGTTACTGAAAGTCAAGTCCTACTGAAGCCCCAATAATTGAAAATCTCAGAAGGTGGTGAAAGTGACCAGAGCTCTCCCTGCCAGCAGTCATAGGGCTTTCCAAGTAGGCAACCAGGAAAGTAAACATGCCAAGGGGCAGAACAGGAGGTCCTCTCTGAGTAAACAAGGCATGCTTCCCACATGACCTCTGTCTGACCTCCCAAGGGAAAAAGCTAAAGTAGTCAGCACCCCCAGCCAGTGGAAGCAGCATCGGTGACAACTGGGGCAGGAACTCCCCGGCTTTCTGAACGAGCAAAGCAATGACACAGCAGTATTTCTAGGCAGAGTGAAATGATGATCATACTGCAGAGGCTCCTTTATTCTCAGTCTCTTCTCCATTACTTGTCACATTTCCCTAACTGGTAAATATCAGTTAGACTTACGGAGATTTGTTATGAACCCAGTTATCCTGTTACTCTCAAATGGGATGAGTATTTACAATCTATAACATGTGATATATGAAGATGCAAGGCCCTGTTAATTTTAATTGGGTTCCCGAGTAGGTCAGAGAATGCTGAGCTGCTCTCGTGGTTTTGTGGGCTTGTTTCAGCAGAGGAACTAGCAGCAATCACCATGAACACCTTTCTTATAAAAATGATAAATAAATACGGAATGAGACTTTGGGGCCAAATTGGCATTGGTATCATTTAATTTCTTTTTGTGTTTCCAGCCAATTAAATGAATGGGTGCCTGTGGTAATTGAACTCACTTTGATAATTAGGCCTTAAGGATTCTTAAATTACTGAATGTTAATGAATATTTCCCAAGTATGGTCCCTGTATCCTAAGTGCTGCCAAATGGAATTTGCCTGTTTATCATTAAAATATAGTCCTTTAAAAAATTCCACGTAGGAAATAGAAACTAGAAACAGAGGCCAAGGCGGGCAAATCACAAGGTCAGGAGGTCAAGACCATCCTGGCTAACATGGTAAAACCCCATCTCTACTAAAAATATAAAAAATTAGCCGGGTGTGGTAGCGGGCACCTGTAGTCCCAGCTACCTGGGAGGCTGAGGCAGGAGAACGGCGTGAACCCGGGAGATGGAGCTTGCAGTGAGCCGAGATCGCACCACTGCACTCCAGCCTGGGCGACAGAGTGAGACGGTCTCAAAAAAAAAAAAGGAAACTGAGACCTCAGTTCTGTTGCTTTTCTTTACAGGATTGAGCAAGTTGAGGAAATTTAAATTTAAAAAAATTTTACTATGAAAGAGACATAGTTGAATTTACCCCTTGGAACTTGGAAGGCCATATATAACCGTATGCAAATTAAAACCATATCCAAGAAGGATACTGCTGCTTCACCAAATCTACCTGCAAATAAACAACTGATAAATGCCCACTATATTGACTAATAATTTGAGGCTAAGGATGGGGAAAAGCTGTCATGGAGGTGTACTCTCCAGGCAGAAATTTACAATGGGCCTGCTCTGGTGATTCCACCAGGCTATGAGCCATACCAAGTATTCTTATCTGAAAGCTGTGCTTTCCATTTTTCTTGGTATTGTTTTATGAACCTTTATTATTTGTCCCTCAGGCTTACAGTGCAAATCAGTAAATCGAAACACACTTAGATCAAACACTTACTGCAAACACTGAGTATTGAAAGAAACATTTCTAGGGCATACTATATCACTTATTTATTTCAAATATTTCAAACATTCAAACATTTCAAATATTCAAATATTTTCTTAAAATCTATAACAAAGCTCTTACATAATCTTCCTTAGAAGGGGAAGGTGTAGCAGGGGCAGAAAATTAGCTGCTCTTAAACATCTTTGCTATGGTCTGAATGCCATCCAAATTCATATGTTGAAAACCTAAACACCAATGAGATAGTCTAAGGTGGAGCCTTTGGATGGTGATTATATCATAAGCCCTCATGAATGGGATCAGTGGTCTTATAACAGAGGCCCCAGAGACCTACCTTGCCCCTTTTCTGCCATGTGAGATTACAGTCAGAAGTGGGCCCTCCCCAAACACCAAATCTGCTGACACGTTGATCTTGGACTTTCTAGTTTCCAGAACAGTCAGAAATGTATTTCTGTTGCTTAGAAGCCCTAAAGTTCATGGTATTTTGTTATAGTAGCCAAAATGAACTAAGAAAATTATTTAGGTCCTAAGTCCTGCACTGAATCCACACATATGATTTCATCACTAAAAAGTCATGTGATTTTGAGGGGTGGAAACTGCTTTTCTGCCAAACAAAACCATGTGGGACATTAGGGATAATTCAATATATTCTACACTAAACCAATCTATTATTTAAATCAACAAATTCACACTCAGTCACTGAGGTCAAACCATGCCCTGCCATTTCAGCACCTTTTTAAATGAACCTCCAGAGCCTTGATCATATTTCTGCATAAAACATGGATAATAACCCTGCCAAGAAGGGTTGTTGTAAGCTTGATAGCATGAAAAAAAGCCATAGCAGAGCTCCTGGTATTTGATAAATGCTACTTGCTCTCTTTCCTTTTTCCCTTCTTGACAGAGTAAGGAATGTTCACATTTGCTGCCTGCTCAAATTTGGTCCTAAATAAATTTTAATTGCACCATCTGATATAAATAACATTAAATATATGAATCATTAGTATTCAAATCACAAAGATAGGTTTTCAGTGTTTTTATAAGGTTCTCCTGCCCTTCCCCATATGGAGATATTTTTGTTCCAGCCATTTTATATCTATGTTCCTCCCCTTCAAAGCTCACATAACATTTGTAATTACTTCTTATTGGTCGGAAATTAGTTATTTGGCCTCATTTAGATGCAAGAAAGCCAAGTGTGTTAATCAGGGTTCTCCAGAGGGACAGAACAAATATCTATTGGTTATAAATACATATGTGTGTGTGTGTGTGTGTGTGTGTGTGTGTGTGTGTGTGTGTGTGTATGAGAAAGGGAGTTTATTAGGGAGAATCAAATTGGCTCACACAATCACAAAGGTGAAGTCCCATGGTAGGCTGTCTGCAAGCTGGAGAATGAGAGAAGCCAGCAGCATGGCTAGCTTGGCAGTCAGGGAAGCCTTTGGTAGCGTGACTCACTCCAAGTCTAAAAGTTTCCAAACCAGGAAAGCAAACGGTACAGCCCTCACTCTGAGGCCAAAGGCCTGAGAGTTCCCAGAAGGCCACTGGTGCAAATCCCAGAGTACAAAGGTCAAAGAACCTGGAATTGGATGTCCTAGGGCAGGAGGAGAAAAGGGGTACTGCTCTGGAAAGGAAAGAGAAAGAGAGACCAAAAAGGAAGAAAGAAAAAGAAAAAAAGAAAAGCAAACAAGCTGAATGTCTCCCTTCTTCCATCTCCTTTGTTCTAAGTATTCCTGCAGCCCATTACAGGGTAACCACCCACACTGAGGGCATGTCTTCCTCCCTCAGTCCACTGACTCTCCTGTCAATCTCCTCTAGCAACACCTTCACAGATATATGCAGAATTAATGCTTCACTGCCACCGAGCCATCCCTCAATCCAGTCAAGTTGACACCTAATACTAACCATCATACCTGGAAAGTATCGTTTTTATATAGGAGGTCATGTGTCAGCTGAAAGTCAGATTCTATTACTGATAAAGAAGAATCTATTGGGTGTCAAGTGGTACTCTTTGCCACAAAAGGTATTACACAATTCAAAAGACATGATGGTGGCTTGAGTTTTAGATATATTTTGAAGGTAGAGGCAAATAAATTCATTGATTAATTGAATATAGAGCGTGAGAAGAATCAAGGATGTGTCCATGAGTTTGGGGTATAAGCAATGAAATAAGAGTTGCCTTTGAAAGAGCTGGAGAAGACAGATGGGGAGTAGATTTTTAGATGGGCTAAACCAAGGTTCATTTTGCGGTTTAGGGTTTGAGATATCAATTACACACAAAAGGAGAGACGCACAAAGACAAGTGATCTATAAGTCTGGAGTTCAGAGGGAAGGTCTGGATTGGAAAATTGATGTGGGAATCATTAAGGAATAGAAGAAAAGAGTCTCAAGTTCAGAGTGTGGGAAGCCCTAATATTTAGAGATCTAAAGAAAGGAAAAAACCAACAGGAAACACTGAGAAGGTGCAACCAGTATGATAGAAAAAAGACAGTATGGCAAACTGGTGGTGAAAGAGAGGCAGAGCACTTGTGCAGGTTGTAGCTCCTGATGTCAGGACAAAGCCCAGCTTGAGACTAAGGCTTAATCAGAGCATTAGGGAGTGCTCTCTTCCCCCACTGCCACCATAACACATTCAGTAAAAATAGCCGCGAGATTCAACCGGAAGAGCTGCAAGACATAGATCATTATTGGGGGGCAGTAGGAAGACAGATTAAAAGCCAATGAAATAACAGACATTGAGGAAATAATCTCTGTTAAATACATGGTATCACAAGGGGAATTTTAAGCCTGAGGGGCACTTGGGGTAACATAACATCAACAAACCCCCAAACTCAGTCCAACTCCTGAATAGATGAATATGAACCCACAGTTAAGGTCCAGCTGAAGAAAAGGCAAGCTTATCTCCAACCACAAGAAAAGATTTATCTCTGTGTCTATACCCCTACACCAAGATGTCTAATTGTCAACTAAAAATTGCAAGGCATGTAGAAAGACAAATACACACACACAGCCCACACACACTGAAAAGGCAAGGTAATCCTTGGCAGCAGACTGCATATGACACCGCAGATATTGGAACTATCAGACAGAGAATTTAAAATGACTATGATTAATAGGCTATTAGCTTTAATGGAACAAAGGGACAACATGTAAGATCAGATTAATTCAGCAGAGAGTGTAAAATCTAAGAAGGAATCAAAAGGAGAAACTAGAAGACACAAACAAACAAATAGTAACAGCTATAAAGTTTCCAACAGGCTCATCAGTAGAGCCAACACAGCTGAGGAAAGAATCAGTGAACTTCATGATAGGCCAGTGAAAATTATTCAAACTGGAATATAGAGAAAAGAAAAGAGTGAATAAAGAACAAAGCATCCAATAGTGTGGGACAATTCTAAATTGAGTAACATATGTGTAATTGAAATCCCAAAAAGAGAAGAAGGAGAAAATGGGGCAGAAGTAGTGTTTGAAAAAAAATGGCATAAAATTTTACAATATTAACAACAGACATAAAACCACAGATTTAAGAAGCTCACAGAATGCCAAGTAGGATAAACATCACACATGCATGCACACACACACACACACACACACACACATATCTAGGTATATGGTATTTAAACTTTTGAAAACAAAAGTCAGAAAATGGTGAAGTTAGAAGAAAAAAATATATATATATTATCTTCAGAGGAACAAAGCTAAAAGTTAAAATAGACTTCCTATCAGAAATCCAGAAAGAAAGAAAATGTGGTGACATATTGAAAGTGCTGGGGATCTGAAAGTGCATGTGTGTCAGGGGATGTCAACCCAGAATTCTATATTTATTAAAAAGAAGTGAAAGGAAAACCAAAAAACATATCAAACAAAAATTGAAGCAATTAATTGCTAGACATACTTTGTAAGAACTGTTTAAAATTCTTCAGACAGAGGAACTATGATATCAGTCAGAAACTTGAATCTACACAAAGAAATGAAGAGAACAGATACTGCAATAAATGACAAAAAAAATTATTTCTTGCTTGAGATTGCTCTAAAAGATAACCGATATATAAAAGTGAAATAAATGACAACAATAGAACAAAGGATGGGTGAGGGAAATGGGACTATTCTGTTGTAAACACTCTTACACCACATGTGAAGCAGTATAATGTGATTAAAATATGGACTCAGATTAATTTAAAATGTATACTGTAAGCCGCAGGATAATCATTTAAAAGTTTCTAAAAAGAGGTTTAACTAGTAAGTCAATAAAGGAGATAAAATGAAACCATGAAAATGCCCAGTTAACCCAAGAAAAAGCCGATAGAGAAGAATAAAGAAAAAAAGAAAAATGTAACAAAGAGAAATAGCTAGCAAGATGTTAGATTTTAATCCAACCATATCGATAATCACTTTAAATGTAAATGGTCTACATGTACCAGTTTAAAGACAGATTGCCAGATTGAATAAAAAGCAGGATACAAATATGTGCTGCCTGCAAAAATAAACATTTTAGGCCAGGCGTGGTGACTCATCCCTATAATCCCAGCACTTTGGGAGGCCGAGATGAGCGGATCACCTGAGTTCAGGAGTTCTAGACTAGCCTGGCCAGCATGTTGAAACCCTCTCTCTACTAATGAAAAAGAAAAAATTAGTCAGGCTTGGTGGTGCACACCTGTAGTCCCAGCTACTGGGGCAACAGTAGCTACTGAAGTTGAGGCAAGAGAATAGCTTGAACCTGGGAGGTGGAGGTTGCAGTGAGCTGAGATCGCACCATTGCACTCCAGCCTGAGTGACAGGGCACGACTCAGTCTCAAAAAAACAAAAAACAAAACAACAACAACAAAACAAAAACATTTTAAACATAAAAACATAATGCATGCCTTTAAATATTTAAATAGAAATAATATAAAATATGTAAAATGCATTTTATATTTTAAGAAATATTAAAATTTAAAATATTAATAAAGTGAGACATTAACTTCCATAGGTGCTGACTCTGTGTCATACACATGTGCATTTTACATTATCACAGCATCTTCTAAAGCATTCATGTTTTACTCGAGAGATTAGAAAACTGTGGCTTGAAAAGTTAAATAATATGTCCAGTGTTTTTTAGCTATAAATGGCAGAGGTAGGATTAAAACCCAGGATGTCTGATTAGAAATCCTACACAATGATTCACTATTTGGAACTGCCACTATGTATAGTTATGAGTTTAATAATGCCTATGAGTCTATTGATTAAGAATGATTTCACAGTATTTTCTGATTCTTCCTGGTGCACGCCTTGAGTAATTATGAAAACAGGTCTGTTTTATTATAGAAAAAATGAAGGGTGATAGCATGACCTCAATTGGAAATAGTTACAGTTTTATATGCCAATATTTTATAGGTCTATAATAGCATATTTATAACTTTTTAACTATCCAATTTTACTTGGCCCCAGTGATCTTAACTTCTCATGCTCTCAAATTTTCTAGACACTAACTGCATTATACTATTTATCTTACTCTTTGCATAATACTCTTTTGTTTAGAAAGTAAATATTGGCTAGAACACCACATACCTTTGCAATATCCAAGTTTCTATAAACTTAGCATAGGTATCAATTTTTTAAACACCTTATCTATTACTTGTATATGTTTTAAGTCCATTAAGCTACATAAAAAAAATTATGTAAAGATAAAGCCAGGAACTGGAAGTAATTTTTTGGGAAACATTGACTATCGCCAAGAAATGTTTAGATAAGAAAATAAAAGCCAAAAGATTAATAGGATGTTTTTACTTAAATGTTAAAGTTGTAAATTTTATACTTTAGAGTTTTACTTTAGGTATGACTGACTCAATAGTCAGCATAGAACAAAATCTTGTATTCTTTACCTAAGAGTCACAAGGGTATATTTGGAATGAGAAACTTCACACTCAGTTTTAGCTACAGATGGTTGTTGTAAAGAATACTAAAAATGGCCATAAAGCAATTGGCCAATAAACACACTAAAAACAATAAAGTGTATCTGGAACAAACTGGCTTTATAATAGCACATACCACCCATTGTAACCACCACTATCAGTTTCAGCAATAAACAAATGGATATGAACTAGGACAAGCTGTTAAATTTTAATCAGTAATGCTAGGCTGTAACTAGAAGTGAGAAAATAAAACTTGGAAAAAATGTATTATCTGACTGACGGGGGGAGGGGGCGGCATGTCCTTGCACAGCTGACTAAGGATCACTCTCTGCTCTAAAATTTTTCTAACTCTTCGTCAATCTTCTGGTTTTTCTGATTGATTCTGGTGTCCAGTTGGTAAAATATATATTTGCTTGTGCTCTTTGGCCCCTAAAGCTACCATCATGCTCCATTTTATCCATTAGAGGGAATAACAAATTGGAACAAAAGAGCAATAGATATCAGCCTGATTTTTCTCAGCTCAGGATAACTGATGAGCTGAGCTCTTTCTTCTCATTGCTCCAGACATGAACAAATCCCACGTTTACTTGTCTTTGTTTTCAAACTAGTATATGTGATTCCCATCAAAATCATTTTTTTCTGTTGATAGTTGAATAAAATCTCTTTACTTAACATTATACTATACTATATCTGATACTTACTATATTTTAGTACTTTATACTTAACATTGTAATAATAATATTTTGTATAAATGTGTGTGTGTGTGTGTATATATATATATATATATTTTTTTTTTTTTTTTTTCTCGAGACGGAGTCTTGCTCTGTTGCCCAAGCTGGAGTACAATGGCATGATCTTGGCTCACTGCAACCTCCACCTCCTGGGTTCAAGCAATTCTCCTGCCTCAGCCTCCCAAGTTGCTGGGATTACAGGTGCATGCCACCACACTCAGCTAATTTTTTGTAATTTTAGTAGAAACAGGGTTTCACCATATTGGTCAGGCTGGTCTCAGACTCCTGACCTCGTGATCTGCCTGCCTCAGGCACCCAAAGTGCTGGGATTACAGCATGAGCCACCATGTCTGGCCTATTATATGTCTTGAACACTTATGTGTCAGATACTAAAAAGCCATTTTAGAGATGTTTCTTCATTTAATATTTATAACAGTTATCTGAAGTAGGTTTTACATTGTGACCATTTTATGGGTGAATAGAGTAAGAAATAGAAAAGTAAAATACCACCCTCAAGAGTACCCAGCTAGTATGTTGTGAGCTTGCATTTAAATCCCCATGTAAGAGAGTGGCTCTCTCAATGGGGGCAAGGACTCTGTTCACTGTATCTCCACATTTCATAAGACTTGGCACATAGCGTTTATTAAGCATTAAGTGAATTATTTTAGGAATTTTAAATATTAGATCACTTAACAGAATTAACATAATTTCTCGTGACAAATTGTTTCCGCTTGGTTCTCTAGGAACATCTGAAACTTGTTTATTCATTCAATAATATTTATTTGGCCTTAATGTCTTATATTCAGCATTGCAGTAAGAGCTGGGGAAAGCACGATGAACTCAGTCCACACTGTCAAAATGCTTACAGTCTTGAAGTCATTACTTTTGCGTTCAATATGCCCTAGGACCCTAAAGGAGGGACGATGGGGAGTCAGGAAAAGCTTCATAGGGAGAAGGATATTTGATACAAGACTTGGAACCCATTAGCCAATTGGAACTGATGTATCCAAGAGGAGCAGAGCAATTAAACGCACTGAATGTGATTAGCTAAGGAATCATTTTGCATGACTGCAACCTCAGGCGTGAGTAGGGAGAGGAGTTTAAGAGAGACCAGCTGTCAGGATTCAAGTCATGGAGAAGCTTGTTGACTACAAAAAGGCACAGGTTTAAGACTTTAGCAATGGCAAGCTGCTTGAAAACGTTTAAACACAGAGATATGTCATGATTGGATTTGCTGTTATAATTTTAAGACAATTAATAGCTTATTCAATAGTAGTTCAGATGAGGTATTATAGGTACCTAAGCCCTAAGGAAGAGTTAGTGAAGACGAGAAGAGAGTTAGCATTATTAGCAATTAGATTTGACACAATATGATAGGGAAAAGGATAAATTAAAAATATTGGTATTAGCATCTGGTGTGGGAAGCCTTGTCATTAAATAAGATGAGAAATTAACAGAGAAGGAAAAGATTGCATATATAATTATAAGCCCCATAGTGATATTTTAGTCAATAATTGGGATAGAATATATGATGGTGGCCCCACAGGATTATAATGTAGGTGAAAAATTTTATCACCTAGCAATGTCATAGCCATCACAATATCATAGTGCAATGCATCACTCATGCATTTGTGATGATGTTGACGTAAACAAACACTGTGCTACCAGTCTCACCATATAAAAGCATAGCACAATTATGTACAATACATAACACTTGATAATGATAATAAATGACTATGTTACTGGCTTATGTATTTGCTATACTATTGTTTTTAATGTTGTTTTAAAGTGAATACATTCTCCTTCCATTTTTTAAAGTTAACTGTAAAACAACCTCAGGCAGAGCCTTGAGGAGGTATTCCAGAAGAAGGCATTGTTAGCATAGGACATGACAGCTCCATTCATGCTGCTGTCCCTGAAGACCTTTGAGTGGGACAAGATGTGGAGGTGGAATACAGTGATATTGATGATCCTGACCCTGTGTAGGCCCAGGCCAATGTGAATGGTTGTGTCTTTGTGTTTAACAAAAGAGTTTTAAAATTAAAAAATAACTTTGAAATGTTAAAAATAGTAAAAAGCTTATAGAGTTAGGACATAAACAAAAAAAATTTGTATAGCTGTTAATGTGTTTGTATTTTAACCTATAAAAAGTTAACAAAACTTTAAAAGTTTATAAAGTAAAAAAGTTACAGTAACATTAATTTTTTATTTAAAAATTATAAATTTATTGCAGCCTAAGTGTACAGTGCTTATAAAACCTACAGTAGTATACAGTAATATTCTAAGCCTTCGCATTCACTCACCACTCACCCAGAGGCTCACCCAGAGCCATTTTCATCTGCAAATTCCATTCATGGTAAGTGTCCTATACACATGTACCATTTTTTATTTTTTATGCCTTATTTTTACTGTACCACCTTTATGTTTAGGTACATTTACATATACAAATACCACTGTGTTATAGTTGCTTATGGTATTTAGTACAGTAACATGCTGTGTAGGTTTGTAGTCTAGGAGCAATGGGCTATGCCATACAGCCTAGGTATGTAGTAGGCTGTACCATCTAGTTTTGCGTAAGTATACTCCATGATGTTCACACAATGACAAAATCACTTAATGACACATCTCTCAGAATGTATCCCTATAATTAAGCAATGCATAACTGCATTTAGTTTTAGGATATATAACATGTTTATATCCTAGTGGATATAGGGTGTCTTGTACACATAATAATAGTTAATAACAATTCAGTTTATTGAAAGTGAGAAGAGCATGAAAGATAATAATGTGGAACCACCAGTATATAAGGAGTGATCAAAAGCTACAGTGTTGGTGAATAAAACTAAGAAGGAGCGAACAAAGAGGCAGAAAGGGATTCAGGAAGTTATGCAATGGTGGAAGCCAAAGACTGTAGAGTTTGAAGGAAGAAATGCCAGCAATGTGTAATCCACAAGAAAGATCATGTAAGATTAAGCACTGAAATGAAACTGGATTTCACAATCAGGAGATCATTGATGACCTCAAAGAAGGCAAACTTGGACAAGAATTGGGGGTGAATGTTTGTTCACGGTTGACTGAAGTGTAAATAGAAGATGAAGTAGAGATATCAAGTACTGATTACTTTTTTTGAGGTGTTTGCTGTTAACAGAAATAGCAAACTGACACTATCTGGAGGAAATGCAAATGTGAGGAACATTTTTCTTTGTTTACTTAATTATCTTGTCTCTATTTTCGATTGTGAGAAAGTCAGAAAGGCTGCTGAGTGCAGGCACGTTTCCTATAGAAAACTGAGCAGTGAGGCTGAAATCAGTTATTGCAGTTTGAAGAGAAAATGGGAAGTGTGGAAGAGAAGGCAGGCAGAAGCTGACTGCAGCTAGAGAAGCTTGTGGGAATGCATTTTCTAGATTTTGAACACCAGACACAAAATGCTCAGTGACAGGCTATATTGTTGCCTTTTTATATATTTATTTATTTATTTATTTTTAGTGCATCATAATTGAGCTAGCAAAACTTTTCCCAACTTATCTTCTCGAACTAGTCTGAAGCAAGTTGTACAGTTAAATTATCTTTAAGAAAATTTGATTGTACTGCTTGACCACCTGTGTGCTTGTAGTCCTTGCTTAAAACCTGTTCAAGTAAAGTACATCTCTGTAAGGCTGCCCTGCTTACCCTTGGTGGTAAAGCCTTAATAGAGCTGCAGAATAGATCTAATGCCATTGTAACATAGGAGGTCTTAATATGAGCAATCTCCCAATTAAATCAAGTGCCTATATAAAATAACACACTTGGATTTAGAGTAAAATTTAAATTTCTTTGCAATTCCATATTAATTTTTATTATTCTTTCTTCTCTAATTTCATTTTGTTTTATTTATTTATTTATTTGAGACAGAACCTGGCTCTGTCACCCAGGCTGGAGTGCCGTGGTGCTATCTCGGCTCGCTGCAACCTCTGCCTTCCGGGTTCAAGTGATTCTCCAGCTTCGGCTTCCCTAGTTGTTGGGATTAGAGGTGCATGTCACAATACCCAGCTATTTTTCTTTTTTTAAGGAGAGATGGGGTTTTGCCTGACCTCTGGTGATCCTCCTGCCTGAGCCTCCCAGAGTGCTGAAATTATAGGTGTGAGACACCGTGCCGGCCTCCTCTAATTTTGCCTGACCTCTGGTGATCTGCCTGTCTGGGCCTCCCAGAGTACGGGGATTACAGACATGAGCCACTGTGCCCGGCCTTCTCTAATTTCAGATAATTAAAATTTTACTATAATTCCACTTAATAAAAGATGTTTAACATGTCCTGGGTTTAGTTCAAACATTTCTCAACAAGGCTTGATTTTTCCTGTTTATACTTGTTTCCACTCATGTCTGGCTTATCTTCTGAATCAGGAAATGAATGCCATCTCTTACCAGGGACACGGCAAAAACAGAATGATTGATATCACTAGGCACCTACTGCACTGAATGCCTGAAGTGGAAGACTGGAGATCAAAGGCAGACCCAGAATGGCTGATAATTTGTATATTGAGTTCATAACCAGACAGCCATTGTTCGGATACAAATGGATAGGCTGTGTGTGCATGGAAACTTAAGTACAGTAGAAAACAATCTGCACAAGGATTAAACATTTTATATATTCCCATTATGATTTCTGAATATCACAGTGCCTTCATAACAAACGTATCTCTAAAGCACTTACTTCTATCACAATCACTCTGATTTGCACATCTGGTTCTGCAGATGAAATTATGAGCTATAGATAATGGGCAGATGTATAATGTTTCAATGATATGAGCACATACATGACTTATGTCTCTATTAAATCTATCAGATACATGTTGTATACTCTGATAGAAGGAGAATACAAATGGGTGTTTTTATTGCCAATTTCAGTAAAACTGGCATTTTCCTTGAAATTATGTAAGTCATTTCACTAGAATCACATAGACCAAGCTATGATAAGAAACAAGAGCTGACACTAAGTTTCAATAAACTCGCTAGTAAAATTTCACAAAAATAGATACTAAGCAAAAGGGACAAAATTAACAGGTTTAGAGCAGTGGTCCAGACAATTTATACTTGATTTAAAACAATTTTGATTGTTTTTTCAAGAATATCAATCAACCCAAACCTCAAGGCATTTTTAAACAATATTATAAACCACTGCATTATACTTTAAAGCAAGGTTAGGTGGAAGGACTGGGAAAGGCAGGTTGATAGCGTGCATAGACAGGGTGGTGTGTGTGTGTGTGCGCGTGTGTATACACACATGCACAAGTGAGAAAGTTATTCTTTGGCGTTTTTGAGTGTTCATTTGTTAAGGTAAAGAAGACTTAGTTGAAGCATTAATAACTTTCAGGACTTTGTTGAAAACTTGCCCTGAAGGACAGAGCTGTATCGGAAGATGAATACTTAACGACTGTACTCTAGCTTGTCAAGCAGCCGCAGAAGAAAAGAGAAACAATCCGAGAATGTTGATCTGCACATATAATTCTACAGAGCAAGCAGATGATCGATTATTTTTTGATGTTGTTTGAACAGAAGAAATATTCTAGAACCAAGGGGCTGCATAAAAATATATTTCAAGGACACCGCTAGCCATTTTTCCTGTCAGTCATGTCATCAGTATCCATTGGATTATCTAATATTTTATCATTAAGAGTATTTTTCTTAGAAATTGTATTTGGAATACTCTTATATATGGCTTCTCTTTCAACAGCAAACTCCAAGTTCTTCTTTCTCCTCCCCACCCCCATCTTCCCCCCCCCCCCGCCCCCCCCCCGCCACACACCCTTGTTCCGAAAGTTACTCTTGACTTACATGGCTAAAGCTAAGCAGCATGGGGACAATGGAATTCGAGTGCTGCATAACGACCTAGAAACTTAAAGTTCTGTCTGATTTTTAAACTTTAAGAACTATAGAAGGGTAAGAGTTTTCTTGATTTAACTCCTTTTCCAAATTTTCTAATCAGAAAAGATCTCCAAAATGATCTATTCTAACCTTTCCCAACAAATTCCTTCTTTTAAAAATCAGACATTTTATAGACATACAAAAGCCTCCCAGCCGTGAATCAAAACCGAAAAGCTGTAGAAGGCAGAATTCTTTAATTCGTATTTTTAAAAGAATAAGAATGTCTTAAAATAAGCATTATAAAGGTTCTTGTTTTATACATAAGAAAACTGAGGCTCCAAATAGCAAATTGATTTGCCTGGTAAATGCTTAACAAAAATTTAATGATGACCTTTTCTGGATTAAAACTTCTTGCAGTTTATCATCCCCAACAGAATAAAGCATTAAGCACTTTGGCGAGGCTCTTCCTTTACTTCCTGTGCCCTCGCCACCCCATTCCCCTCCATGATTTTGTCAAGAACTCAGAACTGCTACAGCATCTCCACAGGCCCTGCTCTTAATGCTCTTCTGTCCCTGGGGCACCCATCCACCTCCCCCTCCTCTGCCTAACTCTAACCCAGTGTTCAAAATGTGAAATAAACCATTGGACAGTCATAAAACTGTATCTGCTGCCCTCAGTTTGGTGTACGGGCTTATCTGTGACCTCATAAGACTGTGATTATCTTGATCACAGTTCTTAGGCTATTGAAATTATCTGTTAATGGTTTCTGTCCCATTAATCTCTGCTTACTTTAAGGACAGAGATTGCGTCTTGTGATCTTCGCATTCGCAGCAAGTGTCTGGAACAAAGCAGTTTCTCAACAAATTTATGGAGCCTTTATTTTCCTTGCTAAAACAACCTTATCCTTTTCTCTCTTCCCATCTACATGGTAAGCATGAGCCTGTTAGATTTACAGTGATTGAAGTTTATTAAAAATATGTATCACTTATATAGCAACTGAAATTTTGAAAGCACTCCCACATACGTTATTTTAGGCAGATACTACATGTATTTTATAAATGCATTGTATCAGACTTTTTTCCATATATTTCTGCCATGATATTTGAACATAAATGCAGGAATATAAAATTCATCCTGTTTAAATTTCATTTTATTCTTCAGTCAATGTTCTGTCTATCTTAGATGCTACTTTGACAACCCAGATAAAAAAAATATACCCTGGAATTGGAAAGCTGGATCCTTACACACTTTAAAAGTTATTTATTGGCCGGGCGCGGTGGCTCACGCCTGTAATCCCAGCACTTTGGGAGGCCGAGGCGGGCGGATCACGAGGTCAGGAGATCGAGACCATACTGGCTAACACTGCGAAACCCCGTCTCTACTAAAAAAAAAAAAAAAAAAAAAAAGTACAAAAAAAAAAACAGCCAGGCGTGGTGGCAGGCGCCTGTAGTCCCAGCTACTCAGGAGGTGGAGGCAGGAGAATGGCGTGAACCTGGAAGGAGGAGCTTGCAGTGAGCCAAGATCGCGCCACTGCACTCCAGCCTGGGCGACGGAGTCAGACTCTGTCCCAAAAAAAAAAAAAAAAAAAAAAAAAAGTTATTTATTTTAGTCTCTACTAATATACACTTATTTGTCACAAAACATGCAAAGAGTTGGTAAATAAACGCTGTAACATTTTGGATTTAATCATTATGCCGTAGTGGTTAAGTGTGGTCTCTGTGTCCAAAAAGCCTCAGTTTAAATCCCAACTCTGCTATTTAATTGTATGACTTTAGACAACTGACTTAATCTTTCTCTGCCTCAAGTTCCTCATCTAGAATATGGAGTGAAAAATTTTGGCCCTTTAAAGGGCTGTGAGGGTGACTTAATTAAAATATCTAAAGTTAATGTCACATACAAGGACTCAATATAGTGGCCATTATTATGATGTAGGTTTAATTGAATCAGCTGATGCTCTTGTTTTCCACACTTCTGTACAACTTCATAAAAGGAAACGGAAATTAAGAATAACTCATCCATCATTTTTTCCCTTTCATTTGATTGATACTTATATTGAAGTATTTCATTTAATATTTTAAAACAAAATCCTCTAGTAGGCTATCAACACAAAAATATGAAATAACTTACTATGTGTTTGCTTACAAGTTTTAAAAATACATGTAATTATTACTGATATTTTAAATATTATATAAATGGATGGATGGTGAAAACAGCACCTTTCAATGAAATATACAAATAAAATTAGCAACATTTGTGCTTTGATTTGTGCATGTATGCATGTATGTTATCAGCTTACTGCAGGCTTTCAATGCTGTAAGCATTGTGGCAGGTACTACTGACTGTCATTCCCTTCCCTCCTTACCAAGAGAACCTTAGAGCACCACAAAACTGTGCTAAGTTAAACGGATGGATTCAGTTTCTCAGACTGCTTATACTTGACATGGTCATGTGACCCAGTTCTGGCCAATGAGGTATGAGCAGAAGTCCATGAGCGGGACCTCTGGGGAAGTTTTGCAAAGGGACAGTCTTCCAGCCATGTTCCATTTGATCTTTTGCCTTTTGTACTGTGCCCTTCTTCCTTCCTGGGGGATAGATTCTGTACCTTAGACATGCAAAAGGCTTCCAGCCACAAAATCAAAACCCACAAGTTGTGGAAGGCAGAGCAGGAAGACACTAAAACTCTGGGTCTTTAATCACAGTTTTGAGGTGTCATATCAGCCCTGCAATATTTATCCTTGATATGGTTAGGCTTTGTGTTCCCACGCATATCTCATCTTGAATTTTAATCCTTGTGTTGAGGGAGAGACCTGGTGGAGGGTGATTGAATCAAGGGGGCAGTTTCCCCCATGCTGTTTTCTTGATGAGTGAGTTCTTATGAGATCTGATGGTTTTGTAAGCATTTGACATTTCCTCCTATATACACTTTTTCTCTCTCCTGCTGCCTTGTGAAGAGGGTGTCTGCTTCCCCTTCTGCCATGATTGTAAGTTTCCTGAGGCCTCCCCAGCCATGTGGAACTGTGAGTCAATTAAACCTCTTCCTTTACAAATTATCCAGCCTTGGGTATTCCTTTATAGCAGTGTAAAAATGGACTAACACAATCCTCAACAACGTTTTACCTCTTAAGCTAAACAATACTTTTGAGTTTAAGCCCTTGTTTATAGGGATATCTGTTAGCTACTACTGAATTCAATCCCAAGTGAAACAAACATAAATATGATTTATTTGTTTTTGCCAATCACTACTTTCAACCATTTTTGGTTGAATCTCTTTGTCTTATTCCTCAGCAAAATTTTGGTGAGATTCTATAATTCCTTTATCACTTGTAATTATAGAAACTGAGCTAAATTTAACCATTTGATCTTGAAATTGTTTTTCATTTCTTTTAGGAAAAAAAAAGGCAATCACCATGATTCAGAAATAAAACATCCCTAAAACTGAAAGGTGAAACAGTGTCCACATTTTTAAAAATAGAGGACCTTTTAGGACCTCTAAATATTTAGACTAAGTAAGAAAATGTCAAAGAGAATCAAGATCCATCCTTTATATGAAAATATGATTTCTATTACATAGCAAATACATGAGTAAAAGGAGCAGACAGAACCAGCATGACAGAAGCGGAGTGATCACTAGTTAAGACTGGTTTATAGAGGATTCCTATAACTATGGACCCTTAGTTTCCTAGGAAATATCAAAGAATATGCAAAAATAAATGATTCCACTTTATTGTCTGTTGAAAGTTTGATTTTTTTAATGAAATGTTAAATAATTGTAGCTTTTTTAAAAAGTCTCAATTATTTTCTACATAAATCCTGAAAAGGTAACTTTATTATAATAAAATCTAAACTATTTCACTGGAATTTATGGGGGAAGAAAAGCATAAGTCAAGGACTGATCGCATTTAGCCAATGATAATTGATAGATAACGATCTACAATGATAAAGGTCATTATTTTGCATTGAAAAATGTATTGTATGTTATTACCAAAAGATGAATACAGTTTCATGGAAAAAAATAGAAATTTTTAATGTAGAGTATTATTTCTGTTTTGAGAACATAAATCACCCTGTACTTTCCTTCTGGCTTCTTGGTAACCTCCAATTTTAAATTCCATCAATAGGTGTAGCCTACAGAACATAAAACTCAGATGGCAGTATGTGCATGTTTCTATTTGCTTTGGCAGACTTCTCATCTCTCTTAATAAGACTTGGATAACACATGAAAATCAATAAAATTATAGTTGGTTATGAAAGACGGCAGTCCTAGCTTATTCAGGGTTTTGTATTCCACCTCCCAGGAAACAAAAATTCCACAGATTTTATGCTTCTTTGGGTGGGTCAGTGTAGTTCCTTGGACAAACAAAGGAAGGGGATTTACACATTGTTCATGGTAGTTTTCCCAGGTGTTTATTTTCTTTCAAAAAAAAAAAAAAATCATAGCTACTTTAGGCTTGCTAGGGAAATTCAAGCATTTTGGGGCAGGCTCTCAGTTTATCTTTCTAATCTCTCTATACTATTTATTTTCAGCACCTTTGCAAGTTCTTCTCTTAGGTTTTTCTTCAACCATCAGCATTTAAGCCAATGATTTATACATATTCCCATGGGTATACACAGATTTATTTGGGATTCTCTGAGGAGTAATTATACTTAAATCCCTTTATTTCAAGCTCAATAATGCACATAAAAATACTCATGAGTGTGATTTTATGTAGATAGCCTTGAATTTGTTTCTTTTTTTTTTTTTTTCTAGTATATCATTCTCAAACTTTCACACACTAACTGTTATAGCTAACAAAATTGCAACACACCCTATGCTTACTTGCATCATCCAGGTGTCTTTTCCACTGAGGTGGAGAACTGCTCTTTTAAACAGCAGTGGAGTTTGACCTGCCCATCCATCATGTACCAGTTTAAAAATATATACACTGAGGTTTTAAACATTTTTTGTAGTCAATCAACCTATTTACTCTTTAGAAGTGTGTGCTATTTTAACGAATCCACCCACTCAAGTCTGTTGAAACATGAAAGCTGATGTGTCCATCTGACTGCAGTGGCATTAATTTCCATATTGATGGCATATATTTGTTATTTTCTGAACCTAATCACAAATCTCATAGTCTACAATGTGCAGCCTGGGGTGTTATCGAGACTTATTTAGCTTTGCAGTGCCAGCAATTGGTTCATGATAGCAAATGGATGTTCAATTAATGTGGAAGAATTCTTATGGTACTAGCATCACAGAGTATCTCAACTGCCCAATGTTAAAAACGAGGTCTTAAGGTTCTTGAATAGGGTAGGTGGTTGATAGCTTATGACTTGATGTGTACAGAAACTCTTCTTTGAGGGTTCAAGAAAAGGAAAGGAATGTTTGTATTCACCAGGAGAAAGACTGGAAATGTCAAAGCAATAGAGAGGATGGAATAGCATCTCTCTAATCCAGCTTGAAATAGAATTTTGATTATCAACAGAAAGGTTCAGAGCCTTAAGCCGAAGAAACATGTTTTCATAAAAGACTTTGTGAAATTATAAGTGCAAGCAGCGCCACTTGGGAAAAACAAATAAACAAGTGCATCTTAAAACTGGGGACAGATGGGTTACTCCCCCCACTTATACCTTGTCAGCACCTCATTAACCTCCTTTAGGTCTTAAGGCTTTCCTCCCAATCAGCGAGTCTCTTTCTTTTAATACTTGAGTTCATCATATTTACATTTACTGACATGACAGATAGGCTTGTTCTTAGTTCTTGTATGATTTGTCATTGTTGCTTTCTACATTGTCTAATTTTTATATATGATCTGTCTCTATGTTTTGTTTTGGGTATGTTTCCCAACCAGTAGCTTGGAGAGTACATTTTCTATTTTGAGATCCTGTAGTGTTGATGTTTACAAATTGTAACAATAATTTTAATGCTTCTTATTTTTTTTATTTTTACAGAGTGCATATGAATTGTCCCTTTTAAACAGTGAATGAAACAGTGAAACATTCGTATTTTCTCTCACTTTCCTTCTCTACTTCATCTCTTGATTTTGGTTATTATGTTGTCAATTTAAATTTTTCTTACAGATCTCTTAAAATAATACATATATTACATATACATATATGTCTTCAAATAATACATTTAAACATCTGCTGCTTCATTTGCCTACTTTAAACCGTATCGGTCAACTTCCAGTGTCAAAACTTAGAAATGTAACCTAATTATATTTCTTTCTATCACATTCCACCTTCAAGAGTATATTAATTATATTGTTATTTTGAAATTCTCAACATTTTTAAATATTTCTATTGTGAGCTAAATAACTCCTACATTTGCTTATTGTTGATACCACATCTGAATAGATTGTTAATTCTATATCCAAATAGATGTATACCCAATCCTTTCCCACAATGTCTCCTCCGTTATGTTTTAAGAACCAGGGTTAAAGGATGCTTCCACAGATAATCTTCACCCCTAGATTTTGTCACTATAATAGTAGAAGAGTGTTGGATCCATTTGAGTTTGCCCTACCATTTGAGGACTCTGCTATATTAGGATGATTTTAGCTACAAGTAAGAAGGCTGAAACCACCAGGACATGCATTATCTTGTGTACTGAAGAATGAAGAGAAAAGCATTTTCAGGGTGATTATTCAGTGGAACAGAGACCTTATGAAACACTCAAATCCTCTGCATCTTTTCTGACTGTCAAATTAGGCACACTCGCTTTCCCCTCTGGCTCCCTTTGTGGTCCCAGTTGCCATATTTCCAAGCCTTACATGCAGATAATGCTATTCAGAGGCCCTAAAGGGGCTTATTCTTATCTGTGTCCCCCCTTTTTTTTTTTATATGGAATCTCGTTCTGTCACCCAGGCTGGAGTGCAGTGGTGCAATCTCGGCTCACTGCAATCTCTGCCTCCCGATTTCAAGCAATTCTCCTGCCTCAGCCTCCCAAGTAGCTGGGACTAAAGGCACACACCACCATGCCTGGCTAATTTTAGTAGAGATGGGGTTTCACCATGCTGGCCAGGCCGGTCTCGAACTCCTGACCTCAGGTGATCCACCTGCCTCGGCTTCCAAAAGTGCTGGGATTATAGGTGTGAGCCACAGTGCCTGGCCCCGGTGTCCCTTTTTAAGGTGAGCGAATGTTTCCCAGAAGCACACTGTTGCATACATTTTCCAGAATTTTGTCACTTCTCATTCTCAAACCAGGACAAATTATGATTGTGGATCATAAATAATCATAATTAGTCTCTGAAGTTTATGACCACCTCATACTTACAAAAACCAAGGCTCTGTTGGCAAAGAATAAAGCCTGAGGAGGGAATGGGCAAAAAACATAGTTTCCATTAGACAACCAGCAGTGTCTGCTGTTGCTGAAACATTGCCAGAATTCTACAGAACGTGCGTCTGTCCTTGGTATTGTCCCACTAGACTTGGCAAGTTATTCTAATAATTTTGTGGTATGTGGTCATAGCCATTTCCTGGCTTCATTGAAGATGGCATTTTTTTTTTCCCTTTTCCCTCTCTCTGTTCATTTCAGTGGGTTTTAGAGGCGATAGTGAGAAGACACAACTTCATTTTGCTGTCAAACTAGAGATCAATGGAAGCGATATTGTCCTCAAGATCATTAACTGGAAAAGCAGTGGAGGAAAACTTTAACAATGCACTAGAGGGAACAACACAGACAGACTAATTCTTGGAAAATTAGGAATGCTTCCTTTATCAGAGATTGACCATTTATCTTCTTTACATCCTAGAGAGGGAAAATTTCACAAGAGTAAGGAGAGATGGAAGTGGGTCAAATGATTTCCTACACATTTTTTTTTCCTTATCAATACAATGCTCAAAAAATTTAAGTATTCCCTATATTGCTTTCTTTCAATCTTTTCCAGAAAGTGGGAATCAATTCAAGCAGTCATGAGTATCAGACATGGAATAATTTATTTGGTGATGGGAAGAGATAAAGACAGATATTGCCTACAACCCATAATTGGTCTTCTGTAGGGACACTCAGGTAAGTATCTCAGCAAAAGGAAGACATATACTTTTTATAGACTTTCTGGGTCAGAAGGTTGCTGATGAAATCTCACAAGCTTCTCATAAACTAATCCCATTAAACTTCACCCGGAGGAAATCCCACCAGGTCTTAAACAAAGGGACAAGTCCCTTCTAAATAGATTAGAGGACATATATCCAAAAAGTAGGCTTTCCTGGAATGCTAGTGAGACAGAACCATTAGCTCCCCTGGAAAGGGGGGTGAAGCCAGGAAGCCTTGCACAGCAGATCCCACCCCCATGGAGCCCAATGAACTAAGTTCCACTGGTTTGAAATTCTCGTTGCCGGCACAGCAGTCTGAAGTCGACCTGGGACGCTCAAGCTTGGTTAGGGGATGGGCGTCCACCATTACTGAGGCTTGAGTAGGCGGTTTTCCCCTCACAATGTAAACAAAGTCCCTGGGAAGCTCGAACTGGGCGGAGCCCACCACAGTGCTCAAAGCCCCTGTAGCTAGACTGCCTCTGTGGATTCCTCCTCTCTGGACAGGGCATCTCTGAAAGAAAGGCAGCAGCCCCACTCAAGGGCTTACACAGATAAAACTCCCATCTCCCTGGAACACAGCACTTGGGGGAAGGGGTGGCTGTGGGCGCAACTTCAGCAGACTTAAATGTTCCTGCCTGCCAGCTCTGAAGAGAGCAGCTGATCTCCAAGCACAGCACTTGAGCTCTGCTAAAGGACAGATTGCCTCCTCAAGTGGGCCCCAGACCCCCCATGCCTCCTGATGAGGACATGCCTCCCAGCAGGGGTCGACAGACACCTCATACAGGAGAGCTCCAACTGGCATCTGGCGGGTGCCCCTCTGTGATGAACCTTTCAGAGGAAGAAGCAGGTAGCAATCTTTGCTGTTCTGCAGCCTCTGCAGGTGACACTCAAGCAAACACGGTCTGGAGTGGACCTCCAGCAAACTCCAGCAGACCTGCAGCAGAGGGGCCTGACTGCTAGAAGGAAAAGCAACAAACAGAAAGCAATAGCAATCAATATCAACCAAAAGGACCCCCACGCAAAAACTCATCTGAAGGTCACCAACATCAAACACCAAAGGTAGATAAATCCGGGAAGATGAGGATAAACCAGTGTAAAAAGGCTGAAAATTCCAAAAACGAGAATGCATCTTCTCCAAAGGACCACAACGCCTTACCAGCAAGAGAATAAAACTAGATGGAGAATAAGTTTGACAACCTGACAAATGTAGGCTTCAGAAGGTGGGTAATATCAAACTCCTCTAAGCTAAAGGAGCAAGGAGCACGTTCAAACACAATGCAAGGAAACTAAGAACCTTGATAAAAGGTTAGAGGAATTGCTAACTAGAATAACCAGTTTAGAGAAGAACATAAATGACCTGACGAAGCCGAAAAACACAGCATGAGAACTTGGTGAAGCATAGACAATTATCAATAGCTGAATTGATCAAGCCAAAGAACGGATATCAGAGATTGAAGATCAACTTAATGAAATAAAGCTTGAAGACTAGATTAGAGAAAAAAGCATGAAAAGGAATGAACAAAGCCTCCAAGAAATATGGGACTATGTGAAAAGACCAAACCTCTGTTTGATTGGTGTACCTGAAAATGATGGAGACAACGGAAACAAGGTGGAAAACATTCTTCAGGATATTATCCGGGAGAACTTCCCCAACCTAGCAAATCAGGCCAACATTCAAATTCAGGAAATACAGAGAACACCGCAAAGATACTCCACGAGAAGAGCAACCACAAGACACATAACTGTCAGATTCACCAGGGTTGAAATAAAGGAAAAAAAAATGTTAACAGCAGTCAGAGAGAAAGGTCAGGTTATCCACAAAGGGAAGCCCATCAGACTAACAGCGGATCTCTCTGCAGAAAGCCCACAAGCCAGAAGAGAGCAAGAGCCAATATTCAACATTCTTAAAGAAAAGAATTTTCAACCCAGAATTTCATATCCAGCCAAACTAAGCTTTGTAAGTGAAGGAGAAATAAAATTCTTTACAGACAAGCAAATGCTGAAGGATTTTGTCACGACCAGGCCTGCCTTACAAGAGCTCCTGAAGGAAGCACTAGATATGGGAAGGAAAAACTGTTACCAGCTACTGCAAAAAAAATACCAACATGTAAAGACCATCAATGCTATAAAGAAACCGCATCAACTAACAGGCAAAATAACCAGCTAGCATCATAATGCCAGGATCAAATTCACACATAACAATATCAACCTTAAATGTAAATGGGCTAAATGCCCCAAATAAAAGATGCAGACTGGCAAATTGGGTAAAGAGTCAAGACCCATCGGTGTGTTGTACTCAGGAGACCCATCTCCCATGCAAAGACACACATAGGCTCAAAATAAAGGGATGGAGAAAGATTTACCAAGCAAATGGAAAGAAAAAAAAAAGCAGGGGTTGCAGCCCTAGTCTCTGATAAAACAGACTTTAAACCAACAAAGATGAAAAAAGACAAGGGCATTGCATAACGGTAGAATGCAACAGAAGAGCTAACCATCCTACATATATATATACACTCAAAACAAGAGCACCCAGATTCATAAAGCAAGTTCTTAGAGACATACAAAGAGACTTAGACTCCCACACAATAATAGTAGGAGACTTTAACACCCCACCATCAATATTAGACAGATCAATGAGACAGAAAATTAACGAGGATATTCAAGATTTGAACTCAGCTCTGGACCAAGCAGACCTAACAGACATCTACAGAACTCTCCACCACAAATCAACAGAATATGCATTCTTCTCATTGCCACATCACACTTATTTTAAAAGTGACCACATAATTGGAAGTAAAACACTCCTCAGCAAATGCAAAAGAATGGAAATCATAACGAACAGTCTCTCAGACCACAGTGCAATCAAATTGGAATTCAGGATTAAGAAACTCACTCAAAACCTCAGACAACTACATGGAAACTGAACAACCTGCTCCTGAATGACTACTGGGTAAATAATGAAATTAAGGCAGAATAAATAAGTTCTTTGAAACCAATGAGGACAAAGAAACAATGCACCAGAATCTCTGGGACACAGCTACAGCAATGTTTAGAGGGAAATTTATAGCACTAAATGCCCACAGGAGAAATTGGGAAAGATCTAAAACGGACACCCTAACATCACAATTAAAAGAACTAGAAAGCAAGAGCAAACAAATTCAAAAGCTAGCAGAAGACAAGAAATAACTAAGATCAGAGTAGAACTGAAGAAGATAGAGACACAAAAAACCCTTCAAAAAATTGATGAATCCAGGAGCTGATTTCTTGAAAAGATTAATAAAATACATAGACTGCTAGCCAGACTAATAAGAAAAGAGAGAAGAATCAAATAGACTCAATAAAAATGATAAAGGGAATATGACCACTGATCCCACAGAAATACAAACTACCATCAGAGAATACTATAAACACCTCTACGCAAATAAACTAGAAAATCTCAAAGAAATGGATACATTCCTGAACACATATACCCTCCCAAGACTAAACCAGGAAGAAGTTGAATCCCTGAATAGACCAATAACAAGTTTTGAAATTGAGTCAGTAATTAATAGCCTACCAACCATAAAAAGCCCAGGACCAGGTGGATTCACAGCTGAATTCTACCAGTGGTACAAAGAGGAGCGGATACCATTCCTTCTGAAACTATTCCAAACAATAGAAAAACAGGGACTCCTCCCTAACTCATTTTATGAGGCCAGCATCATCCTGATAACAAAACCTGTCAGAGACATAAGAACAAAAGAAAATTTCAGGCTAATATCCCGGATGAATATTAACACAAAAATCCTCAATAAAATACTGGCAAACCGAATCCAGCAGCACATCAAAAAGCTTATCTACCATGATCAAGTCGGCTTCATCCCTGGGATTCAAGGATGATTCAACATATACAAAACAGTAAACACAATCCATCACATAAACAGAACCAATGACAAAAACCACATGATTATCTCAATAGATGCAGAAAAGGCCTTTGATAAAATTCAACACCCCTTCATGCTAAAAACTTTCAATAAACTAGATATTGATGGAATGTATCTCAAAATAATAAGAGCTATTTATGACAAACCCACAGTCAATATCATACTAAATGGGCAAAACCTGGAAGCATTCCCTTTGAAAACTGGCAGAAGACAAGTATGCCCTCTCTCACCACTCCTATTCAACATCATATTGGAAGTTCTGGCCAGGGCAATCAGGCAAGAGAAAGAAATAAGGGGTATTCAAATAGGAAGAGAGGAAGTCAAATTGTCTCTGTTTGCAGATGACATGATTGTATAATTAGAAAACTCTGTCATCTCAGCCCCAAATTTCCTTAAGCTGATAAGCAACTTCAGCAAAGCCTCAGGATACAAAATCAATTGGCAAAAATCACAAGCATTCCTACACAACAATAATAGACAAACAGGGAGCGAAACCATGAATTCACTCTCATTCACAATTGCTACAAAGAGAATAAAATACCGAGGAATATAACTTACAAGGACCTCTTCAAGAAGAACTACAAACCACTGCTCAAGGAAATAAGAGAGGACACAAACAAATGAAAAAACATTCCATGCTCATGGATAGGAAGAATCAATATCATCAAAATGGCCATACAGCCCAAAGTAGTTGATAGATTCAATGCTACCATTGACTTTCTTCACAGAATTAGAAAAAAAGCACTTTAAATTTCATATGGAACCAAAAAAGAGCTGTATAGCCAAGACAATCCTAAGCAAAAAGAACAACACTAGAGGCATCATGTTATCTGACTTCAAACTATACTACAAGGCTACAGTAACCAAAACAGCATGGTACTGGTACCAAAACAGATATATAGACCAATGGAACAGAACAGAGGCCTCAGAAATAATGTCACACATCTACAACCATCTGATCTTTGACAAACCTGACAAAAACAAGCAATGGGGAAACAATTCCCTATTTAATAAATGGTGTTGGGAAACCTGACTAGCCATATGCAGAAAACTGAAACTGGACTCCTTCCTTACACTTTATACAAAAATTAACTCAAAATGGATTAAAGACTTAAACATAAGACCTAAAACTATAAAAACTCTAGAAGAAAACCTAGGCAGTACTATTCAGGACATAGGCATGGGCAAAGACTTCATGACTAATCACCAAAAGCAGCTACAACAAAAGCCAGAATTGACAAATGGGATCTAATTAAACTAAGAGTTTCTTCACAGCAAAAGGAATTATCATCAGAGTGAAAAGGCAACCTGCAGAATGGGAGAAAAATTTTGCAATCAATCCATCTAACAAAGGGCTAATATCAAGAATCTACAAGGAACTTAAATAAATTTACAGGTAAAAAACAACCCCATCAAAAAGTGGGAGAAGGATATGAAGAGAGACTTTCAAAAGAAGACATTTATGTGGCCAAGAAACATATGAAAGAAAGCTCATCACTGGCCATTAGCGAAATGCCAATCAAAACCACAATGAGATACCATCTCATTCCAGTTAGAATGGTGATCATTAAAAAGTCAGGAAACAACAGATGCTGGAGAGAATGTGGAGAAATAGGAATGCTTTTACACTGTTGGTGGGAGTGTAAATTAGGTTCAACCATTGTGGAAGACAGTGTGGTGATTCTTCAAGGATCTAAAACTAGAAATACCATTTGACCCAGTGATCCAGTTACTGGGTATGTACCCAAAGGATTATAAATCATGCTACTGTAAAGACACATGCACATGAGGTATGTTTATTGTGGCATTATTCACAATAGCAAAGACTTGGAACCAACTCAAATGCCCATCAATGATAAACTGGATAAAGAAAATGTGGCAGGCCTGGCACGGTGGCTCACACCTGTAATCCCAGCACTTTGGGAGGTCGAGGCTGGCGGATCATGAGGTCAGAAGATCGAGACCATCCTGGCCAACACGGTGAAACTGCGTCTCTACTAAAAATACAAAAAATTAGCTGGGCATGGAGGCAGGCGCCGGTAGTCCCAGCTTCTCGGGATGCTGAGGCAGGAGAATGGCATGAACCCAGCAGGCGGAGCTTGCAGGGAGCCTGCCGAGATTGCGCCACTGCACTCCAGTCTGGAGAATGGAGCGAGACTCTGTCTCAAAAAAAGAAAAAAAAAAGAAGAAAATGTAGCACATATACACCATGGAATAATATGCAACCATAAAAACAGATCAGTTCATGTCCTTTGCAGGGACGTGGATGAAGCTGGAAACCATCATTCTCAGCAAACTATCACGAGAACAGAAAACCAAACATCACATGTTCTCACTTATAAGTGGGAGCTAAACAAGGAGAACACATGGGCACAGGGAAGGGAACATCACACACTGGGGCCTGTCAGGGATTGGGGGTCAAGAGGAGGGACAGCATTAGGAGAAATACCTAATGTAGATGATGGGTTGATGGGTGCAGCAAACCACCATTGCACATGTATACCTATGTGGCAAACTTGCATGTTCTGCACATGTATCCCAGAATTTAAAGTAAAATAAAAAAAAAAGAAAAAGAAAAAGAAAAGAAAGTAGGCTTTCTAAACAAAGGAGCTCCAAGTAGGGTTATTTCTTTTCCTTTACTGCAAACAAAGCAGATATTTTATAAGAAAGTATTCAGTGACCTTTGGCCAAGTTTCTT
The DNA here is from genome assembly GCF_047675955.1 of Chlorocebus sabaeus. Taxonomy (NCBI): domain Eukaryota; kingdom Metazoa; phylum Chordata; class Mammalia; order Primates; family Cercopithecidae; genus Chlorocebus; species Chlorocebus sabaeus. The sequence goes on from NC_132913.1 coordinate 37,493,493, forward strand.
CAGAACATTGATGATAATCTCAGTGTACTCCTTTCCTGTAAGAAGGACAGATCACTACATGGCTTAAGCCATGTATAAAGAGGTATTTCCCGACATCTTCTACAGAAACACATTGAGAGGGCACCAAGATACTATAGCCAGGGAAATTAGGAGTTGGGAGTGTGATAGAACTCATCATAATATCCATCACTTTAACTTCATTACTACCCTCAATTTTATGAGGCAAGACTCAGAGACTTTCATGCTAAATGAACATACTTAAGCAAAATTAAGGCCAAGTCTCTTAAAACAGATGAATCTTCACCACTTCTCCATAGAATTCTGCCAGGATGAGTTGAAACTGATTGTGTACAGGCGCCATTCTTGAGATGGAGGCAGCAGCTGCGACATGAGAGAATGACTCTAAGAACTCTTTGGGTGGTAATTTTAGTCAGATTCCTCAAATCAATCCTCCCCATGGTAGCACAATCAGCAGAGGCCCAAAAGCATCAGGTATGTAACTACTATAGAGTACATGGATCTATTGATTACTGTGATCAAAAAGTAGGATCAAAAGGTATCTCAGGACTGCTCTGATGTTATGATTGTAGTCCTGGTATAGTACATAAAAGCTAGCCAATGCCATATCTGAAGAAATGTAAAACAAGTCTGACTTGTGCAGAATGCTTAGGGAGTGAGACATATTAGTTACTTAAACTATCTCACGGTTCCACAAATATGGTCTGTGGATAATCACTCTTTGGAGGGACTAAATGTAATAATTAACATTACAGAAGCATAATAAATTTGTTTTTCTCTCTTTTTGATTATTCAGGAGACACTTTTGATCTTAGATTTTTTTTTCTGTGTTCAATAACCTCTATCTTGTATTTCTATAGAAGAAAAATATGGCTTTTTCAATGTTTTAGGGGCACTTTTTGCATTAGATAAGGCCTTAAAGAGGGAAATGGGACACATTAACTACTATGATTTATTTATTTTGAGCCTCCTTCATCATTCCAGTCCCTAAAGACTAATCAACAGAAACCACTCGATTTTAACATCTGCCAGCATACTTTCTACAGCTTCTTTGAAGAACTCAGACAATTATCCTAAAATCATGTTTAAAATCATATTCGCTTTAAAGAGAAAATGAAGTGTGGTTTAAAATTTTGAAATATCTAGGTACTTATCTCATATTTTGCTCTGAATTTCCATGGACAAACCTAAAGGAATTGTATAAGAGCTTCAAAAATTAAAAATATGAAATTTACCTATTTCTATGGTGCCTGTCTCCATGGTTCCCTGTTAAAAGGATGCATGCATGACCCAGAAGGTCTTTCACCTCTTATTTTTGCCAGTGGTGGTAAATAAGCTTTATACAATTTAAATCAGACATCTTGTTTGAATCTCATATTTCAAAACAATTATTTCTTCATACTGTGCCCCTTGAGAAATAGGAACATTATTCTATTCATGACATATGCTTATTTCTAAACCACTGATTCACAATGGCACATCTCATTTCTTCTCCTGCTCACCATAATGTGTATAAATTACATCAAAGGCAGCATATAATAGTGATTATAAATCAACATATAATAGTGATAGAAATACCATCCCTTTAAAGAATGGCACTCATTTAAGAGTTCTTATTTTACCACTGATTAAATTTTTTGCCATTAAATCATCTTTCACTTCAACTGTACATATGTGTTTTGAGCTATGGTTAGTCATATGTGTGAAAGTAAACATTGAACAGTGAAAATTCAGGGAGACAACACATTCACATTACAAAAACTTTCAGTAGAATGAATCAAAAGAAAATGATAGTAATAATAATAATAACAGTAACATTGCTACAGAAGACGGACCAATTAATTTTATTTAAAGCTAGAATCAGGACAAATCCTAGATCTACTCTGTTATTATAATAGTCCTGAAGTAAAATAAAAGTAAAAGTAAAATAAAAGTTTGCACAAAAGCACATACTAAGCACCAGGTACTATTTTAAGAGCTTTGCACATATTACCTTATTTAATCTTGATATATATGCTATGAAATAGGTTGCTAGCCCCATTTTTACCACAGGAGGAAAATGAGGCTCAGCAATATTAAGGAATTTGCCCAAAGTTGCACAGCTAGTACGTGTTGGAGAGTGAACATTAACAGAAGCTCTCTGGTTCCAGATTCTCTGTGTTTTGTTTTGTTTTGAGATGGAGTCTCACTCTGTCACACAGACTGGAGTGCAGTGGTGCAGTTCACTGCAACCTCTGCCTCCCAGGTTCAAGTGATTCTTGAGCCTCAGCCTCCTGAGTAGCTGGGGAGTAGCCTCCTGAGCTGAGTAGCACAGACTCGAGCTCAGAGTTCAACAGCAACCTGGGCAACGTGGTGAAATCCCCATCTCTCCTCAAAATACAAAAATTAGCACAGCCACCCCTGGCTAATTTTTGTATTTTGGGGAGAGCTGGGGTTTCACCACGTTGCCCAGGCTGGTCTTGAGCTCCTGAACTCAAGGGATCCACCCGCCTCGGCCTCCCAAAGTGCTGGGATTACAAGCGTGAGCCACTGCACCCAGTCCAGGTTCTGTGTTTTTAATCACCATGCTGCTGTAATGCAGGATAATCATGGTGCAATTAACAAGGGGAAAAAGAAGGTAAAAATAAAAATCAGTGGCAGAAAGTTGATCCATGCCTGAAGTATATTTCTTATGGTATTTTTAGTCACTTCCCCCTTCCCCTGACGACAGTTATTCTAGGCCCCACCCATATTTTCAGCCACTGATTTTCCTCAATTTGTTCTTGCTTCTTCTTATGCTTAGTTCTTCACATCCCAACAAAGTTCATCTCAGAGAAATCAAGCTAGCTCAAATAATTGTCTTCCGGACAGAGCCAGTGAGACATATTGTGGCCGATCAAAGGAAAAATAAATTTTTAAATTTTTGATTATATTTTCAGGGAAACTGGGGCTTGTAATAGTTGGGAAAAAAAAGATCAGTCATATTTTTTTCTCATCTGAAAATCATGCAGGGTTTTTTATAATTTTAATGAGGTGAATGATCAGCTAAGAAAGTCTCTCACGTGGGTGAACTTAAAATTTATTGTCCTAAGTGGTACACTTTGTGTGTAATAGGCTGTCCTATTAACAATTATGCTGGAACAACAGACATAAAATGGGACTCTGTTGGACAAACTGAGATATCAGATTATCTGAACTTCGGAGGTTGAAGACAGGCAGGAAGAAAGTTGAAGTAAGGGAAAATATATGACTTTCTCCTGATGTTGGAGACCTTTCCATCTATATTAGATATGCTTGCATTGGCTTTCAGATTTGTTAATTACCAAGGCTCATAATTTCTAAATGTATTTGTTATTGTTGCTATTATCATTTCATTGATAGAGAAATTCCTGTAGGACTGGCAGTGTGCTGAGGACTTAATTTGTATTGTTCTCATTTATACCTCACAATGATCTCATAAGGTAGGTACTATGATTATAGTTATTTTGGAAATGAAACTTAAAAGAAAAGTGATTTGGCCAAGGTCACACAGCTTGTAAATGGCAGAACCAAGACTTGCATACTAACACCCTTGATTATAAATACAAAACCCACTGTATTATATGCATCTCAAAGTATTTGGCCCTAGAATACTTTTAAAAATATAACATATTGATTTTCTCCACCAAGAGCTTCTGATACATAATTTGCCTTAAAGTGTACTCCAACGATTGTCTCACAGGTAAATGTATTACTATAAGAGAAAATATTTGGAGTTTATATGACTAAAATAGTAAAATATTGACTAAAATTGCAAACACATATTCAAATAAAAAGACAGGCTACATGATAAGTGATGATTCACAGATAACATGTTCTGGAGTGACTGACCCCAAAATGCTGACTTGCTTACATGTACTCCTTTCTTAAAGTCAAACTATTCCATAAAGCTAAGAATTATATAAAGGTGGTTATATATAATACCTAATATGGTCTAAATGTTTGTGTCTCTCAGAAGTTCATATGCTAAAATCTAACCCCCAATCTCTTGGTATTAGGAAGCAGGCCATTTGAGAGGTAACTAGGTCATGAGAGTGGAATCCTTATAAATGGGATTAGTGCCCTTATCAAAGAAGCCCAAGGGAACTGCCTGCCCTTCCACAACATGAGGACACAGCAAGAAGGCACCATCTTGAAGCACAGACAGCAAACCCTCAGCAGACACTGAATCTGCTGGTGCCTCAACTGTGAGCAATAAACTTCTGTTGTTTATAAATTACCCAGTCTAAGGTACTTTGCAATAGCAACAGGAACAGACTTATACGGGGCTTCCTATGTATGAGGCACTGTTCTAAGTCCTATACTTAAATTAATTTCATCTATCCTCATAGCCAACCTGAGATTAAAAAAAAAAAAAACCATCATAATCCTCATTTGTAGATGAGGAAGCTCATGTACAGAGATGTGAAATAACCCACCAAAGCTAGTGAGTAAGAGAGCCAAGATTCAGATGCAGGCCATCTGGGTCCAAATCAGTGCTGGAAATGACTATTTCACACAGGCTTGTGAACAGCATTTTTCATATGCTTGTTCTGTGTGTATATCAGCAGATATCATAGATATGAGATACTTGTTAAAAATTTTCTAAAATATATTTTTGTTCCATTTCTTTTGATTTCCAAGATACCTATGAACGTTTCTTAAAATGTGTGGAATGTAAAAGTGGGTGTCATGTGTGAGAGGTATGAAGACGAGTAGAGCTTTTCCCAGTGATACATAAGATGAGACCAAGAATGAGAGTCTGAACTTCATATGTAAGCAAATAAAAGATTTTTTAAAATTCAAATGCTTAAATAAGCATGTGATTCCCTCTAGGCCCATAATACACATTGTGCCAACTGAGTTTTCAATCTGAGCTTTGCTTTGTTCTTGTTTCTAGTGGTATTCTTCCTTGTGTTTTATGTGACTGGCTTTGGTTGACTTGATTCAATTACCTGGATCCTTACTTAAAGTGTGATTTGTGGAGCAGCAGCAGCAGCATTTCCTGAGTATTTAATAGAAATGCAGCCAGGCATGGTGGCTCACGGCTGTAATCCCAGCATTTTGGGAGGCCGAGGTGGGTGGATCACTTGAGGCCAGGAGTTTGAGACCAGCCTGGCCAACATGGCAAAACCCAGTCTCTAGTAAAAATAAAAATATCTAGTAAAAATATTTTTTTTTTTTAGCTGTGCATGGTGATGCATGCCTGTAGTCATACTTGTAGTCCCAGCTACATAGGAGGCTAAGGCAGGAGACTGACTTGAACCCAGAAGGCAGAGGTTGCAGTGAACCAAGATTTCATCACTGCACTCCAGTCTGGGGGACAGAGTGCGACTCTGAAAAAAAAAAAAAAAAAAAACAGGAAGGAAGGAAGGAAGGAAGGAAGGAAGGAAGGAAGGAAGGGAGGGATGGAGGGAGAGAGAGAGAGAGAGAGGAAGGAAGGAAGGAAGGAAGGAAGGAAGGAAAGAAGGAAGGAAGGAAGGAGGGAGGGAGGGAGGGAATGAGAAAAGGAAGGAGGGAAGGAGGGAGGGAGGGAGGGAAGAAGGAAAGGAAGGAGGGAAGGAAGGAAGGAAGGAATTAAGGAAGGAATGAAAGAAGGAAGGAAGGAAGGAAGGAAGGAAGGAAGGAAGGAAGGAAGGAAGGAAGGAAGGAAGGAAGGAGAACCACAGGTCCCACCCCACAGCTCCTACTGACTTGGAATCTGCACTCTGACAAGATCCCCAATGACTCTTAAGCACATTAATGTGTGAGCCCTGTTCTACAAAACCATGCTAAAATCCTTCACTAAGGAGAAACTGTCTCATTTTAATATTTTTTGAACTACTATAATCAAATAGAGGAAAAGTCAAACCAAGTCAACTCTCTGTAGTGGGAGCAGGAAGGATGGCTAGATGAGGAAGAATAAACAATGCTCTGTTTCTTGCCTGCTCTTCCACCAAAGAGGAAGATTTCCCCTACTGCCACCCACACACACAAGCAACTCATCATACACGTACACAACCACGTAGAGTAGTGCAATCCATAATGTTTGTCATGCAGGGCAGGTTCTTCACTCAGGAGAGAATTCAAGACTGAGCCAGTGGCTGAAGAAAGCAGCTTTTTTAAGGCATGGGCGGTGCTGCAGCTCTGTGACTGCTTCTGCAGAGCAGGGTTACCTCACAGGCAGTGCACTGAGAGGAGCAGCATTACGACATTTCCAGTCATAAATCCACTTTAAATGACATTCTAATTAAGGGATGCATTATTCAGAAATAGCTAGAAAACGAGTGGTAGCTTCCAGGTGTTGCCATGACAAGGGGCAGTAACTTTCATGCATAGCCATGGCACTGGTAAACTGTTATGGCACTGGTGGTAGTGTCTTAGGGTGATGGGCATCGAGAGGTGCTTTGGGCCCCTCTTCCAAGTTTTGGCCAGTCTTCAATCTGGTCCTGAAACTAGTCCTGCCTGCCTCCTACCTCACTTGTATCCAGAACAGTGCAATAGAAGACACTGAATCTCAGAACAGGAGCCTGTAATTCTATTAGTAAAAGGGAGTTTTGTTTGTTTACCCAATTAACCTACAGTAAGAAACTTGTGGACAACAAACCTTTACCCTGTACCTACTATGTGTAAAGTGCAGAAAGAATATCTAACTGATAGAGGTGTTGTGAAGATTAAATTGGATATCTGCTAACTGTATAGCCCAGTGTCTGAAACAGTGGGTGACATGTCCCAAAGGATTCAAAAGAGGAGAGTGTAGTGGGTATAAAGTTATTGAGTGTCTACTATATGCTTCATATATGCAGTATCCTTAAATCCTCATAATTAGTTGACAAAGCCTTTATGTCCATTTAACAGATTAGGAAACTGAGGCACTGAAAGGTAAATATAATTGCTCACAGTCTCACAGTAAGTTGAGGTGTCCAGTTTCAACTTCGGTTGGCTCTCTATCTTTACCCAGTGCTCTAGCTATCACCCAAACTAGAGGGGTACAAGAAAGTAGGCAGCAGGGGCCGGGCGCAGTGGCTCACACCTGTAATCCCAGCACTTTGGGAGGCCACGGCGGGCGGATCACGAGGTCAGGAGATGGAGACCACCCTGGCTAACACCGTGAAACCTTGTCTCTACTAAAAATACGAAAATCAGCCGGGCATGGTGGCGGGTGCCTGTAGTTCAAGCTACTTGGGAGGCTGAGGCAAAAGAATCGCTTGAACCCAGGAGGTGGAGGTTGCAGTGAGCTGAGATAGCACCACTGCACTCCAGCCTGGGTGACAGAGTGAGACTCTGTTTCAAAAAAAAAAGTAAAAGCAGCAGGTCTCATCAAAACAGAATATCTTTGTTTTATCTTTCTGTTTTGCTTTAACTTAATGACAATATTTTCTAAGGTGTACTTCTGGTAAATCATTTACTATAGACAGAATCTTCTACCTAAATGAACAGAAAATAAGTAAAAGGCCATATTTTTGCCATGACGGAGTTTACAGTTTATCTGAGCAGCAAAGGTAAATCCAAATGTAAAAGCAAAAAAGAATTAGACTGGAGCCAGGTCCTTGACTAATAGCACAGAGAGATTCAGAAAACAGGTCATCTGAGTTGTTGTGTTCATCTGTGAACTCTGAAATAAAGTGGACATTGAGATAAGATCTAGAAAGATTTCTTATTCAGGTGTAAGCATCATTGAGTTGATACTGAGTTAGTATCCTGGAACTTTATTCTCATACTCTTGAGAGGCTTGTTTCTTTTATTTGAGCTTCCAAGTAAGCATATATTTGGGCAAGGATTTCATGGCTAAAATATTTTAAAATAATTATTTTAATTTCATTTTTAATAAACTAGGCTGCTAAGGTGATAGATGGGGGCGAGGTGGTGCTTGCAGCAGGTGGAGAGAAAATGGGGTGCTGAAACGGTGTAGAGAAGATGCCATAGGGAAACCTAATTCCCTTCCAAATGTGACCTAGGTAGGACTGGCCATGATCAACATTAAGAATGTGGGTCACTCGGTCACAAATATGGAAAATTCAAAATGACAGACTTTTCTAAATAGAATGTTCATTAAGAAAATTGTTTGGGGCCGGGTACAGTGGCTCACGCCTGTAATCCCAGCAATTTGGGAGGCTGAGGCAGGTGGATCACCTGAGGTCAGGAGTTCGAGACCAGCCTGGCCAATATGGCAAAACCCTGCCTCTACTAAAAATACAAAAAAAAAAAAAAAAAATTAGCCAGGGGTGGTGGCGGGCCCCTGTAAACTCAGCTACTTGGCAGGCTGAGGCAGGATAATTGCTTGAACCCAGGAGGTGGAGGTTGCAGTGAGCAGACATCGTGCTGCTGCACTCCAGCTTGGGTGACAAGAGCGAGACTCTATCTCAAAAGAAAAAGGAAAAAAGAAAATTGTTTGGGCGAGAGTGTTGGATCCTTTTAGCTAAATTCAAACTGTGTCCCAGCTGACTTGTTTTCTGCCATCAGGTCCTTTGTGGTGTTAGCGACCTCACATTGAGCATGTTTGAAATGTCACCAGAGCAGTTCCTTCTGCTGAGTCTTGAGGACAATTAGCCATTGTCATTACCTATAGGTGCAGTGGTACATTCAGAAGATTTCACATTGCCTGGATGCCTGAAGAATATGTACCTGGAGGAAATCCTAGTATGGCTGCATTTAGCCCCGTTTGGGGACCATTAGAACTTAGAACCTTCAAAGTGTCACTCCTGAAAAGGGAAAAAATAAGCATAGACAAGGAATTTCAGAGAAAAGCTACTGAAAGGGCACTACAGTTGATTGAAATGGTGGTCCACCTGCTTGTGATGTCAAGGAAGTTACTTAACTCTCTTCATGCAACAAATCTTTATCTTGTACCTACTATGTGCAAAGTGTGGAAAGAATAGGATTGTTGTGAAGATTAAATTGGATAATATTTGTTAACTGTATAGCCCAGTGTTTGAAACAGTAGTTGCTCAGCAAATGGTAACCATGAGATTAATGGCAATAATCAAAGGCACACTTCCATATTTTCATTCCTAAGCACAATCCATATTTAAATTGAAATAATTGTAGAATACCTACATGCAAAGGTATAGTCCACACAATTCCCACTTCTAACAGAAAGGATAGGTCAAGTCTCCTTTTCCAGACTTGTAAGAACCAATTTAAACTTTTCAGTATACTGGAATTTTGATGAATTAAATATTGTTCCAATAATAATAATAATAATCTATTTTTTATGTAGCTTAAAAAAACATTTTCACATTCATTAACTCTAAGTGAATTATTGCCAGTAGGCTTGGAAATCTCCCTGTTTCATAGAGATTTTGGTATGTAAAATTTTTCTTAAATGAATTTGGCCTGGATCAGAAAGTGAGGTAAAACAATTAAAATATCCAATTTGGGAGAATTCTTGGTAGGTTTCCAGCATGTCGTTCATTTTTATAATCAAGCTGTTATATGATCTTTTTTTTTCATTATGCATGAGCAAATAGACTCCACTACAGTCAATTTGAAGCAATTATTATCTCTGGCACGATATAATCAAAAGGCTACTGCTATTTGTTGAAGGATTCTTTGTTTGCCAAGATTATTAATCAAGTTATGCCAGGAGCACATACAGTGCTGCTTGGCACTCAGCAGCTGGCCCGAGCAACAGGAAAATAAATCAGAATTCTTGATGCTTGTATTTTTTAATATTCCTGCCAGTGTGTGTATTGGAGAACATTTCACATTAAATAGCACTAATTGCCTTAATTGGCTTATGGCTAAGAGGCCCACTGTACTGCTGGTGTGTAGTCAAAGTCATTGGGTTTCCTGGGAGCACTTAGATTCTTACATTTTCAGTGGTTCAGGTATGACACACAGAGCAAGACAGTTGCAGTGCATGTATGACCCTGGTGTCTTGTAGAATAGTGGGGTATGATAAGAAGCCCCCTCTGATTAGCCTGGGGTGACCGCTCTTCACACAATCATTCACAGTAAACAACTCTTTATAGAGAACACATGAAGGTTTATCAGCCAGTCTTCACTAACTCCCAGAACAATCCATGCGCAAGCAAGAGTCCTCACTTGCTTGGAGGGCTGCTGTATTTGCAACTGGCAGAACCCAGCTTTGCTTTTAGGTGTCTAACAACAAGTGTAACAACACTGGCAAAATTTAAATTGCCTTCCTATTTTATCATGTCCCAAATACGTAAATCTTGATCCTGTCTTCATTGCCATTGGGTGTTTTCATTTTATTTTTAGTGAGGTACGTCATCCCAAAGGGCAGCCTCGTGGCTGGGTGAAAATCTGCCCAAGGACTGTTCAGCAGACTCAAGAGAGTACAGCCACCCCTGCCTCCATTAGCTCCTTTGTCAGACTGCAAATGCCAGAAGTTCTGCAGAAAGGGCTTCACCTCTTTAAAATGCAAATGGCCCCCACCCATGCGCACACAAAGTGCCCATGTAAACTTTCATACATTCACATCTTAATATGCTTGAGTTTAAAATGCCGTAAAGGGACATGAGGTAAACACTCTAAAGGAGCTCCTAACAAAAAGATATAATGGACAGCTATAAATAAGGAAGAGGGCTCAAGATGGGAGTCATTCCCCAAAGCCATTACACTCCACTGTTCTCAGGTAGTGAAAGTGTGATTTACTCATTTATGTAATTAAACACAGAAAAGCAACTTCTTATTATGCCTATACATTTAAGGAATAACTTCACTGCTAAGTGGCATTGAAATCACATGTGGCTAAGGAGGAGCAAAAGTATTCGAATAACAAGATTTGCCATTTGTAGCTGGAAATTAAGCTGAAATTTCAATTCAGGAAGCATTAGAGTCACATCTTATTAAAAGGGGAAAACTCACCATTTTGGGCATATTTGGTAGGTGGAGAAAATTTTGAGCCTAAAAGTCACGACTGCGATATGCCAAGTGCTTGATACACGCTCGCTGGAGGAATCGATGCCACCTCACTGTTTGAAGGACCTGGGGTTCTGGATCTCCACAGATGAGGAGGTGGGTTTCAGTCTTAGTCCTACCCCTGTGTGCCCTTATAGGGGTCACTTTAGGGAGGGTTCAAGTCTTTTATTCTCTATCTGCCCTGGGAAGGGCCCCATAGTACACAAGAGTAGCTAGGTAAAGATCACTCTAATTTGGAGGTTTTCACTAACATGAGAACGGGTAGAAAGAAAAATGAAGCCACAAAACCCCTTAAGTGATAGAGCAGTTCAGTCTGTTTCTCCTTTTCTCTGATGTTATTACATCTGAAATGTATAATCACTTCTTATCCATACTTGTGAGCAATTAAGAGCATCTGCCAAGAAAAGAAAGGAAAAACTGAAAGTGAGTAATGGAATTGATGGCAAAGCAGGGAGTTGTTCGTGTTTTTTAAGCTGTAGGTTTATTAGGAACACATTCTTAATGATTAAAACCAGTGGTTATTTTCATCTCATGTTCAAGTTTTAACCTATTAAAAGTAAAACATAGGTAGACCTATTTTTTTCTATACCAGATAAAAGGCCTCCTCATTACAGTTTTCAATATCTGTTTGAAAACTAGCACAAAATAAATGCATTCTGAAGAAAACTATTTCTTAAGTAATCCCATTACATTTCTACCTCTTTGGATGCTCTGGTAAGTAGAATATCCTTACAAAATGTAAATGTATTCAGATTTCTATTCTTTCAACAAAAGTCTATTAGGCGGTCACTATCTGCCAGGTGTTGATCCGGACTCTCAGGATATAAAGAAAATTAAATCGATGACCTGTCTCTGGGTGGCTCGTTGTTTATTAGGGAAGATCTAATATGTTAAGATGCTTTTGGTTGCAAGCTGCATCTGTAGCTGTCTTCAAGAGTGAGGAAGGGCATTGAGATATATTACAGAAAAGCCTAACATAAGGCTGTTTACGGGGAGCGAATCCAGTGGTCATAATGTCATCAAGAATTCAGGTCCTTTCAGACATTCAGCTCTGCACAATCCATGGTGTGCCCATTTCATCTTGTGGCTGCTTCTCCTAAGCTCAAGGATGTCTGCTGGTAGCATCTATATTTACTTGCAGTGGAAGAGACAAATACCTCCCTTTGGCTCTTAAGAATCATGAAATTCCTTGCCCAAATAGTAAACCATCTTTTATGGATTTCAATAGCTCAAATTGGTTCAGACCTACAACATCTCTGAACCGTTATCCGGTAAGGGGCTGGGATTGCCATCATTGGCTTAGCCTAATCAGGGTCCATCTCTGCAGCAGGGACCCACTAGAATTCCCCAAAGCGTATTGGCTGTTCGGAGAAGCGTTCTATCAGGCAAGAAGAGGGAAATGTTTCCCTCTTTATCTTTTCTAACACTAAAAGCTATTTCAGTAAAGTAGGACTTGACCAGCTGAAGATATTGAGAGGTGACAACGTGCTAGCAGCCCTTGCTGTCTGCGCTTCCCTGACCTCAGCATCCACTCTGGCTGCGCTTGAGGAGCCCTTCAGCCTGCCTCTGCACTGTGGGAGTCCCTCTCGGGGCTGGCCAAGGTTGGAGCCGGCTCCCTCTGCTTGTGGGGAGGTGTGGAGGGAGAGGCACCGGCGGGAACTAGGGCTGTGCGTGCTACTCCTAGGCCAGCGCGAGTTCCAGGTGGGCGTGGGCTTGATGGGGCCCCCCCGCACCCTACACCGTGAGGGGCTTAGCACCCGGGCCAGCAGCTGCGGAGAGTGCACGGGGTCCCCGAGCAGTGCCGGCCTGCCTGCGCTGCACTCGAATTCTCACCAGGCCTCAGTTGCCTCCCCTCGGGTTAGGGCTCAGTACCTGCAGTCGGCCATGCGGGAGCCCTGCCTTGGGCTCCTGCTGGGCCCGAGCCTTCCTGGTGAGCGCCGCTCCCTGCTCTGCGGTGCCTGGTCCCGTCAACTGCCCAAGGGCTGAGAGGCGCTGGCGCACAGCACAAGACTGTCAGGCAGCTCCGCCTGCGCCCCGGTGCAGGATCCACTAGGTGAAGCCAGCTGGGCTCCAGAGTCTAGTGGGGACTTGGAGAACCTATATGTCTAGCTAAGGGATTGTAAATACACCAATAAGCTCTCTGTGTCTAGCTCAAGGTTTGTAAACGCACCAATCAGCACCCCGTGTCTAGCTCAAGGTTTGTAAATACACCAATCAGTACTCTCTATCTAGCTAATCTAGCGGGGACTTGGAGAACTTCTCTGTCTAGCAGTGTGTCTAGCTCAGGGATTGTAAATGCACCAATCAGCAGTCTGTCAAAACGGACCAATCAACTCTGTGTACAATAGACCAATCAGCTGTCTGTAAAATGGACCAATCAGCAGAATATGGGTGGGGTCAGATAAGGGAATAAAAGCAGGCTGCGCGAGCCAGCAGTGAGGAGCTTATAGAATGGGTTTTTGTGTTGTGTGGTGTTTGTTGTTTTGCTTTTCGGGCAGAATTTTTTTTTTATTTTTTTTTTGTTTGCGTCTGCGGTGCCTTTATGAGCCTTAACACAGCAAAGATCTGCAGCATCACGTGTGAAGCCAGCGAGACCACGAATTTACCAGGAGGGAGGAACAACTCCAGACGTACTGGATTTAAGAGCTGTAACTCTCATCGTGGAGATGTGCAACTTCACTCTTGGAAGTCGGTGAGACCACGAGTCCACCACAAGGAAGAAACTCCAGACACAACTGAACGTCTGAAGGAACAAACTCCAGACACCATCCTTAAGAACTGTAGCACTCGCCGTGAGAGTTCGCGGCTGCATTCTTGAAGTAAGTGAGATGAAGAATCCAGCAATTCTGGACACGGTATGATTTCTGAAGGATGCATTTTCTCCTTGGTCAATGGGTTTCAAACTTGAGAACCTGGAGGGATTTTTAACGCACACTTTTGTTAATTGCAAGCTGTACCCCAGAGTTTGCTGATTAAAGAGGTCTGAGGTAGAGCCTTGGAATTTGTTTCTAACAATTGTGGGAATGCTGGTGATGGAATTGAAAAAGCACCGTCTTTAAGATGTTGCATGTAACAAAAAACTGGCAACCTTTAATTGGCTAAGATTACTGTGAGAGTTGGACAAACCTCTTTAGATTTTAGAAACATTTCTTTCCGTCAGTTTTTCATTTTCTTTAGCATTGAGATGCCTGATTAGCCTTCAAGACGTTCTTTGCTGTTTAAGACATGTCGTTGTCAAGTTACACAAGAAAGGCCTCAAATATCTTTTGAAAGTTATTGCTACTATTAATCTAATAGTTTTCAGAATTATCTTTGAAGTGTACATTTGAGGTGTAAACTTTATTATAGCCAAATTTTAAGAAAGTTGCAGTTCACATTTCTGCAATTGAGATATCTATTGTGTAAATTGAGCTGTTCTATTCGAGGGAAAGTACATTACTGAAAACATTGGAAAACTAAGTTGTTTGGGATGTAAAAAGATGATGTGTAGACTCTCCACATGTTGAAAACAGTCTATTTTTTGACACCAAATGCAGTAATTTAAACCATCTCTTTAGTCCAGTTTTTAATAATAGATGTTTTTTAACTTAAGTAGTAAGATTGAAGATCCCTGTCACTGGAAACTTGCTACATTTTCCAAGACAATTCGAGTTGGCACTATGGTCAGGTACTATTCTGAGAAGTGTATCAATTACATTTAATTAATTTTTAAAGGAAAAAAATGAGTTTTTTTGTTTGTTTTTGGAGTTGAAGTCTTTTTCTGTGCCCATTCTGGAGTGCAGTGGCGCAATCATGGCTCACTGCGGCCTCAAACTCCTGAGTGCAGACAATCCTCCTGTCTCAGCCTCCCAGATAGCTGGGACTACAGGCACAACACCTGGCTAAATATTTTCTTATGTTTTGTAGAGCAGGTGTCTCTCTTGTTGCCCAGCCTTATCTCAGACTCCTGGCCTCAAAACAATCCTCCCACCCCTGCTTCTCGAAGTGCTGGAATTACAGATGTAAGCCACTGTGCTGGACTAGTGAAAACTATTTTAAAATGTTTTTACAATTTTATGCTTCTCTTTTAGTGACTGTTATGGTCTGCATATTTGTGTACCCCCAGATTCATATGTTGAAATTCTCTCCCCCAGTGTTACAATATTAGGAGAGCAGGCTTTGTGGGGGAAATTAGGTCATGAAGGTGGAGCTTTTATGCACGGATTAGTGCCCTTATAAAAGAAGCCCAAGGGAAATTTTTGCCCCTTGCTCCATGCAGGACACAACAAGAAGATGAACCAGGAAACTGGACCTCTTTAGAACCCAACCATGCCTAACACTCTGGAATCTGAGAGCTCTGGCTGATGGAATGTGAGGAATAAATTTCTCTTGTTTATAAGCCACCCAGTCTGTGGTATTGTAGTTTAGCGAGCTGAACAGACTAAGACAAGGAACTAGAAAAGATTAAGATTACAGCAAAGAGCTTTTAAATATGTCTTTCCTTTGCTTAAGACCTTTCAGTAGCTTCTCCTCGCTTACTGCATGAAGATCTAGTTTTCTAATGGCACCAAAACCCCACGTGACTGCCTTACTGGTGGAGCCTGGCCTGGGGCCCCTCTCCCCAGAACGTTTTGCATCCAGACGCTGACTTTCCTTCTGGGCAACGGCAGAATCGTGCTCCCTCCCACTGGGAGTTTCTGCACACGCCCTTCCCTCTGTTAGAAAAACTTCCTCACACCACACACGGTTGATCATCCTATTCACATACTCCACATCTTCACATCTGGACTCAAATCTCACTTTCTCAGGAAAAACTTGCTGTGTGACTAAGATTTGCTGAATGAATACATGAACACAAACATTTAAGAGTCTGTTATAAGACAGGCATGTGCGATATGATACTTAATCCTTCTGTCCAGTAATCAGCCAGCCAAAGGCAGCTGCTGCTTCAAACACGAGAACTATAATTTGTTCAATATTGTGCTGGAATGGTGCTGAATATAGGTCTTCATATGCTTCTAGTGAGCAAAGAAGAATGTTTCCATTTCTACAAAGCAAACAGGATTATCACACACTGTCTGCGTTGATTATATATGGTCTAGTATTATCTAGTAGAAGGTATGTTTTGTTTCTTCATACCTTGGTGAGGCGTTAAATTCGCCTCACCAAGAAATAGTATTAATTTGAATAGTGCAACAGAAGCCCCTTGGAAAATCCAAGATAAGACTTTCTCTGCCCATAGATGCTGATAGGAAAAGCAGTTCTTTTGTTTCTTTCCTGTTCAATGCTTGACCCTCTGTTGAACTCAACAAAACATAATAATGCATATGAAAATGTTTTAATGTAAAAAGCACAAAATAATTGTACAGTGCTATTTTTATAAATAAATGTTTGATGAAGGACTTAAAATGATGCTTAAGGAATATCCAGAGATTTTTCTAAACACTGTGTAGAGCTGGAAATTTGAATTTTTACAGAAAAGAATGATTATGATTCATTAAGAAAAACAAATAATTTAAGACCCACGACCTAAATTACATTCAGTGAAAATGGCTCCAAATTTAATGTGAAATTAAATTTTTTTAAGAATAACTTCTATAGGCCGGGCACGGTGGCTCACGCATTGTAATCCCAGCACTTTAGGAGGCCAAGGCGGGCGGATCACGAGGTCAGGAGATCGAGACCATGCTGGCTAACACGGTGAAACCCCACCTCTACTAAAAATACAAAAAATTAGCCAGGCGTGGTGGCAGACGCCTGTAGTCCCATAGTCCCAGCTACTCGCGAGGCAGAGGCAGGAGAATGGTGTGAACCCAGGAGGCAGAGCTTGCAATGAGCCGAGATCATGCCACTGCACTCCAGCCTGGGCAACAGAGCAAGACTCTGTCTCAAAAAAAAAAATAAAATAACTTCTGTGACATTCAGAAGCCTGAATTTAAGACATCCCCCCTTTCTCTCAGCTAGGCCATGATATTCAGTCTCGCCATTTTCATTTTATGGTATATATTTTACAGCCACATTTTTAATTGAGCCTTTGTCAAAAAGAGTCTTCTGCCCAGAGGAGATGGCCATGCTCAACATCATGGCTTAGACTTGAAATCTTAAATTGCATATATTCTTAGGATGTTAAACCATTTCAGGGTTTTATTTTAGCTCGTAGCCTTCTAAGGCATAACCACTAAGATGTGGTTTAAAGAAACATTACACAAAGTTAAAAGAAAAACAAATTTAAAGATAAAATTTCAACAGAGTTCTTGGAATTTTGTAGATGTAGTAAACATTCAGAGCGAGGCTAAAAATTATACCATGTTTGTGAGACTTAGATGAATCAAAACTGCAGGTTTTCTAGAAGTTTGCCTACAAACTCTAATGGGCTATCTTTTCCTATAATCAAAGCAAGTAAAGCTTAAATTGCAAATCCATGTGAAGTTTCTAATTTTTCGTTGAAGACAGCTTTTTGTTATTTCTTTTTCAGCCTGCTGTACTGCCACTGCCCAATATATAATATTTCAGGAAACATTGCATTATGAAGGGCTGCATAACAGTTAATGAAGATAAGTCTGTATGGAGTGATATTGTAATGAATTTTCTGGTGAAAATTAATTAGATGTGTGAATGCTAACATTTATTTACATCCCAGTCTAAATGTTCAAAGAGGTGTATGTTAAGCACACAATTAGAAGCAATGATGCATTAAATTGGCCTCACCAAGAAATAGTATTAATTTTAATAGTGCAATGGATGCTCCTTGGAAAATCCAAGATAAGAATTTCTCTGCCCAGTTGCCTGCTTTTGAGACTCCTTGTCTGCCTAAGTCACTTCTTTACATAAAAGTTGGTGGAAAGTTGAGGATGGAAGGGGAAAGTGTATTTCCTATTTCACATCACAAGGCTGCCTAATGTCTCATTAACCTATGGACTTGCTCCCAACTCCTTTTGATTTGCACTGTGCAAACAGTATCTTAACAACTCCTTTTGCAAACAGTCAATGACCTTTTACACCAGGGAGGGAATTCCTCACAGCTGGAAGCCTTCCGTTTCTGTGTTCTTTTTAGAAGTATTCTTTTCCTTAAACTATAAAGAAACAACAACAGTCCTTCCTCATTCCCAGGGTTTCTCTTAGTTTCAGGTAAGTTCTTGGTAGACAGGAACCACACAATCCTAGGATGAGCAGTAGAGACTTCCTTGCTAGCTCAAGCACCATTCTAATATTCTGAGATTATTTTTAATTTGCACTGGGAGTTCACTGGGCTGCCTTTTAGTCATATATTTAGCTTGGAATATTTTAGTGTTCTAGTGCTTCCTTATGTCACACTATATATAAACTAGTAAGAATAATGACTACCATCTATTGAACCCTAACTGTGTATGAAGCACTGGGCTAGTATATTACGTGGACTGTCTAATTTAATTCTCTCACAAATGCTTTGCATGCATAGGCTTTATTTACATCTCCATTTCATGGGAGTGAAAAGTGGTGCTCAAAGGCTAAATAACTTAACAGTTGGTAAGTGTTCGAACTAACTGGGATTTAAACCAGTGTTTGTTTATCCAGTATGCCAATCAGCCAATGCTAAATGTTTAGGGGCAGTTTGCATTATAATCCTTAACCACATTGGCTGATTACATCCTAGTTTTTTTGTGATTTTGTATAATGAATATCTTATTGAATCCTCTAAATAAATTTCACATATGTATAATACAAAAAAATCCCAAGAGATATTGAATAACAAAAATATGATATATTGTGTTGCACACAGGAAATATAAGGTTGAGATAGTTTGCAGCCTTATAAGTTTGCAAACTCCCTCTAAATTAAAAAAAAAATCACTAAACTATACATTTTGTGTAAAGTAATTGCTCTTGTAACGAGGCCCCATCACCACGCTTAACCCAAATATCCTATTCTCCAGAACTGACAACTTCATAGAAAGACAGCAGTTAGTGAACTGAATATCAAGGCTGAGTTAGAGTATGTACTAGTCTAAGAGAAACTTCTGAGTCAAGTAACATATTTCAGTAAATAAAAAATGATTTCAGACTGCTCCAAATTCTAGATAAAACTGTTTTGCCTCAGAGAAACATTTCTGGAAGAAAAATGGCAAATTTCATCATCCCTAAAAATGTGACCACAGTCAACACTTACAGCCTACACCCACCTGAACTTTAGTTCTTGTAAAGTCATGAGAATTTGACATCATCTCAGGACAATGAGGATGAAACTCTATTATGAACGTGTAGGACTAACTGAGCACCTCACCACCTTTTTGTCTACTGTTATCCACAGGACTGAAGAATTTGATCAGTATTCTCCTCAATTTCCTGTATAGGGAAAAGACAGAGAAAGGATAAGAAGTGTGTAAATTTGTATTCTGAAAGCAGAATAGAAAGGAAAAGTACATTCTTATGGTATACCTTTACAAGTGGCAAGTACTATAACATTGAAGTCAAAAGCTTCCTTGTTTACAAATGTAATTCTGTGGCAAAGCCATTATAAAACTGTCTCACGGTTTCAACCTCATGTAGGTTAATTTTACATCAACACACATAAAATTTAAAGCTAAAGGAAAATTGCCAAATAATTCCAGGATTTAACTTTATTTGTCCAGTAAATATTGTTAATCACCTACCGCTAAGCATTGTGGTGGGATTGGAGGTGGGGAAGTAAGTAAAATAAGTAAAACCTTCCCTCACTTTGATTGCATATGTGAGATTTTACAATTGTAGCATATTCTCTGTGCTAGTTTTTTAAAAATATTCTGATTCTACACAAAAAGTTTCATTGGGATCATTCCAAAACATATTTGTCAAGGTGGCCTGTCACTGTGAGAGTTTATTCTAACTTTTCACTTCAATTTAAAAAAAGATAAACCTTATTAACCATAGAGTGACTGGATTATATCGAGATCTATAGTGTAGTTCAGATGTTGCCTCCTCGCCAAAGCCTGTCTTGATTTCCTCAAGTGGATGTAATATATACTCTTTTTTTCTGAACTTCCTTACCATTAATTTTTTTCATTTTCAGATAATCATTGATTTAGATACAGTTAAGATATAACCGTAAGATATACTACATAGAGGTTCTGTGTACCCTTTACTCAGTTTACCTCAATAGTAACATCTTGCTTAGCTGTAGTATAACATTACAATCAAGAAGTTGACATTGAGATAATCCTTCAACTTTATTAAGATTTCACCAATTTTGAAAGCATGCAATTATATACGTGTGTGTGTAATTAGTTCTATGTAATTTTATTACATGTGTAGATTCATGTGACTACCACAGTCAAGATACAGATAGTTTGTTCACAAGACTACATCATGCTACCAACAGCTACGTAGCTCCCTCCCTACCCCTGTCCCCAGTCTCTAATCCCTGGCAACTAATCTGCTCTCCATCTTTATGATTTTTACTGTTTCAAGACTGGTGTATAAATGTGTTATTTAATATGTAACTTTTCTAGGTTGGCTTTTTCACTCAGCATAAATCCCTTGAGGTCTATCCAAGCTGTTGTGTGTGTCACTAGTTCATTCTTTTTTGTTGCTAAGTAGTATTCCATGGTATAGATGTACCAGTTTGTTTAACCATATACCCATTGAAGGGCATTTGGATTGTTCTCAGGTTTTGGCTATTACAAATAAAGCTCTATGAAGATTTGTGTGTAAAAAAATGTATGATATTCCCAAATCTACATCTTGGAAGAAACATGCTGATACAAATTTGTAGATATAAAGTAGTGATAAGCCACTGGTAAAATCAAATCCGTCAATTCCTAGGATGAGGGAGACCTCATAGATCATCCAGTTCATTCCTTACCCGCAGACATAACAGGTTAGTATATTATACATTATTGTCATGTGTCTGCTTGAAAATTTTCACTTTTCCTTTTGACTCCCAAACTTGAAATGATTCTGTTTCAAGTCTCTCATCTACCTCCAATGAATCTGGAAAAAAAAAAAAGAAGTGCAATATTCCCCACCTGCAAAGCACCTTTGAAAGCAATATAAAGAAAAGCAATCAGAAATGAGTTGGGCAAATTGGAATTCTGTAATAATTGTGGGTAGTGGAGAGTTCAAGTTAGGATATCAGATTGATTCCTAGTTTTTTAACTCCCTTGTCTGGTGGTTTCTGAGGTTAGCTGGAGGTCTGCTTAAAAAGTCATCTCTGGCCCCACCTTCAGAGTCTGTGATTTAGTAGGTCTGGGTGGAGCCTGAGAATTTACAATTCTATCAAATGTTTAGGTGATGCCAACGATACTAGGGTGGGGAATGGGGCGCTTTGAGAACTTCTGCCATAGATCACATTTATTTTAACTAGCTGAGCTTCAGCTTCCACATCTCTAAAAGGGAATGCCATTACCTTTACAGTCTTACTACGAAGCCAAATACTCTTAGCACACAACTCCTGCTACATGTTAGATGCTGAAGAAAACGTTTATTTCCACCCCTGCATCAACTTACAATGCTGAAATATTTGGGAATTCCTAAATAATCTATATACAATAAAAATGTAAGTGAGGATAAATTTGAAAGTGTTATTTGTTTGCATGCTGTTTTTTGTTTGATCAGTGTGATTTGATTATTCCTAAAGTTTCCATTCTTCTAAAAAATAATCTTGATTTCTTTTTATTAATTTTTTCTATCCTTTACTATAAAAATCTAATACCAAACTCATATGAAAAACAAAATCTCTATTTTAGGATCCAGAATATCCACTATCTACTAATAGGCTAGAATTTTTTGATTTAAAGGTATCTTAGAGATTATCTCACCAAAACTGCCCATTTTATAGATGAGAAAACTTACCCAAGGTCATAAAGTCATGTAGTAGTGACTAGACCTCAGGTCATTCAGGCCACTAGGCTTGACCTGAGTGACCTGAATCTGGTCACTTCCTGAAAAAGACTTCACAACATTCTTCTTTATGATTGAACAATATTTGTATTAAATAATAAATTGGCAGGAAGGGGAAGCAGGCAGGATCAGGGCTTGGCTTCAGTGTGCCTGAACCCCGGTAATTATGTCTGGCCTCTGTAGGAACCTGCCATGGGGCAGGCATGGAAGGTGGAGTCAGCAGCTCTAATCACTAGAGCTGTTGGGTTAGAGTTGGGGAGGGGACCCAACCTGGTACCTAGGGGATGACTGAGAGAGCATTAGAGGACCTGGGTGTGGGAGAACATTCACTTCCACCAGGGCAGGGGGCCTTGATTGACCTCCTGTGGCAGGTGCTTGGGTGAAAAATCCTCTTTGGCCTCCTGCGGTCACCACATCTTCTCTAGGTGCCTGTTTGGCCTCTTGTCAACCATTCTGCCTTCCCTCCAGGCTGCAGGAAATGATGCTGTAGTATCCACTTCCCAGAGGGCACAGACCCCAGCAGTGGGAGCAGGTGGGGGAGGTGGCGGGTCGCAGGCCCATCTCCACTGGCTCAAATCCGCAATCTCTTCTTAACTTCAGGAAAAAGAACACTGTTGCTTATCATTACCTTTATTAAAACTTTAGCTTTTGGGAAGAAAGTACAGTGGCTCTTTTATAAATAATGCTGAGTCATACTGTGAATTCTTCCGCAAACACTTTTGTTGTAGAAAAAACTGGGTTCTTGTCACACAACCAGGAAAGATTAGGCTCACACACTTTGAAGGATGGGAGCGAAATTTATTGGCAAAAAAAAAAAAAAAAAAAACCTCAGCAAAGCAAGAGGGGTTCCTGTTAGCAGGCCCCCATCTCACAGGTTGAATCTCAGATCACCACCCAAGAACAGGAGAGACCAGGCTCCTCCCCTCTGCAAATGGCGCGAACTTTCCGACACCCCACCCTGTCCCCCCAGTGTGCAGGTGGGCATTATTCAGCAAGAATCAGTTGGGAAAGGGCGGGCTTCATCCAGAACAGGTAGTCCAGTTTTTCAGCCTTCAGGCTGTTTTAGTGTTGAAGAAGGGGGTTTGGTGAGGGAGGGGGACCCTTGGCTGCCTCCTGTCTCTATCACTTCTACTTTGATGATATAAAGCTTCTTTGAAGTAAAGATTCTTCTAAAGACTGGAAATTTCAGGGATTCCCAGCAACACTCCTGTGATAAGTTTTCTCATAAAACACCCACCTTGTTATTTTGTCTCCTCTTGTACCTCTGGTGATTACCAGTTATTATGGCACAGAAAGAAAATGGGAGATAGGAATCTCAGACATCAGTAGGTGGGAAATATCCTTTAATGTTGTTACTTGCCCATTTTCTGGGTTCTTACTTAAACTATTTTAATCTATCATTAAAGCCATTCATGAACATAGCAAGGTTCAGTCTGGATATGTTGATCCCTACTACCATCAATGTCCCTAAGGTTCTTGGCATTTAGGGGAGGAGATAATAAAACAAATGGAAAGAAAAAAAAGACTATTTAATAGTCATAGTCTATGTCGGTGATTCTGAACCACTGAGATTCCCAGATTGAGTAAGAGAAAACACTAAAGGGACAGTTATGCACTGAATATTTACGCCTTCTCTCTCCAAATTCGTATGGTGAAATCCTAACTCCTAATATTAGGGTTAGATTAGGCCATGAGGGAGGGACCCTCGTGCTGTGATTAATGCCCCATAAAGAGGAGGTGACATGGAAATCCCTCTCTGCTCTCTAACATCTGAGAATACAGTGAGAAGTTGGCCATCTGCAAACCAAAAAAAGGACCTTTTCCAGATGCCAGGTCTGTCAATACCTTGGCCTTGCACTTACCAGCTTCCTCAAACTGTGTCAATCTTTGTCGTTTATACCATCCAGTATAAATTTTTGTTATAGTAGCCGACACTGACTAAGACAGTAACTGAAGTTAAGAAGCTTGGAGAAAATAAGTCTAAAAACTGACTTATTTTCACATTAACTGCAGAAGAAACATAGGAAATAAATTGATGTATATTACAAGACGAAAGGTATATTTAGCTATACAGAAGAGCCTCTTAAAAGCAAAGAAATGGTTATAAGTCATGAGAAAGTCATTCTTGACGGAGAAAAGAGGCTATGGAAATACACACACAGGAGAGACGGGGCCTTTTAGGTGTCACTACGTTCCATTTCTTATCCTGGATGGGTTTGGATGTTTGTCTTAGAACTATTGGTAAATGATAAAAAATTTTTTATGTACTGTTTTGTATGTATATTTCACAATATTTTTAGAGCCTTGTAACAGAGATTAAATGTCTGTTAGATGTTTGGAATTTCTGTCTGAAGTCCTGAAGAATTTGATTGGAGTATGTTAATAGTAATACAGATAAAATAACGTTTCTTGCAATACCACATTTCTGCCATTTGTATGGCCCTTGATTTCTCACTTTGCTTTTTCCCAAAAAGCTGAATTTCTTAGGTGTTGTTTTTAATATCTTACAATGATCATTTATTAGATTTCTAGTCATTTATTATGTGCCTAGGTTTTCAGGAACAACTATAAGAAGCAAACCAACAGTGTTTACCGATTTTATTTTGAAAATAAAATAATGAAAATTGACACGGGCTAAAAAGAAGTTTTATAATTCAGATTTACACCAACTGAAAAACATGAAGAAAAAAAGGAAGGAAGATTTCAAGCTTTCAAAGATAAAAATGTGTGAAATAGATGGTAGAAAGAAAGGAAAAATGAATGGAAAAGAAAAAATAACTACTGCTTGTGGAATGCTCAGTGTAGGCTGGATGCCTTCATTGGTAGCATTACATTTACTTCTCAAGGATCATGAGAGGCCAATACCTCAGCACACAATTCCTGCTACATAGTAGGTGCTGAAGAAAGTGTTTATTTCCACCGCTGCATCAACTTACAATGCTGAAATATTTGGGAACTCCTAAATAATCCAAATACAATAAAAATATAAGTGGGGATAAATTTGAATGTATTATTTGTTTGCTTGCTGTTTTTTGTTTGATGAGTGTGATTTGATTATTCTAAAGTTTCCATTCTTCTAAAAAAATCTTGATTGCTTTTTATTAATTTTTTCTATCCTTCGTTATAAAAATCCAATATCAAACTCATATGAAAAACAAAATCTCTATTTTAGGATCCAGACTATCCACTATCTACTAATAGGCTAGAATTTTTTGATTTAAAGGTATCTTAGAGATTATCTAGATACCTTTGGTGTATCGACAACCTTCCAATTAAAGTGGCCTTTGAAGAAGTTACAGTTACTTCCTGTCAGTTCATCAGAGACAAGCATTGGGAACTCCATAAGGTTTACACATTTGCACTTTTAAAAGCAAAGGGACTTCCATTAATAAAATATATGTGAATAGATCTTTTCTTCAAAATCTGACAGGTCACCTGGCTCCACAGAGAAGACAAAGTCACACCTTATTGGGGGATGGTGGAACAGACTTCTGAAATTAGGAGAAATTGTATGATGTGTCATTAAGTGCAATTTCTTTTTAAGAATTCTCTCATTGGTAATTATTCTTATTATGTAGGTGGACAGTCTCTTAATATAGATAAAGACCTTTGCAGCTGCTCTCATCGTCGGCCTCATGTTTAATATGCACTTTGTAATTAGTGTGGATGTAAAGCCCCACATTTGCAGTCAGCCTCCCTTTCTGTCAGATCGGTTTTTAATCTGGGCTGTGTTCAGCTGCGAAGGGCTGATAAGCATTTCTGAAATCTCTGTACACGACAAACAGCACTTTAATCTCGTCTTTCAATTTCCAGTGCACTCATTACACAAATTCAGCTCAAAGAACCTTGATGCATGAAAATTAGCCTTCCTGGATGTGGTACAATTTCTTTTAACCTTTTCTCAAATACTCTGATCCTCCAGGCCATTCGGCCCAGGAAAATGTAGGCAGTGGCTTACTTGTAAAATGGGGAAAATTTATCCCCAAGGCCCCTGAATGCTAAAGTTGAGCTAAATGTGAGCTATTTGTTTTAATTAAGGATGAGGGAAATGATTTCTTCAATTTTAACCTAATTTTCAGAGAATAAACATCATTACATAGAGATAAATTTTATTTCCACATAGTACTTTCATATAAGGAACTGTCAGCTAGCCCAGCTGCCTGACGGAGCTTGCTCATTTAAACCCCAAGCCAATTAGCACCAATTTTCAATCAGTTATGTAAGTATTAACCTGTTCCTCTCTGTATGTAATCTGTCAGTGAGCTGGCTTGGAGGAGATGAAATTCTTAAAGTGTCAAATTGCTTTCCTTAATATGTGCTTAGGTCTTTATTTGCATTACACCCCAGGCTCTGATTTCAAGCTTTCAAAGATAAAAATGTGTGAAATAGCTGCTGTGCCTTGCTAGTCTCTAGAGATGGATGGGGGCTGGGGAGGGATGTGTACGACCCACTGAAAGATTCTCCAGTGGAAAAACTGAGCCCATCCTACACGGAAGCGAGAATCAATTTTATCTTTCATTTGGCCCCATGTTCCCCGTAATATTCCTTGAACACAAATCACAGTGAGTTGAGGACAAAAGATTCCTAATACATTTAACCCTGTTGGGATTGTTAAAAATAAAAAGAGCATCTGAAATTATCCCACAAGAAAAGACAGATTATTGTATATAAATAAATAGCTTTTTTTTTTTTTTTTTTTTTTTTTTTTTTTTGTTTTTGTTTTTTTTTTTTAAATTTATTTATTATTATTAAACTTCAAGTTGTAGGGTACATGTGCACAATGTGCAGGTTTGCTACATATGTATACTTGTGCCATGTTGGTGTGCTGCACCCATCAACTCGTCATTTACATCAGGTATAACTCCCAAACCAATCCCTCCCCCCTCCCCCCTCCCCATGATAGGCCCCGGTGTGTGATGTTCCCCTTCCCGAGTCCAAGTGATCTTATTGTTCAGTTCCCACCTACGAGTGAGAACATGCGGTGTTTGGTTTTCTGTTCTTGTGATAGTTTGCTAAGAATGATGGTTTCCAGCTGCATCCATGTCCCTACAAAGGACACAAACTCATCCTTTTTTATGGCTGCATAGTATTCCATGGTGTATATGTGCCACATTTTCTTAATCCAATCTGTCACTGATGGACATTTGGGTTGATTCCAAGTCTTTGCTATTGTGAATAGTGCTGCAATAAACATACGTGTGCATGTGTCCTTATAGCAGCATAATTTATAATCCTTTGGGTATATACCCAGTAATGGGATGGCTGGGTCATATGGTACATCTAGTTCTAGATCCTTGAGGAATCGCCATACTGTTTTCCATAATGGTTGAACTAGTTTACACTCCCACCAACAGTGTAAAAGTGTTCCTATTTCTCCACATCCTCTCCAGCACCTGTTGTTTCCTGACTTTTGAATGATCGCCATTCTAACTGGTGTGAGATGGTATCTCATTGTGGTTTTGATTTGCATTTCTCTGATGGCCAGTGATGATGAGCATTTTTTCATGTGTCTGTTGGCTGTATGAATGTCACAGCCAATATCATACTGAATGGGCAAAAACTGGAAAAATTCCCTTTGAAAACTGGCACAAGACAGGGATGCCCTCTCTCACCACTCCTATTCAACATAGTGTTGGAAGTTCTGGCTAGGGCAATCAGGCAAGAGAAAGAAATCAAGGGGATTCAGTTAGGAAAAGAAGAAGTCAAATTGTCCCTGTTTGCAGACGACATGATTTTATATTTAGAAAACCCCATTGTCTCAGCCCAAAATCTCCTTAAGCTGATCAGCAACTTCAGCAAAGTCTCAGGATACAAAATTAATGTGCAAAAATCACAAGCATTCTTATACACCAGTGACAGTCAAACAGAGAGCCAAATCAGGAATGAACTTCCATTCACAATTGCTTCAAAGAGAATAAAATACCTAGGAATCCAACTTACAAGGGATGTAAAGGACCTCTTCAAGGAGAACTACAAACCACTGCTCAGTGAAATCAAAGAGGACACAAACAAATGGAAGAACATACCATGCTCATGGATAGGAAGAATCAATATCGTGAAAATGGCCATACTGCCCAAGGTAATTTATAGATTCAATGCCATCCCCATCAAGCTACCAATGAGCTTCTTCACAGAATTGGAAAAAACTGCTTTAAAGTTCATATGGAACCAAAAAAGAGCCCGCATCTCCAAGACAATCCTAAGTCAAAAGAACAAAGCTGGAGGCATCACGCTACCTGACTTCAAACTATACTACAAGGCTACAGTAACCAAAACAGCATGGTACTGGTACCAAAACAGAGATATAGACCAATGGAACAGAACAGAGTCCTCAGAAATAATACCACATATCTACAGCCATCTGATCTTTGACAAACCTGAGAGAAACAAGAAATGGGGAAAGGATTCCCTATTTAATAAATGGTGCTGGGAAAACTGGCTAGCCATAAGTAGAAAGCTGAAACTGGATCCTTTCCTTACTCCTTATACGAAAATTAATTCAAGATGGATTAGAGACTTAAATGTTAGACCTAATACCATAAAAATCCTAGAGGAAAACCTAGGTAGTACCATTCAGGACATAGGCATGGGCAAAGACTTCATGTCTAAAACACCAAAAGCAACGGCAACAAAAGCCAAAATTGACAAATGGGATCTCATCAAACTAAAGAGCTTCTGCACAGCAAAAGAAACTACCATCAGAGTGAGCAGGCAACCTACAGAATGGGAGAAAATTTTTGCAATCTACTCATCTGACAAAGGGCTAATATCCAGAACCTACAAAGAACTCAAACAAATTTACAAGAAAAAAACAAACAACCCCATCCAAAAGTGGGCAAAGGATATGAACAGACATTTCTCAATAAATAGCTTTAAGAGAACCTATAAACGTTTTTGGTGAGAAAGTTTTCAGAAATGACCGAAGGGCTTTTCTCTAAGTTTAAAGAGGAATAACTTGAGGCCTGGTAACAAGCCCCTGCCTCAGCCAAGCACAACACGAAGGCTACAGCTAAGCTCAGATCTTCAGGCTTTGGTTTAGAGATTTGCTTCCCCACATTTTGGCCATAACCTCTTCAGCTATCCATAGGCCAGGAGAGGTTTGGGAAAATAACCATGTTTTGTGTTTAGGCAAAGTATTAAATCAAATTCAAGGTGTCTCATAAAGACAAAAGAATAATATTTATTCAATGACTTTTGTTGCCAGACCTTTCAGTGAGATCGACCCACGGAATCTGCAAAACCCATAATGAAGAATACAGTTTCTTTAATAAGAAGAAATATCTGTTCTCCTGAATACAACACAGGGATTTAAGAATGAAAAATGGACAAAATGTGCATACTCTATTTTTAGCAATACAGAGCCTGAGGCCTCACCATTTCTTCTTCACAAATAAGCCCAGGCTTCAGACTTTCTTGATGCAGAATTCTAAGCCTGGGATAACAGGCAAGGGCAGGAGAGAACTTTAGAGGAAGCTGGTTTGATGAGAGCACTGTAATTTTCTGTTTTGAAACTTTGCTGAGCTTTGTTCTTTTAGAGAGCTGTCTTAAGGACTCCACCCAAAGGCAAGTTGTACGAGACAGGTGTCCAGGGGTCTTGCTAAGTGAACAACTGTATTTAAATTACAATATCTGTCACATTTGTCTACCTGTGTATGCAGAACTCTAATAAGGGAGGGAAGTAGATTTCATTTCTATAATGTCACTGGAGGCAAGCAATAGAATTTTTCACACGGTAGAATTTACTTTTTGTTGTTGTAAAATTCTCTTTTAGTAATTCTAATGCTGGAGGCAACTGCGTAAGAAAAGGCCTGAGCTGTCTCCCAGAGTATATCACATCTCTGAGGATTCCCAACCTGAAAACAAGAAAGAAAGCACAAATTCTTGGGGATCCAGTCTTCTTCACCATATAACTTCCAATGATTTGGCAGTGGCATTGGCATTATGCCAATTGTATGGACATGTTAGGCCACCGCGTTTATCCCACAGTCCAGACCAAAGCCATCTGCTAAGTCTGCCTTACCAACCTGTCAGTGGGTCCACCCTTGAGGACTCCAAAATAAGCCAGAGATCACTCAAGTGAACACCCTAGACTGCCATAGTTTGTTGATGTGCTGTGAGAAGTGGCCTGTGGGTTCTGCTCTCAGGTGATGGATACCCCTCCCATGTGGTGTGGCTAACAACTTACAGGTTGGACTATCGTCTGTTCATTCATTCGTCCATCTATTTAAGTAACATTGCTGAGTAGTATTCATATGTCTAGCACTGCCCTTGAGTGAGTGGAGAGTAGGGGGTGTATGCGTATGCAGCGGTGTTTATCTCCCTGTTCACTTCCTCCAAGGAAGATCTACCCAAGGCTCAAAAGGTCAAGGAAGAATTTGAGGAGTGATAGTGTCTCTAGGAAGACCACATCTTTCAGCTCTAGAACACTGTATTGTCTATCATTTTTGTACTTTATCATGTCTCAGCTGTTTTTAATCTGCTTGGAAAAAAGTAATGACTCTTTTTCCAAGTACATCCAGTGGAGCTCTCTCAGACTCCTCAGGCCACTTTCATGTGTTAATTTAACAATGCCGTACTGAACTACAGATACAAAGATGAAGAAGTCAGATGTCTGTCTCTCAAGGACCTCTGAGTTTAGGGAGATAAATGCAAACACAAGCATTTAATTATGATACAACCAGTGTGTTTGTCCCAATACAGCATTTCTCAAAATGGATTCCATAGACTTTCCAATCTTTTCTCTAAGGTGTATGAATCAATCTGGGCCAGAGAGATCCGACTGTACATAAATCTCAGTTCTACTGTTACTGGTGGAAGAGATCTGAGTTACCGGCTGCGTATCCTTTGAGGTCCGTAGCAACTTCAGTCCTTGTCTCCTCAGAAGAGAGAATTTGACTGCGAGGCATAATGCAGAAAAAGAGACCGACGCAAGTTTCTGAGGAGGAGTGGAAGTTTATTTAGAAAGACTTTAGAACAGGAAAGAAGGGAAAATTCATTGGGAACAGGTACCTGAAGGTCCAAGAGAGAGAAGACGACAGCAAAAAAAAAAGATGAGGGGGTCTTTAAAATTGACCTTTGGAAAAAGGCTCACCTTCTTCCCATGATTCTTCCCTTAGGGTGGGCTTCCTGCATTCACAGTGCTTTCCTGACCCTTTGGAAGTGAGCACACGCCGTGTGTTTAGGGAATTATACGCATGCCCATCTGTGGCTTTTTGTCATTCTTTTGATGGTGTGTGCTCCTGGAACATCGTACTTCGCCATTTTGTCTCTTAACATGCATGCCCAAGAAGCTGCTTCTCCCTGGGGC
Organism: Chlorocebus sabaeus; assembly: GCF_047675955.1. Classification (NCBI taxonomy): domain Eukaryota; kingdom Metazoa; phylum Chordata; class Mammalia; order Primates; family Cercopithecidae; genus Chlorocebus; species Chlorocebus sabaeus. The sequence continues at coordinate 37,524,513 of NC_132913.1, forward strand.
CGGCATTCAATTAACACTTTTAATGTTAACAGGTGTGGACCATCAGGAGATGGTCCCTCCCGGGCTACCAAATTATCATTTTTAGAGAGGCAATGTGATCATTGCCAAACCGTCACCCAACATTTCTAGTGGGTGGGAGGAGCACTCTCTCCTGCCCTGCTCATGCCTATCTACCAGTAACACCGCTCCTCACTGCTCACAGCATCACAGGCAATGTACTTTAGTTCCTGAGCCTTAGTGTTCTCATTGTAAAATAAGGATACTACTTGCTACTTTTGTTGTGGAAATTAAATGGTAAAACAACATGTAATGAATTGATGGATTACATTTCTTAGAGTGTGCAGAGTGTCTTACGTGTCTTATTTCAGCCATACAGTATTAGATTGCCACTAGATATGGAACAAAAAAATGTGTTAAAATGTATGGGAGGCCATCTGGGTCCTAACAAATCAGACAAAACCAGAATCTAGTCACTTGTGCTAAGTGCCAAGTAATCAAACTAAACTTTGAAACAGGCCAACTTCCCAAAAACAAGAGATTCACAGTAACCAATCAGATGGGGCCTAGTTTTCCTGAGACAGTATGACAAGGAAGTTCTCCCTATTTCAACCCCTTGCTTTATTTTAATGCCATAAGAAAAGTAACTTTGAAATGACCAGTCCCTGTCCCTTGCTGCTTCCTTCAGTCCTTTTCTGACTATAAAACTTCCTCTGCTCAGCTCATTGGAGTACTCACGCGATTTTACGGAATAAGGTATTGCCCAATTTCAGAATCACAAATAAAAGTAAACTAACTTCTTAAACAAAGTTTGTTATAATTTTGTTTTTTGACAAAAGTAAATACGCTGATAGCTTACTATGACAAAAGAGAGAGAGAGCTACTGTATACCGCTGACAGAATGCACCTATCATTAATTTATGCTCCTCTTTTCTTGAAAATGCAAATCTCCTGCTTAGGAATTATTTCCATACCCATCCAAATTCAACACATTTCCCTCTAAATTTAAACAGTTCAAGTCTAGCTGGAAAACATTTTCCAAACCCTTGAATGAATGAGCCAAACTTTTGTTTTCAACAGAAGACTGCTTTTTAAATTAAACATTGAATTGAGACTATCCATTAGTACAAGTTTTAATAAAAATGTACGGTGGTTTGATTTCAGATACTTTGCATCTGCTTTTGAGGCAAAGATTCGAATTTCATGATAAAATAAGAAAGATTTTGACATTTCATGGTAAATATCAGCTCTTTTCAAATATGTTATTCTGTCCTGGAATAATGGCATTTCATTCAACGTCATTTCCTTATAACATTGATGAGAAAATAAATCCATTCCCAGCTGCGGCCACTCCCTGTGGAGTTTGCACGTTCTCCATATGTCTGCGTGGGCTTTCTCCAGGTAGTTAGTGTCCCCCAATACCCCACAGATGTGCACGTTAAGTGAATTGGCGTATCTCCATGGAACCAGACTGACTGAGTGTGGGTGTGAGTGTCAGTGTGCCCTGCCATGGGATGGTGTCCTGTCCGGGACTGGTTCCAGCTTGGAGCCCTAAACTGCTGAGATAGGTTCTGGCTACCTGTGATCCTGAACTAGAATAGGCAGGTCAGTAATTATCATTCTTGCTTTTATTAATTGCTCTTAAATGTTTGTACAGCTCACATTTATTTCAGTGGTTAATCTGAGAACTGTTTGGCGTCTTTGTGAAGTGTGGTGATGTTTTTGTGATCAGAAATATGCCGTAGAAGCTCAACTCTTGTTTATATCAATTCGCCTATGGTTGAATTGGTTTTGTTCTAAGCTGTTTTGCTTACAGTCAGTTTCCTAGACGCTATGGACAACACTGAGTAGGGACTTGCTGTGATAGAAACAGGTTACCTGTGAAGAACAAGTAAAGGAAACGGAAAGGGAAATAAAATTGGAGCGTAATTCTGACTCTTGAGTTTGGCCCTAGGTTCAGATACACCTGTCAGGTAACCAGGGGAGGTAGGGCTACTCTACCAAAAGAGCCATACTGCTGCCAATATTCAGCTCTAGAATATATGGGCACCACTTTTCAAGAGCAATAAACAGTGCCTAAAAAAACCACATGTACATATCATTCCAGTGCCTAGTAGATGCTTTGGTGTGCAAAACAGAAAAAGCAGGACGTTGTATTAAATTAAAATTATCTTGAATTAAACGAATATTCCATATTTCCTCAATTCTAACATGCCCTTGATTTTAAAACACGCTAAATATTTGATGGCAGCATTTCTTGGAAAAAACACACATTTCAACATGAATATAAACAGAGTATTTCTAGTACCAAATCTAACATAGATTTCTCCACAACATTGCATGCCACTTTGATCTTTTCTATTACAATTAACCTTGATCCCAAGATTTCTTCACCTTCAGAGTCTGTCTTTCTAAGTCACTTTTCATTATTGGCAGCCCTGGTTAGCATCATGTGGCAACTAAATACTATGCTGAATGAGCCTTGGAAAATCTATACCCTTCCTTGAGATTTGAATGCATAATCAGAGGCTCCTGCCCAGATGTTTCAGCACCATAGCCCCAAATACTTCATTTCCCATTTATTTTCAACCTTAGTTTAGAGTTTAGCTCTTAATTGGGTGGTATCTTACAGAGTTCTTAATGTTTTCATGAGATAACACACATAAAAATGCTTTCAAAACTCTAAAATGCTTTCTAATGTCCATTCTTCTTTTTTTTTTTTTTTTTTTTTTTTTTTTGAGGCAGAGTCTTCACTCTGTCGCCCAGGATGGTCTCGATCTCCTGACCTCGTGATCCGCCCGCCTCGGCCTCCCAAAGTGCAGGGATTACAGGCGTGAGCCACCGGCGCCCGGCCTCTTCTTATTTAAATGTGTACTCTTCTCCATCTCCCTCATATCCTCCAAATTGAATTCTGCCTCAGAGCAGACTGTTGCCTGCCTGCTCTATGTCCTGCATAGCATTAGGAGACCTCTGGTCCACTTAACATGGGCTTGGCATTTATTTTGTTACTAAAACGAAGAGCTTAACAGTAAACTGATTAACAGGTTGGCATTTTTATTTTAAAAGTGGGTGGTGTAAATGTGCCGGGGAATTAGCTCTGGCAGCTTAGTTGCTTGTTCCCACACCCAATTTGCCTTAGTTTATCCGTAAAAAAGAGAAGAAATATAAAATAACCACCATTTCAGGATTGTGAGGATTTGTTCAAATCATCAGGCATAACAGATCCTAGCTTGGCTCTGCAAACCGTGTGGGCTTTGCTGTGGCACTCACATAAGAGAACCATATGAGTTTATTCTGCAAAATCTTTATAAGATGGAGTCCTCACCCACATTTCCTGTGTTTCTGTTTTCTGTCTCTTGCTTGCAATTAAAAACTGATTCTTAGAAAATTGCAGGATTAGTCAGCAGTATTGACAGAAGGAAAAGATAAACACTGAAAGAAAAACCTACAAAAGAAGTGTCTCTACATAATGGGGATAAATGGCTCCAATTTTATCTCTGAAAACTGGTTCAAGAAACATTGGAAATCCATCCTTCACCTTGTAAAATTCTTTGATTCTCCTGGAAACAGTAAACACCTTGAAAGGTTTGTCTTTAGCTCAACAGTTCCATAGGAGAAGCTGTCTAGTTTTTAAAAGAAAAAAAGAAAGAAAATATATTTTCTCTATCCCTATAAAACAACCACAGATAATTTTATGTTTATGTTTCAGAAGGGACTGAACAAGTTTAAGCAAGGCATGACTCTTTCTGTTTACTGCCATTATTTTTCTACAGTCATCCTTGATAGGTTGTGGGTATTTTCCTAGGAATCCTCTCCAAGTATCAAATGTGTTTTTGTAATTTATCTTGAGCAATAATAGTGGATCTTATAGCTATAGGCTGTATTGCCTGACACCATCAGTACCCATTTGATTAACTACCCATAAGTGACAGAATACAAATAAAAAACATTTTGCACAATGCATAAGCTTTGAAAAGAGTGGGAGTGGAAAGGGCAAAGGTGATGTGCCCAATAGGAGAATGTTGTCAACTACCAGTCAATTGTGCACACTGTTAAATTGAGTTGGCAACTACTGGATTCAACATCTCTTAAATCTATTAATAGTATGAGTTGCTTCATTTTACTTATTCATATATTTAGTTCACTTTCATTTATTATATAGGTAGTTATATCATCTAAAAATCTTACTTAATATGTTAGAACATTTCCTAAAGATTGCTCTAATTTAAAACCATTTCTGTCTAGCTCTGTCTTGGGTAACACTAAAAAAAAAAAAAAAAAAAAGCTAATTACCTTTCTTTGGTTTAATGAAGCTTCATGAACTTTATTCAGGTACAGAAGATACAACAGCAGAGGTAAAATCCCTGTGTGAATGATGATGAAGTCAAGCAATACATTACCGAATATTTACTAGAACATACTGTGTGCTAGGCACTAGTTAAGATTTCAGGAAACAAAACAAAGTATCTGCTCCCAAGAATCTTGTTTCATTTATGAGACAGACAATGAAAAAATAAAATAAAATAAAAACATTCAAAACAGTACCCTGTAGTAATATTAAGTGCTACAAATAAGTTCATAAGAAAGAGAAAAAAATGGCTGTAGAAGGGAAGGTTTATAGTTCTTGCTTAACCACACTGGCCTGGGAAAGCTTCTCTTGAGAAGGTACCATTTAAGCTGCGTTTTGAATATGGAGAAGGAGCAGTCATGTGCTGGGAAGTCAATATTCCAACTAGTGTGTCTGAGAGTAACAAACATGAGGAAGGGTACAGGGAGATGGCTTTAAGAGGTAACAAGTGCCAGATCATGTACAATGTGGGTAGATCACAAGCCAAAAAAAAAAAAAAATTAAATACCCTGACTATAATGAGGTGAAAAAATTGTGGTGGGGGAGACAATTACAGAAGGCCGGTCTAGAGACGATATATTTGACTCTTGCAGTGTAGAGTTCAAATTCAAAACCAGTACTGCAGGCAGAACAACTTTTACTGATGCATTGGATGTGAATTGGACAGTGATAAATACAATTGGAATTTTGACCCTAAGAACTAGATGGATAACATTGCTGTTTATATAAATGTTGAAAATTTGGTAAGAAGAAGATTCTGGGACTTGTATATGTGTGTGTGTTTGGCAAGGGGATCAATAGTTATTTTTTGGCCATGTTAAGTTTGTAGTGACTACTAGACCTCCAACTAGAGACGTGAAAAAGGCAGTTAAATGAGTACAGAGTACAGCAAGGAAGCTAGATTTAGAAAATAACATTTAAAAGTTACCATGATGGAATTCATTTTCAAAGTCATGAGACTAGATAAATCACTTAGAGAGTGAATGTAGTCATAGAGGAGATGGCTGGAGAGATACCTAAAGGACATCAATGTTTCAACAGTTGGAAAAGACCCTAAATTGAAGGAAGCAAAAGCTTCCTCTAAGCGTAGAGAACTTATCTAAGAAGAAAAGAATCAAGAGCCACTAGGAAATCAGGTAAAAGGAAGACCAAAAAAAAAAAAAATTAACCACTATCTTTGCAAAGATGTGTGTCATTGGAAATCTTAACACATTGAGCCATACCAGTGAATGAAATGGGAATGTAAGCTTGATTTGAATTGGTTAAGGAGAAAATAGGAGGTAAAGAAGTGAAAGCAGCAAATACATACAGAACCTTTCTCAAGGAGTCTTGCTGTGGAGGGAAGTAGAGAAATGTGGCAATAAAAGGATTTGGAGTCAACACCATTTACTGTTTATTTTAAGATCAGTGATATTGCACTCATGGTGGTGGGAATGATAAAAAGGTAAATAGGGAGACAGTAACGATACCAAAGAGAAAAGGAAATTCTGCTGGATAAAAGCCACAGAGCAGTTATGAGGGCAAAGGAACCAGGGCACAAGTGGAGGATTTGTCGTAGATAAGAACAAGGCCAACTCCATCTGCTGTCCCAGTAGGAAAGAAAGGCAGACTCGATGGGTGTAGGTGCAGGTAAACTGGTAGAATTGGTGGTAGCTCAATAAAAAATTTTAATGGTGTTCTCTTTTAAATGTGGCCATCAATTAATTCTTTGGAAGTAATTGCTAGCTGTAGATGAATGATCTTCACTGAAGGTGCAATATAGCAGCTTTATAGTTGTTAAGAGAATGATAAAGGAAATAGGAAATAATCTATTCTCTGTGATACATATATAGTTATATATAATTTATTATTTATTAAATGTATTTATATTAAATTATTTATTAAATTTATTTATATTAAATTGTAGTTATATATAACTATAATTTATATATAGTATATAAACATATACATATTTTTATATATAGCTATATATATACATATAACTACAATTTAATGTTTCCTATTGAAATTGTCTCTGTTAAACACACGGGTAGAAAAAAAGCAATTTTATAATAGGAAGTAAAGAAAGCAAATTTATCTGCTTGAAATATATGTGAAAATGACACCAAACAATGTTGATTTTAACAAGAACCTCCTTTGTTGTCAGCAGACACATGTTCAAGGCTTCTACATTTTTATTTTTTTTAAATAGGGCAACTGTCAATTTGAATTACTCCATCCTGCTTTGCATAATAATTTACATGTTTATCCACCAAGAATGCTCTGATAAAGGACAATATCCCATGAGAGATGAAAAGGCTTGATTCTTGAATCACACTTTTGCATCCTTGAATAGCAAACTCCCTTTTCCAGCAGCAAAATTGTAGCATTGAGAAAGACAATGGACCCGGTCAGTGGTTTGTAGTTAATTTTTTACTCTGAAATTCCACTATACAAAATTGCTTGGAGCAATTTTAGCCTACATCACCCCAGTTAAAACACATTTTTTTGTTTTTTAACCATGAAGAATAATTCTTACCTAAAAGGGGGTGATCACAAGGAAGCTTTTATGAGCTCCCAACAAGAAAAGCCAAACCACTTTCAAAGAAAAAAATCAAACTTGTTTGTTCACAGTTTTTATTTAACACACCTACTAATTTTAATATTTATTGATATCCTTTACTTATCAAATAAGGATTTTGGTCTTTAGAGCTTAATGCTCTGCTGAGAGTTGCTGAGGGTTATTAGAGTTCTCTGAGATTTTATTTTTATCTCAGACATAAAGTTGTCTGGGTACACCCTAAAAATACCATACCATACCTCTGTTGATTTTTTCCTGCTTCTCCGTTAGTGAGGCATGGCCTGAGGCTAGGATAAACTCCATTTAAACTATTTTATAATATGCCTCCCTGGGCTGCAGCTGCTCTGTGTTGCTTTCTCAATTTCTCCAAGCATAGCACATCAGAAAAAAACCACATACAACCCTGGGAAGATGGTCACATGTGGGTTAGAGATCGTTGGCATCCAAAACTTAGGCATGAGATTAGGAGTTGGAAATGCTTCAGGATTCCCATGACGTTAGTGAAAACCCACTGTTTATACCTGCATTGATGGTTGAATGCCAACTCCAGTGGTCTTACTGTGGCTCCCACTGAGAACTGTCTGCACTGGCATCACCTTCCACTGCTCATCCTTCCTTGCTGTCTACCTGCCTTTTAGCCCCGCCACAAGATGGTCACTTAGTTTGGATTCTCACAGCGTTCAGTTGTCTTTTCCCAAGCCAAATGGTATTTCAGTGCTTTTAAAAGTATGTTTCATAGAGCAGTAATGTCTCATGGATGGGTCTCACAGTCACATCTGGAAAGTATTTTTTCAGGGTAACTGGGAACTCTCCAATCTCGTCTTTTCAAACAGAGAACATCTCCGTCCCTCTTTATTTTGCAATACAGATTGAGTATACCTTATCCAAAATGTTGGGATCAGTAGTGTTTCAATTTTTTTTTTTATTTTGGAATATTTGCATTATACTTACTGGTTAAGCAACCCTAATCCAAAACCTCAAATCTAAAATGCTCCAATATGCAAGTTTTTTCTAGCATGATGTCAGTGCTCAAAAGGTTTCAGATTGTGGAGCATTTTAAATTTCACATTTTTGTATTAGGGATACTCAACCCATGTTAGGGCTCTGCCTTATACTTTCTTTTGAGAAAGTGATCTGTTTTGAAAAAAAAAAATAGTTGGAAAATTACAGAAATTATCCATACTAACGGAAGTGGAGGCATTAGTCTGTGAATCCTCCTAGGTTGAATTTTAACCATGACATTCTAGAGGCAAAACCTTGTAGGACTAAGAAAGAGTGAAAGCGAAGGTTCGACATTTATAGTCAGTTCTTATGTGACCTCAAATCACATGGACAGCGAGCCTCTTCAACTTAGATGTGTAAGACAAGCATTGCCTCCATGTTAGCAACAGGAAAACATTCTCTCTCTATATCTTCAAAAATATCTTAACATTATTTTTCTTTTTCCATTTCTTTGTGGCCTCATTTGCTTTTTGCAGTCTTTGGTGTAGTACAGTGCTAGAGGTAGAAATGGAAATTTGTATTTTCCTGGAGAAAACATAAAACACAGTTAAATAAGGGCTGGTTTACAGTGTCTCACGATTCACCTAGTGACTCACAAATAGAATGATGAATGGCACTTCAGTCATGAACACCCACAGTATTAATCAAAAAAGAGTGTCATAATATACAAGGTCTTTTTTCTCCTCCTGCAATGTGGTAGAATTACAAGATTAGTTCTGTCTTATGGCACAGTAGAGTTTCTACTCCAGACCCAGTATTTTTTAATTCATCTTGGGAACTAGGCTATGAACAAGCAACAGGATGGAGGAACTGAAAACACCTAGGTTCTATCATACATACAACTTTCAAGAATTATTTTTGTATTTAATTAAACCAGTAACATCTTCCTAGATGGATGGTACGAACTACTTATTTGTTTTGGGGCGGGGGTACTAGTGAACAGAAACAGTGAAGTGTGATTCTCCCCAGTTCACCCCCACCCCTCCATTTCAGGGTCAGCATAGTTTATTTTTCCATAAATCATTTTTTAAGCAAGATCCTCAGTCAAAATTCGGGCTTTTATATAGGAAAAAAAGAATTCTGATCCTTTGTGTCTCCGTAATCAGCTAAGCTCCTCAAGTCTCACTTTCAGTTAGCATGAGTAAGAACAGAAGCCATTTCATCTGACTTGGCTAATAACCACATCTCAAGAAAGCTAGACCTTGCTGCCTGATGGTGCTGCAAGGAAATAAATGTTTTTCTCTGATGGAGCACTCACACAGTCGGGTTTGTGTTGTAAAACGGAGGAAATTATCCAACGGCTGTAATTACAGTGACTCATTGACACAAATACTGAGAGGCAGATGTGGCATAAATAATGAGAAAACACAAAGAAGACTCTTCATTATCAAATCCAGCCTTCACATCTTCATCATGTAGGAAGGCCACATGGCCAACCCTGAGAATCCCTCTTTCCCCCAAGGCTCTTTGATTATTCTCCCACCTGGAGAACTGGGTGGTGGATATCAGACTGACCTGGAAGAGTAACATGAAATTCAAACGTGAGCCATCCTCTAAGACTGCAAACTGTGTGGCATCAAATGAAAACTGCCGTATGGATAGAATAAACAGGGCATATTTAGGGACTGTGCCAAAACCATAGAGCAAAAGATAAACCCAAACCAAAGCATGACTCCAACAAAAGTCAGGCTGAGCCATGAGGAGACAGTAACAAAACCACAGTGAAATCAATTTCCTCAGCAGCGTAGATGGTAGCCGGCACAGGAGGACAGAGCCATTTGGAAGTCAGACACACCTGGATGACTTTAGAGAGTCACTGATGCTGTCTCAGTCTCAATTATCTCCTTTATAAAATGGAGGGTTTGTTTTAGGGAACTAACTCTTACAAAGCTTTGAGAATTAAGAGGTAATAAACGTGAGCATAAGACCAGGTGTGGTGGCTCACACCTGGAATCCCAGCACTTTGAGAGACCAAGAATCACTTGAGCCCAGGAATTGAGACTAGCCTGAGCAACCTAGAGAAACCTCATCTTTACAAAAAATACAAAAATCAGCCAGGCAGGGTAGTGCATGACTGAAATCCTAGCTACTTGGGAGACCGAGGTGGGAGGATCACTTGAGCTCAGGAGATTGCGACTGTGGTGAGCCATGATTGGGTTACCGCACTCCAGCCTTGGTGACAGAGCGAGACTCTGTCCCCATCCCCCACCCCCCAAAAAGCCATTTGAAAAATATAAAATTTTAGTTAAAGGTCCTGATAGTGACAGCAAATACTTAGTTTAACTTTATATCTTTTAGAAGAAAACAAATAGTAAACCTTGTCTGCAATGATATGAAAAAAGAAAGACATACCTTACGATTTCAATGGCATGAACATTGTATTGACTAAAGCCTGATTGGTAGTCATACACAGTATGAAGGTTTCTTTTTTTTTTTTTTTTTTTTTTGAGATGGAATCTTGCTCTGTCACCCAGGCTGGAGTGCATTGGCATGATCTCAGTTCACTGCAACCTCCGCCTCTGCCGGGTTCAAGCGTTTCTCCTGACTCAGCCTCCCCAGTAGCTGAGATTACAGGTGTGTGCTACCATGCCTAACTAATTTTTGTATTTTGAGTAGAGATGTGGTTTCACCATGATGGTCAGGCTGGTCTCGAACTCCTGACCTTGTGATCCGCCCACCTTGGCCTCCCAAAGTGCTAGGATTACAGGCGTGAGCCACCATGCCCAGTCCAGTTTCTACCTTTTTTTTTTTTTTTTGAGGCAGAGTCTCACTCTGCCGCCCAGGCTGGAGGTGCAGTGGCGCGATCTCTGCTTACTGCAAGCTCTGCCTCCCAGGTTCATGCCATTCTCCTGCCTCAGCCTCCCGAGTAGCTGGGACTACAGGCGCCCGCCACCACACCCGGCTAATTTTTTGTACTTTTTTAGTAGAGACAGGGTTTCACCATGTTAGCCAGGATGGTCTCGATCTCCTGACCTTGTGATCCGCTTGCCTCGGCCTCCCAACATGCTGGGATTACAGGCGTGAGCCACCGCGCCTGGCCAGTTTCTACTTTTTGTCTTTGTTTTTGCATCCTATAGTATTCCAAAATGTCAATTTATAATAGAGATACCTGTAACAACTACTTTATTGAATGAGGACATTTAATGAATTGTGTATTTTTTCTACTTACAGATTTTTTTATTAAGTTGAATACCATAAAAATCCAGCATTAACACTAAAATATCAATGTTAATTATATTGCTAATACTAATTAGTAGTAATACTATTATTACTACTAATAAGAATGACAACAGAGCACCTGAGCTAGTCTAGTGAATTGTGCATTTTTAAGCCAACATTTCATTTGCAATTTCTGCCTTTTTTCACTAAAGTAAATGTATTTTTTATGACCATAGAGTAGCAATCTGTATTTTTAGTTCCAATAGAAGTTCAACATTCCAAAAGACTGTCACACACTCTACACTTGTGTTTTTCACCCACTTTACGTTTATTGCAAATGATTCATTCATTCATTTATTTATTCATTCATTCATTCATTCATCCAATACTGATAATCTATGAGATGCTAGAATCTTTTCTTAGAACTTGGATACTAAAGTAAGGAATTTTCAGAATTTTTTTCACTAATGTTCACTTTGTTTAGTAGCTTTTACATATTTTGGAATCTGGAAAACAATGAATGGATAAAATTCACAGCCTTGAACAGTCATTTAAAAATTTTGAAACATTCACCAATTAGTGGATTTCTCTTTGTAGTATAATTTTACCATGGTGGAAGCATTTCCCCTCTGGGAACAAGGAACTCCAGACCCACAAGAGATTAAAGTTTTAGGTACAGGACACACCAGTCCCTCACATGGGTACCATAGGAATGATGACAAACAGGGTTGCTTATACTTTTACTCCTAGGTTCCCAAGCCCATATTTTCTACTTATTAGGGGCACAGTACCATAAAATGGTCATTGATTTAGAGTGTATATGCTGTCCTGAAGGACACCAGACATTCAAGATACATATTCTGGTTGGCACTCCAGGTGCATCTTCAAAAGGTGTTTTCATGCCATGTCAAGCTGGCAGCTTCTGGGTGATGCAGGACCAGTGTGATAGGACCAGTGAATTCCACAGTCTTATGTCAATTTCTGTATCTCTTTTACTGTAGAGTGGGTCCTTTGTTTTGAGATAACATTATGAAGAAACCAGTGTCAGTGGAGCAATCTCTAAGTCCCTGAGTAGAGGTGCTGGAAAAGATCCTGTGGGCAGGAAAGGCAGATAAGTGTTAATCTCAGTAAAGATAAACTGCCACCCTCTGTCAGAGTGGAAGGAGTTCAATGTAATGAACTTGCCATAAGTAGCTGATTGAACTTGATGGATAGTGCCATAATGGGAGTTCAGCATTGGTCCTTATTGTTGACAGGTTAGATAATAGGCAGAGGCAAAGGCTGGATGGGACGTGGCCAGTGAGAACTCTTACTTTTGACCTTGTATGTAGCTTCCATTCCTGCTGCCCTCGCTACTACATTCACAAGCTTATTGAGCCAGGACAGGAGAGGTTAGTTGACATCAGGTCACCGGACCATTTCATCTACTTACTGGTTCATGGCCCGTTATTTAACATGTGCTCTTTGATAAGTGTTAACATGTGATACCAAGGTACTTATACTCCATGCTCACACCTATAAATCCATCTCAGAGACCTCCCGGTCTCTGAGCTTCTAACCTTCTTCCTTCCAGGACCTGGATCATGTAGCCATATATTTTCTTTACCTAAGGCCACTTCTTTTCTCACACAAAGTGCATGACAATATCTACTATTGAAAACTATTTATTGTGAGGATTTCTGTTTATTGCCACCTTACAAGGCCCTCCCTGGGTAGGACTGTGGCTTAGGAAGAGTTCCTTTTCAGCTTTCACTCACTGGGCTGAACTATCTTTAAACCAAGCTCGACCATTTTCCTCCTTCATGAGCTACTCACATGGGATTCTCGGCTTGGCCATAGTGTGACCTGATGGTGAGGAGGTAGTGCAATGATGGTAGATGACTTGGAATTCTGTGGCATCTACTTTTGCAGCTTACTTTGGACCTGCTTATGTCTTCTCCTGAATGTACCACTCTGTCTTACGATGAAGTGTGTCTAGTCGCATTTCTTATGACTTGGTGAATCTGACAGAAGCCAAATCATGATATATAGTTCTGCCAGTGTGGCCATTTGGTGCCCCATGACCAGATGCTACCAGGACCTGATTTTAAAATGGTGCATATTTCTGGGTTTTAGATGGCATGGCCTCGTTCCAGAAACTTAGGGTTGCTTGCCGTAAACCCTATACAGCATCTCTTCTCACACAGACACCAGATGGGTCATAGGGAGCAAATGACAGGGTTGCTTGCATCACAGAAACAGAGCTCTTTCTATCTCTGGATCCCAATGAAATCTGGTAGTTTTCTATCTGACTCTGTAAATGGGTCACAGCAGCATTCCCAAGAGTGAATAGTGTTGTGCCATTGTATTATGCCTTTTGTTGTGTGTTGTTGGGTGTTTTGAAATGTATTACTTTGTCCTTTACTTTGGAGGAAATATCCTACTATGTCCCAGACCAGCAAACTCCTAAAATCTTCACTGAATATTTGTAGGAATTACCTCTTACTGTCTAGAGCACCATGTATCTTACCAAGTCCTACAGGAGCCTACAACTTCATGATCACGTCGGCTGATTAAAATGATATGAACCAATATGACCTTGTTATGGTACCTCTAGACATGTGAATATAAACTACTTTTAATCCTTTTTGCTGATATGGATGGAAAATGATGCATATTTCAGATCAATGGCCATTTACAATGCCCTTGCCCTCTGTTTCAGCAAAGATACCTTACTTGTCACATCAGTTCCAGTCAAGGCTCCTACTTGTTTAAGTTTATAACCATCTATAAGTCACCTTCCAGTATCCAACTGTTGTTGTTTTTTTTTTTTTTTTGGAGAGGCCAGAATACTGAATTATATGGGGACATGATGGTGACGATCAAGGTTACATCCTTTAAATTTTTATGGGTGACACTAATTATTACCTCATGTTCCAGGGATATTGTATTATTTTGGATTTAATATCTTGGTTGGGATAGGGGCAATAATAGGGGCTCCACTTAGTCTTCCTGAGTTGTACTATTACAAGTATGTTGTTTCCAATTCTGCATTTTGGGACAAGGGAAATATTTAAAGTTATGTCCATGGATCCAGCAGATCCATCTCGTTTTTATCTTGTGACAGGATTCCATTTATTATCTGGCTACTGCAGGTCCCAACAGTAACAGCGGCCACAATTAACACTTTGGGTTCCACAGTATCAGTGCCGATTTGGACCTAGTATCCAACTATACTCAAAATATTTTAGTATTTTTCTTACTCCAGCATGTGATTATCTGAGTACAGTAGTCCTCTCTTACACTTGGGAGATACATGGTAAGACCCCCATTAGATATCTGGAACTATGGATACTACCAATGCCTATATATACAGATGCCCCTCAACTTACAATAGAATTACATCCCAGTAAATTCATTGTACGTTGAAAATACTGTAAGTGAAAAATGCATTTAATATACCTAACCTACCAAACATCATAGGTTATTCTAGCATTAAACATTCTCAGAACATGCACATCAGCCTACAATTGGGCAAGATCATTGAACACGAAGCCTTTTTTATAATAAAGCACTTAATATCTCATGTAATTTATTAACTATTGTACATTATGTCAACATTGTGATGGTTTAGTGCCATTGTACAGTCAAAATCTCATGAATACTGTACTTTATGTCAAAATTGTGATGTTTGGCACCATTGTAAAGTCAAAAAATCAAAAGTTGAAATATCATTAGTCTGGAATCACCTGTACTATACTTTTTTCTATACATATATAATTATGATAAAGTTTAATTTATAAATAAAGGGCAGTAAGAAATTAACAACAATAATAATAAAATATAACTATTATAACAATATGGTATCATCATTACTCTTGTGCTTTGGGGCCATTATTGTGTAATATAAGGGTTACTTGAACATAAGCACTGCCATAGTGCAACAGTCTATCTAGTAACCAAGATGACTACTAAGTGATTAATGGGGCAGGTAATATAAGCAGAGTGAATATACTAGACAAAAAGATGATTCACACTGCTTAGAATAGAGTGCAATTTAAAACTTATGAATTATTTGCTTCTGGAATTTTCCATTTAATATTTTCAAATCTTTGTTGACCACAGGTAACCGAAACTGGAAATCAAAACTGCAGATAAGGGGTGACTACTGTAAATAGCTTTATAAGAACTGGGAAATCCTTTCAATCCATACTTGCCTTGGTATTGCAAAGTCTTTCTTCATTTATACTTAGCGTCTCCCTCAGTCAGTGGAATTTAAATATTATAATTGGTTCAGGCCTGGAAATTAAGCAAAGGATTTACGACTTTTTCTGGGGTTGGCTGGTCTCAGCCTTCTGATTATCCATTCTTGATTTCTTCTTATTACAATAAAGAATAAACAGGACCCTTGTTGGCCACTGATCCATTTTGCCCTTGGACCTCAATGTTCAATTAACCATCTCCATACTCTCTGTGGGTCAGATCCCAAGACTGCCATTCTGACCTTGCCATTTATCATGATAATTGTGATCACTTTCCTTCCGATGCTAAGGTGTCATCACCTGGCCGCAATTATTTGTTCTTCTGTCATCTCATTACTGCTAGAGAGCCCAGATCTGTAACAGCATCTCTTATTGTCAGCCCTGGACTATAGCCGTAGAGATAGCCATAATTGTGTTTCTAAAGCTGGTACCCCTTGCCACCAGTCTACCTTAAAGAAGAATGGGTCACTTCTACAAAACCTTGAAGTCTCAGAGAATTCAAATTTCAAGGTCCTAGAGTGCATCCACCTCAAATTTCCTCAACCCAAGTGACAGAGATAAAAAGAGTTGTTTTATCTTAATCTGTTCTGTAAGACATTTTATTTATTTTCCTTACAACTTTTTATTTGTAAAAACTTCTCAGTCTTCCTCAATTATGATTATTAGAATCCCCATCTAATGAAAGATAACAGTTTTATTCATAGTCTATAGGCTTCTGATTGGGTACCTACATTAGATGGAATATTTTAAAATTTAAATGGACTTATTTTGAGATAATTGTAGATTCACATGTAGCTGTAAGAAATAATACAGAGAGATCCTGCACACCTTTTATTCAAGTTCGACCAGTGGTAACATTTTGCAAAACTATAAATTCAATATCACAACCATGATATTGATATTTATAAGCAAGATACATAGCATTTCTGTCACCACAAGGATGGCTCATGTGGCCCTCTTGCAGCCACACCTACTTCTCTCTCACCTGTAACTCCTCCTTAACCCTTGAAAACACTAATCTATTCTCCATTTCTCTAACTTTTATCATTTCAAGAATGTTATGTAAAAGGTATACAGAGATACCATTAAGTAAATATATACTCATCATAATTCTCTGAAGATTCATTCAGGTTGTTGTGTAAATCATTAGTCTGTTGCTTTTTATCGTGAGTATGATTCCATTGAACTTTTCACCCACTGCAGGACACCAGGTTGTTCCAGTTTGGGGCTACTATGAATAAAGCTGTTATACACATTCATGTATGAGTTTTTATGTGAACACAGATTTTCATTTATCTCATATAAATATCCAGGAGAAAAAAAATGTGGGTCGTACTGTAGTTGAATGTTTAATTTTTAAAGAAATTACGACTCTTCAGATCAGTTGTGCTATTTTACATTCCCAGAAGCAATGCATCAGTAACTCACTTTCTCTATGTCCTTGGTCACATTTGGTTGAGTTTTTCAATCCATAAACATGGTACATCTCTTGATTTATTTAGATATTCTTTGATTTCTTTCATCATAATTTTGCAGTTTTCATCATATAAGTCCTATACATGTTTGTTTTATTAGATTTGCACCTAAGTATTCCATTATTTTCTTGAGTGATTGCAAATGGAACCACATTTTTAATTCCACTGCACCCACATGTTTATAGCTAGTATTGAGAAATATAGATGATTTTTGTATGTTTACCATGTGTCCTAAGGCCTTGCTGATCAAACTTATTAGTTCTGGGAGGGGGGTGTGTGTGTGTGTGTGTGTACACCATTAAGCATATGTCATCTGTAAGATGTTTGCAGATGTCTTTATCAATTTTAGAAATTCTCCTCTACTCCTATTTTTCTGATAGATTTTATCTTGAATGACTATTAAGTTTTGTTAAATTTTTTTCTGCATTGATTACTATAGTCACGTAATTTTTCTTCTTTAACCTATTGACATAGTAGATTACATTGATTGATTTTTAAATATTGAACCAGGCTTTAATTCCTAGAATAAATTTCATGTTGTTATGGTGTATAATTCTTTTTATATATTACTGAATTCTATCTCTAATGTTTTAAAAATTTTTGCATCTATATTTATTAGGGATATTAAATTGTTGTTTCATTTGTCAGTTTCTTTTTTTGTACTGACTTTCTCTGATTTTTGGCAACAGGGTAATGATAACTTCATAAAATAAATTGTGAAGTGATCACTCATCACACTTTATGGAAGACTTTGTGTTGAATTGGTATTAATTTTTCTTTAAACAATTATAGGTATTTACTGGTGAAATTATCTGGGCCTGCAGATTTCTTTTGGGAAGTTTTACAATTATGAATTCAATTACTTTAATAGTAAAGTTCTATTTAAATTATCTCTTTCAGCTGGGCGTAGTGGCTCATGCCTGTAATCCTAGCACTTTGGGAGGCCGAGGCGGGCAGATTGTCTGAGCTCAGTAGTTTGAGACCAGACTGGGCAACACAGTGAAACCCCATCTCTACGAAAAATACAAAAAATTAGCCAGATGTGGCTGCATGCGTCTGTAGTCCCAGCTACTCAGGAGGCTGAGACAGGAGAATTGCTTCAACCCGGGAGGCGGAGGTTGTAGTGAGCCGAGATCATGCCACTGCCCTCCAGCCTGGGCAACAGAATGAGACTCCGTCTCAAAAAATATATATATGTATATATACACACACACACATACATACGTGTATATATGTGTGTGTGTATATATATATATCCTATTGGGTGAGTTGCTGATAGTTTGTGTGTTTTTTGAAGGTTTAGTCCATTTTGTTGAAGTTGTCAAACATATGTGTGTAGAGATGTTCATTGTTTTCCCCTATTATCCTTTTAATGTCTAGAGAGACTATAAGGATATACCTTGTTTTATTTCTGGTATTGGTAATTTTTATCTTCTGTCTTTTATTCTTTGTCAGTTGTCTTAGTTTGTTTTGCATTGCTATAAAGAGATACCTAAGGCTAAGTAATTTATAAAGAAAAGAGGTTTATTTGGCTCATGGTTTTGCAGGCTGTACAAGAAGGAAAGCACCAGCATCTGCTTCTAGTGAGAGCCTCAGGGAGTTTTCAATTATGGCAAAAGAGGAAAGAAAACAGGCATGTCACATGGTGAGAAAGGGAGCAAGAAGAAGAGAGGAGGAATGGCCATGCTCTTTGTAACAATTAGGTCTCATGTGAGCTAATAGAGTGAGAACCCATTACCATAATCATGTCACCAACCCATTCAGGAGGAGTCTGCCCTCATGACTCACACATCTCCCACTAGGTCCCACCTCCAATCCTGGGAATCAAATTTGAACATAAGGTTTGAAGGGCACAAATGTCCTAACTATATCATCAATCTTGCTAGAAGTTTGTCAATTTATTGAAAAACATTTCTGCATTACTGACTTCTTCGGCTTCAATTTAAGGACATGTGAATCAGAAAGCATGCCTGGAGAACTTACTAATGTGTCGTTCCTTTGGTCTCAAGTTCCCTAGCAATTCTGCCTTGTCTCTACCTTTTGGAGTCGTCTTATGCTTGTTTCATATAAAATGTCCAGAGTTCTTAGCTGTATTTAGTGAAGAAATGGAGAATTATGTTAATTTTATCTTCTTGGAAGCAGAAGACAATAGAATAATTTTTATATGTATTAAACCTGTACCCCAAAGCAGGTAGGAAATAAAAATACTAAATGGATTAGAAAAGACAATTTGGATGAAAACTTGGATGCAGTTTCTTACAAAGGAAAATGTGAAATATTGTCCTTGTCTATTATATTTCTTCTGAATATATGAAATAAATTTTGCTTTTCTCTTATTTTTGATCATAGAGCCTTCAGAGCCCTTAATATGTACAGAAGCCATTTAATATGGGTTTGAGTTATAAGGTAAAGAGATGTAAAATTAAAGCCCTGGCTGGGTGCAGTGGCTCATGCCTTTAATCCCAGCACTTTGGGAGGCTGAGGCAGGAGGATCATCTGTGGTCAGGAGTTCAAGACCAGCCTGGCCAACATGGTGAAACCCCATCTCTACTGAAAATACAAAAATTAACCAGGTGTGATGGTGCACGCTTGTAATCCCAGCTACTCGAGAGCCTGAGGCAGAAGAATAGCTTGAACTCGGGAGGCAGAGGTTGCAGTGAGCAGAGATCGCGCCACTGCATTCCAGCCTGGGTGACAGAGCGAGACTCAGTCAAAAAAAAATTTAATTAAATTAAAGCCCTACCAATTTGTGAATACAAAGTTTGTATATTTTTCATCTTATATACTGTCTTAACCCATTTTTATTGCTATAAAAGAATATCTAAGACTGGGTAATTTAGGAAGAAAGGGGGTTTGTTTAGCCCATAGTTCTATATACTGAGAAGATCAAGGTCAAGGATCTGTCTTCTGGTGAGGGCATCCATGCTGCATTACAACATGGCAGAGAAGGTCAAAAAAAAAGGAGGGGACATGCAAAGAGGAGGAAAACCTGAGGAGCATCCTGGCTTTATAACAACCCATTTTTGAGGGAACTAATCCATTCCTAGGAGAACAAATCCAGTCTTAGGAAAGTGAGAAGAACAGCACCAAGAACAGCACCTACAAGAAGATGCTACTACAAGAACAGCACCAAGCCATTTATGAGGAACCTACTTCCATAACCCAAACACCACCCACTAGTCCCACCTTTAAACACCGACACATTGAAGATCAAATTTCAACATGAATTTTGGTGGAGAAAAACAAACAATATTCAAACCACAGCATAAACTTACAACCTAGTAACCAGAATAAACAATAACTTTATTTTCTAATAACTGTATTTTCTTATAATGTTAGGAATGGCTGACAAATGGCAACTATCTATGAAGATTCACAGCTGTTAAAAATAATTAGTTTTAATATTTACTGTGCATTATTTCTATACATTATATGGAAAGATAAAAAATATGTTAAAGATATTTTATATGTATAGACCAATATATATATGCATACATATATAATTTATATACCAACATATACAACAATATATATACACATATGCATATATGTACATGTAAAACATTTTTGTTTAACATATTTTTCTCTTTCCATATAACAAATAGAAACAGTGTGCAGTAAATATTAAAACTAATTATGTTTAACAGCTATGAATCTACATAGAGAGTTGTCATTTAATAGACTTTCCCTTCCCACTGAGACAATTTCAGGAAAGTAAACATATTCTTTTAATTGTTTAATTGCCTAAAAATAAATAAGACTTTGGGATTAATTTAATTATTCTCAGAATTAATTTAATTTTTCTAAATATGATAATTTAATTTGTGTGTGTGTTGTTTTGTTTTTCCCAAGGTCATAAAGTACATCAGTTCAAATATCCCTGTGTTTTTTTCATTAAATTTCCATTTTTAGAAAAGAGAATTGCTTAAAGTACTAGGTTATTGATTTAGCAAATAGTGAAGGTTTTCATGTGTTTGTGTAGAAGGACTCTCAGCCTGAACCAGGGCTAAACCATCTTAGGTTTTTTTGGAGCTATCTGGAGTACTTGAGTAAGTGGCTGCTTACAGTAGAGACATCACAGGAAATAACTCACCCTAAGGAAATGGAGTTTAGACAGTAATTAGATAGACAATAATACTCAGTACTATGTCAAAATTCGCCGTTAAACAGATCACAAGTAATTTTGTCAGTTTAAGCTTAACATGAAACATAAGAACTGTACTCATTAAAGTAAGCAACAATGCTGGGGAAACCTGTTCTCCCCACTATCATACAACATTTTACTGGAGGCCCTAGTCCATGCAATAAGACAAGAAAAAGAAGAGTCGTTTGAAGATTAGAAGATGAACATACAACAACTATTACTGTTATATTTTATTAAAATACATCTAGAACTTGCAGTGTCTAATTGTAGTCACTGACTTCATGTAGCTATTGAGCATTTGAAGTATGGGCTAGTTGGAGTTGAGATGTGTCATAAGTGTAAAACACAGGTGAAATATTTTTAAAGATGTATGTGAAAAGAATGCAAAATATCTCATTAAAATGTTTACATTAAGTATAGAAGTAATATTTCAGATAGATAAGGTTAAATAATACAGATTGCTAAAATTAACCTGTTTCTTTTCACTTTTAAAAATTGTTTACTAAAAATTTAAAATTCCATACTGACTCAAATTATATTTTTATTGCACAGCACTGTTCTAGAAAATTCAAGAGAATAAATTAACAAATTATTAGAAATTCTAAATTTCAAGTGTTTGAGAAAGTTTTAATTTATATTTTTAAAAGATTAGAGCAGATTAAAAAGTTATACATTTAATCTATTTGGTCTAATTAGCATTTTAAAAGCTTTAGTGAGATCTAAACTGTAAAATTTAGAATTCTCCCATTGAAAAGGCACAATTTAATGTTTTTCAGTATATTCATAGGGTTATGAAACTATCATCACAATCTAATTTTAGAACATTCTGTCACTCCTAAAAAATACTCATTAGTAGTCAGTTCCCATTTCACCGACCTTACCTCCTCAACTATAAACTACCACTAATCTGTTTTCAATCTATATAAACTTGTTTTTTCTGTGTATTTCATATAAATGACATCATACTATATCCATATAGTGTTTTTGTGACTAGCTGTTGTTTTTCCTCAGCATAAGGTTTTCATGTTGTAGTATTTACCAATACTTCCTTTCTTTTTATTTCCAATATTTCATTATATGAATACACAACATTTCATATATTCCTTTATCAGTTAATAAGACATATGGGTTGTTTACCCTTTTGTCTATTACGAATAATGTTGCTATGAATAAGTTTTTGTTTTTGTTTTTGTTTTTGTTTTTTTTGAGACGGAGTCTCGCTCTGTCACCAGGCTGGAGTGCAATGGCGCGATCTCGGCTCACTGCAACCTCTGCCTCCCAGGTTTAAGCAATTCTACTGCCTCAGCCTCCCGAGTAGCTGGGACTACAGGCACGTGCCACCACACCCAGCTAAGTTTTGTATTTTTACTGGAGACCAGGTTTCACCATGTCTGCCAGGATGTTCTAAATCTCTTGACCTTGTGATCCACCTGCCTCGGCCTCCCAAAGTGTTGAAATTACAGGCGTGAGTCACTGCACTTGGCCAACTTTTTGTATGTTTTTATTTCTCTTGGGTATATACCTTAGAAGTGGAATTTCTGGGTCATATGGTATCTCTATGTTTAAAGTTTGAGGAACTGCCAAACTATTTTTCAAAAGGTCTACACCATTTTACAATCACTCCCAATGTGCAGGGGTTCTGATTTCTCTACATTCTCTTCATCACTCATGATTACCATCAGCCTCCGTATCCATGAGGTTTACGTTTGTTAATTCAACTGACCATGGATTGAAAATATTTGGAGGCCAGGGATGGTGGCTCACACCTGTAATCCCAGCACTTTGGGAAACTGAAGCAGGCAGATCACCTGAGCTCAGGAGTTCCAGACCAGAATGGCCAACATGGGGAAACCCCATCTCTACTAAAAATACAAAAAAACAATAATCCAGGTGTGGTGGCACATGCCTGTGGTCTCAGCTACTCAAGAGACTGAGGCATGAGAATTGCTTGAACCTGGAGGTGGAGGGCTAGCTTGGGTGACAGAGCAAGACTCTGTGGAAGGAAGCAAGCAAGGAAGGAAGCAAGGAAGGAAGGAAGGGGAAGGGGAAGGGGAAGAGGAACGGGAAGGGAAAGGGGAAGGGAGGGGAGGGGAAGGGAAGGGAAGGGAAGGGAAGGGGAAAGAAGGAGAAGGGGAAGAGGAGAAAGGAAGAAATTTGGGAAAATTATTTCACAAAGTTCAAAAAAACCAAAACTTGAATTTGCTAAACAACTAGTACTACGTTGAATCAATGTGAATGAAATGATTTATAGGCATTGTATTAGCAATTATAGGTAATCTAGAGATGATTTAAAGTATACAGGATGATGTGTATAGGTTAGATGCAAATACTATACCAGTTTATATATGGGACTTGATCATCCTTGGATTTTGTGTCTGTTGGAGGGCCCTGGAACTAATCCCCCATGAATACCAAGGGACTTCTGTTATTTGTCCTCTTGGTTATATCTAACATGGGAAATGTGAATTAGTAACTCATTGTTTTGATTTTTATTTTTCTAATGACTAAGGTTACTGAGCATCGTTTCGTATGTTTATTAGCCATTTGAATATCTTCTTTGGAGAAACAGCTATTCAAAATATTTGCCTGTTTAAAAATTGGATAGTCATCTTTTTATTAATGAGTTTAACAGTTCTTTATATGTTCTGGATACAAGTGCCTGATCAAATATATAATTTGCAAATATTTTCTCACATTCTATTGGTAGTCTATTGGTAGTCTTATTCTTGATGGACAAATTTGCAACACAAAAGATTTTAACTTTTGGTAGTCTCACATTTTTTTTGCTTGTTCTTTTGACAGTGTGTCTAAGAAATCATTAACTAACCTAACCCAAGGTCATGAAGCATTATGCCTATGTTTTCTTCTATGTGGATTTATGGTTTTAGCCTCTATGTTTCAGACCATTGTCCATTTAGAGTTAATGCTTGCATATGAATGAGTTAAGTGTTCAAATTTATTCTTTTCTTTGTAGATATCCAGTTGTCCCAGGGATATTTGTTGGAAAGAGTATTCTCTACATCCTTCCCCTATGCATTTAATTGTTGTGGCACCCTTCTGGAAATCAACTGACCATAAATGTGTTTAATTTCTAGAATCTCAATTATTTTCTATTGATATATATGTCTATCCTTATGCCTGTACCATACTGTGTTGATTACTGTAAGCCTTGGAGTAAGTTTAAAAATTTAGAAATGTGAGTCCTCCAGCTTTACTCTTTTTTGAGATTATTTTGTCTGTTCTGGGTTCCTTGTATAGCTACATTAATTTTAAGATCAGTTTGTCTTTTTCAACAAAAGAAGCCGATTGGGCTATCAATAGGAATTGCATTGATGCTGTAGATTAATTTGGAAAGTATTGCCATCTTAACAATATTAAGTCTTCTGATCCATGAACACAGGGTGCCTTTTCATTTATTTAGACTTCACCTTTTTCAATAATGTTTTATGATTTTTTGGTTTCAAGTCTTGTGCTTCTTTTATCAAATTTACACATATCTTAATTTTGATGCTACTTTAAATAGAATTGTTTTCTTAATTTTATTTTCAGAATACTACTGCAAAAATATAGATATACAATGATTTTTATATATTGGTCTTGTATAGTGCAACTCTGCAAAACTCATTTATTAACTCTAATAGTTTTTTGTGGATTTCTTAGTGTTTTATGTCATCTGTAAATAGCATAGTTTTGCTTCTTCCTTTCCAATCTGGGTGCCATTAGGTATGTATTACCTAATTGCCCTCTAAATAGAAGTACCAAAAATGTATATCCCTGACTTATTCCTAATCTTATAGAGAAAGCATTCAGTTTTTCACAGTTAAGTATAACGTTAGCTGTGGTTTTTTCATAGATGGCATTATTAGGGTCTGCGATAGCATTTTTAAGCCTACCTTTCTAGGAGTTACCCTGGGTCAGAGTAGCTTATTGTTCAGTCACTTTTTGCCAGAAATTGTGTGAAGCTTCTTCCCTGTGTTGACGGGTCTGTCTGTGACTTGGGTAGACTCGCAAATGCTTTCAAGTCGGCTCCATGTCCTGCTCCGATTGCCCCCATATGGGTGCAACACAGTGCTTACATGCAGCCCTTCTAACCTGTGGATTTGTCTATAATCGCAGGGAAGTTCATTGTCTCTGGTTAATTGTCTCTGGTTCCCGCGTTAAACTTTTGGCTGCTCTGACATTTTGCCTTCATCAGATCTACCTGTCTTTTAATTTTTTCACAATAATCTCCATTATTTTAGACAACGAACATACAATGGAATTCATCTCTTTTTCCCAAATGAAGTCAGTCTCTAGAGGCAGAGCTGTGAAACTCTTTGCCTTTATGGTTTGCTTTTCTCCCTGAACAGAAATCCTACATCAATTTGCTAGAGCTAGGAATGGGGACCACTTCCTAATAACGACACTCTTGCTCTGTGAGTGGGCATGGGAAGGGGTGGCAGCCCCTCCAGGCATGGGACCTCTGCCCTACAAGAGAACTGGGCTGTGGCAATCAGGAGCTTAGTATTCTCAGTCTGTCATGCCTGAAAGCCTGCTGGCCATCCCACAAGTCAGGGCTGGGTGAAACTAGAGAAGCCTCGTCCCCTTGACTGTTCCTGCCTGCTGGGAAGAGAGCTTCTGCAAGAGAGGGTTGGAGAGAGTGGGGAAGAGATATGTCAGCAGTCTGTCCTTCCCACAGTGAAACTATAGCTCCAGACTAGAAGGTTGGGAAAGGAAGTTCCCCGTCTCCTTGACCACACCTATGTGGGAGTAGGGCTTCTGGTTTAAAGTTTCCCTAACACAGAGATGGCGGATAGTAGAGGTTAATGGAGTGGATTCTGACTGAAATATCATGGACTCTTGCTGTTCTCGGGTTCACTAGATTTTCTTAAATAAATGTTTCTTTATTTCCTGTTTGTGCTTGGGACAATTTGTAGACACTTTTAATTTTTTTTTTTTTTAATAACTTTCACAAGTTAAATTGTTGTTCCCCTGGGAAAGGGTCCACTGGCAGTCCCATCCCTGATTTGTATTTTGCTATGTTTCCCTGAATGGGAAAGAAAGGGAAGGTGTTATACTGTCATTCCTGTAATGCACACAGGACTGTATCACTGGAATGAATATGTAATATCCCGTGTGTGATATGGTAAAACCTTGGAGAAATCTAAAATTAACATTGAACAGTTTAAGGGTTTTGAACAAAGGAAGAATAGGATTGTATCTGCTATAAATATAGCAGTTCTTGCAACTACCAAAAGAATATGAATTTGATAATGATAAGATGGGCAACGATAAAATAGATTAAGAAGCTTTCGAAGTTGAATCATATATCTTATCAGCACTTTCATTTGCAGTTTGTCCAGGAGGGAAAGCTATGCAAATGAATCCATAAAGGCATATATTAGAATGATGACATTTGAATGGAAGAGAGAGGTGAGGGACAAGATATAGTGGAGGAAAATTTTTTAGATGTTGGCAATGGATTGGTTGAGGAAAGGGAAGAAAAATAAAGTTTCAAGGGTTACATTGAGTTCCTAAGGCAACCACCTTGTTTATCATTTCCAGAAATAGGGAATTCAGACAAAGGCTCTAATTCGTAGGGAAAGCTAGTGGATTTGGATATTAGACTTAACGAAGATGAGTACCATTGCTGCTATACAGGTCTGGATTCATCAGGCAATTGTTAATTCATATCTGGATTTTTGGAGAGAAGTGATTGCTAATGAAGCTGTGTGTGTGGATTAAATAGATTATATAGACATAAAAAGGTCAGGAACTCCTTGGAAAAGCTGCACATAAGGGAATAGAGGGTGAGGGAGTTAGTGGAGAAAACTCCAAAGGAGTAGTCAAGGGAAAGAAATAGAGAAAAGAGGATGTCTCTGTTATGCTTACAACTCAACTTATTATCTGTATGTTATCCAGTCTTTAGATTATCATTGTTTCTGTAATTCTTTTAAAATCTCATGCCCAGTGTCAGTTTGGTACATGAAGATATAGTCAATGGCTTCATCACTGAGTTATTTTGCACAAAAATATTTTATTCCTTTTATAAGATCTTTCTGGTGATCTATTCTATGCCCCTAGATGGGAAATGAAATACAAAATTAATACACCGGGACACTCCTAACCTGCCTTCCTCCTATATGTCTACATCCCAGTGCAAGTATTTAAAGCATGGATGCCCATACCTTCACTTAAAGTTCAATGAATTCTTAATTTAAAATGAAGAAATACATTGAGCTTACTTATTAGGGTATTGGCCTAAATGAGTTATTTTACTTTGGTGCCTAAGATGTGGTCTCCATTCTACTTTCTACTACTTTCTATTTCTGCTACCAACTTTTTTTCCCCATCACCTTCTTTTGTTTCTTAGTCTATGGAGTCCCGGAAGCACAGCCAGCTCAGCACAGGTTACTTTCAAGGTGACAGAGTCTTCACATTTCATACCTTCAAATGACAATGACAATAGCTGATATTTATTTATTATTTAGTGTATGCCAGATGCTATATTAAATATTTTAATGTATCAATTATTTTTTATTTTTTTGAGACAGAGTCTCACTCTGTTACCCAGGCTAGAGTGCAGTGGCATGATCTTGGCTCACAGCAACCTGTGCCTACCAGGTTCAAGCGATTCTCCTGCCTCAGCCTCCCAAGTAGCTAGGATTAGAGGCGCGTGACACCACGCCTGGCTAATTTTTTGTATTTTTAGTAGAGACGGGGTTTCACCGTGTTGGCCAGCATGATCTCAATCTCCTGACCTCGTGATCCGCCCGCCTCGGCCTCCGAAAGTGCTGGGATTACAGGCCTGAGCTACCACGCTCGGCCTGTATCAATTATTTTGAACTTCACAAACACACTTTGTAGTAGGTCCAGTTGTTACTGCCATCTTGCACATACGCGAATTGAAGCACAGGGAACTGTAAGCCCTGCTCAGGCTCACATAGTCAGGGCCTGTGCAGAAGCAGGATGCCACTCAGAGGCTGGCTCAGAGCCAGACCTATCTTTTCCACTCACCACCAGAATCTGTAATGATCAGAGCCAACATTTCCCTTATCTATTTCCATAGATCTTTATGAAAAAAAATCTCAAATCATATATTCTTTCTCAGACCCAAAGTACTTGGAAGTTAAAATACAAATCGGATACAATTCTACTGAAAAGTTACTTATAATTGTACTGAAGTTACTTACAGCAACTCATTGTCAAAACCAACAGGTTCATCAAATATGAACCTAATAGAAGATACCATCTGAGGACTATTAACAGACATGGTAGTTTGCAAATAGGTTTGAAAAAAAAGTGTCATCTGAAAAGCAAGCCTTTCATTAATAACATTTTCTCTTTTTCTTTCTTTTTATTTTGAAAAATACTTCCCATTCTTTATTTTCCCTTTCCTATTGCTGAAATCTTTCACGGTTTATTTAATCCCAATGGAACTGGACTCTAAGTATCAATGGTTCAGCCAGTCCAACACTTGAATAAATATTATTGGGCTCCAAATGCAAAGCTGTTGGATGTAAGAGACACCAGTACATTACTCACAGTGGTATTCCATAACAGAATGATGGACAGCATACCATTCAATATCTCATCCCATTCCACATTACAGACAGCAATTCCACAAGCACGCACGGGGCCAAAGGCCTTGGGACTTTTCCAAAGAAAGGAACATGCTTACACCAAGGGTCAGGTTTGATAGCTATCCCTATTTAAACTAAACATACAGCTGAAGCTTCAGCTAAAGATCCAGCTGGTAATTGTAATACTGAAAGTGGCATTGGAAAAACTTGTTAGATTTTTAAGTGGCAAGAGAGCCGCCAGTTGAGAGGAAACAGTTATGCCCATTCACAGGTTTAATCCAGGGAAATATATACCAGAATAACTGTTAATTGTTTGCGAGGAAAAATATGTCTAAAGCACTTACAATGAGCACTGAAAGTCTGGGTCTTTGGTCCAAGTTATTTACTGAGTCGCTACAATAGACCTCTATGTATTTTAGTTGGGAAGACTTGGCCACAATGCTGTTGTGCTCCTAGGATGTGCTTTGGCTTTGTGAACAAGAAATGCAACAAGATAAACCTTGGAACATATATAAATCCAGTTATTGGACTCGCAGTAAACAAGGTCACAAGCAGCAAACTTGGTAAAATGAAATGCTCTTTATGAAAAAAGACAAACGAATACAACCTAGTCCACAGCAAAACCGAGACCCTTCCCAGACCTTTCTTTGGGTTCAGGTGGAAGAAGGCATGTCTCTCTCCTCCCTGTTCATCACTATGAGTCCATTCAGATGTGGTATTGGGGGAGAGGGGAGGGAATCTATCTCAGTGACTTCTATTACACTGTTAAACCAATTTTTACCCTAGATGCAGATAGCTGGTGGGTTGCCCTAATTTTCAGGAATATGATAAAAGTTTTGCTGTTCTACTGATCCTTCTCCTCACTGTTGCAAGGTAGTTCAACACAGCAAGTAGGACAAGTATAATTCATTTCATTTATAAGAAGACCCTTCAGGCCCCTCTCCCTTTGAAATAGGAGAAACAATGAGGCCTATTCATGTGAGTCAAGTATTTAATCAGATTGTAAAAATAATATTTACTAGTGTGCTCTTAGAATCACTGAACATTTGGGACCCTAATTAAAATTATGATTGTAAACTTTTCCCTTTGGGAACTACTTACATTTGCAGACGTTTTCCAAGTATCTCTTTCCACAGGAATTTGCCTTTAATTTTTGAATTGAAAGACACACACACACACACACACACAAATACTGAAATCAGGAATTTAATCACAGCTGGATGGATTGTGCACAGATGTCTCACACAAGTTACCATAGAGCTGAAAGACAAAAATAAAACTGAGGGAGAAATCAGCGTTATCTTTTATTGAGACATAGAAGGGCAGAACTGGGTGCTTTAAAGGTACACAATAATTAATAACTAGCTGATTCATTAGCTGATTAATTCTTATAGAGTCAGAGAATAGGAAAATGATGCTCAAATTCTTCAGAAACTCTCTGGTTTTGCTTGTTTGGATATAGTTTATATTAAAAAAGGTAACAAAATTTTGAAATATAACAGGGTAGACCAAATAGATCCACTTAAGGAAAAATGCACATATTTAAATAGATGACTATCTCCTCTAATTTTTTGTGCTTCCAGTCTTTAATTCTTTTTTTTTTTTTTTTTTTTTTTTTTTTTTGAGACGGAATCTCACTCTGTCACCCAGGCTGGAGTGCAGTGGCCGGATCTCGGCTCACTGCAAGCTCCACCTGCCAGGTTCATGCCGTTCTCCTGCCTCAACCTCCCGAGTAGCTGGGACTACAGGCACCCACCACCATGCCTGGCTAATTTTTTGTATTTTTAGTAGAGACAGGGTTTCACTGTGTTTACCAGGATGTTCTCGATCTCCTGACTTCGTATCCACCCACCTCTGCCTCCCAAAGTGCTGGGATTAAAGGTGTGAGCCACCGCACCTGGCCTAATTCATTTGTTAAAATTCCCATTGTCGTACTCCCAGCTTATGTTAGCCGAGAAATAATCTGTTTAAACATGTGCACAGAAGTTGATTTCTTTCAGCCTGTGTGCAACATTGAAGGTGGCATTGAAAGTAGGGAATATAATGAGGAGTAGCTCAAATGAAAAACAAATTTTACTGCCTTTTCTCAGTGTTCACCATCCCGTAGGAATTAATAAAATTAAATTCATGGTAATAATTCAGTTATCACTATCTTTGCTAACATGGGACCTCCAGGCCTCAGCAAAGTCCCTTCCAGATATCCTTAGGTGTCCTCAGGGAGAGCCTTTCAAGCGCTTGAAAATGTGAATACTTGCCAAAGAGCAGCCAACATTCTATTTCTCAGTGCTCTCATAAAACCCAGCTGAAACTGAATAACTTTGGTAATATTTAATGGCTTTTCCCCATTCTGTGTCATACTTTACTAAATACTTCTCAAATCAGACCTATTTGCATTCTAGTATCTTAGAATATTTGGTGAAACAGCTCCTTCAATCCTGTTGTTTTGTTTTCGTGTGTCTCTGAGTTTATTCTTAGAATCCGCATAGGTAATCATGGCTTAGGCTAGGTGCGGATTGCATAGGAGCTACTATACCATGCTCAGTATCACAAATATGACTTTGCAGCTTACTCAGCATCTTAGTGCATAACTCCTTCTCCTGAATAGACTATACTGTTACTATCTGAGAAGATTCTCTAGCCCCTCAGCTAATAAATTCTATTTGGCCAACATAAGCAGTTAATCAGACGTGCCCAGACCTGTCCCTAAATAAGCCTGAACTCAAGCTGGAACCTCTGACAAAACCATGTAATTGTCCTTATATGTACAAGTTTACGTTACCAAATAGTCACTGCATTTTTAAAAGTAAGACATTAATACTATGTAAAAGATTTGTTTCTCTTTTGGAACCAATGGCCATCATGCCCATCGCTTTCTGCACACACACCTTCCAAAGAGGTCCAATTTGAGGGACTCTGGAGAAAAGATGACTGTAGGAAACCATGAACAATGCTTCCTTGGCTAAAGTATCACAATGCTGCCTGGTGGAATTAGCTATAGACCACATTTAATAGAATCTTCTCTTCTTTCATCTGGGTAACATTTGCCAGTCTTTCCATAGGGAGAAGAAGAAATAACGGTGTTCTGGTCTGCCCAGGCACAAAAAGCAGGCACATGTTGAAGGTCAACGCTACAGTCTGTCAAGTTGTGGGATGTGTGTGAGGCGGAGGGTTTGTTTCATTCTCCTCTCATATTAAAGAAAGTATCTAATCATGTCCCTTTGAGCAAGAGGAGGAACAAAAAAAACTTGGAAAGCATCAGTGTTCTTTGGATCACTTGACAGTGCATGAATTATCAACATATATGAAATTATTCATTTATGCAAAACTGTAATTTGTATAGCCTCTTATTCAGCATGAATACTATACATGTCTGCCAAACACACACAGTTGTAACTTCATTAGAATAAGTATTCAAGGCAGGGATGTCTAACCTCTAATTTATTTCCCTGTCGCACACACACGCACACATAAATTGCAAGAGAAAGTCCGCATTTCCTCATGATAGCCCCCTTTGTTAAAGGCAGTAACGAAAATACAGAAAATACGCAATGTTCACTGGAGAGTTTTATAATTGTGTGAGCAAAGTGGAGACTCCAAAGGCAGTATCTGAAGGCTATGTGATTCCTTGAAAATGACAGGAACTTTACATTCCTGAAGGAATGTTACAAGGCAGCAGCAGAGCAAAGTGGAAGGAGAGAAAAAAGACATGTTAATTTCACATTTAAAGCACTACCACTATGGAAAATATACAGAATCTGTCCTCTTAATTATTCCACAGATTTAGTATTAATTAGCTAAAGGTTTTGAAAATTTCCCAGTAAGAGTGAAATAATTGTATAAATTCATTCCATAAAAAGAACCAACTTCCTGATTATCTGGATTATCTCAGTAGGAGATAAAGGGGAAAGAGGAGGAGAAGGAGTAAGAGCAAAGAAAGAAACAAAAACAACTAAAATGTTGCATCTTATTGAGCTAAATAAATACAACCAAAATAACTGACAGAAGGCTTTTTCTTTATGGTCAATTTTTTTGTGCCTAATAGTAATATTCATATTTGCATTTTTTTCCAGGGATAGTGGAATGGGAGATCAACGGCGATGGTTACAGTAACCAATGCTGTTCATTCTTTCTGACAGAAGAAATGCCATTTCTGGAGTGGTAGTGGTGGTGGTGGTGGTGGCAAGCTTTCCAACTGTCTTTATGGGCAGGCACAAAGGAAAGGGTAGAGGGAGCCAAAACTATTCAACAGCAAAGACTCATTAGTGTCTGAATGTAGAGCCCCAGCAACACAGCCCTTTGTAGAGTGGGTAAATGCCAGGAATGCTCACTGCTTTCCTCTTACCCAATCCTTACTCCAGCTCTTTACTGAGGAAGCTTTCATTGATTTAATTTGCTTTTAGCAATGGAGGGAGAAGGGAGTCCCTAACAAGCTGAGCAAGAGGCTTAATCCCACACTGTTTTCCAAGAAGAAAATCTTTGATGGACAGTCTGCTTCTATAACCCCATCTTGTACATCTCTAGTCTATGGAATCCTCAGCAGACCTTCAAAGGGTTACCTGTTAACTCTAGACGTGCCTAATGGACTAGCTGTTCAGCCCAGTGGAGCTGGCATTCAGAGTAGTGGACAACTGACAAGTCATCTGATTAAGATTTTATTATTAGTAGTAGTAGAATGGAATGCAGATTACGATAAATGAATAACTGTAGTACAAAGGTTTGAATTGGCTTCACTAAAGGAGATTGGAGAAAATGGAGCTGACCTAACTTTGAAAATGGGTGGACTTTGTAAGAATCAAGGCAAAAAAGAGCTGTATATAAGAGTTTAGTTGATAAAGGTGTTTCCCATAGGTGTACAGATAAACAATTCTAACATGTAATCCCAGCCACTTGGGAGGCTGAGGCACGAGAATCGCTTGAACCTGGGAGGCAGAAGTTGCAGTGAACCAAGATCATGCCACAGAACTCCAGCACCTGGGTGACAGTGAGACTCCATCTCAAAAAACAAAACAAAACAAAACAAACATTTCTATACATGTAAACTGAAATCAAACAATTAAACAAATGAATGGTAGTTGGTGACAGCCAGATGTCTCTGTTGGAGTGAGAGGTTACAGGTAAGCAAGTGGAGGAGGCTAGAAAAATCCATGTGGTAAGAATGATTTGATTTGGAAACATGAGCATGAGTTCATGTTTTGCTTCAGATAAACACACATGGTTAATAGAGGTATTTATAGATCTGTGTATGTACTTGGGCTAGTATACACACATACATTCCCTTGTTCTGTCAGCTGAGATGGCCTAGAAACGATAACACTCTAGTAGCAACAAGCACACCTAGAGCTTACATATTGATTTCTAATACCATTTTCTTATAAAAGGAAACAGGCCTTCTTGAAGAAATGGCTGAGTCTAGAATTGGGGCAGCAAATATACAATATGAGTGTGGAGCATCCTGTAGTGCCAGAGAGTAAGAAAGTTCTCAAACACACACATACACAGACATGTACATGATGGGCATATGTCAAGGAGTCACAAAGAGCCAACTGAAAGCATTCCCACTAGCCAAAATACTGAAGCAATCTGAACAACAAAATAGGGTGGTTATGGATTATAACCTAAGGTATAGAATAAATATCTGATGAAAGTCAATACTAATATAAACAAATGGTTAAAAAGATACATATAAAAGGCAAATTTCCCATTCAGAAGAACTCCAAATAATTTATGTAGATATTTCACTCTCACAGAGGTGGAACAGAACCACCCACGCCTTAAAGTATGGGCTGTGCAGCTGGGTACAGTGGCTCATGCCTGTAATCCCAGCACTTTGAGAGGTCAAGGCGGGGAGGATCACGAGGTCAGGCATTCGAGACGAGCCTGGCCAAAGAGACCAACCTGGCCAACATGGTGAAACCCCCTCTCTACTAAAAATAAAAAAGTAAAATAAAATAAAATAAAAATTAGCTGGGCCTGGTGGTGGGCCCCTGTCATTCTAGCTACTTGCTTGAACCCGGGAGGCAGAGGTTGCGGTGAGCCGAGATTGCGCCATTGCACTCCAGCCTGGGTGACAGAGCGAGACTCCGAAAAAAGAAAAAAAAAAAATGGTGTGGGCTCTGCCTAGTAACCTCCTTGCAAAGAGCGAAGTTGGTAAGGGGGAAGAAAGGGTGTGACTTTACAGGGGAGAAAACTGATGGACACTACCTCAGACAGGGGATCAAGGAGAATGTCAATATTGATGTCATGTTGACAGTATGTACCCTTGATATGATGTGATGAGAATGGCACTTTACCTTTGTGGTCTTCTTTCCCAAAACTCATAACCTCAGTCTAATCATGAGAAAAGCATAAGACAAATACCAATTAAGGAATATTCTAGAAAATTCCTGACCAGTACTTCTCAAAACTGTCAAGGCAATTACAAACAAGGAAAGTCTGAGATTGTCACAGCCAAAAGGATCCTAAGGAGACATGGTGACTAAGTGTAATATGGTATCCTGAAGGGGACACCCTGGAACAGAAAAAGAAATTAAGTGCAAACTAAGGGAATCTGAATAAAGTATGGACTTTGGTTAAAGGTAATATATTAATGTTGTTTCATTAATTGTGACAAATGTACCATAGCAATGTAAGTTGATAATATAGTAAGTTGGGTGTGAGGTTTATGAGAATTCTGTTTAGATTACCTTCACAATTTTTTTCTGTAAATTTAACACTTGTCTAAATTAAAGTGTATGTTTAAAAATTACTATTGGAGCTAAAATTTTTCAGCCTTTCTTTAAGTGTTTTAAAATAACATAAGTAGTACATGGTTATTGAGCAAAAATTATAAAATGAAGTAGGCAAAAAGAAAGTAAAAATCACCAAAATTTCAATTCTTAAAAATAACCACTGTTTATATTTGGGGGTATTACTATTCAGACTTACACATATATATTTTTTCTTTATGTTAGGATAATCCTATATGCACCATATTTAATCCCGTGTGTTTTCACAAAAATATGTATTTTTAATATCAATTCTTTGTAAAAACAGATATCTTTATCATAGTGTTTAATTGTGACAATATTCTATTGTGCCTTTGTAATGTAATTCATGTAACCAGTCTCCCTACTGAAGCATTAAATTATAGATTTCCCTCCAAACCCTTTGTAAGCATACTAATAAATTATTTTAGGTTAAAATCTTAGAAGCAGATTGTTAATTAAAAGGTATGTTCTTTCTAAAGGTGTTTGATATATATTGATACATTTCCTTACACAGTGGTTATACAATTTTATACTCCTCCAACAGTATAACAGCATGGACTCTTCTTTATCTCTTAGTCTGTCTTGTGCCACTATAACAAAACACCATATGCTGAACAGTTTATAAAGAATGGAAATTTCTCACAGTTCTAGGGGATGGAAAGTCCAGTATCAAGGCCCAAAGTCCAAGTTCATTGTCTGTTGAGGGGGCACTCTCTGCTTCCAAGATAGTGACTTAAACGCTGTGTCCTCCGTAGGAGAACACTATGTCCTCACATAGCAGAAGGGCAAAAAGGGACAATCTTCGTCTGTCAAGCCCTTCTGTAAGGGTATATACCTCATCACTTTCATATGGGGAGAGCCCTCTGGACTCAATCACTTCCTGAAGGCCACACCACCTAAATATACTCTCTTCAGAATTTAGAATTACGTGCTTACAATAAAAAACAAAACGATTTGCCAATGTAGAAGAAAAAAAAAGATATCTGATTGTGTTATTTTAATTTGCATTTATTTATTAGGTTAGTGCAAAAGTAATTGTGGTTTTTGTCATTAGAGATATTGAAGATGTATTCACATATTTAAAGGTCACTTTAATTTATTTTATGAATAGCCTCTATGTATCTTTTGCTTGTCTTTGTATGGTTGTATGTCTTTCATTTAATTTGTTAGAATTCTTTATATATTAATAAGAGTAATGCTGATATAAATGTTAGCAATATTTTTCCATTTAGTTTAAAATTTCTTATTTTTTTCTTCTTTCCTTTCTTCCTTCCTTCTTCCCTCCCTCCCTCTCTGTCTCCTTTTCTCTCCTTTTCTTTCTTTTCTTCTTTTTGCAATAAAGCCAATTATATTAAGCATTTGTCTTATACTTGTATCTCAGAATTTGTTGTTATTTGTTGTGAGGTAGGGATATAACATTTTATTTCAAGAAAATATTAACCAACAATTCTAACACTTCTCATGGTATATCCTTTCCCTACTGATTTGCAGTTTCACTGTTATCATAGTTCAAGTAATGTTAGACACTTGTTTCTATTTCTTGGTCTTCTAATGTCATTTTTTAAATTTCAATGCCTATTCCAGCATATGGAACATTTTTAATTTGTCATTTTCATTTTGATGACTAAATTGACAACTTCCTGGATCTTCTTGTTGCTTAGCAAAGCTCAGTAACCTTGAGAATGTGCAGATTTCAGGAAATCTTTTTTTCTTTGACCACCTCCTGGGAGGAAGGGGGGTCTGAAATTTACCCATCTGAGTGGAGATTTTAGTGTCAAATACTCTGTCCTTGGCCTTTGTGAAAGAGGAGACCATTTCATGACCAATCATTGTCTATATGTTAATTGCATTTTAAGTCGGACAATTTGGTGACCTGTTTGTTCAGATGTTAACACATGTTAAGTGCAATTGATTCTCCTGTTTTACGTTGTAGGCTTAACATTCAAGAGGTCAGGAAGGATTAGTCTCCATACCAATCTGCCCCATCCCATAGCAGTAGCACAGGATAGTCCCATGAAACTGGTCAAAAGCTTTCTCATTCTGAAAGTGAACACCACTCACCCCTAAAGCATTTATTTTCTGCTCTCAAGGCAAGCTCCTCTGGGTAGGAAAATGCTTTGTTAAGACTTGTTAAATCTTAACATTTCTGAGAACTCTAGTCCTCCCATGTTAACAGAAGTACTTTCTTAATCACCAACTCTGTTAGTGGATGCATTGCATAAGATTGGAAAAATTTTAGGGATTTGAAATCTAAGCAGTTTTAAGTGACCCATTGGATCCATGGTAAGGCTGGATCCATGAACGAGATTTTTCTTTCTTTCTTTCTTTTTTATTTTACCTTACCGTTTGCTCTAAGTTTTCTAGGAAAGCAGAATTTTATGTTTGAATTTGATGCTTCTATTTATTTAATGTACATGTTTCTTGTACACGTAAAATGGGTTAGTGGTTAAAAGTATAGATAACTGAGCCAGATTGTTTGGACTCAAATTCTGGCTCCAGTATTGCTAAGAATAATTACGGGAAACAAGGCAAAAGGACCACAATGATTTTTCAGTGTTCTGCTACAGCATTGTCTAAAAGACCCACCCAAGAATTCTTTAATTATTGCTTTTGATTTACAATTCAGATCACCTGCCCAAATTTTTTAGTCTCAGGGCCCTTTTACATTTTAATTAGTTATTAAGACACCAAATAGCTCTTACTTGTGTGAGTTTATTTATTGATATTCCTCATATTAGAAATTAAGAGAGAGAAAATTTTAAAGTATTTATTAGTTCATGAAAAAATAATCATAGGGATAGACCAATTACATGTTAACAGGAATAACATTTTTTTTTTCCCGAGACGGAGTCTTGCGCTGTCACCAGGCTGGAGTGCACTGGCGCTATCTCAGTTCACTGCAACCTCCGCCTCCAGGGTTCAGATGATTCTCCTACCTCAACCTCCCAAGTAGCTGGGATTACAGGTAGACACCACCACAATTTTTTTTTTTTTTTTTTTTTTTTTTTGTATTTTTAGTAGGGACAGGGTTTCACTATGTTGGCCTGACCTCGTGATCCACCCACCTCGGCCTCCCAAAGTGCTGGGATTACAGGCATGAGCCACTGCACCTGGCCAGGAATAACATATTTTAAGAAAAATTAACTATTAATACATTTTCCAAAGCAAAAAATTTTGTGAGATGAATGGCGTCTGATGAGAGTTCAGGACATGCTGCCTCAAAATATGGCACTTTGGCATTGAGAAAATAGAAACAACAAGGTCTCTCTGAGTTTCTCCCCTGAAGCAGGCAATAAAACCCTCTGTGGACAGGTATCCTCTCCATATACAGAAGAAGCAAATGTCTTTATCTCTTAAGACATGGGGACACAAAGAAGAATCTGAACAAACAAGCCATGTTAAGTTTCTCCCAGTTTACCTTTAAATCATACTCTGTTTGTCTGATCATAGTTCTCCACAACTATCGACTTATTCATCAAAGTTAGCATGAAAATACCTAGGTTTCTCTATTTATTTGGGTCTTCATTACCTTATGAAGGCTCCTGTGTCACATAAAACTTAAATACATTTCTAAGCTTTTCTCTTATCAATTGTCTTGATATAGGGGCCTCAGCCATGAACCTAGCAATGAGTGAAAAAAGAAATCTCTTCTTTCCTATACATAGTTTTATGATTTTGCACTTATCTTCAATTTTTACAAATAGAAGTCAACTGTGTTCTCATATCTGCTCCTGCACTTAATCTGTTCCTATATATTGTTTTGATTGAAGTTTATAAAGAAAATTTGGCATCATGAAGGTATGTAGTTGGAAGAGTCTTTAATAGCGTCTTCTGACAGTTGTGGATATTCTTTGTTAGTACACCAAAACTATGCAAGGGTTTGTTTGGAAAGGTTCATTGCAATGTGGAATCTCAAACCACATTAGTGACCTTTTTGCATTTCACATTAATGCATTGGTATATTTTGTAGTTTAAATGCGTTATTTGCCGATGCATAATTTTGTACCATCATACATTGTCATTTGGAAAATATTGATTTATTAATTATGCAAATATTCTAAATGTTAATACATTTCTTTGTATCAAAAATTATAGCTATTATTACCACTATTGATCTTACCAGATAGGTCTTTAAATATTAGGAAGCTATCAAGCTCATGTTGCAGACATACTTTTTCCAAAATTCTAATTTTAGCTTGAAAGTTCTAATTTTATCAAATCAACAAATATTGATAATTTTTTGAAGAGTCATAATTACTTATTCATATTTAAGAAAATGCCTACTCAATATCTAGATCTGAAAAACAATGGCTTTTTACTTCTTTTCCAAAGAAGTGATTTTTTGTTTGTTTGTTTTGGAGACGGAGTCTAGCTCTGTCGCCCGGGCTGGAGTGCAACGGCGTGATCTCGGCTCACTGCAAGCTCTGCCTCCCAGGTTCAAGCAATTCTCCGGCCTCAGCCTCCACAGTAGCTGGGACTACAGCCGCCAGCCACCACGCCCAGCTAATTTTTTTGTATTTTTAGCAGAGACAGGGTTTCACCATGTTGCCCAGGCTGGTCTCTAACTCCTGAGCTCAGGCAATTCACCCACCTCAGCCTCCCGAAGTGCTAGAATTACAGGTGCGAACCACCGCTCCTGGCCAAAAAGTGATACTTGTATTTCATGAAAATGAATTCTGAAAAGCATTAGCCAAACCACTACTGAGCTCAGGCTGCAAGGTTTACTTGTACTGAATTCATAAAATGTCTAGGTCAGTTAACAACTCAAATAAAAGGGCTTCTCATCAAGACTACTGTGGAATTGCACTAGGCAGCGGAAGTTCATTATGTGTACTTCTCATTTTGGAACATAGAATATTACAAAGATATATAATCAAAGGTTGAAATGTAATAAAATTAATGTTCTTATGTTATATTAAGGACATTTTACATGAAATTTTTAAAATCTGTGAATATCTGGTGGTAAAGAAGGTAATGGCTACCAGTAGAGTGGTGTTATCAATTTCAGCCACCATTGTTCAGTGTAAATTTCAATTCAGTAAAAAGGAAAATAATAAGTCATTATTACTATAAAAGTAGTTTTGATACATCTAGTTCTAGATCCTTGAGGAATCGCCATACTGTTTTCCATAATGGTTGAACTAGTTTACAGTCCCACCAACAGTGTAAAAGTGTTCCTATTTCTCCACATCCTCTCCAGCACCTGTTGTTTCCTGACTTTTGAATGATCGCCATTCTAACTGGTGTGAGATGGTATCTCATTGTGGTTTTGATTTGCATTTCTCTGATGGCCAGTGATGATGAGCATTTTTTTCATGTGTCTGTTGGCTGTATGAATGTCTTCTTTTGAGAAATGTCTGTTCATATCCTTTGTCCACTTTTTGATGGGGTTGTTTGTTTTTTTCTTGTAAATTTGTTTGAGTTCTTTGTAGGTTCTGGATATTAGCCCTTTGTCAGATGAGTAGATTGCAAAAATTTTCTCCCTTTCTGTAGGTTGCCTGTTCCCTCTGATGGTAGTTTCTTTTGCTGTGCAGAAGCTCTTTAGTTTCATTAGATCCCATTTGTCAATTTTGGCTTTTGCTGCCATTGCTTTTGGTGTTTTAGACATGAAGTCTTTGCCCATGCCTATGTCCTGAATGGTAACCTAGATTTTCCTCTAGGATTTTTATGGTATTAGGTCTAACATTTAAGTCTCTAATCCATCTTGAATTAATTTTCATATAAGGAGTAAGGAAAGGATCCAGTTTCAGCTTTCTACTTATGGCTAGTCAATTTTCCCAGCACCATTTATTAAATAGGGAATCCTTTCCCCATTTCTTGTTTCTCTCAGGTTTGTCAAAGATCAGATGGCTGTAGATGTACCATATGACCCAGCCATCCCATTACTGGGTATATACCCAAAGGATTATAAATCATACTGCTATAAAGACACATGCACACGTATGTTTATTGCGGCACTATTCACAATAGCAAAGACTTGGAATCAACCCAAATGTCCATCAGTGACAGACTGGATTAAGAAAATGTGGCACATATACACCATGGAATACTATGCAGCCATAAAAAAGGATGAGTTTGTGTCCTTTGTAGGGACATGGATGCAGCTGGAAACCATCATTCTTAGCAAACTATCACAAGAACAGAAAACCAAACACCGCATGCTCTCACTCATAGGTGGGAACTGAACAATGAGATCACTTGGACTCGGGAAGGGGAACATCACATACCAGGGCCTATTATGGGGAGGGGGGAGGGGGAAGGGATGGCATTGGGAGTTATACCTGATGTAAATGATGAGCTGATGGGTGCTGACGAGTTGATGGGTGCAGCACACCAACATGGCACAAGTATACGTATGTAACAAACCTGCACGCTAGGCACATGTACCCTAGAACTTAAAGTATAATAATAATAATAAAAAAGAATAAAATATAATGTTTTATCCAAAAAAAAAAAAGTAGTTTTGAACCTAAAAGAGGTTCAGTTTTTCTAGAAGCTGAAAGATCACAGTTTGAGATTTGATGACTTTTATTTTAGCATGTAGATCCAGTAAAATACCATGCGATTTCTTTCTGGTGAAGCACATAATCCTAAAATAATAGATTTATTTTTCTATAAAGCATGAACTAATTTGTCTCTAATTTAGCAAACTTATTTCTGCATGCTTTTCCTAAATGACTGTATAACCTCTGTTTCTCAGATTCTTTTGAATCAGCTGCACTATTCTGTTACTTCTTTCATTAATGAGTTAAATATTAAGACTTACATGTTCCCACAATATATTTGCTTGAGAATTACGTCTTACCTCTCAAAAATTATGTTTTGACACCACTTACTATGTGCTGTTGAGTATGTGGTTTATATTCTCTATGCCTTTTCTGTCAAATGGAAATATTTATAGTTACTACACAGGGTTATTGTAATAATCAAATGATTTAACACATGTACTACACTTAGAACAGTGTCTGGCACAGCATAAATACTGTATACTATATAAGTTTACCTAATACTATTTATATTATTAAGAAAAACTCTCTAATAAATGTTTTTAAATAGACATCTCCTCCACCCTAGAAAAAAACAATTAATTCTCATGTGACTAGTTTTGAAAACATGAAAACAGTCCAAAAGTTTAGCATTCATACAAATGTTTAAAATGAACCTAATACCCCAAAAGACTATCTTGTCATTTCTCCAATACATAAGGTGAAACCAAAAGAATTACAAAAATCTCTGTATTTGGTGATCTTTTCCCAAGGGCAAATGCTCTGTAAAATAAGCCCTACACTCATCTGAGATGAGTCAATGGGGTTTTGTTTTCAGACAACTCTCCCCTCAAGTCCTCCTTTGCTTCTGTTGACTCCGTTATTTGCCAATTATTGGATGAGTGCAAAACATCTGACCATGACAGAAACAAACCTTCAGTGAAGTTATGCAGTTCCAGTCATAACGTAGCCAGAAAATGCAGTGAAAATGGAATCTGAAAAGCATTAGCCAACCCACTCCTGAGCTCAGGCTGCAAGGTTTACTTGTACTGATGTCCATAAAAATAGTTTAAGTATGAATCAGGGAAGAGTAGCTATTTTAAAGCTGCCAATAGTGTCTTTTTATTGCTTGAGGTAGAGTGAAGTAGAGAGTTGAAAATTGTTAAAGTAGAAATATTTTGCATTTCGTTTTAAACATAGAATTTGTCATGGGGTAGATCTTTCCTTCCTTCCTTCCAAAAGGCATCATTTTAGCCAGTAGAGTCTTCTAGCCTTGTGGATACAAAGTCCTTGCACTAGCAAAAACAAATCCAAAGGCAGAGACTGCAGACTGAGATATTATTCCATTATTGATTCAAACTGCTGTCTTGGCCTTTGCTGAGATGAGTATGGCTGTGTGTACTTGTTCTTTCTCTCCCAGAGGCCTGAGACAGGGCAGGACTCCTGGACTTAATAAAAGAAAGGAACAGGGAATAACAATCTTATTTTCTTAAAATAAAAATAGATAATTCAATTTTTTTCTTAAACTGGTTAATTTTTGTTTATTGATAGTTTAAAAAAGTTTCTTTCAGTGTTGTAACTTCATATTGTCAATGCTATATAAATTATTCAAATAGTTACCAAATTTACAAAAACTTCTATTCAGTTTGTTAATGTTTGTAAGATTTTAGAGAATTTCAAATTTTTTTGAGCAACATCTAATCTCAAATATTCTTTCAATTGATAATGCTCATTGATCAGTTTGTCAATAATGTTCTCATTTTATGATTTATTATGAGTTTTATATTATCTGATATGTTTTTTGTCAAATTAAAATGTAAAGCTTTTAAAATTTGTTCACATGGTTCCTTCTTCACCACTAATGAAATTATTAAATAATCTGAGGACCTCCTTAATAC
Organism: Chlorocebus sabaeus; assembly: GCF_047675955.1. NCBI lineage: Eukaryota > Metazoa > Chordata > Mammalia > Primates > Cercopithecidae > Chlorocebus > Chlorocebus sabaeus. The sequence goes on from NC_132913.1 coordinate 37,568,130, forward strand.
TTCTTTTTAAAATGTATCATTTCCTCCAAATGACTATTCCTTTTGGTATCATCAAAAAAATATTTTGTTACAATTTACTTTTTGTAGTTAGATAATTTCTATCAATTTTATTGCTCCTATGTATTACTTCTGTTTCATATTTCATCTGACTTTTTTCTTTGAACAATAAATTGAACGGTGAAAACATAAGGTACTCTTCATATATATCTAAATCAAGATTCACTTGCTTTATTGAAATGGTCCAAAATATTATTTCAAATTGCTATTAGTTAGTGTAATCAAGTTTTGTCAACTTTGTGAATACCACTTATATACAGATGGTAGTCTTTAAAATATTGAAGTACGTTGCAAGAACTAGACAACTTCGTAAGAAGCAGACTCTTATTTTTCATTTAGACTTGGTGAAGAAAAATCAAGATTAGAATGTGTCTTAGTCTGTTTTCTTTTGCTATAACAGATTACCAACAATTGGGTAATTTATAAAGAAAATAAATTTATTTCTTACAATGTTGAATGCCTGGAAGACTAACTTCAAGGGGCTATATCTGGTGAGGGCCCTCTTGCTGGTAGGGAATCTCTGCAGAGTCCCAAGTTGGCCCAGGGCATCACTTGTTAAGAGGGCTCACAGGAGAGAACCCAATTGGCTTTTATAACAGACCCACTTGCATGATAACTAACCCATTCCTGTGATAACCCATTAATTCACTAACCCATTAATCCATAAATGGACCAATCCATTCATGAGCACAGAACCCTTAAAGTCTCTTAATACATGAGCCTTTAATACACTTCTTAAAACATGAGTTTTAGAAGAAACAAACATTCAAAGCATAGCAGGATGTATGTTGAAATACAGAACTATTTCAACTTTAGCTGAATCAATAAATACTTTAATAATAAAATAGTCAACTTAGAAATAGCAACTTTGAGCTTTGTGGGGGCAGATTTTTCTTGTGAGATTTAGGCAATGATCTGCATGTGGCCATGTTCTTATAATGCGACCTTCAGCTCTGCTCCTTAGTGTGATGCTGCATGATAAATTAGCACAGTGCGTCAGATGCTATTTCTCTACCAGGATGGCTAATATTCACTTGAACGTGCTAAGAGACTTATAAATACTCCACTGAGAACTAAATGACCCCCTAAATCAACATTTTTTCTAAAAAGCTCATGACTACTCCACTCCAACACCTCCTGTATTAGTCATCTACGCAGCATAAGTTAAGACACAACAGGCCAGACACGGTGGCTCATGCCTGTAATCCCAGCAATTTGGGAGGCCAAGGTGGGTGGATCATTTGAGGTCAGGAGTTCGAGACTAGCCTGACCAGCATGGTGAAATCCCATCTTTACTAAACAAATACAAATTTAGCCAGGAGTAGTGGCACATGCCCATAATTCCAGCTACTTGGGAGGATGAGACAGGAGAATCACTTGAACCCAGGAAGCAGAGGTTGTAGTGAGCTGAGATCATGCCATTGCACTGAAGCTTGGGCAACAAGAGCAAAAATCCACCTCAAAACAAAACAAACCAAAAAAGACACAAGAGCTTAAACAGCAAACATATTAGCTCATAGATTTTATGGGTAAGGAATCTGAACATGGCTTAGCCAGATGCCTCTGTCTAAATATGTCTATGCAATCAAGCTGTTGGCCAAAGCTGTAGGGGACCATCCACATCCAGGGTTACTTGGATAACTGTTGGCAGGCCCCAGATCATTTCCAAAATTTACCCACATGAGCCTCTCCACAGAGCTTCTCCATAAAGTGGCACCTGGCTTCCCTGGAGTGAGTGGTCCAAGAGAGAATAAAATAAATAACAGAAAATGGAAGCCAGTCTTTTTTATTATCCAACCTCAGAAGTGCCATCCATAACTTCTGCCATAGTCTGTCAGAAGTAGGTGAATAAGTCCAGCCTAGGACTCAAGGGAAGGGGATTATACAATCAAAGGAAGGGGATTATACAAGGGTGTGCATATCAAGGGAAGGGAATTATACAAGGGAAGGGGATTATACAAGGGTGTGCATATCAAGAGGGGGGATCATTGAGCCCCATTTTAGGGGTATGAAACAGGTATGATGAAGGTAGGTCGGACTTTTTTTATAAAAAGTCAATCTTAACAAGTTCTGATGAAGATTCTTACTTTTGAAAATCTTACAATAATGTGTGGCCATATGGCCATGTGGCTATGTTCTTAGAGTCTTGGAGGAGGCACAAGTGAGGGTTCCTCAAACTTCAGCCTCATTCGTTTCATGGCAAATCCCTTTTATCTACACTTCTCCTATGGCAGTAGCTGGCACTTAGTAGATTCATGGCAAGTGATAGTCCATGTTGCTAATATTAATATGCTCCTACTATTAACATCCATATATTTTCCAGCTAGGTATGGGTATCATGTATTTTCCAGGTAATCTGCTTTAAATTTTAAATTTTTGTTCTATTTTCTTGGTCCACCTTTCCCATTTTCCTATTTAGACTTTACTATGTCATTCCATATGGTCCTTGGCTAAATTTTTCTCCTCAATGATGCCACATGTTAGAACTTGAGTTGTCAGCATTTAGTTGAAAATTCTCTTCAGGGTAAAGAAAATGTGTAAAGTGAAGTGCACATGCTTATAATTTGAGAAAATCAGGGCCCTTCCCGTTTTCACTTGGTTTCTGAATCCCAGACCCATCAATCACCATTTTCTAGGCCATGTGAAGGTGGTAAAAGGAAAGAAATAATATGAAACATCAGTGTTCTCACACTGCTATAAAGAAATATCTAAGACTGGGTAATTTATAAAGAAAAGAAGTTTAATTGGCTTACACTTCTGCAGGCTACGTAGGAAGCATGACAGCTTCTGGGGAGGCCTCAATAAACTTTTCGTCATGGCTGAGGGTGAAGGGCAAGCAGGCACATCTTACATGGCCAGAGTAGGAGGAAGAGAGAGAGGTGGGAGGTGCTACACATTTTTAAACAACCAAATTTTATGAGAACTCTATCTTAAGACCAGCACTCTGGAATAGTGCTAAACCATTCATGAAGTGATCCAATCACCTCCCACCAGCCCCCACATTCAACACTGGTGATTCCAATTTGACATGAGATTTGGGCAGGGATACAGATCCAAACCATATCATTCTGCCTATTGCCCCTCCAAAATCTCATGTTCTTCTCACATTACAACATACAGTCAGGCTTTCCCAACCATCCCCTAAAGTCTTAAGTTATTCCAGCATTAATTCAAAAGCACAAAGTCCAAAATCTTATCTGAGAGAAGGCAAATTTCTACCTATGAACCTACAAAATCAAAAAGTTAGTTACTTCCAAGATACAATGGGGGTATGGGCATTGTGTAAATACTCCTGTTCCAAAAGGAAGAAATCGGCCAGAAGAAAAGGATTACAGGCCCCAGGCATGTACAAAACCTAGTAGGGTAGTCACTAAATCTCCAAAATAATCTCCTTTGACCCAGTGTCTCACATCCAGGGCACTCTGAAGCAGGGAGTAGGCTACCAAGGCCTAAGACAGCCCTGTGTCTGTGGATTTGCAAGGTTCTGCTCCACAGCTGCTCTCATGAGCTGGCATTATGGTTCTACCATTCTGAGGCCTGGAAGACAATGGCCTTCTTCTCACAGCTCTGCTAGGCTGTGCCCCAGTGGAGATTCTGTGTGGGGACTCTAAGCCCACGTTTCCCCTCCACACTGCCCTAGTACAGGTTCTCCATGAAGGCTCCACCCTAACAGCAAGCTTATGCCTGAACATCCAGGCTTTTTCATACATTCTCTGAAATCAAGGTGGAGGCTTTCAAGCCTCAACTCTTGAACTCTGCAAGAGTTTTAGCCACAGCTGGAGCTAGAGCAGCTGGGACGCAGGGAGCAGTGTCCTGAGGCTGTTCAGTGCCATGGGCCCTAGGTCTGGCCCACAAAACCATTCTTTCCTCCTAGGCCTCCCAGCCTATGATGAGAGGTCCTGACCTGAAGATCTCTGAAATGCCTTGGAGACTTCTCTCTTACTGTCTTGGCTATAAACAATTGGCTCCTCTTTACTTTTGCAAATTTCTTCGGTTAACTTCAATTCCTTTCCAAAAAAATGGTCTTTTCTTTTCTATCACATGATCATGCAAAATTTCCAAACTTTTACACTCTGCTGTCCTTTTAAATATAAGTTCCAATTTCAGATAATTTATTTGCTCCTGCATATGACCTTAGGTTATTAGAAGCAGTCAGGCCATGTCTTGAACACTGCTGCTTACAAATTTTTCTTGCCAGATATCATAAATCATCATTCTCAACTTCAAGGTTCTGCACATCCCTAGAGAAAATGCAAAATGCTGGCAATTGCTTTGCTAAGGAGGAAAAAAAAAAAAAAGTGACCTTTGTTCCAATTCCCAATAAGTTCTGATACCTCCTCAACTTGGCCTTCACTGTCCATATCACTATTCAGTGTTTTGGTCACAACAATTTAACCAGTCTCTAGGAAGTTCCAAACTTTCCCTCATCTTCCTGTCTTCTTCTGAGCCGTCCACACTATTCTAATCTCTGCCCATTACCCAGTTCCAAAGTCACTTCTACATTTTTAGGTATCTTTATAACAATGTCCTCCAGTATTTTCTATATTAGTGTGTTCTTACACTGCTATAAAGTAATACCTGAGACTGGGTAATTTATAAGGAAAGAGAGTTTAATCAGCTCATGACTCTGCAGGCTGTACAAGAAGCATGATGACTTCTGGGGAGGCCTCAGGAAACTTCCAATCATGGCTAAAGGCAAAGGGGAAACAGGCATGTCTTATATGGCCAGAGCAGGAGGAAGAGAGGTGGGAGGTGCTACACACTTTTAAACTACCAGATCTTATAAGAACGCTACAAGAACAGCACTCACAAGAACAGCAATAGGGGAATGGTGCTAAACTATTCATGAGAAACTGCCCCTATGATTCAGTAACCTCCCACCAGGCTCCACCTCCAACACTGGGCATTACAATTACATGAGATTTGGATGGGGACACAGATCCAAACCACATCAATCAGTAAGTGCTTATTCAGGGGCAGTATTCCAAATGGGTCCTTGGAAAGTCTTCTTGGTTGGATTTAGCTATTGTTATTAATGGCATACCTTTATATAATAATTTCCATGTCCCAGGCCCTATTGTCCTTTATATTAAAGTGCAAGGAACTGATTTTTTGTGTTTCTCAAATTCATTCATTAAAATCCTAACTTCTAATATGATGATCTTAGGAAGTGAGACCTTTGGGAGGTAATTAGACCTTGGGGGTTGAGCCCTAAAGATTGGATTAGTGCCCTTATAAAAGGGACCCCAGGCCAGACACAGTGGGCTCATGCCTATAATCTCAGCACTTTGGGAGGTCAAGGCAGGCGGATAACCTGAGGTCAGGAGTTCAAAAATAACCTGGCCAACATGGTGAAACCCTGTCTCTAATAAAAATACACAAAAATATTAGCCAGGCATGGCTGGGGCAGGAGAATCGCTTGTGCCTGGTATGTGGAGGTTGCTTTGAGCTGAGATTGCACCATTGCACTCCAGTCTGGGCAAGAAAAGCAAAACTCTGTCTCAAAAAATAATAAAATAAAATAAAATAAAATAAAATAAAATAAAAATAAAATAGATCCCAGAAAGCTCTCTTGCCCTCTTTCTACCATATCAAGATATAACTAGAAGTTAGCAGTATGAAACTGGGAAGAAGGCCCTCACCAGAAACCGCCCATACACTGATCTCAGCTTCCCTTCTCACAGCCTCCAGAACTATGAGAAATAAATTTCTGTTGTTTATAAGTCACCCAGGATATGGTATTTTGTTACAGCCACTTGAACTAAGACACTTATTTAGTCCTGATAATAGTTCTGTGAAACAGGTGCTATTACATCTACATTTTCAGATAAAGAATAGCAACTCAGAGAGAAGTAACTGGCCATCATCACATAGTACTTCAAAGGTAGGATGCAAACTCTGTCAATCTAGCTGTAGAGCCCGTGCCCCAACATAGTTCAATGAAAGATCACAAGGCCCATATTCCGAATAAAGGATGCCTAGCAAATTAGAGACAATGTTCAAAATTCTGAAATTCCAAAGCTCATCACATGGCATATACTCATCATACTCATCAAAAGATATGTGACACCATTTCTTTTTTATACTAACTGGATACTGATATGATCTGGCTCTGTGTCCCTACCCAAATCTCATTTTGAATTGTAATACCCACTTGTTGGGGGAGGGACCTCAGGGAAAGTGAATAGATCATGGGGGCAGTTTCCCCATGCTGGTCTCATAATACTGAGTTCTCATGCGATCTGATGGTTTTATAAGCCTCTGGCATTTCCCTTGCTGGCACTCATTCTCTCTCCTGCGGCCCTGTGAAGAGGTGCCTTCTGCTATGATTATAAGTTTCATGTGGCTTCCCCAAACATGCAGAACTGTGAGTCAATTAAACCTCTTTTCTTTGTAAATGACCCAGTCTCGGGTATTTCTTCATAGCAGCTTAAGAACAGACTAATACAGAAACCACTAAGTTTGTCAATTTCCAAAACAAGTTCTTGCCCTGTGGTGAGCTTCTAGGGTCTTTATCTGTGCAGGTATACAGGTCTCAGCATTGTCCATGTCTTGGACACAGCACCTTATCCCTTCTTCTCCTTCCTTTCCTATCTCTATCCTCCAAGCCCTTCAAGGTATTGCCCCATCTTTAGTTCATACAAAGCAAAATAAAGTATTCAATTCCTTTTCTTTCTCAATAAAATTGCTTGACAAACATGAACAGTAAAACAGATCACTTGAGTTCTTGAGTTTAGACACATGAAAATCAGGCTAAAATATGTGCATTTTCTCAAGATTTTCTGGAAAGAGACCTCTTGCCTCATATGGGCAGGGGACTTTCTGTTTTAATAGGAAAATTTAAATTGTTAGATGAGTTCTCGGCCACTCACTCTGCTAGTTAAGTCTTTGTTGGCACATTTTACTGTTTCTCTCCATTGTTTAAAACTTCAGTATTTTATTTATTTTAAGAAATGTTGCAAAATTTCTATGCAAAACTGAATCTGGCACACTTTTTTTTCTTGCTATTCATAGATGAATGTTTGCTAGAGAAATATCTGAACACACACACACACACACACACACACACACACGCAAAAACCCAGCTCTAACTATGCCTGCATCCATTTGTGGGAACAGAATTAAAATACAAATAAAGTGATGTTCATGGTTTCTGCTTCTTTTACCCTGTTCTCCTAAAACATGGAAGGAAGTGAAGCCTCTTCCATAGTTTCAAAGACTCTGGAGAAACTTTTACGTAACCACTGATTCTGACAGCTTTCCATAAATCTCTCTGAGAAAAACACAGGAAAAAGCTTCAGAGTGGAACTTTGGGGATACTGAACTTGGAAAGACGCCTGAGACTTCATGTGACTCAGTGGAGACACGTGTAGCTGATTTATCCACAGAATTACTTCTTTCCTGTGTGCTTTCTTATATGTGGAACGAACCTTCAGAGAGTTCTTTCACAACCTTCCACAAACCTTTCCAAAGTTCTGGAATCAGGCAGAACTGTTCCTTGGAGACAGATGACACCATACTCCCAACACTTAAGGAGAGGAAAGGCTATCTTTAAATTTTCCTTGGGCAGTGACAACCAAGACTAAGAGCACTTTGGGGCTGTATGAATATAACACATTTCCTCATATAAAACAGCTGTCTTTAGGGCCAAAATGAAATGTTATCTTCTATTGCTTATGTATAGTGAACCTAAAAGATTTTAATGAGATCTGTTTAGCAACTGCTAAAATCATGTCCATCAAAAACATTCTTATTTCTTTGCACCAAAATCCATCCCTCAAACAACAGCACAATTCTTCCCACAGCTCCTTTGAAGTTATCATTCTTTTCTTGCTCTAATTTCTGGATTCAGATAACTTGCTCAGTTTCCACATTTGACAAACTTCCTGTTTCACTTTCACTGCTGCTTCCAAATTTGTTTCTTATTCTGTTATAGAAATGGATGTGGCCACTCTAAAAATTGATGTGCTATATACAATTCTGTTTTCATGGCTATAATATTTGGGGTCTGTAACTCTTTATGGAATAGTATTTTCATCCCAATGTTTGTCCTTCAAATACTTTCTGTAGCTTTGCTTGTTTCTTATACTCAGAAATGATTTTTTAGGGAAAATAATTAGGGGTCCATTAGCAAAATAGTTACTTAGGTGAGAAAACGAATCTTGAATTTCAATAGCAGAAGCATGTCTGGGCAAAAGAGAACACTGGGTATGGAGACAGGATGGTGGGATTGGAGAAAGGCTAAGGGAATGGATCTATCTGTAAGTATGGCCAGAGGAGGAATATTTGGTCAGGCCAGACATGGGTTATCTCAATGGCGAGTGGTGCTGGGGAATGCAGGTAGGGCGTGCTCAAAACTTGCTGTGCAGATAGCCCTCCTGTCTGCTTAACCTTGCATTGCAGAAGTAGGATTTTGGCTGGTGAGCAATGACTAAGGTTGCTAGCACCTGAGGGATGCTGGGCAAAAGCAAGGAATGTTTTTGCCAGAGCTTAGAGATTGGAAGTTGTGAAGCAGATGATTAGACCAGAGACTTAGAAATGAACCCAAAGAAACAATACAGTTCTAAAACCTGTTGCATGGATTTGGAGAAACAGACAAAATGGTGATGGAGGAGATAACAATTAGTACAAATTATTAGAATCAGACTAAGCAGCCGTGCTGTTGATGCTGAGCTACCAATGTCTTACTGATCTTCGTCCCCCACCCTACATCCACAGAGACACTTTATATAAGAAGAATCAATCCCTTCTTGAAAAGCACTAATAAATGTATCACAGTGAAAAAGTAAAAATGTTTAAAGAGCCCAATGCTCTTCTCCTGTCTCCTGCCCCTCCTTTCAGTAATATTGACTTTTGCATCAGCACTCATGAAGGGCAACTTGCCAGGAGAGAATTTAGAAGGTAAAATGGGGCAAAGGCAGGAGAGGTGCAAGAAAAAGAACATGTCCTGTAATGTGCAGGCTGCTTCTTTCCTCCTGTTCACAACCTAAACAGCATTCTTCTTGCTCTACATGAAAAGGAAACTTCATTCCTCTTCCTACCCCACTCCATGCCCACACACCTGCAATCTCAAACCAGCCAAGGAGGTATGCAAATAGAACTTACCACATGTTGAGTTGCTTCCCAGTAGGGTAAAGAAAATGGAAACTGTAGCCTACAACTACAGCAAATTAGGTTTTTCCAAGACAGGTGAGGAGCTATTGTTACCTAAGAACAGTATAGCTTTGGGAAGTTTTTAAAGAGTTTTGCTGTGCACTAGACCCTACTTTGTGTACACGGGGGTGTATGTGTGGAACTGTCTCAGCTTCTGTGATGTTTCCACATGTTTACAACTGCTGTGCTTCCATGCTGAGATCATGCAATGTGTGTTAACACCTACAATGGGTGTGTGAGCCCAGAGCAGCTGTCCAGCATGTGTTTCCAATGGTCTGGGATATGTTCTAGCTGGAGCATGTCCACAGAAGTCTAGTAAAATACTTCATGCTGTCTTTTCCTTTAGTTCTTCCTGACACATGCATGTGGGAGTTGTGAGCTGAGCGTGTGAAATAGCATTGAAATGAAATCTGCCCTTTGAGTTCATGCAGGAGGTTCTTATGTGGGGGAAATGCACATGGAAACTTCTCGAGTCTTCAAATGAGGCAATATGCCAATGGGCCATTGAATTGTGCTCTTGTATGTATAGCATTAATGAATGACTTCAATGCTCGAATCTTTCAAAATACGTTTTACATACAATTATGGCCAAAATCCAATAAGTATTGAGGATTAGGTTCTTTCTTTCCTGCCTGCCTGCCTGCCTGCCTGCCTTCTTTGTACTGCCAGGGACTTATGTGGCCCAGGGCCCTTTCAAGTTCTCTATGTTTCAGGAATGTTCTAGAAGCACTGGAATGTTATTTAGCAGCTGCTTATTCTGGGGATATAGTGGTTTAATCACTAATGCAAATCTCCAAAGCATCATGTCTCACTAACTTGGAACACCTAATTCCCTGTTTCACCATGAAGCCAATATTTGAAATGTTTATATGAAGAATAAAATCTCTCTCTTTTAAAGTTGACTTTGAAATAGTATTGCAACATCTAATGATTTTTGTGTAGCCACTATGTACAAGGCCTAGTTCGTGCAAAATGCCAGACTTTCCTTTTTATTTTGGATCAGCTTTTGCAAGATTGTGTTAGCCCATTGCCCTGACCAGCTGGGATAATATTCTGCTTGCTGCCCCAGGCCAAAGAGCATGACTGTTTCATCTAGGGTGGCCTTCTGAGTAGCTGATGTAATTCAAAAAGACAGTTTTAATGGTCTAAACACTGCAGCCATTGCCCTTCCATTCCCACACCCCATTGTCATTTATATATTTTATAAGCTGTGCTCTATTCTGGAGTAACTTGAAACAAGATGTTTGAAATTTAATTATTTTGTGCGGATTCTCAAAAAGGAACTCAGCTGATTCTTGATCTATTAATGAAAGAAGACTTTTGTAAAGTATGTATTTGTTTACACTATGAAGAACAGCAAGTTTCTATTAAAACAATTTAAAATGTAAAATATAAAATGTGTCTAAAGACTTCTATTCAAAAATGCATATAAGGGATTTTTGTGCATATGATGAAACAGTAACTTATAACTTTGAGAAGACAGAGGAGTGAATTCTCTATTGCAAGAGTATCAAAAAGGTGATCATTTTGATATTCCTCAACAGGCACTGATTTATAGAAATATACACATATATATAATAATTTAATAACAGTTCAATGTAGCAGCTAGTCTGACACAGATTTAATTATATACACTATAATGTGCTATAGCTCTACTTAATCTCTTTCAATTTCTAAAATCAGAAACAGTTTTACTAATTCTTTTACTGTCCATGAAGAATTTTTCTTTTTTTTTTTTTTTGGTCTAGTAGGCCTAACTTTTTCATGTCCATCACCACCACTGCCAGCAAACAGATGAACGGAAGAGAAGAACCTTCGTTTACTTCGCTATCTGGTTGCTTTGTCTCCATAGTGACACTCACATATACACATTTACACACATCCACACACACACACACGTGTACACACTCCAAAATCTTTGATTTTTTGACTATAAATATTTGGAATTCAATTAGTATTTTCCAGTGCCTAGATATAGTTTGGTTAGAACTTGTCAGTTCACAATTTCTTTTTACACAAAAGGGGAGGAAAAAGATCTAGAGTAGGTATCTGCAAACTTTTTTGTAAAGCGCGAGATACTAAACACTTTTGGCTTTGAGGGCCGTGCTGCCCCTGGCACTGTTATTAAACTCTGCCATTGTGGTGTGAACTCAGCCATCGGCAGCAGGCGAGGTTTGTCCTACAGGCTGTGCTTACTGATCCCTGATCCAAACCGAAAGGTCTACCTTGTTTTCAGGATTCCACCATACCCTGTTGAAGGAAGATTTAGTCACTTCTTATTCTTTGCACCCTAATCTTTCATTTGAGTCCCCACGTATAGACTAAAGTAGGTATTTGAGGCAATTAACCACATCAGTGATTCCTAAAGTATGTTCCACAGAATATATAAACTGAAAAATCCTGTTAAATTCACCTCTAATGAATTTTGGAATTACTACACACTATATCCCTCTAAAGGCTCAGTGCAAGTCTACCATAAAGCAACCTGTTTACTCCAGAGTCTCTCAGACTTGGAAACCCTTTTGAACATATGTCTATAAACATCCTGTAAAGGTAGCGTTCCAAAGAACAGGCATTGAGAATGCCGATCTAGATAACGAAGGCCTTCAAAATGTTCTGCATTGCTTGTTTGAATATTTCCAAAAAACTTAAATTTCCTTTTGATTAACCCAATATATTTTCATTTTTTATTTATTTATTTATTCTTTTTTTTTTGAGACAGGGTATGCCTCTGTCGCCCAAGATGGAGTGCAGTGGTGTGATACTGACTCACTGCAACCTCTGCTTCCTGGGCTCAAGTGATCCTCCTGCCTCAGCCTCCCAAGTAGTTGGTACTACAGGCCTGATCCATCACACCTGGCTAATTTTGTATTTTTTTTTTTGTAGAGATGGGGCTTCACCATGTTGCCCAGGATTGTCTTGAACTCGTGAGCTCAAGCAATCTGCCTGCCTTGGCCTCCCAAAGTGCTAGGATTACAGGTATAAGCCACTGCTCCTAGCCTATTCCAATATCTTTTCATAGTCATTTATTTCATTACTTTGTTCAAAAATGTCCTGGACATCTAAAGTTTTCAGAGAAGTTCCAGATTTTGTTATATATATAAATGACTTAAAGTCATAACATTTCAGTGAAGTTGATACGAAGGTAGCCCCACATATTACTTTCATCTCTGAGCCTGCTTAAACTTTATTATTTCAGGTGAAGGTCAGGGTGACAGTAGATTTTTTTAATTATGAGAAGTATTTATTTGACCCACCCTAACACAGACTGACGCAGTAACACAATATTTCAAATTAGGCTAACCTGTGTGCAAAGCTCTAGGCTTAATACTTTAGATGTGTAAGGTTAGTGAATGTACACAAGATAAATAGTTATTAACTTCATTTTACAGACAAATTTATATTTAAAAGGTTATCAGCAACTTGCCCAAAGTCACACAGTTGATCAATAGTAGCACTGAGTAGCTACATGTCAATTTTTTTCTCATAAAATATCTTCATTGGAAAATTATTTCAGCTCTAAAGTTAACGAAATAATTTTGTATATTTACACATAATGAGAAAACTTATCCATGAAAAAGCACTGGTGTCAATTTCCCCAAATGGAATTATTTTGGGATCAAAATCATCCAAATCACCCTTCTCGATTACACAAAAAAAATTGTTAATTATATTTTAATGAGTTTATCACATTGATTTAGGTCAAAGTTATTGACATTGCTCTATTTTTGTGAGCCAGATAAATACCTCATGGTTTCTTATAATTCTTTGTGTATGGATATTTTCATTAGATTTCTGTCTCGTTATCAGATTTGAAACTGTAACTTTCTCTAACAGGAAAAAAGGTTTATCATTGTTTTACATATGATTTCATCACGTATCACCTATGTTTATATATGTTTTTATCACCGAGAGTCAATATTTACTTTTTATTTTTCATTACATGCTGGATTAGGAACACAATCTTACTTAGAATACTATTCTATGGAGACATAGGATCGTCTCAAGAGTAATTCATTTTACGACATTGTATCCAAGAGCATATGAGGATAAAAACGGCAAAAAATAGTTTAAAAATATATGTATAACTGTTTCAGTTTGTATATGTTAGAAGAAAAGGAAAAAATAGATAAATAGAAAAGTGGCTGTATTAGTTTCCAAAAGTTGTCATAATAAATTATCACAAACTGGGTGGCTTAAAACAACAAAAATGTATTCTCACACAGTTCTGAAGGCGAGAAATCTGAAATCAAGGTGTCGGCAGGAGCATGCTCCTTCTGAAGGCTCTGGGGAAAAATCCTTCCTTGTCTCTTCCAGCTTCTGGTGGTTGTCAGCAATCCTTGGCCTTCCTTGATGTGTGGTAGCATCATTCCAATCTCTGCCTTAGTCTTCTCGTGGCCATTTTCCTTGTGTATGTGTCTGTGTCCAAGTTTCCCTTTTTTTATAACGACACCTACCATTCACTGGGTTAGGGGTCACTCTAATCCAGTATAATAACCTCATCTTAACTTGATTACATCCGCAAAGACTCCATTTTCAAATAATGCTGTGTTCACAGGTACTGGGTGTTATGACCTGACCATATCTTCAATCCAGTATAGTGGCTAATAAGGAAATAGACGAGTTTGAAGATCAAGCAATTATTCTTCTCAAATAATGTTAACTTCATGACTCTATATTTAGCATGCTTTGAAAAGAATAATAATTTGCTCACTTATGTAGTCTTCTGTGACTCACTCTGACCAAGTCACACTGATGTAGGATAGGCAAGCCCTAAAATTGAGGGTTCTTGGCTTCGCCCAGGGAAAGAATTCAAGGGCGAGCTGGTGGTGTTAAACAGCAACTTTTATTGAAGCAGCAATGTACCGCAGCAGAAGAGGCACGGCTCCTTGCAGAGCAGGGCTATCCCACAGGCAGTGTGCCCAGAGTAGAAGCTCAGAGGCAGTTCTGCACTCATATGCACATCCACTTTGAATTATATACAAATTAAGGGGTGGTTTATGCAGAAGTTTCTAGAATGAAGGTGGTAACTTCTGAGTTGTCAGGTCATTGCCATGGAATGGGGCGGTAACTTCTGGGTGTTGCCATGGCAATGGTAAACTGACACGGCACACTGATAGGTGTGTCTTATGCGGAGGTGCTTCTGCCCCAGATCTGTTTTAGCTAGTCCTCATTTTGGTCCCCTGTCCAAACCCTACCTCTAGAGTCAAGTTCTATCTCCTACATCAACATTATTGTAAAAGTGACACTGTATATGCAGCTAAAAATCAAATCTCACACCCCAGACACATACTTGAGAAATTCTCTCACTACTTGTTGATCTTTAACAATAGCTTAAGAAACTAAGAATAATTTGTTTGTTTGATTATTTTAACTAAACAGGTAATTCATGAACATTTTAAAACTTTGAATATCAAGCAAAAATTATATTGCCCAACCATGAACTTCTGTTTGTTTCTCTCTCTCTTTATTTATTTATTTTTTTTAAGACAGAGTCTCACTCTGTTGCCCAGGCTGGAGTACAATGGCAGGATCTCAGCTCTCACTGCAACCTCTGCCTCCCTGGTTCAAGCAGTTCTCCTGCCCCAGCTTCCCTAGTAGCTGGGATTACAGATGGAGTTTCACCATGTTGGCCAAGCTGGTCTTGAACGTCTCACCTCAGGTGATCCGCCTGCCTCAACCTCCTAAAGTGCTGGGATTACAAGCGTGAGCCACCGCGACCAACCATGAACTTCTGTTTCCGTTTCTCAAATAATTTCTCTTGGGACAATCACTGTTAAAAGTTTCTTGTACATGCACAATTATTTATGTATATGTATGTGTGTACATACATATATAAACCCCCCTTTTTATTACACATTTAAGCTGTGTAGATTGTTCTCCACCTTTCTTTTCTCCTTGACAATTACTTCATATCAGTGTGTACAGATACACCTGACATATTTAACCACGTGTGATATTTTATTACATGAAGGAGCTATAACTAATTTCATATTGTGAAATTGAAAGATTCTTTTTATTTTGGTTTGTTTTACTATCTCATCCATTGGGTCTTCTGCTAGTTTGTTTCTAGATAAAATGCTACAACAAATATTCTCCTATGTCTTCCTAAGCACATCTGCAGGTGTGTCTACAGAATAAATTTCTGAAAGTAAAATTGCTGGGACAAGGATATATAATTTTTTGTTTTAATAAATGTTAAAAACCGTCTTTCAAAGGAATCACGACAATCTTCTATTGCAGCACCGATGTGTGAACGTTTCTATTTTCCAACGATCTTTGTTTTTTTTTTTTGGTTTTTTTTTTTGAGACAGAGCCTCACTCTGTTGCCCAGGCTGGAGTGCAGTGGCACGATCTAGGCTCACTGCAACTTACTAATGGTTTCTCTTCTTTGTATATACTTGACCCAGTTCTGATTTTGACATATTTAAGCAGATAATCTTAGAGAGGATAATGTTACTGATATTTAGATAAGTGAAAGCTTTCAGAGTGAAATGCAGCTAGCAAACATCCTTCCTATTTTTGAATTGACTCTCATCACCATTTGAAACAATGTAATTATTTTAAAGTTTATCATCAACAGAGTTGATGTTTCCAAGTTAACTTTACTGTCATGTAATTAGTCATATTAAACTGTTTTTGTGTAAACAAGCAAAAATGTGCACATATTAACTATAACTCTTAGGTGTTACAGAAAATTAAATTTGTGTGTCAAATAATTATTATTGGCTAGGCGTGGTGCCTCACGCCTGTAATCCCAGCACTTTGGGAGGCTGAGGCAAACAGATCACAAGGTCAAGAGATCTAGACCATCCTGGCCAACATGGTGAAACCCTGTCTCTACTAAAATTACAAAAATTAGCTGGTCGTGGTGGCCCGTGCCTGTAGTCCCAGCTATTCGGGAGGCTGAGGCAGGCTTGAACCTGGGAGGTGGAGGTTGCAGTGAGCCAATATTGCACCATTACACTCCAGCCTGCTGAAAGAGCGAGACTCCGTCTCAAAAAATAAAAATGAAAATAAAAATAAAAATAAAAAATTGGCTAGGCATGGTGGCTCACGCCTGTAATCCCAGCACTTTGGGAGGCTGAGGTGGGTGAATCATGAGGTCAGGAGATCAAGACCATCCTGGCTAACACATTGAAACCCCATCTCTACTAAAAATACAAAAAAAAATTAGCTGGGTGTGGTGGCGGGCGCCTGTAGTCCCAGCTACTCAGGAGGCTGAGACAGGAGAATGGCCTGAACCCAGGAGGCGGAGCTTGCAGTGAGCCGAGATTGTGCCACTTCACTCCAGCCTGGGCAACAAAGTAAGACTCTGTCTCAAAAAATAAATAAATAATAAAAAATATTATTTAGTTCTAGTCTTTGGTGCTATTTATTAAAAAGTATAAAGTGTATGTTATAATCCTAGCTATTAATGTTAATACTGAAGATTGAAATGAAGAGAATAAAGGTAGAAGCCTTTTTAAAAAATTGATTTCCCTTTCTCCTTATCTTTCTTTACAATTCATTTAAGTTACAAAAGACATGAGATAGCTCACACCAAATTATATAATATTATAATTGAAAGGGAACTTACACATCATCTGCCCTAATAAAATCATTTTACAGATGAAGAAATTGAGGCCAAGAGGCCACTGATTTGATTATATGATTCTCATTGTGCTTCTACCTTGAGAAAACAGGCATTCTGTGGCACAGGGTAACATTCTGGGGAGCAGCTTTCCTCATAATGGCAAATCTAGGATTTATGGTTTCTTATCTTAGTCCATTTTGTGCTGCTATGACAGAATAGCACAGACTGGGCAATCTATAAAGAATAGAAATTCTTTTAGTTCTGGAGGCTGTAAGTACAAGAACAGACACTGGCATCTGGTGTCTAGTGAGGGCCTCCTTGCTGCATCCTCACTTGGCAGAAGAGCAAAACAGAGTAAACGCAACCTGAAATCTGTTTTAATAATGGCATTAATCCATTCATGACAGTGGGTTCCTCACGACCTAAACAGCTCTCTTTAGGCCCCACTTCCTAACATTGTTGCATCACAGATTAAGTTTCTAAAACATGAATTTTTAGGGGACACATTCAAACTGTTGTCCACCTCAATTTTCTACAGTTTGGAGGCTCTCTGTATGCATAAGAGCATCTTAATTTGCAAATATAACCAAAAGCATGCTAAATAGAATTTAATTGGGAGGCCATTAGGCTGAGATAGCTCAGCACCTTGGGATGCTAAATGAGCAAACTGAAGAACAACGTAAACAGTAAAACAAAACTTAAGCTTTACCAATTAGAAACTTCCAACTACACTTCAGGGACTTTCCACTTTAACCAATCAAATATCTTCATTTTGCTTCCATGAATACCTTATAAAAGTTTTCCTTTTGCCCCCACCCCTACCCTCATTGAAGTGCTGAACCACTTGTGGTCTGTTTCTGCCCAGTTTATGAATTGCTATCTGCTCAAATAAACTCACTGAAACTTTAATGTGCCTAAGTGTACCTTTTAACACACATGATCATGGCATTGCTAAAGACTGCCAAAGACCCTTAGGGGGGCCAGTGCACATACACAAGAGAAAGCTCTCACTCTACCCTTTCTTGGCTTCATGGTGAATTCACCTCCGCTTCATAGCATTTCTTTAAACACAAGTTTAATTTTCTTTAAACTAGCATCTGAGAGACAGTATCAGCAATGTCATTTTTGAGGTTCTTCCTACATAAGCTCGGGACTTTTGTTGTAATTACCCACAGAAATTCTCCTAAGCATAATCTAGATATGAATTTTTATTTTAGATGTTCTTAAAGAATTCTCCAAAGTCCTAGTCTATAGGCAAGACTTCATTGAGAGAAACTATGCCTATTCATTCCATTCAAGATCTTGCCCTCTTTAGGTTATTTTATCTAGAACTCTTCAATGTAAAATGGAGGTAGTCCCCAGTTGGTGACATGTTCACATACCCATTCATCAAGCTGATGTCTCTCCTATTCATTTCCATCTTCCAGAAAGGCAGGGCTACCTGAACAAATAGCGCTAAATCCCATTAGTACTACTTTTTACTCCATAATAACATCTGCAGTGAATTTAGCTTCCACTGACATGCAGGATGATATATGAGTCATTGAACAGCAGAAAGATATGCTCCTGGCTTCTGTGTAGAGAAGATGACTTTAAATCCTGGGGTTAGCTATTTCCTCTTCTGTAGGAGAAAAATGAGTGGACACACAAGGAATGAATAATCCCCATCTATTTTCAGTTCTAACAGTGGAGATTATACACACACACAAACTCACACATACACACATAAAGAGAGAGCTTTCAACACATCAGCAAGAAGAGCAGGGCAATTTTCACTGATTGTAAGTAAATATGTCCCATTGTTGGAAGTGTTGTTCTGATTCTGACAGATCTATACCCTGTGTTTTCTATAGAACTTTCTTGGCAAAATTTGAGGAATTAAACTGTCTCCTGTTTCTCTGCTTTCCTGTTTATTATTTTTCTTTGTTAAAAGAAAGCATTTATTAAGGTTTCATTGGATTTTTTAATAAATACTGTGCCAAACTATGCCACTTGATGGGTAGAATAACAAATTTTATTTGCCAGTGGCACTTTAGGAACAGATTTCTTCAGAGCTATAGGAAGACATCGCAGCAGAGGGAAAAGGATTGGGCCCTGAAAAAAGTAGGCCTTACACTGACCCCAGTCTCTGCTATTTACTAGTCGTGTCACCTTGAACAAATCAGTTAACCTCACTGGGAATAAAAATTCTTCCAACCTGGAAGAGGGGTGGGAAGGATTAGGGACAGCTTGTAAAGTTCATTATACATAGTAAGTTCTCAGTAACAGTGCTATTATATGGTAATCTCATGCTCCCGTGCTTAGAGCCTGTGGGACAACTGACATCCCATTCATATTAATTAATACTTGAGTTACACTTTCCGGACCAGCTCACCCTGACTTCCCTCAATAATTCCCTCAGTTATTGCTGGAAATTCCCAAGGCAATGGTGTTGAATCTGAACTAAGAAACAAGTCCACACGTGTTCCTCCACTTACCAATGTCCTACACCCCTGCTGCTTCTGCCAGTGACCTCCATGGAAACACAATACCCCATCAGGCCCAGCCTCCACTGATACTTGTTCTAACTCTGGATGCCAAAAACACAATGCAGGATGGAGTGATGAAGAGGAAGAACATGATAGTAGTTGGGACTCTTTGGGTTATAACAAAAGAATTCAATACAAACTTGTTCATACAAAAAGACATGTATCAGTGGGTGTCACAGAAGTCATTAGGCTATTTGGCTTCAGAAACAATTCAACCCAAGAATTCAGAGTCCAACAAGACTTTGTCTCTTCCCATCCTTTCCTCTGCTTTTCTCTCTGTAGATTTCACTCACAAATAAACATTTTCCAAAGGGTAGTTCCATAGCTTCAGGATTAAATCATCTACATCCTATGTATAAAAAACATGGACTTACTCTTTATCACTTGTTCCAACAAAAAACATATAAATATGTCCCATTTGGCTTGGTTCCATTTGTTCATCTGTCTGTGAACTAATCAGTGTGGACAAGAAGAGATCCACGTTTGGGTCCTAAACCCTAAACCCCTGGATCTGTAACATGTTGTCAACTCCACCCAAACTCCACTGATTATGATGGGATACGTTCCCTGAGATGCCTTTACCAGAATTGTGAGTTGAGGCTGGACAGGAAAAAGTATATATATCCACTTAAATTGGTACTCTTAGCACCTTGAACTAAAATGCTTATGCCAGTGTAAAGTCTTACAAGGTCTTTTATCAATACAACTGTTCAGTCTGAAGCTCTAAACCCTATTTCTACGCAAACCCATATCCAGTCCCTAGGCCAGCAGGGGCACAGATGTTATCCTAATCAATCCCACCGTTGCTCCCTTCTCTTCTGTTTCTAGTCTCCTTTGAACTGCCATACACAAAATTTCCTTGAGCCAAAAATATACATCCCCTGTGTATCTCAACCAATGATTGTATACTAAAAGTGTGTCAATTGTCAATCAGTTGAGCAAATATTAAAAGAGTTGGGGCTGATTTAGTCTCTGCTTCACCATCATTCCTTTATTATTATTGTTGTTATTTTAGATGGTTGATTTTCCTAGCCCCACATTTGGTTTCTATTGTATGTTAGATCAGGCATGGAGGTTTACCTAAAAATCTTAGCAACATCTAGGGAACCTGAGGAAGTGAGAACAATTGCTTATAGAGACATGGGTGATATAATTATTAATATAAAGACAACAGCCACCATTATTGTGAACTAAGTTCCTGGATAGGAGGTTATCATATGGATACCTGTGCAAGAGGAGTACAGCATTATGAAAGTGACTTAAGTCATCTGATATTTGTTCTATCACCTCTGTACCAGGTTTCCATTTCACTTGGGAAACAGAAACTAAAGCAGCTTGCCTGGCTTCTCTTTCACCTTCAGAAATAGAAGAGAAGCAATATCAGCTACATTTACATTGCACCTGAGTCCTAAATCACAGTGTAAGGTGTTACAGTGGATAAGTACAAGAGAGACTAGGAAGAAAATTTTCTCTCTTCTGCATTCTCAGAGATAATATTCCCAAGCCAAAGAGGAAAATTGAGCTCAGTCAGTGGACTATTTAACAAGGACTACATTTTATTTCCCAAAGGCTGAATTCCATTGACTTAGAAAAAGACTTAATCCATGATATGATTGCTTTCATAGCAATGTTCTTTTCAGTGACCATGGTATACGAATCAGAAGCTTCAGACAGTGCAAACTCAAATTCCAAGAGAGTGTGACTAGTGATGACAACAGAATTTGATACGACCTCCTTATTCAATAGGCTCTATTTACCTTATGCTTCAAACAGGAACCTTCCCTCCAGGGGTAGAAACTTGGAAATGCCCTTTTCAATAGGGCTATTTTATAAGAAGGTGAAAACAGACTCAACTAAGTTCCTCAGCTGTGTCTGATTCTACCACAATTATAAAGGCATAGTAAAGTTTATTTATACATTTAGAAATGCCAGAATCAGAATAATGAGATTATTTCATTTGAGGGATTTGGTTTTTTCCATCTCGGACATCTCAATATACAGATAGTAGTTTTTGGTCTTGTTGTAAAATATAAACTCAATTTAAATGTATTTCATAAGAATGGAGGAAGAAATTACAGTTTATAGAATAAATAGATTCTCTAGCTGTCTGTCTGATTAGAGAACTCCAAGACCTCTGAAAATTCTAATTATTTGTAGGTATTTTTGCAATCAATAATTTGAATAAAAATTTATGCTCAACTTAAATATAATTGCTAATGTATTGGAAATTATCAATAGAACATACTGAAAACATTTTACTTTTAATGGCATGTGTAACTCCAAAATTGTAAACATATAGTTAAGAAAATATTGATATATATTATCAGGAATAACAGGAAAGCCTAAATTCTTGGCCATGCTTGGTTACAAGAAGAAAATCTCAGAGCCTTTCATAATTGGCCTCTTGTTCCTGACAAAATATCTCAATCATATTAACTGAGAGTTCTCAATCCCCTGAATGCTTTTACAATTTAACGGGGCTGAAAGTATTACATCAGCAATCATTTGTTGGTTTTTTGTCACATGGATGTGAATGCGGTATATATTTAACAATACGCAATTTTAAAAATTGAGAGTCATTTCTTTAAGAGATGATTGATGAGCAGTTTCACAGAAATCTGCTTAGGCAATGTGGCTGCAGTCAGAATCAAATTTTTAGTTGATTGACCCAGTGCCCAAAAGTTTTAGCCCTTTGGTGAAATGCCCAGGTTAAATGGCCATTTGATTGAAATGCACGGCTGAAAGCATTAGGGATTTGGCAAAGCAACAAGATTGACAGCATGACACTCTCACATACATAAAAGAGGCAGAATAAAATGATACATGTTGTTGGCTTTCCATCCAAAACAGAATTTTAGTCTCAAGTGGAAGGACAGCCAGTGCTTTCCCAGAGATAAAAAGGAAGCATCATCTCATTCCCCTAAATGGAGTCATTGTTTAACATACACAGATGCAACACCACCAAACACACAAACTTACAGGCCAACAGAGGAAATGATTAAAGTTCTGGCCCCAGGACACAATTGCACACAGCCTCTTATTTTTATTTATTTTATTTTCTCTTAGCTGATTCACACATTGTAACACTGTAGCCAATGAGTCTTCAATGTCTTTTGCAAACCCCCTGGTTAAATTGGCAATACCTTTGACAAAGCTTAAATGGCTTGACAGCATTAATTTGTTCTTTTATTATTTTAGTTGTCTGAATGGCTGATTGCCAGGAATCAATCATAACACCATGTGGCTAACCTAATATAGTAATTATTCCAAAATAGGAATTGCATGACAAGTTTATTAGTAACTAGTCTGCAAACAACCCATTCTTGCAACCACAGACTCATCTCCAAGATAGAGGTAGTGCTTGGTATTTTCTGAAATTAATTACTTCACTTTAGTGATGGGATTGGGTTTTTTTTTTTTCATATTCAAATTCATTGATCTATGTGCAGTCTTTATCAAGTCTGTTTAACTACTTTCTTTTGGTTTCTATTGTTTTTGTCTATTAGATTTTAAATTTACTCAGTTGAACACTTAGAGTGCTTTTACATAGTTTTGGTTTAGCCCTTTTCACTTTTAGAAAAAAAAAGCACAGCTCGCTGCCAGCATTCATTTAATTTTACATAAACATGCTCTTTGAAGCTGAGGTAAATCTGACTGATCTTCATTGTGAAAATAAAATATAAAAACTGTACTTGGAGTTATTCATAAACAGAACTAATGTCAGAATTATCTATTTTGGAATAATCGGGTTTATCAAATAAATCTTTGGTCAACTACTGTTTGAGAATGACGATAACATCACACAGAGGGATGCTACATTTTCTAAAATTTGATATTTTCAGCAATAGAGAATTACTATACTTTTTAAATGGAAATACCACTGCTAAAAACAAAATGCTATTAATAGAATGATGTCTTTTGTTTCCAAAGTCAACACTAAAGCAATGTGAAAATAATAAGAAAAGTGAGATAGTTCATGGCAAAGTCATCTCAGGGTAAATGCTGCAGCCCCAAGGAGCCACCGGTGAGTATTCTAGGGGCAAAAGGGAAAAGGGTTAATTAAAATAGACTATAAAATTGTGAACATTCCCCTCAGTAAGGTTTTAGCTATCTTCATGGCTGTTTGTTTGTTTGAAATGGAGTCTCACTCTGTCACCCGCGCTGGAGTGCAGTGGTGTGATCTTGGCTCACTTCAACCTCTGCTTCCCGGGTTCAAGTGATTCTTCTGCCTCAGCCTCCCAAGTATCTGGGACCACACCCGGCCGATTTTTGTATTTTTAGTAGAGATGGGGTTTCACCATATTGGCCAGGTTGGTCTCAAATTCCTGACCTTGTGATCCACCTGTCCCAGCCTCCCAAAGTGCTGGGATTATAGGCGTGAGCCACCACACCCAGCCTGTCTTCATAGATTTTGATAAAAAGTGTTTTCAAAGTCATTTTCAGCAAATAAATAATTTGTAATATCTGTATTATTTTCCTCTTTCATCTGAGAGTTATTTAGATTAGTGACTTTAATATTTATTGCTGGCTTAACTATTCTTACTAATTTTTTTATGTTTTGAAAATAAAGAATATATAAATATTTTAATAAATGACTTATCTTCATTAAAGTACACTACACACACAGGAAAGAGAAGAAATCATGAGGGTCCAACTTATTGAACTTTGTTACTTTATAACAACATAAATGTGTCTGTATAACCATGACTTATGTCAAAACACAGCATCAAAGCCTTCCCCCTCTCTCCTCCCAAGGGTAGTCAGTATTCTGACTTAAAACACGATTCAGAACCTTATGTAAATTGAATTACACAGTATATATTTTATGTATCTATCTTCTTCTGATATTAGTTATTGATTGATATTAGTTGTTGCTTTAAACTGTACTCTGTTCATTTTTATGGCTTTGTAGTATTATGTTGCATGAATTAAACAAAATGCATTTAATCTGACGTTGATGGGCATTTCTGCTGTTTCCTTTCTTGGAACTATTTCAAATAAGGTTGCTATGAATATTCTTGTACATGTGTTCACATTAAAGTGTGAATAAATTTGTTTTGGCTCTATACCCACAAATGAAATTGCTGTGTCAACTTTTATAGAAAACACTGAAATGTTCTCCAAGTGATGGTACTACTTTGCCCTCTGCAATAAAATGAGTTATCCATTGCTCTTTATTTTCATATTCACTTTTTACTTACATTTTTTCAATTTTCATTATTCTAGAGCATATGTAATGTTTTCTTATAGAAGTATTAATTTGCATTTTCCCAAAGGACTTAGTGAGGTTGAGGACTTTTTAAAATACTTATGGGATGCCTGACCTGTTTTGTAAAATTGTTATTCGGTTTTCTTGCTTATTTGTCAATTGAGTTGTCTCTGTTATTCTTATGGATTCGAAGTACTCTATGTGTATGTTAGAGAGAGTGAGAGTGTGTGCCTGCAAAGGACAAAAATACTTTGTTATATTTTTGGCAAACATATTCTTTCACTCTGTGACTTTTGTTTTTACTCTGTTTATGTCTTTTGATGAAGAGAAGGTCTTGAGCCAAATGTATACCGTTTCATCAATACTTTATGGGTTCCACTTACATGTAATTTCAAAGAAATCTTCATCTCCTTCAAAGACATATAAATATTTTTTTCTGTTGGTATCTTCTAGATGCTTTATTGTTTTACCTTTTGCATTGAGACGATGTGAGGTAGGGGTCCATTTTCACTTTTCCGATTGAATATCCAATAGATGATGCACCATTAACTGACAAGATTGGAGTAGGAGATGGGACTTTGAAGGCTGGGCTCAGACACTGGACCAAATTAAGGACTATCTAAAACAGGTTGAGCAGAAACAGCTTTCCATAAGACATGCCCACCAGGATGCCATGTTAGTTTACCATTGCCATGGCAATACCCAGAGGGTATCACCCCTTTCCATGGCAATGACCCAATGACCCAGAAATTATCACCCTCATTCTAGAAATTTCTGCATAAACTACACTTTAATGAGCAAATAATTAAAAGTGGGTCAAATATGAGTGCAGAACTACCTCTAGGCTGCTATTCTGGGCACATTTCCTATGGAGTAGACCTGCATCATAAGAAGTGGTAGATCTGTTGCAGCTGTGCATTGCCACTTTAATAAAAGTTGCTGTTTAACACTGCCTAGTCACACTTGAATTCTTCCCTGTGTGAAACCCAGAACCCTCCTGGGCTAAGCCCCAATTTAGGAGGTTGCCTGTCCTGCAACAAGATTATTGTTTCCTCACTGCTGGGTGGTGCATCCTCATCATAAATGAAATATCCATTTATGTACAGATCTGGTCCTTGACCCTCCATCTGGTTAAGTGGTCTCTTTTTTGGTTAAGTGGTCCTTCCACCACTTTTAGCATTATTTAATTTCTACATTTAATATCTTCTGGAATATCATGTAGAATAAGTTCTTCTCTTCATTTTATTTTCATCTTACGTTTCCATATACGTTTTAGAATCTGCTTGTCAAATTCCGACAAATTTTGTTGGGAGTTTTTTTGGATTGCATCAAATCTAAAAATCAGTTTGAGTAGAATGGGCTGTATAAGATGAACATGGTATATCCCTCCCTTTATTTAAGTTTTTATTAATTTCTATGTATGTTTTATAGTTCTCTCTGTGTTGACATATTGCACGTTTCATAAGTTTTGTTCCCACAAAATTGATGTTTATGCAATTGTTAATGTACATTCTTTTTTTTTTTTTTTTTGAGATGGAGTCTGGCTCTGTCGCCTAGGCTGGAGTGCAGTGGCCGGATCTCAGCTCACTGCAAGCTCCGCCTCCTGGGTTTACGCCATTCTCCTGCCTCAGCCTCCCGAGTAGCTGGGACTACAGGTGCCCGCCACCTCCCCCGGCTAGTTTTTTGTATTTTTTAGTAGAGACGGGGTTTCACCATGTTAGCCAGGATGGTCTGGATCTCCTGACCTCGTGATCCGCACGTCTCGGCCTCCCAAAGTGCTGGGATTACAGGCTTGACCCACCGCGCCCGGCCAATGTACATTCTTAAAATGCAACTTACTGATTATTATTGATATATGGGAATATCAGTGTTTAAAATTTTTACGAGGTTTTCATTTTTCTATATGCATTATCATGTTGTTTTCTAAAAAGATTTCATTTCTTCTTTCTAATATATATATTTTTCTATTGTATTTTCATACTACATAGGTCTTCAGAGCAATTTAAAACTGAAGAGATGATTGTGAGCATCCTGTGTCTTGTGGGAACTCTTTCAATATTTCACCGTTAAATAAAATATTTACTGACTATAGAAACGCTTTAATGGAATTAGGTAGAATTCATTTTACTCAAGTTTGATAAGAATTTTTATTACGAATAGATATTGAATTTTATGTGTGAATTTAGTACATCATCTCAGCTGATTGTTTTTAAAAAATCCTTTATTCTATAAATATTATGAATAAAACAAGCCTGTCTTTGTGATGTATCACCATTTTTTATAATGCTATCATTATTATTATTACTTCACCATTTTGAATCTATGTTTGTGAGTCTGATTGGCCTATAATCTTCCTTTCCTAGAATTCCCTTATGAAGTTTTAGTGTGAGAATATGCCAGTCTCATATAATAGGGTAGTAAAAAAAATTCCTTTTTTTCTATTCTCTGAGTTTATGTAATATTGGCATTATTTCTTACTTAATATTTGACATAATTTATCATGATTGGGGTCTGGAATTTTCCTTTATAGAAACATTTTTCATTAAAGATTTAATTTCTTTCATAATTTTAGAACTAGTTTTGATAATTTATTCTTGTGTCAGATTTAAAAAATTGTATTGCTCATAATTTATTGGCTTATAATATCTTCTTATTGCTATTTCAATATTAACTTCATCTGCAGTGAAGACACATTTTTACCTTTGGCATTATTAGTGCCTCCTCATCTTTTTTAAAATAATGGATGATCAATATTGCTGAATTTTATCAATTCTATTAGCTTTTCCAAAGAGTTAGCTTTCAATTCCCTTGTTATTTGTTTTTCTATTTCTTATCTTATCTGCATCTATTGTTAGCACTTCTTTCTTTCTACCTTTTTAAACTTAATTTTCGGTTCTAGAGATAGAGGCTCAGTTCATGAACCTTCAGTCTTTTTTTTTTTTTTTTTCTAAGATACAAATTGAAGGGTAAAAGCCTCCATCTTAAAGTATTAATATAGTTTAATTACACAAGTTCTGAAATGTATTTCTATTTTTATGCAATATAAATTATTTCTAATTTAATTTTTAATTCATTTGTTATTTAAAAGTATGTTGCTTAATTTCCTAGTATAGGGACTATCAAGTTATCTTTCTTCTCTTTATTTTTAGCTTAATTTTACTCTTGTCAGAGAACATTTTCTGTATAATTTCAGTAATTTGAAATTTTTTGAGACACATTTTCTGGTCCAACATGTGGTCAGTTTTATCAAATGTTCTGTGTGCTATTAAAAAGAATGCATATTACACAGTTACTAAGGGTAATTAAGTCACAACTTAAAACATCATTTGGTCAAATTTTAAAATCATGTTTAAATCATTTATCATGGATGAATTTTTTTCTGATTATTCTGTCAATTACTAAGAGAGATACATTAAAATCTCCTACTATCATCATGCATTGCCTGTTTTTGTTGATATTTTTTGCTTAATATATTTTAAAACTGTTGTATTAGTTTCTCTTGAATGAGTTAGTATTGTTCTAACTTCCCAGCAAATTAAAATTTCTCAAAGTGAAATATCCTTTTTTAATATTCAGTAGCTTTTTATCTTAAATTCTACTTTGTCTAATAATTTAGTTTAATTGTGTATTTTCTACAACCTTTTTTTTTTCAAATTCATTTTGTGTCCCCATAGCTAAAGCACATCTCTTGTAAGCTGTGTATAATTAGGATTTGTTTCTATTCAGTTGGAAAATGTTTGCTTTTCAAAGTATTTAGTTCTTTCACATTTAGTGTAATCAGTAATATACTTGAGTTTAAATTTACAATATAACTTTTTTCTATTTCTTTGAACTGCCTTATGTTGCTTTTTTTCTTATTTCTGGCCTTTTAAAATTCATTTAGAAAATGAAAAAATTTTAATTATTTAATTTTTTTCATTCTATTAGCTTGGTAATTATACATACAATTATACAGTACTCTCTCAAGTTCAACCCAAAGATTAGAACATGAATTCTCAAATTCTAATATAAATTATTATTTTTACCATTTCTCTGTTAATAGAAATGCCTTAGGAACCTTAGACCACTTGCCTTCTCCCCGTATTATGTGCTATTATTTTCATGAATTTTAATTTTCTTTGTCATTTATTATTTGATTTTCTTTGTCACTGTTATTATTAATATTGCTTTATACATGCAATATTCATTTAGATATCTCAAGTCTTGACCCTTTTCACTGCTCTTGGTTCTTTCCCTCATATCCATGCTAACAACCAAAATCATTTTTCTTCTGCCTAAAGATGCCCTTTATTGTTTGCCTCCATGTGTCCATCTGCTGCTGATTAATTCTTTCAGCTAACATTTGCCTGAAAATGTCTTAAGAATGAAGGATTTCATTTTCTGAAATATATTTTCACTGATAACAAAATTTGAAGTTGGTAGTTACTGCTTTCATTATCTGAGAGACATCATTCCATTGTCTTTCGGCTTCCATTGTTTTCTGTTGAAAAGTCAGCTTTTTGTTGAGGGACAATTTCTGCTTTATTTCAGAGGTCCCTTTTTACTTCCTCTTTTCTTCAACATCCATTTAAGTAAATGTTTATAATTTTTTTTGTGATGAAATCCTTAGTATGTCTTTTCTTTTTTCAGGCTGAACTGTGTCTGACATGATGTCATTATCTAATGTGTACATTTAATAATGCCACTGTCTGTTGGTTGATTCTCTTGTTTTGTTGATATATTGTCTTTTATCCTATATACTTGGTTATTTTTGTTTGAGTGCTAAAAACTCTGCAAGAAAAACTATAGAGATAATTTGATTCTGGGTGTGGTGGCTCATGCCTGTATCCCAGCACTTTGGGAGGCTAAGGCTGGTGGATCATTAGAAGTCAGGAGTTCGAGACCAGTCTGGCAAACATGGTGAAACCCCATCTCTACTTAAAATACAAAATTAGCTGGGTGGTAGTGGTGCATGCCTGTAATCCCAGCTACTTGGGAGGCTGAGGCAGGAGAATTGCTTGAGCCTGGGAGACAGAGCTTGTGGTGAGCTGAGATCATACCACTGCACTCCAGTCTGGGCACCAGGGTGAGACCCTGTCTCAAATTAATTAATTAATTAATTAATTAATTAATTAATTTGAGGATCTGTGTTTTTAGAGCAGAAGCTGGCAAGCTTTCTCTGTGAAGGCCAGGTGGTAAACACTATTGATTGCAGGCTTTATGGTTTCTGTTGCAACTGCTCAACTTTAGCATCGTAGTGTGAAAAGTATTATATAAAATATGGAAATCAATGAATGAGCCTGGCTGTGTTCCAATAAAGCTTTATTTAAAACAGTCATCTGGCTGGATTTAGCTTAAGGGCTGCAGTTTGCTGACCCCTCATTCTAGAGAGAATTAACTTTTGTCTCTGATAAATTGATAATCTAGGTGCACTAGCAATCTGATGCTACCTTATTCCAATAAGAAATTGAGATAATTCAAAGCTAGACTTCTGTTCTCATGAAAGCTGATCTGTATTCACTCATCTAAATCCTTATTGATTAGAACAGGGTTTCTCAAACCTGGCACTATTTTGGGCCAGATAATTCTTTGTTGTAGAGGGCTATCCTATACATTGGAGAATGTTAAGGAACATCATGGTCTCTAGTCCCTACGTTCAGTAACACTTTCCACCTTACAATTCTGATAACAAAAAAGTTTCCAGTGATGGCCAAACAGCCCTGGGGGCAACAAAATTGCCCCTAGTCAAGAACCACTGGCCTGAGGGTCCCTTTGATGGTCAGATCTACCTCCATTTATTATTTTCTAGGTGTTCCTCATGCTGTATACCTTGAAAACTCTGCTCAGGTTCTCAACTTTCAGCCACCTCTTTAAGAATGGGATGACTACTTTAGTATAAACTCACCCCAAATCTTCATCTCATCCCTTTGGATTTTCTTCTCCTGTACTTTGGCACACTTGTTTTCTAATACACCTTTTCTATGTTCTATTTTAGATTTTTTTTCAAGTTTAGTAGTCTGCTATTACTATAAGTAGAACACCCAATATATACCATCTTTTTTTTTTTTTTTTTTTTTTTTTTTTTTTTTTTTTTTTTTTAGATGGAGTTTCACTCTTGTTGCCTAGGCTAGAGGGCAATGGCACCATCTCAGCTCACTGCAACTTCCGCCTCCCGAGTTCAAGTGATTAGCTGAGATTACAGGTGCCTGCCACTACACCCAGCTAATTTTTTTGTATTTTTAGTAGAGATGGGATTTCTGCATGTTGGCCAGGCTGGTCTTGAACTCCTGACCTCAGGCAATCTGCTTGCTTCAGCCTCCCAAAGTGCTGGGATTACAGGTATGAGCCACTGCACCAAGCCATATAGAGCACTTTTAATGGACTTTGTTTCCTAAATTTGTCTTTCATTAAGTATAATTGGCAGTGGAAAAAAAATTCGATAGATTCTTAATAGATTCCAGTTACACTAAATGTCAAATTTATTTTAACTTTTCTGTGTACATTAGTCAGTTAATTCTTATGTCATTATCCAACTTAAAATTAAATAACTCAGTTTCCATGGGAAAAAACAGACTACATGCAAGGCTTTTCAAAGTCAATTTGGAAATCTAATCTTGTATATAATTTATTTATTAATCATAATTTAGTACTAAAATAAAACATACATATTATTTAAAGATACTAAATTTTGTAATGGATAAAAATGATTTAAGTAAGAATTTTTAAGAAAATCAAGCTTAGGTTTTTCCTAGAATAGTGCTAATTGAATTTGTTGTAGTTTTAATTATGTCATTATCAAGGACTTAATATGTTCCATATACCTGAGTCTTTTATTGACAACCAGTGTGACATTGATCTATTTGCTTAGTCTTTCTGGGTCTTAGTTTTATTTCCATAAAAGAAGTGCTAGCAAATATTTTCTGAACATAATTGTGCACGACATTGGTTTAGGTATTTACATTTATTAATCTGAGTAATGCTTATAGTAACCATATGAGTTTGCCACTATTAATATGCCCACTCTTCAGATAAAGAAACTGATTTAATAAATATAAATTTTATATTAAATTTTATAAATATAAATGTACTGCTTACATTTGATATAACACAATTAAAGATTAGAGTTGGAGATCTGGCATGATGAATTCCATTTAACTTATAAAGTTACTGTTAAACAGCTTTACCTGTATGTAACTCTGTAAAACTAATTGTAACATACATTAAAACTAACGTTGTCAAATGCCTTGCTCAGTGATATTTTAGAAGACCATTTTCCTGAAATGTTTGGATGTGCCCATATATTCCATTTAAAACTACTAACGTATTTTAATGCTTTTAAGCAAAGATTTAGCCAATCAATATCAAGATAGCACTTACATTCTCTTAATCAGATTTGCTTTTCCAAAACTAGGTATTTTATTTTATTTTTTTTTTGTTCGTTTGTTTTTTTGTTTTTTTGTTTTTGTTTTTTTTGTTTTTGAGATGGAGTCTCGCTCTGTCGCCCGGGCTGGAGTGCAGTGGCCGGATCTCAGCTCACTGCAAGCTCCGCCTCCCGGGTTCACGCCATTCTCCTGGCTCAGCCTCCCGAGTAGCTGGGACTACAGGCAGCCGCCACCTCGCCTGGCTAGTCTTTTGTATTTTTAGTAGAGACGGGGTTTCACCATGTTAGCCAGGATGGTCTCCATCTCCTGACCTCATGATCCGCGCATCTTGGCCTCCCAAAGTGCTGGGATTACAGGCTTGAGCCACCGCGCCCAGCCTAAAACTAGGTATTTTGTCATCTGCAATTGGCCGCCGGTAATCCTGTGCATGAGCTTCAACCAACTCCAAAAGAAAAAACACTGCTTTAATTTTCTCTACCCTGGAAGGGTTGGTCAACTTCCAAGAATCAGACCGATAAATCATAAAACTATATTTTTAAAACATTCATTTGCTCACTAAAAATTTTTACAACACAAATCATTAAAAACTTGTGTATGCGTATTGAATGGCTAACCTATGTTTGTGGTATAAAAGTAAAAGGGTATCCAGTGAGAAGTAAGATTATAGCCTATCTCCTTCTCCAGATAGAATTTCCTTCCTTAGATTCCACTACTGGAAATTAGGCAAGCATTTGAGAAAAACTATAGTAACTAATTTTGAAGTAGCATTTTTCTTACAAGAATCATATTCTATCTTACATATAGTGTATTATAGCTTTTATAGTTTCTTAACATACTTATTCTTTAATCTAATAATCATTTGCTCAATGGCTAATAGTTTCAAAGTGATGTTTAAGTCAATAGTTTTAAATTTAATGCATATTAAATTCACAAGAAGATTTTTAAAGAATACTTTATTACCCAGCCAAACCAACTAAGTTGAAATCTTGGAGATGAAACGTTGAGGCATTAATCTGAAAAAATTTCAGATATAAAAAAGGATTTTTAAACTCTCCAGTGGATTCTAATGCACACCAGATTAAACATGGAGCCCCACACCCAACAGTGGAATGTATAAAAATATATTTGGCACCAGATTTTTTCTCAAGTTGCTAATGATTAAGTGGGTAAAATATCCATCGTGTATTATAATGTTTAAAAACTGGCTATCTGAACAGAAAGCCCTCATTTGTAGCATTTGCTGATTTTCATGGTTTAAATATGTTCATCACGCCAGATTTAAAGCTTGCAACATGACTCACTGAATGCAGAGTTGGGAAGAAATGTAAAACAGCACACCATTACATGGTATTTCTACCACTCAGATATCATATGTTATAGAAATAACCTCAAAATCACAAATAATAATAAAACGGAGTAAAATAATTAGGAAATAATGAGGTTTAATTATTTGTCACACATATTTTAATGCAATTTATTTGTCAGTTTAAATATATTTATATAATCTTTAATAATGACAATATTTACCAGTTAGCTCAAAAAATCCTCCAAAGTTTAAAAATCAGTTTTTGCAAGGCTGTACAAGTGAGCTCTGACAAACCAGCATCTCTAATACATAGTAATATGTGAACTATGATAGATATTGGAAAGAAAATAAGCACCATGGAATCATATTCTCTTCTTTGCTCCTGAAAACCACTTCACAGAGGTGACAAAGTGCATATTACCCTCTCTTTTATTGGTGAGGCTATAAAAACTCCCAGAGATCTCAATTTGCCCCTTCCAGAGTAAGTCACAGATCTGAACCAGATCACTGCCACATGACTCCCATTCGCTGTCTTTACCAATGAGTCTTCTAAGGATCATCCTAGAAACAAAAAAATAGAAATATGAGAACTATGTTTTAAAAAGCATTTTAATTATTGACATATCTATATTTAAAATTTGTCCATGCTAATCCTCACTAATCATTGAGCTGATTTCCTTTTAATGATGAAGCTTAGAATAATATTTCACACAGAAGCTCCCTGCATTATTAACTAATAAACATTCACCAAGCACTTACCTTATATTCTGATTGAGACATAAGGGTAGCAAAAGGAATACAAGCTTTGATGTCTACACTCAAGAAGCTTTCAGTCTTACTGATCCCCAAAATAGCAAAAACTCAATGCAAGCCAATTCATTTTAAATAAAGGTACTAACTTTGAGTGTGAGGAAAAATTCTAGCAAGCCAGAGAATGCTCAAGATGTTGTGTTGAATGAAGGAGAGAAGACTAGAGTTGGACCTTCAAAAATGGATAGATGTCTATCCTAAAGGGAGAGAAAAATTATCTCAGACAGCATAAGACTTCTTAATCTTCTTAATTTCCTCACTTCTCACACCTGCTTGTTTTGGAATTGCATTAGGGCTCAGCCCTGGCACGCCCATCTGATCACTCAATGGTTATGACTATGCAGATCTTACTGAACAATGACAAAAGGTTGGTCTGAATCAACTTGGTTTGCCTACAGAGTTGTGTGGCTACAAGCAAAAATATTCCCCACTTACTTTCACCTTTGATAATTCCGGGAAATATTTATTTGTGCTTTTATTGAAAATACATTTTCCAGTAAAGGCCTCCTAATTGTGAATAGTGAGTCAGGTCTCTACACTCCCTTACCTGTGTTTTTAACACTTTCTTTGATTTCAGATAGGTATATAGCAGAGAGATGGGGACAGAAAAGGGTTTGGGATGGAACAGAACAGCACAGTTCTTAGGTACATTGGAATTCTATAATGCTAGTTATAATGTAGCCAAGGTGAAAACTAAAGGAACCAAATTCCCAAAGCACATTTTAAAGGAGGGTAATAATGCAATTTTAAAAAGTCATCAAGCTGGGGCCAAGATGGTTGATTAGAAGTAGCTGCATTCTGTGACACTCATGAATTGGAAAAAAAAAAATGGGGCACATAAATACAGGACCTTCAACAGAAATATCCAAGTACTTGCATTGGGACTGATCAGAGAAACAGCTCAACCCATGGAGATCAAAGAAAAGCAGGGTGAGGCGACAGCCCACTGGGGAGCAACACTGAGCCAAGGGAACCTCCCACCCCCAGTCAAGGGAAGTGGCGAGTGATTGGGTGACCCCAGGAAACCACGCTTCTCCCATGAATACTTGCAACCCACAGATCAGGAGGTCCCCTTGTGGGTCCACGCCGCCAGAGCCTTGGGTTCAACACACAGTGCTGTGTGGAGTCTCGGCAAAGCAGCTGCTCAGACACATACAGAGACCCAGGAGCTTTACAGGCTCCAGCCCTGGGATCCCTGGCACCAGTGTGTGGTAGTTCAGGCAAGGCAGAGGGTATGTGCATATGCCTAGGAAGGGGGCTGAATCCAGGGGCCTGAGTGGTGATAGTCTGTGGGCTCTACTTCCACAGCATCTCATAAGATGAGACTCACTGTCTTGGAATTCCAGACAGCTACCAGCAACAGGGTGGAGCCTGTCTGAGATGGAACAGAGTCCCCAGGGGATGGAGTGGACTGCCATCTCTGCTGTTTGGTCAATTCAGCCATTCCAGCCTGTGGGCTTTGGAGACTCCAAACGGTCCAGATGAGGAAGGGTCTCCCCAGCACAACACGGTTGCTTTGCCAGAATGTGGCCAGACTGTTTCTCTAAGTAGGACCCCAATTGATTCCTCCTTACTGTATGGGACCTCCCAGCCAGGGCCTCCAGCTAGCCCCACCTGCCCATATTCTATGGACAGAACTCTGATCTCTCCCTGGGAAGGGGTGGGACACCGCCCTGGTTGTTTGGATGACTCAACCATTCCAGCCTGCAGCCTTTGGAGAGTTGAAGCCAACAGGAGCAGAGGCAGTTCCCCAGCACAACACAGCTGTTTGGTCAAGGTGGGGCCAGACTGTTTCTGTATCTGATCCACTCCTCCTTGCAGGGCAGGTCCTCCCAGCCAGGGATTCCAGCCACCCTTTTCCAAGTTCTATGGCCAACAGAGTTTTAATTTCTCCCTGGGATGGAGTGCCTGGGGGACAGGGCAGGCCACCACCTTGGCTGTTCCAGCATCTCAGCTGGTACAGTCTGTGGGCCTTGGAGAGTTCAAAACAATCAGGGGTTAACAATCAGGAACCCCAACACAGCACTGCTGCTCTACCAAAAGACAGCCAGACTGCTTCTTTAAGTGGGTACCTGATCCCGTTTCTCCTGCCTGGGTGAGACCTCCCAACAGGTGTATCTAGCCACCTCCTACAGGTGTGTTCAGTCTGGCAACATGTCAGTACTCCACTGAAATGGAACTTTCAGAGAAAGGGGCAGGCTGCCATCTTTGCTGTTTTGCAGACTTCATTGGTGATACCTCCAGGTATGGGAAAAACCAAGGCGATAAGGGTTTTTCCCCAGCAAACTGCAGCAGCCCTATAGAAGAGTGGCCAGGCTAAAAAAGAGAGAGAGAGAGAGAGAGAGAGAAAGAGAGAGAGGGGGAGGGGGAGAGAGAGAGAGAGAGAGAAAGAAAGAGAGAGAGAGAGAGAGAAAGAAAAAGAAAGAAAGAAAGAAAGAAAGAAAGAAAGAAAGAAAGAAAAAGAAAGAAAGAAAGAAAGAAAAAGAAAGAAAGAAAGAAAGAAGGAAAGAAAGAAAGAAAGAAAGAAAGAAAGAAAGAAAGAAAGAAAGAAAGAAAGAAAGAAAGAAAGAAAGACAGCAAAACCACAAAAACCAACCCTATCCAAAGGTCAAGAATGTCAAAGATCAAAGGTAGATAAGCCCGCAAAGATGAGAAAGAGTCAATGCAAAATCACTGAAAACTCAAAAAGCTAGAGTGCCCCTTTTCCTCCAAATGACCATAACACCTCTCCAGCAAGGGCTCAGAACTGGGCTGAGGCTGAGATGGCTGAAATGACAAATGCAGGCTTCAGAATGTGGATAAAAGCAAGCTTTGCTGGGTTAAAGAAGCATGTTTAACCCAATGCAAAGAAGCTGAGAATCATGATAACACAATGAAAGAACTGATAGCCAAAGTAGCCAGTTTAGAGAGGAATATAACTGACCTGATAGAGCAGAAAAACACACTACAAGAACTTTCCAATGTAATTGCAAGTGTTAGGAGCCGAATATACCAAGTGGAGGAAAAAATCTCAGAGCTTGAAGACTATCTTTCTGAAAAAGACAACCAGATAAGAACAGAGCAAAAAAATAAAAAGGAATGACCAAACCTCTAAGAAATATGGGATTATAGGAAGGGGCCAAGATGGCCAAATAGGAACAGCTCTGATCTGCAGCTCCCAGTGAGACCAATGCAGAAGGTGGGTGATTTCTGCATTTCCAACTGAGGTACCCAGTTTATCTCATTGGGACTGGTTAGGAAGTGGGTGCAACTCATGGAGAACTAGCAGAAGCAGGGTGAGACATCAGTTCACCCAGGAAGTGCAAGGAGCTGGGGGATCTCTCTCCCCCAGCCAAGGGAAGCCTTGAGGTACTGTGCTACCAAGCCCGAGTACTATGCTTTTCCCACTGTTTTTGCAATCCACAGAACAGGAGATTTCCTCATGAGCCTATACCACCAGGGCCCTGGTTTTTAAGCACAAAACTGGGCGGCTGTTTGGTCAGGCACCAAGCTAGTTGTGCAAGTTTTTTTCATACCCCAGAGGTGCCCGGAACTCCAGTGAAACAGAACTGTTCGCTACCCTGGAAAAGGGGCTGAAGCCAGGGAGCCAAGTGGTCTCGCTCAGCAGGTCCCACTCCCATAGAGCCCAGCAAGCTAAGAACCATGGGCTTGAAATTCTCACTGCCAGCACAGCAATCTGAAGTTGACCTGGTACGATTGAGCTTGGTGGGAAGAGGGGTGTCTGCCATTACTGAGGCTTTAGTAGGCAGTTTTCTCCTGACAGTGCAAGGAGGTTGGGAGGTTTGGACCAGGCAGAACTTACCACAGTGTGGCAATGCAGCTGTGGCCACACTGCTTCTCTAGATTCCTGCTCACTGGGCAGGACATCTCTGAAGGAAAGGCAGCAGCCCCAGTCAGGGGCTTACAGATAAAACTCTCATGTCCCTAGACAGAGCACCTGAGGGAAGGGGTGACTGCGGGCTTAATCGGTGGACTTAATCTTTCTGGCCTGCTGGCTCTGAAGAGAGCAACTGATTCTGACAAGGGGGATTCCCCCAGCACAGTGCACCAGCTCTACTAAGGGACAGACTGCCTCCTCAAGTGGGTCCCTGACCCCTGTGCCTCCTGACTGGGAGAGACCTCCCAACAGAGGTTGACAGGCACCTCATACAGGAGAGTTCTGGCTGGCATCAAGTCAGTGCCCCTCTGGGACAAAGCTTCCAGAGGAAGGAGCAGACAGCAATCTTTGCTGTTCTGCAGCCTTCTCTGGTGATACCCGGGTGAATAGGGTCTGGAGTAGACCTCCAGCAAACTGCAGCAGACCTGCAGAAGAGGGGCCTGACTGTTAGAAGAAAAACTAACAAACAGAAAGCAACAACATCAACATCAACAAAAAAGACCCTCCCACAAAAACCCCTTCCAAAGATCAACATTCAAATTCAGGAAATGCAGAGAACCCCAGTAAGACACTCCATGAGAAGTTCATCCCCAAGACACATAGTCTTCAGATTCTCCAAGGCCAAAATGAAAGTAAAAAGGTTAAAGGGCAGCAAGACAGAAAGGCTAGGTCACCTACAAAGAGAAGCCCATCTGACTAACAGCAGACTTCTCAGTGAAAACCCTACAAACCAGAAGAGATTGGGGGCCAATACTCAACATTCTTTAAAAAAAAAAAAAAAAAAAAAAAAAATTCCAATCCAGAATTTCATATCTGGCCAAACTAAGCTTCATAAGTGGAGAAATGAGATCATTTTCAGACAAGCAAATGCTAAGGGAATTCATTACCACCAGACCTGTCTACCAAGAGCTCCTGAAGGAAGCACTAAATATGGAAAGGAGAAATGGTTACCAGCCACAACAAAACACACTGAAGTACACAGACCAGTGACACTATGAAGTGACCACATAAACAAGTCTATAAAATAACCAGCTAGCATCATGATGACAGGATCAAATCCACACATAGCAATAGTAACCTTAAATGTAAATGTGCTAAATCCCTTTAATAAAAGACACAGAATGGCAAGCTGGATAAAGAACCAAGACTCATTGGTATGCTGTCTTCAGGAGACCCATCTCACATGCAAACACACATAATAGACTTAAAATAAGGGGATGGAGGAAAATTTACCAAGCAAAGGGAAAATAGAAAAAAGCAGGGATTGCAATCTTAGCTTCTGACAAAATAGACTTTAAACTAACAAAGATCAAAAAAGACCAAGAAGGGCATAACATAATGGTAAAGGGGTCAATTCAACAAGAAGAGCTAACTAACCTAAATATATATGTGCCCAACACTGGAGCACCAAGTTTCATAAAGCAAGTTCTTAGACAAGAGACTTAGATTCCCAGACAATAATACTGGGAGACTTCAACATCCCATTGACAATATTAGACAGATCATTGAGACAGAAAATTAACAAGATAGTCAAGACCTAGACTCAGCTCTAGATCAGATGGACCTGACAGATATCTCCACCAAAAGACAGAAGTCTCCACCCAAAAACAACAGAAATATACATTCTTCTCATTCCCACACTGCACTTATTCTAAAATTGATCACATAATTGGAAGTAAAACACTCCTGAGCAAATGCAAAGTAACTGAAATCATAATGAACAGTCTCTCAGACCATAGCACAATTAAATTAAAACTTAAGATTAATAAATTCACCAAAAACCATACAACTACTGGAAATTGAACAACCTGCTCCTGAATGACTTTTGGGTAAGTAATGAAATTAGGGTAGAAATCAAGAAGTTCTTTGAAGCTAATGAGAACAAAAATACAATGTACTAGAATCTCTGGGACATAGCTGAAGCAGTGTTAAGAGGGAAACTAAACACCCACATCAAAAAGCTAGAAAGCTAAAAAGCTCTCAAGTTAACAACTAAAATCACAACTAAAAGAACTAGAGAACCAAGAGCAAACAAACTTTAAAGCTAGCAGGAGACAATAAATAACCAAGCTCAGAGAAGAACTGAAGGAGACAGAGACACAAAAAACCCTTCAAAAATATCAACAAATCCAGGAGTCGTTTTTTGTAAAAAAAATAAAATAAAATAGATAGACTGCTAACTAAACTAATGAAGAAAAGAGAGAAGATTCAAATAAACACAATCAGAAATGATAAGGGGGCTATCACCACTTACTCCACAGAAATAAAAACAACCATCACAGAATACTATAAACACATCTATGCACATAAACTAGAAAACACAGAAGAAACAGATAAATTCCTGGGCACATACACCCTCCCAAGACTGAACCAGGAAGACATTGAATCCCTGAATAGACCAATAATGAGTTCTGAAATTGAGGCAGTAATATATATCCTACCAACCAAAAAAAGTCCAGGACCGGATGGATTCATAGCTGAATTCTATCACAGGTACAAAGCAGAGCTGATAGCACTCCTACTGAAACTATTTCAAAAAATTGAAAAGAAAAACTCGTTCTCTGAGACCAGGATCATCCTGATACCAAAACCAGGCAGAGATACAACACAAAAGGAAAACTCAGGTCAATATCTTTGATGAACATTGATGCAAAAATCCTCAACAAAATACTGGCAAATTGAATCCAGCAGCACATCAAAAAGCATATCCACTACAATCAAAGTAGTTTTCATTCCCAGGATGCAAGATTGGTTTGACATATGCAAATCCATAAATGTGATTCATCACATAAATAGAACTAAAGACAAAAACTGCATGATGATCTCAATAGGTACATTAGAAAAGGCCTTTGATAAAATTCAACAGCCTTCATGTTAAAACTCTCAATAAACTAGGTATTGAAGGAACATACCCCAAAATAGTAAGAGCCATATATGATGAACCTGCAGTCAATATCATACTGAACGGGCTAAAACTGGAAGCATTCCCCTTGAAAACCAGCACAAGACAAGGATGCCCTCCTCACCACTCCTATTCAATGTAATATTGAAAGTTCCGGCCAGGGAAATCAGGCAAGAGAAAGAAATAAAGCATATTAAAGTAGGAAGAGAGGAAGTCAAACTATCTTTGTTTGCAGATAACATGATCTTATATCTAGAAAACCCCATGATCTCAGCCCAAAAGATTATTAAGCTGATAAGCAACTTCAGCAAAGTCTCAGGATAGAAAATCAATGTACAAAAATTGCTAGCATTCTTATACACCAACAACAGACAAGCCGAGAGCCAAATCACAAATTAACTACTATTCACAATTGCAATAAAAAGAATAAAATACCTAGGAATATAACTAACAATGGAAGTGAATAACCTCTTCAGGGAGAACTACAAATCCCTGCTCCATTAAATCAGAGGTGACACAAAGAAGTGGAAAAACATTCCATACTCACAGATAGGGAGAATCAATATAATGAAAATGCCCACACTGCCCAAAGCAATTTATAGATTCAATGCTATTCCCATTAAAGTAGCATTGGCATTCTTCACATCATTAGAAAAAACTGTTTTAAAATATATATGGAACCAACAAAGAATAGCCAAGGAAATCCTAAGCAAAAAGAAAAAAGCTGGAGGCATCACACTACCCAACTTTAAACTATACTATAGTACTACAGTTGCCAAATTGGCATGATACTGGTACCAAAACAGGCATGTAGAGCAATGGAAAAGAGAAGCCAGAAATAAGACCACACACATCTACAACTATCTGATCTTCCACAAACTTACAAAAACAAGCAATGGGGAAATCATTCCTTATTTAATAAACGGTGCTGGGAGAACTGGCTAGTCATATGCAGAAAATTGAAACTGGACCCCTTCCTTACACCATATACAAAAATGAATTTGAGATAGAGTAAAGACTTAAATGTAAAACTCCAAACTATAAAAACCCTAGAAGAAAACCTAGGCAATACCATTCAGGACATAGGCATGGACAAAGATTTCATGACAAAGATGTCAAAAGCAATTGCAACAAAGGCCAAAAGTGACAAATGGGATCTAATTAAACTAAACAGCTTCTGCACAGAAAAATAAACTATCAAAAAAGTAAATAGACAACCTACAGAGTGAAAGAAAAATTTTGCTATCTATTTATCTGACAAAGGCTAATATTCAGCATCTATCAGAATTTAAACAAATTTACAAGACAAAAACAATCCCATTAAAAAGTGGGCAAAAGACACGAACAGACACTTTTCAAAAGAAGACACACATGCAGCCAAGAAACACATGAAAAGAAGCTCAACATCACTGATCATTAGAGAAATGCAAATCTAATACACAATGAGATACCAACTCAAACTAGTCAGAATAGCTATTATTAAAAAGTCAAAAAAACAACAGATGCTGGCAAGGTTATGGAGAAAAATGAATGCTTTTACACGTTGGTGGAAGTGTAAATGAGTTCAACAATTGTGGAAGACAATGTGGCAGGGGATATAAGAAACAACACAACAGGTATATAAGAAACAACACAACTGTCAATAAAACAAAAAAGTCAATCAAAAGCAGATTCAGAAATTGGAAATATCACATGTAGTCTTGAAGATAACTACACTATATCATTACTGTCTAGTCAAGAACACAGAAACCATACTAGGGATTTTTATCATGGAGAATTTAATATTAATATGTACTTAAACAGGTGTTAGAGAAATGAGAAAATAAAAAGGGACCTCTAAAATAACAAACCCAGAAATGGTGCCTAAAAGAAGGAGTTGACTTTTCAACAGAAACAGTGAAAGACAGAAGACAATGGAATGACGTCTTCGAAGTAATAAAAGAAAATAATCACTAACTTAGAATTCTATTATCAGTAAAACTGTGCTTCAGAAAAAGAAAGCAAATGAAGACATTTTCAGACCCAAAAAAAGAAACCTAAAAGATTTCGTCAGCAATAGACATACATAGAGGCAAACAATAGGGTGCTCTGCAGGCAGAACAAAAATGATCTGCATGGCAGCTTGGATATGCAGGAGGGAATGACAAGCAATGGAAAGGGTCATGATGTTAGATATCTAAATGAACATTGCATGTATAAAGTAATATGAATAAGAATGTGATGAGAAAGTTAGAAAAATATTCCCGAAAACAATACTATATATGGGAAAGTGGTAAATGATCTATGTTCTAAGGTACATGCGTTGACAGGAAATTAGCACAAGTATTAATTGATATATCCTGATTCCTTCCTTTTCTTTTCACAGTTTTCTTCCCTAGTAAACTGTTTATATCTCTAACTCTATTTCAGTATCTGTTTCCTGGAGAAAACAACCTGTGATGAGTATCTTCAACTTTAGAAGCTAATGCTATTTTTATTTTTCCAATTACACTTTCTCTAACACTATGTGAATGCATCAATTAGTCTACATTCTCACAAACACTTGGTATCATCAAACTTATTAATTTTGGCCACTTTGGTGGTTACGTAGTAGTGTATCATTGAGGTTATACTGTATATTTCCCGAATTGTTAATGATGTTCAACATCTTTTTATATGATTTTTTTAATGTTATTGTGAAATGCCTATTAATGTCTATTTCACCTTTGTTTTTTATTGGTTTGTATTTAGTGATTTAGATTTATATTTTATGCTCTTCAAAATATTTTCTATGGAAATTATTGGAGGTATAAAACTAAATTTTGTTCCATCAAAGAGAAATTTATTTGCATTTGTTATGAGCCTTCTATAAACACTTTTATTTCACAAACTAAAAGTTAAGTTTGGCAAATTTTAGGTCAGGTGGTGCACTTAGAGTCCATTCGGTGACCGAAATGAGTATGAGTTTGTAACAGAACCCCTCAGAGTAGACATTTTTAAAAATTTCCTATCTTCTCAAAGCTAAATGTAGGCAAGACAAATATCTCCTAAGTCTTCAACTAAGGGCAATTTTGTTTTGCTTTATTAAACCCGCCGAGTGTGTCATCCTTCAGGATCTAGTTTTATAAGAGGAGTGTTCAATATTCAGCCCTTCTCCCCAGTTGACCCACAGGCCTACCCGGATATGTGGCCATTACAACAGATCTTGGCTATTAGAGATAAAGAGAGAAACTCCAGGAAAATTTTCAGCCTCAGGACTCACTAAATTCCTACTTTCTTATCTCATTTGGTCACGGGCAGTGGTATGCTGGTAAATATTTACAAATAGATCTCCAGAAAAAAAAGCAAAAAAAAATTAAATAAATAAAAAGCCCAAATGCATAGTGTTTGCCAATTTTCATAGCAGAAATATTCCAACCATTGTCACGTTCAAGCTACTAATGTGACCTCGCTAAATGCAGAGTTGGGGAGAAAGGTACAGCAGCATACTATTGCACAGTATTTTCACACTATAGATACCATAGATGTAAATAACATAAAAAACATAGGTAATTAATAATTAGTGAATTATTAAATTATTGATGTTTTATTACTAACATTAATGTCAATATCAATATTTCATTCATGTTGATAATTATTAATAGGATTGATTATTGA
The DNA here is from genome assembly GCF_047675955.1 of Chlorocebus sabaeus. NCBI lineage: Eukaryota > Metazoa > Chordata > Mammalia > Primates > Cercopithecidae > Chlorocebus > Chlorocebus sabaeus. The sequence continues at coordinate 37,612,545 of NC_132913.1, forward strand.
TAATTTAAAAAATCTAATGGAATGTGACTCAGCTAATCTCCTCACGTCTGTTTTTGTGTGTGTGTTCTCTTCCACTTCTCTTCTGATCTTCTCTCTGGACTTTCAGTTTCATTCCATTTTCAAGAAGACTTTGGATTGACCCAGTTAATAACTGCAAACTTTGGTTGCAGTTATCCAGAGACTTTGGCAAGTCTCTGGATTGGCTGCCCTTGGCTGGATTTTGATACCAGGTTCTAGTCCCCCACTTATCTTTATAGCAGAGGTTGTGGCAGGGCCGTTTTCTTTACCAGGGGCAACACGAGGCAGGCAGGCAGGCAACAATGATTGACATGTCTGGTACAACTAGGATAACTGTAGAACTATAAAAAGAAAAGTGCAAGATTCCCAGTGCTCTAAGTTCAACCAGTGGTTGTATTAAATCAGGATGCATGACTCCATTCAGGGCAAGAAACAATTTGCCTGGCATTGCACAGTGAGTCAACAGTAAAGTCCAAAACTCCAATTTATGTAAAGGGGCAAAAATTACTTTTATTATTCTACAAACAAAGCTGCTCCTTAAAAAATCACCCTTATATTAATGTAGTAATACTAATTAATTGCCTTCATAAACATTCCTCAAAATTTTCTTTTCTTTTTATGAGTGTTATTTATGTTTTTTGCTTTCTTGCTCAGTGGCTATATTGTATTTGGGGATGTGCGTTCAAAAGTCAAGGGCTCAGTTTGGTTTAATTTCACTTATGTGGCACAGTGGTTACACATCACAATTTAAAAGAGCTGAAAATATTATTCTTTCCTGTATTTTTTTAAAAAACCATATTTGAAGATCCCAACAGTTTTTATGACTTATTCCAAAAAAACTTTCCCTAAAAGAAACTGGAAGACTTGGCTTTATGTTATTTAGGTCATTTAATCAGAAAGCAAATCATGTGTCTTTGATCATGCCCTTGCCAGAAGATCCCTAACTCATTAACGTGCTATTAATGAGGCTGCATTTTAAAGCAGGTGTTGTTAAGTGCAATCAAAGCAGCTTTATTAAGCCACAAATTGTCTTGCGATGACAAAGGAAGTCAGATTGGTCTATGCTCAGTTAACCTTTGTCTATATGCATGACTTGGCTGATTAAACAGCTATTGATAATGACCTTCAGTCTTGCAAAGCCGGAAAAAGGTGATGCCTAATGTTGGCATTCATTGTATGTGATGTGAGTGACAGGCAGGCAGTCTCTTTAATTTAGAAATCTATAATGCAATTTCAAAATTAACTAATATTGCAGTGTAATGAACCACTAATTTATGTGTATTAAACTGATATTTTGATGTGCATGTTATTTCAGAGTAGAGCATTATTGCAGAGTTAACTTCAGGTCAAAGAAATTTTGACTGGCCATCCTTAGTAGCTAAAAATAGAAGACTAAGGAAGAAAAAGGAGAGTTGTTTTTGAAGATTTGTTAATTTCTTTAACAAGCATACTAAGCTTCTAATACGCTGAAGATGCTGGCCTGGTAAATTTATCACAGGCCCTGTTTTCCAAGAGCTCACAATGGGGTGACAGACAGGAACACCAATTTTATTACAATTTATTCAGTGCAACAACAGTTTATCATTAGCACCTGAGAAGAATGCTGTCTGTCATTCTCAGGACCTCAACTGATTCCAAAAATGTGGAGGGAGATGCAGCAGATTGTAGGGAAATTTTAACTTATTGAGTTTCTGTTATATGCTAGTCACTTCATTCATGTTGCCTCATTGAATCCCTATAACAATTCTTAGGTAAATATTACTGACCTCATTTCACAGATGAGGAAACAAAAATTCTTTCATGGGTTAAGTATTTTTTGCCTGAGTACAGTCAACTGGTAACAGTTTGAAGTTGAGCTCTGTTTGTCTCTAAAACCCACATTATTCTAAAACCAATGTGGAAACACCCAAGATAAATAGAATAAGAGTAAATGGCAAATTTTTTATCTTCTGTGCTCTATACGTATGTGTTTGTTGGTGGGGGCTTGTGTGTATTCTAGCTTTTTTGTTGCCTAGTTTGGGTTTGAAATCCATTTTGACTCATGGCATTATAAATTTCTCTGGATTCTTTGTAAGTTCACCTTCATGAGCAGACATTTGATGACTTCATCATTTATCACAGCATCCATCCTTAATATTTAGAAGGCTTTACAAAGTACCCTCCTAAAATATATGAACAGTCTGAAGGTGGTCATAACTTGAAGTTTTGCTAACACACTTCCCAACTTGGGTTAAGGACATTTTATTCTGGGGTATATTAATAGATGGGTCAAGAAAAAATACCAGGGCTCAAGTAAATATGTTTAACCATTAAACAAAGTCAGAGAAGTTTCTTTCTTACTGCAGGACCTTTCAGAGCCTTTAACATGCTAATAGTATTGTGACTTTCCAGGAGAGAATTGGGGTATTCTGCATTTCCCAAGCTTTCTTGACCATGAGGCTCTTTGTTCTTTGAGTACCAATTAACACTCATAAGAATTAGTGTGCGTAGAACACAGCAAGCCCCTGCTGTATAAAACATTAGCAGCCAACTAACAGCATAGAGAAGGCAGAGAAAAGAAACACAGAGGAAGGGACACTCATACAGGAAATACGAAACCCAGTGATTGATTCAACCTTTTTCACAGCTTTGCTAGAACCTATTGTGATTATTTAAATGCCGGAACAATCTTAATGAATGGTAGGATCATTCATTATAAAAATATAAATAATGTTCATTTAAATTGCCAAAAGCAAATATCAATAGTTACTATAAATATCAGTTGAGTCTCCCTGACTTTTGTCTTTCTTCTTTTTAAAAAAATTTTTTTCTATAAGTTTTTGGGGAACAGGTGGTGTTTGGTTACATGAGTAAGTTATTTAGTGGTGATTTGTGAGATTTTGGTGCACCCATCACCTAAGCAGTATACACTGTACCCAATTTGTAGTCTTTTATTCTTCACCACTCTTCTACCTTTTCCCCCAAGTCCCCAAAGTCCATTGCATCATTCTTAGGCCTTTGCACCCTCGTAACTTAGCTCCCACTTATGAGTGAGAACATACGATGTTTGGTTTTCTATTCTTGAGTTACTTCATGTAGAATAATGGTCTCCAATTCCATCCAGGTTGCTGCAAATGCTGTCATTTCATTTCTTTTTATGATTGAATAGCATTCCATGGTGATATGTGTATGTATGTGTGTGTGTATATATATATACACACACACACATATAGATATAATACAGATATCACAATTTCTTCATCTACTCATTGATTAATGGGCATTTGGGCTGGTTCCATATTTTTGCAGTTGCAAATTGTGCTGCTGTAAACATGCATGTGCAAAGTCATTATCTTTTTGTATAATGACTTCTTTTCCTCTTGGTAAATACCCAGTAGTGGGATTGCTGGATCAAATGGTAGTGCTACTTTTAGTTCTTTAAGGAATATCTACACAGTTTTCTATAGTGGTTGTACTAGTTTGAATTCCCACCAGCAGTTTAAGTGTTCCCTTTTCACTGCATCCCTGCCAACACCTATTATTTTTTGATTTTTGGTTATGATTATTCTTGCAGGAGTAAGGTGGTATCGCATTGTGGTTTTAATTTGCATTTTCCGGATCAATAGTGATGTTGAGCATTGTTTCACATATTTGTTGGCCATTTGTATATCTTCTTTGAGAATTGTCTATTCATGTCCTTAGCCCATTTTTTGGTGGGATTGTTTGTTTTTTCTTGCTGATTTGTTTGAATTCCTTGTAGATTCTAGGTATCAGTTCTTTGTTAGATGTATAGACTGTGAAGATTTTCTCCCACTCTGTGGATTGTCTGTTTACTCTGCTGATTGTTTCTTTTGCTGTGCAGAAACTTTTTAGTTTAATAAAGTCCCACCTATTTATCATTGTTTTTGTTGCATTTACTTTTGCAGTCTTGGTCATGATGTCTTTCCCTAAGCCAATGTCTAGCAGGGTTCTTCCAATGTTAACTTCTAGAATTTTTATGGTTTCAAGTCCTTGTTCCATCTTGAGATGATTTTGTATAAGGTGAGAGGTGGGGATTCAGTTTCATTCTTCTACATGTGGCTTGTCAATTATTCCAGAGCATTTGTGGAATAAGGTGTCCTTTCCTCACTTTATGTTTTTGTTTGCTTTGTTGAAGATCAGTTGACTGTAAGTATTTGGCTTTATTTCTGGGTTCTCTATTCTGCTCCATTGGTCTATATGCCTATTTTTATACAAAAACCATGCTGTTTTGGTGACTGTGGCCTTATAGTATACTTTCTAAGTCAGGTAATGTGATGACTCCAGATTTGTTCTTCTTGCTTATTCTTGCTTTGGCTATGTGGGCTCTTTTTTGGTTCCATAGAAATTTTAGGATTGTCTTTTCTAATTCTGTGAAGAATGATGGTATTTTGATGGGAAGTGCATTGAATTTGTGAATTTCTTTTGGCAGTATAGTGATTTTCACAATATTGATTCAACCCATCCATGAACATGGGATGCGTTTACAGTTGTTTGTGTCATCTATGATTTCTTTCAGCAGTGTTTTGTAGTTTTCCTTGTAGAGGTCTTTTACCTCCTTGATTAGGTATATTCCGAAGTATTTAATTTATTTTTTTGCAGCTATTGTAAAAGGGGTTGAGTTCTTGATTTGATTCTCAGATTGGTCACTGTGGTGTATAGCAGAGTTACTGATCTGAATGACACTTGAAGGAGCTGTTCATTTTCAGATTATATAAAGGTAATTAAAGAATTAATTGGGGCAAATGAAACATGGGATTTTGAAATAAACTATGTAGATTTACTAAAATTGACTAAATCCCATTCTAGTACAAATTATTTGCAACTTTATTAGTTGCATAATTCTAGGTCACCTCTGGTTGCATTTTTAGACTCTCCTTTCAAAAGTACATTTTTAAAATGATCTTCCACGATCAAAATCTCTGATGTACAGTTAAGGTCAATAGTCAATCTTCCCTCACTAAGACAGTATCTCTTTGGTCTTGCATAGGGTCCTTATCTTTACAACTTGTTTTTGCCCAATGTTCATCCTATTGGTTGCCTCCTAGTAACAATGCTATGAAATCAATGACATTAAACTCTGAAACTCTCCATCTGCAAGTGCAAAACATTGCATTACAGGTATCTCTGCCACCCCAAGTCCATTTGCTCTGTTATAATTGTTATTGCTATAGTATTCCTGTTCTTGTCCTAGTACTGCATTAATCCAAGTATCATAGTCACCGTAGGAGCTGACCTGCCATGTAATTCCTCTTGCAGCCCCTGGAATGTTTCCAAGCATGCCTTAGGGCAGTATCATTGCGTGGAAATGCCTTCTGCTCACAGGCAAAGAAGGTTGGCTAGGAGACTGTTTGAGGATTGTTATATTTAAGAAGGCATCAGATTGATTTGCCATGGCTTTATAATTATTTTTTTCCATTTAAATATCTTTTAGACTTCCTTGGAAGACTGTTTGATTCTACCTACTTTAAAGAAGTCCTGTTTTCTCCGATCTCCTACCTAACCTTGCAGTAAGTAGATCCCCACTCTTGCAGTAAGTAGATCCCCAAAATAACTGGTGATAAAAATGATAACTGGCACTACTGACAATGACCTGTTCATTCAAGATGGATTTCAAACCCAAACTAGGCAACAAAAAAGCTGGAATACACCTGTTCAGCCCTATGACAATCTCAAGTGACTTTTACATACAGGCTAGCCATCAGTAAACAGATAACGGTGCCTGGTCATTTCACCACCTTGTGAGACAGGTCTGAGATGTGACCCAGATGAAAAGTTTTGTAGGACAGAGCAGGAGTTATCCAGGTCTTCCTCCAATGTCATTCATTTCTGTGTCAGATAACAAACAGGTTTCAATAAGGATTATTTTATAAATTGAGCAACCACAGATTATTCCTCGGATAGGTGAAAATTATTTTGGTGAAAAGGATAAGAGAAGTGCACTTCAGCTGATAGATGTTTCAATTTTTCTGAGAAAAGAAATGTATTTAACAGATCAGAATCATTTTGGTAAATTACATTTCAATGCTGAGTCATCTGCACAGCAGTGCGGTAGTGCACGCCCTTTTGAAAGATAAATTCTACAGCTGCATTATTCAAATCTCTGCATTAGAAATGGCTTGAGATGAGCTCTGAAAGGAACTTAATCCATACACAAAAACTTCTAGCTTTTGCAGTTATTTTTTACAGAGGAAGAAGTTCCAAAACTCTTAGAAAGAATCTCCAGGAAATATTTACACTAAAAGTAACATTGCTGTGAATGACTGCCTTGTTTTAGACTTCACAAAAATTGTGACTGTGACTACCAGATGGATAAGAATGATGCAAAATTCAAGATGGCATTGCTGCGGCTGGTTGTTACATGAAATTGAATAAAATTCCAACTATTTTGCTGCTTAATTTGACTCACCCTCATTTTCAGTTTTATTCACTTCACAGTTGCATGAGAAGCAGTGTGATATTTGAGGATAGAGGTTCTCAAACCGTCTTCCCAGACTAACAGCATCAGCAGCATCAGGGAAGTTGTTGAAAAGCAAACATTGTGGCCCTCTGCTGCAGACCTACTGAGTCAGGAAGTCTGGAGGTGAAGCCCAAAGCAATCTGTGCCTAACAGTCCTTCATGTGCTTCTAATCACGCTACCATTTGAGAACCTTCCTACTAAAATCTCTGGAATTAGGAGAGTCTGCGATTCACGGAATCAGCTGGATGAACATAAATAAATCCTCCAACATCTCTGAATCTTAATTTCTTATGTGAAAATTGAGGAGTGTGGGCTACATGATTTCTAATGTACTTTTCAATTCTGTAATTCTGCACTAATACTTCCACATGGAAACTTAAATTCCACTGTAACAGCTCAGTGTTGAAGGTCAGAAAGCTGTGATTTCAAATTCTAGCCTTACTTCTTAATAGTTGTGTCCTTCTTCCTATCTATGTTTAGCCTCTCAGAGCCTTAGTTTCCACATTTGTAAACTGCAGATAACAATAGTGTTTATGTCATTAGGTTTTTTTTTTTTTTTTTTTTTTTTTGAGATGGAGTCTTGATCTGTTACCCAGGCTAGAGTGCAGTGGCAGAATCTCAGCTCACTGCGACCTCCATCTCCCAGGTTCAAGAGATTCTCCTACCTCAGCCTCCCAAGTAGCTGGGATTACAGGCGTGCACTACTATGTCTGGCTAATTTTTTTTTTTTTTTTTTTTTTTGTATTTGTTGGTTGAGATAGGGTTTCACCATGTTGACCAGGTTGGTCTCGAGCTCCTGGCCTCAAGTGATGCGCCCACCTCGGCCTTCCAAAGTGCTGGGATTACAGGCGTGAGCCACCGGGCGCCCGGCTATGTCATTGATTTTTGAGGGTTAATGGAGATAATACATGTAGAGTGCTAAGTATAGTTGTTGGCATAAGACCTCAATAAAGGATAGTTCCTATTTGGAGGTGAAGCTCTGAAAAAGATGCTTAATTTTCAAAGTCATAAAATTAGAAAAGAGACTTCCCTTTGAAAGCCTATGTAGCAAGGAGCAAAGACTGCAAGATTCAGAACAAATGGGCATTTCAGCTTCAGTTACTTGTCACTAACTGATTTAGGCTGTTAGAAAATGAATTGGCACTTAAGATTTTCATTCTTCTATGAAGAAAAAGATGCGCATTTTTTCACATTATTTGGATAAACTACAATTATTTTAAAATATGAAAAGAAATTCAGTAAAATTTTGGTGAGACAATAAGATGCTAATGTGATGGTGGTAATGTGTTTTTTCTTTGCAGCTTTATTTTTGTTTGGTCAAAAAAAAGAAAACACAATTGTTTGCAGTGTATTTGCAAACAATCAACTAGGAAATCATGCATTAATTGTTCAGATGAAAGCGTGATGCTGCTCATATTTATCTGTGTTTATCGCGGCACCAGACGGCCTGATTGGGAAAGTGCTTCGTAGCAGGAGAGCCCAAGACACAGCAGCTAAATAGATGCCTCTTTAATGTGAGGTGTTCAGTATCAGATGGGGCTTTGTTGACCTTGTTCCTAAACACAATGAGTCTGTGTGGAGGGCTCTGTGCAGCAGCGCCTAGGCCTCTGTTTTAGTTCTTAATTTCTTTCACGGCATCAAAAGCCTTTTCTATTCAAAAGCTTTTCTTTTTCTTTTACTCCTGAGCCTCTGCAATTGAGGCAGAACTGCAATCTACCAGCAGCAGCCTTTGTTCTGGCCTTTCAGGAGGCTGGGGAACAGTGTGAGTCCTTCCTAATTAGCCTGCGGACCAATGAAATAGTTCTTTGAGCCACGAGAGGCTGCAATCCCACAGCCCAAGTGACAGAAAAGGGGGGAAAGGCCTCTTTAATTAAGGCCCAACAAAACTGGGTAAAAAAAATGGTATTTTGCTCTCTACAAATGTCTCTTTTAAATCCCTGTAAATGCTGGCACATGCACATGCTTTTAAACTGTGCCTTCCCTTTCGCCAATGTACTGTCGCTCTGCTTTGGCTAAAGACTGCAGAATTTATTGGTCCATAAGAGTTTAGGACCCAGCAGCCTTGGGCTGTGTCTGTGTTTGCATTTGCACGAGAAGTACAGGCTGTGCTAGAGGCAAAGAGCTGATAATCAGGAGATGGTCCTCACTGGTAAAAGTGATGCATGACAGCCCCACCTTACAGGCTTGGCATTTACACAGGACGTTCACAAATGTCACCGCACAAAAACCCTGCCAGCACTGCAGATGTATTAATTTATTAGTTTCTTCCATTGTTTTGTTCCTCATTTATGTCTTTTGACTGCAATGCATTTATTTTTTTCTTCACTGAACTCTTGAGTTGCTTAATATTGTACAGGTTAAGAAGATAGTTTTGGACATGGCACTATGTGTTATCCTTTCAGACCGCCTTTTACGTATGTGGTAACTTTATCTTACTATGCCTGAGTGAATGATTAGGTTTTGCTCCCTTGTTTTTAAACTGAAAATACTTTCCCCTAATTTTAAAATTATAAACATTTGTTGCAAAAAAATTGTTGAAGATATCTAATGCAGATAATTATAAGAAAAAAGGTACTGCCATTTAGAGATAAGTACCATTAATATTTTGTAGTAAATCAGTTCATCTGCATATGCTCATGCAAGTTTACACAAATAAAATGTTTTCATACATATTCTTGTCACTTAACAACATGTGTGGATGTGCATTTAAGTCAGTACATAGGACTGCATTACCATTTTTAATGGCTGTATGTTACTAGTCTTTTGAAGAATAAAAAAGACCATGATTAGACATAATTATTGTGTTTACACCTATTTAAGATCTGATTAGATTCCTTTGAATACATCACAACATTAGATAATTTCAAATTCGCACTTCAATGAAAGTTTTTATCTTTTGTAGGTAATATAGTCTTGACAGAAATATATATGATAAAATAGAATAATTGCATTTATTTTATATTATGGGAGTAAGAAATACACATGAGCATACACAATGCTTTTATTTTTAATTTTTTATTAAACAGAATTATTGTTCCAGCAGGACAACTGCAGGTAATTTGCTTTTAGTCAGCAAATGTCAATGGTCTCTTGAAAGCTTTCTTTGTGAATATCTCAAAGTAGTTTGGTTCGTTTAAGTAGTCTGTGCCTATAAGCACCAAACATTCAGTCAATTTACTACAAAGCTGGTCAAACATTGAAATGTTTAGCAGATTTTTTGTTTGAGCTGATTATGAGCAGGGCATCATGTGGACACATTCTGAGTAAATGGGAACAGAAGGAAGTAGAATAACTCCTTGAACTCTGTTCTGTTTGCTCTCCAATATCTATCCTAAAATATGTATGCCTCTAACATAGACAACATCATATAAAGTGTGATACACTGGGGGAAAGACTAGACATAAAAACAGGCTGCCAAAGGTCCATTGTTTCTACCCACTGTCAATACTTTCTGGCCACTATCTCATTATCTATAAAAGAAGGAAAATGTCTCAAAGGAAACCTGTAACGATCAAACGTGATAATGTCAATAGCTAGTACTTCATATTTTAATTATATTCAGAAAAGATTCTTTAAGTACCTACCATGTTTTAGGCTTGGTGAAAAACAAAACAAATTTGATTTCTGTAGGATATCATAGCATACAGAGGACTATCACATATATGATCTCATTTTTTTACTGAAACTTGGAGTCATTGCTGCAATTATCATCCTCATTTTACAATTGAGGAAACTGAATTTCAAAAGTAAAAAAAAAAAAAAAAAATACTTTAAACCTGCAAAATTTGCTAAATTTTAGAGTCGAAACGCCACCTCAAATTTTCTTATTCTTAGATTCAGGACTAATGTACAAGCACTAAAGCTTAGCAAGATCTTGAAACAACATAATGAGTGCCTTCAAAAATGAATTTACAGATGCTTAGACATTTTCTTTTTATGACCATCTCATCGATGAAAGTGTGACAGTTAAGCACAATGGAAACCTGTGGAGATTTTTCTCTAAGTGCTATAGCTGCTTAAAGCAAAAATTATGGTGCCTAGTGACCCGAAGAGCCGAACTGTGAGACGAGGAAAATGTAGTTTTGGAAGTGTGGAGTGGAGTTTGAGATGAGGTTTGTACATCCACAAAAAGACACCGAATGGGCAGGTGAAAATGTGGTTGAGAGCTCAGAAGGGATGCTTGAGCTGAAGTTGTCCAATGTGAAACTCACACATCTGAGTTAGCACCTGGAGCTGTTGGCACGGGCGAGATGGCTCTATCAAAACCTTCTTGGTGCTCACATATATCCAGAAGTAAAAAGAGGAAGAGCATTCAAAAAAAAAAGAAGTCCGGGTGCTGTGGCTCCCGCCTGTAATCCCAGCACTTTGGGAGGCCGAGGCGGGCGGATCACGAGGTAAGGAGATGGAGACCATCCTGGCTAACACGGTAAACCCCGTCTCTACCAAAAATACAAAAAATTAGCCAGGCGTGATGGCGAGCACCTGTAGTCCCAGCTACTCAGGAGGCTGAGGCAGGAGAATGGCGTAAACCCGGGAGGCGGAGCTTGCAGTGAGCCGAGATCGCGCCACCGCACTCCAGCCTGGGCGACAGAGCGAAACTCCCTCTCAAAAAAATGAAAAAACAAACAAACAAAACAAACAAAAAGGAGAAGTCTTTAGAATAGTGCTCAGAAAAGGAAGAAAACTCAGATTCTACAACATAATGCGAGGATGTGGGGAGACTATTGCAACAGGGCATGGGGGACAGGAAAAAAGAAACTAGTACATGTTGGCTGTCTACCATGGCCTAATGTGGTGCTGGGCACAATCATGCAGTTACATACTTTCACATGGATAATCTTGTTTAATTTTCCCAATTATCTTGTGAAGTCCACTAGTGCCGGGAAAGTTTTGATAATTTGCCCACATGCACCTCATTAGTGCTGGAACTGCCCAGGTAAGATATGTTTGACTCTAAAGCCCATGCTCAACAGCATTACATCCATCATTACATCCATGTGCAGAAATCCATATAAAATAAGTGAAAGAAGAAAATGAGATCATTGGTGTCTTTGGGTGATAGCTGTCTCAGTAGAAAGAAAGAGAGGTTTACTGGGGAGAAAAACAGGAAGGAAACAGAAGCAATGATTATAGATTGTGTATTCCTTAAATTGACTCTGAATGCCAGGAGAGGAATGTGTGTCATTCCCGACAAGAACAGTTGATTATCTTTTAATTATTTCAAAACGATTTGGAAAATCTAGGAAATAGGGAATCCACTAAAGGGAGGAGAGTGAAATATCTTGAGGCTCTCATATGACAATCAATTTAACGTTATATAAATGTAAAGGGAATGATTAGCACTACCTTTCCTAATATTTACTCTCCTCCTGCTATTTTTGTACCATGAGCAACTCAATTTCTTTTCTCTAACAATCTTGTTTTGTTTTGGAGACAGGGTCTCGCTCTGTCGCCCAGACTGGAGTGCAGTGGTGCCATCATGGCTCACTGCAGCCTCGACCTTCCAGGTTCAAGCAATTCTCAAGCCTCAGCCTCTCAAGTAGCTGGAATTACAGGCATGCACTACCATGCCAGATAATTTTTGTATTTTTTGTAGAGACAGTGTTTCACCATGTTGGCCAGGCTGGTCTTGAACTCCTGGCCTCAGGGGATCCACCTGCCTTGGCTTCTCAAAGTGCTGGGATTACAGGCATGAACCACCACAGTCAGCCCACAGTCTTGTTTCTTTAATTCAAATCTTTAGCTCTAAAAGGCTCTTCTTGAAGATGTTTTAAATTTTTATATTATTATTCTCATCTGGCTCCTAAATGCTCACCTGATTTGCAGGAACTGCCTGCAAGCCTGAGATTGGCGTTGATAAGGAAAGACGTTGAGAAAGGATGTGTGTACAGAGCTGGGGCAGTTACTGTGGTGAGCTTGCTGCATCCAGCTATGATGGGTTTTGGTGGCTGTGAATCATCAAGAGCAGAAGACAGCCCTCAGTGGGACTGCACACTATTGACAGTAATAATGCTTCTTCCTCAGCTTTCTTTGCGTATTTCTTTTCCCCAGTAAGTCAGCCCAGGGTCAAACACTGAATTGGCAGGCAAGGACTTCAGCAAGTCAGTCCAGGTCTGCTTAATGCAGGAGCTTATGTGAGTATGGTAGCATCTGGAGTCCTGGGTTGAGGCCATCTTCAAATGTTCCCCTAGAAGAGCCACGTCACCTGAAGATGTGATGACAGAGTAAATTGTGGCAAAGGCTCTGGAGCCCATTGAGATTATGGAGTGATGTTCTGAAGTGATCTTACAGTAATGGAGCCGCCTACCTGCTGCCCGGAACATGGCCAATGACGCTTTGCCCTACAATTCTGAACATAAGTCTGCCAAGCTCTGGCAGAGCAGAAGGAATGTCACAAGGATCTGCCAAGTAAAGCACAGCAGTGAGGCCCACTTCTATGTGTGCCAAGGATGTCAGCCTGTAGAGGAAGGTAGGGGGCCAAGACAAGCCTTGTGGAAGAGCTATGTAAATAGCGACATGATTTTGTGGCACCACGTTCTAGATGTGTTAGGATTAGGTGAACTTGGTTAAAGCAGAGTCATAGTCTTTTTTGCTTTATTTTGCTTTTTGTCTTAATTTTGTTTTGTTTAGTGTATTCCACCTTTGCCCCTCTTACACATGGGCTTTCTATATCTGCATTTTGTTTTGCTTTGTTTTAAATTGACAAAAACAGCTTTTCTCAATTCACAATCAGAAGTGGGTGGTCTTTCTATTATTCCCAAATAAAAGTAAAAATAAAAATAAATGACGATTTTCAGCTTCGGACTGGAGTCAAATTGGGCAATGTTACATTTTCTGTATCTCTCTAGTTCCCTTTAAATTGAAATACATTACGTGTAACAAGAGAGAAAGATTAATAATAAAGTAGAAATCAAGTAAAGGAAGGCCAAATTGACTTATTTATCATAGTCTGTCAAAGTAGTAATTGACATAAAATTTGGAAAGACTGTTAGAAATTTGTGAGGGAAACCAGAACATATTTCAAGGTAGAATTAGAAATGAGTGAAGAGAAATATTAGGCTTGCAACATTTCAAAGGGTCATTTTATTGTTGTTGTTCTTTCTTTCACTATGATTTTTATTTTAACTGTTAACTGTATTGGCACTTTTTTTTTGCCCACTCTATTCTAGTTCAGTCCTGAACTTATAAAGACATGATTCTAGTTCTGTCCTCAAGGATGCATCTTGTGGTTCATTTGACAAGTCTTTGCATCCCTTAGAAATTTTGAACAATCAATGCTTAGTGAATGCTTGTTGGACAGATAACCATGTGCAGGAAATGGATGGAATGGTGTATGAGTGTTCTCCAGAGAAACGGAGCCAGTAGGAGATATATCCTATTGCTTCTCTCTATATATATGGACATAAGAGAGGATTTATGGTGGAAATTGGCTTGCAAGATTATGGTGGCTGAGAAATTTCAGGATATGCCATCTGTTCACTGGAGGCCCATGAAAGCTAGTGGTGTAATTCAGTCCTAGTCTGAAGACTCAAGAACCTGGAGCTCCAGTGTCCAAGGACATAAGAAGATGGAGGTTCCAGCTCAAGGAAGAGGGAATGAGAATTTGCCCTACTTTCACTTTTTTTGTTCTCTCTGTGCAGGCCCTCAACCAATTGGATGAGGCCCATGCACAATGGGGATCTTCTTTATGCAGTCTGCTGATTCAAATGCTAATTTCTTCTAGAAACACACAGACATACACAGAAATAATGTTAACCAACTATCTAAGCACCTCTTAACCTTGTCATGATGACGCAGAATACACTATTACGCATGGCTTCATTGAGTAGCCCTCCAGATAATTACTGGGGATCTCTTACTTGTTCTTACGCTTATATTTTCTTTTTGATCTCCGCTCCTTCTCTCTCCTACTTCTTTCTCTCTTCCTTCTCTCCCTCCCTTCATTCCTTTTTTCCTTTTTTCTTGTTTTGATTCTTTTTTTCTGTTTCCTTCCTTCCTTCTTTCCTTCCTTCCTTCCCTCCTTCCTTTTTTCCTCTCTTTTCTCATCTGCTTATTTCCTTTCCTGTCTTGCTTTGAAACACTTTTTGTTCATTTGCATATAATTTACTTGTTGATTTCTAAAATTTAGATGAACATTTTATAGTATTATTAGGGGCCACAGGGGCTGAAGTGGTGGTCCAATGTGCTGGCTAAACCACTCACAATCATAACAGGGGTGACCAGCATTTTCATAGCTGTTTGTCTGGAGTGGGTTTTCTATGATCAGTCAGCATCCTAGATCTCTGAATACATTTGCCTCAATGTATTCTGTAAGCCATTTACATTTGGATAAACATCCACACAGGAATTCTGAAGTGATTATAAAAATTGAAACAATGCAGGGCAAAATGACACATTTTACAGGGGATAAGACTCTACTAATGGTACAGTATAATCTATTCATTGTGTTATGGCCCTGGGTTCTCTAAGGAGTGTCTGAAATCTGTGAGATATTTCTATATCCAAATTTACATTGATCTCTCAAAAATCTCTCTGAAGGCATTAATTGCAAATAGATCAAGGTTTTTTCTCAGTTTCATTCTACTTGCCGCAAGTGCTCTGGGAGATTACATTTCTCCGAGTGAAGTCAATGAAGCCCTGAGATTAACATTCACCCATGAGGAATGGCCAGCCCCTGGAGAGCTTGGCCTATGCACTTTGAATTGTACAGGCCAGGGAAAAGAGCTTATAACTCAAAAGCTCACAAGCAGGATCTACCCAAATTTGTCCTCATCTCTAATTCTGCTTTTTTCCTGCAGTTTTTTTTTCCTTCCCTTTCTGCCTCTTCTCTTCTTGCCACCTTTAGCATAACCACTCCAGTAAGGACGTGAATGATAAGAAAGCAAAACAGCCTGATTGCTAATGCAGAGAAAGTTTTAATGGTCTGGATAGAAGATCAAACCAGCCACAACATTCCCTTAAGCCAAAGCCTAATCAGAGCAAGACTCTAACTCTCTTCAATTCTATTAAGGCTGAGAGAAGTGAAGAAGCCACAGAAGAAAACTTTGAAGTTAGTTCATGAGGTTTGAGAAAAGAAGTCATCTCTGTAACATAAAAGTGCGAGGTGAAGCAACAAGTGCTGATGTATTTTGATAAATTTAATCGAGCCAGCTTGTGTACAGGCATATCATATTTGATTGCACTTTACAGATACTGCATTTTTACAAATCGAAGGTTTGTGGCAACCCTGCATTAAGCAAGCCTATCAGTGCCATTTTTTCCAACAACACACGTTCTCTTTGGGTCTCTGGGTCATGTTTTGGTAATTCTCAGAATATTTCAAACTTTTTCATTATTATTACATGTATTATAGTCACTTGTGACCATCAATTTTTTGTAATTGTTTTATGGTGCCATCACCCCCACCTATATAAGACAGTGAACTTAATCAATGAATTGTGTGTGTGTTCTGACTACTCCACTGACTGAACATTCTCTCTTCTCTTTCCTGCTCCTCAGGCCTCCCTATTTCCTGACACACAAAAA
Organism: Chlorocebus sabaeus; assembly: GCF_047675955.1. Taxonomy (NCBI): domain Eukaryota; kingdom Metazoa; phylum Chordata; class Mammalia; order Primates; family Cercopithecidae; genus Chlorocebus; species Chlorocebus sabaeus. The sequence goes on from NC_132913.1 coordinate 37,628,546, forward strand.
TTTTGAAGTTAAGCCAATGAATAACCCTATAATGGACTCTAAGTGACCAAGTGAAAGGAAGAGTTGCACACCTGTCACTTTAAATCAAAAGATAGAAATGATTAAACTTGGTGAAGGAAGCATGTCAAAGCTCAGGTAGGCCAACAGCTACGCTTCTTGTGCCAAACCATTAGCCAAGTTGTGAATGCAAAAGAAAAGTTATCAAAGGAAATTTAAGGTACTATTTCAGTGAACAAACGAATAATAAGAAAGCAGAAAAGCCTGATTGCTAATGCAGAGAAAGTTTTAGTGGTCTGCATAGAAGATCAAACCAACCACAACATTCCCCTAAGACAAAGCCTAATCCACAGAAAAATCCTAACTCTTCAATTTTATGAAGACCGAGAGAGAGGAAGAAGCTACAGAAGAAAACTTTCAAGTTAGTTCATGCATCTTAAGAAAGGAAGCCATCTCTACAACATAAAATTGCAAGGTGAAGCAGCATGTGCTGATGTAGAAATTACAGCAAGTCATCCAGAAGATCTAGCTAAGATCGTTGACAAAGGTGGCTACAATAAACAACAGAACAACAGACATTCTATGTAGTCAAAATAGTTTTATATTGAGAGAAAATGCTAGGTAGGATGTTCATAGCTAGAGAAAAGAACTCAATGCCTGACTCCAAAGCTTCAAAGGACTAGCTGGCCTTCTTGTTAGGGGATTAATGCAACTGGCGACTTTAAATTGAAGGCACTATCCATTTAGCTTTCCAAAAATCATAGGGCCCTAAAGAATTACGCTATATCAGTGCTATCTGTGCTACATAAATTAAACAGCAAAGCCTGGATGACAACACATCTGTTCACTTCATGGTTTACTCGGTATTCTAAACCCAGTACTGAGATACACTTCTCAGAAAAGAAGGTTTCTTTCAAACTACTGTGCTCCTTGACAATGCACCTGGTCACCCAAGAGCTCTGACGAAGTTGTATAAGCAGATGAATTCTGTTTTCATGCCTGCTAATACAACACCCTTTCTAAAGTCCATGGATCAAGGAATAATTTTGACTTTCAAGTCTTATTAGTTAAGAAATATATTCAATAAGGCTATAGTTGTCATAGATACAGATATTAATTAGATTTCTCAAATGGATTTGGGCAAATTAAATTGAAAATCTTCTGGAAAGGATACAGTATGCCGGATGCTATTAAGAACATTTGCGATTCATGAGAGGAGGCCAAAATGTCAACATTAACAGGAATTTGGAAAAAGTGGATTTCAACCCTCATGGATGACTTCGATGAGGGGTTCAAGACTTCAGTGGAGGAAGTAACTACAGATGTGATAGAAATAGCAAGACAACTAGAATTAGAAGCGGAACCTAAAGATGTGACTGAATTGCTGCAATCACATGGTAAAACTTGATTGGATAAGAAGTTCCTTCTTATGGATAAGCAAAGAAATTGGTTTTTTGAGATGGAATTTGCTCTTAGTGAAGATGCTGTGAACATCATTGAAATGATGACAAATGACTTAGAATATTGTAGAAACTTCACGGATAAAGCAGTGGCAAGGTTTGAGAGGATTGACACCAACTTTGAAAAAAGTTCTACTGTGGGTAAAATGCTAGGAAACAGCGTTGTATGCTACAGATAAATCTTTCATGAAAGGAAGAGTCGATCAATGCGCAAACTTCATTGTTGTCTTGTTTAAAGAAATCACTGCAGCCACACCAGCCTTCAGCAACTACCACCCTGATCTCTCTGCAGTCATAGATATTGAGGTAAGACCTTCCACCAGCAAAAAGATTACAACTGATGAAGGTTTGGATAATCTTTACCAATAAAGTATCTTTCAATTAGGGTATGTACATTGCTTTTATTTTTAACATACTGTTATTTCACACTTAATAGACTACATTATAGTATAAACATAACTTTTATATGCACTGGAAAACCAAAGCATTTATGTGATTTGCTTTATTGCAATATTTGCTTTATTTTGTGGTGACCTGGAAGCAAACCTGCGATATCTCTGAGGTATGCTTGTGTATAATACAAAATTTAGGAGCTCTTGAAACCTTGTTATTTTTGCAAATAATGATAATAATACATTGTAGAGCAATTTGGTAGGTACAGTTTTTCCTAATGTAATGTGTATCTGAAACTCAATAAGTGGAACCAAGTGACAGACCTGAGAGAGATGTCAGTAATGCCTGACAGGTCCATCCCAAAAACTGAATCTAATCCAAGTAGAAAGGTATTTCTGACAAAATTCTGAAAGTTGATTTTACCACCACTGAGCATGTATCATTGAAACTCAATGACTTGCTTCATGAAATAGACTCTGAAAATTCATCAACATTAGCAATCATTTGACTGATGGTGTTCAAGAAGTTACATTTTTTGTAAAGGAGAATTACTCATCTTTAACACCCAGACTCTTCCAAGTAACAGCACAAAATTGACATTGAAAACCCTAGTAAATTAGACATGTTATGAACATTATCTACAAGCTCTAGTTTTCCTTCTGAAGTTGTTGGAATGACTGTGGGCATGGTGAAGAGAGATGCAGGTAAAACTAACTAGACTTTAATTGTTGATGGGGGGAGTAGGGTGGCTGAAGGAAGTCACTCGTCCTTTCTGGTACTCAGTTTCCTCCTTTGTAAACTAGATTAGTGTTTCTCAGATTTTTACATTTCATTATACAATAGCAATGTAACTGGATGCTAAAGATAATCGGGTTATCAACTTTGAGTTCTGCCAAATAAGGACATCAAAAAGATGCCATCTACTCTCACCATAATTTTATAAAGGGCAGGAAACTTTCGCACCAAAAAGTCATTAAACCTAACTTTAGAAAATGTTTCTACAAAGTTCTTTTTTTTTTTTTTTTTTTTTTTTTGAGATGGAGTTTTGCTCTTGTTGCCCAGATTGGAGTGGAATGGCGCAATCTCGTCTCACCGCAACTTCCGCTTTCCAGGTTCAAGCGATTCTTCTGCCTCAGCCTCCCGAGAAGCAGGGATTACAGGCATGCGCCAGAACACCCAGCTAATTTTTTGTATTTTTAGTAGAGATGTGGTTTCTCCAGGTTGATCAGGTTGGTCTTGAACTCCCGACCTCAGGTGATTCGCCCACCTTGGCCTCCCAAAGTGCTGGGATTGGAGGCATGAGCCACCATGCTCAGCCCTCTACAAAGTTCTTATTTTTCTAGGACTTTATCACTGACCAGTATGGGTCCTTGAAACAGCATTTGGGAGTCCTGGATGTTTACAGCCCTGATTTTTATATATGTTAATGGCTATGGTCTGAATGTTTATTTCAGCCACCAAAATTCATATTTGAAATCCTAGCCCCTATAGTGATGATGTTGGGAGATGGGGCCTTTGGGAGGTGATTAAGTTATGAGAGCAGAACCCTCAGGAGTGGGATTAGTGCTCTTAGAAAAGAGGCCTAAGGAAACTTGTTTGCCCCTTTCATCATGTGAGGACACAGTGAGAAGGCACCATCTATGAACCAGGAAACAGGCCCTCACCTGTCACTGAGTCTGCTGGTGCCTTGATCTTGAACTTCCCAGCCTCCAGAATTGTTGGAAATAAATTGATGTTGCTGTTTATAAGCCATTCAGTTTATGGTATTTTATTGTAGCCACCCAAACACACAATAACCCAAAACAAAAATTAGGTAGATCCAGTCTTCAAATTCTATATGACTCAAAGCTTATTACTCATCTATTTTCTGCCGTTTACTGTTTCTTCATTCATCAAGTTCTTAAGACATTCCATTTTGAGAAATGCCAGTTTTTAAGCTTTCCTTCCTATTTCACAGATATCACCAAAATGTAGGTTTACTAATTTTTTCTGTACCCCAAACTTATTCTCTCTTATTTACTGAACTTTTGTTTGATTACAACAAAGAAAACACACACACACACAAAACCTCACGCTCATTTCAACTGCTTGATTGACAAAGGTGGCTAGTGGCTACTGTTTTGGACAGCAGAGAGTTACAGGACAGAAAGTCCTATTAGACAGAGCTTTTTGGAGAGTATAAACAGAATATGAATTTTGTTTTTTCTACCTAGAATTACTGAGTGAGGAGTTAGGGAAGAAGAAAAGAACTTATAAATTTTGCACAGTCACCAACTGAATTGTAGTAAAAAGTAGGTAAATTTTGTTCAGGAGATTTTCTTGATGTAGATCTTTATGACTGTGCTCTGACATTCTTCTAGTATATTTGTTTGGCTACTTCTTTCTTCTTAGGTAATAGAACAAGAACAACCATATTTTATAATTTTGGTTTCTTGAAATCCAGATTCAGATTCAGTTCTGGGCTCTCATATCATATGGGAGTGAAGGGTTTTTGGAAACAGCTGGTCGGTTTGGAATACTCTGCTATCCTCCTTCCAGCCATCCTTCCCTGCCACCTCCCCATTCAGTCTTCATTTACTCAGTCTCACAGGCAAGCTTGCCAAACGGCCTCAAATAAGCTCCATCTGCTCACTACCTAATCTCTATTTAAATCAAGCTAAATAAACACTTTTTTTCTGGGAGAACTGGGCACATTTCTGTAGTAGAATTGTATGGAAACATCTCTCCTCACATCTTCCACAGCATTCGTTTGTGGGGTTTGTTTTTCTTTAAGGCCTTTTCAGGCTATGCTGTAATTAGCACTGCAGCTTTTGCTTATTTTTGAAATGATTATCTACCCAACACACAAAAAAAAGAAAGGCAAAGTTTGTGGTTATTTGGTTAATTCAGGCAGTGGAGTCAGCCACAGCAGATAATTATGTTTCTCTTGAAGAAATCATTCGGAGAATGAATTGCTCTGTGAAGTTACCTGCCGTGATCTCATCTATCAGATAGTGGGCCCTCTATTCAGTGCTCTCCAGAAAAAAAAAATATCTACATCTCTATTACCTTCCACACCTGGCCTTCCCAACCTGTCCATCCTTCCTCTCCTGGTCTCTTTTTACTTCCCTAAAAAAATCAAGGAAAGTGAAACTAAAGTTACTGTTGTTTTAATGGTCATTCTGAAACCTGACATTGTTTTCCTGGAAATTGTTCAGTACTCTGCCATTTCTAGATGGATAGGAGGGGAAGTGGTCGAAATCAAAGAGTGAAGCCGACTAAGGACTAATATCTAATAAATCTTGAATTTCAATTTGCAATATATTTATTAATCACAAAAATCTTTGACAGAATGTCATGCATGCCCATCCTCATGGGTGCCCAATTTTTCTGCAGAGAGTATTGATGGTAATTTCTTCTGGTCCAAAGGGAGTCAATTTTAGTAGCAACAATAAAATGTCATGAGAGGTCCCTTTTTTATTTTCTATCTTTAAAAAGAAAAATCCAAAACATCTATGTAATCCCCAAACTTCAAATGTACTTGATTCTTTACTTGCTCTTTTGTTGATACTACAGTTTTTCTTAAGGTTTATACAGATTCTGTCTAGTCTCAAAGGAGCATCGCTCAGTTCTGTTCCGGGCACACGTGGTATTATGCTTTCTTGGGTTTATGTCCTTCGAGGTATTTTTAGATGTCACTGGCAAATCTTATTCCTGAATTTTTTCTTTTTCAGTTCCTTTTCTATGCAAAGTCTGTTCCCCAACTGGCTATTCACATATTCATGGTCTATAAAAAGAACTGCTTGGTATGGTTTGGATCTGTGTCCCACCCAAATCTCATGTAGAATTGTGATTCCTAATGTTGGAGCTGGAGCCTGGTGGGAGGTGATTGGATCATGGGGGAGGTTTCTCATGAAAGGTTTAGCAGGGTCTCGTTGGTGCTGTTCTTGTGACAGAGTTCTCATGAGATCTGGTTGTTTAAAAGTGTGTGGCACTTCCCTCCCTCTCTCTTCCTCCTGCTCCAGCCATGTGAAGTGCTCACTCTCCCTTTGCCTTCCACCATAATTGGGAGCTTCCTGAGACCTCTGCAGAAGCAGAAGCCATTGTGCTTCCTATATAGCCTGCAGAACTGTGAGCCAATTATATACCTCTTTACTTTATAAATTACCCAGTCTCAAGTATTTCTTCATAGCAGTGCAAGAACAGACTAATACACTGCTCTATTTCAATGTGGTATTATTTACACTCAATGTTCCATTTGTGAGAACAGACAAATATTCCTGGTTATTTTCTCCAACTATTCCACCCACAGAGGCTTCACATGTCCTCCTACAAAAGCCACTCTTAGTATCATTGTGAATAAGAGGCCACATTTACCTAGCATAATACCATGTCTTGAACTTCAGGTGATTGATAAAAGTAAAGCCATTGCTCCTTTTATTTTATTGATTATTAGAAGTATGCTTAATGACAAGAAAACTGATAATTCCTTGCACTTGAATATTTCCTGTGGCATGGAAAAAGCATGTACGTTACTACCTATCAGAAGACGTGGCTCTAGTTCTGGCCTTGCCACTTTCTGGCTATAAGACATTGAATGCTAATTAGCCTCTCTGACTTGATGACTCATCTATTCAAAAAAACAAACATACAATCATCTATAACTCATAGGGCTGTGAACAAAAAAGATGGTGTTCTTTGAGAACAAGAACTGTCTTTTCATCTTGGTATCTCCAGCATCTAGTACATTGCTAAAAAAAAAAAAAAAAAAAAAAAAGGTAGGAACTCAATGAAATGGTAGTCTGAATCAATGAGAAAGTAAAAGGCTGGATGACTGAACTAGTCAATGGACTTGAATGCATTACTATATAGAGATAAAGAGAAGCTGTTTCAATTTATCAAAACAAACAGGACAAAGTTTAGTATAGAGGATCGAAAGTCTCACAAGGAAGTTGAAAGCCACTGTGGCTTAGGCACTTTCGTTTCCTAATTAACACAAAAAAGCTAGAGTTGAAACCAGTAGCAGGCTTGATTACAATTTTTCAAAGTATTTGTTAAATTACTAATAACGTCAATCACCATTATAACAACAACAATAACATTAACAGGACACTTACACTGTGCTGGGCACTCTGCTAAGTGTTTAATGTGCTTTATTTCATTTTATCTTCAAAAAGAACCCTAAGAGGTAGATACCAACATATTCCTTAGACATTGAAAAACAAAAAGTGACATAACTAAGGTCACACAGCCAGCACATGGCCAAGCCCCTGCTGAATGCTATTTTCTTATCATCACTTCAAAGTCACACTGTAATAAAATCTGTGGTTGATTGGCCTCATTTGCTTGACAGACATTATAGGAGAGCACAGTCCATGTTCTATTTAATTTTAAGTCCTCAGAACACAAATGGTGCCTGGCCCACTGTATACTTGAATGTTGAATGAACTAATTGGTGGTTCGGCCCATACATGAACTTTGTTTTCAGGCATCCCAAAGGCCTTTGTTGAAGTTCTATGTTTCTTTCTCTTCCCTTCTTGTCCCTCTATCCCAGCCCAACACTTACTGCCCCCGTTGATCCTTTGGCCAGCCAAACTTCTGGTTTACTTGGCAAGGCCAGTTTCAGAAATCTCAAGTCCAATCTATGTTATAATTTTTTAAAAAAACCACATACAATTTATTCCGCTCATACAATCTATTCCACTCTAAAATTAATATCTTCCTTTTATTACACTTCATTTTTCTATTTCAAGGCAGTCATGTTGCAAACCACTTTTGGATCATGATTTGTAATGTGTGTGTGAGTTTGAGGTATACCTGCTCGCAGAAGATGTTTCTTCTGCTTTTGCAACAACTCACAGACCACATCTATTAAATTTGGATCAGAAAGAGCATCCTGTTCCTAAAGACCCAGTCTATAAACTGGAAACAGAATCACGACTATTTTGGGGAGCAGCTGCCCTCAGATTTCTCATCATCCATCTTCAATGCTTTTAATGACTAGATTGTAGATGACTTCAATCTTGCCCATAGGGATGCTGTGTTCCATTAACCATCTCCATACATCTCTACAGATCATGCTCTTCTGGCTGCCCCTCTGACTTTGCTGCTCATTATGAAATTGTGCCCACTGGCTTGTTAGGTACCGTCTCCTGGCCCCTAATATGGGATCCTGTCATCCTCATTGCTATCAGGAAGCCCAGTACTATAAAAGTATTTCCAAAGGCCAGTCTAGGCCAATAGAGAGTAGCCATCACTGTGCATCTCAAAGATGAGGGTGCCTCTCTCACCAACGCATTTCTCACTACTTTGGTAAGTGGAATATTTGCCAGGTTCTCTCTTGAAACAGAGTTGGCTGCTGGACCTTCCAGCCTTATCTGCTGTATTCTCTTCAGCATGCCTTTTCTGAGCCTTTGAGACCTTTTACCAGGCATGGCAGCTCTGGCATTTCTACTTCACTAAGCTTGGGCCGTCCATCACTGTCTCCTAGCTTCCAAGAGCCATCCTATCTGAAAATTTCCCCAGTCTCCTGGTGACTTTGCCAGGGTATGTTTTCTTCCATCATGAGGCAGTACTACCATATTGACGAAATAAAATATTCCTTTTCTAACTTATGTTCTGCTTCCCTTGATCAGCATCCGCATTCCCTTACATTACTCTCCTGGCTGGATTCTACAGCTTCTTTGTGGGATAGCCCCTTTCTCTCTTAGCAGACTCAGAACTTCCTCGCTTGTATTAAGTTTTGACTTAACCATAGTTATTTTTCTGTCACCAGAAAGAGAGGTGAGGGTACATCCTGAAGGGGGTTCACAGTGTCTTGCAAGTCAAGACCCTTTGAATCATCTGCAAGCAAGGAGGAGGAGAAGCTAGCCTTTCACAGGGAGAAGTCAGCCACTTCCGTGGAACCAGAAGGTATAGAAAGATTTGGGAGCTCAAGATTCTTTAGTGCATTGACCCAGATTCCCCATCCCAATGTCAGAGTTTCATTCTTTTCCAATGAACACTCTAACCTTGGCTTGGCTGAATTGCTGAAGTTGAAAATTCATCTGTCTCTGGAATTCTACTACTCTTGTAATGAAGTTAGGGGCCTGATCCTCACCTTTCTCTGCTCTCTGGTATTAGATGAAGATCTCTTTGTTTGCTGCCAAGGAGACCATCTGGTTTACACACTTCATCTTGAATTGTTGATTCATCATCCTCAGCCTGTCATTATCTTTCTCCAGTACATCAGTTGGCCCCAGCAATGATTTTCTAATTCTATAATTGGTGCTCAATAATTATTTGTTGAATAAATCAACAAGGCCCTGAAGAGGATGATATCATTGAGGAGAAAGGTGTGGTAAATATTTTGAAATATAGCAGAACAGACTAATACAAATTAAAAATGTGTCCACTGGATTTGATATTTAGGAATCTATGTAGCTTAGTGCTCCAATAGAGAGTGTAATTGATACATTCTTACTGGCATTGCTTAACACTGAACTTATCATGATGATTGATTTACTCAACAAATAATTATTGAACACCAAGCAAGTACAAGGCACTATATGTACAATGATAATCAAACGAGACTGAATGCTTAGAGCCTTATAATTTGTAAAGATGCTTCCCATTCTCATAATGAGAGTGTGAACACTTACAGCTTTGCATTCTTGAAATGCCTACTTTAAACATCCATCATGAAGTTCTTTAAGCAATGACCACAATTCAGCCTATGTGACACAAATGCTTATTCACAATCTTTCGTACCTCCTGAAACCCAAATCTCTTCATCATATTACAAATGCTGAAAGCAACCATGGGGTAGAATTTGTGGTTGTGTCTTAGGGAAAGAGCAATGAAATTGGGTCATAAGGCAATTATACCTACTCAACCAGACGTGATTGGTCTTGTGCAACTCCATCTGTGTATGTGAATAACTCAAGTCATGGAAAATATGTACTTGAATCAAATAATATATCTAAATGTGTAGATAATGGCAACAAAGTGCTTTCAAAATAGAAGAGACTACCATCAAGATACATGTGAAACCTAATTTTTTTCATTTTCATTCTTTTATCTATTATGTAAGTAGTTGATTTGCAGGTCTAAAAATGAATCCAAATGCATAGCAAGAGGCACATCACAATAACTTAAGCTCACTTCGGCAATTGTTGAATTTCACTTGCAGCGCACAGTAAAACAAAATGCTTCATGAAGAAGGTGTAGTTGCCCACATTTCATTGTGATGTGTGTACCAAAATCATATCCCACTTCAGGAGAATTGGTTGCTGGGCTTGAACTCTTTGGCAGAATGAATGGATTTTCACTTTTTCCACAGGCCACTCAGCACTGCAGATCAGTAACACCATCGATTTAGAGGCACTTACAAAGCAAGTCGAAGCAACAATAGGAACTGATTATTACAGGAAGAGAAAAAGAAGAGGGCTGAGGGGCGCTGGAAAGGTTTTTTTTAAATGAACCAGAAAATATATATTATTTTCCACACTGGGTTTGCTAGCCATAGGTCACAGTGGACAAGACGAATGATGATGACAAAGAGAGATAAACATATTTCAACTGCTCCTAAGTACCTGTTTGAAATGGGTAAGTGAGAATTTGTTCTGTTAGGGTCCCTATAGCTTCAATTTCTAACTCTTCTAACTCAACAAGAGCTTTCCCAAAGGGCTTCACAGAATACAAATGTGTTTCACAAGTTTGTAAAGATCTTGTTTCCTCAAGGTATTTTGTTGTCGTTGAGAAGCATGGAAGGCATAGCGTGGAGGGAAATTATGGTAGGACAACTTTGCTAGTCAACATTGAGCATTTTTACATGCTTACTTTGATATCTATGCGGGAGTTTTATTGAGTGCTTGTCACAAGCAAATAATAAATATTCAAAGAGGAATGAGTAAAATGTAATCATAATTTGGTATGACATACTCAACCTTAACAAATGTCTAATATAAGGTATATATACCGTATGGTGGTATGCTGTATGTACAAATGACCAAAGGCAGAAAGAATTGAGTAAATTTCTTTCTAAAGTATGTATTTCTCTTAATACTTTCATTAAAGATAATCCTTTAAGTAGATAAATTCAGTGAAATACCTAAAATCTTTAAGCGTATTCAGTTTAGATTAACACTGGTTTCCAAGAATTTAAGGGATGCATTAGTGATAAGCCTAAAGGTAAGCAAACAAACGAACAAGAAACACAATTATTAATTTTAGGGAAAGAAAATGGGTTGCAGTAATGGGAGACTAATCACAGAAACCCACTGTGCTCAGGTGTAAACAGACTATCATACCCATAGTAATGCAAATATGAAATACTTATTACTCAAAATACTTTATAACTATATTTACGGGATGGGAGGAAGGTGATGGTATGTGTGTGTTTGTGTGTGTGTGTGTGTATGGACATAAACACGCACATGGAGTGGGGGTCAATAAATAATGCCTAACACTGAAAACAAAAATATAACCTTACTACCAAGACATATAATGGTAAATGTTAAGATAAATAACTAACATTTTTGCAAGTTGTTACCTCTGGACAGCAGGAAATGGGGAGCAGGAAGGTATTTGGAGACTGAGGTTTTCTTAACGAGCTCTGGATAACGATATGACTCTTTAAAACCTGTAATTATATAATTTTGATAAAAATAATGGCTTAAACCTAAACATACATGTTACATCACAGCATGTAATAAAAATAAATCTGTTTTTATATATGTATTTAAGAGATTTATAAGGGTTAATTACGCTTAATAATTCCTATTTCTGGGGAGTGGGATTATGGCAATGAGGAGAGGAGGGAACGGCTTTTATATACTTCAATAGATTTGATTTTTTTGAGTGAGCATATGTTATTTTTCAGAAGTTAAGTTTCTACATAAATAAAAATGTATATACATTAAAATGGAAATAAAGTACATTATGAATTAAATAATTTCATTTATATTAGGGCTTATTTGTACACAATCATAAATGATACAAATGAATTTCAAAACTCAAAGAAATTGACTGAATTACACATTTAAAATTTGGAGACTGGTTTAGGGAAGACATTACAGTGAGATATACAGGAACAAAGTCAGACCGAGTGGCTTATTTGATGAAGTTAAGTGAGATCATTACATTGTACATTTTAAAGTGCACGTTGTATATTTCAAAGTGCAGAACCAATGAATGTGTAAATTATCACACCTGGAGCAGATGTAGGCAGATAGTAAACAACAGAGAGGCAAATGGCAGCCCAGAGACATGCTCTTTTCAAGATGACCCAGAACTACTCGGAGACTTTTAGAATTGATTATCATTCAAATATATACCCAGGAAGCTCAATGTTTGGCATGATATGTCTTAGTATCAAGTGTAGCATTTAAGTGAAGTTCAACCCCCCTGAGTTACAATTAATTATTCTGCTGGAAGCATATATAGTTAGCTAGGTTGCTCAGAGAACTGATTGAGTACAGCCAAGTTTCTTGCTGTGATCCCTAAGTCAGCTCCCTGGCTTGGTTCTATGCCTTAGACACAGACCGTACTCTCAAACCAACAGTGTTAGAACTGCATACCCTGGGCCACAAAGAAGATTAGACAGGGAAGTGTGCTTAATCTGTGTAAATCCATTCACATTAGATAAAAGGTCAAATATTGTTCTACTATGTTAGGTAACTAGCAACATATTTTTATGAATAGGCAACATATTACTATCTCATGTTGATGTTGTTTTACTCCTGCTGCTGGGGATTGCAGCTCTTAGAATATTTCTGCTTTTCCCAGGCTAGGGTACTTAGAATCTCAAACTTGGAAGAAACCCAATAGGTCATTTGATCCCCTCCAGTGCATGATGCAGAACTTTTCTCTACAGCATGCTTGGAAAAATAATTTAGTCTATGCCTTATCATTATTGGTGGCTGACGGGGTGAGTAGTACTCCTCATGTCAAATGAACATTAACTTCACTCTTGGACAGTAATCATTGTTAAAAGTTCTCCTACTGATGAGCCCAAGGATTCTAGGTTTGCTATCTGGCAGAACATGGAATAATTTTAATCCTTCTCTGATTTGTGTATAGTCCTATGCTGTTGTATGCCTTTTCTGTTTGTGACCCAAAAAATAGCACATTTTTAAACCATTTCCAAAGGTCTGCTTTTCATTTTTGTTATGATCTTGATATGTTCCAGACTGCCAGTGTCCCTCTGAAAAGGTGATACCCTGATCTGAATAGAAGTCTCAAGATGTGGTCCACCTTGGACAATAACCCTCTTGCTCTCTTCAATTTCTTGCCTGTGTACTTCTATGGAAACACCGAAAGAAAGAAGCGCCACTGGCTGTGAAAGGACACAAAGATAGATGTGTACCTGCGGCCCCCCCCCGCTACACCCTTTGTTCTGCTCTCTAATCTTTGCACGTACCAGAGATTTTGTTTTGCACATACCAGAGATTTCGTAAGTTCTGTGAGTACCTGTTTTTCTGCACGTACCAGAAATTTTGTAAGTTCTGAGGCAAGGTCACAAGATGTGTTTAAGTAAGATAAACTCTTGCTGCCATAAACCTGCTCTCCCGCCTCAAAGGTTGAACCGAAATATCAGAAATGGCGGGAACCAATCATAGTTAGCCAAATCGCCTTGTTCAAACACTAGCCAATCATATATCTGATTTGTATAATAATTCTATGCCCACTTTTCTTAGACTATATAATACTGCTCGGAGCTCAGTGGGGGAGCTCTCCTGCCCGTCTCGTTTCGCGAGTGAGGGAGAGTTCCAGGTTCGAACCTGTAATAAAGATCCTTGCTGCTTAGCTTTGACTCTGGACTCTGGTGGTCTTCTTTGGGGAATAAACGGTCTGGGCATAACAGCTGCTCTAATCCCAGTGTGGTTTAAGTTGGTGTCCTCAATCTTACCCTGTGCTTTCCTCTGGGGTATAAAAACCACCAGGGCAATGAATCAGGGACTAATTTGAAATATCGAGCCCATTTTGAGAAAGTGCATAACTCTAGGATAGCTAACAAGTTATTCTATGAGTCATGTAGCTTCCAAATTATTGATGTCAACAAAATTGAGAGAGGGGATAATCCAATTATCAAAGGATAGATCATTAGAAACAACTTTTTTGTTATAAATTCCCATGCAGTTATGCCATTCAGAAATTGTGAAAGAAGTTGAGTGATGTTTTTATAATAAAGCTTCTTCCATTTTCATCTATTTATTTATATGAATAGGTTTTCTTAGTGTTTACAACCATAAAAACAAGAAAATCAATACTAAGGCTGAATACTATTTCATTCTACCAATAAATATTTGTTCATGAATTTATAAAATAATTTTATAAAATCTCAATTTACTTTATCAAGAAATACATATCCACTACAATTTTGCTTTTTATGCTTGATAAATATGTATTCAACTTTGTAATAAATGTATGCTGTTTTGGTCAATTATATGCTAATAATAATTGTCAATTCAATCTGGAATATTTTATACACCAAAAGGCTTATGTTGATAAGAATATTTTTAATTTATATTTAAATGTGTATATATATTCATTTCAAACTGTTATAGCATGATTAATAGAAGACTTTGAAACAAAAAATATAAAAAAATGAAATATATGAGTTATAGAAAAATCAGCAACATAAAATTTCACATGATGAAAGAAGAACATTTTCCTGTATTTTATAAGTGATTATGAATATCAGATTATTAAATTATCTAAAGCTCACTAGATAGCTTTTAAATATTGAAGTAACCATTTTGTTTTTAAATATCAATGTTATCAATATGTAGAAATTATATTCTTTGGAACTACTTTAAGAATTATATCCTTCAAAACTATGTATGATCAAAATGCATAGATGTCCCACCAAAACTGTATGAAGGACTATATCTTCTTTAGGGGAGTGGGGAGGTAGAGTCTTGCTCTGTCACCCAGGCTGGAGTGCAGTGGTACCACCACGGCTCACTGCAGACTCAAACTCCCGGGCTCAAAAGAGCCTCCCACCTCAGCCTCCTGAGTAGCTGGGACTACAGGCATGTGCCACCACACCCGGCTAATTTTTGCATTCGTTTCAGAGATGGGGTTTCAGCTTATTGCCCAGGCTAGTCTCAAATTCCCAGGCCCAAGCAATCACCCACCCAAAGTGCTAGGATTACAGGCGTGAGCAACCACACCCAGTCCCTTTTTAAAAATGAAATTAGACATTTTTTTAAATGAAATTTTAGCTTGTTTTTCCCTTTTATGAGCAAAAGAGTTGACTATCACTTCCCCAAGTCTTCCACTAAGAAACCTGTTGCTACTCACCCTGGACTAACTAGCGGGGAAACTATTTGGAGGAGTGTCTCAACCACTTAATCCTTTAGTGCCCTTGGTTGGAGGCGAGGTCCTGGGAGCTAAAGCAATACACTTACTAGTCAGGACTGGGATGAAAATGGAGGGATAGGGCAGTGCCAATAATATTGAAAACAGGCTAATATGTAGCTCACCTCATTACTCTTGCAGACTGCCATAGACCATACCTACTAGACTTTCCTAATGGTATGAAACTGATATTTCCACCATTTACAGTATGAGAGTCAAGTATTTGACATTTTCACTTCAGATAAAAAAGTACTTTAAGCATAGTTCCAGCAAAATACATATTTCACCTACTCGTACGTGTTTTAAATTGTCAAAGCTTTAATGACTGCCAGAATTTCATTTGTGGGCTCTGCAGGGCCAATTTTAGTCATGCTGCACTTAAATGATTGAAACCACTCCTCGCTTATTGATTTTTCATACCATGTGAAATGAAACCCTGTCTCTAGCGGAGTTTTGGAAAAGCAAATAGAGATGCTGCAACAACCTTTGATTTAATTTGAGGGCTTCGTTTCCTGCCTGATTGAGCTCGTGTACTTTTATGAAAAATTATTCAGCCTCATCAGAATAGTGTTATGAGTCACTCCTAGAGTGAGGGCACAAAGCAACTCCAACCGAACAAAAAAGGATGTCCGATTTACCAGGGAGAGAATGCAGCCTGGGAGAAACGGACTCAGGTACGCTCTGGGGAAGAGCAATGGCTTTGGCTTCAAAAAAGGCTGAAGCTTCATTTGGCAACCAATAGAAAAATGACTTTCAGAGATTACTTTGCTTTCACCGAATTTTGCAATTGCTTTTAAACGAACCTTTTCATGACTTCAGCCATTTCTAGGCTTGGCTATATCTGGGCAAGTTCATGTATATAAGTTATATATATGTATTATAAGTTCATATATAAATTATATCTCTATTAAATATATAATTATATTAAGCTATATATCATATATAAATTTTAATATATAATTTATATGTGAATATGTATTTATATATTAATATATAAAATGTATATTAGATATATTTCATATATAAATACAGTTTTATATATAAATAAAGTGAAAAAATTACATTTTTCTTTTCTTAGTACCAATATAAGCACACCATTGCTGGAATTATAAAAATATGTAGAAAATTTCCGTTGATAATGTATTAATGAAATCATAGACTTTTAGAGTTGAACATTTGAGGTTATCCAGTGCCTGGTTCCAGATGAGGTGAACAGAGGCTGAGTGAGTTCCAATTGCATGTTAAAGATGGTGGAACTAGGCTTGGAATCCCAGTTCTACTACTTCTACTGGCTCTGCTAGTCAACTGTTTTTTATACCCTTTGTTTCTTTCGTCTTTGTGTATGAAAGAAATGTGTTGTTAAAATAATGAGAATCTTCCTTCCTCTGGCAGTTCTGTTCATTAGCAAATCTTACCAGACAATTCAACTCTCTTCTTTCCTGCCACTTGCACAGTATGGACCAAAGAAGCTAAGTAGTCCCCTTCTAAGTCATCATTGCAATTAGGGGTCCTTATGTTACATAGATCTAGACTATAAAATGTAAATAATGTCTGTCATGGGCTCAAGAAAAGACTTTTGCTTTTTTGGATAAAAGATATGTACAACTACCATTGTCTTTTTCTTTTTTTCTACCTTGAACACAAATTTGCAATGCGAAGCTGAATCAACCATCTTGGGAAGTGATAAACATGAAGAAATATCCAAGAAAATTATAGAAACGCCCTAATAAGTTTGGGACACAGAACCATCACCAACAACTGCCTATTTCCAGATTTCTTTTTTTTTTTTTTTTTTTTTTTTTGAGGCGGAGTCTTGCTCCGTCGCCAAGGCTGGAGTGCAGTGGCACTATCTCGGCTCACTGCAAGCTCCGCCTCCTGGGTTCACGCCATTCTCCTGCCTCAGCCTCCCAAGTAGCTGGGACTACAGGCGCCTGCCACCACGCCCGGCTAATTTTTTTTTTTTTTTTTTGTATTTTTAGTAGAGATGGGGTTTCACCGTGTTAGCCAGGATGGTCTCGATCTCCTGACCTCGTGATCCACCCACCTCGGCCTCCCAAAGTGCTGGGATTACAGGCTTGAGCCACCGCGCCCGGCCCAGATTTCTTGTTATATGAGAAAAAACAACCTCCCTTTGTTTAGACACTTTATTTGTATTTTCTATTCCCTGGAGCAAAAACATTCCTTACTAACATTTCTATTTCTCATTTTGTGCATAAATGCATATTACATAAAGGAGAGCCAAGATATCCACTTTGGAGCCCAAACTGAGGTAAGTGTGTGCTGTGTGCCGAATGGCTTAGGCCACCTGATGGAATTTGGGAAGTGTATCCTCTGCATCCACTACTCATCTTTCTGAGTTCTCTACTTTCAAACTCACTCCCTATAGAGGGTTAAGTGGTGACTCCCAAAAGATATGTTCAAATCCTAACCCTTGGTGCCTGTGAATATGACCTTATTTGAAAATAGGATATTACAAAGGTAATCAAGTTAAAAATCTCAAGATGAGATCATCCTGGATTTAAGGTGGACCCTAAATCCAATGACTAGTGTTCTGACACGAGAAGGGAGAGGGTGATTTGATACACTCAGTGTCAAAAAGCAATAGGCCATGTGATGATGGGGGCCAAGACTGGAGGTCACCACAAGCCATGGAACACCAAGGATTGTCAGCAGCCCCAGGAAGCTGGGAGAGAGCCATGGAACTGATTCTCCCCCGATACCTTTTGAGGGTGCATGGCCCTGCTGACACCTGATTTCAGATTTTTACCTCGCAAACTGTGAGAGACTAGGTTTCTGTTGTTTTAAGCCACTAAGTTTATGGAAGTTTGCTATAACAGCCCTTAAAAACTAATACACTCCCAAAGATGCGCAGTGCTTCAGTGCTGCAGAATAGCCTCAAATAGGAAGAGTGAGCTACACTTAACACTTAAGGTAGGAAAAACATGTTGCTAAAATGTTGGGATTCTAGGCATTAGTAGGATGCCCTTTAAATCATGTTCATAGCACAAGTAAGGCTCTCTGGCAGACTTTTAAATTTTTCTTAAAATCCATACTCTGGAATATAACATATGACTGAAAGGACTGGCAATATAATGGAAACTTGCATTTCACTAAGCGCCTTAGCAGTTACCTGGATTTTCTTTATAAGGACAATGAAAGCAAGGAGTGGGCATGTTACCAGAAAGGGGTCACGATCCAGACTTCAAGAGAGGGTTCTGGGATATTATGCAAGAAAGAATTTGGGGTGAGTCCACAGAGTAAAGTGAAAGCAAATTTATTATTTGAGAGGTAAAGAAACAAAAGAATGGCTGCTCCATAGACAGAGCAGCACGGAGGGCTGCTGCTCGGCTACTTTTATGGTCATTTCTTGATCATATGCTAAACAAGGGGTGGATTATTCATGAGTTTTCTGGGAAAGGGGTGGGGATTTTCCGGAACTGAGGGCTCCTCCCCCTTTTAGACTATACAGGGTCACTTCCAGACGTTGTCATGGCATTTGTAAACTATTAGGGCATTGAGGGGAGTGTCTTTCAGTATGCTACTGCATTATAATTATCAGTGCCATCTTGGTTTTGATAAGTTTTAGTGCATCCTGTTTTATCAACAGGATATTTTTGATGTGTATCTTGTGGTACCAGTCCTGCCAATCTCATCCTGTGACTAAAAATGCCTAACCTCCTGGGAATGGAGCCCAAGCAAGTTTCAGCCTCATTTTACACAACCCCTGTTCAAGATGGAGGTGCTCTGGTTCAAATCACTCTGACAGGTAGACATTGCCCCAAAGCCAAGCATTATAGAGAATCTTATCTGGTAACAAAGAGTTGATCTGAAGTGATGTTTGAAAATGAGTGGGGTGGGTAATTGTTGAATCAGGGAGACAACGGGTAGGGAATGAGGGAGACTGTCATTTAATTGGTAAAGGCCAAAAGTGCTAATTGTTCTGCAATTCCATAGCATTTCACTCAGCATTCCACAAAATCAAGCATGCTCCCTCCTGAAATATTCACATCGCCCCATTGAGATACACTGCCCCAGAGCACCCTGGGAAAGCTCAGCCTTGCATTCCCTCTTCTACTAGACAGCCTTTGGGACACATACACCTTGTCCCTGTGTCCACAGTGAATGGAAATTATCTCCTTCTCCACATTAACTTTGAATACATTGGCCAAGGAAATGGCCCTCGGTGTATACCAGTCCTGCTTCTTTCTCACTTCCTTGGCTAGAGAAAGAAATAATTTAGCAAATTCATCATTAGTTAAGAATAAGGGGCTGCATTTTGTTTTAAAAATCCTCTCCTTCCATTATCAGTTCTAATAGAGGCCATATCAAAATTATAATTAATGAAATAAATGTTAATTCAAATTATCTTTATTTAATGAGTTCATGATTCATTAACTTGAAAAGAATCCATTTGTTTGCATAAAATGAATCTCAATAATGGAACTATATAATTATTTAGTATGAATGATGATAGTACATTTAATAAAATTAGAAGAATTTTTTGGTAAATGTTACAGATTAGGATTAATTAATACCAGTTATATGTAATAGTTTTACATATTATATATGTAAATTATACTATTAAAATAATTAAAATCTTCCAATGCGATTCTAATAAAATTGTAGCACTCTATTCTTACTCTTACAGTATAAGTTTTCCAAGTCACCAAAATGAAACAGTAAGTTAAAACCGTATTCCTGCTATCAAATCTACTTCCTTAAGAACAGCTGTATTTGGCAAGGAAAGGTTCAGTGGTTTTATTTCATTTATGTTGACATAGTATTCTCAATGAACACAATCACTTCAAAGTGTATATCATGCTTTTAAGAAACAAATACTAGTATGGTAATTTTATAGAAAGAGAACATTGTAATGGCAATTTTTACCTTCTAGAAATAAGCAGTAAGGTAAAGAAAGAAGGGAGTAACTGACAAACTCATTCCAAGACAATTGCTAGCTCCTAGAGACATTATTTGCCTCAATTATTTTCTTTTCTTACATAGACAAAAGGGTACCCTTTTAGAATTACTAAAAACCAATTGCCACAGCCATAGGTATTTTCAGTCATCTTATTCCAGACAAAACAACTCTTTTGCCTTAACAGATGATTTGGATTAACGGAGCATTTATTTTACTATGAGGCTCCAAAAATAAGCAATTCTGCATTACTGTCCAAAAGAGAGAGGCTAATTTATACCAAGTAAAACTGAGGTATGGAGACATAAAACGCTATGGCTCAATCAGCTACAGGACTGGGATTAGAACAAAGGTATCTGGAATCCTTGCTCAATGATCATTATTAAAATACTAGAAAGTTCCTTCAGGAAAAGTGGGAAGAAAAAGAGAAATCCATCAGAAAAAGAAAGAAATATTTGGTACACATATGGCAAATGTTACTCATTAGAAAGTCATGCAAAAAATGCCATGATTTTTCTAGAAAACTTGACCTCTAAGTCCGCTTATGGATAAAGAGATTTTCTTCTGGCTCCATTGCCATCCAGGATTGTTTTGGGCCAATATCCTTCAGACCATGTCCATCCAAGTCAGGATATGTGCAACAGTAATGGGTCATAAGCCTCTAGTAAGTGAATTCACAAAGCCTTTTGTAAATGGTGCCTTTTCTTAATAGGGTGAGCCATATGTTGATGTGGAAAAATAAAGTACAGGTTTGAAACTGTGTCTAGTAAATTAGGTGGTCACAGAAAGGTTAAATAGAGAATACATATTCTCTAAAAATATACATTGGTGTCTATGTTGTTTGGATTTCCTAAATATAACTATATCAATGAATAAATTCCAAATATCCATTTTAGGGGTACTATGCAGACTTAGCTTTAAGCCTGTTACAGACATAGGAAGTAAGTTGAGTCAGAACACACAAAAAAAAACCCTTTCATGTGGTAGTTTATGAAAGGGGTAGAATTCATCATTCCATGTACAATATAACAAGTACACTAAGCTTTTCTTCCCCTACCTTTTCTGAGTATCACCAAGAATTCTGTTAATTTACATATGGTAGAAAATATGTGATTGATTGATTGATTGGTTCGTTGGTTAATTAGTTCATTCATTCATCCATTCATTCAACAAATACTGATTGAGAACCTTCCATGGAAAAAGCTTGGATGAAAACAAACGTGAAGAGGACACAGCACTTTTTCCTTAAGCTCATAGCTAGTTGAGGAGGCAGACAATAATAGGTGATTAGTAACAATGCAATCATGACCCATTCTGGGGCAGTGGTATAAAGATGCATAGGGGAAAATAGTCAACCCTGCTTAGGCAAATCAGTTTTTCCAGAAAGGAGATATATTTCTACTAGAATAAAGAGAAAGAAGAAATGAGATTGGAGATAAAGGCACTCCAGGCAGAAAAAAATGCCATGATAAGCCATGAAAGTATGAAGTAATACTAGATTGCAAATTCAGAGGATTTTTCATGGGCCAGGTGCTGTTGTAAGCAGTTTCATGTATTGACTCATTTAATTTTCAAAACAGCCCTATGAGGTGAGTGCATTTCTTTTTATAGGTTACAAAAACTCAGGTCTAGAAAGGCTAAGTCACTCCCCTGAGATTTCCAGAGTGGTGATGGCACAGCTGGGGTTTCAGCCCCAGTAGTCTGACCTCAGAGCCCCAGCAGTCCAACACCACACTCTTGTTTCTGAGTTTGGCTATAGAAGAATTGTGTGATGTAGCAAAAGCATCATCTGCATGAAGAAATATGGAAGGAATCAACACCAGAAAGGCAGTGCAGGGGCAGTCCATCACAGTCTCCAGACCTCCACAGCTGACAAGCTAAGATAGCCAGAGCAGAGCAGCTTGTAGAAGCAGCCGTTGTGTGATGCTCCACTATCATGAAGGCCAGAGAACAAAAAGCTACTATGGAAGAACATTAATCACCTGCCTTACATTGGTCTAATTACCTGTACAGATGGATGAGTCTCAACCACCTTACTGTTGTAACGCTGGTTTTTGTTCTTTTGTGACATTTTTATTCTCTAGCCAGCCTCCCTCAAGTGTTATATGACACATATTTATTTTCAATACAGATGTTGTATTGGGAATTTTATGACACTGCTTAACATATCAGGAGATAGCCTGAGGTGGGACAATTACCAGTATGGATGGTGCAGGGGTTTCATTGCTCCATTTCTCGTAGTGTAACACACATGCCCATGGCTCCCCTTTGCTGTAGGCATTTCTCTTTCTAATTCACATTAAAAGCAGCCTCAGCCAATGGAACGCATGAAGTCTGCTGTTGCACAGTATCAACAGAGCCCTGGCACAACTCACTTCCAGTCATCGTTTCCCTTTGGTAACTGTATGTGTCTGGTGCAGCCCCTAGATTGTAAGGGGTCTAAAGCTAATGGCTGGTGTCTCGGCTTTATGCTGTAAATATGTCCCAGGTGTTTTGTGTGAAAGCATCAAATTGAGAAAAGATGTCAGACACCTGGAATTTTTATCAGTGGACTTTGAGGGCAAAAGTGACCCCTCTGGGGACCCTGGAACTACAGAGTTGGACAGTATGATTGTGGTGACCCTGGTAATGAAGTTAGCTTACACATCTTACACATATCTGAGCACTTGAAATTTGCTTTTGTTCTGTGCCTACTAGTAGATCAATATATTTTCATTTTTGTTTGTTTTTGCTTCCTTCCATTCTGGGTAGAAATGTCTCTAGGGTGTTAAATGTATAGAAGATAAGAGCTTGCAAGGTGAAGAGCTTTTTAATCTTTTTTCCTCAAAGACTGGGTCATGCTTTGTCACTCAGGCTTGGAGTGCAGTGGTACAGTCATGGCTCACTGCAGCTTCTAACTCCTGGGCTGAAGTTATCTGCCCACCTCAGCCTCCTGAGTATCTGGGACCACAGGCATGCACCACCACACCTAGCTAATTTTTATGTATTATTTTTAGTTATTTTTGTTGAGACAGTGTCTCACCATTTTGGCCAGAGTGGTCGTGAACTCTTGGCCTCAAGCCATCCTCCTGCTTTGGCCTCCCAAATCCTTGGAATTAAAGGCATGAGCCACCATGCTTAGCCTGCTGGGTTTTTTTTTTTCTAGCTTCTTTGAGACTGATCCTTCTTTGAATCCTAATTTTGAAGATGAGGAAGAGAGAGAGAAGGAGAGAAAAAGAGAGAAAAGGAGAGAAAACTGTCTTCCTATTAGGGTAGCTTACAGTGTCTCTATGTCTATCACCTGAAGTCCGAGGGTCATCTGGCCACCACTCAAAGCCACATACCTGATCTCTTGGTCTAAGGCTCCAGGTAAAGACCCAGATAAGACAGAGCCACGCTCTCAGAAAATACTAGAGGAACAAACATGCCAGCTCCTCTAGCACCCTGCCCTTAGCTATTTCTCATACCTCTCTCATCCTTAGAGCACTTGTAGCAGGAGCTACATTCTGTCAGTTGCAGACTTTGAGAGGAATGGAAATGCATGCCTTCTTTCAGCTGAAGGATAGTGGGAGCGCTCTATATATTCAACACTTGTCAAAAGTCATGATGGATGGGAGACTACATCAGAATCACAGCATGATGCTACCTCCTGTAAGAAGCCTTCAATGATTTCCCATATTTGCTTTATTATTTTTAGCTACCATTTCTCATGCATTTATATTGTTGGCAACTGAAATTCTTTATGTGTTTTATCTCCCTTAATTTAATCTTCAAAACAACTTGGTCAGATAGGCATAAATATTCTTTTTGGGAGTTTGGAATGTGTAAAGTGATCAGGGCAAGAGCACATCATCACTGTTTAACTTATAGAGCTGAGGTTCAAACTCAGACTCCAAAGTCAATGCTTTTAGCCACTCAGTTACACTTCCTAGAACTCACTGAAGAAAGCATCATGCCACTCTTTTGGTTCTATGATGTTCTGCCTTGTATTATTTGTGGGGATTACTTTTTCAAAATACTATTATAAAAACTATTCCTGATTTAGAATTAAATAAAATATCTGTGTTGGAGCCCCAAATTGCTGCTTACTAGATACACAAACTTTGGGAAGTGCACCTGAACTCCCAGAATCTCCATTGCTTCTTCTGACAATATAATATCCTCATAGAGTGGTTGGGGCCAGCACATGGGTACTCGATGCACCTACATAACAGAGTTGTGTTTTCAACTTTTTCTGTCCTTCACAACACCTACTACAACCCTGAGTGATACACAATGTGCTAAACAATTTCTTAAAATTGGATTGAAACTTTAATACTGAGAGAAAAAGTTATTAGACTTATGTAACATCCTTATTACTAGGTATTTTTGCAGTGTGGTTTGGACTGGGCTTTGTATGTTTGATGTTCGCTATATACTTAGTCACTCATTCAGGAGTTCAAGACCAGCCTGGCCAACATAGTGAAGCCCCGTCTCTACTAAAAATACAAAAATTAGCCGGGTGTGGTGGCGTACACCTGTAGTCCCAGTTACTCGGGAGGCTGAGGCGGGAGAATCGCTTGAACCTGGGAGGCAGATGTTGCAGTGAGCTGAGACCACACCATTGCACTCCAGCCTGGGCAACAGAGTGAGTTTCCATCTCAAAAATAAATAAATAAACAAACTTTAATTTTTCAGAGTTTTTAAGAGTTTCCAATCTTTTCTCGCTAGGGTAGCAAAATTTGCACACTGCATGGTCCACCACTTTCTTAAAGCTGCACCAAATATCTTATGAGCTGATTAACTCTGAGCTTTGAGTTTCCCATTTGTAAAATTAGGTTGGATAGAGGTAATTTCCAGAGCTCCTTCAGGCTTCTACCTTTGATTAAATCTATTCCTTCACCTATGACAGTGGTTGCATGGTCTAGAAATTAGGAAAAGTACACTGAGCATTTGCTGGTAGCCTGGTATAACTGACTGGTGACTAAATCACCTCATGTACAAACTTTAGCACTCCAGACCCCCCAGTGCTCCCTGTCCCAGACTGTAAATATGGGATTAGATTTAACATTTTCCTTCCTAACACAGAGGGTCTAGAATACAAAAAAAAAAAAAAAAAAATTATATTTCTATTGCATTTCCTTTAGTGTTAATTGGCTAGTTTCCCTTCTTGGTGGGTTATTTTCTCAATTTAAAAAAATCATTGTTGAAAGAATCTATTTCCCTCATTCAAACAAGTCTGCATTCTTGGCCCCAAATATGATGGTTTGCTCCCCATTGGCAATAGTGAGGATTTAGAAACAGGACATGCCTCAGCTTCTAACTTAGATTACTCAGACCGGTCACTTTTATCCTCTAATGTCTCAGGCTGGTCACTTTCCCTCTCATCACTTTCCACCTCCCTCAAATTCTGTGCTCCTTTTGCTGCATGCTTTAAACTTGCCTGTCTTCTCTACTGAATCCAAGCCACTGGAGGACAGGAACCTCTACTTGCACCCATGTGTGATCTTTGAGTGGGATACACCATTGGCTGAAGTTCAACAGAAAGTAGCATCTCCATAGAGTGACCAGGAGTCCCCCAAGTGCACAGGTCCCCAGAGCTCCAGGAATCTTCCTGAGCTTGGGAGCACACACTCCATGATGTGCTCTGCTGGCAGATCATGGGGACTTTGAGTACCTCTCTTGACTTTTCCTCAAGAGTCTGCTAAGTGGATTCTCTTGGCTAGAAACATGAGAATTTTCAACCATTTCACTTGTCTCAGTGTCTTAGTCCAAGAGTGTGTAAATACAAGAGTGCTCAATACACCATGGATAAAGTAAGCCGATAAATTGTTTCCTGTTTCTAATTCCAACTCCTCTTCCATGCTTATACAGGATGTTATGAGTTGAATTGTGCCCTTCCTCTCCACGTGTTAAAGATACAAAGTTCTAACTGCCGATACCATAGACTGTAATTTTATTTGGAAAAAGTGTCATTGTAGATGTAATTAATTAAGGTGAGGTCCTTAGGATGGGCCCTAATTCAACAGGGCTTACAAAAAAAGGAAATTTGGACATAAACACAAGCACACATACAGGCAGAATGCCATGTGAATTTGACAATGGCAATCCACAAGCCAAGGAGAGAGGCCTGGTGCAGATCCTTTCCTCATAGCCCTCAGAAGGAACTAACTCACCAACAACTTGCTTTCGGACTTCCACCCTCAAGAACCGTGACACAATAAACTTCTGCTCTTTAAGCCACCCAGTCATGGCACTTTGTTACAGCAGTTCTAGAAACTCATACACAGGGCCATCGTTCCTTTTCAGGCTTCTTTCTGGGTCTGCCTTTGAGAACTGCCCCACACTTAATGATTGTGGAAGAGTGGTAAGGGATAGTGTCATGGCAATGTTTCTGTCCAGTGGTGTCCCTGTCTTGTTCTCTCACCTCCTGAATTCCTGTGACCATCTTACCTTGCCACTCCAAGACATGTTCAGATTCTCCTGGCTAGATTGAGACTGATTCCTGAGTTCTTAGACCACTTCTGGCTCCTGAGGGCAAGAGCTAACTTATGGGAGGAGAGGGCCTCTCCCAGGGGTGAGACCAGAGATCACAAACTCACAGCCTGCACATCCAATGTGATCCAGGGAGAAGTTGTTGGTTCTACTCAAGAGATTTTTGGTTTCCTTACAAATTTAAATTTATTTCCAACATTTACAATTTCCACACAAAAATATTTCTGTCTTAGAAAATACATTGGAGAATTTGACGACACTGTGTTATTATCTCTCCATGTCTTGCAAAATTTATTCAGACCAGTTTGGCCATGTACAGCTCCTAGGTTCTTTTGATAGATAGAAACCATCAAAAACTTTGAAGCAAGGAAGAGTTAGCTATGCTACTCAACTTCAAAGTAAATCTCAGATCAAATTCTGTGACCATCTATTGTTTAGCTAAATAAACATTTACTAGCAAACTGTCTATTCTATGAGGTTGGTGAAGTCCTACCAAGCTCTTAGTAATTTTGTTGCTCTCAATGAATGTCAAAAAAATGGTACACCCCAGGGAACTGTCACAGGATTCCAGAAACATGATTCTAGTACCCTGAGTTTCAGTATTGGATGAACCTCCATGCTCAGACCCAATGACTAGATGCAGCGATCAGCTTTGGATACCATCTTCTTAGGTAACAGACCACAGGTGCCACTAATTTCTAATGTGAAATTCATACAAGTTTGGGTAGTGTCTCAAAGTACACTTTAATTCAGCCAAGAAGAGCCCATTTCTTAAATTCATTATCTAATTAAAAAGCCGCTGATTAAAAGATAAAATCTGTGACATTCAAAATGTTTATTAGCTGAATTTCTGTGTTGATCTGACAGAAGCATTTGTAGTAGCCACTTCTGGAGTGTGGACTTTGAAAAAGAATATTGGCTGACTATCACTGCAGTGTGAATTACTTACTGATCATGATGCCTGTTGCACCTGGTTTGTAGCTGAACCTTACCCCACACAACATAGCACGTTGTCTTGGCTACAGGTTCTTACCCTGGCTGCACATTAGAATCACCTGGAGAGCTTTAAAAAAAATTCCAATGCCCAAGCACCACCCCCAGAGATTCTGACTTAATGGATCAGAAGCAAAGCCCAGACATCAGCATATTTTAAAAGGTCCTCAGGTGATTTTAAAAACTGACAATCACTGGTTTCTGCTAAAATATTTTAAAATGCACTACTGTCATGGTAACAAAAATTAGTTGGAGCTAAGAGGAGGCTGCTCTGTTTCAATGGGATGGTGTTCTGCCATGGCCTCACAGGCACTTAGTGAGTTAACCCTATGATTTGCTTGGCTTTCTGGCAACCGTGGAACCCACAGCAAGTCTACTTCTAACATTTCTATGCTCTCCTAGGTCCAGTCCCTGTGTAATTGGTCCACCCTTTACTACCCAAGCATAGAAAGAGAAGTAAAAATCAATTTGACACTTTGGGAGGCCAAGGCGTGTGAATCACCTGAGGTCGGGAATTTGAGACCAGCCTGACCACCATGGAGAAAACTTGTCTCTACTAAAAAATACAGAAAAATTAGCCAGGCATGGTGGCACATGCCTATAATCCCAGATACTTGGGAGACTGAGGCAGAAGAATCACTTGAACCCAGGAGGTAGAGGTTGCGGTGAGCTGGGATTGGGCCATTGCACTCCAGCCTGGGGAACAAGAGTGAGACTCTGTCTAAAATAATAATAATAATAATAATAAATTTAAAAATAAATTCAAAAATTATACTTTCATGCAAAAGAACAGATTTTTTACTTAAAGAAATGTGCTTAAAAGATCTTATGCTCAATAAAATTTGAGATGTACCAGCGTAGCTCTAAAGAAGATTTTCAGTTTTTCTAAGTCCTTACACTTTCTCCTGAAGAAGTTGTTTCCAAGTGAAGATCAGCGACATAGTGACTAGGCTTACTTCAATTGTGGTCAATGATTAAACAACAGGGATTTATGTAGCTATATCCTGCCATTGACTTGACCATACTTTTTTATAAAAGTTTCATTAAAAAAGAATACTTAATATTTCTCTTATTTATTTATTTCTATTAATTACTTATATAACTCATTTCTACTAACAAAGCTCTTCCACCAAATTTGAGCAAATGTTGACAGAAAATTGTTATGTGTTAATGCGTTGTGTAGCCGTTTATACTACTATGTAGAAGTTCTGCTTATTATAAATATTTGTTTATTTTTCCCCCTTCCTTGTTGTCCTAAGCTATTTTTATGGGTTCTCTCCCCTTCTATTTTAGCTTGTATAAACTGTTAGCTAGAATAATAGTACTCTAACATCCTAGTTAGAATATGAGAGTTAGAGAGAAAGATTTAGAATTCCTTGGATAAGGATGAACTACAATGGCCAGGTATCAGTACTTGGACAACATTTCTAGGAGATTTCAATATCCAGCATCAACTTCTCCCCTTCCTCAATCCTCTCCCAACCATCCCAATCCCCACACACCCAACAGAAAATAGATAGATAGATAGATAGATAGATAGATAGATAGATAGATAGAAAATCACTGACCACAAACCCCAGGCCTTTATTTACTGAACACTTTAATGATTTCCGTATTTTCGCTCAGCCCATTTAATGTTATATATGATACTATTCATTTATAGGAATTTCAGTGGTCTCTCCATCACTCTCTTCTAATCATGTTTCTCAAATTTGGTTGCACATTGAATCACCTGAGGATCTTTTAAAGATGCCCAGTGCCTGAGATGCACCACAGATCAATTAAGTCAGAATCTCTGGAGGCAAAGCGAGACCCAGTAATTTTTAAAACACCCCAGGTGATACCAATGGCTGAGAAGCACTGCTCTAAATTGATTAGCAAATAAACTACTTCTAATCCACTCATCAAACCCCACAAGACATTTAAAGTCCAGTGAGTCTTAGACTTTATTATGCAAAAGAGTCTCCCCAGGATACGCTGGCCAGATTAGCAAATGAAAATTGAAATGAAGTTTGAATCTCAGATATCCAAAGTTTAATATTTTAGCATAAGCCTGTCCTATTTGATTATCTGAGATTCAAACTTAACTTGGCATCCTGTATTTTCTCTGACAACCCTACCCTAGGTAGTTGGTAACAGTACAGATTCTTGAGCTCTACCCAAATCCAATAGATCAGAAGTAGGTCAAGCTATCTGTATTTTTAAGTAGCACATCAGGTGATTTTGTTGCAGGTGATGGGCCACACTTTTAAGAATATCATTCCTTTTATCACTTCATTTTTTTCATCAGTGGCCAATATCTAAAATTTTGGACTTCTTAAAAGCATTACAATAAAACATGAGCTTAAGTTGAGAAGTTGAATAGATCTCTTCACAGATGGTGATTCTCATTGTTCAATCCAGGGACTAGAACTGGAGTTCACTTGCTGGGTGTGTAATTAATTCCCTTGACATTTAGACAACAAACATTTTGAAAGTACCTATTTACTTCATATTCAATTTGAGCTACATCATATTCAATTTGAGCTTCATATTCAACATTGAGAATGTTGAGACCTTGTTGTCAATGCCTGCAAGAGTTGTGAGCACTGAAGAGTACAACAGAGAGATGCTAACTCTACCTAGCAAAAGTAAAGAATTTACTGGTAACACATTTTATTTATTTAACATTCAGTCATTCAATTATTATTTCCGTATACATTTTAATAGAAGTCTATGATGTGCTGGGGTCTGTGCTGAGTGCTGGACTCAAACAGACAAACACAACATGATCCTTGCATTAGATCAGCAATCCTCAAATGTTTTGGTTCCAGGATTCCTTTTACCCTCTCAAATATTACAGAGAATGTCAAAGAATCTTTGCTCATTTGTTTAAATATTTATTTATTCATTTAAAATTAAAAATACATTTGTGTACTAAAATAAATAATATTTTATGAAACATAACTGTACTCAAACAATGGTGAAAGGGTGGCATTATCTTTTTCTGCAAATTTCTTTACTATCTGACTTAACAGAAGACAGGTGGAATTTTAATCTCTGCTTCTGCATTTAATTTGTTGGATGATGTTTTGGTTGAAGTATATGAGGAAAATCTGGCCCCATAGACATAGGGAATCATCTGAACACAGGCTGCATTGAGAGAGCACACATTGTAGCAATGTAGCACAAGGTGGTAGGCGGGACAGAGAGGCAAATCGCTAATTAAATCGGTGGTCTCTACACATGTTTAATTACATATCTTTGCCAATTATATATTTTTACCAGAAATACACACATGCACGCATTATTATCACTTAATGGTAATTCACTTGTTCTGAGGTTCTTTGTTAATTAAAGGGGGTATAAATCCTTATTTCAAATAATTTTCTTAAAAATTTCACTTTTCATTTTCCCGCAGATCTTCACAGATCTGATTTAATAACATGGTTGATAGGAGTAAAAGTGTCAGTTTCATGATTTTCTTAGTGTTCACTTCTATTATTAGCATTTATGTTCATCTGTGATTTCTGTTTAAGAATCTTTTTAAGATACTTCTCCATTTCATGAGGGCTGCTTTAGATAACCCAGAAAACATAATCTGTAACTCCACTCACCCAGACAACCTAACCTACAGAAAGACTGAGCAACTGAGCACACCACTATTATTCCTGCAGCATCATGGAATCCCATTCTCCTCCGAGAACACCTCAGGAGCACAGTTGAAATAGTATCTGACAAGGGAACTGAGGGAAGACCCCACGATCAAGCAATATATTAGATAGGAGTTGTACTTAATTTCTCTCCTTTTTTTCCTCCAAAATATAAGTTCTAATGTTTTCTTTCCACCCAGGGGTATGGTCTGGGCACACCTTCAGGGCAGACCACTAGATGAAACTGTGGTCAGGATTGAACCTGGTGTCATCACCATCCTGGAAGATTGTAGGTGCAATGGAGCCATTATCAGGAGCACTGGGGCAATGTGGCTGCTTCAAGAAAGGTTTGCTGGAGGAAGGAATACTTGCACTAAGGTTTGAAGAATAGAAGGACAGGGAGTGGTGAGGTTGTGCATTCCCAACAAAGGGTACTTATATATTGTGATTTTAACTGGAATAATCTTGAAATTTCCTTCACTGAAAATCTTAAATAAAAATCAATAGCAATAATTGATTAATGACTAGGGGCCAGAGCTAGCTAAGTGTCATACATACATTTGGTCATCTGTTATTCCAACAACTCCATAAGTTGAATACTGTGTTACATCTAAGGAAACTGAAGCTCAAAGAATGCAAGGCCACATAGCTAGTCACCAGCAAAACTACAGTAATAAGTCTTGTGTTCTCTATTGCTGTACAATATTGCTGCCTTCATGGAGCATATGAGAGAGTTGGAAAAAAAAGTGAAATGATTATAGTAATTTCAGAATGTGATTAGTGCCATTGGTAGTGGCAGAAGACAAATTCCTAGGCAAATAGGGATAAGTCCCTGGTGAGACCCAACTTTCTAGCTGAAGACAGTTTAAAGCCTGAAAACCATGCTATGAGTCTCGGATAAATCCACGAACCAGATTGAGAACCTCTTTTCCCATTTGGCCCACTTTCCTCTGATTGATCCCCAGCCTTCACCTATTTTACATATATCTAACCTTACCTAAATGGTTTTTCACACTGTTGTGCCCACCTTTGAGTAGGGTCTTTTTATTTTTATTTTTATTTTTTTGGCTTTTTGCATACTCACAAACCAATCAGTACTCACTCCCCCATTCTGAGCCCATAAAAACCCCTGGCTCAGCCACATTTGGGAGAGGTACCGAACTTTGGGTAGGGGGTTTCCACCTTTGGGTCCCTTCTCTGCTGAAAACTGTTCCATTGCTCAATAAAACTCTCTGCCCTGCTCACCCTCTGGTTGTCAGCATAACCTCATTCTTCTAGGACACGGTAGAAGAACTTGGGGCCTACCAAGTGCAGGTATAAATAAGGCCCTCTACCCCCCACCAGTGCCGGGCAGCCCTCCCACACAACGGGAAGCAGCAGCAGAGCTTGGCCAGCACAGCAGCTGTAGACTTGAGCAAGGAAATGGGACTGAAAGAGCTGTTAACACTCTTCTATTGGCTGAGCTGCAAATGGTGGGAATGACACCCCCTGGGGCTCTGCAGTTCCTGGCATCTCTGAGTTTTCAGGTGTCACTGCATTCCCCCTCATCTGGACACTAGAGTTCACCATAGGAATCACTTGTGACATGCCTGGTGCAGCTGCAAGTCAGACTTTGAGCCCGCACCTCTGCCGGCACTTTGAGCAGCCTGCCTGCCACAGCAGCGGAAGTGCCTGGCTGTGTGCTATGGCCAGACCCCATGCTCACTCGCTTATATACCCCTTCCTGCTGTGGGCTAAGCATGCAGTCATGGTAGTCATGGGATCTGGGCTGGGGCAGGAGCCAGGCTGAGTGGGTAGGGTACCTTGTGCAGTGAGCCTGGAACTGAGCAAGGCCAGGGCAGGGGAGCCACTGGCCGTGGAGGTCTCCAGCTGGTGAAGCTACACCAAAAAAAAGAAAAAAAAAAAAATACTGTGTCACTATGAAATAGAAAAACTGAGCTGACATCAAAAGTGATAGAGGAGCCTAATTGGGTGGTCAATGATAGCATCTCCAAGTGACATTTAAGTTGTATTTAAAGGACTAAGAGGCTGTTGCCATGCACAGAGAATGAAGAAAGCCCATTCCAGAAAAAGGCAAGGGCATATACAAAGGCCCTGCTTTGGGACAGAGCCATCCACAGAAACCAGCTCCTGCCTTTGACTGGCTGTGTGGGAAAATGGATAGAGAAGGGGGCTGGCTGGCTGCACATGGTGCCCTGGGAGGCGAGCTATAGTTCCGTGGTTTGTATTCAGTGTGTTATGTCTCATTTGATTCTTCTTCAAGTGATTGGGGTATTAAAACATAAACTTGCCATTTGAGCCATAACCACTACCTTATCACCTGGAGACTTTTATTATCTTGATAAGCTCACTCGGGCATGACATGTGAACAAGGTACAGCTTGGCCTGCACTCAAAAAGAGAATCTGGTGCAATTTGCAAGGTAAAATAGAATTGAGCAATCAATTATTAATAGGACAATGCAGACATGAAAATCTTGTTATGTAAAAAAGTAGAAATATTTATTTCTAAGATACCTTTAACAATACAGCATATTATCCATTTAACATATTTTTATAGAATTATCTTTTCCCTTAAAGAATCTTCAGAAATAAGTATGATTTTGCTGTGTAATCACTTACTGTACAATATTAATAATCCAAAAATAAATATATTTGCATGATTGCTGTACTAATGATGAAATTAGAAATTTATGCTCACAGCTAATTTTCTTTGTCTTGTATCCCTAACACTTTGTATCCAATTTCACTTGAGCAGTGTCCACTGGGAACACAGAGTTGTAGCACCAAAGGGAATGAGATTTAGATTTGTGTAGGGTACATTTCATTTTCCTGGTCTCTGACACTCACTTAGCAACTGACAGCATTATTGATTATAGTGATGTCGTTGTTGATTTTAGGAGTCATTCTAAGCCCTGCAGTCCTAGGAAAAAAGGATCCTGCTTCACAAAAAAAGAATAATTTTCAAGATGCGGTGAGTTTGATCCTTTACTGTCTTGTGGAATAAGGAGCATGTGGTTGGAAATCAGCATTAGCCTGAGGCTGAATTTTAGACTTAGTACCTATTCAAGTTTTCTTATCAATTTAAGCCTGCTTGGCCTGAGTTCCAGCCACACCCACCCTTGTGGGATTTCACTTCAAACTGGGCTGCAATACCTGGTTCAGGAATTGCACCCTGTAAACCCCAGGAACTGCCATGACTGGAAATCCTTCTTTACAACAGCACTGCCTTTGAAGAGAGAGGTTACTACAGTGTATCATTACGTTGAACAAGCACAACTGGAGTTATACAATCAGAATTCAGCTCTTTCATTTTGTCACCATTCCTTTAAATTTGTTCACATTTTATTGTTCTTAGATGAAAACTCAGACAGACCCATGCCTTTTTGTGTGTGACTTTTAAGCTTTAAGTCACACACAAAAAGTCACACACACGGTTATATGGTCCCTCAAGTCATGAGTTCTCAAATCAGAAATTAGAATCTAGTTCAATCAATGGCCAGAATTTGATTCAATATCAGATCTTTTCCCCACTTTCAGCTTATGTCAGCTTTAGGCTAAAAGTCTAAAATGAAAAAAGGGGAAAGCATTGGTCCCTTTTCTATTTCTCTGCTAACTTCTTTCTATCTTCTTCTCACTCTACTTCATTTCTGACTCTTCCATGAGAGACAGAAGGGAGGCAAAGAGATAGGAAAATTCTATTTGGTCCAGTGCCTTTGTAATCTGGCCTCACACTCACTGGTGATGGTGATGGCGTATGTTTAAAGTGGACTTTCTTGAGCATCTGCATAGGCTCTTTGGTCATCCCTATGCCTGGCACCTGCCATCTAGACTAGGATGTGAATAATGCCTCTTGGAATTCTGCAAGGCAGCATCCATGATTTGGAAGAAAAAAGTTAGTATGGTGTCGTCAGTACACTGAATAGGCAAAATTTGAGTTAGAATCAGAACGCAGCTCTTGTCTTCCTACTTTCATGACATGACATGGGCAATGAGCATTTTCCTCCCCCTGGCATCTCTCAAACTACCCTTCAGCTTTTGCTTCCCTGCTGGTCCTCCTCACTCAGACTTGGCTTTGGGGTGGTCTTACCAACTCCAGGAGAGCGCCTTCTGTCTTGTGATTCACACCCGGGTCAAAGATAATGCTGGACATGTATTGCCTCCAACGAGCCCCGCCTGGTGTGTGTACATCACTTTATCCTGCTGCCTTAGGCGACTATAGCTTGCTTGGGCTGCAGTCCACCATCCCCTTGACGACAGTGAATACCAAACAACTATCTGAAAGGTCCACTTGAAGAACCTCCTCACCAGTTTGGGATTAGATTGTAGCAAATTCTCTTCTCCTTCCAGAAGACAGGGGAGTACAGGCAACAGCTCTCTCTATCACAGCACTGTTCAATAGAAATGCAGTGTGAACCATACAGGTAATTTTGACTTTCTGGTAGACACATTAAAAAGAAATGGAAGGTCCACTTGAAGAACCTCCTCACCAGTTTGGGATTAGATTGTAGCAAATTCTCTTCTCCTTCCAGAAGACAGGGGAGTACAGGCAACAGCTCTCTCTATCACAGCACTGTTCAATAGAAATGCAGTGTGCACCATACAGGTAATTTTGACTTTCTGGTAGACACATTAAAAAGAAATGGGTAAAAATGTGTTAATAATGTATTTTATTTAATATGTCCATATATCCAAAATACTATTTCAACATGTAACCAATACATAACAAGTATTAATGAGATAATTTATAATATTTTTACCCTGTAAGTCTTTGAATCCAGTGTGTATTTTACACTTAAAGCACATCCCCATTCGGACTAGCCACATGTAGCTAGTGGGTACCATATAGGACAGTGAAGATCTGGTGAAAACCTCCCCTACTCTCTCCAGTTTAAAAAACAGACTTAATAAAATATAATTTACATACTATCAAATTCTGTCATTTTGAGTGTACGATTAAGTGTTTTTTAGTAAATTTGCAGAGTTGTGCAGCCTTCAATTCAATTTTAGAATATTTTGATTACCCCCAAAAAATCCTTTGTAATCACTATCAGTTCCTACACCTAGATCTGGGCAACCACTAGTCTACTTTCTGTCCCCATAGATTTGTCTTTTCTGGACATTTCGTATTAATAGAGTCATACAATATGTGATCATTTTCTTCTTTCACTTAGCATAATATTTTTGAGGTTTATCCATGTTGTAGCATGTTTCAATATTTGGTTTCTTTTTATTGCCAAATAGTATTCCATTGTATGGACATATCACCATTTGCTTATCAATCTCCAGGTTGATAAACATTGTAGATGTTTCCAGTTTTTGGCTGTTATGAATAGTGATGCTATGAGCATTCATGTACAAGTCTTTGGGTGGAAATATGCTCTAAATTTTCTTGGTAGATGCCTTTAAGTGGAGATGCTGAGACATGGTAAATTGATATTTAACTTATGAAGAAACTGCCAAATTGTTTTCCAAAGTGGTTGTACCATTTCCCTTCACTTGCTGATTCCTCTTTATGTATCCTTGATCTTATAAGGATCTAAGAGCCAGGAAACTGGTCTTCCATGACTTCCTTTGAAAATTGTGCATGTGGAGTCTTGCATATTTCATATTAGCAGTTATGAGATGGTCATATGTATAGATACCAAGTCTGCAAGAGCTCATTTTAATATCTTCTTATAATCTAGAGATTGATTCTTAGCACAAGAACTTTTTAGGAGAAGTTAAGCACTTCCTAAAAATGATCTCCTTTGACTCTTTAAAGGACGCACACCTCAAAAGTATTGGAAAACAAGGTCTATGTGCACAGCATTTCTAGCACGTGATTCTTGCAAACAATTAATTAGTAAAAGATGCACTTAGGCAGAGAATTTTCAATTTGTATATAATAAAACAGGCGATCCTAACAGCTCTCCTACATCCTGGGAGGGGCATTATTTCTGATTAAGGGTCTCTAGTGAGCAGCTTGACTTTGAAAGAGACCTTGTCTCTCTCATGAGTGCATCAGTGACTGCTAAATTTTAAATAAAAGGCCTCTAGATGTAGAAAGAATGGGAAGAAACACTGGACACCGTTTCTTTGTAAATTAGAAGGAACTATTCTGTTGTTTCTTGTTTTTATCAGTTTAATAATCCTGTTGGGGTTTTTGAGAAAACTTGAGCCCAATGTCTTATAACTCCAGTGATTTTTCTTGGTGTTCACTCGGGGGGAATGAGAAAGACAATGTGTAGATTTAATCAGCATTTGATTTTTCCTCAATCCCTTTGCATGTAGAGAGGAGCAGCTGGTTGTAGGTAATCTAGCTGTTGGGAATTATCAAGTAAAAGAAAGAGACAAGCAGCAGCTTCTACAAAGGCAGCTTTTATGAGGCTGAGCTAGAAAATCACCAGGGAAGCAGCTGGGTTCACCATTTTCATCCAAGTAATTACTGGAAGAGATAGATGGTTTTCAAGGTCATTTGTAGAAAGGGGAACTAATGGCCAGCCCTTTCTCTGGGGGAACATTCACAAGACAGAGGATAGATGAAGATGTCAATTTCCCAGCCTGTCTGAAAGAAGCAAGGGCAGTGTTCAGAAATGAGGGCTTTTCCCATTGGGTAAGAAAGACCAGAGTTCAAATCATGCCTCTGTTAGCGCTTAGCTGTGTGACTTTGGGCACATAGCTTAATCTCTCTAAGCCTTGGTTTTCTCATTTGCAACATGAAGACAGTAATACGCATCTTGTAGGTAGTTTGTGAATATGAAATGAGATAGTCAGGTAGGATTTACTCCCATTTCCTTTTCAGAAACTAAATCAACTAGTTTATCTGGAAGTCTCCAGCTAACATAACCAACATCTAGGACAACAGCAGTTGTCCTTTTCTTTTGAAATCATTCCCATTAACTACATTTTGGAAATGATGTTTTCTGGTTATCACAACTACTGTAACAAATGAGACCAAGGATCTTTTAAATAACTCACCTTAAAAAAATGAATCAAAATAAATAAACAAATCACTTTTCAGAAACAAAACTCACTAAAGATGTATTTTATTGCATAGCTGCTCCTTTGATCCAAACCAATTAATAAGCCATCTCAACCTATAAATGTTACTAATTAACCTTGAGCCTAGTCTTGTGGTTCAAACTTGTTCTGGGGACAGGGCTGGTCTTTGCCGTGGCTGAAGTGGGGCCTCTTGATTCTCTGGGCTTCTAAGAAAGGGAGGTATAAAGCTATGTGGAGGTGGGGTTTGGTAAGGTAGTTTTGCATGCCAGCCCTTGAGGGCTATTAATAGCAATACTGAGCAAAAGCTGGTTGGATGCTATTGCAGTCCTCATAGAAAATTAAATGTCATAAAGTAAGCTTGTTATCTGCCAGTCAAGGAACTGGCTTGACGGCTGAAGTGCTTTCTTTATGTTTGGAGAGACAGGCGATAGACTGGCACATATCTGTATCTGCCAGTTTCCTTAAAAGCCCTGATAACTGGTGTTTCAAAGAGTATGTTCCAAACCCAAATATATCAGAATCCCCCAGAGTATTGGTAAAATGCAGATTCTTAGGCTCAACCTGTTGAATCAGTATCTGGTGTGGCCTGATAATCTGAATTTTAAACAATCTCCTAAATGAGACATTCAAACTTAAAGCTAGAGAAAAACTGTTTTCAGAGTAGCCAAGAAGATCCTGTCCTACATGTAATAGCTAGGAGTTATGTTCTTCTCCATTCTCTGCACACATACTAATTTTTCCCATATTTTTCTTGACATGTTCTATGTTAAGAGCTGAAAATCTTTAGATCACCAAATAGCTGGGTTTAATTTTTCTATAAACAGAGAAAGCAATCTCATGCACAGGGCCTTATGGCAATTTTGTTCTTGGTGGGAAGACAGAGATCTTCATAAAGACATGCATTTGTGTCACTTGTTCCCCTTC
Source organism: Chlorocebus sabaeus (assembly GCF_047675955.1). Classification (NCBI taxonomy): domain Eukaryota; kingdom Metazoa; phylum Chordata; class Mammalia; order Primates; family Cercopithecidae; genus Chlorocebus; species Chlorocebus sabaeus. Next base: position 37,667,621 of record NC_132913.1, read on the forward strand.
CGTCAAAGATGGCTACAGCCACTAACCTTACATTATTTTAAATATCAGCGGCAACAAAGGTTACATTGACAGAAGAGTTTTGTATGTCAATTCAACTCTGTTGCCATTCCTTTCTTTCAGTAGTCTTTGCTGGTCTCCTTTATTTGCTTATTAAAAACTTTTATCTTATTGCTTTTTCTCCCATTAGAGAACGATCAACACACTTTCTAACTTCTTTCCTTTTTAGGTTTAAAATAAAAGAAATCAATTTTATTACACATATAATTAACGCTCAATATTCGGACCTCAAACTCATTTAGTCTTCTTTTCCCTCTGTGGACAAGGCTAATCCCCCCTAAGGGTTTATAAATGGGCCCGGCTGCAGTTTGCAGGTGCAGTTGTTTGCTGGAGCCCAAGTCAAGATTTACATATGCAAATGAGCATGGATGTGCCCAAACTGAGTAATTGTGCATGCAAATAGGTGATTAAATAGACAATTACTAAATCTGCATGAACAAATGGGAGTTGTGCATATTCAAAAAGCAGGGGACACCTGAACATTATGCAAACAGGCAGCTTTCCTCAGAGCCTGTGGAAATCTGGCCCCCGGGGCCTGGAAGTTGCTTCAATCCCAGAGCAAGCTGGGATCTCAAGTTGCACAAGTGGAATTTACACTTTGACCTCAGCTGCCATGGTAATGTCTAGATCTCTGACAAGGTCATCTCCAGGAAGTACATGGGGAAAGGGTTTTGATTTCTGCCATTTCTTTCCATATACTAGATTTAAAGCAGAAATTTAAACTAAGGATTTTAAAAATGACCAGTAGTAAGAAATAAGCTTTAGTTATTTTAGTGGGTTATAGTGTACGCCCACTCCTCCAAACCGAAACTTCGAAACAGGCAGAGAATTCAATCCAAGTTAAACAACCGTACCACAATGAATGTGACTTTATGATGCTATTTCTCACAACTGTGCTGCCAAAAACAAGAGTGAGGCTTAATCACTCTTAGGTAGCTGTTTTTAGTTTGTCTTTGTGAGCTACAGAAAAATACCCACTGGTTTTAATTCTTCATTTCTTCATGATTCGAAATCTCAGTTCTCTACCTACTGCCTAACATTGATAGATGGTGTTGTCAGCAGAGTACATCAATTGAGAAATGATTTCACATAACCAGGGGGGCTTTTCTGACAAAAGATTAGTGGCAATGCCTAGGCTAGCCTACCAAGAGCCAGAGATAAGCAGAATTTGAGACAGCCAAGGAGTGCTGATTGCTGCAATCCTCATATTTTCCAGGAAGATATTTCAGCCCTAGGATATTCTATCTTTTCCACATTCAGGTTTATATGAACCACTTCAAGTCTTTCACTTTACAAAGTAAGGAGTGATATCACTGCAGACCATAAAATCAATAACTCAATTCCATCAATAACCCAGTTAACTGGAATAATTTCTTTACTTAGCACCTGTCAGGAGGAGATTTCAAAATATTCTCACGAGGGGTCAGAAGTGAATGGAATTAGCTATGTCTACAGATGAAGTAGTCAAGTCTCCTATGCAGAATATTAGGCAGTTCCATAAGGCATGCAGATATAGAAAAATATTAGCCAGTAATTATTCAAGTCTGAATTCTGGCAAAGGAGATAAATGGAAACCAACTTCCCCAAGAGCCCCCCTTCAGCATTATCTCTATACAGGCGCATTAGAAGCTAACCAAGGATTCCTCCCGAGCTGTAAGTCATGTGTATATAGTCCATTTGGCCAGAAATGCATTTAATAAAGTGGAGAAACGCCTGTAATCCCAGCACTTTGGGAGGCCGAGGTGGGCGGATACGAGGTCAGGAGATCGAGACCATCCTAGTCAACATGGTGAAACCCCGTTTACTAAAATAAAAAAAAATTAACCAGGTGTGGTGGCATGCAGCTGTAGGCCCAGCTACTCGGGAGGCTGAGGCGAGGGAATCACTTGAACCTGGGAGGCGGAGGTTTCAGTGAGCTGAGATCACATCACTGCACTCCAGCCTGGCAACAGAGCAAGACTCCATCTCAAAGAAAAAAAAAAAAAAAAGTAGAGAAACTAGCTTCACCAGCACAGTCTCAGAAGCCAGAGAAATCCATTCTCTTCCCAATTTCAAATGGAATTGTTGGTTCTTCCTTTTTCGTGAATACCTAAACAAGTTTTTCACCAATTAAAAAAACACCAGTGGCACAAATACTGCAACGCAATACATGTGTGTATATACACTTATGTTTGCATTCATTAAAAACAGTACATACTAACAATATAATGTCTCAATCACGAGCTTCAGATTGCTACATGTTTGAGTGTCCAACAAAATCTACCAAATTCTAGCCTTTCAAATTACCCTCCAGGGTTCTCTCCTCCCACATGATCCTGCCTGTATTTCATCGGTCGTAACGTCTCCCTCTGCCAGACTCCCAGAGAACTTAATATATGGCCCTTTTCTTGACACTTAACCATGATGCTTTATATTGAAGTTATTAATAATGATTTTCCCCCTTATTGTAATGCAAGATAATTGAGGGAGTTGCTGTAGTCGATACGAAAGGAAAATAAGATTTATCCTCTATATCCAATGTCTCAGGCACCATGCCATCTTCATATGTGCTATCTTGTCCATGCTTTACAAACTTCAATTAGGTAAGTGCGATTAGCATTTTACAAATAATGAGAGGATGATTTGAGAGGTTTCATAACAGCTCAAAGCCTGCTCCCTAGGTTCAAATTTCAGCCCCAACACTTGCCAGCCATGAGATCTTGAACATGCTTCTTGGCCTTTGAAAGTCTTGTTTTCTTCATTCATAAAAATGAGATAGAAATTATGCCAATTTATTGTAGCAAGGCATCTGATTATTAATGGTAAGGATTAAAGGAGGCAATTCATAAGAAGTATTTAACACAATACATGACTTATTGTAAGTGCTTAATGTTTCTGCTTATGTTGCTGGCAGTAATAGTATTGTTAGGTATTCTAATTAGCTTTTAAAGAAACTTTGTGTTTGAACATATAGATTGCACTTAGCAGTTGGCTCAGAAATTTTTTATTATTTTCTGACAATGAGCGAAGGAATGCACAAGTGAGTTCCAAGTGTTTTCCTGGCACTTTGGTCATATTCCCTGGAACCTTGGGATGTTTTATCTATAGTTGCCAAAAACCTCTTTTTATTGTGTTGTAGATGCTGTCCCTATAGACTCCTCAAGTCTTCCAAAAGTGCAGAAGCCTGGAAAGCTGTTACAAATGAGTAAACACTATTTATCAGACCCGTCCCAGAGAACACATGTGCATTTTGTCTTTGGTCTTCAAGAGACTCCAACACACGGCTTATTCCACTTTCCTCTTGATATTTGCCTTTTCCAGGTTTAAAGCAGAGATTCTCAAAGTGTGACCTATGGAACCATAGGGATCCTGCAGGCCCATTCAGGGAGTTCAGGTCAAAATGATTTTCTTCATGATACTAAAGTGGTATTTATCCTTTTCACTCAAGTGACGTAAGCCCCAATGCTAAAAATAAGCAGTGGTGGGTGGAACTGCTGGTGCTTTATCTCAAATCAAGGCAGTGCCACCAGACTGTACCAGTAGTTGTTGTATACTGCACCAGGCACTCACAGGGCGCAGGAAAAGCAGTTTAAGAATGTCATTGAGGAAGAGTATACTGGGTTGATTTTATTGAATCTCTACCTTTCAGTTCACATCTTTTTAATATTTTATATGATGAAATAGTAAGTACACATAACTTACACATAAGTACACATAACTTATAAGGTGCACGCCAAAGTATGGTGTTTGTTGGGGGAAAAGCACTTGTGTGGTTATTTTAGTTGCAAGCTAAACTAGATACTTCCTCCATGAAATACCCTGTAATTTGAAAAAAATGACTGGCAGACAAACATGATTGTTCAGACTTAGGTATTTTGCAGAAACTTTTCTGAAAGTGAAGTGATCCTGTCACTTCAGGGAAAATGACTGATGGTATTTGTTGCAAATTAGAAGATTAAAGCTTGCAAGCAAAATTTAGAATTGTGAAAAACTTGTGTCTACCACTGTGAGCTTGACAGCTTCCCAATATTTATAAGTTTTTCTAATGATATCAGTGATAATATTAATGAACATAAGTTTTTTGAGATTGCAAAATGAATCATGTCAACTTGAAAAATGGCATAACTCAGTGAACCAATATTTTCCGATGACTGATGTGTGATGTTACAAAATTCTTCATGACTAAAAGATTCACCCAAAGTGCAAGACAGGCTGGTGTATTTTAATGTTATGGAGTTCAAAATGTTTATTGACATGGATTTTGAGTTCACACGGCAACCAGCCTTTAAGAAACTACTAATTAGTGAGTTATGGTATATTGTCAAAAAGAAATATCCACAATTATCTAGAAAGATTGCCAAAATGCTCTTCCTCCTTCTAACTATGTATCTCTGTGAAGTTGACTTTGTTTTTCATAGACTTCAACCAAAACAACATATAATAAATTTATTGCAGAAGCAGATATTAAAATCCATCTATCTCCTACTTAGCCAGATATTAATGAGATTTGCAAAAATGGAAAATACTGCCTCTCTTCACATTATACTTTGTTTTAGAAAATATAGTAATTTTAATGAAAATATATTTATGTTATCAGGTAATAGTTTTATTTTTATTTTTGAAAGAATAAAGAAATATTTTAAATACTCTTAGTATTAATGTCTAATACATTATATATCAATAGATAACACCCATATAATTATTTCTGAGGTCCCTAACACTTTTTTTAATTTTATTTTTAATTTCAATAGCTTTACTGTGTAAATTGTTTTTGGTTACATGGGTAAGTTATACAGTGGTAAAGTCTGATATTGTAGCATACCTGTCATCCGAGTAGTGTACATTGTACCCAATATGTAGCTTTTTATTCCTCACCCTCCTCCCTGCCACCCACTTCTAAGTCTCCAAAGTCCAATATATTAATCGGCATGCCTTTGTATATCCATAGCTTAGCTCCCATTTATAAGTGGTAATATGTAGTATCTGGTTTTCCATTCCTGAATTGTGTCACTTAGAATAAATGCCTCCAGCTCCATCCAACTTGCTGCAAAATACATTATTCTGTTTTTTCTTTTACGTCTGAGTAGTATCCCATGGTGTATATATACCACATTTTCTTTAACCAATCATCAGTTGATGGGCATTTAGGTTGGTTCATATCTTTGCAATTGTTAATTGTGCTGCAAAAAACATACATATTCAGGTTTCTTTCGTATATAATGACTTCTTTTCCTTTGGGTAGATACTCAGCAATGGGATTGCTGGATCAAATGGCAGATCTACTTTTACTTCTTTGAGAAATCTCTGTACTGTTTTCCATAGAGGTTCTACTATTAATAATTTATATTCCCATCAGCAGCGTATAAACAAACCCTTTGCAACACATCCATGCCATTCTTTCTTTTCTTTTTCATTTTTTGGTTTTTGACTTTTTAATAATGACCATTCTGGTGGGGGTAAGGTGGTAGTATCTCATTATAGTTTTAATTTGCATTTCTCTGATGATTAGTGATGCTGAGCATTTTTTTGTATGTTTGTTGGTCATTTGTATATCTTCTTTTAAGGAATATCTATTCATGTCATTTGTCTATTTGTCTGTTTTGATGGGATTATCTGGGTTTTTTTCTTGCTGATTAGTTTTAGTTCTTTGTAGATTCCAGATGCTATTTCCTTTGTTGGATGCATAGTTTGCAAATATTTTCTCCCATTCTACAGGTTGCCTGTCTTACTCTGATGATTATTTCTGCTGCTCTGCGGTAGCTTTTCAGTTTAATTTGATCCCATTTACTTATTTTTGCTTTAGTTGAATTTGCTTTTGAGGTCTTAGTCATAAATTCTTTCCCAGGGCAATGTCCAGAAGAGCTTTTCCTAGCCTTTCTTTTGGAAATTTTATGATTTCAGGTCTTAGATTTAAGACTTTAATCCATCTTGAGTTGATTTTTGTATATGGTGAGAGATAGGGATCTAGTTTCATTCCTCTGCATGTGGGTATCCAGTTTTCCCGGCACCATTTATTGAATAGGGTGCCCTTTCCCCAGATTTATGTTTTTGTATGCTTTGTTGAAGATCAGTTGATTGTAAGCATTTGGCTTTGGTTTTATTTCTGGGTTCTCTATTCTGTTCCACTAATCTATGTATCTACTTTTATACCAGTACCATGCTGTTTTGGTCACTATAGCCTGGTAGTATAATTTGAAGTCAGGGAATGTGATGCCTCCAGATATGTTCTCTTTGGTTAAGATTGCTTTGACTATTCAGGCTCTTTTTTGGTTCCACGTGAATTTAGGATTTTTTTTTCTAATTCTGTGAAAAATGATGTTAGTATTTTGATAGGAATTACACTGAGTCTGTAGATTACTTTGGGTACTATGATCATGTTCATAATATTGATTCTTCCAATCCATAACCATGGAATGTATTCTCATTTGTTTGTGTCATCTACGATTACCTTAAGCAATATTTTATAGCCCTCCTTACAGAGATCTTTCATCTCCTTAGTTAAATATATTCCTAAGTATTTTATTTTATTGTTGCAACTGTTGTAAAAGGGATTGAATTCTTGATTTGATTCTCAGCTTGGTTGTCATTGGTATATAGTGGTGCTACAATTTTTGTACATTCATCTTGTAACCTGAGACCTTACTGAATCCATTTGTCAAATCTAGAAATTTTTTGAAGGAATCTTTAGGGTATTCTAGGTATACGATTATATCATTGACAAACAGACATACTCTGACTTCCTCTTCCCCAATTTGGATGCCCTTTATTTCTTTCTCTTGCCTGACTACTCTGGTTAGGACTTCCAGTACTATGCTGAATAGAAGTAATGAAAGTGGGCCTCTTGTTTTCTTCTAATTCTTAGGGGAAATAATTTCAACTTTTCCCTATTCAGTATGATCTTGGCTGTGGGTTTGTGATATATGGCTTTTATTATTTTGAGGTATGTGTCTTCTGTGCCTAGTTTGTTGAGGGTTTTCACAAAAAGATACTGGATTTTATTGAATGTTTTTTTCTGCAGCTGTTGGATTCAATTTGCTGGTATTTTGCTGAGGATTTTTACATCTGTGTTCATCAGGGATACTGATCTATAGTTTTCTTTTTTTGTTATGTCCTTTGCTTTGGTATCAGGGTAATAATACTGGCTTCATAGAATGAGTTAGGGAGGATTCCCTCTTTCTCATTATTTTGGAATAATTTCAATTGAATTGGTACCAATTCTTCTTTAAACGTCTGATAGAATTCAACTGTGAGTCCATCTGGCCTTGTGCTTTTTTCTTTTTAACAGGGAATTTTTTTTTTATTACTGATTCAATCTCACTGCTTATTATTGAGCTGCTCATAATTCTATTTCTTCTTCATTCAAGCTAGAAGGGCTGTATTTTCCATGAATTTATCCATTTCCTCTAGATTTTCTAGTTTATGTGCACAGAGGTGTTTATAGTAGTCCCAAATGATCTTTTGTATTTCTATGGTGTTGGTTGTAATCGCTCCATTTTCATATCTAAGTGAGCTTATTTGAATCTTCACTTCTTTTCTTGATTATTCTGCTAATGGTCTATCAATTTATCTTTTCAAAGAACAAATTTTTTCTTTCATTAATCATTTGCATTTTAAAATTTCAATTTTATTGAGTTCTCTAATATTTGTTATTTCTTTTCTTCTGCCAGCTTTGGGTTTGGTTTGATGTTGTTTCTATAATGCTTTGAAGTGTGACTTTGTGTGGTCAATTCGTAATCTTTTATTTTTAGACTTTTCAATGTAGGCATTTAGCTCTGTAAACTTTCCTCTTAGCACTGCTTTTGCTGTATTCCAGAGGTTTTGATAACTTGTGTCACTGTTATCAGCCATTTTGAAGACTTTTAAAATATTTTCTTGATTTCATTGTTAAAAGTCATTCAAGGGCCGGGCTCAGTGGCTCATGCCTGTAATCGCAGCACTTTGGGAGGCCAAGGCGGGCGGATCACGAGGTCAGGAGATCAAGACCATCCTGGCTAACATGGTGAAACCCCATCTCTACTAAAAACACAAAAAATTAGCCGGGCGTGGTGGCGGGCGCCCGTAGTCCCAGCTACTCGGGAGGCTGAGGCAGGAGAATGGCATGAACCTGGGAGGTGGAGCTTGCGGTGAGTCGAGATCGCGCCACTGCACTCCAGCCTGGGTGACAGCGCAAGACTCCGTCTAAAAAAAAACGAAAAACAAAAAGTCATTCAAGAACAGATTGTTTAATTTCCATGTATTTGTATAGTTTTGGATTGATTTCTAGTTTTACTCCTCTGTGATTTTGAGGAGGTACTTGATATGATTTTTATTTTTAAAAATTTATTGAGACTTGTTTTGTGGCCTATCATATAATCTATCTTGGAGAATGATCCACGTACTGAGAAGAATGAATATTCTGCAGTTCTTGGGTAGAACCTTCTGTAAATATCTGTTAGATCCACTTGTTCTAGACTGCAGTTTAAGTCCAGTGTTTCTTCGTTGACTTTCTGCCTTGCTGATATGTCTAGTGCTGTCAGTGGAGTGTTGAAGTCCCCCACTATTATTGTGTTAGTGTCTATCTCTTTTCTGAGGTCTGGTAGGAATTGTTTTATGAATCTAGGAATTCCAAAGTTCAGTGCATATGTATTTTGTATTGTAATGTCTTCTGCAGAATTGATTCTTTTTTTAATTACATAATGATCCTTTTTTTAAATTTTTTTTTTTAGTGTTATTGCTTTAAAGACTGTTTTATCAGACATAATAATAGCTATTCCTACTTGCTTTTGGTTTCCATTTGCATGGAATGTCTTTTCCACCCCTTTATCTTGAGTCTATAAGAATCCTTATATGTGTAAATGTATTTCTTTAAGACAACAAATATTTGGTTTGTGATTTTTTATTTATTACGCTGATCTGTATCTTTTAAGTGGAACATTTAGAATATTTACATTCAATATTAATATTAAGATATGAGGTACTGTTGCAGTCATCATGTTGATTGTTACCTAGTTACTTTGTTTTCTTCATTGTGTTATCGTTTTACAGGTCCTGTAAATTTCATGCTTTCAAGATGTTCTATTCCGGTGCATATCGACCTTTTGTTTCAATATTTAGAACTCCTTTTATCATTTCTTTTTAGGGATGGTCTAATAGTGACAAATTATCTCAGCATTTGCTTGTTTGTAAAAGACTTTATTTCTCCTTTGTTGATGAAACTTAGTTTTGCTGGATGCAAAATTCTTGGTGGATGGTTATTCTGTTTAAGGAGGCTAAAGACAGGACCTGAATCCCTTATAGCTGGTACTGCTGAGAAGTCTGCTGCTAGTCTTATAGATTTTCCTTTATAGAATACATCATATTTTTGTTTCGCTGTTCTTAGAATTATTTCCTTCACATTGACTCTAGACAGCCTAATAACTGTATGCCTTGGAGATATCCTTTTTGGAATAAATCTCCCAGGAGGTTTTTTTCTGGTTTCTTCTTATTTGGGTAGACTATTTCTTTTAATTATTTTTGAATTTGTTTTTGATTCAACTGTGCTTTTTAAAAGTGTCCCATCCTTGAGGATGTGATTTTAATGTTTATAATTTGTGGTAACCTAATTCAGCTCTGGGTGAAGACTTTGTATGAGTTTCCTGGTTATAAAGCACCCTTGTATGATGGCTTTTTCAGATACCGATTGTAGTGGCAATATGTTAATGGTGTGAGTAGGTTCACTGTCTCCTATAACTTTGGAATGACAAAAGTCTCTTAAAGCTTATTTTGTTTCCCAGTAGTATGTACTTTTTTATTTATTTATTTTTCCCCCACTATTTTAATCACTGGATTGAACCGTCCGGCCTTCAGGCCAGTAAGAAGTATCTACAGGTAAAAATCAGCTGTGGCTAAAGCAGGTGGGTAAATGTAATACCCAATGGAGGGCAGAGGTCACAGCATTGACAGAGGTAGTTGGAGGAGCTCTCAGTGAAAAACACTGAGGTCTTTTCAGGGTGAAGAGAGGGAGTCACCTGAGTTTCCCTGCCAGGCCAGTAGGAAAGCAATCCACCTTTCAGTCACACTCCTGATCCAGGGTTCCAGCTATTCAGATCAGACAGACACCTCTTTTCATCTGAAGGAATGCTGATGTTCCATATAGAAAAGGGTTGTCATTCTACCTCTCATGCAAGCCTGTACCTGGAAAGCATTCCTTTTGTGGGGATGCAGTCACTCTGAAATGTTCTAGGAAGGCCGTCTACAGAAGGCTGTCATGGGACCTAAGTCAAGCTCCCATGAGAGAAGCCCCACCTGTGTCTTCAGTGGTGGGTGAGAGGGAGAAGTCCCCTTCTTTGTGACACTTTATGAGCACCAAGGCTCCTGACTGTTGGGGTAGAGCTGCCAGCTTTTCCTGCTGAGCCCAGCACTGCACTTGTACTTTTGCTGAAAGAAACTTCCCACAAGCTGAAAGTTCAGGGACTCAGGGCCTGTGGTCTGGATTTTCTTTGTCCCCTTGGGTGCGCTTCCCCTTCCCCTAGAAGTAGTAGTCCCTGAGGCCCAAATTACTATGAATGCTTCTCTTTTTCTGGGTCTAGCCTCCTAGGGGGCTGCCATACTCCAAGCTGGAGATGGGGAATGTCTTCAAAGGATCCAGTGACGTGACCTGTCCTCACGTCTCCCAGCAGCGGGTACCAGAACCAGTTCCGATGGCATGGCAGGGGAGTGACTTAGACTCTTGGAGATTCTTTGGTTATAAGCAGCCTTAGTGTGTTGGCTTTCTTATGTGCAGGTTGTAGTAGTAATGAATTGGTCACATGGAGAGACTAAGGACCTCCTGGTTAGCCAGGGTGATGTAGGCAATGATGATAGCTGAGGTTATTTACAAGTCTTCTCCTTCTTGGGGGCCATGTTATTCTCCCTGAAGATGTTGTAATGGACTGTGTCAGTTGGTCTCCAGCCAAGAGGTGGCACTTGTAAAACACCACCAGCTATTCTGGTAGCAGTGGGATTTGTGCTTGCTTTATGCTACTCAGGGGAAGTACTCTGGTTTCTCAGGCAACAAGCAGAGCTACAGAGCTCCCAGAGGTTTCTGTCCTTTGTGTTAAGCTACCAGGGCAGGTGGAGGGGCAAAGCCAGGTGGGGGCTGCATCAGTGAAGTCCACACTCTGCCTCTCCACATGCAGGTGCAAGCAGTGGTCCCAGTGAGCCGTTCTCTGGCTGCTGGAGTAATGCTCCAGGAAGTCCACAGAGGGAATGGGGAGTAACAAATGACAGTAAGCCCCACCCAGCTCCCACGCACTTGGCGAGTTAGATCTCAAACCTACAGTGCTCCACTAACAGTGGCTAGCTAAGTGCCAGGCAGTCTGAGTTCAGAACTAAAAACTTTCCCAGGCCATAAACTTTCCCTATGAGACAGAAACCAGAGCTTTCAGGCCATGCCCCTCTCAGTCTGTCTGTGAAGTAGGGGCATCCAGTTCCTGTGCCCATGGCTACAACACACTTCCCACTCACCCCCTGGTTCTGGCCAAGGAGGTCTGTCCCAACTTGAAATTACATCATGAATCTCAGGAGCTTCCCTCCACCTATGACCACCAACTGAGTTCACCAGCAGATTTCTGCGAGGTTCCCCGGGAAGAAGAATCAAGAATTGTTTCCCTTTATCTGTTGGAGTCTGGAAGTGCTTGTAAAGGAGTGATGCCGCTCCTTCTTATATACTCCTCACCACTCACTAAATCAACTCCAGCACTGAGATAAGGCCTTCCCCTGTGGCCTGGACTGCCAGCTTCCCAGTGGGAATGTACATCCTGGAGGCAATTTCTCCCCATCACACACTCTAGGGACTTACGGTTTTCCTCCCGGCTCAAGGCATAGGCTCAGCCTGCCACTTCTTTCAAAGGTTCTGTTATTTTTATTTTTCAGTTTTCCTGTTAATTTTCTGTGTTGCTGCTTGGAAACAAGTTCACAGCATGAGTCTCTACAAACTATTTTGTCTTTCCAAGTGGGAGAGGCATGCTAGCAATTCCTTCAATCCACCATCTTGGGAAAAGAAAAAAAAAAAAAAGGCCCTAATAATTTTTAAAAGTGCGAGTGCATCCTGAAGCCAGAAAGGTTTTGAGAACTGTCAGTTGAAAGCAACTGATGTGGACTGAAAGTTTAAATCCCTCTAAAATGTATTTGTTGAACTCCTAATCCCTAAGGTAATGGTATCAGGAGGTAGGGTCTTCGGGATGTGACTAGGTCATGAGCGAAGAGCCTTCATGAATGGGATTGGTGTCCTTATAAGAGAGGCCTGAGGGAGCCTGACACTTCTTCACCGTGTAAGGACACAGTCCTCTATAAGCCAGAAAACAGGTCCTCACCAGACACTGAAGCTGCCTTAATGTTGGGCTTTCTAGCCTCCAGGAGTGTGAAAAATAAATTTCTGTCGTTTGTAAGCTACCTAGTTTATGATATTTTGTTATAGCGACCTGAATGCACTAAGATAGCAATGATTTATAAGCTTGTTTGTAACATCAGAAACCTGTGCTCAAAGGAAACTTTGAAGACTAATTTATGAAAAGATAAAAATCTGAGTTGCTATGGTGAAACAGAAAAATAGGACCCAAAGCCTCCCAGTTTTGCCTCTTCCCTATTCCCTTTCACTTCCTCATGAGTCCCTCCCTGGAATCCCAGTTAGAAAATCTCTATGCAAAAGCATCAGTGAGCTGATGAAGCAGGCAGCAGGAATGCAGCATCCCAGGCCAAGTGCGAGTGGAGAATGATGTCAGGCACAACTTCTAAGACGAGTGATGGGAGAGCCTCAAATCAGATTTTAGACAGGATGACCTCCCCTGTCTCCTTTTCCATTGATCCACTGGAGCTTTCTTACTGAAAAATACTTGACTACTGATCTCTTAACTATGTTTGGAATCACCAGTGAGCACACTCCAAAGTGATTAATTTGGTATGAATGAAAGGTGGTGTCTGCATGGGATGGAGACAGAGAAATTCCTGGCACATTCTTTTCTCTGAATTAGCAGTGTCAGGGTTGAGCAATCGAGGAATAATTTCCACCCAACTGTAGGACCAAATGCTATTTTGAATGACCAGGGAATAGAATGAAATACAAGAATACACAGGAGGGTGAAATAATAGCAGCAAATCTAGAACTGAGCAGAGTATTTTCAGGTGGTTCTGAGTTATGGACAGACAGTAGAATGTAGAGGGAGTATAATACAACCAGATAATGGAATTCCAAGACTCTATCTTTAGCGCTGGCCTCTGTGCTGACACCCAGATCAAGACTAGTTTCTGGGTTTTACTTAGCTTTCTAAAAAATATATCAAATTTAATTTGACCTGGACTTGCTAATGCATTCCTTCTGGTTCTGTGTCCTATGTCAATTAAGGCATTATCATTCACTCTGTCAATAAATCTAGATCTTTTCAAGTGTCCCGTGATAAAGGTTTGGGTTGAACAATGGCCACTGGGAAGCTGTTCAATATCCAAACCTCCTTTTCCAGTTGGGAGAAGCTACCAGACTTAATGACACACAATCTTCTCCTTTCCTAAGAAAGAGACATACTCTCCCTGCACCCTCAGGCTTGGCACTCAGTGGGCTTAACATCATTGGAACAGAGTGTTAGGGGCAACAGGTGCAGGGGGAGTCATGCTGAGTAGCAGCAGCTACACCAGTGCATTTGAGCCACATCTTTCCTTCCAACGATGGTGAATATCCTCCCTACTCTTGGCTGTCCAGAGCCTTGTTTGCCTTTGCCTTATTTGTTTTACATTTTTAAAATCTGGTCCTCAACTATCACATTGGTTATCCAAACCAGTCTTAATAAAAATTTTCCCAATAAAGTCCTTTCTACTCTCATAGACAGAGACACTTGTTCTTGCTTGCAGTACAAATTCTTGAACTAGACACCATTTTCTTTCTATTTTATTTAAGAAATGTCTCCCCTACATACCTAAGTACTACTCTTAGGTTCAGGCCCTTATCATTTGGACAGGAACAATTGTGCCTTCCTCACACCAGTCTTTCCCCATTCCAATCCAACCTCTCCACTCACATTTTATTTTTCCGAAGATTTTACCACAGTCTTCTTTCTTTTATTCAATAACAAAAGCAACCAAATCTTCCTGGCATCCTTATGCTTGCAGAATACTGTTTGACTACATATCATTCAAGGCCTTTCAATCTACTTTCCAATATCCAGCATACAGCTCCTGTGAGCAGAAGACAATTCAAAATTATCTTTGTAGCCCCAAGACCTGGCAAAACACCTGGTGTGAAGTAAAGCCCAATAAATGAATGGATGCATGCATGCGTGCCTTATTTGTTACTCAGAAATCCAGTACACTAGATACAATTAAGTGTATGTGATTTCCTAAAGTCTCTACAGAAACATTCATGTCTTTCTAAATACAGTCAGGCACTGCCTAACGATGTCTGGGTCAATGGTGGACCACATAGATGATAGTGGTACCCTAAGATTATAATACTCTATCCTTACCGTACCTTTTCTTTGTTTAGATATGTTTAGATACACAACGGCATTACAATTGCCTACAGAATTCAGTATAGTAATGTGCTGTGCAGGTTTGTAGCCTAGCAGTAATAAGCCACCCCGTGTAACCTAGGTGTGCAGTAGGCTACACCATCTAGGTTTGTGTGAGTACACTCTACGATGTTCAAATGATGACAAAATCATCTAAGGATGAATTTCTCAGAATCTATCCCCATCATTAAGTTATGCATGACAGCATATGAAAAAGTATGCATAATGTCTATTTTGGGGGTTCTCTGCCTCATAGTGCTCTGTTTCTACGGCTGCTATGCACTTATCTTGATATAGTCAGGTTGATTCTGCCTGCCTTGTCCAATAATGTGTAAGCTCTTTCAGGTCAAGAGCCATCTGTTATTTATTTTGCACTCTTAATGCTTAAACACAGAGTAGATGTTTGATGTATCTTTGCTCAACTTACCTCCTAAAGAGGAAATGTGTGGTATGAGAAGGGAGTGGGTAAGAATTCTGCTTGACAAAAACTTTACTTCCCACAACTCATGCAGAAATGTTTTCAAAATTTCAACTTTAAATATGCTCTTTGCTGACTGCTTTTTGTCAACACCCTTTGCCAGATTGAGGACATCCACCTCTTGCTCTGTGTTTCTTGACAGTGGTGACCCTGAGGGCTTGACATTTGCATGCCAGAAACCTCCTTGGCTTCAGCATTTGCTCACATCCCTGACAACAGAGTTTCTGGGGCATGGTACTCACACTGTAAATTGCACAGACAGAATTGAAGTAAAATCTCTCAACTATTTCTGATAATGAAGAGGGTTCTGAAAGCCTACCAAAACCTCTATAATTATCTCAAGTGAAACCTTCTTATTAAACTTTAAGCTCTTTTCATTTTGGTTATTGTCATTTACGTGAAATGAGTGAATGGGAAGGAAGCCTGGGAAAATTATTATGAAGTTGTTAAGCCTGTTTATGTTCATTCGGCTCAGAGTTTGAGCTTAAAAAGTGGAGTGTGTGTAGGGGAGGCAATCGAAACATCTTTACGAATGAAATCCAATAGTTATTAACAGATGCTTGGCTTATTTTCCTTTGGCTGAAAAAAAAAAAGGGGAAGGGTCAGTGTTAAGCAATACATTTCCTGTCTTATCTCACGGTAGACAACTTTGAAATATTGAATATGTTCATCAGCATTTTTAGATATGCAAAAGAAGAAATTTTAGTTGGCTTTTTTCTTATACAATGATGCTAAGCTGTATTAAGCAATGTAAACATTTCTGCTTGTAGGGATTGGTCTCCAGTGGTTGGTTGTCAACCTCATGTAGAGCCTTCTCTTAGGTCCAGCAGCCCCCTTTTTTAGGGGTGTCTCAGCCAGAGGCACTTTGCCATGAAGGCGGGAGAGGCGTGGATGAGCAGCCGCCTTGGCATGCCAAGTGGTGATCCCTGCTCATCCATCATTTCATTTAGACAAATGAAAGATTACAGCCCTATGAGAAAAGGCAGTCACAGCCACACAATGCTTTGTGCACAAAGTAAATTGCTAGTTTCCTGTGATCTTTCTGACAAGTAAATTACGGCAGAAAATAACATAGATGGGAATACAATGACAAAAATGCAGACTTGGTCGTTCAAAGGAGTTATTGGACCTCTGATACAACCATTTCTAAAGAACCTCAGACCCTCTTTTCAATGGAAAGAGGATTTTCCTCCATCTTTCTATAGTGTATCTGGAAGAGAAATAATATACGATGGGCAGGGTAAGAAGTGGAATTCTCAGTAATCAAATATCCTTTTTTCGTGATAGGAAGATATTAAAATTATGCATAAAGAGAGGAGCTTGCTTTGGGGATTGCTGTGTCTGTGATCATTCTAGCTTGGCACTGAAGATCACAGTGATGCAGTCTATTCTGCATAACAGATAGCTTCTGAGAGGTCTTTTTATATCTTAACAATCCCAATTCTTCATATTTTTATTCAGTCATAAAATGAGTTCTTATTTTGTTTTTTTAACAAATAAGAAAAATCCCTCTCATCAGAATTAATTTCCCTTTGCCTATTCCGAGCCTAAACTCTCAAACATCTTCTAAAGGCTGTATAAATCCCCGAGGCAGAAAAATAAAAGCTTTATTAGCAAAGTCAAGTGGAGCTGAGGAGGGAAGGGTACTGAAGATAACAGAAGTAATAATCTAATCACAAATATCATAAATTTCTGAGCTTCACACTCCTCAGCGATGTCTCAAAGTTGACAGATTTCATAAAATTGTAGAGTCAAATAGGGTTTTTAGCAAGACTCAGGGACATGAAATGGTCTATTCAATACCTAAGACACTGCACAGTGAAGCTGACAATAGAATCCTGATGTTGCAGGCTGTAGAGTTTTCTACTACTAAAGTAAGGATTTCTTCTGGAATTCTTACAGCAGGATGCTGTCACGAGGAGAGCACTTAGTAGGGAGACCCGATCCTCCAACTGATAATTGGTTATATGTCTTAGGCAAGAGACGTAAACTCTTTGTGCGTCATGTGGAAGATGCGGGTGTGGGATGGGATTAGGCATTCTCAAGTGGCAGCACAGGGAGGGTGTACTTGAATAGCATATCTTCAAGGCCATTGTCATAATTTTATACTTAAGACAATAGCCTACTGAATAAAAACTGCAGAGAGAAGAATGCAGTGAAATCAGCTAATATTAAATGCATATATTAAATGCACTAAGAAATACAGGAATAAAACGCTAACATATTTCCCAGAGCTGGTAGCCTTGGTGGTCCCTAATGATGAATGCTAATTCCTTCTTGTTCATACATTGTTGCCTTAGTCTCTACTTCCTCATCATTGTTAGTTTGTTACTGCATTAAGTCCCCTTTCAGGGTCTTGGGAAAGCTGTCCTGTGAGCACAAAATCATTGGCAGATTTTAAGATGCCAAACATATCACTTCCTCCATTGTATTTAAATACTATGATTTAAATTCAGTTCAACAAACATCTTTGTGACCTTACTGTGTAAATAAGACTTTGTTCCTGCCTTTGGGGGCTTTGTGCAGAAGATAGGCAGACTATCAGAAAATGACCTCTGGGGCTACACTGAGCTTTTGGTCTTCTGTCTCTTTGTCAGCTTTATCCTAAATAATCCCGCACTCTGAGGCATTTGGGGGAATGCACATACATAGTAAGGAGAGAGGCTGTCTTCATTTGAAAGAGCAAGCAGAATGGACATTCCTGAAAAGGTTGTATTCTTGGTAACACCCTTTCCTGCAAACTGTTCATTTGAGGAGCAGAGGAATCTAGTGCTTACTTTATTAAAATGAAGTGTTGCTATCTGATTTGGGTGAGTAGATACCAACACCTGATTCTAAGGTGGAGACCTTATAATTTTCATTTCCAACAAATGCCCAAGTAAGGCTGATACTGCTGCCGCAGGACCACGCTGGAGAGCTCTAGACAAGCAACATACAAACTGAGATATATGTACACGCAGGGATACATAAAAACGTTTCCAGGGGTACCCAGGAGTAGATAGAGGCACTGAGAGCACTTTCCAGATTCTCAATTTCTGTATTATTCTTTCCTAATTAATAAAATAATCCATCTGAGAATGTAGGCATGGCTTTACACTCCCACCCTCCTTTTTGCCATTGATTTTCTCCCACTTTGCACATGAGAAGCATAACTCTCCCCATGAGGAAAAAGGTTAAAGAATTGAGTGAGAATGCTATTAAAAATTTCCTTCCATTTGTATCTACTTATTTATGTGAGTAAGGCTTCTTAGTGCATCTATTTAAACAAAATAGCAATAGTAGTAAGCTGAAATCTGTCTTACTCTAGCAGCAGGTAATATTTATTTATGGATCTATGAATCCATTACAAAATCAAAAGTGCACTCCTCGTTAAGTAATATAGTTCAGTAAAATTTTCCTCCTTATAACTATGTGTTCAGTATTTTAACATATTTATTGTGTTTTGATTAACTGTGTACAAAAATACTTATAATAATAACTAAACACAGAAGAAAAACTGTTCACACTTAAGGCCTGTAGTTACAGAAAACAAAAATAAAATTTTAATGTATTTAAATATTATTGCAGCATATAAATAGGATAAGAGTATGAGTGAAAACTTTCAAAGATGAATATATGAAGACAGATACTGAGAGAAAGGAAAATGAAAATATCAGGTCATGGAAAATAAAACAATGTATAATTTCATACTGTTTAAGAAGTCATTCATACAGTTTTAAAGTAACAGTGGGTATCAACTCACTATGGTATTTTGATTCTTTCCCTACATTTAAGGTTTTTATGTTAAAATGTCATTGTTTACAGTATGAGACAAATTACAGTTTTTGTTACTCCTTAAGATTTTAAAACCTGCCTACGTAAAACGTGTTGTTTTACGTCTTTTTTTCATAATTTTTTTCGGAGGCACTTCAACAAAAATTTGAAGACCACTGCTTGTGATGGTACTTGCAACCAGGAGAAATTGTTTTTCTACTCAGTCAATTATCAACTGTTTATTTTATTAACTTTCAGAATGTATTATAATTAACTCCAGGGTGGAGGCCATCAAGGACCTTCCGGGAATATGAAGTACAGTTCCCAGTGGCCTCCTCCCCAACTCTGACACTGTAAAGCCCCTTTGCACAGGTTTCCATTCCCTCCGCCACAGGTATACGAGAAATGGGAGAAGAGCCATCAGTCTTTGCTTTTTTTCCACTATCTCTGCCTTCCTCTAGTCCCCCATTTGTGATTGCTGTGTGCTAGTTCAGTCAGATGCCATCACATTCCGTTTCCTCAAGATTTGTGAAAACTTGCCTCTGACATTCTACTGGCTTAAAAAACTCTCTTGACTTCCAAGCTTGAGTGTCGACAGCATTTCTCTGGGCCTCTTTCCTTATCACTAACACCAGTTACCTCACCACATGGAGGCTTGCTGGGCCTACAACATAGGGTCAGACGTATGGGCAGTTTTACTGGTATAATCAATTTGTAATGTAAAACATCTTGTATACATAAAAAGTTTTGCATGACTGAAAGTTTAAAAAATATCTTTCCACATACAAAGTCAGTATCAAGATGGATTTGACCTTCTTCCACTAGTTAGCAAAATTAAAACTTTTGTATTTCAAAAAGTCACTATGGAAGTGCATTTTAATTGATAGATATGACTACATAAAAACTTCAAAACACTCTGTGTTCAAGAAACCATTAAGAAAATAAGACCAACCTGGGCAACAAAGCAAGACCTCATCTCTACTAAAAATAGAAAACAAACAAACAAAAATAGCCAGTAGTGGTGCTGTATACCTGTAGTCCCAGCTACTTGGGAGGCTGAGGTGGGAGGATTACCTGAGCCATGGAGATGGAGGCTTCAGTAAGCTATAATAGTGTCACTGCACTCAGGCCTGGGTGACAGAGCAAGACTTTGTCTCCAAAAAAGAAAAAAAAAAGAAAAAAAAAGGGGCCAGGAGAAGATAAACATAACCCAATAACCTTGGAAAAATACTTCATGCATATCAGAACAAAAGAGAACAAAAGGTTAATTTCCTATTTATGTCAATATACTTTTCTTCTTTTATTGTATATATTTCAGGTTTATAATATGATGTTTTAATATACATATACATGGTGAAATGATTACTACAGTCAAGTAAGTTAACATATCCATCATCTCCTATCTTTTTTTGTATAGTAAGAGTACCCGAAAAAAAGAGTATCTCTTTTTATATAGTAAGAGTACCGGAAATCTACTCGCTTGGTAAATTACCAGTAAATGATACAATATTATTAATGATAGTCATCATATTGTACATCAGATCTCAGTGCATTCATCCTAGAGAACTGCAATTTTGTACCCTTTGAATTACTTCTTCCCATTTCCCTAGCTTGTCTGGCACTCCCTCCGCCATTCTACTCTCTATTTCTCCTATTTGAGGCATTTTTTTTAAATTTTGTTTTGTTTTATTTTGTTTTTAAAGTCCACATATAAGTGAAATCATACAGTACTTTTCTTTCTGTATGTGTCTTATTTCACTTAACATAATATTTTCTAGGTTCACTCATGTTGTGGCCAATGGAAGGATCTCCTTTTTAAGGCTGAATAATATTCGTGTGTGTCACTATAACGTCTTTATTCATTCATGAACACACTTTGATTGTTTTCATATTTTATCTATTGTGAATAATGTTGCAATGAATGTGGGAATGCAGATATCTTTATGAGGTGGTGATTTTATTTCCTTTGGGTGTATACCCAGTAAAGAGATTGCTGGATCATATTCTAGTTCTAGTTTTAATTTATTTAGGAACTTCTGTACTGTTTTCCACAGTGGCTACAACAATTTTACATTTCTATCAACAGTGTGCAAGGGTTCCCTTTTCTGCATACCTTCATCAACACTGATCCAGTTGTTTTCTGAGAAAAGCCATTCTAACAGATGTGAGGTCCTGTTTTATTCTGGTTTTTCTTGTTCATTTCCTTGATAATTAGTGACGTTGCATACCTTTCCAGGTACCTTTTGGCCATTTTTATGTCTTTTTTAGAGAAATGTCTATTAAGTGTGTTTGCCTATTTTTTTAATCAGGCTATTTGGTTTTGTTTTTTTGTTTGTTAGTTTGTTTTTTTGCTGTTGAGTTGTGTGAGTTCCTTATATATTTTAGATATTAATCCTTTATCAGATATATGGTTTGTAAATATTTTCTCCCAATCTGTTGGCTGCTTTTTCATTTTATTGATTGTTTCCTTTGCTCTGCAGAAGCCTATTAGTGTGATACTTATGTTTATTTTTGCTTTTATTGCCTGTACTTTTGGCGTCTTATTCCAAAACTTCATTGCCAAGATCAATGTCAAGAAGACTTTCCTATGTTTTATTCTAAAAATTTTAAGGATCCAGGTCTTATAGAGTTTTAATCCATTTTGATTTGATTTTTGCCTATGATGTAAGGTAAGTGTCCAATTTTATTCTTTTGCATGATGTTATCCAGTTTTCCCACCACCATTTATTGAAGAGACTATTCTTGCTCCATTGTGTCTTCTTGGTACCCTTGCCCAAAATTAGTGGACTGAAGGGGTTAATTTCTTGTCATTGGATTTTTGAATGATTTTACATATTCTGAATAGAAGACTTTTATCAGATATAAGATTTGTAAACATTGTCTCCCTGTCTTTAGTTTGTCCTTTTATTATCTTAAATAGTATTCTTTTGCAGTACATGCATTAGTAATTTGATAAAACCCAATTTATCAATTTATCCTTTTATGAGTGAGGCTCTTAACATCATACCTAAAACATTTTTGCTCAATCAAAGTCCACAAATAGTTTCTCCTATATTTTCTTCACTAAGTTCTGTAATTTTTTCATTTTGCACTTAGGTTTATGATCTATTTTGAGTTAAATTTTGTATATCATGCAATATATATTGAAGTTTTAAAAAATTTGGATATAAATATGTAATGGTTTCAGTATTATTGATCAAAATAATTCTGCTCTTTTCATGAGTTGTCTTGCCTTCCTACCTTTGTCAAAAATGAGTTGTCCATATATGTGTGAAAATATTTTTGGACTTTCTAGTTTGATCTGTCTGTTATTTTACAACAATATCACAGTCTTAATTTATCTCGCAAAATATTTTTAAATCAGGTAGTGTTGGTCTTCCACGTTTATTCTTCCCTTTTCATGTTTTGGCTATTCTACAGCCTTTGAATTTCCACATGAATTTTAGAATCAGCTTGTCAATTTCTACAAAATGTCTGCTGAGATTTTGACTGGGATTGAGTCTATAAATCATTTTAAGAAAAATTGATTGAAAAATATTGAGTATTCTGTTCCTTGAAATAGATAAATCTCTCAATTCTTTAATTTCTTTAAGCATCATTTATGGTTTTCAGTGTATCAGTTTTGTGCCTCTTTTGTCAACTTTATTCCTTAGTATTTTGTAACCTTTATGCTCTTTTAGATTATATTGTATGTTAAATTTTGATTTTCTATTCCCTGTTGCTGGTATATAAAATTATAATTGATTTATAAATGATATTTATTCTAAATCTTATATAAATTCCCTTATTAGTTCTAGTAACATATTTTCAATTCCATCTGATATTCTACATTGGCAATCATGTCAAATGTGAATAAAACTAATTTTAGTTATTTCTTTCTAATATGGATGCTTTTTATTTTTTCTTCTTAGATTATAGCTTTGGCTAGAATCTCCAGTATGGTTTTGACGAAAAGTAGTAAGACCGTAAATCCTTGTCTTGATCCTGATCTTAGGGGAAAAGTATTTTAATTTTTACCATTAGATATAATGGTAGCTGTAGGTTTTTCATAGATACCCTTTATTAGGTTGAGCAAGTTCTCTTATTTCCTTAGAATGCTGAGAGTTTGTATTATGAAAGGTTGTTAAATTTTATCAAATGCAGTTTTGATATCTATGCATATTTTTCTTTTTTAGTTTGTTCATATTGTGAATTATATTGATTGATTTCAAATGTTAAATTAACCTTGCATTCCTGGGTGAATTTCACTTTATCACAATGTATTATTCATTATTTAATGTTAGATTCAATTTCAAAATGGCCAAAAGATTTGAACAAATGCTTCACCAAAAAAATATAGCTAGTAAATAAGAACATGAAATTATGTTGACATTACTAGTCATTCTGCAAATGCCAATCAAAATTACAATAAGATACCACCCCATACATATTGGAGTGGCTAAAATTTAAAAGAAACTATACCAAATGTTGGTAAGAATGTAAAACAACTGAAACTCTTAAACGCTGCTGATGAGAATATAAAATGGTACAACCTCTTTGGAAAACAATTTGGTAGTTTCTTAAAAAGTTAAATGTACACATATCATATGAGAGCCATTCCACTCCCACATGTTTAACCAAGAGATGAAAATGTCCAAAGTGATGAAAATCGATGTTCATAAAAGCTTTGTAAATATCTCAAAACTGAAAACAACTCAAGTTTCTATCAACATGTAAATGGACAAACCACTTTATATCCATACAGTGGAATACTACTCAGCAATATTAAAAAAATGAAATAGTAATGTATGCCAAAACATGGATGAATCTCAAAATAAGTTATGAGTGAAAGAAGTTAGACAAAAAGGAGAGCATACTATGTGAGACTATTTTTTAAATGAAAAGAAACTTACAGGAACTGAACATCAATCAATGGTTGTCTGGTGCCATAGTTTGGATTTTTGTCTTCCAAACCTCATGTTGAAATTTGACCCCCAATATTGGAGGTAGGTCTTAATGGGAGGTGTTTGGCTTATGGGGGACAGATCCCTCGTGAATGGCTTGGTGCCATCTCACAATAATGTTTGAATTCTAGCTCTATTAGTTCCCATGACAGCTGGTTGTTGAAACGAATCTGGCACCTCCCTCCTCTCTCACCCTGTCTGGCTTCCTTTCTCTCACCATGCAATCTCTGCACACACACACTGGCTCTCCTTCCCCTTCTGCCATGAGTGGAAGCAGCCCAAAGCCTTCACCAGAAGCAGATGCTGACACGGTACTTCTTGTACAGCCTGCAGAACTGTAAGCCAAGTAACGTTTTCTGGGCAAATTATCCAGCCTTGGGTTTTCCTTTAAAGCAATGCAAGTGGACTGGACAACTGGTAACATAGCAGGGTACAAAGAGGGCAGGAGGAAGGCAGATACAAAGGGACAAGAAGAAACTTTTGGAGATGATGGATATGTTTATTATCTTGATTATAGTGATACTTTTACACGTCAAAAGTACATTTTAAGCATGTTCAGTTTATTTCATCAGTTGTAACTCAATACAACTGTTAAAAGAGGTTAATGACCAGGCATGGTGGTTCATGCCTGTAGTCTCAGCCCTTTGGGAGCCAGAGGCAGGTGGATCATCTGAGGTCAGGAGTTTGAGACCAGCCTGGCCAACGTGGTGAAACCACACCTCTACTAAAAATACAAAAATTAGCTGGGCGTGGTGGCGGGCACCTGTAATCCCAGCTACTTGGGAGGCTGAGGCAAGAGAATCCCTTGAACCCAGGAGGCGGAGGTTGCAGTGAGCTGAGATGGCACCATTGCACTCCAGCCTGCGTGGCAAGAGTGAAACTCTGTCTCAAAAAAAAAAAAAAGAGGTTAATATTATTAATCTATGAATAACTCTCAAAATTTATGTAAAAAATAAGCACTAACTGGGAAAACTGGCAAAGAACATGAACAGGAGATACACAAACAGAAAGAGAGATACAAATTGTTAATATACATTTTAATAATGTGACCTCTCATAATCAAATAAATTTAAAGTAATACATATTTTTATTGAAATAGAAAAATTTTAAAATTACAGTATTTGTGTTGGAAAGAAATGCTTGATGAAAAAGTATTCTTATGCACCCTTATAATAATAAAACTGAGACAACCTTTCCAAAGTGCACTTAGACAATATATATTAACCAAGAATGCTAGAAGCAATCAAATCCTTTGACCCCAGTATTTCCACTCCTAGGAATATATCCAAAGGAAATAATCAGAAAACACATAAAGATTAATGTAATGAAGTCTCAAATTCTATAATTTCTAACAGAATTTTGGAAATATGTTAATTTCCAAAAACAGAGGGTGGCTTAAAGAATGTAGGATATGTCTAAATGATGAAATACTGTTTAACTAAGTAAAGATAATGTTTTCATACAATATTTAATGAGGTAAAAATACATTGGATGCAATGTTTAGGATCCAAACATATGTTTGCAATCTGGTTCCAAAACTGATCCGAAAATGTTATCTGTAGCCAGTGATAACAAATGATGTAATTTTTTACTATTCCTCTTTACATGTTTTTCTATTCCTGTTTTTAATCACAAAATATGTGATTTTATAAAGATATAAAATACTTTATGAAGAAAGGAAGACTGTGCAAGAAATGACTTGAAACATTTTTTTTTCCCCAGAGGACCAAAATAATCTCAGTTCTCTCACCATCTCAGTCTTACGCCACCCTCTTGTTTTATTGTTTTCTTATGCATCATTTCGAAGAACATGAAACTCGATTTTGAGGTTTTCTTTAAGGGAGTTGGAGGCAAGCATTTTGCCTCTAGGAAAGTTAGTTTAAACCAGCCGTAAACAAAATAAAGGAGAGAATATTGGCAGAAAAATAGAAGCAATGGGAAAATTTGAAAGTCAGAGCCAAAAATTTCACGTTTCTCAGGAATCGAAGAGAGAGACCTGAAGAAAGGAAGAAAGCAATGATAGCAGTAGTTGTAGGAGACATTTTGATCAGAAAAGAAAACGGTAGTCATTCATATCATGAAGTCTTCTCCTGACTCGAGAAATGGCCAGCTCCAAATTCTGCTTTGGTCCACTATGATTAGTAATACTGGCTCTGTAATTTGCAAACTTTAATTTCCCTGAGGAATAATTCTAGGTGCTTTGACAGATCTGAATTATGTCACCCGTTAAGGTTTGATGACCTTTACCATACATCTTATTTTATGGGCAAGTTAATCAGAACATTCTGTAATTATAATTCCATACTCTCTAATTTATAGTCTTTCTTTTTTTCTTACCAAGTAGTGCAACATTATTCTTCCTCCCCTACCCCTCTTATAAGACCCCGATTTTTGTGAGAGGAATTATTTATTATAGCTTTGATGTAAATGTTTAAACCTCATTTTTGTGGAGGCCTCTCTAGCACTTTTTCTAACTTCAGTGTATGGCCTGAAGAGCATTTTTCTTTGAGACAAATTGTATCCTACATATTTTCTGGTGTTGAACAACCTGCCACATCCTTACTTGTCAAGGCTAAGCCTTAAATTTACAAGAATTGACACAAACAACTTCAAATCTTTCGATCTTTGATTGTTTAGTCAGACCATTTTAGCTCCTTCCTGCTAGGACTCCTCAAGCGCTCCTGTCACAGGTTTCAGCTCTGATGTTAAACACCTGGCATTTCTGCAGAGTTCAAGGTTTCAAATGTTCAGACAGACGCTTATGTCACGATCACACATCTACACCACTTACTTTCAGTTTCTAAAGACAGAAGAACTCACAGTATTTCCTATAAAAATAACAAAATTATATGACTACTAATTTTAGTTGTATGTATTTCAAAGCAATGCTGTAATATTACATTATAAATGGCTTAGGAGAGAATCTGCTACATATATACAATATTTCTGAAAAATCTTTATTTTTGGATATTTGTTGGACTTTGTACTGAGTGCCCAACGCACTGCACAAGAATGGTCCCACACTAAGGAATATCACTGTGAAATTTCTAACCACCGGGGACAATGTGAAGATTCCACACATTCTCAGAAACAAAAGAAATGTTCACATATGAGTTATCAAGAATTAGAATGACTTTGGACTTCTCAGCAATAACTAATAGAAGCTTGAAGTCAGTGGAACAGCACTTTCAAAATTCCGCTTGAAAATCCATCCAGACTATCAGTCAAGCCTGAGTATAGAACAAAGACATTTTCAGACCTTCCAGTTATTTAATAAAATGCCTTATCTGCATGATTCCCTAGAAGGTTTCTGAGAGTTTCTGCCACTAAACCAATGAACACAAAGATGTGGGTTCCCAGCCAGGACAGAGGCAAGAAGGTTCTAGTGATGGCAGAGGAGGGACTTCCCCAGGGCAGCTGTGCAGTAGGAGATGCCAGTTCAGACTGAAGCAGTTCAGGCGCTATCAAGAGAAATTTATTCAATAAGAAAATTCATTTACCATAGGATACATCTAAAAATACTGAGAGGGGATTTTAAAAATTGGAGGAGTTTGGGGTCTAATTACTAGAGAGTATACAGAAAACTAAGAAAAGCAGAACAATTATTAACTGCAGGGAAAAAAACTTTTTTTTTTAAAAAAGGAAAGTTAATCAAGGCATACTGTATAGATCTAATTACACCAACACCGAATATCACTATACCAAATTACAAGGACAGGGCATAAGTGGCAGGGTGGGATGGTACAAACAAAGTTACATTCTTATTCTTTATAATGAGAAATCAGAATATAAGGCTAAAGAGTAAAACATCAGGAGAGCAATAAGCAAGCAACTTAGCTATATAGAGGTAATAGGGGAAAAAAGGGCAAAAAGAGGTGAAAGTGTTTGCCTCTGGATATCTGAGCAGGATGGCTACTATCTTGCTGTCTAAGCCCGTATAAATATTTAACTCTTTTAAATCACATTCATCAATACTTACACGTACCTCTTGATAAAAACTATATAAAAGAGACTTGGTTGTGAACACTAAAGATAAAAAATTAAAAAGCTGATGTCTAGTTTTTTGATTTTGTTATTTTCTTCTTGTTACTTCTATTTAGAAATAATTGTCTTGAACACCTTCTTTGTGCTTTTGGTACCCAGAGATACTGGATAGAATCCTTGCTGTTGGGGGTTCATGGTCTTGCAGAAGATATATAGCATATACTAATTTTAAAAGTAGAAAATCATAAGTATCACGAGAAACAAACATAATGTCATTAAGTTTAGAGGAAAAGCCATCATATTTAGCTGAAGGAGACTCAGTAGAGGACGCAACACCCAAGCTGTCTTCTAGCACTGGGAGGCTATCAAGAGATATACATCCGTGGGGAGGGGAAGAGTAGAGAAAGTTCATGGTGTTTGTATGAGACCTCATGTGGTTAGTTTGTGGTAGCTCAGAGCATGTAAAAGAGGAATTAAGCTGGGAAGGCAGACTGCAAATATACTGTGGAGGCTGGTTCTGCCAGCTTAGAGATTTCTGGGGTTTCAAATACTTTTCCCATGTACTTTGACCCTTTGTTTTCAGAAATGTAAGTCTGCAGAAAGAGGATGGCAGAGTCTAGCTATTGCATTATTCATAAAGCATGCTGTCTCTTAAAGTTCTCACCTTCTGAATCTTCCTATATCCCACAAGAGACTTTACCAGTCTCCCTAATTAAACTTTCATTTCCCAAAGGATTTTTTTTTTCATGTTATGGGTATTTTTTATACAGAAAAGCTGAGCTGTATTCTTCCCTTAACTCAACCTAAGCTTTGCCCTCTGCTTCAAAAAAAAAAAAAGTTAGCAAATGCAATGCAAGTAAGTAGTCTTATCTTCTGGATTCTTTTACATTTCTAGTGATTAATGAAGCAGTTATCATGTGTACTGGATAGGCAAGAACATCAGGTGCACAAAACATTCCTCATATATGATAGGACAGGCTTTCAATGAGGCCCCTTTTGTTCTGCCCTTCTCAATTCCCACTTTTTTATTGAGTTCTGGAATGACAAAATGAGTCTTATCCCAGGGAAGCCCTGTCCTGAATTCCTCAACTCTAGTCGTATGTCAAAAACTAAATACCCTCTTTAGGGTAGCCTGGGTTAAAGTCCATTACAGACAGGTAGTCCCTGGAAAACTGTAAGAGCAGCCAAGAAGAAAGCCATCAGGGAAACTTTATCCAAGCCTCCCATGCCTCAGATTGGATGACTGCTCTTTGCTTTGATTTCTACCCAGTTAGGTCTCTGGACTCCTTCCTTGGCTTCCCTCTGGTTCTAACCTTTGGATTGTTAACTCCTATAGACATTTCTCAGGATTGTGTTGTGAATCCCTGATCCCTGGGATCTGTCCACAAAGCTTGCTTCCAGATTATGGATTCAACGGGACCTCTGATATTGCAATCTATGTTAACGGTCTAGCACACCCCAGATTTTTTTTGTACCCAAACTTTGGGCTTGATAGAAGTAAGAACAATAGCCGGGTGCAGTGGCTCACATCTGTAATCCCAGCACTTTGGGAGGCTGAGACAGACGGATCACGAGGTCAGGAGTTCAAGACCAGCCTGACCAAGATGTTGAAACCCCGTCTCTACTAAAAATACAAAAATTAGCCAGGCGTGGTGGCGGGCACCTGTAATCCCAGCTACTTAGGAGGCTGAGGCAGGGAATTGCTTGCTTGAAGCTGGGAGACAGAGGTTGAGTGAGCTGAGGTCACGCCATTGCACTCCAGCCTGGGTGACAGAGCAAGACTCCATTTCAAAAAAAAAAAAAAAAAAAAGAACAACAACGGACTGATTTAAGAGTGAAGTCTATTTAACCAGTGTACTCATTGAATAATACTGCTCCTTCAGGGGCAGGGTCTTTTATTTTCATCACCTCCTCATTAGTTTCTATGGAGCACAGCTAAATATTTGGGGCTAGCAAGCCCAAGGTTTCTACTTGTTGCTGTTTGACCAGAATTTGGGGTAAGAATCTCATAGCAGCCAGAATGGCTATTATTAAAAAGTCAGAATAACAACAGATGCTTGTGAGGTTGTGGAGAAAAAGGAAAGCTTGTATACCGTTGGTAGGACTGTAATTTAGTTCAACCATTGTGGAATACAGGTGGTGATTCCTCAAATACCTAAAGACAAAAATACATTTGACCCATCAATCTCATTACCAGGTATCTACCCAAAAGAATATAAATCACTGTATTATAAAAATACATGCACGCATATGTTCATTGCAGCACTATTCACAATAGCAAAGACGTGGAATCAACCCAAATGCCCATCAATGATAGACTTTATAAAGAAAATGTGGCACATATACACCATGGAATACTATGCAGCCGTAAAAAAGAATGAGATCATGTCCTTTGCAGGGACATGGATGGAGCTGGAGGTCAGTATCCTTAGCAAACTAATCCAGGAACAGAAAACCAAATACCACATGTTCTCACTTATAAGTGGGAGCTAAATGATGAGAACACATGGACACGCAGAGGGGAGCAACACACACTGGGGCCTTTTGGAGGGTGGAGGGCAGGAAGAGAGAGGGGATCAGAAAAAAATAACTAATGGATACTAGGCTTAATGCCCGAGTGATGAAATAATCTGTACAACAACTCCCATGACACACATTTACCTTGTATCAAACATGCACATGTACCCTTGAACTTAAAATAAAAGTTAAAACATAAAAAGAATTTGGGGTAAGAGCACTACCATTTAACCCCTGATGTAATACTGAAGCCTCGACACCAGCATCAGGGTCTTTATAAAGATGAAGGTCAGGGAGCAGAGTTGATCCATTTATGGGCTCTGATAGAGAAATAATGACGATGACTGAAAATCTGAGTAACTGCTCCATCTAGTTAACAGCTGAAAATCTGAGTAACTGCTCCATCTAGTTAATATTTGGATCCCAAATAAAAAGAAGATAAATTATGAAACTGAGAAAAACATAAGCAGAGAACGAGGAAAGAAGAAATGGCGACCAACCACGTGTCAGTCACTGATTTAGGACTATATTTACACTGTCTCATTTAATTTGCACAAAACTCTATAAGCAGAAAGGATACATAAAAACATTTCTTGAACACTTTATTAGTCCACTTTGGTTCTAGTGGTAAGCAACACCAAAATCTCAGTGGTTTTTAACAATAAGCCACATGTATCTTGCTCTGGAGTCTGAGGTTGGCCCTGACTCTGCTAGGCTCAGCTGGACTCAGCTAGGCTTGGACATACTCCACACGTCTTCTGATTTTGGGAGAACTAACTAGGGTGTGCTTTTTGTGGTGGAGGGGAGAATCTCAAGAGGAATGAGCAGAATCCCATGCTACCTATATAAGTCTCTTCTCAGAACTATAACTTCCACTCATAGTCTACAGTTTAAAGTAAGTCACATGGCCAAGCCAGGCCAGAAGGCAATGGAATGAGGATGCTAGGGTCAGCATGGATAAGTCACATGACAATGGGCTGGTAAGTTTTATCCTAACCAAGTGTTAGGGGATATTGTTGGAAGCAATAATCCAATCTATCTCTATCTCCCACCCACTCCCCTTCTTTCTAAAATTTCTCTTCACTACAATAGCATTTAGAAATAAGAGGTATACCTGGCTTTATCGGCAAGTGAATGAAGCCTTTAAAAGGTTAACTAATCTGCCCAAGGACTGGCTAGTATCGAATGAAGGATTTAAACTTAACCTATCTGAGTCTCAAATCTATATTCTTTTCCCAACACTTTTGTCTAGAGAATCTCCAAGTCTAAGATTTAAAAAAATCTAAGACAATGAGAGATAAATTATGCATAAAGTAGAATTGTGGGAATCATTTCCCTGCAGAGTAAAAATATAAAATTAATTCAGTTTAATGAGTCTAAACATTAGAAACAATTTTCTTAGAGATTTTCTTTTATAATACCACCCTTTGGAAGGACATGGTAGGATGAGGTAATGATTAGAGTGAGTCTTTAACAAAATTGTAAAGAAAGTTTTCTTTTCATGATCTTTTTCATTCTTTTATTTATTTCTTAATTCATCGGAGGTCCTGCTATCTGCCCCAGAAGCTGGCTACACATAGCTGCTTGTTGCAGTTCCTTCCCTGTGTCTGCCCTCCTGACAAGTGTCCAAGTCACAGAATGTTCCTCTCTTCTGCACAGCACAAAATCTCCATATTATCAGTGTTCCCATCAGAAGGTACACGTTTTGAAAGAGGATTCCTGAAAATAATGTCTAGCCTCAGATAATGTGTTTCTTATGACCATTTGACCCTGGGGTCTAATGTTAAAAGAAGTAAATTTGAGTACGCAGAACTTTCTGACACCTCTACAACCAAGTGTGTGTACTTCAATTAATCTGTAAGCATAAAAAATGATTTAATTCTTGTGAAGGGGGCAAAAGCCCTTCTTTCTCATTCATGGTCAAATGTCAAGTGGATTTTGTGCTTTCTTGTAAATAGATGTGTGGTTGCCAGCTGGAACGACACTTTACCTTTTTTTCCCATGAGATGCTTCTTTTATTTATTTATTTATTTATTTATTCATTTATTTATTTATTTGAAAGGGAGTCTCGCTCTGTCATCCAGGCTGGAGTGCAGTGGTATGATCTTGGCTCACTGCAACCTCCACCTCATGGGTTCAAGCGATTCTCCTGCCTCAGCCTCACCATTAGCTGAGATGACAGGCACCTGCCACCATGCCTGGTTAATTTTTGTATTTTAGTAGAGATGGAGTTTCACCATGTTGGCTAGGATGGTCTCGAACTCCTGACCTCAGGTGATCTGACCACCTTAGCCTCCCAAAGTGCTAGGATTACAGGCGTGAGTCACTGCACTCAGCCGAGATGCTTCTTATTTGAAAAAAATAAATAAAAAGGTTTTGGTATATTGACTTGAAAAAAACCATTCTATGCATATTGATGGGGAGGAATAGTCACCAAGAGCACTGCTTTCATGAGCTCTACCAAAGTATCTTCCCTAGCCCTCTACTCCACTGAAACAGAAGGTCTTCCCTCTAAGGGAAGTAGGAGAATGGGGGAAAAGAGAGGGTGACAACAGTTCTTGCCTCCATGTCTCTCTGGTTAATCTAAATGCAGGTTTTCTAGCCAGTAAACTATAAAATCAAGCTCATTATAATTTTGAAAAGAGAGATTAATCCACAATGTTCTTATTTTGTGCCTAGCACATAGTTGGTATTCAATGTCTATGTGCTGAACGAATGAATGAGTGAGTGAATACATTTGTGAGTATTAATCAGGGCTTAGAGTCTATTGCACATATAAGAGGACTTTCGTTTCTGTTTATTCAATACTTGCACATTCAGAAATATTTTTAAAATACCTTATAAGCTTTGTGATTTAAAATGGTACCTGAGCCATCATAAATGCTATTGCCAACTGGAATATATTTGTGACAATTTTCTTTAAAAGTCAGTAGTGCGAGCAATGATGCTTTGCTTTTACATGCTTGTATATACATTGCCAAAGTATTTTTATAATATTATAGAATTCTGAATAAATTATCAAGAGAGGAGCCACTATCTTTGTGAAGTGTGGAAATGAAATTTGCTCATTTAAAAAGACACATCTAGAGTGTAAGAAATGTTTTATTGATACAGAATATACTCATGCATACACACACTGCAGACATTTTAGATGGCAGCAAGTGCTTCTTTCAAATGTTGCCTTTCGACACCTTGGTTGACTGATCTTATGGTATGGCTTGGTGGGAAAGGAATACAGGTCAATAAGCAGAGAGTGGTGTGGTAGAGAGAGGACAAAGAGTGAATAAGTGGATCATTGCTAATGTCAGAATTCCTGAAATGCCTGAGATGCCTGGAGCATTCCTGCTGGAGATTGAAATAACATAACAGAGTGACCCCAGCTCTGGAGATTCTTGCCTCATTTATTTTGCATTGGAAGTCACAGTAAAAATGGTTCTTAGCCTCACTTGAGCACTGACCTACCCTTAAATCGAAAGAAACCAATAACAGTTATACTTACAATCCCCAATGCCAATATGTCCGAAAAAATACGTTGTGAAGGAAAAGGAAGGAAGGAAAAAAACAGCTTTCATGAGCATAACTTATCTTTGACTGTCACAAAATCAATAGGCTTTACAGAGCAGAGGAAATTCAATAGCTCGGCATTCATAATAAAGATTGGTTTGGGTGATTTGTCTCTCTCTAATAAGGCAGGCCTTGGACCCCAGCTTCCCTTCTTTAAAACTCGAAATGGGTGGGGATTTCTTCATCACAGCCAAGTCTTCTTGCTTGTCTATTGTCAGGACTTTACAATGGTACTGCTTGTCTAGTGGAGCCTTGCTTCACCCAGGAGAACAGACCGCACATTAGGGTGTGTAGTAACAGATGCCCAGCTTTAGACCAGCATTCAGCCTTCCTCAGCCTGCCTGACAGCCTTTTCATGCATCATGGATTCATCTGTTTCAATGAGAAACCCAGAGCAATGCTGCAAGTATTTGTGTGTGTTTTTTGAGAGACTACTTTATAGAATGTGTCCAGATATTCACTCTGAAAACTGTGCCCGTTGCAGAAAAATGTGAAAAAGATGTGAATGCCCTGGCCTGACCCAACTCTTATCTGAGGAAGTTTATGCCCAGACACCCATTGATATGTTCAGATCAAGTGGAGAGATAGAGGACAAGGAAAGATGAAGAGGCTGATTATCACAGGTGGTGTGCCACACCCAAGGCTTGCCAGCCCCGAGGCTGTACCGCACCCAACACAGGTCCTTGAACATGGCAGGAAATCAACAGATGTCAGCTGAATTGAGGTAAAAGTCTAGCATATAACTGGGCATGGTGGCTCATGCCTGTAATCCCAGAACTTTGGGAGGCCAAGGCAGGTGGATCACCTGAGGTCAGGAGTTCAAGACCAGCCTGGCAAACATGGTGAAACCCCGTCTCTACAAAAGTTAGCTGGGCATGATGGCGGGTGTCTGTAATCCCAGCTACACAGGAGGTTGAGGCAGGAGAATCGCTTGAACTCCGGAGGCAGAGATTACAGTGAGCCGAGACTGAGCCACTGAACTCCAGTCTGGGAGACAGAGCGAGACTCCATCTCAAAAAACAAATAAACAACAAAAAAAAAGTCTAGCGTATATCAAATTCCTAACATGTGCCACTCTCTTTACATATTAGTCCTGATCTTCATAGCATGCCGGAAAACAGATGTATTACTGCTATAATTCTCTGCTGTGCCAAAATCAAAAACCAACAAA
This sequence comes from Chlorocebus sabaeus, assembly GCF_047675955.1. Classification (NCBI taxonomy): domain Eukaryota; kingdom Metazoa; phylum Chordata; class Mammalia; order Primates; family Cercopithecidae; genus Chlorocebus; species Chlorocebus sabaeus. Next base: position 37,702,562 of record NC_132913.1, read on the forward strand.
CAAAAAACCCCAAATACAGAGGTTAAAAAATGGACCCAAAGTCATACAGATAGTCTGGGTTAGAGGCAGGACTGCAATCAACACCTCCCTGACTCTGAGGCCACATCCTTTCAACTACTTCAGAAGCCTTCTCTTAGCGACATTATCAGACCAAAGAAGGAGCAAGCTGGGCCTAAGTTAAATGACATTGCTCGAGAGTTGCAAGTATTAGGGACCTCCTTCTCAGACTTAAGCCTCTGTAACTCTACTGGACATGAAAACCTAGATTTTAGTTTTGCTTCTGCCACTAACGCATGGTATGATCTTATGCAAGTTGACTTTTTTGAACCCAGGGTTCCTTTCTATAAAATGGCAGTTAAGAATCCCTATCCTACCTCCTTTCTCTGTGTGGACGCTTGAGAAGAATAATGTACAAGCACAGAAATTCTCACTTAACTTCGCCAATATATTCCTAGAAACTGTGACTTTAAGCAAAATGTACTGCAGGCCCTAGAATCATATCATTTCTTTCAGCATTGTTTCATGATAATGTTGATGAGAAAAAACAAACAAACAAATAAACATTGGTTTAGTTCTATGTTGTTTCATTTAAAGTTGTAGTAGATGAATCCTGGGTAGTCTAGAAATGTAGGCTAGCAGCAGTAGCTGAGGTAGAGCGCTGTCTGGGAACAGAGGGAAGAGTAACCAACAGAACAACGGAGCGATAGAGCACTACCAGAAGGGTGGCAGCTGTCTCTCCTTCCAAAGCTTCTCCAATGGGCCCTCTTGAAAAAGCAGAAAATAAACAATAGTAAGTCAATAAGTAACCATTGCATACTTGCTCAGTATTCACCTTTTGTCAATCTGGGAGCCCTCTGCAGTATGGATTGAAGGATTGGAGGCTAGGGCCACCACCGGGAAATAAGTTAATGGAATCTGCCGAGCATGGCAGCAGACGGGACATTTAAGAGGTAAGAGCTGTAGAGCCAATGACCCCTCATCTACCCTCACTAGGCAGGAACCCCTCTCCTGACTAATCCCACCTGCATTCCAAGAGTGACTCTGGCCCAGTGCTGCCACGGGACAAGAAGGTTGGCTCTCTTCCCCAGGATAGGCAGCTGGCAGATGAGCTGAGAGAGGTTTAAGAAAGAAGATGAAACCAGCACGCGGAACGATGGAAACAGCTGTTAGTTACTTGAAACATGATGAGTGAAAGAGCATGGAGCACATGCCAGCGTCAACCTGTTCCCCCACATGTTTTAAAACCTCAGGGCCTAAAGATGGACATAGTTAGGGGAGAAAAAATGAAGATATGCCTGTGCTAAGACCATCAATGGTGCTACATATGTTGTGTATGTTAGGACTGGGTTTACTGTGACAGAAAATTAAAAATGGTTTAAGTATGATAGAAGTATATTTCCATGGTACATGCACATACATGGTCTGAAGATGAAAGACTGATAGAATGGCATCACAAAGTCCTAAGGAACTGGCTCCTTCTCTCATGCTGTTGCACCATCCTATCTTCAGCCTGTGACACTTATCTGATGGTCCACAATAAAGATTCAAACTCTAACCATCATCCCCGAACTCCAGCCAGTGGAAAAGAGGAAGTGAGAAAGACACGTAATTCCCTGTTTCCTTCAGTGAACTCAAGAGTCTCACATGAGACTTCTACTTAGAGCTCAATGGCCAAAACCTGTGGCCTGCTGCAGCTGTGAGGGTCATTCTTGGCCACGTTCCCAGCTAAAATGTGTCTGTTCTGCCTTAAGGAAGGAAGGAAGAATGGATACTAGGAGACCATATGCAGTTCTGTTACACAGTCATAATTAAAAATAATCCCAAGGTTTCTTCACCATAACCCCTAGAAGAGGCTAGCAGAAAAGACCAATGACTCTTTCCCACCATACCCAGATGGCTGACAATCAGCCTAGAGATACTAGTCAACAGGTTGAACATGGATATACTGCAATCCACCAACTGAATTTACTTCAGAAGATTTAAAAAATAAAACTTCTAAGGAAAGCAGAAAAAGAAAGAAAGGGAAAAAACTGGACAATTGATTAGATATGGGAATTTTAGTACTGCAAGTAGCCTGACAGATATACACAGAGGTCCCTGGGAATCAGTTCTTGGTGTTTCTCTAAAAAGCACAACCCTACACACACATACATACACCTACACACATATACCCCACAAACTCATATTGTTGCATGTACACATGCTGATGCCAGGGCTGTCTATCTGGGACTTGGTCACGACTAACTCTTAAGAAGTATTTCACAAAAGATGATTTCTATAAATGCAACTTTTTTAGCACCATATTACTCCTTTGGTCACCAACAATCACGAACATGTAAAATATGTATTATCTGTGACTTTCTTTAAAAGTGCAAAACATATATTGAATGTAGAAGTGTTTTTCTCTTCTATCTTCTGTTGCTGAAGGTGGTGGATGGGAGTAAAACTTTTTGACCCTTGCTAAAAAGAAGATTTGGGGATTTGGGTGTTTGTGACAGCCTTTTCACAGATCTGGTGAACCAGCTAATCAGACTGCCAGTGAACTTGTTGCTGCACAAAGAAAAATTATATATTTTTTCAGATAAGCAATTTCTACAAAGTGGATAAGTTAGTGTTAGATGACATATGGTTAAAAATACTCATTACATGAATAGCTCAAAAACCTTTGGAATGTATTGTAAGTGCAGAGCCAATGAGAAGGACTACTGTCTTTTAGAAAAAGTAAATTTAACTGCCTATTTTAATTACAAATAGTGATGAATTAGCAAAAAAAAAAAAATTATTTCTTTCCTTAAAAGAAGTGCTGAATCTTAGTGAACTAATTATTTAAAAATTGCCAATGCAAGAGAAATATAATATACAGTAATGTTCACCAAATATTTAATTTGTTTCTCTACATTCTTCAGTTTTCTTGCTATTAGGCAAGATTAGTTTTGCCTAATAAAATATAAATAGATGCAGCTTAATACTTCCAGTCTCAGGCAGTAAAAAGTGCAAGAGCAGGCCGGGTGCAGTGTTCATGTGTTCATGCCTGCAGTCCCAGCACTTTGGAAGGCCAAGGCGGGCAGATCATGAGGTCAGGAGATCAAGACAATCCTGGCCAACATGGTGAAACCCTGTCTCTACTAAAAATACAAAAATTAGCTAGACATGGTGGTGCATACCTGTAATGCTACTCGAGAGGCTGAGGCAGGAGAATCGCTTGAACCAGGGAGTTGGAGGTTGTAGTGAACTGAGATTGGGCCACTGCACTCCAGTCTGGCAACACAGCAAGATTCATTTCCAAAAAAAAAAAAAAAAAGTGCATGGACAATTCTCTGATTTTTCTCCTTTCCCCTGTCATTGTGACTGAAAAGTTCTTGTATTACAGATATTAGAAGTGCAAACTGATATACCCAACTTTCTAATTTATTATTCTTTTGTTTTCGTTATTTATTTATTTATTTATTTATTTATTTATTTATTTTGAGGCAGAGTCTCACTCTGTCACTCAGGCTGGAGGGCAGTGGGGCTATCTTGGCTCACTGCAAACTTTGCCTCCCAGGTTCAAGCAATTCTCTTGTCTAAGCCACCCGAGTAGCTGGGATTACAGGTGACCACCACCACACCCAGCTAATTTTTGTAGTTTTAGTAGAGACAGGGTTTCACCACGTCAGCCAGGCTGGTCTCAAACTCCTGAGCTCAAGGGATCTGCCTGCCTCAGTCTCCCAAAGAGTTGGGATTACAGGCGTGAGCCACCATGACTGGCCCTTTCTGAGTAATTCTATGGAGGAGAACTCCGATGGACCAATGTGAGATGTGTAGCATGAATAATAAATTAACTTTTGTTATGCTTCCCTGATGAGAATCTATTACCACAGCACAATTAGCCAATTCTGTCTAAAATAAAGATCAACTAATCAAATATATTGGGGAGAACCAAGCTCTGAAATTAAAAATGAAACAAAGTCTCAAAATCTCAGGTTCTCAATAGCTCTCTAAGCAGGAATTTTGCTTTAATTAGGTAAAGTCATTGCTAAAGTGTTCTATCTAGCCTTAGCTCAAGCCGTTTTATCTAACTGCCAAAATATATTTCTCTGAAATAGCTCTGGATTATTTGTGTGTCAACCAAGTCTACAAAATGGTTTTGTGTGTGTATATATATATATATTGTTTGACTGGGCTACTTTACCATTAAGTTGAATACAATTTTAGGGTAGAGTCCTCTCTTGGATGCCTGATCTGTTCTCTGATAGGAAATTCAGCCTGTGCAGGCCAAATCTTTGATAAAGGAAATTATCATGGGTTAGGAAGAATACATTTCATGGATTCTGCCAAATTGCAAAATCTACTCTGACCATATATTGGAAAATCCTCAATTAGGACCCAAGCTACAAAATGTTAACAAGTCAAATTAGGAACTAAGAATGATAGTGAATTGGCCGCCTGAAATAATGAATTGATGGGGCCTGTGTCAAACTGCTGAGAAGGGCTTTTATTGTAATTAGCCTAAGGCATCTAGGTGTCAACCCTAAGCACCTAAGGGTGCTCTCTAATTTCCTCGGCTTTTCATAGCCCAGAGACTTGAAGCCACCTTCTAGGAAAAAGGTCACATTTGTTGAGTATCTACAGTGAGCTAAATCAGGAGTCCCCAAGCCCCAGGCCACATACCTGTAGGAACTGGACCACACAGCAGGAGGTGAGCAGCCGCTGAGCCAAGAAGCTTCAACTGTATTTACAGCTGCTCCCTATTGCTCCAATTACCTCCTGAGCTCCACCTCCTGTCAGATTAGCAGAGGCATTAAATTCTCACAGGAGCACAAACCCTATTGTGAACTGTTCGTGCACGCGAGGGATCTAGCTTGTGTAAGCTACTTAAGGATCTAATGCCTAATGATCTGAGGTGGAACAGTTTCATCCCAAATCCATCTCCCTGTTACTGGAAAGGGGTCCGGATCCAGACTACAAGAGGAGTTCTTGGATTTCAAGCAAAAAAGAATTCAGGGTAAGTCTGTAAAGTAAATGGAGTTTATTAGGAAAGTAAAGAATAAAAGAATGGCTACTCTATAGATACAGCAGCCCTGAGGGCAGCTGGTTGCCCATTTTTATGGTTATTTCTTGATTATATGCAAAACAAGGGGTGGATTATTCATGCCTTCCTTTTTTAGACCATACAGGGTAAGCTCCTGAGGTTGCCATGGCATCTGTAAACTGTCATGGCGCTAGTGGGAGTGTAGCAGTGAGGATGACCAGAGGTCACTCTAGTGGCCATCTTGGTTTTGGTGGGATTTGGCTGGCTCCTTTACTGCAACCTGTTTTATCAGTAAGGTCTTCATGACCTGTATCTTGTGCCAACCTCCTATCTCATCCTGTGACTTAGAATGCCTTAACGGTGTGGGAATGCAGCCCAGCAGGTCTCAGCCTTATTTTACCCAGCTCCTATTCAAGATGGAGTTGCTCTAGTTCACATGCCTCCGACACTCCTACTCCCATGCCAAAAAGCTTGGGGGCTGCTGTGCAAAATGCTTCACTATACGTTTTTTAAAGTAGATTTCCATTTTACAGAAAAGGCAACTGAGGCTGCAAGTAGTATCTGTGAGTAGTATCTCAAGAGACAGGGTCAGGATTCATCCTGGGTCCCGGCCTTTCCATCATCGTATGTGGCAACATTGACCATCATGTAAATAAGTCTACATATCTGTGTTCATCTTAATGGAAATCTTCTGGCAGAAGGTCCTAATAAAAATTGATATCATGTTTTTAACCAAAATATCTGAGTGTGTATGGATGCATAATATCACAGTCTCAATATGAAAAATGTACAGATTTTGGTGCAATTGTACTTTGGAATGGAAGAAACAGTAAAGCAGCTCCAGGAGACAAGATTAAATTAAACATTAAACATTAAATTCTTGCTGCACAATCAATAAGGAGGATGCTGGTGGAAGAATGCTAAAAGTTATAATTAAAACTAACATTGACACCTTGCTGGTGAGGACTCAGCACAGTGGAAAACATTTCTTTGTTCTACTCTCAATGCAGATTTTGCTTCTGAATAATGCAATTAAAATGTGTTTAGATTTTTGTCTCTATTTTAAAAAAATGTATCAAAGAAAAGAACATAGACGGGAATCTAAGGCATAGTACTTTAATCTCATTCTTTTTAATTAGAATTTGAAAACAATAGTTTTCTTAACGTACGTTCTTGATAAATAATCTTTCTGGTCATTGCAAATCCCCTTTCTTGGATATGTGATATGTGTTTAGTCAGTGGATTTATGCCTATTGCATATGAGCAATATTCATCTCATCTTTACCTTTGATTCTTACATTATGCAAACATGTAGAGACTTAAATCTTCCACTGAGGGGCTGGGGACAGGGGTAGGCTAAGAGAGTTAAAACAGGAAGGATGATCTTTCTGCTGTTTCTGTAACTCTGCCATCTGTTTCTGTGCTTTTTAAGCAGAGACAACTGGTATACCAACTCTACGTGGGCCACAAGCTTCCTGATAAAAGATTCTGAGCCCCTCGACCCAGGGGGCTTGAAGGAGGCGATGCTGCTAGGAGTTTCTTCTCTTAGGCTGAGGGGAGTCTCTTTCATTCACTTCCAGTGCTGTGCAAATACTATCCTTTTTCCATTGTGTGCTATTTCTTAAAAGGTTTGAAAAACAGTGACTTAGAAGATGCAATTTTTGGTCTGTTTTCTTAACAATTAAATTGCTAAAATTAATCTGACTTTCTAAATGCAGGATGGTAATGTTTTCATGTGAATAAGCCTGATTTTACTTTAATAAATTTCATCGGTAAAAATATGGTTCAGTGAGAACTGAAAAGCAAATATTACTGAAAGGAAACAACACGTTGCCTGAATCTCAGTAGGTAGCCAAGATGTATTACTTTTCTTTTTTCCTTCCCTCTTAATCCTAATTTATATCTGTGCTAAATGCTCGCTAGGGTTTAAATACTTTGAGGTCAGGCACCTTTTAAATTTACCCCAGTATCTACAGAGCCCAGAAAACTATGTGATGCATTAAATGTTTCTTAAATGAAAGACTTTCATTTCCTTATTTAAAAATTTTTATATGCACTTTCACATTTTAATTTTTTTCCCAACTTCCTAAGAATTAGGGGACTATAGATGATACTTTTGGGTTTCAATCTCACTTCAACCTTTCTTGTTACATCATTCACTGTGATTTCCCATTTCACTGAAATCATTCTCCAATTTCTGTTGGGGAATCACAAAAAAAAAATTATCCTTATGCTCTGGCTCTAAATTCTTCTACAGAATATGGTTTTGATAGATAAACAAAGGTTTAAAATGCTTTGTTCTTTTATGTGTTTACTTAAAATGTTCAAAGTCTCAAGTTACTTAAGACTACTATAACCTGAAGTAAGAACTAGTTATTTAAAAAGAAAGAAAGAAAAAAAAAAACAGTAGTTATTAATCCAAAGCTTAGATGTGCGAATCTACCAAGGAGGTTTCTGTTTGTCACTGTGTTCTCTTTTTTGTTTTGTCTATGTCATATCATAAGGGAGCTGAAAATGTAATTTCCCAGTTACCTAAGTAAGCAAAGATTAACACAATGATTATAGTTTTCCTAGCTTTTCAGAATATATTATAGTAGATCTTTTCTTGCTCTCCAAGTTCTTTTTTGTTTTCTTTTTAATCCCCCTCTCTTTCTATATTAACATTGTAAACTATCATCTTCTAGCCATTTTGAGGGAATGGTATTTTTCTTTCTTTTTTCTTTTTTTTTTTTTTTTTTTGGCAAACAATAAAATTAGTTCAAAACCTTTGTTTCAAAGCAAAGCAAGGCTGTAGTCTTCTACCTGCCTTTATTCTGGGAAAAGCAAAACAAACCAAACATTCTCTCCTGTTACTCTCAGTCTTGTCTTTGAAATGTTTGTACAGTAGCTGATCTCTGTTAGGCCCCCTCTTGCCCTGAATAAAACTTCTATTTATAATGTCTATATGTAATCCCAAAATGAAGGGAAAGGGAGAAGAAAATTATATGCATAGAGCTTTATTTAGTCATCAGAATCAGAACCCAAAAGTGAGCTGGTCAACCAAAAGAATGGGCGGTGCATAGGGCTGGAGAGTGTATTGCTCTCAGTATAAAGATAACCTGTTTTCTGTTTGTGCCAGTAAGTAACCTTCAATCTGCTCTTAGCCCTATTCAGCAGGAGGTGATATCAATAGTGATATCAATCACTATTGCTGTGCAGCTAGGAAGGTGTTCCAGGGTGGTCAGTTCATTCCAGCTTCATCAGAGAATGGATAAGGCTGAGTGCAGATGCTTTCAAAGGCTTGTTGTAAAACTGAGGCCCATTAAAGACAACAAATAGGTAACGTCAGGGAGTTTTCAGCTCGTGAAACCAGATTCAGCCATCTTATGTGTGTGTTCTGATCGCCCCCTAACTGCTCATCTTCCTGACACAAGCCTGCTCTCTCTACGCTCTTCCACACTGACCTATTAAAAGCACAAGTCTGATGATGAAGTCTCAAAGACAAAGTCCCAAAGTCTACTGTACACCATAAAATACTTTTTATAAGATTCCCCTGCCTACGTCTTGACTGTTATCTCCACCTACCACTCATTATTTCTTCAGCAATATCAAACTCTTTATAATTCTTTGAAGTTTGACCTCTGTGTTTTTTTATTTGTCTATTTGTTTGTTTTTTATCCTGGAAAGCCATTTGTCCTTCCGTGTTCCCAGGAGCCAATCACTTCCTTCTTTGTGCTATCTTTGCACTTTGCGCATATATTTTTTATTGTGTCTGTCACAGTATATCAAGTTATTTATTGACAAGTCTCTTCTGTACTGCAAACTTCCACATATAGCCATGTAAGATTTTTCCTGTCACAACTCCAGAAAACTCTATTCACTTTGTAGAATATATCACTTGTCAGTGTAACAGCTCTGCCTTTACTACTAATATTAATAATAATAGCTGCTACTTATTGGACATAGGCCAAAGTCATCTCCCTTTTTTTTTTTTTTTGAGTCAGAGTCTCACCCTGTCACCCAGGCTGGAGTGCAATGGCACAATCTTGCCTCACTGCAACCTGCGCCTCCTGGGTTCAAGCAATTCTCCTACCTCAACCTCCCTAGTAGCTGAGATTACAGGCACCTGCCACCATGCCCGGCTAATTTTTTATATTTTTAGTAGATGAGTTTCTCCATGTTAGTCAGGCTGGTCTCAAACTCCCGACCTCAGGTGATCTGCCCACCTCGGCCTCCCAAAGCTCTGGGATTACAGGTGTGAGCCACCATGCCCAGCTGGTCATCTCATTTTATCTGCACAATAAAATCATGAAGTGAGCACCATTCTTACCTCCAGTTTATTGATGAGGAAACTCAAGAGCAGAGAGCAAAAGTTGCCCCAGGTCCCATTGTAGGTTGTGACTGCTTCGAGAGCAAGGTCTGAGTCTAATTCTTCCACTATTTCTGGTGCTTAGCATAGCATCTAGAACACAGGGTCAACCAAACACATGTTGAGATGAGTGAATAAATGAATAAATGGGAAGCCTAAAAGAGAAGGTGCTAACTCTCTTCAACTACTGGAAGGGCTTTGTGGAAACCAGGACTCTTTTGGTTACATCAAAACCTGGAATGTGATTTAGTTCAGGCAAAAGGGAAGTCATAGACTCAAAGAATTTGAATAGTGTAGGTGGGTCCCAGAATGAGGGCAAATTCTCTGCCAGTCCTTCAACAGTTGTCTGTTGAGCACGTAGTCAACGTCAGGCTCCCTGGGAGTTTGGGATACATCAGATCTCTGCCATCCTGGAGCTTATATTCTGGTAGAGGGAGACAAATAATAAAAACAGACATAACAGTTAAGGTCTGTAGCATATTAAGGCAATATATGCTATTGGGAAGATGGAACTTAGAGCAGAGCAAAGGTGATGGAGAGTAAGACTGTGGTGTTCAGTGGGAAATTTGGGAAGGAAACAGTGAAAATTGAGCAAATACTTGAAAGGGATGAAGGTTAGCCAGGGGAATATCAAGGTAAGAACAACCTTGGTCAGAAAGAATATCCCAGGTGTAGTCCCTAAAGTAAGAGAGTGTCTGGAATTCCAAGAGACAGTGAGGAAGCAATTTATCTGGAGTGGGGTTACCAGATAAATACAGGATCCCCATTGAGTTTCCATTTTGAGGTGTCACTGTTATAGTTGGTAGTCAGTAAAGTATCTGTGGTAATATAAAATTACAAGTATTGCATTTGCATGGAACATGGTTACACTTACAAAATATTCATTTTTTAAATCTGATGTTCACATGTTAATTAAGTGTCCTGTATCTGTATTGCTCGATCTGGCAGCCCTAATCTGGGTCAGAGTGAGAGCAGGGGAAAGGTCTGTGTCTTGAGTGTCTGTCTCTCTCTGCCCATAGCTGTTATTTCACTACACACCAGTCCATCTTCCTCCATATGGAGGGAAACTTCAGGGCTTCAGAGCTTAATCCCACAAATTTTTCCATCAAAGAAGTCTAATTCACATGCAGGGGAGGACTCTGAGTGACACAATATGAGCCAGGGACATTGTGATAAACAGGACTAGGTACTGTGAGAGACTCAGCTTGGAACAAGCACATCGGACGGGGCAGCTGCCACAGGACCCGCATGACTGTGGCTGAGAGAAGGAAAAAGTGTGTAGAGGGAAGTGGGCAGACACAGGATTTCCACACTTAGACACTTTGGCAGTTCTACGGTAGTAACTGCTTAATCAGATCCTTTGGTGGATAGAGACAACCACGATACTTAAATAAAACCCACAGGGAACCTTCCAAATTCAAAGGTTTGAATGGATTTGAAATGTATTGCCTACCTATTTTTGTTTGTTAGTTTAAAGTGTTATCTCTCAAATTATTATTTCATTCATTATGCCAATATTGTTGATAATTGTTTTAACATATACCAAGTGTCTTCAGGAAGAGATGTTCTACAAGCATCCTTGGTAATGAATGGGTAAATCTTCCTAGAGCTGATAATTTCCCACAGTAATCCTCCAATGAGATAGTCCACATGTAGCTGATTACAATGTTAAGCTTCCTATCCCGACTTTAGCACTGCTTGGATGGACATAAATGTTCTAGCATAGAATTACAATTCCACCTGGATTACAGACGTTGGAATCATGTTATAATAAAAAAATAATGTTTGTATGCCCTCAAGGGCCTGCATACATGCAGTTATCTGTCTCTCTCTCAAAGGCTTTGGATACACTGGTGATGGAATTCAAGCAATTTATCACCAGATTTTGTAATACATCTTGCTTGATAACTGTAATTACAAAGTGTCACCACTATAGCTGGCTGTTGGGGTGCTGAGGTGGAGAAGTCTCTGTGATGAAAGAAATTTACAAGCAAACATGGAAGAGAGAGTATTTTCCTGGCAGGATAAGAAAAGGGTTGTGAGTTCTGGTGTTCAGGGTTGTGGGAGACTGTTTGGCTCCACACGGCTGGATAGAAATTGTGCCCAGGGGTCACAGCCAAAACCCATCAGAAACCATACATTATAGTGTGAAGTGTCCTCTCTGTGCTTCCTGTGGAGTCGCGGCATCCTCATTTCATACATCATTTATTCATCCCATGCAGGGATTTCACAAAGGAGTGGTCTGGAATAGTTATCAAGCTGCTTGTGACACTCGTGTGTGTGGGCCCTCCATTTGGGGGACCACATCTCAACCACTTGGGTTTTGCACCACCCCTTTCTTTCAAGACAAACCATCTTGCTTGTTAATGTGTCTATGAAATAAACCTTTAGATTTCTCTGGAGACCTACTCACCAGCCATACGCAGAGTCATGTTTTTATCTGGTAATGTTGCTAGAATCACATTGACTGGAGGAGAATTGTGCTGGTCCTCTCTCTGTCATAACATATAAACACAGGCTGACACGCCGCAAAGAAGAAATCCATTTGCCGGCTTTGTCAGCATAATAGCTTCCTGAGCACTTTCACAGGCTCGACTTAATGACTCCAGCCACACATAGAAAATTCCTCAAAGATGTGCTTATCAAAAATGCTAAAATCTATTGTGATGCTTCGTCGTTGATACTACTAATCATCTGATCCTCAAGTGATACTCAACGTGTCACTGGCTGTTTCCAGGCATGTGACAGAAAAAGCTCAGATGAAAATGATTTTTTTATACTCTTGATTTTGAAACACCAACAAGCTGCCCAGTTCTTTCAGGAGGAGAGAAATTCCAAATAAACCGCACAGGGGTTCTATAAAGGTTGAGATGTGAGATTTGTTGGTCTTGAGCATTCGGAGATACCAGCACTGCTTTTCCTTTTTTCACTCTACTTAAACACGGCTCTTTGGAGCACCCACTGTGTGCAGGCACTGTGTGGACACTGGGAAAAGATAGCTTCTGTAGCCTCTCATCATGGTGTTGGGGCGGGGGAGGAACCAAACTTTTCATCCTGTAGTGGTTTAACAAGTCCCTGCAAAGACTTTCTTCCCTGATGCTAGACCCGTTTTGCAGGGAATTTTTTTCTTTCCCAAACCCCCAAAACATCTGACCCGCAGGGGGGCAAGGCTGAGCTGCCTCACCCTTGAGCTCTCTGTTCCTGCGCTCACTAAAGATAACCGGAGGCAGGAGGGGCCCGGGACACTTTCCCAGGGTAGATTTGTTCTCTTTGTCCCTTAGCCAAGGCGCCTTTATGGAGAGAAGGGTGGTGGTTGTTCGGCTTGTTTGTCGGAATCCCTCCCCTCCCCATCCTTTGTTGTCTGTCAACTCAAACTCCTACCAGGACACATTGGGAGAAAAGCTGTCACCATGAAAGGCTTCAGCTGCCTCGCAGCGCCGCGTCATTCTGCCAGCTCCCCCGGCCTGGGCACTGGCATGAACGCTGTGCTGCCATTTAGAGGAAAATGAAAGGGCGAAATGAATAGACTTAAGCCCTTTTACGTTTCCTTTTCAAGTACACCCCACCTCTAGGCACCCCCAAAATGGTCTCTTCAGGTTTTCCTCGCCTCCTTTTTTTAGTAAGAAGACAATGGCCGAGAGAAGAAACAGTGTTGCTGAAACTTTAAAGGCTTCAACTGCATTTTCTGTACAAATCCAGAATGCTGCTTAACATCGGAATAGGGAAATTTCCTCCTTTCACAATATTAATTTATGTAGGGCCTGCCCCGGTTTCCTTCCTCTGACTTAGTTTGAATTGCCTTATATTCACTTAATGAAATGCCGTTTTCATTTTCATCTTAAAGGTCTTTGTGAGTTTAGGGGAAGCAGGCAGAGGAGGTGGACTTGTCTATATTAGGATTTCCAGATGTGAGGGTGAAGTGTGTGTGGGTTAATAGGGCTCCTGCGTGGAAAGACAGGGAGAGAAGTTTTCCTTGTGCGCCTGAATGTTGCAGATCCTCTCTCTTCAGCCTTTTCAGCGGGCTGCTGATTGTCAGTTCACTCGCCTCTTCTCCCTCCTGGAGCAAGGCATTGCCGCTGGGCCCAAAGGAAACTATTTGTTATTCAGGTCTTTTTGGAACAAAACATAGATCATCATTAGCTACAACTTTAGACACTGCTTGTGTTAGAGAGACAGACAGAGACAGAGAGAGAGAGAGAGAGAAAGAAAGAGAGAGAGAGAGAGAAAAAATAAAGGATAAATTAGGGAGACTAGCAAAAAATAATCCAACTTAATGAAATGTTGTTGGTGTTAAGGGTGACCTTTCGTTTCCTCATCAGGGACACCTGTACCACTGCTGCAGGAAAGGTTTTTTTTTTTTTTTCTTAATAAATATCCTTCATTCTTTATATTGTTGCATGGTTTCAGTTCTTTTATTTTCTCTGATTTACTAAGTCTTTTTATTACTGTTTTCTCACTACACTTCCTCTAATGTTCATGTTACTAAGCATTCTTGGTACCCACAGCCTGTTTATGATGAAAAATAATCTTGAAGGGCAGAGCAGAAAGGAGTCCAAGGGTATTGTCAAAGTACTCCTTTGAAGCCCTTCAAGAGACTCCCATCATCCTCTTCAGCCCCCGCTTTTTTGTACTCCATGCTCCCCATGGTGAATGTACTTACCCCATCTAACTGATGGACTCAAACTTGAACCCATCCTTCAGTGCCCAGCAAGAAATGACCCTCCTTTGCCAAACTTTGTGTGATTTTGTCGACGCATGTTCCCACTTCCTGGGCTCCCAAAACATCCTGTATAAGTATGAGTATAACATCCTGTATAAGTATGCTGTGGATATTGCCCTTATAGATCTCTCTCCCCAGTTACATCACCAACTCCTGAAGAACAGGAATGATGGTGTCTTTTATCTTCAGAGCTGTGGTGCCTGGTGCCTGGCACACAGTGGGGAGTCAGCAAATGTTTCCAGGTATGTTTAAATAGACTTCTTCCCACCTCTTTCTCACCCTTCCATTTTGCTCACATTTCTGCTAATTGACCCAGAGCATTTCCTTTATCTTCATCGTGGCCCACTGAGATAATGATGCCTACCAAGCCTCTTTGAGAGTTTGAGGGATAAGATAAGAATATTAAACAGCCTGTATGTGAGTGTGTTGGATGTTTTTACAAAGTGTATACATAGATGGTAGTATTTTTATTGTGTTGTAAATTAGATGCTCATAAGCTTTTTCCTAGCCCAGAATTGGAATCACAGACTCATATTATCCTTAAGCAGTTTACTTAATGAATGCTTTGACACTCCTTTTTCTCATCTGTGAAATGCAGGGATTGAATGAGAGTCTTCCTAAAGTCTCTTTTAGATCTAGAATGCTCACTGAGGATTAGCTTCATTGTGCGGGGCAGGTAAAGTTGGGCTGGGAAGCAGAAGTAAAATAACATAGGCCCACCCAACCATCGTGCACTTCAAGAAGCAAAATCCCATAAAGGGCCATTTTGATGAGTACTCATGGCTGCCAGCTGCGACTCCAGCCACAGTGACACGGGCTGAGGAATAAATTGCCCTCCTCATTAAGAAACCGCGTTGAGAAATGTACTGGGGTGAAGTCGGGGACAGAACACACAGCAGTGACAGTCTGCTCTTTTGCTAACTATAAATCGTTCCTTTCCTTCACTTGACATTATCTATATGCAATAACATGATAGAGTCTACTTTTAAAAACCAATTTGTTGCGTTTGTTTCCATTAAATAATATTTCGTAAAATATAATAAACAGTCCTTTCTTGGTATTGGTGTTTTGGTGGATATCTTATACTAGGTTGCTACGATTACCTTTATATAATAAAGTGTTACATAAATTTACTTTTATGCAATAAAGGGTACTCAAGAAGAAATAAAGTAATAGTGTATAGTCACAACAAGGCTTAATATTTTTCTGATTTAGTTGTACAGACTTGTTTCAAGTTAGGTTTTTCAAAACCTAACCATATGCAAAATGTTTAATATAGTAGCATTAGCCTGTAACATAAGTGATGGAAAAATTATTATTATAATTATACTTTAAAAAAAGATTTGTCAGTGGATATGTGGTTAGACATGTGCCAGGTCCAAAAAGAAATAAAGATCTTAAGACATTTCCAGTGACATTGTACTTATAAGTAAATTTGTTATGGCTTTCACTGCTGCTTTTTGTTTTATTTTGATTGTTCCTTGCTTTTGTTTTTTGAATAGTTGCTTGTCAGAACATTAAGAACCATAACAGAGACAGGTTAATATAAACATACATTTCTTTTCATAGATATAAAATGTTTTCTTTTTGCAAAAAAATGCAATTTGGGATATTTCAGTTTTGCTCTAATGGTTTGAGACTCCATTTGGGAGATTTTGGTAATAGAGGTAGCTTATGTATCCTGCTGTTTTGTGTCTAAATGCCACATGACTGGCTAACAAACACATGCAAATTTTATTTAAATGTGCTTGACCTTGGCAAATTTATATATACTTGTTGTTGTGGCTTTGTCCTTTGTCAACTGTAACTGTACCTCTCTTTCTCTCTCCCTACCTTTTTTTAACACCTTAAACAAAAGCTGCAGTCATGCTATTTTGGACTCATTGCCAAATTCAGTTTCTTTCTGTCAAGTTATGATGTTTTGAGTTTCAAACAGATTTCTTTAAGGATGAAAATTTACATATACTGCCTACTTTATTTTTAAGAAAATAAAACAAATTGCTAAACTGAATGAAAATGTGGAGATTACATATTATTACTTTATTCTCTATTTATGACTCCTCATCTTACCCCACTCTGTCTTCTCTTTATTCTTCTCCCTTTCAAGCACTCCATCAGTTCCTCCCTCCCCCCCGTTTCTGGGCCCCATTTGCTATCAAGTATAGCAGCTTCTATGATGCATCCTATGACAAAGTGACATGGGATAATGACCAGCCTATGTTACAGTCTGCTCCATGCCGGCCTCAGGAAGCAAACCTCACTATTTACCTAAAACTCCACCAGTAGGAGAAAACTGACTTGGGATTAATTATAAATAAAGAGCATTTGTCTTTCCAAAGTAGCAAATATTTTTGTCTTTGGTTGCATGCGTATATGATTTCAAATCCATTGTTGCCTTACAAATGTTAAAATTCTTGTTCTTTTCCTTTTTTTTTAATTTTTTTTTTTTTTAAAAGCACTGGGAACTGCATTCAGCAGTTAGGAGCCTACTAATGACTTCTCCCCATAGCTGGCTTGTCCCAAGAATGCTCAATAAGAAGACAAAGAGGCAGCACCAGGATTGGGAAGACCAGACAAACTTACGTGAAATTGTCAACCCCCCAGGGAGGTATTAATAGTTTATTGGGTAAGGAAGATGCATAGCAAAGTAAAGGAAGAAGGTTAGTAACCTTTAACATTAAGAAAAAATAACTATTATTGTGACCAGTGTAGCATGAAGTACAAACAGAGTACTCTCTGGGCAGCAAAACATAACGTGTAGCCCACCAGAGAAATTAATAAAATGAAAGCACCGTTTCTTGCAGATGGATATGTAGGAGAATAATGGCGCAGGGCTGCGCTGAGCTGTCATGCATCAGATACTACATCTGTTATGGAAATCAGGGGAAGTAGGGGCCTTTTGTTCATGAGAGAGCCCTCCCAATAGGGATTTGGCTGGAGTAGATTTTCTTGTTATTAAACATGATTTCTAGCTAGTTGAGAGCAGATGCTTCTGCAGCATTTGGAACTAATAACCAACCTTCAAGTGTATGCCACCCCTTCAAGAGGCTGGTACTGCTGGAGACACCAATTTCAGCTCAAAGATAATGTGTTCAGTTCAGTTTCTGCTTTGCACATGAATGACACTGATACCAGATGAGCCTTCTGGCCTAGAGTTTGCTGGAGACAGTAAAACAATGACACTGCCCTGAAGAGATCAAACTGTAATGTTTCCTATTTTTGCCTCAGTGCAAAGGTTGAAGCTTTCCAGGTAGACTTGAGAGGGACAATTCAGAGTCAAGTCAGCAATGTGGGGGACTTTACTTGGCGAGCAGGGAATGGGAGTGGAGGGAAACATGCAGACTCATACTGAACTTGGCAGACACCCCCCGCCCATGCCCTTCCCAGGATCTGACCTCTGGGCTATAACTTTTGTTAAATAATTCATGAGCCTACAGGCCACCACCTAATTCACTAAAGAAAAACATGTCTTCTTGATAAGCAACCTAAATTAAACTGCCCAATATCTTACTCTTGAGTTTTAAAATTTCTATTCGAATGCAGCACATTAATTTTACACATGAAAAAACCACAAAGCTTAGGCATTTATTCTCTTCTAACCATTGTATAGATGGTCGTTTCCAAATGAGAAATAGGCATTTGAATCAAAATCTTTGCAGTTATAAAATTCAGATTAAAAAAGCGTTAATGTCAAAACTTAAAATCAATACCTAAAAAATTCTAAAATGCAAAGACTAGGGACTTTATTAGTTACTTTATTCTATATTTACAAAGCATGTTTACATTTGATAAGGTGTTCCTATTTATTGTTTTAATATAAAGTTATAGGTAAAAGTAGAGATGTAGATATAGTGATAGATAATGCTTTTACCATTCCCCTCAAAATGTTTCCCATTTCAAAAACTGTCCTGTAGTTAGAACTTACTGTCCTAGAAACCAGACAGTAATTCTGGGATGGAACCTATGCCAACTGTGGCACCACTTGAAATGGAAGCATATTAGGCATTTCTAATACAGAAATCATAGTTCCTATTTTGTGGTAATTTTGTCCAAGTTGTAAAGGCTGCATCTTGAACTTGCCTACTTTTTGTTACAGCTTGGAACACTGTTTCTAGGGATGTGAATTTTGGCTTCCTCCTAAATTTTCATCTATGATTCTATGTGGCCTGCCTCAACCTGTTGAGTTCCCAAATACCTCATAGGATTTCCTCTTTGAAACTGATTCAACTCGATGTGTAACTAGTAACTCACCTCAGGGCTCTGTGCAGAGCACTTTCAGGTGGATTGAATACAATCAAAAGATTTGATTGATGGATTAAATCTGCTCTTGGGAAATTTGCTTACCCATTCATAGGTAAGCCATTTGCACCAATGCCCTCCAATGTCACTGCATAAACAGGTACCGTATAAACCAAGAATGTAATAACAACAATAATTTTCATTAGTAAGTTGCTTTCTGTTTATCATGTGCTCTCAGATGTTTAATGGAATCTAATCTGATCCTATTACTCGGAAAAGATAGTAGGTGAATATTATTACTTGCACTTTACAAATAAAAAACAGAACCTGAGGCAGGTCACGTGGCACACTGATATTACACAGCTAGAAAGTGGTGAAACTGAACTTCTGACCCAGAGGAAAAACACATTAAAAATTTTTATATCATATTACTTTGAAAGTTCAATTGATTATTTTTCTGAGATCATAGTTAGAATTCTTGTTAAAATATTCAAGACAAGTAAGATCCACCAGCACTTTCGAAGTTAACTATGTCTTTCTATAACTGCTACGTTTTTGCCATATTTTTTTGGCGTGTGTTAAAGGATACTGAATGCAAGAAAGCTTTTAAAGGAGATGAAAACCTGGACATTCCAGGTACTTGTGATACATAAAAACATGGCAGGTATATATATCTGTATTATTATTTTTCACAAACAGGGTTATTAACCCTAATGCCCTGGCCAACTTCCAGATAACAGATTACAATTTGCTTTGCTAAAAATCATTCCCTGCTGCTTTAATTAGATATGGTATTTTCCCCTCCCTTTCGGCACAGTCTGCAGGACTGTTCTGTCCTGTCAACCAGCTGCTATCACTCACACTAGGAGGATAAAATGGTCCTTCTAATATCAAGAGACAAAGAAATAGCCACAAAACTTCATTTCAAAACAACATTATACTGTAATGACTGATGATTAATATTTACAAAAATTAAAACACAGAATGAAAAAGAAGCTTTTAAGATTATCCCTTTAAGCTGGATCATGGAGGGGCCACATCCCCAGGAAACCAGAACACCAAATTAATTTAGCCAACTCTGCTTTTAAATCCACCCAATTTTGCCTCCATCAAAGTCAAGTCAATTGTTTATTGTATACATGTCTGCTAAGTTGATTAGCTGTCATATATACATAGTAAGGAAGGTCAGCATAGTTCTAATTATTACCACAACAGTAAATAATTTAAAATTCTCTACTAACATCCTAAATTTGATAAGTAAGCATTTTTTTAACTGAATGAAGCCCATTTAAACCAAGGACCAAGAAAACAGAGTAAGAATTGAAAAGAAATGTTTCATACTTTGCAAGTGGATTTGTGATGAAAATGAAATATTCATACTGTATCGCTGTAAAACAGTTTTCATGGGATTATGTGGGAAAGTCTATATCCCATATGGTGTTTCCAGACTGCCATCCCAGAGAGCTGCCATAAGGTGAAAGCTGGCTTGACAGAGGCAGTGCCCATCTGTATCTGGAGGTGCCGCTGCCACCCACAGAGCAGATCTCCATATCTGGACATGGCTCAAAAGCTGGACATTCCTCCCTGAGCCCACACAACGACTGTCCTTTGCTTTGCTATTGAAGTTGCTATGTCAGACTCCACCTCTCAGTTGACATCAATTCCTGCCTCCCCTGCTGCAAAAAGAAATCCCACTTTGGATTTCTTCCTTCATACATACATTTCTGTGGATTCCTGGTATTCATAGTAACCCTCACAATTCACGTATTTCTCTTTCTCTGTTTCACTTGACCCATTTCTCTTTCTTCCTCATGAACCACAAGGGTAGAATGTGAAAGTGACAGTTACCATTCTTTAGGAACTTTATATGCTGATTCAGAAATCAGTAGTTGGCACATTTGCTTAAGTCTGTGGAGTTTAAATGCTAAACATTAAAAACTTGGTATGTTTATGGCATCTCCCATGGAGCCTATCTTGGATGCTTTGTGTTCAGAAAGGTTGTCATTAATTGAAAGAAGCATACCCAGTGTGGGGCAATACAGAGTGGTAGGGATTGTGGGAAACTGGAGGACTCATTCCTGAGTACTTCTACTCAGTACTTATTTAATTTGTAAATTACAATAACTAATATACAATTTAAGTAATTTCATCAAAGTCAAGCTAAACATAAGTATGGCCTCCAGTATATATGATATTTATGTCCTCAAAAGAAGGGTTGGAAGGTTATGTTGATATTAAATTAAGCTCAATGAAACAGCAAGCTAGAGAAGAATCTGACTTGTTCAAAGATGGGAAGTTGGTTTCCCCAGTCATCTAACATAGGCAGGAAGTCCCCCAGTAGAAGTCCTGTGAAGGGGATTGATTCGTCACATGAAGGACAAATTAGATTTCTTCTGAATCTAAGACAGGATTCTAAGACTAGGGACTTCTCTAACCACATCAAGACGTTTTCCTATTCATCTCTGTTAATTTAACCCTCTCTGAAAGACATTTTTTATAGTGCTTGATGAGGCAGAAATATGTAAAATGAGGTAGAGACTCATGAAGTTATAAAATAAATGAGTAGTAAATTATAAAAATAAAGAATAAAAATCAATAAAAACAACTGCTACTGGTAACACCAGAATGACTGTCAGGAGACCTGATTCCTTGGCTCTCAACTCATCATATATGTGTTCCTGGACAACCTATTTAATGTTTCTTGGTCTGTTTCAACTTTTATAATATAAGGTAGTCAAACTATATCAATCTAGTCATAGGACTAGATTAGCAGCAGACTCATTCTTCAAGTTCTACTCCTGAAACCTCTAAATTGTACAGGGCCTCTGACATCTTGTTGAAATTATCTCTAAGTTCCTTCCTACTACGAAAATTCAAAACTTAATTTATTAAAGATTCATTGAATTTTACCTAAAATGAAAATAAAGTGATTTTTCATTCAAAATAAACTTCTACCATAACTTTATTATCAATATTCACAATCACCTTGTAAGTGCCCATTGTACGTTGAAAAATTATCTTTGTCTTCAAGAAGCTGAAATATGTATTTGTGAAGATGAGATTTTTTTATTAAGTGAAACCAGCTACAATTGCAACCCAACTAATAAGAATGATAAACTACTAATTATAGTTACAATTTGTGTAACTTTTCAAATTATAATTAAATTATAATTATAGTTTTATAACTAACATGGCTAATCCAATATAAATGAGGTCAACATTATGGTCCAAATGACGTTGGCTGAAATTCCCAATGCCACAATCTTCTCAAATTATTTCTGGGAATCCCCAAGTTACTTCCGTTTTGCTCACAAAAGAGTCTGTCTGCTAGAGTCAATTCTTACTGTCATGATTTCTCTCTGTGGCTACAACTCTGTCTGCTAATGTTACTGCTTTCCAAAGTGTCAAGTGGGGTGTATTCACTAGCCTATCACTGATGCTTTTCAGATGGCCAGTATTTTGATGTTCCAAAAAGTATTCCCTTCCATGAGTCATAGCAGTTCAGTGCTGTGAAAATGAGGAAAGAAGCCTCCTCTTCCCAAGAAAATGCCACATCTGCTTTAGTTGATCTTCAAAGCATCACTACATTTCAAGAGACCTGGAATGACTCTTAAAAGCTGGCACTGAGAGGTTCTCCACTCTTGATCTTCTGATATAAACCCACAGTGTAATTGCTCAGCTCAACCCCTTATATATAAATGCTTATATATTTAGTTATAAGCATTTAACTACATAATGCTTTCATGGTTTTCCCCATATAATGGGTGGTCACCTACTGATATGGTTTGGCTGTGTCTCCACCCAAATCTCATCTTGAATTGTAATTCCCACAATTACCACATGTCATGGGAGGAACCTGGTGGGAGGTGATTGAATTATGGGGGTGGGTCTTTCCTGTGCTGTTCTCATGATAGTGAATGAGTCTCACAAATTGTGACGGTTTTAAAAACAGGAGTTTACCAGCACAAGCTCTCTGTTTTCTTGTCTGCTACCAGGTGAGACATGCCTTTCACCTTCCACCATGATTGTGAGGCCTCCCCAGCCAAGTGGACCTAAGTCCAATAAACCTTTCTTTTACAAATTGCCCAGTCTCAGGTATGTCTTTATCAGTAGTATGAAAATGGATTAATACAGTAAATTGGTACCATTAGAGTGGGCATTACTGAAAAGATACCTGAAAATGTAGAAGTGGTTTTGGAACTGGGTAACAGGAAGAGGCTGGAACAGTTTGGAAGGCTCAGAAGACAGGAAAATGTGGGAAAGTTTGGAACTTCCTAGAGACTTGTTGAATGGCTTTGACCAAAATGCTGACAGTGATATGAACAGTAGAGTCCAGGCTGAGGTGGTCTCAAATGGATATGAGGAACTTATTGGGAACTGGAGCAAAGGTGACACTTGTTATGTTTTAGCAAAGAGACTGGTGGCATTTTGACCTGGCCCTAAGATCTGTGGAACTTTGAACTTGAGAGAGATGATTTTGGGGTATCTGGTAGAAGAAATTTCTAAGCAGCAAAGCATTCAGGAGGTGACTTGAGTGCTGTTAAAGGCGTTCAGTTTTAAAAGGGAAACAGAGCATAATAGTTGGGAAAATTTATAGCCTGATAATGCAATAGAAAAGAAAATCCCATTTTCTGAGGAGAAATTCAAGCCAGCTGCAGAAATTTGCATAAGTAACAAGGAGCCAAATATTAATCCCCAAAACAATGGGGAAAATGTCTCCAGAGCATGTCAGAGGTCTTCACAGCAGCCCCTTCCATTACAGGCCCAGAGGCCTAGGAGGAAAAAGTGGTTTAATGGGACAGGTCCAGGGTCCACATGCTGTGTGCAGCCTAGAAACTTGATGCCCTAAATCCCAGCTGCTGCAGCCGTGGCTGAAAGGAGCCAACATAGAGCTCATGGCTTCAGAGGGTGCAAGCCCCAAGCCTTGGAAGCTTCCATGTGGTGTTAAGTCTGCGAGTGCACGGAAGTCAAGAATTGAGGTCTGGGAACCTCTGCCTAAGTTTCAGAGGATGTATGGAAATGCCTGAATGACCAGGCAGAAGTTTGCTGCAAGGGCAGGGCACTCATGGAGAACCTCTGCTAGGATACTGCAAAAAGGAAATGTGGGGTTGCAGCCCCCACACAGAGTCCACACTGGGGCACTGCCTTGTGGAGCTGTGAGAAGACAACCACCATCCTCCAGACCCCAGAATGGTAGATCCACTGACAGCTTGCACTATTCACCTGGAAAAGTCACAGATACCCAACACCAGCCTGTGAAAGCAGCCAGGAGGGAGGCAGTACCCTGCAAAGCTGTAGCGGTGGAGCTGCCCCTGACCATGGGAATCTACCATCAGCTCGACTTGCATCTGAGATGTGGAGTCAAAGGAGATCATTTTGGATCTTTAAGATTTGACTGCCCTGCTTGATTTCGGACTTGCATGGGGCCTGTAGTCCCTTTGTTTTGACCAATTTCTCCCATTTGGAATGACTATATTTACCCAATGCCTGTACCTTTATTGTATCTAGAAAGTAACTTACTTTCTTTTGATTTTACAGACTTATAGGCAGAAGGGACTTGCCTTGTCTCAGATGAGACATTGGACTGTGGACTTTTGAGTTAATGCTGAAATGAGTTAAGACTTTAGGGGACTGTTGGGAAGACACGATTGGTTTCAAAATGTGAGGACATGAGATTTGGGAGGGGCCAGGGGCAGAATGATATGGTTTGGCTGTGTCCCCACCCAAATCTCATCTTGAATTGTAACTCCCACAGTTCTAAGTTCTAACATGTCATGGGAGGAACCCAGTGGGAGGTGACTGAATTATGGGGGTGGGTCTTTCCTGCACTGTTCTCGTGATAGTGAACGAGTCTCATGACAACTGATGGTTTTTAAAACAGGAGTTTCCCTGCACAAGCTCTCTCTTCTCTTGTCTGCTGCCGTGTAAGACATGCCTTTCATCTTCCACCAAGATTGTGAGGCCTTCCCAGCCATGTGGAACTGTAAGTCTAATAAACCTTTCTTTTGTAAATTGCCCAGTGTCAGGTATGTCTTTGTTAACAGCATGAAAATGGGCTAATACACCTACTTTATTTGTGTCATTAAATGTGCATTTTGGAGAGTTTCTTAAACTTATTATCCAGGGTAGGTTAGGTTATGAAATGGTGAGAAATAATCCCCACATCAGAGGAAGGAGTGGCTGTTGACACTGGGGAAGTTAAGGATGAATATGGAAAACAGACAGAATATGAGTTGGACCTTGAAGAAAATAGATTATATTTTTGAAAAATGAATGAGAAACATCTGGTGAAATCAAAACATGGAAACCGAAGGGCAAGAGTGGACATCAGGAAGTGTGTGGGCAACAGTGAGTAGAGCAGTTTCCATCATCAGCAAGTTTTTAGTGTGGTAATCAGTGGCATAAGGGTGGAATGGTTTGGGAACAGATTGTGGAAGGCCAAGACAAAGAATTTGGTCTTTGTTCTAGAAAAAATAAGCAGTCTTTAAATGTTATGGAAGACAAGGTGGTGATTGCAATGTAAGAAGATAAATCTGTTTGTGGAGAGGTTGATGGATTAGAAGAAGTAAGACTGATAGAGAGTAACTAATTAATCCACTATTACAGTCATCAAGGCAAGGATGGTGACAGTACGAGTTGTGGGGAAAACAACTGGGGAAAACTTGGCAGAGGAAATTTTAATAGGAGTAGGCGGGTGAATAAAGGAAAGGAGAAAGAGGGAGTAATGAGGTCTATGCCTACTTGTTAATACTGGCAGAATTGGCAGTGTGTGTGTGTGTGTGTGTGTGTGTGTGTGAGAGAGAGAGAGAGACAGAGAGAGAGAGAGAGAAAGCATGGCCACCTCAGGCTCTTATCTGACTCAGTTTTCTTTGTTTAAATGTCTGCAGAGGCTCCTAGAAAACTTTCATTTTCATTTAGTTGTATAAATTAACTTGGCTTTAGGTACTATTAAAAGAGATTGAGTGTCCAATTAATTGGTTAGTGTGATGAGGGGTGCTTACTATTCCTAAAATAAATCATAATTTTGCTTATTAAATAGTTTATGGTTGAACCAGTAGGACCACTTTGTGATTTCAATATTTTACTCTTAAAAATTGTTCTCTTAGGCTTCTCAGTTCAGATTGCCCCCCAAGACATTAACTAGATTTGGATTTTCAGTTATTTGGCACCATCACTATCTCATTTATCAGTTCAAATCACAACTCAGGGTATTTTATTTTCCACACCCCTTCATTTACGCTTATCCAGTTATGACTCAAGTTTTGCTATTTTGCCTGCTAACATATTTTCAGCAACACGATATTAATATTTGCAAATGTTTTCTTTCAATGTATTCAAGAGGTTTTGCTTATGGCATTTTTCCAGCTGACAGATTCTGAGTATCCCCATGGCCGGCCATCTGTAATTTCTCCAAGTGATCAAGGAAGAAGAATGGACTCTGCTTTCTGTACTCCCTCCTCTGTGGCTGACAGTTTAGGGCTATAATGAGTATTACTGTTATAGGATTCACAAATATGTGTTGATTCCCTCTCCATCTCCCTTTCTTTGGATGGTGCTCACAGTCTGTGCTGCTAACCACACAACACAACTCAAGACATTTCATTTTATACCTAAAGACTTGAGCACTAGAGCCATTTCACAGTGATGGACAGCATTATCAGGTTATCAAAAACATTTTTACTTGTAACTTTATTAAAACCATCATTGCATCCAGACCATTATGATTAAGAAAGTAGATAATTTTCAGAAAAAAATTATGTTTTAAATAATTTCAATATTTTTGTTGTAGGAATACATTGTTTAATACGCATCTGTCACTGAAAGTCAACACTCAATCAGTTGTAGCCACAAGCTAAACTAAAATATACTGTTGATGGTATCGTGCTGATATAAGGATATAGTACTTATCAATGTCATCCAGGTAAATAAATGACTGTTCTTCAGGACTAGAGTCATATTTGGCCTAGCTCCAGTAACTGCACTCCTAACCACTATCCTTGGGCTCACTCACTTATAAGATGTCAAAGCACTATACAACCTTAATAAAACAGGGTGGTATGGCTGTAATAATAGACAAACAGACTATTGGAATAGAAAATACATTCCAAAAAGTCATCTATGTCTATGAGAGAATTTGGTAGATGATGACGATAAGGGAAAGATAAATCATTCAATAAATAAGGTTTAGAAAATAGAATGATTTGGGAGGGAAAGTGTGATCTGATTTCAAACAACATACAAAGATAATTTTTGAATAAATTAGAAAGTTAAATGTAAATAATAAAACTATAAAAAACAGTAGAAATAGTGTGGAATTATTGAAATATGATAATACTTTCATCTATATTTTATGAAATATTATTGAAGCATTAAAAATAAGGTTTATTATATGTGCTAATATAGAAAGACATTTGTATTAAATTTAAAAATAATGTCCTGATAACATAATAGTATAATTTCCTCGTGTAATTATACATACGTATGTGTGTACAAACACATATAAACACATACATTCTTATGTGTTTACACACATACAAGGGAAAAAGGTAAGACAGATAATTCTCTGTGTTAACAAGAAGCTGATAAGAAAGGGTTTGTAGATAAATCTGATACTGTATCTTTTTCTCCTGTATTTTACTCTATCACCTATACTATATATTTTTTTATTTTATAAAACTAAGCAGGCATTTTAAGAATATTTATGCCATCCCTTCAAATAAAATAATATTCAATATTGTTTTATGCTGATGAAATGAGACAAAAACTTGTCAATAACTTCTAAAAGTCCTTTTTGTGCCACGAGGTGGGCTATCACCTCTCCCTTAGACTTGAGCAATTGCATCCTAATTCACCTCCTGCCTGCAGTCTTGTGCCCGCTCCCTCCAATCTGTCTCCACCTGGAAGACGTAGATATGAAGTTCTCTGGCCCCCAGCTGTGTCAGTGCTGAGATGTCACTTTCTCTGCAGATTCCCCTATCTAAATTGGTGTACTCTCTTAGAGCAACCTGAACTTTTTCCTGATATCACATACCACAATATACATTTGTAGTTTTTTGCATTTTTTAATTTAATACCTGCTTTGCTATTCTGTAAGTATCATGGGGGCAGGGATAGGGTCTCTTCTCTTCCCTATGGAAGCCCCATCATTTAACACGGCACCCGTCATGCAGTGGTTAAGTAGTTAAGTATTGAATGGATGAATGAGTGAATTGCATAAACAAACAAATATGAATTAGATGAATAAATGATTCAAGAGAGAAACCACCAATTACAAAGTATATCTATTAAAGAGAAAATAGAAACCATAAATATTTTTTACATACAACCAGAAGAGAATTTAAGCACAGGTACCCTGAGAAGAAGTGGGCAATGAATGAAGCCTGTCTCCTGATTTTATGAGAATCTTTTTAAACAAGAACCATGGCAGGAAGTGCTAAGTGATGAAGGTCAGATTTGTTATTTACAAAGCTGCCTACATTTTCCAGCTGTATTTCAGGTCAGGACTGGCAAGATAACAAGATACTCAGGAGAGTTCTTCTTTGATTCTGTAAATGAATGTTCTAAAAGAAACATATTGGTGAAAGACACAGCCCTCAGACCCTGGGAGGAGCATAATGCAGGGCTGGCCTGAGGGAGGGAAAAAAATCAATAGCTTTAACAGTGAATGAGACTAGCTTCTTTCTAACTAACGCTGGCAAAGGGGGAACCCTCTGGGGCACTGATATTGGCACTGTCTCCATCAATTTCCTCTGTCTCTGCTTGATAGCAGCTAACAGCAGGGTTTGGGGATGCAGTGGGGTTAGTTGAGCCAGGGAGGGGCAACCAAGGAAGCCCAGCTGGCTCACAGAGATGATTTCCCTCCGCTTAATTCCCTCCTCTCAGCCACTGGGAGCCCATGGGACATCTACCAGGCAAGAGCCTGACCTTGGAAGCATTAATTATATTCCTGAATTGAAATTAGGGCTCCAGTCACAAGCTTTCTCTTCATCAGCCATTGTATTCTGCCACATAATGGAAAAGAAGTGAAAAGTTTTTCAAAATTAAGATTCTATCATTGAGGCAGACAACTCTCAAACAATGAAAAGAACTCCTAGGCATCGTCCTTCTCCATCCAATTGGCTAATGATAGAAGAAGGTTTTAAGCCCAAACTTTTTTCTTATCACAATGGTCTGTGTTTCTTTCAAGAAAAAGCAAATGGTTTCCCATGACAGTATCCATTAATCAAAATCAATAGCCATAAAAGCATTTTTTTTTGTTTTTGAGTTAAGGGAGGAGAAACCATCTGGAAAGAGAAACCTGACTCCTCAGAAAGGAAACACCCTCAGCCTTGCATCCAAACTAAATTATCCCATCACCAGGAAAGCAAGGCCTTTTTTAAAAAGCAATAATATCATATAACCCTTTAGCCACTGGTACAGTCTTACCATTTGTTTTGTTTTGTTTTGTTTTGTTTTTTTTAATATAGGCATTACTTTAGATTCCAGGATCTCCTTTCCAACTTTAATTATGACATCATTCTAAAATTATACAACCGAGAAGAGTTGATCATCTCCTCTTGGTCCATCTCTTGTAAATAAAAAATCTTCATAACCACGCCTCTCTCTCATCACTCTATAATAACTACTTAGTCACAATTTTGAGAGCAATGTACATATAATATTTATTGGTTTACTTATAGATTTTAATATTTATTTAGCATGTGCTAGAGACAATCTAAAACTATGGAAAATTAGAGTAAGTTTGACTATAAGTTTGTAGTACTTAAAGATAATTTAGGATGGGATAAAATAATATTAACGATGTGAGAAAGGAAACTGCCCTATTTTTGCATTTTCTAGAATGTAATAGGAAATATAAAGGTCCAGTTATAAATCAACCTTCTCTCATGTTCCTATTTATACAGCAGAAAATATTACTATTCACGCAACTTTAGTGTAGTTCTATGCCAGCATTTCTATTGGGTTCTTCTGATTTACTGCAGTCACCTGGAAAGTAAAACTAAGAAGTCAACCTGGTCCCAGTCCCAGAGTCACAGACATCTGCCTCAGCAAAGCTGAGATTCCTTGAGCTGAAGATTTGCCTGTGATCGTTGCTGATGACAAGGAAATTTGAGCTCTATCTGGCTTAAAGGGAGGAATTGAAAAAAACTAGTTAACTTCAATCATTTCTCATTCTCTCATGACTGCCCAAACTAGTATTTTTAAATATAGAACATAAGCTCTCATGGCCAAGGAAGAAGGCAGTGCTGAAACTGCTTGAGAATTAATCAGGTCTGGGTTTAAAAACCAAGTTTACAAAATGTTAGCTGTGTTAGCTTGCACCAGGTATGTCTCTTTGAGCCTCAGTTTCCCCATTTGAAACCTAATTTAAAAGGTTGAAATAATGTATGTAAAGTACTTGGAATGTAATAAATGTTCGATGTTTATTATTTGTAATGTATTTGATTTGTATTACATTGAAAAGTACCATGAAAAGTAGAAATGGAATAAATAGTTTCTAATAAGAAAAATTCAATGAACAATTTTCCTTTTCTTGTGAATGTATGTCATGTTGGCCAATATTAGACATTAAACTGAAGCATCAGTATATATTTTCTAAGGCAGTTGTGGTTGTCTGGCAATGAGTAGTTTAAATATTTTTTCCAAATACAGTCATGTGCCACATAATGATGTTTCAGTCAATAATGGACTGCATATACTGTGGTTCCACAAGATTATAATAGAGCTGAAAAATTTCCATCACTTAATAGTGAGGTCATAGCTATTGCAATGTCATAGCACAAAGCATTCTGGTTTCTAGGTTTAGATACACAAATACTCATCATGTTACAGTCGCCTACAGTACTCAGGACACTAACACGCTATACATGTTTGCAGCCTAAGAACAAGAGGCTATGCCATATTGTCTAGGTGCATAGTACACTCTAATATCTAGGTTTGTGTAAGTACACTGTATTATATTCACACAGCAATGAAATCGCCTAAGGATGCATTTCTCAGAACATATCCCCATAGTAAAGCAACACACACCTGTGAACTAATCTTGTGATGCTCTATGTTGTAGAATTTGAAGAAATTTGTATTCATATGCTAAATAAAACAGGCAAGACATGCATCTTAGAAAAGATCTAGTCTTGGCTGGGCGTGGTGGCTCATGCCTGTAATCCCAGCACTTTGGGAGGCTGAGGCAGACGGATTACAAGGTCAGGCGATTGAGACCATCCTGGCTAACGTGGTGAAACCCTGTCTCTACTAAAAAGTACAAAAAAAAATTAGCCGGGCGTGGTGGCAGGTGCCTGTAGTCCCAGCTACTAGGGAGGCTGAGGCAGGAGAAAGGCGTGAACCCGGGATGTGGAGCTTGCAGTGAGCCATGATCGTGCCACCGCACTCCAGCCTGGGCGACAGAGCGAGATAAATAAAAAAAAAAAAAAAAAAAAAAAGAAAAGACAAAATCAAGTCTTGCCTGTGAGTTCTTCTTCTACCTATCTCTGTGAGATAAATGGCTATCCATACAAATACCTTCAGAATCTCATTCATTTATCCATCCACGCATGCATGCATCCATTTAGCAAATACTTATACTTTCATGAGAGAAAAGATCCTCAACTTTCCTGATTTACAAGTCATATAAAAAATTATTTAAGAGAAATAATATCTAAGGGTAATTGTCTCCCTATAGTTTCAAACATTAGTATTTTTTAATTATACAATAATATTCATTTAAAAAAGTCACTCAGTCTTACCCTCCAAATATAACTGCTATTAGCAATGATTAATAACAACCATAGACTTAAGTTGCTATGTATATTTACATGCATATATTGTTTTTAAAAATACATAGCTTGGCAACTTTCATTTTCCTTTAAAAATACACATCATTAGAATTGTTTCACAAGTGACAGGACACTGAACGCCATACAGCTTCAAAGAAGAAATTTATTGCCTCTGATAATTGAAAGGTTGATAGCTTGAGACATGGCTTAATCCAGTTTAATCATTTAACACTTTAGACAGTCCTGTGAGGTGTATACTGTGAAGGCAAAAACAACTGCCTGCTATGTAATATAAGGTAAATATTTTTACATGTGATTGAAAATAAATATACTTGCATACATATTAATAAATATGCTTTTACTACATTAGCCAGGAAGTATTCTATTTTTAGACATATTTATTTAACCAATTTCCTATTGTTGAACGTGTGTAGTAAGTATAAAATACTAATTTTAAAGATAGGCTCAAATAACCAGATGATTAACTTTGGGCAGGTTATTTAATCCTCATGTATAAGATAAGGATAATAATAAAACCTACCTGATAAAATTCTTTTAAGTTTGAAATTAGTTAATTCATGTAAATTGTTCACAGGAGTATCTAGCATATAGTAAGCATTCCATAAAAGATGGTATGATTATTGTTGCAGCTAGTATTTTTGCTATTATGTAATGTCAGTGATGGATGTATTCTAATATAAAAGGTGTGAAATTTAACTCACTTTTTCCCTTCCATTAAAATAAACTTAGATTTGTAACCTATGTTTGTGTTATGATGATATTATTTTTTATTTACAATTCTTTTATAAGAATATTTGGATATTTGTATTTCATTTTGTTTGTAACTAAACTTACAGCTGTGTGTATGCGTTTAAATAGTTTTAATGTTGACCACTTGCTGCTGGGTAACATGACCACTCTATCTAGTTCCTAATTTTGTTTTCTATCTGAAAGTATATATTTCAGAAATTAAAAAAACATAAAGGTGTTATTATTTTGTGCCTATGTATATCTGAGTATTCATTTCTGATTTCTTTACATATTAAACAAGCTGAGTATGAAATTTTTCACTTGCAATTGGCACCTTTCAAAACAATGTAGATATTACTCTATTACTATTGTTGTTATTTTTGTTTTGTTTTGGTGTCCTGTCATGTAGATTCAAACAATTTAAATTTTGTACCATTTGTAACAAATTTTCTTGAACCCTGTATGGTTTTACTTTATACTTTGGCCAAGATCAGTTAGGGGTAACTCTTTTTCATTGTCATTGCCTAGAGAGCATGGTGATCCCTTTGATGTGTACCATGCTGAAGAAAGCTTTCTTCTGTAATCTCTCTGATGTTTTTCCTATTCCATTTGTTCTTTTGACACACAATTACCTGTATGCCTGTTTTCTGTCCTTCCACTTCCACATACTCATTGGGTTGAAAATTCATTTGCTCCACAGGTCTATTATCCATTCCTCTCCGCTATGTTCTATGCCTTGGGAGTCTGACCTTCATGACTGT
The DNA here is from genome assembly GCF_047675955.1 of Chlorocebus sabaeus. Taxonomy (NCBI): domain Eukaryota; kingdom Metazoa; phylum Chordata; class Mammalia; order Primates; family Cercopithecidae; genus Chlorocebus; species Chlorocebus sabaeus. Next base: position 37,735,164 of record NC_132913.1, read on the forward strand.
ATAATTGGTTTCCCTGGTCCTCTGCCTTTTGTGTGTGTCTGGCCAATGGGAGATGTTTGCAGGAGATTGGAGGGCAGGAAAAGTTAGGAATTTATTCCCTCAGTTTCCCCCCAGCTAGGACAAGGCTTGACAGTGCTTGAATAATTCTACCTCCAGCCACAGCTTCTGTAGATGATCTTCTACTGTTTTCTCCAGGTCTCAGTATTTGTTACCTCCTCCCTTCTTCTGACCCGAGAGTGGTAGCTCGTCTATATTCCTGCTACTTCTAGATGTTTCACTATCCCTTGCTGGTTTCCCTTAACCCTACTCATACCATTGTACAAAGTTCTTTCATTAAAACCCCAATAGCTCTACTTGATTATCTATTTCCTTCCAAACCTTTATTTATTTGCTGATATAATCATATTTTCTCTCATTGTTCTCATACTTTTATTCCCTTCGTTTCATCCATGAAATGTTCTCAGTTTTGTCTCTGGATAGTGGCTCTTTAATGCCTTCAGTTTAGGTGTTAATTCCATTCTATATTTTTTATATTAATTCCATTCTTTTTTATATTAATTCCATGCTTATTTAGTCTCTTTTTCATTTTAGTTAGATGCCTTTTTGTTTCCACCTGTTTTCTTTTACTATCACTTTAACCTGGTGCAGTGGCTCACACCTGTAATCCCAGCACTTTGGGAGGCCAGGGCGGGCGGATCACAAGGTGAGGAGTTCGAGACCAGCCTGGCCAATATGGTGAAACCCCATCTCTACTAAAAATACAAAAATTAGCCGGGCATGGTGGCATGCACTATAGTCCCAGCTATTCAGGAGGCTGAGGCAGAATTGCTTGAACCCAGGAGGTGGAGGTTATAGTGAGCCACGATCACACCAATGCACTCCAGCCTGGGCAACAGAGCAAGACTCTGTCTCAAAAAACAAAAGGCAAGCAAACAAACAAAAAAAAACCCTGTCACTTCTTCTTTTGTAGAAGACATGCTTTCTTGCTATTTTGTTAGGTTGCTAGATGTTTACTGAAGGTTTTTTTTTTTTTTTTAAGCCTATAAGTGATCATTTTCAGAGTCCAGAGTGCCCACCATTACACTATGGAAACTTGCACTGAAGGCAAGCTTTTATTCTTAAACTTCTCATTGCTATTTACTTATTTTTCCTTAGGTTTTTTCCCCTCCCCACGGGCTCCAGTTTTCTCTCTATATTTATCCTGGTCCCAGGTGAAATCTGTAGAGTTACACTGGAACCAGCCCGTACCTCTCCCCTCCATCTTCTCAGTTATCCCCTGGGTGGCATGTTCTTTGCCTGTATGTAGAAAGATGTTGTCAGTGAGGATGATCCACCATGGGAAAGTGCCCAGGGATGGAAAGCAAGGGTGTCCAGTTCTTCACTACGACAGGTTCTGGCTCTTGTAGTCATGGAAACATGTTAGGGGAATTGTGAAGTATTTCCCTACTTTTTTCAGGTGACTCCTTTTTTAGGAAACAAAACTGTGATGTACCAAAACTATGCTATAATGATTAGAGATTTTCTTGGTTTCAATGTCAACACCACCATTTGGTAGCTGTATGCAAATCAACTTAACTTCTCTGTGTCTCTGTTTTCCTCAACTGAAAATGTTATTTAATTATAGTAAATATTTTGCTGGTTTCTTGTGCAGATTCAATGATTAGTATAAGTAAACCCCTTAGAACAGTGCCAGGTATATAGTAAGTACTACAGAACTGTTTGCCATTATTCATGTGAGTTGTAGCTGGGAAGATTTTTCTCTCAATCTGACTCCTTTATAATTAATGTCAATTATGTGTAATCTTAGTGGTGAGTCATTTGTTCGTTATGATTTTTGATGTTATAAGATTTCAGTTTCTTCTTTGTCTCCCCTAGTACTTTAAGGAAAGATATTGAGAAGTTTGGAAATGATCTTCAGACCTTCTGGGAATAAGCTGGACCACCAATAAACCGTGGATGTGAGTCGTAATTTCTAAACACTCTGCAGAATTGCTTTCATTAAGTAGGTTTTATAATACTAGGTGGGTGCAAAAAACTGCAATTACTTTTACACCCACCTAATAACTTACTTCCCTTTTAAATTGAAAACTGAACTCCCCAGGTTATAAAACCTAACATCACAATTTAAAACTTTGGAGGAATTTCATCCTTTTTTTTTTTTTTTTAAAGAAGAACCAGGTAGGGAGTTCTAAAAAAAAATAAACAAAACAAAACAAAACAAACCACACTAAAACAGATCTGTTTTTTGACACCAAATGTGTGAGTTTTGTACACCAAAAAATTCTCTAATTCTCTGTGGACACCAACTGGTCTCCTACAATTTAACTCAACCCTGACAGTGACTACCACAGTTAGCACAGACACCCACAAGTTAAGAGCTCTGTCCCACAAAACTACCTCCCACTTCAGACCCTAGTCACAAGTTCCAGGTTATGACCTGTGCTTTTGACCAACCAGTTACAAATCAGAGGTACCCGCACCACCTCTGCAGGTTCAATAATTTGCTAGAATGGTCCCCAGAAGTGAGGGACGTGTTTTACTTGCTATTACCGGTGTATTATAAAGGATGCAACTCAGGAACAACTAAATAGGAGAATTGCATAGGGCAAGATGTGAGGATGGGGGTTCCAGCAGCTTCCATGCCCTCTCCGGATGGACCACTGTCCCAGCACCTTGATGTGTTTACCAGTCCAGAAGCTCTCCAAAGCCTGTTGTTTAGTGTTTTTATGGAGACTTCATTACATAAACCTAATTGATGAAATCATTGATCAATGGTGATCAAGTCCATCTCCAGCCCCCTCCTCTTTCTGGAGGTCAGGGAGTGAGGCTGCAAGTTCCACTGCTCTAATCACATGGTTTATTCCTCTGGCAATCAGGCTTCATGCTCCCAGAGCCACCTCAACATAAATTCTTATTTGATTGAGATGAGTTTATTATGAGTAACAAATATGCTTCTCTCACTCCTACCACTCAGGAGATTCCAACGATTTTAGAAGCTCTGTGCCAGGAACTAGGGGCAGAGACAAACTATATATATTTCATATTACATCACAGGAATCTATATTGTATTATTGGAGAAAGGAACAACATCAAAATGTGCTTTGGTGAAACCCATCTCTAGACAACCTGTAACCAAGCTTCAAATCCTGCCAGCCTGCCTCATTCTGCTTAATATGACGCAAATGAGCTCCGGGCTTTTCAGAGGAAATTATAAAGGCAAAGATTATACTTGCTTTGGGAACATTTGAACAAGAAAGAATTCTGTTTTGCCCTTTATTATCTTAGTTTCCACAAGTTTATGTAAAATGATCAAGAGAAAAATAATATAAATGAAAAACGATCTCTGATTACAACTATCAATAAACATATTATCAAATTCATGCTTTTATTTTGGGGTTTCTAACATTGTTCTTGCTGATTTGAAGTTGCAACAAGAAGATATTAATAAATGTGTAATAAAAGCATAGAAAGCAATTCAGAGCAATGTTAAAATATGAAGTATTTCGATAAACAAAAATGTGTCCACCAAAGTGTCCACATCAATTTTTATATTTGATCATTTGAATTCAACTTTTAAATTTCACATCCTTTCTATGTGTACAAAGTTGCAATGTGAATTGTGATTAAAATGACCTGGAATTATAAGAAATTACTATCAAAGAAGCCGTTGAACTTTTCAATTAATCTTTACTGCACTAAACTAATGGCTTGCACTAACATTACAGTTGTATTTTAAACAGTGTCAACAATTTAAATGAGCCAGATAATTGATTGAATATTAATTAACATAGGTTGAAAAACTAACAGGAAATAAATTATGTCCACCACAGCAACATTTTATTTAAGCTATATGATAATTATCTCAACTATAACTGGGGCCGATTTAGTGTGCTACCAGAACAAATTGATGCTATATGTTTGCAAAGCAAGAGTGTCTATGTGCTAAATCTGACAGACCTACCTAACACATAGCAAAATAAAAGTGTGATTATTGTCTAGGTTATGTAGTCTAACATGGAGAGAGAAACTGAGAATTATTTTAATTAACCAGAAAACTGGCAAATCTCTTCTTGATTGTGGCTGTGTAGAGGAAAGCTCAACAGCGTCTCTCACCAGAGTTCTGTTTTTCGTTTTTCGATTTTCTTTTTGTTATTGTTGTTCGTTTTTTTGTTTGTTTGTTGTTTTGTTTTGAGATCAAGTCTCACTCCGTCGCTAGGTGGGAATGCAGTGGCGCAATCTCACCTCACTGCAACCTCCGGCTCATTGCAACCTCTGCCTCCCGGGTTCAAGTGATCCTCCTGCCTCAGCCTCCCAAATAGCTGCGATTACAGGCACCTGCAACCACGCCCAACTAATTTTTGTATTTTTGGTAGAGAAGGGGTTTCACCATGTTGGCCAGGATGGTCTTGATCTCTTGACTTTGTGATCCGCCCACCTTGGCCTCCCAAAATGCTGGGATTACAGATATAAGCCACCGCGCCCTGCAAGTTTTGTTCTTAGAGGTACACTTTTGGAGTCTCTGACAAGAATCAGTCTTAGTAGTGAACACTGAATGTGGGTGTCTCTGTGTATGTTTCTCTTAAGTGTAAAATATAAATATTGTGCTAAAAATGAAGGAGAAAGAGAAGACCACACATGTGAATAAAGGAAACTGCACAGACTAAAATAAAACTAGTTGTGTACTTAGAATTCTTTCTGGCAATATGTTCTTTGAAGAGGATAATGGCAAAGTCAGAAACTTTCATGTGTAAGAAGCTACAAGGATAATTATGTCTTCAGCAAAAAGGCATGCAAAAACTGTCCGACAAGTTTCACCTCCAAATCAGTGGAAGAGCAGGTTTTTTGTTCCAAAGGTTACCCATACAGGAAACATTTGTGTTTCTGAAGATGAAAGCTTGTCAGAGGTTCTGGGAACTAGCCAAAACCACTAACTTCTCTGACAGGATGTGATGGATGATTTAAAAGGTATGTAAAGAATAGAGATACAATCTGACGGTTAGTCAATTGATCTTTAAAGAAAGATTTCAAAGAAAGAAAAGAAGTCTTTAAAAAAAGATTTAAAATATACATAAATATGTATAGAACATTCTAATATCTATGAATAAAAGCATGTTTCAGTGATATTTGCTATTTGCCTAATCAAAGAGCAATAAGAGTCACTCACAAATGTCATTATCTTTAAAGTGATATCTTAAAATAAGAGGTGAGAAATTTTAAACTCACATCTAAAATTGTCTGGAGCATTTTGTGTAGAAGATAGAGTCCCATGTAGTCATTTATACTGCTTACATATATATTTAGTAACTGTGTTGCGTAACTCTTATAGCAATAGAAATTCCAATTTTCTGTTTCATAAGTTTACAAAATACCATTTTTTGTAAATTTTGTAGAAACACCATGTCATAATTTTACAAAATTTCATTTCTGTAAATGTTGTAAAAAAAGAAATTTCATTTTAGTATGTCATGATTGTACAAATTCTTATTTCTAAAATTTAGTCTCAACAATTCAAAACACAAAGTAATTGATGTTTATGATTCCTTTTCCTTTTCCTTATGTGTTATGTCTTTAAATATCCCAACCCTCTGAGTAGTCATTTCTGTAATAAAGCACTCATTTCACATGACTGCCTGTTCTAAAACGTATACCTCTTCCTTTGCTGTGCAAACAACCTGATCTTTTCATGTGGTGGTGGTGAAATATACATACTATACAATTTACAGTTTCAACCATTTTTAAACGTAGAAGTCAGTGGTTCACAATGTTAGGCAATCATCACCACTATTCATTTCTAGAACTCTTACATCATCCCAAACAGAAACTCTATGCACATTAAACAATAACTCCCAATTTCCCACAGGCCCTGGTAACCTTTAGTCTACTTTCTGTCTCTATAAATTTGCCTATTCTAGGTCCCTCATACAACTAGAATCATATAGTATTTGTCCCTTTCGTGTCTTTATTTCAGTTAGCATAATGTTTTCAAGATTCATCATATTGTAGCATATATCAAAATTTCATTCCTTTTAGGACTGATTAATATTCCATTACAGGTATATACTATGTTTTATCTGTTCATCTGTTGATGGACATTTGGGTACCCACTTTTTGGCTATGGTGAGTAATGTTGCTATAAACATTGGCGTAAAAGTATCTGTTTGAATCCCTGCTTTAAATTTTTTAGGTATATAACTAGAAATAGAATTGCTGAATCACACAACAATTCTTTGTGTAACTTTTTAAAGAAGCACCAAATTATTTTCCACAGTGGCTACACCATTTTATATTCTTGCCATCAGCAAGATGGCACAAGGTTCTAATTTCTCACCAATAACTGCTGTTTTCCTTTGTTCTCTTTTTTCTTTTCTTTCCTTCTTTTCTTATCTCTTTCTTTTCTCCTCTCCCTCCTCCTTCCCTTCCTCTTTCTCCTTCCCCTCCTCCTTCTCCTTCTATTTTTAAATAATAGCCAACTTAATGAGCATAAAGTGGCATTTCATCATGGTTTTGATTTATATTTCCCTAACAGTTAGTGACGTTGAACATATTTTTATGTGTATTTTCTTTGGAGAAATGTCTATTTAAATCATTTGCCCTTTTTCGAATTGGGTTATCTGTTATTTTGTTGTTGACTTATAAGTTTTTTTTTTAAATTCTGGATATTAATTTTTTATCAGAAATATGCTTTGCAAATATATTTCCCCATTCTGCGGGTTGTCTTTTCACTGTCTTGATAACATTCTTTGGTGCTAAAATGTTTTAAATTTTGATTAAAGTCCAATTTATCTCTTTTTTTCTTACTTGTGTTTATACTGTTGTATTCAAGAAATCATTGCCAATTTCGATGTCATGAAGGTTTTTTCTAAGGATTTTCTAATTTCACCCTTACATATAAGTTATTGACTCTTTTGAGTTAATTCTTACACGTAGCATAAATGAAAGATCCACCTTCTTTATTTTACATATGAATATTTAGTTGTCCTAGTGCCATACATTGAAAAGACGGTCTTTTCCTGTTGAATGGTTTTGGCACTATTGTCAAAAATTAATTGACTATATATGCAAGGGCATTTTGTCTGAGTTCTCTATTCTATTCCATTAGTCTATATGTCTGAGCTTATGCCAGCACCACACTGTTTGGGTTATATAGCTTTGTAGTGAGTTTTGAGATTAGGAAATATGAGTCCTCCAACTTTGTTCTTGTTTTTCCCCAAGCGTGTTTTGACCACTTATGGTTCCTTGATATTCCAAATGAATTTTAGGATGGATTTTTGTATTCCTGCAAAAAACAGCGTGGGAATTTTGATAGTGATCTCATTGAATCTGAAGACTGATTTACATGATACAGTCATCTTAACATTTTTTTCTTCCAATCCATGAACATGTGCATATTTTCATTTACTTAAATGTTGTTTAATTTCTTTCAGCACTTTTTATAGTTTTACATGTACTAGCCTTTCACCTTCTTGGTTAAATGTATTTCTAAATATTTTATTATTTTTGATGCTATTGCAAATGGGATTTTTCATTTCACTTTTGGATTGCTCATTGTTAATCAATAGAAAGGCAACTTGTTTTTTGTGTTGTTTTTGTATCTTGCAACTTTACTGATTTCATGTATTAGTTCTAACAGTTTGTGTGCATGTGTGTATAACCTTTAGGATTTTGTACATATAAGACTATGTTATCTGTGAACAGAGATAATTTTACTTCTTTCTTTACAGTTTGGATGTCTTTTATTTCTTTTTCTTGCCTAACGATTCTGGCAAGAATTTCCAATACTATGTTGAATAGAAATGGCAAAAGTGGGGGTTCTTGTGTTGTTTCTGTTCTTAGAGAAAAAACTTGTCTTTCACCATTGAGTATGACGCTTTTTAATTGTGACAACCCCACCTTTGACTAATATTTTAATTACTAGACTCTATTAAAAAAACTGAGAAATCAATTTGACCTAAATCAAATAGGTGATAATAGTTTTTTATGTCACTTTTCCACTGAGAAAGAGAAAGTGGTCTTTGATATCCAGGGCTGGGCTGGCACTCATTGCCAGGTTGTGGTGTTCAGTTGAACATGCCAGTTTTATAGAACATCAACATCAGATAAGGCCACTCAAGGATTATGAGAGATCAGGGCAAAAACAAGACTGCTCCATAATCATGTATGAACACTAACAACATCAGCATTTTCCAGGTCACAAAATACCAAACACTGTCTTTGCTCAGCTAATGTGAATGACTATTGCTTATTTACCTGTGACAGCTCCTGTGTCCCTCCATTTTTCCTTCGTTTTCTACTTAAAATTTATTAAAATAACAAATCATAGAATTAGTCAGCTTTCTGGCAGCATTCAATCCAAAGTGAACTCCCTCTTCCTTCAACTCTTCTCTCAATTACCTAATGCAAGCGTAAATCCTACAGTTAGTCATTCCTAACTCCTTCTCTTTAAAGCGCCCTATGCTTCTTTGCAATGAAAAATAAACTCAACTTTGTTTGATTGTAGGTGTGTTTCTGATGCTCTTTTGTGGGGGGAGATTGACGTTACATAACAAAATTTAGGAGTACAAAGCAAAGTCTAGTAGTATAAAATTCAAAGTAGTGATTAAAGGTAAGGATTTTCAAATAATGAGTGGGTAATACTGAGACCCTGTTTGTGAGGCCAGCTTTTCTCTCTAGAAGGACTAGAATATTGCTTGAGCTTTTATATCCATTTTTATTCATTCAACAAGTAAGTCATTCCATCATATACTCTTTCATTAAACAAATATTTGCTGGGTATATAAAATGTGCCAAGCATTGTGTTAGGATTGGAGAACAAAAAACAAATGAAATTCTTGCTCTTATTGACCCTATAGGTTCAGTTGAACATTAATTAGCTAATTATCTACAGATGCAAAGATTGAAGACGATTTTTGCCTTATACACTAGGACACTTCCTTCGTCACCATTAAAGTAAAACTGCTCTAATCAGATGGGTATTTCTGTTTTTAGCCACTTATTCAACCCACAGGAAATAAACAGATAGTTTATAAAACATTCTATTAAAGGATCTAAGAGAAAAGTCTCTCATTACGGTAACTGAGATCCTGGAATAAACATTAATCATTAAATATAATTCAAGGTACAATTTTGGAAGCGTTTTCTGATTTGATTAAGCTTAATACTAAGAGCTTACGCTGTTTTCTTTACTACAGAAAAGCAAACCGGATCTCTTACTCATAGTAGTTCTACAAAATATGGAGTGAGACATAAGTTAAGTCTAGGTTACAGCCATAATGTATTTTTCAGTGTTTTTACTTGGTGAATTCCTAGACACTCAGCTCAAGTGATGATAATAATAATAATAATGTTATTTTCCTGTGGGGACAATAGGAGAAATTTCCTAATCAAACTATGGCATTGCCAAGATATGGTGCCAAGAGGCTAGACACTGAACTGAGCATGTGCTATGGTATGTCTGTTAACCTTTAGTCATAAATGTATTCATTCATTCATTCAATCAAAATTTAGTGAGCACCTATTAGGTTCCAGGTACTGGACTGGGACACACATTAATCAAAGAATCACAAATAGTCCGGGCGCAGTGGCTCATGCCTCTAATCCCAGCAGTTTGGGAGACCAAGGCAGGCAGATCAGTTGAGGCTGGGAGTTCGAGACCAGCCTGGCCAACATGTCAAAGCCCCGTCTCTACTGAAAATACCAAAATCAGCTGGGCCTGGTGGTGCACACCTGTAATCCCAGTTACTTGGGAAGCTGAGGCAGGAGAATAGCTTAAAACTGGGAGACAGGGGTTATAGTGAGCGAAGTTCACACCACTGTACTCCAGCCTGGGCAACAGAGTGAGACTCTGTCAAAAAAAAAAAAAAAAAGAATCGCAAATATAAATATAAAGTTACAGCTGTGATAAATACTAAGAAGGAAAGGCACAAGGTGCTCTGAGAGTGTCCGATGGGGAAAGTGACATTATCAAACAGGTTAAGAACAGTTTTCCTGGGATGATGCTAGTCATGCTGAGATTAAAAAGAAGTTACTCTTTCATAGCAAATGTATGTGATGTTATCATATCCACCTCTAGAAGAGAGAAATGCATTTCAGGTATATCTAGCAATGGAGGAGTGAGTGAGCCAAGATTTAAATCTGTCCGTGATTTTTACAATCCAGTGTATATCCATCACATTGTGTAACTGTGCCTCCTTCAATTATCATGTTCTTGCTCTGTTAGAACTTTGTGTACACATCTGTTCTCCCAATTAGACAGAAATGTCCTAAAGGACAGGAACTACAGTTTATATAACACAGTTCCAGATACATAAGTGTAATTCTCTAAAAGTTGACTAGATGATAAATAACTAATATATTCAGTGCAAGTTAGTTTATTTTAAAGATCCTTTTTTAAGGGAAGGTGATTTGAATAATGTTTGTATTGTAAAACAAAATGTCCATGAAATTTTGAACTGATACTGTTTCTTTTCTTTTCGTTGAATTATAGAAGTATTTATTCAAATTCATTCTATTGAAACTAGAGCTGCATTTAAAGTTGTATTATTCTTTTAAAATGGCCTCTGTGGCCCATGGTAACATGAAAGCTCCTCTCCTTGTTTGATTTACTAAAAAAATCAAGGCAGAATTATGATTTATTTCAAAGCAATTACAGATCTGTGCGATATAGGCCTTGATTCCATTTATTTTCCTGTCCCCATTGTTTTCATTTATTTATTTTATTATCCTGTTTTGTGTATTTCTTACAAGTCACCTTTAATTCTTCTTGGAATATGACAAGACATAAATAAATGCATAATATTTTAGAAGGCCTAGCAGACTAATTCAGATTTAGGTAACTAAATTTCCATAAGACTATTCCCATTATTATTCTTCTATGGTTTATTTTTATTTTAATTTCTTTATCTGGGAAAAACTTAAGGAAAGCCTTTTAAAAGAAAAGAAAATAGAAAAGAGGATCTGAAAGGGATGTCTGAAGACAGAGATATCACAGCAGTTAAGTCAGTGTCTTGATAATGGTGATGATGGTGGAGGTGATGGTGATAAAGGGGGTTTATGGGATCATTGTGTGGGTACATTCTGTAGGACCTTTGTACCAACAGTAAATGGTTCTGTCATCTAGCTGATCCACTGCCAAGTGCCAAAATAGAACGGATAAATAAAGGTAATACAAAATGAAGTATATGAGTAGTAAGGCAGGTGAATGAGCAAAGTAAAATGTGAAAAAAGAGACAAAGCTAAAATCCAGACAGGAAGGAGGAAGAGAGGATGGTCCTTGCATGAGGCTGATGTTTTAAGGGACTTTGTTGTCTATGTCATATTTTCCTAAAAGAAGAATACGTTCATTAATTTCCTACATAATTAATTTATTTCTAGAGCAGATGCCTGCAGAGCAAGCTTTGTGGCTAGGCTTTCTATAACTTGAAAGTTCACTGGCATCAGAATCTTTCCATAAATAGCAATTTAATAAGAGGCCAGACCTTATTTTCTCTAAAATCTCCGGGCAATTTTAAATCTTAAACTGAGCATCACCGGTTCTCAAAATTATTAATCCAGTCTCATAGTAGAGATACATAACTAGGTCTTCTAAAACCAAACAGCACCTAGAAAAAAACATGACCTAAGAGAAGGTTAGTTTCTAAGTCAGATGCAAGATTGTGGCAGAACTCAGCCATTACAGGAAGATTTTAAACACAAAATAATTCGTTCAGAATCACCAAACAGAGGAGACAGTCCTACTGGTTTAAACGGAGAAAAGAACGTGAGTTTCCCTCTTGACTAATTTCACTGTCTAGTTTTATGCATAGCTATACGGAAAAAAATGAAAGGAAAAATCAGGACTTTCTTCAGTGGTATTTCATATTAATGTGTGAACAAACAATCCTCATGCCATGGAAGATTTGTCTTGATCCTTTAACAAGCCCTTATCGAACCACTTCCTCAAAGTGGAAATGCCAACTAATGCTTTCCATCAAATCACATTGTTTGTAAAAGCAGAAAGGACAAGAAGGTAGAAGAGAAAAGATGGGTAAATCAACTCAGGGAAATTCTTCTGCATTATTTATTCATCAACCAATAAACCAATATTTAGCGAACATGCATGAAAGATGCTACCGAGGAATATGAAAAAGAATGCGACCCAGTAACTTGAAGTAAGGGCACAGTTCTCACTCTTGGACATGCTCAATCAATGCTCCATGATTTAGTTTAGTAATGATCTCAATAACGATTGAAACCCCTTCTAAATTGTCTCATAAATTTCTTATATCCTTGGAGAGGTATGATTTTTGCCTTTCTTTGTTACTCTTCGCTTTGGTGACCATGAAAAGGTAGGGCTGGAAAACTTCAGAATTCCTTTCCATCTCTAAAATACTATACTATACTATACTGCAATGTAATATAACTCAATTCCTTTTCTTATACAGCATAAATGCATGCATCTATTTTTTATTTTATTCAAATACTTTACTTCTTTGGTAAAACATACTTTCTACAAAGAAGACCTATGTTTTCAGTGTATAATAATTTTTATTGTTTACTTAGCTAATACAGATTGAGTAAGCATTACCCAATACACTTGATTCTGTGGTCAGTGCTGGAATATAACATAGATCTTACAATTCATTGTGTTTTGTTTTTGTTTTTGTTTTTATTTTGTTTTTATTTTTTATTTTTTTTTTTGAGACAGGGTCTCATTCTGTCACCCAGACTGGCGTGAACATGGTTTACTGCAGCCTCGACCACCTGTGCTCAAGTGATCCTTCCACCTCAGCCTCCTATGTAGTTGGGACCACAGGCACATGTTGCCATGCCCAACTAATTTTTTAAATTATTTATTTATTTTGAGATGGAGTCTCACTCTGTAACCTAGGCTAAAGGACAGTGGCACAATCTTGGCTCACTGCAACCTCTGCCTCCTGGGTTCAAGTGATTTTCTTGTAACAGCCTTGAGTAACTGGGATTACAGGCACATGCCACCACACCCAGCTAATTTTTTGTATTTTTAGTAGAGATGGGGTTTTACCATGTTGGTCAGGCTTATCTTGAACTCCTGACCTCAAGTGATAATCCCACCCTGGCCTCCCAAAGTTCTGGGATTACAGGTGTGAGCCACTGTGCCAGGCCATTTTTTGGCTTGTTTGTTTGTTTGTTTTGGTAGAGACAGGGTCTCACTATGTTGCCCAGACTGGTCTCAAAGACCTGAGCTCAAGTGATCCTCCCATCTCAGCCTCCTAAGGTGTTGGGATTACAGGTGTGAGCCACTGTGCCCAGCCGTAGTGGTCTTTTTTGCTTGTTTGTGTTGTTTCATTTTTTGAAACAGTCTCTCTGTATCATCAAGATTGGAGTACAGTGGCATGATCTCGGCTCACTGCAACCTCCATCTCCCAGGCTCAAACGAATCTCAAGCCTCAGCCTCCTGAGTAGCTGAAACTACAGGCATGGGCCACCATGCCTGGCTAATTTTTGTATTTTTAGTAGAGATGGGGTTTCACCATGTTGGTCAGGCTGGTCTCAAACTGCTGACCTCTTGGGTCCCGCCCGCTTCAGCCTTCCAAAATGTTGGGATTACAGGTGTGAGCCATCGCACCCGACTGTGTAGTGGTCTTTATTACTGCAATACACGTGACAAATTTTGCGAGGCCTCATAAAGGAACTCAGATTTTGAGAGCCACATTCTCAAGAATTTAGTTCTAACCTTCTTTGAGAAACATTATTAATTTCTTTATTCTGTAAAAACAACAATTAGAAAATCCATGATCTTCATTTAGACTCAACATTACACTAAGGCACTATGAGAATTATATAAAACAGAGAGTCATAAAACTATGCTGGGTTAAACATAGTAAGAGAAGCAGCTACTTTGGGTTAAAAGAACAATGACCATGAGACAGTGAGAAAAAAGCAGGGTGGATGAAAAATTATAGATATGCTAGCCAGAAAAACGTCACTACTGTGTAATTATCTGTTACTTAAGGATGTGGGCCTTGTGGTTTCGGGTAGGCTTGTTTGAGGCATGTTTGTCTGTAGGGTTGGCTGAAGTCGTAGGCAGGGATGGAAGGACAAAGAAAGATAAATATCTTTGGGAGCAAACGCAGAAGAAACTATTGCGAAGTCTTCCAGCTTCTGAACACTTGCAGTTTTCTGCTGGACTATCTTGTGGGCAGCAGTAGAAGTTACATACATTTCTGAAGAAGCAAGCAAGCAAACAAACCAAAAAAAAGTCCTGATGGTATATTCCCATGAAAAAAAAAAAAAAAACGTGGGAGAATTTGCCTAGCAAAGGATACAGCTTCACCCAAGAGCTGCAAGGAACCTTGCTTTGGGAAAGCTTCATCAACCTCACCTCCCGACAGGTGGGAGCCTGTTCTTGAACTCTAACACTTTCATCAACGTCCTTGCTGCCGTTTAATATTTTCCATTGGCAAGCTCTGCTTTGCAGAAAATTGTATTTTAATTGCTTTTCTGTTAACCTCAATTATTTATTTCCTAACCATGCTCTCATAGTGGAATAATGACAATATTGCAATAAAGCGGAATTGCATGAGCCACCTTTGCAAGACAATCTTGTTACTGCCCTTTCCCATTCTGAAATCACATGGATTACCTGAAAGCCGTAATGAAGATACTTCTCATTTTTTAGATATTTTCATTTGCCTTGAGCTTGTTCTATAATGAGGTTTACTCCGGGTCTTTCTAATCCCTCTTTTGGTTGAGAGGTCTGATTCCAGTGTTACACGTTTCCCTGAAATGTCCCTCTGAAAATTTAGTGTAAGGTGAGGTGTGGTTTCCTGAAGGGAGACTTTTTTTCTTACTGCTACCTCGCACCCCAAGATTGAATGTATTTTCTTAGACGTAATTGCTTATTTTTTAATGTATTCACTTGGGATCATATTAAAGATACCCTAGTTTCTCTACTTATTTTCTCAAATGTAGTTAATTATTCTATTCTTTATAGTTTTTTTATACTCCCCTCAACCTAACCCCAATCTTATGTTCAACTAGCACTGTGTTTCCATCTCTTGGCTTTCGATGAGCAATGAGCATAGCCATGGCTTATCTCCTCCATTCTGCTTGAGTGGGCTAGAGGGAAAATGGCAGGGTTGTATTAGTTTTGCTGCTTATTTTGAAACACATATTTATTAAAGGCCTAGGATGTGCTAGAAACCAGGCCAGATAGTTGGTTATAATGAGGAATACGGCATATATGTTCCTCTTATGCTGCAATGTACCCTATGGCATGAAAAGTACCATAGACCCAGATAACAGGAACATCTAACTCAATTTGTGGAGTCAGTGGGAAAATATCTGAATTTATGATATCTGAGTTGAACCACGAAGGATCAGAATGATTTTTCCAGGTAGCCATTGCCAACCATGAGAAGAGAGAAGAGTGTTTCTGGCAGAAGGAACAGCATGTATGAAGGTCAAAAGTGAGAGGACACAGTGGCTGGGCCCTACTTTGTCTTTGCTTTATTAATTTTCATGCAAGCTAAGGAATGTAGAATAGTAAACAATACTTTACTGTTTTATTTGGGAGGGAAAAATACTTTTACTTTATGTATTGTATTAGTCTGTTCTCATGCTGCTGTGAAGAACTGCCTGAGCCTGGGTAATGTATAAAGGAAAGAGTTTTAATTGACTCACAGTTTCTCCGGGATAGGGAGGCCTCAGGAAACTTGTAATCACAGTGGAAGGGGAAGCAAACCGTCCTCTTCACATGGCAGCAGGAAGAAAAAGTACAAAGCAAAATGGGGAAAAACTCCTTCTAAAACCATCTCATATTGAGATATTTTACTCACTATCACAAGAATAGCAAAAGGGCAACCACCTCCATGATTAAATTACCTCTTACGGGGTCCTTCCCATGACACGTGGGGAATATGGGCACTACAATCCAAGGTGAGATTTGTGTGGGGGCAAAGAGCCAAACCATATTATATGTAGTATAAATGATTTCCTTATCAATTACCTATAAGGTTTGAAATCAGATTATGATTCATTTGTAGGTTCCATTTGGAGGGAGTAGTGGTCCATGGTCCATGAATGTTATAGATTTGGGAGAATTTAAAAAAACATTTTAAAGGTTGGAACGAAGACCACAAGGAGATGAAGGGAAAGGATGAATGTGGTAAGAGATGAGGCTCGGCTGGTGAACAAGGAGCAGCTAAGGCTGAACCTTATAAACCATGTGAATAGGTTTGAACATGATTATAAGAGTAATGGGAAGACACAATTTTAAGCCAATTTCTGTTGTTTAATCTGGAAAAATAGCAGGGGTTGTATTCCTTTCATCCCTTCTTCTCTTATCAAGAACTTTTCTCTAACTTAAACTGTAAAGAACAGCAATACAAATGAATTGACATGATATTTTCTCCTGTCTCACTTTTCCAGGGAATAGCCGTGTGATGGTTAATACTGAGTGTCAACTTGGTTGGATTGAAGGATACAAAGTATTGATCCTGAGTGTGTCTTTGTGGGTGTTGCCAAAAGAGATTAACATTTCAGACAATGGGCTGGGGAAGGCAGATCCCCCTTAATCTGGGGGGCACAATCTAATCAGCTGCCTGCGATTATAAAGCAGGCAGAAAAACGCGAAAAGGAGAGAGACGGGCCTAGCCTCCCAGCCTACATCTTTCTCCTGTGCTGGATGCTTCCTGCCCTTGAACATCGGACTCCAAGTTCTTCAGTTTTGGGACTCAGACTGGCTCTCCTTGCTCCTCAGCTTTGGAGACAGCCTATTGTGTGTGATCATGTAAGTTAATAAACTCCCATATATATCCATATGTATATGGATATATATGTATACACACACACACATATATATATCCTATTAGTTCTGTCCCTCTAAGAGAACACTGACTAATATAAGCCCCATTGATGATTCTAGGTTGTTTAATTTAAACAAAACCATATTTAAATTATCATCAAAAAAATTTTATCAGTATCTGATTGTGGACAGCACTTAAGGGAATAACACATACAAAAACTATAACCATCTAAGGTCTACTGTTTAAAAACTTATCATTTATGGCGAGGTGTGATGGCTCACACCTGTAATCCCAATACTTTGGGAGGCCCAGGCAGGAGGATCACGACATCAAGAGATCAAGACCATTCTGGACAACATGGTGAAACCCCGTCTCTACTAAAAATACAAAAAAATAGCTCGGTGTGGTGGCGGGTGCCTGTAGTCCCAGCTACTCGGGAAGCTGAGGCAGGAGGATCACTTGAACCCGGGAGGTGGAGGTTGCAGTGAGCTGAGATCACACCACTGCACTCCAGTCTGGCAACAGAGCGAGATTCGGTTAAAAAAAAAAAAAAAAAAAAAAAAGCCTGTAATCCCAGCACTTTGGGAGGCCGAGACGGGCGGATCATGAGGTCAGGAGATCGAGACCATTCTGGCTAACACGGTGAAACCCCGTCTCTACTAAAAAATACAAAAACTAGTCAGGCGAGGTGGTGGGTGCCTGTAGTCCCAGCTACTCGGGAGGCTGAGGCAGGAGAATGACAACCTGGGAGGCGGAGCTTGCAGCGAGCTGAGATCCGGCCACTGCACTCCAGCCTGGGCGACAGAGCGAGACTCCGTCTCAAAAAAACAAAACAAAAAAAACAAAAAAAAACTTATCATTTACTGTTCTGCCTGTGTCTTTCCCAAACTCCAAACTGACATAATTCCTCTGCCTTTCCTCAATCTGTTTTGTCTCGTTAGGGAACTGGAAATGCAACCCAATTTTTCTCTTGAGTGATGTCAAGAGATGGCAAGGAAGCTGTTGCAACATTCTAGCCAGAAAGCTATTTTCTTCCCACTTTGGAAGGACCTCAGAGAATGACAGAAGTGGCCATGATATGAAAGGAACAACTGACAGGTTTTGATTTTTCTTGGCTGACAGCTTCATTTTAGGACTTTGTTTGCCAACCACATCAAGACCTATGCAGCTGGAAGACTGACTTCAACAAATCTGAATGTCTCTTTAAGAGTCAAGGCAATTTATTCCTTTTTTTCCCAAATAACCATTTATCTATAATTAAGTCAGCATTAAGGGGATTTCCCACCAACTTCTATCTAAAGCTACAGAAAGGACGAATAGCTACTGCCTGAAGTGGGTTTAACAGATCCTTGGGTGAACATTAGGAAAGCCTTCCACAGAAAAATGGCTGGATATGAAATGGGAAGAAAGACGTCATTCACATGGTCCCTCATTACTGAATTGATGATTTCGATTTGAATTTCTGAATCCTGTTCCTTCGGACAGCTCTGTTCCTTAGGATTCTGTTCCTTAGAATAGCAGGTGTCACTGCTATTATGCTCTTGAGGTTAATTGGTCCTATCATATACATACATACATATGTGTGTGTTTGTGTGTGTGTGTATCTCCTTCCTTGCTCACCAATACACACTCACACTATAGGGTTGGTGTCTTTATTGAGAAAACACGTTACTCCTTTTATCACTAATTATGAAAAGTAATACCCGCCTGCTTCTGCACACGGCATTAGGAGAACACCTGAACCTTCCTTTGAATCCTAGGCAGAATGCGAGTTTGCACTTGGAGGACAAAGAAACACATTTTTTTTTTCATCAGCAGAATTGGACTGTTAATTATTCTCCATAGAATTACAGAGGGGAAAAAAATCAACTGAGTGCAATCTGATCTCATCTTATTTGTTCTTTAATCCTTCTAAGAATCTGTCTTTGACATTTAGGACATGAGCAGAGAACAGCAACAACAATAAAATCAGAGGGAGAAGAGGATTGTCTGTTTATACTCCCCCAACATTTCTTATCACTCCGAATTGTGATTTTATTTGTATTTGTCTTTCTCACCCTAGACAGGCATCCATAGAACAAGGACAGGGTCTAATTCATCTCTCTGTATGCCCAGCACAGAACACAGCATCTGACGCATAGAAAGTACTCAGAGAGTATTTGTTGACTAAGTAAATGACTGGGTCTGCAAAAGCAAAAGGCATCACCCAAACAACTATTTCCATTGTATTATTTTCTAGTCTCAGAAAAATTCCGCTGCACTTGCCAGCAGTGCCACATCTGGATTTGGAGGAAACCACACATTCTAATCCCGTCAAACAGCAAATACACAGTGACTGGGCCTCCGCAAGCAACAGCCTCCTCGTTGGCCAGGGCCTGGGAGAACAGAGATTGAGAATCTGAAGGCCTGATTTTAGTCTCTGCCATTAGCTTAGCAACCCTGGGCAAGTCCCTGAATGTAACTAAACTTCCAGGTTCTTCTTTGTAAAATAGAGAAGTTTGACACAGAAATATTTGATCTGGGAACTATAGGTTCATGGATGAATATCAAGGGAAGTCTGTGAACTTCCTGAAATTGTGTGTAAAATGTTATGGCTATCTGAGTCATATGTATTTTTGCATTTTTAAGGAACAAAGGGTTTATAGCTGTCATTAAGTTTTTTAAAGGAAAGTAACTTTTTAAAAACAAGAGGTTAAGAAACTCCTGAATAGTTAATTTTGATATCTTTTTCTATAAAATGTCTATACTTCTAAGAAAACTTCTAAAACTGCTTTAGCCCACAATATATATTTTTCCTCTGATTGTCCTTCTCCCCGTGATCACTCACCACCTCAGGATACTTTAAACATTTATGTAAGGTCAGGGTAAAGTTCATCTACCTTAGCTGAATCTGGAGATAGGTCTTTGGCTTTTGCAAATTCCATGCAGGAATTATCATAGTCATGCCCATAGTAAATATTGGATGAAAATTTTCATAGGTTTATTTTTTCCCAGAACACTGACTCTTTTCCCTCCAATATTCTATGCCTTTCAGGATCAGGACCATAATTATCATCTATCTCAAAGGTCCTCAGGAAGCAGATATTAGAGGGAATATTTACCATGAATGTTCTCATAAAAGGCCAACAGAGTGAGGTGATTGTCCAGGAGCTTTGAGGACATTAAGTGAAAAGAGAGTAATTTCTGATCTACCCAGGAATGGCAGGAATGCCATGCGTGAAGGGAGTTCCCAGGGTCTGTGGTAGCAGCTCCACGAGTAAAAACCATTGCCTCATCATCTAAAGAAGCCAAAAGCAAGGGGTGAAGGAAGAAAATAGTTTTGTTAGTGTACCTGTATTTGTTTCCTGTTGTTCCTGTAACTAATTACTACAAATGTAGTGGATTAAAACAATATAAATTAATTATCTCACAGTTCTTGAGGTCAGAAATCTAAACTAGGTCCGCAGGGCTGCAACTCTTCTGGAGGCTCTGGGGGAGAATTCCTTTCCTTGACCACTCCAGTTTCCAGAGGCCAACTGTATCCTTTGGCTCGTGGCCCCCTTCTTCTATCTTCAAAGACAGCAGCATAAGTCAGGCATGGTGACTCACACCTGTAATCCCAGCACTATGAGAGGTAGAGGTAAGAGGATCACTTGAGACCGGGAGTTTGAGACCAGCCTGGATAACATAGCAAGAATTCATCTATACAAAAAAAAATAATAATAATAATTAAAAATTAGCCAGGTATGGTGACATATACCTGTAGTCTCAGCTATTCAGAAGGCTGAGGCAGGAGGGTCACTTGAGCTCAGGAGTTCAAGACTGCAGTGAGCTGTGATCACACTACTGCACTCCAGCCTGAGTGACAGAGAGTGAGACCCTGCCAAAAACAAACAAACAAACAAACAAACAAAGCCAGCAGAATAACATCTTCAAATCTCTCTCTGTCCTCCTGCCTGACCCTCTGTCATCTTTGTCATCACATTGCCACTGTCTGACTCTGACTCCTCCTACATAATTGTTATAAAGGTCTGTGATTACATGGGCCCTATCTGGATAATCCAGAATAATCTTTCCATCACAAGATCTTTAATTTGATCACATCTGCAAAGTCTCTTTTGCTATATAAGGCAACATTCACAGTTTCTGGGATTAGGAGGTGGACATGCTTGGGGAGCCATAATGCAGCCTACCACAATACCTTATGTTTGCTTGCATCTATTTATTTCTATGCCATAGTTTTGTAGAAAGAGTCATATTCATGGAGATTATGTTCAGGAAATAGAAAACAGAAAGGGAATTTATGCAGCCAAGTATATGAACAAGTGGTAAGAGGGAAGAACTATGTGCCCAGAGCTGAGAGGAACCTAAAGTTGTAAATAAGTTACCAAGTGCCTCTGGGAGACATAAAGAATGAAGGAGCCTCCTCTCACTAGCAATCGATCATCTTTCACTTCTATACTTATGTGAAAGACTGAAAAAAAAAGGAGCTTTTAAAAACAATAGTAATAATGTAATACTATCACGTTATAATATTATAATAATATAATAACTGTGCATTGTAGCTAAATAAAATGTTTCGTAACATTCTCATATGCTAATGCGTTAGTCTGTGCTACTGCAATGTAATACCTGAGACTGGGTAATGTATAAGGAATGGAAATTTATCAGAGTTCCCGAGGCTGAGAAGCCCAAGATCAAGACACCAGCATCCAGTGAGTGTCTTCTCACTGTGTCCTCACATGGCAGAAGTCAGAGGGGCAGGCAGGGGACAAATGCTGTGTCTTCACATGGGAGAAGAGTAGAGAGAGCAAACCCACTTCCACAAGCCCTTTTCATGATGGTGTTAGTCCAATTCATGAAAGCAGAGCCCTCAACACCTAAACACCTCTCAAAAGGCCCCACTTCCCAACACCACCCCACCATCCCACCACAGGGATCAAGTTTCCAAGACATGAATTTTGGGAGACATATTTAGACCACAGCAGCTCATGTTTTTCTGGTGCAGAGATGTGTTCTGTGTAGAGGGTAAAAAATACAGAGTGGCAGAGAGGACGTGCAAGTACATACCAGAGGAGAGTCACATGAACACAAACCTTTCCTGTGCTCTTGTACCTTCCCCTTAGGGCAATTCCAGGCCTCATAAGCTTCCTGGGGGCTGCTGAAATAGTTCTAAAAGCTCTACTTAGTCCAAAGTGTTAGTGGTAATTCAAGTAAGGCTTAGCAATCCTAAGAGCATCTTTGCTTCTAATAGTTCAAGCCATTCATTAACTCACTAATTAACTCATTAATTCCTTAATTAACCTACTATCAACTATAGTAGCTTATGAGTATGTATTGGTAAATTAATTATAGTCCTTTTCTTGTGGAGCTAAGAGTTGGGGTGTTTCAAGACACCCTAGAGATTTCACTGTCTAGGAAGGAGGGGACCTAGATGTCCATACTCATAAATTGGGGAAAATGACCAAAAACATCCAAATCTTTTAAGACTTTTGGATAATGTTTAAAAGACCATAAAAGTTATATTTATGCGATTGCTTCTGGCCTTCTTTTCACAGAATAAGTTTGAAGAAAGATGAACAAATGATTAGAAATGATCACTTGGCTCAGTTGGAAAATGAGGGGATGAAAGGCAGGGAATGAACGGAGTAGGCACTAGATAAGCAAAAGCAATGAAACAAATTTCTTTTCCAGCTGTGTACAATGGCACTTCAAGAAAACACCATGCAGTCCTGAACACAGGTTGCATGTAGCACCTCTCTCAGCTCTGGTGACAGTTAAATCACCCTGATGACCATCAGTTGAATGAAAACCACTGCATTGTTTCAACTGAGTCAAGTTTTCCATGTGCTTCCCTGTTCTCTGGGAATGTATCAGTCCTCTGCAAGGGAAAGTAACTCTTAGGTACTGTATTAGTTTGTTTTCACACTGCTATAAAGAACTTCCCTGAGATTCAGTAATTTATAAAAGAAAGAGGTTTAATTGACTCACAGTTGCCTCTGGCTGGGGAGGCCTCAGAAAACTTACAACCATGGC
This sequence comes from Chlorocebus sabaeus, assembly GCF_047675955.1. Classification (NCBI taxonomy): domain Eukaryota; kingdom Metazoa; phylum Chordata; class Mammalia; order Primates; family Cercopithecidae; genus Chlorocebus; species Chlorocebus sabaeus. The sequence goes on from NC_132913.1 coordinate 37,757,942, forward strand.
AGAAGCACCTTCTTCACAAGGCAGCAGGAGAGAGACGAGCCAGGGAAACCACCACTTATAAAACCATCAGATCTTGTGAGAACTCGCTCAGTATCACAAGAACATCATGGGAGAAATCACCCCCATGATTCAGTCACCTCCCTCCCTCCACACGTGGGGATTACAGGTCCCTCCCTTGACATGTGCAGATTACAAATTGAGATGAGATTTGGTTGGGGACACAGAGACAAACCGTATCAGCTGCTCTTCAACACTTTAAACAGCAATTTGATGGTACATTTTGGGGAAACTAAATGTAATGAAGAACCTCCCCTACCCCTACAACTGGTTTCCTCAAAATAAGGAATCTGCAATCAGGAGACTATGGCTAATGTAGTTGCTCATCTTTCATCAGTATTTACACTATCAATTTTACATCTGGCCCACCAAAAATAAGACACAACTCAGTAGCTGCTCTGCAACCACAATGCCAAATCTCTTTCTCTTCTGCAGCTGACTTCTTTTAATGCGGGCATCTACAGCATCCATTTCAGGCTGAAGATTCTTAAACTATTGCTGTGGAACCTCTTACTTCTAGCACAATTCAAGAATCCCTGGATTGTGACAGGTCATGTGTGTCAACCATCGTTGGTCCTTTCATTGTCCTCTCACAATGATCTCAACACCTAAGAAGTAGAGCAAACACAGAGGTGAAGGCAGAGGGGAAAACAGGAGATGGCGGAGTCACAGGATTCAGGAAAAGGTCAGAATCAAAGAAGGACGAGGAAGGTGCAGGGGAGACCAGGGGATGTGGCTACATGGGGGCTCAGACCATAGCTGTATGGCCATAGAGTTTAGCTCTCATGTGCCTGGGGCACCATTCTACACACGTGAAGTATTTGTGACAAGATGGTGTTGTGGTAGAGAGCTTGAAATTGCACAGCAGACTGCCTTGCTTGAGTTCCAATCTTTGTTCTTCCACATGACCTTGGAAAAAATATCTGTCTTCTCATCTGCAAAATCGGGAACTTAATACTTAACTTACTGCATATGTTTGTAGTGGGAAATATGTGAGTTATGTGAACCATTTAATGCAGCCCCTGGTGCATAATTTGTGCAATTTCAGTGTTAGCTCTTACTTTGATGGCAGGATTGACCATATACTGACCCAATTTCCATTTCTTATCATGGAATGTCTTTTTAAAAATTTAGTTGTTTTGTAGAGGCCCACTGTCAGTACATCAGTGTTCCCGGAGGAAAATCACTATTGATCCCTTTAAAAAAAAAAAAAAAGTCCAAAAGTAAAGTCCTGAAGAGTGAATTGGCTTTGCCATTTCTGCACATTTTCATTCTGGGGTTCACCAGAATAAAAATTTCCCTGTGTTCCCTGTGTTGCCAGTGGGGCAGAGACAAAGAGCCTTAGAATTTGTTGCTAGCAAACACTTTTTAAGAGATCTTTTGGACTGCCAAAAATATGTATTTTCAACATTAGATAAATAACGAGTTCTCCATGTTTAACCAAAATGCTTACTTTGTCTTTTTATCACCTCCTAAGAATTAATTTTATTTTTATAATTGAATTTTATATCACTTATTTCAAACATTAATTTCTTTTTTAATATGCTCAGCAATTGAAGATATCACAGCAGAAAGAGAGTACGAATCTATAATAATGCCAACATATTTTAAAACAAAGAGATGACTGTTTAAGAGCTGTTCATGCTCAACTGTGGAGGAAAATTTTCTCCTACTGGACTTCTAACCAGCCACAAAAACTTATGCTCATTGTGCAAACACTGCCATGATGACTGGCTACCTTGTCATTCACATTGCCTTGCTACAATCACTATAAATGGGCCACAGGCATTAGGATGCACTAGAAAATTCCTGTTGCAATGATAGCATCACATATGTGGTGTAACATATGTGGCTATTGCATTAACGTGCCTGGCCATGTATTGGAATATTTAGTGCCTGCTCATTTTCTATGATTCAGTTAATGTCAATGGAAATGACAACCAGATCTGGTGTACTATAGTTTGGTGGTGGTGACTGTCTCCCACTACTACATTATAAATTCCCCATGTCAGAGATCGAATTTAATTCATGATAATGTGCCAAACTTAGACAAGTGTCAGGCATGTAGTAAGCACTCAATAAATATTTGGTGAATAGAAAAATGATAAAAATAAAAACTTTGAGATTAGCAGAATGCTGGTGTCAAAATAACCCAGCAGAAAAAGGATAAGCAGCTTTAAGAGTTTCAGGAGGGTTAGAAGATGAGGTCATTTAAAAAAATTCTTTCTAATAAAAATAACTCCCCGAGTTATTTCTAAGTCTGCACCTAAGACAGACTCCCTGCAAGACTAGATTCTAAGAAACTGTTCTCGTAAAAGATTAAAATGAGACACAGTGTAAGTCTTACTCAGAGTTTGAAAACCACCTTTTTGTATTTAAAAAGGCATTAACCAAGATCATTAATCAATAGAAAGGAATGTTCACAGAATGCTGAGAAGAAATGTTTGCTAAGGCAAGAAGTCAGAGAAAAGGAAAGCATCCATGCCCAAGGCTGAAGACAAACGTTTCTCTTTTGCTTCAACAAATTAAAGCTGCTGGAAAAGAACAATTGACCAGAGGGGAACATTACTGTACAGCATATAAAATACTGCCAAGGTCAGCAAAACCTCAGCTTTTTACTTTTTTATTTTTCTATGCCAGTGATTGTTGAGAAATGAGTTTCTTGCAAGGCTGACTTAGACATTATGCTCAGAAGTTACTCAACACCAAGGATTTGGAAAGTACTTTTATTTCCTTTACTGTTTGATGACAACAAGAATGAGTTACAGACATTTTCAGTAAATCTCTGTGCTTAAAATTGTTTATAAGGCCATTTCATAATGTCAGTGTGCTTTAATTTGTTCACTCATGCTGGATTCTCTGCTTCCCCCTTTGCTTTGGGCTTCTGAGAATTATTTCCAAGCAAATAACTATACCTCCGAGATTCCCAAAGCCACTCAGGAAAAAAGAAGCCACAAGGATGCATTTTCTTTATATGAAGTGGCTTAGCTGTGTAGAAAGAAGCACCGTTTTAAAAATCCCACATAGAGTATCTTTGGACACTTATGTAAAACTTGTATGTCAGTATTTTAGCTGAAGACTGAGAATCAACTGGATTTATGGGGAGATAGTCCTCTATTTTACGGTAAGTTCTATGCTTACTGTACATCTCCCAGGTCAGTGGGGAAACTTGTATTATGTTGTACTGTGTTATTTAAAGATGCTACTACCATATGCAAGACAATTTGTTTTGCTTTTTTTATCCTTCCAATTGTTGCAAAAGCTGTGTGCTGGGTCATCCCCACAACCACTGTGAACAAGGACATGGACATGCCTTGCGACGTGGCATGGGTTAATGACCAAGGCTCAGGACCCCACAGGGCACAGAGGCAAACTAGGCTTGTATTAGCATTAAACCTGTGACTTGAGACTGCATCATACTGCTTCATTCTTAAAGACTTGAAGGACTTCCGTATTTTCTACAAGTTAATCTTAGGCAGTATCAGGGCTGTTTTTCGTATATGATCAAATCACTTAATCTAATTATGCCCCATTTTTTTTTCCTGTGATTTGAAAGCATCATGAAAACCTTTTATATATGCAGGTTTATCTGTTACTACTATGAAGAATTAAAAAATTCCAAAGTCTTCTTATTCAGAAAATGTTAGGCCAGATTCTGTAATCACCTATGTTAAAGAACAAAGCTAAACAGCGAAATCAGGAAGCAGGTAATAAAAGACAGATCACATTTAGACAAAGACATGGTTACTTTTTTATTTGAAGAAAAAAAAAAGTATGGTTTAATAAATACTGCAGAAACATTGACCAAACAAACATACAAAGTGACTTCAACAGTTTAAAAAATGCAACAAAAGTTCTGCTTTATAACAGTTATAACTTATTTTCTTTTTACAATATTTAAATACAGAAAGCACTCGCCAGCTATTTTGTAATACTGCCCAAAGCATAATGCTGCATCAATCAAAGCATATTATGTTGGTAGAATGTCTGTATTTTATGGGAAATGACTGGAATCGTATTTTCTTGCAGAGACAAAACAAAGTGCTTGTAAGACATAGAACTGAGTGTTGTAATTACCTTAATCTCTCCTGCCACAATTTAAGGGGAGCACAGCTTCAACACTTCAAAAACGAAGCATTATCATGGGAAAGAAAGCTCGTTTTCAACAAGCGCCAACAATAAACAGGTCAGATCTGGTTTAATAATCTCTAAAATGAACTGGTCAAAAATATCTGTAAACTATTTTAAATGCTTATTATTTTACGTAACAACAGCGACCAAGTGCTGAACATGGACCTTGGCTGTGTCTGCTCAGTGAGGTTTTAGCAATCACGCTCTAGAAATGCCCTGGTGTTGTGTCAGGACTGAAACTCTATTATATAATCTTCCACTAGGGATTCTCTAAAGCTTGGGTAAGTGAGTTCTCTCATCAATGTTCATTTAATGAAAGTGAAATAAACCAACAGATCATCAGATGCTGCCAGTTTTGGAGCTCCAACCCAAAATAATAGTCCCTTTGCTTTGTATTTTTGGTAACTTAATTCCAGACAGCTTAACTCACAAACTGTGCTTTCCGCTACTATTCTTTCCTTCACTCATTACCTCTTCTGGTGAAAACAGTAACTACCTTTTTTCTCTCCTTGGATCATTCTATGACGTCAAACCAAGACACCTTTTATTTGACTTTGCATTTTTATCAACGATGGCAAGAAAATCACACAACTTCTTTTCTAAACAGCGCACAAAAATATTACATTGAGCAATTTACCACTTTTTAATGACAATCACAATGAAGAACAGAACCATCAGACTGAATAAAAATCGACACTTTTTTTTCCTAGTTGATCTATGCGATCTTTGTAGTGCTGGTCTACAAATCTTGCAAGATTGCAAAGGCTTTCCTTAGAACCATCCTACTCAGCTATCTTCAGGAAGGCAAGATTTCAACGCCTCATAAAGTTTTCCTCTGGATATATCCCCATGGGTCCTGATACAATTTCCATTTTAATGATGAGCTAGAAAGAAATTAGATCACATCCTCTAGAAAACTAAATGCTAAGGTCACAGTGCCAGTTCCCCAGTGAGGACGGTATATTAACATATACTTTTTGTAAAGGAGATTAAAACATTTAAAAATGAAATCAAAGTAGAGATCCATGAATAGATTGTAACAAAAACAAACAAACAAACAAAAAACCAACAAAAATGCAAGCACCATTCAGAGTGTGATTTTTCTTCTTGGAGGTACTCGCATCCTCCCTCATCTTCCTCTAGCTCATTTGTATCTCCATTTTTTTGGCATATTTTTCAAGTCACACTTCAAAACTCTTCCATGTATTCACTTCTCACCACTTGGTCTGCATGCCGAATCTAAGGACAGGATTCCAAAAAGATGAGTATCCTCTCAAACACCTCCGAAGCCTCTGGTATACATGACTTTAGCTGTGCACTTCATTTAGACTTCACCTTTTTGTTTGCTGTTGTTTTTTACACTAGATTCCTTTGTCCTCATTAAAGATAATGAAAGATTCACATCACAGTGCAGCTCTTCGCTTTGTCCTTTCGTAAGTCCGTAGCAACTGCCGAGAGTTCTGGTCTGCTAGGCATGTGTGAAATCCGCTTTGTGGCTCTCTGTGATTTGTTCCGCTTAACGTTTTTATTTGTCTTATTTACACATGCCAAGGTGGCAACATGAAAAATGTCTCTGACACTATTTTCCGACTGTAAAGCTGAGCATTCGATATAAGTAGCTGCTCCAATCTGTTTGGCCATATTTGCCCCCTGAGAAGCAAAAGAAGGGATTTTAATCAGCAATAAGACTTTGGGGGAAAGTTAGCTAGTGTCTTCTAATACCACAAAATAATAATGCATTGCACAACGTTTACTGATATGTTAACTGAATTTTCCAAGTGTCACTGCAAAAATAAAAGTTGTTAAAATTTGAACTGCCTTATTTATTACTTCATAAATATTTGCAGTCAAGAGCCAATTGCTAAGATATCCAACTCTCATGGCTCATTAGAGGTGTTAGAGCTCTGAATAAATGATAAAGGCTGATCTTAACAAATGAGGACACTCATTATCAAACACTTAATATGAGGTGATTCAAAGAAGTATAGAGTGGAGCTAACGAGGTGATTCATCTTCACTATCAACTGCAAGCAAGAGTTAACTGGTTACTCAGGCTTTCCAGGGTCACAGCAAGCATGGAATGGCCCAGAGAATCTTACTGGTGAAGTAAGTTAGCTGAAGGTCATGAACATAAACTCCACATTTTCCACACAGCTCTGGCTGTGGCGATGTGGCCTTGAGAACCTGTTCCAGCGTCTCCTGGGGGACTCCATTTCTCTTTTCTTGAGGGTAAATGGCATTCAAGACTAGTGACTAGGTTGTACCAAAAACAGGGGCAATGAATGAAATTTAAAATTGATTTTGAAATGTACGTGATTGTGTCTTACTTAGGGCCAAAATAAGTTGAGGAAAGGAATACTACTATTGTGACACCTGTTATATCAAACACAAAATACGTAATTTCTAAGTGTGAACCATACCACCAATATACGCAACAATAAACATGTGCACATCAACCAAAACTACTTATTTAAAATACTAAATTTTTGCTAATGAGAAATGGAAGACTAAGAAGACTGCAGTATTTAAAATGATGATTCTTAATACAATTTTGGTATTTCAACATGAACTCTCTTTAGATTCTGGTTGTAGGTTTTACGAGAATGAGCTTTTGAAATTGATTCTCATTTCTACTTGGGGGAAATGCATATAGAAATGAAGACTCTCTGAAAGATGGTGTTACGGAGTGCTCCAGTTTACTGGAAACAGCCTTATTATTGTGCTGCCGACTGTAAAATCAGATTACCTCTCTTAAAGAGTATTACTGATTTTGACCACATTCTCTGTTAAACCTATTGAACTTTAAACATACTTGGAGTTGCAGAAATATACAAGGTTAGCATATCAACTGTTTATGTACCCAAATATCATGTAATTACACTAATAAATGACAGCATTTTAAATTTCACAACTGACCGCTGGCTGAGCATTTAGAAAAGCAGCTACTTTTTACTTTATTTATTGTGACAGTCCATCTCTTTCACTCTTTCTAAAATCCACTTTTGCACATGGGCAACATATATACCTGGTCATAGGACACTGGCGTCTGCCTGTGATTGGAGAGTTCTACTAATGTACTAACATCTGTCCGCAGATCAGACTTGCAGCCGACCAAGAGCATTTTGGTATTTGGACAAAATTCCTGGATTTCACCTTTCCACTATGACAGAAAAAAAAAAGATTAAAAATGAACAAAGTAATGGCATCCATATCATAAAAACCATTTCTCCACTGGCAGACATTAGAATGAAACTCAAAAAAGATGTTAAAAAAGAAGTGTCCCTTGAGATGAAGAAGCAAACTTTGCATTTATCTCCTGAATAGATGCGAAGTTTTACAACTTTTTAAGCATTAGAGAATGATTATGTATATTATGATCGATTCTCCCTCTCTGTGACTCATCTGTTGCTACTGAAAGAGATTTGGTAGATGTTGTCCAAAGGTAGCTTCAATAATGTCTTAATTATTGGCATGTCTCTGAAAGATAAATGTGTCTTAAGAATAATTATATATCCTAACAAGTGACCACATCCTTCGATGTGTGGATCTGATCCTCCTTAACTAGAAGGCTGGGGATAAGGCAGAGGCAACACTAGCACAAGTATGCATTCCCTGATCCCATCATGAAACAGTGAAGCATGCCACTGCGAGCTGAGGCTCTATTTAAGTACCTGAAATAGTTACTAAAACAGAACATCCTGCCTTGAAGGAGTTTCTATTCACATGGTTCCATCAACACAGATCATGACATTTGCAAAGGAACATCTCTTGGTGATCAGGAAGGCAGCCGGTCCTGTAGCTCATATGCCTTCGAATTAGTTTAAAACTATTTCAATCTATTCCAATTTGTCTAGTTGTTTCATGATCTAACAAGAATTATTAGAACCCTCAGCAATGCCTGGCTTGGAATTCCAACTGTCCTTTTTAAGAACAAGCAAGTGGCTTTTTGTAGCTTCATTTCCTCAAGCTTGAGCTCTGCAACAGCATGGGAGTCAAGGGTTCAGGGCGGTCACAGGAGATCTTTGGCCTTTGAGGGCAGGGCCTGGAGAGGCTGAGATGGGGAAGTGGCGCCTGACTCTTCCCACCCACATTCACAAATATGTAAGTGTTCTACAAAGTACTGTGGCCGTGACAATGATGATTAAGACATAGCTGTGTCTTCTGGAAAGAAATTCACAGAATACTGGGGGTGATGAAGTCATGTATTAAGTATAACACAAGATAAGAGGGACATCCTGCAAGAATAACTTAAAAGATCACTAGAGGAGACATCTCCAAATCTAGGGGCGTACTTTGGGTAATGAACTCTAGTGCAAACCAGTGGATTCAAAGGAGTAATATACTTTCCATAAGAGCCCATTGTGTTCACTTCTTCCTTTTTTCCTTCCTTCCTTCCTTCCTTCCTTCCTTCCTTCCTTCCTTCCTTCCTTCCTTCCTTCCTTCCTCACTGCCTCCCTCCCTCCTTCCCTCCCTTCTTCCCTCTCTCCCTCACTCCTTTCAGAATTATGTAGGAACACCTACCATATGCTAGGTGGCACTAGCATTGGAAGTGGAAGGTGAACTGGAAAAAAAAAAAAAAGAAATTCTTCCTACTTCAAGTCATTCTAACCTCCTCTTTGATAGTGAAGGACTTAAAGGCTTCCATTAATCAAGACAAACCACAGGGGTTATCATGAGCCTTAAACCTCACAGGAATGTAAAACATACTCATTAATATCTATAAGGCCAAAGTCACTATTCATTTGGTCTTAGAAGAAAAAAGCAAAATAAAACAGGAGAAAGGCTTTTCATCATAAATTATGGATAGCCTGATACTACATCAAATAAAATCTCCAGTAAATAAGCAACCCCTTTTATCTCCAGACAGAACTAGACATGTTGTTATGTTGCTCTTCAGCTATGTAATGACTTTGGCCTCCCTCCGCATGTCTAGCAATTGTTTACAAGCATTAAAGACAGGAAAGGTGTATTCCTGCCTGGATTTGACAAGCATTAGCATTATTTGTGTTAGATATGTATTACCCAAAATTGAAAGGAGCTAAAAAGGGAAAAAGAGCCTTTGATCTATTAAGGAAGTCATATTTTATTGAACTCTGTTTGTAATATTTAGTAGAGACAGAAGGATGATTATACTTCAAATCCTGATTTCACAATGACACACAAGCCAAGCAATCAAATATAATAGAGTAATGTAAACTAATAAAAACACACAAAATACAAACAAATTCCACTAAAAATTAAAACCAAAAAAACAAAACCAACCTAGGCACACCTGCATGTTTGTCTTTCTTAATCCATACCATACTCAGACTGGGCTGCATGGCTCACCCCTCAGCTGACACTGCCTTGCTCTCAGCCACGTCTGGTGTCTAAGCCAGTGCGTGGAGGAGAGGGAGTGCTCCACCAAGGGTCTGATCCTGAAGCCCCACAGCACACAGGCCAGGTCTGAGAAAACAGCTAGTGGCTAATAAATGCTGATCCATGGACTTACACAGCACGGGCCTTCTACAACTGCCTGCAGGCTGAGTCCCTGCTGCTGGAGGTCAAGAAATGCCCCTTCCTCCCACTGGCCTCCCTACTTCCTGTGACCCATCCTGTAATAGGTCCTCTTCCTCTTGATCTCCCTCTGGTTCCTTCCATCCATAGCTTCCTTAGTTAGGTTCCTTCTTCACCTACAGAACCTGTCTAACCTTTGACTCCATAAACTATGTGTACGTTATAACATATAACATGTTTACAAGCACTGCTTCTACATTACTAGAAAGATACCTGATCATAATTACTAGACAGATACCTGATCATCAGACAATTCACATTGGATACATCCCTATTCCTCCTATACTAGTTCCATTTCTGTTTCTAATACCATAACTAAAACACAGCTTATTAAAATAGCCATTATTGCATTCCTTTCACTAACTGACTTGAGGTCAAATGTAAATCTGTAAACTAAGGTGCAATCGGTTGAGTCACTGAAAGAAGGAAGGAAGACATGAATATGATAGTAATCAAATATAACTGTTTTCAGCTGTACTATTTTCTCCCGAAGGACAAACACGCAGGCCCTTGAAAGGTATTCTGTTTCAGAGCTTCATGAAATAAAATTTCAAGCATGTTCATCTTCAAAAAGTCGAAACCCCATTTTGGTGTGAAAGGGTTCTTTCTAGTGTTTAATTACAAATTGTAAGGCAGGGAATTGACTAGAGTCTTTGAGTTCCCCAGCAAACCCCATGTTTCTATTTATATATCACCTAGTACTGAAGTGTGTCATCATTCCCCAGCACTTGCCTTTTTGAGGACACTGTCCAGGGTCTCTGGTCTACTGATGTCAAAGCAAATCAGCACGGCATCCGAATCAGGGTAAGAGAGGGGGCGGACATTGTCATAGTAAGGAGAACCTGAGAAGAAACAAAGATACACAAATTTTCAGATGAGAGTCCCCTTGTCTGTCATGCATTAACTCTACCCTTTCGGGCTAAGTCCTTTGACTGTCACATCATGACCTGACCCCCACTTCCCCTAATTCTTGGAAAAGAATTCAAACAGACACACAAAAGCCTGCTTAGAAGCATATGATGAATGAAGCCTCACATGTATCTGACATAAATTCAAGAGGAGGGCCTGGATCTTAAGGTGAAATCTGTATGGTTCAAAGACTAGGGCCTGAAGTTACCTGGGTGAAGTAGGGAAGCACCTGGGGCCAGGTGGTCTTGAGTGCAAACCTGCCTCCACCACCAAAGAGGGAGGGGGCAAGGTAGCTTTAGGACTCTGTGCTTCTGATTCTTCACTCATAAAATGAAGATGCTGACAACATACGTACCTGAGATTAAGTAAACCCAGGCAGTGCCTGGCTTTTAGTAAGGGATCAATACATATTCACTATGGGTATTATGGTTGTATTACCACTACTGTTAAAAGCTGAGTGGTAAAAAGAATCAGAAACTGAACTACTTCTTGGGAAAGAGACCTAAACTCAAGATAAATCTGACAGCAGGATGGGGGTGAATGAGGGAGAGCGGAAGAGGGAGGGTTCAACAACTACGCAAAGAGAAACCACAGTGTTACCCCATCTCCAAGTTGTAAGTTTAGATAGGCTATTGACCTTTGAGCTTGCTTATTTTAACTTATTGCCAAACCCTATACAGATTTTCTTCCTGTTACAACCAAGAATGTAATAAATGTCATATAGGATCATGTCATTTTACAGAGTCCCATCTCTGAGAGTGACGCTAAGGCATGATCCAAGGATCTTAACCTGAATTAAATCCAGGGTACCCTAAATGGCAAAGGCACCAGCCAATTACTTTAACCACAGAACTCTCTAGTCAATCAAGGAAGTTTTTCTATTTCTTTAAGAATTCCAAAGGATGGGCAATTACATGAGGCCAATAGTTATGAAGTGATTGACTAGAAAACTAAATACAGCCTGTCAAATGCTGCTTGTTTAAGAAATCGTTTTAGGTATACTGACATTTCACAAGCATCACATGAAAATGATTTTACTAGGCAAATATATACACACGTATGTATCTGACTCCAGAGCAGAAAAAGAAAATCTAAACCACCAAACTCTTTTTAAAAGTCTATTTCAATTTGACATCACTTTCCATTTTGAGCAGAAAAACAGGACATGTTGTCCCCTGATAAATCAAAACCTCAACAGGCAAAGTCAGGAAGAGAGACTTAAAAAGCAGCTTTAAAAAATATCACTGTTTATATTTCTATCAAAACAACATTTGCTTGGAGGCTGTTCTTGTGATCTAAAAGGCACTGCAGTCAGGGGGCATCACCCTCTATTCACACAGTACACTCTGGGTCCCTGGCATCCGCTGCAGAACCCCAGGCAACAGTGCAGCTTTTTCCCTAGCTGCTTTACGATGGAGAGTGACAACTTCAAGCCACGTGTGTCTGCTAAGCAAGGAAGAAAAGAAAGTTACAAGAATCAGGAAGACAAGTGTGAATAAATAGAGAATTAAGTCAGAGCTGTTCATGAGCTGCAGCAGCTGCCTACCCACATCTGGAACCAGAACCCTGGCAGAGCAGAGGCTGACAGCTGAAAGATATTTCTCAAAAGCTTAAAGGGTTTAGAGTTTAAGAAGTCAAGTCATTTTAAGTATGAAGGTATATTAGAATGAGGCTGTCTCTGAAAATGACAAGCTGTGGCTGCCTTTTCAGTCGCTGAAAAGGTGAAACTCTGAGGTGAAGAGAATAATTCACAAATAGTTCACTCATTTGAACATTTGAGAGGCATCAGAAACTAGATGGTTGAACACTATTTACAGCTACATTAGTATTTCTGTATTACCTTTGAGAAGTTCACACTTTTGCAACTAGAACCTTTCCTGTTTCTGTGTCCAAAGTCTAACTCTAGCACAGCACCTGCTGTAAACATTTGAATGACTCTTTCCAAACAGGGAGTCAGAAAATTCTAGATCATAGAGTGGAGCTCCAAATACTGGACACATAAATGAGAGTTTCCTCTGCTCCTCAAAGTCAGCAAGAGACGACCTGATCCCAGACCCAGGAAGGCAAAGCTGCCAACAGTTAGGATTGTCAGAAACCTAAAGAGGCTTCAGAGATCTCTTTTCCCAGAAATCACTTACAACAGGAAAAACCACTGTCTCCCTGTGGAGAGCTTCCAGTATAAGCAGACCTGGTATCTTTAGAGGACAGTTTCAGGTACCTACCAGCTCCTTTCAGGATACGATCTGTATGATGTGAGGGGACTCACTGCTAATTCCAGATGTAAGACTACTCTATGACAATGGAGACCATCTTTTCCAAATACAAAAATTAGGAAACGCGATTGAAGAAATACAAAGAGGATGAAAGAGTTTAATTGAAATTGAGACTGCCCAGGAAAAACCTGAGGAATGGTTTCAACATTCAGGTCACCATGTGACTGCTGGGAATACCCCTCCCTTTGTGGACTATGTTTCCCGTCTCCCACCCATTTTATGGCCACAAAGGAGATCTGGCTTTGTGCTCAGCTCTGTGTCACCTGCTGGAGACTGCTACCTACTAAAATCCAGCAGGCTGGCTTCTGTGCTTAGTGCATATATCCAAGTATTTGCAAAATTTAGACTCTGGCCTGATTTTAAAATGAAACAGGGTTCTCCAGTTAAACCAGATTCTCAGGGAAGTTTGTATCTGCTTTTGTTTTTACCTGGTTAACAGTATGAGTGAAAATACATATGTAGTGCAAAGGTTTATAAGAAATAAACCACTGTGCTTGTGGAGGTAGACAGGTAATTTTTCAGAGCTTTAACATGATCTAATTAGGGATGCCACTTTGATCCCATTCTATTACTTTTGCTAATGAACAGTGCTGCTTTTAGATCAACACAAGTGTCCAAAGGTACTAGTAAAACTGATTCCCATATTTTTTAGTTATAAGCATAATTTGACTGGCAATGACAAGAGTAATTTATTTAAAATAATAAGACCATTTATTCACTATATTTTCGATAGGTTAAGTTTATCCTGTCATAGATAGCAGTGTCTATTGTCTCTATTTTTTCATAGTGAAAAATATTTATATAGAATTATCAAAGAACTGTCGCACCAGGAAAGATGTAATTCATCAGCTCAGCAGGACTTTCAGGATAAAAAAAACAAAGCAAAACAAAAAACAAACACGCACACACACACACACACACACACAAACACCTCCTGTGTAACATTACAGTGTTTACTCTGTGTTTAAGCACTTGGAATTCTTCCTTTTCTTCCCCAGAAAGTCCAAGAAACTGCACAAAGGAAGTAAGGCAAGCAAAGCTGGAGAGGGCATGGTGGAATCACAGGCATGCGTGAGATAACACAAGCCAACAGAAAAGGAAGAGGAATTCCAGAAATGATTCTGTGACGTGAGAAGCAATATAGAGGAGCAGAAATGTCACCAAAGGAAGGAGCTGAAAGTCAGTGGGTAAAGCAGGAACAATACCTGCCCCTAACTCCTATATCCCTCCAGGAAAGTCTTACAACACCCTGCGAAGCCAAACAGAAAACAAAAAAATTAACTTCTATAGGTATTTCTTAAAGATGCACATGAAAAACTCCCAAGGTGCTAACTATAGAACTAAACACAACACAAGCAGGAGGACTCAACAGTTTTTACTCAGTATGAAAGTATTCAACTTTCAGTGCAGTACATGGTAGGTGCTGATATACATAGAGTACGTGCTCTAGAATGGACTAAAGTCTAGTAACATTTAGGAACTGCGTTTTGCTTGTCAAATAAAACTCTTTTTCAGCATGTGGAATAGCCTAATGCATGTGGAAATTCTCAGATGCAGCATTTCTCTGGTACTGTATGAAACTTTTCTAAGCTCACAACCCTATTCCAAGCTCCTTTTTAAGTAACCTGCCAGACCTCTGAAGGGAAAACTTTGGGAAACTCTATATTGTAAAGAAACAACTACACTATATATGCAAAATGTGTGCCGCCCTCACCCAGAAAACATAATTGAAAGGCTTTGCTGGGGATAGACTGGAACAAGTGTACACTTGGGGTTCTGTGAGTTGCTCAACTTTGGCAAACATCAGCAAAGTTCTAGAGTGCTTTTGAAATTTCAGATCTACCCATCTTTATATTCAAGATCATTAATTCTGGGTGAGAACAAAATTTCCAGCCAAAGAAGAGTCACAACGTGCCTCACCCAGAAACTAATTCTTCAGACACATACCTGCTTGCTGAAGTCACCCTTTCGCAAAGATAGAACACACCATATATGTACATACTTAAATGTATATGTAAGAAGATTCATGCCCAAAAGGGAGGCTTTATGGAACCTTTTGCAAAATACCAGTTTAAACACTGTGAGGCTTTAGAGGAGTCAGGGAACTGGAAACTCTTCTTGTTGAATATTTCATAAATATAATTTATTTAACTTGAACCTTCATTTGAAAAGCTTCCCTCTTCCCCTTAAGAAATTTTTACCAACAACAGTAAGTTAAAGCTCTTGCATATTTTTGGCAGAGAAAAGTAGATTAACTTTTGGTATTTTTAGTGACCACCACGAGCACATCTGAACCCAGCAGCAGCTAACATGTGAGAGGGCCTGATCTGCCCAATTATTACAAGATTGCATTTCCTCATGCCATCTCTAATCACAGTAAAAGGTTTAAATTAGCAGCAATCTCAAGAATGTGAATCAAGTCTGGGCAGAACTTTGGTGTCTGACTCAGTATAAGACTGTTCAGTTCTTGTTTCAAGTAGTCTGCACAACAAATACCATGCCTGCAAATATGCAACACACACTCCCAGGAAGAATATTTTGTTTGTTTCTTCCATGGATTCAGATAATAGGAACTATGAACAATCTTATAAAATTTTGTGGGCATTTACATGTTGCTATTAAGATGGAATAAATGTTTTCTATTTCTGGGGGCAATGCAGATACAAAATTTGAAAGTCACACAGCTAGATATGTTTGGCCTTTAAATAAAGGTTTAGCTCTAAACTCCTAATCTTATTGAGATACTTAAAAATATGTAAGAATCAAAAAATTTTACTGACAGTGGAACCATGGTTAAGTCAAGAGCTTTAGGGATAAGAGTGTATGTATATGTATATGCCTAAAAGTAAATAGGGATAATGGATTCAAGGTTTTGTTTCATATGATATCTAAGAATCAGATTTCTTGGAGTAGAATCCCATAAGTGAATTCATCTTTCCACAAACTATGTCATCAGGCTCATTTTTCAAAACCAAAGTGCACAACACCTGGTCAAACTTCTGAGGCAACTACGTTCCATGTCAATAAAATGTCTGCCTTCCCAAGAGAGACTCTGAGAAAGTGGCCAATATGTAGCAACTGAGAAGTCATTTAAAGGACATCAGAAAATGACTGAGCCACGACTAATTCATTTGGCACAGCCCGCCAGGCACCATGAGCTAACTGGAGAAAGTATTGGTCCTTGGTGTCGTATTTACATGTAAAAGAACTGGATTAATGAGGAAACATCTGGTTATTTCAGGTGGTATCAGAATGACCAATTTGGATGCTTCACTGAAATGTGCAACTTAGCGAGAAACCAGATTGGAAAAAAAACAGCACTAAATGGGGCTAAAAAAAAAAAATCTACAGACAGATTTTTAGACATAGAAAGAGCATTCATATCGCCATCTCCCTTTTTTTAGGAGGTTCCATGGTTTAAATGGAAATTATCGCATGCTGGACAAATCTCCAAATGCAGTTTTATGTGCTGCTTATTGGAAACCACCATACAAACTATCTGTTTTACCTTAACCCAGGTCTCTTACAGAGTTTCAGTGTGGAAACTCAAGAACTCAAGTTAAGAATTAAACCTAGTTTTGAAACCCTAAGCTCCAATGGATCATTACTACCTGATGAAATGCCTGGTTTCCTGCAATTTCACACTTGATATTCAAATCCCAAGCATCCATGCTTCTCTGGCTCCTTCATAAATTCTTAACCTCTTCCTTTCTCCAAGAAGGTTAATTTAAGTTATAATTCTCAGCTTCCAGAATCTTGTTTTCTCTGAGAGCCACTACATGTAAGCAAGTTTCCATGTGGGAGGGATGTTAGAAATTTCTTAGAACTTAGTCAACTTCTAGAAAGGAAAGGAATTGTGGTGGGCCTCAATGAGCATTAAGTCATGAGTTAGGGAGCCTGGGCTACCCAGGTGACCTTCAACAACTCTTTGGATCTTGTTGCTCCTGGAAAAATCCAGCTTTAGAACCTCCAGGCTCACCCTCCTATAAACAGGTATTACAGCACTAGACAGGAGGAAGTTTTTCTATGTCCTCTGTTTGTCCTGTGGGTATTCAAAGAAGGTTGTCAGGGAAGAAGGATGTCTTTACCCTGTTCAAATCTCAGTCTACAGGCATCTCCTCTCACCTAAACACCTGACACTTAATCTGGGCTCCTCATTTGATTTCTTCTGTTCGTTTGGGAAAGCCTGAATATTTTAAATGTTATTGTCACTTGTGTTTTCACCATGTCTGTCTTATCACATGGTGAAACTGTGAGTACCTAAGGGCAGAAGCTGCTCTCGCCCAGTTCTGTACCCCTCCCATAGCATCTAGCAGATTGTATGCACACAGAAAGCACTAAACCATGTTTACTGACTTTATAATCATTTTTATGTCTTGTCTAGATGTGTTCATTTATACCCTAAATCACCAAAAAAAAAAGGGGGGGAGGGGGAGAGAGAGAGCAGTGATCTCTTTTTAAGCTGCTTTTCTGGATTAATTATATACTAATCTCCAACACTGCTGAACCATTTCCATCCCTATTAAGAAATATTTCATTAGAGAGCTTGTCACCAAGACCATTCTTCATACTTGATGTATAATAAGGTAAATATAACAACTTAGATAGACTTCTGTTTATAGAGAAGTTTGTTCTCATATTAAGGCCATTGGGTAATTAAGATATTTTTCCTCCCTTTTTCTCTAAGAAATAAAGGATACTACCTTAACTGTTAATAATGCTAAAAACTTAAATAGGAAGTACTAACTTTAGCACTCAGGGCTTGAAAGAAACTTGGATCATGACAAGATTCAAAAGAGTGTTCATGAGGCAATAGCATAGTTATTGTGGGGAATTTTAACGGCTGAATTGAATATATTAAAAGTAATAATAAGCCTTAAATAAAATGTGCATTAACTTGCCTTGGTTAAAAGCTGGAATGAATGATTATTACTCCCTAAATCACATGTGCTGAAATTACACTGCAATCAAATCTCTCAGAAAAAGATATGGTGATCCTTAAATGACTATGTTTCTATTATTAGTAGGCATTTGGCTTCATGCTACAAATTACTTCTATGCTTGGCAAATGTGGCCAATTTTGAAGCACAAGATATTAGAATTACTTTGGTCTTACTTATTACTTCACAATTGAAACTATTATCCATTGTTTTGCCGAAACTCATTGGGTGAAATTTGAAAATCAATGGGAGCATTTCTGCAACTATTAAGAATGTTCATTTTATAATGAAAAATATTTTTTAGGAAAATAAAGAAGTTATGGGTCTTAAAAATTCCCTCTCATAGATGATTCCTACAGCATTTTTACAAAGGTTTTGTTTACTTTTGTTGGGGGGCTGGAGTACTGTAGCCCTAAGAATCGACTGGCAAAATGCCTTTTGTAGTTGCTTTAACTGGTGTGTGCAATGGGAAGGGGGGGTAGCTGTTTCCTATCTGAAGAGGATCCAGAGGATCTATAAGCCCTAGGATGTCTGACAAAGGAAAAACATTGCAACCAAGTGGAAAAGGGCACTGGGGTTCAAGGACCTGACAAAATTGGGTACATTATGAGTTGTCAGTGAAATACACGCTAAACTGGAAGAGCTGCTTTTTCTCCATTATCCCACCTGAACTGTATGCTTCTTTTTTTTTTTTTTTTTTTTTTTTTTTTTTTTTTTTTTTTTTTTTTTTTGGAGACGGAGTCTCGCTGTGTCCCCCAGGCTGGAGTGCAGTGGCGCGACCTCGGCTCACTGCAAGCTTCGCCTCCCGGGTTCACGCCATTCTCCTGCCTCAGCCTCCCGAGTAGCTGGGACTACAGGCGCCCACTACCGCGCCCGGCTAATTTTTTGTATTTTTAGTAGAGACGGGGTTTCACCGTGGTCTCGATCTCCTGACCTTGTGATCCGCCCGCCTCGGCCTCCCAAAGTGCTGGGATTACAGGCGTGAGCCACCTGTATGCTTCTTAGGGGCAGGACCATGCTTAATCAACACTGTATCTGTAAGGTCTAACAGAGGGCCTATTTATAGTGGATGTGGAAAAAAAGGAAGAGATGGATGGAGAAAGGGAGAAAGGAAGGAAATATTAAGTTACTGTGCCTCAAAAAGCAGGAAATTAATTATTATTATTATTATTTTTTTTTGGTGCAAAGCGACTTCACGTATCCTACTTTCACTTGATAGTCTTACCCACATCCAAATTATCAGAGTTTTGCATATGCATGATCATGACTGCTAGAGGCAAAAGTAGACCCCTTAGGAGAAGCTGTCCAACTAAAGAGGCCAGATAAGAGAGGAACTACTTCTGTCTTCTAAATGGTTGCCCTTCTGCTAGGAGGGTAAACAGGGCAGGAAGTATCATTCAAAGGACAATGTTCACCCCGTCTCTCTCCCTATATAAGAGCAGTCAGACACACCCAATTTTTCCTGTATAAGTCTCTTTCACAAAGTTCTAGCAGGGAAATAAAAAGTGCAATTTATCTGACATTTAGAACTTTATAGACTTGGCTTGGATCTTTTCTCCAGAGTTAAATTGATGGCCTTTGGAAAAAATAGATGTATCAAGAGGCATAAGGCATATGCAATTATTTTTACAATCTGAACTAAATAAATATTTTAGTGGGCAAAGAAAATGTCAAACATTTACCAAAATATAATCCTGTCCAGAAATTTGCCATGAAAAGCTTGGAATTAAATGGAAAAATGTTAAAGATCCTTGAAATAATTAGTTGCTGATGCAATGGTTCCTGCTATATATAAACAACAAATCACCTTTGATGGAAACAGGCTATTCTTAGAATTTAAGTAAGCAGTGCTTGGTGACTGTGTTTAACTAACTAACATTTCTCCTTATGAACAACATAATGGAATTCTAAATAATTCCCTTATGCCTCTTTTTTCCATTTGTTTAAATCTAAATTCTAACTAAGATTTCATTACTGGATAATTTTGCAGTACAAAATTTTCTTAATCACATTTTCAAACCTTTATATTTTAGTTAAACACACATAGGTTTTGGTTTCATTAAATAAAAAGACAAGTGATTATTTCACTACAAACTTCATTTCAGATGATTATCTCTAATTCGGTGAAAGGCAATGTTTATAAAGTTGCCATTCTTTGTGCACAGGTAATTCAGTGTGAATAAATGTCAGGTAACCTCATCTCCTTGGAAACTATGCATATCATTACTCATTTATTCATTCATCAGATTGTATTGGATAACTACTGTGTGCAAGGCATTGTGCTAGATGTGCAAAGTCTGTAGAGTTTTGATTAAATGCATGAAGATACCTGAAGTGGTATTTATCTGCACATTCGACGGACAGCCTCCAACTATAAACTGCCCACATTTTATTTTATTTTCTAACCTTTATCAAACAATGTGCCTTTTCTCCCCTAAAAGAATCAATTTAGCCCTTTAGGCATCGAATTCAAAATATCCGTTGGTGGTCCTGTGACTCTCCAAGCTTGAGATAGGAAACGTATAGCCCAGCATTCCTATGATCCCACCCGTTCCCCCTCCCTGTCCAAATGGGTTTCATTCCTAAATCCACCAGGAAGCCTGGCTCTGCCCAGAACCCGGCTTGCTTTGTAGGCTGTAAAAACCCCAGCACGGGATGCCAGATCCCCTAAGACTAAGAGATGAAGTCAGCCAACATCCTGGGAAACAAAAAGACCTGCCTGTCCAGCGTAATGAAGCCAAGAGGTGTACAGTGGGAGAGACCCTGCACATCATCTAGCTCAGTGTCCTCTTTTTACAGATGATGAAAATGAGACCCAGGGAGGCAGGGGATTTGCACACAGAAATCCATGGTAACCAGGAGCTAAGATCTAAACACAGCTTTGTATCAACGACTGGATCAGACCCACTGCTCCACCCCGTGCCAAAATAATTTTTATCGTGCATTAGGTCCAGACAGGGCTGCAGGTCGAGGCAGGGAGTACTGGTGCTTATTATTGGTACCACACCAGCTGTGCCATCCAGTAGGCATAACAAATACATACCATGATGTCTGGGAATCAGAGCCCAGTAAGTACCAGGCTGTATAATAATTCTGATGATGGGACCTACTGAAATAAGGAACCACTTGAATTCTGTCTACCAACACCTTCTCCATAGTTTCGAGTCTGTGTACAATCTCCACCAGAAAACACGGCGGCAAAGACCTGATTCTGCTGCCCTTGGAACGGCTGGAGAAAGAGCCTGACTCCAGGGGGAAACAAAATCAGCCCTTCTCACTGCAGCAGTCGGAGCATCTGGCACCGACCGTGAGAGGCGCTCGCTCGTGCGAGACTTCTCGCTTGCCTTTGTGCTGGGACTGCCTCTGGCGACCCTGTCAGTCTGGTTCCTTTCTTGCTCTCTGATCTCCCGCGTCCCCTCGGGGGCTCCAGCGGTTCAAGCTTAGGGTTATGGGAAGCTCACAGGAACACCTCCACGAGGCCACTCCCCGCTGGGCGCGGCTCCACCTCAGGGCCTCTCCGCCTAACAGCAAACCTGCTTGTTGGCACTTGCGCGTTCCTCCTCGCTAGTTTCACCCCGGATTTGGCTCGGTCCACCAGCAATCCAGCTCCCTGCTAAATTCCCAGCCCTAAGCGCAGGGGCCTTTACCTAGCCTTCCCAGTGGGTCCTGCTTTTGCACAGCCGACACCCTTCTTGGAAACAAACTCGCTGGACACCGCAGATTAGGGCAGCGGGTGCCTATGTCCCAATCCAAGACCTCACATGGTGCTCCCTTGCCGCTCCCCGGCCTTTGACCTGCCCCAAACCCCTAACTCAGCCAGGGGGCCGGATGCCTTCCCACCGGGAGGGTACCTAGCCCTCCCTACCACCGCGCGGCAGGTAGGTGGGTGGGCGCACGGGAAAGCAATAACCCGGCCTTGAACCTCAGACCAATGAATATAACCCACCGCGGCGCCAATAATTCAAGTAGACTGGAAGGTCAAAGGCGAATAGTGTTGCCTGCGGCCTTGGAAGCAAGCAGAGTGGGGGATGCAATAGAGGTCAGGAGGGACTGGTGTGGTGAAGGGGGAACGGCGTGATCACTGGGATGGAGTGAGGAAAAAGGGGAGGCTCGGTACAGGTGGCAACCGAGGCGCCGCGGGCGGCCAGCGGCCCTAAGAGGAGGCCCAGCAGCTGCCGGGCCCCTGCGCCACCAGCGCATTCCTGGCTGTAGGCGTCACGGGCGCCGCGGCTGCCTGCGCTCAGTTTCTCTCCCCCAAGAGCGGCAATTGCACGTAACCGCGTCGCCTCTGGGATTTTCTCCCGCCTCCCATCACCCCCGCGGCGCTCCCCGCCTCCCTGCCAACCAGCAGGTTAGATCTAGGAGGGGCGCCCGCCTTGAGCCGGGTGGTTCCGCCGAGGCGCACGCAGCGCCGCTGCAACACCCTTCAGCATCGGGCCACCTCGGCCGACCCAAGGCGACTTGACCACGGCTCCGCGGGCAGATTGCTCCGGGCCACCTAGTCACTAGTGGCTCCAACCGCGGGGTCACCCTGCGGGCACACAGCGCCCTCCTCTCCCCACTGCCATCTCCTCGTCCACGCTGTCGTCTGCCGCCCCCGCCCAGAAGGGATACAATTTTCGCCCACCAGGGACCGTGGGAATCCTTTGGGAGGGCCAAAGTTAATGGAGGGGCGCAGACGGCTTGTAGCGCGCGGTTCCCGAGACCCGCCGCGCATCCCCCAGCGGCTGGAAACCCGCCCCAAGCGCCACGCGGTCCTCCCACTCTTACCCGAAGTGTCCCACAGGCTCAACTCTATTCTTTGTGTGTCGATTTCAAAACTGGCCGTGTAATTCTCAAACACTGTAGGAACATAATTCTGGATAGACAAAATGGGCGAAAGAGGGCAAAGAGGTTATGTTTAAATGCACGACACCCGTTGAACACCCTTCGCCTCCCAGCTCCCCAATTAAGAAAGAAAACCCTCACACATCAGACCACACACTAAGCACATAGACCCTTTCCGAAACCCCTGTCCTACTCCCCACCCACCCGACCCGGCTCTCACAGACGTGCTGACCCGAATCTCCCAACCCCAGGTTATGCACACAGGAACGAACAAGTTTCAGGAGCTAACCAGCCCATGTGCAGGCGCGTCCCAATCCTAAACGTTTCCAGCGCACTTTCCCTTTCCCCGCAGTCTAACCAGGGGAAAGTAGCAAGGGCGAGAAAGACTTTTTTTTTTTTTTTTTAAGCAAAAACGGGTGAAAGCGGGGAAGCCCACCTCAGGACTGGAATCCCACTGGCCGACCCCCTCCTGGAAGCCGCGGCCGGCCACACTCACCTCGGGGAAGCAGTCCTTGGCGAAGACATGGAGCAGCGCAGTTTTTCCACACTGACTGTCTCCCACCACAACTATCTTGCATTTCACGTTCTGATTAGGATCCATGATAGATTTGCTGGATAATTTCTGGCTGGCTCTTCTCTCCTTCATTGATGTTGCCTTATTTTCTCTTGGAACAGGAATTTTCTCTTAAGAAGAAAATATATTTCTCTCTTTATAAAAAGCAGATATAAAAATAAATCGCAAGGCTGATGGGCAACCCCTGAAACGCGGCGCAGACGAGGAGGAGAACGAGAGGAGGAGGTTGGTTACTCCCCTCCAACAAGTTTTAAGCCTGACTCCTCACCGCGCCTCCCAAGTCCAATTCCAAGCCGACTGCTTTGTTTCACGCTCTCTGCGCGGCTTTATAGGCCCGGCCTTCCAATCCTCTTCTTTCTCAATGAGAGGAGGAAACTGATCTGCCTCCTCCCCTTTTATGGAGCCTGGGAGTGAGCGCTGTTGCGTTGCTTGCCGAAAATGTAAGCAGTGCGCCCTCTAGGGTGCCCGTTCGGGATCTATTTCAGACCAAGGCTCTGGGACAACATGAAGACCCCAAAGATGCTTTGCTGACAAGTCCACAGGGCAAGGTGGGAAACTGGCATCTGTGGATATTGATTTGAACTACAATCCCTTTAAATATAGTTTAATATAGGGGCTTATCTGTAGAAGTCTCATGACTTTTTATGAAAACAAACATTTCCCACCCAAGTTAAAGCACAGTATAAAACATAGGAAGCAAATCTTGGGTGGAGAATGGTTGAGTGGTTCTATTTTTTTTTTTTTTTTTAAATGGTTTGTGTCAGGTACATAGGCCATGGACCAACAGATTAGCCTCATTATTCCAGATGCAAGAACTGACTTGGCTGGGTCACAGCAGTACACTGGCTTCTGAAACCTGTCAGGCAGAAAGGTTTTGAGGAGTGGGTACAGGAGGTGGGAGGGGAGAAGAAAGAGAAGTGGAAGATGCCCATCACTGAGTGACAAAGGCCATTGGAAACTCAACCCTAGGGACCCAAACACTTGTCAGCTTAGTTACACCTCCCCACACTTGCAGTTAGGAGACTGGGGGTTGGCGGGGGGCAGATGTTGATATTATCTGTTAATTCTTTTTTTTTTTTTTTTTTTTTTTGAGACGGAGTCTTGCTCTGTGCCCAGGCTGGGGTGCAGTGGCCAGATCTCAGCTCACTGCAAGCTCTGCCTCCCGGGTTTACGCCATTCTCCTGCCTCAGCCTCCCGAGTAGCTGGGACTACAGGCGCCCGCCACCTCGCCCGGCTAGTTTTTTGTATTTTTTAGTAGAGATGGGGTTTCACCGTGTTAGCCAGGATGGTCTTGATCTCCTGACCTCGTGATCCACCCATCTCGGCCTCCCAAAGTGCTGGGATTACAGGCTTGAGCCACCGCACCCGGCCCTGTTAATTCTTTATAGCCTCCATCTTCCTGGAATCAAAGCACCCTAGGCTTGACTCAGAAGGCACAAATATCTTTAGCTGAAAAATGCAGGTACAACCCTCCACCCTCTCCTCTCCCCTCCTCCACATCCATCTCTCTAGCCCTCCTACTCTTCCCCGCAAGCAAGAGTCTTAGAAAGGACCAGAATAGTCCACACATTTGTTCTTTTTCTATGAGAAGTCTTTTTCTCATCTTCATCTCCTGCACCCCAAATGCTCAGGAGGTTTCAATTGTTACAATATAGTGGGACATTGGCGAAAACCAACTTATATGGTCCCCTATGGAGACTCCTAGGCTTATAAATGAGAAGAAGATGAGGTGAAAACAAACAAAGCAGAAAGTTCAACATGGGAAGTGAAAAGGCACAATGAAGACTGATCAAAAGCACTGTTGTAAGTAGTGGACTGGTAGGGCCCCTGAAGCCTAGGGGATCCAGGAATGATGTCCTATTTGGGGCTGAGAAAATTGAAGCCCCCTCAGAGAGCACAGACTCAGACTCGATCGGTGGGTCTGTGTTTACACAAGTGGAGGGTTGACCCACAGACAAGCGGGTTGCTGGCCCTGCTAGGGTTCCTAGAGCAGCCTTTGCCAATGTTTGTTCTTCCGAGCTGTAATTCCCTGCTGACACAAAGGGTGCCACAGCCCAATTAGTAAGGGTGACACTGTACCAGCATCACCATTGAAGATTCACCAAACACACTGATGTTACAAACATTTAGAAAACCTAGAGAAAAGCAGACTATTTAACATAGTTTAACCTAGTATTTCCCAAAACTACTTAAACACAGGAAACATTTATTGAATTATTTACATGTTTGTTTGTTTAGTTGTTTAAAAAGCAATGGGCATAGTGGTTGGGGCAGATCACAAAGAGGTGTATTTGGGTCTTCAACTTCACATTTTCTGTATGACCTTGGGTGGATTATTTAGCCTCTCTGAGCCTCAATTTCATCATCTGTAAAATAGGAGTCATAATGGTAATTAGGAGGAAATGCAAGTGAAGTTTGTAGAATGGTTTCTGACACAATAAAGAGTCCTTGACCTATATTGTAGTTTGCATGTAAAACCTTATTTGTACTTTTCAGAACTGTTGAATGTGTCTTGAGAAATTTTGGCTTCATTAGTGGACTCACTAACTGGAGCTGGGTCCATCCCATCTTTTGTCTTATTTTTAACTTCCAGAGATATGATTTGATCCTCCATATTTCTGAACTGATGTAGCTTATATGGTTAAATCACTTTAACAGAAATAATTAAGAATGTTTACAAATTGGCCGATCAATGAATAGGGTAACCATATAATTTATCATCTAAGCTGGGAAACTTTTGAGAGCAGAAGAGGCACTACCAATGACTGTGGCTGGACAACAGGGGTAAACAGGGTCTACCCCAAGCAAAACAAGATGCATAATCACTTCACCATAGAATCATCTGGAATCATAGTGGATGACTATTTTTGGAAATCAGGTGACCTGAATTTCCAGGAATCTGCCAGTTGCTGAGCAAAATTTAATGGATGTATAATAAAGTAGAAAAACCAACTGCCTGAAGTCACCAGGATTTGAATCCCTCTAGGGTAAAAATTCTTCCTTTTCCTTTTAAAATCTCTAGTGTTCAGTGTGAAGTGGATACTTAATATATTTTAAAATTCATGTAACATTTAGTTTAACAATGATTTATTCGGCGTCTGCTGTAAACCAGGCACTGTTCTAGGAACTGCAGATATAGCAGTAAACAAGACAGACCTGTTTGCTACTCTCAAAAAGCATACATTCCAGGCAGGAGATAGACAATAAATAAAGAAGTAAGACCATCCCATGTTTTCTTCATAGAAAACAGGGCGTGGCATGATTAAAGCACAGTAGGCTAGGGATCAGACCCGTGGTCCAGAAGAAGGACGCTCACAGGCAGTGGAAAGGTTATAGGCTGGAGGGAAAGGGATTGGTCGGTTTGAGGAACAGAAGAAAGGCCAGAATGATGGGGGCCCACTGAAGGAGGGAGAGCGTAGGTTGGGAAGCAAAAGCAAACAGGCGGGGCTGAATAATTGGCTGTAGAATTTGGATTTCATTCTCAGGGTAATGTGAAGTCAGTCATGGCAGGACTTGGAACAAGGTAGCAGCATGATTACATGAATGAATGAATGAACGAATGACTCCAGTTCTTGGTCTGCACTGTCACTCACTAGCTGTGAAACCTTGATGACACTGCTCATCTTCAATGAGAATATGGGATCCAAGTATACCTAAATTCCTGGAAAAGACTAAAATTGTAGACTGCAATAAAAGGTTTACCTTTAAGAAACACATTCATTTAGAAAATGTGACGCCTTACCTGAGAGGATAGTATATTACCTAGTGTCCTTCCTTTTGTGATTCTTGTTTGTCTTCTTTTGTCTTCCGGTTACTCTCTCCTTTTTCTGATTTATCCTTAAGACCAAGAGAACAGAAAACCAATAATAAATAGTTATCTGTGATTTCGTTAATAGAACACATTCAGTTGCCCTAAAAGGTTTGAGTTTAAAAATTAATTTCTTCGTGGCTAACCCTTTACTTACCAGAGGAAATCTCCCCTCCCATAGAAACTACATCCCCTTTGACACAAAAAGGGTTGATTCCAGGCCTGGAGAGAGAACTAACTGAGAGAGAGTCCCCATCTAGGGATAGCACGAGACTGATAAACAATTGTTTCTGAGATTTGAGTGACTACAAGTCAGGGACTTGGGTTTTAGTCCAGGCTAAACCAATGAACTATCTGTCCTTGGGCAAACACTGACTAAATTCTTTTCCGCAGTTTCATCCTTACAGAGGATGATAACATCTGCCTCCTTTAAGTTGCACAATAGTACCGCTCAGAAAATCAAGTGCCCTGCACTTTCCAAAATTCTTCTTTAGAAACACACTACAGGCACCTCCCTTTTCATGTTCAGTGTATTTATGGAGATCTCAGCCCACAGTGGAATATTGTAAGGCGTAATCCTAATTGTTTATTCATGGTCACCTGCCTCTCTTCAGATTCCAGCAGAAGTGTTTGAAGGAGCAAGTGCACAATGAGGAGGAAGCACTGGTCTCTTATGGTCAGCATCAGTGGAGCAGAGAGATGGCTGACATCAAAGCAAGAAAACGTGCAGGATGCCTTCATAGACGTTATGTCACAAAATATGGATATGAGCCATGGGCATTCTCTTTGAGAATTTAATAAGATGATGGGTATTAAATAGTTTCAAATATAGGCATTTCAATACAAAATTAAAGACAAGAATGTAAACTTGTAAACTGTTCTGTACTGAAAGGTGGCAATTTCACATTGTCTCTTTTTGGGGTGGTCAGAAGAGGGTGATCACTGTTAGTCTTATATAGCATCAACAAAATAGAAGGCTTTTTTTTTTTTGAAGTGAGGAATTGAGGAAAGAAGATTCATAAAATTTAATGGATTGAACTGGTTATTTAGGAAGAATTTGTTTTCTTGGAAGAGAATCTTTTCCTTTATTTTCTCTTAAAATTATGCCTATTTGCCCTCTTAAGGACATTGCACTAAGTTCTCTAGGCTGTGTGGTAAGAGCACTCCAGTCTAGGTTGAAACATTCAGCCTTGTTTTTTCTAATGAATGCTGACTGTGAATATGATTTACTGCTGCCGTGTTGACTTAGTCCTCACTCTTTAGCCAACAGGAAATGACACAACCATGTGAGTACTGAAAAAGAAGTCATTTTGAAATTGATCATCCCTTTCTCTGTTTATGGTTAATTTGACAAATAGTCCATTGCATTCTTTAGAAACCCAGACCACATGATTTTGATTCTGTATATTATAGGGTACAAATAACCCTTTCCACCTGCCCCTCTCAAATTTCAGATCTTTGATGCCTGATGCCGTTTGTTTATACTTCAATATTTCCTAGGTAAACAAAACAAACAAACAAAAATACAAAACTATCAGACCCATTAATTACTTTATCTACTAAACACCCAATTATACTTTATGTCAATTTGTCAATGAGATATGAAAAATATTTAAGGAATTGCCCTAAGAAAACATTTTAAAGGATGAGTTCTTTATACATTATTCTCTTGAAGCATGTAGTATGTTCCAAAGATACACCTTTTCCAGTATTTTAGGAGTAGTCAAAGGGAAACAGAGATTATTACTGAGCACCAATTAGGTCTTCTTTTGGAGATTGCCAGAGCTTCATTGCCAAGCTGATGAGATGTACTGAGTGGAGTTATTTATGGCTATGTGTACAGTCAAGTGGCATTTAATATTTTAATCTAAGGCTTAAAAGAGAGATTTAAAGATGTCCTATCAAGTCTCTACAAAGATCTTATGTGGAAATTTTTGCCCCCTCTGTTGAAATAGCAACAACAATAACAACAACAAAAAAAATGTGAAAACTTAGTTGAGGTCTGTGTTAGTTTAATTTAAAAAAGCAGTAATTGTTAGGTCAAGCTTATTTAAAAAAACACTTAGTAGCCACTATTTTATTATTATTGAACTCAAAGTGAGGAAACAGAAAACAATGGCTAGGATACCTTGAAGAGAGTCATTAGCTCAGGCAAAGGCAAAGGCAGAGAGTAGATTTTAAAGCATTTAACTCAACGTGTTCTGTAGAAGAGTAGTTGTCAAATAGGTTTGGACATGGGCTACTACTTTGGCTGGCAAAACTAACCAACCAACAAAGAAAAAATATAGATGATCTATAGGATACTGCACCCAGGATGAGAGGGGAGATTACAAAAATTTTGATGGCAAACCTATAAAGAGATGTCTAAGCTTTGTACTCTGTCATATTTATTTAAAAGTCAAGTGCCATAGATGGGATTATATTAGAACTTAAATCCTGAGCAACCTGTCAACAAAGGCTATAATGGCTCACTAGTGTTTCCTGGCACTGAATTTGAAAACCACTACTCTAGACAAGTTTATTATTTATTTATTTATTTATTTATTTATTTATTTATTTATTCATTTTGATACGGAGTCTCTGTCACCCAGGCTGGAGTGCAGTGGCGCAATCTTGGCTCACTGCAAGCTCTGCCTCCCGGGTTCACGCCATTCTTCTGCCTCAACCTCCAGAGTAGCTGGACTGCAGGCGCCCACCACCACGCCCAGCTAATTTTTTGTATTTTTAGTAGAGATGGGGTTTCACCGTGTTAGCTAGGATGGTCTCGATCTCCTGACCTCGTGATCCGCCTGCCTCGGCCTCCCAAAGTGCTGGGATTACAGGCGTGAGCCACCGCGTCTGGCCAGTTTATTATACTTTTGGTGGGCAGAGGGTAATGTTTCCTTTTGACACAACTGATTTGACTTCAGCAGAGCAGATTCAGTAATTCAGATCATAGTTTCAACTAAATTGGTCGCAGCCAACTAGACTTACCAATCAGTTTATGGCTTACCTGATAAAGACAGTAGAAATATGACAGTATTGATTCTTTCCTTTTGTCACAGAAATGGGAACAAAATTATTTTATTCTTTTAATTATTAAAATACTTTGTTTTCATTTTAAATAGTCTAGTTAAATTTTTTTTATATCCAGGCTATATAATAAAACCCCAAATCTTATTCTTTCCTTTGAAGGACACCAGTTTGGGGGAAGAGGGCATCATGGAAAATATACCCAAATGCTCAAAATAGCACTCAAGAATATCTAAGGTAACGTAGATCCAGATAAGGTCTTGAAACCAGTTATTTTTGAAAAAGTACGTCAGGAAGAGGAAAAGTACTCTTTCATCAGTGACCGACAATAATCTTGCATTCTATAAACATCTTCTAGTCCTGGGGGTCTGCTGGGCACTGTTCCATCACAAGCTCATAGTAATGCTCTCTGAAAGGCTGTGTTGACTTAGTCCTCACTGCTTTTTACAGTGCTAGCTGAGGTATTACTTATTGATAACTGTTGGATATGACTATGAACTGTTAACACCTTAACACTGGCCACATAAGCAGAGGTCAAATGATTCATCGCAATCTGATTCTGGCTCTTGTCTAAGACATTTCTGTAGGTCACATCATTGTTACCAAACCATGGCAGACTGGCCATAGATTAAAGGAGTATGAAAGCATTTTGATGCCATTTCTGGTGACTAGGAAGGTATATAAGTTATATAAGAGAAAAAAAAAAAAAAAAAAAACCTACTGTCCTGTTCTTTAAAAGCAAAGAGGAGGTCCTAATACATCAATAATATAACTTATCTTAATTCTAACAGAGCAGAAAGCTATCGTCAGCACATCGTATGAAGCCATTGCTCTTAATAAATATTTACTGAGGATTTATGCCAGTACATTTTGTTCCGGCTTACATAGCCTTCATGCTGCCTCTGAAAATGCCCCATAGTGCTTCCACACTGTCACAGCTACACTATGGAATCAATCAAATGACTGCTCTCCTGAGTACCCCATGTCATCAAGTCCCACATATAGAAGTCTTAGTTAGTAATAGATGAAATCACTAATGGCTCTTAACACATTGGCACCAGGGCACATACGCTGGTTCATGTAGAATTAAGACAGACATATGAAACTAGATTTTGTGGTACATCAGAAATCTTGGCATGGTGGGGAAAAGAAAAAACAAAGAAATGTGAATGCATTTATTTTTTCATTAAAAAATAAGAATTAAAAAGAATAGCAAATATTAGCCTTCCAAAAGAGAGGTTTATTTATTATAAAGCACAATGGAAGTCATTCAACTTTGATGCATTTTCCAAAAAAGCTAACTAGCTGTTGCTCAATTAATATTTCTTGGGAACTTTCCAAGAATGGTACTTTCCAGAAAAGTCTGAAATACATGAATTTGTGGTTTAATTTTCCCCCCAGACTTTTCAGTTTGCATTTTCAATAGTCTTGTTGAATGCTTCCTGGCCTATATTTCTTGGTCCTCCTTCTACTCCCCGGCTATTCCCTGCTAAGCCTCTCTCTGTTTATGTGCCTTCCTCACAACACCTGCTTGCAGAAAATTAACATGGAGGGCCTGGAAAACCCTTCCATGTTAATTAACATGGAAGGTGAGGTCAAAAAGAATTGCAAAAAAGAGAATCAGAAGACTTTACAGTTTTTTGGAACTCACCTACCTGAAGTTGCCTATGGACTATAACACACCTTGAGTCCTCCACAACTGACCGATGTGGATAGAATTTTTCACAGGGCTCTCAAACATTCCCTGGTGAATAAATAAACTCTGGAAACTGCAATTCTAACCATAAAAGTCTCTTTCTGTAACAGTCCAGAATGGCTGGGGCATAGGCTAGGGCATGGGTGCAAGAATAACAGAAATCCTTTGGACAGCAAATTATTTGGGTAATTCCAGGTCCCCGATGTTCACTGTTCCCATATACACAACAGCCCTGAAGGCCTTCACTACTGTGGAAAAAAAAGTAGTTTGCATTAAAATATAAACAGAGTATTAGACTGAAAATTCAGTCTTCCAAAGGAAATTTGGGATATAAACAAGATCTCTACATTTTCTAAAATTACACAATGACTGCAAAAAATAAGGTTATAATTTGGAGAGTAAAATTTTGCTTGTATCTTGAAAACGTAAATGATCCTTAAATTCCTTCCAGAAAAAGAAAAAGAAAAAGTCAGCCTTATTACAATGAGTACAGTAATTGTAAATGAATGTTTGTGCTCACGTCATGGAATAGATGCATGCCAGTTGTATTCAGTGATGCAGTGCATTCCACTCTCTAATCTTAAAACCTCTGTAGGGAAGTTGCTGTAAGAAACTGAAATGCAATTTCCTTGCAATAAAATTCTTTCTTAGGCACGACGCAGCCCTAAAGGGTTATGGGCTCGGGCAAGCAGTTAGTTAGTCACTCTCTTCTTTCTGGTCTATATCAGGTTGGAATATATATCAAAGGGAGCCATAAAGTGGTTGGGGAGATTAAAAGGAAACAACAACAATGTTTAGACTGAATGTCTTGATAGTCCATCCATTCCCTTCTGCTTTGAAAATGGTGAGTAATTATAGCTTTAAGAGGCATACAGCTACAGTGACTTCACGTGGTGTTGGGAATAAAGATATTTGGATTTTAGCCTGAGATTTCCACTAACAAGCCGTGTGTTCCTGGGCAAATATTTAACGTCTCTGGGTGTCAAGTTCTCCACCTGTACAGTTAGTGGGCTGACCTGTAAGACCTCTGAGACCTCATATGGCTCTCATATGCCATGGGGTATTACTTAGTTTTTAGCTCAGTTGAAATAATTGTATCCTCTATTGCCTGCCTTCCCAAAGCCTGCAGCATGCAGGCTCCCAAATGCAAGATTTGGGGCACCCGCTTCATTTTCCTAGGCCCCAGATTCTCTGCAAGCAGTTCTGTATTTGGGCTTATGAATTCAACTATGTGACATGTTGAGATCATTGATCAAAAGGCACTGGATTTCTGTCTCATCTAGATAATATTTATAAGGCATTGAAAAAATTCATTCAAATCCAATTCAAAAGAGTAGATTTTAACATGAGCAAGCAAACTGGTTTCTTCATATGTGCACACACAAATATACCTGCATAAATATGACATATCATACATGCCAGATTTGGGGGTTTGAAGAGCTTCGTTTTATACTTTATGTCATTGAGGTACAGATCTTGAGTGTACCAACGAATGAATTTTGACAAATGTATATGCTCCTGTTATCAATATCCCAAGCAAGATACAAAGCACTGCCCAGAAAGTTTTCTCATGCTCCTTTCTAATCAAACTGTCTTCTTCCAGAAACAATTATTATCCCCACAAATTAGTTTTGCCTATATATATATATATATATATATATATATATATTTTTTTTTTTTTTTTTTTTTTTTTTTTTGGGACGGAGTCTCGCTCTGTCTCACAGGCTGGAGTGCAGTGGTGTGGTGTGATCTTGGCTCACTGCAAGCTCCGCCTCCTGGGTTCACGTCATTCTTCTGTCTGAGCCCCGTGAGTAGCTGGGACTACGGGCGCCCGCCACCACGCCCAGCTAATTTGTTGTTGTTGTTGTTGTTGTTGTTGTTTTGTATTTTTTAGTAGAGACGGAGTTTAACCGTCTTAGCCAGGATGGTCTCAATCTTCTGATCTCGTGATCCACCTGCCTCGGCCTCCCAAAGAGCTGGGATTACAGGCGTGAGCCACCGCGTCCTGCCCAATTTTGCCTATTCTTGAACTGGATGTATTGCATAATATAAATATCTTGTGTAGCTGCATTCATGTGGTTGCATGTATTTGTAGTTTGTTCCTTTTTTGCTGAGTAGTATTTCATTGTGTGAACATACCACAATTTGCTTATCTGTGCTTCTGTTGAAAGACATTCGGATTAATTCCAAGTTTTTATGATTATAAATTAAGTAGAGTGACCATTTCTTTTACACAACTTTTTGGACATCTTTTTACCTTTGCATGTAAATACCTAAAATTAGAATTGCTAGGTCAAAGGTTATGTATATGTTTAATTTTAGGAGAAATTGCCAGTTTTCCAAAGTGGTTGTACTATTTTACTTTCCACCGGCAATATGAGTAATCCATAGCTCTACCTTCTCTCTGACATTGAGTAGTTTTAATCTTAGGAATTCTAATGGATATATGACTTTTTTTTGTACTTTTAATTTGCATTTCCCTAATGTATTTAATATATTTTCATATGTTTACTGGCTATGATGAATATTTTATCCTGGTATGTGGCTAGACTTTTTTTTTATTAGTGTCTTGAATTTTTTTTTTTTTTTTTTTTTGAGACAAAGTCTTGCTCTGTTGCCAGTCTGGAGTACAGTGGCACGATCTTGTCTCACTGCAGCCTTCTGCCTCCTGGGTTCCAGTGATTCTCCTGCCTCAGCCTCCTGGGTAGCTGGGATAACAGGTGCATGTCACCATGCCAGGCTAATTTTTGTATTTTTAGGAGAGACAGGGTTTCATCATGTTGGCCAGGCTGGTCTCAAACTCCTGACCTCTGGTGATCCACCCGCCTCGGCCTCCCAAAGTGCTGGGATTACAGGCATGAGCCACCCTGTCCGGCCAATGTTTTGAATTTTGATAAGTCCTGTTTATCCACTTTTCCCTTTATAGTCAGTACTCTTTGCATTTTATCTATAAATTGTTGCCAGATCATAAGTTCACAAAGATAGTCTCCAGTTGTTTATTTTATAGATTTAACTTTTACATTATGTCTGTAATACTTCTCTGCTTAATTTTTGTGTATAATATAATAAGTTAGTCATATCTCTCACTTTTTCTTGATATGGATATCCACTTGATTCACCCTCTTTTGTCGACAAGAATAATCATTATAATCATTTTACCAATAAATTTTATTGACAGTTTGTAAAAAAAAAAAATCTTTTGACTATAAATGGATGGGACTGTTTCTGGGCTTTGTATATTGTATCATTAATCTATTATCTAGCCTTCTATGAATACCACATTCTCTTGATTGCTATAGCATTGTACTAAGTCTTGAAATTATGTAAGTACTCCAACTATGTTATTCTTTTGCAAGAGTGTTTTACTGATTCTAGGCCTTTTACATTTCCATTTAAATGTTAGTTTTAAAAAACATTCCTGCTGGGTATGTGATTGGAATTGCATTGAATCTACAGATTAATTTGAGGACAGTTGGGATATTAACAATATTGAGTCTTGTAATCCATGTATATGATATATCCCTCCATTTATTTATTTTTAATTGAAAAAGTATGTTTGTTTGGGTAAAATCAAAGTATTTATCAGTAAAGTCCTCTGAGGTGCTCATATAGAAAGACACTATAGACATATAAAATATCATTATTGTTATTATTATCATTAATAGCTAGCCTGGAACTTTAATGATTTTCTTTTTTTCTCTCTCTTGTTCTCTTTAAATTTTTTTTTTTTTTTTTAATTTCCATAGGTTTTTGAGGAACAGGCGGTGTTTGGTTACATGAGTAAGTTCTTTAGTGGTGACTCGTGATATTTTGGTGCACCCATCACCCAAGCAGTATACACTGAACCCAATTTGTAGTCTTTTATCCTTCACCTGCTTCCCACCCTTTCCCCTGAGTCCCCAGAGTCCATTGTATCATTTTTATGCCTTTCCATCTTCTCAGCAATACTGTGTAGTTTCCAATGTACACATCTTGCACATATATTGTTAAACATACCCCTAAAGTATGTTTTGTGCTATTGTGTTTAATTTCCAATTGTTGATTGATAACACATAGAAATAGAATTGATATTTGTATATTCGTCTTGAATTCCTAAACTTTAATCAAATCATGTCATCACTACTTATCTAGTAGATCTAGTAGATATTATCGGGTTTTATGGCTTTTCTTATGGGGGTAGATTCCTTAGGATTTTCTTCATATACAATCATGTCAAAAATGAAAACAATTTTAATTCCTCTTTTCTAACTTTTATGTCTTGCAATGATTAAGGCAAGTACAATGTTGAATCAAATTAGTGAAATAAACATACTTTTTATTTGACTTAGTGGAAAATGTTTAGTATTTCACCATTAAGTATAATGTTAGATGGAGATTTTTCATAGATTCCTTTTATTGTATTGAGGAAATT
The DNA here is from genome assembly GCF_047675955.1 of Chlorocebus sabaeus. Lineage (NCBI taxonomy): Eukaryota > Metazoa > Chordata > Mammalia > Primates > Cercopithecidae > Chlorocebus > Chlorocebus sabaeus. Next base: position 37,794,136 of record NC_132913.1, read on the forward strand.
ATCCTTTACCCCAAGTTCGCTGAGACTTTGTTTAATTTTGTTAAATGTTCTTTCCATGTCTATTGAAATGACCATGGGATTTTTTCCTTTTTGATTTACATGCAAAAATCAACAAAAAGTTTTTTCAAAAAGTTAATGAAATTGGCTCACGCCTGTAATCCCAGAACTTTGGGAGGCCGAGGTGGGCAGATCATGAGGTCAGGAGATCAAGACCATCCTGGCTAGCACGGTGAAACCCAATCTCTACTAAAAATTAAAAAAAAAAAAAAAAAAAGTTAGCCAGGTGTGGTGGCGGGTGCCTGTAGTCCCAGCTACCTGGGAGGCTGAGGCAGGAGAATGGCATGAACCCAGGAGGCGGAGCTTGCAGTGGGGCCAGATCACACCACTGCACTCCAGCCTGTGTGACAGAGTGAGATTTTGTCTCAAAAAAAAAAAAAGTTAATGAAATTAATAAACCCCTAGCAAGATTAAGAAAAAACAAAGAAATCACAAAATATCAAAGTCAAGAATAAAACAGGAACTACCACCACAGATCCTACAGACATTATTAGAAGGATAATTTTAAAATACATTATGAATAGATCTATGCCAACAATTTTGACAACATAGATGATTTACATTGATGTTTGAATGTAAACCAATATTGTTTTTTTTTTTTTTCTTGACACAGTCTTGCTCCAGGTTGAAGTGCAGTAGCATGATCTCAGCTCACTGCAACCTCTGCCTCCTGGGTTCAAGTGATTCTCCTGCCTCAGCCTCCTGAGTAGCTGGGATTACAGGTGTGCACCAACACACCCAGTTAATTTTTGTATTTTTAGTAGAGACGAGGTTTCACCATGTTGGCCAGGCTGGTCTTGAACTCCTTACCTTAGATGGTCCGCCCACCTCGGCTTCTCAAAGTGCTGGGATTACCAGCATGAGCCACCATACCCAGCCCAATATTGTATTAAGATAAGCACTATTTGGTCATGATGTCTTTTGTAAGAATTTACAAAAGAATCCCTTTTCAGATTTTGGTATAAGGGTTATATGGCCTCATAAAACTAATTGATATGTGTGCACTGCCCGTCACCACCACCCCCGACCCCTGCCCACCATCTATTTTCTAGAAAAGTTTGTGTAAGGTTGATTTTTGTTTCTTTTTTCTTAAATGTTTGGTAGAATTCACTCCCAAAGACATCTGGCCCAGGAGTATTTTTTTTGGGAGAAAGTTATAAATTACACGTTCAATTTTTAAAATATGTATACTATTATATAGATTGTATATTCCTTCTTTTATCACTTTGGAAATTATATATATATATATATATATATATATATATATATATATATTTTTTGTTGTTGTTGTTGTTGTTGAGACGGAATCTTGCTCTGTCGCCTAGGCTGGAGTGCAGTTGCGCAATCTCGGCTCACTGCAAGCTCCGCCTCCCGGGTTCACTCCTGCCTCAGCCTCCCTAGTAGCTGGGACTACAGGCGCCTGCCATCATGACCGGCTAATTTTTTGTAGTTTTAGTAGAGACGGGGTTTCTCTGTGTTAGCCAGGATGGTCTCCATCTCCTGACCTTGTGATCTGCCCGCCTCGGTCTCCCAAAGTGCTGGGATTACAGGCAGGAGCAACCGCGCCCGGCCGGAAATTATATTGTTCTGCTGAGATGGAGTCTTGCTCCCTCTCCCAGGTTGGAGTGCAATGGCGCAATCTCGGTTCACTGCTACCTTCGCCTCCCAGGTCAAGTGACTCTCCTGCCTCAGCCTCCTGAGTAGCTGGGATTACAGGCCTGTGCTGCCACACCTGGCTAAATTTTGTATTTTTAGTAGAGATAGGGTTTCACTATGTTGGCCAGGCTGGTCTAGAACTCCTGACCTCGTGATTCACCTGCCTCAGCCTCCCAAAGTGCTGGGATTACAGGTGTGAGCCACTACACCCAGCCGGAAATTATATTTTTCAAGGTATCTGTCCTTTTCATCTATATGGTCAAAATTGTTTACATAGAGCTGTTCATATTTTTTTATTATCCTTCTAATGTCTGTAGGATCTATGGTGATAGTTCCTCTTTTATTCTTGACTTTGATATTTTGTGATTTCTTTATTTTTGCTAAACCTTGCTAGAGGTTTATTACTTTTATTAACTTTTTGAAAAAACTTAATTTGTTGATTTTTGTATTCGTTGAGATTAATTTATTTATGTTCTTATCTTTACTTCCTTTCTTTCAATTACTTAAAACAATTTGCGTTTCTTTTTATGAATTTTTAAGGTGGAAGAAATTATTGATTTTAGAACTTAAATATAAGCATTAAAAGCTATGAATTTACTTTTAAGTTCTGTTTTAGCTGCGTCTTACAAATTCCAATTTGTTGTATTTTTTATTGCTCAGGTCAAAATATTTTCTAATTTCTTTTGTGATTTCCTGTTTGACCAATGGATTATTTAGAAATATGTTGCTTAGTTTCCAAATATTTGGAAATTTATTGATATCTTTTTATTACTAATTTTTACTTTAATTCTGTTGGGGGTCAGATAAAATACTCTGTGATTTCAATACTTTTGAATTTATTGAAAGGTTTTAATATTGTCTTTTTTGTTAATATTACATGCATGCTTGAAAAGAAAGTATATTCTGCATTTCTTGGATAACAGACTAGACAAAAGTCCATTAGATCACATGTTGATGGTGCTGTTCAAATATAATATAATGCTATTGGCTTTAAAAAAATTTACTTGTTTTATGATTTGCTACAAATAAGCTGTTGAAGTCTCCAATAATGATTGTGAATTTGTCTATTTCTCCCTTCAGTTTTGTCAATTTTGTTTTATGTATTTTGAGGCTCTGTTATCAGATGAAAATTTAAATTTACACATTTAAATTCTTTTTGAATAAATTCAACCTTTTATCATCACAAAATATGTCTCTTTATCTTGGATATTGACTCTTGTTTGAAGACTATTTCTCTGATATAAATGAAGTCACAATGGCTTTGTTGTGAATAATATTCACATGATGTATATTTTTTTCTTTTTACTTTTATACTGTTTGTGTCTTTATAATTAAAGTGGATTTCTTATTGACCGCATATAGTTGTCTTGTGTTGTTACGCATTCTGATAATCTCTGTTTGTAATTGGAGTTTTTGAGCTCTTTATATTTAATGTAGATTGACAGAGTTCAGCTGGCTATAGTTTTTATTGCCTTTTTTTCCTCTTCCATGGGAAGATTTCTTTTGTCATATATTGTCTAAATAGATTCCTAGGTGTCATACTCTCAGCTTGAGTTGCTTTCTATCTCTCAAGGAAAGGGGATCAATGGAACATATTGCTCTAAATAGAAGCAAATAAACTGGGAAGTGGAAAATAAGTCAGTTGGGTACATAGGTTCTAGGGTGGATCACACAATTCATGGTCATTTTAAAGAGAGGACTTATCAGAGGATCAGTGTCAACACTGGTGGTTCTTTTCCAGGGCCAGCACCACCCCTGACAATGCTAAATATTTTCTTTGGTGATTTGTGGGAATAATAATTAAGGGAGTAAATAATGCATTGTCAGATGGAAAGGTTAGCCAATTGTTGTCCAGATCATATATATAATGATATGTTGGAGGAATAATCATTAGTAAACAAAAGGCATGCCAATACATATATCTTCAGCTGATACATTGAAAAACAAAGTTAAACATTTCAGAGCTCATGAAGATGAGCAAGATTAGCAGAAACAAAACATCTTGAAGTCAACATGGATAATAAAATTACTATTTCACTGCAGGAGTCCAATAATTTGAAAACATTATTTTGAGACTACAATTCAGACATAGTAGTAAAACATGTCAGAATAATGACATTACTTACATACTTAGCACCAGCATACTGTGTCCAGTTCTGGATTCCCTGATTAATGTGGGGGAACTACATGAATTTCAGAGAAGAATTAGAACTTTGACTTTAGATGCACAAGAATAATTACAGATAACTGTCAAAACTTCACATTTAACTGATACTTAGCCTCAGAAAGCTTGAAGCAAGTTATTGGAAGCCACATAGTTAATATATGGCAGAATTGTGACTACAGCCTTGACTCTTAATCTCTTGTCTATTGATCCTTCCAGTTCTCAATGTGAACTACTAATTCTGAAATTAAAGGAGATGAGAAAGTATGCAGGGTAGTGAGATCATTTATTTTAGAAAGAAAATGGCAGTTCAAATACAATATCTATCACTGTATTAGTTTGTTCTCATGCTGCTATTAAGAAGTACCCGAGGCAGTGTAATTTATAAAGGAAAGATGTTTAATTGATTCACAATTCCACAAGGCTAGAGAGGCCTCAGGAAACTTACAATCATGGTGGAAGGGGAAGCAAACACGTCCTTCTTCATATGGCAGCAGGAGAGAGAAGTGCCAAGCAAAGGGGGAAGAGTTCCTTATAATACCATCAGATCTCATGAGAACTCACTGTCATGAGAACAGCATTGAGGTAACCACTCCCATGATTCAATTTCTTCCAACTGAATCCCTGCCATGACACGTGGGGATTATGGGAACTACAATTCAAGATGAGATTTGGATGGGGACACAACCAAACATTATCAATTATCAAGCCTATGAAATATTCTAATTTAAAAGATAGTGACTAGACATTCTTCATCTTCTTTAACAAAGAACTTCATTTCCACTGAGGACTAAACGAGGAAATGCACAAAAATGTGCAAGAGGCAGAATTTAGGAAACACATGAAAGAACTATTCCAAATAGGAATTATTACTAATTAGTATGGTAGAGTATAATATCTGGCCCTTAGAGGTTTGATTCTTTTAAAAATTAGGATATAGTTTCACCTATATAAGATGGTAAAACTTACAGATGAGAGAAATAAACGAAATATTTGTTCAAAATCCCTAAAATTTCATACTAGATATTTTTATTTGCTCTTATTTTTTGCTTGTTTCTATTTTTCTTGCAAGATCATTCCAAGAAAAAGAAACAAAAGTTGAGGTCAATTGAATGTTCCTGGTCTTAGTACTATCTAATGCCATTCCTAGAGTAAGCTGATTTCCTGCTAAGCCTTTACTGTGATATTACTGCTTCTATCTTTTATTGTAAACTATAGAGTTGTGGTGTTAGGTGGGACAATTAAGCACTCACCCTGGCTGACCAAAATGTGGTCACAAGATTTTTTAGAGAGTATGCTATTGCTTGTCTATGGCAAATGGAATTTTTGATAAATACTGTAACAAAATTTTAAATTGTCAGATTGTTAATTGTTCAAAATAATAACGTATTATTAGTTTATGGGAGAAATAAGATCCTCATGCCACAAACTATGTAAAAAACTAAAGCTAAATTACTTGTAGTGACTTTTGCTTACGTGACAGTTTTAAAATGAAAAGCAAATTCAAATAACATTAAAATCTGTATTACATAATTTAAAAGATATATAAACTGGAACAACTGCAATGATCTTAGAAATTAAAGATTTCTTTTTGTTATTTATTTTTTCGCAGAGTCCCTAGCATGAATAAAACAATATAGCATTTTTGATAATTAAAAGTAAATTTAAGTTCTTTTTTGTTTCGTTTTGTTTTTTGAGACGGAGTCTCGCTTGGTCACCCAGGCTGGAGTGCAGTGGTGCGATCTTGGCTCACTGCAACCTCCACCTCTCAGGTTCAAGTGATTCTCCTGCCTCAGCCTCCCGAGTAGCTGGGACTACAGGCACATGCCACCATGCCTGGCTAATTTTTTGTATTTTTAGTAGAGATGGGGTTTCACTATGTTGGCCAGGCTGGTCTCAAACTCCTGACCTCATGATCCACCTGCCTCGGCCTCCCAAAGTGCTGGGATTTCAGGCATGAGCCACCATGCCCGCCTGAAGTTCTTTTCTAGACAAATACTTTCAACCAAGAAAAATAACTGTGTTTTAGTTCATTTCAAGGTTGATTCTTTTCTATTAGAGTGTTTACAAATGATTCTGACAAAGTTCACACAACAAAAGCATTATTTTTCTTCCAAGAATGCACCTCTGTAATAACAAAATGAGCATCAACCAAGGGATAAAAAAAGTTTCTTTTCTTGAATATATGTGGGGTCCATATGTTACCAAATTTATAAAGAAAGAAAAACATTCACTATAACATCTCGTTGTTTGGAGTGGCATAAGTGTTTTTAAAAATATCTAATATTTTAATTTTTTTCCATTGAGGAAATGTACATCCCTTATAGTATTTTCTAAAATATTTTGCTATGTCATAGAATCTGTGGCATTCATGTTTTGGGCCCAGTCATATCTCCATATAAAGAGAGGAATTATGTATAGTTGACTGGACAAAAGCTTGAACAGTGGAGTGAATATTTGATGGAGAGCTGGTTTCAGATTTTGACTCTTCCTGTGAATGAGCACTGTGGGCGAGTCATTTTACCTTTCTCTTCTTTGTGCTTGTGGACAATGGCTCAATTACATTCTTTTGATTCTAGTAACAAGAAAAGTAACATTCATCTCTGACTTACCTGATATCTTTGCTTGTCCCTATGGTTACTCACTGTGAGAGAGGGCAGAACACCCTGGCAAATGCAGGAAAGCTTGGAGTGACCACATGGCAGCCCTGTAGGATGCCCACAGTAGTCTTCCACCCTACAGGAGACACTTATACCCCTCTCTATTTTGAACAAAATGAATCTTAAGAGATCATCTTTAATGGTTGTAAATAGATGAATATTGCCATTGTTCAGTTTAAAACGACACATGTGGTAAACATTATCTGAATATTAATTCCACAATGTCTTACGATAATTAGAACTACACCAGAGTAAGATCTTACCTCCTGAAACCTAATAGAGTGAATTTTTTAAGAGGGTACTATTTCCAGACAGTCAAATATTTCAGACAGAATAGCACCGGATCTATTTTGAGGACTCCCGTGAACTTCCACAGCATAATATTTTATTTACTTCTGATACTTTTAATAAATATGGAGAATGTCTTAGCTCAGACTCCCCTAATAAAATACCATAGACTGCATGGTTTAAACGACAGAAATTAATCTCACAGTTCTAGAGGTTGGAAAATCAAAAATTGAGATCTGGCAAGGTTCAGTTTTTGGTAAGGTCTATTTTCCTGGCTTGTAGTTGGCCACCTTGTTAACGTGTCCTCACATGGCCTGTCCTCTGTCCATGTGCTAGAAGATATTTCTCTCTCTCTTCCTCTTCTTAGAAGGCCACCAGTTTTATTGGATTAGGGCCCCACCCTCGTAACCTCTTTTAACCTTAATTACTTCCTAAAGACATTATCTCTAAATATGGTCACATTAGGGGTTAGAGCTTCAACATATGAACTTGGGATAGAGAAGGGCACAGTTCAGTCTGTAACAGAAAATAAATATGGAGATTTATTGGGAGTGTCTCAACTGCTGAAATTTTTTTTTTTTTTTTTTGAGATAGAAAATTACTTAAATGTGTAACTAAATGTGACTTGATTTTTAAATTTTGGTAATATTTTTAAAGATAAAATACTTTTGTGTCTTTGCCCAGCTTTGACAGACTTTTATATTTATAAAATACATTCAGACATTTCATAGATTAGAAAACAACCTTTGTTACATTACTAGCTTTTGGGTTCAGAAAATCACCATAGCATTAGAGTGCCTTTATAAGAACTATGAGGTGCGTGAAATATCAACATGATATAAAGCCAGAGAGATTGAGTTCTGTACCTTCACTATAAAAATTATAAAACCAAGGTGTAAAGAAAGCCATAGGCAAATTAGCAACTAAGGCACTTATGCAACCTTGACCAGCCTTCTGACACTCAACTTCACCTTGCTTTCCTCAGTACTCCATCCAGCAATCTTTCTTGCTTCTATCCAGGTTTTTTTAAAGTCCAGAATTAAATTTAAAACTCTGCTGCAGGATGTATGCCAGCGTAACCTGTCTACAGCTGAGCAGATTTTTATGTCTGTGAAGTGGTGGCACAACTTTGACCTTATATATTGATCCATAAATCTGAATTTCAAAGTAAATAGAGATTCTTAGGAATTAAAAAGGTCATAAGATGACCTTATTCAGAAGAATTATGTAATAAATATGACATTATTGTTGGCAGGTTTAGTGCTCATCAGATGGACTAGAATATTGATAAAATATATTATAGGTTATTTTATGAAATACATTGATATAAGTTAAGTAATCAACAACGATTGTCATTTATTCAGTACCTATCAGGAACACAGCATTAAATAGAAAAATGACACAATGACTCTGCTTCCCAAATTGCAAACAACCTTTCAATGGCACTTAAAGTATTTTAAACTAATATGAAATATATTCATTGTCTCATAAACAAAGGATGTTTATAACAAGATCATAATTAAAATTGAAAATAAAATCACAAATATTGTAAAGCTAGTGAATATTTTATTATATCTCAAACCATTGTAGTGAAAACTGCCAATTTACTACTCAGTACAAGTCAGACATAGGGGTGAGGTGGAACCAAAGGGAAGGGAAAGAGGAATGCTAAATAAATGCTTATCCTTTGGGATGCTAAAATCCACCTGATGTTAGCCTATTAATTTGCTTAACCACTACTGGTCTCTTGCCCCAGCCTGAGTGCCTCAGTGAGATAGAGAAAGGTAACTCTCTGCTTTCACAGTGAGTTGTAAAATACTTTTGCTAATAATAGTGTAGGTAAGTGCCTGGTTCAGATGGGATTAGAGCAAGGGCATGGAACATTCCTGCTTTGGGTGGAAAAAAGATCTCAGTGGTGTTACTGAGCCCAAGTGTCATACAAAACTGCTGAAAAGCAATAATTAAACTTACACCTTTAACTTTGTTAAATCAATTATCTAAAAAGCTCCACCCCTGTGGAAAAAAATAAACCAGTGTGAGTCTGCTGTTGACAACTACAGTGATTACATGGGACATGTGGTTTGAGATTATTTGGATTAAGAACAAATTGTATGTATGCAGTGTTCAACTACTCAGGAAATATTGTGATTCTTCTAGACATGTTCACTATTATATGATATCAACCTATCTCAGATAAAGCCAAAGGTGTCCCCAGAAGGGCATCAAATCATAGTTTATAGGTCTATGTGTTTATAGGTCTATGTGTGTGGTTTTTTTTAATTAAGGTGCTTTATTTTAGATCTTTTAAAAATTATTTAATTTTTATTTTATTTTATGATGATGATTATTTTTCAGAGACCGGGTCCCACTCTGTTACCCAGTCTGGAGTACAGTGGCACCACTATAGCCCACTACAGCCTCAAACTTCTAGGCTCAAGCAATCCTCCCACTTCAGCATCCCAACCAGGCGGGTAGATGTTAAAATAAAAAAGTTCTGAATTATAAAACTTTCCTAAATGCTACTTATAAGGAAAATATTGTCATATAGGGCAAGTGGAGGATAGAATGGACTATATTGAAAACATGAAGATTTTCATAGTCCACGGGAACAAACCTCAATATAGCAACTATTTAAGAAACCAGAGACCTCATTCAGTCTTGAAGAAAGAAGACTAATGGATAAAACAGCCAGGTGTTAAATTCAGCACCTCCTGTTGAGGTTAAGGAGATTGTAAAGAAGAATCTATGTCCCTATGCTTTTCTTTGATTTGTCTAATAAGTGTGCGTGTATGTGTGCACATGTTTGAAGTCTTCCTTTTTCTTATACCTCAGAGTCAGCACCTGCCTCTTTTCTCTATATGGGTTTGTCTTTTAATGTGGATTATAAGATTCTCTAAGGCATACTCCTGCTGTGATACAAACCTATGATGAGTGCTCAACATATTAGACCAGCCTATCAATTATTAGCCTCCTCTCTGGAAGCAAGAGTGGCATTTACCGACTGATTTTTACCAGACAGCTAAAGGGTCATCTTCCTAGGAAAATTGATTATTTTTATCTAGAAGAGATTATTTTTCTAAAGAAGAGTTCACTCTGCGTTTGCTCTGCTGAATTGTCACTAAGAATTATTTAAGTCCAAAACATAACTAGTCTCCGGTCACCTCAAGTTCTGTAGATATACCACACAATTACCTAGAGGCATCTCAATTAAGTGAGCATGACTGTCCCAATTAGGCAAGAGTCCTAACTATTAAATATCATTAGACTTAATTTGATGCCCTGGGAAAACTCTTGATGAAACCCATCCCACTAAGGGCAGAGCACTGTCTGCTTAAATCCAAAGCAACATGCTCAGAACACACTTCTACAGTGAGGTTTATCAAGCCTCAGATAATATCATTGAGGATCACATTCTCCAGGTTTATAGAAATATAAAACATGAATGCTGAAAAGAAATTTGAAAATATTATTGCATTTGACCCTCTTACTTTAAGATGAGGAAATAAAAGCCTGTGAAGTTGTGGTTAATTAGTTCAGAGGAATGAGACTAGATTTTAAACCTCCTGACTCCTCCAGACAAGGGCTCTTTATGTGATACTATCATTCATCCTAAACAATGTCAGCAACTGAGGCACATCTCTAAAGTGATGACCTCTTAACATAGTTATGTTGTTGGCCATGGTACCAAAATCATAAAATTACAATACTTTGAGTTCTAATTAATATTTTAACCTTAAGGAAGCCAATCTTACTGTGCCTGATTTTTATTATTTGTAAATTAGAGATAATTTTGTCTATCTCATGAGGTTGTGAAGATTAAAGAAAATGTTGCTTGACAAGGTGCTTGTAAAAGGTAAAGATTTCTGTAACTATAATGCTAAACTGGAGGTGAAAATTTGTCTTTAGAAGCTTATCTGTGATTTTTGGTTCCAAATGGGAGATCAAGTACACGTGTTTATCTCTCTCCTATCACTCTCCCTCACCCCATGAAACCTCACTAAAATAGTAGTAGAGAATAAAGAAGATAAAACCCCAAACAGTAAAATACAATACAATACAATACAATACAATACAATACAATACAATACAATACAATACAATATAATACAATAGTAGTACAGAATAAAGAAGATAAAATCTGAAACAGTAAAAAAAAAAAAAAAAAAAAAAAGGTAGGGGTAGATATCAACAGACAAGAACTTGTAACAGATTTCTGAAGACAAACAGGAAATGAAGGAGTGGTGGTGGGTGATGCAGTTTGCCAGTGGACAACACAGTCATGAGTTCACGTGGAGAGATCCATGACTCTGGCTGGAGTTTATCGTCACTTAAGAACTCTGAAAAAGATTAGGCCTCAGAAATAGAAGATACTATTAAAGGTAAAGAAAAAGCTGTGGAAATAGCAAAAGAAAAATTAAATTCTGAGTATAACCCAGTTGATCTCCAGTAACAAAATGCCTGGCATCACGGTATCTATCCACTGTCATTACCACTGCCACTGCAACCACAGCAACCAAAGGACATTTTTCTAAAGAAGCTGAAGTAACTATTCAGGAGAAATTAGGGTAGATGGTGTGGGAGTTGGAAATCCATATCAAAACTCTCTGTACTCTGACATTTAGGGACACCAAAGCATGATAGCTCATTCCTTGTTAGTTCTTCCTGGAGAGAAGATTGTTGGTTATGGAGATTGTAAAGAAGATCCCTGCTTCTATACTATCACCCAGAGTGAAATTTTATGTTGCCTTATTCATTGGTATAATAATAATATTATTCATTAATATAATAATAATATATATTATTAATATAATAGATAACAAAGAAAGAAAGTTTTTGTGGAAATCCTATAGCATGAAAGGGAAATAAATAAAAATATTAACCTCAGAGAAAATAAAATAATCCAGGAAACTGAAAAGGATAAAACAAAAACCTCTAAATAGTATTCTTAGATAGATTTAAGAAGATGATATTATGTCCATCAAAAAACATAAGGATAAGAAAATGACAGAGAAAAAGAAAGAGCTTCTGGAATTTAAAAATTAGTGCTGAAAGGAAAAGAAAAAACAAAGCAAAATTTATAAAAGAAGTATTTAAGTAGATAAAATCTTTTAGAAAATAGTCAAATGACTATAGATGGAAAAGAAAAAAGATATGTGAAAAGATTAAAAAAAGATAACCAATCCAGCAAATATATTATCCAAATAATGAGTTTCAGAAAGAAAGAATAATAAAATCAGATGAGAAGATATATTATCAAAAAAATTAAAAACGTTTCTTGTAGAGAAGGACATAGACATTCATATTGAAGGAACTCAACATCTACACAAAATCAGTGAAAACCACATATGTAGGAACATCTGCTGGAAATTTCAGAACACTTAAGATTAAAAAGAACTCTCTAAAAGATTCCAGAGAAAATATATATAAATTTAAGTATATATTTTATATATACATACATACACACACACACACACACACACACACACACACACAGACACACACATGGTTGACTCTGAAACATGAGGGTTAGGAGCACTGACCTGCATGCAGTTAAAAATTTGCATGTAATTTTTGACTCCCCCAAAACTTAACTGCTCATACCCTACTGTTGACCAGAAGCTTTACTTATAAACAGTTGATTAACACATATTGTGTATATTATATGTATTATACACTGTATTCTTATAATAAAGTAAGCTATAGAAAAGAAAATATTAAGAATCTCATAAGGAAAATACGATTCATGTATTCACTATTCATTAAGTGGAAGTGGATCATCATAAAGATCTTCATCCTTACTATTTTCATGTAGAGTAGGCTGAGGAGGAGGAGGAAGAGGAGGTTTTGGTCTTGTCTGAGGGATGGCAAAGGTAGAAGAAAATCCACATGTAAGTGGACTCATGCAATTCAAAATCATGTTGTTCAAGGGTCAATTGCACATACATATTATATACATATACATATATCTAGATAGATAGATAGATAGATGACAAATAGATAGATCACTCTGGATATGATAAGCCAACAAAACAATGCCTTGCAAGCTGGAAATGTGATATACAAACCAGCCAAACTATCAAACATGGTATCAGAATAAACCTCTAAAGAGAGTCAACTTTCCAAGCAAACTTTCCTAGGAGTTGTTGTTGTTGTTGTTGTTTGTTTGTTTTTTGAGACGGAGTCTCGCTCTGTCGCCCAGAGTGATAGAGTGCAGTGGCTGGAGTACAATGGCAAGATCTCGGCTCACTGCAGCCTCCGCCTCCCAGGTTCAAGCAATTCTCCTGCCTCAGTCTCCTGAGTAGCTGGGACTACAGGCACGCACTGCCATGCCCGGCTAATTTTTGTGTTTTCAGTAGAGACAGGGTTTTACCATGTTGGCCAGGATGGTCTTGATCTCCTGACCTCACAATCCGCCTGCCTCGGCCTCCCAAAGTGCTGGGATTACAGCCTTGAGCCACTGTGCCTGGCCTTTTCTAGGAGTTTTTGAAGATATTCTTCAGCAAAAGGAGGGAATGGGCAAAGAAAAAGAGGTGGGAACTCAAGTAAATAATCTATCCAAAGCAAGGAAGCGGTTGAAGGAAGTCAAAGAAGGACAGCTGCCCAGCAGCCCCACAGAGCAACCAGGACAGAGGGAAGGAGGAAAGAACTCTTATTAGGATCACTCCGACAAGGGCAGAAATGAAACTACAGAGAATAAATGATAAAGGAAGAGTCTGATAACAATTGAAAATATGATAAAAGCAAATGGTTCAAGAACAAAAAAAGCAAAAGTATCAATAGAAAAGCTTACTCAAAAGGAAATTCCAATGAAACATGTATAATTGTGCTAATATAAATAACTATTACTGATTTTCAACCTTTAGAGAAAACCTAGAGTCACAGCACAGAAAACTGAACTATGCTTATAGAATACAAATTTCCCTGTGCTTATAGGATATTATGGGCATGTCAATGTAAGAATAAAATTATAAATGATAGAAACTGGAAAGTTTGTAGCCAGGGAGAAAAGCTATAGGAGATGGTGGAAATGAGTAATGCCTCTGCTGAGAAAGTGTGGAGTCATAAGATACTTACTGTCTTTGGTTGAATAAGAAATAAAACCTGTAAATATAATTTTTCTTAGAGTTGCAAAGTACTGTTTAGAGGAAGCAAAATTAATGATGTAATTACATTTGGGAGAAGATCAACAGTGGTGGTGGAGAATGTAAATAAACTAAATTCTTTTTAAATTCTACAGATAAACTCTAAACTTAATAAATCAAGTTGTAACAGTATAAGCATATTGCTTAGAAATACAGGGTTAACTAGCTAAGGAATACAGGAGTTAAAAGTTGTTCCTTCATGAGAGATTAGAGAAGGAAGTGATGAAGCAAAAAAAAGGCTGTTCCTTTTTGTAATGTACTTTAATGGACATTGTTGGTTGACTATCCAGCATCTATCCACCCCTTTTTCCCTCCTAAGAGAACCCTGATTTTGTTTTTATTCGTGGAGCTCAAGGGAGGCCAGTTGTACCTAAAACTCGAAGGATGATCCTACTTCTTCTGACTAGGATGCTGGTTTGCCCAGTGGAATGCAAAAGGAAGGGTTCTGGGGTATGGAAGGGGATGTTTTTGAGAAAGGTGCCCCCTGCTACTGAGAGAGAACTATAGGGAGATATATCTTGATGGTGTTGCCATATCCAGATAGGACACCGAGAGCCACTGCAGCCATTTAAGGGTGAGATTCACACTGAGAATAACAAAACAGAGAACTGGAAAGAACTCAGGCTTCCCGACATCTGTGAGCTGCTGAATCAACCAACCCTGCCCTGCCTTTGGCATACTGTAAACTGAGATCATAATTGCCTATTTTTTTTTTTCTCTGTTGATCAAGTCTTTTGTTCTTTATAGCCAAAACCATCCAAACCTATATGTAAAGTCCTCCTGTATGGCTTGATTTTCTAAAGTACATGCAAGTATTATATTCATTAAAAACACTTAAGATAAAAACATAATATTTAATGTTACAAATTTTACTCCAGGCATACAAAGTCCTAGCTCTGCATATCACATCTTTAAAACATTGTGTTTTAAATGATTATCAAATGGCAACTAAAGTCATTGCAAAAATTTATAAAAGTAAAATGAACGTCTCTGGTTGTCTCTTGTCTCTGTTACAGGAGTCGATAGCCATTGACATTATGCACCTTTCCAGATAACTAGCATGCATAGTTTTTGTGATTATGTATTTTACTAAAAAAATTAGAGCATACTATAGATACTCATCTACAACTTTCTTTTTCATACATTATGTCATATACACACTTTCTTGTCTATTAACACATAGTCAACTTATTCTTTTTTGTGACTGTGCAGAATTCTGCAGATAGGCCACAATTTATTACAGTTGCATCTTATTAATGGATATTTAGCTTGCCTCCAATTTTTCACTAATACAACAGCAAAAATGCTACCAGAAGCATTCAGGCACATGCTCTTTTGTGCAAATATTTTTCTAACATTAATTCCAAGATGTCAAATTGCTGGTTCAAAGGATATATGTGTTTTCAGTTTTAATAGATAGAATGGAAAACCTCAACCCCTGAAATGGGTGTTACCATTTTACATGCCCACTAACAATATATGAGTAGCTATTTCCCTGTATCTTTACCAACCACTGATCTTATTGATCTTTTAAAATTTTACTTGATGAAATGGGCAAACCTGCTAGTTCACTGGTGTTTTAACTTGACTTTCTCTAATAATTCCCTCTTCTTTTCATATATTTATTAATCGTTTATATATTTTATTTGTATCTCTCCATTATTATGACTTTTCTATTTAGCTATTAGTCCTTTTCTTGTTACTGTGTAGTTACTTGTCTCTTTGGGATATTCCTTTATTATATAGGATGCAAGTATTTTCTCCCAGGCTATTGTTTGTTTTAGGTTTTTTAATTTGTAAGTATTTCAATATTACCCTCCAGGGCCTTAAACACTTGGGCAAGATTATTTATTTGTGTGACCTTTCTCTTTACATTAAAAATAAATCAAAGCAATACCAAGCTATTGAGCCAATTGATATTGAATGCTCACTCTGTCCAGTAATCACAGAAGATACTAAGGTGAAAAGACAATCCTGATTGCAAATGGCATTTGTACAAGAAGCAGATAGACCTATAAATAAACAGTTCTACTCCAGTAAGTTTATAACATAATGTACGTTGGGGACAGGACAGAAAGAACACCTAAAACTACTTATGGATTATCAGGGAAGAACTCACAGAGAAAAAATAATTTTTATTTCTATGAGTTCTTAACTTCTTAAACACATTGATTTGACTGTTGCATTCTTAGTATATACCTGTATTGTGTGAGTCAAATATAATTCACAACTCCTTTATAGACTTTTCTTTTAAAAAACTTTATTCTCAAAAATTTTAATAAATTCTTTAAAATCTATGTATCTTATTGCCATTAAATTATATATTTTTAAGGAGCAATTGAAGGATGAATGTTACGAATGTGAGAAAGATAGTTCCTTTGTTTGCTTTTCTTTTTTTGTTTGTTTGTTTGTTTTCTGTTTTTTGAGATGGAGTCTTGCGCTGTCACCCAGGCTGGAGTGCAGTGGCACAATCTGGGCTCACTGCAAGCTCCGCCTCCTGAGTTCACACCATTCTCCTGCCTCAGCCTCCCGAGTAGCTGGGACCGCAGGCACCCACCACCACATCCAGCTAATTTTTTGTATTTTTAATAGAGAAGGGGTTTCACCATGTTGGCCAGGATGGTCTGGATCTCTTGACCTCATGATCTGCCCACCTCGGCCTCCCAAAGTGTTGGGATTACAGGCATGAGCCACCGCGCTCAACCTTTTCTGTTTTCTTAAAGCATTCATTCTAATATTTCTACTCTGATTTTTCAATAATCTGAAATTTTTTCATATTTACAGAAATATGAAACACCTAGCAACTTTCTAGAAACAATTATATTCAATTTTCAAGACTAATTTATAAATTCATGTGATTATGAAAAATAACACTTCTCCCCAATTGCCTACACAGTCTCTTCATCCAAACATACTGACTTTTAAAGAAGGAAAGCATGTTAGAATGTTTCTTTTAAATCTTTAGAAACCTCCTTTGATTGGTTTCTCCTTTTTTTTTTGACTTTGACATTTGCCTAGTCTTGCATCAGCTATCCCACAGACAACTTAAAATAAAATGGTGAACACACTGCTTATAGTGTCTCAATACCTCTTTCACTGTTTAAGTTATTCAGTAAAATTGGTAGGCTAGCTTACTATCAGCAAGAAACCATGGGGTCTTGAAATACTTGTAACATGCCAGTCCTCAGCCCAGTTCTGTTACTATGACCTTGATAGCATCTGCCATTCTTCTCCACCCATTCCTTACTCGGGTCAGTCTTTTATCAATATTTATCTGCAAAACACAACTTTAGTCTCCAAGCATCTATTACTACATCCCAATAAAGACAGAGCATAACCTTTGAATGCCCTGAATTTTCTAATTAAAAAAATGTCTGAGTAAATTGGCTCTACCTGTAGTTCTAAGCAATCAGAGATTTGTTTATAAATAGCTCTGGGGGATTTCACCATATGACTCCTATTAATGGAACTTGTTGAGCTAATCTCTCCATGTGACATTACAAATACTAGCTTCCCGTCCAACTTTGTTTGGAACTTTTCTGTATTTCTTTTACTGTTAGAATAAGAATTGTAAATCTGGAAAGGATTTTCAAGATCAATCAATTCAGCCTTCTAATATTACAGATGAAAAAATAGGTTTCTAGGGATTGTTACTGACCGTTAAATAGCTACATTTGAATAATTTAATCCATTGACTTTACAAACTGACTTGGAATTTAGGGAAGATGTTTATAGGCATAATCTACATAAAAGATATGAAGTAGCAAGCAAAACTGGAGCATGGCCCAGGTTACTGAATTCAGTGCTTCAAAGATTTTCTGTTACCCTATAAGCATTATTATTAATGGTTGTGTCAGTATTTAGAAGTTGCCCAGTTAAAAGATTATATTATAGAGTATATGTTAAGGCTCATCAGAGAAGTCAACCAAAGGTTCGTTATTATTCATAGGGTTAACATGGTAGAATCATCTCTCTAGAGTGTTTTTTTGCCATGGCTACCAAAATGTAAAGTCTTAAAATTTCAGTAACATCATAAAAATTAGATGTTACAAGTTTTAGCTGAGTGGGTTCCTACTGCAGAGGTTATAATAAACTCCTCTTGGATTTTTAGTGAAGTTAAAACAATTCCAAATAGCTTTTGAATAGATGATGGCCAAGCCACAAGATATGCAAACAGCCTGGCTTGTATCTGGCATGCCAATGATTCTCCCGCTGTTGTAACATTTCAGTACTTCTTAGTCATTTGCAGAAATTAAAATTCTTTATAGGTTCAGTCAGTTTAACTAGAAAAAAGTGAGATTCCTGTGTTTCTTTTAGGATTTTGTTTTTTCATTTTCATTTCCGGTATGGAAGACATTGGCTTTAAAAAAAAAGAAACTTTTAGTAATTTTTTTTATAAATGACATTTTAACACATTACTAGGATTACACAGGCACATGGTGTACTTTGCAAGCCGTTGTTGCCCTTTCAAATGTCTCGTCGGTGGAGAAGCAGCATTTGGCATTCATTCATGTATGATTCAGGATCTTTTGAGTTTATATTTGTGGTGGCCATTGTGACCTCGGTTTTAGCAAAGGCCATACTATTTCAATTGGTATCTTTCTTTTATCTTTATCTCTTTAACTTCTACTCCAATTAAGGTAGACTGTTTTGAAAACCAACAGTTTTTACATTCTGTTTCTTCTCAGGAAGGGGCAAATATGTGACTAAGTAAAAGAAATTAGTCAGTATTGGTATTACATGTTCAAACCTGAAATTTTCTCAGAAAAGAAGTTCTTTCTTAATGTATATATTTCTATCTGGAAAATTGTTTTTTCATCAAAAGTTTTTTTAAGAAATGAATGATCATGTATTTAGATTCACAAACACTACAATTGTATATGTGGGAGTTTCTTGTTTTTTTTTGTTACTTTAATGGATTTTAATTTCTCTCATTGCCTACACAACAGATGACTTTCATTTCACCATATATTGGGTTTTATCATGGTGGAATGATGATTTAATGATTGCAGCATAACTATTCATGTTATTTTTACTTTGTACTTCCTCAGGAATGTCTCATTAAATGACATCAAAGCCTGATTCTGCAATTAGAAAAGCGTTTATATTAACTGGATTTTGAAAAGAGAAAAGAACAATAAAACCACCCCCAAATTCTTCAAACAACAAAAGAGAAAACACAGCAATTCCCCCTCCCCAAATT
The DNA here is from genome assembly GCF_047675955.1 of Chlorocebus sabaeus. Lineage (NCBI taxonomy): Eukaryota > Metazoa > Chordata > Mammalia > Primates > Cercopithecidae > Chlorocebus > Chlorocebus sabaeus. The sequence continues at coordinate 37,813,306 of NC_132913.1, forward strand.
TTGGCATTTGTTCACCTCTTTTAACCCTTGCTTTTTTGTAAAATAAAAACATACTGGAGAAATTGTTGTGAACAAAAGGTCTTAATTGCAAAAAAATTTCTTTTAGGAGTGTTTAAAATAAAATGACAGAGTAGATTTATGGAGCCTGGACAATGTATCCTTTTCTCATATTTTCCAGTTTTGTAAAGCCTAAGTACTCGTCTAGAATCTGAATTTAGTAAAGCCAATGTTGGACTCTTTCACATACATTCTATAAGGATATTAGTAAACTCATGACAAGCAACTAACCAACCAGGCAAACAAAAACATATTTAGAAACCCAAGCTGTAAGGCACAGCTCATGCACATACACACAAAAATTTCATCCCAAGGTATGTGTGAGCTCTGAGGGAAGAATCAGCACTCTAAAGCAGCCGAACCCCCTGCACAGTTAGGAATGAGCGGGGCTTCTGGCAGTGCCTTTTAAAAAGGCACAGAGATTTGTGTATGAGACATATTTCTGGTGCATCGATGACAGGTGGCTCTTCCCCATCTGAGCAGGATGGATGGAGGGAGTCAGGTACGATAGCTTACAATTTTCAAATACTGTAATTTTTTTAATAAAGATGGAAACCATTATTTTTAAAAGCATGTGGTTTCCATAGTGCATATTTGATTTATGACTAAGGATTCTTTTTCTCCTTGCCATGTTAGTACCCTCATGTAATTAAATAGTTTTCCTTTGGAAACTTAGATTGGATGGAAATCTGTTCTACCAAGGTAGTGAACATGGCTTTGTCAAAATCTCTGTGTGTTTGTGAGTGTGTATGTTGAAATAAGTGCAGAACTGTGATAATGATGTGGACAACTTGGGTTTACAAAACATAAAAAATATGGAAAATAGGACATTTTCTTTCTTGAACTTGAGGTAAAAATCTCTGTCCTTCCTCTTCACTTGGCAGACTGAGAAAGAATGCTGGTCTGAACAACTCAGAGAATCCTGAGTTTCATCTGTACCTTAGTCTTGTCAAAATGACATGGGTGTGTGAGCTTAGCTGGATTTAACTGGATGTGAACCCGAGTACGTATTACAAATGCAAAACAAGTCTTCATTTTTTTCACCATAAAAGGTATGAACATAAATTCCAAAGCTGATTTTACATGAAATGACGTGGGATAACACTATTACTTCCTTTTGTGGACCTGTTTCTCCTCCCACAGGACATAAAACTTCTTTACCTCTCTCAAAGCTTGTCAGTGCAAGCCCATCAACATTTACCTGTATAAACTTATAATTAAAAAATATACCCTAATCCTTTAGAAACTAATTCTATTGAGTATTATTCACCCTTTAGAAGAAATCCCTTAAAGATCTAAAGAGTGACAGCCTCATTAAATTTTCATTGCCCACCTTGATGCTTTTCTATTTTTGGAAGTATCCTCTCACTTTTTCCTTTACATACAGGAACACAAAAAGAAATTCAAAGGAAGGTACCTTGAAAGAAGAATTTCATTAAACAATTATCAAATTAGAAAATTACATACTTAAATATCATGCACACATAATAAAATGAGATATGCATGTGTTTGCATGTTTATATGAGGCTATACATATTCTGATATATATAAATATGCATAATTTTCTCATACAACATAATTATAGAAAATTATGTATCTAGCCAATTCGTCATCAGAACAATTTTCTTCGTATTTTCTTTCTCCTTAGCTAGAATGGCCTATGACAACCCTACCTTCATCTTCTGCAGTTTCTCTCTCACTCACTGCCCTCCTCTGACTCTCCCCTACCGTCCTTCACATTTTATGCCTTCCTTGCAGTGCCAGCTCCTTCCTCCTGCTCTGATTCTGTTCACTCTCACCTTCTTCCCGAGTCTCAGATACTGGGCAAGACTCCAATTGTTTGTGGATGGACAAAACAATTACATAGAAACTCTAATAGAAACAAAGAAGATTCCATCTGAGGTTGTGAATGGTCCTAGACCACGACTGGTTCTCTCCACCTGTTTATCATTCAGCCACGAAGAGGAGAATATGGCATCACTCTAAGCAGCATTTGGTTGCCAAAGTGTGCTTCCATGCCAGTCCACTGGCTTACCAAAAGTCCAGTGTAGTCAAAACACTTCCCTTTAGAGCACCTCCACAGTCTGCAAGAAGGGAGAGACTTCCAGGCCTTGGGGAGACAGCATTAAGGCTAAGCTCAGCCTTGCAAATGTGTTCCGGAGTGCAAAGCAATACTCGGGGAACTCCAGCTCTGTCCCTACAAGCCTGAACTCTAAGGAAGGCCATGGGAAATCCCCACCCTCAAGCTTAGTGCACCACACTGAAGCTGGCAGAGCCTGCCTCTTCCCCCGCTGCCACTCTGTCCTACCCTGGCTCTCTCTCTACCCTGACAAGACCTGCCAATCTCATATTCTGTCATCAGCTCTCTGGATAGCTACCTTTGGCCTGTCAGAGTGGATGCTGAAGTATTCAAACAGTTCCACCTTGGCTCATGGCATAAAAAGTCAAGGTGGGGTTTTCTCAGAGATTTTCTTTTCCCTCCCCCTCTCCACTTCCCCTGTAAACCCACCGGGGCAAGGTTGAGGCTCCTCTGACAGCTTTTCTCAACCTTTTTTCTCACCATTGCTCTGAGCCTTTTTAGACATGTTTTTCCTAATACATTAGGACCAAGTTAACATTTCCCTGTAACAATTTAATACCACAGATGTACTGTATATCTGCTTATGTACTATATGTATAATCTGTGTTTTATACATAACACAAGTTAGACATTTTGACCCCTTCAAGAACCAATCTTCACCTCTTGGAAGTGATATCATCCCCACTAAATGCATGGTCTATGGATGTTTTGGTATGGCTAAGGTAAGGCTGACACTGAATTTGGTATAACCAAGGTCCCTAGCCTTTAGGCCCTTACCTGAGATATTCTTCTATGCACACCATCTCACTGTACTCTTACAGCTCTAGTGTATTTCAGTTTGTATCCTCAACATTGGGAAGCACCAGGAATATCCATAGGGCTGCCTGGGTCCAGAGGTAGGGCTGTAGTGGAGATGAGAGTGGTGCAAAAATAACGGGTTTACAACATTATTGTGGAGTTAACCACCATACTATCCCGAAAGAATTCTCCTGACCTCAGGCCGATTGTGGCCTGGTTCTTTATCTAAATACTTAGGGATACAGCGACATTGCACACCATATGCAGTGTTCCCAATATAACAAGGATTGATGATGGAGTGGGCTTACCTGGATTCCCAGCACAGGAAAGTTGGGGGAGAGTGGGGAGGAATGAAATGTTGTGGGCAGACCCAGTGAAGAGTGGAGAGACGATAGTCTCAGTATGATAGCAATAGGCATCACTAGCTTTTCTGGAAACCACAGACCATGTGATATGGTTTGGCTCTGTCCCCACCCAAACCTCATCTTGAATTGTAGTTCCCATAATCCCCATATGTCATGGGAGGAAACCAGTGGGAGGTAATTTAATCATGAGAGCAGTTACCCACATGCTGTTCTTGTGATTGTGTGTTCTCACAAGATCTGATGTTTTTTTTAAGGGGCTTTTCCCCCTTTTGCTCTGCACTTCCCTTTCCTGCTGCCATGTGAAAAAGGACAGTTTTGCTTTGCCTTCCACTATGATTATAAGTTTCCTAAGACCTGCCCAGCTTTGTAGAATTGTGAGTCAATTATGCCTCTTTCTTTATAAACTACCCAGTCTCAGGTATTTCTACATAGCAGTATGAGAACAGACTAATACAGTAAATTATTAACAGTAGAGTGGGGTGCTGCTATAAGGATACCCGAAAATGAAGCAACTTTGGAACTGGGTAACAGGCAGAGGTTGAAACAGGTTAGAGGACTCAGAAGAAGACAGGAAATGTGGGAAAGTTTGGAACTTCCAAGAGACTTGGAAAGCTCATAAGACAGGAAGATGTGAGAAAGTTTGGAACTTTCTAGAGACTTGTTGAATGGCTTTGACCAAAATCTGACGGTGACATGGACAATGAAGTCTAGGCTGAGGTGGTCTCAGATGGAGATGAGGAACTTGTTGGAAATTGGAACAAAAGTGACTCTTGCTATGCTTTAGCAAACAGACTGGTGGCTTTTTGACCTTGCTGTAAGATCTGTGGAACTTTGAACTTGAGAGAGATGATTTGGGGTACCTGGTGGAAGAAATTTCTAGGCAGCAAATTGTTCAAGAGAAAGCAGAGCATAAAAGTTTAGAAAATTTGCAGCCTGATGCTGCAATAGAAAAGAAAAATCTATTTTCTGGGGAGAAATTCAAACCTGCTGCAGAAATTTGCATAAGTAATGAGGAGTCAAATATTAATCACCAAGACAATGGGGAAAATGTCTCCAGGGTATGTCAGAGACATTCACAGCAGTCCTTCCCATCACAGGCCTGAAGGGCTAGGAGGGAAAAATGGTTTCCCAGGGCCCTGCTGCTGTGTTCAGCCTCAGCACTGTGTCCCAGCTACTGCAGCCATGGCTAACAGGGGCCAAGATACAGCTCAGGATGTTGTATCATAGGGTGAAAGCCCCCAGCATTGGCAGCTTCCATGTGGTGTTGGTCCTGTAGGTGTGCAGAAGACAAGATTTGAGGTTTGAGAACCTCTGCCTAGATTTCAGAGGATGTATAGAAATGCCTGGATATCCAGGCAGAAGTTTGCTGCAGGGGCAGAGCTCTCATGGAGAACCACTGCTAGGGCAGTGTGAAAGGGAAATGTGAGGTTGGAGCCCCAACACAGAGTCCCCACTGGGGTACTACCTGGTGGAGCTGTGAGAAGAGGGCCACCGTCCTCCAGGCCCCAGAATGGTAGATAATCTCTTGCATCAGCTTGACCTGGATGTGAGACATAGAATCAAAGGAGATCATTTTGGAACTTTAAGGTTTAATGACTGCCCTAATGAATTTCAGACTTGCATGGGGACTGTAGCCCCTTTGTTTTGGCCAATTTATCCCATGTGGAACAGGTGTATTTACCCAATGCCTGTTCCCCCATTGTATCTAGAAAGTAATTAACTTGCATCTAGAAAGTAATTAACTTGCTTTTGATTTTACAGGATCATAGGTCAAAGGGACTTGCATTATCTCAGATGAGACTTTGGTCTTGAACTTTTTGAGTTAATGCTGGAATGAGTTAAGACTTTGGGGGACTGTTGGAAGGACATGATTGTGTTTTGAAATGTGAGGACATGAGATTTGGGAGGGACCAGGGGCAGAATGATATGGTTTGGCTGTGTTCCCAACCACATCTCATCTGGAATTGTAGTTCCCATAATCCCTACATGTCATGGGAGGGAGCTGGTGGGAGATAATTTAATCATGGGGGTTGTTACTCTCGTGCTGTTCCTGTGATAGTAACTGAGTTCTCATGAGATCTGGTGGTTTTATAAGGGGCTTTTCCCCCCTTTTGCTTGGTACTCCTCCTTGCTGCCACCAGGTGAAGAAGGACATGTTTGCGTCCCCTTCCATAAACCTTTTTCCTTTATAAATTACCCAGTCTCAGGTATTTCTTCATGGCAGTGTGAGAACTAACACACCATGCTTCCCTTTAAATATGTCTCCTCCTTGAACTTGGTCTATACAATGCTTCAAGGGGTGGATATGGTCAGAACTGCACTTGAGGAAGCTCAACCACTATTTTTTAAATATATATATTTAATGACTTCCAATTGTCTACAAGGTGAAGTTAATTTTTATTAAACTAGCATTTTAGGACCGACACAGAATGATCCCACTTACTTATCTGCTACTGCTCTCTGCTCTGCAGTCTATATCCTCCTTGTAACATGAATTCTAAACTAACTATGACTGAAATACAACTTACATGCCTTTCCTGATGGTACGTTCTCTACATGCAATAAGCTTCCCTTCAATTGCCACCTATTCAAATCCTGCCCTTTTTACACATTCACGGTCAGCCTCTAGAAAGTAATTTCTGAATCCAAAGAGATATTAATTCTTCCTCCTTTGAACTCTCATTTCATTTCCTTGTACAAGCACAAAAGAGGAAATCAAATTATAATAAAAGGTAAAATTAGGTGTTTAGCTTCCCCACTAGACTGTAAGTTCACTGAGAACAAGAATTGGAATATCTGTGAATCTTATTTAGTGTCTAGGGCTCATACTGAGGACACAATGAAAGTACTGAATTTCTTGTGTTCATTCTGTTGTGTTGTTGCTTCTGGACAAGAATAGGAAAGAACTTTGCTGGAAACACCACTCAGATCATCTCCTCTATGACTGATAACGAGTCTTGAGCTGACTCTAATACTAAAGACTACAGATTTCTTTAGATAAGCAGAAGCAAGATATATGTTTCATTGCTGTTGCAGTCTGTCGACAAAAAGAGTCAAACTCCAGTCAAATATTTAGAGAGATTTATTCTGAGTCCAATATGAGCGACCATGACAAAGCCCTCAGGAGGTCCTGAGAACATGTGCCCAAGGTGGTTGGGGTGCAGCTTGGTTTTATGCATTTTAGAGAGACATGAGACTTCAATCAAACACATTTAAGAAATACATTGGTTTAGCTGGGTGTTGTGGCTTGTGCCTGTAATCTAGCACTTTGGGAGGCTGAGGCAGGTGGATCACTTGAGGTCAGGAGTTCAAGACCAGCCTGGTCAACATGGTGAAACCCCATCTCTAGTAAACATATATAAAAAAAAAAATTAGCTAGACATGGCGGCACATGCTTGTAGTCCCAGCTACTCAGGAGACTGAGGCAGGAGAACCAGTTGAACCTGGGAGGCAGAGGTTGCAGTGAGCCAAGATTGCCCCACTGTACTCCAGCCTGGGCAACAGAACAAGACTCCTTTTTAAAAAATAAGCAAATAAATAGGTTCTGCTCAGAAAGGTGGGACAACTTGAAGCTGGGTGTATGTTGGGGGTGAAGGGGGGGTTTCCAGTTTACAGGTAGACTTAAAAATTTCCTGGTTGACAATTGGTTGAGTCCATCTAAAGACCTGGGATCAATAGAAAGGAATGTCTGGGTTAAGATAAGAGGTTGTGGAGACCAAAGTTGAATCATGCAGATACAGCCTCTCCAGGTAGCAGGCTTCAGAGAGAATAGACTGTAAATGCTTCTTATGAGACTTAAGGTCTGTGTCGATGTGGATGCTGGAGAGGTGTGATGAGACATGTCCAACTCCCACTTCTCTTCATGGCCTGAAACAGTCTCTCAGGTTAAATTTTAAAAGAGCAGCCTGCTGAGGAGACAGTCTATTCAGATGGCCGAGGGGGTCTTAGAATTTTATTTTTGTTTTACAAGTGTTTTTGTTTCATTTTGCTTGCTTGCTTGCTTTCTTAATTTCCTTGAGGAAAAAGGAGTTGGTAGGACTGATGAGCCATGTAACCTGGATGGTTTGTCCTTTTGTATCTTAATACAAAGACTACAGATTTATTTAGATAAACAGAAGCAACATATATGTTTCATTGCTGTTGCAGTCTGTCGACAAAAAGAGTCAAACTCCAGTCAAATATTTAGAGATTTATTCTGAGCCCAGTATGAGCGACCATGACAAAGCCCTCAGGAGGTCCTGAGAACATGTGCCCAAGGTGGCTGGGTTTTTTTAAACTCCTATTTACTACAAAGCTTAAAATAGCCCCTTTAACTGGAGCTAATGCGAATCCTTCACATGGGTTACTGGGCCCAAAAACTCAACTCAAAGAATCATTTGTTTCATCTTTTCATTTTGCTTTGTTTATAAAATTTTGCCAGATGATAGTTTTCTGGGTAATTTCCTTGCTGTCCAGGCCCTCAGATTATTTAAAGTTAAGCAGTGTAGCTGGATGCAAAACTCTAGCTTTTATTATGTGTATAGAAGATGTTATTGTTGTTTGTTTGGGATATTTTTACATTGTTTTCAAAGGGACGGGTCATATCCAAATCAACTGAAAAAAATAAACTTTCTAGGAGACAGTGTTCAGATGAAGGTCACTTTATGCTTGGGATTGAACAGCAAAGCAGTTGAAATTTGAAGTGTATTGTTTTTGTCTCCCCTTTTGGTAACCATGGGAATAGCAGAGTAACATATACAAAGCTTGTGGGAAGGAATAACCTTGGAAATTCTTCTACTGAAGAATGATTTAAACCTTGTTGTGACACATGAATCACTGGGTGGTGCTTTCTGTCAACATTCTTTGCTCTTCTGAACCAGAAAAGCCAGTATCTGCCTGGTTGCTGGAGGTGCCACTGCTGCTGGGAAACAGAACTGTGACAGTGGAATTCTTCTGAAATCATTTTGAAATAGTTGCATGCACTTAGCAAATCCCATATAATATTTTCATCACAGGTATCTTTTGGACATATTATTGATATTCTGCTCTATAAAAAATGACATTTTGAACAACTTAATTTTTATTAACTCAGAGAAAGAAAAAATATTTCAAGAAATTATTTTAACACCAGAACAATATCTAGGTATTGTATGTGATGGAATACTGTATTTCTTTCAGTTAATTTTACTTCATTATCTTCAGTCTGCATCTCCTAGAGAAGATCGAGATATATATATATATATATTTCATTTTTTAATTCAAGTGATTTGAAGTGTTCTTCTTTTCTTTTGTGGAAATTATTGCTTTGTATTATACCTTCTCTTCAAAAACAAGATTAAATGTAAAACTATATTAAAGATGTCCTAGAGTTTATTAAAGTAGGTCTCTGTAATGGTTTTTGCCTATTAAATAGGAAGATGAGGGTCTGAGAAAAATATGTGGCTAGAACATGCAGTCAAACTAATTTTTTTATTTTCTTATCTGAATATTTTATCAAAAATCATTTTGTATTTTGTTTGCTGGCTGTATTCTTTGCATAAGAACTTGCACATCACACTTCAGATTACATTTATTGACACAACTTCACTATAAATCATTCCTCTGACAATTCCACAAGCACAGTGGCTCACACCTGTAATCCCAGAACTTTGGAAGGCCAAGGTGGGAGGATTACTTGAGGCCCGGAGTTCTAGACCAGTCTGGGCAACATAGCAAGAGTCTGTCTCCACGAAAAACAAACCAAAAAGCAAAAATAACTTTAGAAATATTTTTATACATTAATAGGTTATATTAGCTTTTCCTTCACTGGCTCTTTTATTTTTATCATTCCTTCACTAGCTTTTTTTTTTTTTTTTTTGCTAAAATGCTAATACGTGTCCATCTAAGGCAGCATGTTAAATGTCTAAACTCAGAGGGCACCTTTAACCCCACTTTCCCCATGCCCAAGCAAAGTTTCCAAACATCATCACCTTGTGCTGTGATACTCAGTCATAGGAAATCTCCTAATATACACACACACATACACACACACACGTAGAGAGAACATGAGCGTGTTGAATTAAGAAAACTAGGAAAGAGTTTATATATATGTATAAATACACATATATATTATATATAATATATAATATATACACATACATATATATTATATATAAATATAGTGTGTGTGTGTATATATATATGTAGAGAGAGAGCTAAAGAGAGAGCTAATAACTGGCTTTAGTCTTTTGCACTTAGATGTGTCTTTATTTTGTTCTCATGTCCAATCTCCTTTAGCTTGAGAAATGTTTTGGCTTGTCTCTTTTGCCCACTCTTGCCCATTCAGCACATTTGCATGCATGAGCTGGAGCTACTTGACTTTGGGACCCAGATCCTAGGACCTCACATGTAATCAGGATGTGAATGCAGACATTCCGTGCTATTGATTCATCCAGCTAATCTTCCATTGTCACTAGTCAGTCACTGCAACACCACTGGATTTTATGAATCCACTTGGCCTGTGAATATTGAATACTGGAAAAAGTTTCTACCACTTAAACAAATTTTCAGTTGGCCTTGCTTGTTTGCACCACTCACATCAACCTGCAAGAACATCTGCAATACTGACAAGACTGTGATTTCCTAGGAGGCAACAATTGATTTATCATTGTTTGTTGCCCTGTGCTTTGATCAGTGCACAGTGTATTACATATGCCCAGTAACTGACAAATGAAGAGCTTCCTCTCCCCTACCTGGTTTGATTAAAAAAACTCTGTTTCTGTAATCACTTGGAAACAACTGTGAACTTATAACAGGAAGTCTCTAACTTCTACCCTGATTCTATTACAGAAATCACTTCTGGGGTTATGTGAACAGAAACCCATAAACCATCTATGGAGATGAAGTCACCACAGTGCTGTGTTGGACTTCATCCTGTGAGTGTAGGGTAGGGAATTGTCTTCTAGGAGCAGGTGGTCATGGTATAGTGTGGGAGGGAAGAAGACAGAGAAAGAAGATAGTTTTCTGGTACCTGGAATTTTGGCTTTATCAAAATTCCAAAATAGATCAAGCTCATTTGGGATATTCGTTCACATTTTATTTTTTTTATTACTGGCAATTGTCTCTCAAATCATGCTGTGCTTACTTGCTCTCCACTCCCACAACCTACCTCCACAATGACTTTTTGCTGTTCTATACTTTCACTATAAATTCTCTGCAGGGGTGAGTGATGAGAAAGGCTAAAAGAAGCAGCTGATTTTAATGAGAATGACAGCAGCCCTGACTAAACTAATATCCACTAAGGTTTGAATGACTAATAGTATTATTATTCCTCTGTTATTTGCATTTCGAAGTCTTGCCCTGTAGCGAATTATACCAGTTCCTGTTTTCACAAGTTCCTTTCTCCACGTTTATACTCCACATTCAGTGTTTGGAACTGAAAGAGTTGCTACACATCTAAATATTCCTCACAATGTCTGTTCTGAATCAGCATTTTTGCATAAAGGTGAATGTGGGTTCTGTGGAAACAGGGAATTCTGTGAGCCTGAAACTCTGATGGATGGCTTTATGTTTAGAAGTCAGTAATGCTGGTATGTGGGAAAATGTTGCTGTTCAGATCTCATTTTGGTCTCCATTTCATCGTCATTGCAGCTTAAAAAATAATCCAATGAAAATCTTTGATGGGGAATGTAGCCTCAAACAAGTTTTCTTTATTCTTTTGTGATTCTAGAAATGTGATTATATCAATTAGGAAGGGTTTAAGTTTCTTGAGTGTCTCTAGGGAGTTTCATGTTTTACTCTTTGGTAATGCCCATAAAATTATGAGTGTGAACAAGCTTCAGACATCAGAAATCATCGCCAGCCTCCTTGCAGGGTCCAAAAGAAAATAATATTCTTTAGGTAAATAATATGTAATGTAAAAGGAATATATGAACTGCAATGGTATTGTCTTACCTTATTATCCTTTATAAATAATATATAAATTCATATTACATATATATTGTGTATATGTTACATGCACACAAATTTACATGTAGAATTAGATATATATAGCTGAGCAAATACACATAAAAAATACCTATTTGTTGCATATATTTGTTATATTTTATATATGTGTATGTATGTGTGTATATACATGTATTAAATGCTACATAGACAGACAAAAATATTGCTACTTCTGAAGTACAATGATCATGTTAACATTCCAAGTTTGAATGTAAATTAATCTCCAGCCCTGTAACCAACTCCAATTCCCAACTCCTCTTCTCAACAAGGGGCTCTGCTGAGGAAGGCTAAACAGCTGTGTGATTGAGAACATCCCCCACTCCCTCCTGCCCTTAGCCATGTACTTTTAATCAATTTTTTTTTTTGAGACGGAGTCTTGCTCTGTCTCCCAGACTGGAGTGGAGTGGCGCGAGCTCGGCTCACTGCAAACTCTACCTCCCGGGTTCACGCCATTCTTCCACCTCAGCCTCCCGAGTAGCCAGAACTACAGGTGCCTGCCACCATGCCCAGCTAATTTTTAATTATTTTTGTATAATTTTGTATTTTTTTTTTGTATTTTTAGTAGAGATGGGGTTTCACTGTGTTAGCCAGGATGGTCTCCATCTCCTGAACTCGTGGTCTTCCCGCCTCGGCCTCCCAAAGTGCTGGGATTACAGGTGTGAGCCACCATGCCCAGCCTTAATCAATTTTTAAATTAGACTGTAGTATGAGTTAGTGTATTATCTTGTCTTGTTGACACATTCTTTCTTGTTCAACTTGCATACCTTTGAGTTCTGAAACAGCAGACTCTTTTCTATAAACGTGGTCCTTACTGTTATTTTCAGTGTTTTCATTTGGTCAACAAATATTTATCAAGGACCTATTTTGTGCAGATGCCAAGATAAGAAAGACATCCCTGTTGTCTTCAGTGAGCTCTGAGTCTAGAGAGAGGAGTATTGTCTTGTATTATATTATGTGCATAGAACTATGTATTATGACTATATGTTCATGTTTACAAACTTAGAATTTTTCTGTTAAAGGTATTTATATTCAGATGTATTGAAATGTGAGCTAAGTACATTTGTAGATCTTGAACCAAATTTTTTAGAAAACTATAAAGAAAAGATAAACAAAAAATAGTGCTTTTAGCCTGTGAAGAAAAAAACAAAAATGTGCATTTTTCTGACAATGATTGGTGAGTTTCCAAATATATATAGCCTAAGTTATTAAAGTTAAATAGTAAAACAATGTATCTTTATAAATTCTTGTGTAACTTTGTCTTTATAACTATGTTATTGATCAAATGTGGTTTCCCTTTTCTAGGGGTAAAAAAGGCCTTTAAAAATCTCATATAGCTTGTTGATGATCAAGTCCCTGTAGAAAGTAACGTTTTGATGAAGAAAGTGAGAATAAATCAGGAACATATGGATTTCATTTACCTCCAAATGCACAGACTTTTTAAGAGGTTCTGAGGGAAATTCCTGGCAAAATGCTCCTGATTTAGAGTATAAAACATATCCGAAAAATACACAAAAAGGTGGGCAACAGAAAAATTTAATATATGGAGTCTGCCATACATTGAATTTCTCACTCAAACATGTCTAGAACTATTCTGGAAACACACAGCCACATCCTGGAATGACTAGTCCTTGCTAAAACTTCAATTCTGTGTTAAATGTGTGGACTGGCTCAAAAGGCAGCCGGTTATACACGCTTACAAATATTACCCTGAAGAATGTAGGATTTCCAACACGTGACTTGGAAAACCCCTTACTAGTGGCTGGGGTTGGTAGAAATGGAGCATGTGTGCACATGTGTGTGTGTAAAACAGCTAGCAACCTATTTTTAGAAATAGGGCACTTGCATCTCAATAATGCATTCTCATACCTTTTCTGATGTATTTGCATTAATTTCACTTACATGTGCAATGCTACTCAATTGTATACCTCATTAACATGTTATGATAGTCTTCCTGAGAGGCACGCATGAACATCTCAGCCATCGGAAAGGGATGAGGAGGAGATCAGAGCACCTTCTCCCTCTCATGTAGGGACAGTGGCATTGTTTGTGAGGTTTCTTGCCTCCCTGCTCTACTCTTTTTCACCTGTAGCCCATGTAGGAGTGATTCCAAGCTGTCTGAAAGAGCAGTGTGTCTGTGTATATGTTACATGCACACAAATTTACATGTAGAGTTCCTCAAAGCAGCATAGTTCTACGGTGCTCTTGTAAGCCTCCATGGAACCAAAGTGCATCATCCTTCTCTCCTCCGTCTCCTTCAAGGCAGGAGGAGGACACTAAGCAGCCCCAGGGATGGATGGATGACTGGAGGAAATGATTCACAAAACAGACTCAAAAGAGGGCAGTGGCACATGATGGGTGGTCCTCAAGCTTGATTTCCTGGAGGACCAGATAATCAGAAGGTGGCCCAAAGCATGAGGCCCCTGGCTTAAGTTCCCCATAGCCTCCAAGTGTTTGACACTATAGCATTGTGCCCAGAGATGACTCCAGTGGTCTTAAAATTGAACCTGAGCCTGGGGCAGAATAGAAATTGGAATCTCTGACATCATTGCCTCTGTGATCCTTGTGAGCAAACTGCCTCTCTGCATGTGGCTCCTCTGAGATCCAGGCTTCCCTGGAGCCCATGAGGTGCAGAGCACCTCCATGACCGCAAAGAATAGATGAACTCTTTTCCACACTCTGTGGAAGGCTCTCTGTTCAGTCTTCATTTGGGTGAATATTTTTCTTTAGTAAGTACAGTCAGACCTTCTTGAATCATAACTTAACATTTTTGTAATAATGCCAGGAATTAATCACTTTCTGTTGCTCACATCTTGATTATACATTCTTTCTTCAGAACACTGTAAGATATCTGATCTTAAATAACAAGGTTTTGGAATTTACAAAACATTTGTTTCATTCTTTTCTCACCCAAAAACAGAGAGGCCTGATTCTTGGCGTTGGCCCCATGAAGAGGCTAGCACCAGTCTTTAAGGTGCTATATATATTTATATAACAGTTTATATAACCTAACAATATTTAGATTTTATAATGTAGTACAGATTTTTAAAATATTTCTATTTACAAAAATTGAGTGGGCTTATATATGTATAAAGATTATATGTATGGGTGTGTGTGTGTGTGTGTGTGTGTGTATACATATATATATATATAATTTTTTTTGTCCTGTAAGGTAGTGAATGGATTCAGAAGAAGGTAAATTGATTGGCATGGGCAGGAGAGGGCCTCAGGAGAAAAATAATCCAGTGAATTTTGTGTAATAACTCATGAAATGACTTTAAGGCTTGGGGAAGTACAGCTATAAAAGAAAAGCCTGTCATGTGTAAAGCAGTACAATTTTTGTAAGCTTAATTTTCTGGAGGAAAAAATTTAAAATATTTGTTTTTGTCTCTCTCATAAGAGTTCACAAACTATCTTCTATCTTTTGTATGGAAGTGAGTGTGCTGTCTAAACTTGTCTCAACCTACTATCAACGAACCAGGTAAAAATGGAAACAGGCATCAGAGAGTCATGTTGTTTGATCAAGTGGTCTCTAAACAGTTGGTTAGGTTGACTATCCTCAACAGGAAATGATTCAAAGGTAGCAACATTGACCGCTTTTGTTTTTGTTCTATTTTGTTATTTAATCTACATGACATCATGGTGCTAAAAAGTAAATCCCTGGTAATTTGTAAAGGTATTATGTCTCTCTGGCCACTACAATACTCCCAGATCCAAAAGCCAGGTGGCGGGGTCACAGAAGGAAGCTGCTCCCTCACTGATGTCCCTAGTGTCTCCCTGCCTCCTGCCTGGCATTCTGTATTTCTGTGCTAGGTTAGATGCTGTCAAATGTGTTGCTTTTCGCCAGCCCAGGTACTCGGCATCTGTCTACACTGTAGATTATTATGCTTTCTACTTCCATAAAAAACAAGCAATTTGTCTGTATCGTTCTCTACACCCTAGAATACGCCATCTTGACCAATAACCAGTGAGGCACAATCAACTGTGGATCTCCAGCTAAAACCTAACTCCTTTGTCCCCTTCCTTGGTTGACGGAGCTTCCCTTCCTCCC
The DNA here is from genome assembly GCF_047675955.1 of Chlorocebus sabaeus. Lineage (NCBI taxonomy): Eukaryota > Metazoa > Chordata > Mammalia > Primates > Cercopithecidae > Chlorocebus > Chlorocebus sabaeus. Next base: position 37,828,616 of record NC_132913.1, read on the forward strand.
AATCAGAGCCTTGCAATGATAACCAAACTCTACGTATTCAATGACAGTCATAGGTCATCAAAAAAATCAGAAATTGTTCACCTTAATACAATCTGCTGACCAAAAGCCATGATATGAAAGCAGCAGGAATTTTTGATTATTTTCCTCTGCCTTTTTTGAGAAAAAAAAACAGGTGGGATGGAAGAAAACCAGTTATAATTCAATAGGAAAGAAGTTACACGCTTTTAGAGAACTTTCAACCCTTCGTGTGACTTTTTGGGAATAACCAAACCATAAAGGCCAATTAAGTTCCACGTGTCTGTGGGGTGTGTCCTGTAACAAGTCAAGAGGTAAATGAGACAGAAGAGCAATACAAAAGAAGAAGCCCCCTGCCCTACAGAAATAAAATGCTCCCCAGAAGACAGTGGGAAAGATTCTTCTTAGAAAAATGGGACCAGCATGGATGCAAGTAAATTGTTGGACATAATGATCTTAATAAAGACACATCCATATAAGAACTTACAAGGAGTTCCCCTAGATAATAATTACAGGGAGTAAATAGATATCCTGTAGCACATCATTAGCAATATTTTTCTAAAAGTCTAATTGTTATTTGTCTAGAATTCCTGCAGTTGTGATAGTATGGTGATGTGTAGGAGCACACATGAGCTTATTCATCTTGAATATTCTAGTTCTCTTTCAAGAACAACTTAGAATGGCAGCAGTTAGAAAGTTAAAGGATTCTGGACACGTCTTTAATTTTACTTTTTTTGAGTTTCCCTTAAATTATTTTTAAAGAAGGAATTAATCCTTAAATATTCTTTTAAAAATGTTTAGTTGTTACAGATACATACTAGTTGTGCATACTTATTGGGTACATGTCATATTTTGACACAAGCCTGCAACGTTTAATTATCAAATTAGGATAATTGGGGTATCCATGACCTCAAGCATATATTATTGGTGTTAGGAACATCCAGAGTGTACTTTTTTAGTTATTTTGAAATATATAATAAATTATTCTTAACTATAATTGCCCTATTGTGCCACCACATGCTAGATCTTATTCCTTCTATCTAACTTTATTTTTGTGCCCGTTAACCATTCCCTCTTTATCCCCCCTCGTCACTACACTTCCAAGCTTCTGGTAACCATCATTCTACTCTCTCTCTCTCCATGGCTACAAGTTTTTATTTTTAGCTCTCATATATTAGTGAGAATGTGCAATATTTGTCTTTCTGTGCCTGGCTTATTTCACTTAACATAATGAAATCCTGTCATTTGCAGCAACATGGATGGAACTAGGGGACATTATGTAAAATATTATTTTTATTTGTTTATTATACTGACTTCCTTAAATTTAAAAATGCTTTTAATTTTTTTACCTAGTAAATCACAGTCTCCTGATGGATTACTGTATTAGTCTGTTCTCATACCACTATAAAGAAATACCTGAGACTGGGCAATTTATAAAGAAAAGAAGTTTAATTGACTCAAGATTCTGCAGGCTATATAGGAAGCATGGCAGCTTCAGCTTCTGGGGAGGCATCAGGAAATTTACAATCATGGTGGAAGGTGAAGGGGAAGCTGGCATGTCTTATATGGCAGGAGCAGGAGGAAGAGGAGTCGGGGAGGTCCTATAAAATTTTAAACAACCAGATGTCATGAGAACGATATCAGAAGAACTACAATAGGGGGATGGTGCTAAACCATTAGCAACTGTCCCCATGTTCCAATTACCTCTTGCCAGTCTCTACTTCCAGCATTGGGGATTACAAGTCAACATGAGATACGGGTGGGGACACAGATCATCCAAACCATATCAGCCACAATGCCAGGTGTTAATCCTCTTGTTCCTTTTTCCTGGCCTATGGGAATTCCCTTCTTCTCCATCAGGGACTTATAATGAAAGAACTTCTTCCACTTCTTCTATGACAATTATGACACCAAGAAAACAGTAAGTCATCAAGTACAAAAAGAGCTGAAAGAAATTCTGACAAAATGTTAAGAGGATATTAAACCTCCATAAGGCCATCTACTCTTGTCAACCTGTGATTAAATAGAATAAATGGTGGCCCTCAACTCCCTGGGACAAAAGATATTAAAAATAGCTCAGAAATGCTACCCAGACTGGGTGCAATAGCTCACATTTGTAACCCCAGTGACTTAGGAGGCCGAGCTGAGAGGACTGCTTGAGGCCGGTTCAAGACCACCCTAGACAACATAGTCACATCCCATTCTACCCCTCAAAAATAATTTTTTTTTAAGACAGAGTCTCTCTGTCACCCAGGCTGGAGTGCAGTGGTGCGACCTTGGCTTACCACAACTTCCGCCTCCCGGGTTCAAGCAATTCTCCTGCCTCAGCCTCCCAAGTAGCTGGGAATATGGACATGTGCCCATGCCAGGCTAATTTTTTTGTATTTTTAGTAGAGATGGGGTTTCACTGTGTTAGCCAGGATGGTCTCGATTTCCTGACCTCGTGATCCGCCTGCCTCAGCTTCTCAAAGTGCCGGGATTACAGGTGTGAGCTATCACGCCCGGCCAAAAATAAATTTTTAAAAAGAAATGCTATCCAAAGCATGTAGACAATGAGCATTAGGGTTAAATACTCATAAAGGATGGACTCCAGTTTTAATTGGCAAGCCTTGTCTACATTGACTCTTCCAAAGGACGACTCATTGAAGGTAAAATCTGGATGTTTTCTTGCCAGTAATGGTCTGGAATGATCCAACCCCATGAAAGATTAGAAAAACAAGAAATTGCCCATCAAAACTCACCTAGGCTCTACATATCTTTGGGCTATTTTTAAAACTTAAAGGGAAATGTTGTCTTTATTATCTAGATTTTAAGTTCCAAAAGTTAACTCTAGCCATGTGCACATTTTGTCACATTTCTCATCAACTCCCTCAGGAAAAGCTACATTTTAAGATGGTTGCATGTAACATGACATCATCCAAAATAAACCGAAGCAGATTTTCTGAACACGCTGCACATGACAACAAATGCTACAACTTGACTGGTGTCCAACATGGGAAATACTTCAAACGTTTGAGAAAAGACATTAAAATTAAAGAAAACAAAACGCCAGGGTTATTTTCACAGGAAACAAAGAGCACTTACCAAAATCACCATCTTTTGCTTTGCCTTCAGCATTGCTAGGTTTTCAGTCTGGTTTTTTTTTTTTTTTTTGGTCACATTGTCTGTATTTTAGACACAGGAAGTAAGACAGCCAAAGGCAATATTCCTCACTTACTCACGCAAAGTCTCGTGATGAGCAGAGGCGGAAGTCATGGAATAAACAAAAACAAATCCATGACCCTCAGAACCATGGATTTTAATTATTTCACACAAGTAAAACGTTCCAAACATGTGTACTGACATGTGTTCAGTGGACAACAGCACTTGGAACTGAAAGCATTTCTCCCATATGAGAAGTATGGGAAATGTAAATATCCTGGTTTCATGTTCTTCTGATCCTGGGGGAGGCTTGGGGGCTAACAGAAATCTTTAGATAGGAAATTCACAAGTGCGAGGTAGATAAAATGAGTCTTTCTTTAGTCCCCTCTCTCACAGGCTTCACCACTTTGGGCCTTAGTTTCCTTATCCATAACTGAGTGCTGTGAAAACGACATTATCTAAGATCGTTTTCGCTGTAAATTTTGAGAGTGTATGATCCTTTCAGAACTTCCTCATGAATTCTGTGGGTATGTGACAAACTTTATCTCGCTAAAGGAAGCGCGAGTTTAATTTACTCACTATGTTGTTTGCCTAAGTGTATTAACCTCTGTGCCATGATTCTTAGTATTTCCACATTGTAGATGATTAGTCCAGGGATATCACCCAGCCAAATTCCCTGTTCCTATAGAAGGCAACACCGGCGGTATTTGCAGTCTCTCAGGTTTGCATTAACATTTCTTAGAAATGGAGCTGCTGTTAGATATTTCACAATCCAATTAGAAAGACTGCGATAATTTTTACAAGTTGTATATCTTCTGCAATTTACATCTCTAAGTGACTGAGCAGTGACTAATGTGAAGGCAAATATTATTTCATTACCTCAGTTTACTTGCTCCACACCTCCAAGATATAAATGACTGATAATGCTTATGAGTTGGTGTTAGTACATTATAGCCCTAAATATCCTCTCAGTGTTTTTTGTTTGTTTGTTTGTTTTTGAGATGGAGTCTTGCTCTGTCGCCCAGGCTGGAGTGCAGTGGCGCAGTCGCGGCTCACTGCAAGCTCCGCCTCCCGGGTTCACGCTATTCTCCTGCCTCAGCCTCCCGAGTAGCTGGGAGTACAGGCGCCTGCCACCTCGCCCAGCTAATTTTTTGTATTTTTTACTAGAGACGGCATTTCACCGTGTTAGCCAGGATGGTCTCTATCTCCTGACCTCGTGATCCGCCCGCCCCCGCCTCCCAAAGTGCTGGGATTACAGGCGTGAGCCACGGCGCCCGGCCCCTCTCAGTGTTTTAAAACACATCTTCCTAAGTAAACTCATTTCGTTTCAGGCTTATGTTTAAGGAAGTGAACTTTTTTTTTTTCTTTTAAATCCCTTAGTCACTTTAATAAATGTGTTTATGAATGTTAGGGAAAGAATCAGCAGGAAGAAGCCTTATTAACTCAAAGGAAAGTTAGGGCAATGACGTTGAATAAAGAAGAAACATTGTTTTTTGTTGTTGTTGTTTTTCCTTAAGACTCGCTCTGTTGCCCCTGCGGGACTCCTGAGCTCAAGGGATTTTCCTGCCTCAGTCCCCTGAATAGCTGGGGCTATAGAAAAAACAAATTTGTCATTGTTTGGGGCAAAGCCCTACACATATATTCCAGATAATTTCCATGTTTAAAATTTATGCCACTCAAGTAGCTAATTTTCCTAGTCAGTTTATATCTACACGAATAGGTAAGAAATTGAGACTTCCAGTTAAATATGGAGAGATATACTTTTATCTCAACCCTCTCCAAAAACCTTACTAAAGAGAGTAAAACTAACAAAGGCATAAACAGTGCACTTAACTGCTACTGAGCTATAACTGGTAAGTGTTCAGGACTCTTGAAAGCTTGTTAAATTATTGGCAGCTTGAAGACGGTCAAAGTAAGAGTGTCTACACCACTGGAAATGGGCAAATGCTATAAATCAGAGTTTTTCCTTTCTTTTCTTTTTTTCCTTAGAAAGTCATTTATTGGCACTGAATAAGCCCCTCAGAAAAATGACCATCAGGGACACTAGGGAGGTAAAGACAGCAGATGGACATTATCAGCATGAATTCAGAAGCTAGGAAGCAGATATTTAAGTGGTAACTGATTTATCAGACTAAAGGAAACAAGGGAAGCTTTCAAAGGGGGAAGGTCTATTCCTCACTACCACCACCAAACAAACAAACAAAAAGTTGTTCAATGCAGAAAACCCTGGAAAAGCTTGAGTTTGAGACCTTAGTACCTGTGGAAGTAGAAGGGCAAGGTGGGACTGAAAGCAAGAAGAAATGTTGAAAGTCTATTAAAGAAGAAATTGGGTCCTTAGAACCCCTCAATTACCACACCCAGTCAGGTGATTATTCCTCTCATAATCTGCAGATAAGAGTTTAATAAGATAGACTGTAAAGTGTGGTATGCCAGAGTTACTGAGGGTTAGTCAGTCTGACATGCTGTACCAAAAACAGGGGAGTTAAGTGAAAATTAACATACTGAATGGAGACACCCAAACTCTCTTCTTTCGTTCAACTACCAGGATGTTGGCAACTAGGTTCATAATATCCAGGTATGAAATTGAAGAACTATGCCGGGCGCAGTGGCCTGCGTCTGTAATCCCAGCACTTTGGAGGCGGAGGTGGGTGGATCACACGGTCAGGAAATGGCGACCATCTTGGCCAACATGGTGAAACTCCGTCTCTTCTAAAAATACAAAAATTAGACCGTCGTGATGGGGCGCACCTGTAGTCCCAGCTGCTCAGGAGGCTGAGGAGGGAGAATCACTTGAACCTGGGAGGAGAAGGTTGCAGTGACCCAAGATCACGCCACTGCACTCCAGCTTGGCGACAGAGTGAGCGTCCGTCTAAAAAAAAATAAAAAAGAAGAAATAAAAAAGAAAAGAAATTGAAGAACTAAAATCTGAGGAACTACCCTAAGCTGTGGAGAGTGGTTGGAGTGCTAACAGTTGGGGATCCCCCCAAAATGGCCTGGTCCCCACCAGATTACCCTGTGGTTCCACCCGACTACCCTCACCCATGTGAAAACCAAAGTTTCTAGTCAGCAACTTATTTTTAAAAACTTTGCATTTAAAATGTCAGCTGACGACCAAATCAATAGATATTACAGGAAAAACTTACATAAAGAGCCATGACCTAAAGAAACAAAGAAAGAAAGAATCTGGAGAAAATAGAGACAAATTAGAGAGTAGGAAAATATTTTAAAACTAATGTTTTCAGAGGTATAAAAGAAACAAGAGCAGCAGGCTATGAAAAGGATCACATGGAGAAAAATCTTTGTAATTAAAAATATGTTAATTATCTTAAAAAGTTAACAGGAAACTGGTAATATAAAAAAGTTCAGGATAAACTTTAGAAAACAGGACAAGATAAAACAGGAAAATTACAGATAAAATTTAAGACAGATAAAGAATAAAGTGTAATGTGAGTTATAAGAAGAGAGAATTAAACAAAATTGAAAAAAAAATTGTCAAGCAAATAATACAGAAATGTTTTCCAGAATGGAAATGAATAAATTTTCAGATTGATCGGTTCAGATTTTCAGAAAAATGAATTTCAAATACTCAACTAAAGGCACATGTATATAAAATGCTAAAATGCCAGGAATAGAAGGGTCACTTGAAAAGACTGAAATTAGAAAAGATTTCTAAGGTCAGAAAGCGACCTTAGAAAGTAGAAAATAACGAACAAATTGCTTTGAAAACTTGAGAGAAAATGATTCCAGCCTAGAATTCCATGCCAAGAAACTTTAAAAGACAAGTATGAGGGTAGAAAATAGTGGACTAGGCTGGGCACAGTGGCTCATGCCTGTAATCCTGGCACTTTGGGAGGCCGAGGCGGTTGGATCACGAGGTCAAGAGATCGAGGCCATCCTGGCCAACATGGTGAAACCCGGTCTCTACGAAAAATACAAAAAATTAGCTGGGCATGGTGGCATGCGCCTGTAGTCCCAGCTACTAAGGAGGCTGGGGCGGGAGAATCGCTTGAACCAGGGAGGCCGAGGTTGCAGTGAGCCGAGATCGCACCACTTCATTCCAGTCTGGCAACAGAGCGAGACTCCATCTCAAAAAAGAAAAGAAAAGAAAATAGTTAACTGCAGGTAGAAAATAAGCATTTTCAATTGCAAGGTCTCAAAAAATACGTCCACATACCATATTTTAAGAGCTATTAGAGGATGTGATTGTGCAACATGAGGGAATAACCCAAAACAGAAGTAGTTAGAGGATCCAGGAAATAAGCATTGAGAAACAGAAAAGAAAGAAAATTCCCAGGATCATGATGAAGAAAAGTTCTAGAACATCAGCTGCCTGTGGTCTGAGAGAAACCAGTCTAGACTGGTGAGGAGGTTGGAGGGCTCCAGTTGGAATAACCAATATGCTGGAATACCTAGGACACTTTTGGCAGAAAGTTTAGGGATGAATTAGCAATTGGTACATTAAAAAGTAAGAAAAAAAAGAGGTAATGCTTAACTCCAGGGAAAGCAAGTTACACAAAAAGAAGCGTAATCATGAGTAATATCTGTGACTAGTATTTCCATTGTAATAACAATTTTCAGGGTAAGGTAAGTGCATCTGATTTTTTGGTGAGATGAGAAATAGCACATAGGTTGAGAAAGCTAAATGTTTAACTTTCCCAATAGCAAAGCAAGAGATAGCATCTACAACTGGCTTGCTTTTAAAATAATGTACATGTATTACTCTGATTAAAAAAAAAAACCAATGGCATATTTTTTAAAAAAGAAAAGCAATTACTTGGAAAAATGTAAACCAAATTCCATCACTTTTCTACCATAACACGTTGACACCATTATTTGAACAATTTAGATATTTTTAAAAGTTGAAAATCATGACTTGAATTTTATTCCAGGCTAAAAGATTTGACTACATGTTACTTCCAAAGTGGTCAGGCCAATTCTCAACTTACTATGACCCTCTGAGTAGCAAGATTAATATTTCCAAACTCTCCGAGATTAAAATTCTATGCAATTGATTTGTTGTACCAAACATGTCTATTCTCCCCTACTGTACTAGTATGCTAACTTTAGAACTCGGAACTCCCAGGAAAATAGTCTAGAATGTATCACTTTCCTTTTACCTGTACTGTTTGTCTGTCTCATATTATCTAATGGCATTCTTATTCCCTATTTAATATATATTTCTAAATATCTATGAAAGATTAAAATTTGAAGGGAAAATTTCAGAGAATTCAAATCCTTAAGGTCAACTATTTGCTTAAATCAGTTTTTCCAAGAACTGCTAAGTCAAGTTTAATTCTTTCTTAAATATTATTACATATACCTATCCTCTCATGCCCGTGCCAATGAACCAGCTGTTTTTGAGAAGGCAAGAATTTTATCTCTAGATTTTATCTGAACAAGTTTTCCAAAAGAGATCATTGTAGAATGAAGCATACCTGCTGGTGACCTCTTCGTTTCTAAGAAAAGAATTAGAAATATTTGTGTGTGTGTGTGAATAAACAGTGCCTGACAAGACCTACATGGTTGCTGAAATCCATTGTTTCAAATATCAGAGCGAGGCCTTACGGTTTTCCTTTCTGGAGGCACAGTTCTGCCAGTGTCATTTCTGACTTGAGCATTAAGAAAGTCAATTTCCTTGACTCTTAGAGCAATAATTTTGGAGGATTGTGAACCTTTTACAAATGTGACTAGATAAAATAGTAGGTACAAATACAACAATAAAACTTGGGAGGATTTCCAGGCTTTGGACAGTACCTTGAATACAGCATGCATTTTTAAATATGTACAGACCAATTATCACAAAAAGAGAGAGAGAAAAAGAAAGAACATACCTATATTTTTATAAAACTGAAAGAAAGGGCTGGGCACGGTGGGTCACACCTGTAATACCAGCACTTTGGGAGGCCGAGGCTAGCGTATCACCTGAGGTCAGGAGTTTGAGACCAGCCTGACCAACATGGTGAAACCCTCTCTCTACTAAAATACAAAACATTAGCCAGGCATGGTGGCATGTGCGTGTAGTCCCAGCTACTTGGGAGACTGAGACAGGAGAATCACTTGAACCTGGGAGGCAGAGGTTACAGTGAGCCAACATCTTGCCACTGCGCCAGCCTGGTGACAGAGCAAGACTCCATCTCAAAAAGAAAAAACAACAACAACAACAACAACAAAAAAAAACCTGAAATAAAGACACATAGATATATTTGTTTTATTTATTTATTTTTTTAGACACAGCATCTCTCTCTATTGCCCAGGCTGGAGTACAGTGGCGTGATCATAGCTCACTGCAGCCTCCAACTCCTGGGTCTGAGAGATCCTCCTGCCTCAGCCTCCTAAGCAGATGGGTCTGCCGAGACATGTGACCATGCCTGGATAATTTTTAACTTTTTTGTACAGACAGAGTTTCACTATGTTGCCCATACTGATCTCAAAGTCCTGGCCTCAACATATATTTAATATTTTAGGAAACCTTTTCATTTTAAGTGAGTTCTTTTTGAAATACAGATAGTTAATTTGTCTTATTTGTTTTGAAATTTTGTAAATAAAATATTTTAAAACAAAGTATATACACACTTTAACCATGTATGGACTGATTTATTAAAAGAAAAAAATCCAGTTTAGAAATTATGATTTTCAAGCTCCAATGGGTAGAAATACACAACACCTCTAAAACGGTATCAGTTTTCTGAAGGGGAAAAGTGATAAACGATTTCAGTAACTCTTCGTCTATTCTTTGAATATTTCACGAGAAAAGGTAAATGAAGGTTGGAAAGAAATTGTCCTTAAAAGTCCAGAAGAGTATTGACAAATACTTATTTTGAATTTGATTTCTTTTGTTCCATTTCCTAATTTTATAAAACCATCTGGAAGAGTGCTGCTAAGGTAAACTGAAGAGTTCCAATGATCTATGTTATAGTTTAGATATCGTAGTAGTCACCATAGTTGTAACTTCAACCAACTGAATTTTAGCCTGAATTTCATGCTTTCTGTTCTTATATTTCACTAAATAGCTTTAGATTTTTTAAATTTAAAGTTCCTTATGGCTTTCTGTGTTTGAGTTCTTCTAGTTCTAGATTATTTAATTTTCCACTTTTATATAGTGTAGTTCATTTCAGAAATGAGATTTTTTCCTTAATATTTGTCTGATTTTCAGTATTCAACAGGTACTAAAATTGCAAATTTGATCAAGAGAATAAGTATTGTGGTATAAGGGGAAGTGTATTTAGTATAAAATAATAACATCTTCAAAATAAGTCCATTTTATGACTATTAGTAAAGCTACGCTGATGTTATTCTCTATAAAAATATCTTTTTCATTTTTAACCAAAGTTTACTTCTTTTATTTATTTTATTATAAAATAAAATATCAACCATAATAAAAAAACATATTAAGAGTATTGTTAGCCCACATAAAAGGAATGAACAGGAAATAAATGCAAGCAATAATAGATACCAAATTTAAAATGGTGATTCTTGGCAGGGAAGTAAGTTGATATAATTGGAAAAAAGTACACAGGGTCTTCAATTATTTAGACAAAAATGTTATTTCTTAAGTGAGTTCTCTTTGTAATACTGCATTTTGTATGTATCCTAATATTGCATAAACTTGTAAACACACACACAGAGTCAGCAAAGCATGTGAAATTTAGAGTAGCTCTGATGTTTCCACATTCCTATGGTTCACAAGGAACAAAACCAGACTTAGTATTTAAGGACTGTGTAGCTTAATATCTCTTGCATGAGCAGGGGAGGTGCTGTTTGAAGGCAGTAGTAATATTGCCAAAACCTAAGAGGTCACACCACTCTGTATGGGACAGTTTGGACCACTGGAGAAAGATGGGCTCTCAGTCACCCTGGAGGTGAAACAGGGAAGTCTGAGTTGCTTTTTCTCTCATGCTTTACTCTGTTGGACTTGGATTTCAGAATAGATGAATGCCCTAGGTGGTGAGTGCAACATGTCATCTTCTATGGTAAACCAACCCAGGAACTACAAATGAGGGAATTACTTTATGCCATTCCCTTTTTTTTTTTTTTTTTTTTTTAACTTTATGGCAGGAATAATCTCTGTAAACATGTGAGATCCATTACCTAGTTTTATGTTACAATTTGGACTTGTTTCTTTTTATTACCTAAAAGCCTATAATAAGGAATTGTTTATTCTCTCACACCCTATGCCTAAAGGTGGGATTGGAGCCAAATCTTAGCATCCCTATATTATTTGAAGACCGTTATGTCTCCATCTTGTCTAAATAAAATGGCTAATACGAACCCATTTACAAGAATTAACACAAATAACTATTTAATAATTGTATTCCTTGAAAGTTGTGGATAAAGGAGACATTTGTGAATGTAAGAATTTTTTAAAATACACTGCACATTTATTATTTAATAAATCAAGGAAGAGATATCACTATTTGTAAGGTAAATAATCATATCTTTATCTTGTCTGCAAAATTTGTTTATTTATTTATTTATTTTATTATTTATTTATTTTTCGAGACAGAGTCTTGGTCTGTCGCCCAGGCTGGAGTGCAGTGGCACAATCTCAGCTCACTGCAAGCGTCGCCTCCCGGGTTCACGCCATTCTCCTGCCTCAGCCTCCCGAGTAGCTGGGACTACAGGCACCCACAACCATGCCCAGCTAATTTTTTGTATTTTTAGTAAAGACAGGGTTTTACTATGTTAGCCAGGATGGTCTGGATCTCCTGACCTCATGATCCGCCTACCTTGTCCTCCTGAAGTGCTGGGATTGTAGGTGTGAGCCACCACGCCCTGCTCTGTATATATTTATTTTTAAAATGCTTTACAACTATGTTGGTGATGTTGACTCCAATTTTTGTGGGCAAGTTGCCAGAACTTGTCAGTGGAGCTTCCTAAGGTAGCAAGCAATTGTAGTCAATTGTGTTAATACAAAAGCTTAACCAGTCATGCCAGCAATCTGCTTTTACTGTGCATTATCCGGTCAGAAAATCCATACTTTGTATGTAGACTGAACAATTGACAGTTTGCTATTTTATTCTACCAAGTGGGTATAGACCCAAGTAGTGAGGATAGTAATTGTTTTCTGTTTAAAAACTAGAATCCCAGAAGCAGCAAGTAAAATGGTGAAGAGACCACAATATAGCCCAGACCATCTGACAATTTCACTTGACCTCAGCCAAGAGGCCGACAAGCAATTAACTGACCATTTCATATCATTGCAATATGGATTATTCTCTCACCAAATAGATCTGGTGATCATATGCATGTGTTGTTCAACTGTCAAAAGAATTATATTTATTTTTAATGCATTCATTTTCTAATTAAAGTTTAGAAAAAAGCTTCTCTAAATGCTCATATTTTATGATGTAGGGTATTAGGCTGTGCTAATGAACTTGGAGTTAATCACATTTCTTAAAGTACAGAACTGACTTAATAAAGTTTTTCTCTCTACCAGCATTGTTACGAGAAAAATCATTTTATTTTCATTCTTAAAAGGACTTCATGCATGAGATTGCCACTCCGCAGAGTATTTATCAAACATGGACAAGCTTACATGTAATCACCGTGTTGAAAGGTAAGTTAAAGTAGCATATAACCTATACATAAGAAGCAAAATAAATATTCCAACTGTAACCTTACAGAAATGTCCCACTATATAGGGCAAAGGGTCTTCAACTGGAGTTTTTGCCCTTGATGGCTACCCCTCTGCAAAGTGTCTAAAAAGATAGCATCTTCCAGTTAAAATTGTGGTACAGTTTGTTGGTATTTTGAAAGTAATAAATTACACATAACTAACATTTTAAAGAAGTTTTATCCTTCTTAAGCAGTTTTTGATCATGCCCATCTTATTCATTTGAGTAATTACCTATACACTGCAAGCATGAACATTCTTGTGATCAAAAATCCTTCAAAACTACCTCCTTATTGCAATTATTTACAGAGAGTTACTGGAAACTGGAACTAGAGAATGATAAAGTTAGGAAAATGTGGTGGTGTACAGATCTACATGTAATAATATGATCAATTTTCATAGTTAACATAGTGTATCTTGTTAGCTTATAAATGTTAAAAAATATTCATTTTCTATTAACCAGATTCTTGGGCAAAAAGTTAAATTGTAGAAATGTCATACACATTCAAAACTTTCCTTTTTTACTTAAGTCCCCTATTTACTCATGTCTCCTCTTTTGTTATATCCATGGTTAAAAACACAGACTTTGGCTGGGAATGGTGGTTCATGCCTGTAATCCTTTGGGAGGCCAAGGCGCGTGGATCACAAGGTCAGAGGTTGGAGACCAGCCTGACCAACATGGTGAAACCCCTTCTCTACTAAAAATACAAAAATTAGCCTGGCGTGGTGGTGTGTGCCTGTAATCCCAGCTACCCAGGATGCTGAGGCAGGAGAATCATTTGAACCTGGGAGGTGGAGGTTGTAGTAAGCCAAGATCGCACCACTGCGATCTTGCACCCTGGGTGACAGAGCGAGACTCCATCTCAAAAAAACAAACAAACAAAAAACAAAACAAAACAAAAAAAACCACAGACTCTGAGTCAGGCAGACAGACCTGGGTTCCAATTCAACTCTTTCTGATCTAGTTTCTTTACCATTCTGATCCTCTAAGTCTCTAAGTCTTCATCTGTAGAACATTAATAATAATGCCAACATCATAGGGTTATTGTGAGAAATTCCTGCCTTAATACATCTGAAATGCCTAACTCAGATCCTGCCAGGTAGAACACAGTAACAAGGGGATCTCCAAATCATCCTTTAGGAAGGAAGACCCCCACCTTTAGGAAGACCACGGTGGCAGGCGCAGTCACTGTAGAGGAAGTTGGCAGCAAGGACAGTAGCATCACTTCCACCCCTCCTACCACACCAGATGCTTTTTTCCCCTACCAAAAAGTGTTCACAAGAAAAATTTCTGATGTAATTCTGAGGGTATACACAATGTACGGACTCAGGAGTAATTTTTGTTCTTAGAGATATTTATATTTGAATGAGTGGAAACCAAAAGAATGATGTGAAATTTAAAATGACATGAAAAAAATAAAACCCTAATACAGAATTTCAGGCATCAATGAAAGAGATAGCCAAGGTACCCTGTAAATTCATGCTCTAATAGTTCTAATTGTTTGCCTATTGTGGCTATCTTGGTTAGGAATTATTTCATTACAAAGAGCAGAAAACTACACATGTGATATGAAGAAAAATCAAAGGTAAGGGATTTATTAGGAGGAATCAGTGGTATCTCATACAAACCACGGGCAGGACACATTTCTCTACTCACGTCGGTTTAATCTTTTCTTTATGGAATCTGTTCTCAGTTTTTCTTGGCAAATGGGCCAAACATGATCATCCCTGTCCTGGAGTATTTTAAGAGACTCTGAGAGAGTCATTTTTGGGAGTTTGTACCTCTGTCCTTCCATCTGCCACCTTGTAACAAAGCTTTCTGCCTTAGGTTACCAACTATCTGCTGCAGTAGTTGAAACCCATCTGCCTTAAATGTAAGACAGGCAATCTAAAATGAGTCTAAATATTACATCCATTTTTGGCATACACTATAATCTGCCTGGGAAATAAGAAGCCAAAAGATTTTATTTCTCTTAAGCTAGTCTCCTCTTTTTACACACTTGGTTTAGGGGCATGAGGAGTGGTGTTAACTTTTTGTTTTACTTATACGACATAGATGTGTTCTCTGTAAAAATACCTTTATCTGTATTTGTATCTACATCTGAGTCTACACCTGTATCTGTATCTATATCTGGATCTATGTCTATCTATCTGTAGATCTGATACAGGAATTTTTGCCCCTTAGTTCAGCTAAATCCGGGTTCTTGTCTCACAACCAGGAAAAATTAGGCATGTGGACACATTGACAGGTGAGGAGTGTGGAATTTATTAAGCAAAAGGAAAGCTGTCAGCAAAGAGAGGGGTCCTGGACACAGGTTTCCACCTCACAAATTGAATACCAGGCTACCACACACAAGCTGAAGAAGCTAGGCTCTTCCCCTGCATAAGGAGCAAATTTTTGGTGGCTCTACCCTGTCTTTCCAATGTGCCTGCAGGGCCTTCGTCTGAGCCACTGTACACTGCGTGTGTTAAGGGATGAAATTTTTCACCATGGGCATGTTTAGGCAAAACCCTGGTACACACTGACCTGGGTAGGTCAGAGGTTCTCCAGAGACCCTCCCTTATCTCCCTAGGCATTTGTCTGTCTCTTGCCACTATCTTATCTACATATTTTAGTTCCAGCTCTGGGGCTAGAAAATTAATCTTTAATCAAAGAGCATACTTGCTTTCTGTTGTTTCTCAATGCTCAGGGAGACTGAATGACAATTTGGGTCTGAATGACAATTCACCAGTGCGGCTTATGGGCCCATGCTGGTTCAGGGGTTATTCTCTATTCTAATTAACCAGGGACAATTAGCAGGGGCAGTGGGACTTAGACTTCTTAAGCACAGAAAGTGAGGGGAGAAGACTGCAAAAGAAATTTACAGGCGTATTCTCCAAACAACAATAATCCCACCACCTAAGGCATCAGGATTGCATTTTCAGTATGCATTACTTGGGACATTTGTTTAAAATGCAGCTTCCAGTGCCCCATCTTTTAATATGGTTGCTGATGTTGAAAAGACTAACATGACACATTTTTACATGTTGGTAAGGTTCGTACTCTTAAGCTGTGGTAAATAAAAAGATATCTGAAATTAATCTTTTCAGTATAAAGAGGTATTTTTAGTAACATTTTCTGAGTGTTCTTGTGGAACTAACAAAATGAGAGTGGAAATTCCTTTTTTTTTTTTCAAGATGGAGTCTCGCTCTGTTGCCAGACTGGAGTGCAGTGGCGCAACCTTGGCTCACTGCAATCTCTGCCTCCCAGGTTCAAGTGATTCTCCTGCTTTAGCCTCCCGAATAACTGGGACTACAGGTGCATGCCACCACTACCAGCTAATTTTTGTATTTTTAGTAGAGACGGAGTTTCACCATGTTGGCCAGGATGCTCTTGATCTCTTGACCTCATGATCCACCTGCCTCAGCCTCCCAAAGTGCTGGGATTGGAAATTCTTTAAAAAAATGATACATGAGGTTACACATTTGATTAAAGTGAATCATATAAGAAGTAACCCAAAGCTTAGTTACAGGGTTATTAGGCTTTTATTATTCCTGGTAAATATTATTTAAAATTTAAACCATCTTTCATAAGATATTGTCTTGAAACTCCGAGTTTCCCTTATTGTAACCTAAAAGCAATAATGAATTATATCTAGCTATGGACAATAACCCAAGTAAGTCTTTCTGCGGGTACTTTTCAGTGTCATTCTGGTATGATAACTTGAAAATAGTACTTGAAAAACATTACCTGCTTGTTATGAAAGATCCAAAAAAAAAAAAAGAATTGCTAGCTCTATTTATTTCTGGATAAGAAATATAGTTATAAAATTAATTATGACCATCACCTACATAAAGAACTAAAGGGATTCAGTAAAGTCAGTGCTAAAGTTACACATTCATTTGGCAAGATTAAACAATGAAAGATAATCTCACTTTCCAATGTATCAATAAGTTGCCTAAGATCATGCAGCTAAAACATGGTACAGCCAGAACACAAACCCAGGCCATCTGCTTCCAAAGCCCATTAACTCTTCAGCCCACTAGGCTTTTTCATGCATTTTTTTTTCCCCTCCAAATCATTTAAGATCTCTTTCTTAGAAACTACGAGGATCCATTTACAACATTACTAATTATTAAACAAATTTGGATAAATCTACAGTCAAATCATTTATCCCCTGAAACATGACTATACTTAGTGGGCCTTTGCCAACTTGTTTCTCTAAGCCTCAGTCTCATCAACTGAAAATGATGAAAATAATGGGCTCTATCTCGTCAACATTCTTATAAGGATCAAATGCGTGATATATGTGAAGTGCTTTGCACAGAGGCTGGCAGGTGAGAACCACTCAGTAAATTTTAGCTACTACTTGTATACTTGCAGAAGATAGACATACTCAGTTAGCAATAAGGTGTTTAAGGTGTGCTCTATTACTGTGTGTGTTTTCATTTCTAGATGAATAACAGATTTATTTATTTATTTATTTATTTATTTATTGAGACAGAGTCTCACTCTGTCACCCAGGCTGGAGTGCAGTGGCACGATCTCAGTTCATTGCAAGTTCCGCCTCCTGGGTTCTCGCCATTCTCCTGTCTCAGCCTCCTGAGTAGCTGGGACTACAGATGCCCGTCACCTCGCCCGGCTAATTTTTGTGTGTATGTATTTTTAGTAGAGATGGGGTTTCACCGTGTTAGCGAGGATGGTCTTAATCTACTGACCTCGTGATCCACCCGCCTCGGCCTCCCAAAGTGCTGGGATTACAGGTGTGAGCCACGGCGCCCAGCTGATGAATAACAGATTTATTTAAAAACACCTTGTGATGTCATAGAAACTTCGGATGTAGTTATGATTAACACTATTATTTCCCCTAATAAATTTTTCTTATAGCTGTTCCTTTTCCAAAGATAACTAGGTAAACTAATAGGGAGACAGATGATGATAATGAAGATAGGTAGATAGATAGATATAGACAGATCATAGATACAGATGAAATAACACAAAAAAATATATAAAAATGAATGCATACAGTACAATTTATAGTCATGCAACTTTTAGTGGAATGTCTTATGTTTTTCTAGTTGTTTGCACACATATTTTTTTGAATGACAACTTGAGTCCTTTTCTAGTTAAAGGAGTATGCATTTCCCTTCTTAAAAGGAGTGTACATTGTTTCTCTTCTTAAAAAATACATTTAGTATATTTATATATGCAGTCCTGCAACCTTTACCAGACCTACTTTAAATTTATTCTGTGACTGGATCCTGGACCTTTCTTCCAGCTGAATAACCTGGAGAAATTTCTGCTTTCTGGAGGGAAGCCACTGCTTGGGATATAAAATGTTTAAATGCTCTTACACCTCTCTCAATTTTTAGAGTTACTGGCTATGTAACACTTATTTCTCCCTGTTTCTGTGTGCTGTCTTCCTCTCCCCACACATCTTCTTTGAAGGATTCCTGGACTGCAACTCCTCCCCCATCCTCTTCTCCAACATTCTGAGGTGCTTTCCCTATTGTTTCCACTGCCAGCCAGCAGATTTTCCACTTGGAGAAAGGAGACGAGAAAAACTGAATCGTGGTCTAGCCAGCTTGCCTTCCCTAACTAGTTCTTTGTGTCTGATAGAAGGGAAACTTCTGTCTGCTACAGCATATTATTTTGGAATTGTGCTGTAAACATCCTCCTCCAAACTACACCATACAGAAACACAAATAGTGTTAACTCCAGTCTGTGTCCCTTGGTACCTGGGCTGCTTCTTGGCATCACAGGTTGAGTTGACAGTGGCTTCCGTTAGTGGGGCTGAAATACGTGGCGAAGAGTTGTCATGAGGACCATGTGTTTGTGGAGAGGGCTGTGTCTGCCTGGGAGTCATAAATGGGACATGTAAGCTCTAAAGTTTCCTAAGAAGTGTTAATATTTAAGAGTAAATCCAGGAATTTGTAAATCAGCGGTTTTACTTTGAACAGAGCTCCAGCCAGTTGTGACATCGTTGAGTAAATTGGCAGCCTGTTTGCTGTTGTTTCCTCTTTTTGAAATTTAACCTCTTGGAAAAACAGCAGCCTGGGCTGTTATATGTCTCAACACAGACCACCAGAATAGACCGCTTAAAATTGTTTTTTGATCTGCAGTACCAGTTCCCCTCTAGCAACTTTCTTTTTCTTCTTTTAAATCATTTTGACAGGACATCTTTGCTGGGTGCAATTTCTGTGTCCTTCGAGAAGCTGGGGGCAGAGCATTTAGGATGGAACATTCACTCTTAGGCATTTCCTTGAACTCACATTGTAAAGAAAGAAAGTTCTTCACATTTTCATGCCATGAATGGACACCTTCTTAAAGCCAGTTCCATGATGTTTAATTCTATACTTTTCAAATGTCAGACTTTTTAATGTTGTTTTTTGAGCACTTGAAGACTTAGAATTAGCTGGGTTTGAATGATTAACAATGATAGAGGTAATTATTATAATAATTCAAGCCATTGTTATAAATAATATGTGTTTAATATATCACAGCTTTATCACTTTTACATTAGAAACAAAAGCTTACCAATGGTTTCAAAAAGAAAAAAAAAAGCTATATCATTTTTACATTATAAAAAAGCTTACCATTTGCTTCAAAAGAAAAGTTCATAGGGAAGAAGTAGGCTTTGCAAAGAGATCAGTTCTAGGATATTCACACCCTGAACAATATGATGACTCATGATATTTCTCTTGGATTAGAATTGGTTCAAATCTTCCTTTACCACAAGCAACACACTATACAACTAGTCAGAACCTACATTTTTGGCTTCCTTTTTTGCCTCAACTGTCAGTTGGTAGAATTCAACAGAAAAGAGATGTTTGAGACACTCAACCACGTTGGTAAAGTAATGTTTTGTTTGGAAATACTACAAACTGCTGCTTCAAAGTGCTTAATGAATGGGTATGTGTGTGTTTCTACATATTTTTAAGGAAACTAGAAGAGAGGAAATACAAACCTACACATGAAAGAGTCATGCCAAATTAAGTGCTCTGTCCTTTTTTATAAAGACATTCCGACAGGAGTTTGCCAAAACCCTATTGCAAATGAACATCACAACTTCTCCTAAACAAACTGAGAAATTCTGTGAATGGATGCCCAGTGTTTGCATGTGAATTGCCAAGAAATCACTGCCCACGGGATAGAAGTAGGAGAAAAAAAAGTATTGAAATGTCTGTATATGAGTGTACCAACATCCTGCAGTTCAGACCATGGCTTCAAAGTCATGATGATCCCTCATTTATAAAGCCTTTAAATAGCAGGCAAACAGTGGCTCAGACAGAGTAGGAATTTCATAATATCTAGTTTCTTGTGGAAAAAGAATGGTTGGTGTCTCTTTTCCAAAAACCTGGAAAAATATATTTTAGCTTATTTTTCTATCTAGAGTTAGTTCAGTTTCACTTGGGGTCTCAGAAGCTAGAAAATTCCAACTATTAGAATAATAATCTTATGGATTTTTATTTTTAAGACTTAATTAAAAAAAATTAGTAAAATATTTTTAAGCAGATTTTCACTGACCATGCTTGTGATAGGCAGCATGCTAACTGCCCTTAATACTACCCAATAAACTTAGTATGTTGGATCCTTATGAGCTAGGTAACTTAGTTCCCATTTTACAGCAACTTAATACATTTTTAAAGAGTTCAGGAAATTTGTCTCAAATTACTTAAGTAGCCAATGGCAGGTCTGGATTTTGAGCAAAATTCTATCTTACTCGAAATCCCGTGCTGCTCTTTATGATTATATTCTAATGAACCCCTTATGTGAATAATAAGGAAAAGCTTAATCTTGCTTGACTCTAAAACACAAATTAAAAATTCTACTTATGACATAATTTTATCCATGGAACCAAATTAGTTATGTATTTGGAAAAAAAAAATTTATACCTTCTATAATCTCTTGTGCTATTGTGGTGGCATAAACACTTCTACTATCTTTACCCTTAATCTGATCAGAGGCCTACAAATATCAGGCATAGATGTGCTGCAACCTCCTTTCCCTTGCTCATGTCAGGCATCACTAGTAGAAAACAGCACGTTTTACAGAGAATAGCCTCAGCCTCATACTTCTCATCACAGTGCTCCAAATCAGCATTACCAGTAATCTGGGTTTGCACAATCCTCAAACACATATTTGCCATTAAAGATTCATCTCATTCTGCACACTGTTATCAGAAGAATTCCCTCAAAGTATTGCTTTCATAATTTCACTGTTCTGATCAAAATTAGTCAATGGCTCAATACTGCCTACTACTTATAATCAGGTCCCTAAGCTCTTCCCAGGTCTTTCCAAAAGCTTCTTCTGGGCCTTTTCTTTACTCTTATGAATGGACTTTTACCTCTCCTGCTCTGAAGTTTGCATTGTCTTGCCATTTGTGTGTTTATTCTTAATTAAGAATGTTGCTTTGGGCCGGGCTTGGTGGCTCACGCCTGTAATCCCAGCACTTTGGGAGGCCAAGGCGGGTGGATCACCTGAGGTCAGGAATTCAAGACCAGTCTGGCCAACATGGTGAAACCCCATCTCTACCAAAAATACAAAAATTAGCCAGGGATGGTGGCATGCGCCTGTAATCCCAGCTACTTGGGAGTCTGAAGCAGGACAATCACTTGAACCTGTGAGGCAGAGGTTGCAATGAGCTGAGATCATGACACTGTACTCCAGCCTGGGCAACAAGAGTGAGATTCCATCTCAAAAAAAAAAAAAAAAAAAAAAAAAAAAAATGTTGCTTTGTTCTTCTGTGGTGAGAAAATCACACCAATCATTTTACAGTCAAATTCCCAACTATTAAACAAAACTGATTTCATCTTTTCCCAAATCCTCAATATAGTAGAAGTTCTCTAATTTGATGAAAGCAAGACTAGTAGTTGATTTGCCAATCAACTACAACAGCAGCAAAAAAAAAAAAAAAAAAAAGAGAAAAAAAAATGATCAGAGAAGGAATCCTAACAATGATACATATGCTTTATAAATACTCTGATTTAAAATGTTTAAAACTACACATGTGTTATTTCATTAAGCTGTTGATTCAGGGGCATATTTTCCTGCAATTAAGAGTCTGCTAATAACAATCCTACAGCATCTTTCTTGCATACAATTCATCCATAATGCATCCTCCATGATTCCCAGTCTTGGTTTATTTAAAATAGAGCGAGAACCTTCCAAGTATTTTGAGTGTGAAGTCTTCCTATACACTTTTCTGATTTCTGCCCCAAATTTTAAAAAAGTTTTCTTGCAATATTCAATTCATTAGTAATTGTTCTTAGCCATTCATATTTAAAAGTCTTCATAATGCAATCAATTTAGTTTTCATACAAAAAATCTCATGCCTCACTTTCTGTACGATATTTCATTGATTTATGTTACATGATTTTAATAACAAGTGCCACTGGCAGTTTGGAATGAACACACTTAGGCTGCACACTGTTCAAGTGGCCCTAGCAGAGGGGTGCATGCTAGCTCTGAGCAGACAGTATGCTATGACAAAGGTCAGCGTGTTTGATGGGGTGAATGAAGATCTGAATGTCTTCCAGAGTATTGGTTAAGTGGATAGTGAAGAGAGATTATTCTCATTTATATTTGTAGTCTATATCATTACTCGACTTTGATTATACACTGCTTTTCGGGCGATAATTATCTTTCTCATCTAAACTGCTATAGTTGACTCCAGGGACATTGTTTACAATTCCTTTAGGGTCTTCCTCATAGCAAAGCAGGGTCTTCCTCATAGCAAAGCACAGCGATATTTTACATAATATTTATGTATTTATATATACAGTATTCATTAAATTTTCTTTGCTCCTTACATTCAAATAGCAAGGTAGAAGTAAAGAGGCTTTTTAGAGCTACCCAGAAGAGAAACACTCTGAAGGTTCACAACTTGAAACAATATACAATAAT
This sequence comes from Chlorocebus sabaeus, assembly GCF_047675955.1. Classification (NCBI taxonomy): domain Eukaryota; kingdom Metazoa; phylum Chordata; class Mammalia; order Primates; family Cercopithecidae; genus Chlorocebus; species Chlorocebus sabaeus. Next base: position 37,851,271 of record NC_132913.1, read on the forward strand.
TTGGACTGAGACAATCAGACCATAGAAACTTTTAGGAAACTAAGGGTATGGTTCCTGCATTCAAAATTTGGATACATTATGGATATGATATGGTGTCCAAAGCACAAAATGAATTAGTGGCAACTGGGGTAACTGTTTAAGTAAATAAATAAATAAGATTTTTTTCTCTGCTAAAATGTGACTTAAAATAACATTCTAGGAGTTAAAAATTGAAATAATATTAAATCATAATTGAATTGAAATATTCTAGAAGTTAAAAAATTCTTTAAAACCTTTTCTAAATTGTCTAGTTATTGACAAGTCACTCTATCATTTTCAACTTAACAAGAGAGAAATGGAAAGGCTGGGAGATTTGTCCAAGGTCACAGATCAAGTGATCTAAACATAGACAACCAACCACAGGGTACCCAAAATGTTCTTGCTCAAAAGACTTAATAGCTTTTACCAAAAATAACTACTCCAGTCAAAGAGAAAAGGATAATTGCTACTTCCACAGACAACATAAGAAACCGACATCATTTCAGCCCAGAAAGAAACATTAAATGACCACCCACACACCCCATCACATATTTATCTCCTCCAGCTGCAAGACCCTCTTCTCTTTGGCTTCTCATTGACCTAGAAAGAAGAACTAATGAATAAATAAAGTCTAAAACAGATGCAAAGGCAGTCTGCATAAAAAGTACACTGCTGTGGGTTAGCAAAAATGTAATCTCTGGGTCAGCTCTTTCTTGCTCACTGCTGCTTTAGTCAAGAAGTCCAGCCAGCTCTTTGCAGAGACTGTGGTGATGCCACATCTGCCAATGCAAATATCTGGCTGTGCAGGACAGGAAACCTTAGCCAGGCCTCAAAAAGTCCTCAGCTTAGGCAACAGACAACCTTTGGCTAGCACTAACTTAACTCCTTTTTTTTTTTTGTCTGGACAACGAGTGGTTCCTGAGGCAGTCATGATTGACCAGATGTGTAGTTGTGTCTGATGCCCACACTTAAAAGAGCGCTCTGGCATGAGTGCTTGAGATTCATTCATTGTAGATGCATTTCTTTAAAACAGAGGTCAAGGGCCAGGCACAGTGGCTCACGCCTGTAATCTCAGCACTTTGGGAGGCCGAGGCAGGTGGATCACGAGGTCAGGAGATCAAGACCATCCTGGCTAACACAGTGAAACCCTATCTCTACTAAAAATACAAAAAATTAGCCAGGTATGGTGGTACATGCCTGTAGTCCCAGCTACTTGGGAGGCTAAGGCAGGAGAATCGCTTGAACTTGGGAGGTGGAGGTTGCAGTGAGCCAAGATCGTGCCACCGCACTCCAGCCTGGGTGACAGAGCGAGATTTCGTCTCAAAAAACAAAAAAAACACAGCAAAACAAAAAAACCAGAGGTCAAACTGGTGACTCACAGTCCTATTTAGCCTTTAGATGGACTTCGTGTGCCTTTATGGCTGTCTACTTATTCATTTTTAAAATATGTTTAATTGCATTTAGATGGGCAGTTGTCAATTTCTGTGGTGTAAATACTCTAGATTTTGGGAGAGGTGCAGTATTTCTATCATACAGATGTGATAGAAATAAACTCAAATGCATATATAGTAGTCACATATAGTAACATAATTAGTGATGTGTTTTAAGCATTACTTTTTAAAAATAAATGTAATTTCATTGTAAGTTTGTATAATTTAAATTTTCATAATGGTCACGTTTAATAATCAGCTCTCAAAATTCCTGCAAATGTAACACTTGACTCTTGTGAGTCAAGATAAGCCCACTGCTTCACGTGCTTGGATAACATATCATGATGATAGCAGCCGTAGCATACGGTGGTTCAGGCTCTGGAGGCTGAATTTAAATCCCATAGCTATGTGAGCTTGTACAAACTACTCAACTTCACAGAACCTTGAGTTTCTCAGATGGAAAAATAAGTTAATGTTTATTTTGTGAGTTTACAGTGAGGAATAAATAAAATAGTATATGTGAACGGCTTAGCACTAGATTTGGCACATAATAATCACTCAGTGAAAAATGAACATGTATTTATTTTAACTCAAGGCAGAAATTACTTCATCTGATTCGTTTTGCTACTACCGCAAAGACCTAACTGCAGCACCTCAAAGAAATGAGAAATTTCATGAGTAGAGGAAGGAAAGGAACCAGGGAGATCAGAAAAGACCAGGATGAAAGGTAAGATGAAGGCACTGAGAAAGAATGAGAATAAAATAGGATCAAAGATACAGAAATAGGATAAGAGAGTAAAAAAATGCTGTTGCTTTTCCTAGTGCAAACCATGTCTATCCTATCCATTAGACATTCATTCTCAATTTCTCACAAAGGTTGTATAATCTCTGCACAAATTACTAAAATCATTTCTTGAAAGAACAGTACCAAATACCAAACATTCCCATCCCATCTCTTTGGCTTGAATAATTAATGTTAAGCATGGAACCCATACTCAACCAGTTAGATTCTCTTGTCTTAAAATTTGGAATTCATTCCCAGAGACTGAAGTGAAGCAGTGTTGAGAGCTGCCAGTTGGGCAGCTCTGACTGGCCATGAGCAGATGAGGAAAGAAAACCAATCTTCAGAGTTGGAGAGAAACAAAATAACAACACACAGATATGAACATCCCTTAGCCCCTCACAGAAAAAAGGAAAACAGAAGACAAATGATGGCTTTTCTTTCCTGTGAAGCCTGGCTATATCCCTTAACTTGGTTTCTATGAGATAAGCCGTTTTCCTTACCATAAACTTCCTTTACCTAAGCAAGCTTGGGTGGATCTCTTTTCCTTACAGCCAAATGATTCCTGACCAGATCATCCCTGCTGGTTCTAAAGTTCTATGAAAATGTACAAAAATCACAGTATTTGTAAAATACCAGAAACTTGAAGGCATGTGATTTTAGCCCCTTTGATTTACATATGATCAGTGGAGTCCACAGAAATAAATGACTTGCACAGAGTCCATATTTAACTAGTAATTGAGCTATTCCAAACCTCAGCTCAGCTCAGCTGGGCCCCAGGCAGCGCCCTCTGCAGTAAAACGAAAATGGCATGGTTCTAATTTTGGAGTGGCAGCATGTTCAAGATGTGCTGACACTGTTCTCAAAGGCCAAATCCCATTTTCCTTTTGTTTGCTGTCTCACTTTATGAATAACGTCAGAACAGAACAGAAACAGGAAGCTGGTCTACTGAAAGACAAGGTTAAAACAAGGGCTTTGAGGTAAGATCAACCTGTGTTCAAATCCTCACTCTTTTCCTGGCAGGCTGTTTGACTATGGGCAAGAGCCATGACCTTTCCAAGCCCCAGGTCCTCTTTGAAAAATGGAGATAAATAAAATTATATAATTTATTGTGTTGTTGGAGGATTAAATAATATAATGCATAGAGGTCCCTCAATGTAGTGAACACTCACTGAATGTTACATTGTTCTTGATCTTAGTATCGTCAATGATAATTGGTCAGGCAGGAGTCAAGAATCAATTCCAGTGGGTATTTTCACCTTGAGGTTGCAAGGACTTCTTTCCTCAATGTAAGTTTATATCATTATATTATCAGTACCAACATCTACACATGTATCTGTATCTTTTTTTTTTTTTTTTTGAGACAGAGTCTCGCTCTGTCACCCAGGCTGGAGTGCAGTGGCGCCATCTGGGCTCACTGCAAGCTCTGCCTCCAGGGCTCCTGTCATTCTCCTGCCTCAGCCTCCTGAGTAGTTGGGACTACAGGTGCTTGCCACCACACCTGGCTTTTTTTTTTTTTTTTTTTTTTTTTGTATTTTTAGTAGAGATGGGGTTTCACTGTGTTAGCCAGGATGGTCTCGATCTTCTGACCTCGTGATCTGCCTGCCTAGGCCTCCCAAAGTGCTGGGATTACAGGCGTGAGCCACCGCGCATGGCCTACACATGTATCTTTCTACCTGTTACCAACTGGCCCTTCAAATACACTTACTAAACCATTTCTTAAGAATGTGAATGACTTCAGTCAAGAATATCATTGGGATTTAATGTGCTTTGAAAATGGAAACTTTTACACTCGGTGATTAAAAATTTGGCACTTAATGTAATAAACCATGAATGTTAACGGTCAGCATTAAAACACATGATACCTATCCTGGAGCTTCTATAAGGCACAGCTAACAATAATCACCAGGCTTGCAGTTCAAATCAGGAAATACTGTGTAAGCACAGCTACACTTCATTAATGCAGAAGAACTAAACTGTTTTCAGCTAGAAGGAATGTGTAATGCAACATAATTAAGTGGAGATTGATCCACCTACAAACTTTAATTGACATTATTAAAGCTTTGAAATGCCACGAAGCAGTGTTTATTAGCAAGATCAAGGTAATCGAGGGCAGTGATTCTCAAGCTCCTATGGCGTAAGGATCAACACGAGGACCTTATAAAAAGTGTCTTTTCCCAAATCTCCCCTCAAGAAATTCAAATTCGGTGATTCTGTAGTGCTGACCAATTACTTATATTTTTATCAAACTCTGCAGGTAATTATAATCCAAATAATCTCAGTAGAACTCACTTTGAGAAACACTGATCTAGAATCTCAGATTGAGTAACATTTCGCATGGGAAGGAAGAAAAGGCTTTGCAAAAGAGAGAGCTCTTCTCAGCAGGCTGGGATGGAATGCAGATCTAAGCCTTAAAGAAAGAAAAAACCCCAACAACTCAAACTAGGCAAGTATTTTTAATTAGTCATACCTTGACTCTCACTGAACTTTAGAGGGTAGGTTTTGTGGAAGCACCAGGTGTATTAGTTCAGTCTGTCCCAAGGGAATACAATGTCTCATGTGAAACAGCAGAAGGATAAAGGAATCCCAGTGTCAATAAATCATGCAGTGGACAAGAGAGGTATTTTTTCAACAATCTATAGATATGAATATCAAGCATACATTTCTGCAATAATGATTACCAAGTACTTATTTTAATAACATCTCAAAAATGAAGGGATTCTAAATTCCAGTGATAATACATTTCATCTGATACACTGCTGTTGAGTCTACCCACATCAAGGGAAGCAGCAGTAAAACTTTGTACAATAGTGGTTGGACTGGTGTTTGGGGCATTATAATTGTAATCTCATCCCTAATAACAACTAACTCTGCAATTTTGGGGAAGTCGTTTCACCACTCTGAATCTCAGAGTGTACTTGGTATCTTGAAAGTTCCCTTCTGTTCCAGTGCTCTGCAATAAAGTGCCTACTATGAGCCATACACTGTTCTAAGCACTCCACTTAGAAATGAACCTGTTTAATCCTCACAATCATCCGATGAAGTATGCGCCCATACTTTAAACAATCTCCCTTTATAGATGAGCACAGTGAAGCACAAGAAGGTTAAGTAGCCTGCCCAAGGTCATTGTGATGGTTTATCTTCTATGCCAGCTTGGCTGGGCTACAATGCCCAGATATTTGGTCAAACATTCTGGATGTTTCCATGGGGGTGTTTTGGATGAGATTTATATTTAAATCGGTGGACTTTGAGTAAAACCGATTGCTCCCATAATGTGGGTGAGCCTCGGCCAGTCAATTGGAAGGAAGCCTCAATAGCACAAAAGACCGCCATCCCCAGAGTAAGAGGGAACTCTGCCAGCAAACTGCCTATGAACTCCAACTGCAGTTCTCTCCCGAGTTGCCAGCCTGCATCCTTCTCAATCAGATTTTGGACTCATCAAGCCTCCACAACCATGTGAGCCAATATCTTAACATAAATCTCTTTGGCACGCTCTCTTTTTCTCTAAATCCTATTGTTTCTGTTTCTCTGGAGAACCCTGACAAAAACAGTTCCACAGTAGTATGGTGGTGGAGCCAGGCTTTGGTCCCAGGCAGGCTAACTCTGCAGGTGGAGGATGAGGACTACTCTGTGCTTCCAGAGGTTAGCCAAGCATCCCTTTTAAGAATTCAGATGCTTCAGTGAATATAGACTTTTAAATAGTATTTGGTCTTAATGGTTTTTCTCTGACTATCTGCACCGATGACATCATTCAATTGGGCATAATTAACTAATGCAAGCAGTGATTTGGAAGAATTTAACATCATCCATGTTTGATCACAGTAAATTGCGTGTTTGGGGAACATCCCTATCTTTCAGAGTTAAATGTAGGAAGTAACTACTTTCTTACAAAAAGTCCCTTGTCAAAAAAGGAAAAAATCTTTCTAGATGTAAGACAGTCTGACTTAAGTGTGGCAGTTTTTCTCTTCTTAAATGTTTACCTTTCTCTCCACTCAGTAGACACTGTCTTGAAAGTCTTGCAATTCCTGTTTGTAGTGGGTAGATTTTAAAATACGATCACTTTTAAAATCTTATCTTTTTTTTTTTTTTTGAAACGGAGTCTTGCTCTGTCGCCCAGGCTGGAGTGCAGTGGCGCCATCTCGGCTCACTGCAAGCTCCGCCTCCCGGGTTCATGCCATTCTCCTGCCTCAGCCTCCCGAGCAGCTGGGACCACAGGCGCCCGCCACCATGCCCGGCTAATTGTTTGTATTTTTTAGTAGAGATGGGGTTTCACCATGTTAACCAGGATAGTCTCCATCTCCTGACCTCGTGATCTGCCCACCTCAGCCTCCCAAAGTGTTGGGATTACAGGCGTGAGCCACCGTGCCCAGCCTATTTTTATTTAATCAAATGATAGTAGGCTCTTTTGCTTCCTTTGTAATGTGTGCGTGTATGTCAATACTCACTTTCCTTCTCAAGATCCCAATTTAATCCTTGACCCTTAGATAAAGATGACCCTAGAAACATGGCTATGAACTACCTCAAGAATGGACATCTTCAACCAAGTCAATTAGCAGCAACTGTCCAAATACCTGGTAAGAAGGAAAAAAAGCTAAAGGTATCCTGCATCTTTTTTTTTTTTTTTTTTTTTTTTAACTTGAAGTTAGTTTTGGAATCCTACAGAGAAGTCAACAAACATTTAAGAGTCAAGAGAGGCTGGACGTGGGGGCTCACTCCTATAATTCCAGCACTTTGGGAGGTCGAGGCGGGTGGATCGCGAGGTCAAGAGATCGAAACCATCCTGGCCAAGAGATGGTGAAACCCCGTCTCTTCTAAAACTACAAAAATTAACTGGGCGTGGTGGTGCATGCCTGTAGTCCCAGCTACTTGGGAGGCTGAGGCAGGAGAGTCGCTTGAAACCTGGTGGGACAGAGGTTGCAGTGAGTCAAGATCACACCACTGCACTCCAACCTGGCAATAGAGTGAGACTCTGTCTCAAAAAAAAAAAGAAAAAGAGTCGAGAGAAGCCCCTGCCTTCAAGTGTACTCAGTGTTAAGGACTGCAGGGCCTCCCTGGTGGAGGTCAGCCATGTCCATTATAGATGTGTCTAGTTTGAGCACCTAAAGGTTGATAACTCAGGAAAGGCAGAGTGCCTGTAAATGAAGGAAACCCTTAGCTAGGGTTCAAGATCATTGAACTGTTTCTGGTTTTTGTTTTGTTTTTGTTTTTTTTTTCCGAGACAGAGTCTCGCTCTGTCGCCCAGGCTGGAGTGCAGTGGCCGGGTCTCAGCTCACTGCAAGCTCCGCCTCCCGGGTTCACGCCATTCTCCTGCCTTAGCCTCCCGAGTAGCTGGGACTACAGGCGCCCACCACTTCGCCCGGCTAATTTTTTGTATTTTTTAGTGGAGATGGGGTTTCACCGTGTTAGCCAGGATGGTCTCGATCTCCTGACCTCGTGATCCGCCCGTCTCGGCCTCCCAAAGTGCTGGGATTACAGGCTTGAGCCACCGCGCCCGGCTGTTTCTGGTTTTTATACATAGACTCATATGCTGTCTGTAGCTTCCTTGACCCAAACTATCAACTCTGAAACATGAAACAGTAGAGGAAGAAGAAGAAGAAGACTGAGTTGTTCTGTTTTAGACACAGGCTGAGTCCTTGCAGCCAGATTCAATCAGTGCAAAAGAGAAGGATTTGGAACAATTTGGTTAGTTTCCTTCCATCCAAATGTCTAGACACCCAAAGGGTTGTGCGGCCTGGCCTCTCACTATTCCCGTTAAAAGCTTCTCTTCACGGAAAATGTCATTGGTTATATGGTTTGTTTGTATTATGTTTGAACTTAATATATACTATTCTACCTTTGTCAACATTCATTCCCATTTTCTGTAAGCTTTAAACTATCCCAGATGCGAGTAAATGTGAATTTGCTGGAATGTGGCTGGCCTCTGTAATCTGGTTGCACAATCACTACTCTCCCTCTCCAAATTCTGTATAAAGTCAATTTTAAGTATGCATTGTCTGGGGCATTTATATCCTGTAGATTAAGACAGATGCCAAAAGTGTAAAAAGGTAACCTTGATCTATTATTATTGGAGTCTATGCAGCTTAAAAGGAAAATGGACTCTCAAGTCTGAATGCTTATCTGCTGTTCTCAATCACTTAATGCTCCAAACTGTATGCTCCCAATGTCCATTCTTTAGTTGGTTGTCAAGGTACTTCCCACTAGGCGTTTAGCTTCTAGTATGTTCTGTTCAGAAAATACCCAGAGCTTCAAGGATGTCAATTTGGGTATCAAATATATGAATCCAGAGCAAAGTCACCTGCTACATAGTTTTCTTCAGCACCATAGTGTGATCACCTTCCCTGTGTCCAAGCTCTGCAGAGGTACAGAGTGTCTTGTCTGATAAAATTGTGCTTGAAAAAATGACACCCTAAATTGACTATGCAATACTGGCAAGACATGGGGATAATAAAAATGCATGGCCCATGTACCTTTTTGCTGAGATTTAGATATTCTTCCCCATCCTTAATCCTCTGCCATATTTTTAATATTTTTGCTTTTTTATATTAAGCTCTAAATATGAAAGGATGAGGAAAGTCACAAACAAGGAAGAGCAAAGAGAATAAAGCTAATATAGGGAAGCATTAGCCTGGTCTCAGTAGAGAGACACAGTTTTGTATATTGTTTATGAGTTACCCAGATAGACTATGTTAACAGACCAAAGAAAGAAGATTTAAAGAAATAAATCTGATAACTTCAGAAAACATAGGGTGATCCTGAGGAAAATATATTTGCTTTTGTCCAAAACAAGATCAATACCATCTTTTAAAAGGAAGCTTTAGAAAAAAAAAATCTCTGCATGTTGTATAAGCTTCCTGGAGCTTCCCAGTATCAATAGCTCTGTCTTTATACTGGCATTTTAATTGACTTTCCCTCATTTTTTTTTTCCTTTTGTTGATCAATCTTTTTAATGAGCAATTTTGTGTAGTCAATTAGATCTAATTCTGTTGATAAAGAAAACTGAAAATAAATGGAGTCCTAAAAGTTCAGCTTAAGCTATTAAATCATTGATTAACCAAATAAAAACTACACCATATTTTTGGTTTAACCACTTGTTTAAGTTATATGTCAGCCTTTCTTCTATAGAGGTTGAGAAACTTGATTAATGAAAGCTGTTCTCTGTGGAAAAAAAGAACTTAGTTGTTCCATATGTCATAGAAAGGCTTGGTTGGAATTGAGCAGACTGTAATTCTTTCCTTTCTGGAGGGAAATACGAAATTCTTTCCACAGCTGTTAGACTCTGATCTCAAAGCTAAATTAATTATTTTTATCTTTAGGATTTTTCTTCATTTGAGATCCACCATAGCAGGGTACACTCATGTCTAGTGGAGGAGGCAGCTGCAAACCTTGTGTAAATTTCAGGATTTTGCACTTACCTAACTCCTCTGAGTACCCAACTCCCCACATACCTAAAACACCATTGTTAACAATGTGGGTCTTTAAATCTTCTGAGGCTTCAAAAGCTGCAATCAGTTCAAAACTGTAGCTTGATCAAAGGCCTGTGTGTAAGGAAAAGAATGCTAAAAAAAAGAAAATCTTTTGGAAAAATCATAATTTTGCCTCAGGCTAGATCTGAAGTACTAACCTACTGAGTTATACTTCCGAAGTTTAGAAGAGTGCTGTGTTTTCATCTTGGATATAGAAAAGTGGTGAATTGCCTTTGATTTCTCCTTCCTTGCTTTGAAACAAAGCAATTGTGAAAGTCTAATGCAATTGCATTCTAGCCAGTGTCCAGTGAGAAGATTTCCATGGGGCTCTTCAGCATCGTAGATTCATTCACTGCCCTTAACTGGCTTGTTGAACAAGGAGGTGTGAGTTTGGGAGTGGGTGGTTAAAATTAGTATATTTGGCACAGCAGAGAGTTGTCCATCACTGAAAAGAGAGATGATGAATATTGGTTCTAGGAATCTTCTCCTGAAATACACAATGCAAGGAGAGCTAGTAATGGTGAATGAGGAATGGGGCCAGGGATATGGAAGGCTGGACTACCCAGGACTTGAGGAATGGGCTATATCATCCCATTCTGTATTCATAATGTACAACTGACAAGAGATCTTCATACTACTGTACTCTGACCCTCTGTCCGTTTTATAGACTCTAATGTCCTCATTTTCAAGTAAGATTGTGTGTGTGTGTGTGTGTGTGTGTGTGTGTGTTTTAAGTTAAAAGGGTAGTGGAACAAAAGTTGTTTGTACCTCTGCTTCCCCTCTCCTAAGAGAAATAAATTGTCCTTAGCTTTCTTTGCTATTACTTCCATTTGTTAGCAAAATTTGACTTTTACAGGCTTATGCTGATAACTAAGCCAGAATACATGAAGTGAGAGATATACAGATTCATAACTGAAATGTGTAAGGGATTTACACAAAAGGATACAGTTTATGGTTTAATTCCTCAAGGAAAGTATCGTATGCAAGTGAGTCATTTTTGCATGACCTCAGCCGAGAACAAGCTGGATTGAAAGAAATTCCAAAGGCATGGAAGAATGTCAGTCAGTTTACAAGAGGTATTTGGAAAATCATATATTTATTCATTCTGACACACCCCAAACACTGGATTTCACAATGCAGGAGCAAATAAAAATAAAGAACAAAACACCAATAAAGGAGTAGAATCTTACCTTAATAGGTAATGAATTATCAAGTGTATACTACAAAGGAAAAAAAAGGAAATAGAACAATGCTGTTGAAAAAACTTTATGTGATGATGAAAATGTTTACACCAACACTATTCAATACCAGTAGTCACTAGGCATATGGGGCTATTGAGTGCTTAAAATATTTCTAATGTGAATAAATAACTGAGTTTTACCTTTTTCTCTAATTTTAGTTAATTTAAAATTAACATTTGGCTAGTGCTTCTCTCTTAGCCTGTCTCAAAAATAGCACTAAAGATGAAGAATACCAAATTCTTCTCTAAAATCTTTCACAATTTCATTGGCTGATCTCTGCCAAATATCTCCTTTGTACTTTATTTTCCTGTCTTTAAAATGGTGCTTACAAGTCATGGTCTCTAAGTAAAAACGTTAGTGACATAATATGATTTAAATATAAGATTATTCAATATAAATGTCCTATTGATAGATTTCTAATCTAAGAGGTAAGATATTTGGAAGTTAATTTCAACTTGTATTGAATTTCTTGGGGTAGCATAATTACAGAAATGATTATGAAAAGTTCTCTCTGCTCAAAAAACTTAAACAAACATAGAAAGATAGATGTTAGGCCAGGCGCGGTGGCTTATGCCTGTAATCCCAGCACTTTGGGAAGCCAAGGTGGGTGGATGACCTGAGGTCAGGAGTTCGAGACCCACCTGACCAACATGGAGAAACTCTGTCTCTACTAAAACTACAAAATTAGCTGGGTGTGGTTGCATGCGCCTATAATCCCAGCTACTTGGGAGGCTGAGGCAGGAGAATCACTTGAACCCGGGAGGCGAAGTTTGCAGTGAGCCGAGATTATGGCACTGCACTCCAGCCTGGGCAACAAGAGTGAAAAAAAAAAAAAAAAAAAAGAAACTCTTGTCTCAAAAATAGATGTTGATATTATTTCAATTAAGCAATAGGAAAATAGATGAAGGGGCAATAAACTCTGACTGGGAGAGTGTATTTGTCTATCTTCATACTGCTGATAAAGACATACCCGAGACTGGGTAATTTACAGAGAAAAAGAGGCTCAGTGGACTCACAGTTCCATGTGGCTGAGGAGGCCTCACCATCATGGTGGAAGGCGAAAGGCACATCTTACATGGTGGCAGACAAGAAAGAATGAGAGCCAAGTGAAAAGGGAAACCTCTTATTAAACCATCAGATCTCGTGAGACTGACTCACTGCCATGAGAACTGTATGAGTAAAAGCACCCCATGATTTGCTTATCTTCCACTGGGTCCCTCCAACAACACATGGGAATTATGGGAGCTACAATTCATGATGAGATTTGTGTGGGGACACAGAGCCAAACCTTATCAGAGAGAATTGGGATATTGAAAGACAAAGTTGAATTTGGGCTGAGTGTGACAGAGTAGGAAGGAAGGCCTTTCTAAGCAAAATAGTGTGGCATGAGCACAGGCATAGAGGGAAAGTCAGAGCCTTCAGTGCATGCTGAATTAGTCTGGTCTGGCTCTAAATGGGGCCTAAAATGCCCACTATGGATTTGTATTGATATTCTGGAGGCAAGGGAGTTAAATTAGAGCGTTTTGGATAAATGAGAAACAAGATAAGATCTGTGATTTTGAAGAATAACTCTAGTGTTAGTGTCAATGAACTTTCAGAGAAAGATGTGCAGGGATGAAGATTAGTTGGGAGAATATAGAAAGTGGTCAAGCAAAAAGTGAAAAGATTGACTAGGATCCTAATGAAGGATCAATAAAAAGCGAGCGTATGAGGATTGAGTAAAGTCCACAAAATCTGGTGACCCAACTCGTGTGGGTGTTTATGGAAGACAGCAAGACAAAGGTAACTAGGTTTTAAGTTTGAGTGGCTAAGTGATAACATTTATCAAAGCAGGGAGCAAGGAGAAGTCTGGGCTTGTTGATTTTGAAGCATTAGCTTGGCATCCATTTAGAGATTAATGAATAAATACAGACATGAATGTGAGTCTTCCCATAGACATTAGACCTGCATCAGAATCAACATGTCCAAACCTGAGCAAACATCTCTTGGATGTCCAACTGGGTGTTGGAAATGCAAATCTTGGGCTCAAAAGAGAGGTCCGAAATAGATATGTGATTCATCTGAGTAGAAATGACACTGGAAGTTATAAAGGTGTGACTTTAGTTAAGAAGAGAACATTGTGTAGCTCACAAAAGAGGATAAGGGCAGGTCCTTGGGGGCAGGAGTCAGCAAGGGAGATGGAGAAGTAAAAATAGAATTTGAAGAACTCAGGAAGAAAGTAATCAAGTCAAGAAAATAATAGATTGTATATACTGGAATCTAAGAACCAAATAAAATGCAAACACAAAACATGCTGTTAATTACTTTCTGTAAATCACTTTCTACCTGAGCAGGCCCCAGAGTGGGACAAAGATAGGGAAACTCCATGTAAACAGGGGTCGTTTGACAGAAAGACCAATGTCTGGAGGTGGGTAGGGTTTAAGAAGCAATAGACACAGCAAAAGAGGCGTTCCCTGCGATGTGAGATCTCATACAGTTGAGGGGAAGATGGGAGTGGGGAGATGCTTTTGGTGCTCACATCACATCCCTGGACCCACTTAATTAGGCAGTTGAGACACTGGGTGAGCCAATGTTAGTTATCAGCATTGTCAAATAATCAACGATCAGTTGTCTCTTTCTATCTGGACCCTGAGCAAGTAGCATCAACTCTCTGAATCTTGGTTTCCTCCCATCAAAAAGAGGTTTAATTATAGGATTCATAGCAGTGAGGATTAAATAGGATGATGCATCTGACACAACTGGGGGTTAATTAATATTAGTTCCCTTCCATTTTTGCTCCTCTTCATGGCTTTGTATCAGGCACACCCAGCCAATGAGTGTTCCTAATGTGTCAGTGGAATGCAGTGTTTCCATGTTGGAAGAAATCTCAGGCCCCTGACAAAGGACAATTTTATCTCATCTGAAGCCGGTTCGATAAATACTTTGTTGCATAAATCAATGAATAATCACGAATCAGTCAATCAATCCTGTTCATTTAGCTCCCCCATCCAGGTCCTAACACTCTTGAACCACCTCTGACTGCTTGGAAATCAGAAATTTTGGGGTCAGTTTCTCCCCATTCACTTTGAAGCTTATCAATTCTAGCTTTGGGGGCATACAATTTAAAAAGAGTGAAAGACAGCCAAAAAGGTAACTACCTACATCAGACAATTTAGAAATTAACTGTTTTTATCCCATATGGCAGCAGAGGTATTAATGACTATTTTCCAGGGTAACAGAAATAGGATGCGGTGGGGTCAGGACTGAGAATTTTTTCAAGATAATGCCTGAATGGTCACACCATAGGGTCTGTATAATCCACTGAGAAAAAATATCATGTATCCGAGTAATTGAAGTCAATCTGTGTATGGTGGTTAGGGAGAAGAATTATGGGTTAAGTTGATCTATCAGTCTGATCTGTATTTTATCACTGAAGGGGAAATATAAATATAGATTTAAGAGGTATGTTCAAAGCTTATATCAAATAGTGCTTCTCTATAATGAGTGAGAGAGTTCAAAATATATGCTTTACTTCAGAAAATTGGCACATAAGGGAGCTAAATGAGCAGGATTGATTGAATGATTCACTGAGTAATTCACCCTTCTATGCAACAAAATATTTATTGAACCATACCATGTTCCACACTAATTACCAGGAGCTAGAAAAAACTGTGGAGAAGATAAACAGGATCCCTGTTTTCACAGCATGCAGTCTAGTAGGTAGGATGCGTACTGCATAAGTAACTGTAAGTAAGATCAGTTTTTTGTTTTTTGTTTTTAAGACAGAGTCTCGCTCTGTCACCAGGCTGGAGTGCAATGGCACAGTCTCGGCTCACTGCAACCTCTGCCTCCTGGGTTCAAGTGCTTCCCCTGCCTCAGCCTCCCAAGTAGCTGGGACTACAGGTGCGTGCCACCACACCTAGCTAATTTTTGTATTTTTAGTCGAGATGGGGTTTCACCATGTTGGCCAGGATAGTCTCTATCTCTTGACCTCGTGATCTGCCTGCCTCAACCTCCCAAAGTGCTGGGATTACAGGCGTGAGCCACCACACCCGGCTGTCAGATCAGTTTTATGAAGGCATTATAGACCCACACAAGAAGGGAGGCTTCACCTAACAGTGGGAGTATACTAACAACAATAATATGATTAGAGATAACAGTTGTTCAGTGTTTACTATGGACCAGGCACTGTTTAAAACATTTTACATATATCATTTTTAAAAATCTACTTATCAACACTATGAAGTAAGTACTATTATTACCTCATTTTAACAGATGAAGGAACTGAGTCCCAGAAAGGTTCAGTAACGTGCCAAAGTTCGCATGGTCAGTATGTGGCAAAGGCAAGATTTTAATCCAGATGTGAGGCCCAAAAGTACACACACTTAGTAACTGGAATTTAGAAAAACAGATATATCTAAGCAATTTAATACATTGATCTGTTTTATCTTGTGTATTTTAGGCCAGGAAGAGACACAGAGAAATCCATTTTTAACAGCCTGATTTATGAAAGCTGTTATTGACCAGCTACTTTGGCAACTATAGTTGTAATACTTTTGACCTGTATTTTTATTGACTGCCATCTAGTTTTAGTGTCTGTCTAAACTAAAGTTTTAGTGTCTGAACAGAAGCCTGATCAGGCCCTAACTAGTGTGTACCTTCATAAGCCACATGACCTGTGTTTGTTCTCATGGGAACAAGAACAGCAAGAACGGTAGCTGTTCCTCAGAACACAAAAGAGAAGATAAGCCCAAAAGATAGACTGTGTGAACTGAACAGGCTTTTTCACGGCCTTTCCCACACTTGCTGGTATCATAGAGGTGATGCAACCTGAGGCTCATGCATGATATCAGTGTCCAACTGATGTTGCATGAATTGACACTCACTCTTCTATGGATACTGGAACAGATGCTTTTGGTGCTCACATTACATCCCTGGGCCCACTTCTGAATCCTGTGCAGTTGTATGGACAGTTCCATGTAGGCTTTTTGCTCTTCTGCTGCAGGGCTTTCATCAAAATCAGGGCAACCTACTCAGCCCAGAAAGTGAGTGCAGGGGAGCTTTGCAGTGAAAGCTAAGCTACCAGGGACAACTCTCAACCCATGAGGGATGGAGCTACAACGTTATTTTAGTCTGTACAGTTAAGTCACAAAAGATGAAGCATAAAGACAGGAAGACAAATATTAGGACAAAACACATAATCATCCAAAAACTGGATGGTGCCAGGGAAAGGAATGAGAAATATAACAATATGTATTTTGTCATTGCTCATAGTAAGGAATGAAGAGTCCTTCAAAAGAAATAGAGGATTAAGGACATTGTGTAATGGCAACCATACAGAACAAATATGAAAACCTTTTAAGTCATATAGCCACAAAGCAAAGCAAATACAAATCTTACGGAAAATCATATAAAGTAAGAATAAAAACTGAGATGAAGGTGGTGTGAAATATTATATACTTCTAAGATCAAGCATTATTTTCACATTAATAAATGTATTAATGGACGAATTTGCCTATTCAAAATCCCCAAAAAGGATATTTTTGGAAATTATAAAGCTAAATTTAATTGTAGGCTTTATACAACAGATACTTAAAACAAAACAAAAATAACTAAGAGAAGTTGTAAATTAAAATATGGGAAAATGCATGTGAGGAAAATGCAAGCAAACAATTAGGAAAGCAGGGGTTACAACCTTAGTATTAGAAAAAGTAAATAGGGGCCAGGTGCGGTGGCTCATGCCTATAATCCCAGCACTTTGGGAGGCCGAGGTGGGTGGATCACGAGGTCAGGAGATCGAGACCATCCTGGCTAACACAGTGAGACCCCATCTCTACTAAAAATACAAAACTTAGCCAAGCATAGTGGTGGGTGCCTGTAGTCCCAGCTACTCGGGAGGCTGAGGCAAGAGAATGGTGTGAACCCAGGAGGCAGAGTCTGTAGTGAGCCGAGATGGTGCCACTGCACTCCAGCCTGGGTGACAGAGCAAGACTCCATCTCAAAAACAAACAAACAAATGAACAACAACAACAACAAACAGAAAAAGTAAATAGGGAGAAAAAAGGCATTTGATGATACAGTTATGGTCAACTTAGATTGGTAAAGAATGAAATTTACAATGGTGTTCAGTAATTAGGGATAGCCATATACCAAATAATGTAGTATTAATAGTCATAAAGTCAATAGCACAGGAAACACAAAGAAAAAAGAAGAATCATACTACAAGAAAGAGACTCTCACTATCTGTATTAGCCTGTTCTCACATTGCCATAAAGAAATACCAGGGACTGGGTAATTTATAAAGAAAGGAGGTTTAATTGGCTCATATCCATAGGTTTAAGAGGAAAAATAGTGGCTTTTGCTCCTGGGGAGGCCTTAGGGAGCTTTTACTCATGATGGAAGGCAAAGTAGGAGCAGGCACACCTCACATGATGGGAGCAGGAGGACGAGAGAGAGAGGAGGGAGGTGCTACCTACTTTTGAACAACCAGATCTTGTGATAACTCAATAACTCACTATCACAAGAACACCACCAAGGGATGATGCTAAACCATTCACGAAGAATCCACTCCATGAATCCAATCACCTTCTACTAGGCCCCACCTCCAACACTGAGGATTACAATTTGACATGACATTTGGGCAGGGACACAGATCCAAACCACATCATTCTGCCCCTGGTCCCTCCCAAATTTCATATCCTTCCCTGATTGCAAAATTCAATCATGCCTTCCCAACAGTCCCCCAAAGTCTTAACTCATTCCAGCACAAACTCACAAGTCCACAGTTTAAAGGCTCATCTGAGACAAGGCTAGTCCCTTCTTCCTAAGAGCCTATAAAATCAAAAATAAGTTACTCCCAAGATGCAATGGAGGTATAAGCAATGGGTAAATACTTCTGTTTCAAAAGGGAGAAATTGACCAAAAGAAAGGTGCTACAGGCCCCATGCAAGTCCTAAACCCAGCAGGGCAGTCATTAAATCTTAAAGCTCCAAAATAATCTCCTTTAGCTTCATGTCCCACATCCAGGGCACTCTGGTGCAAGGGTAAGCTCCCAAGGCTTTGGGCAGCTCTGTCACTGTGGCTTTGCAGGGTTCAGCCCCCACAGGTGTTCTCAAGGGCCGGCATTGTGTGCCTGCAACTTTTTCAGGCACAGGGTGCAAACTGCCGGTTGTTCTACCATTCTGGGGTCTGGAGATGGTGGCCCTCTTCTCACAGTTCCACTAGGCACTGACCTAGTAGGGGTTCTCCATGAGGGCTCCACCCATGCAACAGACTTCTGCATGGACATCTAGGCTTTTCCATACATCTTCTGAAATCTAGATGAAGGCTCAGAAGCCTCAACTCTTACACTCTATGCACCCACAGGCTTAACACCACATGGAAGCCACCAAGGCTTATGGATTGCACCCTATGAAGCAGTGACCCAAACTGTATCTGGGCCCCTTTGGGCCATGGCTGAAGTGGCTAGGATGCAGGGAGCAGTGTCCTGAGGCTGCACAGGGAGGCAAGGTCTGGACTTGGTCCATAAAATCATTCTTCTCTCCTAGGTCTCTGAGCCTGTGATGGAAGGGGCTGCCACGAAGGTCTCTGAAATGCCTTTGAGGCCTTTTCCCCATTTTCTTGGCTATTAGCAGTTAGCTTCTTCTTTTTACTTATGCAAATTTCTGCAGCCTGCTTGAATTCCTCAACTGAAAATGAGCTTTTCTTTTCTATTGCATGGCCAGACTTCTCATTTTCCAAACTTTAAAAGCTCTGCTTCCCTTTTAAATACAAGTTCCAGTTTTAGGTTATTTATTTGTTCACACATATGAACATAGGTTGTTAGAGACAGCCAGGCCATATCTTGAATGCTCTGATGTTTAGAAATTTCTTTTACAGATACCCTAAATCATTCCTCTCAAAAGTTCCACAGATCCCTAGAGCAGGGACACAATACAGCTAGGCTCTTTGCTAAAGAATAGCAAAAGTGACCTTAATTCCAGTTCCCAATACGTTTCTCATTTCCATCTGAGACTTCCTCATCCTGAACTTCATTGTCCATATCACTGTCAGCACCTTGGTCACAACCATTCAACAAGTCTCTAAGAAGTTCCAAACTTTCCCTCATCTCCTTGTTATCATCTGAACTCTTCACACTTTTCCCACCTCTACCCATTACCCAGTTACACAGCTGCTTCATTTTCAGGTATTTTTATAGCAATACTCCACTCCTCAGTATGAATTTTCTGTATTAATTGCTTCTCATATTGCTATAAAGAAATACCAGAGACTGGGTAATTTATGATGAAAAGAGGTTTAATTGGCTCACGGTTGCACAGCCTGTATAGGAAAGACAGTGGCTTCTGCTTCTGGGGAGGCATCAGGAAACAAAGCAGAAGAAACTTTGGTGGAAGGCAAAGCAGGAGCAGGCACGTCTCACATAGTGGAAGCAGAAGAAAGAGGTGGGGGGAGATGCTACTCACTTTTAAACAACCAGATCTTGTAATAACTCGATAACTCATTCACTCACTATCAGCACTAAGAGGATGATGCTAAACTATTCATGAAGGATCCGCCCCATGAATCCAACCACCTCCCACCAGGCCCCACCTCCAACACTGAAGATTACGAATTTACATGATATTTGGGTGGACACACAGATATAAACCATATCACTATCATTTTATGTTTAATCAAGTTTTTAAAATAAGGATATAGGGGACCTAAATAACATGATTAATAAGACTCTTCTACTTGATTTTCTACTCTGAAAGCAGAACATGTTTTCAGGTACCCATGGAACAATCACAAATCTTGGCCACGAAGAAAACTTGTCAAATCCTAAAAATAAATAATAATAAAGGTAACAATCTCAGACCTATGTATTACACTAAAATTAATGTAGTAGAAATTAAAAAATAAACAAAAATACCATGCTACCTCTAAATTAGAAGAATCTTTTGAAAAAATACTCTTGGGTCAAAGATTCAAATACATATTCGCAGGATGGATTTGGTTGGAGAGGTTCTTGGAAGAAAATACCTAACATGAAAGTCTTACATCAATAAACAAGAAAGAATACAAATAGATGAGTTAAACATTCAGATTAAAAAGTTAGGGGAAAAACCCACAACAAATCTTATAAAAGTAGAAATAAGTAATGAGATAAATATAAAAATATACATTAAAATAATGTGATAACACAATTACAAAATTTATAATCATTTCTGAGTTATTTTCTTGAAAAGTCTATAAAATTTCAATCTGATAGCTAACCTAATTATGAAAAAAAGACAACTTAAAACTACTTAAACAAAAAATTACAATATGAGAAGTTCCCAAAAGCATATTGAAATAAACTGAAGATGCAACTTAGCTCAATACTTTGCAAGTAAATTTGAAGAAGTTAATGGAATAATGACCATTCAAAATTATCACATTCTAATCCTTCAGATTTGTAAATGTTACCTTATTTGGAACAAGTGTCTTTACAGATGTGATTAAGCTAAAGATTTTGAGATGAGATTACCCCATATATCCAGATGGCCCCTAAATGCAATGACAAGTGTCCTTTTAAAAAAGAAACAAACAAGAAGAAGGCAAGATGACCATAGAAGAACAGACTAGACTTATGTGGGCCACAAGCCAAGAAACACCTAGAACCACCAGAAGGTGGAAGAAGCACAGTACAGAACCTCCACTAGAGCCTTCAAACAGAGTAGGGTTATGCTGACACCATGGTTTCAGACCTCTGGCTTCCAGAACTGTGAGAGAGTGACTTTCTATTGTTTTAAGTCTTCTAGTTGGTGGTAATTTGTTACAGCAGCCCAGGAAATTAGTAACAGAGTGAAATACTTGAATCTTAAGTGCACAATTCTCCACATATTTTTAATTTAAAATGTTGTATCTATCACTTCCATTTCCTTTTTTCCATGCTAACTCCTGTCCCCATAGTCTCACCTTCTAGCCCCCATTTATAGCACATGCAAAGGCCCTGGGGCAAGAAAGAAAGTAGCCTGTTGAAGAAACTGGAAGAAGACCAGGGTCTCCAGAGTATAGTAAACAGAGGAGTGGGTGGCACCTGATAAAAGTTTTTCCTGACAAAAGACAATTCCCAGTGTAAAATGAATTCCGGTACCAGATATTAAGCTAATGTGTACTGACTCATCTATGCACTCTTTACCTGATGTGGTTGCTTAAGGTCTAGGTGAGTTACACAAGGAAACAATTAGCAGATAGCATAAAAATAAAAATAGTAAGGACAAATTAGTGAAGCAGAAAGATCTCCTTTATAACAAGAGTAGCTACATTGACTTCAAGTGCTTCAACCCAAGAATGGATTTAAACAAACACGTACGACACATTAAACATTGGAGCCACAAATGTGCTGTTTCATAAACAGTGGCAGTTACTTCAACATCTCAACCTACTCAGTATATTCAAATAAAATTAAAAGACTTAGAGCAAATGATTGCTTCTGCCTATTTTTATTTCATTGTTTGGCTGTTTGCATTACTATACACTCAATATTTTTCTCATGGATTATTAAAAGAAATCAGAAACAGCTGCTGCTAGCTGCAAGATTATTTGAAGTACCATATCACTCCTCTTAACACACACACACACACACACACACACACTAGCACTGAACCATGGTCAAGCAGGCAGTGATGAAAAATGTTCAATCAGAAATAATGTGCATCCTGCCCTCCCTCTGACTCCAAGATAAATACATCAAGTCTTTAAAGGGCAAAGAATTAACAATTGTTTTCATCCCTTTCTTTTCTATTTCCTTAAAATCATGGATACTCTTACTTTAGTTTGAGATTTTTGTTGAATCTGCAAGTGTATCCAGTCTGCTTCCAGATTAAGTCCCCAATATTATTTTTTAGTGTCTTCATCTACTTTTGTGGGTTAGCACTATCTTGCTAGCAGTTACTTAATGAGGTATATGGTAATATATTTGGTACAGACTACTTTGCCTACATAACTACTCAGGTGCAACTATTTTCCTCTTCTAATAAGAACTTGTACTCTTCAGATCCAGGCATTTCAGATCAATGTTGTCTTCTGTTTTCTAGAAAGCTAACATATAATTCAAGGAATCTCTATTATATATTTATTATAATACTCTTATCATTTGGAGATGTATTTGGAAAACTACATCTCTTTCCCTTTGGTCCAGCTTGGTTTAGATTAGAGAAGTATGTGGGAGCATTTCCCTTGCCCATTGGAATGTGGGCAAGGGAAATGAACAGACATTTCTCAAAAGAAGACATACATGCAGCCAACAAGCATATGAATAAAGCTCAATATCACTGATCATTAGAGAAAAGGAAATCAAAACCACAATGAGATATCATCTCTCA
The DNA here is from genome assembly GCF_047675955.1 of Chlorocebus sabaeus. Classification (NCBI taxonomy): domain Eukaryota; kingdom Metazoa; phylum Chordata; class Mammalia; order Primates; family Cercopithecidae; genus Chlorocebus; species Chlorocebus sabaeus. The sequence goes on from NC_132913.1 coordinate 37,873,531, forward strand.
CCAGTTGGAATAGCTATTATTAAGTCAAAAAATAACAGATGCTGGCAAGGTAGTGGAGAAAATGGAATACTTATACACAGTTGGTGGGAGTGTACATTGGTTCAACCATTGTGGAAAACAGTATGGTGGTTCCTCAAAGAGGTAGAAGCAGAATTGCCATTCAACCTAGCAATCCCACTACTGGATATGTGCCCAGAGGAATATGAATCGTTCTACCATAAAGACACATGCATGTGAATGTTCACTGCAGCACTATTCATGATAGCAAAGACATGGAATCCACCTAAATGCCCATCAATGACTGATTGGATTAAAAAATGTGGCACATATACACCATGGAATATTATGCACCCATAAAAGAGAACAAGATCATGTCTTTTGCTGGAACATGAATGGAGCTGGAGGCTATTATCCTTAGCAAACTAATGCAAGAACACAAAACCAAATACTGCATGTTCTCACTTATAAGTGGGAGCCAAATGATAAGAACTCATGAACACAAAGAAGGGAAGAATAGACACTGAGATCTACTTGAGAAGGGAGGGTGAGAGGAGGGGGAGCAGCAGAAAAGATACTATTGGGTACTGGGCTTAACACCTGAGTGATGAAATAATCTGTATAACAAACCCCCACGACATATGTTGACCTATGTAACACACCTGTATATGTACCCTCAAACCTAAAATAGAAGTTAAAAAGAATTTATTATAGTTAATTTATATAGCATGTTTCACACAACATTCAGCTTCAACTCCTGATATAGTTTTTGTTTTTTGTTTTTTGTTTTGAGACAGAGTCTCACTCTGTCGCCCAGGCTGGAGTTCAGTGGCGCAATCTCAGCTCACTGAAAGCTCCACCTCCCGGGTTCACGCCATTCTCTTGCCTCAGCCTCCCAAGTAGCTGGGACTACAGGCGCATGCCACCATGCCTGGCTTTTTTTTTTTTTTAAGTAGAGATGGGGTTTCACCATGTTAGCCAGGATGGTCTCGATCTCCTGACCTCATGATCTGCCTGCCTCAGCCTCCCAAAATGCTGGGATTACAGGCGTGAGCCACTGCGCCTGGCCTACTTCTGGTACAATTTTATGAGTTGGGGAGGCATTATTATCACATTTGACAAATGAGAAGTGTGATCAACATTGAAGTGAATCGACAAACGCTGAAGTGGTTGGGGGAGAGCCTGGAGAATTGGGTACCCTCACTCCTCACCTGGGCCTTTACTCATGAATCATGAACCTCTGCCTTAAACAACTGCCTAGGGAAATGTGACTATGCTTATTCCGTCTCTACGAGAAACTGTTCAGGAGGTATAAGGCAAGTGACTCCCATCACAAGCGAGGGACTCTTCAATAAGAAAAGATATATATGATAAAAGTGACATCTCATTTAAGTATTCATGGATGCTTTGCATGTTCAAGGAGCTTTTCCAGGCACTGGGAATGGAGTAAAGAGTAAACAGGTGCAATTTCAGGCCTAAAAGAAAGCAGAAGCTTGTAGAAAAATAGGCAATGAATTCACAATCACAACAATAATCACATAATGAAAAGTATTTGGGGATTCTTTCAAAGATAGGCACAGATTTTATGAGGCACAGATTTTATGAGTAAGTATCTGAAATCAAGTCTATATCACCAGGTGAAAACTCCTTGAAGATATGATACTTAATTTGAAACCTGAAGGCCAGAAAGTTGGAATAGGACATTTTAGGCATCACATGTAAAAACTCTGCAAGAAAGAAAGTGACACTTTTAAAATGCTGGAGGAAGGTCAGTATGTCGACAGCATGGTCAGTAGGGGTATAGGTCATGGCTACCTTCAGAGGTAGACCCAGGCCAGTTCACAGAGCCTTGTGGGTTTGCTAAAACTTTTGAATATTTCCAAAGTGAACTGTGAAGGCACTAAACAGTTTTACGTAGAGGATTAATATGCTCTAACTTCTCATAGTAAACAATCACTTTAGCTGCTTATCAGAGAGAAGCACAAAAGTTGAAAGAAGAATTAGGAAGTTCAAACTAGAAATATAATAGATAGCTGGTTGATATGGTTTGGGTCTGTGTCCCCACCCAGATCTCACCTTGAATTGTAATAATCCCCAAGTGTCAAGGGCAGGACCAGGTGGAGATAATTGAATCATGGGGGTGGTTCCCCCATACTGTTCTCATGATAGTGAGTGAGTTCTCATGAGAGCTGATGGTTTTCTAAGGGGCTTCCCCCTTGGCTGGGCGTTCATTCTCTCTCCTGCCACCCTGTGAAGAGGTGTCTGCTACTATAAGCTTCTTGAGGCCTCCTCAGCCATGTGGAACTGAGACAATTAGACAACTTTTTTCTTTACAAATAACCCAGGAGGGGGCGGAGCAAGATGGCCGAATAGGAACAGCTCCAGTCTCCAACTCCCAGCGCAAGCGACACAGAAGACAGGTGATTTCTGCATTTTCAACTGAGGTACTGGGTTCTTCTCACCAGGGAGTGTGGGACAATCAGTGCTGGTCAGCTGCTGCAGCCTGTCCAGCGAGAGCTGAAGCAGGGCAAGGCATTGCCTCACCTGGGAAGCGCAAGGGGGAAGGGAATCCCTTTTCCAAGCTAGGGGAACTGAAACACACAACACCTGGAAAATCAGGTAACTCCCACCCCAATACTGCGCTTTACCAAGGATCTTAGCAAATGGGCACACCAGGAGATTATATCCCACACCTGGCTGGGAGGGTTCCATGCCCACAGAGCCTCCCTCATTGCTAACACAGCAGTCTGCGATCTAATGCCAAGGCAGCAGCGAGGCTGAGGGAGGGGCGCCCGCCATTGCTGAGGCTTAAGTAGGTAAACAAAGCCCTGGGAAGCTCGAACTGGGTGGAGCTCACAGCAGCTCAAGGAGTCCTGCCTGTCTCTGTAGACTCCGCCTCTGGGGACAGAGCACAGCCAAACAACAACAACAATAACAAAAAAGCAGCTGAAACCTCTGCAGGCACAAACGACTCTGTCTGACAGCTTTGAAGAGAGCAGTGGATCTCCCAATACGGAGGTTGAGATCTGAGAACGGACAGACTCCCTACTCAAGTGGGTCCCTGACCCCTGAGTAGCCTAACTGGGAGACATCCCCCACTAGGGGCAGACCAACACCCCACACCTCACACGGTGGAGCACACCCCTGAGAGGAAGCTTCCAAAGCAAAAATCAGACAGGTACACTCGCTGTTCAGCAATATTCTATCTTCTGCAGCCTCTGCTGTTCATACCCAGGCAAACAGGGTCTGGAGTGGACCTCAAGCAATCTCCAACAGACCTACAGCTGAGGGTCCTGACTGTTAGAAGGAAAACTAACAAACAGGAAGGACACCCACACCAAAACCCCATCAGTACGTCACCATCATCAAAGTCCAGAGGCAGATAAAACCACAAAGATGGGGAAAAAGCAGGGCAGAAAAGCTGGAAATTCAAAAAATAAGAGCGCATCTCCCCCTGCAAAGGAGCGCAGCTCATCGCCAGCAACGGATCAAAGCTGGATGGAGAATGACTTTGACGAGATGAGAGAAGAAGCCTCCAGTCCATCAAACTTCTCAGAGCTAAATGAGGAATTACGTACCCAGTGCAAAGAAACTAAAAATCTTGAAAAAAGAGTGGAAGAATTGATAACTAGAATAATTAATGCAGAGAAAGCCATAAACGAACTGACAGAGATGAAAACCATGACACGAGAAATACGTGACAAATGCACAAGCTTCAGTAACCGACTCGATCAACTGGAAGAAAGAGTATCAGCGATTGGGGATCAAATGAATGAAATGAAGCAAGAAGAGAAATCTAAAGAAAAAAGAAGAAAAAGAAATGAACAAAGCCTGCAAGAAGTATGGGATTATGTAAAAAGACCAAATCTACGTCTGATTGGGGTGCCTGAAAGTGAGGGGGAAAATGGAACCAAGTGGGAAAACACTCTTTAGGATATCATCCAGGAGAACTTCCCCAACCTAGTAGGGCAGGCCAACATCCAAATTCAGGAAATACAGAGAACGCCACAAAGATACTCCTCGAGAAGAGCAACTCCAAGACACATAATTGCCAGATTCACCAAAGTTGAAATGAAGGAAAAAATCTTAAGGGCAGCCAGAGAGAAAGGTCGGGTTACCCACAAAGGGAAGCCCTTCAGACTAACAGCAGATCTCTTGGCAGAAACTCTACAAGCCAGAAGAGAGTGGGGGCCAATATTCAACATTCTTAAAGAAAAGAATTTTAAACCCAGAATTTCATATCCAGCCAAACTAAGTTTCATAGGTGAAGGAGAAATAAAATCCTTTACAGATAAGCAAATGCTTAGAGATTTTGTCACCACCAGGCCTGCCTTACAAGAGACCCTGAAGGAAGCACTAAACATGGAAAGGGACAACTGGTACCAGCCATTGCAAAAACATTCCAAAATGTAAAGACCATCGAGGCTAGGAAGAAACTGCATCAACTAATGAGCAAAATAACCAGTCAGTATCATAATGGCAGGATCAAGTTCATACATAACAATAGTAACCTTAAATGTAAATGGACTAAATGCTCCAATTAAAAGACACAGACTGGCAAACTGGATAAAGAGTCAAGACCCATCAGTTTGCTGTATTCAGGAGACCCATCTCACACGCAGAGACATACATAGGCTCAAAATAAAGGGATGGAGGAAGATTTACCAAGCAAATGGAGAACACAAAAAAGCAGGGGTTGCAATCCTAGTCTCTGATAAAACAGACTTTAAACCATCAAAGATCAAAAGAGACAAAGAAGGCCATTACATAATGGTAAAGGGATCAATTCAACAGGAAGAACTAACTATCCTAAATATATATGCACCCAATACAGGAGCACCCAGATTCATAAAGCAAGTCCTTAGAGACTTACAAAGAGACTTAGACTCCCATACAATAATAATGGGAGACTTCAACACCCCACTGTCAACATTAGACAGATCAACGAGACAGAAAGTTAACAAGGATATCCAGGAATTGAACTCATCTCTGCAGCAAGCAGACCTAATAGACATCTACAGAACTCTCCACCCCAAATCAACAGAATATACATTCTACTCAGCACCACATCACATTTATTCCAAAATTGACCACATAATTGGAAGTAAAGCACTCCTCAGCAAATGTACAAGAACAGAAATTATAACAAACTGTCTTTCAGACCACAGTGCAATCAAACTAGAACTCAGGACTAGACACTCAGTCAAAACCGCTCAACTACATGGAAACTGAATAACCTGCTCCTGAATGACTACTGGGTACATAACGAAATGAAGGCAGAAATAAAGATGTTCTTTGAAACCAATGAGAACAAAGATACAACATACCAGAATCTCTGGGACACATTTAAAGCAGTGTGTAGAGGGAAATTTATAGCACTAAATGCCCACAAGAGAAGCTGGAAAGATCTAAAATTGACACTCTAACATCACAATTAAAAGAACTAGAGAAGCAAGAGCAAACACATTCAAAAGCTAGCAGAAGGCAAGAAATAACTAAGATCAGAGCAGAACTGAAGGAGATAGAGATACAAAAAAACCCTCCAAAAAATCAATGAATCCAGGAGTTGGTTTTTTGAAAAGATCAACAAAATTGACAGACCACTAGCAAGACTAATAAAGAAGAAAAGAGAGAAGAATCAAATAGATGCAATAAAAAATGATAAAAGGGATATCACCACCGACCCTACAGAAATACAAACTACCATCAGAGAATACTATAAACACCTCTACGCAAATAAACTAGAAAATCTAGAAGAAATGGATAATTTCCTGGACACTTACACTCTCCCAAGACTAAACAAGGAAGAAGCTGAATCCCTGAATAGACCAATAGCAGGATCTGAAAAAGAGGCAATAATTAATAGCCTACCAAACAAAAAAAGTCCAGGACCAGATGGATTCACAGCTGAATTCTACCAGAGGTACAAGAAGGAGCTGGTACCATTCCTTCTGAAACTATTCCAATCAATAGAAAAAGAGGGAATCCTCCCTAACTCATTTTATGAGGCCAACATCATCCTGATACCAAAGCCTGGCAGAGACACAACAAAAAATGAGAATTTTAGACCAATATCCCTGATGAACATCGATGCAAAAATCCTCAATAAAATACTGGCAAACCGGATCCAGCAGTACATCGAAAAGCTTATCCACCATGATCAAGTGGGCTTCATCCCTGGGATGCAAGGCTGGTTCAACATACGCAAATCAATAAATGTAATCCAGCATATAAACAGAACCAAAGACAAAAACCACATGATTATCTCAATAGATGCAGAAAAGGCCTTTGACAAAATTCAACAGCCTTTCATGCTAAAAACGTTCAATAAATTCGGTATTAATGGAAGATATCTCAAAATAATAAGAGCTATTTATGACAAACCCACAGCCAATATCATACTGAATGGGCAAAAACTGGAAAAATTCCCTTTGAAAACTGGCACAAGACAGGGATGCCCTCTCTCACCACTCCTGTTGAACATAATGTTGGAAGTTCTGGCTAGGGCAATCAGGCAAGAGAAAGAAATCAAGGGTATTCAGTTAGGAAAAGAAGAAGTCAAATTGTCCCTGTTTACAGATGACATGATGGTATATTTAGAAAACCCCATTGTCTCAGCCCAAAATCTCCTTAAGCTGATAAGAAACTTCAGCAAAGTCTCAGGATACAAAATAAATGTGCAAAAATCACAAGCATTCTTACACACCAGTAACAGACAAACAGAGAGCCAAATCATGAATGAACTTCCATTCACAATTGCTTCAAAGAGAATAAAATACCTAGGAATCCAACTTACAAGGGATGTAAAGGACCTCTTCAAGGAGAACTACAAACCACTGCTCAGTGAAATAAAAGAGGATACAAACAAATGGAAGAACATACCATGCTCATGGATAAGAAGAATCAATATCGTGAAAATGGTCATACTGCCCAAGGTAATTTATAGATTCAATGCCATCCCCATCAAGCTACCAATGAGTTTCTTCACAGAATTGGAAAAAACTTCTTTAAAGTTCATATGGAACCAAAAAAGAGCCTGCATTGCCAAGAAAATCCTAAGTCAAAAGAACACAGCTGGAGGCATCACGCTACCTGACTTCAAACTATACTACAAGCTTACAGTAACCAAAACAGCATGGTACTGATACCAAAACAAAGATATAGACCAATGGAACAGAACAGAGTCCTCAGAAATAATACCACACATCTACAGCCATCTGATCTTTGATAAACCTGAGAAAAACAAGAAATGGGGAAAGGATTCCCTATTTAATAAATGGTGCTGGGAAAATTGACTAGCCATAAGTAGAAAGCTGAAACTGGATCCTTTCCTTACTCCTTATACGAAAATTAATTCAAGATGGATTAGAGACTTAAATGTTAGACCTAATACCATAAAAACCCTTGAAGAAAACCTAGGTAATACCATTCAGGACATAGGCATGGGCAAGGACTTCATGTCTAAAACACTAAAAGCAATGGCAACAAAAGCCAAAATTGACAGATGGGATCTAATTAAACTAAAGAGCTTCCGCACAGCAAAAGAAACTACCATCAGAGTGAATGGGCAACCTACAGAATGGGAGAAAATTTTTGCAATCTACTCCTCTGACAAAGGGCTAATATCCAGAACCTACAAAGAACTCAAACAAATTTACAAGAAAAAAACAAACAACCCCATCAAAAAGTGGGCAAAGGATGTGAACAGACATTTCTCAAAAGAAGACATTCATACAGCCAACAGACACATGAAAAATGCTCATCATCACTGGCCATCAGAGAAATACAAATCAAAACCACAATGAGATACCATCTCACACCAGTTAGAATGGCGATCATTAAAAAGTCAGGATACAACAGGTGCTGGAGAGGATGTGGAGAAATAGGAATGCTTTTACACTGTTGGTCGGATTGTAAACTGTTTAACCATTATGGAAAACAGTATGGTGATTCCTCAAGGATCTAGAACTAGAAGTACCATATGACCCAGCCATTCCATTACTGGGTATATACCCAAAGGATTATAAATCATGCTGCTATAAAGACACATGCACACGTATGTTTATTGTGGCACTATTCACAATAGCAAAGACTTGGAATCAACCCAAATGTCCATCAGTGACAGACTGGATTAAGAAAATGTGGCACATATACACCATGGAATACTATGCAGCCATAAAAAAGGATGAGTTTGTGTCCTTTGTAGGGACATGGATGCAGCTGGAAACCATCATTCTCAGCAAACTATCGCAAGAACAGAAAACCAAACACCACATGTTCTCACTCATAGGTGGGAACTGAACAATGAGAACACCTGGACTCGGGAAGGGGAACATCACACACCGGGGCCTGTCATGGGTGGGGGGAGGTGGGAGGGAATGCATTGGGAGTTATACCTGATGTAAATGACGAGTTGATGGGTGCTGACGAGTTGATGGGTGCAGCACACCAACATGGCACAAGTATACATATGTAACAAACCTGCACGTTATGCACATGTACCCTAGAACTTAAAGTATAATAATAATAATAAAAATAAAAATAATAAAAAAAATAACAAATTACCCAGTCTTGGGCAGTTATTTATAGCAGCGTGAGAGCAGACTTACACACTGGTAGATTCTGCTTTTTCCTGGATGACTTAATCTTATTTTGCTAACTTTAATAATCTGAGATTCCAGATACCTTGCCACATAAATAGCTATTTTATTCTTTATCTAAAGTTGATTTCTTATGAATGTTATTACTCTAGAAACTGTAAGTGCCTTCCTTATATATGTGATTTATGCAGAGACATTTTGGTTATTAGAGATGATATTAGGAAAATATCAATTTTCCAGGATTTTTGGTTAACAAATACATTGTAGGACTCACATTTTTGCAGGGTTCACAATTATCTCTACCACATTTCTCAAGAGGCTCTCTGGTAACTTTCATTCCAGATCAGTGACAAAGATGACAGAAATTGTTGCTATTGTAGCTCATTTACACGCAAGATGAAACCAGCGGGACAGATGTTCCTAAAAAGAATAAAACGTGATTTAAGAAAATAACTCTCTTTGAACTTTGAAAACGACATGGAGGAAATTTGGATTCTGATTTCAAAAGGCAGGATTTGTGAAGAGTAATGATTTTACAGCATCCCACCCCACTCCCTTCTTTCTGGTTGAACTGATGGATGCTCCGACCTACAGCATTTGTACTGATTCTACATTGATCTTTTTCTGCATTGGGCCTGACTTAAGGGAATCTGACAGCACTAGGCCAAAAAATCAGTAACATTTATTAGGCCCTTGGTTACTGAATAAGCACAGAGACAAAGAAAAACTTAACTGAAGATTGTGTTTATACACTTGACACGTGTCAGGTAAGATATCTGGTTCACATACAATAAAAATGAAATGTGGATTTCTCTGGAACTTGCAACTTACAGGACTTACTCAAATGAGCATTAAAAAGGTGCAACCTGACTGCTTTTCTCTATAAAGGAAGGATATTTAAATTGAGACAACGGAGAAATGCACATTATACAGATACATCTTCCATCTAGAAAAGAATTCTTGCCTTTTTTCTTTTATTGGCACAGACAGAGAAGAGGAGTGGTGTGTCTGTTTGTTTGTTTTTCAAACGTTTAAATGTCACTCAAGAGAAAGTTTTTCCTATATTTCTATGAGACTTGTCTTATCACCAGAATTCAAATCTACAATCTCTTATACACAATTCCAAAATTGAAAATTCTGAAACTGTAAATGTTTTTGCAATTTTGGCTCTAAAGCTCTTTGAGTGGCAAAATCTGCCTTAATCTTCATTCTACTAAGAATATTTATTTCACTGTATAAATTTTAATATATTTATTGTGTGGTGTACCCTCAAGCCTGTATTGCAGAATATTTAGAATATACACTGTATTTCCTTTCTAAAATCTAAAATATTTTGAATTTTCACCTAAGAGTTTTGGATAAAGGAATGTGAACCTATGCCACAGAGAAAAGAAAATTCAGCTCACTGAGTCTGATTCCCTCCAAGCTCCTATCGCTGTGGGCAAGTGCTGAAAGACTCGTCATATTGGGAAATGAAGTCCTTGTCCAAATGACCTGATGAATCACTTCCTTCCTTTTTGGCCAGTCTGGTCTGTTCATGGGTCACTGAAGACAGGAGTCAAAGAATCACTGTGTTTTAGAACTGATGTGCTGATCTAAATTTTAGATTCTAAAATATGCTCTGTTGACTATGCTGCATTGCCTGGTAACAAAGACAATCACAATGAGGATTCATTCATTCCATAAATATTTACTGAGCACCTATTATGAAATGTCAAACATGTTGTAACAGAAAAAGAACTCAGATACAAGTCAGGAGAACTGGGTTCAAATTGGTTTAGCCATCTAACTCCTGTATAGTTTGGCAAGTCACTTAACTTCTCTTTCTCTCTAGATACTTATGATAATTAAATTTAATAATATACTCAAAAGCACATTTGTACATTTTATTGAGCTTCTGTGCTAAATGCCTTACATGTACCATATAAAGAATTATTATGTGCAGAGAATAAGATTGGTGGACATACTAGGATGTGTAAAACACCCACCCTCAAAGAGCAAACTGATAGAGGAGTAACATATGCACCTACAGAACTATGGCAGGCTTTTATTTTTTTTAATCACTGATAGGCAGCATTAAAATAATTTTGGAAGATAAGCTGCTCTGAGTCCTTGCCAGAAAAATATGGAAGGGGGAAGGGAGAAAGAAGCATCTGAAAGGAATTTCATCTAAAACAGCTGCCTTGCTAAGTCCCTGTTTCAAATTGCCTGTTAGCTGATCTGACTTAAGACTTTTTTTTTTTTAATCAAGAAACAAAATCTGTGGGGTTTGCTAGTTCAATTCATTTGCACATTTCTCACAGCTACATATGGCAGGACTGGAATGATCAAATTTCCTTCAGCTTTATCATAAATCACAGAGATTCCAATGTGTCCTTCACAGCTTTAAGTTTTCAAAACCATCATGACTAATGAAATATTTATTCTGAGACCTACAGCCACTTGCATGGAGTCACGTTCCTTAGAGGAGAGACTTTGACAAAGAGCCCATCAAAAAAGCAGCTGGGGGCCCCCGACCCTGGCCCCACTACCCTCCTCCACTTTTGGCCTTTGCATCTGCCACCTTCAGGTTACCAAATGGCATCTCTCATAAACTGTGAGCACAGGCCTTTTGCTCAATTCGACAGCTTTCACTTGGAAACTAATCAAACTTTAAGGATTCGACTTAAGAGCAGAAAAAGGCTTTCTCAAGGTTTTATTACTTTGTAAAATGTATTAGGTTACAAATCAAGTTAATTTTAAAAGAGAACCTAGTTATTTTTATGCTCCTTTGCAATGTTTCTTGGCTATTCCTCCCATCAAGAAGTGAAATCCATTTCTCCTTCTCTTGTCTGATCTGTCTGTATGGCCAGCTTTCACCAACAGAATGGGACAAGAGTGGCAGTGCCAGTTCTGGCCCAGGTTTTAAGGGTTCTTACAATTTCTGCTTTTGCTCTCTTGCAACACTGACTGAGACTGCCATGTAAGGGAACTGGCCCAGTCCCTCTGAGGACGAGAGCCCATTGAAAAGAGAGCGTAAGTGCCCCAGCCAGCAAGACAAGTGAAGCCATCTTGTTCCTTCTGGCCAGGATGACATTCTAGCTAAATGCAACCATGCAGATAAGCCCAAGTGAAGGCAGCAGAAAAGTTACCCAATCCCCTCACAACATTATGAGAAATAAATTATTGTGGTTTATGCTTCTATGTTTTGGGGACACCTGTATTCTGGTTTTGGCCTTGCCACTAATTAGTTGTTGACAAGATGTTTGATTCTATGTAGTTTATCTCACATCTCAAAGGTGCAAACGTGAACTATGTAAAAACTAAAGTCCCTTCTTGTTTCTATGTTATGGAAACTTCTCCCAAATCTGCAAACTTGATGGCAGAAAGCTGTAAAGGTTCAGTAAGAATAACCAGGTCAGGCACAGTGGCTCACGCCTGTAATCCCAGCACTTTGGGAGGCTGAGGTGGGTGGGTCACGAGGTTAGGAGTTCAAGACCAGCCTGGCCAAGATGGTGAAACCCCTCTCTACTAAAAAGAAAAAAAATATATATATATATATATATATACACACACACATATATAATATATATATAAAATATACATATATATACACACACACACACACACAAAAATTGCTGGGCACAGTGGCAGGTGCCTGTAATCTCAGCTACTCCGGAACTCCAGAGGCTGAGGCAGGAGAATCGTTTGAACCCAGGTGGCAGAGGTTGCAACCTGCTGAGATCGCGCCACCGCACTCCAGCTTGGATGACAGAGCCAGACTCCATCTCAAAAACAACAACAACAACAACAACAACAACAACAACAAAAAAAAAAAAAACAGAGAAAGAGAGAGAGAGAGAATAACCAGCAAAAAAAATCTTAGTGGTGGCTTCTGTTGTGGTGGGATAACAAGCATCTCAAAAACATGCTGGCAACCATATAAAGTAATTGTTACATGCAACATTGAAATGTAAATTAGAAATTCATGCTTTTGGGAAAAGTAAGGGACTTGGGTAGACAAAGTATAGAAGAAATAGATTCTGTTTGAACAAGAATTGTTCTGCTTTGTTTTCTATCATTGTGGTTGAAGAGCATTTTGCAAATGAGTGCGGGTAGTTAGCTATTACCATGGGTCAGGTGCACACAGTATGCGTAAGTCAACTGTCAGGAGCCAAAATGAGTCCATCTGCTCCCTTTAAAAATCTTTTCCAGTTATTCATTTCTGCTTTTTTATGCACCAACAACATTATCTCTTGCAGATACTCTGCATAATTGGTGATTTCTGATTGCCTGCTGAAATTCTGTCTTGATGCTGGTGGTAATCATTGCCTGATGGGAACATTTCATTCTTCAGCATGTGTAGTCATAATTATTTTAGATTCCTATGTAAAGTTAATCAACCCTAAAGGGGAATCCCTGGATGTCACCACAGAGGTAACATCTAACATTTCTGCTATTTTACTTTGTCTGATCTTTGTTGAATAAGTAATCATCTTCTGTTTACAAAACTAGCCTAGTAAAATTGAAAGTATTATGTGAAGCATAATGTGTGTCTTTGGCAGATAAATATACCTAGTTATTGATATGTGCTGAATATCATTATTAAAAAAAATAGAGTTACACTGAATGAATGAAATAGGCACCAGGTAATGTATTTCATTCTTTCTTAAATTGCCTAGAAAGGCTAAGTTAAACAAGGAAGTATTAGCAATTGCCTTCCCTGGTACTTTCCTCAGATTTTTCTTACCTGCCGTGACTGTTACCAGTAATGCTGAATGGAAAATTTGTGACATTTTCTATAATAAGACAATTTCGACACCAACATAACATACAATATCAAAGATATTTCTAGTCTCAAATACCTGCTGCTATGGCAACTTTCAAAGAACTCACTTTTCAAAATATTTGTATATACCGAGAGCATGTTAAAAATTTATTGACTTTTCCAAAACTCTCTGATTTGAATTAAGACCTATTTTTATCAACCTGTTAAAAATTATTTCTGTTCATTATAATTTTTGTCAACTAGTTTTAGAGGTTAAACCCTAGGAGATAAGAAACCAAATAGATTAGGATTTCAAGAATTAAAACAGGAGATGATTGAAAATATTACATGTATATTGAGATTCTGATGCAATTAAGGCCAGCGTTGTTTGGCGTTCTCTGTTGGAAATCATGCCCAATAGATGTAAACTGTAGGATACTATGTTATGGTTTTTGGGTTTTTTTTTTTTTTTTGAAGATTAAATATTAATCCTGTGGCTTTTTCTCAGAACATATAGGCCAGTTTTGGGAAGTAACGACAGGTGTAGAAATTACAAGGGACTACTCTATCCACATCCGCACGTTATCACGTTTGACTGGTGTTGGGCAGTGTTAATTGCTGGAGTGAACAGTCTGTTTTTGCTGCGGTGGGAGTCATCTCTCTGATCTCTTTGAAAGAAGCTGTGTACGTTTAGGAAAGAAAGCAGACTGTAGGATGTTGTCATTGCCCCAGTATGGCTGTATGTACAGCTAACATTCACAAGATATCAAGACCATGAAGAAAATATTCCAGAAAACTAAATTTTCTCCATAACTTTCTAAAGAAAAGCATTTTATGAAAACATTCTGCCTAGTGGCTGAAGCTTGCTGTACATAAGTGTGTTAATAAGATGAAAGAACTTAACTATAGGAAACTTTCTCCATCTCAGGAAGACTTAATGATAAGCTTCTATGCTATTTTCAATTCTGTTTCATTGTTTCTATATATATATATGAATTTTTTTTTTTTTTTTGAGACAGAGTCTTGCTCTGTCACCTAGGTTGGAGTGCATTGGTGCAATATCAGTTCACTACAGCCTCCACCTCTCGGTTTCAAGTGATTCTCCTGCCTCAGCCTGGGGTTACAGGCGCCTACCACCACGCTCAGCTAATTTTGGTATTTTTAGTAGAGATGGAGTTTCACTGTGTTGGCCAGGCTGGTTTTGAACTCCTGACCTCAAGTAATCCACCCACCTCGGCCTCCCAAAGTGCTGGGATTACACGCGTGAGACACCATGCTCAGCCAATGTTTCTTTAATCTTTTAAAAACCCAATAATAAACCCAGATCAGATATTTTGCCCTGATATTTAAAAAATAAAAATTTATTTGAATTATGTATAAAGTCATTATAAAAGACACGGACTTTAATAAGAATCTCTTCATAGATAGAATTTCATTGATTTTTCTTCCAAAGTTCAGACAACTTTATTTATTATCTGAATTGTTACTGTCTTAGAGTTACAGTTGAATGTAGCTAAAATAGAACTGAAAAACTCTTTAGAATGTTCTGATTCTCTGTTGAATAAAACTTGGTCTTCAAGGAAAGCCTGGCCTCTCAGGACATTTACATTTCCATTATACTAACTGGAGGTCAGTATAAATCTGACAACAAAATGAAAAGTGCAAAATCCACCAGTGAGCTCAAATTCAGAGGGCAGATTCTGGGCTCAGCTATCCCATTCTTCATTCTATATTTCTGACTAAAACTCTTAGAGTCAGAGCTTCGTGACACAAATAAATTGAAAGTCTGAAGTGACCTACAACATCATCTATTCCAATCCTTTCATTTTAGAGATGAGTTGAGGCAGAGAGATGGTAAGGAACTTGCCTAAGATCACTTGTCTACTTTGAATGCGTGCTAGGACTAGAATCCCAATCTCTGGGGCCTGCTTTTCTCATTCACCAAATGAGTTTGGACTGGATATACTCACAGGTCCAGCTTTATTCTTTTATGTTGTCTCCATATACAGTAAGTACTGGAAGAGACCAAGGATCTGAATATCTTTGGTACCCCTGCTCCATCTCAAGGGACATTTCTATCCAAGGAGAGGTGGGAAGAAAGAGAAAATTCAACGTGCACATTTTGTCTTGGAAACTCCTTTTGTAACCCACTACTGATGTAGTCAGTGCTAGCAGGCTCATCCTGGATATTCATGAGATTAACTCATTAAAATATAACCCCAGTTTCTTAGGAAGAGAAGCCAAAAAAGCTCTCATTAGAATTGCATTTCTATTCATGCAATGTCTGGTTTTGCTTCAAAAACCGGCCAGTCCACGCCGGGTTTAAAGTTGCATCGTGGTTGCATGATGGATCATGGATGAGTGAACACATTTCAGCTCTCAAATATTTTTGGCCAGAGTTGAAAGTTAGAATGTATCAGGTAATGTGGCACAAAAATTCTTCCCAGCCCCATGTCCATTCCACCCTTTTAAGTAATAGAATCTCTAATTTTTAAATAGGCATGCAGCCTCTCAGAATATAGGTTTTAATTTCCTGTCTTCCTTTCAGTTAGTTACGGCCATATGACTAACATGACTAAGCTTTTCAGGATTTCTCAACATTGCCACTATTGACATTTTGGGATGAATAATTCTTAATTGTGGGGGGCTGTTCTGTGCCTTGTGAAAATGTTAGCACCATCCCTGGCCTCTTCCCATCAGATGCCAGTAGACTCCGCTGCCTCCCACCCCCCATCCCAGTTGCGACAACCAAAAATATCTGGAGACATTGTCAACTATCAGCTAAGGGACAAAATGTACCCCAGCTGAGGACCACTGAGTTAAAGGAATGCAAGTGAAAGCATCCTATTCCACTTCTAAGGAGTATCTTTAAATAGGATGTTCTTTGTTATTTCATCTTTCCTGCTGTGATGGCTGGAGCTTGAGCAGCTATTTAGGACAAACATGAGGCAGTGCATTATTAAAGACAGAAGTGAAACATGATATAGGAAGAGAGATTCCCTATGATCAGTGGAGCCACCCTACAGCCATAGGTCTGCACACCTCTAGACATTTTACATAAGAGCAACATAAACTTGTTTCTCCTTTATTTCCTTGTTATGTTGGGTTCTCTAATAAGGACACAGTTTTCTCTACCTTATTTTCAATCCTTTTCTGGTTTCCTAGAACACAGTTATGTAAAGAGGGAAATATTTATAATCACAATTCAGAAGCAATCGGCTGGTCATTAAAGAATCTAAATGTAAAGATCCCTCCTTCCTCACATAAATTTTTTGATAAGCCAAATTGAAGGTATACAAATGTAGATCAGCGGCTTGGAAACTTAGCTATATATTAGAATCATCTGGAGAGCTTTTAAAAAATCCTTATGCCCAAGCTGCACCCCAACTTCCAGCAGAATTTCTGGGAGTGGGACCCAGGCATCAGTGCTGTTTGCAATGCTGTTTGGGTAATTCCTGTATGTGCAGCCACATCTGAGCACTACTTGTGTAGAGCATTTTTCTTCAAGTTCCGCTTGCAGTTAATTAAACTTGGCTGCTCTTATTTGCCTTGTAAAGGTAAGGCGTATGTTACATCATGCACTGGAAATATTCTGCAAAATATTATGTTTTTGATTCTGGAGATACTCACATTTTAGGTGCAAATGGTTAGTGTGGGCCAGATATAATTTTGTACCAGTCAGAAAAATCTGGCTGCAGAAATATTTTGATATCTCATGTTGCTGAAAATAATCGAGCTCATTAAATGGTAAGTTCCATCCCCACTGTTACCTCAACACACACACACACACACACACACACACTTAACACAATCAGTAAAGGCTGATGAACTTGGGAGAAAGTAGTTTTGCTCTGATGGTTAAAAGTTAATAGAACGAAGTCTTCTGTAGGTGAATGTGTGGCTGCTATTGGGCTCAGATGAATTTTGAAACCAAATTAGATTCATTTTAATTTTCCCCAGAAGAATAAGCAAAACAACTGTCAGGTTGAATTGCAGTTTTTGCCATTACTCTAATGTAAATCAGACCTAGTATCATCCATGGTGCAGTTGTGCAATAAGAAGAATCTTCCATACCATCACCAACTCCATCTATTTCAATGAAGACAACCTTGATTAGGGATCAGGAGGACAAATGACAGTTTGCACTGTTCTTATTTCCTTTTTGTCCATTATCTTCAAAGAATATTTTATTCAATGTCTACTGTTAAAAGGTTCTTAATGAAGCTGCAATATATGCATGATCTGAGAACTATTACAACAGGCTGTCATCACAGAAACCATTCTCCAATAATGGGGTTTCTGTTAATGCTAAAGGAGGTGAAAAGAGGGAAGAAAGAAGAAAAGGGAACAAACATGCATTGCATTTCTACAATAAGTCAGTCACTGCAGTAGGCAAGTTATTTGTATTATCTCTAAACAGTAATTTAAAAACATATTAACACATCAAGGTACTTATGAGAGTTACAGTAAGTTGGAGGTTAAATAAACTTGAAAGATCATCTACAGGTTAGAAAACTGACTACTTGCCTGGGCTCACTTTGCTGCCTGGGACAAAACTGGGTGCAAAATGATGATCTCCTAGCTCACGGTGGGCATTCTCATTTCCTGCCTCTGTCCCTACCCACTCATTATTTACAGAATCTAGTGAGCGGAGGCTTTTCCTCTTCATCAAGAACAGAATAAGGAAATTGGTTTACGCTGCAATACAAAAGATTTAAGATGCAAGACAATTTCCTGATGCCAACATCTGCTTACCATAAGAGGACAACATGGGAGATCTCTTTTATGATATAATTGCTTGTCATCTATTTATGAGAGTAAATCTCAGTAGACTTGGCTAAAGGTAAAGAGTACAGGGTCTAGTGTAACAATTCTATGAAATGTCTTCAGCATCCGTAGCATGTACAGAGAAGGTTGAGAACTTTGCTTGGGCTCAACTTATCACCACCTGGCTGGCAATGGTCAGGGATGGCCTTATCATCATAGCTTATTCAAGACTAATAGCAACAATAGCCCATACTCATCTCACACGTACTGTGGATGAGCATTGCCCATGGCACTTAACATGTCTTTGTTTTATTCCCATTTTGTAGATTAGGAAACCAAGAAATTTATTTACTTAAGGTCATGTAATGCCATCAGCAAGGGTGGAAGCTGGATACAAACTCACATGGTTTTCTTTCTACGGTTCTGACTTTAAACTGCTAGCTGTGAGCTCTGTGCCATAAATACAATGACTGGTATTTACATTATTAATGTGGTTCTAAAAAGGACACATGCTCCAAATGCTATATTTTAGGTTCTATCAAGAAAATCAAGGCATCAGATTATTTCCAAAATCACAGTAAAGTGATTCTCAGAAATTGCCAGTCAGAAGTGAAATAGTCAATGGCGGCTAAGGTTTTTGCTATCATGCTAAGGTTTGGGTAGGAGAGGCTGCTCTGTGGCCATGATATGAACAGCACCTGGGGCAGGATTACTCACAGGGTTCAAACCTTGTTTTATCAAGGCTTAGTAGGAACTTTGGAAGTTAGCCTCTGGGAGGAACAAAAATGGGAGGGGGAAGAAGCATACAGCGTTCAGACTGGAAAAAGGGTTCCTCGTATATCAAAGCCATATGTTTCTACAATAGGTAGCCTCATGGTGAGCCCCCATTTTTCTGGCTTAGAGAAAAATTATCTGGATCTGTCTAGTGCTGTATCTATCTAGATCTGGAATCTTTTGAAATTCAGCAACTCAAAGGTAATTAAGTGACAGAGAAGTGGGTAGTTCATTTAATGCATGCTATGATTTGGATGCAGTTTGCACCGTTAAGTATCCTGTTGAAATTTGATCCCCAGTGTTGGAGGGGAGCCTGGTGGGAGAGGTGTTTGGATTGTTGGGGCAGCTACCTTGTGAATGGTTTGGTGCCATTCTCGTGGGGAGTGAGTTGTTGAGAATTGTTGTTGAAAAGAGTCTGGCACCTCTCTCTCTTCCTTTGCCTTCCTTCCTCTCACCATGTATGCCTGTCCCCTGTTCACTGTCCATCATGAGTGGAAGCTTCCTGAGGCCCTCACCAGAAGAAGCACATGCTGGTGCCATGCTCCTTGTACAACCTACAGAACAATGAAACAAACAAACAATAAAACCTCTTTTCTTTCTAAATTACCAGACAGTCCTTTGTAGCAACACAAACAGACTAAGACAAAGTGTTTCTCTCAGAATCTGCTGCTTGGTGAAGAGTTTGGGGAATGCAAGGAGGGTATACAAATTTAGCACCAAATGGTGGATTGGACAAAACAACATCAAATCTTCCTTTCAGCGAAGAGTCCTATAAGCCTAAAGGAAATGGAGAATTAAAGTTTAATGTGGCCAATTCTGGACATCACACAGCAAAAACAACAAATAACCCACATGCAACACCTAGGAGATGGAGCGGATGTGTTTCATGGTCCAGGCAGCTTCCGTACTCTGTCACCGCTTGGGAATCTAACAACAATCATAGCTAACGATGAAATGACTGAAAGCTCAGGCACTTCAGTACTATTTTCCTGAGCTAGCTGCGTACTGATTTAGACACATGTTTCAAAAGTGCTAAATGAAATCCTATTCCCAAATTATGAAACTAAATATTTTCCTTAGACATATCTCACATTGTTTCGTATATCAGGGAAATTTCCCATGACCCTTGGAGTCACCCCTATTTATTTGCTCCCATACACACTTTTTCTGGGATGTAAGACAATCCGGTTGAAAGCTAACATGTAAGTATCCAGTGGCATGTCAAACAAAGCTGTTATTTTATAAGGAAGAAGTGAAAGCTCATTTCAGAAACTGAAGCTTCTCAGGAATGAATTAAAATGGTTTGGTAGCATTCCTTGAAGCCTATCAGAAAATTACAAGTATTGTTTAGTTAGGAGATAGGAATTAACTAGTTTCTAAAATGCCTGAGTTTGGGATGAAGAATTTCAACAACTTTGTGCATTCATGATGGAGAATCCTACTAAAAAAAAAAAAAGTGCCACCTACATAGTTTTATCACTGTGAAAATAAGGAACGGGTTTAAGCTATTATGTTAACAGAGATTTTTAAGATACACCATGAAAAAAATTGCATTTCAAGCAGCTGACACACCAAAGGCAGTTAAATTTGGTTTAATTGTTGATTGCTTTGCAGAGTCAGAGACAGAAAATTAATTAAAGTCAATACTCAGTAGACTTGGTTGCTATTAAGTAGCATTTGAAATCTGATTTAATTCACAAAATGACTGATGGAAAGCACAACAGCCTAATTTTTCAAATCAAGCAAAATTTATTGTTTACCTCACTGATAAATGTTTAAATCTAAATGAGCCAAAGAACACCAACAGGCACAAGTGGCAAAATCAATTTAAAACTCACAAAGACCCAAAACAATTATCAAAGCAAATGACAATGGTAAATATTTTAGTGGCATAACAGCAAGGGGTTATATTGCTGAATACACTACTGTTCAAGCTGTCCCAATCACTTAAATTCATCATGTCCTTTCAAAGTACCCAGTATTCTTTCCGTTTTATTATTTTTCTTCCTTTCTTTCTCATTACCTTGAGCAAAAAAAAAATGATTTGTTTTCATCTCTCTAGCAAAGAAACCAGACAAGCAGCAAATGATAATAACAGTAGTGACATATTTAGGCTTGCCAGGGGGGCGGTGGGAGGGCGGGGATGTTAAACAAGAGTAGAAGACCGATACAAACATAAAATATTTTAAAATATGATTCTATATATTTCTATCTTATTAGACTCTCATTTCTACATCATGTTGGCTGACAATAGCATCTCTCTTCTAGCTTCTAAATGCCTATCTCTAAATTTCTAAAAATTAGTTTTCTAATGTTTTATGTACTGGATTTCACTATTCTAGATGGATTTTGTCTTTGTCTTGCCATTTCTGTGATGACTTCTCTGAGTCTTCACTATGACAGGATAACAAAGAATGCATAAAATTTCTGCATTTTAACATTGACTTTTCTATTTAATTTGTATACCGTTAGGAACGGGTAAAATATGTATATCTTTTTTTTTTTTTGAGACGGAGTCTCACTCTGTCACCCAAGGTGGAGTGCAGTGGCACAATCTTGGCTCCCTGCAAGCTCCACCTTCCAGGTTCACACCATTCTCCTCCCTCAGCCTCCCTAGTAGCTGGGACTACAGGTGCCCACCACCACACCTGTCTAATTTTTTGTATTTTTAGTAGAGACGGGTTTTCACCATGTTAGCCAGAATGGTGTCGATCTTCTGACCTCGTGATCCGCCCACCTCGGCCTCCCAAAGTGCTGGGATTACAGGCGTGAGCCACTGTGCCCGGCCATAATTCCTATTTTTACAACTTGTGGTTATGATGATAATATGCTGTAAGTTTTAATTTTATTGTATATTGTAAAATATATACTCAGTATTGAGGATTTTCTTTAATATGCTAGAGTTTATATTATTCAATGATTATAAATTTTTTGAATATTGCTTTTTGAAATACTGACCTATAGGGATGGTAGGTGCCATATATTATTCCCTCCAGCCTACAGATTCATTTCTTTATGGATTACTTTTATTTCCATTATTAACCATTGCTAGATCAGCTGGAGAACCTCCATTTGCAGCCTCAGGGCCACTCTCTAGCCGTCTCTACACTGTTCAGTGCCTGTTGGCAGAGGCTGCTCCACACACTGCATCAGTGGGCTCTGTGGCCCTCCATCTTCCTGTTGGGTTTGACATCTGGCGGAAGATCAGAAGGCAAGAAAAGGGCAAAGTTTGGGTGTTTATTCCCTCTGGTTTCCTCCCTGTGAGGCCTCTTTACATTGGCAGAGCTGCAACCAAAGGCCACACCTCTTGCCAGATAGTGCTTTCCACACAAGGCCCCTTTCTGGATTCCAGTAAAGGTTCCTTTCACTGTCACCTTAAGCCCGGACATGGAAAGCCTGCTGCTGCCACTACCTCTGAGGCATTGCTCCCTCGTTTTCAGACTGCTTATACCCTCTTTACAACTTTGTAAATCTTTTTTTTAATTAATCTCCTTAAATTACCCTTCTTGGATGTGCCATGCATGTTTTGTCAGAGCCTGGTCTGATAATGAGGCTGAATGTATTTCCATTTGTTAGGATATTTTTCTATATGATAACTTTCATGTATCATGATTTGTTCTCTAAAGGATTTGTTGTATTTTAAAATAATCCACAAAATATACAAAATAAAATAAAATGAATATTGGTAAGAAAAGGAAAAAAAAGACAAAGGGAAAAATAAGGGCAAGGACTTAACTAAAATTGGGAATTATATTAGCATGTGAGAAGTGGAAGCCATTTTGTCTCCAAACTTGCTAACAGACAAAGCCAAAGAGAAAAAATATTTAAAAAAGAAGTTCAGGCTGGGCATGGTGGTTCACGCCTGTAATCCTAGCACTTTGGGAGGCCGAGGCGGGTGGATCATGAGGTCAAGAGATCGAGACCATCCTGGCCAACATGGTGAAACCCCATCTCTACTAAAAATACAATAATTAGCTGGGCGTGGCCTGTAGTACCAGATCTGAGGCAGGAGAATCACTTGAACCCGGAAGGCGGAGGTTGCAGTGAGCCGAGAATGCTCCAGTCTGGCGACAGAGCGAGACTCCATCTCAAAAAAAAAAAAAAAAGTTCATAGGTGAAATACAACATTTGTCACATCAAGAACAGAGAAAACTCCTTTAAGGTAAAGAGGAAACAATGATGCAATAAATGGCATCTTTAACCACATTCTGAATGTCCCAATTAGATGAAAATATTTTCCCCAAAGTGACAAAATACTAATATCTGATTTGTGTAATGTTTGCTAAGAGGAATCTTTACTAGTTTAAAAACAAAGTCATGTTTTCATTTTCTGAGGTGATAGGAGCTAACTTTTAATGGGTTTTAACTTTTAATGAGTTATAATAAGTGAGTTTGGAGTCTTATGCTTTGTGTCTCTTTTTGTTTAAAAATATGTTTAAATAATTTCAGAATTGATTTGCAACCATCAAAATGATCAGGCACTAAGAAGAACAAAGCTAGATTAAAGATAGATTGCACTATGTATGTTTACTTAATCAACCTAGGATTAAAATGATTATACATGAGCAAAACTGTGGCATTGGGTTGGCATATATAGATTATAAATTAAGAAAACCTAAGAAAACATTTTTCCCCTAGTAAATTGTAATTATCACCACAGCCTATTGGCGGCGCTAATCTGGAGAGATGTTAACACCACTAGAATATAAACTCATACTCATCATATTAATAATATAATCATGTAGTGCTTTATAATTTGAAGAGGATTATGGTGCACACACACTGTTTTAATTCCACCACAGTTTGGTGAGACAGTCACTGCTGTCCTCATTTTTATAAATTAGGAGAATGAGTGCAAAAAGGTGAGGTGACTTGCCCAAGGTCTTACAGATGGTGTATGTCAGAGCTCAGAGTAGAACCCCAGAGATCTTTCAATGGGGATCTAGTGTATTGATTGTATCATAGTCTATGACTCAATGCTTAGGGAAACTGAGGGGAGAGGGAGGGAGGAGGAATCCTCATGTGGAAAAGCAATATTATACCTACAACTAGAGAGAAAAGACTCGAGTGTATAAATTCCAGTGATTGAAGTTTAGAAAGGACTTTAGAAACCATTCAGTTCAGCCCCATGTTTTGTAGCTGTACAAACCTGAAATGGCTAAGATTCCCCAAATGGCTTCATTTTCATTCCCTCTGATTTGTAATACTTTTCTCAAAGGAGTGCTAAGCCAAGGGAAAGAATCTTTCAATTAAATATATGTAAATCTTTGAATAATGAAGCTGGCAACTTGGAGTATGATTTTTCAAAAGGCATCTTTTGAATTAAAAGCAATCACAATTCATTTCTGGACGAGTCTTAAACTCAAGTGACAATACAGTCTACAGTCACCATTCCCGAGCTGCACTTAGGTGCCCTAGGGTGGTGCAGGGAACTCACAGGAGCTACAAGGTATTTTAAACTTTGGAGGGAAACATGGTATTAACTGACGTCTGCCAATAGCATGAGACCTGCTAGCTCAAGGTAGTTTAAACATTTAAACATAGTTTAAACATTATTAGATCATGCTACATTCCTTTCCATGACAGCTTCTTATTGTAAAGCTGAGTTTTTGGCAACTGACACAATAAAAACAAATATGGCACCACAATCAGTGTGAATTAGGAAATGAGGATAGCCATACCTAATCTGATTTCCAGGATTTGAAAAGCTGTGCAGTGCCCAATAGGTGCACACAGCCTGTTAGTAACTGATTGTGGCTATGTACCAGTGAACTAAAATATATTTTATTTTAATATATATGTATTATTTTTTAAATGGCTATTAAGTTGTTAGGACATAAAACTAAGTTGTTTTGACTTAGCTACTTAATAAATGAAACTCAAATATCTCTTGGCCTTGGGACAATGTGAAAAAAAAAATTACTGTAATACTAAAGGTACCATGAACACAAGCAAGTTTGGGCATCTTTGTCCTAATGGTAAAGAATGTGGACTCCAGGGTTAGCATGCCAGCTTCACCACTTACCACCTGTGCTACTTTGAGCCAAACCTCTCTCTGCCTCCATTTCTTCATCTATAATATGGAGCTTATAGTGGGACATACAACAATAGTTTTTGCGTGGATTAGTAAGTCAGCGTATGTAAGCTAGGTAGAAGAAAGCCAGTCACAGAGTATTTTTTCTATTAGTATTAGCCATTATGCTTATATGACAAGCTTTCACTACAGGCCTTCCAATTGCAGAATGTGCCCACTCAGTCAAATAAAGAAAATGCAAGCTTGGGGACGCTGCGCATGTGGAGCCTGTGACCTAGAGAACTTTCTTCCTTCATTCCTTTTATTGTTTGTTTTATGTGGAAGGAAGCATACCAGAAATTTTTTGGAGAAATTTCAGCTAGCATTCAGTGCTTTCTCAGTCAGAATTCCAGAGAAGGTAAGGCATTTCAATGTTTCACACACAGCTTCAGAAATTTTCATGTGTACCTTTTGCTTGGTAAACAGAACTGAAATAACTTCAGTCCCTGGCAAGGTGAGTGTCTGCACTGATCATCCTTTTGAGGAAATGACCTTTGAAACAATTGCTATACCTATTCCCACATCGAGAATTAGCTTTCACTTTCTTCTCTGTGGATCTTTATAGCTGTTCACAGCTATATTTTGGAAATGTCACATCTCTTGAGCTGTGTTTTGTCTGCCTTCCCATGTAATTATTAGTTTCTAAAGAAGAGGTGTATTTTATTTCTTTTTAAAGTTGTCTCTTTTTTTCTAACAATTACTGTGTACCTATTTTATGCCCCGAAAGTAGCATAATAGCTTCTAGAGAACAAAAGATTGTTTCAGATATTAAATAAGCAAAGATTTAACAATATGCAAATTAATTACAGCAGATTCATCCTATTATAAGTTATAGTTTTAGAAATTATTCAATGACGTTCTTAAACACAATATACTAATAAGCAAAAAGAATACAAAATTGTATTATCAATATGGACCTAGTTTTATAAAAATGGAAGTTAGATATATTTAGATATATGTATGTACACCCATTTTAGAAGTCTGAAAAAATACAGCAAATATGATTAGATATATGCAAAAACTTCATTTCACTTACATTTTGGTTCAGTTATTTTAACTGAAAGAGACAGAATATACAACTAACATTAAATAATAAAGATATTTCATCATCACAGATGTCTAGAGAAGGCTTACAAGCATTCCAAGGAACTAATATCAATATGTCATTTTATTAAAATTATTTCTAGCGATGGCCAGAATAAGTACATGTGAATACGTGATCCCTTAAGAAGTTCATTTGTAAGTCCACAGGCTTAGGGTTGCCTAAAATATAAACTATAGCAAGGTGCTGCTCTGTAAACTTCTCAGGGAAATGTGTGGCAGAATATAACAAATAAATCAGTTTACAAACCAGATATTTGCATACTTATTCTCATATAAAATCATAACTAAAGTTAATCCTCTTGTTATATTAGAGCACTGAAGCATAAAAACAATGAAATTAATGGTACATGAATGATAAGGCATCATGACTTGAGGTCATTGCCAAATTGTCCCAATAGATGTTAGTTTTAATAAGCTTGGAGATTTTAATAAATATTTATTTGGCCAACTGGAGATTGTGTATTATAGCATTAAACTGGTCATATTAATTATATGCTTTAATTATTTCTAGACTCCCATAGCTTTGGTTGTTACCTGGAATACCAGAAAATTTCAAGATTATAATTAAATGTGAGGTTTAATATCGTCTCCAGAGCAGGGACCTCGTGCAGCATGTGCTTACAAAGGATAATAACAGTTAATAATAGAAATAATCAATGATGTTAAAGTTAGTTAAAATCAAATTTTTTTTCAAAATTTCTCAATATAGCACATAATAAAATAAACCTAGTCATTTGGTTCATTAGTCATCACTCTTGATTTTAAAAAAGGAGAGAAGGGGTTAGAAATATAAAGGATAAGAAAATGTAATAAGAAAGTGAGTATTTGGCCAAATAAGAACAGAACTGAATAATATCTCATGTAACCATATAATTATAGGTGGGATATAAGGAAATATCCAAAGTGTGGCCTAGTGCACTCAGAAAAAATAGTATCACCCCCACGTTCTGTTATGAACAATTTCAAACCTAAAGGAAATTTGCAAAACTTGTACAATGAGCACCTGTATGTTCACCACCTACATTCTAGCAAATATTTTGTACCCGAAAGAAGCATTAGAAAACAGAGAAAAGAGAAGAAGTCATTCAGGGTGGCAGTTAAAAAAAAGTACAATAAACAACTATCCTTATATCAAAAATAAATAGTAGGAAATAAAATTAAATATAAGATCCCATTCACAATAACAGCAAAATACTAAAATATCAAGAAAACAACAAGAAATGTGAATGATATACATAAAGGGAAATATTTATTTTTCTGAGTCACATTAGATAGTAAATAGGAAAGCATACACTCTTGATTTTAAAAAATCACTCATCATTAAGATGTCAATTCACCTTAAAATAATGTTGAATTTATTTGCAATCTTAATTAAAAGTAATCAAAGTACCTTTTACAAAAACACTATTGAAATTTGTTTGAAGGAATACACTTGTGTAAAGTGAGGAAAAATATGAAAAAAATCTAAAAAGGGAGAAAAATATGCAACATATTAAAATGTTTCAAAAAGCAATGTTCAAAAATGGTGGCACAAGAATAGACAAGGAAATCAATGGAGGAATCTGTAAGAGCCAGAAATACATTTCTAGAAAAACTGAAATTTTAGTGTATTAAAATGGGGTTGCCAAACTGTTGGGGAAAGATGTACTATTTAGTACATGTTGTTGGTTCATATGTGTAGCTATTTGGACAAAATGCACTTACTCTTTACTTCATAATAAATTCTACACAAATTAAAGGTTTTAACTTTTCTTTTTAATGTAAAATAACCAAAGACAAAACTTTTTTGGTAATCTTGGACTAGGAAAGACATTTTTCAGTATAACAAAAATCTGTAAGTAATAAACTAAAATCCAGATAAGTTTGTTTCAAACACTTATGTTTAATGCAAAACATTATAAACAAAGTGAAACAATAATACCAATGGCAAAGAAAAATAGAGTTGTTACATATGTGACTGAAAGGATTAATTTAATACACAAAAACTTTTATGCAAATCAATAAGCATAAGGCAAATTACTCTGTAGGAATTTGGACAGAAGATATGAGAATGGAAAGAAATACAAATCAACAAAAAACACTGAAATTGCATGGCCTTGCTCTTGTTTTTAATAAAAACAAGATACATTGCTTAAGTCTTTTAAGAAAGACTTAAAATTTATAAATAATATTGTGCATTAATAAAGTCTAAAGAAAATGCATGCATTAGCTAAGAGGTTAATGAATTATATCTAAATTATTCGTGATTAAGAATTAAGAAAACCTAAACATATGGATATAAATAGGTGCCCAAAATATACCGTGAAGGGAAAAAGCAAGTCATAGAACAGCACATACTATGAGATGATTTTGTTAAAAAAAAAAAAAAAACGTACATAGACGCATGCCCTGCATAATGACATTTTGGTTAATGATGGACAATGGTGGTCCTGTAAGATTATAATACTGGGCCAGGTGGGAGGCTGAGGTGGGCTGATCACTTGAGGCCAGGAGTTCAAGACCAGCCTGGTCAACATGGCAAAACCCCGTCTCTGCTAAAATATACAACAAGAAGAAAATCAGTGGAGTATGGTGGCGCAGGCCTATAATCTCAGCTACTCATGGGGCTGAAGCACGAGAATCACTTGAAGTCGGGAGGCAGAGATTGCAGTGAGCCAAGATCACACCACTGCACTCCAGCCTGGGCAACACAGCGAGGCTCTGTAGCAAAATAAATAAATAAATAAGATTATAATACTATAGTTTTACTGTACCTTTTCTGTGTTTACATGTGTTTAAATACACAAGTACCACTGTGTTACAATTGCCTACAGTATTTAATACAGTAACATGCTGTGCAGGTGTGTAGCCTAGGAACAATAGGCTATCCCATCTATTGTAGGTGTGTAGTAGGCTATACCAGCTAGGTTTGTGTAAGTGTACTCTGATGTTTGCACAATGAAATCATCTATGATGTTTCTCCAAAAGTATCAAGTATCCCCATTGTTAAGTGACACATCACTATATACTCATATATATGTATGTTCACATATTTATATGTTTAGAAGTCCATATACCAAACTATTTTCAGTGTCAACTTCTCAGAAGTGAGATGATAAAGACAAGGAAAAAGAGTCATAGGGACTTTTATTTTTCTTCCACAAAACTTCACATTTTGGGATTTTAAAATTTTAATTATATAAGAATCTTCTTATTTTTTTCAATAATCATAGGCTAATAATTTTTTTTTTTTCTTTTTTTGAGACAGAGTCTTCCTCTGTCGCCCAGGCTGGAGTGCAGTAGCATGTTCTCGGCTCACTGCAAGCTCCACCTCCCACGTTAACGCCGTTCTCCTGCCTCAGCCTCCTGAGTAGCTGGGACTACAGGCGCCAGCCACTGCACCCAGCTAATTTTTTGTATTTTTAGTAGAGACGGAGTTTCACCGTGTTAGCCAGGATGGTCTTGATCTCCTGACCTCGTGATCCGCACGCCTTGGCCTCCCAAAGTGCTGGGATTACATTTTATAATGGAAGAAAATGTAAAAGACTAAAACACTTTAAGTAAAAAAAAAAAAAAATGATAAAAATAGTTGACAAAAAAAAAGAAAATCAATTCTGCAGCTTCTTTAGTGAGAAAAGACTGGGTTTCACAGCCCCGTGCTTAATGTGTCTTATTATATCTGAGTTAACTGTGTAGTTACACTGTTTCTATCTTTGTAAAGTCCTTGTTTAAGGAGCATGCCAAGCATTATTATAGATAGGTATCAGGAATAAGAGAACTCCACCTACCAACTGTGGTCTCAATTCTGTTGCTCAAGAGAGGCAGAACAGATGCAACCCCCCATAGCATGAGGCTCTCAGAGCCTCATTTGTGCCTGAGTAGACCACAACTTTAACTTACAGCCGACATCTGTTATAGCTACCTTTTGTTCTATACTTACTATGTGCCAAATGCAGCTCTAAACTCTTCAAATTATTAACTGATTTGAATCTCATTAACAATCCCATAAGGTTATTATCCCTTTTAGTATTTTCAGTGTACAGATTAAAAAAAAAATACTCAAGTCTAAAAGGCTCAGTAACTTCCTTAATGACACATATCTGGAATGATGTTCATATGCTAATTCAGGATTTCCTAATTCTCATGTTCATATGGCTTTGCTATACTTAGAGTAGTGGAGTGTCTAGTGACGGGAATTTTTGGGGGGAGGATGGAAAAGAAAACAACTATTGATATACAAGCTTGTATCGTGGTTAGAGAGAGCTTGGGCAAATATATGCAAGATCACAGGCCTTCCGAAATTTCTGCTCAATTTTCAAAGCTACTGTGACCTGTCAGGGTGGTCATTGCCAATGCACAATGGCTGGGAAGGACAACAAAAGCTCCAAAGATAAAATTTGCTTGGTGGCAAGAAAAAAATAGGGTCAGATCTATGTTATGAGTGTCTGAATACCAGAACCTGACCTAGTTTTATTTATGTTAGCAGAAAGGGTTTCTGTGAATATAAAGACTTTGGTAGAAGAGGCTATCTTAGAATGAGATGCCCTTAGATGATATTTCAAGTATTAAAATCTCTGGGGTCAAAGTCCTGCACTAGTGGAAGTGACTAAAATATGAGTTTCAGACTCAAGCAATCCTGCTTCAGATACAAATGACATGCAGAACGTGATGCTTGAATAGCAGCAGCAGATCTCTTTTGTCTGGGTCTTTAGATGCTCAGCAGGTCTCTGGCTTTGCTAGCAACGGTCATGATGAAAGGGGTGGGATCCAGTCTGTTACAGCTGGTCTCTAGAATTGGTTATGATGTTCCCATCCTGAGGAGAGTGTGTGGGAGTCATAGTCCAGGGCAGCTGGGAGCAAACAGGACCATCCCTTTGCACAAGTATTCTAGGGGAATCCCTAGAAATACTTGGGGGGGTACCCTTAAAGAGGGGTGCTGGGTTTCCTGTTACTCTGGGCTGGAGATTACTGAGTGATGTACTCTGAGGCAAATTATTCACAAACCACGTTGTGAAACAGCATTTCACCAGATGCATTTTCATGGCAGGCTTGTTGAAGGCAGAAAAACTGCACAAGATTGGGACATCTTCTGGAAGTTTTGAAAGAAAAAAATGGTACCTGATGGCCAGGAAGTGTGACTATCAACATAATTCCCAAGCAGTGAAATGGTAGATTTGGTAGAAGTTCTAGAATATTGATCGTGACTGAAACATCACACATAAGCAAATCTAAGTGAAATGTAACCATGGCCACTGGCTCGTGAGCAGTGAGTAAATAATGCCCACTGTCCAGCATAAAATAGAGCTTAATGGAGTGAGAGCAAACTGGCAAGTAATTAAAAGCCACTTCTAACAATCAAGTGTGAATGCCCCACGGGAAGGATATGTTCTGGACAGCTGGCCACAAAAGACTGGGGACCTCTTTCACTAAATGACAAGCCAATATACTTAATCTGTAATAAAGGTCTTCCTTCCCGGCCATTTGCATGGACATACAATCTGAAGATTTCGTGTGGTGATCTCTGATTCAAAGATTTCCTTAGTTAAGCAAATTACTAAAGCAAAAACTTTCATGACCTGGAAGGAAAAAGGAAACAGAGCAACCAAGGATTCTGCCTATATATGGCAGGATTGAGCCTATTCCCCCATGAATGTGGAACTCACCGAGTGTGGACACTCAGTGTTGTGCTTCACACCTTCACAAGCATAAGAATAAGGCTAGTTTGTTTCCCAGGTTAATGTAGATTGCAGCCATCCCAAATATAGAAGGGATTAACTAATCAGACTCACTTCCTGCTATTACCAAGCATTGAAACTTGCAGTTGACCCTGATGTAGGTTTTAAGGGGTGGAACACCTAGCCTTTGTCTTCCATGTATCACCTTCTTCTAGCCCCAACTCTCATCACCAACAAGAAGATGTGGTTCACTGAGTGTTGAACACCTCCTTTTGTGGTAAGTACAATGACAAGTATACCCAACATATTGAATGCAAATTGGCCCATTGTGAAAATAGGTCACACATGCTGTTTCTATGTCATAAATACCAAGGCTACCTGGACATTGTTTTTAGAAAATAGTGTCTAATGTGTTTTTGCTTGTGTAAGTCTTTCATGAAGCCTTGATCATTTTCTGCCCTCACCTCTTCCTCAACATTTACAGGAAACAGCTTCCAACTACTTCTCATCTTTTCCTGTTTTCTAACACCGCCCCCCCTGCCCCCTGCCCAGAGACTTTCTTTCTTCTACCCCATAGGATTATTTTATGCCTGACATCCACCCCCACTATGTTGAGCCTCCATATCGTGTCATAACATGAAGCCTGTACTCTCATGTAGGCCCACGTTCTCAGGCTCCTCTTCATGTAGCCACCATGGGAAATTTAGCTTCTTTTTTGATCTCTGTTCTCTCATGAAAAATTGGCTTTTAACCTTTCTTGGTGGTAGGCAAAATGAAAGGCTCAAGCAGAGGTTGGGAAAGGATGTGAACCCTATCCAGGCTAATAATAATCGTTATTCTATGATACCTGTTTGCGATCTTTAGTGCTGTTTTTTTATTTTTCATTTTTTGCTATTGATGATGTTGTTTGTTTCATTAACTGTTTTGTGGCCAGGCACAGTGGCTCACGCCTGTAATCCCGGTACTTTGGGAGGCCAAGACGGGTGGAGTTATTTTGGTTTCAAAACAAGAATTGTGATTTCTCTCCTTTGGAAATATCTCTGGCAACCTCACTCTTTCTTTTTACTTTGCTGGACTGCACAGTTGCTAACTTACTGCATGCTTAGGGCACAGAATACAAAGCATTCTCTTAATGACTCCAGATTTCACATGGAGAACTCAGACACGTGTTTCCCATTTTTCTCCCTTTTTTGCTGCATATTTGTGCTGAATCATTTTATTGGTAATGGGAGAGATGCCAGAATATTTACAGGATCATGATCATGGGAGCATGCTGTTATTTGTACTATGTCTGGATAATACCAGCATAATCAATCAAAATGGAAACATTTGGTCAAATAAGAATTTTCAAAATCATTAGTATAATGCTAATAGCTTTGAGTATTTAACCAAACTTACAGTTATTTGGACATGATCAGAAACAAACTTAGCAGAGTACCTTGTAAACACTCTGTTTCCAAAAAATGAAGAAATTTTGTGGAATTTTGTGTAGTTGCAGCTTCACTCAGGAAAATAGGACTCCATCAGCAGCACCAGCACTGATATTCTAAAGGAGACATAAGCAAGTTGCTTAACCATGCCATGCCTCAGCTTCCTCCTTTACAAGATGAACATTACTAAATCTTATTTATTTTGGGGGACCTTAGGGAATATAATGAAAACTGTGAACCCCCATGGATAAATACAACATGAAACTTGCAAGCGACTTCTAGAGGTTTTACAGACATCCTAAAATCAATCCACACATCTCGTAGGGAGTTGTTAAGAACTCTTACGACTGATGACTTTTGAAGTCTTGTTAGTTGAACATTTTATGATTCTGTGAATTTTCTCCTCTATCCTCAACCATTCCTTTACCATGAACTCCTACAACGCATATTATGTGGGAGTTGTAGATTTGCTAAAACATGCTTTGTTGCCAATCTAGTACTGCTTCTACATTCTGTGGCTTGTTTTCCTGAGCAAAGATTCTCATTGAATTAAGAAACATGAAGAATCAGGATCTATTCCTGTCTCACAACCATCCAGGCATGACTGACAAGCACCACCTTCTGGAGGAAACAGGTAGTAAATGTCAAAGTTGACGATCCTTGACGCAGCTATGCTTTTCTCGGGTACCCAGGGCCCAATCTCTCCCTGACTTCAGCATCAGTCTTACCCCACACTTCTTAAGCAATCTCTTTTTCCTTACTCTAACCAATGGTGAAGCTACCTTTTGCCTGGGGAACCTACAAAATGGTTTGAGTCTAAAAATTAATTATATTAATTGAAAGAATTCGACCTTTCATTAGAAATCTCATAGTAACAAACTTCAGATCATTTGGAGATACTAGGCTAGAGTTCATACTAGAGGGCATATGTCAAAGGACTTTCATATGACTTGTCATTAAAATGTGGTGAAGTAGTTTAAAGTACTTAGTGGGAATAGGGAAGGGACTATGAAAACAACAAATGATCTTGGATGTAACAATGATGAATTAATTAAAATAATGTTCCACTGTAGCCCTATGCATAACAAAGCATCAAAAGAGTGATTCCAAAGATTTATTTTAAGCATGCAAAATAGTTTTGGATAAATAGCTATTCTTGCTTTTTCATATGCATGGTAAGTTTTTATACATACTTTGGATTAGTTGTAAGATACAAATTTATTAAATAACAGAATTGCCAGAAATTGTTTGTGGATATCCTTATTATGACTCAAAACACTTAATTTTCTGTTACAATTTTTATAGAAGGCTTTTTTGTCTCAAAATTTTTTCTCTGGTTCACTGGGATCAGATCAATGTTTAAATGAAACCATTTGCCCTGTGGGAATCCCTAGAAGTGGTAAGTTCTATAAGGGTTTTCTCCATTGTCAAATTGAAAGACCCCATCCCATTTATATCTTGTTTTAATCTAAGAGGCAAGAATGACTATGTTTCCTGAGAAATGATCCTTTTCTTTAAAATAAAACAAATTATTTAAATCCCATTCACAATGTATCTTAGAAAACTTTTGAGAGTTGAGTCAGATAATGAAATGTTCCTTGAGGCCAATAATATCCCAGAACAACATTGGTTTTCTAGGGAGATAAATTGAGTACAATGAAGTTTACTGTGAAGGAATCGCAAAAATGAAACCTTAGAAATATAGACTCTAGACATATTAATATAGTTTTCCTGGAATTTAATGAAAAAGTAGGCATTGATTATTTACTCCTAGGCAAAATTTCTCTGACCTACCTAAAAATCCTCAGTCTGTGAGTGTTTTGGTCTTCCCAAGGGGCTATTCATCATTCTGTGGTGCTATACTTATTTTTTGAACTTACTTTCCAGATGGACATATGTATGGTTTCATTAAAGCCAAATGTGGTTTGTGAAATACGAGAATAATAGCTAATCATGCCAGTGAGAGCACCTGAGTGAGGCAGACTGAGGGCATTTTCAGGAAAATCAATAATAAAGTTAAAGAGGCTACCATTTGGGGGGTACCTATTTTCCAAGCACTTTTTATATAGGGATGTATCTTAACTACAATCTTGCAGAATAAATACAGTTCCTATTTATCAATGGAGAGATGAGGCCCTGAGAGCCATTAAATGATGGAACCAGGATTTGGATCCAAGTTTGTCTGGTCCGGAGTCCATGTACTTTCTGTTCTGCACTACTGCCTCTGAAGGTAAGTGTTCAACCTTGAGGGCTTGCTAAATTGCACAAGTTCCTATAACAGATAACTGGAAAATGAATAATTATGAAAATTCTGCTTAGTCCATCCATGCACAAAATTTCATCTTTAAATAATATGCCTTGTTGGTAGATACTTTTTCATTGGTACTATTCATCAAGCATCTCAGATGTTTGTTTGTTCAGCTGAAAAATCAACACAAGCATACACAGAGGTTCAGCCTACCATCCTTTAGGAGCACATTTGGAACCACATATTTGAAAAGTATGGCAATATTGAGAAGAGAATTATTAGGGCAGCTATGCTGCCAGGGTCTTATGAATAAACAATGAAAAGAATAAGGCAGAGACTGATAAATCAATCCAAGACAAAGCATTGGTGCAAGACAATGAAAGCAATGATACAGATACTTCAAACTATTTTCAAAGAAAGGACAAAAAGCTTCCCATGTATTGGGGATGTAAACTCAGCAGAAAGAAATCTCTCCCACACTCCTGCCCTCATCCTGTTGGGAGAAGTGTTGATAATGACCTCAAGGAAAATCTTGGAGGTTGTACTATCTTAAAATAGGCACTTGGCCAAAGAGAAGTCTGCAGTATGCCAACATCCAGTCTAGTACGGGGTGCTCCTGATAAGGAACAGATGTAAACACAGACAACTGTTCAAATTTGCCAGGAGAGCTGATCACCCTTTAGCCAGTAATCAAAGTCTAGAAAATAACCAGAAATGTTTTCCTATAAACAAAGAAAATTGGAAAAAGAATGGGAAACTAACATCCAGGTTTTGAAATTGCTGAAAAAGGTGAGGATGTGCTACACATTCACACATAACAAAGACACACGTGTCAAAGATGCAATGTGGTGAATGTTGCAGAGAAGATCCACGTGCAGTGCCCTCTCTGTGATGGGACATGGGGCTGGGACCTAACAGCCCTGCAGGGAAGGGCATGGGAAATTAGTGGACATCAATGCTGGAATTGTTCACATACCTCATCACACGTAATGAAGAAGTTTTACTGAAATGCTTCCCCGGGAATGGCCTGTAAAAGCTCAGTGTGTCTGTTTCCAAGTTAAGAACACAGAAAGTTCAGAAACTAGAAAACAAAATGCATTTTTGTTGGGATACTTCATGTTGCAATACTGAACATCTGGGTTTCTAAGTTCAAGGCTCAAAGGTTGCCTTTTCCCTCTTAGGTATTTTGCTTTAGTTCTGTCTGTAAGTTGGAATTGCCAGGATTCCAATAGAGCCTGGGTTAACTGAGAAAAAGATTAACAGTCTTTTTACTCATCATTTAAAACTCAAAAGAAGAATTATTTAATAAAGTTAAACAGCAGCACTAAAGAGCACTTTAAAAAGATGCTATAAAAATATAAGCCTAATAAAACTGGGCCTCTCTGTGACCTACCTCAGCAAGTGTCCTACATAAAAGACACACCTACCTGACATCCAAAAAGGTATTCGAAAGCAATTTAAACCATAGTGATGTCTATAGAGAGGCAGCAAAGAGGTCTGCCATTCACAACACATAGCAAAACCTCCTAAAACGTCTTTTCCCCTTTCTCTCCCAAGACTTCACATAGCAGAATCACTCTCCTAAGTATGTCTTCACACACGTTTAAACTTGGTCTCCCCCAGTTGAGCCTATGTTGACTTTCCTCTCTCCGGATCTCTCTCTCCTTTCTACCCCATCCTCTTTCACACATTTGCATTCAGGAGCAAGAAGAGCAATTATTCTGTATAACAAAATGAGATGCACCTTTTAATGGAAACTAGCTTAGCCCTTCACCTGTCAGCTCTGTATTTGTCCTTCATGTCAGATTAGAAAAGCAAACACCCAAGAAGCAACATGATCTCTTCCTTCACTGGAAGGACGAGGTATGGATATGCATTCTTTAGTGTTTTTGTTGGTCCTTGTCATATTAAAAAAGGCTTAAAAGGACCCAAATCATACACAAGTCTTAACACTTTCTTTCCTGTAATCTTTAAATCATCAATTATTGCCTAACACACATCCTTCATTCTTGTTGACCCTGAATCTTTGGGCCAAACCTTTAGAAAGACATCTGTACTTGAACAACATAGACGCAACTCTCTGGCTTTTCTTATGATATAAAATTGTTGTATGCACTTCCCAAAAGCTCTCTCACATTTTGAGAACTCTATATATACTAAAAGATAATGGGAGACTTCTAAACAGAGCCCAGATGGTCTGGTTTTCAATTCAATGTTGGTTCTGTTTAGAGCTAGCTGAGAAGAAACGGCAGTGACGTAAAGGGAAGAAGGAGGGGTAATGAGATCAGTGACCTCTGAAGGAGTTGCCTGAGTGAAAAGGTAAGTGTGTGTCAGTCCCAGACCTGCTTGTGTCACACCCACCCTTTCCTCCTCCTCTCTGTCCTCAGGAGGCTTATTCCACACACTGTATTTCCCAGTATTTCTTGCCTGCTAGTTCGTGGCCAGTAGAAGTCATCAGTAGAAGGCTGGAGAACAGAAAGAAGAGAGAAACCAGAGTATGTCTCCTACTACTACGCATTTCATCCAGGCAGCAACTTATTTGGTGACTGAACTTGACCAGAACTAACAAGAGGCCATTTCTTATCTTCATTGATCCCACTTTGGGTGACTATGTGCATATGTTGCTGAATTTTGTCAGGTGGTGCTGACCCTAAAATACTGGGGGCCGTGGCATACTCTATGATACATGTACTATATTTTCTTTCTAAAATCTGAAAAATTGTGAGTTATGAGACTTATCTACCCCAAGAAGTTTCAGATGAGGGACTACAGATGTATAACATACAAATTCCATATGATTTTTAATTCATAAAAAACTAGACATGTAATCGGAATTAAATTTGACGTTTCCTGTTGCCTTGGATTTTCAAGAACAACAAAAAATTCAGTAGTATCTCCCACAGCTTAAAGAAGATGCTCTACCACATAAGTGAGACACACTTGCTGATTATCTGGTTATTCTGCAGAAGCTAGCTCATCCCGTACCTCCAGACTACAGAAGGTGTGGCCAAGAACTCATTTTGGGGATAGATTGATGATTAGATTTCTTTACAGAGACAGTTGTTGCTGTGTTGGTCATCCATCCCTCTCCACTCTTGAAGCATCTAAGGAGTCCTCCCCTCAATCCAAAGGAGGGATGGCTCCAGGAGGAACCCTGAGGGAAGGACCTCTGAACACCTAGAAGATGCAAGGCAGGAATCTGGCTCATCCCCGAAAGAACGTCAATGCATGAGTCTGTATATGAAGTTTCTGTTGCTTGGTGGTAGAGGGAAGGGACAGGTCTGAGTGGGGACAAGCCTGCACTTCCACAGTTTAGAAGGGCAAAGAGAAGATTTTCATTTGGTCCAGATCCAGCCCACAAAAGGGGTGCCCTTGAGAGGGATTCTGCAGAGGTGAGGAGACCTCAGGAGTGGGCTAGATTCCTCAAAGCTTGAGGAGTCTCAGCAGGTGGGAAAAGTCATAAAAATATCCAGGTGAGACTCATCATTGGATATGATCACATCCAGAAGTCTCCAGTTGAAGGTTATATCATTCTCAGTCACAGAAGACCCTTTCATATCCTGTGCATTAAAAATGAGATAAACTCTGGGTATGTGGTGGGGTTATCAGAAGAGAGGATTGAATACACCTCTCTTCTGCACTATAAGTTTCCTAGCCTGAAGGAGGCTTAACCAAGGGAGAACTTTAAAATTGAATGACGGTGTAAATTTTGAATGAATGATGTTTCTCTGGAACTGGCATTCTGATGCTGGGAAGAAGAAATGACTTATTTCAAGGCAGACATGCAAATAAGCAACAAGAAGCAACAGCTCATAGGCGCCCTGTAGGCAGTGTATGTGGGATTGCCTGCAGTTCTGGGCAGGGGAGGACTGTCAGCCATGACTAGGCCAAGTGGGAAGATGTGCCATAATCACAGAGACTTGGGAACTGGGAGCAGAGGCACATAAGCCAGATACCTGTCATCTGTGGGTTAAGGAAGTGGTGATAGTAGACCTGGTATTCTTTCCACACCATGAGAACCCTTAGGAGTGAGTCTGAGATAGGGCCAAACACACAGCAGGCACTCGGTAAATTTTTGTTGAATGAGGATAATGTAAGTTGTGGAGCAAATCTACCTTCCTCATGTTCTAGAGTATTCTTTGCACATTTGAACGTGAGTTTCTGCTAAAGAAAAAAAAAAGGGCTTTGATCCATTACTTGGCTGTAAGGATAACTACTGCCACCAATAGTATGACATGCCTGAAGGTCAAGCAGACCCCGATCAGTAGAGACCTACAACTCTCTAGAGGAGCTGTCATTGAAGGATGACTACTAACTTCCCAGCTACAATTCACCTATAAGGCTGGTGCTGCAATTTATCAATAAGACTGGCTTATTATTTAGACAGTGTCTCTAAGAGGATGCAATCAGGATAGAAATAAGATGGAGTTGTTGAGGCACCTAAAGACCTTAAACCCTCTTCTTTTATAGCCTCCATCTTTTGGGAACTCAAAAGTCTCTCTTGAGATTTTTTTCTAATTTATGCATTGACAGACCAGTCTCCTCTGCATTGCTAGAATTACTTAAAGGGATAATTTCCCTCCCTTTAAGCCATATCCTACCCAGTCATCACATTTGTCTTCCTAAAATACTGCATTATCTGTATTTCTTCTTGCTTAAAAAATGTTCAGTAGCTGCTTACTGCTTACCAAATAGAACCCAAATTCCTTGGTCAGTTATGCAAAGCACAACATAGATTTACGCAAAGATTTTGAGTGGAGTCATTTCACCGACAATGACACTCCAGCCACCATGAATGATCACCCTTTGAATGTTGATAGAATTGATGGATTCATGGTTTCCACCTGCAGTCTCTCCCTGTTCCAGTATACCTAGCAAAATGTCGCCAGATTTACTTTGTCGCAGAAACATTACTAGCTACTCATTATCTACCAAAAAAATCCCTAATGTCTTAAGTCAATGGCTGTTAACTGTGAGTGTATGCTACAATTAACTGGTGGGTTTTGTAAACATGCCAACAATGCTCCAGTCATCTGAATTAGAAGTGATAACCAGTGAGGCCCTGGGGTCGTCATTCTTTTTAAAGCTCCCCAAGTGAGTCGAATGCATAGCCAGAATCCAGAGCCACCATCTTGGCTGATCTTTCAGGAGCTCTGTATAGGAAATGGCAAGGACAGAGGTGTGAGAGGTAGGACCAAAAGGAGATAATTGAGGTAATTGAGATGTTGCTTGCAGATGCCCTGGGGATGAGAAAGCTAGAGTTTTTACTCTCTGAGTGCAAATGAAAAATGAACTCTGCAACCAGCCCTTGCCAGTTACAGTTCCTGAGCCACCCTTCAGTCTTTTATATCTGATTCTGGCAGAAGTGTCAGCAGTGCAGCCTTTAGCAGGTTCCCAGTAGTGCTTTGGTAGGCCGCTGTCCCCATTCTGTGCCTGTATGTCCCAACCCTGCCCTTTCCTAAGGGACAGGACTCTGAGAGGCACAATTGCAAAAGTGAGGCTTTATTGGCGGATAATTTTTCCCATTGCATAAAAAGGAATAGGGAGACAGAGTTTTGTCTGTTATAGCTACTTATAGGGTACTCATAGCTCTTTTCTCCCTGGGATAGAATTAGGTGCAATTTATGTCACATAGCCTCCCTGCCAGGATTTCTGTCCCAAAGTG
This sequence comes from Chlorocebus sabaeus, assembly GCF_047675955.1. NCBI lineage: Eukaryota > Metazoa > Chordata > Mammalia > Primates > Cercopithecidae > Chlorocebus > Chlorocebus sabaeus. The sequence goes on from NC_132913.1 coordinate 37,914,590, forward strand.
AAACAGAGACTCTTGATGGACATAAATGATACTACTATGAGTGAATAGAGATAGCTGTGCCCCCTAACTCCTATTAGGAGGTATTAATGTCTAGGTTGTGCTACGAGACCTAGGGTGGGCTTTATCGAAGCGCTTTATGACTGTGCTTTCGAAAATGTTTCCCTCTAGTCATCATTATGAGGTAATGTATTAGGTAATGTCTTGAAAAATGGCCAGAGGGCTGAAGTGTCAGCTTTACAGCTCACATACCTGAAAATAACAATGTTGGTTATTATTTTTACACTACAATATATTTGGAATGCCTCATAAATAGAAATTAATCGTGACAACTCTGTCTCTGTACTTAAACACAACCTTACCAACAAAAAATGCTCAGAGAAGCCTAGGCCATGAACTTAATACTTTAGAGAAGAATTTCTCTCTTTTATCCCATCTAGGGAACATTCCCAGCATCTTTTGTCTCAGCCATAAGAGCCAACATCAGTTACCCAAGGTTCACTAAAATCCACAGATAATCTGCAATCAACATGTTTAAAGAGTTACAACTTCTGTTTCCATCCTATCTTCTACCAGAAATTCTAATAACCACAGAGAAATGACTTAATATATTCAGCTCTAAAGACAAAAAGACTACTTGAAAAGTGAGAGTGTTAGCAAAGACATGACCACATTATTTTGAAACCCTATATGTATGTATATAACTCATCTCATTTTTAAAAACATTTTTTTTTAGCCCTGTATGTGTGATTCAGTGCTGTTTTTGTTTTGATTTCCTTTGTTTTGTTTTTGGAATTTAATACCTTATAAATAAATGAAAAGACAATTTAGTGTCTGTGAAGTCTGGGCCAAAAAAAAGCATTGATTTGTGTGGGTCCTATGCAGAAATCACTCTAGCAAGTATGACTTTCACATGCAAAGTTTGGTCACTACTCTGGAGTAACACTTTTCAGATTATTGAAAGAAAACAATATTAATAAAATATGAATTAAGCATACACTATATACAAAACAATATCGGAAAAATGCAAAGTAGTATCTCTACAGTCCTAGATTCTGGGAGATTTATATATAATTGAAGATATATACATATACACTGTCCTATACAATTACCTTGGACTCTCAATAAAACTGATAATTTTCTCATACTGCACTAATCCAATTATTCATTTCCATGAATGTCCTTCTGCTGGAGATTAGGGACTAGGTCATACTTGCTTTGTTGTTACCTCCAGTGCCTCATAGAGTAGATATTCACATGAGGTAATTAATATATGTTTGCTGAATAAATGACCATTTATAGAGAATGTGTACACTAATATATGTATATGCAAATACACATATATGCAATAAATACATATCCAACTTAAAATTATATATATATTCACTTATATGAAATTTGATGTATATTTGTGTAAGATTAGAAGAAAGGAAATAACAAATGTATTACAATATTTCCATCATGCTGGTGTTACGAAAATGGAACTATGCCTAAATTGTCCTTTAATGTCATAGTACAAGTGGTGGCCTACAAGACACACGAGTAGGAACTGGTTTGGCCTTTATTTTAACTGAATCTCTGGCATAACAATGCCCTTTAGCATGTTTTTCCGGACGCATTCTCCAAGAGTTTTTCAATAAAGCAGATTTCGGCATTGCTGCTTCTTAGGGAGGTCCTGAAAAAACTGCAATGAAAAGGAAGATAACTTCCTTCCAAATATGTGTCTCTGTATTATATGGAAATAAACAATAAAACATGGGATACAATATTTTCATTACCTGAATTATGTACTTTGAGGTCCAAAGAATGAAAAAGATGTTCCATTTTTTTTCTTCCAGCTTGCTTGGAGGCAAATGTCCTTTAAAATTTGCACATCATGAGAATGGAATGTGCTCAGAGATCAGCTGAAAGTTTTTTAAAAAAAAAAAATGAGGGCTTTGCAGCTGTGGCTGTGTGCTTAGGCTCAGCAGGAGAGGACAGGTACCCTTCTGGCCATCCTACAGGGAGTTTTGACAAGCTCACCAGGGAATACAGACAAGGCTCTCTACCCTGATAAAGCCCCATGTGGGCTCTAAGCCAAATAGATGCAGGTGTATTATAATAATAATATATTTTCTAGTACAGTATAATCTGTTTCCCACTATAATCTTTTGAACTAGACAGAAAAGATAATTATCCCCAGGTTATAGACAAGGAAGCCAAACGTTGGTGAGGTTTAGTGGCTTGGAAGTTTTCGCAGTAGAAAGAGGTTCAATTGGAAATAGGACCTAGTATCAGATTCCCTATAGATGTCAAAGGATATAAATGTTTGCAGTCTTATTATTTCCTGACTTTTTGACCCTCTGCAAGTTTCTCAAGCTCTGAGTTTGACCAGCTTCTTCAATAACACAGAATAAAAGTCTCTCACATTGTTACTCTAAGGGTGAAATAACATCTGAAAATAGTTTTGTCAACAGCGAAGTAGTGTTCAGAGTTCATGTCTGCTTACTCTTTTATTCCTCTCCAAACAGAAACTATAGTTTCCCAGATGCATACACTTATAACAACACAGATACACAATTCTTTATATACAATTCTGAAATCCCCAAGAATCTAAATCCAAAAGTATGTGTAACTCATTTAGAGGCAAAATCTCTGAATTGACAGGCCTATGTATTACTTTGCTTTTCTTTATTTAGTATGAATATCCATTTCTTTCACAGCAGAAATACCAATGTAATTACAAGGTCATGAGTTGCTGACTCATACCTGTAGGAGGTATTCTGCAATAATTGTTAACATAACATTTTATCTTTATTGGGATTACCAAATATCCTGTATCCCAATAAACATCTTGTCTTAGGGATTTTGGAGACTTGTAACATGAGGCTTGTAACATAGAATCCCATTGACCCAGCTTCCAGATCACCCGACGATGCAATGCTACAGTTCTAGGTGAAGATTGTTTGGTTCTCAGAGGCTGAGTAGTTCTGGGGTCAGCCATAGGTTGGGTCTACTCCAAAGCAGATTCGGGACAGCCTTGGAGATGCCAAACACTTCCCATCCTGAGCTTCACCTTGATCCCTGTGGCCCTTAGAATGATTCTTCTTACAGCAACACAGCCAAGTGCTAGAACCAAGTAGTCATGTTAAAAAATGGATGAGCACTGGCCAATTCAATCTGAGTTTGAATCCCTGACCTACCACTTACCAGTTCTGTACCTTTGACAAGTTTATCAAGTTTTTTAAACTTCAGCTTCTCATCCTTAAAGTGGGAATTTTTATAGCATTTTTGAGGGCTGTGTAAGTTTTAAATGGCACAGCATATGTAAAAAGGGCTTTCCGTGGTGACTTACTCATATTAAGTGTTCAGTAAAAGTCAGATTATTTTCCCCTTTCATTTGTTGGCATTTCCGTAGTAATTCCATTAAGAGAAATTTCTACCATAAGGCTATTTGTGAAGATTTTCTTCAAATAACTGATTTATTGTTGTGGTGGTTGTTAATTAAAATAGTTGATGATTGTTATTGTTTTTTTATTTCTGAATCTCAGTCTGGATCTGTGCCATTTTCAAGTCCAGAAAGTTGAATTGGTTTAATTCCAATAGTATTCTGCCAAGATATTTTTTTAAGAAAACAAACTCTGTTAATAATGTATGAGGTTTATAATGCACACGTATCACAGTTTGCAGGACACAGAGCAAAATACCCCTAAGTGATAAAGTGTGTTTATTGTAGGTCAGCTAATCCCATTTCTTAAACCTGGAATATATGAAATTTGATGCTTGGCTCTAGTCTGTAAAGAACTGCTGGGCACGGACTGTACCTTGGCTGTGATTCATTCTGATCTTCTGAAGGCTGGAGCTCATGACAATAGAGTGTGAGCTTGGCGTGACTAATTCCCTTATAATTATCAAAAGGTCTTGAGTCAAAAAGTTATCTCCCGAGTTTGATCACAAGTTGTAAATGCACAAGGAGAGATTCCCTCCAGTTTTCAAGTTTCTCTCTGCTGCTGACTTGGGCAGCATGGGAGCTGCTTCTCAGGCTACCAGGGAGCCTCACGGTCAGGTGCTGGATGATGCTCTTGACCCTTCTCCTCAAGTAAAGGAGGGCATGCTACACAAGGAAGGATTGCAAGTTTATGGAGGTGGCGTTATAGGTCAGTGGGGAACGGAAGGACAATTCAATAAACAGTCATAGGACAGATAGACATTATAAAATAAAATAAGCCTCCCTGATTTGGATTGAGGAAATCAATGCCAGTTGATTTAAAGACTTGAACAGAAAAAAATTTATAAGAAAATACGATATGACTTCAGGACAGTGATACAATTTAGATGTTTGTTCCTTCTGAGTCTCATGGTGAAATGGAATCCCCAGTGTTGGAGGTGGGGCCTGGTGGGAGATGCTTGGGTCATGGGGGCAGATCCCTCATGAACCGGCGGTTGGTGCTGTCTTCCCACCAGTTAGAGCTCTCTCTCTAATTTCACGTGAGATCTGGTTGTTTAAATGTCTGGCACCTCTCCCCTCACTCTCGCTCCCTCTCACCATGTGACATGCCTGCTCCTGCTTCACCTTCTGCCATGAAAGTTTCCTGAGGCCTCACCAGAGGCCGAGCAGATGCTGTGCCATGCTTCCTGTACAGCCTGCAGAACCATAAGCCAATTATACCTCTCCTTTATAAATGAACCAGGCTTACATATTGCTTTATAGCAATGCAAAAATAGCCTAATACAGATAGGGAAGGAGTCTTAAAAAAGACAAAAATGCACAAACCATGAAAGAAAATGTTGCCAAATTTTACTAAATGAAAGTTAAAACTTCTGTAGAACAAAAAGTACCAAAAGTTACCATAACACTATTTTTATAAAAATTGGAAATGTGCAAAATAGGTCTATATATTATTTTTATATTATGTATATAATATGTATGTTTGTGGGATGTGTGTATATAGGTATGTGTATATAAATGTATATATACAGCATAAAATACTCTTGAGAAAAACATGCATTAAATTCAGAAATTACTGGAGTTACCTCCAAAAACACAGTGAAGGAAATGAGAGAAGAGAGTGATACACAGGGGGCTTCAACTGTATCTGTAATATTTTATTTCTTTAAAATTTTCTTTCTTGGCTGGGCACAGTGGCTTATGACTGTAATCCCAGCACTTTGGGAGGCCGAGGTGCACGGATCAGCTGAGGTCGGGAGTTCGAGACCAGCCTGACCAACACGGAGAAACCCCGTCTCTACTAAAAATACAAAATTAGCCAGGTGTGGTAGTGCATGCCTGTAATCCCAGCTACTCGGGGGGCTGAGGCAGGAGAATCGTTTGAACCCAGGAGGCAGAAGTTGCAGTGAGCCAAGATTGTGCCACTGCACTCCAGACTGGGCGACAGAACTAGATTCCGTCAAATATATATGTATTTATTTATATTTATTTATTTATTATATATATATATATATATATGTATGGAATGCACAGTGGATACACAGGTGTTTGTTATTTTAGTAATTCTTGTATGTTTGAAAGATTCTATATTTAATGTAAAAAATATTATTCACTTGATAAACAATTCATTTTGTGTTTACATAGGCAAACATTTGGAAGAACTAGCAAGCTTCAGAGTCCCTGGGCCTTTTGCCTCTCCTACGACATGGATCAAAGGCTGCTTCTCTGTCACCTCATTTATTTTTCCTAAGTTTGACTTGAGAGAAAAAGTGAAAAGTTTTCCACCAATGGACTGGAGTTCTCCTCTGCCATCAGAGCAACACAGACAGTTTTCGCCTCCTTGCAGCTGTCTTTTACGGCTCTAAATATGTGTGTTGTTTCCCTTCCTGCTCCAATCCTCACATCCGGGAAGTCCTACAGTTTCCTCCTCTGGGTTCTGGGATGTGCTGAGGCATAGCAGAGCGGGTGATTGTCATTGAAACTTGGCTGCAGCAGCTGCTGCTTCTGACGCTGGAGAATGTGCACTTTAGCATCATGTCCCACTCTCTGATGCTAAACAGTCCTTTTCAGTCTTTTAATAGATTCTTGGGGGAGGAGGAAGTGGAGGCTGAGGTTAGCTTTGTTCGCTTGTGTGCCTGTCTCAGTCAGATTGGCATCTGGCACCAAGCCTACTGTTTGGTCAGATGGTATTGTTTTCTGTTATACACTCACACACACACACACACACACACACACACACACACACACAGCACGAGCTCAAACCATACGTCTCTATGTCTTCGTCTCTATGTCTTCAAGTTACGTTGCACTGACCAAAATCATATTTACCACACACTGAGGTATAAATTCAAAATACATGTTCTTTGGCATCTGTAACCATGTCAAGTGAGGTTCTGTTTTTTCAATATGGCAGTGGGTTGCAGGCACTAGAGAAAACTCCCTCCAACTGATCTCTACTCTCTTTAGTGAAAAGAATGCATAGAATGTGATGAGAGGACCAGTTCAACCAATTACCTCACGCAGAGATAATTCAATCTTTCTAGGGAAGCCTCAGTGGACAATTAATGTGAATTGAACTTCCCAAATCTCTCCCTCCCAGACTTCTAAAGATGGCTAGAATTCATCTAGAAATCATTTGAAAAAGAAACCCTGCCTTCTTTTTCCACCCAGACGTGGTTTTCTTCCAGCTGAAAGCTTCCCAGAGCTCCTTAAGACCTGCCTTCACTTTCTAGAGTGAGTTTAGAAACTTCAGAACTATGAGAACAGAGGTCAGCAAACTATGTCCCCATGGACCAAATCCAACCAGCTTCCTGTTTTTGTAAATAAAGCTTTACTGAAACAAAGCGATGCCCCCCAACTGCCTTTTTTAATTATTATTATTATTCAACAAATTGTCCATGGCTGTTTTCATACTACAATGGCAATGTTGAGTATTGCCAGCAGAGGATGTTTCGCCCACAAAGCCCAAAATATTTACTATGTGGCCCTTTGCTAAAAACATGTGCAAGTCCCTGGGAAATAGAATCCTATGTCCTGAATGACTAATTGAATTAAACCAAGAAATAACAGGTCAAAAATATGCTCATATTCAATTCATACCAGGTTCATACCAGGTGACCAGTGAAACTAGTGGCCAAATGTGCCACCTCAATTAATATTCAAATATTACAAAATCAAAGAAGTTCTCTCCAAAAAGTAGGCCTGCCATTGATTAGAAATTATTCCCTGCTGCCCTATTATCACTCTCCTCAACACAAACCATGGAGTAGCACAGGGCTTTAGTTTCTCTGTGACTCATCCTCTTTGTTCAAGCTGACATTGCTCCCCATACTTGTTACCCCACACCTGATAGCCAGGCACCAAGATGACCATAACATTGGCATAGCCAACAGTGCTTGGGGATGTAATGACACACAGCAAATTAAATGTCATAGAAAGGAAAACACTAACAAGCTTTCTCAAGCTCTGAGTCATATATTCATCACAAGCATGTGACTACTATTGTTCCTTTTGTCTTAGAGGAAAACTCATGCAGAGACTGACTAGGCATAAAAGGCAGATTTCATATATTTTTATTTAACAGTTCTGTGAGTTCCAAAACTGACTGAATAATTCAATCCACAGGAAAAGGACCGTTCCAAAGAACTCCCATCCATGACTTACTAGAGTTAATGATGTTGGTTTCCAGACAGATTGTAACTGCTGATATTATATGCATAATAATATATTCGGTGAAGTTAGTTACCCTAAGAAAATCTGCTCTGGGTACTTTTTTTTTAGAGCTGTCTGCTTTGTGGTGACTGGACTGAGAGCCAAGAGACTGGGCTGGAAATCGTGTGACTCAGGGCAAATCGCTCAACCTCTCAGTTTCAGCCAGACTCTGGAAATGAGGAGTTTAGACAAATAACAAGAAAATCACCCTCCTACCTTACAAAGCACTTTTCTGAATGTTATCGTATGATTTTTAGATGAGTTGTGTATCTCCAACATACGTAAATGCCACTGAAAATTCTGAAACCAGCTTGGCAATTCTTCAATAGTCTAGAAAAAGCAGGTCAAAGTGTGCAGTAGTTTGAATGTCCCCTCCAAAACTCATGTTGAAATGTAATTGTCATTGTGATGGTATTATCAGCCAGGGCCTTTAAGAGGTGATTAGGTCATGAGAGCTTCAACTTTCTGAAAACATTAGTGCCCTTATCATGAGAGTGAGTTAGTTATCACGGGTGTGGGCTCAGGATAAAAGGATAAATTTGGCTTGATTTCCTCTGTTTCATGTGTTGGCTGTGTGATGCCTTCTGCCATGTTATGACACAGGAAGAAGACCCTCACTAGATGTGACCCTTCAGTCTTGGACTTCCCAGGCCCCAGAACCATGAGACAAATATCTCTCTTTTTTTTTTTTTTTTTTTTTTTTTTTTTTGGTAAATTCCCCTCTCTGTGGTATTCTATTATAGCAGCACAAACAGACTAAGACAAAGTGTGATTCTCATTTTTTCATCATGCCCTTCTTTATAACAAAGACATTGCTCAAGAAATAGAGTATTTTAAGGGTTTGAATTTCTTTATCCAGCACTCACCTATGCCCACTTCTTACCTAGTCCTCTTCAGATACTTTTTCTAGGTAACTGACCTCAGTTAGTTGTGCCATAGGCCTAAGATTAGAACAAAGCCAAGAAACCCTAACAGGTAACATAAAAAATGCAAGCCTGTGTGCACCAACATCACTCAACTAAAGCCTGATCTTTAGAACTAGAAAAGATTCAGTGAGACACTGTGGCATCCGTGTGTCTTGGGTACATTCCTCTCCTTACACTAGTGATGCTCAGTTAAGTTTGTGTGGAGTGTTTTGCCAGACTGAGCCCCTCTCTTTCCCAAGCATCTGTGCTAATCCTGGTGGAGTCCTTGTAGTGAAAACCTCAGACTCTGGTCTTCGTTTTCAGAATTCCTATGCAGAAGAAATTTTCTGTGTTTCTGACTGTGTGTGCATAAGGGCACAGTTTTGTGGATTATAGTGTGCATTTGCGGGGCAAGGTTTTGCAGTGTATGTGTTTGTACCATGGTCAAGCAGTGGATGGAATGTGGAAGGGTTAGGACGCATTTTCTTGAGGCCTTTCCAAGTTGCTAAATGTATTCTGTAAAGCTCAAGTGTATAGTCAGGCTTGGATTTCCTCTTCTGACATTCTCAACTGGTGGCATTTGTACCTCTGGGAGTACACCAAAGTGACTGGAACTGAATGGTTGGCATAAAAATTTTCTGGGACAATGGGTAAAGAAAGATGTAAGATCTGTCTGCCCAGTAGCTGAGAGTTTGCTGTGAAAAGAAAACAAAATCAACTTCCAACTCAGTTTCTTGCCCAGTTACATTCTGCTAGTCAATCAAGTCATCCAATCCCAAACGCTTAGGAATTTTAATGTGATTCTGGTAGTTTGGAAATTAAGTACACAGGCCAAACATCAGAAGGCTTGGTGAGATGCTCAGTCCTAAGTAAAAACAAGAATTAAACTAGAAAAATATTAATTGTTATAGCATCTCTTCCTGATGGGTTAGTTTATCTTATATGCCCTGAAAAAGAAAAAATGTTGCATTTGAGTAAGAAAATAAAATAAACTGAAGTGCACATATGTCTGACGAACATCTATTTTTAGGACATTTTTGAGGTCTTAAAAAAGAATATAAGTAGCTTGGAAAGATTTTTCAAGAACAACATTTAAGTTGACATAATTATATTGGTTTAGTAGACTTTTACTTTAGGGTGATGGTTTCCTAATTTGTTAGGACCCAAGCAACACTCATCTGTTTCAACCAAAGTAGCTACCCTTTCGTTTTCTTACTGCCTTCTGATTTTGGGGTTCTCTGTGTGATTTCCACTGCAAAAGAACTGGAAGAGCATTCATTAGGTCATTGCTGAGAATCCTTATGGCTTCTCTAGCTGATATAATGGAATGAAAAGGGAGATAAATCATAGAGAAAACAGTGTGACAGACACTGCTAATTTTCTACCTAAATCATCCTCCTCCCACTATTCTACCCTAATTTGTCCTTACTTGCTGAATCCCAAGTTTGCTCTAATACTTGAAGCTACCATGAGTTCAAGGATGGAGACCATCTTTGTCCCAAAAGTGAAACTCTATTGATCTGTATCAATCAGAGTAGTCTTAATTGCTGGCCAGTCATTGTCTCGGGCATGGACATGTGCTCCAACTCTGAGCTATGAGGAACTAGGATCTCCTCGAAGCATCTGAAGAAGACTTTTCTAGACAGAGAAAAGCCTTTCAAGGTAAAATCTGTTTTCTCTGCTGGATTTCTGAACCAGGGTTAGCCACATAATTTGCAGGCCCGAGTGAAAATTTAAAATGTGAAGATCCTTTTTCAAGAGCAGAATCAAACATTTTCCTTTGTTGTTTTTTTTTTTTTCCAATGGTCTCTCCTTCTTGACTTGTCATAGTGGTTTTTATTTGTGCTTTGGGTTTGGGGTACCCTCAGAGACACCTAGAGCCTCGTCCTGCAACTCAGCATGTACAGCACACATTACTCTGACCCCGACCCCCTGCACCTATACTCCAACCTCTGCCGGAGGCAGAGGTGGGCAGCAGCTGTTGGGCAGTGACTGCGAGCAAGTGGCCTAGAACTTGTCCCAGCAAGGAGGTCAGGCAGGACTGCCCATGAGTTGGGGCTCTGAACCCTTGGTACATGCTTCTTTGTTCCATCATACTTCACTTACAAAGCACAAATTCTAAGTAGAATTACTAAGAATTCCAATACAGTGACCACAGAGCATTAGCACCCAAGCAGGACCTGCTGAACCTGGGGCCCTATAGGAGAGCACTGACGGCCCACCCCTGAACGTGGTCCTGGTCTTCATGTTTGCATCAGCCTCAGCCATCTCAACACCACAATGGAAACATAGCCAAGTTAGAGAAGAGCCCTTCATATTATTAAGCTGCTAAATTAACTAATCTTGGAAACTTTTGGACATAACAATTCTTGTGGTATGAGGTAATAAACCCCTTGTTTTGTAGGTCATTTTGGGGGGTTCTTTCATTAATCACAACTAAAGCATTATAACTGATAGGAAAGACCGCATATTGGTGAAAAATGTCTACAGAGGGACTAGCAGGAGATGGTAAAGCTAAAGGAGTTTTGCTCTAATGTTCAAATTCATGTCACCTGCCTTAGAGAATGCTGTTCCTGCTTTTCCCTAGCCACTCTGCTGGGCATGAAAGGCCCCCTGTACTCCTTGGACCCAGAGAACAGAAAATGTCTTCACTTATACTCTGTCCCCTCACATTCCTCCACTCTTGGAAGATTTAACAAGTTCAAGTGAGAAGATATTAGCCAAATACAACAAGAGGCTAAACACAACACCCATGTTGATTGATTGGCGTGTAAGAATTGAGATGACGGAAAGAGGTCACTCTGAGCTTCAGGAGTAGCTTGAAGCTAACTGATAAAACAGGTGAGGTTTGTTTTGGGCCCTCCTACCTCCCTCATAATGTATTCTTCCATCCTTCAGAAGTCATCTACTACATAAATTTCTGGTTTCATACTTGGTAATTCCTGCTTATGGAGCTAACTAATAAATGTAAGGTACTATCTTCCATAAAGGGTTGGCTGCCCAGTGCCTCAATTTCCTTTAAATGTTTGTGATTTCATGATTCTTCACTGCTTTATTCCTGCCCTCCTACCTGGGACAGTGGATTTTGGGGACCTTGAGAAGTTATAAATTTATAAAACTCTACTCAAATTTATGGGACTAAAAGAAGATTAATAACATCCTCTGGAAAAAGTAGCTCCAGAGAAAAGTCATATGAAAAAAGGCCCTTGAAGGATGTGGGTTTGATTACATATGTATAGGGAAGCCTTTGGTCGTAGGAGGCTGGTAGTTTTGCACACGTGAAGCTGTCTCCCTCTGGTTGAGGAATGGAATATGATCCTTAGAAGCATCTTTATCCGCATTTTAAAAATGGCTAGGCACGAAGCATGCTTCCCAGATACTTCTAGAGATTAGCACAGGGGTCTATAAATTATGATTCTTTATTCTTATAGGTTGTATACTAGGTTGAAAAATATTCCCACAAAATTTATGTCATCCCAGAATCTCAGAGTGCAAGCTTATTTAGAAATAAGTGTAATTAGCTAACATACAGTCATACTAGATTCAGTTGGGCCTTAAATCCAATGGCTGGTGCCCTTATGGGAAGACAGATGAAGACACACAGAAAGGAAGGACACTTAAAGATGGAGAAAGAGTTTGAGTTCTGTTGCCACAAGCCAAGGAACACCAAGAGCCACCAGAAACTGGAAGAGGCAAGAAGAGATCTTCCCTTGAAGTTTCAGAGAGAGCATGGCTCTGCCAACATCTTCATTTTGGACTTTTAGGCTCTAGAACTATGCGAGAATAAATTTCAGCTATTTTAAACCACCCAGCTTGTGGTAATTTGTTACAGTGGTCCTGGGAATAATACACAGGTGAAAAATAGAAGTAGACCCCTCATGGGGCACATTGACCATCATGGACTAAAAAGGCACACAAGCTGGATGCTGACTGGGCCCTCCGTTTCACAAGGGGACATGGAGGAGTATTTCTTCAACACAATGCCTGCTCACTGTTGTGCATCAGAAGCTGTGTTTACTTTCCATCTCATATGAGCCCATGAGGTAAGAAATATTGAATTGGATGCCATCTCAAAGGTCAGCATGCCTGTCTGTTTATGTGCAATTCACACTCCTCTGGGTTTCTCTCACTCCCGCGTTTTCATCAAAATCCTTCTACCAAAGTCTGATCACAAGGTCTTCCTGTATGAACTGGTGAGTTTTTCTCAGTGGCATGGACAAAAGGGCTGAAAGCTGTTGGAAGCTTCCTCCATAGTAGATTAGCAGCACATGGGTGAACCAAGCTCATGCATTATTCAGAAAGGAAAAATGTGGGCTTTGACTGAACTTTGAAGGAATCAGCAGCTATTCCAGAGGAGAGTGCCCTATTGTTCTGCCTCACAGAACACAAAGAGCAAGTGGCATTCCTTACAGCATAGCTAATGGAGTGCACGCAGACACTGTGATGAACTGACCAGTGGACATCTTTCATGAGCTCTGAAATCCTGTGCAGAATGACCTATTGCTGATCAGAGGGAAGATGTTCACACTTTTTTTTTTTTTTTTAAATTTATGTAGCGTTATAACTCATTGCTATCCAGAGGAGGAGGTTTCTGGAAGATAAAATGGTGCCATCTGTGGAGCATGTATTTATCAATAGTACCAGAGTCCCCTTGGAAGGGTTACCAGGAAGATTAGGTTGACCTTTGGATCACTGGCAGGTCTTTCCCAAAAAACATGGGAAGCCTTTCCTGTGTCATGAAGCAAGAAAAGAAATGGTTGTGTAATTCAATTTTTTAAAAAAATAAAATCAATACTACACGTGTTTCTTTGATACCAGAAAAAGACTTTCCAAAATGGGAAAAAGAAACCCTGACCAAAATGTTCAAGTGAAGTCTAACAGGACCTTCAGCCAAGAGCATTTACAAGAATTGTGAATTAATTCCTGGTGAAGTAACTCTTTAAAAAAAAAAAAAAGGTAAAAGACTATTATTATAGTCCTCCTGAAGTCCTACTTTACCATCAATGTATCTGAGTACATCTTGAAGTCATGATTAACTCATTTAAAAGTTCACTTGTGTATGCTTATAACTCCTGTTCACAGAGGCCCAAAGCATTTTTCTAGTATTCACTTACTTGAAATTTTTTCTAGCTAAAAATACAAGCAAAAAAATAAGCTCATAAGAATAATCAATCTCAGAGACAGAGGAGACAAATAAAGAAAAAAAAAAAGGTGTTGAAAAGTAGAGAAGATAAATGGATCTGAATAACAAATGAAATTTTCTCTCTGGTCCCAGTACTTTTCTCCCAGGTGAAAGATGCTGGATGCTTGCATTGCTGCTACTTCTGATGCGGGGCCAAGGAGATTAATGCAGGAGGAGACCTCTTAAAGAGGGGCTTTATCAAGAATGGCCTACCACATTCATTCATTGGCCCTCTGCCATCTTTGATGTCCAAGCCAGCTAGATCGAGACATGACTGTGTTTTTAACTAGCATTCAACCTTCAGGTTTTACAATGGAATTATTTCCCCAAATCTGCCATGTGCTGTTTTCTAGAGTGGATTGACAATTATTCTCTGGACTTTTTGGTAACCAAGAACTTCTAGCAACTAACCCTGGCGTGACCACCAGAATCTGCAGGGCTGAGAGAAGGAAAGAAAGGCCAAAAGTGGACGAATGAAGCTGAAAGTAAGGATTATAGAGCTGTTATCTGATGTAGGGCAATGTTATCCAAAATGTAACTTGAGGTGCATTAGAGGCTTGGCCAATAAAATATCAAAAGAAGACTGCCCATTTTTTTCAGTTTTAAATTATTGGAGAAAATACCAATAACCAATAAAAGGAAGCAAGCAACAACATTGAAAATTGCTCTTTCAATATTTGTAAAACTTGGTTCTCTGAATATAATTCTTAAGCACTGAAATTAGAAAGATACTATCATAAAGATCAGTTAGTATTAAAAAGACATCTAAAAAAACCCCCTACTGTTTGAAAGTTAATAACCTTGTAATTAATCCAACTGCCCAGGATATTAATGAAAACAAGAATATTTAGTTCAGCCAATCTCAGTAACTCAATAAACTATGCTGGGATCAAATTGGTTACTTAGTGATCAGTGGTACTTACAGATTAAGAAAAGTAGGCTGGGCACGGTAGCTCACGCCTGTAATCCCAACACTTGGGGAGGCCAAGGCGGGCAGATCACAAGGTCAGGAGATGGAGAGCATCCTGACTAACACGGTGAAACCCCGTCTCTACTAAAAATACAAAGAAAAAACTAGCCAGGTGGGATGACTACTCGAGAGGCTGAGGTTGGAGAATGGCGTGAAACCGGGAGGCAGAGCTTGCAGTGAGTGGAGATCATGCCACTGCATTCGGCCTGGGCGACAGACCGAGACTATGCCCCCCCACCAAAAAAAAAGAAAGAAAAAGAAGATTACATTTCAATTTATTACACCATTTTATAGAAACATAGTCAGAAACATAGAGAACTCTACTTATAAATACAGTTCCCACCCAGTAAGATCTTTTTAAAAATCCCATTATAATAAATGTGCTGAACACAAGTTTTGTTAAACTTCATGTTGGCACAAGTTTTGTTAAACTTCATGTTGCTTCTCTTCCTTCAGGCGATTTACTCAGCAATTAATTATATTCAGCCTTCATAGTTAGCTTTGCTTCAGGGTTATTTCCCCAACTAGATTATAGACATCTAAAACCACATCCTTTCAGTTTGAGAGGACTTTTTAAAGGTCATCCATCTAATGCTTGCCCTCTACTCCCCACCCACCCAATGAAGGGAATAATTTATATCTGGCTTTAACAACGGCTGGGGAATCTAAAATAATTATCATCTTATTGAAGATAAAACATCTCAATATTACTGAAGAAATAAACAATATGTTTGAACTATTCAAAATATCCAGTAGCTTCTCTAATGTTGCACAGCTGTAGTGCACACCTTACCCCTGTGAGCTGGGCTACTCTTCTCTAGCTGGGTAAGCTGAGCAGAAGCAGGCCGTCTTGTTACTTAGTGGGAGATCACCCAGCACTGCCATATAATACAGGTCTTCCTGTAAAATAGTGCCTAGAATACAAAGGGAAATCAAATATTTGAGCTATATGGAGGCTGAATATCAAATTTCCCCAACAATTGCATTGATTCACTTGACTAGAATTCATTCTGGAGAAAAATATCAGCTCTGTTGAGACGTTTTATTTTTTAAATAGCTAATTAAGATGGTAAACAATGTACTTGAAATAGTCTTATATTTTGAGCTTCCTGTAGTATAAAATTTCTACTTATAATGCATCTATTTTCTAAGTATCTTTCTATAGTATTTAAACACACGTGTTACCAAGGTTACTGAGTAGATAATTTCTGTTGAGTAATGAAATTTTAAATATCTGGGAAGACCAACATAAAACAAATCCCAGTAAATGAATTAAGCATATATTTATTTGCCCACTATGCTAACCATTGTGGGATTCAACAAACACTGAAAGAAAAGTATTATCTTGTTTATATTTTGCTTGGCAAATATTCCTAAATATGTAGATTAAATTGATCTTTCGTCATTACACCTGCTCGATCATAAGGGAAGGAAAGTGATTTTTTAGAGGAATAAATATTTATGTTGATAGTCGAAATTTTGATTTTTAAAAACTGTCATTATTTTGTCATTTTTCTGGTGTTCAGATTTTAAAAGCGCAATTCAATTCATATAGTACTTAAAGAAAAGCAACATGATTTTTTATAAACTTATTTAATAATACCTATAATGCTTAAACTTATTATGTAATTTGGTAATTTAAGAAATTTGTTAATATTGAGTGAAGCTATCTGAATCATTCCAAGTCACCAGATTTGCCCTAATAAAATTCTTTAGCATTTTTACACATAAAAATTATTTGCAATTCAATAATTCATCCCTTCCTTCATTTCATAGATGCTATGGAACTCCTATCACATTCCAAGTGCTGTGTTGATATCTGGAGATACAGACAAGATCAAAGCAGATGCAGAGTCTTTCACATGAATATTTGAATCAGGTAATATGTTCCCCAAATTAGCAAAGTATCTCCCAGATTCTTTCTTTGATGATATATTTGAAATCCTAACACTGAAAGTTAAATTATCAGGGTTTTAAAACTAGAAGCAGTCATTATCAGAATTTTATACATTATTTATTTTTAAGAACATAAATTGTCTAAGTCTTATTATAATTTTAAGTGAAGTACTTTGGGCAGTCACAAATAAAGTAATGGGCAGGTATTTAGTATTCATATTGTGTGGATTCATATCCATACTCTGCCACTCAGTATCTCTGGGATTTTGATGAACGATCAAACTCTCTGAGCCTCAGTTTTCTAATCTGTAAAGCAGAAATGATAATGGTATGTAGTGATTAAAACAATTTACTAGTTGTAAGTGCTTAGAACAGTTCCTGGAATATAGAAAATTTGCAGAGACATTTTAATTTTATTGTTTACAATTTAGTTAATGGAATGGCTTCAATAATACAGTAAAATGAAGATATTCAAACAAGCAGGAGGCAGGTGAAGACTATTGGCCTCAGGATGCAGGTGAAGAGTGTTGGCCTCAGCTTCAGAGACCAGAGGTTAAATCTCAATGCTGCCACAAAAGGGTTCATGGAAGTCAGTAAACAATGCTTTCTTTATTATTGTTATGAAGATACAGTGCGTGGATCCCTCTCAATTGTCTATTCCTCTCTGTCACAAAAATTTGCCTGCTTTTTGTTACCATGTGAGAAGCAAATGAATTGAACTAAATGGTTTCTAATGCCTTGTCCACTTCTAAAATTCTATGGAACTGTGATTTCATTCCAATGGGCTGTATCAGGACTTGGCATTATTTTCATCAGTGAACCATTTCATTAGAATTTTTTTTTCGAAATGATATTAGTAAATATTGAAGGAGGCTTCTCTCACAGAGCTTCTTGTACAAATTAAAACAGGGCGGTAGAAGGTTTTCAGGTTGGTGAAGTCAACTCTGGCTTTTAGTCAACCATTCCAAAAAACATTTTCTTTAGAATCCAATGGCTTGCAATTGTTCTGAATAAAGGATAAAGAAGCTGTTCTGATTTATTAAATAAAAAGAGTACCACATATTTAATTTTAAAAATGTTTCAAAGTGCTTTTGTATTTATTATTTCATTCTTTCTACCCTGACGGTAATTTTTCAGAAGAGAACTTCACTGGAAACCTGACATCCTAGGCTTTGCATTCATTATATGATTTACCTACAAGGAACAGATTACATGTCTTTGAGTCAACTCACTTATATGGTGCCTTTCTCTTGTGAACATTTAAATTTTTTTTTTCAAAAAGTCACTTGGGAAAAGTTAGTCCTCAAATAGTCAAGTTATAGTTATAAAAAGAAAAATGAATTAGACACCCAAACACAGTCTTGAGATTTAACAGCCTTTGTAAGCAGCACTTTTATTTCCATACATAGAGTTTTAATCATTGGCACATCCTACTCACAACTATACATTGGAGATTAAATAATTATTTGAAACATTACCATGACATTTGCAAAAGCAAACATACTGGACTAAAAAGAAATATACTTGTGGGAAGAAAAAAATGTTCAGCTATCTTACATTGCCTTGAGATTTTCTTATTAAAGATCCTTACAATATTGTGACACATTGAGGACATGTCCAAAAACTGAAAAATGTTAGGAAGGTTCAATTTAGTCGTTTGGCTCATCTTGACTGAACATCACTGCCTGGTAAATCAAACAAATAATTGTGCAGGTGTCCATTATGAGGACCAAGAGAAATGTTTAACAACAAAAACAAATTGGTCAATTCAGTCATTATATACTATCAGTCTTCTATTCCTCAATTTTTTAAATAAAGCAGTGGTAAAATTAAATCAATTAGTTTGCCAACAGATATATATGGAACATCTGCTGTGTGTTTTTGCCTGTGGAATATTTCATAGGTTAAGATATGTCATCTGTCTGTGGTGTGGTTTTCGTTTTTTTGAGACGGAGTCTCGCTCTGTTGCCCAGGCTGGAGTGCAGTGGTGTGATCTCGGCTCACTGCAAGCTCTGCCTCCCGGGTTACCCCATTCTCCTGCCTCAGCCTCCTGAGTAGCTGGGACTGTAGGTGCCCGCCACCACGCCCGGATAATGTTTTTGTATTTTTAGTAGAGACAGGTTTTCACCATGTTAGCCAGGATGGCCTCGATTTCCTGATCTCGTGATCCGCCTGCCTCGGCCTCCCGAAGTGTTGGGATTACAGATGTGAGCCACCGCACCTTTCATATAGCAGGAGAGGTCACATGTAAACACGTGAAACAATGCTTCAGCTTCATTCCTATCACCTTAGCCCAAGGCACCATTATCTCCTCCCCAGATTTCTGCATGTCCTCTGTTTCTTCATTTGCCCTTTTATAATATTTCTTCTACACAGGAGTCAGTGATCATCCATTACATTTAAAATAAAACCTATACTGTTTAGCATAGGAGGAGGAGAAGGGTGAAGAGGAAAAGAAATCACTATTTTCCCTATCCCATACTTTTCCAATTTCTCCACAGTCTGACCCTATCTCTCTTACCACATCTCTTGTCACTTTTCACCTTGCCCAGGCTGCAGTCTATCTTTCTCTGCTGTAAGTAATGCCGATGGGAGTAGGTGTCCTTATCTGTCTTGTTCTTTGTATCTGCATTGTCTAGAACAATGTCAGGCATGTAGGAAGCATATAATAAATATTTAAAATAATAAGGAATAAAAGAGTATTATGTACTTTCTATATATTGGTAGACTAAATTTGCAAACTGTTTACAGACATTAAAGAACAGAATAATCATTTATTTTTATTTATTTATTTTTGAGATGGAGTCTCACTCTGTCACCAGGCTGGACTGGCTTCAAGCCATTCTCCTGCCTTAGTCTCCTGAGTAGCTGGGACTACAGGCATGCACCACCACGCCCAGCTAATTTTTGTATTTTTAGTAGAGACGGGGTTTCACCATGTTGGCCAGGATGGTCTCCATCTCCTGATCTTATGATCCACCCACCTCGACCTTCCAAAGTGCTGGGATTACAGGTGTGAGCCACTGTGCCTGGCCCAGAATAATCTTTTATAAAATCATAATACATACCAAGTTCAGAAATAAAATAATTTTTAAAATAATTGGGACAGTAAGCATAAGGTAGACCTCATGGGAGGTTAAGCCTTGAGATGGGTCTAGAATAATAATCTGAATTCAATAGGTGAACAGGAGGGATGAAGTATAGCATTCTAGCACAGTACAAAACCAAACGTGAGCCAGGAGTGGGAGTAGATGTGTGAATATGGTTGGAAGAGGACATTAAGAAGGCCAAACTGATAGACCCACGCATTCAGATTAAGGAAGACTGGAAACGAAGTGTGGATAAGAACAGCCAAACCATTAAAAGACTTGGGCAGATCAGCAAAGGAGATTATAATTGATTAAGTAGGAAAGCAAAATGGATTAAATGTTTTTGAGGAGATTGCCATCATGACAAAAGTAGTGTTTTAGGAAGATTCATCTTGCAGCACATGGAAGGTGGAATAAAGGAGGTAAATAACTTTAGGCCGGAATACCTGCTGACCAATGTCAATCTTTGAGAATGAGGTGATAAGGTGAGGGCCGTAGTATGAAGTGACAAAGATAGTAAGAGAAAGGGGACAAACCATAGAGGATAACAACCTATGGTGTGAATTTGGGTGTGCAAGAAGGGAGAAAGTCAAAGCTAATAAGACACAATGTGTACTAAAAAACGCCCTTTCCAGCAGGAGACTGGAGACAAAGGAAGCCATATTGCTAAAGGTCAACCTTCTACACCCCAAACATAAAGGTTACCCATGTGCTTTAAGTTTCTATATCTTTCTCAGTATTTGAACAAATTTAAAATATATCATTCTAGAATCCTATTATTAGATTATGGCTCTTTCAAAGTCTCTCAGTGAGTTATACATCTATATTTATAGCTTTCTTATCATCAGTCAATCAATAAAGTGTTTCAGTATAATTTATAGGCTGTTTGTCATAAATATCCACTAAGGTGTCTTCCAAAACACCCCTTCTCTGCCTACTCCATTCACAGAAGTAGATCTGGCTGGCAATACCTGATTGAACACTGACATGGCGCCTGTTTTAAGCTGGTCCAGTTAGAACCTGGCCTTGAGAATTTTAACCAGTAAACAATAGGCAAAAAGGAACAGAGGCATGTTCCTTACGGAACTCTAGGGAAAAAAATCCATGAGTTTGGAGCAGTTTTGTCTCCATCCCTTCAAGTGCTTCATTGTTCAAGTCTTTTTTCGTTTCTTTTGTCCCTTTTTATCATCTTCTGGTTTCTATTGTATACAACTCAAAGAAATTTAATGAGTACCTAGCATAAAATACTTACGGAACTTGTATCAAATGCAGATGCAGATATTTCTAGTGGAACTGGGAAATGAGAGCAGAACAAATGTAATTGTGGAACTTGGAAAGAAAGCTTGCACATTAATAAAACCCTTTGCAAAACTCATCTAAAACAGGCAAGCAACATTTGACTCATAAACACAGGATTAGACTTCTGTTTGTCTTTCTCTTCCCAGAAGAGTGATGTTTTTGGTAGGAGGTTTTCCTATGTGTTCCCAATTTACCATCTCCTTGATCAAAGAAATAAAAACTTTTAAGTTTGGAGGGTATAAGAACAGATGAGCTGTGGTTTCATTTAAAAAAGATAGGAGGGTATAAAATCTAAATTGCCAGAAATAAAATGTGAGTTAAGACATAACAGTTTAAACGGCGATGCTAGCTTCCCCTGGTCACTGGAATTCTAACAGTACAAACGCTTAACAGGGTTGAGACACCTACTCTCTTATGGATGGAGAGAATATGAAAACAGCAGAGCCTGTTTTTGTAAGTGGCACCCAAGGATGTTTCTACTCACCCTGAATAGTACTTCAGTTCATTAACTAAAATACTTTTGTATTATGGTAGATTGGTTTTCTATTGGCTTTACTTTGGAATATTTTATGAGATGCTTACAGAAGTAAGCTTAAGAAAAACTGGGCTTTTAAAATAAGAATCAACAGGATGGGAGGCGTTGGTATATTCTTTCATTTATTCATTTATTCAAAATATTTCTTATGCTGCCAGGTATCACGCTAACAAAGTGATTTCATAGACTGTTTGTTTGTTTGATTTAAGGATTTGGTTACTGCTTACATAAATCTTGCTCTGATAGAAAGGCAAACATTAAGCAAAGAATTGTATAATAATATGATTACAGACTGTGACAAGTAAACTGAAAGTAAAAGAAACTGTCAGAAATATTATTTAGTTAGGAAAGCCTCTCTGAGGAAGTCTGGATGAGTGTGAAAGAATGACTGCATCTTAGCCAAGAATTAAGGAGAAATGGGATGGGTTTGGAGTCAGGGAAAGGGCATTCTGGAAAAAGTGAAAACCTTGTAAAAGGTTTTATGGCAGGAAAGAACTGAGTGCTGTTGAGTAAATGAAACAGGCCAGAGGGCTGGAGCCTAGTGAAACAGGAGTAGCATACAATCGGAGGAGGCTGGAAAACTGGTGAAGACAAGATAACATAGGTCCTTACAGGGTAGGTTAAGGATTTGGGGTTTTATCTTGAGTGCAACAGAAAGCATATCATTGAAATGCTAGAAAGCCTATTCGACCTGCTATGTTGAGAATGGGTTGTTGCAATGAATCAACAGTGGAAGCAGGGAGACCAGTTTAAAGGTCAAGGCAGTAGTCCAAGGAAAAGATGAGATGCCATCAATGGAGCAGCGATGGAGAAATGATAGCTGAGTTTTGGGATTAATGCACTTCTAATCCCCTAGATCATGCCTACAGTTTGACTTGGGAAATTACTTTAAAAAGACATTTAAGGCTAGCCATATGGCATCCTTCCATCACTATTCCATCTGAGGTGTTTTTGCTTGAGTATTTTATTTTGCTTTTTTTTAAAACAAAGTTTTCTATAAAATGTTGAAAAATAAAATATGTCTAGAAAAACAAAAAAGAAATTCATTACTACATCATTTACATGTGTGTACACACACAAACATGTATTTATCTAAAAAATAAAATTATATGAACTGCTTGTCATTGCTGTTTTACACTTAGCAATATGTTATAGACATGTTTCCTTGTTAGATTATGCAAATCCTGATTCCTTCTAATGGCTTATTAGTCTTCTTACTCCATGAATCAACTATAACATATTCAATATAGGAATTTAGGTTATTTTTAAAATTTTTGTTACTACAAATAATGCTGCATTTCTATTATTACAAATTATCCTTCAGGGGACATCGTTATTTCTGAACACTTTTATAAACACTCTAGAAAATATTTCTGTAAAATTAATTAGTAGGAATAGAATTGTTAAGTCAAAGAGTTTAAATACTACATAAACGTATAACTATTGGAAAGTTGCCCTCTCAACTCTTTTGATTGAGATTTCAGCTGCTTTAAAAATATTTTCAAAAATACTGGACTTTTACTAATCTGATAAGGCTAAAATTATATCTCACTGTTGATTTAATTTGCATTTAAATGACCACCAGAAAGGTGGAACATTGTTCTACATGTGATAAACTACCTGTATCTTTTTGTCTGAACATTCTGTTATACCCTACTTCCTTTTTGTGTTATATTATTTGTCTGTTTCTTACTGTATTGTAGCAACTCTTCCAATAGTTTGGATATTAGCCTTTGATGATGATATTTGATGCACATATTTTCTTTTACACTGTTTTGTCTTTTCACATCCTCTTATAGGCTGTTTTATAGTGAGGAGGTTTTAATTTCATATTTAGGGAGTCAAATTTGTCCCCTTTATAAATATTTCAACTTTGAGGTTTTATATCTGAATCTTCCTTACCTACTATGTATCATTAAATACTTCAAAATAAGGAGAAACATGCATAATGTGTTCACTGACTTAGAAGCGATGGACTTGAATTTCTAACAAGAAATTACACACATAAAAACATGGAGCCTGATAATATCATGAACATGGAATTGGTTATCTCTCATTGATATAATTCACTAAATACTATCTAGGTGCTAGTCAAAAAGTTGAGGTTAATTGTTACCTGATTGTCCTAAGATAACCTACTCTTAATTCATGAGAAAAATTGCTTCTACTTTTATAGGATGTTGTGAATTCTGGCCTGAGGACACAGCCTACGCTCCCTCTTTTAAAAGAATCTAGCGATAAACATTGTTTGTGACTTTTGTCTCCAGTGGCCAGTTCCTAAGCTAGTTATTACTAGGATCCCTATATACATTTAGACTAGAGACAACTGAACAAGTATTACCAAATCTGTGACAAACAAGAAGTAACTCAGTTTGATGATAAGCTGTGATTAACAAAAATCATTTCAGCTACCTTCTTCTTGATGTTGAATGCATTAAAAACAATACACAACCTTGAACCATAATTGCATTGTAGTTCTTTGAAGGGTGATCTCTCAGGTTCCTGATTTCATGCTCCTCAATGTAAAATGCTTCTAGACAGCATAATGTATTCTTTACCACAGTTTTCCTTTTGATGATTCAGTGCAAACTATAGCAAATATGTTCAACATATTATGGGAGCTTGTTTGATAAAGGCAATCAGGTCCCAAATGTTTTTGAAATGAAATAATCATATTAACTTGACTCAAAAGTTTTTTTTTTACAGATAAGTTGATGAACAAGATAGAAACTTGCAAGTTCTTGAGGCCATTGGGAAAAGTATTTCCATGGTTCTACTAGCAAAGGAAAAAAGGAAGATATATGTACGCAACATCATCTTTGATAATTCCATTCTATTTGCTTCCCCAACTGTGTGTCCTAAAAGATTCCTACAATATTCCTGGGACCACAAAAAAAAGCCCTTCTAATCAAAGAAGTTTGGGAAACATGGAACTAAAAATAGTTACAGCTGGAGAGCTGTATTGTAGAAGAATCTTCGGGGCCCTTAAGATGTTGATACTCTTCATTAATCTCTAAGAGAGAATATTGTTTGTTGCTTTCTGAAACCAGAATTTATATTCCAAAAAATAGGAGAAATACCTCTGAACATTGCATGGATTTTAAGAACAACAGTCTTGGATAGGCTGCCCCATGGCATTCATTTGTCTTAACTACACTGACTTCATGTCTTTCCTGTAAGACTAGAAAAATATTAGCTTTTTGTTCATCTCTTCTAAGATTTACCACAGGCCTGACATGCTACCTATGGTCTTCTTCAAGTTATCCTTTTAATTTCTGCTTCTTTACCTTTTCTTCATACGAAAATGTTTAGGATTTCTTCATACAAAAATGCCAGTATTGTCACTGTACTGGTTCAGTTGTTTATGCGTACATTTTATTGCCCATTTTATTTGTATGTACTAGTAGGCTTTAATTTTATGTTTCTTGTTAAACCATCAATACTTTCAGATTACTAAAACATGTTCTCTATTTTCCGTGTAATTACCCTCCATCCTCCCCCAGCACACACACACACAGTCTAGAATAGTTCTCTGCCCAGTGTCGATTCCAGAAGATGTAGCTGCCTGATCTATCTAAGAGCAATGTGCTGTTGCTGTGTGGGCTGCATGAGTATGAGTTTACGTGCGTGTTTGTGGATGGTAACTGCCTCCAAGGGCAACACCTAAAGCAGAACGGAATCAATATTCAGCAGACTCATTTCTTCGGCAGCGGAAATGAACCTGCAGGAATCTTGCTGTCACTGATACATTCTTGAACGCCTGCAACTGTAAATTCACCCACCCACCTGAACACGCTCAAGGGAAATAATTTTCTCAGCTTTGGAATGCATCCCCCTCACAGTGGGTCAGATAAAAAGCCTTGAAGCAGTAATCGATGAGTAATGAGAGACTGAGAGAGTTGAGTCCAAGTGATTTTTGTGGGAACCTTCAGTAGGCAGAGTGTAATGACAGGATTGAGGCTTAAGTGCTGCTCTTGAATATTCACCTTCTGCTACTTCATATGTCCTTCCTCTGCCTTGTCATCAAAAGACAATAAATTCCTTTTATTTGAGGGGCTAGAGAATGGGATGCTTTGGTTCATGCAATATTCTGGTTCCTGAGTACCATCCCAATAGTTTAATAGTTAATTCTCATTAGCAATCGTTCTATATTTTACTGGAAGGCTTTCAAAATAGTTATCTGGATGAATCAAGGATATTCAAGGTCTTGCAATGACAGAGGCATCATGAGGACATTTCCATGCAAAGCATTGCACGCACAAAAAAAAAAAAAAAAAAAAAAAAAAAAAGGCTAAAACTGTTCTGACCATAACACATGCCTTAGAAGTTGTTAATCTGGAAACAAACCTTATTTCCATTATTTACATTGTCTATGTCACCCACAAAAATGAACCATGAATTAACTTTTTTCTATGCCATTTAGTTGATGTTTCTTTTTCCCTGCCATTTAGTTGTTTGGTAGTGAAAAACAGAGTTTATTCTCTATTAAGCAGTTTTCTGTGACAATAATGAGCCTATCATTGCATTTTAATTTTCAATTGAAGTGTTCTCATCAAAGAAGCAGGCTGTTGTCCAGAATGAGAAATTGCTGACCCTTCCTGGGCTTCTCTCCACTGGAAGTGTGCTCCTCCAAACATGGACACAGCTCAACCCCACTTAGTTCCTCAGAGCAGATGAGGTCATATCCTGGTGCTGTAGCGCTCTGCTCTGTACAGTCCCAATAATCTGACCATTGCTTGTATGAAAAGTAGTGCTCAGAATTTTAGATTGTACAGCTAGCTAACAGAGGAGGGTACTGTCTGTGTGGGGAACACTACGTGATTCATATTTTCTTTGAAAAATTAGAGTCATATTTCTCTGGTGTGTCAACAGTGATGACTGAAAGAAGATTACAGATTCTTTGTACTAAACTAGAGGGAAAATGTTGAGAGAGAGAGAGGGAGAGAGCACAGGACGGCAAATGAGAGAGTTCTCTTCCAGCAGGGAGGACAATATTCCTAGCAAATATACCTAAATCAAGTGCATAGTCCTTGGAATGTAACAGTGTAACCTCATGATGTGAGAGAGGCCATAGTAAGAGGAAAATGTGAACAGAAATAATTATTCTTGGCTAGCTAGAAACAGAAATGAACCGAGGGCATTGAGGACATCAGAATGTTTGTGTGAGGCAAGAAAACAAGGACACACATTGAGAGAACAGGCAGGAAGAGGAAGATACTGTTCCCGAAATAATTTGGTGTTGGGACTTGAGTGCTGTACTAAGACTCTCTTGTCTTCTCTTTCCTTCCTCTGTGGTCATTCTGCTTTGATCCCATCAGCATCTCTTCAAAGATGCAAGACCCAGTTTATCCCTCTGCCAAACATATATTACACCTGCCAAAGTCAGATGGGAGAATATGAGCCCTATCGTCAAAACGGTTTCTCTAAATCTGATAAAAATACCTGATTCTATAGTCCTCTGAGGGAAGTGGGCGGTGGGTGGTGGGTGGAGGTTGCTGTCATTCTCTAAAGAAAAGAGAAGCTTGGGGAGAATGTTGAAAGAAGGAAGGAAAGTGATCCATCCTCTTCCTCTTTAGGAAAGTGGCTCTCTAGATGATCTCACATCTTACTGATTCCCATAGTGTGGGGCCCTCATGGTCACCTGGTAATTCCTTCAGGCACCAAATCACAGCACTTCACTCTCGTGCTGACCTTGTTTTCCTACCAGGCTTCTGGAAGCTTCATTAGATGCATCTGCCAGTCCCCACCTGATCAGTGATTTGCCCTCAAACCAAGGCTAGGACAGAATCTAGGGGCACTCCAGGGAAACAAGTTCCACTCAATCCTGCATCAAGAAGCACATGTTAGGAGAAAGAGGGATTCACTGTTCCTTCTGGAGCTAGACAGAATTCCAGTCATTCCATGGAGAACTACAAGATGCATTAAGCAGCTGCTGCCCCACTCCTAGACAATGTGTACTTTCTCTAAGAAGACACATCTAGCTCTCCAAAAATGGCCTAACATGTGCAATCAGAATCTCAGGGGAGAGGCTACAGAACTGAGAGAATGGATGAGGCTGATTGTAGAAGGTGCAACTAGGGTGGTGAATTTGGGGCCATTATATATACTATTAATTTCTACGAATTGAATCAAATGCAATTTTCCATGCTGAGGCCTGTTATTTAAACAAAAAAAAAAAAAAAAAAAAGCAGCAGCAGCATGAATGGTACTGAGGATGACTGGATGCCCCAGCACACAGAGCTGTTCTTACTGAAACCATGAAATCCTCTTATTAAATGAAGTGAGAGAGAATATCCAGCAAGGTTCCTCTATTGCTTTTCAGGAAGCATTACAAAATGGCAGGGGTGGGAGTCTTTCCAAATTATAGAATATCAGGCTGACAGCCCTAGCATCACGGGCTCACAAAGACCTCATTGAATGTGACAGGCTGGAAATCTAGGTGGCATAATGAGGCCCATAAGCAGTATTTTCAAGGGTGCTAGCAGCTATTTCATAGCTCTTTTCCCCCAAGGCATGTAAGCTTCCCAAAATCATCTGTCTATTTTCATACATTTTCTTTTTCTTCATTGTTCTTCCCCCTATATCTAATGCACTGACATTCAGTGAGTTGTGCCAGATTTCAAATATATACATCCCTTCAGGAAATAAAAGATACTCAGACTTCTTGACCATTTGAATTACACGTGAACATCTTACTAGAGGATATATGATCACAATAGTTGTTTTCTAAAGACAGTCTCACGTAAGATTTCTGGCTTGCTTTATTCAGGAATTGTATTCTGTTTGAAATCATCAATGCTACCTTGCATCAACACTTTAAAATTCTTTTAATTAAAATAAGAAATCATCAAGGTTTATATATGACAACTACCTATGATATTTATTATTTTAGAGACAGGCAATATAGAATGAGATTGACACTGTAAATAACAAGGATGGTGTGGACTGGACTGGGATTATATAATTGAGGCGTCCCAGTTTTCTGCAGAGGCTGACCTCCATTACACATGGAATGAAGTATCTGGATTTACCGTTTCCATGATGCACATTTAGGAAAACATTATAGCTTAAATGTAGAAAACTTTACATACAGATATGCAATGTACACGGAACAGATAAACTGTGAAGTTAACCTTTTTATTTTACAGAAAATCTTCAAGCAGATTTAACCATACAGTTTTGGTGTTCAATGAATGAGTTTCATTTGTAACATGATACTACACAAGACTAACTATCATTACTTTTTCCAAATAAAGCCTTTAGTCATCTAAGCAACCACGGTGGAGCAACCACACAGCCATTTTCAACCACCACAAGAGCTGGGAGTTGAAACAGACCCATGCTCCATCTGGCATTCTGTGTATTCCCACACTTTGCGGGGGAAAAAGCAAGACTTAGTACAATGAGCAAGTATAATTTTGAATTTGTAGATCTGAGTTGATGATCCATTTCCTGACCTTTTCAGCAGCAAGTCCTCAGAAGTATTTCAGTATTTTCAGCTATGAAATTTTCAGCTATGAATATTTCAGCCCTTTCTCATGGAGTTCTGGCTATGAGAATCTTTCTGAGTGATCTCTGATTTATTCATTTTCTTCCTCTCCTCTTTTTCTTCTTTCTCTTTTCTTCCTGCTCTGGCTCTCTCACTTTCTCTTTCACTGATGTTGGGACCAATATTCCTGAGGGTGGCAAGTAGTTCACTATGGGAGACAGTCATTAACCTCTGGCCCAGAAAAGGGGACTTCCATGAGTGTGTGTGGATAGGCAGGACAGGAGAACAAAAGAATGACAGACGATGTTTCCTCAGAAAGTCCTGTTAACCCTTGACCCCTAGCTCAGCCTAACCGCATTGCTCTGCTCACCTGAACTTCTAATGGAACCTGTTTTCACTAATTAAGGCACTGTCTCTGTTAAGTCTTCCTGAGTACTTCCTAGAAAAGGTCAAATGCAAATAATGATGTTTTACAGGAATATTGCACCTTCTCTCCTGTCACCTGGAGTGTAAGAGACACAGTCACAACTGCAATGCACATGATGTCTCACATTAGTCAGACGGGAATTATTTTAGGGATAAAATTCTTCCTCCTCCTCCTCCTCATCATTGCTAGAACTTCACTATGCTGCTTTTACTGTGTCCTTGGTAGAGTGCTAAGCACAGAACCCTCGGTATATTATTTAATTCATCAACATTATGAGATAGGGGGTATCAACATTCCCATACTGCAGCTAGGGAAGTCAATATTCCCCAAGGTCACACAGCTAGAAAAGATGAAGGCAGAGTGCAATCCAGGCAATCTGACTCCAGATCAACACTGTAAACCACCCACCATGATCATAGCAACAATGGACTTCTCTTTCATGCAGAACAAACTTCTTGCTCACTTCCCATTTCTAATTGACTACAGCAATTGCAATTCTTGCTGAACCATTCTCAGCGTGTTTGTGTTACTTGAGGCATCTGACTGTAGGCTCTACCTATAGTCCCTGATGCCAACTCTACTCTCATTTCTTGCTTTGCTGTTTTCTTGTAAAGCCTGTTGTTTCTTTGAGTCCCCCTTTTTTCATCTTTTGCTGCCTCTCTGGCCCTGAGAAGTCATTTAAGTTTTATTTACCTGCTTTCTTTGAATGAAACCTTCTTTCTTGTAGCTCTTTTGCCCCTGTTTGCCCCCTCCTTCACCTCAGTCCTCCCTTTCTTTCCTTTTTAACCAGCCCAAGGCCTCCTCCACAGGAACATTAAAGGCTGGGAAAACACTTTACAAATTATAGAGTACTGGAAGAATGTTAATTATTCATAAGAATTAAAGTACCATTATTCTGTAAAGCAATCTAGTGTGGAGTGAAATGAGCATGTATATTGCCATCAACCTGAACTAACTTTAAATTCTAGTATCACCACTGCCTGGATGCTTGTACTAGTGTGTGTATAACCCAAGGATGTGAGTAAAGCTTTATAAGCCTCAGTTTTTTTATGTTTAAAAGAAGGATAATAATGCTTACTTTACAACATAGTTGTGTTAGATTAGGCATCTGGTATTAGTAATAACCAATGTTTAGTAGTGCATCTGAGAGTCTGGCTCTGTGCTACGAACTGAATTGTGTCCCCTCTCCCCAACCCCAAATTCATCCGTTGAAGCCCTAAACTCCCATGTAACTGTATTTGGAGATAAGGCCTTTGAAGAGATAATGAAGGTCAAATGAGGTCATAAGGGTAGAGTCCTGATCTGATAGGATTAGTGTCCTCATAAGAAGACAGCTGTGTCTGTCTGTCTGTCTCTCTCTCTCTCACACACACACACACACACACAGAAAGAGAGAAAGAGAGAGAGAGAGAGAGAGAAATAGAGACGAGGCCATGAGAAGACACAGGGAGAAGTCAGCCATCTGCAAGCCAGTTCTGGAGGCTGGGAAGTCCAAGATCAAAGGGCTGGTCAATTCAGTTTCCAGAGCCCTTACTGGATATTGAATTGGCCAGCCCTTTGATCTTGGACTTCCCAGCCTCCACAACTGTAAGAAAATAAATTTCTGTTGTTTAAGGCACCAGTCTATGGTATTTTGCTATGGCAGTGTGTACAGATTAATGCAGCCCTTAAGTGTGTTACTTTCTATAAGGATAGAAGGTAGGGCCTATAATTATTTTTACTTACAGAAGAGAACATTGAACTTCAGAGAGACTAAGTAAAATATTTAAAGTCCCATGAAGTGGCCCACCTGGAACTCAAGCTTAGTGCTGTCCAACTCCAAATGAGGTTCTTAATCACTATGCCCCTTTGCATCCTTTAGCTAATAAAATACACAAGTGGCCGGAGCAGTTCTGAGAAGGTATCACCTTTCCCCATTATATTTGGTCCAGATGTGTCCACTGGCATTTTATAAGAATCAGGGCTGACCGGGTACAGTGTCTCACGCCTGTAATCCCAGCACTTTGAGAGGCCAGGTGGGCGAATCACAAGGTCAGGAGTTCGAGACCTGCCTGACCAACATGGTGAAACCCCATCTCTACTAAAAATACAAAAATTAGCCAGGAGTGGTGGTACGCACCTGTAGTCCCAGCTACTTGGAAGGCTGAGACAGGTGAATTACTTGAACCCAGGAGGCGGAGGCTGCAGTGAGCCGAGATTTGTGCCACTGCACTCCAGCCTGGTGACAGAGCAAGATTTTGTCCAAAAACGACAACAATAACAACAACAAACAAATGGAATTAGGGTTGTCATTTAACCAACACAACCTCAAGCCTTCCCATAAGAAATCCTTACCTCTTCTTGAGTCCTCTATCCAAATATTATGTATGCTGAAAGTATTCATTGAGATGATAAGAAATGTTGTTTTTTACTTAAGAACACTTTAGGAGATATTCATAACAAGTAAAATTGCAAATGGTTTCTCTAAATGTTTACAGGGTTTTCCTAGGAAATGTGTCAAAAATATTATTTACTACTATTATTTTTTGGTATAGTTTTTTTTCAGCTATAATTTTATACTGTGGCTAATTAATCTAACAACTAGTGATTTATAATGTAATTAACTGAATGTCAGACATTGTTCAGATTGGCTGGTACTCTTTAAAAGAAGTATTCTCATCAGATAACTCAGAGCATCAGCTTTCAATAAATATTGCAAAGTACACATAATTTTTAAAAAGAAAATAACACTACATCTATATTATAAATAAAAAAATAAATTTATGATAATATAATATTTCAAAGTGGTTTAAATAGAAAATAAAATGAAACATTTTCTTCTCCATGTAGAATTTGAATTGAACAGATACAGATTGCTAAATAGAAGGATCAAGTATCATGGAAAGATTACCATTAATGACGACATTTTCTAAAAGGGTAAAAAGCGCTTATGAAAGTTCCAGAATAAAACAAACAAAAAAGAGTAAAACTGTAAGATAGTTCATTCTTAATAAGGAGATAGGGATAAATTTGGTCCCATCCTCTGCTCATGTCCACTCTCTGTGGAAGCTAGTCTGAAGTTTTTGCTTTTTTTTCTTTTTGCGGGGGCGGGGGGGGGGGGGAGTGGACAGGGTCTCACTCTGTGGCCCAGGTTAGAGTGCACTGGCGCCGTCTCCGCTCACTGCAAGCTCCATCTCCTGTGTTCACGCCATTCTGCTGCCTCAGCCTCCCGAGTACCTGGGACTACAGGCACCTGCCACCATGCCCAGCTAATTTTTGGCATTTTTAGTAGAGACGGGGTTTCACCTTGTTAGCCGGGATGGTCTCAATCTCCTGACCTTGTGATCCGCCCATCTCGGCCTCCCAAAGTGCTGGGATTACAGGCATGAGCCACCGCGCTCCGCCTGCTTTTGTTTTTTTTTTTCACCCAGGCGGGCGTGTAGAGGCGCACTGCAACCTCCTGCTCCCAGGCTCAAGTTATCCTCTCACCTCAGCCTCCCAAATACCTGGGACCACAGATGTGTACCACCATGTCCAGCTAATATATTTTTGGTCGAGATGGGGCTTCACCATTTTGGCCAGCCTGGTCTCACACTCCTGAGCTCAAGCGATCCACCTGCCTCAGTCTCCCAAAGTGCTGGGATTACAGGTGTGAGCCACAGTGCCTAGTTAGTCTGAAGTTCTTGTTGAGATGAAAGTTGAAGACATAGATGCAAGAGCAAAGCCAGGCAGGCAATTTCATCCAGGAAAATATCAGGGGGAAAGTGGGCTATTCTACTGAGATCATGAACCAATAACCAACTAATCAAGAGATTTCTGGAATTGCTGCTGTTGTTCTGGAAGTTCTAGCCATCCACAGGACCCAGAATTGTCCCCAAAGATGTAAAGCCAGAGAAGACAACTGCCTGAAGGTGGTGCGACACTGCACCTGGGACGTGGACATAATTGGATTGTAGACCTTGCCTGTGGGCCACTAGAACTATTATTTCCCAGCTGGCTGTGCAGGTTTACTCTGCTCATTTCATCAATTTGCGATATCACCTGGCATTTTATCTACTGTTGGATTTTTTGTCAGAATTTTATGGATAACCTTCTTTTGACTTACATTTCAGTTTCACTTCTGGAAAATTTAAAAATATTAAAACCATGCAAAATTTTGTATATATATATGTCAGTTTGAGTTACATTCTAGGTTTAGATAATTTTTGTCTATTTCTGACATGAATATCTGGTAGTAATCTCAAAAACTCTGTGGGACCCAGAACAGTTCCTTCTTGTGTGAGATTGTCCCCATGTAGTATGTTGGATATGTAGTATCCCTGGCTTCTACCCTCTAACTTCCAGCAGCTCTCTACTCTTCCACTCCCCACCCCTCATGCTGCCCCTATTAATTAAAATTCTCCCTAAAATGCAGTCTGTCTGTCTTTGAGAATCACTAATAGAGGTTGAAACATGAGCTTTGGAGTTAAGATGTGGATTCTAATTTTAATTTGCATGTGGGGAAAATTATTCAAAATTAAGACTGGCTTGGAGTTCAATCCTATATTGAATTCTTAGAAAGTTCCTTGAAATAATTGAACCAAATATAAAGTCTCTCTTACCTAGAAATTGAATAACTTTTTTCATTTAGCGAATGTTATGACTATCTATTATATCCTAGGGTTTTCAACAGACAACGGCAAAGGTGGAAGTGAATAAAATATGATAAAATATATCTTTGCCAATGGGAAGGAGTTGGAATCATAAAATAATTCAGGATACCCAGTTAAATTTGAATTTAGATAATCAGCTAATAGGTTTTTTTTAAAGTACTATGCATTGGGACATATTTGAATTTTATGGGAACTATCAATGCATGGGAATTATTTATACTGAAAAATATTTGTTTATCTGAAATTCAAATTTAACTGGGTGCTCTGCACCTTGCTTGGTAAATCTGTTAGTTACTGGTGCAATCAGACCAATATATTAGCATTAACCCTCTCCTTGTCCATGTTAAGTTGAAATACTTTGAAAGAATTTAACCATTAACACATCCACAAATTTTGAAGCCTAATATATCTTCACGTATAGGTGAGTGATTACATTTAAGAAATCATCCATCAACAAATAAGTCAGCTCTCCAGGCAATTGATAGATAGAAAAATAAGATTTCTACTTCTAAGAAAATGTGTTATTTTATAAAGACACTAATTGTAAAGAATTTAAACTCTATTTCTCAATCTGGGGACCCAAGGCTAGATTTCATCATTCCTCTGAAATAGTAGGTAATATTGTGTGTATCTCCGCACTTTTCCAAGGAAGAGGACCATTGCATTTATCAGATTCTCAGAAATCATCAAAACACAAAACTTACTAAGAATAACTTGACTCAAAGCAAAGTTCACGCTTTAGGATTGATAGAAATGTTTTGTCTTGACTGTGGTGGTGGTTACATGTATGTATTTATGTACCAAAATTCATAGGACCATACCTAAAACTGGTGAATTTTAATTATATTTCAATTAATAAAACTTTTTAAATTTTAAATTAAAAAAATCAAAGTTCAAAAACAACTCAGAGAATAAACCAAGGAATACTTATACTTATTCTTTTTCCCAAATACATATTTTCCAAGAATTTCACTCCCTCGGTTGAAAATTCTTCATTCCAGAGAGAAGTCACTTAAGTAATATAACTCCTTGGGAGAACCAGATAACTAACATCATTCAAAATGTTCGAAAAGGATTAGCATTTCCAATACAATTAAAGCATTTTCTCTCCAAATTTCCTTCTCTTATCTCTATGCTAAGTGAAATAAATTAGAAAGACAACAGAAACTGATGGGCAATTTTATTATTGAAGCATTATGTGCTCTCTAAATTGTTACTACTTCTGTGCCCAAATACGTTTTTCTTACCTTGCTAGGAGCAGCAGCCCTATTGATTATTAATCAACATAATGCCTGGCCTGCCAGGGAGTTATGCTCTTGAACTAATTGCCATTCACTCCTTGCCATGGTCTGAATGTTTGTGTCCCTTCAAAATTCGTATATTAAAATCTTAACCCCCAACGTAATACATTAGGAGGTAGGCTCTTTGGGAGGTGATCAGGCCATGAGGATGGAACCTTCATGAACAGGATTAGTGCCCTTACCTCTAACGAGACTCCTCTCTCCTTCCATCAAGTGACG
The DNA here is from genome assembly GCF_047675955.1 of Chlorocebus sabaeus. Lineage (NCBI taxonomy): Eukaryota > Metazoa > Chordata > Mammalia > Primates > Cercopithecidae > Chlorocebus > Chlorocebus sabaeus. The sequence continues at coordinate 37,950,169 of NC_132913.1, forward strand.
ACAAGTGAGGACACAGCAAAAGGCTTCATCTTCGTATGAGAAAACAGGCCCTCGCCAGACACCGAATCTGCCAGTGCCTTGACCTTGGGTCCTCCAGCCTTCAGAACGTTGAAAAACGAATTTGTGTTGTTCATATGCTACCCAGTCTGTGATATTTTGTTATAGTACTCCAATGGACTAAGCCACTCTTATATACTCCAATAATAAAAATTATCTCTAGTAAAAATCCGATTGTCCTAGTCATGTTTTATTAATTTTATTCATCTGAAAAATGGAACTAATATTGCCTGTTTGAAAGCTACTGTGCTAATTAATTTAAAAGGGGTTTATAAACCCTAAGGAACTCTATCAACTGAAAGTGTGGACGCTAAAAGGTTAGAGTAAGTCAGATGCCTAATAATCATAAAAAAGAACAAACCTGGCCGGGCGCAGTAGCTCACACCTGTATTCCCAGCACTTTGGGAGGCCAAGGCGGGGGATCACGAGGTCAGGAGATCAAGACCATGCTGGCTAACATGGTGAAACCCCGTCTCTACTAAAAATACAAAAAATTATCCGGGCATGGTGGCGGGCGCCTGTAGTCCCAGCAACTCAGGAGGCTGAGGCAGGAGAATGGCGTGAACCCGGGAGGCGGAACTTGTGAGCCGAGATCCGGCCACTGCACTCCAGCCTGGGCGACAGAGCGAGACTCCGTCTTAAAAAAACAAACAACAAAAAACAAAAAAAAAATCTTCACTACATATGAATTACTATACACATTATCTCATTTGATCTTCAGACACCTCTGCCGCATCATTGTTATTATTATTCCCAATAGAAAAATAAAAAAATAGATTGATTGTACCTAGATTGTGTTATTTGGTAAAGACAATGAGGTAAATCCATTTCTGACATGTCCACTCTAAAGAGGATAGAGGGCAAGATCTATGACACATTCTGCCCTTATGCATTTGCACTCTGACTCTTACAAGACATCTCATCAAAGGCATGTGTTCAGTACTAGTATTCATCATACAAAGAATTTGGGTTCTGTTTCTCACTCGCCCTCTAGCTCTCTGCACACATGCACACACATATATAATGCACATGTATCTCATATATATTGTATATATGTTATATATATATGTAGGCACGGTCACATACATATAGCCTCATTCTAGGAAAGCTATGAAAATTCTGCAAAAAACATTGCATAAGTGAAAATGACAAATAGAAAAATAACATAGTTCACATCTGAAAATAAAATTAATGCCTTTTTATTAATATTTATATTATATGATACTGGGAAATGATTGTTTTGATCATCTGAATCATATCTGCCTGAAATTAGTTTGTATGCTAAAACATTCTTTGGTGAATAAATTCTTCAGGGTCTTTGGCATTTGCAGCTCTGGAAAAAAATCATTCTGTGGTGGGAATCGTTATTTAGTATTTATATGTTCCTTTTTCTCACATTTGCAAAATAGACTCTATGATCACTTTTTAAGATAAAGAAGAGTTAATTGCACGTTGACAAGGTGTCTTCAAGAGAGGTCCTGAATTCCTCAGTTCTTTCTCATAATCACCATCTACTTCTGATAACTGTAAAATAGCTGTTTCTTATAGTCCTTATGTTTTACATTTTTCATTATCATTCACTGTGACAAGAAAAAATGAGTAGCATCACTTTGGGTAGGGTTTTGGGGCTTATGTGGGGTGGAGAGAGAGAGATCTTAGTCATAGAGTTCACATAACCCTCAAGACAGATTTTCCACATTCTTGATCAATGATAATCCAGATAATTAACCTGCAGGAACTAAAGGACATCAGTGTTTACTGGGGCCAGAGGATAGTCAGGCACTGATACTTGAGTAGTAACAGAGAAGGTATTTAACACTTAACTATGTTCCAAACACTTTATGTGTACTTTCTTACTTAGTCCTCATTATAGTCTACCAGAAAGGATATATTCCACATCCTTTTTTTACAGATGAGCAAACTGAGGCACAGAAAGGTTAAGAAACTTGCTCGAGATCACCTAGTCAGTAAGTTGGAATTTAAACCCAACAAGCAATCTAACTCCAAAATCTCTACTTACAGTTATCTAATAGTCAGTATATATCAGAATAACACTATTTCTATTACATAGTCAAGGAATAACTCTTCATGTTCTATATTGGATGTGGGTCTCAGTCTTCCGAAATGATTATATTGCAAAATCACAAGTTCTGATTAGCTTCAAAAAGAGTGAATGATGTAAAACATTCAGGAAAAAATCAGTGTCAGGTGACATGAATTGAGGTTCATGAGTTTTGACAGTCAACACAAGACCGTATGTGAGGCGTTAGCTTACGGGAATGTATGCATCAGCCTCCTGGCCCCTGGCCATGCTGTATGTTTTCCATTTTGCTCACTTCATTTTAGATGGGCTTCTTTTATTAGGGGAGATGCCTGAGTATGTAATCAATAACATGAAAACAGAACTTGGCAGCTGTCTAGGAGACTACAGATGTTCATATGTGGCCTGTGCATATGCCTACAGACACACAGACCCCAACTGCAAAATCATCAAAACACTATATACTGCCTAGAAGGCCGATTAATGGTATCACCTCTAAAGTGACAGTGAGCTGGAGGTCAATTTATATTTAGCTGCATTGGGTTAGAATGTTGATGGAATGATTCATGTAACAAAACCATCCAGGGTCCCAACACCATTCAAAATGCTTATTTTAATACTGATTTTTCTGGCAAAATGCTGTTTTAAGATGACAAAAAGAAAAAAGTAACACAAATACAGACATAGCAGAATTGGCAGGAAAACAAATCTTTTAAGTATTTTAGAAAACGTATTAAAGAAGATAAACTTTAAATTATGACCTAAGGTCAGTAAATCAAGGCCTTCTTTCCCAGAGAAGGTAAAGAACCACACAGACAACATTCCATCTTTTGTATGTGTGGAATCACTTTTGAGGTGTGTGTGTGGGTGTAGCATGTGTGCGTGTGTATGAGTAAATCTTCCAAAAGGGGAGTAATAACCCTGTTGACCAACTCAGGGTAGCTATGGCATAAATATCAGAAAACTAAAGCTGATCTGACTAATAATTATCTGAAATAAAAAGACTACACTTTACACTAACTTTTGCAATGCAAGCATGCTCCCTGAAACATAGAGCTTGTTTATAAATTCAACTGGGACACAATCCAAGGGAGTTTAGTTATAGAAGTTAAAAAATAGGTAAATTATGAGTTGGTTTGGTCTCCAAGTAAGTCTTACGGCATTACGATAAAAATGACAACGCTGCTATAGTGAAATTTTGCACTTGAGGATGATACTGCTGTCATTTTAATGTGTGGAGTGGCTGAAAAGATGTTCCACAGTACATACACACTTGATTCAAATTCCAAATTCTACCTGTTATACCATGCAGTCTAGGTGGTTCAGGCTATCATTTTCCCCCTGTACCGCCTTCCTGATCTCACCTGACAATGAGCTCTGAAATTCCACGAGGTCTGACCCAGACCCATAAAGGAAAGTTCAGGGTTACTGCTATTTCCAATGCCAAGAAACTCCCTAGAGCAGGGCAGCCTAAGACCCCTATCAGGCCCATGCCTCTAGATCACATCCCTTCAATCCATCTTTTATACTGGCTGCCAAAATGATAGTCCAAATGTGAAAATCTAACCATGAAGCCTTGGCTTAAAACCCTTAAAATGCTTTCCTAGTGCCTATAGGAGTAAACTGTAAATTCCTTTACTTGGCAAAGAACTTCAGGATCTGGCCACTACCTAGAAGTCAACTCTCATCTGTCATTTCTGGATTGCTCTTTGCAAACTGGCAATCTTGAACTACTTAGAGTTCTCTGAATGCTCCAATCCCTCCGTTGGCACCCTGCCAGGGTTCTTCCTGGAACAGCCTCCCAGCTTGGGTGCCTGACAACCTCATTCATTCTTCAAGCTTCTGTTCAAATGCTACCTCTTCTGGGAAGGCAATGCTTCCAGTGGTCTTGTTGAGTTCCCTGTGTTCAGGGAAAGCTGATAGAGTTTGGATGTTAGTCCCTTCCAAAACTCATGTTAAAATGTGACCCCTAATTTTTAAGGTGGGGCCTAGTAGGAGGTGTTTGTTTCATGGGGGTAGATCCCTCATGTATGGCTTGGTGCTATCTTCAAGGTAATGAGTTACCTCAAAGTGTATTAGTTACTATGAGATCTGATTGTTAAAAATAGTCTGGCACTGCCCCCGACCCTCTTACTCCTTCTCCCACCATATGACATGCCAGCCATCTCACCTTCTGCCATAAGTAAAAGCTTCCTGAGGCCTCATCGCAAGCTTAGCACATGTCAGTGCCATGTTTTTTGTACACCCTACAGAACTATGAGCCAAATAAACCTCTTTTCTTTATAAATTACCAAGCTTTGGGTATTTCTTTATAGCAATGCAAAATGGACTACTACAATAATCAACCAGAAAGAGCTTTTTATGAATGACTGACATAACCATCCTAACTACTTAAAAGACATTTTTCTGTGGTGGAGGTTTTGAAAACTATTATTCATTCTTTCATTCTGTCGAGACACCCGATAAAGTCACCAACAACTGATGACCAAAATCAACCTATGAATGCTCATTCTCTAAGTGAATGGAGTACCTTGGTACTCTCTAGTACCTTGGTAAAGAATATGAGGCAGTATCGTCCAGCAATGAAGAGTAAAGACTTAGGGGGACTGTCTTAGTTCATTTATGATACTCTAAGGGAATACTGGGGCTAAATAATTTGTAAAGAACAAAGGTTTATTTGACTCATAATTCTACTGGTTGAAAGACTGAGCATCTGGTGAAAGCCTCAGGCTACTTCCATTCATGGCAGAAGGCAAAAGGGAGTCAGTGTGTGCAGAGATCACATGGTGAGAGAGGAAGCAAGGTGAGAGGCGAGGTGCCAGGCTCTTTTTAATAATCAGATTTCAAAGGAACCAACAGAGCAAGAGCTCACTCACTACCCCCCCAGGGAAGGCATTAATCTATTCATAACATATTAGGCATCTCCCATTAGGCACCACCTCCAACACTGAGAATCATGTGAAATTTGGAGAGAACAAACATTCAAATTATAGCATTCTGTCCCTAGTCCCACAAATTTCATGTTCTTCTCATATTACAAAATGCAATCATCCTTTTTTTTTTTTCTTTTTTCTTTCTTTTTTTTTTTTTTGAGATGGAGTCTCGCGCTGTCATCCAGGCTGGAGTGCAGTGGCATGATCTGTACTCATGGCAAGCTCCACCTCCCAGGTTCACACCATTCTCTTGCCTCAGCCTCCTGAGTAGCTGGGACTACAGGTACCCACCACCACACCTGGCTAATTTTTTGTATTTTTAGTAGAGATGGGGTTTCACTATGTTAGCCAGGATGGTCTCAATCTCCTGACTTCATGATCTGCCTACCTCAGCCTCCCAAAGTGCTGGGATCACAGGTGTGAGCCACCACGCCCGGCCAGTCATCCTTTTTTAATAGTCCTCAAGACCATGTCTATGGCTCATGCCTGTAATCCCATCACTTTGGGAGACCGAAGTGGGCAGATCACTTGGGGCCAGGAGTTTGAGATGAGCCTGGCCAACATGGTGAAACCCCATCTCAACTAAAAATACAAAAATTAGCCAGGCATGGTGGTGCACACCTGTAATCCCAGCTACTCAGGTAGCTGAGGCACAGGAATGGCTTGAACCCAGGAGTTGGATGTTGCTGTAAACCAAGATTGTGCCACTGCACTTCAGTCTGGGTGACAGGTGAGACTGTCTCAAAAAAACAAACAAACGAACAAAACACAAAAAACAGTCTCCAAAAGTCTTAACTTATTTCAACACCAACTCAAAAGTTCAAAGTCCAAAGTCTCATATGAGACTCAGGGAAAGTTTCTTCCAGCTATTAGCCTGTAAAATAAAAACTAAGTTCTTTTCTTCCAAGATTTAATGGTTACCAGGCACTGGGTAAACACTACTATTCCAAAAGGGATAAATTGGCAAAAAGAAAGGGCTAACAGGCCTCACATAAATCCAAAACTCAGCAAGGTAGACATCAAGTCTGAAAACTCCAATATACTCTCCTTTGACTCCATGCCCTATATCCTAGGCACACTGGTGCTACTGGTGGGCCACATGACTATTTTCACAGGTTGGCCTGTGACTAAAATATCCCTGGATTTTCCAGGCTGTGATTGCATGCTGCCAGAGGGTCTATAATTCTGGAGTCTGGAGAATGGTGGCCCTGATCCCACAACTCCACTAGCCATTGCCCTAGTACAGGCTCTTTGCTGTGGCTTCACCGCTGTGATAGGCTTCTGTCAAAAAGCACCCGGGCATTTTGATACACCCTCTGAAATTTACATAGAAGCTTTCAAGTCTCCACCACTTTTGCATTTTGGGAGACTGTAGACTAGGCACGACGTGGACACTGCCAAAATTTATGGCTTATGCTCTCTGGAACAGCAGCCCAAGTAGTACCTGAGGCTGTTTAAGCCACAGTTGGAGCTACAGCAGTGGGGATGTATGAAGCAGAGTCTCAGGGCAGCACAGGGCACCAGCATTCCAGGCCTTGAGTAGAAGTGGGAACTATAATCTAGCAATACTACACATTCTGGTTGTTGCATACAATTACAACTAATATCAATTGGTCCAATATGCACACTCATTCCAGAAAGACTCAAGTGTGAAAAGGACAGGTGAAAATCTAATTAGAATTTGCAAACAAATTGGCTGGATAATGAACTGTACCTCTTAATGAACAGAGGAAATACAGAAGGAAGTTTTAGCTAGATGTTAATATAAGATGAAAATGCTTCAGAGGATTGCAACCAGCCAATGTTCTCACTCAGTCCAATGCCAAATTGGAAGTAAATTGTCAATAACGTTTTTGGTTTCTTTAGGGAAGGTTTTCATCAATAGGATTTTTTGACTAAAACATAGTTTCTAACTTTTTTCTTAAGGCTAGTCTCATTGCTAACTTTATAAAAATAACTTTGTCGAAACCAAACCATACTTCAAAAGAATTCTGCCATATTACCATTAAATGAGGCTATATTTTAAATAGCAATGATACCAGAACTGTCTACTCATAAAAGGTGCATTTCTACATGCTTTTCCTTTACATGAAATCAAATACAAAAGGCTATGGATAAATTTTCTGCCAACTCAATTGGAGCTAGAACCATTTTATTTTTCCAAATTGCAGTGGTGGCAAGACTGAAAGTCCCTACCATAAAAGACAAATCACATGGAAACTGAAGACAGAATATTTGGGGCAAACTGGGGGGTTTAACGAGGCTTTTGTGACTGCAATTAAATTCCTGTGAAGGCCTGGTTTTAATCCCAAATACCAAGTAGACCCCTTCATTTATTTGTCCTAAATTTAATTCAAACAAATATATCCCAAACTAATCCATTATTCCTCCCCCCACCTTATTTTGTACAACTCTGATCTTTTGTCTAGTTTCCCCTGGCTCAGTTATAAAGGACTACAAACTCAAATACATATAAGAATTTAGCATACAAAAGTGGTACTTCCTGTCAGTAAGAAAATATGGGTTATTCAACAAATGGTGTCAGAAAGCAATAAACCATTTGGAGGAAAAAACCCCACAAAATTGGATATTTACCCCGTTTCATAAATTACTTCAAAGACTAAAAAGAATTAAAAAGAAAACACAGGTAATTTTTTAAAATTAACATAGAATGGGAAAAGTCTTTATAAGAGAGACAACTAAAACTATATTTAATTGTTCATAATTAATAGAATGACAAACAACTAGAAAAATTACATCCAGCATATGTAAAATATCAAATAATTATTTTAAATCTAATAATTGCTTAGCATGTAAAGAATGTTGACATACAATTCATTAGGAAAAACAGAGGCAAACAGCATGAACAAAGGGTACACATACACTCACACACTGCTATAAATAAATTTTAAACATATAAAAACATACTCAGTTGGGCATGGTGATTCCCACCTGTAATCCCAGCACTCTGAGAGGCCAAGGTGGGTGAATCACCTGAGGTCAGGAGTTCAAGACCAGCCTGGCTATCATACTGAAACCCTGTCTCTACTAAAAATACAAAAAAATTAGCTGGACACAGTGGCGCATGCCTGTAGTCCCAGCCACTTGGGAGGCTGAGGCTGGAGAATCACTTGAACCTAGGAGAAGGAGATTGCAGTGAGCTGAGATCGCACCACTGCACTCCAGGCTGGGTGATGGAGCAAGACTCTGTCTCAAAAAAAAAAAAAACAAAAAAAAAAAACCAGAAAACATACTCAAACTTCTTTAAAATTACATAAATACAAATTTAAAATGTAAGAAGACAGTACTTTTACCTAAGAGTCTGCTAATTCAGTCTGATTATAGAGCTTTTGGAAATCAGGGCCACCATATTTCACATGCTGTGGAACTCCAGGGGCACCATTCATGTAGTATTGTATGTTGTCCAGTATGGGAACCATGAGGAAAACAGGCCCTCTCAAACACTCACTGTTAATGAGATTATCAAAAAATATACATTAATATTTTAAATAATCTGAACTTAGAACTAGCATTTCACCTTTAGGGCACTGTCTTATAGTCACTGAGTACTGCCTTGCAGGGTATGCACTGTCGGAAAGTCCCATTCCCATAGTCTGTGGTGTAAATGCCATCTCTCTAGGAATTGGGTAAATGACTGACTTAGCTTCACACAAATGTGTGCAAAGACATATGTGCAAAGATGTTAATTGCTTCAAATTTAGAATAGACAAAAAAACAGGAGAAAAAAATGTAATCCAGTAGGAAATTTGCTTAAATCATTCATAGTACATACGCAGAATAGCATAAGATGCAGCCATTAAAAGAATGAAGCAGTAGTTCTCAACAGGTGCTGATTTGGAGAGATCTCTAAGCTATATTTTTAAGAAAAAAGCAAAGTTCAGAGCAGTGCAAATTATGCTGTTATTTGTATTTTTTGGAGTATGTGCGTGTGCGTGTTAAAGATAAACTTCTAAAAAGCAGATAGCTTTTTCAGAAAAAAAGGTACAAAGGAATTTATTAATGATGAATGCCATTAAAAAACTGAGTCAGAAGTGGAGCTGCTTATTTGTCAATGTATACCTTTTTTATGTTCTCTGAAAATATTATAAAGTTCATGTATAATAGTTCAACAAAATAAACAATCTATTTTAAAAATTTGATTTTCAATATTCAAATTAAAAACAACTATGACAGGTTAGTAACATTCAAAGATTGTGAGAAAAAAAATTGCACAGAAAAGGTGAGGTCCCCTGCCACCTCCACCAGAACAGATGCTGGTATCCACAGGTGGGAGACCCATTGATGGTTCACAACACAGGACTCTGTGCAGACAACTTCCAGTACCAGCCTGGAGCCTGGTAGACTTGCTTGGTTGCTAGACCCAGAAGAGAGATAACAATCACATAAGTTCAGCTTTCAGGAAGCCGCATCCATAGGAAAAGGGGGAAGTACTACATCAAAGGAACACCCTGTGGGACAAAAGAATCTGAACAGCAGCCTTGAGCCCTAGACCTTTCCTCTGACATAGCTTGTCCAAATGAGAAGGAACCAGAAAACCAACTCTGGTAGTATGACAAAACAAGGCTCTTTAACAACCCCAGAAAATCACCCTAGCTCATCAACAGTGGATCTAAACCAAGAACAAAAAACCTCTGATTTACCTAAAAAAGAATTTAGGAGGTTAGTTATTAAACTACTCAGGGATGCACGAGAGAATGGCAAAGCCCAATGCAAGGAAAAAAAAAAAAAAAGATATAAGAAGTAAAGGGAGAAATAGTCAAGGAAATAGATAGCATAAAGAAAAAACAGGCAAAACTTCAGGAAGCATTGGACACACTTACAGAAATGTAAAATGCTCTGGAAAGTCTCGGCAACAGAATCAAACAAGTAGAAGGAAGAAATTCAGAGATCAAAGACAAGGCCTCCAAATTAACCCAACCCAACAAAAACAAAGAAAAAAGAATAAGAAAATATGAACAAAGTCCCCAAGAAGTCCAGGATTATGTTAAACGACTAAACCTAAGAAAAATTGGTGTTCCTGAAGAAGAGAAATCAAAAATTTGGAAAACATATTTAGGAGAATAAACGAGGAAAACTTCCCCAATCTTGCTAGAGACCTAGACATCCAAACACAAGAAGCCTAAAGAACACCTAGGAAATTCATCACAAAAAGATCACTGCCTAGGTACACTGTCATCAGGTTATCTAAAGTTAAGACAAAGGAAAGAATCTTAAGAGCTGTTAGACACAAGCACCAGGTAACCTATAAAGGAAAACCTATCAGATTAACAGCAGATTTCTCAGCAGAAACCCCACAAGCTAGAAGAGATTGGGGCCCTATCTTCAGCCTCCTCAAGCAAAACAGTTACCAGCCAAGAATTTTGTATCCAGTGAAACTAAGCATCATATATGAATGAAAGATAGTCTTTCTCAGACAAACAAACGCTGAGAGAATTCACTACTACCGATCCACCACTACAAGAACTGCTAAAAGGAGCTCTAAATCTTGAAATAGATTCTGGAAACACATCAAACAGAACCTCTTTAAGGCATAAATCACACAGAACCTATAAAACAAAAATACAATTAAAAAACCAAAAACAAAAATACCAAAAATACACAGGCAACAAATAGCACAATGAATGGAGTGGTACCTCACATCTCAATACTAACATTGAATGTAAATGGCCTAAATGCTACACTCAAAAGATACAGAACTTCAGAATGGATAAGAACTCAGCAACCAACTACCTGCTGCCTTCATGAGACTCACCTAACACATAAGGACTCACGTAAAGTAAAGGGGCAAAAAAAGGCATTTCATGCAAATGGACACCAAAAGTAAGCAGGGGTAGCTATTCTTCTATCAGACAAAATAAACTTTAAAGCAACAGCAGTTAAAATAGACAAAGAGGGACAGTATATAATGGTAAAAGGCCTTGTCCAGCAGGAAAATATCACAATCCTGAACATATGCACCTAACACTGGAGCTTCCATAATTATAAAACAATTACTGACAGACCTAAGAAATGAGATAGACAGCAACACAATAATAGTGGGGGACTTCAGTACTCTAGTGACAGTACTAGACAGGTCATCGAGACAGAAAGTCAACAAAGAAACAATAGATTTAAACCACAGTAGAATGAAACTAGAAATCAACTCTAAAAGTAGCCTTCAAAACCATGCTAATACATGGAAATTAAAAAACCTGCTCCTGAATGAGCATTGGGTCAGAAATGAAATCAAGATGGAAATTTAAAAATTCTTTGAACTGAATGACAATAATGACACAATTTATCAAAACCTCTGGGATACAGCAAAGGTGGTGCTAAGAGGAAAGTTTATAGCCCTAAACGCCTGCATCAAAAAGACCAAAAGAGCACAAACTGACATTCTAAGGTGACAACTCAAGGAACTAGAGAAACAAGAACAAACCAAACCCAAACCCAGCAGAAGAAAGGAAATAACCAAGATTAGAGCAGAACTAAATGAAATTGAAACAAACAAATGCAAAAGATAAATGAAATAAAAAGCTGGTTATTTGAAAAGATAAATAAAAGATAGACCATTAGCAAGATTAACCAAGAAAAGAAGGGAGAAAAATCCAAATAACCTCATTAAGAAATGAAATGGGAGATATTACAACTGACATCACTGAAATACAAAATATCATTCAAGGCTACTATGAACACCTTTATACACATAAACTGGAAAACGTAGAAAAGGTGGATAAGTTCCTGTTAAAATACAACCCTCCTAACTTAAATCAGGAAGAATTAGATACCCTGAACAGACCAATAACAAGCAGCAAGGTTGGAATGTTAGTTTAAAAATACCAACAAAAAAAAAGTCCAAGACCAGATGGATTCTACTAGACTTCTACTAGAATTCTACCAGCAGAATTCTACTAGACATTCAAAGAATTTGGTACCCATCCTGTTTACACTATTCTACAAAATAGAGAAAGAGGGAACCCTCCCTAATTCATTTGGTGAAGCCAGTATCACCCTAATACCAAAACCAGGAAAGGACATAACTGAAAAAGAAAACTACAGACCAATATCCCTGATGAACATAGATGCTAAAATCCTTAACAAAATACTAGCTAACCAAATCCAACAACATATCAAAAAGATAATCCAAGATGATCAAGTGGGTTTCATACCAGGGATGCAGGGATGGTTTAACATACACAAGTCAATAAACATGATACACTGAATAAACAGAATTAATAACAAAAATCATATGATCATCTCAATAGATGCAGGAAAAACATGACAAAATCCATCATCCCTTTATGATTAAAAGTCAGCAAAATTGGCATACAAGGGATATACCTCAATGTAATATAACCCTGGAAGGAATAAGAAAAGGATGCCCACTCTCACCTCTCCTCTTCAACATAGTACTGGAAGTCCTAGCCAGAGCAATCAGAGAAGAAAAAGAAATAAAGGGCATCCAAATTGGTAAAGAGGAAGTTAAACTGACACTGTTTGCTGACGATATGATCATTTACCTTAAAAACCCTAAAGACTCTCCCAGAAAGCTCCTAGAACTGATAAAAGAATTCAGCAAAGTTTTCAGATACAAGATTAATCTACACAAATTGGTAGCTCTTCTATACACCAACAGTGACCAAGCAGAGAATCAAATCAAGAACTCAACCCCTTCTACAATAACTGCAAAAAAAATAAAATAAATAAAATACTTAGGAATATACCTAAGCAAGGAGGCAAAAGACCTCTACAAGGAAAACTACAAAATACTGCTTAAAGAAGTCATAGATGACACAAACAAATGGAAACCCATGCTCATGGATAGGTGGAATCAATATTGTGAAAGTGACCCTACTGTCAAAAGCAATCTACAAATTCAACACAATCCCCATCAAAATACCACCATCATTCTTCACAGAATTAGAAAAACAATTCTAAAATTAATATGGAGCTAAAAAAGAGCCTACATAGCCAAAGTAAGACTAAGCGAAAGGAACAAATCTGGAGGCATCACACTACCCGATTTCAAAGTATACTATAAGGCCATAGTCACCCAAACGGTATGGTATTGGTATAAAAATAGGCACAAAGATCAGTGGAACAGAATAGAGAACCCAGAAATAAACCCAAATACTTACAGCCAACTGATCTTCAACAAAGCAAACAAAAACATGAAGTGGGGAAAGGATACTCTTTTCAACAAATGATGCTGGGATAATTGGCTAGCCACATGTAGGAGAATGAAACTGGATCCTCATCTCTCACCGTATACAAAAATCAACTCAAGATGGATTAAGGACTTAAATCTAATGCCCGAAACTATAACAATTCTAGAAGATAACATTGGGAAAACCCTTCTAGACGTTGGCTTAAGCAAGGATTTCATGACCAAAAACCCAAAAGCAAATGCAATAAAAACAAAGATAAATAGCTGGGACTTAATTAAACTAAATAGCTTTTGCATGACAAAAGGAACAGTCAGCAGAGTAAACAGACAACCCACAAAATGGGAGAAAATCTTCACAATTTATAAATCTGACAAAAAACAAATATCCAGAATTTACAATGAACTCAAACAAATCAGTAAGAAAAAAACAATCCCATCAAAAAGTGGGCTAAGGACGTGAATAGATAATTCTCAAAAGAAGATACACAAATGGCCAACAAACATATGAAAAAAATCAACATCATTAATGCTTGGGGAAATCCAAATCAAAACCACAATGTGATACCACCTTACTCCTGAAAGAACGGCCATAATCAAAATAATAAAAAGCAGTAGATATTGGGGTGGATGTGGTGATTAGGGAACATTTCTCCACTGCTGGTGGGAATGTAAACTAGTATAGCTACTATGGAAAACAGTGCAGAGATCCCTTAAAGAACTAAAAGTAGAAGTACCATTTGATCCAGCAATCCTACTACTGGGTATCTACCCAGAGGAAAATAAGCCATTAGGTGAAAAAGATACTTGCACACATATGTTTACAACAGCACAATTCACAATTGCAAAATCATGGAACCAATCCAAATGCCCATCAATCAATGAGTGAATAAACTGTGCTATAATGAGTGAATAAACTGTTCTTGTCGTGTTGTTAACTTTTTTCTGGTTGTTTTAAATATTATTATTTTTTTTAATTTTCCTCTTTATAGTTTTTCATTGTGGTTTGGCAGATTTCTGCAGTGGTACCATTTGAGTCCTTTCCCCTCCTCCTTTGTGTAATTGTGTTAGTAGTGCTTTTGAACTTCTGTGTGGTTTCATTATGATAAATGTAGTTCTTTCTCTTCCAACTTTAAGACTTTTCTGAGCATTTCCTGTGAGACTGGTATAGTGGTAACAAATTCCCTCAGCATGTGTTTGTTACTTCTGAAGGATAATTGTACTGGATATAATATTCTTGAGTGTCGGTATTTTTTTTCAGAACTTTAAATGTATCATTCATTCTCTTCTGGCCTTTAAGGTTATAAATTTAATCTTCATTGTTCTTCAGTAACCTCAGTGTGCATTAATAATTCAAATAATTCGATTTATACAGCTGAAAAAGATAACAGAATCAATGAGTTTGCTATTCTAAACTCAGGTTACTACTGTCTTTTTAGTTTAGGCAAAAGTATCATACATAGAGCAGTGAAAGTTGCATAGATTATTAAATTTCTCAAATAAATAAATATTTGAATACATTTTTAGCAAATTCATTAGCAACTGCTGAGAATCTATTCAACAGCAACTTGAGGGAATATCCTTCTTTTTGATCTTCCTTCTTTTTGTTTTATATGAAAGAGCTTTCAAAAGAAGTGAAGCATCTGATTTCCTTCAAAGATAAATGGGTGGCTGACTACACATATTTTAAGTCCAATTCAAAGATGGAAAAATTACTGAAAAATGATTTCTATCTAAAATATAGCAAGCAAGAACTCCTACAAATCAATAAGGACATGGTAAACACCTCAAGTTTTTAATTGTGCAAAAGACTTAAATAGGCTCATCACAAAAAAGGAGTATCCAAATTACCAATATTCATGTGAAAGAGTACTTTACATTTTTACTCACCAGGGAAACAGTGACTAAAATCACAATGAGACTAAAATGGCTAAAAATTTATAAACTGACAATAACAAACACTGACTAGTAGGACTGTGAATGGCACAATCATTTTTGAAAAATGTTTGGCATTATCTACTAAATGTAAACACTGTCTCTCCTACAACTCTGTACTTTTCCTCCTACTTATACACCAAGATAATGAGTACATATAGCCACCAAAAACATGTACAAGGAAGTTCATAATTATTAATAAGATTTCTAAACTTGAAACAACCAAATTACTCCTTATCTGGAGAATAAATAATTCGTAGTATACTTATTAAATGGAATACTATACAACACTAATAAACAGAAAAAAATGACTATGCAAAACCATGAATAATCTTACAAATAAGTTAAGGAAAACAGTTGTAAAAATACATTCTGAATAATAATATTTATATAAATTTTAAAAACAGGCTACGTCAAAAGTACGAAAAGTTATTTCTGGGAAAATAGAGTATTGAGTGGTATGAAGCAACCTTATAATGTGCTTCAAGTAATCTATTATTTTAATTTGAGTGATGTTTACTTGAATATACACACATGTAAGAAATCATTGAGAAATACATTTCAGATTAGTACCCCTTATGCACTTTACTTCATATATATTATTACACAATTAAGAAAATAAAATTTAAAAATTAAATCTGAACTGAAATCATGTTTTGTTCATTGCCTAGGAAATATTTTCCTAAAACTGTGTGACGAGTGCTTGGAAATACTGAGCTGGACATTTGGAAACTGCTAAGATAGTTTCATGTTCACTGTACTCATTGAATAATCAAATAACCAGCACTTATTCTCTCAGATTCCTCTGAATATATTGGAAGACAAAAAAAAAAAAAAAAAACCAACCAAAGAAAAAAAAACACCAGAAATCAACTCCCAGAGTATAATTAAAGAATAATAATCCACTACAATTATTTTCACACCAAAATTTGCCATATTCACAGACACATTGCATTAAGTGCCTAGAAAAACAACTATTTGGTAAATAGAAATTAAAATGTTTACCACTTATAGGGCACTCTCTATGTGCCAGTCACTATGTTAACTGTTTTGCATACTTATTTACTTTTTATAAACCCTATGATCTAGGTATTCTCAGCCTCATTTTATAGAATAAAAAACTAAGGCTCATAGTTATGTTAAAATCTGCCTATGGTGGCTAAGCACAGTGGCTCATGCCTATACTCCCAGCATTTTGGGAGGCTGAGGTAGGAAGATTGCTTGAGCCCAGGAGGTCAGAACCAGCCTGGGCAACATGGTGAGACCAATCTCTAAAAAATAAAATAAAATAAAATAAAAATAAAAATTAGCCAAGTATGGTGGCACACAGCTATAATCTCAGCTACTTGAGAACCTGAGGTGAGAAGATCACTTGAGCCTGGGTGACAGAGTAAGGCCCTTTCTCTAACAAATAAATTAAATCAATCAATCTGCCTATTATGCCAGCCAGTTAGTGGTAGAAATAGGACATTAACCCAGATTTTCTCAACACCAAATACCTCCTGTTGAATATTGCCTTCAAAACCTGCCTCTGACTTATTTTGGGTTCTGTTTAGAATTTAACAGCAGAAGAAGAGTAGAAACTTTCTGAATCTACTTTGTTAAAAAGAAAAATACCACAGTTGCTGGACAGTAAGAGGATCACTCATTTAATGGAAATTTTGAAAACACTCCATATTTTTATCCACAGTTAATTGTCACTTTCTCAGGGAAGTTTTCTTTGATACCAAATCTAAGCCCAACTCATGTTATGACTTCTATTTTATACTCTGATTGTATCCTGTATTTCTCTTTTGTAGTATTTTCAGTAAGAATTAGATTTAAAAATACAATTGTTTTAATGTCAGTCTTTCCGATAGGAAACTTGTTTTTCTTGTTCTCATAGTATTTCCACACTCCAGTAAAATTCCTGGATCACTATAGCTCCTTGGGTTATATTTGTGAATAACTGAATCACTTAAAGTGCCATCAGCTGCAAGAAAGGAAAACGTCTGAAGGAAATTGATTAAACCCATATGAGAATGAGTAATTTTATAGAATAAGAAACCCAGGTTGAGTACCCCTAATTCAAATATCTGAAATCCAGGATGCTCTAAAATCAGAAACTTTTTGAGCCCTGGCATGATGCCACAGGAGGAAAATTCTACACTTCACCTCATTTGATTGGTCACAATCAAGATGTAGTCAAAACTTTTTTTTGTACACAAAATTCTTTAAAATATTTTATAAAATTACCTTCAGGCTAATGTATATATGGTGTGCATGAAACATAAATGAATTTAGTATTTAGACTTGGGCCCTGTCCTCAAGATATTTCATCATATATATGCAGATATTCCAAAATCTGAAAAAAAAAATATTGAAATCTGAAACACTTCTGGTCATCCCAAGCATTTCAAATAAAGGATACTGAGTCAGTGTAAGACCCCTTCAGACATTGTGTGTTGGGACTCCCACCTCCCTTCCTAAGGTTATCTTGTTCTTTCTTCCATTGTTGGTTTTTAGCTTCAGGCTTAGAGTAATGTAGTTACAGTTATTTCAGACATGACAATGTCCAGAGGCAGAAAGGTGCTGATAGGTGAAGCCGGCTGGGCTTCTGGGTCAGGCAGGGACTTAGAGAGCTTTTCTGTCTAGCTAAAGGTTTGTAAACGTACCAATCAGCACTCTGTAAAAACGCACCAATCAGTGCTCTGTGTCTAGCTAAAGGTTTGTAAACACACCAATCAGCACTCTGTAAAAATGGACCAATCAGCAAGATGTGGGCAGGGCCAAATAAGGGAATAAAAGTGGGCCACTCTCGCCAGCAGCGCAACCCCCTCAGGTCACTTTCCACACTGTGGGTGCTTTGTTCTTTCACTCTTCCCAAAAAATCTTGCTGCTGCTCACTCTTTGGGTCCACACTACCTTTATGAGCTGTAACACTCACCATGAAGGTCTGCGGCTTCACTCCTGAAGTCAGCAAGACCACAAAGCCACCAGAAGGAATAAACTCTGGACACATCTGAACATCTGAAGGAACAAATTCCGGACACACCATCTTTAACTACTGTAGCACTCACCATGAGGGTCTGCAGCTTCCTTCATTCTTGAAGTCAGCAAGACCAAGAATCCACCGGAAGGAACCAATTCCAGAAACAGTGGTATCTCTTAAAAATTTATTTATTAGGAATAAGAAATACTTCCCCAAAGCTCTAGTGGTGGTCTTCTCATGTCTCACTGGGTAGAACTGGACCCATGTGCCCACATATAAATCAATCAGTGGTAGAAGTAATAGACCTACCATTGACTTTAGTAAATTGGATTTTGATCAATCATTTTAAATCACTGATTTAATTTTAAATAAATGATTTTGAGAAATCATTGTTGGCTTTGATAGATCAGATTTTGCTCCTGGTAGAAAAATGGCCACCAATTCTGGTAAGGGAGGAGCAGTGGTATGAATGGGTCAGGGAAACTTGTTATGTGTTGTCTGTTCATGCCCTGCATGACTGGTGGGAGATTTTAGAATTTTAAATAGCGTAGAGTAGAGCTAAAGTAAAGTTGGTAAAGCCCTAGGGGAGAGTTCTATAGATCTAGATCACAAATAAAAAATTTCACAGAAGGTTTTAGGGGTTTAAAAAACAGTATTTCATTTTATATGGAGTTCAAATAAACTAAGGTTTGATGATTCTATTAAACTCTCTTTTAGAAAAACTTCAGAGACTACAGTGTAGCAATTATTGTCACAAATAATTAGCAAAAAACAATGGAAACCCCACTGATCCACTCTCGAGAATTATTTTAAGTGTGGTTAGTGAGGAAGTGCCCTACAGAAAGGGCTTTAGGTAATTGAGTTAAAAAATCCACTCTCTGATGTATTTCCTCTAGTAAACTAATCCCTTATTCTGGGGTGGGGTAAATGAGTGGGCCCCACTATTGTGTGCTGATCATGGAGGGAAGCTATTGCTGTGGCATATGGAGATGATATGGGCTGAATCATGCCCCCCACCCCTGCCAAGATTCGCATGTTGAAACCCCAACCCCCAGTATCTCAGAATGTGACTATATTAAAAGTCTTTAAACTTACTTAAATTAAGATGCGGTCATTTGAGTTAGCCCTAATCTAATCTGACTGATATCCTTATATGAAGAGGAAATTAAGCTACAGATATACTCAGAGGAAAGACCATGAGAAGCCACAGGGATATGACTGTAAGCCAAGGAGAGAGGCTTCAGCCTTCAGGCTTCAACCCTGTCAACACCTTGATCTTAGGTCTGTAGCCTCCAGAATTGTAAAAAAATACATTTCTCTTTTTTAAGCCACCCAATTGGTGGCATTTTGCTCTGGCAGCCGGAACAAACTAATACAAATCTGCAGGATTCAATGGCAATTTCAAGGGGGAGAAATGTTGCACTTCTTAAATGACACTACTCAAAACTGCTAGACTGTGGTAACCTATCAATGAAGGACAATGTAACGTAGTGTGATAGACTATGGAAGGCTCCATGAACCACGGACAGTTAATGTTTGGGCATAATAGGGCTAGTTAGATGGAAAGTACTGGCTCTTCAGACTATGTTACATGAGAGGCCATAGGTTACATGAACTTTATTCCCTAAATTCACTTGAGGCAGTCACAGGGGAGGAAAGTCAAGTACTGGGTAGGAAGCTAGGGATAATAAAGAGTCTTTTAACTATAATGTCTGTACCCAATCATTCATTCATTTATCAAAAAGATATTAATTATAACTGCTATATGCTAGGCGCCATGTGGGATATGGAGACTATAATAGTAAACAAAATGAGTATGATTTTTTTCAGGATATACAATCTAGTAGAAATACAGACAAGTAAGTAGATAATATAACAATGTTATATGTACTTCATGAGGCACTTATCTCACTACCTTTTTTTCTTTTTCTTCTTTTTTTTTTTTTTGTAAAGCGAACGTAGCTAACTGACTGCAATGGCTTAGGTTCCAAGTTGGTGTTTTGGTTTGGGTTTAGCAGCTTCTCTAAGGGCTGAAATGGTTGAAATCTTGCCTGTTTTCCTGCCAGTGCTTCCTTAAAGAATAGACAGGACTCAATGACAAGATCGGGTATTGCCATGGATTAGAATACCCAGTCCTCACGGTTCCACAGATAGTCAGGGAAAGGTATGTCATTAGGCAGTAAAAGGAATTCTGGGCATTTGGCATTCAGCAGTCTGCAGGATACAAACTGGGTGACAGGTGAATGCCCCACTGGCTGGTCAGGGGCTGCCACTAGGGCAATCTGACTCCAGGTATTAGGCATAAGCAAGCAGTTAGCTTCAAAGTACAATAGTAGAGACCTTATTTGAGAATTCCAATTACAGGGGTTGAAGGCAAAGTTCAAACGAAATGGGAGAGGAATGGTATTGGCAAGTGACTTAAGACAGTGACTTAGGGTTGACAGTCAGGAGGCTTGAAAGTAAATTAGTCCAAGTGTTTGCATATGTTGATGGATATCCCAGTCTCCTTTGGAGATTCTCACTTGTGCCTGGACCTCATCCCCAGAGATTTTGATTCAGCGACTTTATTGCTAAACCTGGACATTTATTTCCTTAAATAACTCAGCATGGAATTATGATGTGCACCAAAGATTTTAAATTGCTGAATTACAATAACAGAGGGCAAAAAGCAAGCAGGCATGTGCATGCGTGTAGATAGTGTGTCTATGTGTTGGGGGAGGAAGAAGATGAGCAGCAGGAAGATCTTTGTTCGCCAGAATACCCTCAGTAGAAGATTCTCTGCTGAAGAGGGGAATACGTTTTGTGTGATCAAAGGAAACTAAAGAGGATTTCAAACTGTGCTAAATATCTGCATGTAGAAAAGTTGGCTGCAGGGTTTCTTAGGGAAGTTAAAGGAAATACTAATTGTATCTCCATAGCAACAGGCTGCCTAGTTCTGCCTCTGCCTCTCTGCTTTCCTACACTTGTCCTCAACATTCAAGTCCTTATATATTTCCTATATGAACAGGCATAAGCCTTATCATAAAATAATAACTATGCTTTCCTTTCTATTATCTAGTATTGAAATCTATGTAGAGTGCCTTTTAGGTTTAAAATCCAAATCTGTTCTCTAAACAAGAGCTAACTGACCAGGCACATTAAATCTACCTTTGGCCTGTGATCTGTGCACTTTGGGAGGCCAATGTGGACAGATTGCTTGAGCCCAGGAGTTCAAGATAAGCCTGGTCAACATAGTGAAACTCCATCTGTACAAAAAAAAAAAAAAAAAAAAAATGAGCTGGGCATGATGGTGTGCACCTGTAGTCCGAGCTATTTGGGAGGCTGAGGCAGGAGGATTGCTTGAACCTGGGAGGCGGGGGCTGCAGTGAGCACAGATCACACCAGTGCACTCCACCCTGGGCAACAGAGCCAGACCTTGTCTCAAAAACATTTAAAAATTAAAAAAATAAATAAATGTACTTCTGGTGGCATAGCCGTACAAAAATCTCCTTGCCCCTGAGTGTTAATGATGTTGGAGGGTACAGTAGACTATAAATATCCTCCCCAACCCATGCAAAAACATAAAAAGTATATTTTCTTCCTAATCCCTAGAACCTGTGAATATTTTCTTATTGGTTAAAGTATTAAAATATACTTTAAAGTATAAAATATTACTTCATATGGATAAAGACGGGATTACATTAAGGATCTTGAGAGGACAATCTCATTCTGGGTTGTACCCAGGTGGGCCCTAAATGGCATCACAAAGGTCTTTATGGGAGAGAGGCAAAGGGAAATCAGATAGACACACAAAACACAGGGAGGTGTTATGACCACAGAGGCAGAGGTTGGAGTGATGTAGCTTCAAGTCAAAGAATGCCCAACAGCTACCAGAAGCTGGAAGAGACAAAGAATGGATTCTCCTTTTGAGCCTCATAGGGAATGTGGTCATGATAATATCTTCATCTTGCACTTCCAACTTCCAGAACTGTGAGATACTCAATTCCTGTAGTCATAAGTCACGCAGTTTGAGGTAAACTAATACAGATTTGGGTACTAGGAAGTGAGGTGCTGTGGTAACAATACCTAAACACTTTAAAGTGGCTTTGGAATTGGACAATGGGTAAAGTCTGGAAGAATTATGACGTGCATGACACAAAAATTCTACATTGCTTTGAGCAGATTGTTAAAAGAAATATGCAACTAAAAGACACTGCTAATGAGTTCTCAGAGGGGAGAAGCAGCACAGTAGAGAAGGCTTCTATTTTCTAAGAGAATATATATATTTTCATGAACAGAATATTGATAGAAATATGAATGTTAAAGGTACGGTTGGCAAGAACTCAAAAGGAAATGAGGAACATGTTATTGGAAATAGAAGAAGAGGTGGCTCTTGTTACATAGTTGCAGAAAATTTCACCAAACTGCGTCCTACAGTTATATGAAAAGCAGAACTTGTAAGTGATAAACTTGGACATTTAGCTGAGGAGATATCCATGCAAAGTATTGCAGGTGTGCCCTGGGTTTTTCTTGCTGCTTATAGTAAAATGAGAGAGGAAAGAGATAAATTGAGGAAAGAACAGTTAAGCAAAAATGAATCAGATATTGATATGAGAAATTATCAGCCTTTACAGCTTGAAAATAATGCCAAAATTAGGAGATTCACTGTTAGGAAAGCACGCTCTGGAGACAAAGCCAAGGGTGTAGTTGGGCACCTTTTAACTAAAGAGATTAGGCGTGTGACTCATGGATCCACTCAATTGTCTCAGTGGAAGCCAAGAATCAAGATGAGACTATCCAGGGAAGATGTGTGGAGCATGTTGTTGTCTCATGTTGTGTATTCCTGTGAAATTCACAGAAGACCCACAGGTTTTCAAGAATATTATATTAGCAGAAACATTGTTAGTTCGATTGAGAAAGACAAAGACAAGACAACATGAAGAAATACTGTTGGACTCCAAAATTCTACATGCAAAAAACATGCTGATAAAACTAATCAGCTAAAAATAGGTGCTACCCCCCAAGAAAAAGAATGACTCTGAGAGTAGACATTAATGAAGAGGCATACACAGTTGTGAGTCATAGAGGACTCTCATGCCTTGAAACCTGATGGAATTTGTCCTGCTCAATTTTGAACTTACCTGGAACCTGTGACCATTTTATTCTTTCCATTTTCTCCTTTCTGAAGTGAAAATGTCTGTAACTGTCTGTCCCACCATTACATTACAAAGAAGATAACTGATTTTCTAATTTCCTAGGCAGACAGAAGGAGAATTTTGCCCCAGAATAAATCATATCCAGACCCTCACCCATACCTGATTTAGATGATGATTGTCTTCGTCCACTCAGAGTGCTGTAACAAATTACCAAAAAATTGGATGACTTAAAAGCAACAGGATTTTTTTTTCTTACATTTCTAGAAGCTAGAAGGTTTAAGACTAAGGTGGCAGCAGAGTCGGAGTCTGGTGATGGCTTAGTTTCTGCCTCACAGATGGTGTCTTCTTGCTGGCCTCACAGATGGTGTCTTCTTGCTGCGTTAGAAGGAGGCAAGGCAGTTTTCTGGGGCCTCTTTTATAATTCCTTTCAGGAGGGCAGGGCCCTCCTAACCTAATCACCTCCCAAAGTCCTCACCTTCTAATACCATCACCTTGGTGATTAGAATTTAACATATGAATTTAGGGAAGACACAAACATTCAGACCATAGCAATGATATTTGGGACTTTTGAACTGATATTTAGACGATATTTTTGGACTTGAATAGATGCTTAAATCTATTGAGAATTTTTGCAATGTTGGAATTAAGTGACTATATTTCACATGTGAGACAGATGTGAATCTTTTGGGCCATAGGTCACAGATGTGGTAAGCTTAAAAAATGGCAAAAGGGCATTTTTATTTTATTTTATTTTATGGCAAAAGATGTGACAAAGTTAAGAATCTTGAGAGGAGGAGCTTATCCTGGATTATTCAAGTGAATCCTCAACGCTACCACAAGTGTCCCCATAAGACAGAGGCAGAGGGAGATCAGATACAGACACCCAGAAGAAGAGGAGGTGATAGGATTACAGAGGCAGAGATCGGAGTGATGTGGCTGTAAGTCAGGACATGCCAACAGCTACCAGAAGCTGGAGGAGGCAAAGAATGGTTTCTCCCCTAAAGCATCAGCAGAAAATGCTTCCCTGCCAGCACCTTGATTTTGGCCTTCAGAACCATGAAAGAATAAATTCCTGTAGTTTTATACCACCCATTATGGTAATTTCTTACAGCAGCCCAAGGAAAGTTGTACACCAGGTAAATAATAAAGAAATTAATTAATTTTTTATTGGAGTGTGGAAAACACATATATAAAAAGAGACTTATGCTCTCAACACATTTTCTGCCTTTAACAAACTTCTTTTAGTTACAAGACCATCAGGTTTGCATGCCCACTGCACAGTAACATACCAACACACTGAGACAGCAGGGTTTGCAGCAAAGAAAGCATTTAATGATCACAGGGTAGCTGAACAAGGAGATGAGAGGGACTCTCAGATACATCTCCCTTAGGTGTGTTTAAGGGGATCATGGAGGGCAAAGGGCTGGAAAATTGGGATCATTGATCAGTCAGGGTAAGGGGAATTTGTCAGGATATGGAAACCGTATTATCCAGTGAGTCAGTATGTCATGGAGTCTTTCAGACCAACTGACATCAGTGATTTCATCAGTATGCAGGGCCTGAAAGAATCTCTCAAATGGAAAATTTGATGTTTCACAATGCTTAAGATGTTATCTACAGAGCAGTTAAAGGGAACTATAATCCTGGGACAGGGTCTAATGTGATTCTGAGGTAATAGGCAGCAAATGACTATGAGGAAGTGGGTCAGAGAGCAGCTGACCTAATGATTAATGCTAAGTGTGCTGCAAGCTTGGGGTTTTTTTTCTCCCCCTCTCTTCTTCCCTGATTAATTTTATAAACTTTATAGGGATGGTTTCATTTTCCTGATATTCTGGTATGTGGAAACTGATGACTACATTACCACTGAGTATTGGTCATAGGAAGAAAAAAATTGCCTACAAACTACAATAGTATACTCTTGAATATCATATTTTTATTTTCTGTTCCCAGGCAATGATATCAAGGGAGAATCTGCAGAAATGCCTTTATTAAGTTAAAATTTAATACCATGCTCCTGGGTTTTAGAAAGAACAAAAGTGGGATACACCCATACCTGAAATATTTCCAAGATTTCTAGCTATTTCTCTTGATAAAGGCGTTTTCCCTTTAAGAGTATCTACTTCCTCATATTAAAATAAGGATGGTGGACTAGTCCCATAGGGTGGCTAGAAGATGTATGTTAGGACAAAGGTGACATAAAACAGGCAGTAAAAAATTATCATTGCCCCATCATCAACTGGAGGAGCTCATAGCTCATCTGCTTTTGCTTTGACTTCCAGGAGACTTAGAGATAAATGTAATCTTTATCATAGTAACTCATTAGGCTGAGTGATTAGCATATGGTGGTTTCTTTTCAATTCATATATTTAATTTATATTAATTTTATCAATATTATGTATATTTTTCTCACTATAAACTGCTTTCTGGAGACAGGTTAGGCAGGCATAGTTAGTAAGTGGTCAATTATGTTTGCTTATATTGTCTATGAAGATAATTGTCTTGTATGGTCTATCCTGTGTTTGTTTTGGTGGAAAGTGATGGGGGTTCAAAAAAGTTAGCAGGCAGAAGTGTCTGGCTCCTTTAAACAACCAGTTTATCTTGCATCCAGAAAAATTACTTCCACTTTGGGAAAGAACATCCTTTAAAATGAACCTACTTAGAAAGGAAGCAAGGCCAACCCGTCTCTATAAAGATAAAACTTTGCCAAGGAACTACAGAGCTCCTGGAGGGCATGCAATACCTAGAATAAGTAACAGAAATGTCTGAGAAGCGTAAGTCAGGTCTTCATGCTGCATATCAGCTGGCTGAGTAGAAATTGACGGTAAAACTTCAAAAATGGCATGGAAGAGCCAGATGGGAGAACAGTACGCTATATATTCAAAATAGGATTTCAAGTAGTTTATCAAATGTGTTTACAATACCCCCAAACCAACGCTTATTTAAACTGGCCATATGTTGTAGTTTGCGTATATAAATTCAAATTAACTTAAAGAAACTGTGTTACGTCTGTCAAGGATGCACATTTGAGGTAAGCCTGCAGATTTGGTGAGAGCACCGTGCTAAGCAATCAATGTGGACCACAACATTGATTGCAACAGGTAATACAGCAACATAATTTTTTAATACAAATTTCTAAGAAGTACACTTTTTAGGTATCAGTACTTAATAGGCAAAATGATCCAAGCACAATTATTTTTATAGTTTTATGACCTGACCATCACTGAGGAGATGGCTTAAATGCATCAGTGACTTGCATTCTTTTTTTTTTTTTTGTAACATCACATGACCTTGTCTCTGTGCTTCTGTGGAAAGAAGGAGAGAGAACTCTGGTATCTCTTCGTCTTATAAGAATACCAATCCTATTGGATTAGGGCCTCACCTTTATGACATTATTTAACCTTAATTACCTTTTTAAATATGCTATATTTTCAAAAATAGTCACTCTGGGGGTTATGGCTTCAACATATGAATTTAGAGGGAACACAGTTTGTCCTGTTTGGGAACACAATTTGGACTCGTCCAAGGGGAGAGTCTAGTGCTTGGAGAAACTTAAAGTCCTGAAAGGCGTTGCCCTGCAGTGTCGATCCTGTTGGTGGCTGATACCCACATGCAAGTGACATTACAACAAGCTTCTATTGCTTGAAGATCTCTTCAGCCTCCTAAGTCAACCATCATCCCTTCCAGTAGGTAGTACATTCACTGGCCTTTTTGCATGAGTATTTTGTTTTTGTTGTTGTTGTTGTTTTTGAGATGAAGTCTCACTCTGTTGCCCAGGTTGGAGTGCAGTGGTGCAATCTCAGCTTACTGCAACTGCCACCTACCGGGTTCAAGTGATTCTCCTGCCTCAGTCTCCCAGGTAGCTGGGATTATAGGCATGTATCACGCCCAGCTAATTTTTATATTTTCAGTAGAGATGGTGTTGCGCCATGTTGGCCAGGTTGGTCTTGAACGCCTCACCTCATGTGATCCACCCGCCTCAGCCTCCCAAAGTGCTAGGATTACAGGCATGAGCCACTGCGTCCGGCCATTTTGGCATGAGTGTCTATCTATACTGTGGGAAGAAATATTTGCAGGTAAAAGCTGGTTGCCACTGTAAGTCGAGCTTATCCAACCTGCAGCCCATGGGCCACATGTGGCCCAGGACGGCTTTGAACATGGCCCAACACAAATTCATAAACTTTCTTAAAACACTATGAGACTTTTTTGCAATTTTATTTTAGCTCCTCAGTTATCATTAGTGTTAGTGTATATTATGTGTGTCCCAAGATAATCCTTCTTCCGATATGGCTCAGGAAACCAGAAGATTGGATACTCCTGCTCTAAATCTTGTGTCTTGTTCACTGTTGTATCCCCAGCCTCACCTAGTGGCGGGCATATTGTCAGTCCTTGTCAAGGATTTATGAAGTGAATGATCTTATACAGCAGCACCAGTTCCTTCACTCTTACACTTCTCAAATTGGGGCAGGCAGCACTCTGAAGGGTTGCCACATGTGCTAGGGGTTTTAAGAAATGGGTTAAACATACACATCTCAGAGAAGCACAAATTTTACTTGATTACAAGTCATTTAAAATTTGATGTAATATTAAGCTAAACTTTGGTCTGTTGCAAAAAAAGAAAGCAAAGTTCTCATAAATGTCAAGGCCAAGGTGATTTCTTTGTGTACCATTCTCCCTCAGCTTCCCCAAGGATCTAGGTTAACTCTGTGTTCTCACTCTTGCACCAGGTACTTAGAGATACCAAATAGAAAACACAGAAGATATCTACATTTACCCACAGATCCATAAAGAAAAATGCATGTTCCAAGTTCAAGGATGATAACTATCATAAGATTATACAGAGATTCTTTTTGCTGCTTTAATTCTCTGTGAGAATTAGACAATGTACAGAAACCATATAAATGCAGCTTTACAGAGACAATAAAGTACAGCATTCAAAGGCTTCTATTTCATAAAAAGAGATTAGGTAAAGTGCTGCTTAATGTTTCATAAAATTAGTCACAGATGGTAGGACCTCCTAAGGTCTCCTGGGTCACCTCTACTGACCCTGTACTGATGTTTTTTAAAAATATACCTTTGACTATGGAGGACTAATATGTCAATTACTTGCTCTGAATTCGGTTCCAATGGTTAAGTACTCCTGCTAATGCTAATAGACATATTTCCACATTGATCCTCTGGCACTCTCTAAACATTTCTCCTTTATTATGCCACCTCAATGGATTCTGGCAAATTTCTAACTAAAAATTATTCCTCCAGCATAACCTACGTAAAACATAGTTGGATTCTACTTTGCCTCTCCTTCTTCCACCAGATAGATTTACTCATTTTAGAAATTTACTGTGGAGTTCTATGTTTTCAAAAGCATTCAGACTGAATGCGATTTATAGCTATCATTCAGACCTCATCATTTGCTGTAATGATTTTATAAGGGTTCTACTACAACAGAAGAACTTTACCTATTTTCACAGCATCAATACGGTTATGATTCTTAATCATTGGCCCTCAAGCCTCTTAAAGACACACTTTGGTTGTGTTACTTACATTTATGTGTATTTGTCTTCCTCCAGAAGGTGACTTTAAGCAGCTCCCTTTCTAACTATTCTTGATTTCTGTGCATTTTACATTTGTCTACAAAATGGACTCATACTTTTGCATCTGTTTCAAAATCTTTTCAATTTGCCCTCTCTCTGTTTTTGGTCATGCTTGCTTTGGATTTGACTTCCAGTTGTCCTTATTATACATAAAATCCAAGGACATTTTAGCACTGACGCTTACAGAATTTATTATGCCTTCCAGAAGATCTTGATACTTGATACTTTGTCTCAAAATATATCTATAAACAAACAACCTTAAATCCAGTTCATTGTACATTTATCCAAACTACCTCACTGCTATCTGACTTACATGCACAGCTGCAGTGAATGGGAACTATGTCTGTGTCCATTCAAAATGTATCAGGAAAAAAATTTGAGGTGATCTATGACTTTTTAAAGCTGAAATGCAGAGTACAATTGAGAAACATGGCTTTACCAGTCTTGGAAAGCACTGTCCTACTCAATTAAAAAGAAAAAAGGAAAGAAAAGAAAAATAAGAAAGAAATTATCGTCTGTGACAAGATAGATAATTTATGATACAAGGAATGCTTTCAAAAATAATTATTAGTATAGAAAGAAGATGTCAAATACTTACAAAAAGATTTTTCTCCTTCTACAATCCAAAAAGGTGTTCATTTACATAAGCAGATTGTGGATAAAATGTGTAAAATGCCAGGAATAAATCCAAGTGACTTTTTAACACAATTTACAAAGCTACATAAATCAGTCTCAGAGATTTTTCATCAGAAATCTGTGTAAAATATCTTAAATGGCCTTGAGACCAGTTTAAAAGATCAAGGATGTATTAGCATATATGAAGAGAACTCAGTACTATCATTTTAAGGAAATATAACTGGCAACCAGACCTATTAACTTTTTCATGTGTTCATGGCATCAAAATATATTTCTAAATTTTGTTTTTTAAAATCATTCTTTAAAGGACCTTGGAAATTGAGATGATTCCAGTGTGCATAGCTGGTTTATTGGTATAAATATATCATCATTTTGGTATTTAAAACTCAATTAAACTCTCTTAAAAATTAACAATTCAAGAGAAAAAATATTGTACAAAGGGTTTGAAGCAACCATTCAAAGAGAAAACCCAAAACAGACACAAAGCGTTTCACCAATAATCAGGAAACTGCAAATTAAATCAATATTAAAATGCCATTTTGTATCCATCAGTTTTGTTAAATAAAAACAGGAAATTTCAACAATAATCAGAAAAATGCAAATTAAACTAACATTAAACTACCATTTTTACATCCATCAGTTTTGTTAAATAAAAAACGAGTGTTAGCAAGGTTATAGCAAAACAACTTTCTTACAACCCTGGTAGGAGTGTAAATTGATATACTTTATTGGAAAGAACTTAACAAAATCTAGTGATATAAAAAAGGTATATATCCCATTACCCAGCAGGAATTGTACTTCTAGATTTAAGAGGTTCACAAAAAAACAAGTACAAAAATGTTCAATGCAGAAATATCTATACTAGTAAAAAAAATGGTAAAAAAAATATATACTTGTAAGAAAATTCCGCATAGCAGCCAAAACGAGCCACATATGAATTTTAAAGTTTGAAAAATATCACATATGTGATTAGTGAATCTATGTACCTAATATAAAATCATGCACAAAAGTCATAAACACTAAATTTAGGAAAATATGACTTTGGGGTGCAGTTGAAAGAAAATGTGATAGAGGAGAGACACATGATGGGTTTTGTCTATTTATTAAATGGATAATTTCTTAAACTGGGTGGTTGAGTACCTTGGGGTTTAGCATATTATTCTGCATACTTTGGTGAGCATATATATGAAGTAATCCATAAGGATCAGTAAAATCCAATGCTTAATTAAACTGGTGTTAGGATCAATTTAATAAAACTCAGTCAAAATATTACATCTGTTTACATATTTCCATTAAGGTGCCAAGACTTGATGTCCTTGGTTTTTTGGTTTTGTCTTTTCCTACAAATTAGTGTTTCAGTAGAACTCTTTAATTCAAATGTTAAAAAATAAAATAAAATAAAATAAAATAAAATGGGTAATTGAGAAGACCTAAGTCCCACATGCATTGAGCTTTCTTCAACAATTCTCTTTATGATATTTATACAGACAAATAAACACAAACACACCTTGACCTTCAACCTCTTCTCTCTGTAGAATGATAAACTTTTCCTGGCTTGGAGCTGACTCGGTGTCTTAGATGTGGCTCTGTATCATCTTTTGCTTTTGGCACAATTCTTTTTTATTCTCTGCTTGTAAAGATCACACACAACGATTGCATTTACTAAGAATCTGGTTATAAATGTTTAATAGCTTTGTATTCTAACTGAAAGTCAATCCGTGCCCCTCGTGCTTATTACTCAATTGTATTTCTATCTTTGTGCAGAAATACAGGCACAAAGACGAGATGTCTAGCGGAAGAGAGTTGCAAATTCAGATATCACAGAAGCCAGGTAAACAAATAAATGATGCAGGCAAGAGGTAAGGAAAAAATGAAGAGTTTATGTCTCTTCTTTTGGCACAGACACTAGTCAAGTCCAGGCCGTTTTTGGAAAGTAAAAATGTAGATTCCGTATTGCCAAATCCTCCAGTTGCTCAAAGATGCAAGGAATTCAGATCTGTATGTGAAGTTGGCAACAAACTTTGCATATAATTTTAGTCCTGTTTGGGTCAAACCAAACAGATCTGCAGCCATAATTAGCCCCTGGGCTGCCAGTTGGAGACTTCTGCTCTACATACTATGGAATCTGCTGATGAAGAGAAAACTCTTTGCCATAAAAAGAGGTGTGGGAATAATTCCAACCGCTAAAATACCCTATTTTCCTAAACAAAGTGTGGGGCTACTCACCAGTTCCTTAGAGGGTACACATGGGGAAGACTACCTACAGATACCATTTGGAAGACAGCTCCAGGAAGCCATCAGATCCTCTGCCCCAGAGCTGTGTGGTCTGCCTGATCCTTGTCACCCACTGGAAGTGTGCAGTAAGAGTAAGGATGAGCCTTGACAAGAGGGACAGAGAAGTCCTTCTAGGTAAGTGCTGCCCTAGGTGACCCTGACACTTCTATTATTAAATAAGCCTCTATTTTTGTTGCTGTTGTTTTTATTTCTTTTTTTTTTTTATGAGTATTTAGAAATGTTCTTCATGGTCCCTAAAAAACTTCTTTAGAAACAACCTAAATGTCCCAAAGTAGTAAAGTACTTAAATTATGTTACATATGTCAAATTTTATACAGGTCTTAAAATAAATTACTATGAAATCTATATTCAAGGCAGAAGGTGTTAAAAGTGTGTTAAAATAATTAAATAAGAGGTCATTAGACTGAGGTGACTCCTATCCCCGGGTTCTTACGTAAACAAACTGAAACATAACTCAGAATTTAAAATAAAAATAAACTCAAACTCAGCTGATAATAGGCAGCCAACTAGATATTAGATGTATTGTCTTGAATTTCCCAGAACAGTACTACTTGAGAGGACCATTACCTTTATTTTATAAATGAAGAAACAAGATTAGAGAAGTCAAATAACTTGCCCGAGGACAAACAGCTAATATATGGCAGAAACAGGATTCAATCCCAGGTCTATCTGATTTTAAAACTCATACGTTTGTAATTGTGTCAGTCTTCTTTAGCTGAAATCTGTCGAAAATCTGCTCTAGATTAGGAAATCCAATTCTCTCTATTCAGAACTTACTTGTAAGACTGATTTCTGAACCCTGCTTTGCAGGTCTGTCAATATTTTAGACAGTATAACATGTGCAGTTGTTTTTCCCTAAGTGCTATGATTTGGTGAATAGCCAACAAAAATTGGATGCCTATCTCACCCACTGATTTAAGCACTAGCTCCCCGAATGAATGTTCTTGAAATGTCCCTGTCTTTTTTGTTTTGCATTTTTTAAGATGTGTGAAGAGGACACAACACTTCAATCATTTGTGTTTGATACAAACCAAAGAAAATGACAGTCGGTTCAATTTCAGAAGAATATTTTAAATGCCAAGCAAACAAAGGAAGCTAGTCTGCTTAGGTCTGCCTGGTGTCTTTCCTTTCCTTTTTCTTAGTTTGCTTGTTTTTTTTTTTAAATCCTTTTACAGGAAGTTAGTATGTTAATACCCCTGGCAGAATAGACAAAAAAATCCCTGCAACTAAAATCCAGGTTCAAAATCATTATGAAACACAGATGTGGTTGTATTTCCCAGAGCCTGGTACTGGTTGTAATGTTCCACTGCCCCCCAGAGAGGTCTCAGAAAAATGCGTATTTGGCCAAAAGAAAAAAAATTTTCCTCAGTTATCTTAACTGGCTATAAACAACAGCTTTTTTTTTTTTTAATCTAAAAACTACTGTAGTAGTATTGAAATTATTTTTATATCGTCATAGATACACTACACAAGAATCTAGTAATTTGAACTCATCTCTTGATTCCAAAGACAACAGTACTGACATATCTAAACTACACAAGGCACACACTTGCTTTAATATAATAAAGGGTGATTCTATAAGGGTCTATAGAAGTGACTTCTGGATCAGTTAGGGATTGAAATGGGCTTGAAATAAGGATCCTAGAACCTCAGTGAGACAATGAGTTCCCCAGGTCTTGCCCAAGTGCTTTGTTGGCAATTAGAGTAACAAAAATTACAAGAATGTATTTGACAATTGTTTTTATCCAGTACTTCAATCAAACTTCATGTTCTCATGATTGACAGATCACAAGTGCTGGTCATTCCCAGCCCCTTGCTAGATAAATGTGCAATAGTAGGTTTTTAACCCTGAGAGATTTGATATAAATAGAGCTGGTCACCAGCTAAGAAGAATGAAAAGTTATTTGTCCAGAATATCTGGGACCTGATGTCATTCAACATATGATGAAAGCAGAACCCCTACAGCCCCAGTATCTTGTGGATGCATTGTATCATTGGTATTTCTTTCT
Source organism: Chlorocebus sabaeus (assembly GCF_047675955.1). Lineage (NCBI taxonomy): Eukaryota > Metazoa > Chordata > Mammalia > Primates > Cercopithecidae > Chlorocebus > Chlorocebus sabaeus. The sequence goes on from NC_132913.1 coordinate 37,983,936, forward strand.
CATTATGTCAATTAAAAGATTTTCCACTGTTAATCAGTGGAAAGCAGTAATTACTCTCCAAATTATACAATGGCTTGTGGGCTCTGTGATGAATGTTTGTGATCCTCGGAATCCTGTCTGAAGTCTTGGGATTAGGCTTTTGCAACATCACCAGAGGATACATACATTCAGGTTATCACACCATGAATAATAGCAAACCACGATTCAAGTAATATTACTGGCAATCTCTAAAAATTTTTTCAAGAATAATTCTACTGTTTAGATGGCTCTGGAGTTCAGACTCCTAGACCAATAATCTCCTATTTTAATAAGACATTGGATATTTGGTATTCCCAAGTACCAGGAAATTACAAGCACTTAAATCTTGGCTTCTCAATTTGTGGGGATTTACACATCTCTAAACATGCTTTAAAGTCAAAACCATGGCTCTTTTTCCCTGGTGATTTCAACCTGTGCAGATTTTGTTACCATCTTAATCCAACAGCAATTACCGTTAGTTCCATTTCTTCAGCTGGTTAGTCATAGATTGTTTTGTACTATTGCTTCATACTTCACATATATGACTTGAGTTTTCCTGAGTTTGCAGCTCCTTGAGGGTCAACTCTATGAACCTACATTCTTTTGCACCACTTTCTCACCAAACACAATTCTAATTTTACAGCATGTACTAAATAAATATTTATTAAAGTTAATCTTCCGTGGTGGCCAAAAGAGAAATGCTAAATCCCCATCCCAGACTCCTTTTCCTCACCTGAAAGAATCAGGGAAATGTGTAACAGGATTTTGAAAGGAACATTTTCTATTGTCTCTACTGGCCTTAAAGTAGAGATTAGTCAACTTTTTCTCCTAAATACTATTAAATACTTTAAGCTTTGCCATATTGCCATTGTCACTTTGCTTTTTCACAAAACTTTAAAAATATAAAACCCATGCTTAGCTCACAGGCTACAGAAAAAGAGGCCCCAGATTATATATGACTCTTCGGCCTTATTCCAGGGCCTGACAGTTTGCTGACCCTTGCTCTATAGCACACAGACAAAACAACATGTGCTCAGCTACCCCTCAGTCAAAAGAGCTACCAACATTGGGGCGCCAACTCCTTCCTCAGGACTTAACTGGAGGAAGAAAAACCCATACAGTTATCTAGCTAGCTAGCTATTATCATTTATTATCTATCTAATCATCCATCCATCTGGCATCTATCTATTTACCCTCTATCAATCAATCCTATAGCTATGAATTTATGTATCTATCATGAATCATGTATAATTGAGCAAACCCTTCAATTGTCTGTCTATCCATCTACCTCTCATTTATAATCTATCTACACCAATCTATCTATTTAAAAACTTGGGCATGGACAGGGAAAAAGGAGTCATCAGTGTCTTTGGAATTGACCTCAGAGGGATGCTATATGAGTGTCTCAGAAATTATTTTGTACCTTTTCTAAAGTTTAAAGGGTGGCTTGGCATGAGGCTCCAGGAGAATCTCTCACAGAGAGTAGACAATATGTGTCTTTGTACGATAAAAATGGGGCACTGTATCATATTGCCCATTTGGATATCTGTATAGGTAGTGGACCTGTTGATCTATGCTGAGCCTATAAAAACAGAAGAGGAGAATAAGGGGAAAAATAATAAAATTTCCACAGGCCAAGGGTACCTCATGGAATTTAGCTGAGTTTGAGCCATCATGTTGGCACCCCACCTGCATAGTAAACTTCTGGTGGCAGGAGCTGAAGTAGACAAAGCGGTAGTGTTAAGGTCAGTTTTCCCATGGAGAACTAAGCAGTGAGACGCCTTGCAATGCCTCCCAGAGGACTCACCCATGTGCCCATGAGAGCCATCAATGAGGTGACTCCTCCACAGTGGGCATGATGCCTGGTCAGGGCCACTCAGAGAACTGAAGACTACTCGGAATGAGGACCACAACAGGAGTTAGATAGGTCTGAGAATGCTCACTGTCATGGGCTGAATCATGTCCCCTCAAAACTCATACGTTGAAGCCCTAACCCACAATGTGACAGTATTTGGAGAAAGGGCTTTTAGGAGGTAACTAAGGTTAAATGAAATCATAAGGGTAGAATCCTAATCCGGTAGGATTGGTGGACTTAAGAGAAAGAGGCACCAGATCTCTCTCTTCCCCCTCCCCCTCTCTCTCTCACTCTCTCAGTCTCTCCACATGAGCACAGAGGAAAGGCCAGGTGAGGACACAGAGAAAAATGGCCATCTGCAAACCCAGAAGTGAGTCCTCACCAGAACCTGGCCATGCTGGCACTTTGCTTTCAGGCTTGAAGCCTCCAGGACTGTGAGAAAATTAATTTCTCTTGTTTAAGCTACCCAGTCTAGGGTATTTGCTATGGCAGCCTGAGCTAAGGCAGCCCTCACTATTTTACCTTACTCTCCTTCTCAATAGCATCAACACACAGAAAGAGCTACACTTTGAAGAAAAGGGTGGAAGATACTTTTCAGAAGCATCCACTGGCATATAGAAATACTCCCCAAACAGTCATCCCCTAGCTGAAACCTGTCCTGGAAGCAAGGGAAGAGATGCAATTGAAATCAAGTCTGAGATTCATTTGTAAACTAGACTGAGTGTTGATAATGCTGTAAGATGTTGGTAAGGGAAAAGAAAATGAATTTGGGTGAGTAGCGTTGAAAGCAAAGGTTGGAAAAGAAAGATGTTTTATATCTATACCCCACAGATTAGAGCCCTACATATTTTCTTTATTTTTTCTCTTCCTTCCTTCCTACCTTCACTTATTCATTTGTTCCTTCCTTCCCTTCCTTTTCCTTTTCTCCTTCCTTCCTTCCTTCCCTTTCCTTCCTTCCTTACTTCTCTTTCCTCTCTTCCTTTCTTATCTTCTGATAGATGTATCCATAAACATTCAACTTCAAGTATTTTCATAAAATCCATTTGTCATTCCTGGGACCTAAAGTCTGTAATATCTCCTGGTTCCCAGTTGGAGGACTGCTTATGGGCTCCTGGAATCCCCTTTTCCAGGACTGAGAGCCAGAAGTGCTGAGTATTTACATCCCCCAAGAGTGGCCCTTAACCAATGACTCCTAAATATGGGAGCATGAAAACCTCAACCTCTTGACCTGGGTGGAAAGTACCTAGAGGCTGATCCATAGAGGCTGAGGATTGGCTCCCAAGACACAGACCTGAGAGGATTATTCTAGTTTAAGTAATCTATTAACCAAGTAAGGAAAAACCAATAAGGAGTAGGAAAAGGAGTGGGGGAAAGCAAGATGGGGAAGGGGAGAAAACCAAGCAAGAGGGTGATCTCAGGGGAAGTCTCAGGGAAAGGCTGAAGTCAGCCTCAATGGATCAGCCTGTGAGTACTTTCCACCCAAGGCAAGGGCTGTGAACTTTCATGTGCCCATACCTAAGAGTCACTGGTTAAGGGCCACCCTTGGGGGATGTAAATACTCAGCACTTCTAGCTCTCAGCCCTGGAAAAGAAGACTCCTGGGGTCCGGCCCATGAGCAGTCCTCCAATGGGGAAACAAAAAATGTAAAAATGAGATCCTAAAGGATCTGGGAAGATAATCAACATTATTTTCTGCACATATTCAGAGAATGTTAGAATGGAAGAGTCCTTGGAGGATGCAGTATCATGGCATGTCTTGATTAGTCATAAGTTGTGACACACACACACAAAGTACTAAAATTTATAAATGATTTTTCCAAATAACTTACTTAGAATGCAAGTTTATCCCTGTAATAATGTTACTCTTGCTGGCAATCCCATGTGCATTCTTTATTGGGGCAGAAAGAGCTGGAGGTACAACTGGGACTCTGAGAATGGCATGTTCCTCAGTGCTGCCTCATTTATGCTCCAGTTCACTCCATGATTCCATTACTGTGGTTCTGATAATATTTCCAGCAATTAGAAATAATTTAGAGCTTATGACTTGTGGTTTTATAATTACTTTAGATTAAAAAAATTATCTGTGAATAAATTTGGGTTTATTTCTAAATAGGCCTATAGGAAAGTATAGTTCTTGCTCGAAACATACGCCAAAAGTCATTACTCTAGTAGAATCCAGCAGGCAGCCTAGTATAGAAGTGAGGCAGTTTATGCGAATGATTAAAAGTGTGCAGTTAAATTGCCCGGAGTCAAATACTGCTTTTGCTACTAACAAAATGTTTTTCATTGGACAATTTGATTAACCTTTTAAACCTAAATACCCTTATCTATTAATAGGAATAAAATTGGAACCTGCTTTATCAGGCTGTTGGAGATTAAAGGAGATAATATGTGTCAAGTGCTTAGGTATGATGCTAGTACACAGTAAGTGCATTATAAATGTTCATTTTAAGAACATAGTTTCAGGAGTTGGAAATGTCTCTGCCTAATTCCGTCTCTCTGTCCTTGGGCAGATAGCTGAGTCTAAGTTTCTTTTTAGTGAAGTGGAGATAATATTAGCATGACTGGATTTCTATGGGGATTAAATGCAATATATGAAATATCTAGCAAACTTGAAGTGCATAATAGATGTTAGTTTCCTGTCATTTCATTGGATATGCAGATACTCTCCACAGCATGAAGGAGAAGTTGTACAACCTCAGGATGAATGCCTTCAGATTCCCCTGTTTCACTGAGTCTTAGTGAAAACCTAGCTTCATCTTATGACTTTGGGAAGATGACCACAGGGACTGTTTAAGCACCTCTAAGTTCTAGTGTTGGAATATGCTCCCTTAAATTAAACTGAAATTTGCATCCATCTAACCTCAACCTTGTTTGCTCCTGGAACAATATAAACTTGAGCTGTTCTTGAGTTAATTCAGTTAGCCAATAGAGCTAAAAATGTTTCATTTCATAAATTAAAGATATACTCCCAAAGACTAAATGTTCCAAGGTTCAGTGGCACATTAGGTGGAGTATTTTCTATGCCTTGATTATAGCAAGGCTTCAAAGCAAAACATGCCAAAGTATTCACAGAACAGTCCAAACTGTTCTGTTCCCTTCAAAAACAATCTCTTGAATCTGCACTATAGCTTCTGGCATAGGCTGATCCCCAGACCTCGTTTTTGGTGCTCAAAACACAGTCTGGACTTCATTAGTGGAATAGAGACAAGGATGGGATTGGATATTCGGATACTTTAAAAAAATTGTTTAACTTGGAGTGAAGGTTGTTGCTTGCAGTAAACAGCTTGAAGAAAGTCTTAGCCGCCCCCCCCCCCCCCCCCGCCCCACCTCAATTACATTCAGGGCTTAGAACCAAACATTACACTTGGGAAAGAGTTCAGGGTCTCTATTAGCATTGAGTGGATGCTTTCTGTGTTTATGGCTTTGAGCAATGGTGTGACAGGCAGGCGGATGAAGGTATGTTCCCTGGTTCGTAGCCAAGATGTGAAAACAAACTAATGTCTATTAATAGATCAATGAATAAAGAAAATGTGGTATTACATGCAAGGCCAGGCACAGTGGCTCACGCCTGTAATCCCAGCACTTCGGGAGGCTGAGGCAGGTGGATCACTTGAAGCCAGGAGTTCGAGACCAGCCTGACCAACATGACAAAACCCAGTCTCTACTAAAAATACAAAAAATTAGCCAGTTGTGGTGGCACTCACCTGTAATCCCCGCTACTTGGGTGACTGAGGCAGGAGAATCGCTTGAACCAGGGAGGCAGAGATTGCAGTGGGACCAGATCAAGCCACCACACTCCAGCCTGGGTGACACAGTGGGACTGTCTCAGGAAAAGAAAATGTGGTATATGCATCTATACATGCAATGAAGTATTATTCAACTTCAAAAAAAAAAAGAAGAAGAAGAAAATTCTGCAATATGTGTCAACATAGATGAACCTTGAGGACATTATGTTAAGTAAAATAAGCCAGTCACAGAAAGACAAATACTGCCTGATTCCACTTAGGTATCTAACAGAGTCAAACTCATAGAATCAAAAAGTGAAATCATGGTTAGAGGAGCTTGGGGTAGGCAAAAATGGAGAGTTGCTAATCAATAAGTATAAACTTTCAGTTATCCAAGATGCATAAGTCCTAGAGCTTGTGACTTTGAACATAAGCAAACAAATCCTTTTTCATTTAAGAAAACAATGTGCCTAGAGCTACCAATACTTGTTGTATACTTAAAATTTATTAAAAGAGTGGATCTCTGATCTGCTTTTAAATGTTCTTACCATGAAAAGGGAAAGAAGAAAGAGAGAGAGTGGGGGGGCAAGAGGGAGGGAGGAAAGAAGGCACGCAGGAAAGAAGGAAGGGAAGGGAAGGGAGGAAGGGAGGAAGGAAGAAAGATAAAGCAAGCTAGTTCTATTAAAGCCTCAATGAGAAACATCAGAGGAGGTCCCATCAGGGACCCATGCTCTGAACCCACATGGCTTTCTTCTTTTAGACACATGGAGTGGTCTGACTTCCTTCCATCCATCCCCTCAACTCTTGTTTCAGACACCCACCAACACCTAAAGCTATATCATACCTCAAAGATATTCACATTTATTGATTCATTTTTTCCTTTCCCCAGCGTTGAACAATTGCTTTGTTTTCTATCTCTATGGTAAGAACTAGGAGAAAGTAAATGGGGTGACATCTTAAAATTCTAAGGTTTCTTTGTCCAAACAAACAAGCAAATAAAACACATGTACACACACACACATACACGCACACCACACACACACAACCCTCCTTTGTGTAGCTTCAAATTTATGTTTGCTTCATCAAGCATATAGCAGCCTCCAAATTACTACTTGTTTTCATCATTAAAGTGCAATCTTAGTCTGAGCAGGAACAAAATAAATCTTTCTGTCTCCAAGATATTTGTTGTGATAGTGCTACCACAGCCATTTGTATTTGTTTTTGTTTGTTCCTCATAATGCCTTCTCAAATGCTGTTTTAAGGCAAGTAGGGGTATTATAGACCAGTAAGTACTGGAAAAAGTCCTGGAGACATTCTCATTAATGAAGGAGGAATCTAAAACTCAGGAAGTACAAAGATTTAGCCTGAACACAGTTACACAATTATTAGGAACAGAACGGCTTTGAGACTCGAAGGTCTTAGAATGTCCAGTCCTCCCTCCAGATGGCCCCCATTGTTTCGGTTGACTCTGGCACAAATTGTTCCTTTCCTTGCTGATGCAGCCTTCTACAGTACTCCTTGATCACTCTTGAAGAACAACTCCAGGGAGCACAGAGTAACTAGGTTCCTATTATGTTCCTGGACATTTATTGGTAAACCAAAAAGTAACGGAGACAGACCTCTATCGATTAGAGGTTTATTTTGCCAAGGTTGAGAATATGCCTGGGAAAAAAATTCACAAGTCATGGTAGGATTTCTGTTCTGTGCTTTTTCCAAAGAGGATTTGAGGAACTTCAATGTTTAAAAAGAAAAGAGCAAGCAGGAGGGGAAGGAAGAAAAAAAAAAGAAGAGAGGGCAGGCAGCAGGCAATGAGGCAAGTAGTTACACTTGGGAACAAAAGGCAGGCAGGTTTTTTGTTTGCTTGTTTTTTTTCATGACTCAGTTCCAAAGCTTAACTTTTTCTTTGGCATAGTGAGTTTGGGGTTCAAAGATTTTATTTTTCTTTCACATATCTTTCTCTTTTTCATTCTCCCTTGTGTCTTCACTGTCCAGGGCCTTCTCTTCAAGAACCACACAGACTATTCTACTGAAAAGCACCCTGGGAAACCCCAGGTCTCTGCTTTTGCCAAAACTGGCTACAGACTCCATCCCAGTATTTCAACATCCTCCACATCATTCCTGACTTTGAACACAGGCAAACAAATCCTTTTCCATTTAAGAAAACAAAGATGACAAACATGAGGAAGTATTAAATTCCAGAACCTTAAAAAGTTCTCCCAAGTCCTGTTTCCAATTAAGTTGAAGCCAGTTAGATTCTAGCTCTCCTCTTTTTATCCTCAGGCTAGAGTTTCCCAAATTTCATCCTATTTTTCACCATCCTCTGCATTATAAACAGACATCTTTTCCTTCTTCAAGAAATCTCATTTCCCAATACATAGGCCCAAAGAAGAAATCAGGGCAGAAAAATCATGTGCTCTTATTAACGACCATTTCAACAATCTCAGTGGGTACAGATGTTGTACCTTTAGATATTTTTCACTCTTTTCACTAAAGAAAACTGGTAGTTTTATCCTCCATCAATAGCATTTTAATAAAATATTTTTATTTTTTAAATATGGGAATGCAATATATTTCTGCCATAAGGGAACTTGTTTAAATTTCTTTAGGCCATTATTTATTGTCTATTTAACTGACTAAGGAACCCCTGAAACCTAGGACATTAGTGTATATTAGCATCCTAAACCATACATTCTTGGAAACGTTTGTCTAATATAAGGCAGCAATGACTTGGTTTAAATGCTTCTGGAATGCAACTCTGCTCATTTTACCTACTCCTTCAGAAAATAATATCTCCAGCTGAAATGCTTAGCTTCATTTGTTTCATGTTTTCTCTATACTGGGCATTATGCTAAAAGAGATATTATCCTCATTGAATAGAAAAAGAAATCTGGATTAAGTAATATATTCGGGAGTTTTTTAATGTAAAAAAGAGAAATCTCAACTTACAGTGGCCTAAGCAACAAGGATTTTTTATTATCTCATAGAGCAAGAAATTTTGAGGCAGAATGACTCTAGGGATGGTTAACTCATTAGCTCAATGACATCATCAGTGATCTGGAACTTTTCCATCTTTTTGTTCTCCCATCTTCAGCACTGCCACTTTGTCAAAGACCAGCTGACCTAACGGGCACAGGCATGCCATGCAGATATGACAATGTCCAACAAAACATGAGAGAGAAGGAGAAAGAATGGGTCTTTGGCATCTATTCAAATGTGGGTTTTTTTTTTTTCTATGAGCCTCTATAAGGTAAAAATCAGACCCTCTATATCAGTTCTCACTGCATGTCAGATCTCAATAAAATAAATGACTTTCTTTTTTGGTTGATTCTTAATATTTTACTGGGATAGTAGTCTTTTCAAAAGTTTATAATCGTGTTATTCAAATATCCTTTTAAAAATTGGCTTAGTTATCACTACACAGTTGCTCTCCCCTCCCTTTCTGTGATATCCTCCTTCCCCCTACCTAAGCATCACAGAGCCTCTCCTCCCCTGGTGACCATAAGGCGATTCTTAGAGGAGGTCTTAGGATGTGCCAGTATATAAAAGTCTGTAATTTCCATGAATTGAAAGAAGTGGGGCTTGATGGACACCTGGTTACTGGCTGGTTTAGCATTTCTTTTCCTCCTTCCCACAATAAATTCTTAGTAACACAATAGGGTCTAATGTTAATTCTTAGTTTGGGGGATTATTTTCCACAACATTGACTGAATTCTTTTAATGTCTAATTAGACAGACCTGCATCCCAGGACTGTGCCAGTCCAGTCACTGTTGGGGGAAATGACTGGGAGCTGGGAATAGGGTCAGACCTACTGGCCTTTTTCAGGTAAACAATGGCACACAAACAGGACTAGGACAGTCTCAGCAAGGAATAAGTGGAGAGTGGCTGTGCGGTAAGCATCCAATAAATAAAGTCAAAAGATACGCACAGTGCATGCCTACAATTATATTATTCATTTAGACTCGAGTCCAAGTGGATATTTGCATTTAAAACCTCTTTTCCAATCATGGTAAAAGAAAGGACTTTGCCTTCTCTGCAAAATAAATTATTACCTGGGCATTAAGTATACCAAGTTAGTTGATTCTTTGAAGTTGCTTGGCTGTACCCTTCCATCTACACTTTTGTGCACTATTTTGAAGTCAAACTAGGTATCTGGGTATGAAAGGAGAAGTCTCACTCTTCTAGGTCCCAAGTAGTGAGATAAATTCCAAGAAGAACTGCTGCCCATTAGAATTAGAAATATCACTAATAATTACTAGTAGGTATTTATATTGTCATTTATTTCTTCAGGTTTTAAAGCATATCATCTTAATTGTGCAGTTCTCAAAGGCAGCGTAGAAGTGAGTAAGAGTTACATCAGGGACAAATATCCTAACCCAACTATTTGTAATTTATAAAAGAACAAAAGTGACCTAGACCAACATCATTTATTTCCTTGGTTCAATTCAAATGACCTGAAATGTACTGGCAGGATTCACAAAGATTTTGAGTTTTAAATATATGAAAGTCCCAGATGGTTTTATTGGCTCGACATTTTTCTATGATTTCATTTTGTCAGAGCAGCCACCTAAGAGCATAACTAACACTGATTTAAGTTGGCCCCTTCCAAACGCATTGAAAAATAATTGAATAAAAAAGAATAAGGCATTAATATGCTGATGTTTCATTATGAATTGCAAAATGATCCACATAGTTCTATAAAATTTCAGGGCCAAAAATAACTCACACAGCAGTGAATTGCAGACATTGATACACTTTATGCCCAAAAATTATTGGGTGAAAGATGGCTTAGAGATTATTCCCCCCACCAAAGAAGGAGAGAGAGAGAAAAAAAATGATCCAGACATCCACTGTCTTCCAAATACTTAGAGAAAAGAAAAAAGTATATATACATTAGTTATCTCTCCAGGTCCACCTGACCATCTAAAACTGACATTCTGAAAACCAAAGGGGAGTATTCTAGTGATAGCAGGAAATTAGAATTTTTGTGGACTTTACACTTTTTCAGAGACATCTGCTTATAGTCATCCTTATGGTCTCACTATTTCCATAGTTTTAGAAGAACTCTTTTCAATTTTGGGGCCAAAGCATTTTTTTCCTTTCTGCCAATCTGTATTTTTTAGAGAGTTAGCCAAAGTGCTAAATTAATATGAAATAGATGGCCAATCACAGTCAAACTGGGAGAGAGGATACATTTGCTTTCTCAGAGTCCCCTGAAGAGCTGTTTTTTTCTCCCTTCTTTGTCTTTTTCCACTTTTGACTAGCCAATTTTGCCCTCTTAGCAAAATCTGTTCTTGAGAGGAAAGACACAAAATACGCACACAGTGCATGCCTACAATTATATTATTCATTTAGACTCTAGTCCAAGTGGATATTTGCATTTAAAACCTCTTTTCCAATCTTTGTAAAAGAAAGGACTTCGCATTCTCTGCAAAATAAATATGATCCAAATATCTCTGGGCCTCACCAGTTTTGGGATACAGCATGTGACATTCAGTGTCATATCTCAGATTTCACAGCGCTTGTCCCCCTCAGCTAACCAGGCCCCTAAATCTGCAAATCTTTTTTCATCATCCCCATCGTGCCTAGTGGCCTGCTGGACTTCTATATCTTATGAACTTGTCCATCAGCCATAGTCACCACTGGGCAAGTGTTGTTTTCCACATTTTTCATGCTCTGTTCTAGCTCCTCCTGGCCAGTATTTCTTTTTTCCTCCTGAGACACTGCTGTGCCTGACATCTGTCATGGCTCACGTGGCCAACCGTGACGATGCCAAAGCTATGCTGAGACTCTTCTCTCAATGGTTCCAAACTTGTCCATCCTTGAGGTACTTACAGTGCGCTGGCAGTTGGTAGAGAGGAAATGCCTTTTCCTGTTATCGAGATACATGATTCCATCCAAGAATCGTAAACATGATGCCTGTATTGCCCGTATTTCTCTTCCTTCTGTGCACCCATTTACCAATTTCTCAAATTTCTTTAGTTTAAATAAATAAATAAACAAGGCCCATGTGGAAATCAATTCTTTGAATGAAGCTTTTGAGGGAGTGCTTTCTGTCCTTGGGGCATTTATCATTTTGGAGGAAGACAAACATAAAACCTATAAAAATCAATGTAATAAAGGGATTAATATGTGGTTTTAGAATAGAAGTGCTGTTTCTAGAATAAAAAAGGAAATAATAATTTTTGGCTGACTAGGCTGAAGAGACTTCAAGGACAAAATTTTAATAAACAAAGAGAAAAGGACCAGCAGCCCATGTAGAGTGGACAGAATGAACAGAGAAACCGAGGTGGGGAGAAGCACAGTGTGTGCCAGGCAGGCTGAGGACTCTCATATGGGGTCTGGGTTCACTGAAGGAAATAGAACTAGAGGACCTGAACTTTCCTCAGTGGAGTGAGAAATCATTTTCCACAGTATGTGCCATGCCTCCCGCTCAATCACATTCAAACCTGATGATTCAGATCCAAAATTGTTTTAAAGGCAACCTGGTTTCATGTATATTTCATGTGTATTTATTTATGTTGGAAAGAATGTGATCTTCAGATCACTGCCTAAAACGGGTTCTTGGTGATATTTTATATACTTGAGGATATAGATGTTTTCACTTCTTCTGGTAGAAAGATATCAGAAAATGAGACTAGCATGTAAGTAATGTGTTTTGCAAATAGCAGGTACTCAATGAATACTTAGGGAAGAAATTTCCATGAAAAGAAAAGACTTTGCTTAACTAGACCATAGTTGCAAAACTGGTTTTTAAGCTTTGTTCTTCAAAGGGACTATAGAGACACGTAGGAGAAGGATTCCTTCGTCTACACACACACACACACACACACACACACACACACGCACGCACATCCTTTAACTAGAAGACCTTCACTTTTTTTTTTCCTATATAGGAGCTCTGAACAAGACTTCCTTAATAGAAAATAAGTGTGTTCATGGTTTAAAACTTTGAAATATATTCTTATAATTATTGAATTAGTACCCCTGAAAAAAGGACAAGGAGGATTTTTGAAATTCTGAAGAAATTGTGATTACAGGAGATTTGCTAATCTGATTAAGAAAGCTTCAAAGCATACTTTGGGAGGCTGAGGCAGGCAGATCATGAGGTCAGGAGATGGAGAAGACCATCCTGGCTAACATGGTAAAATCCCATCTCTACTAAAAACACAAAAATTTAGCCCAGTATGGTGGTGGGTGCCTGTAGTCCCAGCTACTCCAGAGGCTGAGGCAGGAGAATGGCGTGAACTCAGGAGGCGGAGCTTGCAGTGAGCTGAGATTGCACCACTGCACTCCAGCCTGGGTAACAGAGCAAGACTCCGTCTCAAAAAAAGAAAAAACAAAAAACAAAAAAACAAACAAACAAAATGCTTCAAAGCAATAATGTCAAGCAAGACAGAAAAAGATATCATGGTGAGTGATAAGAATGATAAATAAAAATGATTATATAGGAAGTTGAAAAAACTTGCAGAAAATAAAACATTCTAATATTTTTCAATTCTTATAAGCTGTTTACTGAGTAAAGGTTTTAAACAATTAAAATTAAATTTTAGATACTAACAAGTAAACACTATTTCATGTAACACTGATACTTCTTTGTATGGGGATTCATGAACAGGAATACAGAATGGAAGAGGAACATTTTTAGACAGAAAATACCTACTAGTAACAGAATAATTACTAGTGCTATACATCAAATGCTATTCTCAAGAAAATCTCTGAACTTGATGATAGAGATCTATGTACAGAGCATCTTATAAAAGTGTACTATAGACAACCATGTAGAAGCCAAAAAGGGTCAACACCCTTTTTGGAGTGGTTAGGAGAGACGTAATAATACATTTGAGTAAACAGAAGAAGAAAGAGGCCTGGGAGAAGGATAAATTTTACAATAGGCGATACACAGGCAAGGTAAAAAGCAGCTGGAAATAATAATATTAACATTAGGTTAGCCTATGGGAAAGAATGTGAAAAAAACATATAACCATATTGTAAGTTGGGATCATAAATAAAAATGAATATAGAAAGGAAAAAGAACTATCTCAGTAAAGGTTTAGCCAACTAAAGGATTGGCCCAAGTGCCATCTATTTGGGGAATTTAAAACACAAATTTTTAATGAAGTTGCTATGGTTATTATATTTAACCAATAATCATGATGATTTATAGTTTTTTGTGGTGGGAGGGGGGAGTGGTTGTTTGTTTGAGACAGGGTCTCACTCGGGTTGCCCAGGCTGGAATGCAATGGCATGATCTTGGCTCGCTGCAGCCTCAACCTTTGGGGCCCTCACCGAAGCCTCCTGATAGCTGGATCTACAGGTACACGCCACCACACCTGGCTAATCTTTTGTATTTTTAGTTGTAGGGTCCAGCCCCATAGGGTTGCTGGGTTTTTCTCCCCGGGTGTGGAGACAAGAGATTGTAGGAATAAAGACACAAGACAGAGAGATAAAAGACAAGACAGCTGGGCTCGGGGGACCACTACCACCAAGACACGGAGAGTGGTAACGGCCTCGAATGCCCAGCTGCACTGATATTTATTGGATACAAGGCAAAGGGGCAGGGTAAGGAGTGTGAACCATCTCCAATGATAGGTAAGGTCACGTGGGTCACGTGTCCACTGGACAGGGGCCCTTCCCTGTTTGGCAGTTGAGGCAGAGAGACAGAAACAGAGAGGACACAGCCTACACCATTATTTCTTCATATCAGAGGTTTTTAGTACCTTCACTAATTTGCTACTGCTATCTAAAAGGCAGAGCCAGGTGTACAGGATGGAACATGAAGGTGGACTACGAGCGTGACCACTGAAGCACAGCATCACAGGGAGACGGTTAGGCCTCCGGATATAACTGCACGTGGGCCTGACTGATGTCAGGCCTTCCACAAGAGGTGGAGTAGAGTCTTCTCTAAACTCCCCCGGGGAAAGAGAGACGCCCTTTCCCGGTCTGCTAAGTAGCGGGTGTTTTTCCTTGACACTGACGCTACCGCTAGACCAAGGTCCGCTTGGCAAGGGGCGTCTTCCCAGACGCTGGCGTTACCGCTAGACCAAGGAGCCCTCTGGTGGCCCTACCTGGGCATAACAGAAGGTTCGCACTCTTGTCTTCTGGTCACTTCTCACTGTGTCCCCCCAGCTCCTATCACTGTATGGCCTGGTTTTTCCTAGGTTATGATTGTAGAGCGAGGATTATTATAATATTGAAATAAAGAGTAACTGCTACAAACTAATGATTAATGATATTCACATATAATCATATCTATGATCTATATCTAGTATAACTATTCTTATTTTATATATTTTATTATACTGGAACAGTTCGTGCCCTCAGTCTCTTGCCTTGGCACCTAGGTGGCTTGCCACCCACATTTAGTGAGACAGGATTTCACCCTGTTGCCCAGGCTGGTCTCAAAGTCCTGGATTCAAGCAATCTGTCCACCTTGACCTCCCAAAGGGCTGAGATTACAGGCATGAACCAATGTGTCCAGCTAGTGATTTAAGTTAATGCAAGTATTTGCAGTCTAACTTGTTGTTAATAATGGAGTATGGTTATGTTGTATCAATTAGGAATTTTTTATTTACAGCATGTTAGTTGCTATTCATCTAAGTACCATAATAGACATAATAATTATGCTATTCTTGTGGCCTGAAAAGGTGATATTTATGCTGTGCTCTCTCTATAAGAAGCAACAAATGAGGGTAAGTAAATGCCACTTTTGCATAGCACTTGTCCTTTAGGATCTCTGGGAACACTTCCCAGGTGGGTTGATAAGAAGAAGAAGAATGAAATAACTTCTACCCATATTATGAATCTACTGTTGCATGTCAGGGTGCATTGATGTTAGAGATTTTATCAACAGCCTGGAACATTTGTCTACTGCTATGAAAGTGATCCATATCATCATAGCTAGGCACAGAAATAACTTCGTCAAGTTTTGTCAAGGAATATGGAGGAGAATATGAAGTTGTTTCGTACAAAATAGAAAGAGCCTTTTTTTTTTTTTTTTTTTTTTTTTTGAGATGGAGTCTCACTCTGTCACCCAGGCTAGAGTGCAGTGGCACGATCTTGGCTCACTGCAACCTTAGCCTCCCAGGGTTGAAGCAATCCTTCTGCCTTGGCCACCCCAGTAGCTGGGATTACAGGCGCACACCACCACACCCAGCTAATTTTTGTATTTTAGTAGAGACGAGGTTTCACCGTGTTGGCCAGGATGGTCTCCATCTCTTGACCTCGTGATCTGCCCACCTTGACCTCCCAAACTGCTAGGATTACAGGCATACGCCACCATGCTCAGCCAGAAAGTCTTCAATACAACCTTTATTGACTTTGGACAGAGTCTTCAACCCCCACCCATTCATTACCCTTTATATTTGAAGACAAAACCTACTCACAGAACCATTTGGCATGCAGGATATCATTCTGAATTGGCTCACTTGAAAAAACTTTTGGCCACAGGAGTTATATAAACCTTTTCATTAAGGTCCTATAGACCACATTTTAGATACTATTTTAAAACTATGAGCCGTGTCAGCCAAACAGACATTCTGGAACAAAAGACTGGAGATAAACAATCTGAAATTTTTTTCCTTTGCTGGAGGAAGTGATTCTTTAGGCTGAAATCAAAAGCAACAACATTCTGTCTGTTTTTATGCAAGCCAAAATCTACAGACACCTGGAAACACCAGATAATGTTTTTAAAAGATTACTTCCCCTCAGATGGCCTGAAAGTGAGATGTGGACTCATAATCCTTTGCTCACCCAAAGGCCTTATGAAAGTTCCTCTCCCTGACTTGAGGGCACAGGATGTGCTATCACATCAATTTATCCGGAAGACACAGTAATTCCACTTCTCCTTGAAACAAACCTATTCTTATCTAGTAAAACTAGTAATGAGAATTCTGATTGTATTTGTTTTTCTCTTACAGGAATTTATAATTTGGAGTTTCTAGCATTTATAGGCACAGGAATGAAAACTCAAAATTGATTGTCAAAAGATGATTTTCACAGAGCCATGTGAATTCATTCCACAGTATTTGCTTCTTGGTCAATCCAAAAAACAACTGTCTTGTCATTGCAAGTTAAAGTAGAACACGATTAAGGCTTACATTTTTAGTTTTATGCAAAATTTACATTTTTTAAATGAACATTTTCATGTTAAGGTTGAGAATAAGAGAAGTTTTTTCAGAAAAATTGTTTTATATTCTGTCTTTATGAAAGAAATGAATGTGCAATGCAAGAAAAAAGATTATATAAAGAAGTGTAGAAATGTATGTATGTGTTTCTGGAAAGGAAATAAATAGCTTTCATCAGATTCTCAGATATTTATGACCCAAAAAAGGTCAAGATACTAATAAAGAGTTAGTTCATAATCATGTCCTTGGTTCTATTCTATTTAGCTCTCTAATATCAAGTTGAATCACACACAACCGCGCACAAGTGTATGATAATTTTTTACTTACAAAAACAGCAATTTTGCAAGGCACAGTCTAATATCTTCAATGAATTCTAAGAAGCATGCAAAAGTAAGGAAGAATAGCTAATATGTTGGACCCAGAATCAAGTTTGAAAAAAATCTTGGCATACTGAGATATGGAGTAGATATATATTACAATGAAAGATGACAAAAATAAGCCAAAAATCCTACATGGAGCTGCACAAAACAACATTTTTCAAGCATAGTGTAGCAGAGATATTTCAACATGCAGGTAAAAGAAACCCCAAGGACCTAGATGAAGACAAGCTCTGCATGAGATAACAACATGGCAGGGCTGCTAATGAACAAAAACAGTCTCAGCATTAGGCCAAGCCATTGACTTTCACTCAATACTCCCTGTATGCAAGACTTTGTATTAGGCATTTTAGATTTACTTTCTCATGTAGCTTTCATAACAGCACTTTGAGGTAAATGTCAATGGCTCCATTTGATAGGTGATAAAACTGAGCACAGAAAAGCTGCATGACTTGCCTACAGTTAATATGTGTTGGTGATGGAAAATGTAATAATTATTAATAATAATTTGCTGAAATGTATTGAGCTTTTCCTGATAATCAGGAACTATGGCATGTTCCTACATGATTTGGTTTCTTACTGATATTAATACTTATAAAAACACTCTTAGGCAAATATTATCATTTCACAAATGAGAAAAGTGAGGTTCAAAGATTCCATCTAGCTTGATAAAGGTCTTCAAACTCCAGCACCAGATATGAACACGACAGCTTTAGAGAAAGTGTTTAAGCAGATCCCATGATTGGAAAAGGTCAAATTCCTTATTATACGTATATCACCAAGAGGCTCTGCTTCTCTGATCTGATTATGACTGATACCCATGTAGAAACCTATCTGTACTTAGGTTTACACAAAATTCTGGGAGATTACATGCTCACATATTAACAGCAGTTATATCTGAGAAATGGAATTCATAATGCTGACTTTTGTCTCCTCAAATGTATGCTCTAAATTCTTGACAGGGAACATATGTTACTTGAGAGCTGATAATTTTAAAAGTGAAAGTTATTTTTAATCCTCCTCATTACTGAGTTCATTTATTAGAAAAATGTCATTACCACTGAACCCGTGAACTTGAGCTCTAACATGGTACTATAAGCGCACGTGAGTTCCCCAATACTGAGACAAGTCAATAGATTGCGTAGGAAAGGATGGTAAAAACTATATTCTGTATCTGAAAAGAAAATTAATAGAGCCAGAATAGTTATTTGCCTTGTAAATGTACAAGCCCAGTGAGACCACTTCCTTCTGCAAAGACAATGGAAAAGTTCACGCCGCCACCATGCCCCTCAGTGAGCAGGAACTGAGGCCTTCAGCGAGCACGATGCTGCCCTACAGGACCCATCAGACCAACAGGGCCATGTACATGACCTGGGGGTGGAGGTAGTTACCTAAAGTGCCAGCTCTCTCTCCTCTGTAGAAGCAGACATATACAACTGACTGTAGTGACATACACAAACAAATGCGCTCAAACTTAGTGCTGAAAAGCAAACCATAAAGGAGAAATTGAGGTTGAAAGAGACAATCAGGTAAGAAGTGCAGAGAGAAGTGGGAAAGTAAATGTGGGCAAGAAATGGGGCTGAAACAGTGGAAGAGAGCAGTTGAGCAAGTTGGGGGTGAGGCAGGAGGAAGGGGAGGGGAGAACTGTGAGTGGCAAAGAAAAATGCAGGGAAGAGAAGGTTTTACTTCCCATCACACAGCTGCTTCTGACCTGTGAGATGCCACCTCCTTTTGGGGTTCTCTTTTATCTTTTCCTTTTGTCTCTCACCCTTCCCGCCCATTAGTTCTCTTCCCTTTGTTATTTTCTCTCTTCCTCTCTTTCTTCAAATTAAAATCCCTTTTGTCCTGTGAAGCCTAAGAATGACATAAATCGCAAAAATAAAGAGTCTATAGAAAGAGAGGAAGGGGAGGAAAACAGTAGGGAGGTTATGGAATTCTAGCACAAGCTTCTAATGAATTAAAAGTATGCAAATGGAACTGCAAATAAAGAGACGCATAATGCATAGAAGCTTAGGGAGGGCATGGGAACTCCTGGCACCAGTTTAACTTTGTTTGTCTAGGGTTCTGTCACATAGTGAAAGATTATAGTCATTATTTGAGCTGAGTTAGACACATTCATGAGCATTATGTTTAATGAAAACAGAAGCATAATTGAGGCCTGAATCTCCCGTGAAAAGAAAACACTAGAATACACATATACACACACACTTTTTTAAAAAAAATGTAAGAGTATGAATTAGAGTAGGAGTCAGTAAACTACAGACCAAGACTTCACTCCAGTGCCCCCTGTTTTGGTACAGCCAGTGAGCTTAGAATGATTTTTATATTTTTAAAGGATGAAAGAAAATTAAAAGAAGAATATTTTGTGACACATGAAAAGGATGAAATTTCAGAGTCCGTAAATAAAGTTTTATTGAAAGAGGGTCACCCCATTCATTTACCTATTGTCTGTCTTTTATCCTACTGCTTTTACTCTACAATGGCAGAGTTGTGTAGTGGTGACAGAGATTGCATGTCCCATCAATCACAACATATTTACTCCTGGCCCATAACAGAAAAAGATTGCCAAGCCCTGACTTAGGGCATTGCTTACCGACAGGGAAACGTACACTTTGCTACTGATGATCAAATGGTTGGGAAGTCACCGCTCTGTGTCCCTTTTAGATTTCTCACTCTCTCTTCTCCATTATAGGATTGTCCCAGAAAAAAAAAAAAAGAGCTTTATAGGTGTGTTAGTCTTTTTAATTTTTAAGGATTTTTTTTTTTTTTGGCCCATAAAAAGCAGTACCTCAAATTATCATCCTATTTGGTATAATCACTATTTGTTATAAATAGAGATTTGTTATCAATAGTTATCTAAAGTGCCAGCTCTCTCTCCTCTGTGAAAGCAGACAGGTGAAAGGCTGACTGTAGTGACATACACAGATGTGCTCAAAGTTATTTGTTATAGAGATTATACCGAAAAGAGATTTATATAGAGATTTTACCAAATAGAGATGATAATCTCTGTTTGATAAATAAATAAATAATGTCAAGTACATCTCATTTTGTGCTTTTCGTGTTTACTCTTTTATTTCTGGAGGCGACTTACCAATAAACCTAAGGAAAAAGCATCTTTTTCAGATAAACACCCAAGGCCATCATAAAAATAAGTCTCTTCTTAATTGCTTAGCTCATGATCTAGATTTTCTTTTTTTTTTTTTTTTTTTTTTTTTTTTGAGACGGAATCTCGCTCTGTCGCCCAGGCTGGAGTGCGGTGGCCGGATCTCAGCTCACTGCAAGCTCCGCCTCCCGGGTTCACGCCATTCTCCTGCCTCAGCCTCCCGAGTAGCTGGGACTACAGGCACCCTCCACCTCGCCCGGCTAGTTTTTTGTATTTTTTAGTAGAGACGGGGTTTCACCGTGTTAGCCAGGATGGTCTCGATCTCCTCACCTCGTGATCCACCCGTCTCGGCCTTCCAAAGTGCTGGGATTACAGGCTTGAGCCACCGCGCCCGGCCGATCTAGATTTTCTTAAGTGACAAAGATCCTTACTGAATATCAAGAAAACATTATGTGCAGTGAAAATCCATGATAACCCTCACAAGAATCTTGGGATTGTCATGCTCAGATTTGGAGGAATGTTCATGCCCATTCAGCATTGCTAGGTAAATTAGCCACCATTTCCACATAGAAAGTTTCCGTAGAATTTTTAGAAACAGAAATATTTTTGTAACTTTGAAAAAATGTCATTTAACTGTGATTTTGTACAGGTTACAGGTGTGTGAAGGAGGTCACAGAAATCACAGAAATAATGCACGCTTAAACTGACAGGTGGTCTTTTCTGAAGCCTAGATGATACTTCACTACAACTCCTTATGAGTTAACCAGAAAATGTTCACTCAGCACATAGTCTCAACTAGAGCAGTATATACATCATATTTATTTTCTTTGAAATGGTAAAGATTCAACATTACTGCAACTACAGCATTAAATACTTTCATAGTTACCTTTATAAAACTTCCCTTTTTATTATTAAATTCATCAGGTTTCAGGCAAGGAAACTATTGTTTCCATAAATAATCAAAATCAAAGCACAATAGTGATATCAGAAAGTGACAATCAGGATCATTTTTTGTTGTTGTTCTATGTATTTATTTGTCTGGGTTTTTTTAGATTGATTTCCTTGTGGCATTCAATCTTTAGAATATTTAGATAAGTGAAGTAGCAGATCTATTAAGCAATATCAAAATAATCAGAATTATAAAAATCATAAGTAAAGCTAAAATGAAATGCCCAAACACTGTTTTACCCATGGAGGTGCAAACTGTAATCCTGCTAGAAGCTGAGTCACCCCATTACCATCAACCTTCCAATTAGAGCTTTGGGGTAATCTTTTGGAATTGCTGTAATATTTAAAAGTAACTGGTAATTACATAATTTATAAAAGTATCTGTTCATTATGACAAAGCCACTCAGGGGAGACAAGGAGTACATGTAATGTAATATAACAGGTTGATTGTATAAATGGTTCAGCCACTTTACTGCTATTACTTTATGCTGAACAATAAGTAATGGTTCAGTTCAGTCTAAAGCTCATCACAGTGTGCTTGCCTCTTACACTGCTGGTTCAGGTCTTTCTTTTGAAGAAAACTGGTTGATAATGTATAATATGTCAGAATGTAACACAAAAAAAAGTATAGCTCTAGACACTTATTTGGAATTAGTGTGAAACAAGCTTACGTTTCAATCCATCAAGAAGAAGATTGCTTCCCAAATGGGGTTGGTGCTATGAATTAAGAGCAAGTAGTAGTAGGCAGAAAGGATGTTGCTGTACTTTGAGAGGCTCACTAATTTCCTTGGTGCTCAGCTGTTGACTCTTACGTAGGAGTGCAGGGGTGGAAGTGCTGATGATGTCCCGTTTTGTGAAGAAGTCATATCCAGCTTCCTTGTTCATGTTAGTCCAGCTACAGGCTTTACAAGCCTTAGAATTGTAGTCTGTGGATTGCAATGGATACTTTCAAATTTGACATGTACTGCTACTTCTGTATTTTAAAATACATATATAAGCTTCATTACAAATTGACATTACTTTTTATTGTTCAGACAACCAGATGTCCACAATGATGTAAAATAATTCTTAAAACTTAAATGGAAGAACAATTATCTGTTATCCTTTTGTAAGCTTCCCTTTAAGCCTACCAGATTCATAAATTACATTAGGGATTAGTGTAGATAATTGCAAGGTAGTATTTTAATTCGTTTTATTATTTTTTAGGTATGGTAAGCCCAACAGGTCAAGAGCTGATTGCCATTGAAATGATACTTTGTTGATCACAGTTCCCAAGCAGACAGGCACACCACACTCTGCAGGACCACATGGGGAATCACTGGAGTGAGTAGTGGGGAGAGGGAAAGGGAAAGGGAGGTGGAGAGGGAGACACTGTGGGCAAGAGCCTTTACTGTGGTTTCTTCTGGAAGGAATGGAATAGGCAGGGTATGCAGGCTTAGGACTGGCTAGCTGAAATAATTTCAGCAGGCTCTGGGGCACAGGAGCTGCCCTTTGTTGTCTGGTATCTGAGCCTGGAGTCATTAGGGCGGGTGGATAGTGGTTGAGGGTGTGAGAGCCCAATAAAGCAGGTGGTTGGATGGTTGGAGCTGTGAGCTCTGGAGTAGTTGATTTGCTCTTGAAAGCATGCTTGATGCAGAGTTGCTTACCATCTCTAGGAATTGGCTGACCTTGAGAGGGGCAGCAAAGTCCCAGATGTCAAAGTAATCAGAACACAAAAAATGAAAAACACAGTTAGTGCAAGTATTCACTCATCTTTATTGCAAAGTGTTGAATATATTTCTTCTTACTATGAAAAATGGCTTTGATTCTTATTATTACTGATAAGAGTGAAACAATTCAATGCAAAATTTTTATATTGCCTTTCTTCTCCACAAATTCTCTTTGTATCTTCCATCATTTTTATCTAATGTCTCCTGACTCAGAAGAATCATCTCTACTTTAATTGTAAATATTGGTCTTCATCTTACTGCTTTAATGCCAGTTCTAAAGCAAATCTTCATGAATAATTCTCTCTCCATATATATTTTGAGTTTTCTAATTTTTTTTATCTCTACAGTCCCATGCTCTCTGCCTATAACATATTCAGACCTTCTCTATTCTAAATTCATTTTGTGTATATAGGGTTGCCCATTAAGCAATCACCTTAGTACTGTCTTTTTCTTCATTGTCGCAATTCTTGAAATTAGCCTCCATTCATGGCCTCTGAGGCCTCAGTGTCATTTCTTAACCCCTTATCTTATGGTATGGCTCTGGCCCCACATAGATTTCTCTTTTATTGTTGTCAAACCCAGCGATATTTGTCTGCAGGACTCAGTACTATTGGCCTCTTGCTTAAACTGTCCTTTTCTCTTCAATATTGTGGCATCAAATTATCTCTATTAAATGGTCTGGTCACTTCTAGTCTCTTTTCATGGCTTTGCTGAAGCTCTCTACTTTCCTTAGAGTCTCTTTCTTAAGTCAAAGTCACACTGCCAGCTCCCAACTCAACCTTTGTCCCTGGATTCCTCCTCGTGGCCTTGAACTCAATCTAACCCAATCCAGCGTCAGCATCCTCTCATCCCAGTGTGCTCCTTCTACTGTCTTCACTTTCTAACACTGTTCTCATTACCTTTTGGTTCAAAATATTAGAATCACCTTTATATCTTTCAAATCTATTGCTTGCCACATTATACTAATTGGCAAATCTTGCCTGCTCTGTGTCAATAACCATTCTTACTTCTTTGTTTCTAGGCTCACAGTCATTATCCTTCTTTGAGCTATTATTTACTCTCCTAAGTTCCTGATTTGGCTGTATGTCTTCAGTTTCTCCTCTGTTAGTAGTAGTCTTTACGGGATGTTTCAAATGCCAGGCATGCACACAGGCTCACCATTTGCAATTTGCCATTTTCAGTTCCTATGAGGGGTACTTTCATTACGCTTCCCTTGCCCTAGCAGACAGTCTTTATGAGTGAGAAATCAACCCTAACTCTCAGACTACTGATACTGGAAAAATTATCAGTGAAAATAATAAAGCCAATAATTGTAGTGTCTAAGTCCGCAGGTCATTGAATAATTCGTGTAACCTTTACTTCTCTTTCCCTTTCATGCCTGTTTATAAATAAAAACCCATATAATAGTAGTAACAGACAACTCCTGGATTCCTGTTCTGATTTCAGTTCAGAAAAGAGTGGACTTGGCCTCCCCTCCTTGTTTGTTAGTATTAGAATGGCACTGGTTATCCCATTATTGGAATGACCGATGAGTAAGTAGACAGGTCTTTTAAAGTGACATTCCAATCAACTCTGAAGAACCTGGAACCATAAACTAAAGAAAAAACTGAGTTGGTGCCTCTGGAGTTTGGGCTCCCACCAAAAAAGTCCTTGCCAATCACAACCTTATTTTGGCTGCAATCCAGATGTCAGAACAGCAACAATGGTGCAGAAGAAAAAGAGGATTTTCTCAGAGTAATCTTCATGGTCTGCTGAGAACATAGCCAATCCTTTATCTCCCCTTGACAGAAATGGTGTCCTTTTGTAGCCAGGGTCCTTTGGTTAAAAAATATATATTACTACTTGCTTAAGTGACAGGTGGTTGGGGTTCCTAGTTTTGTCTCTGGCAAATTTATAAAGAAGAAAAGTCAACCACATGGCCCAGAGATAAGGGGATAAAGAATACTCTGACATAGCCCTCATTCTTCGCAGCTTATTATGTAGTTGGAGAAAGGACTATGCTTCATGGTACAGGCCATTCTGGAACCATATTGATGTTCCCTGTTAATCTACCCTCCACACTGCCTCCTGAAAAGCCTGTAACTATGCTCATATTGCTACTCTAGGGGGTTTTCACCAAGAGTGCTCCCAACTTAACTGTAACCACTTGACCCTAGTATTCAAGGCCCTTCCTAGTATAATCCCAATATATTTCCCAGCTGTAGCTCCCTCTAAACTGGCCTTTTCTTTAGTGCATTCTGTCTACACTGCCTCTATATCTTTACTCATATGGTTTCTCTCCCTACTGCAATCCCTTGCCTTACTGACTCACACAATATTTATTTAGTACTAACTGTAGGCCAGGCACTTTGCTATATGGTAGGAACTCAAATGAGTAAAACCAACATAGTCCCTGTCCTTACGCAGTCTATAAGACAATGGGAAAGACAGACATTAGTCAAATACCACGGATTTGTTTAAGTTACAACTCTGATAAGTGCAAGCAAAAAAAGACACTCAGAGCTACGAGCATTTTTAGAAAGGGAACTTGACAGAAGTGCCAGGAAAGAGAAATTGAGAGCTTGGCAGTATAGTTGCAGCACAGTACACACTGGGTCCTGCTGCCGAAATCCTTCTGACCTTCTGGAACCTCTCTGGAGCTCTTTTCTGAATCTCTTCAGTAAGGTCACGCTTTTGTTGAATCCATCCCAGACTTTGTGTATACCTTTTCTATGGCCCTTCTCCTACTCTACTTCCTCTCTTATCTTCCTTTTAGATATTAAGCAATTCAAGGTTAGAGACTCCACTCTTCACATCTTTGTATTTTTTTGGCATTTCCTAAAACAATGCCTTGGATACAATAGGTGCTCATTAACTATTTACTAAAGGAATTGCCTTGTGTTAGTCCATGTTCATGCTGCTAATAAAGACATACTCGAGACTGGGCAATTTATAAAGGAAAGAGGTTTAATCGACTCACAGTTCCACATGGCTGGGGAGGCCTCACAATCATGGTGGAAGAACAAGGGACATCTTACATGGTGGCAGATGAAAGAGAGCTTGTACAGGGGAACTCCCCTTTATAAAACCATCAGATCTTGTGAGACTTACTCACTATCATGAGACTAGCACAGGAAACACCCGCCCCCATGATTCAGTTACCTTCTACCAGGTCCCTCTGATGACACGTAGGAATTATGAGAGCTAGAATTTAAGATGAGATTTGGGTGGAGACACAGCCAAACCATATAGGTCTTAATTTCTCCAAAATGTATCTAAATATGTGCCCTGATGACATTTTCATGAGATTAATAAAAAAAATACTATGGAAAAAGAAAGATGATGCAACAATCCATAAAACAGCCAATCAATCTCTGAGCTATTGAGAACTGGTTAAGCATCTATAGGTAAAGAAATAGAAACATATTAACCACATGTATATGTGTGTGTATGCATATATATGAATATATGTATATGTATATGTCGGCAGGCATTGCATGATTGTAAAAAGCACCATTCTTTGGAGTCAGACAACCTGATTTCAAATGCTGGCTCTACTATTTGTCAGTTGTGTGACCTTGAAAAAATTATACTTAAAATGGGAGTGATACTAACAGCACACTTCACAAGATTGCCATGGAGGTTAATTATGTAAAGCATTTAAAACATATTTCACATTGACATATGCCTCAAGAACCTGTCACAGTCCTCATTCATCAGGGAGAACTTGGCTGGCTGCTCCTTAAGTTCTGTCTTCCAACTCCCTAGAATCGGGCTTAGGCAACCATCAGGGTCTGGCAAGGCCAGATTCAAACTAGAGGAGCGAATTGTCACAGAGAAGCCACAGGATGAAACAAGGAAGCAGAGCATTCGATCCAGACAGAGGTGCATTCAAATCCACTCTGCCAAATTATTTCAGCTCTCAGAACCTCAGGGTCCTTATGTGTAGAATTGGGATTGTGGTGGAATTTGAGAATAAGGTCTGACCTTCAGGATGTAACGTCCAAGTCCCTGGAAAAAGCCTTTCCTCTAAAACAGCCTCCTCAGAGTCCTCAACAAAGTGAGACATTCCTTTTTCAGAAACTAAGACTGATGCCGTGATAACTTGGTCAAATGTTCCCTTTATATCAAGGTATATAGAAATTCTATTGTTTAGAAAATAGGATACTCAGTAGTACAGATTCATTGTCTGTTTCTCTGAATAAGAAGGCTGTTTCTTACTGTCTACTGGAACAGTTCCATTACATACAGGGAAACTACTCATTGTTTTTACTTTCATTTGCCAAATTCTCATGTCAAAAATTTTTAATTAAAACAAGTTCATACTGGTCTATTAACAAACAGAAAGTTTGAGCAATTCTAGAATTCCAATAAATACAATCTTGCTTTTCACCTCCAAATACCACTTTTGAAATATAAAGATTTGGGGGTATGTTTTTGTGATGTCTCATAGTACTCCAGCATTATGTTCCTGCTTAGACTTTCTCTGAGAGACTGCCCATAGTCAATGGCTGCTTTTCTAAGACAAAATATCCTTGACCTCAGTGTGACCTTTCATATGTAGAGAACAGACAGAATCCAAAAAGTCTCAAAGTAAGAAAAAAAAATTGACTTCATAAACTCACACTGTCTATGAGAAATTAGGCAAACCTGGAGTGACAGGAGTATGCGCTAACTTTCACAACAGTTACTTGAAGTTCTGGAGCAGACACATCATGCTTTCAAAGTTCATCACTTTACAGAATTTAAAAGGCCTGGAGTTAAATCTTGACACCCTTTGTGGTACATGCTGAGTTCAGCCAGTTTAATAGAGCCACAGGTATTGATTTTGATCTTTCCATATTTTTAATGTCATCTTGATTTGGATACATGGGCTCAGATAGGCTGAAATTGATTAGGACTGATGTTAAGAAAAATTATTAAGGCAGCAAAATTTATTTTCATTGGCCTCTGTACTTTCCATCGTCATCCTTTCTCCCATGGCAGCTGCTCACCCAGCCATTTTCCCAGTACTTTCATGATGTCTGGGGCCTCCATCCATGCTGTACCATTCTCCCTAGAAAAGCCCTCATGTTCCAGCTCTGTGAAATTTACCTGTTAGCTGTGGCCATCTCCCAGCCCTCCCTTAGTTGACAACTTGCAACATTTATTCTAATGGGTTAGTGAGTACTAACGTCTTAGTGAACTCTCTCTTCCCCTTCCTGGAATACTCTTCATTTCTCTTGTCCTTGAAAAATTCAACTCATTCAATTTAAGTGTAATTTCTTTGAATTTTTCCTGAATTCTCCTAGGAATAATTAGTTGGTCTTATTCTGTGTTCCCACAATACTTTCTACAGGTAGTCTATAATTTTTTTTTTTTTTCCTGAGACAGAGTTTCGCTCTTGTCACCCAGGCTGGAGTGCAATGATGTGATCTGGGCTCGCTGCAACCTCTGCCTCCCAGGTTCAAGTGATTCTCCTGCCTCAGCCTCCCAAGTAGCTGGGATTACAGGCACGTGCCACACCTGGCTGATTTTTGTATTTTTAGTAGAGACAGGGTTTCACCACATTGGTCAAGCTGGTCTTGAACTCCTCCTGACCTCAGGTGATCTGCCCGCCTCGGCCTCCCAAAGTGCTGAGATTACAGGTATGAGCCACTGTGCCTGGCTGCTAATTCTTATAAGACTTTATTATTTTATTATTTTGGGGATTGTGTGTCCTTCTTTCCCTCATTAACTCTGAGATTTTCGATGGCTGGAAACTCAGCATATCTGTCCCAAAGTTTCCAGGTTAGCCCCTTAGTACTTTCACAGCAAATACTTACTGAATCAATAAGTGACTATAATAATGTGAATTTTAGATCCTCTTTAGTTCTTTCAAAATATTCAGTCTCTGAGCGGTAGAAGAGAAAACAAAGTGACTTCAATCCCCATTAAAAAATGCTTTTGAGTAGACCTTTTTCCTGGAATACCAACCTGAGGACAACAGCATGTTCAAAGTCAGCCAGTTGTGCCACAACATACTTTATCAGTAACCCTTGGAAATGACAGAGCCCCAACTGCTTTGTTGCAAGCCTGTTTCACTGACCCGAGTGATTCCATATCATTTTTTGCTTTTATGCCAGAGAGAATCTAACTGCACGATATTCCCATCCAAGGACTTGGTATCCCAAGTTCTCTGTGAGTAAACAATGTATTCTTAAAGAGACAAAAATAATACATTTTAACATGAGACCTATTCATTCTCTCAATCTCTTCTTTTTCTGGAAAATGATGACAATTGGTGATTCTAAAATCTGACCAGCCAGAGGGAAAAATATTTGGCCTTGAGCAGGCCTTTCTTTGGTGCCTCCCCTCAAATCCTATCATATCAGCAGCCATCTGCACCACTATGTAGTTTAGGCTATGACCAAAGACATTACATGGACTGAAGTTACACTTTGAACATCAATGAGAAAAATTCATGTCAAATGAGATAGTTGCATCATTTATACAGATGTGATTACCTCCAGGGTAACAACAAAAGGGTGATATATCCGCATCTTTCATTATCAAAATTGCCTCACTTCATGTTTTAACATGAGAGTAAAAGCATGGTGAAAGACGTTTGTTGTGGTACTTAGTGTATAATATCTCCTGTTGCTCTGGAAAACCATGCTAAATAGCTATTTTTGTCATTGTTGTTGTTATAGTCCCAAATATATAATCACAAACATAAGATCTAGACTTTTGTGGGAAGCTGGACATATGCTGAGTTAAGCCACGAGAAACAGATCATGTTGATGGCCTCCGAATCATTTGCTTTGGCAGAAATATTTGTATAATTCCTAGATATTTACAGAAATAAACATAACATGTCGAAATGTGCAGTATTGGGGATTGTGATTAAGAAAAATATAACATATATCAAACAAAGGAGGAAAAAATGCCATCTGGCCTTACCAACATACTCTATCTAAAACCTACTTTTTAGTTTCTCTGCTTATTTGTCTCCTGTTCCAGATGTCTTTAACTAATTACTGTCTGTACACTTTTTTAGTTGGCTTTCTTATCAAATTCCATATGTTTATTACCTTTTGCCTGAAATACTACTGCCTGAGTTTCTTACATCCTGTTTTCCATTTTTTAAAAATTCTTCCAGCTACATCCTTAATCCTATCCTCCCTAAATTTTTGTAGGACCTCACCACCTACTAACTTAAATAACTGCAATGTTTTTTCTCTCCCAGCATCTTCTTTGCCTCAAATATGAAGATGGCTGTGTGAGTGGTCAAAGAGACCCACAACTCATTGGCCGTGTGTAGAATTTTGTGCAAGTTCAGCTTAACTTTCTGAGCTTCAGTTTTTGTCCATCAGTTTAGTCTACCTTGTTTGCTACAGCTCAAGTAAGCAAACATAGATGAAAAATAAGTGATAGAAAGTAGTGCCCTGTCAGTACACCACTGACCTGCTTTATGGGAGCTTCATCCTCATCAAATGCTTTCAAAATCCCTCTCTAGTTGCACAGTGCTCCATGACCTATGCTTCCTGACCATCACCCGGCATGCCACCATGTTTCTCCCTTTCCCCTCTGGCCCACTGGAGTGGATCTGTGTTCTCTGAGGTTTCTGAAAGTGGCATCTATGCCAGCATTGGCCACTGTTGCCTTCCAAAGGCTGTCAGGATTCCAGTGCCCAAGGCAGGAGAGTATCCATGCCCCTGGCAGGGTTGCTGATTGCCAAAGCCACAGCTGCTTGAAGCAACAAAAAAAGCTGCCTCTGTCTCTAATGTCAGACAACTGTCATCACCACTGCTATCACCGATGCTACTGCTTCTCTTACAGGGACCACCCGTTCCCAGTGCTGTGGACAGTCTGCATGCCAAGGCTCTGTGGGGATTTTGGAGAAGCAACTGTTTTAATTTCCATTACCTCTGTTGGTGCAGTCCCTACGCTAGGATTTGGCAAACATACATGGTAATTGAACCAAGGACCATCCAGCAGACACCAAGCTGTCACTGCACTCATTCCTATATACCCTTCGCAGACGACATTTTGACCCTTTTTCCTTACGAGAAGTGCCTTTCCTCAGGCTCACTCATTGTCAGGTAAAGAGCCCTTTCTCACATCTGGTCTGTTTGTTTTCCAGATGCACAAAGCACACACAATCCTCAATCCCAGTTTAGGTTCAAGCTGTGACTCTTGCTACATATAAATTACAAATAAGAATCTACCCTGTGAGGCCGGGCATGGTGGCTCACACCTGTAATCCTTGCACTTTGGGAGGCAGAGGTGGGCAGACTGACTGAGCTCAGGAGTTTGAGACCAGCCTGGGCAACACAATGAAACCCCATCTCTACTAAAAAATACAAAAAATTAGCCGGGGGTAGTAGCGTGCACCTGTAGTTTCAGCTCCTTGAGAGGCCGAGGCAGGAGAATCATTTGAACCTGGGAGGCAGAGGTTGCAGTGAGCCGAGATTGTGCCACAGCACTCCAGCCTGGATGACAGTGAGTCTCCATTTCAAAAAAAAAAAAAAAAAAAATCTACCTTGTGGTATTATTTTGAGAATTACATGAATAGTGTGTGTATATTGTGTGTAATGCATTTGGAAAGGCACCTGGGGAGAAGGAAGAGGGATTCAAGGGAAGAGGCAGGAGCCCCAGAGCTGGTGTCTGAAAGGTGTCACACCATAGCCTTGATGTACAACAGAGCTCCAGCATGCAAGTGTAACGCCCAAGAGGAAACTCCGGGGAGAAGGATCACTCCAAGACAAAATGGCTGTTTGGTGCAACTCTGCATGCCGGGCCAAGCCTGCCGCATAGACTTTCTTCATTTAAGCGTGATCCAGGAAGAGCAAGAACACTACCATATTGGGAAGATTCTTGAAGATGGGTCCAGAGACATCCCAGTGATGACCCTTTTGGACCTACCTGAGCCCAAAGTGAGAAGTTGCACATCCCAGGAGAAAGGAGGAAATAAATCTCCAACTAAAACTACATGTTTCTTTTTCTTGGAAAAATAAGACTTTGAAATAGAAATTATATTGTTATAAACAATATTTATTGTCCCCTCATAAAAGAAAAATATTATCAAAATAATCTATCTCTGCAGCCTCAGTTCCTTCAATGTGTCATTGGTGCCACATTACTCCAAGTTCATCAGTTTATTGAAACTGTGGCCTCGAGGTTCAGTGATGGCCAACAATTCCATGAGGACAATATCCTGTTTGCTATCTTGTTCTATGCAACCTCTTCGCATAATATGCTGCTGTTCTTCCTGGAACCTCCACCACCTTTCTAAAACATTTCTCTTCGCACTGTTACTTCTCTACTCTGTCAAGAATATCTTTTTTTTTTTCCTCTTCGAACAATTATTAATCTCTTTGCGGTTTCTTCAGTCATGTTTCATTCTTGCCCATATCTTTGTCCATAATTCCTCCTTCCATACCATACTTCCCACTAGATAATCTTTTCTACCATCAGCCTCTAGTTATCACCTCTATCAGTGGTTCTCAAAATTTTTAATCCATATGCTGGGCCCAGTGGCTCACGCCTGTAATCTCAGTACTTTGGGAGGTTGAGGCAGGCGGATCACTTGAGGTCAGGAATTTGAGACCAGCCTGGCCAAAATGGTGAAACCCCATCTCTACTAAAAATAAAAAATACAAAAATTATCCAGGTGTGACGGTGCATGCCTGTGGTCCCAGCAACTCAGGAGTCTGAGGCCGGAGAATAGCTTGAACCCGGGAGGCAGAGGCTACAGTAAGCCTTGATCGCACCATTGCACTCCAGCCAGGAAAACAGAGTGAGACTCAATCTTAGCTCACTGCAACCTCCATCTCCCAGGTTCAAGAGATTCTCCTGCCTCAGCCTCCCGAGAAGCTGGAATTACAGGTGCCTGCCACTGCACCTGGCCAATTTTTTTTTTTTTTTTTTTTGAGATGGAGTTTCACTCTTGTTGCCCAAGCTGGAGTACAATGGCATGATCTCGGCTAACTGCAACCTTGGCCTCCCGGGTTCAAGTGATTCTCCTGCCCCAGCCTCCTGAGTATCTGGGATTACAGGCATGCGCTACCATGCCCAGCTAATTTTGTATTTTTAGTAGAGATGGGGTTTCTCCACGTTGGTCATGCTAGCCTCAAACTCCTGACCTCAGGTGATCTACCCGCCTCGGCCTCCCAAAGTGCTAGGATTATAGGCCTGAGCCACCGTGCCTGGCCCTAATTTTTGTATTTTTAGTAGAGATGGGGTTTCACCACGTTGGCCAGGCTGGTCTTGAACTCCTTACCTCAGGCAATCCACCTGCCTCGGCCTCCCAAAGTGCTGGGATTACAACAGGCATGAGCCACCACGCCTGGCCCAGAGTCTATATTTTAAAACAAACATTTTAGTCAAGGCTCTAAACATTTGGTAAAACCTCATGTAAGAATAATCTATCCTACAAAGAAAATAAATGAAATGAGAAGGAACAAAAACCTAGAAACAAGTCACATTGCATGGCTTTCTTTTGTCTGATTCTGGGATATTTGAGTAACTATGTTGCACTGTCTTGTAGTGTCTATTTTGAAACTATTTTTTCCCTCAGGATGAAAGCAGCTACTCAGATACTTCAGAATAAATGGTTAGGTAATTTAAGATATATATTCTTTCCGATAACAGAAATGGTATATAACCATTTCCCACTCACAGATTAAATCTTTGAAAAACGTTATTTTTATAGAAAAACTCCTTGTGCTAAAGCTTAAAAGAGTACATATTACACCTTCTTTCTTCTCTTTATTGTCCAGGAAATTTTATAATAGTGATCTGGTCAGTATACTGTCCCAATATCAGAGAAACACAAAACCAACAGTAAATAGAAATAGGCCCTGAAAATATGTGATAGTGCTACTCACCAAAAGGCAAACTAATTGTTAAAGACTTTGAATGAATGAGAATGGGGCTAACAATTCAAATTTTCGAGGTAACCAGGCAGTTAGTGCTGATTGTGGCTGTTCTAAGTTTTTGGGTTTTTTTTAATACCTTATGTTCTAGGGTACATGTGCACAATGTGCAGGTTTGTTACAGATGTATATGGCGATTCCTCCAGGATCTAGAACTAAGTTTTAAAACATACTTCACTTTCACTGGGCTATCTCTGAAGTTCTCAGATATCTCAGTACCAAGGAGTACTCAATTTTTCTAAACACTCTGAAGCAAGCATTCTGCAAAGAAAAAAACAGCAATAGAGTCAGGACAAAAACACTAGAGCATAAACCTTTTTATTTAATCACTAAGAAAGCTGAAAACTCATGTTGATGTGTCATGAATGCAGTGCACTCATAGGTTAGTGTTGAGATCGCAGTCATTTACTATGTTACTTGTTCCCAAATATGTAAACTATGAACACGTGAACTAGAGATGTCTCTAACTTGGACCAAGTTTTTTTTTCAGTCCAAAAATACATGTTTATTATATAATCTGCATATCTTGTTTCTACAACTTTCAGTTTATCACCATCATAAACATCAATCGTCACTATCACTATTATTATTATAGCAATATAATATTACTATTGCAGCAATGTGATCTTGGTCAAGCTAATTGCCTCAGAATCTATTACTCCCATTTATTTTTGTAAGAAGTATCATTACATGGAAGTATGGAAGTTCTATAGGATCTCAAGCCTAATTTTAGACTTTTTTAAAAAAATTATACTTTACGTTCTGAGATTCATGTGCAGAATGTGCAGGTTTATTACAAAGGTATACATGTGCCATGGTGCTGTGCTGCACCCATCAACTCGTCATCTACATTAGGTATTTCTTCTAATGCTATCCCTCCCCTAAACCCTCACCCCTCAAAAGGCCCTGGTGTGTGATGTTCCCCTCCCTGTGTCCATGTGTTCTCATCATTAAATTCCCACTTATGAGCGAGAACATGTTGTGTTTGGTTTTCTGCTCCTGTGTTACTTTTCTGAGAATGGTGGTTTCCAGCTTCATCCATGTCCCTGCAAAGGACATGAACTCATCCATTTTTATAGCTGCATAGTATTCCATGGTGTATATGTGCCACATTTTCTTTATCCAGTCTATCATTGATGGGCATTTGGGTTGGTTCCAAGTCTTTGCTATTGTGAACAGTGCTGCAATAAACATACGTGTGCATGTGTCTTTACAGTAGAATGATTTATAATCCTGTGGGTATATACCCAGCAATGGGATTGCTGGGTCAAATGGTATTTCTGGTTCTAGATCCAACCTGGAACAATTTCTATCTGCCCCTCAAATACACACACACACACACACACACACACACACACACACATTCTGGGAAGTCTTAGGGATAGACAGATACTCTAGCTCAGTTGTTTTAAGTCTTAGCAAAATATATTCACTTTTCTTTGGGTTACTTCTTCTACATTTTAAGTGCAGTATCAACCTATCCATCTATGACAGGAACCAAAAAGAACTCTTGTCCTGCTTGTAAACTTTAGCTAGGGAGAAGCAGTCCTCCTAGGATAGTCTTACTTCGGTCTAGTCTACTGGTTCCTACCTGGGAGTGATTTTTGCCCTCTTGCCCAAGGGAAAGAACATTTGGCAACGTCTGGAGGCATTTTTGGTTATCACAACTGAGGCAGAGGGTGCCACTAACATCTAGTGGGTAGCATCTAATGGGTACCCTAGTGCTGCTAAACATCCTACAATGCAGAGGAAAGCCCCAACATACACACACAAAAAGAATTATACAGCCCCAAATGCCGATGTCAATAGCAGAGGTTGAGGAAACTTTATGTAGGTCGGAGGGACTGGCATGTCACCAACAGCTTTAGTGCCAATAACTTTCTTAACATTATCATCCCTATTCTCATTTTCTCTTTCCCTCCCACCATAGCTCCAAATATAGGAGACAAACCACTCCATTACCAACTGAAATGATTCATATATAGTAATCATGGCTAACTCGTCTTGAGAAATATGACTAATATTGGCCATTTCTGAAAAGTGAGTTGAATGTTTTATTAAAATAAGTAAATAATTTCAGGTGAATAATCCACTTTGGAATCACAAAGTATTTGAGTTGGCCATGTTAATATATCATTGTGCAACTCAATATGGTCAACCTGAGTGTCCTCACTTTTAGATTATTCCCAGTCAAAACCAAAAAAAAATCAGTGTTCAAGCCAACTGTGAAAATGGGTTAGTTTCTTTGTATACTCATGTAAAAACACAGTCACTTTTTGAATATGAAAAATAATCATCTAGAAAATATGTATTTTTTGAGATAAGAGTCTCATTCTGTTGTCCAGGCTGGAGTGCAGTGGCATAATCTTGGCTCACTGCAACCTCTGCCTCCTGGGTTCAGCCGATTCTCATGCCCCAGTCTCCCAAGTCGCTGGTACTACAGGCACACGCCACCAACCTAATTTTTATATGTTTAGCAGAGACGATGGTTTGCCATGTTGGCCAGGCTGGTCTTGAACTCCTGACCTCAGGTAATCTGCCCACCTCAACCTCTCAAAGTGCTGGGATTACAGGCTTGAGCCACTGCACCCAGCTTTATCTAGGAAATATTTCTATTTGGCTTCACATCTGTGGATTAAGTCAACTAGGCCAGGTGGCAGGATTATCGGTCCAGGTAAGTCTGTGTGAAAGGTAAACTCAAGGTATTCTCTGGCCCAAGTAAGTTACCACCTAAATCAAAAAATTAAGGGCAAACTTGGAATAAAATAGTTGTAAATACTGACAATAAAGATTTCCTCATATGTGGAAGGGTTGTTTCCTCTATATTTATGAAGAATCCATAGAAGCTGAGCCCTGCTAGCTTGGTCTTTGACATAATACAGGAAAGTACAAAATTATTTTAGTATCTCAACAAATCCTGGCTTTTGAGCCAATTGTTTTATTGTAAAAGTTCTATCTTAGATGTCAGAAGTAATTACTTCTTACTCTTCACATTTCTGCCTTTACAGTCTTAAAGCACTCCCACCTCCATCCTTCATCAACTACATAATTTTTGGTACCCAGTGCAAAATGAAAAGATGGGGCCTATTCAAATATTAAGAATTTCAAGATGGTGACAGCAGAGCTTGAAACCAAGTATGGGGCTGTCGTAAGTGCATCTGTCATATTATACACCTATAAAGCCAGTCCTTCTTCCATTTTATCCCAATAGATTCCTGTGAGGTCATGCACACAGAAATGCAATTTTTAAGTCATTACCCTGAAGAGCCTCCATATACAGTTGAGCAGATGCTGTACTGCACAATTCTAAGAACATTCACGTCAGAGGTTAAGGAGATTACATCTTTTTCTTCCTCTTTTTTTTTGGGGGGGGGGTGGACAGAGTCTCGCTCCGTTGCCCAGGCTGGAGTGCAATGGCACGATATCAGCTCACTGCAACCTCCACCTCTCCAGTTCAAGTGATTCTCCTGGCTCAGCCTCCTGAGTAGCTGGGTTTACAGGCACCTGCCACCACGCCCGGCTAATTTTTGTATTTTTAGTAGAGACGGGGTTTCACCATGTTTGCCAAGTTGGTCTCAAACGCCTGACCTCAGGTGATTCAACCACCTCAACCTCCCAAAGTGCTGGGATTACAGGCATGAGCCACCATGCCCAGCAGGAGATTGCATCTTCTAAAACTGGGTGGCATACAACCTGCACCCCCTATGTGCCAGCCCTAGCAGCAGTTACATAAATCATACTCTTCACTTGTTCAGTAAAGAGAGTCATAATACATAGTTACTGCCTTTCTTATCCACCAAAAACTGCAAAGTGACTCAGTTGATCCTCAAATTCTGTGACTCTTCTATCTTTCCCTTTGTTTGCAATCACCAGAGAGGGTGATTTTCATTTATTAAATTCTAGTTCAAAGACTATAAGAAAAAAAAAACTCTTTTGCATTTTTCTCATAAACAAAACTATTTTTCATGTCTTTTTCCTGAATATTTGAAGCATTAATTTTCTGGTATTTCCATGGTAATATAACCGATTTATAGATTAGAATTTTATTCTGATTCATGTATTTGGAAAGCACTAGCATTTATGGAAGATCTCCTGTGAGAGTCGAAGGGAATGCCTCATGGTCATTGAGTCAACACAGTAGATTTATTGGATATTAGAGCTGAAAGTGACCTAAAAAATTTAGGACCTGAGAAATTGAAAACTGGTCTTGGCACCAGTGCCATAGGTAGAGATTGGAAGAGTAAAGAAAGACCAGATCCCAGATCTCAACAATGCTGATTTCTGGTACAATTAGAGAATATGTGCTTAAATCAGACCCATCCTGATAGAAAAATGATAAATGTTTCTTTCAGCATGTGAAAAATCAATCTCTTATGAATAATTATAACTGTCACTTTGACTTGACAGATAACGTGTCAGCAGCTACCCAGTCAGATCCTGTGATCTCACAGTGTCACTGTGGCACGACTGCATGAAATGGATGCTACTAGTCATTGCAGTCTATTAGCAATGTGGTTCAGATTCCTTATGTGTTGTCACTGTAAACCCGTTTACTTCAGGTGTTTACAACAAACTCAAAAGCATTCTGTTCCTAGTCTGACATCTGAAGCATAGAAACTCTCCGCAATAAAAATAATTTAGAAGTATTTACTAAAAATTCAGAAATATATCAGACATTTAATTTTATCAAACACAAAAAGGAGAGTTTACAAGCAAACTTGGTTTTGCAATATATTTCAATTCGAAAATTGTCATGAAATCTTGAAAGAAACATTGATTTGAACTTTCTCCATATACAACAAACCATCAGAATTACTGGCCTCTGAAGTGATTTCACTTTGTCACTGTCTTTCTGTTTGACTTGGAGTCAATGTTTCTCTCTCACTGTAACAAAGAGAGGGGATTTCTTATCACTAGAACCAGACTGTGTAAGTTCTAAATGTGAGGAGACAGAGCTTCCTTCGAAGCTCATGCTTCCTACTACCTCTATTATACACAGATAATTGTTTTTCTGCCAGTTCATTACTTCTTGATATTCTTTGCCCCAAATGGACGATAGGATTCTTTTTTTTCTGAAAAGTATTAAAACTGAACCTCATCAAATTTGGTTACCAAGTCAGTGTTATATATTAAGTAATAATCGGCCCCACAGTTCTAAAAATATTCGTGATTTCTATAAAAGCTAACCCTCCTCTTAAGGTGATATATTTGATAGCTTTGTGAGCCAACACTCTTCCCCTCATCAGGAAGCACTGACATGAAATGACACGTAGAAAAGGAATGGTGCTTAAGACAATATATCAGATATTTCCTCATGTTAATATAGGTTGCATTTTTGGCCCTGACTCTTCATTGCTCCGTGTATCTATATGTTGCCATGTGATTTTGCATTTCTGCCCCTTGACCTTAGATTTGAGCATGTGATTTATTTGGGCCAATGAGATGTGAGTAGAAATGCAGTTCTGTCATTGCTTTTGTGTATCTTTGCCATTGTCATGAGAAGATCTGCCTTGGCTAGCCTGAGCCAGGAGGGAAGAACAGAGACAGATGGAAAGAACTAAACTGCCCCAGCCAACCCACAGAGAAACAGCAAGCAGCAGTGTGGCCCCAGATCACGCAGTCCAAAGCTGAGACTCCCAAGTCAAGCCCAGCCTACGTCAGCCAATGTGCAAAGTCCCACAGACACATGGGTGGTAAGAAGTGATTCTTATCTAAAACCACTGAATTTTGAGATAGTTTCTTATTCAGTAACAGATAATATGTTGAGCTTTTATTGTCAAAACCAGGAGCAAGGCATAGCTGAAAATAATTTATTTAGGACTTACCTCAGAGTCAAAATAAATTATTTAGGACTTCTCTTGGTGTCCAAAATAAGGCCAAAAAAATACTCTGTCAAGTTGCCATGCTTATTATTTTCAAACAGAGGAAATTGCTTTCATTTGGAGATAAGAATAGATAACAATGGCTTGCTTTGTTGAGTTTGCTGAGAAACAGGTGGCTCTCCAGCTCTTTTGAAATAATAGTTTTCAAAGTTTGGACACTCTAGAAATGTTTCAATATGTAGAGACCAGAGGTTCCTTGCCATTCTGAAAATACCCCACTTTAGCTAATCTGCACCTCTCACTTAGAATCCCAATGCTATTTCTCCAGCATAGGGTGTTTAGCTTTTATTTAACAAGATTTTGTAGTCAATGAACACCACTATACTTTCAACTTACTAAATATCAGATATTTTTCATTTTGTTGGGTTTAATGCTAAGATCAGAGGCTAAAGAATTCAAACTGGATTAACAGAGACTTTGGATTCTGAATAATTCTCATGAATATTGTAGGCCTTTGATCTAAATATCAAAGTAATTTCAAATTTACTAATATTTAAACAAATGAAAGAATACGCATAATTGTTAGGCCAATACATTTTACATCACAGTTATTGGATTCATAAAGCATTACTAACATATAGATGCTTCCCCACATGTATAACTTTTCTAATGATTTAATTGAAGTCAGTATCTTGGTTTGAGACATGCATTGAGAATGAACTCAGGATATTTACTCAAAAAAGTACTAGTGCAGACTAAACAAATACCTAATGAAGGTAGAGAGATTATAAAGAATTTTAAATATTAAATTAAGTATCAGAAAATGGGATTGTGCCCTTGAAAACAAATAGCTATTTTTCATTTACTTCCTGCAAAATGACTTTAGAGGTTAAAAAAAAAAATCAATGTTTCATTACCTGAAGACCTTGCTGAGGATTGAGAATATTTTTCTGCTGTCGACATCTTATTAAGATTATTTAACAACGAAGCAATCCATTTGCCTCATTGGTGCTAAAATTGATATTTTTTCAAAATATAGTCCCGAGTTTTCAGAGAAAACCTATGGATTTTTGACTCATTGTCAATATCTATCACTGAAAGGTGTGAAATAAAACATTAAGTGTGTTGAGTCAAGAGAATAGAAAACATATTAAACAAAAAAGTCCAGCCTCAATGATGCTATTAAAAGTGGCAAAGAACATATTTCTTACAATGAGATTATTTTAAAAATTGCTACTTTGCATTAATTTGCTATTGGTAATACATGTATTTTATCATTTTATAACTATACCTTCAA
The DNA here is from genome assembly GCF_047675955.1 of Chlorocebus sabaeus. Taxonomy (NCBI): domain Eukaryota; kingdom Metazoa; phylum Chordata; class Mammalia; order Primates; family Cercopithecidae; genus Chlorocebus; species Chlorocebus sabaeus. The sequence continues at coordinate 38,024,793 of NC_132913.1, forward strand.
AAACCTAGATATCTTTATTTTAATATAGAGAGAATAGAGACATTTTATTTAAAACATAAAAACAAGCTTTCTTTTTATTAACTTTGACGTCAATTTGGGTTTATAGAAAGGTTCCAAGAATTGTATTTAACATTAGAATTCCCAAGTGCCCTTCATTCATATTTTCTACATGTTAATATTTTACCATATTTATCACACCCCTCTCCTTAATATATATAGAACTGCTTAAGAGTAAGTTTCAGACATATTATATTTTCCCCTAAATATCTCAGTGTGTATATCCTCAAGTCAGTTGCCTTAAATAGACACAGTACAATTACCAGTCTCAGGAAATTAATATTGATATAGTACTATAAGATAATCTATAGACCTCATTTAATTTTATCAACTACCCATTACAATAATGTTGTTTATAGCAAAAAAAACATTCAGTCTATATATTACATTGAGTTGTGATATCTCCCCCTTTTAAACACTCTCTTCTCTCCTGCAGAATTTCTTTTCCAAGACTGTCTCCCCTTCTAGGCACACCTATAGGTACCTATCCTGTGAGCCATATTCTGACCTACTGCATATTTTTCAAATGTAGGGTTAATTTCTCATAATGGTGATAACTTTAGAACAATCTTAATACTAGGGCAAGCTTCCCTCTTTTATCTTCAGTGCAATTTTACCTAAATTGCTCTCTATGAAGGCTAGCAGGAGGAGCATAAACATGTATTATAGAAAATAACTTGCTTAGATTTGATGTTTAGAGTTACTTAGAGTTAATTTGAATTTTAAAAAGTTTTGTCTTGTAATTATTCTAAAAACATGATTTTTTTCTGATTTGATTTCTTGTCTTTTTTTTCCCCCCACTTTGGAGGAAATGTTGGACCATTTATATTTATACCACTGCCATTGCTGGGTTATTGGGGAAACTGAAAATTCATGACTTCCTAAGTCCCCAGAACAATTATGTCTTACTGTATGTTAGAAATGCTTTTGTGATTGCAAGCCGAGAGGAAATGTAATTCATAGATAGGGAGCTCTGCTTCCCCTTAGGAAATTGAAAGGTATAAGAGAATGTTGTAACCACACCAACAATGAGAAAAAGCTGCATATTCTATAATATCAAGCTGCTTTCCACCACACAGGCTCTTTTGATTTCATGCAGTCCCTCTTCCTTTGCATGCTGGCTTTCATTGTTTTGCATGAAGCCTCATAGTTGTCCTATGGCTGCCATTGTCTCAAGCTTAAGGCAGAAGAAAAGAAAATGGGTCTGTTCTAGCAGCCTTTATCTCTTTTATCAGGAAAAGCAAATTTTCTTCAAAAGTGAACATCAGGACTCCATTAACATCTCATTGGCCATAAAAGTTTGTGTTTTGCTTTTTTCAGACTCTATAGTGGAGGTGGGCAGGGAGAAGTAATTTGAGAGTGGGAGCTGGGTTCGTCAACACAGGATCTGCGTACTCCTTTTATGTACCTAACATCACTAAGTGAATTTCAAGTCACATGTGTCGAACTGAATTGCAGTTAGACTGCAACCAAAATTTGCACATAGGACCATGGTTGTATTTATTTTTCCAGAAAAATAAATGATTATTTTCATTAAATGATACATTAAGTAGAGAATAATGCCATTAGTCCTCATCTTAGGAGTCCATCAATGGTATGATAGATAGCGTTGTCTTTAGAGAAAGCAAAAATGAAAAAGATCAATATTTATACACAAGATAATATAGAAACATAAGCTATGAACATCTGACCAAAAGCAGACATTTAAAATAAAGAACACTGCCTCCATCTGACCTAGTTGATATGTTTATGAACTTTTCCCTTACCTAGCACTTACAGTGTGCTTCTCTTAGCATTGTTGCAGATAGCCAAAGGAGTGATATATATATACAAAGTTCCTTGCACAGTGCTCAATAAAAAATGTCAGCAATGACTTCTGATTTTATTAGTGCTATGTTTTAGCCAGTGCAGTAAGAAAAGGAAATGAAATTCATTCAGACTGGCTAAGTAGAATTAAAACTGTCTTTATTCCACACAATTATCTACATACAAAGTTCCAAATCTACAAAAAAAAAAAAAAAAAAAAAAAAAAAAAAATCACTAGAGTATGTGAATTTATTGAGGTTTCATAACACAAGGCCAATATTTAAAACTTAACTGCATTTATACATACCGGTTATGAACAATTGGAAATTAAAATTGAACAAATGATACTATTAATAATAACATTAAAGAAAACATAAAACACTTATTTAAGTGTACTTCTAACAAACCATGTATAGGACCAGTACACTGAAAACTATAAGGCCTTTCTGAAATATATTAAATGAAAGAAATTAAATGAAGAGAGGTACTTTTTCAAGAATCAGATGATTTAGTGTTGTTCTGATATAAATTATGTTCAAATAGATCTATGAATTAAAGTAATGCCAATCAAATTCCAAGAGTATCTTTCTTGTTTTTTATAGAAAATTACAAGCCGGGCTGGGTGCAGAGGCTCATGTTTGTAATCATAGCACTTTGGGTGGCTGAGGTGAGAGAATTGCTTGAGCTCAGGAGTTCAAGACCAGCCTGTACAACATGGCAAAACTCTGTCTCTATAAAGAATTAATAAATTAACCAGGCATGGTGGTGCATGCCTGTAGTCCCAGCTACACAGGTGGCTGAGGTAGGAAGATCACTCAGGTTGCAGTAAGCCAAGATTGTGCCACTGCACTCCAGCCTGGGTGACAGAGACCCTGTCTCAAAAAAAAAAAAAAGAAAGAAAGGAAAAAAAAATACAAGCTGATTCTATAATCCTCATGGAAATGCAAAAAACCTAGATTATTGAAACAATTTTGAAAACAAATAACAACGTTGGAGAACTCATTCTACCTGATTCTAAGACTTAATATAAAAGTATAGCATCAAGACAGTGTCATATTGGCCTGTGAATAGTTAGTATCAATGGGGCAGAACAGAGTCTAGAAATAGACCCACATACATATAGCCAGTTAATTTTCCACAAAGTTATCAAGGGAACTTGACATAGAAATGGGTATTTTTTCAATAAACTCTGCTGGATAATTGGATATTCATATGCAAAATAGAAACAAAATCAAAACAGAATCTCAACTTTTTCTGCATTACCTTAAAATCATATAAAGTTAGCTCAAAATATATCATATATCTAAAGTAATACCTAAAGCTTTGGGGAGAAATCAAAGGAGAAAACTGTTGTGACCTTGGGTTAGGTCAAAGATGACCTTGGGTTAGGCAAAGACATATGATACATAGATACATATGTATCGTACATATGATACATAGAAAGTGCAAACCATAAAAGACCACATTGGTAAATTACACTTCATTAAAATCAACAACTTCCGCTGTTTACAAGACAGTACTAGGAAAATGAAAATAGAAACAACAGAATGGAAATAAATATTTGCAAAACATAGATCTGATAAAAGACTTATATCAGAGTATGTATTCAAAAACTCTTAAAACTCAATAATAACAAAACAAACAACTCAATTAAAAGTAGTCAATGATTTGAATAGACACGTTACCAAAAAGAAGTTATGACTGCAAATGATTACACACAAGTACATGGGAAAAATCTTCAACTTCATTAGCTAATAGGGAAATGCAAATTAAAACCTCAATGAGATAATAATACATATTTACTAGAATGATTAAAATGAAAAAGACTGACAACAGTGTTAGTGAGGATGCAGAGCAACCAGAACTGTCATATATTGCTGATAGAAGTACAAAATGGTATAACCAGTTTCTAAGAAAAACAGTTGGTGTTTTCTTCTAAAGTTAAACCTATCTATACTCATTTTCTTGGGACAGCCTTGCTAAGGTGGAATCAATTCCCTATAAAAAATTGATTCATATGCCAAGACTGATGCTGGAACATATGCACCAAGAGGATATGAAAAATTTATTACTCACACAATGTGGCTTTCTGGGAGAGCAGAACAACTCGAAATGGCAACTAAATGGTGGGAGCAAAGGAAGCGGTGATGGCTTTATTTGTAATTGTGGTGAGGGCCTAGGACAAAGAAAGGTATGGCATGGTTTGAACTTCTCCACTGGCAACAAGGAAGGGAGCAGATGGACTTTATATGGCTTGTCCAGATGGGAAAAAATGGGAAGGGGCTGGTTGGGGCTTGAAACCTGTCTATGATCAAACATAAAAAACAGAGTCAGACCCAGTGCCTTGGCTCATGCCTGTAATCCCAGCACTATGGGAGGCTGAGGCAGGCGGATCACTTGAAGTCAGGATTTCGAGACCAGCCTGGCTAACATGGGGAAACCCCGTCTCTACTAAAAAAATACAAAAATTAGCTGGGCGTTGTGGTAGATGCCTATAATCCCAGCTACTCAGGAGGTTGAGGCAGGAGAATCACTTGAACCTGGGAGGCGGAGGTTGCAGTGAGCCAAGATTGCACCACTGCACTCCAGCCTGAGTGACAGAGCAAGACTTTGTCTCCCAAAAAAAAAAAAAAAAGGAGTCACTTTATTCCACTTGTTCTATAACCCAGAAGTTCCACTCCTAGATATTTATCTAAGATAAATAACATATCCACAAAAAAGGTATATGTAAGTGTTTATAATTTAAAAATAAAAATAAAAAAAAAGAAAGCTACTCAAAAGCCTACCAGTCCATGAGTCAATAAATGAATTGGAATACTGCTCAGCAAACAAAAAAAAAAAAAAAAAAGAAAGAAAGAAAGAAAGAAAAGGAACAATTTCTAGGTACGTACAACAAGGAGGAATTTCAGAAGCATTATGCTAACTGACAGCAGCCAGATTCAAAAGGCTAAATACTGTGTAATTACAGTTATATGTCAATCTGAAGATGGCAAACTAAAAAGGTAGAAATCAGATAAGTGGCTACCAAGAGCTGGAAGTTGGTAGAGGGATCTGATTTCAAAGGCACATGAGAACTCTCTGAGATGAGATCTTGATTGTGGTGGTAATTACATGGCTGTATATATTTCTCAAAACTCAAGAAAATATACTTCTGGAAGGTGAAATTTTCTAGTATGAAAATTATACAACCATAAATGTAGTAAAAATAAACCTTCATAAGGGAAATAGTGATAATATTATTGTTTTTTATTTCTAAATTAATACACTGAAGCTAAAAAAAAACAAAAACAAAAAAACCACGTGATACTGAAAACTACCTGTGTGATAAATGGCAGAGGTAACACGTAAACCCAGATCACCAAACCCTCATCCCAAGCTCTTTCATGATATTACATTTTTTAATGTAATACAAGTAGTTTTACAACCTTTTCTCATCAGCAGTAAAATGTGGAAGAGGGTTTAAACTTGTCTGGTGTTATCCCGAAAGGTAATATTAAGTCCATGAGACTAATAGATAAAAGTCATCAAGTCAAATCATATTAGATTTTTGTTTGTTATTATGGTGAGGATATAGGACCAAGAAGGGTATGGCATGGCTTAAACTTCCCCTACTATACTGTTTTCTTAATATAAAAAACTACTTAAACAATGAAGCCTTTTTATCAATGGGTAACTGATTGATAACATTTAGGGAAATATCAATAGGCTACAACAGCTCATCTCTAAGTGTCCAGCCATCACTTCTGCTGGATAAAAGGTGAAAGACATGTATCGCATTTGAGAATGTAAAGTACAGTCCTAAGACCAGTGAGTATCACAAAGATGAAAAAGTTGGAATTGCTAACCTGAAGGCATAAATGATAACATGTTAAAAAGCCTATACCTACAGAAAATGTCTGTGTATGGCATATGTTTTAAAAGCAAATCCACAACATAATATAGTTACGTATATTTATTTATGAAGCCTGTGTAAGAGAAAACAAAGATTATCTTTTCAACCAATGGCATAAAACACTCTGTTCAAATTATGATAGGCATTAACAAAAAATCTATACATGATGTCTACTGATTAAAATTAAGCAAATTTAATTAATGAGATTGAATATAATTCCTTTTCTTATCATTCATAGATTTCAATTAAACTTGTTAAAGTGGTGGGATTAGGTAATTTGGACCTTTTCTTTGTATAATTGTGAAGTATTTTTGTGTAATTTCTTGTTATAATTGTGAAGGCTCTAATTTTAAAACCTTGAGGATAAAGATATGCAGCTACAGGTAATTACTGTGTATACAAGAATAATGTAAACATCTCCTGGGCTGGGACTCAATTAGAGCCTCTGAACTCAAGGGCAGAATTTAGTCCAGATCATTTGAAAATAACAGCATCCTCCCTTATAATTATAAGATCAATGACTGACAAGATAATTAGTATATCTGATAATCAAGGTAATAGCTTTTGCAGATCTAATTAGAGTATATTCTGTTGTTTGGAATACATGCCAAAGGTGTTACACTAATCTTCTGTACTTAAAGATGATGGCTGAATCTTAAGAAACTAATAGGAATAAGCTGTATTCCTCACTTCATAAACACTGGGAGGCAATAAACAAATCAATATCGCTCACTCATGAATTACGATTATAGTTTTAGAGCATAGTTAGGACAGAAGAGCTATCCTTTGAGGAAGGTCATCAGTTTGAATACCTAAATCCCAACCAATTGTCTGACTTGTACTATCCTTTCAATCTAACTTGAAAGATTGGATATCCTTTCAATCTAACTTGGAGAGGTGTATTGGAGACAAACTCAAGATATTTACAAATCACAAAGTTAGTCTTTCATCAGCCAAAATGTCTGTAGCAGCTTGGCCCAAGAATCACATAAGCCTGGATTGAAATCCTTGCCATGATGTGTAGACAGACCTCTGACAACTTTCACAGTGGGCCTCTGTGTTTTGCCTGCCCACCTTTGCATTGGGACACAGGGCCTTTATTCTCCCTTTGGTCACAGAGCCTTTATTTTCCCTTGAAAAGTCCTCCCACATCAATAGTGTGCAGTCTTGTTTGGGCTGTAAATTCATGCTTTACTTGATTTAATATTTGTGATGACTCTGAAGTGGGGGTTAATTTTATCCCTATTTTTCAGATGAGGAAACTGAAGTTTAGAGATATTAACAAATCTACCAATGTAAAGATAATCAACATTAATTAACATAAAAATAACCTCAAATTCTCAGTGGCTTCATGTAATGAAGGTGAATTTCTTCCTCATATAAAGCCTGGTTTTTATACAAGTTTACATAGCTCTCCTGGGCAGCTTTTCTCTGGATGCCATTTCACAAATGGAGGCACTCTCCTCATTTGGGCTGTTATTTTGCATCTTTCCATATCACACCAGTGTCATCTTGCCAGCAAGTAGAGATGGAGTCAGGGGTTACAGAACATAAGGAGGGCACTGTAGCTTCACAACTACCCCAACTTAGAAGTGAGACACATAAACTCTGACCATATTCAACTGGCTAAAATTAATCACAAGATGCAAGGAAGCTGAGACACATAGTTTCTTTTTGATCAAAATGAAACGAAAACGTCGTGCTGTCTGTTCCAGAATTAACAAACACTGGTGAATATGGGTGGAGCCTAAATTACTGCCACTAGCTGATTGTTGAGTTCAAACTCTTAGGCACTGTGCGGTTATAGTGACTGACGTGTGGTTGGCACTTATTAAATGCATGTGACAGTGTTAGGCATATGGTAACTTTCTTCTAAGGAAGAAAGAAAGAAAGAGTGAGAGAACAAGGAAAGGAAGGAAAGAAGGAAGGGAGGAAAGGAGAAAAGGAAAGGAAATAAAGACTAGTCGCAACTACTTAAGTTCAATTAAGTTTCTTTATTTTGTGTCTCTCACCTCTCTTAATGTCATTAACGTGGTAAATTGGGGATGTGGAACAGTCATATTTTAAAAATCATAATAGCTCAGGGAAAGAAAGAAATAACAGCAGAAATAAAAAGGTTATATGCAGACTGACCTACCTCCTAACTCAGCCCGTTCAAGTAAGAGATTCAGCTCACTAAGCAGAATCTACTGTGACGGTGCTTTGAATGTCAGTGGTACAGTTTTGATACTCCTTGAGTCTCTGCATTTGCATGTAGAATACAAATTATATGCCTCAAGTCTTCTCTGCATTTATGCCTAAAATTAGCTCCTTTTGAAGTTTTCCCAAGTATTTATTAAAAGTTTCAAGGTACTTTGTCTCTCCTGAATCCATCTTAGTTTCCCATCCAGCCCCCTTACCTCACCACCCCTCTGCCTCAGGTGAACCTCATGGGCTCTGTGCTGGGCTCCATGATACTTAATTAGCATAACTGGTAGAAAATATTGAAAATTAGATCAGAGGAGAGGAAACAATATTATCCTCTTATATATGTCTCTGAAGATGTACTAGCTCTTCTCTAAAATCCTCTCAGCATAGGAGATACTGGGCAATAACTTTCAAGAAGATCATATAAAAGCTTCAAATGGTAAACCTTTTATAAATAATAAATGAATGGCAAATTAGCCTAAAAGTCCTGTCCAATCTTACGTCTATTCTAGGGACTCTTATTAGTCTTCTCTTTCTTTACTTCCAGCATTTAATACATGTGCCAAAGGGCAGCTGGCCCTACGCCCACCACCACTAGAAATGTTCCTGGCATCCTCAAGGTCTCAGATCTTGGCCATCTGCCTCTAAACATTCACGAGAATTTTAGTTTTTCTCCCTTCAGTGCAAGGCCAACATGGAAATCTTTATTTCCTGATGCCAAAATGACAATTTTCTAGTCCCTTCAGGGAAAAATCCTTCCTCCAACTGTATGTGTATGGTTTTGACCTATGGCGCAAATAAGACAATCATACAGTAGTTTGATATCAGAACATTTACATTTTTGGTGCTATACATATTTTAAATATGACCACACATGAGATACAACAGTTTGATACAGGTGAGGCTACACTAAGCTTACCCAAGAGCTACAAATGTATATTTTGGCCAAAAGGGAAACATACTGGTTTTCCTGAATGAACAGTCTGTGTTTAGTAAGTTATGCAAACTCTGTTGAACCTAACACAGAGTTTCTGAGCCTAAAGATAGAGCGTATTCTCCCAAGATAGTTACTGAAAGATTCTTTAATGGATGGATAGATAAATAGTGAGCATCCCTAATGGTAAGGTAAATATCCCTGAAGATTAAAAATCCACAGTGATATGCAGTCCCAATACATGAAAAAACACGCTATTTCATTCTTTCTGAATAGAAAGTTTGGTTTATGACACCCATCCCCTACTAATCCCATTCAAGATTATCAACAATTTATCATAAGTTTTATGACAGTAGACACACAAATAATCATTATCTAAAGAGGGACCTAAAGGGACATTACCTAAAGGGATAACTTTATGCCTACAGACTTGATAACCTAGATGAAATGAACCAATTCCTTGAAAGATACAATCTGCCAAAGCTCTCACAAGAAGAAATAAACAATTTAAACAGGCTTATATCTTAAAGAAATTAAATGAATAATAAGCTTCCAAAACAGAAAGCACCAGGCCCAGATGGGGTTACAGGTGAATTCTACCAAACATTTAAGGAAACAAATTATACTAATTCTCTAAAGTCTTTTTCAAAAGATACAGGCAAAATAAATAATTTCTAACTCATTCTATGTAAACAGCATTACCCTAATACCAAAACCACACAAAGACATTACAATAAAAGAGAACTACAGATCAGTGTATCTCATTAACATAGGTGCCAAAATCTTCAATAAAGTATTAGCAAACTTCAACAAGCTAAAGAAGAAAATCACACGATCATATCAATAAATGCAGAAAAAGCATTTGATAAAATTCAATACTTATTCATGATCAAAGCTCTCAGTTAACTAGGAATAATTTGATAAAGAATATCTACAAAAAACTTATGGATAACAGCTCTCCCACTAAAATAAGAAATAAGGCAAGGATGTCCTCTCTCTTCAGTCCTTTTCAACACTACATTTGAAATTTTAATAATGCAATAAAATGAGTAAAAGAAATAAGAGGTATACAAATTGGGGAGGAAGATATAAAACTTTGTTTATAAATGATATGATTATCTGTACAGAAAATCTAAAAGAATCACTACAAAAAACCTCCAGGAAACAATAAGCAATTATAACAAGGTTGCATACAAGATTAATAAACAAAAGTCAATTGCTTCCATATATACCAGCAATGAGCAGGCGGGATTTAAAATTTAAAGCACAATACCATTTACACTGGCACCCCAATATATGAAATAATAAAGTATAAATCTAACAAAATATGTACAAGATCTATAAGGAAAATTACAAAACTGCAATGACAAAATCAAAGAATAAATGGAGAGTTATTCCATGTTCATAGATAAGAAGACTCAGTATTGTCAGCCTGTCAGTTCTTTGCAACATGATCTATAATGCTATCCCAATCAAAATCCCTATAAAGGAGTTATTTTGTGACTTTCAACCCCTGATTTTAAAGTTTATAGAAAGAGGCAAAAGACCCAGGATAGCCAACACAATGCTGAAGGAGAAGAGCAAAGTTGAAGGACTGACACTCCCTAAATTCAAGACTTACTATAAGCTGTAGTAATCAAGATAGGGTGGTATTGGCAAAATAACAGATTAATGGAAAAGAACAGAGAGGTAAGAAATAGACCCACATAAATGTAGTCAGTTGATCTTTGACAAAGGAGCAAAGGCAACATAATGGAGCAAAGATGGTCTTTTCAACAAATGGTGTTAGAACAACTAGACATCTACATGTAAAAAACTGAATCTATACAGAGACTTTACACTCTTTACAAAATTGAATTCAAAATGGATAACAGATCTAAATGTTAAAAAACTATAAAGCTTCTAAAAGATAACATCCCAGACAATCTAGAAACCTTAGGTTTGCTGATGACTATTTTAGATACATCAACACTAAAGGCACAATTTATGAAAAAGAGTGTTTAATGAAAAGAATTTTCATTAAAATTAAAACTTCTCCTCTACCAAGACACTGTCAAGAGAATGAAAAGACAAGTCACAGAATGGGAGAAAGTATTTGTGAAAGATATATCTGATAAAGAACTGTTGTTCAAAATATAGAAAGAACTCTTAAAACTTAGCAATATGAAAACAACTTGTTTAAAAAATGAACCAATGACCTTAACAGACACCTCACCAAAGAAGATATACAGATGGCAAAAAAAAAAAAAAAAAAAAAAAAAAAAGCATATGAAAAGATGCTCTTCATCATATCTCATTATGGAAACACAAATTAAAGCAACAGTGAGCTACCGTTATACACCTATTAAAATTCCCAAAATCCAGAACACTGACAAAACCAAATTCTGGCAATGATGTGGTGTAACAGGATCTCTCATTCTTGACAACTAATGTCTGCACAAAAAAACCTGAACATAGATGTTTATGGCAGATTTATTCATAATTGCCAAATCTTAGAAGAAACCAAGATATTCTTCAGTAAGTGAACAGATAAATTGCGGTACATCCATACAATGGAATATTATTCAGTGCTCCAAAGAAATGAGATATTCAGCCATGAAACGACATGGAGGAATCTTAAGTATATATTATTAAGTGAAAGAACCCAATATGAAAAGGCTACATACTGTATGATTCCAACTAAATGGCCATTCTCGAACAGGCCAAACTATAGAGACAGTAAAAATGTCAGTGGTTGCCAGGATACTAATGTAGGGAAGGAAGGATGGATAGGCAGAAAACAAAACATTTTTAGGGCAGTAAAAATACACTATTTAATACTATAGTGACAGATGTCTATCAATATGTATTTGTCCAGACCCATGGAATGTACACATCAAGACTGAACCCTAATGTAAACCATGAACTTTAGGTGATAATGACGTGACAATGTAAGTTTTTCAACTGTAATATAAACGTACCAGTCTGCTAGAGGATGTTGATAATGGGAGAGGCTATGCATGTGTAGGGGCAGGAGATGTACGGGAACTCTCTGCGTTTTTGCTCAATTTTGCTGTGAACCTGAAACTGCTCTAAAAGATAAAGTCAATTTAAAACAAAAATAAAAAGAAGCACGCTCAAAATGTATTTAATTCAAAATTTCTGCAATCTTTGAAATTTTCCAATGCATCACAGAGACCCTGCTTTTTAGATTTTGAGTCTTACCATATTTTGGTAACATGTGAGCTAGCAGCAGCAATGAGCATTCATAGAGAAAGACTTCGGAAATTACTGTATGATTCCAATACAGTATATCATAAACCAAGCCCCCAGAAGACAATTTTCAGTATCACCATTTTAGGGTACCACTATAATTCTTTTTGTATTCAACTAATTTCAAATAAAGTACTCACATTGGGCATGGTGGCTCACACCTGCAATCCCAGCACCTTGGGAGGCCAAGATGGGCAGATCAACTGAGGTCAGGAGTTCGAGACAAGCCTGGCCAAGTGAAACCCACTATCTACTAAAAATACAAAAACTAGCAGGGTGTGGTGGCGGGTGCCTATAACCTCAGCTACTCAGGAGGCTGAGACAGGAGAATAGCTTAACCCAGGAGGCGGAGGTTGCAGTGAGCCAAGATCGCACCATTGCACTCCAGCCTGGGCAACAAAAGTGAAACTCTGTCTCAAAAAAAAAAAATTAAGAAAAAGTACTTTTAAATTAAAAAGAAAATTTAAAGTAAAAGAAAAAGAGTACACAATCTTATCTCATGGCACTCCTACAAATACACACACACACATACACACACACATGCTTCAGCTTTCCAGAGCCTGGTCACGTTTTGCCATATTCTTCCAAAAAAGCAGTGTTTGAGGATACAGTTCACTCACTGACAAGAGAAGATATTTCACTGAGCTGAATTCACCAGTATGATGCCTTTCTTCAATGACAAGTAACATTGACTTCCAAGACAGTGTTATTTGTCAAGAGTAAAAGTTACTTTCTTCAACGAAATTTCTTTTATAGAAATACAATAAATTTTTGGTCTGTAATGTTACTTTTTGTAATGTCTTTGTCATTAAAATTATGGTTTCAAAAAATGAGTTCCCCTATGACTTCTGAAAGGATTTCGGTAATTTTTATTATTATTATTTCTTCCTTAAATGTTTGACAGAATTTTCTTGTCAAAGAAGCCTGGAGGCTTCTTTGGGGGAGAATTTGTATTTTTAAGTTCAATTTCCTTAACAAACATTAGTCTATCAATATTTTCTTTTGATGTATCAGTTTAGGTAAGTTGTGATTTTCAAGGATTACATAAAATTATTCATAATATTTAATTAGTAAGTTTTTCATTGTTATAGGATCTTTCATTCCTGATATTGTTGTTTTCCTTTCCTCTCTCCTTCTCCCTCTCCTCTCTCTTCTTCTCCCTCCTCCTCTCTCTTCTCTCTCCTCCTTTTCTCTCTTATTCTCCCTCCTCCTCTGCCTCCTCTATCTCCTCCTTCCTTCCTCCTCTTCTTTTCTTCTTTTTCTTCTATCATCTTTGCAAGGATTTTCTAAAATCATTATTCTGCTCAAAGAACTAACTTTTAGCTTTACGGATTTTTTTTCTCTTTTGCCTTTTTCATTCATTGATTTTCTACTTATCATCTTTTCCTACTTTCTACTTATGGAGATTTAATTTTTTATTGGTTTATTAGATTGAACCTTTCTGCTTTTCGCATATAAGGACTTAAATATATAAATTTATCTGAAAGCTCTTCTTTAAATCTATTCTATATATTAAATATATTGTTTTCATTATTATGTAGTTTAAAACATTTTCTAATTTCACTTGTGATTTCTTCTTTGACCTAGGGATTATTTCACAATGTGTTATTAATTTGCAAATATTTTAGAATTTTCTAGTATCTTATTGTTATTGATTTCCAATTTAATTCTGTTCTGGTCATAGAATACATCCTGTACTATTTCATTTATTTTAATTTTTAAGACTTGTTTTGTGGTCCAGCATATGGCATATCTAAGTGAATAGTCCATGTGTACTTCAAAAAGAATACATATTCTACAATGGTTGAGAATAGTGTTCTATAGATAGTAGCTATATTAAGTTTACTGAGTGTATTATTAAAATCTTTTCCTTTTGCTACTTTCTATTTGTCCTATCAATTGCTGATGGAGTAGTGTTAAAATTTACAATATTTGTCTGTTTCTTCCTGACATTTTTTCCTTCATCAGTTTGAAGTTCTGTTTTAATGAGGTACAAGCACAGTTAAAATTGTTACACCTTCACGATAAATTGGCTTTCATTATGCAATGTTCTTCTTAATCTCTTCTAATACTCCTTATATTAATATCGAATTTGTCTGAATTAATATAGCCATAGAAACTTTCTTAGAACTAGTATTTGCATGAAATATATTTTCTACATCTTAATCCTATCTGTGTCTTTATATCTAAAGTTACGTCACATGAGTAGCATATGGTTTGGTTTTGCTTTATTATCCCCATTAATAATCTGTACCTTTTAAGTTTTAAAACACACTTGCAATATAATAATTGATTCTTAAGTTTTTAATTACCTATTCTTAATTACAATTCCTTAAGTTTTTCTTAAGAGTATCATTAGCAGGACAGTGAGTGTGGCCACTTCCAAGATGGCCAAATAGGAACAACTCCAGTCTACAGCTCCCAGCGTGAGTGACACAGAAGATGGGTGATTTCTGCATTTCCAACTGAGGTACCAGGTTCATCTCACTGGGGCTTGTCAGACAGTGGGTGCAGTCCACGGAGCATGAGCTGAAGCAGGGTGAGGTGTCGTCTCACCCAGGAAGCACAAGAGGTCAGGGAATTCCCTTTCCTAGCCAAGGGAAGCTGTGACAAATGGTACCTGGAAAATCGGGTCACTCCCACCATAATACTGCTCTTTTCTAATGGTCTTAGCAAATGGCACACCAGGAGATTATATTCCACACCTGGCTTGGAGGGTCGCATGCCCACAGAGCCTCACTCACTGCTAGGACAGCAGTCTGAGATCAAACTGCAAGGCAGCAGCAAGGCTGGGGGAGGGGAATCCACCATTGCTGAGGCTTGAATAGGTAAACAAAGCAGCCGGGAAGCTTGAACTGGGTAGATTCCACTGCAGCTCAAAAAGGCCTGGCTGCCTCTGTAGTTTCCACCTCTGGGGGCAGGGCATAGCTGAACAAAAGGCAGCAGAAACTTCTGCAGACTTAAATGTCCCTGTCTGACAACATTGAAGAGAGTAGTGGTTCTCCCAGCACAGAGGTTGAGATCTGAGAATGGACAGACTGCCTCTTCAAGTGGGTCCCTGACCCCTGAGTAGCCTAACTGGGAGATGCCTCCCAGTAGGGGCCGACTGACACCTCATACAGCCAGCTGCCCCTCTGAGACGAAGCTTCCAGAGGAAGGATCAGGCAGCAACATTTACCGTTCTGCAATATTTGCTGTTCTATAGCCTCCGCTGGTGATACCCAGGCAAACAGGGCCTGGAGTGGACCTCCAGCAACCTCCAACAGATCTGACTATTAGAAGGAAAACTACCAAACAGAAAGGACATCCACACCAAAACCCCATCTGTATGTCACCATCATCAAAGACCAAAGGTAGATAAAACCACAAAGACGGAGAGAAACCGGAGCAGAAAAGCTGAAAATTCTAAAAATCAGAGTGCCTTTTCTCCTCCAAAGGAATGCAGCTCCTCAACAGCAATGGAACAAAGCTGGACAGAGAATGACTTTGACGAGTTGGGAGAAGAAGGCCAGATATTCGGCAATAACAAACTTCTCCGAGCTAAAGGAGGATGTTTGAACCCATTGCAAAGAAGCTAAAAACCTTGAAAAAAGATTAGACAAATGGCTAACTAGAATAAACAGTATAGAGAAGACCTTAAATGACCTGATGGAGCTGAAAACCATGGCACAAGAACTACGTGACACATGCACAAGCTTCAGTAGCTGATTCAATCAAGTGGAAGAAAAGGTATCAGTGATTGAAGAAAAAAATGAATGAAATGAAGTGAGAAGAGAAGTTTAAAGAAAAAAGAGTAAAAAGAAATGAACAAAGCCTCCAAGAAATATGGGACTATGTGAAAAGACCAAATCTATGTCTGATTGGTGTACCTGAAAGTGATGGGGAGAATGGAACCAAGCTGGAAAACACTCTTCAGGATATTATCCAGGAGAACTTCCCCAACCCAGCAAGGCAGGCCAACATTCAAATTCAGGAAATACAGAGAACACCACAAAGATACTCCTCGAGAAGAGCAACTCCAAGACACATAATTGTCAGATTCACCAAAGCTGAAGTGAAGGAAAAAATGTTAAGGGCAGCCAGAGAGAAAGGTTGGGTTACCCACAAAGGGAAGACCATCAGACTAACAGCAGATCTCTCGGCAGAAACTCTATAAGCCAGAAGACAGTGGGGGCCAATATTCAACATTTTTAAAGAAAATAATTTTTAATGTAGAATTTCATATCCAGCCAAACTAAGCTTCTTAAGTGAAGGAACAATAAAATCCTTTACAGATAAGCAAATGCTGAGGTATTTTATCAACACCAGGCCTCCCTTACAAGAGCTCCTGAAGGAAGCACTAAATATGGAAAGGAACAACCAGTACCAGCCACTGCAAAAACATGCCAAATTGTAAAGACCATTAATGCTAGAAAGATCAACTAATGAGCAAAATAACCAGCTAACATCATGATGACAGGATCAAATTCACACATAACAATATTAACCTTAAATGTAAATGGGCTAAATGCTCCCATTAAAAGACACAGACTGGCAAATTGGATAAAGAGTCAAGACTCATCAGTGTGCTGTATTCAGGAGACCCAACTCACATGCAGAGACACACATAGGCTCAAAATAAAGGGATGGAGGAAGATCTACCAAGCACATAGAAAACAAAAAAAGGCAGGGGTTGCAATTCTATTCTCTGATAAAACAGACTTCAAACCAACAAAGATCAAAAGAGACGAAGAATGCCATTACATAATGGTAATGGTATCAATTCAATAAGAAGAGCTAACTATCCTAAATATATATGCACCCAATACAGGAACACCCAGACTCATACAGCAAGTCTTTAGAGAACTACAAAGAGACTTAGACTCCCACACAATAATAATGGGAGACTTTAACACCCCACTGTTAACATTAGACAGATCCATGAGACAGAAAGTTAACAAGGATATCCAGGAATTGAACTCAGTTCTGTACCAAGCTGACCTAATAGATATCTGCAGAACTCTCCACCCCAAATCAACAGAATATACATTCTTCTCAGCACCACATCACACTTATTCCAAAATTGACCACATAGTTGAAAGCACTCCTCAGCAAATGTACAAGAACAGAAATTATAACAAACTATCTCTCAGACCACAGTGCAATCAAACTAGAACTCAGGATTAATTAACTCACTCAAAACTGCTTTACTACATGGAAACTGAACAACCTGCTCCTGAATGACTGCTGGGTACATAACGAAATGACGGCAGAAACAAAGATGTTCTTTGAAACCAATGAGAACAAAGATACAACATACCAGAATCTCTGGGACACATTTAAAGCAGTGTGTAGAGGGAAATTTATAGCATTAAATGCCCACAAGAGAAAGCAGGAAAGATCTAAAATTGACACCCTAACATCACAATTAAAATAACTAGAGAGGCAAGAGCAAACACATTCAAAAGCTAGCAGAAGGCAAGAAATAACTAAGATCAGAGCAGACCTGAAGGAGATAGAGACACAAAAAACCCTTCAAAAAAATCAATGAATCCAGGAGCTGGTTTCTTGAAAAGATCAACAAAATTGATAGACCACTAACAAGACTAATAGAGAAGAAAGGAGAGAAGAATCAAATAGATGCAATAAAAAATGATAAAGAGGATATGACCACTGAACCCACAGAAGTAGAAACTACCATTAGAGAATATTATAAACACCTCTACACAAATAAACTAGAAAGTCTAGAAGAAATGGATACATTCCTGGAAACATACACCCTCCCAAGACTAAACCAGGAAGAAGTTGAATCCCTGAAGACCAATAACAGGCTCTGAAATTGAGGCAATAATTAATAGCCTACCAACCAAAAAAAGTTCAGGACCAGACGGATTCATAGCCAAATTCTACCAAACGTACCAAGAGGAGCTGGTACCATTCTGAAACTATTCCAATCAAGAGAAAAAGAGGGAATCCTCACTAACTCATTTATTGAGGCCAGCATCATCCTGATACCAAAGCCTGGCAGAGGAATAACAAAAAAAGAGAATTTTAGACCAATATTCCTGATGAACATTGATGCAAAAATCCTCAATAAAATACTGGCAAACCAAATGCAGCAACACATCAAAATCTTATCCACTACGATCAAGTTTGCTTCATCTCTGGGATGCAAGGCTGGTTCAACATACACAAATCAATAAACATAATCCATCATATAAACAGAACCAAAGACAAAAACCACATGATTATCTCAATAGATGCAGAAAAGGCTTTCGACAAAATTCAACAGCCCTTTATGCTAAAAATGCTCAATAAATTAGGTATTGATGGGACGTATCTCAAAATAATAAGAGCTATTTATGACAAACCCACAGCCAATATCATACTGAATGGGCAAAAACTGGAAGCATTCCCTTTGAAAACTGGCACAAGACAGGGATGCCCTCTCTCACCACTCCTATTCAACATAGTATTGGAAGTTCTGGCCAGGGCAATCAGGCAGGAGAAAGAAAGAAAGGGTATTCAATTAGGAAAAGAGGAAGTCAAATTGTCCCTGTTTGCAGATGACATGATTGTATATTTAGAAAACCCCATCATCTCAGCCCAAAATGTCCTTAAGTCAATAAGCAACTTCAGCAAAGTCTCAGGATACAAAATCAGTGTGCAAAAATCATAAGGATTCCTATACACCAATAACAGACAAACAGAGAGCCAAATCATGAGTGAACTCCCATTCACAATTGCTTCAAAGAGAATAAAATACCTAGGAATTCAACTTACAAGGGACACGAAGGACCTCTTCAAGGAGAACTACAAACCACTGCTCAATGAAATAAGAGGACACAAACAAATGGAAGAACATACCATGCTCATGGATAGAAAGAATCAATATCATGAAAATGGCCATAGTGCCCAAGGTAATTTACAGATTCAATGCCATCCCCATCAAGCTAACAATGACTTTCTTCACAGAATTGGAATAAACTACTCAAAAGTTCATATGGAACCAAAAAAGAGCCCGCATTGGCAAGACAATCCTAAGCAAAAAGAACAAGGCTGGAGGCATCAGGCTACCTGACTTCAAACTATGCTGCAACACTACAGTAACCAAAACAGCGTGGTACTGGTACCAAAACAGAGATATAGACCAATGGAACAGAACAGAGTCCTCAGAAATAATACCACACATCTACAACCATCTCATCTTTGACAAACCTGACACAAACGAGAAATGGGGAAAGATTCCCTATTTAATAATAAATGGTGCTGGGAAAACTGGCTAGCCATATGTAGAAAGCTGAAACTGGATCCCTTCCTTATACCTTATACAAAAACTAATTCAAGATGGAGTAAAGACTTAAATGTTAGACCTAAAACCATAAAAACCCTAGAAGAAAACCTAGGCAATACCATTCAGGCCACAGGCATGGGCAAGGACTTCATGAGTAAAACACCAGAAGCAATGGCAACAAAAGCCAAAATTGACAAATGGGATATAATTAAACTAAAGAGCTTCTGCATAGCAAAAGAAACTACCATCAGAGTGAACAGGCAACCTACAGAATGGGAGAAAATTTTTACAATCTGCCCATCTGACAAAAGGCTAATATCCAGAATCTACAAAGAACTTAAACAAATTTACAAGTAAAAATCAAACAACCCCATCAAAAAGTGGGCAAAGGATATGAACAGACACTTCTCAAAAGAAGACATTTTTGCAGCCAACAGACACATGAAAAAATGCTCATCATCACTGGCCATCAGAGAAATGCAAATCAAAACCATGAGACACCATCTCATACCAGTTAGAATGGCGATCATTAAAAAGTCAGGAAACAATAAGTGCTGAAGAGGATGTGGAGAAATAGGAACACTTTTACACGTTGGTGGGACTGTAAAACTAGTTCAAACATTGTGGAAGACAGTGTGGCAATTCCTCAAGGATCTAGAACTAGAAATACCATTTGACCCAGCCACCCCATTACTGGGTATATACCCAAAGGATTATAAATCATGCTGCTATAAAGACACATGCACACATGTTTATTGTGGCACTATTCACGGTAGCAGACTTGGAACCAACCCAAATGTCCAGCAATGATAGACTGCATTAAGAAAATGTGGTACATATTCACCATGGAATACTATGGAGCCATAAAAAAGGATAAGTTCATGTCCTTTGTAGGGACATGGAAGCTGGAAAGCATCATTGTCAGTAAACTATCACAAGGACAGAAAACCAAACACTATATGTTCTCACTCATAGGTGGGAACTGAACAATGAGAACACTTGAACACAGAGTGGGGAACATCACACACCGGGGCCTGTCGTGGCCGGGGGGAGTAGGGAGGGATAGCATTAGGAGATATACCTAATGTACGACGAGTTAATGGGTGCAGCACACCAACACGGCACATGTGTACATATGTAATAAACCTGCACGCTGTGCACATGTACCCTAGAACTTAAAAAAACAGAGTATCATTAGTGGCTGGACGCGGTGGCTCACACCTGTAATCTCAGCACTTTGAGAGTCTGAGGGGGGCGGATGACGAGGTCAAGTGATCGAGATCATCCTGGGCAACACTGTGAAATCCCATATCTACTAAAAATACAAAAATTAGCTGGGCATGGTGGCAGGCACCTGTAGTCCCAGCTACTTGGGAGGCTGAGGCAGGAGAATCCCTTGAACCGGGAGGCAGAGGTTGCGGTGAGCTGAGATCGCACCATTGCACTCCAGCCTTGTGACAGAGTGAGACTGCATCTCCCAAAAAAAAAAAAAAAAAAAAAAGAATCATGAATATCATTACTGTATTTGTTTTCTATATGTCCTACTGTTGTTTCTTTTTTCTTCCTTTCCTTTCCTGCCTTTCAATCAGCTTCTTATCAATTTTATCACCATTATTTGCTTCTTAGCTGTATCTCTTTGTCTTAATTCTTTAACAAATGCTCTGATGACACTATGCATTCTTGACTCATAGTAATCTAACTTTAATTAAAATCTTATCACTTTACGTATAATGTAAGAAGCTTGTAGTATTTTTAAACATAACCTCCTTCCTGTTCTTGATGCTGTTTTTATACACTTTTCTTTTCTCTCT
Source organism: Chlorocebus sabaeus (assembly GCF_047675955.1). Lineage (NCBI taxonomy): Eukaryota > Metazoa > Chordata > Mammalia > Primates > Cercopithecidae > Chlorocebus > Chlorocebus sabaeus. The sequence continues at coordinate 38,046,005 of NC_132913.1, forward strand.
CTCTTTTTTTTTTTTTTTTTTTTTTTTTGAGACAGGCTCTTATACTGTTGCCCAGGCTGGAGTGCCATTGCTCGATCTCAGCTCACTGCAACCTCTGTCTCCCAGGTGCAAGTGATTCTACTGCCTCAGTCTCCTTAGTAGCTGGGATTACAGTCACCTGCCACCACGCCCAGCTAATTTTTGTATTTTTAGTAGAGACTTGGTTTCACCATGTTGGTTAGACTGGTCTTGAATTCCTGACCTCAGGCGATCTACCTGCCTTGGTATCCCAAAGTGCTGGGATTAAAGGCTTGAGCCACCGCGCTCGGCCACATATTTCTTGTGTACTAATTATAGAGCACAAAATAAATTGTAATCATGTTTGTCTTAAACAGTCACTTGCCTATTGAGGAATTTTATTGATGTTAATTATTTTCTTATATTTACTCACATATTTACCATTCCCACCACTCTTTATTTTTCCTCTATATCCTAGTTTCTGGATTTATGGGATCCTTTAGATGGAAGAACTTCCTTTATGATATCTGTTGTGTTGGTCTGCTGACAACAAGTCTGTTGAGTTTTGCTTATCTGAAAGCATGCGTTCATATTTGAATGATTATTTCATCTATGCACAGAATTACTGTGACAGTTCTTTCTATTAAGTGCTTCAGAGATGCCGTTCCATTGTTTCTACTGGTTCTGATGAGAAGTCAGGCATAAGTTGAATCATTGCTCCTCTGTATGTAATGTTCTCATCCTCTTGCTGTTTTCAGTACTTTTCTCTTTTGCTTTGGATTTCATCAGATTGGTTATCTCGTGCCTGTGCAAGCATGCATGTGTGCATGAGTGTGTGTGTGTGGTGTGAGTGTTCGTCCCACTTAGCATTCAATGAGCTTCTCAAATCTGTGGGTTAGGTTTTTCTGTTAAATTTGGGGAAACAATTGACCATTATGTATTGAAATCATCTATATAACTTTCCTTATCACTTTTTCTTCTAGGACTCCAATTGCATGATATTGTCCCACAAATGTCTGACATTTTCTTCATTTACTTTTCTCATTGTAACTCAGTTTGAACAATTCATCTTCTCTTTAAATCGACTATGTTTTTGTGCATGCTAGTCTGCTGTTCAGTCCATCTAAGTTTTTATTTCAAACATTATGTTTTTCTGTTCTGGAATATCATTTTGTTCTTTTATAGTTCCTATTTTCTCTCCAAATTTTCAATCCCTTTGCTCACTATATCCATTCTTTCTTGTAATTTTTTTTTAACACATCAGTAATAGTTTTCAAGTTTTTGCCTGCTATACTCATTTTCTATTGCTACTGCAATAAACTACCAAAAATTTAGTAGCCTAAACAATACAAATTTATTATTTTATAATTCTGGAGGTTAGAAGTCCAAGATGGGGTTCACTGGATTAAAATCAAGGTGTTATCAGGGCTACATTCCTTCTGGAGGAAGAATCTATTTCCTTGGAGAGACATCCTAGGGGAGAAACTATATCCTTTCTCTTTACAGCTTCTAGAGACTGCTTCATTCCTTGGTTTATGGCCTATTCCTCCATCTTAACAGCCAGCAGCACAGCATCTTTATTTCCCTCTCTAAGACACTCTTCTCAAAGCCACTCTCTGTTATAAGGACTTTAGTGATTATAGTGAATACTTTTCCCATCTCACGATCAGCTGATAAGTAAACTTAACTTTATCTGCAACTTTAATTCCCCCTATAGCTTCTAGGGATTAGGACATTGACATTTTTGGCATTATTCTGCTTACTACCTCAGTTACTATCAATGGTTAAGTCTACACGGGTCTGCTCTTATTAACTACTTTTTGTCTTGATTTTCCTGCTTCCTTATATGTTTCATGTTTCCACTGAGTTTTAGATATTGTGTATAAAGAAAAGTAGAGGCTGAAATATAATTATTTAGTTTATTTTCCAGATAATTTAAGCTTTACCTTCTGTCTGAATGTAATTATAGTAAGTGGTTGATGATTAAAATTTTTTCAAAAGTCAAGTTGATCTGGGACTGAACCATAATGTCAATTAGATTAAGTTTACATTTTGTTAACCCTACCTGTACCCTCCTATGCCACTACCAATTAGGGGCTAATCATTTTGGGTTTTTACAGCATTTGAGCCAGGTGGCGTAGGGGATAGACCAAGGTTTCAAATGGCTTTGGTTCATGTTTGGATTCAACTTTCATTAGGTCCTAAAACCTAAACACTTCAAGAATGCATAAAACAGCCTGAATTCACTTTGCTTTCAAGCTTCTCCTCTACTGCCATCTCAGTGAAATTTTGACAAGGAGTGTGACAAGAGAATTGTTAGTCCAAGTGATTTATTTTTGTGTTTAGAATTAATTCGTATAATAATCTGTTACACCACTCACATTGTCTTTAAAGGTGTAGCTGATTTCTCCTTGTCCCTACAGTTTTTCCATCTATGTTATACCTACTCTTTCACTCACATGTACCCGAAAAAACACCTGCCCTCAGGTATAGAAGCTACAGTGGTGCTCCTCTTATTCATAAGTGGCTTATTCCTTTCTAGAATTCAGTTCACCAAGGCTTCGCTGTGTTCTCTGCTAGTTGATAGCTGAAGAGTATAATACGATTTTTTAAATCCTGTTTTTTATGTTGTCAAGATGGGAACAGAGGTCTTTTACATATTTTCATATACTGACTGGCATCAAAATTCTTCTGATATCCATAGAGTGTTGCTTCAGAAAAAAAAAAGGGAGAATTTTTATTGCTTAATAACTACTTTGTTAAAGCCATCGCCTGTTTTTAAATGAAGTTTTTACCAGTTATCCAGACTAGACTTTGAAGGCAATGAAGAGTAGGAAAGAGGAAGCCAGAAGATAGTCAGAAATTAATCTGATCATAAATTACTGATCAACTAGCAGCCAATTTATTAGTTGATGGTGCTGACAGAAAAATTAAGTATTGATCAACAGTTTCTACTGAAAATCTCCTCTTCTTAAAACACTTTTCTTTTTTTTTTTTGAAACAGAATCTTGCTCTGTTGCCCAGGCTGGAGTGCAGTAGCGCAGTCTCGGCTCACTGCAACCTCCGCCTCCCAGGTTCAAGCTATTCTCTTGCCTCGGCCTCCCGAGTAGCTGGGCCTGCAGGCGCCTGCCACCACGCATGGGTAATTTTTGTATTTTTAGTAGAGACGGGGTTTCACCATATTGTCCAGGCTGGTCTCGAACTCGTGATCTTGAGATCCACCTACCTCAGCCTCTCAAAGTGCTGGGATTACAGGTGTGAGCCACCTTGCCTGCTCAAAACACTTTTTCTTAAGTATATAGTAGATCTATGTAACAGCCTGTCAAAGGAGGACTCTGTTGTTGTTTCCACTGAGACACCACTCCAGCCTAAGAATGAACTATTCCCACATTCTAAAGTGAAGAGCTAAATCTTCTATATAGGATAGGTAAAGGAAGTGACCAAACACTGATTTCTTTTTTTTATTCTTAACATATTGCCCACTTTGAATGCATATATGTGTCAAAGCCGAAGTGGTCAAGAAAAGAGACTTTTTGGTGAGAGCAGTCAGTATCTGCATGTCCTTCCATCGCCCATTCCCACGGGGATGGAAAGAGAGTACACCTTCTTTTCCCTCACCTTAAGTCCAGTGGCAGAAGGGGTTTCAAAGAAACCATTCATACAACATGATATTTTGCTCCTTTTGAAGGACAACATGAACTCTAAAGGCAAGAAGGTATGGCTTGGCCTAGAATAGCAAAGCTAAGAAAGAAGACTCTACCGGGCACTAGGGTCAGTCCCATCAATGATTACGTTAGGTCTTGTGAGTTTTTTGGTGCGCTAAATGGACCCATGGGATAAAACTGTCATAAAAGTAATTTAAAGGAGACTATGACCAAGAAGCCATCTGGATGCATAAAACCCCAGTAGATAAATCTATTTTAGGAAAACAACCAAGTGTCCAACTTCTAAAATTGTAGTTACAAGTGTAAGACTATAGTTCTTTCAGTTGGGAAGAGGGGTGAGTCACAAGTAGGGTTTCCAAAGTGCTAGTATTATTCCATTTTTTGTTTAGGGCACTGATTACACAGTGATTTACCCCTTTCTGTATGTATATTATACTGCAACGAAAAGTTGTATTTTAAGTTGCTGCTTCTAATCAAGATTTTATTCAGAACCATAGAAAATTCTCACCTATATAATATTTAAAGGGAGAGTGGGGTTAAGGATTAAATACATTTATCGTTGTACCATACTGTATTAAATCCAGTTGACAAAATGACATTTCCATTGAACTTCAAATGTATTTACTGCAAACAGGGCCTTTGTTCTGTCAAAGAAATTCTCTCAGTCATGCTAAAACTAAATTAAGTTAAAATATAAATTACATTTATAAAGTTTATTTCACTAGAATTTGATCAAAAAGGGAAATAAAAACTAGCTACACAATAAACTGCTTGCCTTTCTGGTAGGCAGAATTTTAAGCTGACCTCCTGTGACCTTTGTCTTTGTAAAATCTCTTCCTCTTAAGCACAGGCAGAACCTGCACATGCAATGAGTTATTACTCCCATGATTATGTTATATTACATGGCAAAAGGCATTTTTCATATGTAATTAGTTTACTAATCATTTGGCTTTGGTTAATCAGATGAGCCCTTTAAAAGCAGAGCATTTTCTCTGGTGAGTAGTGAGTAGTAGAAAGGAAGTCAAGTAGATTACAAGAGAGTATTGGAACAAAGTTCGTGGCTTGAATATAGACGGGAACACATGGAAAGGACCTGAGAGAAGCTTCCAGAAGCTGAGAGCAACCCCTGGCTCACAGGCAGCAAGAAAATGGGGACCTCAGTCCTGTGGCCATGGGAAACTGAATTCTGCCAGCAAGAATCAACTTGGAAGCGAATTTTTCCCTTGAGTCTCTAAACAAGAACTCGGCTCTGCCAACACCTTGATTTTGGCCTTTTGAGATCCTGAACAGGGAACTCAGTTTTGCCATACCAACATCTGACATAGAAAAACGTGAGCTAATACAATTGTGTTGTTTTAAGCTGCTGAGTGTGTGGTAATTTGTTATGTAGCAACAGAAAATGAATCCAGACAAGACATAAAGATGAGCTACACCACCAAGACTAATGGTGGCTTTTGGGAATGACCACCTGCCTTGGTATCAGAATACATAAAGCTCTAAAATTTCCACACTTCAAAAAACACTAGCATCTCTCTTTTACTACTCAAAGGTCACCAGATAGGATAATACAAAAGTATGAACATCATATGTTGTCTAAAAAAGGTTTCTCATAAATCTCTACTTGTCTTCTTTTTTTCTGACAAGTATATTTAAATGTATAATCAGCAGAAAAAAATGTGACAATAATCTGAAATGACACTAGTTATTTAAAGAGCATTGAGACCAGAGAAGTGAGAATTGCCCCTAAATAGTTGAAGATGCAGGGAGTAAATACTGTTGCTACATAATGGTGACTTTTTAGAAGTCTACTCATAGAAACTGAGGATCTCTTGCCTAAGAGATTAAACATCTGGTTCTTCAGGACAAAGTTTGATATCTGTTATTACATTTGTATTTTTCACAGGTGTCGCAGTGTTAAATAATCAACATCTGCCTTCGCTTGTGTTGAACAACCTTCTAGTTTTAGCTAAATTGTCTTAGAAGAGGATCCTTATTGAAAATCCAGGAGCACATTTTGTTTCTTTAAGTTTTGAAAACATTTTCTTTTAATATTAAGCTGTAGCATGTAAACAGTGGTCTGAAACATAATTACACTCTTCAGGGCTTTGCAGCAAATTTCTCTGTTCACCTAACACTGTTCTCAACCCGCCCTCAAAACAGACAGTCTGGCAACTATGGGGTCAAGAACAAAGGTTAGAGAGTCCAGCTGATATAGGGATAGATGCCAACTTTACTTTTTATTAGCTGAGTTAATAATATCTTCAAGTCTGTTTTCTCATCTCTGTAAGAATTTCCTTGACAAGCCAAAGTAAGGATAACAATTTTCTTTCAGAGTCATGATGACAATTATGTAACAAATAAATTCAGAGTTTATAATTATTCTAACCCAACATGTAGTGTTTATTTTTATTAATATTTATTCTGAAATCTAATTGTTTTCATCTCTAGCTTATTACAAAATTCACCAAAAATTTCAGTTGTATTTAACTAAATCTTTTCTCTTGATGTTACCATTCATCAAAACACTGTTGCATCTTTGTCAACAGTGCTTTACTCATCATTAAGGAATTAATGCTACTAAAGTCACCAGACTGACTTAAGAACACTCTATAATAAAGCTTTGGTAGCTTATAGTAGCTCTTAAAAAGGTCTTTTAAACACAATCCTTGAGTTGTTAATGGGGATATTTAGCACTTTCAGTAGGAAGTTTATTCCTCCAGGCCAAAGGGACCACATTCTATTAGTAGTCTGTATTTGAGTTGTTGTAACCTCTTTATACCAAATAACATTCAATAATAATAATGATATGGTAGTGTTAATTTCCCAAGTTCTACAATGTCTAGCAAATGTTCTTTCTACACATGAAAACCATACTCATTATCCTGTACTTTTATACAAGAGTTTGAACGAGGCCATTCTGTATTTTATAAATTCAAAGCAAGACTCTATTATTTATTCTAAATGTGACAGCCTAGCTGTAGAGGTGGGCAGCCGCGACACAAGTAATCTGCTGATTAGGGCTAGTATGCATATCAGAAGCCAGCAAACTCCAATTTGCATTGAATGCCAGCTGCATAACAACTTATCAGAGAAGCCCAGATAGGAGGGCAAAGAAATATCCCTTCCTTAATTATGAGCATGTGTATGCCAGTGCAAACCTGCATTTGTATGACCGAGCGTTCTGGGACAATAAGTTAATGCTATTAAGATTCATTACATATTCCTAATATGCATACCAATGCCTCTTATTGGGAATATGTGACATCCCAAGCTCGAAGTCTATGGTGACAAAGTCCAGTGAGAATGGAAAGGTTCAGCCAGGAATGCCAGTAGATGTACTAATAAGGTTTTGTGACATTTTAGAAAAGATAGCACTTTTGACTATTGCACATATTAATTCAGTGTTAATGTCAGGTGATCTTGATTAATTATCATTTTTAAAATGTTTCTGTTTTGGATGTAGACATCTAAATTTCTTGTGCTCATCTAAGAAAGAAAAGAATAAATACAAAGTGAAGACCAAATTAGTGAGGGTCTACTTTAGCCTCAGACCTGTTGTATTTGCCTAAAATTCTAAATTTAAATGCCATCTGATGGCCCGTGTGCAGTCAGCAGCAGATCGTCTTTATGTTAGATTTATTCATTCACATTATCTGACTGGTGCCTGAAAACATTTGAGCTTGAGACTCTAGAAGTTATCTTTGAGAGGCCAAGTATGTTTTTAAGAGAGATACACCAGGCAAGAGAATGTGACTCTGAATGTTTTGCCTATTTGCTATGTGAGACCTCAACAAAGTAGAAATTCAGAATTCATGTGACCTGGGAGACTGTAACGTACTAAGAAGTGTCCTGATTTGGGAGACAGGAGACAGTTCTTCATTTAGTTCACTGATTGGATCCAATCAATGACTGAATTTATCCAATCATTTAATAATTCATTCATTTGGATGACCAGCTTGTATTTTCTGCACCCTGGGTACCATTGTTGGGCAAAAACAATGAGCAATGATAATACTGCTTCCTAAGATTGCTGTAAGGATTCGAGCTGATAATGCCTTGGTTCTTCTCTTTGGATTCCTTTGCCTGCCTCTTTTTGTTTTTCTCTTGGTCAGCATCCCAGCCATGCCTAATATTCCCTTTATGACTAGATAAAATGTCATTAAAATAAATCAGAAATCAAAGAAAGAATTGATGTGATATTGGACAAGATATCCAGACTTTCTGAGCCTCAAGAATGTATTATAGTTGAATAATCTGAAAACTCATCTAGCTCTAAATGTTAGAATTCTATGATTATCTGCATTATATCAAAATTAGTTTATAAAGTAGAAAATAGTCATCTTCTAGAATTTCTAAAGCATGATATAGGAAAGTGATTTTTTAAAAATTATAAATTAATCTTATGAAATCAGAAATAGTTTTCTTGTTCTTAAAACATTTCTAGTCCCTGAAGTCTATTTTGTATCCCCAAATTAAAAGGAGTTGGCATTAAGCCATTTCTAAATCAACCACACAGCTCTAAAATTCTATTCTGTGGTTCCATTTGGGCAGTATCATGTTTGAGCAGTTTCTTCAGAAGGAGGAAGGAATTACCATTTATTGTGCCAAAAGTAGTGTACCAGGCACTAAACAAGTTTATTTATATACATTATTTTATTAGTCTTCATGAAAGGCATGAGAGAGTAGCAAATGGCCAAGAACCTGCAGCTAATAAGGAGCAAGTAGAGGCGAGAAGCACTCTGCCGAGCTCCAAAGTCCTCGGTCCCCTGATGAACACACTGGGCATGCATTTTTATCTTCACTACTTCCTGCACTCTTCCTTTATCCACACAAATTTATTACTTAGGAACTGTTTGTTGACCCACAGCTTCACAAATTTAATATTCCTTTACTTATTTGACTTTTGCTGAGTGATTAAAATATCTAGTAACATAGAGCTTCACATCTCATTTAAATAGTACATGTTGCTGTGATGGGTAACTGACAAGTTTAAAAATTCTTTAATTTAGCAGCATTAAAATATGCAGTTCAGTTCTTGAATCAGTTCCTAAACACAATACCAATATTTCATTCTCTGTAGTACTGTCATCCAGAAGTGCCTATTAACCAATACATTTGTATTTTGTAAATATATATTATCACCAGATTTTCTGATACTCAAGAAATACTAAGGATTTCTTTTTCATCTTCAGTTTTACTCTAAGAATAAGTCTAATTTGTCATACTTGAATAATATTAAAATTGTTAATGCATAAATGGACTAAGATAAGTCTGTACTAATGAAAATATGTAATTTTACTGAGTCTACCACATACTAACTTCAGCAGACATAACATGAAACAGGAAATTAAATCCATATTTATGTTATACAAACACACAAAAAATTTTAATGAAGTTTTTATCACTAAATGGTTGATATAGATATAAAAATATTTATCATAAAGCAAACATAATCAGTTAAAAAATTTTACATTAAGCATTTTTTTACTAAGCCTAAACCTCGCCATTGTTAATCATCATGAAACACCATCTTCAGAGCATAGCTTAAACAAATAAAAGTGTCTCTAAAGCAAAATAGTCTTATCTATCCATACCTGACTCCTACACATTAATTTAACTCCTACATCTCTAATTGAAAAGTTTAGCCTAAGCATTGACTGGTCAGAACATGTAAGAATTACCTGGTTAAAACATTTGGTTGTTAGAAACATTTATAGTATTACATTTTCAACTCATGTCAGTTATCCAAAGAATCTCAGTGTCAAAAGTTGTAGGATGGAAGATGATGTGGCAGAACAGAAAACAGGTAAGACAAAAAAGTGGATAAAACATTTATGGTGCTTCATTTGTAGTATAAAGCAAGAGGCTTCATGTACTGAACCAAATGAAAGCCTCCAGATTACTCTGTGTGGTCTCTGGAAGCTCAGCCAAGAGTTGTTTTCCATAATCTATAGTAATACACAGTTTGAACTGAAGGGATCCTCTAACGGCTGAATGGCCAGATACCAACATCCTATATCATGACAGAGCCCAGATGTGGTCATTCATTTGGTGGAGGAAAACAGCACAATTATTTTTAAGGTGTTCTATTTTACCAAAGGCCTTCTGATATGGTTTGGCTGTGACCTCACCCAAATCTCATCTTCAATTCTAGCTCCCATCATTCCCACATGCTGTGGGAAGGACCAAGTGGGAGATACTTGAATCACAGGAGTTGTTTCCCCCATACTGTTCTTGTGGTAGCAAATAAGTCTCACAAGATCTGATGGTTTTTAAGGGGTTTTTCCTTTCACTTGGCTCTCATTTCTCTCTTGCCTGCTGCCATGTAAGACATGCCTTTTGCCTTCCACCATGATTGTGAGGCCTCCCCAGCCACATGGAAGTGAGTCCATTAAACCTTTTTTTCTTTAAAAATTACCCAGCCTCAGGTTTGTCTTTATTAGCAGCATGAGAACAGACCAATACACCTTCCCATCACTGCTCTACTCATGGTGTAATAAATGTATCAATCAGCACTCACACATTCATAACAACCAGCGAGAGTCAAAACCAAGTAGAAAAGTCCAAAGTCACTGAGTCTGTTCAAGAGGCTCATCCCTCCCTCCTGCATGTCCTCTCCACCCAGCACACCAGCATCCTCTGGCTTCTCCCTAGTTTTACAAAAGCATCTTATGTCAGCCTCCCTCCTCCTTAGTCCTTTTCAGGTCAAGCTATATATTATACCTTATCAGAGGCACAGATAGGTTATTTATTCATGCATGAATGGATGTAATAACACACTTGTTTATTCAATCTCTCAACAAACATATGCTGAGTGTCCATTTTGTGCTAGGAGCTGTGCTGGACACTAGAAAAATATCCCCTCAGTAAACTCAGTAAACACAGCGATAGGAAAGATTGGCCCATGCTCAGTCATCCACTATTCCACTTTGTTGCATTTTAAAAGGATAATACTTAGGCTTTAGCCTAAAAGAATAGACTCCAACTGAGGGATTTTAAGCAGAAATATACATATTTTAAAATAGCAGTGACTCTCTCAGAACTCTCAAACCCAGGGCATGCACCCTTTCTCTCCATTCAAAAGATCAGCCATGAGCACAGCATACAAACTGTTCAATAACATATTAAATGGAACTTTTCCTATAATCTTAGAATTTGAAATTAAGTGTTAAGCAGGAAAAAGGACAATAAACAACATCACATTCTAAAAAGCAGCTGCTAAATACATCCCTGAGAATTATTAAGAGGTGACAAAAATTAGTCCTCACCTCCAAATTCTCCAAAGAGCCTATGCAAAGAGCAGAGCAGAAATTCAGAAATTCAAGGAGGGTCATTCAGATTTAGAATTAGCAGGTCTTAGAAATACTTTGACTTTTCTTTGCTTCATGGGGTTGGCTAGAGAGTACTCTCCTCTCACAGATAAAGGGAGGAAGATTCCAGAGACAATTCATGATAATTGAAAAAGCAAGAAGAGGAGATATGTGTTTCTCTTTACGTGTATGATTACAACAACTCAAATACCACAGTAGGGAAGTCCCTGGGAAAGTTCAACAGGCTTCCCTTGAGTTTGGGAAGTACTTGGGCACTTTGAGACTACTGCCTGCCTCTATCTTCAGAATTCCTGAGAAGGGAGATTGGCCAAAGCAGTTGCACGGAAGGTGAGGAGAGAGAGCCAGTGTGGAAGCAACCTGTACTCTCATTATTTGGCAGGTCCAGCCTGAAAGGGTGCCATGAAAAATCCAAGTCATCTTGAAGGCACCTGATTCAATGCCTACTGCTACTGTCATGAATTACCACAAACATAAAGGTTTAAAGCAATGCACATTTATCCTCTTACAGTTCCAGACATCAAAAGTCTAAAATGGGTCTGCAGGGTTGCTTGTATTATGGAGGCTCTAGGAAAGAATCCACTGTCTTGCCTGCTCTGGGTTGAAGAGGTTGCCTACATTCCTTGGCATGTGGCCTCTTCTGCCATCTTCAGAGCCAACAACATAGCATCTTCTCTCCTCTCTGTCCTCTGCCTCCATCCTCAAATCTTCTATGACTGATCCTCCTGCTTCCCTCTGATAAGAACTTTTGATTGCATTAGGCCCACTTGGATAAGCCATGATTATTTCCCTATCTCGAGATTCTTAAGTCAACCATATCAACTAAGGCCCTTCTACCACATAAGGTATTATTCACAGTGTCAGTGGGTTATGACATAGAAAGCACCCAACCCAAAAATGGGGTTTATTGGGTCATAGGGACCCAAGCAATAAGAAGCTTGTGGTATACCATGGGTAAGGAAGGAGCATCTCAAGAGAGTCAGAAAGAACATATCCAAGTTAGAATTCTCAGAGGGCTTCCAAGGTATCACGTAAACCTTGTTCCATGAAGGAGCTCTTCACTTCACAGAGGGCAATGACACTGCATTCTAGCACCTCCAAGCAAGGTGGGACTTCCTTTAGTCTATCTTCTCCTCCCTTGACCTTGAAAGACCCAGGGTAATGTCTGGGGTTGAAGTGAAGAACAAGAAAAACGGAGAGAGTAAAATAAGTCATGCCCTCAGTGGTCACTTAGGCCTAGGCCAACAGGAGGTGAGAAGCACGGAATTAAATGTGAGATTGAAATCTTGATTTAGACAGCACCAAAACTTTTACTACTCCAATATGAATTTTCACTAACAAAACAAGGCTGTTCTAATATTGAAACAGTATGAATTCTGCCTATAAGGCAATCGAGGTGTAGGGAAAAGAAAATCCAACAGAGTGTATTTGAAGAGGAAGACTGGAAAATAATAAGCCCTTTTCTATTTGTACAACACAGATTCCAGCCTATTCAGCAAAGTGGTTACAATGATTTTATGTACATTTGTGGAAGATATAGCTCAGTCAATGACTTTTGATAAGATATTTTTCTGTCTCTGGTTTCCTATGTGTGCCTGCCTGGAAATTCTCTTTATGCTGTGTACCTCCACTACTCCCACACTTAACAGTACCCTGCTCATTCCAGATTCTCATCCACTCCTAATTATTCAGAGCCTGTCTAATTCTCTAAATGCATTAACTGGCACTGGATCAACACCTTCTATGTTGTTCCGCAGTTGTTACATTTGCTTCTAAAGAAATTATTTCAGCTTGGCATTACAGAGATAATCTGTCACTAATGCAAACTTGTGTATTTACAATATTAGAATCACTGTCTTGTTATTTTTTCATTACTACTGTATTTTCTGAGCCTCTCTCATTACCATGTGTATTGTTTCATTATTTACATTTTGAATGCTATTATCTCCGAGGCTGTCAGCGAAGCATTCTGAGATAATGATGCTGTGAAAAGAGAATTATCTAAATATGGATCTTTCTGCTCATGCTCAAATAAATTATTGTCTAACTCTTCAGATGCTTCTTCTGAGTCCTCATTAAGACACTCATGGCTTAGGGAATTGTGGAGTATCAACTGCCTTTGTCTAAGGGTCTGAAGATGCAGAAACAAGACTAGAAATAGAGAAAGCCAATCAAGGCAGGAAGTGAGGAACTTTCTATTGATAGGAACAGGGGATGTAAAAACATCCAATGACATATGTATTTGACGACAATAGCCTTGAAAGAGAGAAATCTTTGTTTGAGAGTCTGAAGGTGAAACAATGACTGAAATGAGTATGAAATCTTTTGCTTAGTTTTGTTGTTCTTATTTAGAGATCAAAAAATAAATTCTGTTCCAAGTGTCAAGAGAAGCTGTCTTGCCTGTTCAAAAGTAGACACTCCTCAGGGACTTTACCCAGGGCCCTGGCTTTAAATACCAAGTATACATCCATGCCTCCCAAATTTTTACCATTATCTCTGGCCTCTCCATGGGGCTTCAAGTTCAAATATGCAACTTCTAATTTGACATCTACATCTGATTGTCTGTTGGCATCTCAAACTTAGCATGGCCAGTACAGAACTCTTTTTTTTTTTCCAAATATCTCTTTGTTCCCTTGGCTCCCTGTCACACAGTCTCAGTACATGCCATCACTATATAATCTGGTGCTCAAGGAAAAGATAACAAATTGGTTGGGTGCAGTGGCTCACACCTGTAATCCTAGTACTTTAAGAGACCTAGGCAGGTAGATCACAAGATTAGGAGATTGAGACCATGCTGGCTAACATGGTGAAACCCCGTCTCCACTAAAAATACAAAAATTTAGCCGGGCGTGGTGGCGGGCACCTGTAGTCTCCGCTACTTGGGAGGCTGAGACAGGAGAATTGCTTGAACCCAGGAGGTAGAGGTTGCAGTGAGCCGAGATTGAGCCACTGAACTCCAGCCTGGGCGACAGAGTGAGACTCAGTCTCCAAAAAAAAAAAAAAAAAAAAAAAAAAAAAAAAAAGCTAATGTTTCTCATGACTTGTTTCCTATTCTTACTCCTCATATCTAATTGATCATCAAGTCTTGTGGGTTTATCTCTAAAACCCAACCCAAATTCAACTACTTCTCTCCATTTCCACTGCGACCACCCTTGCCCAGGAAAGCATTATCTCTGAATGGGAACCACCTCCCAAACGGGAAACCAGCTTCCACTCTCACTCCTCTGTCCACAGTAGCCAGAGTGAGCAAACTCTGTAGGATGCATATTGTGTCACGTATCTCTCCTGCTTAAAGCCCTAGTGGCTTCTCGTGACACTTGGAACAGAATCCATGCTCTTCACCATGGCCTGCATGGCCCTGAATGACCTGGCCTTGCTCCCTCCTGGACAGCACCTCCTCCCCTCCTCACACTGGCATTCTTCCAGGTCAGCCCTGCCTCATGCTCCCTACACAAAGTGATTCTTCCTTCCAGAAAATTCTAGTTCCAGAACCACCCATGGAAGGATGGCTGCTTCTCCTCACTCAGGTCTCACTCAAACTCCTCAGGGAGCTCTTCCCAACTCTCCAGCCACTCTCCCTCATATCTAGAAGTTCTTTTGAAACTATCTTATCCATCAATGTTTGCTTATTTACTATCTGTCTTTTCCAACTAGACAATAACTCCACGTCTCTTGTCTCTCTTATCATCCACTTTATATCTAGGGTCAAGAATGAGGCCTGGCACATAGCAGTCTCTCAATAAGTATTCATGGATGATTGATGAGAATCCAAATCACTCATGACACAATGTCAGGCCCACTGCCAGGCTTCTTAGTGATGGTAAATAGACTTATCCTCGGTTATCTTTCTCCACGTCTGGGAGGATCCAAATAGGCAGTTCAAGGCCTGTGTAGCACTGGCTGCTCAGGGCTTCTGCAAAGCCAGTTATTTCCAGCTCTGCCCTGCTATTTCATGCCTTGCCTATGATTATCACAGTGAGAGATGTGTGCCCAGCCCCTGCTCTAGCACGGAGGAGACACAACCCCATTCTCTCTGCTGCTGGAGCCCAGACATCCCGCCCCCATCCGCTGCCTGGAATGCCCCTCTTTGGCAAAATCATCTCTCCTGACCTCTTTCTCCACAGATTTCCCAACTATAAGCAGATTAGACTTACTCTCCCCAGTTCCCATCAAGAATGCTATGTTTACTGGAAAGACAGAAATTTCTTAGTTTCAATTTTATTGTTTCCATCCTCTTTGGTATCCTGTAATTATATGTTGTAGTGATTCTGCATAAAGTTTAGTTACAGATTTTTGCTTATTTTTGAGGGGGGATAGATAAAAGAAAGGAAAGTGGGTGGCAGGATCTCACTCAAAAAAATATTTACTGGAGTCCTACTTAGCATTCTTTACCATTTTAATGCCAATAGAGAAAAAGTGTGCCCTTATCTTCTAAGGCTGATGTTGTTGCCTACACACAACCCATTGATTTCTTTACTGGTGAAACAAAATTTAAAAACAGCAAATAATCAATGCTGCTTTCTACAACACCACCAAGATCCCAGAGACAAGGCGATAATGTAGAGTTATTAAGCTGTTTTCTTGAAAAAAAAAAAAATGTAATCCTAAATCATGCTTCTGAAATCCATCACATAGGTCAGAAGACGGTTCAGTCATGTTTGGAGAACATTTAGTTAATATTAGCATATGAGTAATACAGAATAATAATATAGAATGCATGACTAGTCTATAAATACAAATGAAATTGGTTTCAACAACTTACAAATCTATCAACTATCAAAAAATAATTTAAAAAGATGTATTGGACTGAAATGTTTGATTAATCCTGAGGTTTTTAGACAAATATAAATTGTTCTGCAATAAAATTACTGCTGCTAACAGTTCATCTTTAGTTGAGCACTTACCGGGGGCCCGACACTGTTCTGTGCTTCTTTTTTTCTGTTTACTCATATACTCCTGAAAACCTCCTGTAAGGGAGATTACAAACTGTATCTAGCTTCAGCAGACAAAGGATTACAAACACAGAGAGTTTAAGCCAGCCCACTGGGGCTCAGCTGTCAGCAATAAACTGGGGGGGTGGGGGTGGGGGTTGAAACTTTCTCTCACCACCAATCTGTACCACCTGTACCCTACTCCTAGTAGTGCAACCGGTGATACTTATTAAGCCTTCCCAGTGTTCCATGTGCTAGGTAAAACACATTCGAGGTGCTATACCATCTCATCTTCCCAATGATCCTGGGTAAAAGAGCTATTCCTATAGCCCTTGTTTAAAATTGATGAAGGTACGATTTCATGGAAAGTTTCTCCCATACTGCTCACTGCTAGAAACAACTTTTACGTTTTATTAAATTTTTCAAAGCAGGAGTAGCCCCTGGCAGCTCAGTTCACACCCCTGTTTTCTCAGTAGTCCCACACAAGGGATCTAGAAGTACCAGCTACATGCTATTCCATTTTTTTGTTACTGTGTAACAAAATTTTTTTCATCTAGAAATATTTTATTCTATTTTTTTCATCTAGAAATATTTTAAGTATTTGTTCTTAACTGTAGTAGGCATACTTTTAAGATGCTGCTACTTAATCTTCTAGCTGTACAGGCCTATTCAGGAGGTTTCATTCTGGTTTCAGCCCAAGGTTAGAGCTAAACACTTCAAGTCAGTCTAACCCCACCACAGGAAGTACAATAGCTCAGTCTATGAGGGTTGCAAATTATATTATAAAATATGAGGCCATTCTTTTGCTAAATGAATAGGACCGCATTACAGGAAAGCCAACAAAGGCCTTTTAGAGGCTCCAGTCGGTGAATCCTTTTCAGTGTGATGCCTGTGATGTTCCTTTATTAGTCCACAAGAAACAAATGTAACTCAGACGTCAATGTTATTGCAATAGTAGAGAGATTTCTGGAGCCAACACAAGAGTGCTTAGAGTTCCAGCAAGTAGCAGTAGCAGGGTAATTTACCAACAATCTCCATGAAAGACAAAACATACATGTGTAATTATGTAGGTGAACTCCTTAATACAAAAACTGGGAATTATTAATTATAATGAAATAAGAGTTAACACTGATAAGATACAATAGACCCTGTTCTAAACATTTGAAATGCATGATTCCATATTAATGCACAATGGGGAAATACCATTATTATCCTTTTACAGATTAAGAAACTGAGGCTTAGGGAGGTCAAGTAAATTGTCCAGGGTTATGCAGCCAGTAGACAGCAGAGCAAAGCTTTGATCCCATACAGTCTGAACCCTGCATATTTTTACTCTGCTGTGTTTTGTTTACTCTCAGCTCCCTAGAATGGTAATACAACACAGGCTGACCACAGTAAATTATATGCAGTTCCCACAGCACAGAAGTAGGCACCTTCCCACCTTGGCAACTTTTACCCAGGCAATTCTCTCTGCCTGGGATAACTTCCTCTCCTACCTCTGCAGTTTCATATTCACTCTCTAAGATTCAGCTTAAGTGTCACTTCTGGGAGGTGGCTACTATAAGAGCCTTCTGCCATTGGCATGGTTAGATGCCCTTTCTATGGCTTAAAATGCATAATGTACGCAATACAATGTATGCAATAAAGGAATAAGGAATCAAGTAGGCTACCTGGGAGTGCAAACAGTGAGGAGAATGTTGATATCTAGAACTACTGGAGTTTTATAAAGAGAAAGAAATCTACATTCACCTGACTGTGGTTAAATACCTTTGATGTTTTGAGTTACTGACTGCCTGATAATGTTCCCATTATTTACCTACTTTACAAGTCATAGGGGCATAAGCTGCACTGAGATAGGCATGCAGTATTTATTTATTAGAGCCTTTTGATAGTCCATGGTTCTTTATTTCAAACCTCATTTAATCACAGCAAACAAAAAAGTACTCACATTATTAAGGTAAGCTAGCCAGGTGTAGTAGCTCGCACTTGTAATTGAGGCAGGAAGATTGCTTGAGGACACGAGTTTGAGAACAGCTTGAGCAACATCGTAAGACCTCATCTCTACAAAAAATTTAAAACTCAGCCAGGTGCAGTGGCATGTGCCTGTAGCCCCAGCTATCAGGAGGCTGAGGTGGGAGAATTGCTTCAGCCCACGAGATTGAGGCTGCATTGAGCTATGATTGCGCCTCTGCACTCCAGCCTGGGCAACAGAGCAAGACCTGTCTCCCTGAATGAATGAATGAATGAATGAATGAATGAATGAATGAATGAGTAAAGGTAAGCTAAAAGTTTTCCTGATGTAGGAGGAAAGCAACCATATGGCGGTCTCTGGATAATAAATAACTTCTTCACCTTTTGCTTTTCTTGGCAAGCTTATGAAATATTTATTGCATTTCTTTCCAAAGGCTTAAGAGTATCTTTCTCCTCCAGAGATTATTCTGTGACCTAATGCATGTCCTACCCTTGCCTACTTCAGCTATGCTTATATCTCCTGCCCCTTCACCTGACCCCTGTCTTTCAATGCTGCCTGTGGGTTAACTTCCTCTGACAATTTCTGTTGCCTTTCGTTTAAGCTGTTACACTCCATATGGCTTCTGTTTCTTTGATGTGGCCCAGAACATATTACAAACCACAGAACACAAACTCTATGATAAAATAATTCACCAAAGATTTTCTGCACTATTTTATCCAAGGCAGAAGTCAGCACAAGTCAAAAAAAACAAAAACAAAAACAAATGAAGAACATTTAGATAAAGAGAAGGAGGAGGAGAGACCCCTATCTGCACATCACTCTTACGGGCAAAAGAACCACATGGACAAATCTAGTGCAAACAGCCACTGTGGATAAACTCAATGACAAAATCCAGCCAAGTCAATCATTGGTAGTCAGTTAGTGGGTCTGATTTGGGATTCAAATTTGAAATTCAGTGGTAAATTGAACCAAAACCTATTAAAAAATAATAATAAAAAGAAAGAAAGAAGAAGAATTATTTCAGAACTAAAAGCAAGTAGAAACAGAAAATGTTTTAAAGAAATCATTCCCCCATTCCCACTCGATGTACAAGGGCAGTTAAGCAGCTTCAAGAGAAACTGTCCATCTTCAGTCAAGCTAATTGGGTAACAATACAATGGAATTAAAAATTATTCAGTAGTCTTTGTGGTGGATGTTGGTAAATGTTGAAAATAAAATGGATTACTCAGATGAAGGTTAAAAGCTATCCAGCTATTTGCAGATTTAGTTTTGCATACAGTAAAGTGAAAAAGAGAGGAGGGAAGGAGAGAGAGGTAATAGTGAGCGAGGGAAAGAGAAAGGAAGTGAGAATAAAGAAAGAAAAAACTAGACTACAGGCTGTCCAGAGATCTTGTTCAATTCAGGTTCTGCAGCTGAGCTGCAGAATATCCTTTAGCAAGAGTTCCAACCTTTATGACCAAACTTGTTCATCAGTTAGGCAAGGCTAATTAGGACCATTCACCTTCCCTACCTAAAAAGCATAGTTCATATTAATTAACTTGGACATTTGAACAGCCTGTGCTCTGCACTAGAAAAGGTGAAAGGATATTTCATGGTTGTTAGCAATTATCTGTGAAGTTATTTAAGTTGTCAGAAGAACCAATACATATCTGCCCCGGGAGACCTCCCACACCATCACATCAGCCACATGTTTCTTGTTTGTAAGAGAAAAGCATTCCCTCTTCTCTCTCTCTCTCTTTCTCTCTCTTCCTCCCTTTTATTCCTTGTCTCTTTTTCTCTTAAATATTCTTGTTCTCTTTTATGAGACTGTCATGATCTTTTTTGCTGGACTTTATCCTAAATCTTCTAAAGGCTAAGCAACCAAGTCCAGTAAAAATTGTTCTGTACATTCTGTTCACCCTGTCCCAAGTCACTACAGGCACCTCATGTCTTTTCTCCCATTTTGTAGGCTGATCCATATTTTCTAGTCATGTTATATTAGCAAAGAAAAGAGTTAATGCCTGCATTCTCTGATCTTTTCTATTAATCCTGTGAAACAGATTAACATAGATGTGTTTTTATATACCATTGGCATGTAATTCTGGACAACTGAAAAAGAACACTTGAGGATGACTTTCAAATAATGTTTTATGTTGCTTTGTGTTTTACTAACACAGGAAGAAACAAAGGATGCTAGAAGGATATATTCTAAAATAAATATGTCATGAAGCTATTTCACTGGATTTAAGTTATTGTGTTCTTTCTGACACTATTGTATTCTTTTCCCTCAAGAATTTGTGAAAAGTAGCTCCGCTATGACTTGCAAACATGTTTCTTTCCTTGACTTTGGATAGCTCCTAAGATTTTTTTTTTTAAGGTGAGATTATATATCAAAAGTGTACTACAAATTTGTTGGCTTGATCTTTGAATCAGAACAGGTTATCTGGGATCTAAT
Organism: Chlorocebus sabaeus; assembly: GCF_047675955.1. Lineage (NCBI taxonomy): Eukaryota > Metazoa > Chordata > Mammalia > Primates > Cercopithecidae > Chlorocebus > Chlorocebus sabaeus. The sequence goes on from NC_132913.1 coordinate 38,066,332, forward strand.
TCATAATTTGTCAGTAATATATAAAACGAGTTGAGAGAAATAGGGAGAAAAAAGAAAGAAAAAGAAAACTTTGCAAAAAGCACTACTTAAAAAGCGTTTTATATAAAGTTTTCAAATATTGCTAATTAACTGAAGGCATTTTAGAGTAGGCCAACTGTAGCCACAGAACGTAGTTTTAAAAAGTAAGTTCAAAGAAATCTAAAAATGATTTAAGCTTTACATCTAGAGATGGAATTCCTTTAAAATGTTACTAGAATTCATTTACCAGGTTTATTTTGTTATCTAATTTTTTGTTATAAAAGTAAACATACATTTACCTGTTAGTCAACATTTCATTATGAATTTGGCTCCTTTATAGCAGGTACTATAGCAGCTGCTGGAAATAAGTTAAAAGAACCATCTTTTACCACAGGAGTTACGTTTAGCCAGGGTGAAAGACAATCACCTGAGTACTTTTAGGGCTCTCCCAACAGGTAAATGTAATTTTTTGTGATAATCCAACTCGCTAAATGTATACTTGAAAATTATGATTCATTGCAGTCAGAGAACTTTCATGTCATCCAGAACATCCAAATTAGCAACAGTTGCTTGTGAGTTGGCAGACATTCTGCTCTGGTTATTAGTTGGGAGAACTCTATTGATAGACATTCAGACAGGCAAACAATCCAAAAGCCCCCACAATAACATCCACTTGGAGGAACTCTGGCTCTTACTGTAGACCTTACAGTAATTGTGGCAGTTACGGTCATGTGGTTAAGGGGAAAAACCGGCAGAATTCCACATAGCATTTGTAGCCCCATCAATGTGAAATAAGAGGATTTTTCAACCACATTACTGCTAATTTGTAACCTGCCCACACAGGGCATAATAGTACAATGTTACATTTAAGTAACATACTTGGAGTTATTAATACCAGCTTTGATTTCGACCAATATAATGACTTGAGATTATTGTTGATGTTTCTTGAAATGGAAAAAAAATTAATAAGTCAGGTGGCAGATATACAAACGTGCTATTATGTTTTCATAAAACACATTTCCATGGACCATGTTATAAATACCTAACAGGCAAGCTGTAACTTTATTCTTATATACAAAGCTAATTATGAAATCATAAATTAAAAAATAATGATTAGCAATCCATTATGCATTCCCTATGCAAAGCTATGTCCATTAAATCTCATATGTTTTACTCCTAGGAAAGTTCTCATCAGATTCCATTAACTCTTGTTTTAGAAATTTCTAGCAAGTTTAGGTAACTAGTTTACTCCCCAAAAGCAAAATGGAAGTAATAAGCTTGATATAAGCAGGATCTTATTTTGAGACACGCACATTCATGGCAGCAAATCGCAATGAAATAACGAGGAATGTGAGGGAAGAAAAAAACACTTTGGAAAGCAGAAATCAGAACTCCAAAAGTAAACTAGTTTTTGGCCATTAGGTGAAAAGTAAACAACTTGTTACATTTCACTAGCCTCTGAGGACAAATGATCATAATACAATAATCACCAAAATGGTTAAATACAGTAATATATTGTGAAATTCATGTTTAAAGAATTTAAGAAAGTAAACATTGATTACTAATTTGAGAAAAGTATGTTTTCATGGTTTATAAATTTTGCTTATGCAAAAGTTTGTTTTCTACTAATGAACATCTTCCTGTAAAATAAAACTCATTCGATGAGAAATAAGAAGGAATCTCTTTAAAGACCATTTATGTCTTTGATTATAAAGTACTTATTAAATGAACCTCAGTTTACCTCTTTGTGTTATTTAGGACTTTTTAATTTCCACCTAGTATCACAATTATTAATATTTGTGTAGGATTGTCCTGTTAGATCATTAGCTACTTGAAGATAGAGAGTGGATATCAGACACCTGAATTCATCTTCATATCATATGCTTTCCTTCCTCATTCTGCAAGGCCTAAAAGGGAGAAAGTGCTCAATAAATGAAGAAATATAACTTGTAATGCCCACATCTACATCCTTTATTCTTTTAATTACAATAAATAATAGTATCAAAACTTAAATTTGGATAACACTGTAAAAGGTACATTTATATGAAGAAATCATTCAATATGATTTGAACTCAAATAAAATTAATGGAAAGGTTAATCAAATGAGTGAATGAATGGAAGTATGATTATTGAATATTCTTCAAAAATTACAGATAAGCAGAAACTAATGTTGTCTATTAATAAATTTCCAGAATGTATGAGTTGAAATTATTTATTATATCAATTATATATTATAGTAATTTTACATTAGGTAGATTACAATTTGCATTTTTTTGTTGTTGTTGAAGAAAAGCTTAAAATTGAAACAAAGTTTTACTTTAAAACACCCCCTTGGAACACTTGTACACAGTTGTTGGGAATGTAAATTGGTTGAGCCACTGTAGAAAGCAATTGGAAGATTTCTCAAAGAACTTAAAACAGAGCTATCATTGGAATGAACAATCCCATTACACAAAGGAATATAGATCATTATACCAAAAAGACACATCCATGTGTATGTTCATTGCCATGCTATGCACAATAGGAAGGACGTGGAATCAACCTAGGTGTCCGTCAATGGTGGACTGGATAAAGAAAATGTGGTACATATACACCATAGAATCCTACAAACCACAGAAAAGAATGAAATCATGTCCTTAGCAACAACATGGATTGAGCTGGAGGCCATAATCCTAAGCAAATTAATGCAGAAATAAAAACACACATACTGCATGTTATCACTTATAAGTGGGAGCTCAACTTTGAGCACACATGGACATAAACATGTGTACAATAAACACTGGGAACTACTAGAGAGGGGAGTGAGGGAGGCAAGGGGTTGAAAAACTACCTATTGGATACTATATTCCTACCTGGGTCCAATATACCCATGTAACAATCCTACACATGTAGTCTTTGTATCTAAAATAAAAGCTGAACCAAAAAGAAAGAAAGAAAAGAAAAAGAAAGAAAGAAAGAAAGAAAGAAAGAAAGAAAGAAAGAAAGAAAGAAAGAAAGAAAGAAAGAAAAGAAAAGAAAAAGAAAGAACTAAGAAAAGAAAAAGAAAGAAAGCAAGTCTCCTGCTAAGTCTTCTTGCATTTCTAATTAATGAGGTCTAAAACAAAAGGTTTTACACTATATATTTCAATAACCATGAATCTCAGTTCTCTTAAGCAATTTCTTTTTAATTTATTATTATATATTTTATTTTCAAGACAGTTTGTTAAACAGGATTTAATTTTTAACCTTTGATAGACACATATAAATGTGTCTATTAAATTCCAATCATATAACAGTATTTTTACTTTGAAAAATATTTTCACTATCTCTATATAATATTCATGCTTAGGTTGGGGCACAATCCCAAGACATTTAGCAGGGTTTAGGATTTATTCAAGAATAAATCAGCAGCTGAGCATCATTATTTTCATTAAAATATTCAAAATTTTTCTGATTAATTATACTCTTACTAGACTTATAATAAAACACTATAAAGAGAGAGTAGAATTTAATCAGATAATGCCATATGACTGCAGTCTGCAACTTTGATATCTAGGTGTACTTTTTGGGTGATAGTGAAATCATCTCTGAGTGACAACAGCTAAATTATCAGAATTCAGCTGCACAAGAAGAAGAATCGGTTTCCCATGTATAACAGGAAGTTCTTTCATATCTGAGCAGGGACAACTGGTAAACATAACAAGCATTCTAGCATAACTCTTGGAGGAAAGAAGATAGCAAGGTGTGCAAAAGGCAGAGAGCTGAGTCAATTTGATAAGCAAATGCTCAATCACCTGTTAATATTGTTTTGCTTGTTAAATCCATTAAGCTCCTTTATTAATGTAAGAATATGGGTGATCCTGTTTTGAATAGAGGATTATTTGAACAAGGCAGAAAATAATCCATTCACCCATTCATTTAATATGGAGTACATAAAAAGTGCCAATCACTGTGCCAGAAGCAGAAAATAGAAATAAGAAAATGACTTTCTTTCCCCTAAAAACTGCATTGTTGTCCATAAAATAAATAATTGATAAGCTGGACTTCATTAAAATTAAAAACTTCTGCTCTGTGAAAGATAATGAGAAGACAAGCCACAGACGGAGAGAAAATATTTACAAAGGCACATCTAAAAGAGAACCATTATTCAAAATATACAGAGAACCCCTAAAACTCAATAGTAAGAAATCAAACACCCCAATTTAAAAATGAGCAAAAGGCCAGAACAGACACATTGCTGATGAAGCTATGTGACGGCAAATAAACATATTGAAAAGATGCTCAACATCATATGTCATTATGGAATTGCAAATTGAAACAATAAGCTACCACTACGCACCTGTTAGAATTGCCAAAATCTAAAACATCAAATGTTGGCGAGGATGGTGGAGCAACATGAGTTCTCATTCATTGCTGGTAGGAACATAAAAGGGTAGTGCCATTTTGGAAGACAGTTTGGCAATTTCTTACAGAACTAAATATATTCTCACTATACAACTTGGCAATTGCTCTCCTTGGTATTCTCAAATGAGTTGAAAACTGGTATCCACACAAACAAAACCTTCATATGAATGTTTATAGCAGCTTTATTCATAACTGCCAAAACTGGGATGCAGCCAAGATGTCCTTCAGTAGGTGAATGGATAAATAAACTGTGGTGTATCCAGACCATGGAATATTATTCATCATGAAATGAACAATCAAGCCATGAAAAGACAAGAGGAAACTTAAATGCATATTATTATTAAGTAAAAGAAGTCAATTCGTAAAAATTACATACTCTGTAATTCAAACTATCCTGACATCCAGAAAAAGGCAAAACTATGGAGACAGTAAAAAGATTATTGGTTGCCAGAGGATGGTGGCAGAAAACAGATAATTTCTAGGTCAGTGAAACTACTTAGTATGATACTACAATTGTAGATACGTGTCGGTTTTCATTTGTTCAAACTCAGAATGTACACCTAGAATGAACCCTACTGTAAACTGATGGACTTTAGGTGATGATATATTGAAGTAGGTCCATCAGTTGTAACAAATGTATCTCTGTGGTGTGAGATGTTGACAGCAGAGGAGGTTGTGCATGTGGGGGAGAAGGGCAGGGTTTATGGGAACTCTGTATTTTCCACTCAGTTTTGCTATAAACCTAAACAGATTTTTTTAAAAAATAGAGCCTTAAAAAGACTGTGTTGTCTACTAAGAAAATGTAGACAAATAATCAAATGATGACATTATGGCATCTCAAATGTTATAAAGAAGACACCTCTACATAGGAAGATACCTTGGGAGCACAGAGGGGTGAAAGAACATCTAAGCTGGAAAGAAGAAAAAAGGAACGTCAGGGAGGCATATCTCTGCTTACTCCCAGCAGGAAAATAATTCAAATGTATTCTATGCTTCTGCAAAAAAGTGACAGAGAAAAATTGGGCAGAGTTTTCTTCAAAGAGAAGGAAAATAGGTGTTTCTTTTGGCAATGAGGTAGCTAAAAGTGAGCGACACAACAGGAAGTTGAGAAGGAAGAAAGACTGATGTGGGGAACAGAGGGAAGCTGAAGACACTGACCAACTCCACCAAAAGCAAGGTACAGACATCTACAAACCATTTCATTCTAAATATTTTCTCTAGATAGTACTTCGGAAATTTCATGGAAGAGATATAGTACCAAGGTACAGAGTGAGCATAAAACTCTTTACTAACTCTAGGCCCAAGAAAGTACAGGTTCTCAATCAGCAGGGTGTGTAATCAAAGGTTCTCATAGACATTTTCATCACTGAGTTGTGAATAAATTCTGCTGTTGAGTCACAATATTTTTCAATTGACACAAGGGGTTTTAAGAATATTCTAAAAGATATACTTTAAAACCTACATTAATTTATTACTATTTCTATTAATAAACTGGTAGCTTCAAGTACTCTTGATATTTTTTAATTAGTAAATTAATATTCTGTAGCTAAGATAAAGCAATTGTTGAAATGATTTATGTTCCACATTATTCTTAAATATATTGAAGCTGGATTGGCCGGGTGCAGTGGCTCATCCCTGTAATCCCAGCACTTTGGGAGGCCGAGGCAGGTGGATCATGAGGTCAGGAGTTTGAGACCAGCCTGACCAATATGGTGAAACCCCGTCTCTACTGAAAATACAAAAATTAACTGGGCATGATGGTGCGTGCCTATAGTCCCACCTACTCAGAAGGCTGGGGCAGAAGAATGGCTTGAACCCAGGAAGGGGAGGTTGTAGTGAGCCCAGATTGTGCCACTGCACTGTGCCACTGCACTCCAGCCTGGGCAACAGAGTGAGACTGTGTCTCAAAAAAAAAAAGAAGAAAAGAAAAAAGAAAAAAAATTAAGCTGAATTAGATAATCACAAAAATATATTGTATATTAGAAAAAATGAGATAATATTTAAAGGGAAAATAAATATGAGGATGTATTTATAGTAGGAAAACATGGATTAGGCTAATATAAAAATGCCTACCATAAAATCCTATGAGAAGAATAGACTACAAACATGGCAAATCTCTTCCTAAACTGACAAAAGAAAAAGGGCGTTTGGTCATTTACACAATTCATAATGTCACTAAGGAAAAATGAAACCAATTTCCAAGGGAATGCTATCTAGAAATAAAACCTACCCAACGGTCACAATTTTTCTACATTTGAGAGAAATGATAAACACAAAAAGCTCAATGAATCCCAAGGACAAAAAATGGGAAACATTTACACTGACGAATATCATAATGAAATTCATCAAATCAATGATAAAGACAAAATCTTAAAAGCAGTCAGAGAATAAAGACACATTACATGAAGAAGAAAGATAAGGATGAAAAGATTTCTCATCAAAAACAATGAAAGTAAGAAGACAGAAGATCAACATTTTAAAGTACTAAAAGAGAAGCTTGTCAACCAATAATTTTATATTCAATTAATTTTTTTTAATGGAAGTGCTGAGAGATCCAATCACCAGCAGACTATCTATAAGAAATGCTAAATGAAGCCTTTTAGGCAGAAGAAAAATGATACCAGATTAAAATGTGGAGATATATAGACATATGATTTTTTATTATTATTTAAATATTTTATTAAAATATAGATGTATATTTTTAATTATTAAAGCTCATTGATAGTTTATAAAAATAATAATATATAGGGCTTATACCACATATATAAGTGAATTATATGACAACAATAACATGGTTCAGAAAGGGAAAAACAGAAATGTATTATTGTAAGGGGAAGCAGTATAATGCCACTTTAAGTAGACTGCGATAGCTTAAAATGTATATTCTAAACACAAAAGCAAAAGGTAAAATAATAAAACAGCTACGGCTAATGAGATAACAAAAAGATAAAATGAAATCATGTTTTAAAATGCTCAGTTATTCAAAAGAAAATAGAAAAAGAGGGAAAAAAAGGAACAAAAAACAGATGACATAAACAGAAAACAAATAACAAGATGGTAGGTTTAAGCCTGACCATGTCAGCAATCATATTAATTGTAAATACGAGTGAGAGAATGACGTACTGGATAAAAATGCAACACAACTCTATGCTGTCTACAGAAAACTTTTGTGTGTGTGTGTATGTGTGTGTGTGTGTTTTTTTTCTGAGACAGGGTCTCACTCTGTAGCCCAGGCTAAGGTGCAGTGACATGATCACAGCTCACTGCAGCCCTGACCCCCTGGGCTGAGGTGATCCTCCCATCTCAGCTTCCTGGGTAGCTGAGCTTCCTGGGTAGCTGAGACTACAGGTGTGTGCTACCATGCCCAGCTAATTGTTTTTTTTTTTTTTTTTTTTTTTTTTTGTAGAGACAGGGTTTTGCTGTGTTGCCCAGACTGTTCTCCAACTCCAGGGCTCAAGCAATCCGCTGGGATTATAGGTATGAGCCACCATGGCTAGCCAGCAAACCATTTTTAAATATAAAGATACAAATATATTAAAAGGGAAGAGTTTTTTTTAACATGCTAACACTAATCAAAAGAAAAATTGAATGGCTATATTGATATCCAAAATAGATCTCAGAGCACAGAATATTAGCAGGGCTAAAGAAAGTCATTTCATAATGATAAAGGGGTCAATCAAGCAAACATAAGAATCTTAAACATATATATATTTAAGAGAAGAGCTTCAAAACACAGAAAACAAAAATTGATAGAACTGCAAGGAGAAATAAACAAATCCAACATTTTAGTCAGACATTTCCATTCTTTCAATAATTGAGAGAGTAAGTGCAATGAAAGACAATGAGAACACACAGGACTTGAACAACACTGTCAAACTTGATCCCATTGACATTTGTAAAGCACTGTGCCCAACAGTGGTAGAATACACATTCTTTTCAAGTGTACACAGAACATATATTAAGAGAGACCATATTCTAGGTTGAAGAGAGTTACATTTCTCTGCATATTAAAGTGAGTCAATTATTTGTGTATATTGGTGGGGACAGAAAAAGAGGACAAAAGGACATGGAAGGAAGTCAGAGGTCAGAGCCTGATTTGTAAAATATAGCCAAGGGACTTTTTAAGGGCAGAAAAATATAATATGCAATTTTAAGTTATCTGTGTCGTCAACGCTCTTCCCCTTTTACATTTGGTGTGTAACCCCAAATCTCAGTGAATGTCTTCTGTTCCCAACTGCCTCCTGTGAACAGTCAGGGGAGAAGAAGAAAACAGAATAAAGGAGGAAATGCTCCCACATTTGACTTGAAGCCAGGCCAGAGATAAAGGAGGAGCCTCAAGACTTAGAGTAATGAGAATTCAACAAAAGCAGGAAACTGGAGTCAGAGGTGACCAGCACAAATATATTTGCAGAAATCCTGAGGGCATTGGACTTGCCATAAAACACAGTGGCAGGGTTTGAGCTGACCTTATCCTGATGCTTGGAGCAAGGTGACCCCAGGGAACATCTGTGTTACATTTTTTTCTCTCCTCACAAGTCACCATAAGAGAAAAGAAGCAGTACAAATTTATTTCTCCACTGTTAAAAATGATACCAAATCCTTCCACCTATGAAGGAAAAGTGGCTACAAAAGTTTATTTTAAAATATTATTTCCACTACATACCTATCACCTCATTGAATTTGAGCATCGTATCAAAAGCATAGCAATAAATTGGAACCAACAAAGACATAAAAATGAGGGGAAAAAAACTAGGATATCTTCAGGGTAGGAGATCAGACATATAAACAGGGACTTATTCTCAGAGTGCCTCCAACTACTTGTGTTTCTGTGCCCCACACATTTTTAACATTTTTCAACTGACAGCATATAGGAATAGGGAAATGCAAATCAAACCCCCTTTTTGGTTTACTGATACAGGCAGAGGATAAAAGAAATCATGAGCTTTCAGCAAGCTGTAGTATATTTGGACTCTGTTTCCAAACTCTTCCATAGCAGAGGAGGGCTCAGGACCTCAGTCACCTATGGGATTCAAGGAGGGTATTTGACAGGATTCTCTGAATTTGAATTTTTGAGAGTCATAGAATCTTAGTACCACTTGTCACTTCCCATTTGTCTGAACCCTTCTGAGAGTTAAAAAGGACCTGGTCGCACTGCTTGGACCACAAGGCTGCCGTGCAAGGAACATCTGAAGCCCCACGCCACCCACAACCAGCAATTGCCATGGGGCAGAGGTGGGAGGGAAACTCAGGTCCTAAAGCAGAGAGGGTCTTCTCACAGTCTGAAGTCAGTATGTTAAACTGCTTGATGTAGTTGTCTGTTTATTTATCCATATTCCCTGGACATTATTCCATAAGGGTGGTAAAATTGTCTAGATTACCACCTAGACATTTGGGTCTCTCCTACTTAGCGCAAGAAGGTGCTTACTAGTTGTAGAGTTTGATTCCGGTTGAATTCAAAGAGTGCGAACAAGCCTGGAACGGGAAAAATAAAAAGGTTTGTAATCATGGCTATGGTAGGAGCTTTAGCCACCAAGTGGTAATAAAGCAAGTAGCCCTCTGAGAGCTGGCGTGATTTTTCCCAGCTGTCAAAGCAGGGCAGTCCGTTAGATGCAAGTGGCATGTGGGTTAATTACCCAAAGAGGGTAGTTAATGTTATGGGAGACTTAGGGAATACATTTGTGGGTTTTTTTTTTAAGTGTAGAATGTGACAAAATTCAAATTATAGGCCAACCTGAGAAGTAAGAAAACAATTTTATAAATGATCTCCTTTCTCTGTCTGTGCCTTTTCAGCATCATTTTCAGCACAGAGCTCCCGTTTCCCTGCTTTGCTACAGTTCTCATCCTCTCTATTCCTCTACTCTCATCTGAATAAGTCAGCTCCTGGTAACCAGGTCACAAGTAACACTGAACATCTCCTATTTTAGAAACTGGCAATTTGGTAAATACATTTTTAGCAGGGTGTCAAGACGGCTAAGAAGTTTGTGTGTTAACCTTCTTAGGCATATTTGCATTTGTGCTGGAATAAGTCACATTTTACAAAGAATTCACGAAAATGGGGATATTTAAGTAATCGATGAACCTGGATTTTTTAAAAGATGAAAGCAGTATAGCAGGAATTATAATCCAGCATGGAAAGAATAATTTGTTTTCATTTAAACTAAAGTGGGGGGGGGGGATAATTTGTTTTATTTGTAATACCCCTTCTACTGGCTTTCAGTTGTTTCATTTAGAAAACTATTTGCAGTAGAGTAGCAAATAATTCAAATTATATACTTATAAGATCACTTTAGAATTTTACTTCATCTTTAAGAAAACTGCACATAATTTTACGTATTTGTGCTTCTTTATTAGACATTAACAGAAGATACAAATCATACTGTGTTTTGTAAAAAGACTAAAACACGCATGATAGAGGATTCCCAGTTTCCTTTTGACTTCAGTTGTGCCTCTTTCTCCTTTTTTCTTCTCTCCTCCCACACTTTGTTGTTGTTGTTGTTTTCTGCTACCTTACCTACCCCCATACTTGACTAACTGATAAATGGCAAGGCTTGCAAGAACAGCACTGAGAAAGTACTACTCTGACAGCTATCCAATGGGATTACATCAACAATCCTGAGCCAGAAGCAAGAAAACCAGAACGTCGGTAAATTTAACAGCAATTAAAGATGAAAGCCACTACCTCAGCCACACCACAGAAATACATACTCCCCTCTTCTCCTTACCCTGTAAAACTTCGATCCTGCTTCAACTCAGAGTTGCCTGGTCTTCAGGTTTTCCCTGGTGTGTATCAGTTGAATAAAGTATTTAAGGTCTATTTGAGTTTTTTTGTTTGTTTGTTTTTTGAGATGGAGTCTCGCTCTGTCGCCCAGGCTGGAGTGCAGTGGTGTGATCTCTGCACGCTGCAACCTCTGCCTCCCAGGTTCAAGCAATTCTCCTGCCTCAGCCTCCTGAGTAGCTGGGATTACAGGCATGGGCCACCACCCCTGGCTAATTTTTGTATTTTTAGTAGAGATGGGGTTTCACCATGTTGGTCAGGCTGATCTCGAACCCCTGACCTTGTGATCTGCCTGCCTCGGCCTCCCAAAGTGCTGGGATTACAGGCGTGAGCCACTGTGCCCAGCCTATTTGAGTTATTTAATGCATTTTGTTTCACAGTCTTAATGCAAATGTTAACATTCAAATATAAGCTTCTGTGTATTGTATAATATAGAGTCATATATAAACATATATACGTGTGTATGTATGTATTTGTATATAAACTCATATATATATATATATATATATGTACATGCCTATTGCAGATTTTACCAAAGGCATCCCCCACTGCCTTACTAATCAGGGTCAAGATGTCAGGCAGGGCTGCATAGGAGCTGGATTAAGATTGTATGGCTACTCATGAACAGGTAGTAGATGAGTTTCTCCCTTTTTTAACTTCTTTCCTATGTGTGATTCATCTATTTACAGTTTCCTTAACTTTTCAATCTAAGATTGTATCAAAAAGTAGTTTGTCCTGGATTCTTTAAGAACATTTATTAACCATTTACAGACATAAGAGATTTATAAAACTTTCCACTTGGAAGAGAGCAGATACCAATCTGCTTATTTTTGAGCCGTGACTGTTTACCAAATCTGCTTGTGTGACATAACTTTTTCCAGCTTTATGGAGGTATAATTGACAAATAAAATTGTATAAATTTAAGGTGTAAAATGTGATGATTTGATATACATATATATTGTGAAATTATTACTACAGCCAACTTAGTTCACACATCCATTACCTCACATAAATATATGTGTGTGGTGAGAACATTTAATATCTACTCTCTTAGCAAATATCAATACAATACAGTATTAACTATAGTTATCATGCTGTACATTAGGCCCCAGAACTTATGCCTCTTAGAACTGAAAGTTTGTACTCTTTGACCAACATCTCCCCATTAGAACATATTTTTTTAATTAAAATTGCCTATTTTATTTTGATAAATCCATAGATTCTTAAGAGTTGAAAAGGAGACTTTGAAAGTTAGCCCTCATGCAGCGAGACTTCCCACATACATACATAGCACGTACATACACATACCTAGTGATAATAGCATTTATAATGCAGAACTTGTTTTACAATTTGCCATGCATACACATACGCGGGTTTTCTAGTAGAATATGAACATACACAGACATAAAGCCATCTGGTCTCTCCTTAAATACTACTCACAAGTAGTATTACATTGTCGGGGGCTCATTACATTCAAGGCAGTCTACTCATTCTATTAGTCCTGGAGATTCTTACAGAAGTCATGCCAGCCAGTGACAGAAAATGCGGTTCTTTGATACGGATGGATAGCTGAGCCTCAATATTTCCAATGTCTCACCTACACAACTGCAGGAAGTCCAATTTTCATAGAAAACTCCTGACAGTCTTCAGAGGTGCTTGTGTACAGCGGTCATTGCTCCCCACGCTAGCCAACCTGCTTGGGATGTTTCCATAGCAACTCCAGTCTCAAACTCGGCCCCATCACTGTTATCCTTGGAACTGGATGCCCTCCCTGGAATCTCAATCTGGAAACATGTGTCTTTCTTGTAGGAAACAGTCCTCTGTGTTATTCTCAGTCTCTCAGCGAGCCTGTGCCAAAATTGTTAAGGCAGGATGGTTCTTTCGATTCGCACACGTTCATTTTCTCCTAAGAGCAAAACACACAGCCAGAATGGCTGGGTCAGGATAAGATACAAGATTAGCCACAGCGAAGTAACTAAAACTATCATTGCCTTCCAGCATGCAGACCCTATTACTGAGTCTATGCTGCACTTTATCTTTTTTATTATGAGTTCCCTCTCAGGGCCACCTTTGTCTTTTCTTGCAATCTGACTTTGACAGGGCCTCTCCTTTACAAAAAACATTTGAAACCAAGTTTTGGACAGTATTGATCTCACTAACATCTCACCCACATGAGCCTCCACCCACAAGCCAAAGGATCTTAAACGCCTTTGAAAGTCATCACTCATTTATGCGGTGAGATTATGCAGTAAGTGTAAATCGATGAACAATTGAATACTCAGGAAAATGATTGCTGCCTGGCATACTCACCAGAAATCTCAGTTTCTGTCAGGTCATGACTCCCTTTTCTATTTCTTCTAAGAAAAAGATCTACATCTTAATACCTCTCACCCTTCATTTCAGTTTTGGAAAATACTTTTTCCTCATAAAATTCCATTCAGACACTAAGTACCTATGACAATCTACTATTTTCCAGTCTGAATATACTATTTCATTCGCATTTCTCACAGGCCACAACCCCAAGATCACTAATATGCCCTATAAAATTTAATTGCTCCAGCTACTGCCCAACTTCAACAGGACATACTTGGATATCCTGCTTCCCTTATTCTGGGTACCATATTGCTTCAAAAAGTCCTAAAATTGATGTTTTGCCTATTGTGTAATACTAGATAGGTACTGAGCTAATAATTTAAAAGCTAACAAAGGTTAAGTTCACCTTAATCATTGCTCTATTCAGGGTCAACAAGAATCTTCACGTTGCTAGTGATCAGACCTAACCCTCATATGACTATCTCCATGAACAGCTATCTCAAATTTCACATGTTCCAAACTGAAACTCCATTATTCTTCCACTAACCTGGCCCACCTACACTTGTCCTTCTTAAAGTTTCTCAGTTATTAATATCCTCTTTACAATTGCTCAGGCCAAAAGCCTTATTGTTATTCTTGAATACTTTTTACACATTCCCTATCTAATTCATCAGCAAATTCAGTAAGCTCTTCCTTCAAACTATACCCAGAATTTCTGCAAGCCCATCTCAAGCCTCCCTCCAGCACCACTCTGATTCATACCACAGCCATCTCTCACCTGGCTCAACACAACAGATCCTAACTGGTCTCCTTGCTTGTCAACACAGCAGCAAAAATGATCCTGTTAAAACACAAGCCAGTTCAGGGTTCTCTTCTCAATGTCCTCCGACAGCTTAGCAGTTCTTTCAGAATAAAAGCCGGTCTTTACAATGGCCTACCAAGCCCTACAAGGTCCACCTTCTCCTACCCTTACCATGCTTCAGTCATGCTGGTCTCCTTGTGTCTTTGAACCATACCAGGCACATTCAATCTCAGTTCCCCTGGAATGTTTTCCCCAAAGACACACAAACTCTGCTCCCTCGCCTCCTTCAAGTCTGTATTCAAATATTGTCTTGTTAAAAAAAGAGCTAGAGTTCTAATAAAATACTAGTTCTAAGATCTATTTCCAGGAAAAGATAGAAATCTATTGTTTTTCTTCTATATGACCTGTCAAAATGTTTTAACATTCCAGAATGAGAAATAAATTTTTTTAAAAATATTTTAGAATTTCAATTTTACAGTGAAACAACCCAAAGCAGGTTTGCTTTCTATCTTTTGATTGTTGTGCTGGCCTTACAGTTCCCTAGTCTAATAGCGCACGTCTTTTCTAAAATGCTCTTAGGTGATTTGATTGGGCAAGATTTCCTCATCAGGTGCCTCCCATGCACTCATGGAAGACCCTCCCTCTTCTAGTGGGTGCCTGAGTTTCCACCTCAAGACCTGAATGTACACTAGCCCCTCCACTAAGACCACTGCTACTCCACACCAAGATGGCTGAAATTCTACACATACTCTGTGGCCCAGATAGATGCTCCCTATTCCATGAACTCTTCTCTGATCTCTCTTGCAAAAAGGCACCTCTTCCCAGGAAACCAGAGCATTGATTTGCACTCATTCTTGCATTCATTCCTGTATACAACCTTTTTATGTGACTTGTATCCCCTAAATAGGTATTCTAATTTAATTTAGGAGTATAATTATAACCTTACTAGGTATTTATAAACTTGAGATTATAAACTGCATTTTACTTGCGACTTTATTGGCCTCACATAAAATGAGAATTCAATAAAATGGTTATTGAACAATTAGATAAAAATGGAATAAGTGAAAAGCAAATTAAGATAGGGTCTTAAACTACTCTTTTTAAGTTGTCATTGTTTTTCTTCATTAGACTTATTCAAATAAGAGTGTCATTGTAATTTTTTTTTTTTTGTACACCGTGCCTGGCTGTAATCTTAAATTAATAATATCAGTGACAGTAGTATTTAAATTGCCACCAATCATTTTGATGTCATTATTTAAAATATGTTTCTTATTATTAAAAATGCTTACTACTAATATTTTCCTTGGCTTTTTATTTTCAAGTATGGTTGCATTTACATAAAATACACAGTATATAAAGTATATATTTGTCTGCATATATTGGATATGCATTTATATGTACAAATATTTAACGATGCATCCTCTTAGCAAAGGAAAATGTGCATATGTACAAGTTGTATTTTCTATGTAGGCTTGTGTGTTTGTGTTTGTGTGAGCATCACATAACATTTCAAGTAGGACTATTGATCAAAGATGGTAGTAACTAATAGAAAGGCCCTAGGCATTTCTAAGGACTAGAATACTTTGAAGTATTTCAGAAAGAACATATTGACCTCTTTTGGGAAAAGGATTATATGCAGCAATCAGACATGACTATCTAATGTTGAAGATCAAAGGGTATTGACTGAAATCTGCAGTTGCCATAGCTACTGAGCCCTGTGAATTTACTATAGTTCTCTTATTACAAGCACAAGATTTACAGTTAAGACCTGCTCTATTGACGAGATGGGTTATCTGTTCACTAAATCTAGGAGTTTACCAGAATGATTTTCAGCCCATGTTGTTTTGCTAAATTGAATCTGATTCAGTGAAATTAAAATGTTCTCAAGGCACACATTCATAATCTACTCTAATTCTATCCATCTTTTTAGGATGTGCAAAATATCCTAACCGCAACTCTAGTCTTAGAGGATAAGATGCTTATGGCATATTTTTATATGGGGCAGGCTCTCAATGGGCTTCAACGCGTGAAACAGATATTCAATCGCAAGGATGACAAAGTAGTGCCAAGCCAGCGGGTCTCAAAATGCTCCTCACAAAATAGCTTAATGCCTTTTCCCTGGTGACACCATGTGGATGTCTGAAGCAGTCTCTGAATCCCAAAATCTCAATCATCAAAGCATGCTTGGTTATCTAAAGCTACTTTCTGAAACCTTCCTTCAAATAAGGATTTTAAAACAGAATCCGACCTTTGGCTGACTTCTCTACAATTGACCTTGTTCTCAATTTCTTACTGTGAAGCAGTTTCACCGTGTACTGGTTGCCCACTTAGAAGAGTCCAGTGCGAGACAGCACACTCACAAACAACACAAGTTACATAAAGCAGGTTGATTACTACAGAGAGACAGTAAGGGACAAAAGGAGCCTAGGATCCATTGTCAGTCAGTCCTCCAAGGCTCAGCAAAGCTGCAGGGGCAGAAGTAGTCTTGACTGCACATGCTTCTTGCACCGCAGCTAAAGGATGCCAAAAGGCAGCCTGCTTTGGGTGACTTATCTCGGAAGTAATGTGACCCATTGGGTAAAGCTTTGAAGGCATATTGTGTCCAGAGGAGGGAGGAACAAAGCTCAGGCTGTCCAGAATAGTTCCTCCCTAACTCAAGGTATTATATTTCCTGGGAGGAATGGGAACAAGGCTTGGGCTGTTCCAGGCAGATTCTCCCTGTCTCAAAATGCTGCAGTCCCAGCACATTCTGCAGACATTCTCGAGAACTGCAAGCAACAGAAGTGGAGAGAACTGGGCTTGTCCAAGGTCATCAGAGAACCATCCGGCACTTATTCTATTATTCTAAAAAACACCTCATTTATTCACCTAATTACTGAATAGATATTTGCCTGTTTGGCCACTACTACCAATGAAGTATTTTCATAACTAAATGGGATGATTGGCAATGAGGAAAAATGGGGAAAAAGCCAGTCAGGAAGTGTTCAGCTACTTTAGACTCAGATCTAAAAGGATGTTGTGCGAGTAACTGGATTGTCTCCAGTTGTTATTTGCCTTGATGTTCATGAATGTGCCTTCTGTTGCTTCTGGAGGTCTTAGGGGAAATAATTTCCAAAACTTGTATTTTTGTTTATCATACTAGAAATTAAAAAAATATGCACTGTGAGGAACACCATGCATACAGATGGAAGTCCAGAAGCGTGATCTTGGAAGCCAGATTGCCTGGGTTTGAATTCTTGCTCAAGTCACTGAGCTTCAGTCTCCTCAATTGTAAAATAGAAAAAGTTACAGTTTCTACCTCATAATGCCTTGTAAAATTTTAATAAATTAATATAAACAAGGTACATGACACATAACAAGTGTTCAATGCAGTTAAGCTATTATTTTCAGGGCAATATTTTGCTATGAATTTTTTTTAAGTAAGAGAAGAAAGAAAGGAAGAAAAAAGTCTTGTGATTTCAAACATAATTTTTTGTAAATGTAAGGAGGTTGCCTCTGGATTTACTTTACAGTCCTTTGCTCTGCTTTGATCAGACACTGCACTTTAAGTTTTGTTCTTAGAAAATATATTGATCTTTTGAAATATGCCACAGTTATTCTTCAGATCTTAATACAAATACTTCATAGCAAGTAGATACAGTGACTACTTATTCAAGTTCAGACCAATTAGGACAAACTAGAATATTGCATTACAGTTTATGGCAACTAATTACAGCAAAAGTTTACTCTAGTTCCTCAAATGGGGGGGGAAAACGTTTTCTGCTCTATTTTTTAGGCGTTTTACTGGAGTGCCATCTGCAGCCTTAAAAAAAAGAAAAAGAAAAAAACAGTAAAGTACTTTGGAAATCCAAGGCTAGGGTCCATGGCCATGGTTTCCATAGTAATAGTGGCCTAAATCCATACATCCCTAACTAGTTACACATATAATTGTATGAAGTATAGCAGTAAGAAAGAAAGCTGTTTTGCTTAATATACAAAATCATCACACCTTCATTCTTTTGCCTCCAAGCATTCTCTCTGTTCACCAGTAAAGAAGAGAATGAGATAATAATATGTAGCTATGTGATAAAAACCAGTCTGTTTAATATTCATTTTGTTCATAACTCAGTACCTGTGTCTGTTTAAAATACTAGGGGGTATAATCATCAAATAGAAATCAAGCTGGAGAGGTAACATATGGAAAAATTCTGTTTTCTTAGGCTAAGAGGATTCACCCAATTGCTCACTCACCCTCGAGTCAAGTACTCATCAAATGGTGACTATAATAAATAATGATGGGTTGTGTATTTCCAAATTGCCAAAAGAGTAGATTTTAAATGTTTTTACCATAAAAAAATGGTAAGTATGTGAGGTGATAGATTTGCTAACTAGCCTGATTTATCATTCCATTCCATAGTGTAAATGTTATCAACACTTCCTGTTGTACTTCATAAATATATGCGATTATTATTTGTCAATTAAAAATGAAATTGAATAACAAAAGAAATTATTTTCTCTTGCTCTGGAGATCTACAGCATAACCTTCAGGCAATACATTCTGGAATTTCCAGGGAAAATCCATTGTGTTCCTTCCCAAGGCCTTCTATTGAGATTTTGATCTACACCACTTAACTTTGCATCAAACCCAAGAAAAAGCCAGGCTAGAGTCCTTATTCCAAGCACACATACAGGAATCCAGAAACTACATGAAAAAATGAAGTTGCTATTGTGATATGTAGAAGTGGGCGCAAGCACTCTGCTCTACTGAGAGTTGGTAGAGTTCTCAGCTGCTCTTATTCTGAGACAGCTTTGTTGTAATTTGGCAAGATTTAGGAATGTGGGAGTTTTTTCCGGTTGGTTCATGAACAATTTTTATCTGGCATAGAACAATAATTGCTGGCTAGAGTATTAAAGTTCAGAAGATAATTAAATAATGCAAAAGGAACAAAGTGAACTCGGAAAGCTGTGTTACTACTGCGCAGTCCCTTGCCCTGCAGAGAACTCAGATGTTATCAATAGTTTTATTATATAATTTTGCTGTAAGCAACAAATATACTATAATTTAGCTGGGGTTTCATTTAAAAAATAAAAATTGTTTAAAGAAGAAAACTATGGTGTAACTTCCAAATCTTCCAAATTAGCTATACTGGGAAAAAAAATTAATCTTCTTTTAGTTGCTATAATTTGAGTCTAACTCTTGAACAGTGTGAGGATGTTTTTATGTATTTTTCTAGTAGATTAAAATGAAAAGTATTTGGGATCCAGAGGTTTTGTACACAGACAGGAACTTACCAGCAGATTATTTTTGAAGTATTTTGAATATTATGACTTATTATAAAGTTGTTCCTCTTTTAATTCTGATTGTATAGATTTTAGTTATGCTTAAATGCTAGAGTCAAGTTTAACTTTTTTCCGCTTGAAAATAGTTTTGAAATTGTAGCATAGGGACTCCAAAGACCCATAAATACCAGTGGAGTACCAAAGGAAAAAGCTTTGAAAATGAATATTGCTAGCAAAACTTTTCTTTACAATCTCTAATTCAAAAATATTTCTAGAAGTATTTTATCTAGGGTATTTAGGTAACCAAAAAAGGTCTACAAAAAAAAAAAAGCAAGTGAGATGAGAGTACTATCATTAATGATTCAAATGGACCCAAAATGAGAAAGATTGAAAATCATTCATTAATATTTTCTCTGTTTCTCTGTTAAATTGTTCTATTGAAAATGAGTTCAAGGATATAGACAGTAACAACAGACCATTGATATCTATATATGTCTAGAGAGAAAGAGATTTTATTTTGTTTTATTTTATTTTATCTTTTGAGCCAATGGAAAGTTGTGTGATCAAAGAAACCTTAAGATACTGAATTTCAGAAAATGATAAGCCCTTGGTCAGTGACCTGAGGTCAGTACTACTTTCTTCCACTGATACAAGTGCCAGGTCTGGTCAAAGGTAAGTATAGTATCTTGCCAGCCATAGGTCAGGGGAAGAGAGGGTTGGTATGCTGGAACAAGGAGAAATTAGCAAAACTTTTAACAATCACATGAACCTGCTTGAAAGATTGGAATCTGCAGGGATTCCAACATCAGAAACAGTTCCTTCCAACTGCCACTGATTCTCCCTCACAAGCCTGCAGTAGTTCAGGATGCACAGTGCTGTGCTGGAAAACAAACAATTATTTCCTGCAGCCCTGGTGGTGCTTATATTCCTAAGTCCCACTATAGAGCAATGTTTGTAGTACACTTAGAACAGACCTTAACCTCAAGCCATTTAACACAAGAGGTGCACTGTACTTTGTAAAGTGGAAACCCGACCTCAGATGTAGCTCAGGTACAGATTGGATCAAAGGGATCTCTGTCTAGCTATCTGACAGAGGAAAGAGTAAGCCCTCTCTGGGGAAAAGAAAACTTAGTTTAGTCTCTACAAGCCTCTTAAACATAATATATGCCATGCAATTTTAACAATGACATATGGAAGGAAATAGGAGAATTTGACCCATAATCAAAATTATATATATACACATATATATGTATATATTCAATAGAAGCAAAGCTACACATATAGAATTAACATACAAGGTCTTTAAATAAATCATAACATTTTAAAGAATTTAGAGAAAAAGATGGAGAATTTCAGTATAGAAATGAAGACTCTAAAAAGAGCCAAATAAAAATTCTAGAAGTAAAAAATACATTATCTAAATTAAAGATTTTTGGATAGGCTTAACAGTAGTGTAAATTTAGTAAAAGAAAGTATCAGAGAACTCTTAGCTCAATAGAAATGATATAAATTGAATCACCAAATTTTAAAAAGAATGAAAAAAGAGCTTTAGAGACATGTGGCACACTAACAAATGGCCTAATATGTATGCAGTTTGGGTCCCAGACAGAGAAGAAAGAAAATCAGGCAGAAGAATTGTTCAAAGAGATAATGACTGGAATTTTTTTCAAAGTCAATGAAAGACATTAACCCACAGATACAAGAAGCTCAGAGAATCTCATGCAGGACAAATATTAGGAAAACCGTACTGAGGCATATAATAGTCACAATTTCTGAAAAGAAATAAAGAGTCATATTTATTTTGGGGGAACAATAATAAGAATTAAAGTTTACTGTCTTGTCATCATAAAAAATGGAAGCCAGAAGACTTGATGTCTTTAACTTCTGCAACAACAACAACAACAAAATTCAACCTAAAATTCTATAATTATCCAAAAAGTCCTTCAAAATTGAAAAAAAAAATAAATTTATTTTTAGATGAACAAAATCTGAGGCAGTTTGTCACCAGCAGACCTGCACTACAAGAAATACTAAAGGAATTTCAGAATGAACAGAAATTATTCCAGATGGAAGCTTGGACCTTTAGGAAGGAAGACCCCAAGAAATGAATATACAGTACCATTTGTAAACATACTCACTTTACTGATTAAGCAATAAAATTAACAATGTACTATGAAGTTTATAAGATATACAGATGTATGTGGCAAAAATAGCACAATGTATAGAAGGAAATAAATGGAATTATATAGTCTTACATTGTTCTTAAAGTGATATAATAGTAATTTAAAATAGCTGTAGTAAATTAAGGGTCCATATTGTAATTTGTAAGTAAAAACCAAAAATATAGGAAGAGGGGCCAGTATCAAGATGGCTGACTAGAAACAGTGGTCTACAGAGGCTCCCATCGAAAAAAACCATAATAAGCGTGTGAATCCTTCACTGGCAACCAAGGTATCCAGGTTCTCTCATCAAAACTGACTAGGAGGCTGGCATAACCCAGGGAGAGAAGAAAGAGCACTGTGGTGTGGCGGCCCACCGGAGAGTCACGGTGGGGGGCAGGGGTAGGGGAGTCCCCTTCCCCCAGCCAAGGGAGGCAGTGAGAGAGCATGCAACCCAGTCAGGGAAACCGTGCTTTTTCCATGGAACTGTGCAACCCATGGATTGGAAGATCCCACTCGCAAACCCAGCCAACCGGGGCCTAGCATTCCAACCCTAGAATGCACAGATTCTCAACAGCCTTTCAGCTGGAATCCGCTTAAGCCTACCAAAATCCTGGGGGTAGGAGCGAGCAGCACCCGTGCGCTGAGGGTGCCTGCTGTCTAAGACATTTGGGCTACTTAGGGGAGGGGCAGCAGCCATCATTGGGACTTGCAACTGCCTAACACACTAAGCTCCCTGAGTGGGGAAGGGGCAGCATCCTTCTCTATAGCTTTAGGCTGTGCTGTTCCCCTGCTGGAACCAGGGAGTCTGGACAGCTTGGTCCCAAGAATTGTCCCCCATAACCCAACACACCAACTGTGGCAGTCTGCAGCCAGAGTGCCTCTTCAGACCTGGTCCTGACCCATCCTTCCTCATTGGGTGGGGCTTTCCTCCAGGAACTCATCAATAACTCCAGCCAGAGGCTCAGAGACAGAACCCAGATCTCTCTGTGCCTGAGCCCATAATGGGAGGGATTGGCTGCAGTCTCTGCAGAAAAGCAGACTTAGCCTTTCCTCCTGGTAATTCTAAGGAATCAAGGCAGCCCAGAAAAGTGGGTTCCCCTGAGAGAAGCACACCCCCTCCACCAAGTGACAAAGTGCTTTGTTAAATAGATACTGTCTTCTGTGCCACCCTAGTGGGTGAGCCCCTCCAACAGGGTTGTCAGACACCCTATACAGAAGCACTCCTACTGGCATCAGGTTGGTGACCCTCAAGGTCAGAGGTTCCAGAAGAAGAAGCAGACACCCATCTTTGCTGTTCTCCAGCCTCCTTCAGTGACATCTCCAGGCGCAGCAGTGAATCAAGATCAAAGAAGAATTGAAGGAGATAGAGACATGAAAAACTCTCCAAAAAAAAATCAAAGAATCCAGGAGCTGGTTTTTTGAAAAAATTAACAAAATAGACCTCTAGCTAGACTAATAAAGAAGAAAAGAGAGAAGAACCAAATAGACACAATAAAAAATGATAAAGGGGATACCACCACTGATCCCACAGAAATACAAACTACTATCAAAGAATACTATAAACATTCTACGCAAATAAACTAGAAAATCTAGAAGAAATTTATAAATTCCTGGACACACACACCCTCCCAAAACTAAACCAGGAAGAAGTCGAATCCCTGAATAGATCAATAACAAGTTCTGAAATTGAGGCAATAATTAATAGCCTACCAACCAAAAAAAGCTCAGGACCAAGAGGATTCACAGCTGAATCCTACCAGAAATACAAACAGGAGCTGGTACCATTCCTTCTGAAACTATTTCAAACAATTGAAAAGAAGAGACTCCTCCTTAACTCATTTTATGAAGCCATCATCATCTTGATACCAAAACCTGGCAGAGACACAACAAAGGAACAAATCTTCAGGCCAATATCCCTGATGAACATCAATGCAAAAATCCTCAATAAAATACTGGCAAACCAAATCCAGCAGGACATCAAAAAATTTATCCACCATGATCAAATTGGTTTCATCCCTGGGTGCAAGGTTGGTTCAAAATACACAAATCAATAAACATAATCCATCACATAAACAGAACCAAGGACAAAAACCATATGATTATCTCAATAGATGCAGAAAAGACCTTCGATAAAATTCAACATCCTTTCATGTTAAAAACTCTCAATAAACTAGATATTGACGGAACAAACATATCCCAAATAATAAGAGCTATTTATGATAAACCCGCAGCCAATATCATACTGAATGGGCAAAAACTGAAGCATTCCCTTTGAAAACTGGCACACAAGACAGGGATGCCCTCTCTCACCACTCCTATTCAACAGAGTACTGGAAGTTCTGACCACGGCAATCAGGCAAGAGAAATAAATAAAGGGTATTCAAACAGGAAGCAAGGAAGTCAAATTATCTCTGTTTGCAGATGACATGGTTGTATATTTAGAGAACCCCATCGTCTCAGACTCAAAACTCATTAAGCTGATAAGCAACTTCAGCAAAGTCTCAGGATACAAAATCAATGTGCAAAAATCACAAGCATTCCTATACAACGACAATAGACAAGCAGAGAGCCAAATCATGAATGAACTCCCATTCACAATTGCTACACAGAGAATAAAACACTTAGGAATACAACTTACAAGGGACATGAAGGACCTCTTCAAGGAGAACTACAAACCACTACTCAAGGAAATAAAAGAGGACACAAACAAATGGAAAAACATTCCATGCTCATGGATAGGAAGAATCAATATTATGAAAATAACCATACTTCCCAAAGTAATTTATAGATTCAATGCTATTCCCATCAAGCTACCAGAGACTTTCATCGCAGAATTAGAAAAAACTACTTTAAATTTCGCATGGAACCAAAAAAGAGCCCACATTGCCAAGACAATCCTAAGCAAAACAACAACAACAACAACAACAACAAAGCTGGAGGCATCACACTACCTGACTTCAAACTATACTACAAGTCTACTGTAACCAAAACAGCATGATACTGGTACCAAAACAGATATACAGATCAAGGGAACAGAACAGAGACCTCAGACATAACACCACATATCTACAACCATCTGATCTTGGACAAACCTGACAAAAACAAACAATGGGGAAAGGATCTCCTATTCAGTAAATAGTGCTGGGAAAACTGGCTAGCCATATGCAGAAAATTGAAACTGGATCCCTTCCTTATATCTTATACAAAAATTAACCAAAGATGGATTAAAGACTTAAATGTAAAACCCAAAACCATAAAAGCCCTAGAAGAAAACCTAGGCAATACCATTTAGGACATAGGCATGGGCAACGACTTCCTTACAAAAATGCCAAAAGCAATTGCAACAAAAGCCAAAATTGACAAATGGGATCTAATTAAACTAAAGAGCTTCTGTATAGCAAAAGAAACTATCATCAGAGTGAACAGACAACCTACAGAATGGGAGAAAATTTTTGCAATCTACCCATCTGACAAAGGTCTAATATCCAGAATTTATAAGGAGTTTAAACAAATTTATAAGAAAAAAGCAAACAACACTATCAAAAAGTGGGCAAAGGATAGGAACAGACACTTCTCAAAAGAAGACATTTATGCTGCTAAGAAACATATGAAAAAAAGCTCAACATTACTGATTATCAGAGAAATACAAATCAAAACCACAATGAGATACCATCTCACTCCAGTCAGAATGGTGATTATTAAAAAGTCAGGAAACAACAGGTGCTGGCGAGGCTGTGGAGAAATAGGAACGTTTTTACACTGTTGGTGGGAATATAAATTAGTTCAACCATTGTGGAAGACAGTATAGTGATTCCTCAAGGATTTAGAACCAGAAATACCATTTGACCCATTAATTCCATTACTGGGTATATACCCAAATGAATAAAAATTATTCTATTATAAGCACACATGCACACATATGTTTATTGCAGGGCTATTTACAATAGCAGGGACATGGAACCAACCCAAATGCCCATCAATAATAGACTGGATAAAGAAAATACAGTACATATACACCATGGAATACTATCCAGACGTAAAAATGAATGAGATCATGTCTTTTGCAGGGACATGGATGAAACTGGAAGCCATCATCCCAGCAAACTAACACAGGAACAGAAAACCAAACACTGCATGTTCTCACTCATAAGTGGGAGTTGAACAATGAGAAAAGATGGACACAGAGAGGCGAACAACATACACCAGGGCCTGTTTGGGGGTGTGGAGTGAGGGGAGGGGATTTAGAGGATGAGTCAATAAATGCAGCAAACCACCACAGCACACATATGCCTATATAACAAACCTGCATGTTCTGCACGTGTATCCCGTTTTTTTAGACGAAATAAAGAAAAAAAAAGTGCAATTAAAAAACCAAGAAAGGTGATAAAATTAATTAAAAACTAAAATATTGCCCAATATTATGTAACAAAAGGCCATACAGTTTTATTTCTTGCCCTTGTTTTTAAGAAAACTCATTCCTTATTTTTTATAGTTAAATTATTTGTCTAAGTCGGAGATGAGATAATGAAGTATCTGGATTCCAAACAATTAAAGGTTTTCAAGAAAAAATAAAACACCCTTAGAACTTGATTCCTATATGCGTATATATCTTAAATGAAGATAAGGATTTCTTTTCTTTACTTTTCTTTTTTCTTTTTATTGAGACAAGGTCTCACTCTTTTGCCCAGGCTGGAGTACAGTGGCAGAATCACAGCTCATTACAGCTTCAAACTCCTGGGCTAAAGCAATCCTCCTGATTCAGCTTCCCAAGTAGCTGGAACTACAGGCACACACTGCCATGCGTGGTTAATATTTTCTTGAGTGTATATCAACACCCATCATTGAGAGATCATTTTGATAAGTCCTAAGAAAGGAACACTATAATGGATCACGAAGGCCATATTTTATTAGCTTGCAACATCCATGGTGGATCACTGGGCATGGTGGTGCACATCTGTCATCCCAGCTACTTGGGAAGCTAAGATGGGAAGATCGTCTGAGCCTGGAGGTTTGAGAGTGAGCTACGATTGTGCCACTGCACTCCTCCCTGGACAATAGAGCAAGACCTCTGTCTCTAAATAACTAAATAAAATCCTCATAGTGGATTACTACAAGATGACATTTTAGTTCTGTTAAATAGACCATGTGATCTATATTCAAGAATCCAATCAATGGGACACAACAATAGTTTCCTGGGTTTAGAACATCAGCGCTTACACTGTTTCACACCTAATTTTCTGCTCCAGGGTGGCTCAGTTGCACAATGGATGGCACAATTTTCTGCTCAAGCCAGTCAGATTTTAGGGACACAAAAGCAAAGATGTTCAACGATGACGGTTATGAAGGTAAAACTAAAACCAGAGATCAGAAGTTCTCAACCAAGATTTATGGATATAGACAATCTGCTATTTATCCCAAATTCTCCTTACTCAACTCTTATGAATTCAACACAGTGAGAATGTAAAAGTCATTGTCATTGGATGCCCTAAGCTGAAAGAAGAAAGATGGAATGTTTACATTCTCTATAGTTGCTACTATATAAAAGAACTAAAAGCACAGCTATGTCTAATTATGAACCACTGTATTTGAATTTATGTTTTTTCTGTTACTTGTGTTTGAAAGTAATTTCATTTGTTTTATGGAGCACTATAAAATTTCTCCACCCATAGAAGGTCACTTCTTGTGAAGCCTATTCAAATATGGTGCATAAAGAAATAAAGGGAACTGCAGCACTTTTAAAACACAACATTTTTGATAATCCTCTCACTAAAAGGCACAGACTACTTCCATTCCACTTAGATATGGGTTAGCCTTGGTGGCTTCTCTCTAAGGAATAGAATGAGACTGAAGTGATGCTGTGTGACATCCAAGGGTAGGCTAAATACGGTGGAAGAGCTTCCACCTGGCTTTCTCTCTCTTTCTGGATGTTTACCCTTAGAACTCAGCCACCATGCTGTGAGGAACTCAAGCCACATGAAGAGGCCAAATGGAGGTTTGCCAGCCAACAGTCCTGCTTAGCACCCCAGGTGAAGTTTAGCATCAACCACCAGGTATATAAGTGAATGAGCCTTCAGACAATTCCAGCCCCTAAACTTTGGGCCACTCCTGGTTACGCCATATGGAACAAAGAGCTGACTTTGTTTAGCCTTACCCAGATTGAGATACAGGAGCAAAATAAATATTATTATTGTTTCAAGCGACTAAGTTCCAGTTTGGTTTGTTCTAAAGCAATAGATAACCAAACAGGACCTAAGATTTCTTGAAAACCACCTATATGGTGGGCGGAGCAAGATGGCCGAATAGGAACAGCTCCAGTCTCCAACTCCCAGCGCGAGCGACACAGAAGACCGGCGATTTCTGCATTTTCAACTGAGGTACTGGGTTCATCTCACTGGGGAGTGCCAGACGATCGGTGCTGGTCAGCTGCTGCAGCCCGACCAGCGAGAGCTGAAGCAGGGCGAGGCATTGCCTCACCTGGAAAGCGCAAGGGGGAAGGGAATCCCTTTTCCTAGCCAGGGGAACTAAGACACACAACACCTGGAAAATCGGGTAACTCCCACCCCAATACTGCGCTTTAAGCAGACAGGCACACCAGGAGATCATATCCCACACCTGGCCGGGAGGGTCCCACACCCACGGAGCCTCCCTCATTGCTAGCACAGCAGTCTGTGATCTACCGGCAAGGCAGCAGCGAGGCTGGGGGAGGGGCGCCCGCCATTGCTGAGGCTTAAGTAGGTAAACAAAGCTGCTGGGAAGCTCGAACTGGGTGGAGCTCACAGCAGCTCAAGGAAACCTGCCTGTCTCTGTAGACTCCACCTCTGGGGACAGGGCACAGTAAATAATAACAAACGCAGCAGCTCTGCAGACGCAAACGACTCTGTCTGACAGCTTTGAAGAGAGCAGTGGATCTCCCAACACGGAGGTTGAGATCTGAGAAGGGACAGACTCCCTGCTCAAGTGGGTCCCTGACCCCTGAGTAGCCTAACTGGGAGACATCCCCCACTAGGGGCAGTCTGACACACCACACCTCACAGGGTGGAGTACACCCCTGAGAGGAAGATTCCAAAGCAAGAATCAGACAGGTACACTCGCTGTTCAGAAATATTCTATCTTCTGCAGCCTCTGCTGCTGATACCCAGGCAAACAGGGTCTGGAGTGGACCTCAAGCAATCTCCTACAGCTACAACCTACAGCTGAGGATCCTGACTGTTAGAAGGAAAGTTATCAAACAGGAAGGACACCTACACCAAAACCCCATCAGTACATCACCATCATCAAAGACCAGAGGCAGATAAAACCACAAAGATGGGGAAAAAGCAGGGCAGAAAAGCTGGAAATTCAAAAAATAAGAGCGCATCTCCCCCGGCAAAGGAGCGCAGCTCATCGCCAGCAACGGATCAAAGCTGGATGGAGAATGACTTCGACGAGATGAGAGAAGAAGGCTTCAGTCCATCAAATTTCTCAGAGCTAAAGGAGGAATTACGTACCCAGCGCAAAGAAACTAAAAATCTTGAAAAAAAAGTGGAAGAATTGATGGCTAGAGTAATTAATGCAGAGAAGCTCACAAACGAAATGAAAGAGACGAAAACCATGGCACGAGAAATACGTGACAAATGCACAAGCTTCAGTAACTGTCTCGATCAACTGGAAGAAAGAATGTCAGCGATGGAGGATCAAATGAATGAAATGAAGCGAGAAGAGAAACCAAAAGAAAAAAGAAGAAAAAGAAATGAACAAAGCCTGCAAGAAGTATGGGATTATGTAAAAAGACCAAATCTACGTCTGATTGGGGTGCCTGAAAGTGAGGGGGAAAATGGAACCAAGTTGGAAAACACTCTTCAGGATATCATCCAGGAGAACTTCCCCAACCTAGTAGGGCAGGCCAACATTCAAATCCAGGAAATACAGAGAACGCCACAAAGATACTCCTCGAGAAGAGCAACTCCAAGACACATAATTGCCAGATTCACCAAAGTTGAAATGAAGGAAAAAATCTTAAGGGCAGCCAGAGAGAAAGGTCGGGTTACCCACAAAGGGAAGCCCATCAGACTAACAGCAGATCTCTCGGCAGAAACTCTTCAAGCCAGAAGAGAGTGGGGGCCAATATTCAACATTCTTAAAGAAAAGAATTTTAAACCCAGAATTTTATATCCAGCCAAACTAAGTTTCATAAGTGAAGGAGAAATAAAATCCTTTACAGATAAGCAAATGCTTAGAGATTTTGTCACCACTAGGCCTGCCTTACAAGAGACCCTGAAGGAAGCACTAAACATGGAAAGGAACAACCGGTACCAGCCATTGCAAAAACATGCCAAAATGTAAAGACCATCAAGGCTAGGAAGAAACTGCATCAACTAACGAGCAAAATAACCAGTTAATATCATAATGGCAGGATCAAGTTCACACATAACAATCTTAACCTTAAATGTAAATGGACTAAATGCTCCAATTAAAAGACACAGACTGGCAAACTGGATAAAGAGTCAAGACCCATCAGTCTGCTGTATTCAGGAGACCCATCTCACACGCAGAGACATACATAGGCTCAAAATAAAGGGATGGAGGAAGATTTACCAAGCAAATGGAGAACACAAAAAAGCGGGGGTTGCAATCCTAGTCTCTGATAAAACAGACTTTAAACCA
Source organism: Chlorocebus sabaeus (assembly GCF_047675955.1). Lineage (NCBI taxonomy): Eukaryota > Metazoa > Chordata > Mammalia > Primates > Cercopithecidae > Chlorocebus > Chlorocebus sabaeus. The sequence continues at coordinate 38,096,687 of NC_132913.1, forward strand.
TCAAAGATCAAAAGAGACAAAGAAGGCCATTACATAATGGTAAAGGGATCAATTCAACAGGAAGAGCTAACTATCCTAAATATATATGCACCAAATACAGGAGCACCCAGATTCATAAAGCAAGTCCTTAGAGACTTACAAAGAGACTTAGACTCCCATACAATAATAATGGGAGACTTCAACACTCCACTGTCAACATTAGACAGATCAACGAGACAGAAAGTTAACAAGGATATCCAGGAATTGAATTCATCTCTGCAGCAAGCAGACCTAATAGACATCTATAGAACTCTCCACCCCAAATCAACAGAATATACATTCTTCTCAGCACCACATCGTACTTACTCCAAAATTGACCACGTAATTGGAAGTAAAGCACTCCTCAGCAAATGTACAAGAACAGAAATTATAACAAACTGTCTCTCAGACCACAGTGCAATCAAATTAGAACTCAGGACTAAGAAACTCAATCAAAACCGCTCAACTACATGGAAACTGAACAACCTGCTCCTGAATGACTACTGGGTACATAACGAAATGAAGGCAGAAATAAAGATGTTCTTTGAAACCAATGAGAACAAAGATACACATACCAGAATCTCTGGGACACATTTAAAGCAGTGTGTAGAGGGAAATTTATAGCACTAAATGCCCACAAGAGAAAGCAGGAAAGATCTAAAATTGACACTCTAACATCGCAATTAAAAGAACTAGAGAAGCAAGAGCAAACACATTCGAAAGCTAGCAGAAGGCAAGAAATAACTAAGATCAGAGCAGAACTGAAGGAGATAGAGACACAAAAAACCCTCCAAAAAATCAATGAATCCAGGAGTTGGTTTTTTGAAAAGATCAACAAAATTGACAGACCACTAGCAAGACTAATAAAGAAGAAAAGAGAGAAGAATCAAATCGACGCAATTAAAAATGATAAAGGGGATATCACCACCGACCCCACAGAAATACAAACTACCATCAGAGAATACTATAAACACCTCTACACAAATAAACTGGAAAATCTAGAAGAAATGGATAATTTCCTGGACACTTATACTCTTCCAAGACTAAACCAGGAAGAAGTTGAATCCCTGAATAGACCAATAGTAGCCTCTGAAATTGAGGCAATAATTAATAGCCTACCAACCAAAAAAAGTCCAGGACCAGATGGATTCACAGCTGAATTCTACCAGAGGTACAAGGAGGAGCTGGTACCATTCCTTCTGAAACTATTCCAATCAATAGAAAAAGAGGGAATCCTCTCTAACTCATTTTATGAGGCCAACATCATCCTGATACCAAAGCCTGGCAGAGACACAACAAAAAAAGAGAATTTTAGACCGATATCCCTGATGAACATCGATGCAAAAATCCTCAATAAAATACTGGCAAACCGGATTCAGCAGCACATCAAAAAGCTTATCCACCATGATCAAGTGGGCTTCATCCCTGGGATGCAAGGCTGGTTCAACATTCGCAAATCAATAAACATAATCCAGCATATAAACAGAACCAAAGACAAGAACCACATCATTATCTCAATAGATGCAGAAAAGGCTTTTGACAAAATTCAACAGCCCTTCATGCTAAAAACGCTCAATAAATTTGGTATTGATGGAACGTACCTCAAAATCATAAGAGCTATTTATGACAAACCCACAGCCAATATCATACTGAATGGGCAAAAACTGGAAAAATTCCCTTTGAAAACTGGCACAAGACAGGGATGCCCTCTCTCACCACTCCTATTCAACATAGTGTTGGAAGTTCTGGCTAGGGCAATCAGGCAAGAGAAAGAAATCAAGGGGATTCAGTTAGGAAAAGAAGAAGTCAAATTGTCCCTGTTTGCAGACGACATGATTGTATATTTAGAAAACCCCATTGTCTCAGCCCAAAATCTCCTTAAGCTGATCAGCAACTTCAGCAAAGTCTCAGGATACAAAATTAATGTGCAAAAATCACAAGCATTCTTATACACCAGTGACAGTCAAACAGAGAGCCAAATCAGGAATGAACTTCCATTCACAATTGCTTCAAAGAGAATAAAATACCTAGGAATCCAACTTACAAGGGATGTAAAGGACCTCTTCAAGGAGAACTAAAACCACTGCTCAGTGAAATCAAAGAGGACACAAACAAATGGAAGAACATACCATGCTCATGGATAGGAAGAATCAATATCGTGAAAATGGCCATACTGCCCAAGGTAATTTATAGATTCAATGCCATCCCCATCAAGCTACCAATGAGCTTCTTCACAGAATTGGAAAAAACTGCTTTAAAGTTCATATGGAACCAAAAAAGAGCCCGCATCTCCAAGACAATCCTAAGTCAAAAGAACAAAGCTGGAGGCATCACACTACCTGACTTCAAACTATACTACAAGGCTACAGTAACCAAAACAGCATGGTACTGGTACCAAAACAGAGATATAGACCAATGGAACAGAACAGAGTCCTCAGAAATAATACCACACATCTACAGCCATCTGATCTTTGACAAACCTGAGAGAAACAAGAAATGGGGAAAGGATTCCCTATTTAATAAATGGTGCTGGGAAAACTGGCTAGCCATAAGTAGAAAGCTGAAACTGGATCCTTTCCTTACTCCTTATACAAAAATTAATTCAAGATGGATTAGAGACTTAAATGTTAGACCTAATACCATAAAAATCCTAGAGGAAAACCTAGGTAGTACCATTCAGGACATAGGCATGGGCAAAGACTTCATGTCTAAAACACCAAAAGCAACGGCAACAAAAGCCAAAATTGACAAATGGGATCTCATCAAACTAAAGAGCTTCTGCACAGCAAAAGAAACTACCATCAGAGTGAGCAGGCAACCTACAGAATGGGAGAAAATTTTTGCAATCTACTCATCTGACAAAGGGCTAATATCCAGAACCTACAAAGAACTCAAACAAATTTACAAGAAAAAAACAAACAACCCCATCCAAAAGTGGGCAAAGGATATGAACAGACATTTCTCAAAAGAAGACATTCATACAGCCAACAGACACATGAAAAAATGCTCATCATCACTGGCCATCAGAGAAATGCAAATCAAAACCACAATGAGATACCATCTCACACCAGTTAGAATGGCGATCATTCAAAAGTCAGGAAACAACAGGTGCTGGAGAGGATGTGGAGAAATAGGAACACTTTTACACTGTTGGTGGGATTGTAAACTAGTTCAACCATTATGGAAAACAGTATGGCGATTCCTCAAGGATCTAGAACTAGATGTACCATATGACCCAGCCATCCCATTACTGGGTATATACCCAAAGGATTATAAATTATGCTGCTATAAGGACACATGCACACGTATGTTTATTGCAGCACTATTCACAATAGCAAAGACTTGGAATCAACCCAAATGTCCATCAGTGACAGATTGGATTAAGAAAATGTGGCACATATACACCATGGAATACTATGCAGCCATAAAAAAGGATGAGTTTGTGTCCTTTGTAGGGACATGGATGCAGCTGGAAACCATCATTCTTAGCAAACTATCACAAGAACAGAAAACCAAACACCGCATGTTCTCACTCGTAGGTGGGAACTGAACAATGAGATCACTTGGACTCGGGAAGGGGAACATCACACACCGGGGCCTATCATGGGGGGGGGGGGGAGGGGGGAGGGATTGCATTGGGAGTTATACCTGATGTAAATGACGAGTTGATGGGTGCAGCACACCAACATGGCACAAGTATACATATGTAGCAAACCTGCACGTTGTGCACATGTACCCTACAACTTGAAGTTTAATAATAATAAATAAATTAAAAAAAAAAAAAAGAAAGAAAACCTGAAAAGACCTAAAAAAAAAAAAAAAAGAAAACCACCTATATGTTAGATCTTTTATATAACTAATTAAAATTCAAGTAACCTTAACAGTCTTACAAAAGAGACAATTGACTTCTCAGCAGTTAAATAATTTTCTAGAAAATTGGTCTATATGATTTATTGTTGACAGATTATCTGACCACAAAAGCCTCATACATCAAAAGTTTGTCACATAGATAATCTGGGTTTTCATTGTTTTGGAAAATTCCAAAACTCAACTCCAGCCTATTGTTACACAAGCTGTTGTGTTTTACTTCCAGGTCCTTCAGAGGTGTGTTAGGGGAGGGTCACACACATGAGGCTACAGCAATAAGGGGCACTACATGGAAGGCCTTGAAGGCCAGGCTCGAGCAACCAAGGGCCATTGAAGGCACTGGAGATGGAACATGCCACGATCAGAAATGTGTTTTCTGAAGCTGATAAAGTTTCAAAATCAACTTTTCATCATATAGGAAGACCAACCAATTCTGGAAAAACATTTTTCTTTTCCCAATTGCTTCAATCTTAGTCACACATTTCAATAAACCCAATTTTCCTCCATCTGTTCATAAAGATAATCATTCACTGGCCATCCAAACCTTACAACCTTTTTTAAAAAATTCACATTGTCATTTTTACACTGAAAACTTTCAATCACGTATTTCTCCCCCTGACAGTCCCAAGGATTCCAGGTTGAGTTTCAGAGCTAAATGTTTTTCTCTCTATATTGCCTCCTGCTATGCTTTGAATGTGTCCCCAAAGTTCATTGTGGAAACTTAATCCCTAATGCAACAGCGTTGGGAGGTGGGACCTTTAAGAGATGATTGGCATATGAGGGCTGTTAACTTAATCCCTAATGCAACAGTTTTGGGAGGTGGGGCCTTTAAGTGATGATTAGGATATAAGGGCTCTGTCCTGATAAATGAATTAATGTTGTTATTTTGGGAGTGGGTTTCTCTTTAAAAGACTGAGTATGGCCCCCTTTACCCCCTCGTCTCTCTCCATGTGATACCTCTCATCTTATGATGACACAGCAAGAAGGCCCTCACCAGATGTGGCCCCCTCAAGTCTTGGACTTCTCAGCCTCCAGAACCGTAAGTCAAATAAATTTCTGTTCATTTTAAATTACCAACTGCCAGGTATCCTGTTATAGCAGCATAAAATGGACTAAAATATCTCCTTTCTTTAAAAATTACATAGAGCATCTCTTCTTTCGAAGACATTAAATTGGTTTAACTTTTAATTTGTTGCTTCTGTGTCACAAATGCTTATTTAATTGTGGCATGTTCATATGTTATTTACTTAGTAATCTGAGATTTACTTTAATCTTTCCTTCCTCACTCCACTCACTTTTTTAACTCCTTTGCCTCAGATTATTTCATAATTTTCCTTTGTATGTTTCTGTTGCTCTTCCTATATGATCTTGTAATTAATCTTTATCTCTTTCTCCTTTAGTTTTATTAAGTTATAAAATGTGATAATTAATATTAAGTGCCAACTTGATTGGATTGAAGGATGCTTACATAGCTGCTAAAGTATTGTTTCTGGGTATGTCTGTGAGGGTGTTCGGAGAAGATTGACATCTGAGTGGGTGGACTGGGAGAGGAAGACCCAGTTCACATGTGGGTGGGCACCCTCTATCAGCTGCAAGTGTGGCTAGCACAAAGCAGATGGAAGAAGGTGGTATAACCTTGCTAGCTGAGTTTTCTGCCCTTCATCTTCCTCCCGTGCTGGCTGCTTCCTTCCACTCCTCCTGCCCTTTGACATCAGATCCCTTCAGCCTTTGGACTCTGGGACTTGTATCAGTGGCTTCCCAGGGGCTCTTGGGCCTTCAGTCACAGACTGAAGACTGCACTGCAGGCTTCCCTGCTTTTGAGGCTTTTGGACTCTGACTGAGCCACTGCCAGCTTTTTTCTTCCCCAGCTTCTAGACAGCCTATCATGGGACTTGGCCTTGTAATCATGTGAGCACATTCTCCCTAATAAACTGCCTTTTATATATACATATATCCTATTAGTACTGTCCCCGTGGAGAACCCTGAATACACTTCCTCAGCCTCTAAAACCTTTCCTCCTATAGAGATATTCAAGTCCTTGTCTTTAAAGACAGGTATCTCTAATCTCTTTTCCTTATCAATAAACATTTAAAAGCTTCAACTTTACAATATTTTATTAAATATTCTAAAATCAATAGCTTTCCAATATACTCTAGGGCTTCACTAAACCATTTTTCAATTTCTTCTGATTTGGCAGCACTACTCTTTTAATGAGCATCTGAATAAATAAGTAAGCATTATTCTATTGGCCAGTAGTAATGAGAGACACCTATTACCAGTCTCCTTCAACTTTTTAGGGCCATTTGATTTAGAATTAATAGGAATTTCCTTTTCTTTAATTTGAGACTGATCCTGCTTCCATAACAGTAATAGTTAACTGGTCCAATGGAATCCACAGCTTTTTCATATACCTTAATAGCAAAAACTTTAAATGTACATATCCAACGTGTGCATATTTAACATTTATACATTTAATACATGCATGATAAATTATACCCCCAAAATGATACTTTTTAAAGAATTAGATAAAAATAAATAGAATTTGTTTATATATTCTGTATACATATTATAGATAGTCTTATCTATCCTATCTTGAAACCTCTGGACTACACTAGTGGTTTGAACACTTTGCTGCCCATTAGAATCCCCTGAGAAGATTGTTAACACATTTAAGATGCTGAGGACTCACTCAAACTTTTTTTTTTTTTTTTTTTTTTGTATTTTGAGATAGAGTTTCCTTCTTGTTGCCCAGGCTGGAGTGCGGCCGCGCGATCTTGGCTCACTGCAACCTCCGCCTCCTGGGTTCAAGCAATTCTCCTGCCTCAGCCTCCCTAGTATCTGGGATTACAGGCACCTGACACCATGCCTGGGTAACTTTGTATTTTTAGTAGAGACGGGGTTTTGCCATGTTGTTCAGGCTGGTCTCGAACTCCTGACCTCAGGTGATCCACCCACCTCGGCCTCCCAAAGTGCTGGGATTACAGGCGTGAGCCATGGCGCTGGGCCAAACTTTTTAAATTAGAATCTACTGCTCATGTGTCTTGCTCCCCTCACTCAGGTGACTGCCAGTCTTTGGAAGCAGCTGTACTAGGTCATTAAATTACCAAATATCAGTTAGCTAACAGTGCCACGCTGGCTGAATAAGAATCATATGAGATGCTTCACAGTGTAAAGTCTTAATTTTAGCAATTTTAGCTCTTATAGTCTAATTTAGTAGGTCACTGAGAGGCCTAGAAATCCAACAACAAGAGGTTGTTAAGAGGCCTTAACAACCCAAGTGATTCTGTGCACCACCAAGTTTAAGAAATATTGAAGATCTGTCAAATTCAAGGAGCAATACTCATTGAATTTTATTTGTATACCATCAGGAACTTCCTTGCAGAAAAAAAAAATAAAAGATGAAATATTTAATTCCTAGGAGGCTCATTTTCAGCCCTGCAACTATAACTAATTTATTATCCAATTTATTTTATTTTTCCTTTGCATTTTTCTTCCTATTTTACCTTGCCAGAGGCATTTCTTATTCTTTTTTTCTTTATTTATTTTTTATTGAGACAGAGTCTCACACTGTCACCCCTGCTGGAGTGCAATGGCACAATCTTGGCTCACTGCAATCTCCACCTCCGGGTTCAAGCAGTTCTCGTGCCTCAGCCTCCTAAGTAGCTGAGATTACAGGTGCCCACCACCACACATGACTAAATTTTTGTATTTTTAGTAGAGACGGGGTTTCACTATGTTGGCCAGGCTGGTCTTGAACTCCTGACCTTGTGATCTGCCCGCCTCAGCCTCCCTAAGTGCTGGGATTATAGGCGTGAGCCAACATGCCCAGTCTCTGACTCTTTCTCTTCCCTTGAACTTTTTCTTGAAGTCTCGTATGGTGGCCATGAAAATTTATCTTTCAGATGTCTTCTTTGGGACAGCATCACTGACAGATGGCTGCAGCCACTGCTAGGAGAGCCTCTACGCCCATCACCTTGTTTGTGCTGGAGCCATGCTTCCCTCAGGCTGTGCCCAGCCAATGAGAGAGCAAAGCTGGAGCACTAATGTAGGCCCATTCCTGCCAGATGCACGATTCCTCTAAGGGATGACTGTAACTCAAGAGCTCGTATCAGCCTGGCTATCGTTTTCTTGGAAATGTGCTCAGCCTTAGTTCCTTTCTACACAATCTTCCTTCCTTCTCTCCTTTGCTGGGGTCAGTGCTGCATCATGGTCTGAAACCTCTTCCCGCCTTCTTCTGTACCCTGTCTCTATCCTGCTTAGGCCTTTTCCTCCTGGCCTCCATAAATCTCATACACGTCTAATCCCATCTTGATGATATATTTCATGAAGCTGGAGATGTCAGTTTAACTATATTAGTTGTCCTTCTCTGCTGCTCACATAATGCTAATGTATCCATGACTAGCTCTCTGACCACATCCTATGAAATCTGTTTACATATTTTCTTCCTCCACATAATTGTTTTTTTTTTTAATTTTTAAGTGGTCTGACTCTCCACATTTGAAACACTCTTAATACCTACATATTATCACCAAGTGATACCCTTACTCAAAGCTAGTCTGCTAGTAACTCTCTAAATTCCTCAAAATTTTACCTGGAAGATCTGATCTCCCTTTGCTAACAGTCTCAACTACATTATTTGGCAGAAATCTCCAGCTGGGCTAATAGTGTCCCTAGAATTATTTAGCATGCTGCAGAGATCTCTCAACTTAAAAAAAAAAAAAAAAATGTTTATTTTAGTCCAGTGTATCAAGCAAATAAGGTCTTTAGCCTTGCTGGTTTTCTAAAATCAGAAAATACTTATTTCAGCAGCTTGGGTCCTGGTACATTTTCCAAAACAAACCTTCCTTCTCTATGAATCTGAAGTTCACATCAAATTCTTTGCTCCCCAGGATTTTAATTACGTTAAAAACAATATGTCTTATATTCATCCCAATTGACTTGATAATGAGCCTCCGTCATCATGGAGTCCATGAGGTCAAAGTCCCAAAAAGGACCTTGGCAGGAATCAGTTGCTACAGGACCTGGATAACCTGAGCTCCAAGTCTTGGGAGACTCAGGTGCCTCTAGGCTCTCTCCTCTGCCAGTACCCCATGTCCCCAGCACAGCAAATATTTTATTATTGTGGCACTTTAGTTTGGTCAGGTTTATCAGAGGGGAGCATCTGAATTTAACTGTATGAATTTAACCCAGTTCACCATTCTTAAATTGTAGTTCAGGAACTCCTGGGAGTCCCAAACACCATGTTAGAGTGTCTTTGGGGTCAAAATTATAATCCTAATAGTATTAAGACATTGCTTTTACAGTGTTCTTGAATTACTATACAGTGGAATTTCTCAGAGCCTATTGCTACAGGATTTTTCTCAGTCACTTTGCCCAGTGACACCCCCCATCCCAGGACTCACACTCAGCCCCAGGCCAACCACTGGAGGCACACCATCCACTCGGCCTGCCTGTGCTATAGCTTGTAGCTGTTTTTGGCAGTTCCCCGGCTCTTGTTCCAAGTCCAAGAAGAACAAGGATACGCTGACAATTGAAGAGTGAAGATGGGCAGGGAAAAATTTTGTTGAATCACGCAACAGCTCTCAGCAAAGAGGGGACATGGGAGTGTGGTCCCCTACCCCCTGCAGTCAGGTAGTTTCCCTCCTGACTGAATCTGGGGCTTTTATGGGCTCAGACTAGGGGAGCCCTTTTTGGTTTGTGAGTATACAAAGAAAAGCTAAAACAAAGGCCCCACTCAAAGGTGAGCACAGCAGTGTGAAAAAACAATTAGGAAAGGGACAGTACATGCAAAATAGGTGAAGGGTAGTGATCAATCAGAGGAAAGCATGCTAAACAGAAAAACAGGTTCTCAGTCCGGACTGAGGATTTACCCAGGACTGTCTTCAGCTTGAAGGTTGGGTTTCACTGGGGAACCAGCCCCTGTTTGCCTAGGCATTTGCCTGCCTCCTGCTGCTATCCCTATCTGCCATAGGATACTGTCATTGCATTGATGGCTGATGACCGTGGGTCTACGTATTCTCACTTTTTTATAAAATTTTCAAAAGTAGTAGGTTTAGGGTATAGTTTCAGGTATTTTCAAATATTAACCTACTTTCTTCTCTTCTACTGTGGTCTTGCTAGCTATATTTTGTTATGGCAGGTAGAATCTCTATAAACACTTTATCTCCAGTAAATTCATTAAATTTGAAATTCTAAAGTGTTTCCTGAGCCTTGTACATGCATCCCTTGAATCTGAAATAGAATTTGAAATTATAAAGGAACGTGTTCCCTGCCCATGTAGAAACATAATAACAAAACATATACTTTGTAGTCTTGTTTTGCAATATCTTAAAATATTTTCTTAAAAAGTTTTTAAACTTTTAAACTCTATTAAAAATTACTTTACAATTCAACAATATTTTATTCAAAATAAAATTTTGCAATATATTTTTCTTACATTTAAGAAAAATCATTGGCCTAAGGGGGGAAATTAAAAGATGAACTTGCTCAAGTGATAGCTGCACTGTCTACAACTAAAGATGCTGAAAGCAATGAAACTGATACTGAAGCAACATATGGAAGGGAGGAATGCACTCCAAAAACACTGGGGGAAGCTAATTAGGAAATAAAAACATGGTGAAAGCTATCTTTTTCTCAGGTTTGTAGATGTTAATAATTTACCTCTTCATGTCTTATGCAACAATTCTTTTACAAATGGCATTATGGTGTCAGTGAAGATGCAGGGTTATTATCTAATCAAACACTTAGAGTTTAAAGAAAAGCAATTACATACTGTAAATGCTAAAACCCAGGATGAATACATTTGTAAAATATCATAAAGATGAATTCTTAGATAATTGTCTGGAGCAATGGTTCTCAAACTTGTGGCATTACAAACACTTGGAGGCCTCCTTGAAATTCAGATTGCTGGGCCTTACCCCCAAGAGTTTTGATGAAGTAGGTTTGAGGTGAACTTGAGGATTTGCTTCAGTAGTAAGTTCCCAGGTGACAATGAAGCTGCTGGTCTAAGAATCACACTTTTAGAATCACCAAGCTAGAGCAATGATACTCAAATTTCAATGTGCAAAAGCACCCTTGGGGAGCTTGTTTTAATTTCCCAGAGATTTTGAATGAGAAGGTCTGAGTAGATCTGGGAAGGCTATGAAATTTTTAAGTTCCCCAGGTGATTCTCAAGAAACAAAGAACTTTGCTTTAGTAAAAAAAAAAAATTAATCTTCCCAGGTGATTTAAACATTCAGTCATGGCTAAGAATCAGTGCTTTGGTGCTATTTCTGTCCTCCAAGTGATTTGGCGGTACTTCTAAACACTGCAAAGTTTTGCTATCCTTTATTCTCTTTGCATTTTGAGCAGGTGGTCCGAGTCCCACTACAGAGCACAACCCTACTGTGCTATCCATCCAGCTCTCTCCTACCACCACCTCCCCAATTGCACTATCCACCTTATCCACCTCACCTTATTACTATTGGTTTTTAGGCATCCAATCCATGCTAAGCCGTTGATTTCCATGCACCTTGTCCATGCTAAGCCATTAAGTTCCATTCATCTATTTTTATTTTTGGTAAGATGTAGAACTTGCGATTATTAACCACTCTATTGCCTACCTTGTGAACTAAACAGGCAGTGGAAAACAATGGAACAAAAGAGGAATAAAGATGTCCCCATGAGAGAAGAAATAAGTATTGGAATTTCTGGATACAGTTGTTACTGAGGCACAGGTATAATTTAACCTTCATTTCTGGGAGAAGTCTCATATCACTTTAAAAAAACATAATTCATGTTTTTTATTTTTGTTTTTGTTTATGCTCACTTGACTAGGATATCTATAACTTGGAGTCAGAAAACTAAGAAACTTGCCTAAGGTTACACAGAAAGGTGGGGGTGAAGGCAGAAAATGTCTCATCAATATTTCTCTTTTATATTGCCCAGTCTGTGTGAATTTGATTTACCTAAAACACCCAAAGGCAAAATAGTGACTTCTCTGGTCTACACTGTAGGGTGGCTGTGCATGGAACTCTTAAACCAAATCGTGTAAGAATGAATTGGAATTTCCAGTGATTATTTAGCCACTGCTAATCCACTGAATTAAACAAGATGTTTGGACCTGGCAGACATACATCTCTGGAATCTGTCCTTCAAGATTTCCAACCCTCCCTGGGAAAGGTCAAGTGCACTAACGACTTTCACTCTTTTTCAGCCAAGCATGAAAATCTTCTTGGAGGTAAAGTCTGTGACCTATTGAGTAGTGTTCCAAATTGTGCTATTAACGGCTGTGGAATCCACAAGGTGGCCACAGTCTTTCCTGAAGCACAACCCAGGCACATGCCTTGACTTTTATGGCACTTGAACAATGATACTGCACTTTACAGAGTGTGAGGGGGTTTTAAAAATTCTAGTCTTGTGCCAAGTTTTCCCATTTCATGCAAAAGAAAATTTTTTTCCACCTGTCTGCATAAAACCATACAAGAAGCATGAGGAAAGACAAGAGAAATTCTTCTTGCTTATATTTTATTTCTATCTTGAAATATGACCAACTTTTGAAAAGTTAGAAGGACCCCATCAGAATTCTCAACTGTCAGAGCTCTCTGTCTTCTGAAAGCTGGACTTTTGCTATAAAAGAGACATTTATAAAAATGAATAAATCTGTTGATACTAGCCATTTTCATTAATTTATGTCTCAACACAAAATTTTAAAAGTACTTAGATAATGTGGCTATAATAAAACCCTATACAGAGAGATTTAAAAATGAATATAAAGCACAGATTTCCACAATCATGTGCCCAATGCACAGAAAGGGCAAACATGATTTTCTTTTTCCTCTAGGATAAAAAATTTTATTGGGGGTAACTAAAAGTACTGGGCAGTATGTGTGGGTTGGAGGTTGGAAGTTAAGATGACTAGATGTGGGCCGGGTATGGTGGCTCACGCCTGTAATCCCAGCACTTTTAAAGGCCGAGGCAGGTGGATCACCTGAGGTCAGGAGTTTGAGACCAGCCTGGCCAACATAGTGAAACTCCGTGTCTATTAAAATACAAAAATTAACCGGGCTTGGTGGCGGGCACCTGTCATCCCAGCTACTTGGGAGGCTGAGGCAGGAGGATTGCTTGAACTTGGGAGGTGGCGGTTGCAGTGAACCCAGATCATGCCATTATACTCCAGTCCCAGTAACAAGAGCAAAACTCCATCTCAAAAAAATAATAATAAAAAGATTACTAGATGTATTCTTCAAAAAATAAAAAAAAAAAAAATTAGAAAAGAAGAAGGGGAAGAGTTCTGGATTACTTGAGCCAAGGATGATATTGTGAGATTAACCCCAGAAGAAGGTTTTCCCCTTTTGTAGAAGAGAAAATTTAAGAAGACTTTAGTAGTAAAGGACGTGGCTTATAAAGAGACTTTATAAATAAACAAAGAACAGTTATCTACAGAAAATAAAGTTACTCTGATTTAACAGGTTTTGTTTAATTAGCCTTCTTCTGTTTTAACTCCCTTTCAATGCAGAGAATAACTGTCTGTTCATGTATCATTACACTTGATCATCAAAACCATCCCACAAGGATGTTGTTATCATTGTCCCCGTTTGTATTAGTTATCCATTGCTGTATAACAAATTAACTCCAAACTTGGAGTCTTATAACAATAAGCATTTATTATCTCACCGTTCCTGTGGATTAGGAAAACTGGGCACAGTTTAGCTGGGGACCTTAGGCTCATGTTCTTGGTTATTAGCGGGCCTCAGAAATTCTGCTTCCACACGTACACACACGGCTGTTGGCAGATCTCAGGTCTTCACTGGCTATTGGCTGGAGACATCAGTTTATTGGCAAGTGTGTCTCACAGAGGGTTGCTCCCAACTTAGTGAATTGTTCCTCACAGGACAGGGAATTTGAGAAACAGAACAAATAATGGGTCCTCAAGAAGGAAGCTAATATCTTTGTATAACCTAATCTCAGGAATGATTTCCTATCATGTCTGTCCAATCCTATTCATCAGAAAAAAGTCACTTAGCTCAGCCCACACTCAAGGGGAGGGAATTATGAAGTGTGTGAGTACTAGGAGGCAGGGGTCATTGGGGTTATTTTAGAGGCTTCCTACTCCAGAGTTTTCAGTATTCTAAGAATGGAGGAAACTGGGACTTATAAAAGATAAATAATTTGCCCAAGATCATTTGGCCATTCCATGCTAAAATAGGAATTCATTTCCAGGCTTTTGGAGTCCAGAGATCAAGTTCATAATCAATAGGTAGCAGAAAAAAATATACATTGTAAGAAATTGACCTCTTTTTGCTGAACCCTTTTGATGACCAGTTGCCCACCAATAGGCAAAAGCTTAAGACTAAATAATGGCACTAATTTAGATTTATCAAATTCATTATGTACAGGAATACAAGCTAGAATTTCAGTTAATTTTTAAGTCCATTTTAATAAATAACACTTTTCTCAAATTTGTCACTTTTTCATGTTTGTGTATGCATCAATAAAGTAAGAGATGACTGAAACATATTTTTCAATGTTTTATGAACCATGTTTCTCAGAAGTGTTTATTTGGTTTAGAGTTAAGATTTAAGAAAAAAGTCATAATTTTTCAGAGTCAGCTTTATTAGCAAACGATTACAAACACTCACTCCCAACCTTCTCATTGCACTGGAATTGGAGAACCAAAGTTTCTGCTTTTATATCAAAAAGAAAGCAGATGTGGTATGTGTACGGCCATGGAACCATAGTCAGTTATTACCTGTAGAATACTGATAGCCTGTTATTTCTTACTCAGATTGAAATGCTTGCAAGAGTTGAATGATAAATGACTCCAGAGAACAAGTCAAGAAAGGATCATGACTAGGTGTTTGAAGGTGCAAGTTTTATCACAATACAGGAATTAGAACAATGTAGAAGCAACAGGAGAAAAGGAGAGGCTTTCCAACAACTGTGTTATCAGTTCCATCAGCCCCTCTGTGCAAACCATATGGCCTGTGTCTCGGTCAGCACAGAAGGATTATCCAACTGTCACCTGTCTCCCAACTGGATATTGTGTCATAGTTGAACATGAGGGTTTTCATTTTTATGTATTATTCCTGTGAAGAAAACTTTGGCATAACCTACACCCTTAAGATGCTCACCTCCATTTCTTTAACACCTAACATATGGCTAGCTCTTAATCAATGTTTAAGAACTGCCCTGCATTTTTATGAGCACGTGGTTAGTTGGAGCTTTGGATTTTCAACCTTACATTGATTGGGACCAGCTGGTAAGGTAAGTGACAAAATTCTGAGAGACAGGTTGCTTGTTCACAATACATTTCATTCAGCAAAAAAAGAAAAGGGTATAAATTTTTCAAGACAGTTATTCCATATGGGATTTCCAGATCCCCCAGCATCTGAACTTTGAGGATTATTTTTTAAATCAGGCTTTTTCTTTTCACTTATCCATGAGGCTGTCTGAAAATCTAATTTGTCCTGGAGAATAGTCTCATCATGGAAGCTAGATAAAAATAGTTCATACTCGTGAGTCTTGCGATCTGTATAGTAGCCCTCATGAGCCATTAAAAAATGAAGGAGAAAAAACGTATTTTTTTAGAGACTAGCATTAATATTAGTAAACAGTTTGATGTGATTGTACCTCTTGTTATAATCCACATTTCTGTATTTCTAATAAATTGCTATACCAAATCCACTAAGTGCTTTACTTGGAAAAATGTGTCATGTATACTCAGTAAACTTCTGAGTAACCATTTGTTATTGTTCTATGTAAAAATGAAAAACGACATTTTCTGTGGATTTCATAGCAACTCATTACCATGTAAAAAAATAAACATAAAAAATTGAATATTTCTACTGGCTATAAACATTTTAGTATAAATAGACATGTCTTCATATAACAATTTTATTTTAAATTAAAAGGTAAAAACTACACTGAATTTATAGAATATCATTATATTGGACCTGGCATCACCAGGAATTGGGGCCAAAGTTCGTCTCTTTTTCTCAATCCATCTTTATTCAATTTTTGTTTTGTATGTTTTGAGGTATTTTGGAGGAAAGCAAATTGAGACCACTGAGATTCAAACTGGTAGGAAAGAAATAGGGGGCAGGGGGTTGTGTGATACGAGGGGAAGGTAGAGGTCAGTTTTGTTCACCTTTAACCTTGGCCATGTCCCTACTTATATATATAAATTCATCATTCATAAAGTGTGAAGACATTCCCATTCAGCAATGTGTGCCCCGTGAGTTACTTTGATTTTAATCATCCAGTCTTACCCTCTTCACCGTGAAGGAGAATAGCTAACATTTATTGAGTGCTGTCTGAGTGTTTGGCACATTACCTGATCTAATCTTCACCCCTGCAATCCCAGGAGGTAGGTGGTAATATTATTCCCAGTTTCAAAGGAGAACAGTGAGGCTTCAGGATCAGGTAACTTGCCCAAGTTCACACACGTAGCATGTGACTCAGCTAGAATGAACCCCCAGGTCTCCCTAACTCTACACCAGTACCCTACATTGTTGCTCACATAATGGGTCACAGTGAATGTTACTTGTTCAAAGGGGAAACAAACTGTGATCTTAGGCTGATTAGCAATATGCATTATTTAAACCACAAATTCTAATATACCTAATCATACAATGCAAAAGAGGTAATATTCAGCTGAATTAGTCAGCAAGATAATATTCCACCTACAGTATTGCTTAAATATTCTTTGAGTGAAATAAAATAGAAAAAAGTTCCTCTTTTTTACATTTAAGTTTTACACATAAACCTATACAAGATTATTTGAGATTCCAATGTGCACAGTAAGGTGTTTTTTACTGTGTGGTAATATTTCCCAATCAAATCTTCTAACAAAATGTCGTATCTGACATTTTGTCATGAAAAAATTCTAGCATCACCCCTTCCATCAAATTTAAGAAAAATAGACCATACTTAAAGTCTTTCTGAAAAAGTTTTAATGTTTTCTTACTTTGGGGGTTAATCAGAACAGGTAACATATCCATAACTATGAATACTTTTTGTTTTATTTTGTTTTAGCATTTGGTCCACTGGCCTGATCAATGAGCTATAAATAAAACTAGAAACTTTGCCTTATGGCTTTAGTTACTGCTGAAAGTGCCACAGTACTTTCTATTTTACGAAACCTGTCACATGGTTGAACACAGGCAGCCTCACTGCTATGACTTAGCACTGCAACATGGCATGTTCCTCTCATTCATTAAACTGATTTCACACTGTTTAAAAAAAAAAAAGATAAAAAGAACTCAGACATTAAAGACAAATGCTATATTTCTATATGTAGAAATTTTTTAACCCTGTGTTGTTTCCAGCCAAGATTCCGATTCTTGGCTCTGGTGTCCGTCCAGGCTGCTCTCACATTAACTTGTGTCAGAACATGTGCTCCACATTTGTTTCCTAGGATGCAAATGGCTTGGGCATGTGCTGACTAAAACTCTTAACGCCAAAGGGGTTTAGTGAGATTCATATAGCTTGGCAAGCATTTGCTATGAAATTTGGGTAAAGCTCGTAAAATAATCCTTTTTCACTCTTCTTAACTTCTTCCCTTTGGAGAGCTTTTCAGATTATTTCCTGCCAACTTTATTAAGAAACTGGATCAGCCTTCACACCAGAATGTATATATGCATGAGAGTAATTGAGCTCAGATAGTACCTTTTTGATTAAGAGTAAATACTCACATCTATTTTAGTACAATAATCAATGATTAACTTCTTCCTATAGAAGGAATTCTGAAGCCAGAGAGCACAGCCACATGCACAGTCAAAATAGGTGAGAGGAAGCCTTTCTTTCAGGAATACTGGGTAAAACTTGCAGGGGAGAATCATAATATTTATTTATTCTGATATCCAAGTTACTACTTTCCAAAGTGCTTTCACTCAATATTGGCAGGCTTGTTTGAGAAATCCAGAGAGAAATGAAACAAATGGCAATCACTTCATTTTCTGTAAAGATCAGTTGCCAAAAATTATTTTTTCTGAGGTTGCTCAGTGGGCCACGAGAGTAAAATAATGCTTGTAGGGCTCGAATATTAGAATTTCAGGGACTATCAGCCAGAATCACATTAAAATTAAAAAGGTTTGGAAAGCACATTCCAACTCTAAAGAAAAGGCCAAACGGCCGAACTCTGTCTTGATATTAAATCAAGCTCTGAGAATGGAAAAGAGATTGTCCTTTTCTTATGTTTTTAAGTGACATATTTTATTGTGCATGTGTCTTCTTTAGAAATTGAGTTGCCTCTGCTTTGATGGTTTTGGTGTTTGGTAAATATTTGCACATATTTAAATTTGCTTTTGGTTCTCATTTGTTTACATAATCTGATGTAAATGTATGTACATATATATCATAAATATTACATATAGTTTATGAGTACTATTCAATATAAATGTATCCATGAGAAACAGTCCCATTGCTACTTTTTACAGTGAATGAAAGCATTGTTTCAATGAATGCTTTTGGAATAGGTGAGCACTTTCAGACTGTGCTTTATTCACTCATTCATAAATTTTTTCAACAAATGATTTTATTACCATGTGTCAACACTAATGAAAAGTAGATAAAACTCACTGGTGTTTACTATATGGACTCTCAGTTAATGGTGAGTTTGTTGACGATGACAAGAAAAATAGTCTTTATAATTTAAGCCTTAAAAAGTCAACGGGACTATGAGACAGTCTTATTTTTACAAAATTTTTTAAAGAACTAGGTAAAAAAGAAGAAATTGCCTTGCAATAGATCTTACCATATATCTAAATAAAATGATAGTAGAATCAGACTCACCTGGGATATCTTCACATCTCTCCTGATATGCTACTTTGGTCTCTATTTTATCTGCACATCCAGCTGGATCTGCCCCTCTCTCAGTGTCTTGTGTATATCAAATGTCATCAAAGTTTAATAGAAAACAGATGACTCTTTCATGGTCTTTCAAAGGGCAGTCACATGAACACCAGTACTCCAGAAGGACGAAATCACACTGTTTCTGAGCACGTGGACTCAGGACTAGGTAGAGGCCCAGGACCCAGAGCCAGTGAGGGACAGGCCTGTAGGAAGGCCAGCAGGAAGAGGAGGCTAGGGAGAGAAAGCCAGGATAATGAAGATCACTTCATGGGCAACTGGAAACTGGTAACAGAACCTGCCCTAAGACAGTGGGCCCCAACCTTTTTGGCACCAGGGACCAGTTTCATGGAAGACAATATTTCCACGGAGGCAGGGGAATGGTTTTGGAATGAAACAATTCTACCTCGAATCATGAGGCATTAGGTTCTCATAAGGAGCACGCAACTAGATCCCTTGCATCTGGAGTTCACCGTAGGGTTCATGCTCCTCTGAGAATCGGATGCTGCCACTGATCTGACCAGGGTGGGTCCATGGCCCAGGGGTTGGAGACCCCTGCCTTAAGGGATACTTCTTTTACCATGGAAGAATTTGTCACCTTCCAACATCAGCCACATCAGCTTCTCTCTTCTTAGCACCCTTGAACAAGTCACAGTTATAGAATGCACAGGCAGAAAAATCACACACACACAGGAGCACGAGTTACAGTTCTGAACTATTCTGAGTAATCAGAAAGTTACGTAAGTATTATTTTTTAAAAAAATTAAGGTCAATTTAGCACTGAAATTCTTGATAGATTAAGAAAAAACTAGGCCGGGCGCGGTGGCTCACGCCTGTAATCCCAGCACTTTGAGAGGCCGAGGTGGGCGGATCACAAGGTCAGGAGATCGAGACCATGGTGAAACCCCGTCTCTACTAAAAATAGAAAAAATTAGCCGGGCGCAGTGGCGGGCGCCTGTAGTCCCAGCTACTCGGGAGGCTGAGGCAGGAGAATGGTGTGAACCCGGGAGGCGGAGCTTGCAGTGAGCCGAGATTGCGCCACTGCACTCCAGCCTGGGCGACAGAGCGAGACTCCGTCTCAAAAAAAAAAAAAAAAAAAAAAAAAAAAAAGAAAAAACTGTAACTTTGATAACGTCGTGACTTTGGATATTAACTTGGATTATTTGACACATATTTAAGTAATTACTTAGTTAAAATGTAGCAGGTCAAATTGTATATTTAGAAATCCATTAGCTATAAATAGTAAATACCCAATATAAAATAGTTTATAAGACAGGAGCTTTTCTAATCTTCTAATACTAGCATTTGTGATATAGTCTACGGCACAGGAATCTCCATTCAGTTTATTAAAAAAAAGAAAAAGAAATATTTATGAGATTGATGCTCTCTACACTTTGTTTTATTAAGAAACAAAAGCACAGAGAGCTTATGGATCATAGAGCATCATCTAGTTCAGTTGAATATTTAAGGAATTAGGTCTGAGTATGGCCACTCTGAACCCAGCAGTCCCCAGCATCTTCTTATCCTTTCTCCTTATCATCAGGGACAATTTCACTGTCAGGTAGCATGTGGGATGGTTCTTTCAAAGTTTTAAATGTATGCATAATTACATAGTTCTTTAGCCTTTCAGATATTTTATGAGAACCTAACCAAAATTTTTGACCAACACATAGTTCTGAGCCAGCATCTAATTAGTATTATGTAAAGTATAAAACAACTGAACTCAAACTAAAATATTTTTAAAACCAGAATACCTATCTTCCCAAAATGGTATCTGTTGGTAAAACTGATATGTACATTTGGTAAAATTCATTCTTTATGCCAGATGTATATTTATTTCAAAGTTAATGTATTTTAGGTCAACCTCCAAAACGTTTCTCTTAACCACTTTGTTGGGTTCTAACCAAGGCATATTATTTAAATGATACTCTGTTACTGCCTTTGTGTATGCAAGAGGAAGCCAGGAGAAAATAAAATCTTTTTAAAACTTAAAGGTACTCTGAATCAGCAGGGTCAGCACTTCATTAAATAGAAATACATACAAGCATGCACACACAAGAAAAACAATTACTCCCACATCGCATTTTATCACACAACAAAATAGATAAACAAAACAATCTATTGCCAACTAAATAAAGAGGACGAGGCAAAAAATAGCTTTTTATACTTTCCAGAAAAGTCATGAATCCTTTTATCTTGTTTCTCTTTCTTTTTCAACCACTTCTTCCTATCATCTGAGTAGTCCTCCAAAAGCTGGAAAGGGGGAAAGGATGAAACAATTTTAGTTTCTTATTTTTTCATTTCTTAAGAAAATGCATATGCCTGTCTTATTATGAAGCAATTAAAACCAAGAGAAGTAATAATCCCTATGATTTTTTGAGCACTTATTATATACCAGATATTGTCTTAGGCTCTTTCTTCTATCTCATTTGAATCTCCCCACGACTTTAAAAGGTAAATAGTACCATCTTTTTTTATGGATAGTCAAATTGAGTATCTGGAGTTAAGGAAATGTTGGAGGTAGACTTAATGAATTTGGGCCACCTGTCTGACCATACTCCCTCTCCACGTTGTAATCCTGACCATGATCTATGTAGTTCTATTTAAAGGATGCAGGACATCAGGTCAGCATGTCACAATTTGGGGTTCAGTATATTTTCATATATTTATAAGACATTCAAGCAACAAGTAGTACAAGTACAAACAGAGGTGCCAAAAGAATTTCCATTTTCTGTTTCTGTTTTTCCTCTATCAGAAGCTGCTACTCTCTACCGTGCCAAGGCACCTACAGGACTGGCACTATCACATTCTCCAGGAGCCAGGACTCCTGCCTTTTCCCCTTATACCTGCCAGAGAACACCTTCCTTGTCTTCACCTTCCCTTGGTGGAGCATCTAGGCATTTTTTGCTACAATGTTTATACTCCCTTAAGGGTGGCGTCAGTTGCACCCACCACAGTTACCATGCTTGCAGCCTTTCTCAATCAGTTCAGCGAGATAAGTAGTTCCTTTAGGAGCTAGTTTAGTAAGTATTTTTTCAATTCCCCCTAGGAGAGTGCATGGCTAATACCATTCTAGATGCAGGAGAGAAGATAATTTTATTATGTTCAATAGATATCTTAGAGCACTAGAACCTAATTCCCTTTCAGAAACCTATTGAGAAGCCTTGTAAAATGTCTTCTAGTTAGTTTGTGTCCCTCCCAGGAACACAGTATTTTCATAACTTTCCAGAAAATATTTTGAGATACCTTTGGGTTTTATTTTCCACTCTTCATTTCTGTTTTCTTTTGCCTTACTCTTTATCAGGTACAGGGCTCTGTACTCTTTGCCTTGGGAGACTCTTGTGATAAGATGTAAAAGAGAAGGAAGCTAAGAGTCTCTAAGTGTGCCTAAGAGATGTATTATCTATGCCATGGAATCACCTCCAGCTAGTAAGGGCAGGCTGGAAAGGATTCCATGATATAGATAACATGCCCTGGAGGTTGGGGTGGGGGATGAAGACTGGGGGTCGTAAAGCTTTCCCTGTCCCTCCCCAAGAGAAAGAAGTTTTTCTTTTGGATCCTGAACTGGAGGAAGGAGAACTGTTGGTTCAGACTGCCGAGGAGGTTTCCAGCCCAGACGCCCAACATTGTACCTGTGATCCTGAACAGAGAGAAATGGTGGCCTGGATAGGCAACAGGACTATTGGCAGTCTTGTAAAATATCCTGGCACCCCAAAAGTTATCCTGAAGCAAAAACATTCCTCAGATCCTGAAGCGGCTATGAAGGCCAGTAGAATGGACACCCCACCAATAACAGTTGTGTACCCCAAACCATTGACTCTACCACCTGCCTTGCCTGCAGCAAACCCCAAGTGTTAACACCATATAAGATACCAGAACTCAAGCGTAACGTTAGGAGGTGAGAATGAGCAAACAAAAGTTATGCATGCCCGAGTTTGTGCACCAAGATCATACCCGTGTAGCTTCTCAAAACAGCCAAGAGTGTTAAAAGGTCAGATCTATTTGTTTTCTCTTTTTATATATAATTAAATTACGATTTAGACAAGTAGTCTGCCACAGCAAGTAAGCAGCAGGCCTGGGATTTAAGGCTTTTAGCTTTAATGTGTATTCTGTCCACATTCTGAACAATGACTTCATTCTTTCAAAGTTAAATTGAGCTCACCGTGACTCAGACAATGCATAAAAAATATAGATATACAAATTAAAATCATCCAAAATCCTATCTGATTAATTATCCTTCCAGATATATCTCTATGCATTCTTAACTTATGAATGTATGGATATACATGTACATAAGTGAACTGGGGTTCTTTCGATGTTTTAAACCTTGTTTTTCCCTTCCACAAGGCATGAAGTCCATTTTTTCATATCAATAAATATAAATCTACATTCTCATAAATAAATGTGAAGATGCATAAAGGGTAACAGATACCAGGCCTGGTGGCTATACATTTTTAATTTGGTTTCATATACACTTACTGAGGACATTTTTTATGCCAGGCTTCATACTAGATATTATGGAAAAAGATGAATAAGACACAGACACTGCTCTTAAGAAGTTCTCCATTTAGTAGCTGAAGCAGACGGGTAAATATAATATAGCAGTGTATACCCTGAACATAATAGATATACAAAATACAGCCTGTTAGATAATCTGCACCTTCATTTGTACAGTACATCAGTTTCGTGTTTCTTTCTACTTCTCTAGTTCCTTTTACATGTACAACAATATCAGTGTGGGTTTTGCATCCTCATTCCAATGGGAATTCCTGTCTCCTCCTTGAATACCTCTGAGTCAGCTTGCAATTTCCAATGACAATCAAATCAGTTACCTGCTAGGTATTTATAAAGATGATATGAATGAGTTCAGAAAATGTATAAAATTCAAACAATGATCATAATGAAGAAATAATATCTTTCACAATTAAATAACTAGAACACTTCTACTAGCCATTTCATTTTTGCCAAATGACAAATCAGAATGTTAACATAAATTGCAAAATACATTATCTTTACAGCGTTATTTCAACATTTCGAAGGTCATCAATTCATAAAATTCTATTTTATGTGATCCAAAAGAGTAACACTGGTGAAACATTGTCTTTGATTAAAATTTCTGTCCAGTAGGTCAAGAAGTAGCAGATCTAAGATATTGATCTATGATGTTTGTATATTTAGATGTATTTTAAAGTTTATTCATGCCTATTAACATTTACTCAGCATGTACAATGTCTTGTTATATTTGAAGACAGAAAATTTATATACGCATTATGACCTAAAAATACTTGCAGAACAGAATTTTATTAAGCACTATTTAAATTCATACAAAGAAAATACATACCTACTAATTTATGCACTGAGGATATGCAAGGTTACTGTTTAGTTTACATTATGTTAATTGGGAAAAGACTTCTGGAGGAAATGAATTGCCAGTTGCATTTTGAAATAGTTTATAGATATAAGCAAAGAAGAAAATTATACAAGGGGATGGACTTGAAGATATGCAATTTGTGGCAAATTGGGTGGGTAGACTTCTAAGAAGTCTCCAGTCATTCTTTTATTCAATAGACATACATCGAACACAGTTTACACAAGAACAGTGTTAGTTCCTGAGGATACAAAACCAAGTAATACAGCATTCTTGTCTGCAAGCTTATGGATTCATGCAGGAGATGGGCATAAATAAAGATAGCAGAAGTAAAAAAAAAAAAAAATTACGATAAGATAACCAAATTTCATTCATTTCCCTGAGGTATAGGATACAAGTAGAGAACAGAGAGGTGAATTTTAAAAGCGGGATTTGGAGTGCCTAGTAAGCATCAGCTAATAGTAACAGACACTATCTTTCTCCTTCCATATTCATTAAGCGTCTCCAAAAACAGGTCTGCATTTGAGGCCGGGCGCGGTGGCTCACACCTGTAATTTTAGCACTTTGGGAGGCCAAGGCAGGCAGATTGCCTGAGCTCTGGAGTTTGAGACCAGCCTGGGCAACACAGTGAAACCTGGTCTCTACTAAAAACACAAAAAATTAGTCAGGCATGGTGGTACGTGCCTGTAGTCCCAGCTACTCGGGAGGCTGAGGCAGGAGAATTGCTTGAACCCAGGATTCAGAGGTTAAAGTGAGCCCAGATCATACCAGTGAACTCCAGCCTGGGAGACAGAGTGAGACTCTCCAAAAAAAAAAAAAGGTCTGCAGTTGAGTTGCTGCCTCAAAAACACTCGTATTTTAATTCCTTGCAACCTGGCTTCCATGCCTCCAGCTCTATTGCTCTACACAACTGAAGTCCTTAAAGACTTTAGTTGCCTGATCCATGGGTCTTTATTCAGCTGCCATTCTCTGGCAGACACCTCTGCCATTCTCTATTGACACCTCTTCAGCATTTACCTTCCCTCCAAAACATTTTCTCTCCATGCTCTCCTGTCGCCTCTGAGAACATCTGAGTCTCTCCTGACTCTGCTTCCATTTCCATTTCCTAAATGGAAGCATTCTCATGTCTGCACTCAATCATCTTCTGGAGACTTCATCACCTCAATGAGAGGGTTAACAACAAACCAAGAGTCAGCATGCTGACCACTTGCTACACTCTTCCCCATTGTTTCTGTAGACAGAATATCTGACACTAGAATCATAAGACGTTTGTGTTTAAGAATTCCTGAGGAGTTTTTCAGATCCTGAATTCCAGCAGAACAGCTGACACCAACCAGCCTGAAGAACCCTACCAAGGAACCGGCTCACCCAGTCAGCACAAAAATGAGGTTTCTTCATCTCTCTGTCCCCCAGCTTCAACCCTTACTTCTCAACTGATCAGCAATCCCCACACTTCAGCCCCTGTCCAGACACAATAATTAATTAATTATCATTAACATCCATTGCCATGCCCCGTTTTCTTAAAACATTGGCTATTCAACACTCTCCATACTAAAATCTGATTTTCCTAAAAACATTTTGTCATCATATTGGGTCCTTTAACTTAAAAAAATTGCAATGTTTAAATTTACAACAATGAACTGAATGTAATATGTAAATAACTACAGTATATCTATCTATTCTGCTTTGAATTATTTCTCATTGTTGTCTAAGAAATCTGTTGATTCAAGTTTATCCAGTTCTCTCCAAGTTAACAATCATAATATCACCTGAGTTTCCACATTAGGTTTTAATCAACTGTTCAAAACATATAGAGGCTTCAAAGAATAAAACTTTGGAGGAAAACTCAAATAATTGTTATTTCTCAAAACTTACTTGTGTCAATCACAAGTAAAGATTTATTTTGTGCTTTATATCTTAAATATCTCATTGTGCTTTTTGATTTTTAAGAAATCGTTATTGCAAATACCAACTCTCAAACTGGGTGATGAAATAATCTGTGCAACAAACTCCCATGACACGCGTTTCCCTATATAACAGACCTGCATATGTACCCCCGAACCTAAAATAAAATTTAAAAAAAGAAAAGAAAATGCTAGCCAATTAAGGAAAACTCGGAAGATAGTCAATAACCATTAACTAAGCACTACTATGTGCCTATGCCAACTGGGCACCAAAATTATAATATGAAGGAAAATCCTTGCCCTAAAAAGCCTACTGACAATATGACTTCAATGCCAGAAGTGCGAAAATGAAAGTGGTATGTGTAAAAGCAGAAGAAGAGCAATTTGCATTTTGATTGTATAGTTTAAGCCAAATTTTATGAAAGTGCTATTCAAGAAACACTAGCATATGAACCACCAAGATTGTTAAAAATGTATATTTTGATTGAGAACCTCACAGAGAGGGGCACCAAAATATGTACTTTTAACAAAATACCTAGACAAGTGGCTTTTAGACTTTTTGAACATGACCAATAGTAAGAAAAAAGCCATTTTACTTTGCAACCCAGAATATACCTATATAACTGAAATCACAGTTACACAAAAAGTTTTAGCTTTTACTATCAAAGGAGTACTACGATATTTTCTTTCTTTTTTTCTTTTTTGTTAATTGCTGGTTGGTCCTTAACCTAAATAGACTTCTTGACTCATTAAATGGGTGGAAACTGGTGATTCTTATACATGTTCAAAGTTTAGAATCTGTGGTTTAAGAACTTACGTGGATTTCAGAATCAGAAACTTGAGAACTTAAAATCTACTATCGTCTCTTAGTAGCTGTGGAGCAACAGAAAATGCATTACATTTCTTTCTACCTCATTTCTTCCAAATGTAAAATTGAAATAATAATACCTATCTTACAGTATGTTTAGTGGGAGATCATCAGTAAAATCACTTATCATGGGGTTAGACATAGAATAAGCATCTAGCAGCTTTCATGGTATAATCACAGAATTGATCTATGGACTAGAAAAAAAATCAGGCAACATGACTGGAGGAAGATGCCAGGGAAGAAAGAAATGTTCCCTCCAAATGTCACAAGAAGGCGCAGTCATCCAAAACTCTGTCCACAGAAGGGCCTGGGTAAAATGAATAGAGCCAGCAGAATGCTCTAAAACTAGCTGTATCTTGAGTCAGGCTGTTAGTTTTTTTCCCCGACATACGCTGATCCACAATTCCACTTCTAGATGGAAACATGGAACCGTAGATCTAGAATGAAGTGCCTGTTTAAAATGAGCTGCTCCCTTAACCACTGGAAAATGGAGCGGGATGACATGTATTCTCAAACCATTTAAGTAGATTTTGAAACTAAGTGTAGCTACATTTCCAGCGATGCTTCAACTTTTTGGAAGAAAGAGAAGAGGTATATGGTACAGGATACAGAATAGGAACACCCAGTAGTTAACCACAAAACTGAAAAGTGAATCTGTCATGTATTTATATATTGGGCCTCACCTCACAAAATGAAATTTTTAAGTAGACAGTGCAATTCTCACTGAATTGTTTTCTTCTGTCCATAATCAGATTATGTTCAAAAGGGATACTTTAAAATAAAACATAAATAATCACACATACTATGGACACCGGATACCAAGATAGAAGAGAGACACTGCAGGTTTATACAGTACCTGGTTAAGCAATGTCAAGAAGATGGCAACTCTAAGAGTCTGAGACCAAAGCACTTCCTGCTCTTCCTGATTGAGATACTCTTAAAGTAATTTTCAGGTTTTGCCCTGAAAATTCCACTTTTTGATTCCATGTTTCTGAGAAAATTCCATGTTTGATTTCATGTTTCTAGGAAAATTTCATGTTTGATCCCATCTTTCTAGGAAAAGTATCAATCCCCCTCAATAGGAACCTTTTTATCTCAAAGTCTAAAGATAGTTTTTGCATTCAATCTGGAACACTGTAGACCAAGTCCAAAATCTTTAGTCTAATTCTAAAACAGATGAGCATCTGTTCACATGAAAATTAAACAATGGTCCTTGATACAATCTTTCAAAGGAGCGTAGACTGACAACAGATTCTATTTCAACAATTTGTATGTAATAGCATGACAATAAAACCGTATATAGGAATATGGAAATGTTCAAGTCCTTTAAAGCAGGAAATAGGCATATGCTTATATAGTATATATCATTTTTTAAAAATCACAGAACTAAGCAAAACATTTGTTTCCCTTGTTCCTTAGTATTCATTTTTTTCCTAGCCAGATATAGAGTATTATTTTTATACTATACTATTTTTATACTAGATATAGGGTATTATTTTTTATTTTTTATTTTTCCTAGCCAGATATAGAGCAAGTTATATAATTTGTGTAAAGCTTTGCCTTTTATGACAGATTGAGAAATACATAATAAACTACATAGATGCTGTGCTATGCACAGAGGGCATTCCAGACTCTGAAGAATGACAAAACATATCCCACCATGTCTTCTAGCCCAAGCTCAAAGACTTGTGCTTTGCTATAACAAACCACAAACACACTCAGTGATATAAGGAGTAATAATACAAGTTACTAAACAAGACAGCTTTACACTGTTATAATAAGGTAGAAATTTGTGATGTGCAATGGTTCTGAAGGCTGGTGATTCCTGCAGTTTGTCCCAAGGTGTGTGATACTCCAAGTATTTTCAAAGGGATCAACAGCATCAGCTTAGGTTCCCACCTGCCACTTCAGTATTTTGTGATTGCTCCTTGGAATGTATGAAGAAATTTCACACCGTCAAAACAATTGTTTGGACATATGGTTACTCTCTCAGAAAACACAAACTAAAAATTCAGGATAAACTTCAATGAGAAGATTTAAAGCAGCAGGCATTCAAGTGTAGCTTTTGTATAAAACTTTTTTTTTTTTTTTGCAATGGCTTTATATTGTTTGAACAGACCTCATTTGAGGCAAGAAAACAATAATGAGGCTTTTCTCATGATTATTGCATGTCCTATTGCTGACTTTATTTATTAATAGAGGTCATTTCTTTCATCTGAATACGCTGTCTTATCCTATCCTAGAAAGCCATATTTCTTGATTCACATTTTAAAAAGAAAATAAGATTGTTTCCCTATTTGTAGGATTCAATTATTATCAATTTATTTAATTTTCTTAGCACCTTACGTTGTGAAAAATTATATTCAGTAAGGGTAGGCGAAATAATAACTGAAATGATCCCTCCTCCATTCAGAATTTAGCACTCAGTGGGAGAGACCTACAGAAAAGTGGAAAGAAACTCTGCTATGTGGTACAATCGGTGCAAAGGTAAAGGAGAACAGAGGGTTTCATCATGCACAGAAGAGGCACAGCAATCCCATTGCCAGATATATACCCAAAGGAATGTAAATTATTCTACCATAAAGATACATGCACATGGATGTTCATTGCAGTACTATTTATTCACAATAGGAAAGACATGAAATCAACCTAGATGCCCATGAAAAGTGGACTGGATAAAGGAAATGTGAGATACACACACACACACACACACACACACACACACACACATATGCATGCCATGGAGCACTATGCAGCCATACGAAAGAATAAGATCATGGCCTTTGCAGCGACATGTGATGGAGCTAGAAGCCATTATCCTGAGCAAATTAACACAGGAATAGCAAACCAAATACTGCACATTCTCACTTACAAGTGGCAGCTAAACATTGAGTACACATGAACAAAAAGAAGGGAACAACAGGCATTGGGGCCTATTTTAGGGTGGAGGGTGGGAGGAGGGTATTGAAAAACTACCTATCAGGTATTATGCTGATTACCTGGATGACAAAATTATGTGTATACCAAATCTCCATGACATGCAATTTACTCATGTAACAAACCTGTACATATTCTCTTTGAACCCGAAATAAAAGTTGGAAAGAAAAAAAAAGAATTAGGATTAACTTATTTTAAAAAATCTGGCTCCCTGAGATCATTGTTAAAGGACATGAAGGATTTCACTGCATGAGAAGAGAAAATGAGCTTTCTAGGCAGGGAGGAGCAAGTGCAAAGCCTAAGACTGTGTGTGAGAGTATGGGCCTTGGTGTCATAGAGGGCTGGTGATAAGCCTTTGAAGAAGGTTTGGGTCTCAGCCCAAAGCACTGTTTCTCAAATTGGATGAGAACTGCTTGGACATGTTTCTTAACACACACCCCCATGGACACTGATGTGCTTTCAGAACTGATCTACTATGGTGATGATTCCTCCATGGGTATTAAGATCACTGGGGGAGATTTTTAAAAAATTACCCTTCCTAAGTCCCACCTTCAAAGATTTTGACTCCATTGTTCTACAGTGGATGAGAGCATGATATCACCCCAGATAATTCTAATGTTTAGCCAGGGTCAAGGATCAAGAAGGGGGCAATTGCACATTCACAAGCTGCCAGATGATTCAGATGCTCATTACCTGTCTAGAATTGCTGCTCTGAGGCTCAGTGCAATGCAAGCTAAACACTATGCACCAAAGCAGTTGTCCTCAAAGTGCGATTCCCAGACTAGCAGCATCAGCACACCCTGGTGACTTAGTCTGTTTGAGCGTTATAACAAAAATACCATAGGTAGTTTATATACAACAGAAATGTATTTCTTAACAGTTCCGGAGGCTGGGAAGTCCAAGATAGTCACCAGCAGATTTCCTGTCTGGTGAGGAACCAGTTTTTAATTCATAGGTGGCGCCTTCTTGCTGTGTCCTCGCACACTACAAGGAGCAAATAAGCTGCCCCGGCCTCTTTTATAAGGGCACGAACCCCATTTATGAGGTTAGAGCCCTGATCAACTCCTAAGGACTCCACCTCTTAATACTAGTACCCTGGGGATGTGCCTTCAACATATGTATTTTGCGGGGACACCAACGTTCAGACTATAGCACCTAGGTAATTGTTAAAAATATCACCTGTTTAGTCCTACCCCAGACTCACTGGATCAGAAACATGAGGGGTCAGGTCCAGCAACCTGGACGCTAACAAGTCCTCCAGGTGATTCTGATGTAATTAACTTTGAAAACCTATGCACTAAAGAGAAACTGTTGCAGTGTGTGTCTGAGTGGATGTGTCTGTGTAATGGGTGGCAGGGGAAGGGATGGAAGGCAATCCACAGACCTGTCTCCTTGAGTTGCTAATTAAGGGGCAACGTTTTTATAATTTGTCTTTCTTGGCACAAGGCACATTTCTACATAAATTGCAGAGCAAGAAAAATAAAACAGATGATACTTTTAACTTTCCTTTTTCTGCTATTTGACTCTCTTCTGGCCATCTCATCTTCCTAGAGCAGCTATAGCTTGATTGTTATTTAACAAGTGCCAGAAAACAATGACTAAAATATAAACACTTTATAATATAAACTCTTAAGGAAACCCTAGGCATATGTGTTGCACATTCTGTTTCAAAATGCATTAGACTTGGCACATCACATTTCCTCCCCCTAAGTTTTTGTTTTAAATTAGTCTTGCTTTACAAAGAGGCAGGGAAAGAGTGTCAGATATAATTGAGATTGCTGAGAGCCACACTTATGGTTGACAATGCAGGTGTCCTAAAAAGTCTTCATTTCTGTCCATTTTTAGAATATTACATCCTTAGCGAAGGACAAAAATGGCTAATTAAGTTTTAGTGAGAAGTACCTCTGTGTTTTGATATTTTCAGTTATTTCTGGCTTTGGGTTGCTTTTCTTCTCTAGGGAGGGCTGCATGAGCTTTGGGAAGAGCATGGGCCCTGGAGTTACACAGACATGGATTCTAGTCCAGGCACTCTAGCTTATGGCTCTGGGAAATTGGTCAAGTTATGCAATATTCCTGAACCTCCATTTCCTTTCTATGTAAACTAAGGATAATGATTCTTCCTTTAAATGCTTATATTGTTAGCAGCAGATAAGACAAAGTGTAGGTCCCATTGTAGATGCTCAGTTATATTAGTTCTCTTCCCCTTTCTCTTCCTTGCCACCCTTTCACCGTGATGCCATAAAGAGTTCTCTAGGTTGGGTCTGAAATAGTCTGAATCCTTCTCTTGCCAGTGATAATCTTGGTATAAGAAAAAACATTGGGCTGGGCACAGTGGCTCGTGCCTGTAATCCCAGCACTTTTGGAGACCAAGACAGGCAGATCACCTGAGGTCAGGAGTTTGAGACCAGCCTGGCCAACATGGCAAAACCCCATCTCTACTAAAAATACAAAAAAATTAGCCAGGCATGGTGGCGTGCACGTGTAGTCCCAGCTACTCAGGAGGCTGAGGCCGAAGAATTGCTTGAACTCAGGAGGCAGAGGTTGCAGTGAGCCGAGATCGCACCACTGCACTCCAGCCTGGGTAACAGAGCGAGACTGCGTCTCCAGAAAGAAAAAAGAAAAAGGATTGCAGGGGATGGATTATCTCATGAGGACATGGGCTAGTAAACTCTATCTACAATAAGGAAAAATATGTAAAGATACAGCACTGCTGTAATTACAATCAATTGTAAACTTTAATTCTGTTAATTCAGTCCAGAAGTCAATAAATGTTGAACACATCTTTGAACTTATCTCTTAACTTTTTTGTTTGTGCAGTATCCAAAATGCTTTTAGAACAGATTTCAAGGCTCAATCCCGGTACACCATTCCCTTAATACATAGAAAACTTCAAGAAAACAATCCAGAATGGTGCAGCTAGCTCCAAACTAAGCCACATTTAGATCCAACCCTTGTTATAAATATATATTGGAAATTGCACACATGATTCATCTCATTGATAAGACTTCCCAAAATAAACCTAATGGTAACATAGGGCCACAGCCTGACACCCATGGGGCTGATGTATTGCAGAATGTAGAATTTTTCTAATTTTATGGAGGTAATATTGCCCATTTACCTTGTATTAAGTAACACCCCAGTAGGTCTGGGAAGCATTCATGCTCAAACATATTAATATTTCTACCACTTAATATGTAAACATTCATATGAATGAGATAAAGGCCAAAAGAACTTCACATTTAATTCATGCCATAAAATAAGTTCAAATCAAGTTTCAAAAACAAATGAGAAAATATACAGTTTTCAGAATTTTTGACTTTAAGAATTGTAAGTAAACTATTGAAGACACACAACACATACTTCCCTTAGGGAGTTTTAAATCCTATTAGATTACTATATCCAAAAATTTACACATCTCATGGGCAAGATCCAAATTGCATTTAAAGCCACTTGTTCAAGTATAAAAGGGCATATATTATTTCAAATCACGCCATTGCACTTTGGACACATAAGGGATGACTTTTAGTTCATGATGATGATTTTAAAGGTATTGAAGGAAAAGGTTTTCAAGTGAGAATAAAAGTTGGTTTGCCAACTTGCTTTTAAAATATTTTACAGATTTTAAAGAGAAAATTTGAGAAAATTTGGGTTTTTTTGGAAATTAAGGAAAATAAGACTTTTTAAAAAATCATTGACATTTTAGCTCCTAAAAACTACAGCGAGTAATGGTTGAGCTTAACTCCTGGAGCATTCGCTCCTCTGTTTTAGATGGCATTAAAAGCAGGGACATTCCTTTAGGACCGGCCAGGGCCCTTCGGCACTAGCATACCCTGCCGGGGAGTGGGGCGGGTAAATGGAGGAATAGATGCAAAGGTTTCATGTGACCAAAACAAAAAGGAACAGTGTGGCCAGGCGCAGTGGCTCACACCTGTAATCCCAGCACTTTCGGAGGCCGAGGTGGGCAGATTACCTGAGGTCAGGAGTTTGAGACCGGCCTGGCCAACACGGTGAAATCCCATCTCTACTAAAAATACAAAAATTAACCAGGTGTGGTGGCACGTGCCTGTAATCCCAGCTACTTGGGAGGCTGAGGCAGGAGAATTGCTTGAACCTGGGAGGCAGAGATTGCAGTGAGCCAAGATTGTGCCATTGCACTACAGCCTAGGTGGACACAGTGAGGCTCTGTCTCCAAAAAAAAAAAAAAAAAAGAACAGTGTGGTAGAATTTCCTGAGTATTATGATGAAAAACGCTGTGGCTTGATATGTTTTGGGCTTTCCCAAATGTATCTATGCTCACAGTATCTTCGAATGCGATATTTTGTAGGGATCTCATAGGCTTTTATTCACTCAATCAATCATTATTTACTGAGATACTTATTATGTGCCAGAAAGAGTACTTGGCCCTTGAGATACAATGGTGAATAGAAAACCTTTGTTCTGTTCATAATGCAGTGGAGATAAAAACAGTTTCTGGGAAAAATAATTTAGGTTAGGCAGATGAAAAACATCAGGCTTTCAATCCCACACTCATCACATTTTCTTCACTTGCTTTGTGTGCCTTGAGATAATTTGGCATTCCTACCTTTGGATTAGGTAAGAACAGAATGTAGTTCATAAAAATAACATCAATTCATTGAGCATTTTGTACCAGACCTTTCACTAAGCCCAGTTATGTAACTATCTCATTTTATTCTCACAACAACTCTATTAGAAGTACAGATATTATTATTATTTTACAAATAAGAAAATCAAAGATTAGAGAGGACAAAGAATCCTTTCTAGTCCCAAAACTAAGTACAGGTCCAAAATTTCTGTATTCCCAAATCTGAAAAGCTCTGAAAACCCAATATGTTTTTCATAATCGTTTAGCATCAAATCCTGCCCTAAACTAAATAGTCTTTATATTGCTCTCTTAGGGAAAAAAAATTCCTACATTCATATATTTCTCTACAGCAATAGTCATATGCTTGATTAAGGAGTACTTCCTTAGACCCTGCTGGGGATATTATGTAATACATAATAATGCATTGTATTTCCTTTCTAAAATAAGAATAATTGTAATTTATGACTCACATCCAAGAATTTTAGATTAGAGATACAGAACTCTGGTTTATATATCTCCAGGCTATCCTTACCAGATCATTCTCAAAAACCTCTTTTAACAAGTCTGTGGTACTTTGGGTGGCCATATAATTTATCATCTAAACATTTCAGAGGTATTACTATAATTACTCAGGGACAGGGGGCATAAATTGGGATAATTCTGGGCAAATAAGGATGTATGGCCCACCCTAGTTTGGTGACCATGTGGCCTGAGGGAGAGTGAATGCCGAGTAATTGATGAAGTATTTATATCTGAGTTAGACTGAATTTGCCTGCTACAATAATGTAAGCATATCAACTAAAAGCTTTTAAGAGTTTTATAAAGACTTTAAGAGGCTCTTGACTTTGAGAAAACTCCCTCTGATCCAGTGTGGATGGACCGTGGTTATGAAACTAAGGACAGCTAGAAGCAAAAAGATTATCTTAACAATTAGGCAAAACAGATGAAGACTGAAAATAATACATTATTAGCACAGTCTACACTCAAGGGAAGGAATCATTAGAATTTCAGATGGATGACCAACTGGATATGGGCAATAAAGGAGTAGAGGAGAGTCTAGGAAAATTCCCAGGCACTTGGAAAATGATTTGCTGAGATAGAGAATCCAGATAGCCACTTTTGGGAAAATAACCTGAGATCTTCAATTTTTAGTGTGTCTGTGGGATACTTCAAACTCCAGTAGCAGAAAAATTTACATGCAATTAGGTAATAAGGAGTATTTCTTTCTACCACTCCATCCCTTGCCCCAGATGGCCTGATACAGTACTTCAAACATGGTAGATGCCAAATAAAGATTTTTGTCTGTTGACTGTAAGGATTCTTGAGGTATTTACCACTAATCTGCAGTATAATTATCCCTAGTCAAGGATTATTCACTGTATTAGTTAGGGTTCTCTGTAGAGACAGAACTAATAGGATATATATTTGTATGTGTGTGTATATACGTGTGTGTGTGTGTGTGTATATATATATGGGTGTTTAAGTATTAACTTACATGATCACACGGTCCCACAACAGGTTGTCTGAAAGCCTGAGGAGCAAGGAGAGCCAGTCCGAGTCTCAAAACTGAAGAACTTGGAGTCCAATGTTTGAAGGCAGGAAGCATCCAGCATGGGAGAAAGATATAGGCTGGGAGACTAAGCCAGTCTCTTCTTTTCACATTTTTCTGCCTGCTTTATATTCGCTGGCAGCTAATTAAATTGTGCCCGCCAGATTAGGGTACCTCTGCCTTCCCCAGCCCACTGGCCCACATGTTAACCTCCTTTGGAAACACCCTCACAGACACACCTAGATCAATACTTTGCATCCTTCAATTCAATCAAGTTAACACTCAGTATTAACCATCACAAGTCTACCCCTTGTCAACTTGAACCCACACATATCACCTCAGATCATATACAATCTTCAAATAAAGACAATAAGATGATTACAATTATGCCTAACATAATACAACTATCTTTTGTACAACCGGAAATACACTAATCCCCAACTCAAATAGCATTACATAAAGTTAACAATACTCAAATGCTGATGTAAAGTCAATAAATCTTGTCACATGACAAAGGAGAAAAGAAATAAAATGAAGATATTTTCTTAGTACAAGCGTATACCTGCACAAATTTTTTTTTTGGTTTTTTTTTTTTGGTTTTTTTTTGAGACGGAGTCTCGCTCTGTCGCCCAGGCTGGAGTGCGGTGGCCTGATCTCGGCTCACTGCAAGCTCCGCCTCGTGAGTTCACACCATTCTCCTGTCTCAGACTTCCGAGTAGCTGGGACTACAGGCACCCGCCACCGCGCCTGGGTATTTTTTTGTATTTTTACTAGAGATGGGGTTTCACCATGGTCTCGATCTCCTGACCTCGTGATCCGCCCACCTTGGCCTCCCAAAGTGCTGGGATTACAGGCATGAGCCACCACACCCAGCCCAAACATGTTTTTAATAAAAGAATGAAGAATACTCATGATAATGGCAGTCCTTGTTTCTGCAACTGGTCACACATTAATAGCTGGCATTAATGACTACCTTCTACTACTGGCCATTTCTCCTTCCATGCCAAGTGCATGACCAGTTGCACTGCTCAAAGTTCTGCCCACTGGGAAGATTTTCCTTCACCACTGTCCTTTGGGAATGTCCTAGAAAGGGGCTGTAGTGCTACAGCTGTTCACTTTAAGGTGGGGCCTGCATATCATGTAGAGCCATCTGTGAACCTGGCCCTAGTCTTCTCTTCCTCTGTCAACTGATCATAGGCAACTCCCCATGAGGCCATCAGTGCAGGTTGGGGAAGAGAAGGCAGGGTGGCACAAGTGGAGACCACGGGCATTTGAGCCACTTCCTCATGTAACTTTCTTGTGCCTTCAGGACCTTCT
Organism: Chlorocebus sabaeus; assembly: GCF_047675955.1. Taxonomy (NCBI): domain Eukaryota; kingdom Metazoa; phylum Chordata; class Mammalia; order Primates; family Cercopithecidae; genus Chlorocebus; species Chlorocebus sabaeus. Next base: position 38,133,947 of record NC_132913.1, read on the forward strand.
TGAGCCTGATCACGTATATATCACTTCCATTTGATGATGAAATGCTGCTGTGCATGACCCACTTTATGGCTAGATGGGTCAGAAAGCACCAAGTTCATGATAGGCAATTCAGGTCTCATGGTGACTTGATGACCCATAGTCAAATGTTCAGTTTCCACCAAAGCCCAGTAACAGGCCAGGAGCTATCTCTCAAAAGGAGAGCAGTTATCTGCAGAAGATGACAGAGCCTTGCTCTAAAATCCTAGAGTCCTCCACTGTGATTCACCTATGGGAACCTGCCAAAGGCTCTAAACAGCATCCCTATCTGTCACTGACCTCCAGCACCATTGGATCTGCTGGGTCATATGGCCCCAGTGGCAGAGAAGAACAGCTTACACAGCAGCCTAGACCTGTTGCAGAGCCTTCTCCTGTTCTGGGCCCCACTCAAAACTGGCAGCCTTTCAGGTCACTTGATACATGAGGCAGAGTAACACACCCAAATGAGTAGCATGTTGCCTCCAAAATCCAAATAGATGCACTAGGTATTGTGCCTCTCTGTTGGCTGTGAAAGGGGCCAAACGCAGCAACTTATCCTTTACCTTAGAAGGAATATCTTGACAGGCCTGACACCACTGGACCCCTAGAAATTTTACTAAGGTAGAAGCTCCCTGAATTTTAGTCAGATTTATTATTTCCTATCCTCTGCATGCAAATGTCTCACCAACAAGTCCAGTGTGTTTGCTACTTCTTGCTCACTAGATCCAATCAAAATAATGTCATCAATGTAAGGGACCAGTGTAATATATTGTGGGAGCGCAAAGCGATGAAGGCCTCTCCAAATAACATTATGACACAAAGGGGAGAGTTGGTATATCCCTGAGGTAGAACGGTAAAGGTATATTGCTGGCCCTTCCAGCTGAAGACAAATTGCTTCTGGTGGGCCTTATGGACAGGAGTGGAGAAACAGGCATTTGCCAAGTCAATGGCTGCATACCAGGTGCCAGGAGATGTGTTAATTTGTTCAAGCAATGAAACCACATCTGGTACAGCAGCTGCAATTGGAATCACCACTTGGTTAAGCTTACGATAATCCACTGTCATTCTCCAAGATCCATCTGTTTGCTGCACAGGGCAAATCAGAGAGTTGAATGGGGATGTGGTGGGAATTACCACCCCTGCATCTTTCAAGTCCTTGATGGTGGCACTAATCTCTGCAGTCCCTCCAGGGATGCAATATTGGTTTCGATTTACTATTTTTCTAAGTAGACGCAGCTTTAATGGCTTCCATTTGGCCTTTCCCACCATAATAGCCCTCACTCTACCAGTCAGGGAGCCAATGCAGGGATTCTTTCATCCACTAAGTATGTCTATGCCTATTATGCATTCTGGCACTAGGGAAATGACCCAAAGATGAATCCAGGGACCCACTGGATGCACTGTAAATCAGACCTGAGCTAAAGCTCTATTAATTACCTGACCTCCATAAGCCCCTACTTTAAGCGGGGACCACAGTGACATTTTGGGTCCTCTTAATCAATGTCAGCTCAGAGCCAGTGTTCAGTAGTCCCTGAAATGTCTGATCATTTCCCTTTCCCCAATGCACAACTACCCTCATATAAGTCTGGAGGTCTCCTTGGGGAAGAATGGGAGAAATAGTCACTGCATAAATTGTCAGTAATGTGGGCTCCTTCCACAAGGTGACCCAGTCTCCCCTTCTTTCAAGGGGTTCTGGGTCTGTAAACTGGCTCAAGTCCAAAAATTTATTGACAGGCCATGATTCTCTGTTTTATAATTCAAATTAGCCTTTCGTCCATTCGCTCTAGAAGTTTTCTGTTTACATAATTAAGCAGGAATGCAGTGGGCTTCCTATCAGTTTTACTTCTAGGAACACCATGATTAATTAGCCAATGTCAGAGCTCTACAGGAGTCAGACTATTCTAATTGTCACTTTGCCTTTGCTGTCCATTACAGTAGCTATGCCCCTCTTGCCTTTGATGGTTGAGTGCTGCCACTTGGCCCCTGCCACCTTGGGATCCAATTATTCCCATTATATTTAAATTTTATAGTTGAGTGATTGTGGTTCCCACTGTTAGATCTGACATACAGAGAAGAGCAATTACAAGACTCTTCAATGATATAGGTGCTGCCCTCACAAGTCTGTTTTGCAAGACATTTGTCAAGGGTATATCTTCTGCAAACTCCCAGCTGGGATGAGTAAGTCTAAAGTGACTAATCCACTCCACCATCCCAATCTCCCTAAGCCTTTGAATCCCTTCCTCTACATTAAACCAAGGAAGATCAGGCATTTCTAGCTGGCTCACAGTGGGCCATCTTTTAATCTGCATTTCAGCTAACCAAGCAAGTAAACTATTAGAACCTTTTTTAACTTCCTGAGCTACAACATTAAATGCAGAGTCCCTACTTAGTGGGCCAAAATTCAATAAATTCAGCCTGATCCAACTCTATGTTCCACCATTATCCCACACCTTTAATATCCATTCCCATGCCTCTTCTCCAGATTTCTGTTTATATAAATTAGAAAACTCAAGCAGTTCTTTTTGAATGTAGCGCACCTCCTCATGGGTCACAGTCAACCTCACCTCTAGGGGCCCACCAGGACTTTAGTCTAGTTATAGATCTAGAAGCAAATAGGGGTGTTGGGGGTTTCTCCTGAGAAGAATAAACGTTATTTTGCCTGGCAACTGCTTCAGGGGAGGCCATCACTGTTGCGTCAGGCAGCGGAGGATTTATCTCCTCAGACAAATGTGGAAAAGCTGATGGCAGCATGTGTCGGGGAGGGGATGTTGCCATTACTGGGGATGGGAAAGCTGTTTCTTCTGGAAAAAAAGGTCCAACAGAGTTTACAAACTCAGTGTCCCCAGCTTCATCAGTGTCCTCCCACATGTCCCCATTCCAAGTTGCAGGGTCCCTTTCTTTTCCAATCAATGCCCTCACTTTAACAGTAGACACCTGGTGAGGCTGTGCACGCACCTTTCATTGCAGGTCAGCCGCTTGAATGATAAGAGGTTGTGTCTGTTTTTCCACAATTTCAGCTCTTTCTCTGTAGGAGATAAGACTCTCGCTCAGGGCAATCTTAGCAGATTTGAGGCTCAGTATCTGCTTCTGAAGCCAGGAGATAGAATTCCTTAGTTCATCATTTTTTTTTTCATCACACTATCTACTGAACTTAGGAGCAACCAAACCAGCCCCATTATGTTCCTTGATTCTTTGACCTATGGTCAAAGGTATTATGTATAGAGTCACTAAACACCTTGCCTCTCATAAGCAGTGAATCAGGAGTGTCAAATGCATTTATTTTGTGTAACTCTCTAATTAGTTCACACCAAGTATTATCAGCATTCTCCATACTATTAGAAGTAGAGTCCTTACAATTTTGGTGTCTAATCATATGAAGCAGCCAACTACAGAAACCCCAAAACCAACAAAATAACTCCATCCTTAATATTCTGTTCCTCTAGAACCACTCCTGGCACCAAAACCTGTGTTAGTCAGGGTTCTCTGGAGGGACAGAACCAATAGGATAGATATAGATAGATGATAGATAGATAGATAGATAGATAGATAGATAGATAGATAGATAGATACATACATACATACATACATACATAGAAAAAGAGGAGTTTACTAAGTTTTAACTTACATGATCACAACATTCCACAACAGGCTGTCTGAAAGCTTGAGGAGCAAGGAGAGCCAGTCTGAGTCTCAAACCTGAAGAACTTGGAGCCAATGTTTGAGGGCAGGAAGCATCCAGCATGGGAGAAAGATGTAGGCTGGGAGGCTAGGCCAGTCTCACCTTTTCAAGTTTTCTGCCTGCTTTATATTTGCTAGCAGCTGATTAGATTGTGGTCACCAGATTTAGGGTGGATCTGTCTTCCCCAGCCCACTGACTCAAATGTTAATCTACTTTGGCAACAGCCTCACAGACATGCCCAGGATCAATACTTTGCATTCTTAAATCCAATCAAGTTGACACTTAGTATTAACCATTACCCTTTTAACTTTGGTATGTTAATCGTAAACTTGGGCATGAAGGGTAGGAAAATCCACCCCCCAAAATATGCCACTTTGGCATAAAAATTATTTTGAACTGAAGCCCATTGAGAAGAAGTAAATACAAGAAAAACTCTCTGCTCACTCCCTATTTGCCTAAAAGCACTTCATAAATTCACAGAAGTGTCCCTTCTCTCATCTCTACCAGGAAGGACAAAGGCTGATCAATGTAAGGATCAGCAAACATTTATCGAGTACCTATTATGGACCAGGTCCGAGGCAAAGAAGGCCCCAACATATGATAACATGTATAAAGTACCCACTCACAATGCACAATGCAATATACACACAGATGCTCAGTTAATATTTTGCTATGCCACTTGGAGGTAATGAGACCATATTCAACCTAATAGTGATGTCAAAACTGTTATCCCCAAATAATTATAATTACATTATTTTATATGATTCCACTATAGAAACATACTCATATTCAAATACTCTACTTAGCGTTACTAAATGTAATAGAGCTGCATAATCTGTGATAATTCATTGCCTGATCAACATCACATAATTAATGTATTTTGAAGAGAGCTTCTTAGCCTCACTTGCCCTAATAATAAGATATGCAGCTGTTAATAAAAGGGAAATGAAGATCAAAAAGCATCCAATCTACAAAAAGAGATGTACTTGCTTTACTGCCCTGCCCTTCTTTGCATAATTTCCCTGTATCACATGCTTAGTTTTTCATTTTAATGACTGTGATCTAGTTATTATTTTTGGTAATCACACCCCAGGAGCACTTAAACCATGTTTGAGCTTCATGGTGTGGGCAGACATTTAACTGTTTAGAAGGCTCATATATGTGTCTCTAAAAATGCCAAAATATGCAGACAAGAAACTATAAAGAAACTGGTTAAACTTTTTTGGGGGGGCATGGTTAGTGTTTTTTTCCTGTAAGTTATTGGGGTACAGGTGGTATTTGGTTACATGACTAAGTTCTTTAGTGTTGATTTGTAAAATTTAGGTACACCCATCACCTGAGCTGTATACACTATACCATATTTGTAGTCTTTTATCTTTCACCCCCTTTCACCCTTCCTCCCACAATCCCATAGTCCATTGCATCATTCTTATGCCTTTGTGTCTTCATAGCTTAGCTCTTACATATCAGTGAGAACATACAATATTTGGTTTTCCATTCCTGTGTTACTTCACTTAGAATAATAGTCTCTAATCTTATCCAGGTCACTCGAAATGCCGCGAATTCATTCCTTTCTATGGTTGCATAATATTCCATCATTCATATATACCACAGTTTCTTTATCCACTCATTGATTGATGGGCATTTGGATTGGTTCCATGATTTTGCTATTGTGAATTGTGCTGCCATAAACATGCGTGTGCAAGTGGCTTTTTCAAATAATGACTCCTTTTCCTCTGGGTTGATACCCAGTAGTCGGATTGCTGGATCAAATCGTAATTCTACTTTTTCTTATTTAAGGAATGTCCACACTGTTTTCCATAGTGGCTGTAATAGTTTACATTCCCACCAGCAGTGTAGAAGTGTTCCCTGTTTACCATATCCACACAAACATCTACTGCTTTTTGATTATTTTATCATGGCCATTCTTGCAGAAGTAAGGGGGTATCACATTGTGGTTTTGATTTGCGTTTCCCTGATCATTAGCGATGTTGAGCATTTTTAAACAGGTTTAATGGTCATTCATGCATCTTCTTTTGGGAATTGTCTATTCATGTCCTTAGACCACTTTTTAATGGGATTGTTTGAGTGCTTTTTTACTGATTTGTTTGAGTTTGCTGTAGATTCTGGCTATTAGTCCTTCATCAGATGATTAGTCTTTCGTCAGATAGTGAAGATTTTCTCCCACTCTGTGGGTTGTCTGTCTACTCTGCTGACTGTTCCTTTTACCGTGCAAAAGCACTTTAGTTTAATTAGGTCCTAGCTATTTATCTTTGTTTTTATAGCATTTGCTTTGGGGTTCTTGGTCATGAAATCCTTGTCTAAGCCAATGTTTAGATGGGTTTTTCCAATATTATCGTCAATCATTTTTATAGTTTCAGGTCTTAAGTTTAGTCCTTAATCCATCTTGAGTTGATTTTTGTATAAGATGAGAAATGAGGATCCAGTTTCATTCTCCTACATGTGGCTTGCCAATCATTCCAGCACCATTTGTTGAAAAGGGTGTTCTTTCCCCATTGTATGTTTTTTTGTTTGCTTGTTTGTTTTTTGCTTTGTCAGAGATCGGTTAGCCGTCAGTGTTTGGGTTTATTTCTGGGTTCCCTATTCTGTTCCATTGGTCTATGTGCATATTTTTATAGAAGTACCATGCTGTTTTTGGTGATTATGGCTTTTATAGTATAGTTTGAAATCAGGTAGTGTGATGCCTCAAGATTTGTTCTTTTTGCTTAGTCTTGCTTTGGCTATGTGGGCTGTTTTTTGGTTTCATATGAATTTTAGAATTGTCTTTTCTAATTCTGTGAAGAATGATGGTGATATTTTGATGGGGATTGCATTGAATTTGTAGATTGCTTTTGCCAATATGGTCATTTTCATAATATTGATTCTACCCATCCATGAGCATGGGATATGTTTCCATTTGTTTGTGTCATCTACGATTTCTTTCAGAAGTGTTTTATAGTTTTCTTTGTAGAGGTTTCTCGACTCCTTGGTTAGGTATATTCCTAAATATTTTATTTTATTTTATTTTTGTGGCTATTGTAAAAGGAGTTGAGTTCTTGATTTGATTCTCTGGTTGCTTTCGGTGTACAGAAGAGCTACTGATTTGTGTAGATTAATCTTATATCTGGAAACTTTGTTGAATTCTTTTATCAGTTCTAGGAGCTTTCTGGAGGAGTCTAGGGTTTTCAAGGTAAATGATCACATCATCAGCAAACAGTGTCAGTTTGACTTCCTCTTTACCGATTTGGATGCCCTTTATTTCTTTCTCTTGTCTGATTGCTCTGGCTAGGAGTTCCAGTACTATGTTGAAGGGGAGTGGTGAGAGTGGGCATCCTTGTTTTATTCCAGTTCTCAGAGCGAATACTTTCAGCTTTTCCCCATTCAGTATTATGTTGGTTGTGGGTTTGTCACAGATGGCTTCTATTACATTAAGGTATGTCCTTTACATGCTGATTTTGCTGAGAGTTTTAATCATAAAGTGATGCTGGATTTTGTTTAATGTTTTTTTCTGCATCTATTGACATGATCATGTGATTTCTGTTTTTAATTCTGTTTATGTGGTGTATCACATTTACTGATTTGTGTATGTTAAACCACCCCTGCATCCCTGGTATGAAACCCACTTAATCATGGAGAATTCTCTTTTTGATATGTTGTTGGATTCGGTTAGGTAGTATTTTGTTAAGAATCTCAGCATCTATGTTCATCAAGGATATCAGTTTCTTTTTTTGTTATGTCCTTTACTGCTTTTGGTATTAGGGTGATGCTGACTTCATAGAATTAATTAGGGAGGGTTTCTTCTTTCTCTATCTTGTGGAATAGTGTCAAAAGCATTGGTATCAATTCTTCTTTGAATGTCTGATAGAATTCTGCTGTGAATCCATCTGGTCTTGGACTTTTTTTGTTCATAATTTTTTAATTGCCATTTCAATCTCACTGTTTTTGGTCTGTTCAGGGTATCTAATTCTTCCTTATTTAAGCTAGGAGGGTTGTAATTTATCTATCTCTTCTAGGTTTTCTAGTTTACGTGTGTAAAGGTGTTCATAGTAGCCTTGAACGATCTTTTATATTTGAGTAGTGTTAGTTATAATATCTCTTGTTTCATTTTTTGGTGAGTTTATTTGTATTTTCTCTCTTCTTTTCTTGGTTAATCTTGCTAATGGCCTGTCAATTTTATTTATCTTTTCAAAGAGCCAGGTTTTAATTTCATTTATATTTTGTATTGTTTTTGTTTCAACTTCATTTAGATGTGCTCCGATCTTGGTAATTTCCTTTCTTCTGCTGGGTTTGGGTTTGGTTTGTTCTTGTTTCTCTAGTTCCTTGAGGGGTGACCTTAGAATGTCAGTTTGCACTCTTTCAGTCTTTGTGATGTAGGCTTTTAGGGCTATGAACTTTCCTCTTAGCACTGCCTTTGCTTATCTCAGAGGTTTTGGTAGGCTATGTCATTATTGTCATTCAGTTTGAAGTTTTTTATTTCCATCTTGATTTTGTTTTTGACTCAATGCTCATTCAGGAGCAGGATATTTAATTTCCATGTTTTTGAAGGTTCCCTTTGTAGTTGATTTCCACAGGTAGAAGGAAATCTCTAGCTGAACTTTGTAACAATTTAAATAGGGCAAGAAGCCTCCTAGCCAGAACGGGGGGGGGGAAGGTACAAATCTGATGTGCGGACTCCACAGGCGGGGGAAGAACCAAGCCATTTCACTGTAGTCTGAGAGAGTGCTTGAAATAACTTCAATTTTTTTTTAATGTATTGAGGCTCATTTTATGGCCTAATATATAGTCTATCTTGGAGAAAGTTCCATGTGCTGTTGAATAGAATGTATATGGTGCAGTTGTTGGATAAAATGATCTCTATATATGTTAAGTCCATTTGTTCCAAGGTACCCCTCTGGCTGCCCTCCTGATGGATCCCCGTGGTGCCAGGCAGGAATGGCCTACTTGGGGATGCAGCGAGCTCCCAGGGCCTTTCTGCTGCTTCCTCTACCCCTGTATTTTGCTCAGCTCTCTAAATGGACTCAGCTTCAGGTAAAGTCAGAAACTTCTCCTGCAAAAAGACCTACAGTTTCTCCAGTAGGGGTGTGTGTTTGGGAGAGGAGGGTATCCCTTTCCCATTTCTGCAGTTGGCACACTCACAGCATTTGGGGTGTCTTCCAGGTCCTGCAGGAGCAGTTCACTTCGTTCAGAGTATCTATGGGTCTTCTCGGGATTGCTGGTTTGTTCTCACAGTTGATCTGGAGCTAAAAGTCACATCATAAGCCTTGGCATGCTGTTCTGTTGGAGCTGCAATCTAGTCCTGCCTCCCATCTGCCATGATGATTCCCCAATCTTTTTTGCATGGTTGTGTTTTATTCTTTGAAGAAAGCTTTTAAAACATCACATTAAGTCAAGATGAAAGGTAAAGTTCAAAATCGACAGTTTTTAAAGGATAAGTTATAAGGTATGTAATGACTGTTCACTCTACTAAATCTTAAACTGGTTAACATGATTGAATACCCATCAATCCATTGGGCAAATTGGAACATGTGGTAAATACAATTCTTTATCCACACATCGGATTTACTATTATATGCAGGTGAAGGTAGTTGGTAACATCTTATCTATAATTATTTCACTTGAAGGTCAATTTATGCAATGATGTGGGGGTGTCAGTGTGAAGTGATTGCATAAAATAAGAAACGGGGACTCAAAAGTTCTGGTTCAGCCTACACAACATAGCAAGACCCCGTCTCTTCAAAATTAAAAAAAAAAAAAATTAACTGGACATTATGGCATGCACCTGTAGTCTAAGCTACTCAGGAAGCTGGGGTGAGAGGATTGCTTGAGCTCAGGTGGTTGGGGTTGCAGTGAGCGACGATCGCTGATAGCACCAGCCTGGGTGACAGAGCAAGACCCTGTCTCTTAAAAAGAAAAATAACAGCAAAAACAAACAAAAAAAAAACAAGTTATGGCTTTAAAAATTTTATCAGTTTCATCCTCAATTGATCAGGGCCCTAGGTAAAAAATGCCCAACACATGATAACATGTAAATAATGTACCCACCCACAGTGCTCTTACTGTATGATTTTATATCCCTTTTATAAATGCCATAAGCATCTGGAAATAAGGGAAAAGTGATTTTAAGGATGTTACTATGTGCTCCAGCTTTTTGAAGTTATTAATATATGTTTACATTTCAATACATTTTTCCCATAAACTCATCTTGCTTCCTCAACTATAGCAATTCCCACAAGAACATGTTGACTCCAGGGCACAAGGCTTCAAATAATTACTGTATTAGAGGAATTGGCACTGCCCTAGAGGACCAGTATATTCTGTGCCGAATCTTTATTTACAAACACTTCTTTATAAAAAGAGAAGTAGGAGGACCAGTTTTTTGATAAACTCTACTCTTGCAAACAAACCCAAGCCACAGGCTATATAGAGAACACAATAGAACAACTCCATTATGAGGCTCTACCACCATCAAAAACAAAAATCCCCCTCCTGGTTCCCATCTCAAACAATACTGAAACAAATATAAGGGGTGAGCACTTTGAATTAAGCATCATTCAGCAGGCACATACTATGCAAAGGAAGGATTGCAGTTAACTATTTAAACTTGGGGACCAGAGATGTTAGCTGAGTGATGAGCATAGCTATTAGTGTTCACAATTAGTCTTTAAAAATTGTTGATCAGAGACTTCAGTGTCTTCAAAGAGATAAATGTCTTCTTTGAGGATGTTCAATTTTCAATGTCATTTTCAGGCCTATAAACAGGAACATTTTCTTTCCAGATTTCTCCCAAAGAGCTTTAAAAAACCTATAAAATTTTGAGCAAACCATAAAATTTCTCTAAGCCTGTTTCCTATACCTGTGGAATGAGTAGAATAACACTTCCATGTGTAGGAAAAGTCTGTTGGCATAGTTAGGTGTCTTCACAATGAAGGCCAGATACTCACAACAAAGAAGGTCAGGCAAGTGGAATGGAAAGCAATGAAGCAGGCCCCAGCCCCATCCAATAGCAAGGTCTGATAATTGGCCAGGAAGAGAGGTTTGCATGCAATTGGATCCTGGACCAAAATAGATGTCCTAGTGTTACGGGAAAGGGGTCCTGATCCAGACTCCAAGAGACCACTCTTGAATCTTGCCCAAGAAAGAATTCAGGGCCAGTCTATACGGAAGGTGAAAGCAAGTTTATTAGAAATGTAAAGGAATAAAAGAATGGCTACTCCATAGACAGAGTAGCCCTGAGGGGTCTGGTTGCCCATTTTTATGGTTATTTCTTGATGATATGCTAAATGAGGGGTGTATTATTCATGCCCCCTCTTTTTAGGCCATATAGGGTGACTTCCTGACATTGCCATGACATTTGTAAACTGTGATGGCGCTGGTGGGAGTGTAGCAGTGATGATCACCAGAGTACACTCTCATCGTCACCTTGGTTTTGGTGGGTTTTAGCTAGCTTCTTTACTGCAACCTGTTTTATCAGCAACGTCTTTCTGACCTGTATCTTGTGCTGACCTTCTGTCTCATCCTGTCATATAGAATGTCTTAACTGTCTGGGAATGCAGCCCAGTAGGTCTCAGCCTCATTTTACCCAGCCCCTATTCAAGATGGAGTTGCTCTGGTTTGAACGCCTCTGACGCTAGGACCTTCAACCCAAGAGCCACATTTTAAAATTGGCAGTTGTGCTCTCAGGCAAGTTGTGATGTACAGAACAACAAAAGTAACCAGGTTATACCACTAAGTATTTGCTTCCTAGTCAAATATTGGGAGAAGAAGCTGGATAAGAGTCAATAAGAACACTTGCTTGGAGGAGAAAATCTCTGACCTGCAGAGGGAGATTAGTCGCAACAGCCTTAGTCAGTGTCCAGATTTACACAGCACCAGCCTTGAACCCAGAATGTAGGCTAAATGCAGATGGACCTAATGAAATTGTCAGTGGGTCTAAATAGAAACATACGTCATTTTCTGTCTTCACTCAATCTCTCCCTCTCTGTTCTCTTCTTTCCTTCTTTTTCTCATTCTTTCTTTCCTTTTTTCCTTCCTTCTTGGCTTTGATTGGGTCCAGGACATGCCACCCCAAAAATAACTGTAGAAGACCAGAATATGCCAAGTATGCCTCTTGGGCACAAGAATTACTTGAGCTGGCTATTTGAGAAACAGCAGACACAGAAGAAGCTCTTAAAAATCACTCTTTTTAAAAAGAAATGTATGTCTATGAAGGAAATCTCCATTAGTAAGGACGTCTCTCTCTGTACCAGGAAGAGAAACATGACTAACTCACTAGAGACTCTTAGTCAATGAAGAAGGCACCCATTTAAATCTGCATACCAAGACTTACCCTTGTTTTACAGTGCTTTTCATGCTTCAGAGATCAACGGGATTTAAGATGTCTAAGACAACTCTTTGGGATCTACTCTAGCTATCTACTCATTTCTCTGGGTTATCTCCCATGTATATAGGATGTATACATGTTATTAAATTTCTGATGTTTTTTCTGTCATTAATCTTTTTCTTTCTGGGAGTCCCAGATGAGAACTCATGAAAAGTGAAAGAGAAAATGATTTTTCCTCCCCTACACCTTCTTTTCTTCCTTCCTTCCCTATATATTCGCTGGAGTTCAGAGGAAGCGCACAGCTGCTTCAGGCAACTGACTGGGAGGTATCTGTTTTACAAGAGGAAATGTCTTGGGGGCTGGTGTGAGGCATGCACAGTGACATGTGGGTGGATATCTCACATTATATAAACCAGAGTAAAATAAAAGGCTCTGTGAAAAATAAGCAATAAACTGCCTCAATGCAGGTAAAGGGAATTAAAATTCATTTACAGAAGTTGGATAGATGATATGAGCAGAAACAGAACACAGCGAATTTAGAGCTCACTTCAATAATTGTGGAGATTTTACTACATCGGTTCTTACAGTGAGCTTATCTGCTTTTTACAGATGTGGGACTTAAAGAAATTTGATAAACTTCCTTTCTAGGCTGTATATTAAAGAGAAGGATATTTCTATTGCAACAGGCAAAGTATGAAAAAGAATATTCAAATGTTGTATACATATATATAGATGTGTGTGCATGTGTGTGTGTCTGTGTATCTTGTAAATATATTCTCATCCTTATTCTGAGTTTATCTTAGGAGAGAGCTGCCGCATAGCTTAGCCACACCTCTCACACTCGGCTCCATTACTATTTTCTTGTTAAATATTTATTGTTTTAAGGAGGGGGGAATTTGCATATAATGCTGCAGGAAGGAGCCAATTGGTGAGTGGCATTGTCCTCAGGGACAAATGAACTTCCCCAGGGACTTGCAGGAAGATGTTTCAGCTGTTAAGGGGAAATCCAAGCTCTGTAAAATATTTTGAAGAGGTTTATTCCGAGCTAGTATGAGTGACCATGGCCCAGGAAACAGTCTCAAGAGGTCCTGAGAAAGTAAGCCCATGGCAGTCAGACTACAGTTTGGTTTTATGCATTTTAGGGAAGCAAGAGCAATGGCAAAGGCATAAATCAACACATGGAAGGTAAACATTTGTTCAGCCTGGAAAGGCAGGATGTCTTGAAGCAGGGGGCTTATAGGTTATAGGTAGATTCTGCAATTCTTTAATTTGCTTTAGGATAAAGGAGTGAAGCTTTTTCTAAACTTAGACTCTAAAGACTTGAAGTCAGTACAAAGGACTGCTTAAGAGAAAAGGGGGTCTCCTATCTGCCATGTGATGCTATAGCACAGGTTGGAAAGTAAGCCACATTATACCAGGTTAATTTCTAAAAGTCAGATTTTATGGTTTATAGAGGGTGACTTAACCCTTGCCTTGTATGGCTTCAAGTCTTATTTATAATTTGGTATTTTATTGCCACAAAGAGTCTGTCCTGAAACTTTTATAATCTCCATTTTGACATTAATGTTGGTCAGTTATGTCTAAACTTCAAAAGAGAGGCTATATAATGAGGCATGTCCAACCTGCCTTCCTGTCATGGCCAAGAATTCAGTTTTCCAGGCCTCTCCCTGCCAAGAAGAAATCCGTTCAGTTGGCTGTGGGGCTTGGGGTTTTATTTTTAGTTTACATAACCCAGAATTGTAGCTACCTTTTAGTAACTTAACTGCAGGTGAGTTCACAGGTTCATGAACTAAACCTAGGAGTTTATGAAACAAGCCCTTGAAAATGTTGTACAGCTCCGTGGGACCCAGTCTTGTGCTAACTGCTGATGTGTCTGAGACATGCTCCTAGCTACCAGGATTTGTGGGTCTCAAACTTTCTGACAGGCAGAATGAGAGAGGCAGAGGGGAGTGAACTATGTGGATCCCACCAGGTCCTGACTGTCATTTATCAAAATCTTGAAACTACACAGGTGATGAAAATCAGAGCTCTTGTTTGTAAGGAAGACCAAAGATCACAGGTAAGAGAGGAGACTGATAGCTTCAGCTTCTCTTAAGTGGTCACACCAGGTAAATCTGGCTACATGGCTAACTTTATGCAGAACAGAACTCATTGATCCAGTATAAAAGAAATTTCCATGCAGAGTTACAGAAACTGAATGCCACATTTCTAAGCAAAGCACCCTTCCTTAGGGCACCGTGGATTAGCCTTTCCATGCTAACAGGCATGGATGGAGACAATTTCTTTAGCAGTCCCACAGTGTATTGAAAATTCAATACAATAAGTTCCCAACACACACACACAATTACATACACACTCACTCACATTCCTCTGGGCATTTGTGACTATTTCAGGAGATGATATAAATAACAGCAGCCCCTACTCACCCCAAATGTATCAGGACCTTGGCATACATTACCTCTTTTATTCTCATGATGACAAGAGAGTGAGACATTGTAATCACCCCCATTTCTCAGATAGGAAACCTGAGGCTTAAGGCCAAAATCACACAGCAGCAAGAGGTGAAGCCAATATTAGGATAAGGTCTATATTGATGCAGGATTTTTCTCAGCCCCTTTGCCGGATTCACAGTATGGATGGCCAGGCTACTAAGTTCACCACACTCAGCCCCCTGCAGGAGGGAGCATGTGAGCAAGTGAAAGCAGGATCCGGCCAGCCCCTCTGAGCACTAACACAGGAGCAAGCTCCATGCAGGGCTTGCGGCCAGACCAGACATGTCACCTCATGGGGAACGTGGTGGCACCCGGGCCGGGCTGCCCACAACCCCAAAGCCCCAGAGGGGGTGTTAGTGTGCCAGTTAGCTCTTTTAGTTCCACCGTCCACAGCCCAATGGACAGTGGTGTGTTAGCAGCTCAGTGGGCCCATGGCCCCATCACATGGGGTGGCTGCCCTCCATTAGCAAGGGAAAAGGGCCAGTGTGACAGCCTTTCTGAGGAGCCGCACAGAGTGGGTCCCGAGCTCTTGTCCAGCATTCAAGAAGAATGAGGTCACACTGACAAATTGAAGGACAGTGAAGGAGGATAATTTTATTGAGTGATGAAAACAGCCCCCGGCAGAGAGGGGAGTTGGAAAGGGAATAGGAAGGGCAGGTCATCTTCCCCAAAGTCAGGAGGTCTCTTCCTTGAAGTCAGGCCTCTCTGTCTAACAACTGAGTCTGGGGTCTTTATAGGCCCAGGATTGGGGTGGCATGGGCTATAGGTAGTATTGGAAAATGCAAAATCTGATTGGTTAAAAGGCATTATTCAGAAAGAATCAATCAGGAGAGAGTAAGCAAACAGGAATAGAAGTTCTCACTCTGGGCCACGGGTTTTAGTCTGTTTTTGGCTTGAAAGTGGAATTTCACCAGGGACCCACCCCTGTCTGCCTAGGATTTCTCTGCCTCCTGCCTCTATTAATATGATGTGTGCTTCCAACTGCTATCCTCTCCCAGGTTGCCTAATATGCATGATAAGGATACCTTTAATTTTGCCAAAGAAGACATTAACATAGCTACCATGTAGGTTATTCCAACCTGCCTACATCCAATTCAGCAGATTAATCAAACTGGAAGAAAAGCAAAACTAAGAAAAACTTTTATGGAAACCATAAGAATTGAGATTCTACTCAAATGAATGTCATGAAAGTGACTCGTCCCATTCTCTATTCCTATAACTAGTTCTCTAGCTCTTAATATTGGGTCTAGTTTCCATTTGCTGAGGTTACACTTCATTACACAGAATTCCTTAAAAATAAAAACATCAAACATCAAAGCAGACTTGTTTTCTGACCTATTTTTGATGATCATTGAAGACAATGAGGTTTCTGTTCATCTCCTTCTGCTTGATGTTCTTTCTTTATGATTACCCCCATCTTTTGTAATTCATTACACCCCAAGGCAATTACTACATTTCGTGAAATGCACAGCTTTAAAAGAAATCTCCATGCAGAGTTACAGAAACTGAATGCCACATTTCTAAGCAAAGCACCCTTCCTTAGGGCACCGTGGATTAGCCTTTCCATGCTAACAGGCATGGATGGAGACAATTTCTTTAGCAGTCCCACAGTGTATGGAAAATTCCCTGAACACCATTGTTCTTTTTAAACGAGTCCTTTGGTGGCTGCCTAAGATAAGTTACATCTATGTTTCTCTGCCTCTAAACCCAGCTGTTGCTCATTTAGTCACTTAGCTGAGGATGCCAGCCTCTTCATGGAGATAGAAATTAAACATAGATCAATCTGAAATTTTCTGTAATTGTGAAGTTTATATCCCACCTCCAAACAGGACACAGGAGAGCTCTGGCCTAAAGCCTTGGACTTCCAGGACTTCTGGGCCAGCTGTCATTTGCCTAAAATCTGTCCTCGAACTGAATTGGGGTTCACTCACCTGGCACAGTAAAACCACATGTCCACACGGAGGTTTGAAGTGAAAGAAAGGAAGGCATTTATTTGCAGGGCAAGGAGAATCGGGCAGCTAACACTTAAATCTTGACCTCCCCAATGGCATGCAAGTAAGAGTTTTTTAAAGGTAAATTCCAGCAGAAGCTATATGCAAAATCGTAAATCAATACACAGAGGTCACACATTGGTTTGGCCAGGTCATAGGTAGATTCTAAGATTTTCTGTTTGCAACTGGTTAAGAAAGAAGGTTTGTTTAAAAATTTGGGGT
This sequence comes from Chlorocebus sabaeus, assembly GCF_047675955.1. NCBI lineage: Eukaryota > Metazoa > Chordata > Mammalia > Primates > Cercopithecidae > Chlorocebus > Chlorocebus sabaeus. The sequence continues at coordinate 38,150,666 of NC_132913.1, forward strand.
CAGCAGAAAAGAATGTTAGCTCTGGCTGTTGGGTATGACTTCCTCCAGGTCCCTCAGGAAGAATTTAGGACAAAGAACAGTGGTCAGAGTTGTCTTTGGTTCCCCTTAATCTCACATCTATGTGCCAGTAGATCCACTGGGCAGGAGTTCAGCTTTATGAGAAATAACTCAGGGATATGTGTTGAGATGTTATCTTTAGTTTTGTAACCACTTGATGGGTTCATCTTGCCCACTGCCCAGATAGAGCCAATATATCAAGACAGAGAACTTGTAATAGAGAAAGAGTTTAAGACATGTAGAGCTGGCTAAATGGAAGGCTGGAGTTGTATTATTACTCAAATCGGCCTATTCAAAAATTTGGAGGCTAGAGATATTAAATGATAGTTTGGCAGGCAGGAAGCTAGAGAATGGGTGCTGCTGAGTGGTAGGGGATGCAATTACAGGGGTGTGGAAAATGGTCCTCCTGTGCTGAGTCTGCTTCTGGGTGGGGGCCAAAGAACCAGTTGAGTCTTGAGTCTCAGGTCTGGATGGAAACATCCAGACATCAGAGACCCAGAAGTCTGAAAAGACATCTCAAAAGGCCAATCTTAGGTCTACAATAGTGATGATATTTACAAGAGTAATTGAGAAAGGTACAGATCTTGTGACCTCCAGAACAATGGCTGGTAATGGTTTAACTATGCCTACATCTTAGCAGAATTCGGGCCCCTCTCATAATCCTATACTTGTGACCTTTTATTAGTTTTATAAAGGCTGTTTTGTTTTAGGAAGGACTATTACTACTTAAACAATAAACTAAATTTCTTCCAAAGTTAGCTTGGCCCACTTCCAGGAATGACCAAGGGCAGTTTGGAGGTTAAAGGCAAGATGAAGTTGGTTAGGTCAGATCTCTTTCGCTGTCATAATTTTCTCACTGTTTTCATTTTTGCAAAGGCAGTTTCATTTTCTACGCAGAACCAAACATCCCATGATTCTAACTTCCTTAGCTATTGTTTTAAGCTACTATTACTTTCTTGCTTATCAAGTTGCTTATTTAATTCTCAGGGCTAGCTAGGTGCCTGAAATTTCCCTTGAAGGAACTCATTTCCCTTATTTTCATACTTGTGGGGAGGAGGAGGAGTTCAGGCCCCTAGGAGGGGCCCCTGCTTCATCTCAAACCTATGCCAACCATGAACAAAGAAACCCAGACTCTCCCCAGTCAACACTGTACCTCAGCACACGTGTCAAAAATGTCATGGGGTTTGTTGAAGCAGTGAAAATTAAGGGTTTTCCTTCTTGTTTTATTTGACTGAGTTAATGCTTCCAAGAATTGGGTCATAATAAAATTTCTATGATTTTTTTTTTAACCAAAGTTTTTATAAGTTAAGCCAAAGATATGTGGCATTGATGGCATTCTGTTAGCTTTATAATACATGCTTAATGTAAGAGAAGATAAAAGGGATCATTAACACCATTTCAATGCTCTTCAAAAGAGAAATAATGAAGAGGTGGTAAGGGAGGACTGGACAATGACCACCCAAAGGAGGATGCTAACATTTCAATTAAGCAGTTTAAATATAGCTCTATTGAAATCAAACTCAGGTATTAACCGAGGAGCCTAAATATTTTCCACTGTCTGACAGAACACAAGTAACTGAACCTTCCAAAATCTTAATTTTTTTCATCTGTAAAACACAGCTTACAATGCCGTCTCTCAACAAAGAGCTGTTGAGAAGGTTATTTGAAATCATGTATGTGAAAGTGCTCTGTAAACTGAAGGGTTGCCACAATAGGAGTACAACACAGTCAAGAGGACAGAGCATAATGGGACTTTGTTCTCATTCTGTCTGTCTAACCAGCTGCAGAAAGCTATGCCTTTCTTTCCTTTCCCTTCTGTTTCTTGTCTCCCTCTAAATCTACCGTTTATATGTGTGTGTGTGTGTGTGTGTGTGTGTGTTTAGGTGTTAAAGGAACTCAAACTATTCTACCCCAAAATATGCTTCTTTGATATATTTTGAGATAGCTGCTCAGAGAGCCAGCAAACAGAAGTAGCCTGGCTAAGTTATCTTTTCTGGGGAAGATTTACATCTGCAGAAAAATCTGCATTAACACAGCCGAAGCCTTCCTTTGTCTGGATCTAGGAAAGATTAACTGAGAGTCTGATATCTTAAAGGTCTAAAACAAACACGTACTGTCTATTCCCTTTGAGGGCTGCAACCTCAAAGATTCCATCTACATAACAAGACCACCTTTGCTAGCCAAGCCTCCTCTTCTCTCCCTTCCATAACCTGTCTTGCTACTATAACCTGATTTAGCACCTTAACTTGTTTTTGGCCATCTTCTGAGCCCCCCTTTTTTCTGCAACCTCAAAATGCTATATAAGCTTCTGAACACTGCTGGGGGTAGGGGAAAGCACTCTGTGGCTCTCCCTCATGTGAATGTTAACAAATCTCTTTCTCCAAATAACCTCCTTTGTGAGTTGGTGCGTGCGTGCATGTGTGCGTGTGCATGTGTGGTGTGTATGTATTGCACTGCTCAACCACAATCTAGTTCATAAGCTTGCTGCCCCACACTATCTTTCTTGGTGGTATTCAGCTTTGACTTCTCCTGAGTTAGGCTGCCTTTGCCTGTGCACCTACCATCAGTGAATTCCTTTGCTTGCCTTCTTGGACCCCACTCTCCTTTCCTCTTGTAGTATAGGCTGATCCTCTGCCATCTCCTTTGCTAACAACTCTTAATTACTCTAAACTCTTAATATTGGATTATATTAGCACCAGTTCTTAAACATCTGCCTTCCTCTAGCCCCATACTTTTCTGGGTGATCTCTTTATCCAAGGTACTTTCAAATACCTTCCATATGCCAATTACTCTAGCTTCATTGTGTCACCTAAACACTAGACTGTAGATGTGGCTATTCAACTTGTACTGATTTTCTAGAGCTGCTATAGCAAAATACCGCACACTGGGTGGCTTAAACAACAGAAATTTATTCTCTTACAGTTCTGAAGGCTGGAAGTTTGAGATCAAGATGCCAGCAGGGTTGGTTTCTCCTTTGGCTCCTCTCCTTGGCTTGCCTTCTCCTTGTGTCTTCACACAGTCTTCCCTCTCTGCGTACCTGAGTCCTAATATCCTCTTCTTATAAAGACACCAGTCATATTGGATTAGGGGCCACCCATATGACCTCATTTTAACTTAACCACCTCTTATAAGATTCCATCTCCAAATACACTCACATTCTGCAGTACTGGGGCATTAGGACTTTAGTATATCAATTTGAGGAGTACACAATTCAGCCCATCACACAAGTAGACACTCGATTCCTCTGCTGGAATGAATGATGGTCATCTTAAACTTAACTGGCCAAAACTGATCACATCCCACTCCACCCCCTTCCCCACCTCCAAAAACTTGCTTTTCCCTCAGTGTCCCCATCTTCATTCAGTCTCTGCTCAATGTCTCCTCCTTTCTAATACAGACATTCAGTAGAGACTATCAGCTACTCTCCAGCCCCACATCATGTTATATATTGATATGTTGATTGTCTGTCTCCCACTAGAATGCATGCAGGGCAGGGATTCTGTCGTGTTCATTGCCTCACCTCTAGCACGTGGAATCGTTAACGAATATATAATAGTTGCTTAATAACTAGTTCTGAATGAATAAATATAACGAACACAACAACTTTATTCAACAGGTATATTAATGTCTCCATTTAACAGGTGAGGAAATAAAATTCAGGAAAAATAAGTAACTTTCTGTAGGATATAGAGCTCTTAAGGAATGAAGCTATGATTTAAATCCAGGTAATCTGAATCCAGACTAATAAGCAATAACATTCCAGTGTGGAAAATGCTATTTCTGCAAGAGCATGGGGTATATTAGAGCCCTTAGGAAAGGAATCTAACCTAGGAGTTAAAATGGGAGACCACCAGGTAGAGAAGTAAGGTAGAAGAAAGTCCCAGGCTGAGGCAACCTCACACATGCAGGTGAGGTGAGATGCTAAAGCAGTTTGGTGCTCAGTAAATAGTCGAATGCCATTACTATATTGTATCAACCTAGAGAAATCAGAGCCACATTATCCCAGGCTGATAATGAAGCTGTCAGAATTAACCACTTCAAGTCAAATATATTATGGTACCAGTGTCGGTCAACAAGGTCATAACTACAATTAAGATCTAGTTCTAACTTCATTAGAGCCATAGAGAAATGGTAAAGTTAGCAGGAACTTGCAGTATGTTTCAGACCTATAAGACTCTATGAGGAATTTATAACTCACTAATGGAGGCAATCAAAACCCAAATCCTTTACAATTCACAGCAGAAAAGCAACAGATACAGAACTGCATATATAAAGAGAAAAATGATATCCTAAAACCAATTAAACTTGGGTTATCTAAACTTGAATAATTTTTATTTCACCAAAAGAGCCCATTTTAGTATTCATTATGTTGATTTGACAATGAAAACCCATTTGTGATATTAAGTAAAATAATTAGTAGGATTTTGAAAGTTAGTCAAGATTTGAATGGCCAGAAAAGTTGAGAAATTAACTCCTGGGGTGTTCCCCTCTCCAATACAATGTTACCAAGGGTTAGGATTCTCATTTAGGACTGCCAGTTGCACCCAGAGTTGAAGTTACTTAGCATATACATCCTATCACCAGCCTATGCTGAAGTGCTGTAAAGTTGATCATAAGCATTGTAACCCATAGGAGCTGGAGAGGCTGCGGTGTTTTGTCTAATTCCAGATATGTACTTTGAGAAAAGAAAGCATGTTACTACCTGGACCAAACGATACTATTAATAATCAAATCCAGCCTAGGGAAAATTATTTATTCAAAAATATGCTATTGTAAGACAATCACTGGACTCCCTGACATCTTTCACATTTATCAATTTGATTCATCTACAATATTCTTTAGCTCCATCTATAGTCCCAGGAAGAATTAAAAATACAGTCATGAAAAATGTTTGTCAAATTCCACGTAAAACCCTGTGAAAATATTGACTGGAATGAGACTGAAGTTTCAGATTAACTGGCAAGGGACTGTTATCTCTAGGATATTGAATCCAACATTTATGATGGTGGTTTGTTTTTCTATATATTTAGTTCTAGTTACATATCCTGGAGCAGTTTCTCAGTCTCCGCACTATTGACATTTGGTGCCAGATAATCCTATGTTCTCAGTGCATCGCTGGATGTTTAGCAGTATCCCTGATCTCTATCCACCTGATACCAATAGGACGTCCTACCCAGATGTAACAAGCAAAAATGTCTCTGGACGTTATCATATGTCCCCGATGGCAAAAATGATTTTCTGTTGAGAACCACTGCTCTAAAGAAACTCTTGCACATATTATCAAGGAGCCATGAACAAAATTATTTATTGCAGCATTGTTTGTAATGCAAGATATTAGAAACAATTTAATCATTCATTACTAAGAGTATGAATCAATAAACCTTGGCTTATTTCTATAACAAAACTATGCAGCAGCAGAAAGTAAAATTGAATAAACTAGATCTATCTCCTATCTATAAATGTGAATAAATCTTTAAAAACATAATGTCAAATTAAAAAAGCAAATTGCATAAGACTAGTATCATGTGGTACCAGTAAACTATATTTTAAGTACTTCAACCAATATCCTAATTACTCTCAAATAATACTATTTTCTTCTTAAGAGACAGAGTCCAACTCTGTTGTTCAGGCTGGACTCAAACTTCTAGGCAACTCTCCCATCTCAGCCCCCCAAACAATACTTTAAATATAGTAAGATAGTTAAAGAGACAAAAAAATAAACCATGGTGGGGGCCTTTATCTTTAGTTTTTTCAATGATATTTCTTTATAAACAAAAGTGATATGGAAAATTTATGGCAAAAAATAATGTATTTTATGTCTTGATGGTAGATTAATGCATATCTGTTACATTATTATCTGTACATTTCTGCACACTTGAACTATTTTATAATAAAAAATACAAAATACAATTATATTTTTGAATAGATCCATGAGCAATCTTTTGAATGATCAATTGAAATTGGAAAGCGTGATGGTTAACTTTAGGTGTCAGCTTGACTGGACTAAGGGATGCCTAGAGAGCTGGTAAAGCACTAATCCTGGGTGTGTCTGTGAGGGTGTTTCTGAAGAAAATGGGGGTAATGGGTATGTGAGTTGGTGGACTGAGTGGAGAAGATCTGTCCTCAATGTAGGCAGGCACCATCTATCTAATTGCCTAGGGGGTCCAGATAGCAAAAAAAGAAAAGAAAAAGTAAAGGAAAGGTGAATTCACTCTCTCTTATGAAGCTGGGACATCCTTCTTGTCCAGCATTTAGACATCAGAACTCCAAGTTCTCTGGCCTTTGGACTCCAGGACTTGCACCAGCACATCTTCCTTCTTCCCACACCCGTGGATTCTCAGGTTTTCAGCCTTAGACTGAGAGTTACACAATAACTTCCCTGATTCTGAGGTCCTCAGACTTGGACTAAGCCACATTACCAACTTCTCTGGTTATCCAGCTTACGGATGGCCTACAGTGAACTCTTCAGCCTTCATACTCATGTGAGCCTATTCCCCTAATAAATCCCTTCTTATATATAAATATTTTTTTCTATTGGTTCTTGCATGATAGATGCACCTGTCAGCAACAACTTAAACATACTCTGAGAATAACCTTACAGGCTAAGAAGAATGCATGTTTGGAGTTCTGAGCTAAGGAATTCATGAGTGACCAACCTGGAGATTCACTCCTAATAGGGAGGACATCTGAACCGCTGGCCCATTCCTTGGCATACAGGCCATACAAGAGACTGAGGCCGTTTGTTTTTCAGTTAAATGAAGGTTGCTAGATGGCGGTTGCTAGGTGAAGGTTGCTAAGTAAAAATGCTATGTAAACTTCATGCTTTTTACAAAGGGTGGCAGTTTCTCTGTCCAGCCCACCACTCTTAGACTGCCCTGTATATAAGCCCTCAATAAACCCTATGTCTCATTCACTGGCTCCTGGTCTGTTCTTCAGTCTCTCAGACATAGTGCCATCCCTGTTGGAGTCAATAGGGGTCTGGCACATCAGACCCCTCTGTCTCTGAAGAATCCTGACAAATACAGAAAGCTTGTACTTTCTCCAGAGTAATTTGTTTTCAAATGCTTCCTTAGACCTTTTAAACAGTTTCTGAATTCCCCTCTACACTCATTTGTAAATGAGAGCTAAGTATTTGTTTCAAGTCAATATTATTCATCAGTCAATAATGCAAGTGCTGCAAAATTTGCTCATAGACTAGATGCTGGATCTGCCAAAGAAGCCTTTAAATTGTCCAAACAGAAAACACTCTTAATTGACCTTAGTGACATTAAAAGATTCAAACTTTGACAGAGTATTTAATGTTTAAATCATGCCAAGTAGTATGCTGCATACTTACTTTGGAAGGCTTAGATTGGCAGTGAAGATCGTCTCTATCTCTGGGATTAAAAGAACTGGATACTTTGGCTGACCTATAAAGGGCTCTGTTATTACTTTTTACAAATGCTATAGTTTTACAAATGCCCTTCCTTCTCCAACTACCACAAACATAATGAGCTCACAGGTATAATTAGAACTTGGCCCTTGTAGTCAATACTTGTAAATTTATGTTGCCACAGTATCCATTTTGAGTACAGGGTTAACTATCTCATACCAGAAACAGGGCTTAGTCACCTTTGGCAGTTTCCAGTTCTCCCTCTCCTCCCATGTGGTTGATCTAGATACCTGCCCTATACCTAAGCCTCCCTATGGGACATATATATAAACTACCAGCGTCACTCTACTGACCCCACCCCAGAAGGGCTGTGTAGATGTGCTGCAGTAAACACTCCTGAGGCCCAGCATGGACTCGCAGGACCTGTATCTGCTTGCTCTCTACCCACCAATTAGAGCTCCCCATTTGAAACCTGCTTGGGTAACACCAAGACTCCAATAAAGACTCCAATAACACCTGGACTCCAAAAAAGACTTGTGGTCCATCTCTCTCTCTGGCTTCTGTAGGGGCTGAGGGAAAACTTTACCTTCTACCTCTGAAGGTTCACTAAAAAAAAAAAAATCAACTCACAAAAGACAGATTAATAGGAGAGAAGGCATACAAATGTATAAACATGCACAGGGAGTACCACAGTGATTCCCCCAAAACTCAATGGGATTCACAGGCTTATTTACCAGAGGTTACAGAAAGAATGGGGGCTCAGAACATGGCCCAAAACAGGTTAGGGTGGTAAATCAGATTATATGGCAGGACAGATTATGGGAGGGAGAGAAGAGGAAGCCTGGCTAGCAAAGGTGGTCCTGTTATACAGATGAAGCCTCACAGGTAGCAGCTCTCAGAGAGAATAGATAGTAAATGTTTCTTTCAGAGCTTCAAGGTGCCAAGACTCTCAGCAAATCTTTCACAGACCCAGACAAGAGAGGGCCTCAGAGAAAGTCTGACTGTATCACTGCAGACTCTTTACTGATGCAAATCTCCCCACAAAAGACTGCTTTGCAAGGCTATTAGTGTTTGCAGACCCTCTGCACAGCCATCTCAAAATATGTCAAAGTAGTATATTTTGGGGTGAAATAGTTTTGTTTCCTTCACTCCTTCCACTGCTGGTTGAGCCTGGTGCCCCCACAACCTTCCCATTGGCCCTTGCTGATACCCTCTTCTATCTAGGACCTGGAAGTAATACACTGCTTTATTATTTCATATGTTTTGTTGATCATATTTCATATGTTGTGTCCTCTGTGTCTCACTGGACTGACACACCTGAACCTAACTTCTTTTCTGGTCAGGGATCTCCTAGGGAGTGGCTCTCATGGTAGGAATAAACTGGACACAGGTCAGGCAAGAGCCACAGGGTGTCTGCCAGTGTAAACAAGTACCATGTAAGAGGAACACCTGGTCATGTAGCCAAAACTTAGACACCAGGCTGCCTGCCAGCAAAGAAGCATCTTGTGAAAGGCACACAGTAACATTCACCAAAAAAACCCAAAATTCCCTGGATTCCCAGCAGGGCAGGGCTAGAGTTTATGGCCACTCTCAGGAGAGAAATCTTAAGACTAAATTAGGAAGGAAACAAAACAAAAGAGCCTGATATGGTTTGGTTGTGTCCCCACCCAAATCTCATCGTGAATTGTAGCTCCCATAATTCCCATGTGCTATGGGAGGGTCCCCAGGTGAAGGGAGATAATTGAATCATGGGGGTGGTTTCCCCCATACTGTTCTCATGGTACTGAATAAGTGTCATGAGACCTGATGGGTTTATAAGGGGGAACCTCTTTCACTTGGCTCTCATTTTTCTCTTGCCTGCCGCCATGTAAGATGTGCCTTCCGCCTTCAGCCATGATTGTGAGGCCTCCCCAGCCATCAGATCTCCTTTTCTTTATAAATCACCTAGTCTCAGGTGTGTCTTTATTGGCAGTTTGAAAATGGACTAATATACAGCCCTTCACCCAAACAGGTCTCCATCCTTTCATAGGATCTATTTATTATTTTTCACTTTTATCGGATAATTTTCTAAAGAAAATGCTTTAAAAGGAAGAAATATATTGTATCACACTGAGATTGGCAATTCTTGCAAAGTCTGTAGCTATGTCTAACTCAAAGGTCAATTGAGATGGAAGTACCAACTTATTTAACTTATTTTTCAATTTCTACTCTTTTAAAGGGCCATGTGACTTAAAGGGATTCTTTTGATATAGCAAGAAAATGGAAGGTCCAAATGATGAGAGTATATGATAATCATCATAATTATGATAAAAGCACCATCAATGTATTCTCCAGGAAGATATTTATATAACCTCAAGAGCTTGGTACAAGAAATACAAAGAGAAAAAATGTTCTCACGCTGCTGGTATTCAGGCGTTTGAAGCCTATCATATGTCACTGATACAAAATAGCATGTTAGCAGAATCAAATTCAGAAGTAGATAATAATTTCTTGCTTTAATAATAAAAGTGGAATATATGTATCAAATTCTAGCAACAAGAATATGTTAGTTTCTCATTAATAGGTGCTTTAATTTGTAACGTGGTATTTTCTTCAAGATGTCCAAATTGTTTTCCAACTTGAGTTGCTTATTTACCTGTGTTTGAATTAATCTTCTGTACTTAACATTCAGAGAATACAATGTACAATGTTCAGAGATTTATGATTCATAATATAAAAGAGACATTTTCACCATTTGTGTTTAAGCAATTATGACAAAATCACCAGAGAGTAATTTCTTCAAGGCCAGAGACCCTATTAAATGGTTACTAATGTGTAGAGATCACCTGAGACACTTGAAGGCCTTAGACTTGACCTAAAATTGCTAACTCTGGAGAGGGCCCAGCAGAGTGTCTCTGACTGAGGAAACTCCACATACATTGTACTGTACTGAAAACAGGGAGATTAAACAGAGTTTTGCTGATTGAATGTTGAGACCTCCAGCCATTTTCCCTGGATTGGTTCCCAAAATGCTGACATTTAGGCTAATATTCTCTAGGCATATAATTGAAACTTCATTTCTAAAAAGTCTAAACTGCCCAAGGGAAGAGATCTAAAGATACAGACATTGAAAACTCAATGTGGGGGGAAAAAAGGCCCAGTCAGGTCGCTCTCAGTAAAGCTCATCGTGGACAAGACCCAGTCCAGACATAGAATCTCCAATTACTTCTTAATGCCCGGTTCTTGAATGTGAGCAATCAGTTAGTCATCAGACAAATGAGGAATGTCTCCAATAATGAAAATCACAGGCCAGATAAATAAATCAACTTGGAGGAAACAAATAATACACCGGGATGTTCTAAGAATGCACATGTTGGCTATAGCATGGTAAAGTCAGTGTGGTCACAGAGGAAACAAGAATGAGGTTTGGAAGGAAGAATTTTATTTTACTCACAAGTCCCAGAGAAGGGGTCAATGCACACACAAAAAGAAAGCACCTGCCAGTCAGGAAGCAGAGAGCAGAAACAAGGAGAACATCTAGGCCAGAGACTGTACTGGGGTTTCTGCAGGAAAGGCAGGGCAGAGTTAACAGCCTAGGGTTGGTTATTTTGAATAATTCTGGTGGGCTTTGGGTTCTAGAGATGGTCTTTACTTGTCTGGTACCCGGCCCTTAGATGATTTAAGGCAGGTGAAATATTGGTTTCATGTGTGAGAATTCGATAAGAAGGTAGCTGAGAGGTACAGACTCTGGATTTGTAGATTTTTGTCTTAGTCCATTTGTGCTGCTATAACAGAACGTCCCAGACTGGGTAACTTATAAATAACAGAAATTTATTTCTCACTGTTCTGGAGACTGGGAAGTCCAAGATCAAGGCACCAGCATCTGGTGAGGCTTTCTTGCTGTGTCCTCACATAGTGGGAGGAGAAGGGCAAAAAGTAGGATGAACCCCCTCATGACCCTTTATAAAAGCACCTGATCCTATTCATGAGGGAGGAGCCTTCATAGTCTAATCACCTCTTAATGGACCACCACTTAATACCATCACATTGGCAACAAATGAATTTTAGAGGGGACACACTCATATCGCAGCATTCTATCCCTGCCTGCCCCCCAAATGTATGTCTTCCTCATATACAAAATACACGGATTCTATCACAATGGCCCCCAAAAAGTATTCACTCATTCCAGCATCAACTTTAAAATCTAAGTACAAAGTCTCATTTAAATCAGATATGGGTGAGACTCCAGGCATAATATATCCTAAGGCAAATTTTCTCCCAGCTATGAGCCTGTGAAATCAAAAGAGTTATGTGCTTCCAAAATACAATAGTGGGACAGACATTTCCATTCCAAAGGGGAGAAACGGAAAAGAGGAAAGGAGAAACAGGTCGTAAGTAAGTCCCAAACCCAACAGGGCAAATAAAATTAAATATTCATGCTTGAGAAAAATCTTGTTTAACTTCCTGTCCTGCCTTCTGGACATGCTGGGGTAGAGATGAGCCCCCAAGGCCTCAGGAAGCCTCATCCCCATGGCTTAGCTGGGTGCAGTCCATGCTTCAGAGTTTATGTATTGAAATCTCATGCCTGAGGCTTTCTTAGGCTGGTGCTGCATGCTGGTGGCTCTACAGGTTGGGAGTCTATGGGGCAGCCTTACTCCTACAGCTCCACTAGGAATTGCCCTCATGGAGGCTCTCTGCTGTGGCCCTGCTTCCATGGCAGGTCTCTGCCTGGGCCCTGTGGCTGTCTGAGACATCCTTTGAAATCTAGCTGGAGGTAGCCATGTCTCCACAGCTCTTGTACTCTCCTCTTGCAAGCTGCACACCATAGCTGCACACTCAAGATTGCACCTGAGACCACCCCCCGCAAACCTACAGAGCCATCAGCATGCAGCACCAGTCTGAAATAGCCACAGCATGAGATTTTGTTAGCACCATGTGGATGCCCCAAGACTCAGTGCTTGCACCCTCTGGAGTGGTGGCCAAAGCCACACCTGGGCCCACTGGAGCCACAGTGGGGATGATCAAGTAGTACTGCACTAGAATAGGACAAATAGAGACATGTGGTGGCCCCAGGCAGGGAACCCTGAGGTCCCACAGGCACCTTGGGCCCTTCCCCCATGCATTATTCCGTTTTCACGCTGCTGATAAAGATATACCTGAGACCAGGCAATTTACAAAAGAAAGAGGTTTAATGGAGAACTCAAGTTCTATGTGACTGGAGAAGCCTCATGATCATGGCAGAAGGCAAGGAGGAGCAAGTCACATCTTACCTGGATGGCAGCAGGCAAAGAGAGCTTGTGCAGGAAAACTCCCCCTTATAATAACCATCAGATCTTGTGAGACTTACTCACTAGTGAGAACAGCATGGGAAAGACCTGCCCCCATGATTCAATTACCTCCCACCAGGTTCCCTGCCACAACACATGGGAATTCAAGATGAGATTTGGGTGGGACACAGCCAAACCATATCCCCCTAAAACTGTTCTTCCCCCAAGTACCTAGTATCCTAGGCCTGTGATAGATGTGGTAGCCCTAAAGATCTCCAAATTGTCTTTGGAGTCATTCTTCCATGTCTTGATAAATAGCACCTAGCTTCCTTCTATCCATACTAATCTCCTTATCAAATAGTCACTTGGCCACACCCTTGATTTTCTCTCCTAAACACTTAATTCTTTACATGGCCTGGCTGAGAATTTTCCTAATCTTTACATTCTGCTTCCCTTTTAATGATGAATTTCATTTTTAAATTGTTTCTCTCATCTTACATTTTACTACAAGCAGTTGAGAGAGGCCGTGTAGCAACCTGACCATTTTGCTGCTTACAGATTTCTTCCACCAAATATGTTCATTCATGGCTCTTAAGTTCTGTCTTCCATAAAGTCCTAGGACACAAGACACAATTCAGCCAAGTTCTCAGCCACTTTGTAACAAGGATGGCCTTTCCCCAAGTTTCCAATAAGATAGTTCACATTTCCATCTAAGCCCTCATCAGAATGATCTTCACTGTCCATATTTCCACCAACATTCTGACCACCACAACTTGGGCAATCACTAAGATAACTGGGGCTTTCCCTACAGCCTTCCTCCTCTTCTGAGCCCTCACTAGAAGGTTCCTTACTATTCCATTTATAGCAATACATGCTTTTTCCAGCATTCACTTCAAAACTGTTCTAGCCTCTAGCCATTACCCAGTTCCAAAACTGCTTTTGCATTTTTAGTTATTTGTTACAGCAATGACCCACTCCTCTGGTACCAATTTCTCTCTTAATACATGTGTGCTGCTATAACAGAATAGCACAGACAAGTAATTTATAAAGAACGGAAATTTAATTCCCATAGTTCAGGGGCCTGGGAAGTCCAAGATTAAGGCACCAGCATCTGGTGAGGGCTTTCTTGCCGTGTCATCCCATGGCAGAAGGTGAAAGGGCGTGAGAGCTAAACATTGTGCCCTCACATGACAGAAGAGGGGAAGGGCAAAAAGGGATGAACTTCTTTAGTCAAGCCCTTTTAGCTGGGAACCTAATACCATTCACAAGAAAGGAGCCCTCGTTGCCTAATCACCTTATAAAGGCCCACTTTTTAATACTAATGCATGGGCAACATCTAAATTTTAGAAGGGACATAATTAAACCATAATAGTTTGTGAATAAAACATGTCCTCTCAGCTGAGCCCTTTGCTATCTCTAATAATTGGGTATCCCTGGAACAGTTTCTCCCTAGGTCTTTAAGGCCCCCAAATGCCAGAGCATCAAGACTACAGAAAAGAAAAAGATATTGATAATATAATTGACCCTGTGATGAACACATGTCAAATAGACAAATACAGAATGTAAACACACACACACACACACACACACACACGGGGGGAGAAAGAGAGAGAGAGAGAGACAGAATAACACCTCTAGGGAGAAAAATGCTAGCATGAATATTATCAGAGATAAGAAGATTCTGTGTACATGAAATACATAATTGAGGCAATATAAGGGATTATGCTTGTTGATGTTTTCTGATGTTTTTGAAAGCAGTTTCTGTATTTAGAAAATAAATGCAGAAATTTACTTACTTTGGTTTAAATGCCTAGTTTCCAGTTATTAATTGTGCTTCAAACTCTAATTTTTTCTTAAGCTTTTAAAGTCAACTTACTAATCTTATTTAATGTTTACATCTGACACATTTATAATGTTATACATTCAATTTTAAGAGGCTCTAAATAACATTTGTTTCTATTTACAAACTCAGTAATTAAACACACAACTTTTCAAACATGGAGCTTCATCTTAGTTTTATTTTTTCCATGAATTTAAATAATTCTTAGATAATCTAGATAATCTACCTGTTAGATTATCTATTGATATGTAACAGGTGACTCCTAAGCTTCAAGTAATCATTATGCCCATAAATTCTTCCAGCGAGGAACTGGGAAAGGTATAGTGGGGATGACTTTTCTCTACTCCACAATCTCTGGGGGTATCAGCTAGAAAGGACTGAAGGCTAGGAGTGACTCATCTACTGAGAGCAGAAAGCACTGGCAACATCTTTACTCACATATTTGGCAGTTGATACCAACTGTTATCTGGGACCTCAGCTGGAACTATAAACCCAAACACTTACACAAGGCCTCAGTATGGCAGCCTGGGCTTCCTCACAGCATGGCAGCCTCCAACATCTCACTCACCTGGTGGCTCACAGATCCAAAGGCAAATGTCTGGAGAAAACCAAGGAAAAGCTGAACGGCCTTTTCTAACCTAGCCTTAGAGGTCACATAGCATCAACAGGGCTGTTTTTCCTTGGTTGACTAGGGAAACATTTTAAAACTTCCATAGCATTATATCTATAAATGGAGTGTAACTAAATTTGTCTTAAAGGTACCAATAATGTACATAAACTTAGTAATTTTTTAAAAATCCTTTCCAAATTAATAACTTACGCATTTTATTGGAAATGCTAGATTGAGACTCAGATGTCTAACTATATAAGGTAACAAATACACATGGATTTCTTCTTAACCTAAGAACAGAGTGTGGTTTTGTTCTCTTACTCAAACCATTCTTTATTTAATTCTAAACCTTCCGGGTAAAATATGCATACCATCTGTTTATATAATACATAAAATTTACATAAAACAGAGATGTTGGAGCCTCCAATATCTAGAGTGATGTAATACTGATTCCCTTTTAGAGTTCTTGTGTCACAGCCTACAAAACTGAAAGAATTTTTATTTTTTCAGCTTACATAGATCACTACATTCAAGTTATTCTCATTACTGATTAATCTCACTCATATTGACTGCATGACTGGACATTTCACTTCTTTAACAGCACCTTATTTTTCTTCTAAAACACTAAAAGCCCAAACTTTACCCTATCCAATATAGTCATATACCAAAACTACACTTGTACCCCTTAAGCCTAAAAAAATAAAAATAAAATTTTAAAAAGACTTTGAAATAAAACACGTAAATATATTTTCTAATAATTAAGTTCTTTTTTCATGACAGGAATTTAATTATATGTAGATGTATTTTTTATCTAATGAGACCTGTGAACTTGACTAAGACTGTCCTCTTTCATATTCTTAGCACCATACAACACTTACAACTACTTAGAATGGTGTCTAATCAACATGGCTAGGTCTTATTTACTATAATAATTTATAGGGTACTTTTACTAATAATTCATAAAATAAAAGAGCTCTTAGATATTCAACATGTGATAGAAAAATGAAACAACTGAATAGAAACCTAGGAGGACAAAGTTGAGGAAATCTACCAGAAAGCAAATCAGCAAGATAAAAAGAAGTGCAATTCAGGGACAAAACATTAGAAAATTAAAGAGCCAGTCAAGAGGTTCAACATTGTAATAATCAATGTTCAAAAAAGAGAAAATGGAAGGTTAAAATTATCAATAAAATCATTTAAGAAAACTCCTAGAACTAAAGTCCAGGAGCTTACAGTTTCAAAGGGTCCAAATGAAATACCCAGAACAATAGGCAAAAAAAATTGGCAGATATAAAGGCACATTAACACATTTTCAGAAAAGTGGAAAAATATGTCTTAAGAATGATAAACACTAAGAAAAATTCCTATAAACTTCCTGAGAGAAAAGTCAGGCTCTAAAATATGAAAAATCCAAATAGAAAGAGATATCTATCCCAATAGTACCACCAGAAACTAGAAGACAATGAAGCAATGCTTTCCAAAGTCCAAGGAAAAATGTTTCCAACCTGGAATTCTCTATCTAATGAAACTGTCACTCTGCTAGGAGGTAGAATAAATAAATTTTTTAAATATGCAAGATTTCAAAAACCGTATCATCTGTATTCTCTTTTTATGGAATTTACTAGAAGATATACTTTATTCATATGAGAAAGTAAATCAAATAGAAAATAATAGGAGATCTAGAAAATGACAAGTAACATAAGAGAAAGGTAAAAGATGACAGGGAAGCAAGTCTTCAGGATCACAGATATGCAGTGGCCCTACAGAACAGCCTGTATAAATTGGTGGAGGCCAGAAGGCTCTTGGAGACGTATCTCCAAGTGAAGGAAACTAATACAGTCCTGGATGGGTCTGGATGCATACGAATATTTACATTCCCTGTATCTCCCATGCATACATGAGGTAAAACTTATCAATAAACTTTTTTTGTTTTTCTCTTGTTGATCTGTCTCTTGTTACAGGGATCTGTCCCAACTAAGAACTATAAAGGGTAGAGAGAAAGTTATTTTTTTCTCCCCTACAGGTGCAATTGAATGGATTCCCTTGAGCAACTCAGATTGTTAGCTCTTCCAGGGCTACTCCCAGACACTGAAAGCAGAGCATTTGTTTTTAGTCTTTGTTTTGTGACTAGTGGTATTAGTAACAGATTTATTTATTCAGATATCTGATTGTTCCATTCAGAGTAAATATATGCTGTCTCAAATAATCATCATGTATTTTAGCTATCAGTTATATTCTGATGACTGGAACATCAAAAAGAATAAAATATATATATTCTTGTTCTCCAGGAACTCATGGTCAGAGCTGTAGGAACGAAGAGGAAATTTCCTTTCTGTTTTCTGAAGGTTTGCTGAAAAATCAACTCACAAAAGGCAGACTAAATGGAGAAAAGACATATGAATTTATTTGACATGTATACACAGGAGGCTTGCAGAATGAAGACCCAAAGATACAACAGAAATTGTCCATTTTTATGCTTAGGTTCAACACAGTGTGAACAGCCATGCAGAAATACGATCGGACATAAAGGATATGATCTAATACTAAGACTGAGCGGGGAAACCCAGCAAGGCCTGTCTGTCTAGATTCTTCTTGACTCTCTGAGCATATATTTCTTCTTTCTTGGTATGGGCCAGGAGCCTCTCCGGAATGGCGGTCTTGTAACCTACAGTCAAACAAGGTAGGCCAGATAATTTCTTTATGGCAAGTTTTCACACAGAAAGGCTAAGGGAAAGTTAGATCATATTTTTAGGTCTCAGGGTTGGCTTTGGGGAAAAGAGGTTCTAGTTTTTATGACCCGCCTTGGGGTAGAGGGATTCTAGCTTCCATGGCTAGCCTTGGCAGAGAATGGGCCTGAGACAGGAGGGAGGGAGAAGGTCAGAGAAGAACTTCTGCTTCTGCGGCTGTTTACAAGGCCTTCATCTGGTGGTATTTTTTTCTGGGCCCCCAACACAATGAAGGCACAGGGTGAAAACATGAATAAATAAATGACAATGCTTGACAATGAATGAAGCCAAATGACTGAGTGAAGTCACCACTGACATTACATAAGTTTGAAGAGGGGTGAGGTAAGTGGGCCAGGGCAGGGTCATAGAAGGATTCGTAGATGAGCTGGCATTTGGCTAAAATTTCCAAGAGGGAGAGGAGTTCAGTAGATAACAAGCAGAGGAGCAGGCACTCCAGGTGGGGATAAAAGAGTGAGCAGAACCTGGAGGTCTAAAAATTCAGTGGGTATTCAGGACAGAGTGAGCGGAAAATTTCATTGAAAAAGACACTAGATAGAATTGGAAAAATGGTTACAATGGGTTGAGGCTCAGAAAACAATACCCCAGATTGAAGTCCTCAGCAGCAGCCTCAGAAGAAAAAGATTTTCTCTGACCTTCTACCACCCTCCTGTTTCTCTGGCCCATTCTCCCCCAAGGCTAGCCATGGAAACTAGGATCCCTCTTCCCCAATGCGGGTCATAAAAACCAGAACCCCTTTTCCCCAGAGCCAGCCTTAAGACCTAAAAACACTATCTAACAGTTCCCTCAGCCTTTCTGTGTAAACACTGACCATAAGGAAATCATCTGGCCTACCTTGTTTTACTGTAGGTCATAAGACCCCCATTCCAGAGAGGCTCCTGGCCCATACCAAGAAAGAAGAAATATATGCTTGGAGTGGCCAAGAAGAATCTAGACAGACAGGCCTCGCTGGGTTTCCCCACTCAGTTTTAGCATTAGATCATACCTGTTTTGTCCAATCATATTTCTACATGGCTGTCCATACTTTGCTGAACCTAAGCATAAAATCAGAAAATTTCCCCCGTATCTTTTGGTCTTCATTCTGATGGTTCTCATGAATACAGGTTAAATAAATTTGTATGCCTTATTGCTGTTAGTTTATTTTTTATTTTTTGAGATGGAATCTCACTCTGCCACCCAGGTTGGAGTGTAGTGGCGCTATCTGGGCTCACTGCAACCTCTATCTCCTATGTTCAAGTGATTCTCCTGCCTCAGCCTCCTGAGTAGCTGAGATTACAGGCATGCGCCACTATGCCCAGCTAATTTTTTGTATTTTAGTAGAGACAGGGTTTTGCATGTTGGCCAGGCTGGTCTCAAATTCCTGACCTCAAGTGATCCGCAAGCCTCAGCCTCCCAAAGTGCTAGGATTACAGGCATGAGCCACTGCACCTGGCCTAATCCACTTTTTGAGAGCTGATTTTTCAGTGAACCCTCAGAGTTTAGGGTCCCTTGGCTCTACAAGTGCTTCAGAGTATAGAACTCTTATTTGCATAAGGTAGACACTCAAATATTTTCTAATGGAAGGACAGGAGTGCCAGGTTTGAGCAGGAAAGAGATTTGATCAGTGTGAGTTTTAGGAAGACCTAAAACTGGCCCTGCAGTGAGGAAAGAGTGGAGAGCAGGAAGCAGTTGCTTAGTTTCCTAGGCCTAAGAATATAGTGTTATCCGACCTAACTGGGATCCACTCACCCAGTGCAGCAAAGCCAAACAGGGGTTGCAATGAGAGAAAGTAAGGCATTTTTTTTTTGCAGGACACCAAGCAAGGAGAATTGGGCAGCTAATGCTTAAGACTCAAACTCCCAGATGGCTTACAGATAGGTGTTTTTAAAGGCAGAAGTCAGAGGTTATAAGCAGTCGTAAGTCAATACATGGAGGCCATACATTGCTTTGACCTAAAAAGGCTTACTTAACAACTCAAAGTGGGGGCCCATAGGTTATAGGTAGATTTGAAGATTTTCTGATTTGGAATTGGTTAAGGAGGTGAAGCTTTGTCTAAAAATTCAAGATGAGCAGAAAAGGATGTTAGCTCTGGCTCCAGGGTTGTAACTTCCTCCAGGCCCCTCAGGAAGAAATTGAGGACAAAGAATGGCAGTCAGAGTCCAGTCCTCAGACCCCTGAGGGATCTACCTGCCAGTGGATCCAGATGGTGGAGGTATACGTTCCTGAAAACAACTCAGGGACTTATGTTAACATATTCTCTTTGGTTTCTACAGGAAACCAAACATTCTGGTGGCTTTCTTGGCTATTGTTTTAAGCTACTATTAACTCCTTGCTTATTAAGTTGCTAATTTACTTCTCAAGGCTACCTCTGTGCCTGGAATTTCCCTTGAAGAAACTCAAGATTTTCATTTACTTCCACGCTTGAGGGAGCTTGCAAGCCCCTAAGAGGGGTCCCTGCTCCATCCAATAGTATCTGAATTAAGAACGTGGCAGTGTGACACAAATAGAAAGAAAGAGATGAGTTCATTCTAAGAAATGAATTAATAGTATTTGGCTAAATAAAATAGGAATTTTTTAAAAGATGTTTATTGAAATTAAATGTCAAGGTTAAGAAATGAGGTTCTCAATCCCAGATGTTTTGTCTCTCCCATCTCCCTCCCTTCCCACAGACTGTTGATAAAGAAGGAATGAATTTAGACAAATAAAGAAAATACTGCACTTTGTTACTTCAGGGTGTTGGTGAGGAGTTTTGAGCTCTGCCTGCACAGAGATGCAGTTCCATTAATGCATCTTAAGAGACAAAAGGCATCCTGCAGGGCATCTCTGAAAATTCTTTCCCCTCCTGATTTCCAAGTGAAGGAATTTATATGCCGATAGTTTCCCTTGAGCATTCTTTCTGGTAATGAAAATCCACAGTCAGTATTCACATTCAAAGCAGACTTTCCCCAAGGCCACACACATCCAGACTGGCAGCCTGAGTGCTGCTGCCCTCTCCCTTCCTCCCTCCCCCAAGATGCTTTCTCTAAACAAATTACAACTGTAGGAAGGAGGAGATCAGTACTTGGGCACCAGAGGTTCACAATATAAATACCACATACAGCTGACTGAGTCATTTTGCGTACATGCATCTGCCCCAAATTAAAAATACTTCTGAATGGAATACCACAAATGTCTTTGAAGTTCATTACTGTAGGGAGTTATGTGCTGTGGGGGCCTTTCCCTTGTTTATGTAGCATGTCAGGGTCTCAGGGAAAGGCTGAGGGAAGTGAAGTAACCACTCTGGTTTACATTATGGGACGCTTCACAGAGATGAAAAGATTCTGTGCATTAAGTCATACTGCCCATGTTATTACCACCAGGGCAGATATGGCAAAGAGTAAATCAAGTTAATCTGCTGGGGCCTTGGGTTATGTATGTGGGGATTATTACAGGAGATAATTTCATGCTCCTGGGAAAGTGCAAGTTTGCAGAGGACTCAATGACCTCTTAGCCTATCCCCCAGTCTATGGTTTTCATAAGGTCTTTACCATATTTTCTCCCTCATTCTCTCATTGTAAAGGTTTACTAATGTCTCTATGTTTATTTAATGAACAATTTTCTTACATATAGAACACTGGGAAGTTGTCATTGGGAGGATCTCAAAGAAAAAAGTACAACATAGTCTGGGAGAGAGTGACCGACTTATCTCATTTGCAAGCAAGCAAATAGGGACTTAAAGACGTTCAAAATCCAATTGTTTTAAATGTTATGCAGACCAAACAAAACTGTCTACGGGTGACACTGTTTCATGTGTCTAAAGGTATAGAAACTTCATAAACCACAGCAGAAGAGCCGTGGTGGAGAAGTCATGAGAGAAATACAGGTGGAGCCAAAAGGATTTTGTACATGTTCCTATTCACAACTGCATTGCTTTATCTTCCTTCTGTGTGCCATGGGAGTTGAAAGGTACACATTTCAGATGACACTTGCTCTTATGGCACTTTGAATAGCATGCTTCTTCAGTCCATTCTCATCTGATAAGACTTTCCACAATAATTCTTATGAAAAAATACGTCTTTTAAATATATCTACGGCTCTTACTGAACTCCCTCAATGACCAATTTTATCTAAGAAAATAAAAAATTCTGTAATTCAGTAGAAAGTCTCCTTCATTTGAAAGCACAGCAGGAGAGTTCCTCAAAGCTCCTAGGTTTGTTTTCCCAGCCTATAAAGCTGCCTTAAATACAGTGTGTGCTTCCCTTAAGGGTTTTGTGAAAGTTGGCAAAGATAGTCTTTTGGAAAGACTCTCCTTCTATCTTAAACATTTTCCCACCAAGCTACCTACATAGGCAGGTGAAAATTAATGAGTATCCTTGAGGTATTTGTGCGAAGCTCCAAGCAGAGCATAATTAAAAACCTTTGAGACCTCCTTTTTATCATAAAAATTCAACTCAGTTTTTCTCTCTATTCCCTAATATGGTTTTTTTTAATCGATGTGCTGAACTAGTAGGTTAGAAAACTGGCACAGACCTTTACAGAAGCAAAGCATAATTTGGTGTGTGTGCTGGCAGGGGAGAGGTGTGGGAGGTGGTGACAGGAAGAAAGAAATAGATAAATAGGAAATCCAACCAGAAATGGCCACGGGGAGAACCAGGTAATATGCATGTAACTCACACTGAAAAGCTTAGGGTAAAGTCTGATTTATGGTATAATAGTGCTCCCAAAAAAGTTCCAAGCAAACCCAGTCTCATATCCTGACTCTTTTATTGACTCAATTGCACTTCATTTCCTCTATTAGGTTGAAGTACTTTCTACTTGAGTTACATTAAGTCAAAATATAATTTTTATAAAGTTAAAGACACAATTCCCAAAAAGATATTTAGGGAGCACTTGTCGAAAATTTATTTACCTAATTAACAAAGAAACCACCAGGATGACAAAGCTCATACAAAGATAGGGGAAACTACTATATATGGCCAAAGAAAGTGCTGAAATAAGACTGCTAAGTAAAATGCTAAAATCACAGCCTTTGCTGTTATCTCATCTACAATTCAGAAATGTTTGTATATTTACCAAACAAAATCATTTGCAACTTTTCAATCTTTACCAAGGTAACATCTAACTTTACTGAGCCTGAGTCCTCATCAATTGTAAGGCAGGCAATGTTAGATCGCCTACCAGTGCCTCACACACTAGTGTGCATAAGAATCACCTGGAGGGCTTGATAAGAAAAGGTGTTAGATCTAATCCACAGTAGTACATCTAGGGTGAGGCCCAAGAATTGACATTTCTAACAAGTGCTAGATGATGCCTCTGCTGCTGGTCCAGGGACCAACTTTGAGAACCACTACTCTAGTTTGATGTTAAAAAGGCTTGCAGTAATATTTCTGCCTTATTTTCAAGTGTCACATATAGCAGAATAAATTGTTAAAGACTTTTAAATAGGCCAACAAGATTATTAGATATCCCTGATAGAAAACTAGGCATTGTCTAATTTCAGATTTTTCTGACTCATTGGGGTTTTCATCTTTCATTGTTTTTGAGCTATTTAGAGCTCTGTAATTTGTAAATAACTAGTAGCAATGCAAATGATTCTTGTCTATAGACATGCAAATTAATTTTGTCAAGGTGAAAGGATAATTGATTTCTCTCTCCTACCCTCCATTCTCACCCCTCTGTAAAACACCACTTGTGCATTTATTTGTTAATTCATTTCCTGCATCTTTTATATATGTATATATGCAAATACATACATGGTAACATATATACACAAATATATTTCTCTGAATTTTCCTTTGAACTGTTTGTCACAATTTACTGTTTCCCTTAATTAATTAAACAAAATCTTTGGTGTATATTTATTTTATATTACTATGAGTCATGATAAATCTTGTTTAAAAACTTATCTTTCAAAGGCTGCTTCTTTTTAAAAATAATTCCCAAGTTTGGAATTTCACTTTTTGTTAATTCTGTTTTCATTGCAAATAAGTGAATGTCTTCTTCCAGTAGAGTTGGCTTGTGGTTTTCGTATTTCCTAACACTTAACAATCACTTTTAAGATTTAGTCTACTGGGCCACTGACCAAACTGAGATCCTATGGATTCCAGCTGCCTATTTGCTTTAACGAAAACACAGCTGCTCTTACTTTTTAATCCCTCTTTACTGTCGTCATTTATCTAAGTCAGTGAATTCATATTTTCTCCTTTCAATTGTATTACTTAGGAGGATAGTTTAGCCATTTCTATTATTCAGGGTGTTAACCTTCACCATTAATTAACAACAGCAAACCCATAAAACATTTGCTACCTGTTTCAAAGCATGGAAACTCTTTGTTAGACATCTGGAGTGTCAGGAGGAGGCAAGCTCGTGTGCCAACTTGGAATCCTTTGAATTTCTAGGGTCAGCAGGAAATCCTAGCTGGCTGGTGGGGTCACAGACAGATATTTTAAACTCTAAGTTCATGACCCTGGATGCTACCCAGCTTCTGATCTGAATTACTTCCTTCCAATAGAGCATCTGTGTTCTATAAGAGGAGCTCAGATTCTCTGCAAGGCCCCGGAAGACACCCTTCCTGGGCCCCTCAGCTCTGGAATTCATAACAGACCCAAGTTTGACGCTCATTGCTCAGTTCTTCCTCAACCCACTCTCAGCCACTACATTTGGAAGACAAACGAAGCACTCAATTCTACCCAGAAACTATTGTCCTTGCTTTATTTCCCAGATGACTATAAAATGCTATAGGTTGTATTATCAGGAATATGGAAGACAGGCTGAGTTCACTTCAAGTAATTATTTTGTGTCAAAAAAAAAAAAAAAAGATGCCACTCATTTCACCTGCTTTAGGAAAATAAGGCCCTGAGGTTTTCTGCCAATTGTTTTCTTTAAGTTGTTGCTATGTATGGTATCCTCCAGATTAACATTTAGCCTCTCTATCCCAAGTACTTAGGTTTCATAGAAAATATTCCTAGGACGCCATATTTTAACTAATACCTTAAGATGCTTTTCAAAGGAGGGTATGCATCACCTTAAAATTTCATTTGCACGAAACTTTTCTTAATATTTCCCTAGGACCCAAGAGTTCCTAACTGTAGTCAGGACATCCATGCTCTAACATATCTTCTTAGTCTCGCTTTGCCATTTCATCTATGTAGTTACCAAAAGGAAAAGACAATGATAAAGAAATCTTGCACTGAGTTCCTCAATTTAAATGCTAATTGGAGAACGGAGGTGTGACTCAGATACCAGAATATGTTGCCTCCAATCTTTCAGCTACCTGGGGTCACCTTGACCTTTTAAATTTGTAATCTCCTAATGGGCTCTTCCTGCCCACTGCACAGACAAAATCAATTCACCGAGACCACAACATTGCAGTAGGGAAAGAGTTGTTTGTGTTTTGTTTTGTTTTGTTTTGTTTCGTTTTGTTTCGTTTTTGAGATGGCATTTCACTCTTGTCACCTAGGCTGGAGTGCAATGGTGCGATCTCAGCTCACTGCAACCTCTGCCTCTTAGTTCAAGCCATTCTCCTGCCTCAGCCTCCTGAGTAGCTGGGATTACAGGGGCCCACCACCATGCCCAGCTAATATTTATATCTTTAGTAGAGATGGGGTTTCACCATGTTGGCTAGGCTGGTCTCGAACTCCTGACCTCAGGTGATCCATCCGCCTCGGCCTCCCAAATTGCTGGGATTATAGGAGTGAGTCACCGCACCCAGCCTGGGAGACAGTTTAATTGACGTGAGCCTGGCCCACATGGGAGAACTGGAGTTATAACTCAAATCAGTCTCCCTAAAGGCTGGGAGCTTAGGGTTTTTATGGACAACTTGGTGGGCAGGGGCTCAGGAATGGGTGTTGCTGATTGGTTGGGGATGAAATCATAGGAGTGTACAAAACAGTCCTCATGTAGAGTTCACCTCTGGGTGGGGCCACAGGATCGGTTGAGTCATGAGTCATGAGTTCCAGTGGGGTCAGTCTGAAAGACATAGCAGTTGGGAAGGTCACAAATCTTGCGACCTCTGGCCACATGAGTCCTGAGCAGTGAAGGATTACAGAAACTACACCTATCTTACCAGAATTCAGGCCCCTGTGGTAATCTTAACTTTGTGGCCTTCCATTAGTTTTACAAAGGTGGTTTAGTTTGGGAAGGGCTATTACATCTTTGCTTTAAGGTTAAACTATAAACTAAATTTCTCCCAAAGATAGCTTGCCCTATGCCCAGGAATGACCGAGGACAGCTTGGAGGTCAGAAGCAAGATAAAGTCAACCATGTCAGATTTCTCTTACTGTCATGATTTTGCAAAGGCGGTTTCAGGTTTATAAAAATATTGATTCACAAACTCCATATATGAAGAGTGGGGAGGGGAAGTGCTGCCAGACAAAACACAGGATTATCCTAAATTGCCTGGGACACAATAAATGAAAAAAATTACTTATTGTTTATCTGAATCCAAATTTATTTGGAAATGCTGTATTTCATTTGTAAAATCTGGAAACCCTATGACGGAATAACTCATTGCACCAATACATTTGGATATCCTCGGAGAGCAGCACAAGTACTTCAGGTCATGTCAGGCTCCAATCTACTCAGTTGGTTTCATTCTTGTGCTCACTCATTTCCCTCCTTTTTCGTTGGCCCAAAACAGTCTCTTGCCCTTGATTTTTCCAAATCCCCGCTCAGTGCAATTTATAGTTTTACTGAACTTTCAGAAGTGCAAAGGGATGTGGCTTCTGAGTCAGAAAATCACGGCAGTTTTTCAGTCACCGTCACCACTGTTCATTACTGTTAAAGTCAAGCATTAAGCAGGCTGCACTTTAACATATTTCCTTGTAAATGAAAGTCTCTAGATACTGACCATTTGCATCTCTGTTGTTCCTACAGATGGGATTTCTGGCATTAGAATCATAAAGATTTTGTTTAAGAGTTGCTTAAGATATTTTTCACATCCTGAATTCCAGCAAAACAGCTGACATCAACCAGTCTGAAAACACAGGGAAACAGAATCAGCATGAGAATAAAGCTTCTTCATCTCCCTGTCCCATGAATTCACCATACATTTTTCAACCAATCAATGATCACCACACTTTGGCCCACTTCAAAACCCTAGACCCAAACTCCTCCAGGTGATAGATTTGAGGTTCCCTCCCATCTCCTTACACAGCGGCCCTACAGTTAAACCTGTTTCTCTGGTTCAACCCAGTGTCTCCACGTATTGCCTTGTCTCATGCATTGGGCAACAGATCCATTGTGGTTATAGCCTCATCTCTGTCCCTCAATTTTAGCTCCAGTCCCAACCCCCTAAAATCCCATACATTTCTAATTTTAGAATATTTTGAATCTAAGTTAATGCTGGGGACACTAGGCTTGCATTAAGGCCTTAATCTACAATATAAACACGTACCTAAATGAAAAGCAGTTACTCTTGAGCTGCATTTCATTATCAGTGCTTAAATTACAACTTTTAATTCCCCTCTATTTAGAGGGAGAAATAAATCCTTTAGAAGGTTTAGAAGAGAAGACTGAAAACGTTAGGATTGTCATCTTGAAAAATAGCTGTCTTAGGCACAAATGAGTCAACAGATGTACCAAAAGTTAAAATAGATGTTAGCAATTAGTTCTTTATCTCTGTTAAACCTTTATCTACAGGAAAATGGTCAAAGTACTTCATGAAAGATTTTGATCACCTGCATCAATAGGCCTCTTGAGCCTGTACATACCAAAGGGATCACATTAAGAGCAATAACTCAACTATTAACATATGCCTCCTCTCAATATAAAACTTATAGTGACTAGTCAAAGCATTACACATCCAATTTTCAGACTCTCTTGAGATGCCTCACTAATTACATCCACTGCTACTTGACAAAAACTCTCTCCTTTGACCAACACTTTAGTCAGGATCCCTGTGTCCTTTCCTTGACTAGGCTCAACCTTGGGTTTACCTCTATGCTTGTAGAATCCAGTTTTAACAAGAGTCTTGCTAAATTACTTTAGCAAAAATCACCTCAATATCTTATCACCCTAGCCTGCCTACCTTCAACAACGATCCTCCTGTGACAGTTTAGCTAGAAACTCCTTGTTCTTGATGCTTCCTCTTAATTTTCCACCCACTGACTCCTTCCATCTTGGTTGTAATCTCACTTGTCCTTGTCAAAGACAGAGTTGAGTCCAATCTTCCCCCGCAATGTGAGACCCCATTGCAGTGCTCCCTGTATTTATCTCCATGGCCCCCTTGAATAAAGTCTGCCTAACTAACAGGTGTCATAACTAATTTTTTTCACTGAAAAATATTTTAGACACTGTATACACTAAAGATAGTTGACAGTAGCATCTCCCCAGGGCCACTATGCCAGTGCCTTCTGTGAGAATTTGGATGTTGTATGAATCATCTTTTCTTGATTTTCTGTATTTTATGATGCTTTGATATCTTGGGGACTTGCAGACCTGAGAAGGAACTGCCCCTCCCAGGGTCAGTTAATCCCTAGAGAGAGCAGACAACTTGCCTGTGAGCCCACAATTGGTATACAAATAAGCCCACGGTCAGGTGCTGGACAACTAGAAACAACCCCTATAGCCCACAGCCTGCCAAAATTATTCTAAGCAACCAATCCTAATCCCGCTCAGCTGCTTGCCATGCTGCACCCATTCCCTCCATTGAAAACCACAGTAGAGGCTCTGGCCCCTCCTTTCTCCTCATTCCTTTTGCCCTTAACCAATCCTGATGCTTCTCCATGTGACCCTCTGTGGCATGGAGTGATCCCTCCTTTCAGGACCTGTGAGTAACAAATTACCTTTTCAATGGCATTTGTCTCCTTATCTGTTGGCCTCACAATACCTGAACAAAAACAAAATCCTGGGTGTATTTAAAAACAGATGTCTGTGAAAAAGATGCTCTCTACCAGGGTTCTCAGGGCAATCAACTCTCAAGGTGCCCTTGAAGGATTTATTGCATGTCCTTGTTAAAGCAAACTAAATATGGCCTGAGAAGGACTCTGTACTTCTATATTTGAGTCCTTGTGGATGAACTGTAACCTAGCTTAATAGTCAGACAAAATTGAAAACCTAACTTAATAGTATACACCTGTAACAATAGCTGAATGTTGGCCAATTCCAGCGGCCATATTTCAACCGCTCATAGACTGCTGAATGTTCAAACTGCTTTCAAATAAGGCAAACGCCGAGCTGTAACCAATCTCGCTATTTCTGTACCTCACTTCCAATTCCTGTATGTCTTTATCTTTTCTGTCTACAAATTTGTTCTGACCACGAGGCATCTCTGGAGTCTCTCTGAATCTGCTGTGATTCTGGAGACTGCCCAGTTCATGAATTGTTCATTGCTCAATTAAACTCCTTTAAATTTAATTCAGCTGAAGTTTTTCTTTTATCACCCTGAAGCTTTCACTACCACCATCATGTCAGGAAGCCAGAGAGGGGAGGAAGATTCTTCCTCGTGGTTGTCACCTATGGCTCAAAAGCTCCAAAGTACATTTGGAACACAGTGTCTTCAGCTTCTCTGCCCTCCTTCATAGAGCTCAAATACTAAATTTTGGGATCAAAATTAGGGATCAGCTTTCCCATTCTCCACCCTTGCCCCTCCCACCCAGCCACAGGCCCACACAAAACTTCCTTGGATGCAGCCCTTTCCCAGGCAAATCAATTGATGTGAATCGACTCATGCAAGTGTCTGCCTTCTAGATTCACTGTCAGTGAAACAGAGGACCCAACTGCTGATAAGGACTATCCTCGAAATTCATATGCTATTGAATATTAGGAGGAATTTCCAAGGTAGATTTACATACTTGCCTTCCAAGACTTTAGAAGTAGAATGATTTATCCATTGTTTGATTGAAATAAATTATGAAGGGAACCTATGACCCTACATTGTTCTATACTTTATTGAACTGTATAATATATACATATCATGCATAGAGTAATGTATGTGTTTATGCACGTGTACCTTATATATAAACACATATGTACAATATATATTCACAATTATATACAATAAAAATGTTGCAAAACACATAATATGTTCACTCAGAGAATATGTGAATTTCCCTCAGTGTAGGAGCAGCTTAGTTCATGGTTCTCACTAGTAGATAGAGCCAGTAAAAACGCTGGGCTGGCAAGAGATCTAAGCTAAGATATATTCCCAGAAAACTTACAGCAATTCTTGTTATTTCCCTTTCCTCGGACACATAGCCTGACTCTAGCCAGAATATAACAGGCCCAAGGCAGAACCACAGACGAGCCCTTTTCAAACGTCTTTCTCCAAAAGGAATTGTCTCATAGGAATCATACTTGGGTATTATGGCAATGCCCAGCTGCTCATCAAATTCCTATTTTCTTCTAGACGCTCAGCACTATGCTATTTTCTTGCTTCCCATGAAGTCAGGCATGCACCTGTGACTGAATTCTAGGCCATGGAATGTGAGCAGAAAGGATGTACAAGTATTTCCAGGCCAATCCTTGTAAGAAGTGGATCTGCAGGCCGAATGCTGAAGGTAACTATGATGGTGAAGCCATAAGATGACTTGGTCCTTATGGCTCTACATGGATGACAGTCAACCTGTAAGCAGAAATACCCACTAGGAGTTTAGGTGAGTACAAAACAAAATTCTATCACATCTGAGCCCTTTTACACATGGGGATCTATTTGCTGCCACAGCTCAGACTCTCTGCTAACACTGGTATCTACTGTTTCAGCAGCTTGAACCACAAACTGATGTTCCTCCACACTTCAGCAAACACCAAAGGTTATTTTCTATTTCCTCTGGTTCTCCCACATTGGAATGGCTGAAATCCTACAGACTGTGGAAGCTATTGAAGATCAAAGCTAGTCCATGCCAGGTGATGTTTCTGCAAACCAGCATCTAAAGATTCTACTTCAGGGATTATGGAAAGAATATACTTTGTGATTGCTTTTAATTGGTACCTGTCGTCTGCTTGATAGAATTTTATTAACAGAAGTGTAAACATTCATTGCAATCTCAGAACACAGGAATCTTAAGCAGCTTATGAAATTCAATCAAAGTTCTTTTTATCTTTAGTGTTTGCTGATAACTCATTAAATGTTTCTCAGTGTTACACGTTCTGCAGCAGAAATATGCCTTGCAAAGAAAAGTGATAACATAGAGATGTTAACACAGCAAAAGGGTTGAGGGTTGCTCAACACTGCACAAAGTAGTAACAACCTTTCACTACAAAAGACTACTATTAACAGGAGAATAAATAGTCCTTAGATATTACTATTTTTTAAAAAATGAATAGAATCTACCAATTTTTTGCCCATCATCCCAATGTTATCAAAGCCATGTACATTTCACACACACACACACACACACACACACACACACGCATGCACATATACTTTTTTGGTAGAATTTAAGTTCTCTATATAACCCCAGGAGATTTTACAGTGAATCTAAATTCTACCAGAGATGGAAATGTTCTAGAGGTCTGTAGTCCATTTGATTCTCTGGAATGCACTTGTTTTGTAACAGTCTCATTCTAGCAGATGTGCCCACAATAAGGCAGTAACAAATCTCGTTATTTACACACACTCAGCAGCTTAAGCACTGAGGTGTTCAATGACAATATACCCAACTAAATCTCAGTTTCTCCATTGGTCAATGTGCATCTACAAAGTAGAATCAGACAAATGGGCTATGACTGTATTAAAAACAAAGCTGGATTAGGCTGATAGAATGGAAGTCCTCACATCTAGGCCAATTTTATACTGCCCACACGGGCTGATATGAATATTTCACGTTTAACTGGGAAGTGGTTTCTCTGAATACAGAAACTAGACATCAGGGGTTCTTTCTGGAATTAGGTGACCCAGTTTCACTGCTGACACTTTTCAGATATGCAGCATAGGAGGGGACATACTCAGCAAGAAGCCTCTGCTATAAGCTCCTAAGTGACACCAAGAGAAGTACTCTCTGAGAAATTAGTCACAGCAACTTTCTGACTATTGGAAAAATCCCTTTACTTGAATGTCACAGAAGCCAATGTGATCAGAGGCCAAAAAAATGGTACTGAGATGCTGTAACTCTCAACCTCAATCATAGTTAAGATTTTATATATGGCTACATTAAAATCTGAATAAATTACCCTGTTAAAATAATATTTGTCACATTGACATGTAACTGTGACTCTACACGTCTGATCTCTGTCTGTTTAACCCAGAGATAGGCACTATCAGAGAGTCTTTCTGGGTTTTGTTACTATGTTGTTCTCTTCTTATATCTCTTGGGATGGATGGTTGGGAGTAAGGAAATGACTCAAAAATATGAACTGGACCTACTGGGGTCTTACACTGTGGCTTTGTCTAAAGCTAGTCTTCTTTTTCCAGCTCCTCCCTTGCCCAGGATAGTCACAGAGTGGCCTGTAGCTCCTCTGGTGGCCTCATTTCTCCATGCCATCATGGCCCCAGGGAAATTCACTCTCACTCCAAAATGCCACTCTTACGGTCATTCTCCACAGTCATCAATGCAAACATCATCCATCTGACATTCTATCCTCTCCACGCTGCTCAGCACCAGTTTCTGCAGTTCAGGGGACACTCAGTCCTCTTCTGCTACCACTATGCCACCATCCACCCAGGCAATTTTCTCTTACTATGGGAATTACAACTTTATTGTCAAGTGCTGTAGAGTTTAAATCTTTGGAACACAAAAGAACTCTTCTATCTTTGCTGGGGATAATGCTTAGCCTTTAGAAATGAAGGTTCATCTTCTTCAGATGATGCAATAGTTCATCTGCCATTCCCAAAACCTGCCTCTTCAATGCAACTGTTGGTCACATTTTCACATCTCACTCCATGAAGTCCTCAAAAACACACTCTGCTCAAATAGGATTCATCACCTGGTAATGCAACATTTTATTTGTAAAGGCTCCATGACTGGATTGGGAAAAGTTTTTGCCAGTGTATATTAGTCATCTTTTTATCCCCAGCACATAGAAAGCAGTTCCTGGCATAGTAGATGCCCAGTACACTCTTAATGAATGACTTTTTAAATTTTTATCAGTTTAGCAGTACACATTCTTAAGCATGACACCATAACTATCTTCTCTTCCCTTTATATCATGTTCTCCTTCTCCTTCTTTCTTGTAATTGCTTCAGAGGAGCAACCACAATGGAAATCGACACCTTCTTTCTTCTGTAATATATTTCACTCTAATCAGGCTTGCCAGCAGAATGACTTGGGCCAGAGCACAGCCCTGTAATTTAATGAGTAAAGTGCATTTAGCAGGTAATAGATGCCTCAAAAATTCACTTTAGCTACGTTTAGCTTTGGTCACAGCAAAATAATTAAGAGCCCTTGGCTACTCTTCCTTCTCAAATAAATACAATGTGAATCTAGAAGATAGTAAATTAAGTTTCAAAACCAGCTGGTTGGCCTTATATCTTCTATCAGCCAAGTGGTCGCCAGTGTAAATAACACTCATTTCTCTCCGTGTCAAGACTTGGTAAGTTTGGACTGCTCTGAGTGTGGCTGCATATTCTCCTTTCCCTTTGTGCCTGGGACCTCACCACTAGCTTCAGCTCTGGGTCTCAGGAAACAGACCTCATCTGGTTTACATTTCCTTTGAGCCCTGCTCTACAGGCTAATGGGGAGATTTCAGATTTCTTTGCTAACACTATGGGCTAAGTAATGAAAATCCCAATGGAATTCAGACTTCCTCAGTATTTATATATGTCTGTGGGGGCAATTTTGAGTTAATAATCTTTTCCTGAAACCACTTTATATTTAACAATTATTTCTGGCATTATTCCCTCTTTCCCAAAGGAAATTTCCTTAAGTTTATTGCTAGCACATACATAAAATGGTCATTCTAAAATGCTATGATATTGTTTGGCTGTTTAGTTTACTTAAACTAATTTAAAAACAGCATAAATTAGTTTACTGAAACTAATTTATAACATTTATTATGTTTTAATATAAGGATATATTTAAAGAACAATTAGAAAATAGGAAATTTTTCAGAAGTACTTGGTCTTAATTACCAAGTTATTTAATCTAAACAAAGCCATAAATTTCTCTATGTTTGTTTCTCTTCCTCCGTTTAGTTTCAACAACAAATACATGCGTTCAATGGGATGATCTTAGTTTGGTTTAGATTCATCCTCTATCATACAACCGTTAACTTCTTCAAAATATTAACAACTTGGGCACCTCAGGTATTCCATATTACTTAGAAATTGGGACTTTCTAAAAAACCCTTCTCATTTAAATAAAATGTATCCTATTGTAGATTGACATAGTTGTGAATTATGACCTAGACTGCTTTCATTTCTATGTCTTTGGCTTTGAAACTTTACCTAAGTAGCTCATATGTGACATTGCAAAGTGCTAGTGTTAACAGAGGCTGAGGAGATGCCTGGTTTATCAGATGCAGTTTGGAGAAGTTGGTTTCTTTCCTTCTCTTTTTAAGAGTCTCCTGTCCCTTTTGAGGCTCCATAGCAGCCCAGTGAACTGCAGGAGTTGGGCTGCTTTTCACTTGAAGTCAGCCATCTTGTTTTGTGGGATACTCTTCATGTTCAATTACAACTAGGGCTAATGGGCTCTCTCTTCAGCCAGCGTGGTTGACAGGCAGCAGGGCAAAGAGGGAAGCAACAGAGAGGGGATGTGGCAAGGGTTCTGGGACTGCTTCCACCATTTGCTTATCATGAGACAGCAGGCTCAGCTTCTCTATCTTTCAAATAAAAGCAATAAAACGTATCTTAACAATTTCAGAGAGCTATTACAAAGTTAAAAAGGGGTGGATATACTTTTAATGCATTTAATATACTATTATTTTAAAGATGATGCTATAAACCCAACAGAAAACTAAACAATTTTTTAAGAAAGCAATTTATAAAAGTGAAAATACTAACCGTCAACAAATACATGAAGATGTTACCTTCCATAGTGATTAAAGAAATGCAAATTCAACTGATAAAGTTTTTTTAAAAAAATTGACTCATCAGGCTGATGCGAGCAGTAGGAAATGAGTTTTCTTACATATTGTAGATGGAAGTATAATTTGGCCTAACAATAAAGGGAAACATTTTTCAAATGAATACAATTTAATATACATAAGCTTTATCCAGGAATTCTACTTATAAAAATCTATTCTAAGAAGATAACCAGAAAAGTATGCAAATATCTGTGTATAAAGATGTTTGGTACAATATTATTTATAATAGTGAACAGTATAGTTAGAACAAGCAGTAAAGTTATTATCATTTTGGCAGGATATAAATGATATAATGGGCAGAGTTTATTTTGAGTGCATTTAAGGTAAACTGGGAAGACACTGCATTGTGAAATGGATTCACCTTTTTTTCTGAAAGTAATATTTGAGGTAAAAATATAGACTGTCTAACAGTGCACAGGAAATCTATGAGTTTGAATCACA
Organism: Chlorocebus sabaeus; assembly: GCF_047675955.1. Lineage (NCBI taxonomy): Eukaryota > Metazoa > Chordata > Mammalia > Primates > Cercopithecidae > Chlorocebus > Chlorocebus sabaeus. The sequence goes on from NC_132913.1 coordinate 38,185,893, forward strand.
TTTTCAAGACATATCTTCTTTGTCCTAGTCATTCTATCTCATTCCATAAACTTCTCTTTTGCTAAATTAAGATTACCACTTTCAGCATGTTTCAAATACACTCATATGACCCCTTCTCCACTGCCAACTCACATGCAAGCACACACACACCCCACATTTTAACTACAAATGCTAAATTCAGGGGAAAATGTCAGAAAAGGTTTCCTTCCTTTAGGTTAACGGCATGCTGATATGACTTTCTGAAGGTTAGGGAGGTCTTTCCCATAGATATGAGCCTTGGGCAACAGATTTGTTATCATTTTCTTAGTTATTACATGTTATTTCAATTTTCACAAGTGAAGCAGAAGAGACTGTTGTATTGGGAAAGTATCAGAAGAAAGGGAGAAGGAGTCATAAATATACTCGAGTATTTTTTAAAGTACCTGAAACATAGTAGGTGTTCAAGAAATATTTGCTGAGTGAATAAATACTGCATCCCTTGCTAGAGACTTCCACCATGAGCATGGCCCTTGCTGAGAGTAGTATCACAGCTGATAAGCCTGATTTAGAGCTGAATGCATCACAGGCAGAATATGACTGAAAGTGACTTTTTTTGGAGAAATTCCCCCTACTTCATAATAATTTAATGAGGACATGAAGCAGTAGAGAATCTCTACTCTTAGGAGTTCCATATCACGAACTCAACTTCACCAAAGGTAGACTGTTAAACAAATCTTTCCTTTGTCCTGAGAAACACTGATTAAAATGAAGGGGCATTAGTACTGTTCTTTACATTTCTTGACATGTTAAAATATAAGTTCTAGGGATATGATGTACAGCATGGGAACTGTAGTTATTAATGCTGTATTATATACTGGAAATTTTCTAAGAGAGTAGATCTGTGGTAAGAAGAGTGTTCTCACCATACACACACACACAAATGGTAACTATGTGAAGAGATGGATATGTTATTTAGCTTGACTGTAGTATTCAGTTCACTATGCATATGTATAGCAAAACATCACATTGTATATCTTACATATAGACCATTCTTATTTAAAAAATTAAAAATTTTTAAAAAGTAATACATTCTGGTTATAAAGGCTGTAGCCTATGCTTGTTACCTGAACAGAGGAAAAAAGGAAGTCTTTGATCATTCATGTACCACAGAATGTAGGGAAGTCTTTTTCTCACCGCTTTTGGAGGTCATTTTCCATTCCATTTCATCCACGTCCTCCTGAGCTCATTTCTTGAGCCTGCTCAATAAGTCTTAAAGTGTTCCCACCAAGTCAGGATAACTCTACCCATCATGATTCATAGAGGTGACCAACACCACTCTACAGTTTTTTCCTCAATGATAGCCTGTGGCCGTGGGCAAAACCCAGGAATTTACATGTCTACCCTCTTTAGAAAAGACTCATTTCTTCTAAATAATCACAGTAATGAGATCTTCCGGAGCAGCCACAAAAAAACTACTTTGTGGCCGGGCGCGGTGGCTCAAGCCTGTAATCCCAGCACTTTGGGAGGCCGAGACGGGCGGATCACGAGGTCAGAAGATCGAGACCATCCTGGCTAACATGGTGAAACCCCGTCTCTACTAAAAAAAATACAAAAAACTAGCCGGGCGAGGTGGCAGACGCCTGTAGTCCCAGCTACTCGGGAGGCTGAGGCAGGAGAATGGCGTAAACCCGGGAGGCGGAGCTTGCAGTGAGCTGAGATCCGGCCACTGCACTCCAACCCGGGCGACAGAGCGAGACTCTGTCTCAAAAAAAAAAAAAAAAAAAAAAAAAAAAAAAAAACTACTTTGTACAGGAAGAGGAAAAAATATCTTAGAACGGGTCTTTTTAACCAAATAAAAAAGAATATTGAGCTAGTTATGAAGTTATTCTAGAAATGGTTGCATCTTAATTTGGTCTGTTTAGTTTGTTCACTTTCCTTCAGTTCTGCAACCTCATAGTTGATCTGTAAATGAGGAAATCTACATATAGTTTTGTCAGCATTATGATTTGATCACACTACAACTCAGATTTGCCTAGAAAAAGGTTGTTTCTATACCATTCTATATACTAGAATCTATATAATAGTCTATAGTTTACAACCACTGTGACCTTCCTCATACGCTGTCTCCCAGGGTAGCAGGGAAATTTAACTGGTCCCATTAATGGCAAATCAGTGTACAACTGTCTCTTTCAGATAAATCTTCAGTCTTCTGCAGCCATGCTCCATGCCCTTTCTCCTCTCTGTCCCCATCAAAGGTTGTATTCTTTGTCTGCCTGTTGAGCCATTTGTCTGCTTGCTACATGGACATCTGTGGTCAGTAAACTTGAGCTCTGTTTTCCCTTGGGGTGGATCTCCCTGCCATGATCATGTACCTATTCTCAGTCACCGTGCAGTGGTGCTGGCCTCCCTCTCTTGTACTAGAAGTCTGCCCAGCAGACACAGGACCACTTAAAGCCCACCTCTAAAAAGTATGCCTCCCTGTTGCCCAAATTCACCCATCAGTGCCATTAGTTATTTTTGGCATCCATAAGTTTTACTATAATATAGCTGCCAAAGTGGTGTTGAGACCACCCTCTGAGGTGAATCCCAAATGGGAACTGAGACAAACTCCTCTCAGCTTTTGCCTCCCCTTCAGTCTTTCCAATGCAGCCCTCACCCTAAGACTGTGTCATGGACTGAGGTTGGAGCAAACGGGTAGAGCACACACCTCTCACTGTCTGCCTCCCAAAACTCTATGCTCTTTTTCTCCCCATAATCCACCAGAGTTATCACCATACCCTCTTCCTTGCAAGTGTAAATGATGAACAAGATTCAACTGACCAGAGAACATAAATCACGGGCTTTAAAATTATTCATTACATTAAAAATAGGGTTACCATGTGATCCAGCAATTCCATATCTGGGTATATACCCAAAAGAATTGAACGCAGAAACTTAAAGAGATATTTGTACACCCATGTTCATAGCAGCATTATTCACAATAGCCAAAAGGTAGAATAAACCCAAATGTCCATCAACAGATGAATGACTAAACAAAATGTGGCATATTCATACAATAGAATACTATGCAACCTTAAAAAGGAAGAACAATCTGACATTTGCTACAATACAGATGAACCTGGAGGACATTACGCTAAGTAAAATAAATCAGCACAAAAAGACAAATAGTATATGATTCCACCTATATGAGATACCTAGAGTAGTCAAATTTATGCAGCCAGGAAGTAGAATGATGGTTGCCAGAGACGAAAGAGAGGGGAGAATGGGGAATTACTCTTTAATGGATATAGAATTTCAGTTTTGCAAGATGAAAAACATTCTGGAGAGGGATGGTGGTGATGGTTGCACACTATGAATGTATTTAATATACCACTGAACTATATCACTTAAAAATAATTTAAATGAGAAATATTATGTGTAATTTACCACAATGAAAACATTTCTTAATGTATTTATTACGCCTGTTTACATCAGCCAAAAAGACTGAACAGAAAAAAATTCTATGAGATGGCATGTCTAGGAAGCCTGTGTATATTCTGACTCTAGTGACACAAAAAGCAATGATTTGGTGATTCGAAAAGGAGGAAAGTAGGCAGGGAAGAAAGGGATCTTGAATAATGAGGGAAAGTCTTCTAGAAAGCCCTTCACCCAGAAGGTATTCAGGTTTGCTTCACTAAATGAATGCCCTGCCACTTTGTTTATAACAAAAGAAGGTTCATAATATTTATTTTTTCTGAAATTTTTGCTTTGCATACAGGGCCATACTGTTGGCCAAATCCAAAGAACACAACTGGAGTTTTAGTCTCTGTAAATGGTGCTCCCTGGAGTTGTGAAATACTCCATTGTATCCACAATTTCTAGAATAATACATGGTAAATAGGAAACAGTAGGAAAGAAGGAAGGAAGAAAAAAAGAAAGAAAGAAAAGAAGAAAGAAGAAAGGGAGGCAGAAGAAAGGAAAGAAGAAAGAAAGGAGGAAAAAATGAAAGGAAAGAAGGAAAGGAATTATATATATAAACTCCTTCTATGACATGGCTATAATTCTTTTTGCTGATAGAGTTTGTTGTATTTAATAAATGTCAACTTGGCTAGGCTATGGTTTGGTTAAACATCAGCCTAAATGTTGTGTTGCTGTACAGTTATTTTTTAAGATATTTCACCTATAAGAAATATGTTTAACATTTAAGTCAATAGACTTTGAGTAAAACCAATTCACTGCTATGGTGTGGGTGGGCCTCACCCAATCAGTTGAAGGACCTAAAAGAAAAGACAGAGGCCCCCTGAGGAAAAAGGAATTCTGCCTCCACGCAGCACAGCTTTCAGATTTGAGACTGCAATATCAATTCTTTCCTGTGTTTCTAGCCTGTCAACCTGCTCTCTGGATTTCAGACTTGCCAGCCCCATAGTCATGCAAGCCAATTACTTGAAATCTCTCTCTCTCTCTCTCTCTCTCTCTATGTGTGTGTGTGTGTGTGTGTGTGTGTGTGTATGTGCACGCATACACACATTCTATTGGTTCTGTTTCTCTGGAGAACTCTAATACAGATTTTGGAACTACGAATGGGATCTATAAATCCTCATGTGCCCCACCCCACCAGCCATAATCATGGAATTAAGGAGTGGAACCAAAATTAGAAAAACTCAACCAATGGAAAGATCAGGTTTGCATTCTCATTAGAGCAAAAATAGCAAGTTGATTTCACATCACTTGGCAACTCTTACCTGTTGGGAGAAGCTACCCGGAACACGGTACTGAGGATGATTCTGAGGCACAATCCAGGATCAGCAGGAAAACATACTGTGATCGAGGACTGGAATTTGTCCTGGGCTTATCCTGGGCCATGTATTTACTATCTTTGCTTTAGATGACAGAGCTCAAAATACTTTCTGTGGATAGAAATAAACATAGAGAAATATCCAGATGACATTATACTTCATTGTAATGGGCCTCAAATATTTTCACTTCTTTGGGGTACTAGATAGTTTTATTTAAAATTGAGTATAACATTTATTCTCTTGACCAGGTGTGGTGGCTCACACCTGTAATCCCAGCACTTTAGGAGGCCGAGGCGGGTGGATCACGAGGTCAGGAGGTCGAGACCATTCTGGCTAACATGGTGAAACCCCGTCTCTACTAAAGATACAAAAATTTAGCCAGGTGTGGTGGCAGACGCCTGTAGTCCCAGCTACTCGGGAGGCTGAGGTCGGAGAATGGCGTGAACCCGGGAGGCAGATCTTGCAGTAAGCCGAGATTGCCCCACTGCACTCAGCCTGGGTGGCAGAGCGAGACTCCATCTCAAACAAACAAACAAACAAAAAACACTTATTCTCTTCATCCTCCTGTCCATGTTCTCTTTTGTCTTCTCAAAGAAACTCCAAACCAAGGTGTTCCGCCTTGTAAAAGACAGAAATGGAGAAATAGCCTCTCATTCTGTCTTTCACACCAATATGCTCCATTCATTCCAAGGAAGCTGCACAATTCCCTCAGTCTACCCAACTAGTGGGAAACACCCCTCAAAGCCCAAAATGTATGATTGGTCTATAAATTTAGAACTTATACTTTGTAGAGTTGGTTTTAAGTACAGCAGTCTATTTTCTTTTCCATGCTGAAATCTCATAATTCAGTAGTGACTTCAATCTACAATAAAATATTGTTGACTTGGCTCAGAAAGATTTTCATTTGAGTCTCTCTAAGAAACACCAAACATGGTGAACTGCAAAATTAAAACTGTCTGTTGAAAGAATACGCAAGTTCTTACTCTTGACATTCTAGAAACTCTCATAAAGAAATCTCCTTTTGGTTCATTCCATTAACTCACTCATTTATTCATTCGCTCATCAGAGTATGAACATCAAGTATACAAAAAAAGCATAGGCTCTTTCCCAAGGTGGTGAAACTTGGTGGCAGAAGTCAAATAAGTTAACAACCAAAATACCAAGCAATAAGTCTTATGATAGAGTTGCTAACAGTTTTCTCTGTTAGCACAAAAGAGGGATACCTGGCTATCCAGGGAGTGAGGAGTGTTAGAGAGAAGGTAGCATTTCATCTGCATCTTGAAAAGCAAGTAGAAGTGATCCAGTTGATGAACACAAAATAAAGAGCTTTAAAGAGAAGAAAATGTAAGCACAGTCTCTAGGTCAGACAAAACACAGCCTCTTCCTGGAACCGCTAGAGTCGAGGGTATTCAGGGAAAAGTGATGAGAAGAGACTGGGGAAGAAGACAAGGCACGTGCAATGCCTGTCTGAAGAAACTTTGTGTCATGAGGGGAATGGACCTTATTCTGAAGGAGAAAGGAAGCATTACATTGAATAAAGCAAGAAGGTGACAAAATCAATCTTGCTGATTAGCATACTTGCCCAGATTTCTCTCTCCATACCCGCTCACCTCTCTCATTTGCATTTTAGGACTACCCTGGTTTCAGTGAAGAGTACATATCAGATGGAGACTAACCTGACACCAGTTACAGATCAATTACAGTGATCACCCAAACAAAGAATGGTGAGGGATTGAAGTAGGACAGTGGAAAGGCTACAAACCAGCAGAGGATCGATTCAGGAAACATGGATTGTCAGGATTCAGCCAACAATCAAGTGAAAAGGTAGTATGACTTAAGTGAGAGAGGAAGAGATAGATACCTGCAGGTGAAAATTATGCATCCCCAAATTGGACATGTCATAGAGTATGTTTCTTAAAAAATGGCAACAGCAAGAAAGACTGGTATTTATATTTTAAGGCAAATAAAAATTTCAGCACCTGGCTGTTAGTTTGCTGCGTTATTAGCTATACAGCAAACAGATGGGAAGGATGTTTGGGAGAAAGGAGAGATCATTTCACATTGGGATGGTAGCGAGCCATATCTCCTGTTACTCTGGCTCTTGCATAAGCAATTTACTATCAACCTGTGATTAGTTGAGCTTAGAGCTTAGGGGGGAGCAGAAATAATGAAGCAATCACTCCAAAAAGTATCAGTGTTTGACTTTAGAAAGCACTTTTGAAATGACATGACTACAAGTCTATCTCTTATTCACGGAATTCACATTATAAACCCTATAATTAAGCCTGATGCAGAGATGTGATTTGAAAGTTGGAAACTACTGCCACAACCTGCCTCCCTGCTCAAGTCTCACAAATTGTTTCTCTTGTGTCTGCATCTGATCATAGCATAGAAATCTCTAGGCCTATAAAATTGCTACCTTCTATTCTTGCTCCCTTTAGCCATTTGCTTTTGGTTATTTGAAAGCAGACAGTCTAGGCAGGACTAGCTACAGACTTTGCAAAGCCCAGTCAGTGCAAAATAAAATTGTGGCACCCCTTGTTAAGAAATTATTAAGAGTTTCATAATGGCAACTGCAGAGCATTAAACCAAGTGTGGGGCCCTTCTAAGAGTAGAAGCTGGTGGGACTGCACAGATCACATACCCATGAAGCTGGCCTTGAACTTCCACTTGGCTATAAAACAGGTGAGCTAAATTGTGTGGTGCAGAGGACAGGAAAGGGGGAGGCAGCATAGACCTATCGCCTCATTACACTTCGTGAAAGAAAGGAGATATCTATGTTATAGTCTGACAAAATCAAGCCAACCTGAATCTACCGACTTGTGCCTATCATTAGCACTTTACTCATTAAGCAGATGGATTAATCATGGGTAAACAAAAGGGAACAGCTGAAAATACCATTCACTATAGCTAATGGCAATTCTAATTTGAAAATGAAATGATAGGTGGGTCTATCAGTTATCAAGATACAATAATTAAATGAGGCATTCTCCCAACTGTTGTGTGGGGTGCTCAGAGGAGGAGAATTGAGGCATACCAGCTTCAAACTACACTCTCCATGGCACTCGAACCAAGTCTGGGAGTGAGGATGGATAATGATGAGCCACATCTAGACTTCAGAGAGGGACCTCCTTCACCTCGATTCCCGAAGTGAGGCCTCTGACAGTGGTGGAGTGAAACAGAAAAGATTGAGGAAAAGATACAGGGAAGGCCCTAACCTTAACCTTAATCCTGACTTATCTACAGATTGACCAGTCAGAGGAACTCCCTCTGAAAGGGCAGAAGCCGCAGGAATCCAAAGTTTCACTCGCTGCTCAATGCATTTTCATTTAGTCCATGTATTTATCCATTAAAGTAAAACACACACACACCCAAATGCACACTCATATTTTTGGGCCCCTGCTGGGATTGGAGCACACTAAGCTTGTGATCTACACTATATAACTAATTCATCTTAGGTAGGTACATTCACATTACAAATGCTTGCCATCCTAATAGCTAATCTATTGCAATATGTCTATGAACTGGTTCCCATGTCCTGGGCCTGAAAGAAGTTGCCGTGGGACTAAAGTAGATAAAAGAGGAGATCTGGAGAGATTTGCTGACAGCCATGTCTTCTTCCCATTCCTGTGTATTTAATCCCTAGGGGAGCTGATTGGAGACATTCTGATTACTCTCTTATAGACTGGAACAAAGTGAAATGAAATTAAATAGAAACTCTTAGATTTGGGAAGTAAATTTTAGGACTGGTAGATTTGGGTGTATCTAGGACATTTTGCAGACTAAGAGCTATTTGTAACGTTTTAAGGGACATTTTACCAATTATACAGGGCAGAGTGGAAAAAAAGGATAATATCTCGGGTTAGCAAAAGCCAACTTTCCAACTCACTAGCTATGTGATTTCCAGCAATTCACTTAATCTCTCTAAATTTCTAGCTTCCTATCTATAAAATTGGAATATAAATACCTGCTCCTAGGATTCTTCTTTGGATTTAGTGAGTTAATATATGTAAGGCCCCAGGCACAGTTCCCTGAACACAGCTGACACTTTAAAAATGTTACTTTCCTTCTTTATTCTTTCCTTTGGTCTTCACCCATTCTTCCTGGGATTATAAAAAATATGTACTTTTCTCTGGAAAGGCATCACAGTCTTTTTTCAGAATGAAACAAGTGTACAAGATGTGAAACATCCTGTCTTCTAAAACCTAAGTTCCTGAATTTAAGTCCTACTAGTCCTCAGCATGTGTTCCTGCTACCAAAAGTTTATATCCAATGATTTTCACTTCTTACTCTGCTGAATTGTAGGACTTCTTTAACAGGAAACAAATCAACAAGAAATGTCTTGATTTCCTGACGGGCCGTTTCTGAATACACTCTTTCACTTCAGTGATGTGGAGACATTCTATACTGAAGCACATGGTTCTAACAACAGTATTCATTAACCCTACAGCAAGGCTAGTGCCAACGACATTCTGTGAAAAGGAGGTGATTCACAGTGTGAGGTGCACATTACCTTTAGACCACTAAATTGTATTTTAGAAAATGCTTAGAAATACAGTCCTACGTGAAAGTGCATGCACATAAACAATAAATCCAGACAACTCATAGCCTCTTGTTGAAAAGAGTGCTGTGCATAATGGTGCTTCCGGAAAATAAAAACCAACTGGGATTACCTCAGGTAAATATAGACAACCATAAAATGCAGAATTAACTATGTTTCATTATATAACAATGGTTCTCCACCGCAACTACCATGCCGGGTTCCCAGGTGACCAGTTTATTAGCTTGGAGAGATATCTGTGGCAGATAGTAGCTGGCTACCTAATATATATTCTCTTTTTTTCTGTGTTGATATAACTCTGATTTTATTTGGAGCAGCTAGATGAACATTTTCTAACCTTTCTTAAAGCTAAAGGTGACCATGTGGTGTAGTTCTAACCAGAGTGAACAGAGATTTTTCTGGGGATTACTGAAAAAGTTTTGCTTTCCCAGTAGAGGTGCCATCACATTTTCTTTTTTGTTTTCTCTTTCTGCAAACCCAGTAGCTAATGCTGCAGCAGCCATCTTGCCACCATGAGGAAAAGGCCAAAAGAACAGCAAAGACTGCAGCCTTGATATCCCTGAGCCACTGAATCCTGAGGATTACCCCAACTTGTTTAAGCCATTGTTATTTGGGCTTTCTTCTGAAAACACTCCCAAATTGATCATCTTCTTACCTAGCCAGAAATTTCTGTTAGATTCATTTCTTCAAAGCATATTAGCGCTGAACCACATAAGGTTCAATTGTCACAAGCTTCCTGAAAGAGAGATCAACTAGTTTTTTCCCATTTTCACATGAACATGAAACAGACCATAGATTCTAGAGACAGAAAACCTGTGTTCAAATACTAGCTCCATACTTATGACTTAATAGCCATTGCCTGGTTACTTTTCCTTGAACCTCCGTTGCCTTATCTCTAAAACATGCATCATAATATTTGCCACATCCTGACTACCTTACTTGTTGAGATGACCAAAGGAGATGAAGTCTTTGAGCTTGTTTTTTAAACTGCCAAGCATCTAAACAAATGGTAATTAGTGTGACAAGGAAAATGTCATCTTCTTCATCTCCGTATCCCCAGTACCAAATACAGTGTCTGTGCACAGTTGCTCATTATACATTTGAGATAAAGGACTAACTCTGTTTGGTTTTCTTTTAAACAAATTAAGTAGAGGATACATTGGAAAGCAGAACCAAGCCCTGCCTATCTTGTACAAGAATGGCAAATATATAGCATGCATGCCTACAGCCTCCCTTTCTTCTCTAATCAGACACTATCAATCTGTCCTCCCAATGAAATGAAATTACTCTCAACATAATGCCTTAGACAGTCACTACAAATTCAACAGTGTCATAAAAGCAAGTGATTATCTGAACCATAAGAGAAAAAGTTAGGTACTGTAATAATTGGAGGTAAAGATCAGCCAGGACTGAGCGTGAGATCTTTAGAGGCCACACCATAATGTAAAGAACAGAGTGAAATATTAGGTCCCCGATGAAGAGGAAATGACAGAGGGCACCATCCAGGAGTACAGCCTGGGATCAGTGGTCGGGTCTGGCAGTGGATGGGGAATGGCTGAGGTCCTGGAACAAGGAAGCATCTAGTCAACCAGGAGGCAGCCAAGCATCTTCACTCCTTCATCTCCATCTCCCACCACTGCCACTCCACACCCTTTTTCTACCTCCCTTCTTTGTATCTCACTGTTATCTGTCTTCTTTTCTTCATCATCTTAGAATTCTTTCTACCAAGGGTCAGCCTTACCCAGTAGAAATGCTTTGCAACCAGATAGGCCTGAACTTCAATCTTATTCTTTACAGAAGACTAGGAAATCTCTGCTGAATCTCTTCATCCCTACGTCTGCCAAGCGAGATAATAATAGAAACCTAAAGGCTTGTGGTAAACATGGAACACACTTATCTATGTAAAGTACATAACATGGGGTCAGGTGTATTGTTAAAGCTCTTTCTCAGCTGAAGTAGGACTCCATTTGCCTTCTAATATCTTGAACACATTGCTATCTCACAGAAATAAAGAAGTTTCTAGAAGATTCATAATGGTTCCAAACATTTTATAAGGGCTCAGTGAATATTCTAACCTATGAAGGAAAAGAAACCTACTCTGAGCAAATAATAAAGTCATAGGTCTAGTTTGAAGAAGGTACTTTTAAAATTCCAATGAAATTTCACCCTTCAACGGGACCTTAACCCTATTCTCAGATAAGCACTGGCTATCAGACATATTACAGTTTAATAAACTTTTTAATGAAAGGACCTCCAGATTCCACTTATATTTTCCAGCGAAATTCTATCTCCTCAAATAATTTTTAAGCATATGGAATTTATTTTCCCTCACACCTGGCTATATTTAATTTGTTATGAGAGGTTCCTGACTGTGTTATATGACCTATTCCCAAGACGCTTAAGAGTTAAACGTGTTTCCTGCTTTCCTGAATTTCAAATAAACTGAAGAAAATAACCAATCCTTGAATACACAAATGTAATATCCTGAGCCTACACACACACACACACACACACACACACACACACACCATGTTCCTGCTTTCTATTAACTTGCAGCTTGTGGGTACAAAATAGGAGAGAAGTAATAAGGATGAGGAAATTATGTACCAGTTAAAAAGAATTACTTAAATTTTTCATATTGTGGTTACTCTTAAATGCTCTCATCCATTCTAATAATTTAGTATGTTACTGAAACCTTAACAAGTTATTATTTATCTGGGGGTTTTCTAGTAAGCTAAATACCGTGATTACTTAGCATAGCATATCAAATTTGAAAAGGAGAACTCACCTAAAACACAGCCACAAAAACATAATATCCAATTCCAATGTAGCAATATGTTTTGGAAACTCTTAGACCTATCTTAAGAATAAGGTATTCAATACTCATTTTGTAAAAGCACGAATATTCTAAATTTGTTCTTATGACATACCAACTCTGTCTCACAAAGATGATCTTACATTCTATATCCATAATTTCAACTATTTTTTCTTTTTCATAATTTCAACTATTAAGTGGTATTTTGTACTGAAAATGCATACAGATTGCATTACATATCCAGCTTTGCAGGTGTAAAGGTAGTGTGGAATGGTGAAGAAGCACCATCTGAACAGCCAGACATGTAAAATAGTTCCCTCTACCACTTACTGTGGGCAACTTTTAAGTAAGTTGTGTTATTTCACTGGGTCCAGTGAAATAAGATTAATATTTTACCCATCTCAAACCAAGTTGCTACACAGTATGATCCAGGGAAGAGCTTAAGAGTATGATCTTTGCAGTGCTAATTACTAGCCATGTAGCCTTGAGTGAGTCACTTAATCTCTGGATCTCAGCGTCTTCACTGAGAGGTGAAGGTTTCATTTGATGATACCTATAAGCACTTGGTGTGGTCCCTAAACATGCTATGGTAAGAGCACTATATGAGTCATATACTGTGATTTTCTCCATTCATATATTCCAAGGACCTAGAAGACAGTCCAACACAGGAGGTGCTTAAGAAATATTGTTAATTTTAACCAAGGGTATTCACAGGTTTTCATACTGCTGTTATGAACTTCCCTAAGACTGGGTAATTTATAAAGGAAAGAGGTTTAATTGACTCACAGTTCCACATGGCTGGGGGGGGGGGGGGGCTCAGGAAATTTACAATCATGGTGGAAGGGGAAGCAAATACCTCCTTTTTCACATGGCAGCAGGAGAGAAAAGGGCCAAGCAAAGGGGGAAGAGCCCCTTATAAAACCATCAGATCTTGTGAGAACTCACTCACTATCATGAGAACAGCGTGGGATCATCTCCCACTAGTTCCTCCCTCATCACGTGGGGATTACAATTCAAGATGAGATTTCGGTGGGGACAAAAAGCCAAACCATATCACCCAGATACCTTCTGGGGTCACCCTGACCCATCTCATATTCTGTAGAAAATTCAATGTCCTACTCAAGAATTTTACACATTTATTGAATCTTACTACTCTCTCGCCTGGTTCAGATTTCTGGCTTTTGGGTACAATGTACACTATTCGGGCAACAGTTACACTAAAAGTACAAACTTCACCACTGTGCAATATATCCACTTAACAACACCACACCTATACCCCTTAAATTTATTAACAACAAAAAAAAAAGATTTCTAGCTTCTGTTGTTTATTTCTGTTTTCCTCCATTATAAGGCTTTATAAGGAAAAGTTTTCATTCCTTTATTTTCGTGATTACTTTTTATTGATGAGTCCCTCCCCCAAACTCCCACACCCTCAACACAGATAAACAGATGCCACTCTCATAATGAAACTACATCAGTCTTAGTCACAAGGAGCACTGAGAAGTAATGGTGAGATGGGCTAAACTGCAGAACTGTACACAAGACAACCTACACTGGAATGTTAAGTATTTAAGAAAGTCTATGCTTCATAGGACTGTCCTACCTAAATGGAAGTGAGGGAGTCACAAGAAATAATAATGAGAACTCCTATAGCAACTATGTTGAGTACGTATATTGTATGATTGTTCTTCTGGTGAAAAATTATTTTAGAAGCTAGCATCAGGATCTATCTCAGCTGTATGACGTTTGTTTATTTATCAAGGTCTATTTATTTACCATGTGTAGGGATAAAAAATAAAAAAGCCTAAATATGTTCCAACTCTCCTTTGAGTTGAACTCATAAATACACATCCTTCCATCAGCCAGGGTATATCAGAAACCATCTGACAATGAGCATTGCCATCTCTCTTACGTGGATTGTGTACAACCTGTGCTAGACATCACAGGTTTCATTTCTGAAGCATTCAGCAATTTGTTTAGGAAAATGTCATTCAGAGCACCGAAAGAGCATCTGTCTAAATCCAAAGTTAATCTACGACTCTCCATGTGTATTGCCACCAGGAAGGCATACTGGAGGAATGTAACAGGGTGTTTTTCAAAGTGTTCTTTTGTAATTTATAAACCATTAAGTCTTACAGTGAGACTGTGAGGAGATGGAAATCAAGTAAATGTTCTTTTCAGCAAAACGGATCATTTACGATAAGAGAAATGTATTATTTAATGTTATTTTCCCTACTCTCAGGGCTATGAAGAATATGTTAGGTATAGTTACTCCCAGTGATGAATGAGAACAGCCCCACTGCTGACGGGCCCACAGACATTACTACGAAAGGGGCGGCTTGGATTTGGAAGCCCAGGAGGTTATGTCAGGAGTTTTCCCAAGCTCACACAAGCAGATTCAATACTGGGCACTCCCTTTTCTCCTTAGACGAATCCAGACATCCAGAGCGGCATTGCTGTGACAGAAGGATCAAAAAGGTCTAAAGGACCTTTACACATGCAAGAACTTGAAGAGCATCCTGGAACTTGTCTGCTTCATTTCCAAAGAAACAGCCAATTGCAGATCCAAACCACTAGCAAAATCATCATTATCGGCAAAGTACATATTCTCCCAAAAATATCATATAAGTAGCCTTGAAAAAGAGTTGTATTCAAAGTGCCCCCCAAATCCAAATAACAGGTACATTTGTCCTGAATTCCTCTTCTGTAGTTGTCACATCAAGCTCCACTCACAATATTGTTTTGATCACATTTCCGTCTCTTAGGGACCTAAAAATTCAACTCTGGACTGAGACAACTCGTAAAAATTGTAGCAATAAAAAAAAATGAAAGGTGCAGACTTTTAAAATAGGTCTCAGAATGTCATTGTTTCCTGTATGTAGAACTGCAATGATATAAAACCCTGGTTAGAAGCAAGGAAGCAGCTGGCATGGAAATTACCCCATTATGTATTACTGTTATTAGGTGAGATTCTTATGCTGCATAACTCAGTAGAGAATAGCATCTATTTGATTGCATGGGATGCGAGTCTGGTCCATTATTATTAATTTGCCAGCTCTAGCCATTAAGTGACTGCTCCTTTGGTCTGTAAAAGGTAGTACATGAATAACACAAAAAGGTTTTTGTTCCACTCTCAGTAGCATAATGAATGCCAGCCACTGTACCAATAAGAGATTCAGTCACCTGTGTAGATATCTTTCTGGGCTTAAAGAGCAAAGAGTACTAGGTCCAACTTGTGCCCAGGGAGAGAAAGTTTCTCCTTACCCAGGTTGTTAATCAATTCAGAACTCTGGATTTCTAAGACAGAGACTTGTGATTGTACTATGTTTGCTCTTAAAGTTTTTATCTATTTAAGAATGGCTTAGACTTTAGCATGATTTTGTACTACCTTACTCACCTGCCATTACTGACTCAGGGCATTTACTCCTTAAGTCTCTGTTAAAATAATGGAAGATTTTAGGTTTAGGCACCAAAGTTTTTGCATTTTAAATATCACTAAAAGAAATCTTGCTATAATGGGAGGCATACTTTTCATTGGTTGTTGTTTATTTTGTTGTTTCTTTTTTTTTTTTTTTTTTTTTTTTTTTTTTGTCTTTTGAGTGTGCTGAATCTAAGTTAAAGCTTTCTGGGTGACTCTTTTTAGACTGGATATTATTTTAGGCCAAAGCTGCAAAGGTTAAGGCTTCTGTTCAGATCTTTGGCTCTCAAGAATACAATGGGATCCTTGTAACCTGTCTCCAAGTGAGATGCCCTAGAGTCCTGCCCAGGGAGCTCTTGAAACCCTTCAGTGCTGAAGCCAGGGTGCCCCCTACACCTAGGGGTCTAGGCAGTTCTGATTGATCTCACATACTGCAAGCCGGCTGCTCAGGGCAGAGTCCACTCACAATACCACGTCTCAGGACCACTGGGTCTTCTCCTGAAGGCCATTTTCACTGGATTCTACACTTCTCACAGACACTGATTGGATTCCTCACCACCAGTGCCCAGAAACAGCTCGCAGACTCCCCACCAAGCCTGTCCTCAAGCCTCTCCTGACATCTCAACTTTTCAGACTGGTCCTCAGTGCTCTTCAAGGAAAGCCATCTCCAGTGGCCTCTGCTTGTCATCTCCCACTTTGTGCCCTGCTTCTGCCTTTCCTGGCTCCTTCCAGCTGTGTCTCTATAGCCTCAGAGCTACTTCACTCTCTATCCACTCTGCCTGGGACAAAATATAAGTTAATAGTCTTTGACCCATGGGTATATGTCGGTGGAATTCAATATTAAATCTCAAGGTCCAGGGGTCCAGATGCCATTGCTGGCCCCCTTAAAAACCTCCCAAATCTCCCACATTTTACTGGACCAGGGACTGACATTTCAAGGGAAAGCCCTGGAAGCCCCTACAGTACTGAGATTACAGACCTCCAAACTCATTGGCACTCTCTGTTTCTCTGTCTTTCTCTCTCTCTCTTATACACACACACACACACACACGTACATACATACACACATCACACACACACACACACACACACAGTGTAAGAAAATCAACCAGACTACCCTTAGCATAAGCCTTTATTAGAAAATGCCTGAAATTAGATTTCTCCAAAGAAACTCATTCTAATGTGGGGAGGACGACAGAGTATTTTATTTGATAGGTTTTAGCAGAAGTGTTGACTAAGGTGCAGCTAGTTTGGAGGATAGAAGCACTGTACTTATATATTAGCAGCCATTAGGCCAGATGCGTTGGCTTACACCTGTAATCCCAGCACTTTGGAAGACCGAGGTGGGAGGATCACTTGAGGTCAGGAGTTTGAGACCAGCCTGGCCAACATGGTGAAACCCCATCTCTACCAAAAAATACAAAAATTTAGCCGGGCATGGTGGTGGGCGCCTGTAAGTCCCAACTATTAGTAAGCCTGAGGCAGGAGCATCGCTTGAACCCGGGAGGCGGAGGTTGCAGTGAGCCAAGATGGAGCCACGGCACTCCAGCTTGGGTGACAGAGCGAGGCTCTGTCTCAAAAAAACAAAACAGAAAACATTAGCAGCCATTATTTGGAAATGTCTAAGAAGACATTTTATCAAGAAGAACGAAGAGGAAGAGTTGGGAATAAGGGACAAGGATATGTGGGTCACAGGGAAAAGCTGTCAAGTCCCTCAAGGCAGGTGTGTGTGTATGTGTGTGTGTGTGTGTGTGTATAAAATTGTGGTAAAATATATACAACACAAAATTTACCATTTAACTATTTTTAAGTGTACAATTCAGCGGTATTAAGTACATTCACACTGTTGTGCAACCATAACCACCACCCATCTCCAAAGCTTTTTCATCTCAAACTGAAACTTCCTACCTATTAAACACTAACTCTCCATTTTCCCCTTCCCCTAGCCTTGGCAACCACCATTCTAGTTTTTGTCTCTATGAACTGGACTACTCTAGGTACCTCAGATAAGTGGAATCATATAGTATTTGTCCTTTTGTGTTTACTTATTTCACTTAGCATCATGTCTTCAAGGTGCATTCAATTGTCATGTGTTTCAAAGTTTCCTTACCTTTTTTTTTTTTTGAGACAGAGTCTCACTCTGTTGTCCAGGCTGGAGTGCAGTGGCACAATCACAGCTCACTGCAGCCTGTACCTCCTGGGCTCAAGCAATCCTCCTGCCTCAGCCTTCCCAGTAGCAGGGAGTACAGGCCGCACCACCACACTTGGCTAATTTTTTACCTTATTTTATTGTCTGGTTGAGATGGGGTCTTGCTATGTTGCCCAAGGTGATCCTTCCTTTTTAAGGCCAAACAATATTCCATTGTGTGTAAATGTCACATATTGTTTATCCAATCATCCATGGAAAGACATTTGGGTTGCTTCCACCTTCTGGCCATTGTGAACACTGCTTCAGGGGGTCTACATATTTAACTTGATAAGGAACTTTCGATGAGGTCTGTCATCAAGCTGAGAGTTTTATATATGCTCTCAAAGTATCACCAAAACAACCTGTTGATACAACAAAGCTGAATGTCTTGCTCACTGCTATAAGGGATACACTACCTGCACATTCCTCAAAGGGAGAAGGACAAAGTTGAGATATTTATAGAGGTTTTGAAGTCTGATTTAAAGTGGGTCTTTCAACACATGGGACTTAATTAGGATTGAGAAAAGATCATAACGCAATAGTTCAAAAGTACTGGGCACAGCAAAGACAGGAATTTTGAGACAAGGAGTCCAAGAGTCTAAGGGTGTAAATTATCATTTGATCCTTTCTGTTGCAGTGTTGATGGGTCTTTCAGAAAGTCTTAGAATAAATAATAGTTATTTGGAACTTTTATCTTCCTAGGCCAGAGTTTCCAGGAAGAGTAAAGTTATATTAATGGAGGCAGTGGAATAGCAATATCTGTTTAATATAAATAGTAAGCTATAGTGTAGATGGTGTTGATTCTAACCCTGGTGATTTCTCCAAGAACACTGGGTAGAGGTGTACTGATCATTATTCCTCAGCTACTTGCCCAGGGTCACTAAGTAAAAAAGTGGTATGAATAAGATTGGTACCCAGGCAGTCACACCAGAGCCTGTACTCTTCACCACTACTCAATACTGCCTTCAGATCCGACCCCTGCAAATTTTTTCACAAGTGATAAGGCCGTATCTTTGCTAGGTCACTTGGCTTTATTCTGATTAGCCACTATATAGGATGTAGGTCCAAAACTGAATTACAGCCTATGTACAGAAACTCTCACCCATGAACCTGCTGATTTGCTACCCTGATATAGAAACTCTCCTACAGGAACAGCCTCCTCATCACTTCACTCCTTATATTGAACCCCAGCTCAATTCCCCACTGCTGTATACTCTCATTCCTATCATTTCCAGAATTACAAGTAATATTTTTTGTGTGTTTTTTGACTATCTGCCTGGACCTCTCTGATGGTCATCCCTAGAGCCAGCTTCTGCAAACACTTCATCTCCTCTCACTTCTGTGCTGCCATACACTGTGATTTTCTTTTGGTTTAGGGCTGCAATCCACAAACAACATCCCCTGGATAACATTTGGTCCACCGCCTATTTTTGTGTGGCTTTGCAAACCAAGAGTAGTTTTTACAATGTTAAGATTGAAATAAGTCAAAAGAATAAGCTTCCGTGACATATAAAAATTATATGAAACCCAAATTTTAAAGTTCATAAATAGTTTTATTGGAAGACAGCTACACTTATTCATTTATATATTGTCCATGGTTACATTCAATGGTAGAGGTGGATGGCTGCAACAGAGATCGTGCAGTCCACGAAGCCTAAAATATTGATTATCTTATGCTTTACGGAAACAAATCTGCCAAGTCCTGGAGCAGGGCCTGAATTCAAGGTAACCTGAACTTCCAGTTTCCCTACCTTCACCAGAGCAGAACAAGCTAGCTGGGCACATGTCCAGGTCACCAGCAAGCATGCTGTCTGCTCTCTGGAAACCTTTGGAGTCTCACCACTGTCATCACCTCTGCTGCTATACCTCGATAATCTGTTAATATCTTGAAAGGCATGGTGAGAAGCTCCCAAGGCAAGTTATAGCTGCACTGATCAAGTCACTCCCATCCCCTGCTCCAGGCCTGGGGAACTGGGAGCAGCCAAGTGACAGAAGCAGATGAGGAAGAGTTAATTGGGTAAATAGCAAGGATAACAATTGTTTCCTCTTCCCTTTGTTTCCAGCTTCTAACATTGAGAGAGAGATCTTTTAATGAAATGAAACAAAAAGACTTTATATTTAAACTGTGCTTTTGTGCAGCACCTACACCTGAGACTGTTGACTCTTGAAAGTGACCCAGAACACTTTTATCTCCAGGGTCTCTTGCCACAGCACAGTGGTTTAAGAACAACAGAGTTAAAAGAATAAAGTTATTTTCCCAGTTTGACTGTCACTCATGCAATTGGTTATTACCAAGTTACCTGTAGCTTCCTTAGGTAGAAATCTGAACTACAACGCTATGGATTTGGGTTAGAGAATATTGGTGTTACTATACAGCATTCTATATTTTTGCAGATTTGTAGCCCATCTCTGCTATGATGCTGAACTGTCAAGAATGACTTCTGCACATCAACTGTAGAAAATAAAGACAGCCCAAATGAGAAAAGCTAAGTCTATTTATTCAGTGCATACTGTAGCAACAGAGCCATCATCACTTGTATTTTGGCAGAGAATCAAAGAAGGCAAAGAAGTGGGAAAGCTTTGTAGCAGAAAAGAAGAAAGGCTTCAGGTATGCCTTGATTGGAGGCTGTTGGCATGGGAAAGCTGTAGGTTGGTTAACAGGAAGGCATCCTACATGATTGGTTAGGAGAGCAAATTTGGCTTTCTCTAGTTAGTCTTAAATTAAAAGTGGAAACAAAAATTAGAGAAGCTATCATATATTAATCAAGTCCTGGCCATTTTGGACCAATTATTACAGAAGTCATTGTTCAGCTTCCAGGGTTGTTAATAGAGATAGTAATCTGGCTTCCAACAAATCTGATTTATAGCAGGCTAGCTTCCTGGGTTGCTTATTGTAGATGAGAGGGTTGGTTTCCTGGTCAGGGTGCAGGTCAGAGTTCTATTTTTATATATGATCTGGCCATTGTTCACTTGTATATTCAGTCTCTCAAAAGCAAGATCTGTATAAAGCTTGTTTTTGTCTTGTTCTTCTTTGGGTTCCGTAACATTGTTCTCAACATAGTGTAGCTGCTCAATACATTTGCATAAATGACTGAATGACTTCATGGTAGATGTTAGAAGTAGGGGCATCTGAGCTAATTTAATTGGATAAGCCAGATGTCACCTGCAGGGGAGAAAAATTGATGGAACTGGACATGAGAACAGGTTTTCGACATAGGGAGGTATAACTAAATCTCTAGTCTTTGCTTCTTCAGTAATACCTGTGACACCTCTAGTTTAGGTTCTATTCCCAGAAAACTCTTACTGGTAAAATTTATCCCAAAGTTCAGCTTTGTTTTCTGGTCTTTTGGGCTGACCCAGAAAATTGTGCAGCAAAATGAAACCTGACTGCTAGTTTCAAGGCATGTATAGACATGAAACAGAGAAGTAAGAATGGAGCACAACACAGTTTGGAAAAGACTAGATAGAGGGACAAAACCTTGAGCTGTAGAGTGGCAGGAAGACAAAGGGACAGGGTGAAAGGTTATCTTTGGGGACAGTTTTGAAGGTGAATGCTTCTCTATTCAACAGCCCTTCTATCTACAACCAAATCCCCACAGCACCTGGCCTCCATTTATATTTCCTACCTCATTTCTTTATTCCTGGGTAGGAAACCAGCAGGCAGTCAAACTGGCTACCAAAATATACTTACTTTTTTGTACTTTTTATCTTCTTAACTTTCCTTCATGACATCTTTAGCTTGCCTGCCTTACAATGCATCTTCTCCTTTTCAAGTCATTTCCTGTTCTGTCTTTCTTGACCCAGCCCAAAGCCAGTATCTAAGATGCTTCTCTGACCAGCTAAGCTAAAAACTGCATGCCCATTCTCTCCACGCTGATGACACTCATGCCATTACCATTTACTTACTAGTAGGCACTTTCTGTTTGGCTTTGTTTTATTGCCTTACCTTGTGTGAATGCCTATCTCTACAACTAGTCTCAAAGATGAAAGAGGTGCTGGCTTACAGTTCCTTGTATCGTCACAGCCTTTCTATCAGAGTTTTGCACATGGTAGGGAAATAGTAAATGATGGCTTATTGTGGCAATTATTAAGGGTTACTGGCACTTGAGAGATGAATTTTAACATTAAGGCTTAGCTTAAATTATTAACATAGCACATGGCTTCCCCTAAATGAGCTCATGATGCTTATTTATTATATACCAAGTGAATTGTTTCTATAAAACAATGTTTCTTTTCCTCCTTAGAATTGGCTGTAATTTCAGTGGTTATGGGGAAAAATTATTGGAAATTTTGTAATTTCTTATTGAGTTAGCCTAATCTGATTTGCCTTAGAACAAGAAGTAACTGAAATATGTCACTTAACCAAATGTTTCCTGGGTTTTCACTGATCACAATAAGACAATTCACACCCATTAGGTTTCCTGTGTTTTTCAAAATTCGGCAATATTAGCTTTAACAATAATTACCATTTAGGAAACCATCTGCCAATATATGTTTTTATGTACCTTTCCTCCATCGAGTCCAGTGAGCTTCGCCAAACTGTTTCCAAAATTAGTCTGTTACTTTAATTCACTTTTAACTAGCATGACTATCATAACTTTAATTCCTTCTTATTATAATTGCTTTACTAACATAAATATAATTGTATTCATTGTTCTCAAAATTCTTATTTATAAAATATGGTACAATCACTTTTCCTCCCCAAAGGCTAGGATTTAACACCATTTTTCTGTTATTTTTCTTTAAAATGTGGTTCGTGTTGTCACATTTATAAAATGGATTTATATAAAATTTAGTCAATTTTTACTAACTTCATATGAACTATTTTCTATATATCTATTTATTTGTTTACACTTACTGAAACCAAACATAATCACATCTACCTAAAATTTTTACTTTTATTGTTGTTTCAAATTTCTTGATTGGTTGGTTGAATTGTCAAGTAAATGAACCAAATATTTTGGCACATGGTATCTGTGTATGAAGACTCACAATGATAGTGTTTTAAAGCATAGGATAAAAGTAAGTTAAGATTCCCTAAAGATTAGAATGGTCGATTGCTATAGACAATTATCTAATCATTTTGAGCTAAGGGATGAAAAGCGGTAAAGGAGGTGCTCACTCAGCCTTAAGCATCGCGGAGCCCAACTGAACTATCATCACACCTGTGATTAGAAAACTTCATCATCAATCACCAATTATAGCAGATGAGAATATAGAAGTTAATGATGCCATCCGTGACAACTGCTGAACACATTTAAATGAGGTGCAGCACCTGACTGAATTGCCAGATAACTTTAAGGATTTCAATAAATTCCTCTTCTAGTTTCGAAATAAAAGTGCAAGGAAAGCACCCCAAAACTATCATGACACACATATTTGCAAATAAATACTTAAAATAGAGATTTATTGTAGAGAACAAGGACTGAAGCTTTTTGGTTTTGTTTTTGCTTAACATAAAAAAGAAAAAAAAAACATATAAACCAAAGCTACTAGAAGCAAATGAAAATAATGTGACTAAATTATGCAACTTGAAAAATGAAGCAAAGGACAGATAGCCAGAACATTTGCATGGAATACCAATTTCACTGTCCGAATGAAAAATTAGACTAGAATAACAATGAAAACAAATCCTAGTAGATAAAACCACAGTAGATTTGTTTGTGTCAGGTCACATCTGCCGAGCCCAGAAAGCCTACTGAGGACACTGGTTAATAGTAAACACGTTTCTGGAGCTGCCTGTCACAAGGACCACATTAGTGAATTCCTCTTAATTCCCAGTAACTTTATTAAAAAAAAAAAAAAAAAGTCATCAACTTATATTTAAATTTCAAAGAGAACTAGCTTTTAAAAAAAATTGCAAGCAAATGGATAAATCTAGATTATGTATGCTATACTGGATCTGCTTAAGGTACCACATGCCTGTATTTAGAATATGTCCCACAAGTGAAAATAATAGTCTATGAATGCAATAAAAAACAGAGATATTGGCTAGATGTTTTGCTTAATCTGTAAATTGAGATTTAAAATGCATGAAAAGCTGATATAAAAAGAATAACCATAACATTAACAATACTGATGTCATAGCAACTGGCATACCTACGATGTTTTAGGCCCTAAGCTATGTTCTCTACCGTCACTGTCACGTGGCTGGCCAGCTATTGTACAAAATGCTTTAGCAGGCATATTGCTAGTAAACTGAAGAAGCACTTGCTTGATGGGAAGAAGAAAGGATAAAAGAAACGACGAGAGCAAACTCGAGGTCAAACACAAAATCAAAGTTTATGATTTGGCTCTCAGTTTTATTTAAGTAACCGAGAAGGAATGAAAAAGAAGCAGTAAAGCAAAACAATGAAGAATGCACTCATTTGGAGCCAGAAAAATGTTTTTGAAGGAATCTTTGGGGTGTAAGTGCTTAGTCACGATACTGGTTTCACAAGGAGTGCTACATAAGAAAAATAACTTGATCTTGGGGGAAGAGCTCTCCCGTGTGGTGTGTCCCTCCTGTCACTGAGAGGACCACAGTCATGGTTGTGAAACCAGCCGGCAACTCAGGCTGCCCTCGTGCCACAGAGCTCCAAAGTCCAAGAAGTAAGACCAGCAGCGTGTTAATCTTATTAATCCCCAAACTGACTTTATTTCTGCACTGGAGAGGAAGAGGAGGGGGTTTCTATTACTGACTAGGAATCTGAAACCCAACTTTGTGGCTCCCAAAAACCCAGTTCAGAAAACCTTATTTAAACATTTATTTAACTCACCTGCTTAACTCAGTCCCCAGCCTCTCCCCCACCAGGAATCAAGTAACTCAGAATCAATGGATGCATTTTATGTCTTCCTCAATCATACAAACCACAAATGATCACCTGTGGGCTAATTTTGCACCAGCCCCTTCCTATAACTCCCTAATAGTGGAACATTGGCCCTGTACATGCAGGACAAGGGTCAGGAGAACCAACAGTTGGAGGTTTAGACTTTGAGTATTAAAAAGCTCATTTTCTAACATTTTATCTGATTTCTCTTTCCTGATAGAAATAGAAGTTTTTGGGGAGTTTTTTTTTCCTCAGCTGTTATCTATTTCTAATAAAAACTTTAGACAAATTTTCCTGTATAGATATTTCACCATGGGAAACATTTATTATTATAAGAATTTAAGTGTATATTTAGGATTCCTTATGCAAGTGAGCAGCAACTAGTTTATTCAATTAATTGAACAGCTGAGAACTACGAATGGTTTTTTATTTTATATCAATTAGGGTTTATTTTACTTACAAAGCAAATACGCAACTTAAACTGTCTTTTACTATCATGGCCTTTATTCATTCCCTTATGTAATTGAAACATCCAGCACATTTTGGGTTTCCTGCAAGAGTGGATTCAGCAATCCAGCAATGCCACAGAGGCTCCTGGTCCCTCCATTTCTAGGTTTTGTTTTGCAAGGCATCAGCCTCATCCTCTGTGTTGCTCCTGATCCAGGGTGGCTGCTGTCATCCTGTCATCAAGACATCAAGACCTGTAGGGGCTCACTTTTCCTCCTGCAAACATAGAACCAAAGTCTTGCACTTCATGCAGGTGATACAGTTCAGGTCAGATAACTACTCTAAACCAATCACTGTGGTCAAGGGGAAAGGACTTTGCCAGGTACCTTACCCTAGTCCAGGTCAGAACTGAATGATGCACAGTGGTAGTCATTTCCAATGGCAGCACTTGGTGATATTGACAGGCTCTGGCAAAATCTGATCATGAATCTGTTCTATTTGGTATTTGAAAAAAGGACTGACTTATCTTTTAGGAGACTGAGTTGGCTTCAAATCCTTTAAATTGATCAGGACAAAGGCAGAAACAGGTGAAGGGAGAGATGTTGCTTCCCGAGGGAGACCCTGGACTTCCTATTAATAGGATATGTGAGATGTCAAGTAATAATAAGAAAAAAACAGTTAAAATGGAAGATTTGTAGCCCTAACTGTAATCGGGTTTTCTGCAGTAGGTCATAGAAGTTCCAGTAGGCTACTGCTTGGACATGTAAGTTTTGTGAAATATACAAGACTTATCCATTAATTGTGCATATTGGTTGGTACACACCCTCTTCTGTCCCTAAAAACTGGTGGAACCAAACTGTTGAGAAGCAGGCAGGTCACATCCAGCACAGGATGGGATTTGTGTTCACTGTGCTGTGTGCAGGAGCTGCCAGCCCTAGCAACTATGGCTGGACCGGGTTATGTCTGAGTTAAGGGTGAGAGAAGACAAATGTTTAGAGATATATTCAACTAAAGAAAATATACAGGGAGAGGAACAGGGCCTGGTATCATGATCAGAAAAGGGACTGAGGTAAAATAGAAAAGGAGACGGTGCGACATGAAAAGCTGCTGTATGGAAGTGGTCTTGGGCATCCCAGAGCAACCTTCTGCTGCTGCCAGTCAGGATTAGTTGTTTGTTAGGAGGACCTTACTTCTATCATTCTACACTGATCATACCAGCTCATGGAGCAGAGACTGGAAAGCATTCTGAACCTAGGAGGAAGGAAATGCTCAGTCTCCATTGCCATTTCTCATTGGCCCAGACCTGGGCCTTGACTTTGAGGTGCTGAGTCTTGGGGAGTTGATTCCTGGCCATGATGAAGCCAGGGGTCGGTACGTGTAGATGGTGCTAACGGGGCCACCCAGTGCAGTTACCAGGCCAACATCCATCATGCAGCCTCTGACAGCAAGACCAGTGGGCTGTGACGCTGTATTCGTTTTCCACAGCTGCCATAACAAAGGACCACAAACTAGGTGGTGGCTTAAAACAACAGAAATGTATTGACTCACAGTTCTGGAGGCTAGAAGTACAAAATCAGGATGTCAGCAGGGCTAGGTTCCCTCTGAAACCGGCAGGGAAACACCCTTCCTTGCCTCTCTCTGGCTTCTGGTAGTTTGCTGGGAATCTTTGGCATCCTTTGGCTGGTGACTACATAACTCCAGTCTCTGCCTTCATCATCTGTCACATGGGGTTCTCTCTGTGTCTCTGTCTTCACATGACTTTCTTATGAGGACACCAGTCATAAGGGCTAGGGACCGACCTCACTTTAATATGACCTGAACTTAAATCATTACATGGGTAACAACCCTATTTCCAAATAAGGCCACATTCTGAGGTTCTGAGGTTAGGGCTTCAACATATCCTGTTTGGGGAGGACACAATCTAATCCATAACAGATACTAACTGAAATGAAGGAATTTTAGTAAAGTAAAACAATAATGCCTATCACATGGAAGCAAAGATACATATTTGTTTTCTGAATCTGGAATGCTGCAAAAATTGTGTACCTGTATGATTTAAATCTAGATCATTCCAATGTCATCAGGCTATATCGGTTCAGTCAACGGCTCTGCAGAGAATCCCAAAGTCAAGGCTCACTGATGGCTTTTCAGAATACAGAGGGTAAAGCTCAAGAAACTATATTCTGATACCAAGCGTTTGGATCAAGTTTGGTTGGTCAAAGAAGAAGAAACAAGAAAATAGCAAAATCAAACAGAAAATCACTGGTCCTGAAGCCTTTCAAGTTCATTAACCATACAATGAAAAAAAACAGCAACAATATTTGCTATCTTAACAGCATCATTAGCTTTTTTAGAAAATGGGGAGAAAAAGTGAGGGGTAAACACGTCTAAGATTCCAGATCAAAATAAATTTTGTGTTTCTGTCTTTGTAGGTATTTGCATATTTTTAAACAAAGTTTGTCTTCTATTTATTTATTTATTTTGGAAACAGAGTCTGTTACCCAGGCTGGAGCGCAGTAGTGTGATTGTAGCTCACTGCAGCCTCAACCTTCTAGGTTCAAGCAATCCTTCCACCTCAGCCTTCTTAGTAGCTGGGACTACAGGCATGTGCCACCACACCTGGCTAATTTTTTGTATTTTTTGTAGAGACAGAGTTTTGTCATATTGCCCAGCGTGGTCTTGAACTCGTGGGCTTAAGCGACCTACCCGCCTCGGACTCTCAAAGTGCGGGGATTACAGGCATGAACCACCGCACCTGACATGTCTCTTGAATATAGATAGATAAATGGATAGATAGATCGATCGATCGATCGATTGATAGATAGATACACACACACACACAATATGTACATAAAAAATATTCTCCTTTAGATAATCTTGGTCAATCAAAGCACAAATTCTCACATAATATTTAGACTAATTTTCAGCTTTAATTTCAAAATCAAATTCACAAGAGATTTTAAATGTATGTGTGTATGTATGAAATAGATAAAAAATGCAAATTAAAAGACATTCTGTGAGACTAAACAGAGAAGGAAATTTTTTTTTTTTTTTTTTTTTTTTTGAGATGGAGTCTCACTCTATTGCCCAGGCTGGAGTACAACCGTGCGATCTCAGCTCACTGCAACCTCTGCCTCCCAGGTTCAAGTGATTCTCCTGCCTCAGCCACCTGAGTAGCTGGGATTATAGGCGTGTGCTAATACCATTATAGGCTAACCATACCCAGCTAATTTTTGTATTTTCAGTAGAGATGGGGTTTCACCATATTGGTCAGGCTGGTTTCGAACTCCTGACCTCGTGATTCACCTGCCTCAGCCCCTCAAAGTGCTGGGATTACAGGCATGAGCCACCACACTTGGCCAGGAAGTTTTTTATAGCAATAAGAGTAGGCCTGTGAAATTTAGTCATACTCAAAGGCATTGTCTGGTTTGTTTTTCAAATGTCTTTATTAGAATTTAAAATAAGATATTTGATTGTTTGATATGGTATTCTTTAAAGAATACCACACTGAGAGAATACACCTAAGTGACTGCTACTGGATTTAGAGTCTGTCTTTCTACAATTCATTTAATTTCGTTTATATAAACTCGGATGTCGATTCCTGCAACAACTATAGATTCTGAAGCTGGCTCCCCAGTCATCAACACAAGTTATGCACACCAAGCAATCTGGCCTTGAAGGAGCATAATGGCTTTAATGAGTAGGAAATCACTGAGGAATTTTGACACATGGTGATATGCTTAAGCAATTAGGCCTGTCCTTCGCTAGGAGGCTCTGCTTTTAATATGACAATGAAATTGACTATGTCACTTCAACCTTCTAATGGCTTGAAGCAACTTTGCTCACTGCCCATCAACACCAGTCTGAACCTTACTTTCCAGGGAAAGCACTTGGCTGCAGACTGACTTGAATTTGCATCCGGGATCAGCTGTAATCACATGGGCGTGATTTATTGGTTTTCTATCTTGTGCTCTCTGTTTATACTGAAAATATGCAATTTGTTTTCCTTCTGAACCCATCAAAGAGAATTATTTTGAATTGATGCCTGCTTTACTCATATGGGTGGCTCAACCTGTCAATGATCAGAAAGTCACTTAAATGCATAACGCATGGCAGCCCCCTCCCCGCCCACCAATTATTTGGTCTAGACTGTTATTAACACTGACTTTCTTTATCCATGTCCCCACCATCGGATGTCTCTGGAAGATGCTCAGAAATATGGCAAGAGGTAGAGGAAGTGAGTCTTGGAGTTTTTATTGGTTGAGTAACCAAAAACAATGTACCATGGTCAAAACAGTCAGAACTCTATAGACAGCCTACAGATTTTAAGATTTCTAACAGAAATAGTTGTGTGAAAAATGACTCACCCTACTATAAAGTAGAAATGCTATCAGCCCACAGATGACCAACTCTGCCAAATACATTCCTATTGAGTCACAAACATGTACCTGTACTGTGTACTGGTATTGCAGTGGTAGATCACACAGAACATGCAATTCCTAGTCTTAGGGGCATATGATCTACAAATAAATATTTAGTTCCTACCTCCCCACCCACCTCACTCTATTCCTTTGTTCTATCCATTGTGTGCCTGTCTCATTTTTGATTTACCTATCTTTACCCCGGCTTGGTATGCAACTAAGCTCAATATACATTTTTTATTTGAAAAGACAGTGATTTGTAAGTAACAGAAATAGCACCAGTCTCACTCTTTCAATATAAAATGATAGCACGACAAAAATGAAGATTTTTTTCAGCTTATAAAAGCAATACCTAATTACTGGGGGGAAACCATGGAAAATAAATAGAACAACAGAAAATAAATAAGAATGTATTGCAATCCTGTCTCTGAGAAAATCTCACTAAACCTTTTGGTGTATTTCCTTTCAGATTTTTATCTTATTACATCTATATTTTTTTTTTCACTTACTGCAAGATTATTTTCTTATATGTTAAAATTATTTTTAAAAAATCATCTTATTAACTAATAATTTACCATATATAATTTATTTAATCATTCTCAAAAATTACTATAATACAGAGTAGTCAATTTAAAAAAATAGGAAAAAAGGCTTTATTTTTGTGAAAAGGTCCTTTTAGTAAAAGGTAAAAAAAAAAAAAAGATATCTACTTTCTTTTTTTTTTTAAGTACCTTTTAAAAGCCATTACATAAATCAAGATACATTCTTTTTTTTTCTTCCCTTACCATGGCATCTGTGTAATGTCTAGTGAAGCCCACCTTTGACATTTATGATTGTAGGTATAACACAGATGGTAGGGAAGGAGACATAGGCCAGAGAGCTAGTTCATATCTGCCCTGGGGAGCCAATTTACTCTGTCGTCATAACGGTACCTCAAGGCTCTGTAGTAAACACTTGTCTAAGGTCTAAGACATAGGATATAGAAAATGGTAAAATAAAAACCAATTACTAGGTGGCAGAAAAAAGGAAAAAGAGAAAGAAGGGACAGAAGAAGAAAACAAGGAAGGGAAGGGAAGGGAAGGGAATGGGGGGGAGTGAAGGGGAGGGGAGGGAGGGAGGAAAGAAGGAAGGAAAGACGGAAGGAAGAGATGAGGGAGGAAGGGAGGAAGGAATGAAAGAAAGAAGGGAGAGAGGTAGAGAAAAGGAAGGAAAAGAAACGAGAGGAGGGGAGAGAAAAGGAGAGAAGGAAAAGGGGAAAGAAGGAGGGGAAAAAGTAGACATTTGTCAGCTGTGACTCCAGAACCAACTTGCTGTGGTGACTTTAGGTGAAATAATTATCTTCTAAAACCTGCAGTTCCCCCTGTATAAAATGAACACAATAATAGTACATATTGAATAGTGTCAGTTGATGAGTAAAGTTAAATGCCTGACGCATCTTAAAAACTAAACATAGGCCAGGCACGGTGGCTCACTCCTGTAATCCCAGCACATTGTAAGGCTGAGGTGGGTGGATCACTTGAGGCCAGGAGTTCGAGACCAGCCTGGCCAACATGGTAAAATCCTCTCTCTACTAAAAAATACAAAAATGAGCCAGGCATGGTGGTGTGTACCTGTAATCCCAGCTACTCAGAAGGTTGAGGCAGGAGAATCACTTGAAACCAGGAGGCAGAGGTTACAGTGAGCCGAGATTGTGCCACTGCACTCCAGCCTCAGTGACAGAGTAAGACCCTGTCTCAAAAAAAAAAAAAAAAACCCTAAATATATGCTAATTATTAATATTATTGCCATTATGGAAAAAAGTTTTTTTCAGATGGAGTCTTGCTCTGTCATTCAGGCTGCAGTGCAGTGGCACGATCTCGGCTTACTGCAACCTCCATCTCCTGGGTTCAAATGATTCTCCTGCCTCACCCGCCCAAGTAGCTGGGACTGCAGGTGGGTACCACCATGCCCGGCTAATTTTTTGTATTTTTAGTAGACAGGGTTTCACCATGTTGGTCAGGCTGGTCTCAAACTCCTGACCTCAGGTGATCTGCCCACCTCAGCCTCCCAAAGTGCTGGGATTACAGGCGTGAGCCACCGTGCACGGCTACGGCTGGAAATGTTTATTTTAAAACAAAACTGCAAACCTAGATTTGACATTTCCTCTCCAAGATGAATATACCTGTACAATTCTATTGATAATCAATCAGATTGCTCTAACCAAATAATAATATAAATCTTGTGAATGGACGTGTGTGTTTTATCCATGGTCTGCTTGAACAGTCCCGTAGGTATACTGATTAAGGATGGTGTTTCCTGGGCTTCATCCAGATTTTCTGGTTCAGAATCAGAAGGGAGAAAGTAGTGATCCAAAACTCAACCTTCTTAAACCTATTTCTTAGGTGATATTATGCATGCCAAAGTTTGAGAAACTCTGAAACATCTTCGCCTAGAAAAAGTTTAAACAGAAATCTTTTCCATAAATATGGTAAAGGTTGCTGCAGCAGATTCACAGTGAGTGCTGTTTACGAAAATGTCAGTAGACAGGGTGAATTCCACATAGACTCCTGTGAATTATTTACAGAATAACTAGTAGAGACTCAAGAGTTTTTATATAACCTTTCTGTATACCAAAATATCTTTTGAAATTACCGTGGAAGAATTTCAGCAGTCATAGACCAACCACATATATCCGCAGGCATCACCACCCATGACCACACACACACACACACACACACACACTCTCTCTCTCTCTCTCTCTCTCTCTCTCTCTCTCTCTTTCTCATTCTCAATTAAGAATAGTACCATGGATGTGATCATTACCCCTGAAATCTTCACTGATTTCAGTGGGGGGTAAAAATCTAGCAGTCTAAATAAATTATCCTTCTTACTTTTACTCACTTTATACGAAATTAAAAATACATTCTTCCAAAAAGTATATTGCTAAACGGGAATTGTACAATCAAAATTGTAAAGCTATATAGGACATTAAAAACACTTTGGTTGTTAGTCAATATTGTTCAGGGCTTATTACTCAGGTTCTGTAGCAAGACTGCCTTCCAAGTGCTGGCTCTGTTACTATTGGGTTTAGGCCCATGATCTCACTGTGCCTCAGTTTCTCAGCTGTACTGTGAGGACTACTTCACTCCCTATCTCACAGGTGTTGAAAGGATTAAATGAATCACTATGTATTAGATGCTTAGAATTTTGCTGACAGATACTAAGTACTCAGAAAATGTTTATTATTATCAACTCTTCTTATTTAATTCAAAGATCTCATCTTAGAGCTAAGAGAGTTCACTGAGGACCAGAGACACAAAACAATTTACCCAGGTCACACAGGAAAGCCAGGAGCAGGACCTGGATTCCAAATTTTAAGTTAAATATCCTTCCAAATGTGCCTCGCTGAATCCTTGGAAGATAATTTTCTTTTTGTTGATTTATATCTAAACCTTACCCATTGCCTTGAAATCTATAAACCACCATATGACAGTTAAAAATAACTTTGCTTCCCAATGACACATCCAAAAACTATCACCACCATCATCTCTCTGTTCATGAACAAGATAATTTCCCCAATAATTTAATTCAGAAGGAATTTTTACAAGTCTCATATCTTTAGAGCTGTGAAAGCATATATTGATGTTATTAAAATATGGAAGCAAAAAATCAATGTGGAAAATGAATGGTGGTGTAGCCTTGCTGCGGCTCGTAACTGTGTTCTTTTCATGTATGCTAATTGCTTGATCACCTATTAGAGCTCAGGCCTAATTTTATTCATAGTTTTTCATCCTTCCTCTGGGAAATGTATGGATGGTTCTGGCACACGTCTCCTTCTCTTTTGAAATCCCTACGACCAACAATCCATTTAATTATTTTTAGTAATGACTTTGGTGAATGCATTAGACATACTGTGATTTTGCAGCTCATTCTGGATTTGGTTGTTTTGCTATTGCTAAGTTAGAACATCATCCCCAATGTTCCCTTTTGGCAGTGTTTTGGTAATGCCTAAAAGATACTTTGGGGATGCTCTGAGATGCATGTTAGTTTTCTTTTCCCATTCCAAAACAGTGTTTATGGCTTCAGGTCTATTTCTGCCTCTGGGTTACAACCTCAAGAGAACCAGAGGTTGACAATTTGGTCACATGGTGATGCAAACGGAAATGTTGTTTTAAGTGTCTTTCTTCACCCTGACTTCCTCCATGTCCTTCGTTTTGGTTCCTCCTATTTCAGTGACCCACCCAGGCCTTTCATGTCCTTAATGAATACGGTAACTCTTTCTTTACTTCCCAATACCCACAACAAAAAATTTTTCCTACCTTTATAAATTACTCCCTTAAGGTTATGATAGTAACTACAGTTAATTATATATGTTGATATTTAGAGCATTTAGAACAGTCCCTAGCACATAGTGAATGATATATAATATTTGGTAAATAGAAATTAATAGCCAGGCACCGTGGTGCACACCAGTGGTCCCAACTGAGGAGCACAACAGCTAAGGTGGGAGCACCACTTGAATCCAAGAATGTGAGGCCATCCCGGGCAATATGAGTTCCCATCTCTAAAAAAAATTTTTTAATTAAAAAAATTAAAAAAGAAAATGTTTTAAGGTAAATCTATTAAATAATTTATAAGTTCTTCCATAAAATATGTGCTTGTTTCAAAACAAGGAGTTTTAATAACATAACCCAAAGATAGCCCAAAGGGTAGGAATTTTTATACTAAGACCACAACAAAGAAATTTTGGTAATCCTAAAAATACATTTGATAGCAGCTACTTATGCCAACTGTTTTAGTTCTGGGTTACATCCCTCGGAATGTGATCAGAGACAACAAAGAAGTAACACTTCCCACTCTCTTCACTCTACCTTTCCACTGCCATAGACTCCCACATTTCTCTCACTTTAACAGAGCCTGACTATTGAAACCTTTTAACTCTTGCCCTTGCTCCATCACCGTTCTCTCATATACAGTTAGGATGTCTTCCAGGAGCTCAGGTCTGGTTATACCACGATGCTTGTCTACATGGGACACGGGCAAAAATGGTGATGAGATCTTGTATCTGAAAGGGTCGTAACTTTTCTACAAGGGGATCCACGATCTCAATGATAGTCATCATATTAAAACACAGAATAATAATTTGCCCTCTTATTCTTATTTCTTAGGTGATTTTATATTTTGGATTATCTTATTTCCTCTTCTCCCTCATCTCAGCAGTAGAAATAGAAATATGTATAAAATGTTTTAGAAGCAGAATGAAGGAAAGAATTATTTCTACCTGTTTGGGTTCAAGATAGTCTTTAAATGGAAGATATGTGAGTTGAGCCCTGAAGGAGGGGTCAGATTCTGTGAGTGCCAGATTATGGACTTTCTAGGTAGGGGAAATTTCCAGTCTGTAAGTTGGATTTCAGAAAAGACTTGTGGTAGGCAGAATAATGACCAGCCCAAAGATATCTACATCCTAATCCTAAATCCTTGATCCAAGGTTTTAGCCCATGCAAGACTTCTGACTTACAGAACTATAATGACAATAAATCTATGTTATTTTATGCCACTCACTTTGTGACAATTTCTTGCCACATCAAAAGAAAACCAATAAAAATACTGTCATTTAACCGTAATAAAAGTCATGTCCTCCTTGTGACACCCCTCAGGTAGGATTTACACCTGTGCAGAGAGAATAAGGTGGCAGGAGCAAAGGTGTTCTTTTGTTTTGAGGTTTCCTCTGTTTTGTCCCAAGCACATTTTCCACTCAAGTTGAAGTTACTTGGGTAAATGATGTGCTTTCCTTTTCTTTGGCAAGACGAAGGCTCTGCCAGGTGGATAGACTAATGTCTCTGAGTAATTTTCCAGCCACAAACTTTATCCCCACCTACTGCAAGCTCTTCAGCTTGGAGGCCAAACAGACCCCAAGAGACCAGTTCAGAAGTCTACATTCCTTCATTCCTTTGGGCTCCCCAGCATGGTTTCTGACTCCCTCCTTCTTCTTGTGAGTTGGGAAATGTATATTCCCTACTCCTCACTCTTACCTGGGTTTCCAATCATTGCTTCAACTTAACTTCTGGAATGGAATTGGTCATAGCCTAACTTCCCTTCAAACACCCAGCCGGAGATAAGAGATTGAGTGTAGGTAGTCACCCTGGGGAAAAGTCATGGGGGCCTAGGAAGAGTGAAACAGGAAAGTGAGAAAGAAAACTCAAGGGTGTATAGCAAGCTGATCGTCGCTGTGGACAACCAAGCCTCAATCCCCACTAACACCTAAGAGACAGAGGGAGCTGTCCCTACGGTTGTGCATGCCCAAGTTTGTGCAAGCTTCGAAATGGCTGCTTGGCCCCAGCAGATGTCCCATGAGGTGATAGACTGCAAGCTGAAGAGTGGTCTAGCTGTGAGGGGATCCCAGTTGCACCCACTTGCAGCTGGTTGTCATAGCAGTGGCTGGAGTAAAGAGGAAGGCTGGCCTCTCATCATGAGAGGCAAGGCATTGAGACCCTGACACAGGTGGCCTCCAGCATTTTGATTGCCGGTCACTGACCTGTGTTGTCGCCCAAACCTTCATTTTTCTCATTGCCTGACTCACCCAGATCACATCCCAGCCATGTTTCCAGTGTACCATCCTTGGCCTCAAGGCTTCCCGAGGGCCTTCTGTAAATGTGGCTCTCAACTAGGCCCCAGAAAACACAGGAGACACTGTCCCTGTTCATCACAACAAAATATATTGTCTGCTATGAAGTGCATGCTTATTCACAAAAACAGACTCACATCCTTCCAAGGCATCCACTTCCTCTAAATCAAGAAAAAGATAAATGCAGCCACCCTGCCATTGTCTCTCAATAAGAAAATGCAATAAACAGATAAAGAAAGCTTGGTACTTTTCAATGTGCCCTTTCACAGTATTCCATTTTTCTCTGTGTTTCTTTGGAGTGTTCTTAAAGAAAATTATAGACTTGGTAACTCTTTTGACACAAAAGACCAAAAAAGCCATAATGTTCTTGCTCAAAGCTGTTAGCTCCTTTGGGTCTTATTGAAACGAGCAAACAAGTCCAACTGAAGGATCAATTTTAACATATTTTTTTCTAAACATTCTTTGAAGCTAATATTTAAGGGTCTTAACAGAGGCTAACAGCAGTAAATTGAGAGTTTATGTGAATTTGGTGACATGGAATTATTCAACTGAGTAGCCCACCTGAGCTGAATTCCACGACCACCATCCTATTTGAAAAAGTCAACTTTATTCCCTGTGTCCCCTCAGAGGGTTTCTCTGCAAATGCCTTAAGCAGCATCCTCCGGCACTGAAACGGTGGCTCCCCTGCAGCAGGCTGCTGCCATGCATAGCTTTTGATCTAACGACTCATGCCAGACCATGTGCAAAGCTGCTATGCTAATTTCTTTCCTCTGAGCATTCTGTGTCCCCAGTGGCAGGCACCATACAATGTTCAGAAGCATTTTCTTTAACTGGTACATGAAGCTCAGAAGATTGCTGTTAATTGCATGGTACATATTGATTACCCTTGCTCCTGGAGTTCATAATTTTGCATATTGCAAGTCAAACTAGGCATATCCTGACTTCTCACAAAGAACCAGCCTTTGCATTTTTCAGTTCCTTTTTCTTCCTTTCTTCCTGCTCTTCTCTCTTTCTTTCTCCTTTATCCTCTGCCTCCTCCCTTTCTTTCCTATCTTTATTTCTTCTTTCTTCCCTAACTCTCTTGCTTCCCTCCTTCCTTTCTTTCCTTCTTTTATTTCTTCTTTCTCATTCTCTCCTACACACATACAGAAAACTCATAATACTGTCTCCCTATTTCTCATTCACACATAAATGAAAAACTTCCTGGTGATTAAGACAATTCTATTTAAAAAGCAGACATCAGATTCATCTTATATTCTTAAATGTCATTTCTAAATGTCATCAAGCATTAAACTGGATTTTATTTTTAAATACATGTTTTTGAGAGAAGAACAAAGTATTATTTATCAATTAATTAGCTTCCTGGTGTGTTCAAGAAAAGTGGTGGAACATTCACTAGTAAATCTATAAAGCAAAAATCCTTGGAGAAGCTCATGTGCCATGTAATTAGAGTTAATTAACACATTTGCTAATTGACTATTATTTAGCACTCCAGCTGCTGAGGAAAAATCCATAGGCTCATTAAATATTAATTAGCAAAAGTCTATTGTCTGATCCTGTCAGCTTCTGTATTGAGGAGATTTTACAAACACAGCTTTGTTAGGCTGGATATAGAGCAACACATAGTAGATGGCTATTGAGGAATAAGAAAATGAGAATCTCATAATAAGCACATAGTCCTGTATCTCAGTCAGTTACTTTTTCCTCATTCAGCTGATTGTATTACCAAAAATACCAGAAATAGCATATGCATGTTGGTTTGCAGAGCTACCAACAACCTTGAAATTTATGTGGCTCCCATTGTATCAAATTCTTGGTATTTTCTGGGCAGCCTATGTGACATACCCTTTAGAAAACTAAAAGAAAGCTCATCTATTGTAGAAAAAAAGAAATGCTCTCCATAGCTTTTTAAAAAATCATCCAATAGATCCAATGGTACCTTTATGGCTTTTAAAAAGCATATTATTCAGAAATAATTCACATACCATACAATTCACCAATTTAAAGCATATAATGCAATGGCTTTGGGGATGTTACATTATCAATCTTTAGAATGTTTAAAAATTAATTTAATTTAAAATATATATAACAAAATCTGTCATTTTAACCATTTTAAATGTATAATTCAGTGGCATTACTTACATTAATAATGTTGTACAACCTCTCCATACATTTTATTAGATTGACTTCAGTCTCCTTGTGACTTGTGACTAAGGCACAATCTAGGAAACCATCCACTGGCCCTTCCTACTCTGAAGAGCTGCCGCTCCATTTCCATGCAGCAAAAATGTATCACTGCTCACTTGGCAGTAAGACCCTTGTGAAAATTGTTCTCTGATCAGAAGCTACTGTCTGTAGCACTTATCCTGTTTTCTCCCTTCTTAGTTAACTCTGGCTGTAATGTTCACATTTGGCCAAGCAGTTATTCTGAACAAGAGCCATGTGCCCTTTCTCCTGCCTCCCAGGTGAGAGTCCCTGGCAATCTCCAGTTTGGTCAAATTGCTAGAAGCATCTCCAGGTATCCCAAGATTTCACGTGACCTATACCTCTTTTTCTCCCTATTACTTATCACACAAAGGTCACCTCATCATTTTTCCACAGGAGGCCTAGTAAGACGACAATCACATCAAAGTAATCACAATGAATATAATAATTTTATTTGCTAGCAATGTAGCATCCATTTTCAGGAGTTCTGCAGAAGTTCCCCAGATAATTAACTGCTTTCTTTCTTCCTTTTGCAATCCTGGAAATACCAAACACAGGGAACAGAAAAGCTTGCATTTTCCACAGAATTCTATTAATGTGTTTGATTTGTATTAAAAGAAAACAAAACACCTTCCAACAGTATCGATTTTGTTGCTGTAATACGAAGCTGGAATAATAATAACTAAAAATTATTTTTAAATTGTGGAAGATTTCCGACAGGCACTAAGGCTAAGTGACTCATATTACATCTCATTTAATTCATAAGAGCCACAGAGGTTATAGATTATGAGATAACTGTTAGGAGGTTCAGTGTCACATGGATCCACACATTTTTGTGGGATTTTCTTTATCTATTGTATTCATAAATCATACCATCACTTTGTATCCCATAAATATATGCAATCATAAGTGGTCAATTTACAATAATTTGTTTTCTGGTTCCTCTACTTAATATCTATTATCCTACAAAAGGTTTAGGAGGATGCCAGGAAAACACGGGGAAAACTGCAAAAAATTGGTCTGGGCAATGGTTTTTTGGATTTGACCCCAAAAGTGCAGGCAGCAAAAACAAAAATAGACAAATAGGATTATATCAAACGAAAAAGCTTTCTATACAGAAAAAAAAAGTAACAGTTTGAAAAAACAACCTATAAATGGGGAGAAAATATTTGCAAGTCATATATCCAATAAGGGGTTAATATCCAAAATACAGAAAGAACTCAAACAACTCAATAGCAAGATAACCCAATTTTTAAAAATGAGCAAGAGACTTGAATAGACATTTCTAAAATATATATATAGACACAAATGGTCAACAGATATAAAAGATGTTCAATATCTACTAATCTTTAAGGAAATGCACATTAAAACCCACAATGAACTATTTATTACCTCACACCTGTCAGAATGACAATTATCAAAAAGACAAAAAAAAAAAAAGTGTTGGTGAGAAAAAAAGGGAACCCTTGTACACGGTTAGTGGAAATGTAAATTAGTGTAATCATCATGGAAAATACTGGGAAGCCTCTGCTGCTGATACCCAGGCAAACAGGGTCTGGAGTGGACCTCAAGCAATCTCCTACAGCTACAACCTACAGCTGAGGATCCTGACTGTTAGAAGGAAAGCTATCAAACAGGAAGGACACCTACACCAAAACCCCATCAGTACATCACCATCATCAAAGACCAGAGGCAGATAAAACCACAAAGATGGGGAAAAAGCAGGGCAGAAAAGCTGGAAATTCAAAAAATAAGAGCGCATCTCCCCCGGCAAAGGAGCGCAGCTCATCGCCAGCAACGGATCAAAGCTGGACGGAGAATGACTTCGACGAGATGAGAGAAGAAGGCTTCAGTCCATCAAATTTCTCAGAGCTAAAGGAGGAATTACGTACCCAGCGCAAAGAAACTAAAAATCTTGAAAAAAAAGTGGAAGAATTGATGGCTAGAGTAATTAATGCAGAGAAGCTCACAAACGAAATGAAAGAGACGAAAACCATGGCACGAGAAATACGTGACAAATGCACAAGCTTCAGTAACCGTCTCGATCAACTGGAAGAAAGAATGTCAGCGATGGAGGATCAAATGAATGAAATGAAGCGAGAAGAGAAACCAAAAGAAAAAAGAAGAAAAAGAAATGAACAAAGCCTGCAAGAAGTATGGGATTATGTAAAAAGACCAAATCTACGTCTGATTGGGGTGCCTGAAAGTGAGGGGGAAAATGGAACCAAGTTGGAA
The DNA here is from genome assembly GCF_047675955.1 of Chlorocebus sabaeus. NCBI lineage: Eukaryota > Metazoa > Chordata > Mammalia > Primates > Cercopithecidae > Chlorocebus > Chlorocebus sabaeus. Next base: position 38,226,350 of record NC_132913.1, read on the forward strand.
AACACTCTTCAGGATATCATCCAGGAGAACTTCCCCAACCTAGTAGGGCAGGCCAACATTCAAATCCAGGAAATACAGAGAACGCCACAAAGATACTCCTCGAGAAGAGCAACTCCAAGACACATAATTGCCAGATTCACCAAAGTTGAAATGAAGGAAAAAATCTTAAGGGCAGCCAGAGAGAAAGGTCGGGTTACCCACAAAGGGAAGCCCATCAGACTAACAGCAGATCTCTCGGCAGAAACTCTTCAAGCCAGAAGAGAGTGGGGGCCAATATTCAACATTCTTAAAGAAAAGAATTTTAAACCCAGAATTTTATATCCAGCCAAACTAAGTTTCATAAGTGAAGGAGAAATAAAATCCTTTACAGATAAGCAAATGCTTAGAGATTTTGTCACCACTAGGCCTGCCTTACAAGAGACCCTGAAGGAAGCACTAAACATGGAAAGGAACAACCGGTACCAGCCATTGCAAAAACATGCCAAAATGTAAAGACCATCAAGGCTAGGAAGAAACTGCATCAACTAACGAGCAAAATAACCAGTTAATATCATAATGGCAGGATCAAGTTCACACATAACAATCTTAACCTTAAATGTAAATGGACTAAATGCTCCAATTAAAAGACACAGACTGGCAAACTGGATAAAGAGTCAAGACCCATCAGTCTGCTGTATTCAGGAGACCCATCTCACACGCAGAGACATACATAGGTTCAAAATAAAGGGATGGAGGAAGATTTACCAAGCAAATGGAGAACACAAAAAAGCGGGGGTTGCAATACTAGTCTCTGATAAAACAGACTTTAAACCATCAAAGATCAAAAGAGACAAAGAAGGACATTACATAATGGTAAAGGGATCAATTCAACAGGAAGAGCTAACTATCCTAAATATATATGCACCCAATACAGGAGCACCCAGATTCATAAAGCAAGTCCTTAGAGACTTACAAAGAGACTTAGACTCCCATACAATAATAATGGGAGACTTCAACACTCCACTGTCAACATTAGACAGATCAACGAGACAGAAAGTTAACAAGGATATCCAGGAATTGAACTCATCTCTGCAGCAAGCAGACCTAATAGACATCTATAGAACTCTCCACCCCAAATCAACACAATATACATTCTTCTCAGCACCACATCGTACTTACTCCAAAATTGACCACGTAATTGGAAGTAAAGCACTCCTCAGCAAATGTACAAGAACAGAAATTATAACAAACTGTCTCTCAGACCACAGTGCAATCAAATTAGAACTCAGGACTAAGAAACTCAATCAAAACCGCTCAACTACATGGAAATTGAACAACCTGCTCCTGAATGACTACTGGGTACATAACGAAATGAAGGCAGAAATAAAGATGTTCTTTGAAACCAATGAGAACAAAGATACAACATACCAGAATCTCTGGGACACATTTAAAGCAGTGTGTAGAGGGAAATTTATAGCACTAAATGCCCACAAGAGAAAGCAGGAAAGATCTAAAATTGACACTCTAACATCGTAATTAAAAGAACTAGAGAAGCAAGAGCAAACACATTCGAAAGCTAGCAGAAGGCAAGAAATAACTAAGATCAGAGCAGAACTGAAGGAGATAGAGACACAAAAAACCCTCCAAAAAATCAATGAATCCAGGAGTTGGTTTTTTGAAAAGATCAACAAAATTGACAGACCACTAGCAAGACTAATAAAGAAGAAAAGAGAGAAGAATCAAATCGACGCAATTAAAAATGATAAAGGGGATATCACCACCGACCCCACAGAAATACAAACTACCATCAGAGAATACTATAAACACCTCTACGCAAATAAACTGGAAAATCTAGAAGAAATGGATAATTTCCTGGACACTTACACTCTTCCAAGACTAAACCAGGAAGAAGTTGAATCCCTGAATAGACCAATAGTAGGCTCTGAAATTGAGGCAATAATTAATAGCCTACCAACCAAAAAAAGTCCAGGACCAGATGGATTCACAGCTGAATTCTACCAGAGGTACAAGGAGGAGCTGGTACCATTCCTTCTGAAACTATTCCAATCAATAGAAAAAGAGGGAATCCTCCCTAACTCATTTTATGAGGCCAACATCATCCTGATACCAAAGCCTGGCAGAGACACAACAAAAAAAGAGAATTTTAGACCAATATCCCTGATGAACATCGATGCAAAAATCCTCAATAAAATACTGGCAAACCGGATTCAGCAGCACATCAAAAAGCTTATCCACCATGATCAAGTGGGCTTCATCCCTGGGATGCAAGGCTGGTTCAACATTCGCAAATCAATAAACATAATCCAGCATATAAACAGAACCAAAGACAAGAACCACATCATTATCTCAATAGATGCAGAAAAGGTTTTTGACAAAATTCAACAGCCCTTCATGCTAAAAACGCTCAATAAATTTGGTATTGATGGAACGTACCTCAAAATCATAAGAGCTATTTATGACAAACCCACAGCCAATATCATACTGAATGGGCAAAAACTGGAAAAATTCCCTTTGAAAACTGGCACAAGACAGGGATGCCCTCTCTCACCACTCCTATTCAACATAGTGTTGGAAGTTCTGGCTAGGGCAATCAGGCAAGAGAAAGAAATCAAGGGGATTCAGTTAGGAAAAGAAGAAGTCAAATTGTCCCTGTTTGCAGACGACATGATTGTATATTTAGAAAACCCCCATTGTCTCAGCCCAAAATCTCCTTAAGCTGATCAGCAACTTCAGCAAAGTCTCAGGATACAAAATTAATGCGCAAAAATCACAAGCATTCTTATACACCAGTGACAGTCAAACAGAGAGCCAAATCAGGAATGAACTTCCATTCACAATTGCTTCAAAGAGAATAAAATACCTAGGAATCCAACTTACAAGGGATGTAAAGGACCTCTTCAAGGAGAACTACAAACCACTGCTCAGTGAAATCAAGGACGACACAAACAAATGGAAGAACATACCATGCTCATGGATAGGAAGAATCAATATCGTGAAAATGGCCATACTGCCCAAGGTAATTTATAGATTCAATGCCATCCCCATCAAGCTACCAATGAGCTTCTTCACAGAATTGGAAAAAACTGCTTTAAAGTTCATATGGAACCAAAAAAGAGCCTGCATCTCCAAGACAATCCTAAGTCAAAAGAACAAAGCTGGAGGCATCACGCTACCTGACTTCAAACTATACTACAAGGCTACAGTAACCAAAACAGCATGGTACTGGTACCAAAACAGAGATATAGACCAATGGAACAGAACAGAGTCCTCAGAAATAATACCACACATCTACAGCCATCTGATCTTTGACAAACCTGAGAGAAACAAGAAATGGGGAAAGGATTCCCTATTTAATAAATGGTGCTGGGAAAACTGGCTAGCCATAAGTAGAAAGCTGAAACTGGATCCTTTCCTTACTCCTTATACGAAAATTAATTCAAGATGGATTAGAGACTTAAATGTTAGACCTAATACCATAAAAATCCTAGAGGAACACCTAGGTAGTACCATTCAGGACATAGGCATGGGCAAAGACTTCATGTCTAAAACACCAAAAGCAATGGCAGCAAAAGCCAAAATTGACAAATGGGATCTCATCAAACTAAAGAGCTTCTGCACAGCAAAAGAAACTACCATCAGAGTGAGCAGGCAACCTACAGAATGGGAGAAAATTTTTGCAATCTACTCATCTGACAAAGGGCTAATATCCAGAACCTACAAAGAACTCAAACAAATTTACAAGAAAAAAACAAACAACCCCATCCAAAAGTGGGCAAAGGATATGAACAGACATTTCTCAAAAGAAGACATTCATACAGCCAACAGACACATGAAAAAATGCTCATCATCACTGGCCATCAGAGAAATGCAAATCAAAACCACAATGAGATACCATCTCACACCAGTTAGAATGGCGATCATTAAAAAGTCAGGAAACAACAGGTGCTGGAGAGGATGTGGAGAAATAGGAACACTTTTACACTGTTGGTGGGAGTGTAAACTAGTTCAACCATTATGGAAAACAGTATGGCGATTCCTCAAGGATCTAGAACTAGATGTACCATATGACCCAGCCATCCCATTACTGGGTATATACCCAAAGGATTATAAATTATGCTGCTATAAGGACACATGCACACGTATGTTTATTGCAGCACTATTCACAATAGCAAAGACTTGGAATCAACCCAAATGTCCATCAGTGACAGATTGGATTAAGAAAATGTGGCACATATACACCATGGAATACTATGCAGCCATAAAAAAGGATGAGTTTGTGTCCTTTGTAGGGACATGGATGCAGCTGGAAACCATCATTCTTAGCAAACTATCACAAGAACAGAAAACCAAACACCGCATGTTCTCACTCGTAGGTGGGAACTGAACAATGAGATCACTTGGACTCGGGAAGGGGAACATCACACACCGGGGCCTATCATGGGGAGGGGGGAGGGGGGAGGGATTGCATTGGGAGTTATACCTGATGTAAATGACGAGTTGATGGGTGCAGCACACCAACATGGCACAAGTATACATATGTAGCAAACCTGCACGTTGTGCACATGTACCCTACAACTTGAAGTTTAATAATAATAAATAAATTTTAAAAAAAAAATAAAAAAAAAAATAAAAAGTAAAAAAAAAAAAAAAAAGTAAAAAAAAAAAAAAAAAAATCTAAAAACAGCATTGGCAAACCCTCTTCTGGGTATTTACTTAAAAGACTTGAAATCAGTTTGTCCAAGAGATATGTTCACCCCATGTTCACTGCAGCACTATTCACAATAGCCAAGTTACAGAATCAATCTAAATGCCGTCAACAGATGAAAGGATAAAGAAAACATGGTAATACATAAACAATGGAATACTATTCAGCCTTAAAAATCACTCCATCGCACTCCAGCCTGAATGCCAGAGTGAGAGACCCTGTCTCAAAAAAAAAAAAGAAGGCTATTCTGTCATTTGCAACTACAACATGGATGGAATTGGAGAATTTATACTAGGTGAAATAAGTCAAGCACAGAAACACAAATACCACATGTTCTCACTTATATGTGGAATGAGAAACAATTGAACTCAAAGAAGCAGGGAGTAGAATGGTGGTTACAGAGGCTGGGGATTGGGAGAAGGGGAAATGGAGAAATGATGGTCAAAGGACACAGTCTCAGACAGGAGGAATACGTTTTTGTTTTGTTTTGTTTTAGATCTGTTGCCCAGTTTGGTGAATATAGTTGATAATAGTGTATTGTACATTTCAAAATTACTAACAGTATTTTTCAAATGTTCTCACTACAAAACAATGATAGGTATGAGATAACAGATATGTTCATTGACTGGATTTAATTATTACACATTCTATTCCTAAGTCATAGCATCACTTTGGACCCCATAAAATATATAATCATAAAGGGTCGCTTTATCATAATTTGTTTTAAAGTGATTGATATACCCATATTGAGAAATACAATGTTGAAAAACCAGGGCTCCATGTACCACAGATCATCTGTTGATTAGTAAATGAGACTTCTAGTGGATAGATGCAGCAATTACATTAGTTATGAAATGATGGCTAATATCTAGGTTTGCAAAAAAGTAATCAGGGAAAAAAAACAAACACTGCTGATTCTACCCTTGAGGTAAGACTGACCACAAATATAGGCAGAGTGAAAAATACCCAATCTAAGGTGAATTTTGGCATACCAGAAAGGACCACTAGCTAACCAGTACCCCTGTCCTCTCTCTGGTTTATGCATGAGATTTTACTTCAGAAAGTGTTATTATAATTCCCATGTAATTGTGAATACAATAAATAGCAAGGCAGCAAGAACATTTGAAATCCCAAATCCTACTATTTGAGTTGGAGGCAAGGAGGAAGGGAAAAGAGATGGAATATTAGAGAAAATTGTTTTGGGGATAAGGTTCATTCACCAGAGACCCCTCTCTTTAACTAACTATGATGCTCTGCAGTGATTTCACATCTGACTCAAGGTCTTCATGGAGATGTTAAACAAAAGCATGCATTATTGTGTCTGAAGATGATACAAAGCAAAGCAAAGTTTATTATTCAAAGTAATACATAATATGAAAATGTTACCGCCCCCTAAAAAATCCATTTGGAATAAGCCTCAAAAAAAAAAAAAAAAAAAAAAAAAAAAAAAGCTAAAAATTGTGTTAGAGCTCAAATCGAAGGTTTGTGCCCAGAGGAAATATGTCTTTACTACTAAGTAAGACTTACATCTCAAATCAGGATACCAAGCGGCAGTAGAAGGCAGGTGGGATATCTCCATGAACAGATTTTAGTCAAGAAACCTTATCCTGGGTGGAGGATCTGACAGCAGGAACTAATGGAGAAACTTCTGGTATCACTGTCGCAACTACAATCTGTTGAATACAGCAATCACTTGACTGGAGAAATGGTTCGTGTCGGCCCCCAAGATGCAACGATGCAACAATGACCCAAACCATATTCCATGCCTGAATTTCACAAGGCGTGACTCTGCTGTCTGTTCATCTTCCCATCAGCCTAAATACTCTTAGACATCTGTTATTCAGTGGAGACACATTTCTTTGCCAGTATCAAATGGACCAGAAACAAATGATGACTTCCTTGTCCTTCCTCCTTTTCTTCCCTTCCCTGGAATCTAAAGGAGTAGATGGAAGAGGAAGAAACAGCAAAGTGCCTAATGCGACAGCTACATGCCACTGTCTCTAAGTTCCATCCATGAGGATTGGTTGATAATAGTGTATTGTACATTTGAAAATCACTAACAGAGTATATTTTAAATGTTCTCATCACAAAAAAATGACAGGTATGAGATAATAGATATGTTAATTGACTGGATTTAATTATTCCACATTGTATTCATAAGTCATAGCATCATGTTGTACCCATATTAGGGAATACAATATTGAAAAATGAGGGCTCCATGTACCATAGATTATCTGATTAATTAGTAAATGAGTAAAAATTTACAATGTACTATTATCACTATCCCTAACATGCACAATCATAATCCTGAGGAAAAGAAAGTTAGGGAGACGTGAAAGTAGATTAAGTCTTATTCTCTCTATCCCCAACACAATGTTTGTTACATAACAACCTTGTGCAACTGCCACCAAGGAAGGAAAAGAGCAAAAATAGAGATACGAGCCCTGCACAGTGGCTCATGCCTATAATCCCAGCATTTTGGGAGGCCGAGGCGGGTGGATCACCTGAGGTCAGGAGTTCGAGACCAGCCTAGCCAACATGGTGAAACCCCTTCTTTACTAAAAACACAAAAATTAACAGAGTGTGGTGGTGCACACCTGTAATCCCAGCTACTTGGGAGGCCGAGGCAGGAGAATCACTTGAAACTGGGAGGCAGAGATTGCAGTGAGCCAAGATCGCGACATTGCACTCCAGCCTGGGTGACAAAGCAAGACTCTGTCTCAAAAAAAAAGAAAGAAAAAATAGAGATATGGTTTTGGAAAGCACAGTAGGGATAAAGAAATACAGATCCAGAGAATTGCCACTTAAAAATCTGTTACCTTCTGTGACTCTACTTCAAACTAACAATAACATTAATTTATAAATGTAAATATTTTTCTATAACACACAGAATCTCTGGAGGGCAAAATTTATTTCCCTGTTTCTATATATTTAGTCATACAAAAAGCAATTATCATAGAATTGGTCTTAGGAACTCTCCTGGCCAGTAGAGAAAGGCAGTGCTCCTCTCCCCGTGTATCTATCAACAGTCATAGAATCACAATAGATGCTAGGAAGCCTTTTGAAACAAAGACTTAATGCTATACACAATGGCTTTGGAGAGCTCCATAGCAGCCCCAAGAGACCCTGATAAAAAAAGAGATTGAAGGAGGAGCAATGGGAATGTCTGAAAGAGAATCCTCCAGGAAGAAAGATGAAATCGCAGCAGGAACTAAACTCTTCAACAAACCAAGTAGTAGAGGATAATATTAAAAGATACTTCTAGGATAGCTTAGGCAGGGGCTTGTTCCACTTCAGCCATCCTGGAGTACCTGTGCATTGCGGCAGGCAGGGGCTCTGTGCGGTGAGAGATGGTCTCACTAAATGCTGAAGTGATTGTGAGCTCAGCTAGCTTTGCGATGGTATTTCCCCTTCTCATTCCCTAGTGAGGGGAGCACAGAAGAGTGTTCTCCTTCTTTCCTCACTGGATTCCTGAGGCTGTGCACTGACCATGCAGCTCCAAAGGCATCGAGACAACAGCTCTGGCAACAGAAGCAAATGCCAGCTTAGACCCCATGGCTCTGTTGGGCTTGGATAGAACAAAGTGTCCGAGTGGCCTTCCATGGCAATTAGTGAGGGCAAAGCTCATTTTTGGACTGTTACCACCTGTGTTTACTCTAAGAAGTGCTTGGGGAGGATTCTCTGCAAAAGACTAAACTCCCACAGCTAGACAGGTGGAAGTTGGAAGCCACCTGTAGTCAGGCAATTCTATGCATTTATACTCACCAGGCAATAAAACCAGAGACACAAGAATGGAATAACAAAAGTCCTAAGAAAACTGCCTGATAGATTCCTTGTTATTTTTAGTGACTCCACCTAGAATCAACAAAGTGGAAAGAATGTATTCAGAAATGCTCAAATGTGTAAAAAGCCCTTTAAACTTACTGATGTCTAATTTATACTCCAAAGGCCAGTTGTTGCTTAGGTTTTGGCCTCATGCTTATCATCGTGTGTGAGTTTACGTTCTGTAAACAAGCATTTTTTTGTTACTTGAAAAGTTTAATGCCAAATGGCTTGGCATTATTTTATTCATTAAGCTTCCTTTTTCTATTTGAAGTCTGAGTGTATGCAGGGATACAGTTACTATTGTTGCCGTAATATTTTATTCAAATAATCAGATAAATATTTCAAATGATACAGAGTGATAAAGGAAGCACTTCATTACCTTCAGGCTGAAGATTCTCACAGTGATAAAAGGAAGAGGAAAAAAATGTGAAATGTGCTGCTGTTGAAAATCTAACACAACCTCAAATGACTGGGCAGCTCTATAGCAAAGAACCATTCTCGCCCCTCATTATAGAAATGGTCATTAATGTTTAATACCTGCTGGAAGAGAGAGTGGCTTTGTGAGCTGTGGGCTGGGAGACTGGTACTGTCTTCTTTCCTGATATTTACGAAGCTTCGGGGCTAACGTGACATTTCCATTCCACTTGCTGCACTTCTCTCTACAGCTGATTCCTTAAAGGCAGAGGAACAGGTTGCTTTTCCCATCTGCTCCAAACCTCTGATCTCCAGGCTTGGCAAATTAGTTTTCAGACAAATAAAAAATATTTTGATAGTAAATCCTTGTTTATAATATCTCCCCGGCGAGGGAGTAATCAGTGTAGAATATCAGGCAGGCCATCAGTATAACCACAATTTGAGTATTGCAATCTGGTCGAACATAATTTCTTGCCTTTGTTGTGGAATATTTTCTATTTTTCTGTCTTTTGTTCTTTTCTTCAAAATTCCACCACCCAAATAATAATATTTTAGAGGGTTAATCATCATAAGGTAATCGTAACCATTGGAAAAAAATATGATTTTGGCTTTTTTCTCGCTTGTATAAGAAAATGAGCTTGAATTCATACACCAACAGTGTTATTCTTTGCAGTACTATAAAAACACGCAGTCTCTATATACTTAGATGACTGTATCTTTGTGACTGTTATATAAATATGTACACAATATTGTGCAAATATAAAAATTAGACCTCTTCATTTCTATTAAAAAATGAATAACTAGCATATGACTAAAGAATTATTTAGAATCATCCTAAACCAATTGAAGTATTCATATAATTTTTAAAAGAGGGGTTGTAGTAACGTTGACTTAGCTCTGACTATAATTAAACAAACTAAACCAGTAAACTGTTCCCAATGCACTAGAAACTCTTACATTTCGGAGACTTTTGCTTTCAGAATTCTGGAAGGCAGATAAAGGCTGCTATAAAAGATACTACTTGCACAGAGATTCACAGCGGACAGGAGTTTATGTACCAGTGAGCAAAAAAATAGGCAATAAAAAAGGGGAAAAGATGCCAATAAATCAATCAATGAAATAAATGGCATTACTGAGAAGAGGAAGTATAGTATTCTCCCCTTGCCCCCACCTGAGCCCCAGTCACTCTGTTCCCTTAAAGCAATACTGAAGGCATGAACTGCAGATTCCTTAAAAAAAAAAGAAAAAAAAAGAAATCCAGGGAATTCTAGAACTAGCAGAGAGTATCTCCTGAATGGTGGAGTTGCTGAGAAGAATTTATATTGCTGCCTACAACTGAAATCAGGAAAGGAGACTCATGGAACTTTCCTACAAGTCACTGTTGTCAGTGAGAGGAATATCCAGAAATCAGATTCTGTGTAGAATTGGAAATATTGGCCTCCTATAAAGGTACTGACCTATAAAAATATGTTAATTAAAAATGTTAACAATTTATATTTAGGTAGTCTGTGATTTAAAGGTTTTTTTTTTTTCTTTTCAACAAAAACAAAATCTTGCCCATGTTTTAAATTACCCGTTGAGTGTTTGGGGAGAAAATAAATCATCAAAAACCAATCCATTAAAGGAATTACCCAAAGAATTCCTTGAGAAAACAATAGCAGCACTAACAAAGAAGAATTGGCATAGGTAATATATGAAAAAGGGATATTTTTAATCTACCTATTAGTAACAGAATGCATATAGGATGGAGTAAGTAGAATGAAATTGAAGGGTAGCAGAATATGCCATCCCAAAATAGGCCATTTATTTGGCATAAGGATTATTTTGAGCCAAAGGTAAGATACAGAAACAAGAAAGGAAGAAACAGATACAAGAAAAGCTCTCTCCTCTCCCCCATCTGCCTACAGGCAGGGCATAAATTTGCAAGGGTACCTTTCCCCTCTCTTCCAGGAAGGACAGAAGTTAACATATCTGAGACCATGTCTAGACCCTCAGCAGCCCTGATACCACACCAGAAAAGTCTATATCACAAACTTCACTAACTAGCCTTATCTACCATTATCCCCATATATCCCCATATATATGCCATCCCATGATCTATGTCCTAGAAGCTCAAAGTTCTTTTCCTTATTTTTGTCACTTCCCTACAGTTTTATCATTTTTTAAAGATGATATATCAGCTCAAATTCTCACCACCCCTTCGAGTTACTCAACATTGAATACACCCGTGTGTGTGTGCACTATGCACACATTAATAAGTTTCTGTTTGTTCTTCTCTTGCTAATCTGTCTTTTCTCAGTCTAATTTACAAGGTCCCAGTAAATGAATCTTAAGTGAGCAGCAGAAAAAAATATAAAATAAAAATGAATTTTTTTCTCCCCTACAGGATAAAAGGGCTGAATGACAGAGCAGCCATTTTGGAGAATGGAGCTGGTGGAAAAAGGAAAATAAAGGAAGGAATGCACATGGGAATTGATTCAGAATACAAGTCCTCAGAATCAGGTTGCTGATTTGAAATGGAGGTCAAGATGAGAAGACCAAATATCTTCTAGGACTTTTATATATTATTTACATGGCTCTTATGGCATGACCCTTATTTCTATCACTCTTGTTGGAAAGTAACATTTCTGCAGAGGTCCTAGGTAGCTATATGGGTATGTATAAGACAACATATTATTAAATAGCAACATAAAAGACAGCATATTAAATGTCCCTTTTTTCCAAGTGTCTGGGTAGCTTGCATTTATTTATAACTGAAAGCTACTTTTCTTGGCTAAATGAGATGGATACTGAAAAACGTAGTAATTTTAGGTCATTAAAATAACCCTAGTGAGCCCTTTGATTAGAAGTTTGCCAGAATTGAGGGTGATTTTCTTTTTAGGGTTTAGCTTTATTTCATTTCTCTGAAAATAACCAATAAACATGTATGAAGCAACATAAGTAAAGGTTATTTACCAAAAATACTGTATGTAGTAGTAAAAATTGGAAATAATCCAACTTCCCACCAATAGCAAGCTGGTTAAATAAATTACCATACGTCTATAATGTGAAATTCTATGCAGATGTAAGAAAGAATGACAAAGCTTTTGACGTACTGATAAAGATCTCCAAGATATATCATTAAGCAAAAATAGCAAAATAGAGAACAATCCATAATATGCTACATGTTGTGTGAGAAAGAGAAAAAACAACAATATATGCATGCATTTACATGGTTGTGCCTAAAGGAATTCTGGAAGGATACTCATAATTACTAATAGGGTTACCCACTGGTACAGAGGAAAATGGGGCTGATGAGCTGATGAAGGTAAAGGTGGGAGCAAAACTTTTTACTGCATACCATTTCATACTGCATATTTAATCATGCAAGAGTATTCCCTATTCAAACATTGAAAATAAATAAGATGAAATAAAAATGAGATATAAGCTTCAATACACAAAGACTGTGTTTTAAATGTTTGTTGTTGCTGCTTTATGGTTGTTTTATAACTAAGAATATAACCATTTAGTTATTGCTTCCAGCCCTCGTCTTGGTACGATGTACTGCTTTCAAATGGCCATTCACATTTTGGGGGTAGACACAGGAAGTTTTTTCCATAAACTGATGACTGTTACAAAGAGTGAAAGTGTTCTGACCTTAGTAATAACCTCGCTTGCAACAGAAAAAAATTGGCCATGATGAGGCCCAACTGTAACTCCATTCAGTCATTGCAGGAGATGTACTGGGAAGATCCTCCCTGCTCTTGAGTAGCAGCTTAGAGCACAGGCGGCTCCCTCTTCCAAGGGAAACTCTCAAAGCAACTTTGTAGGTGTTACATGTTTCATTTGTTGTAACGTGTGACATGTATTGCTTATGGAAAGGGCTGCATATATTTACGGTGACTTATTTGTCATAGGTTTCTTAATTTTATTTTTTTTAAAGGAGAAAAAAAAATTTGTGATTGATCAGCTAGCGTTATAGCAGCATTTTAGACCCTTGGTGGGAATTTGGTCAAGTCTTTTACAACATCACTTTACGATCTCTGGTGCTTTCTCCCCAACTTTTCTCCTTAGAGATCTTTGTTCATACTTTTTTTTATTTTGAGACAGTGTCTTGTTCTGTCACCCAGGCTGGAGTGCAATGGCGTGATCTCAGCTCACTGCAACCTCTGCCTACCCTGCTCAAGCAATCCTCCCACCTCAGCCACCCGTGTTCATACATTTTAAACAGATATTATTTTGAAAAGTGCAAACTTTTCACTTATCCTTAAAAAGTAATTAGAATCTTATTACTAGGATAGTAATCTTCCACAGTGTTTATTTGGCATCCATCTACTTTTATAATAAATTTGCCTATTGAGTGGCCTCTTTCCTTTGTCAACATTGATCTAGCTGGCAACTTTCAGGACCTTATAATTTAAATCGCATAGGCTGGTTTCAAGGCTATTCCAGATGTATGGTGTAAGAAAACAAAGCAGAACTTATGGTATGCTATGTAAGGCAATTAGTTTGCTTTCATTGCAAGTAACAGAAAACCCAGCTAAATTGGTTTAAGTAATAAAGCAAGTATATGGATTTACCTAAATACAGATTACAACTGTAGTGTATGTAGGTTTGTGACCTCATCATCAGAGTTCCATCTGTCTTTGTGTATAATTTGACTCTGCTTTCTTCTTACGTCAGCTTTATTATTTGGCTGACTTAAAGCGGGAAAAATGGCAGCAGCAATTTCCAGCATCATGTCCAACACCTTACCATTTGGGCCAAGTTGCGCTGCAGAAAAACAACTCCCGCATCTCAATGGCTTATATCAACGAAAAAATTAATTTCAATTCACTGTGCATTTCCATTATAGGTCAACCCTGGCTCTGTTTCACACAGTCTTTTTTCCAGGACTCAAGCTAATGGAGAATCCCCTACCTGAGTCATTGCTAGTATTATGGCTTAGGAGAAAGATGAACATGGATGGAGGTAATACATGATGGTTTTTAAAACTCCTACTCACACGTGGCATACATCACTTCCTTATACATGTCATTGACCAAAGTAAGTCACACAGACAAGTCTGAAATCAACTCCTACACTATTCAACTGAGCAGGAAGCACCTTTGCCTTAGCATTCCAAATTAAGTCTTAATATTCATCCTGATTGGATTGACTAAATTTCCATGCTAAATTGTTAAATTAATTATTGCGGCCAGAGGAACAGAAGGCTCTGATTGATTTAGCCTGAAGAACAACATTCACCTTTGATACTGGGATTAAATTTAGCTTCTTTGTTCCCACAAGGATAACCCAAAGAAAACTGAAGGTCTTTGGGGCAAGACAGAAGAAAAGGTTGCTGAGAATAAAACCCAACATCTAGTATAATGTACACTATATGTTTAACAATGTTTACATCAAAATTTTTTAGAGGCAAACTAATGATTGTTAAAAATTTAAACAAAGAATTATACAATGCCACCTCTCCAAATTTGAGGCTATTATAAAACTGCATGCTTTCTTTTAGCAACAACATCAAAATTCAAATACCTTAAATGGTGCTTCAGCTGCTCCTTCTTAACCTAAGAACTGCTCCTTCTTAACCTAAGAACCGTGTCTTAACCTAAGAACTTAACCTAACAACTGTGTTGATAATGACATTTTGTGAAAGGGAAGATACAAAACTCACCTCACATTCTCTTTAAAACTGAAACTGGGGGACAAGTAAGTGGAGGAATTGAGAGACTTATTTATCATTGATAACACACATACTCATACAAAATGGAAATATATAAACTGTTAACATATTCTTATATATGATTCACTATGCAACGTCTAGAGAGTGTTATATGTCAATTATACATGTATATGGTTTCATCTTAAGCAAAGCTTATTCATCTGCAATTAATATTTTATAGTTAGTGCTTAAAGATTGTTAAATAAAGTATAGAACCTTAAGGCTTCAGAATGATTTGTCAGTTAATTATACACAGATGTTTAACTTTGCCAAGGAGTTGGGCTGATGTGATTTTATCTTAGTTGCTATTTTTAAATTAACCCATATAGTGTGTGTATGTATGTGTGTGTACACACACACACACACACAGAGAGATATATATGAATCAATGCTTCTTATATTCTCTTTGTGACAGATGAAGCTATTCAGCCACGGCACCAACTCAAGTCAAGGTACGAATAGGCATCAAAGTCCGAGGACAAATAATTAAAGATTCATCCACTCTATGATCTGTAATCCTGGTTGTATAAAACTTAGTCTACCCATCCCCCACCTAGCTGAGTATTCCCAAAGAAAAGTCTTATTTAGGACTAGGTATGGTAGGTTAAAATGTGAATATCAAAGCAAATGAATTGCAATGTCAGTTATATAATAAGGGCCCTGTCACCTTGAGAGCTTCTCTTCCCACGTGAACACGAAGCAGAGAAATCAGCAGCTTTGGTAGCTGTGGCAACCACACCGCCAAGCCTGAAGAGCAAATGTTCTCTGTGCAGGTTTTGTGCCCCTCTGGCGCTTTGTAGATTCTGCTAATGTTAAAGCCTCCAGATTCTCCACTTGCTGAATTCATCCAGCAGGGAAAATTAGAGCTGTGATCAGGAAACAAAAGGAGGCTTGCTTTGTGTATGACAAAAGTAGGAAAACACCCTTCAGTTAAAGCAGAAATGCTCTTAATGGCCATCTACAACAGCATCACAAATAGTAGCAAATATTTATCCTGCATATTGTTTGTTTAAATTCTAAGAATACAGGGCCAGTTTACTAAGGTTAACCAACCACTGCATTAGTAGCTCCTAAAGCCTACAAATTTAGGATAAATATCAAAACATCTATATGTTATATAGAACCAGAATTGTACGCCATGACAGAGAGTATTTATTGGACATGTGTTGAATATTATAATCAAGGAGCCTAGCATCAAATTCCAAATAAACCTATAGTAATTGTTTTGTTCAACAGAACATTGTGTTTATAAATAAACAGTATTGCATTTACTTTTATCTTTTATATACTTTTAAATTTTTAAATCTTTTCTACCTGTTTCTAGAAAAATAATAAAGAGTGTAAGACAAAGTAAAAAGGAAATACTCTTCCTGTCTAAGGGGTGCATCCAGATTTGTCAAAAATTTACAGTTTACTTACCTCACCACAGCTCAGGAAAGTGAAAGAGGCACTTGCCTCAGTCCCCGTGACACATGCGTGTACGTGAGGTTTCCATTTCCATGTAGCTGCAGCTTCTCTCCTTCCCTACTGCCAGAATCCCTAGATTTGGGAAAGCAGTGACATGAAAGTCTTCACATTGTATTTCCCAACTTCCCTCGCAGGAAATGGTGGCCCCACATTGGACAGCTCTTAAAAATACAGGGAAACATGCGAAGAAACCTAGATGATCTCGGGGATGGTGATGACTTTTTGGATATGACATGAAAGAAAGAATTGATGAGTTGGACTTTATTAAAATTAAAAACGTTCTGCTCTGTGAAAGACAATGTCAAGAGAATGAGAAGGCAAGCCACATATTGGGAGAAAATATTTGGGAAAGAAGCCTAACAAAAGACCGTTATACAACAAATCTTGAGACGCAACAAATTACCTGACGAGAAAATGGACCAAAGATCTTAACAAACAACTCACTCAAGAAGATATACAGATGACAAATAAGCATATGACAAGATGCTCCACATCATATGTTATCAGGGAAAGGCAAATTAAAACAATGATATACTACTACATGCCTATTGGAATGGCCAAAATCTGGAACACTGATAAAGCCAAATGCTGGTGAAGACATGGAACAACAGAAACTCCATTTCTGGTAGAATATAAAGTGGTGTAGCCACATTGGAAGACAGTTTGGCAGTTTCTTACCAGACTAAACATACTCACCATACGAGCTAGCAATCATATTCCTTCGTATTTATCCAATGGAGTGGAAAACTGAAGTCTACACAAAAACCAGCACACTGATGTTTATTTATAATTGCTACAACTTGAAAGCAACTAAGATAATCTTAGGTTTTACAAAAGTAGATAAATCAATAAATAAACTGTGGTATATCCTGACAATGGAGTATTATTCTGTGCTAAAAAGAAATGATATATCAAGCCACAAAAAGATATGCCGGAATCTTAAATGTTTATTATTAAGTGAAAGCAATCAGAAAAGGCTATATAACTATAACTATATGATATTCTTGAAAAAGCAAAACTATGGAGACAGTAAAAAGATCAGTGTTGCTAGGATTGTGGGGAGGGAGGGATGAATAGCCAGAGCATAAAAGATTTCCAGGAGAGTAAAAATACTCCTTACGATTTTATAATGGTGGATCTATGTCAGTATACATTAGTCCAAACCCATAGTACATACACCACGAAGACTGAGCCCTAATGTAAACTATAGACTTTGGGTGATAACGATAGTTAACATGGGTCATCAGCTGTAACAAACGTACCCCTGCGGTGGGGATGTTGCTAATGAGGGAGGCCATGTGCAGGGACAGGGGATATACAGGAAATCTCTGTACCTCCCTCCTCAACCTAAGACTGCCCTAGGACAAATATTTTAATTAATTTTTTAAAAGTAGACTGACTGTTTGTGGCTTTCCTTTTTCTTCCTAGAACTATAGCAGCACCTTATATCATGAAGTAGAGAACCAGACCACATGGCGGACGGAATGAAGAGCCACAAGGAGCCACTGGTGGCACTTGTGCTCTCCCTACTTCCTATCATCTCCTTATATGGGAAAAAACACAAGTAATGTTGAGTTCACTATATTTACATGTCTTACAAGTGACCAAATGAACAAAATAACCAGAGGAAACTGAAAGAGTCCCCGCTTTTAGAATTGAGATGGGAAGGGCTAGAGAATGATTTAATTATTAAAGAAGAATTCACGAAGGAGACATGAATAGGCTAGAACTTGAACAGAGTAGGATTTACCTTAATAGAAAGTAAGAGGATAAAGGTGAAGGTGCTGAACCGACACTAAAACTCAGGGGCAGAATATAAGCAATGGAGGAAGTGTAGGTGTCAGGATGCAATGTAAAGAGAGTTGGTGAAACCAGTGATTTTAGAGGAATGCTGCCAGGGAGATAACTTATGGAGAGACAGACAAAATAAAGATTGGGAAACTGCACCAAGCTGCCTTTCCCAATATTAGGTGAGAACCAAATTTATTATAGTTGCAGTTTGACCAAAGAGAAGAAAAGGTCAAAACAGACAGAATTATGTATGCTCTACTCTCAAAGTTCAAGGCAGTGGGATTCCCACTGATGTTAATCAAAGGAAAGACTCCTCTTAAAAATAAAACAAAAGGCTGGGCGTGGTGGCTCACACCTGTAAACCCAGCACTTTGGGAGGCTGAGGTGGGCGGATCATGAGGTCAGGAGTTCAAGACCAGCCTGGTCAACATAGTGAAACCCTGTCTCTACTAAAAATACAAAAAATTAGCTGGGCATGGTGGCAGGTGCTTGTAATTCTAGCTACTCAGGAGGCTGAGGCAGGAGAATCGCTTGAACCTGGGAGGCAGAGGTTGCAGTGAGCTGAGATCACGCCATTGCACTCCAGCCCAGATGATAGTGTAAGACTCTGTCTCAAATAATAATAATAAGTAAATAATAAATAAAATAAAACAAAAGGTAATTAGAGGTAGAATCTCAAGTAGTCTATTTTCTATGCCTTGGCAGAAAGGTGGGAAGAATTTGGGAAGGTTCTGTGAGGCAGATAAAGAGGTACTGACAGAAAAAAGTATATATCACAAAGTTACTACAAACCTGAACATTCCAAAGGGTTTTTGAGTACTACTGCCACAGAGGTTCTCCCATGACCATTGAGCAGTTAGTTGGGTAATAAGTCACATAGTGGCCAGTGTGGTGGCTCATACCTGTAATCCCAGCACTTTGGGAGGTCGAGGCAGGCGAATCACTAGGTCAGGAGTTCAAGACCAGCCTGACCAACATGGTGAAACCCCGTCTCTACTAAAAATACAAAAATTAGCCGGGTGTGGTGGTGGGCGCCTGTAATCCCAGCTGCTCAGGAAGCTGAGGCAGAAGAATCGCTTGAACCAAGGAGGCAGAAGTTGCACTGAGCCAAGATCGTGCCACTGCACTCCAGCCTAGGTGACAAGAATGAGACTCTGTCTCTAAATAAATAAATAAGTCATGTAGCTACATATCCATTCCACCTGGTCCACTCCTTAGCATCATTGCCTGGGTCTGCGAAAAGGCAGAAGTGTACTTTTAGAGTGCCCTGTGAGAGGTGGCCTGCTCTTACTGGGCCTACCTAAAGAAGGCAGTAGAACAGGAAGTCAGTACCATTGTTATAATAAACAGTGTTTAATCTAAGGGAACAAGCAAACAAACAAACAAAAAACTAATGTGAAAAAGAGTTAACAATAACAAAAATTAATGTCAAACATTCAATAGTTTTACCACTGTATAGATACTATATAAATGTTGAGGTGCCTAAAAAATTTAGAGTAATCTTAGGGCCTTCTGTTTTTCTATATAATAGAATTATAATCATTTACAACATTTATTATCAACAGAATAGATATTAGTTAAATGAAATAGAAAGAGAAACGATTTCCATAAATATGTTCCAGCCATTAAGAGTTTGCAAGCCAAAAACCTAAAACTTTAAGGTTGGACAAATATGGCTAAAAGAAATCCCAGATTCACCTCTACATACTAGTTAGTACAGAGAAGATGATCATTAAGCATTATTGAAATAAAGAGGATTTAAAATAAATTATTAAATTAACTCTTCTTTTTCTTAAATTTTCATAGACATTCCCACTCTCTTTTGAAATTCATTTTTATCTTTTTAAAACTCTTCTCCAAATCACATTTTCTAGTTAAATTTTACTAGAGCAGGTAGCAGAGTAAGTTCTAGTTTGATAAGCAATATTTTCCATGAATAGCTACAGTACAGATCATCTGCCTATCTGAAACTAATGTTCACTATATAAGAGGCAGCATTTAGACAAGTAATATAAACTTGTGACATAATAACTATATAATGTTTTATTCCCAAATAACATTTTTATTAAATATAAAACATTATACATTAGGATATTATGAAGTATATGCAGAACCCAGGGGTTCTATGTGCATGTGTATATATGTGTTTGTGGGGGGGGGGGGTGTGTATACTATATATACATGCATATATATGTATATGCATCATTTTCCATATATATACACATGCATATATATGCATATACATATATACATGCATATATAATATATATACACATATATAACATGTATATATGTATATGCATATATATGCATGTGTATATATATGGAAATGATGCATATACATATATATATGCATGTATAAAAATATATGGAAAATGATTCAGAAACTAGGAAACTGATTTTTTTTTTAATAGCAGAATTCACTGCATATTTGGAGATTCTTCAGTCTGGGTCAGATCTATGTAAGAGACTCAAAATAAATCTATCCCTGTGTTTCTGTGCTTTCAATCTCTTCTCATGTTTCAGTCACTGAATGAATGACTAGTGAAACTCTTCTCCCAGATGGCCCATGTTGAGTGGGTCAAACCTAGAGCAGTCAAACATTAATTCCCCAGAGGCAATATGTAAATGAAAAAGCATATATGAAAAGCCAAAGCCACACTAAATAATTCCAGCAACATTTTTTCTTGACTATGCCAAGCTAATTACCCTAAAATATTTCACTCCTTCAAAATCTGAAAGTTATTAACAAATGAATGTCAGGAATCTTAAACAATGACTTTTAAACATTTATATTTGTGTTAACTCTCCACGTTCAAATGTAACACTGTAAAACATATAGACACACCCATCCGTTGTAAAGGAATAATTCTGAAGTAATCAAGAAGAAATTTAAAATAAAAGTAAACATCAGGGAAACAAAAAAAATTATCCAAAGCAACATTGGAACTTTATTGACTATGCAGCTTATATCTTTAATTTTTTTAAATTTGTAACATATTCACACAGTTCAACATTTTTTAAATTAAAATGCTAACAAAAGCCTCTCATTCCTCCTCAAGTCCTATCTTTCATCTGCTCAGGTTCTCTGGCTGATTTCCATTTCTCCTCCAGTTCCAGTGAAATCCTGTGATACCAATGAGCAAAATAGAAAGTCACCAAACAGATGTGTGTGTAAACAAACACACACACATACATATAAAAATTTAATGCATGATATAGAGGACTTCTTAAATGGTAGGGGAAGATTGATTATTCAGTAAATATCATCCTGTCAAATAGCTATACATCTGGCAGGAAGTTATTCCTATTTTATAGCATAGAAATGTGAATCAATGACTATATTCCAAATGAATTATAGATATAAACCTTAAAACAATAAAATTAGTAGCAGTAAGTATAGTATAATTTTTATATCACCCTGAGATTAGGAAGAATATTGAGAAAAAAACCAAGAAACTAGAAGGAAAGTCTACCAAAACTGACTACTTAAAAGTTTAAACTGCCTATTCAGGAATAAACTCTACAACAAAAGTTAAATAGCAGAAAGTACATACATACATATATATATGTATATATGGACACACACATATGTGAGTGTGTGTGTATATATATGCATATGTATGTGAGTGTGTATTTCCAACATATACAACAGACTAAGGCTTAATATTCAAAATATATAATGAGTGCCTATTTCTATATTTACATAAGAGAAAGACAACTCAATAGAAATATGAGCACAAGTTATAAAAGAGTAATTCACAGAAGAAATGCAAATCGACAGTAAATATACTTTTTAAAATATTCAGCCTTACTAGGTGTCAGGAAAATGTATATTAAATAACAAGAAACAAATTATTTACTCTGTAGACTCGTAAACACGAGTAAGATGGATAACATCAATATAGAGTGCCTGTAATATAGTAAGGAAATCTTCAACTTTATATCTTGCAGGTATAAATAAATAAATAATATATACCTATATGTATTAAGATGGAGAAAATTTTATGTTCCAGAATTCCAAGGGGACTAAGAAGACAAGCCCAGCTGGCAAGGACCACCCCAACACCTCCACTGCCCAAGAGAAGCAGTTGGCTTGAGAGCCTGTACTACACGTTTAAAGTGAGTTACAGATGATAAGGAGCATCAGGCTGAAGGTAGCTGGACGTTGGCAAGTAACAGAACAGGAGAAGTGGAGCAAATGAGATGACAGAAGACCAAGTGAGGAGAAAGAAGGAATAATATCATTTATTATGACTTCTCCTTACTTCAGAGACATTTTGAAACTCAGGAATTTGGAGTATGATTGGCTTTTTGGAGGAAAACATCGAAGGGGAATGGAATATACTTTGCACACAGATAAAGCATTGTGAAGACATAAAGGGCTAGTTCATGGGGAAGCTTTGAATTGAATTGCCACAGATCCTAAAATTGGAGTTTGGGGCAAGTTAATCCAGACTTTTTTTTATTTTATTTTTGAGACAGAGTTTCACTCTTGTTGCCCAGGCTGGAGTGCAACGGCGAGGTCTCAGCTTACTGCAACCTCCACCTCCCAGGTTCAAGTGATTCTCCTGCCTCAGCCTCCCTAGTAACTGGAATTACAAGCATGAACCACCATGTCCGGCTAATTTTTGTGTTTTTATTAGAGATGGGGCTTCTCCATGCTGGTCAGGCTGATCTCGAACTCCCGACCTCAGGTGATCTGCCCGCCCCCAGCCTCCCAAAGTGCTGGGATTACGGGTGTGAACCACCACACCCAGCTTAATCCAGACTCCTAACAGTCAGAAAATCTCTAGTTTTAAATTTTAAAAAAAGAAAGATTACGTTTGTGTTTGTGTATGCATGTGTGTATGTGCACACACTTAATACAGCATGATATGTTATGACACTGTTTTACTATAGCACTTTCCAGCTTGGAAACAGTTTTATGTTTTAAAAACTAAACACACACACACATATTTTGCACCACAGTCGCTACTTGTTTTTACTCATGACTGGTCATCCTTTTTATAAATTGAATCCTTTGCTACATTTGTCCATATGGGTGGCTATCACAAAATCCTTTAGACTGAGTAAACTTAATAGACAACTTTATTGCTTAAATTTCTTATAGAGAAATGTATTGGTCATAGTTCTGAAGGCTGAGGCGTCCAAGATCAAGGTACTGGCAGATTTGGTGTCTTGTGAGGGCTTTTCCCTTCGTAGATGGTGCCTTCTAGCTGTGTCCTCACATGGTGGAAGGGGAAAACAAGCTCTCTGGCCCTTTTTAGGGACACTAATTCCATTCATGAGGGCTCCACCCTTATGACCTAATCACCTCCCAAAGGACCCATCTCTTAATACCATCACTTTGCGGGTAAGGATTTCAACGTACAAATTTTGGGAGGACACAAACATTCAGACTATAACAGTTGATGGCTCAGGCAATGAGCAAAAGGGGCTGTACTACGCTACGCCCAGAAAAGTGCTTTTGCTCAAATACTGTTTACTCTACTATTGTGTACTAAGTAAAACATACATCATTTAGTAAGTTTATTTAAACCATAAAGCTAACCATCCAACCCTACCAAGAAAAAGAAGACAACACCTTCCCTAACTCCACCTTTTAACCAAGTCTTATTTCTCAGGAACAACTTTCAATTCTCTTAGTTGTTTCTTTGTGGTCTTACCTTTATATTTGGATATAAGATTTATATTGATATTTCTTTATTTTTTCAACATTAGACATCTATATTGACTTTCTTACATGATATTATTCTTATGTATTATTTCTTATATTATCATATTAATCTTATATTTTATATTGACTTTCTTTTATAGAAGAAAAGAATTTAGTTATCTTAGAGCACTATCCTAACTCATAATTCCTCTATATTCTTCTCTAAATAGATACATAATACTTTTATTAAATCAAAATATTTTAATTATATACTAGGACAAAAATTATTTTAAACTATATTCTTTCTTGTATAAACATTTTAATAGAGTTAACAGTTGCCTTTCTTTTTTAGATATATTTACTTTGATTTAAATTTTTACTGTAAAATATTCACACATACAAAGAAACACATGAGACAACAATGCAGAGAAAGTATTGATGTAACTACCATGTAGGCCAAGAAATAAATATGACCACAAGATACATTCTTATCACAACTCCCTTCCTCCCTCCTTCCTACCCTCAGAGATAACCTGTACATTAATTTTACTGTAAATTATTTTCATGTTTTGTTTTACCAAGTAATTGCACAACTTACAAACTAAAGTTTACTTATGACTGGTTATGTATGTTTAGCTTAGTTTATAAATGCTAAACTATTTTCAAAGCTTATAGTGCCAAATTATTTTGCCACTCATAATGTAAGTCTTAGTTGTTCCACATTCTTCCTAATACTTTAAGTACATACATACATACATACACACACACGTATATATATATATTTTTATATATGTATATATATAAAAAAATAATTTTTGTTATTCTTGTGGTTGTGTAGTAGTGTCTCACTGGGGTATAATTTATACTTGCTGGATGACCAATGAGGCTAAGCACTTTGTGTATGGTTATTGACTATCTGAATTTCCTCTTTTATGGATTTACTGTTTAAGTCTTTTCACTATTTTTCCTTGGGGTTTTCTGTTTTATTCTCATTAATTTTTAATAGAAGTTATTTATGTATTTTGAATTTTTTTAGTGGGGGTAACAAGATCTTTCTCTGTCACCCAGGTTGGAGTACAGTGGTGCAATCACGGCTCACTGCAGCCTTCACCTCCTGGGCTTAAGCAATCCTCTCACCTCAGTCCCCTGAGTAGCTGGGACCACAGACACATGCCACCACATCTGGCTAATGTTTCGTAGAGAGAGAGTTTGGCCATGTTGCCCAGGCTGGCCTCGAACTCCTGGGTTCAAGCGATCCTCCTGCCCCTTCCTCCCAAAGTGCTGTGATTACAGACATGAGCCACCAGGCCCAGCCCTGAATTGTTTCTCCACGATGTGGGTTGCATTTCACTTTCTTTGTGATGTGTTTTAAGTAAACTATTTTAGTATAATCCAATTTTTCCTTTATGTTGATGCTGCTTCTCTATTTTTTTCTTTTGGTCTTAAAAAATACTTTTCTACTTTAAAATTCTGAAGATATTCTATTTTATTTTTCAAAAGATTGTTTTGCCTTTTATATACAAATATATGATTTTATCATTGACTTATATGTATGATGATTTATAGATGTCCAGTTTTATTTTCCAGTATGGATATCCAACTGTCCCAACACCTTTTAACAAAAAAGTCATCTTTTTCTATAGCTTTTCTGTGCCATTCTTTATTTAAAAGAAAGAAAGAAAGAAAGAAAGAAAGAAAGAAAGAAAGAAAGAAAGAAAGAAAGAAAGAAAGAAAGAGAAAGAAAGAAAGAAAGAAAGAAAGAAAGAAAGAAAGAAAGAAAGAAAGAAAGAAAGAAAGAAAGAAAGAAAGAAAGAAAGAAAGAAAACCCTAAACATCCATATATCCTTGATTTTTGGGCCCTGGAATCTGATTTCTTATTCTATTTGGGATACCTCCACTGACATCATACTCAATTATAATATCTTTAAAAGGTTTTATATTTGGTAGAATATGTACTTTGTTTATTGAAATCTTTTAAGTATCTTAGTTATTCCAGACCCTTCGCATTTGTATTCGCACACAAACACACACACACACACACACACACACACGCATATTTTAAATGGGATTGTATTCTATGTATAGTTTTGCTTGAAAAAAGGGACATTCTTACAAACTTAAATTCTAGTTATTTTTAGTTGAAAAAGTACACTGGATTGGATTAATGGAAAATTAGACATTACAGAAAAAAAGAGTAGTGATCATAGATACACAGCAATATAAGCTCTCTAAAATGAAATACAGAGGAATAAAATCCCTTATGTGGCCTATTTTATGTATATATACATATATATAAAAAAACACTAATGTATTGGGGAGGGAGACATAACAATGTTGAAGAAATAATTGATGAAATTATTTTCAAATTTGATAAAAATTATAAACTCACAGGATCTGAATAAACCACAGGCCTCACAGATATACAGAAAACTAGCCAAAAACATATAGTAATCAAATCCCTTAGAATCCACAACAAAGAGAAAATCTAAAAAGCAACCAGATAAAAAAGACATTATGGACAGTGGAACAAAAATCAAGATAACAGCAGATATTTTTAAAACAATGCAAGCTAGAAAACAATGGACTATCATATTTAAAGTAGTGAAAGAAAAGTAAAGTGATGACCTAGAATTCTTTATTCAGTAAAAATATTCTTCAGTAAAGCAAGCAAAATAAGGACTCTTTCAGACTTATAAAAACTGAAAGAATTCACCACAGCAAACTGACATTATAAGAAATATTTAAGAAAATCCTGGACAGGCACAATGGCTCATACCTGTAATCTCAGCACTTAGGGAGATTGAGGTGGGTAGATCACCTGAGGTCAGGAGTTTGAGACCAGCCTGGCCAACATGGTGAAACCCCGTCTCTACCAAAAATACAAAAAATTAGCTGGGTATGGTGGTGAGCACGTGTAATCCCAGCTACTTGGGAGGCTGAGGCAGGAGAATCACTTGAACCTGGGAAGTGGAGGTTGCAGTGAGCCAAGATCATGCCATTGCACTGCAGGCTGGGCAACGAGAGCGAAATTCCATCTCAAAAAAAATAAAAATAAAAAAAAATCCGTTAAGCAAAAGAAAAATACTGAAAGGAAACCTGAATCTACGCAAAGAAATGAAGAGCACCATAAATGTGACTACATAGGTAAATATAAAGACTATTTTTATTATTTAAATCTCTAAGAAATCATTAACTGTTTAAAGCAAAATAATAACCAAATATTACAAGATTTTTACACATATGGAGTGTAATGTATGACAACAATGCATAAAAGCCAGGACAGGGGAAAGAGAAATATAATTTTACAAGTTTATTATACTATTTACAAATTAATATAACATTAATAATTTAATTAGTAAGTTAAAGATGTATACTATAAGTCTTAAAATTTTCCACTAAATTAACACCAAAAAAATTGTATCTAATAAGCCAACAAAGAAAACTAAATTATTTTAAAAATTCAAAAAAGGCAAGAGAAAAGGGTAAAAATAATAAATAACAGATGAAGCAAATAAAAAACAAATAGTAATAATAGAGTGAGACCCGAACGTATAGAACACTTAAACACCATTGATGGGAATGTAAACTAGGAGAGCCACTACAGAAAATAGTACTGAGATTTCTTAAAAAACTAAAAATAGCCTTCAATCTAGCAATCCCACCACTGGATATATACCTAAAGGAAAAGAAAGCAATATATCAAAGGAATACCTGCACTCACATGATTATTGTAGCACTATTCACAATAGTAAAGATATGAAATCAACTTAAGTGTCCATCAACTGAAGAATGTATAAAGAAAATGTAGTATACATACACACTGGAATACTATTCAGTCATAAAAAAGAACGAAATCATGTCATTTGCAGCACCGTGGATGGAACTGGAGGTCATTCTCTTATGTGAACTAAGCCAGGAACAGACTTACATTTTATGTTTTCACATATACGTTAGAGCTAAAATACTTGAGCACAAGAAGGTAGGGACTAGAAAAATACACAACAGAGACTGGGACGGATGAGAGAAGGGGAGGGAAGAAGATGAAGAGAGGTGGCCTAAAGGGTACAAACATACAGTAAGATGGAATATATTCAATGTCTGATAGCAGAGTAGAATGAATATATTTTAAAAATGTACTGCACTCGGGTGATGGACACCCTAAATACCCTGACTTGATTACTACACATTATATACATGTAAAAAAATTTTCATATATCCCATACATTTTTGAATTTAAAAAGAAGGCTGAGCATGGTAGTTCATGCCTGTAATCCTATAGAACTTTGGCAGGCCAAACCAGGAAGACTGCTCAAGCCCAGGAGTTCAAGACCCGCCTGGGCAACGTAGCAAGATCTCATCTCTACAAAATTTAAAAATAAAACGTTACTAGGGCCCAGTGGCACACATCTATAGTCCTAGCTACTTGGGAGGTTGAGGCAAGAGGATCACTTGAGCTCTGAAGTTCAAGGTTATGGTAAACTATCATCATGCTGATGCACTACAGGCTGAGTGACCAAGTGAGACTCTGTTTCTAAAAAAAAAAAAAAAATTAAATTAAATTAAATTTCTAAAAACCCAACCATATGAATAATCACATAAAATCTAAGGGACCTAAGCACCTCTAATTCAAAGGAAATTTTGTCAGGTTGGATAAGAAAGTAAAACTCTACTGTATGGTGCCTACAAGAAGTTTACTTTCAATATAAAAACAAGAATAGGTATAAGGATGGGAAAAGATACACCAGTATGTCACCAATCAAAGGAAATTTCCAGTTAGCTATATTATTATCAAAATTATTTGTGAGACAAAGACTATTACCAGAGAAAGTGAGTGGGTTTTTTTCATAATGATGAAGGGATCAATTTATCAAGAGGGCATAATCTTAAATGTGTATGTACTTAATAATAGAACTTCAAAATATCTGAATCAAAACTGATAGAACTTCAAGGAAGAAGAGAAAAATCCACAATTACAATCAGCTATTTAACACCCCTCCCTCATTAATTGATTTAACAAGTAGACAGAAAATCATTCATGGTAAAGGTGACTTGAACAATACTAACAAAACAGATTGACTTAATTCACATCTACAGAATCTTCCACTCAACAGCAGGATACATCTTTTTTTCATGTGCACATGAAATCTTTATCAAAATAGACCATCTTCTGACTCTGACATAAGTCTCAAAAAATCTAAAAGAATGTGTTCTCTGGTCACAATAAAATTAGAAATCAATAACTGAAAGGTATCTAGTAAATTTCCCCAAATATTTAGAATTTAGAATTTAAGTAACATGTATATAAATAATCCATTGTTCAAAGAAATCAAAGTAGAATTTAGAAAGTATTCTGAGCTGAATGAAAATGAAAACAAAACATCAAAATTTGTGGTATGCTGTTAAGTAAAAATTTGAGGAAAATTTACAGAATTAAATGTAAATTTTAAAAAGTTCTCAAATCAGCTCCTACCTTAATAAAATAGAAAAAGAGGAGCAATGTAGACCTATAATAAGCAGAATAAAAGAAATTAACACCAGGAGAAATCAATGAAATAGAAATTTGAAAAAATAGTAGAGATCAATACTCAAAAGAGATTTATTGAAACCAACACAGTAGCCTCCCCTTATCCATAATTTTGCTTTCTGTGGGTTCAGTTACCCACAGTATATAGTACAATAAAATGCAAAACTGATAAATCCCTAGCCACACTGATCAGGGGAAAAAATGAAGACACAAATTGCCAATTTCAGAAATGAGAGAAGAGGTATCACTGCAAAGTCTGCAAATATTAAAAGAAAAATAAAATAATATTTTAAACAATATTTGTCAGGCCTCTGAGCCCAAGCCTACATATATACATCCAGATGGCCTGAAGCAACTGAAGAATCACAAAACAAATGAAAATGGCCAGTTCCTGACTTAACTGATGACATTACTCCTGGCTCAAAAGCTCCCCCACTGAGCACCTTGTGACCCCTGCCTCTGCTGGCCAGAGAACAACCCCCTTTGACTGTAATTTTCCACTACCTACTCAAATCCTATAAAACTGCCCCACCCCTAACTCCCTTTGCTGACTCTCTTTTCAGACTCAGCCCACCTGCACCCAGGTGATTTAAAAGCTTTATTGCTCACACAAAGCCTGTTTGGTGGTCTCTTCATACAGATGCACGTGACATTTGGTGCCGTGACTTGGATCGAGGGACCTCCCTTGGGAGATCAATCCCCTGTCCTCCTGCTCTTTGCTCCATTAGAAAGATCCACCTACGACCTCTGGTCCTCAGACCAACCAGCCCAAGGAACATCTCACCAATTTTAAATCAGGTAAGCAGCCTATTTTTACTCTCTTCTCTAACCTCTCTCACTATCCCTCAACCTCTTTCTCCTTTCAATTTTGGTGCCACTCTTCAATCTCTCCCTTCCCTTAATTTCAGTTCCTTTCCCTTTCTGGTAGAGACAGAGGAGATGCGTTTTATCCATGAACCCAAAACTCAAATGCTGGTCACGGACTCGGGAAGACAGTCTTCCCTTGGTGTTTAATCACTGCAGTGATGCCTGCCTGATTATTCACCCACATTTCAGAGGTGTCTGATTACCGTGGGGATGCCTGCCTTGATCCTTCACCTTGGTGGCAAGCACCACCTCCCTGGGGGGGACAACTACCCACCCCTTCTCTCCATGGCTCTACCCTCTCTTTGCTCTGGGCTTGCTTCCTTCACTGTGGGCAACCTTCCACCCTCCATTCCTCCTTCTTCTCCCTTAGCCTGTGTTCTCAAGAACTTAAAACCTCTTC
The DNA here is from genome assembly GCF_047675955.1 of Chlorocebus sabaeus. NCBI lineage: Eukaryota > Metazoa > Chordata > Mammalia > Primates > Cercopithecidae > Chlorocebus > Chlorocebus sabaeus. The sequence continues at coordinate 38,256,700 of NC_132913.1, forward strand.
AACTCACATGTGACCTAAAACCTAGCCTTATTTTTTTCTGCAATACTGCTTGACCCCAATACAAACTTGAAAATGATTCCAAATAGCCAGAAAATGGCACTTTCAATTCCTCCATCCTACAAAATCTAGGTAATTCTTATCAAGAAATGGGCAAATGGTCTGAGGTGCCTGATGTCCAGGCATTATTTTACACATCAGTCCCTCCCTAGTCTCTGCTCCAAATGCGACTCATCCCAAATCTTTCTTCTTTCTCTCCTGTCTGTTCCTTCAGTCTCCAAGCCAAGCTCTGAGTCCTTTGAATTCTCCTTTTCTACAGACCCATCTGACCTCTCCCCTCCTCCCCAGGCTGCTCCGAGCCAGGCCGAGCCAGGTCCCAATTCTTCCTCAGCCTCCACTCCTCCACCCTATAATCATTCTATCACCTCCCTTCCTTACACCCAGTCCAGGTTACAGTTCTGTTCTGCAACTAGCCCTCCCCCACCTGCCCGACAATTTCCTCTTAAAGAGGTGGCTGGAGCTAAAGGCATAGTCAAGGTTAATGCTCCTTTTTCTTTATCCGACTTCTCCCAATTCGGTTAGCGTTTAGGCTTTTTTTCCATCAAATATAAAAACTCAGACCAGTCCATGGCTTGTTTGGCAACAACTCTTAGATGCTTTACAGCCTCAGACCCAGAGGGGCCAGAAGGCTGTCTTATTCTCAAAATGCATTTTATTACCCAATCTGCTCCCGACATTAAAAAAAGCTCCAAAAATTAAATTCTGGCCCTCAAACCCCACAACTAGACTTAATTAACCTTGCCTTCAAGGTGTACAATAATAGAGAAGAGTTGCAATTACTTGCTTCGGCTGTGAGGAAAACCCCAGCCACATCTCCAGCATACAAGAACTTCAAAATGCCTGAACCGCAGTGGCCAAGGGTTCCTCCAGGATCTCCTCCCCAGGATTTTTTTTTTCAAGTGCCAAAATCTGGCCACTGGGCCAAGAAATGTCCACAACCCGGGATTCCTCCTAAGCCATGTCTCATTGGTGTGGGACCCCACTGGAAATCGAACTGTCCAACTCGCCCAGCAGCCACTCCCAGAGCCCCTGGAGCTCTGGTCCAAGGCTGTCTGACTGACTCCTTCCCAGATCTGCTCGGCTTAGCAGCTGAAGACTGATGCTGCCTGATCTCCTTGGAGGCCCCCTGGACCATCATGGATGCTGAGCTTCAGGTAACTCTCACAATGGAAGGTAAGTCCATCCCCTTCTTAATCAATACAGAGGCTACAAAATCCACATTACCTTTTTTTCAGGGGCCTGTTTCCCTTGCCTCCATAAGTGTTGTGGGTATTGACAGCCAGGCTAATAAACCTCTTAAAACTCCCCAACTCTGGTGCCAACTTGGACAACATTCTTTTATGCACCCTTTTTTAGTTATCCCTACCTGCCCAGTTCCCTTATTAGGTCAAGATACTTTAACTAAATTATCTGCTTCCCTGACTATTCCTAGGCTACAGCCACACTTCATTGCTGCCCTTTCTCCCAGTTCAAAGCCTCCTTCACATCCTCCCCTTGTATCTCCCCACCTTAATCCACAAGTATAAGACACCTCTACTCCCTCCTTGGAGACCAATCATGCACCCCTTACCATCCCATTAAAACCTAATCACCCTTACCCCACTCAATGCCAATATCCCATCCCATAGCACGCTTTAAAAGGATTAAAGCCCATTATCACTCGCCTTTACAGCATGGCCTTTTAAAGCCTATAAACTCTCCTTACAATTTCCCAGTTCACCTGTCCAAAAACCAGACAAGTCTCACAAGTTAGTTCAGGATCTATGCCTTATCAACCAAATTGTTTTGCCTATTCACCCCGTAGTGACAAACCCATATACTCTCCTATCCTCAATACCTCCCTCCACAACTCATTATTCTGTTCTGGGTCTCAAACATGCTTTCTTTACTATCCCTTTGCACCCTTCATCCCAGCCTCTCTTCACTTTCACTTGCACTGACCCTGACATCCATCAGGCTCAGCAAATTACCTGGGCTGTACTGCTGCAAGGCTTCACGGGCAGCCCTCATTACTTCAGTCAAGCCCAAATTTCTTTCTCTTCCGTTACCTATCTCAGCATAATTCTTCGTGAAAACACACATGCTCTCCCTGCTGATTGTGTCTGGCTAATCTCCCAAACCCCAATCCCTTCTACAAAACAACAACTCCTTTCCTTCCTAGGCATGGTTAGGTACTTCCACCTTTGGATATCTAGTTTTACCATCCTGACTAAACCATTATATAAACTCACAAAAACAAACAAACAAACAAAAAACCTAGCTGACCCTACAAATCCTAAATCATTTCCCCACTTGCCTTTCCATTCCCTAACAAACAGCCCTAAGAGCTGCTCCCACACTAGCTCTCCCTAACTCATCACAACCCTTTTTCATTACACACAGCTGAAGTGCAGGACTGTGCGGTCGGAATTCTTACACAAGAGTCGGGACCGTGCTCTGTAGCCTTTCTGTCCAAACAACTTGACCTAACTGTTTTAGACTGGCTCCCACATTATTCCTGATACCACATTTGACCCCCATGACTGTATCTCTCTGATCCACCTGGCATTCACTCCATTTCCCCATATTTCCTTGTTTCCTGTTCTCACCCTGATCACACTTGGTTTATTGATGGTAGTTCCACCAGGCCTAATTGCCACTTACTAGCAAAGACAGGCTATGCTATAGTAATATCTTCCACATCTGTCCTTGAGGATACCACTCTGCCCTCCTCCACTACGTCTCAGCAAGCCAAACTCATTGCCTTAACTCTAACTCATGCAAAGGGACTACATGTCAATATTTATACTGACTCTAAATATGCCTTCTATATCCTGCACCAGCATGCTGTTATCTAGACAGAAAGTTTCCTCACTACCCAAGGGTCCTCCATCATTAATGCCTCTTTAATAAAAACTCTTCTCAAGGCCACTTTATTTCCAAAGGAAGTTGGAGTCATTCACTGCGAGGGCCATCAAAAAGCATCAGATCCCATCTCTCAGGGCAATGCTTATGCTGATAAGGTAGCTAAAGAAGCAGCTAGCATTCCAACTTCTGTCCTTTACAGCCAGTTTTTCTCCTTCTCATCAGTCAGTCCCACCTACTCTTCCACTGAAATTTCCACCTATCAATCTCTTTCCACACAAGGCAAATGGTTCTTGGACCAAGGAAAATATCTCCTTCCAGCCTCACAGACCCATTCTATTCTGTTGTCATTTCATAACCTTTTCCACGTAGGTTATAAGCTGCTAGCCTGCCTCTGAGAACCTCTCATTTCCTTTCCATCGTGGAAATCTATCCTCAAGGAAATCACTTCTCAGTGTTCCATCTGCTATTCTATTACCCTTCAGGGGTTGTTCAGGCCCCATCCCTTCCCTACACATCAAACTCGAGAATTTGCCCCTACCCAGGACTGGCAAATTGACTTTACTCACATGCCCAAGTCAGGAAACTAAAATACCTCTTGGTCTGTGTAAACACTTTCACTGGATGGGTAAAGGCCTTTCCCACAGGGTCTAAGAAGGCTACCACAGTCATTTCTTTCCTTTTATCAGACATAATTCCTCAGTTTGGCCTTCCCACCTCTATACAGTCCAGTAACGGACCAGCCTTTATTAGTCAAATCACCCAAGCAGTTTCTCAGGCTCTTAGTGTTCAGTAGAACCTTCATACCCCTTACCATCCTCAATCTTCAGGAAAAGTAAAACAGACTAATGGTCTTTTAAAGACACACCTCACCAAGCTCAGCCCCCAACTTAAAAAGGACTGGACAGTACTTTTACCTCTTGCCCTTCTCAGAAGTAGAGCCTGTCCTTGAGATGCTACAGGGTATGGTCCACTTCAACTTTCATATAGACACACTTTCTTGCTTGGCCCCAATCTCATCCCAGACACCAGCCCTCTAGGTGACTATCTTCCCATCCTCCAGCAAGCTAGACAGAAAAGTCGCCAGGCTGCTAATCTTCTCTTACCTACTCCAGATTCCCAACTATTTAAAAACACCCTAGCTGGACGATCATTTCTTGTTAAAAATCTGACCCCTCAAACTCTACAACTTCGATGAACCAGACCCTTCTTAATCATCTATAGTACCCCAACTGCTGTCTGCCTGCAGGATCCTCCCCACTGGGTTCACCATTCCAGAATAAAGCTGTGTCCATTGCACAGCCAGCCTAACCAGCCTAATCTCTCCTCTCCTCCTGGAAGTCACAAGTACTCTCCCCTACTTCCCTTAAACTCACTCGCATTTCTGAAGAACAGTAATAACCTTCATGAGCCTAATACATCCCTTCATTCTATTAGGTATATTCATCCTTACCCTACTTTTTGCAACAGGGCTTTACACAGGCACCCCCACTACTTGGACTGCGCTCCAAAAACTTGTCATCCCTACTATCCTTTGTCTAGTCATACTCCTATTCATCATTCTCAACTACTCATAAATGCCCTGCTCTTGTTTACACTGCCAGTTTACACTGTTTCTCCAAGCCATCACAGTTGGTATCTCCTGGTGCTATCCCCAAACTGCCACTCTTAACTCCTTCTTAAAGTAATAAATAATCTTTGCTGGCAGGGCACCCTCCAATACTTTCACCCTGATGAAGTCCTATTCTTTACTTTTATACTCACTCTTGTTCTCATTCCCATTCTTATGCCACCCACTACCTCTCCCCAGCTATCTCAACCACACTATCAATCTCATTCACTCTCTCCTAGCCGTTTCTAATCCTTCTTTTTTTTTTTTTTTAAAGACGGAGTCTCACTCTGTCACCCAGGCTGGAGTGCAGTGGCCGGATCTCAGCTCACTGCAAGCTCCACCTCCCGGGTTCACGCCATTCTCCTGCCTCAGCCTCCTGAGTAGCTGGGACTACAGGCGCCCGCCACCTCACCCGGCTAATTTTTTTGTATTTTTTACCAGAGACAGGGTTTCACCATGTTAGCCAGGATGGTCTCGATCTCCTGACCTCGTGATCCACCCATCTCGGCCTCTCAAAGTGCTGGGATTACAGGCTTGAGCCACCGCGCCTGGCCTCTAATCCTTCTTTAACTAACAATTGCTGGCTTTGCATTTCTCTTTCCTCCAAAATCACCCAGGCCTCGACTTACTCACTGCTTAAAAAAAGGGGGGAGGAACTTTGTATATTTTTTAAATGAAGAGTGTTGTTTTTACCTAAATCAATCTGGCCTGGTGTATGACAACATTAAAAAAACTCAAGGATAGAGCCCAAAAACTTGCCAACCCAGTAAGTAATTATGAGGAACCCCCTGGAGCACTCTCTAATTGGATGCCCTGGGTCCTCCCAATTCTTAGTCCTTTAATACCTGTTTTTCTCCTTCTCTTATTCGGACCTTGTGTCTTCCAATAAGTTTCTCAATTCATACAAAATCACATCCAGGCCATCACCAATCATTCTATATGACAAACGCTCCTTCTAACAACCCCACAATATCACCCCTCACCCCAAAATCTTCCTTCAGCTTCATCTCTCCCTCTCTAGGTTCCCACACCACCCCTGCTCAAAGCAGCCCTGAGAAACATCACCCATTATCTCTCCATATCACCCCCAAAAATTTTCACCACCCCAACACTTCAACACTATTTTGTTTTATTTTTCTTATTAATGTAAGAAGACAGGAATGTCAGGCCTCTGAGCCCAAGCCTCCACATATACATCCAGATGGCCTGAAGCAACTGAAGAATCACAAAAGAAGTGAAAATAGGCAGTTCCTGCTTTAACTGATGACATTACCTTGTGAAATTCCTTATCCTGGCTCAAAAGCTCCCCCACGGAGCATCTTGTGACCCCCCGCCCCTGCCCACCAGAGAACAACCTCCTTTGACTGTAATTTTCCACTACCCACCCAAATCCTATAAAACTGCCCCACCCCCATCTCCCTTGCTGACTCTCTTTTCGGACTCAGTCCACCTGCACCCAAGTGATTAAAAAGCTTTACTGCTCACACAAAGCCTGTTTGGTGATCTCTTCACACAGATGCACATGACAATATTCACAATATTCAAAACTGGGCTACTGCAGAGTTGTCCTAGGAATTCTCTTCAACATCATCCTGAGGATTACCTCTTCCCTTCTCTTATGCCCAGTTCATGGCCCACTTAGCAGCAACCCTTAGATGCTTTACCACCCTAGACCCAGAGGGGCAAGAAGGCCGCCTTATTCTTAATATGCATTTTATCACCCAGTCAGCTCCTGATGTTAGAAAAAAGCTTCAAAATTGGAATCCAGCACTCAAACCCCACAACAGGAATTAATCAACCTCTCCTTCAAGGTGTACAATAATAGAGAGAAGGTAGCCAGACAGCAATGCATTTCTGAGTTACAGCTACTTGCCTCCACTGTAAGACAACCACAACCAAGTGTCCAGCATACAAAAGCTTCAGAACATCCAAGCCACAGCTCCTAGGGGCTCCTTCAAAACACCCTCATGGACCTTGCTTCAAATGCCAAAAAGCCTGGCCACTGGGCCTCAGAATGTCTGCAGCCCAGGATTCCTCCTAAGCCGTGCCCTGTCTGTGCGGGCCCCCACTGGAGGTCAGACTGTCTGGCTCACATTGCCACTGCTCCTAAAGCCCCCGGAGCCCAAACCCTAAAGCCCCTGGAGCCCAAACCCAATGTTCCTTGGCCTACTCCTTCCCAGATCTCCTCAGCTTAGCAGCTGAAGACCTACGCTGCCCAATCACCTCGGAAGCACCCTGAACCATCATGGACGCCAAGCCTCAGGTAACTCTTACAGTGGAGGGTAAGTCCATCCTCTGTTTAATCAATATGAGGGCTACCCACTCCACATTACCTTCTTTTCAAGGGCCTGTTTCCCTTACCCCTGTAACAGTTGTGGGTATTAACGGTCAAGCCTCAAAACCCCTTAAAACTCCCCCACTCAGTGCCAACTTGGACAACATTCTTTCAGGCACTCTTTTTTAGTTATGCCCATCTGTCCAGTTCCCTTATTAGGCTGAGACATTTTAACCAAATTATCTGCTTCCCTGATTATTCCTTGACTATAACCACATCTCACTGCCTCCCTTCTTCCCTACCCAAAGCCTCCTTCGCGTCTTTCTCTCGTATCCCCCCACCTTAACCCACAAGTATGGGACACCTCCACAACCTCCCTGGCAACCGATCACACACCCATTACTATGCCATTTAAACCTAATCACCCTTGCCCCACTCAACGCCAGTATCCCATCCCACAACAAGCTTTAAGGGGGTTAAAGCCTGTTATCACTCACCTGCTATGGCATGGGCTTCTAAAACCTATAAACTCTCCTTACTATTCTCCCATTTTACCTGTTCAAAAACCAGACAAGTCTTACAGGTTAGTTCAGGATCTGCGCCTTATCAACCAAATTGTTTTGCCTATCCACCCTGCAGTGCCCAACCTGTACACTCTTTTGTTCTCAATACCCTCCTCCACAACTTACTATTCCATTCTTGATCTTAAAGATCACTATTCCCCTGCACCCTTCATCCCAGCCTCTCTTTGCTTTTACCTGGACTGACCCTGACACCCATCAGTCCCAGCAGCTTACCTGGGCTGTGCTGCTGCAAGGCTTCAGGGATAGCCCTCATTACTTCAGCTGAGCTCTTTCTCATGTTTTACTTTCTTTCCGCCCCTCCGCTTCTCACCTTATTCAATAATTGATGACCTTCTACTTTGTAGCCCCTCCTTTGAATCTTCTCAACAAGACACCCTCCTGCTTCTTCAACATTTATTCTCCAAGGGATATAGGGTATCCCCCTCCAAAGCCCAGATTTCTTCTCCATCCATTACCTACCTCAGCATAATTCTTCATAAAAACACATGTGCTCTCCCTGCTGATCGTGTCCAACTGATCTCTCAAACCCCAACCCCTTCTACAAAACAACTCCTTTCCTTCCTGGGCATGGTTGGATACTTTTGCCTTTGGATACCTGGTTTTGCCATCCTAACAAAACCATTATATAAACTCACAAAAGGAAACCTAGCTGACCCCATAGATCCTAAATCCTTTCCCCACTCCTCTTTCCATTCCTTGAAGACAGCTTTAGAGACTGCTCCCACAAAGGCTCTCCCTGACTCATCCCAATCCTTTTCATTAAACACAGCCGAAGTGCAGGGCTGTGCAGTCAGAATTCTTACACTAGGACCGGGACCGCGCCCTGTAGCCTTTTTGTCCAAACAACTTGACTCTAATGCTTTAGGATGGCCATCATGTCTCCATGCAGCAGCCGCCACCACCCTAATACTTTTAGAGGCCCGCAACATCACAAACTATGCACAATTCACTCTCTACAGTTCTCATAACTTCCAAAATCTATTTTCTTCCTCACACTTGACACATATAGTTTCTGCTCCCCGACTCTTTCAGCTGTACTCACTCTTTGTTGAGTCTCCCACAGTTACCATTGTTCCTGGCCCAGACTTCAGTCCAGCCTCCCACATTATGCCTGATACCACACCTGATCCCCATGACTGTATCTCTCTGATACACCTGGCATTCACTCCATTTCCCCATATTTCCTTCTTTCCTATTCCTCACCCTAATCATACCTGGTTTATTGATGGCAGTTCCACCAGGCCTAATTGCCACACACCAGCAAAGGCAGGCTATGCTATAGTATCTTCCACATCTCTCCTTTAGGCTACCACTCTGCTCCCCTCCACTATCTCTCAGCAAGCCAAACTCATGGCCTTAACTCGAGCCCTCACTCTTGCAAAGGAATTACGCATCAATATTTATACCGACTCTAAATATGCCTTCATATCCTGCACCACCATGCTGTTATATAGGCAGAAAGAGGTTTCCTCATTACACAAGGGTCCTCCATCATTAATGCCTTTTTAATGAAAACTCTTCTCAAGGCTGCTTTACTTCCAAAGGAAGCTAGAGTCATACACTGCAAGGGCCACCAAAAGACATCAGCTCCCATCTCTCAGGGCAATGCTTATGCTGATAAGGTAGCTAAAGAAGCAGTTAGCATTCCAACTTCTGTCCCTCATGGCCAGTTTTTCTCCTTCTCATTGGTCACTCCTACCTACTCTCCCACTGAAACTTTCACCTATCAATTTCTTCCCACACAAGGCAACTGGTTCTTGGACCAAGGAAAATACCTCCTTCCAGCCTCACAGGCCCATTCTATTCTATCATCATTTCATAACGTCTTCCATGTAGGTTACAAGCTGCTAGCCCACCTTTTAGAACCTCTCATTTCCTTTTCATCATGGAAATCTATCGCTAAGGAAATCACTTCTCAGTGTTCCATCTGCTATTCTATTCCTCAGGGAATGTTCAGGCCTCCTCCCTTCCCTAAACGTCAAGCTCGGGGATTTGCCCCTGCCCAGGACTGGCAAATTGACTTTACTCACATGCCTCAAGTCAGGAAACTAAAAAATCTCTTGGGTTCTGGGTAGACACTTTCATTGGATGGGTAGAGGCCTTTCCCACACGGTCTGAGAAGGCCACCACAGTCATTTCTTCCCTTCTGTTAGACATAATTCCTCGGTTTGGCCTTCCCACCTCTATACAGTCCGATAATGGACTGGCCTTTACTAGTCAAATCACACAAGCAGTTTCTCAGGCTCTTGGTATTCACTGGAACCTTCATACCCCTTACCATCCTCAATCTTCAGGAAAGGTAAAACGGACTAATGGTCTTTTCCCAAAAACTTGCCAACCAAGCAAGTAATTATGCTGAACCCCCTTGAGCATTCTCTAATTGGATGTCCTGGGTCCTCCCAATTCTTAGTCCTTTAATACCTGTTTCTCTCCTTCTCTTATTTGGACCTGTGTCTTCCAATTAGTTTCTCAATTCATCCAAAACCATATCCAGGCCATCACCAATCATTCTATACAACAAATGCTCCTTCTAACAACTCCATAATATCATCCCTTACCACAAAATCTTCCTTCAGCTTAATCTCTCCCACTCTAGGTTCCCACACCGCCCCTAATCCTGCTCAAAGCAGCCCCACGAAACATTGCCCATCCCCACCAAAATTTTCATTGCCCCAACACTTCAACACTATTTTATGTTATTTTTCTTATTAGTATAAGAAGACACGAATGTCAGGCCTCTGAGCCCAAGCTAAGCCATCATATCCCCTGTGACCTGCATGTATACATCCGGATGGCCTGAAGCAACTTAGATCCACAAAAGAAGTGAAAATAGCCTTAACTGATGACATTCCACCATTGTGATTTTTTTCTGCCCCACCCTAACTGATCAATGTACTTTGCAATCTCCCCCACCCTTAAGAAGGTTCTTTGTAATTCTCCCCATCCTTGAGAATATATTTTGTGAGATCCATCCCCTGCCCACAAAACATTGCTCTTAACTCCACCACCTATCCCAAAACCTATAAGAACTAATGATAATCCCACCACCCTTTGCTGACTCTCTTTTCGGACTCAGCTCACCTGCACCCAGGTGAAATAAACAGCCTTGTTGCTCACACAAAGCCTGTTTGGTGGTCTCTTCACATGGACATGCATGACAGTTGTCTTTGTGTAGGCCAGGCACTGTGGCTTACGCCTGTAATCCCAGCACTTCAGGAGGCCGAGGCGGGCAGATCACCTGAGGTCAGGAGTTCGAGACCAGCCTGGCCAACATGGTGAAATACCATCTCTACTAAAAATACAAAAATTAGCTGGGCACGGTGGTGGGCACCTGTAATCCCAGCTACTAGAGAGGCTAGGGCAGGAGAATTGCTTGAACCTGGGAAGCAGAGGCTGCAGTGAGCCGAGATCACACTACTGCACTCTAGCCTGGGCAACAAGAGCGAAACTTCCTCTCCAAAAAAACAAACAAACAAACAAACAAACAAAAACAATGAGCCAGTTACTCTTCTAGGCACCTTCTGGGCATAAATTTATGTAATCTTCACAATAAACTGATAAGGTAGATATTTTCTCAATTTACAGATAAGAAAACTGATGTGCAGAATGGTTAATTCATCCAGTGTTCTATAGTTTGTAAGGGGGAAGGCTAAAATTTGAATCCAAGAATTCTGAATTGTGCATTATATGGTATTGCTCTAACATGATTAGACCTTTCATTTTTATGAAATATGGTTTTCTTATCTAGAACCGGAAATACCATTTGACCCACCAATCCCATTACTGGGTATATACCCAAAGGAATATAAATCATGCTACTATAAAGACACATGCATACATATGTTTATTGCAGCACTAAATATTTACAATAGCAAAGACTTGCAACCAACCCAAATGCCCATGAATGATAGACTGGATAAAGAAAATGTGGCACATATACACCATGGAATACAATGCAGCCATAAAAAAAAATGAGTTCATGTCCTTTGCAGGGACATGAATAAAGCTGGAAACCATCATTCTCAGCAAACTAACACAGGAACAGAAAACCAAACACCACACATTCTCACTCACAAGTGGGAGTTGAACAGTGAGAACACAGACACAGGGAGGGGAACATCACACACGGAAGCCTGTTGGTGGGTTGGGGACAAGCGGGGGTATAGCATTAGGAGAAATACTTAATGCATGTGGGGCTTGAAATCTAGATGACAGGTTGATAGGTGCAGCAAACCACCATGGCACATGTATACCTATGTAACAAAACTGCACGTTCTGTACATGTATCCCAGAACTTAAAGTATAATAAAAAAGGAAAGAAATACGGTTTTCTTTTAAATTGCTGTGGTTTGAATTGGATTTCAATTACTTGATGAAAACTTTATCAGACACCTCTCACACACCACTTTAAATTTTCTCATCCAACCCCTTACTCTAGGCAGGGTTGCAGCAATCAGCCCTACCTCCCTTTGAATAGCTCCATGCTGATGTCATCTGACAGCATGTCACTTGAGGCTGCCCTGAGTACCTCTCACTCCTGCCCCTGGGATTCTCTCATGCTGCAGCATGGAGCATCCACGAAAATCCACCTGATGTCCATGCACGTGCAATCTACAAGTACAAATAAATTCTTACCCTTGAGGTTACCCTTGACTAATTGGAGACCAGAACCAGTGAATAAATGCTTCCTTCTTTCATCTCCTAAACAGATGGCTCTGATACTCATTTCATGAGGTTCCTCAGGAGATCCTGCAGAATCAAGCACAGTCACGCACAGTGAAGCCAGCTTAAGAGCACATCCATGTTTTGGCTTTCCCTAGTTTCCTGCTAAATGGCTCTTATTCTTCACTGTGGAACCCTGAGATCGCTTTCCAAATAAACTTCTTTGATGACATGCTTTCACTCAGGCTTTACTTGGAGAGAAATTCTGGCTAATCACTTTTACTTTTACCAGTTTTTAAAATTCCACAATTTTAAAAAAGCCTTGTCTATAAACTATGTGAAAACCCTCTATTGGCTATAATAGCAAAACATGAATTATTGGCTATAATAGCAAAACATGAATTATTGGCTATAATACCAAAATATGAATTAAGGTTTTCATTTTCCCTAAAATTTTTGAAAATTATTTCCTTAATCTCTAATTTATTTGTTAATGGACTAGACTAGGAGGTGTTGAGCAAATGCCAGTTGTTCTGTTTGGAAAATGCTATTTGTTGTGTATTCTTTAAATACTTGGCATGGGCTTATAATTTGGTGAGTGATTTGCTTTTTTAGCAATAACAGCAGTAACTCATTAAGGCAGTTATGCATGATGTTACTATATTTTAATATTATTATTAAGATAACCAACTTAGTACTTGAATACCAAGGAATGGTAATGCTTATTTTATTACCTATGAATAGAAGGGGTGGGTGAAAAAAATAAATCAGCAATTAACATCAGAAAACATCATGAGCCTTTCATTTATTATTTGCTTACAAATTGCATTGAAATTTTATTTAAGAACTTTGTAAGGTTAGTTCTGTGAATTGCACATTGGTATACCAGCCAGTAAGGAAGAACATGGTTGGAGGAATTTAATATTTTGCTTATAACCCTCAGTCATGTTGTTTCAAAGATGTGATCCAAGGTTACAGTCATGTAGTAACCATATTATTTTTTAAGATACCCTGAAATTAAGCAGAATGTTACTTCCCAATTACCCAACAATTATCTCAAATGAATGCTAGCAGGCAACACATACATACATACACACACACACACACACAGAGCCAAACTCAAACTACCTTTGATGCCCCAAACCCAAGATAAGCCCACTCAGCATCTTGAAGCTAAGTTCAAACCACTTCCTTACGAAATTGGAGCCTTCCTTAAGCTACCAAGACCAGTTCAGAACCACCACAATTTTGCTAAGAACCAAACTAATGGTAAGTTTTGTGTTATATTTAGAGGTGCCAGTAGAATATATCACTGATAACTCACCATTATAACTAGAAATAAAATAACTAGTTTGATCATTTTAAATTGAAGGGCTATAATTAAGTTGACACCAAGAATTGTGGTCTGTTTTCCAAGTAATAACTATAATCTTACAACTGGTATAATCTTACAACTCGTATACCTACAATAGGTATAATCTTGCAGCTGACTGAACACTTAGCACTGAGAGATGTTCTTTCAAAAGGGACTCAAAAGCTTAATGTCTTGAAATGGTTTGAATTTACAACTGAAAGTACACAGAAAGATATCTTTTGGTAAATGTTAGTATTGAAACACACACACTAAAGAGCACCATATATACAATAAAGAACACAGCTCAACAAATTTTTATAAATTGAATGCATCCAGGTGACCACCATCTACATCAAGATAGAGAGCATTATTAGAATATTAGAATCCCAGAAGTCTCCTATCCCCTCTCAATCATCCTCAATCATTATTCCTCCAAAGGTAACCAATATTCTGACTTCTATCACCATACTTTTAGCTTTGGTTGTTGTTGAAGTTTATATGAATGGAATCATACATTATCACATACTCTTGTGTCTAGTTTTTTGAAACCTTTTTTCAATTGATATGTCATAGTTGTACAAATTTTGGAGGTACATGTGATTTTTGATACACATACACAATGTGTAATGATAAACTCAGAATAATTGGAATATCCATCACTCCAAACATTTATATTTTCTTTGTCTTGAGAACATCCTAATATTTCTTTTCTAGCTATTTTAAAATATGTAATAAGTGAACTATAATCTCTTGACTCTACTATCAAATAATAGAATTTATTCTATCTAACTGTAGTTTTATGTGCATTAATCAACTTCTCTTTGCCTCCTTCTACCCTTCCCAGCCTCTGTCTGACTTTTTTGACCAATAGCTTATCTATAAGATTTCTCCATATTTTTACTTGTTGTCATGGTTTGATATTTTTAGTACTGTATAATATCCCATTATTACATTTATCACAATTCATTTGTATTTTCTACTTTTTTTTTTTTTTTTTGAGGCGGAGTCTTCACTCTGTCACCCAGGCTGGAGTGCAGTGGCGCGGACATTTGGGTATTTCCAGTTTGAGAATCTTACAAATAATGCTAATATAAATATTTGTACATATTCTGATGAATATATAAATGTATTTCTGTTGGGTATATATCTAATATTAGAATTTCTGTGTCATAAGGTATGTTTATGTTTAGCTTTGGTAGGTATTTCAAATAGATTTTTTAAAGTAGTTGTACTAATTTACATCCTCCCTGCCCCTAGCAGTGTAGGAAAGTGTTATGTTATTTTATACCCCTACCAATAATTGTCCACTTTTTATTTATTTTTTTATTTCAGTCATTCCATTCACCCCATTCAGTGGGTAGGTAGTGCTATGTCATTGTGGATGCAACATGCATTTTTCTGTTGATGATGTTGAACATCTTTTCATGTGCTAATTATCATTTGCACATACTCCTAAGTACCTATTCACGTTTTCTTTTTTTCATGTTAATTGGGTCACTGTCATATTTCTTAATTTTTTAATTCAAGCTATTTGTTAGATACATGCATTTCAAATATATTCACTCTTCTATGGCTTAAGTTTTTAACTCTATTGTATGTTTTAATGAACAGAAATTCTTAATTTTTAATAAGGTACAATTTATCAATTTTTTCCCTTATAGTTAGTGCTTTTGTATCCTTTTTAGAAATCTTTGCTCATCCCTAGATCATGGAGATCTTGTTCTATGTTAATCTTTAGAAGTTTTATTTTTTCATTTTTCATACTTAAGCATATTAAGTATCCACATATAATTAAGTACATGGAAACCATCTGAAGTTAATTTTTATATATGGTATGAGGTAGGGGTCAAGGTTCATTTTTTTTTTTTCATGTGGATATTGAACTAATCCAGTTCAATTTACTTTTTAAAATTCTTTCCTCAGAATGCACTTAATTTACACCCATGTTGAAAGTGACTATATATGCAGACATCTGTTACTGGACTCACTAGTCTTTTCAATAAGCTACCTGTTCATCTTTGTGCTAATACAATACTGCTTTAATTATGATAAGTGTTGATACTCAGTGGCATAAGTGCTCTAACTTACATCTCCTTCAAGAGTGGCTTGATTATTCCAGACCCTTTGCTTTCTCATAAAAATTTTAGGATTTGTTTATCAATTTTCATTTAAAGAAATGCTGATGGAATTTTAATTGGGCTTGCATTAAATCCATAAATCAATTTAGGGGAGAATATCTATTCTAGGAAGTGATAAATCTCTTCTTTTATGTGGGTCCTCTTTCATTTACCTCAATAATATTTTGTAGTTTTCTTTTGTAGGTTTTCAATGTTTGATAGACTGATTTCTATGTATTCATTGCTTTTGATGCCATTGGAAAGAGCATCATTTTTAATCAATTCATCTGCAGGTTTATTGCCTTATTTAGGAAAATAATAGAGTTTCTGTGTATTTACCTTGTACTCAGTGACTTTACTCATTGACTTGTCAAAGCTGGTTGCTTGTAGATTCTTTCTGATTTTCCATGTACAAAATCCACATTATCTCTAAGTAATGACTATTTAAAAATTTATAATTTTCATGACTTTGGTTTCTTTTGTTTGTTCTACTGCACTAACCATGTGTTCCTGTACAGCATTAAGTGGAAGGGGTGGTACTGAACACTCTTGTGTTATTTCAGACTTTAGGGGAGAAGTCATTCACTATTTCCCCATTAAGTGAGTAGCTGTAAGTTTTTTAAAAATGGTCATTGTTTGATTTTTTTTTAATTTCTAGTTCCTAAGATATTTTAGCATGAATGAGTGTTGAATTTTTTCTAATGCTTTCTCTGCATCTACTGAGATAATCGCATTGTTTTCTTATATTTTTTCACTGTGGTATCTTATGAAGATTAAAATTTTAATATTAAATCAACCACACATTCCTAGAATAGACTCAACTTGGTCATGATGTATTTGATGTGTGAATATTTTATTTAAGATTTTTGAGTCTATGTTTATATAAGAAATTGGCTTTTAGGTTTTGCTTTTTATAATATCCTTGCTAGGTTTTAATTTCAAGATTACTCTGGCCTCATAAAATGAGTTGGGAGATGTTCCCTCTTTTTTTACCCTTTGTCTTTTCTCCGTGGGCATAGCATTTTAAGGAGTTTCAAATGAATCTGGAGTGTTTATGAAGGCCCCTCTTTGGCAAGCCTGAATTCTAGTTTTTCCTCAGTACTAATAGATTGCCAAATATCTGCGGCTCAGCTTCTTAGCCTCTTAGCAACTGTAATCTGCTGGCTTTCTATGTGTCTCCTGTGCACACACAGCTTAGAAGTCATCAAATGACTCAAGGGGAAACTGCGTACAAAATGCTGGGTTTAATTCTCTACAGTTTTCTTTTCTCAGTACAGGATGATTTCAAGTCCTATTCATCTTAGTGGCTCTAAATTCCAATTTTTATACCCCTTTCCCAGTGAAACTGCCAGAGCTCTAGGATGCTGCTTTCCTCCCAGTTCGTGTCCCATCTTCTCAGGAGTAAAAGCAGTAGCAAATGCAGGACTCACCTTAATATTCTTTTATTCACTACAAGATCCCAGCCCTTCAAGTCCTGGCTTTCGAGATTACTCTCCAATGACTTAAGATGGTTGTTTTAGTTTGTTTGCTTTGCATTTTATCCAGCCTTTATAGTTAATATAGCAGAAACACTACACTGATAAGAGCTACTCCATCATAGCTAGAGTCAGAACCCCTTAATAGAGCTCTGCAATAGATGCTCATGAGGCATCACCACTCACTCTATCTTTTCACATCTGGAATAGGCTGCTCTTTTGCTGAGGTTAGGAGTTTGTGCCCCAGTTACGGGCAGGATGAAAGACTTTGTCTCACTCTCCTGAGCCCTGTAATTGTTCACTGAATGGGAGTCATCTTCATGGTCCATTGGTGTTGCCTCCAGACAGCAGACTTTTTTAATAGTGATATTTATGGGGCTATTTATTGGGGCATAATTTTATCCAAACTGGATTTCTCAATTCTGCCCAATTCACACTAAAACTGGAGATACTACATGGCATAATAAGTTTGCTTATTTGTTTTTCTGTTCAAACAACTACCATTTTCTCCTATATAGGGGAAAGATAAATATTACCACATAAATCAGAAATATGAATCTACCACCTGAGCACTAATAACATATATACATGTGATTGATTCATTACCTGCAACTTCAGCAGCCACAATATTTCAAAAGATGTTTATAGCATAAATTTCTTCCACATGGGCCCCAACCCATGTCCTATTAATGCTAACCATATACAGTCAGAAATTCACAAAAGAGTCAAGAGGAATCCTCTGGATAATCTATTTCCTGATTTTTTCTGGAAGACTCCTACAAAACAGTAGCTTATATTGAATTTTAAAAGGGATAAATACCTACCAATTGAAATGTTATTCTGTCATTATGTATCTAAGAGTGGCATGGAGACAAATTTGCCTAATCTATAATAAAAATATTTTTTAATTTTAAAAATTTCTCTGAGTTTCTAGTTTCCTAAGTCCTATCACAGAAAAACATTAACAGTGCATATTGGTAATTGGAAAGTTTATTGGCTTTAATTTCTGAATAGCCATGAAAAGTGATAAAAACGAGGGGTGGAAAGAATTGGCGGAAAATCTAATTATTGTTTACACAACGAATGGTCCCTGGTTCTAGGCCATTTTCATCTTATTGCTAAGCCTATCTCCTTAGAGCCTCTCTTTTCTCTTTACATCTTCGATATCCTGGCAGGGCTTACTGTTTGCACTTTGTAACACTAACGTCTACTGATGCGAACTGCTTTGCCAGAGGGGTTCGCTTATGCAGATCTAGCCTTAAATGGCTCAGATTATGTGTGAATCAGCCCAACAGAGAGATATTGTCCTTCTGTCGGGGTTCAGAACATCTATCCCGAAATATGGCAGCTTGAAAATTGAGAAAACAACAGAGGCAGAAAGATCACTCTGATCTTCTCTTAGAGACCCTCATGAGTCAAGTGCTCTGCCCTACACTCAGAGGAAAGGAATGAAGACACAAAAATGCCAAAAAGAATCTGAACAACTCAGCCTTTCTAAGTTCTCCCAATTTATTACTATTAGATGACACCCCCTTTGTACAATCATACTTCTACATGACTGTCCACTCTTCATCAAATCTGCATAAAAACAGTTTTCCCCATGTCTTTGGGACTACATTTCGGAAGGCTCCTATCTCATGTAAAATTTTGGTTAAATATGTTTGTCATGCTTTTCTCTTGTTAATCTGTCTTTTGTTATAGGGGTATCAGCCATGAGTCTTGCAATGGGTAAGGAAAACATTATTTTCCCCCTGCATTTCACATATACCAACAGTGAATAGCAAAGCCTGGGACCACCCTTATCTTCAGTTCTTTATTGAAGACATGACCAAATATCACCAGCCTTCAGAGTAGGTGACAGAATGAAAACATATAGTCACACTTCTGCTTTAAGACAGGGGATGAATTAATGACAAACTGAAACGATCTTTCTTCCTAAAGGCCTCTAATTAGTTAATGGCACATTCACTTATAAGATAATTGTTATGAAACCTATTCATGGACTGTGCTACAGTATGAGAAAAACCAAGTATTTTCTTAAAGATCTTCTGAGACACTGGGCAATAGGAGAAAACAATTCACAAAGACGGGAAAGTAGTTTCTGCAAAACCTTAAATGTCAATCAACAAATGTATACTAAAAGTCATAGGGGATACAAAGTCTTTAATTCCTGTTTATAGGGAATCTGGGGACTAATTAGGAAACAAAATGGTGACTGTGGAATAACACTAATAAATAACGCACTTCATAAGAGCTGGGGGCTTTCTCCTAAAGTCTGACAGCACTCGTTGGCAATACATAATTTTTAATTTGAATTTCTCTCTACCGAAATATATTATCGGTATTGAGGCTTCTTGAGGACAGAAACTATGTTTTCTTCATAAAACCTGAAATAATACTCTATAAATATTTGTTGATTGGAACAGTGTTTCCTTTCTTTTTTTTTTTTTTTTTTTTTTTTTTGAGACAGGGTCTTCCTTTATCACCCAGGCCAGAGTGCAGTGGCGTGATCACGGCTCACTGCAGTCAGCCTTGACCTGCTGGGATCAAGTGATCCTCCCATCTCAGCCTCCTGAGTAGCTGGGATTGGAGGTGTGTGCCACCACGCCTCCTAATTTTTTTTTTTATTTTTTGTAGAGATGGGGTCTTGCCATGTTGCCCAGGCTGGTCACGAACTCCTGGGCTCAAGTGATCCTTTCACCTCAGCCTCCCAAAGTGCTGGGATTACAGGTATGAGCCACCATGCCCAACCAATTGAAAAGGTTTTGATGTAGTCAGGGCAACTCTATGCAAATTCCCTTTCAGAGAAATTCATTGTTTCAAGTGTGTGTGCACACACACTAAGCAATATTTCTGACCCCTTGGAATGTAGCAGAATGTAATGCAGGCATACCTCAGATATACCGCAGGTTCACTTTCAAACCATCACAATAAAGTGAACATCACTATAAAGCAAGTCACACAAATTTTTGGTTTCCCAGTGCATATAAAAGTTAGGCTTAAACTATACTGTAGTCAATTAAGTGTACAATACCACTATGTCTTAAAAAGCAATGTGCATGCCTCAACTTAAAAATACTTTATTGCTAAAAATACAACTCTCTGAGCCTTACAAGTCGTAATTTTTTTTCCGCTGGTGGAGGGTCCTGCCTCGATGTTGATGGTTGCTGACTGATCAGGGTGACGGTTGCTGAAAATTAAGGTGGCTGCGGCAATTACTCAAAATTAGATAACAATAAAGTCTGCCACATTGATTGACCCTTCCCTTCATGATAGATTTCTCTGTAACATGTAATGCTGTCTGATAGCATTTTACCCACCGTAAAACTTCTTTCAAAACTGGAGCTGATCCTCAAAGCCCTGCCACTGCTTTATCAACTGTCTATAATATTCTAAATCTTTTGTTGTCATTTCAACAATGTTCACCACATCTTCATCAGGAATATATTCCATCTTAAGAAACCACTTTCTTTGCTCATTCGTTAGAAATAACTCCTTATCTGTTAAAGTTTCATCATGACATTGCAGCAATCCAGTCACATCTTCAGGCTCCACTTCCAATTCCAGTTCTCTTGCTTTTTCCACCGCATCTACAGTTACTTTCTCCTCTGGAACCCCTCAAAGTCATCCATGAAGCTTGGAATTAACTTCTTCCAGACTCCTGTTAATGTTGATATTTTGGCCATCTTCTATGAATGAAGTGCTGATGAATCCTTTCCAGAAGATATTCAATTGATTTTGCTCAGATCCAGCAGAGGAATCACTATCTATGGCAGCTATTGCTTTACAAAATGTATTTCTTAAATATGAAAATTTGAAAGTCAAAATTATTCCTTGATCGGATGGGCTGCATGAAAACAGGCATGAAAACAACATTCATCTTGTTGCACATTTCCATTGGATCTCTTGGGTAACCACATGCATTGTCAGTAAGCAGTAATATTTTGAAAGGAATCTTCTTTTGTGAGCAGCAGATCTCAACAGTGGGCTTGAAATATTTAGTAAACCATGTTGTAAACAGATGTGCTATCATGTAGTCTTTGTTATTTTGTTTAGAGAGTGCAGGCAGAATGGAAAGCGAACATTGGCTTCGACTTAAAGTCGCCAGCTGCATTAGTCCCTAAAAAGAGAGTCAGCCTGTCCTGGGAAGTCAGGCATTGAGTTCTCCTCTCTAGCTATAAAAGTTCTAGATGGCATCTTCATCCACTATGAGGCTGTTTTGTCTACACTGATACACTGTTGTTTAGTGTAGTCACCCTCAGCAATAATCTTAGCTAGATCTTTTGGATAACTTGCTAGAGCTTCTCCATCAACACTGCCTAACCCTGCACTTTTATGTTACAGAGATGGCTTCTTTCCTTCAATCTACAAGCCAATCTCTGCTAGCTTCAAATTTCTCTTGTACAACTTCCTCATCTCTTTCCGCTTTTGTAGAAATGAAAGTTAGGAACTTACTCTGGATTAGGCCTTGGCTTAAGGGAATGTTGGGGCTAGCTTGATCTTCTACCCAGGCCACTAAAGCTTTCTCCGTATCAGCAATAAGGCTTCCTTTGCTTTCTCATCATTCGTGTGCTTATTAGTCATTAAAACTGGAATAGCAGTTTTGATTTCCTTCAAGAACTTTTACTTTGCAATCACAACTTGGCTAACTTTTTGGCCCAAGAGGCCTAACCTTCAGCCTATCTCAACTTTCAACATGCCTTTCTCACTAAGCTTAATTATTTCTTGCTTTAAAGCGAGAGATGTGTGACTCATTTTTTCACTTGAACACTTTGAGGCCATTATAGGGTTATTAATTGGCCTAAAGTCAGTATCACTGTGTCTCTGGGAAGAGGGAGGCCCAGGGAGAGGAAGAGAGATGAAGGAACAGCCAGTCAGTGCAGTAGTTAGAAGACACATAACATTTATCAATTAAGTTTGCTGTCTTATATAGGTTCAGTTTGTGACACCCCAAAACAGTTACAATACTATTACAGGAAAAGGGTCCTGATCCAGACCCCAAGATGATCTTGGATCTCATGTAAAAAAGAATTTAGGGTTAGTCCATTAAGAAAGTAGAGGAATAAAAGAATGGCTACTTCATAGACAGAGCAGCCCCAAAGGCTGCTGGTTGCCCATTTTTATGGTTATTTCTTGATGATATGCTAAACAAGGGGTGGATTATTCATACCTCCCTTTTTTAGACATACAGGGTAACTTCCTGATGTTGCCACAGCATCTGCACACTTTCATGGCACTGGTGGGAGTGTAGTAGTGAGGATGACCAGAGATCACTCTCGTGACCATCTTGGTTTTGGTGGGATTTGACCGGCTTCTTTACTGCAACCTGTTTTATCAGTAACGTCTTTATGACCTGTATCTTGTGCCGACCTCCTATCTCATCCTGTGATTTAGAATGCCTTAACTGTCTGGGAATGCAGCCCAGTAAGTCTCAGCCTCGTTTTACCCAGCACCTACTCAAGATAGAATTGCTCTGGTTCATACACCTCTGACAATACTAACATCAGAGATCACTGACCTCAGGTCACCATAGCTGACATAATGAAAAAGTTTGAAAACCTGCAGGAATTCCCAAAATGTGCCACAGAGACACAAAGTGAACACAAACTATTGGAAAAATGGTGCCAACAGACTTCTTGATACAGGATTGCCAGAAACCTTCAATTTGTAAAAAAAAAAAAAAAAAATGCAGTACCTGCAAAGCACAATAAAGCGAAGTGCAATAAAACAAGGTGCGCCTGTTCTGTTTTTGTGGGAGTCCTATTAACATCAGGAAGGATACAACTGCCATTCAAGCCACATATTTCTTCCAAAAGGATTCTTCTCTAAATGATTCAGAAATTATCTGTGAATTATTGATAAAAAGTTATTAAAGTTAGGTGGATTTAGTTAGTGCATTGCTAATTAGTGCAGTACTAACTAAATCCACATAAGCACTTGAATTTGTACTTTTGGAGTTGACAGTCAACTACCCTCAAACTTACCAACCTGACTTATACAATGAGGACAGATATTCCTTTAACTTCAGCAAATGTGTAGTTTTCCAAGGCAAAAACATATGGGGAAAAAAAATCACATATGTAAAAGAAGATAACAGTTGCTACATTAAGTGGGAAGTTCCCAACAGTGCCCAAGAAAGAGTATCTTTTATGTAGATATCCAAAGTGTTTTAAAATAAATTTTGCTATAGTTTTCATTTTCAAATCACCTGAGGCTTAAGAGGCTATGTGTTTTATTTTGTTTTCCCTTTATGATGTAATTCTCTCTTGGGGAAATGCTTTTCTTGTGTAATCAAGACTAAGATAAAACTGTTAGGGCCAGAGTAAATATCAACTTTCCTTATGGACCATTTGAATTGGTTGACTTTCAGAAGCATTCCACTCTGCTATGGAAGACTGGTTTTTCTAAACTTTAGAGAGTTCTAAGACAATGCCTGCCAGATAAAAATGGCTCAATTAATATCAATTGGGATCAACTACTTCTGCAATTATCAATAATTAAAATATATTAATAAAAAGGCAAGAATATAGAGAATTATTAGAAAAAAACAGAAGTCTCTTATTAAAGAAGCAAAATATATAACAATAACAAATACAAGAAAGGTCCATGATTCTCATGACTTCGGTTGTGTCAAATAAAATTGATGAGAGGCCATTGATTTGGACTTAGCTCCTATCGTAGGCCTCAACAGACCAACTCAAAATGGAATCACCAAATTGAAATCTAAGTTGTTCTTACTTGTAAGATCTGAGTTTCTGAGAAATCAGGAGCAAGATGATAGTCAAATCCCCAAGCCATTTTCTAAAAAAAACAAATAAGAGATTCACAGCAACCAATCAAAAAGGCCCCCACCTACCTAAACTGGCATGGTAAGGAAGTCTCCCCACAAGAAAAGTATCCTGAAGTAACCTAACATTAACCAATCCACTTTCTGCACTGCGCTATCTCCTTTCTCCTGCTCAAGCTGTCTTAACAAAAACTGACTGTTCAGTCACTCCCAACGGAGCTTCTGTCTATTTTGTAGACTGGATGCTGCCTGGTTCATAAGTCCCTAATGGAAGTCAATTAGATCTTTTAAAACTCAGTTTGTTGAAACTTTGTTCTTTGACAGTTCCCAGCACACATACGAGATACATCATACTAGTTCTGTGAAACTAAAACCCTGATTAAAAGCTAAGATCTTTTGTCAGTAAGAAACTATTTAAATAAAAGGATCTTGTATGAATTGCTTGAAGTAGCATCATCAAAGACTATTCCTATATCAGTTACAAGCATATTTAGATGTGTGCATGGATTCTGCACATACATATATTAGATCAATAGTAATAAGCACATTTTTAAAAAATCTTTATTCAGAGGAGCTGAGATTTTGTGACTGGGAAAAAAACATTTCACATTCTACTTGTTAAATAAGATACGAAAAGGATTAAAGAAATGATGCAAGAAAAAGCTTTGAAAAGTACGGTACATTTGAAAACAGTATTTCAAAATAAAGCATTTTATCTTCTTTTTACTGTAATGGGAGAGGCTTTGGTCTGTTTTCCCTAGGGGAATTTCAATTATAGTAAACCACCATTAGACTCTAATGCTCAAAACTAAGGTAATATATGGCATATTAGGTGTAAAAGTCAGAGGCCTTCACACCTGTTTTATTGCCCCTAATTCTTGCTGAAGGGCTTCCAGTAAAGATGTCCAAATGACAGGTCTTGATCTTCTCATGAAGACCAGGAGCTACTCAAAGTAAATACTTAACTCATAAAACTGCAGCATTTCCGGATTGGAAGTTTCACAAGCAGCAAACCCAGTAGTTTTTCCAAGTAGAAATCTCCTGAATAACAGGCCTCTATTTAATTGCTGCCAGTGACAAGAAGCTCACTACTTGGGTGCAGGGTGTTCCCTACTAAGTCACTCTAACTGAGCTAAAGTCTGCATTTTATATTTCTAATCATTGTTTTTGTTGGGGGGTACATGACACACTACCCCAAAATAGGGCACCTTGGCATTTGATAAAACAGCAGAAGCAAGAAGGTTCCTCTGACCTTCTCCCACCCTTTTCCCTTGAAGCAGATCATAAAAAAGTTCTCTGACCTTCCTCTGAAGTAGGTCATAAAACCTTCATTCCAGAGGTGCCCAAACTATACCTGGAAAAAAAGAAATGTCCTTATCCTCAGAGACACAGAGATGCCAAGAAGAATCTGAACAAACAGTCCTTACAAAGTTCCCCCAACTTGTTGCCATTAGATCAGACTATTTTATCCTCCAATCATATTTACCCATGACTGCCCATTCTTCATCAAACTTAAACATAAAAACACACAAGTTTACCTAATTATTTGGGTCTTTATTTCCAAAGGCTTCCATGTCATGGAAAACTTTCATTAAATAAATTGTATTATTTTCTCTTATTAATTCTCTTTTGTGATAGGGGCCTCAGCCGTGAACCTGAGATGGAAAAAAAAGATATTTCCTTTTCCCTTACAATCCTACTTTTTCTGTTTGAAAACATAAGTAATAAACTGAATCACCTGACCAAATTAAATCCTTCAAGTGTTAGAAGAAAGCCTCCTATCCCCACTGTACCATTTACTACACTTTATTGTAACTGTTGTATCTTCACCATTAGATATTAAGCCATCTGGGCAGAAACGTATCAGTTTTATTCATACTAACATTTCTCAGCATAGTACTATTATAATATTATGATAGTAAGTACTCACAATATTTCTTAGATGCATAAATAAATTTTATTTATTGAATTGAGGCAAGAAAGTAGGAGTTGAGCTAGTTTCATTCATTCTTCTTTTTCATTCTTTTTTCCTTCACCCTTTAGTCTCATTTCCCAGATGAACATAACATTATAACAGATTTATACATGTACTGGTGAATGAGACAAGTTGAATGCTTTAAATCAACTTGACCATTCCAAAATATTAAGCCAATAAGTCAGTTTGGGATTTAGATTCCCAGAGTTCCTGATTTATAAAAAGTGTGGAAATATACATTAAAACCACCAGATGACTTTAAACCAAAAAGGATAAGCAATAGTTGTTTATCCTTGTGGTCCAGAGAGTCTCGATGTTGCTTTCTCGAAAATAGAACGAAGCCTTTGTTGCTTCAGGTGACATCTTTGAACAAGGCTGCCGAGTCAGTGACCTGCAACATTAGCCCTTAACAATTTATCCACTGCATGTGACCTCAGGAGAAAATTCCTGCCCTGTGTGTGGCCTTTGAGGTGAGTGATGACCCCATCTCAGTTTTTATGGGAGATGGGGCATTTCATTTTGGATATAAGTAACTTTTGTAAACAAAAATCAGAAGGTGCAAACTCTCACCCCAGATTCTGGCAGCAAATGAACGTGAAATACTTCAGAATTGAGCTCAGGGATTAGTCAAGAAAAGAGCCAAAGGTTGAGAAGTTTATGTCTAAGTCATCTAGGCTTTGAGTACTTAAAAGTGGAACAGTCATGGGGTCAATTACTTGAAAAAGGAAAAACAACAAGGACTAAACTATGAATAGATATCAAGAAAGGCAAATAAAACATCACTATTTTGACTTCAAGAGACCAATTCTTTCTCCAAATCACGAGTCCTCCTTTTTACTCAACTGATTTACTGTATTTGCTAATTGAATACAGCACCAACTAGGGTGGAGGGGGAAATGTACATTCTCTGTATATATTCTGGGGAAAGCAGAGTGACTCAGAGGTGAATGTTGCTATTTTGCCATCCTTGATCACAATTGAACATGTTGCTTATGTTTCAAGTCATTGGATCAATCATAGAAAATAAAGCTGAATATAGATTTGTCAACATATGTAACATAGAACTGAGATTTCAGAGTTTTATTGCCTGGGTTTGTATCCCGACTCCTTCACTTACCTGTTAGGTGATTTGGGGGAAGTAACTTTACTTTGTCTCAGTTTCCTCTTCTGTGAAATGGAGAAATAATAGCACTTGAATCAAAATATTTTGGTTAGAGTTTCAAAGAGATGTGTGTGAAGTTCTTAGTAAATATACTGTATATAGACGCACCTGACAGCAATAACTTGACTTGAGCACACCGAGAATGACCCTGCGTGGCTGATGCGCCTGAATGTGTTCCCAGTCCTGAGCTAAGGAATCCGGGAGGGGCCAACCCAGAGATCCATTCCTTACCTATGAGGAACATCTGAGCCCCAGGCCCCTACCCTAACCGTGGAAAGTGGGCCATACTGGGGATCCAGGCCCTCTGTTTTGGGTTAAATGAAGGTTGCCAGGTGGAGGTTGCTAGAGGGAGGGTGTTAAGTGAAAATGCTATATAAACGATATGCTTTTTACAAGGGGTTACCATTCTTCTGCTCAGCCCACTGACACTGGACTCTCTCCTCTGTCCGTGAGATCCCCCCAAAAGACCCTCTGCCCTGTATGTAAGATCCCCCCAGTGAAATCTTGTGTCTCCTTTACTGGCTCTGGGCCTCTTCTTCAGCCTCTTGAACCTATTGCCACCCCCAATGGAGTCCAAAGAGGTTTGGCACAATGTATGCCAAAATATTATTATTTTTGTAATGCTAATGTTTTTATTGAAACTATTTTATTTAATACAATTATTATGTATCACGTTATTTGCATTTATAATTTATATAACTTAAATATTTGTGATTATAACTAATATAACTATGATTACTATTATCAACATTATTGCTATACCAAGCATTACTGAATCTAAAGCACCCAGATATTTCCTCTGTTTTTTACTCTGACTTCAGAGCAGCATCTGGGGATACAGCCAGATGCCTAGGGCTGAGGAAGGCAAGGCTTTTGTTACTAATAGAGAGACAGCCAGGCTGGAGCACAGAAACCTCCAGAACACCAGTTCCCTCAGGCGCAATCATCGCCCCTCTCCCACACCCCTCAACACATGCATGGCATTCTTCTAATCTCCAAAGGTTGGTGCAGGCCCCAGCTCCCGGGGTTTATTTTGATAAATGTTTCAAGCTACGGAGTGCCAAGAAACTTGATGCCTTTGCTTTTCAAATACCAAGCCTCTACCTGAAAAAGGAATGCTTAGATCAGAGCAGAGAGATGAAAAGTTCTCAGTTAAACATGCACTGCTCTCCTCAAGCTATTGTCTGCTCTATTCCCCAACTTTGAAAAGTTGGAAGAAAAATACCTACAGATAAAGACTGCTGTAAATCACTAGTGAAACGTTAAATATGATTTAGCAAGTGTTCATTTTATCTTGCAAAGCAGGGTTGTGATGGAACTGCCTTTGTATCTAAAGCCAATAATATTCTTGAGGAAAGTATATGTATTTTAATAAAATCATTCTGCTAAGTAATGTAGCTCAAATTATTTACTGTACTTCTAAAGTCTTTGTACCTAACAGTCAAAATAAGTTACACCTGGTAATTGTGAGTGCGCGAGATGTTGTTCTTTTTCTTTGGATGGAAGAACGATTTCTTGAGTACCTCCTAAGTGCCATGCATTTTACTTATATTCTACTATAGTATTTAATACAGCAAACCTGCATTATTTTCCAGACCAGGAAACTGAGACTCAGAGAAATTAAAAAATGAACAAACAAAAAACACTTGCCTAAAGTCACGGTGCTAACAAACAGAGGAGGCAGGGTTCAGATGCAAGTATGAGTGGTTTCAAAGCTAAACTCCTTAATAAAAACTGCAAAAATGCTGAGATTATTTCAATTATGGTATTATAGAAAGCTTACATCTCACCCTATTTAACAGACCACATCCACAGCAACTTACCTATAATTTTCAACACTTTGTGCCTCTAATAGAATTATATATGTATGTATTTCATGTACAAAAAAAGAGATAAAGGAATATATTTTTGAAATTTGAGAAATTATGTACTGTTCACATTGAATAATAAATTCTTGCTTATTTATTTGCTTATGTATTTATTGACTATAGTCTTCTATTATATTGGCTGCACGGGAACCAGGCCTTATCCATCTTGGTCATTTCTGTATCCTCATTGCCTATGACAATTTCTGCCACAGAGAGAAGGCTCAGTAAATATTTCTGATTAAAAGAATGAATAAATAGTATACTTCAGATATGCCCAGGAGGACAAATTATTAGAAAATCAATTCTCACTTTCCCTCTGGAAGTGACTGATGTGGACAGTAGTTCCAGTATCTTGTGACATTTTTTCATTGTGGCATATGTGATAGAAAATAAATCTTTCCTTCTGTTTTGAAAGGATCAGCAGCTATTTCACTATGTCCAGAGAGTATTACCATTGCCTGTGATTTTGACATGACATCAAATCTATGCGGTTGAATTCTGACCAATTCTTTGACTTGGTCAGATATCTCAGAAACTTCTGAGGAGGTTCTCCCCAAAAGTCCTTTGGTTAACAGTAACCATGGAAGCAGTGATGCTGGAATGATGTAGCACCATGTATTGCTAGAGACCTGACATCAGGTTTCTCCTTTATCAGTTAGCTCAGTTGGTTTGAGTTTAATATAATGAGACCTAGGTCATGAGTTCAAACCCCTGGTAGAACAATTAGCTTAAATTTGTTCCCTGGACATAGGATTAACTCTGAGCTCCAGTTAGTTCCCTTTACTTTGGTTCTGTGCTTCAGAAAGACAGGAGAAATAGTCACACAAAGCAAAATGGATGCCTACTAAGAGAACAGCAGGAGAATCATCTCTCTATGAAATCTCCCTAGCTCACACTCATACTCTACAAAGAATTATATTACTGATTCACACTTTGTGGACAATTGGTTTAATACATTTCCTAATTAGGACTATAAACAGCAAAACAATCCATAAATAAGCTTAGAAATAACCAATTGGTTTACATAAAATTCAATATGAAAAAATTAAGATTTCCAACGTCCAGAAGTAATCCTTGAGAATAAAACTTCTGTAATATATCAGCTAAGAGTTTGCCTTAATGAGAAAATAGTCATTCAAGTTAGTCTATGGGTGAATACACACTTAACATAAATTTTATATATAGACTCCCAGGAAAGTATTAGTGACTTTATATGCAATAACAAGAAGACATCTCACTAAATGAGAATGTTTCAGTCCTGGAAGAGATCCATTCCAGGAGACACACAGCTGAGCAGTCTACTTTTAATTAGGATTTAATTCAATGTAAGTAAGAGCTAAAAGAGAAATTGGACCTGGGTCTTGTCCACAGAAAGACAGCTCCTTCTGCAGGGTCTGGTCCTCAGAAAGACAGCTCCTTCTGCAGAGAAAAAGTGAGGTCTTTAAAACGACTCCAGGTCACATTAGGTTGCTGAACCAAATGCCAAGTTTTCATTTAAATATAATTAGTTTTTCTTACTTTACCCTCTGGTGAAATGAATGGCTCCACAATTCATCAAGCTAAAAAAAAAAGAGAGAGAGAAAATGTTTCCTCTGGAAACCAATGTGGCCCTTCAATTTGGCCAAGCTACCATCTAAGCACAGAGGGGACAGGGGACTACTGCATAAATCCACGAAAGAATATTTGAGTTGTTTTTGTTGCTAAATATCAGCTAATACTTTGGCACAGATACCAATCGAGATGGCAGGCCATGTTCTGAAAACCTAAGATGAACTTTAATATGGTACCTTTAACACAGATTGTTCTCTTTCTTGCCATTGTTCCTTTTTTAAGGGAAATGCCTTGGTTCTTTATTCTTTCCGAGGTAGTTCTGCATCTTCAATTATAGACAGACAGGGCCAATGCTCGGTTAAATTGTGAAGCACTCTATGTTTGTATTTGGTTCCCCCTAGCTTCCTATTCTCATGCATCGCTGCCTTCCTGTATGGTCTCCCTCTCCCATTCTCTCCCCATCTTCCCTCTTACCTCCCCTTTCCCCACCTTCGTTCAAATCTGCTTGCAGAAACATGTCTATATCAACTGTTTGCACATGCATGCAATTTCTATTTAGTTTTACCTTGCCAAAGTATTTTTAAACTGTAAGTTATTTTTACCTATTAAAAGATATCTACAGCAGGTCAGAAAGAAGGTTTGGTTTGGATCAATTTTTATTTTGATATGTTTTGTTTTCTAGAAGAAGCAGAGAGGTAATTTTAAAAAAGCAGAGGCTAAGTGGTGTCTCAGACCTAAGTTTGAACCCTCTCAAAGGCTTTTTATCTTCTTGAAAGGAAGGAATAATAAGTCTATGTTAAGGTGATGTTAATATTAATGAGATCATTTGTGAGAAGAGCAAAAGCACTACCTTGTGTATAAGAGGTGCAATACATATGACATGTTGTTATTATCTGAGCAGTGAGTCTCTGTTTTCTGTGAAGTAGGAAGCATGATCATCCGTTAAGAGTGACGTAGATGTAGTGAAGTAATAAAATTAAATAATTATGAAGGATTAGAATAGCTGGTGTGGGAAATGGGAAAGGCAGATGAACAATAATAAGTAAAATGATGCCAATGTGAAGGTCATGGTTGGGTTAGAAATCATATATTGTTAGGGACATTATTATGCAGGCGTCAGACTGCCTGGCATGGGGTCAAAGCGAGCAGGCTCTTAGCTTGGCCCAGAGTCTGAGCTGTTCCTGTTTGAAAGCCATTTGAGAGCAATTCTTGTCCACAACATCATGGACTTAGCCCTCCTCCAGGGCTAAAGAAAAACCAGCTCTGGAGTCTGGTCTATGTTGAAAGTACACTAAATGTTCATTAAGCATATTCCTGTCTGGGAAAGCCCAGATTCCTGACTCAGTGCCCGCTTTCTAAACAGGAAACAAAGAAACCTGGTTTCGTTGTGACTGTGGAAGATTTACTTCTGAGCTCTGGAGCCCTGCTCAAGCATTCTTTTTCCTCTCTTTCTCTTTTAGGTTAAACAAAATGGATATGATACAGAGCATGGGACCAAGGTCATGGGTGGCTGTTTATCCTGAATCTCCTGGTCATCTCCATCACCATTTCTGACATGTTACCACTCTTGGCCAGAGCCTGGTTATCTTTTCTGGAATTTAGATAGGTAAGAAAGGTAGTTTCTCTATTTATGAGGTGACCTACAGACACCTAAGCAAGCTATTCTGAAAAAAATTTCAGGGCGGTTCAGTTAAACATTTTCTTTAAATGTGCTGCTGCCTTCCTTGCTCCAATCACTGGTCCATGCAAAACCTCCTTGCTCCCTTCCCACTACTCAACTTGGGCAGATACCGCAACTTCTCCCCAGAAGCCATCAACAGACTTGTAGTAAGTAAGATGCTTCCATTTTTCACTAGTTTGAACATAAGTGTAGGATATGTGGTGTGGGGTGGTGTTGTCTGGGGGTTTTCTTTGTATTTTTACTGCTTGGTTTACTCTGAGCTTCCTGCATCTATTTGTAAATTTGAGAAATTCTTGGCCATTGTTTCTCTGAAAGTTTCTTCTGCCTTGTTCTCTCTCTCTTCTCTTTTTGCTATTCTAATTAGACATATGTCAGACTGAAGTTATCCCACATGTCCTGGATACAATAGGGGGTTTTGTTTTGGTTTTATTTTCTTTTTTTTTTTTTTTTTTTTTTTTTTTACTTTTTGATTTCTCTTTGTGTTTCAATTTAGGTAATTTTTATTGACCTATCTTCAAGTTGACTTCAAGTTCACTGATTCTTTCCTTAACTTGTCATATCTACTGATGAGTCTATCAAAGGTATTCTTCATCTCTGTTATTATATTTTTTTTATTTCTATAATTTCTAGATATAGATGGGCAGATCCAGGTCTTGTGGGTAACATCCAGCCAGTGGCCTGTTTTTGTAAGACCTATGCACTTAGAAGGGTTTTTACAATTTTTAAAAGTTTAAAAACACTTTAAAATATTAATAATAATATGTAACAGTTCATATGTGGTCCACAAAGCCTGAAATATTTACTGTCTGACCCTTTAGAGAAAAAGTGTGTCAATCTCTGCCATTGAGCCTTTAACACACTAATCATTGTTATTTTAAATACCCTTTTAGAGAACTACAGCATCTGTGTCAAATCTGAGTATGGTCCTGATGATTGCTTTGTCTCTTGGCAATGGGTTGTTTTTGTTTACCTTTTTCTTTCCAGAAAATCTTTATTTTTTGTTTTATTTTTTATTTTGGAGAGTCTAAGTGAGACATCTTCACTGAAGAGAATAAGGCTATGGTAAATGCTTTTTATGAGTAGAAATAGACGTGTCTTTCCTTTTCCTAAGCCTTTAGTGCAGGAGGTTGAATTAATCTGGTCAGAAATTATACTTCAGTTTGTTGTTGCTATGGTTACCCGCAGTGCACCACAAGCCTCAAATTTCTCTGATGATACTCTGGGTTTGAGGTGCAAGCTGGCATGCCAGAGGATTTTTCCCAATGGTTGCTTCACTCTGCTCTAGGTCCTTCCTTTGCACTGTGCCTCACAGTGGGTGTGTCTCGTGCTTTTGAAACTCTACCAGGTACATTCTACTGTTTCTTATTACGCTGTGCTTGTTGGCTTGATGGTTGGAGACAGCAGTTTGTGAAGTCTCAGTCTTAGGCAGGCACTAAGCCTCTGAGCTTTGGGGTGTGGCATCCTCAGTGCTTGTGCCCTTACCCAAGTTGTATTTCTTGGCCCAGTACACGTGCCTTTCCCCTGCCAGGGATAGATGACGTTTTTCTGTTCCTATTCCCCAGCTACAATGGGTTTTTACCAAGGCAATAGTGTTTGTTGACTTCCTCTCCCTCTCCCTCTTAATATCAAGGCTTTTGTTCTCTACAAGAAATCAGGAAGAAGGGTCCTGGTAGCGTTTCATGTCTTTCCTCAAAAGGCAGCTCTACCTATCTCTGAGGACTACACCATGAGGGACATTTCTCAAGACTCTTACAAACATTTCTTGTAAGCACCTGGTGAGATACATAGAGAAAAAGCCTGCAATGGAGTGTGAACTTCCACATATTTGCAGCCTCCTGGGGCTCTACACTTTCCTGTAATCCTACATTCAGCCTCCACAAATTTATTAAATATTACAATTAAATTCTTACCAGCTTCCGACTGTATTTACCCCAGGTGAACAAGTGCTTGCATCCCATCTCACCCAACAGGAGCAAATCTATGTTTAGATTTCATAATACTCAGTTGCTCTGAAACCTCAGCTCTCTGTTGAGTTCAAGAAGAGCAACGAACCTGAGATTTGCCTGGCTACATTTTTGTTTAAAGAGTTAGGAATGGGCTGGGCACAGTGGCTCACGCCTGTAATCCCAGCACTTTGGGAGGCTGAGACGGGTGGATCACTTGAGGTCAGGAGCTTGAGACCAGCCTCACCAACATGGACAAACCCCGTCTCTACTAAAAAAAAACACAAAATTAGCCGGACATGGTGGCACATGCCTATAATCCCAGCTACTTGGGAGGCTGAGGCAGGAGAATCACTTGAACCCAGGAGGCAGGGGTTGCAGTGAGCCAAGATCACACCATAGAACTCCAGCGTGGGCAACAAGAGTGAAACTCCATCTCAAAAAAATAATAACAAAAAACAAAACAAAGAAAAAAAAAACAACAACCAAAAAAAGTAGGAATGATACTCAACATAGCTCACTACATCCCTGAGTGGAAACCAAAAGTTCAAATGCCTCACTTGTTGAGATTGCATTTGGACAATGTCACAAGTTGACAAAGATATCAGAGAAGTGCTCGGGTCTTGAGGGTCATAGGCAAAGGCTATGTTGCATGTTAGGCAGAAGAGCCCTGTCTTACTTGGTCCTATAAGTGGGCAGGATTCTCTGATGGAAGGGGCCTGATCATTCCATGGGGTCAGGGACTGACCATGGGAAAATTACAGGATGAACACAGAAAAGGAGCCAAAGAAGTTGAAACTGTCGTTAAGGGTGACGCTGGGTAATAGATAATGGGATCCTAAGTAAATGAGTACATGAAGCCAAAGATGGCTCATAGGTTGAGAGAAAAATGAAAGGATCATAACCTTAGGCATTCAGTAAAGTCAAGAAGCAGGTTCATTGGAACTAAAAAATGAGAGAGAAATGATGTCAGCAAGATGGCTGACTAGAATCCCCTAGCACTCATCCCTGCCCTTTGTTCATTCTTTGAACATAGAAGCAAAACAGTGAAAAAAAAACTATATTTTAATAAAAGTAGCTAAAGGAAAATGTCAAAGCACATTAAAAAAAAGTAACAGAGACTCTGATGAGCACAGAAACTCAGGATAGACACATAGAGAACAGAAGGAAACACCCAGCCTCCACCACTCCATCCCTCAGCCAGGATCTGCTGAGAACCAGAAGGAACTTCTCCTTATGAGGAAAAGGTAAGCAAGATGATCCCAGCATCCCCCAGCAACACCTTGGGCACCTGCTGTCCTCACCACTAGGGTTCCCTACAGTCCTCACAGGCACTAAGCCCAGCTGAGAGAACTGCTTGGAGTCCACACAACTGTGTTCCCCTCAGAGAAGGAGCTGATGCTATACCCTGCCCCCTATAGTCTGTACAACCACTACACTGAAATTACTGCTGCAGTGTGTCTTTCCAGGAGGAGGAGGATAATAGCCTTCTCCAGGAGGAGAGGATAATAGCCATGACACCACTTCATGCCAGAAGCTAAGCCACTGCTGAACCACTCCTGCTCGGCAGCTGACATCCTCAAGCTGAGCTGCTAGCTGTTATGCCTTTCCCTGTGTGGCCAAGCAGCAGTGGACTCACTCCACCTACCCCTTCCCAAACTCCTCAGACTGGAGCTGAAGATATGAACTCCTTCCCAGGCTAACAGTGCTTTCACAGAACAGCTCTATCTACCTCTCCCAGTGGCTGCTCTGCCCTGCCCCTAGGGACCTGAGCTGAAGTGTGCACTGCCTCCCAAGGAAACTGCCTTGGCACAGAGCTGCCACATCTACACTTCTAGTTGCTGCTATGTACGTCCTGCCCCTTGGAGCTTGAGCTAAAGCTGCACACTCCTACCTGAGGAAACAGTATTTTGGCAAAACCACTCCATCTACATTTCCCACTCCGGCTGCCCCCTGCCCCCTATGCTGCACACCACCCCCTTCAGCTGAAGCTAAAGCAGTACACTCCTTCCCGGGGAAACAGTGCAGTGGCCACCTAGGGCAGGCACTCTTGCCCAGTGCCTAAGTTGAAGCAGCAACCTGCCTCCCAGAAAAAGGTGCTTTGGCCACCCAGAGTGATCATGCACCATAGTACTTAAGCTGAAGTGGCTTCCTATATACCAGGGCTGAGCTGACGTAGTAGCTCACGTCGCAGAGAAACACAGCAGTGACTGAGCTGAGACAGCCCACCCTACAGGTCAAACAATTCTAGTACCCTGCTTTCCTGTGGTTGGACTAGCCCCCTAGAGTCTCGCCTGCTGAGACAATACTCTCCAGGGAGAGTTGAGTCATAGGTGTGCTGCTCCCTGCCCCTACCCCAGGGCCCAAACAACAACTGTGCTCCACCATTCTAATTGCTGCTGTTCCACCTGGACTCACAGTCTGGAATAGTGACACACCACATCATCTCAGGGTTTAAAACCACCACTACATGATGCCTTTTCCCTTGGGACCTGAGTTGCCACTGAGCCCCATTGGCTCAGGTTCCCAAATTGCAGCTATGCACCGTTCCTTGGGCTCAAACCTCCAGAGCAACCCTTCCTCCCTAGAGTCAGGCCAGTGCTATGCTCCGCCTCCCAATAATAGAGTCAGAGCTGCAACCCAGCCCTGGAACTGAGCTGCTAATGGGTATTTTAGAGTCACAGATCCTGGCCCTGTGGGCAACATACACCAAACCCAGCTACAGAGAGCAAATGTGCCCCAAGACCCACATGTCACAATAAGTTTGTTGAGACTCTGAGCCTAGAACCCTGGCCCCACAATCTTTCCAAGCACCCTGCACCTGGAAACCAGCACCACTGCAGCTACTTGTAGGCTGTGTCATAACTGACACCAAGAAGGATCCCTTTGGGTAAGTCTATTTATTGTGGAAAAACCAAGAAGAGGAGCACCCCAAAAGACTTTACCACCTAGGACATCAACAGCCAATGCCACTGTAACTGCCACAAACTTCTATGGCCTAGGCCCCTGAGACGTCCACAATTACTGCTGACATTGAATACAGCTGAAGATATGGCACAGAAATTATACCACTGCAACTACCCCAAAACAGAGTCACCAGACCCTTCCCAACTGGCACACTAAGACTTAACTGCAACTGAAAGTCTTACTCTGCAAAAACCACTCTAGAAAGTTTGGAAGAAGAAATTATTCCACCAGATGCATAGACGTCAATGCAGGAACACAAGAAACATGAAAAAGCAAGGCAATATGACACAAACAAAGAAATATAATAACTCTCTAATAACAGACCCCCATAAAATGGAAATCAATGACTTGTCAGAAAAGAAATTCAAAATAATAATCTTGAGGAAACTCAACAATATACAAGAAAATACAGAGAGACGATTCAATAGAATCAGAAAAACATTTTATGATATGATTGAAAAAAATCAACAAAGAGATACATATAATATAAAAACGAAAAAAACAAAAATTTTGCAGCTGAAGAATTCAGTGAACAAAATAAAAAATACAACAGAGAGCTTCAATGGCAGATTTGATTGCAGAAAAAAGAATCTCCGAATTTGAAGACAGGGCATTTGAAATTACCCAGTCAAAGCTAAAAAAAATAGAATAAAAAAAAAAGGCCAGGCATGGTGGCTCACTATAATCCTAGTACTTTGGGAGGCAAGGCAGGCGGATCACTTGATCAGGAGTTTGAGACCACCTGGACAGCATGGTGAAACCCTGTCTCTACTAAAAATACAAAAATTAGCCAGGTGTGGTGTTGGATGCCTGTAATCCCAGCTACTTGGGAGGCTGAGGCAGGAGAATCGCTTGAACCCAGGAGGCACAGGTTGCAGTGAGCCGAGATCACGCCACTGCACTTCAGACTGGGCAACAAACAGAGCAAGACTCTGTCTCAAAAATAAAAATAAAAAAGAAACAAAGAAAATAATTAACAAAATGACAGGAGTAAGTCCTCATCAATCAATAATAACCATCAATGTAAACTGATTAAATGTCCTACTCAAAAAAAAAAAAAAAACAGACTGGCTGAATGAATTAAAAAACATGACCTAACTGTATTCTGCCAACAAGAAGTTCGCTTTGCTTCTAAAGACACATATAGACTAAAAGTGAAAGAATGGCAAAAGATATTCCATTAAAACACAAATCAAAGGCAAGCAGGAGTAGCTATACTTATATCAGATAAAACAGACTTTAAGTCAAAAACTTTAAAAGGAGACCAAAAAAGTTCATTACCTAATGAAAAAAGGATCAATTCAACAAGGGAATATCATAATGATAAAGATATATGCACCAGAGCACTCAGATATGTAAAGTAAATATTAGATTTA
Source organism: Chlorocebus sabaeus (assembly GCF_047675955.1). Classification (NCBI taxonomy): domain Eukaryota; kingdom Metazoa; phylum Chordata; class Mammalia; order Primates; family Cercopithecidae; genus Chlorocebus; species Chlorocebus sabaeus. The sequence goes on from NC_132913.1 coordinate 38,294,990, forward strand.
AAGGGGGAGATAGGCCCCAACACAATAATAGTTGTGTTCTTTAACGTGCAACTGTCAACATTGAACAGACATCTAGGGAGAAAGTTAACAAAGAAACATTGGATTTAAACTGCACTTTTGACCAAATGGACCGAATAGATACTTACAGAATATTTAATCCTATAGCTACAAAATATATATTTTTAAATCAGCACATAAAACAGTCTCCAGAATAGATTACATGGTTGGCCACAAAACAAGTATCAACAAATTTAACAGAATTGAAATCATATCAAGTATCTTTTCTGATGACAATGAAATAAAACTAGAAATCAATAACAAAAGGAACTTTCAAAACTGTACAAATATATAGAAGTTAAACAATATGCTTCTAAACTACCAATGGCAAATGAATAAATTTAAAAGAAAATTTAAATTTTTTAAAAAACAAATGAAAATGGGAACACAGTATATCCAAACCTATGGGATACAGCAAAAACAGTGTTAAGAGGGAAGTTTATAGCAATAAAAGACTCCATCGAAAAAGCAGACAAGTGTCAAATAAGCCACCAAACAATGCATCTCAAGGAACCAGAAAGTAAGAACAAACCAAATCCACAATAAGTAAAAGAAAAGAAATCATGAATATCAGAGCAGAAATAAATAAAATTGAGATTTTAAAATATGTAAAAGATCAATGAAACAAAATGGTCGATTTTTTTAAAAGATAAACAAAATCAACAAATTTTTAGCTATACTAACCAAGAAAAGAAAGGTGAGACCTAAGTAAATCAAATCAGAAATGAAAAAGGAGGCATTACAACTGATACCACAGAAATATGAAGGATTATTAGAGACTATTATGAACAACTACATACCAACAAATAGAGAACCTCACAAAAGTGAATAAATCTGGACACATACAACCTACTAAGATTGAACAAAAAAAAATTAGAAAATCTAACTAGATCAATTATTAGTTGTGAGATTAAATCAGTAATTAAAAGTCTCCCATCAGAGGCCAATTCAGGAACTGAAGTTTTCACTGCTGAATTCGACCAAACATTTAAAGAAGAGCTAAAACCAATTATTCTTCAATTATTCCAAAAAACTGAAGAAAAAGGAGATCTTTCAAACTCATTTTATGAAGTCAGTATTACCCCAATACTAAAACCAGACAAAGATACAACAACAAAATAGAAAACTCTGGACCAATATCTCCAATGAACATGGATGCAAAAATCTTCACCAAAATACTAACAAACCAAATCCAGCACATTAAAAAGATCATTCATCATAATCAAGTGGAATTTATCACAGGAATGAAAGGATGGTTCAACATACAAAAACCAATAAATGTGATGTATCAACAGAATCAAGGAAAAACATATATGGTCATCTTAATAGATACTAAAAAAATTGGTAAAATTCAACATCCCTTCATGATAAAAGCACTCAACAAACTAGGTATAGAAGGACCATACCTCAACACAATAAAGACTGACAAAACCACAGTAAACATCATACTAAGTGGTGGAAAGCTAAAAGCTTTTTCTCCAAGAACTGAAACAAGACAAAGATGCTCACCCTCACTACTCTTATTCAACACAGAACTGGAAGTCCTAACCAGAGCAATTAGGTAAGAAAAAGAAATAAAGGGCATCCAAGTTGAAAAGGAAGAAGTCAAACTGTTCCTGTTTACAGACGACATGGGTACAGACATAGAAAACCCTAAAAGCTCCACCAAAAACTCTTAGAACTGATAAATAAATTTAATAATGTTGCAGGATACAAAATCAACATACAAAAATCAGCAGTTTCTAGACACCAACAACAGACTAATAGAAATAGAATCAAGAAAGCAATCCTATTGATAATAACTATAAAAAGAATACAAGAATAAATATAACCAAGGAGAGAAAACATCTCTACAAGGAAAACTAGAAAGCAATAAAGAAATTGAAAAAAACAAAAAAATAGATATTCCACGTTCATGGAGTAAAATAATTAATATTATGAAAATGACCATCCTACAAAAAGTGATCTACAGATCACTACAGATCCAGTGCAATCCCTATCGAAATATCAATAACATTCTTCACAGAAACAGTAAAAAATCCTAAAATTCATACAGCAACACAAAAGACCTCAAATAACCCAAAGAATAAATCTGAAGGTATCACACTACCTGACTTTAAAATATATTATAAAGCTAGATTAATCAAAATAGCATGGTACTGGCATAAAAACAGAAAGATAGACCAATGGAACAGAATAGAGAATCCAGAAATAAATCCACCTATTTGTAGCCAACTGATTTTCTACAAAGACTCTGAGAACACTCATTAGGGGAAAGGACAGTCTTTTCAATAAATGATGCTGGGAAAGCTGGATATCCATCAGCAGAAAAATGGAACTAGGCCTCTCTCTCTCACCATATACAAAAGTCAACTCAAAATGCATTAAAGACTTAAACATAACACTCAAAACTATGATGCTACCAGAAGAAAACAACAGAGGAAATGCTTTAGGACATTGATCTGGGTAAAGATTTTATGAAGACCTCAAAGCACAAGCAGTAAAAGCAAAAATAGACAAATGAGATTATACCAAACTAAGAAGCTTGCGAACTGCAAAGGAAAAATTAAGAATATGAAGAGACAACCTTCAGCACAAGGGAAAACATTGAAAACTATTCATCCCACAAGGGATGAATATCCAGAATATACAAGAGACTCAAACAACAACAAATATATATATATATATATATATATATATATATATATATATATATACACACATATATACACACACACACACATATATATAAACGGGCCATGGACTGAACAGATATCTCTCAAAACAAGAAATATGAATGGCCAACAGGTATATGAAAAAAATGCTGAATACCACTAATCATCAGAGAAATGGAAATTAAAACCAAATGAGACAGCAGTTCACCCCAGTTAGAATAGCTATTATCAAAAAGACCAAAAAAAAAAAAAAAGTGCTTGTGAAGATGCAGAGAAAAGGGAACTCTTCTACACTGTTGGGAGGGATGTACATTAGTACAGCCATTCTGCAAAACAGTACGGAGGTTCCTCAAAAAGCTAAAAATAGAACTACTATATGATCCAGCCACCCCACTACTGGGCATTAATCCAAAGAAGAGGAAATCAGTATGTTGAAGAGATATCTTTATTGCAGTACTATTTTGCATATATGTTTATTGGAGTACAATTCACAATAGCCAAGATATGGAATAACCTAAGTGTCCATCAACAGATGAATGAATAAAGAAAATATGTACTATAGTGTATATGCACAATGGAATACTACTAGTGATAGAAAAAAAGAACAATTCTGTCATTCATTGAACATAAATGAGCTTGGAAGAATTTATTTTAAGTGAAGTAAGTCAAGCACATGTTCTCACTTACGTGAGAAAGCTAAAAAACAAAAGTTAATTTCATACAAGTCAAGAGTAGAATAGTGGCTACTATAGGCTAGGAAAGGTAGTGGGAGGAGGAGGATAGACAGGGTTGGTTAACAAATCTAGTACAGCTAGATAGAAGGAATAAATGTTAGTGTTCTATAGCACTGTAGAGTGACTACAATAAACAAGATTTATTGCGGCTGGGCGCAGTGGCTCACGCCTGTAATCTCAGCACTTTGGGAGGCCGAGGCGGGCAGATCATGAGGTCAAGAGATTGAGACCATCCTGGCCAACACAGTGAAACCCCCTCTCCACCAAAACACAAAAATTAGCTGGGCAACGTGGGTGGTAGACGCCTGTAGTCCCAGCTACTCGGGAGGCTGAGGCAGGAGAATCACTTGAACCCAGGGGGGAGGACGTTACAGTGAGCAGAGATCACGCCACTACACTCCAGCCTGGGTGACAGAGTGAGTCTCTGTTTCAAAAAAAAAAAAGAATTTCCTGTATATTTTCAAATAGCTACAAGAGTGGATTTTGAATGTTCTCAACACAAAGAAATGATAACTGTCTGAGGTGATCAATATGCTAATTACCCTGATTCAATCAGTACACATTATATATACGTACTGAAATATCAGATTGGGTCCCACAAATATATACAATTATGTGTCATTTAAAAATAATAAATAATTATAATTATTTAAAAGAAAAGAATGAGAAAGCCAGAGGAGCAGATGGATATGATAAAGGAAGGAGTCAGCTAGTTGAAGATCAATTCTGAAGTTGAACAATTCAAGGTGCTGGCAACCTATAATGTAGAGAGTTTCCATGACATGAAACAGTCAAGTAGATATGGTCATCTGGAATGGCAAAAAGGAAGTCTTTCAGGGATGTTGTAGAGGGTGATTCTGTGTGAAGAGAGTTAACACTCCCTCTGGGACGATGAAAAGCTCTTTCAATTTTAGGTAAGCAGAATTTCAGAGAAAAGGCAAGGGTTCCAATGATGAAGGAGATCAGAAGCCAAGGGGGAACATCCATCTTAATGAATCCCCCAAATTGAAATGAGTAAAATTAAGTATTTAAAGCTGGAGAACAGAGCCAGGAATGTGAGATAAGGTGAAGCAGAATCCTCACGTCAGCTAGATGGAAGGTTCCACATTGAAGAAGCATCCTACCACGTGCCCAGCATTGGTGGATGCCATCCTTGAACCACCTAACCTAACCTATTCTGCCCCTCATTTTTTATCCTATTGTCACCATTCTCTTGTTTCTTACCTTTCTCCACCCCACCACCCTCTACCATTAACTCTGCCTTCCAGCTTTAGACAAATGCCTGTTTCTACTAGCTTTAGATCATTGTTCTCCACCCGACTACATTTTCATCTCTTTTCCTTTGCTTTACATATCCACAAACAGTCTTCAGGAAGACTTGGCTTCATAATCTGGCCCCTAAGGGAAGAATTCCCCAAGTCTGCCCTAATCTTTGTAGGACCTAGGTATAATGTCCTTTAAGTTACCTTCTAACTCCATGATTCTGTAAACTCAGCCCAGCTTTCAGATTTTAGCAGGGGTAAGTAAATACAACCTGAAAGCTATCTTCTTTATTAATTTCAGGCTATGTTAAGTGGAAAATGTTCTCAGTGTCTAGCCTGGCTTTGTTGCCCTTCTATTTCAAAGTACATAAGTTTATTATCAAAGTCAAATCAAAACTCCAGAGTTTGTCATAAATGGTTTTACAACTATGGCCACCTAAAACATGACCAGAAAAACTTGTGTTGGTTTTAAGATGATTGGTTTGAAAGCAAGTTTGACTGGCAGTTGATTTTCCATGGCTCTGAAGTCAAGATCCACATGGGTAAAAATATATATATATATGTATAATCCAAATATTGTATGCCAATGTAATCAACAGGGGAATAAAACCTCCAGATAAAATTCCTATTCCTGTCCCAGTTCACTTTTTAATGGATGTTAATAAGCAGTGAAATGGGCAGAAGAATCACAAGTGGGAAAATGTCTGGGTAACCCAGGATCCTAGCAAATCTATAAGCCTGGATAATAATTGAGTTGCCATAGAATTGCACAATGAGAAACCCAGATTCACTGTGATTATCCACAGTGTTACTGTTGAGAAAATTCTCTTCTGTATTAACACAACTCAGGTCCAGAATGGCTTTCGTCACTCAACTCAGCTGTAGTATTTTCTTCTGGCATTAGATTAGTCTCATGGGGTTATAGTGTTTTGTCACAAGGATTACTCAACTCTACATACACAAACTGTATAAACACAGATGAAAAAGTACACTTGTTCTCACATAAATACTAAAAGCAAATGTGCCAATCCTTTGCTGTCTTTGCAGTGATCCATCACGGAACTTTTGCCAAACAGACTGGAGTAAAGTCAGTGTTACTTTTTTAAAAGTAAAAAATGCTCCAGGCATAAAAGTGTGCCAGTTTTCTAACTGAAAAAGCTGATAGACAAATATGTCTGTAAATTTACTTTTTTTTAATGGAAACCACTGGCTTCCAAACTTTTTAAAATATTCCCACCGATTAAAAAAAAATTGGAGGATGCATCCCCAATGAGTATTGCTTATATAAATATTAATTTATGTATTATGTGATATAAATCTACTCTACAATGTTATAGATGCAATAATTTTAAAAAGCATTCATGAGGTTATAAACATAATGTTAATATTTAAAAAATTTTATCTCCATGCTATCATTGACTAATATTCTAACACACAATATATACTTAGAATTTGATACACTGTTAACTGTAGTAGAGATATGTCCATTTAAAAAAATAATTGCATTGATATTTGTGATTTTTTTAGAGGTGGGGTCTTGCTGTGTTGGCCAGGCTGAAGTGCAGTGGCTATTCTCAGGCATGATTCTGACTCTTTGTTGGATCCTTTCAATGTGGCTGTCAAAAAGCTCCTAGTAGTAGTAGAAGTCTCAATTCTGCCTACTTTCAGCTTGCATTATTAGTTTTGTCTTGCTTTTGACTTTTTGTAAAACATTTCATGAGTAATTTGTTTCATAATTGTAAAGGTTAATTTGGTAAATATATGAGTAAAAATATAGCATAAAAATATGTGATTTAAAAATTTACATAAGGGAACACTTAAATCACAATGCATTGCAACACACTAGGGTAATCAGTTACATGAAAACACCAATGTCAGTCTTCCATGATGTGGAACACCTACTTTTCCTATAAGATACCTTCTACACCAGCTACAAATGGACATGTGGAAAGTATACATCACTGTTAATGAATATTAGTTGTATAAGTAAAAAAGAAAAATGGATAAATTGGGCTTTATCAAAATTTAAAGCTTTTGCACATCAAAAGACACTTATCAACAGAGTGAAAAGGCAACTCATAGAATGGAAGGAAATATTTGCAAATTATCTATCTGATAAGAGATTAATACTCAGAATATATAAAACTGATCAATGAAAAAACAAACAGCCCAATTTAAAAATGGGCAAAGGACTTGAATAGGCATTTCTCCAAAGAAGATACATAAACAGCCAATAAGCACATAAAAAGATATTAAACACCACTAGACATTAGAAAAATGCAAATCAAAACCAAAATAAGATACCACTTTACCAGCAGTAGGCTGGCTATTATGTAAAAAAAAAAAAAAAATAGAAAATAACAAGTGTTGGTGCAGATGTATAGAAATTGGAAGACTTGGGCATTGTTGGTGGGAATGTGAAATGGTAAACCCACAGTGGAAATAGTTTGGTGGTTCCTCAGAAAGTTAAACTAGAATTACTATATGACCCAACAATTTCACTTCTAGGTATATACCACCAAAAATTGAAAACACCAAGGATACTTGAACAGCAATGTTCATAGCAGCACTATTCATTCATAACACCTAAAAGATAGGAACAACCCAAATGTCCATCATCAGATAAATGGGTAAACACATGTTGTGTATACATACAATGGAAGCTAATTCAGCTCTAAAAAGAAATGAAATCTTGATACATGCTACAACATGGATAAACCTAGAAAACATTAAGCTAAGTGAAATAAACCAGACCAAAAAGGATAAATATTGTCTGATTCCACCTATATAAGTTACCTAGGATAGACAAAGTCATGGAGACTAAAAGAATAGAAGTTACTGTGGCCTAGGGGAAGTGGGAAATGGGAAGTTTTTGTTTAATGGTACAGAGTTTCTGTTTGCGATCATGAAAAACTTCTGGAAGTGGATAGTGGTGGTGGTTTCATAACATTATGAATCTACTTAATGCCAGTGAATTATAGCCCAGTAAATTTTATGTCATATATATTTATTACAGTAAAAATAAAGGCCAAAACATCAGTGAAACTTAATTTTTTAAAGGTTAATGTAAATTAAACTTTTATTATGTTTTGTAATGTCCTTGTAAACCTTGTGTTTGTGTGTGTGTGAGAGAGAGAGAGAGAGAGACAACATCTTGCTTTGTAGCCCAGGCTGGAATGTAGTGGGGCAGTCTCCACTCACTGCAACCTCTGCCTTTCAGGCTCAAGCGAGCCCCCTGCCTCAGCACTGCAAATAGCTGGGACTACAGGTGCATACTACCATGACTGGCTAATTTTTTATTTTTGTTTTTTGTAGAGACAGGGTTTCACCATGTTGGCCAGGCTGGTCTGGAACTCCTGAGCTCAAGTGATCTGCCCACCTCAGCTTCAATCCCAAAGTGCTGGGATTACAGGCATGAGCCACTGTACCCTGCCAAAAAGTATAAGTTCTTTTATTGATTACTTCTTAAAAATTCTTTTCTCATGAAATTCTTCTATACTTAACATTTCCCCAGATAGCACCAGATTAAGGTGAGGGGGGAAAAAAAATCCTTCTGGGGGAAAAGTTGTTTGTTTTTTCCATTTAATAGGAATTTTCATTCTCTCTCACCCCCTCTCCCTCTCCTGATTACAATCTTCCTGAATGAAACCCAGTGGGCTGTAAGCTAAGCAACTTGAATAAACACTGGCTAAGTTAAAACAAAATGTTATTGAGAACAATGAGAAGGGCTTGATTTTTCTGAAGAAATTTGAAGTAAGAGTCTTCACCACTGGGTAGGCTTGTTTCTTGGCAGCTGAAACCGAAGCTACCCTTAACCAATCAAGGGCCATGCCTTCCTATCCTACCTCCCGAACACATGGATTCATTTGTGCACAGAGCTGAGAAGGTCTTCCAGAGGTCATCTTTTCCTAGCGCCTCTAGGCAGTTTTCTCCTAAACTATTCCAGATTTTTTGATTCCTCAATTATTTAAGTTGCACTGAGCAGTTGATAACTAAATCTCTGCTGTCTATAGGGAAAAAAAAGTTATAGTCCATGGGTCTAAATTTTATTCTTAGATAAATCTGTTTAAGGCAAGGATGCCCTTTAAAGTCAAATTCATTTTGGCTTGCTTTCTTCTTGGATAGTGATAACACTTTGGGAAGCTGGTATTAATGGGAGGTCAGATCACAGGCTAAATGAATTATGTCCATTTTGAACAGAGACTGTTAGACAACAAAATCATCATTTATTGTCCATATTAGATTCCTTTCTGAATTTAGCCTTAGGCAATTGGTTTATTAAAGGATTCTAAAAGCTTTCGGCCTTTATGTGAATGAGTGTAGGCACTACAGAGTTTCTAGCTGTAATGAAATCAGAAGGGTCATTCACCCCTGTTCTGTAGACATTAATTCATGACCAGCCTATCCCTCAGCAGAGTAAAGTGCTGGGACAGTAGGTATGTTTGGGGGAGGTACACAACTGCCTGGGAAGCAGCTGGGCTTGGCAGTCTGGGGCCCAGGAATAGAGAGATAGCAAATCTCTTGCACAGGAGCAGTTTGTCCATTACTTTGACCCCACATGCCTTAACTGGGCTCCTTTGTTATAAATTTCACATCTACATGTAGAAAAACATGTTTTTTCTATCGTTTGAAGTAAACAGGTTTGCTTCCCACTCTGTCCCCTCCCCCATGCCTGGACTGGATATTATTTGTCTTGTGGCAGAAGAGAGTTCAACAGAACACGCGATCATATTTAATGGTCTCCAAAATTACTTCTGTGAAATATCCACCTACTTGCCACAACTTGATTTACTGCATCGCCTGGAAATAACAAATGTAATTACATTGGAATCAGCATAATACAAGGCCAGATTGCCGTAACATTCCTATTGCTTGAGAGGAAGTTAATATGAATGAGAACCAGCTGTCTGTCTGTCATCGTGCACATTTGGTCAGCTCCCATAACCGATGACAGATATGGCTCTTTTGGAAAATACTTTAAAGTCACATAATTGTAATGGCCATTTTTTCCTCTGACATCTTTAATATCTATAATGAATCACGTAAAGTGCATCTATATTACCTGAAACCAGGAGATAATTTTGTGATATCCAAGTGGTTATCTCCCCAGAATCGTATCCAGCCTAACGTTTTGGATTTCTTTAATAAAAGGCATAGTATATTCTTATCCAACAATAAAAAACAAATGAACTTGTGACTTCATAGCTAAAGAAATGCCTTACTATAACCTGGGGCTTTGGATGGCAAGAAAGGTCTTATATATATGTGGGTGTGGGGGTGTGTGTGTGTATAATATATATATAATTTAATCAGACAATTTTAGAGAAACAAAATGTTTTAAAGGAACTAGCATTTTGGGTGTCTCTGCTTTAGGCTAGGCTGTCCACATTCACTTTCTTATTTAACTTCCACAACAACCCCACCTTGTGAGTTAGATGTTATGACCTGCCTCTTTTTAAAGAGAACATGGAAGTTTAGTGGCACTAGTAACTTTCCCAAGGACATACGACTAGTTAGTAATAAGGTTGAGAGTACGATCTAGGCCTCTTTGACACAAGTCAATAATAAAACCATTAATGAAAGAGTTCAGCGAGATCACTTGGACTTGGGAAGGGGAACATCACACACCCGGGCCTATCATGGGGAGCGGGGAGGGGGGAGGGATTGCATTGGGAGTTATACCTGATGTAAATGACGAGTTGATGGGTGCTGACGAGTTGATGGCTGCAGCACACCAACATGGCACAAGTATACATATGTAACAAACCTGCACGTTATGCACATGTACCCTAGAACTCAAAGTATAATTAAAAAAAAAAAAAAAAAGATTGGCAAATTCAAGATCATCATAGAAAAAGTGGTAACTGTCTATGTGGTGGTAATAACTAATTAGACAGTAGAATACAAGAAGCTGATTCCATTTATAATTCGGAGCATTGAGAGTGTGATGGTAACTCAAAGGTAGATAGATCAGTGGAACTGGATTATGACCACATGTACTGATATCTGATATATGACATAGGTATAATAAATTAATGGAGAAAGGATGGGCCAATAAGTCACTGGTACCTGGAAAATAAGATATCCACATAAAAAATGTTTGATTCCCTATTATACGCTATATACACATTAAAATTATTCCAAGAAAACTAACGTAAATATGAAAGGCAAAACTTTACATACTTTAAAAGAAAGTACAGGAGACTAACCAATGTTGCGCTATGGAAGGAATCCTTAAATAAAACACAAAATCACAAATGACACATGAAAGATACATAAATTCACTACATTAAAATGAAGGCTTTATGCAACAAAACACAGCACAAACTGAAAAAAACAAGTCACAGACTGGGATAAAATATTTGCAATACATATAGCTAACAAAAAATTAGCATTCAGAACATATAAAGTATGCATAGAAAATTATTATGTGATAGAAAAAATGAACAATTCACAGAACAGGAAATCTATTGGTTACTTAATATGTGAAAAGATTTTTTAACCTTACTAGTAAAAAGGGAAACAAATTAAAACCATGTGATATTATCTCACATTTATCAAATTGACAAATTTTAAAAGTCTGAAAATACCTAGTGTTGGCCAGATGTGATACAACAGGAATTCTCATTTATTGCTGATGGAACTGGAACAACTACTTTGGAGCACAACTTGACAAGGTCTAGTAAAGCTGAAGATGTACATACCTAACACCTCATAATTCCAGTCCTGTGGGCGTGGCTTAGAGAAGCCCTCTGACACGCATGCAAGGAGAAATAAGAAGTGTTAATGGTAGCATTGTTTATAAAAACAAAACGATGGGAACCCAAATATACTTAAATAAAACAAAAGATATATTTTTATTTAGTATGCATAAAATGAACTCACGGTACAGCCATTTAAATGAGAAAACTAAATCTATCTACTTGTAGTAATAGGGATAAATTTAAAAACATAATGTTGACAAAGAAGAAAGTTGCAAAAACATTAGTACACTATGATATATATACATAATTCAAAAAGATTTAAAAATATGACATGTTTATAGAAACGATGTGGAAATTTATGTTTTACCGAACAATGAGACATTTAGTTTGTATGTGTGTATATATATATATAAGTATAAAATCATGCATACAAAAAACAGCAAAATCTTGTTTGCTTCTCTTTGAAGAGGGACAGATAAGAATGAAATCATGGAGAGTTCTGTTAGAGAAAGGCCTTAAACATTTTTCTTAAAAGAAAAAATCAGAAATAGATATGGTAGTAGTGGGTGATGGATAAAAGAAAAGAGGAAGAGCATAGGAGGGAGAGAAAAAAGAAGGGAGACACGAAGGAAAGAAAAACATTAAAGAGTCTAAAACTCCAGATCAAATCATTGGTATTTTAACTTTCTATACAGAGTCATTTAATTTAAAAATATATCAATAATAACAACAATCTATTCAGTCATTATAACTTATGTGTAAGTGAAATGAATGACAGAAATGTTACAAGGGATCAAAGGGAAGAACTGGGAATACTCTGTTACAGGATACTTGAACTACCTGTGAAGCAGTATGGCATCAAAGAATTTGAAAGTGGACTTGAAAGAATTGTAAATTTATATTGCAAACTCTAGGGTAAACACTAAAAAAGTTAAACAACGTGTAATTGATATGCAAAGACAGGAGAGAAAAGAGAACAGTATTAAATACTCAGTTAAAACTAGAGAAGGCAGAAGAAGAGAGGAAAATGAAGTAAAGAACAAGGGCTATGAGTAGAAAACAGTAACAAGTATGGTAAATATTAATCCAACTATATGAATAATCACTTAAATGTGAACAGTCTAAATACACCAAAAATTGTATTGTATTTTTAATCTGTCAGTAATAAAATGTCCACATCCTCCCTTCAAAAACAAAACAAACAAAACAGATTAAAGGAGAAATTTTCAGACTTTTTGAAATCCTTATGAACAAATCCATTATGGATTTGAATCCATTATGAACAAATGGGGCTGGATTTTATATAATTTTTTAAAATTCACTATTAATTAAAGTGAGGTAAATTTGAGTAAGTAAAATCCAGAAATTTTAATAACTTGAAAGCGTGCAACTGCAAAATACTCTCTATCTACAGCTGTTTACATTTATATGTGTGGCAGGTTTGTGTCTTGAACTATGAAGCAGGTTGGTCTCTGTGTTTCCCTAAGGGCCAATTAGATAGAACCATTTTCTTTCCACCCCTCTAGAAACAAAAATTCAAACAAATCTATGAGCTAAGTGCCAGATGTAATACAAATAAATTATATTAAGACAAAATACAAAAAAAGTATGAGTATATTTTTCTTTCATATTAGACTGTACATACTCTTAAAATATTTTACTAAACAGAGAAGCATGGTTTGCATTTTTTACCTAAATGAGATCATATTCTTCATATTCTTTTATAATTGACATGTTGTAATTGTACATATTTATACATATTCTTTTGAAAGCTACTTTTTGCAATTCACATATATCAATTTTATTTCAGAAAACGTTCATCTCACCTAATATTCGTACTTATATTCTTGCCTATGGATTCTAATACTTCCTTTAAAATTCACTAGCACAAATAATAGTTAATCCAAGAACATACACATTGCACCCAGCTCCCTTATCCCTTATGTCTCTTCTCATCTAGAACAGACCCTTTATCATGACCTTGAACCATCTTATAAGATGTGCCACCTTCTGATTTTGTCTAGTGGCTTCCTTATGGTGAATTTTAACTTATCCTTTACTTTGTAAACTGAGAGTTATATCTAAAGGCTCTATGGATTCAAGTTCATCATATTTGGCAAGACAATATTTCAAGTGGTATTATCAACTTCATGTTGCATCACTTAAGAAAAGACATAATACCTGGTTGACCTGCCATTAATCGTACAAAATTAACCACTAGATTAGGGTAGTGACCATTTGATTCCTCTATTTAATAGTAATGTTTTTCCCTTTGCAACCAGAAAGTCATTTATGTAATACTACTTTGGCATTATACTAATATCCCATTCACTAAATAATTTTAATGCCATTGATCATCATGAATTTGTAATTTCTTTATAGCACTGATATATAGCAAGGAACAAAACAAACAAATATCCTTGCTCTCATGGAGTTTACCAGCTAGTGAGAAAGAGAGATAATAGACTTAACAATTAGAAAAATACTGTATAAAGGCAGGACACCTGTAATCCCAGCACTTTGGGAGGTGGAGGTGGACAGATCACTCGAGCTCAGGAGTTCAAGACCAGCCTGGGCAACCTTGTGAAACCCTGTCTCTACAAAAAATACAAAAATTAGCCGGGTGTGGTGGCTTGTGCCTGTACTCTCAGCCAATTGGAGGACTGAGGCAGGAGGATCGCTTGACCCTGGGAGAGGAGGTTTCAGTAAGCCAAGATCATACCACTGCACTCCAGCCTGGGTGAGAGAGTGAGACCCTGTCTCAAAAACACACAAACAAAAAAGAAAAGAAAAGAAAACAAAAATATTGCATGAAGTATGTCATGTGATGAAAAGTGCTATGGAAACAAAGATGAGAAAGGGTGAGAAAATGAGGGGATGGGAGTGAACTGTGGAGCTGTTATTTTAAACAGGGGTTGTCAGGGAAGGCCTTACTAGGTATCTGTGACTATGCAGAGACAATTGGACATGTGGACAAGAATCATTCCAGGCGAGTGCAAAGGCCTTGTGGTAGATGCTTGCTGGTGCATTCAAGGAACATCCAAGAAGCCAATGTGACTGGATCAGAGAAAGTGGAGGGAGAATAAGAGTAGAAGAGGCCGATAAGTAGAACAGAGAGTGGGCTGATTGAGGAGGCCTTGTGCACCAATAGAAGCGCTGTGGCTTTAATCCAAAATAGGCTGTAAGCAGAAGAGCAACATGATCTGTCTTGTATATTACAGGAATTTCTCAGGCTGTTGTGTCCAAAATAGGCTGTGAGGAGACTTTTGATTCAGCTCTAACATGTAAAGCTTGAAAGTCATCACTCCCATCCCTAAAACAAGAAAAAAGTAGAACAAACTGAAAATTAACAACTGGTCTTGAACTGATCAGAGAACTGAGGTCACAGGGCAAAGGACCACCCTGAAATCTGGAGACCCAGGAGAACATAGCGATCATAGCCAAGATCTGCTTATCTTAAGTAGAAGCTGCTGGAGCCAGAAACTGCCAGGAACACCCGCGTGGTAATTTTGACAAATGGTTGGAAGAGTTAGTGTGGACCAGCATGACAGTGAGAAACTCCTGGAGGATTAAGAAGACTTTCATGCTTTCTTGGGTCAATCTTCACAAACCCTACCAGGTTCACACAGGAAAGAGCCAACAAATACCTCATAGCCCTGGCAAGGGGAGGAGAAAAGTAATTATTTTAAATACACCATGAGCATTCTCCACCAGAAAGGCCTACTCTCCAAGAGAAAGGACTTCATCAGAGCCTTACCTCACCTAGGCCAGAAACTCAGACCTACACAAAACAGACTAGGGAGCAGGCAGGAGAGGAAGTTGATAGTTATTACAACATTCATAAAAGGCAAAACTACAGGTTAGTTTTTCCCATGAAGAATCTAGAAAACATAGGGCCTGGAGGAAGTAGAAAAAGCAAGCCAAGTAGCAACTTTGTTAGAAAAAGGACAGTTTAGGGTCATGGACAGGGAAAGAAACAGTAAACCATCTCCCCAGAGAGCAAAATGAAGGCACTATCTCTGAGCCATGGCTGTCCTGGAAAGAGACATCCTCTTCCACAGCAGACTCATTTGAGTCTGGACACCAAATGAGTGGACACACTGCTTTCCAGATATGCTGGACACTTGAAAACCCCCTGGTAAGAGATTCGGTTACCTTGGGTGGAGACAAGGGCACAGAGGGAGACCTTTGCTATCTGACCAAGGTAGACATAAAGACAACCCGTGGAGAATTTGTTCTTGTACCAGCATTTCACCACAGGTTGCAAACTTCCCTTCACCAGTGGGGTGTATGTTTCTGGAAATTGGAGCACTGTTAGCAATCTTCAACATTGCTGTACAGTCCTAAGGTCAGAGGATCACCTGAACACACATTCACACTGGAAGTCAGCATTCTCTTCCTTTCAAACCGCCCCGCCCCCCAGATCATGACACATTTCTAGGCTTTTTATTTTTTAATGACTACCCCTCATGTAGTTGCGGATCAGAGCCCACAGGCTGCACAGATGCTGATGATGCTCATCCTAACACGATAGAATTCCCCAGTTCCTGGTTGTCTGCCAATCTGTATCTGTAGCTCCTCAAGCATTTCCTAGAAAGAACCTGAAACTAATATAAAACTTACATTTTAATACTCAGGAAGTACCCTTGTTTTTGTTTTCCAGCAGATCCAGCCCAACCACTTGCATTTTCTCAGTTGTTTTAGTTAAAACTACTTGTCAGGGCCTAAATGGCAGAGAGGTCACATCACTGTACACAGGACCCTCTCAGAAAGGTTCTCTTTGATGAGGTAACTCTGGTTTCACTGCCATTTCTGTGGCAGCACCTGGACATTCATGGGATACTGGAACTTGAGGTAGCCCCCAAAGTCCAAGAAATGAGACACAAGAGGATTCTCACTTTCAGTCATCTCTGTGCTGGTTTCTTTCTATGTCTTTGTGACTGTTTATAATCTGAACATCACAAAGTGCATTAGTGAAATTTAGTTGTTTACTATGAGTGAATGAATGAATGGCTGAATAAAAACATATCAGAAAGCAATGTTAACTACATACTTAAACTCTCTTTCTAAAGGGAGCTCTCTAACTGCCACCCTCAGGAGAAAAGGCAACTTAATTTTCCACTTCCTATATTTATGGTAGAAAAATACAGGAAGTATGTGGGGCTGAGGTACCCATGTGGGAGGATGGCCTCATGAGTAAATGTTGGCCCTCAGAACTGCGGAGCTCCCTGGCCTGGTATACGGAAGAATAAAGCATTGGAGTGAGCGGGTGGACTCATTTCCCAGGCTGCTATAACAATTTCTCACAAACATGGAAACTGAAAGCAACAGAAATTTATTTTCTCACAGTTCCGGAGGCCACAAGTCAGAAATCAAGGTGTTGTCAGGGTTGCGGAGACTCTGAGGGAGAATACCTTCCATGCCTCTCTCAGGGTTCCTGGGTGGCCGTCGGCAATCTTTGCCATTCCTTGGTTTGTAGACATGTCACTGCAATTTCTACCTCCATCATCATGTGGCCTTCCCCTGTGTTTCTGTGAGTCTCAAATCTTTCTCTCATTTCTCTTATAAGAAAACCAGACATTGGATTTCGCGCCCACCCTAAAACCAGGATGATCTCATCTTCAGATTCTTAATAACATCTGCACAGACCTTATTTCCAAATAAGGTCACATTCACAGGTACCAGGAGTACCTTGTCTTATTGGGACCAGTATACAACCTACTAAAGAGGTGACGGGACCTCAGCTATGGTCAGTGCACCAAGAGACCATATCACAGGCCTTAGCTCTCGTTCTCATTGGCTCCAAGGATAAGGGAAAATCAACGTAATAACAGCATACTAGATTGTCTACACACACACCCATTGCAGTGGCTTTTGGAAATTATTTCAGGGACAAGTAATGTGATAGAAATCAGTGCTTCCTAAGGTGAAATAAAATAAATATGTATGTGATAGTCTCACCATCTTAATAAAAAGAAGGCAGTTGTTTAGTGGCAGCACTAGCAAAGTAACTTGTTAAAGCTCTTCAAAAGAATTTGCCCTTGAAGCTGGGTGCAGTGGCATGCACTTGTGGTCCCAGCTACTTGGGAGGTTAAAGTGGGAGGATTGCCTGAGCCCAAGAGTTTGGGCCCAGCCTGGGCAACATAGACTCTGCCTCTAAAACAAATGAAAAAAAAAATGCTCTTTTAAATGATTAAATCGCCTACTTCTTCCAAATTGTTTACTTGATGACTTTAATAAACCGAATTTTTTAACCTGATCAGATGCTACTTCTTATGAAATGTGAATAAATTAAGTGTGAGTTGATGACGTGCCCTGGTGCTGAATTTATCCATCAGTATGTATCTGAACGAGATGTAATGCCACTTTTCCAGCCTTAAAAGTCAATGTTTGATTATGCAGCTGATTCCAATGACTGCTAAATAAAAGATGGAAACAAACTTCATCAGTTAAAAATTAGAGAAGTAGTATTACTCAGATGTGTACCACATATTCTCGCGTATAAAACAATGAAAAATGTCCAAGTGGGAGGATGACTTTTTATAAATTTTTAATAGTTGATGTCATAGTCATTGAACTTTATATTTTGACCATGATATTATTTTATTTAAAAATGGATTAGGTAAACTATGCGTAAAGCCAGAAATGAAAAGGGAATCTGTAAACTCCGAGGTCTTATGAAAAGGAGTCATAACTCTTAGCAAATGTTTAAGTTAATATATATACACGTATAGGCTACAATTCCCCAAGCATTACAAAGAATCCAGGCAAAAGTTAACTCTACCCTGTTGAATGTATGCCAAAAGCCATAATATTTTATTTTAATACAACAAAGACTATATCAAACATCCTGGAATCTGGATCAAAGTACCTAAGAATTGAATTATTTTGACAAAATACAGGCTGGACACTCATATCCTTTTTGTAAGGAAATGAAAACTCCTTACAAAAAGGAAAAGTGAAAATTCCTTTTTCATATCATCCACTCTGGTATAATGCAAAGTACCTTTAGACTAATACAGATATATAACATCTTGGCTTTGCCACTTATTAGTCATAGGGCTAGGAAAAAAAAAAACAAAAAAATCTCCCAAACAATGTGACCTGTGACTTCTGCAACTAAAAAATTGAAGCATAATACCCTTCTTGCAAGGCCCTTGTGAAGGTTATAAATAATAAGGATAAAGTGTCTGATTTTGAATGTCTACTGCTATTCCTAGGTTGTGGTCTTTCATTAGGTGAATCTAAGGGACCAGAGTTAGGTGGGT
Source organism: Chlorocebus sabaeus (assembly GCF_047675955.1). NCBI lineage: Eukaryota > Metazoa > Chordata > Mammalia > Primates > Cercopithecidae > Chlorocebus > Chlorocebus sabaeus. The sequence goes on from NC_132913.1 coordinate 38,313,690, forward strand.
TTGACTACTTCATGTAGCTCTGTGTCGAGGGAAAAAAGGACAAATTTCAATGTTAATTTGTAGACTTCATTTCCATATAAAAATCTGGCTGTTTCATATTTCTTTAATTACGACTAAGGAGCCGTGTGCTATTCATAATGTGACAGACACAAAGATGTGCCGCTCACATCCTCCTTCAAGAAAGCACTCGCTGCCCAGCTGTGAGGAGTGTGGTTTGCTCCCGGCCTCCAGTTGTTAGTCCTTCAGGGTCTGCTTCAGCTTTCCGGCACATTTCACACACGAGCACTGTTACTTGCGCGGTGGCCCCCAGCCAATGACTGAGTCGGGCAGTGGTAGCCAAGAGCCTGTTCTCGCAGCAGCGTCCTGCCAATGACTGAACACGGAGTGATGCAAGGTCCGGCCACTGCCACGCAACGCAGATTCCTCTCGTGGGCAGGTGTGCTCCCAAGCTCCCCACTGGGCTGGCAGAGGCTTGGTCGGGTTGGCATCATGACTGACAGCACCCCTGCCCAGTCCTGCTCCCTTCCTTTTCAGTTCTCAGGTGTACTCCCCAGTAAATAGTTTGCACTCCTAACAGCTGCAATGTCTGCTTCCAGACAACCCAAATTATAATACATAAAAAAATGTTTAAGAGGTGTATCTTACTAAGCCACAATAACAACAACGACAACAACAAAAGTCTTGGTAGAAGAACTAATGGAAATGCAGAGGTTCTTCATTACTTTGCCTAAAACCTCCCAGACCAGGTATCTACTCTATCCTAAATGAACAATTCATAACTTCAGTCTGTTCCTGTTAGTGTTAAGCCAATGTTAGTATTTTTCTGTTTGGTCCAATGGGAATTTGCTTGCTCTGAGTTGACCCTGCTTCGTCATGTATTCTGTGTCTCTGTGAAGATGAAGAAAAAAGCAGCTACGCTGTGATTCAAGACACTGAAGCCATTCTTTTATATTGATTAAGATTCTCAACTTCTTTAAATATCCCTCTGAGGTCTCATTTTCCAAGCTATTAATCATTTTTATTGCTTTTCTCTGGAAATTATCCAAACTCTGCACCCTGCATCTGTCTTCAGATGCAGTTTCAAACTCCTTGCAAAATAGTAACAACCTGGCTATTGCAAAATAAGACAGAGAAGCTCAGTGGCCATAGCTACTGACAAGAACTCACTATAGAAACTAGGGATACAAGTTTTCTATATATGTTCACCTTTATCATTTAGTAATTGCATAATATTTAACATTTTACTTGTTTTTATCCCACCTTACTCTAGAGATTTTTGACAGTATTATTTAAAATGTACCAAGAATCAGCAATATACAAGGAATGATTCCAGCAGAAACACAAAACATGGTTTTCTATCAATTCTGTAAATAAACATTTTATAAATCTTCCTATTAAAATAATACTACTGGCACTTACACCCACACATGTCCCTAAAAGTGATGGTGAATGACACAATAGAATGAAAAGGCCAAATGCTTTTGTCTTCTATTCATGTTTATTCTTTTAAAATAAATGCAAAGATTGCCACTGACTCTGTTTGCAGTCCATGTTCTTTATTAGCCAGCTTTCTTGGCCTCCACAATCTGGTGTATGATCTGCTTTTCTAGCACATTCTCCAAGAATCCCTTCACTCACTTTAAATTCCATCAAACTGAACTGTACACCATTTCTCTGCAAACACTGCTGCTTTCCTTAGCTCTCTGCCTTACTTAGCATTTCATACAACCTCAAATGCATTTCCTCCCCATTCAAATAGTTTGTCATCCAAAACCCAATTTGAAAATCTCCTTTGCCTTGAAGCCTTTTCTAATGCCCACAGTTGTGCTTTCTCCCTTCTCTGAATGCCAAAAGCACCCAGTTGCATGATCCCATTCTACATTATATTACCTGACATGCACAGGCATCTTACTTCAGATGTTCCTCTGGCCAGGAACACTGGCTTGTTTTTGTTGTTGTTGTTGTTTGTCTGTTTGTTTTTTGAGATGGAGTCTCGCTCTGTCACCCAGGCTGGAGTGCAGCGGCATGATCTCAGCTCACTGCAACCTCCACCTCCCAGGTTCAAGCAATTCTCCTGCCTCAGCCTCCCAAGTAGCTGGGACTGGGACTATAGGTGCATGGCACCATGCCCAGCTAATTTTTTGTATTTTTAGTAGAGGCAGGGTTTCACAGTGTTAGCCAGGATGGTCTCAATCTCCTGATATCAGGTGATCCGCCCGCCTCAGCCTCCCAAAGTGTTGGGATTACAGGTGTGAGCCACCACCCCCAGCTTGGCTTGTTTTTTCTGTGTACTCCCTCCACCTTTCTGCCAAATATTCATCCAATAAGTTACTGGATTGGTCACAAATATGTGCCAGGCACTCAAGTAAGTACTGGAAATATAACTACAAGCAAAGTTGTCTTGGAACCTATCCACAGGGACCTTAACAGGAAGAACTACTGAAAATGCAGTGACTATAGTCCCACAGTGAGCCTAGGGCTCTTGGGCTGGTGTAGGAGACATAGGTAAGGCTCCTAATCCAGGCTTTAAGATCAGAGAACTCTAACAAAGTCTAAACTGCAAGCATTTAGCCAGGAGAATAAGCTAGGTGGCGATGATAGTTACAGGTAGAGAAACAGCCCTGAAAATGCCAGGAGTGACACAGCACTGTAGTGTGAAAGCATGGGGGGAGCATGAGAAGGGGTGGACCAGAACTGAAGGTGAGAGGTGGGGCTCAGATGTGAGCAGAAGCTGGTCAGGACAGTCTTTTAAGATAGTGAGGGAGATCACCTATTGGCCCAAGGCAAATGGCAAGTCACTGAAAGAAAATCAGAATTTGCATTTTCTTTTCTTTTTCATTTTTTTTTTTTTTTTTTTTTTTGAGAAGGAGTCTCGGCTCTGTCTCCCAGGCTGAAGTGCAGTGGTACAATCTCAGCTCACTGCAACCTCTGCGTCCCAGGTTCAAGCGATTCTCCTGCCTCAGCCTCCCAAGTAGATGGTATTACAGACACCCACCACCACACCCGGCTAATTTTTGTATTTTTAATAGAGACAGGGTTTCACCATGTCAGCCACAATGGCCTTGAACTCCTGACCTCAGGTGATCCACCCACCTTGGCCTCCCAAAGTTCTGGGATTATGTGAGCCACCGAGCCTGGCCAGAACTTACATTTTCAAACGACCCTTCATAACTGAAAGTGTCATTTGGTTGCAAGAGGGACACTGGAGGGAACTGGGAGATTCCTTAGTGGCCTTAGTAGTCTGTTAAGCCTTAGTAGTGTTAGTAACTAAGTTACTAACTTAGTAGGGTAAGTAACTAACTTAATAGCATTGCCAATAATCCAAGCAAGTTTCAACAGGTGGTATGATATGAGACATATACCCACATATTGCAAACAAATATAAATTGCCAAGTTCCAAGTCAAATGCATATCTACCAGCTTTCACCCTCTCCATGAATAAAATTTAAGTGAAAATAAACAACTACTCCATATCAGTGGGGACCTCTGACTGTCCTATGCCAGACTGCCTCATCTAACATCTGAATTTTTAACACACCTGGTGCCATTTTAACATTTCAGCCATGACTATCATGGAGAAACTCACTGAGTTTCCAAGTGTTGCTGCAGTTCATGATTCATTTGGTTAATCAATCAATACTGCAAGCATTTTTATTTTTGTAATAGACATAATTACTATACTTAATTGATAATACTGAGGACAAACATTTAAAAAATATATCCAAGAAAGCCCACTAACAAAGAATGATATCGTATTTTTTTCCCCACATTCCTTTGACCACAGGTAAAATCAGCAGGCACTTTTGCTGCTGCCTTTGTTTAAAACTGATTGGTAGATGAGAAGGAGGGTAGACGTTACTTGGATTGGGAGTTTACATTTTTGGTCAGGAAATAGCACAGATCTCCCTGTGTAATATAAAACTACTTTTGAATGGCAGAAAAAGACAGAAGAGAAATGCAGCAGGTGATGTTTCCTCACAGTTACGGCACGCACCTCTCCACTGCACAACCAGCACTGCCACCACCAGCTCACAAAGAGATCAGTGTTCTCTTCCCAGCAGATCACATGGTGTGTCTTAGTTCAGGCTGCTATCACAAAGTACTATAGACTGAGTGGCTTATAAATAACACACATTTATTTCTCACAGTTCTAGAGGCTGAACGTCTGAGATCTGAGTGCCAGCATGGTCGGGTTCTGGTGAGGGCCCTCTTCCAGGTTGCAGACAGCCAACTTCTTATATCCTCACATGGTAGAAAGAGAATAAAGGAGCTCTCTGGGGTCCCTTTTATAAAGGCACCAATTCCATTCATAAAGGCTCTCCCCTCGTGACCTAATTACCTCCCGAATGTCCCACCTTCCAATACCATTTAACATACAAATTTGGTGGGGGATAGACATTTAGACCATTGCATAGTGTTATGCTGGGAAACGAAATTGACTTAATAGCTACCATAGCAACTATCTAGCTAATACCAAAAAGAAGGACCCCACATAAACAATTTTGAAACAGGTCATCCTTTTTGGTGAATGTCCTCTATCATCTAATTGACTCAAAATCGAATAATTAACTTGTTCAGTTGCCTAAGCACACTTTTATTTTAAACCAGATATACAATCATTTTTACTTGAAGTATGTACCAAGAAATTATACTGCTCACAACAGTGTTCTATGGCCTCTTAATAGAGCTGTTATTATTATTTGGCTCTGTCTGGTCTTATACATGAGGTGAGTATTTGGTTGTACCTATTGTAAAAAACAAAACAAAACATAAACACCTAGGCCACCTGTACTATGGCTCTGTTATATGAAAAAATATTCAAGCCTGATTTGTCCACATGTATATGAGCTAAAATGGTTCAAAACTTGAAGTCTGTGGATTTTCTTGGCAGGCTTTGCCCAGAACCTTCAGTTGGGCATGCCTTCTTGTCAGGCTTCTAACTTTCATAAAGAAGTGACAGTTGTCCCTGTCATCACAGATCTTGCTCAGCTAACTGACAGAAAATAAATCTATACACAGTAACAGAAAAGATTAATTGCAAAGTCCAACAGCCTGTCAGAGAAAATGACCTTGAATTCTTTGTTCCTCAATAGAAGACTGAAGAACATGCAATCCATCTATTCCTTTAGCTATTCAAAAATCTTTACTGAATCAAGCCTTATAAACGAATTATGTAACTGGATGGCACCATTTTGTTTTCCTAGTTAAATCACTTTTTTCTCAATGAGCTTTAACAGTCTCTCATCAGCATATTTTGTGAGATAATACAGAAAGAGAATCCTATAATACTCAGAATCTATTTATTTTACTCTAAGGGTGTCATCAAGTATATTGTTTCTTGTATTACCTGGTGACCTCTTTAAGAGAACTCGTAGGATAAATTTCTTGTAGGTCTTAGTGCCAGAAAGAGCTGGGTTTCCCCCCAAGGCAATTGGACTCGTTTTTATATTTTATGGATGCAGTGAATCAGAGACCTGGTTATGTTCCTGTCTTTGTATTGCCTGCTAGAAATCTTACAGCCAAATCAGTGGCTCACAGATTCACATTAAATTACTCTATGCATTTTTTCTTACTACAAAAAGAAAACATAATTATTAAAGATGGAAAATTCTGATAAGAAAAAAGAACATAAAAATTACTTGTATTCTCACTATTCCAAGATGATCACTGTTATTTCGTTAATTTTTACAGCTTTATTCCTATGTATATGTCGTTTTAGTCTTTTGTAAAAACAGAATCATATTACATATCTCTATTACTTGCTCTTTTTATTTGATAGTTTACTGTGAGAATAAATTACATACTATTAAATATCCTGCTGCAACATTTTTAATGATTGTTGAGAATAAACATTCCATAGATGTATCAACATCCATTCAACCATTCCCTTGTAATTATTTATGTTCTTTCCATGTTTGTGTTATGAATATTTTCTAATGAATATCTTTCTTACAGTATCTTTATAATAATCTTTTATGAAAGTCTTTTATTTCTTTAAGAACACATTTTTAGAAGTAAAGTGATTAGGTCAAAATGTATGTAAAATTATAAGGTTACTGTTAGAAATTAAGAAATTTCTCTTTAAAAGGCTGTATAAGCTTTTAGTCCAACCAGCAGTTTTATTAAATCTCAAACATTAGTTACAGAAGGTTGTTTGTATTATTTGACACTTCACACACATGACCATGTAGGCGCACACACACACATTCACAAAGCACAGAGCACCGGTGCTGCTGCTGGGCTAGTTTAACAGATATGGATATGGTGGCCACCAGCTTACCCGCTGGGCCCAGCCCCACAGGCAATAGATGAGCCCCAACATCATCACATCTCTGTTCCATGATTCTGACTAAAACAAGCTAAGAGTAGACAGTCGGTCTCAGTTAGGTCATTTTACACTTTCTCTTGAATTTTCACAAAGCAAAGAAGACACACAGAAACTGGAAATGGCTAGACTTACCATTTCCAAGGAATAGAAGGCCCCTGCCCCCATAAGAATATTCACAAATTCCTGCTGCTGAAATCCTAAAAACTATTATAAGCCTCTCCTCCCTGAGACATAGTTTCCATCAATACCAAGCCATGCTGAGCTAGCCAACAAACAATGACTGAAATAGTAATAAAACTAACATTTATTGGACATTCATGATGAAACACGTGATGTTCTAAGAGCTTCATCTATATTGTTTCACTCAGTCTTTATAACAAGCTTATGAGGTAGGTAACATAAAGATCTTAATTTTAGAGATGAGGAAGCTGAAGCACAGAGAGGTTAAGTGATTTGCCCACTTACCTAAGGTCACATGGCTCATAAGCAGCAGGGTGAAGATTTGGATCAACAAAGGCCATATTCCTAATTATTACACTGGACTGGGCTCCACCCTTCAGGAAGTCATAGAAACCTGCCAAGAGGCAGAAAACAGATTATCCTACACAATTATAATTGGTGACATTACCAGGTTTAAAATGTATTTATTGGGCCAGGCACAGTGGCTTATGCCTGTAATCCTAGCACTTTGGGAGACCAAGACAGGCGGATTACCTGAGCTCGGGAGTTCAAGACCAGCATGGGCAAGATGGTGAAACCCTGTCTCTACTAAAATACAAAAAATCAGCTGGGCCTGGTGGCGGGCACCTGTAATCCCAGCTACTCAGGAGGCTGAGGCACGAGAATTGCTTGAACCCGGGAGGCGGAAGTTGCAGTGAGCCAAGATCGCACCAATGCACCCCAGCCTGGACAACAAAATGAAATTCTGCCTCAAAAAAAAAAAAATGTATTTATTGAATTGACAGGAAATAAGATATCAGATTGTTGGTTTTACTTGTATAACCTGTAATATAATTATTTTAATTATTGAAGACTTTGGAGGTGAATGCATTTTTCAGTAGCCAACATGCCATTCCAAATTGAGAATATGAAGGGATACAGAATGGATGGTGATGATGATTTATCTCCAAATGACTTTAGGTCCTACAGTAGGTCTACACCACCTTAATTTTAAAAATAGCATCACACTGAAAGTCAGAAAACCAGTATTTCTCCAATTTTACCGTCTCTCCCTAATTTTAGTCTCTAATTCCCCTTAAATCCCTTCTAAATCATTCTGAGAGTAGCCAGGCACTGATCTTGCTTCTCTATGGCACAGGTCACTTTCTCTACTCTTTTTCAGCCCTCTGTGGCCATTCCCTCCATATCCGCTGTCCTACTGAAGTCCCCGATGGCACCGCTGCTGCTATAGAAACCGACTATAGGAGCCTATGTCACTGTAATTTTTACCAGATCTCTGGCAGAGGCCTCCAGTGCCTGCTCTTGCAGCATTAAGGCCCCTGAGGAGATGCCATTTCCTGTCCCTGCAGGAGATGCCAGCACCAGAGTGGCTGCCTCTGGCACACTCTCTGGTCCTCAAAGAGCACAGGCACACAGGCTCCTGGAGTCATCACTTTCCAGACTGCAGCCACTTCAGCCTGAGAATAACGTTCCTGGTGTTATCCAAAGTCACTCTGCTTTTCTCACTTGCCTATCATATCATCTTTGAACCAATTTTGTTCACCCGTTTGTCTTCCTGCAAGTGTCTTCTCTTGCTGAAGGCTTCATGATCACTCACGTAAATAGACACTACCTCTTCCAGACATTCCAGACATGTCTGAATTCATGGGTAAACACTGATTCAGCTCAGACTGGAATTCTTTCAGTCATATCTATTACCATTATTGCTATTATCCCATCATTACCATAATCATCATTATGTTGATGATAATGATGATGATGATGAACTGGTATCTATTAGTGACACTTGCTATATATCAGACCACATTGGGGAAAATTAGATGTACTCCTCCATCTCATTTTTCCAATATAAAAACATTTCTAAAAGAATTCTGTATTTAAAAAGCCTAGCACAGCACTTTTCTTCTTTAAAATAAACATAATTGGTGTTATGTGCCTGAGAAAAAAATGTAATAAGCCTAGCACTGAGTTTTTCTTCTTGCATATGTATATAATTGCTGTTGCATGTTACAATAATAAGGAAAAAAGAAGCTTCAAAACGGCCTATCTGTAATATTTTTGACTTAGGAGTGAAAAGGTCTAGGTTCTAATCACGCTTCACTCTTTAACTCGCTGTGTGCCTTTGGAAAAGACTCAAAACCATGCTAGAGAGTCCTTATTAATAAAATGAAGTTGTTTTAAGAAACATTTTGTGGATATTCAATTTCAAGAACAGAGTGTTTAACAAATAATAATTATTTTCATTTCTGATCTCTCATTTTCCAACAAGAATTATACCCAAAAAAACCCGTGTTAAGTGTCAGTTTTGGAAAGCTGCTATCAGTTATAACTATGTGACTGGTAGATGAACACATAAACCAAGAGACAGATATTAATAAAGTGCTTAAAAGGAAAGCTCAAAACATCTTGTCACCAGTGTGTTACTGATGAAAGAACCTATGAGTTATGGCAGTGAGTACAATGATCTGATCTTCAATATCTGAATATCCATGTATCGATGTATGTATATATCTATTTATCTATCTTTCGTTTTCACCACAACCACAATTATCTTGATTCCATGGCTAGCAGCCTTAACTATATCTACAGGAGCAGCAGAAATAAGGGAGAGATGTGAATAAAAGACAATCACTACCCTGATTTTCCTTCTTCGTTCCTATGCCTCCCTGCCTCAGCTTCACTCCATTCTTATGGATGTCCATATACCACTGAAGGTTCTTCTGATAGCAACAATTACCTTTATGAAACATTTTTAATACAATTTAACAGGTATTCAGAAACTTTAGATTTCTTTTTGAGACAGGATCTTGCTTTGTGGCCCAGGGTGGAATGAAGTGGCACAATCATAACTCACTTCAGCCTTGATCTCCTATGTTCAAGTGATCCTCCTGCCTCAGCCTCTCAAGTAACTAGGACTACAAGTGCACACCACCATACCTAGCTAATTTTTTTTTTTTTTTTTTGTAGAGGCAGGGTCTCACTATGTTGCCCAGGCTGGTCTCAAATTCCTGGGCTCAAGCAATCCTCCCACCTCAGCCTCCCAAAGTGCTAGGATTACAGGTGGGCCACTATGCCCACCTGCAACTTATTCTTCTTATTTGAAAAATCTAGACATTAAGAATATATTAGGAACTGTGTTTGGAACTGCAAAGAACAAAAAGATGAATCAGATATGGATGCTTCCCTCCAAGAACTAGCATTTGAGAATGTACTGGAGAATGGGATTTTCTGCACTTCTATCATGCTGTGTTGCTGTGTTGCTGCATAACAAGTTACCCTAAAGCTTAGTAGCCTAAAACAGCACACGTTTATTATTTCACAGTTTCTGTGGGTCAAGAATTTGGGAGTAACTTAGCTGTTCTGAGCCAGATCTTTTAAAAAGTTGATGTTGGGATTTGAGTGAGGGCTGCAGTCATCTAGAGGCTTGACTAGGGCAGCAAGATCTGCTTTCATGATGCTTCACACACATGGTGGATGGCAGGAGGCCTCAACTGCTTGCCACATTGGCCTCTGCACACAGCTGTTGAGCATCCTCACAACATGGCAGCTGCTCTCCCCAGAGCAAGTGATCTGAGAAAACAGAAATGTGGAAGTAGCTGTGTCCTTTATGGCCTACCCTCAAAGACATACATCATTATTTCCAAAATATCTTGTTGGTTTCATAGGTCAGCCCTTTTAAATGTGGGAGGAAACTACATAAGACCATAAATGCCAGGAAGGCAGAGACCATTGTGGGGTCATCTTGGAACCATTACAATGTGTAATGGACTCTCCCCAGGTCTCACTTGCAGGTCAAAGCCGCATCAATATTTCAAACTTCACTAGCTCACGTCCCAATCACTGACTCAACATTCCAAGCTCCAAAAAATCTCTTTTCTTCCCCAGCATTTCTGCAACTTCCTAGGGATCCTGCCCCACTGCTGCACAGAACCATTCTCCTACCCAAGGGTGCTGCTGCATCAGGAATTGCCACTGAAGAAATCGAGCACTCAGTGCCAAACAAGGCAGCGTTTGCTTCAGAGCCAAGGGATCTCCTCTTCACTCAGAATCTCCATTCCCCTCTAGTAGCTAGGTTTTTCTTAATTAGGTCAAAGTCATCACCTTTAGTCTTTCCTCCCTCAGCTTACATTCTCTTCCAGAAGGCTCCTCAACCCTCATTTGTTACTCACTTCACCAGATGGACTTAGATAAGTCTTTATTACCCTTAAACTAGGCATTTCTACTCTCTCCCCTTCCTGTTTATGTCCTGTTATATTCACAAAAATAAAGTCAAAATTTAAAAATGCCTTGAGATAGAAGAACATTTTGATACGTTTGCTGAGTCTCAGCCCTCAATAGTATCTTTCTACAAACTAAATTTCCATTACCGCTACTCTTGCAATTAGGTCAAATGGAGTCTGGAGTTCAGAGTCCAGCCCATCAGTCCCTGTGGTGCTAACCTGTAGTGATAAACCCTGTAGCCACACATGGGTGGATGAACAGACAGGTCAACAGCCCCTTTAGCTTAATGACTGTGGAAATGCTGCCTACATTTAACACAGAAGCTTGCTCTGCATTTTCGAATGAAAGGGAAGAAAGCAAATTTTAAGATACTATAATAAACTTACTTGTCTCCATTATGGAAAAAAAATTATATTTTTAGTCATTCTACTTAGACATTCCTCAATAAAATCTGAATTTCTGCAGAAAGCTGGAATGAACTGTATGAAAGGTTACATTGTCACTGGAGCCATTAACAGAAGTTCATCCTTCTATCCCTGATTGAAAGCTCCTTGCCTTAAGTCAAAGTTTCTGTCACCATGGAAGCCAGAAAACAGTTAGAATAGAAGTAAAATGGCTCAAGATGCTCATTTATAAAAGGAGATGTGAATTGTGTAGCAGAGATCCAAGGCAGACAATAATAAATGAGGCAAGTTCCCATCTGATTTTTAAAGTTGCACACAGTCGAAATTCTCATTTATGGGATTAGTTAGGATGTGAATTTATGCATTCAGAATTGGAACGTGAAGATTCAGCATTATCATGGTAGAAGTCTAGCTTTGTTCTGCAAGTCTTTCTTCATAATAATAAAAGTTAAGCATGTCTCACCACGAAAAAAAATGTTATGTGTATGTAAGGCATATGCTAATTAGCTTGATTTAGACATTCCATAATGTATACATGTTTCAAAAAATATGTTCTACATGATCAATATATACAATTTTTGTCAATTTAAAAAAATAAATAATTTTAAAAATTATTTTCCCCTCTTTGGTGGTCATCACCACTTCTCTCTCTTTTCTTCCTTCAACTTTTTATTTTAAGTTCAGGGCTAGATGTGCAGGATGTGAAGTTTTCTTACACAGGGAAACATGCGCATGGTGTTTAGCTGCACAGATCATCCCTTCACCTAGGTATTAAGCCCAGCATCCATTAGCTCTTCCTCATGCTCTCCTTCTCTTCACCCCTGCCCTGACAGGCCCCAGTGTGTGTGTTCCCTCCCATGTGTCCCTGTGTTCTCACCATTCAGTTCCTGCTGGTAAGTGGGAACATGCAGTGTTTGATTTTCTGTTCCTAAGTTAGTTTGCTGAGGATAATGGCTTCCAACTCCGTCCATGTCCCTGCAAAGGACAAGATCTCGTTTGTTTTCATGACTGTTAAGTTAATCATGGTACTACGACTTTTAGTCGAGAATGTCTCAATATACTGAACATTGAAGGATCACCTCAAACCATTAACTCCTTTGGAATTGATGTGAGATGTACTAGTTTTTATTAGTTTGCTTCTGTAAAAAAATTATTACAAATTTAGTAGCTTAAAAAAACACCCATTTGTTATCTGGAGATCAGAAGCTCAGTCACAGCATAGCTCAACTGATCCCCCTGCTTAGGATACCACAAGGCTAAAAAGGTATTGGCCGGGATGTGTTCTTTTCTGGAAACTCTGGCAATGAATCCACTTCCACACTTATTCAAGACAGTGACGGAACTCAGTCCCTTGCAGTTGCAGGACTGAGGCTCCTGTTTCTTTGCTGGCTGATAGCCAGGGCTGTTCTTAGCCCAGAGAGATCTCTCTCTGTTCCTCTTTGCACATGACCTTCTCCATCTTCAAGACAGCAATAGCATATTGAGTCCTACTGACTCTTCAAATATCTGTGGCTTTCTCTTCTGACGTCAACCAACCAAAGAAGCTTGGTCTGAAGGGTCCACGTGATTACCCTGGGCACACCTGAATGATCCAGGAGAATCTCCCTGTTTTAAAGTCAGCTGATTAGCAACCTTAATTATATCTGCAAAGCAGAGTATATATTTGCAGATATAATTAAGAATTTGCCCTGTCAGGTAACATACTCACTGGTGTAACACCAGAGAAGGAAAGTCATGGGGCCGAAGTTCTGCTGCCACATGGGGGATGAGTAGAAAGAGATATTTTCCCCTTACAGTAAATATTTCTCTATCACTTGGACATTTTCTTAATACAAGCAATTACTAGTTTTGTAATTTTTAAAGCTTTTTTATTTTAAAGATTAAAATATTCAAAGTCATCCATTTTCAAGTATACTAAATTTTTTCAGAAACCTTCATTCACAAATAATATAAATTGCATTCTTGTCTGTTAAGTAGGGAAGTCTACTAGCTGTCATTGTTTGGCTTAGTTTAAGATCAACACTTTAAAGTTATATCTGTGAAGATGTTTACAAAAAAAAATTATTTTTCCAAAGGTACTACTGGCATCATATACAGAATTGAAACTATATCTTTTTGAAAGAAAAAACTGTTAAATAATTAATTAAGCAATCTAGATTTTAAAATAAATGTGCATTTTGTACTCTCAGCACTAAGTGTTATATACAGAAGATACACAGAGATACACAGAAGAGGGAAATGGTACCCATGTTACTTATAATCTCACTGAGAAGGCAAAGATAAAAAACATAAAATAATAATAATATACTCTGAGGTGTTATGTATAATTTATACCTTTGGAATTCAGAAGAAGGTACTGTCACTGCCTTGGTGGGGATATTTCCCATAAAAAGCAGAATTTGAATTTGTCAGTAATGCTCTGCCTTTTTGAACCTAAGTCCTTCAACTCCTCCTTCCCAAAGACGAAGTCTGGCTTGAGCCTAGCATTCTAAATCCTGTGGGAGGGAGTAGCTGTTGTTTCATTATATTTCAATCTCCTCTTATCATGCTAGTACAAATTCTTCAGGGCCCTGAAACAGAAAGATGCAGAGGCAATTCATGAAAATTATGATGGACTTCACCATCTCAGATCACAAAAGTCAGAAGTTATCACAATAAACTTAATTCCTCCCCTACACGTTATTTAGTACTCAGAGATAAAATGTGAAATATGTAGCATTTGGAACAGCAGTTAAAATTGTCAACAGCCCAATATTCTAATTCTATCATACTCACTATAACCTTTAAAATATCATCAGTTTCACCTTTGGCTCTCCTAAACTGGTCGACTTAGGATTTTGGCAGTGCATAAAGGTTGTTACCATATTGCTTTTCTTTTCATGTTTATAACTAGGATTCCCCAACTTCCTGGAAATATCCAGAAGTTTAAAATAATTTCTCTAGAATGTTAAAAGTTTCCCTCAGACAATGTCCATTTCTTTTCAACAGTTATCTTACAGATAATTTAACTTGGACTAAAAACATCACTTATCATAAACCATCCCAGAAGAGGTTAGCAGCCAAAGTCAAAGATATGAATGCCTGGTGTTCTAAATCCAGTTACATTTGCCAAAATTCTGCATAATTTTAGTAACATTACACAGAGCACATCTAAGAGAGGCTCTCTGTGCCACTCAAGTAGGCTGGAAGCTGGGACCTAGACATATTGAATTTTTAACCCTATCAGAGTATCATTAATTAAACAACACTGTTACATTAGTAAATAATAAAATGTTTTATCTTTGTATCGCATTCTGCAGTCTAGAATACCTAAGTGCACTTTTACAGAGTGATATGCACCACAGCAGCTGCATGTTCTAGCTGCTGCAAGGCATAGTAAAAAGAACATTGGTTTTGAAGTCAGACATTAACTAGGCTCAAAAGAAGCTTAAGCAATCCCTATCAAAATACCAATGATCACCTTCACAGAAAATTTTAAAAACTCCTAAAATTCATATGGAATCACACAAGACCCCCAATAGCCAACACAATCCTGAGCAAAAAAGAAAAAGCCAGGAGCATCACACCACCTGACTTGAAAGTATATCACAAAGCTATGGTAACCAAGACAACGTTGTTCTTGCACAAAAACAGACACTTATACCCATGGAACAGAATAGAGAGCCCAGGTTTAAGTCCACATATTTACAGCCAACCGATTTTTTATGAAGGCACTAAGAACACTCACAGGAGAAAAGACATCTCTTCAATAAATGTTGCTGGGAATACTAGATATCCGTATGCAGAAGAATGAAACTAGACCCCTATCTCTTACCATATACAAAAAAAAAAAAAAAAAAAAAATCAACTCAAAATGTAAGAATAGAAACCATAAAACAACTGTACAAAAACATAGGGAAAATGCTTCAGGACATTGGTCTGGGCAACGATTATGTGGAGCAGACCTCAAAAGCACAGGCAACAAAAGCAAAAATAGACAAATGGGATTATGTCAAACTAAAAAGCTTCTGCACAGCAAAGGAAACAATAACAGAATGAAGAGACAACCTGCAGGATGAGAAAAATATTTGCAAACTATTCATCTGATGAGGAATTAATATCCAGAATATGCAATGAACTCAAACAACTCAACAGGAAAAAAATCCAATTTGAGAATGTACAAATGAGCTGAATGAACATCTCTTAAAAGAAAACATAAATGGCCAACAGATATATGAAAAAAATGCTCAACATCACCAACCATCAGGGAAATACAAACAAAAACCACAAGGAGATATCATTTTACCCCAGTCTAAATGACTATTATCATTATCAAAAAGACAAAAAATAGTAAGTGCTATGAGGATGCAGAGAAAAGGGAATGCTTATACACTGTTGGTGGGAATGTACATTAGTATAGTCATTATGAAAAACAATTTGGACAGTCTCAAAAACTAAAACTAGAACTACCGTATAATTCAGCAGTCCCACTACTGAGTATATATCCAAAGGAAAGAAGACTGGTGTGTTGAAGAAATATCTGTACTCCCATGTTTATTGCAGTACTATTCATGATAGCAAAGATATAAAATCAACATAAACAGGTTGATTTGCCCATGTACAACTGAACACATAAACAAAATGTAGTATATATACACAATGGAATAGTATAAAAAAATGAAATCCTGTCATTCATGGCAACAATACATGATCTTGAAGAACAATATGTTCAGTTAAATAAGGCACAGAAAGTTAAATATCACATGTTCTCACTCATGTGTAAAAGCTTGAAAAGTTGATTTTATACACGTGGAGAGTAGAACAGTGGTTACTAGAGGCTGGGAAGGGCAGAAGGGAATGGGGATAGTGACAGGCTGGTTGGTTAATAGTTTCAAATTAACAGCTAGAAAGGAGAAATAGGTTCTAGTGTTGCATAGCACTATACGGTGACTACAATTAACAAGAATTTATTGTATATTTTCAAATAGCTAGAAGGGAAGATTTTGGAAGTTTCCAACACAAGGAAATGATAAATGTTTGAGATGATGGATAGGATAATTAGCCTGATATAATTACACATGATATACATGTATCAAAATGTCATAGTGTACCCCATAAATATGTACAATTCTTATATGTCAATTAAAAATAATAAAAGAAAAAAAAAGGTTAAGATAACTTTTTTTAAGTAACCTAAGTCCTTCACCAACTATAAGACAATGGGCAATTCGACTAACTTCTCTGGGCCTTAGTTTCTCCTCAGTAGTATGGAACTAGTAACATTTATTTCTCAGTTAAGCAAATGTACCAAATGGAAGAAGTGAAATCAATTAAGATACATAACAAAAACTAAATAAAATACTGCAATTTCTCTCTTATAAGACAAGGACATTGAAACTCAGATGTTAGAATATTCCTCCAAAATTTTACCACAAATTAATTAAAGTGTCCAGGCTAAAATTTAGATCGTTTTTCTAGACTTTAGTAAAATGAGTTGTAAATAATACATATATGTCTTTGTGGTCTTTCACACACTGGGGAAGATATGGGAAAGACAGGCAGGTTGAAATTTGATGTCACTATCCATTTCCACGCTTCCAGCATTAGGAAAATGGCAGAATCTCTTGCACATGGAATATCTACAAGGAGCCTTAAACCAGGATATAGTCAAGGGGCTAATCTTCTAGGCTGTTCCATGCCGGGACAAAACACTCTCAGTACAGGACACTTTCTGTAACCAATTTTACCCGAGGCAGAGAACAACATGCATCCTTCCCAAGTGGCAATATTATCTCCCCTTCACAAATGGGTCCCCTCTGGGATCTGATGTGAGCAAAGGAAATAATCAGGAACTACAGGGAGAAAAAGAGGCTACTTTGAGACCTAATGTAAGCTCTTTTTCAGGAACTGTGAAGCATGCAATGCCATCATAAT